>NC_064224.1:5102102-10342656 GCF_023101765.2 Spodoptera frugiperda
ATTCAGCTAAGGTTAAGGTGGGTGGTACACAAGCGGGTGGCGGGTTAACAACCCATCAGCCGGTGTGCACGCGACATTAGCAAGGATAGGGCATCGGCATAAAGGTCAAACGTTAATGCCAAGCACACGTGTAGTTATGTGATTTAAAAGTTTCACCGTATATTTGTGAAAATAGAGAGGAACAGCGCTAGTACATTAATTTGTGTTAACATAAGAGTCGTACAAAACTACTCTACTAGTTAATAGCCTTTCCGCATTGGATGCCAAAAAGGACTGCGTTAAGCACTGCGCCACAGCAATCAGTTTTAATATGTGCCTTTTAACAAACTAGATTTGAAATGAATTTTGTATAAAGTTTGTTAATGTTATAGCCATTATACAGTGTGTATTCACCGTCAGTTATATTATGAGTTTTCTAGTATTTCTTGTTGATGTTATGTTATGCTCATGTTGTGCTTGTTAAACACAAATGCAATCAGTTTTAATGAGCTCGTAGCATGGGATCTAAGCCCGAACTAATTAAATAGCTATTAAATCATGTATTTTATGTGTGTAAAGCTATTATCACATAATAAATTATTACCTACATCTATAACATATTCACATTATGATGGTAACTAACGCAATACTCTAGGAAATAAGACCAGGAAAATAGAACAAAGAATATTTGTAAGTGGTGTCTTGCCACTAAGGAACTGTAATTAATATTGCTATGCAGACACAGACATGGCTTAGTCATAGTCACACAATCACGTGCTTCGTGAACCAAATCATGTCTTAGCCGGTGCTAAAACGGATTAGTAACACATTATACTTAAAACTAGAAGAGTATAACTAAAGTAAGAAGTCGACTGCATGGTGGGCGCAGCGTGTGTCTTTATGCCCATCTATCCTAAAAAGTTAAAATAAATATTTATTCCACGTGAGGACTCAGGATCCTGATACAAAGACCTGTTAAAAATGGGATAAACCGAGGAATATCGTTAGGATTAGGTATTGCGTGACCAGCAGTAGCACCGAAACTTGTCGGTAAACTAGATCCCCGATCTGAGGATCCCCAAGTATAAGGATTATAAAACACCGAGAGTGAGAAGAGTTTGTACAGCGTACAGCAATGCGCAATTGCAATCAGTACAAACTGGTGCACTTAAAAAGTCATTCATTTCCGTATATCTATGAACCCGGGTATATCTTGGACCTATGACTGCTACAAATAGTTCTTGCTAAACTATAAGAAAGTACTTAACAAAGTTCCTTGGAAACACTTTAGAAGGAAGTCCCAAATGCTATCTAAGTGGTAAGTACAAAAGTATTATGTATACACACGTAGCATTATTTACTCATAATTACATAGATAACAACAATGTGTACCGAGCACACATAGCCTATGTTTGGTATGCAGGCAACATAATTATGATAATGCATACATATGCACTACGCATTAACAAGGTGATTCCTATTGTTCCGTGATTATAACAGTTGCCAGAACTTTGAAGAGGGAAGTGTTTTATGTTTTAAAGTACTTTCGATATCCTTCCATATGTAATTTAATTTTACTTTGTTAGTGGGCTACAGCCGACGTCATATCATCACGTGAATTGCCTCATAAAAACCGTCAAAGGTAATTCCTTCATTAACATCCGTCACCGATGACTTATGTGCTGATTAAAGTATCCTAGAATTGGGTCTTTTGGCGTTCAGTAATACCAATCTTTTTTAATAGGGGCAAATCATCCAAAGTTCTTCCCGCATTTCATGAGGCAATAGTGAGTGGCAGACTCTTACTGACTAAAACCACCTCGTTCCTACTCTTCGAACCTGAACCCCGGCAACCCTTTGTGCGGTCGATTTGCATGCATCCATAGATACAGCGTGATCTACATTAATTAATACAGTAATATGTCCCAACGATCATGTGTGAAAGACACATTATAACATGTTCCCCTTCAGGGCTAAAAGTTTTAATATGTTACACACTAGCATATAAACCAACTAATTAAGATAAAGCATACTTTGTTTCATAACACGGTAGAGAACTAGAGACTCGGTTCATCAACAAACAAGGTGCCGTATCATTTTGTCGACTGTACAAACATGACACATGCACTGCAATTAGTGACTAGAACACACGTGCTCAGCCCGTATCAGCTGTACTGATTACCAGTGTAGTTGTTTTTGTTTCTAATATGTCATTTTCCACGTTTTTAATATATTTTTGTTAACAATCACAATGATTATTGTTATTGCATTTTAAGGGCAGCCTAGTGTAGTGTGGCAGTAGCATTAGAAAACAGCGTCTAGGAAGATAGGTGATATTTATGGTTAGAGAATCTAAAGTCTAATCCGTAAACAAAGATTCCTCATAAAATTGAGCTGTAAATGTCATTTGTATTCACAAAACTAATATTATGACATTGTGATGCTACGACATATCTAAATACAAATATGTTCGAGATAAAAATGAGGCTAAATAATCTTTATTGACGCACTAAGTAGTTAGTCTTTGGAAGATTTTTTCAAATATTTCCGATACGATTTATCTCTGTTGTATTTTTGGAATAGGTATTTACTTGGACATTTGCACTTTTACCAAATAATAAGTACAAATAAAAGTACTGAATAAATAATAAATACTGAATGAAAAATACTGCACCGAGGAAACACTCCGTGTCGTTTTTAGCCTCAAAAAATAAACAACGATTTGCAATTTCTCTTTTACTGCGGTCAATGGGCAACACTGAAGATTTAACCTCAGGTGCTCTGCTAAAATGTCCCTAATCCCATAGAAAACCTGAGATTGAACACCAAGCATCTAAAATACAAGTCTTCGTTAAATTATTTAGTGAACATCGTGTAGATAGCGAGGCAAGCGAGCGTTCCAGTTTATAAGTGCCACAAATCACGCGAATATAACTTCATTTGGCCGCTCCATTCGTGATCTAACCGCAGTTTCTAATAGATCGTGTTAATTTTATAGTATTGTGGAATTGGAATCTAGTGTTCGAATTTATAGTTTACGTAGATGTTTTATAATTTGAAACGAGAAGGTTGCGGATTTCTGTAAATATTGAGCAATGTTTTGGGAATATTCGCGAAAGAATTATCTTCAACCCACCTGTCAAGCATTGAGATTATAGTAACGTAACGTAACGTTGTCGTCACGCCTTTTTATCTTTGAAAATGTAGGCAGAGGTGCACATTACGGCACGTAATGCCACTGCACAAAGTACAAAAAGAAAATGAGCCTATTACGGACTCCGTGCTACTACTGAGAAATTTTCGTCCAAAAAAACTGAAAAACGCCCAGCTGATCTTTGTCCAATCCGGGAATCGGACCCGAAATCCTAGTCACCTGCGCAGTTATAGTAAACCATGACAAATATATAAAGAATACCCATAGTATTGCAGTGGAATATCACGGGCTCTTGATAAAGTTACGTAGGTAGGTAATTTTACACGTTATCGATCCAGTGATTTTTCTACTCGATCTTTGATTCTTAATTGAAATAACAAGTCTTAATGTCGGAATTTTTCGTACACACGTAGAATCATACAAGCAGATGTAAACAAGGCAATTAGCTGGCTAGGCGACACCACAAAACATGCGTACACGTTTTAATGAACAAGGTAACTGGTTTGTCATAAATGCATTTAAATGAGGTTGGTTAATTAATGAAACTCATTCGAGTTGCAATCTATTTAATCATTGATAATTAAAATTAGTAATTTATATGCTGCCTGATAAGAGTGGTTGATTATTTGTTTAAAGAAACATTAGGGCAAGGTAACATTCGTGGGTCTACTTTCATTCAACATGACATGATTTGACTAGCAATGGAAGTCACCACTACCAACGAGCCAAGTATATCGTTTTAAATGTTTAAGATCTCAAATAATCTACTAGGTACATCTTGAGACAAAGACAAGAGATATCATTAGGGCTGATGCCCAATCCAGAGCGGCGGACAACGTAACAGGTTACCGGGTTTCCGGCTCAATGCAGGAGAAGGAACGGGGTGGTTTTCAGTCAGTGAAAAAGAAAAGAGATCTCATACCTATATATGACGAGAATACTCATGTGAGATCTCTGGTCATAGATTAATAATAGTTATAGCAAATCTATTAACCCTAAAATCTCATTTCTTCAGGCTAACCAACCAAATGGAGGATCAAAGAAACTTGTTAACGGTTGACCTTTCTAGACAGAGGGGTACAATTTATAACATTTACAACTCCACTTACCTAAGGCCCATAAAATATCCCTCCGTTAATTACCTTGCAAATCAAAACGATCGCCATATTTAAATTGAATGGCAGCAATTAATGCTAAACATAGTATCACTGTACAGTTGTGTGAGCCGTGTCTCCACTAAAAATGGGAGCAAGAAGTTTAACTACATTTGGAGCACTAACAACACATGGCATTGGAAAAGACATTGAGAAAGAAAATAACTTATGATTGTAATATGTTCATGAAATCTACCTCAAGAGCTTGTAGATCGCAATAATTGCATAAAGCCAAAGAAAAGTAATATAAGAGTTTCCGGAGACAGACATACATTAGCTAAAGCGGAATTCATCGAAGTTATGAAGAAAAAGAGAATTTAGGCAAATGTCATTTACCTAATAAATGTAAAAAACTTATTTACTCAGTATCAAGAAATTCGTTTCCCTTGTTATATTAGAAGATCAAAGTTAGCGATTGATGAAAGATGTTGATGATGGTGATGAGCATAAGACCATAGTTCATTCATACTTAACTTCAGGGGCCTTAGCACAAGTTTGCTTTACGTTCAACAAGATCGAAACAAGATTGCGTTCGGCGCTCTAATTGGTTGGTTCATTCAAGCCGGCCAATCAGAGCGCCGAACGCAATCTCGTTTCGATTTCGTTCAACGTAAAGCAAACTCGTACTAAGGATACAGAACACTTCAATAGCAGTGCCGAATAAATTACGCAATAAAGTACTTACATCTCTACCAATAAAGGCAAGTGTGACGTAATCTTTATGTAAATGGAACCGATATATTTAATTGGGGAACAGTCCTTCTGTCACAATCTACTTCGTGACGCACCGTCGCGGTCACGTTGCTAGTCGATCGGTTTTCGTAACAACTAATTAGGTCTGAACCCGCCCGTTACACATGCACATCTAGTTGACCGACATTGTTTTATGAAATTATTTTCATTGGTGCTTTGTTTCCATACATTAATGGTTAGACTTAAGAACTTATCTACCAGTAGACTTGTAGACAGTACCCAGAAAAGATGAATTTTAGCATAAGTTCCATACAAAATGTGTCCATCAAACCTCTACGTTTAGAAGCCAAATCTACTGAAAGGTAGGTTATTAATTGACAACGTCCATTGGTCATTAACTATAATGACAATACTATTCAATCGTGTGGTTAGATACAAAGAGGTGATGATCGAGCTTAATGGCCTGTTATTGGAGAGATTTATGAGTATGACACGCGGAGCAGGTGTGTTTCGTTTTTAATTCTGCTATATGTTCATTCCGTTTCTTACAGTATTGCCAGTGCTCGAATGAACAATTTCTAATTTCGTCAAAATGTCAGATATTACAAATAGGTTTACATGATCACCAAAATCCCATCTTTCCTCTTTTCCGGTCGTCGTGAGTCAATTGTTTGCAAGGAAACACGCGACGGAATGACATGACACAAGTCTGTATTTACTTCGCATCATATCTACAAAAACTTGTTTATGCAAGACTCGTAAATGTGTCAGTATAACATTAATAAATAGTGTCAAAACTGACACGTTAAATGAAGTGTAAACTAAACAAAACACTTTAAGTAAACTGTTTATTCACACATCGAAATCAAATCTTTAAAACATTAGGAGGAAGAATAGTGACTTAAACTGAGAGGTTGAAAGAGGCAAAGATTATCACCTTGGTATTAATTAAAGAGTCTGCTAAACCCTTCATTACATTTGAACTTAAGTATACCAAATTAACTTGGGACGCGGAATTAGACGCAGCGACGTCGCGCTGTCTACTAGACGTCGCCGCGTCTGCGCACGCTGCTCATGATGAAGAGTCCCTCTGTGACTCGAGACTAGTAGAGCTATTCTCCATTAATTTACGTGAGAAAACAAAATGTAATAGATTAGTTCAATTCTAGATAACCAATTAATATCATTTGATAGAGACAATTTGCTAATGGAAATCGAAATTCCCAAATAGACGGTCGTAAAATCCCCATGAAACTAGAGACACGGTTCTGACACTTATACTGCATTAATTATGACATTAAATGGTATGGCAAGAATCTTGTTTAAGCCTTGATATTAATATGTTTATATTCAGTTCTACGCCAGTGATAGTCTAGTCTAGGCTATTAGAAAGGGTGAGACCAGAATAAAATAATGAACTTTCTACGCAAGGAAGGCGTTCGTGCTAGTACCGAATGAGATTACATGAATAAATCAGAAGACTTACTTCATGCAAGACGTAATCTTGGACCATGAAGACTAAAGAAATGAGATGAGTCAAATAAAAAGCAATGATCAACTTGATGTGTTTCATAAGGCGTACTTCATGAAGTCCCTTAGAGAGCGCATACGGCGCACTGATTGGCCCTCTGGAAGAACCCAACTAAACCCATATGAAATAAACATCATAAACCCGAATGCACTCTCGTATCGATTACTTTAAACGTCAAGCATACTTGTACTAAGGGTGATACAAACCAATGAGGAAATGATTGTTTCAATTAAAATTAGACATAGACTAGACATAGCACTAGACAATGAATTTGTCTGAATCTAAATAAAAACAAACTTCTTGGTCTTCTGTATTTTACTAGCCTTTGGACTAAGCAAAACACAAGTGGCAGTGGTCTATTTGTCGTCGATGAAAGTGGCGCAACGAGACAACTTGAAGTACAGGTAGGATTGTATCATAAATTGTGCTTGGAAAGGAAAACCACGGCTAGGCAAACGTAGTACCAAAGCTGCGGACTACCTAACGGGTTTACCGGGGCTCCGTGGGGTTTTTAGTCAGTAAGAGGCTCAGTCAGTAAGAGTCATTGGATGATTTTTCCCACCTTAAAAAAAAAAGAAAATCGTAGTGCAGGGCTTTCAGCTAGATGGACTGTAGATATTCGCAATGGTTGGTAATGGTAGGATGCGAAGAACTCAATGAAGAGGCTAGGCTACGTCTGGCAGTGGATGGAAACAGACTAATTATGTTATTAGAACTTATGACGGGATATTTACCATGTTTATTCGTGGTATGCATGGTAAATATCCCGTCATAAGTTCTAATAATAGTGTTAGTGACCATGTCAGTTTAAAAACGGACTAATTATGTAAAGGCCATTTTAAACAGAACCCCATCGATGCTTTCAATTAGATCATTGTTCTGCGTTAAGAAATTAGCGATAACGCTAATTGTAATCAAGTACGAATACAGCATTGCTGCGAGGTTATTAACATTTCTTTCCTTGATGTATTTTAATGCGAGTTGTTCGGAAAACCAGATAAAATTTTATAGTTTTAAACGTGATCAAGTGTTTACTCGCGCATTTTCAATGGAACTACTTCCTTGTATTTTGTTTCCTTATAATTTCCTAGTTCTTTTCTAACGTAGTTAAATGGAGTGAGGTCACAGGAAAGTGATAATAAGAAAAACCCCTTTTCATCTAAGATAACACTCATATTTCCCTGAGATTTTCCCTCAATTTTCTCTAGTGCTATCCCCAAGAATTTTACACAGTGACTCACACATGACTCACAATACAGTTTTCCTTCATGAGACCAATTGGGATGAGAAAACATTTCGAACTGATTTAAAAGGAAAATGTTCACATAAATCGATTGTTTCATTTATCTATTGCGTCAATAGTTTTATGGCCAGTCTCAATAAACGGCCGGTAGATTTGTTTACAAGACATAGAATTTTGACACGTTTTGTATCAAATGGAGCTAATGTCATAAGTCACTAATAACCTAATCTACTGATTTGTCCGTAGCAGTACCAATATCTCTACTTTAATCCAGCAATGGAATCTCGATGTCCCAATGACCAGACCAATACATTTAAATTACCCAAGGAACCTGCTTTTCCTGTTTAGACCTTAATCCTTTAATGTTTGAAGCAGGTACCTAAACGCTAATATTATGTGGCTATCGTCCACATTAAAACCCTTTCAAAGACGTCACTGTTAATTTAGGAAATGATATACCAAGAAGTTGTTTTTAACTGTAACAGGTTAAAGGCCTGGTGACAGATTTTTCCATTTACCCAACAAATCAAGGATAAAAGAAAAGAAATTAACATGAATTTTTCTAGGACTGACTCACACTACAGATATTGCAAGGCTCTTCATATCAAAAGTACCCTTTGTACGCGCTAACCACCAGACTACACATGAACCAGCTAACATTTTTTTTTTTTGCTCGCTATTTGCTACCATTAGCGGTTGACCACAAGCCAGTACATGGTACTACGCATACCTACAAAAGTACATTGACCCTTAAAATATGACCACACCTTTCCAAAGCACACAATGATTGATGTTTGAAGCCTAAATGCCAGATACCGAGGTAATAGACCTGTTCATAGTAAGTTCAAGGTAATTCACTGAATAAGGGACATAATTATGTATTAAATATAGAGTGTATAAATGAGAAACCATTACTTAAGGTATCGTTAATTACAACTTACTGCGTTTAAAAACTAGTAAATTGATATCTATAATTTCGCACTTAGATACTAATTCCTAGATTCCAATAACAGGTTTCAGTAACTCGCGAACATAACTAATACCTATTATTCTTAATAGAAACATATAAACTAAAAGTTCTGGTTATTTGTATGATTTGATTTGTCTAGTAGGTAGTTTTCTGGACATCTAAGAAATCATTCATTATTTAAAGTGCTTATCAAATGATGCTGCGGACTACCTAGCGGGGCTCCGGTTCGAAAAGCAGGAGTAGGAACGGGGTAGTTTTAGTGAGTGAGAGTCTGACACTGCCTCTCGCCTCGCCCAAGATTCATTGGATGATTTTCCCACCTAAAAATTGCTTATCAAATGCTTGTGCCGACTGTGCTTACATATCCTTCTTTACCTATTATAATAAAGTGTTCCACTTCGTTTCAATTCGCTAAAAACTCAGAAACTCCTAAACAGATTGTCATACGATTTACGAATGGATAAGTAAAAAGCGAAGCTACAGGGTGACTATTTATACATTTAGTTGGTACCTTATTTCATGACTTATTGATTGTTTGATTACATAAGTAAATGTTCCCAATATCTTGTTCGTAAACAGGGTGTCCACAGCTAATGTTCAAAATAATTCCCTGACTTTTCCCTGACTTTCCCTGACCATTTTTTTAAATTTCCCTGACCAAATTTAGGCCGTGTTCAAACCAAACTGACTGTAACTCCTTTTATTTCCATACATATTCAGTTTTTCGTTTACATATAACCGACAATACGTTATTACATGTTCTTTAGTACACTGGGACTCATAGTAAGCCTGCTCACATTCGGCGGCTTACAGTTAGTTTGGTTTGAACACGGCCTAATCATTCAAGTAGGTATGTTTTATTTGTAAAGTAGTTTATAAGTTGAGTAAAACTGCATACAGGTAATATTTTAATTTCTTTTATTTTATACTAGCTGTGCCCGCGACTTCGTCCGCGTGGAATAGTTATTTTAGGCATTATATTTATTTTTGCAAACAACTTTCTCAGCTTCATAAATTATAGCTGTTCCCCACGGTTAATTTGTGCATTGAAAATTCGTGATAGCACTTTATTATGATTATAAGGAACAATCCACACTCATTTCTATACTATATGTGTTTCCACTGTTTTCCGGAAACCTGCGCCTATAGGTTGGGTAACCGCCACCCCGTTTTGTGTTTCAGAAATAAAATTCCTAGGGTACTTTTTAGATGGGCTCGCTCCATACGCGTTATAGCAGTGGTAAGTCCCCTCTTTGAAGAGTGGCTTGAGAAGACTCACTGCGTCCTCACCTAGTTTCGGTTGGTACCTGTTTCGAATTCGGCGGGAGGAAACACCCGGGCGTTTCGTCTGGGTGTCGTCATTGCGAGGACATACAGGCATACAGTGGCGGTGTGCATTGCATGTGCTGAGCATCGCCATGTCCTTAGGGATGTGAATGGCGACGGTAACCTCTCACGTCCGTGTCTAGTTCAGGCCAAGGTGCGGAGCGAGGGGGAAAGGGACGCCGTCTCCCCCTTCTCGAAGCAGTCATCCTAGCTAAGGAGGAGGCGGAGCGCATGAGGGAACGATCCTCATCACGCCCCAGCCGCCGCAGAAGACACTCCGGGCGTTGAGGATCGCGTGACGATCCCCGGCCACCGTAAGTGCGGGTCTGCGGACGGCGAGTAAGAGTAGCTCGTCGCCCGATCAAAACCAGACCCGTGCGTACCGGGGCCCCGGTAATCTTTTTATTTGAGTCGGGGCTCAAATCAGAACGGAGTGATTTCTACACTCCTTCTCGCTTCACCCAAGGCAGGCGTAGCCAACGGATGATTTTCCCCCTTCCAAAAAAAAAAAAAAGTACTTTCTAGAACAAATGTTTTCTTTCATACATGGTGACGCAAGGTTATGAAATCCTTAAGGACCATATTTTTATACGCTATCATATTTTTATGACAATAAATTGAAGAATTGGATTTTTTTGTTTGTCAAATGTTTCAGCCGATATTATTGCACTATACGTAGAATCTGGTTGTACTTTGTTAGACAGCCACAATAAAATGTGGGCGTGTGGTAAACCGCTTTTTTGCCCTTCTACGCTGTAAACAAACGCTTTCGATGGTCAATGATCAAAAAATGTTTTACTTCGTTAGTAAGACTATATTTTTTTTGAGTATAGCTACACCAGGCTCCGCGTCGTTCGCAAACAATGCCTCTCCTCCTGGCAGCGTCGTGTTTCGCACATCATGCGGCGCGGGTGAATTTTATATCGGAGTTATTTTAAAATTGTAATATCTTCTAAGATGTTTATCGAAGTTTAGTGATGTCAAAGACAATTTTGTTCACAATTAAATACTCTTAATGAACAACACATTTATTTCGATAAAGATTAATATTTTTCGTTAATACAACTCTTAACAAATAATGCATTAATTTCGACCCAGTTTGATTACCGTAAAAACGATTCTAGTAAGTAAATCCTAAAAGATAGACATATACTGTCGCGGACTTATTTTTAGATTATTTTAAGAGGAATAATTCTTTCATACATATAATTTTCGTATCTTGAACCATTTTCGCAGCGCACGCAACGGAAGCCCTCAAGAATTAATAATTTCCCCCGCTTTGTCCACATTTTCCTTTATTTCTTCGCTCCTAATAGTTATAGCGTGATGTTTTATAGCCTATAGCCTTCCTCGATAAATGGACTATCCAACACAAAAAGAATTATTCAAATCGGACCAGTAGTTCCGGAGATTAGCGCGTTCAAACAAACAAACAAACAAACAATCAAACAAACAAACTCTTCAGTCTTCAGCTTTATAATATTAGTATAGATAGCAAATACAGCCTTGGCCAAAAGTATTAAGCACCCATGAAATCTTTGAGTTTTATGTGGAATATCAAATAGAAACAAAACAAAACGTTTTTTAAATGTTTATTTTACTATTTATTAATTGAAAATGAATATTTTGTAGGTCCACACTTTGCCTTAATTACAGCAGAATTAATTTTTTTGGTATAGAGCTAACAAGATTTTTACAGTCTTTAGCAGTAATCGCGTTCTATTCTAGGCACATGTGGCGTTTCAAATCTTCTCTTGTGTTAATTGTGTGGCGCCTATCTCTACGCTTTAATAAACCCCATAAATATTCCATGAGGTTTAGATCTGGCGACTAGGCAGGCCAGTCAAGAAGCTCTATGGTATTTTCCCGGAACCATGTCATAGGGCGGGCAGATTTGTGGCAAGGTGCGTTATCTTGCTGGAATTTAACACTATCCATGTTCGTGTTGCCGAAAAGTTTCGTGAATGAAGGCAGGAACGCAGTTTCTAGTACATTTATGTACTTAGAAGAGTCCATGCGGCCCTTTCACACGAACAATTCGCCAACTCCAGAATCGGTCATGCAACTCCAGACCATTATGCTACCACCACCGTGTTCTACGGTTGGTACCACACACTCTGGCTTAAATTCTTCGCCCACCCGGCGACGTACAGGGGTCACAACAGGGGTACCAAAAATCTGCAAAAAAGAGAAAAATATTGAGTTCCGGGAAACAAAAGAACTTCCTCTATGCGTTTGGGTTTTAAATCATTTTATATTATTTTATTAGGACATTAAATATAGTTACTTACCTCTAAGTTTGATTCGTCTGACCACACAACCTTTGACCACTCTTCAGCGTTGAAAGGTCGGTGTTGCAAGGCCCATTTATACCGATTTTTTTGTTGTTGTCGGAGAGCTACGGCTTCTTTCTGGCTTTATAGCCTTTCAGACCAGCTTCCTGAAGTGTTCTACAAGTAGTTCGAGCAGAAATTGATTCCTTATTTTGTTCTGACAACTCAGCAGCGAGCTCTAAAGATATTTTTTTCCCATTTTTTAACGACTCTCTCGGGAACTGACGATCCTGAAGGTCTGTGGTGATGCGTTTGTGCCCGGTTCTCGGTCTATTTTGATGTGATCGGGTAGCAGAGAATCACCGAATAGCAAATTGCAAGGATCGGCGCGAACATTTCACAGTTTTGGAAATCTCTACTTGTGATTTCCCTTGCTCATGCAGAAGCTGTATCTCCACTCGTTTTTCTGAAGAAAGTTCATTTTGTTTTGGCATATTGCAACTATAATACCTAAAACTTTGAAATAAAATACCAAAAACGCACTGGATTACTGGATGTTGTCAAAACGAGCGATGGTAGCGAACTGACAAATAAATACAAACATTGTAAAAAACACATTTTATTACACCCAGATGTTTTATTCCTAACTACGGCATAAATCATCGTTTTTAAATCTTTATAGATAGCCGACAAACAAATACTTCAACAGTAGATTTGGTTTTCTCCCATACTTACCGTGATCGAGCGAAATTTGTAAGGTGCTCAATACTTTTGGCCAAGGCTGTATATTGAGATCGGTATTTATCACTTAGGAACTCTTTCTTATTAACAATTTTATAACATAAGACATTGCATAAACTGCATAAGACTTAAAACAAAATCAACAGTTTCAGTAGTAAAATTATAATACTTAAACCAAAATCAACAGTTTCAGTAGTAAAATTATAAGACTTAAACCAAAATCAACAGTTTCAGTAGTAAAATTATAAGACTTAAACCAAAATCAACAGTTTCTGTAGTAAAATAGAGTAATCTAATTATGACAATAAAATCATAATATAGTTTACTCTCAATCTGAAAAAAATGCTTCTATGGCCTGGATTAAGCGTCGGACCAGAGCATAAAATTAAATCCCTCATTTCACAATCACTGGGAAAAAATCTCAATTTTCCCTGACTATCCCTGACTTTCTCTCCTTTCCCCTCAATTTCACTGACTTTCCCTGACCACCTTAAGCTTCCCTGACTTTTCCCTGACTTTCCCTGACTTTCCAGAATGTGGACACCCTGGTAAATATAAGCAATATGGCCATACTCTCACCAATGAGTTATTTGGGTCAGCAGACGTTTATCATAATTGAGTTGTTTGTTGTCCTTCACTACTGACTCATACTTGCATTGGAGCCGCAGAAAAATAAACGAAGGAAGTTTATTCGCTCAGTTAACATGGAAATAAACTGAATATTAATGCAATGGCGTATTGTAGATTGTGTGAGGAATGCTTGAAAGAAAAATGGTCGGTAGTTGTAGTAGAATGACGGCTGATGGAAATTCTATCGCCTGATAGAAACACAAGACATATTGTTAGAAGACGACGAATAGATTTATGGGACAGGGCGGTAAACAAGCAGGCAGATCACCATATGGTACTTTTCCACCAGAGATGTACTATGTAGCTATGCTGCAAGGCTATAATAGCTGAGTTGTGCAACTTTGTGACCGTTTCCACTAGTAGGTACTAAGCTATGTAGCGGTACGAGTAAGATGTGCTATGAAGATGCGCCGTCGCAAACTAGCTGTGCGAGGAAGATGCGCAGCTCGAGTATGCGATGTATAGTATAGTAGTAGGAATAGCATAGGACATCTCTGGTGGAAAAGCACCCACCATGGACATTGGACACCCGTAACACCCAGGAGTTACAAGAGCTTTGCCGGCCTTTTTAAAGAAGAATTAATGCCAAATCATCTAAATGTAACTTGCATTAGGTTAGTTAGACATGACCAGCCTGAACATAACGTTTGTTTTACTCGTAAAGATCAGGTAAATGAATGCGCCTACATAATGTTTGTTATATTGTAAAAATATGTGTGTGTACATGTCGAAAACAGTTCAAGGGTAGGTACAAAACCTTGGATTTAATTAGTATTAAATAACTAAATAGTAAATACTCATTCAAAACAATGCGAGTGAACAACATTGAACATTAAACACATGCGTTTTATCAAAATTCCGATGACTGTATACAATGAAGGAACTTTGTTAATTCCAATATAAATTAAAATATAACCCATATATTATTTTCTGGATTTTCGTAAACGGTTGAGACTAAACTATTGAATTAAGTGGAATTCGTATTCTCGAAAGAAAGTCCCGAATCTCAGGGATACGAATCACAATGTATGCATCTTTTAAACTTTGGGCGATCTTGCTGCGATCCCCAAACCGCGTTTCCAATCGTGAAGATTAATGGCAAACTCCTTTGAAGCTTAAGAAGACGAACCTTTGTTTAGCAATGAACGATGATGACATTCATTATCATTATCATCATACCAGCCATAAGACGTCTACTGCTGAACGTAGGCCTCCCCCAATGACTTCCAAATAGGCCGGTTGGAAGCGACCTGCATCCAGTGGCTCCCTGCGACCTTAATCAGATCGTCTATCCACCTTGTAGGTAATATTGTTTCAGTTCAAATGAATTAATCGACTGTCTTCCGGATAAAATGCTGTCCAATTTATGGCTGCATTTAATAGGAAAAATAAATGTTGTTTCTAGACTAACGACTTGCCTATGTAAATACTATATTTAAGTACTACAACAGATGTTTCTACGTATATTTGTTTTAGTAAATATAGAGTTGCCGATTCACTGATTTCTCAGTACAAACACTAATATTTTTCTAGTACATTTAGAAAAGAAAATATCTAGCTAGTTTCGATGACCTTTCGTTTATTTCTGAACAAAATATCATGTTTTCAAACACTGATCTTAGACAAAGAGTGGTGGAAAGTACATAACATAAGTATAATTTTGGGGATTTTTGGTTTCCAATTCTTTAAACTGTTTAAGTACTTGTAATTGTAAGTAACTGACTGATTAAGTTATTACTGGTAAATTAACATAATGAATGAATCATTGTAGTATTAAGTACTGTTTCTTGCCTTGAATGATAATGGCAACATTTAGTGCTGAATAAAACAATGTAAGGTATTTTAGTGTTGTTTATATTGACACTTTTTGTACATAACTGCCCCTGTTTAACTATTTAAACAACAGAATACTTACATATTCATAAAACGAGTTAAGGACTTACACAACAAAGAAAAAAAGACAAAGAGATGTATGAAACAATTTTTGCAGAAGTTTTGTAGCTCATGGTATTGCGTATACACGGCTGCATATCAACCTACACAAAAACCAGTTTATCGTGGTCCCTCTCTGTATGATCTTTCCGCACATTCGACGGTCAGTTTACACTGGTTATGTGTAGCTTGAAGTGTTGCTGGTGTACAATGACGCTACCGTGGCCTCCATGCATCGTGCGCATGAGTCATATGATTCATTCGAACAAGAAAAACTACGCAAATCCCCATTCGGAACGCACGATTCAAGGTACCTTACCTACACACTGCGCGGCGTGCGTATCACACCGTAGCGTAATTATAATAATGATTGTAAAATGTAATGTAATTAATTGGTGGAAGTACTGTTATGATTTTAAAAGATACTTATCGATGTAAGTACACCTTGGAAAAGTATTTATATATTGTTACTCATTTTTAATAACAGGTTATAACTTATAGTGATAACATAACATTAATTACTAAAGACTTTGTTGATGTTACAATACGCTAATTTTAATGGAGATGGATGAATTTCGCAGTTGATATTAGGTACTAGATGGACGATTTGATTAGTTAGTGATTATTCATATCCGATATAGACAATGTATATTTTTTAAGAGGGGAAAATCTTCCAGTGGCTTTTCTTGCCTTGCGCGAGGCAAGAGGGAGTGACTCGTACTGACTAAAAACCACCTCGTTCCTACTCCTGCATTTCGAGCTGGAGCTCTGGTAAACCCGCTGGTAGTCCGCAGCTCCGGATAGACTATATAGATACTTATGTCATAGATTCGTTACTTAATCCAAAAGTTTATCTTAAAATTATAATAACAACACGCCCTTGATACGATGATTGACTAACCGAAATAAACAATTACATAATTAGATAAGTTTTTGCTTCGTTAGTTATTTTTATCAACATGTGAATATTATCTCGTTGTAAATCATTATTATCGTGAATTTTGAACAGGCTACAGCTGCTGTACGTCCCATATACCATGTGTTACATATATTGATGAGCTGTAAGTCACACCCTCTAATAGGTAATCCACATATTTGGTATCATGACACGTGCTATAATAATTAAGATTGACATTGTTTATATTGCTCCATTTGATATAACGGTGTGATAAATTTTATTTATTAATGTAATTTAATGAATTAATCATAATTTATTCAATTTAATCAATTTAATTTCCAAATGAATATTTTTTATGATACTTATATATGTAATTTTGATTTTTATTGTTTTCTAAATTGTTATAATTTTATTTATTAATGTAATTTAATGAATTAATCATAATTTATTCAATTTAATCAATTTAATTTCCAAATGAATATTTTTTATGATACTTATATATGTAATTGGTAATTTTGATTTTTATTGTTTTCTAAATAATTATACACTTTTTTTTGTTGTATGTTATAAGTCCGTTTTTGTGCATGAGGTGTTAACCTTTAAGTAATTGTTGCACTTATCAATGTCACCCTAGCCATTAAGTTAGAAATGTTCAGTGTAAACAGTTGTTGGTTGACCTAAATAAAAATAAAAAAAATAAACGGCCTTCAGGGGCAAGGCGAGACTATGTATTAAAGAATATGTATTTTTGTTGATTACGTATACATCAAATTATGAATAATTTATCACATAATATTACACTATTTTGCATATGTAAAAATACCGTAATCTTCTTGGATTTAACTATCGCAAGTTTACTTGAGCAGATGGATCACCTGATGACAAGCAACACCAAGAACTTACTAAGTACGTTGTCGGTCTTTTCGGAATACGAAGATTGTAGATATGTCTGGGTTTAAGGAGTATGGGTGTCTTCTTCCACTTCCCCTATCAAACATTTATTGTACAATTTGGAAGTGGGCGACATGAGGCGGCAGCGGACGACGTTTTGTCACTTCATGTCGCCACGAAAAGTCGTTACTACCTGTCACTGCAGTCATGATTTCGACCTATAACAACACTACCGAGTGCCAAGCACGAATAACTATCGCATTCGTAATGTAAACGTATCGAGATGACGATACGTCATGAGACGTTAACGGAGTGTGGCAGCACGAAGCCTATTCTTTCAACTATCGAGAGCTCGAATCCAATTCGATAGTGACGTCATGCTAATGTAAACTAGAGAAGCAGCCAAGTGAACGATTTGAATGACTTGTTGAGCATAAAGATTTCGTCTAAAACTAAATTAAATTTATATATATATTTCAACCTCTGTGTACACGTTTTATGAAATAATATTTATTAAATAAATATTAATTATGTGCAAAAAGTTCTTAAAGCGAGTTAAGAGAAATATAACGTGACATTATCTATGAAAAAAAATAAGTACTTAGTTTCATAAATTTATAATTTTTTTTATGATTTCCGAACGTCGTATTTGACATCACATTTGTCATGCCGGTTGTTTGTTTGTTATTTTATCTTATGTAAAATGTAAATAAGATAAAATCACAATTTTAACATGTTACATTTAAAATGAGGACGATTCAACTCCAATATGAGCTAATGGTGGAATTTATACAAAAGTAAGTAAAGATTTCTAAATGTTTCTTTGATTAGCCCCTTTTTTATGTGATGGACAATAGTTTAACGGAGATTTGTCTAAACCCTCCCCGGGGTGGTAGTTACTAGTGGTTTGCACCGGAGCGAAATCTGGCGTACTGGCGAAATTCACCTGTGATTTGCCGATCTCCGGAGATTCACCGGTGATAACCGGTGATGAAAACCATTAATTTCAAATCAAGTTTTTATTAATTGAAAAACAAAACAAAATAGATAATTGGACTTCAACGAACCCTGAACTCTTTGGAAAGCTAGTAGCAAGTGAATTGTGCCACATAAACTGCCAGGAGCGCTTTGATTTGATGACCGAAATAAATAATATAATTCGAAAGAAGCAAATCAGTAAATAAATTATCTTAATTATGTATTAAATTAAAAACTGATGGTTAATAAATATTTCTATTATTTTAGTAGTATTAATATAGTATTGAAAAATAATATTATTTACATAAAAATATTCCAGTTAGATATAATACAATCACCAGAGTTTAATCGGTTAACAACCAATTGATTTCAATCGAGTACTTTTACCGGTATATTACCAGTTATTCTCCGGTACTCACTGCTCCGGTGCAAACCCCTAGCAGTTACATTCAGGCTAAATGGAAGGAGCCATTCAGGCAGCAGCGGATACTTAAACAATATTTGTAATGTAATATTTGATGTATTATCTTTTTACAGATTGGAATTTTTGTGGGACCAGTCCAATATTTCTGGGAGCAGTGGGCCTACTGTATTCCTACCACACCACTCACTGTTCCTCACGAAGCCTACCCTTCGCCAGCGCCTCCACCAAAACCACCGATCCTCCATCCGAGGAAGATAGCTGGAATCCTCCACCAGTGAAAAAACCTAAAGCGAGTTTGATTAAAATGTGTATAGATAATGACAAGAATGCTATGCTAAGGAGCATGAGAAAAGTTATTATTTTTTATTAGTTGATTATTTTTTATAACTTACTGTTAATTTTATATTTATTTGAATTTTTCTGTTTTTATGTTATTTTAAAATATTATCAAAATATTGTTAATGCCATTGTATTTATAATAATTATTCTAACTGTGTCAATACTGTGAATGTGGTGCATGTCTATAATTGGCATAAGCACATGATCTTGTGTCTTCATCTTGTTTTTCATTAATGTCTTATAATAATAAATAAATAAATTATATATTATTGGGATTAAGATTAGGATAAAATAGTTTTTAAGTTAGTTAAATAATAATAAATAAAAAAATAAAAATGTGTTTATTGACAAAAGTTAGTACAATAAGTTGCCGGGGCTACCCAAAAAGTAATCCGAAGATACTTGTGTTGGGATAAGCCTCACTCTTCCTTGTTATACAATTGTTTCGCTAATTATAACTACGTTATTAGTTACATATGTATATACATTTTATTAACTATAAAAAGAGGATTTTGTACTAAAAAGTAATAAAACACTTGAAATAACTATGGAGTCTATTTATTCTGTCCACCAAAATGTTTTTTAGTAGTAGTTTTCTTTACTTATTTCCTATTACTGTGGATTACATCCTTCGGCATGAATGGGCTAGCTCGACCGGAGTGATACCACGGCCTCACAGATAACCGATGTGAAACAGCGCTTGCGTTGTTTTGTTGTGTGAGTGAGGTTATCGGAGGCCCAATTTCCCCCTTCCTAATGTTCCCAATCCCCGATTCCCCAACAACCCTTAAACGTATTCGTTGTTGTTGGTACAATCGTTGTTAACGATCTTAAGTACTTGTTGTAGGTACTTTGTTGGTACAACGACGGTCTTGGCATTTTATAAAAATCACTGCAAGCACTCACTGACTTCACAATATAATAATTTTTGTATTATTACAAATTTCGATACCTTTCTCACCGACAAATTCTCAGTGACAAATGTGTCGAGTCGTTTCGATAGCCAGCTTTCGAAATTTACGTTACCGTACGTCAAATGCTCGTTCGTGCTTCCAATTTGTGTCAAAATGTTCTAGGTTTCGATACCAATACGATACGATTACTATACGATAGTTATCAAAAACATTCGTGCTTGCGATATTTAGTTCCTTTTACGCACGGTAGGGGCGCTGTTCAAATCCCATAGAAAATTCTTTCGATTGCGATACGAATACTTTCTCGATAGTTTTCGTGCTTAGCACACTGATCCGCAGTCGTGCAACACCATAGATACAATTTTTTTTTATATAAAGTTTTTAATATGTCTGTGGGCGATACTATTATGCTTATGGGGCTGTCGCTCAACGAGGCTTCGCTAGCATCGTTTCGCTAACAACGGAGGTAATAACTATCATAGAAATACTTAGAAACCAGTATCCTTAGTACGAATTTGGTTTACGTTTAACGAAATCGAAACGAGAACGCATTCGGTGATAGGCCGGCTCGAATAAACTAACAAATAAGAGCGCCGAACGCACTCTCGTTTTGATCACGTTAAACATAAAACAAACTCGTACTACGCCCTCAGTAGTGTCGCTGCGACACGCGACTGCCTCATATCGCCTGCTTCCAACTTGTACTTTTAAACTCAACACTCGCTTTGTCACAAGGTTTTCATAACACGAACTTTGAGTAATAATGTATAATATTGAATAACTTAATGAAAGATCAACAATAAGCAACGAATAATATACCTAACCAAAACTCCTTTTTTCATTATTTCTGAATACACTGACTCATTGACATAGCGGTGTTATTAAAAGACATAATATTAATATATACTACGTATGCTCAGACGTCAATTTTAAAAATAATATCATTGCTGTTATTTTCCTCTACGTAGGTTATGAATATATTAATTCGTATTGGGCTTTTATGATGTCACGAATGTAATTAATACTTACGTCTTATTGGTTTTTTTTCCTTTACAGTAGCGAATAGTAAACATTAAACAAGCCAGTTTACTTGTGGAGAGTTAATTAAAATTGCGATTTATTTTATTTCTAAGGTAATGTTATATTCTCACATCAAATGAGACATACGTTGGTATTCAATCAAATGAAATATGGGATTTAATACAAATATAAATGTTCCAAGGATATTTAGCGTATTTACCTATACTAGTGGTCGCCTAGTGGCCGAAATTCGACCATATATGATTTAATTTACAATACCACTTAACGTACGTTGAAGGATAATTTTTATTTAATTCAAACTCTTTTATAAAACTCTTTTCATATGAGACGTGAGAATATCATCGCAATGTCTATCGATTTTGACGTTTTGTCAAATACGATCAGATACTATGCATGTGTGTGTAATGTTTTATTTATTGATTTAATGTACTTTATAAGCATTATTTTTGAAAAATATTAGCGCTATGCACTTCTCCTACACATAAACTATAAGTATACCAAATTTTATGCTCCTACGTCCGCGCAATTTTCGTAAAATGCGGTCCAAAGTTTTTGCATCACGTATTAATATATAGATTAAGCGAAAATTTAAATGTAGATGTATAGGAATTAAGTGGTCCAAAGAATTGACTGCACGGTTAGCGCGGTGGCTGAGCAACTGGCTGCCGTGCAACGTGTAGCGAGTTCGATTCCCGCACGGAGCAATTCTTTGTGTGATCCACAAATTGTTGTTTCGGGTCTGGGTGTCATGTGCATGTGAAATTGTATGTTTGTAAACGCACCCACGTCACAGGAGAAAATCCTAATGTGGGGAAACGTTTTTTCAAAAGAAAAAAAAAAAAAGAATAGACATTAATCCGTAATAAAGAGAATCAATGACGTTTAAGTAGGTCATTAGATAGTTTAACGTTCACCATGTCGGTTGTCTTGGTTATGGGCCCCTGTCGTGACTTGAAACTAGTCGAGTAACTGCGTCAAACAGGTACGTCAATAACAACTTAACTAAGTAATAGTGTCGCTTACAACGAACAATGTGGCAATAATAAATGCGATTAATTTATGAGAACCTAGACCGCAATTTTCGTCATAAATCCTTGAGTCACGTTTATCAAAATACAACGCACATAATGAAATATCGATATAAGTAACTATGTAGACATTTATTGTACCTATGGAATTCTTGTCTCATTTAATAATGAATTTATTAAGAGTCCTATCATGCCGGCCGTTGCTAAGGTCCCCTAAAACATGGGATAAAGGCAGACAGAACAGAATAATAATTACTAATGTCTTAATAATTACATATTTCTTTGATACACCATTTTTTTTGACGGGGGAAAATCATCCAATGACTTCTCCCGTCTTGGGTAAGGCGAGAGGGAGTGTCAGACTCTTACTGACTAAAAACCACCCCGTTCCTTCTCCTGCTTTTCGACCCGGAGCCCCGGTAAACCCGTTAGGTAGTCCGCAGTTCCGGATCAGGATTTCATACACCATGGTCTCATCATGCAACCGTGATATGGCATGTGATGTACAGAGAGACACTAGATCAAATTCTAGGGTTCCTAATCCTCCAAATCTTATAACTAGTTACTATCAGCTGAAAAGTTTGTTTGTTTAAACGCGCTTATGGTGCGATTTTATTTTAGTTAGTTAGTCCATTCATTTCATTAATCGAGGAAGGTTATAAAACATCACGCTACAATCAAAAAGAGCCGAGCAGAGCTGGTGAAACCGTGCGGAAGTAGCAAGTTATACATACTATAATACATTTTATTAATTGCGTAACCGAATTGAATGAAGTCGAAAAGATTATTTTTAATTACGTACTTTATCCAATAAACACCATTCACCAAGTACTAAGACAATAAAACAAAAATAACTTCTCACATTACAATTTCTGGGTTAACGGTTATTTCATATTTTTATTACAATCATTTTTATATTATTTTGTAGTTACTCACTACATCGGACGGTCGATCTTGGACATAATTACGTCACACAGTTGTTATTAAAATCGCTACCGGTTACGTTTTAAGTAGGTACTTAACTTATGTAGATACAAAGTAACTTGTACTGAATACTTTATTAAATTGCGCGGTAGGTATTAACAAATAGTAAATTTTCGATTCATTAAAATTGTAAATCTTCGATCAATTAAAATTGTATCAAGCAAGCATAAGCTTGCTTGATGCAATTTTTCAAAATAACTATGTTGATTCTTAATTTCTTACTGCGATAAACTAATTTAAGTATTTACAAACATACGAAAGTAGCCACGCTTCGACCAAAATAATACTTGAGAAAGTTTCTCCCCTCTATAGTAATGTTCCTCTTATGTCTGCCATCAAAACATGAACGTAAGATTTAACAAACATAATAAGTACTCGCCACACGATATTGCCTTATATGCAGGTATACATATTACGAATCGCATGTAATCAGCATTCATCACGATAACTTTGATATGTTCAGTTCAAGTGGAGTTGAAACGTCCGCCAAAAGGTTCCGTGCATGTTAATTTCTTTGCATTATATTGGCCGATGCTTGAAGGTGCCGATGCACGATTAAAGTCTTAGGTAGCCGCTGGATAGGTAGTACCCTTGCATTAGTATGAGTTTGCTTTACATTATTTAAAGTAATCGAAACGAGAGTGCGTTCGGCGCTCTGATTGGTTGGTTTATTCGAGCCGGCTACGGCTTCCAACTTGGCTTTCAAATCATTGGGGAAGACCTATGTTCAGCAGCGAACGTCTTGTAGCTGATATGATGATGGGAGATGATATAGGCCGATGAATAAAAAATTAAACAATTTAACATAACAACGTCACGCTTTAAAATCCCCCGAATAGGGTAAACCGTTCCAACACTCCACTTTTCACCAGTAATGTTACCTACTAGTCCCATATGAAAATACCTAATATCTAAATCCCAATTATTGCATAATATAAACCAATGTAAAATAACATTAAGCACAGTCCACAGCATATCACTCTTGCGAGCAGAACCCAAAAAAAATAACTCTAAAATTATCAACGATCTTGGACTCATAACATAACGCGATTAACATTACATAATACATTCATTAACTTGAACAACGTCGATTTTTAATTCAGTAGTAGAGCGAAGCAAGATAAATATTAATAAACATTGTATAATAAGAAAAAACTCGTGGAAGATAACACATTAATTAAATATAGTGATAATGCCGTACGTAGATGTAATTATTATGCCTTGTATTTTGTTATCTGTGGCACCAAAATGACAGATGTCAGATAGAATATGTTATGACAAACGCAAAATATAGCCAAGGTCGATTATGTGGATAACATATGTTAGCCGCAGTGGTTAGATAATCACAATAGTTGTGGAATAGTCGACGAATCGATAAATTGTGCTAGTTGTATTTATTTTTTTGAATAACTATAAAATATATTCCTTAAGTAGTAACTGTGGAATATGTTTTGACAACGAAATGAATCATAGTATTTATTATGAGGCTGAACAGTGCCAAAAGTCTGCCTTTCCCATATTTATGATGTCAACTTTTCTATGGAACAAATGGGTTTTATTTTTGGGATCACACTAATATTATAAATGTGAAAGTTTGTTTGTTTGTCCGTCAATATCGCAGAAACTACTTAACGGATTTCGATGAAATTTGGTATCCAGACAGGATATGAAATGACTTGGGTGATATGATACTTTTTATCCCACGGGAAAGCGGGCGAAAACGCAAGCAGAAGCTAGTGTGTATAACTAACTATAAAGTCAAAGTCTATTTATTAAGATAGGCAATGTTTTACACTGATAACGTAGCAATAAAGTTCCTTATCTACTGTTCCTTGTCTGATATCTGTTCAAACCTAAATATTGTGAAGAGTCATATCAAAGATAAGTCTTAGGACTAGTTTTTGCTTAATCATAACTGTTAGTAAAATTGCCGAAGCACCGTCCACTAAAATAAATTAAACATGGTAGTTACTTAATTTATTCCCTTCATTAGTGTTTCAGAAAGACCAACCTGTGCATGTCTCAGCTGATTGACGAGTGTGGAGCACCTCTCCGGGTCTTTTCGGCCGTCAAACGAGTCCAATTCTGCCGCGACCATGTTGAGTGCGTCATCGGCGAAGAAGAACTGCGCTAGAAGCGACCGGTCGTCCCTCTGGAACAAAACAAAAAGATTTTATAGATTTTTTGTAAAAAGTAACACTCTAGTAAGTATATGTATTTGGAACAATTGTTTAATTTATTTTCATTTAAGAAAAACACTGAGCTATAACCACAACCTGCTGTAATAAGGGGCAAACGGATCGCCTGTACCCTTAGTACGAGTTTGCTTTACATTGGTGGCCGTGACGCCCTCAGATGGTAAATGATAATCAGCGCCACCCCTGTATAAAAATAATATGGAGGAAAGAGAAATGTCACCTACAATGGCCGAATAAAAACTTTGCGGAGGGCAAATGTTTTTAAAGTGAGTCGCACAATTAAAACCGCGTACGAACCTACTGCGAATGATATCAAGCAAAGGTTTTTTTTATAAACAGACAACATTACATAACACCTACGAAAAAATATCGTAACACATACTAACAATAGGAACATAAATAATCTACGGTTCGCATCCACATCATTAAAGCTTCATTCATGTAAATAAACATAATAACTAACTTCAGTGTATTGACAACACACAACAATGTGAAGTTATAAATGAATGAGTTGACAGGTAAATTACGGTCTTAGGAACCAGGTGTTTATGTTAAACTGACATTGTGTTGAACTTACAAGTCATGGTGGTTTAATAGCTTAAAATAAACTTGTATAAAGATGGGCAACGGTTTTAGAATTAGGTAAATAACTCAGTAGTTAGAGCCGTTTGTTTTCGTGCAAGTCGCTGCCCATTTGGAAAGTGTCTTTTTTTGAGGGGGAAAATCATCCAATTACTTCTCCCGCCTTGGGTGATGCGACAGGGAGTGTCAGACTCTTACTGACTAAAAACCACCCCGTTCTGTCTACTGCTTTGAGCCGGAACCTGACCATTTTGAAGGTGCCTTAGTTTCGTTTGCACAAAAGAGAGACTGCTCTGCACTTTTTAAACAGCATTTTCAGAAACATTAAACTAATCCCCCTCGGTTAAGATTGTCAAAATGATTATATCTTTTTAACACACCATGTATGATGGTCATGGCAAAATAGGGCTTGGTTTCGTCCAAAATTATTACAGTAAAACATGGTTAAAGCACTAAAACCAACAAATCAGTATTCGGCCTCATGGCTAATGAGTGCAAAGACCTTAAAAAAGGCCGTAATAACATAAATAAATAAACACAACCCCACCATTTTGGGCTCATTCGATCCTCGATAAAGGTGAAAATGTAAAACAACATCATTAATATGAAACCAGTAATAATAATAAAAACTTGAAAACGAGGACAGACCTTCGGCAGGACAGACCTAGGACATTAATTTGCACTTCAGCGCAAAACCAGTTTTAATTTGAATATGCCGTTTCCAATTTTTATAACTAACTACTTATTTATTTTGTCGCGCGGATGGCGCCACTGTTGAATATAATCCCATAGAGTAGTTACCACTTTACCAGTAAGAACCTTGATTGACACGGATCAATATCCTTTATTGACCATCTTAAGTTACACTGACGATTCTAACCACATTAGTTCATACTAATGGATTGAATATTCAAAAGCGAAAGTCTATTCATGGTATTTATGTGAGCTGTGTCTTAGTAAACCACTGAACCCATTGTCGTGGCACAAAGACGATTAGATAATATATTTTATACGCATTTTTAATATAGTTAATGTATAATTTTACTCTGATCCAAGGTCTTATTGTGAATATTCATTTGTGTAAATGCAAAGGTCATAAAAAAACATAACTAGTTATTTTAAAACATTGCGGGAACTGGGTGAATGATTTTTTCTCGATTACCTATTACCTAAATTAGTTATTGTTACCTCTTGTAAAAATGAAATCCCAAATAATTAGTGCAATATTTATCTACAATCACCTAAAACTAACGTTACCACGTAACTTAGCAGACTTATTATGTCATAAATTTATAATTATACGACCATCTTATCAATTAAGTAGTTTTTGTTGCATAGCGTGAGTAAATTACGTGCACCAGTGCATCAAAAGTCAAGTTACTCAACGACTTTTTACTTATGAATTCTAGTCTTTAAATCAAATTAAATTGACAAAAATAAATAGGTAGTTAATAGTTACTAAAATTACGTATGAACTCAGTTACTGGAACTAAATTATGGTATGATCTAATAAAACAAACGGTAGGCACCGCATTTAACGAAATATTAAAAACCCTAAATGGCAATGAGCTCACTATTACATAGGACTTAAAACACAAATGGTGAAATGTGGATGTACATTGTATAGCGGCATTACGTGCCGTAATGTGCACCTCTGTTTACCCCTTCGGGGATAAAAGGCGTGACGTTGTGTGTGTGTGCGTGTGTAAAAAACCACTAAAATGATGAGTCAAAAAATTGTTTCCTACATGATTGGAAACACAACTGTGATTCTCTGGCTTCTGGGGTAACAAATGTCTTATACTAACTATTCATTGAGTAGACTAGTAAAATCAACGGCCCGTAAGCTTTATTGATACCGATTTAGTATAAAAAAATCCTGAATAATAGCACCCATAGACAGACTTTTGTATAATAACAATGTTGTTTAAACACAAAATAACTAACTAAGGATTAAGTGAATGGCATGAGATCAAGGTGACAGACGTCACACCAAGTTGAGCTGTCGCCTCAGTCACTTTCATCAACCTTATGTAATCCAACTCGTGCCATTACCAACCTTAACCTCTAACACTAAAGTTCAAAATTATACCAGCACTAATATTTCGCATTTATGATGTTACACGTAAATGCAAATTGTATGGACGAACAAAAAACTGTGCAAATAAATAAGTTTCTGTTATTTTTTAGTTTCTTTGATGCAACGTTTTATTTTATTACGATAGAATTTCATAGATGTGCAATAATACGTTATCTTATTACTCACGCTCGTATTGCTAAATCGATAAAGAAAAGAAATTTTGATAACATATTGTTATATTTTGATGTATAAAATGACAATAATATGAGGAAAAATTTTATATTATTCAAATCCAGTTATAAGTTCATTCACACTGCATGTGTATTTTTTGCTGACTACAATGTAACTAGAGTAGAGTAGTTACCTACAAGTTAGTTAGTACCGTTATAAATAGGTATCGTCAACATTGTTTTCACTGGTGTCCACTGCTCGTATATCGCTAAAATATTATTCTAAGAGAGAATCTATTGCAGTTAATTCAAACGTTACATTAGATTTCAGCCATGATCGTCCCACTGCAGGGCAAACTCCAGCCTACCCTCCTTCTACTCCACTCTGTTTAAAGCTTTCTTTTGAGCTATTTAATAAATAAATAGGTACAACACTTTTAATTACGTACAAGTGACAAGGAAAGTAGGCACGCAGCGGAAAAGCAGAGGGTCTGTTTCTCATTAAGGTAAGCTCAAGCGACAAATTGAAATTGAAACCTTTTGTGAAGAAAATATAGTTAGTTATAGGTAGTTATATCAAATTATTCGTCAGTGATAGTTTAACTTCCAGTAGGTACCTTCAATCTGAAAACTTTAATATTATATCGAATACAGCATCTCGATTCGATCGTAAATATGTAGCACATTGTAGTTATTATCAGTTATCGAGAATCATTCGACAAGGGTTTCCCACTAGGTCAAGACGATTGGACGTGAGCCAAGCGAACGGCTCGGGAAAATTGAGGAGACGAAACAAAACCAAAGCGCATCAATGCACCTAACATTTCATCTTAAATTGAGCGCAAAATATATTTAATTGCACTCAATTGTGTACGAATTAGAGCGAATCGCCTTAGAATCTGCGATTCAGTACAATGACTCATTACATATGTAAACATATGGATGTCGCAATCGGAATACGCGAGCCGGCTCGTTGGACCGCCATCTGTTGCCAGACAAGTTTTTGTTGTGTGTGAAATCTTTACAAATATGGCAACACGTTCGTAATTGAACGACGAAAAAAATATATTAACATGGGTACGTAGTCTATAGGAACATTTGACTACACCGCAACTATTTGACAGGTTCTTGCTCAACTACAAATAGGTCATGGCGTATTGCGCTGCAAACAACACAAACAACAAATGCTACTGTAAGACCATTTTACTAAATAGTTTCCATTTTCCAATCTATTTAGTTACGGTTCACGTTATGAGAGTATTTGTTCTAGTCGACAAAACAATACAAAGTAGGTAGAGCTAATTTTGTTGAACTTGGTCGTTGAGCAACTGATGAAACAATTGACGGAACATTACTTGTACCTAGTTGCAAGTCTACCTGGATAGACGGCAGCGCAATTTTCCGGCATGCAGTTATCAACGGCACCTTGAATCTCCCTGTCTGAGACGAAACAAGTCTACAATAATTTGTCTCTATTAAACTCATTGCAATCTACCAATTTGTGACGTAGTTGGGGTGCGCAAATGGATGCGTGCAACTGATTTATAAATAAAGACGTCTATGTCTGACTACACACGTAACCGCAATCTTGATGAGATCCCATTAATAATAGTTATTTTAGTCATCTTGAGCAAGTAGTAGTTATTTTCTTTCTTCATCTTTCTTTCAGATGCTAATCTTTAGGTAATATTTTAAAAACACCTTCGTGTTTAGCTGCACTTTGGAACAGTAACAACATAATATTAGTATTGTTAGGTAAGCAGGTACTCTCGTTCACTATTTCACAAAATCTTGCTGAATCAAGAATCATACCAAACATTTTTATTGATATAAAAGTTGGCACAACTACAAACAATCACAGCAAAACGATACTTAAACTGAATTTGGAATCTCGGTGGAAATTTTAATCACATCACAGAATTTACCCACAGGAAATCAACGCGAACCAGGCTAGCTAAATAATGTTTATTATTGCTACTTGTAAAACCACCGCGACAGAACACTGAAACATTTAGCTTTGAGGAAAACAACAGGGAAACCCCTATACTAGCTATGACGTAAAAAAGTAAATGCCATCCAAATAGCTAAAATACTTTAATGATATTAAGTCAATGAGCTTCATCAATTAGGTAGATTTCTTTTAGTGGAGTCTATCAAAAATCCTAAACGTTCTTCCACAAATAATAACTAATTTCAAAATCTCAACCAGAATCACGAAATGTAGCACAAAACCCACGCCTCGTTATCTCCATTTGACTTCAGACTTCAGAATAACAAGTTCTAAACGAAACATAAAGAAAAGATAAACCTACATTGAATATGACTAGTACTCATCATGCCTAAACTAATCTAACCGACGTTTCTCCTAGAATCAATTAGCCTCGACATTGGCATTCGCTGTACAAGATGTCTGTTTCAAAATAAGTAGGTACCTACTTTTTATGAGCATACGAAGACTAGTAATGAGTCACGGTATAATTGATTTGATTGGCGGACAACTAGACTAGCATCGGCTTCTAGATTCGTCTTCCATTGCAAAGAAATCGGTAACTAACTAACTATAGTTTTTTTTACATTTTCGTCCTGTTACTTCTCCCGCTTTGGGCGAGGCGAGAGGGAGTATCACTCTTACTGTTACTGACAAAAAATCCCCGTTCCTACTCTTGATTTTCGAGCCGGATCAGGCAGCATCAGCAATTACGACTGAAGCATTCACTAGCAATAACTTTTTGGTAGGAAATGAAACTACTTATAACATTATTTGTTCTAAATAGTTAATATCTTTACTTTAGGATAATCGTTAATACATATTTAATGTGTGTATCTACTGTCTACACAGTTGGTATTAGAAAATCAGGTCACGAAGTTTGTCTGACTCCTCATAATATTGTGTCCTCATTTTCTTGAAGCTCAATATTAGAGAGTAATTTACTTACTGTACTGGAAACTAAATATTCTTAATATATTCTTCGTACCTAAATAGTTAAGTGACTTGCCAGAAATTAACTAGTAGACGCGAAAATGGAAGCAACTCATTGGGTTTAGGTGATTATTTTTAAACCTCACCCTATTGTTATTGATAAAGTTATTGTTTTCTATATTTCATATCTGCGAACTGATTCATAAAGATGATTTAAAGATGTAGGCTGCATTCTTGTCAAAAAAATCTATGTGTCATATCTTCTCAGTGATATCTTATGGATATCTGACACAGTTTGCTAGGTACTTTCGAAACTTAGATTGAAGCGATTTCGCTATCAATAAGAGAAATGAGCTCATACAATCGGTAAGAAGCCGTATCTTTAAGAATCGTAAATTCAGTATCACGACTTACTTAATATTTCCACAGAAATAAGAGGATATTAAAAATAAATATATCTGTACAAATAACTCTACGATTGGATTAAACGCCGTCAAGTAGGTAACATTTATGTAGGTCCTAAGAACTTTTGTTAAATTAACTAACAACCTATAAGTATTTCACTAACTAGGTAGGTTACTAATTAGTCTGAATAATATCTATTACTTAAGTAGTTTATTCAATTAACTCTTTTCTTAGTAACTAGTTATAGTTAGAAGTATCATTTCCACCTTTACTCCACTTATGTATTTCTAAACTTATGAAAACTTATGTATAATCTAAAAAGAACAGTAGACCATTTCTGACTATCCCTTACAGAAAGACCGCTGATAAACGTATGAAATTACACAATTTTAACTCAGAAATCAGAAATAACTAGGTAGTTAAATTCACTTACAATCCGATACCATTGAAAACGTTCCATTTAAACATTTTACTGCCACTTTTATTCCGTAAACGTCATACAAACGGCATTGACGTTCATCGGAAACATGGAAGACAGGGTCAACATCAAACATTTTTGACAAGCGTGAAGCATCGACCTCATTTCCAGATATTTACAACACCGGCACACATCTTATCTTAATAAAACATGGAAAGCAATGAAATAAGTGGCGGTGGCGACAATATAATCACATGACATTATAACTATACCATGGTTCAGAGATTCAGAGAGTTCGTGTGAGTTTTTTTACGCTGACGCGTTCGATACGTCACAGCGTTTAGCCCTCTGATTGGTTGGTTTATTGGAGCTGGCCAATCAGAGCGACAAACGTCATAATCATGTCGCGTTAACGTTAAACAAACTCGCACTAGGGACTCAGTTAAGAACAGTTAACCTTGGACAAAATGCAAACAGTGGGCAACGGCCGACAATCTGTATTGAAGATTAATTCTTCCGGCAATTAGATCATACCAGCTCACCAATTAGATGCTCTTGAAGATCACACACATCAGATACGGAAAGTTACATCGAAATATAATTATTGAGGTTACGACTGCCTTGGTACAGTCATGAACATGATTACATCGCGTGAAGAACTTGAATTTCTAAATTCTCCATAACATTAGTTAGATTCAGCCAAATAATTGGTGGAAATAGGTGCGGTGCTAAAGAACGGGGTATCGAGTGACGTCATATGACACGAATAGTCAATAACGCAAATGACAAGCTGTTTATGAAAGCAATGACACATCAGGACAAAGCTAGGGCGTTACACCTAGACACGAATGGTGTGGTTGGTGTAGGCGAACATCGATAAAATCATACATATTATTATAGTCGGATTTATACAAAAATGAAAGGCGTAAATAACTAGTTAACTCTTTCTTTTTTTTGCCCCAGACTAAGCCTTTTCTCGTGTGTCGTGGGTGCGTTTATAAACATACAAGTTCTCATACACATGACACCCAGACCCGAAGCAACAAATTGTGGTTCACACAAGTTGTTCCGAGCGACAATCGAACCTGCTACACGTTGCATGGCAGCCACCGCGCCAACAGTGCAGTCTTTGCAATTTTACAGTTTTTGAAACATGAGAATAGATAACTATCAAGTAAAAGGCAATGATTTAGACATTAGTTGGGCATCTATTTTCTCAGCAAACGCAGCGCCTATAACGGCTTTAATGTTCAATTATCGAATAACTAGAAAATAATGATCATGCGCAACGTTGCAATTGAAATGGCCATTGCCATTACTTTAACAGCCTTCCATTCAGTCTCAACTTTCATATTACACAGCACAATAGAAAACCTCAAACATATTTTATACATTTCTGAATTGAATTCAATTTCCAACTTATTACTTAACTGTTGATGACATAATAGACGCTGCGTCTGCGCTATGGATGCGCGTGTCAACTGTAGCATTCCATTATTACCCAGTACAGAACATAATGACCGGCATTGAATCAAATAACATGCCTAGACATTCAATGAAAATGGCTACGATACAGAACCTTATCGCAATATAAATAAAAACTTAATACAGGAAGTAAATAATTGGTTCGCGGAGAATGACTTCATCTTCGTAGGCACTCTGAGATTTGAATCAGAATGCTTGCACAACGTAAACATTTCTCAACAGGCAACAATTAAATGTAAGGTCTGAGACCCGTATAGTTAATTAACTAGACCTGCTTGATGCTCCATCATAATAACTAGTTACTCTGTATTTTTTTTTATGAGATAAGTCGGTAAACGAGCAGACAGATCACCTGATGGTAAATAATCGGCACCGTCCATATACACCCGAAACACCAGAAGCGTTAGTTAGAAGTGCGTTGCCAGTCTTTCGGGGGTTAAAAATTTGAGGATTGTTGGGGATTTGGAGATTGGGGAGATTGAGGAAAGGGCAAATCCGGTGACTTCACACACAACGAAACACAATGCAATCTTTGTTTCACGTCGGGCTCTCCCACACTTTTCAATTCGTAACTAATGTCCCTTTGTTAGTTTTTTAAACTCAACACTAAGAACCTAATTTGTGATAGTTACTTGAGCCCAATCATTTTGAAATAGGACCTCATTACAACTTAAGGGTCCTCATTAACTAGTTAATTTTCGACGCGTTGATAGCCAAAACCAAACTTACCTAACAAGATTACAAAAAATAACAAAAGCAGGAAAACCACAATTATTATCTGCTTGACAACTATGAAAATTAAAAATCCGCTGTTATCAACACGGTTCAATGGCTAATCAAAGGTTAATGATATTGTTTACAAATTGATAACTATGAACATTTACGAGATTTTCGATCACTTTTTGCAACAGACACTGAATTTTAGGCTGTAATTCTATCTACAGAAGAAAGATTTTTTTATGTCACGAAGACGAAGATCTTAGTTGTCATAGGTACCTTATTTACTTTACATCTTTTTAGTCTAACCGAAAGAGCGACTTGCAATATAAAAGGCAATCACAGTATAAAATTATATCGTATTGTTAAGCAAGCTGATCAATGCCTAAATTGTTAAATGAATTGCTAAACAATCTCACGAAAAGAATTTAGATTGGCTGTTTGTCTGTCAACCATTCTTATAGTTAATAGGAAGTTAGTTTGACGTGACCACCGATCGACCAAAGTACCTTTTTTTTTAATGATGGGGGGAAACCTTCAATAGGCGCCTAGCTTTCTGGGGATAAAAGACTAGGGAGTGTGGGATTTTTAGCTCACTAAAACCACCCTGGTGACCGGTGGTAAAAGTAGGTAACCTAGTAAACAATTGAAGACCGAACACACTTATTTATTACGGTAACATGTGAGAGGGAAAAATACATAAATGATTACATTAGGTATTATACGTTACGTAATTAACTATAAACATTTCATGAAAAACACAACTAAAATAGGATCCTTACCTAATGCAACCACATCATAGTTAGGTGGTTACATCGATCCAAAAGGAATGTGGATTTGTTAACAACTCTCAAAACCACTAACAATTGACGCAGGTACAGCTTAGGTATAGAAGCAAAATATAAAGGTAGTCAGGTTTGTAGTTTTAGTCATAATAGTCCTGTGTTTAAATCAGATACCTACATAAGTTTGTAGGTATTACAGTTAAACAAGAATATACACGGCTTCATTTGGGATAGGTCATGGATAAACATGAGCATAATCTCATAATCCATCAATCTAATCTAACCTCCAAAAGCCTACGATGCCCAATCAATGTAACCATGAAGGGCATCCCTAGCAAGGTTAAAACTGGCAACACCCGAGTCTAACGACACTTGAAAAAAAAACAAACAAAATATTATTCGTGCCAACTATTTCACTCATAGATTTTTAGGTTATTGAACTTTGCACACGAATAGGTACAGAACTAATGTCCTACTGTTACATTTCTCTTCAAGGAAAACAATATTATCTTATCTGTATTACAAATAACAACGGATGTCTATGGTCAACTATCAAATAGGCAAGTCACGCGTTTTTTGTCAACGCATTGTTATGATAAACAGGATAGGCATTTGAGGTTTCATATCCCAGTAATGTTTGGCTGTAGTTAGCATCAGTTTGAACGACTTTTGAATGAAAATTGTTAATCAATGGGATTTATAAATGGTCAATTTTAGAGATTAACCGTTAAGCAATTTCGGAGTTTATCGCGAACGCACAATCGCAACGTAGCACACTGTTTTATAATTGTGGACCACTTTATCCACTAGTGAAAATCGCATTACAACCCGTTCAGTAGTTTTCAACTTTTCAAAAAACAGGTGCCTGTTAGCTGTTATAATGACGTGAGGATGGTAAAGAATTAACCAAAATGTGGTTTGTTATAATCCAGAATCAGAATAGTAAGTAAACGACTAAAGGTAATGCAATTGAAAGGTAATGCAAATACAAATTCAACCATTTCTATTAACAAAAGGTACAGGATAAGTTTGCAATTAATAAATGATCAGACAAAGTTCTTGCTCTTTGCGCCAAGTTCGCAGACACGGGACCCATGACCTTTCTAAATTCTATCGTGAACTTTACGAACTCAAACAGATAGAACATCGACCTTGTTTAACTGGATCATGAGTTGATGACGCAAATCTGTCATTCACCATCCTAAACACGCACAGACAATCGCACTCCAAAAAGTGAATCACTTCACTAGAGCGTTTGGGGTTAATAAACAAGCAAAATAAACATAAATAAACAGGCTAAACCAACTAAAATATTGTTCATTTTCGTGGTAATAAACGGATCATCGTCAATCCAAACCAAAAGGAGCCCTGGCTGTTTACATACAACCATTCTTAGAATATAGAGCAACTGCAGCCACACAGTCTAAAAACGGAAAGATTCACAATCTACCAACATACAGACAAGCATTGGATGTGTTACGAAGAAAATACCAAACTTTTTTTATAACAGACGGACGCAATTAAACATTTAGAACGCACTGCCACTACGTAATAGTACGAGTATGCCAGTAATGTTTACTAATAGTGCACGCAGTTTCAACCAGAGTGTAATGCGATGGCCCATAGGCTGCGGGCGTGGTGGTGTTTACGTCAATTATCTCCCGAACTGATAACCGCAATGACCAAGCCAGAACAGGCCATACAGTCATTTACAAGGATTTTATTGGAACGACAATTTACTTATCTAATTTGAAACGTAGTTAATTGGCAATAGAACTCAATTTTCAATGTCTAGGGTAACGATAACACGTGATGGAAAATAAACGTGACTGAAGTCTGAGGTTCGATACATAGTTAGTAGGGCAAAGTGTATTTAAAGTATGGCTTTCCGATTACGACATCTTTCGTAGCGACGCAAAAATGGTCTATTGATGTTCTGATACTTATTAAACAGTTAGTGGACAAATATCTAACTAAACTTCAAAAGCATATTTCAAGTATGTAATGATCAAAGCAGCAGAACGATCTAATAAAGAAGATTACGGACATTACGGTAAAAAACTGTGCCAAAAACTGTTTACCAACACAATACTAACTTAACGGTTGCCACGATTTAGAACAATAGGCTATAAAAAACCAAGGTATAATAGGTAGGTATGGTTCAAGACACCCACAAGCTTTAATCATTGAATGGACAGACTGCATCCATTCGCAAAACATTTGGCAAAGACGACCGAGTTTCGCCATTGGGAAAGCGGTGAAAAAAAAGTGAAAGTGCACAAGCGAGACGAACGAATAAATCGGCCTTGTTGAAACGAGACGGAAGATTTGACGTTACAATCCGATAACGCGGATTAAGGATGTCAATATTAAATTGATATTGAATAAAATTGCGAAATTTCGCAATAACTATTGATAACTGGAGTTCTTGGAGTGCTGATATGTACACCTAGATACTTTTTTTTGAGGGGGATAGACATCATCCAGTGTCTTCTTTCGCCTTGGGTGATACGAGAGAGTGTCCGATCCTTATTGACTAAAACCCACCCCATTCCTACTCCTGCTTAGAACCCCGCTTACTCATTAATACCTAACGGTTAGGTGATATGAGATGGTTTAACTAATTCTGATGTTGGGAGATTTCGGGCGGCCCCAGTAAACGTGCCAATTGTAATGCAGCACGCGACTCGATTGTCATACCTTTTAAGAAGTCAAAATAAGGAAAAATCGTGTAACTGTAGACACAATAACTATGGATTAAAATAAAATATTTAGGTATCAACATTATACCTAGTTTATCAAATACAACTGCTAAAATAAGTCTTTTATAGTTCTGTTAAGGTCGAAAACGTGGTTGGTGACGACTATAGTTATCATTTCCGAAGGCTAACGCGTACCTTTGTCTTTTTGCTGTTTCTCAATTACATATTATGATGACGTCACGTCGTTTATAGACACCAAAAAAACTAGCTGAATGATACTGGCGTGAACCAATCCACAAATCCGTATTCGTCATCTAATTGAACTCTAATTGTGACAATACGGGACAAAGGCCTTTGTCAAAGTGCACGGAACAATTTGTCAGTGGTGATAAAAGTACCAAAATGACGATTAACTAAAGGAAACTGACCGCTAGTTACTAATGATTCACAATAGAAAGTTTTCAAATCAATGAATGTAATCTAATCTAGTACAAGTATTTTAGATTTAAAGACACTTAGACAAGATGTTAAACCACTTGTCTGCAATTATGAGTTCGACTTCCTGTGGTAGTTACCTAAATACTTTCTTTTTAGATCTTTCATTCTTCAATATTGAGATGACTGGCCAACTCATAAGTTATTTGACTTCTTCGTTAGAGGGTATCCTCCTTTTCAGCAGTTTTCTGTTTATAGTTATGTGCCTAGTTAACTTCCTTTTAGTCTTGTTCAACAATAGGAACATAAACAAAATCATGAATCTGTATTGAATTTGCAAGTCAATTTAGTTTTTACTTTATTTTCAAAGTTGTGATTAAACTTTATATTCAGATACATAATGGAATCGGATTAAGAAAGTTAAACCGTAACAACAATCATAAAAAAACTATCCATAAAGGTGTAGTATGTATAACACTAACCATTTTACCATTTATATTAACTATGTATTACCATGTGAAATGGTGTTTAAACATGTTTATAAATAGAATAATTAAACATTATTAACGAAAGGAGACTAATAATGAGTTGTAACCTAATGATAATGACATATTGACAAAATTCTAATCAGTCTAAATACATAAAATTAAAGTTCTAAAGCTAGAAAACAAAGAATACACAAATCCTTATTTATCGTTGAAGAGACGGAAATTAACTCGGTGACATTATGAATCATGGAGAATCATTGTTGTTTGAAATAGAGATATGTTATCACAATTCTAGATAAATACAGTACATTTTAAGTAATATGTTGTTTTTGCTTACATGCTTTATCTATTGATAACAACAATCTTAAGACTGTGAAACAAGGAACTTTTAGTGCAAATCTGTGTAAGATTCTATTGAAGACCATAAATTAACCTCTCGTATATAAGACAACAATAGATCAGTTTTTAAACAGACATGGTCACTAACACTATTATTAGAACTTGAGACGGGATATTTACCATGTTTCATCCGTTCATCCGCTTGCAACAGTGCCGAAATATCGGAAACTCATCGACATGAATAAACATGGTAAATATCCAGTAGTAAGTTCTAATAACAATAGAAAACATATTGTGTCTACTGTATATCCACGTTCCAACGAACGAAGGGTTAAAGCATTAACTGCAGAAAGAAAACTGTTGAAGGCAAATCCTCTGCTAAGCTTCGGTCACCAGTGACGATCACCGTAGGTGGTTAAAGTGTTAAGTTCAGTTTTGATGAGTAGAAACAAGTTTTCTTTAGATAGGTACCTAAATAATAATGATTAATGAGACCTATTTATAATGTGTGAAGGTATTTTGTGTACTTACCTAATATATGCTTGTATAGGGCAAGATAAATTAGGTAACTAAGTAGTTACTATATTAGTTAACCAATTACCTAATTAATATTTATAACAGACATGTTTTTTTTTTTATGGTACTGTCATGCTTGTGAATCATAAAATACCTGTGATTTTATCTTTGTCTAGTAAAAAATTAATTAATTAGCATTATCTACCTGTTATGTTAACGTAATACCTTTCACAGTATCATAGTAAATTGATTTTTTTTAATCATTATTGTTAGAAATGACAACAATTTACATTTTACTAATACAAGGAACATTATAACTATAATTCTTTATTATATTTGGTATTTATAAATAGAAATCCAATATTTTATCTGCCAAATAAGGACCTGCTATGTCCGTAGCTAATGAGGAAAACCATTATTAATGAAAATGTCAGTAGTATTACCTTGATTAACCAATTACATAGTCGTTTGGGAATCCCGAAATGTTAAGTAAATTTGAACTAAAGAATTGTTTATATTATACACATCAAAATAATGTTTGTCTTCAATGATATTTTACTGATTGTTGTAAATTGAAAGTATAATGTAACTGTACCATAAGCCAATTAAAAGTTTGCTTTAAAGAGTAAAAATAGTTATACATATTTGTTTATATGTATTTTATTTTAGCTTACTTAGCAGCAACCATTAATAAATAGCATACAAAAACAATATTTTAATGAATCAGCAATCATGAATAAGCATTTTATTTGCCTGATAACATCACTATTCACTGATGCCTAAGCGATTTTGAATATAATATTGCAATACTGATTATTTATCATACAGTGATACAGTTATCAAATTATGAATATCAAGTTTAATATACATAAATATACTGTTATCAAATGACCGATACTTAGGCTTTAAAATATTAAATTATCAAAAGTAAAATGACCTTCATAGGTTTCCATTCTGATACTATTACAAAGAATAAAATAAAATGATAAAAACTTCATGATATAATAACAATAGACAAGGCAAGGACTGGCCACACATCATAAACTTGACAGGTGGCAAACATTAAAAAAAGAACGCCAATTTGTGACGATGTCTTTACGAGTGAAGACCAAAACAGACGTCGCAAAACAAACCAGTATGGCGAGCTAATCTTTAAGCAACTATTTAACATAACAACTCGTATGTTTGCTACAGCATCACATTATCGCGGCCACCGAGGCGCTCACTGCATAACATTTTCATACCAACATATTATTTACTATTGAAACTGATTTGCATATGTCGCTCTGGCCAGACAATGCAAAACTTGCGAGTAACGTGACGTAAGGACCAACAATCGTACCCTAGTGATTTAATATGACCATAATAGTAATAGGAAATTGTACTGCACACTTTAACAATCAGAACAATGGTAGGTAGTAGGAAAATCAAACAGAAACATTGACTGAATCATCCCAATAAATGCCAACAAAGAATGACAACTTCTACAACGCGATTCATGAATACGACGCGTACGAAACAATAAAGTAACATATGTTTGCAATTATAAACACTGGATAACACGTCGTACTTAAATGTTATAATTTATTTAGCACAGAATAAAGGAATCATCACAAAATATCGTGTTGACGTACCTTCGGTTTATAGAACCACTTTCTTAGTGACTCCATTGGACCTGTTTTATATAGCAGCCTCATATGAACGGATCACTGCACATCCACACACATTATAATAATGAAATAGCACCGATAATCACTACGCAAATGAAAACAGAAACTTGATTTTCGTCAATATTTACGTCAAATAACACAAACGGCAGACATGTTTCCACTAACCGCGTTCCGTTCACGTTACGGAGTGAATGACATGACGAAACTTTTGGTCAACTCGAATGAATGACACGACAGTGTTGCATGTTAAAAATATTTCTTTTAATTTTAGTAGTTTTTAATGATTCAGCGTAGAATCAGTAATATTTTTCGTTAAGTAAGTTTTACTTCTCTTCTTTTACAATAATAATTGTTCATTATATTAATAATAATTTTAAAACCACAAGTGATTTTAATATATTTTTATTCGTACTGTGTTTTATAAGTATTCTCAAAGCATATATTTCAGTGAAAAATATGTTATAATAACTTAATTTCAATATGCAAAAATAATTTCTATTTTCTAATGAAAATAAGAAATAAATAAGTCATCGGGCTTCGGATTTGTTATTTATTTTAGTATATTATTTCGTTCATTTATCATTTTTAACCTGTGGTAAACGAACTAAATGTAAGACGCGGGAAATTCAACTTTTTCAATATTTAAGTTCATCTAATTTATTATTTTTACAGATTTTGAAAGAAATAATTTGGTGAATAATATTTTTTGTGCAGGGCAGGCGTATCTTTATTAATTAGAGTGTATTATTTTTTAATTAAAATACGAATAGGCATTGTAAGTAATTATAATAATTTATTAAATTGGTAATATTCGACACTTAAGTAACATCAAATTTATTTTTAATATCCTCCTTGATTATCATTATATTTAATTACTTTTACTTTACTCGACCATAACTTGAAGCGTAACTTTTGGCACGTATTGGTAACGCCATCTGTGATCATTACAGTAAACTAAAATGTAAAGGTTCCTCCAGTGTAATAACTGAGTATGGACCTCGTTTAGTACATTTTCAAAGTAATAAATAGATTTCACGAAATGGCCACTAGAGTCGCTTAGGATAGGAGTGAGAGAAATATTTTAGCCATAACTAAGATTTATCTGTCGTGTTTTTGTGGGGAGCAAAACACTATATTTTATTAATAAATTAAATTATAAGAACTACCTTTTAGTTTTTTGATGAAGCTGAGGTATTTCAAACACCTTCGTAGCCTTATTGCCCCTCTACTCCGTAGTTATCTCGATTTCCAACTTTATTTATTTAGTATGAAGGTCTATATTTCTAACTTCTAATTTTATAAATACATACCTATGCCGGTGTCTCTATAAAAGTTTTGGTTTTGCGAATTAAAGACGAAGTTGTTTAGGTTTCGCCTACGCGTTTTAAATGCGTAGGTGAACAGTAAGCAACTAAGTACTATGTGCTTAAATTTAGATTTACCTAAACCATTATGTCTTCTACCTACATTTTCCCGAAGGGATGCGTTATATTGGTTAGGTATGTGAACTTAGTATTTAATGTAGGTACCTACCACCTACATCAATTAGGTACATCTTTGTCGCATAGATTGACGTTGTAGATTGTCGCATTTGTTTTTCTACTTCTGTTCTGTCGCTTTGTTCTTAGCAGAGTGGTAGTGGTCACCTTGAGTCCTGTATACTTACAGTTACCTAAAGCCGAACATGCATTTTCCTCACGATCTCCCGACTTGAGAGTGTCAAGTGGTCACAAAAACCTAGGTACCTAAGTACCTAAGTTCGAAAACAGACTCTGAACAATTACTTTGTAATTGTGCATCTCCACCTCTACAGCCCTTTCATATATTAAAACACGAGGCGTTCTGATATTGCTTCGGCGCGAATGGGTCGCTCGATCGGAGTGATACTACGGCTCTACAGAAAATCGACGTGAAACAACGCTTGCGTTGTGTTTCGTTGTGTGAGTGAGGTTACCGGAGGCCAAATTATCCCATAATCTTCCCAATCCCTGATTCCCAAACAACCTTTAAATTCATAAATCCCAAAAGACCAGCCTCTGGTATTTTGGGTGTCCATGGGCGGCGGCGATTGCTTACCATCAGGTGATCCATCTGTTTGTTTATCGGCTTATACCATAATAGAAGTTTGACGCATGTTATTGTCTTCTCAGAAAACTCTCACATCTACACAAAATATAATACATAATATTCAGTTGCAGAAACTAGATACAAACCACACACTGTAGGTGTATAATGCCGAAATAATGACAATGGATTCTACCACTGCGATCATAGAGTTACAATCCCTTTGAACGCCACAATCGTATCAATTTCAAATAGAACTTTTATTTTGCTCGTTTGTCATTTGTTTTTCTTTATTGCCAAATTGTTGGTTACCTTTGATTCGTAAGATACGTACTATTTTGGGGGCAGTTTGTAAGATAATCTTGACAAGAAACAAACAAGTAATTAATGGTAGACAAGTAAGTATTTTTGATAAAGTGCTATTATTTAGTTTTATATCTTTTAAATTTGTGTTTTTTATAATAAAAGTGCGAAAGTACTAATGTTTCTTTGTCTTTCTTTCTCGTCAAAACAAAGCGATAATACCTATGATTTGATTGTTTTTTGTGTCTGGAAAAGGAAAGGCGGGTTGAGGCTACTTTTTTTCTTTGGCCACGGGTAAAACGATTATAGGTTGACCATGCTACGACCAATATTCAAGCATAAATAAACATTACACAGTATACATACTTTTATAATCAATAGGGATTATGACGGGGTATTAAAATTATTTAATTAAAAATCTAATTAGTCCATCAGTCAGGCAATGAAAAAATATTAGACACGTATTTTTTATTTTGTTATATAAGATAACTACTTAAATAAAACTAATCAAAGTTTAGAAGTGGGATACATAATTTCTAAGTATAAAATGTACATCGTATTTCAAATCGAAATATCTTCGAAAATATTCTTACAGTTACAGTTACAGTTTTTGCTAAAAATAGGAATTTTCTATGAATTCTGACTCGCACAATTCTATCCTTTGCATTTAGTGGAATTTCTTACAATTAAAAATTGACACAAAAAATAAGGAACCCAATTTCATCGATACTATCCGATCGCCAATGAAGCGACCATAAAGATGTTAAATAAATTCTTAAAAAATAATTATGAATAATAGGGAGTACGCCTTTGGCGCCCACAAAGTGACTTACTGGCCCTCAAGGATTAAAACAACAATAACAGTTACGAAAAGAGACGAATTTCAATGTAAATTGATCGACGAATTAGAGTGCTAATTCGCTAGAGGCCGATTATTTTTTTACTTTTAACTTTTTTTTCTCAATTTGAAATATAGCGTGGGCAAATTACTTCTGATGGAATTAAATTACGTACCTATGCTTGCAAACTTTCGTTTCCCTAGGGTTAATAAATGGAGAAGTTTTTAGTAAGGTGTTGTTAAATGTATGGAGGTTGTCATTACGAAGTTAAAGTTAGTCTTTGTATGCACTCTTGAGGATAGTACTCAGTTCATTGAAGGGAGGTCTTAAGTAAGTTATGAAGTCCACAAATGGATCATGCTTTTCTAGCAACATTTGTTTAATGTTTGTATTAGGAGTTGTTTTTAAGACAGACATTAAGTACATTAACTAAGGCTTAAACTTATTCGACACCTCAAGGTTGGTAGTATACGTGACAGTCACTCGAATAACAAGAAAGAAAAATAAATATACGTCTTCATTTTGTCAAGTGTGGGAGTCATGCTTCTTGACTCGACCGGAGTGATACCAAGGCCTCACAGAAAACCGACGTGAAACTACGCTTGCTTATGTTTCGTTGTTATTGTTGCCGCACATTAGGATTTTCTCCCGTGTCGTTGGTGCGTTCACAAACATACAAGTTCACATACACATGATATATATTTGACAGAGACCGAGCAGTAGCACTGTCTGATAAAGCCGAACCGTTTAAATTGGGATCTGCACCACGCCAGTTAAATATGAAGATGGCAAAGCGAAGACGCTTTTTTGTTATGACCATAACAAAAAAGTTGCGACTAACTCAGGTATTAGCCTAAGTGATGAGGACGATAATAAAATACAAGTATGTAATTATAACATTAAAATTATAATTCCATCAAATAATTAAAAAGAAATCTTCAACTAAAAAGGTTATAAAAGAGTTAATTTAGTAACAAAACGTTTCGTGGATGAAAGGTTTACAAAGCAACGACTTATCAATCAATTTTTCAGTGAAAGAAATAATTGGGGTTGGCTAATGATAGGTTAGTCAAATGCTTGAAGCCTTTCTAAGGCTTTTTAAAGAGTTCCGATTTTCCGAAACACTTTTCCGGCGGATGAGAAATTTTTCGGTACAATTTTAATTCGTTCGTTATCTTTCTGGTAGATGGAGACGATAAGCCAGTTGTTTCAGAAGTTTCTGTTGATACTAATCTTTGTGACATTGAAATTTTGAGTTTTAATGTTATGGTGGGTTGGTAGGTGGGTAGAGTGGTTGTATGTTTTGTCTATATTTTTTTGGTATTTGGAAAATTCAGTCAAAGTAAAAGTAAATATAATGAACACAACACAATAATAATTGAACGTTGTTCCAAATAGTTCATTAAATTCAAATAATTTCATTCATTGTAATATGTTCAACTAAATTAATTATTTCCATGTTCATTTGGCAGAAGGCGGTTCTCTAGAGTATTCTAGAGCCTGTGAAATCAGTCCTAAGTTAGTTATGCTTACATATCACACCGCACATCAACAACCTATAAGAGAGCACTGCTGACCAAATCTCTCATGGAGAAGTTTTGAGCATTAATCACTACGCTTGCTCAATGCAGGTTGACGATTTCAAACTTTTAATTAGAAATTATAAGCCCAGGTTTCTTTTCGATGCTTTCTTTCACCGTTTATCTAATATTCTGAGAAAGTACAAATAACTTGGAAAAAGTGACATTGGTACTTGCTGTTGGTAGGTTTCGAACCCACACTCTCATACATGAGAAGCGGACATCTTAAACCACGATATTTTACAACACTTTTCAAAATTTTTATTACCTACATTTAAAATTACAAAAGCTATTTAAAATATGATTAAGTGAACTAAAGGCACAGCTAAGAATTTCCTAATCCACAACCAAAAATAACTGACTGAAAATCTGAAACAAGACAAACTAAGTTTATTTTTAGCCACAATCACATTCAACTACAACTGACCCACGCATCATTTACATGTAACCTATTACAAAATAGACATTAAACAATTAAACCCAGAGGCTATAAACCCTACCCAAAGAGAACCACTAGTTTAAAGTAATTCAAGTAATTCAAAGCTCCTTGCATAGTCTCAGTAGGGATATCAACACTACCACTCGCAGTTATTAATTAATATGACGCGTTGGATGTCACAAATTATACTCCATGGAATGATTAGAAGATTATAAGCTGTCCCTAGATCATTAACAACCCCTCTCATATCGATGTGGATAGTTTTCTAGATGTGCTACAGAAATATGTACCTAGTGTTATTTTTCTTAGGCGTAATAATATTTTTGTCGTATTATCGTCTTTGGTCGAATGGTTGGGTAGTTAACTGTTGGCTGAGCAAGTGGTCTCTCGTTCGAATTTCGGGTTTGACAAAAGGTTACAAAATGTTTAGCACGGTGACTATACTAAACACATAATATAATATATTTGTAGTTTTGTTTAAAAAAATACGTTGCCCGACATTAGGATTTTTTCCTGTATTATGGGTGCGTTTACAAACATACAAGTTTACATACACATCACAACCCAGACACGAAACAATAATTTGTGTATCCCACAAGGAGATGCTCCGTGCGGGAGCCGAACCCGTTACACGTTAAGCGGCAGCCAGTTGCCTTGCCACCGCGCCAACCGCGCAGCAGATTTTTGGTGTATACGATAATATTAATTTGCTTTCTCTTACTACATAATATAAGGCAAAAATTGACGTCGTTTTATTTTCTGGCACATTTTTCTTAGTAAAGCAAGAACGTCTAAAAATGGTTACGTGATGAATTTTTAACCTTATTACTTGCCTATAAAATGCACATTTCCATAAAATTTTAAAGAAAGACCATATTTTTTGTCAACGTCCGTATTGTTTGATAAGTTGATAAGGTTAAGTAATTTTATTATTTTATCAACCTTATGCTTCAAAATGTTTGCTGTTGACATTACGTAGGTGTAGGCGTAAGGCACCGCGTAGGCTTTGCGTAGCGGTTACGGCGTAGCGCGTGAAAGCTACGAGCTACGCGCTACGAAACTGTCTAAAAAGCTTTACATACAACGTGAGAGAACTGATGAAAAGATATTCTGAATGCCTAGTTCGAGTTAGTTTTACACATTTATGATCTTTGGCGCTCTGATTGGCTAGCTGCAAGGTACCAAATCAATTAGAGGGCTAAACACAGTAACGTAAGGATTGCATTAACATAAAACAAACGTGACCTAAACACCCACAGGTGTGGAGATCGCGTCTAGGCAAACATAGTCTAGTGTGCCCTTCAGTTATAACTTGCCGCTCGATCAGAACCAGACCCGTGTGTATGGCGCGTCGCGTTTCCGCACCTGAAAGAGCTATCAGACTATCACGGATGGAGCCCAGTAGGGCTGCTACCTGATCCGGAGCTGTGGACTACCTAGCGGGTTTTTCGGGGTTCCAACTCGAAAAGCAGGATTAGGAACAGGGTAGTTTTTAGTCAATAAGAGTCTGACATTCCCTCTCGCTTTGCTCAAGCTGGGAGAAGTCATTGGATTATTTTGCCTCCGCAAAAAAAAGACGAAAATTCAAGCCAGTTTCAGTACCACGTCTACATCAATGTAACTTCTATACATATCTTAGAAATACGTAATCATAATAACATCTATGTAATTATCAATTCCATGAGAATAAATAATTATAAGGGAGACTAGTTCGCTATGAGTATATTAATTTGGATCAACTTGTTGACGTTAACTAATTATATTATTGTATTAGCGTATTAATGTGTGTGTGTGTGTGTGAGTATGTGTGTGTGTGTGTGTGACGTCAATTCATTAACTATATCAACAAGTTTAAGATTATTAATTTATATGTTTTTTTCTTCGCCCTAAAATACAAGACTATTTTATGTATATCTAGGTATCAGAAATCATGTTATCCTGCCTCATATAGTACTTTTAAAACATTTAATTGTTATTACCTGATTGGTTGGTTCATTCGCACCGATCAATCAGAGCAGCGAACGCGCTCTCGTTTCGATTACTTTAAACGTAAAACAAACTTGTACTAAGGGTACAGAAGACTAAAGAAGTATCTGTGGATTTTTTACTCACTAACACCATTCTTATACTTACTAGTTCTACCAGTAAGGGGCATCAGGTTATCTAAAAGACTAGTAGACAGAGTATTCTCGCTTCACAAGTACATTACAACAATTTCCTGACTCCCACAGTATAACACGAAAGTGAACTAGCAAAGCAATTTATTGGCAACGATAATTGATGCAGGATGTCATAAGGTTTCAACCACAGGTGCTACAACACACTACTACACACAGTTTGCACCACTCAATCAAGTTAAACATTGAAATTAATTAACCAATAACCATATACATGAGGCAGTTTAATTTAGTTCCATATTTCATGTTTTGGTAACACATGTATGTAGCTACCTCCAAATAGTTTTTATTATGTAACCCTCTAATGAGTTTCGGTTCAGAAGGCGTTTTGTTTTGGTCTTCGTGGAATGTTTGTGATATATTTGTATTTGTACCTATAAGTATTATTAGGCAGTGATTTCGTAGGGTTCGATGTACTTAAATATTTGATTATTTTAATTTATTGAAGAACATGTCAATGACCGCAAATGGAAACTAGTAATTTTCTTCGCCTCAAATGATAAATTCTGATTTGTTTCGTTGTAGGATCCAAGACATAGTTGTTCATATCCCTGGGATGCACTAGTCTTAAGTGTGGGAGAGCCATGCTTCGTCACGAATGGGCCGGCTCGACTGGAGTGATACTACGGCCTCACAGAAAACCGACATGAAACCGGCGTTCTGTCAGTGAGGCCCAATTACCCAACAATCCTTAAATGCCTAACCCCCAAAATGTCCGGCAATGCACTTGTAAACGCCTCTGGTGTTTCAAGTGTGGGCAGTGGCGATTATTTATTACCATCAGGTCATCTGTCTGCTCGTTTACGCATATTCCATAGAAAAGTCTTCATTGTTTCGGTGTTTTCATAGATGATTTTTATTAACTGTAGATCCCAGCTTAAAGGAGTTTCAAAGAGTTGCTTAAGCGAAGTTGCTGATTACATAAAAAAGTTGCACTTATGTCATGTGTGTCTATGTCTTTTTTTAATGAGTTTCTCATTCCCAAATCTGTCAGAAAATGGACGCTGAAAGTCGTGACGTCAAAGATCCAAAAAAATCTGTAGTAAGTATAGCGACAAAAATTAGAAAAAAGCAATTTGATTTTGTTAAGCACTTAAAATAAGAAGTGAAATAAGTCTTCTTATTAATCTTGAAATTATATCAAAACATTGAGGCTACGTGGTTTTGATTCTAAGCATGTTGTTAACTTTTGAAACAATTTGTCGTGTTTATGTGACACGATTTTCTTTAAGATGTTACGGTCGACCACGAAATAACGTAAGGTAATTATTTTAGCGCAAAGCCAAAGAAACACTGCTGAGACGATGACGTCAAAACAAGAGCGGTAGCCTACGTTTTAAATTAAAATTAACCTTAAGATAACAACACTGGTTGACTTCATTTCTTTAGTATTTAGGTATATGAGTGTGTAAGTTTAGATTTACCAATAAGTATTACTAGGTGTCCAATTAACTGGAAGAAATCGCCTTGTGTGATAAACGTCCGTACCGAAATTACTTTTATGTACAATGTAAACTAGTAAGCTTTTATATTTTTGTAATAACTATCGTGAGACATAATAAAGTAACTAAAAATCACGGTTTACTCACGTATATTAATGAAGAAAAGCTCTACTAGTTTCGAGTCACAGAGGGACTCTTCTTCATGAGTAACGTCCGCAGACGCGGCGACGTCGCTCATGTAATTTAATAAGTTGTTGTAAATGTGCAAGAAAGTTTAAAATAAATACCTACATGCATACTATCGTGATTTTAAATCAATATTCTGCGTTAAGGAGTAACGTATTAAGTTCACTAAAAAAAAAAAAAAAGAAAAAAGAAAGTAAATTATCATAAGTTTAACTTCTTTTAAAGATGCCATTTTTTATAATTTCCAGTAACTTGGCTGCCAATAACCCGTTCTTATGCCATTATTCTTTATTTAAAAACAATGACGAATTAAAAATTACAGGCAGCGTGGGAGGCAAATGATTCCTTTCTTTTTCTTTTGGTAAAAAATTTACAATCTTTAACGTAAGTTGTATTTTTTTACAAATAATTTTTGTTAGTTAATTTTGGTAAGATTAAAGTGTAATCCCGGAGGTTTAAGACGCCTTCTCATGCATGAGAGCGAGGGTTCGAAATCTACCAACGGTAAGTACCAATGCGACATTTTCCGAGTTACATGTACTTTTTAAGATTATTTAGACACCACTGACAAACGATGAAGGAAAACATCATGATGAAACCTGGGTTTTATAATTTCTAATTATAAGTTTGAAATAACCAACCCGCATTGAGCAAGCGTGGTGATTAATGCTCAAACCTTCTCCGTGTGAGAAGAGGCCTTTGGTCAGCTATGGGCACTTATAGGCTGATGATGATGATGTATTTAAGAGTCTTGCATTAAGTACAGTGCATTCGTTCGTTTTACTATAAATTCATTCCCCTATCTAAGAAAACAAAAGACGTTATGGAATGGTTCGAGTCCTTGGTCCCATGGAATATTCCATTATATTTGAGGGAAAATGCAACAAAAACAAACAATATTTTTACAGGGTATTATTTTCTCGTCAATTTTTGCATAAATGTCCAGGAAACATTGTATTTTTTTTTTTTCAAGTTTTTTAGAGCTATATACCAATACCTCTTCTATTTCCAATCGTCAAACTTCCAAAAGGTTGGCTACGTCCTTGTAGGTAATTCCTCTAGTGTTGTCCATGATGGGTGGTCATGATTGCTTACCATCAGATGATCCACCTCATTTGCAGATCTCATAAAAAATATCTGTATTTTTAATACTTAGGTACAAGTTTATTGTAATAGGCCGTTAATTTTAGTAAAACTGAATAGTACTTACTTACTTCCCTTTCTTTAAGGGGAAAATCATCCAATGTCTTCTCCCGCCCCGGTAAATCTGCAGCTCCGGATCAGGCATCAGCCCTACTGGGCCTCATCTGTGGTGGAAAAGTCATCCCTAGTGATTACACTATAATTGGTAAGTTTAAAATCCTTGTTAACTAAAGGTAGCAAATGTTAGCAGTGCACTTCCAAAGTTATTCCATAAACACAATTTAGGCGTAAGTGGCTAAAAGTATAACACACCTACCTATCTTTAAAATCTTGATATTATCAAGAGAAAATCCTTGTGACATTTTTATATTTTCTTAAACGAGTTGAGAAAGGGTTGAATCAGTATCTAATAGAACTTATTATTTCACGTTTGGGCGCGTGGCGTAAAGTTAACCGCGTGCGCGACTTGTTCCATAATGGGCACAAAAATGATGCTACGAATGAGTGACTTTTCGTGTATGAAAGTATGACTATGAATTTAAAGACAGTAATCTTTTTTTTTATTGTTCAAAACATAATTGTTGGTTGGAAAAAAATACGGTATCTGTTACACTTCTTTTGTAGTAAATAAACTCATTACCTATTAGATGCGTAAAATCATTTAAAAAAGTCTTTGTGTCAAATAAAATATAATAATATTATCTTCCAAAGAAGTCCAAATATCATCGATGCAAAATTTTGAAGAGGTATGATAATTATTGAAGTGAGGAAGAGCCATGCTTCGGCATGAATAAGTCAGCTCGACCCGAGTGACACTACGGCCTCAGATAAAGCCGACGTAAAACAACGCTTGCCTTGTTATGTTATGTGAGTGAGGTTATCGCAGGCCCAATTACCTCTTCCCAATCCCCGATTCCGCAACAACACTTAAATTCCAAACCCCCAACAGGCCGGCAACGCATTTGTAATGCCTCTATAGTTTCGGGTGACCATGGACGGCAGATCGTTTACCGGCCATATAAAATGCCATGAAAAATAATACAAAATTTTGTACGATGACAAGTTCAAGAGCGTTTCCGCTAAGTAGGTAAACCACTTTAAAAAATTAAAATTTGGATCGTAAACGCTGCATCACTTCTCTATTTAATTAAAAGCTTTTGGGGTCTTCGCATGATGGGACAATACGTTATATTTTGGTACGTACCTATAAATAAAACAGGCTTTAAATACTATTTTGATTTACTGCAGTTAACGGGGCATCTCATCTAATTAAAAATGTATACTCCAAGCCAGTAAGTCCAGTCTGGTTAAAAAATTCTTAAGATTCTTAAGGTTCTTAACTATCATATCGTGTCGTGACGCCTTTTTATCCCCGAAGGGGTAGGCAGATTATGGCACGAAATGCCACTGTACAATGTGCACCCACATCTCACCATTTGCGTTATAAGTCCCGGTATTTGCGTTATAGGGAGTGAGCCTATTACCATATACTGGACACATTTCCAGGCTCCGTGTTACGACTGAGAAATGTTTGAAAAGCCGGCAGCAGCAGCAGCCAGCAGTACTTTGCCCGACCCGGGACTCGAACCATCAAGACCTCTTGCTCGGCAACCGCACTTGCGAACACTCGACCAACGAGGCAGTCAATACTACTCTAGAGTCTTTTATAGTAGTTTTAACGCAATACAAATGGATAATTAATTTATCAGGACACATTAATTACTGTGACATAAAACGAAATAAGTATGGGATAAAAAAGAGCATAACAAAATATTTTAGAGGCAGGCAGAGGGTAACTCACCACCTATTACATGGGACTTACAACATAAATTTTGAAATGTGGGTGTACATTGGCATTATTTACCCTTCGGAGATTAAAGGCGTGAAGTTATAAAAAAATATTAATTATAATATATTATTATAAAATGTATATTTTTTATACAAGTATAAAAAGGAATTTTTTGCAACTGTCTCTGTCAACTGGGTTATAATATTTGATCGTTTGTCACCAAAAAGTATTGCACCCAGTACCCAAGGGGTATCTAAAAGCCGGTGACCCTGACTAATTGAATTACCTGCGGAAAGGGGAGTTAAACATTTCCGCGAATTGAACTTTAACTCCTTTATAACAATACTTATACTTCGGATTCTGAAGAAGTCAATGTTTTTTTTTATATTTATTTAAAATCGTCTTAATTATGTTTTTAAATACTACTTATAAAGTACAACATTAAATAATATTTAAAAATATAAAAATAGGGGCCTACCGATAGGGCTCCAGAGACAGAAAGCTCCTCACAATACTTGCTGTTTCAAGGAGCACTGCCTTGTACTTTTTTATTATTATTAATAGGTCTCCACGGACTCTTGGTCTGTATCCTCGTCATACACTTTTTTACAATAGTCTAATCAATATTTGTAGAGTAATTGTTTTATTTGCATTAAAATCAATATGGTCAAACTTATAATTAATTTCACATTTTAAGTCTAACTTCTATATGTTCTCAATTTTGTATTTTTTACTAAGAGAGATAAAGTAACTTTGTGTTTGCTTAGTACAAATATAAGACCTGCTGGTACAATGCATGCAACAACTGTTTGAAATTGAAAATCTCAACATACTACCTATTTCCAAGATCGATCTCTCAAATCCTTCAAATAAGCAGCAGTCGTGGTTACCACTAGCTATTAACTAAACGCATTCATAATAAAATTTTTCATTATTAAAAAAAAAACAGAAAATCGTAGCATCGACGAAATTATAAGCTCATGGTAAAATAAAGGAAATATCAATTGAAAATTACACCCTTTCATTTTGCGTCTATTGTATAACAGCCCTGCTCATATAAAAGGGGGCGACGGGCCACACAGCAGCACAGTCAAGGCATACCTCCTAAGGAAACGGTCGTATAGTATCGCTCAACTGATTTCGAATTTCGAACACCATTTGTTTTTAAATTACATTCCATTCTGTGGACTTTGTGACGTCGACGAATTTGATTGGCCACCTTTAATTGAACGGTGAGTTGTTTTTTTCCCTATTTTTTTTTTGAAATAGGAATTATTGTGCAGTAATTGAGTTTTTGTATTTTTTTTTTTCAAAAAAGGAATCCGAACATTGAATCCTGTCTTAACAGAAATTCTTTTTTTAAATGCATTCTAAACGACATATTACATTGAAGTAAATAAAATTGCATTTTAATGCCCAAGTCATAAGATACTATTTGCATTAACAGCTTAACACCAACCAATAACATGTAGAATTGTCATTAAAAGCATGAGGCGTAAAAGCAAACAAAACACACAAATGGCGAATAAGGAAAACCAAAAAAAAGTTTGTTTGCATTCCCTGAACTCAAATTAATAAAAACAAAAGAACAAATTGTTAAAACAAACTCTGTATGGTTGCAATTATCAATATAAGCACAAACATGTGTATCGGTCTCATAGCTAGCTTTTCGCCTGCGGTTTTACTTGTGAGAAAAGATATAAATATTATATGACTATTGTTAAACATACATTTAGTGCTAAAGTATTCAATTTCTAAGATATTTCAACTGCCTTTCTCGGAGACAATTAATGATTAAGTACTTAAATTATTCCTTAGTAACGATTTTGTTTCGAAAACGATTGCTAAGGACAGGATTAAGTAATCATTAATTGTCTGTGAGTAATGCCGTAAGTGTGATCGAGTAGACTATGTGTATAGTTTTGTTATACATGGTGTAATATTATATAACTTACAATGCTTCTATTATTAAATAAAAATTAAATAAATAGAATATAGACGAACATAGAAGCTGAAAGCAAACGGTTATAGAATTTTCGGATCATCATCATAAGACTTCCACAGTTGAATATAGGCCTCCCCCAATGACTTCCAGATAGGCCGGTTGGAAACGACCTGCATCCAGTGGCTCCCTGCGACCTTAATCAGGTCGTCTGGTCATCTTAGGGTGAATTTTCGAATAGTTCTGGAAAATTTGGATTCTTTGTAATCGGTTTAAAAATATTTGGAGTCACAAACAAACGATTAGTTACGTCTTTTTTATAACTAGGTAAAACTTATTCATATATCGATACCAAGTGAAGAAATTTTCCCATTTTACCAATTAAAAATTGAGAAAAAAATGTAGGTTTATAGATATCAGACGAAAAATTTACCTAATAACAGTTCCGTGATACCCAAACCAACTGCTCAACATGGTGATTAATGCTCAACTCTTCTTCGTGTAAGAAGAGGCCTTTACCTACTCAGCAGTTCGGTTCTTTGTTCAAATATTCAAGTATTTATTGCATCCATCATATGCATAGGTGGGGGAAATACAGTATTAAGTCACAATTATTGACAATGTCGGGCACAGCTAATTATAATATTTGTAAAATTCGTAAGAGAGAGGAAGGGCATTTTTATCACATTAGAATGAAGACAAAAGTTAGTCTTGGTAGCCCTTTGTAATTATTTATACGTACTTACTTCAAAAAGTTCCAACTCTCCGTTTCAATTATCCTGTAATTATTTATATTTACTTACTTCAAAAAGTTCCAACTCTCCGTTTCAATTCAGAATTGAAATGTCACATGCAAAACATTTTTTTCAACTTCCTAGAATAATCGATGTGTAGGTAAAGCTTTTCAGGATATTGTTTACATATGTATAAATAACGTAACATAACATCGCGTTTTTTGCCCTACACTAGGATTTTCTCCTGTGTCGTGGATGCGTATACAAACATACAAGATCACATAGACTTCTAAATGTAACACCCTAACTTTAGGCAACGCACTTGTAACGCTTCTGGTGTTTCAAGTGTCCATGGGCGGCGGCGATTGCTTATCATCAGGTAATACGACTGCCCGATTACCGGGGTGTTTAAAAAAAAAAACCAATTTTCTCTAGTTGCCACCATGAGTATTTCCTTTAAAAGCAGCTTATTGCCATACGCCGAGAATAATTTTATACTCTGAATTAAATATTTAAAATATTAAACATTTATGACAGAACTGGGAACTGAACTGAAACACTCGACCTACGAGGCAGTCAGTGAATATTGTAACTTACAACTAAAGCAGATTAAAAACAAAAAGCTTCCCAAAACTGCTTACGAAAAACTACTGTAAAGGGAACATACACCCATGGGTAGTACTAACCCACGTACAAAGCAAAACACAATTTATATCATTTAGCATAAGGACTAAATCTAATTGCCGTCAGCACCATCATAAGTTGGAGATTGGAGTGGTCATTTATATGAGTTACGTTAGCAGAGTCCGGACTTTGAACAAATTACTCAGTACATTGTGTAAGTGAAGTACTATAACTAAGTATAGTGTACTAGTTGTATAACTACCTCATTTGTGGTCGCAAGTCTGATTCCGACCAAGGGGGTTCTGATTCCCGATATGAAACGCCAGACCCCTTACATGAGTGGACAAAGTATAATTTGACCTCCTTTAGTCGAGTTTTCGAATATTCTTAGTGGTTAATATAGCATGAGTTCGGGATTGGACTTGGTAAAGCTTTAGTTTTACCATTTCTTTAATAAGGTTCATGATTTAACTGGTGAAGATTAAGAGTGTGAAAACAAAAAAATATCGAATGATATTAATGTATACCATGTCAAATTGTATAAAAATGTAACTTTTTACCCTCTGCCTACATTCAGCAGGCTTACTACGAGTTTGTTTTGGATTATTGGTTTTTCAAAAATTCATAGTAGTAGCACGAAGTGTGGAATTGTGCCCAGTATTTGGGAATAGGCTCACCTACTATTACATGGGATTTATAACACAAAGGGTGAAAACTGAATGCACATTGTATAGTGGCATTACGTGCCGTAATGCGCACCTTTACCTATACATATACGGGGATAAAAGGCGTGACGATAAAAAAAAAACTGTATCAAAATCCACACAAAACACGACGTTTCGACCATCAGTGACGTCACACGGAGACATCTAAGTGAGCCCAACATTCCTTACCACCATTAAAGGCTAGTATTGCCATGAGTTAATAAAAGTCGTCTATACACTCTATACAAGTATACACCATACTTCCTCGTTAGAAATCTGATCCCATTCCTCCTTGGATGACCAGAGGTAATTATTGAGGAACCTGCGAACTAATCACGTAGTGGGGACGGGGTTTTGTGCAACTAGTGTAGCATTTTCTTATGTCTGTTTTAAGTAGTTAGTTAGAGTAATTCAGTTAGTATGGTATGTCTGGGTTTAGTCACGTTTTTTGTGCATCTCAAGGCTCATCGTATTTTAACTTTTAACAAATCTAAATACTAGATTGCTTATTCTTGAATCTAATACTAGTGAATCTCAAGCATCATCATCATCAAATTTTAACTTTTAACTTGAATCCAATTTCGATCGGTCGACATTGATAATATGAGTCGTAGTGGCCCGGATACCAAAGACGATTCTCATGTATGAGGTCGCGGTTTCCAAACCTACCAACGGCAAGTACTAATGTGACTCTTTCTGAGTTGTGCGTACTTTCTCAGATTATTTAAACACCACTGATTAACTTCCAGTCCCTGATTCCCCAACAACCCTTTAATCGTAATCCACAAAACGCCGGCACGCACTTGTAATGCCTCCGGTGTTTCGGGTGTCCATGGTCCACGGTCAGTTTACCATCAGGAGATCCGTCTGCTCATTTATCGGCCTATACCGTAAAAAATTGCCGGCTAAGGCAGTACCTACAATGTATCTAACCACTACTTTCGAAATGTCAAACGATCTGAACAAAAACCTCTTTAAAATTACCAACAACAAACAAACAATGTTATGCAACAAAATCAACACACCTAAGAGAAAATGTGAAGTTACAGAAAGCCATTAACTCGTTCCATGACGAGTATCTATCGTAGCTAAACGCTGAAGTAAATATAATACGTACACCCCTTTCTTTAGGCCTATAATTGTATAACTTACTATTGTCTCCTTACAATTGCGTTTCCTGATTGTCTTACGTCTATGAATACATAATTATTATTATGAAGCTGACAGCTTTACATTTGTTTATATTAGTCTATGAAAGCGTAAGTACGTGTAAGATAGGTAGTTTGCTAATTTAGAAGGGTGATTGCACGTAACGTGAATTTGACTAGAGGGTTGCTGCAATGTCTCATGGATTCAACCTATGCACAGAACTTCTCTTTATTTTTAAAAACGTTATACGTATACTCGATCACATACACACACATCATCAGCCTATAAGTGGCCATTGCTGGCCAAATACCTCTTTTCACACGGAGAAGGTTTGAGCATTATTAATCACCATGCTTGCTCAATGCGGGTTGGCGACTTCTCTTTTTAAAAGCGTTGTCCCGCGTTTCGACTTTCTCCTGTATTGTGGGTGCGTTTATAAACATACGAGTTCACATGCACATGGCACCCCAGACCCGAAACAACAATTTGTGGATCACACAAATAATTGCTACGTGCGGTATTCGACCAGCTACACGTTGCACGGCAGCAATACGTTTGTACGGTTGTACGATTATCTCGCATTTGCATGAACCGATTTTCAGCATAGTATATTTCAGACTTAGGAAAAGGATTTAAGTATATTGCCAGACCTCATGGAGGTTCGCACTTTAACCATTGAAGACGGATCAATTTATTTAAAACATTTTTTTTATATTGAGAGTTCTTTGAACAAGATCCACCGTGCTCTAACCGTGATGTCTTGTCTTGAAGTCCAATACTAAAGATGGACCTTATCATGATGTTAATATTTTCCTACAATTTGCGAACTCAAATCAGTAGTTTAACGTTATACAAGTAAACATCAATCACATTTGGGCGGCTGGCTGTTACGCAAAATAGTAAAACGTGACCAAACACGATATTTATTTGAGTGCTTAAACGTTTTAGTTAATTTTTTGGAACGAACCTGAGCTAACCTAGTTTCGAATAAAAATCACGTTTATTACTTTCGTTTGAGAATATTATTTGTATGTTTCTAGAAAAAAGGTATACTGATGAGTAACTAGCTTTGTAATATATGTGCACATAATTTGTCAAATCGTCAATACTTGGGACATGGGTGTAAAGAGGTGGTTTAGTTAATAGTCAAGAGTCTGATAATCTGCTTATATCTTTCTTCTATATATTTTGTTTCACCCAACTGAAAAGGCTTGTTTTGTCCACCTAGGGCGGATAAAACATATCTAATGTTAAATCTCTATTAGATAGGACTCAAAGCTTATTTAACACTTTCAGAAGAAAAGATGCATTTTTACCCGACTGCCAAGGAAGGGTTATGTTTTTCGCGCGTATCTTGTATGTATGAGCCTAATATAAGAATATTAGGCTATTACATAATTGAGTGTAACAGTCGGGACCCATTAAATAAACTAGACTAAAATCATTCAATATGGGTCCCGACTGTTACACTCAATTATGTTTCGCATAAGATTATTATTTTTTGGGTATTGATTATGAAATTATTTAATTTTGTGGTAATAGCATTGCTATCTACACTTTTAGACTAAGCTTGTTTTTTACTTTTCAGTTTTTATTTAAAGTGTTTTTTATGCAGTCGGGTTTTTTAATTTTTTAAATTTATTTATTTATTTGGTAGATATTGTCCTAACATCTTTGCTAACGTCGAAAACTTCAAGCAAATCGTAGCCTTATTACTATAAGGCTACGATTTAAAATTACATATCTACGTCTCCATGACATAAAATGTAAATACCATATACATATTTCAGACTATGTAGGTATACATAAGGTTAATATGTATGCGTAGGCGACTAATTAGTTCGAGCGAACCCACGCCCTCGAGAAATTTCTAGAAATTGGCTTCCCCAGTCCCATTTTGTAGACAAAATAAATCCTAACTACGCAAATATATTATAGCACATACATTCCAACGACCACCATACAGGAAAATTGGCAAGTTAAACAAAAATCAATCGAAAGTTGTACGTAATAAAATCTCATATCGTTTTTCTCTCAGCAATTTTGTCTGGAGATAGTTAGGAGGCCGTAGTTTTTGACTTTAGAGTTTCAAGTAGCAGCGCGACAGTCGTCATTTCGTGTGTCGCGGAATTCTGCTCATGAATGTGAGCTTCTGGTATGGCTCAAGCTAGTTAAACCATAAATACGTACTACAGTTACCAAAATACTACAAAGTCCGATCGATTTCGATCACAGTGGCATTTCGATCATAGAATACAAACTCTACATGTTAAGACTTGATCTGACTTCGGGTATTACGACTTCAGTGATGTATTACTTCAGTAAGTAGTATGGATAGGGGATTAGGAATATCAAACGACCTAAAAAGTAATTAGGATTGCCAATGAGTTAGTCGTATATTTTATAACATTTAGTTCAGTAAAGGACTATACTATTGACAGAGACTGGGCAGCAGCGCTCTATGATAAATCCCAATAAACCCAAACCTTCTAAAATTGAGATCTCTAACTCTTATTGTGGAGATAAAAGCAAACATTACTCTCGACATATAAAGTATATTATCTATAATCTTCACAATTATTGTCTATTAAAGTACAGTTTATATTAGTTTGAGAGGCAGGGCTCATGAACTGTCTACAGATTTCTTCTGATTCTTTACATATTAGGTAAAAAATCCCTTAATAAGTATCTGCAACTACCTATCGGGTTACCGGGGCACCGGCTCGAAAAGCATGAGTAGGAACGGAGTGATTTTTGTGTCAGTAAGAGTATGACACTTCCTATCGCCTCACCCAAGGCTAGACATGTCATTGGATGATTTCTCCCCTTAAAACAATAAACAGTGACAGTCCACGACCAATTGAGCTTCAATCTGTAATCAATTTTTTAAATGTTGTAAGCTAAGCTAAGATACTTTTAAATTAAAGCCAGATCGAACTAATAGACAATGTTCAGGTATTCTACAGTTTTAATTAATCACGTAAGCGTCTCATTCTCAAAGGAATACCATCGCAACACACAATATATTGGAAATAAATCACACAACTTTTCTCTTCGCTGCGTCTGTTATATTTGCAGATATACAGCTATATGTATATGTTGTAATTACATATTTTTATTTTTAGTAGTACTGTACAGTATACAGTTTTAACTGAATCGAATCAAAAACAGATAAAACTATTCAATAAAACCATAAAGTGTGTAGGCTGTATGGACCTACGATTTAACTATACAGTCCGACTGTACAGTTAAAACTGCACAGTTAAATCGTAAGGTATTATATGTAGTGTGCAAGTGTGCATTCGTCTATTCGATGTCAATGAAGCAGCAAAACGTCGATCCTATTCATATTATTAAGACCTATTTATTTTATAAGTTATAATATTGTTGTGTTATTAGAGAAAGGTGTGGATTCAAAGACGATGTAGTAACAAGGATTGAAAAGGAATGTTACGATGTAACCATCGTATCCGTCATATAGAATGGATGGATGAAAGCAGATTTAATAAATATTAATAAAATAATGGGGCCGTCTGTAGAGGGCATCCCATACAGTGACCAGATTGACGATATATTAAAGAAGAATAAAATTAAAAGTACCCTTAGCCGACGAGCATGCATGAAAAGACTGATGACTGTTGATGAAGCGAAAGGAGTATGTAATGTTTGTAGCATTTAGCGTTCCATTGTCTCTGCCTAACCCCATGAGAGATAGACGTCAGGTTATGTTTATATGCATGTATAATTTATCCAAATACTATTAATTAATTTTAATGCTTTTCTAAACAAAATAACAATACACAACAACTAATAAACCACGTTTAAAGCCAACATTCATCCCATTAACCCAGAAGGTCACTTACGCGAAGCTAAAGTAAAAAAATAAATGAGAAAAAATGGCGTGTCACTTCAGGAAAATTGAAAATTGAATAAAGAGTTTTATAAAGGCTTTAGATCAGGTGCTTCCATGCATATAACAGTTGTTATAGCTCTTGTATTATATTATCAAGTGTAGGAGGAAACAAAATATTTTGTGAGCAAACAAAGGAGGTTGGTTGTATGCTGTGTTAATACAATATGTTAGAAAAACTTACGCATTTTTTGGATTTTAAACTAGTGTAGGTAAGTTTTTTTTATGGTATAAGCCGATAAACGAGCAGACGGATCACTTGATGGTAAGCAATCGCCGCTGTCCATGGACACCCAAAATACCAGAGGCGTTACAAGTGCGTTGCGGTCTTTTGGTGGTTAGGAATTTAAGGGTTGTTGAGGAATCGGGGATTGGGAAGATTGGGAAGCACAGTAACCTCTCTCACACAATGAAACACAACGCAAGCGTTGTTCCACGTCGGTTTTATATAAGGCCGTGGTATCACTCTGATCGAGCCGGCCCATTCGTGTCGAAGCATGGCGCTTCCACACTTTTTGTAAACTTGACTTGCACGTTTATAATATTTTTAGCTTTTAAATAGTCTCAATAACGACTTAATAACGGTACATTTGGGCATGTTTTTGATCTTTAAGGACTTTATGTCAAAAATCCATCTTTAGTAGAAAATTATAGTTAAGAAAAAGTAGAAATTAGTAGCAAAATTCATACAGTGAAATACCAACTCTATGTAAACGCAATAAAATTATTTTTTACATAACACCCCCAACATCTATTCATCGTGTCTTTTACAAATTTGGAATACCGCTCAATAAAAAAAAAAACAAAATCATTAAATCTTTAAACTCTCTCATCATTCTAATTTCAACCATTTCACTCAACATTTAAGGTTTCAAATAGATTATTAGGTGTCCTAGCTTGCTGCAATTTAACGCAATGTCCTAGAGTCTGATTTTCCAGCCAGTATTCCATTTATGAAGTGTGAAATAGCATGTAATAGGTATGCTATTTTATGAGGCTTCGTAGGTTTTATACAAGTAATTGAACTTGTATTTTGTATTTAAGATTTCCCATTTCCGACAAGTTTAGTTTAAAGATATTTCTTTTTTTCTTAGCTGGTGGATTCGATTTCTGAGTCAAGTAAAGAATTTTCGGGATATATTTCGGTATCGATGTTGTCTAATTGTGTTTAAGTAGGTAAGTATAAAGCACTAGTTCATGGGCCTATTATACATCTTCAGAGGTTTTGTTGTAATGACCACGATATCTTTTTTAAAATCTTCCAATGTCTTGTCCCGCCTGGGGTGAGACGAGAGAGTGTCAGACTCTTATTGACTAAAAACCAACCCGTTGCTTTTCGAGCCGGAGCCCCAGTAACCCGCTAGGTAGATCCAACACAAAATGAATTATTCCAATTATTACTTATCCTATCTCAAGAGCATAGAACACTAGAAGATCAATGTTTCTTAAGAAAGTACCTCACACCCATTCAATTAATAAGACAAACATTAAAAACATAAAATAAAAAGAACGACGAAGATAAAACGCCTTCAATAAAACCCGAATGCAGCTGTTCTCAATAAAATCGTCTGGTTGCAATTCTGCTCGAAAAAAGGACGAACAAATAATTTTATCGTTTGCATACATTACTTAGGACTTGGTTCTGTCCTTGAGCCAATACCTATCTACGGCCAACTGCACATGAAATAACTTCGTTTCTCATAGGTCGAATACCTATATCTTATGCTAAGTGCACATGACTTAATATCTTTTCTCATAAGTCGATATAACGCATGTAAAACATGCGTTGTAAACCAGTAACTTTTTAGATGACTTTTTTATTTTATGTGGGGAAAATCATCCAATGACTTCTTTACCTTGGACGAGGCGACAAATAGTGTCAGACTCTTGCTGACTAAAAACCACCGTTCCTACCTTGTTCTTTCGGCCGGAGCCCCGATAACTCGCTAGGTAGTCCGCAGCTCCGCGAGATGATCAGCCTAACAGCTGAGACGGGAGTTTTTGAGCAAACAGAGTACAATTTTTTATTAGGTTTGGGTTGAATTTGGTCAGAATCAAAACTTTAGAATAATAGCACGGAACTGCACGATGTATGGCAATAGGCTCACCCTTATTTTATTGGACAAATAGCACAACATTTTTAATCTAATTCTCGCCCTTCCCAATCCCTGATTCCCCAACAACTCTTAAGTTTCTAACCCCCAAAGGCCTGCAACGAACTTGTAACACCTCTGGTGTTTCAAGTGTCAATGGGCGGCGGCGACTGCTACCATCAGGTACCGGCGAGTTCCATAAAAAACTTGCCGAAAGTAGGCCGGTGTTACATTCATCCCTTAGGAAATAATCTACGGCGCCGTTATGAGTTCTGAAGTAACAACAATCCATATTTTCTTACTTCCAGCCACCACAATGGTTACCAACACGACCTTACTCCTCATCTTCGTGACCCTGGCGTCGGTGACAGCCCAGACCTTCCAGTACTCCCGCGGATGGACGAACGGCAAGAGGGACGGCCACAAGAGGACGGAGGATCTGAGAGAGATCGCCAATAATATCGACAAGATCCTCTCGCCCTGCCAAATTAACAAGCTCAAGTACATTCTGGAAGGAAAGCCGGTTACTGAAAGGGTTTGTACATGCTTTTACATAAGGTAGGTAGCTAATGTAAGATTAACTGGACTTATTTGGTGGTGATTAACGGGACATTTTTGGTGGTGATTAATGGGACTTACTTGGTGGTGATGGTGATTAACGGGACTTATTTGGTGGTGATTAATGTGTCTAAGAGGAGGGCAGCGGGCTAGGCATGAAGAACTCTCATTTATTAGTCATAACTTTGCTGTGGACAAAATTTAACCAGAAAACTCACTTAACATTATCTCTATCAGTTTTCTTAAATAAATAATTTACTAATAAACCTTTCTATTTTACACAGTTGCTGGTACCCTGCGAGTTGTTAGACAGCGAGGAATCTCCAAGGAGGTACACGGAAAGAAATCTGGACGCGCTCATGGAAGCTTTTCATTGAAAACCCCGTACTCTAGTAATGTGCCAAACAGAAGAAATATAATGACATTATTGATATTATTATTTCATAGTTATTAGTTAGGTAATACAAGGACCATTTTGATAGATTTTATTATTGTAATAATGTTTATTAAATCTCTATAAGTATTTAATTATTTACTCTTCTAAAGTAATGCATTTATGGCTGGATTTGTGCATTACTGAAATGTGTACACAGATTATACAGGAAAGAATTTAATTCCATTCGTTCATTCGTTTCGTTCATTCTTTTTTTATGTATTCTGTGGTAGGCGGGAGTTTCTATGAACTCTATGAATTAGATAAGAAATAAATTATTGTTTAGTAATTTCAATAATCATGTGGTTTGGCTTATTATTATGTAATATGTGCTATTTACTACATCCTACATACGAGTACATACTAAAAAATGTAAAAGTTAAACGATGTTAAAATGTTGACAACAATATTGTATTGTAACTTATATTGAAAATAAAAAGGTGAAAAATAGCGTCTGTTACCTAATTTCTTGGTTTACTTTTATTAACCAGTTACTTCCACGCAGTTTCGCCCGTTCTGATCAGCTCCTATTAATCGCTGCGTGATGTTTTATAGCCTAATAATTATACAATTCGGACTAGTAGTTCCGGAGATTAGCAAATTCCAACAAACAAACAACTCTTCAGCTTTTAGCAGAATTTAGCTCTGAGGTCCCTGGTCCGAAAGTAACTAGTTTCTGAGAATTTAACATTGATTTTGGTAAAAAAATCCCAAACTACAAAAATATAAAAAAATGCTGCTCAATAATTACCTAAGTGTAGATATAACAAAATTCACAACAGTTGTTTTCTCAAGGTACGTATAGATGCCTGTTCAGGGTTGCTCACCAGCAGTGGAGGTTACTGAGTATAAGGGTGAAATAGCTTTTACATACGTTCGTCATACTATGATTAATATATTATAACAGCGAACAAGCACTGCATTTACTTAAAAAATACCAGATTCGTTTTGTTACTGAGAATTACAAAATCACAAGAATGTGGTGTCTACTAGTAATAGGTAATTACGTAAATAAAAATAGATTTAGATTTAATACAGAAACAGTGGCAATGGGTTTAATATTTTATTGATATTGAAATAAAATATTCATACTTATTATTGTTAGTAAAATTACCTAAACTAATAAAATTAAATATCCTCTGTTCCGAGTACCTATTGAGTTAATCTTTGCTAGTTATCTTACCTGAAATGATGAAGAAAATAAGTCATAAAAAGTTTTTATACCTAGGTAGATATTTAATAAGTATTAATCGGTAATACTTTTGAGAAATTATTAGTCTTTCAGTTATGTAGCCACCTGTTATAGTTGGGTAGGCAACTATCATCTTAATATACTTTGTCCCTCTCAAATATTTTGTTTTGTTCTCGTAACCTTTCTGTTAAAGGGTTAAGTGCAGCTTCATTAACTTTAATTAAGTAAGTAAGTAAGCAAGGACCTACTAAAGTTTACAAAAACACGTCTTTCCCAAGAGAGTAGGTGTATACGTTATTATATAAGTATTTTGTTTTAATAATTCCCCCAAAACTCAAATACAGTAATTGTCCCAAAAGCTAACTACAATATACGGTACAGGAATTTTGGTACCTGATATGTGAAATTACAGAATTAACGTCGTTGTTTTATTCATTAAAAAGGTATGAAAACAATTATTAAAAAAAGTTAATTCAGTGCCATCTATGGGATTAAATACTAACTACGTACTTCAGTACTTTTACAAATTTAAGTTTGTGCAGCGCCATCTTGTATCAAATAGCAAAACTAAGATGCAACTTAACGTTCAAGTTCTTATAATAATACAGCTACTCGACACTAGATGGCGGTAAAACTGCAGTAAACATTTCAGTATTTATAAATATTACGTCTAGTCGTTTAATTGCGTAATAAATTGCAATTTCAAAACTAGGAATTAAAAAATTTTAAATTCATCGTATTTAAATTGAAAATTAAAATACATAACCACTGAAATACAATTCTTAAACTTAACTTCATAAGCATAAGGCTCAATATCGCGTAGCACACGACCAGTTAATTCGTGCACCATCCATCATTAGTGAACAAGCATCATTAGAGTTTGAGGGCCACAAGTTATGTGTTGGAAGCATTTAAAAGCAAATTAACTTGAACTAACTTCCATTGTAATTGCACTTAGATGTAGTCCCCACTTTTTGTTTTAAACTCATGAAAATAAAGTTGATACGAACATTATGTGGATACTAATGGGTACCTATATGTTAGAGGGAGTAGACAAATGAATTAAAGCTAGGTACATAATATTACGACAGTAGGTAAGTCAGTAAGTAAGTATGAGTACATACTAAGTGTTTTAATAAATACTCCCAAATACTAAGTACCTATATCTTGTTCTATGTTAAAATATTTACTAGATATCTTAATATTAGTTTATATATTTTAAGGGATAGGTGCGAACGAGCAGACTGTACCATGGATCGCCTGATGGAAGTGGTCAGCACCGCCCATAAAGAGGAGACGCAGTACTAGTGCGTTACCGTTCTTAGCAAAAGATTGTTGAACCGTGCATGATATTTATAAAACAGGTAAGGTTTTAAGAATATTTAAAAATCGAACGCACGGCTTACGCATGCAAAAGGCAGTCGCATATGTACCACGGTACGGTCAACATCAACACGGTTATACTTCACTTACTTATGTACTTACAAATTAAAAAAAATCCTTATACAAGATACATAGATAACCAAAATAAAAGACCCACCTACATAAATACCAAAACAACCTCTATTAAAAAAAAACCCCAATCATCAAAACCTATTTAAGCAAAAAAACTACTTAAAGTGTAATTACTAGAGATCAAAATTACGTAGCGTAGTTATAGTTTATGCGTGATTACAAGTAAATTGCTTGTATATGGCTCAACGAGCGAGTAATGATGGCTCAATGTGTAGCTGATGAAATTGGTCGTCTCGAGACGTACGGTTGAGACGTTTAGCTTGGTAGGGTTGGGGATGTGTCGATTAAATGTTTTCGCAATACCAACAGAATTTTGCAAAATGATGAATGAAAAATATATCAATGATCAAAGTGTAAAAACGGGACCCTATTACTATGAGCTTGTATTTAATTAATCGTTCCGGAGCTGCGGACTACCTAGCGGGTTTACCGGGGCTTCGGCTCGAAAAGTAGGAGAAGGAACGGGGTGGTTTTTAGTCTGTAAGAGTCTGACACTCCCTCTCGCCTCGCCCAAGGTGGGAGAAGTCATTGGATGATTTTCCACCTCAAAAAAATAAAAAAAAAATGAATCGTTATAGTTATAGGCAGTTACAATTTTCAGAAATGTTGTTTTACTGTTGATTTTATAACAAACAACAAATGAAATGAGAATGCATTTATAATGGGGTCTCCATTTAACAAATTTCGGTTTTAATGTTTTCAAATGATTGTTGTATAGGAACTGTTGTCTTCATCTTATTTAGTAACATTAAACAAAATTACCCAAGACACAGGAGAAAATCCTGGTGTGTAGCAACGTTTCCTTAGAGAAAAACCAAATACATATTTTAAATGGAAACAACCAAAATAGTGCCCGGTATTTACAATTCCAGTTATTTGAGATCTCAAACAACTGAAAATAATAAATTCCAAGTAACCATAAATAAATACGAATAATAATTTGAAAGTATTCGTGATTACGATCACGACGAAATGAAACTTATTTTACTAAAAACTGAACCGTAGTTACCGCACCACCAATACCGTAGACAATAAAATGTATAAAAAACTATCATCTATTAAATGGTATCATTTCTATTCTTCTAATTTGTAACTCCAAACGCGTCCATTAAGAGACAATTAGGGAAATAACTAGCACACTAATTAGAAATCGATATCGATACTTGGCGTGCCGCACTGCCCTGTCGATTGTAAGAATGAGATGCCATAGACTTAAATCCGTTTCCCGCCATCGCACAATCTGTACCACGCACCGACCAATCGCGAGCGCGGAGGGCGTTGCGCGACCACCAACCGGCGCCGCTGATTGGACGAAAATATTAAACGGGTTGCTCATAATAAAAAAGAAAAAAATGTATCGCAGCGTAAACCTTACAATTGAGTGCCACTTTTTGCTCGTGTTAAATTGATGAAAAAAGACTAGGAAAAATTGGTACAGAAATGTAATACAAAATGATTTATTATAGCAGTCTCTCAACTTTTTAACTTATTGGACATTAATGACTTTTGATTTTCCACGTTATTTTTGAAATTCGTTGTTCTTTTTTTTATTTATAGACACAGTGTTGCCAGTAATTTGGATATCTAATTTGGTAGATTTAATGCAGCGTCGGATTGCAAATAACTTTTTATTGTCCATTTTTAAATGGAAATGTAAGTGTGTCGTCATTTCTCTGTCAATTTATATAATTTTATGTTGCATTGCAGCCATTGAATGTGATGCGATAAGTTATTTTTATATGCGTTTTTTATTTATTTTTGTTGCTGAATTTTTACCGTTTGTCAAATTATATTAATGGGATAAACGGTACGGTACGGCGATGAATATTTAATTTCGGACGAAGGGAATAGAAATTGTCAATCTTATTTAGGAATATTTTACTGAAAGGCTTTGGAACTTTTGTGAATGTTTTAATGGTGTTCAATAGATTTATTCAACGTAGACTTCTACCCAAGAAGTATGGTGAAAAGTGGTTGTACATTGTATAGCGGCTGCCGTAATGTGCATCTCTGCCTACTCCTATGGGGATGAAAAGGCGTGACGTTGTGTGTTGACTACCCTAGAAGTATGTCTACTTATTTATTTCAACGTTTAGCACAAACACTTTATTTAGAAAAGAATTTTGGTAGTTAGTTTGTTAGTGAATCTCCTCAGTACCTAACAGTACTGACATCTTAATTTAATACTTTACTTGATGAAGGTGGTGACGCCAGTGCTGCAAACCTAGTAAGGTTTAGATGATTGTCTATTTTGGAGAAAGATACGGTGTAGCTGATATGAAATCTGCCGCCTAATATAGGAAATACTAATATAGGAAATAGTATGCAGACAAAATTGTGTGTGTATAAACTCTTGCTCGCAAAGGCAAACAGACAATGACAATAAATATATCGATAGCAGAACTAAAACCTTTGTCTACAAAACCTTATATTATATATGTCATAGTAGAAATGTCTTACCCGATGTAACCTTTTTAGGCCCCCTTAGGTCTTTCAATTTATTTCGGCATTATCTACTTCTCGAAGTAGTCCGGCGGTATAAGAAACTATTATGTAAAAGTGTTATCTAATAAACAATTAGCAAAAATAAATATAATTTCTCACTTATCACCTAGTTTAAAAATTTCCAAAACTCATCTCATTAACTCTCTAAAAAGCTAAATGAACGTCTTCATTTAAACCGCAGCTATAAAAGGTTCCCTGATCGATACAATTTACTCGGTCACTGATAGTCGGTAGTCTACTGAGTACCAGTAGCATTCACGTTGACACATTGTCCGCACGACATTCGGTAATTTGCTCGATTTTACCGACCGTCTACCTAATGTGGTGTGGTTATAGGAACCTGGCGATAGCGACAGGCGATAGGCGATGTACCTATTTATAATACTTATAGGTCACTGCTTCTATTTACCCACTTCGATATTATAAGACCCAATTTAACGAGGTTTATAAACAATTAAAAGAAACTGGACAGCAGTAGCATCTGGAGTTACCTATGGAGTTTCATGCTCGTTGTTCTCCATAAGAATCTACACTTTAAAACGAGCAAATAGCTTCACTAGAGAACTGATCGAAAGACAGACAATTTCAATGTTTTAATATTTGCTTTGACGTTAAAAAGTGCCCTACCTACTTAACTGGTCTATTTGAATTAATATATAAAATTAAATATAAAAATTGTAATCTTTTACAGGTATCTTAAACGTTCTGATTATACACACACTGTCGGAGGAAACCCATAGCGTGACAGTACACTGTCTCTCTTGATTACATAATACGACCAAAGTATACCTAAAAATGTACACACAATATGTGTACATTTTTAGGTACCTATACTTACCTCAAAAGACCGGTAACGCACTTGTAATTCCTCTGATGTTTCAGATGTCCATGGACGGCGCCGATTGCTTACCATCAAGTGATCCCTCTGCTCGTTTACCGGCTTATATCATAAAAAAGGTATTCAATAGTTTCACCCGCTTCTCGCTCCCGCTGCATCCTATGTCCATGGTCCGACTATTAGGGAACTTACGTTTACCGTCTGTCATTGAGGTTGACGCGTTTAATGTTACAGGGGACGGAGTCAGCCATTTTGTACATAATAACTAAATAGTAGTTCGAGTGGCTCGTTAGTCGATTATTGGGGCGGTCTGAGTATTGTTGGGCTCGTCACTTTTCCATTTTTTTGTTAGTAATTGTTTTGAGTTTAAATGTCTTAGGGTATAATGTACCCGGTAATGCGGACTACTTAGCGTGTTTACCGGGGCTCCGGAAGGAAGCAGTCAGGAAGAAGTTAGGAACAGTTAGATTTTTAGTCAGTAAGAGTCTGACACTCCCTCTCGCCTCGCCCAGAAAAGACATTGGATGATTTTCCCACCTTAAAAAAAAAGTTAAAATATAAAATGCCCACACCCTGTTAATAATTCATAATGAATCGGTAACAAAACTAAGGCTTTTAAAACATGCTTAGATGTGCCCTACACTGATCAAATTAAACAAAAAAATATGTGATGATGATTAGTAGCTACATTTAAGTACTTTTCATACCCATCCCAAAAACTTAAAAATTGCAGCCGTTTATAATGACCAATAGACACAAACTACACAACCGCCAAGTAAAGACATCACAGAAACAAAAGCCACATACATTAAGCTCCTACATAAAACCTTACATACCATTTCAAACACTACAATACAATAATATAATATAACTAGCGGACCCGACAGACGTTGTCCTGTCTACACGTCTTTAATTTGAAAATTTTAAATTTTATTAATAAGCTAAAACATTCTGGACCATTTTGATGAAAATTATTATTCAAATGTTATGACAATATCTAACGTCATTAATATTTGACACTGCGATGGTAGCGCCGTCTGTCGTATCCAATGTAAAACATTCCAAAATCAACAACTACTAATTAATTAAAAATGAATTAAAAAAACATTGTCCAGCGGACAAAATTGTGAATCTAAACCATTCTCAGATCCCCTTGAACACACACAAAAAAATTCATCAAAATCGGTCCAGTCGTTTAAGAGAAGTTCAGTGACATACACACGTACAGAAGAATTATATATATAAAGATATCATAGCAACAATGTGTATTGACGACAAACAACAACTAGTGATAAAATGAGACGTAACAATTCTCCTAACATTTGATTATGTGCGCAATTTATTTTACTAAGATAAGGTTCGTAGTGAACTTGCGCCTAACTTAGCCGCGCAGATAAACTTGAATTCAGATGTTGAAGGTTAAGGCCCGTGATACACTGCGATTGGTGACACGGATACTATGAGTAGGGATGGTTACGTAGGTATATAAAGACCTTTTTAGTTCAACATTTGGAAGGATCACATCACATCATTAGCTTATAAGAAGCCAGAGCTGCGGACTACCTAGCGGGTTTACGCTGCGGCTTGAAAAGCAGGAGAAGGAACGGGTTGGCTTTTAGTCAGTAAGAGTCTGACACTCTCTTTAGCCTCACCCAAGGCGGAAGAAGTCATTGTATGATTTTCTTTCCCTCAAAAAAAAGCAAGAGGTATTTACTCAGTCTTGGACACTGCTGGAAGGAATAAGCATGACTTGAATGAATTCCTTGCTTAAGGCGGATTGGCGATATTTTCAAAAAAGTAAAGACGTGTCTAATGTTTCAAAATAATCTATCAGACGAACATTAAAAAAAAATAGGATAGCACGCCATTTAATCCGGAGCTGCGGATAACGTAAATGGTTACCGGGGCTCCGGCTCAAAGCAGGACAAGGAACGGGGTAGTTTTTAGTCAGTAACAGTCTGACACTCCCTCTCGCCTCGCCTAAGGCGGGAGAAGTCATTAGATGGTTTTTCCTCCTCAAAAAAAAACTATTTAATAAAGTACAAGAAACAACATTATACTCCAAGTGCATCACAAGCTTTAACCCGAAACTCAGTCCTCGTATACCAGTCGTCTGCAAGTCGTGGGCGCACCGATACCGATACGATATAGTGACGACTTTATTCTGCGACGAGTCGCGCGATTTATTGTCGGATGTCGCAGATATGTAATCTGAATTGAACGTGCGCGATGCAGATTGAGTTGCGTTTTCAAAGCTATCTCTCTATGAAGACTTTCAATGGAGTTGCAACTATGTTGCTTGCTTGGTTGTCAAATATGGGTTGAATAAGTTTTTGTTGCAAATATGATATAGTATCACACCTTTTATCTGTAAAAGGGTTAGCTCCTTTTGGTTTTTGGGAAATTGCGAGTAAAGATTCAGACATCACATAGGTCGTTCCCTGGTTTGCGTTGGTCGGTAACCGACGCTTGCGTTGTTTCGTTGTGTAAGTGTGGTTACCGTAGGCCGAATCTTCCAAATCTCCGATTTGTAACTTGTAACTGGTGTTTTGGTTGTCCTTGGGTGGCGGCGATTGCTTACCATTAGGTGACAATCTGTATACAAAAAAAATCTACTACAAATCAAAAACTGTTTAACTTTATCATATGGGTATATTCCGTATTGTATGTACAACTAGCGACTCGCCCCAGCTTCGCATGGGTGCAATGGTGATGTGTTATGCCTGTATTATACATATTATAAACCTTCTTCTTGTATCACTCTACCTATTACAAAAAACCGCATCAAAATCCGTTGCGTAATTTTAAAGATTTAAGTTGTTTTACACTATGTAGTGATGAAACCTCAAAGTATGAAGTTACGCCCGTTGTATAAGCAATAGGCTCATCGACAACTAAACATGGATCTCCTAACAAAACCCGGTGGGTGGTTCCATCTAAACACTCTGGTTACCTCTTTAGAGAATAAAATGTGTATAGTTATGTACTAATGCTAGTACAGTATCAGAATATATGCGAGTGTAGGCGTAGTGTTCAAAGCACATTCATTAATACAGGCCCTGTTTATCGCGCTTTCATTTAAATGCCTTCGTCTTGTAAGACGATCCGTGTATGGGTGGACGAAAGTCCCGTCTGCATTATTATTGGTACATTGTTGTTATATCTGTTTCATTAAACTTCCCAATCCATTCCAGCGAGTGATGGAGACAGCTATACCCGGAGGTTCTTTGCACGACAAAATTCAATATATGGAAATTCGCCAAAGAACCAGAATCACAGACAAAGCTCTCAAAATCTGCAAACTGAAGTGGCAATGGGCAGGCCACGTCGCTTGTGGAGATCGAGTGGCGACCGCGAACCGAAAGACGTCAGAAACGTCGGCAGATCTTCTACTGGGTGGACCGACGATACCCTCATAGTCGCGGTGAGCCAGTGGATGCAAGTGGCGACTTGTCATTCAATATGGAGAACTAAGGAGGAGGCCTTTGTCCAGCAGTGGACGTCTTTCGGCTGTTGATGATGAACTAAGTAATTGTCCTATTAATTCAATAGTTTTTATTTGTTATTATATTATATATATCTTACATTTAAATAAACTTTATTTCTTCATAATAAAAATAAAATCAATAGTTATCCTCATCTTAAAATCAGTTTCAGAAAAGATAGATAAATAGCAATATGGCAATTTTTAATTAAGTGCCACTTAATAATTTTACAACTAGTTTATTTAATGCTGCAGTCAATGGCACTTTCCTCAGTCCAAACCAGAGTCCATAATAAAGTTTGAACAGAACATAATATTAAATAGCTTTTAACATTCCACTCACTATCTTAATGTTCTCCCGAGACATTTATATTTAGTCCTCTACGTGTTCAATGTTTACCTTTCTGCCTCCTTATCGCAACCTTTTTTCTCATTTTTTTTTCAATCGTGTTTTGGGATCTGTGGCAAAAAGTGACATTGTTTGCAAATGGAGTTTGGCGGGAATGTTTTTCTTTTTTAGGTTAGGAAAGTGTTGTAATGTTTTTTTGTCTAAGAATGATTTATTGTGTTAATCTGTTTAAACGGTAGTTTAAGTTATCTGTTTGAAGTTTTTTAGATGCTAATTTAAATTTATGGTAAGTGAGTAAGTAAATAAATACCACACATGAATAAAAACATCGTTTCGTGAAATTACATACATACTTATAACCAGGTGAAAAATATTGTAATTTCTTTATTGACATAGAGGTTTATAGTTTTTAAATATGCATAAGGATAGTAGATACTATTTAAAATAACTGTTAATTATAATATTTATGTTAGAAAAAAGACGTTATTTCTTATATCTTTAGCAGTTACTAATAATAACATACGGACTTATTAATTCCCATTTGATTAACATATAATATCAATATTAGCTTACATTTTACAAAACCATCTACAGAACCCACACTCTGGCATGCTCTTAATACATTTTTAAAGTTCCATGTGATTTGTGAGTCCAAGCCTCACATATTGAATGTTTTAAAACCTTTTAACTCGGATACTGAGTTCGATAAAATTGTTATAAACTTGTAATTAATTGGACATATTAAATAGAAACATTTTTTTTCGTCTTTCATGTTAGACAATTTTTTATTTTAAAAGTTTTTTGAGATTTGGTGCGTATGTTATGTTTTCTTACGAAGTTTTTTGGAGTTTTGTGTGAAATTTGGTAAAGAGACATTTTTTTTTATGATATAGGAGGCAATAAGCAAACAGATCACCTGGTGGTAAGCGATCAGCGACACCCATGGACACCCGCCACAACAAAGGTGCATTGCCGACCTTTATTTTTTTTAAGAGGGAAGATCATCCAATTTCTGGGAGGTAGTGTCAGACTCTTACTGACTAAACACCACCCCGTTCCAACTCCTGCTTTAAGCCGAGCCCCGGTAAATGTTTACGTTGGTGCATTGCGGACCTAACAACTCTTTGTGTCTATCCACAGATTGTTGTTCCTGGTAAAATTGTTTGTTTGTAAACGCATCCACGATACAGGAAAGTCTTAGAATGGAACAACATTTAAAACACGCGATAAGTAGTGAACACATAAAGTTCACCCAGTATATAAAACCATCACATAAGCAAACTATACATATATTTGAAAATATTCTATCATACACAATCTAACTCTCCAATCCAAGTTATTAAAGATACACTCCCGCTATATTCGCGGCACAACTCTAAGGAATAAATATAAAGAATAGAGGAGTGCTGTGTTCAATATCGATATGACATTCGTACCTAAACATGGTGCCCACTTCGATATAATTTTTATGAGATCTCTCATCTTTCTTCTCACTACGATCATGTAGTTTTGATACTTTTACTTTACACAGTGAAAAACAGAGCCTGGAATTGTACCCAGTATATGGCAATAGGCTCACCTCCTATTACATGGGACTTATAACACAAATGGTGAAAAGTAGGTGTACATATTGTACAACGACATTCCGTGCCGTAATGTGCACTTCTGCATACACCTTCATGGATGAAAGGCATGACGTTGCTCTGGCTATGGAAAACTTCTGTCTTAGAAAGATAGGATCAAGTTGTTGCTTTAAAAATCTAAATAGTGAACTCTTTTTGGTAGATGACTCAAAAGACCGTACAGGTGTGGAGTCTTGATGATAAAATTTTCTTCTCGTTAAGGTATTTGTATTACGTACAATCGTATTGTAAAATAATATTATATCTATTCGAAATCTAAAATAGTATCTACACGAAGCCTCATGATGGACATGTAGACAGTCGACGGTTCAATAAAAAAATATAATCAAAATCCTATGAAGTTAATTCTGAAGAATAAAACCTACAGCCTCGTAGAAACCTAAAAACTCCTTCAAGTATCAAAACCATCCACCGTGCAAATATCATCCGAAACGCAATAGGAACGTGACCGGTTTGCAAACGGCACCGTATCCGGATCGCGTGTGTTCTTGTTATTGTTATGTTATTTGTCAGGGACGTTTACGACTCTGCGGTAACCATTCCTTATACGATATATGTTGTTACACGGTTTTAGAATGTTCGGAAGCAAGTGTATACGGTTTTGTAAAGAATTTTAGATTGAAGACGTTTGTTTGTAGTGTTGGAGTTATTGTTTTAATGATGGGTGCTTTTCCACTAGAAATGTGCTGTATAGTTATGCTACGAAGATGTAATAGATATGCTGTGAAACTATGTGACTGTTTCCAGTGGTACTAAGCTATGTAGCTGTGCGAGGATGATGCGTAGCTTGAGTATGCGATGTACCTATTGATAGTAGGGAAGCCATCCTTAGCATACCTCCATAGTACGCATCTTTCAATATAAAAAAACATAGCTGAATCCGTGTCTACCAGTGCGATGGTTGGTCGACTCGAATAAAGCAACCAATCAGAGTACCGAACGCGTTTTCGTTCAACGTAAAGCGAACTCGGACTAAGGGTACAGAATTTTTTTATCTCTAATTGATTGATTTTCGTTAAATGTATAATTTTATATGTATGTGTGTCCATGACGATTACATTAATGTCTGCATTGACCAGAACCTCACAGAATTTCATTAATAAATCCAATACCATCAAGAACGAATCACATTGAGTTTCTAAGTAAATAAGTAAATATTCTAGAAGCGATATACTATGACCAATTGATATTCAGTTGCAGGCCCGATGTATGAAAGTTTGATGAGAACATACCGATGCAGTGATTTCTATTGGTTCCGTACGTGCTCGCGTCCGAGGGGGTTTTTCGTTGATTTTATGCGAACCCTGATTTTATATGACTATCGTCTGCCGTGGGTGTTGTAAGGAATGATGTTATTTGAAATTTTATTCGCTCTGACAAATATATTCTTGTGCAATATCTTTTAGATACCTATTTAGATGATGGTCGAATGAAATTGTTTGATGTTTATCTATTGTTTTATATTATACTTTCTGTGTGTAAAGTAACGATCATTTTTATGTTATGAACCCGAAAACGAGCAGACGGATCACCTGAAGGTAAGCAATCCATGGACACCAGAGGCGTTACAAGTGCGTTGCCAGCCTTTTGGGGATTAAAAATTTGAGGATTTTTGGGGAATCGGGGATTGGGAAATTGAGTATTGACGAAACACAGCACAAGCGTTGTTTCACAACGAAATATAACTGTGAGGCCGTTGTTTCACGTCGGTTTTCTGAGAGGCCGCGGTTTAGCTCCGGTCAAGCCGGCCCTTTCGTGCCGAAGCATGGTGCTCCCACACTTAGATTAATTTTTGTTATACTTAGTTTAATACGATCTGGTTTATAAAACCTGATGGTCTACGATAGTCGTTATAGCAAGATACTCGTTTGATGTGAAATACATTTAACTAAATCTACTATATAGTTAAAACAGTAGAAAAAAGGTAAGATGAGCGAAGAAAAAATGAAAAAAGCCGTTGCGTTAAAGAAAATACCAAATAAAGTTCATTTTCAAAATAATCTTCCAAAATCATCCAACGAAAACCGCATACCAGGTTTACCAGTCCACTCATGACATTGAGCCAACATAAGCCAATATACCAACATAGCCAATACACCAACGTCCAATGTCCCGCGCTAAGTAATTAATGATAGTGGTTTCTATTAATAGTAGTATTAAATTTAGCACTATTACTTAACCACATCACGTACGGCGCTCCCAAATTGGAACCTGGGACGCTAAAAATAGAATACTTACGTAGGTGATTGGAATACCTTAGTCCTTGTTCTTGTTTAGTTATTTTCTTGGTTCCTTATTAGTGTTTTAATTTATTTATTATGGCTCGCTTCTAGGGTCTATTCTAATTAATTTTATTGAGTAGGTACCTAATTCCATAAAATTAATAATCGGTTTCAGGTGTTTTGACAATAGTCCTATTAAGTATACCTATAGGACTACCTAGTTGGCTCGAGTGGTCGCCAAGTGCGATTGCCGGGCAAGGGTTCTCGGATTGATTCCTGGGTTGAGCAAAGTATTACTGGGCCATTTTCAGTGTTTTTATTCTATTTAGACTTAGGGATTATGGTTGGAGATTGATGATTACTTATTTAACCAGTAAGATAACATTTTTACTTATTTTAGAAAAAAAAACATCGTAACCGTACACCCGTACAATAAAACAAAAGCGATGAAAAATACATGCAAAAATTAATACATCACCTTATTTACACTCACCTTCACTCAATCAGCTTACGCGCGCTCATTTTGTACTAACCAGAGTATAGCCCGGTCATCTATTTAACGACATCACATGATCGGAACACGATTACCGCGCAATTTGGCGCGTGCCACCCGACGCAGTAATCGTTACCCGGGTAGGGTAAATACATTAACTGTTGCAGGACTATTGATTTTTTTTCAATATTTTGGAGAACATCCAGATTATGGTGCTGGAGTTCTGTCTTATTTGATTGACAAAATAATGGCAGTTCAATTTATAAACTTCTGTTTAAAATCTTTAGTTAAATGAAGTCAACTCTTTTGTCCTTCTTATGGTGTCACTTCATTCCTGAAAGTTAATCCGTGATCGTCAACTTCTTAATAATTGGTCCATGTCATTGGCCCAGCAGAAAAGTTATTCGACAGTGTTATTACCGGTCTACAACGAATATTGCGTAGCCGTAGTCACCACTTTTTTCTTTGCAAAAAATATAGTCAAAATTAAACAAAAGACGACTGCTAGAAGCTTTTTTTAGAGAGGAAAATAATCCAATGGCTTGGGCGAAGTGAGAGGGAGTGATAGACTCTTACTGACGAAAAACTACTCCTGTAGAAAATAATTCAAACCATTCAAACCTTCTTTCCATATTTCGAATAAATCTAACCAGTACTCGGAACTGCTATAAATATTTAACCACGTCCAATATTCAGTTTGACCAATTATCGAGTTTAGTCGGCGTTTGTCCGCAAATAGCTCAACAGGCCTTCTGGGTTTGAATGCTAAGACAAAGTTAATTTAATCGATACTTGTGGGGACTAGACAGTTTAGAACACTCTATATTTAGAACTGAGTATTATTAATTTGTTAGTTTGATAGTTTGAATCTGCAGTGCGGTTTAGCGGGTTAGAATGGGAGGGGTTTTTAAGTCGATATCCAACTTACCTGGCCAGTTCGGAGGTGATGGAATTATATTATGTAGAGGAGGCTCTTAGATTAGTAGCATTGATAATCAAGGGTAGCTAGCCAGTCCGACCAGAACCAGACCCGTGCGAAGGGCGCCTCCATTTCGAGCCGGATCTCCGGTAAACCTGTTAAGTAGGTTAGGTCCCCTCCGGATCAGGAGCTCCGGAGATCAGCTCCGAATCAGGCCTCAGCCCTTCTGGGCGCCATCTGTGGTGGTCCGAAGGCTCTTTGAGACGTGTGCAAGACGCAACGCGCCGTACGCACGGGTCTGGTTCTGTGTTAGCGGCGAGAAATAAAAGGTGTAAGATCTGAATAAGAATTTCTATCTAACATAAACACTGCAGGCAAATCCTCAATAGTCCATTGATTCAGTCTACTCATTTCATAAGACATGAAAAATATTCTTCATTATTTAAACGATATCTTAAACAATAGACCAACAAGAACAGCACCATGTTAACACACATCATACTTAGTGAATGCGTAGCTTTAAAATGACGTCACATAAATAATTCCATTCACACTGCGACCGTCGACAGGTTATCTGCTCATTATGCGGCAGATGAAGCGATTAATTAGTCGCATGTTATCGATACCGTGTTTGACGATTGTAACGATTAATCGATTGAATGACGGGTGCCATGTTTGTTTGGTTAAATCTTGTTTTTGATATGCTTCTGCCTTTTTAATTATTTCAATTATGATTATGAATGTTTACCATTGCAGTAGGTAGTGATTTTATATGTTTGATTTGTAACGGGTTTCTGTTGATACACTTTCTCTGTCTTTCCTATTATTAAAATTGAGATTGTTAATTTGACATCATGTATTACTCAATTTAAGTAATATTCATTAATTGAAACTTAAGCTTAAGATTTAGATGATGCAAAGACGATAGTCATTATTACATTGCCTAATACAATTTCAATAACAGGTCCATAAAGTTAAAAACCCTTAACAATTAAAAAAACATTTTTGTTACATACGTCATACGTACTTACCTATATCCTAAAACGTGCGTTTTCATCATTGATTCCAATTAAACCATAAATAGTTACTTTTGAAATGTCAACAAATAATAGTCTGTCAGTGTCTGTCAGTAAAGTTAGTTACTCAGTCCAAAGTGTAGCTTCGATAGAATCTAAACTATAATAATGAGTAAGTAGTCAACTCGGACCACATGCCTACGGCCCATTTGGGACGAGTTGGGGAAATTAAAAATAAATTAAGTTTTTAGTGGTCAACTCGTCCCACTATTTTTTTTGTATGGATTTTTAAACTTAATCAATGTTTGGTACAGTTAGCAACACAAGATTAAAAATATTTTTTTATAGTTTTTTTCTTTACTTTCGTTTTGTTCATAGATTATTTCATATTAAAAAATCCTGACGAAGTAAGAACCTCTTTTTTTAGTGTCGGTTAAATAATTTATTACAAAAAAATTTTTTAGCAATCACACAAATTCATGTTGTGTTAACCAAAATTACTAAGAATAGTAAACATGTGTGGCTTAAACTATGGTCACTTATGAAGTAAATGATAACATAGGTAGAATGAAGTTCCCAGAAAATCTTTTGTTTTCAACAAAGTAATAGAACTTTATTATTTCCAAACTAACCCTTTTGCTACTGACTGTACCTTATCTCATTGTGGTAGTGACGTGGGACGAGTTGACCACTAAAAATATTATTTTATTTTATTTTCCCCAACTCGTCCCAAATGGGCCGTAGGCATGTGGTCCGAGTTGACTACTTACTCATAATAATATCTTTTAAACATCAAATACCAATAAAACAACACATAACACCACAACCGGAGCAAAGCAATCTAAACAGCAAAGAGACTAGCATCGTTTGAATCGTGCGACCAATCTCTCACAGGCCAGACACTCGTGTCCATCCCCTTTTTAATTCGTCAAACATAAGTCAGACAGCGATAAAGTCGGCCCCTCTCGCCAGTATTAACTCAATTACCGATGCGATTTTTTGTCGCTTTGTCGTAGGGAGCGGACGAATTAAAATTATCTGTCTGTATAAATGTGTTTGTGTATAGGAAGCTTATTTTGTTAAATATTAATTAGTATTTTTTATGTGTTGTTATGTTTTAGAATTCGAAATCTCTAGTTTGATATGGTCATCTATGAGGTTAATACCAAAACATACAGAAGCTGTTGGTAAACCTTTAATAAATAAATAAATAAAAACAAATGACATTTTATTTGTTAAGCCAACTTTACTGATTTACCGAATATGATGAAAGTTCCGAATACATTTCGGCTATTTAGGAGGAGTTTATAGAGTTTCTTGCTAGTTCCTCTCCATTCGAAGCTACACTTTGGAACGAGCACCTAGCTTCACTGACAGATAGACTGACGGACAATTCAATTTGACGTTTCAAAAGTACCTAATTAAGGGTTAATTGAAATAAATGCTTTGACTTCGACTCAGACTTAGGTATTTCTTTGATAAGTTACAGGTGAATAGAACAAAAATATTTATAATTCATAGCACATCAATAACAAAATAAATAAATATGAAAACTATGAACACTATAACTAATTTATCGAATACAACATCAACCACGCATCGATCGTCATAAAATAATCATACGACTATAATTCTATAGCCATAACCCTGCAAATGCAGCACCCGGTCTCAATAACCATAATAAGTGGGACACTAAAACAAAACCGTACTTAACGATATCTCGATAACAATATAAAGGGCGATAGTAACCCTCGCCCCTTTGCGAACAATTAACTTATTGCAACACTTGAGGGGTTAAATGTAGAGTAAGTTTTGTAGATAGGACAGGTTTTAATTGGGCGTGTAATTTTATATTTATAGTAAAAAAACAAGGTTCGTATCGGATTTGTTTGTTTATAAACGCACTACTAGATATGAAACTGATTTTATGCGGTTTGTTGCACCCAGTGATTCTTAAAGAAGGTTTATTATTTTTTCATATTAATATATGAAAATTGTAATGTCATCCGTAAGGTATTTTAAAATATTTCGTTGCTTATTAGTAAGATTTTTACTCATTATTTGGATGATCAGATATGGACAAGTTAGTTTATATTGGCATCCGAAGTGTCCAAATTCTATCTAACCAATATTATGATACGTACTTTAGTCTTTTTTCTACAAACATACATTTTAAATATATGAGCCTCTAGCATGGCTTGACACTAGTCGAGTTCCTCGTCAAATAATTCCGTGATTAAGCCGAAAAATATAATAATTAAACACACTTTTGTTCAGTATTATACCTACGACACCCTCTGTCAAATCACCATTTACTCCCAAGTTTATAGACAGCCACTGTCAGAAACAGCCCTATTGAGTTTTAACGCGCTTTTGAGGGTTAAGTAACGCGTCCACTCTACACTGACCCCTGATTTTGGAACATTTCTTTGATAGTTTGAAAGAAAGAGAGGTCTATATAAAATGGTAATGGGATAAATTTTATTTATTTGTGATTGAATTATAATCGATCTGAAGATACGTTGGAGTATATCTTAGTAGAAATTATTGTGGTTTGTCGTTAAGTGATTGCTTCGGAAATAATTTTCTTATAATTTAATTTGTTTTATTAGTTTATTATTAAATTAATGTGCTTATGGGGAAACTTTATGATGTAATGCGGAATGCTTTTTCATTGAGTTTGGGTGTTATGATAGGTACTTACATAGTTTCTTACTTAGACCGAATTAGTAATTTATTAAGCGTGAATATTATTTGACTACGAGTGTACTAGCTAAAATTTGGTACTGAAATACCAGGATAGGTTCCTATGTTCCTATGGTTCCTATGTTTTCTATATTTCATTCTTTATTCTGTTTTCTTTATTTTTGAACAGGCTACAAACAACTAATATATGGAACAGTGAGTAAAGTTCCCTAAGAAAAGGAGGATCCTACGACTAGGAGAGGTGACCGTGCCTGGCGGGCTTTCTGCCCAACAGATGTTCGTTGGGATTTTCAAACCATGTTTGTTTGCATCTAATCTTCATATGTGCGATGTAGGATTTATATTGTCATTCGTTGATTTTTCGTCGATCGTTTATATGCGACTACTTTCATCTGTCACTTGCCATGTCATGTATCGCCAAAATATAGATCTTCAGAGTAAAGTAAGTGATCAGCGCCACCCTTAGTTACCCACAACACCAATCGGAAAGTCTACTAAAATATTATGATGCCAATAATAATAATAATTCCTTTACAAACTATACTATAAAAAAAATCAGAACAATACATCTCACATTATTATTAAACAACAATATCAACATACAGAGTGTTTTATTGTATCAGCATACACTATACAGAATGTTTTAATATTTATTCGAAAGTCAATGATACGTGAACGTGTAACAAATAGTTGAAGCACTTGCTTGTAGAACAATCTGTTGTCTAAACAAACAACTGTAACCGCCCTGCTACGGGTGTCACTGTGTGATGAATTAAAAAGTGAGTGACTAGGGTTGTCGCTAAACAAAACGGAGGATAAAAACGTTGGATTAATTGTGTAGTGTTTTTATTTTTAAATGGTTGTAATTAAAGTATCTGTTTTGTTTTTTCTCCTTGTGATGTTTTTGTTGTTCTTTACTAGACTAGGAAGTGTTTCTTTGTAATGCTTCTTTTGTGTATAAAAAAATAACTAAGTACCTGGTTTCATCATCTCATCCTTCGGTTAACACTAGTGGTTTTGCTATGCGAAGAAATGATACCGATTCGAAAAATAAACGAACTAAAATCTACAATCAATTTAGTAACAGGTCCATGTTCTATTACTACTTTTTTTTTAAATCTAAAATCGTTTTTTATTAAACCCGCACTAACTTACAACACCAATTGTGTTAATGAAATTTCAATACTATCCTATATAAATACAATAACATAATTTCTTAAACATAAAACAGTATATTTTTACACAGCATATTTAAATAAAATAAAACAATTTCCTTTACGGACAGCCCTAACCAACCACCCTACGCCACTGGCAGTACAGTGCGAGACAATAAAAACTGCGAAGGGGCATGTGTCCTGAATGGTGTGATCAAATTATCCCATTATATAATAGGCGCGATACGCAAGCCATCTGATATCATGCTACCAGTTCATTACTTATTTATAAATATATTTTACGTATCATTGATTGCTTTTGTTGTTAGTTTATAAGTTAATATTAATTTCTTTTTTGTTCTTGATTTTTTGTATAGTACTTTAACAGTTAGGTTGGCAAGTAGATCTTAAAATTGTCGGAACCATAGCTGACTGTTAAGTGGGGGTGTTTGTGTAGTTTATTAATTTATTTAATCTTCATCACAAAAATTATAGTGAATGGCGGACTTAATGCCTTAAGGCATTCTCTGACAGTCAACCATAGGGTAGTGCAGAGAAATGAAGTGGTTGATGCGAACCCAGAAAGTTGAAAGTTAGTTAATAAGTTAGCAATAAATATCTTTTCTTAGCAAATATTTGGAAAGAAAAGATCAATTAAAAAATCCCTACCTCACGACTCCAATGAGGACAATTTCTTCGACGTTTTATGTATGATTTTATTAAAAAAATATATTTGTTCTTATAAAATTAATGCAATGTCCATTAGCGAAGTCATAGTACAAGGTGTATTCCTAGCTTGCCCTTCATTAATAGATACCGATGACTGTATGTAAAGTTAGATGTTAGAATAAGTGGAATCAGTAGTAAGTATCAATAAGAAAAACTAATTTCAATCTTTTGACGTAAACGTAAACAATTTGCTTTTCAATTTAAATTCATAAAACCAATCCAATAAAGTTGAAATTGAAAGCAAAAACGATACAAAATTCCCAAAACCAAATGAAATTTCACGTCGTATTAACTTTTAATCTAACAAAATTAACGGACCGTGAGAAATTCACAAATATGATACAGACATCAGAGGACCTGACGCTGAGGGACCATCTATAGCACCCTTTCTGTACCATGAACAAGCTGCTAGTCTACCAGAGTCAAGTGCAAAATTCGCTACTGCACTAACACACTAAATATTATGGGAATCACGCCTTACACCAACACCAAAACGTCATTAACCCACACTCCACAAACATCCAAATTCAAATTTTATTCCCTAACCCCTAAAATAGATTTTCAATTGAAAACAACTAGTGTAACAGCAATTACATCAAGTGAATCTCAAACATCGTAAATCAAATCTACTGTGTTAACGATTTCAAATTCTATTCCTTTAACGTTAGGTTTGGTTTTGGGTTGAGGGTCTGTATCAATATCAAATGCCAGTTAACACGGCTAATCCCCTAGGGGTATAACAAACCCCAAAGCTTTGTGGGGTACAGATGGAAAGTTTATGAAGGCGCACTTGTTAGCCGAGGGAATTACAAAAACCGTGTTATTGTTTTGTATGGGAGGGCTGGGAGATTTTATGTGTTAATAAAAAGTGGGTGGAAATTGGCGCCTGAATTGTGATTCTCTTATCTAAAGCGAGAATGATAAATGGGAGTGTTTCGTTTGATGTTTTTGTGAATTTAGTTTAATATGATTGCTTTATTGGAGTTCTTTTCCCTTTTTTATTGTTTCGTAATGGAGATGCTATTCTGGCTACCGAATCATTTTAATGTTATTTCTTCTTCTGAATGAGTTTCTCTAAAGCAATATGCTACTCAATTTAATATCACACTAGAAGTGTGTCTCAGTACATTTTTTATAGAATAAGCCGGTAAACGAGCAGACGCATCACCTGATGGTAAAGCAATCGCCGCCTTGGACACTTCAAACACCAGACGCATACAAGTGCGTTACCGGCTTTTTGGGGTTTAGGAATTTTAGGGTTATTTGGGGAATCAGGGATTGGGAAGATTGGGAAGGGGGGTAATTGGGCCTCCTATCCCATATTATGTTATCTGTCCACTACCATGTGTCCAGAAAGAACAATTCCACATCAATACTACATTCATGTCTATATTTAATCCTACATCAATTTTCGCATCATCATTATCAGCTTTTCTAAATCCCTATAGCAAGTCCTACGCAGTTAAAGTTTCATTTGTCCGCTATTAAATATCATGTCCATCAACTATGAGATCACTATCATCACCGGAGCGTGGGACTCCATCAAATTCGTGTGACGATCTCCAAACATTTATAACTTTTCTCCTGAGAATACCATTAGTTGGGGACCGATCTACCACTTTATTTTGATCTCCCTCGCCCCCTTCTTCATCTACTTCTATGGGAGTTTTAGGGGTGTGTACTTTAGAGGTGGAGATCATTTTATAATGGACAATTTGGGTTTGGCTAGTTGAATTCGCACGGGTTTGAGATTACAGGATAAGTGAGAGGAAATTTTTGATGTTAGGGTCAAATATTACTTTAGTGTTTGTTTGATATTGTATCCGATTAAATCTTGTATGTATGGTAACATAATAATTGTGTCTTTATTTTTTTGTTTACATTTTATTATTTGTAGGTAGTGGACTCACCTGTGTTAGATTATTTGATTGAGGAAAACTTATTTGAATCTTTAGATGATTCAGGATCTAGACTATTTTCTGTTTTTTTTTTTTTTATATAGATTAGGGGGCAAACGATTAGAGGAGTCACCTGATGGTAAGCGGTCAGTGCCCCCCATGGACACCCGTAACATCAGACGAGTCACAGGTGCATTGCCGGCCTTTTAAGAAGGAATACGTTCTTTTCTTTTAAACATAATTCGGAATGATATACTATGAGGTATTTTCATATAGCAACCAACAACGGCAGACCTCGATGCCATGTTACATATATAGTAGATATTTACCATGTAAAGACTTATAGAAGTAAACGACATAAAACCGCGCATATCTTCCCAACTATAACTAATATGAACCCATAAATACCCGGCAATAAAACTAATGGCACTCGTCATTAGCCTTTGACCCGTAAGATCTAATACGACTTTCTAATGACACACTGTTTCGGGAAACTGAACGAGAGTTTCAATCGCGAGAGACTAAAGAATCTATGATGATAATATTGTAATATTCATTTTGTTTACATAGCGATGTCCAAGTCGATTTATTTGTTTAATAATTTTACTATATCTCTAAGTATTCGCATGATAATAACTTATGTAATAACTTAAGACAGAATGTCCTTCAAGTAGACACTAAATAGATTAACCGACTTGGTATTACATGGATCTCACAACTTTTGACGGTAGAAAGACTGAGCTGCGAGACTTGGGTTTTTTACAGGATGTTTTTGATGGGATCTCACTTCTTTTTGTAGAGCCTTTCTTTTTGATACCATCTACTTCTAACGAATTTTGTTAAAGGTCTTATGATATTTTCTTATTTTTATATGTAGTCTTCCTCTTTTTCTTTTCCGGTACTACTTCTTGAGCTTCAGCCACAGTTTTTCTCAAAGCCCACTCCCTGTCTCTATGGGCTTTTCTCGGAGGCTTTGATGTCTCAATTTTTGACAAGTCTGGACGGTAAATACTTCTTAATCTGTTGTATTCACAAATTGATGATTCCTGCGCTTTAATACTTCCAAAGTCGACATTAATGAGATGTAAACCGCCCAGACTTGTAACTCTCGAAAGTGCCACGTAAGCTTGACCGGATGTGAACACTGCAGAACCTATATCCATCAGCGCATTACTTAGGCTTAGGCCCTGACTTTTATGTATAGTTATAGCATAGGCTATACATATGGGAAATTGTTCGCGATGAACATAAGCTCTATTAATAATTTCAAATTTAGTTTTGACCGGACCAAGCTCAGGCACATCCGAACAGCATGAGGGCGCTCGCACGTATGCGTGCGGCTGCCGCTCGCTCGAAGGCATTCACATTTCATTGTTCTGTCATTTTGGCGTATATTTTGCTTGTCAGTCATAGAGTAAAATAGAGGCCAGTCTGTCTGTAAGGAGGCTAGTCGCGCTAACAATTTATATATAACAGATTTAAATTATAATATATTGTTTTATTAGATTTTCGTACTTCATTCAAGACATGTCCAATCATGTGTTTTTCATTACGTCGACCATTTTACAAGTAATAATGTTGTTCAGTTTCATGGGCTAAACACACCCTTACCCACCCTATACCCCCTCCTTTGCCTCATATGGTAGGTAGTAGTGGTATGGTAGGTAGTGATAACCACCACCAACCACCAACTGCATAAATAACTTTGTAATCCCATATATTTATATGGGATTACAAAGTTATTGATGCAGTTGGTGTATTTGGAAAACTGGACCGAAATTACAAAATATTTAAGTTTTCCCATGATTAAGACACTAAACTCTATATGTATTCCAAATATGAAGCTTCTAAGTCTGCTAGAAGTGCCTTGGACTTTTGATGATCGGTGAGTCAGTGAGTGACAAAATTTAGAAACTTTAACAAGTTGTCATTCTTAAACTACTGGTTCAAATTGACTGAAATTTTAAATATTCCGTGTTTATACAATGCCGGATTAGTTACTGAAGATTCAGGTTTTTTGCTTTATCCACAACCGAATTATAGGGGGTCGAAAACGGCCCGAATTGCTTCGAGAAAAGGATGGTACGGCCGTGCCGCTTGGTTGCTCGACTTAATGAGGCACTGCCGTCAAAGCGATACCATGTGCAAACAGAAGTAAACGACATGGAGCCGCACATATCTTCCCAACTATAACTAATATGAACATAAATAGCAATAAAACTAATGGCACTCATTCATTAGCCTTTGACCCGTAAGATCTAATACGACTTTCTAATGACACACTGTTTCGGGTCGCAGTTTATAGACGTTCTATGGTGATAACCTTAAGGGCATTTACATAGGGTCGATGTTTATTTAAAAATATATTCTTCTATCTCTAAGTATCGCAGAATTGTGAAGTCTGGAGAGCCATGCTTCAGCACGAATAGGCTGTCTCGACCGGAGTTATACCACGGCTTCACAGAAAACCGATATGAAACAAAGCTTAGCTTGTTTCGTTGTGTGATTGAACCGGAGGAATACCCCTCTTCCTAATTTCCCAATCCCCGATTCCCCAATAACCCTTAAATTCCTAACCCCCAAAAGGCCGGCAACGCACTTGCAACGCCAGAGTGTTACAGGTGTACATACGGCGATGATTGTTTACCATTAAGTGATGCCCCTGTTCGTTTACCGGCTTATACCCTAAAACTCCACTAGCGCTGTCTCATGAGCAAAAAATTCAAAACTCTTATTCGTCAGGGAAATTATAGGCTTAAAGAGGTGGCTTAAACAGAATTTCCAAACCAAATCCATTGGTGTTGGCGCATCAAAATGGACTGTTTGAATTTACCATCAGATATTCTACCATCCTATCCCATATACCTTAACCATTCTATTAAAAAAGTACCAAACAATTCTTCATATCTTAACAACTGAACATCACCGTACAGTCACCACCACAAGTGTACCGATATCTATCAAAGCGTTGACACGTTATGAATATTGTAGAGTGTAGAACAAGACGGTGTTTCGTTGTTAGGGTCAACTGTCATCCGTCAAAGTCCATTTCAACTTTAAATTTACACTTTATTTCATTTTTTTCCTTCGGGGCGAACGTAAAAGCGTTATCGAGTAAGGGTGTTGAAAATAATAGGGGGGACGCGGAATTTTTAACATTGAAAAGTTGCCTGATAAAATATTAAAAGGTTTTCGTATTGACTGTACTTTGGGTCTAGGTTTTGTAATGTTTGCTTTTTGCTTGAATCGTTTTATTATACCTATATTGACCTGATTTTTTATTTGCTAAATAGATAGACAATGTGTTATTGCAGACCACAATCAAATAATAATTATCACTCTCTGTCATTTTTAAATAATAGTGAAAGTAACTTATTTCTTGATCATAAATTATTGAAATAATAAATAGCGTTTTATGAAATTTAAAATAATACATGTCCATTATAATTATTTCATAATTATCGTATAATAAGGTATAAGCGAAGTCCAATTCACTGTGAAATTCGTCTTATATTGTAACAAACATACACACAAACACAATCTCACACTCTTTCGCATTTATTAAATTAGTAAGATGTTCTAATTACCTACATTTAGTCTAAATAGATAGTACGGTAGTGTCGTATGAATTAACAGACAGGGTCACACAGCGATACTCCACTGTGGTTTCATAATGAGGCCTGTGTCAAAGCGACAAATTGTGCAACGAGCTACTAAAGGAAATGGAGGATGCAACGAATCTTTACTTTAGCTAAATAGTAGTTAGTTAAAAGAAATTGCTTATTAAAAGGCCTTTGAAGTTGTAATAATCAATAGGTTTTGTAGGATATTAATGGACAAACTTTATGTTTTCTTGTTGTTGATTATTTGTTGACTTTGACTGTATATTTGCTACGATTAATGTATTTTTTGCGCAAATTCCATTTCACGTAGAAGGGATCGTGACGAATATGAAGAGAAGATGAAGAGAACCATGAGAGAATTCTCTTAATAAAACATTTAACAGAATCTTACTGAAATACGTTTGTGATAACACAGAGAATAGTCTCGAGCGTATTAGTCGCTGTACCGACTGCACATTTTTGATGGGATACGCTATGGAGACCCGAAACACCAGAGGCGTTACACGGTTAGGAATTCAAGGGTTTCGGAAGAGAGTTGTGGGAAATCGGGCCTCTGATAATCTCATTCAGACAACGAAACACAACACAAGCTGTTTGTTGTTTAACGTCGGTTTTCTGTGAGGTCATGGTATCACTCCGTCAAAACAAATACTACCTATTCTAATCTTTAACTATCAAAAGAACCTAGGAATATTATAACGTATTCACTCTAAAATACCGTCCTACATCCACGACAGACTCACCTCAAATTGCACGCCAGCCCGAGATTATATTTGATGCAGTCCTAATCAGTCTCACTTACCGACTAATTGCTTTCCACTAGCACTATGCGAACATGTGAACTCGACTACTTAAGAGAGGTAATAATTAAGCTTTGCAATGGCTTTAATTGTCGTACTATTTAAATTGGTCGGGTTGCTTGTGCTTTTGCGGCTAATTAGGTTGAAGTTTTAATGGAAAATCGTTGCGGTTCTAGTGAATTATTTGTTGTCTATAGATAGAATTGGTGAATTTGATTTTTAAGTTGATTTAATGATTGTAAAAACGTATCTAATGAAATTGACGTTTCTGTATAAATAATGATTTATCATTTGCTCAGTTTGTTAAGTAAATCGAGTATACGGAGGTTATTGAACTATTCTTACAAAGCCTCTCTCTCTCTGGTTGTTCCCTCATGTTTGATGATCGTGGTCAGCATCAGGGTTGCCTCTGGAGCTAATGATCTGCACGGTTTCTATCCAGCGGTCTCTTACAACCGTGTAAAATTTTGAAGACGAGGCCTTCGCCTGGCACTCATTTCATTGGGGAACGTCCGCGCGATCTCTTGCCTTCGGTTTTCGCAACCAGTTACAACTACTCTATTGAATGAACTATTCAAAGAAGCAAGAAGATATCCTTGAAAACAGTTGTAACTAGCGAATTTGGCTTCGTGGTCCGAAAAAATTGAGCATGTATAACTCTTCACTCTACCAAAAAATCATACTACGTCATGTAAGACAGACCAACATACATCATATCGTCTATATTTCCGAACCGATACGACCTTCAAACTTTCAAGAAAAGTGCGTATTCCTTTTTAAAAAGCCGGCAAAGCACCTGTGTCTCCTTTGGTGTTGCGGGTGTCCATGGGCAGCGCTGATTGCTTACCAGGTGATCCATCTGCTCATTTGCGTTCTATACCATAAAAAACACTCTCCCATTTACAATACCAGTAACAAGCAACTCTATTTCGAAAGCTATTCGATTAACAATCGTGTAGCTACACAAGTTAGTTTAACTATCAGTTATTACGAGAAACTATTCAAATTATGTTGTCGTGTTATTGTATGACATCGAATTAGTAGCGAACTAGCGAACGGCTCGCAAAGAAGCGCATGTCTGTCTGTCAGTCTCATTTGTTTAGTCTGTTTGCTGTGTGGTGGCGGCGTGAATAAAACAAGATGGCGGATGATTTATTTTTAATATTGATTTTATACGCAATAAATAAGTATATTTTCTTTTAAGTATTTCGTGTCTGCCTCGTTGATCGAGTGGTCGCAAGGGCGATTGCCGGACAGGGGTCTCGGGTTCGATTCCCGGGTCGGGCAAAGTATTATTTTTTTTCGTAATTTTCGAAAAGTTCTCAGTAGTAGCACGGAGTCTTGACGTTTGAGTCCAGTATAAATAAAGGCTTATGCTTACTACTTGGTAACTTATAATAATAAGGAGCTCAACTTCAATGTATTCAAGCACTTTCTCAAACATTTACATAGCAAAAACATTAACCAACGAATGGATCAACATTTTTTACAGTACCTACTAAAATTGAAGTTATCTTCATGACAATCCACAGTAACATCACTACATTCTCTAATACGGCAGTTTGCACGCTACACCTATTAAGTCCCAGTTTCGATTCCCGACGTGCCCTTGCGACTTTTGTGACTAATTTGAGACAAACGTCACGCGATACAGGAAAAAACAGTTTTAAAGGTTTTTTGAGGGCCCATTATTTTAATATGACTGTTTTAGAACGAACACCAATTTGGATTTGGAGACAAAATTGTTACAATTGTTAGTTTTGTTTTTTGGTTTTTGAAATTAAAATGTAAAGGTAAAAATACGTTCGACACATTCATTGTGGTGTTAGATTTGTTCATAGGAATAGATATTTACGGAATCAAGGATTTTTGTAGTTCGATTCTACAATGACGTTGGCAGAATAAGTCGAAGGTCTTTACCGACTATAGTTAAGACTTTATGTAATTTCTATGGTTTCTATGGTTCCCTACTCGCAAAAGGTCGGCAACGCGCATTAATGACTCGTCTGGTGTTGTTTTATGGACGATATAATTTTTAACGGAAAGACGGTCCTCTATTCGCAAAAGGTCGGTAATACACATAACTCGTCTTGTGTTGCGTTAGGGACGATGCTAATTACCATCAAAAGAACAGTCTGTACATATTTATCCCCTACCTATACTTACAAAATCTTTAGTTAAAATAGTGGTGGTGAAAACCAATTACAATGACAACTTCGGGGTAATTTTGTCCATAAAAACAAAGCGCTCATAAACGATTTCTTCCAATAATATGTATCCTTTTGTTTAGGGATTCCCATTACAAAAATCCTCAAGCAACTGTCTTATATTAAAACTACTATTTGTAACCATTGCTGTTTTATAAGTGAGCACAAAACATCGGCTTCATATCAAAACGTCAATGGATGTCTACAAAAGCGATTAGCACAAAAATAGTAGGGTTACCAAAAAACAATCAGTTTAGTTTTTTTCTTTACGCTTCACAAAACAAAACGTAATAATGACAGTACAGGAGTCACGTATCTTTAATGTTTCGTTATTATATAAAACCTTCTTGGTATTAAAATTGTATTAAACTTCAAAATGGAGATCTAATTGTCGCTAAATCGTCCATTTGTGGACGGAAACGGGGCCATTTTTTGTTTTTTATTTAAAATCGATTTCGTTTAGTTTTTTTTTAATTCATTTGTGGACAATTGTTTTCCGTTTGGTGTGCACTGTGTAATTTAGACGGGGCGCCGCGTTTTTTAGTTCAAATATATTTTGAATTTGGACTTTTGAGTCATAAGTCTTACCTACTGTATTTTATATGATTGGTCGGTTCTTTTTATGTAGTCTGTTGTATGAGTCTGTGATCACGATCCTCAATTATTTTAGGTTGGAATTATGGCTTTGATATTATGCTAGTCATCGTTGTTCATTTATTTGGCGTTTAATAGATAGATCCTTAATGGGCAGTATCGTACTCATTATTACGATCAATACGTACAATATGCGTATTCTAAGATACGTGTTTTTTTATGGAATAAGCCGGTAAACGAGCAGACGGATTACTTGATGGTAAGCTATCGCCGCCGCTCATGGACACTTGAAATTGAAACACATTGAGACGTTACAATTGCGTTGCCGGCCTTTTGGGGGTTAGGAATTTAAAGTTTGTTGGGGGATTGGGAAGTGGGGTAATTAGGCCTTCGGTAACCTCACTCACAAAACGAAACACAACGTAAGCGTTGTTTCACGTCAATATACTGTGAGGCCGTGGTATCACTCCGGTCGAGCCGATCCATTCGTGCCAAAGCATGGCTCTCACACAACACATTTGTATAGGTATATCTTGCATAGATACTAGCTTATAAGATTTGCAGCAGTTTGGGAAGTTGTAACGGGCTACAGAATATTCAAAGATATTTAATTTATGCTATAAGGATATACTTAACATATAGGGTTCACGGAAAGTTTTTGATACGGTAGACGAGCAAAGAAATTATAAGCCTATGCTTTCTCACGATGATTTCCTTCACTGTTTGTCAGTGGTATCTGAATAATCTTAAAAAGTACATAGTACTCGGAATAAGTCACATTGATACTTGCCGTTAGTAGGCTTTGGACCGCATCCTCATGCATAAGAAGTGGGTGTTAAACCCCTTGGCCACCACGACATAAGTAATTCTTTACTATTACCGTCATAACTACTGCAGTCAGTGTTCACAATTAATAATGCCTTATTTTATTAGTGCCTTCACTTATTTTTTTAGGTTACCATTATTATCTAGACACACGGCAGTGTGTCCGCCAAGTTCGAGCAAAAAACCGACACACCGGCCGTGGGTTATATTACACGAACCATTTCGGGCCAAGTTCGACCCACCTATAACTCAAAATCTATTTTATCTACGCATATGAAATTTCTAGTATCTGTCGAGATCTACTTACTTATCTAAAATACAAAATTTCATTAATGTACACGCGGCTACTGTAACTAGTATACACCAACACATCGGCACAACTATCACTACACAATATCCCTGTGTGGGTATTCCGTAGTAATGTGCATAAAAACGTTTGACCATTACGCACACATTGGTATATATTATAAATTTTGTGTCGGTATATGTATTTTTATAATTTAATAGATGGGTAAGGTTAAAAATATTTACAATTGATGATATGATTCAACATTTTCACTAAACTAGACGTAGTGCTCGTAGACGAGTGGTTTAATGAGCTTGCTCTAATCGTCTCCCTCTACGCCGATGTGGGTTCGAAACCAGCAAAACATATTTTTTACATGTATTTTATTTCGTTGTTTGTCTTTTTTAAGTTTATTTTTGTTTTCTGTATAATAAAATCAGACTATAAAAGAAGCATTTAAGTCGGTAAATAAAACGATATCTATTTTATTACATATAATTTATTTTTATAGAAATAAAGTATAAATATTGGATATAAATCAAATAAAAAATGTTATTAATTGTTTTCATAGACATTTTTTTATTTATTAATGATTATTACAAAAAAATATATATTATTAAATAATATTTTTTATTATTAATTAAATAATAATAATAAAATTTTAATATTGTTTATTACTTATTATTAAACAATAAGAAACATTATATATATATATATATTTTTTAATATTAAAATTTAAAATTAAAAAAAGTATTAAAAAATAAAATTATTATAAAAATTTAATTAAAACATTTGTAAATATTGTTATTTCTTGAAATTGGCAAATTTTTGTTATTAGAATTCTCCATTTTGTGTTTTAAGGCGGTTGCTATAAGATTCAATATTGAGTGGGCAATATGTTAGCAAAAATGTGACGATTAATACAAATAAGTTTTTAACATTATAACATTTCGAATCATACTCTAAGTTGGTTAAGGATGAGCGTAAATATAATGTTTCAAATTAGTTGAACAGCAGTTACATAAGTTATTAAAAATGAGAAGTGAAGTGAATCAACATGTTGAATAGAAAGAAATTATGACAATTTCTAACCGCATAACAATAACATCACTTCACCGTATTTTCTAGACTGCATTATAATATTATTTTAAAAATATAAACATTGTAGTTAATTTGGACTATATATAATTTGGCTGATGGCTCAGTAACTGATTCAGAAATCGATATAACTCAGCGTTAACGCAAAAAAAAATTCAATACAAATAAATTTAAACTTTATGCTGCTAGCATGAAATTAATTATTTACATCGTTAAATATAACCACATTATTAGCCCTATCAAAATTTATAAAACTTCTGGCAAAATTTTATCGTTGTTCCTGGTGCATTGTGGGCAGTAATATCTTTTTGGGTGGCTTCCTGCACCTTAAACCAGAATGCAGGTGCCTCCTTATTGTTTGCGTGAAGACATATAGTGCCGTTGCTGCAGTGCGCGTTGAAAAAGGAATCAGCCTTATGCCTGGCTATGATGTCGTAGTGCCGGGCTAACGAATTTGCCTTCGGCTTCGGCCCAGCTTGGCAATTTTTAATATCACCAGTCTCCGCATATCTGCGCACCCATAACTGCACGGACTTATACTATTAAACAAAAATATATTATTTAAAATACCACGAAAATCTATAAAGTTACTTATCAATAGGAATAAAATATAACTACAAGTAGCTTTAGTTGTAAACACAATAATTATACAATATTTTATAATCAACATATATATAGGTTTACACAGTAATAAAATGCTACTAAAATCCTTTAAGCTACAACAGGATTAATAATAAATTATTTATAAGGATATTTAAGAAAATATTATTATTAGTATCCTATTAATATAAATTAAAATAGATTAAGTTTTAAATTTATTAAACAATAATTGTTTATTCTTAATAATAAATTCATCAATAATAATAAAAATGTATTCATTATTCAAATATTAATATTCATTATTAATAATAAAATATTAAAAAATAATAAATATTTTTAAATATAATTTAAAAATATAATTTTAGAGAACTTTAAATAAAATTATTAATTCAATCAATTACCCAGAATATCAACATAATAATTATCTTATTTACTCACCGATATCGTTAAGCGCCTTTCTATTTCACTAAAGAAAAGAACTATCTAAAACAAAAGATCTATCTTTTGTTCGTGCAAAATAATTACTTCTGCCTTTTTCAAATTTGTGAAGTGTTGAGACATGTTGAGTTTTACACACGAATTATGTAGCAATAAACTATGAAAATGAAATGCTCATAAATTGACAACTAAGAATATAATTTTATTTTGTAAGTTGGGTGATTTGGAAAATATTTAAAGAATTGACGGTAGTTACTTTATAAACGGGCTAAATAAAATGACCCGAGAGTTTCATGGTCGCCACAAACATTACAAATTTAATACTCAAGTATCGAATCATTAGAAATTTAGAATTAGATGTTGTTTAAAAAATATTTGATAAACACTACAAAAAGAACTAGTTATTGCTGGGTTCGATCCTGCGACACCTTGCCTGATAACTCAAAGCGTTAACCATTACGCCAAACGTGCAATTAATAAATGTTACGAAATATTGTAATGGATTCAATAACATAAATATACGACGAGAAGATTCCTTTAGATATATTTGTATGGATATAATTTGTGTAGCTCGATCGTTCGTTGTTCGATTTATTAAATGTTTGTTAAGTATTATTTTTATCTCTACCCTTGTTTTTATTCATAAAATCTTTTACGAAATTCTTACATATACCGACACAATAATTTATAGTATATACCAATGTGTGCGTAATGAACAAACATTTTTATGCACATTACTACGGAATACCCACACAGGGATATTGTGTAGCGATAGTTGTGCCGATGTGTTGGTGTATACTAGTTATCGTTGCAATTTGTACCTATTGTAGGTCTTGAGATATTGACGTCAGAAAATCGCTATTTTTACTATACACTCACTGACTGACTCACTCACTCACTCACTCACTCATCAAAAACCTAGACCACTTCCAATGGTCGTATTGACTTGAAATTTGGCATGGAGGTAGGTCTTTAGGTCAAGGTAAAGGAAAAAATCTGAAAATGGCCAAGTGTGAGTCGGTTTTAAAAATAATGAAGGTGTAAATTCATACCCCTAAGGAACTAAAACAAAAAAATTATCTATATCTTCCAATGGTCGTACCGACCTAAAATTCGTTACGAAGGTTTGTATTTAGTCAAAGTAAAGTAAAATAAGAAAAAAAGAAAATAAACCTTACAAAAATAAATGAAATCCCACCCAAAACATAAATGTGAAAGGCTGCCAAGTTCGATAATATTGGAATGCTTCGCCTATAAAAGAAGTGAGATCTAAATAAGTACCAAGTTCCATACACAGACCTCAGTTAAAAATGATATAACTTGGCAAGTTTTAATAGAAAATTATATACTTGACTCATTGCGTTTAGTAGGTTTATAACAAAGTGTGTGAAAACTTGCCAACTTGTTATATCATTTTTAACTGAGGTCTGTGTATGGAACTTGGTACTTATTTAGATCTCACTTCTTTTATAGGCGAAGCATTCCAATATTATCGAACTTGGCAGCCTTTCACATTTATGTTTTGGGTGGGATTTTTAAGCTTACTGTAGAAAGGGTTTCTTTCATTGGATTTCAGACTGGCTGATCAAAATTATTTAATAAATAATCAAAAACAAAATACGACATGACTTTGACTTTGTTTGCAGTCTAATTTTGTTTAATTTACATTTTCTTTTTTGCAATTGAAGAATCGGTTGCCTTTGAAAAAGAAATTTGGTGTAGTAACAGGTGTAGATTATTGCCTGGAATAACACATAGGATACTTTTTAACCCATAGGACCACGGTTGAAGTTAGTTTTGAATAAAAATAAAACCAACATGGATATTTCAATATTTTTATTAAAACGTTCACCTTGTGTATGTAGCCAACGCAATGAAAATTCGACAATTATACAATAATTTACATTTCTAATACAATTAACGCAATATAAGACAAATTTCACAGTGAATTGAGCTACTTCGCTTATATCTTATTATACGTAATTATATAACTAATATTTACAAATTATTTTTCACTTGGAATGTATTAAAATTTAAATTTCATAAAAAGCCATTTTTTATTTCATATAATAAATATAATTTATGATCAAGACATCAGTTGTCTCTCACTATTGTTCGAAAATGACAGAGAGTGAAAATTATTTGAATTAATTTTATTTTATTCATTCATTTCTACATTCATAAAGTTTTAAATTTAAAACGCGCAATTTATTTTACGTTACAAAATGAGAAATTATATTTTGTTGTAATTTATTTTATGAAATATTTATATTTAAAAAAGAGTAAGTATCTATACATTAATTACACTTTTTTGTGTATAAAATGTCAGATAAGTATTGAGATCCGAGTGAATATTAAAAATAAAATACGAAGACTATAAACTTATTGAATATTTACAATAATTGTACATAATATTATAATCTAAATATATTATTAATACGTAAATACTTATTAGTTTACTGGGTAATATTGCTGCGATCGAATCCAGTGGCTGGATAGAATAATAGAAAGGACTATATAATATAAGGTGTTCTAAATGTATCTACCACTACTTTAATGGGAGGTAGTGTTGAGTTAGTGAAAAAATTTCGTGCCGGATCAGTTAATTGAATTTCAGAACATAAAGAACGAAACATCGCCCTACTCTGCATAAAGTGGTTCAGAAATACGCATGAAGCCACAGAAACAGAGAAATAGATCGCTATTTCATAACAAACTCATACGTAGATGTGTTTGTATGAAAAAATAATATATACTCATAATCAATAATTTATATTTACTATTGTAATCTTGAAACACAACACTACCTCCCATTAAAGCCGTGGCAGATACTTTTAAAGCTCCTTATATAGCCAATGTATAGAATAAAATTGAGTTAAATATGTATAAAAGCAATATCTAGTAGTATTATTATTTTTTAAGTACAATCACGCCAAGAATCTTGCATACCGACTACATAATTATTACAATTTTGATTACAATAAGAAGTCCATAATTATTAATTTACATTCTTCGCTACATATCAAATAAGCAGACTTAGATAATATTCTATTACACATTTATCGACTTATAATTAAATAACTACAATTATAATACTGATAAAATTTATTTACATTTAAATTTAAGTATTTTTTATTGCTACTTATAATTTAAAAATACAAAAGAGCGTAAGTAATCTGTTGTATTTATTGCATTAATGTATTTTTTATTGTAGATTACGTGGACTAGAGGCGAATTTCAATACTAAATTGAGTAGAAACGAGTTATTATATCTTATTATTGTATTTTTATAATAATAGGTATTCATTTTATTACATTTATTACGCTCGTAATATTTTTTGTGACAAGCTAATTTGATTGTAATTGATTTTTATATTACTTGTGCTGTTTATAGAAATTTTATAGACTGAGGGTTGAATATCAAATTATTAACTGCCGTACTCAGAGACATTTAATGATTACTACATGATTACAATTTTGTACCGAAAACAATTGCTAAGAACTGGGTTTAATAAGTAACTATTAAATGACTCTGAGTGTGGCGGTAAGTGACTGAACAGATCTCATAGCTTTTTAGACAGGTCATTGTCAGTAATTTTGTATATTGTTCATATTTTGTACTCAAATAATTTTCACATATTTAATTATACAGATAAAACTGAATACTTTATGAACGTATAATACATTTTCCACTGGGATTTTATTACACTTCAAAAAAGGTTTTTTAATGGAATTGGTTAAAACCAGTATAAGTAGGACCTATCGTTCAAAATCTCTTATAAATGAAAGCTATAGTCATAAAAATATCACTGGCAATAAAAATTACAGACGGCAATAAAAAAAAAGATCTTTAATCAAAATTCTACGTTCAAATCATTACATTATCAGCAGACTGTACGATAGCTCCATTCGAAATTCAAATCTTTTAAAACGCACTTTATTACTAGCCAGTACGCATTACATGACATAATTCCTTTTCTAAAACTTAATCTACGAATCAACATATAGGTGACGCTACAGGCGGCGGGTGAGGTGGCTGAGCGGTCGCCGCTTGCGCATTTATAAAATTACTTTGATTCCCAGCCCATGGTTGGAGGTTTTGTAAAGCACTTAATGCGGTATTCGAAGGTTGGGCTTGTGCTGGGTTGGTGGAGTTCTGATAGTGTAGTGCTGAAAGCTGTGCTGAGCCCGGCGGTGGTTCTGGCATGTAACCCTTGCTTAGGGCTTCAGCTTGAAGGGAGAGCATTAGGCGGTTCGCTGCTTGCCGCTCTGCCTCGCGTTCTTCGGCTGTTTGGCGTCTGTAACAATGAATAATAATTTTAGTATTGAATAACAACGCAAACTTCAATTTCTTTTTGTATGAGAAACAGCGTGTTGGATTATAATCGGCTTGATCATATTGTCTAAATTGCTGAGACAGAATTATCCATCCTAAGCGTATCGCTAATGCGATATTCGCGCTATCGCAAAAAGATGGTCTTTGAGGACAATAAATAATTTTTATTTCATCGGTTGTTCGTATAAATCCAATGTGTTGACATTTCTATTAATTTATTCGATTAACGTTTAAATGTAATTTGAGTCAACAGAAACGATGATCTCTTTCAAGAAAGCATACACACATTGATTCCACAAAACATACCCCAACTTAACTACGAAAATGTCCGTTAAAATCCAATAAACTATTTTTATCCGATTTATCAATAAATCAGTTTAATTGCAGGCCTAGCATGTGTAAACAATGCAGGTTGACCAGTGAACAGGGCATTAATGAGCGAGTCAAATTATTCACGAACCATTGGCTCACTAGTCTGCCAGTAAATAATAAATACACAGGTAATAAGCCTCGTGTATTTATGACAGAGAATATTAAGATTATGTATTTTGTATTTGTATTCGAGTTTGTTGTAGTTATTGTATTATTTATGAATGATTATGAACGGTAACCGATTGGTAATCGATAGTAAATTTCGTGTAGGTTGGGCTTTTAGTTGTTTTACGTTAACTTAGTAATATTATGTTCTTAGCAAGATATTTTTGTTAGTGACATTTACATGAATAATGTACTAAATATTTGTAGCCATAGATATACTGCGGGGCTTCGGCTCAAAAAGCAGGAGTAGGAACGGGGTGTTTTTTAGTTAGTATGAGGCTGACACTCTAGCCTCGCCTAAGGCGGGAGAAGTCATTGGATGATTTTCCCCCTCAAAAAAACAAGCCGTAACAATAATTATGATGATGCGAAACATTTCAGTTTTTGTAAAGTTTTCGATAAAGACTCAAAGAAAACGATCCTATTTTAAGCGACAAACGACCTACCTTCCAATATCTAAACATAATAACAACCATTTACCAGAAAATCTATTATTATAAAATCTACTAATAAATGAAATATTGCCAACACAAACTAATTATGATCACAAACATCGCCCACGTTTGCTGACACCTGACACCCACGTAAATAATACATGAGTTTTAGATCTGACACTGGGGCGTGACGTCATCACTGTCAATTAAACGCTACATCTAAAATGGCGACAGGCGAATTAGTTTTACACCTTAGTTAGTGGGCGTCGAAATTCTCAATTATAGGACGGTGATTGGAATTGTCTACAATATTCCACTAAGTCAACTAAGAAATCACGGTTTATTCATGTACATTAATAGAGAAAAAGTGCTATTAGTTTCGAGTCACAAAGGGACTCATCATGAGTAGAGTAGCGGCGACGTCGCGCATCCAGGAGAGTCCTTCTGTGACTCGAAACTAGTAGAATTTTTTCTCCATTAACGTGCGTGAGTAAACCGTGATTTTTTAGTTAATTTGGTATATCTCACTATAGTTGTTAAACTAAAATTAGTAGTCAGCAAATAAGTCCCGTCAAAATAGGTCCAGACATTTCAGAAATGTGAACAACTGTCTAACCCCTACCAGATTTTGTACTTTATTACAAACCAATAAAGTTGGAATTCTATCGAAGGAACCTGATTCATGTACCCACTATCAGCGTCAGTACCGCTTGTCCTACCAAAAGACGACAGGCGAATTAGTTTTACACGTAATTCAGTGGGCGGGGTATTGATTGGACCAACGTTCTGCGAAATCGATCAATTTGGTTCGTTTTGTGTTAAGTAAATTGGTATTACTGCCTCGTTGGCCGAGTGGTTGCAAGTGCGACTATCGGGCAAAGGGTCTCGGGTTCGATTCCCGGGTCGGGCGAAGTACTGCTGAGCATTTTTCGGGTTTTCGAAAATTTTGTCAGTAGTAGCTCGGAGTCTGGAAACGTGCCCGGTATATGGCAGTAGGCTGACCACCTATTATATAGGACTTATAATACGAATGGTGAAAAGTGGTTGTATAATGTGCATCTCTGCTTACCCCTTCGGGGATAAAAGGCGTGAAGTTGAATAAGAATAAATTGGTATTACTGGTTTCGTCTAAGGATCTAAATTAAAACAAGTTTTACTGTGCAAGGCAGTTTCTACACTCCAACGGTTTCTAAACAACACATTAATTTACCACGTAAGGGACATTCAGCTATACATTTTACAACGCCTACGCATCTCTTGATATCTTTAGCAAGTCGCATACAATCTCATTAGCACTGCCAACAGCTTCACTGGCCCGAGTGAGCAGTGGTTCTTCAAGAGAAACTCCTTGTGTTGCTAGCATAACTTGCATTGTTTTCCTTGATAATTCAACCAAGTTATTTTGATTGAAGATTGTGTTCATTTTTAATTATTTTTATTGTTAGCCGTGATCGATCTACTGCAGGGCAAAGGTCTCCCTACCAACTTTCCTCCTTCTATGATTGTGTTCATAAACGGATAAATTGTATCAAAAGATAACAAATTTTCCGAGACACAGACTACCTCGTTGGTCGATTGGTTGCAAGTGCGACTGGATTCGATCCCCAGGTCAGGCAAAGTATTGCTGTTTGTTTTCGGTTTTCAGAAATTTTCTCAGTGGTAGCACAGAGTTTGGAATTGTGCTCAGTATGCGACAATGGGTTCACCCCTATCACATGGGTCTTATAACACAAATGGTGAAAACGGCATTGTGTGCCGTAATGTGCAGCTCTGCCTACCCCTTCGGGGATAAAAGGCATGTCGAAATGAAGTAAGAGTTCAGGTATATTCCTGTAGAAAGTAATGCACATGATATCCTATTTAAAACTCATGACCATGATTAACCAGACTTATACCCAAACGATTTTCACAGAACACCTTAATTTACTTCTAAGTACATTTAGTTATACCACACCTACGCCTCTCCTGCGAATAAGTCAACTGATATCTTTAGCAAGTCGCATACAATCTCATTAGCAGTTCGAACAGCTTCACTGGCCCGAGTGAGCGCTTGATCTTCAAGAGTCAAGTACACCGTCTGATAACTTTCAAGCCAACCCTCTTAACACGACGGCTCGTATTTGCATAATTTATACGTCAACTTGTCGCTGGATTAGTCGACCGACTAGTCGGTTGATTTGTTGCTGTGTCGTATTGATTTCGGTTTTTATGATATGTTATTTTAAAATTTCTAATGTCATTTGTTACGTTTAGATTGATTGAAAACTGTTTATTGTACACCATATAAAAATACAAAGGACAAACATTTCAAAATTAATAGCACAATGGGCAATACTTCATCACTACATAGTATAAAACAAAGTCGCTTTTTCTGTCATGTTGTATGTCCCTATGAACGCTTAAGTCTTTAAAACTACGCAACGGATTTTGATGCGGTTTTTTTAATAGATAGAGTAACTCATGAGGAAGGTTTTTATGTATAATACAGGTATAAAGGTATAATATATCACGATTGCACCCATGTGAAGCTGGGACTGGTCGCTAGTTAATGATAAAGGATGTATCTGCATAGATAACGACAATAATATATTAGCATACTGCATTTAATAAGAGACGTAAACAAGATTCACAATAAACCTCCACTGATAATAACAAACAAAATCCATACATTACCAACTAATATACACGAATTAAAAGAGGAAAACACTACAAGAAGCATTGAATTATTAATACTACGTACGTACGTACGTAGTACAAATAATTCTTACTCATAAAACGTTCCAAAAACGTAGGATTTAACTCCACGAAGTCTACGAAGCACAAACAGCCAACAACCAGTCACCATATTTTCCCCTTGAAAGGACCATAATGGCAGCCAACCACAACACTGCAACCACAATCCAAACTTGGACCAGTTGCACAACTGATCGGGTCGCCATAATTTTAGACCATCTCTAACAAGGGTATATCGTTTTACTAGAAACGACATCGCTTTTGTTTAATGGCTCTGTGCCGAGGTAAAGTTTAGGAGTTATTTTATGTTGTGAATCTGTTTAATATTGAGGCTTTGAGGCTGTTGTTGTATAAGTAAATGTGTTTATAAATAGATTCATGAATGGATAGGTGTTTTGTTTTTAAAAAATCTCTTTAAGACTTTGATTGCCAACAAAAATCTGTTGAAGGTAAATCCTCTGCTTGCGCCGGTCTCTTTTGCCCCTATAGCATTTAATGTGTTACTTAGGTATATCTGACACAAAAAACTAAACTGTTCTTTTGTCAAAGCATTGACTCAATTGGCATAAAGTAAGTACATTAAAATACTATGTTAAGTATGTAAGAATCGTAGCAATTGGCGTTCTAGTGTATCTGCCTACTACAGGCGTGAAGTTATGTATGTATGTATTCAAACACTGAAATTATTCATGTTTCATGAGTGTATAACTATTTTACCTGCTAACAAATGGTAATACAGTAAAAAAACTCAACAACAAAGATTAGTTTACAACCAAAACAATACCTTAACATCACGACTGCGCCATCTTCGCTCAAACCACATCCATTAAAACTATATCTGCGGTAATAAGTAGGCAAGTACTTAGATAATGCCACAACTTAACTCTTAGCGGCCTTTACTTAAAAGGGGTGAACACACTTTACCGTAAATGATACTCCGCCTTTTTAATACTTTATCAGGTGGAACATGAGACTTCTTGAACTTTTTAATTTAATGATTTTAATCATTAGGTTCTTGAAGAATGAAGGCGTCTGAACGAAAATCTTAAAGAACGAATTTCTGCGAGAAATATTACCTACACATGTTTTTTTTTTTAAGAATCAATCACTTCGGATCGAGCTAGGATAGTCAAATTACTTTGAGAATGGAAAGAAAGATTTAAAGTTAAGATGATAGAACGTAAAATTGAACAGAAATGCCTGAATTTTTACTTAACCAATAGTGAAAAGAATCATGAAACGAACATAGGTTTGTTCTAAGTTTTAGTGTTTAACCAACAAAACAGTTATTCTATGTCATGTTTCATGAGGATAAAGCCTTTGTCTAAACAAAATTTATGTTATCATGAATAGAATACGCCCATTACCTATGTTAGGTGTCTTAAGAATCATATAGGGTATGACACAAATTCATTTTGTAGCAATTTCAAAAGTTTTTTTAAACAAAATTTATAAATCGAATGATTAAAACTCCCGATTGATCCCCAATCGATACCCAACCACTTATTTTAAACAGCTAAAAATATGCAAAAAGCTCTTTAACACACATTTACGATTATGACTCCTTCAGGCTCGCGAAATTCACTCGCGATATCGATTATTATCATAATCTCAGTTTTATTCCAACATTAAATACTTCGAACCATTCAAGCAGAACATAATACAAAGGGCGGTGCACACTAATGAACACTTAAAAACTTAATCGTTATTAAGCACATTGACAAGAGTATCGTTCCAAAAAATTTTCAATTACGATAAAGGCCTTACATAATTGAGACTCTTAAGTTACCAACGTTGCGATATCGTGTAGACTCCGCTTAAAAGCTTTATTCATCTATAAAATGTTTATTCATTGGATTTTGTACTCTGTGCTCTTTATAATAAAGTTAATGGTTGTGTACGTTTTATTTTGTTCTGTAACATGCAAATTAATGTTGGGTGCATTGGAAAAGTTTAATGGTATCTTAATTAGTCGATACAAGGAGGTTGCTTTATTTAGTGTTGGGTTATATCAAATTTATATCTTCTCTAATAATATAGGAATAGGTCTGAAAGATTATGGTAAAGTATATTCTATAAAGGGGTAAGTAGATGTTAATTTACAATTATTCAAATTTTGACAGTCTTTAATTTGAAATCGGATTGTTCTTAGGTCATTTAACTAATGTGGAAACGAACTCCTAATCTTGGTAGTCACGCTGACTCTGAAGCTGCGGACAACCTAGCGGGTATACCGAAAAGCAGGAGTTGAAACGGAGGTGGTTTTAAGTCGGTAAGAGTCTGACACTCCCTTTCGCCTTGCCCAAGGCCTTGCCCTTAATGTGTGAGAAGTCATTGATGATTTTCCCACCCCAAAAAATGGCACGATGATTGACGAAACGTTACAGTTTTTTAGGTACAGACCTAATTCATTAGTTCTTAACCAAACAATATAACGATGAATCCACTCATTAATTTCACAAATTAACTAAAATATCTTTCACATTAACAAAAACACAACCAAAATTATAACCATACGAAACAAAATTAAGTTTATAAGCGAAGAAAGTTCCACAATAATTCACGTTTCATTAAAACTGACGTACAAATGAATATAAAGTTAATTCATTCGTTGAATTCAAACTTTGGACTGATATATGACCACCCTGAAGTAGGACTACAAAAGGCCAATTTAACCAGACCTTCCCCACCGCCCTCAGTAATGAAGTCCCTAATGAGAAAAGGGGAGATCTTGCTTGTTTTCAGAGCTCTAATTACGTCGGTTTGCGTGAAGCGCTATAATGAATGATTGAACAAAGCGTTAAGTCTATTATAACGTTGCAAGAACTTTATTAGAACGGTTAATGTACGAAGCGTAGTGTTGTACGTTATATCGATAAAATTTCTTATCGATGTTTTCCGAGACATCTTTTAATGACTCGTTACGTACTCACCATTATAATTAATAGTGAGCACGAGACATTTATTTCAAAGACAAAGCACCCGCCCATGCCATCCGATAAATATGCAAAATAAAAATTATAGCTAACATTTTAATCCGATCCGCAAAAGCATTTCAATTAATTTAATTAAAAGCACATTTTTTCTTTATCGTACGAGATAAATATTCATATCGATAAATAATTAACAAGAGACAATGCCGCTGTGAATTTATCGATAAAATAATGGGGATGGTACACCACTAGAGTGGAGTTTCGAGTTGAGTTCGCGTCTTTATAATTAGATAAAGCGGGTAACAATTAAACTTCCCTTTAAATAAGCCAAACGTGGAGGGAACAATTAGCATTTCCAAGCTGATTATTTTATAAGTATAGAGGATCGTTGGTAACGGTGCTGGCTGGATGTGGCTTCGGAAAGTGTAGGTATGTCTGTCACAAGTTTATACGAAGTTATGGGTAGGTAAAATAGGGGGCAATGATACTGTGTTTAAGAAAGGGTTGAAGCATGCGCTGTTTTTATTGATTTAAGCGAATTTTGTGACGAAGATCTCTCTGTACCTAATCATATAGATATATAGGTGATACGAAATAGGTACATAAATATAAGATAGTGGAAAGAACAGGCGTTGTTAATAGGTTTAACCAGAAGATTTTGTACTAAAATTATGTATGATTTTCGTAAGAATTCCTTTTAAATGAACATCCTATAACTAAACATTGAGTACTAGTTACTACATAGAATTTTAAAGTAATTCAATGAGGTTTCTGTAAAATTTATCATACATACCCTTTTCTTTGCTGCTAGGTATATGACACACAGTAGACTACATACCAAGCTAGGGTTTACCATTCCTAAAATAGAAAATTAAATGACAAATATAGATTACTAAGCACAAAGATTAAACATTCTTCTAATAGAAATTTATCCAGTATCTTTACATCCATGTTTCCTCATCTGGCAGCGTGGTTCGTTCAAACAAATTTATGCTAGCTAATTAAGATCTGCTTTATTAATTACTTTGGCTAACTCTCTACAGTTTTTCTCTTTTTTCCTCCTCTTTTAAAATCGGGTCTAAATAATTTGCTTAGCGCCTATGATTCTCTCATTTTAATAAAGTTGATTTTATGTTACCTTTTTTAGAGTATTACGGTTCATTTGTTTTTTAATCAACTCCTGTACCCTTAGTATGAGATTTCTTTACGTTTAACGTGAACAAAACGAGCGCGTTCTGCGCTCTCATTGGTTGGTTTGTTCGAAACGGCCAATCAGAGCGCTAACCGCGCTTTCGTTTTGTTATCGTTTAACGTAAAACAATCTCGTACTTAGGGTACTGTATGTTGTATGTGTGCGATTATCTCATGTTTGGCTAATTCGATTGTGATGTGGTTTTCTACATAGTATTTTTCAGATTTAGGAGAAGGATTTACGGAGGAGATGGTTTTACGGCAATTACCTGACTTACAAAAATGAAAACTGCAATGTGAAGGCGGTTCCTTTAAAATTATTTGTTATGATTACGCTGGATTCTAGTGCAGAGAGACAAATTCTACTCGAAACGTAAAACGAAGACCAAAGGAGAACACATCAAACCTTTAAAGAAGTTGTATAAAAATGTATTCATCTACAACCGATACCATTTCAACTAGCCCACAAATTAAAACAAATTTTTCGCAGATATTTTCACAAAACTACACACACAAACACTTGTACATATACCAAGTACACAATAAACCTACGTAAAAATTTCCCGAGAAACAAAACACGAACAGACGTACAATAAAAATGTTCTAACGATAAAACTTTACAACTTCAGCCCCCAGTTATCAAAACACTCAAATAAATCCGGCGAGGATTTTAAAACTTTAAGATGTTCCAGTAAAAACTCCTTGCATAATGTATGGGGGCTTGCGAATTTCTTCATAATTTTCGGTCTTTCATTTATATGGTGGTGATCATTTGCTGTTGATCCTTATCATTTAAGCTCAAACCGGCTGCCGCGTAACGTGTAGCGGGTTCGATTTCCGCACGAAGTAACTCTTTGTGTGATCCACAAATTGTTGTTACGGGTATGGGTGTCCTGTGTATGTGAACTTGTATGTTTTTAAACGCACTTACGACGCAGGAGACAATCCTAATTTCTTAACGTTCTTAAAAAAGAAAAAAACCGAAGCTTTAGATTTCTATGAAAAGGGTTTACTTCGAATATTGTTTGGACATAACTAAGTCGCTACATACATTTTTATATTGAAACTGTCATATAATTTAGATCTTATAACTTATGGACCCTAATTCCTCAAAGACTGAGTCGCTTCTAGTCACATTAGAGAAAACCTACATATATAATGTAAACATACATCTATTACAGTAATTGCTTACATATTGAGTAAGCAACACCCATTTTCCTCATTTGACAGCATCAATACATCTTTCCCCTTATAAGGAGACATAAGAAAAGACGACGTGCAATAAAAATTAACGAGTGACTGCGAAACACATCACTCCCCTCTTAGAAACCCCCGTATCAATCGGCAAACGGATTTGTTTCCTAATTCCTAAGGAGACAACCTACAAGCAACAATTATACAAAAGACAAGACACTACAGAAACAACAAACAAACCATTTAGAACTTTACACCAACAAAAATAGACATCATTATCCTTTGCAAATAATGTACTCGCGAAATTAAATCGCAGAAGAAAATCTTATAGGAAAACAAACTCTCAGCGGTTGATATAAGACTTTCTTTCGCAGAAGAGTTCTTGACACCCTAATTCGTGGAGTTTTAATATTCACTTATACAGGGGAAAAGAATTACAGGAAGAAAATGAAACAGGGTGAGTAAATAAATAAAGGAAACGAGACGCCTAGGGCCGCCATGTTGGTACGTGGGTAACATTACGTGTTAGATCGTGCAACGATTCCAATTCGATTTGTCGATAGTCGAACACGATTCCAGGGAAATGACCATCGACCTTTAGAATGTGTAAATAGTTTGAGGAAATTGCCTTACGAAGCTTTACTCCTAATAGCAAGAAAATGCCGTAATAAGGTTCACTTTGCACGAACACGAACGACTTTTAAAGGCACGAACTAAAATTAACTTTTATAGTGATGTACTTACAAATTATCGATAATTACATACCGATATCGACTAAATGGAAAAGCTATGGAAAGATTAAGATGTAAAACAACATTAAGTAGTTGTAAAGTTGTTGAGAACAGAAATAATTTACTTAAAAACGTAGGTACTTAAATTTTAATGCTTCATCAATATTTATGAAAACTGTTGCGAACTGTGTTTCCATTACACCATCGTAAAACTACTTAACACCAACTGTAAACGCGATAAAAATTAACTAAGAACACAAAATATAAAAAAGTCGGTAACATTAATTGTAGAACTAACTACATTGAGTGTATTTGAGAAGGATAGGATATAAAAATAACGTCAAAACGACGGTAAAAGTCACAAAAATGGGCAATAAACCAAACAAACGGGTACAATACATGTAAAAAGTCGAGCGTTCGTCTTTTCCACCGCAGTTAATAATTGATGCTTCAAACTGCCGAGTTGTGTTGCTCATACAAAATGTATCTCCCTAGCTACCCCTTGTTACCGCCTGCTTGATGTGGTATACATAGCGTATATATAAATACTACGTCCACTTAACTGTTTCTCTCTAACCTTTGTTATAGCAATTTGGATCGGTTTGGGGAACGAATTGATTGGGTGTACGAGCGAATATATTGTTACGCGTGTAATTTATTGCATAGGTGGGTTCGTTCGTATAGAGAGATTTCTGTTATTGTTTTCTGTAAATCAATTCGTACTATAATAAAGATTATTCGTATTGGTTTATCATGTGTATTTATATACGTTTTAACAGGTTTGTCATACCTATTAAGACATATTATCTACTGAAAGTGCTAGTACCTCTAATGAGATTATCCTATTTTAAAGAAAAGCCATTTTTAAATATTGCCCAATATATGGCAATAGGCTCACTCCCTATTACATGGAAATTAAAACAAAAATGGTGAAAAGTGGGTGTACATTGCATAGTGGCATTACGTGCCGAAATGTGCACCTCTGCCTATCCATTCGGGGATGAAAGGCGTGACGTTGATACCATTTCTAAGTAACTCCTTTAGTGTTACGGGAGAAACCGTAAGAAATTGCTAAAGAAAATTGATGATTGTATGCTAAAATGTCAAATGAAATCATCTCAACAGGTTAATGGATAATATTAAAAGGCTAATGCAATTTAGAACATACATTTAAATAAATATACGAGTAACATTAATCTCCTAGTGACAGGTGATCCTGCGTACTAATACAAGACTTTCTACACTTTCGAACGATGACAAATCACAATACCAAAAATTCTATTAGCTATACTATACACACCATAATTCAAACTGATAAATGGCCAGCATTAAAAAACCTACACGAATATACAACTACAATTAATTTCAAATATAGAAATCGATATAAGAATCGACTGACAATAAAATCGATAGTTCAATACATTCGTTTGTCACATCCTTATCTGTGTACACAGATTATCAATGAAGGCACAGATCATAATGCATGGAGCCATTGTTTATGGATGAGTTTAAACTATTACTTATGAGAGAGGTGTAATTTATTGTGTTTCATTCATGTATTGTTTTCATTGTTGACAGATGAACGCTGATTGCATTAAAAATGATTTCACGTATAATTTGGGCCTCATTTTAGCTTGATGAAATTGAAATGTCACTTTTATCGGAGTAGGTATTGAAAAGGATATGGTTTTATGATTGTAACTGGGTGGTTTTATACATATGTGAACATAATGTGTGACATATAATAAAACTGTAGAAGTGTTAATTCTGTACATGGAAAATATAAAAAAATAAATAGTAGGGGGTGTTACTAGAGAGATACCGAAACGAAATGTGATTAAAAACATTTTGGCTGTGGGCGTGAACGCAGCTAAGCTATGTTTTTTATAAGGTAATATGTGTACTATGGATGTGTGATGTCGATGGATTCCCTGTTATCGAAACATCACATACTCGAGCTGAGCTGCGAATCTTCCTCGCACAGCTTCATAGTTGACTATCAATGAAAACGGTCGCATAGTTTCACATTTTAGCTATTACATCTTCGTACATAGCACATCTCTACTCTAGAAAATTACCCTAATATCACCATTGATACTCTCTGTAACGAGGTGACGTACAACATCAAATCTTTCAAAACAAGATCATTAAACTATTTCACAGACATCACAGTTAATCATTGTCAAATAATGAATAGTTATCAAGGGATAGTACAGTAGCCCAATATTTGTATTAACGATCAGCATCCTCCGTCGGAGCCTAAGATAATACACACCCATTTGTCATAGATAAAATGCCACTTCATTTAATTTATGTCTCCTCTATCAGTTATAAGGACATAAAGTTGAAATTATACTCATTAAGATGATTTAGGATTGATGTTATTTGTGTCAAGTTAGGTAGTTATGTGAATGCTGATACTATTTATGTTTTATGGTTATATTTCGAAATACATGATATCAATGTCTATATACATACTTGAAATGAGGAAAATCTTTTACTATACATATAGACAATACGTACTCAGATTGATGCTATTTGTAAAAAAAAATGTGTATGTGAAAACTTGTATGTTTGTAAACGCACCCACGACACAGGAGAAAATCCTAATGTGAGGCAAAGCTTTTAAAACAAATAAATATATGCTACAAGAGAATTCAATCTCCTTATTCTGCAGTTATTATGATAATTTTAATGATAATAGCGAAGGAATTTAATTTAAAATTACAAATGAACATCTAAATAGAACAACGTAGAACAATGCCCTACCACAAAATCCAACAAACTACCATTAACTTACGAAAAAAACTACTACACATACAATTACTAGAAACTCTTTCAACAGATCCTTTAGAAACAGGCACAAAACAAGAAATTCGATATTCAAAACTGCGAGACAATACACGAGGTGCGTTCCAAAGTTGTGTTGGTGGCATCACAAGCGATTACGTTCTAATGGACAAGCGGTGTTTGTGTTCGATACTGATAACGCTTGCTCGATACGCGCGGCGCCAAGCCACCGATTTTATTACAATAAAACAAAAAAGACTATTGGCCAAGCACTCACGGCCGATGTTCGTGATCTACTGTCTGATACAGGATTTTATTTCGCCTTTGTAATCTGTGCTTCGATTGTGAACTTATGTTTGTTAAGTTGGTAGCCTTGGTTCGGTTTGAATTCAGAAATTCTATCCGGCCAGATAGAAGTTGCGTGTAATTTTATCCTGTAAGAGTTTATCAAGAGAAAATCGATTATATTTCACCATAGTTCTGCTAGGGCTCGGGGTCTCGGGTGCGATACCCAAGACAATTTTCAGTTTTTCGAAAATTTCTCAATATTAGCACGGAGTCTGAAATATTGTGTTCGATATATAGCAATAAACTCGCTCCCTATTACATGGGACTTATAAAACAATTGGTGAAAAGTAAGTGTACCTACATGTATGTCGTATGCCTATCTGCTTACCCTTCGAAGATAAAAGGCGTGACGCTGCATTTTACCATTTCATACTCTAACAAACTGAGAATAGAAATTATTTTAAAACAACAGCTGTGTTAAGCCTTTTGATTTCAACGGTAAAGATGGCGCCAAAGAAAATGGCTTCAACCATTCCTATTTCAAAATCTGTGGTACAAAGGACATTAGTATTCGGATTCGGTCAATTTAGCCGACGTCTCTTTGTATTAACCGGCTAAGTTAATGGTCTCTTATCTGTAGCTCCTTGTTTTTGTCCTGTTGTGTATTATTAAAAGTCGGGTTATCTGCTAACGAGGGGCGACGTGGCTAGGACCAATGTTGATAGGATTTGTATCCAGTCTACTTGATTAATTTAACGTCTAATGTTTTTGACGGAGTACGTAGCTAACAGCAACAGACGCGCTCATTTAGTCCGCCTTTTAAACATAAATAATGATAAAGTTTAAAGAGCAACGTTTTAAGTTAATTTATAGCGTCCGTGTCCGCTTTACGGGTTTATTCAAAAGATTTGTAAACTAGTTTCCTTGTCAACTTGTAAATTAATGGGTAAAAGCATTTTAATTTGCAATTTCGATCTGATTTGTCAATAAATTACTTTGAAGACGTGTTTACATAATGTAAAAGTGTAAAACATTTTACAACGGCTAACAATGACACATCAATGACAGATGTATTCAAATAAATAACGTTCGTTCCGATTTGAAAAAGGAATTCAGCGTTCTAAAATATTTGAACGTAACCATAAAGACTCGTCTTTTAAAATACCAACATAACAATACGATGTAAACTGGGCAAAGGAATTTTGGGTACAGCCGCACTTTGAAATACCATGTTTCTGAGACATTTGAAATAAAAGACTCATTAAAAAGATTAGGATAAAGAACGCTCGATTTATAGTAAAGACCTTTTGTATATTTTAAAAACTGGGTTAGGATTATCGTTTAAATGTGAAAATAAAATAAAAATTTTGAAAAGATTAAGTAACCAACGGAATTTCTTGTCCGTTGTTTTGCATAAGAAACTCCTATACTTAGTTTAAATTTGACATCTAGCTAATAAAATTAAAAACCGCAATTTCGGAGTTTCAGTTTTCAAGGCTTTTTTTTTAAGGATTTAATTGCGGAAAATCCAATGATTTCTCCCGCCTTGGGCGAGACGAGAAGGAGTCTCAGACTCTTACTGACTGAAAACTATCCCGTTTCTACTCCTGTTTTTCGAGCCGGAACCCCGGTAAACCCTCTACGTTGTCCGCAACTCCGGAGTTTTCAAGACTAGAACAACATCTAGCTCAAAGATACGTAAGTAGCTCAATGTGCTGTAAACCTATTTATTTCCAATTTATTAAACTCATACTTGCATAACCTCACGCCAGTCTCGCATGAGGGTAGGCAGACTCAATGGAACGCCAACACTCCATAGAATAAATACAAATAATACCTAATAATAAATCTATTAACACAATTTCAAACCATGACTATTTACTGAAAACTGAGAAAACGGTAAAATAGCAATGCATTAATACAGCTTGCGGTATTATCTTATACATAATGTGGTTAAACATGAATCCATTTTCTCGACTACATTAAAACGCTAAGAAATAGTGCATGAATATCTGCGGTACGAATTATATCATGCTTCGACCAATGGATTCAATGATGAATTTGCGGAGAAATGTAGGTACTAAATAGGAATAAAACTGTAGCCTTTGCAAATGGTAACTTTTATCTCTTTTCAGTGCAGTTAATAGTTATACATTTTAGGTTGATTTACAGATTTAACCGCCGTATACAGAGTCGTTTAATGGCTACGTTTTAGAACAAAATCGTTACTAAAGAAGGGTTTTTAGTATGTCTTTAAATGTCTCTAAGTATGGCAGTAATTTCAGTAAATGAACAGACGGATTACCTGATGGGTAAGCAGGTACTGCTCATGGACGCCCGAAACACCAGAAGACTTACAAGTGTAGTATGTTTGTGTTTGTTTCTCATCTTAACAAACCCATTTTAAAGTACGGTTATTTTCTATACTATAGAGACTGCTAATGAGGTTGTTGACAAATCAGACGAAGCCGCGGGCAACATATAGTATGTAAATAAATATAAATCAACAACTTATCCACTACTTAATTAGTAAAAGAAAATTGCCATTACTTATCAAAGCAGGGCAAGACGCCATTTAAAAGATGGCCACACCACTTAATGTTGCCATAAATAAGAAAACCATGGTGTTGCCAACTAAAAGCATTTTCAAAACACGTGTACGTATTGATTGAACGATTTTGAATAATTTATTTAAATAGATGATTTCCATGTAAGATGGTGGACATTAGAATTGATTAAAATTATCGTTAAGCTTGTTGCCCACTTGTAAACTGATTACAAATAGTTTTACTAAAACGATTACTACGTTGATACGATGTTGTAAAGTTTGTTTTAACTGTTTAGAATTGATGTAGTTTGTTAGTTTTATGGGTGTATACTGTTAACCTTTTGGGTCAGGCTTATTAAATATATTGAACTAAGCAACTAATTTACCTACATAGGTATCTACTTAAGTAAATCATCAGTTTTCCATTTATGAAAGCTCAATTACCCCTTCCCAATCTTCCCAACAAAATTTCCTAAAACGGCACCACTTGTAACGCATCTGGTGTTTAGCCCATAGGCGGTCTACAACTTTTACTATGTTAATGTTGCTGTTTACCGGCTTACACCAAGAAAAAAAACTAGATTAAGAGGTTACACTGCACAGACCTTTGAGAATTTCGGATTTTCTTTAGGATCTAAAAACTTTTACAGACACTTGTTAAAATTATTGTGTAGATAAAATATGTAAACAAAATTACAAATACCTAGTTCTTTATTTTTTTATGTTTTATAACAAACCAATTTTTGTCCTTTGCTAGTCCTTTTACGTGAAAACTACTGAACACCGCAAACTTTGATTCGCTTTGGAAATTTTTCTACGCATTTTTAACAATAACAAACCTATTAAAATAATATTAGCGACATCGGTCCAGCTGTTCTCGAGGTTTGCGTTTAGCAACATACCAGTGATAAACTTTAATATTCATAGGTAGATGATAACTAGCAAACAGCATGTACAAGCTATCATGCTTTAAGTATCTACCTCATAATAATATCACCTACACAAGTAGCTGTTACATTAAACACTGTTTAGAATTCATATACTACACTCCATTACATTTTACGACATGTAATTAAAACCAATTATCAACTGATTTTATCATAATACTTAACGTTTTTACATTCAATATTATTACAGCTCATAAATGTTCCAGTTTAAACAGGTCCCTGTTTAGAAAGGGTTTGTATGAAGTCAGAGGTCAAATAGAGTGGTTATATGAACATGGTGTAATGTACTATGTTATCTTAACGAGTATGGGAAACTAGGAATGTTGACGCCGTCTCTATAATAGTTACTGTTTTAGGGCTTTTAAGCAGGTAATGGACGTTTAGTGATGATAAAATACTAGCAAAACATATCCTTTTACCATAACTGTTATCTACGTTTGTTTTTGAAACGATAAGTGGGATGCACCAGAGATGTGCGATGTAGCTATGCTACAAAGATGTAATACTAAGTAAACCTATGTGACCCTTTCCACTGATACTAAGCTATGTAGCTGTATGAGAAAGATGTGCAGGTCGAGTATGCGACGTATCTATAATAGGAAGTCATCTATAGAACACAACCATAGCACACATGTTTCCATACAAAAACAGCATAGCTGAGTCTATTTCCACCATTGAATATGATTGGTGGCACCCAAACGAAACCACAGCAACGTAGCATAGCACATATCTGGTGGAAAAGCACCCTAAGCCTAGTTAATATTAAGAGTAATACTCTTACTCTACTCGAACCAGACTAATAACCACCCCGTTCCTACTCCTGCTTTTCGAGCCGGTACCCCGGTAAACCTGCTAGGCAATACGCAACTCTGCACCATTATATAGATGGATCACCATTACAGTATAAACAATAAAGACTAAAAAGACTCACCTCCATTTAGTCCTGCGGTTCTGGAACCAAGTCTTCACCTGAGCATCAGTCATCTTCAAGGTCTTGGCTAAGGATGCTCTCTCTGCTGACGCCAAATACTTCTGTTTGTGGAACCTTTTCTCCAATTCAGCAATCTGCAGTCGGGTAAAGGAGGTTCTTGGCTTCTTGCGTTTCGGTGGTGTTCGGTTCTGGTACGGATGTCCAATACGCCTTGTGATTGGGAATGATGCTGTAAAGAATATATTGTTTGGGTTAATTTTCATGACAAATAAATATTAAAAATACCTACGGCATTAAGCTGACCTATGTACACACTCATGTGCATAAAGAGTAAAATAAATATCAGGTATTTATAGTAGAGCAAATACACAAAAAGATTAAAGATTTAATCAATTTCTGTTCGTTAGTCTCGCTAAAACTCGAGAACGGCTGAACCAATTTGGCAAATTTTTGTCTTGAATTTTCTGTGAAAGTCCTAGGAAGGTTTAAAAGGTGAGAAAATAATTTTAGAGGCGTTATGAAATCTGCTGGGTCGGCTAGTAATAGACACCAAAAGGAAACTTTTTCAACATTTCAGGATCTGAAACATTTTAAAGTCCTATTTACTTGCTGTTAACTTAGGTGTAGGTAAGTACATTACAATGCACATCGATTCACAAACAAAATCTTAAAACATCAATAAAAGAACATCTTAGATTAAAATATCATGGATAAGAAATAATTTAATCCTCGAATTGTTTTGCCTGCATAATAAAACCATAAAAACAAATGAATGCAATGTAATTCCAAAACCGTATCATTACATCCATTGAATGGTTTTTATGATTCAACGTTTATTAAAAAAACAACCTCAAGAAGTAGGTTAAACTGTCGCGGTAATAGGTTTTATTCAAATTCAACGTAATCTTCGTATCAGGTTGAAACCATCAAGCAATTACGTCGATTACGTCTCTTAAATGCACATTTACATCTTATCTTTGTAATTGAAATCACGATTTAATCCTTATGAACAATACGGATTATGAAAAAATGCTTATGAATAAATAATATTCCCATTAATATACCCAGTCATAGTTTCGACTATGTATTCTAATATTAAGATTTGATTACATCGAGTAATCAAACCTACCCATCCATTATACATTAAAATTACACGTTGCCCACCATTCATGGAAACTCGGTTTTAAAAGACCGACCATATAAAAACCGCAAGTTATCATACTTTAAAAAAAAAAGGAAGCGGTAATCGTTACAAATCGTTTCAAAGTAGCTGTTGCACGTTCTCTTTTCAAAATTACATCCAAGATGGCGGACGTAATCACGTTTTTAAAATTCGAAACTCAATAAATTACTATTTAAATGGTGCGTTGCTATTGGTCGGATGGCCGGTAATAGTCTGTGTTCTCCGTAATAGATCGATTTGCATTAAATGATCCGTGAGATGAGATCATGTCGTTTATAAACTATATTGTTTTCAATGTCATATCCACATTATGGTACAATCAATGTAATAGCGTATTTATGTCCATTTACTTCGACAATTTTAGAGGTAATCGCTCCGTCTATTTACTAGACCGTAAATAAGCCAAGCGTTTATAATAAAACATGAGTTTAATTTAAAACATTAAATCAAATTGAGTCACTGACATTGGCAAAAAATACAGGTTTCGGTGCGAATAATGTGTTGTAACTGAATAGTGTTTCAAGTCATTTATTAGTCGCTTTCTTTTCTATAAATTACAAGCCTTTTACTGACCTTTAATTAAGTGTGCATTAAATTGTACCCTGTCAAGTTTTTAACACTTTTTTACGGCATTCAAACACCAAGCGACACACACAATGCGATAAATTCATTGCAATAAATAGATAGGTACTATATCTTACGGCCATATTCTGAATTAAAAATAACATTCATAAATTATTTTCAAATATGGAAACGTATTAAATAGCGCGCTCTCATTGGTCGGCCGACAGCGTAATGGCCGCCTCACGTGACCGCAAATTATGTAGCAATTGCTGGGGAGTAACTTGGTCGTAGTTTAAGATTGTTAGTGACTTTTGTTCCCCCTACAATTTGAGTTTAAAGGCAAGCCAAGGTTTTGTCATTTACTTGTGCACGAAGTACTCGGGTTTTTGTATTGAGCATTTATTTTTGTAGGCGATTAGATTAAGTGATTTCGGTATTGTTTAGCTTTCTCTTGTCTTTGTTGAAGCTGAAATGATTATACATGCTAGTCACTCGTGCTAATAGAACATTAGATAGTCTGATGATAAAATTAAGTATGTAAGCTTATAATTACAATGGAAAAATACAAGAAAAGGCATGAAACTAAGTTGGCGTGACCAAAGTGCAATAATTTCAAATATTTCAAATAATACCTTCAGTTTAGACACACAATCTTTCTTTTTTTTTGTTTCTTTAAAATACGTTATTTTATAACGTATTCTTACGCCACACACTATGATTTTCTCCTGTGTCGTAGGTCCTAAAACAACAATTTGTGGATCACACTAAGAGTTGTTCCGTGCGGGAATAAAACCCGCTTCACGTTACGTGGCAGCCGATTACCCAGCCACCTTACCAACCGTACAGTCAATCGATCTTAAAATAGCCCAACAAACCTGACCCATAGCCACAGAACTATATAAAAACGATTAGCTACATAGTAAAACAAATTTCCCGTCGCTTGGCATCAGGGCCAGGGTAGAAAAGGGTGCGGTAACAAGATTCCGCGGGTCGTAATCCGGTTAAGGGCGGTATGATTCATGCGTGCGCCCAAACCCGCGTGGTTTGCGTTACGTTACGTGAGTGTTGCAGAATAAGGATGTTTTGAGGTGTGTATGTGTGTGTGTGTGTGAGTGGGTGTTTTGATAAAAATGTGCACGCGATTTTACAGGGTTTGCAGATTTTTGTTTTTAGTGTATTTTTATTTGTTTTGGCTATACTAAGTAAGTTGTAAGGGATAGTATTCCGTTTTGAATAGTTTTTTTTTTAAGAAATCTGTACCTATATTATTGTTTACTATAAGTCAAACTATTTTTAGGATGTATATATAAAAAAAAACTGAAACTAAAAAAGAATAAATGGTTTAGTATAATAGTTATAAAAACTCCCAATCAAACTTCGAAGTATATCTTCCACTAATATCTAATAACAAAACAAATCGATTTTGTATAATTTCATCACGACTGACCTGTCATATTTATCCTCCTGACAACTTACTTCAATAAACTACGATTTTATGATAGCTGTCAACTCCTACGCACTACAAATAGCTAATGCATTTGTGTGTCAGTTGTCAATTTAATCAATAAAATGTAATGTTGCTTGATACTTGAATCTAAGATTATAATGGAAGTGTACTATGTATATAAGCACTTACTGTGATCATAATATTAGTATTTATTTTAGTTTTTAGTATCTAAGTACCAACTTACAATTGAATCAAAAGAACACACACAACTTTAACGTAGTCTTGCACGTAACTGTAACGTAATTATTTCACGAATGATGGAAAATAAGGGACTCTTCTACCAGAGATTTGCTATATACCTATGCTGCGAGGACGTAATTAACTACTGATACTAAGCTATTTAGCGGTGCGAGTAAGATGTGCTATGAAGATACACCGCCGCAAAGTAGCTGTGCGAGGAAGATGCGCAACTCAAATATGCGATTTATAGATAGTAGGAAAACCGTCCTTAAACACCCTAAAGTAGGTTTTAGTCAGATGTGCTGTATATTTCATTGAAATGTTGTTTAGCACAAACATACCATATACCATAACAAATACAATACTCATATAAACCCTTAAACATAAGTAACCAAACCGAAACCACCTCAGTTATAATAATTAACAATTACATTCACAGTCTTATTTAATCAACAACAAAGATTTCCAACAACATTTTCCTCGTCATAAAGATACAAACAGCTTAAAAATCATAAGCCTTAATGAAAAAACGAGAAAAACATAATTACGTCAGTAATAAAGGCGGAGAAAAATTAACAAACAAATTAACATTGAAGGGTTTACCCGACTGGGGTGAACCCTTTATGATATTATGATATTACTCAACCCTTCGCCTCTCCTCGTGGCTTGGTGAGCCCACGCACAATGAATCACATTTATTTACAACGCTTTATTGAAACCCACAGTTTTGTTAAGGGAAAAAGGTATCTATTTTAAGATAATAGAGAACTTAAACGAATAACCATTAAAAGGAAAGATTATTAAACTTGTTACTACGGAAAAATAAGGAGCGATTTTTTTACTAGCGATAGATTTTTAAGGATTTTTAATGGAATATGGGGCTAACGAGTATTAAAAGATTTCCTATTTTAAAACACTTTGCCAACACTATGTAGGTATGTAAAAATTTCATCTTTAATGTAATAGCAAAAGTAGGTGTAATATCGATTCGCTGTCAAGAACCAGGAAACTTACAAAAATATTCCATAACCATTTTATCGTGACAGAGTGGGTGTATGTCTTTGTGTCAGTACAAATGTCACGGACGAGTATGCAAATACACACAACCATACGAAACACTTCGAAACGCTACGTTTACTTAAACTGAGACAAATTCACGCTCATATTTTCGTACGAATCCGCCCCCCAAGTGAGGGAAGTGAAAAAGTAAGGACGGGAAGACGAATGCCTGACGCCTAATTGGACGCAGACGTCACAAGGGATTACATGGAGTCGCTCCATCACTCCTTGGCTCACATTTGTCCGCGCCTCCGCGATTTTTGCACACTGTGCACCGAAAAATACAAGCAGACAGAAAAAAATGACAGCGCCATCAAATTTACAGATTGAAACGCTCCCGCCATCTGCATCAGTAATTGTAACTACCGAAATGAAAAAAATTAAAATGCGAAAATTTTTCGGCAATTTTTTGCGAATCAATTTGGGCTCCGATCATAAATATGCAATTATACGGTCGGCTGCTGCACGGACAGTGGCAGTGGCAGTGTGCACCGAGAGTAAACATTTCTCAATTACACCGGACAGTGGTGCGAAACGAAAAAATAAGCGGACAAAATCTCATACATATTGTACGCAACAAGCGAATTCCAATTCCCACTAGTTACGATACCAAACGAACGGGAATCGGGAATACACCACGACCTCATGGAAAATTCATTGGTTGAAATGCAATCGGGCTACGGGCACGGGTTTAGGTTGCATTTTCAAATGTTGCACTCGTTCGTGAACAACAGGCTGGCTTTATGATGTTGTGCTTTTAGTGCCTTTGTTCCTACGTCGTAATCCGTGTACCGTACGTGTGTTGTTCATGTTCTTATTTACAATGTTTCCTTTTTTTTAAGTAGTTCTCGTTTGCGGTAAAAGTCTAGTAACATAATATGGCATTCAATTTATCCATGTACTTTCTTTAGTAAGTTGAAACTGAGTCTTTATTAAATTAAAAAGTATATTCGATGGTTGAAAGGCTAATTGATCTAAGCGACATTTTTTGGAGTATTCATTTATACTAGTGGTCGCCTAGTGGCCGAAATTCGACCATATATGATTTAATTTACAATACCACTTAACGTACGTTGAAGGATAATTTTTATTTAATTCAAACTCTTTTATAAAACTCTTTTCATATGAGACGTGAGAATATCATCGCAATGTCTATCGATTTTGACGTTTTGTCAAATACGATCAGATACTATGCATGTGTGTGTAATGTTTTATTTATTGATTTAATGTACTTTATAAGCATTATTTTTGAAAAATATTAGCGCTATGCACTTCTCCTACACATAAACTATAAGTATACCAAATTTTATGCTCCTACGTCCGCGCAATTTTCGTAAAATGTGGTCCAAAGTTTTTGCATCACGTATTAATATATAGATACATATTTAGACCGATTATATACCGGTTATATGACCGACATACCGATTTTTTTCCATCAAATTATGTATATGACTCAGTATCACAAAAAAATCTCTTAAATCAATGTCTCAACCGTCGAATATTAATATCTTGAATGGAGGTATCCTCCGCAAGCGTCGGCGATACAAACATGAAAATTATGATTAAAATATAGGAAATTGTTATAAACAAATAGCATATAAAATAACTCTATACTATGAGAATTTAATTCCACAATACATTACAGTAATGTATGAACTACGATAAAGGTAATTTAACTAATTTTATATATGTATACGCACATTTGCGGAAAATCCTCCGTAACGTTATTAAAGTAAATTGGTTTTGCGAGACTATTGTACCTACTTATTGCTCAAAGCATATAACAATTTCAATGCAAATTAGTTTTAACAATAATGCTATAATCTTACGTACATTTAGATATTGTACTAAGAATTAAGTAAATACAACATTTCATATTGTCTTTCATTTGTGTAGTAAAGTTATAAATGATTATTATTGGACATTGTTATTCGAAATTTGTTGTAATATATTATGCAGTTATGATACAGAAGGAGTTTTAACAAGTAAGATCGTTTGAGATAAGTATTTAGAGTTAGAGAAAGTTTCTTTGTTCAAGTCATTTTTTGAGATTACATAACAGTAAATAGAATAAGCTTAGTTAATTAAAGTACACCTTGATGATAGCTTACTTGACAGGCATATTTGTCAAAATAATTGATAGCTATCAATATTAGGCTATATAATCTATTGGTCTGTTGCGCGACTGTCGAGTTTTAAAGGGTTCTATAGAAAAAAATAATATTACTGATATTTTCTGTTTGTTTTTTAATTCACAGTAATAGTGAGGATATGAATATATTATGGCAATAGGCTCACTTCTATTACCTGAAACCTCATACATAACCTATAACATAACTGACGTAAAGAAAAGTCAGTGTTACCCCATAAAAGGCAAGGTATTATAAAACTAATTACATCAACATTTTCATAAAAACGAAAACTGACATATTTTCATATCAACTTAATTTTTTCCAAGTCGTATCTTCTTCGTAACACTAGGAAATACTTCAACAAAGCTCCCACGTTCGTGGGACAGTCGCGTTGTAGTGTGATTATACGCACGCTCGCTCATTTTGCTCATTAAAATTTTGTCTACGTTTGTCGTCGGTCGGACCACTGGGGTTACGTGTAGCCTAATTGCGTATAATCTAGCATCCGTCGGTCGTTGTATGGGAATTTTAGTCTTTATGTTTGTGACTTGTGAGAGGAAATATTGTACGTTTGGGTATCTAATAAGAAGGATGTAGTAATGAATGGGATTCGTAGTGGAATAACTAGTTGACCCATTCAGGAGTTGGTCAATTCTTTTTCTTTTAAACATTGCTTTTCAATAGGATTTAGTCACGTGTCGTGGGTGCGTTTTCAAACATATAAGTTCACATATACATGACATTCAGCCTCTAAACAATAATTTGTGGTGGTAAAATCACATTAAATGGGGAATCAAAGACGGTGACAGACTAAACAGCGCGCACACATTATTTTTTTATAATCGATGTCATAAGTTCACAGAATTTCAAAAATGACTGCATTAAATAATCTAATTCATTTTAATAACATATTAAGGAAAATTTTAAAAAATAGGATGTAACACAAACAACTTACTCGACAAAATAATATGTTACCTGAAGAAATAACAAAAAGAAAACTATTGACCAATAAAAAATAAGAAAGCCGCTTTTCGCTGAATTCATCTTGCGTTAAAACTACAAAGTAATTTGTGTCTCGGGGCCGTACACACATTAAAAGCTTGTGAACATTTGCTTGCTATCATTTTCTACATTGTTGGAGAAGCTATTATTATTGCGACTGTAAAGAAAGACATTGGGCAGGCAGTGGAGCTCATCGCATTGTGGATAAATTCTCTTCTCTTTGATGTGAAGATGGAATTTTCGAAAACTGAAAATCTTATTAACGTTAGATCATTATTATTACACACTGCATTTTATTTGTTAAGCCTAATAAATTTTTAGAAGTAATTTATTTCGCTGGTGTGGTCAATCCCATCGTGTTCAAAGACGGTAAAAGTTTGTGAAGATGGGCTTCCTATCGTTTTCTTTTACTCGTCCCGTCGGCCTAGCTTTGTTTACCAAGGTATTTTACCCGCATACTTCAAATTAAAAAGTTACTTACGTATAGGGATGATGACGGGGTATGAAAATTCAAAATCTATTTGGTCCATCAGTTAAAAAATGAAAAAATATAAGATACCAATACCTACTTACATAAAACGAATTGAAGTTTATAAGTGGGAGCAAATACGTCGTTACTATGTATAAAATGTACCTAGAAGTGACGTCACGCGATTTCATATCGATATATCTTCGAAAGCATTTGTTTTTGTAAGCATATAAAAAATAAAGAAACAAAGAGGATGCATCTGTCGACACCTTTAGAGATCAATTTGAATTAGCATAGATAAGAGATTTATTTTATAGCATAGTAATACCTATGCATTTAATATTTATGCAAAAAATATACACACATGCAATACCACTTAACATAAACGGGGATTCTTCTAATCTTTTTGAAGCGAAAAATATAAATTGCAATATAATATTTTATGTAGTCGGGTCCCGTCTCAGGGGGAGGCGCGGGATATTTGTGCCCATATATTTACACTTTTGAAATACGACCGAGTTTATAGCATCGCGCGTTATGGATTGGCGATAAAACATATCAACTTGTGGATTACTTATACTTAAGGTTATATATACCCTGAGTATTTCGTATTTTCTGGAATTTGTCAAAGGTAACATTGGATGGAAAATAGACGAATGCTTTTTTTGGAGATTCTAAAGAAACATGACATTTTACCAGTTATTTTACTTATTTGGCTCACCAACAATTATTTACACGGTAGAAATATGAATTACATTCATCATAAGACAAATACTTGTGTAACAATCTTACAGTTAAGTAGGTAGAAGTATTCGGAGCTGCGGACTACCTAGCGGGTTTACCGGGGCTGCAGTTTGAAAACCAGGAGTAGGGACGGGGTAATTTTTAGTCAGTAAGAGTGTTACACTTCCACTCGCCTCGCCCAAAGCGGGAGAAGCCAATGGATGATTTTCTCGCTTTAAAAAAAGTAGGTGGAAGTGTTTTTGCTTAGATATTATTATTTTTTCAATCTTCATTTTAATAGAAGCGACGAAGAAGAATAATTACACGATTGTACAATATATGGAATCTGTTTTCTGGAAAACAACAATTATACTTTTAGATAATTGTTGTTTTTAGTCTTTAGTCTAACTATTATTAAGAAAAATAACACTGTTCATAAATATGTTATTTTTGTCGGTTCGCTTGAAGTTTTGCAAAGGAGATGGATGAATGAACTAATATTGATTGTCTAAATTTTATATTTTTTCCTTTTAATTTTTATAATATATTGAGCAGTGTAATTAATTTTTTATACCGTTCTATTCAAATAAATAAATATAATATCTAAAAATATAAAATCGTTTAGTAAATGGATGTTTTCACAAACAATGTTTTACAATTCTCAATAATCATTATCTATGATAATAATAGAATTAAACTGCGCTTCTAATGAAATGTCAACATTTTTATGTAAAAAACCGTTTAAAATCTAGATTAATAGCCTCGAAAAATGAGGCCATTTCATTATTAAACTCTATAATAAAATCATAATTCACCAAACCGCTTAACATTTAATTTCCATTTAGTATTATAACGGACTAAATAGTTTACCAAAGCAAACGAAGACAGGTAAGGCAATTCCAAATTAATATGCAAAGCATTATGAAATCTAAACCAACCGCAATAATGCCTCCGAACATAAACAATTACTGAACTAAAGCTAACCGATTAAGAAAACCCCATTCTACCCGCAAAGGGGAGCACTGGCAATTTCACACATGTAAAATAATATACGAAAGGCAACCCCAGAACGTATCATCGCATATTGGTTGCCGTCAAATTTTCATAACGCCAACGATCCCGTCTCTCCCCGCGGGAAATGTGGGCGAAGAGGCTTTTGAGGGGAGGTGCGGGATATTAGACATGTGTGTGTTAGTGTATCGATGATTTTGTGGCACGTTTGATACGTAAGAATGGTGCTATAAAATTCTAGAGTGACGATGGAATAAAAGTGTGATGTGTCGTGAAAAATGTAATTTTAATGCTGTTTATGTTTTTTTGTTTTAAAGTGGTGCCTTTAATTGGGTATTAAAATACATTTCTAGGTTTTTAAATGTAAGCATATACAGGTTTTACTTATATCCTATAGTTTGTTTTTTTTTTAGAATATTGCTTTAGGTACATCACACTAATATTATAAATGTGAAAGTTTGTTTGTTAGGATGTTTGTCCGTCAATCACGCTGGAACTACTGATGAAATTTGGTATACAGATAGGGTATGAGTACTATTCTGTGGTATGAGCTGATTTGGGTGATAGGACTTTTTATTCCACGGGAACACGGGCGAAGTCGCTGGCAGAAGCTAGTATTATAATAAAAAAGTAATTTTATTAAAGAACTTTAACTTTATTGAGAATTATCTAAGATTCGTAGCAATTGGCATTCCATTGTCTCTGCCTACCCCCATGGAAGACAAGTGAAAAGTTATGTATGTATATTTTATTAAAGGTAAATAACAAATGTGTTGTAGAAACATACTATCACATATTTAAATGACGTACAAATCACATTTTTTCTTATCTTTAAGACATAAGAGAGGTGCCGTCGGCATTTGCCATTTATTCTGGCAGACTCAAGCTAAAACGGCACGCGTAACACTATCTAAAAATCTACATGATTTCGGATTACCTTCAAAGAGTATATAAAACAAATTCCTAATTAAAATAAAGTAATAAAAACCAAGAAAAACATTGATAAGCACTCGTAACATTCTAGTATCTTGATTTTATAGTTTTTTTACATGTTTTTTCTTTAATGTGTTTCCAACTTTAACGTATGGTTATAAAGGCGAAAAGACTTATTCGTCAACTCGGCCGCAATAAACTCGACCGCGCGGTCGAGTTGGGAAGATTTAAATCTACCTATTATTTCATTGTGCATCTCGACCGTAGGAACATTCACTATGCGGTCGAGTCGACCCGGCAAATTTTTGTGATTTTTTTTTATTCGTCATCTCGACCGAGTACAAAATGTACATTCGAGTAGAAAATGTTTAAGGCATGTCATGGAAAGATTTATTTTGTTAGGCAAATTAAAATGCGTGCTATGCTAACACAAACATTGTAGATGTTTCATTAGAATCATCCTTTAGTTTTGTAAAATGTAGCATTTTAATCATGACCTTACATATATCCTGATTAGTTAAAATAGTTTTGTCTCTCTCTCGCAACTTGGAATTTTTATCGGTGGAAAGAAATGAACCTAATACTCAACTGAGCAATGCCTGATTAAAAAACATCTTTTTATCTGTCCTTAATTCAAATTTTAAGTTATTTTATATTATATAATATACCCAGAAGAACAAAAATTTAATTAGAAACGAAACACTTTTGTATATCACTGTACAATAATGCCTCATATTTTCAATGTCGGTCGAGTTGACGAATAAAAGATACGAATAAATAGCTTCATCAACTCGACCACGTGAATCTGCCGAGATGCATAATAAAAAAATAATTAATGTTTGAATTTCTCGACTCGACCGCGCAGACGAGTTTATTGCGGCCGAGTTGACGAATAAGTCGGCGAAAATTGTTTAAAGAAATTGTGTGATAATTTGATGTGCTGTTTACTTAGATAGATAAGCGATATAAACATAAGCATACGTGTCTTTAGTTACCTTGATGTTGAGATAAAAATCTATTTAATAATCTGGTGTCTATTAATATTATTAGGATTTAAATAAATAACTGGTTGAGTCGAAAATAATTATATAATTAGGATTTATTTTCGTACATTTGTTTAGTAAACTAAATATTTAGTATATTAAACATATGGTGGAAATAGGGTGGCCTGTTAAATAAAAAAAAATCTACAATATTTATTATTATATGACTACAAAGAATTATTTTGAAATGTAAAATGTATTTTAAACTTTGAAATCGAGTGACCGTTTTTAAACGCCGCCGCGTGTGCCGTGCCGTCGGAAAACATAATCACCAAGAAGTATGTATCATGGAAGTATTATGTGCGATTCCTAAAACAGATATACCATTACTATATACTTAGGTACTTCTAAATATAAACACCACAACATAACTTTCCATAGGGTGGATGACAATTTAATTTTAATGTCCGTCTTGTAGATTATTTTAAAACCTTAGATGTATACATATATTTTATTTTCTTACGGAAACAAATACTTTCAAAGATATATTGATTTCAAATATCGTGTGTCGTCACTTCTACACACGTAATATACGTAGATATGACGTATTTGGTCTCACTCCTAAAGTTTAATTCGTTTTATCTAAGTATTGTTATCTTATACGACAAAAAAAACAAAACATGTCTATAATAATTTTATTATAACTTTCGTGAGACATACTAAATTAATTATTACAAAATAATTAAAACGTGTCTAATATTTCTTCATTACCTAACTGACGGACTAAATAGATTCTTAATTTTTAATTTTCATACCCTGTCATCATCCCTATTACACCAATAGACATAAAAATAAATACAAAAACCAAAAACCTAAAAAGTTCTCACGACTATTTAAGTCCTAACCAGCAAACTCCTCTTACATAAAATCCTTATAAAATAATGACAAATGATTACACCAGCTAAGACTGTAAGCAATCACTTTATTTACCTTGACCCAATTGTAACGGTGTTCATTAAATAAAATAATGGAATAGAGTCAATTCGTGCAGACTCAGAACGTAGGAAAATTACTATGAATTAATGTTTGGGAGCTGTGGTTTTGCCGGCCATCGTGAAGCTTCTCGTGGGATATGATTCATCTAGTTTCTGTGCAAACGACAGTGGATACAGCTAGCTTAAGCGAGAAAAGGTTTTTAACTTCTCATATATAAGGCACATAGAAAACACATTACGTCTCCCGTATGTCTGTGTTTCGGCATCACATCGCACATCACACAACGACATAGCATATGGTCACTCCAGACCACAAGGCTCTTCTCACACGGAGAAGGTTTGAGAATTAATCAGCACGCTTGCTCAATGTGGGTTGGTTGGTGGCGTTCTGACATACCAAGGACAAATCTGGTATATATAGTCGAAGATAATATACTGAAGATATCGGCACAGATACAGATACTTAATAAGTTAATAACTGAAACTACAAATTCTGACTGTTAAATAATTACAACATACTTAAACTAACAATTTCCTATTCTATTTATCATTCGTTTAAAATAATCTACATTATTTTTTAAAAGACACAATATCTATTTACAAAGATTAGTTATCTTAATATAGGCCTAAATCAAAGTAACAACTCGTTGATGTCTTTAGTTCGTAGGTTAGGATAACGGCCATATTATGAAAGATATTTAATGTAATAATATTAACGAATATGACGCATATTGTTCGGTTACCGGATAAAGCAAAACTATAGCATTTTGATGAAATTTTGTTAAAGACAGGGTATGATCTAACTTGCGTGATAGGATACTTTATATCCCACGAGAATGCGGGTGAAACCGCTGGCAGAAACTAATAATAAAAAAGGTAATTTTATGTATTTATTTGTTTCTAAGTTTATATTTTAATTAAATAAATTTATATTTATACAACACATAAACAAGTTACCCACGTATCTCTATCGTTTAACTATCAATACCGTATCTAGTTTATTTCTTAATCTTGATCTTCCGTCGCAAGCGCAACATCTCTTCAGTTTAAACTAACTAGTTCTACAACCTCTGAGGGCGTAGTGCGAGTATTTTAGGTACCTACGCGTTTGGCCCTCTGATTGGTTCAATAATACTCGTAGGTGTAAATAACGCTCGTGAAAATTAAAAATCTATTTAGTCCATCAGTTAAATCATGAAGAGATTTATTAGACCCTTATTTTTTATTTCGTTGTATTGTAATATGACAGACAAAACGGATTTAAGTTTAGGAAGAGAATGTAGGAGGTCGCCACGTTACACCTTCTCTATAAAATAAAGTAAATCGTGACGTCACACAATATTCCACATTAATATCTTTGAAAGTATTTAATTCTGTCAGAAAAGAACAATATTCAATAAATTTTTTGAACAACTAATTTTTTTATTAATTTTCAGACGGTTATTAAAATTGATGTTCAAACCTTCTCCGTGAGGCTAATTATAACATCAGCAGTGACTTATAGGCTGTTGACGCAATGTGAATCAGAGGACTAAACGCAGTAACGTTTAAAAAAACTCGCACTAGGCCCTCTGAGGATGCGTTACATCTCAAGTCTACAACTATCAGTAAATTGATAATTTAAGAGTATGCTCACTGCACTATCTTAGTTTACGATAAGATATATAATTTAAATCTGTCTATTAATAGTTTAACTTTAATTAGGTATATTTGTTTGTATGTACGCTGGCTAGAAACTCAAGCATTGATGTTCTGATTTTGGTTTAATAATGTGGAAATAGATATTATTGTTTAGATTTAAAAGTATAAATTACAACGCTTCCTTAAAGTGAGTCTTTTGCTTAAAAAAGTTAACAAATACTGAATTATAGATGATAGCCTATAAGTGCCCACTTCTGAGCAAAAGCCTTGAGAAGGTTTGAGCATTAATTGTCACGCTTGCTTAAAGCGGATTGGTGTGAAAGCTATTATATAATTTATTTTGGTAATACTAAAAATCTAGATAAGTATTAAACCTTTTCTTTATCTAACACTTAAAGATTTCGAAATCATATTTTCTTTCATATTTACCGCGACAGACGTACAACTATTTGTGGCCGACTACCTAATTTTCTTCACCGACAATTTTTGCCGCAAAAAAAAACAAAACTGTTGCACCGCACTGGCGGTATACACAGCTCAAGTTGGCCAATAATATAAAAAGCGATAATAAAACAGCTCAATGATCACTAATAGACAGAAGTACGGATTAGGTAAAATTGTGCGGTGAAAAGAAAGAGACCTGGTAACGGAAATGATAGCAATGATTACCAACTATCCGCGGTAAGACTCATTACCCTGTCTATTGATTTCACAAAACGATCACCGTTTTTCTTAACATAACTGGCTCGCCTTTCTAAACGGTCGACAATCAACTAACGTGGTTGCTTAAGACTTAAGAGGAAATAAACGCTTTTTTTGCCATATTATAACTGTTGAATAACTGTTGTTCGCAATATTATGATGTTTGACAAAAAATAATTATGTCGCTTATTGTACTGGAGATTAATGACGTTCAGGCTTATGAGTTTGTTTTATGTTTAATGAGATCGAAATGAGAGCGCGTTTGGTGTTGTGATTGGTTGGTTCATTCCCGCTGGCTAATCAGACTGCCAAGTGCGTTCTCGTTTCGATTACTTTAAACGTAAAGCCAACTCATACTAAGGGTTAATGGTTGTAGATGTCTAATATTTTTATAGTTGTAAGGGATTTTAAAATACTATAAATAATAAAATAGTATGCTGAAAACCGCATTAAAATCGGTTCAGCTAAAGGCGAGATAATCGCGCACAAACATACATGCATACAGGTCAAATTGAGAGCTTCCTTTTTTTTGAAGTCGGTTAATAAGCCTTATTCTGCTCTAAAACACGTATGGGAACATAATATAAATTTATTTGTCGCCAGCACACGATTTATACAGACGTCCAACAAATATATTTTGGTTCATATAAAACTATTATTGCTTTTCCGATATTTCTAACAGTAGATTTATAACACTACATAGGCTTAACCAATTTTCGCTAAAAAGGTTCTGTCAATAATCATTCAAATTCATGCTCGCATTTGTGCCCACCGAACCACTTAATTTTTAATTTATGTTTGTGTTTAATTACCCTTGAATATTCATACTAACAACTCATAAATTCTATTTGCAAGAAAACTCTTTTAAGATTTACGTAAGAAAACACTTTTTTATAGCTTTTTATTATCATTTTCCTAAACCCAATCCATTTAAAATTGGACTCTTTGATCGTAGACTGAGAGTATAAAATCAAACTAAATTCTGACGTTAACCTAGACTACTGATTAATCAACCCATAAACTGTTTACCTAAACAGTTAATCAAAGATTATGTTAATCTGCATTTAACGATTTTTTAATTCCCAAATGGTGTAACGACAAAAGTGTTTTAGTGTATGAAGTGCAATAAAAAATTTAATGGCCTCATTAAAAAAAAAGATCATTCGGCGCCAAACGTCATGTCATTTTTTTTCTTTTTTTTTCAGGTATTTCCGATTCACGTACGGATATGGGGATTCGGAGTAGCTATTGTCTCAATTATATAGTAAGTCTAACCGCTTCCTCTTTGCCGGTGGTCGCAAAAAGTAGGGACTGCACGCGTCGGGCTGCGGATCGCTTTTTTGTGAATTTGTTTTGAGTAAATTGGCCGGGGTTGGGTGAAAAAAGTGTGGGATTTTAGCTTTGGTTTTTCTAGTAGAAGGATAATGTTGTTAAGTGTGTTTACGTAAATGTGGTGGTACTTGAAGTCAAGAGGTATGATAGTAACAATAACCTATTGCAAGGATATGAGTGTGACTGTAAATTGTGGAAGACCTTAAAATTTGAGTCGAATACAGGACATATAGTACTTGTTTGAAACAATCATGAGTATAAAGAATACATTTCAAAACTCCCATAAAATAACAATGACGCAACCATCTCCATCAATGATTCTAAAATCACTCAGGACAACAAATCACCAAAGCATCCGGTTCAATACTAACAAACGTCAATCGACAATCCACAAATTACCCACGGCAACACTAACAGTGGAACTTAACAACCAATTTTCTGTCAGGATGAGTAACATGACAAAAAATCTGTCCCCAACCGAACCGACCGGCGGCCGACGCGACAAATTACAGAACGGGGCGCCTTCAATCTCGCCTCGAAGGACCAAAAAAAGGGAAAAAGAAATAGTTCTCTAGGTGTGTCATCGCTTCGCACGCGAGGGTAATTGGGCCAGAGGACATTGGCACCCGATTTCGAACCTTTTTTTATAAAAAAACAAAGAAGGAAAAACACGTCCAAATGTAACAATTTTCGATGTGGATGTATTTGCTTTTTTCGATCCTCTATTATTTAGACTCAAAGGACCAATACCAATGCCAATGTAATGGGTCAACTTGACAATACAATTGCGTTTTAAAAATGTCATCGGTATGTTTTGGAATGAATTAATTTGTTTTATTACCGTCACATCTTGACAGGACACGAAAGGTGTAAACGAAGCAATGATACGAGTTACAAATGGGAAACCAATTAAGCAAAATATGACAAGTGATTCGACTAATTGAAGAACACTAAAAAAAGTGAATTCGATTAAAATATTCAGGTCAAAATAATTAATATAAATTGAATTCCAATTAGTGAAATGAATAAATACAATTTATTACGAGTTTATAACAGGGAGTATATGAGACAATTCAATATATTTCTTATCAGTCTCATTAACCTCTTTAACAGATCTGACATTTGACTCTTCGTCTATGATAGATTAATTATAATTAATTTACACTAGTGGTACATCAATCAGATATCAGTAATTGAATAGACCTACTGCATTGTAAATTATTAAGTGTACTATAATAATGGTTCAGGAAAATATTTTTAAATAAGTAATATTAAACTGTGAGTTTTCAAAATCCAAGAAAGAATTTTAGACTTACCGTTCAATCGGTCCTTAACAATTTGATGTGCGAACGCCGCTGCCGCTGCTTGCCTCATCGGGTCCATGGTGACTCCCCAGGCACCCAACGCACCCAGAGCTCTATGTGCAGGCACTCTAACAACCCCAGGGTTACTCGAGAACCCATAACCGCCACCAATCCCCAACCCAGGTCTCAACAACAGTCCAGAATTTGGATATAAACCGGGAGTATGCGAAAAGTTCAAAGGCAAACCAGAATTGTCCTTCCCTTCGTCTTTAGCACTCTCTGATTCAGTGTCCTGATCACTTCTGTCGTCACTTTCCCCTGAATTTCGTCGCTTATCTATATCTTCGAATTGTTTCCCTAAAAGCCGAGATATGCTGAAAGGTAAGTTCACCCTCGGTTGGGTGTCAGTCATATGCTCGTTTGGCGAATCGTGATATCTGTCATGGTAACTGTGTTCGGAATCCCGGTCTTCTGATGCTATACTCCTATCGCAGTGGCCCGACAGCCTGCTGTCAGAGTCCACATTGATCTCCTCTTGATCATCATCAGAGTGCACCGAAGACATTTTTACCAAAGTTCTTAAAAACGACTTTTTAAAACACTGACACAAAATTTAGTCTTCACCGATACATTTGGTAGCAAAACATTTTTTTTTTTATAAACACCAATATTTAGATCAATGCGATATGAAATCCGAAATAAGAATGGAACATACGAACTCGAGTTTCTTATTTGAAAAAGCTCAGTTGGCGCGCTACGCTCGACCGCACGCTACCGAATCGTTACACAGTGTATCGGCCAAAACGAGCCAATCAGCAGTATCCCCACCGCTTTTCGAAATTCAAACGCGATAGTTTGACCGCACAAACGCCTCAACTATGCCCGTTGAGTGGAACAGTTTCCAACAAAAGCTTAATACGATTTCCAAACATAAAAACTCGTTTGGACTCACTAACTTAAACAGAACGATTCGCTGCGTCCCTTTCGTGGCTCGTCTCGCTTCAATTGAGTCCCCCCATGATGGAATTAACAAAGCAATTTCGACTCTATGTCTTGGCCGATAGAGTTTATAATATTGTAAAGCGTGATGGTCTTTGGCACATTTTTAGTGGTCTTGTAACAAGGTAAATACGACCAAGAATATTCGTGCGATAGAGACAGCAACAAACTTTGCCGAAGCCTTTGCATGCGTTAGAGTAGGCAAGGTATATGTCTGTCAGAGGGCGTGGCCTTTTTCTTGTAACGCGTCGTTTAAATCCAGTTATGGCCTGACAAATGGTGTACATATTAAGGGGGGCAATGTTAGGAAACTATTTTTGAATCTTTTAAGACAGTTAAATTATTTACGTTCGGCGGTCGACCGACCTCCTCTATAGTAGACAATGCACTTTATAATAAAATAGATCCCAAGTTTCATGTTATGGCCATAGATAAGTAAGGATAATGTATTGCTGAAGATAGCTACTTTATTGTATTGTATTCGACAGTCGGAGTGGTAAAGGGTGTTAGATTATGGTTTTGTATGATACGGGAACTCTTATTCCTTTTGTTGTAAAGGCTGATCACGGTAAAAGGTATGACGTAATAGAATGTATATTGAATTTGCAATGTCATAAATGTTTGAGCGATCCCGCTTTTTCGGTGGAGCGGAGAGCCTTTTAAATTATTTTTGAATAACAGAATCTTGATTTAGTTTATATTTTGTTGGTTTTATATTAGATGCTGGAATTAAGGTTATTATTATATAACAAAAAAAAACGGTGCTACGAATTATGTTAGTCATTAAGTTTACGACTGGTTATTTAGGTGTCCTTTCCAAAATAATTCTGAATTAAAATGAAAGGTTGATCAATTGATTAATTACTTAAAGCATTGATTAGTGATTAACAGTGACATTAGTGCTTTATAGTTTAATTGATTATCATTTTAAATTAGTTAAAGCATTATTAGTGATTAACAGTAGATATTTGTTTATTAAGTTATAGTTAAATTATTTGCGTCGGTCCTACGATCAACCCTTGCGGTATCCAGTTTTAGTAATCTTTATTATTTCATAGATATTTCGTATCAAAACTTACTTATTTGTATTTACGTATTCAAAGTTTATTTGAAACAGCCCTAGCCTTATTGAGGTAAAACTATGGTATAATACAAATGCTTTAAGAAACTCCATCGAATGCTGAAACTAATTCCTCAAAAATCTAATATGGGCTAATATTTCTTTTGTAATTGATTTTCGTATTCTTCAATCTTAATAGTTTAAAATGAGATTTTTTTATTGTGTTACATATTTATGGCTTTTAAGCCTTGTTGCATAAATTCTGTTTTAGTGCTTGTTAGCTAAAACATAGTTTGACATATATCGTAAGGAAAATATGTACAAGTTATGGCAGTGGCGCTTATAGAAAATTAGTGATATTAGTCTAAGTTTGATATTTTCTAACTAGTAACGGACCTAAAGCTAATTTTGATATTGTAAATTAATAAGCACGCATAATGTCGTTGTGGTCGGAGGTTAAAGACGTCCGCATGCATGAGGGTTCGAAACCTACCAATGGAGATTATTTTCCTTATTACTGATAATGTTTTGAGTTCTGTACTGAAAACACTAATAATAAATTACTACACCTGACAAAGAAATACTGAGCACGACTGCACTTGCAATTACTAAACCAAATTGACAGACAATATAAAATATTATATTAAGTACATGGTACTATGGTATCCATTTTGATCGTGGAATTTTATCCTTCAGCCAAAAAGCAACAGAAAATGTAAAACAATTAAGTTCATAGTAACAACAGTACTAATTTTACCTTATTTTATTTTATCCTGATTTGTGATAATTTTTTTATATTTTGAAGATATTGCAAATACAAACGGTAATGCAACAATAATTCAAATTCAAATTATTTATTGTCGATCACAGAATTGTCCATTTCTCGGTCTTAAACATTTAAATAGATCAGTCATGTATGTGTGCCCACCCTTTGAGCATACAATAGTTAGGTAGGAGTATGGGTAGCGCATTATTATCTTAAAAACTACAATTTTATTATTTAGATTCAGATTTCAGCCATGATCGTCCCACTGCAGGGCAAAGGCCTCCCTACCTTCCTTCCACTCCTCTCTGTTTAAAGCTTTTTGCGGCCAATCCTTGTCATAACTGTTGAGTTCGTCCATAAATATAATATAAATATAATACAATTTCATTATGTCACATAAAAAAAATAAGTATTACACATCAAAGAGTCCACTGATCACATCATGACTGATGGAGTATATAATATACTGCAGCAGTGATTTATCCGATAAAAAGTATTTTATAGAGTAGTAGCACTTATCCACCAACAGATTATGGATTTTTTAAATTTATCATCATCATTATCATCAGCCTGTTCTCGTCCACTGCTGGACAAAGGCCTCTCCAATGACACGCCACTGAGCTCGATCTTCAGCTTTAGGTATGTGCACATCCAATTACTACCAGCCACCTTGCGGATATCGTCACTCCACCTAGCTCGGCGCCCTATATTGCGCTTGTCTATTAAATTTATTATTTTTTATTATTTCAGAAAATCTTATTAAAGATGCGTGCAGCCATACAGGAGATACTTTCATGCATAAGAGAGTCTCACTAGCTACTGTATGCAGTTTGTCTTTGCGTCGTATACGCGTGTAATGTTTATATTCTACATGTCAATATGATTTTTTACAAATACTGCGACCTCAAATATGCATATTTATCTTTTTAAATATAGTTTACATGAGTCAGTTTCACTGAGATTAAATATGGTCCTAATGCAACATTTTTGAGCAACAAAAGCGCGCCAAAAATTACCTTCATTTTAGTCAATTTTGTGAATTATAATTATTAGTAGTCTGTACTAATATACTTACTGTAATCATAAATATGGACATAATAATATTATAAATATGCCTAACATGGGTAATTATTATTATTGTTTAATTTTGATACCTTATCTAAATAAGTATACAATTTATAACTTCTCAACTTCAAATACGTAAGTAGATAATAGACATATTAATTACAGCGCCATCTAGCGGTGAATAGAAAATGAAACATACACGACTTCGTGCAGAGCCATCTTGCGGTGAGTAGACATAATGCTAAGACAACCTGGCTGACTGGACAGGGAATTTCAGCGGCAAGGGTTGTTCACGATAAATGAATTTTCTCATTATTTAGAATAAATACACATAGTTTAGTAATACGTAGGTAGTATATTTATCTATTAATTATAGTACATGGGACAGTCATAAATGAAGTACAGTAGCAATTATATTCATAAAACCAAAGTTCCCAAATACATATTTTCAAAATCCAAAAATTGTAATATATTTTAAGTAAGATTTTTTATGCATAAATATATAGCAGGATGTTACAGGCATTTTATTGCCCTGCCTAAAACATAGCCCTAAGTAGGTTCACTAAATCAATACTATCCGCTGAATGCCACAAACTGCAAGATTCAAGTAAAAGTATCAAAGTTAAATCTTTACTGGTTTCCCTCATGATAAAATTCAATAAAGTCAACCAGGCATGTTATTAAAACCCGTTTTAGAACTGGCGCACACTAGGCGATGAATGGTCCACAAATGTTGCCGGCAACAACGATTGTGGTGTATCTTTCTAACAAACTAAACTAAAGCAGCGGATTTTCCAGTCAGAGTTCAAAATCAGGGTTAATCTCCAAAACGGGCGTACTTTTTTAGAATCTTCTGTTCTAAAGCAGCAGATATTCATTTTCCAAGCCAGATTAAATATATCCGGAGTTGCGGACTACCTAGCGGGTTACCGGGGCTTCTGCTCGAAAAGTAGCACGAGACACGGGGTTGTTTTTAGTTAGTAATATTCTGCCTCTCCCTCTCGCCTCAGCAAAAGCGGGAAAAATCATGATGGTTTTGATGGATTATTAGTCACTTTTTTCTACAGTATCGCATAGGCGCGAAGTGTCTACTTAACTATGTAGGTGGTAAGTAATGATTTCTTAAATAAACATTTATTTAAAATCGACAACTAGGCAACCAAGTGTTGTACTGGGTAGTAATTTTAGTTGCCTAGTGTGCGCTTACCCAAGTCTTATCGAAGCCTATGAAGACGTGTATGTTGTTGCGACAAAGTTAAACATTTAAGAAATAAATAATTACTATGTAATTTAGGCAAATTGTTCTATTTATAAAATGTTGTTTGTTATTAATTTATTAGTGTGCATCACAACTATAGTATCTGCAAGTAAGTTCAAGTAAAATAGTTTATCATTTCATTCGTCTGTTTAAAGGTAAAATATTCTTTAGGATATAAAGTACTAGCTTCTGCTTTCGTTTTGCTCGCATTCCTGTAGCAAAAAAGTACGGGTTTTTTAAGGGGAATCATCCAATGGCTTCTCCCGGCTTCGGCGAGGCGAGCGGGAGTGTCAGACTCTTAATGACTAACAACCACTCCTTCCTATTCCTGCTTTAAAAGTACCCTTTGGCCACTTCGGGTATTGATGATAAATTAAACATAATATCATTATTGAATTGATTACAGATCCCACAGGAAGTTTTACTCCACTGCCTAATATCAATAATACACGACTGCCGACTAGGAGGATACTACGAGGTCGCACCGTGGGAGACACCAGGCCCTATATGGTATTTTGACTAAGTATTGCTTGTAATTGGAAGTAAACTCATTCCGTATAACAAGGGGCTCACAACAAAATTGACGATTTCGTCATGACTGCTGAGTGATTTAAAGACGATGATAAACATTATTTCTATGTGAAACTCAAATTTAAGAAATAACATTTCCTCTTTTATGTATACCTTCCAAAGTTCCAACTTGAAAGACTAAAACTTGAAGAAACTGAAAAGCCTAATCGTTCTACTCCATATAGGAAGCTACACTTTGGAACGAGTAAAAGCTTAATTAGAGGACTGACCAACAGACAGACATTCTTAATATTATTATATTTGACTTTGACGTTCAAAAGGGCCTTTCTGGTCTATTTGAAACAAATAATTTTGACTTTGACTTTGAATGTCTTTCGTACATTCTCCATTGCAAAAAACTTGTTGAAAATAAATAATCATCATAAGACTATGTTCCAGGTTTACTTGAGACCAGCGGCGGCAGCGGATCCAAAGATCCTGGAGACAAACTGGCTTTGTGGCGGAGTGATCATCCATGAGAGATACATCCTCACATCCGCTGCATGCATCGAGGATGCGAAACATTTCTATGTCGTTTCTGGATTATCCACGTAAATTTTAACTTTAAACAAAGATTACTTAGAGTCATATAAATGGTTTAGTGACTTCTTATAAATAAATATAAACTAGCTACTTCCGCGCGGTTTCACCCGCTGTGCTCGGTTCCTAGTGATCGTAGCGTGAAGTTTTATAGCCTATAGCCTTCCTCGATAAATGCGCTGTCCAACACAAAAAGAATTATTCATATCGGACCAGTAGTTCCTGAGATTAGCGCGTTCAAACAAACAAACAAACAAACAAACAATCAAACAAACTCTTCAGCTTTATAATATTAGTATAGCTGATATGAATTACTTACACGAGCAAACTTAAAAATTATGGCAATGGGTTTAATCATAAATGTGATATCACTCATATAATAAAGATTTCAAATATTTCTGTGGGTATCACGCTTAGCATATTGTGATTCAGTTCTGATTTAGACTCGATCCTTTAATTAATTGGAAAAAGTAGTAAGAAATTTTTAATTAGGTATAACGGAAATACTTCCACAATGATAATTTGTCTATTGAAAATCGTCAGTTACATAACTGTAACTAATATGAATAGTAAATATGAATAGTAGTTACCTACTATTCATATTTAAATTATCAATGTCTAAAAAATATAGAGCATGGTGTATCATAAGTTTTAGTAATAGATTGTTTACTTATCCCTAGTTGGTATCCTTTTCAAGAGCAAAACAACGAATGCATTGAGAATGGTGCAAAGAAAGCTGTTTGGAAGTGTGTGCCGAAATGTAAGTAGATGATACTTCCTATTGTATCGGCTTCAGTTGCGATTACACGATTAGAACAACTTACTTCTGGCAATGTCTGTTAAAGAGTACGGTCGTAAACGCACCAACGATACGGGAAAAATACTAGTGTGGGGCAATGTTAAACAAGAAGAAATTGAACACAAAATTGATGATTAAATTGGTGCATTCAAGTCCTTAATCAAAAAAAGTACGGTAACAAAGACTATTTCTTCTTAACAGCTTAAAGGCCACTAGTCATTCACAAAAAAAACGCGAGATGGCAGTGTTACAAAGATTTGACGAAAGAATAAAAAATAATAGTTAATATACTTCAGTATATAGAAAGTGGAAATATATATTTTTTTTCTTCTCTAACAAAATATTCTGAATTATTTCGTTGCGGGATCCAAGACAGTCATTATCATGTCCCTGAGACGCGTCGTACTTCAGTGTTCCAGTGTTTTCATGGTTGTATCTGATGTAGATCCTGGCTTACAGAAGTTGCAGCGCTATTAAAAAGTATACTGTACCCTTAGTACGAGTTTGCTTTATGTTGAACGAAAACAAAACGAGTGCGCGTTCGGCGCTCTGATTGGTTGGTTCATTCGCACCGGCCAATTAGAGAGCCGAACGCGCTCTCATTTCGATTACTTTAAACGTAAAGCAAACTCGTACTAAGGGTACTGTAGTAGACTGTAGACTTTTCGTTCTTTTAGCTTACTACTTCGACGGCGATGACTTCGACAATATTCGCTGGATGGTCGGTGACATAGCCGTCGTGAAGGTCGAAGACAATTTCAACTTCGAGAGAAGAATCCGTGGCTGCGACTTTATACCAAAGAAAGTGGACTTCAACAATCGATCAGCTGATTATGAGAAAGCACGTCAAGTTGGTACAATCGCTGGATGGGGAACGACTGAGCGGTTTGGTGATGTTAGTATTTTGACATTACTAGAGGTTGATTAAGCCTAAAGAGCGCTTTAGGCAAGCGCCTCATAGGTGCCTCTAACTCTCTTCGGGGCTGCCGCCTCTGTAATGCTTTTGGGCACGCGCGTTTCTCGGCGCCCCGCGCTTGGCACTTGTCTAGTTTACCTTAGGGATAATACGGCCCTGGTCACCATTGTCATCATCATCATCATTAACCAGAAGACAAACAATGGTGCAACAAAGGCCTCGCATTTACTTCTCCGCATAGAACGACAAGCCGCCTGCTGCATCCACTGGCTCCCCGCGACTGGCGGCCCTGCTCGTTACATTTGAAATGCTACAACATTACAATGACGTCACAAAGCTATACAATGCAGTGTTTTAACACAAAATTATCACCGCACACTATATTGTATAGCAAGACTCTAACCACCAGTTTTAGTACCACCAATTTTTTTTTTTTTTATAAAAACAACAAGTTATAGATAACCTGTTTATCGTGATCTCAGTTTGTATGATCTTTTTGCACATTCGACGGTAATTTTATACTGGTTTTCATAGCTTGATGTGAAGCCGTGGCAACCGCACAAATGCGTAGTGCCGCGCGCTGTCACCACATCGGAGATTTTTGAGATCATGACAGGCAGTATTTCTCTTTTCTATGATGACGCTGCATCACAAAAATTTCAGTGTTCTAGCCTCGCTCACTATTCTTCTCTAAACGTTTACCAAAATAAAAAGACCACCTTTTGCATTCCAGGAAGATTTTCAACAGACTGTGAGTATTTTTGAAGAATTAAAATACTAACAAAAAATAATCTAACCCTAGTACGTGTTAGGTACACGTACTAGGGCTATTGTGTTCGCTATGTTTTTTATACCAGTAGCCACTAAAGTATTAAATTATAACAAATGTTCCTTATTAATAAGCAACAGCCAATAACCAAATGTACTTAAATGACACGTAGCACTAATATGAAAATTTCAAATGCATTGAATAGCAACTACCAAGTATTTAGGCTTTACACTTTTAAGCCTATGGGTAAATACCACATAAATGATAAATGATATTTATTTCTGTAAGTAGGTTATAAAATAACAATTTTACACATCAATATTTCAAATAGCTAGATGAGGCCGGCATTTCCTATCCGACTACTCTGAGAAGAAATGCCGAAATGTGGGGAAATGTTGTTGACATTCAGTCTATCTTTGTGCTGCAGAAAAGAGCCATTCCATCAATTTATATCTTAGCCCTCTCTTAGGGAACTATTTAAAGAAATTAATATATTGACTGTTCCATCTCAATACATTTATGAAAATGTAGTGTCACAAAAACATCACACAGCTAAAATAAATCTGTTTCCCATCCACAGTATCGAACCACAATAAATTCTCCAGCATTGTTGGAGACAGACGTACAGTTAGTCTCAAAGAAGAACTGCAAGAGGCGCTGGGAACCTCGGTACCACTTCATCATAGACGAGCACATGATCTGCACGAGAGACAGCACTGAAGACGATGGCATGGGCACTGTTTGTTCGGTCAGTATAAAAATCAACATTATAACTCAATATTCGGATTCTAAACATTTTTTTTTTTTTGATGGGGGCAAATCATCCAATGACTTTTTCCGCCTTGGGCCAGGTGAGAGGGAGTGTCAGACTCTTACTAACTAAAAACCACCCCGTTCCTTCTCCTGCTTTTCGAGCCGGAGCCCTGGTAAACCCGCTAGGTCGTCCGCAGCTCGGATTCTAAACATTGAAGGTCGAACGTGTGTGTCAATGGCTTGATCAGTTACCTAATGTAGGAAACAAATGCCAATCAGTCAAGATGATTAAAATACAAAAAAGATGAGCTCACCACTGTCCTGCAAGTATTCCAAAAAAAGGTAACACCGCCCATGGACACTGGAAAGACCAAAAGCGTTACAAATGCGTTGCGGGCCTTTTGGGGGTTAGGAATTTGAGTTGTAGGGGAATCGGGGATTGGAAAGATTGAGGATTGGAGTATTGGGCCTCTGGTAACCTCACTATCACAACGAATTACAACGCAAGCATTGTTTCACATCGGTTTCCTGGGAGGTTGTGGTATCACTCCTTCCACGTAATGTGGATAATGAAAGATGTCACAAAACATTACTGTATATTCTAGGATCGTGAAGTCAACTGCAAAGAACTGGTTTATAGCGAGGAGTCTTCTTCTTCTTCTGATGACGATCATCAAATGAAAATCAAGAGACGAATGATGATAGAGCCAAGTCAACTAGAAGTTCACACTGCACGCCATGTCGTTGATACTAGAAGAGTACATAAAATTACTACTGGAGGATTTTGTGAGGTATACATCTGTCAAAGTTTTTTTTTTATGGAATTGTAGGCAAACCAGCAAACGAGTCACCTGATGGTAAGCGATGAGTTTCATACATTGGCATAAGATAGTTATGATAACACAAATTTCTTTTTTGTATAATAACTATCGTGAAACGTACTAACTTTAAAACGGTTTTTCACGTAAAATGCCTGAGAAGATGTATGTTTTTTCTTGCTCAGTCAGTTAGTCACGCGAGTAAACGGTTATTGCCAACTAACATTCTTTTTTATTTCAAAACTTTCAAAACAAAAATATACAGATTAAATGTACCTTGATCGGAAATTGGGCACGTATACAAACAATTTTCTTCCGTAAATATAATGAGAAAAGCTCTATTAGTTTCATCATGAGCAACGCAGACGTGGCCGCGTCTTTAGCTTTTGTTTTTATCTTAATTTACTATATGTCACAATAGTGATTATAAACAAACACGATTTTCTTCTATTACTAAGGTACTTCATCTATCTAACCTTTTAAGTCGTGGGTATAACCTGGGTGTCTTCAAAGCCCGAGTGAATAGGTTGCTTATGGGCAGACGTGCTCCATCGTAGGCCACATCATCACTTACCATCAGGTGAGATAGCGGCCAAACGTCGTCCCATTTAACAATAATAAAAAAAAAAGTAATTAAGTATCTTAACGAACAATATTTTTTCGTGTGTTAGAACGATCACGGTGGTCCCCTGATCATCGGGCAAGGCAAGAGTTCTATGGTAATAGGCGTCATGTCTGCTTGCCTCACCAAGGACATCGTCAGAAAATGCTACGGACCCTTCCTCTACACCAGCGTGTACCGCTATAGGAACCTCATCACCTGCGCCATTGACAAGGACCTTGGGTGTGTTTTCTTTATTTAACACATTGAACGCCGTGGTGGTCACCGGTGGCCAACGTTAGCGGAGGATTTGCCTTCAATCGTTTTCTATTGGCAGTCAAAGACTTAAAATATACCTACTTTAGGTACAGTCAGACAAGTAATTTGGTTTGTATGTATGAAAAGGTGAATGACTGCCTCATTGCTTGGGTGGTCGCAAGTGTAACTGTCGGTCAAGGGGTCTCAAGTTCGATTTTCGGGTCGGGCCAAGTATTATGGGCTTTTGGGCTTTTTTCGGTTTTTAGAAAATTCATCAGTCGTAGCATGGAGTCTGGAATTGTGCCCAGTATATGGCAATACGCTCACCCCCTATTACATGGGACTTATAACATACACAAATGGTGCAAAATACATTTTATTGCGGTATTACGTGCCGTAATGTGCACCTCTGACTACCTCTTCGGGGATAAAAGGCATGAAAACATTGATTCAGTAGAGAGACAATAATTAAATTGTATGGTTTTTATCGAAACCATAACAAACAAGTTTTGTAACTCGGTTACTGAATTTGGTGGGTTACTGAGCCATCTCTTTACTGTCTATCCAAAACTATGTGCTGTGCCTTCTTTATTCTATTGCTTGAATTCTTTCCTCACAGACCTACATGCAGAAGATTGCTACGGTCTTCGAAAACTCCTATGATTGAAACAACTTTTGATTGGAGCAACCATATAGATGGGTAAGCTATAGTATCTCAAATTAATCTTAGTAGTATCATGAACTCATTCGAACCCGACATTCTTTTTAAACAGCTGTATATTACTATTTGATTTTTTGGTTGAAAGTATAAGATAAACCTTTTTTTATACAATCCTACCTTGGTTAGTTTTGTGATTAGAAACTTTGATTTGTCTTACCGCAAACGGATACAAAACGAACAGACGAATCACTTGACGGTAAGCAATCGACGTCGCCTATACAATGTGATAGGGGTGGGACTTCTAACCCGTTAAGGCTGAGTACTACATCTAATTTTATCGACAAAAAAAATAATATGGGGGGTTGAACCCCTAATTGAAAATATTGAAAAATAGTGATTTTTTCGGTAAAAATAATTCACAAATGATTTTTTTTCTCACCAAAACATTGTCAAACATATGAAAAAAGTAATGAATTAGTTAGCCAAGGTTATTAGCTACCGTTTGTCGTTTTTTTTTTGTTTCTACGACGCATACAACCTTTGATATCAAAAAAAGTAAAAAAAATATTAAAATAGCCATAATTTTTAGGGGGAGAGGATTCGACCCCTTCGACCCCCGACTTTTGTCGATAAAATTAGATGTAGAACTCAGCCTTAACGGGTTAGAAGTCTCGCCCCTATCACATTGTAGATACTCACAAAATCAGAACATTACAAGGACGTTGGCGGCCTATAGGCTACTGAAGATGAGAGGAGGATTTTCTTCATCGATATGGAAACACTTAAACATGACAATTACTTTTCCAGCCCAGCTAAGGACGATCACTCAGCGCATAAAGTACGTTCTGACGATGTGGATTCCGGTTACAAAAAGTCAGTAACAAAAACAGCCGCAAAAGCAAAACCCGTAGCAACAACGACTGCAGCTGATTCTAGTGACACGTAGACAATAAACCTTAGAGTTTTAACAATAAAGTTCTTATTCGTAGTGATGTTACTCGTTTGGTTATGAGGAGATACGAGTTTTATTTACCTTATTATATCTATACAACATTATCATCATTATCCTAGTTAGTTTTTACCTTTAATATTCCATATAAATTTGGTCAAATATCATATCATTCGATCGAGTTTCATCTAATACAATAAAATAGATATCACCGATCCAAAGTTGATTAAATGGTGAAACAGATATAATGTCGCTTTCACTTACAAAAAATATACTGATACCTAAATATAGACATACACTACCAGACTACACAGTCTATCGGCGCCTATTCTGCCTACTCTAAAGCGACTCGTTCAGGACACTGCGCCAAAGTCGCTTTGACATTGATTCGCATCTATCTTGCTTTGTTTTGAAGTTGTGAATGGAAAAGACATTGCTGTACAAGACAGTTGTACAGCACATGAACGATTCGGCGGACACACACGTGCTACGCCTATCTTGCTTTGATATGGTCAAAGGCGTGAACAAATGCGAGTATGATCATGAGCGCCGCCTCTAAGGCTAAACAATGAAATGGATCATCTGCTGGTAAGCGATAAACCCCACCCATAGACCATTCCACTCCAATACCAGAGGTGTCGCGTGTAGTGTATTGCCGGCCTTACACCCGAATACTGAAATGCTACTCAATTTCAAGTTGAACTTAAATATCGTGCTATCTCTGTCATTTTATAAAGAATTGCTAGGGATAGAACTAGTTTTGAGAGCATCTTAAAATTGAGTAGCGTTTGAGTATTCTGACATTAAACACCTTAAAATTCCTTAATTAAAAGCGTAACCCAATTTAATTATATCCAAGCATGCATGAAATCATATATCACAATTACTATAACAATAAATAGCAATAAATATTAGAGTCCAAAACAGATTTCTTAAAAGATCAATGTCTGTAGAGTTTTCCAATCAGACATTTGAATATGAAAAGCAGGAACCTCCAAATTAAAAATGCAAGCAATCAACGAAACAGAACACCGTGAAATTGTTGCAACAAGAAATTTAATACGTACCACCATATATATGGTTACCTAAACACTTTTTAAGAAAATTAATCAAAATGGCCACTTTTCATTCTAGAAATGCGTTTTATATCATAAGCACAATTTGTTACGCTTTAGGTAAGTGGAGTCATAATTATGTGTAACACTTCAGATATCTAAATAACCTCCAGATAAGCCGGTTGGATGCGTCCTATATCCAGTGGCTGCCTTTTTTTGGGAAAAAACATCTAATGACTTTTCTCACTGAGAGCGGCTGGGCGAGGCGAGAGAGAGTGTCAGACTTTTACTGACTAAAAATCACCCCGTTCCTACTCCTGCTTTTCAAACCGGAGCCCCGGTAAACCCTGAGCTGGGTAGTCCGCAGCTCCGGTCCAGGCATCAGCCCTACTGGGACCCATCTATGGTGGTCTGATGGCACGCATCCATCTTGCACCTTTACCCTAGTAAAAGTGTCTTCCTACTAATCAATGGTCACTACTAATACCAAAGGACTTAACAAACAATATGAAGATAAACAAAAATAGTAATTAACGCAATTTATTAAGATCCAAAATCAAATCCTGTTTCAGGCGCATCATCAATAAAAGTAGCCACAACAATACCTTTACATGTATCAAATATATTGAAGGAAACTAATGTATCAGAAATCAAAGGTATTCTTAACAATTCAAGGAGAATTGTTGCTGGAACTGAAGCAATGAACAATAGACCTTATATGGTAAGGAACAGAGTTCAATGTTGTTATGTTCATAAACAGACTAAAGCTTAGAAAGTGCCTTATTTACATTATCAAATACAATGCATTTTCTGATAGGTCTAGTCTAGCCTTCATAGTAATGTCATTTAATTACAACGCTAACAAGATTACATTTTCAATATCTGGATGCATTTTAAGTCTCTGAATGCTTTTCCACCAGAGATGTGCTATGTCGCTGTGCTGCGAATATGTAATAGCTAAGCTGGGAAACTATGTAAACGTTTCCACTAATACTAAGATATGTAGCGGTGCGGTGTGCTCGAGTATGCGATGTATCGATAGTAGGGAAGCCATCTATAGCACACATCTTTCCATATAAAAAACATAGCTTAGCTGAGTCCGTTTCCATCAATGCTAAGCTATGTGTGCCAATAAACAAGATTGGTTGAAGCCAAATGCATTCACAGTAACGTAGTATAGCACATCTTTGGTGGTCACTCTCAGACGCAAGTCAGAAAAGTTTTTTTCACGATTTTTGAGTATGCTTCCTCCAGGTATACTTAAAGTTGCCCACAAACAATCCGAAGTACAAAGACTATCGACGGTGGCTCTGTGGTGGGGTCATCATACACGAAGAGTATGTCCTCACCTCTGCCGCCTGCATCGAGGACGCCAAACATTTCTACATTGTGTCCGGCACATACAAGTATAAATCCAGTTTTATTACCCCTTATCTTTTTTTTGCAACGTCATGGCTTTTACCCTAAGGGGTACGCAGAGGTGCACATTACGGCGCGTAATGCCGTTATACAATGTACACCCACTCTTCACCGTTTGTGTTAGAAGTCTCATGTAATAGAGGGTGAACCTATTGCCATATACTGGGCACAATTTCAGACTCCGTGCTACTTTACGAGAAATTTTCGAAACACCGAAAACAACCCAGTACTTCTTTTTTAAATTCAGTATATTTCTCTTTATCTATTGAATATTTTGATGTCTCCCTCCTTAGGCATGATGCAGCCGATGATCGGTATTCTAACCTTTGCATAAAAAATGGAGCCAAGAAAGCTATTTGGAAGTGTATTCCTAGAAGTAAGTACCTTTTTATTATAGCAATCCCTGAATATTTTTAAGAAGCACAAGGCAATTTTTATTTGTACGTATATTGTGTATAATTCTCAACACACTATTGTCAGAAAATAGCCAAAATCTTTTTAGTATATCAAGTCAATCTTGATCTGTGTTTAGATAACGTTGTATATACCTATAAATTAAGATTAAGATGCCATTGACGAAACCATTTCATATCCCAGATTATGTATTCGATGGTCATGAAAATGACAATATAAGGTGGATGAACAATGACATTGCAATTGTGAGAGTGGAAGATGAATTCGACTTTACTCGCCGAGTAAGAGGATGCGATTATATACCTCAGCCCGTTGGTTATAACAACCAAAGTGCCAAATTAGAAGAAGCAGGCAATAAGGCTAGTATTGCTGGCTGGGGTAGTACATCTAGATACAGTGATGTAAGTACGGAAGATACTTTATTTCGTATAATAGTTTAAGTCAAACCATTTAATGGTTTTGAACGAAAGAGCACTGTACTTTTTGATTCGATAATTGTTGGCGAAAATAGAAATTGGAAAAATTGTAACATAAAACTTTTTTTGGTGTAACATTTACAGTTATTTCTATATCTATACTATACCATCTATACTAGCTTCTGCCAGCGGCATCGTCCGCGTTCCCGTGGTATAAAAAGTACCTATCCTATCAAGTCTACTCATACCCTGTCTGTATGCCATATTTCATCGAAATCCGCTCAGTCATATCAGCGTGATTGACAGCCAAACATTTAAACAAACAAAACACAATAAGTGTGGTAACAAAGTAAACATGAATCCTTATAACCTTCTTTTTACAGGATCAGGGTTCTGAGAGTGGAAAGCAAGATCTTCTAGAAGCACCAGTAACGATTATCTCTAAAAACCAGTGTAAAAGGCGATGGGGGAAGCGGTACCATAACATTATAGACAATTACATGATCTGCTCTAAAGATATTATTCCTGATCTGTCTGAAGTATGCGCGGTTAGTACACTAACATCTATTGACATTTATGTGTGTCATTTGAGACTTGTTTCACAGTCCATCCAGAGCCCCGTTAAACCCGGTAGATTGTCCGCAGCTCCGGATCAGGCATCAGCCTTAATGGGCCCCATCTGTGGTGATCTGATAGTTGTTTGAGGTTTACGCAAACCATAAGGCTGCCTAACGTCTAATATCCCTCCTGCCTTTGTCTATGGCCTATCTAACTATACCATGATGCAACTCCCGGACTCTTTGACAAGTATAAATTAAGATACTCAAAAGAAAAAATATTAGGATCTAGGGGATTAAGATCTATCTAGGGTTAACATTTTTGGAATAATGTTGTTTGCAGGAGAAATATGTGGATTGTACAGATGTGCAGTATTCAGATTCAGAAGAGACTAGCAAAAGACGGGTGCTCGATCCGAATCAATTGGTGCTACATTCGGCGTACCACAATGATTCTGCACGAAGACAGCTTATTGGTAGTGGAGGGTTTTGTGAGGTAAATTGTACTGGGATAGTTCAACTCATGAAACAGAACACATCCTGAAAATGTACTTTCCATAGGAATTGACGCAACCCGCGTCGTTAATGGAAGAAAAACACTTATGCAAATAGAATAAGGCGTTAATTTGTTCAGATATTAATATAGTTTTAATAAAGTCAATTTTAATGAAATACAAAATACGGCTCACCATTGTATTCGGATTGTTTTTCTAACATTGCTTCATATAGCACTATTTTAGACTAATTTTATTGTTTGTTTCTTTCCAGAATGATCATGGAGGGCCTTTAGTAGCTGGTGACGGTAGCAATGCATTAGTCATAGGCATCATATCTGCATGTCTGGTCAAAGAAAACACAAACAAGTGCTATGGTCCCTTCCTGTATACCAGTGTCTACAAGAATAGGGTCCTTATCAATTGCGCTTTATTTAAAGAGGCACAGTAAGTCTTCTTTCAAATAGTCGAAGGAAAACAAGATCTAATATTGTATTATCGGCTTACTAACGTAACTGTTTGACGAGGAACTCGACTAGTTTCAAGCCATGCTAGAGGCTCAGATTCCAGGTAGAGGGCGCAATAAGCGCGAAACTCGAGTCACCAGTGGCAGCGCGACAATCACCGCGTCGTGTGTCGCGGAATGCTGCTCATGAATATGAGCGTCTAGAATCGCTTGAAACTAGTCGAGTTTCTCGTCAAAAAGTTACGTAAGTAAGCCAATAACATAATAATTAATTAATTTATTCTTGATTAATCATTACACATTTTCCGTGAACCTTCTCCCATCTCTATCTTGAAGTGCAATAGGCTAATCCCTGATGTTTTTTCAGGTCCTCGTGTGAAAAATTATTCCGATCAGGAGGATCGCATGTAGAAACCCATTTGAGTTGGGATGATCATCCTGATGGGTAATTATTCAAACATTACATATTTTGTGTGTTAGTCTCCTTTGCCTACCAAAATAATGTTAAAATAGAAAATTTGATTACGGTACTTTTCTGAATGTCTTGATTCAGGGCGTTATCTCATTCTCGGTTGTAATAGTCATCATATTTTTACCCGACTGCGCCAGAAGTATGTATAATTGTTTGGCACGCTCTGCAGCCTAAACGGCTTGATGGATTTTGGCTTGAGAGGTGTCGTTGGATTCGTATTTACTGTGAGAGTGACACTGGATAGATCAAAATAATAAAAAAACAAAATGGCGGATTTTTGGCGCCAAATTCGAATATTGCTCACTCTCTAGACTGAACGACTCGATGAATTGCAGCTTGGTAGGGGTTTGTTTAATTCGTATTTACTGTTAGAGTGACACTAGATACCTATAATTATCAAAATTATAAAACTAAAAGAAAATAAAATAAGGTAATTTAAAAAACTAAAAAACCCGACTGCGTTTCTTCATAATATGAAAATGAAAAAGCCCTAAAACAAGAAAGTCATCGTAAAATTAAAGCAGTCGGGACCCATTCTAGAAAGCAAGCCGTATGTGCCCTCACTAAGTCTTCATATTTAGAATGGGTCCCGACTGCTTTAATTTTACGATGACTTTCTTGTTTTAGGGTTTTTTCATTTTCATAATATGATTAAGCTTTAGATTAAAGGTACACGTCCACAGGCCCGCTTCATCGACAATGCCTAAATGCGATGCGTACTGATGACCTCATACGAAATGCGTACGATGCGTGCGATGCGTACGATGCGGGCCTGTGGACGCTTACCTTAAGACGACTGCCGTAAATCTACATATATTAAAATCAAAATGTTTTTTTAATAGGCCAGCGAAAAATGAAATAAGAAAAGCTAAAGAAGAAGAGAGAAAGAGACGACAATTTAACGATGTCAACGTAGCCACTAATATAACAACATCGACTCAATCAAATGCTACGATAGGTGAAGCACAAGAACACAATGGAGACAATGGTACAAGACTTGATGGAAAAATTGAACACAAGCAAGCAAACGAAACAAATAGCACAACTCATTAATGTTCAAGAATAAACGTAACTAAGTAGACAAAACAACGAATTTTATGTAAACTCATTATACATTAGAATAAAACTATTATTTTTAATTTATTTTCTACAAGACTTTTGCTTTATAAGTTTTTAAACTGACATGGTCACTAACACTAGAATTTTGCTTTATAAAAGTTAAGAGAAAACACACCGCATTGCTTAGTGTCGAAATCTGCTGGGGCAGATTTGATATTTGCAATACTACCTTAATGTGTAAGTATAGAAAGCATGCCTAGGGTCCCAGAATAACACATTTTGGCAAATGACTCAAATCAAAAATGTGTCTCCAATCACGCTACCGAATGAATTGCCGGAGCTGCAGACTGCCTAGTGGGTTACTGGGGCTCCGGCTTGAAAAAGAGGAGTAGGAACAGGTAGTTTTTAGTCAGTAAGAGTCTGAGTTTACCTCGCCCAAGGCGTGAGAAGATATTGGATAATATTCCCCCCAAAAAAAAATCGAGTATTGTAGGTCTCATAAATAGTAAAATTCCGTTCAGCCAGAGTCTGATCGAGTTAATAAAAAAAATGCATAGAAACTCGGAAAAACTGCGATATTAATTAGTTGAAATAATAAATTTGAGAGAGCAGAAAGCACTTTTAAATTAAATTAGCCATTTCTACAATTTCTAATACATGGAGCTCATTCCAATTTATTTTAAGCATGCGACTGTAATGTCTTTTCTTTCAGTATCTATGTAATAAAATCCAAATATCTGATTTATTATTTCTTTTCCTTTTTGTCATAGCTCCTGTAACTTCACTCTCAGAACCAAACATCGGCTAGCTCATCGGATATCACTTCTATAACCATATTTTGAATTAAAATTCTTTCTGTGTTGCGTGAAATTAGCTTTTTTATAGAAATCTTTTAATTTCAATGTAGCCGATCGTTTTGATTGGGTCTTTCCACAATGAAGTTTATGATAAGTATATTCCTGACGATTCTAAATGTTCTAGGTAATGTATTGTTCTGTTGCTTTCCGTTTTGAAAAATATGCTGACTATGTTTTGCTCGAGTCATTAAGTATGACGACAAACCTAATTAATATTTATGAGGTAACTTGAAAGCATGTTTATATTTAAGATCAGCTTCTGACGAACAATTAGTATTATTATAATTAAGATTAGAGGTACTTGATTTGTCACATGGTGAAGATCACACGACATTGCTAAATGTAATCCAATTGACTATTTCAGATGTCAAAAGTCAAGAAACAACACACAAAGCAGAAATACAAAGTATAATAAATGATACCCGAAGAATTATTAATGGACTAGAAGTTACAGATAACAGACCGTACATGGTAAGAAAATACACTGAACCTATTCTTTCGGAACTGTTTAGGAACATAAATGTTAAAATGATGTTCAATAAGCTAAAAAAATTACTAGTAATGACGAAAATGTATTTGTTGTTGCTGATCGATGGTCAAATCTTGACTGCCTTGGTGTATAATCCGCTTTTAAAATACTACTAACAATAATTTGGATTATTCTTTACCTCAGGTGTACCTTAAACTTCCTCGAAGCAATGTAAAACAACCAAATTACAAAACATGGTTGTGCGGTGGTGTCATCATACATGAAGAATATATTTTAACATCCGCAGCGTGCATTGAGGACGCTGAACATTTCTATATAGTCTCGGGAACGTACAAGTAAGTTGGTCAAGGTTTTAGACAAACTAGCAAAATGAAGCTAATACAATAAATGAGCTATATCTAAGAAAATCTTATATTACAGATATGACGATGAGGATGACAGATACAACAATCAATGTATTAAAAATGGAGCAAAGAAAGCCATTTGGAAATGTATACCCAAAAGTAAGTTGATGGTACCAATCAGCAGATTCCTCATGAATGCTTAATTTGTTTTTTTATAGACTTAGGTGCTGTCTACTACAACTACTTGGTAAGATTCAATGCCAAACAAGGATCAAAATTTGCAAAATTGTGCATAAAGGTATCTCGGAAGTCAACTCAAGATATGACGACTCTAAGCAAAAAGTATAATGGCAATACTGTATCTTTTCCAAACATTTCAGACTATGTATTCGACGGACACGAGAATGACAACATCAGATGGATGAACAACGATATAGCAGTAGTGAAGATAGAAGATGGTTTCGACTTCACTAGAAGAATTAGAGGTTGCGATTTTACACCTAAACCCATTTGTTATAACAATCAAAGTCAAACTTTGGAAAATCCTGGAACAATCGTCTCTGTAGCTGGATGGGGTACGACAGTAAGGTATAATGATGTGAGTAGCATAGCTTAAAAACAATGAACAATGAACTATATTGTAGTAGATATTGATTTCAAAATCAAACCATTATTAATCTAGATTGTGATAAATATTATTTGGTAGACTAGCATGAGATTCGCAAGCGCAGTGAATAAATAGAACGATGTAGGTATTACTATCATAGATTATTAAGCACAAGACATGGAAATAAGTTACAGAATAAAGATTTAAATTAACCATTAATGCCTATTATTATATTTTGCAGTGGGTAAATAGAAGGAAAGATAACCAACAGAACTTGCTAGAAGCACAAGTGGAAATAATCCCCAAAAACAGATGCAAACGGCGCTGGGGTTCGCGATACCATAACATTATCGACAACTACATGATTTGCAGCAAAGACATTGGACAGACCATGTCTGAAATCTGTAATGTAATTATATCTGTCTTTGTTATAAATCCAATCTTAAACTGCTACGAATAGAGATAATTTTTCAAATACATTGTCTATTACCTTAGTAAAATTTTTATTTTGCAGGAGAAATATGTAGATTGTCAAGATATCAATTATTCGGATGAAGAGGAAACTAACAGACGTGTAAATTCAGTAAGGGTTCCAACTAATCTTGTGATGCATTCTGCATATCACAATGAATCAATTGTTAATATCATTGAAAATAATAATAGTAGCAGAAGAAGTGGACCCTTAGCCGATGGAGGTTTTTGTGAGGTCAGTTCAATTGCAACTGTAAATTGTAACGATAAAAGAACTTTTGGATAAAAAAAATTAAGTCCAGTTAAAAATTTTAATAGATAAAAAACAACTCTTGTGTACTTTCTTCTTATTCTTATGGTGCCACTTCATTTCTTATGGTTGGCCGTAAATTTCTTCAATTGGTCCTTGTTATTGCCACACAACGTCACGCCTTTTTATCCCCGAAGGGGTAGGCAGAGGTGTACATTACGGCACGTAATGCCGCTATACAATGTACACCCACTTTTCACCATTTGTGTTATAAGTCCCATGTAATAGGGGGTGAGCCTATTGCCATATCCTGGACACAATTCCAGACTCCGTGCTACTACCGAGAAATTTTCGAAAATCCGAAAAAAGCCCAGTAATACTTTGCCCGACCCGGGAATCGAACCCGAGAACCCTTGTTCGGCAGTCGCACTTGCGACCACTCGACCAACGAGGCAGTCTGTTATTGGGTCCTTGTTATTGGCTAGGCGGAAAAGTTGTTCGACAGTGTTGATACCGGTCCATTCCCGGATATCGCGTAGCCACGACTTTTTTCTTCGCCTACCGCTTCACTTCCTTTCCAACTTTCCCATCATTATAACATGAAGCAGCATGTATCTGTCATGTTTCATTATGTGACCGAGATATCTTGCGCTTTTTGATGATTTGGATCATTTGGTGAGGCATATGGACGGGCTGGAGCACGGTATCGTTTGTGTTCCACTTACGCACAACATGCTTGACTTAAATTTTTGAAATTAATGATACAACTATTTCTGGCAATTTTGTTTGAAATAACACAGAGCTAATTTTTATAATAATACTAGCTGACCCGCGCAACTTCGTTTGCGTGTATCCCGCTACTTCGACAAATACAGTCAACGCACCAACACATATTGGATACTAATTTTCAATTCACAATAACTTCTCTTTCCCTTAACCGCGTTTAAAATATTAAAATGTTTTTTGGTTTCTGTGACTCTTCTTTGATCGCCCTATCAGTTTTTGGAAAAAATATTTAAGTAATGTACAGATTTTGTCTTATATGTATAGATCAAAGTCGTAGTACCTACTTTTTAATATTATTTATAGGGACGCTGCCCCCGCCGCCGCGGCCGGCCCGTACCGTGCCGCAATACTAATATCGTGATATCTCCTAAACTATATGTCTAAATAACACACTGTAAACTGCAAAAATAATCTAAATTAAATGCTCGTGATGATGAACTTACTTATTATGATAAGGATATATGTATTATTGGTTATATCAGCAGTTAAACATCACCCAACGAATTAAATGTTTTTTTAATACAGAAAAGTAGTTTTTGTGACTTAAATAAAAAAGCTGGATATATGTCATCGCGGACTTTTTTGTAGAACTAATAAAGACCAATGTTTTTGCTATACATTGTTCTTACTTGTATCCAACGGTATAAGCGGCGCACGCACAAATGCAATCTTCAATTAGATTTTTTTCTGACTTCTTGGACATAAATCGCTATAACTCAGCTAATATAGTTTCAATGTATTTCAATTATATATAAAAACCTGTCGGAGAAAATACTCTTTCTATTAGTGAAAACCGCATCAAAATCCGTTGCGTAGTTTTAAAGTTTTATGCATACGAAGGGACTACAGACAAAATGGGCGACTTTGTTTTATACTATGTATAGATGTGGCAAATTGGTTGGAAAACCAAATACAAATAATAAACGTTTTTAGAACGATCATGGAGGACCGCTGGTGTATGGTTCTGGAGTGAATTCCATCGTCATTGGCGTCATCTCAGCCTGCCTTGTCAAGGAAAGGTCGAACAAGTGTTACGGACCATTCCTTTACACCAGTTTGTTCAAGAACAGGCAGTTTATATCGTGTGCCATTTACAAAGATGTTGAGTAAGTATTACAGAATAATAGAATCGTTAGTAAGTGCATTTGCGTTTAAAATTGTGTTTGAGTGCTTTTCCACCAGAGATGTGCTATGTAGCTATACTACGAAGATGTAACTGTTACCACTGATACTAAGCAATGTAGCTGTGCGAGTAAGATGCACAGCTTGAGTATGCGATTTATCTATAATACCCAACCATAACATAACCCATCTATAGCACACATCTATAACACGCATCCATAGCACGCATCTTTCAATATAAAAACATAGCTTAGTCCGTTTCCACCAGTGCTAAGCTATATGTACCAATGAATATGATTGGTGGAAGCCAAACGCATTCACAGCAACGTAGCATAGCACATCTCTAGTGGAAAAGCTCACTTAATTAGAAATTCGACGATTTGTAAAGAAAGCCAATCATAATAAAGGTTACAAATAAATTTGCAAGTACCTTGAAAAAAAAACCTAGAAGAATACTCCCAAAAAATAAAGATTCCCGTAGAATATTGTACTGGAATAAAAAGTAGCCCCAAGTGCCTTTTCATACAGTAAACCATGCCTTTAAAATATTAGATCCGAGTTTTTTCGGATTCAAATATGTAGATCCTAAAAGTTTTCTATTTCAATATTTACAGGCCCAAATGTCGGAGACAGTTCAGATCAGGCGTTACACACGAAGAAAAGGTGTTTTCATGGGTGGATCATCCAGACGGGTAATTATTAATACTCAAAGCCATTTTATCAAATTGTGATTTTATATTCTACTAACAAATTCAATTCGTTGACAGGCCAGCGAAAAATGAGTTATCTCCAGAAAAATTAAAAGAATTGAAATCTTCGAAAAAGGCGAAAGATAAAGCTAGTGCACCAACGGATGCAGCAGCGACACCGTCATTTATGCCAGTTGTAAGAGCTCATGAACAACCAGAATCATCAACCAAATTGGACAAGGTTTTCGCAGAGAGCATGAAACCCATTCTACGCATGCTGAATAACACAGAAGAAATGGAAACGACGAATCAAACAACAAATCTATAATTTAATTCTATATTAATGATTAATTAATAAAGTAAATTTGACATAATCATAATGTTCTAGTTATTGACCTTGGAATAGATTAGAAGGAACTTGATGAAATTAATTAACCTAACCAGACAAATTCGATTTTCTACAATCAGTACCTATAATAAACTGCCTTCTCATCAGATGAAAAAAATAAGACTAGACTAGACTACAGCCAGTACTTAATTTAAATATTTAATGATAGAAATTCTCATTCTCTACAATCAGAATTCAATGTAATGTTATTTTTCTTTAGAGAGTGATATGTGATATCATTCTTTAGAGAAAGGATTTTAACACCTCTCTTGATTAAGGAATTATGAGTGTATAGAACATTGTTATTTCTACAGAAACAAATATTAACGCGAATCTAGTGACTAGTCTACAGCAGCTACCGCTTATAACAGAGCTGAAATTGTATATTCAGAAGAGGTATGGATGAATTTATCTTTCCAAGTTCAATTAACTGTAACAAAATTAATTGCATGGTACCTACGTAACATTAAATGGTATCCGGATAACGGATAATTGGTTTCATCGAAGCGTAACTTTCCGGAGATTGACCAAAAAATTAACATCCTCAATTTCATTTTGTGATTGAACAAATAATTTATTCGATCCTTCTGGGATCGGCCTGTGAGTAAATATGACGAAATATTGCCTGCTTTTGGTGTCGATTTTTCTACTTTTCGGTAAGAAGTCTACTTACTATTATTTCATTGGTACTATTTAATAACGACTAGCAAACCTGGCGAATTCCGTTTCGCCACCAATGATTTTCCCGTTTTCCTGCATTTCTCTTGAAGTTTTCCCGAATTTTTCTAACGAATGCAAAACCGTGGAAATCGGTTTGTGCGTTGTGTATAGCGTCAGGAAGGAAAACCCGACTTATTGTTATATTATAGATTCCTATGAAAGCACAATTATTAACGGTATTGCAATATTATAGGATTAGTATTGACAAATTCAAAAAAGGACAGTAAAGATGAAACGTCAGCAAAGCCACATCATACCAAAACCCACTCGAACAGTGCCAACAAATCAGCGGATGACGTAGAAGAGATCGCAGATGAGAGTTGGAATTACGAAAATACGACCACTGTAGATACTAGGAGAATTCTATTCAGTAAGAGAACTGAGAAGGGAAAGAGACCTTATATGGTACGTATTTAAGTAGGAAATCAAAAATCAGTCATCAGTCGGTTCATATCTCTCAGAACATGCGTCGCGTCGCGTATCATCGGTCGGATAACGCCAGAACAGACAAATGTATAGAAAAACAATTAACTGTTCACATTCAATTCAACCGACTATAGGTACGTCAGTACGACCGATGATACGCTCGACGTATTTTTCGACAGGTATGAACCGACCCTTAGGTCGGTAAATGCGGTCGTCATTGCCACGTTGGCAGAAAAGATTCTTTAAACTTTACAAATATTTGAAAATCTTGTTAGAAAAAACTTTTTCTAATAAATAAATTTTAAAATAAAGATAAATTAAAATTAAAATGAACGGATAGAGAAAACAAATAAAATAGTAATAAATCTTTATACAGGAAAAAGATTTTAGGAGTAATATAACATTCGTTAAGTAAATTCAATAAACACGCTTTTTTTCTAACGTTCTGTACAAAAAATTTCAAGTTACGACCGACGAAAGATAGGCAAAGCATTCGTATGCTCTAAGAAAAAAATTAATATGCTAAAACCAAAAAAAATCTTATCCAATTAAAGAAATTGCAAGTAGATACAGATGATAAACTTAATTAAAAGGATTATAATACGGATTCAACGAAGAGATAAGATAAAAGAAATTAAATCACTCACAGTAATCAATCGAACAAAATCAAATAAAAACTTAACTACACAGGTATATCTCCAACTGACAAAAGAATCAGCGAAGGCTCACAAGTACAGAGGTTGGTTGTGTGGCGGTGTGATCGTGGATCCGTACTACGTGCTCACTTCAGCTGCCTGCGTCGAAGATGCCGACAGATTCTACATCGTCTCCGGCACCACTAAATTCGTAGACAGCTTTGATTACAAGAATGACGAATGCGTCTGCAAACATCGGCGAAAAGTTGTATGGAAATGTATTCCCAAGAGTAAGTTTTTTTCAAATAGCTTGAAACTTTTTTTAACACTGCCCCACACTGGAATTTTCTCTTCTGTCGTCGGTGCGTTTACATATAAACATGTTCACATGCACATGACACCCAGACCCGAAACAATAATTTGTGGATCACACAAAGAGTTGCTCCGTGCCTGTTACGTGGAAACCGGTCGACCTTTTTTTTGATCTGCAATCAGTCAACAGAATTTAATCAGACTTATTTAGTGATTAAACTTTCTAAATGCTACAATTAATTTTCTAGACTACAAATTCGACTTCCAAGACAGTATCAAGTGGTCATCAAACGATATCGCTATAGTTAAAGTAGACAAAGCCTTCAAGTTCGGTGTCCAGGAGAAGGGATGCGAATTCAGCACTGAGCTCATCATGTATAACAACATTAGCAGAGAAATGGAAAAGCCTGGAACCAAGGGTTGGATTGCTGGATGGGGTAGCGGTAACAACTTCAGAGAGGTAATGTACAAATTATAATAGGTCATCTTTTTTATGGAATATGCCAGTACCGGCAAACAAGCAGATAGTTCATCTGATGGTAAGCGACACTTGAAACACCAGAGGCGTTACAAGTGTGTTGCTGGCCTTTTGGGGTTAGGAATTTATGGATTATTGGGGAATTGGAGATTGGGAAGGGGGAATTGGGCCTCCGGTAACCTCACTCACACAACGCAAGCGTTGTTTCACGTCAGTTTTCAGTGAATCGATCCCAAAAGTTTTAAACTAACAAGTAACTTTTTTAAGGGTGTCTACCGTCGTCAAAAAGATCATGTGCCGAAGAACAGTAAGTGTCTCCAAGAAGCCAAGGTATGCATAATGGACAACGAGCAATGCGCGAAGAAATGGGCACAGAGGTTCAGGGAAATTATTACCCAGTACATGATCTGCACTAAGGATGTCATGAAACGGCTGAGCGAATTGTGCGATGTGAGTATTGATTTAGAAACAGACAGCAATTTATTTATATTATAGCGACGGGCCAGTGCTGAAAATCAGCGCCGCGACTCGAGCTATCGCGCTCGGGTCACGGCATTTTAGCTGAGCACTGGCCTTTTTGCGCCGTTTACACCTTTATTTTTGATCAACTTTTCTGTTAATTATTTTTGTAACGGTGCAAATAAACTGTTTTTCTTTCTTTCTTCTTTTAATGCAAAGGTTTCATCTTGCTCCAAATATATTTTCGCTTATTTTCTTAGGCATTTTATTAAAATATTTTTTGTACATTCGTAGAAACGATATGCCAATTGTACGGATGTGGAAACCCGCCGCCAAGACTTGGAGATTCCGTCGAAATCTCTCAACGTTGACTTAGGAAGACATCTTAGAGACCCTGACGATTACACGGCGAGGAGATCCTCTATGCAAGGAGGTTTTTGTGAGGTTAGTTCTATAGGTATTCTCGTATAATGCACTACATTTTTACAACAGACATAACGAGAATGCGGTGATGAAGTGAGATGATAAAATGATTAACGACAATTTTAAATTGAATGCTAGACTAGATGGTGAAATTCCAACAATAGATGATGACCAGGTATGAACGTTAAGGATCTATTTAGTCCGTTGGTTAAGTAAGTAATTATTAAATATGAGTATTTTTCGTTCTTTTTTTCATATAAGATTAAACGAATCAAAGTTTAGGAGTGGGAGTAAATACGTCATTTCTAAAATTAAATTAAATTCATAAAATGTACCTAGAAGCGACGTCACGCGATATTTCAAATCGATATGATCTTCAAAACTGTTTGTCTCCGTAACAAAATAAATACTACATGTTTAATATATTTAAATAATCTACAAGACGACTATTATAATTTTAATTCTCATTTGCAGAATGACCACGGTGGACCTCTGATTGTAAGATACCAAGGCAAAGAGCGAGTTATTGGAGTCATTTCAGCTTGCAAGATTGACCCTAAAAGCCACAGCTGCCACGGACCCTTCTTATACACATCTATCTATAGGAATCGCCAGTTCATTTCTTGTGCTATTCACAAAGATGTCGAGTAAGTATTTTAAAAATGATCTTAATGAATGTGAAATAAAGTCGATATTTGATTGAAAATATATCTATTGCCCCGTTGCTGTTTACAGAGAGAATTGTAGGAGAGTATTCCGTTCTGGTATAACTCATGAAGAATGGTCAGTTTCTTGGGATAATGCGGAGTAAGTATACAAAGAGGTGTACAATAAAAAAAAACTATTGAATAATAATAATGAATTAAGCATTAATAAATAATAAACTCTTTTTTTCAGTGACGATGATGTCTCGTCCAATGACTCCCCAGTTAACAGGTAAAGTGTTGAGGATGCTACGGCAGAAGATTCATTGAACCACTTTCACTGTCGTATTAATTTAACGTTTGTTTATTTCCAGAAACGCGAAATCTCCCAGGTGCAAATAATTTAGATAAGTTAAATAAAGGTTTTATAAATATTTTAACAAATTATCATCTTTTATATGTCTTTGTTTTCAGTGTCGCTGATGAAAAGTCGTCAGACGATAGGTAAAATGGAAATTTTAAAAGGAGAAATGAATTACTTTATTGGGAAAGTTTTCGTGATACTTATAATTTCTTTTTTTTTTCGTTTTCAGTGATTCCAACGACGAGAACGTTTTGAGACAACTTAAGTACAAATGACATTTATTTGAAATTAAATTATTTATTTCACTAACTGCCGGACACAGAGACTATTGATGATTACTTAAACTAGTAACAATTTTGTTCGTATAACAATTGCTAAGGACTTAATTAAGTAACCATTAAATGACTCTGAGTACGGCTGCAAAAGTTTAATGTTTCACTTTCCTGAATGTAATAATATTTATTTCAGAGAAGATACTAAAACCCCACCCAATACAGAAAAACCGAAAACAGAGAACGTATCTCCAAAAGAAGAGTCAAATTCAGAAGCAGAGGCAGAAGAAGCGAAGGCAACTACAGAAAAGGCTGTGCAAAAAGAAGGAAAGAAACCAGATAACAAAGAGAAAACTGAGAAGCACAAGAAGAAATCGAAATCCAAGAAGCACAAAGCAAAAGAAGAAGTGCCAGAAGTGAAAGTCGAAACGAGTAGTCTGAAGCCAGTGTCTGCAGACGAAAGAGGTAGTTCAGGTGAGATTCAGGTCCGATCACTTAAAAAGGACCCAGCTTCGTACGAGTCAAGCCCAGACGAAAATGTTAACGATCCAGACAACGAATAATGTTGGATCATACATCATAATAAGGTTTAATAATAACTATCGTGTTTAATTTTGTCTTTTATTTCGTAATATCACTTTCCGAGTGTGGGAGAGCCATGCTTCGGCACGAATGGGCCGGCTCGACCGGAGTGATGGTAACGGCCTCACACAAAACAGTTGTGAAACAACGCTTGCCTTGTGTGAGGACTGGAGGCCCCTTTCCAATCTTCCCAATCCCTGAGTCCCCAACAACACTTAAATTCCTAACCCCAAAAGGCCGGCAAAACACTTGTCGCCTCTGGTGTTTTAAGTGGCCATGGGCGGCGGCGATTGCTTACCAGCAGGTGATCTATCTAGTCGTTTATCGGGTTATTCCATAAAAAAAAACAATTAGAGGTCAGATGAAATATATGGATGGAAAATTAATGGCTGATGAACATAAATAATAATGCTCGGAGGTTTAAGAAGCTCACTTCTCATAAATGAGGATGCGGGTTCGAAACCTACAGACAGTAAAGTACCAATGAGACTTTTTCCGAGTTATATGTACTTTCTAAGATTATTAAGACACCACTGACAAACGGTGAAGGAAAACAACATGAAGGAAACCTGAGCGTACCTATAATTTTTTATTATAAGTTTGAAATCGCCAACCCGCATTGAGCAAGCGTTGTGCTTAATGCTTAATCCTTCTCCATGCGAGAAGAGGCCTTTGGTCAGTAGTGGCCACTTATAGGCTGTTGATGTGAACATCAATCCAACAGCTGTAAAAATACATGGGTACGAACGAAAAACCAACCTTTTACTTTTTTAGTTCAACCGGTTAAAAGGAAACTACAAACACATTCAACAGAAAATGATATCACAATTTATTATACTCCAATCTGATTATACAATACTATAAGATTTAGAATTTTAATTTTGCCATGTTACTTACCGAGTTGAATTAGTATTTAGTATCTACGGTTTAATCAGCTTCAATGATCAACTTAAGAGAGAGACAGAACATAAATATCTTCGTAGATTTGCAATCTTTCTCAGGATTTTTGTAAAGATTCAAGTATGCTTGGTATCTTCCTACCGTGTTGCTGTTCACCGGCAAATCATCTGTGTCCACTATAAACTCCAGGATAGGATACTCGCCCTGTAATAAATTACCTCTTAGATAAGTTATATGTTCAAAGAAGAATTGTTCTTACAAGTGCTATAGACATTTTGTCTTGGTTTTTCGAACGCAGTAGCCAAAAATGCTTTATGTGAAGGGGGGAAAATCATCCAATCTTCTCTCGCCTTGGGCGAGGCGAGAGGGAGTGACAGATTTTTACTGACTAAAAACCACCCTGTTCCTACTTCTGCCCTTCGAGTCCAATCCTCGATGAACTCGCTAGGTAGTCCGCAGCTCTGGATCAGGACATACCAGCCCTGATTGTATGAAGAGAATGATGGAATAGAAACGATCCTCGTAGTCCAGCAGTGTACTGTTAAACTCATGATAATCATGAAGTATAAGATTTATACCCAATAGGTACGTACCGCGTCAAATGGACACTCGGAAGGTATGCCAAAGTACTTCATATAGGAGATGTAATCACTATCTTCGCCCTTCGCTACTTCAGCGCAGAGGTCACAGATCTCGTGTGAAAACATTAATTCGTATTTATTATTCGCTTCTTTGTATAGTAACATTTCGACCTGAAAAAAAAACAAGTAATTTTATAGAAGAGGTTATGGTCATTTCAAGTTTTGTTGGTCACTTTGGGGATCTTAGGCCTGGATTCTGTGGAGAATATGAATTTTAATTAGGTATAATATGTTAGGATTGGGAACGCTACTTAAAAACACGTGAAGACTTATCAGTGGGTGTCCAAATAAATAACAGTAGGTACTTCTAATAGTTAGTCAAATTGCAAATATAAAAAAAGTAATCTTTACAATACATACCCAGTATCAAACATCAGTTTTTACGGTTGGAGGACCAAACCAAGATACAGTAGATCCGCTTATAATTTTACAAACCAAACCAGATTGTAAATAAAGCTCAAGTGCCAATATTCGACACCAGCGCCATCTACGCTACGGGTAAAACAATAAAACTCACCATGGTTTCAGCTCCAACGTCTATTAAGAATTTGACATTGCCACGCATGTAGGCTATGGTTTCATTGTACCTGCCCACTACGACTCCAGAAGTATCAACCGCCGCATCGCTCACTTCATCGCAGCTCTCTAATTGGGAGATCATGTTCACTACAAATTGCTTTAGGAGAAAAGTAAATCATTATTAGATTTTAGATCTATTTGTTAAATTTTATTTTGTTCCATTAAGTAGAGATTTTATAAACTTATGCGGCATGTTATAGGTACTAGGTAGATGAAAGTCACAACGTAAAAGTAAAAAGTGATAACGAAACAATAACAAAATTAACAATAACAATCAGATCCGCGATATATGCAAAGCAATGAAACAAACTCGTAAGCATTCGAAACTCGAATGACTGTTTATTTCAAAATGGCGTCCCGATAGTTTATAATCCCTGCGACGGACGCGTTCCGGTACCAAGAAACACAAACGATAGCGCTTTGCGTCGTTAAAATATAATTCGACTAAATTAAATAGGTTATTACTTTCATATAACCCGTCTATATTTCATGTCGATTGAATATGTTCAAGTTATTATTATCTCGCAGTATAAAATGTTTACTTAGTAAAAGATGTTTGTTTACAAAATTTATAGCTTCTCGTGACGGGGACTTTAGGTAGATGAAAGTTTTGGCAATACCTTAGTGTATGTCTAATATATAAAATTCTCGTGTCAGTTTACGTTGCCATACTCCTTCGAAACGGCTTGACCGATTTTGATGATTTTTTTTGTTCTTTACCGGTATGTATGAGAATCGGCCAACATCTATTTTTCATCCCCCTAGATGTTAGGGGTAGTACAACCCTAAATTTTCAAATTTTCCGCGGACGAAGTCGCGGGCAGAAGCTAGTAATTACTTACCTATATAAAATTACCTACGACCAGGTACCAATAATTTTTGTTTTGTTTATTAGTGGTAAAATTTTGTTCTACTCTTCTGCTTAACGAAAGGTCGAGGAAACCTATTTATTCTTCAAACATTATGCTAGAGGCGGCCAGTAGTGGTTGACAAATCTATACTTCTATACTAATATTATAAAGCTGAAGAGTTTGTTTGTTTGATTGATTGTTTGTTTGAACGCGCTAATCTCCGGAACTACTGGTCCGAATTGAATAGGTAATTATTTTTGTGTTGGATAGTGCATTATTCGAGGAAGGCTATAGGCTATAAAAGATCACGCTATGACTAATAGAAGCCGAGCAGAGCGGGTGAAACCGCGCGGAAGTAGCTAGTAAAAAATAAAACTCACCACACCAGGCGGATCGCACCAACCAAACCTCACCAAAGAAAACAATATAATGGGAACAAATAACATGATTGCTGTTCGTAAATGCGTAGCAAAATGATCATTATTGTATTGTCGCTGTATTTAATATATTTTCAAAATCGCGTGCACCATCAGATAAGGTAGATTGTTACTCTCATTTGCTTGTATGATAGGATCATACGGGAAGCGTTTTATTAACATGTTACCACTTGTCAATTTGATGAATATAATAATGATATCATGCAATGTAGTTACGTTTTTACAATATTTAAATGTAGTTATTAGTTTTATTACATACCTGGTAATAATAATATATGACTGTGAGAGTTTATTTTAGTAGATATTTATATATGTGTTAATCCACTATGCCAAAATGGCACAAGGCAGGCTTTTTAAACATCTGTACCCTTAGTACAAGTTTGCTTTACGTACGTATGGTTGATTGGTTTATCTCGAGCTGGCCAATCAGAGCGCACAAAGCGCTCTCGTTTGTTTATAGTATTTTAAACCTAAACAAAAACTCATTCTTAGATAAACTTAAAACGCAGTTTATTCCACGAGGGCTTATTTGTGGGATATAAATAAAACGATGGATTTAAAGATTTGTACGAACGATTTGCTGCGACCGAAATGAATAACCGATCTCAATCAAACATCTGGATCGATCTAGGTTTTGACAGATTCAATTGAACTAAGGACCATAACTCATCGAGACAGCCGCCATAACGATGTGGCTAGGGACTTCACCAACTATAGTCAGGCTAGTACGAACTGTCGTCGGTCATTTAAATCGGGTTGGTATCTCGCTATTAGTGTTACTGCAATACATACACACATTCCTTTGACGTGACCGTTCGCACGTTTTTAATGACCCAACTACATCTCATACATCTCAAATACGAACTATGTAGTTGGCAACGTCGCCATGGCGTTCGTCCCGATGATTAATGGTAAGCGCCCACAGACCCGCATCGCACGCATCACAAGTACCTATGTATACTATCGTGCAGATTCAGACTGCGTACACTGTATCGACAGCGACCGGATTGCCGACGCGAGTATCAGTAGGTAATCAGATTGCCGATATCACTTCCAATCTGATTTTTGGCATCGCATTCCGTATGACGTCATCGATACGCATCGCATGTAGGCATTGCCGATGAGCTGTCTTCGTACGTTGCGGATCAGTGGAGTTGTACGAGTTTCTATACAAGACAAACTAAAATCCGTTGCGTGCGATGCGTCCGATGCGGGCTTGTGGACACTTACCTTAATGGGCCTTATATCAAACACACATCAATCTATTTTGGATTAAGACTGCGTTATTAATTTCAGTAGTAAGACCAGTTTATTTGATAGATAATAAAAATAACAATACATAAAAATCTCTTTGTACCGTAAAATGGGGTGAATAGGGATCGAGAGGTGAATAGGGTTGAATAGGTATAGGGAAATTCTTCATAGTATCTATTCACCCCTCTTCTGTCCCTATTAACCCCGTTTTACTGTACCTATAGTTACTGTTTAAAAGACACTATTTTGCAGGTACTGAATTTAATTAATTGACAAATAACAAACTATTTTAGTAGGTACTATGTACTTTAGAATATCTGGTGGATATCATTAGCTATCTAAAATTTTGCTGACATTCACTAGGAACGTGACTCAGAGGAAATATGTTCAGGCACTAATGTTTATAATGAATACAACAAACAATAGCAGACATCCAACGAAATAAAACTAGTAAATCGGCTAGAAAAATAGAATTTAATTTACCCTCAACCTCTAAGCGGCGAAATGTATTAAAGTACAATCACAACATTAAAATTTTTAAATGTAAACGACTATTTATGAATTATATTCATTTCTCAATCTACCTGGATCCACAAAGTTTCATAGTAATAGGAAGAAATTACTAGCACCACAAACTAAAAAAATAAAAAGCCAAAAAATAAAGTGTTTAATAAATTTATTAAAAAAAATACAAAACAAAAAAAAACGCTCGTCCATGCTTGCTACCCAACGTTATAAAATTACAAAATAAACTAGTAAATAGCATGTGTTAACAAGTTATATACATAAATATATATTCGTAGTGCTTATACTTGCAAAGTGAGGAATATAACAATAAATGTAACAGACACGCGAACGTGCGCAGACGCTACCAGTAACGAGAAATGCCAGTAAATATAAATGACAAAGCTATATAATATTATGCAACCCGATATAACTAAAAATTTCGAAAAATACATCAATAAAATACCTCTTTCTATATAAAATACAACATCTTTTACGCTAAGAGAGACCAATGCGGTGCGAACAACTAGTTCGCAGACTAAGAAATATATAGTTTAAATATATTATCTTATTATGTCAATAATATATTACTTTTCAAGTCTTAAATTACAGATAACCTAATACTGAAAAAGTAACTTTGACATCCACAGAGGGAAATATTTATACCAACTTACAGTCCGATATGTTAAGAATGTTAATGTATGTTTTATTCAAGACAAACTTTCGAATGCTGCGATACCGCCTACAGATTTTAATTACGCCGAATTTTAATAACAAGTTGGAGAGAATTCAAATGAAGTTGGCACAAATATACAACTAGATAAAAAACAGAGCCCCAAAATTCGTAATAAAATAAATACTCTTAACACTAATCAAATCCTTCCAAACTAATTTCTAAACAAAGTTCGGGACTCCGTTCTTACAAGCACCTTACAATATTAAATATAAACTTTATAGTTTTAGTTCAATCTATACTATATACTAAAAATATAGCTTCTTTTCTCGTAATATAATTATGGAAGAATGCTTAAACGTATCTGCATTGAAAAAAAAAAACGCGGAACCATAAACATTTTATAGAAACAACGTTCAATTACATGCTAACTTTAGACTAGAGACAACTAAAACATTCATAAAGATATAATTTCCGTTAAGTGTATAAATATAGTTCACTCTAGAGGCCGGCCCATACAAATAAGAACAAAATACCATCGAGCGAACACATGTCCGAACTATCGACACAAACTAAAATCGAACCTCCTCGCTTCTACTTGGGTGCGCGGGCGCAGTGCATACTGCGCGTAGAGAACATAAGAGAACCGTGCCTCGGCACTCGACAAAACAAAGTATACACTCCCAACATGACACTGCGGCTACTGTCCCGTAGTGACGGATGCAACTAAGACGCCAGTATGCACTTCGCCCACCTTTCATTGTACTGGGGCCGGCGCAAAGAAAAAGGTACCTTAACGTTAAACAAATTAGTGTCGGAATGCGACAGGGAACCCGTCAGTCCGTGTGCAACCAAGCGATCAACGATATATGCGTGTTTTAGAAATAATTATAAGGTAGTTGTTAACAAAATATCGAGGGAAATATTTTGGAGTCCATCGTCTTTTGAAATTCAATGAACCTGAAATAGAAACAAGTGGTTACTTTTTGTACGTATAATTAAGCACGTAGTATTTACTAAACAGTACTAGGATATTGGGTAAGAGATAGTTATCGTTTAAAAAATGACTGCACGAAGCTCCCCGCTTCGGTTATTGGGCAAGCTGCTGATAATCATTGGCCCCTAGTGTGGCCGAAAACTCGACGAGTTACCTCTCCTAGGTACGTGAGTAATTCGTACAACATAAAAAATTTAAATCTCACGAGATTTATAACTTAAATGTGCATTATGTAGTATTGTAGTAGATACATACTTCAGCCTGCGGCTTCTCGTGTCTGGGCGGCGCGGGCTCGACACAGAGCAGACGCGGCTTGTCGTCGCGCGGCTCGTCGGCGGCGCCCCCCGCGGCCGCGGCCCCGGCCGCCGCGCCCCCGCTGCCGCCCAGCGACATCTGCGCCAGCGCCGCCAGCACGCTCTCCATGCTCACGCTCGACCCACTGTCGCCCTCGCCCTGGGGACACAACAATAACATCGACATTAGTACATTCAATGTTGGACAAAAAGCAATCTGCATAACATTCTACAATATAAACGACATTGAATACGCCTCCATACTTTGATGAAACTGGAGAAAAATCAATAGGATGATCGAAAGCTATAAACCTTAAATGAAATACTATAATACTTGAGAATGTGTCGACGTACCTTTTGTGGGCTTGGCTTGAAGAAGTGTAGATAACAGAAGCCACGGAATCCCTGAAAATCAAACCGAAATATTAAAATATTTTCCGCACTACACCAATCACAACACTTTTGTGTAAATGTTCGACGAGACTACTCCACTAGTTTCAAAGCATTCCGGGATCTACAATCATGATGCTTGAAATTAGTCAAGTAGTGTTGTTGAATTTATACTAATATTATAAAGCTGAAGAGTTTGTTTGTTTGTTTGAACGCGCTAATCTCCAGAACTACTGGTCCGATTTGAATAATTCTTTTTGTGTTGGATAGTGCATTTATCGAGGAAGGCTATAGGCTATAAAACATCACGCTATGACCAAAAGGAGCCGAGCAGAGCGGGTGAAACCGCGCGGAAGTAGCTAGTAGTTCATAAATATCTATGAAAAACAAAGACAATTGTATTGTTATTCATGTTACCTTCCAAACCATGATCTGTGGCTTGACTCCGCGTTCAGAAAGCGCCTGCTTCAGATCGCGCACTCTTGTATTGGGACTTATATTAGAAATCTGGAACAAAAATCATGTCGACTATCAAATGACATGCTGGCTTGCTATTGGAGAGGCATATACAGAAATTACGGCTATGACGATAATGAAAATAATTTTATTATAACTTTCTTATGACATACTAAGTTAACTATTATGTTATGGGCTTACTCAAGTAGCTGCTTGTCGAAGAAAAACAAAAAAAAACTAGTCGAGACTAGTTTCAAGCCATGCTAGAGACTCATATTCATAAGCAGCGACATAGGACGCGATTGTCGCGCTGCTACTGCAGTGCATAGCATAGCATGGCTTGAAACTAGTCGAGTTCCTCGTCAAACAGTTACGTGAGTAAACCGATAACATAATAGCTGATAATGACAATAGCTAAACGAAAATTAAGTCTTATTACCTTAACAGAAAAGTCGATATCAGGACGTTGTCTCTTGGGACGACGTGGTTTCTCGTCCTTATCCTTGCTGGCAGACTTTTGACTGTTGCGTCGACGCGTGGACCGACGCGCCTTGCCGCCGCCCTTGCCTTCCTCGCCCTCCGTTGTATTGCCCTGCGAATTAATAATCAAGTTGTAGTTACTGAGGCAACCAACAACATTATAGGCAAGACATTACTTTCTAAGTAGTGTTAGACGAAAATCAACTAAATGAACGTCCCTAGTGTAATCTGTGTTACCGACACCCCTAGTTGTTATGCGTTGCTGTCAAATGTGACGGGTGGATACATTTTCCCGCGCTAAGAGCGGGAACGGCGTCCCTATTCGAATTTGGACGCGGGTGGCGTCTTTTCTGTTCATGTCGACTAAAGTTGGAATGAATAAAGTTTTGTGTTTATTAAGTGTAAGTTTTTACTTAAAAGTAGTTACGAAAAGCTAATGAAATTACAAAGACCAATAACTACTTTTAACGACTTAATGTAAACAGGCTTATGAGATGCAATTATTCTGTTTGTCAATGCAATAATGTTGTATAATCATACCTCTCCCTCGCTATGGCTCTTGTGCGAGCGAGTGCGGTGTCTCAGACGGCGCGGGCGCTGCGCGGCGCGCTCCTCTACGTCCGTGTCCACCTCCTTCAGGGGACACGCACGTCCTGCACTGTAAACATTTATTTATTTATTATTATACGGCACGTCAACTGAATAAGCACCAACATTAATGAAAAACAAGATGAAGACACAAGATCATGTGCTTATGCCAATTGCCAATTATTAACACAGTTAGAAACATTATTACAATAGTAATTTAATTATCATGCCATAACTTGATAAGTGGTTTAGATATCGCCATTTAAAAAGGTTCAGGATTATCAACTCTTTTAAAACGGTCTCTTTCTTTCTTTCTAAACATTACACCCACACTAGGATTTTCTCCTGTGTCGTGGGTGCGTTTACATAAATGTAATTTCAAATACATATTACACCCAGACCAGAAACAACAATTTGCTGATCATACAAAGAGTTGCCCCGTACGGGAATCGAACTCGCTACCCGTTGTGCGGTAGCCGGTTGCCCAGCCACACATCTCTGCCATTGTGTTGTCCTTAATCGGGTCTAGGACATCCGAGGGGAAGAGTAGGAGTTGTGAAAATAATGTAAACTTACAGCATTTCAATCTCACGCAGTTGTCCAAGTATGGGCATCAGCTCGAGGCGACGGTTGGACAGTAGATGCCACAGGATGCCCACTGGCCGCTGGCTCATGCGTTGAGTTGATATTACCTACGAGTTACAATAATTTCATGAATCAAGAGTCCCGCTGTGTCTTGAAACTAGTCGAGCTTTTCTCAATTAGTTCAAAAATTTGTGATTTTGTCTTAATGTTGTATTGTAATAAAATTGTATTTTATTACCGAGTTTAAAGAAGTAACAAACAGATAAAAAATTTAATTACATAAGCGATTGACGTACGTACGTACTTATAAAGTATGTTTGTCGGTATGACCTTAACTTTATGTACTCACGTTGTACATACTTTACGTTTATTTACATGATCCAAAGTTTTTTATTATAATAGGTTCACCCACAATTGTTTGCACAATTTCAATTATAAAACACATGCTTCATGATATTATTACAGTGTAACAATCACTTATAGGTGAACACCACATGCTTAAATTAATATCAAACCAAAAGTGAAGCTAAGTTACTTAGTCATTAACACATACTTTGATGATGATAATAGGTTCGATCGAGAAAAAAACAACAATTATAAGTAAAAATTAAAATCAAGGTTACAATCAATATTTAAAATTCAAAACCAATAATAAATTGCAATTATAATAAATTAAATTAAAGTAAATTAGTATATGAAAAATACATATTATAAAGCTAGTTACATACCTGAGTTGGTGTGACAATGATATCAATCGGGACGTCATGCGGTCCGAACAATTCTGCCGGCAGTGTGTCGAACACCTAAAATAGAACAATACTGTTTAATACAAACTTCCATACGTCATTTCTCGCCATGGCCAGAATTTTTGTGGTGTAAGTACTCACTCTGTAATCTTTGTATTTTCTCATTATTATTATTTATATAGGGATATATTTTATTTTATAGGATCAGGGACTTAGTTTTAATTATGGCTGCTAGGAAGTAGGTTAACATAAGAACAAGAACAGGTATTCGTGACGTTTAAGTGAGAAATAATGTAAAAATACACAAGAAATTCTCACTATTAATATATGTATAAGATATTAGTGATTGTATATTAATTTTTGTGTATTAAAAGATAAAAATAGTAATAAAATGGTGAATGTATGTAAACATTAAAAAATATGACTGCTAAGAATTAATAAATTAATAGGATAGGTAGAGGCACATTTGTTGGTGTGAGTACCTAAATGACACGTACATGACGCATACACGCACACAAACACATTAAGATAACATGGAGAAGTTTTAGCTACCATGTTCTTTTTTTGAAAAGCTTTTGGTGGTATATTTTTTTTTATTTATCACCATTGTCTTAACCAAAAAGTGTTGGTGTTAAATTGTCAGAACTCTTTGGTAATGTTTAGTGAGCATAAACTTCTCCATTGTAAAATTTTTACCTGGCAATCGTGCACAGTGGTGGCAACCAGTGTGTTTGGCTTGATGGCTTTCATGTGCATCATCAGACCGAACTCGAGGTCACCATAGCCTATACAATACATACCATTTATGATAAAGGTTACAGAAAAACCATTCGCCCTATAAAAGTAGTCAAGAATTGGCCACCAACATTTTGATAAATTTAAGAATGGCGACAATTCTTTGAGACATCATCAAAAATTTAGAAGAAAAGGTCTTATTAAGCCAATCAATAATATAACATTATATAAAAAAATATAGATACAAAATAATAATCCTTCAATTTGACATTGATATAATAAATGATAATAAAAATTTAATATGTAATAAGCTTGTAATAAGTTTTTGAAATGATCTTACCTCGGCCCTTGCCAATGCGGTATCCCTCTTTGGACACAGCTACTGATCCCATTACGACCAAATCAAGCGAAACGGAGTCTTCTATGCCTAAAGACGGGAGAAAATTACGTGAGTCTTTTCATAATACACATACCTAATAAAAACTATCATGCCGGTGGTTTATCAGTACCCTTAGTATGAGTTTGCTTTACGTTTAAAGTAATTGAAACGAAAGCGCGTTCGGCGCTCGGATTGGTTGGTTTATTCGAGCCGGCCAATTACAGCGCCGAACGCGCTCTCGTTTCGATTACTTTAAACGTAAAACAAACTCGTACTAAGGGTACAGATAGATGTTCATTTGATAGCAAGTTTCAACCTAAACATCTGCAACATCCGAGGAGTCAAAAGGACGTTACCAGTTTGTTAAGTGGGGGGTTTACTATGAGGGTAAATTTTGGAGCAAATAGCTAGAAAAAGCTTTTAGAAGGAGTTCTCATTTATTTATCAATAGCCTTTCTTAATGTCCTTAGATTTTGTGGGTGTACAAAAATCGTGTTTAATATATTTTTTACCAGTCTCAACTAGTTAGACCCACGCTAAATACGCAAAAAATCTACAAAATAGTATTTGCTTTCAGTTTTTTACATCAATCGTATATACAGTTAAGTAGTGGGTGTTTTTATACACTCAGCAAGGTTATTACATTATGAAATCTGCTGTTAATGCATTCACAGAATCACGATTTAGAAAGTGAGTCTGAAAACGTATTTACTTAGATGGATAGAGCAGAATTGGGTAGTGTCTAGTATTTAATATGGCTCAACTTAACAAAAGGCAAGTTTTTGTAAATGAAAGTAGTTATTTTAGTTAGTCTACAAAAGCGTGTAGCAAGAATAGATGTTTTCTACAGCTACAAATTTGGTTGACCTATAAATATCGCCCTTTCTTTGAATACGATTTATTTCCACTATCAAATTTCTTGTTTCTCGTATAACGTATTATAAATACTACGTATTCTCGTGAAATAGAATTGAGCTGAAGTGCAAAGTAGGAACGACCGACATAGTTTCGTTTTCATTCTTCGTTTGGTCTTCAGTTGTCAATATTAATATACGTAATTGATCAATAAGCTCAGTTCATTGAACAATTCCCCACATAATATACTTATGAGTCAATGCGTCTTTGATAAAAGAGCCAATAAACAGTCCAGTTTTTGCTCCTCCAAGGTCGGGCCTGAACAAAAGAGATACTTCGCACCTGTTTACTGATGATGTCATACTAGTACCATAAACGTTCGGAGAAGAGAATGTATATGCCAGTTTCATGTGACGTAGAATGTGGTCTTGTATAGAAGGGAGTGTCACTGATCAGCAAATAGTTCTCCTAAGGACACTGGTTTAAGGTCTATTTTTCTATCGCAACGTGATCCCTGTTTTGTATTCCAAGGTCACAGAAATTATTAAGTTAATTGGGAAGATCTATACTTGAAGTGCATCAGCAGAATGAAGATTCTGGGTATGATTCTTACCAATAGGTTTTCCATAGGACTCCATTCCGTTGCGCGAGACGGCCTTCCTGATGGCTGCTGGGCCAGTCTCTCCTTCAGGCAGCTCCAGCCGGTTTAGGAACCCTTTCTGCAGACGAGGCACCGGCACGTACAGGGTCTTCTGTTGCTCAAGGCAAATTACCCTGGAAATAAAAAAGAATTTACAACGTTTAGCTTTGGTCTTTTGTTCATATTAGAAATTAAATTGTCTCTCTTCTGCGTTCCGTTCTGTAAAACATAAGTTGGCTTTGGTAATGAGTAACGAGACGATTTGGCAGTGTAAGGATTTTGCATAGAGCTATTATCATCATCTGCTCCCCGCAATTTTATAGTTACTTTTAGTTAGACCTAATATAAAATTCTGGTGTTAGCTGTTTTTACTGCCATAATGTCATAAGGACATGAACGACCGACCTCTTATAACACGCTCTTCACAACCAACGAGTCAGTTAACATTTGCCTTTGTCTTCTAGCAAAATTAAACATAAACGCAAGCAGTAACCACAAATTGGGTTAACTGAACAATTGCATCGAACAATCGAAACTATTTAACGTGTGGTATATATGAGTTTAGAATCTACAAAGACATAGATTGCTTTGCTTGGATTGTTTTTTTTTTTATGGAATATGGGGCCACCGAACATACGGGTCACCTGATGGTAAGCGATCAGCGCTGCCGATGGTCACCCGCAACACCAGAGGAGTCACAGGCGCGTTGCCGATCGACCGACCGAATATGCTCTTTCTTGAAGATTTGAAGGTCGTATCGGTTCGGAAATACAAATTTTACTACGACGAGTGCAATTCCAAACATATATAACTGGTTGTAGGATTAAGAAACATTGAAACTACATTACAAACGTTTTAGGACTTTCTAACTGCTCTTGCAGCATTTATTATATTAGAGTAACTAGAGGAAGATCAGCTGATGTAAAAGCCGCAATCCAAATCCAATTCAGATGCGGGATGAACACATAATACAAGAAACATTTGAAGTCAGTTGTGAGAAGTAGATTACTGAAGTAATAAAGGAGTCAATTACGGTCACAATGCATGCACTATGTTCGCGTTTAGTTCGAGTCGCGTGAACGTAATATATGGAGAATTATGCAAGTGTCATCATTTAATATGAGTGAAAGTCGTTGGCGTAGTTACTAGGAATAGAGCTATGTACTTATATTACTGGCTCCAGCGATAAGTACTATGAATATGTAAAGCATATTATAATCTTCAGACCGTCTTATCCGAGCAAAGGGTCTTTCGGTTCAGTACAATGTATTTTTGGGCATTTCTCAGTAAAAGCACAGAGCACTTTATTATTCCCCGGTGTATGCCAGAGAATTCGCTGTTTTTTACACAGGACTCTGACAAAATGTGGGTGACCTCGTGATATGTTACATTTTATATCATTTTTTTTATGGAATCAGTTGCAAACGAGCTTACGAGTCACTTGATAGTAAGCGATCAGCGCCGCCCAGGGATGTGTGCACATTTGTCTACTCCTTAGGTACAATAAATGACGTGCTTGACTTATTCAAACTTCCATAACTGATTCGCTACCCTATAAATAATATTATCTACACATAGAACCATAGTTACTGACATTAATGCTAGAAGATACCTAAGCTCTCTGAAATATGTCGTGAAACATTCCACCGCTTTACATGTTTCGATACAAAGTCTCAAGATGTTAGCATATTCTATGTTGTGATCTACACATATACACATAAATTAGGAAAGTTTCACCTTCAGAGCAGTTATTGATTATAAACTTATACAGGTATGTTACTAAACAAGAATTTGTTTTCTTTGCTAAGTTTACTCAACAAATACGGATAGATGGGATGTTTTTGCAGGCATGGCCCTTAAAGATATACAACTGATTAAAGTAGGAAAGTAGTTGTGGCGTTATTTATTTCCTATTACATACAAAAACACAAAATTAAATCTAGTTTCAGTCGATTATAGGTAGTCTGAAATGATCCCTTATATTTCCGATGTTACTCAAAAAAGTATAAAATACTATTTTATCGATTACAATCATTCATGTTCGTGAATTCGTGATGCTCTGTCTACCAGTGATTTAGTTTCAGGATGCACCTAAATACCAATTGAGTGGCCTTACATAGCTAGACAAGGAGCATCGATATTACTTGCACTATTCAACCATTTAAACGGAATTTTAAGCTAAACCATCTTTTTTTATTAAAATGTTAATATTGGCCGGGTATTTGCGGGCATAATATCTTTGATACCGAACGGCCGAAACTAATCGCCGATCTTAATCCAGAATCTGTCGATCGATCTCGGTTTTGGCAAAACTCAGGAACATGGTGGATTTTTGATTCTGAAATGTTCACTACCTTCAACTGATTTTATTCTTCAGTACTTTATATTATCACCAGCTTCTGGTGGCTTCCACCGGCCGCGTCATTGCAGACCATAATCTACCCCTGTAAGAAATTTCATACCGACCGCTTCAGCAGTTTTGACGTAATTAACTAATAAACATACGCACAAACTCACAATCTTTCGCATTTAAGTATAATATTAGTAAGATCATACTTAGATATTCCATCTTTCATGAAAACACAAACGTGATAATATGTCCTGAATTCTAACAACAAAATATTGCAGACAATTTTTATCGCAATGAATCGACTAGTATTCGCGTGAAAGTGGATACGCGCAGTTGAGTAAGTTTAACAATCATTAATTTATAGTTATAAAATCATTATTACTTCAAGATTTTGATTTATTATTTTGGAACGGACAGTGCTGAAACACGAACTGCCGTACTCGGAGACATTTTTTAGCAATGATTTTGTACCGAAAACTTTTGCCAAGGATTGGGTTAAGTAACCATTAATTAACTCTGAGTATGGTGGTAAGCATCCTTCGTAGTGTAGACATTTATTGTTTTAGCTTTGGCTGTTTTACGATTTTTTAAACGGATAGGGCACTAAAATTTTTATGGCTTGGTATTAGTGCATTATTAATTCTATGAACTACTTCATTGAAGAATTCCACAAATTTAAAGAATTCAACAAATTCATTTTCGCAAAATGAATATCCACTACAGATATAGATCTTTGTCAAAAATCGATAAAAATCTGGCAAAGCGTAAAAAGATTTTTATGAGAGATATTCTTTTGATAGATACCCAAAATCGATTAATCTAATCCCGAATCAGATCGTGTAGTTTGATTGCATTTTTGAATTGATTACGTTTATTGGCTAGTCTTCTGTACCACTTATCCATATGCTACATGAACGTGGACAGCAGAAAAGAATGTTTTGGTCATCACCACTCTTCTCAAGAGTACCTATCACAGAATACAAGCAGATAAAGGTACTACCAGCAGCAACCTGGGGCTCTTTGATTAATTTGACAAGACTCGCCTCTCTTTATTTCCCCAACAAAAACTCATGAAATCTTTTTCTCACAGACCCTACTTCTTTACTTTTGTAGAAAGCTGTTAAAAATGTTCTAATTAAAACCAGAGCTTCCATTACTCCATTAATTAATCTAATACTTACTAACGGTAGCAGCAAGCATTACTACGATTATATTCGCACTGCCTTTATACGAGATACTTATGGTCCGAGATCCCAGAGCTGTCAGACATATCTTATTTTTACAAGCATTTAACCTTCGGCTTACAGTAGTCTTGTATGTACTTTTTAATGCCTTAATGTTTGTAAAGCTTGCCGAGTGACACCAGCGCAGGTACCAGGTGAGAAAGGTAACTAAAAATTAGACTCACTTAACTTAAATTTTTATGTCTGATTTTTATATATGTTTTGTAGAATATTACTCTGAAATCATATTAAAAAAATCAGACATTTTCCATGGACCAAAACTTTTATCAGACGCTATAAAGCTCTAAAAAATAGTGCGCCTTACAAAATTGTAATAGCAATATATGGTGCCCCTGTAATGCAAAACAGTAGTACAAATCATCATAGTTTTACCAGATAATTTGCACGAACGTGATTACCATCGTGAATGTTACAAATGTGCTACTGCTTTGCCGAAAAGATATTTCTCTCCAACCTCACATATATTGCTATTACAATTTTGTAAGGCGCACTATTTTTTAGAGCTTTATAGCGTCTGATAAAAGTTTTGGTCCATGGAAAATGTCTGATTTTTTTAATATGATTTCAGAGTAATATTCTACCATATATAAAAATCAGACATAAAAATTTAAGTTAAGTGAGTCTAATTTTTAGTTACCTTTCTCACCTGGTACCTGCGCTGGTGTCACTCGGCAAGCTTTACAAACATTAACATTAAAAAGTACATACAAGACTACTGTAAGCCGAAGGTTAAATGCTTGTAAAAATAAGATATGTCTGACAGCTCTGGGATCTTTATTAGTCTAAATTGAAAATTTGACGATAATTTCGGTAAACTATTCAATGGATTAATATTCATACACGTAACATCACATCTGTTAATCCCTGAAGGCACACAAACTGGAATATTTACATAAAACCCACTTTTCGACAGTTATCCCGGCTTACGGTTATAGGGCGGAAAACGAGCAGGCGTATCACCTGATGGTACGCAATTGGCGCCTTCCATGAAGACCCGCACCACGAGAGGATTTACAAATACGTTGCCAGCTTTAAGGATCGGAGATGATCGTGACGACAGAAAATACATTGATCTCTACTGCTATATTCTTCCTGCAGATGTCGTAAAAGTCTACTAAGGCATTGCATATTTAACAAAGACCGGGCAACAGTGATTTCTGATAAACCTTTTAAACTACCAGCTCCAATCCACCAGCCCACCGTGAAGATTATAGCTAACGTATCTTATGTGGAGGAAAACCCATATTCAAACAGTGTGCAGCAGCTGGTTGCTACCAGCTATGGAGCAGACGATTTGGCAAGGAAACAAAGCAATATGTTATTTTAATTATTTAACATACAGCTAGTTAGCAATATTACTATGTAATATGTAATAAAGACACGAGTTATCACCGTGATTGCACGGGTCACATAATTATCCGAGGAATATATTGGTCGATAATTATGTTATAACAAGCCGATATCTGATTAAACAATATAATATTTACTGGATTCCCTGTTTGTACTAATTATTTCTTGTAGAATAATCTCCTTTTAGCCATCTCTTTTGATTTGGATAGTATACTGGCTACAGATATGTGATATGAAATGTTTCACTTGTTTCACGCCTCTGGTGTTTCGGGTGTCCATGCTTACCATCAGGTGATCCGTCTGCTCGTTTACCGGTTTATATCATTAAAAGTGTAAGTACTTAAAAGTGCCTATCTAATAATAATAAATTAATAGTATAGTTTTGTACTAACTCATTTTTGTTTTCTATTGAATGCGGGGCAAAATCTAGTTAATTTAATACTACTGTTTACCACGTGAATAGAGAAATAGACGGAATGATTGCTAATATATTATCATGTACTTACCTACATTATTTCAATATGCATTTATTCTTTAACAAATTGTGAAAAATCAAACAGCAATGTAGTAACGCGCATTAAAGTATATTAAATTACAGTTAGCAGAACGTATAAATTTTCAGCGGTTCTAGTGGCTTATGTAATAAAGCAGAAAGTTATAAAACATTCAGTATGGAATGCGTTGCCCAAGATATTGGTCATGGGTTGCGTAAATAATCAACTTACTTGGACTTACTAGTAGTAGCTGGTTTCCAACCTGCATTGTTTTTATAACACAAACAATAACGTCTAATTAAATGTTAATTTCTAGATATTTCCTTAGTAACGTAACTGCTGAACCCAGCTGATAATATTCAATACAGTTTTGAAAAATATTAAATTATTTTTAGATTTATCAGAGAAAACAATTTGGGTAACTTTGATTTAGAAAACCACTCAATCTATCACTCAACTAGCCACATAATTATTGTCGTGTACATTCCTCGTTCAGCTACACAGCTTAGTATCAGTGGAAACGGTCACATAGTTTCACAGCTCAGCTATTACATCTTCGTAGCATAGCTACATACCACATCTCTGGTGGAAAAGCACGCTCAACCAAACGTTATGTCTTTTACACAGATTAATTTTATCAAGAACTAGAATAGGAAAGGCATTTAATGCACATTCGATAATAGCAATTAAATTAAAATAGATACCGTTTGTGATCAAGAGACATTAAGATTACATTTAACTTTACTTGTGATAATGGTTTAAACTATTAGTTCTATTGTGGTGTTGAATTAACAGTCATTGAAACTATTTCCCAATTAATGTCGATTTATTGTTTAGCACCCTCAATGGTAAATTTATTTATTAGACAGAGGGCTCACCCCTGAAAGCCTATCAATGAATTAATGATACGCAACCCAGAACATCATGGACTTTTAATTTCCAATGGTAGATGATATTTTACAACAGTAATGTTCCGAGTCCGTGAGATAAGCGGGCAAGCAATAAAAATTAATACCTACATAAAAAGTAAACTTGTATTATAATTCTTTTAGTCCACCGAAGCCCTTCCAAATAATTTATAGGTCAATGACTTCTTTACAGACAAAAAATGGTGGCGTGAAAGCATCGAAAACAATTACTAAAGTGACGCATTACTCTAAACTCTCCTCCTACCAATTGACAGAGTAAAACCGTCGGAAAAGTGATTATAATTCTTTCAGTTACAGTATTTAGGCGGTTCGGTGAGACACCTCTATGCTAATCTAAAATTAGCCTTGTATTATGTGTTCTGGAATGTGTCCCGTGCTCGTCGGCTAACTGAAATCAACTGTGCACGACGTATCATGAAGGTAACGTTTTAAATTCGCTAGACTTGTGCTATGCTAGACTAGGAGCCGTCAATCAGGCAGCGGTGCGGAACGCAGCAACTACACGAAAGGATGATATAAGAGGTACCAATGCGAGCTATGTTGTATGTACCTATTCTCTATTTTGTGTCGTGCTTAACTTTCTTCGCGATAGTTTCAAAACTTTGTTGCTGTCTTGCTGTTAGAATGTATAATAACATTTTACTTAAACACAAGAAACATGTATGTTTCTCAACGTAGAGGAAATCAGCGGATCCATGGATTTAAGAACTGTCGCCATAGATCCTATAGTTTTTCCCAATCTCCTTGGGATAAAAGCATGAGAATTTGCCACTATACGTGCATACATAGGATGACGCTTTTTGTTACATGAAGGGCAATGCAAAGGTGTACATTCAAATGTAGCATTCACTTAAAAAGGTCCACGCCAATGTCTACTGAAATTGAATACATTTTCAGCATCCATGGTCCGCACTACTTATTGATATTTTATAAGCTATTTTTAAAGTCCAAAAGGTCGATTAAAAGTATATTGTTCAGCAATCTTTCCTTCGATCTACTCACTTTTATCAGATAACCTTGAACTTGAAGCTAATCTTCACTTTCATGGAAATTAACAGTTACATCATGTTTTATTCATTATTTACGGACTTATGCAAAGATGTGTGTTGAATTCGGGATTGCTGTTTTATGTTGAGCCAGTATAGTTCAGTTTTGTCTCTGCAGTCCTTAGGTCTTTGAATGATAATATCATCTTCATGACTGTTTTAGTACTAAATCAGTAAATCATCGATGTCTTTTATTGTAATTTCTGTAGGTTTCTGAATGGAATAATATTTGAGAAGTAATAATGAAAAAAGCAGAGGACCTACAGGAATTGTGTGTGATTGATTCTTAGGAAGTACCGAATAACTTCATTTGTTGCCAGTGCGTCTGCAGTACAAAGACAAATTGGAAAACAACGCCAACATCAGCTGTTTTACACACCTATATCATAAAATCTAGCTTAAAGGACCACATACCTCACAGCCTCCTGCGGTTTATCGGGGTTGACTTTCACGGTGCTAGCATTCTTGAACACGTCCAGTTCAGCCAACTTGGCTGCGGCTTCTGGGGCGCCCTTGAAGTTGGGGATCCTGTTGTAGACCGGCCTGGGGAACATCGCCAGTCCATTGGACTCCAAATGACGCCATACCTTCAACCGGAACGAATGCTTCGTAACCTCCTCCGGCACCGTTTTCTTGGCTGAAAGTTTATTATGAGTTTTTATTATGGGTCGTTGAACTGCTTTTTATTTTTCGTTTTAGACAGTGGACAATGCGTAGGCGGAATGTTTCTGTTGGCAACATGTGTCGATGACATGACTAGGTGAGAGTTGGGTACGATACAAATGCGAAATGGCGTGCGTTCACGTACTTCTCTAATCCCTTTTAGAATTTTCCGAAGACGGGTGTCTTTCGTTAGTCATTCTACACGGTCATTAAAAAAGTTAGGCATGTGCGTTTTTTTGTTCAAAATAACTACACGTGTTCTGGACAACAAACCATTAAAGAAGCGCTCGAACTCATAAATCGCCATCTACGGAAAACGTTGCGTAACCAACCATGCTCCTCTAAAAATGGAAAAACAAATACATAGTAAGAAAAGATTTAATTTTCCAACACAACTGAACGCTTAAATCACGATTCCGAAATGAGGTCGAAGCGATAAGTTGGTCTATTAAAAACCGAAAATAATCGTATATTTGTAAAATAAATGTTTAGACGTAAGGTAAATGACCGTTGCGTTCAACAATTCTTAAGTTATCCGTTCAGTTGTTAAACAGTAAATTGCTTCGACGGTTAATACGCAAGCAGTTACTTATATCGTTATTGCAATGATTCGATAAAATGGACAATGAGTTAAGTCTATTTAGACGTTAATAATATTGAAGATATGGATACCTAATCACATTGATTTGATTCGTATAATACTGTCTAGAGAGGCAGCTATCGTCGTCCAGGGTATCTTGTCTAGTTTTTTTTAATATTTGTTTGGAAATCCCTTCGGAACAAAATGATGAACTTTCCGATCCTAGCACATGGACAAATCAAATCGTGGCCTTGGTAGTAGTGGAAACGCTCTGCCAATTTCATGAGCCGACCACGTGTCTACGATTTAAATTTAAAATTGGGAAGATTTCAATGATCCCGTTATTGAATTTGGGAAATAACGGACAACGGGTTGCTAAGGATTCCACGTGAATTGTAGTCGGGTGAAATTACTATTGGTTGGGTAAATTCACTAATTTGTTTCGCTTTGTAATCTACAGCCAAATACAGTGCTAAAGAGAAAAAGGAGAAAATTTTGAATATGATGTAATTCGGATACCTATATTTTTATGGAATAGGGGGCAATCCAGCATACGGATCACCTGATGGTAAGCGATCAGCGCCGCCCATGGACACCCGCAACACTAGACGAGTCACAGGTGCGTTGCCGGATTAACTACCTAACTCGTGACAGATTTGGCAGACCACATGAGCTAAAAGGCATTTTACTCCATAGTTTGAATAAGTTTAGATTTTTTGTGTGCAAACTCATATTAGTTAATAGGCAAACAGTATTTTTTTTTCTACAATGTCATGTGCTAAGGACTGCTCGGGCTAGAGACTCTTCATTTATGACTTTGACATCTAGACGCCCATTTGTGGTCTTGATGACTCAATGTAAGTAAATGCTTCCATCATTTCATCTGTGTTTGTAAACGCACCCACGGAACAGGACAGAACAAAAATACTATTAAGATATGCAGCTTTACTATAGTAGATGAAGAAATTATTTTTAATTTTTACCCAAAATAAAATGTTCGCCTGCACAGTTAGCGCGGTAGCTGGGCAACTGGCTGCCGTGCAACGTGTCGCGAGTCCGATTCCCGCACGGAACAACTTTTTATGTAATCCACAGATTGTTGTTCCGGGTCTGGATGTCATGTGTATGTGAACTTGTATGTTTGTAAACGCACCCACGACACAGGAGAAAATCTTAATGAGGGGCAAAGTTTTATAAAAAAATCAGACCGAAAGAAATACTCATTGAAGTAAGCCTTATGGCCGTATTGTGTGTTCAGTAAACATGTGGCTAAGTTGGTGCGAGCCAAGGTGAGCATTACATGGTTGAAACACAACACCTGTATCTTACTAAGTAGATACATACAATACATGTTTACTTCAAATTACATACTTTGTTTCTTTCTTGAGACTCCAAATACTCGTAAATTATATTGAGTTTACAAAATTTTATTTAGAATTTAGTGAAGGCAGACCACTCCTACTCTTCTTGTGGGTGTTGAAAGAGCTGGTTTAACGAGTACATAATATTGCACAGCACTCTTGAAATGATATATGTGACTTTCATTCAGATCCTTTTAACTTTTACTACATTTTCTGTGAAAAAGTAACACATTATCCCATTAATACTTTCTTATCATCATCAACAGTCTATACATGGCCACTGCTGACCGAAGGTCTCTTCTGACACGGAGAAGGTTTGTGTGTATATTAACACATTGACTGCCAACAAAAATCAGTTGAAGGCAAATCCTCCGCTAGCGCCGGTCACTTCTGCCCTCCATGGCGTTTAATGTGTTAATCAACTTGTAATACACTACACACTTGCATTTTTAATATTAGGTAGTAGTAGCAGTGACTCGTCAGTATTGTACTTAATTTCTACAAACTATTTTCAGGCTTTTTACCTAACTGCCGGAAGGGAAATATTTCAAAAAGTTTGTAGGCATTATGTAATATATTATATAGGTTTAAGATGTTTCTTAAAAAATAACATGTTCAACTTTCAAACTGTGTAATCTCTTTATTTGAACAATTGTGGTCACAATACTACGGGTGAGTGAGTCAGGTGTAAAATATTTTTCATTATTAACAATTAATTATACTCAACATTGAGATAAGTCAACATTTTTCCACATTAATCAAATTAATGAACCATAATTAAACTCTGATGGTTTGTTACCTCAACTAAAATATTGTTACGAGAACATTATAGAAAAAAATTATGTAGAAGATAGTATTAAAACAAAAGTTTTATTAACCTTTTGTATATAAGACAAAATATAAAATATATTGTGTCTGACGTGGATCTGAAGGGTTAATCTTAACAGCAACAAAGTTTATTGATGAAGTGATTCCGTTATTATGTTTGTGTAATTCTTACAACCAGTAAGTTAATGTAAGAATCGTATAAGACTTTCTAGTTACATAATAGAAGCTAAGCAGAATTTCATCCAACCTAATATTAATATATATCCAGAAAATTCCAATTACAAGACTCAAAAATGTCTTATCCAGAATATTTTAATGAATGTGTGATCAACCGAAGCATGCACCTATTAACACAATGATAACATAACATGTTTGTACACAAAGATAAATACTTAATGATAAACATACTCAGAAATAACAAAATAATCAGGAAAGCTGACAAAGTGATAAATAATTCAACCATGACCTATACAGCCCACACATACAAAATTGTCCCCGATAATCTACAACTTGTAGGTAGGTAGATTGAAAAAGTTCTAAAATTAAAAATCAAGAATTCCTTAATAGTACACTCATATCTATATAGATAGATGAGGCAACAACCTGCATACATAGACCTTCAAACTGATGATTCAATGCAAATAGAAAATCTAAAATGACCTCACACATCAACCATCCGAGGGTACTCGGATTAATTAAATATAATATTAATTATTACAGTGCACCTACTTTCTTGCATTTTTCTTATATGTTCCGCAACCAATAGAGAGTACATTGTACTCCACGCAATGCTCCTGCCTAATAAATCAGTTGCATTTTTACAAAAGAGGTGGGCAGACCAGAAGAATGTGAGTCATGCTTCACACTCCAATTAAGCTACCCACAGTATCAATAATTACAAGCCGAGGAAACAACCCAAATCGCGGTAATCGATGCACGAAACATTTAAACGCAAGTGAAATTACAACTGCAATCCGATTCTACAATATTTTTTAACATTAGCGTCGAAGAAACTTCGCAGTTTTCATCATTGCTTCATTGCGGGTATTTCGAAATACACGCGGTTTTATACACGAGAAGAATTTTCGTGTTTTTCAAACATTTCCTACCGGAATTTTCTCAAAATTATTAAATAAAACAGTGGAATAATGATTGTTATTCCATTATTTTTAATAGCAAAATGGAAAACTTACTGTTATCCGCGGCGGTTGGCGTACCGTCTCCGTTCTGCATTTTGATAATTTACCGCAATCGGGAGAACTTCTGCAGGGATTTCGATGATCTAAACGAAAACCATCAAAATTATTTGCAAAATAAAATCCTTCTCCGCCGGACGGAACCGTCACACACAAAAATAGAACGCGAAGTCGCGAATAAAAAACAAATGCAACCAACCTGCCAACAAAAATGATTTAGAGTTGCGCTAATGTTACTAAAGCCAAGGGAAGTTTTATTCTTTTAATCGACTAAAAGTCAAGTTTATTCGTTTTGAAGTATTAATTATTGATATTAAGGTAAATAATAAAAAATATTACTGCAAATAAACTTGGTTATAATAATGTATTTAATGAAAATTACTAGCGAAATTAGATTGTCAGATGTCACTAAAATTGTCAACTAATGTTCGTCAAACCGGCCACCTCTATAAACGGGTGTGCCAACTTCATAAAAATAATATTCCACTATATCTAACTATACGGATACCTACATAATAATAAAACGAGCACGCAGTAGTAGCTATAAGATTGTAATACCCTACTGGCTACTTAAAAGTTACCCACATGCGTACTATAAAACGAAAATTCTACACCACAGTTCTACACGCAAAACGTAATTTTGTTTTGTGCCATATACGATCAATAGACACACATAAATCTAACAAGATTCTAGGTATATAGGTACCTACTATTCACTAGTTTCGCATTCAATTTATTCTCGAGTAAAACTAATCGGGAAAAGACTGTCATTCTTATAATTCTAAGGCGATAAAATAATCTTAGCAAATGGCAACAGTAGGTAAGATTCTTAGCAATCCTTCGTTCTACAGTATGTTTTGACTAATGTCTAACTAGCCAGTTAGACTGGCTTGATTAATAAAATTATAGCTATTATACTTTAATCAGTATCGAGAAAACTTAGGCCTAACGTGTTACTGGGGCTCCGGCTCGAAGAGCAAGAGCAGTATGAGTCTGACACTCCCACTCGCCTCGCCCAGGGCGGGAGAAGTCATTTGATAATTTGCCCCTCAAAAAGAAGCAACATATACGACCCGGGTATCGAACCTGAGACTCCTTGCCAGGCACTTACAACCACTCTGATAACGAGGCAGTCTTCCGCAAATTGTTGTGTTCCTTTTTTTTTTAGTTCCTTATCAACCTCATTAATAAATTCTTGTAGCAAGAGTGATTGAGCATGTTTAAAACATTTTCGAAACTGATCTCTTCTTGAAATCATTGTCACTGTAGTGTTCACACTTCAACGGCTTCTAAATAACTGGAATAATGTAGACGTAACAGATCCAGTCCAGTAAGCAATCCAGTACTGGACTGGATCGCTGGACTGGAATAATGTAAACCGGGCATAATGTCACTGTCAGCGCTGGAATGTCACTGGAATCATACTGGAATGTTGCATTCCAGTGATCAATCTAGTCCAGTTGACTGGAAAGACGGTCTATTTTTCTTTCCAGCGCCACTGGAATAGTGTGAACAGCCTATCCAATGCTTTGTAGCATTGTCACAGTAGTGTTACCGATCCAACAGCTTCTGAATGATTGGAATAATGTGAACAATATAGCCCCAGACCCAGACCCAGTCCAGTACTGCACTGGATTAGCTAGCTGGATTACTGAACTGGAATAATATGAACCTGGCATTACATCTTGTGCCCCCGTGGTAAGCAGTCACCAGAGATTGAATCGACCAATTTTTTTCTATTAATTTGATTTTGACGTATTACGGGATAAATAAAACTATTATAAACATAAATTGTACGTTTATTAAATGCGTAATATATTATTATTTTATTAATTATCATCTTATGGTTTGGGACATGTGAAGTGGAGTGAGCATCAGCTCGAAAGCCGCGTCCTTCAGGTTGGCACCACGGAGATTGGCTTCATGGAGATCACTGCCTGACAGGTCACAACACTGAAAATAAAAAAGGATTTAAATAAGGAAGTTTATTTGTAGATGTTATCTAAAATGTATTCTACCTAGTTAATAAACGGAATTAAAAATGTATTCTAGGTAAAAACGAGATCATTATTTCTCTCGCCCAGTCATCATTCATAAATTTCAAATACACACCACACACATCACGACAGCTGAAAGAGTTATTCTGCGTGTGCATCTTTCCTTTTTTTTATGGCGGGGGTTATCACCACAATGGCCACCTTCAGCATCGATAAGGGGCACCGAGTCCTCTAATTAGACCTGCTCCGGAGCCCCTATGATGCAACGCCTGTTACGGCACATCCTTAGAGATCTAGTGCAACTAACCCGTATCACGTTGCACAGAAGGCAGTCGCCAAGTCGTAAGACCAATCCAAAACCCACGGACACGGGATTATATTGAAACTCAGATTTGTATTAAAATAAAAAAGAGCATTCAATACCTCCAAATCAGCCCCGGCGAGGACGGCAGCCCTGAGATCACAGTTTTGAAGGTTGGCATTCTTCAGTGTTGCCACGCGTAAATTGACTCCCGCCATGTTGCTTCCTTCTAAATTCGCGCCTAAAAATAAAAATGGAATACTGTCAATAAATAATTGCTTACTGTAAACTATAGTATTTGAATGGAGGGAGGGAAGTAATTCGACTAGTGTAGAGTGTGTGACATGACACTTCGTCCCTATAAGTACATATTTCAAGCCTTGTCTTGTAACCAGTCGGGTAAAATGTTATTAGAAAGAAAATTACTCAGTGAGCGCACGGACCACGGAGTCTTGATTGAGCTTAATTAAATGTATTGGATTTGGCTAATGGATGAGAGATTTGCGTCCTATTACATGGGAGACTTATTACATAACTGGTGAAAAGCCGATGTTACAATAAAATTAATGATTGTCACTATGGGGATTAAAATGAATGTAATATGTATAATTTATTATAAAATACCTTTTAAGTTAACACCTTCCATTACAGCTCTTGATCCAACTGGATCTTCCATGTTGCAACCTTTTAGATTGGCACCTGAAAATGGGAAATAAAAACCGTTCATAAACCAAATAAATTGTCTAATTTTATTTTCATCCAAATCTCGTATCGTCATGCCTTTTTATCCCCGAAGGGATAGGTATAGGTGCACATAACGGCACGTAATGCTAATGTACAATACACACCCACTTTTCACCATTTGTGCTATAAGTCCCATGTAATAGAGGATTAATTTGTCCAGATCTGTCTGCTTTATCATATTATTTTTATTTTTTTTAATAAATGAAAAAAGTATACAAAGTATTTGAGTGGCCATATAAATAGTTTATTAGGTTGAGCGGGCATCCCTTTAGGTGGAAGGACGACTTAGCCAGAGTTGTAGGGAGCCAATGGATGCATGTAGTGCCTTGTTATTCGACGTGGAGGCCTTTGTTCAGGAGTAGACATCTTCTAGGTATTAATGATGATATTGTAATACTAACCTTCCATATTAGCACATAAAGCTTTAACTCCCAACAGCTGAGCGCCTTCCAGGTTTGCATGCGACAAGTCAGCGCGCTCCAAACAGCAGTGCGACAAGTTGGCGCCGCTCAGGTTACAGCGGGATAAGCAAGCATACTGGAATAGATAAATATTGGTTACAGTTTTTAATAAATAAATTCCCAAAATAGTACAACTGTAATTGTAACAGTGTAATAATAACTGCCTAATGATGTAAACTTACTCACAGTAACTAGTGGTCATTTGAAAGCAACACAATGTGTTGCTTAACTTATATCATACATGTCTTTAACTAATGTCATAAGTTTTACTTATTTAAAAGCTTTTTAGAATTTTCAATAAACTCAGCTATCAGTAGTTTTTAATAAAGGCCTATCCAATAAATAAGGCATACAATAATTTAGAAATTTAATTATGTAATAGGCAATCAATTAATCACACTAATATTATACAACTGAAAGTTTTTTTGTCAATCACACTGAAACCACTAAAAAGATTTTGATGAACTTTGGTATACAGACAAGGTATGAGCTGACTTGGGTGATAGGATACTTTTTATCCCACGGGAACGCGGGCATAATGCTGGTAGAAACTAGTAATTAATTAAACTACCTTACAAAAGTTAGACAAAGCAAAACATACCTTAAAATTAATATATCTAAGGTCCAATCTGTTGAGATCAGCTCCGGACAGGTTTACTCCTTGGTACCTCAACTCCCAAGTGGTAGGAGTCATTATAACGGAACGGACAACATCCATGCGGGTCAACGCATGATTAATACCGCAAGCACTCCTTGATTGTTCTATCAGCATATTAAGTTGCGGTATCATTGAGTCTATACCTGGAATTGGATGAAGGATTTTATGGTTAATATTTAAGGCATGTTTGGGCTCCACTTAGTTTTAAATGCTGTTAAGATACAACATAATTATTAGACGGCCCACTTTATTTTTAACTTCGAGTTCTAAAATATATTTTGTGTATAAGACAATATAAGTCAATTATATGTACCATAACAGTGTTTCATATTGTGTCATATGATAGAATATTGTGTGTGTGTGTGTGTGTGTGTGTGTGTGTGTGTGTGTGTATGTAACACCCAGAAATGAACAGCTATCCAATAATTCTTTAACCATCTGGACCAGCCTGAAGGAGAGGAGAAGCCACGATCATTAGTCTTGGGTTTAAAACAACACAAGTAAATAAATTAATCATACCATATTTATATAAACTAGAAGAGGAAAATAATAAAACTAAGTACATAAATAAATAAATAAATGATTGTTGGGATTTCCTATGTACAGAAGATTGTAATTTCTACTTATGTTTGACATATCGTCGTTGTCAAACCAAAACCTGCTATGTGCACTTTTTTGTGATTTCAAGATTTTGACCATAGTGATTAGCTCACTACCTTATTTATCGTACGGAAAAACTGCTATGTGCTGATGACCAATATTTGTCGAACTATGGCCTCTTAATAAAATATGCTATGTGCCGCAGCTAAAACTTTGTCAAATAAAAACTGCTATGTGACATATTGCCACATAGCATATTTTATTTGACCATGACCAATGACAATACCTATTATAAAATCTGCTAAGTGTTGAGTTTAAACGATATTGTGCTCTTATAACCGCCTATTCATACAGAATACAATAATAACAAAGTATTGATATGAATAATTCTTTGTTCTTTAACACATTTGGTCTTTAACACAATATTTATGTGTAGGTGTACTGAGAAATTAAAGTGATAAATCTTAATGGTTTATTTACGTTTACCCTCAAACTTCATAACAAATCCAATAATTGACTTGCCTTTGTTTAACTATACTCATATGCAGTCAGTTATTAAGTACACACGTATACATATCGTCTAGTTAAAAATTAATTTCGGTGTTTTCGAGTGAATGTTACTATGGAGAGGGGAAAGAGAATGGTTGATTTAGTTTTGAATTCGGCAAATAAATGTTTACAACATGAAAATGAGCAAAATGTAAGCCTACCTCACAGAGAATCAATGAACCTTAATAAGGAAATTGTTAATTACGATGAGATTAATCAACCGTCTACATCTTCGGGCGTATTTGCCAGCATGTCAATTGATTCATCCCCGGAGCAGAGTGATAGTTCACCTATTCCTACAACCACCAAATCCAGGCGTTACATCATTTACACCAGTGATAGTGATTCATCAAATGAACAACCAGTGCAAGAATCGATAAACAACATCGAAATTCCGGGTAGCTCTCAAACCCCACCGTTAGGTCAATCTATGGCTAAACGCCGCCGTTTACTAGGAAAATCATACATGGGATATAAGAAAAAAGATGGAAAGCTAGAACAGAATACATCAAAAGAAGCTCGGTCTGTAAAAAGTCGTTGTAGTCATACTGCAATGAATAAGAAATCTAAACATAGTTTCATGTGTGGATTGGTATCAGAAGAAGAACGGTCTACATTGCATTCAAAATTTTGGAATATGAAAACATGGAGTGAAAAAAGGCTTACGTACAAGGATTAGTATCTCAAAGGAGTTTACGTAAGAAAAGAAAACGTGATAATCTCGTGAGTACTACCTCTAGAAAACAAGTTGGTTTTGATATTTTTATGCCCAAGTTTGATTGCCAAAATGCCAAAGTAAAAGTATGCAGATTGTTTTTTTGAACACACTTGATCTTGGACGTGATACTTTCTTACGTTGGGTTAAAGATATGCCAGCAATGGACCACGACAGTACAGCACCTCCTATGACTGGACACAGACACAGTGTAATGCCCACTAGGTATACGAGCTTACGAGGTACGGTAGTTGAATGGTTAGATTTACTTCCTAAAGTGCCAAGTCACTATTGTCGATCATCATCAAAGCGCATTTACGTCGAGTCAACTTTTTTATCACATATGCATATGCATACAGTTTACAAAACCTGGTGCACTGAACATAATAAAAAAACATGTTCACGAAATACTTTTCTAAGTGTTCTTAAAACAAATAATATCTCAATTCACAAACCAAGAAAGGATCAGTGCGATGTGTGTTGTAGTTTTCAGTTAAAAAATGTTTCACAAGATGTCTATGAAGTTCATATTCAAAAAAAAAATGAAGCACGTTATGCTAAGAAAATAGCAATAGAAAACTTAAAGAGTAACCCAGACATCGCAGTGATAACGGTTGACGTGCAAAGTGTCCTTTTAGCACCAAAATTGCTAGCTGGTGCACTGTATTACAAACAAAAATTACAGTGTCACAATTTTACGATTTATAATTCTCGTACCGCAGATGTCACTATTTACTTTTGGCACGAAGCAGACGGAGGAGTTACTTCCAATGAATTTACTAGCTGTCTAATTGATTACCTTAAAACAACATGCAAAGATTATAAACACATCACAATAATTAGTGATGGATGTAATTATCAAAACAGAAACAAGGTATTAGCGAGTACATTGAGTAACTTCGCTTGTTTTTTAAAGTAGAAGTGGAACAAATAATTTTAGAAAAAGGACACACCATGATGGAGGTTGATAGTGTCCACTCCACAATCGAACATTATATAAAACCTCCTATTTATGCACCCCAGGATTACATTACAAAAATACGTCAAGCGCGGCCCAAACAACCTTATGATATTAGGGTTGTTCACTACGATTTTTTCAAAGATTATGAAAATATATCGACCAATTATCAGTCGATTAGACCAGGTAAAAGGAAGGGTGATCCTACAGTAAATGATATCAGAGCATTTAAATACATGTCCTCCGGTGATGTTTATTTCAAACTCCGTCATCCAGAAGATTATATAATTCTTCCACAACGAAGGCAGGTTCCCCAAGAGTATCCTGAACCTGTGCCATTGTATCATGGTCCACTGGAAATAACTCAATCGAAGTTTAATCAACTTCAAGAATTAAAACCATTTATAGATCGTGACTACCACCCCTTCTATGATTGCCTTAAATTTAAGCCTAATTAATTTGTTTTTTTTATATGCATTAATATTAAATACTTACGTAATTTGAATATTTGTTTTTATTAAAACCTGCTATGTGTCCTAGACTTGACCACTTAAAATCTGTTATGTGATTTTTTTATTCCTTTATCGAAATTATAAATAAACTGTTAAATTTATATACTTAAAAGACAAATAACTTTACGTATAATAACGATAACTTTGAAATAAAATACTTTTAAAAATAAATGTTCGTATTAAATTTTTCAGGAAAACTTATTTTGTCAATATCTCAAAAGTATACTTTTTGCACATAGCAGATTTTGGTTTGACAACGACGATATAGCATGTTAGGTTTTGCATGATGGTTTTGCCTTTCACAAATAGTTATTTTGGCTATGTAAACTTGTATGTTTGTAAACGCACCCACGATACAGGAAACAATCCTAGGGAGTGGCACTATTTTTATAAAAATAAATGTTAATACAATATATTACTTGTTTATACCTGAACAGTTTTGTATGTAAGGGCAAAACTGGTTATGGCCACTATTACATAGGCATTATTTTAAAATTGGAACAAGTATTAGGTATTTCCTGTAAAAATTACTGTACAGCTAATTAGCTGTTTTTAAGTTATTATTAATTTTAATAATATACAATAATATATGTATCTATAGGTACTTTTACTAGCTTGTTCCCTATGATTTCAAGTGTATGATTAAAGGAAAACAGTAGCCTGTATAGAAATAAAGAAAGAACAAGTACAAAAAAAAAACAAGTGATTTGTATGTACAGTTAATACAAATATTTGTTTTTAACTATGTATGGATTTTCTTCAAATCTTTATTCAACCTCCAAATATAAAACTTACACCATAATAATTTCCTCATAGCAACATAAAAGAAAGACAAAAATACACTTTCATTCATATTACAATATTTTTTAAAACTTTATAATGAATAATTCTGCTTTATAAATAAATTTATTCATACATACCATAAAACACAGCCTCTTCCATCACACCTTTTGGGTTAACATTCTTATCTAATATCACATTTCCATGTCTCAAATAATTTAGAATAGGTTCAAAGTACTCCGGGCTCCTGTCTATCAAGTACGCTCCAACGGAGTCAGTAGCACTTGGAGTCATTAAGTACACATTATTATCATCTGCAAACATTCGGGCCAACATTGACATGGGTTCCTTGGCCAACAAAGTGGACCTGGACGTCGTAAAATGTTTGCCACCAACATTCAAAGTGATCCAGTCAGTCACAAGCTGACTCTGTTTGCTACTCTCGCCCAATTCAATATTCTGAACGGATTGAGTTAAATTATCACAACTTTTTGACTCCGTATCATCGTTTACGTCCAGATAAATCTTCTCCTCGTCTCTTATTACTCTCACATCGTCAATTTCACAGCCATTTGTAGAATATAATCTCAAATTCTCTGAACTCTCTTCAAAATGTTTCGATATTTGCGATTTTAACGCTTCAATCGTGTCTTCCAGGGCCACAACTTTTCCATTTCGTTCAGATTTATTCTTGTAAACGTACACTCGTTTCATGCTAGGCGCCTCCTTTGTTCTGTTATCTTATTGTTGGGGAAAATCAATAATATTTTCCGAAGACTACTATCACTATCTCACATACTCGTACAAAAAACAACAGGTGTAATGTCATTATGTCAATGTCACTCAAAACACAAGTCAGTCTGCTGTCAAAGTATCATTTTCCTGTTCACGCGATTTTAGTCGATTAAAGTTTTGTAGCTATTTCAAACTTTAATTATTAAGAAAAACCTTAATAGAAATAAGATAATCAACAATAAATATAATATTTAACAATTATATCTATTTTCTTATAAGAAATCTACAAGTAGGTTTGGCTTTGAGCAACCTGAAATCGCAATTCACGTCTAAAAAAATAGATGGCGCCATTCACTGAAAAATCAGAATAGGCGCGGCGATTTAAATAAAAATAAATTATTTTATTTTCTGAGCAGTGACTACAACACATTTTATCAAACTGCTTTTACTTATTTACCTGCTTTAGTTTTTTTTTAATAACACCGCTTCAATCCACCACTACTCGTAGTGCCCCCCTCGTAATATTACAACCTGTTATAAGTGCGATGTCGACTTTAAATTTTTTTTCGAAATAGCTACCTAAAATATCTGCAATGATTATTAAATAATAGGTTAAAATTGAATCCATCTCATAATCTTTCACTCCATTACCCAGAGAATGCATACTTCACAGCAATAATTTATTAACGACATCGTAAACATTAAGGTAACTGCCGAACTACAAATTGATCGCTGTAGGAATCCAGATGGCCATCGTAAAATACATCAGCCTGTGATCTCGTCTTGTTGACGGAAGGTCTATGACAACATTGTTACGTAGGTACTAGTTAAATGCTCGATCTAGGCCGTGACGTCACGCCTGGATTTAACGAACAGGTAGGTAGATAGAGAATGATGTCTTTACGTGCTTTCGACATGAGTAATGTATGTGAAATTAAGCGATCTGTCTCTATGTTTAGGTAGATTTATCAACCAGGCTGGCGAGTAGAGGTTTCCAGGATTACACAGAGATTTTCGGTTTTCGAAAATTCTCTCAGCAAAATTAGACTAAATTAGATCACACTATTTAAAGTTGTCCCACTATTGGATTTTCATCTGTTTTGTGGCTTTGATTACAAACACACAATTTCACATACTCATTAGACGAGTAGTTCCAAGAGGGAATCGGAACCTTTGCCCAACCACTGCCACCAATCGTGCTGTATCCTTACGTTTACTTTACGTTTAAATTAACCGAAACGAGAGCGCATTCGGTCTTCTAATTGGCCAGCTAGAATAAACTAACCAATCAGGGCGCTGAATGCGTTATAAGCGTAAAGGAAACTCATACTAAGAGCACAGTTGAACTAGTTAAATACTACCTATATAAGTATGTATCACGTATTCACGTGTAGTAACTATGTATTGTTATTGTCATGCCAATTGCCTACTGTAAATGACTGTATGAGTAGTAAATAGCCTTAGATGGATACTAGCTTTGGTCCGCAATTTTGTTCGAGTGCATCTTTTCAACTGTCAAGTTAAAGGATTATGGTAATGCCTTGGTGGATCATATGATAGTTTAACAGTCGACGCATCTAATTTGATGCAACGAGGCCCAAAGACAGACTGACAAAAATTCTAAATTAACAATATTTTTTTCTACTAATAAATAAATAGATAAAAAGGAAAAAAGCAAAACTATTTTTGTTCCTCTTGATTTAATGAAGACGCCAATTAATCTATTTTCTTCTAATTTCTGTTCTTAGAATTGATTTTATTTCCGAGATTCTGTCTGTTCTGTAAAGCCGGACATAGGGGCCTCTAACAGGACGTATCTGATCAGGATTATAATTAGATACGATACTTAATATGTAGTTTAGACGCAGAAAAAAAAATACATTTTTTTTATCTGACCTATTGCGTACGTACAAACAAAAGGTTTGTTTATTACATTAGTGTAAGTATTACATACGAGTAGGTATGTACATATACAATACATAACGTTATCATAAATATGAAAAGATGTGTATTTGAATGAAATGAAACAGTAAGTAGGTACTTTGTGAAGAATATTACTAAACAGCTATTAAAATATGCGTCTTTCAGTTTAAATTATGTAAACATCAGTGTTGAGTTCGAACTGGCTGGATAAAGTGTCTGTGCATTTCTAGTTACAATACAGAATTTAAAAAAGCCAGGATAGAATAGTTCGCGTTTTCGTGTTGTCCCGTAGTGTCTCGAATTGGGAAAATGAGTGCATATGGAAAAAAAAATGGATAGAAAGTGAACAACTGTTTTACGTTTAAGTATACTTAAACCATTGTTATATCTAATAGTGAACGTGGGTATGTAATAAGCGGACGGCAACCAACGGTAGGTCGCTTCCGGACCAGAACCAGACCCAGTGTGTAACGTAGTTAAAGAGCCATCAGACCACCACAGATGGGGCACAATAGGTCTGACAGCTTACCTAGCGGGTTTACCGCGGCTCCGGCTTGAAACGCAGGAGTAGAAATGGGGTGATTTTCAGTCAGTAAGAGATTGACACTCACTCTCGCTTCGCCCAAAGCGGGACAGACAAGTCATTGATCTTCGCCCTTAAAAATAAGTACCCCCATAATAAATAGCTACTCAATTAAATCAATTAATGACGCATTTGCTCCTATTCTTAAACTTTGATTCGTTTTATCCTCAGAAAAGAGAAGAAGTTTTATCTTAGTATTGTTATCTTAAATGTCTTATATTTTTTCATTACCTAACTGACGGGCTAATTAGATTTTTATATTTCATATCACGTCATCGTCCCTATTAGTTAGTAGGTACACACATTACCTATTCATTGAATTACCTAATTGGGGACATCTTAATTTTATTTCTTTGATTCTTTTATGTACGGTACGAAAGTCAAGTGTTTTTATAGATGTTAAATACGAAGGTTACGGGTTACGGGATGATGGTGGACGTTAACCCATAGTCCATGCTAAGTAAGCGTAGTAAGCGAACATACATACCTTTGAAGGTATGTTCGCTTACCATCAGTTCATCATTATTATATCATCATAAAAAACTTAAATTATTTTGTGAGATTGCCTGCCTCGTTGGCCGAGTGGTTGCAAGTGCGACTGGCAAGGGGTCTCGGGTTCGATTCCCGGTTCGGGCGAAGTATTACTGGTCTTTTTTCGGTTTTCGATTTCTAAAATTTCTCCGTGGTAGTACGGAGTCTAGAAATGTGTCCGGTATATGGCAATAGACTCACCCCCTATTACATGGGACTTACAACACAAATGGTGAAAAGTGGGTGTACATTGTATAGCGGCATTACACGCCGTAATGTGCACCTCTGCCTACCCCTTCGGGGATAAAAGGCGTGACGTTACTATACTATATTTTGTGAGATTTCTACGTTAGGTAATCACCTATTTACTTTACATTTACATAATATTTATACATGTTAAACCTTCGAATAACGATCGTGAGTTAAAATAATAACAGCTGACATTCCCGCTTCGCTTGGCAAGAGTTGTGAATTATGTGTTCTGTGGTATTCACAGGCCACAGGTAATATTACTGGAGGAAGACATTATTAGATTTCATAATTTATTGCATTTATATTTAGTTTTGTATCTTAATAGTCGTTTAAGAATTTGTATAGACTGTTGCGTGATTTAGAAAATGTCTCATTTGGCCATTTTGAACATTTCTTTTATAGGAGTTTTTGGGTTGCGCGAAGTTTCAATTTAATTTCCGATTTTCTGGTCGCTTTTCATACCATCTCGCTCTTTTTATCCAAAGGCACGACAGTCAAACCGAAGATATCATGGTTAGGAGTCACGTTTTTGATCACTTGACAATCATGTCTTAATTACTTACCTATTTAAGTGTGGAAAAGCCATAGCATGAAATGGTCTGCTCGACTGGAGAGATACCACGGCCTTACAGAAATCCGACTTGAAACAACGCTTACGTTGTGTTTCGTCGTGTGACTGAGATAACCGGAGGCCCAATTTGCACATTCCCCGACAGTTTTTAGCCCCGAAAAGCCAGCGAAACACTTATTAATTCTAACGCTCCTTAACGTTTCGGGCGGCGCCGATTGCTTCCCATCTGGTGGTTCGTCTGCTCAGTTACTGGCTTATATCAATAAAAAAATTCACGAAAATGTTTAAAACAGCATTACTATCCTATATACTTGTAATATGTACCTATTCTAAGTCTTCTGTCTTACATAAGAACATGAAACAATAACTATGCACTAACAATACAGAGCTACTATTGCTACTACATAATTTGTCGTGATAATTGATGCGTGACATTGTTGGCGATGCCAAGATGTTATCACATCACGTGTCAGACACCGTACAATAAGAATCGGAACTGATTGCACTTCTGTAGATGATGTGATGACGCGATGACGCGTTCCTTTGACCTATTGTACTTAGGTCAGGGAATACGGACTTTGTGTGCCTTTAGAAGCCGGCTGCAATCTTTCTAACTGTATTTAACAATCTTACTAAGTGCGCTAGAAAAAGAAAACAGGATTAATATTCTTTTTTCCGTTGGTATACAATGAAGCACTGTCATAGTCAGTTTCTTTATTAATTGGGTAGTTTCCTAGGTCAAAAATAAATTATTTTGATATTTCAATACTTATAATAAAATATCCCAAAATAATCGTATTTTCATTTCGACAAAAGTATTGAATTTGACTAGTAGGATAGGTAATACCCTATTAGGTCTCTTTTGCTTCATCAACAGTCATCTGTCTTTTCATGCGTGCTCGTCGGTTTAAGGGCTTATACCTATCTGGCAATCTGGTCTCTATAATGTCCCATACCATATAACTATTCTATTTGGCTCCATTCGGGAATACAATCCAAAACCCTCCTTTTAGCATTCGAGTTTCTAATTGCACACTCGACCCATGACAAAAATGAAATACAAAATTAAATAGTAATTTAAAAAGTGATTCAATTAGGTAATTGATTGATTTTTTACGTATAATGAATCTTAATTTCCGTACAATTTTGCCAATAATTACTTTACCAGAGAAATAAATGATATTTAAAATCCATTCACTGATATCCCTACTGGCTACTGAGCGAACATTCATTAACACATTACACTCATGTGAAACAAACTCGAACAATTCTATAATTAGGCATCCAATATACGCTTACCTAGCCAATTAGTTTAAATACAACATTCATAGACACATTCCAAAAAGCTTTCACATTCCAAAATATTTAAAGCTGGATCGATGTCAATAATTCTGGCAGAATGCCATGTTACACCGAACCAAAGGACGTACAGACTACTTATAGGTCGGTTTAACTGTTAGATAACTTCTACTGGTGTGTTCAAATTGTTCTTGTATTTTGTCCAATGTATGGTAATGAGATATAAGGGTCCTAAAGGCCTGTAGTAGTACTATTATGGGATTCGTATCGTTATTGACTATAAGTGGGTGTAAAACTTTAGATATATTTGTTTTTTTCCTTATTGCTTAGTTTAGTTTGCTTTTTACCTATTATTGGAAGCAAACAGCTCACACATAATAAGACCCAATTAGTTTTGCTGGTGCTTGGTGACTGGGCTTCTCCCAGTTGTGCAGTCTCTTTTGTGTCTGTGACTTAAGTCATTTTGTTTTCTAATGCGTTAAAATCACCGATGGAAGTGAAAATTATGGTTTTTTCCATCAGAGCTCGAAATGTATGTTTGGCTAGATTGTTTAATACTCTCCTTCCCCCTTTTTTGTAAGGGGGGGGGAATCATCCAATGACTACTCTTGCCTTGGGTCAGACGAGAGGGAGTGGGCTGTTAAACTCTCACTGACTAAAAACCACTCCGTTCCTACTTCTGCCCTTTGAGACAGAGCCACGGTATACCCACTAGGTAGTCCGCAGCCACGGATACTCTCCTTCCCCTACAATAATGTCGATAATGGTATACAATAATAATAAAATCGTGAACAAAGCGACATTGAGAGTCATTGACATAAAAATTCATTCTATTTTAAAACAAAACACGATGTTTTAATTAAAAAAAAACGTGTCGCGATTCCAATTTTCAATTTGAATGAACCTCAACTGTTTCAATATCTTTGCCAAGACGTTTTACAATACAATTTCGTATCACGATAATTTTGTTTGTAAAATCTGCATTTATTCGGAAAAAGTGTTTGAAGAAGACTTAGGTTAAATCATAATTTCTTTTTTTTTGTTCCCACTTTAAATAGTAACAGTGACGTAGCGTGCATCGGTGTGGCGCCGTTAAAAGTTGTTGGCCCCTTCTTTTTTTTTACTTTTTTTGAGGGGGATAAATCATCCATTGGTTTTTCCTGCCTTGTCTCTCAACCCATCAAGAGGGAAGTTACCGATGCTATAACAGTGAACCCATGCTTGGGGGCCCTTATGATGACGTTAATTTTCCTAACATTGCTAACAACTTTTAAACGCATGCTTTTCGCGAAAAAAACGAAGGAAAAAAATTATGATATAAAAAATGAGAAAAAAATAATTTTTTGCTTACACACGTGTGGGACCCCTGTAGCAAGGGGGCCCAGTATAATTGATACGGCAGATATAGCACTTACTACGTCTCTGAATAGTAGGTAATAGTGGTTGCCAAATCATTGAGTGAGTTTGATTGAGACGTTTTTTTTCGTAAATTCATGTCATTATAATAATATTTTTACGTTAGTGTTGAGTTTAAAGAGATTAGAACGTCAATTTAAAACGGCCTGTGAAGACGGCGTGGTCTTAATATTTTTTTCTTTTTATTTTATATAGTTTATTAAGTGTGAAAATATCTATACTAATATATAAAGCTAAAGAGTTTGCTGATTGTTTGAACGCGCTTATCTCCGGAACTACTGGTCCGATTTGATAGATTCTTTTTGTGTTGGATGGGCAATTTATCGAGAAAGGCATAGACTATAAAATATTACGCTATGACTAATAAGAGCTTAAAAGACTTGTAGAGCCAGTGTAGTTTGAATATGTACATGTTTTCTGTTCTTATAGTAGCATATATTGTGTACTCTAAAACTTTGCCTGGTTATGCAAAGATAGCTATATTAACAACCTTTGCGATGTCACTTAAATAGATATCGATTACTTGAAAAGAAGTTCACCTTCTCTGATGCCCCGATGACTACACTTACAAAAGCTTCGAACTGACTAATCCTCAATCACAGTTAAGTGCTCCAAATGAATAAAGTTTTGTACAATGATTCACACATTATATAAGTGTAAAATAACGATAAATAATAATGACGGAGAGAAAATCTCAGCACGATCAGGCGCCACGCCAAAAATAATGCTAACAGAATTTTGTTTGTCATCAAATCGGTGACTAAGAACTAAGAATAGACCATCTTCTTGGTATAACGTGAGACTTGAAACTTTAGGAAGAAAAAAAGATTTATGTTAAAGGCTGATTCTTTAAAAAGAACGATGAACAAAGGTTTTCGAGAAACTGACTTGATTCTAAACTTGTCTGTGATGTTTATATGTATACGTAGCTCAGTTGTGCAAATAATTCCTGCTAAATGTTAAAGTTGATAGCTTGCTTATACGTAAGTGTGTAAGGATATATAATACCTATTTTAATACTTACATTAAGTGTAGACGATAGCAGATAGGACGAAACAGTCAAGTTTTAAGTTTAACTTTTTATATAAGACAATAGACGACGGATCACCCGATGGTAAGCAATCGCCACAACCCGATTGCAACAAATTGCGAACAATTACGTTGCCGGCCTTTTGGGGGTTAGTAATTTAAGGGTCGATAGGGAATAGGGGATTGGAAAGATTGGGAAGGAGTGATTAGGCCTGCGGTAACCTCTCTCACACAACGAAACATAACACAAGCGTTGTTTCACGTCAGTTTTCTGTGAGAACCTACCGAGAGAAAAGTATCTATGAGAAAAGTCATAAAGTTACAAGTTGATTATATCATAATCGACTTAACTGTCGAAAGAAAAACGTTGAGGGTTTATTCACCAATGGTATTCACTAACGATGCTAATCACATAATATGAATTTAGGTTTAGGAATGTTTCTGGTGTCCAATGCCGCAGACAAGTACATAATATGTCTTTATTGCAGACATTAAAAGCCTGTGATGACCGTCTAGCCTAAATTCAGCCAATCTTAATAAAAAGGGCATTGCCCAAGCATATAATTTATTCTAAGAAACCACGATTTTAAGAAAGTATAAAAATAATACCTATATAGTTTGTGAATCATTTCAATTCATGTTAATGGTTGTTGACGAACTCTGAGAAAAGTGTGCGACATTGGCATCGAAGAAATTAGGTCTAAAATATCCCCTAACAAATAATATGTAAAGGAAAAACTTTACATACTTATAGAATACTAACTTTCGTCTGCGGCTTGAATCATTCTATCTATTAATAGAAAACTGCATCAAAATCCGTTGCATAGTTTTAAAGATCTGAGCATAAATAGTGACAGACAGACACAAACGACTTTATTTTAGATATACTAGGTAGGTATGTAGTGATTGATAGTGATGATTTTGTAGTCTAAATGTAACGTAGCAAGCGTCGTATTGTACGTGCGAAATTTTGCCTGTTACACGCGGAAAATCCCATGTTTACGTAGGAATTTTGGAAAATCCAACTCTTTTATTAGATATTTTCTCAAGAATATTACAATAACAATATACACACAAACCTATTTTCATTGACAAGTTTCACCTGTAGCTGTGTATAGTCTGTTAGGTACGAATTCACAAATCACGTGTCTAATTGGGCCAGCAGGTTAACTATCTACAATCTATAATTTTTTTCATTGAAATTTCGACTTTATAAACAACTAGCGACCGCCCCAGCTTCGCATGGGTGCAATGGTAATATAATATGCATGTATTATACCTTCATATAAAACTTTCTCTTGAATCATTCTATCTATTAAAAAAACCGTATCAAAATCATAAAAGGGACATAGGGACAGAGAAAGCGACTTTGTTTTATACTATATAGTGATAAAGTACATATTTTAAACCTCCGTATAATAAATAATAAATAATCTTTATTGACGTAATCATAAATCATATGTAGCCTCTAAAAACCAAACTAGGTAATAACCTATAAGTCAGGAATCAGCGACTTCAAAATCTTAATTACAATTTTAGATAGTAAAACAAAGGTCGTTGTACCCATCTCAGTACTAACATCGATTTATTTGGATAAACATGTCTGATAATAATACCTATAGCGTGCCAAACTAACAGTAATTACCTCATGACTACATGACTAATACCTAAAATTGTTCTCAGATTCCCAATGGTATATTTTCATTAAATTATATTGTATTGACAATATAATGATTACTATATTGTGTTTCTCTTAGATACTAAGTGCTTTATTTGTAGCTTTATTTTAATCAGTATAATTCATCAAAATCAGTTCAACTTTTTCACCTTTTACTCGCATAGCTACATAACTTAGTATCAGTGGAAACGGTCACAGAGTTTCACAGCTTAGCTATTACATCTTCGTAGCATATCTACATAGCTCATCTCTGGTGAAAAAGCACGCTAAACCTGTACCTAGTTTGTTGAAATTCTGTTTAAATCTTAATTTCTTACCTTATAATTAGTTGGAGTAGATTTAATAATCAAAGAACAACAACTAGCTATTTGTAATGTATAAAGAAAGGTTGGTAGGCGAAAGTAGTTAACTAACCCCCTTTTTAATGACCTTACAAATGACGGATTGAGATTATAACCGACGATAAAATAAATTTTATTATTCTTAACAACAGTAACAACCGTACCCGTGATACCAATGGCTACACTCAGCTTAATTAAAATTAGGTTAATTCGAAAGGGCTTGTCAAGGAAATTAACATAATTGGTACAATATAAACATGTACAGGCTATTTACGTATCAATGAATACATAATTTCTGTTAAAAACGTCCGAAGTGTTGAAGAGTTCGCAAGAAGTTTACGAGACGCGCTTAAAATCAATTGTGATGGAAGTGATTGATGTGAAACATGAGGAAACGTGAACTGTTCCAAGAGAAGTCGAGCGAAACACTTGATTCTATGAAAAGAGGCACCAATGAAAGTTAGTCACGAAAAGTTCACGGAACCGAACCGTATTGGCAGTGATTACATGAGAGATAACCGACAGACAAGCGCGGATGACACAACGGGAAGCACTCGCTAACTCCCGTTTTATTTATAAAATCAGTGTCCAGCCAGTTCGGACTCTCTCGCACGTCTACAGCCTCACCGCGGAAAATATTCAGTAATGTCAATGTAGCATCCGAGTAACAATCCGACGCCGGCGCTAACACAAACATTGGGCTGAGATCGCGCGCCGCTCAGCTTGCACTCAATAAACAGTGTAGTGTTATTACAAGCTCTATAAACAGTGAAAATGGCTAGTCTGGACGTTCCGCCTAGTTATCCGCCACCGCCTCCACCACCGAGGCCAGTGCGTCCGAAGATCACGTTGCAGATACCTGACTCTTCAGTGCAAATGTCTGCTAGAGGGCCTCCGACCAGTGCTTCGGTTAACTGGCATTCGAGGTTCCATGGGAAGCCTCCAGGGACGCCAGGCTCTCACATATCTGATCCTCATGGCAATCCTTACTTCAATCCCTTCATGCATATGTATCATAATAAGGCTTCAGAGTTCATGTTTAAGCAGTTCGAAGGTTTCAAAGACTTTACAATAAATACGACGAAACATGGATTGAGTGCTGGTGAAAAGACAGCGTTTTGGTTGTACAATAAGTTGAAGGTGTGGTCTAAGAAGTGGTTCACGCATCTCTTCTTAAGTTTGTGTTTGGTGTTGTACAGTATTATGGGTGCTTCTATCTTTATGGCTGTTGAAGGTGAGTGAAAAGATTTTTTCCAGCTAATCTTAATTAGTTCCTAAATAGTAGATCGCATTAAGACACCATTTTTAAGTTTTTACTATCTTTAGATACAAATTAAATGTTTATGAAGTCCGAATACTGAAATGCTACTCAATTTTAAGTTGTTCTTAAACATCGTTCTCTGTCTGTTTATTTCTGTCATTTTACAAATAATTTATAATGACAGAACTATTCTTGAGAGCGTCTTAATATTGAGTAGCGTTTGAATATTTGACCATATGACCTACAGATAAAAATAATCCGAGTTTAACATTTCGTTTAACTTGAAATAAAAATCAGGGCTAACGCATGAACATTTTTAATTATGATTATTTCTACGTAAATATAAAGCCGTTAAACACGTACGGTTTAAGCTGTCATGTCAGAAGTAAGCTCAATTGTCTACGTAATCCGCGTTGATTGGCAGCGTTTGTTACAAATGTGTTTAGAACAGATAGAGATTAATGCAATTTAAATATTCATACATAGAGTTCATTGTTGCATAATTAATGAAACATTTAATGTTGAATAGCGAATACGCTAAAAATGGGAAAATTGATTTAAAAATATAGCTGCTGTTTTTTTTAAAGCTGTGCGATAACTTAGAATTAGGAATTTCTTATGGTCATGTTAAATTTTCGGATCAGACAAGTTTCTCATAATTATTATAATAGCATTTAACATGAAATACATAATTATACCCATCAAGATATATTATAAATAGATAGATAGACTATTAGAGCTTTCCTCCATTAATATACGTGAGTAAACCGTGATTTTTAGTTAAATATAAATAGTATGGTAATCATCAAAAGTTTGGGTTGTAATTGGGTGTTTCAACATTCAAGGTAATCCTTCTTTCAGACAACAAGTCGTAGCATTACGGTATTAAACGCTTTTATTTAGCTTGACCTGTTTGTTTGTTTAGGTCAGATTTAGTAATTGGAATTTCTCTCCCATTCCGACAACAGATCGATCTGAATTTTTGGTACACACTCTTATTATTAATGACCATTAAAACAAAAAAAAAATTGATCCAGAGCTACGAACTAGTTAGCGGGTTATCGGAGCTCCGGCTCGAAAAGCAGGAGTAGGAACGGGGTCGTTTTTAGTCAGTAAGAGTCTGACACTCCCTCTCACCTCGCCAAGGCAGGAGAAGTCATTGGATGATTTTTCACCCTTTAAAAAATACATTAAAACGTTTAACATAAAGCAATATTTTTATGGATTACTTTGTGTTTTATGTTAAATCTCGAAAGGGTAATCGGATGTATAACTCGAATCTCGAAATACGTGGAAGGGCGGAGACCCAAAGGTCAAAAGTGATCGAACAGATAAATAAATTGATACAAGTTAATGCCCGGACATTTTGGGGACTCACGACCTTAGTTCCAAACTAATAGGACTGGGACTTACCGACTTAGTTTAACAGCTTTTAGTCTGTCAATGAGGTACTTATAGTAAGCGAGTAGTTATTACCGTTGAGTAGGCTTCCTTATAAACGTTATGGGAATTTTAACATAACATTACAAACCGAAACACCATAATAGGTTGGATGACTATTTTAAAATATTACACACATATTTTTTATTTTCTTACGGAAAGTTAATACTTTTGAAGATATATCGATTTGGAAAATCGCGTGCCGTCACTTTTAGGTACGTTTTATTTTACGTAAACATGACGTAATTGTTGTAAACTTTGATTCGTTTTACACGTTTTATACTAAGTATTGTTATCTTATACGACAAAATAAAAAAAACGTGTCTAATATTTTTTCATTACCTAACTGATGGACTAATTAGATTTTTAATTTTCATACCCCGTCATTATCCCTATTTACTACCGATGGGTGTACAAAAAATTTAGCCAGATCTTTGAATTCAACTTAAGAGTCCTTATTTTATAGTCACGATTACAAATAAACAATAACAAACACTAAAACATCCAAAGAAACACTCAGTAAATGTGTTGTGAACACACACATAAACAACCACTATTTACCAGGTACCAGGTACCAAAATTGACATCGGAAATTCTCGAAGCAGAATGCAAGTGTAAACACGTTACTCTGCGAATTGGAACGTAGCTCGGGATTATAAGGTTATCCTGCCTCTGCCCTAGGATGGGATTTAAAAAAGTTTGACATGCGACGCCATATTGCTTTTCTATTTTCTGTGTTCGGAATCCGATTAAATGGTTCGTTTTTTGAACTTGGTATCTAGGTAAAGAGGTGTTAGGGTTGTTTTATAATGGAGTTTTGTGTTGTAACTAGTGTTTTATTATAGGTAGGCTTTAAAAATCACTTTCTACTTATTAAAAGTAATAAATAAACTATGGATATATGAGAGAGAAGGTTTGAGCATTAATCATCACGCTTGCTCAATGCGAGTTGGTGATTTCAAACTTATAATTAAAAATTATAAGCCCAGGTTTCCTCACGATGTTTTCCTTAACCGTTTATCATTGATGCCTAAATTGTCTTAGAAAGTACATTTGGGTAACTCGAAATAAATCACATTAGTATTTGCCGTTGGTAGGTTTCGAAACCACACTCTCAAGCATGAGAAGCGGGCGTAACATAAACTTATAGCAGAAAGACATAAACTTATAAGTAATTACATTACTTACGAGTACTTTAATTCCTTTAGCAAATCTTCTGGAAACTTCCTTCACAATTGGTATAAAGGCATTGAGTGCTTCAGACTAAACTTTACAATAGTCCAAGAGTCTGAGGCGCTTTAACTTTTTCTAGGGCACTTCAGTTTAATGCTCCAAGAGAATTTGTACTTTTTACTTCTTAGTAAAAAGGTTGAAAGTGCCTTGTAGTCGTTTGATTACACTTGAGCTAGGAAAATGACTCTTATTGTAAAGTAATTGAAATCTTTGTTGATTAGGTTGGAATTGATTTTGGTTTGTTCTTTTGTTTCTTACTGCAAGTGGTGTCTGTATGCTATATTAGTCCATTGAAATGTTACATGAGCTTTACATTTTTAGAGGACGCAATTTTATTTTTTGATCATGTAGGGGGGTCAATAGAAGCTTAACTTGAAGTTTTGTCACCCTTGTCCCTCGGCCGCCATCTTGGAAAAAGGGATGGAAACACTTTTTTTGCTATATCTCGGAAACTATGCATCGTAATAAAATTTTTAAAATCATAATTTGTAGAAAATTATTTTGCCTACAAATATGTTTAATAACTTTTTGCCCTAAATTAACAATTAAAGAAGTTATAAGTAAAAAGTGATTTTTTGTTAATAAAATTTTCTCTTTTGCTCTATAACTTTTTTTTTAATTTTATAAATAAATGGCTTCAGACCAATCTTGTAGAATATTTTTCGAGAAAAATTTTTCCCTACAACTGTTTTCAATTTCATTCATTAGAAACTCAGTTACAGCGCTCCGAAGTTAACCGGGTTCGTAAAATTAGTCCAGTCAAATAAGCTTAAATTAGGTAAGAATCTCGGAATACGAGATGATCAGCTGTAATTTTGTAAATACTTGTATATTGACACCCTAAAACTTGTCTCAAAACCATGGTATATATGGTAGGGTGGAAGCAACTCTTAAAATTCAGGGTCAAAGGTCCCAAAAATTCGTTCTTTTGCGGTTTTTTGGAAATATCTCATTTCCTATGGGTTTTTGGTATTTGTATTCATTATCAATATTGTAGAATACAAAATTCTCTACAACTTTTGTCTAAATTTTTTTTTACATGGTGAACCGTTGTCGAGTTGAAAGGCGGAGAACGCACGGTCAATTTTCCACTTTAGAAGCGTCTCTCTTTCAAACAATTGAATTTGACGAAAAATGGTTTTAGAAACCATAACGTCTTTTTTAATGTCCTATCCATAACCAACCATCACGGATAGGTTAGCTGAAAAAAAATGTCCGATGTGATGCAGTGACCGTGCGTTCTCCGCCCTCTAACTCGACAACGGTTCACTATGTAAAAAATAATTAGACAAAAGTTGTAGAGAATTTTGTATTCTACAATATTGATAATGAATACAAATACCAAAAACCCATAGGAAATGAGTTATTTCCAAAAAACCGCAAAAGAACGATTTTTGGGACCTTTGACCCTGAATTTTAAGAGTTGCTTACACCCTACCATATATACCATGGTTTTGAGACAAGTTTTAGGGTGTCAATATACAAGTATTTACAAAATTACAGCTGGTAATCTCGCATTCCGAGATTCTTACCTAATTTAAATTTATTTGACTGGACTAATTTGACGAACCCGGTTAACTTCGGAGCGCTGTAACTGAGTTTCTAATGAATGAAATTGAAAACAGTTGTAGGGAAAAAATTTTCTCGAAAAATATTCTACAAGATTGGTCTGAAGCCATTTATTTATAAAATGTAAAAAAAAAGTTATAGAGCAAAAGAGAAAATTTTATTAACAAAAATTCACTTTTTTACTTATAACTTCTTTAATTGTTAATTTAGGGCAAAAAGTTATTAAACATATTTGTAGGCAAAATAATTTTCTACAAATTATGATTTTAAAAATTTTATTACGATGCATAGTTTCCGAGATATAGCAAAAAAAGTGTTTCCATCCCTTTTTCCAAGATGGCGGCCGAGGGACAAGGGTGGCGACCCCACAAACTTCAAGTTAAGCTTCTATTGACCCCCCTACATGATCAAAAAATAAAATTGCGTCCTCTAAAAAATGCATAATTCGGCCCTCAAATTGTAACATTTCAATGGACTATATAGGGTTTAATAACGCTAATGTTTTGTAAGTGCAAGACTTATTACTTGTCTTCTATAAGGTAATAAACCTTCAGAAGACTCCGTAATCCCTTTTAAGAAAACATAATCCTGGATATTCCGGATATCCATAGGGGGTGCTGATCGCTTTCCATCAGATTATCAGCGCGACAATTTTGTTTGTCCTCTATCTCATAAAGTAAAGAATATAATACATGATGTTAAATACTAGAGTATTTTTTAGCACTACAACGATCCTACTATAATTATTTTAAATACGAAAGTTTCTATGTTTGTTTGATCTCCTTTCTCCTTCACGTCAAAACGAAATTTGGAACAAGGGTAGATTATGGTTAGAAATAACATAAAGGCGACATTTTATCCCATGGGAACGCGAGCGAGGCCACTGGCAGAATAGGTATATAGTTAGTAACAGATTTATTTTAATGCTTAATATTCTCTCTGTAGCAGTCTCTGTTCCAAGCCTTAGAAAAATACCTTACGTAGTTTAAAAAGAAAATAATCAACACATTCAGAGAGTATATTCAGCTTTGTAGATAATAAAGGAATTGTTGTCAGTTAATCTTGAAGTTTATTACTCTAAATCCAACGTGTTGTAAAATGTGTACTAAATGGTTGTGTTAGGATTTCTTTTGCAAAAAATGCTATTTTCTACAGGGTGGTATGATGTTACCTAAGCTTGGATAAAGCATGGTTTTTCGATGAAGTAAATCATCATTCTGAATACCGGGCTAATGTCTAACGTATGGGTAGATAATACTTAGGTGTGGGAGAGCCATGCTTCGGCACGAACGACTGGAGTGATACCACAGCCTCACAGAAAACCGTTGTGAAACAACGCTTTATTTTTTTTTGAGGGGGGAAAATCATCTAATGACTTCTCTCGTCTTGGGCGAGACGAAAGGGACTGCCAGACTCTTACTGAGTAAAAACCACCCCGTTCCTACTTCTGCATTACGAACTGGAGCCCCGGTAAACCCGTTAGGTAGTCCGCAGCTCCGGGTGAAACAACGCTTGCTTTGCGTATTGTCGTAAGAGTGAGGTTAGCGGAGCCCCAATTACTCACAATCTCATCCATCCCCGAATATCCATCAAGTCTCAAATTTCTGACCCCCAAAAGGCCGGTAACGCACTTGTTAAGCCTCTGGTGTTTCGGGTGTCCATTGGAAGCGCCAATTACGATCAGGTGATCCGTCTACTCGTTTACCGGCTTATCCCATAAAAAAGTGATTAAATTAACTAACTACTCTAACATCATCACAGCTCCTAGGTTTATATCCTAGTCCCTAACAATACGATATAGGTACTAACATAAAGCACTAACACTAAAACCCATTAGCTTGGAAGTTACGCGAAGCAATTTTAAAAGTTTTTACAACTAAACCAAATGACACATGAAACTTGAACTTCGCATCGTATGGCCATGAAAACAGCGATAAAAAATGAACAGTAACACTATTAGAAAATTCGTGTGAAAATTTTGTTTTGGGAATGTTAAATCGGGCGTTGAGGTGGCCAGCGGAAACCGCAAGCTTGTACGCGTACGTTGTGGCCGCAACGACATTATATGTAGCCGTATAGGTAATCGTAAAAAGTCGTATGTTTGTGAATGGCATGTAATAAAAAACAATACATTAAATACGTTAACTGGTGTCCAGTCTCTGAATACTAGTAAATGTTTATTTACTCCTGTTTTATTTACATCGAGTTGACCCTCATTTTATTAGGATGTGTAGTTAAAATAAATAACGGGTCAAGTTTTTTTTTCTCTTCAAATTCTGTTTTTTTTTTCAAACTGTTATCTACACATTTATAAATAAAGTAATACTCCTTCTTTTTCTTTACGACATAATAAACTAATTTAAACCTTATTACATCTTAAAATTTCAACCATTACTTAGATTTAAAAAAAATATATATTCTTCCAATATTTATTACTGAAACAATTATTACTTTTGTTTGTGTCGTATTTAACACCGTGACCGGGGAGCTAATAAATTATTTTTCTTTCTTTCATTACATGAATGATATTATTGCAATAAATACTTACACGATTCGTTTTTCTGGTATTCTACAATGTTCGATTAAAAATCCCCGATTTTCGTGTCTGACAATATGAGATGGGATTTATTTATCAAATTACCTTTCGCGTCGAATAATTCGATTTCAAAGGCTCTCATATTCGAATCCTCATCAAATTGCCACATAAACGTTACAATTTGTAGGTAAGCTGATTCTAGCTTTATTATAATCTGGGATTCACGTTTCCAATTTTTTCCATTCCCTTTGAAGAACGAATTTAACAGGTAGGTCATGATATTTTATGTAAATGAGAAACGATGGCCTTATCTTACATTCCTGTAGGAAAAAGAAGCGATATGTGTGAGTGTGTTATAAATTATTATTTAGTAGATAAAGGACGGACGAGAGGGAGTGTCAGACTCTTACTGACTAAAAACCACTCCTTTCCTACTCCTGCTTTTCGAGCCGGAGCCCCGCTAAACCAGCTAGGATAGGAAAATTGCTAAACTGACTATATATGTATCTATATACCTATTACGACACGCTGGTGCTAGCGCACGGGAGGTCGCACCAGGCGGCGGCCAATTTAATGACGACAGCGGTTGCGATAGTCGTTGCAAGGATCCGGCAATTGGGACTCGAGGTGGCGCTCCACAAGTCCGAGGCCATGTGCTTTCATGGCCGCGGGAACGCGCCACCTCCAGGTGGGTCCCAAATAACGGCAGGAGGGGTTACCATCGGCGTCGAGACGACGATGAAGTACCTAGGACTCGTTCTCGACAGTCGATGGAACTTCGTGGAGCATTTCCGACGTTTGGCTCCTAAGTTGGAACGGACGGGGGCTGCGCTTAAGCGGCTCCTGCCCAACCTCGGGGGGCCAAATGCCTCCTGCCGGAGGTTGTATGCGGGGGTCGTGCGGTCCATGGCCCTCTACGGCGCCCCTGTGTGGGCGCCGAACCTGATGCGGCGGCCAACTCGGACGCTGCTCACGTCCCAGAGGGTCATGGCCATCCGAGTGATCCGTGGCTATCGCACGATCTCCGGGGAGGCGGCGAACCTCCTTGCCGGATTACCGCCGTGGGATTTGGAGGCGAAAGTGCTCGCGCGCGTCTTTAGTCTGCGCGCCGACGCGCGTCGCCGGGGCGAAACTCCGCTGCCGCGCCAGATTAGTGCGTGGCGGGACGAGCTCCGGCGCGATCTCATGGCGGATTGGCAGCAACGACTGTCGCAACCGAGGGCTGGGCTCGCTGTCATTGCAGCGGTAAGTCCCCTCTTTGAGGAGTGGCTAGAGAGGCGCCATGGCGTCCTCACCTACCGCCTGACGCAGGTGCTTACCGGACATGGGAGTTTCGGTAGGTTCCTGTTTTTGATTGGGCGGGAGGAAACGCCCGGGTGTCATCACTGCGAAGACCGCCCGGAGGACACGGTGGAACACACGGTTGCGGTCTGCCCTGCGTGGGCTGAGCACCGCCGTGCCCTCAGGGAAGTGATCGGCGACGGCGACCTCTCGCGTCCGGCTTTGGTTCAGACCATGGTGCGGAGCGAGGGGGACTGGGATGCCGTCTCCTCCTTCTGCGAAGCAGTTATGCTAGCTAAGGAGGAGGCGGGACGCGTGAGGGAACGAACTTCCTCACGCCCTAGCCGACGCGAAAGACACTCCGGGCGTCGGGGATCGCGTGACGATCTCCGGCCACCGTAAGTGCGGGTCTGCGGACGGCGAGCAAGGGTAGCTCGCCGCCCGACCAGAACCAGACCCGTGCGTGCGGCGCGTTGCGTTCCGCGCGCGCCTCAAAGAGCCATCAGACCACCACAGATGGGGCCCAGTAGGGCTGATGCTTAATCCGGAGCTGCGGACTACCTAGCGGGTTTACCGGGGCTCCGGCTCGACAAGCAGGAGTAAGAACGGGGTGGTTTTTAGTCAGTAAGAGTCTGACACTCCCTCTCGCCTTGCCCTGGCGAGAGAAGTCATTGGATGATTTTCGCCCCTGAAAAAAAAAAAAAAAATCTATATACCTACTAATAAATCTGTTTTGGGTCTGGGTATCATATGTATGTGAAATTGTATGTTTGTAAACGCACCTATGACACAGGAGAAAATCCTTATGTGGGGTCATGTTTTTAAAACACAAAAAAACGTATTTCTTTTACCCTTTGACTAGAATAGATTTGAGGCGAATATCGTAAGAATTTGAGGAATAAGGAAAAGAGCGAGGAACAAGGAAGACTTTTATAAGTAACCTATTACGAGTAGATAAGAATTGTTCGAAGGAAACTTGAGACGTAAGTAAGACGGTTTTGTTTCCACAAAAGTTTGATAGAAACTCGAACAAACTACATGTACACATATAATGTACAACATGAGATACCCCCAAATATGTTTCGATCCAATTACGACCCCAAGTTTACGCACACAAAGTTCAAAACTTGATATCAAACATGTAGAACAATGATAGATACTGTATCACTTAGAAACTGATCGATACAAATGAAGTTTCGTAATACTCGGTACATTGGAGATGCCAGCACATTAAACTGGACCAATTTGCCATATATCTCCAGTAGATATTGGACTTTATTACGGAATGATAAAGTGGAAAGTCGATTGCAGATGTTGCACATGTGTCGTGCGTGCAACCAACACAGTTTGTACTCTCAGAAGTTTGTAACAAGAACGATCGCACAACACGAACGAAGTTACACTAAGTTTAATTCGTTCGCACCATTTTCTCTTAATATTATAAACTTTTATGAAAACCCTCTTAAATCTAGTGTTAACAGCTTCAAAAGTTTACAAGTGTTTTATTTACACCCATAGATGACTTTATTCAATTCTATAATACTCCAAACTTTGCATAGGCGTTGATAATAGAATACCCAGAATTTATTGCTAAAATTTTCAACGTTCAACTTTCATAATTCCATTTAAACTTCGTGAGACATAAAGATCATCTGTCCGAACTGTTTATTCAAACCTTATTTTTACTAAAACGAATGACGAATTTTTGTTGTGTCAACTCCAAATTTACGCGGGAAGGTTAAATGTCATCACTGTCATTGTCATATTTTCCCGCTTATTTTTATGTCACTGTCAAACTTTCTTTTTGAAGAGGAAATGTCTTTTGTTTAAAAATTAAAGCTTGAAAGTTTGCAAGTAGTAAAATATTTAAAATGCCTCGTGAAGAAACGAGCAATAGCAATCTCGGACTGCACATGTAAATTGCATCCATTATAAACTATGCATGCTATCGTAGTGTAAGGACTCTGGCGCCCTCTCTAAGCTTTTGTTCAGCAATGAACGTCTTCCAGTTCATACTGATATTTAAATAGTAAAGCTAAAGTAATGAAATAATGACTTGACTATATTGGTTTACGCGGTGGAAGGGCAACCGGCTACCGCGCCACGTGTAGCGGTTGCGATTCCCGCGTGGAGCAACTCTTTGTATAATCTACAAATTGTTGTGTCGGGTCTGGGTGTAATGTGTATGTGAACTTGTATGTTTGTAAACGCACCCAAGATACAGAAGAAAATACGAGTGTTTGCCAACGTATTTTTTAAAAATAAAGTAAAGCTTGGATGTTCATAATATGTACCTATAGATATGTCGCATAACATGTTACTAAATAAAATTCATTCTAAAATACTCTATGCTCTTTTATCTCTCCAAATTAACTGCCACTTCTAATCATCTATGTATGTATATAAACTACGAATTTCTTAAAAAACATTAAACTAAAATGTTCTTAAAATTCGTCTTTTACCTACGTACGAGTATATTCAGTTTCGAAGATATTTATAGTCTCCCAACATTCTTTTTAGATACGTTAGTTCGAAAATAGAATGGAGACATTGACACTATTTTTGTTTTAATAAATATTTCTTTTTCCCTTCAACTTGTGGTAACTAGAATCTCTTGTGACGTCATCCCACCTTGTGCCCAGTTATTATATTTAAAACATCCTCTAAACTGTTTACATTTGTCACGGAGTGTCTTAACTTACCTAGTAGTTGACAAGCGTCTTGAACTACGAAGGTAAACTAAAAATATATTATTTTAAAAGTCTTTTGATTTTTTTTTGTAATTGGGAAAATAATTTTCTGTTAAACATTACAATAATAAGTATAGATAATATATACCTACCTAAGTTTACAATACACTAGCCACACGGTTTCTACTCGGCTCCTATTGACTGTAGTATGATGTTTTAGCCTATAACCTTCCTGAATAAATTGACTATCCAACGCAAAAATAATTTTCCAAATAATTTTCCAAAAATAAAATCGGACCAGTAGTTTCGGAGATTGGGGCGTTCAAACAAACAAACAAACACACAATCAAACTTTTCAGCTTTATATAATAAGTATATACTAGTGGTCGCCTAGTGGTTGAAATTCAACCATATACGATTTAATTTACAATACCACTTAACATACGTTCAAGGATAATTTGTATTTAACGAATTGCTATTAGTTTTGTAAAATTCAAATTAATATATTCCGGCGCATCATGAATAACCAAACCTCCTTCAATTAGAAACCTCTTTTCATAAGAGACGTGAGAAGACCATCGCAATGTCTATCGATTTTGACGTTTTGTCAAATACGATCAGATACTATGCATGTGTGTGTAATGTTTTATTTATTGATTTAATGTACTTTATAAGCATTATTTTTGAAAAATATTAACGTTCTGCAATTCTCCTACACATAAACTATAAGTGTACCAAATTTTATGCTCCAACGTCCGCGCAATTTTCGTAAAAACTGTTACAAAGTTTTTGCTTCACGTATTAATATATAGATACAAGATTAGGTCCCCAAAAATGGGGCAAAGAAATCGCAATATACTGTATTAGAAACATACCTATTCTAGATTATCTATGTACGTAAAAAGCATTCTTATGTATCGAAATGAGATACGAATGTCGAGAATCAGATTAAACACAACAGAAATCATGAATGTTCTATAGAAAAGCATTGTTTAGATAACAATGTTAACTCTTCATGCAATGCTTACTATCAGATAATAGATACAAGATAAAATAAATGCTTCTATAACTTCATAAGTTGATACTAATTTGTACTGAAATAAGACTTCATTCATCGTATTAAAAACATTGCCCCACTCTTTCGTTTAAATACTCAAACGCTACTCAATTTTAAGACACTCTCAAAAATATAAACCAATACCTTACAAAATAATAGAGATTAACTTAAATATCACAGAGCTTTTCTCCATTAATGTACGTCTGTAAACCGTGTTTTTTTAATTTGGTGAAAAGTGGGTGTATATGTAAGCATCCGCATCGTACGCATCGTAAGCACTCCGGATGACGTCATCAGTACGCATCGCATGTGGGTAATGCCGATGATGGTCCGTACGATGCAGATTAATGGACGCAGTTGTATAGTAGACAAACGTAGTTTCTATACTAGACCAACTAAAATCCGTTGCGCGCGATGCGTACGATACGAGCCAAAAATCTCAAAAAATAAAAACAGTATTAACCTAGAATAGAATCGATCCTAATACCGCGATAATTCTCAGGACAGTTGCACTTAAGATCACTAAACTTTGATAACGTAACCGTGAAATTTATTAATAAACATGGCTATCTTTAAACTACTTCTAATGCCAATACATTTATTTTTACTGTGGGCGTATCAGAGTCACCCAAAGTAGTTGCGAAGAATTTTCTAAGAAATAAAAATGAAATTAAAATCGTTCACATTACTCATAAGTCTTAATCATTTCGAATTACTTTATTAAATTCCGTGAATTGTAATTTATCGGAGCTTTTAGTATTTTGTTCACTATTAAGTAAAATCACGGTTTACTTCCGTAATTTAATGGAGAAAACTCTACTAGTTTCTAGTTACAGAGTGACTCTTCATAGGCTGTGCGACATCGCCACGTCTACGCACGCTGCTGATAATGAAGAGTCCTTCTGTGACTCGAAACTAGTAGAGCTTTTCTCCATTAATTTACGTGAGTAAACTATGATTTTAATTAATTTAGTATGTCTCACGATAGTTATTAGATATGAAAATATAATACTAAATTTAATAATTTAATATTGACCATGATTTCATTCACGGAGAAGTACGCTTACTCTGGAAAGGTAAATGGTAAAGAAGTTCGTTGAATTATAAGAGATTTTTCTATGCATTCGAGAGTCCGAACTAATAAGAAATTTGATACTTATATCGGTTAAGTACCTGCTAAATTTTTTTTACCATCGCTTTCCTAACTACTGAAATTAAGGCAAACGATTTTATTACAAAATCTCTGGATGATACTTTTTGGAATAATGGAGGTCATTGGAGGTATCTAACGCCCAAAATAGACCTTAATCCAAAGATTTTGGATTCAGATTGGCTATTTATATTGATCCTCAGGGACAGCAAAATTAACAAAGATCGGGTGGTAGCGTTCTCTGATAAACTGCGAGTTTCAACTTTATATCCGTTGAATTTAAAACACTTTTCCTATGCATTTCATAGTCCAAACAAATAGACAATCTAATATGGTATTATACTGACTTTCTCTATCCTACTGAAATCCCTAGGCAGTAGTAATAGCAGTACACGTATTAGGGTTCCGTGACTGACGCATTGTATGGTAATACGTCATTGGGTTCCGTATTAAGTATTCACGGTTCCTCAGCGCCCGGTAATCCGGTTAGTTGATAGACTTGAGCCTATATACCTATTGTATTATGTATAGTATAGCCTATTATAGCTGGCAGTAGGTTAACGCATTAACAGTGAACACGTGTAGCTAATCTATGTGATTGGATGATATAGCTATTTAGACGTAATGTAGGAATTTACTAACTAGTACTAAATGGAAATTATCTAGGACTGTGACTGCCGACTAAAGGAGTCTTTACTTCACATCAACAACCTATAAGTGCTCACTGCTGACCAAAGGCCTCTTTTCTTACACAGAAAGTTTGAGTATTAATCACAACGATTGCTCAATGTGGGTTGGCGATTTCAAACTTATAATTAGAAATGATAAGCTCAGGGTTCCTCACGATGCAATGTTTCCTTTCATCGTTTGTTAGTGGTGTCTTAATAAATTTTAGGAAGAACATATGGAAAATGGCACTTTGGTAGCTTTCGCACTCTCATGTATGAGAAGTCTTTAACCTCCGGGCCACCACGACCAATAATATGTCGATATTTGAATCTAAATATTAAAATACTAAATATTATTTTCGGTGGAAATTTTTCATTAATGCAGTAGAACAGCGATAGAGCCAATTCCTATTACATGAGATTCAACATTCTTACTGGTTAAAATAAGAGTTACATATGCCTAAAAAACCTTTACATAACTCCAATTAATTAAGTACATACCCTACATCAAACTAACACACAAACACAAATATTATTATTACGTCAAAGACCTCAAACAACAATTTCGCTGTTTGGTTGTTCAGACCACAAAACATTTACACAAACAGACTATTCGAGCTGCGGTCTACCGATTGCCTAGATTTGTTTATTACTGAAATTCGTCTAATTAATCCCTTGTAAACATTGGCACGTTTTTATTTTACTCTATCCATTGTATATTTGTAGTGCCTGCGTAATAAACTATTTTTTTATCAATGTTTAATTTTTCACGTTTTGTGAGCAATTAATTAGAATGTAAACACCAACTGTGCAGTCTGATCTGATCAAGAACTGATCATGGTAAAAAGAAATAAATATTGTAGCGATTAGACATCTCATATTTATATTCTCTCTCATATATACCTTCATGATTGGGTCACTGTTCAAAACTAAGTGCTAGCCATCTCACACATTGGTGATGAAAATAAGTTTTTTATTTAGTTCTTTCTTTTTTTCTTCTTTCTAAATATTTTGTATGTGTTTATATAAGTACTCTTGTACTGACTTTTGAGGAAAAATTCATTTAATGACTTCTCCCGCATTGGGTAAAGCGAGAGGGAGTGTCAGACTCTTACTGACTAAAAACCCACTCCGTTCCTACTCCTGCTTTTCGAGCCGGAGCCTCGGTAAACCCGCAGCAACAACCATACTCTTTAACTAACAATTTATTATTTTATTTTAATTTTGACTGACATTTTAACTATAACATCGTCTAATTAGTATTTCGACCTCCCTTGTCCTAAATATTTATAGATTATTCAATGCCATTGTCAAAATAACTACAGAACGTGATCTTGAAAGTTAATTGTCGTTTGTTTACAATATTCCATCATCTATTTATTGGTTTGGAAAATATTTTCTTAACTCGCGTACGCTAAAACTACTGAACGGATTTTGATGAAACTTGGTATACAGACAGGGTATGATCTAACTTGCGAAGCTACTGGAAATACCTAGTGTTAAACAGCCTTACCATTATTGAGTCAAAGCTGATAATTATATAGGTGCAAATTAAACATTTTTTCTTTCTTCTTTCTTTCTTTCTTTCTTTCTTATCGTCCATTGCTGAACAAAGCTTTAAAAGTGGGTTTGTTACAATCCTCACACTTGAGAGGTGACTTGGATCGCAGCTAGATGATATAAGATTCTAAGATAAAGAATATGGTAGATGACTAATTTTTAAATTAAAAAATCCCATATAAAAAATTATACGGAAGAAATCTTCTAAGAATATGATTTTTTACGACCGTGATGACGTTTTTAAATAAATAAATACTATTTATTTAAAAAAGTCATTGCTTATAAATATTTCGAGATTCCAGGTAAAAATAATTGCGAGCCAAAATATACAAGAAGGGAAATGATCATACATTCGCTTTATTTGACGAGGATTTCATTCAAGCGAAACGGATTTTGGCAGTAAGCCTGCTAGACATTGGTATGGAAACGAAATAGTACATGAACTGTACTAATTTAATTTAAAACTGGATCATTCTTTGATGAGAAGATAAATCAAATCAAAACGTTTATTTGTAGAACATAGGTAGAAAAATGTGTAGGTGCATTGATAAAGTATAGTACGTTATGTCTAGCCGTTAGCGGAATACGAATACAGACTGTATTAACAACTAAAATGTTTAAAAGAACAAAAAAAAAACTGAAAATACATAAAACAACATACATGCACACAATCTTACATCATCTATAAGTATATCAAAATCAATTTGTTTGGGTATTTTGGGGCAACGAAACCATAGCGCTATCAAATTTCGTATCAAATGTTGTTCAATTGCTGTTCGTTAATCTCCCTAAAACTCGAGAACGGCTGGACCGATTTGGCAAATTTTGGAAGTTCAGGAAAGATGTCAAAGGTGAGAAAATGATATTGAGGTGTTACGAAGTTTGCCGGATCAGCTAGTTATTTTATAAATCTCCTGAGACATATTGAATTAATTATGATAACGGCTTACTCACGTAACTGTTTGACGAGATATCTCAATATCTCAACTAGTTTCAAGCCGCGTAGGGGACTCATATTCTTGAGCATTCTGAACGGAGAATTCCAAGAACACATTTTAATTAAAATCCGAAGAAGCGAAGACCTAGAACTATACGCATATAAACGTCATAATAAAAAACAGTTTTAGTACTAGTATCCTCATATATTCCAGTGTATAACTAAGCCGTAAAACAAACAAACAGTAGAGTTTTATTCTTTATATTTATATGTCCCTGTCATTGGTGATTTATGTGTACTAAACCATGTTTGTTGGTGAAAGACCTACTGAACTAATTTTTTTTATTAATGTAAAATTTATTTGTTTAAAAGACATAGTTTAGGAAGCGTGTGTTGTAATAAAATTATGAATTTTGTAATTATTTCTTAGATTTGTTTTTATAGTGCTAAGAAAATCGACGTTTCCTGTACAGTTGGGATTTTGTCATTGATTGCGTATAACTAATTTTGTTTTTTTCTTAATTCTCAGAAATTGAATTTTCATTGGGTCCATGTACAACTACAATGCTCAGTGATTAAAACCTGTCTTATAACACAACTTTGCTAGCTTGATTTTTTTATGATATAAGTCGGTAAACGAGCAGATGGGCACCCGAAACACCAGAGGCGTTACAAGTGTGTTGCCGTTCTTTTGGGAGAAAGGAATTTAAGGGTTGTTACTGAATCGGGGATTGGCAAGATTAGAAAAGGTGGCAATTGCACTACCGGTAACCTCACTCACACAACGAAACACAACGCAAGCGTTGTTTCACGTCGGTTTTCAGATTAGCCATGGAGAGCACCGATAGTCAGAGATTATGTGTTCGATAATATTAGGTAAAGTATATACGAGTAGTAGTATACGTACCGTATATTTAGTAGTAGTATATTCATTCATAGATTATATTTCTGTATCAAGAATGTCTCAAAAATATATCTCATTATTTCTGTTTCGTATGACAAATTCCTGAGTTATTCACGATTACTTACCATTTTGAAGGTTAAAACAAATATCCACCCAATAACCACACAAATATGAAGTCTCCCATCATACATAAAAGCATACGATGACACATATATTTTGGAAAACCGTGTTCGAGAAAACTGACTAAGTTTATATATTTGAAAGTATTTATGTGCGTCATTTTGTCAGTAAATTAAATATAAACCATTTTCTCAGGGCTCAGAAGACAAGACATGTATATTATGATTTATTTCTGTAAATTCCTAAGCTAACGACGGGCGTAACATGTGCCTATATCATGGTTTCACTATATTAGTTTCTGGAAAAGTGCCCGGTGTAAGGTAATAGGCTCGCCCTTTGTTGTATTGAATTTATAATTTTATTTTAACTGGCTAGCTTTTAGCTCATCGAAGAATTTTATTTTGGAGATAATTGTGATCCGTTCACAAGTTGTTTTTAAACGTAAGGATGACGGGAAACCCGCTCCTAATAAGGAAGTTTTTCAGCACTATACGTAATCAATACTTTCGAACATAATTATATCGATTTGAAACATCGCGTGACGTCCAGGTACATTTTATACGCAGAAAATACGTATTTGCTTCCATTCCTAAACTTTGATTCGTTATTGTTAACTTATACGACAAAATAAAAAAATACCTGTCGTGTAGTGTCTAATATTTTATTACTACCTAACTGACAGACTAATAGATTTTTGTTTTCATACACTGTCATAATGACTAGGTATTGCAGTTCTTCTTGCAGCTTCTAATAAATAAAAGTTGTGATGTTATGTTTATTTTTACTTCTATCGAATTACAGAAATATTTTGATAGAAGTTAATTATTTTTTTATTAAACTAATTAGACACGGATATTTCATAATATTATGACATACTGGCAGACGGACGTATATTTATGTGTAGTATTTAGAATATTACAAATTGTTATATAAATAGGTTGACTGATTCGTTGGTTGATTACACATAAGACAAGTATGTGATTGCCAAGCTGCTTATTTTTTAATAACGTTACTCCTTCACTAGGATTTTCTCCTGTGTCGTGGGTGCGTTTACAAACATACACATGACACCGAGACCCGAAACAACAATTTGGGATCACACAGAATTGCTCCGTGCGGGAATCGAACCCACTACATGTTACGCGGCAACCGGTTGCTCAGCTAACGCGGCAACCGGTTGTCCAACTACCGCATCAACCGTGGCTGAAGGGATCATTTGGAACAGGGGTAGATAATAGTTTATAATAACAAATAGAACACATTCGTCCAATGGGTTCGCGGGCGAAGCCGCTGACAGAAGCTAGTCTTACTTAGATATTGTATGTATGTATGTATTTTATTAACAGTATTTGTTAGTAAGTTCCGCAACACGTCGCGCAAGGAAACTGTTTCTAAGTTGTTTAAGTGGTTGGTTCAAGTTTAGTTCACATGTTCTCATAGTTTGTACCACACGGTGACACATCAAGCCATACACAACTAGTATAAGTTGACCGTTGAATGTACGGAAAGATCATACAAAGCGAGACCATGATATACTGGTTTTGTATAACTTGATAGTGTGTTGCCGTCTGTACACTATTGGTATTGAAGGTTGCTATTAGAGTAGGGTGAAATTATATTGTTTTAATTGAAAATAACATAATTATAAGTACGCCTGTCTCCCGCTGGAGTAAGCTAAGTAAATAGCGCGATTTTGATGTCGCAGTGGCCCGGAGGTTTAAGATTCTCATATATGAGAGTTCGAAATTATCAACGGCAAAGTACCAATGTAACTTTTCCGCGTTATATGTACTTTCTAAAATTATTTAAACACCGCTGACTAACGGTGAAAACATCGTGCAGAAACCTGGGCTTATAATTTCTAATTATAAGTCTAAACTCGCCAACCCGTAATGAGCAACCGTGGTGATTAATGCTTAAACCTTCGCCGTGCGAGGCGAGGCCTTTGGTCAGCAGTGGCCACTTAATAGGCTGTTGATGTGATGTGAACGTATCATGGATGTTTCGAGATTCTTAGAAACAGTATCTGCCTTATATTTTACCGATACGAGTGACGTTACAGTAATACTTTGGTATTTAATAAACTGGTGAAGAGCAGGCGTGCTATAAATCCACTATAGATTTACATTCTTCCGCCTACACACCAAGTATTAACACCTAGCTTAGAGTGCTTTTCAACCAGAGATGTGCTATGTAACTATACTGCGTGGATGTAATAGTTAAGCTGTGAAACTATGTGACCATTTCCACTGATACTAAACTATGTAGCGGTGCAAGTAAGATATGTTAAAAAGTTGCGCAGCTCGAGTATGTGATGTATCAATAGTAGGGAAACCATCCATAACACGCATGCCTGTTCTTTTTCTTTTTCTCTAATAATATCTTCTGATTAATTGCGTTGTGGGATCCAAGACAGTCATTCATATCCCTGGGACGCGACGGACTTAAATTTTCTGGTGTTTTCATGGTTGTATCTACTGTAGATCCTGGCTTACAGGAGTTGCAGCGGTATGGGAGGTTGCGGCGGGCTTGTCCCATTAAAAAAAACATAGCACGCATCTTTTCATATAAAAACATAACTTAGTTGAACCCGTTTCCACCGGTGCTAAGTTATGAGTACCAATGAATATGATTGGTGGAAAGCAAATATAATTTGTAACTACTTATATCATTACACTGTTGCTACATGAAAATCAGTAAATATTTTACATAAGTCCTATGTGGGTGTCAATCGTTCATCATAAGTCCATTAGATCAACATCGATGATCCTTATACTTTAGGTACACATTGACAGACATATTGCATTAACTAAATCTAAGTTTGAAACTAACTTTCACACTAATATAATACTATCAATATGAAAGTTTGTTTGTTTAGATATTAATCCGTGAATCACGCTGAAACCACTGAATGGATTTTGATGAAATTTGGTATACAGAGAGGGTATGAGCTGACTTGGGTGATAGGATACTTTTTATGCCACGAGAATGCGAAGAATACGAGAAGCTAGTAAATTATTTTTTATTGGCTAATGCAGATTTGATGTTCCAGTGAGCGTTTGAGATTTTTAGGATTAATAAAATGCATAGTATCTTCGAAAAACAATTGAAAGTAGAATGGAATTTTCAACACCGGGAAGCATTAAGAATAATTATAAATTGTGATATAATATTAAGACCATCATTGTGAAGTTCCTTAATATTATTTAAGAATTATTTTATTATCATTACGCTCAGTATTAGAATCGACATGTATAGGCAAAAATAAATGGTGACAAGTCTCTTACGCTTCATGTGAGTGTCTCTGCTCACCCCTCAAGAGCATAAAAGGCGTTATTTTATATACAGAGCCACAATGGATAAGGCTGCCGCCCACGCAGATGTACCGCGAGTATATCCAGTAAACAGACCCTCTATCTTCTCAGAATGAAACACGTGATCCTATTCACATATGTTGTACATTCAAACCACACTCAAGACTAACAACAGTCAATCCATAACACAACATTACATAGAATTAACACATAAAACAAACGTTATTTTTATTATAACTTTCGTGGGACATACTAAATTAATTATTATGTTATCGGCTTACTCACGTAACTAGAAAAAAACAGAATAAGTTGATGAGGAACTCGCCTAGTTTCAAGCCATGCTAGAGGCTCATATTCATGAGCAGCTTTCCACGACAATCGCCGCGTCGTGTGTATGAAACTAGGCGAGTTCCTCATCAAACAGTTACGTGAGTAAGCCGATAACATATTAATTAAAACAAACGTTACCCAATTATTTACCTACACACATACGTTTCCGTAAAGCAATTGCATAAAAACTGAACTATCTATTTGTCTAAACACGCTTAGTTTCACGGTCAAAGTAATATATTAGTGTAACATGTATTCGTCTGTCAGTATGGGAGCAACTGTTAAAATCTTTGCCCACGCTTCAAGCTCAACAAACAACTATTCATACGAAAACTGTTTATTTCGCAATCAAAACTGTTTGGGTGCTATTTTTGTAATTGCACTGCAGACTGTTACAAGAATTCAGATTGATCAGTGTCTATTGAAAAAGTGTCTGTGGATTCTTGTAACCGTGTAAAAAAAATATCAGACTAAGTTTTTTTGATTTGCCAGCAAATCTATGAACGTATTTTTTTGCTTTTACATTGTGCTATGAATGTTTTAATACGGTGTTTGGATCGGATCTGAAATTGACCTGGTGTAGGTGTAGAACAATAAAAACGCTCTTTATGATGAAGAACAATGGAATAGTTAGACAGTCTTCGATTAATTGCCAAATAACCAAGAAGCCATAAAACCTATTTATGAAAGTCCACGAATAGTAAAAATTCTTAAGAACTCTGTTGCTATGAAACGTAAAAGCAGACAAAACAAATCCTGTCAAACAGCACGTAGAACAACAATATTTATGAAATAAACAAAAATAATGAAGTCAATAATACAATAGACGAAATTATTAGCACAAACAAGAACCACAGAACATGGAAACAAACAATTAAAAGTTTTAACGCAACAAATTATATTGTTACGGACGAAAATTTTAGTATAAAGTTTTAACATTAACAAACAATGGGAAGTAAGTCCATTCTTGTTGCTATTCTGTATTACTTAGTAACTTTCATCCATTGTTCACTTTGTATCGCAGACGTCTCTTAGAACAGCGGCGAGCATAGAATAGGTTTCTAACAAAACCTTTTCTTCCGTCCGTATGTTGATATGTAAGGGGTCGTATGGGTTGTTCTATCAATATATACAGCTGTAATAGCTCCCTAGAAATTACTCATTTGGACGGAATAGAATAGACGGAACTTTTCCATTTTCCATACTTGTATGGCACTTACTGAAATTTTCAAGTTCTTTCTAAAATTGACTCCATTTGGTGTGTTTGTGTTCTAATATATTTTGTGAACTAGCTTTTACCGTGGCTTCGCTCATGTTATGAACTATTACTATTAACGGAATTTATCAAAATCCTTAAGGGATACCTATGAGCCCGATCGGTTTAAAATTGTCAAAGTTCCCTACAAACTTTCATCCCCTATTTTATCCCCATGAGGGTAGAATTAATCGAAGTCCTTTCTTAGGGAATGCCTACGCCATATCATTTACCTGCATGCTAAATTTCAGCCCGTTGCGTCCAGTGGTTTGGGCTGTGCGTTGTTAGATCACTATGTCAGTCAGTCAGTCACCTTTGAGTTTTATGTATTTAGATAGCACCATATCGAATATATCCTAACAAGCGCGTTTGAATGACTGGATGCATTACCATTACTTGTGACATTAACTAACGGTAAAACGGGGTGAATAGATACAGAAAAGGGTGAATAAATGTTGGGAAAATGTCCTAACATCTATTCACCACATTCCTATTCTATCCCTTGAATTCTATTCACCCCGTTTTACGGTATCATGTTTAGCATTTCATAATGAGAAAAACCAATACGTATCTACTATTAATTTCTTAATTTTCAGGACGCAAAGAAAGCAAACGAAAAAGTTCCATTACTCTATCTGGATTCTTCAGTCATGTCGTGGGGTATTTTGTATATTGTGTCCTCAGAACTATACCCATACTGTGCTATCTTGCTATAGGCATCCTTTACATCATTTACTCAAGTGTTCACTATTGGATCTTCTGCTGTTAACACATTACCATGTATATCAGTACCTTCTTCAACATAAAAACGTTCAATAAGTCGCGTCTGTGCCTCCACAAGTTCAAGCTAAGATAATAGGAGTAAGATTATAAAAGTAGTATTTTATCCAAATGCAAATGCAGCTCTCATCGCTAAAATGTCCTTGCCAAATTTTGTTTTTGGTTGTTTTGATTAAATAACATAGGCCCTAAACTTAGTTTATTTGGTTTTATTTCATGATCTTCGCTTAAATGGTTTTTAGGTTTAATAATTTTATTTAATTCTAAGGTCTTACTTCTTAGCTGCGGAATACCTAGCGAGTTTACCGGGGCTTGAAAAGCAGGAGTAGGAACGGGGTGGTTTTTAGTCAGTAAGAGTCTGACATTCTTTCGCGCCTCCCTCTCACGGAAGTCATTGGATGATAAAAAAAAGGTCTTACTTCTTAACCAGTTGAATAAATGTATGAACAGAGTCGTCCAAAATAAGATAAAAATGTGTAGAGATTGGATGTTTTTACATCAATTTGATTCTCTTATATCAAATGCCACTTAGTCCTTCGATTTATGGCCTGTCTCTCTATAATAAATCTCGACAAATAAAAACTATATCGTACTAAGGTAACAGCGGTCTCATACCGCGACCTTCGCTAAATTCATTACCAACTAATGACCTTGAAAGTTTTATACTCAAGGGTGAGATAAAAGCCAGCTTCGTGTTTAAGGACTGGGACACACTGTTGGTAAGTAATTTTAGCAAATTAGCAAAATTGAAGTACGTTTGATACCTATAATAAGAGAATCCCCACATACTATTTCCTATGTACATTTGGGTCAAGTTTTAGGGAATATTAATGTGATCCTTGATAAGTGTAACATATAAGTCTCATGTACATATTTGGAGCTAATTTATTGCTATATTTGCTATTCATCCCATGGTTTTATGAAGATAGATTTATTCTTATAAGGTTCATTCACCTCGGGCAATTCTCGGATAGATGGATCGATATTCTTTTGAACAGCTATTTAGATACTTATCATCATCCAAATGTTACTGTTCCATTGCTGTTAAGAAAAGGTCTCTTCCCACACGGAGAAGAAGATACTAATGTACTATTTATAATCTATCTAATTTTTACAATGGATTTTCCAAAACTGCTCGGTACTGAGCAACTCCGCAAGTCTGTCTCGTCCTTAACATTGAACGTCGGTATCGTGAGCGCGGTACATTTCATAGCAAATGATATCGATCACACAGACGACTGAGGAAGCTACAAAAATGTGTTTATTCGCGTATGATTTATGACCATCAGACATGTTTCGAAGACGTGAACTTGGGCCCACATTGGCATTGATCACTGTCATGTCTCCGTTAGGGATGGGAAAGGGTGTCGATAAAGATAGTTTATAGGTGTTGGGTGTTATGACGTTTCGTAGCTAATGATTAGCTTTTTGTACCTCGAATTTTTTTTAGGTAAACATGATCGTTTTGATTGATAGGTTGTTTTTTGCGTATATGTAACTTTTTAACGTAAAAGAAATAAAGAGAGAGATAAACTTCGTCTTGACGATAATTCTAAGGCTAAATTAAGAGTTTCAGTCAGCTTTCAAATAAGGTCTTACGAAAAAATCTTATATTTCCACTAAATATCAGAAGAACCGGCGCTACGGACTTCTTATTAGTCGGTTTACGGGAGCTCCCTACTCGTAAAGCAGGAGTAACAACAGGGTGTTTTAGTCTGTAAAAGTCTGACGCCACCTCTCACCTCGCGCAAGGTGAGTCATTGGATGATTTTACCCCAAAAAAAAAAGTATAAGAAGACGAATCAGATTTTGAAAACGATAGACTTGTCGGAAATGTATATTCACTGTCTACCTTTTCTTTATAAAGTAGAAATAAGGAATAAAGAATTAATATCACCACAATCAACAATAATACATAAACCGAAAAAAAAAAATAGTAGAACCCTAATCGCCGTAGTCGAAACCGACATGAAATATTATTATATCAGACATAGCAAGTACCAACACGATCATAACAATTGACAATGACATTGACATTTGGCGGCCATTTTTCTCTCGACGTCATTTGTTACGCATCACATCCCTAGTCAGTGTACCCCTACACATGCCCCTTTCCACATGAGACAGCATGTTTTTATACGTTCCCTGTTTGTTCAGGAAGCCATTAGCTAACAGGACTACAGATAGAAATAAAATAGTACTAAGATAAAGCTGGTATACACAGGGTGTAACAAAATACCCATATACATCAAGAAGCACTGAAGAATACAGGTTAAATAGAAACTCTTATTAGAACTTATGACGGGATATTTACCATGTTTATTCATTTTGATGAGTTTCCGATATTTCCCGATCCCAGTTAATTCGTGATCATGGTGCTTACAACAGTGCCGAAATATCGGAAACTCATCAAAATGAATAAACATGGTAAATATCCCGTCATAAGTTCTAATAATAGTGTTAGTGACCATGTCAGTTTAAAAACTTAAATAAAAACTCTACACAAAGTTTCAGCATAAAATACGTTTAAAAAAATTGGCACCAAATACATGGTGTCGCATGTTCTTGATTTTAAATCATCATACAAATGTATCACAACACTACAGGGTCACTCGGTAATTACGAAACATTTCTTCTGTAAATCTGATCGCCTAGTACCAGTATGTACCTAATTTTGATGTTCGGTTTCTGGAATTTTATGTATTGGAAAAATTCATAACTTCGTTCCATGAAAACATGAGTTTAAAAAACCCTTCCCGTATTGTTTGTTATGTTGTCTAGAAACCGTGCACTTGATATGTATACCCCCTTTTTGTTACACCGTGTATAAATAATTGTGGAACATACCTAGAGTTGCATTGCGTTGTAAATCACCGGTTAAATGGGACAGCTATTTTAAATCGGGAATGTTTGCATGCTTAACATAATTAAATGGTCGATAAATTTTATTGTTGTATTTAATATGTTTTATGTTTGTATGTAAACTATGATAGTTATTATATTAATATTGCTGTTATAATGTATAAATATTTTATTTATTTCGTTATAATGCTGGCTTTGTGAGAGAGCGGGACTTTGAATTACCGTGTCCATAATCTTCATTTATTGACATTATAGGCTTCCGTGAAACAGGACTTATGTATGATATATACAAATATATCCAAAGGTTTTAATTTCGAAAAAAAATTATAATGTTATATAGGGTTTTATATTAGGTGTGTCTTAAAATTGAATTAAATTATATAAGCACATATTACTGACTACCTCGTTAGTGGAGTTGTCTCGGGTTCGATTCCCGTGTCAAGCAAAGTATTAGGTATTGGGTTTTTTCGGATTTTCGAAAATTCCTTGCCCGGTATATGGCAATAGGCTTGTGGCGACACATTGACAAGTAACAAGTGACAGATGACAGAAGTCGCACATAGACTATCGACGAGCAAATCAACGGATGACGTCACAAATATCCTGCATCGCACATACGAAGTTTACATGCGAATTAACACGGATAGAAAATCCCAACGAACAACAGTTGGGCAGTAAGCCCGCCAGGCATGATCACCTCGCCTGGTCGGAGGATCCTCCTTTGCTTAGGGAACTTTACTCTCTGTTCCCTAAAGTGGTGACCCCGACGTGATTGAAACCAACCTTCACGGAGCAGATCAGCACCGTCATCCTTATCGCCATCTCCCTCACCCATCACTTCTCCGCTGAGCGGTAATCAAGTCGCAGCCAACCAGCATCCTCGGCCTCATCAGGGACCACCACACGCTACATCGAAGATATGCAGCCTGGTTCTTCCCTACGGCCTCATCAGCGTCTAGGCACAGCACTTCTGCACACGGTCTGAGGACGTCTTCCTCCCGTCAACGCAGACGCCCGCCACTACGCACCTACCCTCGCAGCATCTATTCCCCGACTCACCGTGGGACACTGCGAGCTTCACTACTCCGACTCACTGGAGTATCGCCCTGCACCGCTCACCCGACTCACTGGGCATTCAGCGGCACAGTTCCGACTCACTGGAACTAGGGACATTCTACACTGGCTCTGGCACCGCTCATCTCAAGCATCGACAGCCGTCTCAACAGGATCGACCTCCGGTCTTGGATGAGTGATGTGGCGACACATTGACAAGTAACAAGTGACAGATGACAGAAGTCGCACATAGACTATCGACGAGCAAATCAACGGATGACGTCACAAATATCCTGCATCGCACATACGAAGTTTACATGCGAATTAACACGGATAGAAAATCCCAACGAACAACAGTTGGGCAGTAAGCCCGCCAGGCATGATCACTCGCCTGGTCGGAGGATCCTCCTTTGCTTAGGGAACTTTACTCTCTGTTCCCTAAAGGCTCACCCCATATTACATGGGACACATAACACAAATGGTGAAAAGTGGGTGAACATTGTGCAATGGCAGTACGTGCCGTAATGTGCACCTCTGCATACCCCTTCGACGTTAAAAGGCGTGACGTTGCAAAACATAATCCTGCATAGCCCACATTAGAAAAGCCTGTTACTATCTACATGCCCATGTTCGTTTCGTTCTAGCAATAGTAACCACTTAATCCGGATTTCACTAGTTGGAGAGCAATCAATCGTTCTCCGTAGAGGCTTTACATCGACGGCCAACCGCACTCGAAACAAAAAACAATTGCACGAACCATCGGTAGTTGTGTATTGCTTCATTTTATTTGGATTAAGCAAAAGCCGCAATGGTAACTGCTTTTATTAGAAGTTTTGTTGAACGTTGAACTACGATTTTAATGTAAAGCATACTTTTTTCATACGTAAGATAGTTAATTATTTAGCATTTTGTAATAACTATCGTGAAACATACTAAATTAACTAAGAATCACGGTTTATTCACGTACATATACGGTGACGTCGCGCAAACTACTGCGTAGAATAGGCTGCGCGTCTGCGCACGCTGCTCATGATGAAGAGTCCCTCTGTGACTCGAAACTAGTAGAGCTTTTCTCGAGTAATTTAACACTTTGGCTGCCAACAAAAATCTGTTGAAGGCGAATCCTCCGCTAGCGCCGGTCATTTTGACCCCCCAATGGCAGCCAACGTGTTAAGTGAGTAAACCATGATTTTTAGTTTATTTAGCACTTGCATAGGAACACTTGAGAATATACAAATAGTCAGGATGAAATATTAAATGGATGTAATAATAAATATCCACATCAGAGTGATATGACTAACTGGTCTTGAGTAAGCGTGATGATTAACATTCGTTGCAATTCGAAGTTATTGACGAAATATCTCTCATAGTGCGAAATTCAATATTAGATTCTATATGCAGAGCATAGCATCAATACATTTAGCGAGCTTTTCTACCAGAGATGTGCTATAATATAGTTATGCTACAAAGATCTAATAGCTAACTGTGAAACTATGTGACCATTTCCATTGATACTAAGCAATGTAGCTGTGCGAGGAAGATGCGCAACTCGAGTATGCGATGTATCAATAGTAGGGAAGCCATGCATAGCACGCATCCATAGCACGCATATTTCCAAATAAAACATAGCTAAGCTGAGTCCGTTTCCACTAGTGCTATGCTATGTGTACCAATGAATATGATTGGTGGAAGCCAAACGCATTCACAGCAACGTAGCACAGCACATCTCTTGTGGAAAAGTGGAAATAATTATGATATATCAAACACCATTTATGTTATAAACTTATTCCAATGAAAAAATCAATCCACTTTCAAAACGTCAAAATAGAATTGTCCATCCGTCTTAATATCTAGTAACTGAATGTATATAGGCTGCTATTACTCCTTTTAAATAAAAACCTTCAACAAAATAAGATAATACCAATAATGTATTCTAAGCGTAGTACATTTAACAATCACTTGCCGCTGTACTAGAAATAGCAGTCGAGTTATTCAGACGCTCGTTTACACGCATCGCGAGTACGTTAATAGGTTAACACAGATTCAATGGCAGTACGCAAGTATTTGCATGAACTAAACACACTTCATAAAACATGTTGTTTGTTTTTAATTGTTATTTATTACCACTTAGCTTTTTATGGTATAAGCTGGTAAACGAGAAGACGGATCGTCTGATGGTAAGCAATCGCCATCGCCTATGGACACCCGAAACACCAGAGGCGTTACAAGTGCGTTATAATATCTTTGGGCACGACCCATTGCTTTTATCACAATGCACAATCATCACATAGTATCTTCTCTTTGTTACTTTCTTCATGGGGGCGACAATAAAAAAAATATTAATAAAAATTGTAATTGTATTTAGATTAAGATTGGCTTTTAAAATATATATTTTTTAAACCAATAACAAAACTATTGCATTGTGTATCGTTGTGAAAGTGAGGTTACCGGAGGCAAAATTACCCCTCTTCTCAATCCTAGATTCCCCAACATCCCAACAACTCTTAAATTCCTAACCCTCAAAAGGCCGGCAACGCACTTGTAACGCCTCTGGTGTTTCGGGTGACCATGAGCGGCGTCGATTCCTTACCAGCAGGTGATCTGTCTGCTCGTTTACCGGCTTATCCCATAAAACAAAAACTGTAATGTCTCACCGTAAACACTTGCTAAGAAAGACTCAGAGGCAGCTACTCAACATTTTTCAAATACTTTTCCTGGACTTAAAGCACAGCTTGCATTTCTATCTTAATTTTTTTTCTTACTTTTTTATTTCAAAATTGTTTTCCCTTTCTTTCAAAGTTGACGGTTTCAAAGTTATGATTTGTGTCACAAAACTTCGTGCTCGTGGACTTATTAAAAAAAAAACAACTTTTTTATTTATGGCCCTTCAGCGAAACAATTTGGGCTTTGGATTATTTTTAAAGTTAGGACGTTGTTACAACTTAAAATGCAGTTATGTTAATTTTATTACCAAGAATACATAGGATTATCAACAGTGTTGTTTACTCAGAGAAGAATTCCTCATTGGTTGACTGGTCGCAAATGGGATTGCAGAGTAAGATATCTCTGGTTCAAGTCCCGGGTCGCTCAAAGTATTATTGAAGTTTATTGATTTTCAGCAATGACTCTAGAACACAACTCTGGTTTTCTTCTGAAAATTCAACCCAAGACACTTGCTCTATGTCGTTGCACCTACAATCTATAAGGCTTATACACAAAGATAAATAATTTACTTAATAAAATAAATAAATAACATTTTCACACAAACTTATTCTGAAAGGGTTAGTGGCTTTAACTTAGACATAAAGCCTTTATTTTCTGCTAAATCAGTTCGTTCCATCAATCATCATTGACTTCTATTTTGATATCATTATTATAGATGCATGCTTCTACAAGTCACGATCCTTTGAAAACTTATATTAAATTAATGAGGTTTATACAAAGCTATTTTTAGTTCACAATGAGAAAGTATTTTGTTAAAGATTATGGTGTATTTACATGGGCTTACATTGAAAAGGTTATAATAATTTTAACTTTAATGTTACAAATATAATAACTGGGTGGTGAAAGATTATAGTAAATGGCGTTCTATTGTCTCTGCCTACCCCCATGTTCGACGGGCCTGAGGTTATGTATGTATACAAGTGTAAAAATGTCAACTTTAATTTTGTAGAATGTGGCCACTGCTAAGATGTATTAGCTAAGTTGTGAAACTATGTGATCGTTTCAACTGATATTAAGCTATGTAGCCGTGCGAGGAAGATGTGCAGCTCAAGTTTGCGATGTATCGATAGTAGCACACATCCATAGCACGCATCTTTCCATATAAAAACATAGCTTAACTGAGTCCGTTTCCATCAGCGCTAAGTTATTTATACCAATGAATATGATTGGTGGAAGAACACCCTCAAACACCACGCTTGCTCAATGCAGTTTGGCGATTTCAAACTTATAATTAAAAATCTTAAGTGCAGGTTTCCTTGCGATATTAATTTGAAGTTTAAATATAGAAGACTTCACAATACAAAATATTCTATAATAAACTATGCAGCATGATTAATGTGCACACTTCAATACGTCATTAACTATTGTTAAAAGTTCTATTGAAGTCAATAATTTTGAAAGATCAGTAACCTGTATTGAACTCACTTTGATGTGCAAACTTAGAAATATAATAGACAAGTATCGTTTCATAAAAGAGTTCAATATTTAACGTAAAATGAATATTAGAGCCATTGTTTTCAATCATATTATTGTACTTTTACTATTGTAGAAAAATGAAAAACGAAATAACCCAATTTTGTCTACCCTGTTGGAGATAGACATGAGGTTATGCATGTATGAAAGATGTTTTTGCTGTAATTTCTTGTAGTATATAAAAAGACAGTAGTGATTAGTTTTATCCTATTCTTTCAATATTCAACGTAATTCTTTGATAGTTAAGCTTAACCAGAAGAACAAGCCTAATTCATTTGTTAGATAATTGATTTATTTTAATAGTCGGAATCGAGATTTGAACATAAAACTCTTTATTGGACAGTCTTACTCACGATTAGGTCAATTATGTACAATTACAATACAATCTTGCAGTACTATTCTGAAAGCAATATCACCACGTAAGCCACGCTTTCATCATTACATACGAAACTTTAATCTCAACGGATTCAGAAGCGTCTAGCGACTTAGCAAAATGAATTTACAGAATAGCACTGCAGCGTTGCGATAATCAAAGAGGACTTACCTACCTTTCATTTCGTTTAAGAAAACTTTTCTCACAACTGTGTAGGTATCTTTAACGTAAAACTGCATAACGTAAACTAACTGTAAAACATTCAGAAAGTATGGGACAGCCATGCTTCGGTACGAATGGGCCGGCTCGGCCGGAGTGCTACCACGGGCTCACAGAAAACCTACGTGAAACAACGCTTGCGTTGTGTTTCGTTGTGAGTGAGGTTACCGAAGGCCCAATACCCTCTTTTCCTTATCTTCCCAATCCCTTTAGATACATTTAAATTCCTAACCCCCAAAAAACCGGAAACGCAATGTAACGCCTCTGGTGTTTCGGGTGTCCATGGGAGGCGACGATTGCTTACTATCATCCGTCTGCTTGTTACCGGCTAATCTATTATATAAAATAAAAATAAGTCGGGTTTTTCTTCCTGACGCTATAACTCCAGAACGCACGAACCAATTTCCTCGATTTTGCACTCGTTGGTCCGTGAGGTTTATAGCAAAGAAAAGCAGAAAAACAGGGAAGAAAAGCAGAAAAATGGAGTTGGTGTAGAATGGAGTTTCCTACGGGTACTAGTAGTAGTACCGTATAAAAACTGACCAGTATCTATCTTTAAAGTAAAAATGTGAAGGTCAGATAAGATCCAAGGATTCCAAAGTTATTTGTATGCAATGCAGGTGCAACTGAGGTCACAGTTATTGAGGATTTCTACAAGGATGTCATAAAATCCTTCGTGGTGCACTGATTTTATATTTCTTTCCACTTTTATCTATACTAGGTTTACAGTCACTGTTTCACTTGTGATATTTGAGACATTAATAGTTAATAATACACTTCAATGCTCACAAATATATATTATAAACTCTCTTAGCCATGGTAAAAAATCGTATGAAAAACCGTTTAGTAGTTTTTGAGCTTATCGCGGAAAGGTGGACAGAGAAATATGAAGGGTTATTTTATAATATCACTGTCAAGTACATAAAAATCTAGTACCAAATTACTTCCTAAGAGCAAAAATCCGAGCTATTCTAATTAACTAACTAGCGGTGATTAGAGCACTAACTTTTCATTTTGCTCAGCATGCTTGTTAAAAATACTTATTCAAAAAGTAACCTCGTTAGTGTTGGAGATTAAAATGATGCTCTGGACCAAAATTATGTTCCTAGTAGATATATGTTGTCTGGTCTATATCTGGTTTATTTGATACTGAAAACCTGAGTTATAAGTAATTGTTTCTACTGATTACCGCCCCTATAGGAGTACATCTGACTGGATACCAACTTAGACCAGCTTGGTGAGACTGGGCTTCCCTCGAGACGAATGACCTCCGCCTAGTCTATATCTAATTATAATGCCTCAATATACTCTTACGACATTACTAGAGTAGAGATGGTGACTGATGAATCCCATTCTGCATTGACTAACTAGCTCTTACCAAGGGCTTCGCTCGCGTTCCCTTGTGTTAAAAAAACCTACGTGTTATTCCAATCCATTATCTACCCCAGTTCCAAATATTTCGATCCCTTCACCCGTTTTGACGTGATTGAGTTAAAAATATACAGACAATCTCACTCACAATTTTTTACATTTGTAATATTACTAGCTGACCCGACAAACTTCGTACCAGTCCCTGGATTTCCACAAATAATTCAAGACCAAAATTTGCCAAATTGGTCCAGTCATTCTCGAGTTTTAGCGAAATTAACGAACAGCAATTGTTTTTTTATATATTGTATAATATTATGTTCTTAGGTATGTAATATAGAGATAGTAACTTTCATATCTAGAAAACAATATGTAGTGAAATACTTCAGTCAATCTATGATCTATGATGCAAATATGCATTTGCCGTCAACCCGTTTTATGAGTTCTTCATAAAATGTGTCATAAAATTGTTATTACCTGTGTCATTATGTTTTATTTTTCAAAACTAGCGTCTCTGGGGAACTTATGGAACGATCAACCTTGGGTTCTCGACATAATATATCCATATCTGTACTCTTAGTATGAATTTACTTTACGTTTAAATTGGGCGCGTCCGGTGTTCTTATTGGCCGGCTCGAATAAAGCAACCAATCAGTACCCTTAGTATGAGTTTGAACGTATAAAGTAATCGAAACGAGAGCGCGTTCAGCGCTCTGATTAGCCAGTTTGAATAAACCAACCAATCCAAGAGCCGAACGAGCTCTCGTTTCGATTACTTTAAACGTAAAGAAAACTCGTACTAAGGATACAGGATAGTGGATTTTAAGCAGTTTTCATAAAATTTATAAAAGTTTGTAAATAAAACCTCTGATCTGATATTTATTTGAGAGTTAGTTTTTACGAGATTTATGTCACGATTGGTGAGAATTTCTGGGGTCTTGAAGTCGAATTTTTAAGTCCATTTTGCTCCATTCATTTAGGTACTTTATTTTCAGGTATTTTATGTTATCTTACTAATACATATTATAAATATGAAAATTTGCGAGTTTGTTTGTTACTCAATCATGTCAAAATGACTTAAAGGATCAGGGTGAAATTTAGAACAGGCGTAGATTATGGTTTGGAACAACATATATGTTTCTTTATCTTATCTTTAGGTTATCTTTTATCCCACGGGAACGTGGGTTAAATCAGTTTTTATATAAATTGGGAAATCAGTACTAAATTGTCGCTATTCCAAATTCCACACGGTCCAAAACTCCTTTGTCCTTTAAGAAAACATGTTTACTTCATGTGGTCACGTATAGAATAGTAAACAGATACCGTGTCCCAATTTTTACAGAACGTAACCTAACTACGGCTAAAATTAGGTTAACTTTTAAACCAGATTTGGTCTGAGCTTATTCATACTTTACATGAAAAAACCGGCCATTTTCCACACTCGCTCGTTATACCGTGTTATCTGATTATTACATTACTGCTCCTACGTGAAAGCAATGGGGTATGTTCTAGTTGGTCAAGTAATATTGATCCAGTAGCTAGTTTATGAATAGAGTTTACATATAGACAAAGTAAATTTAAAAATATCTGTTAACTGTATTGCTCAACAGCAAGGAAAAGTCACTGGTCAATTACAAACATCTTCTTTATAAAGCTAAAACGTCCTAATATTGACACATTATCAAAATATTATCACTCATGGAATCTGAAATATTACTATTACCTTAAAAAAACACATTTCGATTTAGACTCAGACTTAGACACGAGTCGCGGACTACCTAGCGGGATACTGGAGCTCCGGCTCGAAAAACAGCGTGGTTTTTAGTCATTTTCCCCCTCAAAAGAAGACACTTTTATTCTGAAATTAAAATTATTTTCATAAACAAGACAAACCAAGTGCTGAGAAATAAAACGAAAAAAAAACGTCGGCCCATTTAACATAAAAAAAAATTCACTGCCATTAATAAACAATGATAAACCTATAACAAATAATATGAATCTTAGTAAAACTGAAAAATATAAATACTTATATTAATAATACTGCCTTCAATCTCTTATAACCTACATAGCATCAAAAACACCTACAAGCAGAGAACACAACATTGTTTTACTGTATCAAAGTACTTGCCTATACGACTCGCTGAATGTAAACGCTCCATAAAACTGACTGCATACGAGGCGCGGCCGTGCCATAAGAAAATATGGCGGTGAATATTGTGTTGAAAACTTAAGTGCCTCCACTGAGTTTACAGTTTCTTTAACAATATGAAACGTGAAATGATGTCGTGTTCTAACATGTCGCGCGGAGTAACGTTGTTATTTTTTTCTTTTGTTTTTTTTTTGAGGCTTGCTTGATGTTTGACACCATACATGCTCGACTAGTGCGGTTTATAATGTCAAATGCTAGTATTGAGCATAAAATCTAGGGTCCAATTTCTGGGTTGAGCAAAGTGTGTATTATTGGATTATTTTTAAGGTTAATTATTACTTATTTCCTTATAAAGAACATGGTTCACTTACAATGAATTTAAATTGTTACTAGGAATATAAAACTACGACAATGATCAAACCGCGATTATTTTCTCAACCTATATTTAAACATAACAATTGATTGATACGTTTAATATTATTTGGCAAATTATTATATAATTGTACTTCCTCATATGTTATACATCTTTTGCCGTACGCGAAGTCTGACGTTGTGTGTGGCAATATGCCCTTACTACATGAATAGTGGTGCTGCATACGATTTTTCCAGGAATTTAAACAACAAAAACGGTAACAAAACTCACAGTCGAAAACCGATATTTACATAATTTTCAAGTAATAACCCATAAATTGGCGTAAACGTATGTGTAAGTAGGCAGTCATCCAATTCCGCAGTTATTACCGCTGCATGCATTAATACCTGCTGTGCATGTTTCCGACGGCACGCAGGAAGCTTACATCTGGGCCAACGGAGCTCCACTTGGGGCACGTTCATCATATTACTATTTTATTATTTTATAAAATATGCACCTTGCTCTTTAGAGTGCACCTGGGCACCTGTGCAAGTGTTGGTATTTACTTAGTGCTTATGTATGTATATAGGGACGGAATATGAAAATAATGTCTCCCATTGTGCACAATTAATTATTCTAGTTTTAGTTTATTGCTCAAGAATACAGTATTTTTTTCAATTTAAGTGTGGGAGAGTCATGCTTCTGCACAAGTGGATCAGAGTGATACCACGGCCTCACAGAAAACCGACGTGAAACAATGCTTGCGTTGTGTTTAGTTGTATGAGTGAGGTTACTGGAGGCCCAATTACCCCTCCTTCCCAATCTTCCCCCAAAAGGCCGGTAACGCACTTGTAACGCCTCTGGTATTTCGGGTGTCCATAGATTTTTTACCATCAGGTGATCCGTACGCTCGTTTACCATAAAAATATAGATAAAGAAAGAGGTAACTTTTTGCCGTTTTTTGTTTACAAACGCAATTTACGTATACATTTCACATCCAGATCGAAAAGCTAGTTCACTCACTAACCTATAAACTGATATATTTGACTAGTAGAGATAGGATTTCGATATAAGTACTTAACAAAATGAAAATTTATGGTTAACATGATATTCTCAATGATAAGTTGTGTTATATGCACTGGTTGATTCCAGTGCATACTTACACTTACTTGCACAATTAAGTTAAATGATCAAAATGGCTGGCCATGTTCGAAATCCATCAAGAATCTAGATGGCCACGCCTGTACGCGTTCGGCCCTCTGATTAGCTGGTTTATTCGAACTGGCCAATCAGAGCGCCGAAAGCACTCTCGTTTCGACTACTTTAAACGTAAAGCGAAGTCGTACTAAGCCTACTGATGTTAGATTACGCAAATGCTGACATGAGCTCTTCCAAGCTGACAATCAATCAATGCCAATCGAAAAAGAAAAACGTTTTCTATTTTCGCATTAAAGGAATGCGACTTATTTTCGCACACTGCTTCTAAAGACTGTTGATTCCAAAGTCTGCAGATAAAATAATAAGCAAATGTCATTAGATTTTAAACCAAGAAAAAGTGTATGGGTATATAATGTTATTCCATTTATTTTTCAAAGTACCTACTCTCAATCCGTTCGTATTTGTGAAGTAAAACTTTTACACTTTTTAAAGAAAGAGTCAAGAATAAGATTTAATTTCCCAAGAGAGAACATTACTTACTCATAAATCAACTACAAATTCGTGGTAGCCTAGAGATTCAAAACGGTTAAAAAGTGAGAGTGCCGGTTCAAAACCTAACAACAGCAAGTACCATAGTGAATATTTTCGAGTTACACGTACTTTCTAACATTATGTAGACACCACTAACAAACGGTGAAGGAAAACATCACGAGGAAACCTGGGCTTTAAATTTCTAATTATAAGTTTGAAATCATCAACCCGCATTGAGCAAGTGTGGTGATTAAACCTTCTCCGTGCGAGACGAGGCTTTGGTCTGCAGTGACCACTTGTAAGTTGTTGATGTGATGTGATCTTACCTAAGAGAGACATTCACGAGACCGATGGTTGATTAAATTGAACTCTGATTGTCGAAATATCAGAAATAACTATATTTTATTCACCTCTTCATGAATCTTGACTTGTCAAACTCAATATATTAACGTCATTATCTCATGAATTTCTAATACACATCTCAACACTTAAATTAAAATACTATTATTAATAGATCCCCTACACAATAGTTCACGAAGAAGTCTCTTTTTATCCAGATTAAATATTATGTTAAAAAGAACTTTGAATATATACAAAGAAGGTCCATTTTTCATTAAACTTCATATAATGATGAAAAGCTTATTGTTTGGCAGATAACGGTTGTAAATAGAATGGTACAAAAGGCACTCTGTTATCGTATTCAGTTATTTTATTACACAAATAAATGAGCAGCTTTCATTTCGTTTTTTGCTGTTGGTTTTTACGCAATTTTAATGGGACTGGGACCTTCGAAATGTGCGTTTGTGGTACGAAATATGTACTTATATTATATCACATCACTCGTGTTGTCCCTCGGGGTACGAGCAGAGGTATATCAACGTTATTTATTTATATTTTATGCACATAAAAAGGTACTTTATGTTGTAAGCATTTTCTGTCCGCATTTGGGTAAATATGTTTTGCCATTTATACATATTTTTGAAACATTGCTAATGTCTAGCTATAACTATACCACTTAAGCTTAACATACGTTCAAGGATAATTTTTATTTAACTCAAACTAACTCTTTTATAACGCATCATGAATAACCAAACCTCCTTCAATGAAAAACCTCTTTTCATATGAGACGTGAGAATATCATCGCAATGTCTGTCAATTTTGACGTTTTGTCAAATACGATCAGATACTATGCATGTGTGTGTAATGTTTTATTTATTGATTTAATATACTTTATAAGCATTATTATTGAAAAATATTAGCGTTCTGTACTTCTCCTACACATAAACTATAAATGTACCAAATTTTATGCTCCTACGTCCGCGCAATTTTCGTAAAAAGGAATAAAAAGTTTTTGCATCACGTATTAATATATAGATTTATTACCTAAATAGTTTTTTATTTGAAAATATACAATAAGTATATGCTTCTTTTACTTACTTCCACATGGAAGTAAGTAAAAGAAGTTTCCAATGTTATATGATATGTATCTACTACTAGTAAAAAATAAACGGTACATTCAATTTGTAACTCTATAACCTTAGTAATATAATATACAATCGTCCCACATATTTCAGTACTCATTATGTATTTGTCCTTACTTCAGACACGAGCCATCGTTGAACGCATGCACTCGGAGCAGCTTTCTATTGCTTCATTTATTATCACAGTCTACGTGAGGCAGGTTTAAATTGTTCATTGTACATTGCTTAGTGGCTTACAGGCTTCCCGCAAAAATGTTTTAACAACCAGAAATGAATATGAGACAAGGTTACAAAGCCGACATTAAAACAAATCCCTAGTTTCTAGTTGGATTTCACCTATACCTATGGGATAATCCTCATGATAGGGATGATAATGGGGTATGAAAACTATAATCTATTTAATCCGACATTTAGGTAACGAAAAAAATAATATTAGACACGTATTTTTTTTATTTTGTCATATAAGATAACAATACCAAGATAAAACGAATCAATAATTAGGAGTGGGAGCAAATAGGCTTCGGTTTATTGAAGCCATAAATTGATTTAACACTTTATCATGTTTTTCTTCATCCATAAAAAAACTACAATTGTATTTTACATGTTTTGGACAAAAATACCAAACATTTTGAATTGATATTTTTATTTTTTTAAATGAATATGATTTTTATCACATAATTTTTGTAAGGGACACTTGTTTATCCTCATAATGAGATATGTTCAAATATATCTCAAGAATTTCCCACGAAAATTTGTCAAAAGGAAATAACGAACACAATATTGTTCGAATCTAAGAAAATGTTTCATTTTTATTAGAAATACAAAAACATATTTCTTTACTGGAAATTTTAAAATTATTTTCTGTCGAATCCATTATAGGTAACAATGGAGATTTCGCTCCTTTTGTACGAAATGGACAAACCATGTAGCCGAATGAGTTTTGTAGAGATTACAATCATAATCGATGAAATACGTCATGTGATATTTTATTGAAAATAAAATGGTTTTATAATAAAATATGGCTTAAAAATATACTATTTTAATTTTTATTTAAGAATCAACTGTAAAAAATCTATTGAAAAAAACTGATAGAGGTCCTAGAGCAAGTCATAAATATGATTACATTGAAAATTGCTACGAAAATGAATTTGCTACGAATCTACGTAGAGGTCTCAGCTACGAATATTCGTAGCGCGCTACGGATATCGTAGTCGGCTACGAAAACAAATACCAATATCAAGTTTTCTTATATGAGATTTTTATGTGACACGTATTCGGGGTATTGGTAAAAATAGTACAAAATAAAAAAAGTTTCTAAATCAAGTAATATAAAGCTCATTTTATATTAACACCTCAGCGTATATAGATTTACGAGTAAGCCAAGTGCGGTCAGTTTCAGGTCGTAGGTCTATTTATCAACTAGACGCTTGTAAAATACTTACGTGACCTAAATTAAATGTCTAGATCGTGTCCTAACTTAATACAAGTTACATTAAACTTTGACAGTTGACATTTCGGATGTCAGATACGTAAAGTATAAGTTTGGCCTGAATCTGAGATTACACTCAAAAAGGTTTATGTCTGCGGTCAGCTTAGAAACGATCCCTTGTCAAAGCAGTCACAATGGTTTCTGTATTTCGTAGATTTATAATTCATGGCATCAGTCATTTCCAGACGTTTTCATCGGGTGTAAATTCTGTATTATAGTATTTAAGTGAAATATTCGATGAATTGATGAAATACGTATATGTATAAGTTTAATTTTAATACATTTATTTTGACTGCCTCGTTGGTCGAGTGGTCGCAAGTGCGACCTTTGTCGGGTGGTAGCACGGAGTCTGAAATTGAGCTTAGTATATGGCAATAGGTTCACCTGCCCTTTACATGTGACTTATAACACACATGGTGAAGATTGTGTATACACTGTATACTGGCATTACGTGTCGTAACGTGCACCTCTGCCCACCCATTCAGGGATAAAGAGGCGTGACGTTGTATTGTTTTGTGTTATTTTGAAGTGTTAAGGAAATTGTTAAGAGGTTTAGAGGAAACTTTTTTTTCTGCTATTAAAAACTTATTTTCCTCCGGCCCTTGTATGCGTGAGTCTATTTGGGTCAGTAGGTCGAATCTTGTATATTTTGAGCGCATTCTTTGTCATAAGCCACGACATTATGTGGGCCCATTCAAGTTGGGGGTCGTTTCGAACATGTTTGATGCAAAAGTTAAGTGGCTTGAGAATGTCGGCTAGGGTTCTTAATACTTAGAAGATGAAATTAATCTAAACATTATGGGCTATTAACTGCGTACTTCTATTTCGTTTGGAATCGAGATATTCTATCAGTTGATTATATAAATCTAAATCTATTTAATAAAAGCGAATTTGTAATATAAAATCTCATGAGTATTCAAAACAGATATAAACTACACTATTTGTAAATATTTTGGTATTTGGTCTATGCGGACTTTTTTTAACCCCCGACGCAAAAAGAGGGGTGTTATAAGTTTGACGTGTCTGTCTGTCTGTCTGTCTGTCTGTCTGTCTGTGGCATCATAACTCCCGAACGGATGCAGGGATTTCAATTTAGTTTTTTTCGTATGAAAGGGGACTTATGTGCGAGTGTTTTTAGACATGTTTGATGAAAATCGGTTGAGCCGTTTTAAAGTTATGGGCGGTGAAAGTGGGGAGATTAGCCGAAGGTCTGCAAATATACTGGGATGGGGTCTCAAATTAAACCGCACTGAAAGAAGATATTGAGAGATATTATGTTTTCGTATTAACAAAAATAAAAAAATAAATTAAAAATTTAATAACAAAAATATAAAATTTTTAATTTAACGTTTTATTATAAACAAGAAATCTTGCACCAATGTAATCTTTACCCTACTTATAGAAACAAAAACTAGTAATTAATAAGTCAAAAAAAAAAAAGCGAACGAGCTTGACCTTAGATGTAATCTTTACCTTAACAAGAATCGAAATTATAGTAAGTATATGTAATATAGTAAGCCTAACTTAACCTAACCTACCTATAAAAAGTATAAAATAAAAAATTAAATTAAAAATTTAAAAAACCCCCGACATAAAAATTAATTTCCCTTTAAAAAGTAAAAAATAATAAAAGAAACTTAATCTTAAAGTACCTAAGAATGTACTAATAATTAAAAAAAAATACGTCTCGTTGGGGGACCGCATTCATACGGACTGTACACCGCCGCCTTATTTCTATTTTCTGTGTAAGTACTTAAATATCAATTTACTTTAATGTTAACACCAAGCATGTGATACTTATGAACAAATCGTAGATAAGTAAGAAATAATTAGGAGCGGTCCCCCAACGCGACGTATTTTTTTTTAATTATTAGTACCTACATTCTTAGGTACTTTAAGATTAAGTTTCTTTTATTATTTTTTACTTTTTAAAGGGAAATTAATTTTTATGTCGGGGGTTTTTTAAATTTTTAATTTAATTTTTTATTGTAACAAACTAGTCTTCTAAAACCGCTGCAACTTCTTCAACAGGATCTACAGTAGATACAACCAAATTAAATTCACATAATTGCACAGCAACCTCTTTCGTAATATGTTAACTGTGCAGATCAATAACAATAAACAACTTATTTTAATTTGGCATAGCAGATAATAATCTAACACTATACCAGTGTCCTCCAGATTTATATACCGTACCTAGATCATTAATTCTCTATATTTCTTTGTTCCAGGTCCAAATGAAGATTCGTACCATCAGAACCTGACAGACGTACGGCGAGACATGGCCAACAGGATATTAGAAGTAGTTCAGAAACAACCTTCAATATCTGTAAGTATATTTCATATTTGTATGATAGAATCTAATTACTTCCTGCGGGTGTCGTAAAGGCCGATTAAGGGACTTCATATTCACATAGACTGAGAAGCTTTTCATTCATCTCTGGTGTATCACGGAGCACAAAGCACAGCTCCTGCACCCAAACATGGATATTGTGGCTAAACCTCTTATAAAGGAGGCATATCATGGATATTATTATTAAGCCTTGTATGTAAAAAAAAACTTAAAAAAAAAACTTTAGTATTTGGCTTTGTAAGTTTGTCAATAATTTCCAATCAATCTAGTGTAATAGTACATAATTATAGTAGTGGACCTTTGAAATAAAAGATATCAGGCGATTACACACCACACAGTTTTGTTCCTAATAGTTAGACCAAGTAGATAATAAAATTGTATAGCTTTTCATAGGACGAGTTTTTACTACATATTATACTAGGCTGCATGGTTGGCGCGTTGCCAACTGGTTGCCGTGCAACGTGTAGCGGGTTCGATTCCCGCACGGAGCAACTCTTTGTGTGATCCACAAATTGTCGTTTCGGGTCCGGGTATCATGTGTATGTGAACTTACGTACAGGAGAAAATACTAGTGTGGGGCTAAGGTGTGAAAAAAAATACATTACTTTAAAATAATTTATATTTCTAGTCCTTTCACTTTCGTGCCACTTTATATTTTTTTTTAATTTCCTCTTTCCTCTCCACAGGACAGCAAGTTCGATCTGTTTCCTCACATAGAAGTATTCTTAGAAGACTATGAAGTAAACTACAGCGAAATCATGAAACACCTCAATACAAATAATACAAGAAAGAAAACTTGGACCTTCTGGAATGCAATGTTCTACTCTGGCACTATATACACAACTATAGGTAATATATACTTCATTATTAAGTTTCCGTTTACATAAGTGTGGAGGAGCTATGCCTCGGCACGAACGGGCTGGCTCGACCGGAGTGATACTACGGCCTCGTAGAAAACCGATGTGAAACAATGCTTGCGTTGTTTTGCTGTGTGAGTGACGCAAGAGGTTCAATCTTGCACCCCTAAGCCTCAGTTCCCGAAATCTTCAAATTCCTAACCGCCAAAAGACCAAAGCCTTTAGCACAAATGCGGATCATCAGAAAAAAGCATTTGTACCAAATGCTTTGCGCTCCACCAAATCAAATCACTTTAATGCATCCATAGTGTACAGTGTGGTCTAGAATACGGTACAATAATATGTTTAAACTACGGGGTCGTACGCTCCCCATTAAATATAAAAGAAAATCACGAAAGTAACTCCTACAAATTTAGTTATAGCAAGTTGCAGTTTCACGTATCTTGTTATTTTATCAGGCGTTTAAATTAAATACGGTTTAATATTTAGGGGGAAATTGGTGGAACTACATAATATAGATTATATTTTTTGTTACGGGAAATCGGGAACTATGTGGTTAAATGCAGACTATTCCACGCGATTTGCCGGAAAGTCGCGGGCTATAATAAATCTGTAGAAGGGTCAATTCTGCTCATTAAAAATATAGAAAAAATAAATAGCAGGGTGTTACTGGATCGATACCAAACCCAAATATGTGATTATAATTTTGTCTGTCTATATATGTTCAGGCATCACGTGAAAACTAACGGTTTGATTTCGATGAAACTTGGTATAATTATGTCTTATTATCCTGGACATAAAATAGGTTACTTTTTATCCTGGAAAAATACGTAGCTTCAAAAAAATCTTTATTTTTCAGTTTTATTCTGCTCAACAGCAGTAGCTCAATAGAGGGATCTCCTTAATTATTATGGGCCTCGCCGTATTTGGGTCCAATAGATATTTATAAAATGTCGTTGTCAGAGTTACTCAAAATGGAGAAATAAAACTTCCACGCGAAGACCGACATCCGCGCGGACGGAGTCGCGGGCAGAAGCTAGTTACACATAAAGATGTAAGTATGTATGCATGTCTTTATTTAACGTGTTACGTACATACGCAGTACATTGCAATTCCAATATAAATTGACCTTCCCCGATCAACGTGTTCTAACAAAAAACTTACTGAAATTTCTTTGCGAAGTGTCAAATAACGATGGTCACTTCTGTCGAAAACATTTTCTAGAGTACGAATGCAAACGTGAACCGGACTGAATTTAGGTGTAGATGATTTAAATTTGGAACGCCGCCCGGCTGGCTTGGCGCTCTTCCGCCCAGTACTCCCGCGTCACAAACGTGTGAAACAAAAACTGTGACAACATCATTGAAAGTTCCTTACAAAATAAGTGATAATCATCTCAATAACCAGTTCAACTCCAAAGCCTAACTGTGATAACGCTTCTACGAAGATGTGCTGCAATTCCTTATCAAATGGACGTTTGTTTACGTCCGACTATGTGGGATTTCCAAAATAGATTCTTTTATTAGAATTTTGCTTCGACCCCGTTACAATAAAGAAGTTTGTTGTCTGGTCGTTAAAAAGAGGTAAGTTTACACTTATTGAATTCTTATCATCGTTGGCTTGCCACTTCTTATTTGTGTCATAATATTGGCAGGAGATTTATTATTCACTGCCAAGCTTGATATCGCTCTGTCTTTTTTCGATTGAGTTCAATTCCCTTAGTCTATTGTGAGCGGTTGTGATATCACAACATTTTTTTTTCAGTTACGGTGTGAGTGAAAGTTGGTGGTGATGAGTGATAACGAAACCGAAGAAAAAGTGAAGTTGACACTGACGATTCCTAGAATAAAAGCAGAAACTGAATCACAAACGCTAGGCCAACTTGTGCTAAAATCGCCTGAAATAAGACTAAACGAAGACGAAGAAATAATGGAAGACGACAGGCAAAATATGTCTATAAGGAAGAGACGAAATTTGTCGAAAAATCGAGGTCAAGCAGCTAGGCAGAGAGAAAAGACTCCTGAGCCCAGTCGAACCCTAATGCCTCACGAGGACACACCAACTTCAGAAGATGAGGAACCTAAGCTACCACGTCCAAATTCTAGAGAAATTGAAGCTGACAGCACATATGAAGAAATGAAACGTTTGGTACAAGAAAAAGCTAATGTAAAGGATCCTGTATACGACCTGGATACAGACGAGGTACTTGAGCAAAGAGCTATGGCTGCTCAAGAACGTAGACGCAGGAGTATTTCACCCTTTGCCATACCAGACAAAGAGGAACTGGCTAATCTCCTAGAACGTAAAGGAAGCTTCATAGATCCCACTAATAAACTCTTAACAACTAATTATGCTCTGACCCCTAAAGACGAAGACACAACACGACGTAATTCATTAACTATTGAACCTCCAAAAGATCTTAAACATACTCTCTCTACCCCTTCTCCTGTTAGCAGCTCTCCAAAAGAAAATTTTCCTTTTCCCTCAACTCCAAAAAAGCTGGACGAAATTGTGTACCCGGATGAAAAGAAACCAGAAGAATCTACAAAGAAATTAAAAACTCCTGTAAAAAAAGATAAAGAAGAGGTGTTCACATTTGATGACAAAGATATAAAGCAACCTGTTAAAGCAGCCACACCTAAACCAGCTCCAGAGACACCAGCAACACCAGGTGAACTGGTAACAAAAGTGATCCAAATAGAAAGAACTCCGAGTAAGAAATTGGTGGCAGAAAAGAAACCAAATGTGGAAGTTCGTGAAAGAATTGTAAGAACACCTAGTAGAAGATTATCAACAGATATTAAGCCAATCGTCCAGAAACAGCAACCTACTAAGCAAGTAAAGGAAGAAACACAAAGTCGGGTGCCACCGGTAAAACCGGCCCGCAGCAAATCTGCTTCAAGATTTGGGGTCAGTTTCTATATGAAAATATTTTTAATATTAATAATCGCTTTGTTAATAGCACTTTATTTCCAATTGACATAATCCCAAACCATGCAATACAATGATCACTATGTAAATAGGTTTTCATATTTTTGTAGAATGAGAGAAGCAACTAATAATTTATCCATAATAACATTTACAGAATAAAACTAGTGAAAGTGAGATGAGTGAGGATCAACATAATGCCAAAGTAGAAGCTTCAAAGCGCAGGGCAATGCCTACACCACGTCGGTACACGAAGAACAAAACGTCACCTAAAGTAAATCGTTCGCAGTCAGTTCACCGCACTCAAGATGTAGTAAGTGTGATAGATAAAACGGGAACAGGTATGAGTCAAACTAGTAGAGAAATCATTGAGTTGATGCAAAAAGCCAGAGCAAGAAGCTTATCCATGCCTAAAGATGATCCCAGACTTCCACCAGAGTACAAGGAAAGTCACAGAACATTAAAAACACCGAATAAAACGCCTACTAACTTAAGACAGTCTAGATCTCGTGGCGTGTCCTGTCCCAAAACTATTCAAATTATCAGTGAAAAGGAAATTTTGTCAGGTTTATTAAATAAGAAAACAGAAGTAGAGAATCAAAGTAGACAAAGCTCCGGCTATATTGACGCTAGTCAGTCTGAATACACATCGAGCTGCTATTCTTCATCGCCGAGTGAAAACGAATTTGATTTCGATTTGTCAGAGCGGACAGCGGAACTAACTCGCAAACTTAATGTATTAAGTCAAGAAGTAGATAAACGAGAGATGATGACAGGTATTATATTAGGACAAGATAATATTAATGATGTCATCAAGCCCGAAAAAGGCGATACGAAATCAGGGTTAAGAAAAAGGTCAGTAGCTGATTCAAAAACTAAGAGGGAAACTAAAGAGCCTGCACCAGAGAAAAAGGTAAAGAGAAAATCTTTGGATAGCAAAGATAAAGTTATTGTACGATCAAAATGGAAATTTATTGCAAATTGGCAAGATTTTAAACAAGAGCAAAGATTGCATTACAATAGGATTAAAGTATTGATGAACAAGTGTATTTGCGACTTGCTAATACTGATCATAATGTGTGGTCTAGGAGGAATGATGTTCAAAAGTTTAGAAGGATCATTTGAGAATGCATATAAATGCAGTACAAGGAATGTTAAAAGGGATTTTATAGAGAATCTTTGGAGAGGGAGTCATAATCTGCGCGAAGAAGATTGGAAGTCGATGGCAAGGAAGAAGTTGTTTGAGTTTGAGAACCAGCTGCATACAGCCCATGAAGCGGGAGTGACGTCATACAGCGGTCAACCATCTTGGAACTTTATGAACTCATTCGTGTACTGCTTGACGTTAATTACAACAGTCGGTAAGATTACCAGTAATCATTTTAAACATAGTATTACATCTGTACTACTAGTGAGTTATATTTATTTATTTCTTCATCACAAATACAGTGAATGGCGGACTTAATGCCTTAAGGCATTCTCTAACAGTCAACCATAGTAACTATAGTGTTAGTTGCAGGTTATATGAACCGCATTATCACATATGTAACACTGTAGTAGGTATTGTTTTTTCACATTTCAATATCGAAACCTAATAACAATAATAGTAGCTTGAGTAATCGATCTTAATAAAAATGAAGTAGATGAAATTAATATTTTCAATTATTTTCCTAGTAGACATTATAGAACATTCTGGTTTGTAATTAAAAACGTTAAACATGTGATTTTTTTTCATTTATATTACCTATTTATAGTTTCTCATTTCATTTGAAATTAGCAGCATTATAATTTTCTCTATCTTGTTAGTTTTCTTCAGTGTAGACACCTGTTTCTTTATAAGATACAGGAGATTGACTGATGATCTGAACTAGATCTTTAAGTTTTTTATTTATTACTGATTTATGTATTCCAGGTTATGGCCACATAGCTCCAAAGACAGTATACGGTCGAGTAGCGACGATAGTCTACGCTACTATCGGTATACCTCTGTTCCTGATCCTCTTAGCTGACTTCGGTAAACTCTTCACGAGGGTCATCAAGTTCTTCTGGGCCTTCATCAGAAGATTCTACTATACCAGGAGTTGCAGGAAGGTCAGGAGGACCATGCCAGTGCAGGTAATTCAATAACTTCAGTTTTTTTTTTACTTATTTGTAGTATAACACAAATGGTGAAAAGTATCCGGAGCTGCGGACTACCTAACGGGTTTATCGGGGCTCCGGCTCGAAAAGCAGGAATAGGAACAGGGTGGTTTTTAGTCAGTAAGAATCTGACACTTCCTCTCGCCTTGCCCAAGGCGGGAGAAGACATTGGATGATTTTCCCCCTCAAAAAAAAAAGATGTTGAAAAGTGGGTGTACATTGTACTGTAGCATTAAGTGCCGTAATGTGTAAGTGCTCCTCTGCCTACCCCTTCAGGGATAAAAGGCGTGACGTTACTTTGTAATATACAAGAATACACAGCAAAACAAAAACATTGTCAATTTACAAGTTGAATAAAATATTTATAATACCTACTTAATATTATCGAAGTAATTTATCATCGTAATCTGAAGTGTATAAAATAAGAAAATTTGCGATAATGATACTGAGATATTGGTCGTTGTTATGACTATTAAGAAATAAAGTCAAAACACTGATTAAGTCACGTTTTGTATTAAAGTTTTAGAGTTAGATCTTAATAGCAGTAGCACGCAGTCTAGGATTAAGCGTGCAATGACATTTAATATGAAGGTACCTTTATACGCATATGCGTGATTTTTGAGTTTGAAAGATATAATGTCCCATATTGCGAGTTAACAAGGTAAATTCCATTGCTGGCCATCCCTTTCATACTTGGTTTTAGCTGTAATTACGTGGCTGACCGCACGCTTCGCTGGCATGCGCCACGCATTATAGTATTTAAGCCGTATTTATCCAACATAAACGCAGCCTGGGTGGTTGTATGGTCGCACGGACCGAGTACATGGTTTCCAATTCCTTGTCTCGTTTCAACGGGATTATTCCAAGTTTCATTTTTAAAATTGTATTAATAAGTGTTAATTATGAGATGAAATGTTTAGCAATAGCTAGTCTAAACAATAATATCTTTTCCTACCTCTACCAAACTCACAATCACATTATTAAAATTTCAGGAAGTAATGAAGGGTCTGAACATCATGTACGATGTCGTTCGACGTCCCTCACAAATATTCAACGAGGAAGACATAGAAGAGGGCTCAAGTCACCAGCCACCAGTCGTCGGTAGAAAGCTGAGTGAGGTCCCCCCACCACTACCTCCAAAACCTGGCACTCCAAGAGACATAGACAATGAAACTGATCTGGAAACTCCAGCACCATCCGTCTTCGAAATAGACGATGAGTTCAACTTACCGATTTCTGTCGCCGTGATCATCTTACTCGTCTACATCAATCTCGGGGCATTCGTCTACAGCTTATGGGAAAAATGGACCTTCTTCGAGTCGTTCTACTTCATATTCATATCGATATCCACAATCGGTTTGGGTGACTTAGTCCCTGACCATCCAATGTTCATGATGGCGTCCATACTATACTTAGTGTTCGGTTTTGCTTTAACCTCTATGTTCATTAACGTAGTACAATTAAAACTGTCCAATACATTCAAACAGGCTAGTGCTAAGCTCGGGGCTACGATTGGTCTAAAATTGGCTGAAGAGGATGGCAGTCTTGTGCCTATAACTCCACCTCCAACAGAAATTGTTCCTGTACATAAACCAAAAAGTGAGACAGATGACAGTAAAAGCAAAGAAGCTGACGATGATGATAATAAGAATAGGTAATTAGATATAATAATTAATAATAAAGAAGTATTTATTAATGAAATCGTGTCTGAAATAATAAGATTCGATTTACAATAGAAGGTAATTTTTATTTGAAACTGGGATAAGAAGCGCCAATGTAATAGATTGTACAACTAATCAAGTACGCAGACCGTGCCAAATTGTATACCGTCGTTGCCATAAAGTTGTGAGAACCGATGAATTGTTAGTAGGTAATTAGGTATTATGTAATTTAAACCAATCTACTAATGTGTTTGTTGCTGTGTGAAAATAAAGATTTTTTACACGTTTCTCTTGTTTTATTTATACTATTACGTTTGGCCTCTATCTCGCCTAATGTTAAGTGATGATGCGGCCTACGATGGAGCACGTCTGCCCATAAGCAACCTTTTCACTCGGGCTTTGAAGATACCCAGGTTATACCCATCAGGACACACAATTTTCGTGAGACATACTAAATTAACTAAAAATCACGGCTGAATCACGTATTATTGTTGTAGAAATGCTCATGATGAGGAGTTTCTTTGTGACTTGAAACTAATAGAACTTCTCTGCATTAATAATACGTGATTTTTATCTAACATACTAAATTACTGAACTCGACTAGTTTTAAGGGTGGTGGAATGCTGCTCATGAATATGAGTCTCTAGCATGGATTGAAACTAGTCGAGTCTCTCATCAAATAATTACGCGTGTAAGCCGAAAAACTTAATTGTTCGATACCGGAATTTAACATGGACAAAATAACCAGCTATCAATTTACATTACACTCAAGTTTTACTGAAGTTTGATGTTATTTTCTGACAGTTTCCATTATAGTTCCATTAGATTGATGAAACTATAGTATTAATTTTGTTAGTAACTTTTGTTTTTAAACTACTTAATATCAACGCGTATTTCTCTACCATTATCACGTGCTAAATTAAAGCAAACCTTGATTTTGGTGTGTTTACAAACCTACTAATTTCCATGCACATGACACAAAGATATGCTCCGTGCAGGAATCAAGTCCGCTACACATTGCACGGCAGCCAGTTGCTCAGCCACCGCATCAACCGTGCAGTCAGTGACGCAAATATTGAAAGTTTTAAAATCGGATATCAGGCTGTGATTTAGATTAGATAGACATTGTAGCATATAAAATGGCTACTACCTTATAATAAAGTATTGTATTCATTTTAATGAACGATTAGTTTGCATGTTTCTTCAAGAAATAACAAGCTCAATAATTTAAGGACTCTAAATGCATGCCTGCAAGTACGCGAGGAGTGTTTCGAGAAAGCACTTAGTGACAGTAACTCAAGTTGAGCGCAGATGGTCACTTGGCTTCTTGGCAACGCCATTTTGTTTTATAGACAAGTTTCTAAGTGATGTGAATTTATATAATAAAGCTGGCTGAGTTAGCTCCGTGCACGTTGAAATGACGTCACTGGTACCGCACGATTACAAGAAATCACACTTTTGAAGGAGCAGACAGAGGTATTCATAGCTTGCCTACTGGTTCTGTACTGTTTTTTTGGTATAAGCCGGTAAACGAGCAGGAGACTCTAAACAACAGAAGCGTTACAAGTGCGTTGTCTTTTGGGTCGAAGCATGGCTCTCTCACACTTAAGTTTATGAATTTGTGAAATGAAACTATGTGACGCTTAGTATTGAAAAGCATTAATTACAGTCGATTATTGCGATGTTTTTTTCTTCAAAATTGGCCAAAACACTACCATGCTTCTATATGGAAGAGTTACTTTGTTTAAAGCCAAAAGAATTACAATAAACTTTGGCCCTTTCTTCCAAATTATTCCGCCCTCGCTTGAGATTGACATGCAAAAATGTTCTTTGTGATCATTAGAATTTCAGACGCCTCAATTTCTTTTCAAATTCAAATGGTGTTTGGGGTCCGTTGGGGTATAGAAGGTCGAGTTTCGCTTTTTCTTCGATATCTCTCATTTTGATGAATGAAACTGTGATATTGAATTGTGTCTAAAAATACACTAAGAGGAGCAACTCGTCAATGGGTTGCGATAAGTTTGTGTGGCGTTATTTACTGTTACATTCAACTGTCTGGAAGGAAACATTTATGTATGAAAAATGAAAAATACTTGTATTCTAGATGTAGCCTTTTATAATGAAAAAATATTTTTATTTTATAAAAAGCCTGTTCGTATATTCGATAGCGTATATGCAGTTCGCTGTGCGGACAAGCTCTTATGATTAGTCGCGCGAATTTTTTTGCTGTAGCCTAGCTACAGCAGCCAACACTACAGTAATAACAAGTTAGGGTTTTGAGTTCAACGGCTTAATACGAGTTTGTTTTACATTGAACGAAATCGATTGTAACGAAACGGCGTTCTGATTGGCCAGCTTTAATAAATCAACCAAACAGAGTGCCGAACGCCGTCTCTTTTCGGTGTCGTTCAACGTAAAACAAACTCTTACAAAGCCCTAAGCACTAAAACAATCTTACAAATCATAATATTTCGTTTTACAGTCAAAGTCTTAACCGTTAAACAAAGGCACAGAATTTAGTACTTACATCCAACATGTGCTGCCATCTAGTGTGATTCTGCCTTTACCATTCAAGGGAGCTTACACAAATGTCAGAGCATCAATCCACTACACAATGATAATGGCTTCTCATTGTGTTAGTGATGATAGTGTACAGGCACCATTATCAGAACAATTTATAGGCAATCCAGGTATTAAGATAACAGAATGTATGCATGAATGAGACGGTAATGCTTTGTATGGTTGATTAAATTGCCTTGATTTGATGATTTATAAATATACTAAACTCACGACGAGCATGCATGAAAAGACTGATGACTGTTGATGAAGGGAAAGAGATATGTAAGATTCGCGTTTTATTGTTTCTGTTTACCCCTATGGGAGACAGGGGTGAGGTTAAGTATGTACTAAACTCAGTTTGGAGACTAAATTTAAAATAAATAAGAGTTTTGTGTTTTAATGTCCTTATTGATTTCTTCAATACGAAGACGATTCTTACCAACTGTTATTAGACCTGTCTTTCAACATGCATTGTCAGTTTTATTTCAGAAATGGAATAATAAATATAGGTATACTTGTGGTAAATGCATTTTTTTATGGGGGAAAATCATCCAATGACTTCTCTCGCCTTGGGCAAGGCGAGAGGGAGTGTCAGACTCTTACTGACTAAAAACCACCCCGTTCCTACTTTTGCCCTTCGAGCCGAAGCCCCGGTAAACCCGCTAGGTAGTCCGCAGCCCCGGAAAATGCAAAATCTTAATTGGGAATTCCAGCATTTGTTTGCAATCCTATGGCCACCGCTACTAATGAAGTTGTCAAAAAATACACGGAATAATTAACTCACATTGTTAGTCTCCCACAATTTTGTAGGACAAACAGACAGACACAAAAATAAACAAATGAACACTGGTTTGGGGCAACGTCGCTTCGGACGAAGAGAATTTAAAAAAAAAAATTCTTTGCAACCGTTTTGAATTTCGAATGCATCGTCTGACAGCTAGGCAGCCATTTAATATTAGAACTTAAGACGGGATATTTACCATGTTTATTTATGTCCATGAGTTTCCGATATTTCGGCACTGTTGCAAGCGCCATGATCACGGATGAACTGGAGTATATACGGGTGGATGTTTAATAGCAGACAAATCGGTCTACACTCTTTCTAGTTCGTTTTTTGCTGACACCGCTATCACTGTCAAAACATCGTATGTCAATAAATAAACATGGTAAACAACGGGATGTTCTTAAGTTCTAATATTAGTGTTAGTGACCATGTCAGTTTAAAAAACTTATATTATAGTCAGCTATTTGGTAAGAAGAGAAGACTAATTTCATTATTTTGACGAACACGCAAAAGAGATTAATGAATGTAGATTATGAGACAAAGGTATGCCAGGGATGTGCTACTAAGCATTCCATTGTCTAAGCCATTATAACGAGAGATGGGTGTGGCGATACGATGGAAGTATAATTTGCCATGATATAGTATTAAGGTGCTTTTCCACCAGAAATGTGTATGTAGCTATGCCAGGAAGATGTAGTAGCTAAGCTCTAAAACTATGTGACTGTTTCCACTGATACTAAGTTATGAAGCGGTGCAAATAAGATATGCTATGAAGATACACCGCCGCAAAGTTTGATCGTAACTTGATATTAGCCTATACAAAGCCTGAAACCTTCCTCGATAAATGGATTTTTTTTCAAGTCGGACCAGTAGTTTTGGAGATTAGCGCCTTCCAGCAAGAAACAAACAAACTCTTCAACTTTATATAATAATTTTAAGATATGAGAAGATGCGCAGCTTTAGTATGTATTGATAGTAGGGAAGCCATCCATAACATGCATCCATAGGACGCATCTTTCTATATAAAAATATAGCTTTACTGAGTCCATTTCCACTATTGCTTATCTATGTGTGGTTTCCACCAATGATATTCTAATGTATTATATCATATATAATTATATCATATTCTAATATTCTAATGAATATGATTGGTGGAAACCAAATGCATCTCCGATGGAAAAGCAGCCTTGAACCTTCTTTCGCCATATATTTCTTTTAGCTCTAATAATAAATAACCTTCCACAAATATACATCCATTCAAATGTAGTCCATTGTTCACCCTGTCATAAGGCCGCAGTCTATTCAGGCCGGTTCAAGGAAACTCCTAACGCCATATTCCTAATTACCAACGATCAAGGTCAAAACAACCCTCTAGCTTCAGCATTCTCCCACAATAGAGGGCATTGACCTTCACAACGTCAGATATCTAATGATCCATTGCAAACATGGATTTAGTTCAACATGGAAAATAGGAGTATTGTGGAATGTATCCAAATGTAGCTGTGGTTTTAGAAGTGTGGTGTGACGTTTGTCAGTGATGTCTATACGAGGAATCCGTTGGTATTACAATTACATTAAGACTTTTTATTACGTACATAACTTTAAAAACCAAAGGGTAACCGCCGTTTTCTTTCGGTTTTTCTGAAATTTCTCAGCAATAGCACGAAATTTGGAATTGTGCCCAGTATATGGGAATAGGCTCACCCCCTATTACATGGGACTTATAATACGAATGGTGAAAAGTAGGTGTACATACTTACCGTCAGGCGAGATAGCGGCCAAACGTCGACCCATCAAATGTAAAAAATACATTGTACAGTGGCATTACGTGCCGTAATGTGCTCCTCTGTCTACCCTTTCGGGGATAAAAGGCGTGACGTTGAGAAATTATCTGTAGCGTAATATCAGTTGTATACCTTTATATTGTTTTAAAATAACCCGCAAATGAAATAATTGTTTTACAAAATAACTTTCATAAACATGAAATGTTTCGGTACGACAAAATGGCATGTCTTCTATACTTTAAAATGAGCGGACAATGCCTATTGTGGTTACTGGTTGTACGATTTCAGACTTAATTATTGAGTGTAATATGACGGCAATTCGATTGGGACCTATTAAACTGAGACACAAACAATATTTGTCAAAAAGTATGTATGTACGGTATAATATTTAGGAATGTAATTAGTGAAGATCTTCTAAATAAAAGGTGTTATGTTTACAAACCAACATTGATTAGAATTACTATAAGAATAAAACTGCTTTAAAAAAAGTAAACCGCCTTCTTAGTGAGATTCTCCATTTTATTAAGTCGGGTTATATCCCAAAAACCTTATCCTGAGTCTAAAATATATTATGCTGAAAACCGTATCAAAAACCGTAACCGTATCGGTTTAGTTAAACACGAGATAATCGCCTACAAACATACATAAAACTGAGAAACTCTTTTTTAGGTCGGTTATAAATTCAAAATAATTTTCAATCTAGGTAGCGGATTGAGAACACCATCGTTAGTCTATACAGATGAAAATTTACCGAACCGTAATTTTTTTGAGGAAAGAAAATATAACAATGTCTTTTCCCGCCTTGGGCGCGGCAAGAGGAAGCGTCAGACTCTTACTGACAAGAAACTATGCATTCCTACTCCTGCTTTTCAGGCCAAAGCCCCGGTAAATCCGCTGAAATATTAAAAAAAAGTGTATATTTGAAACAGCTGTACAAACAACATTATGCGGAGGAAAGTATTAAATGAAGATTTAATGCCAGTGTACACCGACAGAATATTCTTTACTTTGCTATTAAACTCACGTGCCATCACTTAAACACTCCATTAGCGGACCAAGTAAAAACAACCAGGTGCCGCGAACTATTAAGTTTGAAAAACTAGATTTTTCTTGCTATCGCAAAATGTACTCTAATCAGTATTTCCATAAAGGTGAAAGTAGATATTTAGTAGGACTTTATTAAATGTGTAATCTTTTAGTTAGGTCTTATAACATTCGCGGGAAGAGGTGGCTATTGCATCGAAACCTTTCGATGTTATTATAAACTAACTTCTGTCAGCGGCTTCCCTCGCGTTTCCGTGGTATAAAAAGTATTCAGTCACGCGAGTCAGCCCATACCTTGTCTGTAAACTAAATTTCAGCATAGTCCGTGCAGTATAATACTCATTATTAGCTTTGGGATTATGTCAATCTATATTTTCACCACCTTGTATTTCCTATAACAGACAGTTAAAATATATGTATTATCGGAAAGCAAAGCTGTAATGTGCACCTCTGCCTACCCTTTCGAGGATAAAAGGCGTGACGATACGATACAAGGAAAGCATAGTCTTAGCGAGATTGATAGACAAACATCCACACAAACTTTCACATTTATAATATTGTATGTAGGTTAACATAATTACATTTTTCACTTGCACATAATCATATTGTTAATGTCCATGTCACTTTAAAAACTTAAAAAAAATACAAAACATTAGTCACGATGTCTCCTTAGTTCAGTTGTCCGTGTTTCTTGTTTCTCTCTGAACTCGTTATCGAGAAAAGGAGACATTAATCAGACTCGTTTGTGAGCTAGTCTAGACTTTTACACATTATTCATAGACACTGATTTCGTTCGCTCTTGCTTTGACAGCCGGGATGCCTAGGTCTCTTGTTATAACTAGAATTGCAGTTCAAAAGGATTGTTAAAGAATGTTTCTTTGTGTTTTTATTTTTTCATTGTAGAACTGATTTTAAGTTTAAAATGTTATATACATACGTGGTACTTATTTATACTAATATTATAAAGCTAAAGAGTTTGTTTGAATGCGCTAATCTCAGGAACTACTACGGTTTAATTTATGTAGATGCTTTAAGTAGTTATAGCCAATGATTTCGCACGTGAGGTAAAGTTTATTTAATAAATATAAACTATTTTTCCTGAGTCACTCTATCTGTTAGAAACTGCCGCATCTAAATCCGTCAAATCCGTCGGAAGGCCATTTTGTTTTATATTATGTAAAAAGGAAAGCTAAAAATACTTTGCCAGATCCATGAATTGACCAACGAGGAAGTCTTTCCTGCTAGTGGTATTCTATTTTCTTATTAGTGGTTGATAAAAAGTAGTTCGAGTCGTGAAGTTATGGGGTTAAGGCTTCCTATCCCGTCTTAATCAAGATTTAGGATGCGGGTTTGAAACTTGTGACTTTGTCCAAGTTTTACGTACTTTCTAAGTTCATTTTACCACCACGGACGTACGGCGAAGGAAAACATTATGAGGAAACCTTATGATTTCAAAATTCGTGTTTCTTCCTTAGGGAAATACGAAATATGTGTTATTACAGGCTTATATTTGTAAGAAAATACTTACTCTCTTTTTAATTAAATACATAATTTGTGGAGGATGGTTACTGTTATTTATTGGATAACTAGCTGCGGACTACCTAGCGGACACCTGCTAGTTTTTCAAGCCAGAGCCCAGGTACACACCGGGGCTCTGGCTTGAAAAGCAGGAGTAAGAACGGAATGATTTTCAGTCAGTAAGAGTCTGACACTTCCTCTCGCCTCACCCAAGGCGTGAAAAGTAATTGCATAATGTTCTCCCCTTAAGAAAATCTATTGGATAACAGCTGTAGTTATAAGTAATATGACAATGATATAATATCCTTGAGTCAATAGTTCGGTTAGGTCGCTGAAGGGGGCGTAGTTGAGCCCGTTGTGTTGATATTGACACGGTTACTGAGGTAATGTGTCATGGACATGGTGCGACGGCCTAAACCATGCATTGATTCTAATTCATAATTGTTACATATACTTATATTTTCTGTGCTGTTCAGCTGCCCACTTATAATAGTGGAAACAATTTCTGATCTTCTTTTGTTTTATGACTTATATTCAGTGTGCATGACGCCGAAATAATTTAACATGTGAATTAAACAAATAGTTTAATTCACATGTTAAATTATTTTAGCTATAATTATATATTTAAAATATATAACAATAATCAAAACTTAATTCGAGCCACGACATATACATATATGTAACCTTGTAGTTGCACTGCCGTCTGAGTAAACTAGAACACATGATATACGGACGTGAATATTCTCAAATGTCTTCTGACATTAGTTCTCATAGATTATGCACTAACATCCTGGCTGGGGCGGTGGGAAGCCTAGAGTATTGTTGCTATTCTCCACATATGAGACGTAGATATTTACATAGTTAGGGGTGATTTTCCACCAGAGATGTAATAGCTAAGCTGTGAAACTGTGTGACAGTTTCCTTTGGTACTGAGCCATGCAGCTGTGAGAATAAGATGTGAGACGAAGATGCGCTGCCGCAAAGTAGCTGAGCGAGGAAGATTCGCAGCTCGAGTATGCGATGTATCGATAGTAGGGAAGCCATTCATAGCACATATCCATAACTCGCATCCGTAGCGCGCATCTTTCCATATAAAAACATTGCTTAGCTGAGTCCGTTTCCACCAGTGCTACGCTATGTGTACCAATGAATATGATAGGTGGAAGCCAAACGTATCCACAGCAACGTACCATAGCACATCTCTAGTAGAAAAGCACCCTTAAGCTCAAATGTTCTAATATAACATAGTTATGTATACGCTTATATGCTCGTTTTAAATGTAACACCAACTTTTCCAAGACATTTTGAGACCTATGTCCTGGGGATTAAGTTTATTACTACACAACAGAGGGTTAATTCTTGAATCCAATTCCGATCGACCGAGGAGTCTTGAGAGTGATCTTGAACACAACGCTACCGCCCATTGCATCCGTATTGCGTGGATATTGAATGAACTAAATGGTATTGAGTTTGGCTTTATATTCCGTACTCTGAATGTTAGTTACGATTGGGGTTGTATAGTTTTGACATTGAATAGTTATTGAGATTTTATTGCCTGCCTCGTGGGCCGAATGGTCGCAAGTGCGACTGCCGGGCAAGGGGTCTCGGGTTCGATTCCCGGGCGGGCAAAGTATTACTGGTATTTTGTCGGTTTTTCGATTTTTTTCAGTAGTAACACGGACTCTGGAATTGTGCTCAGTATATGGCAATAGGCTCACCCCCTATTACATGGAACTTATAACACATACTGTGAAAAGTGGGGGTGTACATTGTACAGTAGCATTACGTGCCGTAATGTGCAGAATACCCTTTCGCGGATAAAAGGCGTGGTGATACATGAAGTGAAATGAGATTTTATTGCATTGACATTAAGATTGGTTTCAAGAGTAAGCACTTAGGCCCCATTTTCATTTTTGCTAGTACGATAATTTTACTTTATTTCTTCTACCCAAATTCGGACTTGGGTATCGAAATTAAGACTCCTTTCTCATCAAGCGTACTTGAGCCAGGAAAATTGGTATCAATAAGGACCTACATAAACTCCTGTATTACTGAGAGCTAACAGATGACGCGTAGCTATAACTGAAGCAACGTTGAAGGTAGAAAGTATTTGGAAGCGTCGGGGAGCACTAATGTCTATTTTCAACAACCTCGCCTTTTTAAGGAATGCCTATACTAAGATAGGTGACATTTACCGACATTTTGGCTCACGCCAACCTGTATGTTGTTCCATTAAAAAAGTACATACACTCTCTTTTCACAATGTATGTTATATACCCCATGTAATAGGGGGTGAGGCTATTGCCTTATACCGGATATGTTTCCAGACTCCGTGCTATTACTGAGAAATTTTCAAAAAAACCCAGCAATACTTTTGCACGACGCGGAATTTAACCCGAGACCCCTTGGCCGACAGTCACATTTACGACCTTTCGGCCAACGAGACAGAAAAGAAGATTTGCATAATAATTATCTACCAGAGTCTTTATGACGTCCTCCACGTTAAAAAACAACACCCCAATTGCATTCAATGGTTCAAAATTATAACCCTATTTCTACGCAATCGCACAAACTAATACTTTATACCTACAACAACACTATAATACAACGATATTGCACAAGTTTCCACGAATAAAAGCAATTACCTAACTTGATTTTCATTCAAATATTTTCATATACGACTTTTAAAATATGTTTCGATTTCCATTTTAAAATGAAATTCATGTATCCGTCAACTATCGAATATCAATATCGAACAAATATCGGACACCGAATATTGATGCATCGGTATTGCGTCGAATAATGCCTGTCAAAAACAGATGCGTACAATCGCATTGTGATTTGTTCCGTGGATATTGCATACCAAAATACCAATATACTCTTTTTATGAAGTAGACATCGAGACTATACATAATAATATCTTATATGAGTATTATTTAATGTTGAAGAGTTGGTTGTTTAAACGCGCTAATCTCCGAACCTACTTTTCCGAATTGTATAATTATTTTTCTGTTGGATAGTCCGTTTTTTTTGTCAAGGAAGGTTTTAAAACATCTCGTTACGATCAAACTTTATCTTCATATAACATCTTACTTGCACAGCTACATAGCTTAGTATTGGTGGAAACGGTCACATAGTTTCACAGCTTAGCTATTACATAGCACATCTCTGCTGGAAAAGCAACCTAGTCCTAAATGATAACTAGGGTCATCTTTTGTTACACTGTTAAACATATTAAGTATTCCAATTATTTCGGCAAACAAAACCATTGGCGAACATTTTCTATGATACTAATATCCGTCTAATGTAGACTGAACACCACAGGGTGACGGCAGGGAACAATACAGTCGGCTTTTATCACACCCACGCGAAAAGCCTACGCTCCCTACGTGTCGATTACACATTAGACCGAGACCGGTATCGTAAAAGACCGTATATAAAAGCTAAACTTCAATACTCAACCTAGTCAAGTATGTAGTGTAGGGCTGATGCCTGATCCGGAACTGCGGACTACCTAGCGGGTTTACCGGGGCTCCGGCTCGAAAAGCAGAAGTAGGAACGGGGTGGTTTTTAGTCAGTAAGAGTCTGACACTCCCTCTTGCCTCGCCCAAGGCGGGATAAGCAATTGGATGATTTTCCCCCCTCAAAAAACAAGTCAAGTATATGGTGTAGGGCTGATGCCTAATCCGGAGCTGCGAACTACCTAGCGGGTTTACCGGGGCTCTGGCTCAAAAAGCGGGAGTAGGAACGGGGTGGTTTATAGTCAGTACCGTAAGAGTCTGACACTCCCTCTCGCCTCGCCCTAGCGAGAGAAGTCATTGGATGATTTTCTCCCCTTAAAAAAAAGTATATGGTGCCAATGGTACGGTAACTTTAAGGAAATAGATATTTCTTGTTACAATTTCACTATTGAACACGATAATATACATAACAAAAATAATATTTTATTTACAATATCAGGAGTCGCACTCACAACCGGCACACCTTTTTACGAAATTGAAAAAAATAAAGAATATTTGTAGAAAATGGAACAGATACAACATTGTAAGAAGTATAACGCGCAATATATTATGAAAAAGATAACAGGACGGTTGAAAACTCTCATTACAAGAGCGCTGGAGGAAAAACATCGGCGAAATCGTGTACCAGACGAATATTTTTGATTCGTATATTTTTTTCTACTGAAATGTTGCTTAGAAATCCTCATTATACATTTACTTTCATATCTTGTAATTTTCTTAGAGCCTCCCTTTTAGAAATAGCTTTTACCTTTTTCTGTATGGCATTTCGCAGTTCTCTTTTTTAAGTGGGCTATAGTACACGTCTTATTTTTAACACGATGCGATGCGCTGACGAGGCGCGAATATTAGCTTCACACGAAATATGAACGTAAACTTATAACGTAGGCACACATGGCGAAAGTGAATCACAATATAATAATTGTAGCAGGCAATGCCGCCAATGTTGTGACGGACAATTCAATTTGACATTTCAAAATTAGGATTTATTGAAATAAATGCTTTGACTTTGTGAGCGCGCCTACCGTATCCTCTGCCTCTATTCTACTCCTTTGTACGCAAGTGTCTATTGATTCATACGCGCGTATACGCGATAAAATTAATGTAGTCCATCAGCTAGGTAATGAAAAAATATTAGACACGTTTTTTTATTTTGTCGTGTAAGATAACAAAACTAAGATAAAACGAATCAAAGTTCAGGAAGCAAATACATCATTTCTACGTATAAAATGCACCTAGAAATGACGTCACGCGATTTTTCAAATCGACATATCTAAGAAAGTATTTGTTTCCGTAAGAAAATAAAAAAATACGTGTGTAATATTTTAAAACAATCTACAAGACGGACATTAAAATAAAAATTAGTCATCTACCCTATTGTTTGTATGACAGGGTACACTAGAAAATTGTAAGCTGCGTAGCTCCGGGACAAGAACCTAAGTAGTGTTGACAGTATCCAATCTACACCGTGATAGAGGTGGTCGCGCTTATGAATATAAATTGAAAAGGATAACTAACCAAGACTGGCTTTGTCGAGGGTTCATGTTTTTGCTGTTTTAGACTTTAGTCTTATTTATTATAGGATTCATTATAATTTGACTGGTGAAAAGTGAGTGTTACCTGTATTTGATCCGGAGCTGCGGACTGCCTAACGGGTTACTGGGGCTCCGGCTTGAAGGGCGAAGTAGGAACGGGGTGGTTTTTAGTCAGTGGTTTTCAGTCTGACACGAGGCGAGAGGAATCGCCTTGCTTAAGGCGGGAGAAGCCCAATGTCTTCTCCCGCCTTAGGCAAGTGATTGTCCCCCCTTACAAAAAAAAAAGTATTTTTTATATTTAATAACAAACTGTATCAAAAACCGTTCGTTCCAAAGTATAATTAAAAGCAGCTCTTGGAAAATATGTAATTGAGCATATAAATTAAAGGAAAAATGGATACATACACCTTTAAACGGAATTTCAGACGATGTACCTAATTATGTTGTTGTTATTTGTTTCTATGTGATTAAAATACGTTAGTAGCTATGTTAGTAATCAAGTTTTATATAAATTGTGTATATTTTTCTAAACCGTTGCTCCATTTTAGGATTTTTTCCTGTGTCGTGGGTGCGTTTACATGTGCATACAAGTTAACACACATATGACACCCAGACCCGGAACAACAATCTGTGGATACAAAGAATTGTTCCGTGCGGGAATCGAATCCGCGACACGTTGCACGGCAGCCAGTTGCCTAGCCACCGCGCCAATTGTGCAGTTAGTGCAGCATTGTTATGTGTTATGAATCAACCTTAATTTTTATTTTTCATTTATTTTTTTGTTAGCATTTTTAATATACATAAGCAGAGATACTTAACTCAATCTAAAAACGTTACAACCAAATAGTATTTACCTATACAATAACTACCAAGGAATTGCCCCTAAATCCCATTCAAATGTTTAGATAACCCTTCCAACGGTGAATGTTTATCTTGGGGTTCGAACCGTAGCCAATAGCAGCCACCAATAGCCTTTAATCGGCTCAAGGAAACCGCGGCCCACACAAACCCCCTTAATGTCAATTTATGGGACAGATATCGGTTTTAAGTAAAAACTATTATTTGGATTTATTACAATTCTGTTGACTTGACTATTTTGGTACATTAGCTTTGCTCAGCAGTTTTGCCTGCGTGGAATATAAAGTGCCCTTTAATTTTTTCGTACTTAGCTTATATTTTTGTATCTTTATAGAGTTAAGAAGCTTTTTTAAGCGTGTAAAATCATTTAATGAATTCTCCCGCCTTGGGCGAGGCGAGAGGCAGTGTCAGACTCTTACTGACTAAAAACCAACCCGTTCCTACTCTTGCTTTTCAAGCCGGAGCACCGGTAAACCCGCTAGGTAGTTCCCAGTTCCGGATCAGGCTTCTGCCTTACCAGACCTCAACTGTGGTGGCCTGATGGCACTTTGAAGCGCGCGCAGAACGCGACGTGCCGCACGCACGGGTCGCTTTTGGTAGTTGTACTTAGCTTAGATTTTGAAATCTTTATAGAGATAATCAGGAGGCTTTTTTTCTGAGGGGGTAAAATCATCCTATGACTTCTCCCGCCTTGGGCGAGGCGAGAGGGAATGTCAGACTCTTACAGACTAAAAACCACCCCGTTCCTACTCCTGCTTTTCGATCCGGAGCCCCGATAAACCCGCTAGGTAGTCCGCAGCTCCCGATCAGGCATCAGCCCTACTGGGCTCCATCTGTGGTGGTCTGACGGCTCTTCGAGGCGCGCGCAGAACGTGACGTACTGTACGCACAGGTCTGGTTGTAGTCGTCGTACTTAGCTTAGATTTTGAAATCTTTATAGAGATAATCAGGAGGTTAAAGACTGATATTGTAGGTTACATTTTTCCGAGCAACTAATAAATTAGTATTTATAAATCCTGGTCAAAGTAAAATATGTATTTGTATAAAAGCATCAAAGTATGTATTAAAACGAAACATGTTTACTGTACGGTATCAAAGAATTTCATGTAAGCTTTCGCAATTTGTATGTGAATTTGTCAGCAAATTTCGTGTTCATGTTTTCATGCATTCTATGCAAAATTTAAATTAAACACTAATATTTGCTTTAATTCAAACATTCCGTGAAGTGTAATATTAATAAGTGGTAGTTTATGAACAGGGAGTATAATAGGTACATGTAAATGGAGTGTCAAGATGAAATTCAATGACAAACGAAGGCAGCTCAAGTTTCAAATGAAAAAAATGTCCACGACCAGATTACCAGGCGTTTAAATAAAATATAGTTATTTTGAGTGATTGAAGCATAACTTTTACTTAATACCAAAACGGGTAAGGAGAGATGCACGTATGATATTGAATGCTATACTCACTTGTCACTATTATTGTCTTATCAATCAAGAGAAGGTGGCTCATTACCGTACATTGGCCACAAAATGATTGACTCCTTAAAAAATAAAGCTGTCAACGAACCGAGAATTAGCCAATGAACATAGAACATGTCGAGATGACTAATTGACAGACAGGACTCCATTTACAACGTAATCAGTGTTCCAAAGCGAAGTTGTAGCGCTTTGTAAGGCATGTTACTGCCGACTCGGAGTCAGATTAAATTAGCGTGTGTTCCACTACTTAAGTAAATGTTTTGTTAGTTAAACCCAACTTGTTTGTCGGCTTTCATGTTGATTTCACTGTTCTTTTCGTGATTACATTTAATTTGACGTAAACGCGATTAACGATTTGATTTAAATGCTGTACAGTTTGTTTTGTGATCACGCATCGGTCTAGGATGGGTGGAGGTATGTTTGATTTTGGTGTAAGGGTAAATATTTTTCTTAGGCTTTTTTATGGAATAGAAGGCAAACGAGCAGACGTATCACCTGATTGTAAGCGATTAGCACCGCCCATGGACACCAGAGGCCGCCCATGGATAACCTTTTAAAAAGAAATTCTTGAAGGTTTGAAGAATATACCGTTAGAATTATAATATTACATTGAATTACTCAGTGACTTGCAAGTTAATTGAAAATCATTTTAGTGGTGATTTTACCGTTCAATTTAGGTCAGGTATTGAGATCGATAAAGCTGTGAATATACAAACAACTCTTTTGAATGCTTATTGACACAAAAGAAAAATCTTGTCACGTTAACTGCCACGTAGGTCACCGGTGACCGGCGTTAGCGAAGGATTTGCTTTCAACAGTTTTCTGATGGCAGTCAAAGGTTTAATGAAAAAATAACTCAATACTTAATGCTTTACTCATTCTCGTGATTCAAACCTTTTAATCAATATAATATTTTAATTAAAATGTTTCTTTTTCATGTCAAAACTCGACTTTTGCTAACACGATCTTCATATTTATCTCAATCGAGTGAGCAGTGAACATTATACCACAATTTCATACATCTTCATTTATTCCCTGTCATCTTTCCCAAGAATATTTTATCGTTCAATGATTTCTGTCGATCTTCCTCACTTTACACCTTCAAAAGCTCGTTTATAATGATTTATTGATATTCAACCTTCGATATAGAATCTGATTTTTGTTAAAAGAAAATGTTTCTCTTCGTATTTTAAAATGTCTTGCATTTTTTTTTGTATTGGCAGTAATATTAGTGGAACTGATTATTTTTAGAAGCTTCAAAAGAATATCTTCGTATTCCCTTGAATGCGAAGATATTCTTTTATCAATAATAGTAACATAATTTGCTTTGATTTTATTTAAGTAACAACTTGCTCCACGCATCTCATTTTCAGTAGGGCTGACGCCTGATCCGGAGCTGTGGATTACGATTCCGGCTACAAACAGGAGCAAGAATGGGGTGGTTTTTAGTCAGAAAGAGTCTGACAGTCCCTCTCACCTCGCCCAAGGCAGGAGTAACCATGGGATGATTTTCCCTCTTTAAAAAAATGTAGGTTTCTCATTTTCAATTTTATTTTAATAGCACGAAAGGTCATGACGTAAATTTAATACTCCTAATATACAGTCTTTATCAACAAAAACAATAAGTTTGTAATTTTGCTATGCGATATTGTTTCGAAATTACTGAGACGTAATTCAAAAGATGGATTAAGCTAGATTAGTATTTAAGACTAAGGATTAAGGATTAATTTTGTATATGCGTTGAATTTGAATGCCTGTAATTAAACTTAGAGTTTGAAGACAAATGCACATAGATAATAGTAAACAAAAAGGATTGATGTAATTGTAAGAGAATATATAATAAACCTACAACTGATTTATTGAAGCTTTGATGATTGTTTTAATCTGTTGCAAAATCGTTTATACTTATGTAACTTGTTTTTAAGGGGTTAAAATCATCCAATGACTGACTGACGAGAGGGAGTGTCAGACTCTTACTGACTAAAAACCATCTCGTTCCTACAACTGCTTTTCGAGTCGAGTCCCGGTAGGCCGTAGACCCGCTAGGTAGTCCGCATCAGCCTTCCTAGGCCCTAACTGTGGTGATCTGATCGCTCTTTGAGGCGCACGTAGAACGCGACGCAACGAAATGCAAAATGTTCATAATTATTTAAAGATTAAATTGTAAACTAGATACATAGAGACTGCATGGGCAACCGGCTACTGCACGATGTGTCATGGGTTAAATTCCCGCAAGGAACAACTCTTTATGTGATCGAAAAACTGTGGTTTCAGGTGTGAGTAGCATTTGTACATTTTTTGTAAAAGCACTGTAGTAGTTTGGGGCCACGTAATTTACAATTTTAAAAGCGTGAGTCACAATGACGCTTGAAAAACGTAGCCGGTTCGACAATCAGATCAATGCCTCTTCTCACCAGGCAACAACATTCCAAATTCCGAGTTATTATTAAAAAAACATCGAAAACAAAAATATATACAATCATTTTATTTCAGACGTAACGAAATGAAGACATCAACTACAGAAATCATACTTGTGACCATTAACGTAACGATCCAATTAGGTTTAATATATTTCAAACAAAAACAAACTTGAATTTATTTGACCTAAGGTTACAAAGAGTTCATACACAGCCAGCAGATCAAACTATCCCAATCGTCAAATTTATTTAAAGTAATTGCAACCTTAAAGTTTTTGTATAAAGTCGAAAATTCTTTGTAGAGCTTTGGGTAGCTTGATGTGAGGATGTACCTGCAGGTATTTTTGATGACTCATGTCTTGTAGGCACTTTATTATCATCTTTTTGAAGATGCAACCTCTTGAAACACAAAACCTCTACTTTGTAAGAAGACACCGGCCCTTTGATCGGTATACGTCAAGAATAAAATATGAGACAATGTCGTTAAACTCATGTCACGATGCAAGTTCAATAAATTTAAATATTTGAATTTATTGAAACTTAAATGTTAAAATAAATAAGTATCACAAAAGTACTTAACATAATAACATTGAATTTCATTGATGTTTGATAGTTATGAATAACATTATTCATTAAAAACAACAACAACGTCAGGCGTTGTATCCCCGAAGGGGTAGGCAGAGGTGCACTTTACGGCATTTAATGCCGCTATAAAATGTATATTGTACACCCACTTTTTACCATAATTATGTTTATAAGTCCCATGTCATAGGGGGTGAGCCTATTGCCATATACCTGAGACTGAGAAAACCTGAAAAACCCATACCTTGCCCAACACGGGAATCGAACCCGAGACCCCTTGCCCGGCAGTCGCAATTGCGACCACTCGACCAACGAGGCAGCCATTAATTATTACTAGAAATAAATAAAAATAAAATAAAAGCCTGACCAGCTTACAGATGACAAACCCTCTATGTAGAAGAGACCCATTGCTTAGGAGGAAAATCTTGAGACTTCATAGATTAAAAGCCAAAAATAACTGAACCAAATCCAAAATCAATAGCCGAGCAACCTCAATAGGCAACTATGAGGTGTACCTACATTTTTTGGATCAAAGCAGCCACTGTTAGATCTTTTGAATTTCTGTGAAAACTCTTTAAAACACAATTTAAGTAATGCAGTTTGCGGGCCTGCGGATGGTGAGAAAGGGTAGCTCGTCGCCCGACCAAAATCATTCCGCTTGCGTTTCAAACAACCATCAGACCACCGTAGATAGATCCTAGTATGGCTGATGCCCGACCCGAAGCTGTTGACTACCTAGCGGGTTTGCCAAGGCTCCGGCTCGAAGAGCAGGAGTAGGAACGGGGTGGTTTTTATTTAGAAAGAATCTAACACTCCCTCTCGTCTTGCCCAAGGTGGGCGAAGTCATTGGATGATTTTCCACCATTCAAAAAAATGGATTTCAGTTCAAAATTGGTGGTTGATTTCGACTGTGAGGGGATTCAACTAATAATAATTTATATTACACCTATCAAACCTAATAATACATCCGATTAAAATCAGTCACAATGACTACAGCAAATAAAGTGCCCCAATGGTTGGTTTAACTGTTTGCTCTAGTTAGGGGACATCAAATAATTTAATTCAGTACCAGTAATCAGATTAAAACGTGGAATTAATCAATCATTGGAAATGATTTCAATAGTTTTGGTCCAAAATTTGTTTGCAATTGTATGGAAATTATAATTAGTTTCCTACATAAATTGTGTGTTTTGTAAACATACATTCAGTATTATTTGTTGACACTAAATAATGTGTTCGTATGAAATGTGTTACAAGTAAATGGAAACATATAATATGTTCAAATGAAATGAAATCATTTATTTCTTTGCAAACATGGATTTGAGTTACATAAATGTTACAATAAGATAAATCCTCCATATTTTGTCGCAAAGAATAATATAATATTTGTTTCATACACAAAAGAAAAAAAATCAATAATTAATGGTAATTTCGAATTTATACACCATTATTTAAAACAATCTATATAAAAGTTTGAAGTTAAATTATAAATGTCAAGTAAAAATATCCTCTAAGTTCAAGTGATCATTTTGTTATGTTGTATCTACTTTCTAGTTCTTTTTAAAACTCTTAGTAATTTTAGTTTTCATGCTATTACTAAAAGCTGCGTTGCGTGATTGTCAAGTGTTTCAAACTCACTTTGGCCATGTTTAGAAATGTAGATGTAGTGCATTTTCCATAGCTTATACCACGGGAATTGTTTGGTCTGATACCTGCCGCGTCTTTTCGCCATCGACCTAGAAGACAGCACTTCCATCCCCATCAGATAAATGGTTTGCAAGCCACAACTGTGCGTTTTTCACGAAACTTTCTGTCTCGCATAACAAAACTGTGGAATTAGCTGTCGTCGGTGGTATTTCCGTACCGATACGACCTTCAAACTCTCAAGAAAAGAGTGTATTCCTTTCCTTTTTTATTCTGTCTCTTCTCTAGTGTAGCGGGTGGCCATGGGCGGCGCTGATCGCTTACCATCAGGTGATCTGTTTGCTCGTTTGCTCCTATTCCATAAACAAACTACATAATGTCGTTGTTTGTTACTTGAAAATGTTTGCTATTCACAACTTTTCATAACATTACTTTGTCATCTTCGTAATTTACGTAAAAAAGGCTTTTTGGTTCTTTTTTTAATACTAAGATGTTGATAACACCCCTAAATATTATAAGTTTAGGATGCTTTTCTTGGAAAGCTGTGAAAGAAAAAGTGGTAGAAAAAGCTGTGAAACTATGTGACCGATTAAACTGATACTAAGCCATGTAGCTGTGCGAGTAAGATGTGCTATGAAGATGCGCCGCCGCAAAGTAGCGAAGAAGATGCACAGCTCTAGTATGCGATGTATCCATAGTAGGGAAACCATCTAAAGCACACATCCATAGCACGCATCTTTTCATATAAAACATGGCTTAGCTGAGTCCGTTTCCAATGAATATGATTGGTAGAAGTCAACCGCATCCACAGTAACGTAGCATTGCAAATCTCTGGTGTAAAATCACCCTTAATCCTATATTTGTGAGGAAGCATCTGTTACCGCGGTAAAAGAGGTTTTTACCTAAAACATAACTATTTACCGTAAACGAGTGTGAACTAGGAATAATGATCCAGAGTGTGGAACAAAATAGCCAATGATCTGCGTAACTTCATGGAGTATCGAGGTTTGGAGTACCAGCTTTTGTCAGAAACTGGAAGAGTGTTATGCATTTTATATGTGCATGAATCGTACATCGCACTTGTGAAGTTTAAGTTTAAATAAATATGGACCAACGAACAACAGTTGGGCACAAAGTCCGCCTTGCAAGATCACCTCATCCTTGTCGTAGGATCCTCCTTTTTCTTAGGGAACTTTACTCTCTGTTCCCTAAATATGGATTACAAATGCAATTTGGTAAAAAAATAAACCTAGAAAATTTATAACACACGTTAATCAAAAAACGCTGGCTCAATCTAAATTTTTGACAGAAACTCCTTAAAATTAACGTTAAAAACTATTTTGGATTGATATCGATTATATTAATTTTACCTGTAAGTAGGTCTAATGCCGCTGGAGTAGATACTGTTCTGTGCTTCTACAAATTACAAGTTTCTTATCAGCATCGAGACAAGAAAACTTTCGTGGGCAAAATAATTAAAAAATATATTTATTTTTAACTTATCCTTTGGTTATTGTAGCGTCTCTTTCATCTTCATATTAAGAGAGTACTCCTTAACTGCTTAATCCATGTGTATCCTTATTAATAATTCCTAGGGTCTGACTAACGGTCTTACTAAGTGTCGGAGTTTGTGCTACCATCTTGAATTCTTTATGAACACACTATGCGTGAATTTATGGCAGGAACACTATTTTATTTCACATGATCTACGATTTTCGCCTTTGTGTTTGAAGGGTTAAGGTTGGATTTACTTCGCTTTGGTACGGTCTTAATACTAAGCCGTTATTTTACGTAATGTTTGCTAACTTTGTCTGGCTTTCATGTTATCTTTGTGTTCGCGAAATTATTATAATAGGGAATGGTTGTCAGTGAGGTTCAACATTGAGGGTACATTTAAAAAATACGTTGCTCTTTTAAAGTTCATTGACCCATTTCCGACCACTTTCGAACGTACGTTTCTCCAATAGATATGTATATTTCTTTTTTCTCTATTCATTTACAATCAGCCGCCAGATTATAAGCAAAGCCAAATGACGTTAGTAGTGACTACAAGTTTTGTTTTACAAATTCATGTCTGTAGGCACCCCTCAGATAGGGAGCACATCAGCTCTCTTTAATCTCTTATTATTATTAAATATTTCTTTACTCGGCTTTTTAATATAAATATGTAGGTATGTTCATAATACAATTACGTCCAGTAAACAAGAATGTCAAGAAAATTATGAAAGTTTTAATGCCATTATTAATAATAGTACCCGTAGTTTACAGTGAAAGTTATAAAGACCAAAGTAAAATAACGAAGTTACCGTTTTGCGGTATTCTCCTAAGTTATGTTGACGCTCTGAAAAAAGTAACAAGTTTTTAAGAGAACCAAAGTCTTTAGGGAAAGTTTGAAGATTCTTTTAATACTTTGTAACGAAGCCGTAAAAATTGTCTTGAAGTTAAATGCTGCTACCTACTGTTGTCGAGTTTGTTTTGTTTTTCTTAATGAAAGATGCGCTTGTTGTGTTCTCAAGGATTAGTGTGTTATTCTAGCAAAGGTATGCTGCGAAGATGTATTAAGCTAAACTGTGAAATTATGTGACCGTTTCCACTTACTAATACTAAGCTATAGCACGCATCCAAAGCATACATCATCCCAAACAAAAAATATATATATATATCTCATTTGGACCCATTTCCACCAGTGCTAAGCTATGTGTACCAATAAATATGATTGGTTGAAGTCAAACGCATACACAGCAACGTAGCAAAGCACATCTCTGGTGGAAAAGCAACATTGATTTTTAAACGTATAGCAACGTGTCCTGGGTGTCAATTCATATACACATGACACCCAGACCCGAAAAACAATTTCTGGATCAAACCATGAATGGTTCTATGCGGGAATCGAGCTACACGTTGCACGGCAACCAGTTGCTGAGTCACCGCAACCGTGCAATCGATAGTTAATGTCACCTATCTTAACTTTTTCCTTAATGTTTAAGAGAGGATAGAGAAAAATATTTTAAAAACAAAATAATACTTTGTATTAAAATAAACTTATTGATAGAAAGTAAAACCCAAAACGTAATGAAACTGCTCAAATGATTTCGAAATCAACAGCTGTTTTCAAAAAGGACCAGTGTTACTATAACTATATTACATTTTAGTTTCCTTTTTCGTCACGGGTCAAGTTACACTGGTCAGTGATCGCTCGAAGTATCGTTAATCATAAGTCATTTAACGACGATGACTGTGGCCTTCTCTTTCATTTGAAATGAAATGAAAAATTTGATGATTCATTTTAAATAACGAAAATAAATCATTATTTTTAGGAGTTTTGAATCGAATACTTGACTTAGGGCTTGAGTACACAGAAGGTTTATGTTTTGAAATTGTATTGATGATTTTTTCTGTCCTCAACTTTATCTGTGTAGTACTTTTAAAATTTATAATAAAAGTAACGTCTAATCCTTTCATTACTAAGGTCGTTTACTGGTTTAAGTGTGAAAACGTAAGTTAGTCTGTTATATTTAATAATAAATATTACTTGGGACACTATTAAAATATCTGAATACTCTTTAGTTTAAAAAAGCACCAGAAAGAATATTTATTTTACTTAATATGTAGATATAAAGTATCAACTAAACTGTAACTATAAAGTACCTGTACCTGTAAATCATCCGGAGCTGCGGACTACCTAGCGGGTTTACCGGGGCTCCGGCTCGACAAAGGAGGAAATCACTCGAAAGGATTTAAGTCAGTACGAGTCTGATACTCTTTCTCACCTGGAGAAGTCAATGGATGATTTCCCCCTTAAAGAACCTATGAATTATAAAAAAAAACACCAGTTACTTCCGTACGGTTTCACCCGGTCTGCTGCTCTATAACCGATTACCTTCCTCGCTAAATAGACTATCTATGACAAAAATAATGTTTTAAATTACTCCAATAAATCCTGAGATTAGCGCGTTCAAACAAACAAACTCTTCAATTTTATATATTAAGTATAAGTATAAGAAGTATATGATTAAATCCATCAAGGGAATAAAAGAAATACTCTCATATATTAGGTGCTCCAAAAAATAACGCCTGACTTAACATAAGATTTATTAATCAGCTGATCTGTCGTTTCGCTGTGTGAACCAATCTAGCAGGAGATTCTGTCAGACAGTATCATCTGCCTGGCGGGACACACGTTATTTGCGTCAAAGGAATATCATGCTTCGTTTCTCAGGATTCCTTCTGGAAAAGAGAAATTTTTGCTTAACAAGTCCGTAGCTATATTTCTATTGGACTAGTATTTTTTATTAAGCGCTTATGCTTTATAACGTTTTAGGTTTATACGTGTACATTTTGTATAAAAAGCAACAAAAAATATTTTAGTAAAGCAACAGCAACAAGCAACGTCACGCCTTTTAGCCCCGAAGGAGAAGGCAGAGGTGCTCATTACGACACGTAATGCCGCTATACAATGTACACCCACTTTTCACTATTTGTGTTATAAGTCTCATGTAATAGGGGTTGAGCCTATTGTCATAATTATACAGGGCACAATTCCAGACTCCGTGCTGTCCTACTGAGAAATTTTCGACAAACCGAAAAAAGACCAGTAATACATCGTCCGACCCGAGAATCGAACCACTCGAGTCCAATGAAGCAGTCAAATATTTTAGTATTTGTTTTTATATAGCAGCGACTGAAATACATTACTTATCTGTGAAATTTTTTCCTGTCTAGCTGTCACGGTCCATGAGAGACAGCCTTATGACAGTCAGATGGACAGACGGACAGAAGAGTCGATATGGAACCCCAAAAAATAATGTTTTTCTTCTTTGTACATTACGTTTTCACATATTCTTAATACACTGTGTGCACACGACCTAATATTATGATGTCATTGACTTTAAAACACTGCCAATTAAACAATAAATAATAAAACATTTAATATTTTATTTTAGTTAATTTTTTAATAGCAGAAATTGCATATAAAATGCTTTCGTTACTGAGTGAGTGACTGACTGACAGACAACGAACAGCCGAAACTACTGGTGGTAGAGAGATGATTTTGCATTTGTATTGGGGGCATCATGCATCTTTGGGGGTTGTAGGGTAGCCCTAAGACAGGCTTTTTGGAAAAAGGAAGGTAAGGAAGGTAAATCTAATCCGTTTCATACATTAATAACAGCAACAATTTTTTTTCCGCTGAAGATGTATGTTTCAGCACTCTCACCACATTAAAAAAACTGCGAATGAGAAAAAGAGTAAATGAGAGTGAAAGTGTGAGTGTGAGTGTGAGAGAGCGAGTAAGAAAGAGTACTAAAGAAAAGGAGAAAGAGAAAGAGAAAGAGAAAGAGAAAGAGAAAGAGAAAGAGAAAGAGAAAGAGAAAGAGAAAGAGAAAGAGAAAGAGAAAGAGAAAGAGAAAGAGAAAGAGAAAGAGAAAGAGAAAGAGAAAGAGAAAGAGAAAGAAAGAGAAAGAAAAAGAGAAAGAGAAAGAGAAAGAGAAAGAGAAAGAGAAAGAGAAAGAGAAAGAGAAAGAGAAAGAGAAAGAGAAAGAGAAAGAGAAAGAGAAAGAGAAAGAGAAAGAGAAAGAGTTGTATTATTTTTATTATCTTTACCACGGAATTTAATTAAATCTCTATAAACAGTAGGTACTGAGTTGATTCTGATCACGTTTGCTGCAGCTCTGACACTGCAACCGGCAATACTGAACAACTGGAATATATTCCATTTCCAAGTTCCTTGCAAAATACTTATTCAAAAACCAAAATATTGCCACAAGTCATAATTGCACGCGGACGAAGTCGTGGGTAAAAGCTAGTCATTTAATATTATTATACAACATATTATTTGTATCAGCTTATTGTTTAAATAACAGGTTTCAATTACAGTTACTGGAAACTGTTATTATTCCCTGATTATTATCTTATTTGCAATTATTGCAATGTAATTTGTGTTGTGTTTATTTATTGATTTTTAAAGGCTTTAGTGTGCTTGTAGGTAATTGGAATCGGGCTTGTATGTATATAGTCTTGATTCAGCTTTTAAGTCAAGTTGGGATATTCCTTTTGTCACAGTAATTTATGAGTAAAAATGAGTTTAAAATGATTGTATCCAGCACATAGCAATGGTCTCTTACTATAAACAAATACGACTATTGTTTACTTATCTTTCCGGAAAAAAACTAAACGACACAATATTATGTAATATACGTACTCATACAATGCTTTAAGCGAACAGCAAAAATATATACAATGTCACGCCTTTTATCCCCAAAGGGGTAGGCAGAGGTGCACATTACGGCACGTAATGCCGCTGTACAATATACACCAACTTTTCAGATATAACGAACAGCAACAAAAATATAACCCAAAATAATTAAAAAATGAGGCATTAATCTTAACCTAGATACGGCGCGGCCCAACGGTTGGGCGCGTACGTGCGTCACTTCCTCCCTTTCTACTTCCGTTTCCCTCACATCCGGTTTCGTACAAAGAGAGGAACAACCCCCCTCACTTATGTTCGTATGAAACATGACCGCACCTTGCCAGTGAGGCCGGTAAGCAAGTATTAATAAACCGCGGTAATCTTTTTTAATACCTGGATAATATTACGCAGAATATTTACTGTTACACGATTTTGGTCTTTAAAGGTTAAACGGAGCGTACGTAGTAAATATTTATTATAAGTGAACAGATATAATAAGCAGACTACTTATGTTATCGGCTTACTCACGTAACTGTTTGACGAGGAACTCGACTAGTTTCAAGCCATGCTAGAGGCTCATATTCATGAGCTGTATTCCACGACACACGGCGCGGCGATTGTCGCGCTGCTACATGAATGGCTGGCGTGAGTAGGTACGAAACTCACGAAAGGTATAATAAAATTATAGCAGACTACTTATTATTATCCATACACCAATTCTAAACTTCTATGTTATAACTAAAAAACGACGATATACTTTTTACCATAAGTAACAACCGACTTCCAAACTTAAAACTTTAAACTAAAAACAAAAAAATGACTATTATTCATTGTACTACCTGTGTCTACACCACACTGATAGTTTAAAAGCCGGTGCCAAGCGTCGAACAAAAAAGATTCACACAAATCGGTCCATAAACCTCGACGTAATCGGTGTACATACATCTAGAACTAACTTTCGAAAAAAGAAAGAAGTTCTCAGTTTGGCCTGTATATAGATTTTTATTAACTGATTCTGGAGCGGTTTTCAGAAAAGTGTTTGTTATATTCAGGAGCAAATACAACAACAACAAAAAAAAGAAGGTCGTATAGTTGGCTTTTTAGAAAAAATATGCTTTACGTAATTATTTACTAGCTGATGCTCGCGGCTTTGCTCGCGTGCGGTATGGCAATTTTCTGTGCGACTTCGTCAGCGTAGAATATGAATTTTAGGACATAACTTTCTTTTAGCTCTAACTCCTGTAACTTAGGATACTTTTAATTTAGGATAGTACATCAGCTCCCCGACAGTAATATTCCCTCAAAATCGGTCCAGCCTTTCAGAGATTAATCAGAACAAACAGATAGACAGACGGATAGAAAGACAGACCAAAATTGTAAAGTATGTTATTTTGTTGTTGTTATTTGGTATTAAAAAGTAGTTATTTCAACATCTCAAACAGACACTCCAATTTTATTAATGTTATACACTATAATGTGTATGTACAGTCTTACTTATACATTCAACCTCTTGGTACTCAGTTTCAAAGTAACTACAAGGGGTACACACATGTTCATCCGATCACTCGCTCAACAAAACAGAACAAGCTATTGCATATATTACATAGTTAGCACACAGTCTTAGAAGCTCCGCTTCCTACGTCCATTATCCTATCACACAGGTAGCCATCACAACAATCCATTGAACACGAGACACTGGTCAGATGGACGTGTAACCTGAGAGAACCTGTAGGAACCTGTGGACGTTCCAACAAACCTGTCGACACGTTCACGTATGTAACGACACGTGTGTTACTACAGAGCTTCGTTGGTTAAGATGTGGGAATTTATGGAGGCGGTATGTGGGTATTGGTCATGCTATTATCATATTATGTATGGGTGTATACTATATACATCGAACAAAAATATCGTCACGTCTTTTATCCCCAAAGAGATAGTTAGAAGTGCACATTACGGCATGTATTGCCACTGTACACCCACTTTTTACAATTTGTATTATAAGTCCCATGTAATAGGGTCTGAGCCTATTGCTATAATATCCTGGGCACAATTCCAGACTCCATGCTACTAGGTACTGAGAAATTTTCGAAAATCTGAAAAAACCCAGTAATACTTTGCCCGATCCGACCTTGTCACAAATTACTTGTCAATCACTTTTCACCCACTTTTTATAAGGTAATACAGTTGTGAACAACTAAAATACTTTTCCTAATTTAAAAATCGAAACCTCACTCTATTGCAACTACTCGATAAAGGAGAGAGTACCCTGAAATTCCGTAAATGAAACCAGAACATTCCCATTCCTCTTCAAACATTCGTAGCTCACAGGCATGTGACCCTAGCACCTAGTGGTGTGAACTGGGTCGGGTGTGATACACAATACTACGTATCGGTGTAGCTATTAGATCATATCTATGTGCAAAACGTTGCCTATTGAAATTCTAAAAGCGTTTCTCTGTAATGAATGGCTTTCCAGGAAGTAATGGAACATGCAATCGAATGCAATATTTTTTTTGTTATTTAGTGGTATATTTATTTTGTTGTGTAGAAATGTTCTGATTCGCTTAAGTGATTGTATTTTGTATACAGTATGTGTATACACACATATTTTTGTATGGTATAAAATTAAGTCTAAATAAAATATCTAATCATTTTGATAGTGGTAATCTAAATAGAAATTAAAGAAATTCACATTAATTATATATATATTTTTTTATAAAAACGTTGCCCCACACTAGGATTTTCTCCTGTGGTGGGTGCGTTTACAAACATACAAGTTCACATACACATGACACCCAGACCCGAAACAACAATTTGTGGATCACACAAAGAATTGTTCCGTGCGGGAATCGATCCTGCTACACGTTGCGAGGCAGCTGGTTACCCAACCATCGCGCCAAACGTGTAGTCAAAAATAAACAAGTCTTCTCTGCAGATGGTTTCCCTAAACACCGTGTTGTAACAATTACTTAAATCAATGCGTACTCGAATGATGCCTTCCGCAGTAAAGATACGGTAAATTACTCTCAAAAACCTTCCCATTAATACATCCAACATAATCCTCGAAGCGCCCGTTACATATTCTGACGTTGACACAAATTCAAAGTGAGAATTCTATTTTTAAACATTCAAAGAATAATCTGGAATCCTCAGTAAAAAAAGAGTGAGTGTAAGGAAAATTTCAAACCGGCAAATGTTCTTTTTTTAAAGATTTGAAAATCAAGATGGCTTCTGTCCGTACGTTATCTTGCCGCGCCGCTTGGCACATTGTAAAGTTTTGGAATTCTGTGCCTCGAGCCAAGCCGAGTTTCTTCATCGCTTTAATTACCTGTCTTGTACCTTGAGGTTCACCGACCTGTATAGCTTTTGCATAAACTAGTAATCTACACAATATGATAAGAAGCAAAGATAATACCTGAATTAAGCTGAAAATTTTGGGCCTCTGCCTTTGTAGGGCCTACTAAATGGACCTTGAGGTTTAATATCAGGATTGAGAACCGCCGTAAATGTGTTTGACAGGGGTTATATCTGTTATGATTTGATTATTAATAACTACAATTTATCTAGCCACTCAAACGTTCACGTGCGACACCTGTCAACACCTTGTACGCCCACGCGCTCGATCTGTGTTGAACCGCGTCGAGCGCCCCATGCCGTTACCGATTCAAAGTGTATTTTCTAGCAAACTATTGCAGCTATAGCAAAGTAAAAAATACCAGTATAAAGCTGAATTATTAAGGAATCAAAATATATACTAATTAAAGTACAGAAATCAATCACAAATGCATAAAAAAAGTTGAACTTAACAGAACGGGCTAAATATTTGTTTGTTTTTTTGAACAAGTTTTGACTAAACGTTATTTAATTATTTATTTTCGTTGTTTTATTTTGAAAGAATGAATCTTAAGGATTATTTTAATATACAACACTAATACAGTAGGATGATAAATAAATGAATACTTCAATTTTAAACGCAAACACTTCACAAAACTTGACACACAGTTTGTAAACAATTATTTTTTATATTCTTGCTGCCACCTGGCATACTGTTTTACCGACCAATAGATGCGTTATTTAATACAGATCTATCTAGTATAACATTCGTAAAGCTCTTTGAAGCTTATCATAGATAAAAATTCGTTGGAAGTGAACAAGTCAAATGGGCTGCTATAGTCGCCCTGGCGTTTAACGCCAAAATTTTTTGGGCGACTATAGTCGCCCGGGCGTTTGAGTGGCTAGACGAGTAGATACTGTAACAGAGAGTTCTATGTAGCTTTTAATTTTAAAGTCAATTAATATGTAAAATGGGTAATTTGAATTAATTAGTAGTAATTTTAATTTATTTTTGTCTCACAATACGTATGTACGTAGGATGTACGAATTGAAATTAACTGTAACTTGTGAAACGTTCAAAAAAGTAATTACTTATATTTATTTATTTTATTTTTGGCCGTGATCGTCCCACTGTAGGACAAATGCCTCCGAAACCTCCTCCCACTCGACTCTGTGCAGAGCTTTAAAAAACGTACTAAATTATATGTATGTCTCAGCTGAATTTCCAGTCTTCGAAAACAAGTCAACAGAACAAATTCTAGACACGTTTCGCAAAGCGAATTCAAAACAATGCATCCAGAACGATTCGTTTTATCAAAGTCAACAAATATTTTTGAAAGGAACTAACTCGATTTGGGTATGCATATAAAATGTTGTACCGAAACATCGTCGGTGGCGCCACCGTGCGGTGGAAGTTGCGAAAATTTTATGCATTCAAATACACAGTGAGATGCAATCTGCTGAACGTATCTCTTACATCGTCAAGCCTTGCTTGTAGGGTTGTCACTACTTTTAGAAACTTTTCACATCATCATCAACCAAAGGCCTCTTCTCACACGGAGAAGGTTTGAGCATTAATCACCGTGCTTGAGCAATGCGGGTTGGCGAGTTCAAACTTATTATTATAAATTATAAGCCCAAGTTTCCTCACGATGTTGTCCTTCATCGTTTATTAGTGGTGCCTAAATAATCTTAGAAAGTACATATAACTCGGAAAAAGTCACATTGGTATTTGTCGGTTTGTGTCGGTAGGTTTCGAAACCGCATTCTCATGCCTAAGAAGCATGCGTCTTAAACCATCGAGCCAACACCACAAATAAACTTTTGAAATAAACTGAAGGAGTAACCCAAGGCACACTATCTAGAATATACCAAAATAATAATCGCGGGTAAATCGCCATATAGGTGCCGGGACGCGAGAGTTGGTAAAGGAAAGGTGTGGTTTTTAGTTAATAAATATCAGTCCCTCTTGCCTCAGGGCGGGAGGAGTAAAAACGTTTTGACAATCGCGCTGATGACCATTACTTTACCCAAAGAGACACCTTATTTCCTATACAAAGGTAAATCAAATAAAGTCAAAGTAAATTTATTTCAACTGACCTAAACATTAGATGAATAAATAAAATTAGAGTTTCTGTTTGTAAAATTGAAATAACTGCTTTTTACTACATGCCTATAAATACGATACATATACCAAAACATTATTTTTCAATTATTGTCTGTCTATCTGTCTGTCTATTTGCTCCGGCTAATCTGTGAAACAACTGAACCGATTTTGACGGGACGTTCACTGGCAAGTAGCTGATGTAGTAAGGAGTAATGTAGGCTTTTATTTAACACAAAATATTTCATTTTGTTGGTTAGTCACAAAGTCCGTAATCCATTGGAGCGCACCCACGCACATCAGCTTATATTTTACAAACTCCCAACTATTATGTGGATAAATATAAATTAAATGGATTCTCCGAAGGCCAACCCTAGATGGCCGCTAGTAGATCGAAATGGATGGATGCTACTAATGTTTTCCTCTACGTTTGAACGCTGATGGATATTTCCTGTTATTATGCTAATTTCATTCGACTGCAGTTATGTTAGGATTAAAAGAAAATTCTATTTGAAACGGACTTCAATGCTTGGATATACGCCAGATAAATGTAAACTGGCTTTTCAACCATGAAAGGTTTGTTAACCATTTATTTTCGTGTTTTGATTTCATTTTATAAAACAGACTTTTATTTGATTTCGAATAGAAGTTTCTGTTGATACAGGTGGTAACATAGGAGGTTTAAAAGCCCGCTTCTCATGCATGAGAGTGCAGGTTCAAAACCTACTGACGGCATCAATGTGACTTTTTCCAAGTTATATGTACTTTTAAGATTATTTAGACGCCACTGACGAAAGGTGAAGGAAAACACCGAGAGGAAACCTAGGCTTATAATTTCTAATGATAAGTTTGAACTCGCCCGCTTTAAGCAAACATAGTGATTAATGCGCAAACCTTCTCCGTCTGAGAAGAGGCCTTTGGCCAGCAGTGGCGACTTATAGTCTGATGAAATGTGATGTTCTGTTCTGAATACATACTTAATTATTTATTACTACCAGCAGTATCATGACCTCATTTTTATTTTACTTGTTATCATTTTATGCTTGTTTGATACGAGTCTTGATTAGCTATCGTAAATCTAAACACCTTATTTGTCCAGTTTACCCATATTATACAAACATAACGTAATCCTATGTAGATTTCGGGCAAAATAGCGTGACTCTGTGTAATAACATCATGCAAACTTCGAGCATAAAAATCCAAATGAACATTGAACTAGGCTACGCTTTGCTACGGCGTAGTCGTAGGCTGTCTCGTAGCCATATCGTAGCTCTCGTAGCAATTGCCTGCGATCAATATCGAATACATCGGCACAATTTTGACCCAAATACTACGTACAACATAGTTTCGAGTAATTTACCAAACTATGATAAAATTACAGCAAATTTTTCCATATATTATTGCAACCATGCGTGGTTCGGACCGCAGGCATAATTGGCAAGATTGGCATAAACATAATTTTAACTTTATTTTCGCAGAATTTTACTCTCTATAGTGGTTTAACTGTATTATTATATTTTGTAAATTGGTTTCAGTAATTAGTTGGTGCTTGCAATTTTGAAAATGATTTGTTAATAATTTGTATATTAAATGTAAGGAATATACAACTTACACTTTGAAGATAAATGCTTGTATATTTGTGTAGCTGTTCCTAACAATGTTCGCCACCCACGTCTTTTAGTCTGGTTTTTGTTGAAGAACTAGCAAAATGTTTGCTACCTTTTTGTTTTTCTTACGAAAACAAGTACCTTTACGTTGGAGACTCTTCATGTCATTGAACTCATCTATCATTTCTGAAGTATGTGTTCGATCTTGGAACCAAACACTCACACGGACACTTACCTTGATGACATATTTCGTAAAATACTATATCTAGTTTAGTTTGTTTTCTTTTTCAGACCGATTGATCATTTTTTTATCTATTTTTTTTTATTTCCAGCGTGAGCAAAGTATAAATTGCTTATTTGAGACATTTAAAGAACTGTTAGTAACATACGGAGATGTTATGTGCGGTATAATTAATGTGGCGATTAATGTTCAAACCTTCTCCGTGCTGGAAGAGGCCTTTGGTCATCAGTGGCCATTTACAGGCTGTTGATGATGATTCGATTTTGATAAAATAATAGTTGTATGTCCTATTAAATAGAATTTATAACGTAACATATTATAAGCGAGTGTAACATTTAGTTTACCTCTGCCTTCTTACCCGGAGCTGCGGCTTACCGGGGCTCCGACTCGAAAAGCAAGAGTAAGAACGGGGTGATTTTTAGACAGTAAGAGTCTGATACTCCCTCTCGCCTCGCCCAAGGCAGGAGAAATCATTGGATGATTTCCCCCCCTCAAAAAAAAAAACCTTTGCCTTCTTAGAATAAGCAACATAACATTTGTATGTGTGTATTTGAGCAAATATAATATTCCAGATTGTATTATTAACTGCAAATCTAGAGCATTAATGAAATGAGTTAACTCAGTTCAGTCAAACTTGCGAAGTTCTGTTGCACTACGAGAATTATTCTTCTGACAGTTTTGATTAAACGAATCGTTAATTTCCTCAGAGATCTAGCTGGTAGTTTCTCACAAAGATACATTATTTTCACCTGGGCGCTTGCATTTTTCAAACAAATTCTACTGAACTCAGCTCTCAGTGTTCATGTTGAATTATCTCTCGAATTACACTTAATCAAGACTTCTTTTGTTTTTTTCATTTTTAAACTAAGAAAAGATTTCTGTTTTTACATTATGAACGTTATTCGTTTTAGAATTAGATTTGTTTTTTGTAGTTTGTTAATGTGTGTTCTGGTATTTGCTTTTAGTGTTTTTTTTCTGAGCGAATATAGGATAGTATTATAGTTCTTGTTAAATCATTATGAAATCAGTTTACTGATTCTTTTGTTGAACGGTTTATTTTGAGGTCTATCCAGTGCACCCATTTATGTTAATGCTGCTATTGACCATCATAACTATCACTAAGTTAAGAAGTCTTCTCAGTCCTTAACCCTTTAACATTATTCTTCGAAAGCTAAGCATGTCTTGAATGATCGCTTTACTATCACAAAAAATGAATTTTAGACATCACAGATTAAATCACCACCTAAATTCAAACCGTGACTGAAATTCCAATACGGTACAAAGTAAAAGCGAATAATACTAAAGAAGAGTATACCTGTCTAGTATATGTATTTATCTCTGTGATGTATTAACATAATGACAGTACGTGTATTATCAAAATATTATTATTAAATGTCAAGTCTTCAATGTCTATCAAGAATTTCAAGTTCACGTCACGATCTCGCCACGTGATCAGTTTCTGATGAGCGTTAATTTTAGATTCGGATTCCAGTTGGAAATTTTGTTTACATTTGCTTGAAAATACAGACTTTACATTGACGTCGAAGAAGATGATATTGTGCATAAATTAATTTAATTTACAATCATCCATTTACTTCTTCCACCTTGAGCGAGGCGAGAGTTCCTACTCCAGCTTTTCGAGTCAGGGCCACGGTAACCCGCTAGGCTGTCCGACCCGTGCGTTCGGCGCGTCGCGTTCTGCGCGCGGCTCAAAGAGCCATCAGACCACCACAGATGGGGCCCAGTAGGACTGATGCCCGATCTGGAGCTACGGACAACGTAACATGTAACCATTGCTCCAGCACAAAGCAGGAGTAGGAACAGCGAGGATTTTGGTCAGTGAGAGACTGACACTCCACTCCCCCCGTTTCACCCAAGGAGAAGTCATTGGATGATTTTCCCCCCTCAAAAAAGCTGTCCGCAGCGGCGGGTCGGTATGGGATTAGTCTCTCTGCTCTGTGGATAGGATAGTAAATGGATACATATTACGGTACGTGTTCAGCGCCGTACATAGACAGGGGCAACACATAGGGATTGCAGGTGCGGTTCTAACAGAAAGGATTATTTTATTTTTAAGAAAAATCTCTGCAAATCATCTAGAACATTCTAGAAAGCAAAAGCTGATCAGTAATGCACCGAGACATTTCAAAGTCATGAATTATTGCATTTGGAAGTCATTACAACCAGAAGATGTCACTTATTTAAGTATGTTTTTTGAAAACAGACAACATATTACTCATATCCAATTTGTTGTTCTTCGTTCTTGTTAGTCGTTTGGTCGCAATTGCGACTACACAAACAAGTAGTCTCGGTTTCTATTCACGTGTTGGGCAAAGAAGTACTGGCTTTTTTGCATTCTTGAAAATTTCTCAGTAGTAGCACGCCGCAGAGAGTTAGGAATTGTACCCGGTACATGGCAATAGACTCACCCCCTATAACATGGGACGTATAACACAAATGTTAAAAAGTGAGTGTACATTACACAATGGCATTACATGCCGTAATCTGCACCTCTACCAACTCCTTCAAGGACAAAAGGCGTGACGTTGCATCATATCAAATAACAAATTCAAGAAACGTTTCCACTTCAACAGCAGCTAACATTTCCTCCATCAAAAATACTTAAAAGAATCTCCAGCATTCAATACAAAAACTTAAAGGAGCTTGAAAAAATATTCAGCCGAGAGCCCGTTGAGTCGTAAAGTAGATAGATAAAACGTATAATTTACGAGGCTTTTAGTGCTAATGGCGAGAGACTTTATTGCGAACCCATCATAAAGTTAAACATAAGGTATGAACCAGCATATCTTGAGGAACGTAAACTGGCGACTGAGTTTATGACGTTGAATCTGTGACCGATGTTCCGAAATGATTTCTTAATGGTAACGAGATGGTTTTGATGAGCTTTAATTTTTATTTCAGTGGGTTGCGGTTATGTGGTTGATAGCGTGGTTTTAAATTGGTGTGTGATTAAGGTTATATTGTGTTTAGTAATGAAGTTAATTGTTATTATATGTATATTCTGTGAATTACACGGTGCTAATGTTAGGAATATAGGGTTATGGTTTAGTATCAGTTCGTGACAAGCTAATGCCTCCTACATAATTATATATGCATATGTATAAGAAGGTTTGCTTTAATTGCTTGGCAGGTGGGTTGGAAGTTGCAAAAAAAAAGTTAAGGTTTAACAGAAGCCTTGATACAAATGGGTATCTGTGTCAAACATGTAGAATAGTCCATTACGCTGCCTTTCTACCAGAGATGTGCTATGCTATATTGCTGTGGATACGTTTGGCTTTCACTAATCATATTCATTGGTACACATAGCTTAGCACTGGAGGAGATGGACTCAGCTAAGCTATGTTTTTTTTTGTACGGAAAGGGGCGTGCTATGGACTCGAGTTACACATCTTTCCCGCACAGCTACATAGCTTAGTTTTAGGGGAAGCGTTTCACAGCTTAGCTGTTACATTTTCGTAGCACAGCTTTATAGCACATAATTATCTGGTGAAACATTAGTCAGATCATATTATTTTACCAAAACTGCCGATTGTTCTCTATGCCTATTCAAAAGTAAAGAGCATTTTCTTTAACATTTTAAACACGATACCATATAATGTAGCCCGACAGTCACACGTGCACTATTATCCTTCGAACATCCAACCATCGTAAGTCATCCTTTACATTACCCTACCTAGCGATTCCAGTCACGTCAGCGTCCCTGTCAGATCAATCACACGTTTGATCCGTAATACGGACAACAGCACATGAAAATACACTACAATGCTAAGTATTTTGAACTTTATCTTAAAGAAGTTAGGGCTGAAAATTGCTTAAAGAAGTTTGAGAGAATGGGGTAGCTTCTTGTGCTGGTTACGTACATTCACTGGTATGGTGGTTTTGAAAACATATTTCATGCTAACATTTGAAATGTAGTTGGGTGTGTGACGTGTTCAAGTTTTTGATCGAGTACGAGTATAATATGGGTTTCAGTTAAATTACGTAATACAATACTTTTTGAGATAATAGAATAAGTTTCGAAGAGAAGCTAATAAGTTTAGAAGTTAATATAAAATGTATATATGTAGTTGATATAAAATTTAATATTTTTTTTAACAACAGCTCCAATAAAATAGAACATAAATCTTACTTACATAATTCTTCAGTCTATTAGTGGCCACTGCTGACCGAAAGCCAAAGGAAAAGGTTTAAGTATTAATCACCACACTTGCGCAATGCAGATGGGCGATTTTATAACTAATAACAAAAAATTGTAAGAAAAAGTTTTATCACGATTTTTTCCTTCACCATTTGTCAGTGGTGTCTAAGTAGTCTTACGCTCGATTGCTGAAATGCTACTCAATTTTAAGTTGCACTTAAATATCGTGCTATATCTGTCATTTACAAAGAATTTGTAGGGACAGAACTATTCTTGAGCGCGTCTTAAAATTGAGTGACGTTTGAGTATTTGACCATTAGAAACGATATGTAATTCGGAAGTAGTCACACTGGTATTTGCCTTTAATAGGTTTCTAAGCGAGCGTCCTAAACCTCCAAGCCACCACAACATTTACGACACCAAACTAGAACAAGTATAAATAAAAGTAGTTTCAACATTTCGAAGCATAGGTTAACTCAATATAGAAGTAGCAAACTTCTGTCACAGACATCACACACATTCGCGACATGATACATTTTTAACTAAGGAATTATTCAGACAAAAGAAAAAAAAATAGAATAGGTAATTATTCCATGCGTAAGCAAAGAATATGCCATAGGGGTGCTTTTCCACCAGAAATGTGCTACGTAAATATGCTACGAATATTTAAAAGCTAAGCTGTGAACCTATGTGACAGTTTTTAGTCAGTAAGAGTGTGACATTTCCTCTCGCTTTGTCCAAGAGAAGTACTTAATTTGATGATTTTCGCCCCTTAAAAAAAGAATGTGGCGCTGATCGTTTGACCATTAGAAGACGTGTCTACTCATTTACCACGAACGTGATGAAACATAATCACCATAATATCTGTCGCCGATGTGCGCCATTTCTAACCGTACATCGCGGCTTCGTGGCTGCAAACATTTGCGGGGCAAACAATAGAATGCGTTCGGATTCCTGTCCGCCGTACGCTGAAGTCTTTCAAATTACGTAAAACAAATAAGAGAAACTGAACACTTCGCTACAGGTGTTTGTTTTTGGTCCCACATCAAGTTATACATAACCAGTTTATCATGGTCCCGCTTTATATGATCTCTCTGTGTTATCAAGCGTCAGTTTATACTGGATTGTGTAGCTTGATGTGTATTCCGGTCCCACATCAAGTTATACATAACGAGTTTATCGTGGTCCCGCTTCATATGATTTCTCTGTGTTATTAAAGGTCAGTATATACTGGTAATTGTAGCTTGATGTGCATTCCCGTGTATCAGTAATTGAAGTGGTTCCGTATATGTTACTTTGTAGTTTGTTATGTGGATTTTCTCTTTGTAGTGGTTGAATTATATTGAATTGGTCTTACAGATTGATTTGTTGTATATTTCAATAACCGATCTCAATAAAAAATCTTTAGGTTAAGATCGATTTTCGACAATTGTTCGGTTTCTGTCAAAAATGAAGATCGAACCAAAGATTTTGGATTAAAATCGGTTATTGAAATTGGAAGTTCATGAATAAAACTGCTTTGTGGACTAATTAGTCATAAGTAAAAGTGAGCTAATAATTTAAGATTTTTAACCTTTTATGATAATAAAAATCTAGAATATAACTAGGAAATAGAAAAAGTTCACATCATACTTTATTTAATCCTCTGTTCATTCAGTGTTCACTAAACAAAGTAACTATATTCTTCTTCATTAGTATCTACATGTACTGCATTCAAAGCTATGTCTTTGATGTTCACAATACGGACTCACACTGGAATTTGAACAACATTATAAAATATTTCACACAAACTATCGTAGCATACTATAGCGACCATTTTCAAAAGTAAATGAATTATTAGTATGACGTATATTTTTATGACGCAAAATATCTATATATTAATACGTGAAGCAAAAACTTTGTAATTCTTTTTACGAAAATTGCGCGGACGTAGGAGCATAAAATTTAGTACACTTATAGTTTATGTGTAGGAGAAGTGCATAGCGCTAATATTTTTCAAAAATAATGCTTATAAAGTACATTAAATCAATAAATAAAACATTACACACACATGCATAGTATCTGATCGTATTTGACAAAACGTCAAAATCGATAGACATTACGATGATATTCTCACGTCTCATATGAAAAGAGTTTTATAAAAGAGTTTGAGTTAAATAAAAATTATCCTTCAACGTACGTTAAGTGGTATTGTAAATTAAATCATATATGGTCGAATTTCGGCCACCAGGCGACCACTAGTTATTATTATTAGTTATTTATTAGTTGTTAAAACGGGACTAGGATTAATCACACTATAATTTTCTTCTGTATCGCGGGTGCGTTTACAAACTTACAAGTTCACATACATATAACACCTAGATCCAAAATAATAATTTGTGGATCACACAAAGAATTGCCTCGTGCGGTAATCGATCCCACGCACACACTACACGTTGCGCGACAGTGGTCTTTGAAAAATAATATTTATGAGTAAAGTCTTGTAAACGACATTATTGACTTGTGCTTCATCGTAGGTCGCATTGACGCTTACCATCAGGCGAAATAGCGATCAAGCCTCTATTACCAAAACAATGACAGTAAAATTGCGAACTGCGTCAATCGGGTGCGATACCGGGGCTGGCCAGTCCGTATTAACGTTTTAAATTTAGGCAATTTTTATTTTTTTTGAGGGGGAAAATCATCCAATGACTTCTCCCGCCTTGAGCAAGGCGAGAGGGAGTGTCAGACTCTTAGGGCGGCCGTACACGGACTGCTCGAGCAGTTAGCGGCTGAGCGACATACACGGACCGCTCGAGCGGTCGGCGTTGACTGCTTGAGCCGTCGGTTGTTGCCTGCTCGAGCAGTTGGGTAGCGTGTACCCAACTGCTCGAGTAGTTGATTTTCTTTTGATTTTTTCAGCAGACGCCGCAAGGCCGCAAAGGGTCGGGGGAGGGAAGTCGGAGAGCTGTCGACTGCTCTAGCGCAGTCAACGGCTCGAGCAGTCGGTGTATGCCACGCAACTGCTCGCGAGCGGTCGACGTCACGATGGAATTTCATCATGCAGTTGACGGCTTGAAGCGGTTGCGATTGCTCAAGCAGTCGTGTGTACGGCAGCGAATTAATGGCTATAGTTCATCGCGCAGTCGCGGCTTCAAGCAGTCGGTTATAACTGCTTGAAGCAGTCCGTGTACGGCTGGCCTTACTGACTAAAAACCATCCCGTTCCTTCTCTTGTTTTTCGAGTCTGAGCCCCGGTAAACCCGCTAAGTAGTCCGCAGCTAACGTAGAAAATGACACAGATAAACTGTTTATTCATGATCATGACGCTTGCAACAGTGCCCATATATCGGAAACACGTAAAAACTAATTTAATTTAAATTTAAAAACTAAGTTAATTTAGTATGTTTCACGATAGCTATTATCGTATTATAACAACGAGTCCTTAACTAGCGTTCTGATTACTAAAGAACTAATACAACTACTAATACCTATTACGTTTTAGTAATTACAGCACCCAAACTACTGAGTACCATGGAATTTATACCAATATCTCCCCTCTCAAAGCCTGCACGAGGATGTCCATAAATATTTCAAATATTCAGGTCAACTACTCCGCAGCTTCAGCGCCGAACCGCTTAAGTTCAGTGCAGCAAGCAACCCTGTTGCATTTTAATCAAAGATTTTGAGTAGCTTTCTCAAAATTGAAATGGTATTTCGGCTGTTGTTTTATTGAGAAAATGATATTTTGTGTTTAGCCATTTGCTGTATGGAAGGATGACCACGGGTAATTCACAAAATGTAATAATCTTAGGTAATTGCTAAAGGGTTGTCAGGTATGATTTTAAGTCACATGTCTTAAAAATTTGTTTGTAGTCACAGGTCATTTTGCTTATTTGTGAAATAAAAAACATACTTTTGCTTAACTTATACCAGCTAGGTAGGTCAAAAATTTAAGGTGGTTATTAATCTATAATAAGAAATTGAATCGCTAATGTGTTGTTAAGCGCAAATCACGAGAAAAGTCGATTTCGATAATTCTTTGTTTGTTGGGGCTGTAGTTATTAACAAAAGATACTTATGTAAGAAAAACATAACAAAGATGCGCAAAAAAAAATCCCCGGCAAAACAGTCGTAGGATGCTTATTAAATTAGAATACCCAAAAATGTAGGCTAACAATGTGTTTATTAGTAAATATATTCTTTTTACAATACCACAAACCAAAACTTCCTCAACTGTTCAACATTACAAAACATTACACAGTACCACTGGGTACTTGCTTGTAAAACTTCAAGCCGTTTAGATTCACTCCTCTCCGTCTGTCCAAGTTTTCCCTCAAGGGAATGTTCTAAAATACTTTGTAGAATGCCTAGATTCGCAGCAGCACTAGTTTCCATTGTAGTATTTGTAACAGCTATAAATTATGTAAAGTTTACAATATGTACGTGTATTGAAGTTGCTCTGTGTTGCGAGCAAAGATATGTAATACTGACTAGATGTGGTTTGCTGTTAATGTTTAAATCATCCGATGACTTCTCTCGCCTTAGGCGAGGCTAGAGGGAGCGTCAGACTCTTACTGACTAAAAACCACCCCGTTCCTACTCCTGCTTTTCAAGCCGAAGCCCCGGTAAACCCGTTAGGTAGTCTGCAGCTCCGGAACCTATGACTATATATATTCTCAATTAGAAAAGTTTTGTAGGAATAGTTTTAGAAACGGTAAAGAAATAAATAGTAGAGAATCGATGACAGCGAATGCAGATCAATATCATCCACCCATTATACTTAATTCCTGGAACCTGTACTGTGTCCCGGTCTTTGTCAGAGGGCTTAGTACGAGTTGGTTTTACGATTAACGAATTCGAAAGCACTCTGATTGATTGGTTCATTCACGCTGACCAATCAAAGCGCCGAACGCGCTCTCGTTTCGTTTTCGTTCGACGTAAAGCAAACTCGACTAGTACTAAATGAGAGAGACAGAGTCCCTTAGTCGGTATGGTATTCTATTTTGTCGTCATCATAAGTGATTGAATAAATTTCATCATCATCATATCAGTCGTAGGAAATCCACTGCTGAACATAGGCCTCCCCAATTACCATACCTCAGAGAGTAAAAAACAAAGGTTATTGTTTGGTTCTTCACTGAGGTATGGTATAGGTAATCTGGTTTTTTTACGGAGGTACGGTAATGGTAATCTGGTTCTGACGAAGGTAAAGTGGTAAGGTATCGTGTCGCTATAACTTCAATTAAATTGATGTTAATTAAATTCAAAAGAAAACATCATGTACGCACAAATAGTGTACTATATCTAGTCACAACTAAATCTATGTTGAAGATCTGCGTAAATGTATAAACGTTTCACAGTTTGATGCGCAAATTGTTCTAATTTTATCGTCCATTTCGTGGTCAGGTCAAGATTATTACGATTGTTTTCGAACAGATGGCAGATCTATTTCATTTGACTCAATGATATTTATGTCTTTCCTGACTGTTTTGAATCGTACACGCATTTGTGAGATATTCACTGTTATAGTCTCCGCATTTTTTTTTTAAATAATAACAATGGAGTTTCTTCCTCGTTTTTCTCGATTACACCTTTCATTCCTTCGAAGCTACACTTTGGAACGAGCACCCAGCTTCACTGATAGATAGACTGACGGACAATTCAATTTCATGTTTCAAAAGTACCTAATTAAGGATTAATTGAAATCAATACTTTGATTTTGACACACAATTTAACTGAAAATTTTTGTTGAATAGGGATGATGACGGGGTGTGAAAATAAAAATGTTTTTAGTCCGTCAACTAGGTAATGAAACATCCGTAAAATAGTAGTCACGTATTTTTTTATTTAGTCATAATATTAATAAAACGCTAGGATGGTTTGCAATCAACTAAACTTTAATTTGAAATTTAATCCGTTCATTCAATACATATAATCATACAGTCATTCATACATATTTGACATTAATGATAATAGATGGCGTTAGCAGTAAGGGACTAGAGTATTTTGTTAATATTTATAACAAATATAAGGTAAATAAAAGGAATCAAAGTTTAGGAGATGGAACAAATACGTTATTTTTACGTACAAAATGAACCTAGAAGTGACGTCGGACGACAAAATTTGGGCTAAACTAAAAGCGGATCTTTTTACTATTGTTAAATAATTAAATACAGTTGTGACTTCATTGAGTTTTTTAACCGAAACCTCCTGTTTTGAAGACCAAAAACACCAAATTAACCTTAGACTAATTCCAGAAATGGATGATTCGGTTTCATTTCCTACATAGGACATTAAATACATAACAACACATGTCGTATAAACAGTAAAACAATACGGAGACAGCTTTTATTACAATACTAAAGCACAAACACTAACCTCTTACGACCAAAATACTGAAATACGACCACAAATTTGAACTCTCCATAAATTGGAATACGTTTGGAATTGCCTTGTAGGAATATTGTTAAGGTCTTGGTACTGTCAACGACGATGCAGGTAGTTTTGAGTAGGGATGTTATGGATCTAGATATTGTTATAGGTATAAAATTATATTTATTTATTTAGTATTAAAAACATGCTTTACAGCTTAAGCTAATACATTATACATACAGTTAAAGTGATATATTTCCGGAGTTGCGGGCTACCTAGCGGGTTTACCGTGGCTCCGGGTCGAAAAGCAGGAGTAGGAACGGGGGTGGTTTTAGTCAGTAAGAGTCTGACACTACCTCCTGCCTCAACCAAGGCAGGAGAAGTTATTAGATGATTTTCCCCCTTCAAAAAAAAAGTGATATATTTGACAAAAAAGTACCTACAATAAATATAAAACTAAATCATCAGCCATTCATCTTCTCACAAAATCTTTCTATCGGTTTCGGATACAGTTATTGATATATATATATATATTACATAATTATTTCGAATTATTTGTTAGTTTCGACATAAAATTGAAGTAAAATATAAACAAAAACAGAATATACTCCGAAATATGACTCTCGTTTTATTTAGACTCCATGACAGACACACCTTTAATTTTTTATAGTAATTATGTTTTTTTTTATAGGTGCAAATAAACCGTATTTCTTTCTTTCTTTCTTATTTGAAACTTATGTTAATTTTTATTTCAGGTACCGATAGTTTCGGTTACAGTTACGGAACGTCATACCATCCCTGGTTTTGAGGATGATAATAATATCAAGCTTGGGTCTGAAGGGTGGACAGATATCAGGGGTGGCGTCTTAAGAACGGACGCTGGCTTTTGAGCCACAGCTGTGTAGGTAGCAATGGACTATAATAACACGGATCTTATAAAACCTATTGTTACGATATTTCGTTCATTGAAAGACGTGTCCTGTTGGCTGAATGACTGTAAACGTGATTGTTGAATAAGAGGAGCCGGGTTTGATAGACGAAATTATGTTTTGTTGATCATAGTATCTAGAAGTAAGTGATAATACATGTTAAATGATATTATTTTGTTGCAAATTGGTTACAAGATAACACTTTTAAGCGTCAAACTCCATGAGGTATAATAACTAGATGAGGCCGGCATTTCCTGTCGGACTGTCTCTGTCTCTGAGGAGAAATGCCGAAACAAACTCAGTGGTCTTAATCTCTTTTAAAGTCAAGACAAATCAAATCAAGTCAAAATGTGAGAGAACCTTGCAAATTGAGTCTGTCTGGAAAGAACTACAACAGTTTGAGCGGACCTGTTCAGATGACAGAGGATGGAAGGGCTGGTATATTTTGTTAAGATTTTTTTGCTTACCAGAAATCTCAATAGTTTAGTTAATAGTTTGAAATGGTGGTCAGTGCATTGTAATAGAAAAAGTGAGTATATTTAATATGTAGCTTTTGCCTAGCCCTTACGTAACATTATATAACAGTTTACCCCAAAACGTGACACAAATCAATGCTCAATGCCAAACGAAAATACAGACAGTATTCATTTAAAATTTATTATTACTTTTGTGAGACATACTAAATTAATTATTATGTTATCGGCTTAATCATATAACAGTTTGACGAGAAATTCTACTAATTTTAAGCCATGCTAGAGGCTCATATTCATGAGCAGATTTCTACGACGCTGCTATAATGGTAGCGCGACAGCATCATGTACCTACGTCACACGAAAGTTATGATAAAATTATAAGCAAACCATTACGGCGCGGAATGGCTGGATAGAATTAACTTATTTTAAAAGATCGTTCTATCCATCCCAAAAATAAACAGCAATGAGGAAAACTGAATATAATATTATGTCATGATAAATTCATCTACTCATATTTCCTCCCACGTGGAAGAAAGAAATACATTTGAGTTATAACAGTACTTGTATCTAGTCTAGAATAGTGCCAGATGTGAAGCAATACACTCTTTCCTTATTACTTGGTACTAAATATACATATGAGTATATATTATGTCCCTAAAAACTGTGGCTCCCATAAATTTTTTTAGAAAACGTTGCCCCAATCTTGGTTTTTCTCTTGTGTCGTGCGTGGGTGCGTTTACAACCATACACATTACACCCAGACTTGAAACAACAATTTGTGGATCACACGAAGAGTTGATATACGAACCTTCTATGCGTTACATAGCAGCCAAATGCACAATCACCGCGCCAGACAATTTTAGGGGTTATCGTGTGTAAGTTTAAAGAATAATGTTTGGTAATCATAATGCTGTGAAACTCCATAGAATGATAGTGTTTGAGTTAAAGAGTTCATGTATTTTTTTAGGCATACTAACTTCTGCCAGCTCCTTCATCCGAGGGATAAAAAGTGTCCTATGTATTAACGTATTTTTTTCTATGTAACACAAATCTTCCTACCAATATTTTCCTCATAAGAGAAGGACTTTTCCAACCAAAACCATTACTCATCTTAAGACCACGTCACTCAAATACTCAGCACATGTTATAAAGAATCTAAAATGCTAATATTTTCCTGCTCATTTGCATAATATCGATTCAATTTGGATCGGTCCAAATTTTCCCGTATTTTTATAAATAGCCCTCTAGAGTAACGAAATTGGATTTGCATTAAGCGAATTTTTTTAAGCGAAATTTTTAATTCATTCGGGAATTTTAATAATATAATTTTTACATTTTGAGAAAATGATGGATGGGAATTTTTACAACACCATCTGTTTTGTTATGCGTTTTTAATATTGCTATTTAAATATTAATGAAATGTTTGTTTTCGAAATCGAATCAAAATTCTAATTTGCTATGCATTTAAAGACAAAATATGCATATCTTTGCGCATGTGAAGTATTATGTCTATGTGTATCATCATAGATCATACATATGTAACTTGAAGCACGTGAATAATAATTCTTAACTTTAATTCATTAATTTATTTATTGTCAACCATTAAAATGTTTAATCTAATTGAGTGACTGATTTTTTTATATGTATAGGTAAACGATTAGACGGATCGCCTGATGGGCTGATGGTAAGCAAACGTCACCGCCCATGGATACCCGAATGTGTTCCAAATTTTGAATAGAATTGTAATGAGAACTAGTTTTTTTTTGTGTACATCTTAATTTCTGAAAGTAAATACAAAGTGCTAAATCAATGGACCCCCTTCATTACCAAGTAAAAATCTTACTTCATTACTACGACACAAAATGAAAGTCCAGTAAGAAACAATTTACCCTCTTTTTCGCAAGCCATGCATGGTACAACTGCACAAGTCACTTAGAGAAACAGCAATAAAGATTCCAACATAATGCAAACATACCACGCGCATCAAACTACACGAAACAATCAGATATCTTCAATAGAATTTCAATCTTATCACGAAAAAAACAAAGTCGAAATTCAGCTATAAAAATCCTGACAATGCAAACATACCAGACACATCAAGCTACCCAAAACAATCAGTGTTCTTCAATTGAAATTCAACCTTGTATAGAAAGTATAGAGTTGCGGTTCCTTTAAATAAATCTGACAGTTCAGTGTAAGTGAAGGTTTTTCAAAATGGCGACGGTAGCGCATCATGACGTCACAGGTCGAGATAGCGGTGACAAATGGTATACAGTAATGTAAATCATTACCTGGAATGACAGAAAATGTTTTAACGTTGAAAATTATTGCGAAATGCGACGTTCTGCGTTGGTAATAGGTACTATTTTTATTTGAATCCAGATACAGATTTTCTTAAATGTAAAGAATGGTTTAGTAAAAGAAGATTTTATTTAAAGAAGGTTTTACTGACTTGTTGCTTGATTAAATCGCGAATGCCTTTCAATTCTTAGGTTGAACAAATTGAAATGGGTTTTTTTTAGTTTCTTAGTAAAAGCATGAAGTCTAGAAACATACATATTACATAGTATGAATTAATTTGGAATTGAATAGATCTCTTTTCTCAGTAAAAGCTAACATTTTGAGGTAAATAAAAATAGAGAGCAGATGCTATAATATTATTGACGAATTTCTTAATAATGGGTCACTCCGCTGTTAACATAACGCCATGATCTTTAAATTCATCCTTAATTACTAACCAGTTAACTCAACCGTGATATATTATTGGCGATTAGTTAGTTACATTACATACGGTACATTATTGGAGAAAATGTCTACTAGTTTCGAGTTACAAGGGGTACTCTTCATCATGAGCAGCGTGCGCAAACACGGTGACGTCGCGCAGTAGGCTGAAACAATCTATGGTATTTTTGTGTAAGTTAACATTTCTTAAGTAAATTGAATTTCAAATTACTAGTACCCACTAGTACACTATTAGCATGCCGTAACGGTAAACTCTACTATAAATGTTAAACACTCATTGAATTTTTTAATCCATATTTGCAACCGAAATACATGATTTTGTTTAAACAATGATTCTACACCACGATTGAGTTTATCATCAGAAAATAAAACTCACAAAAATACAGCCGTTAAGATAAATTAAAACGACATTAAGCCGACATTTATTTTAATACAAATCACTCTGCGATATTTTTCGAACATAAATGTCGTTTAATAAATATAACCTCAAAATGCAATCGTATCCATCAATCTTCGAATAGACATTGAAATATCATTTTTTATCAGCCAGCAACGTTTCAGTCATATACGTAATAGCTATAACATGTTATAAGTTAAAAATACATCAGTTCAAATAGCTATGACAAATGTTTTTAAAGAGATTTACGCTGTAAAAAATCTTGGCAGAATAAATCCACACATCAACACCATTCATCTAAGTCAGTTATTTTACGTATACTGTGCACGTAAACACATAAATTAGACTCTGATTTTTTAGCTTGGTCTGCAATCAAAATATTGTTAGGTAAATTAGATGGGAGGTTTGAAATATGTTCGGTTTTAAGTGCTCTATTAATATTAGTGACAATTTAATTGTTATATCAACGCTTACTGTCCAAGACGCGTCATATGACGTCATACGAACACATGCAGCCTACAAATACCTAACGATAGATGGAGTTGTTTGAGGAGTGAGTAACACAGCATTACTTCTCCGTGGACACAGTTTTAGGAAACAGAGAGTAAAGTTCCCTAAGAAAGGGGGATCGTCCAGGGGGATCCTCTGGAGCTGCGGACTACCTACAGGTTTACCGGGCCTCCAGCGGGAAAGCAGAAGTAGGAACGCGGTGGTTTTTAGTCAGTAAGAGTCTGACACTCCCTCTCACCTTGCACTGGCGAAAGAAGTCATTGGATGATTCCCCCCCCCTGAAAAAAGGCGGGATCCTCATGATCATGCTTGGCGGGCTTTCTGCCCAACTGTTTCACCCGAGTCATCTCATCATCCTCGGGCATATGGTCGCGCGATCCAGGCCAATGCCTGTTTCAGCAGTGTCTTGTCGCTACCTGCGACTGCAGGCGAAAGGTTGGAATACTTGGGCTTCTTGCGGCGTCCGATGTGGTCGCGTGTCCGGTGGTTTTGCGCTGCCAAGGCCGCGCTTAAGCCGGTGCAGGCCCGGCGAGCAGCAAGCTGTTAGCGACGCGTAGTCTTGTTCAGTGGGGTGGAGTCTCTGCCCTCAGGACGAGAGTCTTAGAGCGTACGAGTGGGAGATCTCATATAGTGTCCGATGGGTCAGTTGGCGCGACCAGATCTCGTGGGAGGCCGAATCCGTCGGAGGGGCGTTGATGGTATGGCGCCAGCTCCCGGAGTAGTCAAACCGTGTATTGCTAGAACGCTCGAACATGTTACTCTTCAGGCGCTGTACGTAGTCGTCGACGCTCTCTACGCCTCGGCCTCGGCTCAACTGTTGTTTTTTGGAATTTTCTATCCATGTTTATTTGCAAGTAAACATCATATGTGCTAAGTAGGATTTATGACGTCATCCGCCTATGTGCGCCATCTGTCGTGTGTCATTCATTGTCTGTCATGTGTCACCACACAGCTTTCATCGTTTTTATGTTTTATTTATAGGTGTTGCGTACGATGTAATATTTATTCAATACGAAGTTAATTATAAATACGGATTCATTGAACTTTACGTATGATATTTATACAACAAATATTATTATTGAATTTATATCCGTCCGCGTTTACTTTGTTGATCATTATTCAATAGGTAATAAAACGAAATAGTCGGTATTAAAATTGAATGATACAGGCTTTTGGTAATACCTGGAGTTTAATAAATTTTGTCACCACTCCTGCTCTTTTCGTGGGTGTTGTAAAAGCTGACTAAGGTTACATTACCAACCAACCCGGAGCTACGGAATACGTAGCGGGTTACCGATGCCCCGGCTCCAAGAGCAGGAGTAGGATCGGGGTGGTTTTTAGTCAGTAAGAGTCTAACACTCAGTCTACGTGGGAGAAGTCCATGTATAATATACCCCTTATAAAAAATGGGGCCTTTACCAGACGCCTTTTAGTAGTAAAGTTGACAATTGTGCTGATTATTGCAGACCCCTTTTTTGTAGAGAAAGCCCGTAGTCATGATATGTTAGGAGTCCATTTTTTGTCTAAGGACAAGAAGCGAGCTGTTGATATTGTTGATATAGTAGTTTAGTACATAGGACTTATAGAAAGAACAAGGATAAACAAACAATTGTATTTATTTATTATTATTTTTAGCCACAGGCGGACGCCTGCAGGGCAAAGGCCTCCCTACCGTCCTTCCACTCCTCTCTGTGGCGAGCAAAAAGCAAACAAACACTTATGTACATGTTACTTTTTCTAGTAAAAGGGTACTTCATAATATCTTATTACCAGGTCAAAAACACATGCGAAAAGTACAGAAACAAACTAGAAAAAAAGTGTTAATCGAGTTAATTTTCCTCTCCATCTATCTTGTAACACTTACCCTACGTCCTACAAGGCCTTGTATGTACATTGAGCAGCAGGTCAACCTAAACAAAAAATTCAATTTAGTTCATTGCATTTTCGACTCTACGTCAGAAGGATAAAGTTGGAAATGTGATAACGTTTGACACAAAAGGGGTAGCTTGACCTGCTGCTCACTACGTAAGATGTAATAAAATTTAACTTTCTATTCAGCCATCCATCTTGTGCCCGTTGTGATTAAGGCACGGAGACGAATCGCCGCGGTCAACGAGCTTCGTAGATAAATGCGTTTGAAACCACAAACGTCTCATGCTACGCATGGTTACCCATCAAGCTATTATAAACCAGTTTATCATGATCCCGCTTTGTATGATATCTTCGTACATTCGACAGCCAGTTGATACTAGTTTCCTATAGCCATGTGTATGTTTATCAAAGTTTTGTTAAAAGATTTTCTCTGTTGTGGTCATTTTCTGGTTAGTTTGTGTTCATTATCCGTGGTTGTGACAATTTGTTTGATGAAATATCTGTGGAAGACTTTATTTAAAGAAAAAATATCATTGCATGTTGTTTCTATTTAAAGCTGATCATTCATCTTTCAAATTGTATACCAGTGAGTACGATATTAAAGTATTTTTCTTTTCAGTCAGTTTCTTTCTTAGTTTTTTCTTATTTTACACTAGGATTTTCTCCAGTGTCGAGGGACTATTTACAACCATACAAGTTCACATGCACATGACACCCAGATCCCAAACAACCATTTGCAGATCACATGATCAACCCGCTACACGTTACACGGCAACCGGTTGCCCAGCCACCGCGCCAACCGTGCAATCCAATTAAATAAGGAGGGACCTGTACCTCCGCCTCCATATCCCGAGGGGGGTTCATTGCTGGAGGGGTGAAATCGGCGTTCCTGCGCGGGAACAGGGACAGCACCACCTCATCCAGCAATGAAGGCTCAAGGGTCTCGGTCACCGGGGGACCTGAGGGGCGCAGTTTGTTACGCGCCGCCCTGTATGGTCTCCCGAATGGATCGCCGTCTAGTGTCTCCAGCAGCTCGGCTCTCGCTGCGTCTTTGGCGGCGCCGATAGCTGACTTGAGGGCCGCCTTTGCCGCCTTGTACGCTTCGTACAGACGGTCCTCGTTTGCTTCGTCTCGGTGCCGCCGGCGACGACTCCGCGTGAACTGGCGCTTTGCGGCCATGCACGCTGCCCGCAGCTGCGCCAGCTCCTCCGACCACCAATACACGGCACGGTTTGGAGGCGGACGACGAGTCCGAGGCATGCTGGAGTTACACACTTCGGTCAGAGACCCTCTGAGTAGTGACGCCGCGGCGTCAACGTCCAGGTCAGGGACGGCAGGGGGCGAAAGCCAGTCCTGCAGGAACGCGGCCTCCTTTTGCAGCCTCCCGGTCCAAGCGAGTGAGAGCCCAACGCGGAAACGGGGATCGGCCCGACGATGTGGAGTTCCCCGTCGGCTCTGGGTGGAGATTTCGAACCGGATATATCTGTGGTCCGACAGAGTCTCCACCATGTCCACCCGCCAGTTCTCCACACGTGCGGCCAGCACTGGGGAGGCAAAGGTAACGTCCACTATGGACCCACCCTGCCGCCGCACGCATGTTTGAACACTCCCCTGTTCAAGAGGGAGAGACCAGAGGAGGCTGCCCACGCCTCAAGCGCCCGCCCACGAGCGTCGGTGGCAGAGTTGCCCCACGTCTCTGACTTGGCGTTCAAGTCCCCCAGAACGGAAACCTGTCGAGGCGCCATCCTGCCGACTACGGCCGCAAGTCCCTCGAGGAAATCCTCGAAGGCCTGGAGAGGGCGATTTGGGGAGAAGTAGACCCCCACAAGGGCCAGGTCCCCCCACACGGCGGCCACGTATCCCGATCCTCTCTCTAGAAGCGAGAGGGGAGGGGAGTCTGTGGAAGACCGTGCCGCAATCGCGACTAGGCCATCCCTGTCGCCCAGCCAACGGTCGGGAATCCGGTAGGGCTCGGCAACTACCGCTACGTCCACCAACCAATCTGCCATGGTCTGCACCAGCAGGTCCTGGGCCGCTCTGCAGTGGTTGGTGTTGGCCTGTAGGATGAGATGATTGCGCCCCATTATTCAATCATCTCATCTCCCGCGTCAGCGACCGTGACCGGGGTAGCGGTGGCGGTAGCATTGGCAGCGGCAGGACGCTTTGGCGCCTGCATTTTGCCCTTCTTGGTGGGAGGAGTACACTTCCTCCCAGCCATGAAATGGTTCGCTGGGCGACCACTGGCCGCGCACACAGCACAGTGCGGCGTGGTGGCGTCACAGGACGCCGCCAAGTGCCCCGACTTGCCGCAACGGTAGCAGGTATCTGCCCTCTCCGCGCTGGACGGACACATGTATCGGGTGTGGCCAGTGCCGAAGCACTTGAAGCAGCGCAGAGGTTGCTCCTCGAGTGCTCGGACCACAGCTGAGCTGAACCCGATCAGCAGCCGTCCTTTGGTTCTGTTCAGGACGGCCTTGGCTGCGGTGACTGGGCAGTCCACACGGGTCATGCCCAGGCCGCGGCGGCCAGTCCAGATGGTCCGACCATGCACCGCCTCGACGGAGCAGCCTCCTGCTGCTGCAATGGCCGCAACCACTTCGTTCATGGAAACTGAATCATCGAGATCCACAACCTCCAGTGTCGCGGACTTGACTGGTCTGGCGACCTTTGCCACGTCCGCGATGCCCTCTCGCAGCTTAGCTGCGAAGAGATCCGCGTTTTGCGAACCCGCGGCCCCGGGGAACTCGAACAATCGAGCGCCGGTTTGGGTACGGCGACACTTGATGGGGCCGATGCCCAATTGGATGGGGTCAGCGAACCCACGAGCCCGCGTCAGCACCGACTCGTATGTTTCACCCCTTTCGGCGGCCTCTGGAGTGATGGTCACCGTCACCGCCGCCGACCTGGGAGCCGCTAGTTTCACACCCTTGTTTAAGGGAGCGGCAGGAGCCCTATTTGCTGCAGGAGCAGCCGGGGTGATTTTCGGGACCGCTTTCTTCTTTTTCCTCTTTTCACTACCTCCGTCCACGTCTCGGTGGGAGAGGTGGCGGAAGGTTCCCCCGCGTCGTCCTGCTGGCTAAGAGGAGGAGCTGCTTGGACGGTTCCAAGCTCGACTTGTGCATCTCCACTTGCGCTGGGCGCAAGTGGAGCTGCCGCCTGGGACTTTTTCCCTTCCCTTTGCCCTTAGAGGGCTTTGGGGCCTGGGGTTGCCCGCTGGTGGATGGGACCGTTGCCGGTGCCGGCATCGCAACTGGCGCTCTGTCCGCCGCGAGTGGAGGACGGATGCGCTTTTCCGGCAACAGCCGATCCTCTATACCTGCAAAGCAGGCTCTGGTGAAGGCTCTCTCCTCCTGAGTGACCTTGCGGATGATGTCCTCAAGGTCGGAGGAGGAGCCTGTTGCTGCTGAGGCTTTGGGGGCAGGAGCCGTGGCTTCAGCCAGCTTTTTATGCAGCTGGCTTACCTCAGCCTGCAGGCGATCCACCCGCGCCTGCAGCTGCCGCGATTCATCCGTGGCCGTGCGCTGCACCAGTTCCGCAATAATACCGTGCAAGCTGGCTGCACGGCATTTAAGGGCCTTTTGAAAGGTTCCCTTGAGATTGGAGGACTTGGAGGCCACCTCCAAAATCTCCTCCTTGTCCTCCAGCGCCATTTGCGCTAGCTCGGCCACTGAGTGGTCTGCGTACAGGACGTTGGAGGCCCCGTAGCCGGCCCTGGACCGTGCGGCACCGGTTGCGCGCTCCTTGGCGGCGACCTTTTCTTCTAGGTCCTTTTGGACCTCCACCCGCTTTGCTTGCGCCAGAGACGCCCTCAATTGGCGTTGAGCCTCATCAAGTCCCACATCGTGGGAACTTGATTTCGCCTTCACCTTCTTTTTCCTACCAAGAACTGATTCCGAAGAATCGTCAGATTCTTGCCTCAGGTAGGCCCGCTTTAGGTACCGACTGGTACTGGCGACCGCCTCGGTCACGGACTCGCAGTCCGACGAGTCGTCCGCCCGACAAAACAAACTAGCCGCAGATGGTGCGCGGCTAGTTTCCGACGCAGAAATGTCGTCAGGTTGGCCCTGAAAAGGGCCGTTGGGTTGGCCCTGAGAAGGGCCGTTGGGTTCGCCCTGAGAAGGGCGTTTTGATTGGAAGCGCCCGGAGGCGTCCCGCGAAGGCTTCGATGGCATCGAAGAAAAGTCTTGTTCGTACTCAACCGCAATGAAGGAAAGTGTACGAAAGCACAGCGCTCGTTAGCCGCCGGTCTGCCACTCCGTTACGGTGGTCAGACACGGCGTTGCCCGGGATCACTACGTGGAAGTCAGCACTGTGGGGGATCCAACCTAACCTAACCTAACCTAACCTAACCTAACCTAACCTAACCTAACCTAACCTAACCTAACCTAACCTAACCTAACCTAACCTAACCTAACCTAACCTAACCTAACCTTTTTTTTTTTTTTTTTTTTTTTTTTGACCCTGGGAAAAATACTTTATGTATCGTCCTCCCGTCGGGGGACGGGAGGGATATGTGGGACTCTCCGGTCGAAGCCGGCATACCCACTAAAAAACCCAGGAGCACACCCGCATCGCCAGTTAGGGGGTCTGGGAGACCGGCTGAACCTTTACTACCAGAACCCCCTCGGCGGAGCCCACCTGTGGTGGCAGGCCATTACAAGCCCCTCCCCAGCATGGGAAAGGGGCATCGGGAACGGTCGTGTGCCAACCGCTCCCGTCCCGCGAGAGGTGAGTAGTGCAATGCAGGTGTAGGCGCCCCCGCGCCTAGCACCCGCTACTCACCCCGGGAGGGAGAAGACGGTTGTATTATCGTCTTCTCCTGCCGACTCTTCTTCGTCGGAGCGCTGGAGCGAGAGCGTCTTCCTCTCGCTCACGCTCCGCCACCTCCTTCTGCGATATTACGCACTCGCAGAAAGAGGCGACCGCCGCCCATGCCTCCTCACTCCCCAGCATAGCGCGAACAATGGAAGGGAGCGAGAGGTCTGCTCCGACCGCCGCAACCAAATTCTGCCGCGGCTCGGACCACGATGGGCACTCCTCCAGAGTATGCCGCACCGTGTCCGCTGTTGCGCCACAGTGGTGGCACGACGGGCTCTCCTCCCGCCCGATGCGGTGCAGGTATGAGCCAAAGCAGCCATGGCCTGTCATCACCTGCACCAGGCGGAAGGAGAGGAAACCAAACGGCCGCTCGAGCCAAGCCTGGAGGACTGGCCCGATGGCGTCCAGCGTTCGTCTGCCAAAGGCAGCAGCGGCAAGGTCGTCCGCCCAATGGACGACTATGGCCTCCTTGGCCTCCTGCCGCACGGCCTCCCTCACCTCATGAGCCGGGTGCTCTCCGCGCGCCCTCCGCTCTGCCGTCCAATCATAGACTCTGGCGAGCACCCACGCCTCCAGCTCCCACGGAGGTGTGCCCGCCAGTGCGCATGCCGCCGCGAAGCCCACTGTGCGGTAGGCCCGCGCCACCCGCTGAGCGATAGCCCTTTGAGGCACACGAAGGGCGGTGGCATTCTCCCTTCTGTGTAGGGAGTCCGCCCAAATCGGAGCCCCATAAAGGGCCATGCTCCTGAGAATGCCGGCGTACAAACGCCGGCATCGCGCGCTGGGCCCCCCCAGATTTGGCATAAGCCACGAGAGGGCATTCGCTGTTCTTAGAAGGCGCTTGGACAGCTCGGCAAAGTGCGGGCCGAAACGCCACCTGCTATCTAGAATGAGGCCCAGATATTTTATCTGGCCCTCTACGGCGACCCTGGTGCCGTCCACATAGATGTGGGCGTCGGGAGGGGGGCGCTGCCTCGGGCCGTGGAAGAACACGGCCTCGGTTTTGTGCAGCGCCACCGTCAGCCCCAGGCGGTGGATCCTGTTGGCAACCAGGGAGCCGCCCGCTGATGCCAGGTTGGCCGCCGTCGTGAAGCCCCCGCGGGCAGTGAGGAGAGTGTCATCCGCGTAACATATGACACTCGTCCCGCGGAGGAGCGTTCCCCGCAGGAGCCAGTCGAAACCAACGTTCCATAGGAGGGGTCCTAACACTGACCCCTGCGGAACGCCGGACTCCACGACGTAGCGCCGAACCTCTCCGTCTCTGTCGACAAGGACGACAGCCCTGTCTGCCAAGTAATCGGCCAGTAGGCTCCGAAGGTATTGAGGCACCCCGTGGAATCGGAGCGCCTCAATGATGGTTGAATGGGGGATGGAGTTGAACGCGTTGGCTATATCAAACGACACAGCCAACAGTCCATCCCCTTCTTCCACGGCCTCCTTGACCTGGCCCTTGAGACGGGTCAGGGCATCTATTGTCGACCGCTGGGCTCGAAAACCGAACTGAGCGTCGGAGAGATCCGGTCCAACGTTGGCAAGATGGCGGTTGAGGCGGGCAGCTATGATCCCCTCGAACATTTTTCCGACCTCATCGAGCAGAACGATGGGCCGGTATGCCGAGGGGAGTCCGCCGGGCGTCCGTCTTTGCGCAGCAGGCACAGTTGCCCTTCCTTCCAGGGTTTCGGGAACCTCCCCGTTGCGAGACACGCGCTGAAGAGGTCCCGAAACCGCTCCTCCATTTGGGAGGCGGCAATGGCCACTACCCTAGCGGGGATACCGTCTGGGCCGGGGGCAGTTTTCTTTCCCCGGAGGCGGACTAACGCCGTGTGAAACTCGCCTTCCGCGACAGGAGGGACCTGTACCTCCGCCTCCATATCCCGAGGGGGGTTCATTGCTGGAGGGGTGAAATCGGCGTTCCGGCGCGGGAACAGGGACAGCACCACCTCATCCAGCAATGAAGGCTCAAGGGTCTCGGTCACCGGGGGACCTGAGGGGCGCAGTTTGTTACGCGCCGCCCTGTATGGTCTCCCGAATGGATCGCCGTCTAGTGTCTCCAGCAGCTCGGCTCTCGCTGCGTCTTTGGCGGCGCCGATAGCTGACTTGAGGGCCGCCTTTGCCGCCTTGTACGCTTCGTACAGACGGTCCTCGTTTGCTTCGTCTCGGTGCCGCCGGCGACGACTCCGCGTGAACTGGCGCTTTGCGGCCATGCACGCTGCCCGCAGCTGCGCCAGCTCCTCCGACCACCAATACACGGCACGGTTTGGAGGCGGACGACGAGTCCGAGGCATGCTGGAGTTACACACTTCGGTCAGAGACCCTCTGAGTAGTGACGCCGCGGCGTCAACGTCCAGGTCAAGGACGGCAGGGGGCGAAAGCCAGTCCTGCAGGAACGCGGCCTCCTTTGCAGCCTCCCGGTCCAAGCGAGTGAGAGCCCAACGCGGAAACGGGGATCGGCCCGACGATGTGGAGTTCCCCCGTCGGCTCTGGGTGGAGATTTCGAACCGGATATATCTGTGGTCCGACAGAGTCTCCACCATGTCCACCCGCCAGTTCTCCACACGTGCGGCCAGCACTGGGGAGGCAAAGGTAACGTCCACTATGGACCCACCCTGCCGCCGCACGCATGTTTGAACACTCCCCCTGTTCAAGAGGGAGAGACCAGAGGAGGCTGCCCACGCCTCAAGCGCCCGCCCACGAGCGTCGGTGGCAGAGTTGCCCCACGTCTCTGACTTGGCGTTCAAGTCCCCCAGAACGGAAACCTGTCGAGGCGCCATCCTGCCGACTACGGCCGCAAGTCCCTCGAGGAAATCCTCGAAGGCCTGGAGAGGGCGATTTGGGGAGAAGTAGACCCCCACAAGGGCCAGGTCCCCCCACACGGCGGCCACGTATCCCGATCCTCTCTCTAGAAGCGAGGGGGAGGGGAGTCTGTGGAAGACCGTGCCGCAATCGCGACTAGGCCATCCCTGTCGCCCAGCCAACGGTCGGGAATCCGGTAGGGCTCGGCAACTACCGCTACGTCCACCAACCAATCTGCCATGGTCTGCACCAGCAGGTCCTGGGCCGCTCTGCAGTGGTTGGTGTTGGCCTGTAGGATGAGATGATTGCGCCCCATTATTCAATCATCTCATCTCCCGCGTCAGCGACCGTGACCGGGGTAGCGGTGGCGGTAGCATTGGCAGCGGCAGGACGCTTTGGCGCCTGCATTTTGCCCTTCTTGGTGGGAGGAGTACACTTCCTCCCAGCCATGAAATGGTTCGCTGGGCGACCACTGGCCGCGCACACAGCACAGTGCGGCGTGGTGGCGTCACAGGACGCCGCCAAGTGCCCCGACTTGCCGCAACGGTAGCAGGTGTCTGCCCTCTCCGCGCTGGACGGACACATGTATCGGGTGTGGCCAGTGCCGAAGCACTTGAAGCAGCGCAGAGGTTGCTCCTCAAGTGCTCGGACCACAGCTGAGCTGAACCCGACCAGCAGCCGTCCTTTGGTTCTGTTCAGGACGGCCTTGGCTGCGGTGACTGGGCAGTCCACACGGGTCATGCCCAGGCCGCGGCGGCCAGTCCAGATGGTCCGACCATGCACCGCCTCGACGGAGCAGCCTCCTGCTGCTGCAATGGCCGCAACCACTTCATTCACGGAAACTGAATCATCGAGATCCACAACCTCCAGTGTCGCGGACTTGACTGGTCTGGCGACCTTTGCCACGTCCGCGATGCCCTCTCGCAGCTTAGCCGCGAAGAGGTCCGCATTTTGCGAACCCGCGGCCCCGGGGAACTCGAATAATCGAGCGCCGGTTTGGGTACGGCGACACTTGATGGGGCCGATGCCCAATTGAATGGGGTCAGCGAAGCTACGAGCCCGCGTCAGCACCGACTCGTATGTTTCACCCCTTTCGGCGGCCTCTGGAGTGATGGTCACCGTCACCGCCGCCGACCTGGGAGCCGCTAGCTTAACAACCTTGTTTAAGGGAGCGGCAGGAGCCCTATTGGCTGCAGGAGCAGCCGGGGTGATTTTCGGGACCGTCTTCTTCTTTTTCCCTCTTTTCACTACCTCCGTCCACGTCTCGGTGGGAGGGGTGGCGGAAGGTTCCCCCGCGTCGTCCTGCTGGCTAAGAGGAGGAGCTGCTTGGACGGCTCCAAGCTCGACTTGTGCATCTGCACATGTGCTGGGCGCAAGTGGAGCTGCCGCCTGGGACTTTTTCCCCTTCCCTTTGCCCTTAGAGGGCTTTGGGGCCTGGGGTTGCCCGCTGGTGGATGGGACCGTTGCCGGTGCCGGCATCGCGACTGGCGCTCTGTCCGCCGCGAGCGGAGGTCGCATGCGCTTTTCCGGCAACAGCCGATCCTCTATACCTGCAAAGCAGGCTCTGGTGAAGGCTCTCTCCTCCTGAGTGACCTTGCGGATGATGTCCTCAAGGTCGGAGGAGGAGCCTGTTGCTGCTGCGGTTTTGGGGGCAGGAGCCGTGGCTTCAGCCAGCTTTTTGTGCAGCTGGCTTACCTCAGCCTGCAGGCGATCCACCCGCGCCTGCAGCTGCCGCGACTCGTCCGTGGCCGTGCGCTGCACCAGCTCCGCAATAATGCCGTGCAAGCTGGCTGCACGGCATTTAAGGGCCTTTTGAAAGGTTCCCTTGAGGTTGGAGGACTTGGAGGCTACCTCCAAAATCTCCTCCTTGTCCTCCAGCGCCATTTGCGCCAGCTCGGCCACTGAGTGGTCTGCGTACAGGACGTTGGACGCCCCGTAGCCGGCCCTGGACCGTGCGGCACCGGTTGCGCGCTCCTTGGCGGCGACCTTTTCTTCTAGGTCCTTTTGAACCTCCACCCGCTTTGCTTGCGCCAGAGACGCCCTCAGTTGGCGTTGAGCCTCATCAAGTCCCACATCGTGGGAACTTGATTTCGCCTTCACCTTCTTTTTCCTACCAAGAACTGATTCCGAAGAATCGTCAGATTCTTGCCTCAGGTAGGCCCGCTTTAGGTACCGACTGGTACTGGCGACCGCCTCGGTCACGGACTCGCAGTCCGACGAGTCGTCCGCCCGACAAAACAAACTAGCCGCAGATGGTGCGCGGCTAGTTTCCGACGCAGAAATGTCGTCAGGTTGGCCCTGAAAAGGGCCGTTGGGTTGGCCCTGAGAAGGGCCGTTGGGTTCGCCCTGAGAAGGGCGTTTTGATTGGAAGCGCCCGGAGGCGTCCCGCGAAGGCTTCGATGGCATCGAAGAAAAGTCTCGATCGTACTCAACCGCAATGATGGAAAGTGTACGAAAGCACAGCGCTCGTTAGCCGCCGGTCTGCCACTCCGTTACGGTGGTCAGACACGGCGTTGCCCGGGGATCACTACGTGGAAGTCAGCACTGTGGGGGATCCCCAACCTAACCTAACCTAACCTAACCTAACCTAACCTAACCTAACCTAACCTAACCTAACCTAACCTAACCTAACCTAACCTAACCTAACCTAACCTAACCTAACCTAACCTAACCTAACCTAACCTAACCTAACCTAACCTAACCTAACCTAACCTAACCTAACCTAACCTAACCTAACCTAACCTAACCTAACGTAACCTAACCTAACCTAACGTAACCTAACCTAACCTAACCTAACCTAACCTAACGTAACCTAACCTAACCTAACCTAACCTAACCTAACCTAACCTAACCTAACCTAACCTAACCTAACCTAACCTGACCTAACTAAACCTGACTTTTTTTTTTTTGACCCTCGCAAATATGGGTAGATACTAGATACTAGATGGAGCACACCCGCATTGCCATTTAGGGTGTCTGGGAGACCGGCTGAACCATTACTACCAGTTCCCCTTTGGCGGAGCCCACCTGTGGTGGCAGGCCATTACAAGCCCCTTTTTAGCTTGGGAAAGGGGCATCAGGAACTTGACTGCACGGTTGGTGCGGTGGCTGGGCAACTGGCTGCTGCGCAACGGGTAGCGGGTTCGATTCCCGCACGGAGCAACTCTTTGTGTGATCCACAAACTGTGAAAAAAAAAAAAAAAAAGCAACGGTCGTTGCCGTTCCGCAACCTAACCTAACCTAGCCTAACAGAACTTCTTGCCCAGCAGTCACGCTAGCGATCACTTGATTAACAAGGTAGTGTAAATATGGCGTATTGTTAGTCTTAAATAATAAAAATATAAACAGCATTTAAGCAGCCTTTAGTTAGTTTAGCAGCTCTTGATTTTTTATGCCTTTTTTTTTGGTCATCTTTTGTTGGTCAGCTGCAGTACCACACCGTTGCTAAAAAGCAGCTGTATTTTATAATGGCATAATTTTGTGACGTAACAAAATGTTTAGCAGAAGATTTTTGCTGTTTATGCATTTCTTTAATGTGCATTTTTTTCAAATACATTAGTACAAAATAGTTCGTCGATCAAAATACATCAAGAAATTCTACCCATAGACAATCATTTCCCGTCCATATGATTCCTAATGGAAATGGAACGATCCGACTTCCGACATTTGACAAGTTGACAGTCCCAAGACAAACTTGAAAGTTTTGAATACAAAGTTTGTTTTTGTCATGTAACGTAGGTATATTTTGATGAACCTATTTTATACTGTACTTGTTATATGCGTACAAATTCATGAACAGGAAAGGAATTTAATTTATGACGTAGTTTTATAGATTAGTCATTTTGTATGAGTAAGTATGAGGTCTATGTGATCAAAATAAGGACAAAGTGAATAGTCGCCGGTGTAGCTTCTGCTGGCTGCGATGCAGACGTCTGATAACATGGAGAGCGACTTTGTGATACGAGACGCGACGCCTCAGGACCTCGCAGTGCGGGCAGAGCTCGTGCGTTGCAGCATTACGGAGTATGATCTCGAGGCGTTCTTCATGTTATTCTTTCAAGAGGTATGTACCTACTTGTCTCACTCGCTGCGCCTTCGCCAAGTCAATTTAGTTTTGTTATTCATATTACAGTCTGCTGCTTATCAGGCTTCCACTTGATTTAACATTTTTATTACTAAAATATTCATTTAAGTAAATTCTTAGGTCAGAGTGTAGCAAAGGGTGTGCAAGGGGCTTGGGACTTAGAAAAATTTTGACCAAAAATAAAAAAAAATAAAAATGGCTAGGATTTTGATTCCATCGTATAGAATACCTAAAAATAAGGCGAAAAGCATCGGGGCACGTTTTGTCTAGGACTTCAGGTTCGCCTGAAAATGAGCTCTAAAGGTCAGTTCGCTATGTACGTAAAAACACTTAGAAAATTTTCAAGCAAAATTAACAATTCTTATAATTGGCTGGTTTTTAATTTCCATCGCATAGAATACATAAAAATAAAGCGAAAAGCATCTGGGAACATTCCGTGTAAGACTTCAGGTTCGCCTGAAAATGAACCCTAAAGGTCTGTTGGGGATGTACTACATACAACACTTAGAAAAATTTTCAATCAAAATTTTTATTTTACGTATTCACTACTTTTTGCTTTTTATCGTGTAGAGGGATGAAAAATAAACACTTTTCACTCTGATCACTTTTTGCCTAGCGTCAGCCGTTCGCCAGTTATAACGAGTGAAAGGTAGGTCTGAAAACTGAAAAGTTTCGAAAATCAAATTTGTTTAATACCAATGTCTAGAACACACGAATACAAATATTTTTTGTTCTGATCACTGACCGGTACGAGTTACCAATCGACAAATATTCGTAGTTGAAGGCAACCAGGGACTTGTAATTTTTTCGCGATTTGAGCCGGGCCGTTTACATTAGGGTGTGCAAGGAGTTTAGGACTTAGAATTTTTTTTGTCAAAAATGAAAATTCCTATAAATGGCTAATTTTTAATTTCCATCGCATAGAATACATAAAAATAAAGCGAAATGCATCTGGGAATATTCCGTGTAAGACTTCAGGTTCGCCTGAAAATTAACCCTAAAGGTCAGTTCCCGATGTACGTAAAACACTTAGAAAATTTTCAAGCAAAATTTTTATTTCACGTATTCACTACTTTTTGGTTTCTATCGCGTAGGGGGATGTAAAATAAACACTTTTCGTTCTGATCACTTTTCGTCTAACGTCAGTCGTTCTCCGATAAACGGCTGGATAAGTGTGCGAGGCCTGCGAGGGTAGGTACTGTGGATTTATTTGGAACATTTGTAGCATGAGGGGTCAAGGACTCGAGAGTGGCTGGAACTAAACAGGCAAGGCGGCGACACAAACATACCATTACTTGAGAGAAGTGTACGAGGTGACGGAAGCTCACGATAGAGAAATGTCAGATTACTCGTACCGGGTTTACTTTCGATTTTATTTTACTCGTCAGATTTCGAGTTTAATTTCGACGGCGACAATTTGGATCGCGACACCGACAATTTCTGGTTTTGATGCCTCTTTTCCCTAAGCCGGGATAGACCCTATGCATATCCCGCAAGAGACGGCGAAATCGAGCCGCGTCCGATGGGAGATCCTTTAATACATTGTGACGGTACATGTATTCTCCCATGTACCACTTAAGGCGACGCTGGCTCCTACATGTCCGACAATGCTTTTTTAGTTCCAGCCACTGCCGCTCCAGGGTGTTGGTGTGGATTTTCACCTTTACATTCCCACCTGGAGCCGGTACTCCCAGGGAGGCATCTACGGGAATGTCAACCGTGCCCCCGACAAAGTTTAGGCTGTGGTTGACAGCTGAGTGACCCCTCATGCCCAACCGTAAATGAATGTTATTATAGGCGCGGTGCATGTCGGACATAATGTACGACCCTGTGCGAACGTTTGCCTCTACTATAGGGTCCAGAGTCGTACGGGTTTTATCTGGGATAAGTTCTACGTGAACTTTTCTAGTAAGGCGGCTTATGCACCCAAACGACCATGTTTGCCGCCTTAACAGCCGGCCCCTGTGGTACTTTCTTGTATATAAGTGTGTTTCATCGATTTCGACCACGTCATTGCTACCACCTAACATTTCTCTATCGTGAGCTTCCGCCACCTCGCACACCTCTCTTAAGTAATGGTAAGCTTGTATCGCCGTCTTTTTTGTTACCCCGACATCTTTGGCCGCCTGCGACACCTTATCCTTCCTTAAAAAGTGCACCATTAGGCGTAGCGTATTTAATACGCTAACGTGCGCCCTTTCAAAAAAAGTATTTTTCAGAGGGGACCTAATGGACGGCCTGCCCTCCCTTGCACACCTCCAGCACCTTAATCGGTATTTTAATTTATAGCTGTCCTTAGCCTCCCTCGACATCGGGCCTCGGCATGTTGGACACCGAGGCGTCCGGGCTGGAATTAGCAGCCATGCCTTGGCTGCAGCCACCGCAGTTTCCTCATTGGGAATTGCGCAGGCGTAATTCCATAAATTAAAATTCCTTGCCAAAATTAGCTCTAAAGGATTCATGTTTACTTACTAACTAACTACTTAATACTAAATAAAATATAATTAATAAAAACTAAAATCTACTTAAAAACAATTAAAAAAACAACTTAAATCTAAAACAAAAACTAAATCTACAACTAAGTACTAACTTACTATTAAAGAATATTAAAAAAAGTAATAACTAAATTAAAAATGAATAAAACTAAAAATGATTAATAAAATAAACTATGAAACTATGAACACTTTTTATCGCAATTTCGCAACGGAAATCATACAAAAATCGAAATTTGAGTACAAAATTTGCTTCGAAATGCGTCGCCGATACATCAACTTGCCAAAATTTGGTGAAAACATCTATATAAACAAGACATCGGGTCGCGCGGGCACTCCCGCGCGAGCGGGCACCTGCGTAAGACGTGTCGGGAATTTCTATATAAAAATTTATATGGTAAATTTTTATTAACTTTAGCTAAAAGTTCCAATGGTATCTCTATTTATTTTTTTTTGTTTTATACGTTTTTAATAATTTTATGATAAATATATATTGTTTTCTATTTTTTAAAGCAATATTTACTTTTCTAGGACTATTTCCCGCCAACCCTTTGACATTAGACGAAAAGTGATCAGAACGAAAAGTGTTTATTTTACATCCCCCTACGCGATAGAAACCAAAAAGTAGTGAATACGCGAAATAAAAATTTTGCTTGAAAATTTTCTAAGTGTTTTACGTACATCGGAAACTGACCTTTAGGGTTAATTTTCAGGCGAACCTGAAGTCTTACACGGAATGTTCCCAGATGCTTTTCGCTTTATTTTTATGTATTCTATACGATGGAAATTAAAAATTAGCCATTTATAGGAATTTTCATTTTTGACAAAAAAATTCTAAGTCCTAAACTCCTTGCACACCCTAATGTAAACGGCCCGGCTCAAATCGCGAAAAAATTACAAGTCCCTGGTTGCCTTCAACTACGAATATTTGTCGATTGGTAACTCGTACCGGTCAGTGATCAGAACAAAAAATATTTGTATTCGTGTGTTCTAGACATTGGTATTAAACAAATTTGATTTTCGAAACTTTTCAGTTTTCAGACCTACCTTTCACTCGTTATAACTGGCGAACGGCTGACGCTAGGCAAAAAGTGATCAGAGTGAAAAGTGTTTATTTTTCATCCCTCTACACGATAAAAAGCAAAAAGTAGTGAATACGTAAAATAAAAATTTTGATTGAAAATTTTTCTAAGTGTTGTATGTAGTACATCCCCAACAGACCTTTAGGGTTCATTTTCAGGCGAACCTGAAGTCTTACACGGAATGTTCCCAGATGCTTTTCGCTTTATTTTTATGTATTCTATGCGATGGAAATTAAAAACCAGCCAATTATAAGAATTGTTAATTTTGCTTGAAAATTTTCTAAGTGTTTTTACGTACATAGCGAACTGACCTTTAGAGCTCATTTTCAGGCGAACCTGAAGTCCTAGACAAAACGTGCCCCGATGCTTTTCGCCTTATTTTTAGGTATTCTATACGATGGAATCAAAATCCTAGCCATTTTTATTTTTTTTTATTTTTGGTCAAAATTTTTCTAAGTCCCAAGCCCCTTGCACACCCTTTGCTACACTCCGACCAATTCTTATTCACAATTTTTATGCCAATATGAATATAATATGTTGTTACATAGGCAAATTAAATGAAGGCATATTTCATATTAAGAATCTTTTCATTTCATGAAACTATCCAATCTAAGTAAGATTTGAGAGTTTTAGATATTTATCCCATCAAGGTAACTATAACATTATTCTCTCATACTTTTGTAGTCAAAATAAACGTTTATTTTTATAGTAAAGTATCAATATAACATACTATACTGACTATGAGAAATAACCCAGTTAGTGGATAATATTGTATTTTACAACATCACATTTTTCCATCAAGTCCCTATCTGTATTGCCGAAGTTTAGAAAAATGTAGAAAATATGAAAACAAATATATAATTATTAAATAATTAATGATGTAATTGTTTTTGAATAGTCGAAATAATTTATTTTCAAACCGAGTTTTTTTGGGAGTTCTGACACTACTCCTAGTGATGAATCTAAGGTCTCCATCAAAATAGTCAATATTTACATTTGCGAATGTCTAAAGACATTTGTTGCAGCTCTGCTGCCCCCTATTGATTGTGGCGTGACTATTATAAGCCTTCCTCGATAAATGCACTATCCAACACCAAAATAATTATAAATTCTGCTTTATAAAATATCTGCTACCTCCGCATGGTTTCACCCACTCTGCTTGGCTCGTATTGATTGTAGTGAAATGTTATATGGCCTATAGCTTTCCTCGATAATTGCACTATCCAACACAAATATTTAAATTTGTACCAGTAGGGTAAAAATTTAAATAACACTTCTGGAGAGCATTGTAACAGAAATTAAATTAACTCTTCAGTTTTATGTATTAGTTACGATACAGATCAGAAATAAGTGTTAAATTAGACAAGGTAGGAGTAGTAGTATGTTATCTATTGTTCAGTAATTGTGAGTATCCATTTATTGTACAGAAACTGCAATAAAAGAGATTGGGGCCAGCTGAAATATATGAAATGAATAGTCGTTCTGTTTGGTAGTGATTTATTTAATTATGAAAAATATTTCAGAAGAAAGTTTTACCACTTAAGTATTATACATAAGATTACATAGTTAAAGATTACAATATAAATACGGATATATACTCCATCGACTGTTGGAGTATTAGTACGAGTGTGACTCGTAGTATACAAGTAATGAGATCACTATGGCAGCTGACACTGCACGTGTGCGTGCTGGGCGGCGCCGTGGTGTTCATCTTCCTGGGCGGCGGCGCCGGCGCGGCGGCCGCGCTGCTGCTGGCCGTGCTGGGCGCGCTGGGCGCCGGCGCCGCGCTGGCGCACCGCGCGGCGGCCGAGCGGCTGGCGGCGCGCCTGCCCGCCGAGCTGTACGGCGTGGTGGCCACGCGCGGCGGCCGCGTGCTGGGCTCGGCCAGCGTGGCGGAGTGCTGGGGCCCGCGGCGCAGCGGCTGGCTGCAGGCGCTGGCGGTGGCGCCGGGCTGGCGGCGGCGCGGCCTGGCCCGCCGCCTGCTGGCGCACGTGCGGGCGCGCGCGCTCGTGGAGGGGCTGGAGTCGCTGGAGGCGGCCGCCAGCTCGCTGCAGGCGCCCGCCGCCGCGCTGCTGCACGCCGCGGGGTCAGTGGCCGCCATACACTAGTGCAGCCGGTGCCGACAGTCGTGTGTAGTAACTTGTGCTTGCAGGTGGGAGATGCGCGGCTCGTACCACCGTCCGCTGCTGGGCGCGGCGCTGACGCTGCCGATGACCCGCATGGGGCTGGAGCTGCCGCACGCGTGACGCCGTGCGCCTCTACTCTCTACTGCCTGAATCTCGAATATACACAATCATTACTACTCAATAATAAGGATTACCTACATAAAAATGAATGTACGAATTTACATAAAGTAAATATTATTATTTTTGTAAAAATGTATTAATTTGTATGCTTACTTGTGTAAAATCATAAATATTAACATAGACTGCTTGCCATCCATGCCTGAGCACCTCACAGCTCGGCGTGGAACAACAATCGTAACTTGGTTGCGTCAACCAGCACCTAAAAATAAAGGAAAACACAATAATATAAAGAGTTACTTGTCTGTATTACCATAGAATGAACAAATAAGTGCAAAGTCAAAGCATTTATTTCAACTAGTGGTCGCCTAGTGGTTGAAATTCAACCATATACGATTTAATTTACAATACCACTTAACATACGTTCAAGGATAATTTTTATTTAACTCAAACTCAAACAAACTCTTTTATAAAACTCTATTCATATGAGACGTCAATATCATCGCAATGTCTATCGATTTTGACGTTTTGTCAAATACGATCAGATACTATGCATGTGTGTGTAATGTTTTATTTATTAATTTAATGTACTTTATAAGCATTATTTTTGAAAAATATTAGCGTCCTGCACTTCTCCTACACATAAACTATAAGTGTACCAAATTTTATGCTCCTACGTCCGCGCAATTTTCGTAAAAAGCGGTCCAAAGTTTTTGCATCACATATTAATATATAGATTAATCCTAAATTAGGCACTTTTGAAACATCTTATTACCTTATATTGATATGATTTATAAAGCTACCTTCTGCTGTCTAATCATCTAGTTTAAGCGTAAATTAGAATGTGTCTCTGTGTAGGAACTCGAGACAGCACAGATTCGTCCCTACAACTACTATCTGTCATATTAGTTATAACAGTGTTAGTAACATTTTTTTGTACTTGTAAATATAAAAGATTATGAAAGGGCAGCCAGGGCCAAGATAAGGCAGGGGGAATTGCACAACTCACCCTCGCCCCCCGAGTCCCGCGCGGTTCCAGAGACTGACCTTCAATCTATCCTTCTGCGGCGTGTCGCTGGCCATGTCGGGGTCCGGGCGCAGGTGGTCGAGCAGCTCGGCGCGCTCCTCGGGCTCTGTCTCGGGCGAGCCGCCGCCCAGCGACTCGGTGAGCATGCGGCCGGCCAGCTGGATGCAGCGCAGCTGCGCGGCCGGCTCGACCTGGCGCCAGCGGGCCGCCGCGCGCACCACCTGCATGAAGCTGGGCGCGCAGAACGTGGCCCCGCCCGCGCCCAGCAGGTCCAGCATGGCCGTGCTGTTGAGGATGTAGGCGATGCGGTCGCCGCCCGAGCACGACCCGCTGCACACCTGGTCGCTGAGCTCCAGGCGCGCCGCCGACCCCGCCGGGAACGCCATCACCATCATGTACGCCACGGCCATCAACTAGCACAGACAGACGGTCTCAGTGCGGGCGCCCGCGTCGCGCCGTACATCACGCGGTCACGTCGTCGCTCCATACCTGTTCCCGTTTCGCGTACCGGTCCAGGAGCGCATGTAACGTGCGCACGGCTTTCCGTCGGTAGGGCGAGTTCTCCATCAACACGGCGACCGTGAGCAGAGCGCAGGAGCCCAGCATGTCGGCGTCGGACCAGCGCGCCGCGGACTTGACCCCGGCGGCCAGCGCGCGCACGATCTGCGGCATCTGCGCCTCCAGCAGGCCGGCCTGCAGCATGGGCGCCTCGTCGCCGGTGGGCGCGCCCGGCACGTGCGGCGCCAGCGCGGCCCACAGCTCGGCGGCGGCGGGGCGCGGCGCCTGCGGCCGGCACAGCAGGCCGGACAGCTCGGCCGACAGCACCTCGTGCGCCGCCTCGTCGCCCTCCTCCAGCTCGCGCAGGCGCTGCAGCTCTACGTAGTACGCGAGCTCCTTAGCGCGCTGCTCCACCAACTCCTCGGCCGACGGCATCTCGAACGTACTCTACTCACAATCATTACTCATTTATAGTATTTATCTCTATTGGGACAATTGAATTTGGTCTGAGTGTTGGAGTGCATCCTCAGAAGTAACTATGATATATAAATAAAGATAATTTTAGACCTTGAAATTTCTTTGACTTTCTTTAAATAGGCTCTAACACACCTTATTTATCTGGGCAGTTGTAACTGTACAGGTAAATTGCAAGGTGTCACCATATTGTATCTCAGAAACTGTGAAAGTTTAATAGTTCAACATTGATAATATGTATAAAGATATTTTTTATTGTGTTAACATGATTGATGTTACCGTAGGTAACTATGGAAGTACATAAGAAATATATGCAATGGTTTCAAGATAGGTACTAGAGTTACATATTGTGCTGTCTTGGTATACAAATAGAAAAAGGATGATTCTAATGCGGCTATAAAAAGAAATACTAAAAATAAAATAAAAATCTAGTGGGGCTTCCATACAACAAAGCTGATTTTAATATATTGCTCAATTGAATGGTACAAAATGCTTAATGTGCAATTACACTAGTACTTGCTCTTTTATGCACAAACAAACAAAGTAGACCCGACCTGAGAGCTTTTGTTCTTGAATACACTGCACTGGTCCTCAAGATTTCTAATAATTCTACTTTCTAACACATTAACTCGGATCAGAAAAATTTGGAAAAATACAAAACATATCTGTTTTATTAGGGGCACAGGACTAAATATCTTCATTTTGCTATTTCTCAGATATACTTTTCATTTGGTTTAGTTTTAGTAAAATAAAGTTGTAGGAAAATTACAGAACAAGAATCCTGTAGTATCTCCGGACTTATTTGAGACGCATAAGTCCTGAATACAATTATTTCCCGGATTCCAACTCCTACATTTTGCCTCCAAGAGTACTCAGTAACTCAGCGCCAGATGTTCTACATGTACATCAGACCAATGCTAATTACAGAAACTTGGTTAAAATGTGCGATACGAAGGTCTATACCTAATGTGAATAACGTCTTTACTTAATAAAATAATAGATCATTATTTAGACAAAAAAGTAATAATTTTGTTTTACTGTACCGAGTCATCAGCAGAGTCGAACAAAACCTCGGGCAGTTCCAAGTCTTCTTCAATGTGGTACATTATTAATTATTTTTACTATTTTTAACCACACTGAAATATAAATGCAAACAAAAGAAATTTACATCCACCGATGGGAATATTATGGGTACTTAATAAACACGACGATTCATGTTATAAATACTATTACACTATGGAATTTATACAAGTATAATACGCTACGCCACAGTGTACACCACTGCGTCGGCGTCACTTGTATAAGCGGTCAATCAGTAATAAAAGATAGACATTAAATACACCCCATACTAATCACAGTATATACTAATATAAATAAACTGTAAACTGATAAAACTATAAAAGTACTCTAATGGGATTGGCCGGTAAAAGTAAAACACAGATGGCGCCAGCATAGATGGACTGGCAATGTATTAAAACGTCTGTAGACGAAATTCAATAAACAATAATTCAGCATTATGTTTTTTAATTGGTGTATCGCAGATCTGAAAGACGAACTAAAAAACTGCGATGATTCTTTGCGTGGAAAGTTCGTTGAAATGTAATTGGTTTTCGTTTATATTTTGCCCTTTCTATCCGTTTTCATTGCCAAGATTGAAGAAAAGATTCCGATATAATATTATAATATAATGAGAGATAAAGAGAATTTATTAAAAAATATGAAATATGAGTTATACAAGAAAATGTGGGGTTTAGTTATCTTGCGCCTTCGAACCATTAGAAAAAGTATTCTAGTAGATTATTTTTCCAGACCTATATCTTTCAACCAAAGCTGGCGAATTTTCTTATTTTAGGGTCTTAAATGTTATGCACTCCAAGTTCAAGGCACGCTTTTTATTTATTAAAAATTAAATTTATAGTATACGCATAGAAATTATCTAATGTGACCATCGAGGCTACCGCCACTTTGACAGTTGCCAACCCCACTCCAAATCCAGTGTCCTTATTTTATTTAGTGTTACGTAGCCTGAGAATCCTATGCTTGTGGATAACCTTTACCACTAGTACCGATGAAAATTCGCTAGAAAGTCCGCTCGTGCCATTTGATGGATCCGTAGACAGAGAAACATAGGATTTTCAGTCTACGGGTTGAACATTATCTGTCAATGTCAAATGGATTGTCATTTGTCATTATAATGTCATATGTCAAATTCGGAAATCTGTGTAAATGTCATGTCAATTATGTCAAATCAAATGGAAAATAGCAAAGAAACAGCGCTATGGACAGTACGACGCAGAAAAACAAAACAAACCGCACAATAAGTAACGTCCGTATTGAATTTAGTTGAATCGAAAGTGTCTTTGTTTGTTATTTTCGTCGGGGCTGAGTGAAGATAGCCGAACGCTGTGTAATCTGGGCGGGCGCGGCTGGCGCGCACGGCCGCGATGTGGGAGGACGGGCCGTCGGGGCCGTCCACCAGCAAGCAGGCGGACGCGGCGCGCCAGCACGACGCGCTGTTCCACGACCTCATGCAGGAGTGCCGCCACAGCGCGCCCGGCGCCAGGCTCTCCGCCAAGATGCGCACGGCCCTCGAGCGGTACGTCGCGTGCCTGCCATTCCGTCTACCATCTGTTTCCGCTTACTTCATCGACTCACTGACTTTTGAATGTCTTTGTCTTTCACTAGCAGTAGTAGGGCTTACATACTTGGAAACATTCAATAGCAAAGTCAAGTGATAAATAGATTGCCCATATTGTAATCATTGAAACACTTTTGCAATATTACATTTTTATTATAAAAGCAGTTGCTATCCACCCACAGCTTCAAACCTCATAGGTGGTGCCAAGGAAGGCAGTTTACATCTCTCTGCAGCCTCCTAGCTATCTTGAGGCACTGCATGTACCTGATGGTTTGTATTGAGCCATCAAGAGCACCTTTCTGATTCCTCACATCAGCACTCACATTCATACAGTTCACTCAATTTTAGTTTTAACTTTATCTTCAAGTAAATATTCTGAAGTATGGACTTTCATTTATACAAGTGTGTTTACATTATCAAGAGAGTACACTATTATTTATTATGTTATTGTATGGTTATTAATGTAAGGTGGTGCATTGCAGAGATTAAAGAAAACTACTTTATTGTTTGAAGTTACATTTAATACTACTTTAAAACATATTTAAGATACAATTGAATATATTGATTACACACTTAGATCTAGGAATGGACATGTATATATACTTACACACTACAATAATTATGAGAGTACTTATTTCACTCATTTATTTACAAATACTTTATTGTTCACCAGATAATCATAATGTAATACATTAAATAAAATAGTGTACAATGGGTGGTGTTGTTGCACAAGACACAAGGAATGATAGGAACTTAATAAAATACCAAAGTGCCACAACATGCATTCGCAACAAAAGTAACAAAAGGTAGAAATGTAAATAAAAGTATGTATCAAGTAAAACAGCCTGAAATATCATTTAAAGATTTTGCACTTAAAGATTGTGGATAATAAAACAAGTCTCTGGCACAAGTGGTTAAGCTTTTGAAATAGAATAGTTAGGGGCTTAACAAAAGTTAATTACAGACCAACTTTTGCATTAATATATACAAATGTTGGTCTGTGATTTATATTTTGGTCAGTGACTTCTCTCGCGCCTTGGCTGAGGCGAGAGGGAGTGTCAGACTCTTACTGAGTAAAAAGCCCTGGTAAAGCCATGTGTGGGCGCAGGATGAGCCCGAGCGAGCGGCGCGCGCTGTGCGACCGGCGCCTGGACGGCTGCGCGCCGCTGTTCGTGGCGTGCCGGCGCGGGAACGTGGAGATCGTGGAGTACCTGGTGCACGTGTGTAACGCCGACCTGGAGCAGCGCGGCGTGTACGAGGTGCCCGACGACCGCTCCGTGCACTGCGTCACGCCGCTGTGGTGCGCCGCCGTGGCCGGGCGCCTCGAGGTGCTGCGCGTCCTGGCCGACGCGGGCGCCGACGTGGACGCGGGCTCCGACAGCGGCTCCACGCCCGTGCGCTCGGCCTGCTTCATGACGCACCTGGACGTGGTGCGCTTCCTGGTGTCGCGCGGCGCCGACATCCACCGCCCCAACCACAACGGCGGCACGTGCCTCATCAACAGCGTGCAGTCCGTGCGCCTGTGCGCCTACCTGCTGGAGCACGGCGCCGAGGTGAACGCGCGCGACACGCAGCTCAAGACCGTGCTGCACTACGCCATCCAGGAGCACCGCCTGGAGACGGCGCGCCTGCTGCTGGACCACGGCGCCGACCCGCTGCTGGCGTCGCGCGCCGGCGACGACGCGCTGCGCACGGCCTGCCTCAAGGGCGCCGCGCAGATCGTGAGCCTGCTGGCGGGCCGCGTGCGCTACTCGGCCGCGCGCATGGCCGACGCCTACGAGCTGCTGGGCAGCACGCAGCTGGACGAGTTCAACGACGTGACGGCGGCGCTGGGCGCGTGGCGCCGCGCCACGGCCATCCGCCACGGCGGCGGCGCCTACATCCCCAAGCGGCCCGTGCGCGCGCCCGCGCCGGCGCTGGGCGGGGCGCGCGAGTGGCGCACGCCGGCCGAGCTGGAGGCGGCCGCCACGGACATGGACGCGCTGCGCACGCAGTCGCTGCTGGTGGTGGCGCGCGTGCTGGGGCCCGACCACAAGGACACGGTGTTCCGCCTCATGTACCGCGGCGCCTCCTACGCCGACGCCTTCCGCTACCAGCGCTGCATCGACCTGTGGAGCTGGGCGCTGCAGCTGCGCATCGAGAAGGACTCGCTGCTGTCGTCAGGTGAGTACTGCGGGCGGGGCCCGAGTGGTGTCGTCCCACGGAGCAGACAGTATGGTTGATGGTGTCGGTCCGCAGACACGTGCCACACGGCGTGCGCGCTGACGCGGCTGATGCTGGACGCGGCGGGCGGGCGCCTGGAGCGCGCGCGCGGGCTGCCGGCGCTGGCCGACGTGCTGCGCGTGTTCCGGCTGCTGGCGGACGAGCTGCCGGCGTGCCGGCGCCTGCTGGCGGCGCGGCCCGTGTTCAAGGCGCAGGCCGACACCTTCGACCGCGCGCTGCGCTGCGTCACGCACGTGATATACCTACTACTGGCGCGGGCTAGTACCGCGGCCGAGCGGCGCGGCGTGGCGGCGGGCGTGCGCGCGCTGCTGGCGGCGGACGTGCGCTCGGCCAGCACGGGCGACACGCTGCTGCACCTGTGCGTGTCGCGCCTCAACGTGATCCGCTCCACGTACTTCGCGGACGAGCTGGACGCGGCGCCCGTGTTCCCGCACGCCGGCGTGGTGCGCCTGCTGCTGGCCTGCGGCGCCGACGTGCGCGTGCGCAACGAGGCGCGCTCCACGGCGCTGCACGTGGCCGCCATCCCCTACAACTTCAGCACGGAGCTGGTGAGCGTGCTCCTGGCGGGCGGCGCGCACCTGGACCAGCCCAACAAGTTCGGCGACTCGCCGGCCGAGCTGGTGACGCTGAACCGCGGCTCGCGCGTGCGCGTGCTGCAGCACGTGACGCTGGCGTGCCTGGCCGCGCGCGCGCTGCTGCGCTCGCGCCGCCCGCTGCCGCCGCACGCGCTGCCCAAGACCCTGCTGGACTTCCTGGACCTGCACCGGGCCTAGCGGCCCGGCGGGCGATCGTTACTGCGATATATTATGTAATGTGATTCATTTAATTTAGAGTGATAAAAACTTCGTATCGACAATTCAAAGACTTTTATTTTCCTGTAAGTCGGCTATTTACAAAGATATTAATATTCATAAATAATACACGATGCGGATCCCGCGCTAGCGCAGCAGCGCCAGCAGCGCGAGCAGCGCCAGCAGGCGGGCAGCGGGCGCGGGGTTGGTGGCGGCGCCGGTGCGGCCGATGTTGCGGCGGTGCTTGTCGACGACGTAGATGCGGCCGCCCATGCCGGCGTGCGTGAAGGACTGGTAGTAGACGCGGTCGGGCCACGTGGAGTTGGGCGCCACCAGCAGCTCGGCGGGCGCCTCGGCCGCGCACTGCCACGTCAGCGAGCGGTTGAAGGCGCGGAACGTGGCGTAGTCGTCGTCGCGGCGCCGGTCCGCGCCCGCCGCGTGCCGCGCCACGCACAGCGGCCCGGCTGCAACACACACCACTGTACCAAGGACAAGGGGGGTACGGACGACATACGCTGCCGGCTACGTACCTGCGGTGGGCGCGAGGCGGCCGCGGCGCGTGTAGTGCACGCCGGCCAGTACCCGCGCCTGGCGCTGCGCGGGCTCGCTGAGTCGCTCGAGCCCGCCCAGCGGCTCGGCCGTCACTATGAGCGGGTGGTACTCCGTGGCCGAGTGCGGGTCGTTACCGCCGTACACCTGCGCTCACCAGGACTCCGTCAATGACACTCGTGTACTCGTTTAAACTGGATTCCAAATGCAATGAACAGATTTACGGAGACATTTATCACTTGAATGAAGACGTACTTTGAAGACATATTGCAGGCCGCGGCGCAGCTGCAGGTCGGGCGCCAGCTGGCCGTTGACGTACCAGGCGAGCGGCGGCGAGTGTCGCAGGGGCCGGCCGGCCAGGCCCCGCGCGCCGCCCGCGGGCCCCAGCCGGAACGTGAACACGCGCAGCGCCGGGTCGAACAGCTCCGCCACCTCCCACGGCGGCGGCGCCGACCGGGACCCCCTGCAGCGACCGTTGTACAGTCTTACATTCACTCGTATAACATTTGGAAGCATCGAGCTGAACGTAAACTGACCAGAAGAAGCCAGTGACAAATAAATTAAATTGCAAGCTTTAAACTTAAAGAGGCTGGTTTTAGAGTTCATAATCACTTACCATCCAAACTCAACTATATAATTATATTGTTGATGTGTAGAACTACTGTTTCGTGTTTTGGTTGCAAAATAAACATCAGTTTAGATCAGTGAGACGGAGAATGTGGAAATAAATACTGACACAGTGAAGGGCACGCAGTCATTGTCGGGCGGGTCCTGCGAGAGCCGCAGGGACACGTCGTGGCGCGGGTACAGGCGGTGGAAGGCGGGCTCCTTGGCGGCGTCCAGGCGGCCCAGCGCCCACACCACGTACACGGGCCGGTCCAGCGCCCAGTCGCGGTCCATGGGCTCGGCCGCGGCCAGCGTGCGCCGGTACGAGATGATGGTGAGCCCGTCCTCGCGGCGCGCGCTGAACACCTGGTTGGAGTCCAGGCCGCCCAGCACGGCGTCGGCGCACACCCCGCGCCACGCGCCCAGCACCTGCACGCAGGGCGCCGCCGCCGTCACGTTGTAGTCCGCGGCCAGCCCGCGCTGCTGCGCCGCGTCGTACTGCAGCACGGCTATGTCGGCGCCCAGCATGCGCGAGCCGGAGTCGCTGCCGGAGATGCCGAAGGCGGCGTACTCGTCCTCGTCCATGCGCGCGGCCACCTCCAGCGTGATCTGGTTGCCGAAGACCTCCCAGGACACCTGCAGGTCGCGGTGCAGCTGGCGGCAGTGCGGCAGGCGCGCGGTGTAGGCGGCGGGCTGGCGCGGCGCGGGCGGCACGTTGGGCGCGTCGGGCAGCAGCACGCTGGCGAGCGCGCGCCCCCCGCCCGGCGCGCCGCGGTCCCACAGCGCCAGCCAGGACACGTCCCACACGCGGCGGCCGCCGCCCAGCGCCAGCCGCACGTCCTCGCCCGCGTAGCGCCGCAGCGGCTCCAGGCTGCACAGCGCACACATGTACACTACCGCCGCACGCCGGCTGCCGGCCGCGTCGCGGTCTACTTACTATCCGTATTCGTCGGGTATCTTCTCGCCTTTAGAGGAGGGCTGCGGGCCCACTCCGACCCAGAAGTACACCTCCTCGCCGCTGCCGTCGTACCGCAGCTCCGGGATCCTGTACCGATACAGTTCGTTTTACATCCAAAAAGCTATCTCTCAGCGAATGGCGACGAGGATGTGTGCGCGTACAGTATGGTGGTGGCGTCCAGCAGACGCACGGGCTTGCTGGAGACGGCGGGGGTGCCGGTGAGCGGGCCGATGGCGCGCTCGGCCGGGGCCTCGAAGTCGTCCGGCACGTACACGTCCCCGAAGGCGTTCTGGCTGCCGATGTCGTACACTGCGAGCCACTTGATGCGCGAGATGCGCTTGCCCTCGGGCACTGCTAGCCTCACCTCTGCATTGTAGTAACGCTCCAGGATGTTGGTCCTGCAACACGAGTACATTGGGAAGGCTTCCATGAGAAAACAATGCAGGCCACGCACGCCGATACAATACGACTGGTTATTAACACCGTTTATGCGGCCCAGCTATTTAAAAATCTTTTAAGTCAAAATTAATGGAAATTACGTTAACTAATAAAATTTAAAACTGATTTTAATGAAACATTGTACTCTTGGTATGTACAAATGATGGCCAGATTGTCTCTATAAGTTAGTTTATGCTTTGTGTATTTTCTCATTGTTTTATTTATAGTTCTTGGCATTGTTTAATTCCTGTAATCATTTCTACTTAGTAAGATGGCATATAAATAAGAAAAGGAATTTGTGTTGATGGTTAATTAAATAAGAAAGAATGAGAAAATACAATGTGTGAACTTGTCCCACCGCATCAGACTCTGGCCATCGGTTGTGCTGGGACTTGTATCAAGAAGTATTTGTACAAAGCACATTTATTAAATATTATTTAAGCGGCCAATGACTGCAACTGGCTGCCATGCAACATGTAGAAGGTTTGATTACCGCATGGGCAACTCTTAGTGTGATCCCCAAATTGTTGTTTCGGGTCTGGGTGTCTTATGCATATGAAATTGTATATTTGTAAATGCACCCATGATACAGGAGAAAATCATAGTGTGAGGATACATAAAAAAAAAACATTTTGTTTGCCTATAAACCAGCTGCCTCATTGCTGGTCTCATCTAGTTATTTCAAAGATTGCCTTGTAAAAGTGTTATAACCAACTTGCAAAAATAATTTATCATTTATAACATGGACTACAAAGTTTGGATCAAAAGCCCCTCAGAGTGAACACTATTTAGAAAAAAAGAATTGCAGTAAATTGTTACAAAAAATATTTCTAAGTTTGGAATTCCACTGCTGTGCAGCATCAAGAAGCTCAAAGCCCAACTCGTTAAATGGATTGAACAAGTATTAACACTTTGCTTGCATGAGGCCATGGTACATTAGTTCAAGCACAACTTGTTGATGATGAGTGCATTCAAAACAACCAGTATATGCAAATAATAATTATATTAAAAGTGTACATTGGGACACTCACCTGCCATACTCATTAGGAACAATGAAACCTTGCGGGCCGGGCCTGCCTGAATCTCCAGCCCAGAAGAATGTGTCGTCCCCGGTGCCATCATAGTTGAAATTTACCAGAAGGATAGTGAAGTCATCAACAGCATAGACTTCACCGGACACCTGCAACAGTAGGCACCAGTTACACACGGAGGTACTGCCAGCTGCGCCCAGTCGGTACACTTGATTCTTTCATTCATGTAAAGACTTGCAAGTGTATAGTAAATATTGAACAAATGCGAACCTGCTGTGAGCTACATACGGACCTGATGGTGGTAGGAGTTGAGTTTCCCGATGAACTTGCCACGGTACGGCCCGTCCTCGTCCTGCGACACACAGTCTGCAACAATACAGCATTGTCGATAGAAAGTTTCACACATTCACAATTTAAACACTTTACAAACTTAACACTTTACCTTTCGTGACTGCTATAAGAAGCAGGAGACATAATTTAATCATCTTACGCTCACTTCATTTACTTAAACTAAATTTAAAACTTTTACACTTAACTAAAAAACTTTAGTCACAACATTTGAAGTATATTCGCATACTTTAACTTCCGGCAAGTCAACTTGACAAATCACTGCCTCGGTTCTGTTCTCACATATCCAAGACGTTGTTCAAGGACAGCGTTCTATTGGCGGCGCGTAGCCTCAGCCAGTCTTAACCAATCGGAACGTTTTTTGACGAACTTTCACTTTTCGTTCTCGTTACATTGACTTGGTGACGTGCTACCAGCATTGAACAAAGTTTAGTGTTGTTAATATTTAAAATATTTAGTTGCCCAAAATGAAGAAAGTAAATGAGAAGTAGGAATCGATGCACTATACATGTATAGCTATTTAGCGCCATTCATATTTTCTTGTAGGTATTCGATAAATATGGGGGAGGTACTCGGTAGTTAGCTTCTTGAATTAGAGAATTGATTTTATTTGCTGCTTTATTCATTTCAGCGATTAAGGACATGTTGTAGTCAAAGCATAAGAATGAAATATTAAAATATATTGAATTACAATATGTTGGTATGTTATGGCACGCCGCGGCTGCTGCTGCTGCATCGTTCTACAGTTCACTATTTCTGTGTGTTGCTATTAGTTTGACGGTAGGCGCACTTACCAGAATGATAAAAAATGTAGGTATTCATAGTTCCGTTTGTAAGATAATGGTAAATATAAAAACTATAAAATTAGAAAAGTATAGGAATGAGGGTTTGCGACGCCTGCCTCTGTCATTCATCCTAATTATCTAAGTAGATATGTATAAAATATGTTTAAAAATGATTAGTTGCGATATTTCAAAACACTAAATGTGTTTTTTTACGATAGGCCGGCAAACGAGTATACGTATCACCTGATGGTAAGCAATCAAACTCAAACTCAAATTCTTTATTTGCATGTTAAGGTATTACAAGTCTTAAATAAAATATTAGTTATGTACAGCTTAACGGCCTTTTCCAGGCTTTGCAAATTTGAGGGCTAGCACTGACTTATCATAAATTACATTTGCTTAATCTAGAACTTGTCATAATTTATAGTACGTATAAAGGTTGGCAGATAATTTGGCAAGATTTTGTTATCATTTTTTTCAAGAAAATTATTAACTAAAAATACGGGGACGCGGACGTTCAATAGTCAACGCAACGTCGCCGCGTGTGCGCACGATGCTTGTGAGGATCAATCCCTGTGCGATTGGCGGAATTTATCTACTTTTTAATTAAAAAAAAATGCCAAGTTACGTGCCGAAGACTATAGTATGTAATTCTTATAGTAGTATGTAGGTATGCAAACATTAACAAAATAAAATAAAGAAAACATTTCATCCCGTAAATCAAATCATCTTTATTGTGGACTATAGGTATGTATCATAACATAAATACAGGTCTTAAATCATTAAAATAAGTTCAGCTATGTCCCGCCGTTGAGGCACACAATAATATAATACAAATCAGAATTTAAAATACAATTACTTAGTCATATTAGTCTCGATACATTATTATAATATTCCAAATTATAGATATACACAACTTCAATTGCAAGTCATATAAGTCGTAATCGTAGTTAATTATTATAACATCTGAAATCAGAAGTTTATTTGTTAAACATAGGTATGTACATACATCTATCTATACTAATACTAATATTATAAAGCTGAAGAGTTTGTTTGTTTGTTTGAACGCGGTAATCTCCGGAACTACTGGGCCGATTTGAATAATTCTTTGTGTTGGGTAGTGCATGTATCGAGGTAGGTTTATACGCTATAAAACATCACGCTATGACCGATAGAAGCCAAGCAGAGCGGGTGAAACCGCGCGGAAGTAGCTAGTACATAATAAAGTTCTTACAGATTAAAAGAAGAGAAACTACATGATAGATAACTTACTGACCAACAAACCATCCCGTTCCTACTCCTGCTTTTTGAGCCGAACCCTGGTAACACGCTAGGCAGTCCGCAGCTCCGGATCATAAAATTTAGGTAGGTGGTACACCCTACCAACATATAATTTGGTCGACGGTTTTTTTAAGTCTTACATGTAATTGACTTAGTTATGACAAAACGTTGGTTTGGAGTGGCGGTCAGTGGGTCATGTTAGGGACACGGGCGCTTGAAAGTCATTGGGGATTCGGGAGATTATAACTTTGGTTTACATTCTGACAGTGACTATGATACTTCTGAAGTATTATTTGTATGTGTTTTGTACCGTCTATAAAATTTTATTTTTCCTTAAGTGCATTTGGTCAAACCAAGCTGCTAGATTTAAGAAATCCGGACAAAGCGCAACAAATTGCAACAATCGTTAACATTGACGTTGTTCGTACCTACTATGTGCAACCTACCTCTGTAAGGAAATATTGTTGAGTTTGTTCAATACAAAATATAACGTACACATCCTGCTACTTTCGAGGGTGATCTGATCCTTAGTTCCTTATCCTAGAAATATGTATTAGGTACTTTTATGCGTTGTGTTAGTTTGTGTTTCAGCCCGCAGTGCCAGCAGGCTGCAGCGGCCGCGGCGCGGTGCAGCGGCGGCTTGCTCAATGCGCGCCAAACAAAAGTGGAGGCAGAGCGCGCGCGCGCCCAGTAACCACACGGCAGTCGCGAGGCACGCACGCGACCTCCGCATCCCGCGCACTCTCTACTCGTGTCGTGTCTACCAGTGTGTCGCCGCGATGACTCCCGCGGCGGCCATCGCGCTGCTCCTCATCGGTGAGTACTCCTCACCCCAAACGCTAATCTTTCTATAATTATGTATTACTTTCATCATAATTAGGATGTACGTATTGTATGGCTGCATCAGCCTAATCTGCAGTGGAGACATCACAAGTTGTGGCGCACGAGCGGCTGCGTGAGAGTAGTGTGTGTGAGCTGGTAGGACAGAGAAGCTGCGAGATGATTCTGACCCACTTCAGATGATATTGCAGTATTTTGTGTAATGTGTACATATTTGTAACCATTTACTGTAGAAATAGGCAATAACTGTAGAACGTATCGTGTGTGACCAACACAGGCAGGGTGTCGGGAGCCGGCGTCGGAGTCCCAGGGCCAAGTATTGCTGGTGTAAGGGAGTGGCACAGCCCGGGCTGGAGCCAGCTCACGGAGCGTACACCAACTCATTACGGAGGCAGTGGCTGCGACATCACCCTCCGGGAGTTTGGTACAGCAGTACAGCATCCCGTGCCTCCGATGAGTCCACTGCGTGTTCATGTAGAGTTGGGCTGCGGACACCATCACTAGCGAGTGTACACTTATGGGGAACCTTTCACTTGTCGAGCTGTAAAAGTTGTTTTTCTTAGTAGAGGAGATAATCGTGGGCCTCCAAATAACTTTCTACGCATATGTAGTGCGTTAACGCGGCTTCCGTGATTACCTGCGTGACCCGAACGAACCGGCTCGCGTTCCCATCCGATGTCGTTACACTCACACACTTGTGATGAATGGATACAAATGGAACCATTGTCAGCTGAGGCTGGTTTATTGATGATAGAAGGCAACAGTCGCTAGTGGTCGTGTTGTGGAGACGATGTCGGCGGTGTCAGGCAGGGTGTGTATGTATGTGTACCTACACTTGTCTGTCAGTAGGTAGGAGCGCTCTCATTAGCATCGTGTGACATTTGTGCGGCGCCGGCGCCGGCGCCTGCTGGCCGCCGCCGCCACGTTAGCGAACTATTATTATTCGTCATTATGCATTTCTTGGATACGTTACTTATTTAAAGGTGTATTGCTTACGTTGCGCAACCAGTAGCGCCTGGTGCACAGGAAGCTGCTTTCATAATTCTGTGGCCTTCTCGAGTGGAGCGCGGGTATGGGAGCCAGCCTTATGTAGTACAGTATGCACATCGTCTGTCGCGGCTGGGTCTGCTGGTCACTGCTGGTCACTGCTGGCCACTGCTGGTCACTGCTGGTCACTGCTGGCCACTGTAGGGGACTGTAGGGAAGGGTCGACAGAAGCGAGTGTAAACATTGGACAAGGTTATGTGTATATCTGATGTTTGGGCGCGACGCTACAGTCTGCAGGCGGACGGTGCGTTACGTCGTGTGTGTGTTGTCTACAACTTGTTGCATGTCTAACGTCCAATTCCAACAACCTATCTATCGGTAGATTTGCTTACTAGAGATAGTTTTTTGACATAAGCTCCATACAAAATGTGTCAAAATTCTACCTCTGGTAGGCTAATCTACCGATAGGTAGGTTATTGGAATTGGCCGTAGGTGTGTGTGTGTTGGGTTCAGCGAGTCTAGTTTCCAAATAATGTGTGCAAGCTACATCACTACAGTGGTGTGGGGTCGAGTCAGGTTTGTGAACGTTTGAACCTTGACATTTGCCGACGCCGGCGCCCGCGCCGGCCGCCGCGCTGTGTACATACTGCGGGCTGCAGATCTATGTCACGACCGAGGCGCGACCGCTTCACGTCGGTTTGTTTGTGTAGTTACACCTCATTACTAAGTGTATCTCCTGACGCCTCTCGAGATCCACATTCGTCAGAATCATGCGACTCACCTTGCGAACGAAATATTAGTTCGTAGTGAGCTACCGCCTGACATTTGTGGTCCTTAGACGAAATGTAAATATTTATTTACATACAATCAATGAAAAGGTTTCTCCTGATCGATTTGAATACAACATTCAAATTATGCATGTCAACAATACATGTCGTATTGTCTCGCGCGCGCTGTCAATACGATAATGTCTGCTTCCCTGGTACTGTGACGGTGTACAGAACCCGCTCCAGCGATGGGTAGTGAGGACAGAGGTCACGTGACGTGCGAGCAGCCGCGGACTCGACCTTAACCCGGAGTGTCGGCCGCCGCCACACAGCGCCGACCAGCAGGCGCACCGACCGGACAGTGCGCGCTGTGTGCCCGGGGGAGCGTGGTACTACACCACTGTCGGTGGTTTAGCGAATGTTCCCCGGCTGCAGCGAGTTAGTGGCTCGGAGCCGAGCAGCCCGCGCGAGGTGTCGTGGCTCTCGTCGAGTGAGACTTGTGCTCGGCGGCGGCGCACCGTTACCGTGCGAGCACGCGTGCCGTGTAGTCGGAGCGCATTCCTCGCAGTCAGTGGGTCAGGTGCCAACGGTACCCGCACCGGTCGCCGCCCCTCCCTCCGCCGCCCCCTCGCACCCCTTCTCCTGCGAGCACGCTACGCTACACAAGTGGCCCAGCCTCGCAGGGGCTTGCTCTAGATGGGCACACTCGTGGCGCCGCGCGACTCCTCGCTGCTCGGAACGAACACAGTATGAACGGGCCGACCTAATCTCTAATGTACTTCCTTATGCTGGATATTGTTGGTCCCGAATAGAACAAGAGACATAGAGCTTGAGCTTGTTCTATCGGTATATAGTCGCATGGGCGATGTCCCTCGCTGGTAGGCAAGTATTGAGGGTACGAGGAGTCGGCGCAGTACATGTCGCGGGAACCTCGTCGCCTCGCGTCACTTCTGCAGCATGTGTGTGTTACTGCAGTGTGTGACATAACGCGCGGCTCCCACGGACCAGTTTCCACGCACCATTACATGCTCCATGTATTATGTTCTATTACTGAACCGACAGTTATCCACGCAGACATCACAGCGAACTTTTCTTATCAATTTCGTTGTAAATCGGTTCATTAGTCTAGTAATTCACACTTGTCATTGTTGCTCGCTGCGTGGAGGACACCGCGGGGTACCGGTGCGTGCGCTGGAGATAAGGTGTAAGGGCGCAGTTGAGCGGCGTGACGTCACGCGGCGTGTGTGCCCCTTGCCCTCCAGGGGGCGCCACACATGATGCTCTTACGTCATTATTGTCGCCACATTGTCTATTGTGCCGCGTTTACATTTGGCTGTAGGGACAATCGCGTGCCAATTGTGTTAGTTATTGTTATTGTTATGAAACAACGCGGAATATGTAGCACTCACCAAACACTACATTCCTGGAGTTACATACATCAGCGGGCCGCCAGGGCCGGGCCGCGCTGTGTGCTTGTAGTAATGTGGCCATGTAATGCATGAATGTGTTGGAGTGATTCTGTCGCCTGCTCGCGGATGAGGCTGTCGATGATTGATGTCGGAGGAAGTGAAAGTATCGCGCGACTGAATGCGTCGCAGCCTCAGCGCAGTGACTCGATGACGTGGCGCGTGTAGCGGGTACACCGCACACTGCCACACTGTCAGCACTGCAAGTACAACAAGAACTCGAGCCCGCACACTCCCAACCACGTCTCTTGTGATACTGCTTACACCAGCTGCGCACTGTCGTGATGCTGCTTACATTCACTTCATTTTGCTATACTACTATTGACACAAAGCGTGCGACCCGACTCCTGGTGAGAGGTCACACGTGCCTTGCAGATTGTGTAGGTAACAGTCTAATAATGTCTCCGTTTCCAGCTTCCGGAAAATTATGTTTGAATACCCATACCACGTTATGTATTCGACGAATAAGCAGCAAAATCAATTTCAATCAAAATCAAAGACAATTTACAACTGTGTTGCGGGTCGTAAACTTAACGTACGGTGCAGTATTCACACAAAAACTCTTACGCAAGTTAGGAATTCTTACACTGCAATCAGCCCGCGCGTTGATGTCTTTTGTATGAGCAGACGCTGTTACCTGTATGTTTTTGCCACTTTGATTTCATTCTGATACCAGTTTCATTTGTTGTGCTAATGTTTTAAAGAACTCTGATTAAAGAGCTCTGGATGAATTGTTCGGATCGATAATGATTTAATCGAATAAAATTATTATTGTTTTACTTAACTATCGTTACGCCGAAATATAATAAGTTAGTAAAATAATGATGCTGGATTATTTGTTTTAGAAATGTATATATAAGAGACCGCGAGCTTCACTCGGATTGCTCGTAAATCTCTTCAGTTCAACATACTCCGCGCAAAAATGCGTGGAAAGTGAGAGGAGTCCCTCCCTCCCTCGGGCCGCGCCCCGCACTCCTCCCGCTCCTCCCCGGTAGCGAAAGTGATATGAGCGCGGTGACAGCTGCAGTAACCGAGCGATTCTATCGAACATGTAGCGCGCAACATGTAGCGCGCAACATGTTGCAAACAACATTCGCTAACATGTTACAGCCACACGCTCGGAGTCGAGGGATGCAAACCGCGCCAGGCACTGCTCCTGGCTGGCGCGACACACGGGGACATGGTGTGCGCTGGCGCTGACTGGTCCCGGTCCCTGGACTGGTAGCTGCGGGTGTTGGCGTCTCGTAGAACCACACTGTATATTGCCCATAACATGTCTGTCAACTGGTGTGTGTCTAACATATATGTACATGTACTTATGTTATATATATGCGCTCAGACTAGTAATGACGACGGCGCGCGGCCGCTTTCTACAGAGCTAATGTAAGGCGCACGTGTGGTCGGTGCTCGCACTGCAGTCATTACAATTTCTCGTAAACGTGCAGTTTAGTTAAACTACATCATTTGAAGGAAACCGACGTAATGATACACAATAACCCGAGCGAGTACACTCGAGAGAGGCCACACACACACACACACACACACACACACACACACACAAGCAGACAGTACAGCACACAGCTGTGGAGGCCCGAGTGCGCCTCATCCGCTGATCCACTGGCAGACAACACTTTCACTGTCGACGGCGCAGAGCGCGCGTCGCTGACATTTCTTCCAGATTGCAGACGGTAGTATGTAAGATATACACGATGTGTCGATGGGAGCACAGCAGAGATGTTGGATCTTCCATCAGCTGCAGTAGTGCGGAGGGCGAGACACGGTCACGTCAGTGTAATGTCACGTCGTCATGTCAACAGTACGTGGACTGAGCTGCGGAACTGGAGAGGTCAGTGAACTCGTCACTTTCCTCCTCCCGTCGCGGACACTCCTCGTCCTCAACTGGGAGGGCATCACCCTGCGAGGTGTGAGACTGTTGCTGAAGGGGTCAAACGGAATGGTTCCCCAAGACAGACGTAGTTGTCGCTAGTTGTAGCCACATTCACGGGATTGAGACTAATCATTCGATTTCCAAAATACTGCTCATGACAGTGTTCTACGTGTATTCACTCGTGGTAGTGAACATAGCCATAATGGTTTGGTAGGAAAAGTATGAAAGTAGAATAAATTCAATAAAAAACTAATTTGTTGTTTGAGAAATGTGCGCTATGTCTTGACAAGAAAACGTAGCAAAGATCTGTGTATAGAGACGTGATTGAGGCATTGCGAGTAATTGATCAAAATTAACCAGAATACACCACTCAAAGAAGTACCAACACTATGATGAATAGAACGCTGGTGGTAGCTCCGCGGCTGCTGCTGAAGGCTGAAGAGACATATAGATGCGGAGTGCCTTTGATATAGTGCTTGTATGATGAGACGCATGAATTTGATGCATTGTTATTTATTAAGTATGTATGCATGTATGTACGGATCGTAGCGAGTGGTGCTAGTTTCTGCGCACAAGTACCCATGCGGTGCAATATGTACATTGGACGACATAGATATAATGAAGCCTAGTAGAGTGTAGAGTCACGACTGCCGGCCGTGCAACTGGCACAAGGCGAGCTGTGAACATTTGGCCGCGCGGCGCTCCTCGCGGCCGAGGGCACGCCGGCCCTCACACTCGCGGCAGTGTAGCACTCACGGACACTGGCTGCAGGCAGCTGCCCACGCGGAGGCTGCGACATGTCTCGCGTGGTCTGTGTGACGCGCTGGTCGCTGTCGTGCAGAGATGATCGCAATTAGAAAGTGCTGCTAATCTATTATTCCACAGTTCACTTATTCGCACAATGACGTTTTTGTGATGTTGACTTTCCACGCCGACGACAGCTGAGTAGTGGCGATGTTGTTGCAGGCGGCGCATGCGCGCAGGTGCAGTACTTCGGCAAGGAGATGGGCGCGCTGTCGCAGCTGCAGCACGGCGTGCGCGGCCGCGTGTTCGCGGTGGACGCGCGCACGCTCTACCTCAAGGACTTCCACTACGACGGCGAGGGCCCCGGTCAGTATACAGGATAAATGGACGACAATGTACCGCACTCCATGAGCTAGCGGACAGTGCAGCTGTCGTCGACGCAGGGCCATATTATATTTACATAACATCACGATAGCTTCCCTTACTGAGCGTTCTCAGAGTTGTCGCCCTCTGCGCCATTAGTTCGTTTGTTTCCTGGCTATCCAGGCTGTCGGATGTTCTAGTTGTTGCTATGTACTTTGTACTGTTTCCAAATAGAAAACTGTATGTTTCGATATAATTGAACGACTATGTTATTCAGGATGTCTAATAATCCGACCGTAATTCCTAGATTTGATGACTTGCTGAGCTTCGGTAGGTCATAACCAATCAATAAATAACTGCCAGTGAATGCTCTGCACCACTCAAAGGTTTGGCTGGAAGAGAATGGCCTGGCAGTAAGGCCACCGATGTACATAATGTTGTGCACGCTTCTAGTAAATAAATAAATAAGGACATCGAATTGTTTTCACTCGGGTTACCACAAAATGATAAATATTTTTATATGAGTGAAAATAAAAAATAAAGAAACTAAATACGAATTCACAACGCTCTATTGATATTCCTGATTGCTGGTTGTTATTTATTTTTTCTTTTTATATTGGGAACGCGGTGTTTTATTAGAATAATATTTTCATGAACCCACGAATGAATGGGCTTCCGCCGGTAACGTATGACCGCTTCCTTCCTTAGTTTACGTGTGACGTCACTTGTTGACTCCGCACCTTCAGCGCAAACACCATTCAAAACTTATGTCAATCGTTTTGTTTCCATTTCTATTCCGTTTAGTGAGTAGTTCCCCAATGACCGGAAGCTGTCTTCTTGGTTTTTCCTTTTTCTTAGATAACATTATTTTTCGAAGTCCTGTTGCTAAAGGACATCCCAAATACTTAACAAATCAAATTACTTCTTCATTTTCTTATTGTTACAAATGATTAAGTAGAAGAATGAATTAGTTCAAGAAAATAAAGAAAAACAGCCGACATATAACATGTATCAGCAGTTACCCACGAGTCGCGTTTTCGATAATTTCTCCGTACCTAGAGTGGTGTAAACAGATGTAATTGTGACTGGAATGGAAGCACATTCCGAGTGGTGAGACGTGTGCGTGTGTGCAGCGGCGTACTTCTACGTGGGCGCGAGCGGGGCGCCGAGCGCGGGCGTGGCGGGCGCGGTGCGGCTGCGCGACGAGCGCGGCGGCGCCGGCCCGCTGCGCCGCTACTCCGGCGACAGCATCACGCTCTCGCTGCCCGACGGCAAGACGCTGCGCGACTACCGCTGGTTCGCCGTCTACTGCGACGAGTATGCGGTCAGTATGCCTCCCGCTGCACTCCTGGCTGCAGAATGCGTCGAGTGTGAACTAGTGTGACTGATGCGTGGTGGCGTGCAGGTGAACTTCGGCGACGTGAGGATCCCGGCGGACATGGAGTACCCGCGGCCCGCCAAGGTGGCGCCGCTGCGGGGCGTGCACGGCGTGTCGTCCGACCCCGTCGTGGTGGTGGACGCGCAGACGCTGCTCGTGCCCAACTTCTCGTACGACGGCGAGGCGCCAGGTACGTAGTCTGGGACTTGTGTGTTTACTAGACAAGCTCGTTACATACACTTCGGTACCAAATGCCGTGGTCGTGTGCGCATGCGCCGTGTGTGTACGAGTCGTGTGTTGTTGCAGACGCCAAGTTCTGGGTGGGCCGCGGCGACAAGCCGTCCCCGCAGGGCATCCGCATCCCCGACGAGAACGGCAAGGAGGTGCCGCTGCGCAAGTACGACAAGAAGACCATCGTGCTCACACTGCCCGGGGTACGATACTGTCATTTGTCATTATTCAAGTTGTAGCAAGTAGCATCAACCAGGATCAATGTACACTCGGTGTGAGTAGTTCCGTGCAAGAGAAAGTATAATATGGTGATGACGTGCAGGAGCTGACGGTGTTCGACATCGGGCACTTCGCGGTGTGGTGCGAGGCGTTCACGGTGAACTTCGGGCACGTGACGCTGCCGCGCGCCGCGCTGGCCAACGTGCCGCCCAGCCTCAAGATGCTCGGCGTCTCGCCGCAGGTACGTGGCCGCACTTACTGCTTTACATTGCATTTATATTGTATGACATGACACATTGAGCTAGGTAGGCGCTCGGCTCGCGCGGAGCTCGCGTTTCTCGGAACGGTCGGTTTCACTGGAAGAAAGTCGAGTGACAGACGATGACGATACACATCGGTGATTACATCTGTACTGCACACTGCCGCCGCACAGATGCTGCGCTGACACTGTCGTGGAAGCATGATGCAGGGGACACTACCTCGGTGTGTACTGATCGTTCGTCCCTCTGCCCCTGCGCATACATCATAATTTTAATTTATCTCTTGTGTAACTGTGACAGCGCTTCTGGAGCACATGTTGTATATACCCGCACCCACAGTATTGTATAGGCAGCACCTAGTATCATGTATTGTAGATAGTAGATAGTATATAGAGTAGTTCGCTCGTTGTGTGTTTGTGTACAAACGAGAGAGAGAGTTGCGTCATTAAGGTGTCGCCGCAGACATCCTCGGTCAGGAACTGTCGGTAAACAAGGCGTCGAGTAGAAGCGGCCGCGCCTGCGCAGTTTGCGACACCGGCACACAGCTGATGAGTGTTTGCCAAACTTATGAAAGATCTAATTCAATGCGATTACGAAAGTGGCTTTATAAGTGAGACTGAACATCTCGACACAAATCAATTGAAACTTTGTTTAGATAGCCATAAAGTTGGCATTTACTCGGAATCCGAATGTTTCGTCAGCGAGCAGATGGCTTGCAAAAAGTGAGTAGTGGATGTTGTGTAATGGGTGGCGGCTTGTAACCGCCGCCCGGCCAGTTACGTGCGGAGACATAACATCGGCGCGGACTCCACTGCATGGCCACGCCGTACCTCCACCACATGTGTCATTGGGTACCTACTGCCGTGCCTTCAAACATCAAGTCAATGTGAAATAGAAACGTTTAGAAACTGAACAATAAAGGATATAACGAAGCAAAGCAAAGTGACGCGCAGTTGCTACGTCGTAGCAGCGTAGCACGCGGTTCCCGCGAGAACAACGGAATTAGGACAACGTAGCTGCTACGGTGCTACGCTGTGTGTTTATTTTTCGGTCGAGTAAACACAAATGTCCCCTGCCGAGTTATAGAGAGCTACTCAGCAGGCAGCTTTATTTCATTTGCTGTAACGGTGCATTATACGCGCGGAGTAGACCGCAAGCGTATGTTCCACCGTGTCCTCCGGGCGGTCTTCGCAGTGATGACACCCGGGCGTTTCCTCCCGCCCAATCAGAAACAGGAACCTACCGAAGCTTCCATGTCCGGTAAGCACCTGCGTCAGGCGGTAGGTGAGGACGCCGTGGCTCTCTAGCCACTCCTCAAAGAGGGACTTACCGCTGCAATGACAGCGAGCCCAGCCCTCGGTTGCGACAGTCGCTGCTGCCATTCCGCCATGAGATCGCGCCGGAGCTCATCCCGCCACGCACTAATCTGGCGCGGCAGTGGAGTTTCGCCCCGGCGACGCGCGTCGGCGCGCAAACTAAAGACGCGCGCGAGCACCTTCGCCTCCAAATCCCACGGCGGGAGTCCGGCAAGGAGGTTAGCCGCCTCTCCGGAGATCGTGCGATATCCGCGGATCACCCGGATGGCCATGACCCTCTGGGACGTGAGCAGCGCCCGAGCTGGTCGCCGCATCAGGTTCGGCGCCCACACAGGGGCTCCGTAGAGGGCCATGGACCGCACGATCCCCGCGTACAACCTCCGGCAGGAGGCATTTGGCCCCCCGAGGTTGGGCAGGAGCCGCTTAAGTGCAGCCCCCGTCCGTTCCAACTTAGGAGCCAAACGTCGGAAATGCTCCACGAAGTTCCATCGACTGTCGAGGACGAGTCCTAGGTACTTCATCGTCGTCTCGACGCCGATGGTAACCCCTCCTGCCGTTATTTGGGACCCATCCGGAGGTGGCGCGTTCCCGCGGCCATGAAAACACATGGCCTCGGACTTGTGGAGCGCCACCTCGAGTCCCAATTGCCGGATCCTATCAACAACTGTCGCAACCGCTCTCGCCATTAAGTTGGCCGCCGCCTGGTGCGACCTCCCGTGCGCTAGCACCAGCGTGTCGTCGGCGTAACAGACTACGCTGACGCCGTTCGGGAGGTCGGTGCGCAGCACCCAGTCGTAACCAATGTTCCACAGGAGCGGCCCCAAAACCGAACCCTGTGGAACACCGCGCGACATCTCTCGCCGGTTCCACTCACCTTGGTGACCGGGGTAGGTGACAAACCTATCCATCAGGTAGGCCTCGATAACACGACGGAGATAGGTAGGCACCCGGTGGTACCGGAGTGCCTCCAGTATGCAGCTCCAGGGTAGTGAGTTGAAAGCGTTGGCGATGTCCAGAGACACCGCCACGACGACCTTACCCCTGGACACTGCATTCCCCGTCGTGAGGTCTCTTACGCGCATGATGGCGTCCACCGTGGAGCGCCCTCTACGGAAGCCGAACTGGCCATCCGCGAGGTCCGGCCCAAGTCCAGACAGGTGCGCGACGAGGCGGTTCGAAATTATCCTTTCGAAGACTTTTCCCACCTCGTCGAGCAGCACAATGGGCCGGTACGCGGACGGAGAGTCCGCAGGGCGCCCCGGCTTCTTCACGAGGACCAGTTTTCCCGTCTTCCACTGAAGCGGGAACTGGCCCCTCTCCAAGCATGCGCTGTAGAGACCTATTAATCGAGGCCCGAGAGCCTCCGAGGCCAGGACCCACGCCTTGCCATGTAGGCCATCGGGTCCTGGGGCGGTGTTCTTGGCGCCCATCCGGCGCACCGCCGCTCTCAGTTCTGCCTCGGTCACCTCCGGAACGATGTCGTCGTCGTCGTCGCTGTGGCCCGCATTGGGCACCGCAGGGGGCGGAGTCATGGATGGAGGGGTGAAACCCCTCCGAAGTTGGGGGAACAAGGCGCCAATTACCTCCTCCACAACTTCTGGCCGGAGACTCTGAGTGAGCGGGGGAGCCCAGGTGCGGAGCTTATCACGCACCATCCGGTAGGGGCGCCCCCATGGATCTCTGTTCAGAGTCTCCAGCATCTCTCGGCGGGCTTCCTCCTTAGCCCGCCAAATTTCCGCTTTGAGGGCGGCCTTTGCCGCCTTGTACCCCTCGTACAACTCCGCCTCTCTGACCTCCGCATCTGAAGGACGGATACGGAGCCTGCGGTGCCTGGTGTACCGGCGTCGCGCAGCAACGCAAGCACTGCGCATAGCAGCTAACTCCTGCGACCACCAGTACACCTGGCGCTTGCGCTGACCTGGCCGGACCCGGGGCATCGCCACGTCACATATTTTGGACATGGCGTCCTGGAGCCATCTTGCTTCCTCGTCGATGTCGGCAGGCCTGTCCGGTGGTATCACCCAGGCCTGCACGATTGCGGCTTCCAGGAAAAGCTCCCGGTCCAGCTGTCTCAGCGCCCAACGCGGGCCATATGGGGCCTGTCTGGCTGGCGGGTTCGCGGCCTCGGTGGAGACGTCAAACCGGATGTACCGGTGGTCCGAGAACGTCTCCACCTCCTCCATAACGCGCCAGTCAACGACACGAGGTGACAGAGCAGGGCTGGCGAACGATATGTCCACCACCGATTCGCCCTGCATCCGCACGCACGTGGGGACAGAACCCCGGTTCAGGACGACTAGGCCTGTCTCCAGAGCCCAGTCTTCCACCATCCTACCCCGAACGTCAGTGAGCCGGGAACCCCAAGCCAAGTTTTTGGCATTGAAGTCCCCGAGGACAAGCACGGGGAGGGAACGGAACCCGACGACGACGGCGACCAACTCCCTCAGGGAGTTGTGGAACTCGGCGAGAGTTCGGTTCGGAGAGAAATACACGCCCACCACAGCGATCTCTCCGAACCGTGCTGCGACACAACCCCGGGCATCCGAGCATTCTCGAGAGTCGGGGTACCGGCGGCGGCCGACGAGATGATGGTCACCGAGCCGTCCAAGTCCGCAACCCAGTGATCCCTGGGCGGGACGAAATACGGCTCGGAGACCACAGCGACATTTATTGACCACTGCGCCATGCTCTGGAGTAGAAGGTCCTGAGCGGCGGCGCAGTGGTTGATATTCGCCTGGAGGAGGCGGAATGGAGTCATTACTGACAATCCATCACAACCTCCTCCCTGGCGGCATTACGGCCGGCGGAGACCGCGGCGGCGGTAGCAGTGGCGACTGCGGCGGCGGTGGCGGAAACGACGGGGGCGGCGGAGGGCCTACCCTTATCCCTGGGTTTGGTAGGGGGGGAGCAGGCCTTGCTCCCGACCCGGTGATTGGCCGGCTTGCCGGCCGCTGCACATGCGTCGCAGTGCAGCGGGGCGGTACACGTACCGGCCTTGTGACCGGGCTGACCGCAGCGGAAGCAGCGGTCGCTGCGGTCAACCTCCGAGGTGCATTTAACGCTCACGTGGTGGCCCACGTGGCAGCGGTAGCACCTCAGAGGCCGGACCTCGAGCAGCTTGACCTGCGCCGAGACCCACCCCACCAGGAGCCTTCTGCCCTCCTTAATCTTTTTGGCCGCTGTCACGGGGCAGCTTACCACCACCGTGCGCAGCCCCGAGTTGTCCGGACGGATGGTGCCTGCCTTGACCTGGTCAACAGGGCACCCTCCCGTCCTGGCGACAGCGGCCACCACTTCGTGCTCCGTCACGGAATCGTCCAGACCCAATATACGCAAGTCAAGGCACTTGGTGGGCCTGGACACGCGAACCTCTTCCGCACCGAGACACGCCCTAATCCTTTCGGCTAGGACGTCGGCGGATGAACCACTGGCCGCGCCGGGGACCTCAAGTAGACGGGCTCCTGTTGCCGTCACCTTCATTGAGAACCCGTCAGGGGCCCCGAACTCCGCGGGAGTCACCGCCCCCTTCAATTTGGCGAGAACGTCGCCATACGTTACACCCCTCTGGACTGCATCGGGCTGTAGCGTAATAACTACAGCCGCGGTCTTAGGGGCGAGAAGCAAGGCCGCAGCGCGCTTCTCCTTGCGCTGCTGCTGACGCCGCTGCCGCTGCGCTTTTTGCGGCGCTTCCTCGCCTCTTTGGCGACTCTCCTCGCCTCGCCAACTACTTGCCAGTCACCACTTGCCGGCAGGGTGGGCTCGCTTGTGACTGGGGCAGCTTGTTGAGCCGCTGCACCCCTCCTCCCTCTTCTGCGTCCGGTAGACGCATTTACCGCCTGCCCGCCAGCCGGAGCCTGCACCACTGGAGGAGCTGGGGCCCTTGTTGGGGGAGCCGCTCGTGGCCTTGCCACCGGTTGAGTATCGCGGCTAGTCCGACCAGAGGAGGTCGAGGGCCTGGCCGCAACGGCCGCGTATGACCTCGAGGTCGCTGAACTCGAGGCCGCTAGCGGGGACGGAGGAGTTTGCTCTCCAGCACATTAAAACGTTGCTGGAAAGCAGCCATCTCCCTGCGCAGTAGCTCCACCAAATCAGGTTCCGCCCGAGGCTGAGGTTGACGTCCTCGGCAAACGGCAAGCTCAGCCTTAGTGGCCCGGAGCTCGGCCTCCAGCGCCGCATTGGAGGCCGACAAGCGCGACAGCTCCCGCCGCATGTCGGCCAGCTCCCGATGTACTTTTCCCGCCGAGGGAACCCTACATATATCGAAGGCCGCCGCCATAATTTCGGCCTCCACCGACTTCAGCTGAGCGGCTCCGGCAGGCTGGGATTTCTTTCCTGCTATCTGGCGAAGTCCCTCCCTGACAGCTTGACGAAGGGTCTCAGAGCCACGCTCACCATTCAAGCTCTCGGCATCCACAACCTCCATCACGGAGGAGTCCGAGTGGACGGCACTGATTAGAGCGCTACCCTCTGCGGCAGGGCGCTCAGCCGGCTTGGGTCGGACAGTACCTGCCAACCTCTTGCCCTTCCCCTGCCTCCACCCCGCGCGGCCGTGGGGATTTTAGGGGGGGCCGGGGCCTCCTGCGCGTTGGAGGACGAGGACAATCCCCGACCCTCCTCCGCCCTTGGACGCTTGCAAGCCGCCCTTGTCTGGCGCTGTGAGCTCACGCTCGCGGCAAACACTGATGAGGAGTCGGACTCCGAGTCCGACGCCTTCCAGCTTGGGACCCGTGTGTGGGACTTGCTGGACGAGTCCAGCGCCTCCCCACGGGTATCAGAGCCATTAAGGCTCTCTGCCACAACAACTGCAGGCGAGCTAAGCTCACCTGCCCTCTCCTCCTCTGGTGGTTTTATTGATTTTGTTTTCTTTCCCATATAGTTCCCACGAGTGTGGGGGAAATATTCAGTCCACCCAGGCAGTGCCCCTGTACCTGGGTAAGTGTATATTTGTATCCCAACTAGAGGGTCCACCGGTCCTCTAGCTGGGGGTGCGCTCGAGACTGACACTACTGTGCATAGGCCCTTAGAAGCAGTAGGTAGGCACTAACCTTTTAAAAACTAAAAAAGGGACAGGAGGATATATAAATAAAACACCAATATTAGTATAAAATATGTATTAATCATCTTGAATAATTAGGAGAATGTCATCTTAGAATTGTGTAGGGGTTCGGGGTACGTATATTTTCTTGGTATCTTTCCCAACTGAGATACCATATTATACAGGCTGAGATGCACGCCACTGACGAATAACTGATAAAGTCGCCTCATCTTCCAAGACTCTTCTGCCAATAGAGTTACAGCGACCAGTCGCAATCGTACAATTTACACAGCGATCTATGTCGTCAATATTCGATTGATAGGCTTGTTGCAGTTGTCCAAAATAGAGAGTCAGGTAATTTATAGATTCAAGATCCGTCAAAAGTCCTTTATAAAGCCGAGGTCGTGGGGTTAAACAATAAAACATGGAAAATACGTGCGCACTTAGAACGAAACACAACGAACGAGTGTCATCCAAAGAGTATAATAAGTATAGGGAAAGTGTCATCTGTCAATCGGTGACTGACTGAAGTCAGACAGAAGTGTTTTAAGAATTTGTATCCCTTTACGTTGCCAGTCAAGCGTATACAAAATAATGAGTTACACAAATTAACAAATCAACTTTTGTTCGCCGGCAAAAAAACCGCTTCATAAACATTTAGGTACTTTGTTTATCCTAAACCGAATTAAACAATAGAAACCAAAATTCTAGTGTTTATTTAAGAAGCTTAAAATGTTCCAAACGAATTCGTCTAATTAATAAAGTTCCAACGATCCAATACAAGTTCAATAGTTTGAAATTAAAAATATTGCCAGTTATCAGAAAGAAAGCGTTCAGACTGAAACAATAGTTTCTGAACTAATTCATTGTTTCGTTTGAAATTGATTATAATTATTTTGTATTGAAACTTTCTCTGAAATAATCGTTTGTAGAGAAACAGATTCTTCATTTATTTTAATTAACTGGTTCAACTGGAAAAATATAAATATTTTTATTAGCTTATTTATTTATTTTAAACTTTATGTACATTGAAACAATGGTGGATTTACCTTATCCATGCTACGTTTTCAGGGATTTGTATGTAGCAGACCCATCTATCCATTTGTTATATACATATATTCATGTTGACTTGACATGTACTTATGAAGACAAAAGGGTACATTTCCCTTTCTAAACTACCTATCGTTATTTTATATTACTACAAATAAATTACTACATAAAAATACACTTGAAATCACCTTCTAGAGGGTATTTTTTATAAGGGTGACAAAGCATTCATAGCTTTTTCATGTTAAAGATATTTCAGAGACGCTGATCGCTTACTAACAGGTGATCAAAGTACCCACTATGTCATAAAAATAACAAATATCAAAATAAAATAATTAACACTGATTTATCACAGTTTAAATCAAACAAAATGATAAAACGACGACGTGCCGTAGCTTATATAAATTAATACACGATTTGAACTTTATAAATCAAGTAAAAAATAGAGTTGTTTAGTATAAATTGTGGGCTTGTAACAATATTTCATCGAATAAGTCGACGGTGACGTCCGAAGCCGTGTGCTTGCAACTCTAAACATTTCGCGTCGCCTCGTGCGTTACTGGGTCCAAGCCAAGTTAATAGCGACAGCGTAAAGCGGGATAAGATATTCTTTTAACTGCTAATAGCAATAACTGATCTTAATCGAAGATCTCTGGATCAGACAGACAGAAACATATAGTACATGCATAGTACATAACCTCACGCCTAGAGTTTCTGTCAAAAATAAAGTTTGATCCAGAACTAATATCAAAAATCAATGTTCGGATTGAGATGGGTTATTGAAATTAGCAGTAAGTCATGTCACTCTTGACAGAGTGGTCGTGGCCGTCAATCAGGAACAGTTTGTGTGACAAGTTTCACATCATCATCACCTAAAAAAAAAAAAAAAAAAAAATCATCAACGGTCAATGGGCCACTGCTGACTGAAGGCCTCTTCTCACACGGAGAAGGTTTGAGCTTTAATCACCACGCTTGCTCAATGCGGGTTGGTAATTTGAAACTTATAATTTTGATTTATTTTTTATTATAATGAGGAATTCATCACCGTTTATCAGTGTCTAAATAATCTTGGGAATTGCAAGTTGTACAATTGACACGTTTACACCAAGCCATTATTGTGGGACTGCAGCCTTTCTCGTACTCATGGTTAGGGCATTTGCCATCTTAACTTGATCTGTCCAACTTATCGGGGATGAACCGCGCGCTCTTAGTAGTAAGTCCTGGTAGTCTCATCAGAATCAGAAAGTCATTATATGCTATTAACAACACAATATTAGACTGTGTCATGTGCTATGATTTTGGTCGCTAGTTTGAATGTTTACGTTAAAAGAACTCACATCAAAAAGACCACCAACAAATCAGATCTACAATTGAAGAAAATCAGGATTTCACACAATTAATGAACTTTTTACGTGTAACTATGTACACATTTGCACGGGACTTAAACCGCTATAACTCACAACTTACGGCATAAATTAGCACACCGACATAATTCAGCTAACACGATTAACTCTGTCGGGAGCAGATGCAAACGAGGCTTCAATGTTTGAACTTAATTACACGATTGCCATGTCAGTTGGTTTACAACACTACAACGCTATTTAGGCGATGTTGTTAATTTTACTGATTAGTTATAGTTACAGAGATGACGGGTAATTTTAATCCGTTAATAACAAGCCTAGCATTAATATTATTGGGCTCATATTCACTTAATTAGACAGTGGAGGTATTCTAGTATTTGCGATGGAATTGAAGAAGTCAATGTCGCAATGTAAACGGTCGAACAAGGATGGTTTCAGTTTTAAAGCGACCCTAAAGTATAATTATAACATTTACGCTGCCTGTACAAGATTAAAATTCCAAACGTTAATAACTTCATTAACTTAAACGTCGTTGTACTATTGTGTAATAAAAATGTGGGGAGATTCATGCTTCAGCAAGAATGGACCGGCTCGACCGAAGTGGTACCACGGCCTCACAGAAAACCGAAGTTGAGTGAGTGAGGTCCAATTACCCCCCTAATCTAATCTTCCAAATCCTAGATTCCCCAACAACCTTTAAATTCCTCACCCTCAAAAGGCCGGCAACGCACTTGTAACGCTTCTGGTATTTCAAGTGTCCATGGGCGGTGATCCGTCTGCTTGTTTACCTTCTTATTCCATAGAAAAAAAAAACTATTGCTGTTCATCTACCACGTAAACTTGGAACCTAACACCAAATCCCCAAAAGACAGACCACTAATAAATTCATCATCCCAACACTCAATGCACTACCGTCTATATCTAGCTGAGAAAATTAGCTCTATTAATACACAAAGACCAGAAACTTTGTCCTAAACTGCTGACTACCCGTAAGACTATGCAGGTAGTTCCCGAAGGTGCGATGGACTAAACTTTATGTTCTAGAGAACTAATAAACTAGTTAGTTTAGTATCCTGATTTACTCACCTTTGGAAGGTCGAATGTGGCTTGTTAATCGGTTGAGTATACGTTAGTAAAAGTTCATTTGTAGATAGGTGATCATGTCTTTTAAATTTTGAAGACATCATTTTAAGATCAGCGCATTGCCATATAACAATATAACATATGTTATATTGCTCTGGCCACATACAAATGGATGGGTCCGAGCTTTATAAAAAAACCCCCCGTCTAATAGTCACAATATGAAGATCGATTATTGTAGATTGTCACTACTGTACAAGTGTAGATTTTAATGAATTTTACTACGTGTTTTAAGAATGCTGCTTAATAGCATTGCTATACATATAATATTGGTTCTAACATTCAGTTAAACTCATTTTGCATTCAAAATGCATGATTACTGGTATTTGTACACGAAGAAGTTAGGAATGCAAGAAGGGATAAAATAGATGAAATCTCCATGCTAGTAATAAGGATTATTGTGAGCTTCTACACACGTGAAACTAGTAAATTATATGTATAAGTTATGTGATGAAATGCATTGTCCAAAAATAAAGCGCTTATGTTCATAAGTCCATGGTATTTACCAAACGAATATAATTGTAGGTGTATTCAAGAGTATTCAGGTTACTGAGGTTTTTGAAATCAGTCTACTACTTACTTTCTGTTTGAAAAGTCTTACCAAGTACATGTTTTGTTTTTTGATGAGGAGAGTAAGCCTGTTGCGATACATCTCAAGCACTACACAAAACATTATTCTCAAAAAAAATAAAAAAGTCGTGTTGACTAAAAAATTGAATATATTGAATTGAATCCTGATAAAGAAGTTCGTTAATAAAATATTAATTTAGCACAGTAATATATTTAATATTAATAATATGTACACGCCTTTAATTTGAAGATTAAGGAATCAGCCTCACTATCTCGGAACCGTAGCGATTTTTAATCGCAAAAGTGAAACAAAAAACGGAATATAAGCGGCCGTACAATCGCCACAGGACGACTTATGCTGATCATAGACTTCCCCCAGTAACTTTCAGATAGATTGGAAGTGGCGGCATTTCCAATTTTGTTTTTCAATATTAATTTAATTGAATCACTCCACTGCAGTCGGGCCCTTACGGCCTTCAAATCAATTGCAATTAAAAAGAAGTATCAATACCGGTAGCTACTTAATTAATTTTTGCTTCCAAGTGCATTGTTTTTATATCGGAGCGGTTCTTTAAAAGCAACCTATTGAGATAAGTGTATTTTATTTTATTGAATAATATTTTATCATATCAATCGCATATATCAAGGTGAATGCAATATTATGTTAGTCGGTATATCTATGCTGATAATTTTTACATCTGTTGTGTTTGGAAAAAGGATTAAAATTTTATCCACGTGGTAACAGCACGTTACGATTATTTTGTAAACAGTTAAATAACTATAAATCATGTCTAATAACTGATACTTAGCTATGTAGTGCGAGTAAGATTTGCTATGAAGATGCGCCACCACAAAGTAGCTGTGCGAAGAAGATACGCAGCACGAGTATGCAACGTTTCGACATTGGGGAAACCATTCATAGCACGCATCTGTACCACGCATCTTTCACTATAAAAAAAATCATAGCCGAGTCCGTTTCCCCCAGTGATAAGCTATGTGTAACAATGAACATGATTGGTGGAAGCCAAACGCTTCCACAGCAACGTAGCATAGCACATCTCTAGTGGAAAAGCACCATCACAAATAGCATAAACCCGATCTCAATAAAAAAGGGGAAAAACACTACGCAGCTTTATCACTAAAACACACGAACATATATATTTTATTTATTCTTTATTTATTTCGCGTAAAATTTATTCGGCAATACACCCATACAGCGCTACGGAAGTTTATATTATTTTGAAGTAACAAAATACGATTGTATCTGTTGACAGCTGGCTGTTCACAATTTTATACCATTTTATCCAATACTGAACATTGCAGTTTCAAATAAATCTTGTTTCATAGCCTCTGAATAGAATTCAAATGAAATATTCCAGTTTCATATATTGAATTCGAACAATCAAGCTTTAAAAATACTGTGGCAAAAGATAGCTGGAATTGTTGGAGTTATTTTAAAAAAAATATTGGGTTATTAGCTTTTGTATTTTTGTATAGAGTCATTATTCGGCTATGTTTTTTTTTTGGAAATACGTTATGAAAGCTGGAATTTTGTAAGGTATAATTATTATTCCAATAATTTTCGATATGTCGAGAATTCGAGATATGCGGACGGTTCGAAAGTTATTTCTATATACTAACTTCTCTGTACGTGAGCATATTGTTTACTTTTTTAATCCAAATATGCCATTACTTAGTAATAGCACATCATACGACATACGGTGCCGTTAAAGTGTGATATGTGCTTTATCATTATTATTACCCTGTTTCCGACCACTACTGAAGAAGGCCTTTCTACTGAGTCCGATCTTCAGTTCTTTGCGTTGTTTTCTCGGTGTGAACAATATTATTGATGTATCTATTGTATAATATAGTAAAACTTTCAATCCCATAAAATGAAATGTAAATAAAAACATCACCTTTCTACTATTGAAAGTTCCATGACAAAGATGTTCGTTTAATTTTCTTAGGATTCCAGTTCTACTACTTTAAAGAAATTTGCTACCTACCTTAATACATCTTTGTTCAAACGTACAACTAAGTACAGTCACGCCGAAACCAACTTGAAAGCGACAGTACGTCATAAAAACGTTTGCACAAATACATTCGCGTACAAAAGTACAAGCGTCTTAAGTACTTTATTTCTTTGTAAGAGATCTGCAATAAAGTTGATACGTGTAACGTTTTATATGTAGTATAACATGTTATAAAACGATGATACAACCTCGTTTGTTGGAGTACGTCGTTGCTGTAACGTATTCGCCGAATGTTTCTTCAAATGAATTTAGAGATTTAGGTTTTGTTTTTTTGTTTATTTTTTCTTTGGAGTTTTGTCTTGGAAATCTTTTGTTTTTACTCATAGAATGGTGATATTACAAAGCCAGATGATGATATGGTGTTAGTTAGAAAATGCAAAAGGGATGACTATTTTGTTTTATATTGATGTCCATCTTGTAGATTTTTTTTTGCTAAGAGAAACAAATACTTTCAAAGATATATTGTTTTGAAATATCGCGTGACGTCACTTCTAGGTACTTTTTATACGTAGAAATGACGGATTTGCTCTATAAACTTTTATTAATTTTATAAGTATATGACATCTTGGCATGTGTCGAATATTTTTTCATTACTGAACTGACGGACTAAATAGAGTTTTAATTTCCATACCACGTCATCATCCCTATTCTATCTATTGAGTAATCGGTTAAGTATTGAGTAATCATCATCCTTATTCTATCTATTAAGTAATCGGTGTCGGAAAATTATACATCGTGTTTTCTTTTTCAATATTTTTTATACATTCCAATAACTGAAACAGAATCCAAACTAGCAGAAATTGAATAAGACGATAACTTAAATAAATTTTGCCAGGAAACGAATGCGATCTCCTCAAACCTAGTACTCGGAGCTCACTCCACGCCAAGTCGTTTAAAAACAGTTTATTTTCTGCGATTTCGTTCGCCATTTCGCTTGTAGTTATTTAAAAGGTATTTAGGAGTGTATTCCAGAAGTAAATTGGAAAAGGACAACGAATTCCGCTTGAAGTATAGTAGTTTAAGTTTATTTTTTAATGTTTTGTTTGTTTCCACTGCGCACACTTGTTTCATAGCCTCTGAATAGAATCCAAATGGCACCATCAATTCAAATACTACGGTAGAGTAGTCGTAAGTGTGTTGAGACAGGGGTTCTTTGGTTCGATTTCCGGGTCTGGAAAATTCATAATAATAGCCGATAATTTAATATTACTGCCTGCGATCAATAGTATGTAGTAATTATTGCAGTACATAACATAATGTTTACCACACTCAGAAGACGGACAATTCTATTGTAATGTTTTAAAAGTGTTTTTATTTGTATGTAAATCATTTAATTAACAAATAATCACGATTTACTCACGTAAAATAATGGTGAAAAGCTCTACTAGTTTCGAGGGACTCTTCATCATTAACAGCGCGTGCAGTGCAGTGCGCGTTAGTATGTCTCACGATAGTTATTTAAAAAAAATACCTAATGGCATTTTTATGGCCTTCTTACAGTTGTCATGCCTTTTTACAGTTGCCATACCTTTTTACAGTTGAAAAGAAAATTAAATGTAAACAAATAAGCAATACAAAGACTACATATACCATTTCACTAAGATAGCTATCATGCTTAGTACATGCTATTAACTATATATTACACGTTCTAATTGTTGAATATTCAATCATATCCCATTATTGTGGAAGTCAGGAACCTGATGAAGCTGATTACAAATTAATTATATTGAACATTTGCCTTGCGATTTGGCCTCCTAAGGGAGCAAGCTACTTACCAATACATGCTAGATAATTTGATGTTGTTATGTTCTAGGTATGGGCAACAGATCTAGATAGAGTTCATAGTTAATTGAATTTCGACCTAACTATGTTATGGTATAGTTGAAAATCGAATGGTGGTGATTTGGGAAAGAGGGCATGGTATGTCCATTCGATGCAACGGCAGATAGTTTCCTACCAGTTGAAGTTTCGTTAGGTCTTTAAATTAAAAAAAAGAACGTATTCCTTTTTAAAAGGCTAGCAACGCACCTGAGTCTCCTCTGGTGTTGCAGGTGTCCATGGGCGGCGCTTCGCCCGCTTCGCTTTAGGTAGCCCGTATGCTCGTTTATCCCCTATTCTTGGTTGCTTTATGCTTCCATAACTTGCTTCATGGCTGCTTGTTCTACGATTCTAAAATCTATTCAGTTACATAGGTAGGTATTCAGTTAATTTTACATGACATTTACAACGCCTGTCAATAGTGACAGGCGTTGTAAATGTCATTTGGTTTATTGAAGACCCAAACAAATGTAATTAAATAAATTTAAAATGACGAACTACATTTCAGGTCTAAAAATACAAAAATCATGTCCGATTATTTGATCACAAACTTAATTTCAATCTGAATTAATTTCTAAGACTTAAAAAGTCAGATCTGACGCCGCTCGGGAACATAATAAATGGTAGTTCAACATGGCTCACTGCTTCCGCAGCCACTTTCGCTTTAAATCCCTGGGAATTAGACGAACTTAGGTCTCTCAGGGTATTCTTCAGTTGCAGCGGGCGCTGAATGTTAAGCGCTTTTTACGCTAACGACCCTTTAAGCACCTACTGCTTAGTATAAGCTTGAAAGGAATTGTTTTGAAACGATATTGTTAAGCCTGTAACAGTGATTAGATAAAAATTAAATTAATTTATTATTTGGTTTAGTAATTATCGTCATCATCAGCCTATGAGTGCCTTGTACTGACCAAAGGCTTACATTCCTATAAGCATTGATCACTGCCCTGGTTTCGTATAGAGAGTACATATAACTTGAAAAAACTCGCATTGGTACTTTCTAGGATTCGAATTAGCACAGTAGTAGTGGATCTTAACCTCCGAGTCACAACGACCTTTAAACAATAATTTAATCAATCAGAATCAGAATCAATGAACATACACTCAATGACGCTTTCGCAGATGCGGCAACTACACGCAACCCACTGATGCTCATGATGAAGAGTCCCTCTGTGACACGAAAGTAGTAGAGCTTTTCACCATTCAAGTACGTGAATAAACTGTGAATTTTAGTTAACTAATGTCTCACAATAATTATTATAAAAATAGAACACACACCCCACTTGTAGTACTACTAGATATTAAATAGATGCAGAACAAAATGCATAACGCTTTAATACACTTGGCGATTGAAATAGGCTATTTCCTAGAGAATATTCTATCGGTCCGTGCACAAGCAAATATGTTGAGGAAATAAGGATGCAGTCTTTAAGTAAGGCTATGAACACACTCCTATTGTGATAGAAAAGTTGTTCTGTGTACAACAATAGACAGTGAAAACGTTGTGACTGGAGAAAAATTCGGTTTTATGACTAAACATGCACACTGTAGTATTTCAATTTGGTGTGGATGACTATGTAGATAATTCGTTTTCTGATACAACTAGTTTTTTGTACAACATACTTTTATGAAAAACTTAAAGTTGAATTTTCACTACGTATGGAAGATAACTGCTTGTAACGATAATGATAAAAACCAACTACTGGTAACCGATCAAATACAACTACTAGTCGTTAAGAGCCTAATTTTGAACATGGATGAACATTTTCTAAAATCTCATGCTGCAAAAAATGTTATAATATTCTCTAAAGGCTGTTAAACCACAATCAGTACAATAAAAAAACAATTTCCTTTTCCACAAAACAAAAAACAAAAAAAAAATAGCTGCTAAAGTCAAAAAAACAAAACCATAAAACATTCTATTTTCAAACATCCAAAACAGAACCGTTACAAGCGAACAATTAAAAGCAATTGAATGAATTCTATCCAGCCAGCATGAGACCATAGTGTGAAAGACTCCTCATATTTCACCGTTCCACTTTCCCAGCGTCTCCCTTTGATTCCTCCGTGGAAATGGAAGCGATTTCGTCCCATTCAGGCAACGTGTGTGGGCTATTCAGAGCCGAGCGTCTAAAGTACCCTTACCGTAATGTTATCATATTTTAAAGCTGTTCCTCTAGTGCAGTTCCGTAAAATAATTTAGGGTTGTTGATAATTTTTTGCGCATTCTGGTAACATTTAGGTTTCTGTGCCATGCTCAAATAATTGTAAGTATCATTACATTAATAATTCTACAACATACTCTAGTTTTTTTTTTGAGGGGGAAAAATCATTCAGTGACTTTGCCCTCCTTGGGTGAGGCGAGAGGGAGTATCAAACTCTTACTGACTAATAATCACCCCGTTCTAACACCTGCTTTAAGAGCCGGAGCCCCAGTAAACCCGCTAGGTAGTCCGCAGCTCCGGAAATTCTACATACTCTAGTCTTCTGTTTTTGAAGGAAGAAAAAATCATTCAATGACTTTCCCAGCTTGGGCGAGGCGAGAGGGAGTATCAGACTCTTACCGACTAATAATCAGCTCGTTCTTACTCCTGCTTTTCGAGCTGGAGCCCCGGTAAACCCGATGGATGGAACCCACAGCTCCAGAGTACTCTAGTCTAATAGATACATAATGTGTTTTCCTAAACTTACATAGTACGAGTACTTGTACCGAATCGCAACAGACTCAATACTACAACAAGCAAACAGGTAGAGAACGTCAATATTAGTTAACCTAATTGCTTACTATTACCAATATCTCTGTTTGCGTAGCAGCTATAATTATGATCTTCTATTACTATAACAGGGATGATGACACTCTCATTCATAAATTTGATGAACTACTTAACTTTCGATTTTTTTTAGCTAAATTTCTAGAAATAAGTCTGCTATTTGACGTCAAAAACTTATAAAGTCGTAATAGAGTATTTCATACAAAGTTCATAGAAAATATCGTTTTTGACGTTTCGAAAAAGTATTGAATTTGACTAGTAGGAAACATGCCTATTAAAGTACAGAAATACATATTTAATAAATAGTTAGTTCTTGATACGTATGCACTTTTACTTCATTCTTTAAGGCAAGCTAAATTAATTGCTGAGAAGTATTTAGGTCGAAAAATAAAGATTTGTAGTCTGATATTAATTCGTTTTATTTGGACAATGTAGCCAAATCAATCTATTTAATTTAAAACGTAAAAAAATGTAATATTGATATGATAACAATTTACATAATAACTTAAGGCAGAGGTACTTCTCTTGAGTAGGGTCTAAATAAAATAACCGACTTGGTATGGATTGGACTTGACATGGACCTCACAACTTTTTACGGTAGAAAAACTTAGGTGCGAGACTTGTGTCCGAATACTCAAATGCTACTCAATTTTAAGACGCTCTCAAAACTAGTTCTGTCCCTATCAATTCTTTATAAAATGACAGAGATAGCACGATATTTAAGTACAACTTAAAATTGAGTGGCATTTCAGTATTCGGGCGTTGGTACGTTTTTTACTGGATGTTTTTGATGATATTAAGTTTGCATAGAACGCTTCCACTTAAATGTTCTATTGTGTTCGTTTACAAAGCATTCTAACAATTACTATATTTTTTTTTAAATCCATGAATCAAAACACACTATAGTACATTATAATTAATTTGCGCAAAACGTTTTCTAGTGATCGTTCCTGATTAGTGGATCTAACTCTGACAGCTATGTATGGGGCTCAGGGATTCGTTGGTAACGTCAGCTAATTTGATTTGATTGGTCGTTAATACTGTATGATACTCTCTGTTCTATTCGTAAGTAATTAATCTGTCGTTTGCCATGTTCACCTTGTCAGTTTAGTTTTTGTTGATAGGACTGCCGTGTTATGTGGGATGGGTTTGATTTTATGGTTAGTAGATGTAATGTAAGGTGTAGTGTGACTGAGAGTTATGTAGATTTATACCGATTTTGCTATTAGAACGGAACCGGATGGGCGAAATTGGATGCGGATAGATACAATTTAATGTACTTACTTTAAAAAGAACATACATTCAGATGTATTTGTACAACAGTCAAACTGTGAGGTTACGAAAGCGCATAATAGTAGTATCTATTAGACTAGAGTACTAATGTAGAATTACTAATGTAATGATACTTGCAATTAACATGGCACATTAACCGAATTGGAGCAAAATGCGCAAAAACTTATTAACAACCCTTAATTATTTAACGAAATTGCACTAGGTAAGTAATTACAATTCAATATAGTCCTATGATATTGTTACTAAAACTTTATTTTTTAATGAGATCGTGTGGCACTTGTCGGCAGTAGAGGACTGGATCACCTATAAAGGATGTGAAAGTATTAACTACATGGTTGGCGCGATGGCTACGCAACTGGCTGCCATGCAACGTGTCGCGGTTTTGATTCCCGCACGAAACAACTTTGGTGTGATCCACAAATTGTTGTTCAGGGTCTAAGTGAAGTTGTATGTTTGTAAACGCACGCACTACCCAGGAGAAAATGCACCACAACAATGAAAAAAATCGTAGTGTAGTGCTACGCTTTTTTAAAGAAAAGAAAGAATACTTATATTAAAGTGTCACCGAAACTTAGCTTTTTATTGTCCAGTATACTTGAAGAACAAGATCAAAATCTTCAGAAAGTCCATAATAGTAAGAGTTGAACGTCGCCCGAAGAAATTGATGCCGCTATTTAAAATGTCAAGTCTGGCAAAAAACGGTCCATTTCGAAAACAGCGTTAGACATCATTAGTTCGGCATTATTGTTGTAATGGCTCCATTTGACGCAGTCGTGAGACGCATAATCTGTCTACATTTCTTATAATAGTTTTTAATTTTATTATTATTTTCTGACTACCTTTAGACTGCTTCGATGGTCGACTGGTTGCAAGGGGTCTTGGGTTCGATTGCCGGGTCGGGCGAAGTATTACTGGGCTTATTTCGGTTATTCGAAAATTTCTCAGTGGTAGCACGGAGTGTGGAAATGTGTCCGGTATATGGCAATAGGCTCACCACCTATTACATGGGACTTACAAAAAAAATTGTGAAATGTGGGTGTACATTGGCATTATGTGCCATAATGTGCAACTTTGCCTACCCCTTCGGGGATTAAAGGCGTGACGTTATTATTTTCTGATAATAATTCCTTTATTGTATCGTTAAGTTTTATTTCTATGAATGCAATTTTCTATTCAATTCGTTTAATGGAATGAAAAATAGTTTTATTATTTTGCATTTAGCTGGCGAACATTTTTTTCTTAATGACTTATTTTATCTTTGCTTTTTATTGAAGCATCGTGGGCCCTATTAGATGTTTATCTTCATTACATTAAGATAATCAAAGCCATTAAAGTCAAAGTATTTTATTAATCCTTATACAGGCATTTTGGAAACCTTTAAAAATAATCGTCTTGCTGTTAATCAGTAAAGCATGTGCTTACTGCGTCAGTGAAGATTGGTTCTTGTTCGACGCCCGCTTTAGTTAATTCAGCAATAAAAATTTAGGCATTTAATTTGAGAAATGTTAAGGAGTAACATACATAGACTGCGTGGTTGACGCTGCGTAACAAGTTTTTTGTTTGATTCCCACACGAAATAACTCTTTCTATAATCCACAAATTGTTGTTTCGGGTTTGCGTATGATACACATACTTATTTATATGTGAATTTGTATGATCGTAAATGCACACATGAGACAGAAGAAAATCCTAATATATGACGTTTTTTATAGAAAGAAACAAAACAGAGTAAAATACATTAAAAAAATACGGAATGTTTGCAGCAAATAGGTGAGGTTTGACCAGTAAAGCAGCCAAGTAATTAGTCTCTCAGTTACCGACGTGTCGCGGTTTCTAACGGAACAAATATTTGCTTAACACACTGAGAGGGTAAAGGGTAGGGAGTTTATGTAAACAGGAATTAGGTTAACTTCTATACTTTCTAGGTAACTGAGTTGCTAAGCCGTGTGGTGACGGCAGAGTTGTATATATTTATAAACGACCTTTATGCTTTTTGTGGGTATGGTAAGAAGTGACTAACCCTTATTCCAATGGTTTTTTTCCGTTTCGGGCAAGGCGAGAGGGAGTGTCAGACTCTTACTGACTAAAAGCCACGCCGTTCCTATTCCTGCATTTCGAGCCGGAGCCCCGGTAACCCGCTAGGCAGTCTGCAGCCCCGGATCAAGTCAAGTGATTAACCCTGGAACGTAATAACCAATAATGACTCGATGAACATGAATCAATCTATGTTTGTGATAGAAATACCATACTTTAGATTTTTTTATTAGGTGTACCTAAGGCCACGGCATTTTTCGTAACTATGCAGTAGCGCGTTCACTAAAACCCTGACAGATTGCTATTAACGCAACGCATGTTACTGTTATGTGCACTTTGTGATTATATCGATGCAGACGCGTGACATCACTGATAAAAGTAATTGTAGGTAAGGGCCCTAATATGAAAAATGTATAGTTATTCAAAGATTTTGGATTGATTTAATGTGAAAGGTTATTAATTTCGGCCGTATGAGACTAGACATTTCAGAGATATTAGGCAACTACTAAATGTCGTGGTGGCCTGGGGCTTTAAAATACCCGCGCCTGCTTCTCATGCTTGAGGACGCGGGTGCAATACCTACCAATAGCAATTACCAATATTCACATCAATTAAATCAGGAAGGGAATAAAATTATCTTCACTAATATTCTGGTCTACAACAGACCACTCTGTTCCACTTATAAATAAAGATACAAATGTAGGAAATGTCTTAATCAAAATAGTTCAAATTACAGCACAGTTTTTAAATTAAGACACAATTATTCTTTATGATTTTGCACCTGTTACATAAATTACATGTCGTCTGTCTCGTTTCACCTCAATTATAAATGTGAACAAATGTCAAAATAACATCTTGTTAGAAGTTTATTAATAGAGCACCAAGTCTGAAGAAAAAAATTTTAAGCGAAAGAAAATCTTCCCACGAGTTTCCTTTTCACTGAATGAATGAACGAACCATCTAAATTTCTGATTTTAGCTTGAGCTCTTAGTTTGCTTTTAGTTTTATTAAAAGTACCATATAAACAAACACTAGTTCCAAAAATCACAAATTCTTGGCTTATTTGGCTTCAGCTAATCTGCGTCGAACAAAAACTCACGAAAATCGGTCCATAAACATCATAATCAAATAGTTACGTGAGTAAACCGATAACATAATAATAATCATTAGTTTAAAACAGAATAATAAAAAAAAACAATACAATATAAAACTTTCAATACAAAAACATAAACATGATAAATAAATTGTCGAAGTACCAGGAGCCAGTATTATTTCAACGGATTTGTAAAATTGTCACCGTTCATTTCCGTACATTTTATCATTCCTAGCATTTTGGCTTGTGGCCACCGAGGTAAATACATCGCCACGTCGTTGATCCTTATTTATATGACATTAGAGTTCATAATGGCCGGTGTAATAGCTTACATTGTAGGAAGTGAACACAAATAAGATTTATTGCCAACTAACGTGTAGATGGGTTTGCCTACGTTATTATGGATTGTACAATTTATGTGCTTTGAATTATGTTCAAATGTTTCTTAGATTTTGGTGAAAGGAATATTATAGCTTTAGACAATATTGTTCAATTCCTACAATTGAGACTGCCTGCTTGGTTAAGTTTCTTTAATTCCCGGATCGGGCAAAGTACCGGGTAAGACTCTTATCCAAATCTTGTAACCAATAGTAATTTAGAACATGCGTGTATTAGTTTTTCACTGGTCTAAATTATTCATATTAATATATTAGTTTGGATCAAAATAATGCTCTTTTGTCAAACAAACCCGATTTTACAGTATTCTAAATACATATTCGGTTTTCGATAATTTTATTATCAAAGTATCTAATTGAAGAACAAAGTTTGAGAATGTGTACTAGGACATAAGGATTACCTCCTATTACATGGAAGCTATAACATAATCATGAAACTACTCTGCTGTCACAACACAGCTTACATTAAAACACTATTCATAATGAACCAAAAAAAAGCACTTCATTTTATTAAAACCACCGACAACATAGTAAAAAGTGCACTCAATAATGAACCTTAATAAATATTTCATTGAGAACATAAAATTAATTGGCGACTAATCGAAGCGTCTAACTTTGTGCAATGAGCTGAATTAATTAGTACTACATTTGGTTGGCTAATACTTGCGGGGATCGATTAGCCTGATAGCCGTATATCCGATGGGCATGACCACGCTACAATGTAATTCTAGGCAGCAAACTGGGAATACCTGATTAGTTTTAGGAGTCAGGTGTAGGGGCTGATCTAGTTTGTGTAGGTTTTGATTAGATTTTAGGTTACGTTTTAGCAGCTGCGGACTACCTAGCGGGTTTACCGGGGCTCCGGAGAAGGAACGAGGTGGTTTTTAGTCAGTAAGAGTCTGAGACTCCCTCTCGCCTCGTCCAAGGCGGGAGAAGTCATTGGATGATTTTCCCCCTTCAAAAAATTAAGGTTACGTTTTAGCACACTTCTTCCATTACTAGATTCCGGATTTTTATCTGGGGATAATGAGTGAAAATAATATATACACAACGTAATAACACCCCCTTTTCTCCAACTATGTTATGAGTCCACCTGGTACAGTGAACTAGTGGAGTGGTTCAGAAGTGAAAAAATATACAAATGAAACAGAATTAGCTTTTTTTCTAAATATACAACACAACACTATATAAGTATATGAAAACCTAATTATATGCACTTAACGAGCAGAAAATACTGATGACTGTTGATAAAGCGAAAGAGGTATATAAAATAGCAACTGGCGTTCCATAGTCTCTGCCTACTATCATGTGAGACTGGCATGAGATTACGTATCTATGTATATATGTAGAAACTATACATGCGAGGAAAACTAGACCCAGCGCGAACGGAAATTAACTAATCGTTCAATTCCTAAATCGTTCGTAGTCAATCAGGCTGATGTGACCAGTACCCTTAGTACCCTTAGTTAGGCTTTACGGTCGGTGCTCTGATTGGCCGGCTCGAATAAACCAACCAATCAGAGCACCGAATGTGATCCCGTATCGATTATTTTAAACGTAAAGCAAACTTGTACTATGTTTGCTGTATGCCAGAATTGTCCCCAAGCATCCCATGCTTCATTACTAAAATTATGTATTATTGCCAAAGTGCACGTTAGTCGTTTATATTTCTGTAAATAAATTAAAATGATGGTGGCAATTCCAACGTGTGTAGCCAAATTGATTTGTTGATTTATTTTATGAGTTTGTTTATAGTTGTTATAATTTATGTGTTGAACATTAAATTAGAGTAGTTTTAATTGCAATATTCGTCTCGTTAATGCTCGTTAGTCGATTAGTCACAAGTATTCGCGAACACGTGGTCTACGGTAAAATTATTAGGCTGTAGAAAATATTGTCTGGGCTATTTTCCAAAATCTTTCGGAGATGTAAAAGCATGGAGTCTGGAATTGTATCTGGTACAAGGCCATCGAATTACTACTATTAAGTACTCTTAGGTCATTATTTTATAAATATTTTTTTTTGTCTTCACGCCTTTCATCGCGTGGCGCGTATAGGCAGAGTTGCACATTACAGTACGTAATGCCACTGTACAGTTTGCACCCAATTTTCACCATTTGTGTTATAAGTCCACTGTAATCTATATACTGGACACATTTCCAGACTCCATGCTACTACTAAGAAACTTTCGAAAAACGGAAAAAAGCCCAGTAATACTTTGTCTGAGCCAGGAACCGAACTCGAGACCCCTCGACCGCGACCACTGGACCAACGAGGCAGTCATATTTATGGCGGCAACGGCCATAATTTTATAGAACAAAAATATTTTTGTTCTATGCAATTCTATCTTCCCGTTCCACCATTCAAATATATACCAGGTTTCATTATTAATAAGTTTGTTTTTATCATACAAATTACAAAATAAACCATATTTGTCCATCTATTACGATAGAATTATTCCAAACCCTAAACTCGTTATCTAAAAGATAAATTCACTACACAGATTATTACAATTACAAAAGTTTACACAAACGTAATAACCTTAGGTAATTACAGCAGGGTTGTCAGGTGTGACAAACAAATAGGGTTGTGTAAATAAAGTTATGAAACTTCTCATTTAGGGATGCGAGTCTAACTGTTTAAGGGTTTACATAGAAACTAATAGGTGGGTAAGTAAATATAAACTGGTTAGGTTTAGGAGTAGAATATTTTGGATGAAAATGATGCTTCTGAAGGAAGGTCCAAGTTAAAGTGTCTAATAATTGCAGTAAACTTGTGTGATCAAAACAATGATCCAATAAATTTTTTTTTAAAGGGTTCCGCCTCTTTTTTTCTTTATCGCCTCTATTTTTTTAAGTCAGATAATATATCTCTAAAACCTTCTCCGTGTGAAAAGAAGTTGAAAAATGCTGCTGCTGAAAACCGCATTAAAATCGGTTCAACAAACGTGAGGTATACGCGCACAAACAAACGTACGTATATACAGGTCAAACTGAAAACCTCCTTCTTTTTAAAGTCAGTTAAAAACTATTCAAGAAAGATGTTTTAAAAAATAAAGTAAAAGAATAAAATATAAAAACTCTTAAACGTATGTTATTTATTTATAATCTACCCATCTGTGTAAAAGAATAGCAAATACTCGCAAACGCACACATAACTCTTTATTTTGACAACTGCTCGACTAGAGAGCAAATGGAAAAACAAATAAATTCACACGGATACGACACGACTACGACATCACACGGTGCGTCGTAAACAATGAGTGGAAATTGAATTGAAACTTTCAAAATGGCGGTTTGACAGTTAAATAGTGACAGTTACTTATAAAGTTACGCATTGTCATTGTGCGAAATTGAAAACGTAAACTGATTTCCAACATAGATTATTAATTAATGGAGTGTCGAATTACGAATATAGAGAGAGCGTGTTATATTTTTGTTGTGTAAAATTTTGACTTTGAAAGTTATTTTTCGTTTAGTCTTCTGATTGGTTAGTTAATTTGGAGCTGCTAATCAAAGGACTAAACGCAGTAACGTTTCCATTGCGTTAAAGTAAAAATAAATCTCTCACACTCCCTAGGCACACTGACTAGCATATAAATCTATCTTATTACATTTAAAGTGTGGGAGAGCCATGCTTTAGCACCAATAGCTCGGCTCAACCGGAGTAATACCACGGCCTTACAGAAAAGCGACGTGAAGCAACGCTTGCATTGAATGAAAGAATGTTACTTCACCTTAACACTCTGTCCTATATTCTTCTTATTCCTCCATGTTTTCAAAAATATTACTTTCTACTATCTAATCTATGTGCAGAGGCGGCGAAGGGCAAATAAAGCTGAAGTTTTGCTATAAATTATAACCTCACATGCAGCGGGGGCGGGCTTTACCATGAAACGCGGAATAATAACGCGTTTTGTGAATAAGCTAAACAGTAGGGGAATAATTGACTGACTTGGCTGGAAAAACCATAGAAAATTTGTATTATTTGGAGGGTTTGGGTAACAAGACCCTTCCTAACGTCGGGTCAAAGCAACGTAATGTATTCTATAAAGTTTTTATTAAGACAGACTTTTTATTGACACAAATACTTACTTTTTATAAATAAATACATATTGAATTTTTACTTTAATATTTCTTAAAATAGTTTTGACCATTTTTATTTCAATTAAATATACCCAATATGACTCGGGAAAGTTTTGACTAATTAGTAAGCCGTTGCCCCTCACTAGAAATTTCTCCGGTGTCGTGCGTGCGCTTACAAACATACAATTTCACATACATATGACATACACGAAACAATAATTTGTGCATCACATAAAGAGTGAATCGAATCCACTATATGTTGTATGGCAGCCGGTTTCTCAGCCACCGCACTAACCGTGCAGTAAATTCATATATTACATGTTGTGGAATACAAAAACAAAAACAAATATATCGCTATATATCTCAACAATATAATACATCATGTATGAAAGCGAGTTTCCTTAGTACTTATGTAATATACTATGAGCTGAACTTTAAATCGTAAAGTGTTCAGTGTTCCCAACAGTGTTGGAAATAATTAGAAGAGTATTAGCGCTCCCAGCTAATAGCTATTAAAAGTTTCTGTCAGTAAAGGCCATGGTGATTACACGCGGTATTCTATTTATTGTAAAAATAGAATCTAGGGTTGTATGTGTGGGTTAAGGTAGCTCTAGAAAATAGGTCTTATTTTGCTTAAAGAGATAACTAAATTATATTAATTCTGATAAAACGTATGACGGTGCGGAAAATAGGTTTTTAAATATATGTGACTGTCTCGTTGGTCGAGTGGTCGCAATTGCGACTACCGGGCAAGGGGTCCTGGGTATACAGGGCTTTTTTCGGCTTTCGAAAATTTCTCATTAGTAACACAGAGTCTGGAATTGTCCCCAGTATATGGTACTGGCTCACCTCTCACCTATTAAATGGGACTTATATCAAAAATGGTGAAAAAGTGGGTGTACATTAATAGCAGCATTACGTGCCGTAATGTGCACCTCTGGCTACCTCTTCGCGGTTAAAAGGCGTGATATTGTTTTTAAATATGTGTAGTGAAAGAAGCAAGAAAACAAAACTTGGTTCTTAGTTGACATTTATTGTTTGTTTTTATTTTTTGTTATTGACCCAAGCTATTTGAGTTCATTGCAATTGTTTCTATCTTCAATCGCCCCTTATGAATCATTGTTTCGTAATGTCCTTTCCTTTTGATACAAATAATCTACCTATTATTATTTTTTCTAAGTTAACCTGTTTTCCTCCTTCTATCTCTATCAATTATTATTATGTATATCGTAAGATATGTCACAAGTTATCCCAAAAAAGAACTTCTATAACATTTGCCTGTACCGAGACTTACACCCGAGACCTCTCAGATACATGGTTGCCACATTACGAAGACTAGATCGGTTCGCCAAGTGAAATCAACCATCTATTATACATACAGTTGAATTATCTATCTGTAGATCTAAATACTGGGTATAGGATACTCGTATAGTATACATACAGGCCCCCACACATACTACAATCCATTAGCTGCCAATTACTCTGTAACACGATTCGTTTGCTACGTGACTCTCCGATGGGGACCGAGCGTATTAAGCCCAGTGGACGGATCCAGTGACAACTACTCGCATCATTGCCAAATGGTATGGCTACCTATTTTATTTAGTTTTAGGGTTTAATTTTGTATGTTTGTTTTGGAAGAGATTTGTGTCTTATTCTTTTAAGAACATACGTAAGTAACTCTGTATACGTACTATAACTCTGGACATACGTACAAAGTTACTTACCTACATAAAAATATAGAAATTCACAATTCAACACAATTTTAGTGATACAAGAAAAAGGAGTAAACAATACATAGGTTCCCATTCCTATACTCCCCACGAGTATCATAAAGGCTACACCTAATCCTTCAATGTCTTCTCTCGCCTAGAGTGAGGCGAAAGGGAGTGTCACCATACTGACTACTAACCACCCTGTTCTAAACTGCTTCTTTTGATACCTTTGGATATTAGTGCAAACCCCCTCTAAAAAATAGTTAGAGAAAACCTGTGGTCCTTGCTATGGATTCGATGATAATGGACTAAAATAGTACAATCTATTATTATTGTTATTTATTGTTGTTTATAGTATATTCAGTGATTGATTTAATTGAAAATACTCAATTAATATATGTGGTAGGTGATACGTCCACAATTTCAACAAAAAGTGGTTCGAAAAGACGTGAAGGTACTCATAAAAATTTCAAGAACCTATAATTAAATAGCATCTATTCTGTTTATAAGTTGACAGTGACATAAACACGAAAAAATCGCATGTAACTATCATATTTGCTTAGTCACGATGACTAGAATAATTAAAAAGTTGATGTTAGATGTTATGATAATAATAATAATTAATTTGTACTTAGTTTTTGGTTTACGAGAAGTATCTTTGTCAATGAAGATGTTATTAAATGATTTAAAAACAACAATGGTCTCCTATTTTCTTTAACTATTATACAATATTCCAAACGTCGCGCTACCCCAGCATAGTTTCTGGGATTGTTTGTTTGTGATAAACTCAACAAGAATTCTGTCTACATAAGACATTTTCCTTGTTTCATTATTTACGTCCCACACTTGGTAAATATGTGTGGAAATATAAAGAACGAAATCAATATAGAAACAAGCTTGTACATAAGGCACTATTGAATGCAGAAAGAAACAGTGGTGTAAGTCAAAAACCTTTACGTTGCGTCGATGAAATGTAAATAGACCGTAAGCCAGCGATAGGTAGTCACGACCTTTGGGATGCTCATCCAGCGATCTCAGGGAAGACGGTAGCACAGTGGTCACGTGCTACCGTGTAACTTGCACAGCGAGGCTAATGGGAGGTACACGTCTCCCTAGGGATGTGCCGTAACAGGCGTTGCACCATAGGGGCTCCGGAGCAGGTCTAATTAGAATACTCGGTGCCCCTTATCGGTGCTAAAGGTGGCCACCGGGGTGGTTTTATTGAGCTAAAAATCCCACACTCCCTAGTCTTTCTCCCCAAAAAGCTAGGCGCCTTTTGAAGGATTCACCTCGTCATCAAAAAAAAAATTTAAAATGTAGTCACGACCAATCTCCTCACTCGATAGTTTGCAAAGTAATTCCGAGAGGGGTCTACCTTTATTAGTAGAATTTTTTTGGTCATAATTTTATTTTGCATTACAACGCATGGCAGAAACTTCATTTCGCAGAAAATCATTTGGTATACCATCATTTGCAATACATTAAAAACGCATAATTTTGTAAGTCAGAATCATCTTTAGGCATAAATTGATACGCATAATAATTGAAAGGTAGAACCATCATATTGCAGAATGTTCACTTTCAGAATCGTCTTTTGGCATACTTTTTATATCCATAATAATTAAAAAGTATAACCATCATATCTCAGAATGTTCACAGTTAGAATTGTCTTTTGGCATACTTTAATATCCATAATAATTGAAAGACTCATCTATCACGCAAGCAAGCATGCAGCATGCAAGCAAGCATGCAGCATGCAAGCAGGCTTGCAACAAGCAAGCAAACAAGCATGCAGCGTGCAAGCAAGCAAGCAAGCAAGCAAGCAAGCAAGCAAGCAGCAAGCAAGCAAGCATGCAAGCAAGCAAGCAGCAAGCAAGCAAGCAAGCAAGCAGCATGCAGCAAGCAGCAAGCAGCAAGCAGCAAGCAGCAAGCAGCAAGCAGCAAGCAGCAAGCAGCAAGCAGCAAGCAGCAAGCAGCAAGCAGCAAGCAGCAAGCAGCAAGCAGCAAGCAGCAAGCAGCAAGCAGCAAGCAGCAAGCAGCAAGCAGCAAGCAGCAAGCAGCAAGCAGCAAGCAGCAAGCAGCAAGCAGCAAGCAGCAAGCAGCAAGCAGCAAGCAGCAAGCAGCAAGCAGCAAGCAGCAAGCAGCAAGCAGCAAGCAGCAAGCAGCAAGCAGCAAGCAGCAAGCAGCAAGCAGCAAGCAGCAAGCAGCAAGCAGCAAGCAGCAAGCAGCAAGCAGCAAGCAGCAAGCAGCAAGCAGCAAGCAGCAAGCAGCAAGCAGCAGCAGCAAGCAGCAAGCAGCAAGCAGCAAGCAGCAAGCAGCAAGCAGCAAGCAGCAAGCAGCAAGCAGCAAGCAGCAAGCAGCAAGCAAGCAAGCATGCAAGCAAACAAGCAGCAAGCAAGCAAGCAGCAAGCAGCAAGCAGCAAGCAGCAAGCAGCAAGCAGCAAGCAGCAAGCAGCAAGCAGCAAGCAGCAAGCAGCAAGCAGCAAGCAGCAAGCAGCAAGCAGCAAGCAGCAAGCAGCAAGCAGCAAGCAGCAAGCAGCAAGCAGCAAGCAGCAAGCAGCAAGCAGCAAGCAGCAAGCAGCAAGCAGCAAGCAGCAAGCAGCAAGCAGCAAGCAGCAAGCAGCAAGCAGCAAGCAGCAAGCAGCAAGCAGCAAGCAGCAAGCAGCAAGCAGCAAGCAGCAAGCAGCAAGCAGCAAGCAGCAAGCAGCAAGCAGCAAGCAGCAAGCAGCAAGCAGCAAGCAGCAAGCAGCAAGCAGCAAGCAGCAAGCAGCAAGCAGCAAGCAGCAAGCAGCAAGCAGCAAGCAGCAAGCAGCAAGCAGCAAGCAGCAAGCAGCAAGCAGCAAGCAGCAAGCAGCAAGCAGCAAGCAGCAAGCAAGCAAGCATGCAAGCAAGCAAGCAAGCAGCATGCAAGCAAGCATGCAGCAAGCAAACAGCATGCAAGCAAGCATGTAAAAACAACAATGTTTCCGTCACGGCTCCGGCGCTGCGGGGCTCCGGCGGCCCCACGCGCGCTAATCGTCGCAGACGGCTTTCGCTCACCACCGCAGCTTCGGCTTGTTGGCCGGCTTCGCCGGCCAGCCTCAGCAGCGGCGGCTCGCTCGCAGCCGCCTGCTCCTCAGCCCGCGGGCCGCCTCGCCCCTCCGCGCCTACGCGATTTTAAATTGCACTCTAGGGGTAGGGCAGACAAGACTACGTGCAGTCGGTTTTGCAGCGATTCGGTTCTGTCACTTCACTAACTTTTATTCTACCATCTTCTTAATATGCCAAGTGAAATTATGCCAAACAATCGTCGCTCTAAATAAACGTTATGTGAAACAAAATTATGCAAAATTAAGCTTTGCCAAACGTAATTATGCCAAATAAAATTCTACCATCTTAAAAATATGCCTTTGTAAATTCGGATATATAAACATTCGGCAAAACAATAATTATATTAAACAATTTTTATGCCATATGTATATTCGTTCAAAGAAGATTCTGCCAGGTGTGTTATGCCAAACAAATTTCGGACCATTAAAATTCTGCCAGATAGAGGGAACCCTTCCGAGAGTTGTATTATAAAGCATGTATTGACTGCATCGTTGGTCGAGTGGTCGCAAGTGCGACCGCCGTACAACTACAAGGCGTCTCTGGTTCGATTCCCGGGTCAGGCAAAGTATTTGGCTTTTTTCGGTTTTCCGAAAATTTCTCAGTAGTAGCACGGAGTCTGGAATTGTGTCCAGTATATGGCAATAGGCTCACCCCCTATTACATGGGACTTCTAACAGAAATGGTGAAAAAGTGGGTGTACGTTGTGTAGCGGCATTACATGTCGTAATGAGCACCTCTACCTACCCCTTCGGGGATAAAAGGCGTCACGTAGTGCAGTGGCAGCCGCCAAAACAGGTAAAAAATCTTATCTAATTTAGGAAAGGAAATCGTTTGCTGGTAATCGTTATGTGAAGGTCGGAAGGAGGATGTCAGCTGATCACACAATTATATACACGCCGTACTAAATTGTAATAGTAATATACCCTCCCCCCGTAATGCAGAATATTTTGCGTACATAATGTTTAATAATACAGTAACCTGTAGCATTTTACAAGTTATTGAAACTTGATGCCCGTCTTATATGCAACTTCACGCCTTTGATCTTCGAAGGGGTAGGCAGAGGTGCATATTGCGGCACGTATGCCGCTACACAATGTACACCCACTTTCACTATTTGCGTCATAAGTCCCATAGGGGGTGAGCCTATTGCCATATTATATTGGGCACAATTCCTAACATCGTACTACTATTGAGAAATTTTAGAAATATCGAAAAAAGTCCAGCCATTTGCTGTTTTCCCGACGCGAGAATCGAACCCAAAACCCTTGTACGAGTCGCACTTGCGACCACTTGACCAACGAGGCAGTCACGTTCAGTATAGTCTCAGACTTGGTGCCTAGTTTACGATCTATAAACACAATCTTTTGATAATGTTTTAACAAATAATAACTTTATCAATCATCTTCAAGTAAATTCTTGCGAAACTAATGCAGTATATGAAAATTGAACGTCATATAAAAAATACATAAACAGATCACTTATCAATCTCTTTTATGTGCATTTTATTTAAAATAAACTTTAAATATATGTAAATAAAGATTCGTGTGCAATGAACTATTGTTGAGGCTATTCTCTGAAGAGATTGGACTAGATAATAATGTATTTTGATGTAAATAACAGATAAATAAGACTTTAAAGATATATTGAAAATACTATTGTGTAGTAAAAATTGGATAAGTAAATAGTTTTTAATATAAAGAAATGAAGATTTTATTAAGAAGAGGTAAAAACAAAATGTATAAAATTTTACGATTACTTTTATCTTAGGTTATAGAATTAAAATAAAATTCGATAAAGGAGTTGTTAGACTTTTAGTTTAGTTTTGAGTTTGAAAAATAAAATGTAAGTAAACATATGTATTAGGTGCTACGCTGCCAGACGAAAACAAATGTAAAAGAATGAAAACCGTCCATCGGGATCATTTCCTGGTGTGAAAAATATCTAATTTACTCCTCAAAAAAAAATTGTTAGGGGTTTAATATTTGTGCGGATCTGCGGACGACCCGTGCGTGCAACGCAAGGCGCTGTCTTTAATCACTAAGAGTCTGACTCTCACTCACACCTCACCCAAGGCGGGAGAAGGCATTGGATGATTTTCTCCAAAAAAAAAAACAAATTATTTCGTAGGTAACACCTAAATAGTTAAACAGTGTTATCTAAGCCAGTTAATACGTTAAACCTGTACAAATACCATCGCATTTACTTTGAAATGTAAACATTTTCGTACAAACCTACTTATATACATATACCATTGTTATGTATTTATTTACACAGTTGCCGACTAATGAAGATAACGCTTTCTTGTTTCCGAACACTGGCTTATATTTCTTTTGTTGTCATTGCAGTGAATTGAAAATCATAATAAATATATTTTTCTTTTATTTAGTATTGGAATAGAAAAAAATTATAAATTATACGGTCCATTAAATAGAAAATTAGTCATTGTCTCGTCTGCCTGGTTGAGTGGTCGCAAGTGCGATTGCTGGGCAAGGGTTCTTGGGTTCGCCTGTGAGTCGGGCAAAGTATTGCTTGGCTTTACTCAGTATTCAGATTGCTGGAATTGTGCCCAGTATATCATACTAGGCTCAACCCCTATTACATGGAATTAATGACACAAATGGCGAAAACTGGGTGTAAATTATACAGTGGTATTGCATGCCGTAATGTACACCTATGCCTTCCCTTTCTGAATAAAAGGCGTGACGATACTGTATACTGAAAAGTCGGAAACAGTTTATTATAAATACTAATTAGTATTATGAGCTTGCATTTTAATGTGAAACCATACTTACTTTGTCCAGATTAAAAAATCGTGGTAGTTTTACAATATCTCAATCGCCATATCCACTATGGTTAATATTAAACTAATCAAATCAATTATAATAACCAACAACGTCTCAATAATTATATTACCAACAATAATTAACCAATACAATACAACCACCTTGACTCTGGTACATTAGTATTAATACTGACCTTTGGCTGGAAATCGGCTCCAGACTAACAATAGCAGGGATATTTCAGTAAGACATATCCAATGACCGGAGATATGAGGCAAGTGGAAGGTCACGGAAACTGGGTCAGACCAAATTGCAGACTGAATCTGCGGTTTAGACATAAATATAACCTGTTTGTCTGTTGTACTTCGAAGGGAAGCACATATGACCGTGAAACAGTCGTTTGTGTAATGGATCCTTGTCCGACTGAATGGTATTTTGAGTGTAAATTTGTATAACTAGCTTCTGCCAGTGATTTCGTCCGCATTCCCATGGGATTAAAAGTGGCTTATTGTACCTAAGTTCAGCATATTAATGTAGAAGATAGGATATATAACCTCACGCCTGTCTCCCATAGGTTTAGGTAGCGACTATAGAACGCCAATTGCTACTTTAGGATACAGATAGTAAAGTACCCTAAGAAAAGGAGGAACTTCCGATTAGGCAAGGTGAACTTGCCTGGTGGGCTTTCTGCCCAACTGTTCTTTGTTGGGAATTTCTAACCATGTTTATTAGCATGTAAACTTCATTATATTATTATGCGATGTAGGATTTATGACGTCATTTGTTGATTTTGATTGTCGACGTTGAAGACAAGTGACAGATGACGAAAGTCACACATAGACGGTGTGACTTTTGTCATCTGTCACTTGTCTTCAACAGTCATCAGTCTTTTCATGCATGCTCGTCGGTTAATGGTTCTTTCAATTTGGCCCTTCTTTAATGTATTGCCAATCTGGTCGATAGATGTCCGTATATCCCTATAATAAAACAAATTAAATTGCTTACATCCCATTAAAACTAGTTCAAGCCGTAGATTCCAATAAATAAGAGAAAAACAAACAAAGCATTTACTAAGAACATGCGACTAACAGATTAATTGAACAATTTAATTTAAAAAGTCCCACGTCGGTATAACCGATACAAATTGATGGCGTGTATTAAATGCAAGTATAAATTAATCCTTTTAATAGGTAATTACGTGTCACTTACAATCTAGATACCTTTAGTTAGTTAAATACTTCTACGTAAGTACTGAAAATTGTTGGAAATGTCCTTTTAAATTGTTGTGATTAATATCTATTTACTTTTTTATGAGGCATGCGCGTCACACTTGTCCAATCTTCGGACGTCCTACATGAAGAACTGGTTTGAAATATCGTTATATCGTCACGCCTTTTATCCCCGAAGGGGTAGGCAGAAGTGCACATTATGGCACGTAATGCCACTGTACAATGTACACCAACTTTTCACAATTTATGTTGTAAGTCCCATGTGGTGGTGAGCCTATTGCCATATACCGGGCACATTTCTAGAAAAACCGAAAATAGCCCAGCATTACTTAACCCGACCCGGCAATCGAACCCAAGACCCCTTTGCCTGGCAGTCGCACTTGCAACTCTGCCAACGAGGCAGTCTACTGCTACTAGACTACACGAACAACTGGTTTGAAATATCGCTATCGTTAGCGGGTTTGTGATTGAACTATGGACCTTCTCTGCATAATTGAGTTTGCCATTATCTCCTCCTTTCTTAGGCGATTTGCGAGCGGTTTGCCATTATCAAACAGCGTTACTATCTATCAAAATAATGTATAGTCCTTTAGTGTAGTTTCCACCAGAGATGTGCTACGTAGCTATGTTACGAAGATGTAATAGCTCAGCTGTGCAACTATTCCGGAGCTGCGGACTACGTAACGGTTTACTGGGGCTCCAGCTCAAAGTAGGAGAAGGAACAGACTCTTATTGACTAAGTACCACCCGGTACTTAGTCAATAAGAGTCTGACAGTCTCCCACCTCACCCAAGGCGGGAGAAGTCATTAGATGATATTCCGCTCTCAAAAAAAAAAAGAAAATATAAATGAAATCTGTGAAACTTATTGACGCTATAGGTAATCTATTCTAGTCTATTTATCATCGATTGCTAATTCGAACTGCTAATATTTTAACTGATTAATTATAGAATTATAGCGATTGGAATTCACAGGAAACGACATGACACATTTATTTTTCATTCAAATTAACATTGACATGTTTGAAGTTATTTACATCGGTAGAAATGTATTCGAAAGTAATTTTAATTTTAAAATCGTTCTTGTTACGTCATGTCTTTTTTTTTGCTTAACCGTGGCTTCCTGTCTTTCTTTGCTATTTTCATTCATGTAACATAGCGATTGTTTACCACATTCAGTGCCACCAACTTGCCCGGAGAGTCCACATAACGAGTTCAATGTTTTTGCTATTTCTTTCCAAAATGCAGGTGAATTTTCTGCTTAAAATAATACTGAAGACTAAACATACCCTAATCTAAAGAATTGCGTGGGGGATGCGAGTCTACGGCACTGAAATAAAATTTACGTGGACTCTCCTGGCGAGTCGGTGGCACCGAATGTGTTACGTAACTAATACACATAACAATGTGACTCATGTATTGACGGTGTAGTGAAATTCATCACCCCTTACTCCTTTTGTGGGTATTGTAGAAGCCGATTAATGGATTATACATTTGAAACAGATTGGATAGCACGGCTCTTTGGTAAAATTGAACCGGAGATTATTGTAAACCTAACAATATGCAGAAGAGCCTCGAGGCACATACGTCCGAACAGGACCGCGCCGTGATTGAAGAACAAACATCCAAACAAACTTTCACAATATTATATTAGTATTTTAGTATGATATTTAATGTAAGTAGGTATATTTTACAAAAAATAAGTATATAACGGTAAAATGGGGTGAATAGAAACTCAGGGGCGTTTTTTTTTTTATTACGATTATTAGTTTGTTTTTTAATAAAGCATTTTTGGTTTTAATAATGAATTAATAACAAATTTTTAAATGGTGTAAACAGTTCTAAATTACGTGAAAACACAACAAAATGTTGTTCCTATTTACCCCTGATTTGTTTCTATTCACCCCGTTTTACGGTAATTAAACGTATTATTACGTTTAAAGTAATCAAAACAAGAGCGCGTACGACGCTCTGATTGCTTGGATTATATGAACCATCCTTTAAACGAAAAGCAAACTCATAATAAAGGTACTGATCGTATCCTAAATTTGGTCACACATATCCTACATAACTAAACTACTCAATACAGAAACCTTTTGTGAAGAAAGCAATACAAATTACCCAGATTGTGTACCCAATACCTTTTACGTTACCTAATGTATTTGGCAATCCATCACAAGGAATTCCCCAGACCGATTTATAGACATCTTAAATTACCTGGAACATAAGTGGACCTAGATCGAGTTCTAGACCCAATTCTAGACTATAATAGTCTAGCCATTCAGACTAGAATTGTGAATGTAAGTATCGATTTAACAATTTAGCAAGACACAGTGTATTGTGTGATCTTTGGTCAAAGGTAACGGAGATTTGAGCGTTTACGTTTTCGTTTTGTGTTCGTAGATAATTTGTATGGGAACTTGGTTTATCTAAATTACTGAGATGGTGACGTGGTAAGAAAATTAAAAATCTGTTTAGATCGTCAGTTATTAGAACTTGAGACGGGATATTTACCATATTTATTTATTTCGATGAGATTCCGATATTTCGGCACTGTTGCAAGCGCCATAATCAAGGATGAACTGAAACTCATCGAAATAAATAAACATGGTAAATATCACGTCTCAAGTCCTAATAATACCATCAGTTATGTAATGAAAAAATATTAGACACGGCCCAAAAGGCCGGCGACGCACTTATTACGCCTTTGGTTTTTCGGGTGTCCATGGGCGGCAGCAATTACTCAACATTAGGTGATCCGTCTGCTCTTTTACCGGCTTATACCATAAAACAATAATAACACACAAAGATTCGTAGAACTGAAGCTAATAAAATAATGAGATATTTTTATTTCTAAGTACGCACGTTGTTAAATATAATGATGGCTAATTAAAAGGATACCGTACAACGGAATAAATAGACAGAAATGCGGTTACTTTGATCTTAGGAATTCTCAAAAAGGGTCTTATACTTTGGCAACGTCTAATATACATATAGATTGTTATATATAAACATTTCATCGCATATTTCTTCGTGTTAATTGATGACTTCCAAGAAATGTTATTATGTAAGTAATATTAAATACATATGTTATTTCAGATATGAGATTAAGATTAGTGAATAGTGATTACAGTCATTTTACTCCCTTGCCTGCCAAAGTTGGATTTAATTGGATGCTATGAACATATACTTAAAGGAAACATAAAACGAAATCAACATATTACATTATTATTACTCACATAAATTAATAGAGAAAAGCTCTACCAGTTTCGAGTCACAGAGGGACTCTTGATCACGAGCAGCGTACGCAGACTATTGTGGCGTCTCGAAACTAGTAGAGCTTTTCTCTAATAATAATATGTGAATAAACCGTGATTTTTAGTTAATTTAGTATGTCTCACAAACTTATTACATATAACAAAAGCCCCAATTCCCACACAAAATTCCTTTTAGCATGGCAGAAATGTAAATCTACATGATACATTATTTCAGTACAAGCCCAACGGGTGCACGGTACACTTTCAAACATTTCTGCTTAGTCACGAAAATGATAGATTTTCTATGAAATTACATTTTGCGGACGACCGCCCTAGCTTTTACTTTGGTATTTCAGTCTGAAGTGGTATTAACATAACCTATATTGCAAAAGGAAAGTTGAACTATCGTATAGCGTTGGTAAGTGTTGGAAAGTTTGTGTTACATTTCATATTTAGGTTAAGAGATGTGATGTTACACATTTTTCTTTGTGTTATAAGACGGTAAACGAGCAGACGGGTCACTTGATGTTAAGCAATCGGAGACGTCCATGGACACCCGAAACACCAGAGGCGTTACAAGTGCGTTGCCGGTCTTTTGGGGGTTAGGAATTTAAGGGCTGACGAGGAATCGCGGATTCAAAATATAGGAAGAGGGGTAATTAGGCCTCTGGTAACGTCACTTACACAACGAAACACAACTCAAACGTTGTTTCAAGTCGATTGTCCCATTCGTGCCGAAGAATGGCTCTCCAACACTTAAAAACATAATTGTGGGCACATATTTGTTAACAATGTGTGACACGGACAAAATAGCATCAAATGTCCGTACCATACAGTCTGAAGGAGTGTTCCTACATAAGTGTTTATGTTTGTGAACAAACAAGTGCGCATAGGTCTGGTGCTGGCATTATGTTAAGTTTGTTTAGTATGTTATTGTGCCATATTTGAATGTTTGAAAACAAAACTTGGGATTGGGAAGAAGAAGGGAGTAATTGGCCTCTGGTAACCTCATTTACACAACGCAAGCGTTGTTTCACGTCGGTTTTCGGTGAGGCCGTAGTATCACTCCGGTCGAGCCGGCCCATTAGTGCCGAAGCATGGCTCTCCCACATTTACTTCTCAAAAATATTGCATAAGTTTATTTATTTTGGGTTTACATTTTTAATTAGCTAAGTAAATAAGTTAAAAGTAGCCACCCACATTAGTTAGACCGTAGGTGTATTAAGCACTAAGCAATGCCAAAAAATATGACCACCAATATATTCATCAAAGTGATTGGCATTTGCATAAGATTTAAAAATATTACCTGCCCTTTTTCGTTTTACGTGCCAATGAATAAATTGAGACAGTTTTAGACTAATAAGTAACAGTTTTTTTTTTAAGGTAAATGACCTAACAATGGATGGTTACTAAAATATATTGAAGGTGAAATGAGAAGAATGAGTGCAGTTTTCTAGATAGACAATAAATCCAGATCCAATCCATCCAAAAATATAGTTTTTTTGGATGGATTGGATCTGGATTTATAGTGATGTAATATTTAGAAAGAAGCCCAGTGTAAGTACGGTGGCGCATGAGCGGACGAACCTCTTCTCGCCCCAGCAGTTGCAGGAGACACTCCAGGCGTCGGGAATGGCACGACGATCTCTTGTCACTATAAGTGCGAGTCCGCGGAAGACGAGCAAGGTTAGCTCGCCGTCTGACCTAAACCAGACTCGTGCGTCACGTTTTGTACGCGCCTCAAAGAGTCATCAGACCACCACAGATGGGGCCCAGGAAGGCTGATGCCGACACAGAGCTGAGGATTAACTAGCGGGTTGCCGGTGCTCCGGTTCGAGAAGCACGAGTAGGTGGTGGTGCGGTGAATCTGCCATAGGTAAACGGAGTCACAGTCACAGGCAGAGGAGAAACACCGCTGTGGTGGCTGGCAAGAGTCTGGTAGGCCTCCGTCGTCTCCGCGACATGGAAAGCCCATGAAAATTACCATCGTATAGCAAAAAAGTTAAGTTTCGACGAATTTCCCCACTCAAAAAAAAAAAAAACTGTAAGTGCGGTGTGTTTGACATCGTATTAAAATGAATTATGCTATTTTAATTTGTCTTTCTATCACGTTTCCACGAAGCGTTATTTAGTAAGTATATATACAGTTGTACTTTCAATGAAAAGGATGAGCTAATAAAAATAATAAAGTATCTTGATCCTCTCAGTATTGAAAACGCTAACAAATCCGTTGTATTTTCAAAGCAAAGTCACCATCGTATCGCATCGTATGGCAAACTTTTATTTCTTCTAGAATCGTATATTCCGAGATGAGATTTTCCAAACGGTCGGTACTTGCAGCTTCGTTAGTTTCTGCACAAGTGGCAGATTTATGGAAATGGCTATACTCATCAGTTTTCATGAGCTGCGCACTTGTTCCGATCGTAAACTGATCACGAAACTTGACATGGTTCGATAGTAATTTTCTACGATCTGGAACATTAAATGGTATATATTTTAGAACATATTATATGTATTATGTATTTACTTATATTTTATGAAGTTAAACTTGTTAATAATCGAAGCGGTAAAGGTAAAGATACAAAATAACACTTACTTTTTTCCTGTCAATGTATGTGTCCCCTGTAATGGGGGACGAACTTACCAAAGAGCAATTAGACCTCCACAGATGGGGTCCAATTGGGCTGTTGCTGACCCGGAGCTGCGTACTACCTAGCGGTACCAGGGTTCCGGCTTGGGAAGTAGGAGTATGGTAATGGGAGCTGTAATGGGGGCGAACCAATTGCGATACATCGGGAGTAATCCCAGAATCCGTGCTATTAATAGCCCCTACACTAGTATCAATACCAATATATCTTGCTTTGCAGTCAAACTTGACTAGCAAGGCAGTCCAACGGAATGTACATTTTTACACATCAAGCTAATATATGCTCAAAATAAGATCATGATAAACTAGATTTGTATAATTTGATGTTTAGTCATGTGTAGGTCTAATTAAATTCTGTCCATTGAAATAAAATTCAATTAGATACTAAAATCTAATCCTAAAAAGCTAAATAAAGACAACGACTAGAAAAGTTTTCAAAACATTAATTTTTATTACATCACATTTACTCGACACTGAATTTTAATGTATTCGACATTAAAGATTAGAATCGCTTGATGATGATATTTTTTTTAATAAAGTAAAACTCTAGTGCCCATTAAAGGGTGTCGTGTTTTATTCCCAAAACGTTTTCTAAGGCTTCAGTTATTTTTAATTTTAAATAATTATGTTAAATGCTGGTTAAGTCTCAATTTTTCAACAAGGCCATTTATTTTTGTCCTTCGAATAAATGTTAATGACAATAAATTATATTTTTAGAACAGAATAGATTATAAGTTAATTACCTACCACATTAATTAAATTACTAATGCTTTATAATTAAATTAAAATATTAACAACTTAATAGTAACTTATCGCCGTACTCAGATAACTATGCCATTGTTTAAGAACAAAATCATTACTAAGGATTAGTTTAATTATTCCACGGTAAACGACCAGACGGATCACCTGATGGTAAGCAATCGCCGCCGCCCATGGACATCCGAAACATCACAGGCATTACAAATGCGTTGTCGGCCGTTAGGGGTTAGTAATTTTAGGGTTGTTGGGCAATCGGGGATTGGGAAGGGTAATTGGGCCGTAACCTCACTTACACGACGAAATAAACCAAGCGTTGTTTCACGTCGGTTTTCTGTGAGGCTGTGGTATCACTCCGGTAGAGTTGACCCGTTCATGCCGAAGCATGGTTCTCCCACACTTACGTACGTAAGTTCGGCAGTTAATGATACAAAAGTAAATGCTTAATTGGTTCATTTCAAGTGTGTTTAAGCAAGGAACACATTTCTACTCACCTTTTTACGAGTAATAAGAGGAATATTATTTCATTAAAATATGCATACTTTCTAAATAACTAAATCAAAAGCATGTATCGAGAATGTTCCGTAAGTAGAATATAAATAGACGATATATTTACTGAGGTATTAAGGAATGCACTACTTACACTGGAGTTCCAAAATTAATTCTACATTGATTGATATCTCTGTAAAGATTGGCTACATTGTTGAACTGTAGCGATTAGCGATGATAAGAAATTAGTACTATCCCCCTTACAAACCGCTTATGCGGTCAACTCACCATTCGGCCACATAAGCGGTTTGTACCGTCTGACACGGTTACCATAGCGCTTGTATCATCATCATTATCATCAGCCGAAAGACGTCAGTCAACTGTATCCAACCGTTTGTGTCAGGGTTTCACAATTTAAATTGACTCGGTCAACCACAGGGAGAAGCTAACCGCGCGGTTTGCCACTTCATGGGGCTTCATGTCAAACAAACTTTTTAGTATGTATATAAGTAGATTAGGCCATCTTTCTTGTCTCACTAACGAACCATTAAGCGGTTATCGACCCCTATTGATAAACAAAAGTATTATTAAAGGTAAAGGTATTATGTGAGAGTATACATTAACCTAAATTGTACTGAAAACTGGTTCACAACAGAAAAGAGAGCCTCGTAAATATTGAAACATGAATAAAAAAAATCCCTTAATCCTACAAAACAGCAATATCAATACAATCTTCTTTAATGCTTACAATCTAAACAAAATGAACAGACTGTTGAAAGCTATACACGTGTTGTACTGTATTGAGAATCATTTTAATTGTTTATTTTGGGTGAAGTTTAAACATTACTTGTTAGGATATAAGATTGACTGCTGCTACTAAAAGATTTTTTAAAATATAACAGATCGTCCCTGCTTTCAATAAAGAAGTAGACAGATATGCAACTTATACAATGCAACACCCACGTTTTACCAGGCATGTCATAATATTAATTAATTATGTTTCAATGCTTACTTACGTAACATAACTGACTGCACGGTTGGTGCGGTGGCTGGGCAACTTGCTGCCGCGCAACGGGTCTAGTACCTAGTGGGTTCAATCCCGCATGGAGCAACTCTTTGTGTGATCCACAAATTGTTGTTTCGGGTCTGGGTGTCATATGCATGTGAACTTGTATGTTTGTAAACGCACCCACGACACAGGAGTAAATCCTAATGTGGGGCAACGTTTTAAAAAAGAAATCACTTTACACACGTACATTAATGGAGAAAAGATCTACTAGTTTCGGATTACAGAGGGACTCTTCATCTTGAACATAGTGCGCAGTCGTGGCTACGTCGCGCAGCCTACGTCTGTAGGCATGATGAAGAGTCCCTCTGTGAGTGAACCGTGATTTTTAGGTAATTCAGTATATATACATATATAACTCACGTAACTGCTTAGCGACATAACTCAATCAGTTAACTGCGCGACACTCGCCGTGTCGAGTATCGCTCGATGTTGATGAATAGAAGCCCCAAGCGTGGCTTGAAATTCGTCGAGTTTCTCATCGAGCAATTACGTGAGTAAGCTGTTAAATATAATTCATTATTTTAATATGTTTCACAATAGTTATAACACAAAAAATGTGTTATTATTTAATAGCGAGTGAATACTAAAACATGACGTTAGTTTTTATGGGGCCGATGGCAAAAGAAATGACGGATTACCTGATGATAAGCGATCAGTGCCGCCCATAAATTCCTGCAATACCAAATGACTTACGTGCCTTATTTATTTTCTATCGTTACCTATAAATGTTATAATTATATTTTTTTAATACTATTTAAAACAATGTTACGAATTATTATGTAAGTAGATTAAGTACTTTTGCGGTGCCCAATAGGGCTCATAGTTGGAACATATTACTGTATAAAATTGTAGACCACATTGTACACTATGGATGCATGAAGTGATTTGATTTGATTGTTTCACGAAAATGTAACCTATTTCTAATACTCCAATACATTTTCGCCAAGTAATTGCTTGAAAACTTTGTTTTACTGGAAAAGCACTTGCAAGTTAACGTTTCATTCTCGTAGAACAGTTAAGAAATAAAATAGTTGCTCGCTGTCACGGCTATTCCGGCAACTCTATAAAGTTGTACTTCACTGACATTGTGACACTATGTTTCTAGTGCCTATATATTTTATGTGACGACTTATTTTACGTTAGTGTCTACAAAATGTTATTTAATACAATCTGGATATTTCTTTTAATTGTTTTTTTTTAAGTGTTCATATTGATACTCGGACATAACCAAGTACTACTGGGCCTTTCGATATTTCCAAAATTTTCGGGTAGTAGCAAGGAATGCGAGCGTTATGTATTGCAAAAAGGTTTACTCTTTTATAACACTAACTGATTCGTCTGGATTACGTCCTACCTAACCTAAGTTCCTCCTTAGTACATGAGCTAACTGCCAATAAATTCCCGTCAAAATCGGTCCATCCATTTCAGAGATTAGCCATAACGACAGACGGACAAAAACTGTAAAAATATTATTTAAGTAAGGTATTGTAAGTATATTCATAAGCATCTAGTAAAAAGCGGTTATGTGAGATGTTATATGGCATGTGAGATGTATGAACTTTATGACATAACTGGTAGAAATGTGAAATGAGTATAAAATAATATGTGTAACATTACTATGTTAAATGTTAACTAAATTAATCCTATCCGCTTATAAAACGTTCCCGCTCGCTTCCAATCGCACCTCATTGCACCGAACTAAGTATTTGTTGATCTTGGACGAAGATACAGCTGATTGAAGGAGATTGATGGGCACACATAAATAGACCATCTCCCAATACTTCAGACGTGTGAATGTTACATTTTAAACAATGTTTGTAAATGTTTGTGATAAATAAAAAATCGTTAAATATACGCTACGCTTACAGTATGCTGAAAGTATGCAATTTTTTGTACGGAATTCTTCGTCTTAAATATATTATGTTGTTACGATTTTGGAGGTGGTTTATTTTTTTGTGGGCGTGGTCTTCGTTAAAATAACCCCACACTAGAATTTTCTCCTGTACCGTGGGTGCGTTTACAAACATATAATTTTTCAAGCCACACCCAAACTCGAAACAATAATTTGTGGATTGCACACAGAGTTGCTGTGTGCGGGAATCGTACACGCTACCCGTTGCATTGCCACCGCATCAACTGTGCAACTCAACCAAACTACTTATTTAGTTCTACAACATTAGTGGGTCTTATGGTTATAGAAGACTATAATACATTTTGTCAATAGCTAAATCTCTTTAGCTAGTTAGATCTTACAAAAGTAGTACAATAGTATTTCAATTGTTAGGGCTAACTGACAGATTTCTTTAGGCTTGAAAGAACCAATTTCTGTACTCTGGACATATTACCAAACTTCCATTTCGCGTCATGTCAATCTTCGTCCCAATCTTCCCAAACCCCGATTCTCCACCGACCCTTAAATTCCTAACCCCCAAAAGGCCGGGAGCGCACTTGTAACGTCTCTGGTGTTTCGGGTGTTAATAGGCGGCGGCGATTGCTTACCACCAGGCTTTACAAATGCTCGTTTACCGGCTTTTACCTTAAAAAAATTCTTCCTACTACTATTGTTTATTTTAAAACTGAACTCACTACAGAATGCCTGACCTCACTCGACCTATAAAGCCCTCAATCAATACAATAATTGATATTTCCTAGTACTGAAATAATTATCTAGGTTAGTACTTAACAAGAACACCTGTTTTGCATTGATAAATAATGTTTTACAGATAACACGAGCCGATGATAATGATAATCTCGCTTTGTGTGTCAATATCCTCAACAATAGTTGCTTTGTAAATATTTTTATTTATAGTAAACAATAAATATATCATGTCTCAACGACAACGAACATTTTCAACGGTATATAGCAGTCTACTGCTGTTCTATAGACCTCATCTAAATAAGAGAGTTCACCATAATTTAATTATCAGAGAGCCAAGCTTCGGAACGAATGGGCCGGCTCAACAATGATACTACGGCTTCACAGAAAACCGGCGTGAAACAACGCTAGCGTTGTAATTCATCATGAGTGAGGTTACTGGAGGCCCCTTCACAATCTTCCCAATCCCGATTCCCTAACAACTCTTGAATTTGTAACCCCCAAATGGCCGGCAATTAGGTACATCGCACTTATAATACCTCTGGTGTTTCAGGTGTCCAGGCAATGGAGATTGCTTACCATCAGGTGATTTATTTGCTCGTTTACCAGTATATTCCAGATAAAATATCCTCAAATCCGTATCCATTAAAAGGCTGGCAACGCACTTATAACTCCTCTGGAGTCACGGGTGTAGGGTCTTAATATTACACCCATCAGTATCTATAGAGCTATCTATTAAGACCTTGAATTTCAACACATTCATAGGTAGGTATGTAGGTACTTATTGACGGTTGACGGTATTGTTGAAAGCTGAATGGTTACATCAATTTGTCACGTCGTCGATTTCTGAAGTGTTACAAATCTGTTCCCCAAAATGAACTGAACATCGGTTCTGTACTACGTGTAAACCTCAGAATTAATGCAATTATAACGATAAATAATGATGTCACGTTCACCAAAGTGGAATTGATCGGTTCAGTGATGGGGTTCTGTAATGTATTTCTGGAAAATTGGTTTGATAGTAAGTTTAGTCTGTTTGTTGATTAATGGGCCTTTGGAGTCAATCTTTTAGGGACTAGAATGATTACAAAAAACAAATCCTGGGTGTGCCAGTAATTACAATTGTGTTTGTTTTTTTACCGAGTGATCTTAATCAGATCGATCATGTATTGTCTTTTGAATGAGATGACGAAGAAATCTTTCAATCTGTAAGTACGTTACATCTAATAACCATCTACATTTTATCATAAGAAAGAGTATTGTATACAAAAAGACTCAGCAACTTTCATTCAAGCAATCCGCCAAACTTTAGCAAATCCAACCAAAACTAATAAAAAATAAACACACAATAAATCAATTTCTCTTCCTTAAAAACGAGCGAAAATATCTTATAGCGCCCACAACAAAATGTTTCCTAGAAAAAAAAAACGCAAATTTTACAGCTAATAAATCTTAGAAACGTCGGTTAGGTCCACAAAAAAGTCGTTTGTATGAAAAAATACTTCTCCATTTCTATAGACAGAGTTTCAGCCGATCACTCTTCTCAAAATGCTTTTGAAGCACTATAAATTCACGCAAAGCTACCAACGTCTCGTACCACGATATTCACATTCACGGAATTCTCATTTTCAAAACTAATTTCAGCAAAGAGCTCGTTTTTCGTGAATAGAACTCGTTAGAGAAAATTGTCATGAGATTTTATATAATGGTAGAAGTCGTTTGGTTTTTTAGAGCTGAGTATAAATTTTTATGGGCTGTAGGTAAGCGGTGAAATGTCGGAAGATATAACCGTATATCAGTCTGTTCGGGATTCGATTTGGTCTCTCCAAATTGGTGTGGAAACGAACTTGATCTTGGACAGAACCAAGGACATTATACGAGTACTACTTTTTAGAAGGAGGAAATGGAAATTATTTCATGACTTTATATTCATTATTTTCTTAAAAACGTAAGTAGGTTGAAGCGTATTTCTTTATAAGAGGTTAAATATATAGGATTATTCTAGTTTAGTAGTTAATGACCCACTTAATTATAACACTAAAATTGAACAAATTGTGATATATCACAATGTACATTGTATAGCGGCATTACGTGCCGTAATGTGCACCTCTGCCTACCCCTTCGGGGATAAAAGACGTGACGTTGTGTGTGTGTGTGTATGAGACCATGACTGTGAAGCTCATTAATTTTATTATTCTTGTCTTGAAAACGCAAGCATATATTTTTATTGAAGCCCTCGGGGATCTGTCGTTATATATTTTATGGGATAAACCGGTAAACGAGCTGATGGCTTACTTTATGGTTAGGTTAGTTTTTAAGTTATTTTTTATATAAAATATGTATTAGTATATAATTCAATTGTATGTAATATCTATAAATAAAAAAAAATAAAAAAAAAAATAAGGAAATGCGCACCAGTCTTACACATCCGAAACACTAGAGACCGCATTTGCAGCAAATGTGTTGCCGGCCTTTTGGGGGTTAAGAATTTGAGGATTGTTGAAGATTTGAGGGTTGGGAAGATTGTTGTTTACTATTTAACTCGATCCTCACAAAAGAATCACATTGTTATTAATTTAAAAAGGTGACCAAACTTAACCGCAGTAAAAAACAACACCAACTTAATATTTTTAAACAAAATCAGGGAACCGTAGTGTATTCATATAAACCCCATTTCATAACGACACACAATGAGATACTCCATTGTCACTGGAAAATGACTTTTATTACATACTGTAATATGACCCTTTTTACATAATTTGTACACAATACGGTGTCCAACTATCCATTATGCCTTTCGAAATACGACTACCTTACCTTACCTACCATATAAAATGAAAAGGTCATATTATATCGCACTATTTTATACTGAGCGGGTAGCCCATTTAGTGTAGGCATGTTGTTAGGATTGTGCTGTTTGTTTATGCCATTTATTTTTTATTTGTATTTATGCTGCATCGTGGCTGGTGCTGAATCAATGTTTTTCTTTCTTTATTCATATCATATCCACGGTCACCATTCATCATCATCATCATCAGCCGAGAGACGTCCACTGCTGTACAAAGGCCTTTAGTCCTCCACGTAGAACGACAAGCCGTCACCTGCATCCACTGTCACCATTAACCTTAAGACAATATAGGGTAGGTTGCACCACCTCATAACAAACACAAAAAACTATAAAAAATACTTACTGCAATATGCCACAGTGAATATAAAAATGTACATCAACAGGATTGGGAAACAAAGCTTGTTTGAAACCAGAAAAATCACTTTATTTAGAGATTCACTGTATATTTTCTTACTTTATTTGGATGTCGCGTGACGGCAGGGACATTTGTCACCATTAATACTCTTCTCGCGGGTGTCGTAAGAGATGTCTAAAGCCAAGGATACACTGAGGGACAAATGTCCCTCGACATGTATTGGCGACATATCAGGAGAAGCTGGTCGATTTTACCTGATATTTATAATGGCGACAACGCGATATTTATGTCGACCAAAGATGGGCAGATATCGCTAGCGACACGCGTCTCGCGATGTTGCCAGACATGTCGACCAAAGACCAGCAGCATTGCGCTACTTCGCCCAACGTCTCTGGCGACAAGTGGGGCAGGATACTTATTTAATTTTGTCCTTTAGTGTACCCTACGTCTAGAGACTACATATTTAACCGAGCCCGGAATACTTCGACATTCGACAACAACGACTCTTAGTACCTAAACTTTTTTGAGCTATGATCCCAGCCAGTCCAGTAACTCCAGCCTTACATGTATCACAGTTGGCGCAGTAGTGGGCTGACCGGCTGCTGTGCGAAGGAAGGATGTTCGGCGGTATATCTCTGTGGGCGTGTCAGTCTGCCGTCCCATTGGGTTCAGAGAATGAGGGAGCGAAAAGTGAATCTGTTTGGGCACACACTCGTGCACTATATACCCACTATATTTCCCACAAAAAAAAATATGAAAAGAGCACAAGACTCAGTGGAGAGCTAATATAAATAGAATTAAAAAATATATATTTCTTGCGGAGTGGGCTAGTCTAGTTTGACAGACTGGGAAGACTGAACGGGATATTTATTTATATCAAGGCAAACCATCTTATGCTGAAGAAATCCATAATCCAGTAGCAATTGTCACAAACTGTTAAGGTGACGTTGATTTGTATTACAAAACAAAAATAGCCTTTACATTTTTAAGGTAGTGATTCACTGTTTAGGGTTTACGACGACTAACAATACAATGACAATGAATAGGACAATTGACACACTTCACATACAAGATAATAGGTCTAATTAACGCCGGCCCTTAACCTTAAACATTACAGACACGAAGCATATCAATCTCATCATCTTCTTTTTAAAGATTTTGAACTTTGTCACTACGAAGTTAAGGTAAAAAATCAATTGAAGAATTTTGACTGTTTGTGGTAGTTTGTGTTACCGTTGTCTGTATTTAAAGACGTGGTTGTTTGTTTGTAGTGTTAATAGATAAACATTGTACATTGTTTGGGAATTTACTTGTCGTGGTTTTACTATTATTGTAGGACATACGGACGTCCGAAATGATTCCGGTTTGATTAGATTCCTTTAGTTTAATTGTTTAGTTCTCTTTACTTAATAACGTTATTGTGAACGGGATTTTGTTTGATAAATTGTGTTAGATATTTTAATATTTCCTCATAGAACAGTTGAAAATTATCTTAAACTTATAACTATTTGAATAAATCTAGAACATTTCTTGTAATAGAATCAGCCAATTTGATAGAAATAATATTGTTATTAAACTTATAAGAAACTTTAGAATTAAGTTGACACGTGCCATAAAGTGGAAGAGAGACAAAACTATAGGTACTGAAAACTTTTACCTCTTTCACTCTTGGAAGCAAAAATGTTGTACTCACAATTTCATATCAAGCTACACAAAACCAGTTTATCATGGTCTCGCTTTATATGATCTTTCCACACATTCAACGGCCAGTTTACACTGGTTTACCGTTGCTTGAGTTGTACCCATATGTATACGTGATAGGACAAGTTCTTTCTAAGAACACCTATAGTAAACTGATTGCTATCGAAACAATATAAATCTTATTTGTATCCAGATAAGAGTGTCATTGCTAAGCGCCTATAGCAACTAGGTATTTTAGGTACATATCTATAATCTAACAACGGAAACTGCTACTCAAATGTTCTACGATTTTTATCTTGATAGAATAATGTTGAATCTTTTGGATTGTACGAAAACATTTACTTCTTTCAGACTTCTACAGAAGATTATGCATGTATGTATGTATATTTTACTGAAATAAAAAAGTATCTATATATTAATACGTGATGCAAAAACTTTGGACCGCTTTTTACGAAAATTGCGTGGACGTAGGAGCATAAAATTTGGTACACTTATAGTTTATGTGTAGGAGAAGGGCAGGACGCTAATATTTTTTTAAATAATGCTTATAAAGTACATAAAATCAATAAATAAAACATTACACACACATGCATAGTATCTGATCGTATTTGACAAAACGTCAAAATCTATAGACATTGCGATGATATTCTCACGTCTCATATGAAAAGAGTTTTATAAAAGAGTTTGTTTGAGTTTGAGTTAAATATAATTATCCTTGAACGTATGTTAAGTGGTATTGTAAATTAAATCGTATATGGTTGAATTTCGACCACTAGGCGACCACTAGTTAAAAATAATTTTGTAAAGATTTTTGTCAATTGAGTGGACATAACCTGAGGGCGACGACCTAAGTAAGACAATGTAGACTTAGGGTTTAGTAGCATCTTTAAAAAAATATTGTACTTATTAGCCCGCAGACGAGCAAACGTATCACCGGAATCAGGGATTGGGAAGAGGTGTATTTGGGCATCCGGTAACCTAACTTAGTTACAACGCAAGCGCTGTTTCACGTTGGTTTTCTTTGAAGCCGTGGTATCACACCCACACTTATTTAATTAAAATTTTCTAGCAACAATTTGGCCCAGATAAATATTTCCAAAAAATCCTTGACCAAAATTTTCCTTAGTAACTTCTAATTGAAAGTGAATATTAATTTGTGACCTCTTATTATTTGTAATCAAGGAAAGCTGCAAGAAGGGATTACCTTGAAATTGTCTTAAGGTCCTTTGAGTGCTTCCTCCAACCCACCTTCTGATCTTGGAGTATTTATAAATTCCCTCAAGAATATCGGTCAAGGTAAATGGAAATATTCCCTATTTGCTACATATTTAGTACAATTATTTTCCATCATCTTGTTCGTGTGACAAATGACAATGGACTTACTGTTTTGGTGAAAAGGAGTGTTAAAATGTGGCTGTGTGTTTTTTTTTTTGGTTGTCACAAGCCTACCTCTCATCCTGTTGCAACTCCTATAAGCCAGGATCTACAGTAGATACAACCATGAAAACACCGGAACACTAAAGTCCGAGACACTAGAGTCCGAGAGACATAATGACTGTCTTGGAATCCCGCAACAAAATAAATCCTATAAATAGATATTATTAGAGGAGAAAAAAAGAAAACGATAGTTGCTAAATTTTTCTTTTTTTCTGTGAACACTGTGTACCTCCTACCTAGTTTTTTGGTGATTCAAAGCTGTAATTTGTATGTTCTGTACATTGAAGAAATTAGAGACTACGTAAATTCTGTAGGTCTTCTAGTCCCCAACCGTCGCGGGAGAGATTCCGGACGTCGCGATCGCACGACGGTCTCCGGTCACCGTAAGTGCGTGTGTGCGTGCTAATAAACTTACACCGTTTCCATTTTTCATATATGTTTAGTCGAATTATTTGGCATATAGATAAAAAGAAAATAAAGATTGAACGTTACAGAAACACACAACATTTTAACAAAGCAATGGTTATTTTCTCTGTACTAAATCAACCTGTATATCAATTAACTTGACTAAACTCAACGTAAAACGGTTATTTTAATTCAATATCTAAAGATAAAGAATAAATAACTTTTAAATGTAAAGAGAATGTGAATCACACTAATATTATAAATGTGAAAGTTTATTTGTTTGGATGTTTGGACTTTTGTCCGTCAATCATGCTGAAACTACTGAACAGATTTTGATGAAATTTGGTATACAGATAGGGTATGAGCTGACTTGGGTGATAGGATACTTTTTATCCATCGGAAACTCGGGTGAAGCCGCAGGCAGAAGCTAGTATTTCGTAAAATAATGAAAACCAGTGAAAATCACGGAACTGTTATACGAATCAAAATAATTGTCTGTAGCGGTCATTGGGGAGTGACCTCTATAAATAATCCAATCAACGTCGCGTGTTCACAGTTTAATTTGAATTCATTGGTCTGATGATCGGATACATTCATTTTTCATTTTAACATGAATCAATGTTTTATTTTGGGAAATGGCTTTTAATTTTTTTTTTATTTCGTTCTGTATTTTATTTAGGTTTCGTTGTCGAGTAGGTATTAAAGTTTATGTTTTGATTCGATTTTGGAAAGTCTCAAATTGGTAATAGAATTTAGTAATCAGTACTTAGTATAATTTTAATATTGATATTAACATTAACAATTTTGTTTAATTTTAAGGACTTTACGAGGTTTTTAAAATGTGGATACAAAACAGGGGATAAGGGTACTTTACCACCAGAGATGTGCTATGTGACCGTTTCCATCGATACTAAGCTATGTAGCTGTAATAATAATATAATATCGAATAAGATCCGCAGCTCGAGTATGCGATGTATCGATCGTAGTTGTTGGGAAGCCATCCATAGCACACATTATTCCATATAAAAACATAACTTAGCTTAAAACTAGTTGAATTCCTCGTCAACGTGAGTAAGATATAACATAATTTTAAATTAAGCAACAAATAGTATTTCATTAAATAAAAGAAACGGTTTACTTGCGTAAATAAATTGAGAAGAGCTCTACTAGCTTCGAGTCAAATAGAGACTCTTCATCATGAACAGCGCCGCCTAGTGAAGTTATTATTAATTCAATTTATTTACGTAGGTAAACCGTTCATCATCAGTCTGTTCTCGTCCATTGCTGGACATAGGCCTCTCCAATGGCACGCCACTCAGCTCGATATTCAGCCCTACGTTGATAATCAAGATCTCAACTAAACCGATACTTGTAGTTAATTTATTTTCCTGATAGTTATTACATATTAACATGCAAATGACATAATAGAACTTTTGTCTACACTGCTGCTATTGACGATGACTGATCTATAATTAAATTCATTTCTTCAATGAACAAGACAAATCAATTAATATCCACTATTGAAATAACTCTGAATAGTATCAATCAGATATGAGATGAGGTTACGACATGTGACGTAACACGTTGATATAGAGTTGCATTAATTGCTTGTAATTAAATGATATATTAGCCGTCTGGTGACGTCATGGCATTTGATACCACCTCTACTCTTCCCGCGGGTGAAGTGAGAATCGACTAAGAGACAACATCGTATTTAACAGAGATTAAGTAGAAGCGTTCTTTGATAAATCTGAACCTTTTATCCCAGTTGTCAAGTGTAGACTAGAGAGAAGTCAGTTGATTCTCACGGGCTGTCAATCCTACTAATATTAAATGTTTATTTTATGTAATAATAGTAATTCCAATCAACTGGTTTAGGCTAATGATGCACAAATAAAACGAATACAAAAACGATAAAGATTTTAAAAACAAAAGATTTTTGTAGCGTTTTTTGGAAGCGTTCTGTTTAAATCCTGTATATGCAAAAATATTGTATGTTTGTTAATTCTTCACGTCAAAACACCTAAAGGGATCAAGATTTAATTTGAAATTTGGAGCCAAGCCGTTGGCAGAAGCTAGTGACCAATAAAGATTGTTCATCCATCCACAAGATGGACAGACGACTTGATGAAGTTTGCAGGAAGCCGCAGGATGCTGAACATTTCCCACCTCCCTATCTATACGTCAAGTCAATCCAAAACAGTCTACATATAGGTAGAAGTGATTTTGGTCTTGAATTATTTGTAGAAGTCTAAGGAAGGATTAAAAGATGAAAATGAAAATTATGATGGAGGCGGCACGAAATTTGCCATGTCAACTAGTAAAAAATAAAATATTATGTATTTCAGCAGAAAATAAATCTCATCGATTTTTATAATCTGTAATATATCACGGATACAAAACTCCATAATTTTTAATCCATTCGAATCGCTTTCCCCATACGTATTCAAATTATTCTCTTTGATGGCGGTTTGACCCTTTTAATTCATCGTCCCTTATTAATGCTTCTGCTATCGTTAAAAAGAAAACACACACTGAAATTGCGAATCCCATTTATTTTCCTGTCAAAAAAACAACTTCAAATGTGTTTATTCAATACTCGACTTTATTTTGTTTGCATTAGAAATCAAATGTGCTTAACGTTTAACAAGTACACGCTAATGTTACAAAAAATGTGACTGTGTGTTTGTTTGCCGTGTTTTCTTTTGTTATAATAACGTTGAAATGACGTCAAAATGGCGTAATTATTGTCTCGGTTTTTGGTAGAGATATAATAAGAGTCCAGAGCGTAGGATTTACACAGCGGGAAACTTTCTCATTTTCACTGGGAAAATCTCTCATAAACCATTTATTTCCTCTACGATTAGTTCTCATCTCTGATAATAGATGGTAGTGTGGAACTTTTAAAACGTGTAACCTTTATTTAGGAAGGCTTCTCTTCACCTGTAGGCGTGTTCTGGCTGATGAGGATGATTATAATGTAAAAATAACAAGAGATGTGGTTTCTTTCTAGTGACGTAGCGTGACTCGGCATGCCCCGTATAAAACGTTGTTTGGGGGATGAAAATTTGTAAGTTTTAATTTTTTTAGGGGGAAAGTCATCCACTTACTTTTCCCGCCCTGTCTCTCCTCAAGGCTCAAACAGCTAGCTATGATTGGAGGCCTTATGATGACGTTAATTTTCCTAAAGTTGCTGGGAACTTTTAAAGGAATGCTTAATGCGGATGAAAAGGAATTAATTATTTGGAATTTGGTTATTTTTAAAATGAAATAAAAAAATAGTATATGCTTTTGCGTAAAATACGCACGTATAATTGATACAATAAATAAAGGACTAGATACGCCCCTGTTTCTTTCTTAAAAACAAATCATTGCACAGTAGGTACATGATATCACAGTGTGGGTCTATAATTTTCTTTGCCATTACAAACACTGAAACTGATGTACGCTTAGTAACTCTTCTGACTGTTTACTCTATGAGAGAAGTCACTTATAAAAGCTAGTTTTAAAATGAAAATGACTGATTTTATTTGGATAATCGAGGTGAAACAGTTAATTTCGTTATTGCATGTTCATTGTCGGATCAACTGTGCGTTTTATTTAGAACGTACACAAAAACTTTTCTTCGTAATCACTTCTGGTTGATCGATGTACTGGAAGTATGGAAAAGTAATTCACTCTTTGTATTGGAAAACTTGAGGATAAGAGCCAATTTTGAATGTTAAGAATAGATGTATGTACTTAGATAAAAATTTTTGGTACTAATATAAATAAGACTTTCTGTTTGGCATTACCAGTTATTTATAAATTATTGTAATAGAGAGCAAGCTCTAAATACGGAAAATTCTGCGCAACTGAAAAATAAACTTAACATGGTTAATATTTTTCGGTTTACTAAACCTTAGATAAAGGCCTTAAATTTTCTTTACCTCCTCAATTTAAAGTCAGGTGATATGCGTAAAACCTTCTCCTAGTCTGAAAAATACTATGCTGAAAACCACTTCGAAATCGCTCTAGAAAAACGCGATATAATCACGCACTTTTTTTAAAGTCGGTTAAATACTCCAATAATCACCTCAAATCGGAGACTGTCATCAAAATTATTATGAGAATAATAACACCATATTTTGAAAAACTAACTTCTACCAAAATACCCATTATTCAAGAATGAATTGTAAACAGACGTTATAAAGTGTCTCCAGGTAAATTTAAGTTTAGATTGTTGCTGTCAGAGACGTCGAGAAACAATGCTACTTGAAATAAGATCGCATAGTTAACCGGTTAACTATTCCACAGCCAAAAACCCATATCCCTATCATTTCCTTTTACCATATCTCGCAATAGTCCTGCATCAACCGGGGATTGTCCTTTGGTGTACTTCCATAGTGCATACAGGGATAATCGCCGGCTGATGTCCCATTACATTTAGATTAACTTGTTCAACGGGCCTCTGCGAGTGGCTTCGGCCCCTCGTACGCCTTCCAAAGGTCCGGGACCCTGTGGTCCCGTGATTATGTAAAGAACATACATAATAATAATAAATTCTTTATTACCAGCTCAATGTATACATTTTACAGTTTACACAGTGACACACGCACTAGGCTCAGCCTGTATTGCGGTTGTCAATAATACAGCGTTTACCTTAAACTAGTCTAATAGTAATTATCAAAGAAAACCTAAAATACAAAAAAAGGAAAATATAGGAATTTCAAATAAAATGAGGTAATTAGGTGAGTGTGTGAATATGAGTGTATGCGTGTATAAATGTGCGTGTGTATATGTATGGATATGTGTGTGTATATGTGTGAATGTATGTGTATGTGTATGAATGTGCGTGTATGTGAGTGTGTGTATGAATCTAACAGCCTGGTGTGCGAGTGTGAAAAACATTAAGTTTACTATCGAATAGACCTTAACAAGTTCAACTTCGTGATAATTTAAATTATTCAAAACTTGTTGGTTTTCGACTTTACTTCGCGTACGGTTTCATTTTTGAAAAGACCTTACAGATTTTGTTGAACAAATGTGGAAAATAAACAGAAAATCTTTGTGCAAATGAGGTTTTAACTGCAGGTAATAATCTAAAGGTTCTTCTCGCCAGTGAATTATGGTATGCGGAGGTTAACATCTGCTGCACTTACAGAAGCGTTTATGTAAAGACGGCGAATGCTTAGCAATTAGATTATGTAAAGAATAATAACATAACCTTTGAAGACATATTCTCCAATGATTAAATACTAACTGTTCAGTATGTTACCAAGAATTTTTACCCACTTTATTCAAGAATAGAATTGTTCTAAACAATAGACTGTTATAAAGTGTCTCCAGATACTTGATAGTACGTGCTCGTTGAATTTAAGTTTAGATTGTGATGCTGTCAACGGAGCCGATACATAGTTTTATGGTCTTAGTTTTGGAAGTGAGTCAACAAAATTGCCAACCCATTACCTTAACCATACCTTGTTGAAATACGAAACAGTCACTCAGGAAGCCTCCTGGAATATTAAATCGTCCGCGTAACAGATAATTTTAGATTACATTTCAAAGCGAAGTTGAGATGTTATTCATCTCGATTCGCTGCAAAAACGCGAAGAGTTTTTGTCATTTTTTATTCTTAATTAGACAGGCATTGAGTTATATTTTAAGTCAATTTTCCGAATCCTAACTTAAATGTTGTTTTTTATGTGTTTGTTACGCTTGAAATAACTTTGAAAGAATTCTGTTGTGTAATGCAGAGAAAATGATACGTAAATAGGGTGGTATCTAGTATCCTAATTTGTTTTTTACAGCAAGTGGGTTGGAGATCACAGTTTGAAAGGTAGAGTGTTCATGATAGAGCTTCGCTGCTTGGTGGAAGTAGTGGGCTCTTACTATACTCGCTGGATAAGTAAGGGTGGTTAAAAATCTATATTCTGTGCCACTACAATCGTTAAATAAAATTGAATTACTTAAAGCCAGTCAATCAGTGATAAACTTAGTTTTTTAACGAATAAAGTCAAAGTCAAAATAAAATTTTATTCAATTAAACCAAATAAATAATAGTCTGTCAGTCTGACCATCAGTGAAGTGCAAAGACACATTTGAAATTACGAATGCGATTAAGGTTCATCTGTTAGTCATATTATGTGGTTCTGCCATCATTATTCATGACTTTTATAAAAATTTGCTCCCGTGTTTCACAATATTCTCACATACGAAGTTTATCTCCGCTCTTTCGTCATGCTATTAGGTTTTATGTCAAAGGCTTCACGGCATACATTAAATTTTAATTAGACTTCGTACACTTCGAAGGTGTCAAAGGCATAATTTTGATAAATTTAATACAAGAGGCAACTTATCGCTAAATTCATTAAAGTAATACGAGGGCTCGATATGAAAATATCATAGCACCTTAATGAAATTTTAAGGATTCATATTGCGATTACAAATTGCTGATATTATTCAGAACACGACTTTCAACGAACGAATTAATCTAGTCCAACTATTAGTAAAATATAGTGACTTATTTAATAAGCTAGAATAATAGAAAATAATTAAAATTTTAATATAAATGTTGCATGAAAAATCTATGGAGATTATCAATGAATGTAATTAGATAAAAAGAGTGAAAATATCGTTGGAGTCGAGTCGTGAGCTACAGGTGATGCGCGGTCGGCTCGCGTCGACACTGCTCACGTCTTCAGTCGGCCCGCGAATTCTGTACCGTACGGACGTGCCACGGCCGCGTGACGAATCACCGACATGTTCACGACCACGAAAATTCTATGTGAATGTAAATAAAAAATAACGTGAAGTGTAGTAGTGAAGACAGTGTCACTAAAATAGAACATAGGTTTTTTTGTCATAGTTATAGTGTACTTTATCTTATCTTTAGTATAAAGTGCGTCAACGAACGAATTTTTAAAGAATTGACATTGGTATTGGTATAATTATTTAATAGCAAGTTCTAATCAATATTACTGTTAGTGGATACGTTTTAATTATTTGTGAGTTCGAACGAAATTGATGTACAGTTTGTGGACAAATAATTATTGTTCCGGATCTTCTAATAAATGTAAGTACTTGAGTTAAAACTTTTTTAATACCGCTTTAAGAAGCAAGGAAATGACAAATATTAGGTAAGAATTAAAATTTCAAGGTTGACGCAGACAATAGAATTGAAAAATTATAAATAAAATAGTGTCGGAAGCAACTGCGCATCTTGAAAAATGATTAAAAATTCAAAATATGACAATTAATTTTTTGGATTTTTTATTAGCTTTGACATTAAACACAAAATATTATTTTAAAACTATTAAAACCCTGCCTCGTATAATTTGGAAACGTTTCTTATCGATAAAATGTCCCGTTATTCTTGAAATATAAAATTCATGACGTAGCGAGTGAAACTGCAAATACTAGAGCAGACGACAATTGGTTTCACATATATTTACTTAGGCTTTAAGCAAAGTTTGTCCCATTTGACGCGTTCGATATATTCAACCGCACAATTTTTTTAACAGTTAAGTAAGTAAGTAACCTTTTTTTGTGTGAATGCTTAAGAAAATGGTGTTTAAAGTTCAATGATATGTGAGGTCATGGTAGGTTTTTGTGATGTAATGAGTTATACTTTGAGATGCTGTCATAGGTGAATAAAAAATGCTAATGGAAACTGACATGGCGGTGATAAAGGTACGCGAATCGATAGTCGGGTTTTCGGAGTACCCCAAGGGTCAATATTAGGCCCCGTTAGAATTCTCGTATGATATACATTTTATGGCATTTTACGATGAACGAGTAAAAGTAATGGGATTATTTAGTGTGTATTGTTAAGCTGAACCAACATCTGCGGGTGTGCTGCCGTCTCGTAGTAACTAATTCCTACGGAGTTTTTATCAAATGACGCAAATATACAAGATGGCAAGCTATTCAAATACGAGTGAAAATGTAAGACGATGTCAAACAAACTTCAATTTGTATTTAGTTTTAATGTACAATAGCTCTGTGTCTCCAAGATGTTACTGGTTTTAAATTCTTTAGTTTTTATGGCGCTGTTTTGAATTTATCGTTATCAAATTTTTTTATCAGCAATTTTTCGTGTTTGTCGATTAAAGTATTGTTGTTTTGTTTCTGTACTTCGTATGACTAATGTGTTTTTTTTATGTAGAAACTGAATATTTTTTGTACTACCAAACTACCAAGTAATGGCCGGATTGTATGTTCGGACATCATTAAATGTCAGCTTCACTGACGTTGAATACAAAAGATGAAAATTTGTCAAAAGTGTTCTACGTGAAATAATGTACGTATTGAAAATAATATTCTCTTTTGAGCTCGAAGCTAATTAATTAAATACCAGTCCATATTTTATTTATTTTTAAGCCCGGATGTCCATTACCGTCATATCAGTTCGGTCGTCACTGTCATTTTCGTTTATTTAAAAGTTACGAGTAAAATATTTTCTCTTTCTATCTCTATATATTTTTACAACTAAATTTTTGAACACCATACTATCTTATTCGACCAAAATACTCAATAATCTACTCAAGTATCTAATCATAGATACATTATTCCGTTGTTCTTTTGGGATTCTATATGTTTACAACATAGACGAGGTCAACTTAGTTCAGTGAACATTTAAATTTAAGAAATTTTGGTGTCATGAATAATTATTCATCGTCGAATCGATGGCTTTACGATACAAAACTAAATATATTTAGAATTCTTGTGTATTTTTTTTTTGTCGTAGTACCAGTACCGATGAATAGGGTGCCACTCACAATCTGGGTTAGGCGCAGTATCATCAGAATTTTCGAATTCGAAATTCTGATTAACAGCTCGCATCTTGGAAGCTGGAATTTTGCCCAGTGTGTGGCAATGACAATGGCAATGAGATTTGCCTTCTATGATATGAAATTCGTAACTGGCGAAAACTACAGTAAATTCTCCAATCCTGCAATTCCTAATCCCCAAAATTTAATTAAAACGGCAACGCACTTGTAGCTCCTCTGGTGCTTCGGGTGTCTCTTGGCGAAGTCTATAGCTTAATATCAGACCATCCGTCTCATCAACCGGCCTATAACACAAAAAACTCTAAACGTATCTTTGATTCTACTCATAATTCTTTGGGAAATAATAGACCCTGACGTTATATTTGTATTCGCTGCGTAGTTCTGTAGTCGATTTGAAGGAAGTTCCCATGCACGCTCGAGAGCATGTGACGATATAATTGTGTGGACTAGTATTCTCTCATTCTTAAGCGATGTTCATTATCTTCTATTATATTGCTAGATGAAGAAGGTACTTTCTTTGTTCTCAACTTACTACATAGTTATGATAATGTTGGTACTTGTGGACGTTGTTAGTAGAATTCTTAATTATACCGTCTTGTAGTTGATCGTGTTCGCGGGCGTGACTGTGGAGCAAAGAAGTCTTAATTCTATAATTAGTTTCCTTGTAATATTATTATAAGTGAATTTTGGAAATTGTGTTCAGGGTACTTATTGTCGTTCACTGACTGTTAGCTTTAGTTTCGTTATTACCAAATAATAATAAAACAATGAATGATCGACAATTGGCGTTGTTTTAAGTAATATGCACCTTGGACTATTGATCAAAAGGTGCAAAATTTTCTAAACTGCTGTAATTTTATCTGTATGAGTTTGTCAATTTTACAATGCCTACTTGGATGGTAATTTTTTGAGAGAGGAAAATTGTCTGATATTTTCTGCCCTGCGTGAGGCGAAAAGGGAGTGTCAGACTCTTGATGGCTAGTCCAGTATTACCTACACAACAATTAATATTAATATGAAAAGTCTATTAACGATTTAACATATTAGGTATATGATATAATAAAACATGTTATGTAATAAGTGCCTTAATTAGTGTCGTTGGACGTACAAACATTAAAGTGCAGTTTCTGGTGGAGTTTTAATTAAAAGAGGCGGCCATTTTAAACTTTGTCTCGTATCTAGAGGGAGGATAGTTAATGTTGACGAAGCGTTTAGTGGAGTTTGTAGCGAAATTGGGAATAATGGAAGCTTGAGACGTAATTGGAACTGATCATTGGTGTGATGAGAATAGGGTAGATGACTTATTTTTATTTTAATGTAGATTATTTTAAAATATTAGCCACATATATTTTATTTTCTTACGGAAACAAATACTTTCGAAGATATATCGATTTTAAATATCGTGTGACGTCACTTCTAGGTACATTTTAGATTCTTACTCCTAAACTTTGATTAGTTTTATTTATTGTTTTTTTTTATTATTTAACTGACGGCCAAATGAAAATTAAAAATCTCATACCCCGTCATCATTCCTATAGTGGATAATTAATAGCGTGATTCAGAAGTAGCATATATCTACTAATTTACCGGTGAGTAATTTTTAGGTATATACTAATTTTTACGAGCCACATGTGTCTCAATCTAATAAAAATAACACTTTTACTGCTACTGACTGCAAACCATTGATATTTTCGTTTTATCAACAAGGAGACTGACTCATATTACGCAATATAGAATGAAAAATCGAAGTATGTGTAACAGAACAATTGTTTGAAACCTGACATTGTAGTGATAGATCAATCAAGTCTTTCTGATAATTGATATAACAATCCCACATGTCGAGAAACGCGTGCAAACTGAAAAAGATAAAACCAGTAAATATCTTGATTTGGCTCATGAGATTGTCGACATGTAGGATGTAGATTCAGCAATCATTGTGCTGATAGTTGTATCTGCCAATGGCCTCATAGCCAAAAGCCTTGACCAACACCTGAGTAGGCTAACGTTAGATGGTTGAATCAAGGGCCTGATGCAGAAAACAGTGCTTCTGAACACAGCGTGGTATCGTCCGAAAACTCCTTTCTCTTGAACCCTGTTCGCTGGTAGCCTGGATTTCTCCCGTTACTGGTGGGCTACTGATTTTCATATTTTTTTACTATTAATTATTTAATAGAATAGAAAGTAATGTATCTCTAAAATCAATGCCGACAGTTCAATACTCTGTATCTACAAATGCACAATACACTACATTATCTATACTAATTTGTTTGTTTGTTTGAACGCGCTAATCTCCGGAACTACTGGTCCGATTTGAATAATTCTTTTTGTGTTGGATAGTCCATTTATCGAGGAAGGCTATAGGCTATAAAACATCGCGCTATAACTATTAGGAGCGAAGAAATAAAGGAAAGCGTGGACAAAACGGGGGAAATTATTAATTCTTGAGGGCTTCCGTTGCGTGCGCTGCGAAAATGGTTCAAGATACGAAAATTATATGTATGAAACAATTATTCCTCTTAAAATGATCTAAAAAAGTCCGCGACAGTATATGTCTATCTTTTAGGATTAACTTACTAGAATCGTTTTTATGGTAATCAAACAGGGTCGAAATTAATGCATTATTTGTTAAGAGTAATATAACGAAAAAATATTAATCTTTATCGAAATAAATGTGTTGTTCATTAAGAGTATTTAATTGTGAACAAAATTGTCTTTGACATCACTAAACTTCAATAAACATCTTAGAAGATATTACAATTTTAAAATAACTCCGATATAAATTTCGCCCGCGCCGCATGATGTGCGAAACACGACGCTGCCAGGAGGAGAGGCATTGTTTGCGAACGACGCGGAGCCTGGTGTAACTATACTCAAAAAAATTATAGTCTTACTAACGAAGTAAAACATTTTTTGATTATTGACCATCGAAAGCCTTTGTTTACAGCGTAGAATGGCAAAAAAGCGGTTTACCACACGCCCACATTTTATTGTGGCTGTCTAACAAAGTACAACCAGATTCTACGTATTGTGCAATAATATCGGCTGAAACATTTGACAAACAAAAAAATCCAATTCTTCAATTTATTGTCATAAAAATATGATAGGGTATAAAAATATGGTCCTTAAGGATTTCATAACCTTGCGTCACCATGTATGAAAGAAAACATTTGTTCTAGAAAGTACTCTTTCTTTTTTTTTGGGGGGGGGGAAATCATCCGTTGGCTACTCCTGCCTTGGGTGAAGCGAGAAGGAGTGTAAAAATCACCCCGTTCTTATTTGAGCCGGGGTAATCTTTTACGTTGCCTGCAGCGCCGGATCGGGCATCAGCCCTATTGAGTCCCATCTGTAGTAGGCCTGGCTCTTTGAGGCGCGCACAGAACGCGACGCACGGTACGCACGGGTCTGGTTTTGATCGGGCGACGAGCTACTCTTACTCGCCGTCCGCAGACCCGCGCTTACGGTGGCCGGGGATCGTCACGCGATCCTCGACGCCCGGAGTGTCTTCTGCGGCGACTGGGGCGTGATGAGGATCGTTCCCTAACGCGCTCCGCCTCCTCCTTAGCTAGGATAACTGCTTCGCAGAAGGGGGAGACGGCGTCCCTATCCCCCTCGCTCCGCACCTTGGCCTGAACTAGAGCCGGACGTGGGAGGTTACCGTCGCCATTCACATCCCTAAGGACATGGCGATGCTCAGCACATGCAATGCACACCGCCACTGTATGCCGCCCGGAAGATATGGTGGACCATATCTTCCGGGCGGTCCTCGCAATGACGACACCCAGACGAAACGCCCGGGTGTTTCCTCCCGCCGAATTCGAAACAGGTACCAACCGAAACTTCCGTGTCCGGTAAGTACCTGCGTCAGGCGGTAGGTGAGGACGCCGTGACGCCTCTCAAGCCACTCTTCAAAGAGGGGACTTACCACTGCTATAATGCGTATGTAGCGAGCCCATCTAAAAAGTACCCTAGGAATTTTATTTCTGAAACATAAACCGGGGTGGCGTTTACCCAAACTATAGGTGCAGGTTTCTGGAAAACAGTGGAAACACATATAGTATAGAAATGAGTGTGGATTGTTCCTTATAATCATAATCCAGTGCTATCACGAATTTTCAATGCACAAATTAACCGTGGGTAACAGCTATAATTTATGAAGCTGAGATAGTTGTTTGCAAAAATAAATATAATGCCTAAAATAACTATTCCACGCGAACGAAGTCGCGGGCACAGCTAGTTATTTATAAATGAATCCTAAGCTGTTTTAAATCGAAACAAACTACTATTTAATATTAAACCAACTCAGATATAACTAGTAGTATTAGTAGTTATATTACCAGAGTGCTAACGAGCGATCGATAGAATAGATAAAAAGTTGAGATCTTACATCAGACACTTATTGCCTGGCGCCTGCGCTGGATATAGCAGATAGAAGATTATCTAAAATATATAGGAGAGCTAGGTCACACTGCTAGCTAAGTAATAGATCAAATAGATGATTGTTTGGTTGGGGAAGTGGTCACTAGAGTTGAAGTTGAGAATGTTAGTGTGACGTAATTTTAGAAAAATAAAAACACATTTCTATAACTTTGACGTTTTCCATTTGTAAGTAACTGGTTTAAAAGGTTTTAGAATAAAACTGAAGCGAATTTGAAAAGTAAGTAAAATATTTTTTTGGAAATGGCAGAATAGTCGTGGAATAAATTGTGTAACATTACTAGCGAAAATTAGACATTGGACAATTGGAAAAATATACCTGTATTGGAATGTGTCTTTGCCCGTTCTTTATATAACATAGAATCAAGCTGTTTTAAAGGGTCAGTATAAGTCTGACACTCCCTCTCGCCTCGCCCAAGACGGGAGAAGTAATTGGATGATTTTCCCCGCTTAAAACAAAAAAAAGCCTTCAAGCTCTCTAGAAAAACTGGGGTTATATTATTAACTAGGTCATGGCATGTGCAACTAATTCACAGTTAGACATTGAATACAATGATGAAAGAATGCCGGAAAATGTTGCAGGAAATTGCAACAGTCGTCTTCATAAAAACTATTGCTTCCTTATATGTCTTCACATTTATCTCCGAGACATTTACATAAAAACTATTGTTAATAGACATAGGAGTATAGACAGGTTGTAACTTTGCTGTGTGATTAGACGTACCACTGTTAGGGCTCGTGTAGACGATAGCGCAATGCTATGTGCTTGTACACACAATTACAATAAAAGAATGGTTTTCTAAATGTATAAAGCCAACATAACAAATATTTCGAACAATTAAAACTTTAATTTATTTATCTTTATTTTAAGTTTTAAGTTAAAACTTAAAAATGAATAAATAAGTTAGTAATTAAAACTTTGATTTATTAATTTATTTTGGTTTTATGTTATCATTTAAAAATGAATAAATAAGTTAGTAGGTAATAAATAAGTTGTACATATTTATTAATTACTTATTTAAGTTTTTTTTTTCTTGTGAATATTTTATAAATTTAAGCGTAGTTATTTCAAATATGAATATGACAATAGCCTTATCCCTACTATTCATATTCTATTTCATCGACGGGGTATGAAAATTAAAAATTAATTTAATCCGTCAATTAGCTAATGAAAAAACAATTAGACATGTATAATACATATAAAAATCAAAAATATATACAATAGATAAAACGAATCAAAGTTTGAGAGTAGGAGCTAATTACGTAATTTCTACGCATAAAACGTTACTTAGAAGCGACATCACTCGATATTTGAAATTAATATATTGTCGAAAGTATTTGTTTCCGTAACAAAATAAAAATATGTACCTATGTGTCTAATGTTTTGAAATAATCTACCAGACATACAGTAAAATAAAAAAAATATCATCAATATTATGTGAGTAGATACTCGTATTTATTTTCATCGTAAACCTACATGCCACCGTTATTGCATTAAACTGACTTTATATTAAATCTAAAACACAAGTACCTACTTCAGTAGTAACACTTATAGATAAATACATTACATGTTTAATAATTTATGTATTAGACCAGTAGACAGTAGCAATTAATAATGGCTATGTAAAACAATAGATAACGAAGTGTCGGTGATGGAATGTGTCGATGATTGAATAATCTTCTTTTAGTCTAAATGCCCATGTTGCGTCATTTCACAAATGCTTGCATCTTGCTTGAAAACAATGAAACTATACATATACGAAACGTTAAATCCGTCAATTTTTTTTTTTTTTTAAGAATGTATGTTTTTGTCAAATAACGCTACGTGGATAGTAGACTTTAAAGCCTATGTTCACACGGCGTGCGTTTTGAGTACGCGCGTTTACAAATATGTGCATTTTACATATATTTTATTTATTCGCCAAAACTCGAAAACGGCTGGACGATTTGGCAAATTTTGATTTTGAATTATTTGTACATGTACAGGGAGATTTTAAAGGTGGGAAAATAATCTTTGCGGCAGTACGAAGTTTGCCGGGTCTATTAGTAATTTATTAAAAGTAAGTATTATATTTTACAATAGGTATTATGCATTTGAGATAAAAATCCAGAGAGTTGCTGATGTCACATTACCTAATATAAAAAAAAACTCATTTAATGCTAAACTGCGCTTAAAGTGCATTACAAACGTTTCAATTTGTTACAACTCTTTCAATTTTAATAGTTTGTATAAGTATTCTTGACATATTTGTTCAGTACAATCATCCAAGCAGCAAGCGCTCTTTGTCCCTTTAGTAGCCATATTAAGAGTAAATTCAATGCGATTTACGTCATAACCTTATCATGTGATCACACCTACTGCTCAGAAAAAAAAAATCGGTTACAAGAAATCTTCTACTATTGGAAAGCTCCCTATATTGTTACAAAGATGAACCAAATTTTGTGAAAAATCGTCTTTTATCGCGTGTAAACTCACACACAGAGCATTGTTAGTCTCTTCGCTTTTATTAAGTCAAAATTTTAAAGAAAATTGACAATTCGGGGTAAGGTTACACTGTATTGGCGTCAATACAATAATTACATTCAGAGAAAACTCAATACTACATACGTCACCACCTTGGCAGGTACTAAATCAACGTTTTGTTTTTAAAGAGGCAATTTATTTAAACTGTTCTCTCTCATCTAAACGATTGAGGGATTTCTTTGTATTTTTTTGTTCTTTCACAATTGTTTTACTAATGGTTTATGTCGTTGTATAGTAAATTTTTGTTATTGTAACTTTTTTGTAATAATTATGTACTTGATTCGTGTGGAAGTGTGCTATTTTATTCTTTTGCGCAGTTGCGCAGTCGGTTACGATTTGAACTCAATGACACTATTTATATAGGTAGGTATTCGTGTTTCAATTGACAGGGCTGATCGCTTACCATTAAGTGATTTGCATGTTTTATAAAAAGTAAAAAGTAAAAAAAGATTCTCATAATGTTAATGAATGATGATGAATGTCATTTAATGTTGATACCAACCCGGATCTGCGGATTACCGGGAAGAGTAGAAACAGGGTGGTTTTCAGTCAGTAAGAGTCTGACACTCTCTTTCGCCTCGCACAAGGCTGGAAAATTCAAAATAAAATAAAAATAAAGCATTAAGTCTAGAATAGTACCTGATACACCTAATATCGCAAAAACCTTACCCTATATTCCACGGAACTCATAATATAACTGGTGAAACGTGAGTTCTAGGTTTATAATAAGCCAAAACTTTAGGGTCTAAAAGGCCCTTAAAACATTGCTTGAAATTCGAAATTGGGATCACTAAAACAGTAATGGCACTTACGATTACTCGACCAATAAGTCGATTAGAATAAAATAAATAGGTAAATAAAATTTCAGCATTATAGATAATGGTGTTTAAATAAAAGAGAGTCCAATGGGTATTTAGGAAAGGACTCTTTAGAATGTAGGCGTTATAAAAATTGAAAGGTCATGACAAAATTTGGTTAAGTAAGTACTACTAGTTTAGTCTGAGGATAATATTGAGGCCAAGTGGCCAATAAACTCTCTATGTTTTGATTTATATTGCTATATTATAACTATTGTATATCCAGACAAATATTTTTGTATGTAAGAATATTAATACAACAAGAATATGTTTTGGTTTTCTCTTGGGGAAAATTGTAACTCGTAAATCTGATTGCACATTTGTTTATTTAATTTCTTTGCTGAAGTGTAAAGAGCGGTAATTTTTACTATTATAATTTAAAATCACACAACGTAATTTTGTCTGTCTATCACATTTATGCGTAGAATATTTACACGAACAACAAAGTCAAATTGATAATCATTTATTTCAATAAAATTAGTACCGTTAGGACGAGTTTGCTTTACGTTGAACGAAAATGAAACAAGAGCGCTTTTGGCGCTCTGAGTGGCTGGCGTGAATGTACCAACCAACCAGAGCGCCGAACGTACTCACGTTTCGATCTCGTTAAACGTAAAACCAACTTGTACCAAGCCCTTATCATCAGACGATCAGTCTACCTCCTATCTCACAATAAGAACAATGAAAAAAACCCTAATGTATTTTAGATGACTTTAATATTTATTTACCTTAAATTAAGTCTACAGATATGAGCCAGACATGCTGTTGTAGTTATACACAAAATCCAGTTGTTTTGCGTCATAACTGCTGCTTACAAAAAATGTCGACCCGTCAATCTCTTACTGATTCTACCAGTTACTAGTCGTTTTATGAATATACTTTTTTTCTATATAACTAGAAACTACTTTTTGCGTGACACACAGTTATTATTACATACAACACATTATGGTTGTGTCCTAGTAGTTTATGCGTGTGAAAAAGCAACAACGTATATGTTTTCGTGTGAAAAAAATAGGACAATTTTAATAGAAACTATGGTAATATATCTTGTTGTTTTATTTACATAATATTTGGGGCATAAGTCTAAATCTGAACAATAAACATATTTATTAATTCTACGTATTACTTTATTATTTAGGAATCGAATTTGACCAAAGTATTATTTATGATTTCACACTCTGTGTGATATGTAAGCGTTAGGCGCTCGATAACGCGCGCTTACAACTACATGGATTTTACCATTTTACCATACATGTGACATCACGCGCGACTAACGCGCGTTGGCATGTGAACGGCCTTTATTTATTAGTACAAGCTCCCCACAGCCTCCTAAATCGCTGCAACTCCTGTAAACGAGGACATACATTAGATAAAACCATAGAAACACCAGGATGATACGCACCTACTATATAAAATGAACGTAGTTGGAAACGCGCGCCTACCGCTTGCCATGTGAACATAGGCTTAAAAACTTCTTGATACCTTCTTCTTCTTCTTAGAAACAGAATACAATCACAAAAAGAGTACTGTTCAAACAAATTTCTAAGCCACAACTTAAGTTTTAAACTTCATAGATACCTAACACTCAAAGATGAATAAGAAGTTTCTTTTTAATGTTGTAAACAGACCAAAGAGTCTGGTGATGTGACCCTGATGGCATGGAATATTAATTTTATTTTAGTCCGAGCTGTCAGTGTGAAACGGAAACTGTTTATACATTTATTGAAAATGAGTGTTTTGTCAACTGGCGCTCTCTAAATACTTGTGGAGTGTAGCGAAATAGCGAGAGAATTTATGTAGGTACGTAATAACGTTTTCCTGGAATAATTTAGGTAGTAAAGATGAATTGAGTAGAATTATTTTGAGTATATTAATATCTATAGGTAATTTTACACATCAAATAAATTTAGTTCTATCTGTGATTTACTCATATAATAAATAATAATCAATATCAACAAAACATAGTTAGATCTGAAAGTAATAAGCAATCATACGTCCATTTATAATTTATTCATCAAAAAAATCTTTACCTAGGTTTAGGCAGAATTGTTACTTTTACAGAATGACATTGATTAAACAAACCGATTTGTAACATAATTAGCGTCATCTTTAAATACCTGAATATTCCTTTAACAGTATCTAATAAAATAGATTCATTTAATAAATTTAACGTTGATTTGCAATCATTAAAATAATTCATTTCGTTGCTAGCTAATTATTACGGACGTACTGTAATTGGAAACGTTGAATCATTAACAGCAATCGTTTCCTTACAAAATTAATGAAGGATTTATAATTTCCAAAATACCAGGGAAATATCGAAATCGTTCGAGTTTCATTTCATATTACTGGCGTTAAGTTACAGATAATTGATAAACGCTTCGGAAACAAAAGCCTCGATGAGCGATCTCAGCCGAATTTTACGGAGAAATTGAGCATTTCTCCTTAAGAAAATGTTATTAATTTACCGTTATTTTATTTCAAGGAATCACGATCCATTTGACGATAATGTGACACCAGTTTTATTTGTAAAAGTAAATAGGAGTAAATTGGGAAGTTATTCTAAACAAAACGCTTCAATATTTTCTGTTATTGGTTGATTGTTTGCAAGTTTAAATTAATAAATGAATTTCATATTTCATTCGAGGTTGTAATGGCAGTGGTTGGATGCGAAGATTTGAATGTCGAACTCATTTTGGGTAGTGGATCGAAACTTGTTTCGACAATGATGGGCAGGCTTGATCGGAGTTATCCCACGGTCTCAGAGAAAAATGTGAAACAACGCTTGCGAATTATCTCATAAAATAATTACAATTTGGTCTAATGGTTTGGTAGTATATTGCTAAAAATCTAGTGGAACGTAGCTCATTTAGAATTGTAGCTTCCTTATATTTTATTCAATTATTACAGTCTTATGCAATTGGGAAAGTAGCTCAAATTTCACTGATCAAAGCTTACTTTAAACTATTAAAACGATGTAATTTTCCGAACGAATCCACAGCTCACAACACAGCCCAGTCTAGCAAATAACGTAACATAGCTGTAGGTCGAACACGCTGTGTAATAGGATCCATGTAACCAGCACCACGGCCATCTAAATAGAGGAAGACTCAATTGATCTGTTAAGATGTCGCAAATTGAAACAACCGATCTAACTGCGCCTGAGTTGCGCGTTTCCATCAATTCCCTAGTACAGCGTTTCCCAAACCCGGAGCTGCGGACAACGTTAACGGGGAGGTTTTTAGTCAGTAAGAGTCTGACATTCCTCCCGCCTCACTCAAGGCGGGAGAAGTCATTGGATGATTCCCACCCCACCCCCAAAATTAAAATTAAATAAAGCGTTTCCCTAATGCGAAGTCGATACCATCCATCCATCAGCCATCTCTATACCAAATTTCATCCAAATCCGTTCAGTAGTTTTGTCATGAAAGAGTAACAAACGTACGTTCTTGCAAATTTTCGCAATTTATAATATTTAGGTAGGATTGTACTAACCAAACTAGCTTGGGTTTCATAATGTTTATTGGGTAATTTAGCGGTAGTATAAAAATTAGGGCCATGGCAGCACAATATTTGAGTAACACTGCCGTGGTACATAGTCTGTTGTATGCTACATGTAGTAATAGAGAGATAGCCATCGGCAAATTACTAGGTATTTAATTGTGCTACACAGATTGTGGCTATTGTTGGAATTGATATTATGCAGCAGTCATATTGTACTGAATTATTTGTTTTTTGAATTGTGCCCAGTATATGGCAATAGGCTTACCCCCTATTACATGGGACTATTAATGGTGAAAAGTGGGTGTACATTGTATAGCGGCATTACGTGCCGTAATGTGCATCTCTGCCTATCCCCTTCGGGGATAAAAGGCGTGAAGTTGTGTGTATTTACTTTTTTGGTTTTGTTAAGTCTGCGTTTGGCCACAAACCCGCTAGCTGCCAGAACGGCGAAACGAAGATGTGGCCAAAGATGGAGCACACAGACTTAGAAAGTACCTATTCACTCTGACCTTGAAAAGACCCGGGTCGTATTTCACAGGAAAAATAGTAGCCGGCAGATTGTTCCATTCCGTGGCAGCACGGTATAGGAACGTGGTTTCTTATACTTTTAAACGATGTACTTTTTTATCTATGACATAATACAATGAATGTGGTGATAGCTAAATAAATATTATGTATCGATTGTAGCGTAGTAGATGGTGCTCTGAATTTCTTTTACCTTCTACTAGGTACTGTCGTGGTGACCATGAGGTTTGTGACATCCGCTTCTTATGTATGAGACCTACTAACGGCAAGTACCAATGTGACTTTTTCCAAGTCCTTTCTACGATTATTTAAACACCACTGACTAAAACGAAATAAAATTTTACGTCTACTCATACCTACATCATTGACATAGTGAAAACCCAAGTTTAAAGATAGTCTAAGTAGAATTACGAAGATTATCACAATAGTAATTATTATAACAAACAACAATGTACAGTAAAACTAATCTACTCAATTCAATTTAAACTATAGACAAACTATTAATAATTACAATACGTGCACACAGCTACACATCTCACTATACAAAACCAGCTTATCATGGTCTCGCTTTGTATAATCTTTTTACACGTACAAAGGTCAATTTATACTGGTTATATCGTAGTGTGCTAGTAAGGCAAGAACGAGGAAATTCAATGGGACATAATGAGCTATCGTAAAAACTTAATCGGAGTCACTATTATCTTGAGATAAATGTATTGATTTAATCACATCCAATGGTAAGTGTTGTTTTGTAGTATCTGCAAGTGTATCTTCTAATTATGTTGATAACATTGTGTGTCGGTATGTTGTAATAATTATGATCGAGATGATAGTGTGTTGATATTTTGTTTGGGCGGTGCATTTAATGCATTTCTTTGAATTATTTATTTTACTTCCTTGATTAACGAGTTTTTAGTATCGTGTTTATCTGTCTATAAAATGGGTTGGCGCCATTTTTTCTTTTAAGTGGTGAAAAATCTTCCTTTGATTTCTTCCGCTTTGGGCGAGGCGAGAGGGAGTTTCAGACTCTTACTGCCTAAAAACCATACCGTTCCTTCTCCTGCTTTTCGAGCCGGAGCCTCGGTAAACCCGCTAGGTAGTGCGTTTATCCTGTGGAATAAAAAGTGGCCTAAGTGTTGTTTCAGACCATAATCTGCCTCTGTTCCAAATGTCATCTCGATATCTTCACCCGTTTTGACATAAAGGAGTAACAAACACATAAACAAACAAACATATAAACTTTCGCATTTATAATATTAGAAGGATGAGACTCGTTAAAAAACTTTACCTTGCCTGTGCTACTTCCATGTTAATGAGTGCATCTCTAGACAAATAAACTGTAACATAAAGTGATGTTACGTTTTATTTATGACTTCTAGTGAATTTGGAACTACTTTTCACCACTTGCTAGAAATCGCAGTATTGAATTATGTGTTTTAAAACCACTTTACTCTTTTTATTTCTCCAAAAAGACGAAGATTTATAGACTATTTATAGTTAACAAAAAGTAGTCTTTAAGTAAGACCTTTCATTTAAAGAAGTGTCTTTAAAACTGTTTTCGAAGAATTCCCACTTAGTACAATATCTTTAATATAGACTATACAGAGAACAGTCTCATCTTCTCCATTGACATTAACTAAAACTAGCCTAGAAACAAAATTGTCCACTAAATTAATATGAATTAGAACTATTTTAGAATAAACATCTTTAAGTTTGCGGCCTTAATTTGTAATTACATGTATTTCTAGATTATTCCGTACATTTGTTGGCACACTAAATGCTGAGCTTCTAAAAGCGCTCTTCTCCTTGAGAGATTAATTTGAGTGACATTTCCTTCTGAGTAATCTTTAGGGAGAGCAGAAATAAAATTTGTTTGTTTTTGTTAGGCGTCATTAACATTTAGCGAATGGCGTGGTAGTTTGTTACAGTTCTATTGGGCGCCATTTTTAAGTAGGTAAGTACTCATCCTAGGTGAAACAAGCGATTAGATATTTACTTCACTTTAACGATGTCCATGTTCTTTTGCTTTTTTTACATTACTGTGTACTGTAGATATGACTAAAGAAATGTATCCTTCGATGTCATTATAAGATTAGTATGTATATTTTTTTGATTCCATCTTGATAGCGAAATCTAGCGAAAATGGTCATAGGTAGTTTAAAAATGTAGATTAGATTAGATAAAGAGTTTTCTAACTCTTTATTGTACACCATAAAAACACAAAGGACAAATCTTAAGAAATTGATAGTACAATGGGCGGTCTTATCACTAAAAAACGATATTATAGATAACCTTTAGATGGATAAGCAGTAAGGGAAAACAGAGAAAATGTATACTTCTCACAATTTTGTAGAGTTAACATTATCTCCAGTTATGGTAGCTTGCCGCCCGACTAGAACCAGGCACGGGCGTGCGGCGCGTCGCGTTTCGTGTGCACCACAAAGAGACATTAGACCACCACAGATATGGGGCTCAGTAGGACTGAGATGTCTGATTCAGAGCTGTGGACTAGCTAGTGGGTTTACGGGGGCTCCAGCTCGAAAAGCAGGAGTAGAAACGGGGTGGTTATTATTCAGTAAGAGTTTGACACTCCCTCATGCCTCGCCCAAGGCGGGAAAACTCATTGGATGATATTCCCCCTCTAAAAAAAAGCATTACAGTATGAAAATATTACCACAAACACTAATTGAATGAATGAATGAAGGGAAGCGAATCAATAATTATAAACATAAACATCCGCCCTACAAGACTGTTAACTCTTAATGGTTCAATTCCATCATCCAATTCATCAATACGCACTTCTTTAATCTGCACAAAATTGTATTTACTTCACTCTTATTAGTATTGAAAACTTGAACTGTTACAACGTCTGTCAACATTATCTGATGTTAAATCAACTAGATGATTGGCAACCGTTGCTCCTCTTTTATAAACTCTTTCATTTAATTCATAACTCACTTCTATCCATTCAGATGTTTTAATAAAAACGAATAAACAAACGTCTTTTGATGTTTTTTCATTAGTTACAACTTAAACAGATTCAATTTGTTTAGGTAAACGTTATAGTACCACTTCGTAATATCTCTTTTTTTCATAGAAAAAATAAATTGATTTTCATTACTGTCAACGAAGATAAATTACGTATAAAACGCGAATTCTATTTATGTTTCGTTTTTTTTTTCAGAGGTCAATTTTGGACCTCCTTTGTGTTTTTTTTTTTAGAACGTCTGTCATGTCATGTTATTGTTGAAAAGCGTTTTATTTTGTTATAAAAATTAAATCCTTTTTTATATATTATTACTCTTAACTTTAGGATTCTGTTGCTAATTGAATTAAGCTTTTAAATCTTTTATGTAACACATGGTGATTCTAGAATTGTTATTGTCATGCTTTAAATTCCCGTTTAATTTGAAGGAAAATAATAATACGTGTCTAATATTTTAAAATAACATACAAGACGGACATTAAAATATAAATTAGTCATCTATCCTATTGCTTTTTTAAATTAATTTGGTTACTATAGAATAGTTAAAGTAATCATTAAATGTTTCAGAGTACTATAATCTTTTAGATTTTAGAATTTGTTGTAGATAGTAACAGTGTCTATAACATCAAAACTATAGATTATTCTAATGACAGTTATGAAAGTGGGCGTGTTCAGCCTACGCATTGACGAAAACAAAATATTCTACTGCCTTATTATATTATCCAATTATCCTACTTGAATCTCAATTAGCTTAGTATACTTAAATATATCTCATTTGATATTTATTTGGATTTCAATATTCAAATTCATAACTTTAGTATTCCGTCTGTTACCTTCATTGCTAAGACCAAGTTTATACTTTTTATTACGCTCGAAGTGATCGGGATAACGAAGCCGTGAATGTTTGGGATTACTCACAGAATTTCTTATATTTTTGCATTTACTTTAGTATACTAGACAGTTTTAGGGTTGCTGTATGACTTGAGAATTTCTTGATTAAATAGGGATGATGACGATGGTATGAAAATTAAGAATGTAATTTTATTAGTCTGTCGGTTAGGTAATGAAAAAATATTAGACACGTTTTTTTTTTTGTTTTGTCACATATTATAACAAAACTTGGATAGAAGTTTAGGAGTGGGACCAAATACCTACGTCATTTCTACGTATGAAACGTACGTAGAACCTCACGCGATATTTCAAATCGATATATTATCTTCGAAAGAATTTTTGTAAGAAAATAATAAATACAATCAGAGACTCAGTGAGCCAAAATTATTTGCTGTTTGTTTTATTGTTATCTTATTAGGTATTTTCTTTTTTGAACATTACTATTGTAGCTGAAACTCAATACTGGCTTTCAGAAATGAGAAAAGTGCTTTTAATAATAACTGTTGGTTCTAAATAGGTATAGCCATTATCACCATTATTATAACATAGCAACAAGAACAATTAAAAGTTCTCACGGATAGCATAAAAAATTAACAAAAACTAACTAATGTGAATTTAAAAGCTAAAGTATATTATGAAGTAATAAATAATTATAAATGTGTTTTTTTGTGAGTTTGTGTATTTGTGTGTATGTTTGTTACTTAATCACGTCAGAATGGCTGAAGAGATCGGGATCAAATTTAAAACTGGTGTAGATTATGGTCTAGAATATCACAAATGACACTTTTTACCCTAGGGGCCGCTGGCGCAACGGCTGGCAGAATCTAGTAATAAATAATGGATACATTCCCTGTTATATTTTTTATGTAAATAATCATTAAATGTTAATTTTAATAAAAAATTACGAAATATGTAAGTTAAATTTGAAGGAAACCCTTTCATAACCATCACTTATTTTTGTCCCAACACAAGAATTATCGGGCACTACCAATATTATTATTACAAAACAAAAGCAATACCACTTAAATATATTCTTAAACAATTTCCTAAGATACCAGTTTATGCAAATATCGATGGATCATCCGATTCATAATTCGATTTTGTTGGAAAACTATGCAAATGTGAGGACCGGATACTTGATTATTTAATTATCATGTTTAGTTATCATTGCGTATTCAAATGGTCACAAGATAACAAATATGTGACTTAATTTACACTAGAATGCTGAGTGGTTATCGGAAACGGCTTGTTTAATGAACTTGGATTGAAAGAAGGTAACACATAAACCATATAGATGATGGAATTGGAAAAGTTGATGAAGAAAGTAAAGTAAATAATTATTGATCCTGAGCTGCGGACTGCTCAAAGGCAGGAGTAGGAACGAGGTGGTTTGTAGTCAGTAAGAGTATACAACTTCCTGTCGCTTCACCCAAAATTGGAGAAGATACTGGATGATTTTCCTCTCTTACGAAAAGTAAATAATCATAAAATATTGAGTTTTTATAATGACAGTGATATGTCCGTCTGTCTCTCTCATTGATGGTGGATACTATAAGGTCTCAACATAAAAACTAGGACGATAAAGAGTTGAAGGACAAATACGAAATTGAAGAATTTATAACAGTTATATAATTCATTAATGTAAAAGATAACAGAGTAAATCTTATGTTATGTAAAGAAGAATTTTAAGAATACGCGCGATTAAAAGGCAAGACTAATTTTACTCTCTCTTATAAGTAATTAATACAAACTAATAACTAATTAACACAAGCTCTTCTTAGAAATACAACACATAGCAACCAAAAAAAATAATTTAAATAGTAAATGTAGCATTATCTGCTTTAAATTAAATAATGTTGGTATATTCATGTGTACTTAAAATACAGTAAATAATATTGTTGTATACGTTGACGACACTCTACACGGCCTCCACACTGTCCAAATGACCGAATTTGCTATTTAAATATATTATTATACAAAGCAAAACTCAATTTAAATATGTAATCGCAGCTGTGTAGTCCGGTTTTTAGTGATCATTTCCAAAATCGTAACTTCTGATAACGCAGTTACAAAGTTCATATATCGTCACGCCCTTTATCTCCGAAAGGGTAGGCAGAGGTGCTCATTATGGCACGTAATGCCACCGTATAATAATATACACCCACTTTTCACAATTTTATTTATGTTGTAATAGGGGTTGAGCTTATAGCCATATACCGGACACATTTCCAGACTCCATGCTACTACTGACCGAAAATACCCCAGCAATACTTCGCCCGACCCGGGAATCGAACCCGAGACCCCTTGCCCAGCAGTAGCACTTGCAAGCACTCGGCCAACTAGGTAGTCACGAAGTTCATTGGTGTATTAATTTCATCATCTATGCGTTCTGTGTGAAACAATACTGCTTCAACAATTATCATCACAGCTGGTACGAGAAAATGACCAACCTATTGTGTTAACGTTTGAGAAATGACTGCCATTGTGTTGTCCAGTATTAAATCCTCTCCTCCTATAAATTCATCGTCTGCAGCCTTTTGTGATTTAAATACTTCTATATCTTTTTAAAATTTACCGTCTACTATTTAATCTTTGTGTTTTTCTTTTATGCCTTTGTTATTATCAATATTTTATTTAAATTACAGTTCGTACCCAAGGTGTTGCTACTTTACATTAATGTATTCGGTGAATAAATTATTATTTTTACGCTTACACACACCTTTGGCTTCTTGGTTTATAGTATGCGTGTTATTCTAATTTGAATTTACGTTACTGCAATCTATAAACATTTTTTTTGTTAATTTAAATGTGAATAAACTTTTCATTCAGTCACTATTTGTAATTGTTTCATTTGGCTTAGGTTAGGTTCATGATTCAAACATTCCATTAAAAATAAAAACACTAAAGGAAAAATTAAACACATGTATATTTAATTTATCTTCATCTGATAACAAATAATCGAATTATGATCGTGATGATAAAACATAATTTACTAACACATTTAATAATGTTTTTGATTTCGCTAAACCAGAAGAACAAACTCAATTATAAATTGAAAACGATGATATCGTACGATATTACAAGTATTGCAATCTGAAAATCAGAAATAGCCTTGAAGTAAATGCGACGAATATCGATAAATCAATAAGTATCGATACTCGTTTCTAACAATCTATATCGATTTACGTCAAAAACAGAAGTAAATGTGTTTCCCCATATTGATAGGAATCTTAGTAATCTTTTCAATGATAAAATCACTCAGGCACATGTCCTCTGTTGGACCATTGATAACACTCTGATTTTACATTTTACACTGATGATTGATCGGTCCCATTCATAATGTCATACATAGGTGCTAATAATAGTTTTATATTGATAAAATATTATTTCCTTTCTTTTCTCTGGTTTTTGTACATTTTATCATATTTTGAATCATTCTTCTCTCACTGTGATGTGTCGTGTGAATTTATAAGTGCGCTTACAAAAAATTCAAGTGTGGAGCCACGTTTTTTTAATCTTTATCTTTTCGAAAAAAATCGAGTAGTTGTTCTTATCTCTTGTCTATTCTGGTTATCTTCACGCTACTGTCGTTTAGCTTATCATTAAGACTTGTACAAATAATAAAAATGTTGGAACAGATGACTTGTTTGGAATTCCAGATATGTATCTGGATTTTTATAACTGGTATATTATAATATATATTTTGTTTCATATTAAGGCTATAAAAATATGAAAATTAAGAAAAAATATGCTCTTTGTATATTCCATATCTGACGCCTAGCAACCGAAGTGATACGACGGATAATCTATTATATAAAAATAAGTCGGGTTTTCCTTCCTGACGCTATAACTCCAGAACGCACGAAGCGATTTCCACGGTTTTGCTTTCGTTGGTCCCGGGCTCCGAGAGGTTTATAGCAAAGAAAATTCAAGAAAGGAAAGCAGGAAAATATGGTGGAAAACAATCATTGGTGGCGAAACGAAGTTCGCCGAGTTTAAATTAGGTATTACCTTATAATATAATATATAATAACAATTTAATTAATTATCTATTGTCTCTACCATCATTCAAATGTAGCTGAAAACGTTATTATTTTTTTAATAGAACAATACATCACACAATAAAACAGACTGCTTGAAATTCTCTTTTTATAACCAGACATTTCTAGCAAACGGCTACATTTATCTGTTTTCTGTTCTCTAGAGATACAAAAATCTGACCACAAAAAGGAATAACGTATCGGAAGATTATTTCCCAATTAGCACATTTACACTGACACTACTTAAATCTAAATAGATACCTATGACCTTTAAAACTATTGGAAATTAAAGTCCAAAATAGACAAGCAATGTGGAACTAAAATTAAAACAACATTATAACACGACAAACACAAATATAGCCCTGGTGTGAATCTCCCGCCATCAAGGCCATGTGCACAAGCAAATCAATTAATAATTCACGCTCTACGAACTGCAGCTACCAACATAACTTTACCCCACACAGTGGCACTAGTCGCTTAGAAAAATGTCAACGTCAAGGTCAATTTCAGTACATAAATCTTAGTTCCCTTTTCAAACGCGTGCCAAGATAAAATGGTCATTGTTTGTTCACATACTTCTTACATGTTTTTTGTTCGTAAGTATGTTGTAATTACCTGGTTATGGTCAAAAAGGTCGTGTTTTGACGTGTTAGTGTTATCTAATCGAGTAATTACTTCATTTTCTTTGTTGTTTCGTTAATTGCTTTGTGCTACTGCTGTGTATTCATGTTTGAACCCTATGTCATAAAATGTCCTTATCGGAATGACCAATCTGAGTTTACGTTTATTACTTATATCTCCTCTTGATACTTTATTGGGTTCATTCTCACCGTGTCGGGTTAGTAAAATATGTGGATTTCAATCTTCTTCAACTTAGTCGAATATTAAAAAGAAATCTTGAACTAAACATTTGCAATCGTGGCTGTATAGTATCTCCATATTATTTGGTTAATTAGCTACAATAACGAATGTATTACAGGAGTGTAATATTACCACTTAATTATAAAAACAAAACTAAAACTAATAACAAAAGAAAACTACTGAAAAGTGACCTTCATAGAATTTTATAAGCGGGTAAAAGCATTGTAAATATTTTATCTCTATCCACTAAAATATGAAATATAAAACTAGCAAAATATTAGCATGGTTAGAGCATACTACATTGTACATAGCTATACCACATAGCTAGTAAAATATTGGTACAACGCGACATTTCTCCTAAATTAAGTGCGTACAACGCAAGTATTATGTCACCAATGAAAGTGCTAAACAGTGTAACAGAAACTAATCTAACTACGTAAACATATTGAGATTCAAGGTTTCGATGGACTGATAAGATCTGTTGTAGGTACAGCTATATATTGAAAAAAATACTCAGTAGTATGGGGTCGGAGTCTTTAATGAAGTCCAGTGAAGTGTGGGAGAGCCATGGATGAAGGGAATGGATCGACCGTGGTGATACCGTGCTCTCACATGACTCTTAGTAAGAGCTGGTTTTACGTTTATCGAAACCGAAATGAGACCGCGTTCGGCGCTCTGATTGGTAGGTTCATTGGAGCCGGCCAATCACAGCGCCGAACTCGGTCTCGTTTCGACAGCCTATATAATAAAACCGGCGTGAAACAACAATTGCGTTATGTTTCATTGTATGAGTGACGTTACCGGAGGTAAGTTAATGTATAGTTTTCAGCAATAAAGACTAAATAAAACCGGAGGTCCAAATCTCAATCTTTAAATCGCAAACCGCGAAATATCCGACAACACAATAATTCAAACAGCTGATTTAAAATCAGAACAATCATTTTTTTTTTCTTTTATAGAAACCTGGCTGGTGAGACGTATGAACTGGCATTTGAGTATAGAATTCCATTTATAAACCAAAGTACTTATGCTTTTTTCTCTATTCATTTTTTGTTAATCAAATTGCACCGGTCCGTTTTGATTTATTTGGGATTCTTAATTTAAAAACAGTTGCCGCCAATAAATTATCGGACGTTATTGAAATATGCAGACGTGATTAATAAAAACATTACCTGATCTTAGCAAGCTAATCGGAAACCGATATAAAAATATTATTACGATATAATTAAAGGCAATACATAAAGTATTACAAAGCAGATATTGGGCTAGTTATATTTGTAATACATTTTAGGATACTTACATCGAAGATCGCAAAAGGGTTATGTGATCTGGTGAGGGTGACATACATTTTCTGCGATTTAGACCTAGTTCATAATTTCCTTTCGTTTACATGGCGTATATATACTTATATGATTTTAAATTAAATAAAGTACGATGAAATTGATGTATTCATAATTATGAACAAAAACCAATCTTATAAAACATTCATTATCATCATTGCAATTTTATTGTAGCACACTTACGAGTGTTTAATCGACAATGTATGAGATCTTGTTCAAGTTGTAGAATTCCAGATCTTCATATTAATAAACTTTAGATCCAAATAAAACTTGATAAAGCACTATTATGTTGTCAAATTGCGACTGAATGATGTTTTTAGTAAACATAATCAACACAAAATTCATGAATTTTCTACCATTTATTCTTTTCTATCACATTTCTTCACCGCATCACCAGATCATATTGTAAATCTCCACAAACAGTGAACATCCTTGCATCCCATTGTGCTGTCACCATTTAAACAAATACATACTATATACAGACGCAACACGAATCAATTTTGCATTTGAACGGTCCACAAGAGCTTGTGCTATCTTCCTTGAAACGTTTTGCATAATAATTGAGAATGTCATGTGATCGCAGTAGCCATTTGTATAATGTTTCTTGCACATCATATATTATTATTGAGTTTCCATAGGACTTGCTAATGAGTGAATAGGTGCAGGAGTTAGGAAGAGTGTGTTTCGATTTATTCCTTTGTTTTTATATAAGGTGTTACTTTTTATGAGGTGTGAAGGCAAAAAAGCAGCTGATGGCAAGCAAACAGCCGTTGCATATGAAATTGTTTATGTTAGTTTTTAAACTGACATGGTCACTAACAAAATCATTAGAAATTGCAACGGGATATTTACCAGGTTTATTAATGTTTTTGAGTTTCCGATATTCCGATCAAATAAATTAATAAACATAGAATATCCCGTTGTTAATGTTATTTATGCATGTTACACCAAAAAATAAGCGTAGCTAATCTTTTGAGGAACCTCCAAATTTCCCTTGAATTGGATCTTAAGCAATATTATATTACATTGAAACCTTTTTCACACTATCTTTCCATGAGGCTGTTGTATAACTTTAGTTACGTCGAATTTTTTACTTATTGAAATATGTTTGTGTGAATTCGGTTCTTACTTTGTTTTTGATATCAAGTCAATCGAATAATCGATTACTATGATAGGAAAACTATACTCTATACCTATAACAATTCGAATCAATAATGGTTTGACAGATTAAATAAATATTGGTTTTGCAGTAGGTTACTAGTTTGTATTGTTTTAATCTACTGCGTTGTGCGTAGGTGAATGTTTGTCCATGTAAATCTACGACATAAAAGACAATGATAGCAGTTGGCGCAATGGCTAAACAATTGGCAACTGCGGAATTTATCACATGTGTTATCTGTAGATATTTGTAGTGAACACTGTGACGTCACGCCTTTCATTCTCCAAAGACGTAGGCACTTAGGCAAGAATACGATTTACACTGTCACATCTATTATTTTTCATTAATGTTTATGATACGAATGTAATTGGGGCTGAGCCTAATGCCAAAAATGATAGAGATTTTAGACTCTCTAGCAAGCTATTATGTAAGAATTATTGAGAAATTTTTTAATAGCTGACACTCAATAATACTTCTCGAACCGAAAAGCGACCATTAGTATTTGCATTTACGACCACCTAAACAATAAAGCAGTTGAATTAACAAATTATATTATTAACTAACATACTACTAACACAAATCTTTTTAAAAAAGGCGTGACAAGTAAACACTACCAAAAAACACAAGTAGATACGAACAATAATCATCGCTTTACATAATTTAGACATATAAATATGCATATCTTGATTAATGATAATGATAATCTTGCCTCAAACAGCTGCATGACATGACGGTTTTACTAATGTCACGCTCCATTCACGCACTGTGGACTCGCCAGTACACACTTGGTTACTGACTCATGAGTTGTTCGTATAAGTAGAGAAATTGACGTCATACTGGATACTTCAATTTGTTTAAAGGGTTTGAGAGAGACAAATAGTGTGTGCATTTGTCTGTTTCTTAGTCAAGATAAATGTACGTTAATATTTATGTTCATATTAATTGATACTTGTGTATAAGAAGAAAAAATAACAAGTATGTGGATCATGTGAGTAAACTCCATGACCGCTAAAGTTCGAACGAGGTAGTTTTTTACTGATATTCTGTGGTATTGGTGCTCGAATTGTGCTCGGTTAATGGCAATATGCACAATATATAACGATAACTGGATATAGCTGAAGAATAATCCTGAAGGAAGAAAAAGAAATAAACACTTAATATACGATTTGCGCACAACTATGCCTTAAAAAATTAGTTCTATAAGTTTACTAGCCACCCTCGTGCATTGTTAGTCACGTGATATTTTATAATCTTTAGCCTTCCTTGTTTAATGGACTATCTAATACAAAAAGGGTTATTAATTTTGAACCAGCAGTTTCGAAGATAACCGCGTTGAAACTAACAAACAAACTCTTCAGCTTTGTAATATTAGTACAAACAATATCAGTTTTTACTGAAAGAAAATGTAGCCTAAAACAAAACAATTTCTAGACCATAGATACAATTATTTGTTCAGTACGAGTATCGAATAGTCAATTTGTTACTTGGCCCATCACTCAGTCTCGGCGGTGACAGCACTATCCATCTACTTTTCCATCTATGTAGATAAAACAAAGAGAGAATAGTTACACTACGTTGATTATATTATTTGATTTCTTGAATTCATTTTAGTTTCAAATAGCCAAATACATAATTATCTTTATTGGTTTTTTTAAGAGTATTGCACTGAACTGGGTTTGTCTTCTGTATCTTGATTTCGTTATCTTGTCAGATGTAAATATATGCCTCGCATTATACACAGACACGTTTTCCTATAAGTCATACACACCACACACAAACTTCGAACAACAAGAAGTAGAAAATATAAGAAAATACAAGCGAGGCCAACTCATCGCGCCGAGCATGCATCCCGTTTGCCTCTCTCCAGAACATTGGGATTTTCTGTAAGAAACACACCTCTCTATCATCTACTTTTCATCTTATATTTTTTCAATAAACTTTTAAATTCAACTCTACAAATTCAAAAGCTTTTAACAGAGAAGAGTGGAAGGAGTGTAGGGAGGCCTTTGCCCTGCAGTGCAGTCACATTTTCTAAACTTAAATATCTAAACCTGAAACTTGGTATTCTCTGAAAGGGTATAAGTATAATGCAAAAGAAACCTAATAAGAATGTTGTGCAGTCTCAGTTTTATACTACTTTCCTATTACATTGTCGTACAATGTAGACAAGTTTTAATATTAAGGAAAAGTTCCAGAGTTGAGCTCTTGGTCTAACGAGAACAGTATTTAATTTCTGAACATTGTCTCTTGGACTAGCTTGTCATAATGCATACGTTTAGTTTGGAAAGATTTTCATATTTTAGTTAAAGCCGTGGTTAAAGTTTTTTTAATAGCTTTTCTTTTTGGTTTCGGCTTGAGACTTTGAGGTTAAGAATGTATGTATTTATTTTCCTCTTTATTATTCATATAGTTAATTACTATATCTAACACCCTGCCATTCTTACTATTCTTTGAAGGAATAGGTAGACAAATTAACTAAAGGAATCGGTTTACTTACGTAAATTAATGGAGGAAAGCTCTACTAGTTTCAAGTTTTCTTCATCACGAGCAGCGTGCGCAAACGTGGCGACGTTACGCAGCGTCCTCAGTAATCAGTGTTTTTAGTTCATTTGGGTAGAAAGGTAATTAAAATTTATGTTTACTCATCATCGATTACTTACAAAACAAAAAAAAACTGGATAAAATAAAAAATAAAACATTAATTTGGTTTTGTCAGGTACATAACGGACATGAAACCGGTATTAATAAAATATTTTCTATTCACTCATGGTGTACATTTAATAGATTACCTTCAGAAAACGTGCTAAAGCATCTACAGCAACGTTTTTTGTTCATACTTTAAGTATTAATGACAAAGTTCTCTAGAATCTTTACCTGCGATGTAATAAGGAATTTAAATAAGTATATAAAAACGTACGTGACAAAAAATAGTACTCAAAACTTAATCAATTTTATACAAAAAATAATTCAATTGATTGAGCAATAAATATTTGTAGTTAATAAATCAACATCTGTCGATGATGGTAATCAGTCTCTACTATACCCTTAGTATGAATATGCTTTACGTGTAAAGTAATCGAAACGACAGCGCGAATAAACCAACCAATCAGAGAGCCGAACGCGCTCTAAAGCAAACTTGTACTATGGGTACTGTTCATACCAAAAGGGGGTGTTTTGATCTTCACAAAAAGGCTTAAAACTTCACATTTATTAGAGAGCTCTGCTGCCTGAGGGCTTACTCTTGAATCCAATTACGATCGATGGATATTGATATTGTGAAATTTCGTACTCTTGAGTTGTAATACTGGCGCACATTGCATCCGTATTGCGTTGATATTGAATGAACTAAATGGTATTGAGTTTGGCTTTATATACTATTGTATTTCGTATTCTGAATGCCATTTTAACAGCTACGATTGGGGTGTAGTATTGACATCAAATTATTATTGAGACTTTATTGCATTGATATTGAGATGGGTTTCAAGAGTAAGCGCCAATTGGTTTCGTTCAAGGGTGTTTAGTTAAGTTCCTTAGCCGGCTCTTAAACACACAAAAAGGGTGGTGATATTATTATTATGTATTACAGATATAAAAAAAAATATTTAAATAATACATCCTTATGTTACACTTAGTTAACATACAAACACACTTCTTTATATATTAATCGTAAAGATTTATTGCTATATGATTACGATTGTGTAGGTAGCAGGATATTAAGGTTAATCAAAGGTTTTCGACCTCAGATTAAGATAATTAAGTACAGCTACTAAACAAATAAAACTGGGTTTTATTGTAAAAGAATATGCCAATAAACTTTATTTTAGCTATAAAGATAGGTATGAATAGAAGACAAAATACGAGGCTTATGTTCGACAGTGGACGTTTTGGCGTTTATTCAGAAGTTGACGTTTTACGAATGACAATGATGTTGTATGAAGTTCATAGAAAAACTAATCACGCTTCTTTTGATTTCACAATAAGTAAAATAAATTGTGAATTATACGGACCTTGTGGAATCTAGAACAAATTTTAGCGTTAAGGCGATTTTCCCATACATAGGTATGTGAAGGCTGTACTATTACTGAAAGCAGTAACAGCTCACGCATAGGACCTACTTAATTTTAAGTCAAATTTCCGAGGTGCTTAACACTTAACGACTGGGCTTCTCTCGGTTGTGCGTTCTCTTAATTGTGCGTCTTATAGGTATTAAGTGTGTAGTTTTTGTTACTGTTCTCCTTTCATATTGATTAGAGAGTGATAAGAGAGTGCTGATAGTCAAAGGAGTTACTCTCTCCTCCTGTATAATTTTACCATAGTACTAAACATTTCTATTACATTATATTTCTACATTTATATTCCGAAGATGTTATTTTTATTCTATGTACCCACCTAATAAATCATACCTTGATAGTCGAACCAATCAAACAAAACGAAAATTAATTTAATGACTTTTTTGATATGTGTAAGTAATTTTATATGAAGGTGAAATCGTTCATCTCTTTCCCACCTATTGAATAAACGATGATACCCTCTTCACACAAATCCTGTTAACAGACACTTTTCAATTTCCCAAAAAGTTTTTGCCGACACGAAAAACTCATTAGTATATTTAATGAAATTGTCGTTTCGTTATAAAATCAATTATTTAACGACAATCTCAATGGTTGAAAGGTCGCGATTGTGACTGCTGAACACAGAGGATCACGGATTTAATATCCTGTTCGAAAAAAGTACAATGGACATTGGGAAAAAGTAAGAATTTGAAAATGAAAATGATTCAAGTTTCCTTGTGCGAAACGCTATGGAGTGGAATTCTTTGCCGGAGTCTGTGTTTCCTGATGAGTATACAACCTGAGTATCTTTAAAGCCCGAGTAAATAGGTTGCTTATAGGCAGACGTGCTTCATTGTAGGCCGCATCATCGCGCACCACCAGACCACTTACCAACGTAAAAATAATGTAATAATTTATGATAAAGTAACTTACCCACTGTTACATGGGACACATAACATACCTAAGTAGTGTATAGAATGTGTTACATTTATTGCATTACTGACAACCCGCCCCGGCTTCGCACATTTACCTATTAGCGTAACTCTATTACATCATGTACTTATTAGCTACTTCCTCGCGGTTTCACCTACTCTGCTCGATCTATTGATTGTAGCGTGATGTTTTATAGCGAATAGCCTTTCTCGACAAATGGACTTGGATTATCCAACAAAAAAAAATTATTCAATTCGGACCAGTAGTTCCGTAGATTAGCGCTTTCAAACAAAGAAACTCTTCAGTTTTATATAATAAGTGAAGTAAATAGTAATGAGAAGTGTGTTTAAAAATTCCTCTTAAATCACTCTAGCTATTAAAACCCGTATTAAAAGTCGTTGCATAGTTTTAAAGAGAGAAAAGTACTTTGTTTATTTTTTTTTATAATATCTATCGTATCGTAAACAAATTAACTAAAATCACGGTTTTCTCCCGTAAATCCATAGAGAAAAGCTCTACTAGTTTTGAGCCACAGAGAGACTTTTCATCATAAGCAGCGTACGCAGACGCAGTGACGTCCCGCAGCTTACTGACGTAAACCGTGATTTTTTAGTTAATTTGTTTCATACTATACAGGTATGCTCTAGCCTACCCTTTAGCGAATAAAACAGCATGACTTTTTGATTAAAATAATTGACAAGGAATCTATTAGATAGAAGTTTTATAAAGTTAAGAAAAAGCAAACGGTTTATCTTATTGCAAAGTTTTCCGAGTTTTATTCCAGTCCATTGAACAATTTGGTCGCAAAGTTGAATTTATTACTCTCTCTTTTGAATAGGAATTTTTATGTTTGGAATTTTCGACCTTTTGGTTTGTCACGATAACATGACGATTTTAGACTTTAAAGTAGTAAACAGAAGTGCTCTTTTTGAGTGTGATTTTGGTTAGTAGTTTTTGTAGTGATTAGATTTTATTGTCATCCAATGAAACACAACTTTAGAACACTTTTTTACGGAATTTAAGTTAGGTAATGAGTCCAAGACTTTTTGCTTGCGTCTTCCCATCTTGTGTTTTTGACTGTACTGTTGATTAAATATTCTTATAAAAACTAACAGAAAACTGAAAATAACTATTAACATTGCATCAAAAAAATCGTTTGCATCGATGTCAACACGGAAAGTACTCAGAATGCTGACAGCGTTGCTACGTTGTATGGCAATGCCTAACATCTCTCTTTATTTATTTTATTCTTTTTAGTTTCATAGTTTTAAACGTTACTATTATGTTATTGATGAAATGACAATCGCATTGAATTAATAAATAAAAGTCTTATAATAGTTATATATTTCTACATGATTATAATACGAGTATTCTACACATATCTTGCTTACTACATAATCTTACGTATAAATGGAATAATCCCTCTAAATTTCCACACACAATATTACGTAACTTGTAATTAAATATTGAAGACAAACAATCCAACTTGAGTTTCACCCAAACTTCTAAGTAAACGATAATATTTTCCTTTTAGCCTATTCATGTATGAAATAATAGGCGCTATTATCCAATATTCGATAATAACTTGAACTATTTCTATTCATCGGTCTATTTTAGTTACTAGTTCTAAAGGTCTGGACGTTCAAATAAACCCTCATTAATCTCCTAACCCCTAAAGGACGGTAACGCACTTTTTTAAGCCTTTAACTGCCATCAGAAAACTGTTGAAGGCAAATCCTCCACTAACGTAGGTCACCGGTGACCTACGTGGCAGTTAACGTGTTAAGGTATAAAGGTCACGCTACTATCTCCCAAGCTGTTGCAACTCCTGTAAGCCAGCGCGCTCGCAGAAGTCCAGCGCGTCGCAGGGACATGAATAACTGTCTTGGATCCCGCAATGAAATAAATCAGAAATGATGATGATTAGAAAAGAAAAGAAAACTCGGGTGAAGTGGAAACTAACGTTATTTTCCATTTCACTCGTTTAAAATTAGTGCAGGAGACATGATAATGGCAACGCGCTTGAACTCCTCTGGTGTTGCGGGTGTCTATGGGGGTGCCGATGGTTATCATCCGGTGATAACGTTTACCTGCTAATCCTATAAAATTTTCCATAAAATTTGGAAGTTAAGTATATTTTGGGTGAAAATAAAAGTCTTTTCTAATGTTTTGTAAAAATTTCGACATTGTGTTTTTAATTATGTAAGTAATACCCAGTAACAACATGGGGTTTGTAATTGTTTGTTATATTTAACTTAACCCTCATTACATGGGTCCCATAACATAAGTAATGGAAAATGGGTGTTAAATTGTATGCGTGTACATTTTAATATACTTTTAGGGACATTTTAGACCAATTTGGCAGTTCTTAATTGTTATCAGTGGGTTTATTATACCCTGTTGTTGAGTTTTTTCTTTTTTTTAAACGTTGCCTCACATTTGGGTTTTCTCCTGTGTTGTGGGTGCGTTTACAAGCATACTATTTCATACACAAATGACACTCTGACCAAAAGAATCAGATACCTAATAGAATTTATGGATTACACAAAGAATTGCGTAGTGTGGGAATCGAATCAGCTACTCGTCACACGGCAGCCACTCCAGCCACCGAGCCAACCGTGCAGTCGAATCATTACTTAATCAATGTCATGATCATCATTGTACTGACGGCGACAAGACGTCTACTGCAGATAAGCTTTAAAACTTGTAGCAAAATTAAAAGAAACCATCTGGTAGTAGACTGCCTTTTCCGAACCAAACTAGGTTAGCTTAGAATAAAAAAATGAGAACGCAGTCTCAGTTTAAGAGCTAATTAAAATATTATAAATGTAAACAAAAAACCAAACGCCTTAAGCAAAACTCGTTTATAGTTCAATTTGTGGATACAAAGAAGTAAAGAGTATTTAATTTTATAACCTAGAAAAGCTAATACCTATACACATATCGCTCACCTAGTAATATATTGGCACATCTGCAAAACATACGAAATTGAATTTATATGGTTTACATGTTTAAAAGTGCATATTAATCTATTTATTTCCATATTCATCGAGAGAGGTCGTAAGGGTCATTATACCATTATTGTAGTTTCCCCCATCACGCACGTAAAACAACGGTTCATTGGTCAGTAAACTAAAAACTAAACAAGTCAGGTAAACTATAAACACCGTAAATGTGCCAATATATTAATAGGTGTGCGATATATACTATTTAAATCTGAGCTACATGTATTGCACCATCCAGGTATCTAGATTAATGGTAATAGTCATTTTTTTGAGGTTATTAAAATAAATAATGGAAAACTATAATTCAGTAAAATTTTGTAAATGATGCACGTGCTATTATTATTACTCACAGCTTATTTCTCGGGATAAAACGTTACCTATATGTTATTCCAGACTATGATCTATCTCTTTACCAAATTTTATTAAAATCTATTCTGTAGTTTTTGAGTGGATGAGCAACAAACATTCGTACATTCTCACAAACTTCACACTTTTTTAAACTTTACCCTAGAATTGTTCACATACAAATGACACCCAGACCTGAAACTATATACAATTCACGCAAAGAGTTGCTCCGTGCAGGAATTATACTCGTTACACGTTGCGCGGCAGCTAGTTGCCCAGCTTTGACTTCTGAAAATATTTGCTTCCGAAATATCAAATGTACGTACATATACTATAATAGACATGGCATGATTTGATAACATAATATATTTATCTTTTATGTAATGTTTAAATACCTATATACTGTTATCTGTAGCGCACCGACAATATATTGATTACGAACAATATTTAGCCGGAAATTATAAATATTTATACTTTTGTTCTTTATTGTTTTGTCTGCTTCGTTCGTTTTTGTGTTATACGAGTATGAAGGCAGATCACGCCAGTTATATTGTGTTTTCATTCTGTGTTATAATATTTAATACAAAAATGAATAAATGTGTTGCTAAGCGCAAATCTCTAGAACAACTGAACTGATGGTAATTTCTTTGTTAGGTTTGTTATTGTTAGGAGAAGGTTCTTATGTTAGAGTATAGGCAAGAGTAGGCGTTAGCGTAGTGTTCCACCTACGCCATCCGATGAAAGTAAGCAGCCTCTCAGGGCTGCTAACGTGACGGGACCTGATGAAGCCTGCCGGGTGTGCTGATTCCGCAAGGGTAACCTGGGTTACGATCACAGGCAGTGGATGAACACCGCGGTGGTTTTAGCCGGTAAAAGTCCGGCATACCTCCTCCCCCCTTGAAAGTCCATGAGGATTTCCACCGCTACAAAAAAAGGTTCTTATGTAAGAACAAAATTAAAAATATGCACGGAAAAATTTTCAAGGCGAAACAAAGTTTGCGGACTCCGCTAGTATACCTATAAAAGAGGGTCGGGTTAGTTACACTACATATAACTCAAGAACAGCTGAATCGATCTGGCTGAAAATAGAGGGGAGGTAGCTCAGAACTAGAAGGCGGAGATAGGATTCTATTTATCCAAGGATTTTCCAAATATCCTACGGTAACTGGAAAATCGTGATTGCGCGGACTACTTCGCGTGCAGAAGCTAATCCTACTATTCTACTATAATATTAGAAATGCCAAAGTTTGTATGTTTGTTTGTTTGTTACTCTTTCACGTCAAAACAGCTGAAGCTATCGAGATAAAATTTGGAATAAGAATAGATAATGGTCTGAAATAATACATAGACTTTAATTTTTTTTTTCCGTACGTTTTCATCATGGTCAAAATAATTACAACTAGTAAAAATATGACTGAGTTAATTATTATGCATATAATGCTTATAAAGAAGTTCACTATAATTGGTATTATATTACGAAAGTAAAATTAAGCCACATCTATATTTAAAAATTAATTTTTATACCTATATCTACTTCATGCATAAAATTAGACCAAACCAACGATAATTTATTAAATAAGAAACGAAGATCAAAGCTCTGAAGATCTTTTTAGTTATAAACAGAAACAAAAAATGTCCGACGCAACACATACTTATTTACTAGGTCAGTTAATACAACTTTGATAATACAAAATGATAAGGGAACGCTAAAAGAATATGTTATTAAAATAATATAATGTTGCTTATCTACTTTGTTAATAATAGGCAAGGCTAAGTAATTTCTTTGTTAATTATTCGCTATTAACAAAACAATTTACCGCTGTTAACATAGAGTTGTGTTAAAGTCGAGCGAGGGGTTTTGGGGATCAAATTCTCAGTTTAAACAATTTGACGCTTATATGCTTGGTTTATTGTAAAAGGCTTGCTTCTATTGCATGAGACGCAGAAAAATTATTTACAAAATAGTTTATAAAAAGTTAATTATTAAAACAAACTTAAGGCGTCGATAAAATAAACCTCATCGGTGTTGTGAGATAGAGTACCCAAAAGACTAACAGCATTACCACTATGAATTGCTATGTTTAACCTTTGACCAAAGTAATAGCCAGCGTTTTGGTCACCTGAAGTGTCAACCATCCCCTTTACTTTGTAAAGTAGATTTGCACTTGGACCAAGGCACGGCTCTAAAGTTTCAACCCCAAACGGTGCGAAAGTATCATTGCCAATAAGGGTATTTATTTCGGCGTTCTCGGTTCTCGGCAGTAGCAGTAGCAGCACTGGCTTAATAAATTTACCAAATACATAGTACAATAAATAGTATAGTTGATATAATAATAAAATATTTATTCTTACCCTTTCGGCTTAAATAAACTTGATTTCATGTCGTGGTTTGATTTCTAACAACATATTATTATTTACTTTTGATAAAAAATGAAGTGAAGTACTATATAATCATAGTAATAAGCGGTAGTCAGACACAGACAAAATATCAAGGCCGATAGATTCAGCTATCGCAAAGTTCAAAGGTTGTAGCGCCGACATATTTTAGTCAACTAATACCAATATCATTTCAGCTGGATTCCGTTGGTAAAATTCTAAAGGTAGTGTATTGAAATTAACATTTTTATTGAACTATTGGTTGGTATTTTCTCAACTGTTCATCTGGGTAGATTATGGACGTTAAAATTTTATTTATAATGCGTTATAGACTTAGAATTGAATACGAATTGGCCTCAATAGTCAAGCTTCCTTGTGCGAACTGCTAAGGGGTGGAATTATTTGTCAAAGTCTGTGTTTCCTGATAGGTATAACCTGGGTGAGTACAAGGCCCGAGTGATATGTTGCTTATATGGGCCGCATCGTCATCCGCATCATCCGCATCGCGTCATCCACACATCACTTACCATCAGGCGAGATAGCGGCCAAACGTCGACACATAAAATATAAAAAAAACGTTGTCTTGAAACACCATAGCTCATAGAAAAGTGGCGTAGTATAACGTCTGCGTTATGTTCACCAGTGTAATTGGAAGTTCAACAAACTCGTACTGAACATGGAAACCTTTAGTCAACACTCGTATTTATACCCACTGCGTTCCAGGCAGGTTGATAAGAAATTAATGCAAGTCTTATTTATAGATTAAAATCGTCTCATCCGAAAAGTGTTTACTCTTTAAATTATCATCATGTGTTGTGGCGCTTACGTCAGAAATATATTTTATACAGATCGATAATAGTTTAATAATCGAACGAGTCATAGTATGATAGCAAATATTTGATGATCAAACACGTTTCGAGTTTTTAAAAGGACCATTTTGATAGTATCGAAATTGAAACCAATATTTTTAAGCCTGAAAAGAAATGCTTGTACGATGTGTATATGTATTTTCTTTTAAATTGAAATTTCATCAAATCCAATAGTTTATTTTAGGCTTGTATGTAGTTAGTTTTTGTGACAAACACTATCTTGTTGTAACAAACTGCTCAACACATTTGTGCTCGATATTAATTTTGAATGAAAATTAAATGAAATGACTGCAGGGTTGGCGCGGTAGCTGGACAACTGGCTGCCGTACAACGTGTAAATGGTGTTATTCCCGCACGGAGCAACTCTTTGTGTGATCCACAAATTGTTGTTTCGGGTCTGGTTGTCATGTGCATGTGAAAGTCAAAGATAAAAGAGTATGTTTGTAAACGCACCCACGACACAGGAGAAAATCCTAGCGAGAGGCAACGTTAAAATAATATCAGAGAACATACTCTAACATCTCTCACACTTCAAAGCAAAAACAAACCCCAACGTGACGTAACATCAAAAACTTCCCGACGCTGACCTTGAATCGACAGGAACCCTATTACATTAGTCTTACAAATTGAAGATACTTGAGGACCCTTACTCCCATAGATCAAATGGTCTGAGCGTCTCCGATGACCCTTGTATCCGTGACGCGAGAAGCCACGACACTTATGTCACTTCTCGACATGTATTGTTTGATAACGCCACTCAAGACATTGAAGACATCTGTATCTAAAGATTTATGTGGTGCACATAGGATTGTTTTGTTTTGTTTAGAGATGTTTAGAAGATTGTGGTTTTAATGATGAGTGTTTTTGGTTGACTCAAATATACAAGTCAATGTTACTGATTGAACAATATTTTACTTAGCAATATGGCAGAATTTAATCTAATATATTAATGAATAAAGGATTTTGTAAACATCAAACAAACCTATTAACAATGTGGACGTATTAATCAACAATAGAAAATTGTTATTTAAGGTCGGCAACGCACCTCTTCTGGTGTCACGGGTGTCCATGGGCGGCGCCGATCGCTTACCATCAGGTAATCCGTCTGCTGACAAAAATTTATTAATCGGATGATCTATACACGCTTCCGTAGATATCAACCGAACCATAACCAACAACACAACCATATCAGAATCACATAAACCTGATACAACAAGATCATCCGACCATTAAAACAAATCTGTAATCCAACGAACAACATCGTCCAAAAACATAACTTCCTTTACAGAGCTCCATTCAACAAGAACCCAACAAATATCGCATCCATTACCTCCCATTGCTCCATTTGAGTAATATTTCCTCGCAACACAATCCTCGCTTGTTTACTGGCTCGTGAATAGGGTTGCCATATATCCGAATATTTAGCTCTTGGTCCGGAATGCGAACGAAATCTTTAATCGTACGGAATTGTTACAAGTTACTAAGAAATCGAACGAACGAACACAGGCAAAAGCTCGAGAGTTCGCGTCAAAATTTCCAACATTTTGTACACTTTACAAACAGTAATGAAATTAATTATTATGTTATCGGCTTACTCACCTAACTGTTTGACGAGGAACTCGACAGTAGCAGCGCGACAATCGCCGCGTCGTGTGTCGCGGAATGCTGCTCATGAATATGAGCCTCTAGCATTGCTTGAAACTAGTCGAGTTCCTCGTCAAACAGTTACGTGAGTAAGCCGGTAACATAATAATTAATTTAGTATGTCTCACGAAAGTTATAATAAAATTAAAATATTAATGAAAATTGAAAAATTTACTCTGAATATTTTCCGAAGGTCCGGAATTTTCTCCGGGTATTTTGGGAATTTGATCTGGGAACCCTACTCGCGAACCGACCGATTAGTTCCTTTCTCTTCCTCTATTGTTTACCAAAGTGTCTCGTTCTCTGATCATATTTTACGTCAGCAGCCACTCTGCACTTGACCGTGGTTTATTTTTACTCTGTGGGATGTATTTGTGAATTTCCATCACTATGTTTGGGTTAACGATGTTTGAATGTTGCTTTTGATCTGGTGCTAGTGCATCGCGATTTTGGTTGTTGAAGGATTGTTTGCCTTGTAAATCTTGCTGTTGAATTGTATCATTAATTATATGTGTTATATCGAAGTATTTACGGAACTGTTATCAGTTTTAATAGACTTTCCTCTTCTTATAAGGTTAGATATGCGTATTATAACCATCAATGGCTTTTATGATAGAATATTTTTTTTCTCCTTGATGGCAACCGAGTCTCCAACACAAAGTTGTCGACTATACTACCAGTACAAAAGCTTGATAGAAAAGTAGTCATCAAACATACAAATAAAATATGAAAAGGATTGAGACGCGAGAAGGGCAGGTTATTTCCAATCAGCTAATTCTGAAATCTATGGGGCCCATTTTAATACTGGATGTCTTATAGCTGATACAGTAATGATGATGTTACGTTAATGTTATGTTCTCTTTCGTACCTCTGATGATATTATAGTTAAAATAGTATATTATAAACCCACAGTTTAAATTTTACTGACCGAAATCTGCAAGTGAATGCAGTTTCCTAAATCTCTGTAGTAACATTTTATTTTATGCGAATTGCAATTTTGTTAGCTTTGCAATATACTGACGTCATTGACGTTCGTCTTTGTTTTATTTGAAATGCTCCAGAAATTGCTTTTCTATTTGTCTTTTGTTTTTATGAGAGAATAATAAATGGTTTTTCAAGAATATAAAGTGCATTTAGATCTGCAAATTGCTATGTGTTGAAAAATTATTTAATGTTTCGAGTTTACACTCTATCGATCATTTGATATGAAAGAATTAGAAAAATAAACTGCGAATATGCTATCTATAAAATTGTTAGTTTAAAATCTTACTTTCAAAAACTTTTTTCTGAGAATAACTGCAGCGTTTTTTATTTATAAGATCTTCAATAATTTGTTCTTGTCTTTAGCTTATGCTAGATCATAATGCACAATATCTGAGATACCAATTACAAAACAATTTTACGAATCTTGAATCGAATCAAAGAAATATGTTTGAACCAAAACACGATCCCTTACGAAGATCTTCAAAATCAGTCAAAGATATGTAACGAGATCAAAGAAATTTATTAAAACATTCTCCTATGAAAAATAACTCAGAAAAGGTTTTCCTACATGGCTTCCAAATAAATAGAAATAAATGCAGGAAATAAATCACTCCTTTTCGCTTCCTTTTCCAATTTTCCATATTTGTCCTTCGATATTTAGGCATGTACTACTTAAAGCAGTAACTTTTCCATTAGGATTCTGTATCATATTTTTTTTTGTTTTTTTTTAAATATTATTACAATGACTGGATAGGCACTACACACCACATAAATTTGAATAAAGAACATAATTCGACACGAATGGGTTGGTAGTTTAATTCAGCCTTACTTTGTCATATGATAACTTGATCGGTCAAAAATATTTTTAACTACAGGACGTTCCCAGATCACCATTATTAAACAATTTGCATATTGTTTTTATACGCACACGTAGTTTTAATGTGTGTAACATTGACATCGAGTAACAATGTAGTCGTTATGTTACATAGAAGGGACGCAATCGGAATAAATATTGCTTGCAATTATATCTCGATTGCCTTTAGATGATGAGGCTTATAAACGGGTCGTAAAATGTAAGTGCTCACTCAGTTTGGTATAAGCCACCAGTATATTGTGACCTCCTATTTTCGATGTAATTCTTTATTTGCGAAAATCATTTCTGAGGGATATTTTGTGGGAATGTAATCGTGTGAATGGTCGAAAATGATAATGTTCCTAATCATACTGTAATGGTATAATGTAAACTGGGGTGCTGCCTCCTCCTTCTGCGAAGCAGTCATGCTAGCTAAGGAAGAGGCGAGACGCGTGAGGGAACGAACATCTTCACACACCAGCCGTCGCGAGAGACACTTCAGGCGTCAGGGATCACGCGACCATCTCCGCGGCCACCGTAAGTGCGGGTCTGCGGACGGCGAGGGTAGCTCGCCGCCCGACCAGGACCATCAAACCACCACAGATGGGATCCAGGTGGGCTGATGCCTGATTCGGAGCTACAGAATACCTAGAGGGTTTACCGGGACTCCGACTCGAAAAGCAGGAACAGGAACGGGGTAGTTTTTAGTCAGTAAAAGTGTAACACTCCCTCTCGTTCCACAAATAAATATTTTAATTAATCGGTTTATAATATACCCAGTGTATTTTAAGGATTGGTCCCTACTACGCTACGGTTTCTTACCTAAAAAGTATTTACCGATCAATTTGCCCTGGTTACTTTGTTTACGTATCGATAAGGCTTTAATACCGCCATTATAATAACGATATTATTTTGTCAAACGAAAAGGAAGATTCTATGAAGAGTAGAAAATGTTACTTACAATAATTATAACATTGTTGAAATACAAGCATCTATGAGCCAAAATTGTAGCAACGCCTTTGTTGCGGGTTTCAGCGATGATTGCTTCCCGTAATATGTCTATTAGTTTCCCAATCGGGGGGAAAACCGATGATTTAGATTGATTTTACTAGTTTACCTCCGATACCTAATCTTAACTTTCCAAATAAGATTAGGATTCTACACACAGAAGACGAAGAAGCATTTCAAACTTATTAATCCCTATCAAAATTTCAAAGTATAATCGCAAAACGTTTAAAGAGACGAAATCGTTCACTAAAAACCCATTTCGAAGAACTTTCCTTGCAAATAAAACCCAGCATTTTCCTTAGTTCATATCCCCTTGGAACAAAGCTCTGGTAAATTTTAGATAAGTAAGAAATTTGTAAGATTCCTTCGCAGTCTTCCCACCCTTTTTGGTGGAAGTCTATAAATTTTTATTAAGCTCAATTACTCTTAGAGGTCACTCGCCGAGATTGCGAATGATGATAAGTGCGCTATCGTCCCGATTGTGGGTCATCCTGGTCTTTAAAATTTTTGATCCTTTCCATTTTAATTGGTTTTATTTCCTTAAAGCTCCTTTCTTTACTTTTGATGAGTTTGTTGATGAGTGAGATTGCTATCATGTTTTGGGTGAGATAGTCTGATTGGATAAAGTGATATGGTGCTTTTTGATTTCCATATTTTCAGTAAAAATATTCTAAAATTATTTTTAGATTTAGTGACCGATTCTAGTCATACAAAAAATAAGGACAATAATAATTATAAGTCAATTTAGTCCATGTTCCTAGGGCTCTTTGCTCGAGAAACATAGACTAAATATAGCCCGAAGATACCAAGAAGATACTATTATCTTGAAAGAATATCCAACAAGTTTGATGTTAAACACGTAAATTATTTTTATTCTTGAATATTTGTTATATTTTCCCAATGAGATTGTACAGAATAATACATAACTGATTAAAGAAGTTTGGCTTAGCTTGAACAAATCCAACAAACTTTCGAACAATGAAAAGTAAAAGCGAACAACAAGAAGTTTCATACGAAACGAGTATGATAATTAACTTCTGAATACTTAATTAGAGAACCGCAATTATGATGTAATTTTTAACTTAACAGAACGAGAAAAATCTTATTTCTATTCAAACTCCATGTTTGTTCTGCAAATGTAAACTAGTTATTATACTGTAATTAGAATACTAACGTTATTCTATTGTGTCTCTGCTGCTTTTTTGCATACTGAATAAATTGCATGGTTGGTGTAATAATATTAAATTCAAACTACGATTTGCCTTGTGGTGCAGTAGCCTGCGTACGGCTAGCAGAAGTAGCTCGCCACCTACACCATCATAGATGGGCCTAATAGGGCTAACGCCTGATACGGACACGCGAAAAACCTGACTGGTTTTCGGGGTTTCGGGGCTCCGCCCGAGAGCTGGAATAGGAAAGGAGTGGCTATTAGTATTTCCCAAAAAAAAAAAAAAATTGCCTTGTAGTAATTGTGGAGAAAAAATTGGTCAGCCAGTTCCTGGTTGTATCTACTAAAATACACATCGATAGAAATTGATCAAAAACACTCTCTGATAACCCAAACATTTTAAACTGCGATCTTTTCCGTCCTTCACCCACCTGCCAAGAGTGGAGAATATTGCAAGTCGTCTTACATAGAGAAGACTCATAGTCCATAGTCCAGCGAACTATCATTGTTTATTGATATTGATTTTTCATTAGCATTTTAGACTATAAGTAATGAATTATAAGGGTAATAATTAACGGACAGTATAGTACCTAATACAAAATGATTCACTGTAATTAATTTCATATTGTGAACATCTAGTCATTGTAACAATTCACAATTTGATGGAACAAAGGATTGGATTTGGATCCCAGTTTATGGACTATAAAAATGTATTCGTCGACCATTAGGAATTGTATACATACATATTTTTATTTCATCGCCATTTTATTGATGTTGTTGAATGGAAAATTGAATATTTGGAATAGCGCGGATTCCAATTTTTTAACGTTATATTTAGTGGTAGTGGTATATCTATATTTTTCTGCGGTCTACGTTTTTTATTGGAATGATTGGTATTTTTTCTGTGCCTTTTATTTCTATTTTTGTGGATAGACGAGGTTACAGAGTTTGGGTTAGATTCTAAATGATAGCTATTCGTACTTTTGATACTTTATTTTAGTAAAATATTTTGTGGGCACGTACTGTTCGCGTAATTTTTTTTAAGTAATATTATGTAATTTAGATGAGAGTTTATACTTAATACTATAAAGAAAACAAATCATAGTGAATAACAAGCTACAGTAAGACGTCCACTGCTGAACAAAGGCTTTTACTTTTACCCAACTCGAACAATAAACTCAATACCTCTCACTCACAAAATATCAAAATTGCATAAACTTTAAAAATAAAAGGCAAATTCCTTTCCCCTCATATCAAGCCACTTAAGGGATCCACATGGTGTTCTACTTTTGTACCAGACGTCATCCCATCACTCACTTATCAATAAAACAACTTTTTCACAAAAACCCATCCATCTTTAGTTTGACACTATATCCGTATCCATCAAACATTTACATTCATAAATTCCCAACTCGCATCGCATCGCATCAGCAACTTATAAGCGCCCACAGCTGAGCAAACGCTTCTTCTTATACGAAGAAGGTTTGATCATTAATCACTATGCTTGCTCAAAGCGGATTAGAGATTCGAAACTTATAATTTGAGATTATAAATCTAGGTTTTCTCACGATAGCTGCGGACTGCCTAGTGAGTTACCGGGGCTCCGGTTCGAAAAGCAGGTTGTAGTCAGGAAGAGTCTGACACGTTCTCTCACCTTGCGCAAGGCGGGGAAGTCATTTGCTGATTTCCCTCTTTAAAAAGAAGGTTTTCTCGCGATGTTTTATTTCACCGTAAGTCAGTTTACTAGAAAATACGTGTAATATAACTCGGAAAAAGTCACAATGGTACTTGCTAGGTTGCGTACAGCACCCTCATGCATGAAAAAGCAGGCGCCTTACCATCCGGGCCACGACAACACCAAACTAATCACATAAAATAACCTGTACACCCATAAAATATTTTATCTGCATATAGTGACGCCATAATTTCCCTTTTACCATAAACTTTTACACCCATTACGACGTGATTACAACATCGTAATTATGTTATTAATCTTTGAAGGTAATATAATTAATTCATACTGTATATTAATGGATTTTTTATACTTTGTTGGTCTATTACTCACATCTCGCAAATTATTTTTTGGTTTTGATTAAGTACAGTACCCTTGGCACGAGTTCGAAATAAGAGTGTGTCCGGCGCTCTGATTAGTTGGTTCATTTGAGCCGGCCAATCAGAGCACCCAACGCGTTCTTGTTTCGTTTTTGTTCAATGTAAAGCAAACTCGTACTAAGGGGTTTTACTGGATTTTGGAATTAAATATGTTGTTATGTTTTTAACATTTATTTTTCTTTATATTTCAGATCACTATGGACCCATACTTCTCAAGTTCAACTGTAAACAAAGTTTCAGTTGAGTCAAGAAAATAAATGTATGTATTTTTTTATTTATTTCGTACTGTAGTTTATATACTTGTATAAAACAGATCGAAATATTATTGGCAATTGAACAGGTGATGTGAGAAAAATAAAATTAGTTTAATCTAATTTGATTTAAAGAGTGATTCTTTAGTCATTTATTAATAATAGCGGAAAAAATTCTAAGAATCTATAATAAACATTTATCTATGTTCAAACCAGTGTTTCCCTAGCGAGTATAACTTTAACAAACTATTTAAACGATTTTATTGGACCAATAAAATCTATCATGTTGGTGTGAATCACCTTAGACATTAACTCAAGGCAATAATACCTAGAATGAACTAATTGCCTACATCGCTCATAAAACAGAGTCAATAAAATACAAAAGTAATCAGTCAACATTCCAAAAGGACTATATAGGTACACAGAAGAGTTTATTTAAAACTACATGCCATTAAAATAGTCAAAAACCAATCCACACTATATTTTACAAACGACAGAACATAAATCATGTTTCGATAGAAAGATAAAAATCGGATTGAGTTGTAAATAACAGCAGTACAACTTTTTAAACGAAGGTTCTTCGGCCGACTTAATAACTAACTATAATTGTACTAATGGCCTTCCTATTTTAAGTCTGTGGGAACGAACAGCTGTGCCAAAGGTTGGGAAAACATTGCTCAGTGATCGATCCCCGAAACCATGGCTGCTGTTGTATTCATTTCATAACGTACAATGATCCAAGTTTGTGAAAATTTTGAACTTACTTCTAACAAATCTTTGTTAGAATATTGACGAGAAAGTCTACTTTATACACACTTTTAATTTTGGCTGGTGTTGGTTTTTCTAATACAATAAAGATATCTTCACCAAATGTCACCAATGTAACTCTAAGGCTTTATTAACGGAGACGCGGTGCGCTGGGTTTTCATCGTATATTGCTGCAGCTGAATGCGTCATTGCTTTTGCAATCAACAAACATATGAGCAACGTACGACTGACGTCTGACGAGTCACACATCACGCTGCGTCTCTATAAATGAAGCCTCAAAATCGTCCTCTAGAAATATTTATTTCACTAGCAAATTGTACCCAAGCTAAACCCAACTAATAAGCCAACCTTTTCAGTACTAAATAAATAATAGACATTAAATCCCAAACTCCGAGCCAACACAATGGGACATTAAAAATTCGGACTGTCGTTAAATTGAAGCACTTAATAATTTGAAGCAAAGGCAACAAGAACTTCGATGAAAGTTACGAAGTCAGCTGCTATCGCAGTTTAATAAACTATTTGGCAAAAAGGAAAGTTGGATGAACGAACGAGCGGTCTACACGAACTCACTTCCCTTACCACTCCAGTATATTTTACAAGCACACTTGACGTACTTATCAAGTCCTTACTGGGTTTTAAGCGCACTTAGTAAAAGGAACCTAGAATAAAATATTATGTCGATGTTGTATTAAAGTTTTTTTTAGGAATCAGGGAAAATGGGAAATATTCTAGAGGTAATTTTTCTGAGGTGGATCGACAGAAGAGTTATAAATTGTTTATCTACAGTATTCTACATTATTGTAGACTAGCTACTCCCGCGTGAATTCACCGCACTGTGCTCGGCTCCTATTGATCGTAGCGTGATGTTTTATAGCCTGTAGTCTTTCTAGATACGTAAACTATTCAGCACAAAAATAATTATTCAAATCAAACTAATAAATTTTAAATTTACTACCACTAATAAATTTTAAACTTTTGGATCCGACAGACAAACTACATATATAGTTTTGTCGGACTATGTACTAGTTTATAAGTTCATAACATGTACCTTTTAATAAAATAAATAAATAATAATAATAATAGTGGTTTCAGTGATTAGCGCGTTCAAACATTTATACAAATTCTTTCAGCTTTATAAAGGGTGACTGGTAATTAGTGAACAAATAACTTTCCCAAAGAAACATTTTTTTGTGTACTTATTAGTTTTACAATACAAAAAAAAATCAGTACCGACCACATAGAGATAGGTAGGATTAAAAACCCCTGCCAAATAACTTTGTTATAATCCCAAAAATTACCTATTCCGATATACCATTAACAGTGCACTCTTTTTAACTTTACCCCAACAAACATTATGGCTGCAAATAGAGCTTACTTTAGAACCTAAAGTGTTATGAAGGTAGAATAGTAGCTGCAATTATAGATTCAGGCGCCAAAAGAGTGTTAGTAATAAAATATAACGCTTATAGTAACAAAGCAGGTTTATAAGAGCAATATATGGAGGTTAAACGCGTAGAGCAGCGATTATTATCCCTACAATACAGACCAAAGCTTCTGTGTTATAGCTTTGAGCGAATTTTACGACTATAAGATCTATATAAGAAATTAACATTTACTATTAACTTCTAAAGTTCTAAGCAAGCTACCACAAACTCTTTCGGAGCGCTGATAGTTGCACAAAAGGAGCATTTAACGCTACTAGCTCTACAATGGTGTTCATTAAATCTTTTACAACACCAAACTCCTAAAGTGATACAAAACTCCCTTGTATGATTTAGGGCTGAATAGTAGCGATATTTCTCCCTATTATAGAACTTGTAGTGTCAAATATAGCTTCTATATTACTTAAGGTTGAATTATTGAGTTCGTTACCACTTTAGTACCTCTAATTGGTCACGTGACGAACGTAAAATGGCGTCGCAACATAGTTCCTCTCAAAAGCGTTTTAAAACTTGGAAAATTCAAAGTAGAACCGGTGGAAATAGACGGAAAATTTTGAAAGATTATCGTAATATTTTAAACTACAACGTTGCAAATGCAAACTTATCGCCAGATAACCTGAATGAGAATGGAAGTGTCACTACACGCGGTCAAGTGAGGAACTTACTTGAAGATGAAGGTTCCGCATGTAATGGAAGTGATATCGCAACTGCAAGTTTTGATGTTTCTGAAGAGGACCGATGTTATTACTCATTGAGTAGTGATGATGAGGATGATCCGAGTGAATATATTAAGAATCTTCATTTTAGTGAAAAATTGAGGGCATGGTCCATTGAGAAAAATATTACACAAACTGCTATGAAAGATTTGCTGTTAATCTTAAATGACAGATTTGGCATGATTCTACCAAAAGATCCTCGAACTCTTTTACAAACACCAAAAAATATTTTAATAAAATATTTTATGGTATATATGTATTCAAATCACAAATCTTTTTAATTTGGCAAATCAAACGATAAAAAACAATTTAGCACTCGTTCAGCTATGAGATACGTGTACTAGTCATCCGTAGGCTAGGTAGGGTTTTTGGAAAATAACTACGGATCCCCAAATTCATGCGGCCACCATTTTTAGATACCTAATGAAGTTAAGTAAAAACCGTAAAACGTACGAAACGAAAACTTAATACAATGAAGATATTTATTTTTCTAGCGTTCTAATACCAGGGTCCCGACACAAGTCAATAGGCAAAGTTTTGTTACATATTTAGTAAAAAAATGTTTTTCTCCATGTGAAGCAAAACATTTTATTAGATAAATACACAACAAAGAGTGGGCGCTTCAATTATTTGCCAATAATATATACACATATTCACAGTAAACTTACCTTCGCAATGAAAATTCCGCTTCAGCTTCCACTAACAACGATTTAAAATAATACACCCAACTCCGCCATTTATTTTCGTAAACACAAAATGTGTTATGGTTGTTTGATAAATCTTCATTCATTTAACATATTGCAACGTTATAAAATAAAACATACCGCATTAGCCGGCTATGAAAAAAAGTAAATTAGACGCTAAAATTTCTTATTGTAGATCTATACTGCAACTCAAGGTGTTACAATTTACCTTATTGCCACCCTCTAACCGCTCAAACAGTAAGTAAGGTACATCATAGATCTACTATGCCACTTACGGAGTTTATATTCATACATTTGCTCCCTTTATAGCGCTCAAAGCAGCATGTAGCTCTACCATACCGCTTGAGGAGTCACTAGTCACTTAAATACTACTCTTACAGCGCTTTAAGTCTCAGTTAGCGCTACTGAACCTCCACAATTGCTCTACTATAGCTCTTAAATTCATTCTGTAACTCCACTATATCGCCACTGTGGAACCTAAGGCTATAAGAACTTGTGCCCAATCCAGGGGTATAATAGAGTTATAGCTCGCTATAACTCCTATGTGATAGCACTTATTGATGACCTTAGGATCTGTTTAGCTCCTTTATATAGCTGTTATAACTCTTATATTAGCGCTTAATGTTAGTTGGGACCTTTTTACCTTTATAAGACTTTCTCGGCTTACAACCGCTTGTTAAAAGGGAAATTGATACTTTAAAGTTTTAATTACTTGCTTACTACGCCGCCGTTGCTAACGTCACTTTGGCGCTTAGCGGTACCTATAGCTATTTCTCTAATGCGCACTTTTTTCAAAGGAGATTTTAAGATGGTTGCTCTTTTAGAAGAAAAATCACACCAATATGTCAGAGCGAAATTAGACACAATTTAGTTTTATAATGTTTTTTTACATATACTTACATATAGTTTTAATGTTTAAGTTGTAAATATTTTAGTCTTAGTTTTACTTTTTTTTTAATTAATCTATGAATTTATGTATGTCAATGTAAATTATATTTGTTACGTCATAACGTGACATATCAAAAAAATATAGTTTTCAATGTATCTCATACTGTAATAGCAAACAGATTAGTAGCACGCAGGTTGCCATCTGAAAAACAACGTTGGGCTCATACGATCCACACAAGACTGAGATGGAGGCCTTTTAGACGTTTCGCGCAATTGTTTTTATCAATATTTAATTTCTGTTTTTCTTTTATTGTTTCTTCTATTCCGCTGTTTCTTTGTTCTTGTATTTACTCTTTTAAGTATATTATTATTATTATTTTGTACTGTGTATATTAGTTTTGTGTGTGTGTTTTTCATAATCCTCGTATTTGTGTGCGTGTCTTCTGTCGAATAAATGTTTCCTGTTTCTTTCTTTTTTTTCTTTCATATTAAAAAAGATTAAGCATTTGTCCTACACAAAAAATATCCCAGCTATACCTGCTATATATTTTCGGCCAATAACTCCTATTGTAAGGGGACATGATAAATTCGTTGGATATTGAACAGAATGATGGTACAAACGTCCCATTCACACCATACGGTTTTATCGATTCCTTTGTTCGTCGTTCAAGGTCGAATCTCCCAACCACTAACTGATGATACAGCAATAATAAAATTACTTTTTAAGTTTTCCCCGCACTTCGAAGAACCATCCGCGTAACTTACATAGTTCTCAAGTTTTTACGATCCCGTGCAGGGTCACAAATAATAATTGAAAAATTTCATTGCTCTAGTTCGAGGTGAAATTATTTTACTTTTATACTCTTCGGTACTGTTTAAAGGAGAGTTTGTTCGTAAAATGTGAAAGAATTGTTTTAAAGTTTCGTTATTAAATTTTACTATTGAATAATAGAAAAGACGTAATGCGGTGACTCTCTAGTGTAGAGAGGGTGAGTTATAGACCTCACTATATCTTAAATGTTAGGCAAATTCTTTTTATGGACTTTAGTAGATTTTTCTTAGAGTAGGTTTCCATTCTATTTAATAACGAGTCAGAAAGGCCGACAAAACAACTGTGACGTCTCTGGTGTTACGGGTGTACGTGAGCAGCGCTTATCACCATCAAGTGATCCGTCTGCTCATTTGCCCTTATATCATAAGAAAAAAACCTTTACCGATGATGAGATTTTTAATCAGTCCAGCAGTTTTCAAGTCCAATGCTAATGAACAATCGAGTCGATCTTTTTCTAACATTAAAGAAAACGATGCAAATGTTTGCAGTAACGAGTTTATTTATGTTAAAGAGCGAATCTTCGAATTGTCGAAATAATCATTGATGAAATTTCCATCACATCATAAAGCAACCTAAATGTTCCCGATTCACTCGCCGTCCTGACCCCGTTTACATAAAAATACCGCAGAAATGAAAATGTGTATTTCCCCAATCGTCCTTTTTTTATACCAACACAATGCGTTACATTTGAAGCACCATTTTGATGGGGTTTATTGTAACTGATGGAATTTTGTCACTTCCACATTGAAATTGATGTCCATAAGGTTTATTTTTCTGTATTTTTCTCTGCCATTTGCGACCTTTTCGTTTGTATTTATGTAATGGAAGGTGTGCGGTGGTTTTAATAATATTTTGTGGAATCATTTAATTGTGTTTTCAGTTGAGTGGCGGTGAGTTCGGTTGTGGGATGAGATGTTTTGGATTCGATACACGGGTCAGGTATTATTGTGTGTCTTTTTCTCTATGTAGTATATCCAGAATATCGAGAAGAAACACTTTTTAGTGTTGATTCGATTTTTTTATCGATTTTTTATGGATTTTTTAAAAGATATTTTTTTTATTTTATGACGTTCCACAGCAATATAATGATACAATCCAAATAATCAAGAAAAGCTTTCACGAAGTGAACTTCAAATAACATTAAAAGTATCTTGAGTTCAATTTCATATTTTTTACGATGTGATTAAATATTTTTATAGCTAGCAGCTGGTATTTAATTTAAGCGATTTCAATCTTTATACGTAAGTACATAAACACGCTTTTACTGCGCCAAGTGGGCAGAAATTAATGTTGTACCTGCCTTCATTACGTACTTCTTTTGGTTCCTCAATTTTTAATTAAAGCATTAACTGCCGAAAGAAATCAGTTGAAGGCAAATCCTCCGCTAAGCGTTGGTCACCAGTGGTCGATGTGGCGGTTAACATGATTTTGTTAGGCAAATCCGTAACGAACTATGTAATAAAATCTAAGAAACTGTACTTCTAATTGTTGCCTCATAATGAAACTTGGCATAATTTTATTATTATTTTTTTCCTGTTTCTCTGTTTGTTCTGACTAATCTCTGAAATAGCTGGACATATTTTGACAGGACTTTTATTGACAGGTAGCTGAAGTACTAGAAGGTAACATAAGCTACATTTTATTAAGAAAATAGAAACAAGAAAATGTTATGTTCTAACCAAGTTCTGACCAAGTTGCACAAAAAGTTTGCCACAAAAGCAAAGCCGCGACCATTAGCTAATATAAAATAAAACTGATAATGTGATTGTTAAACAAGGAGGTTTATTATAAGTCCACCTTTTATCCTCGTCTCAGACGTTAAAGTATCATCTAGTAGACGCTAACCATTTTCTGCTCCTTCCCGATTTGTTCTAACTTATCTAGAAGAAAATAAGGACTATTTTATTTTAAAATGAATGAATTAGATTTTGCTCGTAATCACAGCAGCTTCCATTTTCCACTGCTAAATTAAATTCTTCCGGCAGTTTTACGTTCGTTTGAGAAAAATAATCCCTCCAAATGGAACTAGAGCCGTTAATTAAAATTCTTATGGAGACTTTATACTATTTCTTTTTCTATTGTTGATATGAGTGAAATAGTTGTGTAAAAAGTAAAACAATTGACCATCATTTTCCGATAATATATTCATTACAATTAAATATCTTTAAGGAGAGAAATTGTCGACTTTTTTTCTTTAATTAACTAAAAATCACGCTTTACTCACGTATATTAATGGAGAAAAGATCTACTAGTTTCGAGTTACAGAGGGACTCTTTACCTAAGAGCAGTGACGTGCGCAGATGCAGCGACGTTGCGTATCCTACTAAAATTTCTCCATTAGTGTACGTGAATAAACCGTGATTTTTAGTTAATTCAGCATGTATATTTTTACTGTGATTGCTAACTTTAAAATATTAAATGTAATCTCAAGCAAAACGCTCATGAACATGAGAAAGAACAAAGGATACCTAGCACCACTAATACCGGATCAGCTTTTAAAGATTTCATAAAATCCTTCAAAGAAGCACCAAGAAAATGTTGATCTATGAAATTTATCACTTTTCTACTAAAACTTCAGTATCTATAAGAGGGAATACCGCAGCGTAGTGAATTAAATTTGCCAGCACCTCCGACGCTATAAGATGAGCATCTCCAAGATTTAATATTCGAAGCTCCACTAAAATTGGACTTAAAGCGATTTGCCTTCATATTGGATGGAGGGATCGTTGCAAGACTAAATTCGTTGACCTGTCTTCAGTATAAATTAAATGAAGAACTTATGCATTTGGCCTTTGAGAAATCCGTTGCAATTGAAGATAGTGTAGGGATAAAAGCTGGAACAAATTGCTAAAGATCTGTACTATCAATAGATAGAAATCTGTAGACATTTTATTACCATTAATCAAGCTAAATTAGAGCACACAACCACTACTAAAGGATCTTCAATAGATACACACTGTGTTACCAAAATGCCAAAACAATTTCACCTCTGTTAACATAAATCATAATATTTTGTCGCTCGTTCAACTACAAAGACGTTGATTTCATTCACAACCTTGTGACGTGTGTAACAAAGCGTATAATTTAATAACAAATTTCACCATAACAATTTCATAGTAAATTGTCTACGAAACACATTTACTAGTGAACTCAAGCCAATAGTTTTATACGACCTTCGTAAATTTTTTTCTTTAACACAATTTTCTTCAAATAAAATTCTAGTCTCTCTTTTATTTGAGTCACAATCCAATCAGAAATAGGATCGAAGTGTTGATTGTTAATTATGTCTGTCCGTCTGTCACAGATGCTTACAAACTATTTGTTTTGTTGAAAAAGTTTATCACATCTTCAAATGTTAGTTAGTTGCCAACATTACGAAGCGCAATCTATTTTTGTCATTAGTTGAAGGCCACGTGTTTGCAATATTCATAATTAAACAGTACTTGGGTTATTTGAGAAACCTTGCATACGATATAGTGTTCATTTCTTCCCTGGTTACAAATAGGGTGGATGACTAATTTTTATTTTAATGTCCGTCTTGTAGATTATTTTAAAATATTAGACACGTATTTTTTATTTTCTTACGGAAACAAATACTTTCGAAGATATATCCATTTGAAATATCGCGTGACGTCACTTTAGAGTACGTTTTATACTCTATAGTCTATATGTGCATGTGCATTTTATCTAAGTATTGTTATCTTATATGACAAAATAAAAAATACGTGTCTAATATTTTTTCATTACCTAACTGACGGACTAATTACATTTTTAATTTTCATATCCCGTCATCATCCCTATTACAATACAAGGTTGGAATTGAGCAGTAAATTTCTTTATAGGTACCGTGTGAACACGTTTGCTCTTATAGTAGTAACGTTGTCGCTTAGACCCAATACCCGGTTAACCGTAACGTCTGTCATAAACGTTTGCATGACAGCCGGGACCGACGACTTTATGTGCCACGTAAGCGTCTGGACATCTTAAGACCCCATCCTCCACAGACCCATTTCAGCAACTCCCAAATGATATTCTGTCTGCAAATATACATTTTAAATAAAAACTTAAAGAAGCATGAAATATATTTATCAAACTCTCCATTGTGATTCGCTTACAAAAATTGGTTCTTTTCAATCATCCCGTATTCTCTAAGGCTAAAGAATAAATTTTGAACTATGATTTGACTGAATCAAATCTCTTAAGGTTTAAAAACATTATTTTCTTTTGTCTGCTAATCAAATTATGCTGATTTTTGTATTATCTTGAGTGACAGTATAAAAACCAACATTGGGGCCTCTTAAAATATTTATTGTTGAACCAAAAATCTTGAAGTTCATTTCTATTGTTGGTGCCGTTGTCATTTTTATTTGAAAATAAATTCAGAATGATTGCTCTGTTGGTCACAAGTCTTCTGAGAATAGCCCCGTTCTGAATTGCTGAATTGCTAGCAACCACCAAAAAATTAAGAAATTTAAAGTCTTTATCTCATCTTTCTACTAATTAGAGTTGTGCAAATAATTATTCAGCTCCCTGAATTTGCAAATTGTGAATGAAATATAAAAAGGATAATTTATATATGTATACAGGTTGTTAATTAATTTTATGAAACTTATTATGATTGGGATGGTATATCTATCTTGAATAAAAACACTCAATATGTTTATAAATAAATATTAAAAAAAAAATAAAACGTAATGTAATAGTGAGATGACTAATTTTTATTATAATGTCTGTCTGGAAGATTCAATGAAAATTATTAGCTACGTATTTTTTATTTTCTTACGGAAATAACAACTTTCGACGACATATATTTTCAATATCGCGTGACGATACTTCTAGATACGTTTTATACTTGGAAATGACGAACAAAACCCATACCTACCAGAGCAGTCAGTAGAAATTATTCAAAGTTACTCTTTCATTAGCAGTCAGTACCAGACTACTTGTAAAGCAGATTTATTTCCACGCCCTCATTACTTATGCGTACACGCTGCAGCGGAAACACCATTCGAAGTTTATTGAAGACAGTCACGATACAGTCTGAATAGTGTGGAGTATATTTATAGTTTTAATGCTTGACATTGTTGCTGATTCTTCTTTGAGAGAAACAAGAGCAATTGTTTAAAATAACTTGTTTTTTTTATGACTGTCTCGGTGGCCTAGTGGTTGCAAGTGCGACTGCTGGGCAAGGGGTCTCGGGTTCGATTCCCGGGTCAGGCGAAGTAATGCTGGGCTTTTTTCGGTCTTTCGAAAATTTCTTAGTAGTAGTACGGAGTCTGGAAATGTGCCAGGTATATGGCAATAGGCTCACCACCTGTGCTCACCACCTATTACATGGGACTTACAACATAAATTGTGATAAGTGGGTGTACAGAGTGGCATTATGTGTCATAATGTGCACCTCTGCCTACCTCTTCGGGGATTAAATGCGTGACGATATGTATGTATGTATATGTATGGTTTTTTTTTTTGATATCCTCATTACTAGTTTGCAAATCGTTGAATGAAAACGAAACGAGAGCGCGTTCGGCGCTCTGATTGGTCGGCGCGAATGAACCAATCAGTCAGAGCGCCGAACGCGCCCTTGTTTCGATGTCGTTAAACGTAAAGCAAACTCGTTTTTAAATGGTTTTTTGTGTAAGATAACAGACACAGCCAGACTCCAGCTAGAGTAATATTATAATGTTTACGTACAATTTTGTAGCATGTATATTGGAATAAAAATAATTACATTTAACATAATTATAATTTAAGTATTTCAATATTTGCACGTTATGAATAAATATGATCCATTTAAATTGATTCATTTTCAATATGATTTATATAAGTAATAATAAAAAAATATTAATATAATATGATATCCGAACCTAGAAGTTTAAATTAAAATATTCGCTAGTAATTATACTGTAATGAAATGTAGTTTATCGTAATGAGATACTCTCCAACAATTATTTTTAAACTTAATTGCTATTGGTGTTATAAACTTAGTATCTTTAATACTTGTGCGACCCATTTAAATCAAAATTTGATTTGTTTTAATTTTAATTTACAAATAAAGTGTCCTTTGCCGTCCTACTTATACCAACTTATAGGTAAAATGTAATCAATTTATTCCGATTTCCAAGTTTGAGTTCGAAAAAAACTCAATAATTTAAACACTTAAATAGATTTAGGTACATAATTTTGACGAATACCTAAGGCTGTCAGGTAATCAAAATAAATTATTATGATGATAAAAAAAAACCCTTAAATTTTTGGGCCTAAAAATAATATCGACGAAGTTATTCAATTCACGTTCCAAGCTTAAATTCTTTAGTCGTTTATATCTCAAAAAAATATTTTATCCTGCTTAACCGACCCTTAACCTTTCTTTTTAAGACATTTTCTCTATAGGTACGTCACCAAATTTCTTTATACCGAGAACAGTCAATACTTACCGAACAAAAGCTTATTAGGAGGAAATTTTATCGTATCTATAGTATCTGGGATAAACCGATATGGTTTACCTCTCTCTTCAGATAAATATTTAAAATTCTGTTGGATCGGTTCTCTACTTAAGGAAAGTGTTTTAAATTTTCATTTATCGGAGTTTTGCTTTTTTTTTTACCGGGACTCGTAGTAAAATTTTCTCCTGAGATTTTGTTAATGAACCCAGCATTCACAAAGACAAACACGACAGTGCATCTTCCTCGCACAGCTACTTTGCGGCGGCGCATCTTCATAGCACATCCTACTCGCACAGGTACATAGATTAGTATCAGTAGAAACGGTTAAATAGTTTCACAGCTTAGCTATTACATGTTGATAGCATAGCTACTCTCTGGTGAAACAGCTCTCTATGAAGATTTTTTATAATATCAATAAGAGTGCGGAAGGTAAGAATTTTTAAGCTTACCTCTTCAAACCAATAGCAAGTTTAAAGTTATAAAGATTAAAGTCTAACAAGGCATGGACGTAGTAACCACATCACATCAAGCGATACAACACCAGTATAAACTGACCGTGGAATGCGCAGAAATATTAAAGAAAGCGAGAGCATGATAAAATGGTTGTGTGATTCTATGTGTAGTCGTGAACAGCGCAGTTTTAATGGCTCAGCAGTAAAGTTGGTCTAACTGCGCAACTTCTGACGGTTTGGTTACATTATACAGAGTTTAATTTATTCAGGCTTTTATACAACAATTTATACAACGATTATGTAATCCAATAGCATTAGTTTACATGTGTTGTTCAATGTTCATGTGGTTATGTTGTGAATAGTTTCCGAGGATTATCGATGTTTAGTTAGTTATTTGTAACATTTGGGTTGAGGTTTTTGGTTTTTAGGTTGTTGTAGCTTTATAATGTGATTTATTTATTGTTTTAATGATAGATCTTGACTAACAAGAAGTCGTTTCTACAATATAATTAAAGTTAGAGTTGTTAAATAAGTGTGGGAGAGTCATGCTTCTGAGAGAGAGTGGGCCCAACAACTCTTAAATTCCTAACCCCCAAAAGGCCGGCAAAGCACTTGTAACGCCTCTGGTATCCATGGGCGGTGGTGATTGCCTACCATCATTTGATGCGTCTGCTCGTTTACCGGCTTATGGCTTACCATAATAAAATAAATACTGAAAGTATACCATTTCCATTAGTCAGTTTAATGGTTTAAATTTTAATGTGTCGCTGAAATATCATTGTTATCATCGTGATAAACAACAATTGATAATTTTATACACAAAACAAAAGATTTAAGTATTTACGATAGGACGCCTAAGTTAGAACTTAGGGCTAGATTTAGACCTAACTTGGCAGTTGGAAGTAAATAGCAATTTAAACTTAGACACTGCATAGTTCTCTGTTCTCTCCGAATCTTGTTAGTAAGTTTAATAGATAATAATATATTATATTGTGTTAGATTGAGAATAGAATGTGGTATTTAATAGGTAAAAAGATGGTATTAGGAAAATAGCATTATTACGGGTATTTTGTAATAGATACTGTAATGTAATACATGACGGCTGTTGTTATTTCTACGAAAAGTAACCACACCATTTCCTCATTTCAGTAATTCACATTGTAGTAATCGAAAATCATACTTAACATGTTATTTTTAATTTTTTATTAGCTGCCTTAAGCGGTAAAAACAAACAGTATATTTTATAAGCACCCTTAGTTAAATAAATAACGAATTATACCTTGTTTTTATAATATCAATAACATGATTAGCAATAAGTAACTGTATAATATTCGCATTAATTCTATCCCCTTGTGACGTCATACTGTAATTAATGTATTATAATACATTACTTGCAATAAAGAAATACAAGATAATCTACGAACACATCTAATGAAGAAAATATATTATACAAATACATAAAAAAAGAAATTATAATTATAGAGTAAAAGTAATAATTTATAAAAAATAATTACTCACGTTTAAGTAAAAAGAAAAATAAATAAATAAATAAACAGATGATTAATGTAAGTTTTATTTACTGAGAAACTTAAGTGTAATAAATGATTGTGCAGCTTTGTGGGCGGACCAACGGAGTTAATTACAAAATATTATTATAGCCGACTATTATTATTTGTTGAATAAATTATGAAATAATCGTTTCTTTCTATTATAATCCGTTATTTTATTATTCATTTTTATTATGCTTTCATTTAGAAATAAGAAAGCCAATTGTTTATATTACCTATAACTTTCGTGAGACATACTAAATTAAATAATGTTTTTCGACTTACTCACATAATTAATTGACAAGGAAAATAATTTGAGGAGCGTAGTAGCGCGATAGTCGTGTGTCGCGGAAAACTGCTCATGAATATGAGCCTCTAGTATGGCTTGAAACTAGTTCAGTTCCTCGTCAAATAATTACGAAAGTACTGAGTAAGCCAAAAAATTTAATAATTAAGAAAGCCACTTGTTTTATGCTGATATTTTTACTCAGTTTCAATTTGTTCCGCCAAACTGCAATTTGATTCATTTATCGAGAGGATCAATTAATACATGAACAAAAAATATATATCATAAGTATTCTACGTGTAAGTAACTACTTGCATTTGAATAAAAAAAAATACAATATTATAAATATACTTCAGCAGTCACATAAAAATCTAAGTATACAGTAAATCCAACCTTATCGATGATTAACCAAAATTGTCAGGACATTACCTAAAGTTATCTTGTCCTGAATTAATTTTAATTAATTTATGGCTTTGATCCTCAATAAAATGGTTCCGGCTATTCAAAAGGGTGTTATGTTATCAGCTTTAGTGATAATGAAGTTATCAGCGACTGCACTAATTCAGTGAATGGGTGAAATACCGTTTTCCTCATACATGACATGTATTTTCATTAAGTAGGTCGATAACCTGGATAATTCACTATTCACGATGAACATATTAACGGTACTGTCCACCAGAGATGTGCATTTGTATCTAAGCTGCGAGGATATACTTAGAGTAGCTAAGCTGTAAAACTATGTGATCATTTCCACTGATACTAACCTATGTAGCAGTGCGAGTAAGATATGAAGATGCGCCGCCGCAAAGTGGATGTGCGAGGAAAATGCAGTTCGAGTATGTGATGTATTGTTAGTAGGGAAGCCATACATAGCACGCACCCATAGCAAGTATATTATATAGGTGCAACATAATGTTTTTTTTTCTGTATTCGTAAATATAATAGGTTATTATTATTCTTAATGCGTTTTCCTCTCACATTGGTAGGTATAACTCTCAATAACTCTTTGTTTACCAATTTTATATCAGTTGAGATATTAATAAGTTCATAGAATTTACATTTTCGATACTGCAAAAGTATTCACTTAATTATTAAAATAATATTCATAAAGTACAGCGAAACACTTTAATTTAAAATTTTCCAATCGACGTTCAGTAATCTCCTTTTAATTATAAACTATAAATGGCCAGTGACAAACTTCGTCAGCTCTTTAACTTTTTAAAAACTTCTGCTAACAATGTTGCCCGCAGGTAAAAATGTTAAAGTTTTTTAATCGAAAATTAAATAAGTTACGTTTACAATTATTATGATTTAAACTTGTAAAGGCAAAGTCAAAGTCAAAATTATTTATTTCACATAGACCGGGAAGGTACTTTTGAACGTCAAAGCAAGTATAATAAATGATATTAAAAATGTCTGTCTGTCAGTTAGTCCTCAAAGAAAACATCGGTTTTACCGGAATGTACCGAAATATATGAAATGTACTCATTTACATTTTTAATGTAAGGACCTAACTCAGATCACATTTTAATTCTCGGACTATAATTTATGTTTTAATTTAATCTCACGCATATACAAATAATACAAACAATTCATTATAATTATGTTTAACTCCATTAGATTTAAATCAGGAATCACACAAAAAAAAAATCCAATTTATTATCGAATAAAGAATTGATTTCGAAATTACGTTCCGTTTACAAACATTTAACGGAACGGCTTGATCGATCGTTTTACCTAAACAAACAATCAAAAACCACATAAAGGACAGTTTGACAGTTACCAAACGTAGGTCTGTACCTATTCGAAATTCAAACAATGACGAGGAAAGCCGAAAATTCAAACCTCGTAATACATTTCGATCGATTGTCATGTGACTGAGCGATTGTCATTCATATGTCACTATGTTAAGATCGCATTTCGTATGAAACGTCACTCAGACGTGATTGACATGATTTTATCGTCTTTCCAAGCCATATTTGAGTGGGAAAGAAAAATAAACATTAATATTTTAGGTAATACGTTAAAAAATGGTTTTTAGGTTATAATATTTGGTTTCGAATGTACAATTGACAAAGTTGACGGTTGACAGTCATTAGGCGACATTATTTGCATGCACTTGGAAAACGCCTGGTGGATAGCAAGTTTGTCACAGGATTTTGTTTAAAAAATAATTACCGTAAATTTTGCCGATGGTACATTCTATTGTTTTATGAGCGGAAAATCATCCAATGACTTCTGTCTCTCCCGCCTTGGGCGTGGCGAGAGGGAGTGTTAGACTCTTACTGACTAAAAACCACCCCGTTCCTGCTCTTTGATCCGGAGCCCCGGTAAACCCGCTAGGTAGTCCGTAGCTCCGGGGCCGTTAGTATCTAGGTACAATTATATGCATGATATGAATTACATAACACCAATGTTAATTCAGGTAGCAAAATTAGCTTCAGCTTTTACACTGGTAGTAGATATGAATCAAGTAATTAGTAGATTTCTAATCAAATCAATAATAAATCATTACAATCTGATCAATAATTTGTTTGTAGTTTGACATGTTTGTTTTAATCAGTAGGTATGTTTTATCTGTTTTATGTTCGACGACTGTTTTCAATAATAATAATAGAAATTATCAAAGTATTTGTAAGTTGTCATAGTACGTTGCATTATGTCATTAACATGCACTGTTATCTTTAAGTGCCATTGACAGTCCGCTACTGAACTATGGGCTTCATCTACATGAGTCGGAGGTTCACCTCTGTGACAGGCGGAGTAAAGATTGAAAAAAAAATGATGGAGGGTCTATAATCTCTACACTTTTTTTAAGGGACAAAACCTTGTAATCCTTTTTTTCTTTCTTGGGCAAGACGAGAGGGAGTTGGACGAAATAGACGGAATGTTCATTAAAATATAAACCTATTTTCCTGGGTCTTCATTAAATAGAAGGATGCAGGCATTAAGAATATATTCTTCACGCTCGGTAGACGGGTTAGCATCTAAACCTATGTGAGTGAAATTCCATACCTCGAACACACAGATACAGTCTGGGAAAGGCCTCAGTATAGTTTTGCAACTTGAAACGGGATATTTACCGTGTTTTTCAATCTTTATGATCATGGCGTTTGCCACAGTGCCGAAATATGGGAAACTCATAAAAATTGGTACATATATAGTAAATATCCCGTTTCAAGTTCCAATTTTAGTGTTAGTGACCATGTCAGTTTAAAAACTTATACAGAGTAGTTTTGGTTTATTTAGAAACACAAATAACTAACGAATGCCGGCAATAAACCGCCAACGACATAGTTATCTACACATGTTATCTCTTGATACGACGGTGACATGATCGTGGCTACTGAAGCCTAATAATCCGATAAGGGCGCAAGCGTCACTTACTAATTAATATCGTCTAATGCTTCACTGACTAATATATTAAATCCGTATTTCATTGAGGAAATTCTGTCAGTTCCGCGGTTTCATTAAGCAGTGTTTCGGAACATATACACCTACCTACATATTCATATTGAATGCATCAGTTACGGCATGAAGTCCATGGAATGTGGTAGATCTATTGCCATACATCGGATCTGATACCAAATTCCATGCCCGCTTCAGGAATTGAACCCGAGGTACATTACTCTTGCCATCAAGTGATCCAAATGGTCGATTGCTGAGCATATTCTAAAAAATATATTGCATAGGCCACGTGACCGACAGTGAATTGGATAATAAGAGCTGTAGATCATGTATTGTGATCTGCCTGCTCGTTGGTTTCCTATTCCATAAAAAAATTTTTTTTTCGCTACTCATTCACACTTAGTTAACACAGTGATATTTCAAAATATACGGGGGGATTTGTATTTGGATATATTCCTCTTGGGAGGTTTATGTATTGACAATTGATAAAAACTAAAACAACTTAATTTAAACCAGTAGTTTTTTATTTATTGCTGTTTTTGTAGTTAGTTCGGGATTTTTTAAACCAAACCAAAAATGTTGAACGTCTCACAAACTAGCTACTTTTGGACCAAGGACCTTAGTTCTAATTTTGTAGGAAATTAAATTGTATTATCACCTCTCGAGAGGATGGTCGAATTACCAGTCACCCAGTACAATACTCAATATTAACTTAATCAAAATCTATTGATAGATAATTATGATGCTTCAAATTGATTGTTATGATAATTAGTATCTGGCGTGATAGATACATACACATATATGATTATAAATAGGTACGTCTATTTACGATAATGAGTCATACGAATAGCTTAACCTATATACAATAAGTACTACTGAAGTGCCTACATAATTATGTAGGCAAAATTAAACCAATTGTTCCAGGTTTGATTGCAATATATGTGAAAGGATAATTTTATAATGCATACGTGACAAAGGAGTTAGACCTAGTGTGGGGCAACGTTAAAAAGACTTTGGACAGCGCGGCGGTGAAAAAAATAGAAATCAGTTCGGTAGTTTTGACTGCACGGTTGCGTGATGCCTGGGCAACCGACTGCCGGACATCGTGTAGCGGGTTTGATTCGGGAGTGACTCTTTGTGTGATCCAAATCGAACTAGTATTTATTTTTCCATTAAATCTTTTGATCCAGATTAATATACAACACAGTAACGAGGAACTCGACTAGTTTCAAGCTATGCTAGAGGGTCATATTCATGAGCAGCATGAAAGTTATAATAAAATTATAATTTAGATATCTTTTAATGAAATCCAAACGTTTGCCTCCAATATCACTTGTGAATATATTCCAGTAATTTGTGAATAATAATATTAATTAACCACACACCAATTTAAAATCTATCCGATCTCATAATTAATCACTATTTGACACTTTGTATGCTCATTTGCAGATCGAATTTAGTTTTCAATTAACGTTCGGCGCTAATTAATAACGATAGGAATTTATCAAATTCGCGGTATCGATATAATAATATTATTTATTTTCTATTCGATTGTTTAATGATATTGTGTGATTTCAAATCGGACTCAATGCAATTTAGCGTTTTTGATAGATCTTTTCATTCAATATTTTTGTCGTTTTGTATTCCATTTCTTAATTTAGTAAAATAGGTACTAGATAGAACCTATAGGGAAGTTCCATAACAGGCGTTGCACCACGGGGGGGCTCCGGGGTTGGTCTACTAAGAGGGCCCGGTGCCTCCTTTAGGTGCAGATGGTGGCCTACGGGGAGGTTTTAGTGCGGTAAAAATCCCACACCCCCTAGATTATTCCCCAAAAATCTAGGCGCCTTTTGAAGGTTTCCCCCCGTCAACAAAAAAAGGTACTAGATAGAACTTTGTCGTATAGTAATATTTCCTAGAAGGGTCATTTTCGAACCCTTTATACATAATAGGATTTATAATAATCTCCACACGTAGAGATCGCAGTTTAGATTCGATTGAAGTACAATTTGGGTTTAAGTATGGTAAGCATAATTTGGATTGTATTGTACCTAATTGTTTTCTTTTTAATCTAATAAAATTGTGTAATGAGTGCCTCTCGCCAATGTAATAGTTTGGCCAAAGTACTGTAAACTTTTATAAGATAAATAAAAAAAAACCTAGTTTTCTAAAATATTCTAAGTTCAAACAAGCATGCTACAATGTAGACTGAAAGTCTTAGCAAATTACAGCTTAGAGGTAATAAACAACATTGTAACTGAAACTAAACACAATTTGTATGAGAGACTTCGTGTCATCACTACGTAGTATAAAACAAAGCTCGCTTTCCACTAAATTAATTAAGTATTTCGGCTTATTCACGAAATTATTAGACGACGAACTCGAATAGTTTCAAGCCATGCTAGAGGCTCATATTCATGAGCAGGATTCCTGGATACACGACGCGGATTGCTGTTCATAAATATGAGCCTCTAGCATGGCTTGAAACTAGTCTAGTTTCTCATCAAATAATTACGGGAGTAAGCCGAAAAACATAATAATTAATTTGGTATGTCTCACAAAATATGTATATAATATAAACATCACTTTCCACTGTCTGTCTCTACGCTTAGATCTTTTAAACTATGTTACGAAGTTTGATGCAATTTTTAAAATAGAAAGAGTGATTAAAGTGGAAGGTTTACCTACATAATACACGCGTGTAGAGTCGTTGGCGGAAAGCTGGTCTAAAAATATCCCGCGACATTCTTTGCTTTCGTCTTATGACGTGGTATTACGTCATCAACTTTGATCTTACATTTACGTCTCCTTTAATCATTATAACTGTGCCTAATCAAAAATGTGTCTCTCAAGCCATAATCTTTATATATTATTCAGTTCATCTCGCTCAGTTCCTTTCGTCATATTAGGATAGCACTATTTTATTTAACAAGTGGGCATTTCTTGGGCCCGGCGCCGACTTACTTGAATATTTAGGGAAAACCTTTAAGTTGGATGGATGAAAGGCCTTGTGTTTGAATTTGTTAATTAATTTTATATTAGTAAGCGTGGTTGATGTTGGTAGTGAGAATTTATGATAGGTTTATTATTATAGCTACGCTGTTTTTTTTATTATTTAAGAAACGTTGCGTCGTGGGTGCGTTTACAAAGGTACAATTTCTCATACACATGACACCCAGACCCGGAACAACAATTTGTGGATCTCACAACGAGTGCTCACAGTTCCACAATGCACCGTTCGGGAATCGAACGCGCTATTCGTTGCATGACAGCCGGTTGCCCAGCTATCGTGTTTAACGTGCAATCAACTCACTCTTCACTCTTACTCTTTTTCTGCCTCTTGAGAGAGCCGTAAGTTCGTAATCTATATTACTTATTCTTATTGATCACACGACACATGATAACCTTCTTACGTAGTTACAAATATCATCCAAAAACAAAATAAAATAAAAATAATACAAATAAGATATAATACGACAAATGCATACATAAAACGACTACATACACAATACTCAGAAAACCGCATAAATGAATAAACAATATAATCAAAATAAGTAAAGCCGTTTAGGAGATTAATTAGTATGAACACAAACATCTATATCTATACATATAATAAAATCGTAGAAAAGTGCTGTCTGTACATTGAAAATAAAAATAAAAAAAATAGCAGGGGTTATTGTTATGTCGATGTCGAACCCAAAAATGTAATTAACTTTTTTTTGTCTGTTTGTCTGTTTGTCTGTTTGTCTGTTCGTCTGTGCGCGCTAATCTCAGAAACGGCTGATCCGAGTTGGATGCGGTTTTCACGAATATATTGTGGGATGCTTAAATTTACATTTAGTGTTTGTTTCATGTCAATCGGTTCATAAATAAAAAAGTTATGTCAAATTAAAGAATCACGTCGAACATTCTATGCTTATACCTTTAATCTCCGCAACTATTTGACGGATTTGGTTGAAATTTGGTACAGATATAGTTTAGAACCTTAGAAAGGACATAGATATATTTTTATTTCAAAAAACAAAAAATAAAAATAAGAAATAAATTATTTATAAATAATTCTATGTCGATCGTTACACGACTTCGGTTCATATTATTGTTTTAATTCATCGAAAAAAAGTAAATAAATAGTAAAAAGGTATGAAAAAAATTATATCAATATAATAAAACATTTAGTACAAAGAAAATGCTCTAACGGAGTATAGATAATTCTATGTCGATCGTTACACGACTTCGGTTCATGTTATTGTTTTAATTCATCGAAAAAAAGTAAATAAATAGTAAAAAGGTATGAAAAAAATAATATCAATATAATTAAACTTTTAGTACAAAGAAAATGCCCGAACGGAGTATAAATAAATAATCCAAGTTGTCTTTATCCTCGATAGATGGCGTTGGGATCGAAATAGATCGCGCTATGGTTTCGTTACATTCATTTTTTTTTTTTTTTTTTTTTTGGTTGGGTATCGGGCGAGCGCTTCGGTACTATCGTAGAAAAAGTGTATTATCAGTCGTATGATTATTTGTCTGTAGTGGTCCTGCTGTTTCGTATATTCTAAATTGGATGGATTCGTTGTATTTGTCAATTAATAAGTTTATTTGTTGGGTTTTCCTGGTTTTTTGGTTAAACTATTTAACGTAGGTTTAGTTTGATATCGATTATTAGTAGTTACTGTAGTTAGTTTTTTTAATAAAATTGTAAGTCTAATTTTTTTTTAATTAGATTAGATTTAAGTCGTTTCTTTTAAATTATTTAGTTTAAGCTTGGTTATTATAGCATAGAGGATAGGTTGTAATATAGTTTCTTTTTTAATTGTTATAAATTCGTAATTCGTAGCTTTCTTTAGTTTTAAGTTAGTTTAAGTCCGTTTTTAAACTATTTTTTCAATGCCCTAAGTGAGTATACATCTATTAAATTCAAACGCAGAGCTCATTATGTTGATTTTTGAAGAGTTCCCTGGAATATCTTCCACATCTCATTTTTGAAGAGATCCCGCGAGATCGGGAACTATGTGGTTAAAACCAAAAATTTGCCGGAAGTCACTATTCCACGCGAACGAAGTCGCGGGCAAAAGCTAGTACAAAATAAAATATTGTTTTATAAGACATACCATTTGTAAGCTGTTCCATAATTTAGTTTCTATGAATCAACGAATATAATAAATTATATTATTATTTATAAGCAAACACGTTTCTTAGATTTTTTGTTATATATATTTTTTTTTAATAATTACTTACCGTTTTCCTTAAGCAAAAGTGATCGGTAAAAAGTAAATGTAGGTACAAATAGCCATAAAGGTAATATTATTTAGTTAAATGCTAAGGATGATGTGTGTGTATGCGGGGTGTGAAAATTAAAAATCTATTAAGTCCGTCAGTTAGGTAAGTAAAAATGATTAAATACGTATTTTTTTTATTTTGTCATATAAGATAGCAAAACTTACATAAAACTAATCAAAGTTTAGGACTGTGAGCAAATACGTCATTTACACGAATAAAATGTACCTAGAAGTGACGTCACGCGATATTTCAAATCGATATATCTTCGAGAGTATTTTTTTTCCGTAAGAAAATATAAAACATGTGTCTAATATTTTAAAATAATCTACAAGACGGACATTAAAATAAAATTTAGTCATCTACGTCTATTTTAAGTTACTAAAACTCTCACAAAAATGCAATCTGGCATTGACAATAATAATACGTATCTTTTAGAAAATTATTAAAACGTGGTATCATGTACCGGTTACGATGATAGCTAATATTGTTTTCATTATAAAAAACTTATCAAATAATTTAATTACATCCTTGACCTTTGTTTACATTTATCTATTAAGTATAAAATATAGGTTACTAACGTTGACAAAGCATTACATGAATTAACTTTTTATTTTGTTTTATAACTGCTATGTTTATTAATGTAACGACTGTCACCAGCACCGTCATCATCGGTTCATATAATATAAGGTGTTCTAAAATTATCTGCCTTGACTTTAATGCGAGGCAGTGTTGTGTTTGTAGATTACAATAGTGAAGAAATTTTGTACCGCGGACCAGTTAATTCAATTAGTGAACTTAAAGAAGTTAAATAAACATTGACTCTTCTCTGTATAAACTGGTTTACAAATACGCACTTTCAATTGTTTTCATTGACGAAGCGACAGAGATGGTGAAAGAGATAGCTCTTTCATTTCTAACTAATACGTAGTTTTTTTGGTATGAAAATAACTACTGATAATCAATAATTATATTTACTATTGTAATCTTCAAACACAACACTTCCTCCCATTAAATACGTGGCAGACTATATACGTCCTGCGTTGAACAAAAATCTCTCATTTACTTAGGAGAGACTTCGCTCTAATTCCCAAACTTGACTAATGACTAAGGGATTGCAGTTAAATCCCTGAAAATTAAGGAGATGCCAATAGGCGTCGCTCGGAAGCTGAACCTAATGTTAGGTATTACTTTCTAATATATAGAGCTGAATGTATGTTTGTATCTTTGTTTAAACTTTTTTTTTTGTTAGATAGTCCATTTATCAAGGAAGGTTATAGGCTATAAAACATACCGCTACGATCTAATTATAATTGCTATAACATACCGTTTTAATAAACCAATACTTTGAAATCAGCGTCAGCATTTATACAGTCCACAAAAATCTCCCCAACACCTATCTTCTTACATTGCGCACGATTACAATGACTTACAATGTACATAAGTATGCTAAGCCACTTAAGAACCCTAGTAAAATAAAAATCATATTTATAACTAGCGCTCATAAATCTTAATAAAATAAAAGACAATTTTATAACTACTTCCTTATGCATAAGGATCAAAAAAATCACCAAATGACATTTTTGTCCAATCAATGTTTACTCAACGATTTGAATGCTGACGATTTATTTGTGTATTCGTCTCGTTGGGTTTTTACTACAAGTCACAGACATTTAATATAAGTTGTGGGTTATAAATTGTTTAACATTAAAACGTATTTCCTCTTAAACTTATAGACTATAAGTAAGATTGTATATAGGTTAGCCTTTGTTATATCAATTGTGTATGTAAATAATATTTTGTCTGTCTAGACTACAAGGTCATCATTAGGGTGCTTTTCCAGCAGAATGTGCTATGTCACGAAGATGTAATAGCTAAGCTGTGAAACTATGTGACCGTTTTCACTGAAACTAAGCTATGTAGCTTTATGAGTAAGATGCGCCGCCGCAAAATAAGATATGTGAGGTAAATGCGCAGCTCAAATATGCGATATATCGATAGTATGGGTAGCCATCCATAGTACGCATCGTTCCATATAAAAACATAGCTTAGCTGACTCCGTTTCCAACAGTGCTAAACTACATATTTGTACCAATGAAAATGGTTTGTAGAAGTCAAACTCATCCACAGCTACATATGTAGCATAGCACATCTCTGGTTAAAAAGCACCCTTACCATTGTAATAGCACGCCTGTTGTTCCTGAAAATGACAGAAAGAGATACGTTATAGATATGGCCACTTTTTACCAATTAAGTACATAAAAGAAGAATTGATAGTCCCACTTATATGTCACAGATATAGCCACATTTTGTAGGTTATTTATCACAGCTTTTAGAAAAACAATTGCTTATCCAAATGGCATGCAGTCTATACGAGCCTATTGCAATAAACAGTACAGTTGCAAAATGTTATATTATGACGCTAATAATAGCCCATGCTTCAGTATTCAGTTATTCCATTTTCGTCATCCAAAAATAATTTAAGTCTTGGCCCGATCTAATCATGAATTATTATTTCTCCCGGCATACTAAATTGAGTATTTGAATAATCTTGATTATCATAAATACCTACCTACAAAGATAATTATAATAATTCAAACAAAGAGCCTTAAGATGTTAACATTGTTTTCTTAATAAATAATTAATTTTAATTGGAAGAAGGACAGTTTCATTTATTTAATTCAGTCCAAAGTTATTGAAGATTACCGATTGAAACAAAGTTTGAACGACATTAATAAGTTTGGTACTTTTGCTTGCCTTTAGGTTCGTCTATGTTCCGAAGTTTAAGGAATTAGTATAATAGCAATATAATAAATAAATCAGTAGCAGCGCGACTATCGCCGCGTTGTGTGACGCGAAATGCTGCTCATGAATATGAGCTTCTAGCATGGCTTGAAACTAGTCGAGTTCCTCGTCAAACAATTACGTGAGTAAATATTATAAATAATTCAAAAACCCACATGAGAATTTTCTCTTATTCTGTTGCATATTAACTACAAAAGAAAACTGCGCTTATGACTAACCTAGTGTAAACCATGTCAATAAAAAAACTGGAAGTAAAATACTAATAAATATACTACTTATTTTTAATGACTACTCTTGACTTTTTTATAATATCGAGACGTAACAATATTAGGACAACAGATAAAATATATCTGGAAAACGTCCATGTCAGGAAATCCATAATAAGTCTGGTTAAGGTCCAAAAATAAATACTATTGTAAAGAAATCTTTCAATAAACCAAGGTTAGAATTAAAAAGGAAGGATACATAAATTGGGGAAGAAAACACTTATGGAATCCGACACGGTGTGTTACACGTCTGTTTCAAGACAGAGACATACTTGTATATATCTACCAATCGGCTGCAAGCATTTGGCGACCCACTCGACACACCACATCATACAATTGTATATCACAGTTAATGTATGAACCCTATATGCTTCTGGCACACCACGATAGGATAATATTTCTGGCATTACATATTAACATACATAAAGATACCAGTTTGGAGATATATTAAAGAAAGGCCAAATTAAAAGTACCTTTAACCGATGAACATGCATGAAAAGACGAAAGAGATGTGAAGAATCGTAGCAATTGACGGACCATTTTCTCTGCTTAGCCCCACGGCCTACCGCCATGGGAGACAGGAGTGAAGTTATGTATGTCTATGTAGGTATGTATGTTTATATAGGCTTGTTTCCAATGTAAACCAAAATGGTAAAAGAATGGAAAATATCCCAAAACTTGTTTAAACGTAATTGAAAAAGTTTCGGACAAAGATTTGCTGATGACAGTTTTTTTTGTACTCATTTTCTTGAGTTTTTCGGTCAGGGTTAGATGGGTCTTTATAAAAATAAATATAGAGCTTTTATTGTTCATTTTAAATTTCTCTGAAAGTTTAATAATATGAGTCTTAAAATTGTAGGGCAATTTTTTGTTGGATATCGTATTACAAACTATTATACTGGCTTAACCATACATAATTTTATTCCACGAAGAAGTGAGCATAAATTTACTTTGTATTATTATATTTTATTATGAAAGGCGAACTTTTAATGTACCATTTTTAATTTTGAGAAGGCAATTGTACAACAGTAAATACTAATACAATTAAAGGACAAAGATTTACAACGAAAAGCCGCAAAAACTTAAGATTACATTTTGATCAGACCAAAGTTTGGTAATAATAAATTAGAAACTAAAAGAGAGAAAAGTTTGTTACAAGGGTACTTGTTAAACAAACATGAATGATTTAGAACCCGCTTCAGAAGTTGGTAACAAGGAATGACCAAGCGTGTAGCTAGCAAGACGTATAATAGTCGTCGAACTTACTTAAGATTCATTTCATAAAGTTGACGGAGACGCGTTTCGAATATTTTGCTTCATCAATCCACAAATCATATTCATTGGTACACTTAGTTTAGCACTGGTGGAAACGGACTTAGCTAAGTTGTTTTTTATATGGAAAGATGCGTAGTATGGATGCTTGCTATAGATGCGAGTACTCGAGCGCATCTTCCTCGCACAGCTACATAGCAGCTTAGCATCAGTGGAAACTGTCACATATAGTTTCACAGCTGAGCTATTACATCTTCGTAGCATAGCTATATAGCACATCTTTGGTGGAAAAGAACTCTTATACTAAAGAAATTCCTACATCTTTGCATTAAAAATCTTAGACAATACTGAAAAACGGGTGAATAGAATTCGAGGGGTGATTGGTACGGGAATGTGGTGAATAGATGTTAGAACATTTCTCGAAATTTGTTTAACCCTCTTCAGTATCTATTCAACCCTCAAATTCTATACACCCCGTATTACTGTTACGTATATTTTTTCCAAAATTAAACCTCTTTAATTATTTTTGATTCTATGGGGGAACATGCCTGAAGACAGATAATGATTTTTATGCAATAGATTTTAATGTCTTTAACCTTATTTGTCGTATATTTGTTCTTCTTGAATCAATGTCATGAAATGCTAAGTTTTAAAATAGTCTGCCTTTTATTCATATCTTCACTAAAATGAGTCATTTGTTCAGAGATTGCAAGCATAATTCAGAGACGTGTCGTTGATGTATGAAACATCTTTATTAAAGTCGCCGCCGTGTAGAAATATGAATTTTTCAAACACCTATTGGTACGTAGGTGCTTAAGGACATTAGCTTAACATTTCACATAAACTGATAAAAAAACAAAAGCTGACTAAGACCCCATACCGGTTTCAACAACAAGTTTTTATAGAAAAGAAAGAAGCTAGGTATTATTTATTTGTCGTTTCTTGCACAATCTTTGAACAAACACCAACAACTGACGTTATCATATCAGTTCGCTCGGAGTTTGTCTTTGAACTGAGAGATTGTCGACGTAGATTTGTTTTATCTCCCCCTTGTCCTCGACCCTCAGATTCGTGCCTTCGCCACGGCAGAAGGTCGTAACTTCTTAGTTTTACACGCAGAAAAATATAATTCCACCATAAACTTTATGTGAATGTTAAAATGCTTTCTTTTTCTCGTATTAAGGAGTAAAGGCATTATGTGCTTAGGTCTAGGTTTAGTATTATTTGATGTAATTGTTATGGTCCATTATTTGGAGAGTGGATGAAAGAATTTGCTTTTAAAAGTCTTTGAACATAAAAGAAGTTAGTGTTGTACTGAAATTACCACTGCTATGCGGACTGCATTGTTGGTACAGACTGCATTGTTGGTATGGACTGCATTGTTGGTACAGTGTCTGGCCATCCGACTGCCAGGATTGCTGTGTGATTCAATGTGCATGTAAACTTGTATGTTTGTAAACGCACCCATGACACAGGAGAAAATCTTAGTGTGGGACAAAAAATAAAATGGTTGAGGTGATTAAACTGTATACACATTGGAATAACAATTAGATAAGGTTAGATAAAGGTGCATTACTCAAAAACTACCGGTCCGATAATTATGAAACTTGATATAATTATACTTTAGTATCCTGGGCACAACACTGGGTACTTATAATGGGTTTTTATATCAGAATTCCCACGGGATCAAGATTTATGTCATGGAAAACTTTACTACGCGTACGAAGTCGCGGCCACAGATAGTATGTACTAAAAATCAGTTCCAAAATAACCTCACTGTATTTTAACGTAAAAATAGTTATAATCAAATTACACTTTCTGCTTTTAACACCAAATAAATTTTTCCAAGTATAGGCCTCAATTTAACCAATTTAAAGTGTCATACCAGCCCATATTTTCAACAAATTGATGAATGGAAAAAGGCATATTCGAATCTCGTTTTTAACAATGGTGTTACAAAATTCCATTCTGTCATCTTTCACGCTATTCGCTGTGGGTATGGGCAGAAGCTATTGTCCATTGTTAATGACACAGTCTGTTGTTACGGAAACAGCTGTAGTGATGTTTGCGTTATAAAATATTGCAACTATTTTTGTGGCGGAGTTTTCTAGTTATTAACCGACTTCTCAAAAATGAGGAGGTTCTCAATTCAGCCGGTATGTTTTTTTTTCTATGTATGTACAATGATTGCGTCGAGATATATGGACCGATTTACGTGATTCTTTTTTTGTTCGAGATGATGAACACCTACGTAAATCGAGGGAAACCCTCAAATTATAAGTTCTTTATGTTTATTCTGACAATTTCATTAAACTATTTAACCATTTACGTTTGATGATCATCATTTCAGGTCAAAGAGCTGATGACGGAAAGTACAACTTCTCATTAGTTTTAGTTAAAGTGATTATAACAGTAGTTTGATTACTTTAAACAAAAATAAGAAATATATTATGATAGGTACTAGTGCCTGCCAGCGACTTCGCCCACGTTACCCATCTGAAAAGTAGCCTTTGTCTTTTGCCAGACTATGACCTACCTCTGTTTAATCAAAATTGCAGTTTTACATTTATAATATTAGCAGAATTAAATAATGTTTTGTTCATACAGATCTTAATGGTTTACCCCATTATCATATTTAATTAAAATAATTGATTGGTCTTAAATGTAAATACATATATGACAGACAAAAACTCAACATATTATTTAATTTGGTGATAGATAGAGCCAATATATCACATATGTAGGTAAAACTAATACTTAACCTCTTTAGAAAACCGGTCTGATTACTATGAGCCTACGATTCTGATAAAAAAATAATAAACATAATCTAACAATATTTGTTTTTTAATCAACCATGACTAGACGCAATACAGATAACATAAGATAAATATTAATTTGTTATTCATAAATGGAAGAGTAAAAAAAACACCAAACAGCATATATATTAGTATATTTTTTTCCTAATTTGTCAAACAGCTGATTCAAGTTTTGTTTTTTTTACGCATTCCACAGATGACCTTATTAAAATAAGTACATTTTTATATGTGTACGTTTTTTATCGATTAATCGGTTAATCCGAAGATTTATTTAATCTCAGTGTCGAGTTAGTCATAAAGAAAATATGTCGGTTGTTAATATTTTATTTGGTTTTTGTGTGATAATTTAGAAAGACGTTGTTTTATAAGAATTTATAGGTGTAAGTACATAATATTATACATTCTTGTCTATATAGAAGGGTTTGCTATAATCTCCGTGATCCGTGTCATCTATGTGAAGAGTAAGACTGAAGTGTGTGTTCAAATGTGTTCTGCTCTTCATTCGCATAATATTAATCATGCAATCGGATGATTAATATTATCGGTTAATTAGCTTCAAACTCGAATTTTGTTTGTGTGAGTCAGCGCAGCGTTAGAAAGTGATAATCTGAATAACAGGAAATTAATGATAATATTGTATGATTCATTTTTCGATAGCTAGATAATAACAATTAGCTAATATTATTATAATATTCTGATTTGATTGGCACCATTGTATTAAACGTGTGGGACAGCCTAGCTTCGGCATGAACGGCCCACCACGCTTGCGTTGTGTTTCGTTGTGTGCAATGCACTTGTAACGCACTGGTGTTTCGGGTGCCCATGGGCGGCAGAGATTGCTTACCATCAGTTGATCCGTCTGCTCGTTTACCGGCTTATACCATAAATAAAACTTTACATGGAGTATTCTTAGTGACGTATGTAATATTCCTAATGACGTATATAAAAACAGTATACATCATACCTACAGTCACTTACATTTTATACATTTGACATTTTCGTCATATTTTAGACAATGGGTATTTCACTAATGAAAGTTATATTTATAAATAAATCATAATTATACATATTATACACATCGATATAACATACACATTACTTCAACACAAGACACATAAGGCAATAACAGTGGATCTTCAACTCATAACAACATACACATTACTTCAGCAAGACACATTAGTTATCTTCAACTCTAGAAACAACGGAGCCCTTTATAATAAATTTAGTATAAAATAAAAATTACAATAAATTAGGAGTATTTTGGTCGTGATCCGAGACTTGACAGGCGACCTAAAATAACGGCCTTACTAATTGAGCGGAATGTAAAAACAGTATTCAGGTCATGTCAGTCAAGAATGCTTTGCCTAAAAACAAAACTGTTTTGTAACAAGACGAGATGAAGAAAGATATATTTTTCATATTTTTTTTAAATAGTTTCCTTCGTAGAGATTTTCTTTGATCGGTATAATGTTGGAGTGAGTTTTTAATAGGGTAGACATCATTAAAAATCTGACAAGACACTAAGAAAGAATTTAATTACAAATATTTTGTAAATCATAATCAGAATTAATGTCATTTTTTTATTTAAAATATCCCCACGTAGTATTTTCTCCTGTATGTGCGTTTACAAACATACAAGTACACATGACACCCAGACCTGAAACAACAATTTGTGAATCACTCAAAGAGTTGTTCCGTGCGGGAATCGAACTAGTTACACTTTGCACGGCAACCAGTTACCCAGCCATCGTACCAATCGTGTATATTCAAATTAGAACTTTCGTGAGACATACTAAATCAATTACTACTATGTTTACTGGCTTACTCGACTTGAGGAGGATCCCGACTAGTTTCTAGTCACGTTATCGGCTCTTATTTATAAGGCAAAATTGCGTGACACATTAAAACCAATGGTTAAACTTATCACAATTTGATTCTGCGTAATAGCAAAATTGTAAAAACAAAAATAATGTTCAATTTGCGTAAAAGTCTTGGATTTACATTGGCCATTAACGTTTTAGTAAAGCCAAATAAACACTCTATTAAAAATAAAAAGAAAATTCAACGCGGTACTTTTAGACGGTGAAAAAATTGAGCTAGGCTTTTGTTTACCCCAATTGCCTAACGACCGTTCAAATTGTGTCATAGTTCTAGAACTTTTGTTTCCAATTTCAAAAAGTTATAAAACAAAAGCAGTTTACTGCCAAGTTTTATTGCCAGATGATTTCTGTTCCACACAAAAAAGGTTCGTGTAATAAAATATAGAGGTTTATGCAAATCTTAAGGTATTTTTACATAAATTGCGTGACAAAAGTAAAGTATTGTTGTACGGAGAATTAAGTTATATGACGTCATAATAACGGTCTAATAATGGACTGGATTGACTTAGTAAATGAAGAAAAGGAAATTATAGTAGAGGTCGCCGGGTTATTTGTTCAAATTAAATATAGAATGAATATTCATCGTACTTATGACAAAGAAAACCAACATTAGGGTTTTTTTACCAGAGGTGTTCTATATAGCTATGCTACAAAGATTTAATAGCTAAGCTGTGAAACTAGGTGACCGTTTCCACTGATACTAAGGTATGTAGCTGTGCGAGTAAGATGTGCTACGAAGATACGCCGCCGAAAAGTAGCTGTATGACGGAGATGTGCATCGACTATGTGAAGTGTCGATAGTAGGGAAGACATCCATAGCACGCATCTTTCTATATTAAAAACATAGCTTACCTGAGTCATTTTGCACCAGTGCTAAGCTATGTGTACCAATGAATATGATTGCTGGATGCCAAATGCATATCTTCAACAAAGTAACATAGCACATAAGTCAGTCTTTTGTTTTACTCTACTGATTGTTTCAATATTCCTATTGCTACACCGTACCTACAATCTAAAAATTGACTCACGTTAATATATTACTCGTACCCATTGATCCAAATCCATTGACCCATATCGATAGTCTCGGTACTACCAACATCATCATTGACCTTGAATTATTAAAATATACCTATATTATATTTGTGAAGTGTTTTTGACTTCATATTGTAATCTTAATCTCAATGTTCACAATGTTGTTTTGTTATGTTTTAGGTGTCTCATTATGTTCTAAAAATGTTAACATTAACTAGGTTTTATAACGCATGCTGTGTTTACCTGTTAGAGGTTGTTACACAAGTAATCGTCTTATAATGAATGTACTTTATATTTCTAACGTGTAAATAATAAATAAAATAACTCAAATTTCTTTAATGCATTCATAGTGTACAGTATATGGTGTATTTCAATACAGTAATAAGTTCCAACTAAATATATTCTAGCTATTGCTCTTCCTGCACGGTTTCTCCTGGTGCTCCGCTCCTATTAACTGTTTAAAACAACTTTTCAGTGTTGTAATATCACTATCTTCAACCGCGTTTCCGTGGGATAAAAAGTACTCTCTATCACCCTAGACAGCCTATACCCTATAGTGTCAGCGTGATTGCTGGACATTGTAATGTCCGTTTAATAAAAAAAGTTTATTATAGCACTGCTTATTATGATTTTAATTGGATTAATTATTATTGAATTAAATATCCACAATATATAGAATTTTCTTGCGTCCGATTTCTCAAACTTTATGCTGTAATGGGATAATATAAGTGTAATATAGATTAATCTTCAAAGCTATGAAAGTTCCAGAAATGAGTTTAGTAAAGAGGCCATCGACATAGCGACCTTTCTGCCTAACTATGATTTATTCCAGCTCATAAGAGTTCACATGGTATATGCCACGTCATAAAAAAATGTGTTACGTTGCCCATTTCTTATTAGAGTTAACTTTGATCGATCTTTTCTATAAAATTCTTAATAACGGTCTTATTTGAGAAAATAAAACAAGGAATGAATATTAAAAATAGACTAAAAATAGAAAAAAAGTCAACCTAAAGCACTCGCAGACACATAAAATTATACTATGAATTGAAAAAACACCATCTTTTTGCAAAAAGAAAAAGAAAAAATGTTTCTCTAGGTCCTGTTAAAAAGACTCTATTACTACGTGTAGATAGAGAGAGACAAACTTATATTCACATTTATAATATTAGATAAATTTGTTGCTGCGAATGATTTTCGAAAGATCTAAATGGTAATGGAAAGATCGATAAGTAGAGTGTTGATGAACATAATCGTATGAAATGATTTCCTCGTCTCTTCAATTTCCATCAGCTACATATTTGCAAATTATGTTATCTTCTGATTTTTACATATGATGGTAAAAATTATTACTTATTGCCTGAGTGCCTAAGTTATTGATTATTGGTTTTCTTCGATTTCAAGATTCTTTTTATAAGGTCATGGGGTAAAATTTAGCATACGGTACGAAACGGCAACGATACGGCATACGAAACTAGCAAATATTATATACTTTGTGTTCATACAATACATTGTATAGTGGCATTACCTTCAGGGACAAAGTATTGTATATTTTTATCACCACCAGTATTTTTATTTATCATTACCACCAGTACATATATAGTGAAAAGTGTACACTTTTCACCAATTGTGTTATAAGACCCATGTAATAGGGTGAACCTATTGCCATATACTGGGCACAAATCCAGAGTCTGTGCTACTACCGAAAATTTTTCGAAAAACCGAAAATGGCCCAGCGATACGTTACACGACCCGAAACCCCGTTGTCCGATGTCGCACTTTCGATCGCTCAACCAACGAGGCAGTCAAACTAGCAAACTATGTAGTGAAAAACTTAACTTTAAGTAGGTGCTTCTACCTACTATGACATATGCTTGAGAGTTGAGACATATATCCACACCCACATAATTGTCTTGTGACCGACTTACGTATATAGTTTTTTGTTCTGCCTCTTGAAACGACGATGAATTGCCTTTACTTTCTTTGTATAAATTTCTCATTTTCTCTGTATAAATTTCCTCATACTAATCCTTGAAACCTTTTTTTTTGAAGGGGGAGAATCATCCAATGACTTCTCCCGCTTTGGGTGAGGCAGGAGGGAGTGGCAGACTTTTACTGACTAAAAACCACCCTGTTCCTTCTCCTGCTTTGAGCCGGAGCCCCGGTAACCTTTTACGTTGTCCGCAGCTTCGGATATCCTTGAAACCTACGAAAAAAAATCTCATGTTCGTCAAATGAATAGAAGTAAACACACACATTAATATAGTATTTCCTAGCAAACCCAACACCGGTCTGAGGCCGATACCCATTAAACTATCATTTTTATTCATCAAGTAGCCGCGACTGTCACGTCGCCTCGTGCAGAATTTGACAATTGTCCAAATTGAGTGTAATGATGCGTGATAATTACCTGATTACGTGTGTATTTTTCAATCTGTGGTGGACAGCCATTTTTTATACATCTTACTATCTAGCAATATTATAAATGCGAAAGTTTGTATTTTTGTTTGTTTGTTACTCCATCACATCAAAACGGGTAAAGAGTTTGAGATGAAATTTGGATTAAAGGTAGATTATATTTTGGAATAGAACCTAGACCATTTTTATCTCACGAGAAGCTGCTGTCAAAGGCTATAATAAAACATTCATGATGTATGATAGCATTCATGAAATATACTAAATTAATGATTATGATGTACATAGCTGTGCAAGTTCCTCGTTAAACAGTTAAGTGAAGAAGTCGAAAAAATGTTTTTTTTTTTATATGAAGTGTGTAGTGGCCAGGCTATTTGAGAAAACTCTTTGTATGATTCATAGGAACTAATTATACTAACCACCCTTAAACCTTTTGAAGCGTAAAAGAACAACTTTTATTTGAATTTGTGAAAGCAAAATTCTCATTGAGTGTCACCTAACATAACTCCTTGAAATTTAAGAAATATTTATGCAAACGGATCCTTTCAAAACATTTTGATTAAACCCATCCAATTTTAATACTAAAATAACGATCTCAACTTCCGAACGTCACAAATTTAGCCGCGTTGCACCTTCTGCCCAAAAATACGTCATAAAATTTGGCTGAATCATGGTGGGACATCAATCAAAATCGTGTGACATGGCCGCTGGTTCATGTTGATGGATTTGACCTGAATATTGCTGGTAGCTATTATGGTTACACGGCATTTAGAATAATGTGCTATAAGTCAGATTAACTGTCGGATTGGTTGGGTGAGAGTTAAAATCTGATAGTTATAAGTGTGGGATAGCCTTGCTTCAGTAGGAATGGGCTGGCTCGATCGGAGTGATACCACGGCTTCGCAGAAAATCAACGTGTAATAACGCTTGCGTTGTAAGAGTGAGGTTACCAGAGGCCCAATTAACCCCCTTCCCAATCTTCCTAATCCCTGATTTTCCACCAACCCTTAAATTCAAGGCTTTAAGGGTTGGTGGAAAAAAAATACTTATCTTATTACTAGTTACTCCTATACTGTTTCATCCACTGCTCGACTGCTATATATCATAGCGTGATTTTGTAAAACCTAAAGCCTTCCTCGATTCAAACTATTCAACAAACAATTATTATTCAATTCGAACCAATAGTTCGGGAAATTGACATAAACCAGTCTTTTCACTGATTTTAAATGATAAAGTTATAAAGAAGCAATAAGATAATTTAGAAATCCAAATTGAATTCAATTTCTGGATTCTTATCTAAGATCGTTATCGAGAACGATGATTTCGAAATCGATTTAACATTTTTCTCACTTGACAAGCATATTTCCTTTTAATTGACCTAACAAATCTTAACTTGAAACTGCTCATTGAACTTGAACATTTGAACGCCACGATAATTGTTCAATACCCAATCCCCTTTCACTTCAATACCTACTTATTAACACTATTCACTACATAGTATAATACAAAGTCGCTTTCTCTGTCTCTATGTCCCTTTGTCTGCTTAAATCTTTAAAACTACGCAACTGATTTTGACGATGTTTTTTTAATAGATAGTGATTAAGAGGAATGTTTATATGTATAACACATGCATAATATATGACCATTGGACACATGTGAAGCTGGGGCGGGTCGCTAGTAAATTATGTAGTAAGTTCAAGAAGTTAAAAATCTAAAAGGCTCAAATAAAAAAGATAAAAGAAATAAAAAATATAGTCGAAATCGTTAACATCCATTTGTCTATTGAACTTTAAAAATGTTGCTATTTCACTTCAAAAGATATGCGAGTACGAGTATATACGCTAATGTACTCCACGTTTTTTATCAAAATATAAATAGCCTTTCATCTTCAAAGGCAACATTAGAACATGCATATACCACCGTAGCTATATAATATATAGCCACTATCATTACTTTAAATCCTTTGGAGTTTATAATAGTGCAAAATGTTGGCTGTTTATAAATTTCTACAATTTATTTTCATATTATATGTACTTTAAAGTGGAGTGGAGGGTAATGAAAAGTGAGTGGTTAATGTTCTATGTATATATTATATAAAGTCTTCTAAAATATCTGCCACGGCTTTAATGGGAGGTAGTGTTGTGTTCGAAGATTACTTTAGTGAAGAAATTTCGTACCTCGGACCAGTTAATTCAATTTGAAAACATAAAGAAGTTAAATAAACATTGACGCTACGCTGCATAAAATGATTCACAAATACGCACGATGAAAACACAATTGTTTTCATTGACGAAGTGGCACAGACAGTGAAAGAGATAGCTCTTTCATAACAAACTAACACGTAGATTTTTTTTACTGAAAAAGGAATATATATTCATGTATCAATAATTTATAAGTATTTACTATTGTAATCTTCAAACACAACACTACCTTCCATTAAAGCCGTGGCAGATACTTTTAAAGCTCCTTATACAATATGTACATTTAATATATTATTAAGTACACAATAAGTGTTTTTCGACATTAACAAATCTGCATGTGAAAAACAATTTTAACAAAAAAAAAAACCGACTTCAAAAATTAAAAATTCCAAAACAAATTAATATGCACTAAAAAGTAAAAGAAATAATTGCGTATTTTTCAACAACTTAATAGATCAACTAACTTTACTAACTCATCACACACATTATAATGTAAGTAGGTACAATTATTGTTATTTCTGGATTCGGTGTCAGCCAACTAAGATAGGTTTGTTATTTACCTATTATCACAACAAAACATTACAGTTTTACACCAGTTGTACTTAACCACCACTCCGCCCGTGCCGTGCTAGTTGTTGGCGTTTCCTAGGCTGACACCGACTCCAAAAATAACAATAATTGTACCTACTTACATTATAATGTGTGTGATGAGTTAGTAAAGTTAGTTGATCTATTAAGTTGTTGAAAAATACGCAATTATTTCTTTTACTTTTTAGTGCATATTAATTTGTTTTGGAATTTTTAATTTTTGAAGTCGGTTTTTTTTTTGTTAAAATTGTTTTTTATTTCTTGATTTTTAGTGAATTAAATGAATAATATTAATATCTATCCATATTGACGCATAATTACATTACTTTCAAATGTATATTAACCTGATACCCTAACTTATGATTTGCTGAGCTGACAGCTAACAGTTCATAAGCTACATACATAGTCAGTTGTAAAACACACAAACAGATTAGATACCCACATAGGTATACAGTCATGTAACTCAGACAGCACATCAAGCTACCCATCATTCTATACCAGATATGCTACTATCTGTCCTGAATTTTATAGTTACTGAGAAAGATAAGCTAGTATGCATCACTTCAACGTAAACGCAGAGCTCATTCTGCTCATTTTTAAGGAGTTCCCTGGATTATCTTCCACATTTATGGTCAGACTTTAAAAACACTTATATGGAACCACACTGCCATCGTACTCTTTCAAACACAAAAATAATTTCTCAAATCGGACTATAACTGCCAGAGATATGCATTTGTCAAACACAAACAGATTAGGTACCTACATACACATGTAAATCAGACAGCACATCAAGCTACCCCTCATTCTATACCAGATATGCTACTATCTGTCCTGAATTTTATGGTTACTGAGAAAGATTAGCTAATATACATCACTTAAACTCAAACGCAGAGCATATTCTGTTCATTTTTGAGGAGTTCCCTGGATTATCTTCCACATTTATGGTCAGACTTTAAAAAAAATTACATGGGACCACACGGACATCGCACTCTTTCAAATACAAAAAGAATTTCTCAAATCGGTCTATAACTGCCGGAGATATCGATTAACATACATAAAAAAAAAAAAAAATACGGTCGAATTGAGAACCTCCTCCTTTTTTTGAAGTCGGTTAAAAAGAGATTTATTATTCAAGGTTACTTTAAGTCCTACACATGAATCACTTCAGTTTTGTAGTCTATACCTACTTAGTAAAGATCACGACAGCTACCATCATAGCGATTTTAATGAAACTACATATGTATTTTACTCATATAAAGTAATCTCACTTTTTTTAATTATTATGTTATCGGCTTACGCACGTAACTGTTTCCTAGCATTCCTAGCATTCCGTTATTAATGCTACATTCATTAATGCTGGCTCGTATTCATGAATATGACCCTCTAGCATGACTTGAAACTAGTCGAGTTCCTCGACAAACAGTTACGTGAGTAAGCCGATAACATAACATTTAATTTAGTATGTTTCACGAAAGTTATAATAAAATTTCACTTTTACTCACAAAATGTAAAGGTTCTTCCTACGATATATATAAATATTTAAAATGGAATATTTATTATTGGCTTTCTTTAAAATCAATATTGATGACTATAGTCCACTTTCATTCAAGTGTTAAAAGCATTTAAGTACCCAATTCTTTCTTAAAGAAACGTCCATTTTATTCCCTCTTTACTCCTTAAAGGGGACAAAGTACCAAAGCATACAAAGGATGTTCAAATACTACAAAATATCTCAGTACAATGGAGTCCAGTGCAATATGGCGGAAGACAATGGATCAAGTGACTTCACAGACGCAGCTGCAGCGTTCTTCGATAGTGTATATCGAGCTAAACAGAACCAGTATATAATGGTCTTGTTTTGTATAATCTTTCTATATATTCGAAGGTCAGGTTATACTGGTTTTGCATATCTTGATGTGTGGACGTGACTCTAGTGACTGCAAAGGACATCGAAATGCTTTGTAAAAGGACGGTGATATACAAAACTTTTGGTCAAAGGAATATCGGATTTTTAAATCTAGTCTGAATATTTGTCAGTCAAATAGAAAATGGAATACTTATAAAATGTATATGGATTTTACATTAATATATTATGTCAAAGCTTTTGTCAATAACGTTCATTACTTTTGTGTTTTATTCGAACATCATTAATATCATTCGAATACTGTACAGTAAATGTTAAAATATCTACGTATTTTTATGTACATTTTATTGTACACCACATAAATTTAAAAAGACAAACTCATATAAGTAGTTTTACACCACACTAACATAAAAAAGACAAACTCATATAAGTAGAGTGTACATTTCCGAACCGATACAACCCTCAAACCTTCAAGAAAAGAGCGTATTCCATTTTAAAAGGTCGGTTACGCACCTAATTGACTGACTCTGCTGGTTTTGCGGGTGTCTAAGGGCGGCGCTGATAGCTTACCATCAGATTCATCTCATTTGTCCCTTATTCTACAAACAAAAAAAACGACTGTACAATGGGCGAATTTATCGTATGAAGCGATTTGGAGATGAACCTTCGAATGAAACCTGTAATATTAAGTCTAAATGAGTTGTCTAGTGTTAAATTTACGTTTTTAAGATAGATTTTTAAATTTAATTTAAAATGTGAACAAGTATTGCGTAAAGAGTTTAGAAAAAAAAACCCTATTGGAACGTTGTGTACCATTCATTTGGATCTTTTTACTGGTGAAGTTTATTGTACAACGTCTCTTTACGATATTTTTTAATCTAGTTGAAGTCTACGGAGTAAAAGGAGTTTAATTATCTTTTAGAACAAGATTGAAAATCCGAAATATTTAAATGGCACACGATTAAAATTATTGAGTTAATCGCTTAATCTTTTATCTATATCACTTCTACTTTTATAATAACTATTGTGAGACATACTAAACTAAAAATTGGCATACTAAAATAAAAACATGTTAACTAAAAATAACGATTTATTCACGTATACATATTGAGTAAAGCTCTACTAGTTTCGACTCACAGAGGGACTCTTCATCATGAACAGCGTGCGCAGACGCGGTAACTAGTAGAGTTTTTCTCAATATTGTATATTTAAGTGAGTAAACCGTTGTTTTTAATAAACAACGATTTTATCAAACAAACAAAACAATAAAATAAACATTTTGACAATTCAAAGAAGATAGTATCCAATTGGTCTGTGGGTCGGCTTACCGTATTATCAATCGTTTCCTATGAATATCAAATACACTGGATCTTACATACGGCTGCAAGTCAAGCTAATAAAACCAGTGTAAACTGACCGTCGAATGTCCTAAAACATCTTATAAAGCAAGGTCATGATAAACTGGTATTGTATAGATTGATGTGGTAGTGTATCCATACTTATATAAAACAGCTAACTACATTTCGAGTGTGTCTTCCCTAAAAATAGAATATGAATAATAAATATTCCTATTGTACCCACGTTCGTCCATTAAGGTGGTCCTCTATATTGTGGGCCATAAATATTATGTTCGGTCAAACGATGTAACGAGTGTCATCAGACAACATTATGTATTAATGTTACGTCATATATTGTACAACTAACGTAAATTGAGGCTTTTGATACTTGTCTGTTCAGGGAAAATGGATTTTATTTGTTTTGTGATAGTATTTATTTTGGAAAACCTCAATGATTGCTTAAAAATCTTGTAATCTAGAGAATAAAATGTCAATTGATTTGAATTAAGTCGTCACATAAGTAAAACATAAATATTAAGTCCATTCTTCAGAATTAAATGTGGAAGAGCCATGCTTCAGCACAAATTGGCTGGCTCTACCGGAGTGATACCAAGACCTCACAGAAAACCGACGTGAAGCAAATCTTGCGTTATATTTCGTTGTGTGAGTGAGTGAAAATAACTCGAAACTGTCTCATGACTTTGTGACTTCTTTTATCCCATGCTCCCAATTGTATTATCATAATTATATTATACATATTTAAAATGTAAGGAACACTGATCACCAAATTAAAATTCATGGCACGTAATATAAAAAACATAGTTACATTATTCCACAAAAAAAAGGTTAAACGAGAATCACAAAAGAAAACAAATACAAAGCTTTTCCTAATTAGTTAGGTTTAAATAAAAATTCTATAGAAATATTATCATAATGAATACAAGTTAAATAGAAATGGAGATTCACAACATTTTTAAAGAATCTCCCTTTTACTCTGAGCAAAAAGAGAAGGTTTCGCCTAAACGTATCTCATTTCCCTCAGGCCAAAAGGTTTTGTGTCAAAATATAGCCATTACGTAGTCGTTTTTGTCACTTTTTTGTCGAACCGTAGCCTAAAATTGGCGCGCCGAATTGGCAAAAAGTTTGTTCGGGTCTGATTAGGCGGTTGCCAAGTTTCAATTAAGTTTGTGTAAAGGCTGTGTGCTTTTTTTTTAATCCGAGGAAACCCTAATTGATGTTTTTCTGTTTTCCATCGAATTATTTTTGTCTAATGTAATTTTTGCTAATGTTGATGTTGGTTTGGTATTCAATGTAGAGAGACGAAAAAAAACAAGCGTTTCTTACTGTGTAGTCTCTAACTATCTTTGTCATAAATCAAATCATGAAAAGTCTTCATCGCAAAACTAAGACAAACAAATAAAAGTTCTACATTATTTCAATGTCTGCCATTAATAAATATGCCAAAAAATACCTTTTTTATGGGTGGAAAATCTACCAATGAATTCTCCCGCCTAGGGCGAGGTGAGAGGGAGTGCTGTTCCTACTCCTGCCCTTCGAGTCGGAGCCCCGGCAAACCCGCTAGGTAGTCCGCAGCTTCGCCAAAAATAGCCTCCTCCTAGCCAGTAATTAAACTGTCTGTAGTCTTTGATAAAACAGCATAAGTACTAATTTCTGTTTTAATATAAAACAGTCTAAACAACTGAAATACTACGACTCGTAAAATCCAGAGATCTGTAAGTGCGAGTCTTTGTAATTTCCGCCGTTCAATTGTTTCTCAAGGCTTTCCATTACTCGCTTCTTGAGAACGATATAAAATACGTTCTACAATGTTCTACACAGGGTGATTTGTTGTTAGAACACAATGTACGTATGAGATTATAGAACAAATTATTTTTAATTTTTTTTTTAACAAAGGTAACAAACCCACGCGGTACCTCTAATACTTAAAAATAAAAAAAAACCGCTTTGCTTAGTTTTTTAGTATTTTTTATCGTAGTTTTCATACTTTATTCGTTGATTTACTAGTTAAATAAAGTATAAAAGTAGGATAATAAAAAAAAAATACATGACGTGTATTTTTTCCGATTTGTAGTTCCCACTTGGGTTATTTTAAAATTAACAATACAAGTTAAATATTTTATTGACTTCGACAAAAACGTGTGAAATGATCTGTTCTTCTCGTATAACTCCATACGGGATTGTGCTCTAGTAACAAACCATCCTGTATATATCCTACGAGACTGACAATAAACTGGAAAAGATTTTGTTTTATTGGTCGTAGTTACAAAGTAGTTAAGTTTGATTCTTGTTCAACCGTGTTTCTCTAAAGGAAAAGTCAATATCCTTCATCAATTAGACTAATAAGGCACTTTTGAAAAATAACAAACAAACTATCTTGTTCATTCCAGTATCCTTCTTTGAGGGGGAAAATCATCCAATGACTTCTCCCGCCTTAGGCGAGGCGAGAGGGAGTGTCAGACTCTTACTGAATAAAAACCACCCCGTTCCTACTTCTGCTATTCGAGCCGGCGCGGCGCCCCGGTAACCCGCTAGGCAGTCCGCAGCGTTACGATGTGCATAGGGCTTTAAATAGGAGGTACTAGAAAGATTGTTGAGTAGAGTTGTGACATTAGTTAAAGTCAGCCCACTTTCGGGAGAAGACATTGGGTGCCCTCACCCCCTTAAAAAAATCACACCGTAGTAAGTATTACGTTCACAATTAAAAAAATAATTAGAAATGACTATTATAAGATGAAATAACACATAATTGAGCGTTCGAGAGACTTTTGATCCTCTCTGAAATTAAGTACTAATGAATTCATAATGAGATCTTAATTAATTTTGATGAACGCGAAAATATTCGTGAAATTTTGCCAATACGTACCATTTCTTATATGGTTTGTATCAATTAGGGGGAAAATTGAAAGAAAACACAGTTTTCTGAGAACATTACTCGTGAGATTTGATAAAGTCAATTGCTTGGGAAGGTTTATTATAACCTAATTTAGGGTTTCTAAGAGAATTAGTAGGAAATTTTCGTTGTACGGTTTGGTATTGGTTTACGAGGCTTCAATTTGAAGAATGTTCTTTTAGAATGGTAGGTTTTTATATCTTAATTTTTATCGTAAAGTTTTTTTTTTGGTATAAGCCGGTAAACGATCAGACGGATCACGGATTTAAGCGTTGGGGAATCGGAGATTGGGTCGTTGATACAAATTTTGCTTGTCTGACTCACCACTAAAAGTGTTATTCTAACAAAAAGTATGTGTTCTGTGGTATATTAGTATTCTTCAAAGAAGGACATATAAATTATAAAAAGTAACCAACTGGGTCCTATAAAAACCACATTTCTCACGATCACCAGAAAAAGTTCCAAAGTTTTGACTTGATCGATCTTAATCGATATAAATGGATAACATCAGTTTGATTGATGGCGATAGTATTTTGCAAGTGAAGCACATGAAGGTAAACCAACGGCTCAATTTGTTTAATAGATTTTCAACCTTTCTAATTGTGTTATAGAGATGAAAATTACTTTTCACGGTTGACTAGCTTGATATGCTGGTTAAATACTTGCACTGAAGGACAAGGTCGCCTAAATCGGTATTTATGTTTTATGAGTTACACTATTCATATTTTGCACGCAAATGTCTCTCAGTATTAAATTACAGGGAGAGATTTTATTATTCCTATAATTTTACCAATTCGATTTCCGGGTCAAGTTGAGTATTGCTGGGCATTTCGGCTTTTGCGAATTTTGAAAACCGACATGAAACAACGCTTGCGTTAAGTTTCGTTGGGTGAGTGACGTTACCGGAGGTCCAATTACCCCGCTTCCCAATCCCCGATTCCCCATCAACCCTTAAATTCCTAACCGCTAAAAGGTCGGCAACACACTTTTAACGCCGTCTGCTCGTTTACCGTCTTATAGCATAATAAAGCTAATCATATAATAACAAATCAATATCTTCGCTTCGCCGTCCTGACAGTAAGCGGTTTAGTGGCCAAACGCAGACTTAACAACGTTAAAAAAATAAATAAAAACAAAACATCTTAAAAAAGCATCTAACGTCATAGCAACCAGTTTCCTTTACTTGCAAACACGCTGACAATGCAATTAACCAAGTTCTTACTAAGAAAATTAATTCTTCATAATTATAATATATTGATTTTAATATCTCAAAATTGAACCCTAAGACTTTAAAATAAGGATCAAGAAATAGATTCTGAGAAATATTCAATAAATTATACGTATTTGATTAATTACTTTAGTAGTTTGTGTTGATGAATACTTGGCAGTGGATTATGGTTGAATCAATTTAATATTATAATGTACCTACTAGTTTTTGTCCGCGGTTTCGCTCGCGCTCTTATTATTGTACAAATAGTCGGCATACCACATAATATCGGCGATATTTCAGAACCGATACGACGTTCAAACTTTCAAGAAAAGAGCGTTATATTCCTTTTTAAAATATCGATAACGCCCCTGTGACTCCTCTGGTGTTACGGGTGTTTATCTGCGGGGCTGATCGCTTACCAGCAGGTGACGCATCTGCTCGTTTGCCCCCTATTCTATAAAAAAAAAAAAACAATTTTCTACTTTCTTTCTTGAAAATTGTGAAAATATACGCCATACAAGCTTCCATCCCGTATTTCAGGGGAGTGGAGAGTTAGAAAGACACAAAAATTGCCACTGTCATCCCCTATCCCTTCAAAATATCCTTGCTAAAAAAACGTCTATGCATTGCTCCGTTTCGCCACAAAAGACGGACAAACAAACAGACACGTCTTATAATGTTCACATTAATCATTTAAGTATGAATTAGTTAATCACCTGCTCGGAATGAGAACTGAGTACTTACTTCGTTTAAATATTTTGGGGTCGTTATAGTTCTATTTCGGGTTAACGACCATTATATTTTAGCGAGCGAATTACTTAGAGAGAAGAACTGAAATAAAATAATAAATGAGTTGGGTTGTAGACCTATTTAATCTGTTGCGGTTAAAAGGAGATGGATAGATATAAATCAAGTTATTTTGATAATAGGTTAGATGTCTATATTTTATTTTAATCTCCGTCTTGTAGTATATTGTAAAATATTAGATACGCATTTTTTATTTTCATTCGGAAACAAATACTTTTGAAGATGTATTGATTTGAAATACCGCATCACGTCACTTCTAGATACGTAAAAATTACGTATTTGCTCCCGTTTCCACACTTTAATTCGTTTTACCTAAGTATTGTTGCCTTATATGAGTTATATGACAATATAAAAAATAAGTGTCTAATATTTTTTCATTACCAAACTGACGGACTAATTAAATATTTAATTTTTATACCCAGTCATCATCCCTGTTACTAATATACTCGTATCAATGCCATTAAAGACGATGCAACTCAGAGGAAAATTCTGATTTAGGAATCAATCTTTAATTAAATAATTTCGAGCCATTTTATTTAATTTACATAAACAACCCTTAGCCACTTGTATTTAAATATCAAGCACTCTTCTGATCATGGATTCAGTTTCCAAGAAATGGCAGATTAGCTGAGTTCTTAACGAACTTCCTACTAGTCATAATAGATTAATAATATTATTTACTAGTATTTATACTTCGAACGAATTCAGAGTAAATATATATGATACACGATAATCGTGTATTGTGAAACTATATCACGCTTTCTTTTTTTTTTTTTTTTTGTTTTTTTACTGATCTTGCAATCAGTCATTTCAGACTATAAACAGATGTGGTGGGTGCTTTGTGTCGTTTAGGGTGCTGCTCTCATTAGAGCCAGCCCTTCATTATTTGGATCCTGGACCCTCTAGTCATCGAAAATATCACGCCGCTTCTTAAGTCTACGTATGGTCTCGGGGATAGTGAGCTGCCCTGCCAGCTGATTTGGATGCTTCAATAGCCTGAGTTTATAGTTTGCTCCATGAGTTTCTATTTCCTGTTTAACCATAGGTATGTTCAGAATTTCATGGACCTCTGATGTTTTAATAAACCATGGTGCATTTGACATCTGTTTCAAAATGTAGTTTTGCACTCTTTGTATAACCATTATGTTAGAGGCGCTGGCAGAGCCCCACAACTGGATACCATAAGTCCAAACTGGTTTTAGGATTGTTTTGTAAACGAGCAACTTGTTTTCCAATGACAGTTTTGAGTTACGTCCCAGTAGCCAGTAGAGACCCTTGTATTTTAGGTTCATTTCATCACGTTTTGTTTGGACATGTTTCCTCCATGTAAGTCGACGGTCCAGGTGCATGCCCAAGTACTTGACTGTATGCTGATGTGGAAGTTGAACGCCATTCAAACTGACTGGAGAACAGTCTTCTTTCCGGAGAGTGAATGTTATGTGTACTGACTTTGATGCGCTGACTGCAATCCTCCATTTGGCCAACCACTTTTCGATTTTATTCAGACTGTTTTGCAAGATACGAGAAGCTCTGTTTGGACACTTGTGCGAGGCGAGTAATGCTGTGTCATCAGCGAAGGTTGCCACAGTAACTTCTGGACTTAGTGGTAAGTCATATGTGTACAGAGTGTATAAAACTGGTCCCAGCACTGATCCCTGAGGTACTCCTGCTGATATTTCATAAAAGTTTGAGGTACAGTCGTTCTCGGTTACTTGGAAAATCCTATCAGACAAGTAGGATTTCAGGATTCCGTAGAATGTGTGTGGTAATATGGATTTTATCTTGAATAGAAGACCTTTGTGCCACACCTTGTCGAAGGCCTGTTGGATATCTAGAAAAACTGATGAACAGTATTCCTTTTTTTCCAGTGACGTTCTAATAACTCTGCACACCCTATGCACTTGTTCAACAGTCGCATGCTCTTCTCTGAACCCAAATTGATGTTCCGGGATGACTGATTTTTCTTTGATTACTTTTATCATTCTGGTAAGTAGTGACCTTTCAAACAACTTTGACATTATGGGCAAAAGGCTGATTGGCCTGTATGATGTGATTTCGTGTATAGGTTTCCCAGGTTTGTGAATCATTATAATATTCGATACTTTCCAAAGATCTGGGAAATATCCAATTCGCATTATTGCATTAAATACCATTGTTAGGTATACAGCAACTTTTCGAGGCGATTCTTCAAGAACCTTTTTGTCAATAAGGTCATACCCTGGAGCTTTATTGTTTTTAAGGGACTTAAGGTTTCTATATATTTCTTTTGGCGTCACTAATTTGAGGGGTATATCAAGTTGAAAAACTTGGTCCAGAATCAGGTCAATATCTGTTTCGTCCGCATTCAGAGCTGTGATTGGAGTAAATACTTGACTAAGATGCTTTGCGAAGGCTTCAGCTTTGTCATGAGGGCTTCTAATCCACTGGCCATCGTGTGCACGTAGAGGCGGTTTTTGATGTAATGGTCTGTCAAAGTTTTTACAAGCTTTCCATAGTGAGTAGTTGGTTGCTTTTGTAGCTGACAAACCCTCTAGGTAGACATCTAGGGCAGCGTCGTTAGCGTCCTTGATAAGAGTTTTTAATTCCCTTATAGCTCTGTTCAACTTCCTTTTGTCATTTGGGTGTCTACTGATGTGCCATACTCGACGCAGCCGCCTTTTTTCGAGTATCTTTTGTCGTATAGACTCAGAATATGTTTTACTCTGAGGCGAACGTTCGCAAACTTCAGGCGTGGACATCCAACAACTTTCCTGGATAACTGATGTTAATTTGCGTACGGCGTTGTCAATGTCTGATGTGGTTTTAAGCTTTACCCTCATTTCCAATTTCTCATGAACCAGTTCGCGGAAAGTGTTCCAGTCAGTACGCTTGTTGTAGAGTTTGGTTTTCTGTCCCATGTTCAAAACAGTACTGCCGATAGTAAGAATCACCGGAACGTGGTTGCTGTTACAGTCCAAGCTAGTTGTAATTTCATGAGAAAGCCTCGACAGACCCTTTACTATGAAGAAATCTATGACGTCAGGAAGGCGGCTTGGATCAGTCGGCCAATTAGTCGGTTCAGTAGTTGAGATGGTAGTCAGATTGTTCTTATCTACAGATTTCTTGAGCTCTCTACCTCTCGTGCTAGTAAGTCTAGAAGCCCAGTGTAAATGTTTAGCATTCCAATCTCCACCTACTATAAAACGTAGTCCAAGTGTGTTGAATAGCTCGTCATATTGCTCTTCTTTTATGTTGTGCTTTGGCGGGCAGTATATAGCAGACACATTAAATGAACCATTTCGATCATTGACTGCAACAGTTGCTGCTTGTATATGTGGTTTCTTAAATTGCGGTTGCTCATAGTGTTTAATATTTGATTTTATAATTAGGGCAGCGCCCGCATGTGCTGTGCCGTCTGGATGGTTTGTGGTGTAAATATTATAATTACGTATATGAATACTACTGTTGTCAGTCAAATGAGATTCGGACACAAGTAAGATATCTATGTTGTGTGAATGTAAAAAGACTTCGACTTCCTTCATGTTGGGAGATAACCCGTCTAGGTTCCACGCTGCTATCTTTAGGGAAGCCATTAGGATATTTTGGCTACCAGAGTTGTTATGAGGTTGATTAAGGTGCTCATTTGTTGTAAGATTAGATCAAACTTTTCTGCTTGTTTGAGAAGCATTTCTTCAGTTTTATTTGGTGTAGTTGTATCCATAATCACTGTGTTTTGGTTGGTTCTCAATATTTCGGCGTAGCTTGGTCTCTTTTTGGTGTTCAGGTTCGTCTTTCCTTCACTGTGTGTGGCTGGTTGTAGTGGTTTTCTCGGTACCTGGCCACCTTTGTTGGCTACAGGAATGCAATCTACTGGCATCTGTTGATTATCAATATTTGTTGTTGTTGCTCTATTCCTTATGTGTGACTGCTTGTTTGATTTCCTAGCTAGTATTTCTTTATACACGTCGCAACCCTTGTAGTTTGCCGGGTGTGCACCGAAACACAGAGCACATTTAGCTGGAGTATTCCGATCGGTCTTTGGACAATCTGCTGTCCTGTGTCCTTGGGCACATTTCACGCAGCGGTAAGGTCGCATGCAATAGTTTTTAGAGTGCCCATATTGTTGACATTTTTGGCACTGAACGATGGAGTTTCGTTTCCGTGGTGGCTCTATGGTGATTAATTGATGATGGATGTATTTGATGGTCTTTACCGCGTCATTGTTAGGGCTTTGTTGTAGGGTCGCAAAAAATGTTGAGGTGGGTTTCTTTTCTGGTCCGTACTTCGCATTTATTATCTCTCCGATAACTGTGTTTCCGGTCTCTTCTAGGGTTTCCTTTATGACACTAATAGGTGTTGAGTGATGGAGGTTTTTGATTACAATTCTACAAGGTTTATTGTCCTTTCTGTTGAATGTGTGTCCAATAAGTCCTTGCTCTCGAATAACTTTAATAATAGATTGGTAGACCTCTACGTTAGTGCAATTAATGCGAAGTTGGTTTTGATTTATTATTTTGTATTTGAAATCGGTTTTGCTGGCCACACCTTCAAGGAGTTCAGTAAGCTTGGTGAGTTCTTCTATTCCATAAAGAATTATCGGAGGAGGTTTAGAAACCTTTACAGGAGGTTCCGCTTCGTTATTTTCTTCCTGGTCAACAGAAAGAGAGTTAAATTGATTTGTGGTCACAATTCTCTCCGGAGAAGGCGATTTAATCGCTTTCCTTTTAGCACTGCGTAGCTGTGGTACTCTCTGCCACGTGGGAGGATTGAGATTATCGGCTTCGGTATCCGTATTGCTCGAGTGAGTATTCTGACCTTGATTGTTAGCATCTATCACAGAGCTAAGAGATGCACTTCTAGGTCTGGCCAGGAATAGACCAGGATGGAAAACTTGCTGTGCTAGCTTCTTATTACTTTCTTTAAGACCAGTAGCATTCACTGGTAAGGGGGCCCGGGTACCCACCCTCTTACAGTCTTCACTTTTTTTATTAATATTATTTTCTAATTCATTCATATCTATTCCCACGAGTAAGGTCGATATATTCTGGTCGCTAGGGAGGTGACGCCTATTCTCCCTAGAAGGCTTCTTCAACGGCGTTTGCCAGGTCCGCCGAGGTTGGTCGCTAATGACTGGTCTCCCACCAGCCATGCAGTCTCTTGGCGCGTATCCCACCGTAGACTTGGGGTGAATTTTTATAGAGGCTTTCTACCTCATGGTTCGGGCAGTTAAGCCAAGACCATCGGTCCTGCGATGTTGCAGGGTTGCGATTTGTGAGGGTAATTTCCTACCGACACGGAGAGCCGAACTGGTTAGGTTGGCTAAGTCGGGTTATTTAACCGCCGCCCGAGACCCGGCGTTTCTATCCATTTGGCACCACCCAGGGGACACGTGCAGGGTTGTGGTTAGGTAGTTCCTACGGACGCGGATAGGTCTATCCCCCAATCACGCTTTCTAAACATAGTTTTATTTTACTTTTTCATAATAACTTTATTGTATTTTTTTTCTTTGTTTTAGTTTTAAGTTATAGTGTGTAAGTTGCACATATTTATTTATTACTTACTAACGACCGCCCCAGCGTCGCATGGGTGCAATGGTGATATATTATGCATGTATTTATACCTATAAACCTTCCTCTTGAATCACTCTTTCTATTAGAAAAAAACCGCTTCAAAATCCGATGCGTATTGAATTTTTTGAATTTGAATTTGAATTTGTAGTTTTAAAGATGTAAGCATACAAAGGGACATAGGGCTGTCTCTATGTCCCTTTGTTTTATACAATGTAGTGATTTAAGTTTTCATTATGAACAAACTGTAATTTTAAATGTATCTCTCTATAAATAAAAATGTGTCGAAAATTGTTAAATAAATCTGAACGGAGAAAAATAAGAAATCAGGTAACTTCCCTCTTACCTGAATGTAAATAGGGAAAATATTGGAAAATTTGTTCGTTTTTATTATGGAAAGGCCGGTAATATTTTCTTCTTCAACTTAAATGAGCCGTGCAGTCTCTGAGTTGTTCTTTGAAGTTATATTTAATCCAAATGCGTTGCGGCAGCTTTCAGTTTTGCACACATACGTGTGGAGATTTGGATCATTGAAAGGCTTTCATAAAATAAATCCGTTTTTTATTAAACTGGTAAAGTAAGAAGTAAAATGTTTTTGTATGTGATGGCTTTTTAAGAGACACTCCATTTGTAACTTTAAATTGTAAGTAGGAAGGTTTAATATTATGTTAAAACGTTAGATTTTTGTACTAATACAATATTTTTCTTCTTGTTACAGATCAACATAATATCAAAGAGATACAAGCACATATCTTTTTATAAGGTAAGACTTTTATACTTTAACAAAAAATATATCTTAGGTACAAGATACAAATAAACTTTACTCTCTGGCTAAAACAAAAATTACAACAAAATATAATAAATACAGGTTGACAATTTCAAACTTATAATTAGAACTTATAAGCCCAGTAGGTCTACTCCGGTTCTCGAATGCGAAGTTTCGTTTAATCTTCGGCCGCAAGCGTTAGTAGGTTTTATTAATTTACTAATAAAATTACTTAAAATAACGTTTTATTTTTAATTTCAAATCTCAACCTATTTATTTATCTTCATTTCATTCGTGTTCACAAAAGGTCACAATAAATGGAATTGTAGTATGAAATCTTTGTTGAATTGTTTTCCTTCACCATTTGTCAAAAGTGTCTAAATATTCTTAGATTGTTAGATTCTAAGTGCCACATACCTAAACATAAATACAGATAAAAACAGGTACAATATGTACCCAAACTGCTCATACACGACTAGAGATGTCCTTTCAGACGTGTTCAATTTGCGATTTGAACCCCTGACATATATGCGACCTTCTCTATACCAGCGATTAGCGTGAGTGTTCTATAGAATATTCGTATTGAGACACGGTAGCTTATTTGATAGATGATTTAACTCGTACGAGTTTTTTCACTGTGTTGTTTTTTGAGTTTATATTATTAGAGTTAGCTGTGGGTCCTTTATTGCAGGAAGGGTACTGTTTTTAAGCAATAGTTCAATATTAAATCAACGTCTTTAAAAATCACAAAAATTACACAGTGATCATAATTGTGAAAAGATGACACAAGAATTGAAATGGATACCTTGGACATTAACATAAAATTCATATCCTTATAACATAACAAAACATGCTGCGAAGAGACTAAACATATTTTAGGCCCTCTTTTCCATCTTTTGTCTTTCTAGTGCTATGAAAAATGAATTTATAAAACACTAAGCAGGTATACGTCAGACGTTACAGTACTTAAACTCAAAACAACAGAGTGAAAAAAGTACCTATGTTTATGACATAGGTATTTTTTGTACTCATTTTGCTCATGATATGGTCAAATTCAGCTGTCCCAACAGCAAACCGAAACAAATCAAACCAAAAGAATTAACCTAGCATATTGGTACTGGGACGTACCAAAATATGTACTTTATGTTCAGTTTAAGTTACCGTGTCCCTTCAACCCACTGGATCCAAAATTAGTTGACTTGCTGAAGCCAGGATCGGAATACAAATGAAGGTGATAAGTTTATAATTAAATTGTATCCAGCCTACTACAAATTCGTGCATTTCGTGAGAATTATCTTCACTTCATGCCACGTCTATAAATAGACATTACGTTGATAGCAGATTGAATGTGTACACCAATACACCAATATTGGCACCAATTGTAGAACCAACGCCAATGTTTATCACCAATATAAACTCAAGATGAAAATTGAGAACTAAACAAATTCGATAAAAACTTTAATACTTATTAGTTTTTTGAATGTTTAAACTAGATATCGAAGTACTAAATGATGTAGGAGAATGATGTCATTGTGGTTTTTGTTTTACTTAAACAACTATTAAAATAATATGTAATTTTATTCTCTTCTTCGTCTTGAAAAACTTAGGAATGATACGACATTATTAAATATATCCTTCAACAAAATGAATGTTCAGAACTTTTAAACAAAATATATTATGTTACATCCATCCAGTTAAGCCAGTTTATCTGTTATCATGGCGCTTGCAACAGTGCCGAAATATCGGAAACTCATAGACATAAATAAACATGTTAAATATCCCGTCTTATGTTCTAATGTTAGTGTTAGTGACCATGTCAGTTAAAAACTTAAAATAATTATCTGTTTTATTAAACAAAATATCTATTTAACTGTTAAAATTTTCCACACGTATTCAAATAGCGTGTAACAGTAAAAGTATAAACGTTACTAAAGAAGTCAATGTACTTAATATCCGAATGCTTTTTGCTAAGGAATATGAGCGAAGAGCGAACGTGAGCAAAAAAGGCACCATTCTATACATTTTATACTAAAGTACTTATAAAGTGTTACTCATAAGAAACAGCTGAGCATTTTTTAGTAAAAAATGTGCACAGGTGTACTTGTATTTCATACACTTCGTTTCTTACATTTTTGTTAAAAGAAACAGCATGTTTCGTGTGTATATGATAGTAATCTGAGAGTCATCTTGGTGTTCATCAAGGAATTTTGTCACGTAGCACAATGTTTTTCTATATTTTACACTTTTCCTGAGACAGAGCTCAAATTGACACTTTTTTGAGGAGAGACTCTTTTTTTTTAAGGACACTTTGCTTAAAATTGTATAATGACTTTCCCGTCTTGGGCGAAGCGAGAGGAAGTATCAGACTCGTACTGACTAAAAACCATCCCGTTCCTACTCGTGCTTTTTCAGCCGGAGCCCCGGTAAACGCGTTAGTCCGCAGCTAACTAACTGCGGACTATTTAATTAAATAGATCACACTATGATCTTGAATTTTGAAAAAAAAAACTGTTGTCCCTTTTTAGACATATAGTCTACCACCTTTGATTTAAAAACTATGTCCGTTTATCATTAGAGGAAGGGCATAAACTGTGTTTTTTTTTCTAATCACAAAATAACCTAGAGTTATAACTTAATCTGCGTAACAGATAAAGCAAACACGAGTTTTTCTAAAAAAAGGACCATCATTAATATATTATTTTTTACCCATCTCTCAATTGAGATCAACCCTTACCACTCATCAATCAAGCTCAAAAATATTAAAACATAATACCTAGATAACGGCAACCTTTTTAATCGATTAGAAATGACAATGAATGGGAAGGTATCGATCGGCTCGTCAACCTTCCTGAAGGTACTTACTGTAATAAGGTCAAGACGTAACACTATCGATTAATTTAAATAACAAAGACAGTCTCGTACTCGTTAGTCTAACGATTACAGGTGTAAAAGTCTCACGGGGATTTTCAAAATTATCTTAAAGTCGTAATAAAACCGCTGTCCATTAATGAAATCCATTAATGGATTTTGTTAATTAAAATATCACTTAGTAAGTAGTAAAATAGTAAGAGAACTTGAATTATATTCCCGGGAACGTATCATTCGGATATACATATAATATAAGTAACATTATTTTTTAATAAGACAAACCCACCATATCCTTCCAAAACCGCGGCAACACCTATAAGCCAGGATCTACAGTAGATAAAACCATGAAAACGAAAGAATACTGAAGTTCACTGCGTACCAAGGACATGAATGACCGTCTTGGATCCCACAACGAAATAAATCAGAAGATATTATTAGAGGAGAAGAAAAAGAAAATGATAAACTCCAATTCTCTCCCTTTACGGCTTCCCATCAGACATCAACCCTACTAGGATAGGTATGGGGCCAACACAGATGAGAATCAGTGGTGTTCTGATTGCTCTTTGAGTAAACAACAATATTTACCCTTGAAACACAATAGTGACGTGTTTACGAAGTAATCGCATTAAAAATTCAATGCAAAATCGATTCATATCTCTTTGATGTCTAACTTTTTATACTCGAACAACATAATGGGGCAAGTTATTACGTATGGGAAATCGTTTGTTTGAAATGCCAATATTGTGGTTTCATGTTTGATTTGAAATTGATTTTTGTTTTTGTATATTGGCATTTTTCTGCTGACTACGATGATGACGATGAATACACCTACACTTGCATTATCTACAGACTAGTCAGGTCCATAATAATGCTAAACCCCCTTAGGGGTACCTTGGCAAGGTGGATGAAATACAATTAGGTCACTAATATCTAGACCTACCCTTTAACAGAGATACAAATATAATAGCCACGTACACCTCAGCGATATCCGATAAGTATATTGCTAATATTGTTATTACATTTGATCCAGTCACAAGCCAAATGTATTATTTTCCTAAACCAGGCTCCTTCTCACTGTCCAAATCTCTCCTAGGTCTATTTTAACACCCTTGTCTAAAGCCCACACCTTTTCTCTTATTTTCCCATAGGGAAGAGGTTCTTATAAAAACACAACATACTATGATAATAATGATTATTATAAAACCAGACGACACTTATTTTACCCAAAAACATGCTTAGGTAATCTTCATCTCTACGACCTAAAAGATATAAGGAATGGAATGTAGGTGAATACCGCTACATCTCAAGTTATACAAAACCAGTAAGTGACTATTGAAGGTTCGAGATAATCTGTATGTGAACTTGTATGTTTGTAAACGCACCCACGACACAGGAGAAAATCCTAATGTGGGGCAACGTTTTAAAAAAAACCATATATAAAGAGACCATGATAAACTGATTTAGTATATTTTGATGTGCAACTGTGTCATACCTACTACTCGTATTTCCATACATTGTATGCCAAGTTCTTTAGATACCAAATCCGTAATATAAAGTTGTCGATATCGAGATTTACGAGTATCGAATAGCAGATAGAATATTACCATCAGTATTGAGTACTCGATTTCTCGATAGAATTTATATGTGACAGAAGTTTTAGGAGGAAAGATATTGTATGGATTTTACTTCATTTGTAACGAGTGAAGCAACTTGATCGATTTTGTCGATCAGGAAAATGTGGTATCGAGATTTTAGATTTCCAATTTTTCTCTTACAAAACTAAATTTGGAGTGTTTCGACAATGACTACAAAATTTTTGTGAAAATCTCAGTTTGGAGCAGGGTTTACAAAATAATTGACGCATTATCTGGGTATGCGCTATGCGCGGGTTTAGTTTTAATGTAGAAATAACGTATTCTGTAAACGCACCTAGGAATGACACCGAAAAAACATCCTATGTTAGTCAACGTTTCCATCTATCCTGTGTTTTTACAAAAGCAATAACTAAATTAATATATTCTATCAAAGTCAGTCTAGTCATTAACATTTTTAAAACTTTAAACAAGCTCTCCTATTAGTGGTCCCGCTTGACACTACATTTTCTCCCGAAGGACGCTTAGAGTGCAGCTTGGGTGGCTGACTTCACTAATTGACCCACTCGTCATATTTCCTCACACAGTCATGTAACGAGCATACCAGTAGTTTTACTATAAATTTAATGTACGCTACAGACCTTACGATTTCATTTTTTTATGGTATAAGCTGGTAAGCGAGCAGACGGATCATATGATGGTAAGCAATCGCCGCCACCCATAGACACCTGAAACACCAGTAGCGTTACAAGTTGGTTGCCGGTCTTTTGGAAGTTACTGACCCTACCTTTTGCCACACTCAGGGCGAAAAGAGACATTCCATGATACTTCCCCTTTAAAAAAAGATACTGTGGACTGACACGAGCTGTTGATATTATTGATGTATGTTGCATTTTCGAATTTAAAATTACGATTTCAAAAGCCAAAAATATTGAAACCTTTCTTTAAAAAAGTAATTTACAAATACATTACTATAATGGTCAATAAAACCAACCAGTAACTTACCAGAACGAAATCGAAACGAGAGCGCGTTCTGATTGGTTAGTTCTTGGAGCCGACCAATCAGAGCACCGAACGCGCTCTCGTTTAGTAGTCCAACGTAAAGTAAACTCGTACTAAGGCTACAGTTAATAAAAAGGCAATGACTTCGTTTCGCATTTAAGTTTACTGCGTATCAGATATAGACGCCTTTTATAGTCAGGTAAGGGGTAACGAGCAGCACTTACTGTCCACCCACCCCGAATTTAAACGGTTTTAGCTGCTGAAATCTGTTGGGTTGGCAAACATTTAATTTCGGTTGCAATTTTCACTTTATATTTGTTGAAATCACAGTTTCTGTCGTTTTCGAGTAAATATAACTGTAAAGTTATATGTTACTTTAAACGTTTAATACAATACAACAAAAATATGGTTTTGGTTTAAGAAAAAATGCGGATTATCTACAATTAATTTCGTAGATTACCCCTTTCCCAATCTTCCTAATCCCCGATTCCCCAACAACCCTTAAATTTATAACCCCCAAAAGGCCGGCAACGGACTTGTAACGCCTCTAATGTTTCGGGTGTCCATAGGCGGCGACAATTGCTTTGGCAACAATCAGGTGATCCGTCAGCTCATTTACTGGTTTATACCATAAAAAAAGATTTTGATGTGAAATACGGAACACATTTTTTTTATTAAATATCGGAATTTGATATTGCCTATAATGTCACAATGTGACCTAAAACAGAAATAAATTAAAGCATTATTCTAAAACTCTTTCACGGAAAAAATATTTCACTATTTGTATTCTTAAACTTCAGTACAAATAGCGTGACATAAATACAAAACAAATTCTAGACCTAAAATTAAAAAAAAATACAAAAGCATTCATTGTCTGTGTTGACGGATTGCTGACTCATCCAGCGTTTCTGAACTATAATTGTATTACACAGGGTGTAGTTTTGAAACCACAACAAAACACGGGGGCATGTCACAGTAGTCATAAATGTTCGATTTAAAATAAGGTTTCTGGTCAATAGGTAAAAACACGGCTATAATAAATTATTTAAGTTTGGCAGTATTTCAGAATAATCCGTCAAAAAAAGGTTTTTAGGGAATTGGTAATAATATCAAATACGTGTTTGAGTTTGTGTGTGTAATGCCGCGTTTTAAGCTAGTTACATAACTTTGGAATGTGATAGTCGTAGTTCTAACTTAAGGATTTTAGTATTATCAAAAAAAAAATTGCCCACCATTTTTTTATTGATTTGGACTGAGAATCGATAGCTGAGTTAGTCCTTGAATGTTTGAATGTTTCTCGGCTTCAAAACGACACCCTTTATACCTAGACTATTTTTGTAGCCAAACAACGAGATAGATCACACGAAGACAAATTGAATTTTCATTAGCGCTTTGTCAACAATCCTCAAGGTTGTAATACCTTCAGTTGTATATACAGTCAGCCCTGTTATTTAGGTACGAAAATAAAAATAAAGATTGACTCAGTACAGAGATAGTAGCCATCTTGGTCGGCTAATGAGTCAAGCACACACACACATCATCACGCCTTTTAGCCCCGAAGGGATAGGCAGGTGCACATCACGGCACGTAATGCCGCTATATAATGTACAATACACCCACTTTTCACTATTTGTGTTATAAGTCACAACGATACACGTAGGTGCAAAGATATGGCTTAATTATAAAACATTTAATTTTGTGTAATAATAGCTGCTATTTATTTAATTTCTTACTTGCATATCAAATAACTGAGCTATAAAAAAGTATTTATTAAATATATTGATTGATTTTCAATTTGTACTAAAACATTTTGTGCGAGCTGACTGTACCATAGGGTAATAGTCGCTCGAAATAAACACAATTAGAATGTCTAGTTCAACATGGTAGGCTGTTCGACAGAAGTTCCTTTTCTTACAAATATCGGGATAAATAAAATTCTCCTTAATATTTCACTCGACTCAAACCTGTTTAGTAATATTGTCAGAGGTAAAGAGCAGCAACAAATAAATTCATTGAAATACTGGGTGCTATCGATGTTTAAACAGTTCAGAGCTAGTCGACAAACGCTAAAGTGGCATTTAGCTACCGGCTCAAGCCAAAAAGCGCTGCTACTCGGTCTCTGTCAATGAGTAATCTTTAATTAGCTCTCAGGATACCCACGAGAGGAGTAGTGTTAGTAACAAAGGTATTTTACTCTGTCCTTCGATGACCACACCATTCAATAGTAAAATGATATCTAGTGTTATCGCAATAAAATTCATTTTCGTTTTCCATTCAACTATTCCAGACCTAATTTAACGTACCTCGTATGATATTTTTACACCAGTTACCAATGATAAAGTCAGATTCAATTTTAAAACTGTCTGCGCCAGTCTATACAATTTGAAATGTTTGTTTCTGTTACCCACATAGATGTTTAGACGGCTGATAATTATTAACAACACATTGTTTTCCTTAAGCTTTTAATTGGAAAATATTTGTCAACAACTTTGTCTGAATAGCTTATAATTTTTTTTTCCTAAAGAATTAAACACATTAAAATCATACTACTATGTACCTTCAACTTTTTTTAAAAACCACACCGTTCCTACTACTGCTTTTCGAGCCAGAGCCCGTTAATCCGCTAGGCAGTCTGCAGCTACTACTTATACCTTGAAGAAGAATATCACAAATCTTTCTTTGTAGAGCAGCGGAAGACTTAACCAGTTGCCAGATCTCCGGCTCGAAGAATAGGAGTAAGAATGTGGTTGTTTTTAGATAGTAATACTGTAACACTCCCTTTCGCCTCGCTCAATGTAGAAAAAATTGGATGAAGTTCCGCCTCAAAAAATCTACTTACTTTATTTAGTAATAATCTTATTATTCTCTTTAATAAACTACCTACTAAAATTACTCACCAACGCCCTAATGAAACTCTCTTAGTAAATTCACGTTTGCGCCAAGCTCGAGCCATTAACGTCCTACCACTTATCGGCAGGTACTCGTAAGAGAGACTAGGCTCAGAATATTTTAATACTTCATTTGCAACAAGTGTTATGAGTGTGTTTTCAGCTTTATTTAATAGTGATTACGCTCGTTGCTTTTAACGAGAAATTAGGTCCGTACTAGGTTTTAGGTTTTATATAATGTTAGCTTAAGGTATAAAGGAATTTTAGATGATCAATTTTGTTACTCTTTTTGATGAAAAATAATAAGTATTGAGTGATGAAATTGGATTATAGTGGAAACTCATCAGACGATGCGGCCAATTTTGGTAATTATTGACCAAAAGTTCTTGTCATATGGATACTTCAATAACAAAGTTCTTTCTTTATATTTCTACAACGCGAAAGGATGTTACAGATTAGTCTGCTATGTGTACTAAACCGCTAATTTTGAGGTATGGTGTAAAATAAACCGCATTATCGTCATACATTTTATCCCCTAAGGGGTAGGCAGAGGTGTACATGGTGCACGTAACGCCATTGTACAATGTACATCCACTTATCACAATTTATATTGTAAGCCCCATTTAATAAAATAATAAAAAAAACATTTTTCTGAAAAGTAGCATAAAGGATTTTTCTTTCACATAATTTCCTTTGTTTATTTTACTTTACAAATCTACACAGCAACAACCAAAGCGATATAAAAAAATAAAATCCAATAACCACCAATGTTTGTTTCTAGGAATTCTTCGAGTTCTAGTTGCGGCAAAGAGTTACAAAACAAATTGTGTTCACAAACGACTATGAGTATAACTGAGCACTTCCGATCGCGTTCATTCTTTATTTGTTGTGCTGAGGTGCTGGTAGGTGTAGCAAACTGTGGGAATAAATTGTGGAGTAGAGTTTTAGGTAATGTTAATATTGTTATTGACTGCCTCGTTGGCCGAATTGTAAGTGCGGCAAGGGGTCTCGGGTACGATTCCCGGGTCGGGCGAAGTACTGCTGGGCTTATTTCGAAAAAAAAAAATCTCAATAGTAGCACGGAGTCTGGAAATGTGTCCGGTTTATGGCAATAGGCTAACCACCTATATTACATGGGACTTACAACATAAATTGTGAAATGTGAGTGTACATTTTACAGTGGCATTACGTGCCATAAAGTGCACATCTGCCTACCTCTTCGGGGATTAACCTTTTGAACGCCAATGGCATGAATAGATGTCATGCGCAAGCGTGCCCTGTGCGCCACCGACATCTATAGATGCCAAGAAACAGATCACAGAGAAAAACAAAATAAACACATTAAATCATTACTTTCACGTGTTTTATTGATGTATCTTAAGAACTGAATACCCAGTTATTACATAATTGTACACAGTGAACAAAATTGCAATATAGTTATTCTAATATTTGATTGATAAAAACAACTTAAATATCGGCTAAAAAAGCATGTTCTCTCGCGCCAATGGCATGTATACGACATGCCTACTAGTGATGTAGTGTAATTCAAGTAATATTAAAACTTCAACTAAATGACTCGCTTATTTTTTGTAGTAACTATTAAAAAGTATATATATAACCTTAGTCTCTGAGAAAAAAGGTAAATATACTATATTTTAAACTGAAAAATTCTTGGGTATAATAGCATATCTTTATATATATAATTCTTCTGTACGTGTGTATGTCACTGAACTTCTCTTAAACGACTGGATTGATTTTGATGATTTTTTTGTGTGTGTTCAAGGGGATCTGAGAATGGTTTACATTCACAATTTTGTCCGCTGGACAATGTTTTTTTTAATTAATTTTTAATTTATTTGTAGTTGTTGATTTTGGAATGTTTTACATTGGATCCGACAAATGTTCAAATTAAAGACGTGTAGACAGGACAACGTCTGTCGGGTCCGCTAGTTTACTATATTTTCAATATTATCGACATTCCCTTTTCGCCAATCATGCGCATCCCTAGCATACTACCAATATGCAATCCCTTCTGCGCCATTGACATGTATAGATATCGGACTCGTGACGTCGTAAGCGCATGCCGTGTTTTTAAATGCGGGGAAGTTGCAAAAAATATTTTATCGAGTACCTACATTATAATTGCAAAAATGGCGAGTAAGTTAATTCTAATTTAATGTCAGATGTTTTAATAGTAAGTACGAGTACAGTCTAGGGTAAATATATAGATACAAGTAGGTATGATGTAAGTTTATATGTACTCATATAAAGACGACTCATTTTAATATGACGAGTTTAAATAATTAGGTATATACTTAGTGCACAACTTTGGTAGGTATCTGGGGGCACGGTAGTGCCCCCGCCAAGACGAGCCAAGCGAAGCGCAAGGGCACTACCTACCTTTTCTCGAAGCGCTTCGTCGTATTTTTGAACCTTCATAACTTGAGTTTGGGTTATACCAGATAAACAAAATTTTCAGGATATAATGTCAGTGGTAGACTTAATAAACCTCTAAAGTTTCAATTGCATAGCTCTTATACTTTAGATTTTATTGATATCTAAAATACCCCGATTTCGTCACTCACTCACTGATGATCAACAAAATTCTTAAGGTACTTCCTGAAGTCCTAGAAAACTGAAATTTGGTATGTAAGCTAGTATTAGTACCCAAACAACAAAAAAATCCTAAAACTTGGAACTTTTACCCCCAACCCCTTAAACTAGGGGGTGAAAGTTTGTTCGAGACTTCCGCAACTTTTGACGCTAGAGGTCTGAATGCGGCCGCGGAGGGGTAAAAATCTGAAATAGGGAAACTTAATTCCCTATTTCCTGCTTGAGATCTGAAAATTATACACAAGTACATAGAACACAAACTTTTCATCAAATCAAAACATTATCCTACCCATAAGTACTTAGATATGAATAATATTACTACACTTCACTTCGGTAAGTGTTTATTAATCAACCTATACTTTTGAACATAAGCATCGTAAGTATAGTATGCGCCAACGCCCGCCGCCTGCCCCCTCGTCCCCGCGCAGTAGCTAAAAATAATCGGCCCGTCAGCGAGCGCGGCACCCGAACGCGGGCAGACGTCGTTGACGGTTGTCTCGTTGAATGAAAAGTTTTCGGAATATTTCGGTGATTTAAAAGTTTGCTATCGCGGAGAAAAAAACCATTTGCCTAATATTTAATTGTTAGTAGTTTAGTAGGTAAAGGTTTAGATACTAGTGTTTTAATTTTCATTGATAAAAAGTATTAGGATTACGTTTCCAATTTTCTTATAAATTTAGTAGTTTAGTAGGTGAATTTGTCGCTCATTTTATCTTTCTATCATAAGCAACCTACAAAAAGAAATGAAATCCCACAAAAACATTTCATGTTAAATGTTGCCAAGACGAGACCATATAGCTCGCACTGTCAAAAAGTAATCAGATCCCGTGTAGAGCCAAGTTTCTAACCCTATACTTTTGAACTGGCGAGTTGGCCGCACGGAAAGAGTTTAGAAGATTGAATAGATTTTTAAGCTCAAGCCCATATGACGAATAGCAAAAAGTCCGTGCGGCCGACTCGCCAGTTCAAAAGTATAGGGTTAGAAACTTGGCTCTACACGGGATCTGATTACTTTTTGACAGTGCGAGCTATATGGTCTCGTCTTGGCAACATTTAACATGAAATGTTTTTGTGGGATATAGATTTATAATGTCATTCTCTTAATAATTATGCTATGTTACCTACTGCTTAATTATTTAAGTTTCATTTAAATTTCGGTACCTGGTTAAATAGTTTATTTCGTGTTTTTGTCACATATTTGTGTCGTTGGCGCTCAGGGACAGTTTTCGCTTGTCACGTATTTGTGACCCTGACGAAAATGAAAATAAAATTGATTATCGATGAAGTTTTGGAATCCCTATTTTTTTCGTAGGTATTTGCGGTGAATTTATGGCCTGGCGTTGAGGGCAAGTTCATGCGTTTTTGCTCTGGCGTTCAAAAGGTTAAAGGCGTAAGGTTATAAAATTTTAATAACCCTCCTTCTGGCGCAGTCGGGTAAAAATATATATTTGTGATCCAAAACGTTATTTTGTTTATTAAATAACGCCTCATTAACATTAACACAACCATTTGACGAGGAACTCGACTAGTTTCAAGAGACGCTAGCGACTCAAATTCAAGAGCTCTGCAACATACGACGCAGAAACGGTCTGCTCACAAAAAAAATTAAATTCGAGTATATTAAAATGAGAAAAGGATCTTGTGGGCAATGTCTTGAGCGACAAAATTATGTGTATCAATTTTTCTTTCTAAAAACGATTAGTAACATAATATAGATCGTGGTTTAGAAGGTTTAGGTTTTAGATTTTATAATTTTAATATTTCTGTTGTTAAGGTTTATCCTAGAGCGTTGTTGCTTGGTTTTCGTGAAATATTTACTGTCTTAACTTTTAAGATGGGATAACTACTTAATTTTTAAGATAGGCTTTACTCGTGAGAACATATTGTAACCAAGAATTTTATTGTGAACCTGATAGAAAAAATGTTACCTATGGAGTTTCTTGCTCGTTCTTCTCCAAAGGAATTTACACTTTAGAAGGAACGAATAGCTTCACTAGAGGACTGATTGATAGACAGACATTTTTAATATGATCTATTTGAAATAAATAATTTTTACTTTGACTTTGACTTTAACTTTGACATTAACATTGACTTTGACTTGAAGAGTAGGAGTAGCGAAAAATGTATTCTACTCTGCCGATATCACACGACTTAAACTACTCAGGTTACTTTTAATAGATTCTTTAGGATGTACAAAGCAAGAGGGCTAAAGAAAACATGTCGAAATATTGGAAATTACTTGTAATTGGAACTACGGAACGTTATTACTGAAAAAACAGTAATATAGTCCGCCTAAATTTGTATCTAATTAATTTAGTACAGAACTGAGCAACATGTTGAATTGTATTTCTAAATACAAGTTCTAAGATTTAAAATGTACTACAGAATTTAATTTGTGGGAGTTAATTAATTGTATTGTATTGTACATATTTAATTAATTTTAATTGAAATTTCTTGTGCTTTAGGTATTTAATTATAAGTAATACTGTAATGGAAAAATGTTGTAATGTTTTCATTGGGTCGAATTAATACTTATTAGTCTTTACGCGTGTGTTTACGTTCAAATTTTTTCAGACATATTATATACTAAATCGTAAAACATTGAGAGTGCTTTTGATATGTACATGATTTTTTATCGTAAACGTTGTCCCACTCTAGCATTGTCTACTGTGTCGTGGGTGCGTAATTACAAACATACAATAGGGCTGATGACGGGGTATGAAAATTCAAAATCTATTTAGTCCGTCAATTAGGTAATGAAAAATTTAATTTTTATTTTGTCAATATATGTTATAGGATAACAATACTTAGATAAAACGAATCAAAGTTTAGGAGTGGGATCAAATACGTCATTGCTACGTACAAAACGTAGCTAGAAGTGACATTACGAGATATTTCAAATCAATATATTTAAGTAAAAGTAAAAGTATTTTTTTTAATAAATACTTGAATTGATATATTGAATTTATTAAAAAAAACTACAACACGGACATTATAATAAAAATTGGTCACTGGTACCCTATTTCACATACACATGACAATCAAACCAGAATAAAACAAATAAACATCTTACGTAGTTGTAGTAACATTAGCGACACGACCAATTCAAGAACCAAAACCGCAAATGTTTATTACCTACCCGAAAAAAAAATCAATCTGCTCGGTTTTTATTCGGCATCGACTTGAGCTATAAATAACAACGTTTCTGGAAGAATGCCTGTAATGATGTACATGAGTTTATTTATGCCCGCCAATATGAACAGACCGCTTTAACGAAAGATGTGTGCCTTGGTACAATTTAGGAGATGTAGCGTGCTTTTAATTATTAATAATATAAGGTGTTTTAAAATACCAGCTACCAGCGCAGTGGCTATAAAATTATGTCGAGTGCTTTACAAATGATTATACTGCTTGTTTTCGTCTATTATGTATAGGTAAGTACCTATATACCTATATACCGATATACATAATAATATAAGGTGTTCTAAAATGATCTGCCACGGTTTTAATGGGAGGTAGATTTGTGTTTGAAGATTACAATACTGAAGAAATTTCGTATCTCGGACCAACTAATTTAACTTGAAAACATAAGTAATTTAAATAACATTGACATATGCGCATTAATATGTGCGCATATGTGGACCACTTTATGTAGGGTAAAGTCAATGTCACTCATTTTCTCGTGCATCTCCTCCTTATCAAAATAATTCGTTTCCAGTTTCGAACGGAAAACAAAATATATGTAACCTACCTATTGTAACTCGATAAAAATTCATTATTAAAATAAAAATATTCTTATGAAACGTGTTCTTATAAAAAAAAAAAATTTGTAAAAAATAAATTGCTTTCTGCTTACAACTTAGCCCACACAGTTCCCGTCGTTATTTTCTCCCAGCAGGAAGTTTGTATTGGCTGCCAATACATTTTCATAAAAAGTGCAGTGACGTCTATTCTTACCTGTTATCAACCTGTTCATGATTATATTTCGTAGCCATCAAATATTATTTTTATATTTTAGCACTAATTAAAAATTTAATTTATCGTGAGGTGTTAAAATTTCAATTTTGTAATTAAGAAAATATCGTGGTATCCAAGTGTAGAAAGGATGGATGAAAACAGATTTATGAAAGAAAATATATACAGAGGGGATATGAATGGGACCATCGATAGAGGGTGTTCTAGACGGACACATATCGACTAGATTGGCGATATATTATAGAAGAGCCAAATAAAAATATCTTTAACCAACGAACGTACATAAAAAGACTGATGACTGTTGATAAAGCGAAAGAAGTATATAATATGTAAGATTCGTAGCAATCGGCGTTCCATTACCTCTCCATACCGCCATGGGAGGCAGGGATTAAGTATTTATATACACCGTCACCACACAGCTCTCAATACTACTCGGATAAAATACATCGTATTTTATTTCGTAGCATTTTAAGACAACATTTTTTCTACAACAGCCAAGGAGTCGGGTTTTAACAGCGGTAATTTATAAAAACGTCGAAACCGGCAAAGATATTTATCAGCCATATTTACGTTTAGGTTTCGCTTAAAATAGTGATTTGATCTACGAGATTACCACCTCTTTGCGATGGGCAGATAAATATTTTGGAACAGCTGCCAACGGGTGTAAGAATTTCCAGTGAAAAAAAAAGTAAAATGTCACCTGTATTTATGTCAACGTGTATTTCTGTATAGTTTTTTTGAAAACTAATACGATTGAGTAATACTTCGTTTTCCTAGGAACTGTCACTATAATGCTCTTTATGTTTTTTTAAACTTCATTATGCAATAGGGAAGATGACGGGGAATAAATTAAAAATAGTCCGTCAGTTAGGTAATGAAAAAATATTAGAACAAAAAAAAATATTTTAATTTTTTACGAAATATTTTATTTTAAAACGAATCAAAGTTTAGAAGCAGGAGCAATTATTTCATTTCTACTTATAAAACATACCTCGAAGTGACGTTACGCGATTTTTAAAATCAATATATCTTCGAAAGTATTTGTTTCCGTAAAGTAAAAAATACGTGTCTTACCTATGTTTTAAAATAATCTACAAGACGGACATCAAAATAAAAATTAGTCATTTATCCTATTAGGAGTGGATAGTACCTTCCATCATTCACTCTGACTATGATATGTTAGTGAAACAGTTGGAACAAAGTAAATAAATAGTATTAAACACCGTATAAATATATAATGGTATCAGGAGAAGCGCAAATGCTGATCCAAGGGAGTCAGATTCAATTCTGAGATCTACCAAAGAATTATTAGGGTCAAGAGCAATTTAGGAAATACCTGAATAGGACAAGAAATATTTATATGTATTGTTATATTGACTACACAATCATACATTTTATTGTTACAACAAATAGTAATTCACATTCTGTAGAGGAAAATTCAGCTTTTGAAAATATTTTTGACAAAAAAAGTCGAAGGCAAATTTACTTTTTATATTTTCCTTTAAAAAATGTTGCCCCAAATTAGGACTTTCTTCTGTATCGTGTGTGCGTTTACAAACAAAAGTTTACATACACATGATGTCACCCAGACACAGAACATAAATTGGTGGTTCTTTCAAAGAGTTCCTTCGTGCGTCAATCGAACCCGCTACACGATACTAGCTAGCCGGTTGCCCAGTCACCGCACCACCAGTCAAATTTCAGCATTGAGTTGAAAATAAAATCTTATATTTTTCTCCTCCCTCAGTCAATATATGTTTGTGTCAGTAGCAAGCCTTAAAAGAACGACTACGAGTAAAAGTGTGTTCGGTATTTGACGTGTAATAAGGTGCTATCCCAATACTAGGATTTATTTAGAAATTTTGTGTCGATTCATACTTTTACTGTTGCTTTTAGTAAAGTAAAGTAGGTATATTTTAAAGTATACATTTATTTGTAAAATAATATGTGGTAGTTTATTTTTTAAATTGCTGTATTCGTTTTTCAACTGGACCATTATGAAACAAGAAACATTATCATTTAATACATATATATTCATTGTCATAAATATTCGTCATAACTATACTAAACAAGCTGGCAAATAATTTAAGACTATAATTAGTTAAATTGATCCAGCTATTTTCGAGTTTTAGCGAAACTAACGAACTGAAAATCATATTTATATATAAGAAGATATAAATATTATTTTTAATATAATTAGGTATTTCATTTCAAATAATTATTTATTTACATATACAGAAATGTTACTATTATTATTAAAATAAAGTAAATACATTTCGTATGAACTGACGTTATATTTCGAGTTCCAAGTGGTCTTTGATGTTTCTACCCGCGTCAATCAAATTAGTATGATTCCTGTATTTTGATTAAAATTAATGTTTTATAACGATTATACAGATAAGCAACGTTTTAGGTTAAATTTATAATTTGGTTGTTAATAAATAAGTAAGTGAAACCGGGTTGAAATGTTTAATTTAATTTAAAAGTTATTGCGAATATAAATTTAATTGATCTTTTAGCATAGTAAAGTGATTCCTTGGCAGAAGTTTCAGTGCTACTTAGGTACCTATGTCTGAATTTAGTAGTCGATGGACTGAAAATTGCATAATCCGATATATATATGATATATATATAATATGATATTTAGATATAGGTCTACAAGTGCATTGACAATGTACTTGGAATCAATTTAGGTCATACATAACCTCACGTCTTTATCCCATGGGGATACAATGAAACGCTAATTGCTACGAATCTTACATACCCCTTTCGCTTCATCAACAGTCATTTAGTTCATATAACAAGATATAAGAACGTGTTTTAGCACTTGAAAGTTTATTGAACGAATAACTAGACATACCTAAAACCAACTCATTCCATTTTGAAAACAAACATACAAATCGTTTATACAATCATTTCATCCATAAAAATAAAACAAAAGCATTGCACTCTTACGTACGTACTCAAATGTTCTAAAACGTAGTCAAATAGTAAATCTGAATCTTAACATGCAGATACAGAGCTTGAAATTTAACGACACAGAATTTTCAGGTAATTTTATGCTCTAGTAAAATGTACGACGTATCTTTGTAACATTTTGGATGGGAGAATGTAACGCAGAATTTTGTCGTAAAATAACAGTATGTAAAGAGGTAGAATTATAATAAATCTAACTATGAAATTTCTCGCAAATGTTCGCACTCGAGTGATGTACTACAATATTATTAAATTAGCTCATAAAATACACATTTATGTCTAATATATTTGATGGAAATGTGTGTAGGGACGGCGTAGTTGCTCGCTAGCAGCGCAGTGGCTATAAAATAATGTCGAGGGTTTTACAAATTATTATACTGCTTGTTTTCGTCTATTAGGTATAAATACCCACATATTGTACATATAAGGTGTTCTAAATTTATCTTCCACGCCTTTATAATGGGAGATAGTGTTGTGTTTGAAAATTACAAAATAATAGAGAAATTTCGTACCTCAGATCGGTTAATTCAATTTGAGAACATAAAGAAATTAAATAAACATTGACTTTACTCTGCAAAAAGTGGTTCACAAATACGCACTATGCGTCGCATCGTCATCGTCAAGTGACAGAAACACTGAAAAAATAGGCCTTTCATAACAAACGAGTACGTAGATGTTTTTGTATAAAAAAAACTCATAATCCGTAATTTATATTTACTATTGTAATCTTTTAACGCAACACTACCTCCTATTAAAGCCGTGGCAGATGCTTTTAAAGCTCCTTATATATAACTAAGGGTTTTTTTTTTTTTTTTTGAGGGGGGAAAATCATCCAATGACTTTTCTCGCCTTGGGCGAGGCGAGAGGGAGTGTCAGACTCTTACTGACTAAAAACCACCCCGTTCCTTCTCCTGCTCTTCGAGCCGGAGCCCCGGTAAACCCGCTAGGTAGTCCGCCCAGCAATGTTCAATGAAATGTTATTGGGAATATTAATTAATATACATATTCTAGTCTAGTTGATTGATCCAGTTGATCATTAGTTTAGTTCACAATAGATTGAATTCATTGCTATGTTAGATTCAATTATCGTAGCATTGCATATACAAGCATCATTATTTCGATGTCATTCTATACTAGCCTTTATTACTTGAATAATTATAAAAGAAAATACAATACGTAGCAATACCAAGAAAAGTAAAACAATGGTTTTTACAAAAGACACAAAACCGCTTCTATGAAAATCCTCTAACAATTCTAACACTATTAAAAAAACAACTGCAAAAGAAACATTCCACTGTACAACACAATTAAACCGAACGAACTAAAAGGATTGCATGCACGAAAGATATCAAACGGGGAACAATGTAACACAAACGTTTCAACCAGGCTTCAAAAGCTTTTCTATCGCTTCATAAAACCTCGTAAAAGTAATCGCAAAATCCATACTAAGACTTACTTTTATGTGAAAGTGTGTGTGTCTGTTTATTTGTCCGTCTTTCACGGCAAAATAGAGCAACGAATTGACGTGATTTTATAAATGGGGAAAGTTGAAGGGATAGAGTGACATGGGTTATTTTTGTTTCTTTCTAACCCTCAAATTTTCAAGGTAGAAAGCTAAAACTTGGTACGAGGACTATTTATGAGTAATAGTGGCCATACACGTTAGGTTTTGCAGGACGGTTTTGCCTTTACATGCTAAACTATACAGACATTACAGAGTTATATTGCACTGACAACTGTACAGTTTTCTCTAATGCATAGTTTTGCTTGTGAGGGCAAAACCGTCATGCAAAAAGCAATGTGTATGGCCACTGTAATAAAAAAATCGTGCGTCATTTTTATTGTTAATCTGCCCCAACCCCTTACAACGAGGGAAGCCGCGGGCAAAATCTCCGTTATAAAGTGCCTACTAAACTCGATGCTTGAGAAACGAGTAACATTATTTATTTACACACATCCTTATTGTTTGAATGTTTGAAATATCCTGAGACACTTCAATGTGCATGCCTAACGAGGGAGCATAAAGGATTTCATATTTATAATCTTTTTGAGCATGAATCTTGTTTGGATTGTCAAAAGGGACGGCCATAATTGGAGGCATGTCGTTAAAAATGTAAGGAGTTTGGAGATGTTGGGTAAAGGAGTGTATTTTGTTTGGTTTATTTTTGTCTTGAGGACTTCGGGACATTGGACTATTGATATCGAGAGTGATTAAGAAAGTTTCTATGACACTTTTGAAATGTAGTATAGAAAAGATCTTTGGAAATTCCAATTTGTAGGATGTTATCTATACTTGAACTGTGCCCATGGGTGCACAACGAACATTTTTTTATTCTTTTTTACTTATAATAAAGTTATCAGACCTTTTAGTTTCCGGAAACGTAAGGCATACAAATAGACTTATACCACAATAACTTATACCTTCAACTTTAACTTTTTTTTTCATAGTAGAGGTGAGATCATCTTTACTGTTTAGAAAGATCAAAATTTTGACTTTGGAAGATGCGGTTCCAGTAAAAAATAATCCCTAGAAGAAGTCCACATTTGGATGTTTATTAGCTTGTATTGAGGATCACTATTGAAATAAATATATGAACGTTTGAATTTTAATTCTGTCTTCCAAATAATATATTTAAAAAAAATGCTACCCACCAGATTACTCTTGAAAATTGAACACAAGAGCTGATTAAAATAAGAAAAAAAATCAGCCACGCTCAATCCATCTTCTGTTCATTCTTCAACAAAGAATTATAGCGAGCAATCCTTCTCTGTACATTCAACAAATAAATCGCATCTAAACTGATAGGTTTCATTAGCCTCGCTAGAATACAGTTTGAGCTAATCATGTAGATTTTAGCCACATTTTAGCTAGCAAACTGTTCATTTCGGTTGGTAACTGATGAAGTTGGTATTGCACGGAGAATTTCATTTTGGTGAGCTTAAAACATGTAAACGTGTAGATACGTTTGAAGTAATGTTAATGTTTAGCAAAGATTATTTGAGGTTCTTATTAATACGGTACATTCGTTGTTATTTTTATGTCTCATTTATAGACAACGTAATATAGGTACTGTAGTGTCTCACTTTTTAATCCCTATTCAGGTTGCCAGAAGTAAACGCATACAGTATAGGTACCACTATTTGTAATGAGCTATAAGTCTCATGAAATAAAAATGGTCTCACTTCACTCACTCTTCCCGCCTTGGGCGAGGCAAGACGGAGTGTGAGACTCTTACTGACTAAAAACAGTATCGTTCCTACTCCAGCCCTTAGAACTGGAGCCCCAGTAAACCAGTTGGGTAGTCCGCAGCTACGGATTTGTTCTACTCTAAAGAATAAATGATCACGAATAATAACATTTTGCTGAAAATCGAAACCATTGGCGATTATTATCAATGCGTTGGTTTGACTAATTATACATACAGTCTTATTTACGGCCTAACCTATACAAAGACAAGCACCAATAAAATAAGCAGACCTGCGGACAGTCTTGTCATTTGGGTTACCGGGGCTACGGCTCGAAGCACGGGGGGGTTTTTAGTCATTAAGAGTTTGACACTTCCTCTCGCCTCAAACGGCGAGGCCAGAGGAGTAGTTTGAAGATTTTCCTCCTCATAAAAACCCTTAAACACAAATAAAGAGTATAAAATTTCCCAATTCGCATTTCTACGTACAAACGTAAAACTCTCATTGAGTGCTCGATAACAAAAACTCAAAGTGTAAACATCGTAAATCTATAAGACAATAACCACGTGGCACTTTTAGCGCAGTGTTGAATTTCTATTCGTTTACAAACCGTTTATAAACGGGTTGTAAACAATTAGGAAGGATGGAAATGGTTGCGGTTATGGGAATTAAATGTCGATGACTGATCGATTTTCCGTACTTAGGTTTTGTTGTTATGTAGTATTATAACGATGTTTTATTTTTCTATGGGATAGCGTGGCAATCGAGCAGATGGATTAGCTGATGGTAAGCAATCGGTCCGCCCTTGTACACCCACAACAATACCAAAGAAGTTTACAAGTGTGTCTTCTTTTTCTTCTCCTCTAATAATATCTTCTGATTTATTTCGTTGCGGGATCCCGCTGACTTCAGTGTCGTGTTTTCATAGTTTTATCTACTGTAGATCCTGACTACCGGGAGTTGCAGGACTGATTTAATTAAACAGAAAATAAAACAGGCCATTGAGTATTTTTTATTTTTTTATTTTTTTTAAAAACGTTGCCCCACACTAGGATTTTCTCCTGTGTCGTGGGTGCGTTTACAAACATACAAGTTCACATACACATGACACCTAGACCCGAAACAACAATTTGTGGATCACACAAAGAGTTGCTCCGTGCGGGAATCGAACCCGCTACCCGTTGCGCGGCAGCCAGTTGCTCAGCCACCGCACCAACCGTGCAGTCAAGTATTCCTATTACTTCTTACAAACCAATCCACTCCACTGAATAACTAGTTTCTGTATTCCATGGTCAACTCACATTGTTGGCAATAATAGCAAAACAACCTTTAACTTAACAACAACATTGACCAAACCTCTCCCCAGTAAAAATAACTGCGCAGGTAAACAACTAAGCTTCAGTGACCGTATCCTTTTCATCCTTTAAAATACATCCCTGGGAAATCCCCTAAGGGACGTAGGCGTGATATTTGCTTATAAAAGAGCCACCTTACCCACCCATAGGACAGGGACAGTGAGTGATTGACATTGTGCCTGTCCACACGGGTACACTTCGGTCTATGCAATCCAGCATAAACTGATCTTTGTATGTGTGGAAAGATCATCCAAAGCTAGACCATTGAAACTTGGTTTTTAATCTTGTTAAAGGCGTGTACTCGCTGAATCACGGCTTTGATGTAGGTAATGTACTTTCGGGTGAGAAAGAAAAAAAGTAATTATAATTGACACTAAGAAAGGACTTAATGGAATATAGGTTCAATTAATGCCCGTGTTAACTGTTTTAAAGTAAAAGGTGTTTCATATGTAAAATTTTAGTTAGGTTTAGACTTAACTAATAATAATTGAGCTAGAATTATACGCAATGTATTATGAAAGATTGATTCTAATTACAAGGGACTATGACTAAAAATGCAATACATGGAGTATCTATACAGTACTGTTTAACTTTTTAAAAGGTACCTAATGAAGTATTATTTTTCGGCTTACTCTTGTAACCGTACGCAACGTCTTATGTCACGGAATGATGCTGATGAATGTGAACCCTTAACGTGTGCTTGAAACTAGTCTTGTTTCTGGACAAACAGCTAATTCGGAAGTTAACCGAAAAACAAGATACAAATACAACACTTAAAAAAAAACACCTAAAATTCCAAAAAAAAACACAGTTGGTGCAGTGCACATATCCCGTGTAACACCGCCGCCATATTTTGTAAATTCGTGTGGAAAAATATGGTTGCTCCGTGCTACAGCCGCGGGGTATTTACGTGCGACTGGCCACGGAAATGCCTTACGGCAATAGAGTGGCTACCACTAGGGATGGCCACGATTTATAGCCATATTTTACCGAAGAATATTCAGGTATTGTTTATGTTTTTAGGCTTATGGCTTAACTTATTTAGGAACAAAATAAAGGATTGATTTTCTAACCGATTATGATGTTGGTAAATTAAAGTCAAAATTGACAAATGGTGAAGAAAAACATCGTGAGGAAAGCTAGGCTTATAATTTCTAATTATAAGTTTGAAATTGCCAACTTGTATTGATCAAGCGTGGATGCTCAAATCTTCTCCATGTGAGAAGAGGCTTTGGTCAACAGTGGCGGCTTATAGGCTTATGGTTAAAGTAATGGGAGTAAGCAGAGGTGCACATTACGGCACGTAAAACCTCTGCACAATGTACATCCACTTTTTACTGTCTGTTTTTTATAAGTGCCATGTAATAGGTGAGCCTATTGGAATATAATGGGCACAATTTAAGGCTCCGTTCTATTAAGAAACTTTCGACAAACCAAAACTTTGCCCGACGTACGATCACACGAATAGCTATTAGATACTATACAGTTTACATATTTATTAGTTAACTGAATTCAGAAATATGTAGTATAATTTTATTATAATAAAAATCACTTCGCAGTTAGTATACGCTAGCTAACATTTAGACAGCCCTGACTGTCATTGACATAGCATCTACATTGTAGTGGCGTTTGATGCGAACAAAATTAACACCGCCTCAATTGATCGTGGTTAAATATAGACTAGAACAGACTAAATACTGGCGCTATTAATTAATTATCAGTAGTATTCGTAACAAGTACGATTTCAATTCGATCTGTTTTTATTTCGTTTCTATTTACAGTACAATATTTCAAATAATGTCAAATGTGGAAATGGAGTATAAATTGATTATTATACGTTACGAAATTAAAAGGACATGCATTAAACTTGCTCAATTCCTAATCCCCGATTCCCCAACAACCCTCAAATTCCTAACCACCAAAAGGCCGGCAACGCACTTATAACGCCTCTGGTATTTCGGGTATCCATGGGCGGCGACGATTGCTTATTACCATCAGGTGGATCCGTCTGCTTGTTACCGACTTATACCATAAAAAAGATTATTGTCGACACAAATCCTATAACACATGTGATTAAACATGAATAGAAACTTTTACTTTTTCTTTTTGGGTAGAAAGCCCACCAGGTACGGACCTCGCCTAGTCGGAAGATCGTCTTTTTCCGATCTTAGGGAAATTCACTCTCTATTCACTAAATACAGCATAATACAATACTCAGTAACATCTACAATACGGTTATGCATAGTAAAAAAAATCAACACTGAGTAAAATTTTCCCCAAAACCCAAGTCTAAATCTTCATAAAATCCACTTTAAAAACTGTTTAAATCAATGTGTAACGTTTTTACAGGAAACGACGGTGCTCATAGTGAATTATGCGCATTTATACATACAAATAAATAGTAGTTCAAGGAATAAAATTCGACGTAAACTTACACCCACTATTTTAAATACATAAAACTATTTTAAAATTACACACACATGCGCAACATCAAGCTTCTAATAACCAATATAAACTGACCTTTGAATGCGTGGAAAGTTCATACAAAGCGATACTATGATAAAGTGGTTTTGTATATTTGGATGTGTCGTCTTATGTATGTTGTATGTCTTATTTAATGTGTAAAAACTACAATAAAACGTTTAACACGATCGCTATTTAATGTTGTCTGAGACAGTGCCAAGTAATTTTATACGCGTAATTGTCTGATTCAATTCAAACCACTCGTTCGCGACTTCGCGGTGGGCCATAGAAGCGATTGGAAATTTAATGTTAAAATAATTATTATATATTATAATTATGTGGTTATAATATGATATATTATATGATATAGTTTAGTAATAAATCAACTAATATTTACAAAGCATTTATTTAGTTTTTATTGATGACATCTACGAATTATTTATGACTTGAATCTTGAATAATGATTAAAAGTACAATTTTTACCTAGTATTTAGTCATTAAGTATTACATTTTAGAACTCTATAATTTGGCTGAACTCGATATTTAAAGTACTATAGTGAACTGAACTGACTCTCCGACACTAAGATGTATTTGGGATACTTGTAAACACAGATATTTGTAAACACTAATTTACGGTTATAATAGTATCGTCAAACCACAAAAAACAGCATCAAAAAATAGTCATTTAATCGGCATTTGATAAACATGGCGTCAAATATGTATAGATTGATTATATTACCCAGGTCATATTATTTATCATATTCCCATTACAACGTAAGTAACTTCAAACGTGATACTCACTTATGATAATGAATACTCATAGTAATTCATCTCTATTGATGTGTGGTGAGCAATAAGATAAATTTTATGACTGTTTACATAACATTTGTCAGGTCAAATGATTGGACATGAATCATTTTAATGATGCTGAATGCGAAGTTTAATTGATTGTGAGGCCGCCGTGCTTGAGTGCTTGTTAGTTAAGCGTACTACGGTTTTTTGAGAGCTAAATAAGGTAACTTTAAAAATGGAACTTAAAAAAAATACATTAGTATTATAAATGTGAAAGTTTGTTTGTTTGGATGTTTCTTCGTCAAATACGCTGAAACTACTGAACGGATTTTGATGAAATTTGGTACACTGAAAGGCTGATGCTGCTTGGGTGCTGACTTGGGTGATAGGATACTTTTTATCCTCCGGGAAATCGGGCGAAGCCGCTGACAGAAACTAGTAAGTTGCCCATGAAATAATTCATAACTCCATTTCACCCTGCGTTATTTAATTAATCTTAACTGTGAATTAAATGATAAAAACCATTAGCATTTTCTATATAATAATGTTAAAGCATTACTTGTACCTATTATAATAAAACTGTAATAATGTACAACATCGTTGATTTAGATTTAAAAAAAAAAACAGGATTGCAAGCATACGAACTCTTTAAAATTAGGTATTTACTAACAACTATCATTTATGTATCAGATAAGCGGCTAACACTTTCTATTAATAGAATCCCATCAAAAACATCCTGTAAAAAACCCAAGTCTCGCAGCTCAGTCTTTCTACCGTCAAAAGTTGTGAGATCCATGTAATACCAAGTCGGTTAATCTATTTAGTGTCTACTTGAAGGACCTTCTGTCTTAAGTTATTACATAAGTTATTATCATGCCAATATTAAAAATATTTAACGTTGTAAACAAATAGATCGACTTGGACATCGCTTGATTTGATTATTAGTATGTATCACACTACACAGCACGACGGGCCAGCGACCAACAGGAACGAGAGTTTCAATCGCGTGAGGCGCGAGAGACTAAAGAATCTAATATAATATTGTAATATTCATTTTGTTTTCATGCGATGTCCAAGTCGATCTATTTGTTTAAAACGTTAAATATTTTTAATATTGGCATGATAATAACTTATGTAATAACTTAAGACAGAAGGTCCTTCAAGTAGACACTAAATAGATTAACCGACTTGGTATTACATGGATCTCACAACTTTTGACGGTAGAAAGACTGAGCTGCGAGACTTGGGTTTTTTACAGGATGTTTTTGATGGGATCTCACTTCTTTTTGTAGAGCCTTTCTTTTTGATACCATCTACTTCTAACGAATTTTGTTAAAGGTCTTATGATATTTTCTTATTTTTATATGTAGTCTTCCTCTTTTTCTTTTCCGGTACTACTTCTTGAGCTTCAGCCACAGTTTTTCTCAAAGCCCACTCCCTGTCTCTATGGGCTTTTCTAGAGAATGACAAAGAATGAAATAGACACGAACCATCACCAGGTATACGGACAATCCGGTGTGGGCATGGATGGTCATTCACATACAGTATTTCCGAATCCATTGCGACTACTAGTACTGGTAGATATGCAAGATGTAAGAATACAATTAATACTTAAACGTAACTTTGGTCTCGTTATTTCGACCGACACTATTAAGTAATTATATTTGAAGACTAAGGTATTTATGTAAGTTCCTTAAAATTAACCAAACAACATCCCAATCGTAAGCAAATAATATCAGTAAACTAATGAGCAAGCCTTTTAGTCGTAAATGTAATTAATAAAGTCGTAAATGCCTCGAAACTTAACCTATAAGTTTGCGATTTTCATTTATCAATCGAAATTATAAATGAAAATCGCAAACTTATAGGTTAGGTTTCGAGGCACATCCGAACAGCATGAGGGCGCTCGCACGTATGCGTGCGGCTGCCGCTCGCTCGAAGGCATTCACATTTCATTCTTCTGTCATTTTGGCGTATATTTTGCTTGTCAGTCATAGAGTAAAATAGAGGCCAGTCTGTTTGTAAGGAGGCTAGTCGCGCTAACAATTTATATATAACAGATTTAAATTATAATATATTGTTTTATTAGATTTTCGTACTTCAAGACATGTCCAATCATGTGTTTTTCATTACGTCGACCATTTTACAAGTAATAATGTTGTTCAGTTTCATGGGCTAAACACACCCTTACCCACCCTATACCCCTATGCCTTGCCTCATATGGTACCTACCATATGAGGCAAGGCATAGGCCAAATTTAATAGGTGTAGATAGGTACCTACCTATCTACACCTATTAAATTTATAACCACCACCAACCACCAACTGCATAAATAACTTTGTAATCCCATATATTTATATGGGATTACAAAGTTATTGATGCAGTTGGTGTATTTGGAAAACTGGACCGAAATTACAAAATATTTAAGTTTTCCCATGATTAAGACACTAAACTCTATATGTATTCCAAATATGAAGCTTCTAAGTCTGCTAGAAGTGCCTTGGACTTTTGATGATCGGTGAGTCAGTGAGTGACAAAATTTAGAAACTTTAACAAGTTGTCATTCTTAAACTACTGGTTCAAATTGACTGAAATTTTAAATATTCCGTGTTTATACAATGCCGGATTAGTTACTGAAGATTCAGGTTTCTTGCTTTATCCACAACCGAATTATAGGGGGTCGAAAAAGGCCCGAATTGCTTCGAGAAAAGGATGGTACGGCCGTGCCGCTTTTTTTTTGCTCGACTTGGCGGGGGCACTGCCGTGCCCCCAGATTTTCTTTTTAGACACACTTCTTACAACATCACTTTTTATTATTCTTGAAACTGCCAACAGGATAAAAGTAAACCTTTTCAGTCCACGTCACAGTCAAATTTCAACAAATATCAATTTAAATTCCTGCCTTTAAAGTTCACTTTTCTTCAACAATATCTTCAGCTGTGTCTCAGGTTACTGTATAACGCAATACCCTGTTTCTACCTTGTTTTTAATTACTTTACCTTAGACGTTAACTAAACACTGGCAACCCAAATTCGGAGTATTATTACCTTTCCTTCATAAACCAGTGGCGGCCATCTTGTGTTCCAAGACCCTTCGTAACAAAGTCTAAACAATAATTTTATGAACGCCGATAGCGAGGACGAGAATACTTGCAGGTTAAGTGAATATGTTTTGGGAACACGTGTACATGTGTGTGTTGTGTTTTATGAAAGGACTTACTTCTACCAGTTGGTTGCGCCTGTGTTTTACGTGGGATGAAAAGCAATTGTGTTATTTAAAATTACAATTAACTTTTGTTGTAAATTTCATCCCGATGCTGTCAGCCATTTTGGTATGATTGAGTAACAAACATAAACACAAACTCACTAACTTTGGCATTTATAATGATAGTAAGATACCTATTGTTGTAAGAAATTTTATGAGTAAAAATAAGAGATAACTTTACGTTTCTAAAAACCTAAAACTTTTGACCGTGGGTCTAACAAAAATGTCAATACTCGTATATTATTTATCATATTATCGTTAGTAAGTTATGTAGGCGAATAGTGAAAAACTAGATATATGGCTTTGGCAGAATTTGAAACTAAATATAAGCTATTTACTCGTTAAACTAATCGAACCATTCTTCCCGTTCTGAGTAAGGTGAGAAGGAGTGTCAGACTCTTACTGGCTAAAAACCACCCCGTTCCTACTCCTGCTTTGAGCCCGGTTCAGGGCGGGTAGCGGCCCTAGTGGACCCCATATGTGGTCTGATGGCTCTTTAAGCCGTAAAGGGCGATAGAGCAAGATAAATTACCTAACAGTTTATCTATGTAAGATATTCACATTTAATACCTGGTGATTAGAAAAACTACAACGTTTTTCCTCATAAGTTATTAATTATTAATTACACTATTCGCTAACGTTTATTTTAGGTAATAGAGGGAAAAGTTTACATTCTATATTTTACGATTTGCTATAGGTATTCTTAAACTTGGTGTTTCCTCAGTCCATGGTGAAAAATAATAAAGTCTTAATTTTTACCTGTTTATACATATATGCTTGATGAGCCGACGTTTGACCACCATCTTGCCTGATGGTAAGCGATAATCATATCAGCTATCACATCAACAGCTGAACATAAGTATGCTTTACCTTAATAGTAATCGAATTTAATAATTCAAACATTGGTTGATTTATTCAAGCCAATCAAACCCCCGAACGCACTTTCATTTCGATTACTATAAACGTATAACAAACTCGTACTGAGAGTTAGTACAGATTGGCCGATCTAGAAACTAACATTATACTAAATAACTTGTGTACACATTAACAATCTTCTATATTAATATAAAATTTGATTTAAAAATATAAAAACGTAATATAAGTATTGATTGCCTCAAATAAATTCCAGCAGCTTGCACACAAATTATCTAACATAACCAAAACAAGACAATTTCATCAAAAGGCCATCTAAATAAATTCCTACAGACATCATAGCCTGTTGAAAAGGAAATCTGGGATAATGGCTGAAAATCTCAAAGGTCAGAAGCCCTCTGGGGTCCAGATTATTAAGTAATTAACCCTCCGAAACGGACTCCTTAATAAATTAAGAATTTCTTTGGCTATAAGTACAAGGGCAGTGAATTAGGAATGTTATCTGTTTCTGTTATTTTCAGTTACAATTATTATTAATCGTAGATACTATTAATTAAATTATATTATTAATATGTTAAATACACGTAGTTAGTTGTAGTTAATATTTAATCATTACAGAACAATAAAGGAAATATTAAATTATTTGATGATACAATCAAATGAGGTATAGTACCGTACTAAAAATCACAAATGACGTAAAACTACTTTCTTGTTTTAGAAAGTATTTTTTATCTTATTTTTTCTTGCAAATTTAATTAAAAACCTAAGCACCTGTGGCTGACTCCTCTTGTGTTGCGGATGTACATGGGCGGTGCTGATTGCTTACCATCGGATGATGCGTCTGCTCGTTTGCTCCTATTTTTCAAAAAAATGCATTTATATTAAATCACAATCTCCTTACAATAAAAAAAAACTTCCTAAATAAAGAAGAAAAGACAAACTTTTAGTATGATGCCAATGAGAAAATCCTAATCTACGAGGAATTTCCTCAATGTAACTTACAGCTCTTGATTGTAAGAATGTCTGTCTATAAGGAATCAGTACAATGATTGCCGACTCAGCCGCATGTAGAGAATCGTGAGCCAATCGGGATATTTGATTTCCTTATCTTTTTTCCCTTCACGGCTCTTGTCATGCGGGAAGATATCGAATTAATTTGTTATGGCTTTCCTCAAACACTCACATTATTTTATCTCAAGAAAACTTTCGTCTCTTGCCTATCTTATTAGTCGATTGTTTACACGTGTGTTTTCCACCAGAGATGTAATATGTAGTTATGCTATAAAAATGTCATAGGTATAGGACCGTTTTCACCGATACTACGCTATGTAGCTGTGCGAGAAAGATGCGCAGCTCGAGAATGAGATGGTATCAATAGTAGCGAAACCACATGTACACTCAGATATAGCACACATTCATACCACGCATCTTTCCATATAAAAAATATAACTTAAGATGTCTGATAAAACTAAAATATTTTGACAAAATATCATAAATATTCGACTTACGAGTATTGTAAGTGAAATTCTATCTACGTTTTTGGTAAAAACAGACTGATTTTATATGTCTTATACTTCTAGAAATATACTCAAATAATAATTCAATTTAATATTTCATAAAAGAAGAATAAAGAACAATTATCCTGAGCCCCCACAATGGGTACTAAAAATAACAATAACGCTAGGCTCATTCCTTTCCTATAACACTTCATAGGTATAACAATAAAAAATAAAAGCTATCTCGGTCTATGACTGGAGAAGTATCTTTGCTTTCTGATCACGCGACTCATAACTATAGACATGTTATTTCTGTATATAACAGTTTCAGTTAACGACAAGAAGACACTATAACCTGGAGTGATGTAGGAATATAATAGGCCATAATTTGATATTGTTATTCTTAAATAAATATCCATATATTGAATAAGGACATAGAAAGAACAATATGAGTTATACAATGATGACGAAGAACTTGCATGAAACGACTAATGATTGTTGATGAAGCAAAAGAATGGATGGCGTTCCATAGTCTCTGCCTACCCCTGTTGTAGACAGGCGTGAGTTTATAAATATATGTATGTACAATATGTGGAACCCTTAGAATTAAGTGACTTAAGTAAACATTTCTGTAACATTAGATTTTTATCATAAACTGGCGTTATAAAATAATACCCTATAACCAAAGAACTAATTCATAAGAATTTGCCAGGAATCCAGGAATTGAACCCGAGACCCCTTGTCCGGCAGTCGCACTTGCGACCACTCGATCAACGAGGCAGTCCCAATATCCCGAACTAATCTGAAGATCCTGCAAATATTTAATCTACACGGAAATTGATTTTGTCCTTGCATTAGCCAATAACTCAAACTGTACCGGAGTTGGAGATAAATAAGTTATTATGAGATTTCGAAACTCGATTTCGACTTGACTGATGAAGGAAATTGTATAACCATGGAGAATATTTGAAAGTGTTTGGAAAGAGGGTTAACATTTTTGTTTGGATCTTATTGTTGCTAGTAGTTTGCCATTTTATTTCCTGTTGGAACGGAGCTCCTTATCGCGCAGTACTAAGGGGACTAGATGAGCATCACGAAAAATCCTCAATACACGCTTACCATGCGTTCTAAAATTGGAATATATTCGAAAAGTGACAGTGAAAGTCATATTTATTTGCTTTTTTAGAGAAGCGGCATGTGATCCGATAATTCTGCCTAGATTAATAATTACCAAATCGATTTGTGCAAATACATTTTTCTCGTCGTAAAATTTCTATAGCTATGTATTTTATCATTATAACTACTGGTCTCTATGGTCATTTTATTATTATAACTTACTTAGGTAAATATAAAATATTCATCAGAAAACACATTTAAACCTTATGAGAAGCTAAACGCTACTTTTATCGTAAGAAACGTACTAAAAAAACTACTACAAAGACTCATACGTAAATCATTGCCGAATATTCTGACGTTACATGAGTCATTTGAGCTCTGAAACCTCAATATATTATGGAAACGTTCACTACCAAAATAGCCACGTCTTCTTCAAGATATAAGTACTTTGATAAATGGTCTCAATACTTTACCGTGAGATTGAATAGGCTTTCCTCATGAGACCTAAAATGTGTCTTCGAGTGCCCTTATGCCGCTAACCGGTTGGAAAAAATGTTTTGTTCTCAATTCCACATCTATTTAGGTACGGCAATTAGGATTTTGGGGACGATATTACGAATGAGTCGTACCTAATGTACTTCAATTGAAGTTAGTTTGAGTAAAATACATATAAGATTTTGTTTAATTTTATCAATGTTTGAGTAGGTATATGTACTTTTTTCTTAAGGGGGGAAAATCATCCAATGACTTCTTTCGTCTCGGGCGAAGTGAGAGGGAGTGTCAGACACTTACCGACTAAAACCCACCCCGTTCCTACTCCTACTTTTCGTGCCGGAGCCCCGGTAAACCCGCTAGGTAGTCCGCAGCTCCGGATCAGGCATCAGCCCTATTGAGCCCCATCTGTGGTGGTCTGCTGGCTCTATGAGGCGCGCGCGGAACGCGATGCGCCAGGGTATCAGTACTATGCTTTTGTTCTGTATAGATGTCACAGTTAAGAATGTGATACTGGGTGACACGTATGCTTTGTTGCCCTCAATTCCATAAAATAATGTCACCAGAAATAATTTAATCAAAACGATTATATGCCTAATGCTAAAAGATGACTATGAAGATTTCAGAGGTTATAAAATACAAAAATCTTTTATTAAAACATTCATAATACCCCAATATGTAAATAAAATACACAAAAGAAATAAAATACGGTATTATGTGCTTTATTCTAAGGTCTTATATAAAAGTGCCGAACATCTGTTACTAAGTAATTTCAATAGGTACTCACGATTTATTATGAATTGAGCTAAGGTAATATTATTTCTTATAACTTAAGATATAAAGTGAACTTGAGGGACGATGAAAATTACTGTCGATCACACCGTATCGTAATTGTATGCCTACTGTAAAAACATTTTATAGTATTGTATTTTATTGTCGTACTTTTACAACTGATTAAACAAATCCCACTTTATGATATGCACGAATCAGTGACACCTTAATTTAAATAAAGATAAGCTCAAATTTGAACTCAAAATCTTTTAAAACTAATATTATGTTATTTACTTTAATTAATATAATGTTTATGTGAGAAAATGTGGTCCCTATGGGGCTGATATGTTTCACACACACAATATTACAACAAAAGTTCACTAAAACAAACAAATAAATAAAAAGCTTTTATTGTATCATTAGTGTCAATTTTACTATACCAACTAAATATACTATATTGGTTTCCACGCATTTAACGTGGAAACCAATATTAATATAAAAACTGACGATATAAATCACACAACAACGATAATTATAGGGCAGGAACCAATAATATTCCTTCTACATATCTACCACAAAAAGTCAAACAATTCCCAGAAGAAATCAACAAACCAATCACCTAAAACCACTTCCAACTTAATTATCTCCCGCCATCTATCCGTACAAACAATTCGAGGCAATTAACACGAAAACAATTTCGTAAAAACATATCGAAAAACGCGATGCGAACAGAATTTTTCCATCCATCAACGGTGTTATAGAAACCTTCTCTTATTAGGCTCGCCTAGCTGTCAGTCCGTCCGTCGTTCAGTTTTATTGGATTGTCAGGCTTATTGGAAGGTGGCCGAAGGATAGGCCATTAATTTGTTACGGAATTACATGTACCAACGTGTGCGGCGTAAATTGAAAGGCCCGCTTTGACGTTGATTGTTTGGTCGGCAAAGTGCTTCGGTGTGTAAGGCAGACGATTAGTTTTTATTTAGAGTGATTCAGGATAAAATAACTTCATTTTTGGTGTTATCATAAAGTCGGGTTTGTTTTTCGGATAAGCTGGGTTTAGGTTTGATTACATCAATTTTATGTTATACGTGATTTATATTGCAGCTGTATAGAAAATCCCCGGCTCTTATGTGTATGTAATAGATTTTCATGCTTTGCTCTGCTTTTACTTATAATAAATGAACTTATCTATTAGATATAATAGTAGAGAATATATTCAACTTATAAGAAAACGTAATACCTAACAAATGTACTTAGAAGTTTTCTATCTCAACAAATAATTTTGAAGTTTCAGTCCACACATAAAAAGACAAAAATAGACCTACAGTTAAAAGTATCAATTTTATGACTTGACTTCCAAAACTTATTCTGCGCCTTCTACAATAAAATATAAGAGGTATTATAATAAAAATCTCAAGACGACCTCAGCCACGAACAACAGCACTTGCAGCTAATAAAGAGTCAGTAAAATTGCAGTAACAAACACTTAATGGTTGCAAAGGAAATAAAATGTGAGAGAGACATACATACATACATACATATCGTCACGCCTTTAATCCCCGAAGGGGTAGGCAGAGGTGCACATTAGCACGTAATGCCACTGTGTACACCCACTTTTCACAATTTATGTTGTAAGTCCCATGTAATAGGTGGTGAGCCTATTGCCATATACCGGGCACATTTCCAGACTCCGTGCTACCACTGAGAAATTTTCTAAAAACCGAAAAAAGCCCAGTAATACTTCGCCCGACCCGGGAATCGAACCCGAGACCCCTTGCCCGGCAGTCGCACTTGCAGCCACTCGGCCAATGAGGCAGTGAGAGAGACACACAGCTACAAATCGAGCTACACAAGTCCAGTTTATCATGGTCTCGCTTTGTATGACCTTTCCGAACATTCGACGGTCAGTTTATACTGGTTTTGTATCGTTTGATGTGTTGTCGTGAGATCTCTATTTACCCCAATGACAAGAGTAAACTAAAACTTTGTTAGACGCAATCCGGGAACTAAATAGATTTATAAGAGATACCACTTGGGTGACTTTACTGATGCGCTTTTTTCTGTAAACTAAATGTAATTTGTGGCTAAATAAGATTATTTTACCGTGGAGGTTACTTGATAACCTAATGGGAATTTCCTTGAGTGGCTTTGCTTAATAAAATCTCAGCTTTTGGACCTTCCCTGGAGTTCCACAAATAATTCAATTCTAAAATTTACCAAATCGGTCCAGCCGTTCTCGAGTTTTAGCGAGACTAACGAACAGCAATTCATTTTTATAGGGATACACAACGGGCAAAAAAAATGCATCGGGCTTTATAATGGTCGTAGTTGATATTTAATATTTTTTTCTCTAGTCGTGTATAGTGTTTTAAACGTAAAAGGGGTTGAGTCTATTGCTAAACTTATTGAAGCTTCATTCTTAATGTGCTCAATAAAACAGACAGACAAACACGTACAATTTCCATCTACCTTATAAACTCCCCAACCATCTAAAATTAGCAACCCTATTTCTAAATACACAAAGTTCAAAATACATCTATATAAATATCTATTTGCAAGCATTTGTATTCGCTAGGGTTGACACACCAACGCCGCTCACTGTTGGCGCTAAATAAAAATAGATGACTACCGTACATACATAAAAACTCTTTCGTTCAAATCTATGAAACATCTGGCTGAATCGAATAAATATTTGCTATTTCGCGTTCAAACTATTTATTAGAATTGATAGGTTTATATACGGGTGTAGTTTTTTTAGATAGGTTATGCCTGCATGATGATTAATGCATATTACATTGTTGCTAAAATAAAAAAGAAACCCACAACATTTGTACCCTTTCATCCAATGACTTTTCCCGCCCTTGACGAGGCGTAAGGGAGTGTCAGACTCTTACTAACTAAAAACCACTCCGTTCCTACTCCTGGTTTTCGAGCCGGAGCTCCAGTAAACCCGCTAGGTAGTCCGCAGCTCCGGATCAGGCATCAGCCCTACTGGGCCCCATATGTGGTGGTCTTATGTCCCTTTAAGGCGCGACCGCAACGCGACGCGCCATACGCACGGGTCTGGATCTGGTCGGGCGGCATTCTACCTCTACTCGCTATCCGCAGACCCACACAACATTTGTACCCTACTAAGATTAGTTAGTAATTGTAAACTTTGGGGCGCCTTGACACTAACGTCCAGCGTAGGCGTTCGATAAACGTATGCGCAGTGCAAACACTGCAACTACGCGTTGCAAGCGTCACTTTGTCGCGACGTTTTCGCTGAATTGAACACTGCGCTAACAAGGCTATTGTGTGCGCATACACACAATAGCCTTGTATCGTACTCAACTCCGCAGTAACGCAGCGCATGCGTCGCACACCTGTGGCGCTAACGCAGCATATTCGTTCTCTTCTCGCCCTTAATATGACGCCGCGATAACACGACGCCTGCGCCGTTAGTTACGTTTGTTGTGTCACTTTAACAGGAATTGGTTTACGAGATTTCATTTAATACTTTGCAACACTTTTCCTTTTGCTACGCCACGTTGCTACTATGACTCCACTAATACGTCCATAGGTGACACCGCTTACCATCAAGCCACGACTTGCCTACTCGTTTATTCCATAAAAAAATTAAAACCACTGAAACAAGAAAACAGTTAGATTATTAAATTCTAAAGTCGACTATTCTAGTCCTCTAAAACATTTGCTAGTAAATGTTGAATTATTTAATACGTCGGAACAAGTGAGGGTTGTTCGCGCGAATCTAAAATCCGGCTTTGGAGCTAAAATCCCCGTATTTTCTGTACCTCGCGCCTTTATTCGCGGACTGAATACCCCGACGTGTGTCGTGCGCTCTATAGAAAATTCATACTTCCATTAATACACAAAATCTGAACCAGAAAATAAATTAGGATAAAATGATTGAAAATTGAAGTTTTCGAACAAGAATATTAACTTTTAGCTACGGTACGGTAATAAATATCTATCAGATTTTAGTTTACTTTAGTGCTCCTAAACTTTCTTTGATGTTTTTCAAAGTTATTACATAAATTATTTTATTTTATAATAGCTATTATTTACTGTGTATCCATTACTAGTTTGTTGTTTCGAATTTCAATTGTGTTAAGATTTTTTAAAGAAAATTCTAGACTAAAATACAAAATGAGTCCAGTTTTTGAAATATAGTACCTATCTTCGTACCTTATTTTATGATTTAGGTACTTTATATACATTTATTTTAAGTAGTATACTGAAGTTTATAAGGTAAATTAAAGTTTCATATAATGTAATTGTTTCAAAAGTAAATTACACATAATTATACAATGTAATATGACGCATTTAACTAGTTTTGTGATGGGTCCCATTATGTAACAAGGAGTAGGCCTATTGCCCTATATCGTATAAAGTTTAAACTCAATGTTATTACTTTTACATTTTCGAAAAGCCGAAATTCTACAATAATCATTAACTTGACTCGTGGAAGTCGTCAAGCAAGGAGTTTGGTACTTACTTGACAATCTTGAATTAACTATTATGTCGAGGTGGCTCGGACATTTAAGGTTGCTCATGCATAAGGGTACGGATTAAACCTACCAACGGAAAGTACCTATGTGACATTTTCCTTTTAAGATTATTTAGACACCACTGACAATCGATGAAGGAAAACATCGTGAGAAAACCTGGGCTTATAATTAAGAATTATCAGTTTGAAATCGCCAACTCACATTGAGCAAGAATGGTGGTTAATGGTTAAACCTTCTCCATGTGAGAAGAGGCCTTTAGTCAGCTGTGGCCACTTGTAGGCTGATGATGAGACCACTTGACGCGACGTACTAAGGAAGACTTTTCTTTTTAAATTGATTCTTGTTACTTAGATAGTAACATGTCGTGGTACATTGTATAATATGTCAATTAATGACAATGATTGATTGATGATAATGGAGATGGGCATCTAAACATAATGACTTTACTGAAATTCTGGTAATCGTGTGAGTGGTTGATATCTTTAAAATTGATTTAAAGGTGTGTCCCAACATCAAACGGCAAGGGTGCGGTAGCAACACGTGTCATGGTCTGGAAACAATTCTGCTGTGCTCTTGTTTGTATTAAGGACAACCTTACGAAAGGTTATGCGGCAATAATAATATACCGATTACTGACGACCGATACTCAGCAACCTTCCAATCATAGCTAGATACACCTTTGCGCGCGGCAACAGCGTACACCTGCCACTTAATTTTTGGGCCTTAAGAAACTTTATTTTTAGGTGGAAACTCGAAAAACAATACAAGTTGTAAAATCAATTGAATTAACAAATTAACACACAAAAACTAATATACACAAATTAAAGTTCTTAAGATCATAATTTTTCAGTCGGACAGTAGTATTTTGGTCGATAAAACCTATGACAATAGCCTTGCTACATTACATTCTTTTTAAGACATACGAAAGCTCTTTACAGGCACATAGCGTTCTGGCGAGAAAGACTAGATAGTGTGGGATTCTTACCACACTATATCCACCGTAGTGGCTACTGGTCATCTTCATTGTCGTCAGTACTTGTGTGAGGGACACCGGGTCCTCTTATAGACCTGATCCGGATCGGTGCCGGTGTGGGTGCAGGGGACCCAAATGCTGCCAGTCATTATTCCACGCGGACGAAGTCGCGGGCGAAAGCTATAATAAAATCATAATTGTATAGGTAGATAGGTAAAAGGTTGTGCAAACCAATTCCATTAGAGACACCATAATAAATCATTTCCCAATGTTTTATGAAAATAATAAATCATGTCCCATTTCTAAATTGGCTTCGACAAAAGGTTTTTTTACGGTAGGTACGAGTATAAAATATTACAGTGTACAAAGTCCTGCGGTTAGGCAATAAGTTTTTATAAATAGATATTTTGGGGCAATTTCATAGAAATATCAATAATAAAACTAGATAGATTCTAAAGTCAAAAAGTATTTTGTTACTAAATATCTTCTAATGACGATAAATGACCATCATCGGCCCATACTGCTTCACTGCTGAAAAAAGACCCTTCTCACGTGTCAAAGACAAAGCCAAAGCATTTGTTTCAATTAATCCTTAATTAGGCACTTTTGAGACGTCGAATTGAATTGTTCGTTAGCCTGTCAGTGAAGCTAGGTGTATGTTCCAAAGTATAGCTTCGAATGGAGAAAAACGAGCAAAAAACTCCAGGATATTAGGAGTCCAGGGTTTATCACGAAACATCGTCATGATCAAAATCACCATCTTATGGGTGCTCAAGCAAAAGCCTCTTCTTACACGGAGAAGGAATGCCCATTAATCAACACGCCTACTCAAGACGGATTCGCGCTTTAATTTTTTTAATTAGAAATTAAAAGTCCCTACTTCAACATAATTAAACCTCTTAAAATATATCTAATTAAATTAACTTACCGTTAAGGATAAACAAAGGTTAATCGTTGTTTTTGTTCTCGAGTAAGTAAAGTAAAATATTTACTGATGTTTAATTTTGTATCGGGTTGAGTTTTGTAACAACTGGTTTTGGATTATGTGTTTAAAAAGATATTGATTTCAACGTATTAGTCTTTAAACTATAATATTTATAGTTTAGTATTTATAAATTGTGTAGTATGTCATGCTTCGGCACCAATCGGTCGGCTCGACCGGAGTGATACTACGGCCTCACAAAAAACCGACGTGAAACCACGCTTGCGTTGTGTTTCGTCGTATGACTGAGGTTACCGGAGATCCAATTACCCCCCTTTCATATACAATAGATATTACTATAACTAAATCACACACAAAATCTACTAAGTATTTAGCAAAAAGTCAAAGAAACAATATTGTAAAGATTTGTCGAATAACATCAAAACAATACCGAAATAAACAGAACACTGAAAGACATTGATCGGCCCACATCAAACAAGCAATAAGAAAGTTCAGCACAAACATTTGATATCTAAACGAAGCCACGAAAGGGCAAACATTGCGGCCAAAGTTGGCCATAAGCCGGTTTGCCCAATACGAATCGTTTTAACATTTCAAATTCCCAACTTGAATGTCGTGTAAGCTTCCTATTGTGGTTTCAACTTTGACAGGTTGCTTCTGCAGTACAGGCTTTTTCGACAAACAAAGTTACAAGTCCATGTACACCGAGCAACATCAATCGGTATACAGCCAACATAACTATAGCTATGCAATACCTTTACATGTGTGGGTAATTTTATAGTAATGTGCATAAAAACAAACTAATAATCAAACGCCTATTACGCACACAGTTTCATCACGCATACACTTATACTAAATATCATTTTCGTGAGGGTATACGCATTAATTCAATAATGAAATATAAATAAAAACAAGGGTAAACATAAAAACAATACGTAACAAACATTGAATAAATCAAATAAGGAACGATCGAGTTACAAAAATTATACCCATATAAATATAATATCTTCTCATCGTTTTTTATGTTATTCAATGAGATACGATATTTGGATTGTCACTTTAATTGCACGTATGGCGCAATGGTTATCACTTGCGGATAAAGTGACGAGACGCCGGTTCGATCCCAGCGTCGCGTTCTTTTTGTAACATTTTTTAAACATTATTGAATGCAAATTTTCTAATGTTTCAATATCTAAATAAAAATTTACAATGTTTGAGGCAACCACAGAACTCTCAGGTTATTTTATTTGGCCCGTTTATGAAGTAACTACCGACAATCCGCAATATTTTTCTCAAACACCCCACATTATAAAAAGTTTGTATTCTTAGTTGTCAGTCTACGAGTATTTATTAATAATTATCCACAACTCATAGTCGTGTTTAATTTAATTTATATCTATCCATACAAAGTTAAAGTATAAACATATAAACATAACATAGTCGTTGTTTTGCGGAAGAAGAACACATAAATTATTTGATATTGTAAAGCGATTAAGAATATTGGTGAGTAACAGTTAGACATTATTTTGATATTCTTTACCTATACAAATTACTAGTTATTTCAATTTTATTCTTTGTTCTTCACATTTTATGATTATATATTATTTGCCTTTTATGTTTATAAATAAATTAATTTAACTCAAGTTATTTATAAGTCTATATACCAACCTAAGTATCTAAATATATAAGGTTATTTTTATCATATAGACCAAATTATTATTATTATAATCGACTGTTTTATTTTGTATCCACAGAGGAAAAACAAGAAATGCAGTTATGGGTCGGCTGATATGGATATTCTGGAAACATGGGATATAGAATCACGCTAACGACGCGAAATAAGTAAATCCAGAGATGAATTCTTCGTTTAGCCACCACGGCATTGTGCCCGAACGCAAGGTTGATTCGGATTACTTCCAATGCTTTCTTCTCCACACGCGTAACAACGCGCGCCTATGCTGCAATCTGTGATATCACCTTCATTCTGCCGTTTTACGTTGCAGCAAGTCAGCGCTGAACACAACAATTACAAATCTATAATAATAGCTCATCGATAAAACAAAACCAATTACAATCTGCTAGGTTGATCTTAATTTTGAAAATAATGTTGTAATTTTACTAAATAAACATTTGATCATTTGGATAAAGGTAAAATATAATGGTGTAAAAATGTGTGCGGCCTAATAGGTGTGATTATAGTGAACGAATTACTTTAACTAGTGGAATCATAAGTGTATTGCAGTTGAATTTATTTTACTTAGTAATTGTAAACCTTATTTATACAGACATAACATTCATAATTGTTTAGCAATGTGAACAAAAACAAATTTTAATAATAACTGAATACACACGTTATCGCAATTTGATTTTTTGTCCATTACTAGGAATATCGAAAGTCTAAAGGAGACGGTGAAGTGATGTTATTGTTAAGATGTTGGAAATTGTCATAATTTCTTTCCATTTAACATGTTGATTCATTTCACCACTCGTATTAGCCTAATTAAATTTAAATAGCTATAGATTGTGAATGTTAAACGTGTCTGTATTAAATAATTGCACCACGATATTTTTTCATCCAATTTTTTCATGTTTTTTTACTTATTGGACATAATAACACATAAATAATAAATTATTTACAATAAAAAATAATGTTGTTTTATTCAGAATCTGTTTCATTGATACTTTGATTTTATTATACAGAAAACAAAAACAAAGCATAACAAAACAAAGAAAAACAACATAGTAAATAAATAAAATAAAAACTTTTGGTTAGATTCGAACCCACATTGTCGTAAACGATGTTTGAAACCGGTTCATTAACCACTCGTCCACGAGCACTACGTCTATTCAATTGAAAATGTTGAATGATATCATTGATTGTAAATATTATTAACCTTACCCATATATTAAATTATAAAAATACGTATACCGACACAAAAATTATAGTATTTACCAATGTGTGCGTAATAGGCGTTTGGCTATTACGTTTGTTTTTATGCACATTACTATAAAATTACCCACACATGTAAAGGTATTGCATAGTTATAGTTATGTTGGGTGTATACTTATTACTGTGGCTTTGTGTACCTACATTTCGGCAACAAACGATGTTTGAGGCTTCATTTCCCCCGGCGTTGTGTTCACGAGAAACCTTGCGAAGTTTCAGACGGATTTTATTAAAAATATTCTCCCCTAATTATGGGTTTTTTTAGTAGCTAGCAACATTTATATCTTTATTGTTTTAATTTTAATAAACGGTCGTTTTATGGTTTTGTTTTACAAAGGGACTGCTTTAAACGATCCTTTGGTTTACCTACTTTTTTCCTTTTTGATTTCAGCGTATCAAAGAGCAGATAGTCAAATTATATTTTTTAGGTTTTCGTACATACGTACATAAAGTTTGAAAAGGTATCATTAGATTGAATTGAAATTTAACCTACAATAAATATATGTATTTTTCAGAAAATACAGTGTTATAAGTCAGTAGTACGACTAATCTTTACAGCATAATATTCACACCTCCTAGAAATTGGAAATCAAAAACCACAATTTTTCTATTCATCCTTCCTTTCATGTAATTTTTCAGCAATATCACTTATCGAGTGAACTTCCCTGCCTCCTCAGATTAGCAGAGCGAGAGTTAATATTCTTTCTGGGCAGGTCGAGCCCTCGGGACGACCGGACCCAAGTAATGGCAATCCTCTCGGGTCACAATGCCTGGTGTTTATGTTCATCGTACCAGTAAGATTTTCTTGAAAGAATTTGTTAAAGGAATTTGCACTGTGTTCTATTACATGTTCGGGTGATTATTACGTGATTTTGTGGTGTTCGGATTCTTTTTGTGTGAAGAACAGACTGTGAACTATCGGAATTTTATCTGACGCTAGCTCCTAAGTGTGTAATATTTTCATACATTAACACTGAATACTGAAATTAACTACATAGGGTCATCAGTGACAGTGACGTTAGTGCAGGATTGTTCAATGCGTTGAACAGTTTTCTATTGACATTCACCGCCGTACTCAGAGTCATTTAATGGTTGCTCAACTCCGTCCTTAGCTATTGTTTTTCGTCAAACTTATAAATACATATATTAATATTATGTTTAATTAATTATTTATAAATTAAACTGTAATGGCTAATAATGAATGTTACTTTTTATTTATTTGGGCATCTATTCTACCCCTTCAGATATATAAAAAAGAGCTGTCTTTTAGCAAATATTATCATGTTAACGCTTACTCTGAGTTCCGAGAATCTAAAACTATATGACCTACTCTAACAATGTTTTTTTATAAAATACCTAGAAAATGCTAATGCCGTTGTCAGTTCATAATTTACCGTCTATTCAGAGTTAAGTAGAAATTAGGGCAGAAATTATCTTTGTGACGCAGCGACCTGACAAAATTGAGCACCTATTCAAGTGATTTATGTGAATAATGTTATTTTCAATGTTCCACTAGATACTATTAATTCCTTCAGGTAATATACTAAGTATTTCACTTAATTACTTGTGATCGTTTTTCGCAAAGTACTTCTTAACAAAAAATATTTTTATGGTATAAGCCTGTAAACGGACAGACGTATCACCTTATGGTAAGCAATCGGATTACAAGTGCGTTGCCGGCCTTTTGGGGGTTAGGTATTTAAGGGTTCTTGGACAATCAGGGATTACGAAGATTAAGCAGGGGCGCAATGAAAGCGTTGTTTCACGTCGGTTTTCTGTGAGGCTGTGGTATAGCTTTGGTCGAGCCGTCATTTGTGCCGAAGCATGGCTCTCCCATATTTATATGTTGCAAATCAATTTTATTCTATTTTAATAAAAATAATCCACTTAGTCTAAACATGGAATGCGTAATTATAATGTCTGTGTAACAAAAAGCTACATCTTTTAAAAAAATGGCTTCGATTTTTTAAAGAAACTGAAGTGGAATAAAATGTAATTGAAATAAAAGAAAGTGGGTGGAACGAATAAACTCGTTTTACTATTATTTGCTCGTAAATTAAATTAGGATTCGTTCACTATTTGTAATGGACGGTGGGAAATTGCCACCCGGTACCCAAGTGGATTCGGCTAGGTTGAACAAGAACCGGCTATTGATAAAAAATGTAATTGCAATAAAGACCATTTTTCGTGAAAAATTCTTTCAGTGTATGGTTTATGTTGTATGCATTTGTTTGTTTAATATTTAATATATTTTTAAGCGCAACGAATCATTTTACAGATAAGAATATTTTTCGATAAAACTGATGACTTATATTTAAACTCAACATAACTTTTTTAATTAAAACTTCCCTTAAACTACTATAATAAATTAACATATAAAATATTTATAAGAATAAACTATAAAACAAGCCTCAGGGAGCTGAACCGACACGGATTATGTAAAATTTCAATAAAAAGTCGTATGCAAATGTGCGATTGCATACTAAAATGTAATATGAAGAGAAATTGAGTCGGTAGACTTTGTATTAGCAATTGAAATGGGCTGTGAGCTTTTCAGGATTCAGGAGGAAAACTGGAGAGTGTACAGACCGTAATTTCAGTTATTGATCGACGGGTTTTTCATTTGTTTCCCTTGGATTTGTATAATATTTTTCAATAAACCCCACAAAGACTACCTTCGTGTTGAAGGTTTTTCGAATATTGGAGGTATATCACAAATATTTTTTCTTTCAAACTTGTTTTTATGATTTGTATCCTTTATATGTGTGATTTTAATATTTTTATTAATTTCCAGCTGTGAATCTGAATGGCAGATTTTGATTACTTTTCTCTCTCATTACAGAGTAAATATTTATTAAGTAAAAATAAAGTCCTGATTCAAAAAACTCCACAGCTTTATTTTTACGCTTCAACTCAAATTATACGGAAATTTGACTTTGAATTTTTACATGATTTGGCATTTAACAATATTCATTTATCCATGAACACTAATTAAACAGAGGTACTTAATTATATTATCAAATATTTGTTGAAGGATTCCGGAAATTAAGAGGAATTAGGACACAGTTTTAGCATGATTTAGTAGTCTATAACAGCGAAATTCTCCACAAATAAGTTAAACAATTATTTTATCTGATGTAAAGCCGTATTTCACAATAATATAACTCAGTAGCTTTGCATAAGATTATAATAGTATAAGATGACATGAAGGTGAAAGGCTCAAAAACTGAATACGATGCGTTTTTTCTTGTCAAACGGACATCAAAAGCCTTCCGGCTTTCTTGAACGCCAACTACCAATTGACAACCATTATACTAGTTGACACCCTATTTTAATACGGATAAGGTTAGAATTTCCATTTCACATAAATGTGTTAGTAATACAAGATCTTCCAATTTATTTTTTGTAACTAGAAACACAGTTTTTCCGTGAGAATAGAATTATGAGAATTATAAGGAAGTATCGTATTTTTATAGGTTTGTTTCCTTGTGTATAAATTATGTATCTATGTATGTATAAATGAGTATGTATTTTTGAGAAGGAAAATTCAGTTGTTAATTAATAATGAAGGAGATAAAATAAATAATCTTCATAAATACATAATAATATCAGCCTATATGTCCAAGTAAAGCAAAGACCTCTTCTCACAAGGAGAAGGTTTGGACATTACTCAAAACGTTTACCTAATACGGATTAATGATTTTGAACTTTTAATTACAAATTGCTCGTGAATAACTAGCATCATATAATGCGATGTAGAAACTAATAGAAATATATTCAATATGTTTTCTTCTTCTATGTGCACTTCTTCAAATTTCATCCGTGCTTTTTTACGGGAAAAGTCTAACACTGCCTTAAATCTATCTTCTCCATTAGCTATATACATATTGTCACTATATTCCTGCTCACGTTAAGACTGGAAAAGTAGAAGGTATTTCCTATGGCATTATATACTGCCTTTTCTTTGTCAAGAAATTCCTTCTTGCCAAGTTTCAGCATACCTGAAATATACGCATAATCGATATTAGATTCATGAATATCATTGCTTCGATATCCACGATCCGGTCATAACAAAAATACAAATAAATAATATTAAACGTTTCAGGCATCAATGGCTGCTTACTCAGTCTAGTCGTGGAGCTAAATCTAGGAACTATCAAGTCATTTAATCGTATAAGGCTACGAAATCCTCACTCCGCCCCTCCATGAATAATGCAAAGCCTTCTGTAGTCGTAGCATAGGACTACGTCGTAGTATAGGGCTACGACGTAGTACCGTGCTACGCCGAAATCTTTATCAAGAGTGCCTGTGTATTACTTGACCTTTGTGTATTATATTGGGCTTTTTATTGGTTGCTTGTAATTTTTTAACAATTGACATATATTTTACTCGGTTATTTATTTAATTTATTGTATAAATGTTATAAGTGACCAACGTGGTCCTTTGATCCAAAATAATCCGCTCAATGTTAAATTCGGAAAGCATGTTAAACCAAAACGAATTTTAAACCAACAACAGATCCACACTTAACTCAAAACTAGATTTTAGTTTTACCAACAATAATAACGTTTAAAATTCAAACTCACTCAACTTTGTTACATATTTCAAATGCAATTGAGTTGAGAATTGTGTGACGTCCCTATTTGCAGCTAAAAGTTTTAATGCATTAACTAACTGTTTTGTGTTTCTGTTTCAGGTAAACAACACTCGTTGTGGAATAAGGTACAACGTTTAATGTACATTTTTGTATACACGAATGCTGGGAGAATGCAACATTGCGATAAATAAAATATAATTAAAAAGATCGGAATCTAAGTTTCTCCACTACTAACTCGGAAAAAGTTACATTGGTACATTGCTGTGGTCATTATCATTGTAAATGTCTTGCTACTGCCTCCAGCCATATGCCATTTATGCTCTGTCAAAATTTACGTCAATAGTATATAATTTAGTTTTCTACTCTCTCGGTAGACAAGTGCTAAATGGCATTAGGCTCATAGCATGGGTTATATCCGCACGCTAACGCATGACAAGCGGGGACCTTAACCTACAACGATATTCTCTCATTACGATGAATTTCTCAATACTATCAACACTTTTGGCCATTGGCCAAAAATTCAAATATTAATTTGATTTTTTATTAAATCTAATAACAGAAATGTCCCCAAAATATTGTTACCGCGTCTCGGATTTTATTCCTAGGCACTTTCTAGGACCTAGGAGTTCCTAACCTGTAAGTCTTTAAAGAGTGGCTTGAGAGACGCTACGACGTCCTCACCTATCGCCTGACACATGTGCTTACCGTATATGGGAGATCCGAAGTCATTATATGCTTTTCTTATTAGTTGGTTATATACTAACAGAAACAAGGAACAAAAAGCTATAAAAACTACTTTTCCAAACTCAATGAAAAGAATTCACCAAACGTACTAAATAGACTTTCGGTACCCTCTTGATCTCAGCCGTGATTGGGAAGAATGTAAACAATGGCTCAAATTAACTCAAAGTTTTGTTAACCACCATTAGCCTGACCTTTCCAAGAAAGTATCTCTGAACTTCGATTGAACAAATTCCGAATTTCTATCAAAGGGTAACATGGATCAACATGTTCTATCCTAATGATGTTGTCTTCAAGATTAAGGGTCGGGTTATCGTAGCAGCGTTGGGCGATTTGATTGATGAATGTAAACATAGTCAAAGTCTATCATTTATTCTAATTAGAACATAAATAGGTACTTTTGAAATGTTAACAAATAAAGAAATAATAGTCTGTTAGTCAGTCTGTCAATCAGTGAAGCTAGGTTAGATATTATATTATTTTTATCTATTAGATATTACGTATATTAATACGTAAATATTTTCTTATTTATACATTAAATTAATATCCTAACAATGACAATAAAATAATAATAATAAAGCAGAACCTGAATTTTAATTTCATTTTTTAAACAAAGAATTTAAGGGGAATTAAAGTTGTTTTCTTTTGGATATTTTTTCTCTGAACGATTACTTTCAATACAATATAAATATAATCTAACCATCGTAAAATGGTGGTGGAAACTTGCTATTGTTTTAATCAAACTGTAGTTGTTGCTTTATTACAATTAATAGCTAATCGTTATCAATAATTAATTGTGTTATAGAAACGAGTTTAAATCAAATCAAACACACACACATACGAATAATTATTTATATATGTACTACTTACAATGCATTTAGAACAGTCATAAATAAAATAGTAGGGCATTAGACAATGGGTTAGGTTAATAAAATACACAACAGACAATAAAACTTAGGTTACTTATAAATAGTTTAAGATCGATACGTCACCGCTCAATATAAAAGATACTAAATTTTGACGTCACAGGATATTTCACATTAATATAAATTTTTAATCCCAGTAGAATCGTGTCTAATGTTTTAAATGAGTGTACAAGACGGACTAAAAAAAATAGTTATCATCCCTATTCGTATATGCAAAAGGACCAAATTACCTAGCAAAGCTACATAGCAAAAATACACCAAAAACATATCGCCATAAAAATCATACATCAGCTTTTGTTCGACATTGAGATAAAATACGTTTGAAAATTATTTTTTCATTCAACTTGTATTTTCGTTAACCAATCACGGAGTCCTGAATAAAAAGGGACTGTTTTTATTTAATATGGCTACGTACAGAAATATGGATATTCATTTTTTATACTCGATTTTTGTTATTTCAAGTTCATATTCAATGAGTCTCCTATTAAAAGCTTTTGATCCAGTAAAAATAGAATCAAATATCTATTTACACTTTTTCTTTTATAATATTAACGCTGAACATGTTTACAAAAGAGGTTGTAATCAGTTTACCGGCTTTGGTACAAAACTCTTTGCTAGTACTCTCTTATGTAATAAATCTTTCTATGATATTATAAATGCGAACGTTTGTTTATGTTTCTCAATCACGTAAAAACGGCTCGGATCGGGATGTAATTTGGAACAGGCGTAGATTATGATCGGATATAACAGTTTGACATAGGTTAGTTATCTTGGTATTTTTATCCGACGGCAAGGCGGGTGAAGCCGCGGGCAGAATCTAGTATATTTACGTACGTTACATGCGTATGTACATAAAAATACGAGTTTCCGCTGGTACAGCTACTGAATTAATGAAAAGGTGCTAAAAATAGACTACTTTCTGTTCAGTCGAAGATTAATGTTTGTTCGGATTTAACATTATGAATAAATTATAAGTATGTGTATATTGGGCTGCCTCTTCCGCGGTAACCCGCTAGGTCTTCCGCAGATCACACTTAAGATACTACAATATTCTTGGTCAAATATTTTGAAGCTTCTAACTATTATAAACGTTCTTGTGAAAATCTTACAAAAACACAATTCATTCATTATAAAAACAACGCAATCTACTACGTGCTGCATGACGTAATACACTTTTACGCAAAATATGCTATTTCAAAACAATTGAATTTATTACCGAACTCACTTTTAAAGTCAGTACATTATATTTGTCTTCAGTGTTACTTTAGGGTTTGAATTATAAATATTATAACATCGATATCTAAAAATAAAACACCTGATGTTTAAATGGGCGTTACAAAAATAAACCAAGGTGAAACAACAAATAAGTCAAAGTTGAAAGTACGGTACGATTTATCGGAAAATTACGAACAAATTGACTAAGATAAGCTATCAATCATTTTTATATTGGTTTTCGTGAAATGTTACAGAAAGATATCTCTCATTTTACTCAAATTAAATTAGGTATTAGGATTTTAGTAGGTAGTAAACCTAGTATTGAAATTACTTAATATAATAATTAATAGTATAGTCCGCAGCTGCGCACCCATTTGGCTCCAGTTCGAAGCAGGAGTAGTACTACTCGGGGTAGTTTTTAGTCAGTCAGAGTTTGAGATTCCCTTTCGCCTCATCCAAATTTAGTCAGAGTTTGAGACTCTCTTTCGCCTCATCCAAATCCTTGAATAATTGTTCCCCTCAAGAAATATATTAGTACCTAGTACAGTTTGCTAAGAAACTTTCTACACTTCAATCAACGTGTGACAAGAGGCTTTTGGTCAGCAGTGGCCACTTATAGGCTGTAAGTTGATGTGATGATGATGTGATTTAAAACCCTATCTGCTTTGAAATATCTTTTAAAAACCTCAGGGTCCACCGAGTGATAAAAGAACATCACGATTTTGCCTTTGATTTCTATGAAAACCAATGTAATAATATTCAACGAATGACGAAAGACCTACCAATTTTCATTCAGACTTCAATGAAACAAAATTTTAAGTACTTACAATGTTCAGAATGTAATGAGTTCTTGTCGTACAAAGTTACGCGCTTAAATCCTAAAAGAGGTATTCAACATTATATAAAAGCGTTAAGGATATTGTAATGAGAAGGTACATTAAAATAATTGGGGGATTCTTGACGTAAGTACGAAGGCAAAGAGTACGGTTTTGGCTGCGAGAGTTTTTGTTAACATGCCGACGATACGTTTTGTAAATGTGAATAATGCTCCTTTTAATTCAAGGAAAACTTATGAACAAGTCAATCGTTCATGATGGAGATTTCATTATATTGTGTGTTATAATGTCATTTGTCTTATTTTCTTGGTTTTACAGGGCAATTTTATTCCAATCGCTTCAGCCGTTTTAACGTGATTGAGAAACAAACATACAGATAAACGCACAAACTCACAAAATTTCACATTTATATTACTAGTCAGATTATATTACTATTGTGTATTAGAAATGTTATTCTCAACGGTAAAAACAAATAGTGAACTGATAAGACAATGACAAACAAGCAGTCGTAACACCAACGATATATCATAAATTTTTCTATGGAATAAGCCGGTAAACGGGCGGACGGATCACCTAATGGTAAGCAATCGCCGCCGCCCATGGACACCCGAAACACCAAAGGCGTTGCAACTGCATTGCCGCCCTTTTGGGAGGGTGGTACATAATTAGGCCTCCGGTAATCTCACTCACACAACGTTGTTTCACGTCGCTTTGCTTTGAGGCCGTGGTATCACTCCGGTCGAACCGGCTCATACGTGCCGAAGCATGGCTCTTCTACACTTAAATTAATATTTCTTCTACATAGCAAACTCGGTTTCCCGTTCGATAAATGTATTAATCCCTCTAAAACCCGTACGTGTAAGTAAAGCCATGAACGTAGAAATAAGTTAGTAAATCCTTTAGTAAGATTCGTTGAAAAGCTTTAGCTCTTGTGTGATTATGTTATTACGATTATTACTTTCGTGGTCCTTCGGGGCGAAAAACTTGGTCCTTTAGGATTACGAATACATTTCGTGTGATATTAGTTTATCACGCAATAAATGGCTTAAGCTTTTATTGTCTATATTCAACATAGAAATTTGATGTATTAAAGTAGTATTTATTTTGATGTATGTATTAGAAAATATTCGATTAGTAACAACTATATAATTAGTTTCTTTTTAATTACATAACATTCCTTTAAAAACTAGATCCCTACAATTATTACACCAAAGCCATGAGACAGTCAAAATTCGCAGCCGAAAGTATGTATATGTACCTAGATTTGATTTAAATATAGGTATGTAATCGAAAATCACTAATTAATTACTTGAAATATGACGAAAATAAAATCTTGATTAATCTTTGTAATCACATTCCCGGTTCCCTTTGTACAAAAATAGAGTAGTAGATAAAATGATTATGATACGTGTTATCACTTGAATTGGAACTTTTTTTATCAATTGATTTAATTAAATTAATATCAAATGAGCTTAGTTATCTAATATCCTCGGTTCGAGTGGTTGTTTGATTTTTAGGTTAAATATATTTCCATGGAAAATGTGGGTGTACTGGTGGAACTACGTTTTTATTGTTTTCGTTGTGATTAGGCTGTGGACAGCTTATCTATATTCTATTTGTCTATTGTTTGAAGTAGTGACGCAAATAGTCACAGTACATACGTGTGATATTTTGTTTGCAATGCGCGTGAACTCTGGTTCGCGTTCTATTGTTCAAATATAAAATGTTTATTTTATAACTGTATTTAATACCTACATATTGAAACTAGAGTTCTCTGTAGAGATGTGTCCACACCAGCGTGACTAAAGCTAATAAGCTCGCGTTTTGAATGCAGGAAAGTGCAAAAGTCTCTCAATATTCCTGATGTTTAAGCGAGGTGCCTAAAATATGTGTCTTACATAAAAACAAACTATGAGACATACTTGAACCATAGAAAATTGGTTGTTACATTAAATATCCTCTAAACTTTAACTCCTACCTCACACATATTATACACGTATATTATAATTCCTATATGTATAGTTTCAGTCACTCCGAATCTAATCGAACTACGTTAATATCTGGCATCTATTCCGAAAGACCTTAACTAAGAGATCAAAACCACGTACTCATTACCTACAGCTATGCTAGACCAAAGAGGTTATCTATCAAACTATAAAATGCCATCGATATTTCCAGCTGTCTTGAAGTATATGACTAGACTAGCCGACCATTGCTTGCAGACGTCGTCATACTAACCCCATTCCGTCTTCCGTTCTATACTACAGAACTTAGCTGTAGTTTATTATAGTAAAGGAAATGCATAAAACTGTCTATATATATACTTGTAGAATCGTTTAAGGAAAGTGATTTTCGTCTTTTTGTAATGTTCAAGCTACAATCGAAAAAGACAATGTGTTGTTATTTTTGTTACAGTTATACTAAGTAACACGAAAAATACTCAATTCTCAATACTCAATTCTCAATACTCAATTCTTTATTGCATTCCACAATGCAGAATTAGGGGGTAAACATTTGGTAGGTAACAATAACAATTGCCTTTAAAAAGTTAGTAATTATTTTACGAGTAAAGTTACATTCAGGTACTTTCCGAAGTAGTATTTGAATACGAAGGGCATCTTAAGTTCTGTCCAAAATCAGCTTTAAAATATATAAATGTATCTACTCTCTAATTAAACATTGTCATAATTTTTTGTCGACACGATTAAAAAAGCCAAGGGCTTGTTATTTGGTCTGCGCGACCGCTAACAGACAGTGGTTTAATTAAAAAGTTAGAAAAACGCGTTTATGAGCGTGGAATATTTTATTTAACTGTTCGTCCGTCCGTTTCACACTGGCACACAAGTTTGGTCTTTCAGTCCGAAAATTAGGAGAGCGGGGTCGCTGTCTATTTTCGGCTTGCTATAAAATTCAAAAGATTAAATGATAAACAGGTAGACCGGACTGTTGAAGCGGCCAAATTGAAGCTAAATAATTAAAAATCAAGCTTAGAGTTCGCATGAAAACGGTGTTTAATTTTATGTTACATTTAGTTTCATAAATAATAGTTTGATCGGAGCCGTGTGTTAAATTTATACCACCATTAAATATCTAATAACTTTCCTCGATAAAATAGTGTGTTACCAGCAAAAAGTTGATTTACTTTGCCATTTTAACCGTCGAGTAATTTTATTATAACTCAAGTCATACATTACCAAGGGAAAGAATAAAATAATTACAATGGACAGTATTTCTGGATGAAACAAAGAATTGTATAGACAAAACAAAAGGAAAAAATAAATGAAAGGACCAAACATTGATAGATAACGACTGTCCTTTATGAAATCCATTTTGCTGCGGGCGACTTTGTTCGAATCGACTTTTTGTCATGTGATCTTTTTCCCTATACATTTAATAATTGCGAAAAGGAGGGTGGACCTGTTAACTTATGTATTTTTTTTTACCTTTCTCTGCCAATATTACGGGAATATAAATACGGGAGTATTGGGTATTCATTCCTTATAAATATGGTATATTTCCGTTTGTTTATGTTAGGTGTACGTAATAAATAGGTACTGTTTTTATGTTTGCCGTTAGTCAAGATATTAACAGCAATAATTATTATTGACTGTAAGGGTTCAATAAGTATTATTGGCTGTAAAACTATAATTGTATAACAAGGGCGTGCGCGGAGAACAAACTATATTAATATTAAAAAAAATGGTATTCAATGAAAAACCACATATTTTAAGCAAAATAATTATGACAATAAAAAACCAGGATTACATTATTAACTCAAAACAAAATATTAGCAACGTAATACTCTCTATTAATAAGATTACATGGTCAGCAATAACAACAAAACGTGGTATGACGCAGCGCCCAAAATGGAAGACACACTTGTGTCTCAAAATTCTCAGTTTATATCAATTATAGTGAAATTCTTGTTCAATTTGTGAACGATGTTGCTTCACTACAACAGCTATTCTATTAACAATGTCGGCTATAATCTTCAGATATAAATTATGCTGTTATTCGCTATACATTCTCGAGATAAACCCTTTGAGACGGTAACTAGGACGGTAACAATGAGCTCCATCCACAATCCTTTGCTTCCTTTAAGACAAAACTTGTCTGTACCTTGTATACTGCTTCAAAGGATTTACACTGGCTTAACTATACCAGTAAGTGATTATAAGATACATTATGCTATGTAGTGTTATTAGATATGACTCATTTTAAACGGTTTGGTCCTTTTACACGTATTTGTTCCTTTATCGCCAGTATAATAATATGTTAGCTGACTTTTAATGAACGCATATTTTTATAAAAACACATAGGTATATCAACGTGCGAAAAAATTGAAACATTCATTTATTTTACAACGGACCTGACATTGTAAATGCTATTAGCTTCGTAAAACTTATTCAATCCCTAAACCGAACAGCGTAGAACGTTAATTATTTTTATACAGTTCACGCCGGTTTAATATAGAGCAAAATAAAAATTCTCTTAGAGCCATAAAAGCAATAATTTGGGTACAAAATGTGGACATTATGCAATGGCTATTCATCTTGGGCCAAGATTTACATCCAAGCCCTGCCAACGCCCTTGGAGCATAACTTACATTATAACAGATAGGAATAATTTATTTGTCTATACAAGTTTCCGAAACAGAACCAGATCATATTATTGATGCCAATATTAATGCGCCGTACAATATGATCGTGTTTCATCATTTTGATTTAGGATATCCTCGGTTCGATACATATATTAGCTACATAGACGCTTAGTAATGGATGGTAATTATGATGATATACGATTTCTGAGTCATAGCTTGTTAAATCTTGAAATAAATTCAGAGATTCATTAGACATTCCATTCGCCAGCGAGTTTGTTTTACAAAATAAATTCCTTTTTTATAATGAAACTATGTGTGAAAATAGAACTTATATACAGTGAAACCTCGTTAAGTGAGACATCAAGGGACCTTCAAATTGGTATCACTTATAGAGGTATTCCACTAACCCAGTGTCTCAGATAACCAGGTATAAATAAACATTTGTTTCATTTACAGAGGGTTCCATTAATGGAGGTGAACATACGGGTTATTTCACATAAAGAGGTGTGATTCTTAAATAAAACAATGAGTTATGTGCACATTATAAATGAATAATAATAAGTAAATCAACAAACAAAACGATGTTGTCTCAGTTACTGAGGTTTATGCCTTAAATTCACTTGCTGTCTCAGTTATAGAGGTAACTAAGATGATAAATCGAAAGAACGAATCCCAGATCTAGAGGGTTGTTTGTCCCACTAATAGAGGTAATTCAGTGCCAATGGGTAGGGCATCAGTATGAGTTCCATTTGTGGAGGTTTCTCACTTATCCAGGTCCCACTTAACCAAGTTTCACTGTATATGTAAACAGTAAGTACAATTTGGTCTGAATAATAAATGGTTTCGTAATGTAAAATTCTGAGTAATTATTTAGATGTTTCACAATGTTATTTTCACTACAAGCCACGAAAAAGGTTCTTTTTTAAAACTTGCAATCTACTTGGATGGATTGTATGAGTAAAAATTCAACAATTCCATCACAAAAGACCCTACCTACGTTCCTAAAAAAACCTTTAACAGTTGAGATCCTAAACGTGGGTGAAATCATACCCTTTCTGGTATTTCTTGCCTTGTAATCTTTGCAAAACGTCTCTTTGAATTTTGGATCGAATGCTGTTCCCTTTCATTAGCAAAATTATTCTGTGGAACGTTATCAAAAGGTTTAAATTCGACACAACCTATTACGGGACGTCCAGTGTAAACTGACACCTAGGTGGTACATCGCCGATATAGTAATAACTGGGACCTTAATTATCTTTTATCGAACCACTTCAGCAACACGTGTGATTTTGTTCTAGGACTTTTATTTAGGAAGCAAAGTCTTACTTTTACTAGTTTGTGGGTAAATTCTTCTAAAATATGATACAAAATGGTATAAGAATCTAGCAAGAATCAAGAGTTGACTTCAAAATATAAAATCACGCACTTCCTGACTTCCAATTTAAACATTTCAAGAACTCTTAACATTTGTAACTTGAACCAATTAATTGATTAATACTTCACTTAATAACTTGATGTCCTAAACTAATCCACGGGGTAACTTTCCTCATTCAACAGCGAAGTATTTACGAATGGAGATACCAGTTGGTAAGTTATGAGAGCCGAGGATTAATCCTTCATTCCAACGTTACGACCGACCCGACCATAATCCGGGGCCAACGCGCATTATTCATATAAAACGGGCCCTACTCTTAAATTCACTTTCCATTTTTGCGTGTAAAACAATGAAGATGTATTATTATGAAGGAACGAAACGTTCGGCCGGACGAAACGAGTGTACTCGAAAATATGTTAATTGAGCAAAAAAAAAAGTTATTTTCATGCAAAGCCTGTTTCTATAAATAAGGTTGTGTATTTATTTGAAGAATTTTACGAACGTTTTATGATGAGACGGAAAATTTTAACTGTTTTTTTTTTATAACGAGTTGAAGCTTGAAGCGTATAGAAATTGAAAAATTCTTTATTATGGTATACCAAAACATTTTCTAGTCTATATTACCGTGTTATATGTAGCCTACAAAATATTTAGTAAACTTTGTTAACAGCAAACGCTGTAACGAGTAAATGAACAAATATCTTTGAGCCAAATCTCGATGAAACATATAGACATAACTCAAATCTAATTAGCCCAAACTAATGTTCGTTTTAATTATTCATGAAGAGACATAAGGGGTGTGGGAGAGAGACAGATGTATAGAGGCGAGTGAAGCAGCTGATACGGGTCAGACATGAGAAGAGTGCGGTGGACACCAACGATAAATCATAAAGACTGCCCATATGGCCTTCACATGCCCTTTTTGAACAAACCACGGTGAACTCAGCTAGATGTTTTTATGCTTAGATACATGTACATATTATATCACTGATGAGGAGAAAAGACACACCTACATAATAGGAAAGTAGACGGTACGAAAATGAAAAATCGAATTAAAGAATCATATTAAACACGTATTTTTATTTTGTCATATAATTTGTGTGAGTGAGACGTTACGTCACGTTACTCTACTATAAATCGTGAGGTCACACGATATTTGAAATTAATGTATCGTCGAAAGTATTTAATTTAAAAAAAGAATAAATACGTATCTAATGTTTTAAAAGAATCTACCAGGTGGACATTAAAAATAAAATGCATATTATACGCATTGTCATCATCATCAGCACTATAAGTGACCACTGCTGACCACAGGCCAATTCTAGTACGGAAAAGGTTTAAACATAAATCACCACGCTTGCTCAATGCTCAATGCGGTTTAACATAATGTATGGTCAGTTAAATATAAACTTGAAATAAATAATTCATTATACCCTTCTACCTATCATGTCAATGATAGTGTGGAAATTGGGTCAGAATTGTTTGTTGAATAAAAGGTTTCATAAGTAATGAGATGCTAGAACAAAAGGTTAAGGGTATTTCGTAGTAATAGCAAAAGAAAATTAAATACAAGTGAGGTGGTATTAGATTTGCGATGGGTGCCCTTTTCTGTTGTAGGTATATTGAAAGATATAGTTCTGGGAATATGTAATTTAGTTTCTCAGAAATGATTGGTAGAATTTCTTTGTAGTTTAAAACCTTTTTCTATCGTATTTACTTAAGATCGGCACAAGTTTATATGTTTTATTTATAAAGTTTTATTTAACTCGTATATTTCAGCTATGGCTCATATTCATAGTAGTGTGATACTTTATAGTTTATTATAGTTATAGCCTTCCTCATTCCTCCGAGAATTACTCAATTGGAGCTAGTATTTTCGAAGATTAGCATGTCAAAACAAAACACCTCTTCAACTATATGAGGTTATGGCAAATTTTAAAAGGTTATTTAATTATAAAAAAGAGTAAATATAATTGTACTAATATTATAAATGTGATTTTTTATGAATGTTTGTTTGTTACTTCTTTACGCCAGAACAGTTGAAAGGATCGATATAATAATTTGGAACTGAAGTGGACTATGGTCTGGAATAACACATAGGTCATTTTTTAACCCGCGGGAACGCAGGCAAAGCGGCTGGGAGAAGGTAGTTTAATATAAAAAAAAAAACACAAAAAGAACACAATTTTTGTAGCCATTATTATACCAACCTAGAGGCCTAAACACACACTTATTAAAATTTCATGAAAATAGTTTCAGATTACACTTGATCTCTAAGGAACGGACCCTGGCTTTCGTAGATTAAACTTAGCTCACCCTTATGAACTTACTAAGCTAATCCTTCGTTAAATAATCTGTGACATAATTATCACAAGTCCTTAGAGACTGGCTTATGGAGTGCGCCATTTAAGACCCTAATACGATCTTAGGACACCACTTAGGGTCTTAAGTCGCTTTGTCGTAGATTTAGTTTTTAAAATATTATGTACCTAGTTTTAAATACCTTTTTTTATTTATTTATATAGCGTTGCTCCACATTAGGAGTTTCTTCTGTGTCGTGGGTGCGTTTACAAACGTATAATTTCACATGCACATGACACACAGACCGTAACAACAATTTGGAGATCACACAAAGATTTGCTCCGTACGGAAATCGAACCCGCTACACGTTGCACGGCAATCAGTTGCCCAGCTACCGCACCAACCGTTCAGTTAAACAAACTAACTAACAAACAAAAAACTTAGTAAGTTTATTGAAGTATAAGATGTTCTATTGAACATTTTTTTAAAAAGAGTAACGGTGTTTCTTGCTCGTTCTTCTTTATTCGAAGCAACACTTTGGAACGAGCGCCTAGCTTTACTGACAGACGGACTGACGGACAATTCAATTTGACGTTTCAAAAGTGCCTTATTTAGGATTAATTGAAATAAATGCTTTGACTTTGACTTTGATTGATTGTATGTATGAGAGTTATATTACGCCATGTAAGTATTTATGTATAATGGTATGTATTTTAATTCCCAAAGTATATAATGGAGCATACACGGTGTTCCAAATGTAAAACCACGGCTTTAATGGGAGGTAGTGTTGTGTTTGAAGATTACAATAGTGTAACACTCCCAGAGTGTTAGCGCTGAGGCAGATAATTTTAAGGCTACTTATATAATATACAGTTGTGTCTCTACGACCACTGGACCAACAACGCAGTTGAATACAAAAATAATACTGGAACAGTCGAAACAACAGCCTCAGGCTTGATAGGCTTTTCGAACCAGATTGAGAAATTCTTTGGAACTATAAAGGTTGTTTAACATTACAATAGAAACATATATTATCTTTAAGTTAAACTTCAATCAATTTAAACAAGCAAAAGCGCAACATTTCATAGAATCAATTTACTCAGAAACTATGTACAAAGTCAATAGTAAACCTTTCTCATTGTGTACACAACGAACATTCTAGACAAATGGAATTTAATAATAAATCAATCGATTCAGACCTTTGGAGCTAGGCTATAGTGTACCCACATACTAACACATGAGAGAAACACCAATACATCTTTCGAAACTCCCTTAAGACCGAATATCGCACGTTGAAACGATAAAATAGTGATAGATGGCATTCATTGGCGAGAAATTGTATGACGGGTGTAGTCCGGACCCACTATAAAAACCAGCTTACCATGAACTCGCTTTGTATGATTCTTTCGCACATATGATGTTCAGTTTATATTGGATGGGTAGCTTGGTGTGTAGACGTGTGGTACTTGCCGGAAAATAGTTCTCTTTTAATGGTGAAAATGGAATTTTTACGTCTATTCTATTGTCCGTCCGTTCGTCCATTCGATCACGAGGTTTCACAAAGTCTCGAAAGAAATTGAAGCAAACCTTTTTCAGCAAAGGCCTTAGGAACAATTAAGGTGCGAATACAATATATATTATTAGTTACATACATAGGTCATGTAATATATTATTAGTTATTATTTTTATCTAATTACTTAGCTTGGTCTGCTTGGCTCCTATTGGTTGTAGTGTGATACTTTACAGTCAATATATGGCCTTCCTCAGTAAGTAGACTATCCGACACAAAAATAATTATTCAATTCGTTCTAGTAGTTCCGGAGATGCGTTCAAACAAAACAAACAAACGCTTGGATAAAAAAGGTATAAGATAAAATACTTACTAAGGAAACATATTATAAAAACAATTTTTCGTCGATTTAAATTCTAGTTCTATACATTCATTTAAAATCTATTGAATCGTTCTATACATTTAAAATCTATTAAATCGCGAAAAAGTTGTCTCTCATCTAAATAGATATGTTTACGCATTTTCTTAGGTCAATGCTCCCAAAAGATCAAATAATTTTGAATGCGAATGAGAGACAGTGAAGTGAATACTTCGTTAATTAACTTGATTCATTTGTTATCAACTTCTGAACTGTTTTCTAAAGGCATTTCCATTTGTTGATGAAGTAATATTTCGTGTTCAAGTTAAAAACGATGGAAATTCAAATGAAGAGTTAATGCTTAACTTAAATCATATTATTATTATTTATAAACTCCAAAATTACGTTGTTTGTTTGTCATCAAAAAACACACAAACACCCTCTGAAGTTAAACAGCATTTAACTTTAGAAGCCTTTATTTAAATAATGGGGGAAAATCATCCAAAGGCTTCTCCCGCCCTAGGCAAGACGAGAGGGAGTGTCAGACTCTTACTGACTAAAAACCACCCCGTTCCTACTCCTGCTTACCGAGCGGGCGCCCTGGTAAACTCGCTAGGTAGTCCGCAGCTTCAGAACTTCAGAGGGCTTAGTACAATAGTTTTACGTTTAACGTGATTGAAACGATACAACATCGAGCATTCGAGCCGGCCAATCAGAGCGCCGAACGCGCTTTTAGTATTTTCATACACGTAAAGCAGACTCTTACTTAGGGTACAAAATCACGTAATCGATTTTAATGCATTTTGATACACGTAGATTATTGAATAACAAATGCAATTTAGCACCAAAACAAAGTCAAAGCGACTTTGTTTTATACCTCCCTATTTCCCTTTGTATGCTTAAATCTTTAAAATTAGGCAACGGATTTTGATGTAGTTTCTTTTAATATAATGATTCAAGAGAACGGTTTATATGTATAATACATGCATAATATATCACTATTGCACCCATACGACTCGGAGCAGGTCGCTAGTTAATTATATTGTTAAGAGGTAGTCTTAGGAGGAGGAAAAGATAGGAGACAGAAGAATAAAAAACAATAACAATAAAGTACACAATAATAACAGTGTCATATTACACACCTAATTTCTTCACATCCGAAAAAAAAAACTAAATTACTTCAGAAAAGAAAATAGAAGCACTTTTCACATTAATTCCATTTTCCACCAGAGTACTTGTATCTCTTTACTTCATCTCGGGTCTAATGACGTCACGCGAAAAAGTGGCCGGACACATACACATATCAACTGACAGCTGAGTCCTTTACTTGTCAAAAAACTTGATATTTAGTCCTTTTTCGTGTGTAAAAGCGTGGAAACATCTAAGGTACACAGGAAAATGTTTTTTGTCCCGTTTTATTCAAACAAACGTACCTCTGTGACAATAAGATAAAAATAATGAAGGTTTTATATCTCAATTTTATGACGTAATTAATGTGTATCCGACATGTTACGTTCGTTAGGTTGGCAATGTGCTCAGTGGAAGGCTTTTGAATTTGAATTTTCGTTTTTATAAACCTTGTTACCTTTTATCAAATCATTCTAGACGCAAAGTTGATAAAATTAACACACATATATATTTTTTGTCGGCAAACGAGCGGACGGATCATCTGATGGTAAGCGATCAGTTTTCGAAACGAGAGCGAGACGAGGCTACTATGTGCTCTGATTGGTCGGTTTATTTGAGCCGGCCAATCAAAGCGCCGAACGCGCTCTCGTTTCGATTACTTTAAACGTAAAGCAAACTTATACTAAGGGAGCAGACCCCTAACGCCAGAGATTACTTTCCTGCAACCTTTTTAAAGTCATCAGTTAAAAATACTATAATTATTTCATACTTCTAGTGACATAGAACAAGTATATAACCAGTACGTATAGGTACTAAGCACGATTCCAATCTTGGGTGCTACTAACTGAAAATTGTTTGTGTGACCTATTTTAGTTTCAGCACACTGCTCAATCCATTTCTATTAAAAAAATAACGAATATTTTTGTCAGTATTGGTGAAAAATATGTAAAACTAGAGCATGCTTTGGAGAATAGAAGACGCATTAGACGTATTACAATATGTTATCATTTGAGTGGATCAATTTAAAAATTAAACTAAATATTTTCCTCGGCCGTCAATCTGATCGTATGTAAAAAATTAAAAGAGTTATGATTACCATTACAAAACAAATGACAAACAGCTTGTTCAGCTCATACTAATGGCCTACTATGACCCGTAAGGCATCCAAACAATTAACTTGAATTACTGGTATCATAAGTTGAGAGCAATAAGGTTCACATTCCTTTAACGGTTACAGTGACGTAATTATAACCCTGTACGCCATTTTAATTATTATTTTTACGACAGACAATGACTCTTAGGCTGCCTGTCCACCGGAGCGGAGCGAGGCAGCGGAGCGGAGAAACGGAGAAATATTAACCAATAGGACTGCACAAAATCTCCGCTCCTCTTTAGTGGACAAATTTTGTGTACTCCTATTGGTTAATATTTCTCCGTTTCTCCGCTCCGCTGCCTCGCTCCGCTCCGGTGGACAGGCAGCCTTAGAGTGCTATAAAATTGTATGTCCTCCATTTTTGGTGGTGATTTTTTTATGTATTTAAGTATTTTAAGAGGATGATGTAGGTACTATAAAAAACTAAAGGAAGTAACGGGACGTGGCTGAGTTTGATCTCCACATCTGTCCAGTGTGGGGATTTTGGCAAAATCGTTTATACAAACAAACAAACTTCCCCAAGTTGGCTCAAGCAAAACTTCTACTTTTATGCAAACTTCCACTCCTCATTTTAGGAAATTGGGGGAAAGAGATAAAAGTGTATTTCGAAAGAGACAAAAATAGCCAATGCCGGTGTCCACATCACATCAATTTGTCGCTCCATTTTGCCGTGAAATACGGACAAATAAACAGACACACCCTTTTACATTTTAATTTAACATCGCGCTCATCTAAACCACAAAATTTACCAGAATATTACTCGCGTAATTTCACAAATCAAAACCTATAAAGCCAACACAATACCGTTTACTATATTTCGACTATCCATTTATGGTATCGCCAATTGTTGTTCCGTATATGGGTGTGTTGCGTATACCATTTGTGTGGAATTGGGGATAAAGCCTATTGTAGGAACCGTTTCAATGATTATTTATTTATTATTTTATCTGCACATATACAGGACAACACATCCTACTTAAATTATAAATGTGAAAGTTTGTATGACTATTTGTTACTCCTTCACTTCAAAACAGATGAAGGGATCGAAATGAAATTTAGAACAGGGGTATATTATAGTCTGGAATAATACATAGGTTTTTATTCAGTAAGAGTCTGACACTCCCTCTCACCTCGCCTAAGGTGGGAGAAGTAAATGGATGATTTCCCCCTCTTAAAAAAAGATGCTATCAAACAAACCCTATCTATAGGTATCATCAAAAAAGCAGTAAGTAAGGTATCCAATATTATATGGCAAAATGATTTATTGCCAAATTTTTTGTCTGATAATAAATAAAAGCAATTGTATTTTTTAAACAATAAACGTTTGAAAAAGGTTAATTGATTTCCTGGGTAAGCACTTAGCCCGTGGTGAAATTGGCCCAAAGTTTTTCTTTGTAATGGTTTTATTAAATCAACTAAGAATAAAAAAATACTTTTTTCCCCGTAATTTACTTTGGGGACGTCGTTATAATTGTGAAAAATTTTTCAAATACAAAGAGAAATATTGGTTTAGTCGAGAGTTCTGTTCAGATATTTAAGAATATTTTCATTTGTTTTTTTTTAATGGAATCTATATATTAATACGTGATGCAAAAACTTTATACCGCTTTTTACGAAAATTGCGCGGACGTAGGAGCATAAAATTTGGTACACTTATAGTTTATATGTTGGAGAAGTGCAGAATGCTAATATTTTTCAAAAATAATGCTTATAAAGTACATTAAATCAATAAATAAAACATTACACACACTACCATGCATAGTATCGTATTTAACAAAACGTCAAAATTGACAGACATTGCGATGATATTCTCACGTCTCATATGAAAAGAGGTTTCCCATTGAAGGAGGTTTGGTCATTCATGATGCGCCGGAATATATTAATTTGAATTTTACAAAACTAATAGCAATTCGTTAAATAAAAATGATCCTTGAACGTATGTTAAGTGGTATTGTAAATTAAATCGTATATGGTCGAATTTCGATCACTAGGCGACCACTAGTTCTTGTTAATATAGAACGTTTGTATCTAAAATTTTTTTTTTTTTTTTATTTATTTATTATACAGTTTTATTACAGTTTTAAGTTGTTACAGTTTAGCTCGCCAAACTTCTCAGTTTGATGGCGAGAATCAAATAAAATTAATAATAATATGATGGAGTACCCCTTTTTTGAGGGGAGAAAATCAACCAATGACTTCTCTCGCCATGGGCGAGGCGAGAGGGAGCGTCAGACTCTTGCTGATTAAAAACCACCCCGTTCCTACTCCTGCTTTTCGAGCCGGAGCCCCGGTAAACCCGCTAGGTAGTCCGCAGCTCCGGAATGGAGCACACCTACAGTCTATATTATCACTAATATACAGGGACTTGGACGTCGACTTCAGGGTGATACACTGGTGATAATTCTGTTTCATTCGCGTTCCGAAAAAATATTCTAGTAATGTAAATCTATGAGAAGTGCCTTGCACTGGTTCAAACCACGCTTATAATACTTTGTCTGACTCCAGAATCTTACCTAAGACCGTAAGGACTTTGTTAGAAAGCTCCAAACACCAATAAATAATTACACGTCATCGTTTCGAGTTGGATGTCGAGTATGACGGGCGATTGGTACCTTCAATTTAAAACCGATGGATATAACCGACCATCAATATCCTCTCGAATTAATTAAAATTGAAGCATAACGAGCAATATCCAATTTTTGAACGATAATTAAAGTGCTATTGTAAACTTTATGTATATAGGTACCAAGGACGATATTGTAATTACATATATTTTAATTGTGATTAGATTTTTATGTCGAAAGATACCTAAAGACGGTTTTCATGAACATAATAAGCGATAGACAGTTAAAAAATCATGACTTAATTATGCGACTTGACGCAAAAAAAATATACCTAACGTAATTACTCACAATTTGGAACGACTGTTTTTTTTACATTTAAAAATAAGTATAGAATTATATCCCACCCTTTTTTTAAACCCATTTAAGTCTACAAAAGATTTAAAAGCAATTTGATCTAACGTAAAGGTTGAGTGTTAATTGTTAAACACAACCTGAAAATGAACAAGAAGAAATGAAACTCCAGTGTAGTTATAAAGCGGCATAAAATGATCATATTCATAATTCAATAAAGCAAAATGTGGGTTATAATTTCCCTTGTAAAATAGCTTTGCCCGATCTTCATTGTTCCACACACGTACAACGTCACACGGGTAAGTTTAATGACAGAGAACTAAGGTTAGCAATGTCGTTGTTCCAAAATTAATATGGAATAAAAAAATCGAAACACATAATATTATTGTTTTAACAATACACGTTTAACTGCATACTTGCGTACTTTTAAAAAATACATAAATAAATTATGGTTTATTGTCTATTATTTTGTACGCCCTGGAGTTAGATGACCGATGAACTAACCATAGCCTGATTTCATTGGTCTTCTTTTTTGGTCTTGGTCTTCTTTCATTGATCTTCAGATTTCACACTACTTCTAGGGATTCCATACTGCGAAGATCCGGAGCTGCGAAGTACCTAGCGGGTTTACCGGGGCTTCGGCTTGAAAAGCAGGAGTAGGAACGGGGTGGTTTTTAGTCAGTGAGAGTCTGACACTCCCTCTCGCCTTGCCCAAAGAGAGAAAAGTCATTGGATGCCATTACCCTATAAAAAGAGTATTTACGCTTACAAAGTAACAACCACTAGGTCAAATAAAATGTACCATGATTTAAAATTTTATAAAGTCATCGTCGGCGACTTTGTATAACCCTATCTGTGCTACCGTATTTTCTAAGTTAAGTCTCTGTTGACTTTTATAATCATGGTCTCAATATAGCCGTGACGAGGCGCTTCGGTTAATGACTTTTGGTTTAAATGTGCTGTTTCACGTCGGAACGACAATTAAGCCTGAAATAACGCCATTGTATTGCTATCTATCATATGTAGGCAGGATATTTTATTTACTTTCAAAGTTTTGCCAGCGATTTTGGCGAAATCAGTTACTGTACTGTATATTGTCATCTACTGTTAGTTTTAAGGCATTTGATTTACAATATGATATTAGGGACACTGTATGTATGTTAATAATAGGTAGGCACACATAAATATTGTTATGGAAATATATAGTGTTTGGATGTTATTCTAGTATTGACATCTCTCATCAAAATCAATATTATCATCTCTCATATTAACGCTCCGTCGAGCTAGGAACTAGTGATCTGAAATAGGTACCTAATAACATTTTGTCTCAAAATATACCACAAAAATAGTCTCCCTACATGATACACATGAGGGAATCTAATAACATACTGAGTGGGAACGAATAAATATGTCAATCTTATGACGGATATTATGGGTCATATTTGTTTACTATATTGCCACTTTCATCTTGTCTTCGAGTCCCGGATCTTCGTAATAAATATTTAAATAAGGTACTGAGAAATGTCATTCTGATTTCGGGTTGGTCATTAAGGCAAGTACAGACAAAATGCCGTGGCGACCCGAAAGTTTAAGACGCTTACTTCATACATGGAGGATGCGGGTTCAAAACCTATCAACGGCAAGTACCAATGTGACTTTTTCCGAGTTGTATGTACTATTATTTGGACACCACACAAGAATTAGAAGGAAAACATTGAGAGGAGACCTGGGTTTATAATTTCTAAGTATAAGTTTGGAATTGCCAACCCGCATTGAGCAAGCGCGGTGATTAATGCCCAAAGTTTCTGTGACTCTTCTCATACGGAAAAGGCTCTTGATGTGATTGCGAGGAAATAAAACGCTATACATATTCGTCCTACTGTTCATTTAAAAAAACCGTGGATAAAAATAGGTTAGACACCATAATTCCCTTGTGTACTAGAAAGACTTCAAAACTGTTTCTTTTCTTTTCAGATCGGAAATTTTCTCCACCAATCAACGGCACTAATGGAGCAATCCGCAAACGGGATATTGGAATAGCAGCCGCTCGCGCCATCTTCCTCGCGCAATAAAACAACATACCCCTGCTAACTCCATCACAGACCACATTCAAACAAAAACAAACCCTACCACAACGCCATAACGACCACAATCCTCCAATATCACGTAGTCAAATGGCTCTGCTCCGAATTGAAAACACAATCCAAGCAATATGTCAATTAAAGTGTATTCTTAATTGTAATCAAGCGCGCCATTTTAAGACCAAAAAGCTTCGCGACGAGGTCATATTCCAGACTTGATTCGTAAAGTAAATTTAGATATCGTAACTAAACAAAGGGAGAAACAAAACCAATGTATGGTTACGTCAGGATAACGAACAAATTAATCGTCACCCAAACCAGGGATTCGTATGGCGACTCAAAGTCATAACTCCTACCGTTCACTGCCTAGCTTTGTTGCTTTACCTTCGTGTCTTCTCGTACTGGCATCCATTCTTTTGCAACCAGCACTAGCCTCGGTTGAACTAGAATCAATTCTAAGTCCAGAGTTCAACGTAAGTAACCCAAACGCAACGGTGAACTGGACGTTCCTAGACGACAATTCCACATCCTTGAAGCACGGCCACATCAAGCATTCGAAATATTCCATACCTACTACTATTCTCTTGGTTACAATATTTTTGATAGTTATAGTTGGAACTATTATAGGAAATGTGCTAGTTTGTGTTGCAGTACGCTTAGTTAGAAAATTAAGAAGGCCTAGTAATTACTTGATAGTATCGCTGGCAGTGAGCGACTTGTGTGTGGCCTGTATTGTGATGCCAGTAGCCACCGTCTATGATATTATGGGAACGTGGCCTTTTGGACCGGTCATCTGCGACTTTTGGGTATCAAGTGACGTACTGTCCTGCACCGCTAGCATCCTCAACTTGTGCATGATCTCTGTAGATCGCTACTATGCCATTACGAAGCCTCTGGAGTACGGTGTGAAGAGAACACCTCGAAGGATGCTATTTTGTGTTTTCATCGTATGGATAAGCGCAGCATTCATTTCCCTCCCGCCGGTCCTTATCCTAGGTAATGAGAAGACTGACACCTCCTGTTCTGTATCTCAGAATCAGGCGTACCAAATCTATGCAACTTTTGGTTCATTCTACATACCATTGACTGTAATGATCGTGGTCTATTATAAAATATTTAGAGCTGCTAGGAAGATTGTAAAAGACGAGAAACGTGCTCAATCACACTTGGAGACGCACTGTTACTTGGAAATAAATGTGAAGAATGGTGGAGCCGCGGAAGCTAAGCTGCTGGGCAACCAGCCGGCGCAGCCTCCCCCGAGGGGATCGACGACGAGTACGAATACAACGGTGAGCCAACTCTTATACATTGTTTAGTGTTTCACTTACTCGTTTCGCTCTCAAGAGAAAATAAATATTGCAATAATATATCTAGAAGTTAACAAAGTAATCACTGCTTATTAATTCAGTTGAATATAAATTTTAAAATGAATTTAGAACTCAAATACATAAATTGTAAAATAATTTCAAGTACGATAATCAAACCAAAAATTTGCATTATAGATATAAGTGTTGTAATTTTTATGAATAAGATTAAATAGTTTCTTTACTAATAACTTTGATGCCATTTACATACTTTTTGCGACTAAAATATAAAACATTTTTGTTACAGTGTAGCGTAGACAAAACAGAAAGCACAATCGGGAGATGCTTCAGCGGCCAAAGAAAGTCGAACGAGTCGCAGTGCCCAATGTTGCAACAACCAAAGACTCCAACAAAGCCTATTCACACCATAAACCGGTCACCAACACAGCTGGTGCCTGGGAAACTAGCGGTGAAGGAGAGACAAAGACAACCTTCGGAGAGCAGTCAGAAAAACACGACGAACAGGATCCGTTCGTCGCTCTCGAACTTTGCTCATAAAAGCCATATCGCCAAAGACTTGCTACATCCGCAGAACGCTGTTCATCAGAAAAAACTGCGGTTTCAATTAGCCAAAGAACGCAAAGCGTCCACAACCCTCGGCATCATCATGTCTGCATTCGTGATCTGCTGGCTACCGTTTTTCGTGTTAGCTTTAATTAGACCATTTGTGAAAGAAGATGCGATTCCCGATGCGGTGAGTGCACTCTTCCTCTGGCTGGGCTACCTAAACAGTTTGCTCAACCCAGTCATATACGCGACTCTGAACCGAGATTTCAGAAAGCCGTTCCAAGAAATCCTCTTCTTCCGATGTGGCAATCTGAACCACATGATGCGTGAGGAGTTCTACCACAGTCAGTACGGGGACCCTGACCAACATTACTGTGTGAACAACACCACCAAAATGCACAATTACGAGGAGGGGGTAGAAATAGTTTCTGCCGTCGATAGGGAGGAGACGAGAGCTTCAGAGAGTTTTCTATGATTGTCAATGCCAGAGGTCGCTACCGGAGACCTAGATACTGTGATCTAATTAAGACTTTTTTATAATAGTACCGCGGTCTAACAGTGTTGATTTAATCGATTTCATTCGTTTTAATAACTTGTGTATTATAAAAGGCTGTTTCTACCCAACTAGTCGTTATTTACGTAAATGTAATCGAGGTTTCGTTTCGTGTAAAATACGTAGTAATAAACCATTTTATATGTGCAAGCAGAAAGTGTGACATGAGTATTAGATGATAAAATAGTTGCTATTGTAAATATTTGTAATATTATTTGACAGTGACGTTACGTTACGTCATTCTTGTTATATGTCAAGTGTAAATGAATTGTACCAAAATATCTGTGCCCGTTGTACCAAACTCATTTTCTCTTTGCAAATATAAATGGACCTCAAGTAACTTGTACGATTTTATTATTAAGTAGATAATTACGGTAAGTCACATGGTATATTACGTCACTTTTAATGTAATAATAATAGGATGTGAATGTACTATTATTGTTATTATTTAATAATTTTGGAATGACCAAAGAGGTATAATATTAACTTGAAACGTGAGGTTTTACAAGTATAAGATGTTGTGAATTTGATAAAGGATAAAAACAAAAATGTATATTATTGTTAAATAAATAAATAAATTATGTTTATGACATTAAATTAGTCAGAAGTATTAATCCATGTGATAGTAGATATAGAACTTACTTCTTGGTTAGTTTTCATAACATTGATTAATATATATTTATTTATTATTTATCACATTATTTCCTTATCCAATATATATTATATGATTATAAATTATGTAAATATTAAGAAAAATAGTATTTTACCGGACAACATGTGGTTAAATTATTACAAAAATAGGCACTGCCATATAAATTAGTAATAAAACAGTATAATAAATTGTAATATGCGTAGAACTATTATAAAATGTGCGTAAAAGTAATGAATTTTATTTTATTTTCAAACTACTGGTCCTTTCCTATGTTATAATCAACTCTTACCTTTGAGCATTAAAGTTTAAAATACCTTGTAACTTCAACTGAAACTGTGGTTAATTTTATTGATTGAATTGAATAATACTTGTATTTAGTATTGTGTTTTATTATTCTAGTATGTATTTATTTTATTGTTAATTTTATTTTGAACATAGATTAACTTAGAACAAAGTCAGTGTTGTAAATATTGTTAATAAAACTAATGACATTACAAGTAAATATATTATGTAATAATTATAATAATGGTAAATAAGTGCATAATATATATAATAGATAAGGGAATATAATTATAATATCGCAGTAACCGTGTGGGGAAACTACGCTTGGAAAAAAATAATTTGACCGTTCAATTTAATGTTTTTAATTAATAAAATATACATACTTAAAAATTTCTTTTGTGTAGTTTCTTTCAAATGTGAATAATAATCGTGGTTATTTATTAGGTGTATTTAATAAATTATAAATATATGATTGACCACAGAAATTACTCAATACTTTTAGATGTTATAAAGATCCTTTTGTAAATCTTGTAGCTACTACGATAGATGCCGTATTCTGCCATCTTTTCTTCTAAATTTGTTATTTTGAAGTTATATTTCGTTAAATTATTAACGTTGAAGTATATTAAAATTTCAGTAATATATGAAGGTAATGTACGTATTATTTAAAATATATATTTACATGCAAATTGTGTATTTTAATATCTTTCAACGTCAAAAACCTGGAGTTAAGTCATTCGTGGAATTTAAATATAATTTGAACAAATTCATAGTAACTTTGAATACTTGTTTGTCAGTCCCACTGTCATATAGAATTGTCATATTCTATTCTGTATTTGATAAAAGTGTTTTTAATGAAAATTTTGCTAACAGAATACCAAAGAGAATATTTGCTTTGTTAAAGTGATGCGACAAAATTTTCGGAACTGACACAATCGTAAAGATAAAATATTAATTATTTTACGATCCACATAGGTAGATTTATTATTAAATTAACCGTAACTTAATGCAGGCTTACACGGATCGAGCCGTCATCGACCAGTGCACTAAAAATGAATAATTTATATACAAGCCGATCATGTTTCTTCAAGAGGCATAGTATATAAAGGATGGTACCTAATGCAAACGAAAATTTGAAGCAAAAAATAAATAAAATTTCAAAGTTCCGAATGCTAGCCTAATGTTATTAAAAACGATTTACGAAAGATGAAAAACGTATGTATACTGGAATTGGGTAGTTTTCTTAGTCAGAAATAAATTGTTTCTACTTTGTATATATATAATAATATATATCTTACATATAAAAATGAATTTCTGTTCGTTAGTCTAGTTTAGTCGCTAAAACACAAAAACGGCTGGACCGATTTAGCTAATTTTGGTCTTGAATTGTTTGTGGAAATTCAGGGAAGGTTAAAAAGGTAAGAAAATAATGTTTGAGGATATACAAAGTTTGCCGGGTCAGTTAGTAAAAAATAGAACTCAAAATTTCTATTAGGTACCTATTCTGTCTTCTTTGACACCTATTCCTTATTATAAATTATTTGCTATCACTACCCAAGTTACCCAACTACAAAAATCATTAATTAAGAACCTCTTAAATTGTTCAGTGAACAAGATTTCTATCAGCGAGTTCATTACTAAATCTCTTTTATGAAAATTCTCGTTTTTTCGGCACTCAATTTGTTAGGAAGCTATGTTCAAAATGTGTCTAATTTCAGTTAGGTCAACAGGTCTGGTACCTAGGTAATAAAAGGAATCCCGCGGGCGGGAAAATTCAATTCTTTAATTATATTATAACTTTCGTGAGACATACTAAATTAATTATTATGTTATCGGCTTACTCACGTAACGGTTTGACGAGGAACTCGACTAGTTTCAAGCGTAGCAGCGCGACATTGTCAGTAGCAGCGCGACAATCGCCGCGTCGTGTGTCGCGGAATGCTTTTCATGAGTATGAGCCTCTAGCATGGCTTGAAACTAGTCGAGTTCCTCGTCAAAACGTTACGTGAGTAAGCCGATAATAATTAACTCAATTCTTCTGCTTGGTGTTCACAATCGTTATATTTTTTTAAATCAAATCTTAACGTTAATTGAACAGGTAAGTTCCCATTGTTTGATTTTTCTTAGACTAAGTATTTTTTCTGTGAAATAAACATTCAGACTAAATAGATATTACACATTATTTTTCATCCAAAACTGCAGCTGTAGTACCAAAACATTGTTTGTTCAAATGACAGTCGTATTCATATAAAAAAATAAACATTAATGACTTAACATCTGGCTTTTCATAACTATAATTAACTAAGACAAGGATGATGACGGGGTATGAAAATGGAAAATCTAATTAGTCCATCAAGTAGGTAATGAAAAACTATTAGACACGTATTTTATTATTTCTCTATTTCTCTAATACCTAGATAAAACGAATCACAGTTTAGGAGTCGGAGTAAATACATCATTTTTAAGTATAAAATGTACTTAGAAGTGACGTCACGCGATATTTCAAATCGATACATCTCCGAAAGTATTTGTTTCCGTAAGAAAATAAAAAATTCGTGTCTAACATTTTCATGGACATTATGTATAGAAAAATTAGTCATCTACCCTATTCCAAAGTTTATACTTACCTCCATATTTTGTACATAATTATTTAATTTAGATAGAGCTCTTAAAGTACAAAGCATATACGTTTGTTTATTCAAGATTTTTATCATTTGTTTTCTTTGTTTATTTCTGAACTGTATCTATTCTGTCGGTAATCTAATGTAAGGTAGCTTTTACAACTTCGAATGTTTTAGTGTGTACATAAAATGTGTTCATTCGATGCTGTACTTCTATATTTTTAGTTTATGAACACATTTGTGAATATTCATATGTTTTATGTATGAAAGACGTTTGATAAAATTAGTTATTATACAAAATTAATTTTGGTTAGTAAGTGATTCATTTGATATGTGAAATTAAATATTCATATAAAAGTTAATATATTTATTTCCAAAATGGTGTGTTACAGGGGCCTATACTGGGTCCAATAAAAATGATGACGGGGTATAAAAACCTATTTAGTCCGTCAGTTTAGATAATGAAAAAATATTAGACATGTATTTTTTTATTTGTCATATAAGATAACAATGCTTAGATAAAACGAAGCAGAGTTTAGGAGTGGGGGCAAATACGTCATTTCTACGTATAAATGTGCATAGAAGTGACGTCACGTGACATTTTAAATCGACATATCTTCGAAAGTATTTGCAAGTATCCGTAAGAAAATTAAAAATACGTGTACAATATTTTAAAATAGTCTACAAGACGGACATTAAAACAAAAATTAGTCATCTACCCTATTATGGTTCTCGCAAAATATTTGTAACTTTTTAAAAAAATCTGTTTATTTTATACGAATCATTATGTACATACATAAAATTTGTTTGTATTCACAATTGTGTTCATCTTTAGTATTGACGTCGTGTAACATAATGTGACGTTAAATATTATAAATATATAAACTTTCATAGTAGTGAAACGAATGGAATTCTTATCTTTTGGCATTGTTGTATTTTTCTTATAGTAGGGGTCCTAAAAGCGACGAAATAAAAATTAGATTCGATGTATTTTGGTTTTATTTATCACTTTGATACAAAATACAAATTACCTTATGAGATATTTAATGAAGATAATCTTCTAAGGTCACAACAAAAACAGCATTAGGTACAGATAAAATTTGTAAAGGTAAAGCCAGCTAGCAATCATTAATCATTTTCATTTACCAAAAAGGTAAATATTGTTACCGTTGTGCCTTGCTCAATTAAAATTGGTCAGACGATTAGCTAAACTGTCAACTTAAAATAAGACAACAAATGTTTTTGTAATTATTATTATGATCGAAAACAATTGTTTGGCAATGACTTTTTGACCTTAGTAGAGTGCTTAATATTCATAGGATTGAGTTTATTGACCTTAGTCAGTTACTTGGTAACTATTACAGAAACCTGTTAGTTTATTTAGTGGGTACCTCACCTTACCTACACTTTTTATGGTATAGATCGGCAAACAAACTGACGGATGACGGATTACCTGACGGTAAGCAATTGGCACTACTCCCAACACCAGATTAGTTACAAGTGCGTTGTCGATAGCTTTTGGGGATTACAGTTTTGAGATGGGGGAGGGGAGAAATGGAGTCTCTGGTAACCTCACAACACTTCAATTGTTTCACGCATGAAGCAAATACGAAGAGGATACGCTAAAATGTGATTGTCCACTGTGACAAAACAAATTGACCCCTTAATGCCATTATAGGTAAAAAGGTATAGATAGGTTAAAAGCGCTCAAAAACTGGCAAATTAAAATGTGAACAAAGTGGTAACGTGTTTGTACTTAGTTTGTAATACGTCCCGCGCTTCCCGTAAAGTGTCACGCATTATGTTTACGGAAAGTCCAGATTTTTTATGGTATAAGCCAGTAAACGAGCAAACGGATCACCTGATGGTAAGCAATCACCGCCGCCCATGGATACCCGAAACACCAGAGGCGTTGCAAGTATTTTGTCAGCGTTTTGGGGGTTAGGAATTTAAGGTTATTGGGGAATCGGGGATTGAGAAGGGGGGTAATTGGGCCTCCAGCGACCTCACTCACGTAACGAACCACAACGCAAGCGTTGTTTCACGTCGGTTTTCTGTGAGGCCGTGGTATCACTCCGGTCGAGCCGGCCCATTCGTGCCGAAGCACGACTATCCACACTTGCACTAACGGATTATTCCCATTATTGAAGGGAAGTTGTTACGAAATTATTTTACTCATACTTTTTAAAATGACTATCCTCCTCCTCTTAGCTTCGATTTCCTCGTTGCTGAGGGTCGTGATCGTGTCGTCGTTCTGCATCATCTTCTCACGTATGAACTTTCTGCATCCAATTCTACCTTTGGCGGTGTGGAGGGGCATTGTGGACAATGGAATCCAGTGCAGTTTTGATCTGGGGCCTTAGTCTGCTACTACAATTGTGTCAGAATGGTCGATCATTGAGCAGTGCAAGAGGGACGGAGCTATGTAGGTTGTATAGCTCCTTCCCTCTTGAACTACCCCGACATGTCGGGCTACGACCACGACACCTTTTCCCATCCACGCAGTTAGTTCGAAAGGCTGTCAAAGGAATGCGGTTCAAGGAGCATCTTCCTCCAGCGCCACATCTTGAAGGCGTCAATGCGTTTGCGGTGTGCTGCCTTCAGACACCATGTCTCTGCGTCACAAGAGAAGATCGAGAAGACCAGGGTCCGTATCAGTTTGGTTTTGGTTTTGACGGAGATATTTCGATCTCTCCATATCTTGTCAAGCTGAAACATGGCGCTCTTAGCCATGCTAATTCTCCTGCACACCTCCTTCTCGCATGATCCATTGTTGAACCCAGGTCAATGAAGTTAGCTACTAGTTCTAAGTCTAATGCGCCGGTAAGTTCCAATTATCTAGATCTATCCACAACCAAGCTGATCTATGTATATAAAATAACTATCCATAGTTATGTTAATTTTTATCAATTTACAATAAGGCTTAGTAAAGTAAAATTGCACGTTTGGCGCAGTGGCTGAGTAGCTGGCTACCGTGCAACGAATAGCGGGATCGATTCCCGCACAAAGCAACTCTTTGTGTGATCCACAATTTTTATTCCAGGTCTGGGTGTGATGTACACGTGAAATTGTAAGTTTGTAAACACACTTACGACACAGGAGAAACCATAGTGTGTAACCACAATTCTTAAAAAAAAAGGTAATAATATGTTTTTATTACTATTTCGACAATTGCCAAAATGGCGCTAGTTTATCCAAATTCAAATTACATTAGAAACACGTACGATACATCTTTTAAAAAAAAAAAAACTTGATATTTTCCTAAAAGCAACATAAACACAAGGAATACGGATGCAAAATCTTACCAAACCGAATTATTTTCTTATTTTTCGAACAAATAAGTATTATGCTCGAATCTGTTCGTAAACACTCATGTTCATTCGAGCATTCTCATCTCGATAAACGGGTTTCGGTTGTTTCGTATTAGGCAGCAATTTTTCCTGTTTACTATGTAAAAGAAAATTAAATAACATTCTCAAAGAAAATCTGCGTTGAATATAATTTTGTTCAGATATTTCGAAACCTGTCTCGTAATGGACGGATTAAATTAATACTGCTGCCTCAAATTGCCTCTCAGAAATTTTCTCTTGAAAGCCGAAACCGAATTGGCTTTCAATTTTTTTTTCGCTATTACTCGATAACCGCGGCTATTTACTGTGACAAGATTTTGCGACAGTTATTTATATTATTTTGAAATATTTATATAGTTCAAGACTGCCTCGTTGGTCGAGTGGTTGCAAGTGCGACTGCCGAACAAGGGGTCTCGGGTTCGATTCCCGGGTCGCGCAAAGTACTACAGGGCTTTTTTCGGATTTTCGAAAAATTTCTCGGTGGTAGCACGGAGTCTGGAATTGTGTCTAGTATATGGCAATAGGCTCACCCCCTATTACATGGGACCTGTAAAACAAATGGAGAAAAGTGGGTGTACATTGTATAGCGGCATGAGGTGCCGTAATGTGCATCTGCCTACCCCTTCGGGGATAAAAGGCGTGACGTTGTGTGTGTGTGTGTGTGAGTTGTTCAAGTATTTAATTTTATTCAAATTAATATGACAAACTATTTTCATAGATTAAGGAAGCCAGTAAAAAGCAAATAGATCAGGTTGCTTTATTAGATGCAGCAGTCATAAATAACAAATCTGAACACATTATGGCCTAGAGAATTCCAGTGCGATATCTCGCCGATTTCGAAAGTGCTCTATCATCACTAGTTAGTATAAAACAAAGTTTCCCTAAGTCCCTTTGTATGCTTAAATCTTTAAAACTACGCAACGGATTTTGATGCGATTTTTTTTAATAGATAAAATTATTCATGAGAAGTTTTATATGTATAATATATCACCATTGCACCCATGCGAAGCTGGGGCAGGTCGCTAGTTATGACTATAAAATACGGAGAAAGCACGAGATGATTTCACCAATCAAAAAAAAATTGGAACTGTTCCGTCATTTTGTTGCAAATGTGTAAGAAATATACACACAAACTCACAAACTTTTGCATTTTATAACATTAGTAAGACAAGATTAAAAGCAGAACCTTAAGCCTCCAAACCCTGAATTAAGAATAGAATTCTTCATTATACTACTAAAACACTAGCTTTCGAGACAAATGCTAATATAAGAAATAACGTAGCTACTCCCACGTAAAAGAATATCTTGTCGAAGTATATAAAACAAAACCATCTCCCGGTGCATTCGGGAAAGTCCATTACAGTCGTAAAGTGCAAAGTTCCACCAAGCCCGAAAGTTATTTGAGACACTGAATTTATACTCCGGAATTGCATTTTACACCTTAAGCCTCGTATAATAAAGTAGTTTTTGAAATAAGCTAGGCTCTCAGTATAAGGAACTTCCGTGGAAAATAGCCAGGAGTAGAATAAGATTTTTTTAAACATTACCATTAGATAAAATGGATCAGTTGGTCCTATTTTCGATAAAGTGTTACAGATGGAGTTTTACCTAGGTTATGTCTCTTCCGCCAGAGATGTGTTGTGTACAGTAGCTATTTAAGTTTACTTAACTATTAAGTTTTTATAGGAAAATGGGACTGATATACTTTTAAGTGTGGGAGAGCCATGCTTCGGCACGAATGGGCCGGCTCGACCGGAGTGATACCACGGCCTCACAGAAAACCGACGTGAAACAACGCTTACGTTGTGTTTCGTTGTGTGAGTGAGGTTAGCGGAGGTCCAATTCCCCCCTTCCCAATCTTCCCCATCCCCATTCCCGAACAACAACCCTTAACTTCCTAACTCCCAAAAAGCCGGTAACGCATTTGTAAAGCCTCTGGTGTTTCAAGTGTCCATGGGCGGCGACGATTGCTTACCATCAGGTAATACGTCTGCTCGATTACCGGTCTCATAAAAAAAATGATAATTTAACACAGGTTTGTTGCACACATGGGTATTTTGTTACACGCTGTATATTACCAAATTCTTGCTGTCGATAGGCGGCCAGGGCGCCATGACACCACCCCACGATAATATATTTCTGCCTTTAAACGGCTCGTCATCCGCTTACGTATGTATCATGGAAATCTGCAGCAATTTCCATAATTACGCTGTTATGCTAAACGTTGCTATTGCAAATAAATAAGGCGTACCATGACGTACGTCTGTGATGATTATATTATCTTTTGACGACGTTAATTTTTCTAAAGTTGCTGACAACTTTTGAACGCATGCCTTTGGTACGCAAAAAATAAGGAATTGATTATTTTTTTCTTTTTTTTTCTTATAAAAACGTTGCCCCACATTAGGATTTTCTCCTGTGTCGTGGGTGCGTTTACAAACATACCTACAAGTTCACATACACATGACACCCAGACCCGAAACAACTATTTGTGGATCACACAAAGAGTTGCTCCGTGCTGGAATCGAACCCGCTACCCGTTTCGCGGCGGCCAGTTGCCCAGCTACCGCACCAACCGTGCAAAAAATTAGGAAGATTTTATTTTTTGCTTACAATTGGTGCCCCGTATAATTTATACGGCAGATACGGCGCTAACTATGCCGCCGTTGTGTAGGCACTTTTCGCATAGCACGTGCCATCTATAGAGAGATTTTTCTTCGAGAATTACTAGACGTGATGCTTTGATGATGTATACTATGAAACAAAGCCCTTTTACTTCGGGACGAAAACAATAAAAAATCACGGTACATAATTTAAACAGTAATATTATAACTGCACAGCTCAATTGTGTCAACCTCTCAGTTAAAACGATAACACATAATTTTTACAACACTTTCCGAACAAACTAAAAATCTATAGCAACAACGTCACGTCTTTTATCCCCGAAGGGGTAGGCAGAGGTGCTCATTACGACACGTAATGCCGCTATACAATGTATACCCACTTTTCACCATTTTTGTTATAAGTCCCATGTAATAGGGGGTAAGCCTATTGCCATATACTGGACACAATTCCAGACTCCGTGCTACCACTGAGAAATTTTCGAAAAACCGAAAAAAGCCCAGTAATACTTTGCCCGACCCGGGAATCGAACCCGAGACCCCATGTCCGGCAGTCGCACTTGCGACCACTCGACCAACGAGGCAGTCTTAAAAATCTATAATTATTAATATTTAACCTCAAACCTGCCCAGTCCTCACACACACAAGGCCACAACACAAATAACAAAAAAGTATTCACTGTTCAAGTGTCCCTCTATAAATAAAATATCAATTAAAACTATTCTAGTTCCATTTGACATGACCCTTATCAAAGTTGGAGACAGGCCTTCGAAGTTTGATGCGACGTAGCTTCCAAAGTACGCCGTGATAGCACACGCTACACATCAACTTATAAAAACTAGTATGTCATTGTCTCGCTTTGTACATTTTTTTTTATGATACACGCCGGTAATCGAGGTATTACCTGATGGTAAGCAATCGCCGCCGCCCATGGACACTTAAAACACCAGAGGCGTTACAAGTACGTTGCCGGCTTTTTGGGAGTTAGGAATTTAAGGGTTGTTGTTCGGGAATCGGGGATGGGGAAGATTGGGAAGGGGGGAATTGGGCCTCCGGTAACCTCACTCTCACAACGCAAGCGTTGTTTCACGTCGGTTTTCTGTGAGGCCCGGTCACTCCGGTCGAGCCGGCCCATTCGTGCCGAAGCATGGCTCTCCCGCACTTAAAACTTTATTTACACTTAAAAAACTTATTTATTTAAAGTAAGATAGTATAACATTACAGTCATCAAACCTCCTCCTAATATTTTAAAATAATCTACAAGACGTACATTAAAATAAAAATTAGTCATCTACCCTATAGAAATTGACACAATTTCTACGAATCAAAATGTGTTATAACACGATGTTTCATCGTAATAAAGTCAATATAGAAACGTAACTTAGTTGAAAACACTTTGGTTGCGAGACACCAGTCTTTCGTGAGGGAAATTACCCACTTTACCAAGTTATATTAAATGAACAAGTACATAATTCATGTTAAGAAAGTCACAAGTATCTAATATTATTTCTATTTTACTGGGATTCTGAGATTCGAGGAAACATGTTGCATTACGTAATTTGCATTTCGAGAAACGTTTTGGTCCAATGTCTTTCAATCTGTACTTTATTTAAAACTAGCTACTTCCGCGCGGTTTCACCCGCTCTGCTCGGTTCCTATTGATCGTAGCGTGATGATTTATAGCCTATAACCTTCCTCGATAAATGCGCTATCCAACACAAAAATAATTATTCAAATCGGACCTGTGGTTCCTGAGATTAGCGCGTTCAAACAAACAAACAAACTCTTCAGCTTTATGATATTATATAAAGTATAGATTTCTCACTTATTGTAATATAAGTGGCCACTGTTGACCAAAGTCCTCTTCTCGTACGGAAAAGGTTTGAGTATTAATCAGCACGCTTGCTCAATGCAGTTTGGCGATTTCTAACTTGTAATTAGGAATTATATGCTCAAGTTTTCTCACTATGTTTTCCTTCGCCATTTGTCAGTGGTGTCAAAAGGTATGCGTCCACAGGCCCGTATCGTACGCATCGCACGCACCGCACGATGCGGGCCTGTGGACGCTTACCTTAAAGGCTTAGAAAATAGCTGCCCTATAATTCGGAAAATGACACATTGGCTTGCTATTGATAGGTTTCGAACATACACATAAACATTCTCGTTTATGATTGTTAAACACTAAACATTACTCAACATTTGGAGATCACTCCGTATTCTAGCATACAATACCAACGTTTTACCAGCCCATGATAGTACGTTGTGTTCTGTCTTTATGTTTTACACATAGGCAAACTGAAATTTAATCTTAATCATTCCATATTAAGGTACAAAATCTAGTGAAGAAGCTAAGGTTAGCTTGTTCTGCTGGCCTCTATACAAAGCCATGACGTCATCCCAGTTTCCTAGAATAAGGTAAATGATGTGCGAAATCATTGCCCTTACACAAAACTTATACTTAATATTTTCATCCGTATCAAAATTTATACGCGCTTGTATATTGAACCTTCACGTAATGACATAGAGAGGTTTATTGATTGTATAGTGTTATTTAATAAAAGCTATTTTCATAATATTTTTTGTCTAGTGTTTATGGTGGAGAAACGATTTCGCTCTGAAACAAAATACTCTCAAAGTTATAATCAAAGTTCATATTATAGTTATTCGGCCATTGATCCATTGAAAGCTCAATCATAAGTATTGATTTAATTAAATTCACAATGTCAAGATTCATTTCCCACTTATTGTAAAAAGTATTCAGGGTTACCATTACAGAATTTACATTCTGTGTTTCGTTTTGGACATTTCCCGTGGAATATCCGCAACTTATTCATGAATCTCGACAAGCCTTGGTCGCGTTTTTTTGTAATTTAAAATTCAATGATTTTTTATCCGCACTCTCAAAATGACTAAATCCTACATAAATGAATGGTAAACAAAGTTAATTTATATTCATTTATAGCCTTACCTGTCTGTATTTCATTTTATTTTTATAAGAATATTAAATGTGTTCAAGTTGTGCTCTTCTTCTTAATATATCTATATTACGACCATTCTGTGGTGGTAACGTTATATTGAATTGATTATGGTGATCATATTTGATATCGTGGTGGTCCGGAGGTTTATGACGCCCGCTTCTCATGCATGAGAATGAGGGTTTGAAATCTACCAACGGCAAGTAGCAATGTCACTTTTTCTGAGTTATATGTGCTTTCTAACATTATTTAGACACCACTGACAAACGGTGAAGGAAAACATAATGTGGAAACTTGGGCTTATAATTATTATATTTTCTGATTATAAGCTTGAAATTGTGCTGCGAAGTTTTAAAGACGAAAAATATTATGCAAGGCATGGCGAGTGATGCTCAAACCGTCTCCATGTGAGAAGAGGCTTTGGTCAGCAGTGGCCACTTATAGACTGATGATGTGTATATAAGACGTCATCTTATTGAAGCTCTAGCAATAATTTTTTAGCGAAATGTGTACTTACAAAGCGTCAACGTAAGTTTAAGTGTGGGAGAGCCGATGTTCCGTAACAACGCTTGCGTTGTGTTTCGTTGTGTGAGTGAGGTTACCGGAATCCTAATTACCCCCTTTCTCAATCTTACCAATCCCCGATTCATCAACAACCCTTAAATTCCTAACCACCAAAGGCCAACAACGTATTTTTAACGCCTCTGGTGTTTGAAGTGTCCATGAGCGGCGACGATCGCTTACCATCAGGTGATCCGTCAGCTCGATTGCCAGCTTATTCTCTAAAAAAATATTATGGGTATCAAAGAAGTTTAAACCTTAGTTTTATCGTCCAAAGTTGTACTTTAGATTAGCTGGAACGAATCCTACTAAAACACGGACACAAAAACGTTAATTCATCGTTTATATACCGATAAAAGGAACAAGTCAAGTACCTCAATACTTACATGTAGACGACTTGTTCATTGTTTGATGCAGGAACACAGTTACCCATGGCTCGCTATAAATAGATTGAAAATGTCCATCGTGACCATTGTATAGCCTTTGTAGGTACCACGCACCTTTCAGCTGGATGATTCCATTATACGTTACACACATTGATTAATGGAGAACCTTTCGCACCATTAGCCAAGATCAATCATCGGTAAGCTTTCGGAGGTGTCTCATTGTGGCAAAGCTGATCTCCATTTTGAATTTCATTATAAACTCCCACGTCTTTAACGTTAAACAGATCTAGTTAAGGTTTTGATAGACAAGCGAGTAATGATGTCATCAATAGCGAATATAAGGCAAGCCCTTTTAAGGCTTAAAGCTAGTTTATATTAGACGGCAAGGAGTTAAAATTTTGTAGCTTGTATTTATACATTTTTTAAATTGTGATGTGTTATTAATCTAATCTAACTTAACAAAACTAGGTTAGAAAAGTAACTAACTATGTATATACATATGTATGAATTTAGTACAATACATTCATCCAAGCATCCGTTTGTTGTACATCCCGCTTTAATTTGTGCTATGTCACTCAGGAAATGGATCCGTAATCAACAACCGTACAACGCTGGCTCCTAACTATGTGTCAGCTAGTCATGTTTATTTATTCCTTATTTTTTTATTGTAAACTTTGCCCCACATTATAGTTTTCTCCTGTGTCGTGGATGCGTTTACAAAAATTAAATTTCACGTACACATTACACCCAAATGAACTAATTGGGAATCAAATCTTTATCACGCCTGTTGATTACCTGAAGAGGCAAAAAGGGCTAAAAGTAACAAGTGATCAAACCGCCTCATCATTATCATCACCATTATCAGGGTTAATTAACCGACTTCCCAAAAAGAAGGAGGTATGTTTTTTTAATTCTAGATTTGGCAGACCTTCTACGAAATCTGTTCGGAAGTCTATATATGAAGAAAATTATATTAGTAAGCCGCAAATGAAAAATTAAAGGTGGATTTAATATGTGTTCCTATGTCTACTCTATCCTTTTGAGAAATGACCCAGGTATCGATCATAGACCTCTTGTGCGTCAGTCGATTTTCAGTATGGACGTACATATCAGTCTTTTCCCTCCTTATCTACCACAATCATGACACGTGATAAGTGATGGGAAACATAGAGCGGTAACAATGTGGATAATAGAATTATTCTATATAATATTATGATGCATGTTTGCATGGAGTGTGATCTTATGTTAAAATTAGAATTTTCCGCGGACGAAGTCGCGGGCAGAAGCTACATAGTACAATTAATTATAATTGAGACAGTTTGTGAGAAAGCAATATGTTATTTGCTCTTTCACGCAAAAACGCTAAAGATATTAAAATAAAATTCGATAGAGAGAGAGAGAGAGAGCTAGAGGGCCGCTAGCAAAAGTTTGTTCTCAGTATATTATGTATGGTACACGACAACATCAATAGTTCCTATGTACAAAGTATGTCATACTCTTATCCTGCAATTTAATTGCAATTTTCCTTTAAAATCATCATTTGGTTAAACCCAATTCGCCTTCCCTTTTTAATATCTCGACTCTTAATCTAAGCAATTTCGTTAAAAGTCGGTTACTAATTAAAGGTTAACTCTCGGGATGACTGCCCTTAAATCTTAACAAGGAGACGCCAGTTAAAGGGGTCAAAAACTGTGTCAGTTTCGTGAACAGCACATGTAATTAACTTTGATACATTTAAAGGGTGATGTGTTTTATTTCTTCGATAAAAATGTTATTATTATGTTTTGACTGCCCTACCAACAGTTCGTGACAGTCCTGCCACACTGCTGCCTGCTTTATTTGTTTGCCTTTACATAAGAGCATTAACCGTCATCTCTACGCTTGGTTAAGAGTATTTTAACAGGTTCAGATTAATATTGTATGTTTTATATCGAGATCATACTATATTTGCCATTGTCATTTACCAAGGCGTAAATAGACAACATTTTGATGGTTCATAATATGAACATATAAGTGTTTCGTAACTGAAATTCATAAAATATGGCGCTTTTATATGGAAATTCGTGAAATGGTTCACTTTTATAATCACCATCAATTATGTCAAATTCATGAAAAAGTTAATGTTAATGGAGAAGAACATTTGATATTTCATATTGTTAGTTTTTATTCATTTTGTGTGTATTTCGTAGAAAAAGTTATGTATTTTAAGTTATTATTTCAATTGTGCACTTAGGACCATAAGAAAATAGGTTAGAACATGTGTATCTTGAAAAAAAATTATTTGTATACCGAAGAAGACAGTCGGCTTCAAGTATTTTGAATTTTGTGTATATTTCGTTATATATTTTACGTTATTATTATAATTATGCACTTAGGACTATACGAAAACATGTCACAAGACGCGCGTCTTGAAGAAATTAGTTTCTGTATCGAAGAAGAAACATCGATCTTCATCTTAAGAATTTAGTATATCCAGAGGATGCTGGGTAGTTATGCCTTGGTAGGAGCCCTTCGAAGTAAACGAGGACACAGCACAGCTGTCACTAAAATAATATCTGGTTTGGCAGCTAAAATATTTAACCACCCTTAAATAATAAAAAAGAAGATACAAAGAAAAAGATATTCATTTTAAATCGTTTTATTCACATATATTATATAATATTTATTCTAGATTACAATTTTACATACACATACTGCAGAATAATTATTTTATTTATACAATTTTATATATATTTATTTTTCCTATTCAAAGTCAAAGTCAAATTTATTTATTTCAAATTGACCGGGAAGACATTTTTGAACTTCAAAGCAAATATTATAATATAAAAAAAAACAAAATGTCAGTCCTCTAGTGAAGCTATTTCCTCATTCCAAAGTGTAAACTCCTATGGAGAAGAACGAGCAAGAAACTCCATAGGTTACATCATAAACTGGATCAAAACCGAACTCCAAAACTCGCCAAGAAATATGGACTACACTAACAAAATACAGGAGACATCATTCGTGGTCATGCGTACTAATGAAGACACGATGGCGACGTTGCATTATGATATTATTAAGCACAGGCATGACCAATAGCAAATATCATTATCAAAAATAGCCTCAAAATATATTCAAATTTGTCCCCACCTTTAAATACCAACAATACCGAAAACTGTGCTTGAAAAGTCATCCCATAAATTATACTTTGATGGAGCCATCCTCACTGACCGCTCATTACAATAGATCAGACATTACCCTCATTGATAAAACTAACAAAACTGCACAAATCGTAGATAAAGCTAAACTAAACTCCTAAATACACTCCCGGGAGAGGCCCTATTTTCCAACTCCCATTAGTACCCGTGACTAACCGGAGAGACCTCTCCTGCCTCATTCTTGCCTTAATCGGCTGGTTTGAGTGGATATTTGCAAGAGTGGTGCAACTCCACTTGGTGGAAGGATGTAACCCAGTAAGATGCGGGTAGGGGTCTTGACCGTACTTCCGGGATTGCTTTGATAGCCGTGGGATGCCTCTCCTTCTTCAAGCAGCTCAACGTATGTTGCCCCCTTGTCGCTACATGCTAGCGGCCGTTTTCGGGGGCCCAGTAATTGAGTTTGCTAGTCACCCCCTGCCTGTTTGCCCGTATGTATCAATATTGGTCAGGGGCAGGGGCCATAATATTCCATGTCAGCTTGGAGTTGTCATGCTCACTCAAAGGTTTCATTGGCGGTGGACATTGGTCGCTCGATTCCCTCTAATATAGTTCCTCGTTCCTCCAGTATCATGTTCGTGAACGGGCGCTGTCAATTAGGACTGGTCAGCTCCGCACTGCATTATTGTATTGTCCTTAAGGTTTATTTCTTATTTTTTTCTATCTTTATCAACGAAACAATGTAACCAAGAATTGTATTGCAAACCTGATTGAAAAGGAACGGAACTGACACAAATGCACTTTACTGGTCTAATTTCATTCTAGTTATGTGTGGGTGGCTATAGAATAGTTAACCGGTTAACTATTCTATGTATAGCCACCCACACCCATAATCCTATCATTTATTTTTACCATATCTCACAATAGTCCTGCGTCAACCGGGGATTGTCATTTGGCGTACTTCCATAGTGCATACAGGGATAATCGCCGGCTAATGCCCCATTACATTTAGATTAAAATTGGCCTCTGCGAGTTGGCTTCGGCTCCTCGTACGCCTTCCAAAGGTCTAGGACCTTGTAGTCCCGTGATATGAAAAGACCGAACATAATAATATTCAAACTTATAAGAGTAAAGATAAGAACAAAGAAACAGTGGAAATACATAAATGAAATTAAATATTAACAAAAGCAATTGCGCATGCTCATATTATCAAAAGGGCCTCCACCTCAGCATTGTGTCGAGCATATACGCCCAACGCTGGGTTTCAGATGGCACCCTGCAGTACTTAACTCACGGACGGCGGTACGCCATTCAATAGTAAATGTGAGAGCCCTGTAATTAACTAGAATGAAATTAGACCAGTAAAGTGCATTTGTGTCAGTTCCGTTCCTTTTCAATCAGGTTTGCAATACAATTCTTGGTTACATTGTTTCGTTGATAAAGATAGAAAAAAATAAGAAATAAACCTTAAGGACAATACAATAATGCAGTGCGGAGCTGACCAGTCCTAATTGACAGCGCCCGTTCACGAACATGATACTGGAGGAACGAGGAACTATATTAGAGGGAATCGAGCGACCAATGTCCACCGCCAATGAAACCTTTGAGTGAGCATGACAACTCCAAGCTGACACAAATGCACTTTACTGGTCTAATTTCATTCTAGTTAATTACAGGGCTCTCACATTTACTATTGAATGGCGTACCGCCGTCCGTGAGATAAGTACTGCAGGGTGCCATCTGAAACCCAGCGTTGGGCGTATATGCTCGACACAATGCTGAGGTGGAGGCCCTTTTGATAATATGAGCATGCGCAATTGCTTTTGTTAATATTTAATTTAATTTATGTATTTCCACTGTTTCTTTGTTCTTATCTTTACTCTTATAAGTTTGAATATTATTATGTTCGGTCTTTTCATATCACGGGACTACCAGGTCCTAGACCTTTGGAAGGCGTACGAGGAGCCGAAGCCAACTCGCAGAGGCCAATTTTAATCTAAATGTAATGGGGCATTAGCCGGCGATTATCCCTGTATGCACTATGGAAGTACGCCAAATGACAATCCCCGGTTGACGCAGGACTATTGTGAGATATGGTAAAAATAAATGATAGGATTATGGGTGTGGGTGGCTATAGAATAGTTAACCGGTTAACTATGGAATACTATGGCCCCTGCCCCTGACCAATATTGATACATACGGGCAAACAGGCAGGGGGTGACTAGCAAACTCAATTACTAGGTCCCCGAAAACGGCCGCTAGCATGTAGCGACAAGGGGGCAACATACGTTGAGCTGCTTGAGGAAGGAGAGGCATCCCACGGCTATCAAAGCAATCCCGGAAGTACGGTCAAGACCCCTACCCGCATCTTACTGGGTTACATCCTTCCACCAAGTGGAGTTGCACCACTCTTGCAAATATCCACTCAAACCAGCCGATAAAGGCAAGAATGAGGCAGGAGAGGTCTCTCCGGTTAGTCACGGGTACTAATGGGAGTTGGAAAATAGGGCCTCTCCCGGGAGTGTATTTAGGAGTTTAGTTTAGCTTTATCTACGATTTGTGCAGTTTTGTTAGTTTTATCAATGAGGGTAATGTCTGATCTATTGTAATGAGCGGTCAGTGAGGATGGCTCCATCAAAGTATAATTTATGGGATGAGTTTTCAAGCACAGTTTTCGGCATTGTTGGTATTTAAAGGTGGGGACAAATTTGAATATATTTTGAGGCTATTTTTGATAATGATATTTGCTATTGGTCATGCCTGTGCTTAACAATATCATAATGCAACGTCGCCATCGTGTCTTCATTAGTACGCATGACCACGAATGATGTCTCCTGTATTTTGTTAGTGTAGTAATAGTTTCTTGGCGAGTTTTGGATTTCGGTTTTGATCCAGTTTATGATGCCAAAAGGGTATATGATAATACATCGACACAACTATCGCTACACAATATCCCTGTGTGGGTATTCCGTAGTAATGTGCATAAAAACGTTTGTCCATTACGCACACATTGGTATATACTATAAATTATTGTGTCGGTATATGAAAGAATTTCGTAAAAGATTTTATGAATAAAAACAAGGGTAGAGATAAAAATAATACTTAACAAACATTTAATAAATCGAACATCGAACGATCGAGCTACACAATTATACTTATACAAATATGTCTTAAGGAATCTTCTCGTCGTATATTTGTTATTGAATCTATTACAATATTTCGTAACGCTTATTAATTGCACGTTTGGCGTAATGGTTAACGCTTTGAAACATAAGACAGAGTGTCGCAGGATCGAACCCAGCACTCAACTACGAGTTCTTTTTGTAGTGTTTATCAAATATTTTTAAACAACATCTAATTCTAAATTTCTAATGATTCGATACTTGAGTATTAAATTTGTAATGTTTGTGGCGACCATGAAACTCTCGGGTCATTTTATTTAGCTCGTTTATAAAGTAACTACCCAATTCTTTAAATGTTTTCCAATTCACCCAACTTACAAAATAATTGCATTCTTAGTTGTCAATTTATGAGCATTTCATTTTCATTGTTTATTGCTACCATAATTCATGTGTAAAGCTCAAAATGTCTCAACACTTCACAAATTTGAAAAAGGCAGAACTAATTATTTTGCACGAACAAAAGATCTCATTTAGTGAAATAGAAAGGCGCTTAATGATATCGGTGAGTAAATAAGATAATTATTTTAACTATAATAAAATAATGTTATTATTTTTTGTTTTATAAAATACAAAAAATAATAACATAAAAATATAATGAATATTAATATTTGAATAATGAATACTTTTTTATTATTATTGATGAATTTATTATTAAGAATAAATAATTATTGCTTAATAAATTTAAACTTAATCTAATTTAATTTCTATGAGTTTAATTTATATTAATAAAAAATATACTAATAATAATATTTTCTTAAATATCCTTATAAATAATTTATTATTATCCTGTTCTAGCTTAAAGGATTTTTGTATTTTATTACTTTTTTTTTTAATCTTTATTTTATTTTATTTTTTGGGGTTTTTGTCCAACAAGGATATGTCAACCCCATCATACCTTATAACAATAATAAATTCATTTGTTATAAAAAAAAAACTTAACTGAATTATAAATAAAACTATAAATCTGCTCCTCACTGCTGAACAATTAACATTAATCTACACAATTTTTTTGCAGCTTTTGATTTAGGGTTTGCTAAAATGCTTTGAATCAAGCCTACATCCAGTCTATTTAAATTTTATTACTGTGAAGGTAAACTTATATATAATCATTTTGCATTATGTATTTTATACCTTACCCCACTATGTTGATTATAAAATATTGTAAAATTGTGTTTACTTGTAGTTATATTTTATTCCTATTGATAAGTAACTTTATAGTGTTTCGTGGTATTTTAAATATATATATTTTTTTTATAGTATAAGTCCATGCAGTTATTCGTGCGCAGATATGCGGAGACTAGTGATATTGAAAATTGCCAAGGTGGGCCGAAGCCGAAGGCAAATTCGTCAGCTCGCCACTACGGCATCATAGCCAGGCACAAGGCTGATCCCTTTTTCAACACGCACTACAGCAACATCACTCGATGTCTTCACGCAAACAATAAGGCCACGAACGCACAGGCAGGTGGCTTGCTTAGCGCCTAGTGTCTTGCGCGTCACCTAGCGAGTAGCCCAGTAAAACGAACGTTCTAAAATGAACGCGACCGGCTGCACTGCGCGCTTAGCGCCTAGCTAGTCACTTGGCGTGCATCCATGTAAACAAACGCATTTTAGAACGTTCGTTTTACTGGGCTACTCGCTAGGTGACGCGCTAGACACTAGGCGCTAAGCAAGCCACCTGCCTGTGCGTTCGCGGCCTAAGGAGGCACCTGCATTCTGGTTTAAGGTGCAGGAAGTCAGCCAAAAAGATATTACTGTCCACTATCCACCAGGAACAGCGATAAAATTTTGCCAAAAATTTTATAAATTTTGATTGGACTAATAATGTGGTTATATTTACCGATGTAAAAATTTCATTTCATGCTAGCAGCATAAACTTATGCGGTTAGAAATTGTCATAATTTCTTTCTATTCAACATGTTGATTCACTTCACTTCTCATTTTTAATAACTTATGTAACTGCTGTTCAACTTGTTTGAAGCATTATATTTACGCTCATCCTTAACCAACTTACAGTATGATTCGAAATGTTTTAATGTTAAAAACTTGTTTGTATTAATCGTAAGTGTAAGCGGAACGCTCCCGAAAAACGCCACAAATTGTTTATGTTTTTATAACTTTAATCGTTCTTATGTTTGTATTATTCATGCTATATTAAAATTCAGCATTAGATTACAACTATTATAACTTAAAATAAACATTGAATTCTTATTTTTTTTTAAATAATACACGTTTTTTACCATCACCTGTTTGCGAGGTTTGGGAGCGTTCCGCTTACACCCTGTATGCCCACTCAATATTGAATCTTATAGCAACCGCCTTAAAACACATAATGGAGATTTCTAATAACAAAAATTAAATCTCAACAAATAACAATATGTATTGGAAAAAAATGTTTTAATTAAATTTTTATAATAATTTTATTTTTTAATACTTTTTTTAATTTAAAATTTTAATATTAAAAAAAAATATGTAATGTTTCTTCTTATTTAATAATAAGTAATAAACAATATTAAAATTTAATTTATTATTACTTAATTAATAATAAACATTTTTTTTTTTGTAATAATCATTAATTAACAAAAAAATTTTTATGAAAACAATTAATAACATTTTTTATTTGATTTATATCCAATAATTATACTTTATTTCTATAAAAATAAATTATATGTAATAAAAATAGATATCGTTTTATTTACCGACTTAAATGCTTCTTTTATAGTCTGATTTTATTATACAGAAAACAAAAAAGAAACTTAACAAAGACAAACAACGAAATAAAATACATCTAAAAAATATGTTTTGCTGGTTTCGAACCCACATCGGCGTAGAGAGAGACGATTAGAGCAAGCTCGTTAAACCAGTCGTCCACGAGCACTTCTAGTTTAGTGAAAATGTTGAATCATAGCATCAATTGTAAATATTTTTTACCTTACCCATCTATTAACCCTAGAAAGATAGTCTGCGTAAAAATTACGCATGCGTTTGCGAAATATAGCTCTATCTTTCTTAATAGTGGGAATCCATAGATGTGCGTTTAGGACATCTCATTCGTCGCTGGGAGCTTCCATATGACGCAATTGTCAGTAAGGTAAGTATAACCGATTTTAAGATATAACGACCCCATGCGTTAAAATTACGCATGATTATCTTTTACGTGACTTTTATGATTTCGATTAGTATAATATTTTTTTATTTTTTTTGATGTTATTGTAATTGTATATCATTACTAACATTAACAGTTTATTTTATAGATATTGGTGCAACAATGGGAAGTAGTTATTTGGACGAAGACCGTATCCTGGCCAGTCTCATGCAAAGTGACGACGAGCTTCCCTGTGAGGATACCGATAGTGAAGTAGGTGACCATGAGAGTGAAGATGACGTGCAGAGCGACACAAAAGTAGCTTTTATAGATGACTTAGAAGTACACAGAAGAAAGTACTGAAGAACCTATAGAAAAAAAGGAATTTTACTGTACTTTTTGCCCTTCTAAAATAAGGCGAAGGGCAAATGCGTCTTGTAATGTGCCAAAACTGTTTGTAACTGATTTTTATAGAATTCTATGTTCCTATAATATGTATAGGATATTGTTATTGTTGATTATGTGAAAAAAAGGCTGATTATCATGGTTAAAAATAATTTATAGTAGTAAAAGTAAATGTTAAAAAGTTTATTTGATTTATGACTGCAGTTTATAAGTTTGGTTATTTTTTATTAAAAACATATTTATAAATATATTATCTGCAGTTTAAATTATTCTTATATATGTGTCAATAGATATAACATACAATTTTATTGAAATAAGTTAATAAACAATAACCTACAGCTAAATAAAACACATGCGTAAATTTTACGCATGAGTATCTTTTCCGTACTACACAATATGATTATCTTTCTAGGGTTAAATTATAAAAATACGTATACCGACACAAAAATTATAGTATATACCAATGTATGCGTAATGGACAAACGTTTTTATGCACATTACTACGGAATACCCACACAGGGATATTGTGCAGCGATAGTTGTGTCGATGTGTTGGTGTATACTAGTTAACGTTGCTTTGTGTATGTCGATTCCAAAATCCATTATATTAATAAAAAATGTTGAAAAAAAATCATGCTGATGATGAATCAATAATTTTGATTTGCTGTTGCTTGTACGGTTTAAAACTAAAAAAATTCTTGATATTTGACCATAAGTCAGTGAACTCACATTCTCCGTATGCCACAACACGATAATATCCTGAAAAAAAAAAACAAAAGTTACATCACCTAATGGTAAGCATAAGCAATCGGCGACGCCGAGGGACATCCGAAACACTAATGGAATTAAAAGTGCGTTGTAAAACTTTTGAGGCGAATTTAAGAATTGGCGATTCGGGCATTGGAGGGATTGGAGAGGGGAGTAATTTGGCCTTCGGTAACTCAGACCTCCGGAAAGCATTGCTTTATCATGAGTTTTCAGTGGGGCCGTGGCACCGCTCCGGCAATCCGGTCGAGTTGGTCCAATCTATATTAAAGTCATTTAGTCTGTTGCTAAGGGTTTTTTATTTTAATACATAAAGTGACTGAAGAAGAACGTTTGTAGCCACATACATACTGGTGCTCACTGCTAGCATGATACGGCATGACATGACGAAGGATTTTATTACTAACTAGCTTCCGCCCGCGACTCCGTCCGCGTGGATGTCGGTCTTCGCATGGATCTTTTATTTCTCCATTTTGAGTAACTCTGACAGTGACATCTTATAAATATCTATTGGACGCAAATACGGCTAGACCTATAATAATTAAGAAGATTTCTCTATTGAGTTACTGCTGTTGATCTCGCGTTCTGTAGTATAAAACTAAAAATTAAGATTTTTTTCTACGTATTTTTCCAGGATTAAAGGTATCCTATTTTATGCCCAAAAAATAAGGTATTACTATACCAAGTTTCATCGAAATCGAACTGTTAGTTTTCACGTGATGCCTGAACATACAGACAGACAGACAGACAGACAAAAAAATCACATACTTGGATTTGGTATCGATCCAGTAACACCCCTTGCTATTTATTTTTTAAATATTTTCAATGTACAGAATGAAAGAATGAATTAATGAGAGTGTTATAAACGTAAGAGTAGACAAATATAATTAGAAAGCTCCAAACTGCTAAGTTATCGGGAGTTATACGTGTAATTGTGAGTCAACCATGAGAGATAGACATTTGCTGTCGTGGAATATTTTTTAAACAATTTTAAGGAGAACATTTCCGTCATACATGATTTCTGTGTAGCTTTAACCATTAAGGCTGCACACGCGAAGGAAGCTTAAAAAATGGAGTAAGTTCTCCTGTTTTCCCAACATTTCCCTTCACTGCTTTGCTCCTATTGATCGTAGCGTGATGAAAAGTATACTATAACCTGCCCAGGAGTGTGAAGAACAATTGTACCAAGTTTCGTTGAAATCTGTCGAGTGGTTTTTGTTTCTATAAAGAACATACAGACAGACAGACAGACAAAAAATTTTCTGATTGCATTTTTGGCGTCCGTATCGATCACTAATCACCTGCTGATAGTTATTTTGGAAATATATTTAATGTACAGAATTGACCTCTCTACAGATTTATTATAAGTATAGCTTTTGCCCGCGACTTCGTTCGCGTGGAATAGTGACTTCCGGCAAATTTTTGGTTTTAACCACATAGTTCCCGATCTCGCGGGATCTCTTCAAAAATGAGATGTGGAAGATATTCCAGGGAACTCTTCAAAAATCAACATAATGAGCTCTGCGTTTGAATTTAATAGATGTATACTCACTTAGGGCATTGAAAAAATAGTTTAAAAACGGACTTAAACTAACTTAAAACTAAAGAAAGCTACGTTAATTTATAACAATTAAAAAAGAAACTATATTACAACCTATCCTCTATGCTATAATAACCAAGCTTAAACTAAATAATTTAAAAGAAACGACTTAAATCTAATCTAATTAAAAAAAAAATTAGACTTACAATTTTATTAAAAAAACTAACTACAGTAACTACTAATAATCGATATCAAACTAAACCTACGTTAAATAGTTTAACCAAAAAACCAGGAAAACCCAACAAATAAACTTATTAATTGACAAATACAACGAAACCAATTTAGAATATACGAAACAGCAGGACCACTACAGACAAATAATCATACGACTGATAATACACTTTTTCTACGATAGTACCGAAGCGCTCGGCCGATACCCAACGTCGTGTAACGATCGACATAGAATTATTTATAAATAATTTATTTCTTATTTGATTTTTTTGGTTTTTGAAATAAAAATATATCTATGTCCTTTCTAAGGTTCTAAACTATATCTGTACCAAATTTCAACCAAATCCGTCAAATAGTTGAGATTAATGGTATAAGCATAGAATAGTGTTCGACGTGATTCTTTAATTTGACATAACTTTTTTATTTATGAACCGATTGACATGAAACAAACACTAAATGTAAATTGAAGCATACCACAATATATTCGTGAAAACCGCATCCAACTCGGATCAGCCGTTTCTGAGATTAGCGCGCATAGACACACAGATAAACAGACAAACAGATAAACAGACAAACAGACAAACAGACAAAAAAAAGTTAATTACATTTTTGGGTTCGACATCGACATAACAATAACCCCTGCTATTTTTTTTATTTTTATTTTCAATGTACAGACAGCACTTTTCTACGATTTTATTATATGTATAGATCAAGAAATTTTGAATCTTATGTCAATGAATTTAGAGTTCATGTTCTTTATTTCGATGTGTCGAGGAGTTTAGGTCATGGCATACAGTAATGCCACGGCCAAGCCACGGCATTTTTACGTTGAAAAACCCAACATCGAGTTGATAACGTGCGGACCCGTGCGTACAGCCTTTTCGTATTGACGTTATGAAATATATCAATGGCATAAGATTTAATTATAAATACCAACATTTGATGAAAATTGTTATAATATTATTATTGTTTCGTCTTAAACGAATTAACAGGCTTTATACCACGGTATCCAGTCAATATAATACAACACATTAAAGTGACGTAAAGATATTATATTCTATATGGCTCATTAAACTTTTTCAAAAATGTTTGTATTAAAAATTGTCTCAACACATAATATTATAAATTGTACACACATACACACATCCAATACTTTTGATTTAACAATTGCATATCTACACAGAACCATAGACATACTTTCACACAAAAATGCACAATTGTAAATGTACTCAAAATACACTGGAACTCACCTCGACACTGTAATCACTGCCTCATATACAAAACAAGTGTTAAAAAATACTACATCATCTGATTTACAATTCACTAGTGTGTAATGTTTTGCACTGCGCTGGGCTTCCCTTTGACTGTCATAATAACCTACTTATCTTTTTAATGTTAAACTTATTTTTTGTTATAAACCGAGCATATTATGCAGATGTAATTAATATGGAACGGAAATTCAGATTATTGCTTCACATATACCATGGATAGTACACATACTATAACGCAGGAAATAGATGAAGTGGCTATAGCGCAGTCGAAAGAGTATCAGCTTGATCACTTTTTAAAGCACTTTTATGTAGGCAAATCAGATCTCACAATTATATCACAGAACATTAGAAGCCTATATAGTAATTTGGACGACTTACTGGTCACTCTCAGTCAGTTTAAGTACAGTGTAGACCTATTGATCTTAAATGAATGTAGACTCGACGTAAATAAACCAACCCCTGAAATTAGAAACTATAATTGTTATACCACAAGTAATCATATCAAACAGTGCGACGGCGTAGCAGTATATATCAAATGTGAGCACATGGTTAGGGTTAAAGAAATAATATTAACTCACGCATCGTGCTTGCAAATAAAAATGCCTAATCTTGTTGTCCTTGCTATTTATCGATCCCCCTCAACTAACAATGCTGAAAATTTTATTAACTCACTTAATAATCATTTAAACTCCCTTAAATCATCTAAATATATAAAACTCAAAGGTGACTGACTGACTGACATAGTGATCTATCAACGCACAGCTGAAACCACTGGACGGATCGGGCTGAAATTTGGCATGCAGGTAGATGTTATGTCGTAGGCATCCGCTAAGAAAGGATTTTGATCAATTCTACCCCCAAGGGGATAAAATAGGGGATGAAAGTTTGTATGAAACTTTGTCAATTTTAAACCAATCGGACTGAGACTTTGCATGCATAAAGCTACTATGGCGTAGGCAATCCTTAAGAAAGGATTTTGATAAATTTCATCCCTAAGGGGATAAAATAGGGGATGAAAGTTTGTATACATCTTCTTAGATTTTATGAAGAAGTCCTGATGACGAATCAGAATTTTATGATGACGTTCGCTTAAATACGATTTTGATTAATTCAACCCCCATTCAACCCCCACGGGTGATAAAATAAGGGATGATGAAGGATGTAAAATGTATTAGTTTGAACCTATCAGTACGTAATGGAACGAACAAAATAATGTTTACAAATGATTTGACAAAATAATTTAAGCCTTTGGGAAATACCAGCAAAAACCCCAAGCAAGGCCGCGAGACGTAACAAAATTGCATTAGAAACATTATTTCCTACTTTATCCAAATCAAATATTTTTCCTTATCTGTTTGACAAATCGACAGGACATAAATATATATCTTTACTTAATAGGTATTATAAATCTAAAGAGGTTGTTACTTGATATGAATGCGCTAATGATCGAAACTATAAGTTTGAATTGGATTCACTTTTTTACACACGCTAAACAAAAGTAAAGCCGCAAAAACCATACCTAATTAATAATAATACTTCTTAACGCGAGCGAAGCCGCGGGCAAAAGCTAGTATAAAAATATAATAATAACTGGGGATATAAATATTAATATTAGGTATAAATCTACAGAAAAAACTAATGAGCGCACAAACAGATTAGGCTATTTGAATAATATGCTTGCAATGCATGGTTTGCTTCCGGGACATTCTTTACCAACTAGAGGCGAGAACTGTCTAGACCACTTTGTTTTAAAACTAAACAAAGCTAAAAACACTGCCTCTGTTGCTGTTTTGAATACTACTATCACGGATCACTGTATGATTTTTCTTAAATTATCAAATTTAGTAAATTCATTCAAATGTTCGAAAACTAAGACATTTATTAATTTTGAAAAAGCTATGACACTTAAATCTTAGTAATATCACTGAACTATATTTAATCGATGATCCAATTAAAATATCTACTCAATTGATTGACATACTTCAAAAATGCCTTAAACAGAACGCTATTACCACCCTAGTCCCGAAAAATAATCGCATAATTAAGCCTTGGATAACACCGGGTATTTTACGATGTATCCAAAACAGAAATAATATGCAGAGACAACTACGATCTGATCCTCAAAATAATATATTACATAATAATATATCCGAAGATATCGTAACTATTGCAACAGTTTAATTAAAAAACTCAGAAGAAAATATGATAAGGAACAACTACTAAAGGCAAACAAGAATCCGAAACATATATGGAACACTATTAACCTTATAACTCATCGCAAACCAAAGAAAAGTTTTAACCTTGAACTATTACATATAAAAACTACCCCTCATGATTCAGTAGACTACATGAATGATTATTTTTCGAACATTGGTAAAACTTTGGCTGAAGATATTACTGCCTCAGATAGATCGCAACAACACAATTATTCTGATCATACATTAAGATCACGAGCTTCTTCCTTCGTGCTTTATGATACAGATCCAAGAGAGGTTTATAATGTGCTAATGGGTCTTGGGTCTGATAGCGCTCCGGGTTGGGATGGTATTACAACAAAAATTTTAAAAACTGTCCAAGAGTTAGTGGTCCCCCTAATTTCACATCTTGCAAATTCATGTTTTAGCCAAGGCAAATTTCCACCAGCCCTTAAGCAAGCCATAATTACTCCAGTGTACAAGGGTGGAGACAGAGATGACGTTAGTAACTACAGACCTATTTCTGTTTTGCCTGCAATATCTAAAATAATTGAAAAGCTAATTAATAAAAGACTTACTAGCTACACTAACAAGTTCAACATTATTTCACAAGCTCAATATGGGTTTAAGACGCTATTATTAACCAAGTAGATTCAGGTAATAAATGTCTCACTGTCTTTCTTGACTTGAAAAAAGCTTTCGATACCGTCTCTGTCCCCATTCTTGTACGCAGTCTGGAAGATATTGGCATAAGAGGAACACCACTAGCATTACTCACAGATTATTTAAGTGATCGAAAGCAAAGGGTTAGGGTAGGAGAGTTTATTAGTAGGGAGACTAACGTGACCTACGGAGTTCCGCAGGGCAGCGTGCTTGGCCCAACTTTCTTTTTGATATACATGAATCATCTCTGCGGTATGTTGCTAGAAAATGGTCGCGTTTTCTCATATGCAGATGATACAGCTGTTGCTTTCTCTGGGGATACGTGGGAGGCTGTTCATCAAACTGCTGAAAAAGGCTTAATGGAAATTGTTAACTGGCTGAATATACATCTATTAACACTAAATATTTCAAAAACAAAATATATTGCATTTTCGAAATATAAGAACAATCAACCCGGTGCTAACTTCACTCTTAAAATTCACACTGGTGATAATATAACTAATACAAATTGTTCATGCCAAAATATTGAAAACGTAAGTTATATAAAATACCTAGGAATTATTGTGGATCAGCGGCTATCCTGGCACAACCATATAGATATGGTCCTAGCACGCACGAGGAAGCTCATTTGGATTTTCAAAAACTTAAGATATGTGACAACTAAAAAAATGTTAACACAAATATATTTATCTCTGGCTCAATCAATTCTGACCTACTGCGTCCCAGTCTGGGGAGGTGCAATAAAAACTAAGTTTCTTGAGCTAGAGCGAGCACACCGATATCTTATTAAGGTCATGTATTGTAAACCCTACAGATTCCCAACCAATGAATTATATTCCATACTTATATACTTCTTGCTACCTTAAAGCTACATAAAACTCTGCCTTATGACCCACGCTCTCTAGAAAAAAGGCGAAAACTCCAAGTTGCGCCAACTAAATTTGTTAAAACAAAATATGCGAGGAGACAGTTAGATTCAAGTTCCGCTGCGCTGTATAATAAAATAAATGAAATATTTAACATATATCCCAAGAGTACTAAAGATTGCAAACAGGCACTTGTTCAATGGCTAAAACTGAAGACCTATGATGACATTGAAACATTGCTGCAATCATAGTCATTACGAACTGTAAAATGTTAAAGCGTATACACGCACACACACCCCTACTCTCACACGCACACCCACACCCTTACTCACACACGCACACCCACGCCCCTACTCACACACGCACACCCACACCTCTACTCACTCACGCACACCCACACCCCTGCTCACACACACACACGCACACCCACACTCACACCCACACTCACACCCACACAGACACTCTCTCTCACACACACACACAGACACTCACACACTCTTTTCTTTTCTTTTAAGTTTTATTTTATTTTGTTTAAATTTTTGATACTCAAGTTCATTTATTAGGTATTGTTTTTCTTCTAGCACAGGTGTATCGTTTACTTAAAAGGAGGTCTCTATGTTATTATTGTTCTGTAATAATTATACAAGTTTCTGCAATAAACATTTTTTTTTATCTCAAATTTTATCAGCTATCACCCATAGACTTTTTAATCGATGTTGATCTATTTTAGGAGCTAATGTGTAATGAGCAGAGTTCAATAGGTCCTCATAACAAAATTGATAAACACCCAGTTAGGTTGTATAATATCCGGCTCTATGGTTACAAATATACCTAGTCAAAGGACTTATTGCTATATAGCAGTTATAAGTCTTGAGGCAAACCAAATTGACATTGAGAAGTCTATTATGAAAATCTGGGAATTAGAAGAGGCCTAAAACTTATAATGAGTGCCCTTCGCGTTAATTTTAGTTAACAAATTCCGATTTACACAAGCTTTTGAGATGCAAACACTTATGAAAATCACTTTGCCACTCACACCTACAAAGAAATCTCTGGTAGATTTTGTGTAAAACTGTCTTAAAGACAGCCCCAACTGTCTGGGAGACACATATAAGTTTCGGGGGTATTTTACTGGCTAATACTGTAGTTCTATCCTTGTCTCCGTTTTTTGATAAAGATAAATTAATTCGAGTCTGTCATCGCATATATGTGTTCGCGTGAAAATTTGAAAGAAAGCACTCAATACTTCTACACGCCGCACATAAATTAACAAAAGTATATTTTAGTAAAGTCAAAGTCAAAGCATTAAAACAGTCAAATTGAATTGTCCGTCAGTCTGTCCGTCAGTGAAGCTAGGCGCTCGTTCCAAAGTGTTGCTTCGAATGGAGAAGAACGAGCAAGAAACTCCATCGTTACTACATACATACATACATACATATCGTCACGCCTTTAATCCCCGAAGGGGTAGGTAGAGTTGCACATTATGGCACGTAATGCCACTGAGTACACCCACTTTTGACAATTTATGTTGTAAGTCCCATGTAATAGGTGGTGAGCCTATTACCATACACCGGGCACACACAAAGTTAAAAATACTAAGTACTACTACTAGTTACTGGAGAGATAATAAAATTGTTGCTGCAGTAACACTCTTTTGAGGTTGTGTTTAAATGTAAGTTTTGTTCTTAGGCCTATTCACGGCTGTGGGAGATCATTCCAACAGCGCATCGCGGCAAATTTAAAACTACCCCTGAAAACCGCAGTCCTATGCCGCGGTATCTTTAGTGGGTCAACCTCAGAACGGAGACCGGACTCATACCGAGTTAGACGCCAAGTGAGTTTTTCATACAAGTACTCCGGCTTGCTGGTTGTTACAATGCTGAACATTAGACTTGTCAGATGCGACCTACGCCTAGCAGCCATCTTTAAAATGTTGCGGTGTTACCATGATGTCTAAGCAGTATCTGCACACAAAAACGAACACAGGCATTCTAGATTCGCTGTACTAACCTATCAGTTCTCGCTAGTAGGCAAGGCCCATAGACTGTGTCACAATAGTTAAATTTAGACAGGATCAGGCAGTCGACTAGTTGCTTCCTTAAAAGAATGTTTAAAAAATTGCGTATGCTGTATTCAGCCGGTAAAAACAATTCCTTGGTACAATTTTTACATGAGCTTCAAAATGCAGCTCTCGATCCAGGGTCAAACCTAAACTGCAAGCTCGCTCTACTCGTTCAATTTTCTCTTCCTAAATTATAGGTATAATTTACTGGATCAGCGGAGATCAGAGATATGGCTACAACTTGCTTCCTCGTACCTTAGCACCATAAACTTTGATTTCAGTGGGTTCAAAACCACGGAGCTATTGTCAGACCATGTTACTACTCGCCCCTGAACTGTACATAACCGTACAGTTGGATGTCATCTGCGTACATGAGGTACTCACAGTTTAGAAAGAATCCGTCATTGTTAGCGCTGTAGAGGATGCCCCCCTCCTCCGGACACCCGAATCCCCTACGGGTGTGCCGAGGACATGGTAGATCCATCCTCTAACTAAATACAAACACTTACGTTTTATTAAAAATACTCACGGTATCCGACCCTGCAGTTTTCCAAATAGGCATCGCAGTAGCTTTCGACAGCTGTATATCGATCTTCGTCTGCTTTATATGCGCTCTTGAAATTATATACACACACGGGTGTAGGCGCTTCACTGAAAATAAACATATTTATCTTACTAATCCATCCATTCATGTATATGTTACAGTCATAGTGATTAAATAGCTATTATACGTAATCACTGATGTTATTATACAGGGTGACTTTGAATTCCACGTATTCCTCTCGGGAAGTGATAATACAACTAATTTCCTACAAAATTAGCCCTGAGGTCTCTGGTCCGATAGTTTCTAGTTTCTGAGATTTTCAACATTTTTGGTTTTGGTGAAAAAATCCCGAATCGACTACAAAAACATCAATAAATAAAAAAAAATACTGGTTTGATTTAAGTTGTTTTAGTTTTCATCAGTTAATCATTAATCAATTATTATTAACTAGCGACTTCCGCGCGGTTTCACCCGCTCTACTTGGCTCCTATTGATCATAGCGTGATGTTTTATAGCCTATAGCCTTCCTCGATAAATGCACTATCCAACACAAAAAGAATTTTTCAAATTGGACCAGTATGCCCGGAGATTAGCGCGTTCAAACAAACAAACAAACAAACTCTTCAGCTTTATAATATTAGTATAGATAATAATAATGGCAGAAATATCATTCGTTTTAAAACAGCAAGTAAATACTTATCAAATTTTGTTTTCTATCAGTAATTTGTTCAATAATAAACTGGATTTATTCCAAAAAAAAATGTATGACACTAAGCGTACAAACTATTAGTATTAGTACAAAAATTCCTTGGTTTATTAGCTACCCAGAAACATTAAATTATTTACAAAACAGTGCGCTATCGAACTATAGTGCGGCAATGGTTGAATGCCTCGGTTCTCAGGCGTTGGATTGGCAGGGGGGTCCAACTCCATGGCATGCACGGTGTCCAGAATCTAACGCTGGTTGGTTTTTACATGAAGACCTATATTTATACAGACGGAATGGGCCGTGAATCAAAATTCTTCTCCGAAACATATTTGAAGATATTGAAGAAATAAGACAGTCCAAGAATCACCGTCATAGAGATAAGGAAGCGTGTTCAGGTATGTATTCGTCGTAGGGAAGGTCACTTCGAACAAAATTTTGCAAATAAAGATGTTTTTAAAATTGCCCTTTTCTCTTCACACTCTACTTGTCATCAATTCATTAATTTGTTTTTGAGAATTTTGTAAATAATTTAATATTTCTGGGTAGCGAATAATTTCCTGAATGTGCATTCTAAACGTCTTTTGCGCAGACCTGCATGTAAGTTAGTAGGTTTTGAGCGGTCATTTATATTGTATATTAGTGGGTATTGGAGTGGGTTTCAGCCTCGTTCCTCGATCTTACGGCTGAAGTGCATTCATGGTCCCACCACGAAGGTGATGAGATCTTGTTTCGAGCACTGTTTTTCAGTGGGAAACAGGAATCTGCGCGGGAGGTGATGGCTTTTATGAAACCTTCATAGCAGGTTTTGGCATGGTGGTGATCAGAAGGATCCGATAAATTTGAATTTAAATTTACAGCAGTTACTGCGCTTATTCCGGCTGCTAGAGTAACCAGGACTAGGGTTAGATGTGCGCGACAGCGAGTTAGCTAATCTATTTTAAGCTGAATAACATTGACATGTTATTGGGAGCAGAAGTATATGTATAGTCAGGTTATTCGGCACGGGTTAAACTTAAACGGGAAAAACATAAACGGCACACTCTTAGCGCAAAATACAGCCTTGTCTGGGATGATGGGTATTGCCTGGGATGGTTGACGTAGATTCTAAAACTGATACTTATATTACAGTTAAGCATTCCAGGTTTCAAAAACATATGTTAAGAAAGTCCTATTTGCCAGAAATTTTATAAAATTGCAATAGGTGTACATTATGTGTTTTAAGATTGTAAACCGTAATTTAGAAGCATTTTATTGTATTTTGTTATTGGTTTTTAAAATGTAGGTATGTAACTGATGTTAGGGATTGTTTATACATATTTATATTGGTTGTTTGTTATTGTAGGTATATATATCGAAACCGTCAAGGACGTATTACGTTGTAATCAAGGATATGCCACATATGGCATGGTGTGCGGTACATTGTTTTAAAGACATTTAGTAAATTTGTCCGTGGTTTGTTCGGAGCAGTAATGGAGTCATAGCGCGATCAACATTTGTAATAAAATTATAATTATTATTCCAGTTGTCATGGTGCTCGATAGATGGAGTGGGAATCGAGATAGATCGCGCTATGGTTTCATTACCTCAAATTAGTTAGGTTCGGCATCAATCTGACTAGCGGGAAAGTGAAGAAATCTATACATAGTAAATAAATAGTGAGTGCAAGTAATAGTGGTGTTTGTGTTTCTTTACATCCCTCTGGAGCCGACCCTCTTAGTTTTAGTAAATAACAAGAAAATAGTTTATGAACTTACATACTTGCTACGCATCTGATATATTGATCAATACACTTATCGTACGCTTCTGTGCGATTTGACAAATGGTCTTGAAAATTCACATAATGGAAACTTTGAGGAGTGTAGCGTCCATAATCCAACAACAGAGGATCTTCTAAATATTTCTTATACATAATATTCCGTTCCGTTTGATTTTCTGTTGAAGATCTCCTAGTTTCTGATTTGGAATCTACAATGATAAATAGATCATAGATAGAATTAATTAGATCACATCTCTTTAATTCTGAAGCGCAGAGTGAACAGCAAAAATAAATATAACCATGGGCCAGTTTACACCAAGACGCAACACGACGATACTGGAAGAAGCCAGTTATGACATTTGCTGCACTCCGAGACATATTGCGAAGAAGCGCATTGTAAAGACCGTAACACCACATGGCCAAGGTTTTTTTGCAGAGAAAAGTCATCGAGACGCGCGCGGAACGCAACACGCCGCTAGCGACGCACCAACAAACACACATGGCAAATTTCAGTTCTCTACTGCCAGTAGTTTCGGCTGTGCGTTGTCTGCCAGTCACTCAGTAACGGAAGAGTAAAGCGTAATTCATGTATACCTTTCGTGTTATTGTGAGTCAACCATAAAAGATAGATATTTGCTGTCGTGGAATATTTTTAAACAATTTTAAGGAGAACATTTCCGTCATAGAAGCGGTAAACTCAGAACTCACTCATTGAATCTTAGTTAGCATGATTGCTTCGCAGAAGGAGGAGACGGCGTTCCATTCCCCTTTTCCCCGCACCATAGCTTGAACCACAATCGGACGCCGGAGGTCACCGTCGCCGATCACATCCTTAAAGACAAAGCGGTGATCCGTTCATGCAGGGCACACCGCCACCCTATGTTCCACAGTGTCCTCCGGTAAGCACCTATGTCAGGCGATAGGTGAGGACGCCGTGACGTCTCTCAAGCCACTCCTCAAAGAGGAGACTTACCGCTGCTATAGCACAGCCCTCGATTGCGAGAGTCGTCGTTTCCATTCCTAAGGTAGTCATTATTTTTTTAATAATAAAATAACTAAGTACTTACCGTCTTCATCTGTTTTGTCGACCTCTCTTTTCAGTCTTTTTATATTCCTACAGTTAATTTCTACCATGAACAGTAATACGAGTAAAATACAAACTGCTAATTTAAAACGAAACACAATCCTAACTTTTTTATGATCAGACATGTTGCGTTTTACATGCAATCTTGAGTTTCAATGTGCATTAAAACGAAGATCGAGCCTTTTAAACTTTGACTGCAAAAATCAATTAAAATCTGTTAATCTAATCAGTTAATGTCTTTACTGATTATTAGTGATAACTGTAATAATGTTGATAACGCCGATTAGTTTTTTAGATCTCATTAAAACAAGCTATGATCTACCATCTATTAAAATAGGTACACTACTTGTAAGTGCCACCAATCAAACAGGAAAAATGGGGAATGTTTTATTTTGTAATATTATTATTTTTAACAATGTTTCATAAAATAGCGGTTTAGTTTTTCTAGTAATGTATCCCGTAAGTCGACGTCCAAATGGCACCAGATGATCGCCAAGGTTCCACCTGTTATCGAGCATCGAGGTCAGTGGCGGGGAGGCGGGGAGTGTATGTCCGACACAAACCAAAAACGAGATGTTTTTATAACGAAAGAAAGAAAGAAAATCTGTATTTAAAGCGGTTCTTTATAAATAAAAGCGTAATAATAAAACGGTGAAACAAACCCCAACACGTAACAGTCACCACGGCCATGGTGTGTTACCACCTGATTGTAGACTATTGAGAAGTTCCTTAGTACCACGGGACCCATTCCTACATCTATTTTGAGAGGGAGAGTCTTCAATATGCTTATTAAGTCTTTCTCTCATAATTGATGTAAGAAGTTTATAAATATTATATAGTAATGATAATAATAGATTATTTTTTTTTTTTTTTCATTTATTTCTTTTACTTGGTTGTTACATTTTTAAATATTAAATTAAAAAAATAAATAAAACATTTAAAAATATAAAAAGCAGTAGCCCACCAGTAACGGGATAAATCCAAGCTACCGGTGGTCAGGGCTCAAGAGAGAGGAATTTCCGGACAATACGCGCCGTGTCCAGAAGTACTGCCTTCTGCATCAGGCTCTTGATCCAACCATCTAACGTTAGCCTACTCAGGTGTTGGTCGAGGCTTTTGGCTATAAGGCCATTGGCAGATACGACTATCGGCACAATGATTGCTGAATCTACATCCCACATGTCGACAACCTCATGAGCTAAATCAAGATATTTACTGGCTTTATCTTTTTCAGCTTTCACAAGATTCTCGTCATGTGGGATTGTTATATCAATTATCATTGTGCGACGGCTTGGTCGATCTATCACCACAATGTCAGGTTTGTTAGCAACAATTGTCCTGTCTGTGATGATAGTTCGATCCCAATACAGTGTGACATCTCCATTTTCAAGAACTGGGTCAGGCAGATACTTATAATACGGCACTTCAGATTCAACAAGTTTGTATTTTAAAGCAAGTTGTTGATGAATAATCCTGGCTACAAGATTGTGTCTGTGCAAGTACTCTCCGTTAGCTAAATGAGAACAACCCGAAATTATATGTCGAATGGATTCCCCTGGGCGATGACATGCCCGACAAATGTCAGCCGTTCCATCCTTTATAATATACTTTCGGTAGTTGTTCGTCAACATAACTTCGTCCATAATTGCACAGACAAAACCTTCCGTTTCTCCAAATAAGTTACCAAAACGTAGCCAGGATACGGACGCTAAGAAATCTGTATCTGGCCCATGTAAGGCCCGATAGTAGCGTCCGTGCAACTCCTTACTTTGCCATACATTCTTGCGATCCTTAGTGCTTAGTATTATAGGTTCTCTCCAGTCCTTATTAGCCAAGGAGAGCGGAGTAAGTCCTTTGTCCACTGAGACAACATCTCGATGCATCCCCACCTCCATTTTGAAAAAATATTTTCGGAGACTGCACACTTCACTATTGTGTAGGGTTTTGGCATTTAAAAAGCCTCGCCCCCCACATTTACGTGGTATGTACAGTCTCATTACTGATGATCGTGGGTGATGCATCCGATGCTCAGTCAACAATGAACGGACTTTTCTGTCCAGGGCGTCCAGTTCCGTTTGAGTCCACTTGAGTATGCCAAAAGAGTACATCAGTACTGGCATGACCCAACCGTTGTAAGCGCGCACCTTGTTACCACCTGATAAAAGACTATTGAGAACTTTCTTCAGGCGGCCAAAGAAGCGCTCCCGCAACGATTGCTTCATGACAGCTACATCAATGCCTAACGCTTCTGACATACCCAAGTATTTATAGGTTTCGGTTGAAGAGAGAAGTCTAAAGTTTGTGGTATCAGAGTTTCGTGTTTCATCTGATTCCACAATTTCCCCCCTCTTTACATGCATGATTGCACATTTGTCCACACCAAATTCCATCCTAATGGCATTACTGAACGTTTCAGTGACATTTAGTAATTTCATTAGATGCGAGTTGTTTGGAGCAAATAGCTTTAAATCATCCATGTAAAGTAGGTGGGATATAATTTCTCCCCCTCTTCTCAACCTGTAACCTAACCCGGAATCCTCAAGCAAAGTGCTAAGAGGATTCAGAGCTAAGCAAAACCATAATGGACTCAAACTATCACCCTGGAATATACCACGCTCTATCCTAATGGGTTCATCGTTCTCACAAATTTGTCGACATCCTGGATAGCGAAGAACTGTTCTCCATTGTCTCATACATGACATCAGGAAAGCACGCAGAGCTGTATCGACTTTGTACAGCTCCAGTACCCTCATGAGCCATGTATGTGGCACGGAGTCGTAGGCCTTCTTATAATCTATCCAGCATGTGGACAAATTCTTGTGAGATCTACGAACCTGTTGGCAAATGGACATGTCAATGAGGAGAAGCTCCTTAGTACCACGGGACCTATTCCTACATCCATTTTGAGAGGTAGACATGATATTATTGTCTTCAATATGCTTATTAAGTTTTTCTCTCAAAATGGATGTTAGGAGTTTATAAATTGTCGGTAGGCACGTAATCGGCCGATAATTTTTGGGTTCCGCGGTACTTCCAGATTTATGGAGCAGGTGGGTTAACCCAGTCGTAAAGAATTGAGGCAAAGATCCAGACTCCAAAGCTGACTGAAATTGAGATGCCAAGCGACTATGCGAACTGGTAAACCATCTTAACCAGAAATTGTGCAGCCCATCCGGGCCTGGAGCTTTCCAGTTAGCCAACGGATAGGCTGCATTAGACACATCTTCCGTGGTTATGGAGATTTGTTCCATTTCTGGTACCAGTTCACATTTTCGCCTAACCTTCTCAATCCAATCCCCTTCAGTGTGACAAACAGGTGCCGACCAAATGCTACGCCAGAACGACGTCGTAACATCAGCATCTGGTAGGCACGTGTCAGTCCTAGTCTGTTCTTTTAGCTCCCAATTTCTATACACCCACCTTTGATCCCTTTGGAATGTGCGATTCTGTGTATACCGTTCCACTCGCTTCTTATACCGACGAATACGGTTTGCCCATGCATAAATTCTCTGTTTCAGGAAGTCAAGACGCTCCGTAATATGTGAGACATAGTCCTGGGGGTTTATATCCATCCCCAGGAACGCCCGCCTCACAAAACGCATCACTCTTGGGCGCGTGTTGCCCTCCCTGAAACAGATCAATTTGGCAATAAGTGTCCTAGCCTCATCGATACGTCGTTCAATCCTGCACTGCCAAGCTGGTACAGCTGGTTTCTGCCGTGTGCTGTTGTTTTCTCTTTCGAGTAGTTTTACGTTAGCTACACGGCATGCTGCTATTGCTCCACAGTACAGAATTGAATGACTATCGATAAGGTCCTCAGAACTATCAAAATAATTTGATAGCTCCGAGTCCAGGGCACATACTAGCGCCCTGTTCTTTTTATGCATGGGCAGACGAGGTAAACGCGGTCTAAGAGAGGGCGATATAAACCGGTATTCCCGAATCGCATCCTCCAAAGCCCTCCTCAATTCTTCACTGCATTTGTGAGTACTTACCTCCGTAGTCCTATCATCATTCGGTGCAACAACAGGTTCAATTTGTGTTGGTTCCTCTATATTTTGTTGCAGCGGAATGATGACACGACTCCTGAGTTCTTCACTTTGCAGTCGATCAAGTACAATATCATCCAACATACGATTACGCTGAATGACTCGCACCTGATCCGACAGTCTTTGTGCCGACACGTTGATGGTTGGTTCGAGCTCCTGAAACAAGGCAAGCATTCTGACACGGTACGCTGTCAGGTTCCTTCCTCCCTCTGTTGCCCTAAAATATGCGCGCATGACATTTTCATTAATGGATCTTGTCCATTTCATGCGCGACACATTACCACCGGGCGCTGGGACTCCTCCCGAAGCCAGTGGGCCTCGTGGTCCTAAGCCACTCGGTGGCCGACGTCTTCCCCGGCGACGTGTAGGTGGTGGCGACGTGGGCGGGGAAAAATACTCGTCGCTAGAGCTCGACGCGCCTGCAACCGTCGGTGACACCACTGCATCTGGTGGTGGTGCCGATGATGGCGGGGCGGAGCTGGGCGACGAGGTCGGAGATGGTGGGCGTGTCCTTTGTATAGCTGCAGCTCTTCGTGTTATCATATTGTGATTATATCGTGATTTTACCCATTACCATTTGACATCTAATGTCATGTCACTGTTATTTTTCGTTATTTTTGTGAAATTTTGGTTTTTAAATTCTCTCATGTTATTTATTTGTAAAAAGTTCTTTCTGAATTATATAGCTTATTTGTTATAAACTGTAAAATGCTTCAAAATTGTATTATTTTGGATTTAATAAAAATGAGTAAAAATTTTTGATATTTCACATTCGGTGTTGCTACAGCTACAGATTATTTTTATTATTATCATTAAGCATTAGTAATATGATTATTTTTACCGGAGTGTTTCATAAAAAAGTACTACACTGTAAATGATTGTTGTGTGGATATGTTACCTGTAAATGTTGTCTTGTGTACATCTGTTTTACGTGTTTTAAGTGTGGGAGAGCCATGCTTCGGCACGAATGGGCCGGCTCGACCGGAGTGATACCACGGCCTCACAGAAAACCGACGTGAAACAAACGCTTGCGTTGTGTTTTGTTGTGTGAGTGAAGTTACCGGAGGCCCAATTCCCCATTCCCAATCTTCCTCATCCCCCATCATCATCCCAAAAAGCCGGCAACGCACTTGTAACGCCTCTGGTGTTTTAAGTGTCCATGGGCGGCGGCGATTGCTTACCATCAGGTAATACGTCTGCTCGATTACCGGCGTGTTTCATAAAAAAAAAATGTATGGAAGATAGTTAACATTTCAAGTGACTAGAAGTTACGTATAGATAAAAACAGTTCCAAGCTTAAATCAAAGGTAATTTACCGCTGCTTGAAAAAATACAGAGAAAGGAAAAAAAACGCTTATACGATAAATAAATTATAAACCTTTTTGCGTCAAAAGGGAAATCATGTTGTTTTTAGAAAAATATATGAAGTATACGTAAAAACGCGAAACTACGGTTAACTGATTTATGCCCGAATACTCAAACGCTACTCAATTTTAAGTTGTACTTAGATATCATGTTATCTCTGTAATTTTATAAAGTATTGGTAGTGACAGAACTACATTTGAGAGCGTCTTAAAATTGAGTAGCGTTTGAGTATTCGGGCATTAGTCTTCTCTTCTACATATTATCTATTCTTCTATCTATCTATTTTCAAATAAAAAAAAAAGTTAGAATACAAAACGAATTAAAAAACCGCTCGAATTTAAGTGCAAAAGCTATTTGTATTTGTTTTCGTATGCCATACTCCAAGGATCACCATTTCCAATAGTGTTATAACAACTTCACAGTATTCTAATAACAGATATTTGATATCGATGAAACAGGTACAAAATCGTCGCGACGACGCGCGATGGACTCGAGCGTAAATATTGATTGTAGACACAAAGCAGACCGGGTGGTCTGCCTACATATATCGTCATCGAATACATATTCGAGTATTTATTTTCTGGTGAAACATACGCAACTGTCGGATGAACGGTTGCGTTGAATTGGGTAGTTTCCTCTTTCTCAGTCAACAGGAAATTATTTCGACTTTTTAATGCTATGAAATGTTTAATATTTTTTACTGCATGGTTAACGCAATGGCTGGCAAACCGCTGCTGGTTCGCACAATGAAACTTAAATCAAAACACTTTGTGTGAGTGGGAGGAACACAAACATATCATTGATAAACCGCTTGGTGTGCCTCTCGATGTACTCAGGGGCTTTTTACCTGGAGCTTAGCCTAGCCTTACCAAAGATCAGAAGCATTACTTCATGCATGACCAGGTAGGTTAATGTAAATTCAAAATATCAAGTCACACAGAACAATAACCCTTAATACAAAGCTACGTAAGCAGCATAATCCCCTGTATGTTTTCAGATCTAAGCACAGTGATACGATAGCTCAGTTTGAGGTAAGAAATAACATTTTCCAGTCGTTGCCTCGACATGTTGAGACAACGGGTGTATATAGAAAATATTACCTTAAGGTGAGGCTACAACATTCTTTTAGTATCGCATCGCATATACGAAGTTGAACAGCTACACAATGTGACTATTCAACAATTTATTGGTAAACTGTTATGAAGGCTGCCGAGCAAAAATTCTGTTCCTTGATCCTAGGGATTTATTATAGTCTATCTAGGGATAATAGTCGCGTGAAGTCTGTGTTTGGATAAAGTGTACAACAGCACTCACTTCACGTGAAATTAAACTTGGCTAGGATAGGAACCTGCCCTTTTACAATGCTATCTCCATTCCGTTAGACAAGCATGGAAATTATCGCGTCTTGCGTAGAAGAATTCTTGCAATGGACGATAACATTATCTTGTTATGCGGTCTCGTAGATTATAAATTACGATGCGTTATCGTAAAGCAGTATTGTGTCCTAGCCCTTATTTTATGCTCAACGTACCTATCCAATGTGTGTGTTGATACAAAGACCTGTTTTTAAGCGAATATTCTAGAAAGAGTTTGTATGTAAAATGTTGGTTGAATATGGGATGAAAACATTTTTTTTTTTTTATGAGACATGCCGGTAATCGAGCAGACGTATTACCTGATGGTAAGCAATCGCTGCCGCCCATGGACACTTGAAACACCAGAGGCTTTACAAGTGCGTTACCGGCTTTTTGGGAGTCAGGAATTTAAGGCTTGTTGTTCGGGAATGGGGATGGGGAAGATTGGGAAGGGGGGAATTGGGCCTCCGGTGAACATAACCGTTGGAGTATATATTACTATGTATGTATGTATTCATGTACATACAAACATTTAGTTTAGTTAACGCTTGTTTCATCACCTTCATATCACCCGATAAACTTGTATACAGGGTGACTTTGAATTGCACGTATTCCTCTCGGGAGGTGATAATACAACTAATTTCCTACAAAATTAGCCCCTGCATGTTTCTGGGTAGCTAATAAAACCAAGGAAGTTTTTCTAATAGTTTGTACGCTTAGTGTCATATATTTTTTTTTTTTTTGAAATAAATCCAGTTTTCTATCGATCAAATTAGTGATACAAAACAAAATTTAATAGGAAATTACTTGCTATTTTAAAACGAATGATACTTGTGCCATTATTAGTATTTATAAATGATAACTGATGTATTGGCAACTTATTAAAACTACAACTACTAAAATCCAACCAGTATTTGTTTATTTATTGATGTTTTTGTAATCAATTCGGGATTTTTTTACCAAAACCAAAAATGTTGAATATCTCAGAAACTAGCCACTTTCCGCTCAAGAACCTCAGGGCTAATTTTGTAGGAAATTAGTTGTATTATCACCTCCCGAGAGGAATACGTCGATTGCAATTGCCGGGCAAGTGGTCTCAGGTTCGATTCCCGGGTCGGGAGAAGTCTAGTTGGGCTTTTTCGGTTTTTCGAAAATTTCTCAGCAGTAGCACGGAGTCTGGAAATGTACCCGGTATATGGCAATCTCACAACCTAATATATTACATGGGACTTACAACATAAATTGTGTAAAGTGGGTGTACATTGCACAGCGGCATTACGCGTCTTAATGTGCACCTCTGCCTACCCTTTCGGCGATAAAAGGCGACATGAAGATACAATGCAAAATTAATTTTCCAATTAGAATTCAATAGTCAAACTTCAGGATGTAAGCGCAATAAATGTAATCGTATAAAATTTTAACTCTAAAACATTAAATATAATAAACAAATCTCTAATTTGAGAAAGTCCGTGATCGTCTTATATTACAAAAGTAATTCTCTATTAATTATTATGCTATCGGGTTACTCACGTAATGTTTTGACGAGGAACTCGACTAGTTTCAAGCCATGCTAGAGGCTCATATTCATGAGCAGCATTACGCGACACACGACGCGGCGATTGTCGCACTGCTACTGGCGATTCGAGCTACGCGCCCATCGCGCCGACTTGGCTTCCAGGCATTACCTCCTGCCTGGAAGCCAAGTCTGCAATCTGCGTCAGCCTACAATGTTGCGGGTCTGGAGTGTGACACAGTGAGCGCGGTATGTAACACCGTTTTTGCGTCGACCCGAGAATCGAACCCAACACCTGCGCAGCCGCCGGCGAGCGAGTCTAACGAGCCAACATCGTCGCGCGCGCCGGATAGTACGCGCGATTCCAGGCAGAGGGCCCGATGGGCGCGTAGCTCGAATCGCCAGTAGCAGTGCGACAATCGCCGCGTCGTGTGTCGCGTAATGCTGCTCATGAATATGAGCCTCTAGCATGGCTTGAAACTAGTCGAGTTCCTCGTCAAAACATTACGTGAGTAAGCCGATAACATAATAATTAATTTAGTATGTCTCACGAAAGTTACAATAAAAGTAATTCTCTAGTTCGAATACATTTGTTCGCAATTTCAAAAAAGAAATTTAATGTTTATTTAATGTTAGCTATAATCAACTGGTTTAGGCTAATGTTGTAAAAACAAAAACGATTAAAATATAAAACAAAACATTTTTGTAGCTTTTTTTCAGGAGCGTTCCGTTTACACCATGTATAAAATTATATATATTTTAATTAGACCAGGAAGGTGCTTTTGAATATCAAAGCAAATATAATAATATTAATAACGAATCTCTGTCAGTCAGTCCTCTAGTGAAGCTATTTGCTCGTTCCAAAGTGTAGAATACTATGGAGATGAACGAGCAAGAAACAGTCGGATTCACAATACAATTCTTGGTTACATTTTTTCGATTGCTTCAACTATTTAAGAACAAATTATATTACTTGGACACTTTTAGTTTTTAGAAATGTTTAACATATTAACATAGAGATTCAGCGACCCCACAGTCAAACCATTACAACGGCAACGGTTTTGTGGGGCTTAGTATATAAAAATGTATTCTGTGTGGACATGGAATAAATAAATTAAATAAATAAATAACGTAAAACTAATATTCAGTCAAAGTGATAGATAAAGAACCTTGAGGACAAGAAATGGTGTTTAACCTTCAGTTCTAGACTGCATTAATGCAGTCTAGAAATTAATTACAACAAAATTATATCCGAAGCAATATTTTTTGATAGGCGAATTAAGAGCATTAAAACACGCAACATGTACGGATTATTTTTTACAAAATATAAGTAAAGCGTCTCTATTATTGTTTAGAAAAACGCTCCTAACATTGTGTTATCATTCCATCTTTATGAGTCACATCGCTTACCTAATATTTTTCGAATAGAACTTTGTTATTCCACCCAGTTCTTAGACACATTTATCTAAGGGGAAGAAACGTTTATCCTGCACAGACATACAAACATAAAACAATATTTTGGTAACCCAACCTTCTTTTCCAAACTTTGGTAAAGCCCGACAAATAAAAATACTGGCCGACTTGAAATGTGGTTCTTATAAATAACTAGGGGAGACTAAAATTCACCACTGACATGATTTTTTGACTATAACTAGTTGTCACGTCAAGGCTTAGTTAAAACTAGTAAGTAATGGTTTAGAATTTTAAGTGTGGGAGAGCCATGCTTCGGCACGAATGGGCCGGCTCACACGGAGTGATACCACGGCCTCATAGAAAACCGACGTGAAACAACGCTTGCGTTGTGTTTCATTATGTGAGTGAGGTTACCGAAAGCCCGATTCCCCCCTTCCCAATCTTCCCAATCCCCGATTCCCCAAAAACCCTTAAATAGGAATTTAAGAATCCCCAAAATGCCGGCAATGCACTTGTAACTCCTTTAGTGTTTCCGGTGAGCCTATTGCCATATACTGGGCACAATTCCAGTCTCCGTGCTACTGCTGAAAAAAAATTAGAAAAACCGAAAAAAGCCCAGTAATTCTTTGCCCGACCCGGGAATCGAACCCGAGACCCCTTGTCACACTAGCGACTAGCACTAGCGACCAATCGACCAAACGACGCAGTCACGAATCTCATGAGTCAGCAACGAATATAAAGCTACGTAGATAACACTCGTAAAATGAATTACAAATTTAATTTAACTCATGTATCGCTTTCAGCATTAAGCATCGCTTCAAGCTTTCATTTTCACCGTCAGAATTTACATTCAGGGGTTGTAAAATCGGTACACAAATATTGCCGTGTAGCAAATAACGGCAAGGCGTTCGGTTTTATGATAGCGAACAAATTATACCAGTCGATCGTGGTGCACGGAAAACGGTCATCAAACCAACGCCGTCGGTCCTAGGGGACGCAGTCCAAGTTAGGAGGCACAGCCTTCTTTCTTTAAAATAATTTTGACCTCTTTTTGATTAGATTGAAGACAGACTTGAAACTGAAATAATAATTCCCTAATTACTATAGAAGACTCCAGAAATGTGCACAATTTGAAACGTTTTTTTTATTGTCTGTCTGATTTTAAAACTTTCATCATTATCATCATCAGCCGAGAGACGTCCACTGCTGAACAAAGGCCTCCCCCTTGGTCCTCCACGTAGAACGACAAGCCGCCACCCGCATCCACTGGCTCTGATTTTAAAACTATAGACTCGTATTTTTTTTCTTTTCTTACAAAATTAATACTTTTGACGATACATTGATTTGAAATATCGTTTGACGATGACGTCACTCGAGAGACTTACCTTCTTTTTATACAGTAACGTGACGTAATTACCTCCCTCTCCTAAACTGAACTTATTTATTTTTTTAATCTAAGTACTAGCTAATTCATCGTGGTTTCACCTCGGCTCAGCGTAATATTATATAGCATATAATCTTGCTGAAAAAATAGACTGTTATCCAACACAAAAACAATTATTAAAATCGGACCAGCAGATCCGGAGATTAGCGCGTTCAAACAAACAAACTCTTCAGCTTTATATAATTCTATATATTCTTCATACAAATTATATATTAAATATAATTTATTTAATATATAGTTATTTAATATTTAATATATGCAGGAAGAATCGGTAACTTATGTTTTGTTATGAGGTTGTGGCACCGACTTCTAAACTAGCAGTGGGTAGACGCAGGCAGTACAATGATCGTTATTTTTAACCCCGACGCAAAAAGAGGGGTGTTATAAGTTTGACGTGTCTGTCTGTCTGTCTGTCTGTCTGTCTGTCTGTCTGTCTGTGGCATCGTAACTCCCAAACGGATGCAGTGATTTCAATTTAGTTTTTTTCGTATGAAAGGGGACTTACATGCGAGTGTTCTTAGACATGTTTGAGGAAAATCGGTTAAGCCGTTTTAAAGTTATGGGCGGTGAAAGTGGGGAGATTAGCCGAAGGTCTGCAAATATACTGGGATGGGGTCTCAAATTAAACCGCAATGAAAGAAGATATTGAAAGATCTTATTTTTTCTTATTAACATAAATAAAAAATTAAATAAAAATTAAAAAAAATTAAAAAAATAATAATTAAATTAAAAATTTTTAATTTAAAGAATCTTGCACCAATGTAATCTTTAGCCTACTTATATGTAGAAACAAAAATTAGTAATTAATAAGTCAAAAAAAAATAAAAGTAAAAGCGACCGAGCTTGACCTCGAATGTAATCTTTACCTTAACAAGAATCGAAATTATAGTAAGTATATGTAATATACTAAGCCTAACTTAATCTAACCTACCTATAAAGAGTATAAAATAAAAAATTAAATTAAAAATTTAAAAAACCCCCACAAAAAACTTAATTTCCCTTTAAAAAGTAAAAAAATAATAAAAGAAACTTAATCTTAAAGTACCTAAGAATGTACTAATAATTCTAAAAAAATACGTCTCGTTGGGGGACCGCATTCATATGGACTGTACACCGCCGCCCGCGCCGCTATATTTCTATTTTAGAATATAATAGAATAATTCTAAGAAATAATTAGGAGCGGTCCCCCAACGCGACGTAATTTTTTAGAATTATTAGTACATTCTTAGGTACTTTAAGATTAAGTTTCTTTTATTATTTTTTTACTTTTTAAAGGGAAATTAAGTTTTTTGTCGGGGGTTTTTTAATTTGGATTTTAGTTTAAGGTTTTTAGTATAGGATTTTTAGTTTCGGGAAGTCGGTTTTTTTTCAATTACGTAATTGACGGGCTAATTCGATTTTTTATTATAATGTAATATTATTATACCCTGCCTACTACCCTGTTTCCCCTGTATATTGAGTGCGTTTACAAACACAGCAATGTTTAAAAAAAAGTGCACTAAACACATTTTTCTTACGCCTATCATTAAAATTACCAAAAGCCTATAACTTGAAACTCATGCTTAAACATAGTTGTTGCAATGTTGTCTGCAATGCGGAGAATTATGGCCCTCGGTCATACTAAGTGCTAGCTTATTCGCTCCGATCCTACTGCAATAAGTCCCTTAATTAATCGTCACATTTAAAAAAACAACCCTTGAACTGTATACAACTACGTAGACTTTCCTTAAACATCTAATTTACCTTTAAATAAAATATATATATATATACATACATTTGTATTGTATTGTATTTTAGTATATTTTTTTTTACTTCATTAAGGAAGCTTAAGTTTTTACGTATGTCAGGTTTTTCAATAATGTTTTTATAATTTATTATTTAGTATTATAATTATTATCTGTACAATTTATAATAGGCAAGTTTCCTATTAGTAAATGCTTTTATTGGAACGTCAAAGACTATGATTTGTGTATGAATATTTTTACGTCAAATAGAGAATTTATTATAAAATCATAAAAAGAACTATAAAAAATAAAAAAAGAACAAAAAACCAATTAGATCCTAAATTAATTAATGAAAGTGTGAAGCTCTACGGAGAGACGAGTGGAAGGAGGGTAGGAAGGCAGTTTGCCCTGCAGTGGGACAACCATGGCTGAAAATAAAATGAAAATAAATAAATAATTAACCTTGTTTTAATTTCAACAAACATACAACCACTCTTAATTATGTACCAATTCACTATAACAAAATTACTATTTACCCGAAAAAACAAACACACATATTAATATTAAAGATTACGAAATTAGATTTCGGTAACAAATAAAAACGAAATTCGCTTGAAGCAAAAACGGAAGACAACATTCTTAGTAAATTGAATGTACGTAATTTTTGTGAAAGAAAACGTTACGGTTATTTAGTCATTTTACAAAGAGGTAAGTTTATTTTATTCTGAAGGGTAATCTCGCGGTTTCGTTGAAATCTCTTTTTTATATGTTTAGTGAATAATAAGATTAAATACGCTTACTTTTCAACATTACTTTAGTTACGTTTCGCATTTTTGAGTATAAGTATGTAACAAGGAGATTTGAAATTGATTCTGTTGCTAGCGGTAGTATTTGCTTTATTTTCTTGAAAATATAATGTTGAAAGTTCTGTTCAAAATTTTGATTATTATAAAATCTAATTTTATTAAACAGGATATTTCTTTCATAACAAAAATGTTTTATTATAAGTACCAAAATTTTTGTGATTTTCTCTTTTTGGACATCCGCATTCGCCTTAATATGCAACTTTCATGCGTTTCTTTTTTTGAACAGATAGAGATTATGACCTACGAAGTAATTCAGTTTCGCTATTGCTGTGCAAGCTGGTAAATTAAGTAGTCTGTTTAGCTGATCTTCTTTGTTATGGGGCGACCACACCTGGTGAATGTACTTTTGATGTTCTAGGATTGCACAATTTCGATACAAAAAGACTCGACATCTTTTTGTGCCACCATTCATATTTTGAAACGTTGCCCCACACTAGGATTTTCTCCTGTGTCGTGGGTGCGTTTACAAACATACAAGTTCACATACACATGACACCCAGACCCGAAACAACAATTTGTGCTTCACACAAAGAGTTGCTCCGTGCGGGAATCGAATTCGCTACCAGTTGCACGGCAGCCGGTTGCCCAGACACCGCTGTTGTAGATATGTGGAATGTGGATTTGGTTATTTATTTTCATTATTAAAAGGTACATGTTAAAACTTATAAGCTAGTGTACACTCCAACATATAGGTATTTTTTATGTAGTTCTGTTGGATGATTGGATCAAAGCAAGAAGGACAGCCGAGAAGAATATTGCGAGAAGAGCGAAGATTTCTAGAGTGAATTTTCTTGCTATAAACCTCACAGAGCCCGAGACCTTTCCAACGAATACAAAACCGTGGAAATCGGTTCGTGCGTTCGGAGTTATAGCGTCAAGAAGGAAAACGCGACTTATTTTTATATAATAAGATGTGTTGCACTCGTCCCAGTAATGATCAATGAAGGACGTTCAACGAATTAACATACAGTGGCTTCTATTAGACTTCGTACTTTTTTTAGAGGTCAAGAAACTGCCGCCATTTTAGTTCCTAAGTTCTTTTTACAAAAGTCTGTCTGACGGCAAAATTTTCTCGCGTTTTCGATCGAAATCGAAAATGTGTTAAAAGAGATTTGTGTTCAGAAAGTACTTTTGTTTAGTCTACAAAAGTTTAGTAATTAAAGTGTTCGATGCTAAGTTTTGCTTTGTTAATCCTGCAGTACACTACTTAAGTATTGATACGCTAGGTATTATGGGGCTTGAATTATTTGTTTTTTTCTGTTATTTTAGTTGTGTTTTGTGTTCAGTTTATTGAGAGAAATTGAGCTTAATTTAATTACTACAAATGTAAACTACGTAAACTAACTTAACAAGTACCGTAGACTGTCTCGTTGGCCGAGTGGTTGCAAGTGTGACTGCCGAGCAAGGGGTCTCAGGTTCGAATCCCTGGTCGGGCGATGTAACCTGAACCTTCTGATACATACTAGTAAATATATCGAGGTTTTTCTAGCTAGCGCCAAAGCATGGCGTAACCAGTGGGCTGCATGACGTCGCCGCGTTTGCGCACGCTGCTCATGATGAAGAGTCCCTCTGTAACTCGAAACTAGTAGAACTTTGCTTCATTATGTTACGTGAGTAAACCGTGATTTTTAGTTAATAATTATATTTTGTCTATTTCACCTAATAAGAGAACATACAATTAAATGCATTTTTTTAGTTTTGATCCTACGAATTTATTGTATTTTGTAATAAAATATCAACTTTTACTCAAGTAAAGCCGTGGGCAACAGCTAGTTCTAGGCCTTAATTTATCCGACCACATCAAAATCCGTTAAGTATTTTTTTCGTAAACATACATTCATGTATCCTCACAATCTTTCGCATTAACAATATTAGTTGGATTAATTATCTAGCTAAATTGGGAACAAACTTTGTTTATTTGCTAAGTGCCTTACAGAACATGGCTATAATTGAAATCTATGAGTGTATTTGATGGTATATACAGCGTGTAACAAAATACCCATATACATCAAGAAGCACTGAAGAATATAGGTGGAATAGAATCTCTACACAAAAGATAAAAATTGGTACCAAATACTTGGTGTCGCATGGTTCTTGATTTTAAATCATACAAACGTATCACAACACTTCAGGGGTCACTTGCTAATATTACGAAACATGTCTTCTGTAAATCTGATTGCCTAGGACCAGTATCTCCCTAATTTTGATGTTCGGATTCTGGAATTTTATGTATTGGAAAAAATCATAACTTCGTTTCAAGAAAACATGAATTTAAAAAACCCTTCCTGTATCGTTTGTTATGTTATCAAGAAACCATGCACTTGATATGTATACCCCCTTATTGTTACACCCTGTATATCATAACTTGAATTAATTGACTTGATTAAAGGCGCTAATTCTGTAACTATTTACTTTTAGCTAAATCTTAAGTTATGGTTATGGCACACAGTAACGGCACCGGCATCCAGCTATAGCTTGGTTTGAACGTGTCATTTAAATTAGAACATTGAATTGAATATCCTATTTCATAACGTCCGTGCGAAAAGCTTACAGCGGGTGGTCAATATAACCGCATTTTATTGCGCCACGGCTGTCCTTTTTGCTAAAAAAACTTATGAATTTCGAAATAGTATTATATATACCTTCGATTGACCCCGCAACTTTAGAGAGGTTGTTAGTGTGTGGCCTTTAGTGATTAAGCCTCCAATAAACTCACGTCGCGAGATACAGACAGTCACGACGTAACTTTTGTATAATCATGGGAAGCAGTAAATACGTTCTCATTGAGTTTAACACATTGAACGCCGTGGTGGTCACCGGTGACCGACGTCAGTGGAGGATTTGCCTTGAACAGTTTTCTATTGGCAGTCAAAGACTCTAGACACTATTCATTAATTGTTATTAATCATTCTGTTCTGTAAACACTACTCGTAAACAGGCATTGCCTATTTCAGGAGTTTTTTTTTTTGAGGCGGGAAAATCATCCAATGACTTTTCTCGCCTTGGGCGAGGCGAGAGGGAGTGTCAGACTCTTACTGACTAAAAACCACCCCGTTCCTTCTCCTGCTTTTCGAGCCGGAGCCCCGGTAAACCCGCTAGGTAGTCCGCAGCTCCGGATCAGGCATCAGCCCTGCTGGGCCCCATCTGTGGTGGTCTGATGGCTCTTTGAGGCGCGCGCGGAACGCGACGCGCCGCACGCACGGGTCTGGTTCTGTTCGGGCGGTGAGCTACCCTTGCTCGCCGTCCGCAGGCCCGTACTTACGGTGGCCGGAGATCGTCCCGCGATCCCTATTTCAGGAGATAGAGCTTGATATTTTAGATGTTGGTACAACGCAACGTCACACTTTTTATCCCCGAAGGGGTAGGCAGAGATGCACATTACGGCATGTAATGCCGCTATATAATGTACATTGTACATCTACTTTTCACCATTTGTGTTACAAGTATCATGTAATAGGAGATGAGCCTATTGCCATTTAGATGTTGGTATAGAAATAAATAAAAATATAGAAATTCTAATTGGGTTTCACTTATTACCAAACACCTGGCGCATTTGGACTCCGTAGTATTAATGAAAATTCTTAAATCTTCGATATCAAACAGAGCCTTAAAATATTTTGGGCACTGATCGAAACAACGATTCATAACAAACGTTCAAGGCTAACTATATCGTAAAAGTTCAATTAACAATGACATAACTCAAAGTAAAGTTTGTTATTAAGCTGACTTTTTACTTTGTCTGTTAATTATAATCACTTAAGCTTTTGGCATTTGATGAACTTTCACAACTTCGCTGGAAAACTTTTGAATACCGCTTTGTATCGTTAAAATATTCAGGAACTCATAGCAGCGTGCTACCTATCTGTCTGTCAATTAGTAATGCACCCTTTAAACCCTTTAAAACCGGAGTTATATACCACGACCTCCCAGAAAACCGACTTCGAACAACGTTTGCGTTGTGTGAGTGAGTTTACCGTATGCCCAATTCCTCTTCCCAATCCCCAATTCCTTGACACCCCATAAAGGCCGGCAACACACTTGTTACGCCTCTGATGTTTCGGGTGTCTATGGGCGGAAAATATGCATCGCCTTTCAGTAGCATAGAAGGAACAAATATAATAAAACCATCCCGCGTTCCCGTGGGAAAAAAAGTATGTTATCACCCAACTCAAGTCATCCTCTCTGTGTACCAAATTTCAACAAAATCCGTTCACTAGTTTCAGCGTGATTGACGGACAAACATCCAAACAAACAAACTTTCACATTTATAATATTAATATAATATTGACCTGAAATATACATCGGGGATACGCCCGATGTGACGCATTTCTCATCAGTACCCTTAATATGAGTTTGCTTTACGTTTAAAGTAATCGAAACGAGAGCGCGTTCGGAGCTCTGATTGGCCGACTCGAATAAACCAACCAATCAGAGTTTTCGCTTGAACGTAAACCAAACTCGTACTAAGGGTACAGATATGTGAAAGGTAAGCTACGCTAAAAGCGTAGCCGTGACGCCGTAGTCAACTACACCGCTACGGCGTAGCACTCAATAAAAACAAAACAATAAAAACAGCAAAATGCATTTTAAAACATTTACTCAGAATTCAATTTCCAATAGATGATGTCAATCTCCTCTCAACCTGTAGGCTTGAGTTACTACGGATAGTAACAAGAATTCTTCAACAATTGAATTTCCGAGAGAACGAGAAAATCTCAGTCGTTTTAGAATAATGGATTTCAATTTGTTTTCTGAATGTGGACTGCTATTGGTATTATGTACTTAAGTTAAAATATTAATGCAATCTGCTTTATATATTTACTGAATCATTGCCTCAATTGATTAAGTTGTGGCTGCTTTTGAAATCATCTTCCATTTATTTTTGAAACTGATTGGGAGAATATTTTTACTATATTAATGAAGGCCTTTGTTCAGCATTGGACATCTCTCGGCTGATGATTATGATGATGATGATGATATTAATGTACAATGAAATCATACATGAATACAGTTGAACATAATATCCCTTTCACCTATAGTTTTTGAATATTTCCATAAAATAATCGAACACACTTTTTTATTAGCCATGGGTCGTCATTACTCCTAATGCAAATAAAGTAAACTTATGTAAAAAATAAAACTTGCTCTATTTATTTTCTCTTACGTAGGGCAAGTTTTACTAATTAACCTGTGGTGTGCTGGAACGTGGCTAAAACACAGATTTACGCGAGACACAATGTATTTTCTATTGTTATTCATATACCGGCATTCAAATAGTTAATGAAACGATGAATTCCTAAGCAAAGCGGTCGGAGCTAAATCTTAGAACTCTTGTCTTCTTCTATCTATACTTATAATAAATCTGTAGAGAGGTCAATTCTGTACATGAAATATATTTCCAAAATAACTATCAGCGGGTGATTAGTGATCGATACTGACGCCAAAAATGCATCCAGAAAATTTTTTGTCTGTCTGTCTGTCTGTCTGTCTGTATGTTCTTTATAGAAACAAAAACCACTTGACAGATTTCAACGAAACTTGGCACAATTGTTCTTCATATTCCTGGGCAGGTTATAGTATACTTTTCATCACGCTACGATCAAAAGGAGCAGAGCAGTGAAGGGAAATGTTGGGAAAATAGGAGAACTTACTCCATTTTTGAAGTTTCCGTCGCGTGTGCAGCCTTAATGGTTAAAGCTACACAGAAATCATGTATGACGGAAATATTCTCCTTAAAATTGTTTAAAAAATAATCCACGACAGCAAATGTCTATCTTTTATGGTTGACTCATAATAACACGTATAACTCCCGATAGCTTAGCAGTTCGGAGCTTTCTGATTATATTTGTCTACTCTTACGTTTATAACACTCTCTTTCATGCATTCATTCATATTATAATAAATCTGTAGAAGGCTCAATTCTGTACATTGAAAATATTGAAAGAATAAATAGCAGGGGGTGTTACTGGATCGATACCAAGCCCAAATATGTGATTAATTGTTTTTTTTTTTTCTATCTGTCTGTATGTTCAGGCATCACGTGAAAACTAACGGGTCGATTTCGATGAAACTTGGTATAATTATACTTTATTATCTGAATTATTCAGTTTTATTCTACAGAACGCGAGCTCAACAGCAGTAGCTCAATAGAGGGATCTCCTTAATTATTATGGGCCTCGCCGTATTTGAGTCCAAGATGTCATTGTCAGAGTTTCTCAAAACGGAGAAATAAAACTTCCACGCGAAGACCGACATGCGCGTGGACGGACTCGCGGGCGGAAGCTTGTAACAAATAAAATAATCAGATGCTCAATGAACAACTTGTACCAACACGCACTAACTTTCAGTACAAACGTTTGGGATTTAACGTGATTCCACTAAATACCATAATTAAGCCGAAAACATACCACACGATTTAACATGGAGTAATATTGAAATGGAATGCTAAGAGCACCAAGGTTCTGTCTATGTAGCATAATTAGTGTAGAATACTTACCTACTTGACTGTCTTCACATTTATTTTTCACAAAATTATTATACTTTATCAATAAATAATTTGTAGTAATGTATAGTGTAGTTTGGAAATTAATCAATCTAACAAATCAAAGCATAACAGATTATTTTTCAAATAAATGGCCTTGAAAAATATGTATGAGAAAAAATTCAAACCGCTTGGATGACGTCCTCGACAAATATCTTCTAATTACTGGATTGCTTATCACATCATAACCTAGAATAGTTATATCGTCGCTAACAACCATAGGACATCAAACACCAATTTGAAAAACGTGACACTCCATTAACTACTTACCAATGTTCACTCATTTTAGACGCCAGATTATCCCTACGAAGGGAGATTTGCGAAATTCTACCCTTACAGAGTTACTCGAGCGCTAAAATGTGCTCACCGACTGGCAATGAAGCTTAATTCTTGAAGGCGCTTTTTATATAACTGGCAATATTGTGTTTTGGAACTTCACCAACGTTTGGAGGCTTTACTAAAAAATTATTGTTGGGGAAATTCATACATAGTCATTGCGACAAATTATCGTATGTGTTTACAATACCCTTAGTACGAGTTTGTTTTACGTTTAACGAGATCGAAACGAGAGCGCTTCGGCGCTATGATTGGTAGGTTGATTCACGCCAGCCAATCAGAGCGCCGAACGCGCTCTCGTTTCGTTTTCGTTCAACGTAAAGCAAACTTATACTAAGGGTACTGGTCTTGTCTTATAAAAACACACATGCCTCTCGTTTCATAACTTTTTTATTATAACATCTGCATTCTCAATACGTTGACTATCTTCATGCCATATCCCATACTCGTCTGCCAATCTTGAACGCTAATCCTATAATAATTATGTTGTAGCAATGCCACGCCTTTTATCCCCGAAGGAGTAGACAGAAGTGCACATTACGGTACGTAATGCCGCTATACAATGTACACCCACTTTCCACCATTTGTGTTATATAAGTCCTATGTAATAGGGGGTGAGCCTATTGCCCTTTTTAGAGGGGGGGAAATCACCGAATGACTCCTCCCGCCTTGGGTGAGGTGGGAGGTAGTGTCAGACTCTTACTGACTAAAAACCACTCCGTTCCTTCTCCTGATTTGAGCCGGAGCCGCGGTAACCTGTTACGTTGTCCGCAGGACACGGAGAGTACGGAGAGCCTATTACCCTTATCCCATATGTTAGGGAGAGAATACTTGGGCTGTATAATAATATAAAAATATAATAGGTACGGTACTGGTTTAATTATGTACAACGGATTACAAAACGGTATGAGAAAAAATATGAGAAAAAACAAAAGAATAATTTTGATGCCCGCGACGCGTACATGTGATGCTTACACCTGCTCGGGCGAAAGTGCGAGTCGCGATCCTCCCTCTGATGCCGTCACTTTTTCAAATTCTGATACCGTCGCCAGCCAGCAAACAAAAAGTATTTATGTTCGAGAAGTTTTTATGTTCGGTTCGGAGAAGTTTCCGAACACATATACTGAGCACAATTCCAGACACCATGCTACTACTGAGAAATTTTCGCAAAACCGAATTAACTATGTTATCTAAACTAAAATTATGTACTATTTACAGAATGATGTGAGAAAACAATCTTAATAAACTAAAAAATTAATAAACCAAACATACGATTTCAATAAAACAAACCCAGATAGCCAATTACCCCCACAAAGAGTTACTTTACTATCTAAAGTAGCGTAAGGGTACACATGTGTAGCGAAATTGTTTCTGCTCTATTCATTCGTTTTAAACTCTTTGCTATTCACTGTAGCGACGGAGTGAAGTACTGCTGGTACGTACTATAGGTTCTGCTCTAATATATTTATTGATTTCTTATTTTTACTAGACTAATTTAATTAATTCAAAAGAAAGCAGCTTTTGTTTGGCTTACTATATTCTAAAATTTTGCATGCTATGAAAATTGATTTTATTACACGTTCCTTTAAACAAACAAATAGAAACATCATTAATCGTATTGATTTCCTAAACACAAATCAACATCATACTTCTTCTCAATCGTACACTCTTGGCAGAGTGGTTGCTTCGATGATACTACGAGTAGGAGGTTACGTCGTCGGTCTTAGCATCAATTGCCTTCCTGATCCTGGCAATGGGTTTCCATTTCAGGCGGTTCATTGCGTTACGAGAATCAACAACATCATAACAAAGTAATAAAACACCTCCATTCCCAAGAATACACACGTACAAAACACACACGCACACAAATACACCCATGATACAATATTCTATAGATAATACCAAATTCGCAACATACGAAACAATGCGCTTCGTAAAATTCTCCAACTCCCGATGTACCAACACAGTACAACCGCCACATTCCTGTCACAACCAATATCTTTACACAATTTAACCACTATTAGCAAAGTTCCCGGAGCTTGGGTTTCAAGCAGTATATCTTGTGTTCCACACCGCGTTAGCTAAGATTTCTACAAAGTAGTTAGCACTTATACCAAGCTCTTTATTTATTTTGATGCCGGCGCCAGACATAAGCGCACATGTTTGTTCATGTGTCAAATGTCCGTACCTCACGATGTATAGCCTCACTTACACCTGCCGCCTACCTCACAGTTACCAGTGATAAACACACATTTAAAAAAAACATTGGACATGACAAAAGATTACAGAAAAGTACGATTAATATAATATATTGAAGAAGACTAGCTACTCCTGCACGATATCACGCGCTTCTATTGATCGTAGCGTAATATTTTATACCCTATGGCACTCTACATTCCTTCAACAATTTCCACTTAAAAATACCACGTCATAGACGGACGCATACTTCAGCATTTATTATATTAAAGTATGGATTATAACTAAATAAATAAAAATAAAGCATAGAACACATAGTAGGGTCACAATACTGCACCACGAGTGAATATTTCGTGGTCGCTACAATTGTATGTTCGTTGGAATATTCGCAACTACGTAATTTGTTCAACAGATATGAATTCATGTACTTGACAACTCTAAGTACCTACTAATAAGCTTTATTAAAATAATCGCCGCCGCCCATGGACACTTGAAACACCAGAGGCATTACAAGTGCATTGTCGGCCTTTTGGGGGTGAGTAAATTAAGGGTTGTTGAGGAATCGGGGATTGGTAAAGGGTGGTAATTGGGCCTCCGGTAACCTCTCTCACACAACGCAAGCGTTGTTTCACGTCGGTCTTCTATCGGGCCGTGGTATCACTCCGGTCGAGCCGGCCCATTCGTGCCGAAGCATGGCTCTCCCACACTTACTTGGGCACTTATAGGTGCATAATGATTAATGATTAAAAAGGACATATCACCACAACATGTACTCTACTTACTTGCCAGGCAAACGACCACGACAAAAGACACCACTAAAGACTACCTCTACCTGGCAAACTCTTTTGTTGACCATGCAAAGTGCTTCTAAACTAGAACGGATGCCTACCAAGTTACCAGTTAGTTACGGAAAGTTATAATGTGTTATCAAAGTAGGAAAACTGCTTCATAGCGGTAACGACTTGTGTAAGTACTCGTCTACTTAAAGGTAAACTAGAAGTAGATCCATCATATACATTTGTAATTGGTTCCGTGAAGTAAGACGTTTTAAACTTTATGCTAAACGGCTTAATGGTGATTTTAACAAAAAAATACTTAAACATTTATGTATACGAGTACACTGTATATTTTATATGTATACATGCCTACATCCATCATAAAAATATAAGTGAATAGCTGAACCCCGTGACTTCTTTCTCTTATTCGTTTAATTCGTCTGGCAGAGTTTGGCTTTTTGAGGTCTAGTCTTTTCTAAGGTATATTCCAAGACTGTAAACAAATATCATCAATTTTATTGTAACTTTCGTGAGACATACTAAATTAATTATTATGTTATCGGCTTACTCACGTAACGTTTTGATGAGGAACTCGACTAGTTTCAAAACGTTACGTGAGTAAGCGGATAACAAAATAATTAAATATCTTCAGAATAGATTCAGTACCTAAGTAAGTTTTATTAATTGTGAAAGTAATTTATTTTCGTGGTTACAAAAAATCAACAATCCCACACGGGTTACGTACAGTCGCACTGCCCTTGAGGTTTTGGTAATAAAAACCAATATACGTCCTTCACCGGGTTGCAAACCTCGGTTTTTGGCCTCGACGGACAAAAACCGACTTCAAAAAACCAAAAACTGAATACGAATAATTTTTTTTAATTAAAAAGTAAAAAAAATGTATAAGGACTAATAGGTTATCCACCCACTGATAGGTTAAACTGGAAAGTATTTTCTTACCTTTACAACTCAATTATTTACAATGAAAATTCAATTCTAATTCTATAAGACTAACTACTACATTCAATTGTATTTGTACTAGACACAGAGCATTCAATACGATGTATTTATAACGGTAGAAACATCAACGAAATAGGTTAACACCATATTCCAGGTGCAAGTCAATGAACCCTAACTGTACAGCGAGTATTCATTTGATTCATCGATGCATTCATGGAATCGAGTATTCGAAATTCGATTCTAACTCGATCGGATCGTAATTCTATAGTAGCTGCCTCTCGTTCCCTCTCGAAAGCGATGTAAATCGATACCGGCCAAGTATGAATAATAAGATACGAAGACTTAGGTCCTCAAATTCTCTGATCTTTATCAAATTTTTCAAGTATGGATGAAATATGTGCATAATATTTTATGAATAAATATTTTTTATGATAAAATCGGACTTAGTCTAGTTTATCGAGGGTGGTACGTGTGAGGACTTAAAGGTAGGGTTAAGAATAATTATTATGTTTTCAGCTTACTCACGTAAGTGTTTGACGAGGAACTCGACTAATTTCAAGCCATGCTAGAGGCTCATATTAACGAGCAGCATTCCGCGACACATGACATGGCGATTGTACATTTTCACCAGTTACTTTACTAGTCGTGACTGCCTCGTTGGTGTGGTGGTCGCAAATGTAACTGCCAGACAAAGGGTCTTGGGATTTATTCCCGGGTCGGGAAAAGTAATGCTGATTATTTTTCGGTTTTTCGAAAATTTCTCAGTAGTAGAACGGAGTCTGGAATTGTGCCCAGTATATGGCAATAGGCTCACCGCCTATTAAATGGGACTTATATACACACATATGGTGAAAAGTAGGTGTGCATTGCATACAGCCTAGCCCTTCGGCGATAAAAGGGCGTGACGTTGCATGTTTCCAATCCAACAAACATAATTTACACCGACACAATTTGTGTACTTAGAATTTCCAAGCCTACAAATGCAAAGGATCTCGTAATGAAAGCTTTCCATTGAGCAGGCGGGATTAATTTGAAATTATTCCACGGAATGAGAATATTAAGTATTCTGACGATTTTATGCCTAATTTTGGTGCGGAAAATTAAAATCAATTAGCTCGAGGCTCTTTAAATAAATTGAAATATATATTTCTTTTGCAAACGGATGCAATTTCAATGGTGTACCTACATTTCGTACGTAAAAGTTTTCCTTGAATTTGTTCTCCATACTTTTTTTTTTGAGGTGTAAAATCATCCAATGACTTCTCTCGCCTTGGGCGAGGCGAGAGGGAGTGTCAGACTCTTACTGACTAAAAACCACCCCGTTCCTACTACTGCTTTTCGAACCAGAGCCCCGGTAAACCCGCTAGGTAGTCCGCAGCTCTGGATCAGGCATCAGCCCTACTGGACCCCATCTGTTGTTCTCCATACTGGGTTATCCTTGTTTCATTTACATGGGAAATTATTGTTCAGTTTTCTGACTGTCCAATTCCTAACAGGGTGTCCCTGAAGTCGACGTCGTCTAAAACTGACACTGTGTTCCAATCTAAAGCAGTTGGCTAAGAATTTATGATTCCATATTACTGAAGCACTATTCAGGATAATGTAAGGAAGACTACAGACGAAAAAAATAATATTTGTAGCAACAAGAGTCAAAACACTGGCACAGCAACGCACTTGTAACACCTCGGGTGTTTCGGTGGGCGGCGGCGATTGCTTACCGTCAGGTGATTCGTCGGCTCGTTTATCGGCTTATACCATAAAAAAATACACCGGGTACAATACCAAACTCCGTGCTGCTGCTAAGAAAATGATAATACCTTACCCGATCCAGGCAAGAAACCTTTACCTCATTTCTATTCTCGTTGAATCCTATGGGAGAAATTATGCAAACCACACTAACGGAGAATTTACTACAGGATTCTATCGGCACTCGAGTTAAGTCATTACATAGTATAAAACAAAGTCGCTATTTTTGTCTGTTTGTCTGTATGCTTAAATCTTTAAAATTACGCAACGGATTTTGATGCGGTTTTTTGTAATAGGTAGAGTGATTCAAAAGGAAGGTTTATATGTATAATACAGGCATAATATATCACCAATGCACCCATGCGATTCTGGGGGTCGCTAGTATTAAATAATTTATAGAGGCTACTACTACATTTTTCCTCAAGAACCACACCAGAGCCTTCATTATAACAAGAAAAGCATAGTTCATATATGAAAATTAGCACGTCCCACAAACAATAAGGGTTAGCACACATCACAGTCGCGCCCCTCTCATGTTTACAGCACATGTCAAAAGTACAACCAACGTGTCGTAAAAGTACAAAGGGAAAGCATATTAAGATACCCAAACTGTCCATCATCTTCAATAAAGTATAAACTTTATCAGGAAGAGACAAGGTTGAAAATGTGTTAATAAGGATTCGTGTAGCTTGATGTGCTATACTACGTGATGAGCATGATAAGGATCGTCTTGTGAATTGTAATCCTTCTCACGTGGGGTATGAATAGACAACCGACGAGTAACTCAGGTTGTCTCTTTATGGGATATCATAGTTAAAAACAATATAAACTGCTGTTTTATTTTGTTCAATGATATATTGGTAAGGGTAGGGTTGTATGTATGTGAGTCTTACTTATTACTTCAATACCACGATCGAATATCACTTTTTAAGTAGTGTTTTATATTTTCACCTCCAACTATAAAACTATCATTAAGTTTTTCGATCGGGCGAAGAATTGCTGGGCTTTTCTAAATTTTTCGAAAATTTCTCAGTAGTAGCACGAAGTCTGGAAATGTGCCTAGTATATGGCAATAGGCTCACCACCAACATAAATTTTGACAAGTGGGTACACATTGCACAGTGGCATTACGTGTCATAATGTGCACCTCTGCCCTCTCACCCCTTCGCGGATAAAAGACGTAATAATGATGATGACTATATAAATCAACAGATAAAACCAATTAGTAGACAAACGAAACTTTCATCTTCATTTTACCCGCATTCAACACAATTCACAAGTATTTTATTTAAGCACTAAACTTGATATCTAATCCCTTGGCGGCTTTGGAACCTATTTTCTAGACTATTAAGCTCAAACAGCGTAGAATATCGTCGTCAAAAAAACTGACACGTACGGCTTAGGGGTGCTTTTCCACCAGAGATGTATTATTTAGCTATGCTACGAAAATGTAATAGCTAAGCTGTGAAACTATGTGATCGTTTACACTGATAGTAGGCTATGTAGGTATGCTAGGAAGATGTGCAGCTCAAGTATGCGATGTATCGATAGTAAGGAAGCCATCCATAGCACATATTCATACCACGTATCTTTCCATATCAAAAACATACCTTAGCTGAGTCCGTTTTCACCAGTGCTAAGCTATGTGTACCAAAGAATAAGATCAGTAGAAGCCAAACGCATCAACAGCAACGTAGCATAGCATCTCTGGTGGAAAAGCACCCAGTTAAGACTCCACCAAAGACGACACGATGAGAATAGTAAGGGACATCCGACACTATCCATCTTTATCACATTACCAACAAAATGTGATTCCAATGTAACAATAGGCCTTTTTCTGCAAACGTAGAAATTGGAGTCATATCCTTTCTTCCTTCTTAATATATATTTTTTTTTTATACAACGTGTAACAAAAAGGGGGTATACATATTAATTGCACGGTTTCTAGATAACATAACAAACGATACGGGAAGGGTTTTTTAAACTCATGTTTTCATGGTACCAAGTTATGAATTTTTCAAATCGCGCCGGCGCGCGACTCAAAATTAGGTGGAAAGGTACTAGGCGATCAGATTGACAGAAGAAATGTTTCGTAATATTAGTGAGTGAGCCCTGTAGTGTTTTGACACGTTTGTATGATTTGAAATCAAGAACTAAGCGATATCAAGTAATTGGTACTAATTTTTTTTTAAACGTATTTTAAGCTGAAACTTTGTGTAGAGATTCTATTCAACCTGTATTCATCAGGGCTTCTTGATGTATATGGGTATTTTGTTACACGTTGTATAATACATAGTTTTATAGTGTATTACATGTATTTATTAGGTTTCGTTCCCAGAGTCGATAGCATATTGTTTTCAATAAAAAAAAAATTGTATAACGGATAATGACGGAGTATAAAAATTAAAAATCTATTTAATCCGTCAGTTACGTAATAAAAAATATTAGAAAGGTAAATATTTTTTTATTTGATCGTATAAAAAAAAATTGTCGTATTACATAATTGACTAAAATACAATGACGAAGTATAATACAAAGCACAAATTATTACATCTTAGTACATAATATGTATGTATCTTCTATCGTTAGTGACTTCATCAGTATGCCCTACAACTTCCCAAAGCCACGTTATTGTGTTCCTAAATTAAGCCTTAAAACATTTTAACTCGCATAGTAGAGTCCCGTTAAATCGGTAACTGCGAAACTTTCGCCCCTATACGCACATCTCATTTTGTTAGCTTTGTATTTGTAACCTGCTGATATAAGTAGAGGTGTTTTATTCACCCATGGAATAAAAAGTGGCATATGTGTTATTTCAGAACATAATCTATCCCTATTCCAAATTTAATCTTGATCCCGGAAGGAAACAGAATGAGAAAATCTGAGTGTCACATAAAAAAATAATAGTAGTCCCTTTTTTAAGTGGGGAAAATCATCCAATGACTTCTTTGCTTGGGCGAGGCAAGAGGGAGTGTCAGGCTCTTGCTGACTAAAAACCACCCCGTTCTTACTCCTGCTTTTCGAGCCGGAACCCCGGTAGACCCGCTAGGTAACATAACAAGAATGATACGAAAGTGGTTCTTAAAAGGTTGGGAACCCGTGCTTTAAAGCATGATAATACCATGCATATCACTGTAAGCTCAGGTTTATAATTAAACTTGGTAATCTTAACTGGGTATGAGACCACACAAGATTATGTTGGACCGTTATCGTTTTGTAAATTTCTCTCAAGAGACACTTTAAAATAAAAGCAGCGACAATCTGTAATCCGCACAATAATTAAACATAACATCGTACGATTCGTGCTTGTAATTTCTCCGAATTTAGGAAATATATCTATATAGGGACATAAGTAATATAGTTTAAAATATGGTGAATGTTTGTGTGTTTTGTGTCTATGTATATTACTCAATTTATGTCAAAATAGCTGAACGGATCAGAATGAAATTTGAAACAGGGATATTGTCTGGAATAACACATAATACTATTCAATATTTCAAAATTATAGTACTATTTAGTTTATTCAATATCAACGCAAGCAAAAAGGCACTAGTATTGCAACTCAAGAGTACGTTTCACAATATCAGTATTGATCGATCGGATTTGGATTCAAGAGTAAGCCCCTTGATAGGTATTAATGGTTTTGACTGTAATACAATTCAAACTTAAGTAAATCTTAAGTATGTACATAGTGTGTGATTAACACATAAGTATCTCCAGTTTACAGATGTTTATAAACCTCTTCTATTTCTGTAAACATTTTGACGTATATCTCATCCATGGGAATCAACTACCTAACTACTAGTAGTCGCAATTATTTAGATAAAACTAAAATATTTTGCTATAAACTATAAGCTAAAATCCATTTAAAGAGTCACCTTAGACAATCAACTTAACAACATAACATGAGCATGACAGTAAAACTAGACTTATAAAAACGAAAGAAGTTGAATTACTTTTCCACTCATCCCGTTGCTTCATCAGATTAATGTCGTTCTTAGTTGGGAGACAGTTAAATCATTCCCTGGAGATGCGACGAACCCTTGTTCGCATTTAATGGTAACCATTACTGACGGTAGCTTATTGGAGGGGATGGTGTGAAGAGTCCGGTAAATGCGTTGCCATATTGGTGAAATGTCTGATAATTTATACGTATGTGTTATGTATTTTGCAGGACGAATTTCAATAAGTTTGATAAATTCTATTGTGTATCTTTGTAATACTTAGTTTGTTATAGATTTAGAAATTAATTTAAGTGTGATAGAGCCATGATTTGGTACGAATGGGCCGGAGCGATACCACGGCCTCTCCGAAAATCGACGTGAAACCACAAAGGCCCACTTCCCCCCTTCCCAATCTTCCCAATCCCGGATTCCCCAAAGGGCCGGCAACGCACTTGTAACGCCTCTGGTGTTTCAAGTGTCCATGGGCGGTGGCGAATGCTTACCATCAGGTGATCAATCCATAAAAAAAAATAGATTCCCAAAACGTGTGTCTGAATATAAATGTATTTAACACGAAAATCTTCTAAAAAAACTTATATAATTAAATCATGTTAAAAGACACACTCTGGTAAATAAAAAGGCCACAAAAGCAATCTCTTCAAAGAAAAATCTCATTTTATCCCGTCTTTAAAAAGCAAGAGTGTTAACCCAATGCAATTTCTCTTATTTTGCCAGAGGACAAACATTTCCAGCCATTATTTGTTGAAAAAACATTGTGTTTAATAAAAAAAAGTACATAAACAAGTCAGAAAATGCAATAACACCTATCAACGGGCACTAGATTTCATTCGAGTAACATTTTTACGACTGTGAGAATATAAGTATGTGTTGCAAATAGGGTAGATGACTTGTTTCTATTTGAATGACCATCTTGTACATTATTTAAAAATATTACACACTTATTTTTATTTTCTTACGCAAACAAATATTGTAGAAGATAAATCGATATGAAATATCTTGAGACGTCACTTTTTAGTACGTTTTGTACGTAGAAATGACGTTTTTGCTCCCACTCCTCAACTTTAACACGATTAGGAGGATTGGGAAGGGGGGTAATTGGGCCTCCGGTAACCTCACACACGCAACGAAACACTACGCAAGCGTCGTTTCAAGTCGGTTTTCTGTGAGGCCTCCATGGTATTACTTCGGTCGAGCCGGCCTATTCGTGCCAAAGTATGGCTCTCCCACACTTAGGAGTATCAATAATATCAATCGGAGCTGCGGACTACCTAGCGGGTTTACCGGGGCTCAGGTTCGAAAAGCAGGAGTAGGAACGGGGTGGTTTTTCGTCAGAAAGAGTCTAACACTCCTTCTCGCCTCGCCCAAGGCGAGAGAAGTCATTGGATGATTTTCCCCCTCAAAAAAAATCCCTATATTTTACAATAAGTATAAAAAAAACTAAATTAATATCTCCTGTTTGAAGTACACGTTGTTAGTGGAGAATCTCCACCGGAGATTCATTTTACGACATCCATGGTACTGGGAAATGTCCAGTGCTTGGGGGAAAAGGTAGCTTTTACGAGCAACACTTTCAACCGCGAGATGGCGCGTGCTTTTATGATGGCAATCGTAAATCGTAAGCACTGAAGTTTATTTCTTTATTTGTGTTTGATTGAAACGATGTTGTGTTAGTAGAAGACTATTTTGTAGAGTTTTTTGTGTATCATAATATTTTTATTAAAGGTTTTAGCCCGTTGGTTTATTTGTTTGTTTCGGGTCAAAGGAGGACTCCAGAGTTTCTATGAAATCTGGTCCCACCTTCCAATAGCTATGTGTGTTATATCATAGGATAGGTAATGTTGAACTGTTATTAGAACTTGAAACGGGATATTTACCATGTTTATTTATGTCGATGAATTTCCGATATTTCGGCACTGTTGAAAGCTTAGTCCGCTCATAGTATATTCTTTATTAAACATAGTAGTTTTATTAGTAACCAAGTAAATAATACTATTTTTGCGTCATAATTGCATGATATGATATTTGATACATTTTGATTTTAAACACCATACAATATCATAATCTATTTTTTTCATAACTATCTCATTATTGGTATCAAGAAATAGGGCTTTATAAGTGGTATAGAGCTCATTAAAACATGGTAAATATCCCGTCATAAGTTCTAATAATAGTGTTAGTGACCATGTCAGTTTAAAAACTTGTATCTCATTAAAACTGTTTGACATTAAAAAATATTTTCATGTATTACTTGTTACTTAGTTCCCTTATACCTTACTGGCTACCTATCGACATAGTTCCTACAATAGACATCCCGTGTCCATTCCCACAGGGTCCGTTAAGGAAAACACAAGATATTTATAGCTTACCTTCTGTCAACGAATCGTGATCTCCACCATCTGTAGGACAAACCTACATTGTATATGTAGCTATATTGAGGTCCACGCCTCACTATACAAAAATGACAGAAATTCAACGATAATACCAATTAGTACGAATGAATATGATTGGTGAAAGCCAAACGCATCCACAGCAATTTAGCATAGCACATCTCTGGTGGAAAAGCACCATTAAAGTAGCGATTGACTGAAACTTATCTTTTTTTATATTGACTGTATTGTGACAGCGGAATAAAATATATAAGTTTTTAAACTGACATGGTCACTAACACTATAATTGGAACTTATAACGGGATAATTTCCGATATTTCGGCACTGTTGCAAGCGCGCCATGATCACGGATTTTTTTTTTTTTTTTGAAGGGGGAAAATCATCCAATGACTTCTCCCGCCTTGGGCAAGGCGAGAGGGAGTGTCAGACTCTTACTAACTAAAAACCACCCCGTTCCTTCTCCTGCTTTTCGACCCGAAGCCCCGGTAAACCCGCTAGGTAGTCCGCAGCTCCGGATCAGATCACGGATAAACTGGAAAATCGGAAACTCATAATAATTGAAAAACATAGTAAATATTCCGTTTTAAGTTCCAATTATAGGAATAGAACATATTTGTGTTGCGGGTGTTGTAAGATACTGACTCATATGCCTGCTGCACATATTACATATTTGCCAGAGACCAGCCTGCAGTACAGTAGATCTGCATAGAACTACTTAACAGGGTAAATGACATTTTTTATTGTAATGCCCGTCTTGTAGATTATTTAAAAATATTAGACACGTATTCTTTATTCAGACAGAAATAAATACTTTCGAAGATATATCGATTTGAAATATCGCGTGACGTCACTTCTAGGTACTTTTTATACGTAGAAATGACATGTTTGCTCGACTTCCTTTGAGTCGTTTTATCTAAGTATTGTTATTTTTCATTATCTAACTGACGGACTAAATAAATTTTTAATTTTCATACCCGTGATCGTCCCCATTGCTATGTTCAATCCACTTGTAAAATGTGGAGATAATCGCAAACTTATAAAGAGGAGATTCATTGTCTAGAAGTGAACTGCTACTTGGTAACATTGACCCACCTTGTACCTCTGCTAAATACTGTACACTGGTCATATAGACAACGCCGAACACGCTATTATCACACACACTTTCACGTGAAAACTCGATAGCGTGACGGAAATAGTTATATTGACACGACATGTCGTAACGTGTCGGCGAAAACAATGGAAACAATGTTTATGCCCTTTTACTAGTAATTTGATGGGTCAGAAAAGCATGGATCATTTTACCTTATGGTAATGTGTTCGCACACAATCACAATCCATATACTGCCGACTGCTGGACAAGAGGTCTCGGGTTTGATTCCCGGATCGGGCAAAGTATTACTGGGCTTTTTTCAGTTTTTCGAACATTTCTCAGTAGTAGCACGGAGTCTGGAATTGTGCCTAGTATAATATATGGCAGTAGGCTCACCCCCTATTACATGGGACTTATAAACACAAATAGCGAAAAGTGAGTGTACATTGTATAGCGGTATTACGTGCCTTAACGTGCACCTCTGCCTACCCCTTCGGGGATAAAAGGCGTGACGTTGTTTGTTTGTTTATAATATAGTAGCCACGTTTTTTTCTGTAGCTAAACGCCACCAGCGAGTGAATAAAGGGAAGCCTAAAAAACTGTTATCCTTTGCCGGCTCGCGATTGTCAAACTCACAAAGGTGTCAGCACTGGGTACGTACTGTTCGCACACAAAGCTGTTCTGCTAAAAACTACAACATTGTTGATGTGAACTGCTTCAAACGTGATTTTCGCGTAGTTTCAGAGTAAATGTGTTGTGTTTTTGGTAGATGATGGTGGAGGTGTTTATATAGTGTGTAGATACTATAGTAGACTTTGAGTCAATAGACACTTATTTTTGTTGCTGAGTATATTCAAACATTATTTCTCTTATTGATCTTAGGTTATAGTATTGCGTAGCATAGCCAAGGGTCTCGAGATTGATCCTGACCCAAAATAGGTACTATTTGGTACTTCGCCTGTTTTCGCAAATTACTCCGTCCTTTGGAAACGTGTCCGTGCTGCAATAGGTTGTGCTAGGAAGTGGATAATGTATATAGATATATGTCACGTATGTTATGGTACGTATGTATACCTATATACCTTCGAGAATTGAAAGGCGTGTCATTATGTATGTATATAACTTGTGTACCCTTAGTACGAGTTTGCTTTACGTTAAAAGTAATCGAAATGACAGCGTGTTCGGCGCTCTGATTGGCCAGCTCCAATAAACCAACCAATTTGGTTCCTCCATTCTCGTTTCGATACTACTCATACTAAGGTACTGTTAGCTTTATAGCAAGGCCAAGAGAGAGTGGATAGTAAAATAAATCTCTTAATATCTCTGAGCATCCTTCACCAAACACCTAACTTAGGAACCACTTAGCCGAATTACGTGACTTTCTCGATTCAAAAGTAGATTTATATCATTCTCGTTTTTAGATTCAGAAACTAGGTTGTAAGCCAACCTGGAGGTAACTTTAACGTAGTTTATGGTACCCACGAGAAATCGAAAATGGGTTTACTGGTTGTGCCTACACTGATTCTATTCATTCGTGGAGAGAGAGAGATAGCTGTGCTAAAACATAAGTATGTTATTGGACTTTAATTGAAATATTTTTTTTAATTTAATACCAGCTATGGGGCCCAGTAGGGCTGAGGCTGAATTAGAGCTGCGGACCTACGCGTTACCGGGGCTCCGACTTGAAAAGCAGGAGTAGAAATTATATAGTTTTTAGTCAGTAAAAGTCTGACTCTCGTTTTCACCTCACCCAAGGCGGGAGAAATCATTGGATGGTTTTCCCACCTGAAAAAAAAGCCTATGGGACTATTGTAAGCTATAACTCGGTATTATGGCACAATTTGCCGAATTGTTACTCTATACAAATACATATTAGTCTTAAAAACACAATAACAGTGTTATTTATATGAAAATCCCATAACTTGCTCATGAAACTCAAAACTTGGATTTAACAACTTTATCAAAAACATGTTTTCGAAGATTCGAACAAAATAATAAAATTTTACGTTCGAACTCCGTTAAAACTACAACGTAAGTAACATAATCTTACTTCTTACTTGATATTATAAATCTGAATCTCACAAAAGTTTGTGTGTACCTATGTTTGTCATTAAAATCACCTCAAAACCACGTCACGGCTGAAGGCTTCGGGATGTTTGGAACAGAGGTAGATTGTAGTCTGGAATAACACATAGGCTACGTTTTGCCCCCGGGAACGTGTGGGTTAACGGGACTCAGGCTAGAAGCAGAAGTTGGAACAGATTTTAGTCGGTAAGAGTCTGACACTCTTTCGCCTTACCCAAGGTGGGAGAAGTCATTGAATAATTTTCCCCCCAAAAAAAGAGCTATAGAGAACTCCAGTTATATATTCAACCCACAAAGGTATAAATGTAGAAACAAAAACTGAGCCTTTAAAAACAACGTTTCAACAACAATAGGCAAACAAAATGAACAAAAGATGATCATGTTTCTTCTTTTTCATAAAATAGAAAAGCTTTATCGGTTTCAAAGTGAAATTGAGGAGCATTTCATTAAATTGATTCCTGCAACTGTTCCCTTGTACTGGCGCGGAATATTCGATATTCGTTCGATCATCGAGAGTCGTTATTGTACTCTGAAAACGATACAATATAATTAATTGCCGCTAGGGTTGTCGAACGGATAACTTTCTTTTAGATTGTTTTATTGTATCGGTGCATAGGCGCTCATTTTTTTATGGTATAGGGTCGCAAAAAGTTGCCATATCACTTGATGACTAGTAATCGGTGCGTGCGCAAATGCGTAGCCGACCTTTTGGAAGGTAAGGTATGGATGACATTTTGAAAGATTGAGAGATTGGGGGACGGAGCGAATCACAACGCGTTCTTTCAGGCTGGTTTCCTGCGAAGTCTTGGTATCAGTCAGATTAAGTCAGCCCATTCATGCTGAAGCTGGCAGAAGTCAAAATTTCTTGTTGTTCTTGTACAAATATTACAATATTAAAAAAAAAACAAAATTTCTGTCTATCGGCCATCTAGTGAAGCTATTTGCTCGTTCACAAAGTGTAGATTCCTATGGAGAAGAACGATTTCATTTGATGCCAACCCTAAGAACGCAAGCAAAGGCGATAAAATTAAAACGATATATTAATATAAGGATAATTGATGTAGGCAATTATATCTAGTGGACGGAATCAGTATTAATGTAGATATTCAATAAAAGTAAAAGTTTAGTTTCCTAATCTTTGTTTTAATGTCCGTTTGGTAGATTAATTTGAAAACATTAGACACATTTTTTTCATACAAAATTAAATACTTTCGATCGACATAGTTAGGTTGTGGGCGAAGGCAAAAGGGTTTTTAAAAACAATATTTTAGGTGTGTTCCGCTTGAAGAGCAGAGCAAGACTGATCTTTATTAATTCTAAAGAGTACATGAAGGCTTATCTAAATAATAAAGGGATATAAACTAAATAATGGCTTCCTGTGACAAGTACCAGGAAGTGATACGTGATGTAATCATATTATCTAACTAGCTTTTGCCCGCGAGATTGACTTCCGGCAAATTTTTGGTTTTAACCACATTCCCGATCTCGCGGGATCTCTTCAAAAATGAGATGTGGAAGATATTAGGGAACTCTTCAAAAATCAACAGCTCTGCGTTTGAATTTAATAGATTTACTCACTTAGGGCATTGAAAAAATAGTTTAAAAACGGACTTAAACTAACATAAAACTAAAGCTACGAATTCGAATTTATAACAATTAAAAAAGAAACTGTATTACAACCTGTCCTCGCTATAATAACCAAGCTTAAACTAAATAATTTAAAAGAAACGACTTAAATCTAATCTAATTAATTTATAAATTAGACTTACAATTATATTGAAAAAACTAACTACAGTAACTACAATCGATATCAAACTAAACCTACGTTAAATAGTTTAACCAAAAAACCAGGAAAACCCAACAAATAAACTTATTAATTGACAAATACAACGTACGAAACAGCAGGACCACTACAGACAAATAATCATACGCTGATAATACACGTTTTCTGATAGTACCGAAGCGCTCGGCCGATACCCAACCAAATGAATGTAACGAAAAGAGCGCGATCTATTTCGATCCCAACGCCATTTATCGAGGATAAAGACAACTTGGATTATTTAATACTCCGTTCGGGCATTTTCTTTGTACTAAAAGTTTAATTATATGATAATTTTTTTCATACCTTTTTACTATTTATTTACTTTTTTTCGATGAATTAAAACAATAACATGAACCGAAGTCGTGTAACGATCGAATAGAATTATCTAACTCCGTTAGAGCATTTTCTTTGTACTAAATGTTTTATTATATTAAAATTTTTTTCATACCTTTTTACTAATTTACTTTTTTTCGATGAATTAAAACAATAAATGAACCGAAGTCGTGTAACGATCGACATAGAATTATTTATAAATAATTTATTTCTTATTTTTATTTTTTGATTTTTGAAATAAAATATATCTAAAGGTTCTACTATATCTGTACCAAATTTCAACCAAATCCGTCAAATAGTTGCGGAGATTAATGGTATAAGCATAGAATGTTCGACGTGATTCTTTAATTTGACATATTTTATTTATGAACCGATTGACATGAAACAAACACTAAATGTAAATTTAAGCATTATATTCGTGAAAACCGTCCAACTCGGAAGCCGTTTCTGAGATTAGCGCGCACAGACGAAAGACAAACAGGACAAACAGACAAAAAAAAAGTTAATTACATTTTTGGGTTCGACATGACATAACAATAACCCCTGCTATTTTTTTTATTTTTATTTTCAATGTACAGACAGCACTTTTCTACGATTTTATTATATGTATAGATTTATTATATGTATAGATTACGTCTAAGTGACAAAGGTGATCTTTGTGTAATGACCTCGTTACTGGACATAACTCCTCCCCCCTTAAGATGGAGGCGTAACGACGGCTGTGACCGAAGCTGGACTGCTTCAGGCTCAGGTTCAGAATCAGCTGTGATTTGCGCCGATCTACGTTGCCACCAGAGTTTGTAGACTGCGACTCCTACTCCGGTGAGGAATATTAAAACATACTATAGTATTTAGTACTGGGGAAGCTCACAATAAAACACACAGCTGATTCGTAGCTCGGTATAATCAGAACTGACTTAGAATACAAATTATGCGCTTACCCACTATATACTAATAATAATGTACCTACACTACACATACATGGTGATAGATGGCCAGCTGGGTGTTGCAGGGATGGTTATTGCATCTTCTTCAGGATCGCTGATGTCTTCTGAGCGGCGTAGGGCATCCTTCAGGTTGTCCAGGCTTATGCTGTCTAGTTTCAATTTAATAGGGCCACATTTGGTGTTTGATATGCTCGGGGTAGTGGTATGGTTTCCCTTATATTGATATATTTTTGATGGGTGGATAGGGTTCTATCTCGTATTTGTATTTTGCAACTACTGTCTGTCGTTATTAGGAAAACACCTTTACTGCGTTGATATTGCACATCTTGATTACAGATTGTTTTTATGACTTCATCTTGTTTCATGATTACTATCCAACTATTGTCTTTGATTTGTTGGATGATGTTATTATCGTAATTTGCTTTGGCATAAGTGCAGTTATGTGGTTCTTGGTGTTGAATTAATTGGGCTATGCAATCGTTGGAATGTAGGAGAGTTTTCCATTCAAGGTGTTTACTTTACTAAATTACTTCATTGTCTGTTATGGTGTTGACAGGGCTCGTGGGGGTATGCAAATTCGTTATTTCCCAAGATAAGGTAAGGATTTTTTGGTATAAGGATAGTGTCGTTGTTGTTAGGGATGGAATATAGATGTAGGAGGTTATAGGGTTGTTTGGCAACTATAGGTAGGTCTAGAATGAAGTTCAATGTTTCATTTGTACTATAGGCTTTTACTTTGATAGTATTTTCCCATAAGTGAATGTTGTTTATATTTGAGGCGAATGCTAGATTGCCATTGATTTCATTTTGTACTTGATTGAGTTCCTCTATAAGGTAAGACGCGTCTAGTATACTAGGATGCATCTTTTCTAGATGAGAGAATGTTATTGCATTTTCTAGGGTTTCTAGTCTATCGTAAAGCTGCTGAAGTGAATTTTCTTGTTGACTGAAAATAGTTGCTGTTAAGAAGTTCGTTTCGACTTCATTCCTACGTGTGGTATATCTGTCTATTGCCCTGTAAACTTTTATTTGATTGTTTTAGAGGTGGTGGATTTAGTTTATAGTAGTCTTCTAGCCCTGTGGTCTACTTCCTCCTGTTTGGCTAGTATGACTGCCTGATCTAAATTTTCTACATGTTTAATTCTAATTGAAAGTGCTATAATTGGGTTTAAGTTTTTTAAGAACGTTTCTAAAGCAATTTGCTCATATTGAGTCTGATGATCTGGGTCGGCTGTAATTAGTGCGGTCATTAGTACCCTAATCCTATCGCCGAAGGCTTCTAGAGACGTATTGTCTCTTGTGACATGTGTTAGTGCATGTACAAGCTGTGTTGCTGTCCGAAATTCACCAAACTTTCTTAACAGCACCTGTTTTATCTCAGTCCAGGATCTTGCACCTGGGTTTTCAGAAAGTGCTTCAGCAGCTTTCCCTTTTAGTTTGTTTCTAATGAGACATGAAATGCTTAAGTCCTCTGTATTGTGTATGAGTTCTAGAGCAGTCTCTACGTTCTTTATGTAGAACGCAAGAGTTCTCCTATTCCCATCATAAGTGGGTAGGAGTTTTGCGAACGCGGAATATTCCGTTTCGATTTTCTTCTCCTCAAATACTAAGGATTTATCATCAACCATACTCTTTCCTTGAGCCATTTTATCCCTAAGATTGAGGTATGAATTGAAGGTAAATCAGCGATATGGTGTGTTATTATATAACACTAATTGAACTTTCACACTAGACGCACCGCTGCTTTTGGGGTGGGAAAGTGATTGAAAGGATCTCAGGAATAAACAGAATGTATGCTTACCCCACGAGCATTGCCAATTTGTAGGCTTGAATCTGCTGTTCTCCAAGCTGCTGATGCTGATGCTGCTGCTGGGCTGCTGCTTGCTTTTATCGTTCGCGGACCGTAGATTCTTTTTCGCGTCGCGGATACTTGCTTTAAAGAGGTGTTTAAAGCTTTCAACCGTTTAGAACACGACGTACCGACTGCGCCAGTTAGGTTGCGGGCGAAGGCAAAAGGGTTTTTAAAAACAATATTTTAAGTGTGTTCCGCATGAAGAGCAGAGCAAGACTGATGTTTATTAATTCTAAAGAGTACATGAAGGCTTATCTAAATAAAAAAGTGATATAAACTAAACAATGGCTTCCTGTTACAAGTACCAGGAAGCGATACGTGATGTAATCATATTATCTAATTACGTCTAAGTGACAAAGGTGGTCTTTGTGTAATGACCTTGTTACTGGGACATGACTCGATACATTTTTTTTTATTTTTTTTTAACGGTGCCCTACACTAGGTTTTCTCCTGTGTCGTGGGTGCGTTTACAAACATACAAGTTCACATACACATCACACCCAGACCCGAAACAACAATTTGTGGATCACACAAAGAGTTGCTCCGTGCGGGAATCGAACCCGCTACACGTTGCGCGGCAGCCAGTTGCCCAGCCACGAGACCAACCGTGCAGTCAAAATTACACGATATTACATTGATTTGTAAAATCGTGTGACGTCACGATTTAATACATTTTATAGTTGTAACGTACCGTAACGTAGTTAGCTCCCACTCCTAAACTAGAATTCGTGTTATCTAAGTATTGTTTACTTATAAGACAAAAACAATAAGTGTCTTTTAATATAAAAATCAATTGCTGTTCGTTAGTGTCGCTAAAACTAAACTTAATTTTGGTCTTGAATCATTTGTTGAAGTCCGGGGAAGGTTTAAAAGGTGAAGAATGTTTGAAGCGGTACGAATTTTACCGGGATAGCTAGTATTTTATAATTATCAAACTGACGGACTAAATTGATTTTTAATTTTCATACCCTGTCAACTTATACTACTAGTATATAAATTAAACAGATATATACGCAATTAAATTAAACAGATTTGGCTTACTTACCTAATTTCCGCACTTTAACACGTTTCAAAAACTTAGGCTACCGCTTTGATAGGGTAATCAATCAAGGGCGATGATTGATAAGCACGATGTTTTGAGTCCTATACTCACAGTGATCGGCAATGAGTGTCAGGAAATTCTGCAATAGGGTAGATGACTAATTTTTATATTACTGTCCGCCTTGTAGATTGTTTAAAATTTTAGACACGTATTTTTATTGTCTTACGGAAACAAATACTTTCAAGGATTTCAAATATCACGTGGCGTCACCTCTAGGTCTATTTTTTACGTAGAATTGACGTATTTGCTCCCACTCCTAAACTTTCATTCGTTTTATCTAAGCATTGTTATCTTGTATGACAAAACAAAAAAAATACGTGTGTAATATTCTTTCATTACTTAACTGACGGACTAAATAGATTTTTAATTTTAATAGTACGTCATTATCCTTATTATATCAGATATTGGGCACCAAGCTTGCATCAAGCGAGGGCTCATCAGCCTTTCGGATCTAACTAAGTACTGCCAGTCCCTACACTTAATAGAAGAATGGCCAGAAGTTTATCTAAACAGTCATCAGTTCTGTGACTGGCCCACGTCCACTTCAGATTTCAGCCTACTTATCGTTAGAGCTAAGTCGGAAACTTTGGTTCGTCAAATGTAATTAAAACTACCTTTTTTTGAGGGGGAAAATCATCCAATGACTTCTCCCGCCTTGGGCGAGGCGAGAGGGAGTGTCAGACTCTTACTGACTAAAAACCACCCCGTTCCTACTCCTGCTTTTCGAACCGGAGCCTCGGTAAACCCGCTAGGTAGTCCGCAGCTCCGGATCAGGCATCAGCCCTACTGGACCCCATCTGTGGTGGTCTGATGGCTCTTTGAGGCGCGCGCGGAACGCACGGGTAATTAAAACTACCTGCATTACATTCCTGAAAATCTTGCTACTTAAAACGAAGCGTAAACTTATTAAATAAAACTTAACTAATTCCATAAAATATAATGAAATTAATTAATCCGCCAACTGACTTCGCAAAACGTTACACGTTTAATTTTTTATCTCGTTAATACGATGCCGGGCCTAAAGGAACGTTGAATTAAAATATTTCCTGTACAAGACCAACTTCAAACGAATTGCGTTGTAGCTTTAATAATACGCGGAAAATGTCAACAGTTGTTTTCGTAAATTATTATCATCGTATGAGCATTGTAATGTATACATGTGGGTCGTTTTTGGTAATTGAAACGTAACATTACATAAGATTATTACACAATTTTATTATCTACTGGCGACCCGCCCCAGCTTTGCAAAGGCGGCCATAGTGGTATATTAGGAATGTTTTATACATATAAAACTTCCTATTGAATCACTCTAACTATTAAAAAATCCACGTCAAAATTGGTTGCGTTATTTAAAAATTTAAGCATACAAAGGGACATAAGGATAGAGAAAGCGACTTTGTTTTATACTATGTACAGTAGTGAAGTAACGATAAACAAAAGTGCATTTATTAAATATTGTATTCACGTTTACCATTAAGGTTTTTACATAGGAGGAAGTCTTATGTACGTAATTAGACACCAATATTTTTTTAACACCCCTTTGGGGAAATTTTCTGCAATTAAACTAAAATTAAAGCACGTAGGAGGGCCATGCTTCAGCACGAATGGACCGGCCTCACAATGTGAAACAACAGCTTGCGTTGTATTGCGCTGTGTGAGGTGTAAATAAGATATAAGTAGCATATTGTTATTCAGTTTACGTATATAAAAATTTATAAAATTCAAAATAGCATCGAAAATTGCCTGTCAAGATTGAATCTAAAACCACAACACAGCCATTAAACTCTCAATAACATAGTATACTCGAGCTTGTAGTACTATATAGTATTCCTGTCTACGAAAATGTCCCAAGGCGGCCATGTTTATGGACCTCACGTACTAATTAGAATTCAGATGGTAACTTGGATTAACTTGACACACAGCACAGGTACGTAGGCATAATATAAATTATAAAACAAAAACAAAAGTACAATTATTCACTGTTGGTATTGTATTAACATTTTTGACCTATTATATTGTGGAGGTTTGTGATATGCTTGCTTTTCCTCAAAGGGGTTTAAGAGTGTGACTCACAATAGTTTTTCACTGAGATTATCCCTCTGAGTTTAGTTTGTGTTAAGAAATAGGCGTAACTGCATTCTACCTGGTGCCTACTATTGACATCTCAGATATTTAACAATGATAATATTGGGATTATTTTCGTCTGAATATACTAGGGGTAACCAAAAATGATTGTCATCAGAGTGGTCTCTTCTTGATGTCCTAGTTAGTAAAACGATATATAAAATTAATTGATGAACAAAGTTTAGGAGTCGGAGCAAATACGTCATTTCTACTTATAAAACGTACCTACCTAGAAGTGACGTTATGCGATGTTTCTAATCAATTTATTTTGCAAAGTATTTATTTCTATAAGAAAATAAAAACTATTAAATAAAATAATCTACAAGACGGGCATTAAAATAAAAATTTGTCATCTATCTTGTTCGGAAAGTATTTGTTTCTCTAAAAAAATAACACATACCTACGTGTCAAATATTTTAAAACAATCTACAAGACGGACATTAAAATAAAAAATACTCATCTACCCTATTGACGAGATATTGTAAAATATCACCTATAACACCTGAGCTAACCCACGACAACCTTCAAAAAGTAACTTATAACTCACTCCATCAAACTTTAAAAAGCATATCAAGTAATTTCTCCGTGAAACTTGTGTGAAAGTCAAGTTTCGAGCGTGTGCCAGAACGATAACAACATTATACGAAGCCTGTCTGCCGTCGGGCCGTGATTAATTATAAGCACTGCCTAGAGGGCGCTGACGTCGCAATTAACCCGTTACGAGTTTTCGGGGCCTCGAAGAGAGGAAGCTACATTGTATAGTGATTGCATACCTGAGTTTATGTGTCCTATACAATACGTACCGACTACACGTTGGTATGTTTAGTTTATCAAACGACAATATTATGTATTGTAGTATAAAGACTGTATTTGTATGATCTAGATACTTTGTGAAATATGAGCTATTGTGGATTAGTTGCTGGTTTGCTCCTAAATTAAAACCATATAATTTGTTATCATCTTGGCTGACAATACACGAAAAATAAGTAAAATAGGCCTAATAGTTAAGCCAAAAAGTGCATTTAATTATTCTCTTTGAGCTAATTTGAACATACTTTACAAATACGGCATTATAACAGCCGCGTCGCATCTCCGTAAAATTCCTAGACAACCCACAACATTACAACTCTTCTGTGGTCAAGAAACACGAAGCTGATCCCACATAGTTTAATACTTAATTAATTTCATTATTTATTATGATTGATTTTTATTTTTATTTTCGGATGACGTTGAAATATTTAGTTCTATTATGTTTCTGTGCACGAATACTACTAGTAGTTTCATTTAAATTATAATATGAGTGATCTCCATACTGTATAATTTACCTATGTTTCATGTCTTGGAAACCAAAAGCCTTTGATGCTGTCTCTGAGTCTATGGCATCCTTCAATTTGCTGTTCAATTGGAATAATTATTTCAGTGAGAGAACCGAAAGTGAACGATGCAATTAGCTGAACAATTTTTGTCAAGTTTATGGGAACGTTTCCAGAAGACTGGCCGCATTGCCACGTTGAATGGCAATGCTTATCTTCTGACCGAAGAAATAGCCAGCCTTCTGCGAACGTTCCCCAGTGACAGCGATGCGGACGAGTACTTCGACGCCTAACGCCTTTATTTTAGTTTTAAGTTAGTTTTTATTCCTTTTTTGGTATTTTTAAGTTGTAAATAATGTGTAAGTAATCATAATAATTTACTTCGAATAAAAGCACTAATGCAGCTTATGGGAAAAGATTATAATTTTGAAGTGGCGTACTTCACGTCACGCACAGCAATATTCCTTTGCATAACAGCTATTTCCTAAGAAAAATAAAGATTGATTCAGTACAGAGGTACATTAAATAAAGGCTTGTAAACACAGCCATATTAAAATCTTCACTCTCTGTTGTTTAATTTCGTTCGTGGGAGCTTCTTAACATGTGTCATTTCAAATTTACATAGATCCTGTCCGTGACTTAATTATGCTCTGACCTATATCCGTACAATTACCATTTCATGCATGTAGGTAGCGACATTTCAAGTTAAGCGAAATTGTATTTTTAACTTTGTTATTACATTTATAAGGTTGAAAATCAATTAAAGAGAGACCAGTCGGTGTAGTTTAATGTGCACGTCTGTGTATACTTAAACCGAAATCGTATTTTTAACTTTATTATTACAATTATAAGGTTGAAAATCAATTAAAGAGAGACCGGGCGGTGTAGTTTAATGTGCACGTCTGTATATACTTAACTTGTCTTTTGCCTGGCGAAGTATTTTTTGCAAAATCTTGCTTAAATGTTTTGTTTTATATTTTCCACGTTCCAAAGAATTTCCGAATATTCCTTGGAAGATTTATAAACAAGTTATGTCTTTAATAACCCATTAGGTATGATAGGATCATCATCATAACTTCATATCCGTACTCTGCTACCTAATTAATAATGAGATTGATACGATAACCATAATCACATTCATTTGTTATCAGACTTTTAAGTGTGTGAATACAATAGTGTTGATTATAACAGATCAGACATTAAACTAAGATATCTAAACCAGATGACAATAGCTTCAAAATAACCTCTATCAGATACGTTTTATTTTGAGAGGAAAAAATCATCCAAATATTTCTCACGCCTTGGGGGAGGTCAGACTCTTACAGACTAAAATCACCCGGGTGTCAGCCTGTTCCTCCCGTCCTATCAGAAACAGATACCTCCCGAAACTCCCATGCCCGGTAAGTGAGGCGGTAGGTGAGGACGTCGTAGCGTCTCTCAGGCCAATCATCAAAGAGGAGACTTACTGCTGCAAACAGCGAGCCTAATGGCTGAAGAGCTTGTGATGAAAATTGGAACAGGAGTAGATTATGGTCTAGAATAAGACATAGGCACTGTTTACCCCACAGGAACTCGGGCAAAACCGTTAACAGTAACTAGTCAAAAATAACTGCAAAGCAAAGATAAGTCTAAAGATCTTAGGTCAACGAACTTCTGTGCCTAAGTATAACCTCAAAAGAGGTTGTACCAAAAAGTATTTTATCCCAATAAGTTTCCACGTATTTAATCCGCTAGTTCAATTTACTTTGCAACGATAAAAGCAAACTTTAGCAACTGAATTTAATTTAATTTAAACGGCTAAAGATTTAAATAATAATTCTATGTATATTTTGTTTACTAAGGGTTTGTGTAATTGTTTTGCTCAACTGATTTACTTGGAAATCTTCTTTTAATATTATAATCATATTTTTGAATTAAGTTGTTTGAAAATACTAACACTTGTTTGAAAATTAAAAATCTGTTTAGTTAGATAACAATACTTAGATAAAACAAATGAAAGTTTAGTACTGGGAGCAAATACCTTATTAAACTATGTATAAAACGTAACTAAAAGTGACGTCACGCGGTATATCAAATCAATGTATCTTCGAAAGTATTTATTCCCTAAAAAATACGTGTCTAATGTAATAATCTACAAGACGGACATTAAAATAAAAAATTGTCACCTACTCTATTACACTAAACATGAAGTAAAACTAAAAATAAGAGCAACACCTTCTACTGAATTGTTATTATAAGACATTCACTCAATTACCTACGTTCAAGCCTTAAAATTACCAGCACAGATAGGGCTTATGCCGACCCGGAGCTGCGGACTGCCTAGCGGGTTACCGGGGCTCCAGCTCGAAAAGCAGAAGTAAGAACGGGCTAGTTAGTCAGTAAGAGTCTGACACTCCCTCTCGCCTCGCCCAAGGCGAGAGAAGTAATGAAGATGATTTTCCCCACTTTAAAAAAAGGCCTTAAAACTGAAAATATGTAAATACCTACTACTGAGATACAGTCGACAGTAAATGAGTTTGGTTTATGGACAGGAAATTAAAAAAGCAACACAGTTTAACGAGTTTGCTCGGGAAATGTAGTATTGGGTTTTCGATCTAAAATTCTAAGGCAGTATACGTTTATATTTCATTATAGTGTACCTATTAAATTAATAATGGTATTATGTATGTATATACATTCAGCAATATATATGTAATTATCTTTTTAAAAGGCTGACAACGTACCTGTGATTCCTTTGGTGTTGCGGCTGTCCATGGGCGGCGCTGATCGCTTACTATCAGGTGACCCGTCTGCTCGTTTGCCCTTTTTTCGATTTGTCAATGGTCTCATAGCCAAAAGCTTCGATCAACACCTAAATAGGCTAACGTTAGACGGTTGGATCAAGAGCCTGATGCAGAAGGCAGTACTTCTGGACACTGGACTTGAGCCCTGACCGCCGGTAGCTTAAATTTCTCCCGTTACTGGTGGGCTACTGCTTTTTATATTTTTAAACGTTTATATTTTTTCTAATTAAATATTTAAAAATGTAATCAACAAGTATAGTAAATAAATAAATGAGTTAAAAGACAATATTATGTAAGCCTTGTGTGTTATATTCCGCTCTATTTTATTATAGCATTCTATAATCCAATTTACATTCCGAACCACCCTCTTGCAAACCAAAACATGATTTCACTATCTACTAATTCCATTTCCACTGAAGCCCCGGTATAACTATACCTGCCTTCACGAAAATTAATCCAACACCATACCTATCCTTAAAGATAACAGATACGGCTAACGTGCTCATATTTTATCACTATCAAACACTACACGCACCTGCCAAGCAACAACAAGTACCGAAATAGGCACTTAACAACCTAACAAGAGAAAATGAACCCTAATAGTACGAAGACAAAGTAGAAAGTGGGTTGGTAAGAGAGCAAGAAGTAGCAAAGTTAATGTATGACACGGAGAAAATGTCGAAAAACAGATTGTAAGAAATTTATCAGTGGGTAGGTACCCTTGGTCTTGGTGGCGGGCGCTGCAGCCATCACTCACGCACTTACGTAGTTACAACTGTGGTTACAGTAATCGACGAACAAGTTTATAATGTTACAGCCGCAGTACATTTACACAAATTACTTTTTCTTTTCCATAGTTCTAGCAAAGATGTTTAACGATAAATTTTAGATTACTTATTGCCAAGTTTCAGCTTCGATGTTTTTATTTTTTGAGAGAGTATAGTCATCAAACTTCTCCCGCTTTGGGTCAGGCGATAGGGAGTGTTAGATTGTTATACAGTATCAACCACTCTCTTGCTAAGTACTCCTGCTTACAGCCGGAGCCCGGGTAACTCTTGCGGTTGTCCCTAGCCCCGGCAAGTAACAGATTACCACAGATGGGACACAGTAGGGTACTGCATGGTTCCCATCTGTGGTAGTCTATTGGGACCCAGTATCCTACTGCGTTGGTTTCACAAGCTTGGGGCTATTTACTTTGTGTGCGTTAATAAAATTCTATAGGTGATTGCGTTCCTTCCGTACAGTTGTTTCTCATTACAATGGTGTAAAAAGCCAACAAAATACTTTGTACTCTATATAACGTTATTTTAAACCTCAAAATCCCTGAGTAAATATCTAACACGATGATTAAACTACGATACATTCTTCGTATAAGGTCTTTGCTCCCTTCCAAGCGAATTAAAGACTTGTATTATTAAAACACAACTACATACATAAGTATAACAAACTTTATTTGGACAGAGAAAGCCACAGAGTTGAATATTTGTTCATTTAATTAAAGTTTAACAATTCTAAAAGGAAAAAAAGAAATTAACCACAATATGTACCTACTCGTACCTGTTCAACAAAAAACTTTGTAAGTATCTACTTAATGAACTAGTGAGTAACTCCTTTGGTATTGTTTCACTTAAAATCGTTTCATTCACATTGTCACGGGATATGAAAATGAAAAAATTGTATTAGTCCATCAGTTAGTGTGGTAGTTTACATATGGGAGAGTGATACCACGAGTGATAAAAACCGACGTGAAACAACGCTTGCGTTGTGTTTCGTTGTGTGAGGTTACCCCCCCCCCTTTCCAATCTTCCCAATCCCCAACAACCCTTAAATTCCTAACCCCAAAAGGCCGGCAACGCACTTGTAACGCCTCTGGTGTTTCAAATGTCCATTGGCGGCGGCGATTGCTTACCATCAGGTGATACGTCTGCTCGATTACCGGCGTGTTCCATAAAAAAAAATATATCTCACTTGTCCACAATTTCACTTGTCAAGAATAGATATGATGACAGGGTATGAAAATGGAAAAAAATAATTAGTCCGTCAGTTAGGTAATGAAAAAATATTAGATTTACATTTCAGCCATGATTGTCCCACTGCAGTGCAAATCCATACTCTCCTTCCACTCCTCTCTGTTTAAAGCTTTTTAGACGAACTCAACATCAACAAGGATTGGCCGCAAAAAGCTGTAAACAAAATATTAGAAACGTATTTTTGTATTTTGACATATAAGATAACAATTCTAATATGTCAATAGAAAATGTGCATGATGAAATTCTATAAATAAAACCTAATTGTGTTTATACATAACAACATACAATCATAATAAATCTTTTGTAAGATATTTGAACCCTTCTGAAACCCTAGTCAACCCCTTTGAGATCATAATCCCAGCTGTTAGAACAATCTCGGGTACGATTGTACCCTGCAGGGGATGAAATGTCTGCTAAATAATTACGGATCATCTCGATTCCGCTGCGGTCCGCACGTTGATCGATTGAACAAAAGATTGGATCGCTATGTCAGTATTAGTTAAACACTACTTATATAGGTATAACTACAACTATGTGGAAATTTATTATTATGTAGACACCCATAATAATAGATAACCTATATAAACATATAATACTGGCTTTTTCCAGTGGCTCAGCCCGCGTTCCCATGGGATAATAAGTAAAAATATCCTATCACCCAAGTTATCTCATACCTTAACTGTATATAAAATTTCATCAAAATCCGTTCAGTAGGTTCAGCATCATTGACGGACAAACATCCTAAGAATCAAACTTTAATTTTTATGATATTAGTGTGATGCATGCAAAGTATCTAATTTAAATCTTAAACAACACTTTTAAAATAAAACATATATTAACACATTGAACGCCGTGGGTGGTCACCGGTGACCGACGTTAGCGGAGGATTTGCCTTCAACAGTTTTCTATTGGCAGTCAAAGACTTAAAACGCATCAAAACATAGGAGCGTTATACAAGGTGTGCCTGAAATCGACGTCCAAATGGCACCAGGTGATCGGCAAAGTTTCTCTCAACACCATGTTCAAATTCTCGGCAGTGGTAACCCAGGTATCTTGGTTGGAGGATCCTCCAAATCTTTTCTTTTATGTCATACGGGCAAACGATTATAAGAAGGGCCCGCGCCGCTATGCTGCGTACACGACGCTGCCAAAGCACCACTGTCGCTACCTCGTCCACTTGATTTTTCGGCACATTACCATTCAACATGGTGTGACAAACACTGATTCAATTTCACCACTAACACCAGTGTCAACAACTTGTAATGATACAGAAAGATAAGCAAAACATTGTATGCAGACGCTCATAGTTCTAACATTCAACAATACCTTTCATAGAATAGAAATTAGAATAGAACTCGTGTTCCCCACCCCTGTCTTGTCTGTCAATGAACAAATAAATAAGCCTACAATCCAAATTCAAGCCAGCCATTCACCCCAATAACAAATCCCATTCATACCAACACAAAATGTAACAAACGGGTATCGTTTTCTAAAAGCTGTTGCTAAATCTAAATTACTTCCGTTCTGAGTTACGGAATGTTTTCGAAACAATTGGAGGATGAATATTTGAGGCCTGGCCAGACGAGATACTTTTTTTGTCCATATTTTTTATAAAGAGATAACGTTGCTGATTGGCTGAGCGTATTCTTCGATATTTGGGAAGTGTGGGAGAGTCATGCTTCGGCACGAATGGGCCGGCTCGACCGGAGTGATACCACGACCTCACAGAAAACCGACGTGAAACAACGCTTGCGTTGTGTGAGTGAGGTTACCGGAGGCCCAATTCCCCCTTCTCAATCTTTTCAATCCCCGATTCCCCAACAACCCTTAAATTCCTAACCCCCAAAAGGCCGGCAACGCACATGTAACACCTCGGGTGTTTCAAGTGTCCATGGGCCGGGGGCGATTGCTTACCATAAAATAAAAGTAATAATAAAAATTGCCTTACCAATAGGATATAAGCAGCTTTAAATTATTTTGTATTAATTCATGTTCATACAAAATTATTTATGATTAGTATCAAAATAAATTCGAAATCATTCTGGCAATTCACTTAATTGGTGTTTTACTTAGCTACTCTAGTAGAACCCGTAGAACACATCAAATTATTCATAGTTTTGCAAACAGTCGACATATGTTTCGCTCCTCCACGGAGAATCTTCAGGAGGCTATGACTCGCGGCGGAGACGGATCGATTTCAAACTGTGCGAGCCACCGAAAACTAAAAAAAAATAATAATATTGTTAATGTAGTATGGATTCCCGAGAAGTAATGACTGACTCTTTCTTTATGTTATTGCAGTTATGAAAGGTCGCTCGTCTGCCCAGTCTTTTACGGTTTATTCACGAGTCGACGAGCGAATTTAACTGTTAGCCAACGATAAGGGTGAAGCGGATATGGAACACAATACTGATCCTTACATTATGTTCTAGTTACAAAGGGTTCTGTATGATTCGTGTTCAAATCTTGGAAACAATGATTGAAGATATTCCTTTAATGTCCGATATTTACGATGTATTTTCATTTTAATGGTATAACAACAACGTTGTATTCCTATTATATGTAATGTATGTATTAGATAAGGGTTTTGTTAGTTTGGTTGGTTCATTTGCGCCGGCCAATCAGAGCGCCGAACGCGCTCTCGTTTCGTTTTCGTTCAACGTAAAGCAAACTCGTACTAAGGGTAACAGGTTTAGGTAAATAAAACCGTTTATAGACAAGTTGCTTAGATGCAAATCTAAGGCTGACCAACATTCTCAGGCATGAGGGTCTGAGAACCATATTCCTTACTTACTAAGGTCTTAGTACGACAATGTTTTTCACATAAGCTGTATAAAGTATAAAATATAATATTACACGTCATAGAAACCAGTAAAATGTGCTTTATACTTTTTAACTTTTATACCACATACAAAATAACAAGAACCTATGTAACAAACTCATATTTTTTCCTTTTATAGGTACCTATATTCCAAGAAAAGTACTTTTCGTTAAAAAATATATGTTAGTAATACTTATCCTTTATGCGCATGACGTACATATTATGTACATAATTATAATAACATTGAAATGTGATACCTATAATTCTTTATAGGTCCTTACCTTAGGATTCTTCCTATAAACGTAAACTGATCATTAAGGAACGGTTCATATCTGACGGAACATGCGTCGCGTAACGCCAGAGGGCATAGTACAAGTATGTTTTACGTTTAACGAGATCGATACGAGAGCGCTCTGATTGGTTAGTTCATTCGCGCCAGCCAATCAAATCGCCGAACGTTTTCGTTCGACGTACTCATACTAAGCGTACAGAACAGACAACGTTCACACTCAACCGATGAGACCTCAGTGCAACCGATGGTAGGACTTTATGTCAGATATGAACCTGAATATCAACAGTGATATAGCTATAAAAACATATTAAATTGTATCTATATATTCATTTCAGTTGTACGATTAAACTCGGTACGAGCCACTCCAATATTCATGAAAACACAATTTTCCACTGGAAAGTTTAAAAAACGCTAAATCAACCTTTTCTACCGGTAAAAATATAATCCATTTACAATGTGACATGAATAAATCGGAGTTTCGCGTTCGGATACAATTCTCGTATTTGTGTAATATTTATCACCCAGTTTTTCCAATTTGAGCATCAATCAATCTTTACATGATATGATACCACGCCCTCAGTGCCCTTAGGGATAGGCAGAGTTACATTTACACATTATTACTCCATGTAGGAGTAGTAGATACTCCTACATGGAGTTATAATGAACCAATTATTTTAATAATCTTGTCTAAAAATGGAATGTCAGATATTACTATATTACTTACACCAGATGCAATTTCTGATTTACGATTTCGGATAGAAACCAAAAAAGCCATACTTATAAGATAAAATATACATTTTCACTCCACTGAGTATTGTTCCGGCAAGTCGGCTAGAAAACAAACAAAACACAACGCAAACGTTCTGTCACGCCGGTTTTCTGTAAGACCGTTGTATCAAGGTGGCCCATTTGTACCGAAAATGGGTTTCCCATTTATAGAAATGTTTTCATAAAAATAATTATTCTTCCAAATTCGTCGATAGGTTGCCCACTACCTACACCGCACCCGCGTTTTGTACGTGAACACTTACATTGCACTTGCATTTGTTTGATATTTCTCGACAGTGCCCCCGCCCGCGATTCAACGCTTACGATCACTTACACATTGATCAACTCCAGTACCTTACCTATACATACAATATTAACTTATCCTCCGAACACCAATAGACCAGAAAATTCCATTTCCTTTGCCAAGATATGCAAACTCCATTTGCAATAAATATGACATCTACATACCGGCCTTAGTACCAGTTTGCTATGCGTTTAACGAAATAGAAACTAGAACGTATACCAACGTTCTGATTGGTTGGTTCGTTGTGGCGGACCAATCACAAAACGCAATGCGGTTTCGTTTCGATTTTGTCTACGTAAATGAAGCTCGTACTAAGCCCTCAGAAAAATAAAACTTTCATAAATTCGAAACAACTAATTTGACAGTAAATTAAACATGGCCGCGTTGCGTTCGGAAACAGCGTTACAATCTGGCGCGGTCGAAAGCATTAAAAAACTAACAAAGTAAAACGAAACGGAATATCTGAGCGAGGCGATCTCTCGGGTTTTACTACCCGACTGCTCGGCCAAGCATATAAAGCTGCATTCATATTGGAACACAGAATAATCTGTTGAATCCAGAACTGACTGGTATTTTCAAATTAATGTTCTTTCAAATAGCAACATTTATTTATTTTAAAAGCTTTACCTCCTTTGGTTTATTTCCTTCTTAACTATGATTTAAATTAAAACAAATAACAAGTTTTAACCAATTCCTTTATTTGACTCCAAAATGACGCCGAGGATTTCGTACAATTTCGGAGAATTTTAAAACATCAAAACTAAAACTCTCATTGGCATTAACACTATTTGATTTTTAAACTAGAATATAAATTCTTAAGCATCGCATTCTAGAATGCACTTGCTCAGTTCCCAGAACCAACCATAATTTATCGGTAATTATTTGAGAAACTAAGAAGGAATCCCCTTTATACTATCTGAACGACTGCAGACCGAGTCGCGGTTTCAATCTCAACAAAGCATTTAACAAACCTCTGCAATATTTTAATGTTCAGTCGATTTGTACGATTGGCTTAGCTTTATTCGCTTATATTGGTCTATATTTTATTGTAAAATGTACTTATGGGGAATTATTATGACATACATAATCCTATATATAATAAATAAAATAATCATTAAGTAATCAGTCTCAGTTGAGTGGTAGGAGAGCCATTTGACGAATTTGTCGGATCGACCGGAGTGTAACCATGGCCTCACAAAAAATCGACGTGAAACAACGCTTGCGTTGCGTTTCTTTGTGTGAGTAAGGTTACCAGAGGCTCAATAACCCCTCTTTCTAAACTTCTCAATCCCCGATTCCCCAACAACCCTAAAATTCCTTCCAGCAACGCACTCGCAATGCCACTGGTGTTTCGGGTGTCAATGGGAATTATAACATAAAAAAGTCTCAATAGTCAAAGTAAGACAAATAGTCAGAATCAGTTAGAATTAACATAAAATATACGCGAGCAAAGTCTCTGGCAAAAGCTAGTAAAACAAAAAAAAATCAATAATCTGATTTTCGATAGAAATCTAGAAATACCAATATTTCTCTCAGTCCAAGTTCCTTATTAACTGCTAACTCAATAATTCTAACAAAGAGAAAATGCTTTGTTCAAATTCCAGCTAAAATAAAGAAGACCTAAAGATAAACACATTATGGCAGCATCACATTACCCCACAAAAACTTGTTACCTACTTAGAATTTCGTTCATCTTAATTCTTGAAAAACTCTTATGAGTGAACTGTGTAAGCACTCAAATGTGATCAAGACCTCGTCGCCGACTCATAAACTCGATTTACATCAGCTCGCCTACAAAATATTTCGTGGAATATTAGCTATTACTCGTATAATTTCAACCCGGAGTAAGGTTTTATTACACTCGTCCGCTTTCGGCAGACTCAAGTGATAATCTACTTTGAATACATTGGTAGGTAAATTCAAATCGTCTACTGACACCATTATTTTTCGTTCAAAGGCTTAAATGGAGCAAAATTGCAGACAAATTTTTCAACAGCCAAATTGTTTTACCTTTTCCCGACAGAGGACTTTAAAAAACGTTTCAGAATTTGTATTTCGTTTGTAAATATTATAATTACGAGTAAAAGAATGTCCTGAATTCACAACTTGTTTTTGCAAAGATAACGAATTTATAAAAACTTCTTTTTTTGCTCCATAATTAGATGATAACAAAGAAAACCAAAGTTCACGTTCGTAGAAGACGAAAAAAAAATGACGAAAATCAGAATTCAGTTCCTCAAAAATAATATTTGTTCCGTTTCGAATACATGAATAATTCTTTGTAGGTACCCATGTAATAAGCTTTTGAAGAAAACGTTCTCTTTGTCTGGTCTAGAGTAAAAATATATTCAATCCAAATCCAATAACCTGATTTTCTTTTTGGCCGTTGTAGCATAACATGAAGGCTACTGTAATAAGTCAGGCTGCTCGGAAAATATTGCTCGAAATCTGCTTCCACTGTCAAACTGATGTGATCCCAGATCACTGGGAAAACTTATTTACAAAAGATGTGTCAAATTTGTCAATCCCGCTACCTGTATGCTGGCGGCTGACGTAATCGGATTACCAACACGAGTTATGCTAGAACATAAATCCGATTACCGAATGCCAGCGTTTTAACCAGATTTTCTTAGCTTGACGGTAAAAAATATATTTCCCGGCCATTTATTTAACAGCAACTTTATTACGGCGGGAGCTTGACATATCGCTTAATTAATCAATGGTAACGTCAGTGTTGCGCTGCAATCTTTGGAATCGGGACGATCAATCGTTACGTTTTACATGAATAATCGGATACCGTTGAATCGAGTGTCAGACGGGTCATTAGCTAATCGGATTATCTGCTACAAAAGTCTATTGATTGGATATCGAAAACCTTTGTTAATTTACCTTTCTTTCTTTCTTTTATGAGCTTAATAAGGGTTCTTTATTTTACAGAAAATACAAATCGTCTCTGTGAAGCATTTGATCGTAAGCTCTTTTGTACTTGATCACATCAAAACGTCCGCATTAAAAGCCGAAACACAAAGGAATGAATGGTAACCAAAAATAAATGTGAGTAAATTCATCACTTCTCTAACGTCACACCTCTATACAATAGTGACGTGTCTATTGTTACACAGGAAGGCATTTAAGGGCTCACACTGACCCATAAAAGTCAAACTTTTATTGGGTCGCGTGGAAAACATTGGAATTTACTGTCGAATACAATGCCATGAAAAATCGGACGGCTTTAACTCATACAATAAAACTTGGGGCGAAAAGAATATTATAAAATTCTTTTACAATTGTTTATCTGAAAACAAAAAATATATTTTTAGTAACTAGCTTGACTATGAATCAATGCAGGATTTGAAAATTGTCCATCCTTTTAAAGAATCACAGAAATACGACATGAAACCTTTAACAACAAAACAAAAACTAATGCAGAATTTCAAAAAAATCAATGTCAATGTTAAAGTTATGCAACAGAAATAAATAAATAATAAATAAATAACAGAATAGAATAGCCATAGACAAAAGTTCCAATAGAGTACAATGTACATAAGTAACAAAGTTATCAAGTGGCTGCTGCCACGAACGTGAATTTATTGATATAACTTAGTAGTTATCGCCACCTGCGCCCAGGGATTTATTCGACAAAATCGTTTTTGTTGATAAACAATACTTGTTCAAGATTTTCCGCTGTCTCACTTCGTAATATTCAAGTAAATATAAGCAATAGGCAAATAGGTTGCTTTTATTTTCTGTTATATTAAAAAATAATGTCAAATATGCTGTTTGTATCTGTTCTGTATAATACTGAAAGGACTATAAACACGTATTATTAATTATAAACACAATATTAAACGGTGTAAAAACTAAAGATATCAAAATTGTAATGAAGTCTACTTAGTCCCATGTTGGGCGCCAAGATTCCACATTACATTAGAAGTCTTTGACCTTTTCAGGGCTTTCACCAACTATAATAAGTATATAATACTGTGGGTATATGGTCCAAAATATTAATTACGAAGCGTCTGATATCAAACATCAAAGCCCATGTTGGGTGCCAATAACATAAAAATATTGGCGCAAAAAATCAAGTTACTTCGTAGCAAGAAAATATCAAGAAAAACTAATAGAACGAGGTAAAATAAGATAGAATGAAGTTCTAACGTTGTCACTAGGCGTTAAACGTAGTCCCACGGCGGGCGACAATAGAAAAACTTTTTCATTTTATAAGAAGAAAAGAAGCAAGATGATAGAATATTTACAAACCTCTAACCTAGAAGTAGTTTCTAGGTGCTACAAAACTGTATAATTAAAGACAAAATTGTATTTGATAAAAAAACGACATGTTTTTTTATTTGATGAAACAAATCTAATATGTACCCGAACTTTCGTATGTAACTTATAAGAGCAACCTTTTGACAGCAAACCAGCTGTAACTAGCACAAAGGGTAGGTACGTTAATTTTACCGTCAATTTATCTCAATAACCTTGGCAAGGGACACCAAAACGTCGGGGCTCGGGTTTCATGAAACAGACGGCCTGCTGTGAACATCATACATAAGTAAATAGCTAATAAAGCTCCAACGGCCACATGTGCCGTAGAGGGCCTATTCAAAGAGATTGTGTACTCATACTTTCTATAAGTAGAAACTGAAATAGTTTCTGTAACCCTTGTTATTAATCGCGCTACACGTTTTGTTGGTTTTGCTAGATGCTACAATCTATCTTGTATGCTCAACTTAATCCGAAGCTGAACGGACTCAGATATATTATTGCCGTGTTATTCTGAGCTTGGTAATCTTTAATGACAAAATGCACTTACTTTTAATCCAAATTAAACTCCCATAAAATCTTCGTTTATTTTTAATTATAAACCAACTTTAATTTACTTTGAATATAAAGTTTTTAATTATGGAAAACCATCAGATTGGAGAAAATCTCGCCTCGAAATTGCGACGTAAACATGCAACGTTGTCGTTTGAGCTCTGGTGCGATGGGGCAGATCAACCACGTAATTGATTTAATGGGGTACGCCGTTGCGTACGCCTGCGCTTATATTTTTTGTTCGTATCTACTTTTTAGAGAGGCAACTAAATTAACTCGTGTCCCGAGTGCATTACAGCGGATTTAATTCAATTTCAAAGGATTTTTAGGATGTGTTCCTCACGTTGGTAGTTTGGGTTAACGTTAAACCTTTTTTCTTTTTGAGGGTGGAAACTCATTCAATTACTTCTTCTGCCTTGGGCTAGGCGAGAGCGAGTCTCTTACTGACTAAAAACCACCCCGGTACCACTCCTGCTTTTCGAGTTGGGATCGCGGTAAGCCGCTGGGCAGTCGCAGTTTTGGGTAGGTATCAGCCCCTATTGGGTCCCGTCTATGGTGGTCTGATCGCTCTTTGAGACACGCGCTCAATGCGACTTGCCGCACGCACCAGTCTGGTTCTGGTTGAGCGGCGAGCTACCTTTGCTGACGTAAAAGCTAGGTATATTTTGTCGTTATTTTTTTTACGGGATAAGCCGGTAAACGACAGACCACTTGATGATAAGCAATCGGTGCAGCCTATGAACACCCGAACCACCAGAAGCGTTACAAGTGTGAAAATGTTTTAATGTTTCTCACACACGTAGCGGATACTTAATTATTTTTCTTGTAATCTCTTCTATCGGCCATTATCTCATTATTCACTCTCTTTTATTTCATGTTATCGTTCCCTCTTTACATTCTTCTTTTCTTTAGTTTTTCGCTATATCTTATCTCTTTTATTGTATGCCTTTAATTAAAAAAGCCTTTGTATAAAAACAATACAAAGTTGTGTAGGTAGAAAGCTAACACAGAAAATGATGAGACAAATTAAAGTCTAGCAACACAAGCAGACTGCAGATTATTGACTTGGCAAATTACCCATTCACCAACCGACGGGGGGCTCATAAACGAAACACGGTATAGGTAGCCCGCTGTGTACAAACATAAAACGGCAACTGAATAACTCATTTCTTCGCCATACTTAATGCTTAAGCGTTGTTTTAACGTTGCATAATAACAAATACAGCGTTGTATTAGCGGGTATGACAATAAACTTGCCTATATTACGTCGTCAGTCGCACAACGACCTATTAAATGCACGACATGTCGGTTTATGACCATTTCTTGTATACTACCAATGCAGGGGGTACGTACGTAATGGCCCAGGATAAAGCAACATGTACAATCATTATAAAAGAATGCCCAAGCGTCATGGATATGTACGCCGTATTCTAGCAAAGACATATTTACTATATAGCCTTTATTAATAAACTTTTATGAGAAAAATCGGACGTGACACGCCTCGTCACGTCGTCGCGTCGTCGCGTAGTTGCAAAGAGAACGATACAAAGTTGTTTGTTGTAGCTCAGTACCTACTTAGGTACCGACGATGAAAACTTATTTCTAAACCTTAATATTTGTTAGAACTTACCTTGTCTTGAAAATGTACCTATAGTAAAGAATTAACATCAACTTCACACATTGTTAATGAAAGAAGACAGAAGGCGGTAATTTTATAAAATGGAGCGAAATAAATAAATGACAAAATGGCGGCATGGAGCTACGATAAAAAGAATAGCACGCAAAGGTACCTACGTATACATACTACCTAATACGATTTTTATTCCTATTGGCAACGTAGCAGAATGTAGCGAACATTCAATATGGCTTTTTTATTTGAAAATGCAACGGAATTATCGGATCGAAAGAGCATTTGAAAGATCTCGACGACGCGACCACATTGTGTTTATGGAAATTTTATTGAATTTTAAATTGAGTTCTGCATGTAGACAGACGGGGAATGAAGAGCGTCCGTAATTGGAAGTACGACTGCTCAGTAATAATGGATTAACAGAACAATGAAGGTTCGTGAAATATTACCGACGGAGGTATTTATAGGAGGAAATACGGCGATACCTTTACGTTTGCTTTGGTAATAATTTAGATAAAGTGGTTGTTAAACTAATTTCAAGCTTTGTAGTGTCTTTACGTCATTAGCAGGCTTAGACCTTAGTGTTAGTTAGTCGTTTATTAATAAACAATTGATTTTGATTAGGTTCACCTCATAGTGCTTATTTATCAGTTCGAGTAAAGAGAGAACTAACACTATCCCACAATCTGAGCACTTTTTTGTGGTAGGTACACTGTACTAGCTGCGGAAAACTTACCTAACAGGTTTCCGGGGCTCCGGCTCAAACCAGTATTAGGAACGGGGTGCTTTTTAGTCAGTAAGAGTCTGACACTCCAAGTCGCCTCGCCTAAGGCGGGAGATGTCATTGGAGGATTTTGCCCCCTCAAAAAAAGACAATATGTGTAGGTACCTACAATACTATAATATGTGCTATATCATGTGCGTGTGTAACTTAAATGTAAAGATAATATATTTAAGTACGTCCTACATATGTATGTATAAATAGGTGCAATGCAATATCAAGGTCAAGAAAAAACTGATGACTGTTGATGTAGCGAATTTAGTATGTAAGAAGCGTAATAATTGGCCTTCCATAGTCTCTGTCTACCCCCGTGGGAGCATTATGTATGTAGGTACAATATTAGCCTGTATATATTTGCAAGGATAACATAAACAGACCTAAAAAAATACAGGGTTGTACCTAAGTAGGCAAGTACCGTACATGATTACCTAACCTACATTGTAACGTGCTACTTACTCTGCCTAGCTATAGCTACCTAGTGCCTACACCGCAATATTATATGCCTACCTGCCTTAACTTTATTTATTTATACATAAGTAGGTAGGTACAGGTACGTACTTAGCTACTTTTACGAGAATCCCCGTTCCGACGTAAACCCAAAAATGAGTAAGTGTACCCTTACCCTCATACATTTTACAAGTCATTAAAATGTTGCCAGTAAGTAGATAGACTACGCATAAAGCTTTTCACGGTGTAGTGTAGGGTGTAAGTACCTATAATAAGTACATGAACTAAGTAATTAATTTGAAGTAATTTTTTCTATCTCCTGTAAGTTAGGTACTCATACCTATTATTATTTATTGATATGTACATTAATCTTTATATGTAATCTTATTAAGTATTTCAGGTATTAAGCTGAAGAGTTTGAGTTTAGAGAGTGAACATCTACCTACCAATGACTTTTCCCGCTAAGTATAACAGTGGGCCCATGTTCGGAGCCCTTATGACGACGTTAATTTTCCTAAAGTTGATGCCAACTTTTGAACGCATGCTTTACGCGAAAAAAGAAGGAAATGAAATAAGGTGCGTTGGGGTAAGATCGGCGGAGGGGTAAGAACGTACAAATCAAATATCTCACTTATTTGGCTATATTTTTTAATGCTGATCACATTGCGTGGCACGTCATTAAGTCCCGCCCAACCCCGCGGTGACCACCACTCGCTCCGGTCAACACAGACGTGTATCCGCGCCGTTTTAGAAAAAAGGCAAATTTTATAAAATATTTGTTTATCCGGTCTTTCACCTACATTTTTATTTGCATATTTTAGCAAAAGTATAGCTTATTTTGACATGTTTTTGCTTAAATACTAAGTTTTGAGCAATGATAATATGATAAAGCTAATCCAGATTTGTCTACTACCTCTGTAGGCTGAAATCCGGTGTTACCCATGTCGGGTAAAGATCAGACAAAAATATCCTTATTCGAAAATGGGCAGTGATTGTCAAACTTTTGTTACAAATGATTTTAATTTAATTTTAAATAATTACTTAGGGCTGATTTTCCAATCTTCAGTTGCCACGTAAATACTCCCGAACCTCTTTGCGGGCCACTTCTTATACAAAAGAAGCGCTGGAATAAGCCATGCAGCAAATAAATAATAAAGAACTCACATATGCAGCCACTTCAAAAATGCTTGTGGATAAATCTAAACTTTGAGAAACTCAATTTCTTTGAAATTTGGTATGCGGGGTAAGATCGGACAAATTAAACGAAAAAAAATAGAATCATTTGGAACATCTATATTTGTTGTTTTAGGTAAATTTTTGTGATTTCATGTTAAAGTACAGGAAAGATCGGCTACGTTCCTTTTATACACCTTGTGCTCCTAGCACTAGAAATTATTTAAAATCGTTGTCTGAACTTACCCCATGATGGCCAAATCGTCATCACATCAAAAAAAAATTGTCCTGATTTTATAGGCTTGTAAAGCAAAAAGTATTGAGTATTTATAAATAAATTAAATTGTAAATAACACTGTGTTTAATCATTATTCGTTTCCACTATTTTTCATTAATCTACTGTGTACCAAAATTGAGATAATAAAGTTTTTGCAACATCCTTGCAACTATTCGAAAATCCGTCCGATGTTACCCCAACGCACCCTACCTAATAAATTGGGAAGTTTATTTTTTCTGTCCGCACGTTGGGGGCCACCGCTGCCCGGCAGCCCCGTATAGGTAGGTACTTAATTGATACTGGAGATACGGCGGTTGGTACGCCCGCGCCCCTGAATATGACTCAAGCAAGAGATCTGCTCGACTGCTCCCAACAAACTGTTTATTCGGTACACTCTTAGATCGTATCGTATATTGCATATGTGGGATTGCTGACGCGACACCAATACCTTTGGTATAACTATAGTATATGCTATTGAATATGTTGCCACTACACGAACGTAGAGCGATCATTCTGTTCGTTGATTGCAAAATTATTCGTGTATTCTTTTAAATTATAGTATCTTGTGCGCTTTATTCTCTTGAATCTCCGACTTATAGAAAAACAATTTTAATACTTATACAGCCTACAGCCTTAATCGAAAGTGTTGACAAAGAATTCCAATATAGGCACTTGAAACCGTGCGCCGTAACAAAAACTCTTTATAAGAATGTAGAACATCGAAATAATGTTAGCGCCGTAGCGGGCAATGAATAACAATGATTAATGATGCTTGATAATGCCACCGTGCTCCCCCAAGGAGTTTCTTTGAAGACATGTCTATTATTGTCCACCGGTAAGCCTGTAGGTTACTTACTGATGTTTTCCTTTCACATATTTTCAGTTCTCACCTTTTTTTATACTTCATTCATAAGTTATTACATGGAGAGATAAGAGAAAAGAGATAGAAAGAAGATAGAGAGGTAGCTTGTAGTTACTGGTATATACCAGTCTCTTTTAGAAAGAATGCTGGATGGAAATCCAACGTAGCGTAGTGATTGTACAACCGGCTGCTTCGCAACGTGTCTCCGGTTCTAACAGCTCTACCTATCTAAAATAAAATAAAATAAAAAATAAAATTTATTAAAAACATTGATCACATGTATAATTAAAATTACTCAGATGTTGAGGTAAAAAAAAAATCTATCCACAAATTGCTGTTCCGGCTCCGAGTGTAATGTATATGTGCATTTACTTGTATGTTTATACACAACAGAAGAAAGTCCTACGGTGAGGTATTTTTCTTGAAATGTAATGAAATGAAAATATTTCAAAGTGTAACGTAATGTTGTTTCACCCAGTCAGACTTTTGTAGGACTCTTTTCCTGTTGCGATATAATTACGCTTTCACCCAGATAATAATAATTTACACATTGATCACATAAATGTCATTCCTGCAATATATCATAGCTGCTGGTCGCCTAGTCACTGCATCAACCATGTGGTCAGATCACACCAATACATGTGTTTTGTAATATAATTAAAAGCACACATACATCATCAACAACAACCTATAAGTCACCCCTGCTGACCAATGGCCTCTTCTTATTCAGAACTTTGAGCATTAATCACCATGCTTGAAATCAATGCGGGTAGGCGATTTCAAACTTATAATAAAATTATGTATTAGAAATTATAAGCCCAAGTTTCCTCGCAATGTTTTCCTTCACCATTTTGTCAGTAATGTCTAAAAAATCTTAGAAAGTACGCATAACTCTGAAAAAGCCACATTGATACTTGCTATTGGTAGGTTTCGAACCCGTCTCCTCAAACATGGAAAGCCTTAGACCTACAGGGCACCACAACAAATTTTAATTAAACTGCACGATTGGTGCGGTGGTTGGGCAACCGGCTCGATTCCCGCACAGTGCAACTCTTATAAAAAAAATAAAAAATAAATTAATAACTCTTATAAAAATAAAATGCTAGGAAATAAAACCACATTTTGATATTAAGAACATTGTTATCATTGCCTTTACAAATAATATTGGAACTAAATAAGTTGTATATGTATAGAACGAGTTGCTTCAAAAACTATTATTTAGCCGTATTAAATCTATAACAGTTTGGCTCCACACCTTGGCAGCTAACTTACCTCATATTTATCAAACATTCAATGCATTAAAGCTTATATTTCAAAACCAATAAATATTATGTATTTTCAACATGTAACAGCTTCAATCCTACAACGGCATATAAATTTATCTGCAGTATTATACAATCTCATTTCAACCAATAGTATAGCAATACATTATTAAGGTAAGTGTCCACAGGCCCGCATTGTACGCGTCACACGCAACGGATTTTAGTTTGTCTTGTATAGAAACTCATACAACTGCGTCCAATGTTACGGACCGCTCGTCGGCAATGCCTACATGCGATGCGTACGGATGGCGTCATACGAAAAGAGAACGATGCGTGCGATGCGTACGATGCGGGCCTGTACCTGTTATCTTTAATAATAAATCATCATTCCACAAAACCTTGTTCCAAAGTGTGGCAGTATTATAAAGACAACACAATTTTAAAACAACTTCTCAGTCAATAAGGAGTACTCTGTTTTTGTCAACTCTCACATTTGGAGCACTTTTCAGTTTCTTTATAAACTTGTCAGCAATCCGGTCATCTACTTCTCTGCCTGTCGCTTCACTATACTCTCCTAGAACCTTCTTTTGCAAACGTTTGAATGGCAGTTCATTGCCTTTCTTCTGCAATACAGAAATAATAACAGCATGCCAATTAAATTTATCACTAACGGCTAACTCTCCTATTTTGGCAACATTCTGGTCATGCAAACAAATACTTTCTTCTGCTTCTTCTTCTTCTTCCTGTGCAGTCTTGCTCTTCTTCTTTTGTGCCTTTCCTGTAGCAACGGCTGCCTCTACCTCCATTCCATTATCAGCAACTTCTTGTGCCCCATTTACACTATTTACAGTATCTTGTCTCTTGCGTTTTTTGTTTTTGCCATTTTTACCTTCAGGTTGAACATTTTCTTCACCATTGACAGATTCAGTCCTGTTCTTTTTCTTTTTACCTTTCTTGGTTTCAGTTTCTTCCTCTACTTCTTCAGGTGGAGCTGCAGCACTTTGCAGTTCAGCTTCATATTTCTTATGTTTCTTCTCTTCTTTCCTTTGTTTTTTAGATTTCTTTTTGTTACCTGCACCTTCTTCCTCATTCTGTACTGCTTCACCATTTCCTTCCACTACACCGTTCCCATCTACTCCATTCTCTTCAGCTTCTTCATTTTCTATGTCATTCTCTTCAGGTTTCTCGTCAGTTTCCTCAATTGTGGAAGTCTGGGGCTTTTCTTCTTCAGTCACATCCTTCTTTTGATTTTGATTCCTATTGTTAGCATTAGATAAAGCGGTCAATTTTACTGATATCAAGTCCCAGGCTTGGTCAATGTCCTTAGGGTTTGTCTTTTGCCCACAAACATTCTTTACAAAGTTGATGAACTTGGGTTTCTTGCGAGGTGTGTTGTTATGTTTGCTGATGGTCTCAATAATTCTAAGTACATTTCTTGGTGCACTTTTCTGTTCATCTAATACAGATTGTAACATTTCAACCCATGCATTTTGCTTCTTCTCACCTTTTTTTTCTTTGGAAACAAAACCTTTTCCGGAATAGCGTTCCTCTTCTGTGATACATTTTATATGTGACTCATAGTCCTGGCCCCTGGAATTTAGTTTTTAAATTAATAAGAATAAGACTTATTACACTAAAATTAGAATTAAGCAGATAGTTACATAAGCCAAAAATGTTTTAAATGGTTTCATTGACTGTAATTTGTCACATTGCCAAAAGCGAAATGGTTTACAAAATAAAATTGTGGTTATTCCCAATTATTAACATAATGTAAATGTATTATTAGTTTGCTATGCATTATCTTCACATACAAACTCCAATAAGAAAACTAGATAAGTAGATTGTTATTGGAAAAAGTAATAAAAAATCGAATAGGAATGCTATTGGATTGTTTCCTATCTGGCATGAACAGTTTTCATTGACATAATTCTATTAATAGAAACGCGTATGAATGCCGCGACGACGCTAATCGGAAACCTAGTGTTTACATACTAAATGTGGTCGCGTAAACAACTATCGTATAGGTTTTATACTTACAGAAAGTCTTTGAAACAGTCCATGCAGGACAAGTTGGGATTCCTATTCCTGCATATTGTCATATAGTGTTTCTCCACCTTAGGTTTCTGCACAGATTCTCCGCAATGACCACACGTGAATACGACCATCGCAATAAAATAAAACACGTGCTTTTCCAACTAATTGTTTTGAACACAAATAATTATAACCTGTAATTGAAAAAAAGGCGCGTTGGTAACATAAACTACTAATGTTTCTACAAACTTATAAATGTAAAATCATGGCAAATTATTCAAGTAACGTACTTATATATTATAAAAGCAGGTATAGAAAGAAAATTTAAAATTTACTACGATTTCGTGAAACTTCTCTAAATTGTCAAACTACCAAATGTCAAATTGCCGAGTACTGTCAACCACCAATCAATCTCCAATGTCAAAGTTGTTCCTTTTTTTGACATCACTTTTTATTCATCTACATTTTTCATCTTCATCAAATTCTATGAAATAATAGAACTAACACTGTAAAAAAGTATTAATCCACTGATTTGGATAAATACTCGAGTAAAAATGGATATCTATTTACTCACACAGTATATATTTATACATACAGGAGTTGAGTTAAAAACCTAGTATCCAAACACTCGAAGCATCATTGCGGTTATTAAAAAATGAATCAATCATATCAAATTGGTCAGTTCAAGTCAACAGTTTACCGCTGGGGCGTGTCCAAAAACTAATATTTTTAACGAAAAACAACATGAGCCGGTGCATTTTTAAATGAAATCGTGTGGAATATCTTTAAACATGGATACTTACCTCATTATAACACTTACTTCCATTCTTATTGGTAAGTAAATAAACAAGAAACTTGTGGCAAAGTTTAGACAACTTTTTTTGTATTTGAAAATTATTTGATATTATGAAAGTATAATATTAGATTGACGAGAAATAATAGTTAGTTGTCTCATGTAGATGGTATCTGGACCATAATAATAGATAATACTTTATAAATTCTACAAAGAAAGCAACAACACCACATACAAATCCAATTTTCAAACATTGATTTGAAACAATGAAGCTTTGCTTTATAAGAAGTAAGAGACAATTATTATTTATACTGATGATAAGGATTAGACAGCTGAAACCTAGGTGATACCTACACCACACCACTGAAGACATTAGTCTTATTAGAAAGAAAGTAACATACTTTTCTTTTACAACAGCTTGTCAGTTTATAATTAGAGGCCTGTGAACATGCAAATCGTGAATCAGTATATAATCAGGCTAAGTGATAGGATAATGGGTTTTTAATATAGGATTTATTAAAAAAAATGTTGCCCCACACAAGGATTTTCTCCTGTGTCATGGGTGTGTTTACAAATATACAAGTTCACATACACACACCTAGACCTGAAACAACAATTTGTGGATCACACAAAGAGTTGTTCTGTGCCGGAATCAAACCACTACACATTCCATGGCATGCCAACCATGCAGTCATATTTGCTTTGAGATTCAAAAGTGCCTTCCTGGTCTATTTGAAATCAATAATTTTCAATTTGAATTTAGACATTCTAAACTAAAACAAAAAATTATATTCATAAAGAAACAATTTCACACCTGAAGAGTTAGAAAAAAGTGTACATACTATGAAACACCCCCTTTTCACCACTTATATTATTAGTGCTACTCCCATAATCTAATGAACCTTAATATTCCAGGTATAACAAGTGCCAGTATTTATGGCAGTGAGAATGCAATTAATGGGATAAACAAAGTGCCTAAAATAGAGGGACAAGACATCATTACTTGGTGTACCACATCTCTACTGGAGAACCAGAAATGTGAGAAACTAGCCCAGTCAGTTCTACAGGACAAGGGGCTCTTTGGAAAGGATTTTATTGAGCTGAAGTGTAGAAGAGTAAGTAGATTTTGGACAATATTTTATTGTAAATGAATTGTTTTAGTTGATTTTAATAATAAAAACTAAGTAGGAGGACTTTGTGAATTGTTTTACATGACTACTTGAAATCCCAATTCAAGGTTTCTGAGATATAAAGGAGCTCTGTTGCATATAAAGTGGATAGATTTGGTCCACCTTTATAACACCTAGCTTCTTCAGACTGATAGACTTTATTTGTTGATGTTTCAAAAGTACCTGATAATGGTTTAATTGGAATACCTAAATAATTTAGACTTTGATTTTATTGTTAGAGACAAAACTGTCTTGTTGGCGAAAAGCATTTTCCTATTAAAATAAAAATATTTGTGTTTTCTTTTATTCATTAAAAAAAATTTGACTTTTTTCTCTGAGTTTTATATTTCACTTTTTGAATTAATTTTTTCATAGGCATTTGATACAGAGGAGTGCATGTCATGGGTAGACCAAGGTGAAGCCTCCTTGCTTGGTTTGGATGCTGGAGAAGTATATGTTGCTGGCCGCTACCACTCTCTAGTGCCCATACTACAAGAGGTAAGAGTACAAATCTGTCTGTTAAAATTATGTTGGAACAAAAAATAAGTGTGGAGTTTAAATATTGTGATGGTTTTTTTTATGATATAAGTCGCTAAACAAGCAGAAGGATCACCTCATGGTAAGCAATTGCCGCTACTCATAGACACCTGTAACACCAGAAGCAAGGAATTAAGGGTTGTTGGATAATTGTGGATTGGGAAGGGGGTAATTGGGCCTCTGGTAACCTCACACACTGCAAGTGTTGTTTCATGTTGGTTTTCTGTTTTTATTAAATGGGGCCATTATGCATATATATTGAATTTAAAGCAATTCTTTGGTAATTGATTTTATTTTGTTTGTATTTTTTTCAATATTATTTCCATATTTATTCAATGGCAACTAGTTTTAATTTCTAAATTTTCTTTTACAACAGTTATATGGTGCAGGCAAGCCCTACCAATATTCAATAGCAGTGGTTCGCAAGGGTGCTCTGCCATCAATACAGCCTGGCTATGGACTGTCAGGGCTTCGAGGAGCAAAGGCCTGTTTCCCTGGGGTCGGAGCTCTCGCCGGCTGGGTCATGCCCATACATGTGGTAAGTTCATGTATTATAATTATGTTGTTTTATACAAAATACTTTTATTACCTATTATTGTTATCTTGTTACATTATAATATTATAGCAAAAGAATTGTTGCTTTTCTTAAAAATATGTGCAGAATTGTTCATGCGTTCATAGACCCGCATCGTACGCATCGCACGCAACGGATTTTTGTTTGTCTTGTATAGAAACTCATACAACTGCGTCCACTGATCCGCATCGTACGGACCGCATCATCGTTGCGGGTCTGTGGACGCTTACCTTGCGGGAGCAAGGCGTTCATTTGATTTTTTCGACGCAAAAAAATATAAGGAATGTTTTATAAATATACCTATACCTAGAGCGTGTAAAGCCGCAAGCAAAAACCAGTACTTAGATAAGTCCAATTTGTTACAGTTAATGCAAGAAGGAGGTTTAAAAATAACAGACTGCAACAATCATGTAAAGTCAGCTATCGAGTTCTTTGGCGACTCCTGCGCACCTAACTCATTGAAAGATATGTACAATCCCATTGGAGATAACTCTGACAAGTAAGTACCTAATTAACCCATTTACAATAATTAACCAATTTTGTTCATACAAAATTAGTCTCTCAGCATTGGAAATAAAGTCTATAATAAAGTAATATTCAATAATAGATTATTGTGTTTTCATTGTCAGTCTCAAACAAATTGCAAAATAGATATAGTTTTCACTGTTATATCGCAAAATGAACTTTATTGTCTTCCATTGAGGTTTAATTATAAATACAACTGTAAAAAGTGATCCCTCATCATTGTTTTTTTGTTTTGTGAAAAAAATCTTTATGTAAATTCTTACAACTTTTTTAAATTTGCTAAAGTACACCCAAACTTACTTATAATAAAGCATATTTTCCCTTAAACCAGATTGTGCAAGCTATGTTCGGGCGGGGCTGGGATACGGTGTACGTTGGCAGATCCTTACGCTGGCTACGAAGGCGCCTTGCGTTGTCTTATTGCCAACAACTCGGGAGAAATCGCCTTCGTTCGTGATACTACTGTCCAACACGCTTTGCTGTCCCATCAGATACTTGGTAAGTCATTATGTGGTAGCTGCGGACCACCTAGCGGGTTTACCGGGCGATCGAAAAGTAGGAGTAGGAACGGGGTGGTTTCTAGTCAGTAAGTGTCTGACACTCCCTCCCGCCTCGGCCAAGGCGGGAGAAGCCAAAAAAAGTCATCATGTGGTATTACTAGCTATTCCCGCGCAGTTTCACTCGGTGCTGGGCTCCTATTGATCGTAGCGTGATGTTTTATAGCCAGTGGTGTAACTATAGGGTGGCAAGCCGGCAAAATCCCACGGGCCCCGAACCGGGAGGGGAAAGTTGAAAAATTGTTATCTGAACTATTATTTTTTATATTGGGAAAACGGGCTCATCCAACGAATTTGCCCTGGGCCCCGAACGGTATAGTTACGCCACTGTTTATAGCCTATATCCTTCCTTGATATATGAACTATCCAACAAAAAAATACTTATTAAATTCGAACCAGTAGTTACGGAGATTAGTGCGTTCATTAACATACAAAAAGCAAGATAATTGTTTGTTTCTTTTTTAAATCTTCTCAGGTGGTGTAACAGAAGATCAATTCGAAATAATCTGTCGAGATGGATCAAGACGCCCTGTGACAGATTCAGAGAACTGCAATTGGGGTCGAGTCCCGGCTGATGCAATCGTCACCAGCAGTGCTGTGTCTATGGAACAGAGGAAAAAGTAAGCTATCTTTATTTGACCTAATATTAAAATTCATATTTTAATTCCTAAAATTTCTCAGTGGTAGCACAGAGTCTGGAATTGTGCACAGTATATAACAATAGGCTCACCACCTATTACATGGGACTTATAACACAAATGGTGAAAAGTGGGTGTAATGTGCACCTTTGCCTACCCCTTCGGGTATAAAAGGCGTGACGTTACATGTTTATTACAGTTGATATATTTTCGTTTTTCTTACAGATACCAAGACTTTTTACAAATAATATACCAACTCTATGGAGAACCGAACCCTCTTAATAAGAACTACAATAATATTACGAATGGGTTCCAAACTGGTGGGTACAACCCCTACTCGTCTACCGAGTCGTCGCGATACCCATACGATAGTTTCAACAGAGACAATAGATTTAACAATAACTTCAATAACAGACAGAATGAATTTGAAGAGGATATGAATCATAAGTAAGTATAAACTACATAAACTAATTATAATTTAAGTGTGGAAGTGAAATGCGTCGGTACGAATGGGCCAGCTCGACCGGAGTGATACCACGGTCTCAAAGAAAACCAACATGAAGCAACGTATTCGTTGTGTAAATGAGTTTACTGGAGGCTCCATAACTTCCACGCGGTTTCACCCGCTCTGCTCGCCTCCTATTGGTCAAAGCTTGATGTATTATAGCTTATAACCTTACTCGATAAAAATCGGACAGGTAGTTCCGGAGATTACCGCATTGAAACAAACAAACTCTTCAGCTTTATATATTTGAATATAGATATTAGAATAGATATAAATTAATTAATTACACATTACGACTTACAATAATACACCACATACTTTATGAACCCCTGTCGCGGCTTGAAAATAGTCGAGCAATTTTCTCTAACAGTTACACAAGTACATGTGTACATAATATCTTTTTTTTTCTCCTAGAGCAAGCACTATGCCGCCTTTCAAGAACCGAGTGGACTCGTCAGGCCAACCTATCGAATCAATATTCCAGCTCTTCAGGTCCAATGAGACCACGGATTTGTTGCTACAGGTACGTTTAAAAATATTACTTACTGCAAGTTATACACGATTTCCTAAAATTGTACTTAATGATAATATACACTTAATACCATTGCCGAGCACCTCAACCTCGGCGCTACACGCGAAAGTAATTTCGAGTTTATCGCGTTCATACAAACTAACAAACGCGAAAATAAACTTCTTTGTATAAAACAAAAAAATATAATTTCGCGGCGTCGCCTGCATTCATTTGGGATAATAAATAGCCTACCTATATGTTTTTCCAATCTATAATCTACCGCTGTTCTAAATTTCTTCCCGATCCCTTCAGCGGTTTTGATGTGATTAAGTAACAAACATACCTACACACAAACACAATTACCACTTATATATTCTTCCTATATTTCACAGGACGCGACAGTAAATTTCCGAGTGTTAAAAGAAGAGGAGCAGGCTGCCAAACATATATTAAACAACAAGTTCGTAGGAGGGCAGGCAGAGAACGCGGTGCTAGCGATCCGGGGCTGTCCTATAAAGCGGGCCACGCTGTGTGTCACTAGCGACCAGGAGATGGACAAGTGTCTTAAAATGAGGGTGAGTACTGAATATATAATGTAATCTCTTTCCATTAGTTACCGGCTCGAAAAGCAGGAGTAGGAACGGGGTGGATTTTAGTCAGTAAGAGTTTGACACTCCCTCTCGCCTCGCCCAAGGCTGTAGAAGTAATTCGTGATTTTCCATCCTTAAAAAAATCATCATTATCTTTCATGAGACATACTATAAAAGGCTACGGGTGAAAGGCGCTTGAGATGCTAGTTCATATCTTGAAATCAAAACTACTAACTAACTAATACAGGGTGCGTATTATGTATAAGGAATTTACTGCCCGCGCGGTTTCCCCCGCTGCAAGGCTTCTATTGTAACTAAATGTTTTATACTCTATATTATCTGCCTCAATAAAGGAACTATCCCACACAAAAAATATTATTATTTAATCCGAACAAACACCTGTATATCAGCGGAAAGGGTTAGTCGCGTTCAAAGCCAAACAAACTTTTCAGCCTTATTATAATAGGTATCGACGTATCTTAGTATTAATACCATAATAGAGTTAAGTAATAAGATGAATATTGCCAAATGTTGTATGTAGGTGGCGCTGAAGGCGGCGTTCCTGTCCCCCACGCTGGTGTGTTGGCGGGGCCACAGTACTCGGCACTGCGAGCGCGCCATCGCCGAGGGAGCCGCGGACTTCGCGCTCTTCGACGCCGCGGACATGTTGCACGCCGCCAACATGCATCGACTCGTGCCTTTTATGCAGGAGGTAAGCTTATTAAAGTCAATACTCAATAAATATTTACTTACTAAATATGATAGTTGGTTTAAAATTAACAAGATTCCAAATGGTCCCTGTCAGGCACAGCAAATCCAAGTCATTTAGATTGGATGTATTTGTAACACCTTGTATGTAACTGTATTCATTAGCAAATAAATTGATGGAGGATAGGAGAGTCCATCATCTATTCCTCAACGCAAGTGCGTAATCGCTTTCCCCCTCAAAATAGTCCCCAATTACCAAATGTCTAATCCCCTAATCACAATTGGGAATTGGAAATCTATAAATTGTCAACAATGCACTTGTAACTCTACTGGTGTTGCCAATGGGCGGCTACGATTGCTTACCATCAGGTGATCCATGTGCTCGTTTGCCGGGTATACCGTGTAATAATAATAATCACAGCATATTCTTTCCCATCGTAGATCTACTCGAGCGGAGACAACTGGTACTATGCAGTGGCTGTGGCTAAAGAACAAGATCCCGATACAGACCTGACGTATTTGCGCGGAAAGAATGCTTGCCACACTGGACTGGGGATGGCCGCTGGATGGGTGTTCCCGCTTGCTTACCTCATATCTAATGGGTGGATCAGGTAACATAACGTTTTTGTTGAAATTATAATATTTATTTCTGCAAATAGGTTACAAAGTAACCCTTTTACATATGAATGTTTTGTTTTGCAACCACCAGAAATGTATGTTTAGTAGTTAAGGATCAATTCTGGTCTGGGTGTGATGTGTATGTGAAATTATGGTGTTGCTTGACGTACCGACAACCTACAATACAGGAGAAAATCCTATTGTGGGGCAACTTTTTTTTTAAACGGAAAATTTCATTGTTAATTACTGTAAATGCCTTAAACGTCACGATGTTCAGAGACTAGATGTCCATTGGTAAAAGGAAAGGAAAGAAAAGCGTGCCTCCCGATAAGGTAACCCCTTGCATTGTTTAGACTACCTAATCAATTTACTTATAGTCCTGGGGACCAATTGCAGCTGTTGATAACAAAAATAATATTCCGCAGATCATACGGTTGCGACGGTGCGCACGCGGCGGCGGAGTACTTCACGAAGTCGTGCGCGCCCGGCGCACTCAGCGCCGAGTACGTGGACTCTGCCACCGTGCCACACGACAACCTCTGCCATCTCTGTCATGGCGCGTCTTTCAGGTAAATCATCTTACTTTATATTATTAATGCAAGTTTGTCTATTTGTGTGTATGTTTGTTACTCAATCACGTCGAAACGGCTGTAGGGATCGAAATAAAATTGGAACACAGAATGAATGACTGCACGGTTGGCGCGGTGGCTAGGAAACTGGCTGCCGTGCAACGTATAGCGGGTTCGATTCCCGCACGGAACAACAACACATGCACATGACACCCAGACCCGAAACACAAATTGTTGTTTCGGGTCTGGGTGTCATGTGCATGTGAAATTGTATGTTTGTAAACGCACCCACGACACAGGAGAAAATCCTAATGTGGGGCAACGTATTATTTAAACAAAAATTTTAACATTGGAACAATTCCAGACCGTAAACTATGGGAATGGGAACGTGGGCGAAGACGCTAGTAAAACCTTGCCTTTTACTTTTTGTAAACGCTAATCTTTTATTAATAACACGCTTCTATCCCACCTCATTATCATCAACCTAAAAGCGTCCACTAACAGGCCTTATATGTAGGCTTGTATTGTATTTATATTAAGTTCCTCATTTGATCACCCAGACGCTGCCGTCGCGACGCCAGTGAGGACTACTTTGGCCACGTAGGCGCGGTTCGTTGTATGGTAGAGGGCGGCGGGGACGTAGCATTTGTCCGCCACTCGGCTCCGGCTGAGGTGTCCGCGGGCAGACGTCGCGAGTGGTGGGCCAGGGACCTCTTGCCCGACGACCTGCAGTTGTTGTGTCCTGATGGTAAGTACCGTAAAACGGGGTGAATAGGGACAGAAGAGAGGTGAATAGGTATAGGGAAATTCTTCATAGTATCTATTCACCCCTCTTCTGTCCCCAATCACCTCTCGATCCCAATTCACCCTGTTTTACTGTATCAGTGGAAATAAACCCCAAGGTCGATTTCTTATTTGGGTGAGCCTTTTATGTCTATACATAGCGTTTATTTCATGTTTTTAACTATTGTCCCCGCAATGGGATTTTCTTCTGTGTCATATAAACATCACACTTAAATGGAACAATAATTTGTGGATCACACAGTTCTCCCGTGCCCCAAATCAAACCCGCCCCATGTTGCGTAGCAGTTAGTTGCCTAGCTACTGCGCCAACCGCATAGTAATAAAATGGTGTTACGTTGTATATTTGCACCTCTATTTATACCTTCGGGGATTAAAAGGCGAGATTATGAAAAGCTCACGGAATTTTGCTTTCATCTGATTGGTTTATTATTGGAGTATAATATATTGTGTTATTGCAGGTACTCGCGCCAAAATGCATGAATACAAGCACTGTAACTTGGGTAAGGTGCCTGGTTCGGTTCTAATGGGTAGACCCAACCACACTGAATTGGATACATACTCGAACTTGATGGTGTACGCGCAGCAATTCTATGGAGCTGTTACTACTGATGAATTCAGGTAAATAACTAAATAATTTTATGTTATTGAGTACTGGAATATCGCAACACACATTATTATTGCATTGTTTTAAAGTCATTAAATACGAAAGTGTTTAATTGATTAAGGTAACCTAACCAAATAAGGCCTACCTTATTTTTATTACCGCCTAGCTCGTAGGTTTAAAATGACAATGGGCTGATAATTTCAAAATCTTATATTTATTTATTAAACTTTGTAATAATGGAATCAAAATGGCTTTAGAAACAAAAATTACAATTTTGTAAACACAAATAACTAAAGTGTCACTTTGGCCTTATTGGGAACCCTATGTCTTAATAAGGCCTCAATAAAAACTAGTAAGTATTCTACTTCTTAATTATAATAAAACTTTGTCAATGCTTATAATAAATGTAATGGGATCTTATTAATTAATTTTGGTCATTATATATCAGGCTAAACGAGTTTCTCATCATGTAATACCCAAGTAACATCTTTGAAGTCATCGGTACCCCAGCATCAGTCAAACGAATGAGAATAACTTCTTGTTCTGTAGCCAATTTAGCGACCGACCTAGCTTTCGTGTAGTCGAACCACTCTTTAGATGGTGCGTACTTCTTTGGAAGTTATATCTGGCTGCAGCAGCCTACCGGGTAAAACAGTGTGAATAGAATTCGAAGGGTAAATAGATACTATGAAGAATTTCCCGATATCCATTCACCCCTTTTCTGTATCTATTCACCCCGTTTACCCCTCTCTACCATTTTAACAGCGTTTTCCATCTTTTGCAAAATCCATTGGCGTTCTTTTTGACAGAAGCAGGTGATCCGTTTTCTATGAAATTACTGAAAAAAAACTATGCCGTAATAAGGCCTACACGTTTTTTTTGTAGGCTTTATTAGGGCATGGCACATAGGTAAACAAAACAACGATTATATGAAATACACCGATATTATACGTATTTCACTTATGTGAGGAGATGGCTAAAGGTATAATTGTCATACAGACAAAACACGGCACGTCGTATACTGATAAATATAAAATTACTAACAGTTTACGCTACTCGAATTTTATAAAAACTAAAGTGCGCTCCACGTCGTGATTGTTTTCGTCTGTAGGTTCCAACATAATCGCGGCACGGGTTGCTTGCTGTGCTCAAATTAGTTAAGTAATGTGCATGCACACTTCTACAAACTTTGGCGACCATTTGAAATCGGGAAGAGGGAAATTTTCAAAATAGGCTTAAAGTCATTATTGGGGCATAGGCCTTATTTGGTTAGGTTACTATACTTTTGCTCTTTCTTGTCACATAAAAAAAATGTAGTTTCTATCATATTGTGACGACAAATGACAAATGACGAGCAAATCAACGGATTACGTCATCCGTTGATCGTCTATATGCGACTTCTGTAATCTGCCACTTGTCATGTGTCACCGCAATAATATGATGACAAAATAATACTGCCATTAGTTATGGATCACCCACTTAGTTCACTGCATTGTGTCACACAAAAAAAGCAGCTAACCTAAAGATGTAAATATTAAAAAACTTGTTTATTTTCAGTTTTAGCATGTTCTATTCGCCACCGCCTTACTCCGACCTAATATTCAGTGATGTGGCTGTACGCCTGAAGCCTTTGGCTCACAGCAAGCGATCGGCTGAAATCGTCGCAGGTCCTGCACTCATAAGAGCAGCTCGCATTGTCTCCTGTGATGCCCCACAAGCTTCGTATTATGTAGCGTCCGATCCTGACTTCTTGTCCCATGCCTACAGCAATGGCGTTATGGGGCATCTATTAGCAATTTCCCTATTTTTCTTAGCTCTATTAAGATAGATTTACCTCCTTATTATTTTTAATAAGACTGTAGTTTAGAATCAAAACAACTGATACTAGTAGCAGCTGATAAATAAGATTTTATGGCATTTATTTGTATGTTAATTATAATGTTATAATATGTATGTTTTTACACATATTATATTTATTATGTATCAATCAAAAGACAGTGATGTACAATTAGGTACTTTTTATTTTACAAAGTTTAAACATTTTACATTATTTTTATTTTTGAAACATATGTAATAGTTGTAAGTGATATATATTTATAAGACATTCCTATGTGACTTAATAGATCTGACATATCTATATGTATACTAATATATAAAGCTAAAGAGTTTCGTTTGTTTGAGCGCGCTGATCTCTAGAACCACTGATCTGATTTGAATAATTTGTTTTGTGTTGGATAGTGCACTCATCGAGGAATTCTATAGGTTATAAAACATCGCGCTATGATCAATAGGAACCGAGCAGAGCGGGTGAAACCGCGCGGAAGTACCTAGTGATATTATAATCTAAGTAAATGAAGTAACCTGATTTAGAATAAGTTGTTTGTGTTATGCAGCTTCTTTAAATCCGTCCAAATGTGTGCCTAGATAATCTAGATATTATTTTTAAACATTTTTATACCGTCCACGTGAATAGCTTTATATGTATTTTTGTGAAATAAAATATTTTTAACACTATGCAATTATTTATTTTATTACAACAATCTTTTATGATGGTAACACTCAAATCCTTTAGGTAAAACGTCAAATTCTCGGAAAATCTTTCGCAAATCAGTTCTTCGACATATTTCTCTTATCGATTTACGTTCACACTCCCCATTTGTATTAATCCTCCTTGCGTGTTCCCGCCACTTTCCAAATATACAGTCAGACTTTCTCAATTCATTATTCACGGCAGGCACCAGCCCAGTACATTTTGGAGTCTGTTTTGCACATAAATAGAGAGCTTTCCATGACAGATATCTAAAATGGTTAATGCAGTACATAAAAATAAAATCTGCAGGCTTATTTTTTATTAACATTTCTATCATAGAATTACTTAATTTTACAGCTACCCTCTTTTTGTACAGCCATAAAATGTTCTTCATTTCCTGCTCATTGCATAGTATTGCCATTATAGTACACAATTTATTAGCTGATAGGCAAAAGGTAGTGAATATGTGCTTCCATATTAGTTCCTCAGTATTATAGTTCAAATTAAAGATGTGACTATTAATTGGAATACCTGATTGACCAATTCGACTTTCAATAAACTTGTGTATTTCAGAAATTCCACTTGTAAATGCGATTTTATAACACATTTGTCCAGCAAATATGTTATTAGCCCTGCTCACTTCCATAGTTTCAGTATTGTAACAGTAGCCAAGGAAAATTATATCTTCACTTTGTTTTATGCTTTCATGAGGAAAATTTACTGTAGTTTTCTCATAATTCACATTTCTATAATTGGATAATGCATTTAAAAAAGAAGTGGCATCTGCTAAAGAATCTGTAATATACAAATAATCATCAACCACTCGAATAAACAATTTAACTTGATTTTCAGTCAGTTTCATGTGTTCACAGAAGTATATTTCGTCGAGATATGTGTAATACAGTTCGGACAGTGCTGGGGAATATTTGTAACCCTGAACCAATCCTTCTTTCCATTCATAAACTGTAGATCCAGCACGAATCAAGATTGGTTTCCGCAGTTCTGTTACTAGATCTCTATACTGTTGTGCAATTTTTTTCTTCATACTTATACACTTTTCAGTCTTCTGAATATTTAAGTGTTTCTCTGACAATATTTTTGATAATTTCTCTCTGTTAATGCAACCAAAAGCATTACTAAGATCCGTCTTAATAAAATAAAGCTTGGGCTTGTTTGCAGCTACCCATTTAGTATGCAATGTTTTGTATTGATTTTCTAGTTTTAATGGTGGTTTACCAGTCAATAATCTCAAAAATTTTAATCTCTCTTTAAATTTATATTTTTCTGATTGATTTAGTAATTCATTTTTGTAGCAAACAATTGGTCTGCAGTCATTATTAGGCTTCAACGTTAAATATAATTTTGGAATACCCTTTTTCAACATTTTCAGTCTTAGTCTATCGGCAAGGTTGTGGGTTTTCTTAGATTTTTTACCCAGTGAATATGGTTCACATTTCTTCATTACCTTACTGAATACCATTTTAGAAACATGCTTGTCATAAAAGCTCTGCCATTGATTTTTCCAAAAATAATAAAGTTTGTTCTCGTTAGCGTCTAGTTTGCATGTTGTAACATAAAAGTTAAGGCAGATCATTGGAGATATTACATATTTGGTCAGCCAAAATAATACCTTGAGTAATATTAGTTTTGCATTGGTTATCAGATTTTTCCAAGGTACCACTTCAAAGTCCCATCCAACAATCATTATTTGAGGAAGAAAATTCTGCCGTTTCATGCTGTAAACTACAGTTCGAAGATAATCCTTGATATGTTTTTTGTTTTTATCACTTCCATAAAAGTTTCTGGGCAGTATTTCACTTAGGGCTTTCCAACAATTGCTTAAAATATACTCTTTGTCGACAGGATGTAATTGTAAAATATTATTCTCAGAAAAGTACTCCTTGAAATCTAATTTTGATTTGTTCCTCAGATTTATTTTAATATCTGATAATATATTGATAAAATCGGGTGGTAAATCACTCACCGAAGTATCTCCGAAGATAAATTCAGCGAAACTTACTACACTTTCGTGTTTTAAAATATCACATTTTATTATATTGTTAAAAGAACGAACATTTTGTTTATTTACAAAATATTGCGACAAACAAACTGGGCTTTCCATAAGTACGATAAAAGTATTGGTATTTATTTTATTGAAAAATAAAAATATGTAACACTACGTCCTCGGTTGTTCGAATGTTTTCATTTTCAAACAAATCCGACAAGGCGGCAACTTGTCGCAACATGTTTGCTCCTTAACGTTTTTACGTTTAGTTATTTAGAAACGTTTGGTTTTATGACATTGGAAAAACGTTTTAAAGCGACTTGTAATACAAATTAAGTGTTTAAATTGCATTTTCTTAAGTGGATACTTACTATCAGAGCAATCAATAGGCTAAGCTTGTATTTTGCGTGAGACGTATAATCTATGCGTGAAACTGAGCAACATTTTGTTATCACAGTAGAGGTCAGGCAGGTCATTTCACTCTGTCATGTGTTGACAATTTTGACAGTTGTAATGTAAACATTGAAACATTGCTGTTTTTGTATTTTATAATCTGCAAAACCTGTAAAATGATAACGTTATTAAATGTTTCCGATATAACGCGAAGACGTATCTCAATTCATTATCAGTGTTCATACTTGATACACTTATTTTAAATAGCAAGTCCGAATTTAAAGTGCAAATAAGATAGACGCAAAAATGTCTAAACAAATTGTTTTTGACATGAGGAAGATTTTCGCAAGTAGTGTCTCTGCGGTACTTCCAGATAATCTAATAAGAAGATTCGTGAAATATAATCCTTTAAGCCAACAGTTAACTATAGGAGACGAACATTTTTGCTTACGTAATAAAAATGTTCATTTGGTCGGAAGTGGAAAAGCAGTGCAAAATATGGCCATAGAAGTTGAGAGAATCTTAAATGGGAAAATCAAACATGGAATCATAAGTATACCTGATGGTACTCTCAGTTATAAGTCAAAGAATGAAAATATATTTTACTGTGAAGGTGCTCTAAACAATCTGCCTGATGCTAATGCTGTAGTCACAGCCAGGGCAATCAGAGATCATATCACGAGCCTTGGCTGTGATGACTTGCTATTAGTATTGTTGTCTGGTGGAGGATCTGCTCTTTTGCCATTACCTAAACATCCCATTAATCTAGATGAGAAAATTGACCTTATAAAACAATTAGCTAACAGTGGTGCAGAAATAAAAGAACTGAACACTATCAGGAAACGGATATCAGATTTGAAGGGAGGTCAGTTGGCAATCAAGGCCCAACCAGCTCCAGTCATATGTTTGCTATTGTCTGATATTGTGGGAGACCCAATAGACTTCTTAGCAAGTGGTCCTACTACAGAAAATACAGACAAGCCCACTGATGCTATGGATATAATTAAAAAATACAAATTATTGGATAATCTTCCAGAATCAATCAAAACTGTTTTAAGTGCTAATGGAGTTAAAGATAAATTTCCTAGTGACAATGTTAAAAACTATATAATTGGATCTAACAAAATTGCTATAGCAGCAGCTTTGGAAGAGGCAAAGAAATTAAATTATTTGTCATTTCCTCTGTCTAATGAAGTCACAGGAAATGTGAAAGAAGTTGCCTCTGAATATGTCAAACTAACACAACATTTATGTGACTATCTATCTGAAAAAATAGACTTAGAAAATTTAAGACAACATGTGAAAGCATGTAATATTCCTGGAATTCATGAGAAAACTTTAAAAGATTTTAATGTAACACCTAAAGCTAAGAATTTATGTTTAATACTCGGTGGAGAAATTACTGTGAATGTAAGAGGTTCTGGGAAAGGAGGCAGAAATCAACAATTGGCTTTAGAATTTTCAGAGTGCATCCATAATAAGAAAGATAACTTTAAGAACTTTGATGTTCACTTCCTAAGTGCTGGTACTGATGGAATCGATGGCCCAACCGATGCTGCTGGTGCTATAGGACATCTTAATTTAATTTCTGATGCTAAAAAGAAGAATATTGACTACATGAAGTACTTATCAGAGAATGACAGCTACAATTTCTACCACAATAATTTTGATGGTCAATTTCATGTGGTTACAGGCCACACAAACACTAATGTAATGGATATACATATTATAGTTATTACACGGGAAACAAGGAATCAATAAATTACATTTATATTGTTACATATATTTTTATAATGTTTATTTGTTAGGAAGATGGTTTTAAAAATAGACTGAGTTTACTTTTATTTGTTTCTTCTTTTGCTTTCAGTTTTGCTGAAGCTAATACAGCCTTTTGGCATAAACCGGCGAACTTGTCCTTTTTCTTTTTATTATTCTTTATAACTTTAGGTGGCTCCTTGGTGGCCAAAGCATTATTTTTGTTTTTCAGTGAAAACACATCTAAGGCATTGGTATAAACATTAATTTCTTTCTTTTTAGCCTGTTTATTGTTCTTTGAAGCTTGTTTTTGTGAATTGTTATTAGTTTTGGGTGTTTCATTTAGCTCAACTTTGGTTGTGCTATCCAATTCAGTATTTTCAACTACAGCAACTTCTTTTTGTGGTTTTAGAGAAGTAGTGAATGTACTTTTTTTACAGAATGTACAAATTTGTTCCTGGAAAGAAAAACAGGATGAATTAACATATCTCACATTACTACATGTTTAAAAAACACTTTCTTCCATTTGATTAAATACTTACTACTTTATTACAATGCACTAAATTTTGTTTCCGTCTTATAAATTCTTTTTTGTTTTCTTTCGTTTGACGGGATTTTAGTCTCTTCTTTTGGCGTTTGGATAATAATATAGGATTTATCTGTAAGGAAGTGTACGTTTAGTTATTGAAATTGCATTTAAAACTCATATTAATTCATAAAACTCTCGATAAATACCTTAACTTCAGGGTCCTTCCACTCAAGACAGCATTTAGGACATCTTACCTTCGTAGCAAAGTACTTGTCGGGAAGACCATAACCTCTCGTTATTTCCTTGCAGCGCATTCTATAAAGAACCAACAAGATCAATACATAACCATAACCCACTTTAAAAAATTTATATAATACATAAATTGTTTACTTACAAGTAATAACTTTGCAACAAAGATTTCGATTCATTGTTTTCCAAATGCGATACGACTGAAGCTATGTTGTACAAAAAACCAACTTGTGCTTCCGTCATTTTGAGTAAATTAATTAACACGAATAAAACATCAAGTGTAAGTTTAATACTTCTATTCCAAAATTCATTCAACAAGTTCACGCTGTTTGTTTATTTTTTGGAATTTGAGGTTATAATCATGATGTGACACTGACATTACGTTCGAGTGTAGCCAATAAAGAAATATACAGGCTTCGCGGCGCGGACCTTAAGGTGCGTTTTCACCATAGGCAGAATACTTACCACCACACTTATTCTACAGTTTCCACGCTTGCCAAGGTTCAGCAAGTGTTCGCTTTTAATCCGAGCCTTGCCAGTCCAAGGTGCGATGAGCCACAAGCCACAAGTGTCCACAAATTTCGCTTAGTATTTTGGAAGTCGTTTACACACTTGCGAATGCGTCAGTGTTGATCTGTATCCAAAAACTGGTAATAGATCCAGATACAAGTGTTCACAAGCTCACACAGTTTGTTGCAAGCCAAGCAAGCATCCAATTTACGGGGATACCGGGGCTCCAGTTTAAAGCAGGAGTAGGAAGGCGGAGGATGGTTTTTAGCTAGTAAGAGTCTGAAACCCTCTCTCATCTCATCCAGGCGAAAGAAGTCATTGAATAATTTTCCTGCTCAAAAAATAAAGGATCATACCAGGTGGTGCTCTATAAGTACTACTTAATTTATTTTTATTATTCTAGCTTCGCCCGCGGTCTCGTGGGATAAAAAGTAAAGGTTAAAAGGAAAGGGCGTTTTATTCCAAACCATAATTTACACCCTTGTTACAATTTTAATCCTGATCCCATCAGCCGTTTTGACGTGATTGACTTACAAACAAACACAAACTTTCCCATTTATGATAATAGTAAAATTTCTGAACGAGCTAGTAAAATTCCCGCCAAAATTTACACCGTATCTATTCTTATGTCAAACAAAAGTTGAAAAACGCTATTGTGATTGCGTTGTTTCGAACTAGATTTCGCGCAATTTTGCCATAGTTTACTTTTAGTATAATATAAACTCACCAGAATAGATATTTTTACGTTTACCATTCGTAAATCCATTCTATCTACTTGTAGGAAACACGTTAAGTACTAACAATTAAATGTAATAGATGTCTCGTGTGTGGACGTGCGTTACCGACGCACGAGAATAAAGGACAAACCCAGTTATAATATTGTTTTCGTTATGTATTGATTATGTATTAAGTGTTATCAAAAAGCTTTTCCCAAAGTGTGTTAGATTTGAATATTTGTGAATAAATACTACATTTTGTTTAAAAAATGGATGTAGCCGACACTTACGCCACACAAAGCCAAGTCAAAGACGAGGTTGGAGTTCGATGCCAAAAGCTTTTCCAGGACTTCTTGGATGAGTAAGTGTTGTTATACGTTTCTAAGCAGTCTATCCATTTATATTGTTACATTTTCAAACTTCACAACAGCAATGAGGTTATGTTTTTTCTTATTTGTATTTTAACGCAGGTTCAAAGAAGACAATGAAGTGAAGTACGAAAAGGCGGCTAAAGAGCTGTTAAAGCCTGAACTAAGCACATTAGAAGTCAGTTTCGACGATGTTGAGAAGTACAATCAGAATCTTGCAACCACAATCATTGAAGAATATTACAGAATATATCCATTTTTGAACCAAGCTATATTGAATTATGTGTTAAGTCTTGCTGATACTGGTGTGAAGAAGGAGCTGCAAGGCAAAGAGTGTTACGTTTCATTTGTTGATGTGCCCACCAGACATAAAGTGAGAGAGTTGACTACTGCAAAGATAGGCACTTTGATTAGAATCTCTGGACAGATTGTAAGGACCCACCCAGTGCACCCTGAGCTAGTCTTGGGAACCTTTGTCTGTTTAGATTGTCAGACAGTTATCAAAAATGTTGAACAACAATTTAAGGTGAGTTTTTAATACAACTTGGTTTCTTATTAGATAGTATGTCATTGAACTTTTCAATTGCCACTAAGATGAGAGTACTATGCTTTATTCGCACTAAACTAGTTTTTTAGTCAAGTAGCGAGTATTTAGTAGCTCTCTCTCTGGCTTTGATTTTGGGACAGAAGCAAAAGAAAGCTACTATGTATTTTGCTACTGGGCTAAAATATTAGATTAATGCAAACAGGGCATAAATGCCAAACTAGTACTAGTAATATGTATGATCTTTATAAAAAAATTATTCAAAGCTTTTAATTTGAAGTTGTTTTATTACAGTACACAATACCAGCGATCTGCCGTAACCCCGTGTGTGCCAACCGTCGCCGCTTTATGCTGGATGCAGACAAGTCGGTATTTGTTGACTTCCAGAAAGTCCGTATTCAAGAGACACAAGCTGAACTCCCTAGGGGATGCATTCCTCGCTCCCTTGAAGTTATTTTGAGGGCTGAAGCTGTGGAATCTGTGCAGGTATGGATCTATTTATTACAATTTTTTAAAGTTTTTTTTTTCATTTTCAAATTATAGTTTATCTCGAGTTTACCTTAAAATTACCTTACTTGTTAAATATTCATATAACACATAATCTACCTACTTTATTGAAGAAACCACAGGTTTCCTTTGTTAGTATTGATTTTCTTCTTTTTCTACTTGAAACTGTGCCAAAACTTAAATAGAATTGAAACTTAATTACAAGGCCATACAGTCAAAAATCCTTTATCTTTAATCTTTATTACTTCCAGGCTGGTGACCGTTACGATTTTACTGGAACTCTGATAGTAGTTCCTGATGTAGGCTCCCTCTCACTACCGGGAGCTAAAGCAGAACTCACTACAAGAACTAGACAAGGAAATGATGGGCAGATGGAAGGCATCAAAGGGCTGAAGGCTTTGGGAGTCAGAGAATTGCATTATAAGTAAGTTTTGTAGGTAACTTATGAAATTGCTATCAGTGGCTCAAATATTTTTAACTATCTTAACTACTTTTTGACCTGGCAAACTTTGTGTCGCCTCAAACATTTCTTTCCACTTCCACAAATAATTCAAGACTAAAATTTTAAAAATTAAATCATTCCACCCATTCTCATGTTTTAACAAGACTAACAAACAACTATTTAACTTTATATTTGTATAAATGTTTTGCTAATATTCAAAGGCACTACATTTTTCTATGAGAATTAAAAGCTTTTTATTATTGTGTACTGTTTTAGTTTTTTTATTTATTATACCTGCACCTACAACAAGATAAATCAATATTCATATGGAAAACTGGTGTTTTCTAACTAAATAAATGTAATGTATTTTTTATTACAGAACTGCCTTCTTAGCTTGTAGTGTTCAAGCGATATCGCGTAGATTTGGTACCGCTGAAATGGCCACCGATGACCTTACCACTGAGGATATGAGGAAGCAAATGACTGATAAAGAATGGGATAAGGTAAGATTTATTGCCATACCAACACAAAAATAATTTATTAAATTTGGACCAGTAGTTCCGGAGATATAAACAAACACATTAGCTTTATAATCAGTAGAGATAATATTAAAATTAGTCGGGTTTTCCTTCCTGACGCTCTAACTCCAGAACTCACGAAGGTCTTGGGCTATAGCAAAAAAAGAAAATTCAGGAAAACCGGTAAAACCTTTGGTGGCGAAACGGAGTTCGCCGGGATTGCTATTTTTTTATATTAATGTACAGATTATGAACTTAGAGAAACGAAATTTAACTATTAAACATCTCTAAGTTACATTGATGGTCTTAACAAAAGTGTATATTTTCAAAAATAAATAATCTCATCGATTTCGGCAGGTGTACGAGATGTCTCGCGACCGCAATCTGTACAACAACCTGATCACCAGTCTGTTCCCGAGCATCCATGGCAACAACGAAGTGAAGAGAGGCATACTGCTCATGCTGTTTGGTGGTGTCGCCAAAACTACCGTTGAAGGTATAGTACTGTTCATTATACTATCACAATATTTTTAGCCCATTTTATATGTTCTGACAGTTAGCCAGTTTGTCCACTACTACTATAAATGAAGCGAAATTTATTAGTGTTTAATGTGAAATCCATTACTGCAATTTTTCGTGCTTTGTGTTATACCTATTTATATTTTTTATTACTTGTCCCAATCAGCACAACTAGGAATTTCTTCTGTATGGGTGTAACACACATTTTCATGTTTAACGCATACACAAAGATATGTTCCAAATATGGTCTGAATCCGCGATACATAGTGTAGCAGTAGTTGCACTAGCCATGGCTCTAACCGTAGATGAGAACTATATATAACATATCAATTGTCATCAGGTACAACTCTTCGAGGCGATATAAACGTGTGCATAGTGGGCGATCCTAGCACGGCTAAGTCCCAGTTACTGAAGCAAGTGAGTGAGATCACTCCGCGCGCCGTCTACACTAGTGGGAAGGCTTCATCCGCTGCCGGTCTCACCGCTGCTGTGGTCAAAGTAAGTTTTGAAAGTCTATTTTCCCTGTATGTTACGAATTTACGATACATGCCATCTATCAGATGGTTCTGATATAACAATTTTTCTGAAAGCATTTCTTAGACTTGACTGTAAATTATAAGGAATTTGCTAATGCTTAATAATACTTTTAACCATCAAGTGACTTCTCTCGTTTTGGGTGTGGCGAGAGGGCGTGTCAGACTCTTACTGAGTATAAACCAGCTTGCTATGTGCCAGGGCCCTATCACCCTCAAACCTTTATACAGTTGGCATAATGATTTTTACATTTTCTGTTCTTTCTGATCAAATAACTGACTAATTTTCACTTTATTCTAAAGGACGAAGAATCATTTGACTTCGTGATCGAAGCGGGCGCGTTGATGTTAGCCGACAACGGCGTGTGCTGTATCGATGAGTTCGACAAGATGGACGTCGTCGACCAAGTCGCCATCCACGAGGCTATGGAACAGCAAACTATATCTATTGCCAAGGTATGTATGTACTGCGGTGTTGCTTGATACTAGTCAGCCTTCCTTCAACAGTTTACCTAAACTGTATAGAGGAAATAGTTGCTTCACCCCATAGACGTAGCCAGGGGGTTTGGGGGTTCAAACCCTCCTCGAAAAGTTAAGATAAAATCTGTTTATAACATATTACATAATATTTTTTTTTTCTCATGAATGAAGAAAGTTTTGTTCTTTTTACTTTCTTAAACCCCTCCCGATACTAAAACCTGGCTACGCCTATGCTTCACCCACTTTGTAGATACATAACTAAAACTCAACAGTAATCCTCTCTTTTACCAGGCTGGAGTCCGAGCAACGTTGAACGCGCGTACATCGATCCTCGCCGCAGCCAATCCAATCGGCGGCCGGTACGACAGAGCAAAGTCCCTACAACAGAACGTAGCACTCAGTGCTCCAATCATGTCTCGCTTCGATCTATTTTTCATCCTCATAGATGAGAGCAGTGAGATGGTAGACTACGCTATCGCTAGGAAGATAGTTGATCTGCATTGTAATAAGGAGGAGACTTACGACTGCGTGTATTCAAGGGAAGATTTGCTGAGATACATCGCCTTTGCGCGGTCGTTTAAGCCTATTATTACTGAGGTGAGAACTTTGAAGTTTTGTTGAACATGCTATTCTTTGGAATGACTTAAAGAAAATATTTAAATGTATATTATTGTATAGGAAGCGGGCAAGTTGTTGGTGGAGTACTACACAGTACTGCGGCAGCGCGACGGCGGCGGCGCGGGCGGCGGCGGCGGCGCCTGGCGCATCACGGTGCGCCAGCTGGAGTCCATGCTGCGCCTGGCAGAGGCCATGGCCAAGATGCACTGCAGCGGACACGTCACGCCGCAACACGTGCACGAGGCCTACAGGTACACTACTATTATACACTCACATATTACTACACGTTTTAGCGCCTAAACTAATATAAGTATCCGACAGATTGCTTACACAAATTACGTTCCTTATTACTGGTGCATATAAGCTTTTCAGACATTGTGAAACAAGCCCCAAATAAGGATCATGTTTCGACACGGATGAGCCGAATCGACCGTAGTAATAAACTGGGTTTCACAGAAAATTGGTGTGAATAAGATTCCCGGTGCCGTTGAGACACAATTCTCTCGAAAAGATGATCTATTCAAGAACACTACTACTGCAATGGGCATCAGTTCTCTGAAAAATACGACCAGCTTAATACCACTTTGGCTTGTTAATCCTTTGGGCATAACAAATTGTTTATTTCCAGATTACTGAATAAGTCAATCATCAGAGTAGAACAACCAGACATCCACTTAGATGAAGAAGATCCTCAGTATGAGCCCAGCATGGATGTTGATCAGGAAATACCTAATGGAGGAACCGGTAAGTGTAAAATGAATTATTTCATTTAATTTAGTATTGTACAACAATATATGATAAGGCTCTTTTACGTACATTTGTATTATTTTAAGCCTATCTGGTTAGTAATTGGGGGAGGCCTATGTTCAGCAGTGGATGTCTTGTGACTGATATGATGATGATGATGTATTATTTTCATTGCTAAAATTTGGTTTATTTGCAGAAACTCCAGCGAACGGCGACTCGGCCCCTAAGAAGAAGCTGACGCTTTCGTTTGAAGAGTACAAGTCTCTGAGTGACATGCTGGTCGTGTTCATGAGGAAAGAGGAAGTGGAAGCTGAAACTAGAGGTATTGTGGCTAGACTTGCATGAGAAACTAGCTTCTGCCAGCGTCATCACCCGTATTCCCGGCGTAAAAACTGAAAAAAAAACTATCTCTGTGCCAAACGGCCAAACATACATTCATACAACTTTTTAGTCATCACTACATAGTATGTTAAACTGTCTATATGCTGTCTTTAAAACAGAACTGATTTAAAAATGAATTTTTGGTGTGGTTTTTCAATAGATAGAGTGATAGGTTAATTTATATGTATAATGAACATAAAGCCGCGGGAAAAAGCTTGTACGTATTATAACTTCTAGTTTATAATATTAGTAGGATATTTGTCAATTTTGTTGTTCTACTGTATAAAACTTTATAACCTGGACTACCATATTAATAAGAATATTTTAATATGACAGGAGAAGAAAGTGCTGGTATGCGCAAGAGCGCCGTCGTAAGCTGGTATTTGGAACAACTGGTTGGACAAGGACAAATCGAGAACGAAGACGAGCTGCTCGAGAGGAAGACCTTGGTTGAGAAAGTCATTGATAGGCTGATGTACCATGTAAGTCACTTTTAAGAGCTTAGTCACTGAATAGAGGCTTTTTTTAAGGGGGGAAAACCATCCAATGACTTCTCCCGCCTTGGGCGAGGCAAGAGGGAGTGTCAGACTTTTACTGACTAAAAACCACCACATTCCTAGTCCTGCTTTTCGAGCCGGAGCTCCGGTAAACCCGCTAGACCGCAGCTTCGGGAATAGAGGCTTGTGTTGCGATTTTGTACCTTATTGATATAAAGTTTAAAATCTATAAAATTGAAGTAACAACAGGGTGGTTGATAAAAAACAAGGCTGTAGTAGAATACTTTCGATCCATCCATCCAATAAATATTCCAATACTAACATTAAGTTTTTGTTACAGGACCAAGTCATTATCCCACTGTCGACTACAGGCCTCAAAGCGACACAGAAGTCTTCAGATCAGGAAATAGAAGATGATCCTCTATTAGTGGTGCATCCAAACTATGTTGTTGATACATAGAGATTAGATTACATTCCGAGATTAAGCTTGTCTTTTTTTAATAAACTTTTTTCATCATATTCTGTTTTATTCCATACTAGCTACTCTGGCGCTGTTTCACCCGCTCTGCTCGGTCCCTAATGCTAGTAGCGTGGTGTAATATACTTGCAGTATAGCATTCCTCGATAAATATACTATCCAACACAAAGAATTATTCAAATGGGACCAGTAGTCCCGAAGATTAGCGCGTTCAAACAAACTCTTCAGCTTTATTTTAGTAAAGAATATAGAATAGATATAGATTCAATCGCCTCTTCAACACATACCTATGTACTAAAATTAAATAATTAATCTTGTCTGTACAGCATTAAATATTGATTATAAGATATTTCGTAGGAGTTCGCTAACTAGCGAACTTATAACTATAAGGTCAAGATATTTTTGCGATCAAATAGCAGATTTACTTCCAGAAAATTGGTTAGACAAATCATGGGTATAATTTCTTTTGAATTATTTTATAGTATTGAACAAACAACCAACTGGCTAATATTTAGTGCCAACACTGCTTTGAAATGATGCAAGATTTGTTGTATAATTTTTGTAATAAAAGTAAAACAAGCGTTACCTATTAATAAGCAACTTCTTTATTGATTTTAAACAAAACACTTATAATTAACTCGTAAAACATGAAATAGTAAACTAATCATTGGTAAGAAGGTTTTTCACTTTCGTATCGCTATTCAGTGTCTCGTCGACAGTAATATCGATTTTCTTCTTTTTCTTATCATCCAAATCTATAACTTCAGCAATGTCCACATTCTTATATTTCTTTATACATTTTACGTTGATTGTTACTTCGGGCGCGTGCGGCAAGGCCGGTGGTCGAGGGAAAACTGAATTTATTCTTTTCACTGTCAATGTATTCTCAGGAGGTGGTTCATTTGATAAGATCATAGGCCATGTAAACAACAGGTAGAAACGCTCAAGGACTAGGTCTAACAGCTCTTTCGTGATTGGATTCCTTCTGACAAGAACATGTAGGTTCATAGTATCGTTATAACCACCTGGTGTCAGCAAAGCTTGCATTATATTTTTACATCCTGTTAAAGTGGCAAGACTTGGGGGGAACACGTAGTTTCGTTGGGCGATCATATTCAGAGCAGGAGACCCCCAAACATTTGGGCTTTCATTCACTTTGATTGTTTTTCCTACATCCATCTTGGAGTAAGATTTAACTTTCACTAGGGATACATCCAGTTCAGAGTCGCCTATATTAGGATATTCATTCTCATATGAACTTTGTAGGTATATATCTTCAACTAAACATGCATTCAAAAATATCAAATTTTTACGCAAATTTGTGAAATTTAATTGCTCTTGTGATATAATTAGGTCTGGTGCTAGTACCATTGCGTCATCTGAGACATTTTTCTTCAACTCTGCTTCTCTTTCTTTTATTAATTTATTAACAAGGACTACTACAATGCCATCATCTAATTCTATATGTGGAGAATCTTTTCCAATTTTCTTTTTCTTTGATCTAACTTCTACTGCTGAGCTTAAAGTATTTTTTAAATTCTCAATGGCATCATTAAGGTTATTGCTTCTATATCCATGGTTCAAACGCCGAGCACCACGGCGGGGCGCATGATCTAAACTAACACCTGGATGTTTTTTCATCCACTTCACTAAAGTTATATATCTAGTTCTTAGTTTGACTCGGTTTCTTCCCGGAAAGTATTGTGTGGCTGTTGCAAAGTTGATGTTTGAATCTTGGTTCCCTATTATTTGAATCAGTTTCTTATCATCCTCCACAGTCCATACTGTAGACACTCTCAGTTTACTCAGTACTTGATATCTAGACCGAATTTGTACCATGGATCTACCAGGCAGAAAATCAGTCATCCTTCTGAAATTTGTACCAAATCTTTCAACACAGTTGAGTATAACAGCATCTTCTTCTGGAAGAAACCTACCCTTTCTTTGCTCAATCATTCTAAGATATTTGTTATAAATTTGGATTTTTGTTCTATTTTCCATAGCTGCGGCTATTTTACCCCATGGAATGTAATTGTCTTCTTTGAAATAATCAATCAATCTTTTAAGATATGTTATTTCCTCATTAGTCCATTTCTTACCAGTAAAAGAGTTGGTCATATTTGTGCGATAGTATACAAAACATTGGTACCCTGAACGGCCAGTATTTAATTTGAGTGCGATTCCATCCCAGTCTTGTTGATTATTTTGGCACGCAATTCTTTGTAAAGTTGCATGTTCAGCTTTGCTCCAACTATTTTTATTTATGGATGGATGAAAAAATAATTTCCACAGTGACTGATATTCTTGGGCAGTGTGCCTTCTATTCAACTTGTTAGCTAACATGTCCCAGTCATACTCCTGGTCTATGGGAAGAGCAACCTGATTTAAAGGCATCTTGGCAAGCTGATCAATTTCTTTTCTAAGCACCATTATGTCTCGTTCCAGTTTCTTATTGTTACTATTTCCACATTTACGTTTCAAGTTTGTTATTTGTGCAAATAACTCATTTCTTCTAGTCTCTATAGATACTTTGTGCATCATTGTAATAAATTGAGACTTGTCCCGCATTGTCCACCCGGGGACTGATATGACTAGGGAGAAATCATACATCTGAGATTTTGCCATTTTGGCATCATCATTGTCTGGAGCAGGGAAGTTGAGTTTGTCCTTGAAGTATGGCCTGCCACAGCTTATGTATCGGAACAATTCATTTTTATCATGTTGGGTGTATGTGTAAGCACTGTTTTGAATAACCTCAAGTTTCTCTCTGCACTCTTTCAAACGTGCCGTAAGGTCTCTCTCGAGTTTACGTATTTTTTCGTCAAGTATTTTGTTTGCTGACAGAGCTAAGTCAATTTGTGCTAGAGTCGCTGACTTTGAACTGTTTGTCTGTAATAGAGTTCTGTATGAAGAGGAATGATGTATTGAAGGTAGATGCGGTGGATACATCGATATTCCTCCGCCAGGGATGTCATCTTCGTCGTCCAACAACTCATTGAGTCGTTTTAAGTTTACTTCTTTAAGTTGTTCTTCTTCATCACTGCTAAACTCAGAGTCTGTATCGAAATCTGTGTCATTGTTGGCCATTGTATTCTGTAATGAGAGGACACAACACGATCACTATTTTTCACTCACATATAGTTGAATATTACTTACAATGTTTCTTCAATTGTTAGTTTTTCGTTTATTTCATAAACAAAATTTTCTCAAGGTACAACACAATCACAAAACGCGAAAAGCATATTCTTTCCTACAGCAAATAATTGTATTTGTATCCGCCGTTTTGTTGTAATATTGTGTGGTATTTTGTTTTTGACAGACACAGAAACAATCAAAGAGTTTTGTAATGAGATGGAAAACAAAGTAGTTTGACGTTTAGAAATAGGCTAGTTTCCTACTAGTCAAATTCAATACTTTTTTCGAAACGTCAAAAACGATATTTTCTATGAATTTTGTATGAAATAGTGCGTTATGACGTCATAAGTTTTTGACGTCAAATAGCAGACTTATTTCTAGAAATTTAGCTAGAAAAAATCGAAAATTAAGTAGTTCATCAAATTTATGAATGGGAGTTATTATTTTTCAGTATTTTATTGTATTGAAAAGTTGTAATAATTTATTTTTGACCGAGGATACTACCCAATTGCAGGCCATAATTTCTATGAAAGATTTTTTTCTTTGATGGCAGAAAGGTCTTAGAAATTGTTGATCGTTGACAGATGATAACATCAAGTTGTCACTGTCAAGCGTTCAATGTCATTTCATTTTGTAAAATGTAAACAAAGCCGGCTGTTTTCAATTCAATTACCAAAATTAAGCGAAGTTTTAGTATTAAAAAAACATGGGAGAGCCAGGCATAATACGAAAATTAGATGAAGAAGTAGTAAATCGTATAGCTGCTGGTGAAATTGTTCAAAGGCCTTCAAATGCGTTGAAAGAGTTAATAGAAAACAGGTAACTACTTGTAACTTTGATTTGTTTATTCTTTTAAACTATGATGTCCAATTCTTTATAAACGATGCCCATATTCCAGGCGGCTTCTCACAGCATGTCAATGTTAAATACACATTGGTTAAAAAAAATAATTGTTATTATTTTTAAGTTAGTGTTATTCAGAATATTGTAAGTTTACAAGGTACTTTTGATTACAGTTTGGACGCTAAAGCAACGAACATTGTAATAACTGTGAAGGCTGGTGGATTAAAGTATTTACAGGTTGGTAAATAAAAACTTAATAATCATTCACATATTTATGTGGCTCCACTACAGACTACAGCAGTACAGCCCTGCCATATTCGAACAGTGAGCAGTATCAGGCTGTTGGGGACGATTAATTAAAAAATATATTAATTGTATGAACATAAGCACATAAATTCTCTGAGAGACAATTTAACTATGTTGTTCAAGACTTTTAAAACACTTATGAAATAAGAAAAAAAAAATCATAAAAAAAAGTTAGAAGAATTACTATAATAATTGTATTCCATAGGGGCAATGAGCACCGTTTTTCCTGCGGGTCGCGGGAGCCCATTTTCACCGGATCAAACCCGAGAAGGAGAGACCTCCCAAAAAACATTGTAGTCCATAACATATATCTGTATTTTTTTTAATTCCAGATTCAGGATAATGGCACAGGTATAAGAAGTGAGGACTTGGAGATTGTCTGTGAAAGGTTTACTACGTCTAAACTGAGAGAATATGAGGATCTCAAGGAGATTGCCACATATGGGTTCCGGGGTGAAGCGCTGTCAAGTATCAGTCACATAGCCCACCTTACTATACTCACTAAGACAGCTGCCTCTAAATGTGCTTATAAGTATGTTTTATTTATAATGAAAATAATACCTTATCTTGGAAATTAAATTCAATCCAATCCATGTTCTCTATACTATTATAATAAAGCTGAAGATGATGTTTGTTTGAATGTGCTAATCCCTGGAATTACTTGTCTGATTGATAAATTGAGGAAAGCTATAGGCTATAAAACATAATGCTACTATCAATAGGACCCAAGCAGAGCTGGTAGGACCATGCAGGAGTAGCTAGTATATGAATAAATCGAAATTAATATGTGAACCTCTGTGAATGACTTAAGAAAGAGGTTTATTAGGAGATATTTTATTATACTAATTCCAAAACAAATTGCAGAGCATCCTATGAAAATGGAAAACTTAAGGCTCCAATGAAGCCATGTGCTGGCAACAATGGTACTCAAATAACCGTTGAGGATCTGTTTTACAATGTAATAGCTCGTAAGAAGTCACTCCGGAGCCCTACAGAGGAGTACACACATATAATGGAGGTGGTCGGAGGCTATGCGATACATAACAGCCATGTAGGGTTCACACTGAAGAAGTTTGGTGAGAACACAGATCTGAAGACTCCGATCAATTCTTCTGTCATTGAAAATGTTCGGATTGTGAGTGCTATTTTTCTTTTTTTATAACACTTCATCACGCTTTTTAACGACAACATTACAACAACAACTTTCTCAAAGAAACTTTTTTGTATACTCATTCCTTTTTTATCTGGGGGCACGGCAGTGCCCCGCCAAGTCGAGCAAAAAAAAAGCGGCACGGCCGTACCATCCTTTTCTCGAAGCAATTCGGGCCTTTTTCGACCCCCTATAATTCGGTTGTGGATAAAGCAAGAAACCTGAATCTTCAGTAACTAATCCGGCATTGTATAAACACGGAATATTTAAAATTTCAGTCAATTTGAACCAGTAGTTTAAGAATGACAACTTGTTAAAGTTTCTAAATTTTGTCACTCACTGACTCACCGATCATCAAAAGTCCAAGGCACTTCTAGCAGACTTAGAAGCTTCATATTTGGAATACATATAGAGTTTAGTGTCTTAATCATGGGAAAACTTAAATATTTTGTAATTTCGGTCCAGTTTTCCAAATACATCGCATGAAAACAAAATGAATATTACAATATTATATTAGATTCTTTAGTCTCTCGCGCCTCACGCGATTGAAACTCTCGTTCCTGTTGGTCGCTGGCCCGTCGTGCTGTGTAGTGTGATACATACTAATAATCAAATCAAGCGATGTCCAAGTCGATCTATTTGTTTAAAACGTTAAATATTTTTAATATTGGCATGATAATAACTTATGTAATAACTTAAGACAGAAGGTCCTTCAAGTAGACACTAAATAGATTAACCGACTTGGTATTACATGGATCTCACAACTTTTGACGGTAGAAAGACTGAGCTGCGAGACTTGGGTTTTTTACAGGATGTTTTTGATGGGATTTTTATCACAACAACAAATCAACAAAATTTAGCGCGCACGTTCTTTCGTTCGATCAGCCGTTAGCAGCGAGGCGCCCGCGCCCGCGTTTGGAACTGGAGAAAAGTGGCTGTTAACATTATCAGTAGGTATGGGTTTATTTATGAAAAGGATGTTATGGTTGTTTTTAAAAAACGTTTTTTTTGCGATGTCACGCCTTTTGTCCTCGAAATGTAGGCAGAGGTAATACTTTGTCCGACACGGGAATCGAACCCGAGACACGTGCCAATGAGGCAGTCTTTAAAAATATTTTTTTTTATTTCCAGATACATGGTAACGCGATTGCTCGCGAGCTAATGGAGATAGAGCTACACGATCCCTCGCTGAAGCTCACATTGCGGGGCTGCATAACTAACGTTAACTACTCGCATAAGAAAGGAACTATGCTGTTGTTCATCAACCATAGACTAGTGGACTCGCTATGTAAGATCTTTTTAGTATGTTATTACTGTCGTTATTAAACACTAGCTACCCCCGCGCGGTTTCACCTGCTTGGTTCGGATCCTATTGATCGTAGCGTAGTGTAATAATTATCCATATCGAATCAGTAGTTCCGGAGATTAGCATAGCACGTTCGAACAAACAAACTAGAAAGTCTCAGTCCAGTCTTCAGCTAGAAATCACGGTTTACTCACGGAAATTGATGGAGACAAGTTCTACCAGTTTCGAGTCACAGAGAGACTCTTCGTTATAAGGAGCGTGCGCAGAAGCGTCTGCGCGACATCGCAGCATTCGAAACTGGTAGAGCTTTTCTCCATTAATTTACGTGAGTAAACCGTGATTTTTAGGGTTCCGTAGCCAAAATGGCAAAAAAGAGGCCCTTATAGATTCGTCATGTCTGTCCGTCTGTCCGTCCGTCCGTATGTCACAGCCATTTATTTCCGAAACTGTTGGGCCTACATAGTTGAAACTCTGTAGGTTGATGTATTTCGATAACCGCTATTCGAATTTTGAATAAAAATTAATAAATTTAAAATTTAAAGGGACTCCATACATGGAACTGATTCAAAAAATGTTTTTATCAGCTAACATATCCGTGTCTATGGATAGGTCTGTAAAAAAGACAGAGATTCCTAAAACCACTTTTCGTCAAAATCAATCGTTTGAAAGTTAGACGCTTCCAAAGTGGAAAAATGAGCCCCCGCGTTAACTTTTAAAATAAGAGAGTGAGAAAACTAAAAAAAATATATGCTGTAGATTTCAATAGAAACTAACAACGAAAATTGGTTTGAACAAGATATCATTATTAGTTTAGTTAAAAACCGCAAATATAACTTTGTCGTTCATACAAACACTATGTAAAACCAAGTTATTTTATAACTTTTATAATGTATCATCTACTTGCTGTTACGGAACCCTTCATGGGCGAGTCCGACTCGCACTTGGCCGGTTTTAGTTAATGTATTATGTCTCATACATATTATATATTAATTTTGGTAATAAGTGGTCACAGTTTTAATAAATAGCGGAGAATATGTACTGTCAGTAAAACTTTGTTTACTTATTTTTTCAGCAATAAGAAAAGCAGTGGATTCCATATATTCAACTTATTTACCTAAAAATGCGCACGCGTTCGTCTACCTTAGTCTTGAATTAGGTAAGTTTCACATTTCTACGTATAGACACTAGACAGCAACACTTAAACAGGTGCTGTGAATAGGTTAGATGACTGATAAATGAATGCTGATATTTTTTTATTTTAATTACGTACAGAAACAAATACTTTCAAAGATATATCGATTTGAAATATCGCGTGACGTCCTTCTAGGTACATTTTTATACTTTGATTCGTTTTATCTAAATATTGTTATCTTATATGACAAAATAAAATAAAATACGTGTCTAATATTTTTTCATTACCTACCTAACGGACTAAATAGATTTTTAATTTTCATACCCCGTCATCATCCCTGTTTTATTATTTTTCAACAGATCCAAAAAATGTTGATGTAAACGTTCACCCGACTAAACACGAAGTGCAGTTTCTGTATGAAGAGCAAATTATTGAGAAGATCAAGTCTTGCATTGAGAGCAAACTGCTGAGCTGTAACTCTACCAGGGTTATGTACACACAGGTATTTGTTACATTACCTATTAGGTATACTAGCTTTAGGTCGGAGTCTGATGTTTTAATATACTAACTAAAACAAAAAAGATTCGTTCTTTAAAAAAAAACGGGTGCGTTTTCAAACATACAATTTCACATACACATGATACCTAGACCCGAAGCAATTGAACAATTAGTGGATCACATAAAAAGTTGCTCCGTATGGAAATCGAACCCGCTATACATTGCACGGCAGCCAGTTGCCTAATCACCGTACCAACCGTGCAGTCATCGAGGAAGTTCTAGTATACTTCTTTGATACATTTACTATCTGACACAAAAATAATTATTAAATTCAAACCAGTCATTCTGGAGATTAGCTCGTTACTACAAACTTTTCAGCTCGATAAAATTAGTAACTAAAGATATACATATTATGGTATAAAGCATACGTATCTATTAACATTCCAGGCACGTCTACCAGGCGCTACAATGGTAGAAGACATCGTGAAAAAGACGACCGAAACCAAAGCAAACCCTAGTTACATGGTCAGAGTGAACTCCGACGTGCAAAAGATAGACAAATTCTTCCCCACACTAAATAAACCGACCGAAACTGTAACCGACACTGAAATAAATATGGAAGTACAAAACGAGCCTGTAAACACTAAAATACCAGATATAATCGTTGAAACAGAATCGGAGGAAGTTTTAGAAAACTCTATAGTTGAAGAACCAAGGAATGAAAGACAGCAAACATATAAGACACATACGGCTTTCGACCAAGCTAACCTGAGCTATATAGACCCAAAAGAATCTTTCAAAACAAGAACCTTTAAGTACGAGAGGGTTGAAACTAAGTTAACAAGTGTGAAACAACTTAGACTAGATATTGAGAACAAATGTAACACAAATCTGAGAGAGATTCTAGCGAATTTGATCTTTATTGCTTGTATCGATTGCCACAAGTCTCTCATACAACATTCTACCAAGTTATATTTGTGCGATACGACGAGATTTGCGTGAGTGTTGCTTTTTTATTATTGTAGGAAGTTAAGTTGTATTGTTAAGTATTATGCTAAAGTTAACAAGAAATGTTTTGGAGAGTGTTCCTTTTTTACTTTGCCTAATGTGTATATTAAAAAAATCTTGAATAGTTGTATTTAATACCTTGTTGTTTATAGTGCGTCGTATTATTATATCGTGTTGATAAATGATGACTCATTGTGTGATGATGCTAGAATTTGTCATCACTTCTACTCTTACCCGTGTAGTGCGTACGGAGCGCCGCATTCCGCGCGCGCCTCAAAGAGCTATATATCAGACTACACCTAATACCCGATCCGAAACTGCGGACAACCTAAAGGGTTACTGGGGCTCCGGCTTAAAGCAGGAGTAGGAATGGGGTGGCTTTTAGTCAGTAACACTCTGACACTCCCTCTCGCCTCACCCGGGTGGGAGAGAAATTAACATTGAATGATTTTCCCTCCTCAAAAAAAAACCCTACTCTTCCAGCTTGTGTTATGAGCCCACTAAGGGATACGCTTTGTAGAGGAAGCTAAGAATAGTCCAACAGTGAATATGTTAATGTGTGATGTGAGTTTTCGGATACTAGTTTGCTAAAATACTTTATTTCCTTTACAGAGAAGAATTGTTCTACGAGACCCTGCTGTATGACTTCCAGAACTTTGGTCTGATAAAGTTATCCAGCCCGCTGCCGTTAGAAGAACTCTTTGTTCTAGGACTTAGCTCACAGGAGAGTAATTGGGACCCGGAATTAGGTCTGTATCTAATCTTCTCTTTTGCATACAAAGAAACATACATGGCATATATACTCATAGGCGTAGCCAGGTTTTAGTATCTAAATAAATAAATGGTTATTTTAACGACTTTCTCACGTAACTGTTAGACGACGAACTAGACGAGTTTCAAGCCATGCTAGACGCTCCTATTCATGAGTAGCATTACGCCACACACGACGCGTAGCTGCGGACTACTTAGCGGGTTTATCGGAGCTCCGGCTTGAAAAGCATGGGTAGGAACGGGTGGTTTTTAGTCAATAAGAGTCTGACACTCATTCATGTCATTCATGTTAAAAAAAAGCATAGCTTATGGCGTCATTAAATAAATGGATCCGTACCTTTCGTATACATTTTTAAATGAATCATGATGCTAACCCACAGAGCCTAATTATAATATTATATTAATTGTTCTTTTAATAAATTTCAGGTGATATGCGAGACATGGCTCAGCAAATGACTGAGTTACTGGTCGGCAAGCGCAATATGCTGTATGAATACTTCTCATTTGAGATGAACAGCAATGGAGAGCTGTTGGCGTTACCTTTGTTGCTCGGTATGATTCCTAGTAATAATAACAACGGGTCTGCGGACGGTGAGCAAGGGTAGCTCGCCGCCCGACCAGAACCAGACCCGTGCGTGCGGCGCGTCGCGTTCTGCGCGCGCCTCAAAGAGCCATCAGACCACCACAGATGGGGCCCAGTAGGGCTGATGCCTAATCCGGAGCTGCGGACTACCTAGCGGGTTGCCGGGGCTCCGGCTCGACGGGCAGGAGTAGGAACGGGGTGGTTTTTAGTCAGTAAGAGTCTGACACTCCCTCTCGCCTCGCCCAAGGCGGGAGAAGTCAATGGATGATTTTCCACCCTCAAAAAAAAGGCCTTTGACAAAGTCTGTGTTTCTTATACAGTTGAAGGTTGCTTATGGGCGTCAGTCCTTACTACCAGTCGAATTAGCAGCCAAATACCAGTGCATTACAAATAAAAAGCATTTGTGGAATTATCGTAATTGTAGCTTTAGCCATTTTGCAAACGGCGTAAATTATTAGTAGTTTGATTTAATGGCTAAATTTCTCTTTTAGACCGTTAGTTGAAATAAGTTTTTAAACAGACATAGTCACTAACACTATCGCTAGAACTTGAGACATACATGATATCGTCCAAAAATCAGTATCTTGAATTTGAGTGCGATATCATTTATTAAACGGGCTAGGCTGTTAACTGAACGGCTTTAGGTAGTTGTAATTAATCATACATTTAATCTAAAGCTTTGTTTAAATTATTTTCTTGTTACCTTTACAGACGGCCACACACCATTCATGGGTGCGCTTCCCACGTATCTTGTTCGATTAGTAACCGAAGTGAACTGGGACAGTGAAAAAGAATGTTTCGAGACTTTCAGCCGGCAGACAGCTATATTTTACTCTCAGCCTAATCCAGACCCAAATCCAGACAGTCTGAGGTCCGAACAATGGCGACAGGAACATGTCCTGTTCCCTGCGATTAGAAGGAACTTTTTGCCGCCAACTAGCTTCGTCCACAACGGCGCCATATTGCAAATTGCGAGCTTAAACGATTTGTATAAAGTGTTCGAAAGATGTTGACTGTTTTTGTTTAAGATAAATAAATGTTCTTATATATAAAAACGTGTTTCTGTTCGTTAGTCTCGCTAAAACTCGAAAACGGCTGGACCGATTTGGTTAATTTTGGTCTTGAATTATTTGTGGAAGTCAAGGGAAGGTTTAAAAGGTGAGAAAAAATGTTGAAGCAGTACGAAGTTTGCCGGGCCGGCTAGTTGTTAATGAAATAAAGTGTTGGAATAAATTGAAGTTGGTCAATTTAACTTTTAAGAATTCAAGTCTAGTAAAAAGAGTCAGGTATAAAAATAAAACATAATAATACGAATAATGTTATGTATTAAAAATATTCTTATCAATTAGAGTTACAAGGCAAACAAATCATTGCATAATATTATATCGATCGATTACATTCTCTTATTATAATTCACTATATATCTAATATAAACACGCTACAAATCTCACACTTATGATTATAAATATTATTTGCATAACACATGCATCTCTTAAGAGCCTGACTGAGCACCTCTGATAAGTTTCTGATAGCTTAACTAACATATAATATATCAAATTATATTAGCTGCATCTATAAACTTGGGCGTTGCCTGTTAAGTACCGAATCAATACTAGTTTTAAGTGTTCACGATAAATGTCAGTACCCTTAGTATAAGTTTGTTTTACGTTTAAAGTAATCGAAACGAGAGCACGTTGGGCACTCTGATTAGTTGGTTTATTCGAGCCCCAGTGCCCTTCGAACGTTCACAGTAAATGTCAGTATATAAGTTTGTTTTACGCTTAAAGTACATAATCGATACGAGAGCGCATTCGGTGCTCTGATTGGCCGGCTCGAATATACCAACTAATCAGGGTGCCGAACGCGCTCTCGTCCAAACGTAAAGCAACTCGTACTAAGGGTACAGGTGATTTATTGTGAATTCAACAGCTGTTCATGCTCAATTGACCACGATTGCGTCCTCAAAGCTACGGCAAGAGATTTGTTGCCAACATTGCTGCCTCCCTGCATAAGACGCAGTAGTAACCGATGTTCCACAGAATAGGTCCCAATATCGAACCCTGTGGGACACCGTACGATATAGATATAACTCGTCAGTCAAAACTAAATAAAACTCATACAGAGGTGCTTGAAACAGGGCCTTAAATAACATGTCCTAACCTCTTTAATTTAATAAACTACACTAATTTATAAATAAACACATGTAGTATATATTTCTATAGAGTAAAATATTCAGATTCATTTCATTATTTATGAAAATACATTATAATATAATTAATTAGTTACATGTTTCAATCTAGTCCAGACAATTGGTTTATAGTCACGAGTTAATTAGTTCGTAGTATTCTAGAATGGGCAAATAATTTCTTTTTTACAATTTTGTCAAAGTACACTACAATGTGCCAGGTAAAAATGAACTCTATTAACTGACGAAAGTTAATAGATTTAAGACTAAAGAGTATGACATTAATGTCTTTTTCTTACCTCAAATGGATAAAGAGAGTTGTACACTGTACATATTAGATGCCAAAACATTTCGTCAGTTTTAAATCTTTTAGAACAGGAGGTAATCATATCTTCATAAGTTCTAAAAGTTCCTTGCAAATTCTAAGTCAAAGTCAAAAAAATATTGCAATTAAACCGTATAGAGGTACTTTGAAATGTCAACAAATAAAGAAATAAATAGTAGTCTGCCAGTGAAGCTAGGTGCTCGTTTCAAAGTGTAGCTTCGAATGGAGAAGAACGAGCAAGAAACTGCATTCTGTGCATTCATTACTAAAAGTACTTCGTAAGTCCTGAAAGATCACAAGTTCTAACTACTTTGCCCATTCCAAAAATCTAAATTCCATGTACAGTAGTCGTCTTAACAACTAATCAAAATATTTTTGATTGTTTGCTTCTTTGCCAAATTCGTTGGAAAAGTGCACACTTAAAATAATATACATACTATAATTCAATATTAATTATAAAAGGCAATTAAAATGCTTATAAATGCTATATATGTAATAATTATTATACCATTCATTATTTACAATATTACGGACATAATTCAAATAAAATTATTTTAATGTGGCTCATTGATTGCTTTTTGAATTAAAACTTTTTGATTGATAGATATTTTTTTTATAACATCACGCCTCTAATCCCCGAAGGGGTAGGCAGAGGTGCACATTTTGGCACATAATGCCAATGTACACTCACATTTCAGAATTTATGTTGTAAGTCCCATGTAATAGGTGGTGAGCCTATTGCCATATGCCATATTGTTGATTGATTTGTAGATTTTTTGATTTATTGCTACTATTAATATTATTCTTGAGTATATAAATAAGTAATTTCTAACTTATAATCGAATGAAACGTAATACTGAATACAAAATGAGTTAATTTACATTATTTGACCGCAAAATAATCATTTAACTAAGACACATATAAATATTCGATATGACTACTAAAAGATCTATATGTATTGTTAAAAGGCTTCACATTTGTGAAACCTTTTAGTAATTAAGTAGCAAAATTAAGATTATATTTCATCAGACGTCTTAGTACGAGTTCGTTTTACGTTTAACGAGACCGAAACGAAAGCGCGTTCGACGTTCTGATTGGTTGGTTCTTCCGCGCCGGCCAATCAGAGGGCTGAACGCGCTCTCGTTTCGTTTTCGTTCAACGTAAAGCAAACTCGTACTAAGGGTACTTATTGGCCGGCTCCATTAAGTCAAGTTGTACTAAGCCCTCAAAATCCATTTACTTACATATTTTTGTTATAATCGAAAGACGATTATTGGCTTCAACTCGATAAGAAAAATCGATTATAAATCGATACAATTTGACAGATCGAATTGTACCAGATCTGTTATTTTAAGTAAAAGAATCGATTATGAATCGATTCGAGTGTGTAATCGATTAGTTTATAGTGTTAATCATCGTTATAAGTAATGTAAGCGTTAAGATAATCTGCGGGAGCGTCGTATGCGGCCATTTTGTGCTGCGGCGGCGCCAGAGTCAGTGGCGTCGACATGCCGGCTGTTTCTAATTCCTGTAACAATAAGGTTCAAAGTTGGAAAACAGAGTTCACAGGTATTTTATCCGTCACAAAAAAGTCAACCTCCTTTTTTTCCTTCTTAATAAACTACGTAAAAATCCGAATTCAACCTCCTTTTTAAAAGTCGATTAATATAAATCAAATGGAACAACCACTTCTGAAAACCGCATCAAAATTTCTTCAACCAATCGCGGACATACATACAGGTCAAATTGATAACTTCAATTTTTTGAAGTCGGTTAAAAAAATAATGAGTAGAGAGTACTGTCCATAAAATTAGATGTAGAACTCAGCCTTAACGGGTTAGAAGTCTCACCCCTATCACATTGTATACCCAGTGGGTGATCCAGGCAGTCGAGCTTGCATGAAAAGATTGTCGATGAAGCGAAAGACATATGTAAGAGTCATAGAAATTGGCGGTAATGGCGGTCCATTGTTTTTGCCTACCCCCATGGGATACAGGTTAATGACGTTATGTATGTATGTATGATTAGAGAGTACCTTGCGCCGCTTCCTGTTCTTCTTGTTCCATGGCGCGTAGGGTATCTTGAGGTGCACGGTCTGTATGTGCAGCTTCACGGCCGAGCTCTGCGTGAACCGACGGTTGCAGTGCTGGCACTGGTAGCGCTTCTCGCCTGTATGCACCTGCAATTATCATTACATGGTGATTTATATCCAAGAAATTCCTTTTTTCTTGGCCCCAAGACAATAATTTTCTTCTATGTGCATTTATGAACACATCACATGCAATGACGTGGTGGCCTAGAGTTTAAGGACGCCCACTTCTCAAACACGAGGGTTCGAATGTGTTATTTATTGATATCGAAATAATATATTTAATTCAAGTACTAGCGCCATCTGGTGGTAACACTGAATAATTAGGTTATGGCTAAAATAACATTTGTCCAAGTTTCTAATATTTTTTTTTTATCTATGCTCTCTCTGTCCTCTGTATTCCGTTGTGTGTGAGAAAATATAAGCTGCGTGTTTTACTTACTCTTTTGTTTTAATTATAAATAATAGGTTATGGGCCCAGCTTGGCAATAATTTAGCTAGGGACAGTCGTAATTTCCAGTTTAGTTCAGTTTTTAGCGTAGGTAGCAAGTGATAAACAAAAATATGTCGACAAATTACTTGGTGAATGTGCCCAAGCTAAAAGGGCGGGAAAATTACACTGAATGGTGCTTTGCCGCGGAGAATTTTCTGGTCTTGGAGAACATGGAGCATTGCATAAAACCAGTTCCCGGGAAGATTACAGAAGCCGCTGATGATGCAAGGACTAAAGCTAAATTGATTCTCACAATCGACTCAAGCTTGTACGTGCACATAAAGGATGTCAAAACGTCGTTGGAGCTGTGGAATAAGCTGAGAGCTTTATTCGATGATGCGGGTTTTACTAGACGCATCAGTTTATTGAGAAATCTTATCTCAATTCGTCTCGAAAATAGCAGTTCTATGACAAGTTATGTGACACAACTTGTAGAAACCGGGCAAAAGTTAAGCGGAACGGGTTTCGCAATAAGTGATGAGTGGATCGGATGCCTATTGTTAGCTGGCTTAACAGATAAATATGCGCCAATGATAATGGCGATCGAGCATTCGGGGATCGCAATTACCACCGACGCCATTAAGACAAAGTTAATGGATTTGGATGAAAACAATGATGGCGACGCTAGCGGGGCATTCGCAAGTTTTAAAAAATACAAGGTTGGCAGCACTTCCGGTCAAGGCGGAAGTGGCGGAACCAAAGACAATGGACATTCGCAAACGTCAAAGTCGAAGAAGGTACCGCGGTGTTATAAATGTAAACAAACCGGCCATTATCGCAATCAATGTACTGTTGAGAAGGATTCATCTAATACCAAATCAAATGTGCGTAAACAAACAAACGCATTCAATGCCGTTTTTCTTAATGGTAGTTTTTCGAGAAATGATTGGTATGTTGATTCGGGAGCGAGCGCCCACCTAACCTCAAACGAAAAATGGATGAAAAATGTCTCGACTGAACATGTTATTAAAGAGATTGTTGTGGCGAATGAGGAAAAGCTCAGCGTGAAGTGCTCAGGTGACGTGCAAATTGCGACGGTTACTGACGACAGTGAATACGACGTGATTGTCGAAGGAGTGTTGTGTGTGCCGAAGTTAACCACAAACTTATTATCTGTCAGCCAGTTGGTTAGAAAAGGTAACCGAGTGGTGTTTACTACCAGTGGATGCAATATTTACAACCGAAATGAGCAGTTGGTCGCCATGGCGTCATTAACAAATGGTGTTTACAAGTTGCGAAGGCCTGAGACTTCACAGGCTGCAACTTTTATATCTGTAGATACATGGCATCGGAGATTAGGCCATGTAAACAGCATGTATTTAAACAAGATGCCTGATGCAGTGAGTGGCATGGAACTTGAGAAGAAAAGTGACGTTTCCCAATCTTCATGTATTGTCTGCTGTGAAGGCAAGCAGTCACGCCTTCCTTTTGGACATGCTGGTTCAAGAAGTGGTGAATTATTGGGTATAGTTCACAGTGATGTATGTGGTCCAATGGAAAATGAATCAATTGGTGGAAACAGGTATTTCATTTTGTTCATTGATGATTATAGTCGGATGACATACATATATTTCATGAAACAAAAAGGTGAAGCTTTTCAACACTTTCAGAATTATAAGGCGAAAGTAGAGAACCAGTTGAACAGAAAAATCAAAGTACTACGCACTGATAATGGGAAGGAATTTTGCAACAGAAGTTTTGATGATTTTTTGAGTAAAAATGGCATTTTGCACCAGAAGTCAAATCCTTACACACCGGAGCAAAATGGCCTGTCAGAGCGTTTCAATCGCACTATAGTTGAGAAGGCTAAGTGTCTATTATTTGATGCCAAGCTAGGTAAAGAATTTTGGGCTGAAGCATCAAATACAGCTGTCTACCTGCATAACCGTACTGCACTTCCAGTATTGAACAATAAAACATCTTATGAAGTCTGGACAGGATGTAAGCCAGATATAAGCCATCTGCGAATTTTTGGCAGCCGTGTCATGGTACATGTGGCAAAGGAAAAGCGCCAAAAATGGGACAAGAAGTCAGAGGAGCAGATACTTGTAGGCTATCCAGAAGACATAAAAGGATATAGAGTTTATTGTCCTATCACTAAAAAGGTCAGCACTAGTAGAGATGTCATTGTAATGGAAGAAGTGTCTATGCCTGTTGCAGAACACAAAGAAAGCACTGAAGAGAGCCTAGGTTCAGTGGGGGACATATCTTCATGTGATTCAGAAGATACTATGATTGAGAGTTCTGTTGACAAGTCTGATGTAACTTATTTGCCAAGTGAGCATGAAGGTTCTGAATCTACTGAATCAGGTGAATTTGAACATGTAAATGAACAAAAACCTGTCAGGTTACGGAAGAAACCAGACCGGTATGGATATTCAAATATGTGTGCTGAATCTACGGTGGTAGAGTTGGATGATTCTTGTGATCTGACTCTACAGGAAGCATTGGCAGGGCCAGAAAAAGAGCAGTGGTTGAGTGCTATTAGGGGAGAACTGGACTGTTTTAGTGAAAATGATGCGTGGGAGTTGGTAGATGCTCCTAGTGCGGGTACAGTAGTGAAGTGCAAGTGGGTTCTTAAAAAGAAATATTGTGATAAACAAGTGAGATATCGTGCACGGTTAGTCGCGAAGGGATTTACGCAAAGACCTGGTGTGGACTATGACGAGACATTCTCTCCTGTTATAAGACATTCAACTTTACGTTATTTATTTGCATTGAGTGTACAGCTTGATATGGACATTACTCATCTTGATGTAACTACTGCATTTCTTAATGGTCATTTAAAGGAAACTATATTTATGCAATTACCTGAATGTTTTCCTAATGTTGATTGTAATAAGGTTCTTAGATTAAAAAGAGCTATATATGGCCTAAAACAGGCTTCTCTAGCCTGGTATGATAGAGTAAATGAAACTTTATGTAATTTAGGTTATGTGAAGAGTGAAGTTGAGCCTTGTGCATTTTTAAAAGATTGTAAAAATGGTAAAAAGGTGATAGTTGGTCTTTATGTTGACGATTTCCTTATTTTTTCAAATGTAAAGTCAGAAACTAATAAACTTATTGACACCTTAAGTGCTAAATTTAAAATTAAAAATCTTGGTGTTGTCAAACAGTATCTAGGAATGAGAGTTAATGTTGATAGAAAAAATTGTGTAGTAACTCTTGATCAGGAACATTATATTGAGCAGTTGATGCAAAAGTTTAACATGACAGATTGTCACACAGCAGAAACACCTATTGAATGTAAACTAAATGTTGAAAAATCTAGTGAGTGTAAAGATAATATTCCTTATCAAAGGTTAATAGGATGTTTAATGTATCTTGCTGTGTTGACTAGGCCAGACATAGCATACTCTGTCAGTTACTTATCACAGTTTAACAATTGCTATTCAGATGTTCATTTTACTTATGTTAAAAGGGTTCTAAGGTACTTGTATAAGACTAAGGATTACTGTTTGAAATACTCCCAAAGAACAGCGGATTTGATTGGTTATGTAGACGCCGATTGGGCTAGTGACGCGTTAGATAGACGGTCATATACAGGTTTTTGTTTTCTAAAAAATGGGTCTGCTGTTTCTTGGGAAAGCAGAAAGCAACGCACAGTGGCATTAAGTAGTTGTGAAGCAGAATATATGGCTTTATCGGAAGCGTGTCGAGAGGCCATATATCTGCGTAGATTAGAAACTGAGATGGTTGGGTCTTGTAATAAAATAATTTTGTGTAATGATAGCCAGAGTGCGTTAAAACTTGCTAATAGTCATCAGTCTCACAAGAGGTCCAAACATATAGATGTACGTTATAATTTTATAAAAGAAGTAATTGATAATGAGATTGTTGAAACTAAATATGTTGGGACTTCTCAGATGCCTGCTGATTTATTGACGAAAGGTTTGCCGAGGGCGAAACATTATAAATTTATGGAAACTTTGGGACTTGTAAAAATTTAATTTTGTTCTTTGTACACTTTTGAGTTGTAAGTTTCTATGTTATTTCTTTATCTTTTATTTCGATATAGTGGGGGTGTTATTTATTGATATCGAAATAATATATTTAATTCAAGTACTAGCGCCATCTGGTGACAACACTGAATAATAAGTTATGGCTAAAATAACATTTGTCCAGGTTTATGATATTTTTTTTATCTATGCTCTCTCTGTTCTCTGTATTCCGTTGTGTGTGAGAAAATATAAGCTGCGTGTTTTACTTACTCTTTTGTTTTAATTATAAATAATAGAATGTTTCCAACGGCAACGGTGACTTTTTACGAGTTAAATTTACTTTCTAAGATTATTTAAACACCACTGACAAACGTTGACGGAAAACATCGTGAGGAAACCTGGGCTTATAACTTCTAATTATAAGTTTGAAATCACCAACTCACATTGAGCAAGCGTAGTGAATAATGCTCAAACCTTCTCCGTGTGAGAAGAGAGAGGCCTCTGGTCAGCAATGGCCACTTACCTATAGGCTGTTAATGATGAAATCACATCACACCTAGGTCCACAACTACTTCAATATTATATTATCACTAGCTAATCCAGCGTGGTTTCACTAGCTGCTCGGTTCCTATTGAAAGGAATCTAATGCCTTTCTCGATAAATTGGACTGCCTTTGTTGGTGCTGCCTGCTTTGATTGGAATGCCTTATACAACCACCAGTAAAAGATTACTAGTATAGATTGTATCTACAAAAGTGTAACTACCAGTAGAAGATTATTAGTATAGATTTTATGTAAAAACGAGTAACTCACGACAAGATGTCGGTCCCTGTTGCTGGGCATGTTGAACCGTCGGTCGCAGTGCGGGCAGCCGTACGGCTTCTCGTTCGTGTGCGTGCGCATGTGCACTATCAGGTTCGCGTATTGCTGGAAACAAAAACATAACATTCTAAAATCATTCCTAAATATATATTATCTTGACAGGTTCATACCTTTTATTTTATTAATAGAGTTGTGGGCAAACGATCAGACGGATAAATGATATTTATTTTGCAAATAGGTTATAAAATAACACTTTTACACGTCAATCTCTTAAATAACTAGATGAGGCCGGCCGGATAACCTTATGGTAAGCAACGGTACCATGGACACTAATAACACTACTACAATAAGCGTTTACCGGGGCTCTAGCTCGAAAAGCAGTAGTAGGATCGGGGTGGTTTGTAGTCAGTAAGGCTTGGATACTTCCTCTCGCCTCACCCAAGGCGGGAGATATGTATATTATATTACACACAGACTGAGGATGCGGCTAGAGGATTGAAGATACGAAACGGGAGTGCGAAACACAGGCTAAAGCAGCGCCATGCGTGTATTTCCGCCATTAGCATTGTTCCTTTGACGGGATTTGACAGTAATAACGTCACTTAGATGGTCCTATTATTAGTAGAGGCATGTAGCGAGTAGTGAGTATATAGGTGAGTAAAGTGTGGGGTCCGTACCCTTGTGGTGTGTCCACAGACGTCACACATGTACCGCTTGAGGTACTCGGTGTCGGGGTGTGGGAGTATATAGTAAGTATAGTGAGTATATAGTAAGTATAGTGAGTATATAGTAAGGAGTGGGGTTCATACCCGGGTGGTGTGTCCACAGACGTCGCACATGTACCGCTTGAGGTACTCGGTGTCGGGGTGCCGGAGTATATAGTAAGTATAGTGAGTATATAGTAAGTATAGTGAGTATATAGTAAGTATAGTGAGTATATAGTAAGTATAGTGAGTATATAGTAAGGAGTGGGGTTCATACCCGGGTGGTGTGTCCACAGACGTCGCACATGTACCGCTTGAGGTACTCGGTGTCGGGGTGTGGGAGTATATAGTAAGTATAGTGAGTATATAGTAAGTATAGTGAGTATATAGTAAGGAGTGGGGTTCATACCCGGGTGGTGTGTCCACAGACGTCGCACATGTACCGCTTGAGGTACTCGGTGTCGGGGTGCCGGAGTATATAGTAAGTATAGTAAGTATAGTGAGTAAGGTGTAGGGTTCATACCCGGGTGGTGTGTCCACAGACGTCGCACATGTACCGCTTGAGGTACTCGGTGTCGGGGTGTGGGAGTATATAGTAAGTATAGTGAGTATATAGTAAGTATAGTGAGTATATAGTAAGTATAGTGAGTATATAGTAAGGAGTGGGGTTCATACCCGGGTGGTGTGTCCACAGACGTCGCACATGTACCGCTTGAGGTAAGTGTCGGGGTGCCGGAGTATATAGTAAGTATAGTGAGTATATAGTAAGGAGTGGGGTTCATACCCGGGTGGTGTGTCCACAGACGTCGCACATGTACCGCTTGAGGTACTCCGTGTCGGGGTGCCAGTGTATATACCGGGTGGTGTGACCACAGACGTCGCACATGTACCGCTTGAGGTACTCGGTGTCGGGGTGCCGGAGTATATAGTAAGTATAGTGAGTATATAGTAAGGAGTGGGGTTCATACCCGGGTGGTGTGTCCACAGACGTCGCACATGTACCGCTTGAGGTACTCGGTGTCGGGGTGCCGGAGTATATAGTAAGTATAGTGAGTATATAGTAAGTATAGTGAGTATATAGTAAGTATAGTGAGTATATAGTAAGTATAGTGAGTATATAGTAAGTATAGTGAGTATATAGTAAGGAGTGGGGTTCATACCCGGGTGGTGTGTCCACAGACGTCGCACATGTACCGCTTGAGGTACTCGGTGTCGGGGTGCCGGAGTATATAGTAAGTATAGTGAGTATATAGTAAGGAGTGGGGTTCATACCCGGGTGGTGTGTCCACAGACGTCGCACATGTACCGCTTGAGGTACTCGGTGTCGGGGTGCCGGAGTATATAGTAAGTATAGTGAGTATATAGTAAGGAGTGGGGTTCATACCCGGGTGGTGTGTCCACAGACGTCGCACATGTACCGCTTGAGGTACTCGGTGTCGGGGTGCCGGAGTATATAGTAAGGTGTGGGGTTCATACCCGGGTGGTGTGTCCACAGACGTCGCACATGTACCGCTTGAGGTACTCGGTGTCGGGGTGCTCCGCCTCGTAGTGCTTGCGGGCCTGCACGTCGTTGCACAGGAACTTGCCGCACTGACAAACAAACGCATATTATATAAATCATCATCATCAGCCGAGAGACGTCCACTGCTGTACAAAGGCCTCCCCCTTAGTCCTCCACGTAGAACGACAAGTCGCCACCTGCATCCACTGGCTCCCCGCCACTCTGACGATGTCGTCAGTCCACCTAGTGAGAGGTCTGCCCACGCTGCGTCTTCCGGTCCGCGGAATATATATGTGTTTATAGCTTTCAAAATATGTGGGCTGAAGTGGCAATGGGCAGGTCACGTCGCTCGGAGGACTGATGGCCGCTGGGCCAGGAAGGTGACTGAGTGGCGACCGCGGACCGGAAGATTATATAAATAATAATAAGTTATTATGTCGTGAGACATAGTAAGATAACTTATTTTTCTTTATAATATTATTATATTTGCTTTGACGTTCAAAAGTGCCTTCCTGGTCTATTCGAAATAAATAATTATGACTTTAGACTTTTTGAATTAAAAATACCGATTTAGGTACTCAAGTGAAAAGTTCGAGATAAGCTCGACTAGTTTCAAGTTACAACGGGACTCTTATTCATGAGCAGCGTGCTCGGTCGCGTGAACGAGTCACACTGTTTGTTTGTAAAACAACCAATCAAGAAGTACTTGAATTTTCGTGTCTTCTGTGCGAAGCGCTAGTTAATAATAATTAATAATAATGATGTGCCATTACATTTAGATTAAAATTGTTCAACGGGCCTCTGCGAGTTGGCTTTGGCTCCTCGTACGCCTTCCAAAGGTCCGGGACCCTGTGGTCCCGTGAATGGAAGCGAACCAAGTAATAATAATAGTAGTTAATAATAGTATTTTTCAATAGTGATCATTATCATCATATCGGGCAGGGGCCATAGTATTCCATAGATACCATATTTACCAGTCCATTAGCCACTCACACCCAATCATTTTCTTCCATATCTCACAATAGTCCTGCATCAGCCGGCGATTGTCCTTTGGTGTACTTCCATAGTGCATGCAGGGATAATCGCCGGCTTTGGCTCCTCGTACACTTTACAAAGGTCCGGGACCCTGTGGTCCCGTGAATGGAAGCGAACATCTATTATATAAAAATAAGTCGGGTTTTCCTTCCTGACGCTATAACTCCAGAACGCACGAACCGATTTCCACGGTTTTGCATTCGTTGGAAAGGTCTCGGGCTCCGTAAGGTTTATAGCAAAGAAAATTCAGGTTTTTTTTTAATTTACAGGGGAAAATTATTGGTGGCGGAACGCAGTCCGCCAGGTTTGCTAGTAGTTAAGTAATAATTAACTTTACTAATGTATAAATACGTACAACTTCACAAGTGCTGGAGGTGGTGAGTCCGTTGTTGACGATCTCGGAACAAGCCCCGCGCCGCGGCCGGCCGCGCGGGCGGGAGTCCTCCGCCTTCGAGCGACGCTGCGGCTTTATTGAACTGGAAATATTACACGCACACTCAATATAATATGAGATTTATGTTCAACACAGGACTGTCAGTATAATTTCCATTCATTAAGTTTAACCATTTGACTGCCGGTATATGAGACATAATAAAAAATACTCTGTGTCTCACGTGGATCTGCATACAACGGGTTAAACAAGCGTTTGAAACTCATAGCACTGGATCGGCTTGATGGAAAGCAACATCCGCCTCCAATACAAATACGGGAGAGCCATGCTTCGGCACAAATGGCTCGACCGGAGTGATACCACGGCCTCGCAGAAAACCGACGTGAAACAACGCTTGCGTTGTTTGAGTGAGGTTACTGGAGGCCCAATTCCCCTCTTCTCAATCCCCGATTCAGCAACCCTTCCAAAAACCTTCAACAATATTCCTAACCCCCAATAGGCCGGCAACGCACTTGTAACGCCTCTGGTACGTCTGCTCGTTTACGCCGCCTCAACGTGACCCCGACCGCACTGCGAAGAGCAAAACGACAGATAAGAGAAAGATACTCACAGGTTAGTGGTAGCATGTTTGTACGAGCTGCCGAGATGCGTGTTGAACGCGGCGAACGACATGAACTGGATCTCGCAGTCGGCGCAGTAGTGCGGGTCCGCCGTGTCCACCACCATCTTGTTGCTCTGCTCTATCTCCTGCAACCAATACTCATGTTGTAAAGAGATTCACTATTAGGAAGCTGCATGTTTATCATTGTAGGCTATCAAAATTATCTGCGAAGCGACTAATCTACGCAGACGAAGTCGCAGGTAAGACAGGCTAGTGTAACATTTTTTTTATTAGGACAACCTCTCAGTACTGCTGCAACTCCTGTACGCCAGGATCTACAATAGATACGACTATGAAAACACCGGAACACTGAAGTGCGCCAGGAACAGGGACATGAATGACTGTCTTGGATCCCGCAACGAAATAAATCAAAAGATATTATTCCATAAACAAGGAGAAGAAATAGAAATAACAATAAATATGTAGATAATTATGTAATATAAAAGACGTCTTTCATTTACGTGGGATTTACAGGCACCAGTAGGTAAATATTATTTTGCCCGAGCCGGGAAAGGTATGCTATTTGAGAACGTTTACGTGCCACGGATTTTCATTCAAACTTTCAGTCAAAAATCATGAAAACTAGTGTTGTTGATAAAGATTAAAGTATTGAAGTAAACTTACCTCTTCAGTATGTGCTATTTGCTTATGACAATAGAGTCCAGAATCGCTTACAAAACTGTGCCCGCAAATAGTGCACAAACACATGGACGGATGTTTTATTCTTATGTGAGTGAGACGCGTTGACGCTTTCCTGTAACATGCAATAATATGCTTTATTAACTGTTAAAGAATGAAGAATCCTACTAAACCTTATTATAAATGAAAAAGTTTCTTTGTTGCTCCTTCACGTTAAAACCACTGAACGGATTGAGATGAAATTTGGAACAGGGGTAGATTGTGGTCTGGAATAAGACCTATGTCTTATATGCCACGGCAACGCAGGCAAAGCCGCTAGTAGAAGTTTATAGGCTATAAAACATCATCCTATGATCAATAGGACACGGGTAACGGGTGAAATCGCGAGGGAGTAGTTAATACATAATATAAGCGAGTTAGCATAATATTAGCAAGTAGCAAGACTTACATGAACTTTTTCTTGCAATGAGGACATTCGTAAGTGACATTCTTGTGCCATCTATAATGCATGTGTGCTTGACCTCTGTAAATTAAAAAATATACCAGTTACAATTCCGTCCCTAATAATAATAACAGATAGTATAGGAAACAATTTCCATATTGTGATGACAAACCATTCTTATGAATTAAAATAGTTAAGCAGTGGCGAATGGGCCGGCTCGACCGGAGTGACACCACGGCCTCACAGAAAACCGACGTGAAACAACGCTTGCGTTGTGTGAGTGAGTTCACCGGAAGCCTAATTATCCTCTTCTCAATCCTCAATCCCCAATTCCCGAACAACCCTTAAATTCCTAACCCCCAAACGGTCGACAATGCACTCGCAAATCCTCTAGTATTTCGGGTGTCCTTGGGCGGCGGTAATTGCTTACCATAAGGTGTTCCCTCTGTTGGTTTGTCAAAAGAGAAGAAGTTAGAGAAAAACAATAAATACCTATTACAACAAACGTAACTGCAGAGCTGGCAGGAATACTTGAAGAGATGCGTGATGTTCATATGCTTGTACAGCTTCCGTTGGTCTTTGAAGTGCAGCTTACAGATGTCGCATTGCAGCGGACCGGCGTGCGCCTGCAACATGCAAAGTCAAAGTCAAAATTTTTTTTTTATTCGTCAAAGTAATGGTGTTAATAACGTCTGTGTCGGTCAGTCCTCTAGTGAAGCTACATACATGCATACAAGTCATCATCATCTCAGGTACAATATTGATTAGATTTATTGTAAAAAAATGTGCGACAAGGGCACGGACTAAGAGCGCGTGGAGAACAAATATAAGTAGAATAAAAAAAAAAAAATCATCATCATTATATCCTATAAGTGCACACAGCGGAACAAAGGCCTTTTTACCGACTTCATTTCACATGGAGAAGATATGATATGCCTCGTTGATCTATTGGTCACAAGTGCGACTCCCGGACAAGGTGTATCGGGGTTCGATTCCCGGATCGGGTAAAGTATTACTGGGCTTTTTTTCGGATTTTCGAAAATGGTAAGGCTCACCCCCTATTATATGGGACTTATAACACAAATGGTGAGAAGTAGGTGTACATTGTATAGCGGCATTACGTGCCGTAATGTGCACCTCTGCCTACCCTTTCGGGGATTAAGAGGCGTGATGTTGCAATAAGATATGATATAGCGACAATAGTGAAATAGATATTACATATGACTGTACGGTTGGCGCGGTAGCTGGGCAATCACAACGTCTCGCGGTTTCGATTCTCGCAATGAACAAATCTTTGTGTGATACACAAATTATTATCACATGACGCAGGACAAAATAGTGTAAAGCAAATATTAAAAAAGTTTACTTACAGGATCATGTTTATTCATATGCTTATTATAAGTCCGTAGTAGTCTGAACCCTCTATAGCACAAATGACATTGGTACTTGGCTTCCTGATAGTTCCGTGACTTTTGCCGTTCCTGTATGAGTGTGTACTGTTCTTCGTGACCTATGGGAGAGTAAACGAGGAAGTCTTCGGGCAGTTTACTGATTTTCCTCACTGGTTTGAGAGTAACCACACCTTTCACCCGTCTCCCCCCTCTAGTCTTTATCCACTTCGGTCTAGATTCGTACCAGTTTGCATCTTTTTTGCTACCATTTTGTAAATGTGTCCATATGTAGTGTTGTTTCGCTGATGTTCTGGAAATATTAAATAAAGAAGTAAGCAATAAGTATTTTAATATTTTTAAATACCTTTTAGATTTTCTCCTGTTTGAAACACATGACCCAGACCAACAATTCGTGGATCACACAAAGAGTTGCTTCGTGCGGGAATTGAACACACCCGCTACACGTTACGCAGCAACCGGTAGCCCAGCGATCGCATCAATCGTGTGGTCAGTCAAATCAAGAAGATCAGACGGAATATAGAGGACTTAGATTTGGATAAATATTAATTGTGTATTAGTTTATTTAAATTAGTTACAATGAAAGTTTACTATAGTTTAGTCAATAACTTACCTATCAAAGCTGACTTCAGGACATTTCCTACAAATGTATTTGTACAGATGTTTTTCAGTCATATGAGTTTTCAATAGAAACTCAGTCTTATAGTAATATCGACAGAGTCCACAATAGAAGTTACCGCTTACATGCTGAAAGGAAAAATCTTGTTTAGATGGTAGAACTATAAGTAAAGAGAAATTAGTAAATTTAATAAATATAATTATTATTGTATGTATCAGATCTAAAGCCTTATATCTACCACGGTACTACTTAAGTGCATAAAATAAATAAATAAATTTCTACCTTAATATACTTATTCTAAAGTACATTTTTATATGCTTTACTAACCTTGTCATGCATACGTAAGTGTACATTCATGCGTTCCTCATTGTTGTAGGCTTTGTTGCATATCTTACAATGATATTTGCCCTGAGTGAACATCTTGTATATCTCTATTACAGCCTTAGCCTCTTTGACAGATATCGGTACTAACGTAGCATACTCTTCGTCCATCGCACTACCATCCACTTCGGTACTCTCAACTTTAAACAGTGACAAATTTGTAAGATCTTGCTCATTGTCACTGCCCATGTGATCATTGTCCAAGAATGAATCAGCCATGTCAACATCGTCAGTAGTGTTATTATCAAAATTTTGTGACTCATTTTTGGGCACTTCGTATTCTATATTTATTTGTTCTTGTGCTACATCGTCAATATCTCTTTTAATTTTATCTTCGGTGAATTCTAAAGCCTCTGTGTTGGTGACTTCATTAAAAGTGTCATCAACAGTGAGTGTGCTGCAGTGAACTACATGAATATCCGTTTTGGTAGTATTGCACCAATCGATGCGGTTCTGTTTTTTCCATTGGAATTTTACTTGTTCATAATGTGGCTTATTTGGGTTCATAAAGGAAAGGGGCGGCATTATATCAAGGAGGTTACGATCTAAATTTAAAAGATTTGTTTCGTTAATCTGTAATGCAGAAAAAAACATTTTTTTAAATAGCTGTTAGTAGTCTAACCATTAAATTTGCAGATAATCATAAGTACTCGCCATCTACCTCATTATTTCTGTTTAAAATTTCTTTTAAAGCATAATGAGCACGTTGGCATCTACTCCTAAACTTTACGAATTTTCTCACAAGAGCTGTGCATTGGTAGCATAAATAATCCGGCATACCACCCTCGAGACGCGTCTGTAAATTGAAAAATAGTTAAATTATACCCAGCGGAAGATTTGACGACAATATTCGTATTATTATGATGACCGTAGCGGAAATAAACAATGCATACCTTGATGCCAGAAATTAATTGAAATTCTTGTCGTAATTTACAACTGTTTAAACTTATTAATTTAACATTAGCGCTAAAACACACCACACACGTCTTAAGGTTGTACATTATGATGTATTTATTTCATCGTTTATTAAAAATAAAGCATTTTGTAAGCAATCACGGCTCCAAGCATTTTGATTTATTTGACATTTCACACTTGACAAAGAAATATTGTGACAGTGACAGTTGAAATTGTTTATGCCATAATGTCTGAATGTTTTTTTTTCTATTTTAATACCTTGTCTTTTAAGCTTCATCATACCTACAATTTTATTATCGTACTGGTTTTCACATCGTTTTCAACGGTATTTGAAATCACAGCTCTTTGCTACAAGTCTTCGCGCACACGCTTCCGTTATTAGTCATGACGATACGCCAGTTGATTAGCCAACGATATAAGTACGTACTCATTGCGAGTATTTATCACTCGAGGAGACAGCGCCTATGGAGCGCCATGAAATTTTAGTAAACAAATTAAAACAACGGCTTTAAACTCAATAAAAATATTTAATTTGTCTCAAAACACTGAAGCACCACTAAGGTAACTAATGTAAATAAGTCGACTACATAATTACACATGTCTTACAAAATCAGAAAATCAGTATACCTACACTTTGAAGGGATATACACATTGGTAGTTTTAATAGTTAAAATATAATCATTTATTTGACGAAATATGCAAAGAAATACTCTTAATAGGTGCATTATACAACCCTGCAATGAACGCCTTAACATTTTATAAGTTTAAAATTTGTCTGCAGACGGCCTAACTCGTCCGTCTCGCTCGTCCCAAATAACTAACAAAATGTTTGACGGGGTCTGCCCCAGGCTGCTTTTAATGCTGCCTGCTAATTTATTAATAGAACCCATGTTAAAATGAGACCAAAATGTAACCAATCCTTGCATAAATAAGAATTTACAAATCAAGAAATGTTCAAAACCCTATTATTACATAGAAAAAGTGTAAATTATAATAAAAAGTAGGGATGAAACGGATAGTGATTCGGTCCGATACCGGATATTCGGTTAGCATCGAGACCGGAGCGCCAGAAATCCGGCGACCAAATATTCGGCCGCTTAACTCGTTACAAGCACGCCTAAACTACAGAACAGATTTTGCTGTAATTTGGTATAGAGATAGATTAGACAATGAGAAAGGAGAAAATTTTGTATTCCCAAGGAAAAGCGCGATATAGACGTAAAGAAAATAATTCAAGGCGTAAAGAATTCAACGCGAACGGTGTCGCGGGAAACGCGCGGTGCGCTACTATCCGGTATCTGACCGGATAGTAGCCAGGACAGATACCCCGGATACCAGATAGTTACCAGATATCCGTTTCATCTCTATCAAAAAGTTCTACAACAATAATTAATTAAAATTTTTTAATTATTAAGGGTTCTTGTATCAACCGATTCTAATACAAAGGTCGTTCAAGGTAGCCATTAATTCCAGAATTAAGTTTCTGCTCGTTACTTCGAAATCCTTGTCCCATAAACAAGGCACGAGTGACAACTTGCTTTTTATGATATAGACATGAACAAACGTTGCTGGTCTTCGTTAAAAGAGTACCAGTGCGACCCACATAGTCTATGGGTAGGTACCAGTAAATACAGTTGGCAGCAACACCGTCGTTATCAACTTGGTAAAATTATGCGATATACTGGTTTACTCCTCATAAACCTTTGTTGTAATAAACTGTTTTTATCTTTGGTGATAACTTAATTGCATTGTCCTGAAAAATAATTAATTGATTTGAAATACTTACATATAAATCGTCACATTTTCTATCCCGGTAGGGGTAGGCAGAGGTGCATATTATGGCACTGTACGATGTACACATATTATTATTGGAAATAGTTTAGTACTTAAATTAGATTTTAGAAAATTCTTGCCGCGTCATATCCTCACGAAAAGTGCTGCTCATGAATATGAGACCTAGCACGGCACGAAACTAGTCAAATTATTGCAACATGAATTATGATAATTATTATTATACAAAATATGTTTCACGAGAGTTAACCCAAAAACAGCAGTGATCTGAGAAAAGAGAGCATTAACAAAATAAAATGTAGGTACCTTTATAGGTTTTTCTACACTATCAATACTCAAAGTAGCTTTCTGCTCGAAAAAAGCGCAGCCGAGTGGTGTAGCCAAGGTGACACAAATGGACACAAGAGCTATTTGGAATGGTATGACGGCCATTGGGTAGTGGCAGAATAAGCCTTTCTGTACTGCCGTATTTGTTATAATCGGGACCAGAGCTGGAAAAAGAAGAGAACCTAATTATTATGTTATCGGCTTACTCACGTAACTGTTCGACGAGGTATCACGCGCACTTTCACACAGGCAGAGATACAGATGTCCAAAATTAAACTATTACAGAATCCTCTTATGTAGAGGAAGCTCATAGTTCAGCAGTGGAGTGTCAATAGCTGTTGAGGATGTTTGATGGTCTACCAAAATTGTAATCAGCACATTCTAATTTTGGTACACCATCAAAGATCCTCATTAGAATGATCCAACCGTGGTGATTATTTAACCTGCCGCTTCTAAAGATTTGTAAGAGCTTTGTTCAGTATCAAACTGGATATTATTATATTGATATTAATGTTCAAGATTATAATGAAGTTGCATTTACTTACTTAAGCCCGGAAGGGCCATCGCCACTCGAGATATGCACACGAGAAGAATCCCTGTACGAGCAGCGACTTTAGAGTCACCAACTCTCTGGCCCTCTGGTGCAAATACAGGCGTTCCGTTTATTAGCTCACTGCAAATAAATATGCAAACTACTATATCTTCTTTGCTTGGCTCACTATATCATTAATTGGATGCTGAATTTAATAACCCCCCGAAGTGTGAAATGTACTACGGAAGACCAACCGCTGTCAACAATATCAGCTGTCAATAGGTTACAAAGACTCATATAGATAACTGGTGGAAAGTGGATGTTACTTTTACACATTTATTTATCCTGAAATAGGTGTAATTACAAGACCTATATGGATACACGTAAATTCGAATTTTGTTGTCGACTTCGAAATTATTTACCGTCTATAGGACTTGGTTTTTTTATGACAGGGAGAAATCTTCAGAAGGCGTCTAGCTTTTTGTGAATAAAAGACTAGGGAGTGTGGGATTTTTACCTCACTAAAACTACCCCGGTGACCAGCCTCAACACCCGTTGGGGGCACCAACATAATACCCACGGTATACCGTGGGGGCTCCGGAGCAGAGGTACGTTATAACGTACAACGCATGTTACGGCACATGCCTATGCCTAGCTATAAGACTTGCCTACAGCCAGGTGACCACGATATTAAATATTAAACCAAGTGAAGTATGTTGAAAACTGAGATCATACAATTCGAGGTGAACAACAGCGTCCCCTAACCAATTGCAGTACCCGTATCCACACTGCCTACCAAGGGTGGGATTATGGCAAACCTTCTACTTAGTAAACATGGTACGAACTTGCTCCTCATCATGGGGATATTGATGAAGTTAGCGCCGCATACTGCTGCGAAGGGCACCAACCGCGCGAACACTGGATTCATGCCCTACAAATTATACTATCTTAGTGAAACCTCATTTAATGTTTTATGCCCGATTCTTAGTATAAATTATAGTATACTGATATATTTATTATACTGACTGCTTCGTTGGCAGAGTGGTCGCAAGTGCGACTGCTGGACAAGAGGTCTCCGGTTTGATTCCCGGGCCGGGCAAAGTATTACCAGGCTTTTTCCGGTTATTCGAAAATATCTCAGTAGTACCTAGCACGTAATCTGGAATTGTGCTCAGTATATGGCAATGGGACTTATAACACAAATGGTGCAATGTGGGTGTACATTGTATAGCAGCATTACGTGCCGTAATGTGCATCCCTGCCAAAAAAAGGCGTGATGTTGCAACTAATACTATCTTAGTGAAACCTTATTCAGTGTTCTATGTCCAAGTCTTATAATTAAGTCCTACCTTAACTTTATTGTTGAGGTACAAAGCCGTAGACAGAGCACCACCACAAGCTGCACAATACGATGCAAACAACTGCCTGCCATGGTGAAAGAAAAAAATTAGGCTTAAATGAATTAACTTAGTTCCACCTCATACTTTTTATGGTGACAGACAATGTCTGGTTAATCATAAGAAGTAGCAGTGTGGAGTTTAATGGGCTTCAAAGTGCCTGCTACTCCAGCATGAGGGACATGGGGGGGTTTGAAGCCTGCCAAGAGACAATGTGTAGTCTTGAGTAAGCACGATGGTCAATGATCAATGCTTCTGCGTAAGAAAAGCGATCTTTGCCTACCAGTAGAATAGTGTACAGGCTGATATTTAACTAAAAATCACGATTTACTCACGTAAATTAATGGAGAATAAGCACTTTCGAGTCACAGTACTACTCTTCATCATAAGTAGCGTGCGCAGACTTTCAAGTTATAGAAAGCTTTTCTCCATTAATTTACGTGAGAACGTGATTTTAGTAATTTAGTACGTCTCACGATAGTCTGATATTTACCTAAACAAAAACCAAATACGCAAACGTTAAAAGAAAGAGGAATTCTACAATATTAATTTCATAATATTGTCGTTTAGATCTTAAGGAAATTATGGATTTGTATCCAAGTATGGCGATTGTACTGAAAGAAACTGAATACTAAGAATCTGTTATAATTTTTCAACACAAGCTTGTTATTACACCTACTGTTGTCTGTCTGCATCACCCCAAGGTTGACTGGTAGAGAATGCCAAATTGGCATTAAGTCCACCTTTGTAATGTACATAAAGTATAAAATATAAAAATCTTACTTCGTAGTGATAACGGCGTCTCCTGACCGATTGGTGTAATTAACTATGGCGTTAAACGTCTGATTCAACCACTGCCAAAACATAATGGCTGGCTTTGTTTTATAGAAAGTTACCATACCTGAGAAAAAGTAAAACATTTCAAACTATTGTAAAAAACTATAACAATTTAGAATTTTATTGAGAGGTCTTAACTGCAGTCAGTAGACGTAGAGTTTAAAACAAGTCTATCAAAAGCTTCATTACAGTTAAACAAAGTTCTTGTTAACTTTCTTCGAAAAACAATCCTTCCAAAAGACATTAAAACCGCTTCAATGTATAGGGTGAAATATATTGATGAAGAGGGATTTAACACTCATATTATATTAATGGGAATGTAACTGTAACCAATGCACCTAGCGTGATCAAAAAGAACCACAAGCCGGTTCATTATAATTATTACAACCTTAAATTTGCTTGATTATTGCAGTAACGTACTTACACCCTGTGATCACTGTGTTCATAGGCGCCTGCGCCGACATACGACCGACTCTAAGCATCTTCTCGCCTGTGTCTGGGTGAAATGCACTGTCGTACAGGTATTTAGCTGCCCATAACTTTTCCTCATTGTAACCTTTTGGCATTACTTTTGTTTTCCTAAAATAAAATACAATATAATATATTTTTGTATGGTACAAGCCGGTAATCGAGCAGAAGGATCACTTGCTGGTAAGCAATCGCCCCCGCCCATGGATACCAGAAACACCAGAGGCGTTAGAAGTGCGTTGCCAGCCTTTTGGGGGTTAGGAATTTAAGGGTTGTTGAGGAATCAGGGATCGGGAAGGTGAGTAAGCGTAACACAACGCAAGCGTTATTTCACATCGGTCTGTGAGGCTGTGTATCACTCCGGTCGAGCCGGTCCATTCATGGTTCTCTCACACTAGGATATTGAAGCTTGCGGCCGCTCATAAGTGGGAGGGCCATGCTTCGACAAAAATGCTCGAGCGGAGTGATACTCTGTGATACCACGGACCCACAGAAAACATTTTCCCCAATACGCTTCGAACCAATGAAGACGATGAATAATTACAGAAAGGTGGCTCAACTTGAAGGAGGTCATGGGTAAAATAAAATTCAGTTAAGTAAATATGATAAACGAACCTGTATTCGTCAATAATCCTTTTAGCCATATCCAAGTCATCATCACTAGCTAAACAGTTTATTGGGTTCGTAAGAAGAAGGAAATGTTTGGCACGGCCCGCGTATGTACTCTGGTCCCATTTTGGTTTATCTATATCTATAGGTTTGGACATTGCTTTGTGCGCTGCGAAGGAAAATAGTCTTTATTTTAAGGCAGTTACAGTTAATACTATAGAACACTATATGATGATACTACTGTAGCCTTAGTACGAGTTTGCTTTACGTTTAAACAACAACGACCAATCAGAGTACCCAACGAGAGCGCGTTGGGTACTCTGATTGGTTAGTTTATTCGGGCTGGCCAATCAGTCGTGTCGAACGTATTCTCGTTTAGATTACTTTAAACATAGAGCAAGCTTATAGTAAGGGTACTGTACACACAAGTCTGAAACCTGAGTAGTTAGCTTACGGTGGTACGTATATCTTTGTGATATCCAATGTCAAATTTTAGGATTAACATGGAATCTGTTCTAAGTTTGGCAATAATTTAGACTCATAATTTCAGAAACGAATGACAGGTACGTTAAAAGACCACCAAGATCCTAGATTAAGAAGAATAACAAGTACTTACCTGGCAAGGAGGTGTTTATAAAGTAAAATTCTGTTGAAAATAAATGACTTTATTCATTTAGATGTTATTTACAAAATAAATAAATATGTTATTTCCATGGTTTAATTATGTAAATATACTCTCAAAATTTCTCTAAACGTAATTCTAATTACAAAAGTGACGTCTGTTTTTTTAATCGTAGAATTAAGAAGGAGGTAAATTATTGTTTTTCTCTAGACTATACCTACATCTGTGCATTATGAATATTGTATAGTCTATTCACAATCGCATTAGACCAAAGAGTATAATAAGTATTGTATAGGTACATTTTGCTATAAAAGTCACTATTAAGGTGCTCCCACACAGCGGTTATATAACGTTATACAACAATGTGTAACAATAACATTTGTGTTTAAACAAATTATAACAGTGGTTGTAGAGTATGTTACATGCTATTATAAATGTTACACAATGTTGTATAACGTTATATAACTGCTGTGTGGGAGCACGTTTATACGTACCTACGTAAACGAGGATGCCAGTTTCTATGAAATCTCGTCCCACTTCCAATAGCTATGTATGTTACATCATTGGATAGGTAATTTTAAGCTGAATAAAAGTTACTGTGTGGCGCCACAGTAACTTCCAGTTCCAGTTCCAAATCTTAGTCCGTTCAGAGTGTTTATTTACTAAACATGGTACAATATATGTATTGGTCACCGTGGTATGTGGGTGGCGTATATGTATTGGTCACCTTACGCCAGATTATGTAGATGTAAATTGATCCTACAGCAACATATATACTTAGATAATAATAGTTTTCTTATCAAGAGAAAAGGACCGGAGCTGCAGACTACTTAACGGGTTTATCGGGGTTCCGGCTCTAAGGCCTCTGCCTCGAATTTTGGTGTCATACTCTTCAGCAGAGCCACCAATTTAGAAGTTGATCATTTTATATGGCGCTCCCGCGCCGCCGCCGCCGCCGCCCCGCTGCCCGCAAAATTCGAGGCTGAGGCCTAAGGGCAGGAGTAGGAACGGGGTGGTTTTTAGTCAGTAAGAGTCTGACACTCCCTCTCAGCTCGACCAAGGCGGGAGAAGTTAATGGATGATATTGCTACTTAAAAAAGTCTAGAAAAAAGAAAACAAAAGAAAAACAATTTACGCAATTTTTATTAGGACATTTTTATGTACGTCTACCTACTTAATAACGATTGTATGTATTACATAATTATATAAAATTAATTTATAAACAATTATACAACTTTTATACCAACGAAGCGAGTCAGCAATAGCAATCATTTTAGGAACAATAAAAACACATTCATAATTGCTTTATTTATACAAAATAGAACTTTAAAATTATAATGAAAATTATTACGATTTTTAAATATATTATATCTAGAAGTCACAACATTATTGTCAGTGGTAGTCACGGGAATTGACATCACAATATAGGAATATATTATTACAATATAACATAATATATAACAATCATAATATATAGAATATCTTTGGAATGTTTACACATTATTGCTACCTTTATAACATACGTAAATCAGGAATAATATATCAAACAATAAATATTGAACATTTCTCTCCACTCTTATAATTTTTTTATCTATTTAATAACGTTTAAATAAGCTCAAGGAAATCCTACAACGGAACTCTCAGGCTCTTTGAATATGACCACGCTTTGAAACAAACTATTCTTTGAAATAAAAAAAATATATGAAAGTAAAGTAGGTATAAATATTTTTAATATTTTACTACAAAATCATATAATGTATAAAAAAAAACATTGTATAAAATATAAAATAAAAATATAAAACATCAAAATAAAATATAAAATATCAAAATTAAAATATATATAAAAAAACCAACAAGCCTACTGCTACAAACTGTTGGTAAAACAAGCTCGTGCAAGTTTTGTTCATAAAAAATGCACGATTATGCTATCGCAATATTAATGCTTTTTGGTTTTAATTTAAAGTAAAGGCTAAGCCGCACTACCATGGGGGCTTCGGAGCAGGTCTAATTAGAGGACTCGGTGCCCCATTGTAATAGTGTTGAGGGTGGTGACCAGGGTGGTGTTAGTGAGGTAAACATCCCACACCTCCCTAGTCTTTCCCCCCATAAAGCTGGGCCCTTTTGAATGTTTCTCCCCGTAATAAAAAAAAGGCTAAGCCGCACTGCAATATGCAGTACAGCAATACCCAAAAATTGTATAAAGGAAGAACAGACATAATATTTAATCTAAAAGGAACCAACCAAAGGAAGAGATTTCTAATCGTAGCACGCACGGTAATTGGTTTTACGGTTGCTCTTGCATAAAATTGGCCACGGAGTAATATCGTAGTGCGTCTAAAGCCTTACCAAAATAAAATAAACAAGTGGATATACATTTATCTTTTCACTCAAAACGCTTGTAGTCATAAACATTATCGTAACAATAGCATAATATGAACTGTTTTTCTGAAATACGCTCTTGAGACAAACTATCCTTGGAATGACCGTAATATCAATGAACTTAGACAGACCATTCTAGACAATTTGGTAGGCAACATTACGTAGAAAATTGTATAAAAAACTTAAATGCAACATTTCCCAAACTCACTTCTTTTTCGAAGGTATCAACGTTATTAGATGCAACTAATGTCTATAGACCTATAAAATTTGTCATTCAAAAACAAATCTAATGTTAATAACCTCTAGAATTGACATTTCTAAGTTGCAATGTTACGTTTACCTCTACGTTAAAGTACCTACGACCATTGGTTTTTAAATAAATGGAATGGTAACGCTGTGGGGAGATTCTATAACCTGGTCTAAGTAACGTAGCACGTAGGATTATGCTAGTAGCAAAAATAATGCATGACTTAAACAGAATAGCACAATCAATGTAATAGGATTGACATTGACAGGAAAATGTCAAAGCCTAGGTAGGTAATCTTATACATTGACATGATATGTCAAAGCCTAGGTAGGTAATCCTATACATTGACATTTCTATTGTAGGCGACCGTATATTGCGACTCCATTGTAGAACTAGCACTGAGAACTGAGCGGCATTTACCTAGCATAATAGGGTATTATAGTACTTTTATTATTTGGTGGGTATTGTAATGACATTTTTATTATAATTATAAAGTATTATTGTTTTTTTTTTAAATACATGGCTTGAACAGTAGGTACATTAATTACCCACTTTAAAACTAAGGGTTAAATGTGTGACATAATTTATCGCAAATAATGATTAGATTTTAACGATATAAAAACCTGTCTTCATGTCATCGACCCATAATGTCATTACAATAACCATCAGACAATACAAAGACCGTATACCTAAGGATCTATCTAGAGCTGCTTACAATCCTTACAAACCCTTGTTGTAGTACACTGTGTCCGTCTTTGGCGATAGTTGTAAAGCCCTTTCCTGTAACAAAGACAATTTTATTGTACACGTTATACTAGCTTCTGCCAGCGACTTCGCCTGCGTTTCCGTAGGATAAAAAGTACCATTTGCGTTATTCCAGACTATAATTTACCCTTGTGCCAAATTTCATCCCAATCCCTTCAGCTGTTTTGAGTAAACACAAAGTTACAAACTCTCATTTATAATTGATAATATAATTTATACGTAGGGCAGCGATGCATTATCGGCATGAAAGGGCCGGCTCGACCGGAGTGATACCACGGCTTCACCGAAAACCGACGTGAAACAACGCTTGCGTTGTGTTTCGGTGTGTGAGTGAGGTTACCGGAGGCCCAATTCCCCCTTCCCAATCCCCGATTCCCAAACAACCCTTAAATTCCTAACCCCCAAAAGGCCGGCAACGCACTTGTAACGCCTCTGGTGTTTCAAGTGTTCATGGGCGGCGGCAATTGCTTTCCATCAGGTTAGGTCTGCTCGTTTATTGACGTGTTCCATAAAAAAAGATATTAAAACAAGTTCCTACCTTTAAGTTACCCTCAAGACGGTTGATACTGATGTTTGCTTTCTGTTCGAAGAAGGCGCAGCCTAGAGGCGTGGCAAAGGTGACACAAAGACACACCAGCGACAACTGGAAGGGAACGATGGCCAACGAAGTCGCGGAGAACAGTTTCTTCTTAATCGCCGTCTGTGTTAAAATGGGCACCATCGCTGAAATTATAAAAAAACAGATCATGTCAATCAGGCTATACACACAGACTAATTTATGGATCTTCAGGGGAGTCGGGGGGTGTCTAAAATTGTTACAACGTCACGTCTTTTATCCCCGAAGGGGTAGGCAGTGTGCATATTGCACCAAGCAACATAGTAGGCTGAGGTGTACTTTACGGCACGTAATGCCGCTTTACAATGTACACCCACTTTTCACCATTTGTGTTATCAGTTCCATGTAATAGGGAGTGAGCTTATTGCCATAATATACTGGGCACAATTCCAGCCTCCGTGGTACCAATGAGAATTTTTCGAAAAGCCAAAAAATGCCCAGTACTACTTTGCCCGGCAGTCGCACTTACAACCACTCGACCAATGAGGCAGTCTGAAATTACAGAGCGCTTATATTATGTATTCTACGATACTCATTTGCTTTAAAGCTTTTTGTCTGCACATTTGGTCGCCGCTCCCAAACTTAAAGATAGATGTAATTTGGACTTATTTGGAACAAATTAATGACTAAATGCTCGTTTGAAAAATACAGTAAGTATAAACTAACTCATTCCAGGTAAAGCCATGCCCACTCTAGATATGCAGACTAGAAGGATGCCCGTCACCGCCGCGACCTTCGAGTCTCCTACCCTTTGGCCGTCCGGGGTGAACACCGGCGTACCGTTCATTATTTCACTGGAAAATAGAAAAATATTAAATGAATTGCATTTTTTTAGAGCCCCTGAAATTGGCTTTAGAATAAAAAACAATCTTTATAGTAAGTATTTCGAGAAAATCTATAAAGCATGGTAAATATCTGACTAAACTACTATAACAATGTTCAATGATGCGCCAATGATTGTGTTCATTCATACATCACTTGACAGCAAAGGATTATAGTCCCAATTGCACTAAAAACCCTCCCCTCCATAAGTGCCGGCAACGCACTTATTGGGGTGTGATCACCAAGGGATCCGTCTTTTCAAACCCTTGGGGGCACACCTAATAGCATAAGTAAGTATTTTAAATATTAGCTAGAGGGAAAGCAACGTAGGTACATAATAGAATAGCTAGATCATGTCCCATTTCAAACAAATCTGTTTGCTTTCCACACATAAAATAAGCATTGAAAATTGAAAGAAAATCCTATAATTTTATTGTAACTTTCGTGAGACAAACTAAATTAATTATTATGTTATCGGCTTACTCACGTGCTGAGCTGCTACTGCCAGTAGCAGCTCGTCAATCGCCGCGTCGTGTGTCGCGGAATGGTGCTCATGAATATGAGCCTCTATATGGCTTGAAACTAGTCGAGTTCCTCGTCATAACGTTACGTGAGTAAGCCGAAAACATAATAATTAATAAAGAAAATCCTATATTAGCCTATTTATAGACATAATCTTATATATAAATGTTTGGAATGAACTTACTTGCTCCTCATCATGGGGATATTGATGAAGTTAGCACCGCATACTGCTGCGAAGGGCACCAAACGCGCGTAGAGAGGGTTCATGCCCTATAAACAAAAATAAGAATCAATAGTAATTTGATGACTGGGGCTGTTCATCCAAAAGATGGGTGGACCACATCAGACGATAAAGAGGACAGGACTGGGTGCGAAAACGATTGAAAAGCCTGGAGGAAACTAAGCTTTTTTTTAAGACGGAGGGAATCCTTAAAAAAGCGCCCAGCTTTCAGGGGTAAAAGGATTTATACCTCACTAAAACCACCCAATGGTACCCTCAGCACTTGTAAGGGGCACCGGATCCTTTAATAGACCTGCTCCGGAGAGAGGAAATTATGCCTATGCTATGTCCATATATGTGATGCGCAATTTTAAGAGATTTTCGTGATTTTTTTGGTGATAGGCTCTTTGGTTTTTTACGTAATTAATATATTTATTTTAAACTTTATTAATTGGGTTTAACATGTTTTGGGGGAAAATCATCCAATGGCTTCTCCCGCTTCGGGCGAGGCGAGAGGGAGTGTCAGAATTTTACTGACTAAAAACCACCCCCTTCCTACTCCTGCTTTTTGAACAGAAGCCACGGTAAACTCGCTAGATAGTCCACAGTTCCGGATCAGATGGGACAAACCATTTCACTAGCACCTCCAGCCAATCATTAAGTACAAGAAAAGTTATTTACTTATTCTATTTTAACTGACCTCTACCAATGCCCTGACTAAAAATAGACGAAACAAACAACTAGGTATGTACACAGAATTATTTGAAATATGGGCGGGTTTTAACGTCACAATCAACATCAACACGACACAGTGCACAACATGTTTGTTCTAACATTATCATGTATACGTTAAGTGAACTTTAATGACATAATTATCACCGATAGCACTTAATAGTAAATCTGCTAAGCACGATCAGATAACTCGTTGTTACGTGTGTATTGAGTAACTTATAGGATAATCGTAGCTATTTATTATCTGCTAGGTGCTATAGTGGCACGCCCCTGCTTCTCACGTGTGTTAATCTTCTATAATATAAAAATTTGTCGGATTTTCCTTCTTGACTACAGAACTATAACTTCAGAACGCACGAACCGATTTCCGCGGATTGGCATTCATTGAAAAGGGGCCGGGTTCCGTGAGGTTTATAGCAAGAGGCAAAAATCAAGAGAAAAGCAGGAAAACAGGGATAATCATTGGTGGCGAAACAGAGTTTCTTATAGAATTAATAGTTCTACAGTTTTGTTATATTTATGTAGATATAATAATAAAAATCAGGGAAGATCCAATGGATACCTTGAATTAACCAAAAGGAATAACGCGTCAAAAGTCTTCTTCCTATCCCATAATGTGCGCATCAAAAGTTATTTCGGGCCACATCAGATTTTTTTTCTTAATACCGGTAATTTTTATCAAAATCTCTAATAAATCGTAGGAGGTCTTAAAATTTTCAACGAAACCTAATCTCTACTTATTTTTACCGACTTCACAAAAAGGAGGAGGTACTATGTTCGGCTGTTTGTATGTTTTTTTTTGTATGTTTGTTCATCGAATACTCCGTCAATTGTCGACGGATTTTCAAAATTATTTTTTTGTTCGAAAGTGGCAATGGGACCACCTCAGAACTATTTAAGTTCTGAGGTGGTCCCATTGCCACCAAGTTAGGATCTGATGATGGGATCTTAGAGAAATCGAGGGAACTCCTCAAATATTATAGGGATATATAGAGTTTTTGGTATATTCATCTAGAATTGAAGGATTTACAGTCAAAAAGTAACCTTTGAAGAGGTGGAACTGATGAAGAAGACCAGAAATGGCCAATGGAACTTCATACTCACATAGAAATCACAATAAAGTTAATTAAGTGACTGTGACAATACAAATAAATAAAGTAGTTATTGAGACAGAGAATTTTAACCGAAAAGTGTGAAATAAAATACTTTTTACAAACAAATAATACCGAGAAACACCGACTTCCGAAATTAAAGTTATTTTTAACTTTTTTAGTGAAGTCGGTTTATTTTTTTGTAAAAAGTATTTTATTAAGACATATTATTATTCTAAACATTACCATTATTTTTAATAAAATTATTATAATACCTAACAAAAAATATGGATTTGCATAAATATCTTAATAACATACATACATATTATTCTTATGAAAACAAAGTAGGTAAGAGTTAGGTAAGCCATCTACGTCTAATGGAATAATTTTAAACAAAATGTGTACCTACACTACCAGTCTAAATGTGCTCGCTGTTATAGCATTGGTAAGGCTCTCTTTAAGGCTTGAGATATAGGACGGGAAAAGTCATTGATTGATTTTCACCCCTTAATAAAAAAACAAACAACCAAACAAATATTTATACGGGGCCTTACTATTTAGATAGTACCAAGTTTCTGATATAAACAGTATCTTTACATAGTCTACTCTATGATAGCTGTTGTTTTTCCGAAACACACACACACACACACACACAAACCCGACACACCTCTATGACGTAGTTAGTAGGTATTAGATACACGACAAAACACCCGTGTTTACTTACCGCACCAAAATAAGTGATAAGTGGGAAAATCACGCGATACGTTGATAAAACGTGTGATAAATTACTGCGTGCGATATATTCATTGGCGAATCGAGATTGTATAACACTGATTTTTTGATAATAATAAAAAAATATATATTTTAAATATAATTTATATAAAATTATTCACTACATAGTATAAAACAAAGTTGCTGTTTCTGTCCCTATTTCCCTTTGTAAGCTTAAATCTTTAAAACTACGCAACGGATATTGATGCCGTTTTTTTTAATAGATAAAGTGATTCAAGAGGAAGGTTTATATGTATAATGCGTGCATAATATATCACCATTGCACCCATGCGTAGCTGGGGTGGATCGCTAGTTATGTATAAAATTCATTTATGTGCTCGTGGCCCAATAGTCTAGTCAATATTATTTAAAAGTGATCTACAAACACTCACCTTAACTTTGCTATTGAGGTACAAGGCAGTGCTGAGTGCACCACCACAAGCCGCGCAGTAAGACGCCATCAACTGCCTGCAACGAAAAACGCAAGCATTAACTATACAGTATACAAAAATAAAAAAGGTAACTTAAAAAACAAAAAAACCCGACTGCGTTTCTTTATAAGTAGGTAATATGAGAATGAAAAATCCCTAAAACAAGAAAGTCATCGTAAAATTGGAGCAGTCGGGACCCATTCTAAATATGAAGACTTTGTGGGGGCACATACGGCTGGCTTTCTAGAATAGGTCCCGACTCTCACAGTAAATACGAATCTAACGACACCTCTCAAGCCAAAATTCATCATGCCGTTTAGGCTGCAGAGCGTGCCAAACAATTATACAAACTTACTACACTACACATAATCAAAAAACATAACCCTCCTTCTGGCGCAGTCGGGTAAAAATCTTTAACGTCATGCCTTTTTTAACTGAAAAAGCATGCTAGGAGACCTATGCGTGCTATACTATTCATACTAATAAAAACCCAAAAAAATACTCGTGGGAGAGTAGCCTCAGCATGAATCGGCCGGCTCGACAAGAATGATACTACGGCCTTACCGGAAATCGGCGTGAAGCAACGTTTACGTTGCGCTTCGCCGTCTGAGTGAGGTTGCCTTAGGCCCATTTATTTTTATGGAATAAGACGGAAAACGAAGAGACGGATCACCTGATGTTAAGCAATCGTTGCCGCCCATGGACACTTGAAACACTAGAGGCACTACAAGTCCGTTGTCGACCTTTTGGGGGTTAGTAATTTAAGGATTGTTGTTAGGAATCGGGGATTGGGAAGATTAGGAACCCCTTCCTAATCTTGGTGATTGGGCCTCCGGTAACCTCACTTACACAACGAAACACAACGCAAGGGTTGTTTCACTTCGGTTTTCTGGGAGGTCATGGTATCACTCCAGTGGAGCCGACCCATTTGTGCCGAAGCATGGCTCTCCCACACTTTAATTTATTGTAATATCCTATTTTTATTTATAACGGTAACAAAATTACTAAATGTACTTACGGCGTAGATAAAACTGCGTCTCCGGATCGGTTAGTGTAGTTGACCAAAGCGTTAAACGTCTGATTGGCCCACTGCCAGAATATAATAGCTGGCTTTGTCTTGTAGAAAGTTATCATACCTGTGGGATACAAATAAATATTGTTTAGTTTCCCACTAGTCAAATTCAATATTTTTTTCAAAACGTCAAAAACGTAATGTAAACGTATGTTTACAATGAATTTTGTATGAAATAGTGCGTTATGACGTCATCAGTTTTTTACGTCAAAAAGCAGACTTATTTCAAGAAAAAATTGAAAAATAACTAGATGATCAAATCTATGAATGAAAGTGTGATTATTTTTGAATATTTTATTGTATTGAAAAGTCGAAATAATTTCTTTTTGACTGAGGAAACTACCCATTTATCATTATTATCCATAAGACGTCCACAGCTAGACATAGGCCACCCCAATAACTTTCTAATCGGCAAATTGGAAGCCACCTTCATCCATCGATTCCCTGCATCTTTCGTGATCATTATTTTGCGTGCCCACGCGCTTTTAAACCGTGATCTCCAAACCGATCTCCATGCTTGGTAGGCAAAAGTAACAGTATACCTAAGTATTAAAAAAAAAGGAAAAAAAGAAAAGAATTGGAAAGTCTAACGGATGACGGTAGTTTTTACAATGACGTAAAAAATCGGGGAGGTCTTATGTTCGAATGATTGTATTTTAAATACAAAGTTACTCACATCCAGTGATGAGTGTGTTCATAGGCGCCTGCGCAGACATGCGGCCAATTCTGATCATTTTCTCGCCTGTGTCGGGGTGGAACGCGCTGTCGTACAGGTATTTGGCAGCCCATAGTTTGTCTTCATTGTATCCGTTTGGCATAGACCTCGTTCTCCTGGATATTATCGATATAAATACGTTTTTATCCTACACTTTAATATAGAAACATTTATGGACTGACAGACAAAATTGAGTTTCAAATTAGACGACATTGAAATTAATGATTTTGCACGTCTACGCGTAATTTTCTGGTGTTTTAGTCTTATTATAGTTGGTCTCTAATTTTCTAAATTACGTTCTTAAGCAACCGAAACATAAGCTAAGTATACCCCCCTACCTAATTTTTTTCATGAAAAATTCATAAGCAAGCATGATGCAGGCAGTATGCATATAACATAATATTAACTTTTACTTTACTTAAGTTTAACCATCAATATTCTATCAGATAGAAATGTTTTTTCTGCTCTATAAGTAAATCAGTATACTTATTTATACAGCATGTTTAATAATATTAACATAAAATAAAACTCATTTGTTTATCTGCCTAAGTGTCATTGTGACCGTTTGATATTATTAAAACAAAGTTCAAGAATCATCGACGCGGGCGCACGATTGTTTTGCTAAACAAATATCATTAACACGACGTTATCTACTAGCTTTATGTTTTAAATAGAATAGTGTATTTACATACGATATCATATGCTATAGAAAGGACTGATTAAATAGTTAATGGATGTTATTAATGGTAAATTAGTCCCATGTTGGGCGGCAAAATGGTGTCAACAAATAACTTGGATTTTGAATTATGAACCTAATTATCATCTTTTAGAGAACACTTTGAAATATAAGCGATTGAAACTGTATTTTTCTGTACCTTGAAAACACTATTTTGGCAGTTAACTCTTCAATTCCCATGTCCAATCTAATGCATTTTTTTCATTTTTATTTTGATCACCTAGTTAATTAATAGTCGTATATATAAGAGGTATAAAAGAAAAAAAAGTAAGGTTGCAGGAGGGGTCCTGTTTTAGGGGGTTGTTGGGGGCAGTTGATGCGAGATGACAGATAAAAAAAATTAAGTAATTATCAGTGGCATTACCACTATAATGCCAGAATTAGAAAAAAATATTAACTAGTGGTTAAAAATCACTTTTAAAGTTCTGTCCCCTCCAGGTGACACTGGGAATTAAAGAGTCCTTTGGAGCTCCCTTGGTCTCTTTATATGTGCTTATGTTTAATAAGTAAAGTTGTGAAATAGAGGTCTTACCTGTACTCATCCACGACTCTCTTCGCTTCATTGAGTGACTTCTCTGACGCAAAAGCGTTTAATGGGTTGGTGAGAAGTATAAAGTGTTTGGCGCGACCCCAATACGTCTTCTGGTCATACTTGGGCTCATCCAAGTTTATCGACATTTTGGATTATTCTGGAACAAAAGTTAATGTTAATGATGTTACGTATTTTAATAATTGGAAGACTAAATTAAAGATAAATTTATAGATCTTAGATAGAACGTAGGCTAATGTAAGGAACTCAAGAACTGAACTATTACGGGCCGATCACAAGATGGGATCACATGACATCAATACATTAGATATTTAGATATTCTTTCCATCAGACACGATGCCAGGTTTTAATTTAGGGTTCATTGCTAAGAAATAGTTTATAAAATCAATAGTGACGTATACCGAAAATCATATTCGGAGCTACGGACTTACCGGGGCTCTGGTTCGAAAAGCGGGAGTAGGAACGGAGTGGTTTTTAGTCAGTAAGAGTCTGACACTCCCTCTCGTCTCGCCCAAGGCGGGAGAAGTCATTGGATGACTTTCCACACTCAAAAAAATAAAATAAAAAAGAAATACGGAAAATTATTCGCAGTATGCCAATAAAACTGCCCCCTTTTCCTATCTAAAGAACGGCGTAAATTATCATATGAAAGAAACCAAATCATAATGTACCCATTATTGTTAGCGAGATAAATGTGCGTTACATTAATGTAATATTCATGTGTCGGAGCACACTTATCTCAATCACACGGTTGCTTAACAATTAAAAATGTTTGTTTGACTCAAGATAAGGCTGGTACCTAATTAGATAATTTTACATACTCGCTGAACGCAAAGACGTATTATTGCTATCGCTCAAACAATTCCAAGGGCATTAATATATTGTGATACATCGTTATTTATGACTGAGGGAAAATAAATATTAGAATCATTGTTTTATAATAATATTATTATTCGTATTTTCTGATCCGGACATCTAAATCTCGGATTACTCGGGTCCAACGTACCTATACATACTTAAATAATAAGTTATCTATATTAATATAGGTACAATATCATTGGTATATTGTTTATTTGAATTTCTAAATAAATGAATGTAAGTACCTATAATCACTACCACCCTACAATCTTAACCAAAGCCCTTTCAGAATTAAAGTTCTTGTTCTTTTTTATACCAATTCATTACCAAATGATGTTGTATTATGTATTACAAAACATTGTTCTTATTGTGGAGGACATTTTACCGGAGGTTACCGGAGGTCTAAATACCCAATTCCCCAACAACCCTTGTATTCCCAACCCCCAAAAGGCCGACAAAGCGCCTGTAACGACTCTAGTGTTTCGGGTGTCGTTGCGCGGTGGCGATTGCTTACCATCAGGTAATCCGCGTGATCGTTCAACTCAAACTCAAACTCAAACTCAAAATATTTATTTGCACGTTAAGGTAGGTATTACAGGTCTTAATTTAAATGTTAAGTACATCTTAACTGCCTTTTTCAGGCGTTGCAAATTTGAGGGCTAACTTATCCTAGATTACATTTCCTTAACCTAGGACTTAATACAAACTTAAAAGTAGTGTTAATTTCTTATGTATTGTAGTATATTATGTAGTGAGCATGTATATATAGTAGTATGTATATCTGATATGTAGTGAGTATATGTATATATATATATATATACAGGGTGACTTTGAATTCGACGTATTCCTCTCGGGAGGTGATAGTACAACTAATTTCCTACAAAAATAGCCCTGAGGTCCTTGGGCGGAAAGTGGCTAGTTTCTGAGATATTCAACATTTTTGGTTTTGGTAAAAATATCCCGAATGGAGTACAAAAACATCAATAAATAAAAAAATACTGGTTGGATTTTAGTTATTTTAGTTTTAATCAGTTGCCAATACATCAGTTATCATTTATAAATACTAATAATGGCAGAAATATCATTCGTTTTAAAATAGTAAGTAATTTCCTATGAATTTTTGTTTTGTTTCACTAATTTGGTCAATAGATAACTGGATTTATTTCGAAAAAAATATATGACACTAAGCGTACAAACTATTAGAAAAACTTCCTTGGTTTATTAGCTACCCAGAAACGTAAAATTATTTACAATATTCCCAAAAACAAATGAATTAATTGATGATAAGTAGAGCGTAAAGAGAAAAGCGCAATATCAAAAACATCTTAATTTGCAAAATTTTGTTCAAAATCATCTTCCCTACGACGAATACATGCCCGAACACACTTCCTTATCCCTATGACGTTCACTCTTGGGCTGAATATCTGTTTATTTCGTCACTATGTTTTGGAGAAGAATTTCGATGCTCGGCCAATTCCCTCTGCATAAACAAGGGACTTCATGTAAAAATCAACCAGCGTTAGATTTTGGACACCGCGCTTGCCATGTAGTTGGACCCCCATGCCAATATAACGCCTGGGAACCAAGGTATCCAACCATTGCCCCACAGTAGTTCGATAGTGCGCTGGATAAACTATCACAATATCCATTATTAGCCACAAAAAAGTCAACAAAATCCGAAACCATTGTTAGCGCATCGCGGTTTTAATTCAAATGTTTGCTGGGGTATCATAAATAATTATTTGATTGGACCCTACTTTTCATCCAACAATTAAAATGGTGAGAATTATGAAAAAAAATTAAGAAATGTGCTAGGGTCATTGTTTTAAATTTGAATTTAGAAACAAGATGAATGAACTTATTCTACTTATTGAATTAATTTATTAATTTGATTGACGAATTTATTGTGCATTATCGAACTACTGTGGGGCAATGGTCGAAAACATTGATTCTCAGGCATTGGATTAGTAGGGCGGTCCAACAACATGGCATGCACAGTGACCAGAACCTAAGCCGGTTGATTTTTACATGAAATCTCTTGTTTATACAGAAGGAATTGGCCGTGTATCGTAATTCTTCTCCGAAACATATTTGAAGATAATTACGAAATAAACAGATATTCAGCCCAAGAGTGAACGTCATAGGGATAAGGAAGTGTGTTCGGGCATGTATTCGTCGTAGGGAAGATGATTTTGAACAAAATTTTGCAAATTAAGATGTTTTTGATATTGCGCTTTTCTCTTTACGCTCTACTTATCATCAATTAATTCATTTGTTTTTGGGAATATTGTAAATAATTTTACGTTTCTGGGTAGCTAATAAACCAAGGAAGTTTTTCTAATAGTTTGTACGCTTAGTGTCATATATTTTTTTCGAAATAAATCCAGTTATCTATTGACCAAATTAGTGAAACAAAACAAAAATTCATAGGAAATTACTTACTATTTTAAAACGAATGATATTTCTGCCATTATTAGTATTTATAAATGATAACTGATGTATTGGCAACTGATTAAAACTAAAATAACTAAAATCCAACCAGTATTTTTTTATTTATTGATGTTTTTGTACTCCATTCGGGATATTTTTACCAAAACCAAAAATGTTGAATATCTCAGAAACTAGCCACTTTCCGCCCAAGGACCTCAGGGCTATTTTTGTAGGAAATTAGTTGTACTATCACCTCCCGAGAGAAATACGTCGAATTCAAAGTCACCCTGTATAATAGTAGTATGTAAATCTTATAATATGTTATGTGGGTTAGTGAAAAATAGGTGGGTAGTATTTATTTATAACTAGCTTCCGCCCGCGACTCCGTCCGCGCGGATGTCCATCTTCGCGTGGATGTTTTATTTCTCCATTTTGAGTAACTCTGACAATGACATCTTATAAATAGGTATCTATTGAACCCAAATACGGCTAGGCCCATAATAATTAAAGAGATCCTTCTATTGAGCTACTGCTGTTGAGCTCGCGTTCTGTAGTATAAAACTGAAAAATTTAGTTTTTTTCACGTATTTTTCCAGGATAAAAGGTACTCATTTTATGCCCAGGGTAATAAGGTATACCAAGTTTCATCAAAATCGAACCGTTAGTTTTCACGTGATGTGATGCCTGATTATACAGACAGACAAAAAGAATTACATATTTGGGTTGGTATCGATCCAGTAACACCCCCCTGCTATTTATTTTTTCAATATTTTCAATGTACAGAATTGACTTTTCTACAGATTTATTCATCATCATCATCATCATCAGCCGAGAGACGTCCACTGCTGAACAAAGGCCTCCCCCTTGGTCCTCCACGTAGAACGACAAGCCGCCACCTGCATCCACTGGCTCCCCGCCACTCTGACGATGTCGTCGGTCCACCTAGTGGGAGGTCTGCCCACGCTGCGTCTTCCGGTCCGCGGTCGCCACTCAGTCACCTTCCTGGCCCAGCGGCCATCAGTCCTCCGAGCGACGTGGCCTGCCCATTGCCACTTCAGCCTGCATATTTTGAGAGCTATGTCTGTAACTCTTGTTCTTTGGCGAATTTCCATATTTCGGATTTTGTCGCGCAAAGATACTCCGAGCATAGCTCTCTCCATCGCGCGCTGGGCGACTCTGAGCCTTTCTAAAAGGCCAGCAGTTAGGGACCATGTCTCGGTACCGTACGTCATCACTGGCAACACACACTGGTTGTACATCCTGGTCTTCAGACACTGCGGGATTTTTGACGAGAAGACTTCATGCAACTTCCCAAATGCTGCCCATCCGAGTTGGATTCTTCGAGCGACCTCTTTCTCGAAGTTGGACCTACCTAGCTGGATGATCTGACCCAGGTATGTGTAGTGGTCTACAACTTCGAGTATATCGTTCCCAACGACAACCGGTATAGGTGCAACATGGACATTTGACATGATTTTCGTCTTGTCCATGTTCATTTTAAGGCCCACCTGTTGGGAAACGGTATTGAGGTCGCTGAGCATGGTGTTCAGCTCTTCCAGCGACTCTGCCATTACGACTATGTCATCGGCGAAACGGAGATGAGTGATGTATTCGCCATTAATGTTGATGCCGCGTCCGCTCCAGTCCAAGAGCTTAAAAACGTCCTCCAGTGCGTTCGTGAACAGTTTCGGAGATATAACGTCTCCCTGTCTCACGCCCTTCCGCAACTGGATTGGCCTCGTAGTCTCTTCCTGGAGTCGGATGCGCATGGTGGCGTTGTTATACAAACACTTCAAAACCTCGATGTATCTATAGTCGATGTGGCACCGCTGGAGAGACTGCAGCACCGCCCAGGTTTCGATTGAATCGAAGGCTTTCTCATAGTCCACAAACGCCAAGCATAGTGGCAAGTTATACTCCTCGGTCTTCTGTATAATCTGCCGCAGCGTATGAATGTGGTCTATGGTACTGAAACCTTTTCGGAATCCGGCTTGTTCGGGAGGCTGGAAGTCATCAAGCCTGCGTTCGAGACGGTTCGTGATGACCCTCGAAAACAGCTTATACACATGGCTCAGAAGTGAGATAGGTCTGTAGTTCTTTAGCAGACAGTTGTCGCCTTTTTTAAAGAACAGAACCACCACACTCCGTTGCCATGCTACCGGCGTGGTTCCCTCGAGTATGACGGAATTGAATAGCTTCTGGAGGACTAAAAGTATCGGTTTTCCACCCGCTCGCAGAAGTTCCGACGTGATTCCGTCATCGCCCGGCGCCTTGTTGTTTTTAAGCTGTTTGAGAGCCATCCTAATCTCGTACAGGCTGATGTCTGGGATATCCTCAGTGTAGTGCCGCGTCAGTTTAGCTCTTGGGTCCCGAGCTGTACCGACGATGGGTTGCCGTGTTGAGGTGTATAACTGTCCGTAAAACCTCTCGAGCTCTCCGAGGATCTCGGACTTCGTCGAGATGACGCTGCCATCCTCGGTCTTCAGCCTCGTCATTTGGCTTTGCCCAACAGACGAATTCTTTGCGAAGACTTTTGAGCCCTTGTTTCGCTCAATTAAGTCTCTGACTCTTGCGGCGTTATAGGCCCGCAGGTCACGTCGCATGTATTTCGAGATTCGTCTATTGAGCTTGCCGTATTCAGACATATCGTCTGAAGACTGCAGCCTCATCTCGCTACGATCCTTAAGAAGTTTTAAGGTTCCGTCGGAGAGCTTTTGGGGCCTGTTTCGGCGGGGGTCTTGAAGAAGTCTGACCCCACTGCTCGGACAGTTTCCACCAACCCATTATTTATCTCGTCCACGTTTCCACAATCAGCTAGACACTGGAAGCGATTTTGCAGTTGGAGTTGGAACTGCTCGGGGTTTTGGATCTGGGCACGTCCAGGGCGGAGCGTGGACTTCACCAGGCGTGACCGCTCTAGTTTTACATTGATGTTCAGTGTGCCCCTGACAATACGGTGATCGCTACCGGTTTTCACCTTCGCTATCACAGAGACATCACTGAATATACGTCTTTCGGTCGCCATGATGAAGTCGATCTCATTTTTGGTAGAACCATCAGGGCTTATCCATGTCCACTTCTTGGCCGGTCGCTTCTGGAAGAAGGAGTTCATCAAATAGAGTCTCTCCCTCTCCATAAAGTCGACCAGCCGCTGGCCCCTATGGTTTCGCTGCCCATATCCAAATGGCCCTATTCTCAACTCATCGCTATTCCGTGTGCCCACCTTTGCATTGAAATCCCCCATCACAACGGTGAAGTGTGTTTCGGAGGAGTGTATGGCTTTTGAAATTTCCTCATACAGAGCCTCTACTTCGTCGTCACAATGTGTCGAGGTCGGCGCATATACCTGTATGACCTTCAGCGAATACCGGTTAGATATTCTGAGTATAAGGTACGCTACCCTGTTCGACACACTGTCGACCTCACACACGTTGTTGACGAGAGACTTGCGGACGAGAAATTCGACACCACCCTGGGATTTACGGTCTCCTTCCCGGAAGAAGAGCAAGTTGCCGGAATCTAGGATTATCGTATCCTGACCCTCTCTTCGGATTTCAGATAGTCCCAAGATGTCCCACCGCATTTTGCTCAATTCTTCCTCCAGCTCGACAATCTTCTCATCAGTCCGCAGTGTGCGGATGTTGTGCGTTGCCAGGGCCAAAGTTCGTCGGGGGTGGTAGCGCTTTCTCTGCCGGGGATTCTTAGCACCCCTGCTCCGCCGTTACCTGATCCGCTACCTAGATCAGGAATAGCGGAGCTGCCGGGGACTGGGGGCCGTGTAATTTTGTTGTCGCTCATAGTGAAAGGGGGGGTTGCCATAATCCCCACGCTTGGCAGGCGGCTTGGGGATCGCAGTTAGGTCACCGATAAATTTTGAGAATGCTGCTGCCCATTCCTCGGTGGCTGGTCGCAGTTTTAGGACGTACCCGGGTCCCAGATTTATTACATGTAGGTATAGATATAAATTCATTTAGGTTGGATACCTACTTACTATTCCGCCGCAAACGAACGTTATTACTTATACTAAATTTGTTAACTTTCGCTTAATCCCGGAAATATCGAATTCAGTATTTACGCACGATGGCTTATTATCGTAATTCATGTGATGTTTCTGTACCGATTTCTATGATTATTTTTTTAATATTAAATAGGTAATAATGTTAACATTTTTAATTAGGGATGAATGAGAGTGTTATAAACGTAAAAGTAGACAAATATAATCAGAAAGCTCCGAACTGCTAAGCTATCGGGAGTTATACGTGTTATTGTGAGTCAACCATAAGAGATAGACATTTGCTGTCATGGAATATTTTTTAAACAATTTTAAGGAGAACATTTCCGTCATACATTATTTCTGTGTAGCTTTAACCATTAAGGCTGCACACGCGACGGAAACTTAAAAAATGGAGTAAGTTCTCCTGTTTTCCCAACACTTCCCTTCACTGCTTTGCTTCTATTAATCGTAGCGTGATGAAAAGTATACTATAACCTGCCCAGGAGTATGAAGAACAATTGTACCAAGTTTCGTTGAAATCTGTCGAGTGGTTTTTATTTCTATAAAGAACATACAGACAGACAGACAGACAGACAGACAGACAGACAGACAGACAGACAAAAATTTTTCTGATTGCATTTTTGGCGTCAGTATCGATCACTAATCACCCGCTGATAGTTATTTTGGAAATATATTTCATGTACAGAATTGACCTCTCTACAGATTTATTATAAGTATAGATTATAGGTGTAAGCGGTTATGTATGGGTGTATTATGTTATTATGTTGGCATTTAATTTTGGCATTTAATTTTGTTGTTCTGTTTTTCTTCGAAGAATTCTTTTATTGAGTAGAAGCATTTTTGTATCAGGATTTTTTTAATTTTCTGGTAAATATTGTTTCTTTGGTTTCATTTTGTAGATCTTTAGGTAATTTATTAAATATCTTGACTGCCATGTAGTAGGGACTTTGGTTGAGCATTTTAATTCTAGATGGTGGTAGGTACAGTCTGTTTTTATGTCGGGTATTTACATTGTGGGTGTCTTCTACTTTTGTGAAACTATTTTTGTTTTTAAATACAAACTTACATATGTCATAGATATATATGGATGGAAGTGTTAGCAGATTGTATTTGATGAAATAGGGCCTGCAGCTATCTTGGTTATTTATTTGGGCTATGATTCGTACGCATTTTTTTTGTAATATAAATAGGTCGTGAATATTTACACTATCTCCCCATAACATAATGCCGTATCTCAACCAGGAGTACGCATATGCGAAGTAAGCTGATAGTGCTGTTTCAACATTAGTACTGCATTTAATTTGGAAAAGAGCGTATGTGAATTTGGATAGTTTTGATTTTATATGTTCTATGTGGGTTTTCCAATTTATATGGGTGTCTATGTTTATGCCGAGTAGGTTAAATGTGTCTACGTTTTGCAGTGTTGTATTTCTAAATGAAGTGTTTATTGTAAGGGGAGGAGTTTTATAAGATCTGAATTGTATTGTTTTTGTTTTTGTGTAATTTATCTCTAAGTTGTGATCATCAAGCCAACGTGTTACTGATTCTAAGGTTTCTTGTAAAATAGGTGTGGGTAATTCTAATTTGTCATATTTTATTAAAATGGATATGTCATCTGCAAACAATACTGGTAGGGTTAGGTCTTTATTTAGAATTTTTGGTAGATCATTGATGTATAATAGAAATAGTATACATCCCAGGACACTACCTTGTGGTATTGAGCATGTTATTTTTATTTCTTGCGATCGGATTGTTTTTATTTCATTTGTTTTTGTGTCGTAATTTTCTATTTGAACAATTTGGGATCTGTTTTGTAAGTAAGATTTAAACCACGAGTGGGCCGGGCCACGTTTACCGGCTTATACAAAAAAAAACTTTTGTTCAAACGTAGGTATTATAATACTTATATTTTGTCTCAAATAAAGAGAAAACTTCACTAAAAATAGCTAACTTATTTAACTTATTTTAATACTTAGGTGTTGGAAACTTGTGGTTTAAGATCGAAGACGTGACGCAATCACTGCCGCGATTCTTTAATTCTATCTACTAATAAAGGCGGAAAGTATTAGAAAAGGTGTGGTAAAAGAAGGTTAGTTAACGGGCATGGTAAAGCCATAAAAATCTTGGTTATCACATCGATATCACGACAATATTATAAATGGTGATAGTACAAATCACTGCAGATAATTTACTATCAAAATTGTACCTACATGGATAAAAAATTACGTTTTTTTTTGTAAACTAATAAATTGCCTACCTACTTGTAAATTAATTGAGTAGGTACCTATACCATATGCTTATTTAAAAACATAATTAATTAAGTCCATTTGATGACTTTAATATTAATTAAAGGAATTTAAATAAGGAACACACTACATATATTTGTACCACAGAATCATAGACTGCTTTTATTTTATTACATAGTTGACGTTGTCAAAAAAACAAAAATATATGGAATGCCAAATTTAAAATTATTTCATCACCATTTACCTTTCTTTCAAGTTAAGCAAATGTAAATGTCCGGCAAATTTCACTTGAATAAAATTACCATTTACAAAATTTGCACATGTTAATTGCAAATGAATTTTATTCATTAAAATGTTCAATCAAATTCGGGGTGAACGTTTTTACTCTTTTGTATGCTAAATCGTAAAACTGATACCGAAATTAACACAACTATACATTTTATAAATTATAAGACTGACCTACGACTTCTTATCGGTATTTTAAAAGGACTCTTTAAATAAAATAATATAATCATTGTTTGTTACGTATTACGTATTGATCAATAATGTTATCAAATCATTTTATCTTAAGGTTTTAACCTTACTTCTTGATCAAATTTGTAGGCACAATATTAAAATAATGTAATAATTAATTATACATGACACGTTTACATATTTTTTTCAATAAATTCGTGTTTTCATTAAAATCACTTACCTTTTTCACACCTCTTTCTTTTCGCTTTAAGCGGAAAATTTATATTAATATAAAATTCACTTTATTTAAATGTTTACAAAATTATTTTAGTTTACTATGAGGTAGTCACATGCATTCTGTAACACTTTAAAACCAAAAAACACTAATTTTTACGACGCTGTGTTCAAATGTTGCGCCGTGACAACCACTTGAATGGTGACGTAAAAATCAATCCGCTCGCACTTGGCATTGATTCGATAATTTCAGCGGGTGTTGCCAATACCTTTTCAATTAGCTACCATGTATACTTTTTGAATATTTATTACGATCAGTTTTTAATTGTTCTTGCTTTTAATGACTCGTGACTGATGTGACTCGTGATTTTTTTATATTTCAGAATTTATTTAGCTATATTATAATTATTTTTTTATTAATTTTACGCCTATCGATTAAATACCATTGATAAATTATTTTGAACCCTGGCAATTACAATGAAAACAACGTTTCATTATACGCTAACACATGTAAAACTCATTAATCTACTTCTATTAAATTAAATAATTGCACTGGATACAAATAGATGTGAAAGGATTACACTTATATTAACACAATATTTAAAAAATGTTATTGGAATTAATTAAGTCACTAATTTCCTAAAAAAAGAATAACATTTTGCATCTGTCCCCGGAAAGGAATCAGCTGGCGGCTGTCACTTTCTGTGTAACGAAACGCGTTGTAGGTTAGGTTACGTCTTTGCAAAAATCTGATCCAAAAATAATTTTGTGATAAAATAGCCTTTTTAAAAAGGTTTTAAACAAATCAACGATGTCGCTCCTAACCAGAAATGTATGCCGTGCGCTGATGCAGGTATTGTATGAATTTGATTGTTTTTTTACAAAGATACCATAGAATGTCCTAGCCGTCTGTTTCGTAACTTGTCTGTTGTGAATTATTATCATTTTGCGCAAATGTTTGTAATTTGTAACGTTTTATTTAGAGAATATAACGTTATCATGTTGTGGGCTAAGTTATTGTTTTGATGAAATGCATAATTTTATTGATTTTTTCCGAACTAGCTCACGTGATCTACGCTAATAATATCAAGTGCTTGAAACTGCAGTATAATAATATGCGTCTCATTTTCCTGTTTGGCGAAATATGATAATACTAACAATTAACAATGTTCCACGGTATAGTAATGTTTGTGCTATAGTAATCTTGTCTAAATCTCATGTTAAGACACTATTTATTTTTTATCTCCAGCTAAACATTTTTTAACAATAACTTTTTTGTTATAGATTTAATCATTTATTTGAATCAATATTAAAGCAAAATAATGGCATTCCTCTATATTGATTTTAACTCCAAAGTTATAAGTTATGGTATAATTAATTTTATTTTACTTTTTATTCATGTTTGTTTAGTTAACTATGACCATGAGAGTATGTAGAAATTTAGTAATTGCAGTAAAAAAATATATTTCAATTTAATTTTTTTAACCCTTTTCACAGTCATGGCTGAAATCGAAATCAAAATCTAATCTTGTCCTTTTCACAGGGAACCTATATGACCCACATGGGCAAAGGTGTTCACACAACTTCGGTAAACGCTGACAAAAACGTATGTTACGCTCCACACAGTATCAGCACCCTGGTGAGCATACTAACTGTCTACTAATACCGCACTGTCTACTGTAATAAAGCAAGTTTATGAAAAGAATATAAATCTAATTACTTATTATTTGAACTTTCATACAAGTTACGTGAAATAAGATTTAATGAAACACCCTCACTATTTTCGAGTTTAAAGGAGACAAATTGTAGTAACAAGAAGATCATAAATAAAAAAAACTCAAGTAACATAAAACATTTAACTATGTTTCAATATTTTCATTTAAAAAGAAAACTTGCTTTATTACCTTTTCGCATAAAAGAAAAAAAAATAGTTTATTATTCAAAATTCAAACTTATTATGATTTAAAATATTGGTTCCTGATTTGGTATTCAAAATTTATGTCAAAGTACTATTTATATATTTTAAATTAATTTGAATATTTAGTTATTTTAATAGGTTTCCTTGTAAAACCACAGAAAGATGATCCGTAAGCTATGAATTGTTGAAATGTAATGCATGCAACCACTCTCCGTATTTTGTTCGTCCGTCCGTCTTAATTTTGTTTTAAAAGACACCATTCTATTCTTCTAATGCCCACTTTCAGCTACATCTTTTATATTCAATCTTATACTTTGGTCCAAAATTTAGTAAGAAATTATATGTTTTTGTTACATTAGAATAATTTATTTGATAAATCTGAACATATACACTGTCTATTATATTTTAAAAATTGTAAGAATTTCATTTAAGAAAAGTCCTATTTGTTCTCACAAATTGATGACTATTATAATTCAATACATTACCATAAACAAACACACACACTTTTTAAAATTGACACATTCGATTAGAGAATAGGATGGTCCTCCTATATAGCATGATGTTATATATAACATATATGTTAGAAATAGTTGTACACCCTGAAACTGCAGACAAAATTATCGAAAAATTCATGAAACAGCTAAAATTATATTTCGGCAATTGAATATTTTGGCAATTATATTCTATTTTGGCAATAATATAATTTATTAGGCTAGCAACATTAAAAAAAATATCAGGTAAGGAAGTTAATTGTAAATTCCTTTTTCAAATTCTATAAGCTGCCAGTTCAAAGGGTTGAAATGAGTTTAATGTGTAGCATGCAACCTCATTACAATGTCTATGTGTTGCCCAATCCGTTGATAACTATAACATTGAGTCATTTAACCATAAATGGTAGTGTAATTCACTGCTATTGTGAAATGCACCTAAACTATTATTTACTGATAAATGCTTTTTTAAGTACTGCCAGATATTTCCAGATTTTCGGTAAGTAAAAGAAAAAGACACCGAAGGAAATCACAAGGATTTAAATTAATATTTCTACAAAAAATTCAACTGTTTTATATTTTAAGGAATCTAGGATTTCGAAGGTCAGAAGTAGGAACGGGGTGGTTTTTAGTCAGTAAGAGTCTGACACTCCCTCTCGCCTCGCCCAAGGCGGGAGAAACAATTGGATGAATGTCCTCCCTTAATGACTAATAGACACAAGTAAATTACATGCCAAATAATCTTTGAACTGTAAAATCACGGATCTCGTTAAGATATTATTTTCTTGTTAGTATTTACATTTGAATTGATAAATGCGCCGTTTGACCTGGCCTCATAATGTTATCAGTATATCTAACATTACGCTGTAAGTCCTAGCGATTGTTTCATAGTCTCGCTAATTATTATTTACAGTAGTTATTGCGTCTAGCTGACGACACGTGAATGAAGTGTTATAAATTAATACTTGTAGTGCAATAGATAATACTTAAGTATAGGATTACACTCTAGGACCTAGAGTCTAGGTATAGGGAATAATTAACCCTATAACCGCCTTTGTCATATATGCGACATATCTCAGTGCCCTGCCTCTCATATCGTATTGCTGCGACAGAGAACAAGCCTGATCTTTTCGTTTTATTCATACAGCAGCAGATATTTTCTTTTATTTATTTATTCCTTTTCCATATAGTATACTAAGCTCCACAAAACCGTTGTAATGGTTTGACTGTGGGATCGCTGAGTCTCTATGTTAATATGTTAAACATTTCTACATTTTTTGTTTTGTAATCGCGTGCTTGGGGCACGGTAATTGATATTTAATTGGGTGGTTAAAGGGTAAACACTTATCTAATTTATTCTGAACTTTAAAACCAGATAACTTATATCTAATATCTAATAACTTATATCTTCTAAATACACATATGTAATGTGGTTTAAACAGTATAGTATACTGAGTATACATTGTATTTAAAACTATCAGAAATGAGAATATTATTCTTGAGAATATTTATTTTCTTTCGTTAGGGGCCATATATGTATACCGACATGTATGTTATTAGGTCTAACTAATAGAATCAAGCTATACAAAACCAGTTAACCATGGTCTCTCTTTGTATAAACTTTTCGCAAATTCGACGGTCAGTTTATACTGGTTTTTCATAGTTTGATGACTAGCCACGTGTGCCAAGGTAGTTGTTAATTCTTTAGCAGAGCAAATAATAGTCATGTCAATTTAAAAAATTAAAAATGTCTAAGAATTTGTGTTATCAGGAAGTAATTTATCAGCTCTGTTATATGGGAATTAGGTTTTAATAGTTTTAAGTAAAAACTTTTCACTTAAACAGTTTTAAAACTTTATTCGAGTGAACTGAATCTCCGTTACAACGGAAAACGGCTAGCGCGGGAAAATATATTCATCTGTCACGTTTGACGGCTGACAGCGCGACACATGATAGCTAGGTCTGTCGGTAACACAGATTATATTAGAGACGCTTATTTAGTTGATTTTCGTCGTCTAACAATAGGTAGGTACTTCTGCAATGATGTAAAAGAGTAATGATAGCAGTAAATTATTATACATACCCATTTTTCAGCTCTATGTTCCGAAGACAATACACAAAGAATATATATATTTACACATTTTCATCTCGGTTTGTTTTTTAAATGAATATGTATTCTATTTCTGTCGCAATAATATTGATAATTGCTTTAATAAGTTTGTTGAATGTTTAGCAATCGAGTTCGACAGAGGGACGCATTAAGTGCACTTTGATTCCCGGCGATGGTGTCGGTCCTGAGCTGGTCTACTCGGTACAGGAAGTTTTTAAGGTAAGTCGAAAATGCTGATAAAGTAACAGAAGTTATAATTGTCTTTATCCCTAATGTAAAATGAAACTCGAATTATTATTTCGAAAACCTAGTGTCTTTAAGTAAAACTATCTTAAATTATACACATAAATAGTCTAGACAATAAAGAATTATGATCTGATTTGAATTTCATTGTATTTCGATGAAATGATTAAATAATATTGAACTATGTTCCCCTGTCTGTAAGTTAAGAAATTATTTTAAAGTTAACTTCTTTATATTGAATGAAGCAGCAGTACTCTACAGTACAATACCATTTACTTCAAGAGACCTACATACATTGGACCTCTAACACACTATTGAACCTATAGTATAATATAATCTATTAAATATTCTCTAGGCGGCTGACATCCCGGTGGACTTCGAGTCGTTCTTCTTCTCCGAGGTGAACCCCACGCTCAGCGCACCGCTGGAAGATGTCGTCAACTCCATCGCTAGGAACAAGTGCTGCATCAAGGTAAATGAATATCATGATATAATAATAAAATGATAATCTTTTTATGACTATAGGAGTATATAGTGGTTGGCTGGCAAGTAACATTATTTAGACACCATTAATTACCATACGGCGAGCAAACCTGGACTTATAACTTTTAATTATTAAGTTTAAAATCGCCAATTCGCCTTGCTTAAGCTTGGTGAATGCTAAATCCTTCTCCGTGTAAAAAAAAGGCTATTGATCAGCAGTGGGCACTTAAAAATGCTGTTTGTTGAAATATAGTCATACATAAACAGCAACCGTAACTTAATTATTATGTTATCGGCTTACTCACGTACTGTTTTGACGAGGAACTAGACTAATTAATTTAGTATGTCTCACGAAAGTTACAATAAAACCGTAACTTATCTAAAATATCCTTACATCCGCAGGGTATCCTGGCCACCCCGGACTTCTCTCACACCGGAGAGCTACAAACGTTGAACATGAAGCTACGTAACGCTTTGGACTTGTATGCTAACGTGGTACATGTTAAGTCCCTACCCAACGTCAAGAGCAGGCACCGTGACGTCGACTGCATCATCATCAGAGAGCAAACCGAGGGAGAATACTCCGCGCTGGAACACGAGAGTGTACCTGGTAAGTACTTGTCAATTGATTTTTTACTTTATTGCTAAATTACAAGGTCGACAATTCATTGTACTATAAAAGAAGGTCGGAGTGACTTAAGGTAAGCGTCCACAGGCCCGCATCGTGTGCATTCCGTATGACGTCATCAATACGCATCGCATGAAGCTTTGCTGATGATGCGGTTCGTACGATGTGGATCCTTGGACGCAGCTGTATGAGTTTCTATACAAGACAAACTAAAATCCGTTGTGTGCGATGCGGGCCTGTGGACGCTTACCTTTGCACTGAGGTGTCTATACTCATTTTTATTATTAGTTACACTTCAACACATAATCGCAGAATCAATTAGATTAAAATACACCTAGTACTAATGAAAATAAGCTCTATTTTAGCAGTACATTAGGATCTTAAACCTAAACTATTCTAATATTACATTACAGGAGTAGTAGAGTGCTTGAAAATCATCACGGCAGCTAAATCGGAGCGTATTGCAAAGTTTGCGTTCGACTACGCCGTGAAGATGGGACGTAAGAAGGTCACCGCAGTACACAAGGCTAACATCATGAAGCTTGGAGACGGTCTGTTCTTGCGCAGCTGTGAAGAGGTAAGAAAGGCCAATATATATTCAAAAGGCCACTGAGATTATTAAATGTTTTGGAATTCTTTTGAATATGTTAAGAGAGTAACTCGGTCTCCTTATAATAAACACTTATGATCCACTTTAAGTCGAAAGTGTTTTTTAAGATTAAGTTAAAGTACAATTTGATTTTGTTAACACATTAATATTGGATTTAGCAAATAGCTCCACTAGAAATAGACTGACCGACAGATAGACATTTTGTTTTCTTTATATATATGGTAACATTTGCTTTGACGTTCAAAGGTGCCTTCCCGGTCTATTTGAAATAAATAATTTTGACTCTGACTTCATCATATTCATGGCCACTGTTCAACCCATAAGTGTAACAAAAGGCTCTTCTCACACACAGAAGTGTGCACTGATAACCACGCTGATTCAAGGGTTGGCGATTTAGACTTAAAAAACACTGGATTAACGGAAACAAAATCTTTTCCAGATGGCAAAACTATACCCGCGTCTCCAGTTCGAGAAGATGATCGTGGACAACTGCTCCATGCAGATGGTGTCGAACCCCAACCAGTTCGACGTGATGGTGACCCCGAACCTGTACGGCAACATCGTGGACAACCTGGCCAGTGGCCTCGTCGGCGGCGCCGGAGTCGTCGCCGGCGCCTCCTACAGCGCCGAGTGCGCTGTCTTTGAACAGGTAAAGTCTTATTTTATTTTATTTTTTAGGGACAAAAGGTGCTCCCACACAGCGGTTATATAACGTTATACAACAATGTGTAACAATAACATTTGTGTTTAAACAAATTATAACAGTGGTTGTAGAGTATGTTACATGCTATTATAAATGTTACACAATGGTGTATAACGTTATATAACTGCTGTGTGGGAGCACCTAAAAACAGTTACATGTTATTATAGTACAATACAATTATCTTAAAAAAAAATTGGTAAACATATAACCCACACCAATTAACAAAGAAGAGACTATACAGTACTTCTACTTAAGTTTACGGAAAGAAGAAAAATCGTTACTGTTTACTCTAAGCCAAGTTGTCCAGGAGTTCAATGGCCATTGCTTTAAATTTTTGATGTCATGGTCAAATACTGCAAACGTCACTCAATTTTAGTTCGTATAATAGTTCTGTACCTACAAATTCTTTGTAAATGACAGAGATAGCACACATAAGTACACCTTAAAATTGAGTAGCATTTCAGTATTCGGGCGTCAATCACTCAATTAATAAAGCATTTCTTTATGGTTACTAAACATGTAGATGGATCACCTGATGGTTAGTTATCAATACCAGAGGAGTTACAAGTGTGTTACCAGTCTATTGGGATTGATCAAACGGGGGGAAGGGTTCAGAAAGATATAAAAGACAGTAGAAAAGCCTCATCGTAGTGGTTGGAGTTTATACTGATTAGGTAGCTCGGTAGGTAAGACGGATATTTTCTCCATGGAGAGATTTATGTCCGAATACTCAGAAGCTACCCAATTTTAAGACGCTCTCAAAACTAGTTCTGTCCCTATCAATTCTTTATAAAATGACAGAGATAGCACGATATTTAAGTACTACTTGAAATTGAGTAGCAATTCAGTATTCGGGCTTTACTGTTGCTGTGTGTTGCGTGTTGTGTTGTCGATTTCTGTTTAAACTTAGACTTTTCAGAATATCAAAAACCTTTTGCGCAGTGGCTGACTTGCGCAACCATTTTGCGCAACCAGTTTGCGCAAACAGTTTGCGCAATCCAGTCAAGTTTGCGCTTAGTCAACGGTTTCTTATTATAATTATTCACTTTACTTACTGTTTGTAGGGAGCCCGCCACATATTCTCCGGCGCGGTGGGTAAGAACATCGCGAACCCGACCGCCATGTTGCTGTGCTCGGCCAACCTACTGGCGCACGTCAACCTGCATCCATACTCCAGGATGATCAAGAATGCCATCAACAAGTACGTATTACTGTTTCTAGGAATGCTTAACCTCTTTTATGTCTATATAATATATGAGATACAATAGAAAACTCATTGTGTCTCGCGTAGATCTGCGCTCCCGGCATACTACGGGTTAAAAGCCTTTTTTGTACTGAACAATTTAGTATTTTTTGCTATTTTGAGTTTGAAATAATGTACTACAATGTACAATTGATACTTTATTTGTTTTCTGTACGACCTTTTTAATATGCCAATCTTTTAAAAATGTCTTTTAAAAGTTCGAGTTTTTTTTACTCATTTAATTTTGGTATACTTTGCAAAGCTGTATTTGTTATATCTTTGATTACAAGATGTACATTCATTCAGTGAACGTTCTAAGTATTTCATTTAAAATTTTTATATCAACTATCGTGAGATGTATTAAATTAACTAAAATCACGGTTTACACAAGTAAAATTATGGAGAAAAACTACTAGTTTGGAGAGTATTTATTTTTACAATATAAAACTACAATATAAGACAACAAGTTATGGCCCCTACGTAATTAATTTGCAACACGACATATATTTTGTCCACAGGGTACTGACAGACGGTAAAGTGAGGACGAAGGACCTTGGAGGACAGTCCACCACCAAAGATTTCACCAACGCAGTCATCCACTGCCTCACCACTTCATAAACCTAGACTTTTCTAATAGAACCAATGAGACGACAGTACTTAATACAATTTGAACTTTATTCTTATAGGATTAACGTTCATTATTCATTGGCAGCAAAATTCATTTAAGGGGCGTGAATTGGGTTAAGGGAACTCTTTGGAGTTGGTGTTAAAGTCAATTTGATGTTATTTAGTAACGTTTAAAATTAGCGGTGACGTCATCATGTGCGTCGCTAATAGAATTAATAATAATGATTAAATTATTAATTAGTGAATGCATTCTAATTTCGATCGTAAGCAACAGATATTACGGTGTAATTTCGTTTCATTGGTTCTTATAGCATAAAATCAAAATCATCCCTGAACACTTTGTGTTCTTTTAAAACTACATTTAAGCATTATTTATTTTTACTTTTAATGTAGAAGCAACGATCTGTGAATAGTGACATTATTACAATTCAGTATTCATTTATATACAAGTATTTATGTAGATACAATCAGTTGGAGGATGTAAATAAAACCATATTATGTACTATTTAAGGTTGTTTTTTTATTTTTTCAACGTTACCTATTACGCATTACCATGTACAGAACATTACTATTAGAATAACGACAACAACGTCTACCAAGTCATATTAGTAAGTATTTTTTGCAAAAAATCACGTTTTCTAGTTTCTTTTTTATTTTTCTAACTTTAACATGTTTTCTTTTTAAAATTTAGTAACGTTGGTTACCGTTGTCGGTCATTATTCGTTTTACATTCGTGTTGTGTTTGAACTAGTGAAGTCAGTCCCCAGCGGGTACAGCTCTCGCAGTGGCTAGCTTCTTCATTCTGTCCGTCAACACGTATTTCAGGGCGTGGGGCGATACCTGGTCAATTGTAAACAGATTTATGAGAAGAATGTTAGTTTACGCCTATTGTCCACGTACATTTGTTCAACAAAATCTGTAAGGTCTGTAAATTCAAAAATGAAACCGTACGCGAAGTAAAGTTGAAAACCAACAAGTATTTGGATAATTTAAATTATCACGAAGTTGAACAGTTGTTAAGGTCTATTCGATAGTAAACTTAATGCTTTTCACACTCGCACACCAGGCTGTTAGATTCATACACACACTCACATACACGCACATTCATACACATACACGTACATTCACACATATACACACAAATCCATACATATACACACGCACATTTATACACGCATACACTCATATTCACACACTCACCTAATTACCTCATTTTATTTGAAATTCCTATATTTTTCTTTTTTTTTTGTATTTTAGGTTTTCTTTGATAATTACTATTAGACTAGTCCTAAGGTAAACGCTGTATTATTGACAGCCGCGATACAGGCTGTGCCTAGTGCGGTTGTCACTGTGTAAATTGGAAAATGTATACATTGAGATGGTAATAAAAAAAAAAAAAACAACATCTCACATCGTGCGTGCGCTTTGCCTAACATCTTTATTTAAAAAAAAAATATGTTAGGACGATTTATTGACTACTTTTTTATATATATATTTGATGGGTCGGCGTTTGGCCGCTATCTCGCCTGATGGTAAGTGATGATGCGGCATACGATGGAGCACGTCTGCCCATGAGCAAGCTATTTACTCAGGCTTTGAAGACACCCAAGTTATACCCATTAGGAAACAGACTCCGGCAAAGAATTCCACTCCCTAGCAGTTCGCACGACGAAGCTTGAACCGAAATCGTTTTGTGTGAGAAGGTCCCCCCTATTACGAAGCGGTGGCGCTTCGCCGATTGTGTTGTGGTTCGATGATGGATAGAACTAGGGAGAATCGAGTTGTGCAATACCCCCGCATACTCACTTAATATTATTTGTTATACAGCCTTAGAATACCTACCTATATCTTGGAAAAGACTAATTAAAAATCCCAAATTCTGTCAAAAGTCATTATTCGCTGGGTGCGCGACGACAGCGCCAACTAGCGGTTGCAACTACGGTGGCCTCCGAAATGTTAAATGCCCGGCTGTCATGACGACGAGTTATTTACAAACGAACAATTTTAATTAAATATTTTAATTTACATTTATTCCAATAGATATTCTAAATCTATATAAGGTAAGTATTTTTATTTTTCGTCTAAAATGGCACAATCAATAGATTTCGCTTAGTACGTTACGGATTTTTCATGGCTGTCGTCATGAGAAGTAAGTAAAGAAATAAGCAAATTTCATCGAATAATGCATTTCATATAAATAGCAGACGATTATTTATGAGTGCTTGTGCTCTCAATAATCCATCCTTTTATGTATTTTCAGTTAAACATGGCCAAATTAATCATAAAAACTGGATTCCGACGATGGAACTGGACGTGACGACACGACATCATTTTCCAACCACAAACAACATTGAAAAGAAAACAATTAGTTTTAGGATTGTTTTATCACTATTTCTGCCATTGTTTTTGCAATTAACTACGCAGCAAGCTTCGTTAATCATCTTTATTTACTAAAAACGTAAACCTCGCTAGTAAGAAGTGACAGCGTCCGCCACCGATTGTTCCTTATTTGGCCAAGACGCGCGCTGCGATCGTTTCGTGGTTCCCCCACCTTATACTTCGCACCCAGCGAATTATAGACACGTGAATGAAGTCGCGGGAACAGCTATTAGAAAATAATTTAACGTAGATGGCGTTGTATACCTTCAATGGGTTCCTGTACCAGGCTTCTTGTGACATTCTCTTGTAGCATTTGGAGCTGGGCGGTACACTCATTTCCTCGATCCTCGGCATCAGAGCCTCCAATGGCATACTTTTACCTCGCTGGAATAGTTAACAATTTTAGTAAACAATTTTTTCCACAAGTTCATTTCTTTTGTTTTCGCGTATATAAAATTAATTATGCTTGGCCCGACAAAGTGCTTTCATAGTGAAGGTAAAGCTATAGTATAGTATAGGGGTAAACAATTTATGTCTTTTGCAACCTGCAAGTAATAGATTAACAGTCACACCAAATCCATAACTAGATAATAATGTATGACACATACGAAGGCCACAATTGCCTCATAATAAAAAGCAACGTCACGCCTTTTATCCCCGAAGGGGTAGGCAGAGGTGCTCATTACGATACGTAATGCCGCTATACAATGTACACCCACTTTTCACCATTTGTGTTATAAGTCCCATGTAATAGGGGGCGAGCCTATTGCCATATACTGGACTCAATTCCAGACTCCGTGCGAGTGAGAAATTTTCGAAAAACCGAAAACATTCCAGTAATACTTTGCCCGACCCGGGAATCGAACCAGAGACCCCTTGTTCGGCAGTCGTCTTGCGACCACTCGACCAACGAGGCAGTCTCATCATCATCATCAGGCATCAGTTGCCTCATAATAAAGGTTGAAAGGAATACATACAAGAATATGTATGTACTTATTTTAGGTAAAATATTGTCATACCTTAACCGGCGGTGGCTGGAACACCTTTTTAGGTTCAGCGATTTGAGAAATATATTCCATTTTCCTTTTCCAATCTGTATCGGTCCACCCTTTCTTCTTTTTTAAATCCCTGGCGTCCATTTTCTTAAGGTCTATAGTACAATTAGCCATCTTCGAGTAAACCGTGCCGTTGGATGCTTCGATCATTCTGTCTATCTTTTCCAGTCGTTCTTGACTGAATCTATTCTTGTACATCCTTTTCAAGATTAATAGACGTCTAGAAAATATTGAACCGATTATTCAAAAGTGAAATACAAAGGTATGTACTTACTATATTTAAACAAAAATAAATTTTTCATAAGATCTTTTTTTAAGGGTATGAATATCACCCAATGACTTCTCCCACCTTGGGCGAGGCGAGAGGGAACGTCAAACTCTTACTGACTAAAAACCACCCTGTTCCTATTCCTGTTTTTCGAGTCGGAGCCCGGTAAACCCGCTAGGTAGTCCGCAGCTCCGAATCAGAAGGACTAAAATAACTGTCTACATCTAAATGCCACACACAGAGACATTTAATGATTATCTACTTCTACAATTCTTTAACGATTTTGTATCTAAAACAATGGTTAAGGCCTAGGTTAAGTAACCATTAAATGACTCTGAGTAACTATTACAGCCCAGAAGGTAATGATCATGAGGTTTGAAACCTGACAAGTCCAAGGTATACTCGTATGTACCCACTTTCTAAGTTTATATGTTTGATATGTTTTTTCTACTTTTTATAAGTTTGTAATCAATCCGGCTAGTGCGAGTGTGGTGATTACCTACCAATTGCTGATTCCTTCTCCGTGTAAAAAGAAATAGGCCTTTTCTCAGTAATGGGACAGTTACATGCCGATGATGTGTAAATAATCAAGTAAGTAGACGTCCAGCTCAAAAGAGAATTCACTAATGAAAAAATACTTAGTACCTAAGTAGTTTCTGACCAGTCTTAGCTTACCTTGTCGATTGTACCTATGTAAGATACGATACCTAGTCTTAGAAAAATTAAAGCAATCTGCTTCTGCGTTTGCGTCAAAGCTTGATAGATTTTTTCAACAATACTTTTGATACTGCATGGTTGCCTCAGTGGCTGGGCAATTGGTTGCCGTGCAACATGTAGAGAGTTCGATTCCCGCACGGAAGGTGACGGAAGCAACTATGTGTGTTCCAAAAAATATTGTTTCGCGTCTGGGTGTCATGTGCATATGAACTTGTATGTTTGTAAACGCAAATACGACACAGGAGAGAATGCTAGTAGCTAGTAGTGTCGGGCAAGGTTTTTTTTTTTAAAAAAGAGAAGTATAGTTAATCTTACCTAATAGACGGCCAAGCCATGTCGTTACTTTTGTCAACAATTCGCCCAGTCAAAGCAGACTGCCTTGTGCCCGACTTCGTGTACTGCGGCATGGATCCTTCATAGCTATCCATGTAATACCTCCTCGGTAAGCTAAGACACTGAATGCGTCTCGAAATTTTATATGGAAACGTGGAGGTTGGGACTTCATATTTTCCACCCATTTTGCTAACTGTTAAGAGAGTTGTCCTGCTGTGGTTGGTTGGTTGATGGTTGCGGCTGTGATTCTGATGTTTACATGATTGTGTAGATGATAATGTTACTATTTCCTTTATGTGGCCTTGCTATCCATTTTGAAGAGTGTTTTTGTTTTTGACGTTCATGTGTCATGACAGCACGTTTTGCAGAGACATTTTTATCGTTACTTTTTTGTGATACGATTTTTTTTAAGGAGTAAGGAGACTGCTTGATCTTGAGAATTACCTTTATTTTATTATTTTTTTGTTTAAAGGGGGAAAATCATTCATTACTTCTCCCGCCCGAGGCGAGGAGTTTCAAACTCTTACTGACTAAAAACAACCCCTTCCTACTCCTGCTTTACAAGCCGGAGCCCCGATAAACCCGGTAGGTAGTCCGCAGCTCCGGATCAATTGAGAATTACCTGGAGCGGAGAATTAATTTGATATCTCAATCGTTCTTGAGTAGCATTTAGAGCTTTACCAATGTACGAGGCAGTCTCTATTTCGACCGTCACCTGCTTTCAAAGAAATAATCGTGCCTGCTTGTCTCTACTTACCTATTGCTATCCATAGTGCCTTTTTTCAAGGGTTTTCATTAACAATATATGTGTCTTCAAAAACAAAGACTCTCGTCTCAATGCACCAGGGTGATATAGGCATGTACCAAAATCTGTGAATACGATGAGCTTCAGCAAATTTTTAATGTGTAGGTAACTATATTAAATGAGATTGCGCGGTTGACGCGGTGGCTGGGCAATTGGCTAGTTTGCAACGTGTCGCGGTTCCGATTCCCGCACGGAACAATTCCTTCTGTGATCAACAGATTGTTGTTCCGGGTCTGGGTGCTACGTGTATATGGAATTGTACAATGTGATAGGGGTGAGACTTCTAACCCGTTAAGGCTTAGTACTACATCTAATTTTATCGACAAAAGTCGGGGGTCGAAGGGGTCGAATCCCCTCCCCCTAAAAATTATGGCTATTTTAATATTTTTTTTACTTTTTTTGATATCAAAGGTTTTATGCATCGCAGAAACAAAAAAAAAACGACAAACGGTAGCTAATAACCTTGGCTAACTAATTCATTACTTTTTTCATATGTTTGATAATGTTTTGGTGAGAAAAAAAAAAACATTTGTGAATTATTTTTACCGAAAAAAATCACTATTTTCCTATATTTTCAATTAGGGGTTCAACCCCCCATATTTTTTTTTTGTCGATAAAATTAGATGTAGTACTCAACCTTAACGGGTTAGAAGTCCGACGCCTATCACATTGTATATTTTGTAGACGCACCCACGACATAGGAGGAAATCCTTGTGTGGGGCAACGTTTAATGCCCGGTTTACATTATTCCAGTCCAGCGATCCAGTCCAGTACTGGATTGCTTACTGGACTGGATCTGTTGCGTCTACATTATTCCAGTTATTTAGAAGCCGTTAAAGTGTGAACACTACAGTGACAATGATTTTAAGAAAAGATCAGTTTCGAAAATGTTTTAAACGTGTTCAATCACTCTTGGTACAAGAAGTTATTAATGAGGTTGATAAGGAACTAAAAAAAGGAACAGTTTTGCAAGTTTGCAAAACTGTTGCACTGCAAACTGCACATACAAAGCAGTTTTACGTATAGCTTTGTTTTTATAATTTTCTGATGTTATGTCCCATAAACACGGATTATCTCTGTATATAGAGACAAACTTTATAGTTTTGTCTTCAGATAACTTCTTCACCATTGTTAAATCGATTGAAGAAAAAGTCTTCGCAAAAAAAGTCCGCTAAAACAACCAACACGTGTGTACTTCGTCAGCACTGGAATGGCACTGGATTGGCCGTCTACATTATTCCAGTTGCACTGGATTGATCGCACTGGACCGAAAAGTAGACCACGAATCCAGTTACTGGACTGGAATGCTTACTGGATTCAGTTCATTCCAGTGCCGGTTTACATTTTTCCAGTAAGCAATCCAGCACTGGACTGGATCGCTGGACTGGAATAATGTAAACCGGGCATAAAAACATAAAAAAATAATCAACTTGGTTTTATTCAATAAGTTGTGTGATATGATCCAAAGCTTCTAGGTATTGTGCTATTTTCTATTTCCTAATTATTTAGGTTGTGCATTGGATGCGATATTTCGTAGTATTTATCTCTGCATCAAAAAAACAAATAAAACAACAGAACGGTTATAGGAAAGTTTCGTCTTAAATTATATTGATCTCACACAACTTGTACTTAGTGTAACTATATTCAGATCAAGCCCGCGAAGATCCAGAGAAGACTAGAATTCTGCTTCATAAATGTCAAGTTTGGACACGTCAAAAGGAAAATTAAATAGCAAATCAAAGCTCTTAGTACGAGTTTTCATTACATTTAAATTAATCGAAACGAAACTGCGTTCGGCTCTGTGCTTGGTTGGTTTATTTGAGCCGACCAATCGGAGCTGTGACTGCGCTCTCGTTTCTATTACTTTAAACGTAAAGCAAAACTTATACTAAGAGTACATGAACATGTAAATTGGCGCGTAGTTAAAAAAAAAGTTAATATATTTTGACCGTGTTAATGTTGGTATTTATGAAGACTAGCTTCGTCAAACTCGAGTAAACTGAATAGACCGTAGCATGCTAACAAAAATTAAATGCTTTTGTAGTTTGAAGCATGTTTATCTTTGAGAATATTGTTTGGTTTTGTTATGGATAGACAAGTTATACAGAGGCTTCGTTTCTAGTCCTTAACTTCACTTCACTTGAGCAGTATTCACATGATTACGATTGATACGGTAGGTTGACGATGATGATGGCTGGGGTGGTCTTCGCAAATGATGCTGTTCATGCATCAGGTAAACTCCTCGGAGCGGCTAGCTTCTTAACTCGATCCGATATTTGGTACTTGAGGGCAGCGGGTGGGACCTGGTGTTGAAAGAAAAAGTATATGATACCAGAAAAAAATATTGAGAGCGTGGTTTGAATCCCGTTGTATGTCGTGGCCCGGAGGTATAAGACGACCGCTTCTCAGGCATGAGAGTGTGGGTTCGAAACCTATCAACAGCAAGTACCAATATGACTTTTTCCGAGTTATACGTACCTACTTTCTAAGATTATTTAAACACCACTGACAAACGGTGAAGGAAAACATCATGAGGAAATCTGCCGCCAACCCGCATTGAGCAAGCGTGGTGATTAATGCTCAAACCTTCTCCATGCGAGAAGAGGCTTTGGTCAGCAGTGGTCACTTACAGGCTGTTGATGTGATGTGTTCATGTGTGGTTCGAATACCACACGAAAGAAATCTTTGCGTGATCAGTAATCTATAATATAAAAATAAGTCAGGTTTTCCTTCCTGACGCTATAACTCCAGAACGCCGATTTCCACGGTTTTCGTTCGTCGAAAAGGTCTCGGGCTCCGTGAGGTTTATTCAGGAAAAATTCAAGAGAAAGCAGGAAAAACAGGAGAATCATTGGTGCCAAAACGGAGTTCGGCGGGTTTGCTAGTATGTTATAAAATAGAAAAATCTGTTAGGTACCTTAATTGGATCCTTGTACCAGATTTGCTTCGACTCTCTCTTGTAGCACTTGAATTCAGGCGGAGATGATATCTCGTTAATCCTTGGCATCAGAGCTTCTAGGGGTGCGGACTTACCACGCTGCAAAATATTAAAATTATGTTTCAGGGAGGAGTTAACTGTCATCCGTTATAAGGATGCGTAATTCTTATTAACTATAAAGCATGTTTTACACACGTATATATCGCACCCTTGGAATGAAAGTGACTTACTAACTCAAAATTTCTGTAACATTCGATTTTTTTCGACAAATATATTCTACAACCATAAGAAAAAAATTCAGTTTTTTGATTCGGTCACTTTCATTCTAAGGGTAGGATATCACGTATGGAGAAAAGCTCTACTAGTTTCGAGTCACAGAGGGACTCTTCATCATGAGCAGTGGGCGCAGACGTGGCGACGTCGCGCAGCCTACTTTATGACTCGAAATTAGTAGAACTTTTCTCCATTAATGTACGTGTGTAAACCGTGATTTTTAGTTAATTTTGTATATCTCACTGTCTCGCTATAGTTATTATAAAAACGCGTATCCTTGCTAAGCGTAGCGTGTGGCGTGTGGATGATGATGATATTTTTAGAGGAACAAAGTTAAGTAACCCCTTAAGTAACTTATCTAATGTAACCATTAAGCCTACACGAGCTCCATTAAATTGTACACTAACTTAGGTTGTAAGTACTTGTAAATGTACAAGAGCGAAAAGTCTATGGGTTCATGGGACTCAGCTGAGCTTCTTTTTTTTCCTATCCAATTACGAAAGGTCTTCGAGTTGGTTATCAGTAGGTGCTTAAATACAAAGCAGAGGAACCCGACTATACTTTTTCCATACTTCTCATCTGGGAGTTTTGGCCTTAATTTTGCGGCGGCACGATGATCACATCCAAATCATTGCAATTGTTATCTAGCTTTTATTTATAACTAACCTTTACAGGCGGTGGTCGGAACTCCTTTTTAGGGGCAGCGACCGTTCCGATATAATCCATGTGTTTCTTCCACTCGCTCTCTGTCCATCCTCTTTTCTTTCCAAAATCTTTAGCGTCCTGCTGCCTCTTAAGGTCTATAGTACAATGGGCTAGCTTGGAATACAGGGTTCCATTACTCGCTTCAATCATACGGTCGAGTTTTTCCAAACGTTCTTGATCAAATTTGTTTCTGTACGTCTTTTTGACTATCATCAAACGCCTGGAATAATAGATGGAAGTGAATGAGGTTGTTAGAAACTTAGATTAATAAGGATTGTGAGGGAGTATGCCAATTAAAAATTGATTTAGTCCATCAGTTAAGTAATGAAAAAATATTCGCCACGTATTTTTTTTTTATTTTGTCGTACTGGTACCAATATTTAAATAAAAGGAATCAAAGTTTAGATACGCACGCGATATTTCAAATCAATAAATCTTCGAAATTATTTGTTTCCTTCCGTAAAAAACAAAAAAGCGTGTCTAATATTTTAAAATCATCTACAAGACGGACATTAAAATAAAAGTTAGTCATCTAGCGTATTCTATGAGTAGCCCTATTTATTCAATTTTTTCTTTTCTCTTCAGCATTTGACACAGAAGAATGAACACGAGAGTACTTAAATGTTTCCTACTTCTAAAGAAACTTACCTGAGCCAAGGCCATGCAATATCATTGACTCTATCAGAAGGATGTCCATTTAAGGCGGATTTTCTGATACCAGACTGTGTGTAGCCAGGTCCATCTGAGGTATCAACGAAACCTTTTCGGGGCTGGCTTAGAAGATTTAGTCTCTTAGTTATTGTGTAGGGAAAGGTGGCGGTTGGTGGATCCACTCGCGTCTGTTTCCCCATGATGATAGCTAGCCGTCCGGAGATTTTACATTAGTCATATGTTTGTTATGGAATCACATGTTTGTTTTATCTATTACTTTGAAGGGATTTATGTATTTTTGTCCATTTCTATTGCTTTGTTGCTTGATGTGTTTGTTGACTGACGTTGTCTGTCCCAAAGGTGTCGTGCCCAAAGTGAATTTGACAGGTGTTTTCAAATTTAGATTTTTGGTTCCTTCGTTTTAGTTGCTACCTAACTAATAAGGTTTGTTTCGAAAATTCATGAACCCGAACCAGCCGAAGACTAATTTGGGCTATCCGCTGTTTTCGTGCTTTAGACATAAGGCCTTAACCTAGTAAAATAAATGTATATAGGTAGGTATCTACAGTAGTAACTCCCTTTTTTATGATGGAAACCTTCAACTGGCTCCTAGCTTTCTGGGGATAAAAGACTAGGGAGTGTGGAATTTTTACCTCACTAAAACAGCACCTGTTAGAGGCACACTAGTAATTACTTACTAAAAATAAAAATAAAAGTATTTGAGTTAGTAAAATTTATTTATAACAATTAGGTGATATTTACAATTTTGAATGTGAACGTATTTGAACGTATTTATAGACAGAAACAGGTTAATAAAAAAAATATGATTCCGAAACTATTGAAATTGCCTAAACACAAATTTTGTGTCTATGAAAGGGCTCCACTACCAGCAAAGTTGTAGTCATCATCAGTAACAGTCCATTCTACCGCCTCGGCAGCTGTTGTACCCGCTGTACCCGTGGGCCCTGCAGCACTCGTCCTTCTCAGCGTCGATGCGGGAGCAGACCTGGTCGCAGGGGCCCACACGGACGGCGCCGACGGAGGCCAACATCGCGAAGGCAATGAGGAGCAGCACAAAGGTAGTCTTGAGGAGAGCCATTGTAGTACTTTATGTCGAGACGAAGATGTGTCAACTGTGAAGCTTCACCAGTGTCGCTCCGTATATATACTCTGAGGCTGATCGTAGGTGTGTCACTAACGAGTTGTTTGTTTCATTTTTGTTATAAACTTACCTGAACAGGACAATCTTAGAAATAATTGCTTTCCTTAAAAGATTTCGTTTGTGGTTTGTGGTTTCAATGAGCGATGCGTAAAAAACATTGCAAGGAATCATGATTTTTTTTTCGGATAAAATTTGTAAACAATGCACTTAAAGTTTTAGATAGTTCGATGAACAAAAACTCCTCTTTTTTGTGGTGGGAATTCATCAATCAGTCATCCCTGGCTTGAATGACTTTCATGGAAAAGTGCTATAAAAGAGAAAATTAATACACTCCTCAAAAATGAAACCGGCTCCAAGTTTTTGTTGTCAGTAGGTATATGTACCTACTTGCTAATAGAACATAATATTACTGAAACAAAGTAGCAAAATTCAAGTTTCAAAATTAATTTTATTTCACTTCATTATCGGACTTGCATTATTATAATAAGTCTTGACATGTAAATAAAAATATGTGTTAGTAACATTGCAAGATTGCAAAGGTTAGTGCAGTGACTGGGCTAATTGTACCTAGCTGCGTAACATTTCGCGGCACGGCGGGATCGATTCCCGCACGGAACAAATTTATGTGATCTGGAAGGTACTGGGTGTTTGTGCGAAGCGGGTTGCGCATATCATTCTGAACCCGTAGTACGAGTTTGCTTTACGTTGAATGAAAACTTGGCCGGCGCGAATGAACCAACCAATCAGAGCGCCGAACGCACGAGCTGCGACAATTTGAACATCAGCCAGTTGCTCAGCACTGCATTAGTCATGACTGCCTCGTTGGTCGAGTGGTCGCAAGTGCGACTGCCGAACAAGGGGTCTCGGGTTCGATTCCCGGGTCGGGCAAAGTATTACTGTGTATTTTCGGATTTTCGAAAATTTCTCGGTAGTAGCACGGAGTCTGGAATTATGTCCAGGATATGGCAATAGGCTCACCCCTATTACATGGGACTTAAAACACAAATGGTGAAAAGTGGGTGTACATTGTATAGCGGCATTATGTGCCGTAATGTGCACCTCTGCCTACCCCTTCGGGGATAAAAGGCGTGGCGTTGTGTGTGTGTGTGTGTGCATTAGCCATGACGTCTATGATAAATCTGCATTATTGCATGAGCATAGCCGCGTGCAATACTAGTTTATCTAATAAAGTTAGTTTACATGACCAGTCTTCCTCAACATCTAAGAAACTCTTTGTTGTGGTTACTGGTTTCTCCCAGATCTAGTTGGATGAATCAAGATCACCTCTTTCCTCCTCGAAACCACAAGAAACGAGAATGAAGAAGATAAATGCCTCCTCCCACCCAGTGTAAGATGAAGGAAACTCTTACTGAATAAAAAACACCCCGTTCCAACTCCTCGGGCCTTCGTAGGTATTTCATTGCAGTAATCCACCGCCCTCATCGGGTGTCAAACAGGTCCAAAGATTCCAGTTTCTTTGATGTGGAAGCAAATACATCATTTCTACGTATAAAATGTACCTGAAAGTTACGTCACGCGATATTACAAATCGATATATATCTTTGAAAGTATTGGTTTCCGTAAGAAAATAAATACGTGTCTAATATTTTAAAGTAATCTACAACTTTTTGGGAAGAAAGACTGAGGAGTATGGGAATTAAACCATCCTCATTGTCACCGACACCATTAACACAAGCACCCATAAGGATCACTGTACCAAGAAAAAGTACATTGGATGATTAGGGCACCCTGAAAAAAAAAGGATCACTGTACTGGGTCTTAGATCCATAAGGGGTCAAATCTATAAGGGTCACCGTACTACACCGTAATAGGAAACCTAAACTATGTACATAAAAATATATTCTTTAAAATACTATAAACAATTAGATATCGTTTATTTAGATTAATTAATACAAGTAGGGTTATCAATTTTTCTAATATATGGAGATAAGACGCAGAAGTAATCGCTCTACTTGTTATTTGTTTAAGGAAAATAATAATCACATTAACACTTTTCCAAGAACCACCAAAAACATTATTGACCTTTGCTTTTGTCTCTGGGGGAAGCACTCGAATATGGCAATAAAATAAACCGCAATGAATAAAACAATTTACATAATGATTATGTTAATTATATACGCACGTAAGCTTTTTGACCAGACATTCTGATTCATGACGATCGATGTAAATATTGCGCAGCGAAATGAGACAAAACGTAAACACCAGTGTTTGAGGAAAAGCATCTTTTTTATTTACACATAATTATCCTGTTCAGGTAGGTGCGTAATAAATAAGAAATAACCCGCTTATGACACATACACAGTATAAATAAGGTGTGAGGCTGTGGAAGCTCCACAGTTGACACATCTTCGTCTCGCTGCAATCGTCTCTCGACATCAAGTACTCCAGTACAATGGCTGCCCTCAAGACCACCCTCGTGCTGCTCCTCATTGCCTTCGCGATGTTGGCCTCCGTCGGCGCCGTCCGTGTGGGCCCCTGCGACCAGGTCTGCTCCCGCATCGACGCTGAGAAGGACGAGTGCTGCAGGGCTCACGGGTACAGCGGGTACAACAGCTGCCGAGGCGGTAGAATGGACTGTTACTGATTATGACCCCAACAACTGAACAACTCGACAAATCAGCGATATACAAACCTTCTACTAACATCAAATAACATTTTCGGTACATACTTTATCCACAATCTACGACATAACTCCTACATAGGTTCCGTCTCCAAACGTATATGAGTTAATCAATGTTCTTCAATCCTGTTCAAGTTATAACCAAAATTGTAAATATTAAACATAATAAATGCTATATTTTCGCCTAAGTACAATTTTTAATTTTATTACCCTTTGTAAAAAACCGCAAATGAAAGGAAATATAGTCAAATGAGATGAGATGAAGGGAAATATTTAATTGGTGATACCTACTTTGGGTAAGTCTCCCTAAGGATATGCCGTTACAGGTGTTACATAATGGGGGCTCCGGAGTTAATCTATCCAGAGGGCCTTCATGGATGGTGTTAACCGGGGTGGTTGTGGTTTTAGTGAGGTAATAATCCCACATCCCTAGTCTTTCTCACCTATAAAAATCAGGCGCTTTTTGAAGGCGTATCTTTAAAAAAAGGTAGGTATTATTATATCATATCCTGATGTAAACAAACTAGGTTTGCTCTCATTACATGAAACACCTAAATTAGGGCGCTTTCCACCAGAGATGTGCTATGCTGCGTTGCTGTAAATGTGTTTGGCTTCCACTTCCACCAATCATATTCATTGGTACACAGTATAGCATAGCACTGGAAACGTGCTTTGCTAAGCTATGTTTTATATGGACAGATGCGTCCCATAACGTGCACTTATGCCTACCCCTTCGGGGATTAAAGGCGTAAAATAATATAACTTAATGGACACAAAATTTTAAACAGCTTACTGTCAGTCGTTCTACGTCAGCCAGATTTGGTAGGAGTAGAACTCGTATTGAAAGCTCACCTCGTTTACTCGAGTACACGTGAAAAGAGCATAATACGCTACTTTTCGTGTGCAAATAATAACGCATTATGCATGCTGAAACTACCCTAGTGCGACTGGCACGATCGGTGAAAAAAGGGTAGGTACTTAACGGATTTCTATGACCTCTTCAGGAAATACGGGTTCGCCTTACTAATGCGTTTGTGCGCATGTAGCAATTCAATTGTATCTGTGGTGTTAAATCGATTTTATATATTGCAAGAGATAGAAATGAGAATTTTAATTTAATATTAAAAAATAAACTAAAAACGTCACGCCTTTTATACCAGACACAATTCCCCCCCAGAGGTGCTCGATAAACTGAAAAAACACCCAGTAATACTTTGCTCGACACGGGAATCGAACCCGAGACCCCTTGCCCGGCAGTCGCAATTGCGACCACTCGACCAACGAGGCAGTCAGCGACGACAGTCGAGCAACGAGGGGGTGAGCCTATTGCCATATACCAGACACAATTCCAGACTCCGTGCTACTACTGAGAAATTTTCGATAAACTGAAAAAACACCCAGTAATACTTTGCTCGACACGGGAATCGAACCCGAGACCCCTTGCCCGGCAGTCGCAATTGCGACCACTCGACCAACGAGGCAGTCAGCGACGACAGTCGAGCAACGAGGAAGGCAGTATAATTTAATTTAATATTAATCTGGTTTTAATTTAATTTAAATTAGATCGTTAATTTAAAAAATCAGTTTTCTACTATTAAACTCCAGGAAACTCTAAACTTAATGGTGATTTAATTCGACCCACTTCAAAGAATTACTAAGTATGGAGTTGTAATAGGGTACATTCGATACTAATTTTCTTGTAGATTATTTTAATACGTTAGACACGTATTTTTTATTTTCTTACGGAAACAAATGCTTTCGAAGATATATATCGATTTGAAATATCGCGTAGCTGAGAAAGAGATGTGAGATATGAAATCCATTTAGTGCCTTAATGGCCGAATGTAATAATCGATTTTAGCCCAAAATCTATGAATTAAGCTTGAGTTTTCATTTTAAATCCAGTGTCGCTCTCACAGTAAATACGAATCTAACGACACCTCTCAACTCAAAATCTGTCAAGCCGTTTAGGCTAGAGAGTGAGAAATATTCGAATTTGGCGCCAAAAATCCGCCATTTTGTTTTTTTTACTATTTTGATATATCCAGTGTCACTCTCACAGTAAATACGAATCTAACGACACCTCTCAAGTCAAAATCCATCAAGCCGTTTAGGCTGCAGAGCGTGCCAAACAATTATACATACATACATACATACATACATACATACATACATACATACATACATACATACATACATACATACACTCGAAAAACATAACCCTCCTTCTGGCGCAGTCGGGTAAAAATAGATTCATTCAGTGATATTGCATTAAGGTCTATTACTTAGTGGGTGCTGGGTCTCTATCTATGCAGTAAACTGGTGATAGGAGAGCTGATCACAAATCCCTGACGATAAACACTTTAAACAACTATATGTGTTCCATCCACCCAAAAAAAGTAAAACAAAGGTGGTCTCTTGACCGTTTATAGTTTTTTTTTTTATTTTTGGCCATGGTCGTCCCCTGCATGGCAAAGGCCTCCTTACCCTCCTTCCACTCCTCTCTGTCCGTTTACAGAAAATTTACTTATTACGATGAACGAGAATATAAAATGTTTCCTTATATGTACATATTTATTGCACATAGGACATACCATAAAGTTGTTATGGTCTTGACTAAGGCAATTAGACTACGGGGAAACCACGACAAAGAGTTTCTTAGACATTGAGGAAGTCTGGTCAGGTAAACTAACTCTATTAGCTAAACTAGCAATGCACGCAGCTTCACTCGAGATTTATAATAGATAATCCGATCTAAGCGAATCATAGATATATATATATATATATATATATAATAGTTTTGTGAAGCCGACATTTTTATTTTTTTAAAACATTGCACTACGTCGTGGGTGCATTTACAAACATACAAGTTCACAAGCACATGGCACCCAGACCCGAAACAACAATTTGTAGATCACACAAAGAGTTACATTGCACGGCAGCCAGTTGCCACCGCGCCAATCGTGCAACCAATTAATATTACTTTACCTCAGTACATGACTACATAAATGTAGGTACCTACTTTAAATTTTGCCTTACCTACTAGCTATTATTGCGACCCGTATCATAAATTTCATAAGCTATTTGTTCGTTAACAGCCGATAATTAAGAGAAGGAAATTAGAAACAGATACAAAGATGGAAGTTAGGTTTTCCCTCATCTGATAACCGACGCCATAATGTTTTGTTGTTAATAGATAAGTAGGTACTTATTTCGTGGCACACGTGCCAATGATACCACATAACTAGTAAAATCATTTGAGGGTTTTTTTTAACGATAGATGTAATAAAAGTAAACATTAACTAGTTAAGTGATACACATATTATGATTAGACTCCGTATTAATACCGACCGACGTTGGTGGAACTTCACAGTTGACACATCTTCGTCTCGCTGCAACCGTCTCTCGACATCAAGTACTCCAGTACAATGGCTGCCCTCAAGACCACCCTCGTGCTGCTCCTCATTGCCTTCGCGATGTTGGCCTCCGTCGGCGCCGTCCGTGTGGGCCCCTGCGACCAGGTCTGCTCCCGCATCGACGCTGAGAAGGACGAGTGCTGCAGGGCTCACGGGTACAGCGGGTACGACAGCTGCCGAGGCGGTAGAATGGACTGTTACTGATAATGCTACCAACAACTCTGCGTAAAAGAATTTTCTATTCGTAACAGGGATAACTCGGCTGTCAGTTTAAACTTTGATATTTTTTTTTACAAGCCAAGTCTTGTTTGTATTTCATAGTTCTTTCATAATCCGACATATTGTTCTTTACATTTCTGTCGGTCTGTATATTTACCTCTATATAATTTACTATTGTTCTTCACCAACATTCACTAAAACTTAATAATTCATTAAATCAATCCTATGTACAATAGGCTCACCGCCTATTACATGGGACTTATAACACACATGGTGAAAAGTGGATGTACGTGGCTGTACATTGTATAGCGGCATTACGTGTCGTAATGAGCACCTCTGCCTTCTCCTTCGGGGATAAAAGGCGTGACGTTGACGTTGATCAATCCTATGTAATGAATAAATTATTTTTTTCAAAATATTATGTTTCATTATATGATTTAACCTCAGATATATGTAGAATAAGAAATAAATAGGTTAATTATGTACAAATGAAAATGCAACTTCAGGATGAGGACTCTCAGTTTAAATTCCCGAGTCAGCAAAGTATTATTTATTTTCAATTGGTGAAATTCTCACAGGTTTATCGTGTGGTTAGGTCTAAATGGGTAAAAGTTTTTTATATTAAGTGTGGGTGAGCCATGCTTCGGCACAAATGGGTCTGCTCCACCGGAGTGATACCACGGTCTCACAGAAAACTGACGTGATAGATTGCACAACTCCTATTCATAATATAACTATAAATACATGTAGCAATAAATTTATGTAAGGTAGAATAATTTAATATGTGCACAATTTGCATCTTTACTTTTTCCTTCGAACTTATATGTATCTATTAAGTATGGAAATTATGTTGTGTATGTAAGCAATATTAGATGCCGCTGGGCTGGTCTGATGAACTGGTTCCGTATCTACGTCATAATTTTGTTGACGTACTCTCTGGTTCCGACTCTATGTGTAATCTTGTTTCTGATACAAAAATTGATTTACTAATTTATGTAACTTGTTTTTTAGTAGGTACCTACTATGAATCATTTTATGTTTTGTAAACATCATCCAAAGATGCGGGTTTGGTACCCGTATGTATTCGTATTCATTATACGTACTTAAATACTGCTTATAAAATAAAAATAAATATATTTTTTAGAGAAATAGAGAACCGACCAGTAGCGGGAGCATGGCTCAAACTACCAGAGACAGATAGTTTCAAATTCGCACGCTCATTTTAAAAGAGCGAATGCCTTAACCTCTGTACCATAGTGACAATCAATGAAGTACCTATTCACCTATTTAATTCGCCATTATAAATTAAAACAATAAAAAAATCATACGTTGAAGTCAATTCCTTGATTAATGTTTCAACAAATAAATTATATTGACTGATAAATTATTCATTAATTCAAGAGCTTAGTTGCCAATAGCAACAAATATTAATTTATGTAAATCAAATTACCTACCTACCTAGTATTATAGTACCGGTAAACTATGGCAACTTTACCGGACCCTTGGCAACTTTACCATACTATAGGTATTCAGTATAAACTCATTTATCTAAAAATCTACCCACTAGAATTCTGTTTTGTAATAGTAGTATTTTTTAGACATTAAAAGGAAATATTTACTATATTTTGCGTAGACGCAAGACTGCTATTATGCCAGTAATGGCCGTCACAATGTATGCGTGAAAATGTGCTAAAAGTTAGTAGTTCCTAAATTGTGCTCACAGAGCCTTAATTATATGTCACAGGTGAGTGAAATTTTGATCTTGAATGTATAATATAGTTGGGATTACTGTTGTAATGTCAGCAATTGCTTTTTCTTCAATTTATTGATAAATAATCGCTTCGGTAATGTTGACACAGGTTAGGTAAAGTTGCCACGGCCTGCTTTGTGGCAACTTTACCTGCAGTTAGGGTTGGCAATAAATGTTTTTTTCTTGTTTGTGTGTATGTAACCATTTTCGAATACCTAAATTTCCCAGCATAATAGTGAATATCCTGGATGATAAGTTATAATGTATTTAATAATACCTTTTGTTTTAGAGCCAAAATGGCTCACATGAAACAAAACCGCAGATAACTCGGAGTTAGACAATATAAAAAGTATACGAAAGTAATGTTAAAATTAGCTATGGAGATAGTGAAGTCAAAAAATTAAAAAGTCAAAAGATTAAACATTATTTTGTAGCCTTTTTTTACAATTTTAAACATAAATACTTAAAATTTTAGAACTTAATTTAGTTTAAAAGGGAACAATATTTATGTCAGATATTTATGCTTTTTTTTACTTTATGTTTAAGGTTTATAATATTTTTTTTAAATATACATGTCATAAAATAATTTCTCATTTTTTGACAACCCCGAGCGTAAAAAATTATTTGTATGTAAATTACGATGAAACCCGTGGCAACTTTCCCGACTGTCTGTGTAGCCGTCTTTATAGATTTCCTCATATTGTTTGCATTATAATACGAAGAGGTCCTAGATGAAGCCCTCTGTACCTCAACAACTCTTTAATATGCAATACACGATGAATACGGCGCGTAGGTAAAGTTGCCAAAAATTTGGTATCTTTACCCATGTTGTTTTTTCTTTACTACGGCTAAAGTAAGCGTTTGTATATAATGACGATTACGGTAAAGTGAGCCAGATAGACTACAATTCTAAATATATAGTTTTGGTTTCTATGCGTCTTATGGTTAAAAATATATTTCGATTTTTGTTCCAAAATATGGTAAAGTTGCCATGTTTTACGGTACTACGAAAATTAATGACGTAGACAAACATACGAGTTTATTATGTCCATATCTAAAGCATCAATGTAGCGATTGGTTTACAAAACTAGTACTTATAGTTGTAAAACTGGTTTTATTCAGTTGTTGGGACAAATTATGAATAATTTAAATTTTCTAAACAAACCTTGTATTATTGTTGAGAATTTTTAATACATAAAACACCAATAATACATACTTTTTTTTTGAGGGAGGAAAGTCATGCAATGCCTTCTCCCCTGGGTGAGGCAAAAGGGTAATGTCAGACTCTTAATGTCTAAAAACCACCCCGTTCCTATCTTCGATGTGTGTTCGATAGTCATGCTTGCTGCAGTATAGATAGGTCATGCTCAAAGACTGTTATTAAATAATATTTTCAATAAAAAAAACCTTACTTTATAATTAAAACAAATGAAAGCGTTATTATGAAGCTTCTTCTTACTAAAGTGCTCAATACTGTTTTACATCCAGTTTCCTTATTTGAGTGCTATAACAAGGCTTAGCAGCCTATTACGTTTAGCCCAGAATTACCACAGGGCACAGGGATACAAAGAACACAGAGTAGAAAAAAATTAAACAAAATATTTAGAATAACTAATTACATTTATTAATTTTGATTATTTACAATTTTGGCGTGAACGTGTATGAAGAACGATGGTAATATGTTTGGAGCCACTCTAGATTCATTCACACTCTTGGAGTCACTGTATATAGTATACGGAGTAGACGTATTAATCAAATATTGAAGTTTTACAAACAATTAAGTAATCACCGGTAGGCTTGCACCTATGCTACCTTTAAATTATGAGTGCGAAAGGCTCCTTTACTAGCAGTTGTTGATGGTGTCATCATCAGTAACAGTCCATTCTACCGCCTCGGCAGCTGTTGTACCCGCTGTACCCGTGAGCCCTGCAGCACTCGTCCTTCTCAGCGTCGATGCGGGAGCAGACCTGGTCGCAGGGGCCCACACGGACGGCGCCGACGGAGGCCAACATCGCGAAGGCAATGAGGAGCAGCACAAAGGTAGTCTTGAGGAGAGCCATTGTAGTACTTGATGTCGAGACGAAGATGTGTCAACTGTGAAGCTTCACCAGTGTCGCTCCGTATATATACTCTAGTAACGTATGTAGGTATTCAAGTATGTCATAAACTGGTTATTGTTTCTTTGTTAGGTATCTACCTGAACAGGATAATTTGAGGCAAAATAAAAATCAAGCTTTTCCTCAAACATAATTTGTATTTACATCTTGTGTCATTTCTCTTATTAACATGCGATCGTAAATTGGCATATTATTGCGTAAATTGTTTTTTTTTTGTTGAATTTTGTCATGTTTTCATTATTATGTGTTTCCCCCAGATACAACGACGTAGGTAATTAGTTAATGATTTCGGTTGAACAAAAAATTAAACGTATTTCATACGAATCGTTAAGTTTATAGCCTGGTATTGCTTGGTCGTTCAATTTAATCTATTAACTTTTCTATCACCATTTGTGTTTAAGAAATTCGAAATACTCTGCCCTTTTTGGAAGAGGGGAAAATCCAATTCAATGACTTTTCTCGCCAGGCGAGAGGGGGTGTTAGACTCTTACTGACTAAAAACCACCACGTTCCTACTCCTGCTTTTCGAGCTGGAGCCCTGGTAAGCCCGCTAGGTGGTCCGCAGCTCCGGAAATACCCTACCCTAATATCTCAATTTCTATGTTTGGCAGGCAGGTTTGAGGTTGCACTTAGTTAATGTTGCTGCCTGGTCTGCATCAGATCAGTCCCGTGGGCCGCAATTGGCACTCCTGGGGAGCATGTCAACTTTTAGTTAGGTAAATTATTACATAAAACTTTATATAGAGCGTATACATAGTAGAACAAAGGCGCAATTAATTAATCAGATCAACATCGCGGCTTCAAGGTATGAGGTGATGATCTTGACTCATGTAGGTTGAAGTATGTCTCGGGGAAACCACAACAAACAGGTGCTTAGACATTGAGGAAGTCTGGATAGGTAAATTAATTTTACTAGCTAAACTAGAACTTCACTCGGCATCACTCATTCTGTGCGAATCCGAATGTTATGTAAAAAGTGTAAGCTTAATATAAAGCTTACTAGGTTTTAATATTATGTATATTTACGTAATTAAAATTTTCTGTTGCTATGATTCGCATCATAAGCTCTGCGCCATAACATAAGACAATTCTGTTAGCAAACGTCTTGTGGATTTTTGGACAATTACAAAAAAGTGTATAGATTTCCTCTTTCCCATGTTTAATGAGAGTTTGGTATAGTTTAGAGAATGATATAAATTGTCAACTCTCTTTGTTTAAATCTTCAGATCTGTATGTTAATGTTAAAAAAGTTTTCAATATACTAGTAGGTATGTCTCGGTTGGCTATATTGTTTTGGCTCTAGCTGCGACCAATTTGTGATTTTTCTATACTAAACATAGGATAAAATAGAAGTGTAGAAGAAAAAAGTTTATCCAGTCGCGTCCCTGAAATGGTGACAAATATTAGCTAACTTAATATATTCCACATTGTTTACAATTTGGCTAAAAACCAAAACAAACATATCATGTTATGTTATTGTCAACTATTTAGTGCGGCACGTGTGGCCATGACAAAACATAAACATAAACAAAATCAGTTAAGGAAAATGTGATAAAAAATTATCCTGTTCTGATAGGTATAATAAATTAGTAAACAACTATGTAGTGACACACCTACTATATCAGACTCAGAGTATATATACGGAGCGACACTATTGAAGCTTCACAGTTGACACATCTTCGTCTCGCTGCAATCGTCTCTCGACACCAAGTACTCCAGTACAATGGCTGCCCTCAAGACCACCCTCGTGCTGCTCCTCATTGCCTTCGCGATGTTGGCCTCCGTCGGCGCCGTCCGTGTGGGCCCCTGCGACCAGGTCTGCTCCCGCATCGACGCTGAGAAGGACGAGTGCTGCAGGGCTCACGGGTACAGCGGGTACAACAGCTGCCGAGGCGGTAGAATGGACTGTTACTGATGATGACAACTTTGCCCTACCGTATTCATGACTTGAACAACTCTGCTGCCTTCTAAAACTTCGGTATTTTTATGATATCGATATGTTTGTCGATATAGAATCTACGTAAATAATGTAATTATAATTATTAAATATACATATTTAGTTTAAATAATTTGTTTGACTCTATATCCTATATTATTTTATTCTTACCCTGGCCCTATACAAGGGGTGTAAGATAAGTTTGAGAAGTTCCAAAAAAGGAAATCTAATGCCAAAAAAATTGATAGTGGCGCTGCCGTTTGTAAGAATTTTAATTTTTGGCATTTTTTTAAACAGAAAAAAATTTTTTTGGCTATACGTAAACAATTGCGTAGATCAATAAAAACAAATTATTAATATTTCCTTGAAACATGATTATTGTAAAGCAATTAGGTAGCCCCAAATACAGATCACTTCCAACCAGTCGTTCAACAGTAGGTAATAGTAGTATTGTGGCTGATATGATGACGATGATGACGATGATGATGATGAACTACAAACTACCAGCACATACCTACAGTTTGTTAGTTTGAAAATTATGTTTACATCTACCTTTGGTGATACAATTCAGAAAACATATGCATGGTATTGAGGGCGAGCTATGGCGTTAATTTTGTGGATTTCATAAATAATTATTTTAATGATTTTGTGTGGTCGATGGTACTTAACAACCTGAAGAATTTCATGAAGTATGATTGAAGATTTACAATTAACTATTACAATAAGGTAAGCGTGCAGTTTTAAAAATACTCGTCAATGGCAGGCGACTTGTTCCTCAAGTCACCCTTGTGTGGGGATTATACCAAGGAAAAGAAACAGAAGAAATCAGGTGTCTTTAGCTCAACAATGGACGGATACAGATTTTTTTGACGGAGAAAACCATCGACTGTCTCCTTGGTCAAGTGGTCGCAAGTGCGACTGCCATACAAGGGGTTCGATTCCCAGGTCGGGCAAAGTATTGCTGAGCCTCTTTCGGTTTTCCGAAAATTCTCAGTGGTAGCACGGAGCCTGGAATTGTGTCCAGTATATGGCAGTAGGCTCACCCCCTATTACATGGGACTTCTAACACAAATGGCTAAAAGTGGGTATACACCTCTGCCTACCCCATCGGGGATAAAAGGCGTGACGTTGCGTGCCTGTAGAAAACCATCTAACATCTTCTCTTGGCTCAGATGAGGAGAGAGTAGACTGTAGACTTGCTTTTGCTTTGAGTTGCTGCTGCTGCGTGCGTTCCTATTCCTGCTTTGAGCTGGAGCCCCGGCAAACCGCTAGGTCCGCAGCTTCATGCGCACGCAACTGATGTTATCATACGGAAATCTATCAAATGCCAATACCTTTGCGAACCCTTTGAGAATTAATGAAGGAAATGTTTAGTCAATCTATTATATATAAAAATTGAAAAAAATTATTAGTATGTAAATTAAATCAATATACATAATGTCCTAAAACTCAAGGATATAACTTGAACTTGGAGGCTTACACGTGAATAATTCTCATCGATTGACATTGATATTGTTAATTTTCGTACTCTTGAGTTGCAATACTAGCGCCCATTGCATACATGGGGCCCAGTAGGGCTGATGCCTTATCCGGTGCTGCGGACAACCTAGTGGGTTTACCGGGGCTCGGGCTCGACAAGCAGGAGTAGGAACGGGGTGGCTTTTAATCAGTAAGAGTCTGACACTGCCCCTCGCCTTGCCCTGGCGAGAAAAGTCATTGGATGATTTTCATCCCTGAAAAAAAAAGCGCTCGTTGCATCCGTATTGCGTAGATATTGAATGAACTAAATTATCAATAGCATCCTAGTTCAATAGCTAGGATATATGGTATTCCGTGCTCTGAATGCTATTTTAACAGTTTCGTAGCTGTTAGCTCGTGCCTACGATTGGGGTTGTATAGTTATGACAATGAATAGAGATTTTATTGAATAGATTTTTTTCACACTAGTATTTTCTCCTGTATCATGGGGTGCGTTTACAAACATACAAGTTCACAAACACGGATTTAAATTGAATTGACATTGAGATTGGTTACAAGAGTAAGCAACCAGGATAGGCTTCCATAAAATATAGGTGGTGACTGCTAGTGACAAATGTCCACATAAGTACTTTAAAAAATTTGTCGCACGTGAAGCCGCGGTCGCGACTATGTAAATTCGCCATTGTGATTGTGACCATAAAACTTTAATGTAGCTAATACTTTTTATACAGAATTCCTCAATATCCAGTTGTGGTTTCCCCAAGACATGTTTATGTGCGTCAAGATCACCACCTTCCTCCTTAGGGCTGCGCAGACGAGCCACTTTTGTCTGCTGAAGATTTCCAAGACAAGCTGAAGACCAATTCAGAACTGTGATTGTCTTCTTGATCGGTTTCTTAGGGTAGAATTTTTTTAAGGGACCTTTATTGATAATAAAGATATCCGTAGAAAATTCTTCGTCTGCCAAGTTATAAGTATAATAAGTTGTTAAGAACAAAAGATTTATATATAAGCAGTTTACTAATTACAAATTAGAAATTAGTTAATCAAAGTCAAAATTTCAGTTAATCCGCGTAGAGACAATTTTTAACGAAGTAAATACTGTCCGTCAGTCTATTCATCAATGAAGGTAGGTGATTGTTCTAATTTCCAAAGTATAGATACATATAAGGAAAAACGAGAAAGAAACTCCTTTCTCAGTCACTAGGGAAGTACTTACAGTACCTACTTTCGAACCGATACGACCATCAAACCTTAAAAAAAGAGCGTATTCCTTTTTAAAAGGCCAGCAACGCACCTGTGACTCTGCGGTGTCCACGTGCGGCGCGGATCGCTTACCATCAGATGATCCGTCTGCTCGTTTGCCCCCGATTCCATAAAATCATTGATTAATAAGGGAACGACGTTTATAAAAACAAAAAAGAACTTCATTCATAGTCCCTCGTCTGCACAGGCCTTTACACTTAGTCACAAGACGCAATAAAGCAATTGAAACAATGAGGACACGCGACTTAGTACCAGTCAGTCAGCTGCACACTACATACGGCTATATGCACTAGATCTAGGTAATGCAACAAGGAAAACCTGTAATTGCATAATGTTTATATACAAAAAAAAATTGGCTCAATCTTGTTTATAAGTAGTGCAATATCATGAATATTTATGAGTAGCAGTTAAGAATTCGATAAATGGGGTGGCCGACCACCACAGATGGGGCCCAATAGGACCAATGTCTGATCAGGGGGCCTACTCTAATTCAACGTAAAACGAGGTTTCGGATGGAACTTTGCAGATTGCATACAATTATATTTATTGCGAACTTCCGTGATGATAAATAAATTGGTTTTAAAATAAAATTTAAAATAAAACGTTATTTTAATTAATTTCATTAGTAAACCAATAAAACTTACGGCCGAAGATTAAACGAAACTTCGCATTTGATAATTGGAGTTGCCCTACAGGAGCTGCGGACTACCTAGCGGATTTACGGCTCCGGCTCGAAAAGCAGGAGTAAAAACGGGGTAACAACACAACCTGTGATAGTCACTTGCTGGGTTGAAACCTTCTATATGTTTGCACGATTTCCAATGAAATGATCTCCACGCTTAGCAGGTTGGAGATGCAAAGTAAATATCAACCTATAATTAATTTGAAATATTTCCAATCTAATAATCCTTATAAATTGTAGACCTATAAAATCAGTAGGTGGTACTGATTAAGGTATCGATTTTAGAACAAATTTTTAAAAATTAAATATTTAAGTATCCTTATCTCAGGGGAACCACATGACGTTGAGGAAGAAGCATCAATAAGTATAATAAATAATTTCGATAAAAATATTTTCGGTCGAGTGAATTTGAATAAAGTGACGTCAATGGGCAGAATCTCGGAATGACGCGCACGCAATGAAATGGGATTGTCGAAACCAGTATAAGTTTAGTATGTAGTCTTTGGGTTGTCGTAAATTAGTCCCAAAGTAAATGCACAAACAACAACAAAAACAGATTAGTTTTTTATTAATTTTAAGTTAAGTTTTTAGTTTGCTGCGGACTACCTAGCGGGTCGCCGTGGCTTCAGCTCGAAAAGCAGGATTAGGAACAGGGTGGTTTTTAGTCAGTTATAGTCTGACATTCTGACAAACACCGCCTTGTGCGAGGCGTGAGGGATCGCGCTACAGAAGAGGAGTGGACGGAGGATAGGGAGACCTTTGTGGGACGATCACAGTTGATATAAATAAATATCGTATTATCATTTAGAATTTAAATTGATTCTGACCATACAGATACATACATGTTGCGCCATCTATATCTTGCACTGTGTATCAGGTTGATCGCCCTCTGTGAGTGTTCTAAGCCAAACCGAATGCCAAATAAATATAGGTATCGAATAGGTATCAATAAAATTTTACGAAAAATACTTATGAATCGGATGTTTAAATACTTGGTTAATTTTAATTAAATATCTTTTGTCGCTCTTTCTCTTTATGAACCCAAGCTATCATGTCTTGTTCATTTTCTATTATGAGGAGCTTTAGGTAGATATAATTGTATAAAATGTATGTACCTGAATAATTACCTTGGCGTTTAAAAAAGTAGGTACTACATTTTCCTTATTAGACGACGCATACAATGCATCTATGCGTCTATGTAGGTACTTACCATAAAATCAGGGCAAGTCATTAAAAGCTGTTATCCTGTTAAAACAAGAAACAGCATCAGACTCCGAATAAATACGGAGCGACACTAGTGAAGCTTCACAGTTGACACATCTTCGTCTCGCTGCAATCGTCTCTCGACACCAAGTACTCCAGTACAATGGCTGCCCTCAAGACCACCCTCGTGCTGCTCCTCATTGCCTTCGCGATGTTCGTGACAATAGAGGCAGTGACCGTGACTAGAGTACCACAATGTGACCAGGTCTGCGGCCCAGTGGATACTGAGAGGAACGCCTGCTGCAAAGCTCATGGATATGTGGGTTACAGCCACTGCGTTGGTGGAGGAATGCGTTGTTACAAATAACAGAATTTCACTGGTAACTTCTATGGTGGGTGTCCATGGGCGGCGTTGATTGCTTACCATCAGATGATCTGTCTCTTTCGTGCACCTTATCCCGTAAAAACTGTTGTTTCAATATTATCAAGTCATAAGTATGTATGGTCTCTTCTGAACCACGTCATTGAGTTCCATTAAATTTAACATTCAGTCACTGCTACCCACGAAGTGGACATCGTCAGTCTACCTAGCTGGAGGACGCTCTGCACTACGTCTGCTGAAGCGGTCTACACTACAGAATACTTCTAAAACATCGGTTGTATTATTTTTAGCACGTATGTTGTATTATTTCTTAGATAAAATAATTACATAATTATGTCCATCTTAGTTGTTTGTTTGTTCTCTAAACGTTATTGGTAATGTAGATTATTTATCTACAATAATAAAAAAATCGAATAATATTAAATGGTATTAATCAAATATTTATCTATTAAATATTTGAGTATGGTAGATTAGTCTACTGCTCAGTACCCTTAGTACGAGTTCGCTTTACGTTGAATGAAAACATACTCGTACTGAGGTATACAATAGTGCGACCAAAAATGCCGTTTTAAGGTGACATCAAAAGGTCATCAACAGCCTATAAGTTAAAACCTCTTCTCACACGGAGAAGGTTTGAGCATTAATCTCCACGCTTGGTGAAAGGGTTTATAAGGTTCTAAACATAATCGCTATTATTTACCAAATAAAACAACGGAAATGTTCATGAAAAACGTTTGTATTAGATTCTTAACATAATGATCTCACAAGACAACAATACTGATCTCATACCAAACATTTTGAACCAACGTTAGCCTTACTTCACACTGTTTCACCTATAAACGAGTTGCAAAGTCACTGACATACGAACCGAGATCGTATTCAATACAAATAATTACAAAAAAAATCAAAATAAAACAAAATAAATGTTGAAAAATAAAAGCAAAATCTGAAAAAGGAAAGCAATATCTATTTCTACCACACAATGTTGCCAGACTACTGAGATTTTTACTTTATTTTCTACCAAAATGTGTATACAAAACTATTTGTGTATTATTTTTAATTATAAATTATTTCAGTGTAGCAATAAAATTCTGGCAACATGAAAACGTATGCGAAATAATCAAGCATTGTACCCCTAACCATTTAGGTGCCATTATTGTACAGAATTCATAGAAAATAATAATAATAAAATTTGTTCTAGTGACATACAATTCTATAGGTGAAATCCATTCAATTGCGTGACAAAAGTCTAGATGATCACATATTCCTAACTTACTTGAAAATGTATCGAAAAATATTACAATATAATCTTCGATTTTACTACGGCAAGTAGGAATATGCGCCATCTGTGTTAAGAAATGTGCGGCGCCAAAACATATGAAGGCCCGCACAGCAATAAATAATTAAATAAAATAACAAGTCCTCCAAAAAATGCATAATAATGCATGCGTTCAGAAAATTTTCACAAAGTGGATGTAATAGCACCCGTAAAAAATAAATTGACATTAAAGATACAGTTTAAAGGTTTCAGAAAAATATTCCGCTATCAAATACCACGTATATCAAGATTAGACATTTATGTTTAATTTTTTAACATGTAACACTGACAAGATATGTCATAAAAATTATTGTATCTGGTAATACTAGTTAATGTTTCAATTTTAGAACACAATGTTTTAACGCATTACTTTGAGACGTGTTCCCAATAATATGAATGTAATAATAAATAATATCACTCATTAAATAGTTTATAAATCTTGTTATACATGTTAGTTGACGGTAGCGGAGACGGTGTTGATGTTGCCGTCAGTTTTGACGTCAGTGACGTCATCCTTGGGGGTGTTGCCCTCTATATCCTCTAGACCTTTATTGGCCCGTCCGTATAGATCAGCGGTTGTGAGGATTGTGGGCTGTGGCGAGTCTCCTCGAGGTGTGAGGTCTTCTTCCAGCATTTTCTTGTGCTTTCCTCGGTTGACAAAGCTGTAATATGTTTATAATTAGTATTGTAGGATTTTTTTATAGACTATGCATCTATTCTGAAGTATAATCGGCTCTTGTGTCGAAGTTAAGGGATATTCATTCATTTGAAGGAAGATTTTTGCAAGTCAATATCATTTATTTAAGCTAAAATGCAGTTTGACAAATAACTACATAATTACTTTATAAAACATTTGTCTGTACCCTTAGTACGAGTTTGCTTTACGTTGAACGAAACAGAATGAGAACGCATTCGGCACTCTGATTGGCCGACACGAATAAACCAACCAATCAGACCGCCAAACGCGCTCTCGTTTTATTTTCGTTCAACGTAAAACAAACTCATACTAAGCCTTTTCACATGTAAGTTTATTGAAAAATAGATGTTTATATATCAGATATGTAGATAGATAATTAAATACTTTTATTATTCTACTCCATATTGGTATAACGGACTAGTAAGTAAGGATATTGAGCCTTTATAATTCAGAATAGTATTTATAACAAAATCATGCATTTTTTCATAGAACAGGTTAGAAGTGACAAGTGTTAGGCAAAAGGTTAGAAAAAACAAGAATAGAATTTTGATATTTGTAATAATAGTTGGAGACTTAAAATTAAAGTACTTTTTAAATATTTCTATGATCTTATTACATTTCCCTGCCCCATCTTCCCAATACCCGATTACCCAATAACCCTTAAATTCCTAACCCCCAAAAGGCCGGTTACACACTTGTAACGCCTCTGGTGTTTCGGTAATTAATGAAAATTAAAAATAGAACAGCTACAGTATTATTAATAATAATTTCTATAGAGTTTACTAATTGAATCTATATATTATGTCTATGTAATTTAAGACCCTTTAATTCTACAGAGTAGCCTTTTAGTATACAGAGAATTAAATATACCCAAAAACGACAGATACCTATATTTTAACTAATCTCCAACCATATACACAAATAACAATATCACGTGAAGTATTTACAAATTGTATTGAAGCAATACGCACTATATCCGTTAGATAATTAATACTATTATTTACTCAAAGTAATAAATTAATAAATAAATGCTGTTTATTATCTTAGAACATCTACAACTGGTACGACTATTAAAACAAATGAAAAGTGAATAATTATAATAATACTTTTATAATAACTATCCTGAGACATACTAAATTAACTAAAAATCACGGTTTACTCACATATTAATGGAGAAAAGCTCTACTAGTTTCGAGTCACAGAGGGACTCTTCATCATGAGCAACGTGTAGCGACGTGGCGACGTCACGCAGCCTACTCACTCTATGACTCGAAATTAGTAGAACTTTTCTCCATTAATGTACGTGAGTAAACCGTGAATTTTTAGTTAATTATAATAATCATGTTATTACTCCTCAAAATTCCTCCTCTCTAAATACCTCGTTGAAAATAATAGACGTGGTACTTAATAATAATAGTTTTTAATTCAATAATTCTTTGACCGAAACCGGTATTCCTAAATGAAAACCTTTTCTATGAGAATAAACAGCATTTAACTTATTTATTTTTTAAGTTAACCGCTTGCTCCACGAAGCGTGTCATGGCATGCAATTTCAATCAGTATCCACCGCAACCTTTACTAAAATTTCTTCGATTTTTTTTTATTTCCAACTTATTTTATATAGTCAAATATTTATAATGCTACTAGAATCTCTTATGCTTTAATAAACCCTTAAAACATTATCAAACCGCTAAACCACAATTGCAGTATTGAACCATTAACAAAAAAACGCCTTAAACCTCATCCAAAAAGCTTAATACATTCAGCCTAATGCTACCAAGCGAAGCATAGCACGCGTCCACAATGGAAACTCGGAACCCAACACCTCAACCCGGTACAAATACATGTAAACATACCTCCCATACTGTCACGACAAACCGTGAATGATGTTGATGTTACATTATAATATGAAAAACAAAAAAGAAAAGAATTTCATTTAATTTCGGTTTTTTATTCAATAATTGCCAATTGTTTTATTTTATTTCTAGAAAAAATGGAGTGTATATTATCTGTCTCCTTTTTAGTGTTGTCGTATTTGAAAATCGAATTTGAGTTATGAATTCAAAGAAGGATTTATTCTCTCTTCTATTCTCAAAATATAAAATGATGAACAAAATTAAAAAAACTTATTAAAATTAATACTGATTATGATTATTTTCAGCTGCCAACAAGATAGCACAGCAAACACAAATTCCCAAAAAAAAAACACAAAATGTTTGATCTCAAAATGGCCCCAATGATAACCTATTAACTCCCAGCATTTATATGGCAACAATAATGATTTCTTAAAAAAAAATATTTAAAAACTCTTATTCAAGCCGACGTCATACTTAGTATATTAAGCTAAAATGAACTTTGTTACATTTAAAATAGCTTCTATTTTAGTATGTCTGTCGAAAGTTATGATATAAAGATAGTATTTTGTTTTAAACTAAATTATTTGAATATACCAAGTTTAACATTCGGCATGGTAACAATAAAACTAATGGCTAAGATATAGCAATGTCATATAAATTGTAGCAACAATAAAATAAATTAATTGTTTTCCTCCATACTCAGAGTCATCACTCAAAAGCAGTCTAGGCATTTCAGAGATAAGTCGAAACAAACAAACAGGCAGACAAAAATTGTAAAAATGTGATTTGGGTATGTGTGTATGTATATTATTTATATGTTCATTCATATGTATGTTGTAAAGAGCGGTTATTTCAATATTACAAACAGATACTCCAATTTTAATTATTAGTCTAGACTAAATTCAAATTACTATATCCTTTTTTAGAGATAATAAATTATCTCTTGACCTCCAACTAACTGAGGTATTACGAAAGGTAAATGACCTCTTAAATAATGTCTCAATCGTATTAAATAACATTGCTATATCTTAGTTTAACTTCTATAAACAATAACAAATACTACAACATTGATAAAACTTTATAAACTAAACTATGAATAAAAAATCTGGACTTACTTAAACCTTAAAACATATTTTTATTAATAATAGGATGGCGTTTGGCCACCATCTATGTGAGAAAGAGACGAAACTACATTTTATATAGTTACATCTCTTTCGCACACAATTCGACAAGCTATGCTCATCATAAATCTACAAACGAATTTAAATCTTAAGTGTAAAATAAATTAGGTTCATAAACGTAACATTCTGAGAAGCTACGCTCACGCTAAACGAGTTTAACTCTTAACTAGTTAAAAATAAGGTTTATAATAAGTCCCATGATTGTGTAAGACAACACAAAAGCAATGGAAACTCACCAAGCTTTGACTTTCTGGTAGATGTAGATGCATGTCATGGGGATCGGGGTCATGATCGCACATGACACGGGCACCACTGAAAAATATATAGTAAAGTGTTAATAATAGTATTTATTTCTCACTATCCCCAATAATTACACTTTGCCCAACCTTGGAATCGATGAGACCGAAAGCGCGGATGTCGTATCGGTAACCTATTTCTATTGAGTGTGGGAGAGCCGTGCTTCGACACGAATAGGCAGGTTCGACGGGAATGATTACACGGCCTGACAAAAAACCGACGTGAAACAACTTGCGTTGTGTTACGTGGTGTGATTTAGGTCACCGGAGGTCCATTACCCCCCTCTCAAACTTCCTAATCCCCGATTCTCCAACAACCCTTAAATTCCTAACTCCCAAAAGGCCGACAACGCACTTGTAACGCCTCTGGTGTCTCGGATGTCCATGGGCGGCGGCGATTGCTTACCATGTCGGCTCGCTAACCGGTTTATTCCATAAAAAACAGTAGTGGATTTCTACAGCCTGTTGATGCTTCTTATAGCTTCTAAATTCCTGAGAGAGAACACCGGTGGGTCTTCCAGTCCATAATAGACCTTATGTCCGATATTTAGAGACTACTTTTGTCTGAACAAGTCTGAGTATTACTAATGAACTATCTTAAAGAAAAAATTAAGGAACCACTCAATAATAGACCTTATATCCGATGCATAGAGTCTACTTTTGTCTGAACAAGCCTGAGTATTAAAAAATGAACTATCAGAGAAAATATAAGTAAGTTTACCTGTAGTAAGATCCGCTTCAGGCTGTCCAAGAGCGTATCTGAGCAAGAAGATGGCGATGCCGGTGTTCTGGATGCCGGTCTCTATGGAGATGGCGAGCGCGTCCGGGTGCGGCTGGCGACACAGCCGGGCCGCCACGTAGCCCGCGCAGTAACCCAGCCATGGGATACCCATGCCCGCTACTATTATCTGTGAATTACATACATACATATCGTCACGCCTTTAATCCCCGAAGGGGTAGGCAGAGGTGCACATTATGGCACGTAATGCCACTGTGTACACTCACTTTTCACAATTTATGTTGTAAGTCCCATGTAATAGGTGGTGAGCCTATTGCCATATACCGGACACATTTCCAGACTCCGTGCTACTACTGAGAAATTTTTGAAAATCCGAAAAAGCCCCAGTAATTCTTTTGTCGACCCGGGAATTGAACCCGAGACCTCTTGCCCGGCAATCGCACTTACAACTACTCGACCAACGAGGTATCTGTGAATTATTATTTATTTATTTATTTATTCCATTTCCATACAGATTACATTTTAATATACTAAGCCCCACAAAACCGTTGTAATGGTTTGACTGTGGGGTCGCTGAGTCTCTATGTTAATATGTTAAACATTTCTACAAATTAAAAGTGTCCAAGTAATATAATTTTAATTTACGTTTAAATCTATTTAATTTTGTTAATAGTTATAGGTAAAAAAATCTGTTTTATAATCATCCAATAAAAAAACACGTTAAACCCACAAAGTAATAACCGATAAATAACTCTATGCTGACGTTTTAAATAGTTCGAAATCTATCGTCATGTTATTGGCTGACAGTCCAACTTTCTGTTCCTAATCCTAATCTGTTTCTTTTAGCTGTAAATCCTCCATGTAACTTAAATAAATACGTCCAACTCACCTGCCAAGTGAACAACTCGAAGATATACAAGTTGGTGACGATGGCGAATACGATGATGAACAGCAGTAGGGTTGTCGAAAACCCTTTGAGGATGCGCACCATGAAGGCGGCGATCTTAGGCGTCCAGCGCTGCATGCCCAGCCCTATACCCAGTGGGACCAGTAAACCTACCACGAAGGTCGCTATACGCGTGTACGGAACCACTATTTGAGCGTTACGGAACACCACTTGACCGAGCGAGAACAACCACATTGGCATAAAACCTGAAAAAAATAAAAAGGAGTTTAGAAAACATAATATGTGCGCGTAATATACACATTACACGCAGATCCGGAACAACAATATGTGGATCAGTGGATCACACAAAGAATTTTGCCGTGTCGGATATCGAAACCACGTCACGTTGTACAGCAGTTAGTTGCCATACAGTAAAAATAAAATGCATATTTTTCTCTATCCTTTGACGATTTTCAACATAAACTTTAATATAGTTAAGTGCAACTGCCGGACAAGGGGTATCGGGTTCGATTCCCGGGTCGGGCAAAGTATTGCTGGTTTTTTTTCGGTTTTTCGAAAATTTCTCAGTAGTAACACGGAGTCTGGAATTGTGCCCAGTATATGGCAATAGGCTCACTCCACAAATGGTGAATAGTAGGTGTACATTGTATAGCAGCATTACGTGCCGTAATGTGCACCTCTGTCTAGGCCTTCGGGGATAAAGAGGTGTAACATTATTATTATTATGCAAACCATAAGTAAAAAAATACCACAAAACTTACCGAAACAAGCGAGTGTAGATATCGAGGTCATGGCTAACGACAGATTAAGGTTTCCACCAAGAATGAAGGTCCATATGTTGGACGCACCACCGCCGGGCGCCACTCCTGTGAAGAACATACCCAGCCGCATGGCCGGGTCGTTGGGGAAAATCAGGAACCCTAGACCGAATGACATCTGGAATAAGAATAAAAAAGGGAGCTTTAGAATAGTAATTAATTAAGTAATTTCACTTACACAACATATCCATGTCCAGAACAACAATTTGTGGTACACACAAAGAGTTGTTTCGTTGAACCAAATCCCTTGAACCGCAGCCAGAGGGCTTAGTACGAGTTTGTTCTACTTTTAACAAAATCGAAATGAGATCACATTCGGCGCTCTGATTGGTTGGTTCATTCTGCCGGCCAATCAGATCGCGCCGAACTTGGACTAGTTTTGATGTCGTTACATAAACTCATACTAACTATAGGTACCTACTAAGCCCTCAGTTAGAAACCAACTGTGCAGTCAAGACAGTTTTAAAAATATTTTGGATATAAAACATTTACAATAATAATATCACATTTGTATGGGTATTTTATATCGGTGTTTTGTCTACAACAGTTTAATTCTGTATCCATTTCAATGTACATTTAACTAGCTGTCTTTTTAATAGATAAAGCGATTTTATTATATTTATAGTGACTAATATGTACTTACAAGTGGCATAAAAAGAAACTGCCCACACATTCCTATGACGGGCCCTATAGGCCTCTTGAGCACTTCTTTCACCGTGGGCCAGTGCATCGCGCAACCGAAGTTTATGAAGATTAATGATACCTGAAACATGACATAGAATAATTTATCTTATGTAGGAATATTTAAGGTATATTTTCAAAAGCTAAGGTTAGTAGAATTTACTAATCTGTAATATAAAAATGAATCACTAAATGTGTTGCTAAGCTCAAATCTCGAAAACAGCTGAACCGATTTCGGTAATTCTTTTTTTGAAGCAGCCAAATTACCAAGGCGAAACCAATTTCGCGGGGTGCATTAATCTATGATATAAATATGGCTTATGTTTTATCAATTCTCGGGCGATTGATCGAGTTGTACCGAGCAAAATATTCTCATACATAAGTATGAACTCGATTAAGGAAAGATCATATAAAACATTTGCTCATTTAGACCACGTTCCATAGTGCTATAAAAAAGCTTAAGTGATGCGAATTTGGACCTTATTTTACAGACGTTAAGAAATATTTTTTAAATAGGTATAAAATAACCAAAGCAGGATAATAATACTTAATCATATTATTATACAAGAATGCGACATGCGTCATAAGGTAAATGTATCAAAAATTATAAGTAAGCTATCGAAATACGTGATTGATTAAAATTTAGTTGAGTACAATTCAGTCATATTTATAATCCTTGTTAATTTGCTATAAGCCGACTTTTATCGTCAGAATGCTACTAATTTTAGTTCATTTATTGATTCGAGTATTAAACGGCAAAAATCAACTTTATATAGTGACTTATATTCAGCTTGTAGTATTTGACTTTACAGGGGCAAAAGAAAAAGGTCATCTGTCAACAACATATCACACACATATCACAGTTCAAGAGATACAGCTTGGTGACGGACGGACAGCGGAGTCTAATGGTGCTCCCACACAGCAGTTATATAACGTTATACAACATTGTGTAACATTTATAACAGCATGTAACATACTCTACAACCACTGTTATAATTTGTTTTAAACACAAATGTTATTGTTACACATTGTTGTATAACGTTATATAACCGCTGTGTGGGAGTACCCTTAGAAAACATGAGTTTGCTTTACATTTAAATTAGCCTCGAAACGAGAGCGCGTTCGGTAAGTATTCTTCGTACTTGGAAAATAAATGCTTTAAGCTTCAGGATTTTCTCGCACTTAATGATTAACACGTGATATTTAAGATATACTTACAAAAGTAGCTACAGACGTGACGAATATAGTGTCTATGACCCTCTCTGGTCGGATCACGATCACCGGCATAGTGTTGTTTTTAACTTCAAGCGGTTGATTATTGCGTCGGCCGCTTAACATCACATTTGTTCTACCTGAGGAAGGAAATAAACAAAATATTAATATTTTATTAGGTGTACAATATTTTTTTCTCTCTTTTAATGGAGTCGGGAGTAGACGGAATCACTTGATGGTAAGCAATCAGCGCCGCCCACGCGCAGAAGTTAAGTTTTCAGAGATTATAGCATTAAGTAACTGCTGAAAGAAAACGGTTGAAAGCAAATCCTCCGTAAGCATCGGTAACTTGTAACCGTGGCGGTTAAAGTGGTTGACATTACATACTATTAACTACATTCGAAGATTGTAAGTACCCCATAGTAGATCTACTCGGAAAACTTCGAACATACTTAGTTCTTATTAGGCCGATTCGTGCTTAAACCAATTTAACCAATATCTTATCATATCGGTCATTATTTTTTATTATACATTAGTATTGAGAGTCTCTGTGATTTATTATTTATTGTTATAATCATGTACAACAACTAACAAGTATAAGTAAGTATAGATAACAAAACTATTCAGATAACTATGTTATCTTTTACGTAGACACTATAAAAGTTGTTAAATAAAATTAACCACAACAAATTGTATGAAATTAAGAATGATAAAGCATTTTCTTAGAACAAGCTACAATATTTCTTTTTGCAATTTTGTATGGGAGAGCCATGTTTCGGCACGAATGGGCAGGCTCGACCGGAGTGATACTATGACCTTACAAGCGTCTAACAAGCGTACCTCATCGCCAAATCTCCCAACCCTCTAATCCCCAAAAGACCAGCAAAGCACTTATAACTTCCTCTGGTGTTGGTTGCTAGGCGGTGTTGATTGCTTACCATTACCATCAGGAGCTGAAGATCGAACTCAGTGGCGTGCCATTGGAGAGGCCTATATGTCCAGCAGTGGACGAGAACAGGCTGATGATGATGAGGATGACCACCAGGTGATCCGTCTGCTCGTTCAGCTATACAGCAAAGAAGGTAAAACATATTGTCCCTTACCTAAAAATTTCGCCGAAACTCTCATATTGCCTTCAAATCTACTGTTAACGACATCGGTTTCCGTCAACTGATATGTAGAATTCCATTCCGCTTCAGCTAAATGTGGGTCCGACGTTGACAACGTGAATTGATCTCCTGCCTGCATACCGGTACCTGAAACATTGAACAAATATTAAGTATGTCACTACTAAGATGCCTTTTTCTTCTGCGAAGCAGTCATGCTAGCTATGGAGGAGGCCGGGCGCGTGAGAGAAGGAACCTCCTCACGCCCCAGCCGTCGTGAGAGACACTCCGGGCGTCGGGGATCACGCCACGGTCTCCGGCATAGACTACACAATATATGATCTCCGGCTAGCGTAAGTGCGGGTCTGCGGACGACGAGAAAGGGTAGCTAGCCGGCGAGAGAAGTCAATGGATGATTTTCCCCGTTATCTATATATATAAAACTCTTCCGTTACTGAGTGACTGACTGACAGACAACGCACAGTCGAAACTACTGGTCGTAGACAGCTGAAATTTGGAATGTAGGTTCCTTGGGATATGTAGGGGAGCACTAAGAAAGGATTTTTGGAAATTCAACCCCAAGGGGGGAAAAGGGGTAAAAACGTTTCTATGAAAAATCTTATTCCTTGGGTTTATAAACTTGAAACTTGGCATGAACACGTAAAGTAAGTAAATATGTGTGACATTATAAGTTTTTTCAAACTACCCTCCAATCGTGATTTAGGGGGTGCGATTGGGGGACTGATTTATTAACGCACAGCCGAAACCGCTCGCAAGTATAGGAGTCTGAGATTTTGAACAGAGGTTCCTTTAGTAACATAAGTGAGCACTAAGAAGGGATTTTTGAAATGTCAACCCCCAAGGGGGGAAACGGGATAAACTGAGCCGGGGCTGCGGGAAAGTTCTAACGAGATACCGTGGCCCCGGAACGTAAAGGGCAACTGAAGGAACGAGGTGGGTTTTAGTCAGTAAAAGTCTGACACTCCCTTCCGTTCCACCCAGCTTCGGGAGAGGTCATTTGATGATTTCCCATCCTTAAAAAAAAGACTTTGTATGACAACTTTCAGTCGTCTCTTTAACATACATAATAACATACATAATTATGTACATACATGCATAACATTAATAACATCACGCCTTTAAATCCCTATTTTGTGCATAACACTACCCATTCAAAGAAGCTAAAAGGAAACAAGTGAAGAGACGAAATTTGTCCGCATCCATTTTCACCTAAATTCTTAACGTTAATGAGATTTATTTTTTATTATCAGGTCAACCTAATAGCCTCACATGTACGTATAACTTCGTAAGAGATTTTCTTTCAACTCCTAACCGTTGAGGAGTTGATACACTTCCATCATCAGCTCATTCACATGGGATGATGACTATCAGCCTGTGGAAGAAAAAGCCCTGTCGAGATCATTAAAAAACGCTAGCTATATAACCGAATTACACGTGGGCGAAGCCGCGGGCGGAAAGCTAGTTTTCTATAACTGGGTATAAATACAAGAGAGGCTGAAAATTTTTGAGCTTAACTTTAACAGCGCTTCTAGTGAAACTGTAATTTCCAATCAGTACAAGAAATCTCTATAGAGTATCGGCAAACACTATTGCTTTAAACTCATGGTAAAGGTAAATTAAATTTATTAGCTAACGGGACTTTTATCAATGCGCAGCGTACGCAGTGCCGTCAATTTCAATGAATTTATTATTACAGTATAATCACTAATCAGTATATTATAGTAGTTAATAAAAAAGTTGACTGCCTCATTGGTCGAGTGGTCGCAAGTGCGACTGCCGGACAAGAGGTCTCGGGTTCGATTCCCGGGTCGGGCAAAGTATTACTGGGCAATTTTCGAAAAAAATCTCAGTAGTAGCACGGAGTCTGGACATGTGCCCGGTATATGGCAATAGGCTCACCACCTATTACATGGGACTTACAACATAAATTGTGAAAAGTGGGTATACATTGTACAGTGGCATTACGTGCCATGATGTGCACCTCTGCCTACCCCTTCGGGGATTAAAGGCGTGATGATGTGTGTGTGTTTTAAAAAAAGTATACGAACCGCTAACAGAAACATTGACATAAGTGTACTCGTTCATGTTGATGGTGACCTCATCAGGGATGAAGGTCGCGGTCAGGTCGGGCACCGCCTGGCAAATCACCCACAGCGGACATAGCGCCAGCAGGTATATGATGATCAGGTGCAACGGCCAAATCGGACACATTTTGCCCGATTTTTATTCTTATTTCTATCTGGAAAGAGTTGAAAATATGTTTGAATTAATATATAATCGTTAATCATACATCATCACCCAAATCGGACACATTTTGCCCGATTTTTATTCTTATTTCTATCTGGAAAGAGTTGAAAATATGTTTGAATTATCTATTATCAAGATCTCTTCATTCTATTATGTAATTGAACGTAATGTATTGTTATCTTTAAGTACCTATGTCCTATACACTAGTAAAGTGGTCTCAATCTGAAACAATAGCTCAGTACAATTCAGGTTAAGTATTTGTAAATATTTTGTAGTCAAACCTTATACTGTTATACTTTGCAGGTTATTATAAGGCTTAATTAGTCCTTAATAACCTCTCATATAAAATGGATATCTTTTATTAAACTAGCAATCCCGGCGAACTCCGTTTCGCCACCAATGATTTTCCCTGATTTCCAGCTTTTTCTGAATTTTCTTTGCTATAAACCTCACGGAGCCCGAGACCTTTCCAACGAATGCGAAACTGTGGAAATCGATTCGTGCATTCTGGAGTAATAGCGTCAGGAAGGAAATCTCGACTTATTTTTACCCGACTGCGCCAGAAGGAGGGTTATTTTATTTATATTATAGATTAGTTACTATGAGTTGCATATTGCACATAATTTAATGGATATAGACTCGAACATCCGTGTGTAATGGGATTAATGACATTATCACTTTATCACGCTTTAAATTAATCATTATATCTATCAAAATCTGTTTCTAAGTAGACTTTCCAAAGTGCGATTGCAAATTGCAACTAATGTGTAATAATGATAAATTGATAAGCATATATTAATCTTACATTTCTTCTACTTATATTATATATATTATATAAAGCTGAAGAGTTTGTTTGTTTGCTTGACCGCGTGAATCTCTAAAACTACTGGTCCGAATTGAATAATTCTTTTTGTATTGGATAGACCATTTATTGAGGAAAGTTACAGGCAACAAAACATCACGCTACGCTCTATAGAAGCCGAGTAGACCGGGTGACGCCGCGCGGATATAGCTAGTATTGTTATAATGATGATATCTAATTGTCTAGAGTTGTAAACTATAACAATATAATTTATTTACTTATTATAATATGTCGCAAGAGGTGTGTCAATAAGTCGTAAGCAGAGGACCTACGTATGTACTAGTTACAAGTTTCTGAAAGATTGTTAATGAACATATATCCATAAACTGTTTTAATATTTGCTTGAAGATTTTTTTAAATAATATATTGAGAATGTTTCAAAAATGTTTATATTATTTAACAAAAATAATTGCCATTTCATCTCCTATACGCTAGCGTCTAGACCATCTCAATAACCGCATAGTAAAACCAACCCTGACCTCATTGAAACAAAGTCGAAAAATATTTTGAAACGTTCATACAAGGCGAAGCCCCAAAGCTCACTCACCACACAAGGCCAATCGACTTCAAACCGAACTACTCTTAAAATAAGATTTAAAATTAATTAATTAAACATTCTACACTAGCACCTTCTCCCATGACATGGACACAACTAACTAAAGCAGTTTCTCAAAGTAATTACAAATTATTATATTCCTTATCACCAAATCCTAAGACCGATTATTGAATGATTTTTCAATAACTTGATAAGCATAGTAACGAGTATGGCAAGTCTATCTCGTGAAGTTGGTCACGTAGAGATAAAACTGATAACAGTGTATTTAGCATAAGAACTAATTATTTGTTTTATAGGTATTAAAAAACGTGTTTTGGATTAGATTAGGGATAAACACGTGATTTTTTATTTATTAATTAATAGATTTTTAAATTTTATCGTGTGACGTAATGGGGGGATAAAATCCACAGTTCGCTAGACAAAAGTAATCAAAGTAATCAGTCATATTGACTAGAACGATACTAAATTTTATGATGTAGTGTATGTAAGTATATATACCGATACTATATACCTAACATAATATATATAATGATAACAAACACGAAAGATCAGCTGAAAGAAAACCATAAATACGAGCTAAGTTGTGAAACTATGTGACCGTTTCCACTGATACTAAGCTATGTGCGAGGAAGATGCGCAGCTCGAGTATGCAATGTATCGGTAGTAGTTTCCACAAATGCTAAGCTGTTTGTACCAATGAATAAGATTGGTGGAAGCCAAACGCATCCACAGCACCGTAGCATAGCACATCTCTGGTAGAAAAGCACTCTTAAGTCCTTTAATTCTTCTTTACGAAAATAGAAATCCTTAAAGGACCTTCAACAAAAATGGCTGCTTTTAAGTAAGTCAGAAAAGTGCTACGTGATACAATTTTAATTCGTGCTATTACGATTCTCGTCATTGCAGGTCGCAGGTCGTGACGCGTATCGAAATATGGCTGAAATTGTCCTTGAATTGTATACGTGGTTGCTATAACGGGCAGAGGTCTGCCATGGAATATAATGGTATTGTTGCCATAGATTTAATATGCTATTAAGATCCTTTAAGGTACGCGTCCACGAATCGGACCGCATCAACAGCAATGCCTACATGCGATGTGTACTGATGACGTCATACGGATAGCGTGCGATGCGTACGATGCGGTCCTGTGGACGCTTACCTTTATACGTCAACTTGATGGTTTATACTTAGTGCTGTGTACTGTCTGTTTTTTTTTTGCTTGATTGATTGAGTGAGGTACCGTCTGATGGTATGATAAAGAATGATAATTATAATTATGTTGGTCAAGGTCAAGATAGTATACAAGGCGGATATGAATGGGGCCGTCAGTACAGGGCGTCCTAGACGGACATAATAACGACTAGATTGGCGATATATTAAAGAAGGGCTAAATTAAAAGTGCCCTTAACCGACGAGCATGCATGAAAAGACTGATGACTATTGATGAAGCGAAAGAGGTATGTAAAATTCGTAACAATGGGGGACAGGCGTGAGGTTATGTATGTATGTAGGTCAAGATACGGCGAAAATATTTTGCTTGAACTTTTAAAATGAAATTGGACTCTTAAAATGAACTCTTTTCTCTTTTTACGCGTCATAGAACCTTAAACCACCTTATTCATAAAACTCCTCACAAAAATGACTGTTGCCACAAAACTTCCTCAACATACTAGGTACAACATTTTTCTCACGGCATGCGGCAGACGAATAGACGCGGCGTGGTATTGTCCATCGCTGCGTTCGCGCATAATCTTAGAACCACATTGACATTGAAACTATCTAAAAATAACTAGACGCATTGTGTAATGCAAATACGAGATTAAAAAGTAAATATAATATATAGGTAGTAGTCATTCTGAATCTATTTTTTTATTTCAGTAAGAAAAAAGTAGATTTATGTTTATTTATTTAATATATTGCCCCACTCTAGGTTTTAGCTGTGGTTTCGGGCTCTCCTGTAGTGTGGACGCGAATTTGACAACATACTCAATTACATATATCATGATTAATACAGTTTCGGTTCATTCCGTGGCTTTAAATGACAGTAGAAAACACATAATATGTAAGTAACAAAATATAAGAAACATCGCATCAACATCTAGCGTGTAGTTTTTAAGAACTGAGTACACATAGGGACAGACAGCTGAAAGCGACTACGTTTAATACTATGTACTGATAAACATAATACAAACTTAAGCATTTAATACAGCACGAATATTACTAAAGGTCGAACATCAAACATAATTACTACAATGTCATGATTACAATGTCACAAAGAACAAGGTCATTTTTGACTTATCAAAAATAGTGGGGCCAATTGCAGTCAGATTATTGTTGCCATAATTATATGACGTAACTGATATCTGCTATCTTTGTCTTGAGTAATAATTGTAGTTTATTCAGAAGATTGTATTCGAATTGAAGTGTTTTATAGTAGTTCTCCTATTCCTAGAGTGAAGTTATTTATTGTTAGGACAAGGTTCTTATCTAAGAGAAAATTAATACTTAAATATGCGCAGAAAAATATCCAAGGCGACACAAAGTTCACAGGGTGCGCTGTGTTACCATATAAGTAAGATAAAAAACCAAATAGCAGAAAGCTCTTGACAATAAAAAATCCTTGAATTTCTTACATATGAGACTTCAGTCAAGCACTTAAATTACCAAGTAATTTAATACACAATATCATTCGAGATGTAATGAGATAACATTTCATATTTATAATAATATATTTCCTTAAGTTTGTGTGTAAATAAACCAGTCAGTCATCGTGATAAGCGAGTCTCGTGATGCGTGATATATTTGCGACTAATTAAGTATATTATAAGAAGGAATGACTCTACAACATATTTTCCTGCAAAGATTAATAAATAACATGAATAAAACTTCAATACAAGCTGTATCGGTAGATGGCAGGTATAATTGGTTTTATAAAAGTATATTTCACTAATTATTATCTGCTACCTTCTGTCATGGGGATCAGTCGTCCGCTATATAGGCGGAAGTAGGCAATGGAGAAAATCCGCGGTGGTTTTTAAGAGTCCGGTACCAAATCCAGAAGGTTTTCCATCGTGAATCGTGAAGAAAAAAAACATCTGCCTGCGGTTTCGCGCACGTTACCGTAGGATAAAAAGTGTGCAGTTTTTACGTGAAGGAGTAAGAAACAAACAAATATCCTTTAAACTTTCGTAGTTATTTATAGGCAATTTTAGTAAGATAGGGTACTAAATAGTTATAGATAATAACCATTTAGTAAACAGCATGTCGATTTTAAATTTTTGAGTAAATGGCAAAAATTAAAGTGCTTTCGGATGAAACCAAAGGGGCTATCAATGCACACGCTGCATAGGTACTCATAGTGCACTCCTGTCTTCTCTTTCGATAAAAATACTGCAATTATTTATTGCAAGTAATTATAATTAAAGTACTTAATCAAAAACAATTACCGTCGATATTGATTAAATACTGAACATAGAACGAATTGATGCGTTCTTCAATTACAGCAGAGTATCGACCAATAGCGAGCCACCACGGTACAAGCCATTAAGAACGTAGTTTCATATCCACCCTTTAAAAATTAAAGTGGCCTTTACACGCAAATAATTGCAAAGGAAATAGTTAATGAACATAGTAACAGAAACAATAATTCAATAGTTACTCAGGATATTTTAACAGTCATTACTGTTGTTGTATACAAAGTTAGTTTGTAAAGTAATTCGAACTGTGTTCTAAGCTAATAGTTTTTGACAATGCTTTATAATAACTGTGTTATTGAGGTGTTAGTTTTATTGATTATCAATTTGCTTGAAGACTTTGCAACGTCACGCCTTTTACCTCCGAAAGGGTAGGCAGAGGTGTACATTACGGCATGTAATGCCGCTATACAGTGTATACCATTTGTGTTTTAAGTCCCGTGTAATAGGGGGTTAGCCTATTGTCCATATACTGGACATAATTTCAGACCCCGTGCTACTATTACTGAGAAATTTTCGAAAAACCGAAATAGCCCAGTAATGCTTTGCACGACCCGGGAATCAGACCAGAGACAACGACGTCAAATCAACGTATCGTTGAAAGTATTTAATTTTGTAAGAAAAGAAAAAATACGTGTTTTAGAATACCTAAGTCATATCTTACATAACTGTGTGTTATAGTTCACTTTATAATTACCTACATTTTATGTAGTTAAGTATTCAAATTTGGTGATAAATTGTACGTCCACGTAAGAATAGTCCTTGAATGTTTAATAATGCAGAAAAAATACGTAAACGAGTAACATTATGCAATGAATATAACCTTTATAAATATTTTAATGAAACTTAAGTAAAATTATAAATGAGTCTCGTTTGTTTATCAGTAATCAAGGAGAAAGTAATTGTGACCTTAATTTAAATGTAGCAAGGTATTTATTATAATGTTCAATAAGGTGCAATACCGTTCAAATTATCATTTTAAGTTAAATAAAAGTGGAAAACGCGAAGATACGGTGCTCCACAAAACGTACTTATCTTCAGTACATGAATTCAAAAATAAATTGGTATAGAGTAGGGGTTCCCAATCCTTTCTTGGTCAAGGACCGCTTTTATAATTCTTATTAACAAAGGGTATGCCGCAACGCAGATTCATGCGAGACACAATGTATTTTCTATTGTGTCTTATATACAAGAAATTAAGTTAGGTTTACTATTACTTAACTTTTTTCATGTGGTTTTCTCACACTTTGATTTTCTCATTCATTTATAAATATAGTCACTTTTGGATTTTGAAATCAGTTACCGTAAAACATGGCAACTTTACCATATTTTGGAACAAAAATCGAAATATATTTTTAACCATAAGACGCATAGAAACCAAAACTATATATTTAGAATTGTAGTCTATCTGGCTCACTTTACCGTAATCGTCATTATATACAAACGCTTACTTTAGCCGTAGTAAAGAAAAAACAACATGGGTAAAGATACCAAATTTTTGGCAACTTTACCTACGCGCCGTATTCATCGTGTATTGCATATTAAAGAGTTGTTGAGGTACAGAGGGCTTCATCTAGGACCTCTTCGTATTATAATGCAAACAATATGAGGAAATCTATAAAGATAACGGCTACACAGACGTTCGGGAAAGTTGCCACGGGTTTCATCGTAATTTACATACAAATAATTTGTTACGCTCGGGGTTGTCAAAAAATGAGAATTATTTTTATGACATGTATATTTAAAAAAATATATTTGTTTCATAATAATTCTAATTTATTCGTAATTTACATAAATAAAACATCTTTTTAATGTAGTATTGACACAAATGAGGCCACGGGCAGACCACGTTGTTCATGAGAGAAAATAAATTCATTGCTCTTGGTTACAAAGCATTTATCAAGCCCATTAGAGATGGACACCCCTAAACTGAAACACATCAACAGCACATAAGTGGCCACTGCCGACCAAAGGCCTCTTCTCGCACGGAGAAGGTTTGAGCATTAATCAACACGCTTGCTCAACGCGGATTGGCGATATCTGGGGGCACGGCAGTGTCCCCCGCCAAGTCGAGGAAAAAAAGCGGCACGGCCGTACCATCCTTTTCTCGAAGCAATTCGGGCCTTTTTCGACCCCCTATAATTCGGTTGTGGATAAAGCAAGAAACCTGAATCTTCAGTAACTAATCCGGCATTGTATAAACACGGAATATTTAAAATTTCAGTCAATTTGAACCAGTAGTTTAAGAATGACAACTTGTTAAAGTTTCTAAATTTTGTCACTCACTGACTCACCGATCATCAAAAGTCCAAGGCACTTCTAGCAGACTTAGAAGCTTCATATTTGGAATACATATAGAGTTTAGTGTCTTAATCATGGGAAAACTTAAATATTTTGTAATTTCGGTCCAGTTTTCCAAATACACCAACTGCATCAATAACTTTGTAATCCCATATAAATATATGGGATTACAAAGTTATTTATGCAGTTCAAGAAGTAGTACCGGAAAAGAAAAAGAGGAAGACTACATATAAAAATAAGAAAATATCATAAGACCTTTAACAAAATTCGTTAGAAGTAGATGGTATCAAAAAGAAAGGCTCTACAAAAAGAAGTGAGATCCCATCAAAAACATCCTGTAAAAAACCCAAGTCTCGCAGCTCAATCTTTCTACCGTCAAAAGTTGTGAGATCCATGTGATACCAAGTCGGTTAATCTATTTAGTGTCTACTTGAAGGACCTTCTGTCTTAAGTTATTACATAAGTTATTATCATGCCAATATTAAAAATATTTAACGTTTTAAACAAATAGATCGACTTGGACATCGCATGAAAACAAAATGAATATTACAATATTGTATTAGATTCTTTAGTCTCTCGCGCCTCACGCGATTGAAACTCTCGTTCCTGTTGGTCGCTGGCCCGTCGTGCTGTGTAGTGTGATACATACTAATAATCAAATCAAGCGATGTCCAAGTCGATCTATTTGTTTAAAACGTTAAATATTTTTAATATTGGCATGATAATAACTTATGTAATAACTTAAGACAGAAGGTCCTTCAAGTAGACACTAAATAGATTAACCGACTTGGTATAACATGGATCTCACAACTTTTGACGGTAGAAAGATTGAGCTGCGAGACTTGGGTTTTTTACAGGATGTTTTTGATGGGATCAAACTTATAATTAAAAATTGTAAACCCATGATTGCTCACGATGTTTTCCTTCACGGTTTGTTAGTGGTGTCTAAATAATCATATAAAGTACATATAACACGGAAAAAGTCACATTGGTACTTGCTGTTGGTAGGTTTTAACCCGCAACCGGTATATTATAGAACATTTTAATACTTTTTAAATAGTTAAAAGTCCAAAAACTTACATAATTTACATAACAAACTGTATCTCATCTCAATTATTATCGCTTACTTAATTTAGCTGTCGAAATCAGTTACGTATCGCCATTGACCCCCCGACCGATCGCTAAATTGACGTCCAATTTAAATTTTCGTCAAACGTCGACATTATTCAATGTCGATTACAGACCGGCCATTGAAATACTGGACACGGTAGAATTTGCGAAATATCGCTACCGAAGTAAATCAAAACAGTTCCGATTTGTCAATTTTTTTGTAATTATTATTACCTACTATACACGAAAGTATCATTAGGCTTTTCGTTTTTTTTTTGCAATAGCATTCTGGTTTAATAATTTTGTGTTTGGCAATCACTGTCTATCTTTCTATTACATTAAAAAGAAACAATATCTCTTTCGAAAAGAACAGAACTGATTGCACGGTTGGTGATGCTGGTGGGTTTGATTCCCGCACGAAGCAACTCTTTGTGTTATCCAAATTGTTGTTTCAGTCGGGGTGTCAATGTGTATGTAAATGAACTTGTATGTTTGTAAACGCACCCATGACACAGAAGAAAGTAATAGAGTGGAGCAATGTTTTTTTTAAAAAAGGAAAGAACTGCACTTTGTCCTCTAAACTTTACTTAAGGTCATGTGCCACTTAGCATGGGGCAGCGTGTGACCACAGAAATCCTTAATCAGCCCTTTAAAATCCGATTCGCAAATCAAAACCTAACATTTTGTATATCGAATTATAATAAACGAAAAATAATATTGCGGTATAATTTACCTAACAATAATAAAAACGTATAATGATTGTGAGCTTTAATTTCTTGCTGCGTCATTGTGATGGTAGCAAATTGAAGTAGTTAATAGGAACACCTCCTTATGAATACGCATGCTTAATACTTTGACTGCCAACAAAAAAAAAATCCTTCGGTAATAATGCACCCCAATGTCGTTTAATGTGGGATCACCTTATTATTCAAACTGCAGTACGGGCTGGTATGGTATGCGTCTTTCTTCCTGCGCAATGTCTAGCAGTGAAATAATCATACAAGCTCGTAGGGAAAGCGATTTATAATAAACTATTGATTATTGATTTTCATTGGGGAAATACCAATTGCAGTAATTAGTTCAATTTTCCGTAATAAACACTTGAACTTGATCTCATTGATAGAATAATCGGCAAATGATAACGTCGAATCTTTAAATATTTATAACTCAAAGGGGATTAACTGACTGACTGACATAGTGATCTACCAACGCACAGTCCAAAGCAGTGAATAGATCGAGCTAAAATTTGGCATGCATAAAGCTGTTAAGACGCACCACTAAGGAAGACTTTGATAAATTCCATTAATAATATTACTTTTTAATGCAAGTGAAGTCGGGGCAAAAGCTAGTGATTTTAATAAAATTAAAATGAATACGATAACTATTTAACGTAACAAGTTCAGAATATTTCAGTGTTTGTAAGATAACATTTTGTACCTTTTTGAACCTTTTATCATTACACAACGTGACATTTTTGAAAAAAAGATAACCTCAATATCTCAAAAAGATTTTCAGTAATAATAGCCAACTTTGACCACACAGGCCAAGTTTGACAAAACGGATCCAGAGCTGCGGACAACGTAACAGGTTATCAGAGTTCCAGTTCAAAGCAGGCGAAGGAACGAAGTCGTTTTTAGTCAGTAAGAGTTTGACACTCCCTCTCGCTTCACTCAAGGCGGGGGAAATCATAGGATGATTTTTCCCCCTCAAAAAGGGAGTTAACGGATCCTTGATTTCTATCTAAAGTTAAGGCTCATAGAACTGTTGATAATAATGTACTGACACCAGCAAATCAACCTACTCTTTGTCAATATTGTTATTGAATTTTTGACTTTATATCAAAACAGTTAAATTGTAAATTACCAAGTAGGTATGTATTTATCAATACACACGAATAAAAACTTGCTCTACATTCAGTTGGAGACAGAGGCAGCGTCACATTTTCGAAACGTGCAACTTAAAACCTTATCGTCACACGTAATGTGGATAAGTAAACACTAGTCGTTGGTTTATCACCGATAAAGCACAATACTTAAGCAATGAGGCAGGTGTATTGATGTCAATTGCACGTTGTATTTACCTAGCTCGTTGATAGAGATCAATATTATTATTTAATTACAATTATTGCTGGTCTAAGTGGGTGATTATTGACAGATAATCTAGTAGGATACGATAGTAGGAGCACGATGGCGTAGTGTGGGATACAGAATTGCGTTGCCTAGGTGGCGCCACTTGCGAATTCAGTCTTGTGAAATAAATAACGCTTTGAGTTAAGTTTTTATTTATTTTTTTATATCATTATATTATGTAGATTGTTTTCCAAGTAATGCAATACCTTTTTGTAATTTAATAATAATATTTCCGTCGTCCGCGTCCTTACATAATGGAATCTGATTACTTTGTAATTTAAGTACAATAGCAAAGCCTTTGATTGATGTAATAAAATATTATTATTGAATAATCCGATACGATTGAGTAGATTTAAGGTATCAGTAGTTGCGAGATAACTATACTTTAGTAATTTGTATGGGAACGTTAACGAATAGTAGTGTACTATACTACACTACTATTCGCAAATATACAACTAGGTGACTATAAATCAACTAAATTAATATGGAACTGCGTTATTACCAATACTGGAGTAATTTGCATTCAATGAGTACTCAGAATGACGTAGCAAGGAATGAATTTGTAACTGTAAGTGTTTTCAGTTGAATCGACCAACAATAAACTATTTGCTAATTTTAAAACACATGTACTTTTCCGCCTTTAGAAATAGTAAATAAGAACTTGGATAAAATTACTGACTAGCGAAAAGTGGACCTATATCCGTATACCATTAACTCATATCATCATCATGATCATCAGTCTGTTCTCGTCCATTACTGATTTAAAAATCCTAAAATTATAAATGCGACAATATGTTTGGTTCTTCCCCTTTTATATGCATTATCTCTTCAATCAATTTTGACATTAAGTTGGGAACTGCGATCGGGAGTATGGAAAAAGCCATAAACTAAACTCGCGTGGCCAAAACCGCCGGTCAACGCTAGTATTAGGTACATAAATACCTAATCAAGTGTATCTATGAGCACTAACTCTGGTCTGGCAAAAGGGGGGAACACAGGATATCACGTAATGTAGGTGACATAGTAACAATCAGTCACCGACGATGCAAACAGTGGGATCTTAAAATAGATGCGCTAAATCTAACTTCACGTTAGTCTAAAATCACGTGCAACTACTAAGGAGAATTGTGAAATGTTTCAAATTCCGGATATTGGCAGTAGCTATGGTTGTATTTTGCAGGTCGCTACGTAGGTACTCTACGGAATATCTGCTGAAATGAGTTAATAACACATCGATTTTTTTGGACGTAGGTACTCCACGGAATAACTGCCGAAATTAGTTAATAAACCATCGAATATTTTTGGATTACGATCGATTGTTAACACTGTGAAGTTTTCGCCAAAGAAAACAATGAATTATGACGATTTTTTTTTATTAAAGTCAATTACACCATAATGAACTCATTCGCCATAAATGGCCATGATGAAAAGAGCCAAGTTTCTGTCAAAAACTTCAATCGATCCAGCAATCTACTCAACGGTTATAATAATGAACCTCAAGACGTTTAACTCAGCCAGCAGAAAACAAATAGCGTCTGAGTTTAACCGGAATCATTTATTTATATTGTTTATCAATTTATCAAATGTTCTACACGAGTAGAAATAACTTATCTCCCGCGAATTCTCAAGTGCTTGCGGCGTACAGTTATTTATTTCGATAATATATGATAATATATGACAGTGCCAAAACAATAAAAGAATATAAGGTCTAGAAGAGGATTAAAGTTGTCTAATGGAACATCATCGACAACTATAAAGTGTAATTATAGATCTATCATAAACTTTCCACTAGTCTCATGTAATAAACAGAACGCAAAAATAATCCAATATTAATACTTAGAATTTTTAATATGGAAGCCACTAGAAAACTACACCGAAAAATAAATAAAAGGCAAAGGTCACGCTCGCCGGTTCGATTGAAATTAAAATCAATTCGTACGAGTATGATGTGAAGCCAAGTAGTGCGTTGATTTGATAGCACTGGCATTGTGAGCTGGAGTTTGTGATTTTGGAGCCAGAGACAGCTCCACACAAGCACAGGCTTGTTATGTGTGTTTTGAACTCAAGAGTTCTTTTCATCATGGCCATTTATGGCGAAAGAGTTCATAATGGCGCAACTGATTTTCGCAAGGAAAATTGTCAAATGATCTGGCAATTAATCTATTGGAAACTTAACCAAAAATAACAAAATATCAATAGATTTATCTCATCATAAACTTTAGATATATTGCTCAATTACTTTCTCAAAGTAGTAGTCGTTGATGGTCTTTATATTACGTAATACTGAACTGCAGACAGTAGGTATCAGCTCTCAAAACAGACTAGTGCAATATCCGCACAATTAAAACGTATAAAGAAAAAAGTAACCATTCATATACACATGATAAAAATTACGAAACCGAAAGCAAGTTAAGTATAAGACGAGAATTAAGCAAGCGTTAACCAGTTGTGAATGATAATGATGACAAGCCAAACTAGTTTTGACGACAAAAAAATGTTGATAAGTAACTCAATGATCGCATAGAAGTCTCTGATCAATGCCGTGGTAAGATGACACAGCACAAAATCGCGTGTGTAGCAAATTACACTGAGGAAATTAAGCATCCTACGTGTGGAAGGTAAATTAAAAAGTATATTTACGTAGCTGCTTCGTATGACGACGATTAAAGTGATCGAATGCAAGATATTGGATTGAATACTCAAGGAATATGAAGTTAAGAAAAATAATCCAACGATTTGGATTTGGATGTTCTTCAATAAAACAATACTTGTTTTGGAAGATTTTAAAATATTAAACATTCGTGTTGTGAACGGTATTACGCTTAAGTTGATGTTGTTCTCTCATCTCAATGTTGAACAGCTTCAACCGCTAGTTGACACGTTTTCTACCACAATATATCATATTATTGGCATTTCTAAAAGCACTGGTACCTAACAGAAGATGCTATTTCTATCAATATTCCAAAATGTGGTAACAGATGGACAAATATCTCTCAGCATGGGTCGTAAAAGCCACATTCCAATGACCCTGACACGGTATGACCTTAATCTACATCACAGGTACGTTGCAGTGTTTGTAAGTTAAAAAGGTACTGGGTTAAGTTCAGAAACAATAAAATCGTTATTGCACCCAAGGAAATTATCATTAATGTATACAGTTGTGTAAATGCAGTATGGAGAAGGTTCATTTCACTTCATCAAGGTTATTGGTGACAAAGTTTGTTAAACCAAAAGATTTCTTTCGTATTATATAAATGTAATGATAGTATCAGTAAGTAGTCTTACTGATACTATCATTACATTTAGGGGAATTAGGGAAATCAATGACTTCCAGTTCGAACGGTTGAATGAGATCTGTATCCAGTTGTTTATATTTGATACTACCTCTACCTATTTTGTTTGGTTCTTTGGAGCCAGCCAATCATAGCGCCGAACGCGGTCTCGTTTTGATTTCGTTAAACGTAAAGCAAACTCGTACTAAAGCCCCTGACCGTACGTCGCAATATCAAGTTACCAACGCATAAAGTATCAAGTTCTACGCTTCGTACTACACGATATTACTCAACAGCGGCACTACGACAGACAAGATGGAAGACCTTGCCTTGCCTCAGTCACAAGTTACACCGTAGTACTAAAAAACTAAACAACATTCATCATCTCGTCGTGATATCTTAATGGAACTTCACCAAGGGTAACGAGGGCATTAATTTTAGTTCGAGTATTGCCACATGCATATCGAATTTGTATTGCGTTAGTTGAATTCGATATTAATTAATTTTAATCTCTTTTTTACAGGTTTTACTATATGTGAAAAGCTAAAAAAAGCCCAGTAATACTTCGCTTGATTCGGGAATCGAACCTAAGACCCCTTAGAATTTGCTTGGCTGTCGCATTTCCGATCACTCGACTAACGAGGATAACACAAACAGTGAAAAGTGGGAGTACATTGTACAGTGGCATTAAATGCCGTAATGTGCAGATGCACCTCTGCCTACCTCTTCGGGAATAAAAGGCGTGACGTTGCATAATACTGTATGTGAGATCTCGTGTGAGAAGGAAAGGAAAAGGATTACCTATTTGGACTTTCATGTAGTCCATTTCCTTTCTCTCATTAATGTCAACAACAACGACAAAAACATTATGAGCAACAACATAAATATCAATAGACACAATAATAATTGACAACAAGATTTGGAATTGTTTGGCATCAATCAAAATTACATAACTTTTCTACGCAGAGTTCAGACGGTTCAGCCGAACAAAAATTATATTTTTTAAGATTAGATTACAAATTCAAGATCTGTTACGCATTTTCATATCGTCAAGGTTACAATACAACGTTCACACGTAAACATAATAATATTATAGTAAGTATAAAGTATTTTTATTTAAAAAAAAACGTATACACAAATTCTTCTAGAACATTTTAGAATTTTAAAGTTACCATTTGTAAAAAAATAAGCTGTTGTCTCTTTTGTACTTAGAGATACATAATATTTTTTTCGGTTTTTCGAAATTTTCTCAGTGGTAGCACGGAGTCTGGAAATGTGTCCGGTATATGGCAATAGGCTCACCACCTATTACATGGGACTTACAACATAAATTGTGAAAAGTGGGTGTACACAGCGGCATTACGTGCCATAATGTGCACCTCTGCCTACCCCTTCGGGGATTAAAGGCGTGACGATATGTATATGTATGTAGATACATAATAATGTATGTTAACATAATGCATGCATGTATAGTAGGTATGTTTATTGATGCATTAGCACATGTATCTTTATAGCATCAAGTTAATTAAGTGCATTTAAATGCACTACATAAGTAATTGTTCAACCACGTTTTAACTATACAACCTTCACGATAATATTACTAACTACTAGATAAAGAACAACTTACTATCATTTTTTTGCAGTCAGGTTATTGCCCTGTTAAAGTCAAGTATTGATAGCCTCTGTCGAACTGTGAGAGGATAAATTAATTATTATTTTCGAAACGTAAACATTGCCTGTGCACCAAGGTGATTTGAAAGTAGGCACGGGCACCGAAATAGTGATTACACTCGAAACTTCAATCTCTTATATGAAGGTGAATCAATAAGTACCAATACCAAAAAAAAATACTTTTTGAGATCTACTTGACTACATATACACTGATTTCGAAAATAATAATGACCGATCTTTATCCGAAATCTTGCAGAAGTTGATGTTTAACACTACTTCTATTGAATTTCTATCAAAAACCTAGATTGATCCAGAGATTTTGAATTTAAATTGAATTTGAACTTTGGGACTATATAATCGTTGATAACGGGTTCAATGACCTCTGATTATGTCATATTTGGGAGTAAACATCTACAAAAACAGAATTTTCCTATGAACCTACGAATGTAAAATAGGAACCCGTTTATCGTCTGTATTTTGATCAAGTTTGGTACCGTTACAACGGTTTATCAAACCTCTAAAGATTGCATAAAATACGAGATTCATAAAATTGTATAACACGAAGTCAAATCAAAACAATCGCGTGCCCAAAATGTAACTTAAGCCTTTCCATATTCGGAAATTTGGAGGAATATAAATTCTATCTAGTTTTATGGCAATAACTTTGAAGGGTAAATTATTTTGGGTATTATGCATATTTACGAAGCAAAAGTTGATCATATCGTGGTAGATATTAGACTATAATTAACTCTTTGACTGCCAATAGAAAACTGTTGAAGGCAAATCCTCCGCTAACGTCGGTCACCGGTGACCACCACGGTGTTAATAAACAAAGACGGTAAAGAGGACGTGCGTTCAGCAGTCATAAAGAGTTAAGAAAGATGAGTGCTAACAGGACAACCCAGTTATATTTCATCCCACACGTAAGATATGATCAAGGACCATGTTTTACGCTCTCCAAAACTGAGCAACAACATCAATCTTAATCTCACAAGTCCGAGCTACCGAATACAGACATAATCCTTTTATAGTAAAACCGACTTCAAATTCAAGGAAAAACGCCATATTTTTTTATTAAACACAACAGAAGAACAGTAGTTAATAACGGATATTGATTAGCGTTCACAAGTTTTCCTAGACTTTAGTCATTAAGCCCGGTAATTGGCACATTGTTCCAAACATTGCGACAGGTAAGTTTAAGTGTGGGAGAGCCATGCTTCGGTACGAATAGGACCGGCTCGACCGAAGTGATACCACGACCTCACACAAAACCGACATTAAAACAACGCTAGCGTTATGTTTCGGTGTGTGAGTGAGGTTACCGGATGCCAAATTACTACCCTTTCCAATGTTCCCTTAAATTTCTAACCTCCAAAAGGCCGGGAACGCACTTGTAACGCTTCTGGTGTTTCGATTGCTTACTATCAGGTGACCCGTCTGCTCGTTTACCGGCTTACACCATAAAAACAAGGTTTACTTAGAGTCCATGGTGTACGTGACTCGGAACATGGGCCATTTTAATCACATGACATTACATTTCGCTTACATCTGAGTCATTCGGGATGAGAAAGTTTCGATGCTTGGATTTTTCTTGTGTTGCTCAATAATGCCAAAATTGGCGAAATGCAAACCAGGTCATAATATAGTAAGTATGATGTCTTTCTGAAGGTTGGAGAGTATAGATAACGTGCCTTTACACAAAGATCATCTCCTTTTAGTTGACATTAAAGTTATTCTGGAGTTGGGTGCTTCAAAACTACTTCATCAAACTTATCGAAATTTCCATATGGATGAAGCTATAATTATAGCTTTATTTTTTAATTTCATTAAGTTTGGTCTCTCATTTACATATTATGCAGATAGAAACAAGAGGAAAATGTCATCTAATGCGCAACATATAAAATTAATTTTTAAAAGTAGTTTTAAAACTAGAATTTGGTTATATCCATACTAATGTAGCGTAGTTTTTAAAGACACTAACTAATAAGAATAACATTAAAACGTAACCAGACCTTCAAAATAGTAATGGGGAACCTACAGTTTTTTTATAATAGGCCTACCCAGCAACTGACCTAACTACCTTCTAACAATAAATGAGATATGGTCGAGTGGTTCGCAAACCAGTCTTTATTTGTATAGCTTATATTATGTATACGGTAACGAGCTAAGTAAATAACATGCATGGTGATTACATACCTACATACAAATCTTTATAATCATTGCTGTTATGTGCATGTCTCGTTGGTCTCCTAGTCATATGAAGAACTACAGGGGCTAGTAGGCTTTTAGAGTAGGTGTATCATGAAGATAACAGATTTTTAAGTTTTCAGTAATAATTGTCTTGTTTTAGGTGCTTGGAATTTTCAAAGCAATTCAAGTAATATTTTATGAATATTTGGTGCCATCTGGCTAAGTATTTTGGAAAGGGATGATTGGTTTAAATTATTTTTCTACTTGTACTATATTCACAAATATCTCGATTCCTACACGTGTAATGCTGTACATCTGCATTGTACCTGACATTACGACCTGACTAATGAACATGAATCAAGAATAATTATTCCTTGGAATTTGTACATAGTTATGCCCATATAAAAATATGCACTTGAGGAAACTGAATAAATACCACGAAGCGGACGCTTGCGCACCTGTAGGCACCTAAATGCGATGGTTTGTGATAAATGATGTCACCAGTTTTTTCGGACTTTGACAAAATATAAGTAAGAGGAAAAGGGTAATGTTAGTATCAAGTTTATTCCTTTAAGAATTAATTTGACAATATCGACATTCAACTGCGTACAGGTTAGGTCTAGTAAAGAAGTAGAACCAAAGCAACTACTCCAAAAGGCAAGAGAACTCTTCGTTATCATAAAATTGCATATAGCACTATTAGGTTGCTTTTCCACCAGAGATGTACTATGATACGTTGCTGTGGATGCGTTTGGCTTCCACCAATCATATTCAATTTACACATAGCTTAGCACTGGCGGAAACTAAGATATGTTTTTTTAAATGGAAAGATGCGTGCTATGATTGCATGCTATGTATGTGTGCTACGGATGGTTTCCGTACTCGAGCTGCGCATCTTCCTAGCATATCTTACTTGCACAACTACATAGCTTAGTATCGGTGAAAATGGTCACATAGTTTCACAGCATAGCTATTACATCTTCGCAGCGTGGCTACAAGCACATCTCTGGTGGAAAAGCACACTTATAACTACCTCATACATAGATCAATTCATTCATCTACCAGTCTACAACACAATGAACAAACGCCGCCTGTATTCTGTTTATTATTTGGACGTGCTATAAATAAAACTGATTCCTTTATTGATGTCACCAGTAGTCACTCGTCTTATCTAGCATCAAACATGACATAACAAGCTTGTCGTATTTACAATGGACTTCTATCTAATTTCTGCACTACAAACAGACTTACCTATACTACCTAGAACACGTCCGTATAACACGTAATGCAATGCATAACACTTAGTTTAGTGTAAACTGCTAACAGTAGCTTCTGTTGCTTATAAAGAACACATCACACATCGACAGCCTATAAGTGGCCACTGCTGGCCAAAGGCCTCTTCTCACACGGAGAAGGTATGACGCGGTTTGAGCATTGATCACCACGCTTGCTCAATACGAGTCGGTGATTATAAAGAACACCGATTAATAACAATTTAATGAAACATATTTATCTCTACGTTTAATGGATGTAAAGCCAAAAAACGTGTTTAATGAACCTAAAGTCAGGAAACATATTATTTCCGCGAGTTCACGCATTTCAATAAATCTAGTTAGTCCTTCTTTTCGTTCTAAGATCTAACGCATATTTCATGTCACTTTGGTTCTTTTACACACAAGTTCTTTTATAATTATATTGAATTCACACCTATTTGTCGTTGATCAGATATCCCTTCCTTTTTCTTTCTCCATATCTTTTCAATCATCCATCATTCAATCACACGCATCTCAGGCAGTTATTCATACATTTGATATCTCCTTTAACGTCCATTCAAAGACCGACGACTTCCTTTCAATTTTTCTGTCCTTGTATCACGTCCCCTCTGATCTGAATTAATTACTTTTTATTTGCCACGGTCGACATTTTAACCGTCTTTTTGGTCCTGTGCAGCTGTACATCCTCAGACATTTTTACAGATCATTATTAACGTTTCTTCTTCTATATAATTTTACTTATTATAGAGTCAAGTTTAATTGCCGCACTCAGGGACATTCAATGATTACTTAAACTATAGTACTTGGTAACCATCCGCGATAATTTTGTATCAAAAACAATTGGTAACCACTAAATGACTCTCGAGTACGTCGGTAATACGTATTTCTTGCCGAAAGATCCCAGTCAAAGTCCGTTTTTGATAACCTACCTAATTTACCGCCAAGTTTGCTCACGACACTCAAATTTTCACAAAATACAAACTTTACACTTCACCAAGAATCACTCAATCCACTGGGCATGAACTCATAGAAATTCAATCAGTAGTTTTTGAGTTTATCACAAACAGACGAGCGAGAGGACGAGGCAGTTTGTTGTAATATTTATCCATTTTTTTCTTCAAGCCATGTAAAACACTCATTATCATATCTGTGTATAAAATAAACACATTTTGTAAGTCACGTGTGTTCCCCAGTTCCACTTAACGTTGGAATACTAATTTGTTTGAGCAGTAAGCATCGGATGCCGGCAGACTTTTTATTATTTGTTATTCAACAATGTAATTGGCTCACCAAATTGATGATGATATCGGTTACAAATATGTTGCTTATATAAAAAAGTATAACACATAATAGCCATAACTAGGGTTGCCAAACATACGACTTAAACCTATTTTTTGCACTTCGTACATTTTTATCATAGTTACTGAAGAGTTTGTTTATTAGTTTGATTTGAATATTTCTTTTTGAGTTGGATAGTGCTTTTATTGAGAAAAGCTATGACTATGACTATAAACTTAAAGAAATGTAACATTTTTCTGGTTTCAAAACCAAAATAATCAAAATATTTTGAAAACAAAGGACCTATTGAAATTTACTATTTTTCAACGTGCGGATATTGCGGAGCCCCGAAATATAGTGCGGTTGGCAGCCCTAGTCATAACAGCTGTTTTTATTTATTGTCTTCAGTACTATTATTATTCATGATGACTTTCCATTTTCTATAATGTTGGTTGTATGCTTAAAAGATAATGTAAAGATCCCATCAAAAACATCCTGTAAAAAACCCAAGTCTCGCAGCTCAGTCTTTCTACCGTCAAAAGTTGTGAGATCCATGTAATACCAAGTCGGTTAATCTATTTAGTGTCTACTTGAAGGACCTTCTGTCTTAAGTTATTACATAAGTTATTATCATGCCAATATTAAAAATATTTAACGTTTTAAACAAATAGATCGACTTGGACATCGCTTGATTTGATTATTAGTATGTATCACACTACACAGCACGACGGGCCAGCGACCAACAGGAACGAGAGTTTCAATCGCGTGAGGCGCGAGAGACTAAAGAATCTAATATAATATTGTAATATTCATTTTGTTTTCATGCGATGTCCAAGTCGATCTATTTGTTTAAAACGTTAAATATTTTTAATATTGGCATGATAATAACTTATGTAATAACTTAAGACAGAAGGTCCTTCAAGTAGACACTAAATAGATTAACCGACTTGGTATTACATGGATCTCACAACTTTTGACGGTAGAAAGACTGAGCTGCGAGACTTGGGTTTTTTACAGGATGTTTTTGATGGGATCTCATTTTTGTAGAGCCTTTCTTTTTGATACCATCTACTTCTAACGAATTTTGTTAAAGGTCTTATGATATTTTCTTATTTTTATATGTAGTCTTCCTCTTTTTCTTTTCCGGTACTACTTCTTGAGCTTCAGCCACAGTTTTTCTCAAAGCCCACTCCCTGTCTCTATGGGCTAGGCTAGTCGCGCTAACAATTTATATATAACAGATTTAAATTATAATATATTGTTTTATTAGATTTTCGTACTTCAAGACATGTCCAATCATGTGTTTTTCATTACGTCGACCATTTTACAAGTAATAATGTTGTTCAGTTTCATGGGCTAAACACACGGTTACCCACCCTATACCCCCTCCCTTGCCTCATATGGTAGGTACCTATCTACACCTATTAAATTTATAACCACCACCAACCACCAACTGCATAAATAACTTTGTAATCCCATATATTTATATGGGATTACAAAGTTATTGATGCAGTTGGTGTATTTGGAAAACTGGACCGAAATTACAAAATATTTAAGTTTTCCCATGATTAAGACACTAAACTCTATATGTATTCCAAATATGAAGCTTCTAAGTCTGCTAGAAGTGCCTTGGACTTTTGATGATCGGTGAGTCAGTGAGTGACAAAATTTAGAAACTTTAACAAGTTGTCATTCTTAAACTACTGGTTCAAATTGACTGAAATTTTAAATATTCCGTGTTTATACAATGCCGGATTAGTTACTGAAGATTCAGGTTTCTTGCTTTATCCACAACCGAATTATAGGGGTCGAAAAAGGCCCGAATTGCTTCGAGAAAAGGATGGTACGGCCGTGCCGCTTTTTTTTTGCTCGACTTGGGCACTGCCGTGCCCCCAGATGTGTATACACAATCCCATCAAAAACATCCTGTAAAAAACCCAAGTCTCGCAGCTCAGTCTTTCTACCGTCAAAAGTTGTGAGATCCATGTAATACCAAGTCGGTTAACTCTATTTAGTGTCTACTTGAAGGACCTTCTGTCTTAAGTTATTACATAAGTTAGGAATCATGCCAATATTAAAAATATTTAACGTTTTAAACAAATAGATCGACTTGGACATCGCTTGATTTGATTATTAGCATGTATCACATTTACACAGCATGATACGGGCCAGCGACCAACAGGAACGAGAGTTTCAATCGCGATGAGGCGCGAGAGACTAAAGAATCTAATATAATATTGTAATATGTCATTTTGTTTTCATGCGATGTCCAAGTCGATCTATTTGTTTAAAACGTTAAATATTTTTAATATTGGCATGATAATAACTTATGTAATAACTTAAGACAGAAGGTCCTTCAAGTAGACACTAAATAGATTAACCGACTTGGTATTACATGGATCTCACAACTTTTGACGGTAGAAAGACTGAGCTGCGAGACTTGGGTTTTTTACAGGATGTTTTTGATGGGATCTCACTTCTTTTTGTAGAGCCTTTCTTTTTGATACCATCTACTTCTAACGAATTTTGTTAAAGGTCTTATGATATTTTCTTATTTTTATATGTAGTCTTCTTTTTCTTTTCCGGTACTACTTCTTGAGCTTCAGCCACAGTTTTTCTCAAAACCCACTCCCTGTCTCTATGGGCTTTTCTCGGAGGCTTTGATAGTCGCGCTAACAATTTATATATAACAGATTTAAATTATAATATATTGTTTTATTAGATTTTCGTACTTCAAGACATGTCCAATCATGTGTTTTTCATTACGTCGTTTTACAAGTAATAATGTTGTTCAGTTTCATGGGCTAAACACACGGTTACCCACCCTATACCCCCTCCCTTGCCTCATATGGTAGGTACCTATCTACACCTATTAAATTTATAACCACCACCCACCACCAACTGCATAAATAACTTTGTAATCCCATATATTTATATGGGATTACAAAGTTATTGATGCAGTTGGTGTATTTGGAAAACTGGACCGAAATTACAAAATATTTAAGTTTTCCCATGATTAAGACACTAAACTCTATATGTATTCCAAATATGAAGCTTCTAAGTCTGCTAGAAGTGCCTTGGACTTTTGATGATCGGTGAGTCAGTGAGTGACAAAATTTAGAAACTTTAACAAGTTGTCATTCTTAAACTACTGGTTCAAATTGACTGAAATTTTAAATATTCCGTGTTTATACAATGCCGGATTAGTTACTGAAGATTCAGGTTTCTTGCTTTATCCACAACCGAATTATAGGGGGTCGAAAAAGGCCCGAATTGCTTCGAGAAAAGGATGGTACGGCCGTGCCGCTTTTTTTGCTCGACTTAGGGAGTGGCACTGCCGTGCCCCCAGATATTGGAATCGGTTTTACGTATTTGGTATTTTTTATAAGATTCTGCTAAACGGAACAAGTACCGGGGTAAAACGGGAAGTATAGAGATGGAAGAGGGGTGACATTTTTCATAGTATCACCCCGTTCTACGGTACCTAATGCTTCAGCTTAATATCTTTTAAGTCTGCAATGCCTCTCAATAAGTTTGGATCATAAAAAATCAATGACGTGTCAAGGTAGTAGTAGTGTGAGAAAAAACTGAAACGTTTCATTCATAGAATCTTTGTTTTATAAACACTTTAATCAGTCACAAATATTTGAGCATAACATAACAAAACGTTTTGCCGTAACTCTTTAAAACTATCAAACAAAACACATTTTACGTAATAATAACATTTTATTTGATTAGCGTTTTAGAGAGTTTCTAACTATAACATTTTAAATAATGTTATTTCACTTTTTTATGTCAATATTGTATACGTAGTAAATCAATGCAATATTGATAGGAGATATGAGAATTTACCAAAACTGAAAAATAATCGAAAGACTTCATTGGTTTTCATTCATGTGCTATAATTAATTCCATTATTGATCTCTTAAAAATCTCTTAAATTAACCAGTTGCTTTGTAGACACCTATTCAAAATTAAACAATGTAAATTAAGGAGGTACCTATAATAAAACCTTTAAGATCACGGATTTGCGAGCTGCCTAGCGGGTTACCGGGACCCCGGCTCGAAGCAGGAGTAGGAACGGGGTGGTTTTTAGTCAATAAAAGTCTGACACTAAAAGGCAGGAGGAGTCATTGGATGATATTCCTCATGTAAAAAAAGATCACGGATGTATTTTTTAAAGGTAGATATGTCCAACACGTCTTGATGTTCCATTAAAAACTACAAAGCCTCAATAATGAATACCTTCTCGGAACCAAAGGTTGAATGACGTCAAGTCAAGAGTCTCCGGTTCGACTGGCTTATGGCATAGGAATTTCCAGACCAAATTCATTCTTATTAATTTTAGTTTATATTGTAAAACTGAGAGAATTTCCGAGAAATTGGCAATTATCTAGTAACACACTTTTTTTGAGAGGGGACAATTATCCAATGACTTGTCTCGCCTTGGGTTAGGCGAGAGGGAGTGTCAAACTGTTACTGACTAAAAACCACCCCGTTCCAACTCCTGCTTTTAACCGGAACAACGGTAACCTGTTACGTTGTCCGCAGCTCCGGATCGGGCAACAGCTCTACTGGGTAAAGAAATAGGTAAGCGATACACGATATATAATGATTAACGTGATATTAAAATTGCTTTACTTTTATCCCATTAGGGGTAGTAGAGTAGAGATACTAACGACCGAAATGATCTAATTTGATCTCAATCGAACATTTTTATACTAGGATCGATTTTTGACATTATTTTGTTGTTACTATGGACTTCCTGTCAAAAACATAAATCGATCCCTCAATTTTGAATCAAGATCGATTTAAATTGGTTATTAATTTCCAGGGTTAATTCAATTATGCAAAGGCAAGGTAGGTAAGTATCGATGGAAATTTGTTTTTACTGATCCAAAAGTACAACATTCACTTCCCGTTTAAACTATAAATAACTAAGTACTTTATCGAACAACATTCGATATTCAAGGAAAGTCATCAAGTTTATAAAACACCGGAACATGCTTTTCATACCTTCCCTGTATGCCTGTCTGTGGAATTTGTTTACAAAATATTGACACAATCTTTCAACATTGAATGGAAACTGATTGTCGTTGTTTATTTTAAACTACTGATGATACACCGACAGAAAGAAGATAAATAATTCTTCACGATAAATTTCGAGACACAAAATAATTAGCAAAACATGAATCGTCCATAAAAACTTGACAAAAAGTAGCGTTATTGGTTCAGAACACGCAATACGTAGATACACAGTTTAAAACACCTTTGAAGCAATAACTTAACCCGTAAGATATAACATGAGATTATAAGATTACGAAATAGGTATAAGTACCTATTTTATCTATATAACATACAACAAAAACACGTGTAACGGTATAAGCAAGCAGGTTCGCACACTCGCAGTGATGCAACACCAAAAATTTAGTGAAAGTTCAACAAAATGTACCTTGTTCGATATTTGAAAAAGGCGCGGGAAGACGCGACTGACAGCACGCGCGCACTAGCCGCGCAGTTCGCGAGTACTGACTAGTGACGTGACGTAGGATTATGAATTCACAAATCGTTGGTTGCGACTTGCGAGTTGATTTTCTACGTCATATTCCTCTCGATTGTAAATTTGTTCAAGGGTAACCGATCACCGGCAAGTCTAGTGGACGCGTACAATCTCAGTGCACAGTGCACACACTTGATTACAAAATGAAGCTTTGAAAGGAATCAATTAAATTCTAGAATTTTTCAATTCCGTGACACCTATAGAGGCTGAAATTGCTTGAGTTACATTTGAAAGAGGGTTGAAAAAAGTTAATATAAACTTAATTTAATTTTTTATTTACCTAAGTTGAAATTAAAACATTCTATCAAGAGTGTCATCATCATTCCTTATTCATTTAAGCAGAAATATCTTCAAAAAAAGATGTTAGGTACATAAGAAAATAATTTCATAGAGCTGTAGTAACTTTTATCTTGTAGGTGTGAATGAATGCAGTTATTATTGCATACCATTGCCTATTGTTTAACACACATGCTATAGTTAGTTGTACTAAGGAATTTACTATTATTCCATTGATAAACTCTACAAGTTCAATAAATGACTTGTTTATATGTATGAAACAATAATAATGCTGTAATTATAATCTACATTTCTCTAATAAAGTTAAATTCTGTGAGACGGTTGTAAATAGTTAGTTATTTAAAAAAAAAAAAATTATAATGCAAATGGAACAATGTCAAAAGTTTTAATAACTAGATAGAGAACTCACAAGATCCAATTTGGTGTTTTTATGAAATTTCTTCATAATTATAATATTAATTATTTAATATGCCAATTTGCAGTTGGTTTATGTACACAAGTGACAAAATTTAAAATTGAACATTAATTTATTTACCTTTCACTTTACAGAAACTGATATGAATTAAGATATTTAACATTACATATATTTGACTTTTTCAATATTATTTATTACACTTGTTCAAACTTTTAGGTGTTGAATTAAGGAAAAATTTTAGTCATTACTAGGAGTAGGTACTTATTTTTTTGTGGCATTGTAACTGAGTATCCAATTCAATGCTATTGAGTATACTGCCAGCATTGGGTGACAAATAGATATTTTATAAATGATAAAGGGCAAGTTGGAAACAAGGCATGATGATTTTTTCAAAAACATTAAAGAACTTATATTTTCATATTTATATTTTTATAACTTTCGTGAGATATACTAAATTCATTATATTTTTCGTGTTACTCACATAATTATTTGACGACTAGTTTTAAGCCAGGAACAACGCAACAGTTGCCGCATTGTGTGTCGCAGAATACTGCTCATGAATATGAGCCTCTTGAAACTAGTTGAGTAAGACGAAAAACATAATAATCCACTTACATTTTCATATTTAACTACTATGAATGAGTTTCAAAAACCTTCAATTACTTATAATAAACAACAATAAAATTTATGATGACAGAAAATTACATATTTTTTATTTAAATTGTTACATAGAAACAATGAGGAAGTACCTAAGTACATAGTTTATGTAACATCATTTTTATAAGGATATTTCCTGGATAGCTTTATAGCAATATTTCCTCTTTTAACTTTTAAGCAATCACTATGAAAATGTAAGGTAGTTACTTCATTTAATTATATTTCTAGACTATCATATTCCCATGAGGCATATATTACCTGTGGTGTTTGAAAATCGAAAAGCTTTACTTTTAATGGATTAGCTTTATTAGCAAGGTTTATTATCTGTGGTCATGTAGGTAGTTATTGTAACACAATTTGAGACACTATGTAGTTATTCAGAGATTTTATTATTCTAAAGCAAACTGTTCAGTATTCAACGAATTTAAAATACAGTAGCTACTGGAAATGTTTTGTTACCTTTTTCAAGTTTTTTATAAATGAAGATCTAAATAAATAATGCATGAGTTTCAAACTTATGTTTCGAGAAGTCTGTTGGAATCTAATTTACGTGTTTTTTTTTTAATATTAAAGAATAGTAAATGGAATAATAAAGTTTATTATTTTTGATAGGAATATTGTTTTTTTTTTTAATTTATTGGGTTGATGTTTGACCATTGTTTCACGTGAATATTTATTACGAAAAGATTTAAGTGAAGCTATTATTAAGACGTTTAGAATATGTACCCTATCTTCAAGATTTCTCGACAAACAAAACTTATTAGATGTTATGTAAAATTGACAAGCACAGGTAAGACTCGTAAATTATTAATAAAAAAATAGTAAATAATGAGAATAACTGAAAAGTTTTATTGAATATGTGCTCAATTCTTTATTCCTACGTTGTTTTTAGTAAATATTTCACAGTTATGTGAAATACTTTAATGTATTAACTTGTGAAAGTATAACTCCAATGACTTACATTTTTCCTTGACAAAATCCAATAGTTCTTCGATCTTCTAACTGTTAATACTGCACACTTTTAACGAAATGTATATTTATTGATTCAATAACTTATAATGTGGAGTTATCACATTCATTAATTCATTAAATTGTTCCACTCACTGAACTCAAGTTACGAGAACGACGAAACTTCCTCATGAAGTATGAACCTCGTGAATAAGATTAGGATGACAGTGACAAGACAAGACATTCCTTGACATTGACGGTTAAACAGCTGACTGGTTGAGGTTTTTCTATTTCTTTTGCATATTAGTTCTATTAAATAGCTACTTTTTACCTTCACATTATGTAATATTAAAACATGATTTTATTGGAGCAGGTAATTTCGTTTTTATACACTTTGTAGTTTTCATGGTCATTCAACTATCGCCATCTTGCGGATAATATCAGTATTAGAGACAGAGAAAATTCATAAAAAGACAAAAGATGGTGCTTTTGTCGTAAATAAAGAATTAAATTTAACAATTTCTCACTTTGGCAAAGAAAATAAGTATATAATAATAATCAAAGGTTAGTAAAAAATATTTTATAAATGTTAATATTTTAATCATGAAACTGCAAATTTTTGGTGCTTTTATGACACAGCATACAACACTACTATACGTTCATTCATTCGTTATGTTACGTTTCATATTTCATTCATTCATTTTGAAGCAAGCAAAAGCAGACAAGACAAGACAGCAAATACCAAATACAACTTCACACAATCTTGTCAAAACGAACGAAATTTCTAAAAACCTTGCGACAGCTGTTTATTATAATAAAATACAAAAGTATTTTTATCGTGTACGCAGTAAATATTGTTTTTATTGTAACAACGTCAAAGATAGACGCTTTGTTAGTTATTGAGAACTATTGTGGTACGCTCGTTGGTTTTTTGTAGTGTGAATATTTATTTGTTAAACGCAGTTCGTGATGGCTAGTGAAAAACCAGTGTCCGGAGAGCCAGCTTCAAATTTGGAGAATTCTCAGGCTTTGCAACCTGCTGAGGATGAAAATGCGAAGTCATGTTGGGTGTGTTTTGCCACGGAGGCTGACGATAGGTTGGCGGCATGGGTCCAGCCTTGTAAGTGCATCGGGACTACGAAATGGGTGAGTACATTAGTATTACATGTTGTTCATATCCGTGGTAGTATCTTACGCTTCCGATTTATGATATAAACACGTGAGGAAATGAAAGTGAAGTTTTGTTTGCTCCAATTATTTTGAGTAAACACTGAACACCGCTGCGTATTTAGTATCTCGTTTAATTAATAGCCGCGTAGTTAATTGCGTTGTGTAATTTATTGTAAAGCCTGGATAAAAACGGTAATCTTTATGAAATTTATTGGATCAGTGATTACAGGCAAAGACAAGAGGATGTTATACATGTACTTAACTGTAAAAAATATGACTAAAACAATTTTTGTGGTAAACATTATATGTAGAGACCACAGTGCTGTTTAATAATTAGGTTGTTCTGGTAATCTACAAAATCTACCCTCAATTTAGATTCTTCTTAATTAGTTGCATCAAAATATTTTATGTGCACAATACATGTTATTCTTATAAGGTTTTAATATTTGTCTGACACTAATATCTGTTTATTTATTTACCTTATCTAGTTTTAAATAGAATGTGAGTCAGTCTTGAATGAAATCATTATCCTATTTAAATATCCTATTGATTCATCAATATTAATACTTCAAAGTAAATGATAATATTTATTAGGTCCTTATTACCCTAGTATCTGATTGAAATATTATACCTAAGATAGCTACCTAACTATATAGGGTGACTAGTAATTAGTGAAGGATATTTAAACATGTGATTGTACTTATGATTATAAAAAACTTTCTCAAAGAAACTTTTTTAGTATACTCATTAGTTTTATTTTGCAGTCATAAAGCATGCACACTTGATAATTTGTGAGTAGTTAGTGCATGGTAAAACAGGCTCTCAAAGTAGGTCCTATAGAAGTTAACTAGATATAGTTATCACAAGATGAAACACATCCAAAGCATCCTAAGGATGAGTTGACTGACCCATTGGTCAGTTAGTAGGTTAAGCATAAATCAGTGAAATATATGATAGAAATGCTCTTGTAAATATGTATTCACAAGAGTAAATATGTATTCACAAGAGCATTTCTAGAAGTACATTCTCATAGTATAATGGAAGTCATATTCTTATAGTAACTAGCTGGAATATTGATGGAGGTGTAAGGAAACTCTTGTTTATATTAAAAGTCAATGTCCTGTCAAGGTTATCAGTGCATCTCAAGATGTAAATATAACTCTTTGTATGAGATTAATCTTGTCCTGCATTCAGATAAAATATGTGAAGTATTGATGTATTGTTCTTCAATTGTGGGAACTTAAGGCTTTAAGTGTTGCATTGTTTTAAGTTGTAAATTCTTGATACTTACATCACTACAGTAAAATATTAGATTCATCCTGTAATTCAGTTTAATTATGTTAAAATATTGAATGTATCCTGAAATGTATTAAAAGCTTGAGGACTGTATTTTCTATTAATTTCTTTCAACTAGACCTGAAATTATTTAAATCTAGTGTAAAATAAGTTATTATTTGTTTTATTTAACATTATTCCAATGTGCTATATTCTATGATGAGTCAAGGAATTTCCCAATCATTTGCTAAAAGACACAGAGTTATGCCCAACTCTATATTTGTCTGTGATCAGGGTATTCCCTGAAACTTAAGCTTTTGCAATGGAATTGAAGAATTTGTCAATTAGAGAATGATTTTTAAGGTATAGAGTAAATAGGATACACATAGTTAATAATAGTTAAATGAGTACAAATGTATTATTGCATGAGTTTATTTTAAGATGTGTATTTCAATTCAAACTTCAAGAATTTTAATGTTTAGTTAAATGACTACTAGATAGTTATTAGAGAACATTTATATAAAATACAATTTTATTTATATTAACTGCAAATATGTAGGTACTAGCTAGTTTTGTTTTATTCAATCAATATTAAGATGAAATGGGGATCAAAATATACATAAATATTTTCTAGATAGATTCTTTTGAATATGCATGGGAGTACACACTCCCAGGTGCATAGGCACACACCTATGCACCTTTTCTTAAAATTAATATTAAATTTCAGTGTGTTTCAAGCAAGCAGCCATTTCACTTGTGTCCTCATATTTATCATTGGCTATGGGAGTTCTTACATAACTAAATAAAAACGAAAAATGACTGTAAAATGTTACTAGTTATTAATTGAACACAGCTATAAAATTAACACCAATTCAGAAGATTACATTATCTATACTAAATTCATTTTATCTCAGAGATAATTTGCAAAATATTGTTTTTATTACCTTATCAGTTAGCCAAACACATTATTTATATGTGGAACCTGAATATAGGACACCTGTTATCACTAATTTCTAAAGAATTAGGAACTAAGGTATACTTAGATAGAACTAATTTGTGTCATATTATATTCTTAGATTATTTTGTATTGAGTACATCTGATTGTGTGAATAGATAAGGTGATATATAAAATAGAATCAGGCGTTACTTTGCGGAAATCCATGCTACACTAACAATACAATAGATTTTTAATAGTTATAAGCGGAATTAAAACTAAAAATCAAATGTATTATTAGTGTAGATAAGTTGATTATATATTATGTGTTCTTAGTTCAGTAGCTTGATTGTTAGAATAAATTTTGATTAGTCTATTAGTCATAACTAGGTACTACTTGATTTCGTTTTGTTATAATGTGCCAAATGATTCTTTAGCAGACTGTTTTCGAAAAACAGCTAAAAGAAATAACTAATTATTTAACAGATTGTGTCCTGTGTCGTGGGTGCATTTACAAACATACAAATTCACATGCACATGTTATGTTCACAATTATATTGTTTGTTCATTGTTTTAAAATTATGTATCTAACTAACTAACTACCTACTATTTGGTTGACATTTACACTACGAATCTGTGTGGACAAATGTTAGTAAATAGTTAAGTAGATAGATAAACTAATTATAATTTATGTATGTATTGTAATGTGCAAATGCCAGCAGGTCAAGCTAACAAACTCATTTATTTATAAAATTTTCAACACCTCACAGACTCTGTCAAATCACCTTGATATGCATTCTTTTAACATAGTACTAACTACTGTACACAGAAACATTTAATGATATCTTAAACTATTCCTTGGTAAAGATTTTATTCCGAAAACAATTGCTAAGGACTGGGTTAAGTAACCATTAAATGACTGAGCACGGCAGTAAGAAATTATTATGCTACGGTATTCTGTTCGCGTGTTACGCTCGCATTATATTTTAATAACATCGACATAGAATTTTGCTTTAGGTGCATTGCAGTATCTATTATATAAATAACGAACTAACTAGGTTTGATCACAAAGACACTTAACATAGGTACCATGTATTAGGCGACGAGTCTATCTATAACAAATAAAGGGTGCAATTCCACTCTATTATATGTGCCATTGTTGAGGGGTTTCAAAGAAAAGGAAATCTAACTCCTTGCCCTTTCTCATTTCTCTTTGCTTAGACGTCGCGCACTCCTAACTGCAATCAACAAACGAAACAGTCTTAAAATAGGTAGGTAAATGTATTGAAAGAAAAACCAGTCAGTGTCAAAAGTCGATGACCACATTTAGATTTTCAAAATAGCTGTACACCGTATTATAGTTACCTACATCTCTCAACATAGTTAACAAGAAATTAATGATTATCATAAAACAGCATACCTACCTAATAAAATTAAAGGAGATATTGATCCTAATTGATCTTTCTCAAAGAATGTTTCAGTGCTCTAAACTTACCATACATGGGTCACATTTGCGATAAAAAAAACAAAAGAATGAGTAATGACAAAGGTTGTTATACCAGACAAAAAGATCGTCACAAATTCTTGTTCAGGTTCCTATGACTTTTCTTACTTGTAGGTCATTGTATCTTTATCGCCATTTATCGGCCATCATATCGGATGAATTTTAATATAGGACAAATTGTAAGGGCCTTTATTTGACCTTCATCGTGATTGATCGGTGTTGGAGTATCATCTATATAGGTGTGTGGATCTCCTTAGCATTGAACATCTATTTATTTTATCGAAAATTAGATTCACAGACAGTCTCTGTGTTTTTTGTATTATTCTTATCATAACATAAATAATTTTGGTAACTAACTACTTAATCTTAAAACAAACTTTTACATCTCGTGTAGGTATTAAACAAACAAACGTTGAATCTTGTTTCAGCCCCAAGCAAATAGGGCGAGTAGCTATTGGCAACAAAAAATTACAAATTATGAAAGTATGCTACTTTGGGGTATCCCAATAATGTTTCAACGAAAACTTAGTATCTTTCTGGTTACCCAAGATTACTCACCTAACTAGTAGGCTTTATTTAGCCAATACAAGGCCAAAAAATCACTTCCGATACCTCTTATAAAAATTCTTGAATGTACGAACTTGTTTTTTTTTTTGGAACAATCCATTCAAAAGCCTTGAACAGATCGCAAAATAAATAAAATGCGAAACATGTTGATGACTTTGTTATTATTCTGAATTCAGAACTACGGGATTGTGACCTGAATATCTCCTGTAGTGCTGAAAAGCACCGTAATATTTTCTGTCCAATTTTCATGAATTTGTGCGTAAATATGCGAAGTAACTGTTATAAACTCCACTAGAACATTTTAACTTGGTACAAATAATTTTGTAGGTTTTGTAAATTCTATCGCACGTTTTTTCCCGCTGTTGACACATGCATTGTATATTTGCCAAATCATTAGCTATTTTCAAAATCAGTTTTCCTTTCACTGGAAATTCTGGATCTGGGATAAACCGGGATTAATCAGTTCGTATAAGTCATCCACGATTGCAACGCTGACATCAATGAGGGTATTCTATTTTCTTTTAATGGAACAATACTTCTATTTTAAATACGGTACACTATTACTATTGATAGGTTGAACAATCCATTGATGAATTGCGCCACGCATCAATGACAATCACTTCAGCCGCTACAGCCAATCATTGTGTCATTGGTAACTTCAGCCCTGACCTTTGAACTGAATCCATTGAACTTCTGCTCATCGTATGCAATAAATTGAGAACGATGTTGTTTCTGATTGGCTTAAATACCAGTGCGTTTGTTTTCTTCAAAAAAAGTAGGGTTGTGTTGTAAATTTTTGTTTAGACTCTCCATCTCTAACCGATAGATAGCAAGGAGCCAGCTACTTCTTATCTCGGTATCAGTCATCATTAAATGTAAAGTCATTCGTCCCTATTTTTTCTATTCGTCGATTGTTTGCTGTTTAACACGAAGTTGTGAAGTGTAGCGATGGTAAAACCCATAATTGCTAATAATAACTACTGTCTGCCGGTCGATAAACAATGACGTGACACCGGCTATCAAGATCGAGGATTGTTTTTATAACTTAGCTACAATGGTACATCTACATTGCTATGAATTAGAAACATGCGTCACATCCCATGTTTTCATACAAATTCGAGAGTCTCGATGTCATGATGCGTCTCCTTCGTTATGTACGTGGTCTCAGTTTGCCCTTACTTGTAAGGTCATTTTTATTTATTTTTAGGTTGATAATTACTTAATTGCCGAACCAAACCTTGTATGATCCAAAAGATCGTAACATTAAATCAAAACAAATAAGACAATTAAACAATGCACCTACTCGTATACCGTAGGTACCATTTAGTGCCTACTCCATTTCGGTTGATTGTTGTATATGTATATGAAAACTTTGCTTATAGTTTATTGATATCTAATCAATACGCCAGGTGTGCTGCATAATCAATGTAATGTAAAAGTTATTTCCTTGTTTCAGGTGCATCAAAGTTGTTTGCAGCGGTGGGTGGACGAAAAGCAAAGAGGTAACATAACTCGGAAAGTGCTGTGTCCTCAGTGCAAAGCAGAATATATTGTTGTGTTCCCGTCTATGGGTGCATTTGTAGCACTCTTAGATGCTATGGAAGAGATCACTCACAAGATTTGCCCGTTCATCGCCGGAGGAGTACTCCTAGGATCCATATACTGGATCGCGATTACGTATGGAGCTGTCACCGTTATGCAGGTTGGTCTTTGTCTTATCTTCATCATGTAATCCAATATAAACCTTAACATTGAGAGAATAATCCTTAATCTTGAATGGACGTACTTTGTCGAGATAGTTACGCGTTGAAATCAGCTGTGCCCTTTGAGTAACATCAAATACTTGCCGATTTCTTAAGATTTTGTGTTGTTGTATTATCCTTGTCTTTGATAACAACGGTTTTTAGACCACTCACGTCCATGCCCTTCAAATTTCGCTATGAGTGTTTTATCTCTCAATGAGCTGATAAAAACGAATTTGTCTTGTAATGAAAGTATGGTATCGATATCGTTTTCATGTGAACTGTAGGTTCTTTAAATTCTATACCTACATACATCTCTGATGGAGTGCTAATTTCCAAAAAATAAAAAAAAATGAACCCAAAATCATCGTCTACTCTTCTAATTATTTTTATTTGCCATTTGACTTTGCGGTCACCCACATCATTAGGCAGTCGTATTCTTGTCTATTTTGCATTGATATTCTTAAAATTCATATTTGCTTTATTTCCTTATGGGACCACCAAAATAAATTGCGATTTAAAAATCCAATGAAGCAGATTGATCAAGGTGAACTTTAATTTCGAACTTGCCAAAAATAATAACTGACCTTTAAAGTGGTACCTATACTTTGTATTGTTGATTTAATTCCGTAACAGCTTGTAGTAGAAAAAGATGTGAATAAACATTGAGTTGAACAAACTTTGCTTATTATAAAATTATAGATGCACTTTTGATTTCGTATTTTTGCCAACAATGTGTCTTTTGTTTAGAAATCTAATAGTCCAATACGAAATCTACTTTTTTTTTGGGCGAGGCGAGAGGAAGAGTCAGACTTACACTGACTAAAAACCACCCCAATCCTACTCCTGCTTTTTGGCCGGAGCCCCGGTAAACCCACTAGGTAGTCCACAGCTCCGGATACAAATTCTACTCAGAGATTGAATTTAACCTATAAACGATAGTAGTTTCGTCTTTCTTTGCTTAGCGGTTTATGAGCAAATATTTTAACATGTTTTGAATCAGAGAACAAATAGTTGCTTATCTAAATGCTTTGGATAAATACCTTACACGCTATAGCTACTTATAAATGTTTGAGTTGGGGCTTAGGTTTATAAAGAGTCTTCCCTGAATTAATCCGTTCTTTTGTCCATAGTAATAAGTACTGGATTACGAAATTCCCTAATTTGCTCACCATTACCTATTAACCAACAATTTCATCCTAGGTTCTAGTCTAAATATTTGTATTCCGGAACAAAACCTTCCCATGCAATAGGTTTGCCGTGATCACCAAACTTCTTTTTTTGAGTGTGCGAAATCATCCAATGAATTCTCTCGCCTTGGCGAGAAAAAGTGTCAAACTCTTATTGACTAAAACCACCCCGTTCCTAATCCTGCTTCGAGCGGGAGCGCCGGTCGCTCATGATTACGGAATGTTTGCTAGATTTCCGAAAATTCAAACAATCTTCATTCATTCACTATCTATCATTAGTTCAAGTTCTCTATCAAGATCTATTTATTCAGTTCGGATGTCAAATCAATCTGACAACAATTACAATAACGAAGAAGTGATATTTTCCGCTATCAACTTGACCTCATTTAACCCCGTCTTGTCATTCAGTACAGTAATATGTATCTACTTATTTATATGAGCTTGTCACGATTATCGTCTTTGAAAGCAATTAGCGAGGTAACTTGTGTGAAAAATGGCACGATCAGTTGCTTCATTTACTGTTAGTTTGGAATTCTTGACTTATTTGTCACCATTGACGGTGTTTTACTGTTTAAATACATTCATAAACCTAATGCCTTTGTCTCATTGTCATCATCATCATCAGCCGAGAGACGTCCACTGTTGTACAAAGGCCTCCCCCTTAGTCCTCCACGTAGAACGACAATCCGCCTCCTGCATCCACTGGCTCCCCGTGACTGTGACGATGTCGTCAATCCACCTAGTCTGCAGGTCTGCCCACGTTACATCTCCGGTCCGTAGTCGCCACTCGATCACTTTCCTGGCCCATGTCATTGTGCTTGAAGCCAATCAGAAATCACATAACACGACTTAGTAAGATTCTCACCTCTTTTTTAGTTTCCAACATGTTCGTGCGTTTGGTCATATAAGCATTTACGTTCTTTATTTAGTCTTGTTAAATATGTTGATTTCCTTTTTCGGACCATTAAAAGTTGTATCAAATTGAATATTAATTTGATTTATTTGATCCTGTTTTATAGTATTTTGTTGTAATTATACTAATTATGTGATCTTTGTCGGTCATCGACCAGTCTGCGATTTGACATTTAAATTCTAGTTTCAATAACAGTGCATCTGTTTCTCACTGTCCTTAACATTTTTGATTATTATCATAGATCTGATATAGAATTTTAACATTTTTTCGCACTTCATTTTTGCGATCTATTAGATCCTTAATATTGAAAGTCACGATGACGAAATTACTATGAGTTTGTCTTAAAAATAATGATATCATCACTCTTAAAAACTCCTTAGAATTTGATGGTAGGCCAGTATCATCATCAATACACCAGTTCATATTTGTGTTCAACCTTGCTGTATTTTAGCCCTATATTTATTCTGCAATCCATTATTCCTCAAAGCGTTGGCCTTCTCTATAGATAGATAGGACTGTATTACCACAAATAGGTCCAAAATTACTGATGCCTATCTTCGAGCTGCAAAATTGCATATTGAATGCTTCACTTGCGTGTTGCAAGTACCGTTGCTCAACGCTAAACGCGTTACGGTAAGCAGGACGTTGATCAAAACCACTGCGACTATGTAAACAATGGCGCTGGAGTAATCACGTTTCCGTGTTTCGATTGGCACTTTAAGTACCTACTTGGTACTATCAACTTGGATTGTTCAATGGGAAAGGAAAGTTTAGGATAAGTGACTGCTTCATGGAGTATTGAGAGCTAGTGCTCTTGTGTCTTATTTATGAGCCTTTTGCCCAAGCAACATGTCTTTTTTATATTGTTCCCTGAAGACGTATCGAGATTTGTAATAATTTAAGAATTAGTCGAAGTGCTTACTTTACTTGCCCCACTTTTTGTCGATTTTGCTATAATGAAGTATTTAATTGAGGGTTTTCCATTGTGCACTTTTAGCCTACCTATTATTCTTTAAACTCGGTTCAAACAAGTAGTCAGTCAACCTATTACGAAGCCCATAAATATTTCCTTAAAAATAAAATTCCAACCTGTATAAATTAATAAAACTATAACTTAAACATGTATTATTCAAATTATCTACGCTCTAATGAAGTCGTGAATTGACATGTGACGCGACAGAATAGCGCAGTTATTCCACTTGAAAACACGTTTTGTTATGTTATCTGTAGCCAATAAAAATAATATTGTAATTATGTTATTCGCACTTTGTCCTCTTGGAGGTAAACATCGTGGAAACGTCACTTAATAAGGTCATAATAGGTGGTTGAAAGTGCATTACAGTGATAAATTAGAATTGCCAATCAACTAGGCATTTCAAGTTTGACCTTTTCTTACATAATTACCGCACAGTTGGTGCAGTGGGTGGGCAACCGGCTGCCCCGCAACGTGTAGTGTTTGATTCCTGCACGGAGCAACTCTTTGTGTGATCCACAAATTGTTGTTTCAGGTCTGGGTGTCATGTGCATGTGAACTTGTATGTTTGTAAACGCACCCACGACACGGGAGAAAATCCTGGTGTGAGGCAACGTTTTTAAAAAGAATAGAATAAAGAATATTCTCTGTCTTCAGGTTTTACTAATTGGCTCTCAATATTAGCTTTCTTATTTTAGATTCTTATTCTGAAAATTTAGTTCAATGGCATTAAAAAGGTCTACGTACAGAAATTGACATGTACGGGCTGATTATGACGATGAAGCTAATAGACCTTTTACCTATGACCACAAAGTTAACATTTGACGAACTAATAAAAAAAAATTGTTGCTAAGCTAATGCAGTTAAAAAAACGAATAATAATTTAGAAGTCATGTAAAAATTGACTCACGGTTCATCGTCAATGACTGTGCTAAAGTTGTACTCATGTGGTGACGTAATTTATACGATTTCTGGTTTCCGAGTCAGTGTTACATCATTTCTCAGCTTTCTCTGAACAACTTACTTCTTGTTATGTTAGCTGGACACTCCTTTGGACACGCCCTTACTCTTTCTCGGCGTAATATAAGTGAACTTGTTTGTATGTTTGGTTTCCACGCCTAAATTGCTAAAACGATTTTGATGAAGTTTCACTAAAATCCTTTGGGATTATGGTGATTTAAAAACGTTATAGGTTTATCGAAGCGCATATCAAATGGGGTTAAGGGCATTAAGAGTTCATTCATACATAAGATAAAACAAAATAAAACTATCGATTCACCAATTCAGGTCTTACGTACTTATATTTACTATTTTACTATGTAATGATAGTTCTAACCAGTAGGCGACCTTGCATTGTTGTCGATAGCAGAGTCGATAGACCAGTTTACTATAATAAATTCCATATTTTATTTTGTAATTGCCTTCAAATGGTAAATAAATGCCATTGGAGGCTCCATTCCGAATCTTCCCAATCGCTGATTGCCCTAACAACCCTTAAATTCCTAAACTCCTAAGGCAACGCGCTTGTGGGGTCTCGGGGTGTCAGCGGCGTCGATTGCTTAACATCAGATGATCCAACTGCTTGTATACCGGTTTATACTACAAAAAAAAAAAAAAGTGTTGGAGATTAAAATTAGGTCTATATGAATACTTAATAAGTTGATAGGATAGAGGTTCCTTGTTTTTACATTGGTAATATGTAAAATCATCATGTGATATTTTAACATTCTTTCATCTATAATATTTATGTTATAGACTAATAAGTGCTTAACCTAAACTCAATATTATTTTTCTTTATCCCAAAAAATATGATCTAGTTTTAATAAGTATTTGTCTGTGATAAGCGCTCTAGTTGGGTAGCTTAAGTAATTAAATTATTTAGGATATCAATAGTTCCTCCGATTAAGCAAAGATACCATATTCAGAAACTATGTTATTTTATTTTGTGACTTAGCACAAATTAGCATAAAGTCCGGTTATAGACAAAATTAGGTTTGACATAGACTTCTTAAGCCATTACATATTTACTTTTTGTTTTGGCGACATGACTTTATTTTTAAACCTGTGTAACCTTCAGAATATGTAGAATAGATGGTACAATGCAGTAACAATATGCTATACCATGTCGCTCATTCGTCATATGTAGCCGAGTAGTAAAAATTGCAACGGTTGATTGAGCGTGAAATCAATTTTTTCCAACGAAAATCACGTTTTTACAGTTTTACCGTTGCGATGATGTTTTCGTGGTTTTAAAGCCAGATTTGTTCTGATATGTCTTATTTTGACAGTCAAGCATAAGAGGGGATTGAAATTAAATGAGTGGTTATCGGAATTTTTGTTGAAGATATTCTGAAAAGGGTAGTAGACAGAGTATCTAATAAGACCGTCAGTTAGATAACTAAAATATTAAAAACACATGAATTTTTGATTTGTCATATAAGTAAACAATAATTAGATAAACGCGAATAAGTTTAGGTTACCCTATAAAATATCGTAAATCGTGTGGTCACGATATTTCAAATCAATGTATAGTCGAAAGTATTTAATTTTGCAAGAAAAGAAAAAATATGTGTCTAATATACCTACTAGATAAACTATGTAGCTGTGCGAGGAATATGCGCAGCTCGAGTATGCAATGTATCGATAGTAGGAAAGCCATAGCACGCATCCATATCACGAATCTTTCCATGTAAAAAACATAGTTTAGCTGAGTCATTTTCCACCCGAGCAACGTAGCATAGCACATCTCTGGTCTCTCTGGAAAAACACCCTAAACCGGGTCATTCTTAAAAGATAATGCACACGTTTTGAAGATTCTTAATTCTTGCGTGTCAGTAAAGTCACCTTTATAAGCCGTTTACGGACGAAGGTCTAAAGCGTGATTAAATGAGACTTACAACTTTTTGTTGGCGTATCACGAGTATTATCATTATAACCAATACAATTTTCTGCATTAAGGTTAAGACGACCGAAAATGAACTTTGTATCCGGTTACCAAAAATACTTTTTTGATTAGCCACTTGATGTTGGATTGAAGTTTTTTTATTGCTAATACGTAATACAAATAAAATACTTAAAATATAGTTTTTAGCTAGATTCTAGAATGTTTTGTTGAATACTTGATATAAAGAATTACGTATAAACGTACAACAGTTTTAGTTTAAAATTTTACCGATGAAGACCATTATTACATTTCTGAAGAGTTATTCTAACTGAATATTGACTTTCTTTAAATTTGGGCTGTGTGTAGTCTGTCAGTCATTCAATCCCTCAATCAACAATAACGAAATCATTTATTGGCCATATCTAATTATTTATTTATGTCTTTCCAGGTGGTGGGTCACAGGGAAGGACTGGAGATGATGGAGTCAGCAGATCCCCTGGTGCTGCTGGTTCTACTGCCGACGATACCAGTGACGCTGATCAGCGCTAAAATGTATAACTGGGAGGATTCCGTCCTACTCTTCCTGAGGAAGTACTGCTCGAAGATACCCGCCCTCTCATACATACTGCCGTTTGGCAAGTGAGTATCATTCATTTTGCATCTGTATATTTTTCTAAGACTTTCCGGAGATTAATTTAACATGATTAATTACAAATAATTATTCAGAAATAAGCGAATGCAACGTTATGTTAATGAACAGAGATTACAACATTTTACAGTACATTTTCTATTCAAAGGACATTAGCATGTGTAAATTATCCGTGATAAATGACCGTCGGAGTTGTTAATATTAACGAAACAACCGAATAGTACTTTGCCCACCCCGTAAAATCCTTTGCCCGCCCGCCATTTAAGCAAAATAAGCTTTACTTTGTTCATCTAAATATTGTATGACCTATGTCGACCAATACCTATCGGAAATCACAAGAGAATGTGATGATTTGGTAACCTCTGTTATTTTAACACAATGCTGTGTTCACTTATTTCTGAATTATTTTTTGTAATCAAATAAACATGGTGGATTAATTTTCGGAAACAGTCTTCGAAAAATATATTGATGGAAATGGTACTCACTTGCCAAAAGTAACAATGTGAATGTAGTTAACATTATTCATGGGATCGTACTAGTAGTAAAATTCATTCGTTTGTTATAAGAGTATTATTGCAGTAACGAAATGATATGTAATGTTCTTCTAATAATTTCCAGTGTGGAAGGCGACAGAGGCGCTTTAGTGGGCCACAACAACCAGCATCAGACGAACAACTCACATCTGTCACCCACACGGATCTTCTGCTCAGCACTCCTGCTGCCGACCATTTCCACTATCATAGGCAAAATATTCTTCCGATCCATACAAAACAACTTACACAGAACAATACTAGGCGGTATCACCTACATAACAATAAAAGGAGCGTTAAAAATCTATCACAGACAAATGCTGTACATTAGACATTCGAGTAGGAAAATTCTAGATTACACAGAGTCAAATCTGAAATTGTACAGAAGTGCCGCCACCTCGACCACAACAGATGCCATATCCAGCACGCGAGATGACACGGAACAAGTCGTTTAATAGTTTTTAATAATGTACATATGTATAGTCGACTAAGTGCGCATTGTTCGCGGGGTGAAGAAGCCTTTAGAGTTTGTACCGGACTTTTATAAATAAAAGCTAATTTATAAGGTTTTAGTGGTGTGGAGATAAAAATTGACTAGTCTTTTGTGATGTCGTTTTAAAATCGGATCACGGGATGAGGTTAATGACCGTTCTAAGGGTGTGAAGAATGTATGTGGAGTCCAGTCACTATTGATATCGGTAAGCTAGTCGAGGAGACAGGCGCGATGATACATTCGTCATCTAAAACTCGTTATAAGAGCGCCATGTTGAAAACGAGAAACGGGGATGTGTATTGTAGTATTTATAAACCATTTATAGAATGTTTATAAATGTCAAGTTTTTATAAATAAGGTTGTTGTAAGTTCGGTTTGATATGTAGTCTATTAATCCTATCATCGTTCTATCATACATATTTGTATTACGTATTATGATATTAACGGTTTGTTATGTTGTTATTGTTATACATTTATGTGTATGTCAAAACTCAGTAATTGAATGTAAATAGACCGGGCTCTTCACCCCACCGGTGACGAATTGCAATTAATATCAATATTTACAAAATAATGTTGAATAACGTTATGGATAATATTTTTAAATTGTTGTAGACGTACGGAATTACCGTTTGTTAAATATATCATAAATGTTTACATTACATGCTCATGCGTCCATGACACAATCAATAAATGTTTTCATTATAAAGTTGAAACAGCTATGTTATTGCCTCTGCGTCGCTTTAAATAAGATGTGCGAATATAGCATCTGGCCTCCTGGACTATAGACATAAGTTTTAACAAAAATATGACTGTTATTGGTGAATACGAAATAGTAAATACACTAGTAATTATTTAGCCACAATTTGACGCAAATCTGTCATTGATAAACACAGTAAATTAATATTTTTACTACACTATTCAATATTTGTTGGTGCTCCGAATAACATGTACCGTAAAATTTCTTCCATATATAGTTGACAAGATATGAAATAGAATCGTCATATTATTATTATACAGAACAGCCATATAAAGTCAATTTGAAAATAATACATACTAACAATATTTTTTTAGAGTTTATTCAACTCATTTACACCTCTATATCATTGGTATAAGGACTACTGTACCCTTAGTACGAGTTTGTTTTACGTTGAACGAAAAAGAAACGACAGTGCGTGTGGCCCTCTGATTGGCCGGCGCGAATGAACCAACCAATCAGTACCCATTTCGTATTTGTTTAACGCAAAGCAAATTCGTACTAAGAGTACCGTTTGTCTAATAGACAATTTACTAGTGTCATGCTATGGCACAATAAAATTTTGACAGCTACAATGATTAGAGAAATATGACCTCTTTTTACATTAGTGCCCATCTCATAACTGCAAAAACGTTAGCCGTTATTGTATCATACTGTTGAATAAATTCTCTAAAATATTGGTAGTTTGTGTTATTTTCAAATCACAGTATATTTTTAATAATGAAGACTCCATTGTATTGTTATCTGCTATTGTTAATATGCTAGTGAAATATTATGTAACTATTATATAATGAATCGGTATGAACAGTGGCCAGAAGTTTCGTGGTAGGTTATGATGACTATTTGGCTATGAGGCCATTGGGAGATACGACTACCGGCACAATGATTGCTGAATCTACATCCCATATATCGAATCAAGATATTTACTGGATTTATCTTTTTCAGCCTTCACGAGATTTTCGTCATGTGGGATTGTCAATTATCATTGTTCAACCTGTACCTTTTCTTATACATACGTTAATTTACTTCCCAGTGAACATGATTCAAAGTAAATGATAATAACCATGAAATAATGAGAAATATTATACACAATGTACGCCTTTTTTCCCACCACGGAAAATCCGGCCATGGTTCGTGCCGTAGACTATAGACAAGACGTTGACGGAATATTAATTAAATTAGACTACATACTAGTTTATTTTTTATACTTACTTTTTGTAATATACATAAACAGTAAAAGAGTATTGTTTGAAGAATTATTTAATAATACATTCATAATCATTCTCCAGAGAAGTGTTTTTTATTTTGTCATTTTTAGTTCTCTAAAGTCGGCGCTAGTGTAGCTTAAAGTCCTCTAAGGTCAATTAATAAATCTGTTGAATTTGAACTTAAAACTACACTAGGTCCCTAAGTAACGTGTATTAAATTATTAATTTAAACAATACTCTTCTAAATTATTATTGTTATAAAGCTGTGCTCTTAGCTAGATAAAGAAGCAAATCTTGGCATTGTCCATCAGCTGTCCTAAAGCGTGCCAAATTCAACCGTATAGCGATTAACTGTAAAAGCATTTTTGCTAAACATAGCTTAAATCTTCAGTACTATACGTCTAGGTAGATTTAATAATAATAATAATTTATAAAAGATAGAATGTGATAGGAAGGGGAATTTTAAAGTTAAACGTAATTCGTAGTTAGATAAAAAATGTTCCAATTTAAAATAGATGAATTGATCGAGTGCCTTTGCAAATAAAAATTAAAATAAATGGTTTGTATATACTTAGTTATACTCATATCTAATTATCGTTTACCTTCTTAACCCGGTGCTTTTAGTCATATTACATTTTACCAATAACTGACTTGACTAACGCTTAGGCGATTTTTGACGGTTCGATTAATAATAATCGATTTAGTTATGTTTCGAAATACGTTTCGATATTCATGTGTGTTCGCTTTCTGCATCGATTTGTCAATATAAAATCCTAATTTGTTAGTGGAGTTTTTAAAATTTTAATTTGTTAGTACATAATGGTATAGTTATGTGGAAAGAAGTCATTTGAGCTTAGGATGTGGATAGAATTTTTATTATTGAAAACTTGAAATTTGTGCAGTATTCTTACTCATTTTACTAGTAAATACAACTACTTTTTGTTCATTTCAATCGCGATAATCTAGCGGATAAAATGTTTGTGCATATCTGGGATTATTGTTATTGCAATTTTAAGTTTTCAATACTAAATGTTACAAAACAAATGATCTTGACTATGTAAACTATAAAATTGTAAATTGCAACAACATCTGTTCAGCAGTTTATTAAATTATTCCTTTTTACTTATCGATATATTTTCATTCTTCACTAATAAATTAAGAATTTGTCTAAAAATGGTACGATTGGATACCATCAGTTGATTAAATGATTATATAGAATTTAAATTATAAAAAGTGTATAAATTTTGTTTAATGGAAATTTTTGGTTTAATAATTTAGTAATTACAATGTTCAACTTGTGAGTAGTTGAGCGGTATCTGTGGTTTTTATATTCTTTTCATAAAAAAATCCGTTCTTGAGTGAATAACTGGCAAGACAGTCAATACGATCCTGTGCATTCAATTATTAAACATTGCCAATAAATACATCGAAATTGTAATAAATAATGTAATTATTGTAAAAATACTACAACCATCTTTGATTACATGAGCATTTATCATAATTTTTGGTTTGCATTTAATTTCATTTCGAAAGTCTATATGCGCGTTGCAATTTTCAACCTTAGGCTTTAGATATAGGGCAAGTGACCCGGTTGTGGCCACCGACCCCTTTGTGGCCATTTGGACCTTCAAATATTTATAACTAAGGCATGGACAAATAAATTACTCTGTGATGTACAGTATTTAAAATATTGAATATTGGAGATACTGATACCGTTGGCAGCTTTGATGTGTCAAACTTCACTTCGATGCAACAAGTCATTCTTTTTAGTTGAGGGTGAAATTGTTAAGATCTTAACAAAAAGGCTAAGGCGAGCGGGTGAGGATTTGGTTTTTATTTTTTAAATCTTTGCTTATTGTTTGGATGTTTATGTTAATACTACATGAAGAATATATTGTCTAAGTGAAACTAAAGTTATTTTGTCGCCATATGTTTCTGAAGTGCGGTTATTAGAAGGTGGCCACTAATGGAGACAAAATTATGAATTTCTCCATCTTTGGCCACATGGCTGGCCAAAACTAATGTACATAGACACCAGACTTCTTCCCCTTTATTTTATCGTGGCTTTTTTTCCTTGGCTTTACATATCAACAAATACATATTTTTCATTTTCAGAGATGCAATAAATTGCCTTCACACAAAGGGGAGGTCAGTTTACTTTGCAGCTTTTACCAACGTCATATAAATTTTGATCTCTTTATTTGTAAGTTAAATTCAAGTGAAGTAATAATATTTCATATTTTCCAAACTAAATAAAAACCATTGTTTGTAAAATGTCCAATTTAATTATTAAATTTTGATTACTTTTATTGTATTTTTTGATGGCCAGAACTGGCACACGACCGTGGCCACAAATGGCACGAATCTGGCCAAAAGTGGCACAAACTCCCTTTTTTTTTCTTTCTTATACAGTTATTTTTCTATTGGACGTTCTTTAAAAAAAGGGTTTTCTTAGGCAAGGTTAATACATGTTAAATGACTTTTTACAAGAAATATTTTCGTGATAACAAAAACTATAAGTTAAGAAAGCCTCAAAGTCGACAAAATTCTTAAAGTGGCCACAACCGGGTCACTTACGATACGGTTCAAAATTGTTTTGGTGATTAAATCCAGACATTCGTAGGCGTGATTTTACTGACCGCATCGAAATCGGTTCAGCCTATCGCGAGATAATCGCGGACAAACATGTAAATACGTACAGGTCGAATTCAGAACCTCTATCTTTTTTTAAAGTTGGTTATAAATCTGCTTCACACAACTTTACGTACTACTTGAAAAAAGAACATTACCTATACAGTACCAGTAACATGCGTACGCGCACCACAGGAAGTTTAAACACCATTTTTAAAACGGTTTGTTATTTAAACACCAGTTATCGCTCAATTCACCACAAGACGTTAGTTTTGCTAGTCTTTTGAGAAACTAAAGCGATTCGCACGCAATTTTGTATAAAACGATGCTTCGTAAAACTTATAGCCATTATTTTGTCTACTGTACATTTTAAAATGATTATAAATATTATTTTTTATTGAGTCTCCGTTTGTTGTTTTATTTTGTCCGTGTATAGATGTCGCTAGTAGTAGGTTTTGTTTATTAAGTGATGTTTGATAGTCTCATTTCAATTAAATATTGGTTACTTTATGCGTCGAAATTGCATTGCAATTCTATATATATCTCTTTATTGAACAATTGAATTACTTCAATATTTTTTTGGTTATCTAGGTAAATTGTCAGGAAAATGTATTTATTCATACTTTTTTTTATAAAGACTTAGGTAGCTACAAGCCACGATTAATTTGCAACGATAAGTCCTAACAATAAGGTTCAAAATTAAGGAAATGTTAACATTGTAAACTGCCTATCATTACAGTAATCAGTACTTGTAGATATTATATAAATAACCAATATCAGAAAGTCTTGGCCTTGAACAGATCTTTCTTTACACACGAATAAACTTTATTTCTTTACTGTTAGGTAACAGTAACCCATTGTTACCTAATTCTAGCAGATAAGATTCCACGATACGCCTAAACGTGAGTGCAACCGTCACCCAACCCCAATCAATTAAAAAATAAAGATTAAAAAACATGATTAAGGCGAAATGAAAAAGAACCGACTTTGGTATACGAAACAAACAATTTGCAAATAAAATATTGCAACTACAGGTACCTATCTAGAAGAAATCAAGTTAATACAATCCATTAGTAGAGATAATGATAAAAGTATTATCATATAAAAAGCTATATCGCCGATAATATATCACTCATATCTTATCACAGATGAAACTATGGTAAATAGTAAGTGTTCGCACATTGTGTTGCAGTATTTAGCAATCTTTGTTTTATTTCGCGTGTGTTATCAATACGGAAAGAGTGCATTTCAAACAAGCTAATCTGGGAAACGGTGGTTTGTGAGACGGTAAGTTTTATGCGAATATTTACTTCTGTAATCTATGTAATGATAGCTATAGGAATAATAATAACAAAAGGATTATTTGTTGTGGTCTGAATTAGGTATACTTTTAATCTATCCTTGATGATACTACCTTGATCGAGAACTTTGATTACAGTGTATATGTTATTTATTAAGTAATTACTTTAGCTATATATTATTTGCATATTGATATTTACGATTTGCTATATTTTTTAATAAAGAACCTATCGAAGCTTCGAATTGATAAGCACAGAAAGACGTTTTTGCCTACAATATTATTTAGAAGGGACAAGTTACAAGAATTATAGACTAATTAGAATCTAATCGAACTACTATCTAATTAGAATTAGGTACATAATATATCAGATATCTAACATTTGACCCCCTTTTGTATATGTGTCGGTATGGATTACCTCCAATAAGGTCATTATTTTTTTCCCAACATGAACTTAATATTTATTTTCGTATCAAAAATGTTCAAAATTAATTTATTACATGTTGTTATTCAATATATTCTTAGTAATGAAAATTGATAACGCTGTAAATGTAATACTTTCTTAATCGAAAAGATAAAGTTTAGTCTAAAGATAGGTATTATGTGTTGCCTATAGGTAATTTGTTCCTTACACTAAGCACTCGGATGATATAATGCATGACGTGCAAAGCCATTCAGATATGTAGCTAGTTGAGTGAGTTTTCCGCTTTTAATATCGTATCTAGTGTAGTATTGTTTCTATGCTTTGTATTTTAAGGTAATAACGACAATACCTAGTTCTATTTTACCTACTACTACTAATATTTTTAGTAGCAATCTGTTCGTCAATCTAGAATTTCCTAAAGATAACAAACTTGTCTGTAGATAATGCAGTAGTTAATGTTCAATTAGTATTCACAATTAGAGGCTCCTAATCCTAAACCCCACCTATCTTTGGTCTAATAACCTTAATCTATAGATTGTAATAAGTACAATTGCTACTTAATCATGCAATACAAAATGTGACGTATTAACATTGAATTTTCAGACAAGATGGCGAAGTTTTTGAAAAATATATTTCACACGACGGATCGGCGGAAGGCCCCTCATTATGAGTCGGAGCTCGAGGATGAGAGGAGCGAGTCCCCCCAGAGTGGCACGACCAGACATCTGTTCATCTCCCGTTCCGGGAGGATGAGGCAAGCTAACAAGAAGAGACACTCTTTAACTCTGGAGATTTATGGAGATGTGAGTATCTGAGTAATATTAGATAGTATACAAACTTTCCCTCTTTTTATGGTATAGAATGAGCATACGGATTACCTCATGGTAAGCAATCGGCGGCGCTCACAACTCTAGAGGAGTTACCAACAAGTGTGTTGCTGGCCTTTTTGAAGGAGAGATCGAGAAGGGGCAACCGGGCCTCCAGTAACCTCACTCACACGGCGAAACATAGAGCCGAGTATTATTTCACGCCGGTTTTCAGTGAGGCTTTTACAAAAACACAAATTATGTATTAGGACTAGGTACTACTGTAATTTCACGTCTGCATCATAAATCTGTCTGGTCTACTTAGATTTTCAAAGAATATTAAACCACGTGTAGGTATAGCTCATTTAAGTTCAAAATTAATAACCGATTTAAATACTAAATCATTGGATTAAAATTGATTTTTGATTAAGTATGATTAATCGATCAAACATCGAGATCGATCCAGAGATTTGGATTAAGATTGGTACAAACATGTAGGTAAGAGGGGTATTTTGATTGATACCTAAGTACCTTTTTGGCGAAACAAGCATGATTAGCATCAATCAGCAATCATGGTCACATGAGCTCGCTAAGTATGTGCGCACTTTCTTATACGCTACTTACCTTTCTTCTACGCAGTTGTATACTATAATCGAGATTAGTGAAGAAATTATAATCTATTCAATAGATATTGCTTTTATCAAATGTGTCATCAATTAGAATAGGGACGACCATTGTTAATTGTGGCTGTGGTAGCGGAAGCTATTCTTCTAATCCAGATGGACTAGATATTGTGGTATCTGGTGCCTATCTAATGTATAAGTAGTTGGGTAGTTACCGAGTTACGTATGGTATATTTTATTTTATTTATTTAGAACACTAACGAATAAGTAGTTTAAGATATAGAGGTCCATAATTTATGTTACTCGTTATCTATAGCAAAAGATTTTGTTATAGAATTGGAATGAACAAAATAATGAAACTTTGAAATAAAAAAATAAAAACATTTTTTTTTGCTAAAAGACTTCTTAGACTTAGACTATTCTGGGTATGAAATGAAATGAATGAAGAAAATAAAAAAAAAACGTAGGTAATACATATTTGTTAGACTATTCTAGGTAGGTACCTAGATACATATTGCAGTCCTCGTCACATTACAAAAGTTCGGGTACCTACAATGACGTGTGTAGAGCCTTCTGAATGCACATAGGTTCTTTATCATCATCGTCAGCTAGAAGACATCCACTGTTGAACAAAGTCCTCGCCCTTAGTCTTCCACGTAGAACGACAAACCGCCACCTGCATCTGCACTGGCTTCCCGTGACTCTGACGATGTCATCGGTCCATCTTGTGGGAGGGCTGCCCACGTTACATCTTTCAGTCCGTGGTCGCCACTCGATCACTTTCCTGGCCCAGTGGCCATCAGTCCTTCGAGTGACGTGGCCCACCCATTGCCATTTTAGCCTGCATATTTGGAGAGCTATACCTATCTACTCTTGTTCTTTGACGAATTTCCATATTTCAGATTAACGCAAAGAAACTTGTCCTTTAAACTTAACCTTTAATTACACGCTCTTTTTAGATATTACATAATTCAATAGGTACGTAAGTCGAGTGCACATTGTGTTTGCCAGCCAAGTCTACACTACACACACTTGAAACAAGTGTTTTGACAATAAACAATGACTACTTGTATGTAGTTGCATCTCTATCTTTCCACTTTACATTTATTATTGGGTTTTAGTTCGATTCCTCTTACCTAGCTACTTTAGGTACCGTAACGTAACGTATCGTCGCACCTTTTATGCCCGAAGGGGTAGGCAGAGCTGCACATTAAGGCACGTAATGCCACTGTACAATTTACACCCACTTCTCAGTATTTGTGTTATAAATCCCATGTAATGTGGAGCCTTTTTTGGGACAAGCCCGCCACAACCTTCCATACTGCTGCAACTCCTGTAAGCCAGGATCTACAGTAGATACAACCATGAAAACACCGGAACATTGAAGTCCGGCGCGTCCCAGGGACATGAAGGATTGTCTTGGATCCCGCAACGAAATAAATCAGAAGATATTATTAAAGGAGAAGAAAAGAAAATCGATCGATTTCTTATTAGTGTGGCTCACGTACGTAGGTATGTGTGCTTTATCTATTGGGTTTTCCTGTGTAGGTAGGTGATTAGGGCATGCTTTGATTTTCTTATATAATTAGGATAAGATTTAGATCAGAGCCGTTTTATGCTGTAGACAAACTAGGCAAGTGCTTAGCGCGCTAGGTTACAGAGGCGCCTGCCCAACTCCTTATAGAGTGGGGGCAGCGTTAAAAAGAATAGGGATCCTTATGAGATGCTTACCTAGCGCGCTGTCTAAGTTTATTCCGACTCTGATTTAGATAGAATTCTGTTTACCTATGAGAAATAGAATTGCTGTTGCAAAATGCTTTCTTCAAACATCTCGATGTTTCTCTCTTTATTCCTACAATTAATATTATCGTAAGTTGTTAAAAATCTTGTAGTAAATTGTATCTCTGCATAATTAAACACATGGATTTTCAAGGACGGGGATTTTCATATGCGACCTTGGCTAATCTCAGGATTAGCTTCATAATACGATAGTTAATTATGTAATAAATCTTGCTAATTGCCCCAATACGTAATATGGCAATTAACAAGATTTAACATAATATAATATGCATTCAGGGACAAAAGTTACACAGTAATTATATGATTAGAATATAAAGTATGATGACAAGACAATTTAAAGACGTCACTCAAGAAATAAAGATTGGAAAAGAAAGAGTTTAACATAGGAGATGTCTGATAGGGGAGAATGAAGGCATGATGACGTCAAGCTACTTGACGTCTTGTCACTTATTTTCTACTTATCCTCACGCCAAGCTTGGCGAATTGGATAAGTAGAAAATAAGTCAGAAGAAACGATTTTTTACCTTCAAACCCAAGAACTTAAGCCTATCTGACAGTTAGGGTTTATAGAGCACATTTACCTAACCTATGGAGTCTAGCCTAGTCTAGTGTACCTAGTCTGAGTATTCTTTGTGAAACTTTGACTGCAAGAATTCATTTACCCTTGATATAGGAACGTACGTACGTAATCCGGAACGTAGATCTACGCGAGACACAATGTGTTTTCTATTGTGTCTCATATACTGACATAGAAGAGGTTAAGTACTCGTGCAACTTCAATTAAGTGGTAAAACATATCTCGACGAAAAACCAGAAGTGTTTTTTTTAGATATCTCTAGAAATAAAGCAATAACTTACATCACACCTTGTAAACATTATCGGTAATGTTTTAGGGCTGTGTTTTTCACTCAATAAAATAATAATACACCTAGGTGATTGAATAAAATTGATAAAGTAACGCAAGCCTTATCACTGCAATTTACATTTCCTTCACATTTGATCTTAGCGGCTAGTATCTGTGTAAAAATATGCTTTTTACTAGATCTTAATAACTGATTATTATAATGATTTGATTACCAAGAACTGAACAGTAGCAGGAAACATGATAAAACGTGTTTTGTCCATTAAGTAATTATCTGTACAATTTCCTCCTAGTGTTTGTTAGAAGATACCAAGACATAGATATTATAAAGATCAACTTTAAAAAGCAATAACTTTCCATATAGTTAGGATTCGTTCCATAACAATTAACAAAGGACCTAATATAGACCCCTGTGGCAGTCCTTCTATATTTTCCAGATAATTTTACGCACGAATCACCAGGTACCATGTACCATGGATGCAATATATCTTTTATTCTATTTATGTTCTAAATATATCCAAATAAATAGTAAATAAGCGTCAAATTGGAATAATTAACTTTGAAAAGGTGTCAAAAGCTTCACCATGAACTAAAAATCTGTCAATGTTCTGGCCTTGTCATTCGACTTATTGATTGCATTATAATTGTTATGCAGGAGTATTAAACAAGTAGGTACTTTTAGCGACAACGTCGAGACTTGATAAGTGGATTTGTGTAATGATTTAAAACGCACTGCGTAGTACATTATAGGTAAATATGACGAAAACAATTATGATATTGGTAATATATTTTTGTGTAATATTGTCTCGTCCAAGTTTGAGGCCATTTCTTGGTGCGTTTTTCTCAGCAGGTATATTTATGAGTAACTTGTTTCTGCCAGCGGCTTTGCTCGCGTCCCCGTGGTATAAAAAGTAGTCAGCTCATCTGGTCTGTATACCAAATTTCGTCAAAATCCGTTCAGTAGTTTCAGCATGACTGACGAACAAATATTGAAATAAACAAACTTTCACATTTATAATATTGTGAGTGTGATGTACAAATTAGTAAGCCCAGGGACAGACATCAGAATTCTATCTATCTTTGATCAAAACAATAATCCTAATTTTCCATTATTACAGAACATCCAGATTGAAGCAATGGAGAAAACTACGAGCAGGGAGTATCACGTGAACGCTCCAAGCCACACTGCACCAGCTGTTGTAGAGTCCCCAGCCAAAACTAGACTAGGTAGGGTGTACAGAGAAGACAGGTACCCTAAAGCTATGTCCACTGACATCTCCGCGTTTGAAATACCTCTCGACAACACAGTCAAAACTGTAGCCAAGGAAATTTCACCCGAAGAAGAAATTGACAACGCCTTTGAAATTTTAGACAAGTCATAGCAATTTGGTCTTTATGTTATTTGTAGTTATTATGTATAGGTAAGAGAAGAGACAGTAATTTTAAGTAAATAATTAGAACTAGTTTGTAGGTAAGTGCCTTGTTAAAAGTTCCGTGGATCGGGTATTGATGGGAAATGCACTTACAGTCAATTAAGAATCATTACCAATTTCTTGTTAAATAGCTCGAGAGATAGAAAGTTCAAGAAATTGTGGCTCATCTTGATGAAATGACACTGATCATGTAGTTATAGATAGTTTCTTGTATTTAATCACATTTATATGACTACTATTAACGATTTAAACTACATTTAAGGGTGCTTTTCTACCAGCGATGTGCTATGCTACGTTGCTGTGGATGTGTTTGGCTTTCACCAATCATATTCTTTGGTACACATAGCATAGCACTGTTGGAAACGGACTCAGCTCATCTGCCTTTTTATATGGAAAGATGTGTACTATGGGTTTGGCTTGCCTACTATCGATACATCGCTTACTCGAGCTGCGCATCTTCCTCGCACAGCTTAGAATACATACTACATGGCTTAGCATCGGTGGAAACGGTAGCATAGCTACATAGCACATCTCTGGTGGAAAAGCACCCTATATAGGTGTAAGCTTTTTATGATTATTTAAATATTCGATAATACTTACAAATGAGATTATATTTAGTTTTAAGTATTGCAAGTAATGAACTGACCATCCAGTGAGTAGGAAAAGACTATGTCAAAACGTAGTTTTAGACGTTATAAAATGTTGACTGTGATCTAATGAAATTGTATTTTAATACACGGTAGGACTGTAGGTAGGTACGTATAACTGCAACATGTAAAATGCTTTAATGTAAGTTAATTTAGACTTTACGAGACGTAAAATCAGTAATAATGGCGTAGATTTTTGCTTGAACGAAACTGTGCCAGTTGATAACATGATTATTATTTTGAAAATAAAAATAATACTTTTAATCTTGATAATTATAATCGTGATATAAAATCATCGATAGTCCTCCCGATATGGCAAACGGTTGGTGATTTTAAAATGGTTTTTATGTTTTTGTTCAGTGAAGTAGGTATTAGGTATTTATCTATCTAGTGTTTATCTGAAGTAGGGTTCAACTGGTACCTAGCTTTGTCTATGTAGGTATACGATGTACTTAGTAGGTACATACATAATAGATATTAGACTCGTAGAATGTAGATGCACGGCAACGCACCTGTGACTCCTCTAGTATTGTGGGTGTCCATGGGCGGCGCTGATCGCTTACCATCAGGTGACCCGTCTGTTCATTTGCCACCTATTCCATAAAAACAATGTGAGTGAGGTTACTGGAGACCCCCAAACAACTCCTTTGGTGTTGTGAGTCTCCTTGGGTGGCGCTGATCACTTGCCATCAGGTGATCTGTCTGCTCGTTTGTCCTCTATAAACCTATCCTATAAAAAACTCCTATTAATGTATTTTATTAATTAGGAGTCTACATGTATTGTGTATTGTATAGTATGAATCGTATTTTAATGTGTATCTTGTATTATAAAGTGAAGTGATATCTACTTCTGTAAGATTGTGTTGTTTTTGTAACCGATATCTACGTATTTGCATGAAATAAAAGACTGATTGTTGCAACGATGACTCGCATTCATTTTATTATTATTTATGATTAGCTCGTGTTACTTATAGATTACCTGCAATAATTTGTTTTATCAGTCACAACTGTTTGGTGCTAATTTTTGATGAATTTTGTGACTTTATTATGCCCTTGGTTTTATTTATTTATTTATTTGAATAGAACGGTACAAACCAATAACACTATTCAATACCTTACAAAAGTTAAAAAATATAAAATTTAGAAAATTTATATTAATTATTAAATATTCATTCATCCATCTCTTTCGCAAAACTTCAAACACTCCGACAAAAATAATCTTCTTTCACTCGAAAATACGTCACACTCTGGCTTTGAATCCAGGAATGGGTTTAAAAGTTTCATAGTGCGCGGTAACGGAGACTTAGCCCTACTGATTGTTCCGCAAGATGGTATAGCGAAGATATATTTTATGAAGATTGATCTATTTACTATAGAAGCAGTAACTGCTTAAGACACTAATATTATAAATGTGAAAGTTTGTTTGTTTGGACGTTTGTCCGTCAATAATGCTGAAACTACTGAATGGAGTTTGATGCGAAATTTGGTATACAGACAGAGTTTGAGCTAACTTAGGTGATAGGATTTTTTATCTCACGAGAACGCGAGCGACTTACTTTCTCACTTACCATCAGGTGACTAGCGGCCAAACGTCGACTCAATAAATAAAAAAAAATCTCTCTGAAATTAATTCATGCCCGTACACGCACTACTTCATTTTACCAGCACGTGTGCGTACTAACACGTAATTCGATTGATTACTGATCGATGGCAGATCACAAGTTTGTATACTTATTTAATTAGAAGCTGACCCCAAGTAGCACAAAACTGCATTATAAGATGTCACACGAGGTAACTTCGGTTACTTTAGCACTTATAAAGAGTTATTACAGTACACTCGACCTGCAATAGGTGAAAAGTGAGCTTCCATCTGAATAAGAACGTTATTACGCGTCACGGAGACCACGCTGCAACGCTTGCAGCGTTAATATAGGTAACAAGTTCAGTTTTATACAGCTTTAAGCAATTTGAAGTACTTTTGTGGACTTTAACTAAGCTATATTCTGAATTGAAGACCACAACTGAACTCTTAGACGACTTGCATTTTAAGAAAGATCACATGATTATGATGTAATCAGTTATTCTGTGTCTTCAAATAACAAGGATATAATGCCTTTTGCTGCACACAGTGGAACTTGTGTAATGTTAATCAGCTTGTTACACGCAATCGTATAATAGCTCTTATAAAGCCTACATGATCACTATGGGTTACCCACTATCAAGCTTTACATGAATCTGTAGCTGACTTGTGTAACACAAGAACCACTCGTAACAGCTCGTCACTGGTTCATGTACCACGAGTGAACACTTCAACAGGTCATGCTGTTTAATTTTAATTAATACGGTACACATTGCTTGCTGCCATTTTTTAGATTCTAACCTATGTATAAATAATAAATAACAATTGGTTTTTGTTTAGTTAACGAAAATTTCAAAAGAATTTGAATAGAAAGTGTAATGATTTCATTTTACAGCTTATTCTCAAATTACAAAGGAAAAACAAAAAGACTTAATTTTTTATAATAATATCATCAACGTTTTTAATACTATAATTTTCAGGAAAGCAGTGATATTTTGGGAGCGCGTGAAAATATTCGTCTATAATTATATAGTATTTGACAATAAACTTTCTTTCCCATTCGAATTTCATGCACATGAGGAAAAACAAAGTTTTACTTCCCGATAAATATTTGCCTGTTCCCCATAAACACTTTACAAAATGGTTCATACAAAACATATCAAAATAATAAGAAGTAGGGTAAAAATTATTCACAATATTGCCACTTGTGAATTGTCAGCTCCATATAAGAGTTGCTAATATCCTGGAGTGTATTTTGTGGTGATAAACAAGGAACAAGTACTCTATTATTCAGCCCTTGTGGTGTATAAAAAGTAACACATACCCTGATAATCGGTCATTATTCAGCTCTTGGGGCGACTGTTACCTTCAATAATGCCCAAATAACGCTGATATAGTGCAACCAGTTACTTTATTCAGCTAACAGCTGATTAATTTGTGCCCAAATCAGAGTTATATCAGCTGAGTAGGCGCCTCTAACGCTCTTATTCAGTAGGTTTATTCAGCTGAAGATTTCATTGTGAACAGTAATTCAGCTACTATTCAGCGTTTCTGTGCTACTTGGGACGAGGCTCATGAAAATGATTACATCTACATTAAGATCTTGTATCACGTTAAATTAGTTAATTTTCCTGTACTTATAAATTAAATTAAGAGACACGATTAAATCTAAGAATTTATCTAAAATTCTGAATCACGTGATTGAAACTAACTACCTACTTCCTATCATAAAAGGAACGTTTCTCGTACCTAATTGCGATTGGATAAATCACGAGACATATAAAAATGTATTTATAACTATCGCGAGACATACTAAATTAACTAAAATAATTAGGCTGCGCGACGTCACTGCACCTGCGCACGCTGCTCATGATGAGTCCCTCTGTGTCTCGCAAATAGTAGAGCTTGATGAGTAAACCGTGATTTTATAGTTAACATATTAGAATGATTTCAATATATTGTTTGAAGAAAGCAAACCACCCTTGATCCATAGGCGTAGCCAGCCCCCCCCCGCCCGAAAAGTTAAGATAAAATTTAAGTAGTGAGTAACTGGTTATATTAACATATTTATATTCTCATGAATGAAGAAGTTCATGAAGGAAGTTTTGTCCGTTTTACTTTCTTGAACCCCTCCCTGATCCTATCTACTCCTGCTCCGAGCCGGGGCCACAGTATGTCATTGTACTTGACCTCGTAACTTCGGCCGAAAAAATTAAGAACTTTAAGGTTTATTTTACTTTACCTATCATATCATGCATATCACCTATAGTCATAATTGAAAATGTCCTTCGAAAAAACAGTAGTAGCATAACAATCAAGCAACCAACGGTAAGTACCTACCTACTTAGTTCATAGATATCGCTCTGTTATCGATAATTACTCCTTATCACTGCTATATCCGACACTGATAATGAAACGCTGATGCGAACCATAATTTCTTTTTACGTAGATGTTATTATTGCACTGTGCATACAATGTTAATTATTGGAATTGAAAGTTTATCTGGTTTTTTGGTAAATACCTAGTAGGTATATTGATGACGATTAATCACTTATTTTGGGTGCTACTTATCTTACTTTTAATTAAACTTAACATCACTAATTTGGTGCATCCATTATTTTGAAATGCATGGTGTCAAAGTCAATGTCGAATATACACTTTGGAATGAGCACCTAGCTTTGCTGACTGACAATTCCATTTTGAGGTTGCAAGGTGCATATTTAATGATGTAGTTGTAATAGTCTACCACAGCAAATAACTAACGAAACCAATTCTGTAAAGCCAGGATCTACAAAATGTATAGTACCATAGTGACTAAATGGTCCTCTTTCCCAAAAGAGAATTATCAGCTATGAAACCATCGAATTGGCCAGTGAATTGGTGACTACCGCTTTTGCTGCCGTTTTTGGACATAATATAGGACCTCATGCTGTATTATCGCTATAAGACGGCTAAGTAACTACTAGTTTGTTTTACGTTGATTGAGATCGAAACGAGAGCTCGTTCTTCGCTCTGATTGGTTGGTTCATTCGCATCGGCCAATTAGAGCACCTCACGCGTCTCGTTTCGTTTTCTTTCAAAGTAAATCAAACTCGTACTAACGGTATTGGTGTGCACAAAAACTATTAACTCTCATTCATACGGCCTGAATGAGGTAATAAAAAGAAAATGATTGTATAAAATGTCTTAACATCTATATTTACAATACATTAATTAATACAGTACAAAACAGATTCAAATATTTTAAACTTTCATTTTCTTCTTCTTCGGTTTGATGGGCAGTGGACCGCCAATCTTGAACACAGTGCTGAAATAAATAAAAAAACATTATTATAGACTCTTACCCGTTCGGCACTAAAAGGCATGTTATGTAGGAATAACAATGTTATCAAGAATAATACTGTGTTATAGATTGATTAGTTTTCGTCATAGAAAGTTTTATTTAGGTGGGTATTTTTATTACCTCTTATTGATATTTTTTATTTAAATTTGTTATAGGAAACAATTACTTTGTGTTATAGATTAAAAAAATATTGTATACTCACTGGCAAGTTGTGCATATCGGGCTGAACTTGCAGAACACTGAAAATAATAATAGTTTACGTTAAAGAAAAGACCTCAACCTTATCGAAGATAATATAATATATACTGTAAATATACATAAAATATAAGTATATTACGGTTAACGATATCGAAACGAGACCGTGACTGACTGACTAAGGGTACAGAGCGCCAAGCACGAATAACTATCGCATTCGTAATGTAAACGTATCGAGATGACGATACGTCATGAGACATTAACGGAGTGTGGCAGCACGAAGCCTATTCTTTCAACTATCGAGAGCTCGCATCAAATTCGATAGTGACGTCATGCTAATGTAAACTAGAGAAGCAGCCAAGTGAACGATTTGAATGACTTATTGAGCATAAAGATTTCGTCTGAAAACTAAATTAAATTTATATATATATTTCAACCTTTGTCTACACGTTTTATGAAATAATATTTATTAAATAAATATTAATTATGTGCAAAAAGTTCTTAAAGCGAGTTAAGAGAAATATAACGTGACATTATCTATGAAAAAAAAAGTACTTAGTTTCATAAATTTATAAATTTTTTTATGATTTCCGAACGTCGTATTTGACATCACCGCCGACATTTGTCATTTGCCGGTTGTTTGTTTGTTATTTTATCTTATGTAAATAAATAACAATTTTAACATGTTACATTTAAAATGAGGACGATTCAACTCCAATATGAGCTAATGGTGGAATTTATGCAAAAGTAAGTAAAGATTTCTAAATGTTTCTTTGATTAGCCCTTTTTTTATGTGATGGACAATAATTTAACGGAGATTTGTCTAAACCCTCTCCGGGGTGGCAGTTACATTCAGGCCAAATGGAAGGAGCTAGTGGTTTGCACCGGAGCGAAATCTGGCGTACCGGTGAAATTCACCGGTGATTTGCCGATCTCCGGAGATTCACCGGTGGTAACCGGTGATGAAAACCATTAATTTCAAATCAAGTTTTTATTAATTGAAAAACAAAACAGAATAGATAATAAAATTGGACTTCAACGAACCCTGAACTCTTTGGAAAGCTAGTAGCAAGTGAATTGAACCACATAAACGGCCAAGAGTGCTTTGAGTTGATAACCAAAATAATTAATATCATTCGAAAGAAGCAAATCAGTAAATAAATTATCTTAATTATGTATTAAATTAAAAACTGATGGTTAATAAATATTTCTATTATTTTAGTAGTATCAATATAGTATTGAAAAATAATATTTTTTTACGGTTAACAACCGATTGATTTCAATCGAGTACTTTTACCGGTATATTACCGGTTATTCTCCGGTACTCACTGCTCCGGTGCAAACCCCTAGAAGGAGCCATTCAGGCAGCAGTGGATACTTAAACAATGTTTGTAATGTAATATTTGATGTATTATCTTTTTACAGATTGGAATATTTGTGGGACCAGTCCAATATTACTGGGAGCAGTGGGCCTACTGTATTCCTACCACACCACTCACTGTTCCTCACGAAGCCTACCCTTCGCCAGCGCCTCCACCAACACCACCGATCCTCCATCCGAGGAAGATAGCTGGAATCCTCCACCAGTGAAAAAACCTAAAGCGAGTTTGATTAAAATGTGTATAGAGAATGACAAGAATGCTATGCTAAGGAGCATGAGAAAAGTTATTATTTTTTATTAGTTGATTATTTTTTGTTACTTACTGTTAATTTTATATTTATTTCAATTTTTCTGTTTTTATGTTATTTTAAAATATTATCAAAATATTGTTAATGGCATTGTATTTATAATAATTATTCTAACGGTGTCAATACTGTGAATGTGGTGCATGTCTATAATTGGCATAACCACATGATCTTGTGTCTTCATCTTGTTTTTCATTAATGTCTTATAATAATAAATAAATAAATTATATATTATTGGGATTAAGATTAGAATAAAATAGTTTTTAAGTTATTTATATATGTTACTATAAAAAGAGGATTTTGTGGAAAAAATTATTCTGTCCACCAAAATGTTTTTTAGTAGTAGTTTTCTTTACTTATTCCCTATTATTGTGGATTACATCCTTCGGCACGAATGGGCTGGCTCGACCGGAGTGATACCACGGCCTCACAGATAACCGACGTGAAACAGCGCTTGCGTTGTTTTGTTGTGTGAGTAAGGTTACCGGAGGCCCAATTTCCCCCTTCCTAATATTCCCAATCCCCGATTCCCCAACAACCCTTAAACGTATTCGTTGTTGTTGGTACAATCGTTGTTAACGATCGTAAGTACTTGTTGTACTTTGTTGGTACAAAGACGGTCTTGGCATTTTATAAAAATCACTGCAAGCACTCACTGACTTCACAATATAATATATTTTGTATTATTACAAATTTCGATACCATTCTCACCGACAAATTCTCAGTGACAAATGTTTCGACTCGTTTCGATAGCCAGCTTTCGAAATTTACGTTACCGTACGTCAAAAGCTCGTTCGTGCTTCCAATTTGTGTCAAAATGTTCTAGGTTTCGATACCAATACGATACGATTACTATACGATAGTTATCAAAAACATTCGTGCTTGCGATATTTAGTTCCTTTTACGCACGGTAGGGGCGCTGTTCAAATGTCATAGAAAATTCTGTCGATTGCGATACGAATACTTTCTCGATAGTTTTCGTGCTTAGCACACAGCACCGACACTTTGCACCTTAGTACGAGTTTGCTTTACGTTTTACGAAATTGAAACGAGAGCGCTGTTATTGGTTGGTTTATTCGAGGCGGGCCAATCAAAGCGCCGAATGCATCCATGCGTCTCGTTTCCATTTCGTTAAGTAAACATAAAGTAAACTAATACTAAAGTAAATGTAAATGAGATTTATGTCCACCAGACGTGTGGACGGTAACGAGCTGATGAGAAACTGATGTTGATGCTCTAGACTCACCACTAAGACAGACGGAGCACACGTATCCGATGGTGAGCAGTTCCCGATGGCAGAAGCAAGCAGCGCGGTAGTCCACGCGGCCTCGCCCCGGCAGCACCAACTTCGTACGTTCTGATGTCTCGGGGAGGAATACCCACTGTGAATAATAATTGAAAAATATAAGATAAATTGATATTTCTTTATTTATTTCAATTAGACCAGGAAGGCACTTTTGAACGTCAAAGCAAATGTTATAATATAAAAAAGTCTGTCTGTCGGTCAGTCCTCTAGTGAAGCTATTTTCTCGTTCCAAAGTGTAGATTTGTATGGAGAAGAACGAGCAAGAAACTCCATAGGTGACTATTTTTCCATCAGATTCACAATACAATTCTTGGTTATTTTGTAAACGACGAGGCCTTTGCTCTGAAGTGGGACGACCACGGGTAAAAATAAATAATAAAGGACAATCCTGTGTGAGATCCGTTTTTTATATGGACAAGTTTTATTTCATGACAAAAAAGAAACTCCAAAAATATCTTTTCTGCAGGGTATTTGATTATCTTTTAGATCCTACTTTATAATGCCAAATGTCTGTGAATATCCGAATACCAATACACAACCAAAGTACTCTATGTAGATTTATAATGAACAATTTTGAACCTTATCACTCAACAATAAAGCAACGTCACGCCTTTTATCCCCGAAGGGGTAGGCAGAGGTGCTCATTACGACACGTAATGCCGCTATACAATGTACACCCATTTTTCACCATTTGTGTTATAAGTCCCATGTAATAGGGGGTGAGCCTATTGCCAATTACTCACCAATAAGTACTGCAGCAATCCTTCCAGAGAGGGCACTTTGAGGTACAGTCCTCCAGTGATGTCACATCCTTGTTGTAACAAGCTGAGGTGCTTGTCCAGTGAACATACATCTATTAACACTTGCTGTTTCTAAAAATACCAATATTATCACTTAGTACGTATATTATCACACTAATAATATAAATTTGACAGTTTATTTGTTTGGATGTTTGTCCATCAATATTTTGATGAAATTTGGTATACAGATAGGGTATGAGTTGACTTGAGTGATAGGATACTTTTTATCTCATGGGGACGCAGACAAAGCCGCTGGCAGAAGCTAGTTTATGAATAATTTGCCATGTGCTAATAATGGGACAAGCCCGCCACAACCTCCCAAAACTGCTGTGGCAGTTGCAGCGGTTTTGCCAGGATGTACAGTAGATACAACCATGAAAACAAGCGTCCCAAGGAAATGAATGATTGTCTTGGAATCCTTAACTAAATAAATCAGCACACATTATTAGAGGAGAATAAAAAGACATGGGCTGTGGATGATAAAGACGTGTATACAAACCTGTGCAGTGAAGAACACATTCATGTAGTTGATGTATTGCGCCGCCGTGTCGCTGCTGCCCGTCACTATGAGAATACGTGCCGTTATGCGGAGACCAGGGGTCGCTTCACGACGAAACTGAAATTTATTTTAAAAGTTAATGTTAAAGGATTAAGATTATCTCTTCTGGCTTTAATTGAATATTTTATGATTAATGAAATATTCTTAATTAGTTATTATGTTATCGACTAAAGGCACGCATTTCGTATAACGTCATCGGTGCGCATCGTATCGGCATTGTCGATGATGCGGATCAATGGACACAGTTGTATGAGTTTCTGCAACGGCCTGTGGACGCTCACCTTTACTCACGTAACTGTTACTGGTAGCAGCGCGTTAATCGCCGCGTCGTGTCGCGGAAGTTTGCTCATGAACATGAGCTTGTAGCATGGCTTGAAACTAGTCGAGTTCCTCGTCAAAAAGATACGTGAAAAAGTCGATAACATAATAATTAATTTAGTATGTCTCACAAAGTTTATAATAAAATGTACTATTCTTTATAGGTACTCGTAACTAAATATTACTTTCTTTAGATTATTATTTTGAACTGTTTACTTTATTTGTCAGTGAGTATTTGTCATGTTAATATTATGTCTGCGAGTATTTCATTAAGTACATGAAAGGTAAAACATATAAATAATTTACCTTAGCAATAAAACAGAGTGCCATAGCGACTGCCCCGGCCAGCAGGGACTCACCAGGCTTCTCCTCGGGCGGCTGACTTTTTATTAAATTTACTAATCTGGAATTCAAGATAATAATTAAATGTATAACATTCTAGTCACATCTATTATTTTGACTTTATTTTGTAATGGAATTCTGAAACCTGTATTCCGAAACCTAAATTTTTTATCAGTTTTTCGAATATTTCTCAGCATCAGCATGCAGTAGCATAGTCTGACATGTGCATAATTTTAATCTTGATGAATAACATAATGGTTTATGATTTCAAACTATGTTACACCAGAGAATAAAGAGATTACACAGTACTATTAGTATCTCTGAATTTAAAAGTTTTAGAGTTAGAGTAACATAAGCAGCGGTGAAATGTAGACCTAAAGCTGAAATAAAGTATTTTCTACTGTCTCATTTAGCAGCAGTTAAAAGGTGAAAGTGTTTACCTCATTTTGATAGTTTTCTCAACTAATGTGAACAGTTCATATTGTCCGTCAATCTGTCTCACATCCAGTGGCTTGCCAGGAGTAGGGTACAAGTATTCACTGAAACATAATTATATAATTAGAATATAAATAAATAAACACACTAAGAGTACATAACATATAATGTACTTGAGCTGAAGCATTTATACATTTTAAGAAAATTGCTTATGGATAACGGGCATGGTTTATGAATCATTATTGGCATGCAAATAATTAGATTACCTCACACAGATCATATTTACCAAAATTATTACATTATTATCTTATTACATTGTATGGAACACCTATGCCATGAACTACATTTATTCTTTCTTTTTTAAAAAAATAAATTTTGCCCCACACTAAGATTACATGCACATGACACTTAGACCCGAAACAACAATTTATGGATCACACAAAGAGTTGCTCTGTGCAGGAATCGAACCCGCTACACATACATAAGAGCCAATTAAGAATTATTCCATATACTTATTATTATTTATTTATAATTATAATATAACAGCAACCTTCAACCTTACCTTTTATGAAAATGGCAGCCTATAACAGCGAGTTCATTCCTAGCCTTTTGCATCAAATGTGAGTTGGCGAAGGCTATCACAGCATCCAGGCAGTTGGTTAACACCTTCGGGTCCTCAGTTATATATCTCTGGTTGGGATTTGTGTCCACTATTATTACTAGAAGGCTGCTGTCCGATGGTGCTGTAATGTAGATGAGTAAGGAGGTTTAACAGAAATTCTTTTAATATAGAGCTAGTTATAAAATTGGAGTACAGTATTGAAGTTAACAGAAGAGTATGATTTTGAATCTAGTTTTTTATAGTTTGAAGGAAAAATTTTATTTAAAACAGAAAAAAAATGTATTTGGAACTCAAAAATACAGTTATGGTAGTTCACCAATTACTCCCAAACTATCTCCTAACCAAGAGTAATTTAGCGTGAGGGAGCACTTATTTAGTGGTTTATTCGTTGGATTGGTGAAAATAGACATTATTTCCATAACAAAACGAGTAAAATCAGTTTTAAAATACATCGTTTGAGGTTATGTTTCTCGTTAAACTTACCATCATCGTCTGCCATTTTATGGTAGTTAGTCCTTTAGGCACAAAACAATTAAGTAATATAAGTTTGATCACAATGTAATATAAATTATTTTTTTAATAAAAAACCCAACGGCGTAATCAAAATACGACCGAACACCGATACAACAAACAGTAATAAAATAACAACTTTGACGTTACATTTGACAATGACATTTATGACGTTGACATATGTAACTTGATTTTTTTTGCAATGACTCTGAGTCTTTTTGCTTACATATTTTTAATTTATTTTTTAATGAAGTTTAAGTTTTAATTTAATTAAATAAGTTTTATTTTAATTTAGCTTTGTGAAATAAATGTTTAAGGAGTTGCGATTTTGATTGTCTGAATCGGTAATTAAATCCGATAAAACAAAATATTCCAAAATAATAGTCCATAATCTTTCAAGGAATGTGAGTATCTAGTAGTTCATAATTATTGTAATAGCTATTGTAATCGATCTGAATATTTTATGTTGATGAGTTCATTGAACTATTTAAAACATACATTTTATTATACTTTAAGTGCCTTTCGGATGAGCTTGATTGACACTTTGTAAAAATTTATTTATCGTAAGTGACCCGGTTGTGGCCACTTTAAGAATTTTGTCGACTTTGAGGCTTTCTTAACTTATAGTTTTTGTTATCACGAACATATTTCTTGTAAAAAGTCATTTAACATGTATTAATCTTGCCTAAGAAAACCCTTTTTTTAAAGAACGTCCAATAGAAAAATAACTTTATAAAAAAGAAAAATAAAGGGAGTTTGTGCCATTTTTGGCCAGATTCGTGCCATTTCTGGCCACGGTCGTGTGCCAGTTCTGGCCATCAAAAATACAATAAAAGTAATCAAAATTTATTAATTAAATTTGACATTTTAGAAACAATGGTTTTCATTTAGTTTGGAAGATATGAAATATTATTACTACTCTTGAATTTAACTTACAAATAAAGAGATCAACATTTATATGACGTTGGTAAAAGCTGCAAAGTAAACTGACCTCCTCTTTGTGTGAAGGCAATTTATTGCATCTCTGAAAATGAAAAATATGTATTTGTTGATATGTAAAGCCAAGGAAAAAAAGCCACGGTAAAATAAAGGGGAAGAAGTCGGGTGTCTATGTACATTAGTTTTGGCCAGCCATGTGGCCAAAGATGGAGAAATTCATAATTTTGTCTCCATTAGTGGCCACCTTCTAATAATCCCACTTTAGAAACATATGGCGACAAAATAACTTTAGTTCCACTTAGACAATATATTCTTCATGTAGTATTAACATAAACATCCAAACAATAAGCAAAGATTTAAAAAATTAAAACCAAATCCTCACCCGCTCGCCTTAGCCTTTTTGTTAAGATTTTAACAATTTCACCCTCAACTAAAAAGAATGACTTGTTGCATCGAAGTGAAGTTTGACACATCAAAGCTGCCAACGGTATCAGTGTCTCCAATATTCAATATTTTAAATACTGTACATCACAGAGTAATTTATTTGTCCATGCCTTAGTTATAAATATTTGAAGGCCCAAGTGGCCACAAAGGGGTCGATGGCCACAACCGGGTCACTTGCCCTACCAACAGTCACACATTTATTGTGTAACATAAATTTGTCTTAACGTCCAGATCGCAAAAAAACATAACTAGTAGACGACTAGTTATAAAAAAGACTACATTCTAAAAAATTAAAACAGCTAAATATCTAAAGATAATTGATATTGACCAACTATTAACGATATGTCCACAGAGCGTGTGTTTATTAATTTAAATAATTGTTTAGAAAGCACCTGTGGACAGATGTCAGTGGCAGTAAGATACATATTTGTCAAAGGCACATTCCTGGCATAGTTTGGGTATGGTCATACATCATGGTACAAGACCAATCAGATTGACTCGTGCGCGCGATGATAATCATCGGACGACTAAAGAATTGGGTGGACGTTACTTTGTTGCTACAGTCATGTCGTTATGTTTATTTTATTATTTAAGTAACATGTCTTTCGTTTGGTTTCACTCGTGTTTAAAATGATACTTGCTTTAGGTCTTCTAGCTCTTATTCTTTTTTTATGGAATAGGTGGCAAACGAGCAGACGAGTCACCTGATAGTAAGCGATCAGCGCTGCCCATGGACACCGCAACACCAGAGGAGTCACGAGTCAGTTATTAGTACCTCGGTACGATTTTGGAATGTGTTTCAATGGTATCGCTTGTGCATGAAACACAAAAACAAAAAGTACTTATTTACGGGTGGAGGATCATCCAATGATTTCGCCCGCCTTTGGCAAGGCAAGAGGGAGTCTCAGACTCTCACAGACTAAAAACCACCCTGGTCCTATTTCTGTCCTTCGAGTTGGAGCCCCCGTAAACCCGCTAGGTATTCTGCAGCTCCGGACTTTTGTATTCATAATAGTTGAACAAGTAGTATGTACTATGTAGTTAAGTAGGTACTATATAAGTAGAGCCATTGCCCCCATACGTGCATTGGCGTGGCTCTACAAGGCTACACTACAGGTTACCGAATAAATTGCCAATGTAACGTACAGTTATCTCAAAATTAGGCCTTTTTTGTGGGCGGAAAACCATCGACTTTTCCCGCCTTGGGTGAGGCGAGAGGGAGTTTAGACTTACTGACCAAAAACCACCCTGTTCCTTTTCCTGCTTTGAGCCGGAGATCCGGTAACGTTACGTTACGTCCTGGGTGGAACAAACTTAATGCAACTTAAACTCAAACATACAAACTCATATTATTTGTTAGTAGATGTAGGTACCTATCCTTTTTACTGTGTTTAATGGCTAGGTATTCGACATGCCTGGTTTTCTAGCACGAGGTATTTAAATGTGTCTTTGGTAATTAACTAATAAAAAGTGACATGTGGCTTGTCGATGGTCAATATTAGCATATCTTCCCTTAGCAGTTTACTCATACGTACAGTTTTTCAACTAAAACCGGGAGATGAATACGGAAACTTGTCCCAGAAAATTGCTTACAACATTTTTCGTTGAAATTGTTGTTAATTTGCATTCGTTGTTGTCGTTTTAATTGCTTCGCTATTTTTTTGCCATCTTAATTAAAGATGTAGATAAATTATTTCGTCTGACAAGTTACAAGCGGGTGTACCTATCTTGTTTCTTTTTTTTTGTTTCAGGTACTTGGGTGCCCATTATGTTTTTATCTGTAGATACGCTAAGTCGGTGGTGCCAACTGTCCGAAAATAAAACAATAACTATTCGATTTTAAAAAAAATGTATTATGAACAATTTTTAAATTACAGTTTTAAGTTGAGAGAGATCGTGTTAATTTGTGTTAATTAGGTACATTCAAAACGTACTGAAAATACTGAAACTTAGTCAAAGCTTATATCAAATCATTTGGTAATGCCGATTTTTTAGTACATTCACAAAAGCTCACAGTTTATCCACAAAAGTGTACATTTTCCGTCTATTGCTCTATTACAACAACAAAACAAAACGTTACAAATGGATACCAACAAATTGTGACGTCACAACAGCACCATTACATTGATTTACACGAGTCCGTTTATCAACGAACGTAAGACGGGAGCTTATTATTACATCCGAATTGTATTTCATCGTAGCGAGATGACAAACCGGCGATACGGCGCCAAACTTATGTCATCTGTCAAAATACATGTTAACAGTACGAAGAACGGGTAGATGAGTCGAGACGATAACACCACATGAATAATATAATACCAACGATGTGACAAGCTCTGCTACCTGTCATTTTACGACATTGTTTATACACGGCTAATGATATGCCTCATTTGAATGCCTTGGTGGTCTGGATAGAAAAAACTACCCAGTTTTTGTTAACCCTGCCTTTACAAACTTCGTAATATACCTACTTAATATGTAAAAGCTCGACTTAAATGGAAATTGAGACGGCGTAACCAAGTATTTATTAATTTCCACAGTATTTTGCGTCCGAATATAATTAACAGTTCAAAAACTAATCAATGTATTAAGAGGGCAGGCTGTAATTGAATAAGATTTTACGAGAACATTGTTTACAAGACTTCGTGCCAGAGGGCAGCGACGCTACATTAGCGCGGGCTTTCGAAAATCGAAATGAGAATAAGAAAAAAAGGCGGGAACGAAATAATTATGCACGTTCCGTTTCGTAATGGGCGTCGCGCTACCGTTTCGCTTTAATAGCTCGCTTGTTCTGAGAATTTAATTACGCTCGGAGCGCGCCCAGATTAGCCGGGCGCGCGTTCCGTTTTGTTAATAACTCTAATAATGGATGACGCCCGCGCTCTTTGCTGCATTAATGTTATTTATTCCGATTATAGCGCTCCGGCAATTTTATTAAACCGATACATCACTCACGCGTTTCTATGAAGCAAGTCAAACGTTGACATCAGATTCATTTCAAATGGTGGGTAGGGTACATCAATTGAGAATATTCAAAGTATCAATATTAATAATTCAATAACAAGCTCCCAAAAACAAATTGTCTAACCGATAAGACATTGGGTTTGACACAAACAAAATATAAAACGATTCAGCCTTAATAAGAACCGGAGTCCAGAGATGAACACAAAAGAAAAAGATAACCGCCTATTGTTTTTTATCATGTTGTCAATATCGCGCGGCCAAATTTTCAATATTGGAATGCCACGATTCGCCAATAAGAAGCGGGAAAGAATTGATTTATTGTCCAATTAGCGTCGGTCAGGTGTGCCAACTGCCAAGATAGCATCAGGCTGGCCAACCTAACTCGGTTGCAACTACTATTTCTTTTGGCGCGTTCCGTTTAAATGGCATATTGGAATCAAAAAAGAACCTTTACACCATGCAGGCCGCGTTTTCTGAAAGTCGAATTTGAAATTCTGATCGGTCGCGGCGAGCGTTTGCTTAAGTGGAAATCGATTTGAATTAATTGCAGGCTTCGCTTTTTATCAGACAGGAACTTTAATTTGATAGATTACAATTATTAAACAATAAAAATGATATAGTTTCAAATCATTAAACAAATAACACTAAAAGTTGAGAAACAATCACTTTAATTATACTTATTGTTATCTAAATTGATATTTAACTGAGATTACTTTAATCCCATAAAGTACACAGCTAGGTAACATTAACTGAATAGGTTTACTTAATAGAAATCAAACAAGGGGTGGCGGGATTTCATTTATCGACCGAATACGACGTGTTAATAGCTCCTCGATAACTTGGTATCGCATTACGCGGGAAGCGATTAAGATACTACCACAGTTAGTTGGGAATTACCCTCTATTACTTTAACCGCATCTAAAATAACGATAAAATCATCTTCGAATAACAGTTCTGTGTAAATACGCTAATAGGATCTTGAAAAGCGTAAAGTTATTTAAGCCCGACTAAATGTAGTGCTCATATCCGTCAGGTTTGCTTTAAACCGAGAACAATGGCGCCCCTGTCGGCGCTCTCAGACGCTCCATAACCAACGCCGTATAAAACCCACTCGCTACACAATTGTACAGTAAACTTAGCCCAACGTTTACGAGATTGTCTGTTCTTACACCTCAAACCGAAGCCCATAACTCATTAATGTTCATTTCAATCTTATTTACGGCTACGGGAAACTCACATTGGTAAATTATTTTAGCGATAACTAAATCTGAACGTTCTTCTTACAGTTTCTATTCTAGGTATCCGCTTTTCGTTTGCAATAAATCCTCTGCACAATAATTTCGCTACCAAAGTTGCCTCAATAGAATATAGCCGGCGGCGAAGCGAATTGTTTGCGGGTAGTCGATAAATTCCGGTAGCGTTTGACGCAACGCGGTCGTTGGCGTCATTTGCTATTGAGGACTGGGCCGAAGCGGACCACTCGAGATATGAACGCTCAGTCATACTATTGCACAGCGGAATAAAGCCACTGGGGAAAATTGATTGGCTGTGCTGCGATTTTATAGTTATTCGTTTAATAAAATATTATTCTACGTGATTTTATCGTCTATATTACCTATTTTCTTTTCTAAAACGAAACAAAATCAAGATAGCTCTCGTATTCGAGTCTAAGAATTGGAAATAATGTTTTATAAGCGTAATTCAATAACGTTCCAACCTATTATACTTTGAAACGACGACAAAAATGTAGACGATATACAATTTTCCAGAGTCCCATTACATTACACCATACGCTCTATTAAATAGTAAAGTCTCTACACGCTAGAAAAAGACAGTATATGCCACCCCCAAACACGTTCCCCGCAATAAATGTGCGGGAAAGAAAGAGACGTAGTAATAGCCGGAAATTAGCACTCGTCTATCTTTCATTTTACACCCCAAATTTTCTTATTCCAATTTCCTCTCGCTACGAGAGTCCCCATTTTACGAGCCTTAACTGAGTGAGGTGACCACACGGCAGAATGGACCGAAAGCACTTTGATATAAAGTTAAAATTTGAGATGTAGCTTCGATGACAGTTGCGACTTTTTATGTTTGAAGGTGCTTTAGAACACTCTGTCATTTGAAATGAGTCATTTTCTGATAAGAATGCCCTATTGGCTGAGACGTGTGCGCCTCGGGCCGCGCGGCCGATAATGCCATTTCCGAACGTAGATAGCGAATAACTTGGGTGTCGGTTTTTGCACTGGAGTTTTAATAATAAAGCATAGGGGGAGAGAGGCCGAGATATGGAAATGAGCGTGTGGAGAAGAGGAAATTTGAATTTATACACCAGCTAGTTTTATTCATGAGGGTGCCTCCGTTCCGCGAGATTATGCCGATCGAAATATTATATGAATATGGTGTCGGTTGTGTCCTAGTTAATTCTTTATTGTAATTTGCAAGCCGTGTCATTGTCATGTTGATTGTGGACATTATCATCTGTTATTCTTGACAACGATTGACTCTATTCATATAAAGCAGAATGTAATTTGGAGTTGCGTTTAGTTTTATGATTTTGATTTTTCTCAGATACGGCAGATTCTTTTTTATTTCTGTATTAAACATAAAGTTTAGAGACTGATGTGTGTATCTATAAAGGCTAGTTGAGTAGTCATATCTATTTGTGACGACGTACTATACCTGTACTACTATAATGCATTAATTGGGGTTTAATTTTAAAGTTCTTGAATGCTACATAATAGAATATGTATTGGACATAGTACTTAAGGCCGGCAATCCATTATTCTCGTATAAAGGATTCCTAGTAGGTAAAACGGTTTAAAAAATCCCAAAATAAAACAATTATTAGATACTGGAAAGATCTGCATCAACATGACTGAAAATATTGTTTACCAACCTTCCGAAATTAAATAATTAGGCACTTACACGTACCAAACTTCACATGTCATCACAGCGCTACAAAAAAGGGCGCGAACAATGAGGGTGTTCCTAAAAAAAAAAAAACAAAATCATGCACATTTTTTTTTGTCATCACAGAATAAAAATTTACAACAGATTAACCATGTCCGCACCGTATCATTGACATTGGTCAGGTCAGGTATCATAACTTTGTATTTTTTTTGCGTGGGAAGAATCTTGAACTTTTCTCATCTACAATGGGTAGTGTAAGAGATTTCTTTCACGTCATTAGGTCCGAAATAAGGCAATGTCGCCGAAACGTCTGCGGTCAACTTGTTCGGCCATTACGATGATAGGTGTGTCGACGCCATATTGTTGTCGTGGGAATGAAACACTTTTGACAGTTGCGATATTGTCTATTAACGTTGGTCAAGGTATGAAGTCATACAGCCACTTAGTACTTAGCGGAAATAAATTATAAAACGAGTATTACTTGTTGTAATTATTGTAATACTGGTCAGTTGCAAAGCTATTATAATAATTCACAGGTAAATTGAAGTTTGTTTGGCTGAATGCATAAAACTGACAGAAACTTATTTTTTTAATTTTCGTATTTATTAGCTCCAATTTTAAGATTGTTACCTAAAATAATTTCTAAGCGAACAGCGAATTTAATTATTAAAAATATAATAAGTATAATAACACTGTCCAGTATTTGATCAAACATTTTTGTAAATTGTCAAACTTTTATAATTTTTTTATTACTCTATTAAAGGTTTTCGAAAGGTCTCTCAATATAAGTTTTACAAGTTAAGAAATTCCAAAGCCGTAACAAATGTGTCATCTATGCAGCCTAATAGATAAATTAAAATCTAATCCGTCTGATATTGTTCAATCCATTCCATTCATTGATAAATATTATTCACCGTTAATAGTCGTAAAAAGTTATTTTTTTCCGAAAATTCTTCGAAATTTACGTTGACCAAAAAAAGTTAGGAACATCATAAATAATATCACTTGTGACAATACAAATTTTTATAGTTCGAGAACTCTATTGGACAGGTGGAAAAAAACGTAACAAATAGAAATACTCATTCATTCATAAAAGGTCCATTCATTGATGTTAGGCAAAAAAGTGTCCAGTAAGTGGGTTGCCTACATTCTTCATTGTACGAAGTTAATCTATAACGTCTTCATTTTATTATCCCGTGGGATTTTAGAATGTGATGATGAATTTTTCTCGTATACATAATGGAATTCATATTTACAATCTTTTATTAGAAACTTTTTTGTTGCCATTCATTCGTTCGTAGGAGTTGCCAACCACACAGCGTTGTGGAGCACCAAAGAGTATCGATAACAATTTTTTTCATATTTTTTTTTTCTCTAGTAGGGTACAATTTGGATAGTTTATAAAATTATGAGTAGTTTATTAGTTTGGTAGTTTACCTGTCCTACCTAGCTTTGCAATGCCAATGTTAGGCTATGTTGAACGTTGCGGACAACGTAACAGGTTACCGTGGCTCCGGTTGAAAGCAGGAGAAGGAACGGGGTGACTTTTTTCAGTAAGAGTCGTGACTCCCTCTCTCCTCACCCAAGGCGGGAGAAATCATTGGAGGATTGTTCCATTTAAAAAAAGGCTATGCTACGTGAGCGCTAAGCATTAAGTTTCGGGTTCGAATCCCGATGTAATTCATGGATAAAGTATTAGTGTTTCACATTCGTCGTCGTGGGCGTCTCAATTTTGTGTATGCATGACAATGTTTGAGAAACAATAAACACATTTTTATTACGGGTGGTTTTTTGTCTTATTTTATTATACATACATTGAAAAGGAATATGAATACTTGAGTTTAAACAAATAATTCTATACTTATATACAACGCCTTCCTCTCTTCTAATTTACTATTTGCTGTGCCCATCAGGGTCCACGATTGCTACCATGTTATTTATATTACCATCTTATCTTTACATTGTGGATTTGCAATAAAGAATTATGAATTATGAATTATTATATACATTGCAAGGTAAATAAGAATAGGAAAATTAAACATAGAAACATGACTTGGTATCCTTTTTATGACCAAACCTTGGATGTCTAGACAGTCACATGTCGGTATTTTTTTTAATAAATATACAGGAAAAGTTTTTGGGTGTGGCAAAATTTTATTAATGTGATATTTGTTAAGTAAATTTAATAATCACGTTTTGTTTTTGTTACCTGCAGTACCTACAAAAATCTGAAGTTGAATGACCGATGACAGATATCCAATGCAATGCAAACCATTTTTCATGGTCGTACGTTTTTTTTTTAATCTGTGAAAACGTGTTCTATTGCCGTTTAAGATAAAGATATGAAAATTTTGGCACACCAAAAAAAAAAATCCTGTACTTAAGTGACTTAGAAATAGACAACTAGCATTTGATTACGAAGAATTACTTTATTTATTACAACTATTACAAGTAATAAATAAAGTAATTGTACTACCAAACAGCAGAAAACTGCTTTTCCACCAGAGATGTGCTATGTTGAATGTTGCTGTGGGTGCGTTTAGCTTCCACCTATCATATTCATTGGTACACATAGCTTAACACTAGTTGTAACGGACTCATCTTTATATTGAAAGATCAGTGCTATGGATGGCTTCCCTACTATCGATACATCGTATACTCGAGTTGCGCATCTTCATCGCACAGCTACATAGCTTCGTATCACGGGAAACGGTCACATAGTTTCATAGCTTAGCTATCACATCTTCCTAAAATAACTACATCGCACATCTTTGGTAGAAAAGCAATCTTATTCTTGACTTATTAGTGTTTTGTACTAAAGTTAATTTTTAGTGCGAAAGTTGCGAAACTGACACGAAAATTGACACAATGATTAGGCTGTACACAAACACACACACACTCAAACATTTTCGCATTTACTTATAATATTAGTAAAATATGTAGTCAAATGGGTACCTACGATTGTGTAATGATTCCTAAATACACATAGACATAATAAAATTGCAATATTTAAGTACCTATGTAACTAGTATTATTGCGAGGCCTTTCCCTGTAGATACAGAACTAGTTCAATCTGGATATAACCAGTTATTTACCATATTATCCTCTTATACCTATGTGTTACACTAGGCATTATTCTATGAACACTACACTTACAAACCAGTTTATCATGGTCTCGCTTTGTATGATGTTTTAGTACATTCGGAGGTCAGCTTATACTGGATTTGTATAGCTTGATGTGTAGTCGTGTAACTAGGTAGTAAGACAGTAATTATAAGAACAACATAATTGTTTAACAGCTGTGATCGATAAGGAGATCTTAGGTCAATTAATTTGCATGAAATAAGTTCCTGCATAGTAGATAATACTTACTTTATATTGCTTGAAGTTATAATTGCATTTAGATCTATGGTAAGTTATGAAGCGCCCATAACTTACCACTCATGGAACCAATCTCAATAACAATGGAATAGGCTATTTTCTAACTAGTCAAATTCAATACTTTTTTCGAAAGGTCAAAAACGATAATTTTTTTTTTTATGAAATAGTGCGTTATTACGTCATCAGATTTTTACGTTAAATAGCAGACTTTTTCTAGAAAATTAAGTAGATCATCAAACCTATAAATTAAGGTGTAATTGTTTTTAATTTCTTTTTATATTGCAAAGTCAACGTCAAAACTATACAACCTTTATCGAAGGAATATAAAGCCAAATTCCATACCATTTAGTTCATTGAATATCCACGCAGTGGGTACAGATGCAATGGGCGCTAGTGTTGTAACGCAAGAGGACGAAATTTCACAATGTCTAAGCCGATTGATCAGAATTGGATTCAAGAAGAAGCCCTCTGATCCGGAGCTGCGGACAACGTAAAAGGTTACCGGTGCTTCCGCTCAAAGCAGGAGAAGGAACGGGGTGGTTTTAGTCAGTAAGAGTCTGACACTCTTTCTCACCCCACCCAATGCAAGGCAAGACAGAAGTCATTGGATGCTATTCCCCCTCAAAAATAAAGCCCCCTGTACTCCGATGACGTAATATTTAGAAGGCTCGCCTATTTCCTACCGTAAGAAATATACCTGTATAGGTAATTACGTATTATCTATATATTAATACGTGATGCAAAAACTTTGGACCGCTTTTTACGAAAATTGCGCGGACGTAGAAGCATAAAATTTGGTACACTTATAGTTTATGTGTAGGAGAAGTGCAGAACGCTAATATTTTTCAAAAATAATGCTTATAAAGTACATTAAATCAATAAATAAAACATTACACACCATGCATAGTATCTGATCGTATTTGACAAAACGTCAAAATCGATAGACATTGCGATGGTATTCTCACGTCTCATATGAAAAGAGTTTTATAAAAGAGTTTGTTTGAGTTTGAGTTAAATAAAAATTATCCTTGAACGTATGTTAAGTGGTATTGTAAATTAAATTGTATATGGTTGAATTTCGACTACTAGGCGACCACTAGTTATAATAACTACATAATGTTAATGTTTAGAATAAAAATATGTCTTGATTATGAAGAGAAGTATGTACAAATTAATAACAATATTTTATTATTAGTTCATTAAGTTGAGTGCCCGACAGGGTCCTTAATTGTTACCCACATATTATATAAAAACTATATCACATTAAGGAAAGCAATAAAGAATTTGAATTTGAATTTAAAAATAATATATCGAAATTCAAATCCTAATAATCATTTAAAACCTCTTTGTTTTTTTTTAAACACGTCAGGTAGGTAAGAGCGATATCTCGTTTTGTGACAACCGTTGAAAAAATTGGTACCTAAGTATAAATATACTTAATTTATGTATTTTTCAATACAAATATTTTATACAGTGTACCCTTAGTATGAGTTTGCTTTACGTTTAAAGAAAACAAAACAAGAGCGCGTTCACCATTCTGATTGGTCAGCTCTAATAAACCGACCAATCAGCGCCGAATGCGCTCTCATTTCGCTTACTTTAAACGTAAAGCTAACTCGTACTAAGGGTATATACAAGTAATTTTATTAATGACCCATGTAGTAGGTAGTTATGAGAACGATGACACAGACTAACAAAAACATTTAGATTTTTTGTTGCTCTGCAGGTAACAAAAAATTAAGCAATTACAAAAACGTAAACAAAAGATTGACTCATGCATGCATGAGGATGTATTTTCAAAAACTCTTATACTTAGGTTTATAACTTAAGGCGTAAGTGATACGAATACTTAAAGGTAGGTATACAGTACATTCCTTATTTTGACTGTGTCGTGTTGGCGCATACCATGGTGATTCGCTGGAAAACAGGCTCCATGTAAAACGTGCAGCGGTATTCGATTCCCGTGCAGAGTATAACTCTTTGTGTTATCCACAGTAAATAAGTTAAGTTTCGGGTCTGGGATGTCATGTGCATTAGTGAACTTGTACGTTTATAAACGCAGTTTTTCCACGACACTGGAGAAAGACCTGCTATGAAAAAGTAATAAGAGCCTGAATATGCTATATTACGCGTAGGTAAACAGCGTGTATAAATGTTTATTAGTAAAACCGCTATGGAGTTTAAAAAAATATTAATTTGTAATAGTGTCACTTTGGCCTTCTGGAAACCCTATTCTAAATTCCTTACTTTTACTGAAAATTGCGAAAGTTGGTGTTTCGGGTGTCCTTGGGCGGCAGCGATTGCTTACCATTAGGTGATCCGTATACTAGTTTACTGGCTTATACCATAGAAAAATAAATACTATGTATACCTACATTAATTTATGCGCCTATTTAAATAATTATGTATTCGAAACAAGTTTATATGTGGAGACACGTGCAGATTGTATAATTTCGTACAATTTAAATTATAATAAGTTAGTAGGTACCTACTTTGTGTCATAGTATATGATTAATTTTTTGTTTAAGTTTTTCCCCGATCCTCGGGTGATAAAATTTAAATTCATGTAGAGGAGGCACATATTGCAAAATATATTAGACTGTTGATGATAATAAAGAGTTTTTTTTAAAGCTTGGGTACTTCAAATTTCATGATACGTAATTAAAAACAAACTGTAAGTGCTTTGAAATAGTAGGAAAGAAAGTATCTCACAGAAAACTGACGTGAAACAACGCTTGCGTTGTGTGTGAGTGTGAGTGAGGTTACCGGAGGCCCAATTCCTCTTACCAATCCCTGATTTCCCCAATAATCCTTAAATTCCTAACCCCCAAAAGTGGCAACGCACTTGTAACGCCTCTGGTGTTTCGGATGTCCATGGGTGGCGGCGATTGCTTACCATCAGGTGATCCGTAAGCTAGTTTACCGGCTTATACCATAAAAAAATAGTTGTATTTATCTACTTGCAATTAGATTCACAAAGATCTTCATCAGACATTGTGCCATTACGAAACGATTAACATACTTCGTCAACCTGTGTAATCATTTAATTGTGAACCTCTTTATAAACTCGATAGCCTTTTGAAATAACAATTTCTAGAAACAGTAATGATAAGATACAGTAATTGGCTACATACTAATATTATCTCATCTAAACCCCGGTAGCTGCCTAATTAATCTGTACCCGTAATGGCCTCTATAAAACCCGCCATGTGCCACACTCAGAATATTTTCATCCAATTAACTTGTTACATTCTCGCTTCCGAAAATATCAACCATAGTTGAGGGAAAAAATCAAAGGCCGCTTCCCCGAAATCCAACCATTATCGACCGTTACCTCCCAAATAGTAATCGATCGAAACTCTTGATAAACCCCTTCACGTGGACTCTACTAATTGGTGCAATAAATTTGGGACACCGCGACAACTCCCGAAACCCATTACTTCTCCATCTCGGACCTTATTAGGACCTCTGGCTTCCGACCTGTCATAGACCAAACTTACGGACACACTTCGGGTATCTGTCAAATTCAATACCACACCCACAAACGAATCTCATCTCTATCGAACCCAATTAAAGAGCAAACGCGACTAAAATTGCTCGCGAGGAATCGAATGCAATAAAGAAACGTCATCTCGTTTAAATTCCATTTTCAAGTTTAAAAAAGTCCCAGCAGGATGCACAGGATACTCGACCCTACGGCGACTATTTAAAAATAAAAATCTCTAATGAGGAGCGTTCGGAAACATGACGTGCCGGTGACAAAATGTTGAAGGGATATCGATTTTCAGCATTGTAAATCGAATCGTAATAGTATTCGATAAAGCAGAGTTTCGTTTATGGAATTTGGGTTGAATTCGTATCGTTAATATAGAGTCGTCGAGAGCGCGCACCCGTTTGTACCCGCGTCATGCGAACGGACGCTTTTTGTCGTTTTTAATTATATTTATTGTTCTCGTTATTTATTTATTGTTTTGTGTGTTTGAACCGTTCTCGCTACTGTGCGTGCATTTTAACGATTTCGCCAGAGATAGCGGACGCATCCAAATTAGGCCGAATGTGGTTTCGGAGGATGTAAATGTTCTCCTTTGCATACGGTCGCAGAAAAAAGTCCCCATCGATATTCAGAATGAACTCGAATGAAAACATCATTAATGCTATGCAAATGATCATGAAGAGAAGTTTCGCATTCAAAATAATTCAAGGGACATATTCGTTCTTTAATAGGAGTCTTTATGGTAATTTTTATTGAAATAAAAACCAAGATGGCTTCATAAATTTCCCATTTTTTGTCTTTCGAAGTGAAAATGGGAGCATATCGTGAAAAGAGATAAAAAGTTAGCCATTATTTATCGATAATTGTTCATAAAAGCCGGGGAGAAGTAACACTAAAGTGCATATTTGCAAACAAAGGCCCGTCAATTGTATCCAATAAAATCGATGAGAGGGCGCGTCACTCGCCACGGCCTGTATTGGGACAATGTGGAGAAATGTCAAGAAATTCCAATACCACTCACGGAAAACGGTGACATTCTTTTTTTGAATCGTGCCATTCTGATTGGCGCATTTAAAGTTCCATTTCTTGCGACATTCGTAATAATACAAAGTGTACGACAATTATTTATAATGTCAGCGTTTAAAAGATCAAATCCGTCATTAAGGGCAATAACTCAAAAGCGAAATCGCTTTTTAAATAACTCTGTGGGCAGTCGTCGTCAAAACATAGGCTTTATTGCACTTTAAATTTTTTTTCTTACAAAAAAGGTTGCTTTTTTTTTGTTAGTTAGTTGGTAGTTGTGTATGAATATGTGCGAATTACGAATTTGAAAGTTTGCTTAAATAGTTTTGGTCCTAGAAATTGTTTTATTTATGAAAACTGAAGAAAATTTGAATTAAATTTCTTAAACCAGATTATGATCTCTGAAGCATTAAAATTATATTATTAATTACAAGCTTCTACATATGGCTTCGCCTGCGTGTCCGTGGGATAAAAAGTATCCTATCACCCAAGTCATTCGTCTGTATACCAAAGTTTATTAAAATCTCTTCAGTAGTTTTAGCGTATTTGACGGACAAACATCCAAAATCCGTTCAGTAGTTTCAGCGTATTTGACGGACAAACTTCGAAACAATCGAATATTTATATTTATAATATTAGCGTGAGAATGTGACTATGTATGAATTTATTAAAATATTGTTGTTTTATCAAATAAATAACTAGAGATTAGTTACAAGATCAAGTTCACCTAGTTTTATCACCGTTCATGACAAAATCTTTATCATTACATGACCTACACCTACAGATAAGAAATAATTGATAACAAATACATAGACAAAACAATATCACGGCATTTATTTCCTGAAGGGTAGGCAGAATACGTGTAGAATGTAAAACAGTAACTTTTATATGTTATAACTTCTAGACAAACTATCTCGTTGGTCAATCGGTTGCTAATGCGACTATCGAAGAAGAAGCAGTGTCTCGGGTTTTATTCCCGAGTCAAATGGAATTTAGTCTACACCTTTGTCGACTTCTTCGAGGATTTATAAACTGTTTAAAAATTCCAGCAAATATACAGATGTTTTTTACACCAGTCATAGATTCAGACTCTGGATAAAGTAAATCACATCATCAATTACTCAAAATAACAAAATTATATTTTGCTCGATCTGGGAATCGAACCTGATACCCAGCTCTAAAGTGCGGCTTGTCATCACTCTACCATCAAGGCTGTCATTGAATAACAGGTGTTAAGTTGTATTAGAAAATAATAACCTCACCTTGGATTCGAACCTTGAACACCAAGGTGTGGATAATGACGTCACTTAAAAAACAAAAATTACTTACGTAAAGAATTCTTAATGTGTTTAAAATTATTGTGGGCCATGAGTGGTTATATAAATATTTAGTAAACAAACAAACAAACAAATCAAAATCTATTACATATTATTAGTCAATTTCAAAAAATGTATTTAATAATAATAGAGGTTACAAGAATTATTTGGGGAAGATTTTTTTTACGTCAATGTGGTGTGGTGGTGACAATAAGTGATCAAACTCTTACTGACTAAAAACAATGCCGTTTAACTCCTGCTACAAGCCTCTTCGGAGACAAAAACAGAGGAGTTACTAGTGCGGCTTTGACGAAGAAGAATGTCGATTCTTACTGACTTGAAGGTGCGGCGTGGCATACGGAACTGAAAACTGACGAGCAATTTTACCCTTCTCTGATTTACAATTTGCTGTGTTGTATTTATCTATTTAAGCTGAAAATTTGTTACATCCTTTGTTCAATTTGGTGTAGCTTGAGGTGCTGTTGACTTGCGTGTCTGTTATAAGAGTTGCTAGGTATCTTAACATTTATCCTCCTATTGTGATTAGCAAAATTGACTTCCTCATAAAAAATAAGCAAAAATTAAATCTTTAATGTACCTACCTGTAACTAAGTCGTTTGAATATAAAAAACCCATAAGAATAAATTAAAATAAATCACCCACCTAAGTATAATAAAATTAATTTGATTCCTCATCGTTAATCGTTTCTTACATTGTACCAACTTAAATTTGCTTTCGGCAGTGGCGCTAGTGTCGTTTTTGAGGAACGTGCTGTTGATATTTTGTTCGGACTACGTTTAGTTCCAGTTTTATCCGCGTTTGTAGACGGGTTGGTTCTTGGCACATATCAACATAGGCAATTTGTTTACTTCATGTAAAGATTTTCCTTATTGTGTACATATCAAATCAGCTGTTTGGATTTCCCCATCTAATATTCTAATGATATTAGATATGTAGTTCATTTCACAGACCTTTTCCTCATGGCGATAGAATTATTGTTTACAAACAATCTGTGTTAAGTATATACATTGCTTATCTTAAATTATTCTAATAAGTTCCAGTCAATTCTTGTGTGTATATTTGTTTAGATTGTTTTATTTCACGTAGCGTATCTCAGAAACCCTTTTAGAGATATATATGCAGGTTTATCATTATTGTTACTGTAGAAAAATTACTCCAAAAGTTAAAAAAAATATTTATTCGGGGTTTGCCTTAAAGTTTATTTTTCGACTGAATTTACTAGTATGTAAAGTACATATTCTCTAATAAATGGATAAATCAAAATCAATCACCCACCACAAAAAAATCATATAAGGTTTTTTTTTGTTTTTACTTTTTTAAACGTACTTTTTACTTTAAGGGGAGAAAATCATCAAATGCTTTCTCCCGCTATGGGCGAGGTGAGAGAGAGTGTCAGCCCGACTGACATAAAACCACCCCTTTCCTACTCCTGCTTTTCGAGCCTGAGCCCTGGTAACCCACTGGTTCTTTTTTTAAACGGCTTTCCTATGAAGGTGGAAAAGTAATTGGTCCACCATATACCAATCAACCACGTTTAGCATTGTTTTACTTTTTTATTGCGTTTCTTAAAGCTTCTAAGTATGAGTAATATTATTATGCACATACGTACCTAACACAAATTAAAATCAGGTTTTCGAGTTTCAAGGCCATACTTAAGAGGTATATTGTAGTGGTTTGTCCAAGACAGCTGCGGTTTCAGCGGTTGCATTTGACTAATAGGGATTTCTACACCGAGCTACCTGTGTTCCTTAGCAATTCTTTTTAAGGGGAAAAATCATCCGATGACTTCTCCCGCACTTGGCGAGCTCCGGGACAAAAAAGTGTCAGTCTTACTGACTAAAAACCAACCCGTTCCTGCTACTATTTTTCGAGCTGGAGCCCCGGTAAACCCACTAGGTAGTCCGAAGCTCGGGGTTCTTAGCAATTAATGATGTTGGATGTTTAGCACGTGTTGTTGTGGTTTTCCACGAGACATTATATTTAGGTGAGTCAAGGAAGTAGTCCTTGAAGATGCCAGTAATGTGAACACGATATTTTATAGAACGCATAAAGTACAACATTCTCTCAAATCTAAGCATCCAAATGAGTCAATACATTGATCATTCAACAAAGATATACATCCCCTTAATCAGCGTGCGAAGTGCGCAGTGAAATGTAACGATAAAACGTAAACAAAAACGTTTGAGGAAAAGCTTAGTTTTTATCAAAATTATCCTGTTTACATAAAACAAGTAATAACCAGTTTACTGACACACCTACCATTAGATTCAGAGTATATATACGGAGCGACACTGTTGAAGCTTCACAGTTGACACATCTTCGTCTCGACATCAAGTACTACAATGGCTCTCCTCAAGACTACCTTTGTGCTGCTCCTCATTGCCTTCGCGATGTTGGCCTCCGTCGGCGCCGTCCGTGTGGGCCCCTGCGACCAGGTCTGCTCCCGCATCGACCCTGAAAAGGACGAGTGCTGCAGAGCCCACGGGTACAGCGGGTACAACAGCTGCCGAGGTGGTAGAATGGACTGTTACTGATGATACTGCACGATAACCAACTAGGCCTGTAGTGGAGGACCTTTTCAATCCATAATTCGAAGAATTTTTCGAGGTAATTAAGACTGCATCTGAATCTAATGTATCATAATATTCCTCCACACTTTTTGACTTTAAATTTTGATTAAGTGTTTCTAATAAAGTATATTTTAATTTTACCTTTTTTGTTTGATTTCTTTTCGTCTTGAGACCTTATACATATATTTAAAACATGAACTTCGTATAGACAAGTTAAGGATCTTATGGGCTTTACTCATATAGGCCCTAGAATCTTTACTCTGCTAGTCAATCCATCTTCTCTTTTACTCTCTTATAGACTTTTATGTTCAGGGTGTTTTTTTTCTTGTCCTTATCCCAAGTTACTTGGGGTTGGTAAAACATGTCTTCTTTCTACAAACCTACATCAGTCCTGAAGTATGGATTTATTATTAGGTACATATTATTTTTTTACTATTGACCATTGATAGTCAACTGATGAGTTGGACCAAGTGTAATTAGGAATTCTATATCAATGTTCAGTAGTTGTTTAAACTTGTGTGTAAATACTATCCTCAAGATTACCAGACATAAAATGTCTACTGTTAAATAAAGAGGTTTGTCGTAATCGTAATCCCCAGGCTTGGTAATAGACTTGGGGATTGTAGTAATAGTGTGGGAGAGTCAGGATTCGGCACGAATGGCCGGCTCGACCGGAGTGATACCACGGCCTCACTGAAAACCGACGTGAAACAACGCATGCGTTGTGTGAGTGAGGTTACCAAAAATCCAATTACCCTCCTTCCCAATCCCCCGTTTCCCTAACCCCCAAAAGGCCGGTAACGTACTTGTAACGCTTCTGTTGTTTCGGGTGTCTATGGGCGGTTGTAATTGCTTACTATCAGGTGATCCGTAGGTATCCTTGTTTACCGGCTTAGGTATAACATAAAATTTTTTTTTTTAAACGAAAGATAATTATCTAATATTTTACTAGCGAAAACTCTATTATGCACGTTTTTTAAATAAATAAATATAATAACGAATATATTCCAAATATCACGACCAAAATGTGTTGGTTGCCGTACCCACCAGTGATTGAATGACTTCATTTCGAGAACGAATGAATGAATGAACGACAATGTCTCCGCGGGTAGCGCCGCGGTCGGGAGGCGTTCACGGAATTGTAACATTTATAATATTTGTCAATACACGTCTGTGCCTACCACAGTTAGTAGAATAACGTAATGTTTGTATTATAATACGGTAGTTCATAACTCATTCATAGTATTATAGTAAGACATAATTTTTATGTTATACTTTCATTTAAATCATCCGAGTCTATTATTATGCCCTCAGGCCCTGCCTACGATTATAGGACTTATGTCATTCTTTGTGGTCGAGTGGTCGCAAGTACGACTGCCGAACAAGGGGTCTCGGGTTCGATTCCCGGGTCGGGCAAAGTATTACTGGGCTTTTTTCGGATTTTCGAAAATTTCTCGGTAGTAGCACGGAGTCTAGAATTGTGTCCAGGATATGGCAATAGGCTCACCCCCTATTACATGGGACTTATAACACAACATTGTATAGCGGCATTACGTGCCGTAATGTGCACCTCTGCCTACCCCTTCGGGGATAAAAGGCTTGACGTTGTGTGTGTGTGTGTCATTCTTTTTAAAATTAATGAGAATTTAAAAAAATTACACGGATAATGAAAATATTACCGTAAAGGTACTTTTCCACCAGAAATGTGCAATGTGTAAGTATGCTACGAAGATGTAATAGCTAAACTGTGAAACTATGTGACCAGACAGCCAAGAAGACAGCCATTCTATAAAACAGACTAAAAAAATTAACTAAGAATCTATTTCTCTTGATCAAAGAAGTAGGTATCATTTCAACAACTAACAGACGGTCTATGCAAAAAAACCAATTAACATTCACCTTTTTCGTTGACGATACACACAATTAACAATTATCTGGTTAATGAGGAAAATACCTACATACTTATCTAATTAAACCACAATAAGAGAAAAGTATCTGTAACATACATACATACGTTTAATGAGATCGTCGGCAAAATCAATTGAACATTTGAATAATGAAAAATTTACACAAAAAAGCATTCACATACCAATTAATTTTTCAAACGCATCATTACAATAGACAATTGAGAACTTCCTCGAGTTAGTTTTTAATTGTCTATGGAGTCTTGGAGTTCCTGAGGCGCCCGCCTGCGACCACAGACAACGCAAAAAGTATTTGCTCACAGATGTAACGAGAATCATTAGCAGATTGTCTCTGGTGTACTTATATTAACATTCTTTATTGGAAAAACTCGATGTGTTCCTGTCTCTGATACGTTAGTTAGTCATACTTATGTCTTAGATTTATTGGACGTGAGTGCCCTATTAAATGGAGTGGTTGGCCCCTTCAAATAATGATGCTGATATTCACCTGGTTTTAATTGCTTGTAGCGACATCTGAATGCTTAAACGTCCACTGGTTAGTGGTTACAAGAATTACGTGATCATTTAATTAGCGGCCGAGAGATTTGTGTATTTAAGTTAAATATTTATTTATGTTAACTGGTTTAAAGTTTAATTAAACTGAGCTGAAATGTTTATTTAAATATATTTATTTGAATGCATTCTCTTTTAGAAGAAGGCAATGCAATGACAGTCTAATTTGCTCAGTTGTTTTACTGAGTAAATATTTTTATGCAATACTAGCTTCTGTCTGTGACTAAGTATGCGCAATTCTGTTTTTTTGATCCCGTAGGATCATTAGGAAATCCTTGGATAAAAAGTATCCTATGTCTGTCTCTTGATTCAAAGCTACTTCCCCACCAATTTAAAGCCAGATCGATTCAGCCGTTCTTGAGTTATAAATTGTGTAACTAACAAGATTTTCTTTTATACAGATTTTGTTGAAGGTTTTATGAAGCTTACTGCCATGTGATAGTGAGTTTCTGAGCTTAAGCTTAAGTTTCTCTCTACCTTTAATTTAAGAGCATACACTAACTGTTGTTTCCCATATTTTTAAGATTGTCTGTATGTATCTTAGTTGGTAAGCCTTAATAAATAAATAAACAAAGAAATAATGTGCACAAAAGCTGAAACAACCAGGCAAAGACATATTATTTTATTGTATGAAATCTACTATGTTAATAGACTACCCTGAATTGTTGTTTAAACGATCACATGATGTTTTTATTATAATTATACATTATATACTTATTAAGTTTTTATACATAATTACGTATTAAGTATAGATTAAATGAAGAATGAATTTCCAATTTCACGTAAATTAATCGGAAATTATTAAATAATTTCATGGAAAATTTTGGAAATGAAAAACAATAGATATATTTTGATATGCGTGACCCTTGTATTACACTTGATAAACACTATTTAATTTCAAATAAAATGAAAAAAAAAGTGCATAAAATTAATAACAATTCGTGACATTGGGTCATCTTTGACATTATACATATTTAAAAATGATTGTTTAATGATATCTATTTACTATTTATAACCGAAGTAATTCGTCTTTCTTTGGTTTTTCGAAAATTTCTCAGTAGTAGCACGGAGTCTGGAAATGTGCCCGGTATATGGCAATAGGCTCACCACCTATTACATGGGACTTACAACATAAATTGTGAAATGTGGATGTACATTGGCATTATGTGCCATAATGTGCACCTCTGCCTACCCCTTCGGGGATTAAAGGCGAGACGTTGTGACGTGAATAATATTTTTTGACACTGAACTAGTATTCTGTGACTGGATCCTTGAATTATCGTATGATGTGGAGTGATTTTGCCCTTTGTTCTTGGTTGTGTGATTGATTTCCCTTACTGCATGCCTTATTAAATATAATTAATTTAATTTAATTTGATTTTTGTTTCATCCGTGATCATGGCGCTTGTAACAGTTCCGAAAGTATTTTTTTTCTAGATAACTCGATAAATAGATGTTAGTACAAACGTATGTATCCCGTCTAAGTTATTAAATGGTAGATTTTTCTAACTGTGAATTCATTTACAACATATCTTTAGTTGATAATTCCTAAATAAATAAAATTAAATAAATATATCCAGATTTATCCTCTACCTACCCATTCATGGATAATTAGGTACTACAGTAAAGTTACGTAACGAACAACTTAATAAATGTCAGATAAATGTAATTAAAAGTCAACAAGTCAACTTACACATAAAATATAATATCGTTTAATTACAAAATTAATTTCGTAATGACAGACTCAAACAATATGGCGGCTTATGAACGATTAATAAAAATGTCTCTCGTCTGGAACGAACGCCTAATTAAAAACGATTCGCGAGGCATTTTAATTAAACAATAGAATAGCGAATATTTTTTTATAGCTGTTCCTTAATTAATTTTATAATAAATAAGGAAATGTCGCGTGGTCAGAATGTATAATGATCTCCTTTTATAATTTGCGGGATCGAAATATAGAGGGCGCTTTTTAGTGAAAATACCCATAATAATATGTGCGTATGTGATGCACTATTAAGTGTGTAACGAACCTTTATGAATTTAGATCATTATGTTATTTTATTCATAAGGCCGGGACTCCACCATAAGCAGAGATGTGTGCGGTGTGCTGTGTGCTGTGCGAGAAGAGATGTTTTTCAGCTCGCGGGACTCCACCAAACGGAGATGTGGCGGTGTGCTGTGTGCTGTGCGAGAAGAGATGTTTTTCAGCTCGGGTGCGGGGCGTTGAGTGCTCAGTACGATTCTGACGAGGGTTTTGCGGGTTGCTAGCGATAGAATAGGGAAGGGTATTTTCGCTCACTGCACGCCTTACTCACATCTCTCGTCTCCAAGCGCGTCGTCCGCGCAGAAGCTAACATCTCCGCTTCCATCGCGACATACAAATATTACACATCTCCGCACAGCGATCTCCACTGAAGCTGAGCGGAGAGGAGACGTGTCAATAACTCAATTCTATAGGTTGTTTAAAAAACATCTCCTCTCCGCTCGTCTCGTCTCCGCTTTGGTGGAGTCCCGGCCTAAGGGTGCTTTTTCATCAGAGATGACTGTGCTACGCTACGTTGCTGTCGATGTGTTTGGCTTCCAACAATCATATTCACATAGCTTAGCACCTTTTATACGAATACATGCGTGCTATGGATGTCTGCTATGGACGGCTTCCCTATAATCGATACATCGCATACTCGAGCTGCGCATCTTCCTCGCACAGCTACATAGCTTAGTATCGATGGTAACGGTCACATAGTTTCACAGCTTAGCTATTACATCTTCGTAGCATAGCTACATAGCACATCTTTGGTAGAAAATTACCCTTAAAGTCATGTTTAATTGTACAATAAATTTGAGGTAATAGCAACATTTTACACCTTAGTTGACGTGACATTTACTTGAAATTGGCACCAAATTGGTTTAAACTCCGCACTTTTTGTACCTATTTACCAATTTATTTCACGTAGGTAAGTATTAATTTAGGTTCTCAGTATTGTTATGGTTTTAGTGTAATTAAGTACGAAAGAATAACGTAAGAACTTAAGAAGTTCAATAGTAATTTAATTGTACTTTGATCGACTTCATTATTGATCCTACGATCTTGTTCTTAGCAATACCTATACTTGCAACTATACTATATAAAAAAAAATTAACACTCCGGTAATCGAGCATACGTATCACCTGATGGTAAGCAATCGCTGCCGCCCATGGACACTTGAAACACCAGAGGCGTTACAAGTGCGTTGCTGGATTTTGGGGGTTTAGGCATTTAAAGGTTATTGGGGAAGCGGGGATTGGGAAGACTGGGAGAAGTTATGATTTTTTCAATATTCAAAATGATAGTAGATAAGGTATGAAAATTAAAAAGGTGATAAGTTCGTTAGTTAGATAATGAAAAAATATTAGACACAATTTTGTCATATAAGGTTACAATACTTAGATAAAACGGAGTTAAGTTTAGGAGTGAGACGTCGGTATCCTCTAAAATGTAGTAAATCGTGATGTCACACGATATTTCAAATCAATGTATCATGGAAAGAATTTAATATTGTAAGAAAATAAAAAGATACGACTAATGTTTTAAAATAATCTACCAAACAGACATCAAAACAAAAATGAGTCATCTACCTATTGGTTTTAAATTTAAATTAATAAATATAACGATATAATTAGCTTAGTAGTGTTGCCAAATGAAAATAAATGTCCTCCCGATAGCGCAGTTAATACAAATTATATTTAATTACGAGGATATTTATTCGTCTCAGAATTCCCAGTGTCCGGCCGACACGACAGAATTCACGAATTTTAATTTGGGTACACAGTGTTTATACGATACTTTTTGGTGATACCGAGATGTTGCCGCTTCACTTTTATATGGGACATTTGAGAAATGTTCTAGTTTTGGATTTTTTTACTCCGAGTAGTGTTATAGGGGCCTGAAAATGCTGTAAAATGGTTCCAGTAAAGTACGGCAGTGTTCGCTTTGCGCCCAAATTAGCGGGGTGCTACCGTGCCCCAGTAAAGAGCAGAATTAGAAACGGTGTGTTTTTAGTTAGTAAGAACACTTGACGATTTTGCACCCAAAAAGCCACATGTTCATATACTAACTAAAGCAAACGTTATAATATAATACAGTTATTTGTTTTTTTTTATGTTGGGGCAAGCCCGCCGCAACCTCCCATACAGCTGCAATTCCTATAAGCCAGGATCTACAGTAGATACAACCACGAAAACACCGGAACACTGAAGTCCGGCACGTCCCAGGGACATGCATGACTGTCTTGGATCCCGCAACGAAATAAATTAGAAGATATTATTAGAGGAGAAGAAAAATAATATTACAGTTATGTCAACATAATTCTGTTATAAGTGATAACTATTTTATAGCCAATTTAATAGTTAGTAGAGTAAGTTTTGAAGTAAATAAGCACTTCCAAATATCGTTAATGGATGATTTTATCTGCTATAAAATCTTAACAAATTATATTAGTTTTATTGCGATATAAATTAGATAGAGGATACTTAAAATCTGGGTAATTTAATAAAATTTTAGTGTGTAGGAGTTTTATTTTTATTGTTGAATCTTTAAAGTCGATCTTGGTTTGTTGCACAATTGGAGGTGGATCTATTAGTCATAATGGCGTTTAGGTGTTTGGTTCACAAAGTTTAAAAAGGGTAATTTTGAGAAACTAAATCCAAAAGTTATGGTTTTTTAAAACATAAGACTACTACAGATGGGGCCTAGTAGGGCTGATGCCTGATTTGAAGCTACAGACTGCCTAGTGGGTTTGCCGGGGCTCCGGCTCGAAAAGCAGGAGTAAGAACAGGGTAGTTTTAGTCAGTAAGAGTCTGACACTCCCTTTCGCCTCACTCAGGGCGAGAGAAATCATTGGATGATTTGCCCCATTAAAATAAAGCGCCTGGGTAAGTTATAACATTTGCCTACCGCAGTTTTGCGCAGGTATTTGCTTACAATTGGTTTTGTAAAACTAACGATGTAAACTAAGTTTGTAAATGTTGAGATTATGTAAGCATTTTATTAACATACAACGCTACACACAATTACACCTCCAAATACAAATGGACGTGAGCGTCAAAAATCTTAACAAGAAATGTTTTAATAGTCCCAAAGTTATTTCCATAAAATTCATTGGAACTACTCATTTAAATTTATGGAGTACTTAACAGACTAACGACAACTTTAATAAACTAAACATGTTTCAAATAGTACAAAATTTCACCCGCCCACGACATGAGAATCATCGTATACTTATAATCGTTTTTTTCGGCCCGACCGGTCTTTAAAGAACCTTGTCTCACTAAAGATAGCATTAAACCCGAAGCGTTTCAACTGAAGAGTTCCATTCATTAATTTGGACAAAGTTCCAACTGTTGTCGAGTGTCGATCTCAAAATCCGGTAGCTAAAAGTAATTTGTGAAATTACTTTCTTAGAATTGGAGTCAATTAAAGAGTGTGTGTCGCCCGACCTGGCGATTTCAGACATACGGACCGGACGATTTGTTTTTTTTATGGAATGTTTGTTTAAAAGGTGTAGGTATGGGCTGGCTGGAGAGATAAGGGGCAACGAAGGTAGAAAGGGAACAAGAATCAGTAGTTTGAATAAAGAACCTGTTGTTGATTAACGAGAAAAGAGGTTTCGGTTTAAGGAGACTTGTTTAGGGGGACAGGGTTTATGAAGGATGATAATTATTAAATGCCAATTTTGTCTAGTGTTCACAAGTGTGATAGAGATCTTTCATCTGGCTTCCAACTATATTAGGAAAGATGTTGAATATTTTCACCATTTTGTAAACTAATTCTTACTTGGTTTGTCTTGGTTTACACTGATGATACTGATGATAGTATCGATTTAGGAGTTTACGAACCACTGTTTTTTGTAGTAACTTCTTTCCTTAGGTACTCAAAATATTAGAATAGATCAATGAACTGTGTAATGAAATGACAAAAAATTTATGAATTATAAGAAAAAACATAGTAAAATAGATCAATGTTATATTTTTCTACTATACGGGACCCTGATCCTACGAGTCTGACTCCTACTCAACTCTTTTTATAACCTCTAAAGACAATAACACAACTAAAACGAGTCCTAAAGTAAATAATGTCATCATAATGTGTCATTAACGTCATAATTCATAATTACACTATATCTATCCCACTCTATCTTCATAGGATAGACAAGGCAAGAGTATAAAAATATGTGCGATTATGAATGCTTCAATAATAATCGTATGATAGGGATCTCTATTGGTTAAAAATTATATAGTGTAAAAAATGACCGGTGCGAAACGCTACCGGGAATCGAACTCGACTAATTAGCCATTGGACGAGTGCTGTTACTTCACGACACTTGTATGCGTTGGAGGGTTAGCAGAAACGTTTCGTTAGTTTTAATTTTGAGCTTTTTATGTTTTTAAGATTGTGTGTTGATCAAAAGAAGGTTTTCCTACGTTGGGGTCCACCGTGTGATGGGATCCTGGATCATTGCTCTAAATTCGGCAAAGTACTTGTAATTCTTTTGGTGTCTATTTGTGACACTGATCACTTATCATAAGGTGATCAATTTGCTCGTTTGCCGTCGTTTTGTTGTTGTCAAGTTTGCAAGTTTAAAGCTCTATGTTATTTTTTGACGGTGTGTTGACGACCATTGAGTTTCGTGCTCGTTCTTCTCCATTCAAAGCTACACTTTAAAACGAGCACCTAGCTTCACTGACAGATAGACTGACGGACAATTCAATTTGACGTTTCGAAAGTGCCTAATTAAGGATTTATTGAAATAAATGCTTTGACTTTTATAAGTGCAGATTGTAAGAACAAATTCTTAAATTCAACTTTTGGATCGATTAACTTTTGACGAAAAAGTATGCCACAAGCGGGACAGGACTTTTTATTGTTATGAATATATAATAACGACGCGCAAAAATAAATACAAATATTGACACAATTCTTTCCTAGATTAGTTTTGTTCTTAATTTAATTGAACGGTTTATGTGCAACCAGTACATGTCGAGGTAGGTGTGCGACATTCACGCAGCGGGATGTTACGAGGAAAGCTGCCGTGTGCCCATTTAACAGCTATAACTATAGTAAAAGTCGACACAAGTTCACTCTTTTTGTCATCACCTCGCCATATTCGATCCATTACTTATTTCGAAAGTTTTATATGGCTTTTAACTCTGTACTTGGCTATCAGGCAACCGAGAGACAACTTCTCCAAGTTTTATTTTTAATTTGTTTAATTGCTTGTAAGTGGTTGATTTGAATTTGAATTTGGAACTGATTTTATCTTTGTAATGTGACTGGTTGGCTGACGTTGATTGGGTTTGTCGATGGTAAAAAGTCTGGAAGGAGGTTTTAGTTGGAGTTCCATTGGCTCTGGTGATTGATGCGACTAGTTTTTTATTGTTGTAGTTTAAGATTGTTATCAGCTATCACCATGTTTGTATTTTGTTGGCATTCCTTTAGTACATGTTTAAATTCTATTTACAGGCTTGGATTTCGAAGTCCTCCGTCATTTGGGCTTGAAACCAGGAACTCATATTAAGTGGTCAGTTGCAACCATTCAACTAATGAAGCTGAAAATATTTGTTTTTTATTCAATCGGACCTCCAATAAAAGAACAGTGGGATCTTTATAATAAGGTACCGTTACCAGCCTCCTACGGAACCATAATATCTTCGATTTATCACAACCATAGTACACGCCTCACGATGTACCAAATCATGTACAAAAATTGCAACTCATAACAAAACATATCGATCATCGGGAAAAAATCGATTACGAAGCGCGAATACGAAAAACAAATAAGCATAACTCAACGGACACTGATCGGTATCGATTATTAAAATGGCGAGTGGAATCGATTAATCGAAGAGAAATAATAAAGTGAGCGGCGAATGGTTAATTGCTTTGCGCGGACGTAAAACATTGGAGCTGATAACTTACTCGGTACTGAGAACCGAGTATCGATTTAGAACGATTACTCGGATGTAGTAATCGTAATCGTCATTCGGTAAATTGGTTGCCTACCTGTGATCGTTTGTGATGTCAGTTTTTCTCTTGATTGCGTTGGTTAATTAGTTTTAGATAGCTACAGTAATAGGAGACAATTTTATTGAGAGAACGTTTGATTGTATCCCAGTTATTTCAAAATTGTTATTTGGACGATACATGCAATACCTAATACATAACGACACGAATCGATTTTTTTCTGCTACTCGTATGAGCCAATCGAAATGATAAATGCTTGTTTAAAAATGATAATCACTCTAATTTACTATGATGGAGATACACTTTACTAGTAATTAATCTACCTGTTGACAAAAGGCATTTCGTAGCTAGTTGTTTTTTTTTCTTAGAAAATCATCCTATTCAGGAGAATAGGATTCAGGAGAATAGAATAGTATTCAGGAGAATAGGATGATTTTCCCTCAAAAAAAAAATTCCGTTTGCCTCACCCAAAGCAGGATTTACCAACTAAAAAAACCACCCCGTTTCTACTCGTGCTTTGAGCCGGAGCCCCCGTAACCTGCTGTTACGTTGTCCGCAGCTTCGAACCTAATGTAGGTTAAACTGCAAGGCGAAAATAGTATGTGTAGGTACCTACCATATTTAAACGATGTGTCAGTAGGTATCTCTTTTTCTTTAAATATGAAATCTTAGAGAATATTACCTGACGTCGTAATGTTGCTTTATGTATTTTAAAAGGTATTAATGAATACAGGTCCCTATGCTTATACGGCGAAACTTCAGTATTGATTATACTATAGGTATCCACATAGGTATTCGCATCCAAAATATTAAATGATATACCTAGTTCATATATAGGCATAATATATTACCTATATAAGCATAATACATTACCTACATAATGTACATTTACGAAAACTTTGTTACATGATTTGAAATTAAAATTTTTATTCATATTAGTATTCAGAATTTTGCAATTTAATATTAATGCATATTTCATTGGATTCGGAAATAGAAAAACGAAAATAGACCTTATTTATGTTAAACTGACCTATTGTTGAATAAAATTTGCAGTTGTGTCTTTATGTTTTCTTTCTGATATCAATAAATTATATTGGTATAAACACAGTGCCTTACTAAATATGTAAAGCAATAACATTAAGTTACATATTTTTCCGGTTATGAAGTATTAACTGCTAACTGTGATTTAAAGTTAACCGGGAGTGATGGGTTGCTGGGGCTCCGGCTCGAAGAGTAGTAACGGGGTGGTTTTTAGTCATTAAGAGTTTGACACGTTCTCTCGCCTCACCCAAGGCGACAATAATAATTGGATGCTTTTCCCCTCTCGAAAAAACCCTTTCAGATCCAGACCTAGAAAAGTCGTGAAATAACCTTACTGCTTCTACGCGAGCACTTTTTTATAGGTCTTTTTGGGTTGATTAAGAGATTAGGTTTCTACTTAAAAAATCCGTGACTCAAAACTTATATTTCAAGCTACCAGATTTGAAAACATCACCCTATTTCGCTTTATTACATCACATCACATCAACAGCCTATTTGTGGTCACTGCTGACCAAAGCCTTCTCGCACAGAGAAGGTTGGAACATTAATCACCACGCTTGCTCAATGCAGGTTGGCGCTTCATCAACTACAATTAATATAAAAGTCCGATAATTGAATATTGTTATTTTGCTACTGAAATACAATACAATACAATTAAAAATACAATATTTCCAATAACCACTATTTAATTATCAAACAGGTTTCCAGAAGCAGTCATTAAACATTTTACATAAATACATAAACAAAAACTGTAATAAAATTAATAGTTTTTGAGGAATAAAACCGATGTTGATGTTTGCGTGCAAGGTTTGCATAGCCGTGCATATGCTAGCATAGCGTTGCACACAAACTTACCTTTCAATTTATTCTCGAAATGAAGAGATTCACCGACACTGGAAAGGCGTAAAACAATTTTCATCGGCTCTTAGCAGTAACTAACCGAGCTCGAGGTAGGGCTGGTACTGAACAGAATTAAATACACACACGACGAATTGATACTTTGTGCAGTGCACTACTGTGTGGTGAAGGTAAAGTTGAACATATTTGTGGGATGCGAACTAAGGGGACTGTCTCGTTGGTCGAGTGGTCGAAAGTGTAACTGCCAGGCAAATTAAGGGTTCTTTGGTTCGATTTCCGAGTCGGGCAAATAATTTCTGAGCGTTTTTCGATTTATCGAAAATTTCTCAGTAGTAGCACGGTAGTCTGGAATTGTGCTACGTATACATATATGGCAGGTGTCTGCCTACCCCGGCAATCGGGAATAAAAGTTGTGACAATACAGGAACTAAGGGTATCGATCCCATAGTTTTTCCGTGGGTGTCGATTAAGGAACCGAACATATAGACTGGAGTGCAAGTCTCTCTTAAGCATTTTAACTGTGATGTCAAACGTGGAGACTATGGAAAATTATTCTTATAAAGAGAATATGGGAAGCCCACAGGCCAGTAATGAAATGTCCCCGGCTGTTAATATGAGATAGATAGATACATTTTTTTAAAAATTTCTGTGATATTTCTGATTAATTTTGTTTTGGGAGGCTAGGGTTTTTGTTTGTTTCAGTTGGTAACTCTAGATTCTGATTGATAGCAAGTACAGATGTTAGTTCAAAAAATATGATATTAACGATCATTTCCTTGAAAAAAAAATGTAGAATGGCAAGTAAAGGGCTTACCAGAGATCTTTTACGCTGCGAATTATTTTCCTTTTCTCTTAGAAAAATCCTTATTTAAATTCAAGGGTTCTAGATTTAAATTGAAATCCTTGAGCAGCCAGCCCTACAAGAGGCTCCAATTGGCTGTCTGGCTAAGTGCCGTTGCCTGTGGGCTAATTAAAACATCAACCAAGCAGCGGCCATGTTGCTCCCGACTGATAATTTTTCATATTTTGTCTTAGCTGTCAAATGGCGCTTAAGGCATGTCTGTTTTATGAACTTAATTTTAGCCTGGAGTAGGTTGAAACCTTTATTAATTGGGTTGTATTCGCTAATGATCGGGAAACTCGACTGGTTCTTTATGATTGTGATTAACTTTTACATGTAAGTAATTAAAGTTTGATGTCAGACTTCGAAAATAGTTTTGTTCTATATCATAACTTTATTAAGACAATAAAATATATGTCTGTTATAGGCTGAATGGTAGCAATTGTGGCCCTCGAGCGTGGGATCTGGACTGTAATAAACGCTGGCCACATATTATATAGTTTTAAGTGTTGCTTTAAATATTGAAGAGCGTCCTAAAAGTCCTCCTATTACTATTACGATTAGATTAATGAAAAAGTCCACAAACCCATTCAACATACGCATTACTTTTTTTCAATCACTCACAAACTAAGCAAAGGCAACACTCCATTCAGCCTGATTTTTTTTTTCTCCTCGCCCTGGCAAAGGCAACGTCCCAGACAGCCTAGATTACTCGATATCTCGATAGTACCAGTTAGTATGTTAGCTTTCCGAATGACAAATGAATCGATATCGCGTCGAGGGCGTGCACTGATTAGTTATAGGTGGCACTTGGTCATTACGCGGCCGCGCCCACTCACAACTGAATTTAAATTAACTTCAGGCCCTACTTGCAGTTCTAGATTGTTCTTCGTTTTATAAAATTTTAGTTTGCACAAGTCACGGGCCTTAATCTGCTATTAAAATAGTTATAAAATTGTATAACATTGACTTTTTGACAAAATCAAATAAATTAATTTTATCAAAATCAGCAATTATGAAATCAATGTTGTTTTTTATACTCCGACACTGGCAAAATAGCACACGGACCGCCTGATGGTAAGTAGTAAGTGGTTACCGAGGCCTATGAACGTTTGGTAACACTTGGGGCATTACTAGCCGACTCTTAAAAACCTATTTACTCCCTATGTTGTCCCTACAATTTTAAAACTATTGTATCAGCAGACTAAGGTCTGCAGCTAAGATATAAAATAAAAAATAAAATAAATTATTGCGACCAGTGAACTACTAGTTACTAATTAAGTATTATTACTATATAATATTTGATCCGGAGCTGCGAACTACCTAGCGGATTTACCAGGACTCCGGCTCGAAAAGCAGGAGTAGGAACGGGGTGGTTTTTAGTCAGTAAAAGTCTGACACTCTCTCTCGCCTCGCCCAAGGCGGGAGAAGTCATTGGATGATTTTTCCCATTAAAAAAACCTATATAATTTAGATAATAACATGTGGTAGACAAACAGTACTAGTCAAATTCAATACTTTTTTCAAAACGTCAAAAACGATATTTTCTATGAACTTTGTATGAAATACTCTATTATGACGTCATAAGTTTTTGACGTCAAATAGCAGACTTATTTCTAGAAATTTAGCTAGAAAAAAATAGAAAATTAAGTAGTTCATCAAATTTATGAATGAGAGTGTGATTATTTTTGAATATTTTATTGTATTGAAAAGTTTAATAATTTATTTTTGACCCAGTCATCATCCCTATTGCATTTTACAAAACTTATCATACCATTGGTACGCAAATTGAGACGCAAGCAATGCAAAAAGGTCCGTAGTAAGGGCTTTATAAAATTAATCGAGTGTAGTCAGGAATAAGAATGATTTAGGTTTTAATCTTACGTTTGTGCTTCGGATTTGTTATTGGTTTATAAAAATAAATAATTGCCAGTCCAACTTTATTATTGCAGGGAGAAATATTATGTTTTTAACTGTACAGATATTAATATGACTTGCTTTTGATACGAATCTGAATTTATTTTCATTGTTTCATTGGACTGCGTCGTTGGTTGCGTGGTTGCAAGTGCGATTACCGGACAAGGGGTCTCGGGTTCGATTCCCGCGTCGGTTTTTCGAAAATTTCTCAGTAGTAGCACGGAGCCTGGAATTGTGCCCAGTATGTAGCGTAGGTTCACCGCCTGTTACATGGAACTTATAATACAAATGGGTGTACATTGTATAGCGGCATTGCGTGCCGTAATGTGCACCTCTGCCTACCCCTTGGGGGATAAAAGGCATGTCGTTGTGTACATAGTTGTTTCATTGAACGTTTATTTTGGAGTTTACTTTAGTAAACTATTTATGTTAGTTATACTTGAAAGGAATGCCTTCTTAGATACGTATTCGTTCAACAATATTTCATTATATTATAGTTTGTGGAAACCAACTCACGATGAGATAGAACCTATAGAAAATTAGGACCTGGCTTCACCATTTTTTGTTGATCCGGTTCTCTTCACGTTCATAATCTTTCAAGGTTGGAAAGTTCCTGTGCGCTTAAAGACAGAAGTGACTGACAATGTGTCGACTTGTCCTTTGAAAATTACGAATTGTTCTGTTGAATATTGTTAGATTTGTTTTAAAAGGTGCCATTATAGTTAAATCCTAAATAATCTCTTTTCAAATAAAATTGTATCATGACTATTCATGACTGTATAATTAGTAGGTAATTACAAAACAAAAATTAGAAACAAATTCGTTCTACACAACAATAAAAACAGTGGCAACAATATTTCTAACCCTTCCACCGCCTAGATAAAAATCAACAGCATTGGTGGCCAAACAAACGACTGCCCAGTAACGGAGCGAGGAAATATGCGAAGAATCTAAATTGGACCGAAAGCAACGAAAGGGTTAACCCCGGTATGCCATCGATCAGATAGATTAAAAAAGTAAATTATGTTTAATTCATGTTTTGGGCCAATTACTCGTGTTTAAGTTTTGTTGTAGGCTGTATGTGGAGTTTCCGTTGCCATTAATTATGACAAATTGACGCGTGCAACCGTTACCTATTATTGAATATGTAATGTAATTAGGGATCACTTTGGTTTTGTGTGCGTCTCAATTCTCAATGAGACATTGTTTTGATCTGGAGGTAAGTGAGTAAGATGGGGGCTTATTTCGTTTCAAAATCAACTTTGTTTACTTGGTCAATAGTCTTTAGTTGGTTACGTACATATGGAAACTAGATCGTACCTATACCTATAAGAAGTAAGTATGATGTAGTTGCTCGCGTTGATCTAGATTAAAAACAAGTAATCATAACTTTCTTTAGATACTTCTCCTACCTTGGGTGAGGCGAGAAGAAGTGTCACTCACTGAAAACTCTTGCTGACTAAAAACCACCCCGTTCCTACTGCTGCTCTTCGAGCCCCCGTAACCCGCTAGGTAGTCCGCAAAAATTTAAAAGCCTAGCCTATTAAAATTGAAGATAAATTCTGTGCCATTAATTAGAGACGCCAATACATGTATCTACGAAAGAAATTACACTGTTTATTGCTACTGCTTTCTTAATTACCCACAAAATGGCTGTCACATTAATTATCGACTTCTCAGTATCAGTATAATTGCACACAACAATGCTAGGAACACTAATAAATATTTACTCAAGTCGCTATGTATGGCAGCATGTGAAGTTATACCCATCTGTAATAGATTTCCGACCTTAATACAACGAGATAAAGCTTAAAATAATTTGATACTGATTGGGATACTTTGATGTGCCAATGTGAGTTTAAATGTTGTTTTTTTTTGTGATAAGCTAAGTTTGCGTGTTGAGTAAAGAAGTATTATGGGGTTGTTATTTCATGGGGTTAAGTTTTAATAAAGGTTTGGACAAGTCGTAAGTGCAAAAACATGTTTTGGGTAACGTGTTATGTATGAAGTTTTGATACCTGTGTTGGGCCAATTCAGCTGGAACTGAGTTTTTTGATTGTAAAATTCTAAATACATATGAATAAGTGCTTTCTGTGTATATAAAAATTGTGCTGCACATTACTCATAGTATGGAAGCAAGACTCAAATTATTTTAATTAGTAGCTACTGTCCTCATCATACATAGGATGCTTGCAAATAAGAACTCTATAACCATCTACAAAAAGCTTTAATTAGCAGATCTCTCAAGAGACCAGCAAAGACAATGTTTATTCCATATATAAATTTACTAAATGTTAATTATTAATGGCTGATTGTAAACGCCATTTTTGTTTGACATCTCATAAAGCAAATTAGACCTTATTTTCTATTTGATAAGGACACTTTTCTAGTGAACTGATGTTGGATTATAAAAAGTTCTTTTTGTAGAGTATTTTGTTTAGTAAATATTGATATATATTTCAAATAGGGAATAATTAATTATAATTTGACCCTTATTATCAGGTATAGGATTATTAACATAACTGAAAATAGGTGCAGGAATTACTTATCTATTGAAGTAGATAGATACAACCATATAAATCTTGATGCAATAATATTTGTATGTTTATTATGTTTGGGTAGGTACCTAGGTCCTTATTTACATAAAACCATCACTGAAGAAAACATTTCTAGAGACCGTTATTAAAAAAAAAACAAAGTCTTGCTCACGTATTCACCATAGAGCCACGCTAAAAGACAGGAGGCCTCAACTAGTTCACAAATGAGTAAATTAATGGGCACAGCCGGGCGCAGAAGGCGACGCGGCATACGAATCTGTGCATTTAAAAGTATTATCATTCATTATGCCTGGCCAGTTTTTAACCAGAGGCACCAATTAGCGAGCGGGACAGGAAGTTATGGCGTCTCTCCCCCATAACAAGACTTATAAGGATGATAAACTTTATGGCCGATGTCTTCATAGACTTTCAATCGACTGAATAGAAACGCGACTTGTTTATGGTAAATTGTGATAGATTTGACGAGTATTTTATCTGTGGTGCTTTTATAAAAAAAAGTTTTGTTTATGGTCGCCGATCGTCGATAAAGGCGAGGACACATTATTATTTTCGTAACGGCTTCTTAGAGTTATGGTTACTGGCAGGACGTTGGTAATTTTCAACGATATTTAAAGAGCCATTGCAGTTATAACTTTAAGTACAATTATGGGCTTTTGATATGAAAGTTGATGAATAAAATAATGATAAGATCGATTTTTATTAGCCTGATCTTCGGGATCGCTGTAGCCATTAATAAGAGCAGGATAATTTATTTTAACAAAGGAAATTAAACAGTAAATGTAATGGGCAGTAAGACTTATTTTAAATTGAATGTTGTTTTAATAAAACTTCGTTGTTGTACTAATAACGAATTTATAATTTAATCAATAATTTACAAATGTTCCATAGTCCATTCCTATGTATAGATGGGTATTCTATTAAAGGCGATTATAAAGTAGATTCAAATTATTCCTGACAAACTATTTGCTTTTACATTTTTTTGTACAGAATTTAAATCACTTCGATTTGTTACGAACAACGTTTTAAATGTCTAATGCCATGATAAATGTACAATTTGGCAAATTAAAAATGGGTAGGCCATTTCCATTTCATTCGACGCTGCTCATAACAAACCGTTTTAAGTACAAAAGTAATAAACAAGCTTGATATTTAATTAATATGACACAAAAGCGATAAAATTAACTTTTTCAAGTACTTATTTTGATATAACTATGGCTTAACAGTAGGTAATAATGTAGAGCATTCATATCGGAAAATATACGAAAAAAAATTGATTGTTTCGCGCCAAATATTATGTCAAACTTTGTAGCTGTCACTGTCACATTTTTTTTTATAAGCTAAATAGGTATCGAATTGGCAGAATAGTTGACAACTTTGTATTGGAGACTCGGTTGCCGTTAAAGAAAAAAAAAACGTATTTCTTTCTTTTTTTAATTATTTGTTTCCAATCTAAATGCTCTAAAAAGGGTTGTATCCACAAAATCTATGATCAGCGATTCGTTTTAAAAAATCTAACTCTTTAGAAATATACTTAAGTACCTAATACATAATATATACTCGATCTTACGTATACAATAATTTATTTAAATATTATTTACATTACTATTTGCACATCAGTAAATATTATAGTTGAATGTTAAGTACAGAAACCCCACAGCTTAGTGCCGTTAGGTACTTAATAGGAAAATTATAGGTAATATATTTAGTATTTAATTTATTGGTGTGTTATATCACTACTATAGTTATTGGAATACGGTAGTTTCCAACTAGTCAAATGCAATACTTTTATTGAAATGTCAAAAACGATACTTTTTTATGAATTTTGTAGGAGATAAGAGAGAGCAACTTATGACGTAATGAAATTGTTGCGTCATTGTGGTCTTAAAAATTTGCAAAAAATATAATCGTCAAATTAATGAATTATTTTGGGTTATTTTATTGTGTTGAATACAATTTCACTTCGAAAAGAAATGGACTTATATCTGCTGAGATAAATATATTTAAATAAAATAAAAAATCTCATTTACTTTCTGAATTAATTCTTCTCATTGCACTCGATTTGAAGAAGCTGAGTGATGAAATAATGTCATGTCGTTACTGTTGTATTTGTCTGTACCCTTAGTATGAGTTTGCTTTACGTTTAAAGTAATCGAAACGACAGTGCGTTCGACGCTCTGATTGGCCGGCTCGAATAAACCAACCAATCAGACGCGCTCTCGCTTTATTGGTTTAACGTAAAGCAAACTCATACTAATGGTAAAGATCTGATGATCTGAGAGGAAATCAGTAACTGACAAAGATGTTATTGTATTAAATTTTAATTTCATATTTAAATGCTGTTAAAGGCCAGTTTAGTAAGCTGGAGAGTGGAAATGCAAACATGTGGAAATTGTGTTAAGTGATATAAATATTTATACATATCATAAATAGATATTTTATGGAGCTGAAAGTTTAGTGTGGAATGGGTTCCAAAGAATTGCTTAATCAGACTAAGTTATTACTTATTACAATATTAACATAAAAACAATAAGCAGATCGTTATACATAGTAACTGCTGTTATTCAGATATATATAAAAAAAACATTTCGTAAATTACTCAGTTATTATTAAATTGTAATCTAAGTTAAAAATGTAAGTAAAACTATTTACAATTTTCTATTCGGATTATAAATTATTCACCGTTTAATTTTGAAAAATTGCACTTATAGAGAGATTTTCATTTCGTTTGTGTGCACAGACACCAAAAGGTTGTGTACAAAATGTCACACTCACAGATTTCAACAGATTTTTTTTATAAAACAGAGGTGTTACATTAAAATGTGGCTTACGATCTAAAACTTCGAAAATTATTCATCCCGTTGGTGTGTCCATACCCTTATATTTGAGAGCGCACAAAACGAACAGTTTATTTTGAAATTGGAACACATTTCTTGTTGTCCTTGATTCACTTTTTAAACTTTTCATTGTCGAACACTAATGGTCCCTATTCTCAACAATAAAGCTTGTCTGCCCTATTTTTGTGAAAATATCGTATGGAATATACTTCAATATAAATCCTTTGATAAATAATTGTACCAACAGCATCAAACTCCGAAAACAAAACGTTGCCACAACGCATGGAACTCAAACAACAGTGAGACGAAAGCGTTTCCATTACAATGGCCAATTCAAAATTCGCAACAATAAACAAAACGCACTTATACGAGAATAGGGACCCTTTCAATTTAAATTTCGAACTGTTTCAAGATGGCGGCGGATCGTCTGCTTCACGCGTTGCCGCGTGATCCATTCGTCAATGTGGTTGGAGAGAATTTAGTATATTCATGTTTATCGCGTGTTGATGGCTCGGCGGACCTCCTAGGAAGCTCAGCTGAGGTCTGGAGGCAGCTGCCATCGCTGCGAATAGAGGAGGCGCCCCTCCCCCGCCAAAGAGCGCGAAAGACGGCGGTAGGAGGGGCCGCGCGGATAGTCTTAGTTTTTCTATCTCGGCTTCTTGCAATCTTTTCGCTTTTGCTCGTCGATTTTGGAACCATATTTTTACCTGGAATAAATTGGTTTGGTTAGTATTGATAGTGTGATACGTGTTTCTATTAAATAATCAAAGCGAGTAAAAATAATCACCTAATTTTGTAAACCAAGTAACTTTATCTTCCTAACAGGATAAGTAAATATCCAAGCTTAAACGTTGCACCACGTTGCATTAGCTTATGTGTAACACACAACAGCAATTTCATATGCACATGACACTTAGACCCGACACTTCGTTGATAAGCAGTATGTCTCGAACCCGCACTTAGAAACATTTAATGATTCAGCTTAACATATTTCAATTCTTCTTGGAAAAGCCCTCAAGAACCATTTCCTCACCTGTGTTTCAGTCAATCTAAGTGATGAGGAGAACTCGGCTCTCTCGGCGATGCTCAGATACTGCTTGTCTCTGAACTTCTTCTCCAGCGCCAGGAGTTGCTGTGTGGTGAACGGCGTCCGCGGCTTGCGATTGGGCTTGTGTTTGCGAAGTTGACACCGAACCACTGGTGGGCCGCTTGGTGCACCTGCTGGAAAGAAGAGAGGGAATTTAGTGACATTTTTTACACATATATTATCCCTACTTTATCCACGGGTGTTTTAAGAGCTGATTGTCGGACTAGACATTTTTGATAGAGATTGGTCTGCAGCGGTGTGTGAGTAAGGCCTTTTTGAATGAAGGTCTCTCATTTATAGTGTAGAGGATTATAGTAAATTCAGTTATGTAGCAGACTTAAAGTGTGACAGAAGACTATAAAGGACTATTGATGTGTTGATGATGACGGTGAACAAACCTCACACGCCAAAAAAACGTGTTTGGTTGATGATATGTACATAATTATTTGACCGATCAATTGTCTTTTTGTGTTAGTGAGGATAATCATCCAAGGCACTTCTCTCGCCTTGGGCGAGGTGAGAGGGAGAATCAGACTCTTACTGACTAAATACCACAACCCGTTCCTACTCCTGCTCTATGAGCCGGAACCTCGGTAAACCCGCTACGTAGTTCGCAGTTCCGGACTGATCAAGGACTAGACTTTAATAAATTTTGTATTTGTCAAGATACCTAAACCTACACTAGTGTAATAAGTCCAGTACAGCAATAAGTTTCAACACACCAATTTTTAATCAATTCTTTAGAGCCTATATTAGTAAAATAGCAGCAATAAGTTAAAACAGTATCATTTAGTTCAACGATTACGCAGTAACTGGAAGTGGCCTGCAGTTCACACCTATTGCAGTTCTCATTAACGATTGTTAACGACTGTCCCATTAACAAGATAATAATGACGCCTTATAAGTGAGTGAGAGGTTAACAGTTCATGTTTCGAAAGTTACCGAGCTCGCTTTTGTTTTGTTACATATATATTTGGCAGTTTTTTTTATAGCGGTAAACAAGATGTTAGATCTCCTGATAGTAAAATATTTAACTTTGTCTGTATCTATGGTGACGCGGTAGCTAGGAAACAACTGGCTGTCGTGCAACGTTTCGCAGGATCAATTCGGTTCAACCTGCACTGTACAACTTTGTCACAAATTGTTGTTCTGGATCTGGGTGTCATGTGTATGTGTACTTGTATATTTGTAAATGGACCTACGACACATGAGACAATCCTAGTCATTTATAAATTCGGTTTTAAATCATAAAACAAAGAAGGTGTTACTAACGAACAATAATTAACAAAATTTAACAACATTGGCATTTGGCATCCTCTTCATGGTAGGTGATACCTACTAATTATAGCACTCCTTATACAAGCTGCTATAATAGGGGTAAGGAACTTGCCATTTATGTAGTGGTGTGAATCATTACTTAAAATCGTAGGTAAGTGATGGGTCCGTAAATGTAGAACGTAATGTTTTAATAATGCTAACGAAGGAAAATTAGGTGCACCTACTACATTTTTCAAAATACATATAATCATTAAGTGTTAAAAAGCTATACTTCTGCACAAGTGATACTACGACCTCATAGAAAACTGACGTCAAACAACGCTTGCGTTGTGTTTCGTCGCGTAAGTGAGGTCACCGGAGGTCCAATTAACCCCAACCTTACCAATCGCCGATTTCCAAACAACCCTTAAATTCTTAATCCCCAAAAGGCCGACAACGCACTTATAAATGGTATTTCGTGTGTCCATGGGCGGCGGCGATTGCTTACCGTCAGGTGATCCGTCTGCTCATTCACCGGGTTATAATATAAAAATCTAAATTATGTAGAACTTAGGTAGTTGTGATTTTCTCTCATTGTTGTATTATTTAATTAGAGCAATTACGCCTTATATTGACGTGGGTGTCGCTAATAGAGAGCAAAAACTGTTTTTTCCATGTAATCATAACAACTAAGGTTTTTCCTATATAGTGGGAGTTTTTGTAAACTCAAAACCCACGTATGAACACGTAGCTGATTATCATGGTTTAACCGTTTATCCCACACATTAACGCAAATGTGTATTATGTAGGTAACTGAAAGTTATACTTATTTTAAATTAACCAATAATCTCGTTGGACAAACATACGTAACTTCTACAACACTTTTAAGTCAGATTTTTGGGTCTTGGATTTTTAAATCTTTTATATTTAAATGAAAATATTTTAATTGAACTCACAAAATCTTCTATATTGAACATTTAAATAATAATAAATCACATGCCTAACAAAGAATCACGCAAATCGTTGTACATACATAATAAAAAAAAATCATACCAGTTGCATTGAGGACCTCCACCTTTTTGGTAAGTCGGTTAAAAAGAAAACGCATTTGGGACAAAATAAATTGATGGTTATTAAAAATATTATTTTTATTTTTGTGTAAAAAAAAATACGAATTAATCCAGCCAGTCACAGTTCACTATGGTCTATTACACAAAATTGTTTATCATTATCTCCACACCTAAGAGGATTCTAGTTTTAAAAGTCCATATGTAACCATGTCAATAGTTATTCTGGTCTAAATAGAGTAATCTGCAAGCACACGAGCATGCAACATCCGTTTCCTAGTCATCATTCGGTGTGAAATTCAACCGTTATTTTAACAGCTTGGTGACCGTGGTTAAGCGGTTATGGCTGACACACTTATTGTTGGTTAAAATAACTGCGATGGTTCCCGCATAGGAAGTAGTCTTTGACCATGTTTCGGTTATTATGGGAATTGCTCGTTACATTTGTCGGTTACGGAGTTAAAGTTGTGGCTCGTCATCTGTGTGGGACCACCGAAGTGGTTTTGGTAGTGTAACGTTAAGATTGTATCATTAGGACTTAAAGCGATAATTCGGCATTGTTGTAAGCGATTTATCTCCTGATAAACATCCACCCGCATATACTCCAGTTCATCCGTGATCATAGCGCTCGCAACAGTGACGATATATTGGAAACTTATAAAAGCTAATGAACATTTTAAGTTCTAAGTTCTAATGATAAATTATTAGTGTCCATGTCAGTTTAAAAACTTATAACGTTAAGATTGTGTGTAAACTGATATGATTATGTAATACGCTCTTGTAACATGCCCTTTTCAGTTTAGTTTTATTATTAGTCATTGCAATAGAGCTAATTAATTATAGTTCAATCTTTTATGAGAATAAAAGATTGAACTATAATTCATGACAATAAATTTTCGGAATTTCGCACATAAAAAAAAATCCAATAGATCACTGGCCTAATATTATGTATATCAATAACCACTTGGCCATGTTGAAACTATCTTAGAAGAGGACTTTTGTCCAAGCGAGTAGGCACACAGCGAGTGTCTATTGCAAATAGAAGTAATATAAGCTTAAGGTTTTATACGCAATCAATCAAAATATTCATGTATGCTTGCATGGGTTAAAGAAAAGTATTATAAATCTTAGATAAGCTATAAATTCACTCACGACTATAAAACAATCGAATCAAAAACATCGATATACTTGATCGAATCGATACATAAACAAAGAATGAAAACAATAACAAACATTAGCATGTATTAACATACATTATCTCAGTTCGTTATCATTATTAATTAAACGTGGTGTCATTAGCCGGATAGTTGCTGAATCGGTTCAATCGATTTGAATATTAAAACATTGATTCATTGGACTGTATAATCACACTACAGTCCACCTATTGTCTCACTTCCGCCCGCTAAAGCGCCTATTAACTGCCAAATCGATTAATTCAAAATTTTAATTGTGTTTCGATAGTGCATAGATTCGGTTTTTGGTGGGGTTTTGTTATTTGTTTTTTTTAATTTTATTGTAAAGTAATTGTGTTTTTTAATTTGGTTTGCTTTGTTGTAAAATAAAAGGCTTGATGTGACAAAAATACGATTTTTCTTTTGGAAAATAAGGTAAATGTGTAACGCTTTGCGTCATTTTTTTTATTAATTCTTTGAAATAGGCACTTGATCTATTATCACCTAGAATCTTGGTGTAGGGTCCTGAAGTTTGTGGATTCACCATTTGTATTTTTGACTAATTTCGCTTAATCTAATACTTCGAGGAAAGCAGTTGTGGTGTTCAGTTTTTGATTTTAAGTACCTAATAGCACTGGATTCAGGGTCGCTTCGTATCCGGAGCTGCGGAATGTCTAGCGGGTTTACCGGGGCTCCGGCTCGAAAAGCAGGAGTAGGAATGGGTTAATTTTTAGTCAGTAAGAGTCTTACACTACTTCTCGCCTAGTCTATTGGATGATTTTCACCGGTTAAAAAAATCGCTTCTTCACATAGTAAACAACGGATTAGGATGTAATGAAAATGAAGTGCTTTACTATTAGAACTGTTGGAAAATATTCAACACTTTAAAATGCTTAGTAAGCACTGAATAGTGGCCCTCATACCTTGAAACCAAACACACCACAATTTAGGTAAAACAATTCAACCACCAGATATACCCATAACAAGCTAATTACATTACCTAATCAATATAAATTGAAATGAATAATTAATTGACCTGCACACTGCATTGTTGTGAATAAAATCAATTCCCATGTAAATGGTTCCATTTCCTTTTGGGAACTATGTATTTAAATGAATCTTTAATGGAAGTGGTTGACCTTTTTAGACCTCTATTAATGCTTGCCCTTGTAGGAAATATTTGTTTTGACAGGAAACCGCTGGCCTGAGGACTGCACCATTTCTAGGTTAAGTTTACGGTTTGAAAATAGAAATCGGTTTGACAAAAATGTCGTTCGTGGTGGCCTAGAGGCTTAAGACGCCCGCTTCTCATTCATAAGGGTTTGAAATCTACTAACGGCAAGTACCAATGTGACTTTTTCCGAGTTATAATAATGTACTTTGTAAAATTATTTGGACACCACTGACAAACGGTGAAGGAAAACATCGTGAGCAAACCGGGGCTTATAATTTCCAAATATAAGTCTGAAATCGCCAACCCGCATTGAGCAAGCGTGGTGATTAATGCTCAAACCTTCTCCGTGTTAGAAGAGGCCTTTGGTCAGCTGTGGCCACTTATATGCTGTAGATGAAATGTTTGAAAATAGTGTCTGCTGCTGCTAAATGAAGCATATTCTAAATGTCTATTAGTATTTGATTATTATTGACCATTAGATGAGTGCAGTATTTTTGTAATCGTATTATCAGCATTAAAAACAGTGTACAAAAGAACCACTTTCGCCCATTCGACCTTCAACGACTCAATACATCGGATCGTAACTATAGCGCGGCAATAAGGCGAAGACTATCCTCGAGAATGCCTATCTGCGGCGCTCCGGTGATAAAATACAACAATTTCAATAGCCCCCACCTGCAGACATATCAATGCTCGCTACCGAACGTTAATGAAGATATAATATCCATCTCTAAACGTATTTATTTTCCCGCGCCCGCCATTTTGTGCAGCGATGACAGACCATAGAGCATTTTGTGTAATGGCCGCCAATTAAGCGCGCCGTTTGGGCTACTTAATAGGATTTAGTTGTCAATGTCGCGATTTAATTGGATTGTTGTAATCTCTGTTTGTTATTGAATAAATTACTTTATGTTCGCTCGTTTTTCTACTGAATAAATACTTTGGAAGCCGATAAAAGCATTTCGTTTGTAACTGTTTTATAGATAGACCTTTTGTTTTTCTGTTTTGTTTATAAATTACGTATGTAGGTACCTACTGTTTATGTGTTAACAAAGTTGCTTGTAGATTTTTACTCGTCTATTCTTTACATGGTGTCGTTTAATTAGTAATTTATAAAATGGGTTCCGCTGTGTGCAGTTGTTAATTAAATTGCTACCTGAATATGATAAATGTTACAATTAACGTTACATACAAACAAGGAGGTGTTTGTGCTCATATTTTCTTCACCAGAACAATGGGACAGTTTAAATGGACAGAACAATTAAATTTCTCAATGACAATGAGTGTCAGTCGTATTAATGCTACAATGTAGCATTTTGCTGATAATATGACACGCAGAATTCATGGCACGTCAGCGTGTTAGATATCCATCAGTAATCACTTGAAAATTACCGACACGACGGACTAATTAGCAAGAAAATGCGATCTCTAGCCATTTTCCGGTAAATAAGCATTATTGATGCACCAGTAGCCCGTTCAACAAGAACGTTTTTCTTACATTTCTCGGAAAACCGAACAATTATGGGATTAAATACAACATTTTATGGAGTGTTTCCTAATGGAGCATATTTTTAAAAGGCTAAGGGCATTTTTAACGAAGCAGTAGTCACTTAAAATGGACCGTTTGATGAGTAAAAACTGGAGTACTGACATTAATAAAGCATTCGATTGTATCGAATATGAGGTGGGCTCGTATTCGTGAAGAAATACGTTTTTAATAATGCCTGTCTATGGGTGGTTCTCTTTAATTCAACGAGAAATAAATTGGGTGACTAGGGACTAGACTATTCAAATTAATATTGCATAAGAATAATTTTATGAAGCGAAAGAGGTATGTAAGATACGTAACAATTGGCGTTGCATTGTCTCTGCCTACCCTAATGGGAGACAGGCGTGAGGTTATGTATGTGTGTATAATTTTATAGTGGTGGTAAGCTCAGCACAGTTGTGTTATTAGAATGTTGTATGTTCAGCAATGGACAGAAATTACCTGATAATGTTGGAAACGAAGATTGTATCTGTTTCTGAGCATGTCTAAAACAATCATACCAGCTAACGAGTGTTACAAATTAAGAATAACTAATTGATAACAATCGAGCAGTTAATAACAAGCATTATCGCATTCTTTTCACCATAAAATGTCAGTAATGATTAGATGCATTCAAAACGGGATTCTGAGCAAAAAATTTCACGCCTGATCGAATGCCTTACCTCAGAATAATAATCACACATAAGTACTTATTGTTCCTGATATAAGCGGACCAATTAAGCGTAGGTAACGAAAATTAAATGGCTGTTACGACTTGTCATAGTCTGGAATCGTCATTAAAAAGGTCGGTTGTAAAAAGATAATGGATGTAAGTTGCATAATTTTGAATTGAATGAGTTCGGCTCGAGTTAAGAAGCGTCGTTCACTAATTACCGTAGTCAAGATGTGTGTGCAGGGCCGGATTGGGAGTGAATGAATGAGTGAATGAATGGCGGACAATTACTTCTCTGGTCCTTTTGGTTTATCTATGGGACAATAGGCATGTTTCCTACTAGTCAAATTCAATACTTTTTTTGAAACGTCAAAAACGATATTTTCTATGAACTTTGTATGAAATACTCTATTATGACGTCATACGTTTTTGACGTCAAATAGCAGACTTATTTCTAGAAATATAGCTAGAAAAAATCGAAAATGAAGTAGTTCATCAAATTTATAAATGAGAGTGTGATTATTTTTGAATATTTTATTGTATTGGAAAGTTGTAATAATTTATTTTTGACCCAGTCATCATCCCTATTAATTTAGCAGCACTTGGACCTATAAGGCTCTGAGTAACAATGTTTGCTGTATTTGTTCGTTTAGACGACGATGCTTTGCTGTGCTTAATAAGGGTAAGTTTTATTGCTATACTTTTAATGCTTTTTCTTTTTTTTAAGGGGCAAGTCATTAAATGACTTCTCCCGCCCTGGGTGAGGCGAGGTGTCAGACTCTTACTGACTAAACCCACCCCGTTCCTACTCCTTCTTGCCGAGCCGGAGCCCCGGTAAACCCGCTAGGTCAGATAGGTTTGGTTAGGATATTTGGTTATAAATGTAAAAAATCACGTTGTACTTAGAGAAAATGTGTCTAGCTAAAATAATTATTGTCAATATCAAACATTTCTGAAATTTTAAATAGATAACAACTGTGAGAAACAGTCGCAACTAATCTTCTATCTCAGAACTTGTCGTCTTTATGTAAGTAACTCAAGAAATGATCATTAAAAGTTGTTCGAAATAAACACAAGGAACACATCGAACATGTTCATTTAAACTTATTTTATGATATCTCAATTGCATCCCTGTAGTCCATAAAACGAGCGGCAATCATTATAAGATGACGGAGTATGAAATTGTTTATTCAGAAAATATTAATTATAATTTATTATGAGGTTATTGTTTGTTAATCACAGACTGCTGCTACAGGAGGGGGTGGCGCACTTTTACGATCTCTCCATGTTCAAGATAATTAAGACATAAAAAATATTCGCAGAACTGTGGCCGTATAATCTCCATGTCCATGTGTCGGTGTGGAGAAAATTGTGCAATTTCATTAGGCTTGTCATTTTATTGCCGACTTAGATTGGTTCTAATAAAGTAATGCCCGCGCCTAATGAGTGCGAGTGGGTGCCTTTCATTTTGTTTAATTATAAACATTTTAATAATGTTAATTTCCATTCAAGAGTTGGATTTTCAACGGAAATTGTTGGGGAAGAGAGATTGTAGGACACTATAACGGATAATTAATAATTAAAATAGTAGAAATATGTGAAACTTGTACATCCTGCAGTTATTGAAACATGACTATTCCGTTTCTATAAAAGAATTACGTGTGCTAGGAGGCTTGGCTCTTTAATAACATAATATTACTTTTATGATATGGTACAAAACTTTCATCTGGGCACTAAATTAAAAACCTAAGACTCGACATTTAAGGAATGTCCTGCTCTTTATGACGCATATTTACTTCTAGAAGCTGTTTAACTTTTGAGCAGAAGGACTGAAAGAAGGAACTTTTTCCTCACTAAAATTATTCCAAAGGTAACCATCAGTATCTAAAAAGAGGCACCGAGTCTTCTAAATATACCAATTTTTAAATAGACATTTTAAAACCTAATTTAAAGCGTAGAGGAAATTGTCTTCATCGGAGTCGGTGAGGTAGGGTGCCCAAAAGACTGGCAGCATTGCCACGTTGAATGGCAATGCCCAACTTTTGACCAAGGTAGAAGTCAGCCTTTCGGTCACTTGGAGTGTCAAACGTAGCATTTTAATGTCAGAAGAAGCCTTCAAGTGTGTAGGTTTCTGGGAAAAAATACTAGAAAATGCTTTACAAATCTCTATCCGCATCTGTAGGGTTCTAAATAGACCCACGATATTTTCGGCGATGGGGTTATCAATAGCAATAGAGAATATTAGAGTACCAGAAAAAAATACGGTCCTAAGTACCGATTAGGGCAAGTCAACTAGATTGGTCCTAAGTGGCGAGTCAACTTTTCAAGACATCAACTATGTAAGTGCATCTACAAGTACCAGGTGTACATATTCTATGAGGCACCTGGTACTAATCGTGTCTAATTCTGTTTACCTAACAACTGATAGCAATCGTCGTAGTTAATGCATCATATTTATTTACAATGTTGTATTTGGTCCTTTAGCTTTTTTTTTATAAACATTGTTTTCTGAAGTAGAATTATGGCCGAATTTAAATACCTCATCTAAAATGATTGTCCCAATCTCAATGTGATTTTTACATCAATGGTATAGAGCTTCGTCATCTCTTTAATCTAAATACGCTTTAGAAAGAGGGAACTTCAGTAACGGATCAGTTTAGAGAGCGGTAACTCATATCTAGACGTCTCTCGCCTTAGGCGAGGCTAGAGGGAGTGTCAGACTCTTACTGACTAAAAACCACCCCGTTCCTACTCCTGCTTTTCGAGCCGGAGCCCCGGTAACGCGCTAGGCAGTCCGCAGCTCCGATCAGCAACCGACTGACTGTAACTTACAAAGTAAAACATTTATTTAACTTGTCCCTAAATATTACAATATTTGTCTGCCCTGTAACCAGCTTACACACTCTTATAAAGCCTAAAAAATCATTGTACACAGGCTTTCGAAAGAAATGACGTAAACTGCCTTCTACCAACCAGTACCTACCTACATATTACCGTATTGTTGATTATCCAGCTCGCTAATTGCAACGTTTAAACTTAATTGTATTTTTTTAATTCTGTTAACAAGTAATATGTTGGGACATTAAGCACAATTAAATACCACACATAAATATACTTAATTATTTGTAAAGGAAGTCTATGTCGTTTTTATACTAGCCTTGTTTTTCAAGATTATTTTGATTGGAGAGTGTGAGGCCACATTATTCGATTAAGACCCTTAATTGTTAATAATAAATATAAAGAGCAATGTTTATGTTTTTCATTTTTGCAAATAATATGTTATTTCTTCGTTGGTTTCGCTGATTATGAAGATTTCTGTGGATAGGTCTTTATTTAGCAGAGAATTAGGTAGGTATTTTTTTGTGGTTGCTAATGAATATGGAGTTTCTTGCAGGCATCTTTTTTATTGTTGGAGGTTTAAAGGTGGCCTTGAGTCTAATTTAAATGAATGATTTTACCTTTGATTTCGATACCTAGTACGACATCTATAATAGTTTCCGGTACACGCAAAAGGTTTGTGCCTTATTACATCGGATTAATAAAAAGTTTTCACAATAATTTCTACACTATTAAATACTCTTTTACGGCAATAAACCAGCAGCCAGTAGTCGGATCAATAAATAAAAGAGGTCGGTTAATAATGATCAATAAATTTCACTTACATTGCCCGTTCAATATGAAAGTAGGTGATTAATATAAAGAAAACTTATTAACAGTATTAATGTAATATAAATAAATAATATATAATTTATCTTAGACTCGGCTCATTTTACTCGGTAACGCATAAAATACAAAGTTATTGGATATTGTCAAAACAGAACACACAAGCAGTAAATTGTCGCCACAAAGCGTCGTCCATCTTGCGTTAATAGGTCAGAGCCTCAAAGGTTGTTGGTTGGCTAAGCTCAAAAGCGCACACGTTTACAATTTCACAATTTGTCCGCGCGCGCTTTTTGCGCTCCCCAGTAATTGGTGCTCACCTGCACATGCGCACTGGCCGCCACAGCGCACCAAATATGGCGACCAGCCCGACGCGGACATTTCGCTTTTTAGAAGTATCTGACAAATGTGTAATTATTTATTTAATATTGTCGGCGTGTGGACGCATTTGGGCACAATTCACATACCACATTAAACGTTTTTCGGTTGCCATTACAGTTGAGTGTTAAGGACGGTTTACTGCTGGAACTAATAAATACGGTAATGATGCTCCCTATGCGGAAACATGGCGGACATTTTTTTGTTGAAATTTATTAAGCTTTAATGTTCAACTTTAATTGGTGAATTTCAATATATCGCTATGGGGGGCAGTTTGGCACAAATTCACCGTTAAAGTAATGACAAAAAACTATGATAAATGAACAAAAAGTCAATGTATTTTATCTAGTTTCTAAAGATGTATTAAACAAAGGTGTTAAATCTGTTGAACAGTAGTATTCATCTGGCAGTTGATAGCATCGGACCGCGGCACCTTGGAGCAAGGTATGCGGACCGAAGGACCAATTTCTTGTAGTGGACGGATTTACGTAGACATCTTGAATATGTGGTGATGATTGTGAAACCTTGTTTATATTGATAGATTTATTAACTCTTGGTATGTAAAATCGAGTTTCTTTTCGAATAGTAAGGTGTATGTATTTGCCTATGTTAAAAAGATGGGCATCTTTTTTACCTAAGAAGAAATTGGTAGAGAATAAGTTTTTAGGCATTCGTGGTCCTATTTTATCTAGAGAAAAGTTTGCTGCTGCTTTTTTTTTCATTGGAAAAGTCGAGGAGCTTTCCTAACATCAGAAGTGTTTATACGTCTTACATCATTTCTAGCATTTAAATGCTTACTAATAAAAGGTCTTTAAGTTTTAAGGTTCTTAAGGTTATCAGCCACATTTAATTGGGTGTCAGTCATTATAGCCGACGTAGCTATGCACGTAACTTGGACTCCTATCACGTGACCTTTTGCCATTTTCAGAACAGACGGCTAACATTTCTTCATGGCGATTTCACTTGAGGAATGATAAGTTTAAGTTATTGCGTACATTCTTATGTAGGTGCTGACATTTGATTGATTTTCAACTCTATCGTTTGGTACTAAAATTGGAAATGTATTGGAGAAGTTTATGTAGCTATATGACATAAGAATAGTGTATGATAAATGTTTTCTTTATTGTTTAACTGTGCGTTTTAAACAGTGGCTATCGATTGTGACACGAGTGATCTTAAGGACAGATTTACCTCGTCTTCATCATCTAATGTAACAAAGAAAGATCTACATCGCTACGTGTGTCACCTAAAACCTGGTCCTAATCAGATTTCCCACGAGACCAAAATGTATCTAAGCACAGTTCACACGAGTTGCGATCGTATTTTTCAACATAGCGTCAGATTCCAACAACTGGTCTGGCATCTATAATTGCATAGCGTTGACTGCATACCGATTTCTACCCACTGCACCTAATAGGCAACTTGACAGCCAGTTACACCTCATGAATTGGTCCTAATGGGCCCTTATTTAGTATATATTGATTACGTACAAAGAAATTGACATAATTTACTTAATAGTCGTATTTAGTTTCTATGATACAGGAAGCCGATGCATTACGATTTCTAGAAAATTCCTTCTGGTATAATAATTTGTTGTCTATTAAAATGATATTTTTCTGAGTAATTATGTTCTAATCTAGTATTTGAAATGTGCCGCTGATATTATCTTTATGTTGTATAATCACTGGTTAATTTTATGTGGTTCGTATTTTAGATTGCAAAGGAATCATTTAGGTATACTTATGGCTTGGGCAAATATTTAGGGTAGGTAGGACTTCCATCACTTTTAAAATAATACCTTTAATGTAATTCAATATGAAGTACCCATCTATTCCTCTTTATTAATTGAAGCAATGGGGATGAAGCATTGATCACCATTTCATACTTCATTCAGTTTATTCTACTACTCAGAATTTTGAAAACAAACGTCTTAATAATTGCTTCGTCCACCAGGGTGGTCAAAGGACCAGTATGGATGTGCTGTGTGAACCAGTTAGAGTGGTACGTATGTAGGTATATTTTTGACGAATTCTTATTGTTGAAGTGGTGTGCAAGTATTTTTGTAGCATTAGGTATGTTGAATTTTACGTTTCTTAATTTTAAGTGGGTGTAAGCAAATCATTTACACATTGTAGATCTTAATAATTTGCTTTAAAATGGTTTCAATCGTTTCATATATTATACCTACGCTATTTTAAATTTATGCCATGCAGTTAATGATTTACAAAAACGTATCTAAATGTACCTGATTATACAAGTATAGAAAAACAAATTCCTTTCTCTGTACCAGATATAATTTATTTTTCTACCAATGAAAACCAATTACGATTCGATATAACAACGTAGGAAAGAATTATCGACAAAGGCAGCGAAAAAATCGCCGAGTAATCCCATCCCTATTACTTTTACAAATATCGATCTTTTCATGAATGGAGTAGCAAAAAACGGATCTCAGTTCCTTTTACTAACGAGTCTTGGACAGGGGGCAAAACATTGAAGTATGTGAATTGTTTAGTAACGTATAATGTGTTGTTGTTATTGCTGTGTAGGTACCTAGTTGGTACTTGATGCGCTTTTGTGTTCATGACTGGCATAATGCTCAAATTGTATTAATGTAAATTGACAAATGTTGGTAAGGACCAAACCTTACCATTTTTAACCTTTAGAAGCACCAAAAGGATTTACACTCCAGTAAGATATTTGGTCGGAATATCCGTATTTTGCCCGAACTTTTAGTGTGATACGCCAAAAATGCAAATCAGTTGAGTTGTTTTTCTATTAAGATAGTGTAAGTATTTTTAGACATTATGCTTTAAACCAAGCGTTCTAGACTTAGCTAGTTTGTAAAAATATGACTTTAAATAATCAAATGCAATTGATAATAACATACAATCAACTATCAATACGAAACGTATCGTTGGTTAATTTAGAACTGTATCGAGGTAGGTACAGAAAGACCAAAGTGGTCCTTCGGTCCGTCATAAAAATTCTTAGCCAGAAGCTTGTTATGTTGACATGTGGCTATGATTTATTGATAGCACGAACATATGGCAGGACATATTACTTATGTGTGTACATTTTATTGATTATTGGGATTGATGTACTACTTGGAAAATAGCTGAATGTGTATATTGATCCTCAAAGGGGTAAGTAAAGTTCAATATTCATTTGGCACCAGTTATGTAATTTGTTATTAATTCCGTACTAAAGAAACGTAAGTAATGTATGGAAAAATATTTGTACCCTTAGTATGAGTTTGCTTTACGTTTAAAGTAATCGAAATGAGAGCGCATTCGCTCTGATTGGCCGGCTCCCAGATAGAGTAGAATAATAATAGTACAGTTCTGTAGTGACTCAACTTTTAAATAGGGAAATGGGAGTCGCGAAAATCAGTCATCTTTTTGAGGCAGGCGTTAGATAATATTTATTTATTTCATTTTAAGTCTTCATGTACTTAGTCTAGCACATATCGTCGCTTAGTAGGAATTATCTTTCAGTCTGACCTTCGGATGATATAGTCTTCTCTTAACTCTTGTTAACGGCGGGTGTAAGGACCCAGCAGTATAGTTAGGTACATATAATGGTGTATCAGACTATTTGCCTTCAATACTATAGGTACACGTTAAGTAAGCGTATCTGTGTCCAATTATACGCGTTCGATATCAAGCTAGTGTTTGATTGGACACTCACCAATCAAATAATGATCGGATACAGTATGCCCATAATTGGTTCGCGAAGGTAGTTTGGCTTTTTGTACGTGGTAATATTGTCATCAGCTCAATTCTGTCTACTCGTATTGCTCTATATTGGCCTCCCCAATAGTAGGGGCCACTGGTATGGTTTTAATGCAGTAAAAATCCCACACTTCCAAGTCTTTCTCACCAAAAAGCTAGACGCAAATTGAAGGTTTCCCCGGTCATCAAAAATGATCTCCCCAATAGCCCAAGCTCAGTTATTGGCTCTTCATATCCGATTGCTTTAAGAATATCATCTATTTACGTTGCCTTTTGATGCGTTGGCTAAACATTTATAGGTTTGCTTTAGTTATTAGAATTAGCTTCTACCAGCAGCTTCACCTGCATTTCCGCAGCGGATACAAAGTATCCTGTCACCGAAATAAACAAAGATTCACATTTATAATTTTTTGAGATTTTTAAAATTTTAATCGAAGTGTCTACATTAAGCGAAGTTACAGATTTAAAATAGTGTATAGTCGATGGTACTGTGCTTGTTATTCTCTCATTATTTCACTAGCAACACAGTCTTAATAGAATTTCAGTTTCCTTTCTAACTGAACATTATAATTTTCCTTTTAAAAATAATTGTTAATGATTGCGCCACATTTTCTATCGACAACCACACGCCACTACGTCTTAAGTACCTACACAAGTAAATGCGAAAACCGTTCTTATTGTTAGGTAATATCAGCGGTATCAAAATCAAATTGGCATGAACGTTTCAGTGTGCTTAAGGCATAGAATGTTAAATGCAGCATGACTATGTCGAATTGCTTGTGTACGTGGTATTTTCCTGTTTCATTGAGCGCCCTCCAATCAAATAATTGTCGCTAATCTGACCGCTACGGTTGCCGTATACGATTTTATTTATCGATTTTATTATTATGGCTTGATTAAAAATTTACCTACACACGTGCTGTTGTTTTTTTTTATGAAAAAAATGTGATTTAATGTTGTTTTTTATTATGTTATTAAATGTATGTATTCTTCATTGTATTTCGGTGAGGTGATTGAAGTACTTATTATGTCTTTATATATCATATTAGATTGTTTGTTTTGTTAATTTCTTTTCGCCTAATGTAAAAATTATACATATATTCTCAAGTTCAAGTAGAACCAACAAAATTACTTCCTTTGTATGATTTAAACAAAATCGGATAACCGATAAACCATTTTTATTTTCCTATTTCATTATTTTATCAATTTCCTCATTGATTTATGTTGGTTGCAATATTATATTTTTACATTCACAATGCCAAGTAATTTATTTCCTTCAAAACGTCAAAGATTTAATGCTTCTTGCTACAATTCGTGACGGTAAAAATTGTATTCTTATCAAGTATTAACGGTATAATTTCAAATAGCGAACGGCAATGGCCGTTGATTGGTTCAAATCGTTTAATTGGCGTGCGTTCGTCATGCGTAGATGGCAGCACTATCGTCTAGAGTTCAGTCATCGGATTTGCGTCTTATTGTCGCATTGCCAATATGGGTCGAATATTATATTAAATCGATTCTATCATGTATCATAGGATAGCATTCTATTCACTTAATCTGATATTAGTACTGCTTACCTACTAAAGAATAAAATAATATACTAATTATTTCCAAACACAATTTTAGGTGTGAGAGAACCACACTTCGGCACGAATGCGCCGGGTCGACTGGAGTGATACACCGAAAACCGACGTGAAACAACGATTGCGTTGAGTTTCGTTGTATGAGTGGAGTTACCGGAGGCCCAATTACTCCCTTCCCAATCTTCTCAAACCTCGATTTTACTTAAATTCCTAACCCCCAAAAGGCGTCACCTCTGGTGTTTCGAGTGTCCATGGGCGGCGGCAATTGCTTACCATTAGGTGATCTGTCTGCTTGTTTACCGGCTTATACCACACAAAAATCATACCTATAAAAATATGACGTTACATTTACGATGTAAAATAAAGATTAACTAACATACATACTTTCGCAATTATAATAGGTATTAGTAGTGAGAATGAGAGGTATATTTCTAACACCTTCACGAGTTGACCTTGTTTATAAATGATGACTTTAATTAGTAAGACTACCCTGATTACAAGAATCTGGTTCTTAAAGCTTAACATGAATGAGACGAACAGATGATGTTTCAATCTAGATAAAAACATTTCTTCGCATTTAATTTAAGCTTTCAAAACCTCAGCTTGGAGATTTGAATTAATGTAGAATTAATTGTATTGGATTGATTTACGATTCTACAGCCTGATTATTTTATCACCAGCCAATTTTTTTCTGAGAGTTAGGTATCATTTAAACATTTAATTTTTAAATAAAAGAAATTACAAATAAAATAACCGACTTCACTGAAGAAAATCGGTTAAAATGGTCAAAATAACTTTTATTTCGGAGGTCGGTGTTAAATAAGAAAGAATTTTTATTTTGTTTGAATGATACCTAACTGTCAGAAAAAAATTGGCTGGTGATAAAAAAATCAGGCTGTATATACCTAGATATTATGTGAAGCGAATACATTATTATATATTTATCTCCTATTTATTAATTTAAGGAAATGTTAAACATACTTAAGTTAACTAATAGTGAACATCGTGCAAAAGGTGTTGCTATTTGTTAATTATTGGTTTGATTAATGATTTCACATGTCAACGCCATCTACCGGGCATCAGGATTAATGATCACGGATGTGTTAATGAGGTAACCATCCTTTTTGGTCTTTACTAAGAAGCTAAACTATACTTTTTTTCGGAACGATGTCTGTTTATGTGTATAAAGGATAGTTATTATTTTTAGACATAGGTATATAGTTTTTGTTTAGGAATTTTGTATGTTGGGCATTATTTTTAAAAGAGTTTCACATATTACAGGTGCGAGAATTCACAAAATCGAAAATCCATCAGCACTGTATTCAACCAAAGATTAAAATACCAGACTTTATGCATAGCATTATTACTGATATGTATTTACTGTACTTAATACTCTTTATACAGAAGCTATTGGTATACCTTTAATAAATAAATAAATAAATAACAGTCTCACAAGTAACTACACCAACAATACAATCGCAATAATAATATCCTATTTTTATTTCAAGCCATGGTAACCGTCCACGTTTGACAAACACCTCAGTTGCGCGGGCGCAGGAGCAAGCATGCGCCAACACTTATGTGACGTGTTACGTGTTAAGTTATAAAAAAAATATAATTAATAGTTCATTGTGCCAAGTTATGAAGTTCAAAACACTTTGATGTTGCCATAGCAAAAAATACTGGGTAAAATAAAATAAATGATCCTGTTCCTTTGGTAGCAGTTTTAATTAGTTTTCATTTAAGTTTTGTATTTCTTTTCGTAGATTGTTTACATTTGTGGTGCGAGTGGCTTCAAATGCCACAGGTTCAAGTTCAAAATTTTCAGTTATAATACTATAATCTGTATTTTTTATAATAAATCTTGTGAGACATACTTCATTAACATAAAATAAAAACATGTGCGCAGACGCAGCCACGTCGTGCAGCCTACTGTTTCTGTCTCTTGTTTGCATACCCTGTTTATGATGAAGAGTCCCTTTGTGACTCGAAACAAGTAGACCTTTTCTCAATGAATGTATACGATGAAACCGTGATTTTTAGTTAATAACAATCTGATGATAATAATCGATGTTGCAATCCCCCATAAAGAGAACCTCGTGAAAACTGCGAAAGATAAACAAATAAAATAAACAAATAATCTTGACTTGGCTCACGAGATTGTCGATATTTGGAATGTGCATTCGGCTATCATTGTGCCGATAGTCGTGTCGGCCAATGGGTTAGGTAATAACTAGCATCTATGACAACCACCTTAGGAGGCTAGTGTTGGGTTATACAGAAAATAGTTCTCCTGGAAACGGCACGTATTGTGAGGAGGTTTCTGTCTTAGGAGCTCTAACCACCGGTGCCTGTTTTTATGTTTTTAAACATTATTTAATTTTATAAGACGTACTTTTTAAAAATGTAAATTTAGAAGATTTTAAATAAATATGTGTAAACGATGGCTTTTAGTCAGTAAGCGACTGACACTCCCTCTCGCCTCGCCCAAGGAGGGAGAAGTCATGGATGATTTTCCTCCCTCAAAAAGAAAACCTAGAGTGAGTGTTCTGATCAATGCTCACACCTTCTCTGTATAAGATGCGACAACAGAAAAATTCGAAATCAATTCAGCCATTCTCGAATTTTTCGCTTAGCAACAGATATTTCATTAAATTTTTATTGTTATGGTAATTAATTTATTTGTATAGACGTTATATTAAATAGTTTAAACATTAAGGTATTATGCTATTTGTGTGCGTCAATTAAAATAATTTATGCAGTATTGCTTGTGTGTAGTACTTTGATATGTATTTAATCATATTAGGTACTTATTATATGTACTGACATAATGTTTCAGTAAAGTATAACAATTAAAATTATTCATTATGCAGTCTTTATTGTATTGTACCTATTGATTTATAATATACCTATTTGCGTCAATCAAATAATAATTAAGTTTTAGGGTCGGTTCATATCTGAGGAAAATAGGGGTCGTAGTAAGTGCTGCAGACAATCTGGCTTAAAGTAGGAGTAGGTACGGGGTGATTTTTAGTCAGTAAGAGTCCGACAATCTCTTCCGCCTCACCCAAGGCGAGAGAAGCCATTAGATAATTTTCCCACCTTAAAAAAAGGCCCTGTAGCTGTCAGAAATTTTATTTGACACCAGCGATTTCTCAACTAGTTTTCATTACCACCCCTTATGGCGAATCACACGCGGTCTCTAGGTAGTTCTCAGAGGAAGGCCAAAAGTAAGAAAGATATGTCTGGGAGAGCCATGCTTCGGCACGAATGGGCCGGCTCGACCGGAGTAATACCACGGCCTCACAGAAAACCGACGTGAAACAACGCTTGCGTTGTGTTTCGTTGTGTGAGTGAGGTTACCGGAGGCCCAATTCCCCCTTCCCAATCTTCCCCATCCCCATTCCCGAACAACAACCCTTAAATTCCTAACTCCCAAAAAGCCGGTAACGCACTTGTAAAGCCTCTGGTGTTTCAAGTGTCCATGGGCGGCGGCGATTGCTTACCATCAGGTAATACGTCTGCTCGATTACCGGCAAGTCCCATAAAAAAAAAAATATGTATTTCAAAACCTTTTTTATAAAAAGGGAACCGCCTTCAGTTTTCTTTATCATTTCCATTTTTAAGTCAGGTAATATTCCAAAAACCTTTTAAGTCTGAAAAATACTATGCTGAACCGCATCAAAATCGGTTCAACTAAACGTGAAATAATGGTGCACAAACATACATACATACTAGTCCAACTGAGATCCTTCTTATTTTGAAATCGGTTAAAAAGTGCAAGAATTTTGTAACTAGAATTTAACTGACTGTTGATTGCACAGTTATTTAAATCAGATAATAAATTAATTGTTACTGGCTTTTACATATTAATGATACATTGTGTATTACTACAATACCTAGGTACTATTTCACGATCATTTGTTTTTGCAATAGGGTTTAGGGTTCTCCGAGATCTAAATAACTATATTTTACTGAGAAAAACTCAAAAAATACTTGTTTCGAGTCACAGAGAAGCCTGCCGCATCTGCGTACGACACTCATGAGGAAGAGTCCCTCTGTGACTCTGTACTGACTAGTAGAGCTTTTCTCATCTCAATATATTCGTATTTACTTAAGTAAACCGTTATTTTTAGTTAATTTAGTATGTCTCAGACTATCTATTTCTTTTATCAATATGATTTTGTACGAAAGCTGAAACTTTTGCTATAGAAAACTGAAAATTTAAATAGGACCCTTTAATACTCTTAAATAGGGAACACATAGATTAATTATTTATTTAATTTAACCACATTCACAAATCTATGTTAAACCTCTTTGTATTCTAATTATAAGTTTGAATTTGCCAACCCACATTAAGCAAGCGTGGTGACTAATGCTTAAACCATCTCTGTGTGTGAAGAGGTCTTTGGCCAGCAATGGCTACTTATAGGCTGATTAGCCAAATTATATTAGTTACAAGACATCTAATGTTGAACTCAGGCTAGATAGTTCCCAATGGCTTGCAGATCGACCGATTGGAATAATTCGGTTGCAGGCCTCTCTCAGTTAGCGCCAAATCTATCACCACGAGTATCTATAACTTAATTATCTCGTAAAAATCATGCCTTTTTTGGTATGATCTTTCTCTCTCTCTCTCTCTCTTTCCCCTTTAACAGGATTTCGCTGTTTTATACGTAAATATAATCCGCATGGTGACACGGCTTGGTGATTCCATGTCTACTACAGTTTAGAGAATCCAGACGGCCGCCTATTGGCGTCTGATCGTAGTTTTAGGACATAACTAACTCTTATAGATTTATTAAAAATAATATTTAGTAGCCACGGTAACCAATACGTATACTATCGACGTCTTGCCCTTATAATACGTCGATGACGGACACTAATCATGCGTTTGACATGCACGCAATTCAAAAATTACTCGTTTGTACTATTTTTAGTACCAATTTGCATTACAAAGAAAACAAACACGCATGCGGACGATTTAGCTAGACAATCCTGTTAAAGGGGAAAGAGAGAGAGAGAGAGAGAAAGATCATACCAAAAAAGGCATGATTTTTACGAGATAATTAAGTTATAGATACTCGTGGTGATAGATTTGGCGCTAACTGAGAGAGGCCTGCAACCGAATTATTCCAATCGGCCGATCTGCAAGCCATTGGGAACTATCTAGCCTGAGTTCAACATTAGATGTCTTGTAACTAATATAATTTGGATAATGTCCATCAGCCTATAAGTGGCCATTGCTGGCCAAAGGCCTCTTCACACACAGAGATGGTTTAAGCATTAGTCACCACGCTTGCTTAATGTGGGTTGGCAAATTCAAACTTATAATTAGAATACAAAGAGGTTTAACATAGATTCGTGAATGTGGTTAAATTTATCTATCTATTTAAGAAAACAAACACGCATGCGGACGATTTAGCTATTAATAAATAATTAATTGTTTGTTAATTATTTCACTAATACAAGGTTGTCTACACACTAACAATAGTTGTAAAGTCAGCTGTTTTATTTTTAGTCACATTTTAACAATAAGCATCTAATTAATCGTTTCAGCTCACAATTCACGGAACAATTGCATTGCACAATTGTTGGTTGTTGACGTTTACCAATGTGCGTACTTACTTGTCTATGTACGTCAACTAGTACAAGGGAATGACGCAAAAAACAAGAGCATCTAAACAACAAAAACAATTATTGAGAAAATTTAGGTTTTGTTACATATTTAAACTATTGACATTCACTAGCATACTTTGGATATATCACATACTTAACTCCCTATTTTTAAGGGGGGGAAATTATCTAATGCCTTCTCCCACATTGGGCGAGACGAAAGGGAGTGTCAGACTCTTACTGACTAAAAATCACCCCGTTCCTATTCCTGCCTTTCGAGCCGGAGCCCCGGCAATCCCGTTAGGTAGACCGTAGCTTCGGATCATACCTGATTCCATAAAATAAAGATTTAACTTTTTTAGCGTTCATATGATACATAATTGGCAAGCTTGGTTTCACGCTGATTTTCTATGAGGTCGTGGCATCACTCCGGTGACGCCGATCTATTCGTGCCGAAGCATATCTCTCCCATTTGTAAAATAAAATGTGTCTCTCCCATTTGTAAAATCCACTCAAACGCCCGGGCGAAATGTGGCGTTAAACGCCAGGGCGACTATAGCAGCCCATTTGACTTGTTCACTTCCAACGAATTTTTATCTATGACAAGCTTCAAAGAGCTTTACGAATGTTATACTAGATGGATCTGTATTAAATAACGCATCTATTGGTCGGTAAAACAGTATGCCAGGTGACAGCAAGAATATAAAAAATAATTGTTTACAAACTGTGTGTCAAGTTTTGTGAAGTGTTTGCGTTTAAAATTGAAGTATTCATTTATTTATCATCCTACTGTATTAGTGTTGTATATTAAAATAATCCTTAAGATTCATTCTTTCAAAATAAAACAACGAAAATAAATAATTAAATAACGTTTAGTCAAAACTTGTTCAAAAAAACAAACAAATATTTAGCCCGTTCTGTTAAGTTCAACTTTTTTTTATGCATTTGTGATTGATTTCTGTACTTTAATTAGTATATATTTTGATTCCTTAATAATTCAGCTTTATACTGGTATTTTTTACTTTGCTATAGCTGCAATAGTTTGCTAGAAAATACACTTTGAATCGGTAACGGCATGGGGCGCTCGACGCGGTTCAACACAGATCGAGCGCGTGGGCGTACAAGGTGTTGACAGGTGTCGCACGTGAACTACCAACAGCCATTACCAATATGACTGTTTGCGAGTTATATATACTTTCTAAAATTATTTAGACACTACTGACCTACGATGAAGAAAAACATCGCGAGGAAACTTGGGCTTATAATTTCGAATTAAAAGTTTGAAATCGTCAACCCGTATTGAGCAAACGTGGCGATTAATACTCAAATCTTCTCCATGCCAGAAGAGGCTTCATCAGCAGTGGCCACTAATAGGCTGTTGATGTCAAGTTATTTCTTTCTTGGAGTCTTTATAATTGTAGGTAGATAATTTCGATGGTTGTCTTTAAATAAAAAACAAACGACATTCATGTTAGATTCCTTACATTTGTGTGTGGTACCTAAAGGTTTAAGTTCGTTTCTATACTAAAAATGTATACTAATTTAGCAAAAGCCATTATGCGTGTGTATGGATCAATATTGTATGGTATGGTGGTATGTTACAATTCTTTAAAATTGTTCCTGTAATGTACCTAAGCATGAAACAACATGTATCAAAATGCGTAAATTAAAAAAAAAAAAAACAGTGGAATATAATATTCAATATAATTGAACAATGGAAAATATTTTTTGTTGTTACTATTATTATTTTGAGGGCAACACGTCATTGTTGTGTAGGTATCTATAAAGGTGCTAGCGTATAATAATACGATAATTCGGTAATATAAACAATAATTTTGTGACAAGTAAGTAATTCAAAAATTTTCAGTGTTTTTTTCTTTCTTGCAATGCAAATGAATTCTGATTTTCATCACATTAGTGAATTTGGTGGTAGAAATCGAAAGGAAACCTTCACTCACTCAATATATTTTAGTTTTTATCTGTTATTTATTATATTGTATGAACCTACGTATTAACATAAATAATATTTTTAATTTACCTACCCTTTACGTAAAGCCACAATTTGAATAACAATAATGTTATTGTTATTCAAATATGAATAACAAATTCATTATGATGCGCGCGGATTGATCATTCATTCTTCTAATACCACATCATTTATTCATTATTCTAATGTTTTATAATAGATTATATTCTATTATGATTCTTACTAATTGCCTAGCTGTTAGTTATCCTCGCAATACTTAATGGAATTCATTAATAAAAGGATTTAGTTCAAGTATTTTAATATTTATTGCGGTGTAGGTACCTATATTAAATTACCAGCGATTCTGTGATTGGAATTGATTAAATCTTTGTGTTATTTTTAGCGTTAATGATTCATCATAATTTTTACATTTTTTTATGGTATAAGCCGGTAAATGAGCAGACGGATCATCTGATAGTAAGCTATCGCCGCCGCCCATGGGCACCTGAAATAGTAGCAACGTTACAAGTGCGTTGCCGGCCTTTTGGGGGTTAGAAATTTAAGGATTGTTGGGGAATCGGGGATTAGATTGTGAAGGGTAATTAACCGGTAACCTCACTCGCACAATAAAACACAACGCAAGCGTTGTTTCACGTCGCTTTTACAGTACATGACTGTTAGCATTATCATAGAGTAAGATACATCTTATCACATAAGTTTGAATGAGTCACGGATAGATGGCGTTGTATACCATTTTACTCAAGCGCATCATAAGTATCTAATACCGGATTCGAAATTTGTATTTATACGTTGTTTTGATGTAACAATAGCTAATATTGAAAATTAAATAAAAACGTCCGTATAAGATGTAATATTCAAAATGATGAATGAAATTTAAATGCATATTTAATGCATTGGACAGGCCTTTGCAAGAATCGACATCCTGAACGATATCTATTATTGGAATTTTATTTTTTTACTAGCTTCCGCCTGCGACTCCGTCCGCGCGGATGTCGGTCTTCGCGTGGAAGTTTTATTTCTCAATTTTGAGTAATTCTGACAATGACATCTTATAAATATCTATTGGACCCAAATACGGCAAGGCCCATAATAATTAAAGAGATCCCTCTATTGAGCTACTGCTGTTGAGCTCGCGTTCTGTAAAATAAAACTGAAACATAAAGTTTTTTTTTAATGACTGAATAAAAAGTATTCAATTTTATGCCCAGAATAATATGGTATAATTATACCAAGTTTCACAGACAGACAAAAAAAAATTAATCACATATGTATTTGGGTATCGATCCAGTAACACCCCTTGCTATTTATTCTTTCAATATTTTCAATGTACAGAATTGACCCTTCTACAGACTTATTATAATAATATGAATGAATGAATGACAGTGTTATAAACGTAAGAGTAGACAAATATAGTCAGAAATCTCAGAACTGCTAAGCTATCGGGAGTTATACGTGTTATTGTGAGTCAACCATAAAAGATAGACATTTGCTGTCGTAGAATATTTTTTAAACAATTTTAAGGAGAACATTTCCGTCATACATGATTTCTGTGTAGCTTTAACCATTAAGGCTGCACACGCGACGGAAGAAAAAATGAAGTAAGTTCTCCTGTTTTCCCAACATTTCCCTTCACTGCTCTGCTCCTATTGATCGCAGCGTGATGAAAAGTATACTATAACCTGCCCAGGAGTATGAAGAATAATTGTACCAAGTTTCGTTGAAATCGGTTGAGTGGTTTTAGTTTCTATAAAGAACATACAGACAGACAGACAGACAGACAGACAGACAGACAGACAGACAGACAGACAGACAGACAAAAATTTTTCTGATTGCATTTTTGGCGTCAGTATCGATCACTAATCACCCGCTGATAGTTATTTTGGAAATATATTTCATGTACAGAATTGACCTCTCTACAGATTTATTATAAGTATAGATTAGATTTACTGACAACGATTTTTGGAATAATAGTTATTTATAAGTAATATAAAAAACATTCTTACAAACATGAATCTACTATTAACATAAATAATACCTACTTATTATTATGTAATGTAGTATTAAGTTTGACGAGGAATTTGACTAGTTAATGCAAAAAACTATTTTTAATATACACGTCTATATTCATTAGCTTAAAAAAAAAACTTGTTAGTAAAATGATATCACGTATGTTGTTGGTGTAAGGTGTAAGTACACGCGGCGATTGTTGCGCTGCCACTGTTCTGTACACTTAATATGAGTTTGCTTTAACGTAAAGAAAGTAATTGAAACGAGAGCGCATTTGGAGCTCTGATTGGCCGGCTGGAATAAACTAACCAATCAGACTGCCGAACGCGCTCACGTTTCGATTACTTAGCGTCACGTAAAGTAAACTCATACTAAGAGTTATAAACTTATAAAGAATATCATATCTGCTCATGAACATGAGCTTCTAGCACGGCTTAAAACTAATCGAGTTACGTAAGTAAACCGAAAAACATAATAATGAATTTAGTATGTCCCACAACAGTTATAATATGAGCTTACCTTGACATTATTAGTTAACTTATGTAAATATGTGTGTAGGCATGAGTATAAATAGGTCTTCAAATACAATTATATCACTTTAAAGACAAAAATAGACTTAGCCTAACTAGGTATTATGTAAATCCAGAAATATTCTGTTCCGTGTCCCATGACCAATGACATGACAAATGCAAAAATCTTTTATTGTACCTAAATTAGGTCTCATGTTTGTCATTTATATGTAAAAAAATATACGCACATACACGTATTAATTATACATTACAACTATACCCTGAACAAGAATAGGGATGATGACGTGGTATGAAATTTAAAAATCTAATTAGTCCGTCAGTTATGTATGTAATTAAAAAATATTATACACGTATTTTTTATTTTGTCGCAAAAGATAAAAAAACCTAGATAAAACAAAGTTTACATCAAAGTTTAGGAGTGGGAGCAAATACGTCATTTCTACGCATAAAACGTATCTAGACGACACGTCACGCGATATTTTAAATCTATAAGTATATCTTCGAAAGTATACAAATACTTTCAGCATCCCTATTCTTGTTCCGGGTATAGTTGTAATGTATAATAAATATGTGTATGTGCAGAAAACGTATGTTCGTGTCGAACATTTTTCTACAAGACGGGCATTAAAGTAAAAATTAGTCATCTATCGAATTTGCTACATAATTTATAGGAAATTATCGTTGTCATCTCAAATAATTTAATAAATGAAAGCAATAATATCTAATATATTAACAAATCAAAGAAAATGTGTAATATCAAGCTATAGTGAAAGAAATTGGAAAATTCTAACCGCATAGTCTAAATTTTCCTGCTGCAATGAACCGCGTTAATTTCTTATAAATATCTTTGTTTTTGTTTATTACTGAAAATAGAATCGTGTAATGTGTTTCTAAACGCAAAACTCGAAAACAACGGTAAGTCGGATTCATTTACACAAATGTTTCGTTTCTAATAAAAAAAAAATATCTGCCGAATTTGTTTATGATAAATATATTCGAATTGATTCTAATAAGCAATGTAATGTAATACCTACATGGTTCCAATTATATCTAATTTTTACAAAAAAAAAATCGAATAATTGTAGACTAGATCTTTACTAGATAAATAAGGTATACCTACAGGTTTCCAAACCATTCTTTACATTACCTAGGTAATATAAAATAAGTTATACCTAGTTCATTAAATTACTTATTGACTTAATTTAATGTCAGAAGTCAATATTGTGATTCGTAAATTTTTCATTACGGAAATCCAGGACTTCTGTCTAGGTCTGTACCTAGGTAGTAAATAAATTGAGGAATGCAGGTGTTAATAAAGAGTATTTATTATTGTTATGTTTGATTTGATTGAACGAGGCTATGATACGGCAGTCCATTGTTTTAAGAGGAAGTTTTAGAAGGTTTCTGCACAAGATACGTAAACTAGCTTCAGCCAGCAGCTTCGTCTGCGTTTTAGTGGGTTAAAAGCCTTTTTTATTATTCAAGATCACAGTCTGTCCCGTTTTCTAATTTCATTTCAATCTCTTCAGCCGTTTTAACGTGATTGACTTACAAACAGACAGACATATAAACTCAGCAACTTTCACATCTGTAATATTAGTAATGATATAAGTCGTAGTTACGATTTGATTTTGAAATATTTTTGTGATTTTTTTCTGAAGGCGGTGGATGCTGCTCGTTGTGGTGGAAAAGTAAAAGAAGCTATGTTCATTTAGGGGTAAATAGGGTATTTGAAGTTTTTGTGATTAAATAAGCTTGACTTTAGTATTATCTATTCGTCTATAAGGTGTGCAAAAATGTTTGCACAACGTAAATTTTTTCGCACTTAATGTGCCAAAAATGACTGTTTTTTTAGAGTTCGGAAGAGTTTGCTTTTTTTTTATTAGTGTGTTTGTAATAACACTTACTGTTTGGAGATCCTCCCCTAAACATGGGGTTGGGAGCCATCCAGGGGAAGGCTCCGAACGGCCAGGAGTGCGGCGGCGGGCCCTGGTACAGCCGCGGCAGCAGCGGCTGCGGCACCACCACTCCTCCTCTCGTCTCCAACTCCTCCCCATCATGACCGTTCTCCCTCTCCTCCCGATCATCAACGTTCGAGTCAACATCCTCGATGTCCACGTCACTCTCGTCACTCTCGGGCGCCGCGTCGGTACTCTCCGCGTCATTACTGTTCGTGTCGGCCGCGGTGTCCTTCACCGGAGCGTCCTGCCTACCCCCCAGCAGCGAGTCCACGCTAAAAGATATTCGGCCTTTCCCGCCGCTTTCGGCGGTCTCGGCACGCTCGCATTCGAGCGAAGTCTTCATTTCATCTGCTCGATGACATTTCAATTAAATTCGCGCGCTACCCCCGACGGCTTATCTCGCCATTTTTTTTTCTCGGTAAACGTCCAATTTGAATTGTTTGTCTAACAATCTGAATTAGAAATTCAAATGAACACTGATCGTGTCGTTAACTAGATGTCCCATTATCGTGTTTGTAATTTGTACATTTTGTAATTCAGTTCCATTGCTATCGATTGAACGGGTTAAAGTTTGTTAATTGATTTCGCGTCGATGTATTATTTTGCAAGTTTCCGTTAATTGCAATTCGCGTTCATATGCACATGGTGTTATTAATTGCACTATCCACGTAAGAGGTCCGATGTGGCAGGTGAGTCAGTACATCACTATCGTGGCAAACAGTCGAATTAGCACAATTGGCAGCACTAATAAAAAAATAAAATCGGAATATGGAGCGAGGATTTGCAATGAGAACGTGCGGTCGCGACGCGGCGCGGAAACTTGCGAATGTGTTCGGAAACGAGCGATATCTCCGTGTAATGATTCGCGTGGAAGCGCGGTGAAAATCGCGCCAGCATTGGGGCGCAAGCCGCGGCCGCGGACCGCCTCTCCTCCCGGCCGACAGAGATGCAGCTACCGACCGAGGAATTTTAATAAGCGGCGCGGAGCGAACGAGACGACGATACAATCCGACATGTGTGTAAACGCGATATTGAGTAGGCGGGGTCCGTCGCGCTCAAATTAATAGTCTCCACGGAATACGCCTTATAGATTTGCGCGAGAGTAGACTAATTTGAGCTGTTCTGTGCGGTTATAGGGTTGAGTTTGGCGTGTGTTGTGTAACAATAAAATGACGTAACGGAGCCGAGCGTGTTGGATTGCAGCGGCTATTGTGTTGAATGAAAAAGGAGTAAATAGACGGGTGCTGTAGGCGGCGTAGAGGGGACTTTACGATTTAATTATTCGCGAATGCGGAGGCATTTTGTAGCGAGCTAATGTCTCATTGTCTCATTAATATCTCGGGCGGGCCGGCCATGTTTGATTTGTTTATGACGAAGGAGGTGTGCAGACGTTCAGCTGAATGTTTTGTTTGGCGACAGTTGGGAGTTCCGAAGCGGAGATTCAAGCGCCGCCGCTCGGCACTACTAAATTAGTTGGTAGTAACATGTCTTGTTTAATTTGTGAGCTTTACTCGAGTTTCACTGAGAGTTACGACCTTTTTATGTTCGTGGAACGTTGTTCGGGGACATTTTTAGGGTTTGAAGGGTTATTTATCTTAATAGGTGTTTACAGCATGGATGCTTTGGAGGAGATCTGAGATTTTTGAAGTAGAGCTACTGGAGTATTCTATAAAACATCCTATAGATACAATTCCTTTCCTTACATCCAGGATGTAAGTTGTTATGCTAAATCTTAAATTATATTCCTCGTTTGTAAAATGGATTCAAGAAAAGGAACATTAAATCAAAATGAGATATGAACTTAAAAATCAATAAACATCATTACCAAAAGAAATCCCGAATCAAATCATTAGCACCATGTCACTTAACAGTTAATCGTATTACACTGCTATCTACAATCTCATTGTGCAACGTACAAAAAGATTTCCTTCCCCACAAAAAAACAAAAACCAACTCTAACACAACAGCATAAAGTCCAAAAGACCTTACAACACCAAATTGACGTTGTCAATTCGCAAATATTAACAAAAGACGATGTGTCCCCTAATTTTGTTGGTGAAAAATGCGCTTTATCCCTTTTGTAATAGAGTCGATTTGTGTGTGTAATTAATGGTGCACGTCCCTTATCCAATTAATGTAATTTAATAGCACAAAGAGATTAACGTTTGCTTTAATTGAAAGAGTATAAAGGCTGGGAACATTATTAGCTAACGCTACGCCATGCATATTAATAAATTTCATATCAACGTAGTTTGATAATTAGATACTACTTACACATTAAAAACTGCATAGCGTATTTACTTATTGTAGTGGATGAAACAGTAAGTGAAGAAGTCTGTTACCTGTACTTACCGTTATGTGTTATAATGTTTTATTAAATTTATATCATAGGTACTTACTTTTTACCCGTCCGAAAATATGTAGTATCAAAGACCGTCCATAATATTTGCGCAAAATTCGGTGTCACAGATGTGTAAAAATAGATAAATTTACTTGGTATCGACATTCGTATACACGATAAAAAGAATAAATGAAAAAGTAGACTTAACAAAAAGACTATTGTAGTCAAATAATTTCGTAGCGCGTAGCAATTTTCGTAGACGCTGCGTAGACAATGCGTGCGACGAATTAACAAAATTCGTAGACGACTAATTACGTTTTTCAATTCTATTTTCATGTTTGTAGAGTTGAAAATTTCTATAGCAATTTTGAAATGACTTAATGTTTGTGTTTGATAAAGTAAACGTATTATATTTATTCTTTTTTCAATTGAATTTTAAGTAAATATTTGCTTACCTACGATTAACTAAATGATAAAGTCAAAGTCAAAATTATTTATTTCAAATAGACCGAGAAGGCACATTTGAACATTAAAGCAAATATTACAATATCAAAAAATCTAAATGTCTATCTGTCGGTCAGTTCTGTCAGTGAAGCTATTTGCTCATTCCAAAGTGTAACAAAACGTAGTCAAACTATAGGTATACATACATCGTATATACTCACAGAAAATACAAATTCTACCAAACCTGGATAAAACAACCGATCAATTCCATCACAATCAAGTACAAACCTAACAAACCTATAAAGCCAATCAAAACCGCCATTTTGAAACAAACACCCAATCCAAACACGGCATAACGCAAGCTAAGTATGTTCACAATAATGACAGACGCAGTTGATCCACAGCTTAGCGCCGTAAATGTCCAAAACATGATTATTTTTGATCTATTTATGTGTATATTTGTATAATAATGATCTATGATCCGATTGTGGTTGGGACTTGTTACTGAGATCAAACGATTGCTCTGTTCAAGCGATTGTTTAGTAAGATGAGATTAGATGGGCCAAAGATTACGGATGAATGTTTGTAAAGGGTAGTCGTAATTGGTAACAAAAGGTTTGGATTTTGTTTGAAGAATGATTTTTGGTGACTGATTATTATTTCGGGTCGTGGTTGAAAGTGTTTCAGGAATCATGTTTTGCCTTCGATCTCTGGATTTGGTTGAGTGTTGTTAAACGTGGTGGAGTCTGGAATTGTATACTCGAGCTGCGCAGCTTCCTCGCACAGCTACTTTGCGGCGGCGCATCTTCGTAGCACATCTTACTCGCACAGCTACATAACTTAGTATCTCTGGAAACGGAAACTCACATATCTAGTGAAAAATCACCCTAACCGTACCTGTATAATTTTTCGTGGATTCACAAGTGTAACAGAAATACATGAATATTTTATTTAGGTATATCCGACAATTAATAAAATTTTGATACAACTTATATGTGTTCAACATGTTTGTAAACATGTTCAATATGTTCATGTTTTTCATTTTCACGTTAAATTAATTTTGAAAATGATACTTTCATTGTAAATTGCATAACTAGGTACTTAAAAAGAAAAAAAAGGAAACCCATAGCTCCAGAAATACTTAACCAATAATTTAAGAGGCCCTTAATTAACGTTTCTATTACCATAAATAAGTTGGAGAACCGACGGGGGATGTAATAAAATTTTGTTATTCAACCTTCTTACTCGAGGGGCGCAAAACTTGAAATTTACACTGAAATAATACAAGAAAAGGGCAATCTTTTTAAATAATGACTTTCATATTCCAAGAGTAGCAGGCAATTTAGAGATGAGGGATTCTGGGGCGGTTTTTTTTTTATTAAAAAGTCGAGAATGACAACGATAGTGAGGGGCGGCGGCCATTACTCCGCGAAATGAGTTTTCAGTTTGCCGTTTTTTCTACGATGGGAGGTATGTACAGGCGGTTGCTTTTTCAGGTTGTTTTTTGTTCAATACTAGCTTTACATTTGTTTAGTGTTGAATTTGTGTTTTCTTCGGGATAAAATAATCACCACCTCATTGCGGGTTAAGTGTAAGTAGGTATGTGTTAATTACCTACTCAAGTAAATAACTGACCTTAATATAGGTTGTTTATATGGTGATCTTTTAATTGATTTTTTTACAAGACTGAAGGGGTAGGCAGAGGTGCACATTACGGCACGTAATACTGCTATACAATGTGCACCCACTTTTCACCATTTGTGTTATAAGTCCCATGTAATATGGGGTGAGCCTATTGCCATATACTGGGCACAATTCCAGACTCCGTTCTACTACGGAGAAATTTTCTAAAATCCGGTAAAAAACCCAGTAATAATTTGCCCGACACGGGAATCGAACCCGAGACCCCTTGTTCGGCAGTCGCACTTGCGACCACACGACCAAAGAGGCAGTATTTTTATAAGTTACGGCATTTAAGACGGCACGAAAAAAATCATTAGATTTATTTCTTAATTGGATTGCTTAAGAACAATGACACGATTTAACTTTACCAAATTACTGACTTCTGCCAGCATCTTCGCCCGCATTCCCGTGGGATAATATCCTATCACCTAAGTCAGCTCATACCCTGTCTGTATTCAAAATTCCATCAAATTCTGTTTAGTAGTTTCTGTACTGTAATAGAAATAAATAAACTTTCACATTTATTACATTAGTATTTTAATCGGCAGGATAATTATTTATTTTCAAATTCAATACATCGGGTAGACGTTTTAATTAAATTTAGTTTAAATAGTAATCACTAGTATTTCCCAATAAGGATACGAGGCTATACTAAACAATACTAGTACGGTACTAGTAAAGCCTAATGGCTAATTATAAGGAAACATTTTTGTTTTTTACGGGAATTACGTGAAATTAATATATAAAGTCTTATTTTATGTTATTTTATCAATTTAGTACATAAAAGCGGAACTTCCAATATTTTGTTTTGTTGTCGGTTTAAATAATAATATTTTGTTTTATTATAATTAGAACTTAAAACTGGATATTTACCATGTTTATTACCTAGTTTTTGTGAATTTCCGATATTTCGGCACTGTTGCAAGCACCATGATCACGGATGAAGATGCGTGCCGAAATATCGGAAACTCACAAAACCTAATAAACATGGTAAATAACCTGTAATGATATTAGATAAAGTTCTAATGATATTACTAGTAACCATGTCAGTTTAAAAAAATGTTTTGTTATTTACTAGGTATAGCTAGGTACAGCTGTATGTACGTGGTTTAGCTTGCATAGACTTTAGATTTCTCACAAGTAGGCTCCGAATTAGAGATCCTGTAAAAATACTGGCAATATTAGGATAAAAAGCACCCTATGTTATTTCCTGGAAAATACATGATAATTATGGCACGTAATGCCACTGTACAATGTATACCCACTTTTCACCATTTATGTTATAAGTCCCATGTAATAGGGGGTGAGCCTATTGCTAGATACCGGGCACATTTACAGACTCCGAAAAACCGAAAAAAGCTCAGTAATACTTTGCTCAACCCGGGAAGCGAAGACCCCTTGACGGCAGTCGCTCGACCAACGAAGCAGTAAAATACTATACTATACTTATACATATTATTAATACATTACCAGCAGCAAAGTAAAATCAGAAGTAATTTCCTGAATGTCAACAGCCTGTAGACTGGGCCCCGTAGAAAGACGGTATCGTAATAAAACGTGCGTCGCGTCGCACCAACCACTGTGGGGCGCTACTGACTAGCTGTGGACATAATTGTATTTGAGGATTATAAATGAAAAACACATTACTGTTCTTTATTATAACTTTCGTGAGACGTATTAAATTGATTGTTATGTTTTTGGCTTAGTTACGTAGCTGTTTGACGATGATTTCAGTAACATTCCGCAACACACGACACGCCAATTGTCATGGAATGCTGCTCATGAATATGCTCTAGCATGAGTAAGCCAATAACATAATAATTAATTTAGTCTGTCTCACGAAAGTTACACTAAAAAGATTATTTAGGACTTACATGTTCTCTGGAACCATAAGGAAATATCCTTATCCTAAGTGAACACGAGTTTATATTGTAAAGAAAACTATTTAAAATACAAAAACAATCTTAGTACATACATATTACCTAAGTAATAGTTTGTCACGTAGCCAAATTTAATTTAATTAGAATGATCTATACCTACTATGTAGAAAACAAGAGCTTATTATTTTTACAAACACACTTTATTTAATTTTTTCTGCCAAAAGCAACAGAAAGCACCACAGTGCGCTGTCATCATAAAAACATTCCGGGCATAATATTCTGCAATTGCAACTGTTGTAGGAGCTCGGAAGCTGTGGCGTTTTGTTAAATGACGTGGAAACAACTTTGCACTTTAAGTACGAATAGATAGAGTGGTAATTAAAAGTAACAAATGTAAGGGTAAACCTTATATTTCTTGCAAATATATATTTTTGATTTGATTAAGAAGCGATAGAGGTATTGCGTGTATAATACAAAAAAAAACATTCTACAACAAATTCAATAATAAAATACAGATACAGATTTTTTAAATATAGGTAATGATATATATGTACGTATGTATTAATTTAAAAGCTCAAGTCCAAAATTAACTCCATGTGTGACTGCAAATTACGCAACATTACAATAATTTGAATTGACGTAATTAAATAGTATTTTTTGCGTGTTCTTCTACCTTGTTTTGAGGCGGAAAATCATTCAAAGTCCCCCTTGGGCGTCTTGGGCGAGGCGAGAGAGAGTGTCAGACTCTTACTGACTAAAAACCATCCCGTTCCTACTCCTGCTTTTCGAGCCGGAGCCCTAGGCAGTCCGCAGCTCCGGGTCGATGTTATCCTATTGAACACTCATACGAGACTTAATTTGCAGCGACGAAAACTATTTTGAAAAAAAAAATACGTTTCTCCACATTATAATTCAGTAATCAACTAAATAACAATCAATATTACAGAAATCAATTTAATTTCAAAGTTCTGTATTATAAGTCTGTGGTTTCGTAGATTCCCTGCTTCATTCCATGCAAATACTAAAGTACCAAATCCACTTTTACCAATGTATAATTAAGTCCAATCTAATCTATAATCGGTATTATGAAGAATCTGACATTTGCATTGTTAGCAAACGTTCAACGCTGGAAAGGAGAATACGTAAGAAATGACACTAGTATCCGTAGTATCTGTCTGTCTGTTTGTTCCGAGACACAAAAACTGTAAGATTATAGATTCGATAATGTAGATGGGGTATGTAGAGGCTATCGTTTTGTATTCGTGTCTTATTTGCGTTTTATAAGAAGTTTTATTTAGTTATTGGGTGTATAATAATATGGATCACAGGTTAATCATTGTTGTATGGTTTTCTACTATGATTTTATTATTCACTGCGTGAATTGAATATCCACCAATCATATACATTGGTATACATAGCTTAGCAGTTGGAAACGGACTCAGCTAATCAGCTAAACTATGTTTTTTTCATATAGAAAGATACGTGCTATGGATGGCTTTGGATGGTTTTCCTACTTTCCATACATCGCATAATTGAGTTGCGCATCGCGTTCGCATAGTATAGCTTAGTATCAGTGGAAACGGTCACATTGTTTCACAGCTCAGCTATAACATCTTCGTAGCATAGCTACACATTTCTGACGGATAATCACTCTAAAGGTAACCAGCGTAATTTCAGAGGTTTCTATTAGAGTGAAAATTAGCCGTATGTAGTATGTGTGTACAAGAGACACTTTTACCTGAAAGGTCAAGTCTTGGAGTCTATCCAATGCAAACGACAAATCAAATATATTTCCTCTTTATAATATTACGTACATACGAATAGTACAGGTACATACACCGTTGAACCATATTATAATAACTGAAATTACCTACTGTAATTGCGTTAAACAATAGTGTATAATAAAATCGTGAATACTATTTGAATATTTATGTAAACTGTATATTTGTTTATATCAAATACATTTACAATGGATACATAATAAGAATTTACTGTCTTTTCTATATTAGACAGAAAATATCAAACAACGACTTATGCCGATGATATCAGATTTTTACTGACAAAAATCCAAGCCGATCCTACTCCTGCTTCTAGACGGAGCCCCCGTAACCGCCTAGATTGTCCGCAGCTCCGGGTCGGGCATCAGCCCTGCTGGGCCCGATTTGTAGTGACACCTGGCAGGTTGGATCGCAATGTAAAAGTTTCAAGTGTTCTATTAAATGCTTATCCATGGGAAGAGTAGGGGTGACAAATCTAATCAGCTATTACAACGGTATGAATTTTCATTCAATAATACTATTAAATAATAATGATTACTATTATTGCGGAATTTATTATGATTTATGTGCGCAATAAATCCATAGGGCAGCGTACTTACTGAATTATTGTGGCATTTTTATACCCCACGGGGTTTTTCTCTACCCTACCGGCGTAATGGCGTAATGGCGTAATATTCGTTTCTCATTTAATTTATTGTGTTCCTTTCGTTTTCACATTCAGATTTTTATGTTTTTCGGTAATTTAATTGTTATTGTGGCGGTGGTTGAGTGGTTACAAGCTCGACTGTTGAGTATGTTCAGGTTTGATTCTTGGGTCAGCATAGAGTTTCAGAATATATCTCGGATATAGAAACGAATGGCAAAATTATTGTTGTCTTTTTTCAAAGTTACTTACCTCTTCTTCTAGTCTTATAAATGATAGGTGTCACCTATTTTAATATGTATCTTTACCTACTCTATACTATAGTTTTAAATCTAAAAACTTCGAGCTTTGTTACACGACTTTACACTAAGAGCAAATCAATTATAGCAACACTAAGAACAAGGTAACACGCAGTATGTACCTTTCGCATTAAAAGAGGTAGACAGCGACCACAGACAAAAAAAAATAAGCTACCACAGTCGCTGTTGTTGAACAGATAAAAATAAAATCTACCTTGTTAAGACGAGTCGTGTTTAAAGCCCAAAAACAAACAGCGCCCTAAAACAACCAAACATCAAGTCTCCACTTAACCACATCACTTAACCGAACCATTTTTTGTAGACACCTCCGTTTAGTCAACTTTAAACGGATATTTCAAACAGCGAGGGTTCAATGATAACTGGCCGCATTATACGCCCAGCAAATATTGTTCGAACAAAGAACGTGTTACAATTTTTGAATAGGGAAGTGTAACTAGTTCGATTTTCAAATAGACGGGGCGCCGGGTAAAGGAGATTATGGCGTTTTAAGCGCCATGTTTGTTTTTACGAAAATGGAACGCGTTTTGTTTTCAAGTTAGCACCTTTTACTGGATGTTTCGTTTTACGACGTGTGTGGTCTCACCAGGCTTGTGATGGCTAAGTGCTCAAAGATTGAGTAATTTACCTGTGTTCATTTACAATTTTAATGTCAGTACAAACACTTTTTTTTAAATATTAGTCAGTCAACAATCGTAAATTTAAAATTACGTAAAAATATCCAGTATTTTTCCTATAAAAGAAGTCGAAAGATTTACGAAGTGCTAAAAATTTATCAGAAAAAATTAATGATAGTAAGAATTTTTTTTCAGAAATGACAGCTTAAATATAATTATGAGACCGACAAAGATGTTTTTTTTAAACGGCAATTCCATAAATATTTGTACAAAAGAGAACAAGATAATCCGAACAGTTTTTAAGTGCATTGATCGAGTCAATTTTCAACGCGTGCTCTAAGATCGCGCAAAAAATACGTTTTTGTGTCAACAAAAGAGATCTTTACACCTTTTGATAAACGGATTCTCTTTTCAAAACGCGAAAAAAGAAAAAAAATGTCAATGATCCAACAACTTGACGACAATTCTAAGGCTGTTCTATTTTGGTCTTATTTCTAAGGGTGTAAGTGCTAAAATCCTTTGAATATCAGTTTCCGAAGTGCAAAGAGGTTTTTGTAAGAAGTTTTATATGACATCTTCTTTCCCGTGGAGATGTCTAGATAACATTAGTGGCTTATAAACGGTTGTTCATTTCAATGGGGTCCCATAGACCCATATAAAAGTCTTTAGAGCAAGGGAGGTCATGAATGGGTGACGTTTTTCCATGAAGATGATCCTAAGTTGATAAATACGCGACTAATCAAATTATTTATGGCATTAAATCGTAATAAAATGTTGTGAACATCTGCTGGCTGACATTTGGGACGCTTTTGTTGAAGATAAAATGAAAAAAAAATGGCTAACGGGTTACCAGACTTGTTTGAAAAAAGAATATACCTAACCTATTTCAACATTCAACATCAACAGGCGAGGTTTTGTTGTTTTTTTTTTTTATTAATTCGTAATATAATTTTAAAGTTTAACAATGATTTTTTTGTATTATTTTTTAAATAACAAGTTTTTCAACTAATCGTTCATTAATGTCTTAATTAAATTCAATGTTATGTCAAGGAATTAAAATAGAAGTTAAATATAAGTACGTTTTATAGAGCTAAATTGTTTGCAATTACATTTTATTATACATATACCAATTTCACGGAAAATATTACACTGCACATTGTCGAAGTGTTTATTAAAACATAGTTACACTGTCCAGGTATTGGGCTTAATTACTGTACACCTGGAACGTTATACAATATAAAAACAAAATAAAAATTTGACCAGCTTGCCACAATTCATGGAACTGAGAATGCAAAAGTAATATTGTTTTATTCTCGTCTCCCGATCTCATTGTGTCACCATTTACATTAATTAACCTTCTCGATACGTTAATCTATTCGCATCTCTACTCGATACCCACATTATCGATTCGAATAATCGATTTGAAATATCACGTGAATTGCCAAATGCTCTATATTTGGCACATTGAACGATTGGACGAACATTAACGCGGTACCAACAGGGTAAACGGTCCCGTTTTCACCTCATTAAGCCCAAGTTAAGGGCCCTATTATGTACTTTATGTATTCCTAAATTACCCATCACTTAATAGGGTAGCCAACAACGTTGGGGAGCTTACCCTATGCCCATTTTAAAATGACCTCCCTACCCCCTCTTGTGTGGTAATTATTTATGTTTGAGGGGGGTGGGTAATGATTCTTTGGAGGTCTAGTTATATTGGATAATTATTGAAGGTGGGGTGTTTTAAAGTGTTCGTATGATTACTGGCCTGTTCAAATTTAATGCTGCTTTCTCGTTTAGCAAGTTTATGTTATACAAGTTTGGGAATTGGGTGATAAGTGGCTGTATCGATGTTATTCTTTCTCTTTGTTCAATTTAAGTGCTTATATTTATTCAATTGATATGTGTTTGTGTTTGCATGTATTATTTTTATGTAGTAGGTAAAATTACTTTTCTTAGTATGATTTTTGTTCGTACTACTAGATGAATTTGTACAATTATTCTTTCTCTTTGAATTTTAACCAAGATTCAATTTAAAACCATCTCATATTGAGTAAGAGAACTACTCAATACTTAAACGAATCTCGTAAAGATTTTATCCCATATTAAATTCACAACATAAAAACAGCAAGCACATAAAAAATAAGGACCAATCTATCACAATACTAAAAATGAAAAATCGTTCCTAATTTGTTTTAAGCACCTTTCCCATTCGCTCATTCAACGAACGAATAGAATTGAATGAATGATAAATACGTGGAGACCACATTCTTAAGTTGCGAAATGACTTAGCTAAAAATAGAATAGATATTAGATAGGGTGTCCACGTTTTATGGGGCGATATTAGGGAACCCCAGATGTCCAAACAACAATCGTTCGGGTCCCGTGTGCCTTTTGTTAAAGATGACAAACGTACACCTATTGTTAAAATTGTCCCATTATTAAGAGTACTTAATATACTACTGGTTAGGGTGACCATGGTTTTAGTAATAGTTGGTCTTTACCTATTGATTTCGGGATTAAATTCTCAACATAAGGTGTACTGATATTTAGAACTTTTTGAAGAAAACATAGCCGTGGTCTACTGCTAGTGATTCTGATATTCGAAGTAGATAAGTATGATTGTACTTAATAATGTTACAGAGCGGGTTTTATTGCCGTAGATATAATAATTCACAACTTCAAATTCACATTTGTTTGAAAATTGCGCAACTAGTAACACCTAATGGAGATAAGAAGCTACTTAAATAAGAATCACTGCGAGCTGCCACGAAAAAGAAACAAAAATCTCCAGTCTTTTTCAACGTCCAAAATAACACTGTCAAAATCATCTCACAAATAACAAACTAGTAACAAATTTACTTAACACGATAATCAGAGCCACCCACCAACCATACCATTATCTTTCTCCATAGAAAACAAAGAAATGACAACATACCACCGAAATCCACAGTCACCCTACTCAAACCAGTGACGTACCGTCATTCAGAGTCATATAATGACCGGCTGATAGCCGTTTAAAAACGAATTTGCTCACTTCTGGTACATTAAACAATCGCTCACCGACTCTATGGGAGATATGTTCCGATTTTGAATTAGCTACGTTAGTTATGTTTATTATCTGTGGACCCCTCTACTGGTTGATGGCAGTTGAGTGTTTAAGTTGTGTGTTTTGTTTTTTTTAGGTTATGTATTTTTATGTAGGTATTATACGAGTAGTTAGGTATGTGAATACGGTATTATCGGATATTATCTACATTATGTTGCTTATCCGGAGCTGCGGACTACCTAGCGGGTTTACCGGTGCTCCGACTAGAAAAGCAGAAGTAGGAACGGAGTGGTTTTTAGTCAGTAAGAGTCTGACACTCCCTCTCGCCACACTGAGAAGTCATTGGATGACTTTCCCCCTTAAAAAAATACTATGTTGCTAGGTAATAGGGCTGGGTAAGATACTCAGGGTGACTATGAGGTATGGGTAGCGAATTTTTTTTGCGGGTATTATAAGAACCTCAGCGTTGCGCTCTCTGATAAATCTGAACTTTTTTAAGTGTAAGATCTCATCTTGATTCTGATCGTTTCCTAGTTGAGTTAGAATCCATTCTGAGTTTTAACTAGATTTGGCTTGGTACTAAAAACACGAGGCATGAACCTTTAATAAATTATCTTAATTTGTCGATTCGTGTAATCCAATACAGTCACTCTTGTAGCGTAGTTTACTTACCATATTTGGTAGATATTAACAAGCTACGTACTAAAATAAAGGAAAAGTAGTAAAACGGCTGAAAATGAAATAAACATTAATTAATTAATCAAATTTCTAAACAGTTTCGGTTGGCAACTATATACAGGAAACTACGCATTTAGTTATTTATAAATTATAACTGTAACGATAACAACAATAATGAGTGTTATACAATAAAATCCAATGTTCCGACTTAGGTGCGTTATCGGTACAGGAAATTAGTTAGTTATTACAAAGCGAACGATAAAAATAATTAGTATGAATTAATTAAAGGAAAAAATGTTGTAATTACGCTAATGGCAGTTAAAGTAATTAATATTCATTATTCATATTTTGTTGCCATAGCTAATATACCTATCTGTCAAGTTGCCGACGCCATCTTGCTTTGGAAATGGCGGGAGAGTAAATGAGACTGTGAATAGTTATATTTTTTTTCCTGTTTATGAATGTTATTAGTGAGTAGTAAATGTGGTTAATTAGTATATTAATTAGAAAATTCCGCGAATATATGTATAATACTTACCTATGAATGCGTAGATCAGGTTCCGTAATATATTATGGTATAAACCACTTAGGTATTGGCGTAGTATTTTCCGCCAACGGGACACGTGGAAGATGTAGCTTAAGTATATCGTTCTCCAACCTCCGTATTCACTTCATATGCTGATAAAAACACTTTATTTTTTAATATAAATGTGATCCTACTAATATTATAAATGCGAAAGTTTGTATGTTTGTCTGTTACTCCTTTACGTCAAAACGGCTGAAGGGATCGAGATGAAATCTGGAACACAATCTATTTTTTAAACAAAATCCTTAACTTTCCTGAACTAAAAGCGATCTAAATCACTAACGCTAAAGAAATTAAAAACACACAATAAATTAGTGTGACTACAAAAAGCACATTATACATACTTAACTATTTTAGAACATTAAAAGGCCTATTATTTAAAAAACCCTTTGCAGTCGATATAAAAATGGACTTTCCCAAAATAAATACAATAAAGAATCGTTTGTGTGTTTGTATCGAGTCGAACGCGACGATCATTCGTTTAAGCACATTATGTCGGGGCTATTATAGGCCACTTTGGCACCCCTATACAATCGAGAGCGTAGGGCTGTCGAATTTTAGAAAGATATTCAATATGACTTTGGCACAATTTCAACAGAGAGACAACTTTTTTAACGTTCTATGGTCTTAGGAGGCTCCTATAATAATATGACGTTACCTTCAACAATGATAACATAGACTGAAAATTGAGAATTATATTAGTTTTCTTTTTTGATTTTGATAAGTCTGCGTTTGGCCACCAACCAGCTTTCTGCCAGAACGGCGAAGCCAAGATGTGGCCGAAAATGGAGCACACAGATTGTTAATGTCTTAGTCTTACAATGCAAAATGGTACTGAGCATTAATTAAAATAAGTATAAAATATTCAATTAATCAAGCAAAAATAATTGTACATGAAATAAAGTATATTTTTGAATTAAATAAAGACTAAGCTGCTCTCATTCGGTGTATTGCCAACCCTAGTCCCAAGCCAGGGCCCGCAGTACACTGATTGTGTAATATAAACTATCACATAAATAACTAGGGTTGCCCGACAAATGCACACTCAATGATTCGACAATTAAATCGACAATTTATTGAATTAAATTGTTTTTCTATGCATTTCAGTTAGCGGGGTACTTGAAATACTTATTATTATTGTGTTATTCGAAATTGGGTCTTATTTAATAATAACAATACGGTTGTGATTTATGACGATACTTCATACATACTTAATAAATAAAATTTATTGATAAGATTCAATGTTTCGTGTTTAGAATCTTTTAAATTATTCTTTGCTAAGCAAGCTGTCATTATTCAGTTTTCAGGGCCACGAAATATGATAATTTCCGTTGTTTCTATTACAAAATTCACTATTGTTAATAATATAATAGTTTACAAAGAAACAATATGTAGATAGATCAATCAATCGTAGTAATTAATTCGTAGCAGTTCGTAGCTCGTAGCCGTAGCACTACGATAAGTGCTACGCAATAACTACGCACTACAAAACGCTTTGTCTATCATGTAGCTCATGTTTTGAAATTATTTCACGACATTCTATGATTTCCCAAATGTTGCTCTGTACATATAATTATTATGCTTGTCTTGTACTGGAGTAAACAGAGACAGGAGAACACCAAATGATACTATGCTTATTTCTACATATACCAAAGGCCGGCAACGTACTTGTGACGCCTCTGGTGTTGCAAGCGTCCATGGGTGGCGCTGATCGCTTGCCATCAGTTGGCCTGTCTGCACGCTTGCCCTCTAGATTTCGATTTCAGCCATGAACGTCCCACTGCAGGGCCAAGGCCTCCCTACCCTTCCACTCCTCTCTGTTTAAAGCCTTTTGCGTTTACCCCCTATTTTAGAAAAAAATCAATATAATACAGAATTACATGTGGAACCTATTCACATTCACAAGTACTTTTAGCGACCAGTAGGGCTGATGCCTGATCTGGAGCTGCGGACTACCTAGCAGGTTTACCGGGGTTCCGGCTCGAAAAGCAGAAGGAACGGGGTGGTTTTTAGTTAGTAAGAGTCTGACACTCCCTCTCGCCCCACCCAAGGCGGGAGAAGTCATTGGATGATTTTACCCCATCAAAAATAAAAAAAGTACTTTTAGCGATCGAAACCTTTGAATCAAAGTCAGTATTTTTCTAAACCTTACTTAGTACCATAATCTCCAAATCCCCTTTCGACCCTTACACCATGAAACCCGATCCGTCATGGTCGGTTTATCGGTGAGCATATGTAAATACGTGTACACGAACATTTAATAAAGCACCCTCATAGCCCCCGGTCCCGGGTTCGACTCCCGCGTTTAGTTAGTTATTAAATACGATATTTTTCCATATCATTGTGCGGGAACTGCGATTGGGGAGATGTGGATGGTGTTATGTGAGAGTGTGTAATTTTTTAATTAAAAGTTAGATTATGATTTTGAAGATATAATTGTTATTAGTTGTATTAAATATAACGTTTTAATAACTGAAGAAATGAGTGAGATGTGATTGTAGTAAAGTCTCAACCTGAACCTTTTAAACCACACCATTCGACCAGCCCGCATAAAAAACACTAAACTTGTAATAATTTTGTTACTAGGTCCTCAAAATATATAACTATTACTATAAACAATATCTACAATTTTTAATTTTTATTATCAGATATCTATAACTAATTAACCACAAATACATAAATATATACTGTATCCATTTAAGCCAATAACTAAATAGTTTTAAATTAATACCATAATAGTATAGTAACTGGGAAATTTTGAGGAAAAGGAATTAATAGCTATTATGTTATTGACACAATTTATCATAATTCTATGATAAGGCTTTTTAGTAATAGATATTCCTATTAAAACGTGATTTGATAATATAGGATTTTTTTTTCGGGACAAAATCATCCAATGACTTCTCCCGTCTTAGGCGAGGCGAGAGAAAATGTCAGACTCTTACTGACTAAAAACCACCCCATTCCTACTCCTACTTTTCGAGCAGGAGCTCCAGTAACCACTGTACCTAGTTAGAGGGCGCCCTACATTAAGTTTGCCTACACGTAGTCTCTAATCTAGAACTTTAGAACACTATCCTCAATAGTCCGCTCTGTGAACACATATGCATTAACAGTGCAGTCTTCAAGAACGAATAGTGGAACAACATATGCAGTCTGTAGATAAATAGAAAGAGCCGCATTAATAAGTAACTGTCACAATCTCGCATAAAACCGCCCACTAAGGCGGATAACACCAAAAGCTTAACTAGGTTTAACGGAGTCAAAGCGCACAATAAACATAGCTCCCCATTTTGAATTCATTAATGCATTTGTCATAAACTCGTATCGTTATTACGTTATATCTCGAGGGTGGGACGGGGATGTGATCATTTTTTCTCAGCTTCCGACCCCGACTTATTTCGGGGACGAAAATTTGATTCGACACGATAAGTCTGTGTGTAATAAATTGAAACGCCGTTGATTGCCTAAACATTGCGTCCAATATTTAAGTGCTTCTTCTTATTTAGTTTTATTAACGTACGTATTTCAGAAAGTATCATTAAAATCGCGTTAAGAACACCAAAATAATAAAAATAACTTCGTTAAATTCAATGAACAGAACAGTTGTTCGAGCTAACTAATAGTTGCACTCTTAAATCTATTATCGGACAATCTACAAATCATTAATAACGGGTTATGAATGACCGACTAAAATTCTATAGGACACCCAAACATCTGACGGCGGAGAAATGCGTGCAACACATGCGCCCGCGGTCTTTTCAACGCTTCGAAAATCATTTATCATTAATTCCATCTCTGTCTATCATTAATCATTGAAATGAGACTTAAAGAGAGAGAAAATGAAGTGAGATGGTACGTCACAAGAGTAAATACGATACGGCTAATGACACAATTAATGATAAATTATGTTTCAAATTTAACAGTTTGTGAATGAATGAATCGTGAGTGGCGAATCCTTTATCGATGTAGTTGAAATTTACTCGATTTGTGTGGCGTCGGCACGTCTGACTGTCTACTGAACGTTCGGGTATTTTAAAAACGTTTAGTGAGAATAATGACGTTGTAAAATTCATTGACTAGTCAAGGGTTAGGTGTCTCTAGAGAGCACCTACCTACGTTCACAATTTCACACCATTTCGGAACAATTATACGACATTTTACATCTTATTTATAACACATTCATTCACTACGAATTTCTATGAAGTACTTCGAATGAATTTAGAATGTGCTTCGAATAATTTCTGTGACTTCTATTGCTATTATGATACGGAAAATTAATGCATTTAAAAGTATTTTTAAAAGTGTACATTATTGTAACATTTTTGAAAATGTAACAGACATAAGCTATGAATGATGAGTTGATTTTATTCTAAGAAAATAATAAAATGCACTTTTAAAAGTGATAACGTACTTAATAAATTAGGATTAACTGTAAGAATAACTATACGAGTTTAGACATTTTAGAAATCAGTCGTAGGTGGTCTTAAAACGACCAGTACATCACACCATCACTCCGAAACATAAACTTGTAGTAGCATTTAATAAAATATCATAAAATGCAGTCTTTCGTTATAAAAATCGATATAAATCTAAGAGAATCCCATTAAAAATTACCCAATATATTTAAAAAAGTCAGAAGCATGAATGGTTCGGTAGAAATTTGAATGGGGCATCATTAAAATCAAATCCTATAACAAATGTACACTGAAGCAGTATTGTTACACCGTTTTTACTACGTTCGATGTTATTTGTAATAAATTATAGAATAATTCGTAAGTACCAACAAATAAATCCTTAATAAGGTGTCGTTAAAGTTTATTATTTAGTAACTGACTCCACTTAGGTCTATTGTTAAGATTTTTTTTTTATTTTTATACGCATCTGTTGTTGTGGTGGAGTATATGTGGGGATTTCAGACAAAAGGCGGTGTATTTTTTTTTCGGTATAGTATTTTTAAATAATAGTTTAACCGCTGTACTCAGAGGCATTTAGTGGTTACTTAACTTAGTACTTAGCAATTGTTTTCAATACAAAATTGTTACTCAGGAATAGTTTTAGTAATAATTAAATGTCTCTGAGGGCGACGTATGTTGTTTCTTTTTAGGTTTGTACGTAGCAGTCCTTACTGTCCTTAAAATATAATTTAGTTTACAGTATTTGTAGGATACAAAGGTTAATTCAAACTTACTATTTATATTAATTTATCATTCAATATTATGTTGGAAAACATGTTTGTTTTCATACCACTGCAATAACAACACCTATTAAAAATATTCTTGACGTAAAAGGATATCAAACTACATATTTGTATCCTTTTCACGTGATTTTGACGTGTTTTAAATACAAATACAAAAGATAATATTTTCCTGCACATGTCTTTATCTCACGTGTATTTGAAATACAATGTATTATAATAATACATATTTATTTAATCTACCATTTTTTTCACTAGTTACCTATTTAGATATTTTTAGGCTATCTCGAAACCTATGTTACCACGTGATATGATAAGAAACGTCATATTATTTTAAATTTTACCTCCATCAGGTGAGTAGTGTTGTTTTGTTCTAAAACCTAATTAAAATTACGTTATTTTAATAACCTATCAAATAGTTAATAGGTGTTGAATAAGTTAAATAAACGTATATTATACTGATAACCTATTAATTATTTATATGTATAATATAGATAATAGAATAAGAGAAGTCATTGGATGATATTCCCACCTAAAAAAAAGCATCTAAAAAGCTAACATATACTGTGGAGGTTGACAATATTTTATAGTTTATAGAGCATCAACCATTGTGCTACCGTAGAGCCGAGCTAGTTTATTATTTGATGCTCGGCCAAACATTGGCTATCCAACTTGTATAATACACTTTGAGCACCACTGGAATATACAGTTTGGGAATTGTTGAAAATGTCTAGTATTTGTTTGTTTGAAGATTAAGGGCGGCAGAGCCATGCTTTGGCACGAGTGGGCCGGCTCGTTCACGGAGTGATACCATGGCCTCACAGAAAACCGACGTGAAACATCGCTTGCGTTGTGTGAGTGAGGTTACCGGGTTTCCAATCTTTACAATCCCCGATTACCCAACAACCCTTAAATTCCTAACCCTCAAAAAGCCAGCAACGCATTTGTAACGCCTCTGGTTTTTCGGGTGTCCATGGGCGGCGGCGATTGCTTACCATCTGGTGATCCGTCTGCTTATTCACCGGCTTATTATAAACAGGGTGGTTTTTAGTGAAGAGTCTGACTTCCCTCAGAGGATGATTTCCCTTCAAAAAAAAACTTACATGTTTTGTAGTTGTAAACATTTTCGCCAAAAAAAGTTTTCCCTAAAGAAACACACACTGTTGACGGTTACAACTGTAAGTAACAAAAACCGAAAATTAAATCGTAATATGACCATTTTACACAACATTAAAATCGATTTACGAGCGCCAAAAATTTTTACATTTTCAAACAAAATCGTGGCAATAAATTTTGGAGGCGATGATAAAAAATGCGGTCCTTTAAAACTGTACCGTAATTATGGAAATGTGTTCCGTCGCTAATCACGCGTCACTGCGGCTTGACACCTCCAGCTAATTTATATCAGAAAGGACAAAAACAAATAAATTGTAATTTAGAACTAGTTTTTACCGTTTAGTACAGAATGTATACAGACACAGTTCATTAGAATATAGCATACCTAAATACGTTTGTTAAGCCAAATATTAATAATATGGATATTTTTGTTTTTAAAAAGCTTTGGCCCAGTATTTCTCCTGTATCGTAGGTGCGTTTATAAACATACATGTTCAAATACACATGACACCTAGAACTGAAACAGCAATTTGTGGATAACACAATCAGTTGCTTCGTGCTGGAATTAAACCAACTACACGTTGCGCGGGAGCTGATTGTCCAGCCACGGCACCAAACAGTCCAGTCTATCGATGCCTATTGCTTGATATTGCCTAACTTTTTTTCTTCCTACCTTCTATTTTTCTGCAAAATATCAAATTAAATGAAACCAATAACTATCTATTCCACTATGTCAAAAAAACCTAAAAATATATCAAAAAATAAACACCTTTAACAGATTAATTTGCACCACACCACCATTACCGTAGTCAAGCTAACCATTGCCCAAAAAAAAAAAACAATTAGCAAAGATCCTATTGCCCCAAACGACCTCTTAATCAAAATTTAAAGTCAGACGTTTAAAAAAAACTGGCGCCACGTGTCACAGGTCGTTGCAAACGCCCCCGACCCTTGCTAAGGGTGCCGCCTAAATGAACCATGGTTAGGCCACATCCTGTACATGATAGATAACATATTTCGGACTATATTTAATTTTGTATCGGGTGTTGTTTGAAGTATCCGATTGTGGTCAAGGAAAAAATATTTTTTTTCTTAATAATATTTTTGTTGGTTGGATTGCAGAATTTTTAATCGTGGTTACGTTCGTCGTAGGAATCGTCTTAGGAATTAGTTGCATGCAAGTATAGAAATTGTTATGGTTGTACTATCATACTAATATTCTAAATGTGAAGGTTTTTTTTGTTAGGATGCTTGTCCGTCAAACACGCTGAATCTACTGAACGGATTTTGATGAAATTTGGTATAGCGACAGAGTATGAGCTGACTTGGGTGAAACTATTTATCCCACAGGAATACGGGCGAGGCAGCTGACAGAAAGCTAGTATTAGATAAAGCTTGCCAGCAATCGAACTCTATATTACTCACCCACTAATCCAAAACGAAGATTTGGGCCTAAAAGCACGTGCAAGATAAACCAGGAGAGCTAACCCACATCGGTGTCGTCATCATAGGCCGCGACTGGAGGTCGCCATTACGAGTGCTTATCATGCGTCCACGCAATTACAGTGTAACCGCAGACCGCAATGAACACAATATTATTATCATGGGAATTTACGCCAGACTCGCAAAATGTAAACAAATTGCTGTTACTTAGGGCTGCTCACCTATGATCTCATTTATTTATAAAAACTTCTGTTGTTATTCTGAGATCTTGCGGTTGGTAGTAGGAAATTTATGATGAATCTCTTGATCGCCTACTCAACTTTAATCTTTTTAGCAAAAGTCTTTTTATAAGTACCCATTTTTGCTTTATTAAGGTTGAAAATTCTATTGGCTTGTTTTTCTATATAGCTATTATTTTCTCAACTCATTCTTATCATGGTATGACTTAGCCGTCATTTCACTGTTAAACGCCCCAAAAATATCTCTTTTTCGGTCTTATCACAAACTACTAGAATTAAAACAATCTCTAACATGATTTTTTAAAGAGTATCGATGGAGTTTCTTATTGATTCTTCTCTATTTCTAACTACACTATGGAACGAGCACCTAGCTTCTCTGACAGAGAGACCGTCGGACAATTCAATTGTGACGTTTCAAACATGCCTCTAAATAATTCTTATTAGGATTAATTGAAATAGATGCATTTATTTTGACATTATGCTATGATTATTTACCTTTTTCTGCTACTGAAATAAGATTCCTAATATAATATAATTAAAGTCTAATTACCGTATCCCTAGGTAGCCCTATAGCAGATCGAACCAGTATTCCCACATCCACGTAGCAGAAAATCCAGATTATAATATTAAAACGTAGTACTAGTAATTGGGTGAACACATTGAACGCAACCTCGCAAAATGGGAATGTACGCTTCGTTTAATATTTATTTATATCATATAAAATAATATTATAATATAGGTAATAATAATACCTACTCATTAAAATCCTGTTTTACCGAACACTATGTGAATTTCCGTTTATTTTATTTTTAGTTAATTAACTTTGATAATACAAGTATTTTGTTTGTTTTATTATTTTATTAAAATACGTAGGTTTGATAAGAATATTGATATGAATAACTGCTATTCTGTAACTCAAGCTTTTGAAGTAAGGTCGATCGAATTCTCGTCCGTCATTGGTGAAAGGTTTTGACGGATAAAAAAAAAATGTTACATATCACTTTTACTACTTGACTCTAATTAAGAATAACGCAAAATAAAGAAGAAAAAAGTACATTTTCTAAATTTCTTTTTTACATTTCTTCAAAAACCGATTCGCATTCTTCGAACCAATTATAAAACATCACCAAAAGCAGCCGAATATACAGGAGGTAGTAATAACTCAAAGTCGGTAACCGACGCGCAAATCCAATAACGAACCGTATCGGTCGCGTGCGTATGCGCGCGCTACCTGCAATCAATGCGCAAGCGACGATTTTGGAAGAGCTTTGGACCTTTTAACTTTAATTTGATGTATGAAGTGTTTGGGTGGTAAAGGAGTGATTTAAATTATGTTTGTTAGTGAAGATGTGTCATCATTGATATTCTGGTGGAATACTGTATTTTAGTTTTCGATTGAAGAATATCAGAAGAGTTAAATAGAAATAAAAAATAATGAGTACAGAATTGACTCTGAAATTTTTAACTTTAGTGAATCAGTTCATTTATTTTTGCAAACAGGCTACAAGAAAGCAGTTTTACGCATCAATATTTCTTCAGCGGTCGGTCGGCGTCTCGTAATTTCCTAACGGATTACTCTGAAAAGAAATGTTGAAACAAACTCAGGTCTCTTTATAGCCTTCCAAACAGTAGAGTCAGGCTTAGACTTAGGTAACGCTACTTTCCAGTTTCTTTTAAATAATTATAAGTCCAGTAATCAGCTCGTTCCTTAGTCAGTTCTAATAGTAGCTTCGAGAAAAGGAGGGCTGAAACTCTTCTATGACACGCACCACACGGCACATTATTCGTGTAAATACATAATAAATATTACGTAAATCCTTTATTTATATACTTAAAATTTGCGTCACGTGTTTATTTACATATAAATGTTCAAAATTAGTATAATATGCACTATATTAAATTGCAAAACTTAGGTATTCTTGATATCAAACTGGGCAATTCCAAAAATTATTATGAAAACATATGAATAATTGTTCATAACATGTTACCTGTAGGTATATGTGTTTACCTGTTGGTAGGTATATAGATATATGTGTTAGATACAAAGGCAATAATACACGTGAGTGGATGTTAATTACCATGAGTATTATGTTAAAACAATACAGTTATATCAATCATAGTTTATATGGGAGAGCCATGCTTCAGCACGAATGGGCCGGTTTGACTGAAGTGATACCATGCCCTCAAAGAAAACTGACGTGAAACAAGGCTTGCGTGTGTTGTGTTTCATTGTGTGTGTGAGGTTACTGAAGGTCCAATTACCAGCCTTTCCAATCTTCTTCGATAACCCTTATTTTTTTAACCCCCAAAAGCTCCGGCAATGCATTTGTAACGCCTCTGGTGTTACAAGTTGGTCTGGTGTGCCTCAGGTGTCCATTTACCGGCTTATACCATAAATAAATTGAAATTGAAAAACTGCCTTAGATCCCGCAACGAAATAAATCAGAAGACATCATTAGAGGAAAGGATAGCCTGTATATAAGAAAGTATAGGTAGTATACAAACTTTTCGGGTAAAATCACAGCAACCCTATTAATCCTAACACCGCCAGTGTTACCAGATAACAAATTGTCGTTGAAACCTAAACTTTATATCGGCAGGCCGATGAATAGGATCACTTATTAATATTTGCTGTTGGGTCATTTTTCACCCATTCACCAGCCGATCGCGACAAAGGGTTAGTCGGTCGGATCGGCCGATATTGCCTCAATATTTAACGTGTTCAGCGATATTTATGACTTGGGGAGTTGGTGCTACTGTTAGCGGGTTACTTATTGAGCATTTCAAAGTTTCTGAAACCTTTTAATACATGGCCGAACTAAGTCTTAATAATAACTACAGTGTGATTTGACAGAGACCGGGAGGCCGTCACAATCCGCTGTTCTGTCAAATGTCTCCAGTCTACTACTTAAATACTCTACTGTCTGTTCCGTCAAATGTATAGTTTCACTAACGGCGGATTATGTATGTATATGATCGACGTCAATTAATAATCTCTGGAATAAGATTAAAGATCTTACATAGATTTTTATTAATTTATTTTACACTTTATGCACATTGAAACAATGGGGACTTAATTAATTTGGCATTCTCTAACAATCAACCTTAGAGTGTTGCAGACACAACAGTAGGTGTAAAAATTTGAGATTTTGTTGAAAAGTTCAAGAATTCCATTCGGATCGGATGTAGAAATCGGCCTAATTAATAAACTGGCAAATGTATTCTATTGCACAATGATTATTGAACTTGCAAATGTATTATAAAATATTGTAATATTTTATGTAAGTATGGCACTAAACGTTACCCGCTGGCAATCAGACCATTCTTCATAATATTTAATTTTCGCCCACAAAAGGGTTGCCGCGGTCCGCTAACGACCCGAATACTTTTTATTACATTTTTGGCAAAGGAAGCTAATCCTTGAGCCTCGTTAAGTGATTCCCGAGATTAATGGCCAGTTAATGAGGCTGTATGCCACCGTGACCTGTGCCTTATGCGATTGTAGTTGTTAATCTTCGGAATGTTTAAATTGAGAACCTTTTTTTGGCGGTCGATCAATTTTTTTTTTGTTTATTATTGTTGGTAGTAATGTAATAATGTTTATTAGGTTGGCTATGCTGTTGTTATGTTGGTAATACTGTTTTCTCTTTTAAAATAAACAATATGGCTCCTGGCTTGATTGTTGCGGTTCTTATTGTCTTGTCAATTTATTAAAAAATAAAACTAAGTTTGTTTTGGGTTTTTACATTGTTTTAATTATATTTCAATAATTTAATGTTTGTTAGTTGTCCTAAAGATATAGTGATAGAATTTTGCTGTTTTGGAAAGCAATTTGTTGTTAAATAAAATAACAAAACTGAACATAAATCTGTGGTCCTGTAAGGTGACACTAGGAACATCGCTATAATTAAATTCTACAATACTTCCTGCATTTAATAGTCCCATTACTTAATAAGACTATCAAACCATACCTTATATAGCAATAGACCATAGGAAAAACCGCGTGGTAAAACATAGTATAAAAATAAAACCTATTTAATAATTATTTTCATTCCATTATTCACCACAGACACATGTTAGAAACCCGTTCCAGATAACGTGGGCCCACACGTGATTAAAATATAATATTATATTGATAAACAAAAAGTTAATTTTGTACCCCATTATGTTTTTCATAAGGATAAAATAATTAATATAAACTACTATAATTTTTGCTTATAAAACAATGGATGTGCCTGTTAACGAGTTATGTTCAAATGGATAGACAATAGCTTGCTGATTTGATTGCAAATGTATTAAAAACGTGATTTTGCTATCATTCGGTAAATACATGGGATGGACTATTGAATTGAATTGATGCTATTGTTTCTCTATCATTATGGTTATAACCCATCGTTTTATGCTTTGATCAATTGGTAAAAATAACTCTTAGTTGTTTTTGTATAATCAAACGGTGAAGGAAAACATTGTGAGGAAATCTGGACTTATAATTTCTAATTATAAGTTTGAAATCACTAATACCCATAGAGCAAGCGTGGTGATTAATGCTCAAACCTTCTCCGTGCGGGAAGAGGCCTTTGGTCAGCAGTGGCTGCTCATAGGCTGTTGATGATTATGATGAAATGATGAGGCATTTAAATGTATGTTAGTAACTTTCAGATCACGAGAGTTAGACGTATATTTTAATTAACTCTTGGTAACTCTAATAGATGTAAGAGCCACGCTCAGAGTCATTTAATGGTTACTTAACCCAATCCTTAGTAATTGTTTTCGGAACAAAATTGTTACTAAGGTATAGTTTAAGTAATCATTAAATGTTTATAGTACATAGTTAGGTAGTAACTAGTGTAGAGCAAAATTTATAGTAAGTGGTTCGGTTTCCGAACGGAACCTAGTGCTTAGAATTTTTTTATAAACCTACGACTTAAAAAATTTAAAAAGCTTAAGCATAACTTAATACTTTATACTTATTATGTTTTGGGTTTTAATTCTTTATACTTGATTCTACCTATTAATACAAATGTGTCATAGCTATTAATTTTAGATTTGTATTTAATTTTTGTTTATAAAGACTCACACAAACTTATTAAACTTTCTTCTTAACTCATAGTTACAAAAAAGCTCGTACATTTCCTTAGAAAACATTTCTCAATAGAAATCAATGGACCTTTTATTTACGGTACCCTAAAGGCATCCTCACTTGACAATGCTTAACTAACGATTATCGAGACCACACCACATCGATTCGATACGATTTATTGTGAGTCGACGATCGATTGAATCGATTGATTTACTCGAATATAAACAAACTCTTTTACGCTGATTATTCTATGATCTTTGCCTCCAAAGAAGTTTTTGAATTTGAAAAAGGAACAAATAACGGTCTAATGAGTTATTGTGCATCTGTGGTCAGTTGATCAGAGTTTGAATATTATTATGTTCATTCTATTTTTAAAATAATGAAATGAAAGTTTGTTATGCAGTTTACTCATTTATAATCGTTAGTTTGAAATTATTGATTTTAATTGAATAGCTAATTTTTTCTTAGCGAAAATGTCTACGATTTCATTTACTAGATCATGAAGGTGTTTACAATGCATTGCAATATAAACATTTTGGTTATTGTATGTGGGTGTTTTATTTTTATTTGTCAAAATATTTAGCCTATTGAATATTTAGAGATAAAATCAATTTAACCTAGGTACCTACTCCAAGGTAGTTTGCTATCAAAATCCCTTACAAGGTAAATTATTATTAATTGAACGTAAATTAACTAAGGTAAATAAAATACGGTGCGCATTTAATTTATAAATGTTTAGTTTCACAGTTTACCTGTGTAGTAGCCATGTTTAATGATGAAAAAACCTAAATTAAATTATTTTCCTGTAAAAATCCCAGCTTTTTATCGATAAAGGTTTATATTTAAAACAATTTTTGATGTGTGTTTACATGTGAGAGCCATGTTTCGGCACGAATGGGCCGGAGTAACCGGAGTGATACCACGGCCTCACAGAAAACCGACGTGAAACAACGCTTGCGTTGTGTTTCGTAAGTGAGGTTGATGGTAACATAGTGAGCTCAGTAAAGAACTATTAGATAAACCTAGTCCAGGTTTGAAGATGCTGAAAAAATGTTTGTAGAATTTGATGGAGATTGTTTTTAGACGAAAAACTAATTATGATTTTTGAATCATCGTTTGGTTTAAAATGTTTATTATTTTTTTAGGGGAAAATCATACAATGACTTCTTCCAGCTTCGGTGAGGCGAGGGCTGTGTCAGACTCTTACCGATTAAAAACCACCCCGTGCCTACTCCTTTTCTTCGAGCCGGAGTTCCAGTAAACCATCAGATCTTCCGCGGCTCCGTTCAAAATGTACAAATAACGTGACACATTTTATAAGAGTTTCCCATCCATATTTCATTGTTTCCTCTTGACTCTCTATCTGGCTCTTTCTATTGACTCTCGTAAAAGAAAATACCGAACACTATACCTAAATACTATTTAGTGAAACAAAGACACAGACACTGTAAAAAAGTTAAGTCACACCCCTACTTACAAAGTACGACTATCACTCCTCATTATTACGTAAAAACCTATGTCTAATTACATGAAATCCTCTTAATTAACCCGTAGAAGTTTGTAGTGTAAAACCTCCTTACATATCATTGAGATACACCATGACCATTTGAGTCCATCAACTTATTTTATATCCATTGACTGCTAAGTATGTAGTATTTTCTTTGCTGCTCTTGTTAAACGCGCAATGGAATGGTAGTGTGGAGATTTGTTCGCTTGTCTGATTGTAAGGTTGTGATCAGGTGTTAAGGGGTAAATAATGTTGGTGACTTTGTTGGCACACCTCGTAGATAAGTACAGTAGGTCTATAATTTGTTTCTCGTAGAAATCTTATTGTTTTGTATACTTCATCACATCAGACAAATCACACTATCACATGTGAAAGTTTGTTTGTTTGGATGTTTGTCCGTCAATCACGCTGAAACTATTGAACGGATTTTGATGAAATTTGGCATACAGACAGGGTATGAGTTGACTTGGGTGATATGATACTTTTTATCCCACAGAAGCTACTAAAACTCCATATTTTCACTGTTTATATCTATCTATATAGGGAATGTAATCAAAAGTTATCGGAAAGAAATATTTTGTTTTGTATCCGCAAGATCCGACGTTCGCTTAGCGCATCGGACAAAGATCAATAGAGAATATTCATAGCTAAAGGTAAACTCCCATAATTCACAATTTAATAATACGTATTGTTAAAACTATGAACCTATCTATTCAATCACTTAACATAACATTACACCATGTTAAGTCGTTATATCTATTGTTATATCTATCATTAGAAGTTGAGAAGGGATATTTACCATATTAATTTATGTCTATGAGTGTCCGTTATTTCGGCACTGTTGCAAACCCCACGTTCACGGATCATACATAGTGTTGGTGACCATATCAGTTAAAACAAAGTTTAATCTTTTTTTGAAACTATTCTACTATGAAAACAGTAGCTCTTCTGTTATAATTCCACGGTAAAGAGTTTATAAGGCGGGTACAGGCAGATGTGTGAGCCACTCGTTAGCGAACATGCGCCGTTCTGCCTACATCTTAATTAAGGGAACGGCGTACGGTACTCAGCACAGCCGCTCGAAAGTACTGGCTGGATAGACGGTGATAGTTACTTTTCGATTTTGTTTTGAATTTGGAATTGAGTTGTTTTGTTTTTGTGAAATTAGTGGTGTGTATGCTATGTTTGTGTTATCATGTTTTGAATTTGGAATAGAAAATGTAACGTTTTTTTTAAGTACTGGCTAGATAGATCGATAGAGATAGGTGACGGTTTCTTTTCGATTTTGTTTTGAATTTGGAATTGAGTTATTTTGTTTTTTGTGAAATTAGTGGTTGTCTGTCACATTTGTCCCAGGAGACATTGGGTGATGCTTTGACGTTCAAAAGTGCCTTCCTGGTCTATTTGAAATAAATGATTTTGACTTTGACTTTTGACTTTGATGTCGGACGAGATCGCCCTGACATTGTTGGAACTGTTCCTTGTCGCACAGTCAACAATGTCGCGGCAATGTCGTCTGACGTCACCCGTCATCGCCCGGGGACACATGCCTCTCGACAAATGTTCCTAGTGGGGACGAGGCTTTATAATTACGAGTAATTCTCTTTGTTTCATCTACAAATTGTTGTTTTCTGGGTAATATGTGAAGTGATATGTTAAAATAAGTACTAAACTTTCAAAAACAATAGGTAATGTCTTGTCCTGAAACCTTTAATTATGAAGTAACACGCAAAGCGAATTAAATTAGGTATGTTTGTAATGGAAATGTATCGTACCTTTTCTGTAATCATTTGGTTAGGTTAGCTTGGGTTATGAATTACCAAAATACATAATTCGATTAAGCGGTTAAGGAGTAAGAGCGTAATAAATATGACTCAATTAACCACTAGTTGTATTTGTATAATTTAATTTCGTATGTCATACTAAAATAATTTATTTTGTTTCATTAAAGGAAAAACCAAATATCGTCGAATTTTTAAATATAGTAGGTACGTTGGTAATTTTAGGTCAAAAACAAATAAATAGGTACCTATTACAATCAAATTTCCCCAACCTACCTAATATGTTATGTATATCAATTTAATTAGTCACATTTGTCAAAAACAAATTAATGTTTGTAATGACGTCCATAGCTAATTATAGTAATAATCGTACATTAACCCTAGAAAGATAGTCTGCGTAAAAATTACGCATGCGTTTGGGAAATATAGCTCTATCTTTCTTAATAGTGGGGATCCATAGATGTGCGTTTAGGACATCTCATTCGTCGCTGGGAGCTTCCATATGGCGCAAGTGGCAGTAAGGTAAGTATAACCGATTTTAAGATATAACGACCCCATGCGTTAAAATTACGCATGATTATCTTTTACGTGACTTTTATGATTTTGATTAGTATAATATTTTTTTTTATTTTTTTGATGTTATTGTAATTGTATATCATTACTAACATTAACAGTTTCTTTTATAGATATTGGTGCAACAATGGGAAGTAGTAATTTGGACGAAGACCGTATCCTGGCCAGTCTCATGCATAGTGACGACGAGCTTCCTTGTGAGGATACCGATAGTGAAGTAGGTGACCATGAGAGTGAAGATGACGTGCAGAGCGACACAAAAGAAGCTTTTATAGATGACTTAGAAGTATACAGAAGAAAATACTGAAGAACCTGTAGTAAAAAAAAGGAATTTACTGTACTTTTTGCCCTTCTAAAATAAGGCGAAGGGCAAATGAGTCTTGTAATGTGTCAAAACTGTTTGTAACCGATTTTTATAGAATTCTATATTCCTATAATATGTATAGGATATTGTTATTGTTGATTATGTGAAAAAAAGGATGATTATCATGGTTAAAAATAATTTATAGTAGTAAAAGTAAATGTTAAAAAGTTTATTTGATTTATGACTGAAGTTTATAAGTTTGGTTATTTTTGATTAAAAAAATATTTATAAATATATTATCTGCAGTTTAAATTATTCTTATATGTATATGTGTTAATATATATAATATACAATTTTATTGAAATAAATCAATAAACAACAACCTACAGCTAAATAAAACACATGCGTAAATTTTACGCATGACTATCTTTTCCGTACTACACAATATGATTATCTTTCTAGGGTTAATGCTAATTAGGTCATTATATTCGACGGTTAAAAGGAAATAGGGTATAAGCGACAAAAAATTAAATGTTTAGGAGAGCCGTTTAAACTCGTCGGTCGTCGAAAGAATACTAGGAAAATGTTTTTTTTTTTGCTAGGGTATAAACGCCAAAATGTCATCGTAGAGCCATGAGAGTAAGCGCATTCGAAATAGCGAGAAGAAGGAAATTTTACGTAGGATAGCATAATAAACTCATTTTTTTACCAAAATATCGCTTATACCCTATTTCCTTTTAACCGTCGATTATAATTTTTTATGTCGACATGTAGATGTAATAGTTACATAGTCACCTACTGTTGTCATAATGAAATGAAGTCACCTATTTTTCGTCTAACAAGACAAAACTGTGGAATTCAACAATGGACTTACTTCGGTTGATGACGCATAAATGAGAAGGACTTCCTTTTTCGTCGTAGCAATGAAACAAGTATATTAATTTTTAAAGGTAACTAGAATATTATTAAAATATTAATAATAAATCTTTATTCGCAGAAACATGGTACAACAAAGATGGTAAATGGTTGAAATTGGAGTAATTAATAATTAAATTATGATAATGATGACACAATGGGGAAAACAAGACTTTTGTCCAACGTATTTGTGGGCGTAGGTTGTAGGTACATGGCTACAAATCGAGCTATACAAAACCAGTATAAGCTGACCGTCGAATGTGCGGAAAGATCATATAAAGCGAGACCATGATAAATTGGTTTCTGTAGCTTGATGTGTGAGTGTGTACATGAATAGTATTTTTTTTTCGCATTAGTTGTCCTCTATACGTAAACATGCCGAAAGTGGGCATGATTTGCAATAGGAAAATATACATCATAACGTTTTAGTTATAAGGAAAGTTAATTAAATTAATGAGGTAATATGTGTATCATTTAACGACTTGCGTCACTACCGTGCCAATTGACAATGAATACAGTTTTCGGGGAATTGATAGACATAATTATTATCATGTCTGATTAATTCCTTTTCTTTAGCCAGTTATGGATTTCTAATTGAAATGAATCCTCTCTTATGTCTAGTGATGGGCAATGATAATAATCCGGTTAATATCATTTGGCTAATAATCGATTAAAAGCAGTTAATAGCCATTAATAGCCAATTTTGGCTGATAACCCTGCTATTAATGTTATTTTAGTGATTGAAAATTTCCCTTCATGGTTTTCAGGCTTAGGACTGTCAGATTAGACTTCATTTTCATCATCTTTCTTTATAGTAAATAAATGTGCAATTTAAAAGTAGGCCTGCAGTTGCAGGCCTACTCTAATTCAACGAAAAGCGAAGTTTCGTCCGCAACTTCGCAGATTTTGTACTACAATTCTATTTATTGCGAACTTTGGGGAACTAAAATGAACGAATGAAATGAAAATAAATAATAGGTTTTGATATGAAATTAAAAATAAAACGTTATTTCAAGTAATTCTATCAGTAAACCAATAAAAACTACGGCCGAAGATTAAACGAAACTTCGGATTCGAGAACCGGAGTAGGCCCCCAGGTTCATTACAGTCACAGGATATTTCATGGATTTCTGATGTTGGATAGAAAGGTTCCGAATCCATGTGGAAATCACTTTCCGTATCTATACTTGACGGTCTGTTTTCCAAATTCCAGTTGTGTGATATATAACGTTATTTTTTCTGCGGTGCGGGGGTGCGGGGATGAATGTTACCTCCTTTTTTTTTGAGGGCGGATATCATCCAATGACTTCTCTCGCCTTAGGTGAGGCGAGAGGGAGTGTAAGACTCTTACTGACAAAAAACCACCCCGTTCCTACATCTGCATTTCGAACCGGAGCTCCGGTAAACCCGCTAGGTAGTCCGCAACTACGGATCAGGCATCACCCCTACTGGGCCCCATCTGTGGTGGTCTGATGGCTCTTTGATGCGCGCGCGGAACGTGATGCGCCGCACGCACGGGTCTGGTTCTGGTCTGGCTCTGCTCAGCCCACGCAGGGCAAACCGCCACCGTATGCTCCACCGTGTCCTTCGGGCGGTCCTCGCAGTGATGACACCCGGGCGTTTCCTCCCACCCAATCAGAAACAGGAACCTACGGAAACTCTATGTCCGGTAACCGGCACCTGCGTCAGGCGGTAGGTGAGGACGCCGTGGTGCCTCTCAAGCCACTCCTCAAAGAGGGGACTTATCGCTGCAATGACAGCGAGCCCAGCCCTCGGTTGCGACAGTCGTTGCTGCCATTCCGCCATGAGATCGCGCCGGAGCTCGTCCCGCCACGCACTAATCTGGCGCGGCAGTGGAGTTTCGCCCCAGCGCGCAAACAGAAAACGCGCGCAAGCACCTTCGCCTCCAAATCCCACGGCAGTAGTCCGGCAAGGAGGTTAGCCGCCTCTCCGGAGATCGTGCGATATCCGCGAATCACCCGGATGGCCATGACCCTCTGGGACGTGAGCAGCGCCCGAGCTGGCCGCCGCATCAGGTTCGGCACACAGGGGCGCCGTAGAGGGCCATGGACCGCACGATCCCCGCGTACAACCTCCGGCAGGAGGCGTTTGGCCCCCAGCGGTTGGGCAGGAGCCACTTAAGTGCAGCCCCCGTCCGTTCCAACTTAGGAGCCAAACGTCGGAAGTGCGCATGCATGTTACCTACTATCGACTCAAAATAGCTAATAACTAACTTACTTAATGTACCTTACATTTTTACGTATCGATTAAAATTATTTTATAGGTAAAAATAATTAATTAGGTATATGGTTAAATCACAAAGCGATGTGTCAATAGTAATTATATTTTTTATAGTATTGGATCTCTAAATTAACAAAACTGAATTTCCCGTGAATGTGAAAAATGTGTACTTATTTATTTTATTATTAACACTTTTTCATATACAAATAGTGAAAATAAATAAAAAGAATAACAATATGTTGAATCACACTGCGTACACGCACACAATTTATGTTTACACCCACAGATTTTACAATAAAACAAAAAAAGCATTTATTTTTTTAACTATATATTAATAGCAGGGTTATCATCCATTGGTAGGCTATTAATGGCTATTAATGGATTATAATCGATAATAACTCAAAGTAGCCGGCTATTTACCCAACACTACTTATGTCATACGACCTGTTATGGCAATGCCCTTATCTAAATGAGACACGAGGCAAAATCCTACCTATGATTAATCCTTACTTATATCATACAGCCTTTTTTTGCGCTCACCTAATGAGACGCGAAGCAAAACCCTACCTAACAGTCTTTTCTCAAAACTCAAATTTCCAAAAGAATCTTTTTTGGAGATCAAAATTCTTCTTGGAATCTAAATACCAGAACATTATACCACCTAAATGTCATTTTAAATCCCCTACATTAGCATTGCAGAAGTGATCAAATCCCTAAACCTCAAAAGACCGGCAACGCACACGTGATTCTTCTGGTTTTGCGAGTCTCAAGTTGGTGGTCTGTCTGCTCCGCATTCGGACACCCGCAACATCACAGGTGATGAGATTTAAGAATAGCGGGATTGGGTTATCATAGACCCAATCCTGCTATTCTTAAATCTCATCTCCCAACCCCGGAGAAAACCGTGGTCTTCTGTGAGGTCACCGTGGTGTCTGGTCTAGTAGACCCATTCGTGTTGTGTTAGTCACATTCATATTGGTAATACAATACAAGTGTTATGCCTACTGAAGGACATTAATTAACACGTGTATTGAGTTTAACATTAACTACTCATTATTAATTTTGTGGTTAGCGCAAAAATATTTTCTTTCCTCATAATTTCATCACATTATGTTTGCAATTCATCGTCTTTATTTGTTATTAAAGTAGCCTGAAATAATGGTGGTGTACATGGGTGTATCGGTAAAAATATACTCATTCTCAAATAGTTCATACATTTTTTTATCACTTTTTCATGTTATTTTATCAAAAATTTTATCAAAAATTGGAAAAAACTTTCCAATTTTTGGAAATTGGAAATGACTATCCAATTTTTGATGGGCGTATCTAAATTAAGGAACTGTCGTACAAGGCCTGTACTTTCTTACGTCCGTACCAACTTATTAGGTCGAATATTGATGAGCAATTAAGGTCGGTGTTCTGAGCAATCTCGGGGATGGCGATAAGCACATTTGTTGTCCCCGACATAACACTTATGCTAATCACCAGACTTGGCCCGCTATCGCTAGTCTTGCTCCAAACACCGACGCAATCGGCGGTGGTCTTGTAACAAATAGAAAAAAAAAACATAGATATAGTAATTGTGAATACGAGATTTTGATAAGCCTAGAATTAGCATAGCTTTGGGAATAGAGAATATTGTCTATGCAAGAATTTCTATGCTATCACGAAAGAGTTTTTATCTTCAAGTTTATGGTGCTACAAAAAAGGTTTTACACAATTAATCCATTATGAGTTTGAAAATAGAACACTCGTTTGTTTCACTTTTTTATTTTGAGAAAGTTGACAGATTAGAAAAATGTTTCAATAACTAGCATAAAAGATGCTGAAATAAAAAAAAAAACATATAAGTGTGAGCTCCAAACGCTTGATAGTAATACCATATCCTTAGTTTCATAATAATAGTAGTTCTTTAGTTTGAAACGAACAACCGAATGATTCCTGTCAAAACATTTGCAAATAGGTGCATATTGATTTACCGTTAACTTTGATCATAATAACGTCCCATACGCGAGCAGAAACTATTCGCCGGCCTTAGAAACGCGAACAATGATTTCTATTAGGCACAGGCCATAACTCATAATTGCTACAACTGCCGCACAAACATCCGATTGTTAGCCAAATGAAACGAACATATCTCTTACAAAACACCTTTCTTTTACCTTTTGACTTATCGATTTCCCTCGTAAAATTTATGAAGATTACCATCTACAATCACGCCTACTCTCAAGAAATCAATGGACACTCAAGCTTTGCTTCCACCAAAGATTTATTAGACCCTATTCGAACATAATCTCAACTAATTCACCGTAGAAAAACGTCGGGTTTATAGCTAGCAGGACAATCGCTCCTTTGTCGCTCGGCTCAATATATTTTAAATGACTGCTCGAGACGGCCTCTCGTGAAGCCGATCCCATTGTGACTGACGATGGACGTTCCTTTTTCGTAATCGAATGCGGGATATTTATTTTGAATTAAGAATAATTTCTTTTTTAGCTGCCGTCTGTGGACGTGTGCCGAGCATTAGCGGCCTTTGTTGACGCTGTATTAATGAACTTTGAATATCGAATGGGGTTCTTTTTCTTTTTTTATGAGTTTCAACTGGACTACCGCGTCGTTTGGGGAATTTTGTTTTTCATACGTCAGCTGTTGAAGAATTTTTAGCGCGTGTTTTTTAGGTGATGGTTTTTTCCTTATGATATCAAAAAAAAAATATATGTTTTAAACGACGTACTAAAAGAAAGCAAATAAAAATAGGTCCTTCTCTCAATATCGGATGACACATAAACCATTACAAAAATAAAAATAAACACTACAACGTCTTTGAGTAACAAGAATTACTCAAAGACACTTTAAGGATCAACTCAAGAGATGATGTCGAAAGGTTTCTTCAAACAATTAATACTTATCTGTTAGTCTTTACTCGATGTTAAGTCTTAGTTTGCATTGTTTGACAGATACAAAATGGCGCCGAGAGCTTTACACGTGCATACATTAACACTTTGCTAATTGAAAACTGTGTCAACGTACCAAGATGGATGATTGTGGCTTCTGTTAAATGCTTTCTTGATGAAATAACTTGATGGGTGGATGAGAAAGTGATTAGAGACATATTGTTTTGTTAGTAAACGATGAAATAGGGTTCAAAGAGATTTAATATGGAGTTTAATTGGTGAGAAAGTAGTTTTGTTTGTGGGGATAACGAATTTGCGGTGTCTAGATGGCGACTCTGTCGAATAATGTCCTGCTAACCATATTAACAATTGTATTGTTACTGTACTAGTAGCATGGATTTCCCTAAAGTAATGCCTGACTCTATTCTGAAAAATGTCCAACAAAACCAATTATTTTTAAATTAATGTAGTCAGGTAGGTATATAAACTTACTACTTGTACCTATGTTTGTGCCGAGAAACATGTTTTGAGGAAAAAGTATTTTTTGTGCTTATGAAGCGAACAAATGTGAGCCATAATACCTAATTATTGTTTGAAATAAACAAAATACTAATATAATTAGTCATGTCTGTTTGTTACTGTACCTTTTCATACAAACCAAACATACCTAATTGAATGCCTCGTTGGCTGAGTGGTCGCAAAAGTGAATGCCGGGCAAGGGGTTACGGTTTTGATTCTCGGGTCGGGCGAAGTATTGCTGGTCTTTTTTCGGCTTTTCGAAAATTTCTCAGTATTAGCGCGGAGCCTGGAAATGTGCCCAGTATATGGCAATAGGCTCACCACCTACAACATAAATGGTGAAAAGTGGGTGTACATTGTAACGTGGCATCACATGACATAATATGCACCTCTGCCTACCCCTTCGGGGATAAAAGGCGTGAAGATATAGAAAAAAACCTAATAGAATATTACGATTACAGCACCTTCAATAAAATATGAATGAATGATTTTATGACGTCGCTCTAGTTATTATAATAAAGCACCTATTTTCAAATCCTATGACATCATGTGCTCACGCGACTGACCAATAACAAGAAAATTATTGGATTCTAATAAAATTGTGTGTATGTATTTATTATTACTATTATTTCTAGTGAATTGTGTATTATTAGATTGATGACGGTTTCTCCAGGCGACGTGGGGACACGTGCGATTGGTAATGCCAATGATTTATAGGAATTTATCCTTAAGTCGAAAAAGAGGATCAAGGTCACCAAGGTTCAGGATCAAGGATAGGTGGACGATATCGTCAGAAGTCCTAGAGGCTGGTGGATTAGGTACGCATGACAGAGAAGTATCACATAAAAAAGGAGACGAGTACCCTTAGTACGAGTTTGCTTTACGATAAACGAAAACGAAAGGGGAGAGCGCGTTTGGCACTCTGATTGGCCGGTGCGAAAAAACCAACCAATCAAAGTGCTGAACGCGCTCCTACAGGTGAAGTGTAGTACATTTAATTTTGGGACTATTTGAGTTTAGAACGTCTGTACAGTCTGTACTTCAAGTTTTCTTATGTTCTTTTTTGTTGTTGCCCCACACTAGGATTTTCACCTGTGTCTTGGGTGCCAGCAGTTTTTTTTTGTTGTTGGATTAGGATTTTCAGCTATGTCGTGGGTGCCGGCAGCCGGTTGCCCCACCACTGCACCAACCGTACAGTAATTTAATAAAATTTCAACTCTATCATTTAGCTTTAAAGTTGAATTCTAATCAGATAATTATGAAAACTTTTTGGAAGAAAGACAAATATGGTGAGTACTCTATAAATAAATTAATCTCAGCTCAGTCCCTTCAGAGAATACCATCGACGTATTATGGTCTTATGTTATTATTAACTCATGTACCTATAATTGTTATTTGCGGTTAAATTACGTTTCTTGGAATATGACATTTGTTTTTTTGCATATAAAGTCGATAATCACTTACTAATTGACTTTGGTCCGTGGGTGTAACATTTTAATTTGCAAATATGAATTGTTTATTTACCATCTGCTATTGAATTTTGAACCTTATATAGAGTTTGTTATAGTTTAAAATTATTTGTAAAGATTTATGGTGATTAATCATTTTTGTATGAGAAAACCATTGATGATTGAATCTTAATTTAAGTGCTAAGTTTTAGCGTGTGTATGTGTTGTGTATGAGTGTGTGTGTTTGTGTGTCATTGTGAAATACAGTGAAACACGTTATTGGAATTTTATGATTTAACTTGAATCGTGAAGAAAGTGAATTAAGTGTTTGTACAATTAAATATATTAATGTGACTAGACTTAGAATGTAAAGGAATTTTATTTTGTTGCTTTACCTGTTATATTAACCACAAAATATTTATTTAGAAGGTAAAATTATGCCCGATGTAAAAGGGATGTTCCCGGTAATATTTGGACGTCTCATAGATATCTGGTGGTCCAACCATAGGCAGAAACGCAAACGTTATTAATAACGATAATAATCACATTTTCTCACTCATAATACATAGGTATTAGTTACTAGGAAAAATATATCTTAAACAATTAACCTTCTTCTTAAGGAAACAAAAATGAATGATCTAATACAAATTACCACACACACACACACACACATACACAATACATTTTTAATCACACAATTCAATAGAGCCCGCGGGCGATACATCGAGATTCTCTTCAAGTACCATCAATACATTAATTTAAAGATCATTAAATAAAAATATGACGTCACATGTCGTGACTAATCTTACATCTGGTAAATAGACTGTTTGTCTATGGACCACACCTAATTTGAGTGTTTAGATTTAAATAATCGACAGTGATCTATCACGATTGTTGAATACGTAATGAAGTGTATTAGCGACTGATTTGATTAGATTATTCGGTTTCTTTTTTAAGATTTCTGTGTGGGTATCATCATTAACTTTTAGTTCACTTCTGGGTTATGGCTTTTGTCTACATAGAATTTGACTGTCCAAAGGGTGACCACCGGTACGGTAGTGGTCGGTCTCAAGGTTCTCTATAAAGTAAGCTCCACGTTTGCGAGGCGGATGGCAGACTGCAATAAACCTTTCTTCACACTCACTTTTTTAATCATTTTCTGTGTCGTGGATGCTTTTACAAACATACAAATGACCCAGACCCGAAACAATAATTCGTGGATTTACAGGAATAGTTCCTACTTGCGGGAATCGAACACGTTACAGTCACCGCGCCAACCGTGCAGTCATTAATTGTGACATTACTTGTGTAGACGTTCTGTCAAAAAAATTTTGGTTATATCGGCTTTTAATTGCAGTCCTATGGGATTATTCATTAAACAGCTATTAGTCAACTCTTACGATAACTAATAATCATTTGTCATTCATGTCATCATTTGAATTCCCATATAAGGTCATTGGCACAAATCAGGCACAAATCGGGCACAATTCCAAAATTCATAATTATTCTTAAAATTAAGCCAGAATTTCTAGTAAACTGGGTATAGTAAAATCCCCATGAGTACTGCCGAGCCCTAATACTACAAATTCTAAGTAAAATATAACAGAACTAACTATAGTTGCGGACAAAACTAATCAATTTTATAATTTAATGGTTTACCACAATACATACCTAAAATAAATCTTAATGTAACTGTTCTCGTTTATACAATATACCTACTAATACTAAGAAATGTTTTGACTCTGAATGTATCGTATGATTTGTAACAAGTTAGGTATATAACTAAACTAAACTACGTGATTCTCGTCATGTACGCTGTTTTAACAAAGATTTTGTTTTTAGCACATACTTATGTCCGGAGCTGCGGACTACCTAGTGGGTTTACCGGGGCTCCGGCTCGAAAAGCAGGAGAAGGAACGGGGTGGTTTTTAGTCAGTAAGAGTCTGACACTCCCTCTCGCCTCGCCCAAGGCGGGAGAAGTCATTGGACGATTTTCCCCCTCAAAAAAAAAAAAAAACACATACTTATGTGAATTACGTGACGATATCCGCAAGGTGGCTGGTAGTGGTTGGATGCGCAGAGCTGAAGATCGAGCTCAGTGGCGTGCCATTGGAGAGGCCTATGTCCAGCAGTGGACGAGAACAGGCTGATAATGATGATGATGATGTGAATTACCTCATTTAATTTTGTCTAATGATTGAGTAATCAAACCCAAGTAACGGTTCAATGTAACTCGACTACTTTCAAGTCATGTCAGGGATCTATAATCATGAGCAGCATCCTCAACAACTAACGTAGTGAGTGAATGTCGGCAAAATTGGTGAAATGACATCCTTTTCACTTGAAAAGCTCCAATCGTGTCTTGGTCTGCATATAAAACATGTTTTTATGCAGCAGGAGACGGATTTCCTAATGGTAAGCAATCATTGCCGCCCATGGACATCCGAAACACCAGAGGCGTTACAAGAACGTTGCCGGCCTTTTGGAATTGGGAATTTAAGATTTGTTGGGAAATCGGGAAGGGGACGCAATTTTGATTGTGGTAAGACTTATGAAGCCATTAATACCTAACTCTAAATTGGTAAGTTGCGCGAGAAACACTAAAAAATATGCCTTTAAAAATATAAAATAATGTATATTTTTCTAAGATACTGTTAATTTTCCTCCTCTATCCTAAACATAGGTACTACCTACTTTTATTCTAGTAAAAAAGTTGGCAACTCTAAGTACAATACGTTTTTTAAGTTATATGTTCCGTATTATACTATTTTTCCTCATATTTTCCTTCTTTCCTCTGCATCAAGTAGCTGGCCATAAATAGAGTTTAAATATGACGACACTGTCCGATAGTGTTTTGTCATCCGAGGGCTTGGGTTCTAAGAAATGATACAATGAAGGTAAATTACGTTGAAATGATATGTAATTCATGAAAATAATACGTTTGCCTTTATTGGGCATGTAATGTTTGAGGAAGATTTGATGTAAATTTCATCATCTTGTGAGTAAGTATTGAATGCATTGCTAGTTATGTACCTACGTGAGTATTTTTGCATATGCAAAAGAAGGTTGACAATTATTCACCTACTTGATTACCTTAAATCCGGAGGTGCGGACTACCGGCTCCGGCTCGAAAAGCAGGAGTAGGAACGGGGTGGTTTTTAGTCAGTAAGAGTCTGACAGAGTCATTGGATGATATTCCCCCAAAAAAAAAGCACTTCCATCCCCATCATATTCACCGTTGACAGGCCACAACTGTGCGTTTCTCACGAAACTTTCTGCCTCGCACATCAAAACTGTGGAATGAGCTGTCGTCGACGGTATTTCCGAATCGATACGACCTTCAAACCTTTAAGAAAAGGGCGTATTTCTTTTTAAAAGTTGGCAAAACATCTGTGCCTCCTCTGGTGTTTCGGGTGTCAATGGACGGCGCTAATCGTTTACCATCAGGTGATCCGTCTGCTCATTTGCCCCCTATTCCATCAAAAAGTCAATACGTATGTACACTTTGAAACTTACTAAAGACTTAATACTCTTTCTACTAACAAAACCTCCCTAATTATTGTCACTTAAAGCTGAATTTAGAACGAACCATTTAAGGCGAAGTCGTGTGGCGAACAAACACAATTACTTGATATTGTAAGGCGCAGATTAACAGGTAAACTTGTGAACGATCGATAAGTCGCATCTTGGGGTACGTTAAACCCATTAATGGTTTCTCTTAAACGTGAGCTTTCAAGGGTTAGGACCTCGGGCTATTCTGCAATTTGTTTTGCGCGAGTTTCTTTTTTGATAGTGTTTGTTTGAGAATGGTTTAAGTTTGTCTAGTTTTTGTTTTGCTTATGATACATATTGAATGTTTGAATGATTATGTGTTGGGTATTTAATTTATTTTTTTACCCGACTGCGCCAGAAGGAGGGTTATGTTTTTCGAGAGTATGTATGTATGTATGTATGTATGTATGTATGTATGTATGTATAATTGTTTGGCACGCTCTACAGCCTAAACGGCTTGATGGATTTTGGATTGACAGGTGTCGTTTGATTCGTATTTACTGTGAGAGTGACACTGGATATATAAAAATAATCAAAAAATCAAAATGGCGGATTTTTGGCGCCAAATTCGAATATTGCCCACTCTCTAGCCTGAACGACTCATGGATTTCAGCTTGATAGGGGTCGTTTGATTCGTATTTACTGTGAGAGTGACACTAGATATACCAAAATATAATAAATAATAAAACTAGAAAATAAAATAAAAAAAGACAAGTAATTTAAAAAACTAAAAAACCCGACTGCGTATCTTTATAACTTACTAAATCGTTAAGCAGTCGGGACCCATTCTAAATATTATGAATTATGGCTTTCTAGAATCCGTTTATGTTCTTAGAATAAAAATAGCTATTAGTTCGTATACCAGAATTTCAGACAATTCAGAATTCTTTTAAAATTACAAAAACAAAACCTTTGATAACTTTAGCTTTTTAGCAAAAGTAGATATTTTTATTTAAAGCACTTTATAAAAAGTGTAATAGTAAAATTTGCAGAATAGCTCGCAACTATCTATGAAACGATCTGTGCGCGCTGGGTGCTAGGCGCGCGCTTCATCTAATTTGTAATTACCGCCGCCAGAGGGCGCTTATTAAGTTATTATAGCGCGACAATGCGCCGACATTGTAAAGTTGTTTTAAATTCAAGTATTTTCTTGGAAAATTTATAACTTAAGTATAAAAGAAAATGTTAGGTTAGTGACTTGTGGTATTTTGGGACCAAGAGAGAGTAGAAATGATATGATTTTTGGGTCTCCAGTTTGTGCCAGTGAATATGTATTGATATTTGAGAAATATTTAAGTAAGTACATATAATTTACTAAGATTGGAGATACCTGAATAAAACTTCATGCAGCTCTAAAGCGTAGTTACCAAATTATCTATCTCTAAGATTAGGAATAATTAGGTATATCGCACGACTTACGTTTAACGAGGTAACACGACCAGTTTCGAGCTAGCGCGGGGACTCATAGTCATTGTTGTCACAAGCTCAAACCAATGACGCGGTGCCTAATGACAGTTTAACCACTATGTGACATAAGAGATGCAAGATCTTGAGTATTTTTAATCAACTAAAACTAAACATTTTCAAAATAGAATCTAAGTAATCAACTAAAGTAATAACTTAATAGTCCCTACAAGTAATTGATTCGACTCCAAACCTATCATAGCACATTGCGACAAAACCATACAATTATCGTGCACATATTCGAACTTGCAACTCAGGGAAGCGATTTCATCTCCGTACATTCGAATCTCAATACGATCAAAATACATTACTTCATCATCAAACGAAAATACACCATAACTACTTAAATATAAAGTTCAAATTCCTTTATAATCTAAGAGACAACGTCTGCTCAAATTACATTGGAATAGGAACTTTAAATTTGAGTGAGTAGGGTTTGGTTTTGGTTGTGTGGTATTGGTAGGGGCAGTCGTGACTGGCCGCTTGACGCGGTCTAATGAAGTCGTAAGACCATGCTCACACACAGACCTCACTTGTTCTATAGTATGGAATGTGTTAGCGGGAGACATATTGTGGAATATTTTCATAACTTGTGTTTTTGTTCTGAAGCCCTGGTTAATTATTTTGATCAATTCATGACTAAGAAACAGATGTTTTCTCTTCATATTTACATTCTGCCCGAAAAAGAAGTAGAGAAGTTCAGAATAATCATATCAGTCACAAGATATTTACAGATGAATATAAGGTCCTTAGGTGCATCGATTAAATAAATTGCAGACTATGTAGCTGAACGCCTATTGTTCAATAGACTGCACGGTTGGTGTGGTAGCTGGTCAACCGACTGCCGCGTAACGTGTAGTGGATTTGATTCCCACACGAAGCAACTCTTATTGTCATCCAAAAATTTTGGGTCTGAATGTCATGTGTATATGTAAACTTGTATGTTTGTAAATGAATCCACGACACAATTCTAGTGTGGGTGTAGTCTTTTTTAATTACTGACGCAATATCAAAATCTTAACAACTATCCGAAACAAGACTCTAACTAAAAAAAATGCCATTTCTAAAATGATCATTCACCAAAAGACCTCTACAAGATAAACCCAATATTAAACAAGAAACCGCTTCCATACTCCTCGAACACCGACATCACAACGTACTGGGTGGCTTTTATTATAACTCATTAGCTCTCTGGGACACCCTGCACACAGCACAAATTATCAGTTCTGACTCATCACAGGACCAGCTTACTTAGACCCTCGACTTCTTTATGGCTGCCTAGATTCTGATCAAGATTTCACCAAACTCCTTAAAGAGTATGGGTCTTAAAGTGTTGGAGTACTAATTGGTTCGGTTTTCATCTACGTTTATATTGTAGTATTAGGTCTATTAACGTTGTTGTTATTTAATGGTTGCTGTAAGAGTTTAAGGTGATTCAGAGATAGTTTGGGATGATAAAGGTATTTATTGGTAATGATCTGTTAGTAAATATCCGCAGTAATATTGTAAATGTGAATGTTTTTGGTTCGTTTCTCTTCCTAAAAACGTTGCCCCACATAAGGATTTTCTCCTGTGTCGTGGGTGCGTTTACAAACATACAATGCACATGACACCCAGACCCGAAACAACAATCTATGGATCACACAAAGAGTTGTTCCGTGCGGGAATAGAACCCGCGACACGTTGCACGGTGGCCAGTTGCCGAGCCACCGCGCCAACTGTGCAGTCATTTATATGGTATGATTCTTGTGTTTGAAGATAGGAAACTTTAAAGTGATCTAAAATACGATACTTTTTACTTTAAAATACTCAGAATCATCAAAGATCATTAAATACTGATGGCACTTATTAAATACAACCCGGATCTTTGCAAGGTCTATGCTCCATCTTCGGCCACATCCTCGCCTGGCAGAAATACAACCAAAATAAACGCTTTAATAATACTGGAAACTAAAGGTTGATGAATCAGTAGTTGTTTAGTGTGTTGTTCATCCAATTAGCTCATTCCCTATTAAATGTGACAGTATTAACATTCTTGACTAAAAGTTGTTTACTTCTAGGGAAAGTTAAAATTTGTCATGATCGTGTTGTGACTCAACCTATAAGCATTTGTTATTTGGCCTTGGCATTTGTCATAGCATTCTTTACTATCTTTATATGTTGGATTTACCAGAGACAGTATTTCACAAACAATTACTAAACAATTTTATTACAAAACTTAATAATTGACTAAACATTTACTTTTCCTTTAGACGCTTGGCACGCATAAAATGTTTAAGTTATCGCCAATTTCACTCAAGTAGGACCCCTTTTTTGAGAAATCGGGATCAGCTGATGGATATCTACTAGATTAGAGGAGTTTCAAGTGCGTTACCGGGCTTTGGAGAAGGAGAGGGATTGGTCCCTCAGTAACCTCACTCACATGACTTAATGCTTGACCTCTTGTCCTCAGTAGCTTCTTCATTTCCCATAGGTGGACGGTTCTCACAGTATTTGGCGTTTCCACGATTTGCTAATGTAATTTACTTGGAGTTTACACTCAACCAGTGTAGTAATACCCACGGTACTATCAGCCATGTTTGTTTTGTTTAGGCACAGTCTACACTAGGTGCTTTTACGGTGGTCAACAGTTATCGATTAAAGATGATACAAGTATAACAATTCTTTACTTTGACCGTTGATTTATTTAATACATTAAAAGAAAAATTACAACACGAATGTCGATAGATGTTCCTTTTTATTTACTTTTTATTTTTTGTAATGAATAATATTCTGCCCACCCTTTAATGAATATGATTACCATCACGTTTTAGTAACTACTCTACCATTTTCTAGTTGCCTTTCTCTAATTAAACTAAACTTACTACAAAGTCATCACGTTTTTTTTTCAAAACAAAATGTCACACAATTCTTACACTTAAATCGCCTAGTGTGTATAGTTCCTAGCGAGGTAATAGGAAGCTCTCTATTACGTCGATGTAGGATGTATGTTCAGAACTGTGCAACATTAGCGGCCTCTACTAGTTTCTTCCGTTCCAAGTTCTCCGTGTAGCTTTCCCACAATACATACGTAGATATGGACAAATGGACATATAATGGGTGTGGATATAGTAACTAGAAATCATATGTATGAACTGCATAAGGTATGTTTGGACTTATTAGTGTTCATTTTTGTGAAGACGTCCTTGGAAGATTAATAAGCCTTAAATGTCTGACTTCATCACATCGCAAGCTCCTGACAGTCCTCTGCCATATTATGAGAATAGAGCCTCTTCTCCATAAATGGGTTTGCTTTAATCTCCAATAATAACAAGCGTTCTAGACATTGCAGTTTATATACAAACAGGCAGGTATACAAACAGGTTATATACACAAAATATGTTCTAACTTCGTAAAAATCGGAGCTGCGGACTACCTAGCAGGTTTACCGAGCTCTGGCTCGAAAAGAAGGAGTAGAAACAGGGTGATTTTAAGTCAGTAAGAGTCGGTCTTTCCTTCTTGCCTCGCCTAAGGCGAAAGAAGGCATTCGATAATTTTCCTCCCACAAAAAAACTTCATAAAACTGTCCCCCAAGCGCTAACAACCAAGCAAACAGAAGCACACATTATTTCCTTTGTCTATAAATTCGATGTGAAGATAATGTTTCCCACCGGCAAGTGTTAAGTGTCATAAGTGGGTGCATTCGTGAACAACTAAACAGGAGTAGTTGCCTGTTACTGCCACTTTTAGCATCGGTTAGGGAAATTAGAGCACCTGCTCTTGTTTAGGGCTGGTTGGGACCGATCTTAGGAAGACAGAAGACAAGTAATTTCAATAATTGTGACTCAAAAAGTGTGGGACAGCCATGCTTCGGCACGAATAGGTCGGGTTGACAGGAGTGATACCACGGCCTCACAGAAAACTGTCGTGAAACAATGACTATAAATAGCCGGCAACGGGCTTGTAACGCCTCTAGTGTTTCGGGTGCCCATGGGCGGCTGCGATTGCTTACCATCAGATAATCCGTTTACTCGTTCATATCATAAAAAAACTCAACTGTCAATCTTGATTTTCCTACATATTGAGTTTTTTGATTGACTGTGTGAAAGTGATCAAATCGAAGGTAACAAGGGAACATGATAGCTGTTGTTATGGAAATTAGCACTATTTTTGTGTGCATTGATTGAATTAGCGTTTGATTTTGATAATTAGAGCTCAGTTCGAAGTTGTGTAATGGAGATGTGAGATCTATTTTGTTCATTGTGTTATAGAACTTGTTAGTTCCATTTTGTTATTTCATCCAAACTTAAAATTATTCGATAATATTAAGGGTTCATAGTGGACTGGTTTAGGTCTTTAGACTGAGCAAGATCCGCAGGTGGTGACTACTTAAATTCCGGAGAAGCAGGAGTAGGAACGGTAGTCTTTAGTCAGTGAGAGTCTGATACTTCCTCTCGCCTCGTTCAAGGCGGGAGACAGTGATTGGACGATTACATCAACAAAAAACAAATAAGTCTGAGCATGATGCGTCTCCTTGTCATCTTCTGCTACCCAGGCTATCTTATTGCTAAGCGAGCACTTTGAAAATGACTCTCAATTAGGCAAACTACTCATTTTAAAAACAACATATGCCTCGCAAATCAAAACTAACAGCTGACTACAGACTTAAAAACACGTGTCTTTTTCCTAACAAAATGAATTTTTTTTACCGTATATCGGCATAAACACACTATTAACACGATGCGAGCTTATATCTAGTAAATAGTTCATTTTCCAGCCCATAGCGGGTTGTTAGACATCATAAAATTCGACACGGTAACATTGATGAGCAATTTGCGTTCAAAGCGAGTCATGTGGGACTAGAGTCGGTGTTACACAAAGTGAATATGACTTTATTTAGTGATTTATGAAGTGATTGTTAAAAAAATTATAAGAAACTTTTTAAAAGTGGTTTTTTGCGTATTTTTTACTTACTTTATTTTTCGTAGTCTTACTATCCGCCTTATGGTAAACGATGATGTGGTCAACAATAGAGCACGCATATCCATAAACAATATTTTCACTTAAGATTTGTAAATAACCAGCTTTCCAATTCTAGCAGTTCTTATTAAAAATCTTATGGCGACACGATTTGAAGAATTAACTATGCTTTTGTGTGTAACTTATGAAAAGTGAATTTAATATATTAATAAATTAATTTGTTCCCTATATAGTAAACGCATTTTACTATATAGGGAACGACCTACTTTTAGAACATGCGTATTATATTTATCCACGTGCATCCCTATATGTGCTTATTTGCAATAAAGTTACCACAAACGGATGAAACCAAAACCGAAACCAATTTTTTTTTAATAATGACGTGTCAAGGAAAATGTAACACGAAAATAGCGAATCATAATGTATGAATAACATTCGATAATTATATGAATGGAGTTTCAAAACAGTTGATTTAGGTAATTCTGTGGTCATACCTAGTACCTACTAGTATGATAAGTTCTACACAAATAATTTAATGAGCTTGCTAATTGAATGCCTTAAGGAAAAAATATCAAGTATGCAAGTATTACCTACTGTTGTCGTCAGAAACTTGTTTATGCCATTTACAAGTTTGTTATTTGCAGTTTCCGCACAAGCTCCTTTTTAGGATATGTAGCATCATCACATCAGATGAGCGTGCGTGTGCGCAGCGCGTCGCGTTCAAACACAAGGGATGATTATAAGATTTTTTCGGAAATCCGAAAATATCCCTGTATATTCTTTTTCCAACAATTATCTGGCCTCATCTAGGCGACAAAAATTTCGGAAATATTTTGCAAACAAAATTACGATCCTAAATTATCATTATCTCAGTGTATCTCCAACCTTATAACCTTTGTAATAGGTGCTTGAATTAAGTGATCAATCGCGTCGTAGGTTCCTTATGGCATTATAATTATATAGCACACCATCTTTCTAGTGCTTATGTCACGGTGAACATATCCCGTAACGTTTATGGCACATATTACACCGTTATATGGCGAATTCAGATGTCAGCAGGTCAACCTGTTCCTATTTTGTCTCCTCAGGGTTTCTGCTCATATCCAGAGCCGAGGAAGACAGGGTACCAGAGCTCCGACTCGAAGTAGGAGTAACAGGGGGGCTTTTAGTCAGTAAGCGTTTGACACATTCTTTCGCCTCAACCAAGACGGGGAAGTCATGAAATGATTTCCTTCCCTCAAGAAATACCCTACCTACTAACGAAAAGTAGTCGATTTAAAACTATACCTATATCTGTCTAACTCCCAAGGTAAGAGGCGTCATGATATGTTTATGTTAAGTTAACAACAGAGATTCCTCGTTAAAAGGGTTTATTTTAATAATAATAACTCGACATGGCTATTAATATTGTCTAATTGATCGCATAGTTCACTCATTAGGCGAAAATACTACATTCTGGGGCTACATAAACTACAGACTACTCCAAATTAGAAAAAAATCTCCCATCGCGCATTCGTTACTTTAATCTGTAAGATATTGTTTACCACCTAAATAAGAATATCTACACATCAAAATATACAGGTGCATATTTTTAAATAAAACACTAATTTTTTAACTAACTGGTCAGAAATCCATGTTTTCTTACTTTTAACGATCACTAAAAAAGTTAGTTTAAAAATTATAATTTATTCTTTATTATTCAACTCAATCATTCCGACATTTTTGACAGCCTTTTGTACAATTATTTTCAGTAGATAACTATCTAAAAATAATAATATAAACAAACCCAATAATAATAGGGCGGCTCTTTGATAATAAACATTTGCACGTTATTAATTTTAAGTGGCTGAATTAATGCCTTGATGTCGAATATAAATCATTGATTCTAGATCATCAACGCGTCAGTTAATTTTTAAAACTGAAATTGGTTTGTTAAATAGTGTTAAAATACGAAGACAATTATGGCATTTCAAAAATATATCTTCAGTTGAAGGGAAAGAAAAGTACCTACGTCATACTCGTAACATATAATATTACTTGCAGATATTATCATATTTTTCAACGAAATGAGGAAAATATTTGACAATTTCTTCTCCTGTTTTGATGTATGTCATGTTAAAGTCTAGCGATCCTTATAGGGTCCATCAGCGCCAACATCCCTTCCTCAAAAATTGTTGCACTATCATAAGAATCCCAATTGTCCCAAGTTCCAAGCGTACGCACTCCCAATCGTCAGTCACTTGCCCGATCGCCGGCGTCGTCGGGTCACGGTGGCTCCCTCTACCTAATTGCCGTGACGATCAATATTTGTCATCAATTAAATACCACACGGATTTCTTTAATTATTCCCTCTTACTGTCGATGTCGGCAGTTTTGTGCGGTAGCGTTAACTACGTCATAAAATATGTATTGACGCGCTTGACCGGCGCGTCCACAAATGTTTGAGGGTTAAGTACCAGTTTGTCGTGTTAACTCACTTATCTTTAACGTTCTTTTGTCTTTTCTTTTGGTAGTTTTTGCTGGAGGAATTTGAACCTTGTGGTGTGTTTGGTTTGTCCTGTGATGGTCTGGTTTCTTATCCGTCTATTAAGTTAAATAGTGTTGTATTGGACTCTTATTTATGGGTCGTTATTATATCCTTTTTATCGGAACTTACGACTCAAAATCGAAATCAACTAGAAAACTAGAAACCTCAGCTAGATTTGACAACTATCATCCTTTATAATATGCTACATCACGCCTTTTTATCCCAGAAGGGCTAGGCAGAGGTGCACATTACGGCACGTAATACCGCTATACAATATACACCCACATTTCACTACTTATGTTATAAGTCCCATGTAATAGGGGGTGAGCCTATTGCCATAAACTGGGCACAATTCCAGACTCCATGAGAAATTTTCGAAATACCGAAAACAGTGATGAGCGATCTTAGTTATGAGTCATTATCATATTCTTTTTAAAAGGATTCAAGAAAATCAGCAAGAATTTCTAGTTATTGGAGTTTACAAGAAACCTCAGCTAGAATTAACTATCATCCTTTATCTCCACTCTCTAACAAGATCTACCTACCACGAATGCAAGTCCTTACAGAGTTGTAAGACAATTTGTGGAGCAAACTAATCTGCGATAGGTTACGACGTAACAGCTTACAATGGAGACCTAAGCTCCGCAGCCGTGGTACAGACATAGCTAGACGCTGGACCATGTTCTACGTACGACAGTTTACTAATAACCGATGTCTGAGCTCTGCTGGCTCGATACGTAAGCGCAGAATATGTAGCGTCACTTGGTACACAAATTATGGTACTGATTTGGTTGGAGGATTAAGATTTTGTTGAGAAAATATGAATTTTTTTATTGTGTTTGAGTTTCTTGTCTATGATGCGAATTAAAGTGATAGAAACAGCGTGACAATGAAATGCAGAAATGAAGTTTTGTGGTTCTAATTTAGTTTGTGATCCTGATCGTTCGATTCGATGAATGTAATGTAAATGATGATGATAAATACAAATTCATCTTTCCGATCCGATTCCGATGATAATGAGAATACAGTTAAGTAAATAGAAAGCGTCGAAGAAAGAGTTACTGAATATTAAAATAAACAATACTACAACTAATAGAATCAATGAGCAACCAAATCGAAGGGATGAAACAAAATCTCTAACCAAACAGTGAAACAGAGGTAATCTTGCAAAAGCCGACGACTTCACTGATCTCACATCAAACAAACACTGGTGAGCTCTTACTAAATCGGCAAGTACAAAAAAGCCGAGTGTTTTGAGTAGTGACAGCGGTCTGTCGCGGCTGCGCACAAAGGCTCGCTCTCCGCGCTTGTTTGCTCGCCGGCGCCCGCGCAGCGTATGCACCTTCAATGATCTTTGTTTTTCGTATTTGTTTATCTAAGAGGTGGTTACTGATTATGGATTATTTGGATTTCCATCGGCAGGTGTAGTGGAAAAAGTGCGGGTATTTGTCATAGAGGATGTGAATATAATTTCAAATGCAAAAAATTGAGGAAAGCGTTCAGTAATAGCAGAAATATTTCTCAACGATGATATCACAGCATAAAACTTCAATGTTCAAGACACTATCAAAATACCCCATAAACATAACTGACACAGAACATTCTAAGAAGCTACAATCACTCTTCAAAAGCCACTCCAAAAAAAAAAACCATAAGAGGTTATTAAAACCGTGGACAATGATAAAAATGACCCGTGCTTGTGCAAACCAACACCTGCTTGTGACAAAGATGGCTAATTCGACTTATATTGCACAGCAAGGAGTTCATTATTCTTTTCTCCCATTCTATGGACAAAGAGACCACCTTGAAGCACCAAAACACTATTGTGGTCACTATGAATGGTAACTTTTGACATAAATCGTGTAAAGCAATAGGATTGATATTATTAGTTGAAGTGGCAGATGTTGCAACGTATTTTTAATGTTAAAGTTTGGATCGAGAAATTGGGTTTGTTGCCTAATGTGTAATAGAAATGAAAGTTTGTGTCTGTGTTGTAAGCGTTGTTATTAATTTTTGTGTGTTGTTTGTAGTTTTACCAAGAAAGCAATGGTCTACTTGCGTTTTTAGTTAGATTGACGGGAAATCTCGGCTGAAGTGCTAAAGAGATCTTTATCTGATATTACTCGGAGGTGCGGACTGCCTAGCAAGTTGCCGGTTGCCGGCTCCGGCTCAAAAATCAAGCGTAGGAATGGGGTGGTTATAAGTCAGTAAGAGTCTGTCCTTTCGGCTCTCCCAAGGTGAGAGAAGTCATTAGATGATTTTCTGCCCTCGAAAAAAAAACTAGACCTCATATTCAGCACCAACATGATTGTAAGCAGACTCATTTTCGAAATTCTTTGTTTCGCAATAAATCATCTACAGACGATAGCATCCATCGATCTCACGACAAACACCTGAATAGCAAAATAACAAAACTAAATCGATAATTTGCTTCGGTATTTAAATACGTATTTCAACAAAGCAGATCTGTGTTCTATTTGAATGCAGCAGAAATATCATCTGCTCACAATAATAGGCTCTCTCAGTAGTCATTAAGTGAGTGTTTTTTGAGTATGGGCGTGAAATACGTGAATTGGGGGCTATTTTCTGTCATAATTCATTTGTACCGTGAAGTTGGCGCCATGTGGTGGCCTCTTGTACTATAATCGCTTTTGGACTAGCCGCAGTATATGGAGGATTCGAAGAAAGTTGAAAGTATATTTACAGAATGTGAATAAAGGAAATATTTGGTTTCATATTAAAATGTCGTAAGAAGAAAAAGTTGGTGTGCTATTTAATAGGCTCATATTGTTAAGTACAAGCAATGGACTCATGAGGATTATCTTAATAAACTAAGCAAGTACATATTCCTTGGAAAAAGTTACATTGGTAAGTATTGAACACATTGGCGCTCAGTGTGATGTCTCAACTAATTGGTAAAAATGTACTTCGAAATTGAACATGTTGAACACCTTTATATGGTTTATTTAGAAATTCATTAATACTTTACCCTGTTTTTTCCCTGTAATAACGTCATAACATAACTGACCTACCAAAAATAGTCATCCTAAGCCAAACATTCATCTGAATTCTTACATATACTACACGCAACACCATTTGGCTCAAACGCCCGAGACTGAGCGGCGATCTCAAAACGTAAACTGGACACAATACTCGAATTTGTTTCTAATGAATCACCGACACGCCCCCAAACTTTTGTAGGAGCCGGCAACGCCATTGAAGTCCAGACCCATAAAATAACAAGCCTATAAAGCAGACCACTGTCTGTATGACACGTAAACAATGAATGAACAAGGGATATGAAAGTGTGGGCAAAAAAATATTATGCTTTGGGAAACATCCAAAGGTTTGGACGAAGGATCTCATGTGCTTTAAAAGTAATTAAAAATTGTTGTGGTATCAAAAGTTCTAAGGTATCTAAAAGTTCTAAGGTATCAATATAATCAGGGAAAAGTAAGTGATGCCTTAAGACTAGAATAGGCAAATATCTAATTAGTCGGTCAGTTAGGTATTGCAAAAATATTATACACGTATTTTTTTATTATGTTTTATAAGGAAACAATACTTAGATGACACGAATCAAACGCTAAAGGTAATTTCTATTTATAAAACGTACCTAGAAGTGACGTTACACGATATTTCAAATCAATATATCGCCAAAAGTATTTGTTTCCGTATTAGTAAGTCAGTAGTAGTAAGTATTTTGTCAAAGATGAATCAATCAGTCCAAGAAGAAGTCACAGAAGATGGAAGATGTTGTTAAACAAGGTATTTATATTAACAGGCATTTAGTAGGATTATGTCTTATTTAATAATCACCATTGACATCATCACATCTTAATCTATAAAGAAAACATTATCAAGCCAAAGAAAACAAATAAAAAGCGAAACAAATTCAAAAACAACTTGAGACCATTATCATTTCATTCCTTTGATCTTACTATGAATGAAGATAGCGAAGAACTAAGTAGGTATCTACAAAACGTATATAATGCCTCTATGCCTCGCTCTAGGCTTCACACAAAGCCTTTTGAGAAATACTGCCATAACAAGGACACAAACTTTTGTCGAGAAATAACATGGAAAAGGAGATTTTAATGATATCTTTATGTTGGTACCCCTTTGTGTCTTTATGTTGGTAGAACTGACTAAAGGGGGTCGTTGTTATGTTGGCTATAGTTTTAGTACTACGAGTATTAAAGTAGTGATATAATTCATATAAAGTAGGTATATAAATGATAAGATGTAGTATTGTGCAATTAGGTCCCAATGATGGCAGATCCAAGATCCAATATGGTATTAAAATTTGATGCTCATCATCTTGATGTAGTTGTCATCAACTTTTAACTTACAAGTGCAAATATACTCTCCTAATAGTAAGTGGCTATTCTGTATACCTTACGTCTTATGCTGATTATTTAACGTATAACATATATACTAACTTACCTCTATTTTTATCTATGTTACAGCTACACCTATAGGTTTATTGTCCCACTAACGTATACTCGCGCCAATTTTTTCTCAAGCATCAAAATGGCGGACGAAAGAAGCCATTTTGCGTTCGAAATTTTAATTGGAACGATAAAGGGCTTTCGCGGAATATTTTAAGGGCAAGCGGCCAGTAGCCGCGCAAAAAGTTTTATCTCGCGTCGATTAAAATTCCGTTTGAAAATCGAACAAATAGGTGCTTTTTGTCGAACCACGCCTGCGCGGTGACGGCAACACTTTTTTAATGGCCACCAATATGGCGGACATTGACATGATGAAAGATCGCTGTAATTAGCCGATTGTTGTAGTCGAATACTGTTTTTGTAAGGGAATCCGGTGGTTCGGCAACATTGGATATTTAAGAGATGGCGTATTTCTGACGAGATGTTAGTTTTTGTAAGCTTTAACTCGAAAACTTTGATAGATTTATTATGGAGCGGAAACGGCAAGTTAAAACGAACTAATAGAATCATTAGCAATATGATCTGAGGTCTAATATTACCCAATTCATTAGTCGAAACAGAGTTAAATGTGGTCCAAAATTATACAAAGATGATGAATGCCTCAGTAGCTAAAGTATCAATGACACATACCACAAATGCCTGGTACACACCTGCGGACGATTAACACGAATGTCAAAATAGAATTTCGAACGAAAATATTTCCTTCCCGAAGTAAATTAACCGGGAGACATCATTCAACCACATTATCTTTATCGTCAATGAAGTGACAATAACCCTTATTCTATACACGATAAGGTAGAATTTCAAGAAAGAGGTAGGATACCATCAGTATATTAGATTGTAGCTTTAGAGTGTGACTTAATTACTAGTGAAGTATACACATATGGGTATAAAGTGAACGGTATCGATACCGCGAGAATCGAGATTTCTCCGTCTGAATAGTTTCTCGATTATCGGGCTAATGGTTTAATTATGTTGATAGTTGTAAAAGGACTAGTTAGACTGATTTTATCCTGCAGTAAGAGGTGATTATGTGAATGAGGATTAATATTTAAGTCTGTTTGTGTCGTTTCGGAAATGAATTGGGTTTCTATAAATAAAACATGTGGAATACGTGTTGGGAACTTTGTCTACATTTAAAAATGAAGCTAGTACCTATCACTCAATTCATTCATTTATGAGCTGCTTTGGAACAGTCTACTGACTTCCTACCTCACTCAGCTTTTATGAAATTTTTACTTAACCCAGTCCTTAGCAATTATTTACGGAACAAAATCGTCACCAAGGAATAGTTTAAGTAATCATTAAATGTCTTTAAGCATGGTAGTTAGTCAGGCCAAAAAAATATTGTCTGCTAACTTAAATTTAGTATCAACAGAAATCTATCAGGTTTTGCCTCCCATCTTCTCTTTATAACATCAGATCTCGGCATAACATTAGATTTTCAGACCATGCACACAACTCGACTAATTCCATCCTTAACAATCATAACCAAAACCCATAGACAATTAGTAACGGCCATAACGAGTGTCATGTTCCACGGTTTGTCCATAAATCATATTTTTTTCGCGGCAAAAAACGTAAACGGCAAAATGTCTGCTAATTGACGTGTTCCTGGTTTCACTAGTCTCATTATGCTGCGGGTATGCGCGCTCATCAACGATACGGCAAAGATTAAATTTGGAAAGTGATGTTTTGGAACGGGTACTTTATCTAGGATTTTAACTGGTATTATACCTACACAATGAATTAGTCAACAATGTACAAGCTGATTTTCATTTATTGATACTGATTTGCATAGATTTTTTTTACAATTTAAGTGTCAGTGCCTTATGATTTTATTTGCAACTGTTTTCTTATTTCTAGCATTATGTAACTACATTATTTTTAACAGTAGTAGCTCATGACCTCTTGCTAAGATTATTAAGATTTCGTAATGGATGATATATGTAAATCAGCACTATATTTAATTCTCATAAAAATGTCGTGTCTACAACATCTCTGCTCTATGTCCGTCGCCTACGCCCGCACGGTAGCTACAGCGTGATTTATAAATCTATTTTAATTTACTTGTTCAAATGAATAAATGTTTTGGGTGATATTTTTACGAGAGCATCGTTTATAGCTACAGCCTGTGATAAATGCTAAATACGGTGATGGATTTGTTGGTGCTTAAGTACCTATTTATCTAATGTTTCTTTTTTATTTGATTCGGTGCTTTTTGTAACGAATATAGACTTTACTTTAGAAGGGTTTAGAGTTTTTGTTTGCGAAGGTAATATACGTAAAAAGGTAACATGCTGATTGTCTTAAAAGTATATTTTTTTATTTCACTTATAGAGGCCAAGGTACTCTTTCTTTCAAGGGCGGAAAGTCATCCAATGGCGTTTTCTCAGCTTGGGTGAGGCGAGAAGGAGTGTCAGACTCTTACTGCTAAAACTAAACCGTTCCTTCTCCTGCTTCTCGAGCCGGAGTTCCGAGCCTGGTAAACCCGCTAGGTAGTCCGCGGCTCCGGATCAAGCCCAAGGTACTAGATTTGTTTTCGACAAATGAGAATAGTGAAAGTAAGTAGGTAGTACTGATACGACCAATTAAGGTAATCAAAATATAGATATCAATGAAGATAAAGGTTTGTATTAATTTCTGACTATTTTAATGTGCCACAAACTTGTTTATGTGTCGTCTATGAGAGAGTTTTGAATGTTCCTCACACAAATGTCGGATAATAAAGAAGAGATGAACCAATCCTTATTTTAAACCAAACAGTACGTACTACTTCTTACCTTACCAAAAAAATAATATGGAAGGAACATCATTTGTCTCAAAAATTGTTCAAATTTTTTTCTTGCAATTTTTTGCATAGCCACGTAAATCATAATAGTGGATTCCATACATTTTTGTATGAGAGCGGGCCATATTTGCGACGGCGTTCAGAATGCCACATCATTTGTATGGCAACACTGGCAACACGTGGATGAAATGTGTCGTGTCATTAGTGAGTATGCATGTTGCTAATTTTGGCTTTAATTAGGACGCTGATTTTCTTGGAGATGACTTTTTTGGGAGTTAGGAAGTCTGTTAAATGACGTCTTCATGCTTATGTGTTTGGATGACAGATAATAACTTATTTAGGAGAATGACTTCCCTAGAGAAATCAATGCTTAAATAAATGTAAGTAACTGCTAAACTTTGCCCTACATTTTCTCCTGTGTCGTGGATGCGTTCACAAACATACAAGTTCACATACACATGACACCCAGGCCCGAAACAAGTGTGTGGATCACACCAAGAGTTGCTCCGTGAGGGAATCGAAGCCGCTACATGTTCCACGGCAGCCGGTTGCCCAGTCATTATTAAATTATAAAATTAACCTTAGTCTACTATTTCAATCGTAGGTATAGTCTAAATATATCTACCTGAGTACCACCTAGTATACAACCACATTCTAACAACACAGTTTCTAAAGCCACAATTAAGTTATGGGCATAACTATTTCATACGAAAACCGAACGCTATCATAACAGTCAACCTCAATTCTCCCCCAGCTTCAACAAACACCTTCTAAGCCAAAATCAATGAAGCCAATCATAATTAATAACATTTATATTTATATCACACACATTCAATAAGGAAAACTGTTCCCCACAACTTTTACAACCAAACCAACCAATTATCGACTCTACCGCCATCTACCGAACGCAAAAATGACAGCAAAATATGTTATGGCAGACAATTTTTTCCATCTCACCCCACAAAATTAACTATTTTCCCCTTCCGAATACTAAATACCTATTTAGTGTATTCCGTAAGTGCGAAAGAGACAGCAGGTATCGGATATCACCCCTTGTTTGACGTTTATGACGTCGCATGAATAGGATTGTCACCCTCCGGTTTTGCCGCTAACCGACTGTGAAGATAGTTGGTGTTTATTTTAAGTAACAAGTAACAACCCTTATCTAATTTTGATTGAGTTTATCCGTTTGTGAAGATTTTTTGGTCGCCATCTTGTTGTGAGCTTATAAATTGATGTTTGCCGATTTATAGGGTTATTAATATCTGATGGGAAAAGTTTCATCTGATCTTAATTATGTGCAGTAACAACCCGGCCATAATTGCTTGTAGTAACCAGCTTGTAGTTGTTGGCTTTTAATAGCAATTATATTTCGATGAGTTTGATAGGTATGTAAGTTTTACAGATTTTTTTATGTTATAAACGAGTACTTAGACGGATCACTTCATTATAAGCTATCGTCGCCGCCCATGGACAACCGAAACACCAGAGGCGTTACAAGTGCATTGCCGGCTTTTGGGGGTTAGGAATTAAAGGGTTGTTGGGGAATTGCGGATTGGGAAGACGTAATTGGGCCTCCGGTAACCTCACTCACACAACGAAACACAACGCAAGCGTTGTTTTACATCGGTTTTCTGTAAGGCTGTGGTATCTCTCCGGTCGAGCCGGCCTATTCGATACAGATAGATTTTGTTTTCTCATCTTCAACCACTTCTGTAAAAATGACAGCCTGAACTCAAATCTTGTATTGCAGTTATGGCCATTTTATTCGGTTCCATTTTCAAATCTTCAATTTCGTGGAATTAATCTTTAACAACAGTTTCATCTAATTTGTTTTACAAACTCATAACTATAACACCAATGTTGTTCATGTGGATTAATATAATGTTTATACCAACTGATTTTGAGACGCTAAAGAAACGATATACTTATTTTCTAAAATGTACATTCCGTTGTTTTCTTCCATTTCTACAAAAACATCATCTGTTTTTATTGAATCACGTGTGTTAATGATTCTATTAATAATATTGACTTCATTTGGTATTTTTCTTTGCATATTTTATTTAATGTCATCTTATTTGCTATTATTGTTCTGTTTATCCAGTTCGAGAAATATTCCATATTTTCTACTAAGAATAAATTACTCATCTTAAATGTTACCTTATTCTATTTCTATAGCCGACGAATTTATTGTGGTTAGTGTTGGCGCCTAAATGCATAGTTTACGTTTATGAATTACTATTTTCCTGTTTCATGTTTTATACTTGCTATTTTTGTCAAGCAGCTTTATCTTGTTATACTTAGTACGATTAGATCGTTATACAATTTTACCATTATCAAAAAAGTTATTGGAATCAAAGAAAAAAATAACATGACCTTTTCAAACGATGCCTTCATCAAATAGGCACTTATTATAGCGCAAAGACATTCTTACAATAAAAGTTATATAAATCAAAATATAAATAACAGTGAGCAGCTTCGTTGTAAATCATTTGTGCTAATTTGAAACGGATCCGTAAACACGGACGCAGCAGAATTCATCAAACCAATGCCCCCTCGGCGCTAATCCTACAAAGGGACCAGCAGAGAACGCTCAAAAGGATTTAACAAGCGGCATTCACGACTGCTCATTATATTTTTATACTTTATACCTCTGGTGGCGGGCATAAAGTGTGCGATCAAAACGCGCGAACCCCTACAAAAGGTAATTATGTTTTGATTCCTACAAAAAAAATCGAGTATCACAAAGGAGACTAACGAGATAAGAGCGTGCTAAATCGCTCCCCCCGACGCCCGCGCGGATCAATCGGCAGGCCCGCGGTGGATTGGCGGAGCGGGCCGGGTCTGGCGGGGCGGAGCGCCACTCGCCACGCCTGCCCCAGGCTCCCGGCCGCCGCGCGCCGCCACTGTCCGCCAGTCAACCTCCGACTGCGCCCGCATGCGTACACGATCCGTAGATCGCGCCCTAGTGTGAACCGGCTGTGCTAAATGGAACTAACCAGCGTTCAATGTTAAAGAAACAAAGTTACGAGGACAAGGAAGTGAACATGGCGATTCAGAGTGTTTCGAGGTACCCGAGCAGCCCTGCCGAAGCGACGGAGCCCCCCAAGGCGTCGAGGATCAGCTTCAGCGTGGCGTCAATATTGGCGGATACGAAGGCGAGCCAAGTGGATGAGACGGCGGAGATGATCAGGCACCACAGGACGATCCCGGAGTCTCCGTTGAGGCAGTCTCCGTCGGCGCAGCCCGAGCTGCCCGGAGGGAAGTCGGTGTCTCCGCGGCCGTCGTCTCAGACGCCACCATTGAATTTGAATATATCAAATATGTCAGCGACTGTAACTTCGTCTGAAGATGAGTACGAGGACTCAGTTAACCAAGAAGACTCGATAGTAGACGTAGAAGACCTGCAGAACGGCTTGCCGAGTGAGGACGAGGAGCGAGGTCCGTCGGAGAAGGCGCAGCTGGTGCGGCCGACGCCGTTCAGTGCGCTGGCGGTGGCGGCGTACGGGTTGACGGGCTGGCCGGGCCCGCCGCCCGTCGTGCCTTCCTTCGGCCCGCTGTTCCAGTCACATTTCCCTGTTGGACCTTTAACAGGTTAGTTTACTTTTACATCTTTTTTGCCATAGAAGATTTGTAGACTGCACAAATGTTATATTTTTAAGAAATTCTTTGTGAGAATGGAAAGTTAGAGATTGTGTAGCCGTAGTATTTTCGTTGCGTTATTCTTTACTTTTATCTTTTTAATCTCGAAATTTTTGGGTTTCGATTACTTAGACTTTGATATTGTGATTTCGGTAAATAATTTTAGTACGGTGTTTTCATAGTTAGATGTGTAGAATGAGGCAGTTTTAATCTTAGTAAAAATTTATTTGCTTGCATTTTATTTAGATATGTGTGAGTAAATATTAGGCCGATGCTTCATATAGAATTTCTTTTATTTATTTTTCTTTTTTGTGATTAGAAAATATTTTCTCTTAAAAATATTATACTAATTTAGTATCTTAGTTCTGTAGTTATTTATTTTATTTACACTATTTTACATACGATGACTAACTTAATGCCGGGTAATGTGCTACAAATTAGTTTAGTAAACACAAAACGCTTTTTAATTCATTACATACATATGTATATATACAAATAAAGTATATATATAGAGTATTGCTAGGACGGTTAACCTTACAAATTAAAAATAGAATGTAACATTGCCTAATTGTTGACTTGGCTATCCAATGAATAAAATATAGGTAGTTAGGTACAATCCAAAATTAGTTCGGCACGTATCGCCTGTTGTGGCACGGTTTCCTCTATTTTAAACAATAACTACATATAAGTAAGGTAAACATATATAACGTAAACAAATAAGTTATTAATTAAGCTGCTAACACCATAACAATAATTAATATTATCGTGCCTAATTATTACCAGAAATCGATGTGACAAACAAAATTTGGAAATTCCGATTTAATTTAAGTAATAACGAGGAAAAATACGTTATTAAAATTAATTGATAACAGTTATAATATAACATAATATAGTAACGTATTTTTGCAATAATAATTTATATATTACTGCTATCGTTTTCCTGCATACCGCTTTATTAATTAAAATATTTTTGCTCCACCCAATTATGATATTAAATTATTATTTAAACCTAATTACGTTCGTTGACGTTCAATTACATAAATTGTATATTTAATTATTTCCTTTATATACATATATACACGTTATACGCGATTAATTTATCCGGATTCATAAATAAATGTTTGAGAATATATGTGACTATCAATATCGTCACGCCTTTTATCCCCGAAGAGGTAGGCAGAGGTGCACATTACGGCACGTAATGCAACTATGCAATGTACACACACTTTTCACAATTAGAATTATAAGTCTCATGTAATAGGGGGTGAGCCTATTGCCATATACTGGGCACAATTCCAGACTCCGTGCTACTACTGAGAAATTAAGAATTATTAATTGTGTGACTATTATATGTATAATAGTACTTATATAAAGATCATTATATAATAATTGCATTTAAAACAAATCGTTTTATAAATTATAAAGTAATTAGTAAATAACTGTTCTAGTTAATTCATATTAATCATTTTATATCTAATGAATTAATTTGCATTAATTCTTGGGAAACTATTAATTGTTGTATTAATTAAATGATCGATTATGTTATGTAATAATAATAATTCTTCGGTAACTTGATAATTGGAATTTTAAATAGGTTTAATAAATGGCCTATTAAACCTGTTTATATCAACATCATCATCATATCAGCTAAAAGACGTCCACTGCTGAACATAGGCCTCCCCCTATGACTTCCAGATAGGCCGTTCATACCTAGGTCATTAAATAAAAATAGGTTTCAAAATTTGATTAAAATGAAAGATCTAGAAATGAGTAATTTCTACCGTAGCTAATGCCACCGAGACTAATTTACATTTTTAATATAATAAAGAAAATATGACTGATTTACCTCATAAATAAATAAAAAAAATCGGCGTAACAAATTCGTTAACATAATTTATTTATTTTAATTTCATTTAACATTTATACAAATAAAATAAGCAAATTATTATTTCATTTTACTATCTTATTTTGAAATGAAATTATGTCACATTTATACTACATTCAATTCAATTAATTTTCAAAAGCTTATTGTTATCAATTTATTTGTCTACAAACATCTTGTTATGGAAAATCCTTTAACCCTTCATTCGCATCGGTAGGGTATCAGGGACCGATGTCTTTCGAAAACAAAAGCGGTACATAAATAACGGATCAGTAGAATGCGTAAACAATAGAGCATCAGTTTCGACAACACGCCCGGATTTGGGGGATTGGGAGAGAATTTGTGATTGTATAAGTTTGCCGTTGAAAGGGTTAGAAGTTCGTGGAAATTGGTTAGATATGTAGGTACTGTCTGATCTCACTTTTTTTTTCTAAGGTTTAATTCAATAAGCAATATAATTATATTAAATAAAAAGGATATCCAAATAGAATATTATATTTATTACATACTTCTTTCGCTTCATCAACAGTCATCAGCCCTTTTATGTAAGTTTAATATAAAACTTGTTAAGTTGTTGTTATAATATAGTAATATATTCCAATTATAATCATATACATATATGCCTATTATATACATAGGTAGTTAATTTATTGTAAAATAAAATGTGGCCGTTAATAGTTATTTTCCTTCATTTCACATTATACATTATTTGGAAAACCCCTTTGAAACCTATCAGTTACAAAATATACCTAGGTACCTATTTAAATTTAATAAACCCTTTGAAATTAATTTGTATACCTGACCTAACCTAATATAGATACCTATATGTCGGTTTTCCATTTTTAGATTAAATGTATACATTTGTAATAAAATTACATTTTATAATTTCAATTTACATATGGGATTTGGGACTTTCCAATTGGCATATATTTTCTGTGATTTAAAAATACTCACTTATTTAATTCCACGTTTTACATTCATACTAATCATTTAAAATGATTATTTATACATATAACAACATAACAAACGACTTAATGATTATATTCATCATTTATAAATACTAACAGACATACATTACATTACATTTTTTATCAAACGGCATTCAATAACATTCCTTCAATTCTAATCCAACATTTTTAATCGATTATCACATCCTTATATAGTAAATCGAATATATAATCGAGTACTTCACGTCAATACTACTATTAAAGAATTAATATTAAACAAAAATTATCCCTGACATAATTTCTCGGATTATTATTCGATTACGGTAATCGATACTAGCGATTATAGTTTACTTAAAGTTGTTTTCTAATCGGGAAATCGATTTGTTTTTAACTCGATATAAACGTTAGAGGAAATCCTTTTTAGTAATCGATTTGATTGCTATCGACTTATTTGGGGTTAAAAGTGCAAGCGGGTATTAAATTAGTTGCTAATTTGGCATTTATTAATACTTTTTGTGCTTAAGTAAAAAAAAAAACTTAAAAGGTGGTATTGCCTCACTGTCTAAAGGAATGATTTCCACCTTCCTGTTGTTTTTATTGAACGGTAAATTACTACTTAAATGCTTTACCACCAAATATGGTAGGACAGTTTTAACAACTTATACAACAATTACTTAACATACTTTGTTTGGCGTAGAAATCGAACCTATAACCTCATACTTAGTAGTCACAATAAGATATACTATGCCCAAAGTTTCATAGGATGAAAATTAAAAAGTAACTCAATGAAAGAGGTTCATATAGAGACCAGATTGGTGATATATTAAAGAAGGGCCAAATTAAAAGTACCCTTAACCGACGAGAATGCATGAAAAGACTGATGACTTTTGATAAAGCGAAACAGATATGTAAAATTCGTAGCAATTGGCATACCATTGGAGACAGGTTAGGAGTGAGGTTATGTATGTATGTATGAAAGAGGTTTAAAAGCATAGGTAGGTATACAAATACATTTTACCTTATGGGAGTAGGTAAATAGGTAAAGGTTTGGGATGCCCAATTTCAACTTATTCGATAACCCAATTACCTAACAAGAACCCACAAACCAACTGAATCATAATTTCACCAACTTATTACAAAACTTTCAAATATATTTTCACACCAAACCACAATACAGTAACGTCAAAAGCAATAGATTTGCAAAAACAACTCTTATAACCTACGTAATAAAATCGTTATCATAATTCCCCGTGGACGTGCGTGTGCGCAACAGCCACGCCCTCTGTCAAGTTGAAATAAATTGTATTGTCAACACATAAGTCATGATTACACGGTACAGGTTGGGTAAAAGAGTATTATTGTTGTTGTTGAATATTGCTTTCAATTGCGTTGTCGGTCTAATGGTCATCATATTCTTCGATTGATTTTAGGTTTAATTACTAACGGCCGCACTCAGAGACATTTAATAGTTACTCAAACCATTCCTTAATAACGATTTTGTTCTGAAAACAATTGCTAAGGACTGGGTTAAGTAACCATTAAATGACTCTGAGTACGGTGGATAGTCGAGCAAAGTATTATTAGGTTTTGTACATTTTGAATTTCGATCGTTGCTTGTAGTAGGTATTTTTGCACGTTGTATAACTTATGACTAAAGGCTCTAGAATTATGGCCAATATATGGCAAAAGGCCCTAAATTTTCTAAGTCTAGTGACAGTGACTATACTTAATACACGCGTAAAAATGCGTTATAGTGCTAAACGATTATCGCAAACACATAATAAATAATCTTTTCTTTGCAATAACTAAACGCAATACTTTTCTCAGTGTCTAGCTGACAGATGCAAAGTAAGACATAAATGATTAACTACTGCCATTAGCAAGAAAGTGATGAATGATTCCTTAATTAGTCACTCGGCCATTAATAAAACCACTTATTTTGTTAATTGCGTCATTTTATAACCACAAATGTAAGCAACTATTACGTAAATGACACAATAAGTTGTAGACAACGTTTTTGGTCGGTAAACTCGGCAAACGTGTAAAGGCATTTATTACATAGGAATGTTATTTTTGAAGCAAATATTCTATATAATATAATATAGAGATAGAAGTTATAGACGAATTCTTTTTTATATCAGTATAATAAGGTTGCAGATAGCTACTAGATGTAGGTCGTTTCTGTAGAAGTCATTGGAGAGGGCCTATGTTCAGCAGTGGATGTTTTATGACTGATATGATCAGTATAATAAGGTTGCAGATAGCTGCGACATACAGGCTGCTTCCAACAAGCTTATCTAGAAGTTATTGTGGAATGCCTATGTTCAGCAGTGGACATTTTATGACAGTAAAATTAGAAAAATTAGAATGTACTTATAAACATCAACAAATACATATTTACCACCTTAAATATAATTATATACAAAGCAACCTAAACACTAGAATCTCTTGAATTCAGAAACTTAAGTTCGCGTGCTTTCAAACATTACTTCTACATAGCCAATAGAGTTGGCTACCAGCGAGTATACCTCGGCTATAGACGCCGTACATACAATTACGACCGGCTAATCGCGCCGGCCCGGCTATCGAGCCTTATTAGCCTCTAATATCGCATTGTGAGAAACGTTTAGTTCACTGCTACGTACATTTCCATTCTTAATTGTATTACTGAGGTTTGGATGCACTGGGAAATTAAAAAAATATATATTTTGAACTAATTTGGTATATTTTTGTTTTCAAAAGACGACTTTGGAAAGCAATCATAAATTATTTATAAACTAAAACTAATATTATTTAATAAAAGGGTGTTCGAAAATGTGTTAAAATTAGGCCTGGTACTTAATTTTTTTTGACACACTTAAGTAATTTTACGGGTCACTTTTTACACTTTTTTCACACAATAATTTGAAATGATAAGGAATATTTTTCAACAGCACTTAAAACACACGCTCGTAAATAAAGCCTAATTACTAGGTAGCAAAAAAAATATACTACCATTTCTTAGTCCTTATTTCTTTAGTCATAAGGTTGTGAATAAAAAGTCCTGTGATAGTAGTTTTGCTATAGGGTAGGGGTGTAATAGGAGCTAAGCTAACCCATTTCTCGCTTCGCTTCGTTTGCAAATTGAAACAGCTTCGGTGCAGTCGCACTTACCACTTGTGTATGCATAGGTACTTTTACTAGTACTTGTAGCCTTTGAGAAGGTATGGTCAATAAAATGCCACCTTCTCTGTAAAAGAAAAACGTTCCTTGTTGCAATTTTACATTTAAATTTGTTCGCGACAATCGATCAGGAATTTTTACAACCTTCTTCAACCTCCATTTCTTTAAGTTTAATAAGTCTGAAGAATATTATGCTGAAAATGGTATCAAAATCGGTTCAACCAAACCCGAGATAATCGCGTACAACCTTACATAAACACAGATCAAATTAAAAACCTTATATTTTTAAAGTTGGTTAAAAAATCTTTTTAACACCTTTTTCAGTAGGTACAATGCTCAACCAACTTCACGCTATACAGTGAAGCGCTACGCTCTCGCATAGCTTGTAATATAACCATGTTTTACACGCAAAAAACTAGCTTACCACAGTAAATATAAAAACTATGCAATTAATATTAGTTAGTAGTGCTTGAAAACATGCCAAGTTATTGTTTCTCAACTTTGTAACAACTTAGAAGAATTGCGAGCAAAACTGTTGTTACTTTTCTTACTAAAACCGCGTAATAGCCACCGATTTACTAAGAAAATGCAAATCAAATTGTATTATTTTACATTTGAAATTATTCGTTTGTATGAAAACAATAGCTTTGTTATTACTTTGTAGGTACAATGAGATAATTATTTCAAAGATTAGATAAAATTTTGATTATGTACTTAGTTATTCTGTTTGTTGGGCTATCTCATTGTTTGTTAGGTCGTAAAAGTCACTGGCAATTTGTCATTGAACCCATGTTCAAGTAGGCTAAAGTATTATTCAGACTTTCGACTCAATAATAGTTGACTGCACCGTTGGTGCTAGCTAGGCAACTGGCTGCCACACGGAGCAACTCTTTGTGTGATCCACAAATTATTGTTTCTGAGTGTCATGTGTATGTGAACTTGTAGATATGTTTGTAAATCCTAGTGAAGGGAAACGTATATTTAAATAATAACTTAGTATAATAAGCTTCTGTACTTACGGTACACCTCTACTTACCTCTTCATGAAGTGACATTATCTAATCTTTTCATGTTAACATTAAAACGAGGTCAAAACAAAATTTCAACACATTCACACAAAACAAATAATTTGGAAAGGCGTACACACACTGCTGCCAATTGGATACCACACGGAAAATGGCCTCGTAAAAACTGTAAAGCCATTAAATAATTTGCAAACGAGTAATGAAAAGTATCCATTGTCATGCAATAACCACGACTTTTGAACACGTAACTCTTTTTTACTATGCATAAACATTTTCCACTCGCCTGTACATTACGCCATTTCAAACAAACTTATTACAAACAAAATGTATGAAATGTCATTAAAAACTTGTGTGGAAAAAAGTTTATCTCACTTTTCCACTCGAAAGTACTTTCAACTTTCTTGCGGTCAATTCTGAGTACATTCGCTAACGAAGTTGTTTGTAAAAACTTTTTGAATTGTTAATAAATAATGTTGTTTAAACATGATCCTTAGGTCTCTTGCATAAATTGTACTTTTCTACTTACATGTACATTTATTTTTATTTCTATGTAATCTTAGTACAGTCGTGAACGAAATGTGGAAGGAAAGTGTTATACAGGATGAAGAAACTATAATGCTGTTACTAATATTATTATGTATCTAATTTTTTTTGGTCTCGACATGTAATGTACAGCTACTGAAAACCGCGTTAAGTACAAAAAGTGTAAAACGTACGTAGTTTACGATGCTACAGACATTTATGTTTCTAATGAAATATAAACGTAGATAACGAAACGGAATTAATGCAAAACGTAATTAGTTTTAACTGAGTAACAAAGCGACTGGGAGCTTCTTGTATTAAAAATAATAAGTATTGAATTTGCACCATTACTTTATCGCATGTTGTGACTGCCTTATTGATCTAATCAATTTGACTGTCAATAAAATTGACTGTCAAACTGACTGACTGACTGACTTTTTATAGGTAGAGTCTACAGTTGTAATAGATTTCTTATAATAAATTGGCCTAAACGTAAAATTAACTGCATCATACAGCTCTGCCTATACCCTTTCGGGTATAACAGTCGCGATATAACATAACAATTTCCGTTTATACTCAGTTAACGAGATCACCGAAGCATTTTTATTGCCCCGCACTCGATTTCATGTATTTCATATAAAGCAATCATAAAAATATGGCATAATACGTACTTCGTATCCACATTATAACAATTCGATACGTAAATACGATGTTTAAATTAGTGAACAAATTCTATTCGCATAAAACGAACGTACAGACGTATATAGGTACGTTTCTCGGTTCATATTTGACCGGTAAAACGTATCAGCGAATCAGGGTACAAAGGTAGGCTTTGCAACCACTGAAAAATAAAACACAGTGGAAACTGGTTTCTTATCGTTCCCGCACAATGGGCTGCAACCGCTCCAGGCAATATTGGACGCTTTTACGAACTAAAATACCATTAATACCTTTTCCTATTTGTTTACGATCCAGAATAATGGTCTATTAAGTATGTTAAATTGCTTTCGCGAAAATGCGTATTTTGCTGATTAACGTAATTGTTAGCTCGGGTCTTGTACCTAGTTGCTCGCTGTAATAGCAATTGTTGGCCTTATCATTTTGATTAAGTTATACTTCTTGATACAAGTTACTGAAAATCTTATTCATTTACTTACTTGGTTTGTTTTTAACAAATTTTTAACTAGAATAATAATTCAGTGTTGATGTGCCTTAAAACTATCGAAGCGCCATCTATGAAGAAGAGTTATACAGTAGCTATAGGAATAATGTATTTAAGAAACTTTTTTCGTGGGAATGTAAGAGTTTTGTCAATATAATGACCTTACATCACTCTTCGGTCCTCCATCTTTCTCCACACAAAAAAGACACATCAATTAGTCTCCATTTTAACGTGAAAAAAAGAAAAATGAACAAACACCCTCTATAACATATTTCCAATATTAGATAAAGCTGCCTATTCACGTAACGATTTTTTGTCGTCCTAAGTAAAAAAAGTAGTTCGTGTGTCGTATAATTAGCAGGCAGTCCTTATCATCGCATTGGTTGCGTGTGACCAGGGTATGCAATGTGCTCATTATTCTTATACTAAAATACCAAAAACAGGTTCATGATTAATGTCGACAAACAATTTAAGTAATTAAAGTACCGTTGTTTTACTTAAAAACGACGAAAAAGGTTGTATATTATGAAGGTACCTAAAGGTACAGTTTGGTTTTCAAATTAGTTAATGTAGGCTTTGTTGACTACCAAAAATACTTATTTTGCAAATACTTTTAATCTTAAAAAGGCATTTTTTACCTTCACATTTTTGATACTATTCCTATAAAACAAGCTTTTCTTAGTTTAGGACATTTAAAACCATAGAACCATAGATTCATTAGAACATTTAAAAAATGTATCAGAAAAAAGTCAACCAATCCATGTTCTTTTTGTGTACATGTAAATTATACAAAAAAATACTGAAATTATATTTTTTATTCAATACATACATAAATAAATATAATAAGCCAATAAATAAATAAATAAATTCACAATTCAAGTCAACAATCTACAATCGACGCTAGGTCCACGTCACAGGCCGGTTCGCTCCAATCCTTTGCATTTATAACATTATACATTTAATAAGTTATACCGTTTCATTTCACACCTATTGACTTATAGTGGACCGTGATATCAAAATCATTAACTAGTTTATAGCAATGATAAAATAGTAATCGTTCTTATTGTTTTGCTCTAGGTAATAGAACTTCTAATTGGTTTCCTGGAAGGGTCTTGTTTACCTTCCTTACTTATAGATGAACTAGCGTCTGCCAGCGGTTTTGTCCGCGTTTCTGTGTGATAAAAAGTAGGCTATGTGTTATTTTAGATCATAATCTAACTCTATTCCAAATTTCATCCCGATCCCTTCAGTCGTTTTGACGTGATTGAGGAATAAACATATACACAAACTCACTATTTTCGCATTTACGCATCCACGTTTAGTTTAGCCCTCTGATTAGTTGACCAATCAGATTACCGAACGTCATTAACGTGTCATTTGCATTAACGTAAAATAAACCCTCTGGTATGGCATTTAAAATTCTGTTTAGAGATGTCTTTTCGATCGATACAAAATCCATTTTGTATAAAAAAATCCATTCTATGAAGTTTACAAGTAATTGTAATATTCTGCAAGAAGCTTGTTTAGTTCGTAGTTTCACAAACAATAATGATAAAGTGCAAAACACTATAAGACCTGTTTGTCTACCCCTTTGGTGGAATTATAGGCTGTTTAAGTCGATATGGCTACAAATCTTTTGTACCAATTTTATTCGGTAGCAATTTCTAGTTACATTCTAAATTGTTGACTGATTTTAATAAACGGTGTGACAGTTACTGCGCACCCAATTACCGAGTTTTGTGCGCATATTATCCATTAAATATTGCTATGCAATTTTGTACTTTATTATCAAATCGTGTAGAGCTTTTATTAACTGGTTTATCAGTTACAAAATATAATAAAAATCTTCCTGATTGGACGGATAAAATGAACAAATAACATATCACATTTCTGGTTTTGAATATCATTTAATTTGTATGATAGGTAAAAGATATCTTCATATCAATCTTATAACTACAGAATAATAAACATAGCGATTTATAACCAAGAAATTTACCAGTGAAATCGATGATATTACAAAATTACGAACAAATAAATAAATAAATGAATTATTTATTTCTATGCGATATCTAAGAGCACGAATTTGTCTCGTTTCCTAAGCTAATTAGTGTATAATGACATAACGCGGGCCTAAGCGTACACTTCAGCGCAAACTTAATGATAAATATATCCATATTTGTCTATCTGTATAACTGGAAAGGCTTATCGTTTCCAATGCTCTCGTTAGCGCTTGTAAACTGAAACCCCATTACTGCCACTCGAAAATACCAAATAGACACCTTAAGTTGAAAGTCGTAAGGAAGAAATCAATTTGACGCCACGTTTAAGGTCTTTTTTCGCCCGGTACGCGCACGATTGCCTCTCCTAATTGGCTCGCCATCTGTTTTAATTCATTTTGCGATAGTTTTACAAGTATTTTATTGACGCGTGGCTCCGCCTGGCGGTCGGTGGTGTAACGAAGCGATTAATCGATTCGTTTGCGTGCAAGTCGCTCGATCGGGTACTCGAGTAGCCTGCTCAGTCAATTGCTCGATTATTCGATTTTCGAACAAATATTCCTTTAGTTTTGTTTTATTGTTTTCTCCGATGTATTATGCGGTTGCCATATGCGGCCGTGTTTTGCCATTCTGATTATACGGGCTTTAATTTTTAATTTGTTACAACTGCAGCTTCATTCAGCGTGTAATTTGTAATCTAGTGCCTATTGCTTGCTATGTAGCTGTATCCTACCTACCATGAATAATGCCCGTTATTAAACTTGTTTGTACCAACTAAATAAGGCAGCTTACCAGGAAATTAATCGTAATTATGTGTGGGCATGAAAAATGACCTAGTTTCAATACCTATCACGCTATGGGAGGTCTTTGAAGATGAAACGTATAGCTCTTAGTACCCAAACTTAAGGTTGAAAATAATTCATAATAGCATTCGCAAAGAGATAAGTCCAGTGGCATAGTCAGTGACGCGTGCTGCCATCTCTCGGACGATGACAGTAAATAATAAATCTTTAGATAACATCAGAGGCGAAGATTATACGGTACTGAGTCCTCATCACGCCATCCGTGCTTCCTGCACGGGCAAATTAGTAAAACACCTACAAACAATGTTGCTTGACAGTCCTAATGACATGCCCTTATCACGGAGGCAATAGGGTTGAAAGTCGTTTGAGCATTAGGCGAGCAGAGGCAAGTCAGAATTGGTCGTGTAGAACACTGAATATATTTTTAGTAGTTCGCAGAAGCGTACGCTAAAAGTTAACGCCGGTGCTTGAACGACACAAGACAATGAACAGAACAACACAGTTTAATGTTTAAGTGCCTAGTTAACGTACAGTTACACTCAAACTAGACTTACGACACGAACCTGAACGTTCCATTTCACCGTACAGTAAACCACACGCATTCTGTGAACTCTTCGAATCGCTCGCTTCTTTCTTTTGGCCGAATTTGTAACAATCGGCCTCGACCCGCGCGTTGACCAATTAGAAACACCCATTAAAAGCATTCGGCAAACTTCGTATTTTTTCGCCGCTTGCTTGCATTCTTTCACGAAAACAAGCGATGCAATTTAATCCGTCAATTTGCACCGAACAGCACCGCCACCGGTAGCCCTTTTGAAAATGGAACGCTTCAATTGACTTTCGCGTTCTAAAATTTTGGTACGTCATTAAACGAACATTTATTTGAATTTCGAGTTGCCATGAACGTATTCTGTCAAAAAAATAAATTGGTATTAAGTGGCAAGTTTTTAAAACATATTTTATTACATCATTAAAATTAAAAAATAAATGGTCGTATAAATCCTAAATTACGTAAAATTTATTAGTTAAAAGAAAAAAATACGGCTTTAGGTACCTACATTATGATAGTTTAAAATAAATTAGATATGAATCAAAATAACAGTTTGTATCAAAACCTCCGCCGGTTGATTCGATATTAATTCAAAGACACATTTGATAAAAATTAAGATAAATTAAGTAGGTTTATGGTGACATACATCCGATTCTCGGAAAGATAGACGAATGAAAGTTGACTACTGTTTAAACATAAAGATTATCTTCAAACATCTGATTACAAGTAGCCATATATTGATAAACCTACGTTTACATAGGTACCTAGATGAGTACTACACCGGCTTAGAGGCGACAAAGTGACTTTGAACTCTCCGACCTTCAGTCAAAGATTAATTTCCAATCTTGATAAGCGAGATTGGCTCGAAACTAAACGTAACCTTATTAATTATACGAATTATTGCCTAATTATAATTTTATAGGCCGTTATCTGTGGAAGTGCGCAAATAATAATCCGGTCTCATAAACACACATTAATTGATATTAATTTTTAACGAATTAATAATAATTATATTAGATATTAATAATCGTTATTATAAAAATGTATAATCTTAACTATACGAAGATTTTATTATATTATTCTTATTATAACTTCGAATAAAAAGAACTAAAATGATAATTATGAATGATGTTATAATAAATAACGAATAATATTTTATAATAATCAAATTAATAACTTTGGATATTGGTTCGGACTTAATTAAAATGATCAAGCGAAACGAATTAGATAATTTGTCATCGTGCGCTCGCGCAGCTTCTCATTGTTGTTAGGGACATAAATTATAATATCTGAGGCCTTCTTGGAAATGTGGTCGTTGGCAATAGTTGCAAGACAAGAAAGCAAGAATTATGCACGACTAATATTGTCGTTGATATATTGTTGAGGCGAATTTTGTAACGTTACACAGCTATTCTTGTGTAATATTTTAGTCGATGTGAATGGTAGAGATTTTGCTTTGTAATATTATTTAAAGTGTTAAAATAATCATGTTCAATTTGTTAAGCGATTTTGTTAAGTAATTAAGTTTTTTTTTTGATTTTGCGTAAGAATAAAATTAGTGGCTTAGTTCCCTAATAAGTTGGTTTAAATATATAAAAAAAAATAGTTACTTTTTAAACGGTTTCTTCAGAATACTGACAGATGAAGTCTTTAAGTTTCATCAATAACAATTTACCATTCAGTATAGTATCAGAAACTAGGTGAACAGTTATGTTTTAAAGAGAAAAATACAACGGCAAGTCTTAGGAGTAGTCTTAGGAGGTCCTAAGACTCCTAACAACAGATTAAATTCTCCTTCGTCTTCATATTAATTATAATTTAATCATTATGTATTCGATTTTTAAATTTTCAAAACTTGTTTTTTCTATTCTAAAATTTCACACGACCGTGATTGGACAAATGTCATCATAATTAGAGATGTTTTGTTCGAGGTGTGAATTATTAGTTTGAAACTAATTAGTCGATTATTCATATATTATTAGAAGTCGATTCTTAATCGATTAATGATTAAGTAAAAGTGTTAATCGACATCCGTGTTTGTTAAATTAGTTCGTTATGTGTTTGTGTTATTTATAACTGCGGATCTCGTAATTTATTGATGGTTAGATGAAAGAAACCTTGTTGTATCGTTGTTGAATTTTTAATGGAGGAAACTGTTAAATTTTTAAGCCGTTTTCACAAATATATACCAACTTACGTTTTAGCTTAAGGTATATCTCGTGATTGGCGAATTATGACTTCTAAACTACAAGACAGAAACACAGCTTAGAAGTCAAAACACGAAAAATAGAAGTCAAAAGTCACATTTTACAAGAAACACCACAATAATTAATACAAAGAGCCCCATTAATCCGTCATACACCATCCAGACATACCATGGAGTCCTCGAATAGTTTCCATTGAAAGAATCCTTAATGTATGGTCGTATCATTACGCTATGGGCCGAGGTAGGTGGGCAGGCGCGTGGGAGTCCGGGGGGAACCCTGCGGCGCAAACGACGTAGCTACATTAACATGTTCATTTATTAATATACTAGTCCATAGAGTTACTGTGCTGTAGAGGTTTTATTTCGTTAAAAGAAATATAAAAAGAGACAGACTTTAGACGGTTTTGTTTCAATATTTTATGATTGAAGAGCTTTTTATGAGTCTTTCCAATATTAATTAATATTATAACAAAACTTTAGACATGATCATTAAGTGTAGCTAAAGATATCAACATCTACATTAAGTTACACTTTAAAATGTGCTTTATTGGGAAAGGCGCAGTGAGTAGGTTGAAAAGAAGTCGAGAATGTCAATATTGACAGGTTTGACCTAAAAATGTTCACACAATAATTAATGAAGACAACTTTCACTTTTACCAGTAGCTTTTGTATTTAACTCGGGGTTTTAGCTACTGTATTCACACGACATTACTGGCTGGATAGAACATTGTCTTTGCTTGCAAGCAAAAAAAAACACACACACAATGACAGCTGTCATTTTTGTCAATCTTTCACCCGCGTTTTTTATGAACAATATTTTTTGAAAAGAGAATAGAAGAATAAGTTTTAATTTTTCGAAAGTTTGGTGGCTGTCTGTGCGTTGTAAGGCTGTGTGCACATAGACGCCCCGTGACGCTCGTAGGCCGATGCTCATTGCACAGAATTATAAGGCCTTGTACAAGTCAGCGTCGGTGGCGAGCGAGTCAAGTGGATCGCAACATGCAACTAATTAATATACCACTTGTCAATTAAGCGCACGATATTCTGAACTGTGCCTTATTTCTTGTGTACCTTCAGATAAAATATTGTTGTAACAACCATTGAAAAGATTGAACAAATAATCACAATTAATACTACAATTAATTCACGTTTTTCTTATGACAGAAAATCATCGTGTTTTTAATTTTGCCACTATATTTAATTGTTGATTAAATAAGAAAAAATTCGACATAGTCACTTTTGCGTTCGATTCATTGCAAAACGTTTTTCGTGGAGAAACCAAAATTATTCTGTTACGGCCGAAACTGAAATCACTCACATTTCCTTTAGATACTTTCGTACCCCAATGACTGGTTACAATCAAAGAAAGAGCCTACTTGTAATATCGAGAATTTTTTCCGAACAAATTAATCTCCAGGCGAGGTGACATAAATATCACACTACTATGGATTTTTTCCTGTGGGGTTATGTCAAATATTTAATAAACCGACTTTGGCTAATTAAAATCCGTCATGTTCACAAAATATACAGGGTTGATATCAATTAAAAAATATAAATGAATAAATATATAAAAAGACATAAATGTCAACGAGAGCCTTGTATTTAATTTATGCAATATAGCGGGAACGGATATTGACCATTTAAGTTCTAATTTTAATTATAATTTATAGTATTTTTTTGACAAATTTATAGTTTATCTTTTTGGCAATATTATTAAGTTAACAACATATTCACCTAATAACTAGCTTAAGGCTTATCTTTTTAAAAAGAAGTACATAATCATGATCAGAAGTCAACCGTCATTAGATAGAAGTCAATAGCTAAATTTTCAGATGTTTTCTGACTTCTAGATACTTCTAAGTAGTAGTAGCAAAAGGAATGCTTAATCACACTAATATAAACGTGAAAGTTTGTTAATTTGGATGTTTGCCCGTCAATAACGCCAAAACTACTGAACGGATTTTGATTAGGTATACAGACCAAGTATGATCTGACTTGGGTGATGGAATATTTTTTATTCCCCGGGAACGCAGGCAAAGCCACTGGCAGAAGCTAGTCCTTCATAATAACATTACGTTATTATTATTATAGTCTAATTAACTGAATTATTATTCTTAGTAAGTAATTTCTTGTTATTGTTTTGTATAGCTACTTTAATACACGTTTGAAAGAGCCATTAATATTTTATGTCTTGTTAATTACTCTTATTTAGTTTTATTGGGTTGTAATCATTTATTGTGTCTCGTTTAGTAAGTAGAAGATGTAAATGCGACTTTCGATCTGGTAGTGCTAAGTTTGAATCCTAGGTCAATATGTCTTTATACACTAGATCTTCATACGGACTGAACTTTAGCATTTGGCATTACTAAACTACTTTTAATTGTGTTTTTATAAATTGAAATGTTACATACACTTCCTGTTTTACCGTTTCACCTATTAAGTAGATATTTTATATTTCAATAAAATACTACAAAATATTAATATTTATACTTAGGGCAAGTGACCCGGTTGTGGCCATCGACCCCTTTGTGGCCATTTGGGCCTTCAAATATTTATAACTAAGGCATGGACAAATAAATTACTCTGTGATGTACAGTATTTAAAATATTGAATATTGGAGACACTAATACCGTTGGCAGCTTTAATGTGTCAAACTTCACTTCGATGCAACAAGTCATTCTTTTTAGTTGAGGGTGAAATTGTTAAGTTCTTAACAAAAAGGCTAAGGCGAGCGGGTGAGGATTTGGTTTTTATTTTTTAAATCTTTGCTTATTGTTTGGATGTTTATGTTAATACTACATTAAGAATATATTGTCTAAGTGAAACTAAAGTTATTTTGTCGCCATATGTTTCTGAAGTGAGGTTTTTAGAAGGTGGCCACTAATGGAGATAAAATTATGAATTTCTCCATCTTTGGCCACATGGCTGGCCAAAACTGATGTACATAGACACCCCACTTCTTCCCCTTTATTTTATCGTGGCTTTTTTTCCTTGGCTTTACATATCAACAAATACATATTTTTCATTTTCAGAGATGCAATAAATTGCCTTTACACAAAGGGGAGGTCAGTTTACTTTGCAGCTTTTACCAACGTCATAGAAATGTTGATCTCTTTATTTGTAAGTTAAATTCAAGTGAAGTAATAATATTTCATATTTTCCAAACTAAATGAAAACCATTGTTTACAAAATGTGAAATTTAATTAATAAATTTTGATTACTTTTATTGTATTTTTGATGGCCAGAACTGGCACACGACCGTGGCCAGAAATGGCACGAACCTGGCCAAAAATGGCACAAACTCCCTTTTTTTTTCTTTTTTATACAGTTATTTTTCTATTGGACGTTCTTTAAAAAAAGGGTTTTCTTAGGCAAGGTTAATACATGTTAAATGACTTTTTACAAGAAATATTTTCGTGATAACAAAAACTATAAGTTAAGAAAGCCTCAAAGTCGACAAAATTCTTAAAGTGGCCACAACCGGGTCACTTACGATACATGTAATTTTAATCTACCCATAGAATCTTCATAAACACCTAATTGCATTAAAAAAACACATTAAAACACATAAAAATAAAGTACATTTCCGTCTAAATAAAAAAAGAAAAAAAAAACCGCAACCTGTGTATATGTAAGTAAACACGAGAAATTCAAATTTAAATTACTAGTTTTTGCTGACAGAACTTACAAGTGATATCCATTTCGTTTCGCATAATTTTGCATATACATACATACTACACACATAGACTGGACAAACCTATTGTGTGTGCTGTTCCTATATGTACAATGTACCGTCGGCAACAAGAGTCACGCTCCTAATTATAGAAGCATTCCCAATCAATTACCGAGTATGTGCAACAAAACTGTCGCGACCACTTCATTCGATGTACGGTTTGCAAAATAATTTTTAGTATTTAATTTAATTTAAATGTTAATTGGAATTGGTCATGTTGGATTAAAATTATATTATTAGGAATATGGGAATATTAATGCTAAAATGATAAAGTTTGTTAGTATTTACTTACAGTTAAGCATTCCTTGTAAATGCATACAACTGCTAATAGGAATTAAAATTAGATAACACATTACAATATGTAGTTAATAATAATTATGTAATAGCTTGGATTTATCCCGTTACTGGTGGGCTACTGCTTTTTATATTTTTAAATGTTTTCTTTTTCAAATTAAATATTTGAAAAATGCAATTAACAAGTAAGGTAAATAAATAAATGGAAAATTATGTAAAACTACGTAAAATCACATTACATACTCCATTTAAACACAATAAAAGAACAATACACACGCTCCAACACAAAGCTTTTTAATACGAACACAAAAAACTAACGTTTTGTGTTTAACAAGCAGTCAAACCCCGCTGTCAGTTGCTGGCGTCGAGCCAAAATACTAATGTCCCATTGAATAGTGCTATTTGTAAACTGAACAGAACATTACAAGTATAAACACAGCTTTAACGGGCCGATGCTCTTAATAGATCATTTAAGGAGAGGCCATGAGAGTAGCGGGTGATATTAATGGTATACATTTTAAATACATAGTAAATAGATAGATGTGTGAATGAGATAGATGATGGTAATGTTGGTGGTAGGAAAAGGATGAAAGCTCTCGGTGATTTCTGCTCTATACAGGGAACTGGGAGAGTATGAGTTCATTGCGGAACCTAAAAACAAAGCGATTGTGACCAATTACAGAGCTTGTTGTAAATGTAAACATGCCATGTATAATTATTAAACAGTTAAAATAGAAGTCGTTGTCTGATGGTATAATCTTAATAAGAAAAATGCGTGTGCGTCACGCTTGCATAATCAGTGTTCATAAATTTATTTACAAAATGCTATTAATTGTTTAAATGTGAATCATTAATAAAGTCCCTTTTGTGTTTCCAACATCAAAGACAGAAGTTCAAATAAAATATGAAAAATGGAGCTATTACAAATTTCAAGCACCTCTTTATCTCAAATAAGCGTTCTTTGTGTCACAAATCATCACAAAATCTCATTTAAAACCGCTGTTTTACAACGGAAAAGAGCTGAAGTAATTGAAATAGGGATCTTTATAGAAAAGTCCGTTAAAAAATCTATTCATCTATTTATCTGATTTCACATATTCATTGGTTAGCATACACATTAGATCCGTTCGAATGATAAGTAATAGTCGAACATAAAAGCGATCACTAAAATAGTTTTCCAAACATAAATTAAACGGTTAACAGGCGATACACTTCCGCGTTTTCTATGGCCCTCTTTATGAGCAAGAGATTGAGTGCTGATGAATGGTCTCCGTTAAGGATTCGTTTGATCACCAGATAAATATTGTGGGCGTTTTGTAGAGGAATCCGGGCGCACAGCTAATACTGCTTCGTTGACGGAATAAATTATTTACACCGCTATTTTATTAAAGAAAATATTTTCTGAATATGTTTTCAAATACATCGTTTTCAATTTTCAAACAATTTTTCTCGGTTGCGGTGAAAATCGGCAAATGAGTTTTTTAGTTGTAACGATACGAATGTGTTATTTTATTATAATGTTACGCCATGATGATTGTTTATAGCGGTGTGCGGCGCGAATTGTGACAAATATATTTTGAATTTTATTATACTTTTCATTTGTAATGCGTGTATATTTCTATATTATCGCTTATGATAGCTAGAATATTAATAGTAAAGGCGAGACCTATGAGCTTGTAAAGCTTCTTTGTTTTTAATAGTTGAAATATTGGTAATATATCGCTACTAATATTACTTTACATTCACGGATAATAAAAGAAACGTGTAATGCTAAGTATCCCGCAAGACGCAAAGAATGCCCGCCTCTCTTGTACAGACAACAAAAACGTCAAGTATACGCTGCCCGTTTAAAATATTGGAATGAATGACATACCACGCCTCGCACGATTAATGGTGGTGCGCACACAAAAAGCAAACATGCTCATTAATATATCAACTGTCTTTTTAGCAGCACAACTGAAACATTAGGTACCGTCAGCAGAAACGTGCAGGATGAGAATTGATTTCCATTTTTAAGTCGTACAAAAACTCTCGGCACTTTTCATAATTCATTAGCTAGACGTTTGTGTTTCAAAACAAAAAGTCGCTAAGTCGTCAGTGTGCAACAATGGGGAATGTATTTAAACGCATTTTAAATGTCTCATATTTCTCTCGTCGCTCACAACACGGACATAAGTCAGCCGTGTAACATCTGTAGCCAATATCTCTTTATACAATTAACAAGAGAACGAGAACAGACAGGCCCATATAAGTATTTTTAAAGGAGGTAATTTAGCTCCCGAGTAAACTTAAGGAACGCCCCACACGTGCATCTGCGACACGTTTGAACTTTACATTATTCTTGTAGCCTCTTTCTCATTAATAATGCGAGAAATTTCTCAAACAGAATACAGTAGCGTTTATTAAAATACGTTTGTAGAATAAAAACACGACGAGATAAAAAGAACGATGTGTGGTAATTTAGTTATCTATTTAAAATAGAAAAAAAGTCGGCACTTAAATCGTTAGTGTGTAGCGGCTCTTAGCTTTATTTCCGTCTTGTCGTCGGTACTTGCTTTGACGTCTGCTAAACACGACATTAATACACTTTGACTTTTTTTCGACTGTCACATAATTTACGTTTTTTTTTTCTACTTTTTTGTGGGCCATTAGCTATTAAGCGAGTGTACAGTTTGACATTGGGATTAATACGTCGTTCCAAGCGCCATACTACCAACTAATGTTTTAATATCTCGAATGCAAATTACATATTGCAAATGTTCAACGATCGTTGTTTTGTATTTTCTACGAGCTTTAATTAATCGTTTCGGCTCTTATGTTACAATCATAATTTAAAATAGTAGTTGTAAATCTTTGCAAATATTTTGTTGCTAAGAATTCTAAACGTATATCACTTCAATCGTATCAAAACAACTTTGGGAGCGTTTAGCTCAATAATAATTATGCTTCATTAAGCATAATGACGTGCCACCGAAAATGTGTCATAAGCACAATAAAACGAAAGTCCAAACACGTGTTCGTCAATCAATCAACGATCACAAACATTAATTAGTACTTAAATACCAATTAGTTGATAGATAATTATGTAGGTTAGAGTACATTAAAGCCGTCGAATGGTGCCGCCAATAAATTTAAAACTTTAGGAGCCAGTTTTTTATTGAATCACACCCAAATTACTAATAAAACCAGAATTAAGTTGACGAATCCACTGCCGCTAATAAACGGACGAGATGATTCAGATGGACATAAATTTATTATTCAATCACGGATTAATTTGATTGATGAAATAAACGATCGTAAAGTTACACAACGGATTACACGTGCCCAGGACGATGATGAGATTACAAAAAAAGAAATCGGAATTCAGATAAAGTTTATTTAAGAAAGAACTCGTAATGACAGATCCAATCACGATTACAAGAGAGCTTTAAACACAAATGCTTTGACTACTGAGTGCCCAACGAAATTGTTATCTCTCTTCATATCTGGGTCGTGTGGGCGTTAATCAATTCTTTTCTAACCAGCTGTGGCAATAAAATCAACGATTTGCGTACTAATACGCTTGTTTTCGTCGCTAAATAAGTTTAAAAATTACCTCATGGAGATTTTATCGGGATCGGATCGCGGTTCGCTTCCTTTAGCCTTTATTTTATATGAGTTTTATTATGCGATTTATTGTGAACGAACGGACCGACATTCCGATCGTCATTCGGCTGCTTTTGTGTTATTGAGATGTAACAGTAAAGTTCGTGCTGTCCATACTTGCCCTTGGAGCGTCTCAAGATAAAATGTTACCATTTATCATTATTAATATTCATACCACTTCCATATGAGAGTATTTAGAAATTCTTTTGACGAAGAAATATGTGATCGAATCGAGAACTGGAGGTTTAACGATTAATTAATTAGTCGTAAAAGACGTATTGAGGAAATCCACGTTAGCATTTCGAGATTCACTTTAGAATATTAATGTCCATCTTGTGTTATCTGATGCTGCATCTTTGGAGCCAATCTCTTTTGACATATCTCACAAAGGCTGCGAAACATCATTAGAGATCGTTTCGTTTACAAATTAGCCTGATTAATTTTACTGCCCACTGTTTTATTATGTTGCGAAAATTGACTGCATTATGCAAGAATCTGAATTGGTAATTTAGTCAACGTCAAAAGTTTTATGAATTTGATGGAAGAGTTGAGTGCAACTGTGATCACTGAGCGATTCATTTTGGAAATTTCCTTTATCCCCTATTGAATGATTATACTTATATGTTTCTTTCTTTTGTCAACAGATGCCAATGGTGAGCCTGCGAAGTTGAAATGTAATCTCCGCAAGCACAAACCTAACCGTAAGCCTCGCACCCCGTTCACCGCGCAGCAGCTTCGAGCGCTAGAGAGCAAGTTTGTCGACAAGCAATACTTGAGTATTGCGGAACGAGCCGAGTTCTCTTCATCATTAGGATTGTCTGAGACTCAGGTGAGGATCAAATAAATATAATATTGTTTAATGTTTTAGAGTTTGAGTAGAATTAATTCCAAAGAATGTTCCTATAGTGCTATCTATTATAGAGTGACTACATTTTTATGGAAAACAGCGAGGTGGTGTCTTGTATAAATCTTACGAATATTTCCATATAAATCTTAGAAAGATGACACCTTACCACATAATTAAAAGAACAATTTACAAAATAGACTAATAACAATATTTTAACTTGTCAACAGGTAAAAATCTGGTTCCAAAACCGAAGAGCGAAAGCGAAGCGTGTACAGGAGGCGGAGATCGAGAAACTCAAAATGGCGCAGTTTTCTCGCCACCCCCACCATTTATACCCCCACCCCGCGCTGCAGCAGTATTTCCACCCGCACCACCTCATGGCGGGAGGGCGACCGTTGCCCCCCATGGGCCTGCCGCCACCTCATCTAGCCATGGTCCAACCACCTGTGTCAGGCGGATCACCGTCACCAAGCACACAAACTACCACCCAACAGTGATCCAAAAAGACGTTATTAACTGTGACTTTAAATTCAAATTCGGAACTATCGAACGCTGAGCCGTTGAAAAAAGTTCCGCATATTTAAAAAAAGAATATTTGTCTGCTGACGCTACCGTCGCGGTTGTGAGTGCAGTGAGTTTTAAGAACGTGTAAATTATTTTGTAAATATTAGTTTAAAGGGAGTTTAGACAATATCGTGTATTAGTTATAATTTTCTGAATTAATTTAATGTATAACTTTGTAGGTAAACTTTACCTTCCAACCAAAATTTTGTTTGTGTAAGTACAAAATTCCCCTTTGAATCAAAATAATATGAACTGTATAATTGTGTAAATAGAGTTTTATTTTGTACATTGTTACTTTTATTGTGTAGTTAAATATATATTTCTTTGATATTGACAAGATATTGTTTTATTATTTGCCTATTTACATTTAATTACGTACATTATTATAATTGTATTTACGTTTATAATTGCGTACTTTGAGATAGCGATGATTTTGCAGCGTGACCCCTCGATAAGAATGGCAGACGTGATTAAAATACAAATATAAAGTGCCTATAACCATAACAATTTTCATTGATTAACTTCTAGAACCTAATGAGGGGAGTTGCATTTGATTTTGAACTTTAGTGTTGTGAAGAAAGAGTTTGTTTTCAGTTGTGTATTTTTTTTTCTGTTTGATCTGAGTAGCTTACAATACGGACCGATAATAATATGTTGTCAATTGAGTGTGGAGCACTAATTTAAATATATCCATTAAAGTTAATTGTCTGATAGCGAGCGGGGTCAGGTCGCGGCGATATCATCGATAGCGGGCCGCTCTTGTACAGGGAGATGCGAGAAAATTACTATATTTTTCTGTGACAACAGAATAAAGTACTTTTTTTTTTTTTTTTTTATTAACTATAGGTTCACGCTTGACCACTATCTCACCTGATGGGAAGCGACGATGCGGTCGACGATGGAGCGCGCTTACCTAGAAGCAACCTATTCACTCTTGATTTAAATATTCCAGGGTTGTAGCTCTCGGGAAACACAGACTCCGGCAGGGAATTCCATTCCTTAGCTGTACGTATAATGAATGTACTCCCAAAACGTTTTGTGCGTATAGATGGGATATCCACCATGTAACGATGACGCGTTGCCGTACGTCTGGTTGTCCGATGATGGAACGGGCTAGGCGGAATTAAATTGTGCAATTCCGACGCACACTCCCCGAAATGCAGCCGATAGAAAACCGACAGGCTAGCCACTCGGCGTCGGTGCTCTAGACTTTGGAGTTTCGACTCGACAAGTGCATCATTGCCAATGATCCTCTTGGCTCGTCTCTCGATTGCCTCGAGTGCATCAAGCTGGTATCGGGCTGATCCGTCCCAAAGATGAGAGCAATACTCCATGCATGATCGAACTTGCGCCTGATAAAGTTTGAGCAGCTGTTCCTGCGTGAAGTATTGTCTGACCTTTGCGAGGACTCCCAGTTTTTTTGCAGCAAGATGGGCTTTTGCTTCAATGAATGGCCCAAAGTTGAGGGTAGACGTTAGCGTAACACCAAGAATATCCAGACGGTCGGTTATTGGCACGGCTGCACCTCGGAAAGTAGGAGCAGGGCTGAATTGGCTCCTTTTAGCGGAAAATAGACACGCCTGGGTCTTAGCAGCATTGAACTCAACCAAATTGGCATTGCCCCATGCGGATACCGCCTCCAAGGAAGAGTTCAAGCGCCCCACCATAGCCTCTCGAAGAGACTGGATTTGTGACCCACTAGCTCGTGCGCTGGACGTGTATCTCTCAGCAACAGTACTGTCATCTGCATACCCAAAGGTACCGGGCTTAAGCAGATCATTTATGTGCAACAAGAACAATGTAGCCGAGAGCACTGACCCCTGAGGAACTCCGGCATTGATAGCCATTTCATCGGACGAGCAGCCATTGATGACCACTTGGATGGATCGGTCGCTCAGGAAGTCTGCTATCCAAGCACACAGACCAGCAGGCAGGCCGAAGGAGGGAAGCTTACCAACAAGGCTATGATGCCAGACCCTATCAAAAGCCTTCGAGATGTCGAGGGAAACGGCAAGCGCCTCCCCGTGCCTCTCAATGGCCTCACTCCAGATGTAGGTGGCATACGCTAGAAGATCTCCAGTTGACCGGTTTCGGCGAAAGCCGTATTGTCGGTCACTTAAGATGTCATTAGTTTCTAGGTATGCCAGGAGTTTAGAATTCAGTACACGTTCCATTGTCTTACATAGAATGGACGTTACTGAAATTGGTCTATAGTTGGCTGGGTCAGCACGACTACCCTTTTTGGGAACGGGCTGTACGTTAGCCAGCTTCCATACCTTCGGCACCTTACCAGCCTCAAGAGATAGCCTAAACAGGCGTGTCAGGATCGGAGACAGTTCAGGCGCACATGTCCGCAAAACAATCGCTGGTATCCCATCCGGACCGCTCGCCTTGTTCACGTCTAGGTTACGCAACACCCTACGGACGTCCTTCTGATGGATGCGAATATCCAACATACTCGACCCACATCCATCAGGACAGGCTGGGGGTCGCGCGTCGCCAGGATCTAGACGCGAAGATTCTGCAAAGAGGGAAGCAAACAAATTTGCCTTCTCTTCGGCAGTATGTGCCAGCGACCCATCGGGTTTAATCAGCGGCGGTAGTGAGGGACGGCAGAAGTTCGATTCAACCGACTTAGCCAGGGTCCAAAACGCCTTACTACCGGCAGGGTATGAGGCTAGTTTGTTCCCGATGTGGCTAATGTGGTCGAACCGAGACCTCCTCATCACCTTTTTGCAGGACTTGGCAGCACTATTGAAAGCCCTCTTCTTTTGACTCACGTCGCCCGCCTTGTGCATACGAGCGTCGGCCCATGCCCGGTATGCCGCTTGCATAAGCGCGTTAGCGCGAACACATTCCGGACCAAACCAAGGGCGAGCTTGGTCAGACACTGCTACGTCAGAGAATGGGATATAGTACTCCATCCCCCGCCGCAGCACATCCGCCACAGCACCTGCGCACGACGATGGATCATTTGAAGAAAAGCAAGTAGGCTGCCAAGGATAACAAGCGAAGAACGATCGCATGCCGTCCCAGTCTGCTGACCTATATCGCCATACCCGCCTGGTGCCTCTGGGGCAGGGATCGGGCGGAGAGTAGACTGATACTGATTTCACCAGACAGTGGTCGGAACTACCTAACGGTGATGATATCGACACTGAGTAGCGGTCTGGATCTGTTGTCAGCAGAAGGTCCAAGCAATTGGCTGTGTGCGATTCAACATCCGGCACCCTCGTAGCTCCCTGGACCAGCTGGGTAAGATTTAGCGTAAGCGAAAGCTTTCGCATCTCTCGGCCAGCGTGGTCTGTGAACTGGTATGGGAAGAGCCACTCCTGATGGTGGGCATTAAAATCCCCCAGTAACACCAATTGAGCGGAAGGGTACCTCTGCTGAGCCGCATCCGCCGCCTCACTGAGGTACTGTGTGAGCCTGGTCGTCTCCTGATCCCCACTGTGCGAACGGTAAACACATGCATAGATAATTTTATCCATGCCTGTGTCCACTAGAGCCCAAAGCGTTGAGAATCTGGAATCCTCAAGGTCGCGGAGACGCCGATAGCATATATCGTCCCGAGCGTAAAAACACACACCTGCGTGCGGTTTAAAATTGTGCTCCAGGGTAAACCCTGGGTATGATAGGTACGATACGTCTGACGGACTTTTAATTTGCGTCTCCGAGATAAAAAAGAGAGAAGGTTTTTCAGTCTCAAGATGAAAGTGGACTGCTGCGAGATTTGTGTGCAGACCTCGTATGTTACTAAGGTGCACTTTAAGTGAGAGGGAGTGCAGCCGCTGTTTTGCTCTTTTCTTTTTTGACCTTGGCATGTTGTTGAGTGAGTTAGGGAAGGGGAAGGAAGTAAAATGGAATCCTATACCGCTACCACAGTCACGCATTGGCAAGCCGTCATCATTGGGGTACTAGTCTGGAGACTGCGGGGACGCCCGAGCCCCCCCGGAAATGTCCATCGGGCCCTCTCGCCTGGTCGCCAACCAGCACGATGGCGCATTCCGGGATTTTTCGCCAGTTGGCGGGGCAGCCTTTCACATGTGGCTAACACATTACTTGGGCCCCCAACTAACTGCGGTCGGCCAGCGGTGCACCGTGCCTCGGATCCCGCTACCCTCCGCGACTAGTCTCCCGATGCGTCATGAGCAACGCGAGTCTGGCCGGTCTGCAGACATTGGGACCGCCACTTTGACCCATCCCCTCTAAATCGGCTACACTGGGTATCGTACCGGAACACGCAAGGCCGCTTGGCGGTACGTCTTTACCCAGTGGGTGGTCACAAGCCGTCGGTCTAAACCTACCACCAGTTAGTGTCACCTGATTAGCACCACCCGGGGACCACGTGTAGGGCCTAACTGTGGGTATCTTCCTACGGACGTGGGTGACTCGGTACCTAAGTATTGAATTTTATTAAAAACCCAGAAACAACAATAAAGCTTGATAGCGAAATTTTCCACTAGTAGAAAGTCTTACTTTAAAGAGTTTACTTTCATAAGAAACTACTGCACCGATAATGATGAATTAGGTAAATAACAGGACAAGATTAGGCCGACCTAGTATTTCCACCCTGAGAAGAAGATGAATAACGGAGATAGTAAGTACTAAAATTAACAATATATTTCTTTAAAAACATCAGTAGGTACTAAAATATGATATGAGTAAGAACGAAGTGGTTTTTACTTAGTAAGAGTCTGTCACTCCCTCTCGCCTCGCCCAAGGCGGGAGAAGTCATTGGATGATTTTCCCCCTTTAAAAAAAGTTTAGTACCTTATACATGAACCAAAATCACGCTTCACAAAACATCCGAACATAATTCCTCCTTCTTTAAAAAAAAAAGGTAAACATATTCACAACCTGTATATAATGGATTTTGGGAATAAAATTTCAACTGTCCATGTACAGTACGGTATAAAAAAAACAATTTTTATCATAAAGTTTATTATTTATAATGGTGATTTACCTACATCGAAGATGGCCCAGTTCAGTCGGTATATACTTATGATATATAGTAATTAACTAAATAATAAACATATCGTGTCTTGCGATGATGTAATCATGTAATCACCTATCAGTTGGCTGTTGATGATAAACACTTAGGTAATTGATCGTTAAAGGTATACATCAACGAGGTATCGATTGTCAAGTATCTTTTTTATTGAGAAGCGAAAATCATCTAATGACTTCTCCCGCCGTGGGCTATCAGACTCTTACTGATTGAAAACCACCCCGTTCCTACTCCTGCTTTTCGAGCTGGAGCCCCTGTAAACCCGCTAGGCAGTCCGCAGCACCATTGTCGAGAGTGTTGGGTTCGATTCCCGGATTAGACTTTTTTTTCTAATATTCTTTGTATTGGTATGTATACCTTATAGCAAGCAAGAGTGTATGATGAAACTGAAATCATGGTAAGTATTGGAATTTAAAAGTTAATTCTGAAATAAAATACCAAAAAAACGTCAGTATTTAGCACCTTTGTCTAAAACTCGTAAATCGCCTTCGTATATTTCGCTTGATTCAATGAGTTATAGGTAGGTATATAAGTAAATTAAACAAGTAATACGTTTTTTTTAAAACGGTTTTAATGGGCTCATACACATATAACAGTTAGAAACCGTTTCAAAATGTTATTTTATTGCATAAACGGTTGTACTTAACAAAATATTCAAAATTAAAATTGTGTTCAGAATGTGAACTTTAAAATAAAATACCTACCTGTATCTTTTTAACAGATGTAGAAATAAAATATTAGGAATATAATAAATGTTACCTACCTATTAAATTTGGATTTGCATAAAACATGGTCCCTATTAAAGGTTACCAAAGTTAATTGAGACAAAATAATTCGTATAGAAACAACAAAACAAAAAAATATCATTGGTATTCTATTTTCGATAAAAATGCTGTAAGCATGCAGTCAACGCATGGGCCATGCGCTTACAACCTTTTTGTATTGATGTTACAAAATATATCATACAACAGAAGATTTAAAGTTCAAATTTAAATGACAAGTTTATTGCTGGGTTGGAGCAGTGCCGTTAAAGTATGATATGTCCTTAAGGCGTTTCTTTTAACTCCTCTTGTGTATCTGATATTATGGGTGTCCGCCGATGGTGCTTGGTTACTGACTGCAGGTACTGATCTGGATGACTGGCAGGTGTCGCGTGTAGTTTTGCCCCTTTTTCTGTGAAAAAGATAGGCCAATATTATCCATATTTCGACTGAGAATTTTCCAAATTGAAAACACATTTACATATTTTCACTCTATAAACATAATCAGGATGTCATGCGACCACACATACATACGTACCAGGATGTCATAGCCCTCAAATAAGTATTTTTAAAACATCATCCAAAGCCATGACATGTGTATGTCATTGAAAGTTTCCAACTAAACCGTTTCACATCATCACACGCGAATGAAACTCATCACCATTAAATATTACATCCTAATTAATCCGCGGCCACATAATTACTAAGTAATTAAAAATAACTTATTCATTTAGAGGCGGTCTCTTCCCACTTAATTGGCTAAATTAATCACTTTAATGTTGCGTGCCTGTTAATTTTCAGGCCACAAGACAGTCTTTGTTTCAGGCGAATCGGGTCGGCTCGAATTTGGCTCGAGAATTTGTTGTAGTAAATGAGAGACAGAAGTCTCAGTTTGAAGAATTGTTGAAATATATGGAATCGAATTAGTTTTTTCTCGTGGATCATGTTCGTGGCGATTTCCAACTTAGGTATAATTAGAAATTGTAAGCCCATAACGTTTTCTTTCACTGTTTTAATGGTGATGTCAAAAAATCTTAGAAAGTACATGTAACTCAGAAAAAATCACAATAGTACTTGCCGTTGGTAGGTTTCTTAAACCTCCAGTCCACCACGACATTGCATTGTGTACATAGCTACATATTTACTTTTTTTAAGAGATAGACACAAGTAAAGTGATTCAGACTGCACAGTTGCCGCTGTGGCTGTACCTCCAGCTACTACGTAACGTGTTACAACGGGAACCAATCTGTGTAGGAAACCGCTAGATATTTAGGGTGTGATTTACTACATTACATGTGTTTATCGTCTAAAAATAGTATCTACAGTCGTTTAGCACGATGAATGATAATAAAAATACCCTAGTGAGATATAAAAGAGATGCACATTGCACATGTGTACAATGTATTAAGTCCCTATGTAATAAAGAGCACATCTGTTGCCATTATAGATTTTTTATTACGTGGATTTCAACCATTATTCCGAGTTTGATTACTGCCCTTTCCATTTACTGCACCATCGCTTGTTTCAACCCTGCCACGCTCATTACAAACAAACCTACCGTTAACATGTCTTATATATAAGTGATTATCTAATTTTCTCGCAAACACTTTATCAACACCAACTAATATTGAGCATTACACACTTATAATTAAGGTTTATATTTGGACGGCAGCTGTCTGTTGAGTGACACGGCAATTTGAATTGGTTGAAGCGTATCACATTAGTAGGGGTTCAATTAATTCTGTTGGATTATCAAAGAGTGTGATTTAGGTGGTAATTGTGTGTAGTAATGTAATAACACTGAACTGTGTGATAGAAAGAAGCAGTTGTTCGGAAAATATAATTTTAAATTAGATTGTAAAAAGCGTTTCCGATATTATAAGAATGAAGCTCGACCCCATTCGAACTGAGACAAGAGATGGGTTCAGAAGCCCACTGAGAAAATAAAATCTGTCCACAATGATTTACAAATATCTGCTACTAGTGCTCTGCTGCACTATGGGCCTTCTCTGTATAGAATGATATTTATTGTCACCTCAGTCGAGGCTGTGAAAAATCTACATTGCCGGTCTGATGTGATTTTTCTACAAGAAATGTGCTATGCTACGTTGTTGTGGATGCGTTTGGCTTCCACCAATCATATTTATAGGGACGCATTGCGTGGCACTGGTGGAAACGGACTCGACAGAGTCGATTTACGACTCTTACAACACTCAAGAAGAGCAGCAATGGGATAAAGACAAATTTGTATCGTATTTAACTTTTCTATTCACTTCAGGTGCGAATAATTACCATTTGTCAAGAGGGACTGTTCTGAGTCTGACAGTTAAACCGCACAGTTGGCACTGACTTCATCAAAAATAGTTCTCTCCCTTCTGCAATTTTGTTGCAGCATGCCATTCAAATTCTGGTACGCCGATTAGATAGACAGCTTGCAGGAATGTGATCTGTGCAATTGCACAGAAGTCTGTCAATCACATGAGATATACATAGGTAAGTACATGGGCAATAGGGGTGGCTGAAAAGTTTTGATTCACACTTTTCATCAGATATCTTATGAGTCCGCTGTCATAGAGGGTAAGAACATTACCGTAAGTACAACCAATTCATAGAGAACATTGACATACGAATCAATCCCGAGACTCTTGGCAGACACTCTTGCGAACATACAACTAATGAGTCTTATTTTTGAAACGGTTAATGTAACGGATCACCTGATGGTAAGCAATTATTGACACCTACAACCTCTGATAAGATACAAGTGCGTTATTAGCCTTTTAGAAAATGAGGATGGGGAATTTAAGGATTTAGAGGAAACATTAGACGTCAAGCATTCTCATTTAATGCAAGTGTTTCTTCGCGTCGGTTTTCTATAAAGCAGTGTTATCACTCCGGTCTGAGCCATACCATTCGTGATAAAACATGGCTCTCCTACATATGTACTTCATACAAACCAGACTAATAATATAACAAAACATTATTTATTCAGCGTATTAATCATAGTACGTAAACGTCCATTCAAGAGACGCTACAAAAGTATGGAGATATTATGAAGGAACTTTTATCGGCGCACATTTCTCAATCACATTTATAATTAATGGCTTACACTGTAATTTATTGGAGTAGACCGTAATAATTATATTGTAACAATTATTGTTTCGTTAAGAACACATTAAGATATCGTATCTGTGTGCTAGACTATTAAACTGCACGGTTACTGCTGAAGGGAAAATACTAATATGTAAGTACCTATGTCAATATTATTACTAAATCGTATATCTCTTAAGTTAAGTTTGAGAAGAGCCGACTTTTCATTTTCACACTTAAAAACGACTTGTCATTGTACACCTTTGCCCACTCGAAAGGGAAAATGTAACCTTAAAAGACTATCCAGAATTCTAACTTTACAAATATTTTAAGACGCAAAAATTTTGGTACTTAATATCGCACTCATTCTTCTCAAGTTTATTAAGGCATGGTTATTAAAATAACATTAAAACTGTGTCGAAATCCTTACTACATCTCTTGCAGCAAATTCATCAACACTCGACTAGTCACAAGGCATAATAAAGAAATTATAAAACCTCAATCATTTTATCCTTAAACAAAATACAGATACAAAGTAATACTATCTATCTTTCTTCCATATACACATCAATTTAGCAACAATAAAGAAATGCCAAGTTGACACCAGTCAAGCAGTGATACAGCGAGTCTCTTGAGTGGTTTATAACTTCCTCCCACCGATAGACAGACAGACAGATAAACGCGCTATTTTAGTTCAGTATTGAATGAATGAATGGATGAATGAGTGAACCATAATGAATGATTGGTCTATCTTAGCGCATCTTAATTGGTATTTGGTTATCTGTCGATTTAGAATGATTAAATTGTTTAAGGTTTAAGGTGTAGGGTAATTTTGATCTTACCTTTTGTGAAGAGGTTACATGTGCGACTATAGAGCATGATATCTTGGATTCTATCTAAGGGGCGGTCAACGCATTAAATTGTCAAAAAACTTAGTGCCACCATTGAAGATTCTTTCAAATGGAAAATGGCTTCTACCAACGAAGCCAGCAAGCTTTTTTAATAGTATAAGCCAGTAAACGAGCAGACGTATCACCTGATAGTATGCAATCGCCGCCGCCCATGGACATCCGAAACACCACGGTGGGGATTCGGATTCTTAGTGGTCGGTTTTCTGTGAGTTCATGGTATTACTCCGGTTGAGCCGGCCCATTCGTGCTGAAGGATGGCTCTCCCACAAGCTTGAAAAGATTGATGAATATGAAGATCTAGCAAAACAGGTATGTCAAAAGCGTATCGATTGACATTCCACTGTCAGTGTCTGCTCCAATGGAAAAAAGGCGTTACGATACTGCCTATGGACCTATTCATACCAATGTGTTATAATTGGCTTAAAAGCCAAGAGTATAATATCCATAACAAAGCTAATTTATTTAAACGACAAAATTATCATTTTAAAGCACTCTTTACCAAAATCCCCAGTTATTCGGTAGCGTACCCCATCAAAAACCACTTGGAACCGACATATCAAGCTATTCCATACAAAAATCCCATAATATGAGCCGTAAAAATTATATCATGTTTATATTTACACCATTTCGAGGTCCTATTAAATAAAACTTGTGGCCTATTAAAGATTTTGTTGGTTCGTTTCGAGTCGTGACACGTAGAGCGCGTCAGTCGGCGGTTGCTTTGTGCAACCGTGAATGACGGTCGTTTCGACCAAGTGGGGTTGGGTCCTAGTTACAGCGATAAGAAAGAAAGGGTGGGTTCCCGAAAAAATATTGTTGTGTCGTAATGAACTTCAGGTTGGATGACAATATTAATAACAAATTGCTTATTCACTATACATGATTCACATTGGAGCCATGCTTAGGTACAAATGATCATTATCATCATCTCACTAAAAAATCTACAAGAAACAACGTTTCGTTGGGTTTCACCGTGTGATTGTAGTTACCAGAGATCCAAACCCCAAAAAGACCGTCAATACATTTGTGATTTATCAGGTTTTGCATTGTGTAAAAATCCCTTACATCACAGACGACGAACCTAATTGTTGAAAAGCTTAACATTCGCAATTGTATAAATCCAGTTTATAGCATAAGTTCAATTCAGGTGAGATAAAAAGGCAGACTCAGTCAATTACTACTTTATATGTCCTAAAACGGTAGACTATTGTTAATTATAACCTAAAAGTCCTATAATCACTGACCCAATTACGCCACATTTTCACTGTAACCCCACGCCACACGTCAATAAGCGAGCAATCAAATCCACTATGGAGGGTTAAACCGATATTGGGCCACAAACAAACATAAAAATGGACAGTAAACTTTTACGACGCACGATTTAGTGGTCCCAGTGACCTATGGCAGCGAAAGGGGGTTACCTCAAGTAGCCACATTTCTTCCTATAATGTGTTACACTTTATATTTTTATTTACGTGAGCTTTTTCTAAGTATAATGATTATGTGATCGTAAAACTTGGATTTTTTAAATGATTTTCTAATAAAATCCTGAGTTTGAAATATATTAAGTTACTGTGGAGACGGCCTTTTTGGTCGAGTGATTGTAAGTGCGACTACCGGACAAGGGATCTCGGGTTCAATTCCCGGGAATGGCAAAGCATTACTGGGCCTTTTTCGGTCTTTCGAAAATTTCGCAGTAGTAGCTCAGGAATCAGGAATTGTGTCCAGTTTATGGCTATAGGCTGACCCCCTATTACATGCGTCATATAACACAAATGTTGAAAAGTGGTTGTACAATATTATAGCGGCATTACGCGCCGTGTGCCGTGCCTACCCCTTCGGGGATAAAAGGCGTGACGTTGCATACATGCAATATGTTAATGTCGAAGTCTGTCGGAGTGTCGGCATTATTTCAGGTGTAGAGCGAGACTTTTTAATAGAATCATAATTTAAATAATTTTACGAGCTAAGTATTAAAATATAGGAAATTATTATCAAATGCTTATTATAAATTAAGAAACTATTAGTAACTAATATGTTTTTATCAGTGTTACTTATGCAAATTGCAGTCATCAGTAGCTTAAGGTCGACACGGGTCAAGCAAAAATTATTTGTTTATTCAATTTTGGAATTTGCAATGGGGTCCACATAGCGTGGGTGGGACTCCCGTTAGATGAACTGACGAGGTCATCAGCATGACAGACGTCAATAGATGCAAATAGATGTTTTTTTGAGTGCGTATATCATCTCATGACTTCTCCCGCCTTGGGCGAGGCGAGAGGGAGTGTCAGACTCTTACTGAGTAAAAACCACCCCGGTCCTGCTTTTCGAGCCGGAGCCCCGGTAACCCACAAGGCAGTCCGCAGCTCCGGGTCAGACTACTAGGAACTATTGGCTATCTCTACGTAGCCATGGATTGCTATAAACCACCCTGTTCTTACCTACTCCTGCTTTTCGAGCCGGAGCCCCGATAACCTGCTAGGCAGTCCGCAGCTCCAGGTATGCAATAGCTGCAATAATGGAGTAAGAAGGAGACTATTTTATATAGTCCACCACTCCACTTGACCACCGAAGTAGCATACATTAACTAAGTCTGGAATAATTCACAGGTGTTGTGAATAACCAAATTAGGCGACTTCCTCCCATCGGGGGGGCCTCTATATTTTCTATAATTAAGACCCCTAACGACCATCCATAAAAGCAATTACGATCATTATGTTTTTATTACGTTTTAATTGACTTTTTCTCATTAATATTAATACTGTGTTCTTTTAGTCAGGGGTGTCCAAATAAGTGCTAGCTTTTAAGTTTACACGCTCATATAGGTACTTCAATTAATTTTGTTGCAAAAAACGTACTTGCGGTACGTTTTTTTTAAATATGTTTTTAGTTTTAGTATTAATTGGAAGCTATTTGTTTCTCAATCTTCCAATACATAATACCTAATTAATATTGTTGCAGGATCCACCACATTTTCATGTTCACGTTCCTATGTTTCAGCGGCTTATTTTTGTGCTTGATTTGCTGTGAAAAATTACTAATTTTAAACTTAAGTAACTATGGGTACGGCTGATTACTTCTCACCAGGTGACCCGTCGCCAACCCACATTGGGCAAGCGTGGTGGTGATTAATGCTCAAACCTTCTCCGTGCGAGACTCTTCTCGCACGGAGAAGGTTCAAAGAAGGATCAAAGGCCTCTGCCTTTGGTCAGCAGTGTCCACTTATAGGCTGTTGATGTTGTTGTTGTTGAGGCGACACATCTGCTTTTCGACTCCTATTCAATAAAAAATATGATATTTGCAGTTCTTTCAGAAGAGACAACCTCTGAGGGTAATAATATAGAGAGTCTTATTGCACCTAATTTCATCTTGCAATATGACGTAACTTATTTTTTCGAAATCTTACAAGACTATCACGAATAAGTAATAACCTTAACATTTACATTGCCACTGTATTTTTCGAGAGAGCCGGAATATAATTATCGATAGTAAGTAGAATGCATGTGAGGCGGCCACCCAAACAAAAAATATGTGCTTCTAGCAAACGAGCCGACTCGTTATACCAATTAACTTGGAAATATACCCAAAAACGCCTTATCTGTAACGGCGGTTAAGGGTTATAGCTGTGACTGTGACGTTCTTGGGAATAATAATTGAGGTTAGTTTTTGTTTGGTCTTTTGGTACAAAATTGACCATTTTGTATTAGCTATTAGATTTTAAGATTTGTTGTCGATCGTTGTAAAATATAAGACTGTTTTGTCTAAAATAAATGATTTTAATGTAAAATCAATGATAATTTTAACAACATTACCTGGATTTTTTCATGTAGTTCAATAAGTAAAGATACCTACTAAGTTTGTACTATGCGGTTACATATTCTGTGCCACAGTTTCATAAGAATAACTGTATTTTTAGTTTTGGACCTTTTTGGTCCTTAGAGTCACAAGATCCTTTAACTCCATTAATTTCAAGTGCACCAAAAATACATACAGCTTCATCTTAAACAAACGCATTCGGCATCGTGACGTTTTATTCAATATAAAAACTTTATCATCGAATCTACATAAATATATTTATTTTAATGTCTCTATTCGACGTTTTTCCGGTAGCTGTTAATAGTTTCAACCCATTAAAGTTAATTATAAATTCACTGGTTTATCTCGCATTAGTTTTATGACCTATAAACTCGATTTGGACTCAATTTGTAAGCGAAATTCGACTTGTTTTAATTTATGTTTATTTATAGAGTGGTAATCTTGGTTTTATGTCCCCCTGATTATAGTGTTGCCTGCAATGATTGCTACCAGTCTAATTTTCTTTGATAACCGAATTGTGATTGCTTCTTTCAATCCGTAATTAAGATATTAAACCCAGAAAGTATTATTGCGATGTTTTATTCAATTCATGTTGATGGATGCTACAATTATACTGCAAGTTGTATTTGTTTAAGTTAAACGGAGAAGTGGTTTTAAGGCTCGGTTTCATTAGTAAAGGCATTCTTTATTGTGTATGCAATTATTGTGAAGAGATGTTACTGCAGACGTATGGTATTTTCTTGAAATTAATTGCATAAAGTTCTGCATATAAAAGTAATATGTGCATGCCAGTTTATAAATTGTGATTGTTTAAAAACTTAAAAGACTGTTGGTGAGTTCAATTTGGTTTTAAATGATTGTTTGCGGTTTTTGACTATCTTAATGGATGAAAAGTATTAATGTATGATCGTAGTTTATGTGATAATTAATTCGTTATTTATTTTGAAAGTAAAACTGCTAAGTAATTACTTCCTCCAAACAAAATTCGTGCTAGCACTTCTTTGTAATTTCCCATTTAAGGGGAATGCGGATGAACATATAATTGCAGACAATATTAATTTTGCTCCACGTATTTACTCATAAAGTTTGTTTCGAAATATGTATGTATGTTCTAGTTGATGCCCGCGGATTTACTCGCGTTGATTACTAACTTCAAAATCGGTCCAGCCATTTCAAAGATTTGCCAGAACAAACAGAAGACAAAAAATTTAATAAATATTGTTTTTGTAATAAATATTGTTTTTGTGTATGTATCGTTTGTATAACCATAATGCATGTAAAAAGGGCTCATTTTAATATTTCAACAGACACTCCAATTTTATTCATTAGTCTAGATTATTGGAAAGCTATTGGATCCAAGACTATTCGTGATTTTGAATTAGTAATATTTTTCCTTCTCTTCTAGTGTCATGTATAAAGATCTCTAGTTTTGAAAAGCGCATTCTATCACATGAGCAATATGTAGTCAAAATAAAATTAAGGTACTATTCCAACATTTAAAAAGGCACTCCATTTAAAATAGTGACAATTAAATCCATCAATAAGCATATCTTCATGATGCCAAGTAATAAATTACAGAAACGACTACTTCTTAACCGTGTCGATGATTAGTTAAACGTTGATCGTTGCAATTAATAATGCATTTTCTTATAGACGTGCGTTATTGTAGTGCCTATCTGATCTAATACTACTAACTTAGTTCCGCAAGACCGGGCTTTAGGAAGATTAGATTTTTTACTGTTAATTTTTATGGATGATGAATATGGATATGCACCGGTTGGCGTTTGGCCACTATCTCGGTGGTAAGTGATGATGCGACCTACGATGGGGCACGGCTGCCCATAAGCAATCTTTTCACTCGGGCCTTGAAGGCACCCAGGTTATAATTATATCCCTTCGGAAAACAGGCTCTGGCAAAGAATCCCGTTTTCTTTTTTTTACCCGACTTCCCAAAAAGGAGGAGGTTCTCAATTCGGCCGTTATGTCCATGTTGCTTTTAGCAGGACATAGGACATGGGACACCGACTTTTGAACTATCGGTTGGCGGTAAGCGATCAGCGCCACCTCTCCTGACTCCCGCAACACCAGCAGAGAATGTTTAGTATTTTTCTATTCCAGAAAGAATTAATATACATTATAATAATTTATTTCAAACCATGTCCATAATTTTGTTAGTAATATTGAACTTAAAAACTAACGTTAATAGATATTATGTGATAAAAATAAAAACACAGGACAGTCCAAATATTTCAAATAATAATTAAATCACTGATTCAATTAGTTTATAATTTAAATATGTATAATATGTCATGTATGTGTTATTAAACCAGTACTAATAAGCCAATGCTAACAACATTTCGACGATCACTAGTTTCGGCTACGCATTGTTTGTCAATATTCATTAAATTCTTTAGACTACCTACCACAATCTAGACAGAATTAGCCTAAAGTGAATTGCAATTAGACTAATTATAATTAACAAGTTACAATTATACAAATGAATATTTATACCAGACAGTTAACCCTAGGGTCACAGATTTTGAGGTCATTTAGACTAAAATACGTAATTACGTTTTCAAAAATATGTTCCTGTTTAGGTATTGTTTACGTTAGTCAAAGTCAAAGTCAAATTATTTATTCCAATTAAACCGTAAATAGGTACTTTTGAAATGTCAACAAATAAAGAAATAAATAATAGTCTGTCAGTCTGTCCGTCAGTAAAGATAGGTGCTCATTCCAAAGCGTAGCCGCGGAGCCCCGATAACCCGCTAGGTAGATCGCAGCTCTCAGCTCATGAATATGAGGATCTAGTCTGGCTTGAACCTAGTCGAGATCCTCGTCAAACGTAAGTAAACAAAGTAACGTGAGGAAACCTAAAACAATACTTAGATAAAACGAAACAAGGTTTAGGAGTGTGAGCAAAAACGTCACTTCTGCGTATAAAATGTACCTAGAAGTGGCGTCACGCAATATTTCAAACCGATATACGATCGAAAGTATTTGTTTCCTTAAAAAAAATAAAAAATACGTGTCCAATGTTTTAAAATAATCTACAAGACGGACAATAAAATATTTTTTAATTATAAGCAAACAATTTTAACATAACAATACCAACTTACCTAACCACCTACTTACAACACATTATCAGTGACAACAGAAAATTTCTCAGTAACGAACATAAAATTAATAATAACATCAATGTATGATTTGTGGAGGAAGCAAAGTAATTGAGAAGGCAATAAAATCGATTGTGGTGCCAATAAATTAGTAGCGTACATATCTATCATCCGTGGATGTGCTGCAATGGGTACTTACGTATCCGATTTCTTAGAACTGCATATCTGTACGTAGAGTGCAGAAGATTGTAGATGGCGCTCTGATAGAAAATTGGGGACGTGGTGTTTAAAAAATATAAGAAGTCTGTTTTACTCTGTAGTCTTTTCTGAAATATGTCTGTGTCCATATTTTGTTTTCAGTAAGTTTTGCTTTTCCGTTGGCTTTAAGAATGTTAATTCCAGTCTATAAGCTAAATTGAAAAAATAAAATATATAAGTAAACCGTAGATACTAATCGTCCTTCTGCATTTTTAGTGATTTGACCACCAGTAACAATAAACAGGAGTAACTAATTTGCATATTATTGTTACAGAAAAAGACATATTTCAAATCTTACTGATTTTCCGTGACTCCGTGTCGTCCGAATAAAGTACCCATAAAAAATCGTTTGTCTTTCGATTCAGGGGATTACAGACAACGTAGTACCTACAATAACACAATGAATAAACTCGAACCAACATTTCTTTCAGCATTCAAACAAAACAGCGGAAGGGTAGCTTTGACCCTCTAACCCTAAAAAATAGTAACGGCCATTTTTAATCAATTTCCTACCAACCAATATTAGTTTAATTAACTCATTTCCCGTCTACGAAGTACTAGGAATGCAGAAATCAAAGGTTATCTCATGCAGTCGTCAGAAGTAATTTGAACGGCAAAGAAATTCATAAAGTCGATAGTTTTTGTACCGATAAGCTGGGCGGAGGTCGCGCCCTCTAGCTTCTTGGTTATTTTTTGATTATTTTAAAAGCTTGTTTTGATCGTTAAATTTTAATTTTTAGTTTGAAATGTTGTGTTATGTAATTGTTTGTCGTTAAGTGTATTGATAATGATTTTTAGATTAAAATCTTATTTTAATTTAATTGTTAATCTTAATTATAATATAACTAGCATCTGCTTGCGGCTTCGCCCCTATTTTCATGGCTTAAAAAGTAGCCAATGCTTCCAGACTATAATAATCTACCCCAGTTCCGAATGTCATACTAATCCCTTCACCCGTTTTGACATGATTGAGTAACAAACATACGCATATTTTTATATATGTGAAAGTGAGTGTGTATTAGTAAAATCTAAGTCTTAATTTAATGAACAAAGCTTTTCAGGTTTAATATTGACAGGTAATTCTTTTCATCAGTGAGCTAGCAGCGATCAGCTACTTACTTGTCAAATATAAGGAGTGTATAAATGAAACAGGGATATATAGGAATTGGGTGCTGTTATACTTCTTGAAGTCTTAAGTATCAAGTTATCAACGTTAGGCCTACTCTCTTCGGAGCTGCGGACTACCTAGAGGGCAGTAAGAGTCTGACACTCCCTTTCGCCTCGACCTGGCGAGTAATTGGATGATTTCTTAAAAAAAGGCCTACTATTTAACGATACCGCTTTGTAGACAGTTTGCATTATGTCTGAGCAAGATGCAAGAGCATTTATCATTTGTAGGCCGCCTATTGTTTGACTGTGTTGGCGCGGTGGCTGTGCAACAGGCTGCCGAGCAACGGGTAGTGGGTTCGATTCCGGCACGGAGCCATTCTTTGTGTGATACACAAATTGTTGCTTCGGGACTGGGTGTTATGTGTATGTGAACTTGTATGTTTGTAAACGCACCTACGACACAGGAGAAAATCCTAGTGTGGAACAATGTCATCTAAAAAATAAATAAATTGTTTGTAAAAGATGCATACATTTGTCAAATGTCGCAACGTAGACAGATCCTTAGTCTCAGATTCGTCTTTGACATGACTGGCAAAAAGTAACGTAGATTAGGTATATCTAAACTACATAACAACTGATAATCTCCATCATATACTTACTTATATACTGTTACATACAACCCAACAACCAGCCTCCATGACCCGTCGATAACACTCCGCAATAACTTTTAATTTTTATTGCAATTACTGCAGACAATTAACGTTTTATGACACATTTAACTGATAAGACAATACAGTTTGTTTTTCTATAACACTTCAGTTTTATGTTTTGTTCATTTTTTTATTGACACTGATTGTGTAAGGTCTGTGTCGCTGTTCACGGACGTGTCTTGTTAGAACAAGAAATGTGGTTAGCGTTTGTAAAAAAGCAGTAATTTCAGCTAGTTTTATAGGTTATTGTTTGTAGACAGTTGTTTTATTATTAGTTTTAATTGTTTTAATTAGTTGATCTTAGAGATAAACTTATGTAAACAAACTTTTTCAAATGATAAGTAATTTTTAAGACGAAACATTGTATGAAACTATTAAAATCGAAAAAAAAAAATCATATGCAAAAAAATACATACATAGGCATAGCTTCTAAATAAGGCCTATTATATACTACATTCAATTCACAAAAGTTATTTACATTAAAATAAAGTCACATGAATGACATTAGATATGGAACGGATAAAAGCAAGCACTTATAACCAACTTAACTACACCTAATTGATAATAATTAGCATCTAAGTATACGCAATCAAGTTATTTCATTAATGAGTGATGTTTATATAAACACGACAGCGGTAATAATCTGCGATAATTGGAACTTTAATCGTAGTACTGTTGCGTCATCGAGTGTAGTGATTTAGACAAGCAAAATGCACGAACATTGTTGCATGTGAGTATGTACTATTATGTAGTAATACTGGCCTTCTGAACTACTATAATTGCCAATCTACAGATGCTGAAATATTGGCAAATTAATTCTCACTATAATTATTGATTAGCTAAACCGGCAAACTTCGTACTGCCTCGACAAAAATTGTTCTCACCTTTTAAACCTTCCCTGGACTTCCACAAATAACTCAAAACCAAAATTAGCTAAATCGGTCCAGCCGTTCTCGAGTTTTAGCGAGACTAATAAACAGCAATTGATTTTTATATACAGAGATTATTTGCCTATTTTATGTGAATTCTCAGTAGTTCCATAGAGAGTTGGAAATTATACCCAGTGTACCGTATGTGCCAGTGTACTGGTCACTCTCAGTAATACAGGAATTGTAACGTTATTGGTAGACAGTGGGTGTTTTACATTGTATGTTATGTCTACCTCTGCTTAACCGTTTTATACGTGATGTTATGTACGTATTTTTTTTTTTAAACCTAAAGAAAAAGATTACTAAGTTTGTTACAGCTTGATCTAATAGAAGCGTGATAAAAAATTAATAGTGGACGACTACAGTGCTACAGTCTTATCAAATTGTCATTGAAATAGATGGTTACGTTCTCAAAATATTTAAAGTCAAAATAATTAGATTGGGTATCAATGTGACACATGATACGAGGTGATGTTGTGAATATAGTAGACGCAGATCATCTAATGTGGGTAAAACTTTATTTTTTATAGGTAGTCTCTTTTGTATAGTTAAGAAGTAGGCTTTCAAGGGCTATTGATAATGATGATGATGTCTCGGACTTAGCCTGCCCCATTGTTCAATACTTAATTGCTAGTGCAAATGATAAGCGCAGAGTTTAAATATTTCTAAATGATTTTGATAATGATGAATATTGATGGACGTTTTCACCAACATTTTCATCAACCAAGAGTTACTTGGCATGAGCGACCACCTTATCAAACCCCTTGCTTTACCTATACTTTCAGATGTCACTTAAAGCTCGATGAAAACTAAAATGTCATGAAATATCAGTTATCTTAACTTAGCGGTTCCTTAAAATTCAACAGAGGTTAGTGAAATGTGACTGTTTTTATAGTTATTACCCTCCAGAGCAAAGAATTTTAACACAACATTGTATACTTACGACCTATAAACAGACCTTTATAAACTAGTACTTTAACTTACTCCTTTTCTAGCTTTCCATACATATACCTGCTGCCAGAGCCGTATTAGCCCTTTAAGTGCGGATCGGACAGCGAGCAAGGGTAGCTCGCCGCCCGACCAGAACCAGACCCGTGCGTGCGACGCGTCGCGTTCCACGCGCCTCAAAGAGCCATCAGACTACCACAGATGGGGCCCAGTAGAACTGATACCTGATCTGGAGCTGAGGATTACCTAGCGGGTTTACCAGGGCTCCGGCTCGAAGGGCAGGAGTTGAAAAAGAGTGGTTTTTGGCAGAAAGAGTCTGACACTCCCTCTCGCCTCGCAAAAGGCGAGAGAAGTCATTGGATGATGTTCCCACCTTAAAAAAATATAAACTAAGTATATGCCTAGAGCGCCATGTTACGGGGAGGCACCATAAGATGCGCAAGCCGATGGAGTGATGGCAGTGCCCATAAGTGGAAAAGAGGAGAACAAGCACCTAGGGCGCTCTTAATGTGCAATCCGCCTCTGTCTACTACATACGCAAATGTCAACGTTTTTCTATCAGAACCAAATCTGTATGCAAATGATAGTTTTGTGAAACAAACGAGCCATAATAGACCATCCTCATTAGGCCAGTAATTAATTACACGATGACTTTGACATATTGTAATGTTCTATGGTCATTTAAAAGATGGTTGTCTCAATGGCAAAGAAAATAATAAAGATTTTCTTAGAAAGATTTGGGTAGTTAATGCTTTTTAACCGACTTCAGAAAAGGAGGAGGTTGTCTGTTTGACCTGTATGTATATGTTTGTCTGTATGTGGCCACGATTGGCTTCATCGATGTTTATTACACTTAGAAAGCAGGTTTTAGTATAATAACCGACTTCAAAAATAAAATATTTTTTAATTGATTCCGGATTTTATTGGAATAATTTTAGATTGGGTTCTGTCCGCCCACGTGCATAAAGAACTAGTAGTATTTTGTCACTCTCCAGTTTCCTATCTCACGATACAGAAAAAAATAGGAATAATCACACTAACTAATACTTTTTAAACCCGGGAATTAAACCCGAGACTTCCAACTCAACAGTCGCGCTTACTACCACTCAACCACAGACCAGTGTTACAAAATATATTTATTGGCAACAAAGTACCAAAGATAACCCTCAACCGCGATGGTCGTATAGACCGAACAAGGCAAGGTTTTATTACTAATTAACCGTATCGTGGATACCGATGTGCCGTGCTCGGTGCCAATCGCCGTCAACTTGTCAGCAGGTTGATGTAACACTGTTGACGCTGATGGGGGTCGGAGAAGCCGCAACGTGATTTTTTTTCTGCTTTGTTCAAATGTATTGGGACAAATGGCAACAATGGATTGGTTTTGAAATAGTTGTTGAGTGTGTGAGTGTTGATGATTTTGATTTTGAAGTTCTCAGTAATAGAATGAAGTTCGAGCGCGTTTTGATATTTGATTCTCCTTCTCACACAATGCGATTACTCGTAATTTATGTAGATTGCAGCAGGATACCCAGTCATACGACTGCAGGATTGGTGCGGTGGCTGGGCAACCGGCTGCCACGCAACGTGTAGCGGGTTCAATTCCCGCAACTCTTTGTGTGATCCACAAATTGTTGTTTCTGGTCTGGGTGTCATGTGTATGTGAACTTGTATGTTTGTAAACGCATCCACGACACAGGAGAAAATCCCAATGTAGGACAAAGTTTAAAAAAAATGCGACAACAATGCAGTCAAATTCACCAATTTATGGGACAATCTTATGGTCATTTCTGATGATGAATATCACATTTCGTGATCAGCTGTTATGCTTCTGGTCTACTGACTAGAGATTAGGGTACTAGTTTTTATTATAATTCACAGCGATTATAAAACACACTTATTTTCAAAATTAACTAAGTTTATGGAGTTATTCCAATTAAACACATATTTATCTCTGTCTGCCTTAAAATTAACGTACTTTTACCAGTAGACACATGTATCCGTACAATAAGTTAAATGCAAAATTAGTTATGTATCTATTGATTTCGTAATTAAAACTTGTAGGAATGTTATCGACATGCATTGCACTATTAGATAAAGGAATACCTAATGACCCAATGTCTATAAATAATTGCTTTATTAATTACTTCTAAAGTAACCAAGTTTATGTTTCCATAGTAAAACATAGTATCGTCTAAAAAAACACAAATCCTTATCATTAAATTGCATAAATAAGTCGATAATTTCACAGGAACACGTCCTAGCCTAGTCACGTAATCTTTTTTCGCACAAACACGTATCATTCAAAAAAAATGCAGCTGTGTCACAAAAATAAATTAAAGCAACGATTGATACAAAATATTCAGCATACATTAGCAATAATTACCGCACAATTAAACAAATTATTAAAATTCCGCACTTAACAGTCGATATGGACAGTAAAATAAACAGTTACACGAAAATAATGTTTTTTAATCAAACAGAAATAGTCATTAAAGGGTTAAATGCAGTAAGTTAACGAGCTGCTACCGTGCTCCGACTGGTATGAACAACTTTTTATTTTCCCTGCCGTGTTAACCACTGTCCTTGTCTGGTGTGGGGTTAAGTTGTATGTCTGTCTCTGTCGCACAGGGCAATTAACACTCTCTGTATACGGTAGCGATGGAAGAAATTAGTTAAGAGTCTCGGCCCCATTTCTGTGGTTTGTGTCAACGGGTCTCAAGTCGCGAGTAGCGGACTTTTTTTTTGTTTTTTTTTTTGAGCGACAGTCTCGCTTTTCCAGAGATGAGTGGCGGTGTTTTAGATTCGAGTTTCTGGTTGTTAAAAGTGTTATTAGGATTTTGAATCTCGAAAGTATTCAAAATCGTGGATTTTGGAATAATGACCTGATGAACGACACTGGATGTGGCTCACTGCTAGTCTGGTGTAGGAATGGGAGGCCTACGTTCTGTAGTGGACATTTTGTTGCTGATACAATGATCAGGATCTTGAACTTGCTCCCAGTCTATAAAAATGGACTAAAGCTCTTTTTGAGTAGAAATGTGCTATGGATGCGTTTGGCTTCGCATCAATCATATTCATTGGTTCAGTATCAGTGGAAACGATCACATCGTGTCACAGATATAGCTTTTTGATCCTCGCAGCATAGCTTACATAACACATCTCTAGTGGAAAATCACCATAAAAAGACAATATCTAATTATAAAACACTTGATATGACCACGTAATTGTCAAGAAACTTCATTTTCACGCTTCCCAGGCCTTTTTTATTCATCACAGCGAATCGAAGGGTTGACTGCTCACTGATGTATTGCTCTATTGCTCTTCATTGTTTTAAATGTGCATAGATACGTATGTAATATGTTTTCTTCGCTAATTGGCAGTAGGATATAATAGTAACCGCGTTGTATCGCCGTTCAACCGTATATACCTACATGAAAGGATTGCATGACCACATGACTGACAGTTGACATTAGAAAAAAGTAATTAGATTCGAAATTAATTGATTTATGGATGTACTGTTAGTCTGTTACATTGTTGTTAATAACAAGAATATTTATTATTCGTAATGTAAAGTGTAGGAGAGCCATGCTTCGGTGAGTAAGAGCCGGCTTGACCGGAGTGATACCACGGCCTCACAGAAAACTGACGTGAAATAACGCTTGCGTTGTATTTCGTTGTATGAGTGAGGTTACCGTAAGCCCAATTATCCCCCTTCGCAATCCCCGATACCCCAAGAACCCCTAAATTCCTAATAACACACGCTTTAACTTGTCATTATCTTTCACTGAAGCTAAACAAACATAAACATGATCTATGAAACTAATGACACTGGAAGAGCTTATGAAGAGATGTGATCAGTTGATTCAGATCGAAATGAACTTTAGTAAGAATTTACTTTTCGCTCTGATTAGTTGGTTTATTCGAGCCGGCAAATCAGAGCGCCGAACGCACTCTCTTGCCGATTACTTTAAACGTAAAGCAAACTCGCACTAAAGGTACCGATCCCAAAAGACCGACTTCAGAATATCTATAGAACACCTACATATAACTAACTACACACAAACACAGTCTTAAAATACACACCATTTCAACCCATCTTTGAAAGCCCAATAAAAATCCAAGCCAACTTTATTAACCCACAGCACGCCTAAGGAAACAGCATCTTAATTAAGGAAAAACGATTAAGAAAGATTGCAATTTAAATACCCATATTAATTAACTGGGCAACTGTTAATAAGTTCGTAAGTAGTTAATGATATAAACGGCGTGAATTGATATGCAATTACGAGTGCACAGTAATTGTTTGTACGCGAGGAAAAAATCACTCAACAAACTATTATCGGCTAATCCTCGAAATGTAATTAGATGTAATTACTGGGTTTTAGAGTTACATTGGTGTTTGGAGTAAACTGTACGAGATTTATTTTGTATCTAAACATGTTTTAGATGTATAGTCTTATATATCTCTGCGGACTACCTAGCGGGTTACCGGGTTCCGGCTCGAAAAGCAGGAGTAGGAACGGGATGGTTTTTAGTCAGCAAGAGTCTGACACTTCCTCTCGCCTCGCCCAAGGCGAGGGAAGTCATTGAATGATTTTCCCCCATCAAAAAAAAAGTCTCATATATCTTCCCTCATAATATGTCCACTAAAGGATCCATCCTTTAAAAACACATCATTTCACTTGCGCATCACACAGACAGGTTAAGTCTCCTATGACCTTACACGTCCACACACAACGCAAGCGTCGTTTCACGCCGGTTTTCTCTGAGGCCAGGTTTCACTCAGTCGAGCAGGAGTAGGAACGTGGTCACACTTCGTCTCGCCTCGTCCAGTAATGAGGCCTCACCCGGCGGGATTTGAAAATATTCCAAACTCAAAAAAAGACGAGTCAGCCCGTTTGTACCGAACCATGACTTCTCTCAAGTATAAATATCATCCTTGTAACAAATTAACACATAAACAAAGCGTATCTTCAAACAAAGTCACGATTAATATTACCTACACCTAGAAAACTTACGCTTAGCCGATTCAAAATGGCAACTGAGCGCAAACATTACACATTCAATAGTAATTGCTTGCAATAAAAGTGATTGCGTTACTAAATTCAATCAGCTGCACGCACACAACTGCATTCTGCGCACACGCACACACTCAAACATCGCATGCAATCAGTTACATGATAGGTTTACGGAGAAACGGAATTGTAGAACTCAATATATGATTGTAACGTGAGTAGATTAATTAAGAAGTAGAAAATAGGTATATCGTTTAATAGTTTGTATTTAGATTATAACTGCATGATAAAAAGCAGAGTAAAATACATTTTTCGCCACCCCAACTCTTCTCCTGGGTATCATACTTACCTAATAATAATCTAGTAAAGGACTAAACATTTGACAGAGACCGGGTTAGCAGCGCTTTCTGGAGAACCTTCCAACTGCGAATTTCCAATCACTCACCGGGCGTGGAGGTTACGCCAAAGCCTTCGGTTAATTTTATGAGACGAGCTCACCACAACCTTTTGAAACCGGTGCAACTCCTGTAAGCCAGTATCTCCAGTAGATACAACTGAAGACACCAGAACACTGAACATCGGTCTCAGGGTCAAGAGTCTTCGATCTCGAAACGGAATAATTCACAAGATATTTTTATAGGAGAAGAAAAAAACCCATAATATGTAGAGGAGACTCAACCCGATCTCGAACCCGAGACCTCTTGTGCAGCAGTCGCACTTGCGACCACTCGACCAACGACGCAGTCCAATGAAACAGAGAAGTAATATACTTTTACTTGATTAATAAAAAATTGAAATGCCTTTCACCATTTTGTCCGTACTTTACGATTAAGATAATGATGGATATCAATACTAAAATTCCATTACAGGTCTCTTATGGAATAATTAAGTATATAGTTTTATATAATTACGTGATAATGAGAGTCATTAAATACATTAATACTTTCATTATGTCTGGTTATAACCACCTTGTATCGTTAATTATTAATTTGCATAGTATTTGTTTACTTAAAAGACGTGAAAGCATATGAAGTTATACTAAAATGCCAAACTCAATTATGCGATTTTCAACCTTACTCCTCTAGGATATAGTTGGAAATCTATTAAAGATCTGTACTTTAGGGATAGCTTCACATGCTTCTGACGTAAATATTTAACACATCTGCAGAAAATACACAATATTATTATTACCTACAATACTTTTTCCATGTGTATTGAGACTATTGTTTTTAATGGCATATTGGCAATCATTGGCGTTTTTACAATAAAGAGTGGTACTTTTACCAATTGTTTGGTTTCTCATTGTCTTTAACTAATATGTTAATTATTGTAAATGATGTTGGATGTATGTTTGTAGCCATATCTTGAATGGAATTAAAAGAAAACCAGTATTTATGGTTAAATGGAAGGAGAGTGTGACATACCGCCTCCAAATGGCGACTATTAAGTTGGTGCGGGGGCTGGACAACTGGCTGGCAAGTAACGTGTAGCGGGTTCAATTCCCGCACGAAGTAACTCTTTGTGTGATCCACAAACTGTTGTTTCGGGTCTGAGTGTCATACGCATATAAACTTGTATATTTGTAACCGCACCGACGACATAGGAGAAAATCCTAGTGTGGGATATATCTTAAAAAAGATACTAAAACTAATATAAGGAAAAGTTCAGAAAAACAGACCATAATCTAATCAATCACTAATCTCTTTGTTATTTTGCCATAACAAAATGATACAACCTAACATACGAACAACAATCTCCAACCCACTTCAATTATGCATTACCCGTAGAGCAACCCTCTGAAATCTATTACCCGCACATAATGCATTATTATCCTTTACACCACTTACTTTCAAAAACTGGCAAAAAAATCTTAAGCCTATCGTATCGTAATGGGATTATCACACCTTTGGTAAACATGCACAAGTAGAATTTTAACCTCTTTTGTTACAAACCACAGGAATCAATAGAGTGTATTGCATTCATACATAATTGACGTTTTGTCCATGAATGGGATGAAGTGATTTTGTTTTTATTGTTTTTTTTTTAATAGGGGTATGCAATGTGTGGGCTTGTTTGTTTACTTTTCTTAGAAGAAAGGAAATTGAAGGTTTAGTTTGGTTAGATTTTAAGAGTGTTTTTCGCAGTAAGTACCTAATTGTTTACTTACAAGTGAAATGTGTTTATTCGGAAATATAAAAAATTCAAGTCGTACAGTATAAATTGAAGGATGGACAATGGCTATGACATAATCATAAAAATAATAAGATTCGAAGATTAATTAAAGCAATTCTTTTTAATGTGCATAATATATTATGTAATGTGTCTACAACACAGATCAAAACTCTAATGTACTAAAACATATCATTAATATTAACGCAGTTAATGTGTTTAAGTTGGAAGTACACTTCAATCAAATAATAATTCAATATTGTTAAGAAAACTGTACACCAGTAACAACATAAAAACAATCTTCAGTGTGTATTTTCAAATTTCCTTATAACACCCATCGTCCTATTTACATCAGCAATTACATTCACAATAATAATCAAATCAAACCCAATTCAAAAGTCCCACGATCAATCACAAAACATGACAAGTGCACGATAATCCGTACCAAACAACACCTGCTTTGAAAAACTAACAAAAAAAAGGATTTTTTGTAATAAATCCATCATTTCGAGATTAAAATTTGTCCGTCAATGGCAATGCCACTAAGCCAATGTATTGTCGTTGTGGCAATAATGCGAGAATGATTGACTTGTCATTGTCCGCTGTGAGTGCATCGTACCGCACAGAATCCAATTTTATTGGATAATTTTAGTATCTGTAGCTGTGATGGAGGTTCAGTGAGAAAGCGGAGTAAGTTTGGAATTGGTATTTTTTAGGTGCGTTGTTTTTTCTGTTTTGTGTAGTGGTTGTTATGGGTATTGCTGGATAGATTTGATAATTAAATCATATTTGAAAAATAAGATAATATAATACATGTTATTTAATGTATTATAATTAAAATAATTAACTAGACGTTTACCAGACAGCATCAACGAAACGAACCAGCAACCAATATTATACCACTTAGACAACCTCTTTGAAATAATTTTTTTATTGAATTTAAATCTCAGTAGCCTGCACCTAGACACTTTACTCGAAAATAAATTAATAATTCTCAAAATTACCTAATACAAATATAACTGAATACAAAAACAACAATTCCTTACTTACACTACTTCTGTTTAGAAACTCGCTGAACAAAAGCTGTGATGCGCATTGTTTACAAGTTAAACCCATGTTTGTTTGAGTGACAGCCACTCGGGTGGCAATATGGCAATGTGGCAATGGCAACGTGACAGCGTGGCAGCGTGGCAATCAACGACAATGCGCCAATCACTGCCAAGTGTAACGCTAGCCAAATGTTCTGCAAATTAGTTTCAACTTAAATTGAAATGTGGAATTCGATTTTGTTATATTAATTTGGAGTTCGATATGTCAGTTTGATGTTGATTTTGATTTAGGGGAAATTAAATGTTTATGTACGTATAATATTGTTGTGTTTAGCTAGTCAATTTTATATGGTGATTTGTAACAAACAAATATTATACCAAACGAAACCGGAAATAATTGTATTATAACTTTCGTGACTTTCGTTTAGTCAAAATTCGAGGGATTTCTAAAACATTTCGAATTACCGCCGATGAGTTCGAATTAATGAGTCATTTGTTTAAGCAACAATGACTTTTTTGTTCATTTGTTTTGGTAATAACCCAGTGCACTAAAATGTATTGATTTAGTACGATATTTAAAAAGATCTAGGAACCTCATGATAACTTCGAATTACTAAGAGGTTCGAATTATCAAGAGTTGACTGTACCTACATTTGGTTTGTACCAATTACCAAAGATTAACGCAAAACTGCATAACAAAACAAGAATAATATACGATGTGAACTTTAAACTTAATAATCTACAAGGAATTGATTAAAACCTACTTTTGTACGTAATCCATAATGCATGGTAGACAAAAAGTCGCCATAATGTAATGTGTGAACACCTATTATGAAGGCATTGTCGCAAGTTTTACAAGAAATATTGTTTAAGTTAGATTAATGGGGGAATTATAACGCCATTAATCTGCAAATGTACTGTTATGATGAAAAATGTGAACAGTTTGTGAATTGTACAAGGCTAAGTTATAAGTATGTATTTTTTTTTCGCAGATATGTATCGCGCAAATGTGAGTTCTTATACAGGACACCGCTTAATGGCAAATATGTTATTCGATTCTGAACAGTAAGGAATGGGTCTTTAAGTAAACATAAGGATCAATATTTTAATCACTCTCTTAATGATTACATCCTTCTAATCCTACTATAATGTAGACTAATAATAATATTATTAATGCGAAAGATTGTATGTTTGTTTGTTTGTTTGTTTGTTACTCCTTTACGTCAAAACGGCTGAAAGGATCGAGATGAAACTTGAATTAGGGATAGTCTGGAATAAAACATAGACCTTCTTAACCATTTTATTTCACGGGGACGCAGGCGAAACCGCTGGCAAAATCTAGTAAAAATAAAAAAAGAATTCAAAATGTTTTAGTAGTCCTGACACCATCTCCTCATTTTTAATGGAAGTCCTTTTGGGCCTTATTTTCAACAGTAGACGTCTTGTATGTAACATCATCCTTATGGAATAAGCCGATAAACGAGCAGACAGATCACTTGAAACACCAGAGGCGTTAGAAATGCGTTGCCGGCCTTTTGGGGGTTAGGAATTTAAGGGTTGTTGGGGAATCGGGGATTAGGAAGGTAATTGGGCCTTCAGTAACCTCACTCATACAATAAACAACGGAAGCGTTGTTTCATGTTGGTTTTCTGTGAAGCCGTGGCCGTATCTGTGGTCCCATTCGTGTCGAAGCATACCTCTCCCACACATGATGATGTCGATTAAATATACCTTAAACTTGAACCAATAATATAACCACCACTAGCCAGTTAGCCAGTAACAAAGTGGTGACACGTGTAATGTATTTCAATAAAAACGCAGACACAACGGAAACGCAGGTGAAGCCGCTGGCAGAATATAGTAAAAATATAAGAGTCCAAAACTGTTAGTAGTCCTGACACCATCTCCTTCTCATTTTTAATGAAATTCCTTTGGGCCTTATTTTCAACAGTAGACGTCTTGTATGTAACATCATCTTTATGGAATAAGCCGATAAACGAGCAGACAGATCACTTGAAACACCTGAGGCGTTACAAATGCGTTGCCGGCCTTTTGGGGGTTAGGAATTTAAGGTTTGTTGGGAAATCGGGGATTAGGAAGGTAATTAGGCCTTCAGTAACCTCACTCATACAATAAACAACGGAAGCGTTGTTTCATTTCTGTGAAGCCGTGGCCGTATCTGTGGTCCCATTCGTGTCGAAGCATACCTCTCCCACACATGATGATGTCGATTAAATATACCTTAAACTTGAACGAATAGTATAACCACCACTAGCCAGTTAGCCAGTAACAAAGTGGTGACACGTGTAATGTATTTCAATAAAAACGCAGACACAATTACGTTGAGGTGCACTGCAATTATTGTGTACGTGGGAGCCACCGTTACGTGAAGTAGAGACGCCATGATGAATATAGGTGATGGGATATTCATTTAACATTGCCTATGCGATTTACAAGGGCACGACGGAGAATTAATATAAAAAGAAATTAAAAAAAGACATTAGCTATGCATATAGGAATAAAGGATCGAGTGATCCTAAGTGTGGTTGTCGATAATTTTGATTAACTGGGCCAGTCAAAGTTTTATTGGGTATTTCGGTGTTTTGAAAATTTCCGGGATGGTGCCCCGTGTATGATAATGTACCGCGTTATACGGTCCCCATAATATAATTATCTTATTGTTAAAAACTAAGTGTTACGTGGTATACGAGGACTTTAACTATTTAGAACGTTTGAAATCGTTGAACTATACTTCAAGCGCAGTATTCTTTAAAATTATTTTATTTTATTATTCTACAACGTCACGCCTTTTATCCCCGAAGGGGTAGGCAGAGGTGCACATAACAGCACGTAATGCCAGGGTGAGCCTAGACTCCGTGCTACCACCGAGACATTTTCGATAAACCGAAAGCCCAGTTATGCTCTGCCTGAACCGAGAATCGAACCAGAATCCCTCTTGTCCAGCAGTCGCACTTGCAACCACTCGACCAACGAAGCATTTTTAAAAATCGACAACAATAACCAACAAGACAGTTTGTAAAACACAAACATCAATTTTTTCAAGCAAATTAATTACCTCTAACGTTTAGTATTCTGTTTGCATACTTGCATAGCAATAAATTAAAACCAGTAGCCACATTAAAAACTATCTATGCACACGTCAAATTTAAATATGCGTTTCGAAACACAACATTACCACATTAGCCGTGCAGGTGGCCAAAATCGGAACTAATGAAAAGTGAAACAAACAATCTCTTTATACGAAGAAACTAGTGACATCTCTTGACTGCATTTATAACTTGGTACTCAAGTAATATAAGTTATGTTAAAAACTAGTGTTTCGTGAGTAATTATCGCGCGGTGTTTCTTTGTAGATAAAATTAATTGCAGGGCCTTTATAAAATTGGTTTCCAATTCATTCTTTTTAATCGAACTTTAAGGGAGTATCATGATTTCACGAAAAAGTCTATTAGGTAAGTAATTGAATATTAATTTCGCATTTATCTTAGAGTCAGATTGTAATTTATACTATTTGATAGCTTGTGTACAAGGCTTAAGGCCTTGTAACATGTGTTGTAGGTATTTATTTCCCCAGATAAAATATTTTCTCTTAAATAATATTGTTTAGTGGTTTTTATGAAGGAGGTTAAGGATTTCCACCAGAGATGTGCTATGCTACATTACTGTGGATGCGTTTGGCTTCCACCAATCATATTCTTTGGTACACATAACTTGGCACTATGGAAAGGGATTCACTAAGATAATGTTTTTATATGGAAGGATGCGTGCTATATATGTGCGCTATGGATGGTTTCCGATATCGATACATCGCATACTCGAACTACGTATCATCCTCGTGCAGCTAATTTGCGGCTGCGCATCTTTATAGCACACCTTACTCGCACAGCTACATAACTTAGTATCAGTGAAAACAATCACATAGTTTTACAGCTAGCTATTGTATCCTCACAGCATAGCTACATAGCACATCTCTAGTGGAAACGAACCCCAACAGCTTCATCACTGACTTCAGACTGGCAAATGAACCTGACAAAAAGTAGGTATAATTAATATGAAATTAACACAAAAACTATGAAATCGTGTTTATTTTAAGTAGGTAAACTCAAAATCACTATAGTAACATTAAAACAGTATATTTTTTCTTAAAAAAATTCAGTCTAATTTCTTCAACCGACTCGTGGTATGACAGCCATCTTTTTCTTTTGCAAATTTACTAAAAGAAGTCTCGCATTTTCCGCATTGCATGGTAAAACTAGTGTGGAATTAATGCACTGTTAAATAGGAATGCGATTCTTTCCTGTAATATGGGACCACCCATTGTGATAATTGTTCGTTTCTTATATACAAACATCGGCAAATCAAGCTACCCTAGTCTGCAAAATTCCTTCAACCGATTATCAACTTTACATTAAAAGGAATAGAGTTACAAATGTAATGAAGAAATGTTAAAAGAAAGGGGTAGGTTGACCTGCTGTCGTGTCTACTGTAACTAGGTTCTTGAGAAGTAAATTCATTACGTTACATAGAGATGTTTTTTGTAGTACATACTTGGGATATGTGTGATTCTTGAATGATTGGCGAATAGTTCTGGTGAAATTAATGAGGAATTACAATTATAGATTACGGTTTCTTTTTCAGATGAACCATGTATTGTAATGTAAAGTATATAAAAGTCCAAGGAGTTGCGGTTTCGAAACCGAGACGTTTTCCAAGCCAACCCACCTTTATCAAGTGTTGTGCTCATTCCTTTTCTGTGTGAGAAAAGACTGCTCCAGTTGTGGAGTAGAAACAGGCTGATTATGAACTATAAGTTTAGTTAATTAGAACCACCAAAATGAGTTTAAAAAAGCAAAAAAGCTAGACATAACTACATACAAGAAATAAACCTTACTTTTGCTAGAGATTACTTAAATAAACTTTTAAACAAGACCTAAAGTTAACCTTAAAATTTAATCAAGCATTTGTGCAGCACTAACATAACAAGGAAGTTTAAATGCAATTAATTTAATAATCTAGGCACTACAAAAACTCAAGGTACCTAATCGAATAAGTATTCTAAGACCTCAATGATACCTGAATTAAAATGCCGACAAATACCAAATGTTTTTGTTGCAGATAAATTCCAAATTTTCAACCATGACGCGACTAAATGAATATTAATAGCCACTATAAGACTGTCTATCAAAAATGATAAATTGAAAATAAGCGCAAATTCAAAATCACAAATACAATGAAAGTAGTGAATAATAAGATTCGAAAGTACCCATCGAATAGCACGATCAAATCATTTGTTACTAAATACACTTAACGAGTGATGTGAATCATGATCGGGTTTTATTATCGATAAAAATCCGGATCAAATGAAGTATTCAGGCTGGTGTAAAATGCCAGGCAGTGTTGACAGAGACGCAATCAATAAATCACTCGGCGATACAAAGAAATATTCAATGTGTGTTGATTGTGCCTCTTGAGAACGCTTTTTAGAGTAGTAGGGATGTGCTTGAAGCTTCCGTCGATGTCGATGTTTAAGAAACAATTTGAAAAATCCATGTAACTTTGATTAAATGTATAAATAACACACTAAAAATATTCTGTTTCAACTTAAAAGTATAAACAATGCCTTTATTACCAATTAGCAGAAACTTAACCACAATATTTATGAAACAAATGGTACTTAATAGATAAGCGATTACATCACGATTTGGAACACAAATGTAAAACAAACAAAACCATTAACGAATTCTAATATCTCATTGCGATAATTTATTACCATATTTTTTTACTTACTGTATAACCTTTCAACTAGTCGACAAATATATCGATAACCTCTAATAGTCTCTAATAGAAGTCGAAGCTCTGGTGGTCCGGCGTTGCTTTGATCGATTCTGCCGAATCACGGCACGCGATTCAAATATGACGATGATATGACTCTTATATCGACAGGCCATTTTAATCGAGACGCCCCAATCACTACAACAACTCTTATACATACAACTTAAGGTTCAAAATCGCTCCGAAAATGTTTCATAAAGTGCCAAGTATAATTTGGTTTTCTTTCAAGATAAATCGGTGTCTATTAAACTGTTATTATGTGTCCATTGAGGGGTTAATAAAATATTGTTCGGTCTTACATACCCGTCTAGTATCGTTTGCAATTTTAGTGTTAACTATTATAGGCTATTTGGCAACTGTACGACTGTTTGTCTGTCAGTTAGGAAATTTGCTTTAAATGTCAATGTTATGTGCAATTGACCTCTTGTTATAAAGGTTTTTCGTACAATGAGAGCTCATTTAAGACTGGAAAAGTATACTTTGATCTGCTGTCATCTGTGCTCCTGCAATTAATTGCTCAATTGTGCCTAATTATAATTTTAATGGCACAATTAGCACAGATTGCTTGGATAGCGTGTCCATAATACTTTTGGCATCCTAATTGAATTGTAAGTATTACAGTTCTACAGATAATAATTATAGCAACTGGTACTTTAATCCTTGGAGAAGTAGGCAGAGGTGCACGCGGACAATTGTAACATTCGTTATTCACCAGCTACGCTATGAGTCCAACTAATTGCTAGTCAGTTTATTGTAGTACTATAGATACAACCACAGAGCACAATTCCACATTTCCATTATTCGACTATGCTACTTTTTTATGGAATAGGCGGTAAATGAACAGACAGATCACCTGATGGTAAGCAATCGGCGCCGCCCATGGACACCCGAAACACCATAGGCGTTACAAGTGCGTTGCCGGCTTTTGGAGGTTAGAAATTTCGGGATTGTTCTGGGTTTTTGGATTGCAGATGGGAGTAATTGGGCCCTTCGTAACCTCACTCGCACAACGAAACACAAGTTAGTTTTCTGTGAGGCCGTGGTGGTATCACTCCGGTCCAACCGAAGCATCGTATACTTTAAGAAAGGAATTATCATTTTAACGTGGTCCTATCTATTAAGAAAAGTGTTTAATGCGATACGCGATGTACGAAAGTCAATTAAACGATGTCCAAGTTTTCCATGTACTGAATGTAATTAGACATCAAGTATTGAGGTTAAGTCTATAAAGTGCAATGATACATTTCCGAGACAGTTTCCTTAACGGTTGCTATCGAGGAATCAATTATAAATGAGTGTTAATCAGCGATATTAATAGACTATAACCATTTCTCAATAAACTTAGGTATAACAGGATTGTAATTAAGTAGATTTTCCCTGTGGTTTTACTCGTGTAATGGCAGTCGTTGTGTGACTGCCTCGGTATGTAAGTGCCTGTGACTATTGAGGTTTAGTTCAGACTAAGTCATTATCTTTATTTTCCAGGAGACATGCATTGCAGAACAGAAGACTCTTCCTTCATCAGCAACCCTTAACACGTTTACCGCGGCAGTCACTGGTGACAGACGCTTAGAGAAGGATTAGCTTTCAACAGTTTTCTTTCGGCAGTTAATGTTTTAATTGTCACTTCTGGACTATAGGCCCTTTTATGAAGGTTTGCCAAAATCTCCCTGTACTTGCGTGACTAGGTTAATCAGAGCGTTTCTGCCAGATATCTATCCAATGTGTAGTATCACAGATAGCTTTGTTTTTTTAAGGGCCCATGTCATCCAACGACTTCTCACGCCTTGGGCGAGGCGAGAAAGGGAAAGATTCTTACTGACTAAAAACTACTTCGTTCAAACTCCTGCTTTTCGAGCCGGAGCCCCGGTAAACCTGCTAGGTAGTCTGCAGTTCCGGATATCATATTTAGCTCTTAGGATATCGGTGAGATTAGCAAGGGTGGTGAAAAATATAAATATACTACACTACCTTCACCACACAGCATACAAGCATAAATAATTTTCTCCGCCACAGTACAGAACACACACTAACACACAATACACTTACTGAAAATTAACTCAGCACAAAATATCAATATAAAAACAATCCACTTCACTTCATAGTCGTAACGCGTTTATAGCTAATAACATAATGGCTGGGCCCCATTAACGGCGGGGCCCCGCGGCGCTCCGATGGGCCAAAATTGGACCCCCACGGAATCACTACCAATGATAAGTTTATGACTGTGACGCACGCAATTTGCAGATATCAGAGCTTGAAGCTGCGTATGGATTTATTATTTATTTTGTTCAGTAATTAATTTGTATTGTTCTTTTTATTTATTTTTTGTAAGCCATGATGTTGTGTTGGTACGAATTTTTGTCAGGCACAAAAGCTCAAAATGACGACAATGATGGTCACAGGACAGACAAAAAATAAGAGCAAAGTGACGTTTTGTTTTCTTCCTTTTAAAAATCGTGGCCATGTACTGGGAATTTGTTCCGAGTCCTTGGTAGGCACATTTGCATAATTATAGTTCACATTTATACTCATTACATAGAGACCCAGAATAACAGTTTAACAATCAAACTAATTGTTGTTCCGTTCAGGGATTGAGGCATCTTTGTTACAGCAATCAGTCGCCCAGTCTCTTCTTTAACTGGTTTATCCAAATTGCACCCATAAGCACTAAAATATTATATTAACCCTAACGTGCTATAGTGAACCCAGCACCACATTATGTTTAGTCCTACCTCTGCATATAAAAGTATAATCTTCCCGCTATAAATTCCTCCACTATTTTATGATCCAAGCTTGGTCCTAAAACTCGCTTAAATGTGATGCGGAACAACATATTCTATACTTTGTAATACAAAAACTAACAACGTTTTACTGATAAAACTGTAACTTCTATCGATTACGAACTGAGAACGATTCAAAATCGAGAACTGTTGCCCAGTCGATTCTCAACACAATTATGTAAAAGAAGGCTCCTCTCACATTTTAGAAACAAAGCCATTATATTTCACTAGTGGGGCCACAAATAATACTTCTAAACAAAACAATTGACAGTATAATGCTTTTTGCTCATATTCTGGTGGCAAATCGTAAAAATTCCCCGCATACCGACTTACGAGGCACTTTGAATCAATATTCGAAAAAGAATAAACCAAACGCAGGAGCAAATGAAGTTGTAACAATGGACGAAGTTTTCTATCCTACAAAAGGTCACATAAACCACATTAAAGCACATAAAAATGAATTTAACGATGTAGAACTTAAAGGACATTTTGCAGTGAACGGGAAAGTCGCGTAGGAACGCAACCTTTTTGCAGACAATTTGCATATTTTCTTCCCTTTTACTCTTACAAGAATATGGTAAATAGTTGGAATAGTTGCAAGCAACCGGTCTCCGGATGCTAAATCTATTTTAGATTGTGTTTGTCTGGCGTAGAAATATTTTCTGGATGATTTAATATAGTAACGATTAAATAGACTACTAAGTCTAGCAGCCCAAGTTCGAAGCGGTATATATTAGTAACTAGTGGACTGTACGAACGTTATTTTGCCATGGAAAATTAACTGCCCATCTTTGCTATCGTCTAACTTAACAATAATAAGCCCAACAAAAAAATAATTAAAGAAATCGGTTCAGCTGTTCTCAAAAATTGCACTTAGCAACATATTTAGCGACTTATTTTTGTATTATAGATATGGATCTTCATCATGAGCAGCGTGGACAGACGTGGCGACGTCGCGCAGCCTACAGTAGGCTGTGACTCGAAACTAGTAGAGCTTTTCTCCATTAATGCATGTAAGTAAACCGTGATTTTTAGTTAATAAAGGTAAAAAATACTTAGTATGACTATTCTACTAACAAGATACTACATACATATTAACGAAGCATTCTCATTAGCATTGAAATTGACGAAAAAGTGCGATAACTTCACCCCCTATCCTAAGGGTGCCGTAACAACGTATGTCTTTATCTGTCCCTGAGGGAATAACGCAGCTATATGTATAAGCCCTATTCTGTATAATGTGTTTTAAATTACCTTCTATATTATGTTTGAGATCACCATAAAACATAGCATCACGCTTATGGTTACCTGAAAGGGTTAGCATTAATATAGGTAGGTATCTAATATTGATATTCTATCCAGGAATTATAGTCTTGGTTTTACAGGGTTAAACATTAAAAACATTGTAGGACGATATTACTTAGTAACTTTAGAAACAACAAATTTCGTTCTATAAATTTATCAGATTTTAGATTCAATAATTTCACATAATCAAACGAAACTGTTTTGCTAATAAATCTGTATTGAATTTTTAAATAGTAATCTTCAATGAATGGAAATCGAAACAATAAATTGATATTGCATTAAACATTAGATGAAATCATCACTTCTATTGGACCACTGAGGCCCAATTAGTAAACAGAAGACCATTAAATTCAATTCGAATAAATTACTTACTAATAACAGTTCACTCGTAAAAAACCCAAAAAATATTCGCCTAATTAAGTCACGCGAACCCGTTTATATTATTAATACTTCACGCCATACTAATTACTACTTGAAAATATCACTTCACATATTAAAACATATATCAACATATACCAAGTTTGGTTATTAACAGCCGGGTCCCTGAGGGGCCCATTGGTTATGTGGGCCCAAACTACTTAATAGGGCGATAATTGCCAGGCTATTACGCGGCCACCCCACCCCGTTTCCCTGTGTTGGGGGTGGGGTGGGCTAAGTATATGTAGCTGGAAGCTTACGTGTTTTTGTTAGGACCTTTTAATTAAAGTTTTTGTTTTGAGAAGTGAGGTTTAAGATGGTGTTTGTATCAGTTTATGTGCTTAGTTTATGTGAGTTGTTGCTATATTGCTAGTAGGCATTTCACTGCTAAATACGCGTACTTGAGTATTTGAGTATTGCCTCACCTTTTATAATATTGAAACTGCACGTACTTATATTGTATACATCTCGTACAATTGTTAATCAAATCTTGTAGATCAGAACTCACGCTAATATCAACAAACACCAATTTCAAATGTATTTTTCCAGTATTTAGCTTCTAGAATTTTAGTATAAGGGATTGGGTGTGTTTATTTAAGGCATTAAAGCTTCTTCTTAATTAATAATCATCGCGAATAAAGAGCGAAAACTGTAACAAAATTCAATTTAGAAACAAAATTGTGAAGCTCTTTACAAAACAAACGCCGTCAAGCGGTTTACGGGCGAACATGAAAATGTTTATTGTGAAAATTCATTACCAAGTTTAGAAGGGGATTGCTTAATTTTCTTTAATATTAACTTGTACAGACCCCTTTTTAATTAATATCGACAAAATAGTCGAGTCGACCGCGAGTTGTGCGCGCCTGATAAAAGTTATTAGGGATGTGTCAGTGTTCAGGTTTCTTAATTTTATCGATATTTTTTTTAGCTTTGCCCTTTAAAGTGGCATGTCTTGTGGATAATACAATGGCAAATGCGTGTATACTGAGACCTACATTATTTGAGTAACATATCCCATATTTTCTAGATATGTGTTTATCTAAATACCTATAGATAAGACAGCAATACGAGGTATTATTTTTCAGGCGTGGTACACCTGACAATTAAATACAATTCAATAAATTTTTTTTTACCTCAATGCCGCATCTAAAACTATATTTCAAGAAATACAATAAACCAAATACGACAAAATACCCAAAACACAAAAATAATTATCGACATTGCCGTCCGCCATCACTTTACGATATTAATTTCAAAATTGGTTTAAATAGGTATTACGCCGCTTGTTAGCCCCGGTCCAAAATGAACTCATTAAAACTATAAAAGCGGCGGTAATTAAGGCCGCACCCCCCCTCCACCCGTTTCAACCCCTCCCCCTTTCCGGACCCTTTGGGGGTTGGGCTTAGGCCACACAGCCACCCCATTTTCAACGACAGTACGTAGAGTATTTTTGGAATGGAGAGAGCAGGAGCGCAGTGCTTTTTGACTTTAGGTTAGGTATATTCTTGGTCAGTAGAGGTGGGTGCTATTTACCTATTGTTTATAACAATAATGACGTGATAAGTACATTAAAAAATAAACTTATTAGCTGCAGTTTCCTTCAGTATGAAGTAAGAGGAACCGCCAATGCACATGCCATACAATATTCAATGTTTCGTTACTCGGGTTTCTGCAAGCGAAAAAGTAGAGGCTGTGTTCGTTCGGTGTGGGGGCTCCGCAAAAGACGTTCAATTCCCACATGGAGCAACTCTTTTTGTGATCCACAAATTGTTGTTTCGGGTCTGGGTGTCATGTGTATGTAAACTTGTATGTTTGTAAAAACACCCACGACACAGGAGACAACCGAGAGAGTGTAAGGCAACGTTTTAAAAAAATCCTACATCGCGACTTAGTCCAACGTACTAGATATTAATCTACGAACCTAAGCCCAAGTGTACTTTACCTGTATACTTTTACAGTTGAATGCCATCTACAGCGTGGTTTTTTATTTCAACCCGTACATTTTTTCAGCAACAACAAACCTCATCTAGTTATTCTCTCTCTGTAAAAGCTCTTCGTCGGGCGGCAGGCTTTATTGCCGGCGACATTACAGGACGGGACGCGCGGTAATTTTCAACTAATAACCTGTTTCATTTTCCCTAGCTTTTTCACATTTTACAGCAGCTCGCTGAAACAGCTGGAAAAAGTATTGTTGGACTTTAATGCTTTATTTAAGCAAAGGAATATTATGTTTTATTATCAGTGTTGGTTTATGTTTGAGATGAGTTTCGTCTGTTAAATTATGGAGTGGTACAAAGTATAGCTGGTTTTTTTCAGATGAGAATCTTTATTCATGAAATGTGTTGATTTTTAAATTACATAGTAATTATGACAAGACATTGGTATTCATAATAGTGGTACAGAAAATCAGTTGTTATGTAATATTAGTGGTACTCTATTATGTAGTACTCTTAGTGGTAATCTATTTCAGATATGAATAATGCAAAAACTTACAAAAAAAATATGTTGAGCAAAGGGTAATATGAATAAAAGTAGGTACATTAACTTTGTTGACTGATTCGAAATGGAAAAAAATATATATTAACATGTAATTTATCATACCTCTAACTAACAATTCAATATAAAAAGTCACAAATTAAAATAGGCTTTCAATATCTTAAGCCAAACCAAAGCTTTAAATTGCTATCCGTTCACAAACAAACAATTTGTGTAATGCAAAAAGAGAAAGGGAAAAGTGGGAAATAATCAGCTCGCCCTAATACGATAATCAAGCCATTACCGAGCCAATCGGCGGCGCTGATTCGATATCGATAAAATTATTGGACAGACTGTCGACTAGGATGGACAACACTAAAACGTATTTTTCTAAATATTCACGTTCTTATTAATTCTGAAATTGCTTTACTTTAATGTGTATTTTTAATTATTTATTTCGTTTGGAATTATTAGGGCTTTAAAAGTTTTTAAATATTAAAAAAATGACGTTTGACTGCACGGTTATCGCAGTGCCTAGGCAACTGGCTGCAACTGCGATACAACATATCGTAGGTTTGATATCCGCACAAAACAATTATTTATATAATCGACAAATTATTATTCCGACTCTAGGTTTCATGTCGTTTATGTGAAACTGTATATTTGTAAACGCACCATTAGGACAAAATTTTTGCGTGAGAGAACGGTGAAAATACTTTCCTTTTTAACTACCTACTTACTATAAAGATAACAGTAATAAATAAATTAACGGTCCGTAAATCGGTTCACTAATCCCCAGCCCCGTAAGTAAGATCCGTAAATCACTTTATCGTCAGGCTTATTCGGAGGCGATTTCCGAAAATCAATCGGTGGCCGGATCAGATAGCGTGATGTATGGCGACGGCGGATCGCCCAGTCTCATTACATTACACCAACACTTTTTACTCGAATAAGATATTTATTTTCATTTCATTTGCTATATTGGTGAATTTGAAGATACCTATCTTCAAATTCAGTTTGTAAATGCGATTTTATATGGCAAAGTCAAAGTCAAACCATTCATTTCAATTAATCCTAAATTAGGCACTTTTGAAACGTCAAAACTGAATTGTCCGTCAGTCCGTCTGTCAATGAAGCTAGGCGCTCGTTCCAAAGTGTTGGCAATGTAAAATGTCGGCAAACGAGCAGACGGATCATCTGATGGTAAGCAATCGGCGCCGTCTATCGACATCCGAAACACTAGAGAAGTTACAAGTGCGTTGCGGGCCTTTTGGGGGTTAGGAATTTGAGAGTTGTTGAAAAATCAGGGATTGAGAGGTCATTGGGCCACCGGTAACCTCACTCACACAACGAAACACAACGCAAGCGTTGTTGCAACGCATTTGTAATTGTAACGCCTCTGGTGTTTCGGGCAGCGGCGATTACTTACAATCAGGTGATCTGTCTGCTCGTTTACCAGCTTAAGTCAAGTAACTTATCCTTTGATTAATCCTTGTGTCCACAATAAGCAAGCTCTTACAACTCATTAAATTCACAAATCAGCTTAAAAATGATCCAATCAAAAATCACAATCCGATCGGACTGTCACCAATAAATCATTCACAGTCAATTTACAACCCTTTGACAACTGACACAAAGCTTAAAACTGACTAATCTTAGATAAGGGAAACACGTGTACTATTAGTCTATACCTCATTACCCCATTCACTACATAAATCTCCTAACTCACTTAGCACTGACAGTTAAATTTCGATCCTATTTTTACAGCTGTTAAGGTTGAAATTTCATTGATGTTGTGTTTGTAGTTAATACGTTTTGCTGTGAAGAGTTAGAACAGTAGTTTTAATACATAATCTGTGTATTAGCATCACAAAACGTTCATTCATCAGGGACATCAAGCGACGTGATTGTAGAGTTGATAACTGAGGATGCTGAGGGCTATAGAGCTGTTGTTACCACTTAAAATAAGCAAGCTTTTGGTAAGGCTAGAACTTAGTGTTAAAAACACATAAGGTTTTTAAAGGTAAAGAAATGATAAATTGCAATTTTGTTAAAAATGTTTTTTTTATCTTCGAAAACTTCAGTGACACAGGAAATTATGGTATAGATAATATTTTAACAATTTACTAATTTATTTATTTACTTGCGTAAATTTAAGCTAATCGTACTGTTACGATAAAAACTTGGCATCAAAATGAGACTTCCGCTTGCGATATCTCTTACAAACCATAATGATTTTATAGTACAACGGTCAACTACTAAAAACAGTTAAGGTTTTACCCAACAACAATCATACCAAAACCATCACTGTCATACATGAACAGCTTTTTACACTTCCCTATGCGAATACAAAGATCTCGATAAAACACAAACTAATTATAGTAAACTGCGCTCCCTTCATCGCATACCCTTGATGTGACGTATGGAAATAACAATAGGATTCTATACACACAAACAAACATACAAAAACCACCAAACTTAATCACTAAACACCTTGCATCCTCCACATAAGGTCCAATATCGTATGGCAATGTGTTGCGGAACAGCAAACTTAAACTTGTCGGATCAAAACTCAGTTTTCAATCAAAAAAGACTGAGGACAGATTTGAACTAGCGATAGTCTCTTGTTTATTTATGAATAAAACAAATTCAGAGATCGTTTTCGAGATTAAATTAATTGGATTTCAGCTTTTTTTTATAGTCGATTTAACGATAATTTCCTATTTATTCTTGTTGTTGTACGCATAATGGGTGCATTTGCTTTGATTACCGCCCTAAATATTATCCGGAAATTTATTATACGCTCTTCAGATTTTTTGTTTAACTAATGATTGAGTGTGAACACTACATTGTGTTGCTGTGGATTCGTTTGGCTTACACCAATCATATTCATTGGTACATAGCATGGCACTGATGGAAATGGAATCAGCTAAGCTATGTTTTTTTATATGGCAAGATGCGTGCTATGAATGCGGGTTATCTATATGTGCTATGGATGGCTTCCCTGCTATCGATACATCGCATATCTTCGTCGCACAGCTACATAGCTTAATATCAGTGGAAACGGTCACATAGTTTTACAGCTTAGCTATTACATCTTCGTAACATAGCTACATAGCACATTTGTGGTAGAAAATCTACCTACTCAAAACTCCATAAGTTACTATTACTCTTGTTACCGCTATTGTAAGCCCAACAATTATAAGAAGACAATAACCGAGGAATGTTTAGTATCAGCAGTGTATACCCAGTACGAGAGGTATAGAATAGATGTGTGCTCATAGCTACATAGCCACATAGCACATTTCTGGTAGAAAAGCTACCTACTCAAAACTCCATAAGTTTCAGTTACTCTTGTTATCGCTATTGTAAACCCAACAATTATAAGAAGACAATAACCGAGGAATGTTTGGTATCGGCAGTGTATACCCAGTACGAGAGGTATAGAATAGATCTGTGTTCAGTCTGGCCGGGCGGCTCAGTTTGCATATTAACATTCTTCGCAAGACGGGCGCTGCAGCGCTGCACTGCGCACACCGAACTTCGAGATATCTCAATTCTGATACAGAGTAATATAGGAGTTATCTCAAGTATTGATTTTTTTGAGATTTTGGTTTAATGCTATTTTGTTGTGCGATGTGGAGTTCGCAATGAGTAGCAAAAGTACGGGATCGTAGCCTTTTTGAACAGTTATGCTTCTGTCTACTTAATAGGTTCATTATTTTCTACTAATAAGTAATAAGGCTAAAAATCTTATAACGTCATGAATATTTCTTATCATACTTAATACTGTCCAGCAAAGCATAACTTAAGCTCCTTACAAGATCTACAGAAATCAACTGAAAAATGTGAATTTCATTTTTTTTTTCTTCATTTATGACGAGTTTCAAGAATTTTTTGTGTATTGTCTCGTTCAATCTTACGTCAGGAATATTTATATTACCGAATTAGAAAACAATATTCATAAAACCAAAGCCTCCCAAACCTCTGCACCACCCCACTACTCTACACCAGTTAGTTCCGACACAAAACCCGCGATTTTTCCACGTGTTTTATTTCTACTGAGACGACGCGCCGGTCATGACAATAACCCACTATATTATCCAGGCTGCCTCAAGAATATTCAAATTTATGATATACGAAGGGACCAGCCGCCATTTTTGCCATCTCAACGTGTTCCCTGAAGCAGAATTAATAGGTTCGTGTGATTGTTTTATGGCGCACCGTGAGGACGCAATTGAGAGGTTTGAGAGGGTAAACGTTGTTATGACAACCATGAGAATGGAAGCCATGTGAGGATATGGTGTCTCTTTGCCTTTTTTGCGGCATTTATTGGTGAGTTTAAGGATTGTTTGGGTAGTATTTTGGAAGTAAGACGCAGTGAAATTGTCACATGTTGATTATTTTTGCAAGGAAGAAGAAGATTTCTCTCGCGGGTAGGTCCTGGTAAATATATGTCACTCCTTGAAAAGTGAGCCTGAAAAGTAAAAGAAATCTCCATATCAGGCCATTAGTTTTGGACCAAGCCAACAATCAAATATTTCTTCTCTTTATAATAGTAACATAGAACTAAAACATACTCATAAATGCTATTATACAAAATAGTAATTAAATAAGACAAAACAAAACAAATACATAATAAAACATCAATTACAAACACATTTTAACTTAAAACAGAACTATTCTAGCTTCAAGAGTGGGTAATAAATTAAAATAATCTTCAGATCTCATTACTAAAGATCGCTACAGGGCTATAGAGAATTAGCGATTTAAACTATTTTAATCTAACTAAGGCTACGAACAAAACGTATCAATTAAGAGAATAATGTGGTCGCGAGATAAGATCTCCTTTACTAAGCAACTATTGCGCACAGGTGGAATGGTACTTTATGTGTCGACTAGCCATTGCCTGCGACTTTGTTCGCGTTCCGATTGTTCACATAGTTATTTTAAGTACTTTTATAATAAGTATCGTGAGACAAACTAAAATGGAGTAAAAATCACGGTAAATTAATATAGAAAAGCTCTACTAGTTTCGAGTCACAGGGGGACCTTCATCACGAGTAGCGTGCGCAAATGCGGCGAAGTCGTGCAGCCCTTACTAAGTGAAACTAGTTGAGCTTTTTCTCCATTAATTTACGTGAGGAAACCATGATTTTTAGTTAAGTAGGTAATTGCAATTTCCCGATTTACTTTATTAAGTCCAAAGAAGTTTATTAATACTTTTATACATACTTGGAAAAAAACCCATTAATACTTTGCCGGACCCGGAATCGAACCCGAGACCCTTTGTCCGGCAGTGCACTTGTGACCACTCGACCAACGAGGCAGTCAATATCTAATAGATATCTCCTATCTCTAACATATATGTTTCTAAAAAAAGAGCCTTATGTAGGTAAGTACCGTGTAACCAAGCCTTATTATACTGCAACGATTGCAGTTCATTCCCAATCAGCTATTTCTTACATAATTTTCCTACTTAAGATTATATTCAACGGAAATGATTAGCTAGGATTATGATCTGACCAATGCGACAGTATTGGAATACTATTTCATATAAACATGGTTGATTTCCTCATAATTATGTATAGATACTTGATATTATCCGTAGCTTTAATTGTGTGAAGGAATTTTATTCATTAATGTGTTGATAATTGTGAAAGTAATAGTTCTATCAGTGCGCAAAATTAAATTGGTCAAAGTCAAATTATTTATAATTTGAATTAAACCATAAATAGGTACTTTTAAAATGTCCACAAATAAAGAAATAAATAATAGTCTGTCAGTCCGACATTGAGGCTATGTGCGTGTTCCAAAATCTAGCTTTGTTTAGCAGTTTAGTAGTGAGAGGTAACAAACAGACTACAAAACATTATTTTGATTCTATTAAATAAAGCGTTATAAATCAAGGTTGTTATAAGTGATTGCTAAAAACGAAGTAGGTGTGTAGTAAGTGTATATAGGTACGTACTTACTAACAAAATAATTATTTGTTTTGCATCGGGGAAAGTACGAAATGCAATGAACGTTTTTCCTTCAATAAAAATATGTGGTTTTTGGTAGTACCTATTCAATATAATTTTGGTAAACATACATACACGTAGGTATAGATAAACATATTCTAGCACACTCAAGCTTTAGGTTGGTTTTCCTCCAGAGATATGCTATGCTACGTTGCTGTGTATGCGTTCGGCTTCCATGAATCATATTCATTGGTATACAAAACTTCGCACTGATGGAAACGGATTCAATTATAATGTTAGCTATAGATGGCCGCTAATATGCCTTCACGACACGATACACTAAGCTCTATAAAACCTATAAACAATTTAAACAAATCCAAACATCCTTCAAAGCATTCCAATTCTCACAACAACAACAACAATCTAAACAGTACCAAACAATCCACGTAATTCCAAATGATTAGTTCATTTGCAATTTATAATCCGCCATCCAATCTGGGCCTTACCTCGAGAGTACAAGCCTTAAGCATCTGGCCTTAGCTTACTCCGAGTCCCGACTCCGCTCCAATTTAACATGTACACTTCATGTCATGATAAGTGTATTAGTTAGTTAATTACCCCTTTGATTCATTACACCAACGCCCGCCTGACCCGGTTACACTGCCGTGCATGATTAATGACACAACTGAATATACAAGATTTCGTACTATTTCATCGACGTAATTGCTTTAGGAGCAGCAATTATAGTATCTATTGCTGAATTGTTGATCTTATCGTTTTGTGTTCATTTAGTTGTCATATCATAATTCATGTATCAGTATTAAAGGATGTTAAATATGTAGTATGACGAAAAAAAGATTTGTATTAGAAAAAATATTATTAATGGCATTTTAAAACGCATTTCTTGTTCCTAGCTAACAACACGGGTTTAAATAACGTCATAACATGTAAGTATATTTCTTAATAATGTCATCATTATTAATATCAATAAAAATACATGTAAACAAAGGAATTTAAGCTCAGGTTAAAACGACAGTTTAGAAACGATATCTCATCGCTCGGCGCGCCAGTTATGAGCACGGCCAGCCGAAACAATTACTTAATGTCAACGAAAAAGATAATTTAATAATTGTTGCCAATGATTTATGATGGGTCCCCGCCCACCTGGGGTCCCAGTATTAAAATAACCGATACTTCTTCGGGCCTTATTTATGCACGCCGGCACAAACTTACATCTTACTCCGTACGCCGTCGTGCATTTGTTAAAAGAACACGGTAATAGTCGCTCGAAGATTTCTAATGTCTCAATTTCAGAGATAAAACAATTTAATACCGACCTTATATCGCCACCAATTAAGCTTCATTTCGATCGTACTTCAAAATACACGAGCTTAAGGCCTCAGTTCTTAAACGCAGTAACTTCGACAATTGTTAACAGAGCAAAATGGAACGTGTATCGTTGGTCTGAAACACTAAATTGAATGTTGCTACAGGATGCGTTTAAATTATGTCTTGTTTAATGAGTCGATATCGTGCTTTGACCACAACGTCGTAACTCCACTGAATGCTAATTCAAATAGCAACTTTATTTCTGTGATGCAGAGGTTAATTTGGCCTGAAGTGTATTCGTACTTAAACAAAGACGGTTGTCAAAGGAGTTTGCGAGATGTTTTCACTGAGAACACAGTCATGTAACTAATGTAGGGAATCTACATATCATTAAGAGATGTAGGGTCGTTTTATACGTTTGTACCGCTTTGTTTCTTATATTTACGGTTCGATGTATAGATATTTATGACATCGATGCCTTGATATTCGATGTTCTGGTGGAACAAGCATGCAGACGCCTGGAGTATCACAGTACGAGTGCGTACAACTCTTAGTATTTATCGTAACGCCTCGCGTATTCGTTATTGTTTATGCTTTAAGCATATTTTAATGGAGGCTGGTAATAGATAGCTTGGAATATTGTATTTGAATAGATTTAACATGGAGATTAGGGCCTTGTATAAAGGAGTTTTGCTTGGCATTCAGTGTGGTTTTCAATGATCCGATGGTTGTAATATAATTTAATACCTTTTCAGTGTAAAGATAGTTGTGATTGGTTATTAAAAGTATAGGACTTTGAATCTTATTGCACATTTATTATATCGAAGCAGACATGCAGCTCCGACTAGCGCGACACGACGTTACTTCACGAGACCGACGGCATTCCCGCAGTGGTCCAACTTAAAAATATTATTAGATATGATTTAAATACCTGTATATCTTTCTCTTTGACAGAAATCAACAAATTATGATTTAATTAATACACACTGTTTTCCATAAACCGTGAAGGATTTTTTTACATTTAATGGTTCGACGTTTGACCACTATCTCACCTGATGGTGAGTGATGATGCAGCCTACGATGGAGCACGTCTGCCCTTAAGCAACCTTTTCACTCGGGTTTTGAAGACACTCAGGTTATACCCATCAGGAAACACAGACTCCGGTAAGGAGTTCCACTCCCTAGTTTTAATTGTAAGTCTGAAATCACCAACCCCAACCCGCATTGAGCAGGCCTGGTGGTTAATGCTCAAATACATTGTTTTCACTCGAAATATAAAGAGATTTTCTAGGGACCTCGTGATAACTTCTAATTATTGAGAGGTTCGAACTATCAAAGGTTTTATCAAACGAAAGTTGATTGTTGGAATAGAAACTACAGTCTCTGGCATTCCTACAACTACTATACCTACTTCTCAGTAAAATTAAAGGCGTGATAAAACATTGATAGATTAAACAAATTCAAAACCGTCAAATATTATACAACCAACTTCCTTGTTTAATTTTATCATCGATTAACACTGTAATAAATCAACAATGATGTTTTAAGACAGCGTTTCCCAAATGCCGCGTGCTGCAGCCTGGTAAAAGGACCAAAAACCAAAACGAAATCACAATATTCTATCCTTGTCTTAAATCTATTATAGACTGATTAAGGTATTTTGCTAATCTTTGTTTTACTAATCATCATCAACAAAAATAGCAAGTGAGAGTCCACTCCTGGATTAGTCTTCTACAAAAGAGGTTTACCATAACCTCCATGCTTGACAAATGAAATGGATTTTATTGGTATCCCCATACTAATAAAACCTAATTCCTTCACTTAGGTTTAATGATAAGTTTGGTTAGGTATAAGACAAACCAGCTTAGGTTTAAATGTGTCAAGCATGTGAAAAAGTAGGGTAAAAATGACCGGTCTTTGGCTGAATAATCTTTGAGAACCACTGTTCAAAGACATTGAATCTTGGTCCCTCTGATCAAATAGTGTTGTTTGACCAGTCTGCCGGTGGTAGTTCATTAGCACTCTCTAACCAATGAACACTATTAATTGCTCAATCAAATTAAAACTTTAAGGCTATCCGTTTTAGAGTTTTAATTTAGGAGTAGGAGTTTATGGGAATTAAATTGTTAGTACTTTTTATAAGGAGGAAAATCATCCAATGACTTCTCCCGCTTTCAACGAGGTAAGAGGAAGTATTAGTCTCTGATTTTCGAGCCGGAACCCCAGTAACCCACTCAGCAGTCCACAGCTCCGGGTTGGCATCAGCCCTAATAGGCCCTATCTGTGAAGCTTGTTAATACTTAATGTTTGTTTTGTTGCACATTTTCAATACATATGGAATTTCTAATTATTATCTACTTGAAATAGTTGCGATACCTAGACAAAAGTACACATTATTTTTCTTTTTTTCTATTACTGAGAAATTTTCGAAAAATAAAACCGATTACTAACAACACAATACTAAAAAACCTATACACCCATACATATGCAGTACGAGTTGCAGGTTCATAGTTTAAAAAAACAGCTTTTTAAGAACTTATCACGCACCAAAGCCAGGTGATCGTCGCGGGTGGTCAGCGAGTGTTTGCTGAAGCCATTAGTACCAATAATGGTGCCACCACTGTACGCGCTAAACGGTCCTGTAACGTGTGAAATTATTGGGAGAATATACGTATTAGGCCCGTATACATAGCCTGTTTTACTTTTACCTTACCTTTTACCTTTTACCCCCAAAACGAACCTGTTTTACTTTTACAGGTCCACTTAATTGTATGTAGTTATATGAGCAAGTTCACAGAGAATACAGTATTCTGGATTCAATAAAAAATCCCCTATACATCAGAAATACTGATCAGTTTTATCGAATCGAAACCGTTCCAGGCTTGGCACGAGCAGTTTTGTCCTCATAGAAAGTAAGCAATACACTAAAAAACGACAGTTCAATAACGTCGGATCTGTTAAAATTGGTCCTGTAATATAACCTCCGATCCGGAGCTGTGGACTACCTCAGTCGCTGGGAAAATTATGAAATAGGGTAATTGAGCCTACGATAACCTCACTCACACAACGAAACACAACGCAAGCGTTGTTTCACGTCGGTTTTCTATGAGGTCGTGGTATCACTCCGGTCTAACCAGCTCATTCGTGCCGAAGCATGGTTTTCCCTCATTTAATCTCTTCACAGATGCATTTATCCACGTGAACGTTAACCCTGGGTGGTCGCTGACCAAACTTTGCTTAACCTGTTAGACCACTAAATGATGGGGTGCCCGTGCTACGCACAAACAAATGTAAAGGGGGATGGATGTTTGCCACCTTTTAAGTAAGGGTTGTTTGTTCCAAACAAGGCTTTAATTTGAAAATAAACAACTTTTAAAATTTCTTACCTTGTTAAAATAATTTAAAGGTAAAGTAAACCTTAAAGTAGACTGCACGGTTGGCGCAGTGGCAAGACAACTGGCTCCCGTGCAGTGTATAGCGAGGTCGATTCCCGCACGGAGCAGCTCTTTATGTGATCCACAAATTGTTTTTTTCGGGTCTGAGTTTCATGTGCATGTGAACTTATTAAACTTATTTTACAATGTAAGTCATAGGATTAGCTACCAAATGCTTTAGCTAACATAGTGCCTGCTAAAAAAGTTACACACATCAACCCTTTCAAGACAAACCTTTGCAAAGACACCTTAACTTACCGCCATAAATTAAAATGGCCGATTCTTCGAACATAACTTATCAAAGGCATTAAATAATAATGTCTCATCTAATGAAAGAACAGTGCTATCGAAGTTTCCCGCACATTATGTTATTGTTCAGAATATCATTAGCCTCACTCCGAGGCACACCTGATGTGGTAATCATTTATAATGTGCGCAAGAGTTGTCACGTTACTCGTACAAGTGAAATATTCGGGGATTTGTGTGGGTTCCCATTGTACGACGAGATTGATCGAAGACACTCGTATTTTTAACGCAATTGTAACTGCCCACAGATGGGGCCCAGTAGGGCTGATGCCTGATCCGGAGCTGCGGACTACCTAGCGGGTTACCGGGGATCCGGCTCGAAGGGCAGAAGTAGGAACGGGGTGGTTTTTAGTCAGTAAGAGTCTGACAGTCGCCTCTCGCCCTCTCGCCTCGTCCAAAGCGGGAGAAGTCATGGGATGATTTTCCCCCGGTTAAAAAGGGGTTGTAGCATAATTGCAATTGCAGAGCAAGGTAGACAAGTATCATCATTGTCATTTTATATCATCATCAATCATTTTATTTAATAAAAATAGGCGAGAAACCGTGTGGTAAGGGCAGAATAGAATACTCTCTCTCTCTCTTGTATAGAATCTCTCTAAATCTCTCTTAATAGAATACGCTCTTCCCGCAAATGTTATAAGAGCAAACTCTCTGATAAGCCTGACTCTTTGAAACTGCGATCACTTACTCATCTACCAAGCGTGGAGATCATGGCAAACGCTTCTTATGTAGATTAGGCATACAGTTCGGGTGTGGCTATTGATGACAATAATGAGGTAACTCTTTAGAACGTCACCGTATCGTACGAAACAATGGAAACAACCTCCCAATACATACACTTGTCGATTTTTCCGTGTCAATGTTATTAATGCGTGACGTCATCAGGTGACGTACGTATGCGTTACCGTATTAGCGGTTATCTGCTCACGCTGAGACGATGTGACGGTAATGGCCGCTGATGACGGATTTAAGGGTAACACCTAATCTTAATGGTTTTCTGAATAAATAATATTTGTGAAAATATATAAAGGTAGAGAAAAGGCAGTCATAATGGGGTTATTTATTCCTGATTTCGTACACGTTTCATTAGTTTTGAGAAAAAAGGCGGTGGTTAACACCTCTCCTGTATATTTTTCAAAGTTATAAGATACTAGCGACCCTCCCCACCTTCCTTTTGAATCACTCTATCTAGTTAAAAAAACCGCATCAAAATCCGTTGCGTAGTTTTAAAGATTTAAGCATACAAATGGACAGAGAAAGCGACTTTGTTTTATACTATGTGCTGAACTAAATTCTAAATCTTATTAAGAAAGGCTATTTTCGGTTAACTCAGAGTTTCTAGTTTTTTATAAGCTAAAGGGCAAACGACCAGACCAGGACTTAACTGGTGGTATGTAAGCACCGCCAATGGACACCAGCACCAGAGGAGTTACACATGCATTGTCTACTTCATGTTATTACTGAAAGCTTCAGTAATCTCTGTCCAGCAGTACTGAAAGAGAAATATATCCAGATCTAAACAATTCCACCACAGATAGGGCCCAGTAGGATTGATGCCTGATCCGGAGCTGCGAATTACCTAGCGGGTTTACCGGGGTTCCGGCTCAAAAAGCAGGAGTAGGAACAGGGCAGGGAAAAGCAGGAGTAGGAATATCCCCCCTTTAAAAAAGATCTTTAACAATATTCAAAAATTGCTTCATCGTAACAACAACTACGAGAGCAATCCCACAATAAAAAGTACCACTACAATGTCCACAATCAAATCAGTAAAACCATATGAATTTCATTAGAAACAAACTCGGCCATCCCCTAAAATCCCGCAGGGATTGAATATCATAACTAAATCCCCATCCAAAAGCATATTGACATTTCACACAAGGGATTACTCGATACCACATTACATCACTATTAAGCTGTAACACACACCCTCACACTCACACACCCACAAACACACACACAATTTATAGCCACATTTTTTTATTGTGAGAACTTTAAACAATTCCAAATCTACAGCTTACATACGTAATCCTACGCATTTGAATTTTTTATTAACATTAACAATCACGGGTTAAAGCCGAACCGATAATGTAATAATAACCATAATGCCATAATGGGTTTTATTGTTAATATAATTAATTTACTCATGAATAATTCAGTGTGGGGAGATCCGTTGGATCCCTTGTAATAATTTATTACGTTTTAGGCTATTTTATTAATATTTTGTACTCATTTATATCGGAACTAAGTGTGGGAGAGCCATGCTTCGCTACGAATGGGCTGGCTCGACAGGAGTGATACCACGGCCTCACAGAAAACCGACGTGAAACAACGCTTGCGTTGTGTAAGTGAGGTTACCGTAGGCCCAATTACTCCCCAATCTTCCCAATCACCGATTCCCCAACAACCCTGAAATTCCTAAATCCCAAAAAGTCCGGCAACGCACTTGTAACGCCTCTGGTGTTTCGGGTGTCCATGGGTGGCGATTGCTTACCATCAAGTGATCCATCTGCTCGTTTACCGGCTTATACTATAGAAAAAAACTAGTTTTACATTTATACTCTTTCAATAATATATCGGGCGTAAAATTGTCATTGCCGGATTAGCGGAATGTCCAATAAAATAAATTCGGTTCATATTATTTAAGATTAGGCTGAGAAATCTTTTGATGTTATTGGTACGACTACCTAATTAATAGTTATATTATTCGGTTACGGATTAAAATTATTAATTATGATTAATCCGAACGGTTAGAAAGTTTACAAAATAACACATTTTGATTTATTAAGCGTTTAGTTTTTTGTAAATGTCACACGTATTTTTATTTAAGTCATAAATAAGTCACGATATTTAGTGAGAGTGATATTGGTATGGCATTAATTACCAAATACAAATTATGTAATAAATATAAAGTAAAGTATATATAAGTATACAGAATAAAATCGAATTTGTCACTATTACAAATTAAGTAGGTAAATAGGTTTTTAAGAAAAGTTACTTTAAAAAACCTATTACAAATTCGGTCGGTTGGTCAGTGCCGGTTCTGACGGCTTTATGTGCACATAGAAGCATGTTGCATCGAAGCATATGTTATGAGTTCTTAAAATATATCAATTCTGCATTAAAGATATATTTTCAGTTAATTTTAAATAATTTTGAGTCATTAGCATAGTCATTACTATGAAGATGTGCCGCCACAAAGTAACTGCACGAGGAAGATGCGCAGCTCGAGTATGCGATGTATCGATAGTAGCGAAGCCATCTATAACACGCATCTTTCCATATAAAAAACATAGCTTAGCTGTGTTCGTTTCCAGCAGTGCTAAGCTACGCATACCAATAAATTCATATGATCGGTGAAAGCCATACACATCCACATCAACATATCACATCTCTGGTAGAAAAGCAAGCAAAACAAGCAAGTAATCTAACGAAACAATTCAAACAATTTAGTTTTATATCGCGATTTAAGGGGCATGTCATCAGATGACGGATCGTTTTATCCGGGAAAAGTTAATTTCCTTTCTCACACCAACAAATTCAATCCCTCCGGTCCACAATGGAGCATATTTGCTTATCTTTAATTGATTCACTCTAACCCCTCTGGCTTGATAAGGATTAGCTCTATTCACGCTGACTTTTACAAGGGTAGCTCACCCTTAACGAGGTTGGCTCATAGAGTAGATGTGTGATTGTGTAGAATTGAGATGGGGGAGTTTATTGCCTAAATTCTTGGTGCATCTGGAATGCCTTTTGTGAAACTGAAAGTTAAAATTAGAGACGCTTTATTATTTTTTAAAGTGAATAATACTCCTGGATAGGAGACAATTTAACAACAACAAAAATTTTACATAAAAATCGTATTTTGATACTTCAGCTACGCCACGTCGACTGCAAAATTCTGACTTCCAGATCGCTCGGTTTGAAAACACCTTCAGTCAGCAGTCTTTTTTATTCTGGTTCTGTTTATACTACTTAGATCCTCTAATCAAGTAGATATAATTATAATACTATAATGAAACTTCAATCCTAACTACTAAGTAGCAAAAAGGTTAGGTAAAAACCCCTACAAGTCGCCTCTACAACGCACCCCAAACTGCTCACACGATTACCTACATCAGATTTCATAATCGGCGCGTGTCGCGTATTATCGGCCGACGTCGGCTGACATCGGGCGAAGTCGGGTGACGTCGGGTGGTGCCGGCTGACGTCGGCCGGTAATGTGATACTCGTGAATTACAACATTTTATCGTGGTGAATCTGAGATGTTTGCACAGGGGAAGTGTAATGGTTTTATGGATTTAGCTAAATTGTTCGATGTGTTAGCCGTATTGTTGTTGCCGTTTTTAATTAAAAACGTATCGTTGTGGGGATGGGTCGTTATATTATTGAGCTTATTTTTCGGGGGTTTTATTGCTTGAGTTTTGTTTGGGTGTGATACTTCTTTTTTTGTGTTTGTGTGGTTGAAGATTGTTTGTGTTTTTAAATGTTTTTTTCGTTGTGAATATTTTTAATGACTGCTCTGAGCTTTGCATGGAATATTTAGGTACGATAACAGTTAAGTTTATCATCCGAACTGCCACACTCAGAGTCGTTTAATGGTAACTTAACCCTGTCCCTAGCAATTGTTTTCTATACAAAATCGTTGTAGTTTAAGTAATCATTAAATGTCTCTGAGTCCGGTAGTAAATCTGTCAAAAGACTTGTAATTGACTGAATCTTTGCAAAAATGCGAACTTAACATATCCTTAATAACAAATAAACACGAACATAAAATAGCAAAAAAATAAAATAAAAAATCAATCGTCGAATTTAATCCCTCAAACGTTAAAAAGTGTATGCACCATTTAATAAAGCCGTCAGCTGAACGGTTTCAATAACGGCCATGTTTTAAAAAAAAAAGTGCACAAGTCAGTCGCGCGGACACACGATATGCGTACACATGGAAATTGGAAAAATCCATGGAAATCCGCTTTAACTGGACACCCTATTTCTAGGAGTATTGAAAATGTTTCAATTTTATTATGTTGTACATACAGTGTCAAATTTTTAAACGATGCATTCGTATTTTGGGTGTGTATTGGCATTGAATAAGTTTATAATAAATATATTTATTTCGAAGATCAAGGCATTTAATAATTATTTAGTTAGCTTTAGGTGCTATCCGATTTTCTGTATGGATTATCATTTAAAGAATTTTTAAACTATTTCGCTGATCACTGAGTAGGTAATCATCGTCATATCAGTCGTAAGACGTCCACTGGTGAACATAGGCCTCCCCAACGGTTTCCAGATAGGCCGATTGGAAGCCAGGTACATCCAGCGACTGACACACAAATACCCACTTTTCACCATTTGTGTTATAAGTCCCAAGGGTGAGTCTAATACCATGTACTAAACACAATTCCAGACCCCGTGCTACTACTGAGAAATTTTCGAAAAACCGAAACAAGCCCAGTCATTCTTTGCCCGACTCCCGAATCGAACCCGAGACTCCTTGCCTTGCAGTCGCTCTTGCGACCACTCGACGAACGATACAGTCCAGACCAGAGAGTTAGAGAAAATAGTAACGACTAAAACTGATTATACTGCTTTTATTCCCCAAATCGAAAAACAAATGAATGTCAAAGAACAATCAATTTGAAAACATCATGAGACAGCAACAGCAATTATTAACTCCCATAACTAGTCTACCTACAAGGCACAAAAAGGCACCAACTGCATTTATAGCCATATAGAGTTATAGCACAGTTACACTTGTACCCATAAACCACATATAGCCATAATATTGACAACATAGCCCACTACAGCCCAGCCAAAATGCTAGGGCGACAAAAATGCAGGAAATTGGATTTTTTATCGTACCCCGCGACAAAAGAGCTGCACTCGATCCGCTCACACGACAATTGTCAATTTTTTGATTGCGTTTTTAAAAAGATAACTGTTATGTACATTTTAGGTGGGTATTAAATGGAATTGGCTGCTTCTTTATAAAATAGGGTAGTAAACGAGCAGACGGATTACCTTGATGGTAAGCAAGTGGAGAGAAGAGTTACAAGTGGTAGCTAGTCTTTGGGAAAGGGGAAGAATTGGGTATCTGGTGATCTGACTCACATGGCGAAACACAACACAATACAATGTCACACCTTTTTATTCCCAAAGAGGTAGGCAGAGGTGCACATTACACATGCACGTAAATATGCCAGTCGCACTTGCGACCACTCGACCAACGAGGCAGTCTTGGCAAAACACAACACGATTTGATTTATTTTACGCCAGTTTTCCATGAGGCCGTGGTATAACTCCGGTTAAGCCGACTCATTCATATCAAGACATGTCTCTCCCACATGAAGTTGTACCAAATCAAACACACTATTAACAGATCCCAATTTCACTCAATAGAGACATAATTTCACAGAACTAATGACATTAAAGCCCAGTTTTCTATGTTAACAACTTATTTATGTTCTAATGTGAAGTCGTTAATGTCAATTAAGATCAAAGTCGCTTGCAATGTAACGTTAGATAAATGTAACATGTTTTCAATCAGAACTGATGTACGTTTTAAGATGTAATTATGTGGTTTAATTAGTTTGTTTATGTTCAATTGTTAATGGCCTGTATAGCTCCTAACTTGAGTTTTAACAATATTAGAAATAAAAAAAACATCCGAACTGAGTACCTCCTCCTTTTTTGAAGTCGGTAATTAATTGAATTTATGATCCTGTTATATGGGACATGTAACAAAATAGGCGAAAACTTTGATATATTTCCGTGTAGGGAATGTGGCTCTAGTGATGGTGGCTTTCTATTACCCCTTCAGGAGATATGGCTCTGGTGATGGTAAACGTGGTGATGTAATTATTATATTTACAGCATCGTTGGTCGAGGCATTGCAAGATTTGCAATCGTGGCTACTTAGCATGAAGTCATGGATTCAGTCAATTTAATATCCAAAACTAAAGAACTGTTTCTCACTGCCAAATTCCTACTTAAACATGCAAATTCAAACCACATTTCCAAACAAATAAAGTTAAAAATCGCTTACTTACACATAAATCAACAAAAGTCACATGTAAAATACCGAGAAACCATGAAAGTTTCAATAAAACAAAGCGCTAACATTGTGTCGGTGGCGCCATCCAGCGGCGGAAGGGGGCGGCTCGTAAATTGTCACATGCGGCGATGCGCGGGCGCCGAATGACGCCGGAAGCTTAGCGGCGAGCTTGATCAGTTGTGTTCGAAATATAATTTAGGAGCTTTTGAATGTTTTACGTAGGATATATTCTGTTGTGAAATATAAATGTTAGAAACTCCTAATCTCGAAAAAATCATAGTATTAGTAGTAGTAGGCACAAATATCGGTAAATATACTTGTAGAAATTAGTACAGACTTTAAATTACACATAATTAGATGAGCATATAGGTATCTCTCAAGACCTCTATTGACGTGTAAAAGTGTCATTTTATAACTTACTTGCAGAAATAAATATCATTTATCAAGCATGGCATACGTGCTTACTACGAGAACAGTATCAGCAATAGCACACACAAAAGTAATTTAGGCCATTCTATCATTTTTAGCACGAAGAGTTTTAGAAATGGCACATAAAAGTAATTTAGGTTATTCCATCATTCATAGTATAAAACCTCCGTTTTAAACTACTCAGTAGATACTATTAAACAAACAAAAGAAATAAGTCATCAAAACTCTCAATAGCTACTAAACAGCCAACTCAACAGAACTACCATTTATTTGATTGATGGATTGTCCCAAACTAAACCACATTTGTGTACCCCCTACAACAATCAATTCTAATTATAACTAGACATATACACCCAAAACATGTCACTACACGTTAACAGTCCCGAAAATTCCTGATTATGATCACAAATATGTGGTCACCGTTATCAGGGCGTAGTCGAGGAATGTGCTAAGCGACAGGAGAGTCACCCTAGCGTATAGGAATTATCTCGTTTAGCAGCGGGCGACGGAAACATCCTACTGGAAGGAATGTTTGGGAATTATTGTCGTGGTTGTCAAGTATTAGGAGTTGTGTTTCGAAGTGTGAGTGAGGTTATCGGAGACCCAATTTCCCTCCTTGCCAATCTTCTCAATCCCCGATTCCCCAGCAAACTTGAAATTCCTAACCCCCAAAAAGCCGGCAACGTACTTGAAACACCTCTGGTGTTACAAGTTGTCCATGGGCGGCGGCGATTGCTCGGCATCAGATGAACCGACTGCTCGTTTATCGGCTTATACCATAAAAACATAGTAATATTGATGTGGCGTCCATTGTGTCAAAAATTGTTAAGACTATGCTAAATATAAACGACTTTATTAACTTAGAATTTCAATGCATTCTCTGAGTGGAAAGTATCGTTTTTTTTTTCTTCTTCTCTAATAATATCTTCTGATTTATTTCGTTGCGGGATCTAAGACAGTCATTCATGTCCCTGGGACGTGCCGGACAGTCTTCTGGTGTTTTCATGGCATCCTGGCCTACAGGAGTTGCAGCGGTATGGGAGGTTGTGGCGGGCTTGTCCCATTTAAAAAAAAACCCTGAGTGTAAAGGTCAAAAACTTCCAAAAGGATGAAAACAATGGACACTCAAGAGAAGGTACAGATGCGTTTGTACCTGTACCTTTTCTTGAGTGTCCATGGGTGTCTCTTGCTTACCATCAAATCAATGATCATGACGTGCTATCATCACATAGAAAAGAAATACTATCGCAGTAAAATCACCCGCTACCACATTCATCCCTATAACGACAAAAGATCAACACAATACTAACCCTCAAACACGAACGTCTTTAAAACATTCTAAGTGACAATAATTCTTAAGCTGGGCGGGTCTTTTGCACCCCTAGCATATAAATATATGTAGGGGAGGCAGATATCTGCTTACTGGCCATAAACTTTAATGCGACAGTTATTTAAAGTTAGATAAATATTGGCAGATGAGGGGTTACATTCACAAGGAGTAAGGGTGTTGACTTTGTGGCGTTTTGTGTATCTTTAAGGATCTTTGTTCAAGTAGCTTGGCCTTACGGTAGGTAGCTGATCAGCTAACAACTAATATTAGACAAACAATTTAGTATTATTTATCAATATATCTCTGTAACTCGTCTCTATGTGACACATTACGCCTTATATTTTACGCGTTTATCGCTATCAAAGTCAAAGTATTTTTTTTTTTAGTAGGATAATCATCCAATGACTTCTCCCGCCTTGGGCGAAGAGAGAGGGAGTGTCAGACTCTTACTGACTAAAACCCACCCCGTTCTTACTCCTGCTTTTCGAGCCGGAGCCCCGGTAACGCGCTCCATTACGTTGTCCGCAGCACATTTAGGATTTAGATTTCAGTTGCACAAATTGCAAGACAAAAATAAGTAGCATCGACTACACACTGAGGGAGAAATAGGTTCATAAACAATTACAACTAGTTACATTATCAGAAGCACATTAAAATAATAACGATTATATTGACGATGTATACCGTAGGCCGTATCTATGACGGGCGAGATAATGCCACTATGCCATTAAAAAATAAATAAAAAAACACTTGTCGACACGAAATACTGGACATAAACATCTGCTTTTATATTTTTTCTGCAACATAGTGTGGTAAAGTATTGTAGAGGTAGGTTTACTTATTATACAGATGGCTCACTCACGCGCCACAAATAAAATTTTAATATAAATTTTTCTATGATATTATTTTCCTATCACGGGAGCACAGGCTCCCAGACCTTTGGAAGGCGTACGACGAGCCGAAGCCAACTTGCAGGGGCCCGTTGAAGAATGGGCAGACGTGCTCCATCCTAGGCCGCATTATCACTTACCATCAGGCGACATACCGGCCAAACTTCGACCCATCAAAAGTAAAAAAAAAATATTCGTCATCACACATCTGTGACACATTTTCTATGATATTATTATTGCAGTATCAAAAGTGAAAAAAAAGATAGTATCTGAAAATTCAGGCTTGTTGTTTTATCCACAACGAAGTTATAGGCGGCCAAAATTGGCCTGGATGGCTTCGAAAAAAGATAGTACAGATATTTTTGAAACGAATAAAGGTATCGACGAAATGAAATCTAGTTTAGGTAAATTATAATTTTCCATTACAAACCTCTTCTTTGACGTCAAATAACACACTGAAGTCGGTCAAAAAAGTAACTACGACATAAAATATGTATCTTCAAATACATCTTCAAAAAGGAAACCAAAAAAAAACCATGTAATTAAAACAAAATATGGAATCGCTAATCAATTAGCTGCGAGCAAGTAATGAGCATTGCTAATCAAGAACCAGTAGGCAACTTGTTATACTAGATTATGGACATAGAACAACTACTTAATAAGTAATTTTACAAGCTAATTGAAACGGTTATGATTTCCTGAGATTTAGATAAGAAGTAGTGTCATGTGAACTAGGTTTTAAGTGTGGGAGAGCCATGCTTCGGCACGAATGGGCCGGCTCGACCGGATTGATACCACGACCTCACAGAAAACTGACGTGAAACAACGCTTGCGTTGTGTGATTGAGGTTACCGGAGGCCCAATTACCCTCCTTCCCAGTCTTTCCAATCCCCGATTCAACCCTTAGAAATTCCTAGGGATCTACTCGGTTTATAGCAATAGCCTAATAAGTATAACATTACCTGGCGAGTTAATAAAAGATAACAATAACATAGTAAACTTACTTACCTATAAAGAAACTATCTACTTTATGAATAAAAGATGGCCAAATAATAACTTAGCAAAGACACCTTTATAATTAAAAAAAGACACGAACAAATATAATTACGATCGAATAATAATTCCTTCACACTTCTGAGAATCGTAAATGTCTTACAGCATTAAATTGACACGAAGAAAGTCTGTAAATAATTCTAATTAAAATTAATTCGTGTGTGACTCTGTAAATAGCGAACTAGGCTCGTTAAAACTCATTAATTTACTTACCTACATAAATATCGGTTATTACCCTCTTGTTGGTAAATGGGGGTGAAGTGTGTTAGTGTAGTTTTAAATTAAGGGATGCGCTTAATAGTAATCACTTATAGATACGTTTGTATTTCCCAAAATCGATAAAACATTTTAATCAGCTACAAAATGAGCTCTAAACAAAATGGCCTAGAGTAAGTCTAGTACTTATAAGTATTTGTTTCTCTTGTTTCCATTTAATGCGTATTTTTTCTAAGTTTAGGACACAAGTACCATTAATAAAAAACTAAATTATATTTTTTTAAACTGATATGGTCACTAGAAATGTCATTAGAACTTAAAACGGGATATTTACCATGTTTATTAGTTTTTGTGAGTTTCCGATATTTCGGCACTGTTGCAAGCACTATGATCACGGATGAACTGTTCATTTGTGTCTAATATTATTTTACATGTTCTTCAATCACATTTTCGTCTAACTAATTGTGTATGAAAACAAGAACAAAGGGAATTGGCACTTTCCCCAGTCTCCGCACAACTAGAGTTCCCCGTATTACCCGCCTTAGACATAAAGTCGCCACTCACAAGTAAAACAGCTGAAGTGTTTAGTTAGCATAGTGATTGCCTTTATAATAATGAAATATAGACATGTCAGGTTCTGTTTGTTTGTTTGTATTAGTAAAATATCTAATATTTAAATAGCTGATCACAAATATGAGTAACTTCGTATACAAATCATAGGTTCTCAAGTTTGGTCCGCTGATCGGTTAAGGGTTTTTAGAGACTGAAATTTTCGGTTTCAGTTTGCAATACATAAGTAAACATGTTATTGTTTAATGTATAAGGTGGAAAAGTGTAACACTATGTGTAAACTATGCTTAAGTTATGCGTAAAAGTATATTTTTAATTTGTCTATAAATCGGTAGTATGTGCAGGCCTGTCGTTGCCGTCGGCAAACTCTAAATGCGCACTTTCCATAAAAGATACCAAATAAGAAAAACTATTTAGAATTTAAACTAGGTAATATTTTCTTCTAGAATCTTAACTAGCTAAACATAAAGACTACGGCCCATCTCCAATAAGTACAGCATAGTTCTAAGCTTACAAAGTTAAGATATAATATCAATACAAAGAATTGCTACATAGTACTCGAGGATCGTAAAGAAACTTCAGTCGGCGTCTGCGAACACAGATTTAACTATCTGCTTGAACCTTTCAGCAACTACAAAGAGAATGCTTGGAAAATACAGTCACGTACACAATTGTTAAAAAAATAATATTCAATTAGCGAGAAATATATCTACGAAATACGTGTGTGTTATATTTGAAAACTGTTAATTTTGAGTTAGTTATATTTTTTTACTTATTTGATACTGTTATTTAGACAAATATTTTACATAATTAGAAAACAATTATCATAATTGCTCATGAAATTATATAGCGTATTATAAAATCAAAAATGAGGTACCAAAAATTAAATAAACTAGAATTATAACAGACATAAAATAAGTAATCTAGTAAATAAGTAACCTTGTTATATTATAGCATACTAACACATATTTAACAATTAAGCTACACTAAAATCAACAAAATTAAAAAAAAAAGAGTGAAATAAAAATGTGGCTGCACTTTCATTACTGACTTCATTTTATCGCAGCGTTGACATGATATTGCAAGTAATGCGAGTGAACATTTAATTTATGCTATTTTATTTTCTCGACCTACTACTACATGACCTTGAACAGTAAGGTAATATTCTCAACATGTCTCTACCTTTTTTAAAAATAGCACTAAATCTGATTTATTTATTATTACAAAATACAACTATCATAACAGGAACATAGAATGCAATAGTGTATTGTCAATGTTTATGCTTATACTAATACTAACTTAATTAAATAACAATAATCTTGAATAACACTTCCCAGTAACACTTACCATTTAAAATGTCCTAGTTAAAGTTGAAAAATTTAAATGGTAAAGTTGAAATGTTGTCTCGTATATGACAATAGCCTCGACTCCTTTTACTTTGGTACTAATAACCGTTTTATTTCTGTATCCGTAGATTTACTTTTCGAGATTCTACAAATTCACAAGAATATCATGAAATCAGCAATTTTACATCGCTCCTCATAACCTCACATGAGGCTCATAACATTTTTAAATAACTAACCGGCGGCATAATCAGAGCTGTGGATAGCCATTGGATGCAAGTGGCGATTTGTGGTCGGAATAAGGCGCAGACCTTTTGTTCAGCAGTAATGATAAGCTACTAATGATAACATAACAAGCAAAAACTCAGTGTTATACTGTGTACTTAATCGACGTGTTCAAGGAAAATAAAAAGCGGTACGTATAATGTGATTATCTTAAAACAGTGATAACACTTTAGTGTTTCAGTGTACGGGGCGGGGCGGACGACTTGGTTCGTTTTACTGCATTTCACGGTAAGACATTAATTGGACGAAATAAAATCAAACGTGGTCGTTAATGACACTTGTGTGAGCGACAGTACCGACCAATAGCTTGTTGTAATGAAGTTATAAATGGTCCCTACATGTTATATTGTTGGAATTTTGTTTTAACTATTTAGTTTGATGTTAGTTAGGCCATACTAGTTGTTGTGCGCGAATTTGTTTGTACAATGTTTGACGATATTTCTTTTGAATATCTTTACGGTGTGTAGTTTTAGATTATAACCTATCTCTATACTAATGCCATCTTTAAGCATTCAATTACATTAGCACAATTAAGTTATAAACATCGATGCTGTCATCATAAAGTAACAATACCACCACTGCAGATTTTAGGCTTCCTCCAATAATTTCCAAATTGGAAGGTATAGGAAGCGACCTGCCTTCTTTTGCGGGAGGAAAATCATCCAATGACTTCTCCTGCCTAGGGTAAGATGGTAGAGAGTGTCAGACTCTTGCTGACTAAAAACCACCCTGTTCCTACACCTGCTTTTCGAGCCGGAGCCCCGGTAACCCGCTAGGCACTCCGCAGCTCCGGGAAAGTACCTACCAAAGAAACCGCCACATAACTTTTACTAGATATTAACTTCGTATTATCTATTCGATAGTGAAGCAAATGCGCGACTTATTGACATTTAGGGGAAAGTGGGGGAAACACGAACACCTAAGGGAAAATATAAATAAAACAGTAGAATCAAATCACAGAGTTTCTTTAATTATTGTATTATAAACTTTACTTATCTAGCTAACGTATTACTAATAAACATCATTATTTTTTTTAATAAAATAAAACAAAATGACTGAAAAACAAAACCCTTAGTGTTCGGTTTTACCCGACTGATGTCGGGTAAAGCCGAACACCAAGTGGGGTAATCACGTACTAACATTACTAAGGTAAATTGTAGTTTTTGGAACACAAGTATTTGCTGCTCTGCCAATGCTGAGTTTCTTGGTTTGAACATCGACTATAGCCTTTTTGAGATCCTCTAAACTGTATTTAGTTTCAGTTTTTCTTTTATAATTACGGGGCATCTGAAACATTTTATTTGATGTTTAGCATTATCAAAATCACCCGATAACATAATTTAGTGCCACAAAGAAATCAATATAGACTGGAAAACACTATACCCTTATTGCCAGTGGCTAGTTGGAAAAAAATAATATGAACAGGGAACTAAAAAAAGGAGAGAGGAGTAATGCCGAACGTTCGAGATTACCCGACATGCAGCGTTCGCCTTTACCCCACCGGGTCGAAAAAAATAAAATGGAAAAAATATTTTAGGTTCTAAAACTTTTACCAAATGCGTCACTGTCATTTGAATGGTTAGTATGTAAGTTTCCCACTATGTAAAGGTTAAATAACTATTCTCAATAGAAATAAAGCTACACCAAGTTCAATTTATCAAAAACTTACATCGAAAACATTGAAAATATTAAAATTGACATACCTTGAAAAGTACGTGCGTCCGCGTCTCCCATGTCGTTGACTGGCACTGGTGGTGGCGTGATCTCTGAGTTACCGACGAGTGATATACGGCTATATCTTTCTAACATATTAAAACTATTGGGTTCGGGTTTACCCCGCGTTCGCGTTTACCCCACTTTCCCCTACAATACAAGATTGTACATAATTCAATAGTTATCTAGATTGTCCGATACTATAGTACTATAACTTTTTTCATTATCTACCAAGTACGTACGCATTAAGAGGTAATTTAATTTGTAATCACAAACATCTGCATTAACCAAGCAGCTACCATAACTAATGTAATTCCAAGGAACCACCGATACTATTCCATTTCACATTTAATTACTCAACAACAAAGAATGGCATGTTCTCAACAATATTAACTTATTATTCCTTCCATACAAACTTATTACGAAAATAAAATTGAATTTAAATTGAAAGTGTAGCCAAGCGAATGCTTTACTACAATTTTAAAGGAAAACTCCCGATTAGTTCTTCACGCGTACCGTCGCTATCAGTAATTACAACAACGTATGAAACTATTAAATACGAACATTATAAAGTATTGTTAAAAAGTAATAGGCTACGCTTATTTTCGTTCATTAGTTATAAAATGCTTCGGAGCTGAACCTTTCACAAATCTAATTATTCAAATTAAACAGATGTTCGGTCATAAAATGGGAACCTATTTAAATTTCTTCACCTTATACTTAGAGCAGACCCCTACTATTTTATCGAGTTGATATATCGATACATTTTCGAGCCGACAAAGGCAAACTTGGGCTGTCATAACAAGGTAAACAATAAAGTTGTATGATAATGTATTCTAACGCGTCCGATACGCGATAAAATTCGTGACCGAATTGTCACACCTCCCTTAATTGAAATTTATGTATACGACGAACGCTTTGTATCGAGACCGGAGCCCCTACCAATCGTTACCTCTCGATTCTTTTATCGAGATTCGATACTACAATCGAGATAAATATTTCTTTTTTAATTGAATCTTTTAAATTAATAAATGTAATCATAATGGCGAGAATTACGGGGTAACGTTAAAATAATCGAACGGGATCTGAGTGTTGGTCTTTAAATTTAAATTCGTCCTAGCGTTTCGCCATTAATTTAAAGAGCATCTCGATAAAAACTAATTAACATCACTTGCTTTCACTTTGTGATGGGAATAATTAAGGTTTTCGAAACAGCGGGCTGGTTCTGGGTAGTATAAATATAACATGAACCGATACGACCTTCAAACCTTCAAGAAAAGAGCATACTCCTTTTTAAAAGGCCGGCAACGCACCTGTGACTCCTCTGGTGTTGCGGGTGTCCATGGGCGGCGCTGATCGCTTACCATCAGGTGACTCGTTTGCTCGTTTGCCTCCTATTCCATAAAAAAAAAAAAAAAAAACATGTGCTGGCATCGCCTTATATTTCATACATATAATTATAATTAAGAGGCTACCCTTTATTATTTGTTTAGTAGTTTATGATGAAGCGACTGGCGAAATAACGAGGCTACGATTTTGTTAAATTAGATATGAAATTAAATGGCACCTGAAACTAACCATTGAAATAAATAACAAACAGGGCAAGAGCTTATTTAATTCTTATTTTTGGGAATTAAATTCGAGTTATGCGTATGTTGTACTTTCTAAAGATTATTTAGATACCACTGACAAAATGGTTCAGGAAAACATCATGAAGAAACCTAGGCTTACAAAGTTTGAAATTACCAACAGACATTGGGCAAGCAGTGATTATATGTTTAAACCTCTTCCGTGTGAAAAGAGGCCTTTGATCAGCAGTGGCCACTTTAGGCTGTTGATATCATGTGAGTTAAACTCGATAATTACATCAACCGATTAGAAATCGTTAGAAACAAATGGTAAGGGACACGTTTTTTCGATTTAAGGCTTTTATTATGCACACAAATTTAAGCTTAGTGTCCGTTTCGGATAGCTTCCGAGCCACTTCCGGCGTAGATTACAAAATGCTTTATTTGTGTAGCGGACCTTATCTTAATTTCTTAATTAAGCCTCGTAGCTCGGGTGCGTTGAATTAACTCATTTTTCGTAATTTTCAGTTAAAACTTTTGTGTGTTTTAGGTTAAACATTAAAATTCGACTTTTATTGTTCTGTTAATTAATTGTGTTTATTACGTTAATTTAAATTATATTTAGTTTCTTTTCGTTTGGTGCGTCGTTGGTCAAGTGGTCATAAGTGCGACTGTCGGACAAAAGGTCTCGGGTTCGATTCGCGGGTCGGACAAATTATTACCTATTGGGTTTTTTTCGGTTTTTCGAAAACTTCTCAGTAGTAGCACGGAGTCTGAAATTGTGCCTAGTATATGGCAATAGCCACACCCGCACATGGGACTTATAACACAAATGGTGAAAAGTGGGTGTACATTGTATAGCGGCATTACGTGCCGTTATGAGCACGTCTGCCTACCCCTTCGGGGATAAAAGGCGTGACGTTGTTGCCTTTTCATTTAATGTTTTGTTCTTCCCATTAAATTTGGGCGTTTTGCATAATTTTGTTCGTAATTGTGACTAATATGAATAGCTTGGGGTTTTCGTTTGATTTATAACGACAGGGTGTTCCTAAACGTAAATTAATTAATTCACACTATACCTTAATTATGGGAGATACATTTAAAAGAATATTTTTAATTACAAACACTTTTAATTGCTTATTCTTATTTACATTAACATTAAACGAACGGAAAGAGAAACTTAATGAATTGGGTTCATGTTTAACGAAATTCCCACTAAATTATATATGAACAACGACAGAATAATGAACATACAATTTATTGCCATTATGCTACTCTAACTGTCGCACTCAGACACTTAAACTACTCTTAGGTAACGATTTTGTTCTGAAAACAATTGCTAAGTAGCTATTAAATTGATCAGGAGCAGCGGACTACCTAGATAACGGGCTTAACGGGGCTCCTGCTCGAAAAGCAGAAGTAGGAACGTGGTGGTTTTTGGCCAGTAAGAGTCTGATACTCTCTCTCGCCTCGCCTAGGTAGGAGAAGGAATAGGATAACTTTCCCCCTTAAAAAAAGTAACCATTAAATGACTCTGAGTACGGTGGTAATACTAGATTGAAATTGTTCTAGGTATCAGATCTCTAGCTGCTTCTTTTCGAGAAAAATATCCGTCCACTATATTCTAAAAACCGATTATAATGCATACGAAACACTTTGCCGACCCCGGTGTCATGAAATAATACTCCATAAGAACACTTTTCAATAACACTGCCACACTCCGTTTGCATCCAAATTTCAATAAACCACCTCATTGTTAAGAACCTGATTATGTACTTAAAAATCACACAACGATTGCTTTCTTCCCTATAAAGGAATCAATCTCATTTCCCGAATATCAAGGAGTAGGGACCTATTCTCAACACCGATTTCATTAGGAATGGCGTTAAATTTGCATTCGCGAATACTACTGATTTCCCATGCGAGCGAGTATCGGTAAGATCTACGGAATTGCCACCCGGCGCCCTCTCTGTATCCAAATCGAAAAATCTACTCTTTTTATTCGGTATGTTAGTTGCGGGTGCTTATTCTGGTGGTTAGGGAAAATTTGCGAAGAAAATTTTTGTTTGTGTTGATGTTTTAGCGAAAATAGTACTTAACAATATTGTGATATCATATTCGTACTTCCCTTTATGCTGTAATAGTTTAAGATTAACTTGAAATGTATACTTCTATAAGAAGAGTTCTGTAAACATCAACGATGTTGCATCTATGTCTGTTACAAAGATTTCCAAAATAGATTCAACGATTAAACATATCCCTTAAGCATTTGTAATATCATTTAAGATTATGATACATATTTTAGAAAACTTTCTCCAATCTGCAAGCAACCAATCGAAAATCGTAGATATTAAGGTAAACCCGTCTTGTGTTGACTAGTCTAGCTGGACTGTGAAAGGCTTTTTAAGGGGGAAAATCATCCCCAATGACTTCTCCCACCCTAGGCCGAGGCGAGAGGGAGTGTCAGACTCTTACTGACTAAAAACCAATTGATGATGAAAATTAAAAACCTACAAAAGTATCCTCAGTTATGTTTCTTTCGATAATTAACATGTACACCAGAATAGTCCCCCTACCGTTCAAAGAACTTTGCATATGAAACGTAGGCGCATAAGATTTTACTGCGTAGGAACCTATTCTCAAGAATTGGATTGAGTCGTGTGACTACAAAGGAACGTTTCGGTAATAAACTGATTGAAAGCATTCGTTTCTATTGTACGTAAATACGTCACTTTGTTTCCAATGATTTTATTTAGATTTTTTGATAAGAGCCTTTGGATTAAAAATTATAGAGTTATCTGATGAAATATCAGGTATTACATTTAATAGGTACGTGCAGCTTGTGCTCTTTAAAGCCTTTCAGGGGACGAAATGTTATGTGATTACGTCCATGTAATAAAGCTCAATGATCAAGCCCATCTCATTTATAAGTAAGATACTACATAAATCCAAGTTTAAAAAATCGAAGATACTTCATAATTCTTTGCCAAACGACTATTCGACCAAAAAAGTCAAAGCATTTATTTCAATTAATTCTAAATTAGGCACTTTTAAACGTCAAATTGAACTATCCATCAGTTCATCTGCCAATGAAGCTAAGTGCTCGTTCTAAAGTGAAAAGAACGAGCAATGAACTCCATTAAGGCAAATATAAAAACCCAATATAATAATCTATGAACAAACCCTGTAAAGGTACATATCACCTCTTTACAAGCAGCCAACGGCCTTAGAAAGAACACAAGCATTTCATACTCGTACATAAGCTCAAGTATATAAACTAGAACAAAATAACAACAAACAAAACAATATCATCGACGAAATTTTCATAAAAACACAGCAAAACAGAAAATACAATTGCCATTTAAAAAGGAGTCTGTGAAAAAAGCATTCAACCTCATTCGTTATTGCCTTCAATCAGAATAATATCGTCGTATGTATGCGCCGGAGTGCCTTTAGTATCTTTCCAAGCATTTTGTTGGATAAAATGAGAAATCTATGTGTTATTGTCATGTGGAGTTGATAAAACCCTGTCTTCATGAGATGAATAAAATTTGATTATATTAGCTTTATGCCAAGTGTGTCGAAAGCTTTAGACGAATCTGAGAAGCTTTTGGAGCGTTCGGATTCGATTTTAAGTTGCTTTTAATGTTGTTATGAGTTTGTGTTGTGTTTTTGTGAAATACCATGTTTGTTATAGATACGTGAAATCAAATCGGAGGCAAACGAGCGATTGGATCGTCTGATCGTAAGCGATTACAGCTACCTATAGATGTTCACAATACCAAAAGGGACATTAGAAAGTTACAGGTTTTATAATAAAGAGTTCGCTCTTTTCTTTGTTTGGTTTAAAGGTCGTATCGGTTCGGAAATTTATCTGTAGTTATAATTATTTAAATATGATTACTAAATCATCTACGTTATAAATCGATAGTGAAGGGAATTCTATTCCCTTCGTAGTTTATCTAACCGCCGTACTCAGAGTCATTTAATGGTTACTTAACACAATCCTTAGCAATTGTTTTCTTTACAAAATCGTTACTAAAGTATCATTTAAGTAATCATTAAATGTCTCTGAGTGCGGAAATAAATCTATAACGGTCTCCAAAATACCGATGTCCCTCTTCACACACACACAACCCACACAAACAAACCCTAAACACCCCCATTAACATTAACAATACAAACTAAGAATACCAAACGTAATCTAAATAACAGTAGAAACATTATAACGCTAAGGAGACATAACTTAACACTGGCAACGACATCATATGTAACACCTTACGCGCTGTATGACACACAGCCCGTCATTTCCGACGCTCCCCTTCCTATACGGTCCAACAGACCCCTCTAGAATTTTGTAAACACATTCACAAACGTAAACATGTAGTTTACAACATTATCTCCACCATAAATAGTGGGGGCGGTGTTGATTCTGATGGCGTTTTGAAATACGTTTTAGTGGTGTATGTAGGTGTTTGTGGCCTAGTCAAATCCGTTCCGTCCGTCAAAACGGCGGTGGTAGAGTGCCAGGAGCGGCGTTCGTTAGGCTGAGGCGGCAAGAAAGGCGACACGCGCTCGAGCGGTGGCGTGAGCGGCTACAACAGCCAGAGATCTCACGCAAGCGCGTTGTCGAAGCCATTTTGCCGCACTTCGAAGCCTGGCTGAAAAGAGAGGAGCGCATCTCCTTCAGGCTCACTCAGGTACTGACCGGACATGGCTGCTTCGGTGAGTACCTGAACAAGATTGGGCGAGAGACCACGGCAAATTGCCACCATTGCGGAGGTAACCTGGATTCCGCTCAGCACACGCTTCCCAGCGTGGGTCTCGGAGCGGCGGGTCCTGGTTACCAAGATCGGGCGAGACCTGTCTCTGCCAGCAGTAGTAGAGGCTATGCTGGCAGATACAGAAAACTGGAGGGAGGTGGCCTCCTTTTGTGAGACTGTAATGTCCCAAAAGGAGGCTGCTGAGCGGGATCGTGAGAGGGCCGATCCTGCTCATAGAAGGCGTCGAGGAGGCAACCGCCTTGACGCCTAATCCCGCCTGCGTCAACTGCAGGCGAACCTTTGGGGCCGCGGGTGCGTAGAGTGGGGACTCTAGGTGCCCATCCAGCGACCTCAGGGAAGACGGTAGCACAGTGGTCACGTGCTGCCGTGTAACTCGCACAGCGAGGCTAATGGGAGACACACGTCTCCCTAGGGATGTGCCGTAACAGGCGTTGCACCATGGGGCTCCGGAGCAGGTCTATTAAGAGGACCCGGTGCCCCTTACAGGTGTTGAGGGTGGCCACCGGGGTGGTTTTAGTGAGGTAAAAATCCCACACTCCCTAGTCTTTCTCCCCAAAAAGCTAGGCGCCTTTTGAAGGTTTCCCCCGACATCAAAAAAAAAAAAAAAAAGGTGTTTGTGGCCTTGTTTTTCTCTTGAGGGTTTGGTATGATATAGTTCCGCCTCTTTTGTGGGGTTTTTGGTCTTCTAGTTCCAGTATTGTGTATAATATTTTGGTTTAATTTTCTATTCAATTTATATACAGGCAGCATCTATTTATTCTACTTACTCGAAAACTGGAAGATAAGACATATGACATTTCCTAATAAACTTATAAATATAAGTATTCGCTTTTTTTATTATCCAATGACTTCTCTGCCTTGAGCGAGGCGAGTTGAAGTATCAGACTCTTACTGACTAAAAACCACGTCGTACCTACTCCTGCTTTTCGAGCTAGAGTCCTAACCGGCGAGGCAGTCTGCAGCTCCGGGTCAGCACCGACCCTTCTGATATAGTTATTCGCTAGTTTATCTTAAGCTATAATTTAAAAAGTCATCAATGTAGTTAATTGTAGTCAACTCCTCTGGTTTAAGACTGACGCTAATCACTCACTATCAGGTGAAATTGTTTACACATTCATTGAACTAAAACAAACTAATTTAAAAAAAATGGAACACAACACTATTGTAATTGTGACAGCTACCATAAACAATGCAGCAAGCTAGAACCATAGATAAGAACAAAAGGTTAATCTTGTGAGCTTACTAGCTAAGGTCTGTGCTCATAGGCCTTTAGGCTGTAACCTATCTTTACGGCCCAATGACCCTGTTGGCACCTCTAACGGTTCCTAAATATAGGTATCTTTTAAGGTTTAGTTATTTTTCCTATTTTTGACTGACTATAAGAGTGTTGTTCTAATTATTTAAATGGTGAAACGAAAATTCGTTACGTTTTACTACATAGTATAAAACAAAGTCTGTCCCTGTGTTCCTTTGTATGCTTAAATCTTTGAAACAACGCAACGGATTTTGATGCGATTTTTTTACTAGATAGAGTGACCAAGAAGGTTTATATGTATAGTACATGCATAGTATATCACTAATGCACCCATCCGAAGCTGGGGCGGGTCGTTAGTAACTTATAATAAAGAATTTAACAATCCCTTTTTGCACATTTCCTCTCGGAGTAAGTAGTCAACTCGGACCACATGCCTACGGCCCATTTGGGACGAGTTGGGGAAATTAAAAATAAATTAAATTTTTAGTGGTCAACTCGTCCCACTTTTTTTTTGTATGGATCTTTAAACTTTATTAATGTTTGGTACAGTTAGCAACACAAGATTAAAAATATTTTTTGATTGTTTTGTTTCTTTACTTTCGTTTTATTTATAGATTATTTCATATTACAACATCTTTACGAAGTAAGCTTTTTTAGTGTCGGTTAAATAATTTATTAGCTCAATTCATTTTAGCAATCGCACAAATTCATATGTTAACCAAAATTACTAAGAATAGTAAACATGTGTGGCTTAAACAATGGTCATGGCGGTCACTTATGAAGTAAATGATAACATAGATAGAATGAAGTTCCTAGAAAATCTTTTGTTTTCAACAAAGTAATAGAACTTTATTATTTTCACACTAACCCTTTTGCTACTGACTGTACCTTATCTCATTGTGGTAGTGACGTGAGACGAGTTGACCACTAAAAATATTATTTTATTTTATTTGCTGCAACTCGTCCCAAATGGGCCGTAGGCATGGTCCGAGTTGACTACTTACTCGAGAAATCAATCCCAATAAAACATCAAATAACCTACCACAGCCTAAATAAAATAAAGATCAGGTAACAAAACCACAAAATCTCTTCTACAAACAATAATTCTGTATTTAAGTATTATAAAAACAACATGGCTTCTTGTCAAGGGTGTGAGAAGGCCTTGGGCCACCCCATTGGCGCTAAGCGAACAGTTTAATACCCCAAAGCTAATATTTGAGGGACGATTAAGCCACTAGGAACCATTGATTGATGGGAACGCGATATTAGAGGCATAGAGGAGTTTATAGACAGAGAAAACTTGGCGAAATTTATTTGTTAACCGAATTCAAATAAACATATTAAAATTAATGTTCTTCTTACACAAAGGTATAATATTCAAACAACCGAACTTAATTGGTTTTATTAACAGCAAAATAAGTACCGTATCAGATAAAAGTATTAAAGAAAAGAGTCCTCCTCTTTCAAAAGGCTGGCAACACACCTGTGACTCCTCTGGTGTTGCGGGTGTCCATGGACGGCGCTGATCGCTTACCTTCTACTCTTCCATAAAAAAGTAAAATAACGTTAAAGCATTAAAATTACAAATTGTAATGAAGACAACTTCTTCTTAGAACTTCTATAGATTTTTAAACAAGTCTTAACAAGACATCAAAAGTTATTGTTCTTAACAAATGTTAACAACATTACAAAATTGAATTAACTTATAATATGACCACAAATGAATTATTATTCTCTGTCCCTAACCTACTCTATATTTTCGGTACAGCTGAGCCCATAAGCGGCCCTATTTAGTCGTAGTTTTAAAACAATTAAACACAATAATCCATTGCAAACATAACGGTAAGCTAAGTGTGGGAAATACAACATTTGTGAAAAAGTATCGTTTACTTTTCTTTCTAATTTTTTCTTTGTATACTCTGTTTATGTATCGTTTTTCTGGCCTTTTAGGAAGGGCATTTCGACACCAGCAATTTATACTACGCTAACTCAAAAAAGCGTACTTTACAGTAGAGGCGTTTAAAGGGAAAAACGTGATAACTTTTACATTAATTAAGATACTTTTTTGAAATTTGGTATGCTTAATATTTAATTTATTCATTGTAATATCTCATATTTATATTTCCTTAATTATTTCAATTTTTTGATTTAGCGCAAGTTAGCCGTATATAAACGTAATTCATCAAAAAAATGTTACATCTTATACACGTCTAACTAATGTTAGCGTAGTGTAGTACGGGAGGTCGTAGTGCATGATCAATCATCTGATGCATATTTCAATATTTTTTTAAAGAACATGTACTTACTTACAAAAAGAATAGTCAACGTACCATTAATAAACTAATTAATACGTTAACACATAAGTATTTACTATGTAAAAGTCGCTAAGTCGTTCATTTTACAAACGAACAAGTATACACACGAACGCACTAAACTACGCTAACTATGAGTTAGTGCAGTGTTGCACGGATTTTGTCCAAAGTGATCCCCGCGCACACTCCGCTAATAATAGTTGGCGTAATATAAATCGAGTGATTTCAAAAAGTACCTTTACTTAGCGTTTTATAAGATTTGTAACTTTCTTATTTTTGCATATTTCTTCTCAATTTTTTTATGACGTATGTAAACACACATTTTAAGCAACTTGGCATAAAAAAACGTTTTTTCCAAATTTCGAGTTAGCGCAGTATAAATTGCTGGTGTCGATTTGCCTGTGAGAAAAGGTTTTTTTATTGAATTAAATAAGACTACAATTTCTTTCTTTAAGCATTGCTGTTTACTTAATAAAATATGTATCCTGACGCCTTTTATCCCGTTGGCAGAGGTGCACTTAACGTAATGCTACTATGCAATGTACTTACACTCACTTTTCACCATTTGTGTTGTAATTCCTATGTAATAGAGTGTGAGCTTATCGTCATAATTTATTATAATTAAAATGATTCGTGCGATTATGTATCCCTTAATAAAATAAATAATTTTAAGGGGAATTAAACCTTTCTTTATCCATTATGGTTGTCTTTTATGCCTTACCTATGTAATTTATGTAGTGCAAGACCTAGGTGATGCCTAGGCTATAAGATGAAAATACTTGTTTTTTTTTCTAAATTCAATTACAACGGACGTAGACATACTCGTCAGTAATAACTACGTTATCTACTACGATTATCAAATTACATTCCCTGGCCCTACAAACAAAAAGATCAAACATTGCAAAATCTGCAACAGGCGGACCAAGGTGTTCAAATATTAGTTCATCTTTCGGCAAAATGAAAGAGGAGATGATTGAATGACGCCGCCAACTGACAGTTTTGAATTACAGAATTTCGAGTGGCGCTCCACTGAAGTGGCCTTTTGTGAAAAACTTGCCGATCGGATGGCGCTAGTGGCGTTTTTTGTCAAGTGGGTGTTTTAGAGTGTTTTATGAATGTGTTTTTTCGGTGTGATTGGTTTTTGATGTAGGTTTTTAAAAGTTTGCCGTTATTATGCGTAATTAATTAAGAATTCCTTATGAGTTTAAGTAGTGTTTTGTTTTGTGACAATCAAGTTAATGACGAAAACAATGTGATTCGGATACAGTGAAGAGAAATATATTAAAAAGAAAACATTAAAGAACAAAGCACGACTATATTTTTTTTCCTTTTAGTAAATAAAGTAAGAAAACTAGCTAAAAAGTGTAAGTCACTATAAAATAAGTACTAAGCCCCACTCTTATCCCTTAACACTTTAATATTTTGCACCAAAGTGACTCACACCACACTATTACTTGTCGGTAAGATAAAAAGATCTTAGTGGCGCTAAAGAGCCGCCACTCCTGCGCATGTCGTGCGACACGTCAGCACAACACTGTTGACACACACTTTTTAATTACATCTCGTAATTCTATATACGGACTACCATAAAATTATAACAGCTTTATAAAGTTTTGATTATTAAAATATAAAGTTACTTTTTTGGATTTTTATTTCGGTTGTAAACCGTTGGTGTTATTTAGTGATTTTAATTTTTTGATCTTAAGTTGGTATTGCTTACTTTGTAAGAGCTATGGAATGCAGACAAGTACAGAGGACTTTTGCCTTCGACTTACCTATTCAAAATAATCTGAAAAAAATATTTTTATTTATTATCATATTTAAAATATAGAATATATAGTAAATATTTTATTAATAATCTACCCACGGCCTCTTGAAGTGGCTCATCATCGTCATTATAGCCGCCAAAAGACATCCACATTCAATATTGTATCCCATCCCTTAATGATCTTCAGATCAGCACCATAAAAGTCTTTGTTTGACCTATCAAGCGGATCTGTCTACTAGCTATCTCCTTCTATGTATTTATTTAACCCATTTCAAAAAAGAAGGAGACCCCATTTATAGTGTTGGCCTTGAGTTCTTCGTCATCCATAGGAATAAAGTCTCAAAAGTCCCCATCAAACTTATCAGTGAGGCTTAAAGTATTTGGTACCAAAGGACCAGAAGTTTAATTATTTTTCTTCACATAAATATTACAATATTATTACAAAACTTGTTTGGCATCCAGAAGGAGAGAATGGCAATAAAAACTTATCTATCTCCAATATTGACGTTAGTTTAAAAGTAAAAACTGTCTACATTTGCCGTACAGTCGATAGCCGCCATACCCGGGCCACCGTGAGAACAATGGCTAGGATTACATTCACACGTCTATGGATTTTAATGGAATAAATCCATAGTAAATATCATAGGAAGTCTTAGTTTTGTAATAAAATATTATTATTTTCATAACATACACACCCATTATAAGGTGTAGAGAAAGCTAGGTAGTTTCAGTAATAGCTTTGAGTTTTAAACACAGTTTCACTCAACTCCTAGTTCTAACTAACTCATAGCTAATTCTAAAAAATAACGTATTCTGGATTCGAGAATTATTGAACCTGAGGACTTGCACTCACTGTCACATTACCAACCGTTTTACCAACCGTAGCCTCATCCGCTTTCCTATAGTATAAAAAATATTTTCATCCTGACCCTTTCAGCACAAACATACCTAAACATAAAGATAGGGAAAAGAGGCATTTTTGTCATGATAAGCAAGCTAGTCAAAACACAAATCCAATTCAATTCAGTATTAATTGATAACTCTCAAAAAACCTATTACTTCTGTTCCTTGATCCTTAATCCTGCTTTTGAGTATTTGTGCTCAGTTGTCGCAGCAACCAGTAATACAACAAATTAAATAATAAGTATGTCTAAGTTAGCATATTACTGTTTTACCACAAACGGAATTCGAACGTGAGCTTACATACATTACTGCTTATTACTTGTTATTAAACACTTACCGTGTAATTTGCACCTCAAACATAACTTAGAGGTCTCTGCTTACCCACCTAATAGTCATAAATACCATACCGTTATGAAAACAGTTAACCCCAAAAGGCCGGCAACGCACTTGTAACGCCTCTGGTGTTCCGAAGCTGCGGACTACCTAGCGGGTTTACCGGGGCTCCGACTCGACAAGCAGGAGTAGGAACGGGGTGGTTTTTAGTCAGTAAGAGTCTGACACTCCCTCTCGCCTCACCCTGGCGAGAGAAGTTATTAGATGATTTTCACCCTGAAAAAAAAATAAAGCGCTTCTGGTGTTTCGGGCGTCCATGGGCGACGACGATTGCTTACCATCAGGTGATCCGTCTGCTCGTTTACCGGCTTATACCATAAAAAAGACTACTTACCCAGCTTCCGTTAATCTTCACACTACCTTCTCTGTAAGGTACCGTTCTGAAGGGAAATCTCTAAGTGAAAGATTAGCCAACATTATCTATCTACGTACTCAAGTACCGGATATCAAGGCTCGGAACCCAAAAAATACCGGTTAATACCGGTTTATATCGGTTTTCCTCCGAACTTTTCTTAAGAACGTGAACATTAAAGAACTTTATTTTAACCTAAATTAACCGGTTTATTCGACGAGGGGCATGTCGGTACACGCGTTGAAATATTATTATTGAAATAAGCTGAACAGCGCGCGGCGTTTCTTTGATGTGCGTCGTATTAACCGGTTTTTATTGCTCTAAACCGGTTAATCCGAAAAAACCTTTATGAAAATACTGTTCCAAATACCGGTTTAAAAAAACCGGTTTTGCGAACGAAACCCAATGTAAAGGTTTTGCGTACAAGTACATAATAACGGTTTGAAAATTTAACCGGTATCCGAGCCTTGCCGGATATTTCACCCAAAACTTTTAACAGAATACAAAAAAACTACCCTTTTAGCAGCTCATTAGATAAACACTTTTTTGAGTTGGTACCCTCGTCCTAGCTACTTAGCAAGACTTAAGGGTCGTGTACTGTTAATAAGATTGCCATTTTAAATTACTTACGCCGGAATACTGAAATGCTACTCAATTTTAAATTGCACTTAAATATCGTGCCATCTCTGTCATTCACAAAGAATTTGTAGGGACAGAACTATTCTTGAGGGCGTATTAAAATGGAGTGACGTTTGAATATTTGACAATTATTCAATCAATAAGTAACCTACATCAGGCATATGTATTTGCTATAAGGTACTTGTGATAGTACAGGTTCTTTTAAGGGTGAAAAGCAACCACCCCGTTCCTACTCCTGCTAAACCGGAGCCCCGGTAAACCTAGGTAGCCCGCAGCTCCGGATAATATTGGCGCAGTAGCTTAAAAAGAAGTTATGTAAAAGGTGCATAGTTTCAAAGCTATAGGTAGTTTCCCTACCACCCTAATCGCCCATGTTCATCAATCTCTACCCACAGTGACCCAATATCCAACCAACAGCATTTTACCTAGATATGCAAACATACCCACCACTGTGCAACCAAATAAAACGTCACACAAAGGCTAGAGAGGGACGGCAATAAACTCGCACATACATTTTCACGTTTATATTCGACAACGATAAATTTACCATCAATTTTAAAATTACCTACCTTATTTTAATAGTGTTAAGGTTGAGATTGTGAAGAAGGGGTGTAAATTAAGTTGGCAGGTATGTAAAAATGGCAGTCAGCGCGAGTTTTCCGGGCGAAATTGGAAAAATATTCGTATTTTCACAATGGCGATGGCGTCGAGGCGCGCCGTGCGCCAATTTGAATATAGATTAGAAAATGTGACTACGTGCACTCTAATATGTTTTTAAAGTGATGTACTCGACTTACTATCGATGTTTTTGTTTCATTTTGTTTGTCACTTTATAACAATGGGTGGTTCTTAAAAGGTCTTATTAATACAATATAATATATAATTATAGTCCACACACTCATTAGAAGATGACAACGAATCAAAACTGTTTATCCAAAATTATTTTCTGCTACTAATCACACCCAACATACAACACATATCACGTGTAAAACAATATAGGGTAATACCAATTTTGTTGTAAATAGCGAAATCTCGTATTGTAGATAGACTAAATCACTTTTTGAATGGCTGAGCTAACGGACTAAGTAAGCAATATCATAATTGGGATCTTGTCCGTCGATGTCGCCATTGTCGTGGATGCGTTTACAAACATACAAATTGTAAAGACACGTAACACTTAGATCCGAAACAACAATTTGTAGATCACACAAAGAGTTATTTCGTGCGGGAATCGAATCCGCTACACGTTGTGCGGCAGCTGATTGCCCAGCCACCGCACCAACCGTGCCGTCAATCAGGCTGTATACCAACAAACCAACTACAATTCCACAAATTCCCACAGCTCCAAAGACCTCCATGGAGACTTCAATAAAAGAATAATGTGTCAATTATCGACATTAATATTTTCCCATCCCTTTATTAAAGCTACGAACGCTACATCGGTGGGTAATGGATTTCCTGCGCCCGCCCACTTCGGCGTTCGTTCTGCTATTTTTGTTCACATAATAAAACCCATGGATTGGGCCAATTTATGGCTTATGTATGTATAAATCTCATGTATGTAGATTTGCCTTTTTTAATGTGTAGGCAAGGGTGGGCTTTGTAGGGGAATGGCTGATTGAGTTCTTTTATTTCTTTCTTTAATTGTGTTTGTTGTTTGGGAATTGGTTTTCTGGGTTTCTGGTCGCTTCTTGGTAATTTCTATGTAGTTATATGACATCTAAAATTGTTGTAGTTTGTGTTTCAATGTAGAATGGAATATAGCAGGAGCAAAAAGCAAAAATAAAACATAAAAACAACGCTTTTTACTCCCCGTGTCTCGAACATCACGCACTGATTTTCAAAGAAGAAAGTTCCAAATACTCTACTAAAGTCAAAGTCAAAATTATTTCAAATAGACCGGGAAGGCACTTTTGAACGTCAAATCCAAACCAAATCCGAGAATCAAACGGAGACCGCTCGCTTGGTAGTTATACTATCAACTATTTAACCAATGAGCCAGTTACAAGGCCTGAAAATCTCCAATAAATATAAAAGAGATTACAATATAAAATCGATAACATAACGAATCGTCGGTATTGCCAGTAAATAGCGTTACTACAATGTTAATACTCGCATTTTGTACGGCATGACTTTATTTTCATTATGGCAACATTTGTTTCGGTCGCAAGATGGCGCCGCGAGACAGTCTCCCTTGTTTGGACAGCGTCGAACTCGTTACTTACGTGGATGTCCAATTACTAGATGAGCATTCAAATAATATTTGAAAAATGTTAAAATAACCATCGGAGAATCATTTATTTTTTGGGCGAGGCGAAAATAGCAAAGTCACGCCTTTTATACCCGAAAGGGTAGGCAGAAGTACAGATTACGGCACAAAATGCCGCTATACAACGTGCACGCACTTTTCACCATTTGTGTTATAAGTCCCATGTGATAGAGAGTGAGGCTATTGCACTATACGGGGCACAATGCCAGATTCCATTTTACTACTGAATATTTTCGAAAAACCGAAAAATTACCAGTATGCTTTGCCCGACCCGGGAATCGAACAGGAGACCGAGGCAGTCGCACTTGCGACAACTCGACCAACGAGGCAATAATTTTTTTATCAAATATTTCAATTCTTACTTTTTATCAAGTAGCTTGTAATTTTTATTTGCAATACCTAATTCTATTATCATCCCTGTTAATATTGCAATGATGGGCAAATATCTCTCTATTTATAAGAAAAAAGCCAGTCTACGCTGCTTAAGCATACACGGGTACATCTCTTGCTCTAAATGTCAACTTAAATAATTTATTTGTCTCCGATTCATCGCTAGTATAACCAACTACTAGACCAACAAGACTATCAAACAGGTAATCTATATTTAGAACCTAATTCTAATCAAATATGGCTACCAAACACCTATTCTATCTTCATCTTATTTCTCAAAAATAAAATACCAATCTACCAATCTACCGCAGCAGGTAAATAATCTAAAATTCCTTGGCACTCTTAATTAATTCATTAGTTTTATGTGCGGCGGGCAAAGGAACAAATAAATTCACTCAAATTCTTGAAATGACCAGACCATATGTTTCTTTGGAGAAAAATCTAATTAGCGTGCTACTAATATAATTGGGTGTTTTAAACATAAGTAGATATCACTTCAAGATAATTATGATACTTTTGTACGAACCGCGGCAAACGGATCATTATAGTTAGATGTAATTCTTGAATGAATTCCATAAAATATTTAGTTGGTGGTTAGTTAGACAGTAAAAACAAAGAGTACTTACCTACAAGCTACAATTTTAATATAACTTTTGTAAGACATACTTCATTAATTATTATGTTATCGGCTTACTCACTTAGGACTAGTTTTAAGTCATGCTAGAGGCCTATTCATGAACAGCATTCCGCGACACAAGACGCGTGCCTCATCAAACAGTTACGTGTATAAGCCAATAACATAATAATTAATTTACAATCTATAGAACAAAGGATAGTCAATATGTCATGGGCATTTAAGAACTAGATACCTATACAGAAATAAAAATTTTTAAATGGTCTATGTTCCAGTAAAAGCTTATGGATACGCAAGCCACATCCAGTAAATAGATATCAGGGCTAGCGAACGCGGCCCTAAAATAAGACATCGTCCTCTCAGCTCATATTTATTTTTATTTATTTATTTATGATTATTTGCATGGCCCGCGCTTCACGTGACAGCCGAAGCGCTATTGTTTTCCAAAATAATAACGTGAAATGGCGCTACGATATATCTTTTTTATTTTCCTTTTTTTTTACTTGTAACCCAAGCCCGTCACGATACCCTTAGTGTGTTCTCAAGGCGGCCATGTATACTGTATATATTTTTGATCGTATTTTAAAATGGAATGGCATTTGAATAGGTATAGTAATAATGCTGACTGACAGTCGGAATAGTGTCTCAAATGAGAGATCGTTCTCACTTTGTGATGTGTTATAGTTTAGAAATGGCGTATCAATGAACTGATGTATTAAGTTTGTTGCTGATTGACGGCGATTTGTTTCAAATATTTTATAAGTTAAGGATGCTTTTCTACCTGAGATGTGTTATGCTACGTTACGTTGCTGTGGATGCGTTTGACTTCCACCAATCATATTAATTGCTACATATAGCTTAGCACTGGTGGAAACTGGTTCATCTGAAATATGTTTTTTTTTACGTGGAAAGATACGTGCTATGGATGTGTGCTATGGATAGCTTCCCTACTATCGATACATCGCACCTTCTTCGCCCAGCTACATTGCGGCGCCGCGCATTCTCATAGCATATCTTACTCGCACAGTTACATAGGTTTTTACCAGTGGAATTGGTCACATTGTCTTGCAGTTTAGCTATTACATCTTCGTAGAAAACATTACCTAAATGTACGTACAGTTGTCTAAATTGTACTATGACAATTTGTCTAACAAACCCAGCAAGGTGTGAAAGCTAGTACAAATTCTAGATCTTTATAAATACACCCAGCTGTTGCCCTTGACTAAAATATGAACAATAAGGAAGTATTAATGAGACAGTATTCTTTAAACACGAAGTCCGATAAAGAACAGTCAAACTATCGACAAGATGAACTACGATTACATTAATGAGCAGATGATTGTACAAAGCCTCCCTATATATTCCATTGCTCTATGTAATTGGGTAAACAAACAGGTGTATTACGACCTTAAAGCCTACCTATTAAAGCCCAAATAGGTCTGAAACAACACAGCCTTTGTATAAAAAACTTTATCATCCAACACAGTAGTTAATATCGATAATCCAATATCATCGCACGATAATACCACTTAACTCAGAATTAAGATGGCGAACGCACAATAAATACTGTTAAAATACCAGGGAGCGGCATAATTAGCAACCACACAGGGTGGATTTGGAAATATGCGGCCGAGACACCATAAATCCAATTACACGTGAATTAATTCGAATAATACGCAGCCATGTTTTTTTATTCGAAAATAAACAAATCGCACGACTTTTTGCTCTTACGCGCTTCGCTAAAAGGCGTCTCTTTTAGCGATAAATAACGCTAATGGTTCCGTATATTTACATTTCAAATAAACCGTAGAATAAAAATTCTTTGATAAACACAATCTGATCGTTAGGCAATTGTTCCGCCGATACTTATTTCTAATTAAAAAGTTACGCGAACTTAATAAGTAAGTGTGCCTACATCGCCAATTTATTGTCACAAGTAACAAACCTCTTTATTTACCAAGAATTCTAATATTTAAGAACAAAACTCCTCATTAAAATTGTAGTGTATAGTTTAAACTTTGTAATGCGGCGTATCCTTTAAATTTTTTGTTAATTCGTAGCGGGCAGGTAATGAATCGCCGGCCGCCTCATCGTGTCCCCAATAAATACTGGCTACTGGTTAATTGAAACATTATAAAGGAGATCTTATCGACGCTCGAGCAAAGACACCGCGGACGGAACGGGACCCGATACGTTTTAGGAATGGGTCGTTCAATATTTCTTCTTTTTTTTCATTAAATTTTTAATGCCGGAACTTCTTAGAATTTCTGTATCTGTTAGTTGTACACGGGTTAAAGATAGTGGGTTTATTAAAACGTCGACTCGGGTCCGGTGTGCAGTAGCCACCCACCAAAACACGAGCTGAATGGGCAACAAAGCCTAACTTACATAAAATACAATAAGAGATCACAACAAAAACAATGAACACTTCTCCTAACAAGCCACCGTGCAAAACGGGTGCAAACTTATATTTTCGGCCACCTTAGACCTTATTGCTGCAAATTGCTCGTTAAAATGCGATATATCAAAGGTAAAACAAGTTGGGAGCGTATTAGTAACCATCCAAGTTAACTTGATCCCTGGTTTGAGTGTGTGGAATGGTTTGTGTGGGTCTATGTTTGTTGGTGAGGGAATTATAGTGCATTGGAGATAGGTTGGCGCGAGCGGCGGCGCGAAGAAGCCTGCAGCATATATTCTAATAGGCTATTAACATATAATGCCGCTGATTGGACGGATGCAGAGCGGCAGATGTGACATCCAATGTGCGGCACAGGTAACACAAACCTTTGTCTTTTATTTTGAGTTTTATTGGAATTTGTAATACAATATCGTGAGCTTTTGTTATTAAAATTGTTATTTGTTAAATGGCATCATGTTATAAAGGTATTTAAAGAGCATTAAGAAAAGTAATCTGCAGCATATGAAAATTATATCCTTATATTGAACCAACAGATAACTTACCAAATAAAAAATAATATTAAATTATATTTGACTGAAAATTTAAAATCTTTCTTCAACATCAAACTCCAAGAACTGCCAGATTCGCAGAGAAACCGAATGTTGTTATTGCATCTTGCTACACTTCATATTTCTACCAAAGGTTGGTCACGTCTGAAGGCGCGATGGCGCGCGATACGGTAGCAAATAGCGCTACTTTCTCGCAATTCACCTTACCTCACACTAGCTACCACTATACACAACCCTTACAAACCTAAGAAAACCCCTAAACAATTCAAAAATAAACTTTATAACTACCAAACAAAGTTCAGTTTCCTTGTACCATAATTCGGCGCTTAAGCACTTCTGTAAAGAACACAATTTAAAATCAGAAAATCCTCATTACATTAACAAAACGACATAACTAAACCCCCACAGTCAAATAAATACAGCTCTTATTATGTCTTAATAAATTCGATATTCAAATAAATAAGATACACGACACGGTTGCAGCTGCACTAGACGGAACAATTTTTATTTGTCTAGGAAATTGTGCTTTTGTGCTTACAAAATAGGGTTTGATTTAGTTTTGTGTGGTTGACGTTGTATATCGTTTTAATGTTAGGGTTGGTATGCATGGAGGTATACATGAATGCATTGTAGGTGCACAAGCATGGACCATGCTTTAGTACAACCTAAATAGGGGTGCCCACTAGTGTGGAAAGAGCTTCTTGTATTTATACAGTAGGCGGTAATTACTCGTTCCTTCACACTTTTTAATTTGCCTCGACATAAGGGCGCTGTTAAACTTTATTTAGCAACCTTATTGCTGAAAGGAACTCCTTTGAGCTTACTAAGTATGATGTATTTTTTTAATAGTTTTTTTGCAAAATCTAATTGATTATACTAAGTTACTGTTGAACATTACAAATAATTCTAGATTATATCAGAGCTAGATATCAAACCCAAGACCACCACCAATCGACCAATAATCTTTACCAGGTTTTTTGCAAAAAAATATGTACGGTACTTGTTTTTAAGTGCTCACTTTGCCTATTAAAACATAATTCAACAATTAATGTAGTACAAGAAGGCTTCTTGGGCGTGAATCTATTTAGCTTTTAGATCTGAGCTAGTCAATAAAATTTTTACCCTCAAGTGACGACACTTACAGCGAAAATTATTAACCGATCATAATCCAAAAATATTTGGACCAATCTGAATGTTTTCACAAAAATATAATGAACTAATGTTAAAAATCGTTCACCATCTTTTGGATGGTTCTGGATTCTGAATTGATATCGGTTATTAAGTAATATCAACAGCAATATCCAAAAAATCCCCAAAGAAACACCTCCTCCACTATAACCAATACCACGGCGTCGTGTGCGAGTGAAATAATAGGCAGGCACGTTGGGAGGTATAGAGACATCACCCAGTATTAACCTCCCTCTCCCTCCCGGGTCCTCCCAGCCTCGTTATACAAACCTGTTGGTTACGCTAGTATTAGATCTTGTTAGCCGTAATTAGGCATCGCTGGAATTCTATCAGCATTTCCTTCGATGCAGTTTTTGATCTTGGGTTTTAGATTGATGTTAGCAATTTGGTGTAAAAGTCAAAGTCAAATCATTAATTCCAATTAAACTATAAATAGGTACTTTTGAAATGTCAACAAATAAAGAAATAAATGATAGTCTATCATTGACGGCAAGACTTCTCCGTCAATTTAGATAGGTCTTTCTGGGTTGTTATTTTTCGATGTTGGGTTGATGAATACCTGGATACTTAGTTTTATTTAGGACGGTTTAATTTAGTTTTGTGTGACTGACATTTCGCTAGTAGACACTGATGGTTTTGCCAATCGGAAAATAGGTACTAATTTCTCTAATTCTGCAATCTTTTGCCTGCATCTTGCTCATGCCGTAAATGGTTGTTATAATTGAAAATTATGTTGTGTTCCCTTCGCAAACTATGTTTGGCAACATTACTATAGTCAACATAATTTTATTTATCCCGACTTCTAGTGTTCTGTTTATAGTTATTGGAATAAATGATTCCAAGAACTATGAACAGAACACTAGAAAGTCTACAAAGACCATCAGCCCTCCCTTAGACCACGATCCCTCATATTATTATCACAATAATTAGCATAAGCCATAAACAGTCCAAGTTCCTACCAACTTAATTAAAACTCCATAATCAATCAAAGATCCCCCGATTAACTAAGTAGGTACTAAAATTGAACCCTCAAAAACACTTACAAAAACTAATCAATTAACATTTTCGCATAACTAATGATCTCAAATTAAAAACACATGCCACAAAAACCAATCAGGAATCGAACCCGTTACACCACTTAAGGGAACACCTTTAGCTTTCCGCAACACAGTAGCTAAAATGTAAGTTATTAACCCTGCGCCGACGCACGATGGCTCAATCTGGCTAAATTATTCAAAAGCCATTAAGAAGTACGGCTTTTAGTCAGTAATCGTCTCGTTTCCGCCACCGACCTGTAATTATCGCTCTTAAAGTCTTTACACTAACTTTATTTATCTCGCCGACATTTTTTTTTTCAAAATTTATTCGGCTGGTACTCCGCTTTTGGTGTTGATAGACTGATGTGGGTGTTTTGGTGGTGGTGTTACATGGGGACAGATAGCGAAGTTAGGTTTTATGTTTCTTAAATTAATATCAGGTATCTGTTTTGAGACAGAAAAGAGGAATTAACCCATCTCGTTTTTGACCCCTGCAAACTTACTGTATTCTGTATACTGTACACTCGATAAGAGGGATCTGAGCAGTAGTTTTAAGCTTTAACTTTTTCTTTATTGTTTAGCTTTTGCTGAACTACTGCGCTTACCTATTTTGTACCTCCTAATAGGAACTTTAAAAACGATTTTGTAATTTAAAACAAACATGTTTCGTGTACAACGTACAATGTATAGCGGCATGTCGTAATGTGCACCTCTGCCTACCCCTTTAGGGATAAAAGGCGTGACGTCGTTTATGTTTAATGTAAAAAATATTGTTTTTGTTATGTTTCAATCGAAAGTGTACATCACGTGCAATCTGTTTGAATCTCAAAATTTTAGTTACCTAATTAAATACAATATAAACAATTTAGTCGTTGCACCTCGCTCCATGTAAACCGAGCAAGTATTTTCTATTAAGAAGCGCTAACAGCATTAGTAAAACATGTTAAAAATACTCTTCCGTTGACATCGCGAGTGGCGCCCTCCGACGGTGGCACAACGTCCCATGCGCTTGCGCATATGCATATTTTTCCATAGTATATTGCTATTTTTTATGAGCAAACTTTTTATTGCTTTAGACGCTTAGAAATCTATAAAAATTATTTAATTGCTCTACAATTATTCTTTCGATCTTATTTTTAGTGAGAGTTAGAACTCACTCGTAATTCTGTTCGTATCACTTACGTTACCATCTCATGATCCATTTGCTTGTTTGCCTTTATGATATAAAATAAATATTTGCTCAAGAAATCTAAGCAGTCGCATATAACATCAAATTACACTGAAGATATAGTTCCACACTGTTACACGTGCTCTAAAGCATTCTAAAAAGTGTTCTATTGAGTACCTATGCTCAATACGAGCATGCATATGGGCAGTTTATATTTGGTAGCAATAGGCATGCTAATTTTAAATACCTATGAACTACTAGTTTTTAACGCACTTAAGGCACACCCAGGTAACATGCTAAAAAATCAAAGGCCTACCGTATCGATTCGCAAGCATGAAATTAACATGTGTATTTTGAGCAACATTTCGAACACACATGCTACTAAGTTATAAGTGCTCAATTGAAACATGCTTTCGTGCTTTAAATTAGCATGTGTAACAATACCTTAAAGTATTTGACTTATCCGGAGCTGCGGACTACCTAGCGGGTTACCGGGACTCCGGCTTGAAAAGCAGGAGTAGGAACAGGGTGGTTTTTAATCAGTAAGAGTCTGACACTCCCTCTCGCCTCGTATAAAGCAGGAGAAGACAATAAATGGTTTATCCCCTGTTAAAAAAAGTATTTGACTTACAACTCATATCACACACCGTTTATAAACATTCTCTGACCAAAAAAAAAACATTAAAAAAAAACTGTCACTACAACATTGTCATCCTGTCAGTTAGCACGTTGTCACTGTCACTACAACTGTCAAACGACGCGAGCGTCATAAACGGCCATATTGTTTTGTTTCACTGTCACAAGTTTATTTATTGGCGGTTTTAACGAGCGTCTGATGATGTGACGACGACTTTCATGGGTTAAGACGTTGATCTCAACTGTTAAATGTTGTATCCTGTCGAGTTATGGGCGCCTGGTACTTTGAGACGGTTTTTAATTGTAAAATAATGGTTTTGTATGTTTGTTCGTGTGATTAATTTGTTGTATTGGATGTGGTACTTGATATAAATTAGTTTGATTGATCTTAAAATTCCCGAAAGACTGAGGATGAGTTTAATAAAAATTCTATCACACAGGGGACCTCACAGATCACATCTTAAATTAGATTTAGTAATATTCCGCCAAAAAAATAAATTAAAACCAGGAGTACTATTACCTATATCGAACAAAGAGGAAGAATTCAGTACGCCAAGTAACTTTGGGCTCTACCTAACCCATGAAAGTATCACACACAAATCAAAAATGACAAGTAATCACAAATTATTCAAGTCACATTTCAATTCTCACGTAAAAACAATTTCTACCGAAACGAATGCTTCAAAATTTATTTGAAACTAAGTAATTAACGTAACCTCAAAACGAGAAGGAGGGCAATTTAATTTTCGTTTTCAAAAATTTATAAAGAGTCAATTTGCAATTTGCCAAAACCAATCACAATAATTTTTACTTTTAATTACAGTTCCCGTCAAATTTAAAAGGGAGAAATAAAAAAAACAATCACCAACTCACGTTTTGCGGTTGCCGAAAACGATTCAGTTTAAAATGAGTCATATTATAACGACCTTAAAGTTTAATATGTAGGCAAGGGACTTTTATATCTGTTCTGGATAGGTTTGTTTAAAACAATAACTCCATTTGTCAGTTGGGCATAGTAGGACCCCCACTAGGTACCTACCCGCCCACCTATTAAAAGGATCCCAAAATAACATTTATCTTTGTGCCCTGATATCTTAATTATCATAAAAATATAATAAGGTTACCGGAAGATATCAGATTCTGGACCTTTTTTTGTCTAAAAAAACTTATTCTTGTGAACGCCCAAACAATTAATCCCAATTTAATTATTGTGACTCATATTTATAAGCTTCCAATGTTATAAATTAATGATTTGTTAATCACTTTATAATTGGTGCTTTGGTGATACATTTAATGCATTCTCTTATAATTGAGGATGAGGCTATTCCCAGACAATGATTCAACCATAAATCTCCTGTGAGAATTAAAGTGGTATGGTCAATCAAAAAAATACTAACACAATAAAATACCTCTGCGGACTACCTAGCCGGTTACCGGGTCTCCGGCTCGAAAAGCAGAAGTAGGAACGGAAGAACTAACAACGTTGGTCAGTAAAAGTCTGACACTACCTCTCGCCTCGCCCAAGGCGGGAGAAGTCATTGGATGACTTTCCCCACTTAAAAAAAAGACTTGACGTATAAGCAAACTGTATTTAACCTTCTGAACGCATGCAACACAAGTAATCTGGTCTCCATTTATTTTAATATACAATTTTAAATCCTTTTCTATCAATATATTATATCAATTTATTTTATATCAATATAAAATAGTTCAACGTGATTGAAGTGGGTTTTCTACAAACTACGATGTAGGAGTAGGTACTATTATTATGCAACCACAACTACCAAAAGACATCAACTTCTGAACATAGGCCTTCTCCAATTACTTCCAAATAAACAGAAGTAGTTATTTAAGAAGTAGTTATTTAACACAAAGACATAAGTAAATATTCGTGCTCTCAGATAAACCTCACTCACTCAAACACTAACTTACTCAGACTCACTCACTCGATAAACTATTACTACCCCCTTAAATCAACCATAAAACGATCCGCAGTGTTTATACAGCAGGGAATCGAACCTAAACCAAATTGATCGTTAACTTTTTATAGTTACATTTTTAATATCTTCATATTCATAATCTTGTTGTAATTAAAATTTCGCGGTATGGAGTATTTTATGCCTTGATTATGTTATTTATATTTATTTTAGCGGTGAATTAAGATGGTAGGTATTTTAATAGGTTCATATTATTAAGATGGTTCATTAGAAGAGGTAAGCAGGGGTGCACTTATTACATGACGTAGGTAACGACCACTCTTTGCCAGGACTCAGAGAGTATGTGCCATAATGGCTCTATTGCTAATTTCGTTGGTCGAGTGGTCGCAAGCTCTACTGCCGGACAAGAGTAGTTTCAGTTTAAAGTTCAAGTTCGTTTCTCAGGCCGGGCAAAGTATTTTACTGAACTTTTTTCAGTTTTTCGAAGATTTCTCAGTAGTGATTGCCATATTATTTGCTTATAACTTTTTGATTATATTATAATAGACCTATAACACAAATGGTGAATAGTGGATGTACGTTTTATAGCGTCATTACGTACCGCAATGTGCACCTCTGCGTACTCTTTCGAGGATAAAAGGCGCGACCTTATAAATTTCGTTCTAATTATGAAGAGTTTAAAAAAGTGTAAGTGTCTATCCAGGACTCGGCGTCGATCCAGGACTTGGTTAAAAACTTACTAAGGATCCTGGACAGGGGCCTCTCATTAGGCAGTTGAACTTACAGTCACCTGATCATAACACAATCGCTTATTTTGTTAATTAAATTGACGTTTACAAGGAAACCATTACGTATTTGCGGCGTTCCTCTAACCAGTAGTCAAGAAACCGTTATTCCTTCCCTCCAAAAACTTATACAAACATTATCATAAACAAAACAATAACAATCGCTAACTTCCTATCTCAAATTGGACTAAATTCCAACTAAAAAACTTCATTCGTCTCAATCACAAAAAAATAACAAAGCGCGCGGCAAAAAACTACACAGACGACCTCTAGCGTCCATATTTCACACTAATTATGTGAGGTGACGTCAAGAATAAAATCGATTATACAAACTGTGAAGTTTTTGATGCGATTTTTACAAAACAATAAATAATGTCGAATGGCAGGTGAGGACAGCAGTGTGGGACACTTGAGAACTAACAAAAAAATCTTTTTATGTCTTGTGATTTTGGTCAACTTTATCTTTTAACAAAATATAGACCTCTCGCTCTTGGTGTACCGTGAAATAGTTCACTTTGGGATGTTATGAGAGCTGTTGTTACCACCTCAAGAATGTTATCATCTGAACAAAACTACTAACGACTCAGAATCAGAGTCTTTAGGGTATATTTACAGGTCTTAGGTACAATTTCCACCTTAAAAATATCATCTGAACAAAACTGCTACTACTACCAACTCAGAATCAGAGTCTTCAGATATATTTACAGGACATAGGTAGGTATAGGTAATTTTCAAATACGCAAGACATAAAATGTCCACTGCTTCAGATAGGCCTCCTCCAATAACTTCCAGATCCATTAGTTGACAACGCCTTGCATCCAGCGTGTGCCTACGACCTTTACTACTTAATCTATCCACCTTATAGGATTATAAAAATCTCATTCCATATTGCTAACATCTTAATTCTAATTTTTAAACAAAAATCCACATGGGTGTCAACAGCTCTAAAGCGATCCAAAGGTGCAGGTAAAAGTATATTTTTTTAGCAATGTTTTTTGGTAGCAACGTTACCTCGAGATCGTTAAGTGAAAAAGGACCTGTTTCGGCTCTTTTGTGGCCAATGTTAGTAGCCGGTAGCCGACGATACGACACTGCTATTATCAGCCTAATTAATCGTACCAACGGACGAATTTTAATGTATATGGAATTGAGATAGACTGAAGGAGCAATCTCGGCTAATTTGCGCGCGGACGCAAATTGGCGCAACGGTATATTCCAGTGTATAATGTTCTTTGAGTAGACTGGCTGGTGAGTTAAGATTCGATTCCGATGTCGGGTAAAGTATCATTAAGGACTGCTGTTAATCTGGGATTGTGGCTAGTAGGAAAGTTTACAAGGCTTGCCCTATATTTTATGGGACTCATAAGTCGCTAAAATTGGATAAAAAATTAAATATGTATGTAATAAAAAAATAATTGTCCGTCAGTCTGTCTATCAGTGAACTTAGGTGCACGTTTCAAAGTGTAAGTAGCTTCGAATGGAGAAGAATGGGCAAGAAACTCCACAACTCCTTCAAACCGTACCTATTTTCAAATCCTAATTATGATGTTCTCAATAAAAGATAAATTGCTTTCTTGTTTGCTATTCCTTAATTGGCTTTATAATAAATTGAATAGATTTTAAAATCTAAATGTTTAGCGCGATATAGAGCTGTGTGTAATGGACTCAATTAGTTACTATCCATCTTTCTGTTACGGCAATCAGCAAATTAAATGCAAATTGATTGATGTTACTTATTTCATTTTGTTTTGTGATACTTTTGGCGTGAAGTGTAAATGAACTTAAGAGTTTTTTGTCATATACGAATTGATTTCTTTCTTCTTTTCATATACAAAAATGTCGTCATCTTATTATTCCTGGTCAACACAAGCTACACACTTAGGAGTCGCTACAATATCCTTTTTTTTAAAAAAAAACTTTGCGTCACACTAGGATTTTCTCCTGTATCGTGGATGCGTTTACACACATACAAGTTCACATAACAATCGACTCGAATGCACGATTGGCGTGGTGGCTGGACAACTGACTGCCGTGCAACGTGTAGCCGGTTCAAATCTCGCCCGGAAAAACACTTTGTGTTCCACAAATTGTTGTTTCGGGTCTAGGTGTCATGTGTACCAACACTTCCCACTTTCAATGACCAATACACCAAATTAAAACTTAGAAACACTTCATTGCTTTAACCATTTTATCACAACACGTATATCATAATCTTGTATCACGAAAATCGACACAAACTCTAAACAAAACGGCTACACTGTCGACTGTCGTGTGTCGCAAAATAAACAAATAAATAAATAAAATAAAGCAGTGTTTGATGACAGTGGCGTTATATATCGCGACATTGTTCCATGCTTTATGGGGCCCATATCAAATTGGTAGCCATGGGCACTGGGCAGGCATCGGCGGTGTGTGCTCATATGTTGCGAGAAACGACGGATTTTCTAACAAATAAATGTAATGTTTGGGTTATGTTATTGAAGAGCTTAATATGTACAATTATTGCGATTGAGTATACGAGATACCAAAGTTCATTACAATCTGTTTTGTAGGTAGTTTTATAAAGGATTGGACGGCGCGGTAAAAACGCTTTCAAGATCTATTTTGTTCCTTCTAAGGCTTTTATAGGAAAGTTTGAAAATGACATTTTTATTACGGTAATGCAATATTCCCAATGGTCAGTCCTCTAAGGACAGACCCTTTTTGCTCTTAAAAAGCTGTTGCTGAAGAAAGAGCTTTAGATATTAGGTACGGATAGAGATACTATACCATTACTACCTTAACAATACTTATTACCTATAAGAAATAAATAATATTCCTAAACTCCACAGTCACATCGATTATAACAATTAAAATCAACCATCTTTTGCCGAAGAATTTATAGATAAAAAACCCATAAGTTTCCCATCTACACAAGTCTACAGCCATAACCTCTCCTCACATTAACTCGCTCCGACTGAACGACAAAACATGATTAATGTCCTAATAAAAACGTTCCAATAAAAATTCATTCACATTATTAATTCTAATATTATTGTCCAGAACCTTTTTTTTTATAAAAAAGTCCCCGAGAATGCTACTCTTGTGCTTCTATTTGGGGATCAATGAAATCGTTAGCCACACTCGGAGATTAAGAAAGGTCAGTTTGGAAAACTATTGTTGTCATGCACTTTTAGTATTGCCGACTCAATGTTGGAATCCTTATATATACCACTAGCTACCCGCCCCAGCTTCGTATGGGTGTATTGTACATATAAACCTTCCTCTTGAATCACTTTATCTACTAAAAATAACCGCATCAAAATCCGTTGCGTTGTTTTAAAGATTTAAGTATACAAAGGGACATAGGAACAGAGAAAGCGACTTTGTTTTATACTATGTAATGAAGAGCGTTAGATGTGGGATCTACACGTATGTGTATTGTTGCAAATCTAGTCATGATATAAGCCTAAGATACTACGCAGCAAAACTTTTTTCTCATAAAACCAATATATTTAAATCTTAACATAAAAATAGTGTTACATATACAAAAATAACTTGTAACTAACATAATTAAATACACTTTGTCATTTCAGATTACAATTTCTCATTTCGGTCGCTCTGACACAGACTTTGACTTCATATGCGATAGATATACTGTCCAGATGAAGCTAGCGGCGCTTACGAAGATAATCCTATTGTTTTCTGCGATAAAATAAAAGTTTAACGTCTGTACCAAGGGCCAGTAAAACACTCCCGTCTTGTAGGTCGGCCAGAACTTCTCTTTCACCTCCGTAACGCAAGCGCTGATCGGTTTCATTTCGAGTAAACTCATTCCGAAGTAGAAATAGGTTAATGCTAGGGGACCGTAAGTTATCTGTTCGATGGCAGCTCTCTTTATAGCAGACACAATACAGTTCTTCCTGAAGAACCGACTAGTGTACTTCATCCAGCAGTAGAACACAGGAGACATGCAGAAAGCTCCGAAGAACCCGAAGCGAGCAGCCCGGGCCCAGTCCGCCTGGTCTATGGTCGTTCCACGTTCCAAATACTCCTGGGTTATGCTGCACGTCGGCCAGATGATGGCATACGACACCATGCCACGGACCATTGGATACTGTTCCGGTAAATGACGGATTTTCGTCAAAGCACCCATTTTTACTTAATGTGAACTTTGTTTGTTGATACAAAAATGCTTGGTTTTAAACTTTGAGTGATGTTTGTCTGTCATTCTTTGAAATATAGCTTGTGGGTTGTCAAAGAGTAAGTAGGTACTATTATACTCTTTGGTCCCGAAGACTTGAGCTAAATAATTCAACCTTCGACTAAGCACATGTCGCCTAATGATATACTATGATGCGGTCAACGATGGAGCAATCTGGATAAGCAATCCATTTACCTACTCCGAGTAAATCTTAAATGTACCAACCAAACCACTAAATGAAAAAACATTTTGTTTACCCATTAACCATATCTTCAAAAAACTTCTGACTTTCGAACGATCCCGTAATTTCAAACAAACCCAGTAATTCTACTAAACACAAGAACATGATTATTTGTTAGCACACAAAACGTGACATCGAATTACCTATTTAGTAATCTTAGCGTAGAATCGATTGCCCACCCACAGTGCCGTGAGCTTAGAACAATCGAATAATTCGATTATTATTCGATTATTTGGCTCGAGTGAATCGATTCGGTGATCCTCTTTGAGATTGGGACGATGATTCGGCGAAATATGACGCGCGTGCGGTCGCGGCACATGATTAGTCAATTAATTACTAATTAATCTGATTGTTTATTTGTTTAGGTTGTGGTGGCCAAATATTGCTTTGACTATATCAAAAAATAAATTAATAAAAAAGTTCCTGATGGTTTTATAACTCATTTGTATGAAGTAAAAGTTGTTGTTTGTATTATTTGTTCTAATTATGTCGTCATAGTAAAACTGTAGTAAAAAGTACCTACTAGTATCTAAGTTACTACCTTAATTTACACTCATATCAATACCAAGAGATAATAAAATTTTAAATATTATCAACTTTTTAACTACGCACCTAATCCAATTTAGGAACGCACATATTTTACTAAGAAAGCTATTTATTAATTTTTTGCTTTCAAGTTCAACTACTATTAATAAATCAGTAAAAATGTGTAGTACAATTTATTTAATAACATTTTTACTGTACAATTTATTTAATAACATTTTTACTGTTCAAAAACTTATACCCTAGCGCCATCAACTGGCATTTTCTGAAAAAATATTACTGCAATTTATTGCCATCTCGTGGAATTTCTCGGAACTTTCTGAAGATAACGCCATCTATGCACAATGCCGTAAACTATTACACAAGACTGATAGTTTAGTGGTTCATAAAACGGTAACTAGATGGCGCTAAAGAGGCACATAATTTTAGTTTAGCTATTCGATAACAGATGGCAGTGTGTGGTGTAAAATGAATGTTTCTTAGTTTTTATATTATATTTCGAAAATTAAGCTCACAATGTATAAAAATACTATCGTAATAAAAAAAAGTCATTCAAACAATATTTCAGTTTCTTTCATCGAGCCGTCATAACCACGGGTCATAACAATGTACAAAATTCTAAGAGTGACCTTTGGTTAAATTAAAGAAAAGTGAAAGATTCCCGGGAAAATCCAAGTAGTGTGGAATAACACAACATATTTTTTTCGGTTACAGTTCAGGTTCAGTATTACAGATCTAAACATAGGAAGTTAAGTCAAAATACCGTCGCCGCTAGTTTCTGTAATCCGTGGGCGCCGTAGCTGAAATCTTATTTTATTTTTTTTGTTTATATAAAAAACCTTGTCCCACATTAGGATTTTCTCCTGTGTCGTGGGTGCGTTTACCACATACAAGTTAACATACACATCACGCCCAGACCCGGAACAACAATCTGTGGATCACACAAAGAGTTGTTCCGTGCACGGCAGCCAGTTGCCCAACCACCGCGCCAACCGTGCAGTCAAAGACAGAAATCGACATGGAAGATATTTTTTTCAATAAGTATTATTCTTACACGATTATCGCTCTTGCAACCACTCGACCACCACGAATAACATCACGCCAAATAATACAACATAGGTAGGTAAGTAGGTCTCTATCACTCTTCGATACGGAGTACGGACCCTCAAAAGTAGTCCTTTTTTACGAACAAAATGTGAGAGAAAACAACCACTTGAGTGTTTTAAGTACATCGTAAACTCGCTACTTTATTGCTAAACTTGTGACAAGATGGTCGATTAAGTAATTCTTGCATTTTTAGCAATCTTCGACAACAACTTAACATATTTTCGTTATTTAATTTATGGCCAATTTCCATGTCAACGTGTGACTAAGTGAGAGCCAATAAAGACTGAATTATGATATTGTTATAAAAAATAGAATTAGTTAATTGATTTTTTGGTGAGAAAAAGTTAAAATATAGACAGTCTCGTTGGAAGTAGGTATGGTATGGTCCCAAGATTTAGGAGCGATAGGTAACAGAGTTGGTTGTACCTAAGTAGAGGTAGCATGGCACAAATGTATCAGCAGTATGGCCGTATGTTCGCATCAGAGTAAATTTAAAATTAAAAAAGTTTAGTTATGTTAATCATATCGAATATTCATATCATTTGCAAAGAATACGTAACATCGCCTGGTGTAAGGATTAAGGAAGTAATATTTTATCCTATGTCGTGGGTGGGTTTATACCTATACATACAAATCCACTGACACATCACACCCAGACCCAGAACCACAATTTGTGGATCACATATTAAGTTGTTGACTAAGCCAACCGCGCAGTCACAGACTGAAAAGTCCACCTCTACTTGTACTGGCTAGCAGCTTCAGAAAATTCTAAGCGTAACTTTATACGCAACGTCACGCCTTTTATCCGCGAAGGTGTAGCCAGAGGTGCACATGATAGCACGTAATGCAGTGTACACCCACTTTTCACCTTTAACTTTACCTATATTTAAACATTTATCCTAATCTTTGTTACCTACCTTTTGTCATATATTGGCAATTGGCTCCCATGCAATGTCTAGCAGGTTCGATTCACGCACTGAGCAAAGCTTTGTGTGATACACAAATTGTGATTTCGGGTATGGGTGCCATGTGCATGTGAAATTGCATGTTTGTAAACGCACCCACGACACAGGAGACAATCCTAGTGGTGCAACGCTTGGTAAAAATGGTAGGTAACATTTATCGATTATTGATTACCACATTAAACCCAACTGAGCAATCTAAAGGGGTAGCACCCCGGTCCGGTCTGTATGATTTATGAAAATGTAAACATATTGTGCTATAGATAGGTAATTAGATCTGATTGTCGAACAAACACACGACACACATTATGTATGTGTTCAGCCCATCAGACACGATGTTCGACCGGCCGTGACCTTACCGACTGGTCGACATTAATTTTTATGTTATTAAAATCTGTCTGACATATTTTTTTCATGAGCTTTATTCAGGACAATGCGCATATCTTATAGAAACGCGTTTATTATATTACTGATTTAATTATATTTTTTTCTATTGTTTTTCACATAATATCTATTAACGTTAGTTTTTAAGCTCAATGTTACTAACAAAATTATGGACATGGTCTGAAATAAATGATTAATTTTAAATTAAATTATATTATAATTCAATTATAATATATAATTATCACACTTTACTAAAGGAAGGATACTTAGATGTTATTTTTACAGAATTTGCACCAAATTACTCAACTTGAGCATTGAACTCGAAACGAAACCTCTCACTTGAGTATCGTTCTTACAACCACTCAACCAAAGAGGCAGCAAGAAGAAATATCTAAATAAGTAGTTGTCCAAAAAACACACACAATTAAAAAAGAACAAATAATTAAAAATTCCAACGACTCCATAAAAATCCGTAAGAACCCATTAAATTTTTTATTACGAAATTAAAACCCCACTAAAATTAACAACACTTGCTACCGAAACACCTTTTTCACCAAACTCGAACAAGTTGCACAAAAGTACCTATAAAAATATCATTGCCATCGGACTCGTGTCAAAAAGTCGTAAAAGTCGGCATTGCGTTCCGACTTCTTCCGACTTTTTTTCGCAGTTTGTAACTCGAAACTTTTGTAAGAAATTGTAATTTGAACTCGTCTATGAAACAATGGTAGCTGTTGTTTTATTTTTTGTATCTGTCTCTAGCATTGATATTTTTTTAAGAAGTGCAACTATGTATTGCGTAACACTGATTCGTGTTTGGGTCCGATTCCTGAATCTGACAAAATGAGTAAGTAGTCAACTCGGACCACATGCCTACGGCCCATTTGGGACGAGTTGGGGAAATTAAAAATAAATTAAAGTTTTAGTGGTCAACTCGTCCCACTTTTTTTTTGTATGGATCTTTAAACTTTATCAATGTTTGGTACAGTTAGCAACACAAGATTAAAATATTTTTTTTATTGTTTTGTTTCTTTACTTTCGTTTTATTTATAGATTATTTCATATTAAAACATCCTTACGAAGTAAGAACCTCTTTTTTAGTGTCGGTTAAATAATTTATTAAATCAATTTATTTTAGCAATCGCACAAATTCATGTGTTATCCAAAATTACTAAGAATAGTAAACATGTGTGGCTTAAATAATGGTCATGGCGGTCACTTATGAAGTTAAATGATAACATAGATAGAAATGAAGTTCCTAGAAAATCTTTTGTTTTCATCAAAGTAATAGAACTTTATTATTTCCACACTAACCCTTTTACTACTGACTGTACATTATCTCATTGTGGTAGTGACGTGGGACGAGTTGTACCACTAAAAATATTATTTTATGAAAAATTTTCAATGCAACTCGTCCCAAATGGGCCGTAGGCATATGGTCCGAGTTGACTACTTACTCGACAAAATGATCGTACGTTTTTTTATTGATTTGTAATTATAGTTGCATAATGTCTAGAATTGCGTGTTATAGGCACAGCTGCAAGTCGGCTATAAGTTCGCACTCTTCGGCGGAATGACCGTCTTATTAATGTTTGTGATAAAAATAACTCATGAAACAAGAAATATGAGCGTTGTGAAATGTCAAGACGACTTGAATGGACAACTAATTCAGAAAGGCTGTAATCTGTCTGAGGGCTTAGTACGAGTTTTTTTGACGTTTAACGAGATCGAAACATGAGCGTGCTCGGCGCTATAATTGGTTGGTTCACTCGTTTCGTAAAACTTAAAGCAAACTCGTACTAAGGGTTCTGCTTGTTTGCCCATATTGCGTAAAAAACAAGAACATCATCATCAACAGCTCTAAACAATTCACTGCTGAACGAATTCGAATGAAGAAACGAATTGGGGAATTTGGATCACACACGTCATATCTAAACAATGAATTCACATTGATAATTAGAAATCTTTAACACTCCTATTTACACCTCTACCAATAATATAATCATACAACCATACAATCGAGATTTTACATTCACGTGTCAAAAATTTCAATCCTAATTCCTAACCCCAAAACGCCAAAGTTCATTGAGTCATTGAAAAAAAATGTCGCATCTGTCATCGTGTATGACCAATATACGCCATCGACCCGCCAGTGCTGACATCTGGTGGTAAACAATTGTTCTCACACCTTAACTTTATATAAACTATAGATAAATAACTATTACAGTGAGAAAGGTACTTCAAATTCATTCAAGGTTCAATTAGGTAAAGTGTTTGTTTGTTTTTATAAATATTTAGATTTTAAACATAATTTTCTTGCCTTTTGATTTAAAGGATCCGATCTTTTAAAAGAGCACTTAAAGTTTACAAAGTAAAACTAATTTTGTATCAGTTTTGTTATAAATGTAATAGAACCAACATATGAACCACGTAATAAGTAGGGACAGAGGTCCGTAAAATCGGACACAATTCCAAACTCCGTAGGTACTATTATTTACTGAGATTTTTACGGAACATCAAAAACGTTTTGGGACTGTTTTTAGAAAACCTGGAATCGAATTCCTTTGCTCAATAGTAGAAAAAATCAAAATAATATTTTAAGAATCTAACTCAAAATCTTTTGTATGGACACTAGCTCATTACCAAGATAAAGATTACCTAAATAAAGAAGAGGAAGAATGAAAATCATTTATTCTGATACAAAAAAAACGAGGGTAAAGAGTATTGTTATAACTACTATAGTACTAACACATGGTGGCACCAGTTCAAAGCATATGGTCCTTACACCTCTACCTAGCCCTACCAGTTGCAAAAGTCGTAATGCTATGTGGTTGACCAGAGACCGTATGCTATTTTTATCTCTCCCAAAAACCTTTAAAGCGAGTACTAATAAAATGAAGTACAAACAAACAGTTTGAGAATTATTCAGATTGTAAAACATTTAAATTAACAGAAAGATTTATAACAAAAACAACGGAGAGAGACTACAATCAATTTTTTTAAGAAGAAACTGACAATTCGCAACCATTAATCAATCCAAAACATCGATCTCACACTTTTTCAAAACCAATATAATTAAGTCATTAGCAAAATCAAAGAGCGTCTCATTTCAACACTGAAATGAAATCACCCGCTTTATTTACACTTCGTAGTAAACACTCCTCACTACACACGAAAGGGACAACGATATACAATCCATAGCCTTGTTAGACAGAGATAGAGAACACCCCATTGCCCCGCCCATAACACACCAGGCAGCGTGGATTGGCTTCCACTAACAAATCTATACACCATCAGTCTTCCATCGCTTGCCTTTTAAACCACAACTTAATTACCACTCGCCTCAAAAACAATTAGTTAAGCCCCAAAAGTGACTAATGTGACAGTGAATTAAAAATGGAGAACTATGAACAACACAATGAAGTTTCAACCTCGTACAACAATAACAATTTGAAACACAATTACAATAATTGCAAAAATGATTTCTATCAATTCGTGGACGTCGGACAAGACAAGGAAAGCAAAGACTTTGTTTACGATCCGAAAAACTTTAGAGTGAAACTAGAAGATGGAAACAATCCGAATTTGACGACGCCGTTTTCTGTAAAGGATATACTGAACATCAACCAGCCGAACTACAGCTACGATAGGAATGAAGCGTGGAAATACAATGACAGAGAACGAAGAGGATACGAGTATGAACAGGTGTACCAAAGCCAAGGTTTCTGTCCTCCGGAGTACCTCAGTCAAGTGTACCCTAATGTCCCTGTGCCATCGAACATTGAACCTTATTGGAACCAAGAAATGCACCACGACTACAAGATTGATGAGTACTATGGCTACAATCCTTACTGCCACAATTTGTATCACCAAGGCTATGAGCAGTACAATGAAGTGGTTCCTCCTCATGTGCTGATGGACACTGTAGTGAAGGTGGATGGTGATGAGAGAGAGTCCCTCTCTACCGGTTCAACAGTTGGTGCAAAGAGAGGCAATAGCGAAAAGAGTCTGTGCACCCAGTTTTCGCCGGAGCAAGTGGAAAAATCATCGTCGCTATGTAGGAAATCTATAAGTACGTATTTTTATTCGTTAATGCTATTTTTAATTTAGGTTTATATTTGTTGTCAAACGTTGTTTCTGTTTAATTATGTCTGTTATATTAAAACAGTAAATTCCATTTACTAGGTATAATAATAATAATCACAACATTTTGAAATATCTATTACGATGCCGCCTAAATCGTTTTTAGACTATATCTGTAATAACCCACAGAGCAAACACCTCCCTCCATTTACCACTATCCATGTCATCATAATAATTCTAATAAAACCATTTAACTTGTCTACAGAAACCCCCACAACGGAGAGACCAGAAAGAAAAGACAAGAGCGCCAAGAGGAAACCACGCATACTCTTCTCACAAACCCAGGTCCACGCCTTGGAAGTCCGCTTCAGGAACCAGCGGTACCTGACAGCCCCTGAAAGAGAACAGCTAGCAGTAACCCTGAACCTATCCCCAACACAGGTCAAAATCTGGTTTCAAAACCGACGGTACAAGAGTAAAAGGATCAAATCACCTGAAGTGTCCACTTCAACGGATGCTAAGCCTGGCAAATTGACTGGCAGAAAGATCTTTAAACCAGAAAACAGAGAAGCCCAACTGGTAACACCTAGCTATGATGGGTATAGGGAACCTAGAACAGACAGTGACAGATCCTATGACCAACTTAGTTCTACCATTTACTTCGACGATAGTCTAGCGTATGATCAAAGCGAGAAGTATTTTAACAAACAAGCCTTAGACCATGTTGGCACTTCTTCGGAAATCCAAAACCTATACACGACTGAAAACAATATGGTAGTTAATGAACGCAAAGATATTTATGAAGAGCCAGAAATTAAAAAGTATTTCCCATTGAATTTTGTTTGTTGATTCTGTTTTTTTTTTCTTTTTATTGACTAAATCGACTGTGCCATTTAGACTGATTGCCAAAGAGTATTATATTTTAGTATTAATTTGTTTGTTATATCTAGTTCTAATAAATATATGTGCATGTCTGTGCAATGACGTCATAAACTACGCCAAAGTATTGATGAATTTTAAGTATTGTTTTGTAAATAAAATTGTCTACTTTATGTGTCGATTTGTTTATTCAAACTTCATTCTTACCTATAGCTTCTTTTTCTATATAATCATTGTTATATAGATACACAATTTACAAAGATTCACATACATTCAAAAGTAATTAATTTTTTTAATCATACTTATTTAAAGTTAATGTGAATAAAGTTCACAAAAAACTCAATAGACTAACACAGTTGTATATTCAACGATTAGAATAATATCACCTGCCTAGTTCTTTTTTAATGTCACACGAGACCCTTTTTGTACTTTTACTAAGATATAGAACGCACTATTGCGTAAAAGCTCATCATCATTATATCAGCCATAAGACGTCCACTGCTGAACATAGGCATCCTCCAATGACTTCCAGATAAGTCGGTTGGAAGCAATCTGCATCTAGCAGCTCCCAAAGACCTCAATCAGGTCAGAAAAGCTCATCACTATTTCAATAACATTACTGTAATAAAAAAAAAAACATAACTATCATCACATTGCATAATACATATGCTTTACCCTATCAATAAGTCTACCACGAACGACCAAGGCAGTCAAAGGGTTAATAGACTAAATTAAACGATCCCACACAAAACATTTTAATGCCCATAACATTATCAGAACAAGATAAATATATATTTAAACCCCGTATTAACTATCCATCATAATAAAAAGCCGCCTCATAAAATTTTACATAAACGTCTTAAAAAATAAACATAAAACAGAAAGTGTCTATCGACTCGTTTCAGATATATCTTTTTTTCAATTCAATTTGTAGAGATCGTTTTTATCTGAATTGCTACCATACCGCGGCGGTTGAGGGTTGATCTGAACAGACGGGCGGTTCGAACGCTGCGTTTTAACGCGGCAGTTCTAAAGGTACCAGTTGTAAGTGTAAGATGTGTTTTATTTCTAGAAAGTGTAAACAATTTTGCGTTCGTTGTAAAAGTTAGCAATATTTTTTCGTCAAGTTTTTATCTTGTAACAATAGTTACACGGAGCACTGTTTTCTAATATTACAATGAGGACTGTCTCGTTGGTTGACAGCGCTATGGTTCCGCAATAAGTTTGATTTTAGAACAAGAAAAGTGTTACTATTTTTTTTAATTAGTGCTAATACTTTTACCATTATATGCAGTAGGTATGCACTAGCGTCGTTACATTTACATGAAATAGTATAAATACTATTCAATTAATAAGGGATGCAAAATACTCTAATCATTACTCTACGCTCATTTCACCCGAGCGAAAAAAAACGCCCGTGCGAAATATGTACCAGCGTTTCACCCGCTCCAAAACCGCTGGTCTACTTCCAACCATCCCCAACACGTCGCTCGCAGACACTGGCGCCACGGAGATAAGATATTGATTCCTACACGTGTCGTATATGGAACCTGTGTCCCTCTGCATGTATCTGATGCAGGCTATGGGAACACTCCGCGTCACCTGTTCGTAGTATCGCTAAAAGCTTTTATTTGTCTAAATTACCTACTGCCTTTTTTGTAGGAGGTGATGAGCGTTTAGGTTTGGTTCCTATGTTAGGTAAAGTTCGGAAGTTTGAATTAACAGTTACAGAATAGCCTAGCTGAGGTTGAGGAGGTTGTAGGTACTGCAAAAGGTCTAAAAATAAATGGTAGTAGTATTTTTTTATGGTACCTATAAACCGGTAAACAATCTTACATATCACCTGACGGTAAGCAATCTCTGACCCAATGGACATCTGAAGCAACAGCGGCTTTACAAGCTGGGGGTTCAGGAATTTAAGGTATTTTGGGAATCAGGGATGGGAAGATTGTTAAGTGGGGTAATTCGTCGTCATTCACTCATACAACGAAACACAACGCAAGCGTTGTTTCAAGGCGGTTTTCTGTGAGGCCGTGGTACCATTAGCTTTAATCTTCTTTACATAAACTTTTTTATATACTCATAGCACAGGAACTGCATCATGACTCTCAACAGCCCTTAATATTTCAGTGCTCACTGTTGGTGCCACCATAAGAAAGTTGATTAAAATCTCCACACTTTATTGGCGATCCACATTTTAAATATTTCTTATTTTTTGAAAAGCGCTGCTACCAAGGCTCTTCCTATATTCATCCAAATTATAATGATCGAATTTCAGCTAAAACTCAGGCAACAGCTCTAGATCAATCCAGAGACTTTCTATTAAAATCATTTATTAATTGCATCCGTCTGTTGACTCTAGTATTCTACCGGCAAGATTGTTCTTGATGCACGAGGAAGGTTGCAGCGAGGAGTAGCGACGATTGTAAAGCTTTCCACCACACCTACATGACAACCACGACCAATCTGCCAAGAGTGTAACAACTAAAAAGAAAGAAGAATACCGGCAAGATTGGGACGATGTTTAACCCAACGTCACGCCTTTTACCTCCGAAGGGGTAGGCAGAGGTGTATATTACAGCACGTAATGCCACTATGTACCTAATGTACACCCACTTTTCACCATTTGTATTATACGTCCCATATAATAGTGGGTGAGCCTATTGCTATACTGGGCACAATTCCAGACTCCGTGCTACTACTGAGAAATTTTCGAAAAGCCGAAAAAAGGCACAGTAATACTTTGCCTGACTCGGGAAACGAACCCGAGTGTGTCCGTGTTTGAGAGAAATCTTCCCAAGCTTTTAGTGAATAAATTCCCATAAAGCAATGATATTACTCACACAGAACAAGAAACAAATCAGTGGCAAGATCTTACAAATGAGTCTGTTCGATACATTACGGCACACGTATGCCTGCGTGTGCGCACGTGGGCGTTTGATGTATTAATATTGTGCTGCTTTTAAGGTTATCGCGGGTGGAAGGTGATCTGGCCCGATAGACCGATGCCATGCCACCGGTACAGATGTACGATGAAGTGGAGTTTAGGGTTAGTTTTAGTTTTTTCTGATGTTGTATGAATGATAAATTAATGATATTTATTTCTGTAAGTAGGTTATAAAATAACACTTTTTCACCAGATTTAGCTAGATGAGGCCGGGTTGTGTGGTGGTTCTATGTTTTTCATCACATTTATGAAACTGAGACTAATTCTAGACTGCTTCTAAAATTTTAATCATCAAACGAGGCATAAATGTTATAAAAATTGATGTCCATTGATTGACCATAACTTTGTAGACTATATATTGTTTAAACCGTTAGCAGTTAATTAATTTTATTTTTTATAAGTTATTATGATATAAACGGCACTGGACGATGTTGTCTCTAATAGACATAGTCCTTTAATAAATGTACCTAATAAATTAAAAAAAATGTCCAATCTAAACTAGACATCCATCTTTCAAACCTCATAAAGTCAGTCTTTAAATTGTTAAAGCTTTGTGTATCCGTCGGTACACATATCATATAATTCCAGTATATAGTGCGGGTGTACGCCATTACTAAGCCCCGTGCAGTGAGCGCGCTCGTTAGCTTTTATTTGGACGCCGGACTCCTGTTTCAGACGCGCCGTACACTGCCGGACAAAATTACCTACACATCTTATTACACGATTATTTTCAAGGAATAACATCATTTCAATATTCGACCCACCTTCCATAGAAATATTATGTTGTAGTAATAATAAAAGACCTAAAAAGAAGAAGGTGAAGCCTTTAGTTCATTTTTTTATGGAACACGCAGACTTAAACGCTCAAACGTCACCATCACCTGATAGTAAGCAATCGCCGTCGACCATGGATACTTGAAACACCAGAGACGTTACGAGGATTAGGATTTTAAAGGTTGTTGGGGTATCGGTAATTGGGAAGATTGGGAAGGGAATTCAAAAATCAACTAATACGAAAATTAAACGGCAACTATTTTAGTTTCGCCGAAATGTCATTAAAATCTCGAAGAAAAATCAGTCAAACTTTGTTCTTTCACATCTATCATCATCTCGTACTATTTTCTGCTTAGTGCTTAGGTATTTCATTCCTTTTTCATTCGCAAAACTTCGTAACAACTGAAATTGTGGTAGGAAACCTGCGAAGTTTCACACTTCCCAGTCGATTGAGAAAATTCGTCGTGTGAGAAGCGATTGCGCCAGCGGTGCAGTGACGCACAATTGCCCGCTGCGCCACATCTCGTGTCCCGCAGTGTACACTATGATCTTTCTCAGTGTTATCAGTGGCCGGTACATGTGCACAGTTTAATGTTCCCATTCGGTTTCATTCAATTAATTGCCGCGCGATGATGTGGCCGCCACGAATAAAATTAAATCATGCCATCGATTGGTACCTTCTTAGAAATGTTACTTGCATAGTATCAAATTTAATTCACCATTTTTGTTTCCTGGAGTAGACAGAAGTTTAATAGAATGTACCTAGTAACATTTGACCTTATTTGACACCTACTTTTGTTTTAACCTTTGTTGTGCGTCGTTGGTCGTGAGTGCGACTACCGGACAAGGGGCATAGATTTACTGGGCTTTTTTCGGTTTTTCATTTTTGTCAGTAGTAGCACGGAGTCTGGAATTGTGCCCAGTATATAGCAATAGGCTCCCCTCTTATTACATGGGACATATCACACAAATGGTGAATGGTGGTGGTCTGCCTACCCCTTCGGGGATGAAAGGCGTGACGTAGATGATTAAGCCTATGGGTATAATAAAGCATCTGGGTATAATGTGTATGCGAATGTGTTTGTAAACCCAAGACACAAAGAGATTAAAATATAGTAAAATTCATACAGAAAATTCTACTTCGACCCAACTTGAGAATCGAACCCGACATCCTTTGTACAGCAGTCGAATTCCCAATCAATCGACAACCGACCCCAACGATACAACGACACATTTTAATAAAAACACATTTGGCAAAACTTTTGCATCTGTCTTAAATCTTAATGCTCGATCTCAAAATAGGCCTATCAATGTCGAATTTTGGACATTTTGTGGATCATCCATGTTTTCATATTTTTTCTGTCTGGCGCCAAGGGGCCTGGTTACCGTGTGGAAGTCATAAGTCAGGGTCCAATATGGACGTCACGTCACGGGTCACAATGACCCCTACTGAGCTCTCTTTTTGTTACACGTCGACATGTTGACCTTTTAGTCATGATTTTTTGTGACGAATGAAATCGCACGTTAAATTAGGTAAATGTGGTTTTGTTTTTGGAAACTTATGTTGGTGTTATTGTTTTGGTACTGAGTTATACAGGCTGATGTGATAGGATAGAGATTATGGTTTTTTATCACTAATAGTATGAAACAAAGTCGCTTTCACTGTCCCTTTCTGTGTTAAATCTTTAAAACTACGCAACGGATTTTGATGCGTTTTAGGAATGTATAGGTAATACATGCACAATGATATCACCATTGGTCATGCGAAGCCGGGGTGGGTCTCTAGTTAATTATAATTTGTAAAGACCTGTCGGTCAGCGATAGCGTTGAACGTGTTAAATGTTACAGTCGTACTAAAATAGTCTTCTTACCAATTTGCTATGAAATATGAATTGATCACTTTAGTCTGTGCGCTTGACATCTGTATTACTATGAGTTATATTATGAGTTTTAAAATGAAAACCCAATTCCATTTGATCATCCAATCCGAATGTCTTAATGGTTTTCGAAAAGCCACACGGATATGAAGCCTAGTGCTTTTAAAATTCTTAAAAAATCGTCATATGGGTACATGATGTGTGTTTTTATTTTTACATAAATTCGGTCTACTAGGTGTTATTCCTGATTATTTACAAATCTCAAAATTATAACATGGCCATCAAAAAAAAAATAGTGCCAATTTTTCATATTTTTAGCCAATATTTATGAATAACTTGATTCACAAACCAACCGTGAGACAAGCCATGGAAATTATCAAAAAAACATAATTTTTGGGCGGTCGGGGGCGTCGTATTGACAAAATGCCAGTGTAATTTATAGGCGGCGCGGCGCCGGCAGTTTTTTCCAATTTTTTGCGGAGCCCTGCGAACCCTGCGATTTCAATATGACCTCCAACTTGTCAGGACCCCGATAACGTGCCCTTTTCACTGCAACCGCTTTTTAAGGGCTTTCTATTTTTTAGAAATGGTTGTGTAACTGTAGTTAGGTAGGTACTTCCAATGTGTTTCAAATTACTTAGGGAAATGGTTGTGTAACTGTTGGTAGGTTTGTACTTTGAATGTGTTTCAAATTACTTAGGTACTAGGTGCCTATGTTGGTTTGTATTGTGGTATTTGAAAGAGAATCTTATGTGACCCGCTTCTGAAGTTTGAAGTAAGAAAGTGTGGGTATTGAAACCAAAAAAGTTCCAGTGTTATTTTTTCCACGTTGTAGACCTCCAATAGAAATCTTTGGAATTAGATTATTCGGAAGTTTGAAATCAATAATACGCTTTAAGCAATCGTGGAGATCTATTGCGTATTCCTACTCCGTGTGAAAAGACCGCCTATGCTAAGCAGTGGAATAATTACAGACTGATTATGACGATGATGCTGGGGTAATGACTTATTTTTCGTTGATAGCTAATGTTACCCTATAGTCTCTCGATAGAGGGGATTACAATTTCACAAACTTTTAGATTATATATTTTATTTTCATACCCCGTCATCATCCCTATTACAGGCTAGTAATGATAATGATGCTGGTGGTGGGTGTGACTATGGTGCATGAGACGGACTACCTCCGAAGCTGCGGACTAGGTACCTAACGTTTACCGGGGCTCCGGCTCGAAAAGCAAGAGTAGGAACGGGGTGGTTTTTAGCCTGTAAGAGTCTGACACTCCCTCTCGCCTCGCCCAAGGCGGGAGAAGTCATTGGATGATTGTCCCCTCTAAATAAAAGACCTATTGCTCAGCAATCATAGCTTCGACCACCATAGCCACCGTTACTTAACACTTTAAACGCCGTGGTGGTCACCGGTGACTGACGTTAACGGAGGATTTGCCTTCAACAGTTTTCTATGAGCAGTCAAAGACTTAAACAATATAGATCGTTTACGCTGTTTGCTTACCAGTCAATTAAACGGTTTAAGTAAATCTGTACGCCATACAACAGAGGGGTGATTATCGTATCGATTACAGAATAAAATGCTCCGTCTAACATGACGTGCGCATGTGGTTTGTGTCATAGGGGGAAAGCAGAGAGTTTTATACATATATCTATGTGCTATGTTGGTGTTAGTATGAGAATAATGTCAGGTGTACTGGTACTTAAAAAATATGTATGTAAGGTGATGGCTTCTGACGAATTCCATAAAAAAAACTGAACTTACGAAATCGAAATTCTACATTCTAGTAAATTTTCCGATATTAGAATCGAACCAGTGACGTCATATTTGATAATGGTTTTCATTATGACGACGGCAAACATTGTGAAAATACATTGAGTTTGTAAAGTAATAAATTCGAATGTTTCAAATAGTAGCGCCATCTATTGGCGAGTAGAAAAATGTGACTAATGATTATTGTTTATTTAAAAGTCGTTACATGTTGTAAATAATCTTTTACCAATTTATTAAAAAGTATTATAGTTTATAAATTATGATAGAGAGTGCATTTTGATAAATAATAATCTATTAATGTAGTAGTGAACAAAGTGCCACCTATTGACGAATAGCAAAACTAATACAAATTTAGAAAGGAGTTTAAGGATTAGTTTACTAATGTGAAGAATAGATGGCGGTACTCAATAAAATATTGGCGACATCTGTTGGCGTGAAGATAAGTTAATATTCAAGAAAAATAATCCCAACCTTTGTTGTATTTTGCCTTACTAATTAATTTGTAAATCGTAATCTGATTGATTATTAGTATGAATCTGATAGATTACGATTCATTAAAAATACTGCTATATCTTATTATGAAGATAAAAATAAGATCTGGGAGTAACCTAATGTTTATAATTACTTAACAACAGATGGCGGTAGATGACAGTAACAAAATAAAATATATTTCTATTTGTTATAACTTAGATTTGATTAATTACAGCTGTAGGTAACTTAAAATAATTTGTATTGGTACATAACAAAACGAAATGGTGAAAATAAAAAACTTCATAGAGTACATAAAAAAATTTTGGTGTCTGATAAGTAGATACCCCAGGAGTTGGTACTCTATAATATGCATGAATTTATCCATTTATATTTTTTTATAAATTAAGGCAGTTTAACTGGCATCTGACTTCTACCTATAAGTATCCACTGTTAAGAAATTTTCACCGACTAAAACCGGAAGGTAAGTAAGTCCCACTACTCAGTAGTCAGAGCCTAGACACGCTAAAGAATGACCATTCCTCCCAACCAAACAAGATCACCAAATAACATCATACGAAAAAACGTATGAAATCAATTCCCCCAAATGCAAACATATTCTCAAATCCCCTTGTACTTTTCCCCTCTTTAATAAAACAATGGACGCATCCGAGACGATCAATCCAATCCGGAACCCATTAACTCGATTCTTCCTTTTTGTGATCACTCGATTATCTTTTGTAAACCAATCGAGTTGAGTGAATCGATTAATACCTCTATTCGAATCAATTAACTCCTTTGTATGAAGTGCCACTATAATATTTGTGTTTAAAAATCGAATTGGTTCAAAGAGTTCTATTGATGTTCTTTTTATAAATTGATTGTTCGAATTTTTAAATGATTTGTTAAAAGAATCGTTAATGGGTCAATTTGGTAAAACCTAGTTTTAAAGATGTTTGTAAAACCATTATATAACTACGTAATCTTAAGAATCTTTAGAAAGAGCGTTTATCATGTTTCAATCAGTCTTTTTATTTAGGGAATTGTAAGTTCCCTAAAAAAAAGGAGGATAAAAAAGGAGGATCCTCCGACTAGGCGAGGTGATCGTGCCTTGCGAACTTTTTGCTCAACTGTTATTTGTTGGGATTTTCTATCCAATTTTAGTTGCATATAAACTTATTATGTGCGATGTAGGACTTATGACTTGATTTGCAGATACCTAGCTTCTGCCAGTGGCTTCGCTTGCGGACCCGTAGGACATAGGTAAGTAGACTATAAGCCTATTTATTAACCCCCGAAAAAGAGGGGTATTATAAGTTTGACGTGTCTGTCTGTCAGTCTGTCTGTCTGTCTGTGGCATCATAACTCCCGAACGGATGCAGTGAGTGCGGTCCCCCAACGAGACGTATTTTTTTTTTAGAATTATTAGTACATTCTTAGGTACTTTAAGATTAAGTTTCTTTTATTATTTTTTACTTTTTAAAGGGAAATTAACCCGCCACGTTAGCTGCCCTTGGAGGCTACTTCCCTTCCTCCATTTTATTTTGTGGGGGAAAATTATCCAATCACTTCTCCCGCCTTGTGGAACCACCCCGTATGCAACACTACCCTAACGTCTACTCCCGCCTAGGTATATATTTGGTTCATATCTTCTTCCCTAACCAGTCGACTGCAGGATATAATAACTACCTGGAGATGCAAACTTTATGCCTAACGGGTTACCGGGACTCTGACTCGAAGTTCGAGGAACAGGGTGGTTTTTAGTCAGTAAGAACTCCCTCTCGCCTCACCCGAGCCAGAAGAAGACATTGAAAGATTTTCTTTGTTCAAAAAAAGGATATAAATACTTAGAAGGACCAACTGCTAATAGTTATATTTTTTAGCCTATAGCTTATAGCTAAAGGACGGCTTAGTTTTAGCTTTAGCATAGCTTTAGTTTAAGTATTCATAGTTACCAAACTACATATTGTAAAGACTTAGGTATTTTTGGTATGTAGTATCTTGGGTATAAGTAGGAAAAACAACATTATGTAGGTATGTTATGTATTGCTTCATATAATAAAGTTGTTCATGAACATGGAAGCTGCTGTAAGCGTTTTATATTACATTCAGATGATGTTCTCTCGGGATATCGGTTGCCGTCAAGTGGAGGCCCACAGAGCGAGGCATGCTTACAGCCGACTGTTGTTCAATCAAAGTTATAAGTTAATTATTATGTTATTGTTTTTATTCACGTAACTTTTTGACGAGGAACTTTACTTTTTTAAGCCATGCTAGAGGCCATTCGTGAGCAGCATTCTGCGACACACAACGCGGCGACTGTCAGTATTCAGTGATCTCTCACGAAAGTTATAAAATAAAGTAATTTTGTCTATCAATATTAGTGCTATTAGCCAAATGGCAGTTAGCGCGTGTCTACAAAGAGAGGAAAAACGAAATTGTATCGAATTGACGTAAGTTTTGACACTTGTCAATGTCATTCCCTGATGTGCATTGAGTGTTCCACTCTCTCGGTAAACAAGCGCTAATTAGCATTTAGCTAGAAGCTAAGTACCTAGATTTCTCAATTAAGTACTTTTTTTGAGAGAGGAAATTATCTTACGTTTTTTCCCGCCTTATGTAAGGCAAGAGGGAGTGTCACCCTCTTACTAACTAAAAACCACCCCGTTCCTATTCCTGCTTTTCAAGCCGGAGCCCCGGTAGCCCGTCAGGTTTTCCGTGGACACCAGGTTTTCCACCTATAGTTGCAGTCGATGATACCTGAAACATTTTTCCTTTTTTACATTTTTAATGCGTTGGTATTCAAGCAATCCATTGGCCGTCAGCTTCAGCTGAAAAACATTATCATTAAGTCTGACCTTTTAATAAAAGGACAAGTACCTAGGACTTTTGTTGTTGTTACCACTGCACTGTAGGTACTAAGTTTAGGTTATGCGTCTAGAAATGAGTGCATCCAAAATACCTACTTAGGTACCTATGTCTTTCTCAATGTTCTCAAGAGTCAACAATATTACATCGTAGAACACTAGTAACACTATGTAAAACCAAGTTATTTTATAACTTTAATATTATGTCATCTACTTGCTGCTACGGAACCCTTCATGGGCGAGTCCGACTCGCACTTGGCCGGTTTTTATTTATAGTACGTACTTATTAGCCGGTAAATGACCAGACGGATCACCTGATATGTAGTAAGCAATCAACGCCGCCCATTGACACCCGACGTCGTGGCAAAGTTGTCGGAAAAATAAAAAATAAATTCATCAATTGATTTAATTAGACCCCAAATTAATTAATAATCTCATCTAGAGGTACTTAGCCAATGTCTTCTCTACAACTTTAATAGATCTACACAGTCATAAGTGGTTCGAGCTAAGTGTTCATAAGTGGTGTGTTTGCGGTCAGCCGAGCTATATCGATATTATATCGATAATCAATCAATCGAGTCGGGCATCGATTAAACTCGATTCATTATTAAGTGGTGGGTTAATTCGGGTTTTATTGTATTCGATTCAGGTTAAGTGTTTTATTCGGGTCAGATTAATTCGATTCGTTTGTTGATGTTGATGTTACATGCACTTACTTGCGTTATTGTTTTGTTAGTGGCTTCAAAAGCTTTTGTTCGTTTAGTTTTAGATATTTCTAATTGCACTTTCGTACAGACGATTTAAGAGTTTCCGCTAATTTGTCAGTTCCGCTCTAAAAAAAAAGATTAATTAGGTATGTAAGTGGGTGAACGTTCGCGTTGAAAATAGCAATTGTTCACAGAATCCGTTGTTACATAAGCGGGGACAGAGCTTCAAAGTCATCAATAATTTCTCACTTCTTTTAGAGCAGCTTTTCGAATTATTAAAGTTCTATTGCACCAAATAGGTTTAGCTATTCCGTCGGAACGGGAATATTTTATTAAAATCTACCTATTATAATTATTATGTATAATAACTTAATTATTATATCTAATTTAAGTAGGTATGCAACACAGGGTGTCATGTGTTCCGAAGCTGCAGACAACGTAAAAGGTTACCAGGGTTCCGGCTCAAAGCAGAAGGCGAAGGTGGTTTTTAGTCAGTAAGAGTCTCTGACACTCCTCTCGACTCACCCAAGGCAGGAGAAATCATTGGATGATTTTCCCCCTTCAAAAAAAGGAAACACAATCCTAAGATTTCCTCCGTGCCAAAAATAAATCATAAATCTCCAACAAACAGGAACACATTTCGAGCGCTCTCGCTTCCAATTACAAAACCACGTTGCCATAGAAACATGAGAACGAACTTTCCGCGTTCGAAAATTAAAAAGAAAATTTATGTTGACACTTCCACTCACCCACTTCATTTATTGGTCCGTCCTAAGAGGAGGTCCAACGTGATTGGTTGGTTTAAATGGTGCTCTAATGAGGGAAAGGGAAGGTGGCGTTAGGGCATGGGAGTTGTGTGTAGGTGTGAGAGAGATAGATAGACACTTGTCAAGTACTTACAGATAAAGCGCGCGTTAACGGTGGGTGCCTAAGGAAATGGACGGTGCAACGAAATAGTGCGGCTCTTAGGGATTGGCTGCGATACAAAATGATTTATCGTAATATTGCTCCTATACTTATTCAATTGTTTATTTATGCCTATATTTATCAATTAGTTATTAAGTACTTATATTAGTTGTTCTAATTTGTTTAAATAAGTACTTTCACTTTCCTGTACAAATAATTACCTAGGAATATTTTTTCTTTAGTTGTAGGTATAACCTATAGTTGGCCAACTGGCTATTAAAAATAGGAGCTACCTACTAAAAAGAGGTTAAGAAATAAGGTTCTCTGTTTATATTCATTGCGTAACTTAACAGTAATTGATTGATTAAAGATGATGTTAAAAAAACATAAAACTATAATCTAACATTTCACCTGAATGTTTAAAAGTTCCCTAAAAGTAAAATACACATCATCCCATCTCATCATAATTGCAATATTTTCGCAATAAACGTATTGCAATGGCCAATTCACAGCATCCCGATAATCGCATGTGTCCCGGCCCGAGCGATCAAATCGCATTCACGTAAACATCTTCAAGAAAAACTCACCGATCCCCACTACTTACGCTACTTCGAGAGCTTTTTTAAAAAACGACCGCCTTACAATATCTCCGTCCTACTCTAACATTAACAATCACTACTGACACCTACATAACTCCGTCTCCCTCTAAGGCTTAAACACGTCAAACAGGCGGACTATCTATCACCCAAGTTTATTCGTTTGAGGAACGCTTTTGCGGTGAGGCGAGTCCGTACCGCGCGGTGAAGTGTAAACTCATTCATGTGTTCAAATTAAATTAATTAACTACAAAATAATAATAAAAAATGGAGTCTAAATTGAAGAATTTCAAAGAAACGTTAACGTTACAAGATTGTGAGAAGCCGAATTTGACGACACCGTTTTCTATAAACGATATTTTGACGAAAGAGAACGAGGGGAAGTGTGAATTTGAAAATGGAATGTTTTGTTCGGACGGTTTCGGCGGGAAGGTGAACTTTTTGGGTAAAGCGGCCAGTTGTTTCGGCAAGGAAGAGTTTGTGAAGAAAGAAGGTTTGGAGAAAGGGCTGAAGTACTATGACGATTGCAACGGGTTCCGAGACTGTGGTGGTGACGGTGCGCTCGACATGACGAGGAAGAACCATTATCCAATCACGGAATTATCAGGTTAGCATTGTTTTGTTTTACTAATTATAGATATCTATTGTTTATTTACTTACAAACGTACGCTATTGATGTGTTCTAAAGGAGTGGTTGTTAAGCTCTTTAGGTTTTAGTTAGATACTTATGTATGTGCTTATGTATGATAGGTACTTAGGTAGGTACCTAAAATAATAACTTATTGTACCTAGATAGGTATTATTTAGTACTAAGCTCTATTAACTCGCCTTTTATAACCTGAAGGAAAACTTAGGCAGAAAAATAATAGCTCACTCACTTCGCCATTTCTTTCCAAGCTCCATATAGCCAGAATATTAAAATAAACAATCCAATTGCCTACAAGCTTTTCATCACCGTCATGCCTTGAGCCATAGAAGATTGGTTTGGTACCTACACGTTTACTTCTGAACAAAAGCTTCCTTGTTTTTAAGAGTAAACTTTACTATAAACCCCACGCTTGGCAAGAGATTTGAGGACCTGGTAATCATCGAAATTTTATAAGCATGCTGTTACCTGTCTCTCCATCGCAATTTTAGCACATAAGTATAGCAATACCTAAATACTTACTACGTTTTGCGACTTTACCCGACCCAAAAATCGAACAGGAGACTGCCCGAGACGGCTGAGACGTTATACTCACCAGCACTTACAACCACTTGACGTAGCATTCTAATATATTGCTAGACTATATTTAGGATGTCTAGATGGTGTACTAGAGTCTACTGATTGACGTGAATGAGTCTATAGGTACCTAGCCTACTTACATTCTATACCTAGACTACTTATAGTCTATAATCCCTCAATAACAAATGTAGTTTCAAGAGCTTACCCGATAGTTAGATACCTACTCGTCTTGAGTTTATTATGGCTTACATAATCTCACCTCGTAAGAGTAGCCACAAGACCTGCTGAGTAAAGGGTCTTGAGTTCCCGGATCGGTTAAAGTACACACACACACACACAGAACGTCACGCCTTTTATCCCCGAAGGGGTAGGCAGAGGTGCACATTACGCCACATAATGCCGCTATACTATGTAGGTACACCCACTTTTCACTATTTGTGTTATAAGTCGCATGTAATAGGCAATTCTAAATTACCTACGTGCTACTAACTGAGAAATTTTCTAAAAACCGAAAACAGCCCACTAATACTTTGCCCGACCCGGGAATCGAACCCGAGACCCCTTGTCCGGCATTCGCTCTTGCGACCACTCGATCAACGAGGTCAAAGTGTTATTGTAATTTAGCGGGAATTGTCTGATAGTGAGTAATCGATTGTTTTTACTTTTTCTGTGTCTTGAGTTTGATCTGATTTGAAAGGGATAAGATAAGTGTTAAGATTATGTTTACCTACATAACATCACGCCTTTCTCCCGTGGGGTTAAGCAGAGACAATGGACCGCCATATGTTTACCTAATCTGATGATAATGATATTAGAGCAATGACGTAGCAAATAAGTAGGTAGAAATGACTATAATAACCGATCTCTTGAATCTAAAGCCTTTGAATAGATGTCAAATCAAAAACCTAGATCTATCAATTTTGTTTTACTAATCTAAAAACGTAAAACAAGTGACAAACGACCGATCGATAGTTCTAAATTCAAATTCGACTTGGAATAATTACCGGCGGACAATGAAGATAATGGTGCGTTCACACCGCACCGTCACACTCGCCGCGCGGTCACGCGGCACGCGCCGTACGTCCCCGCGACATCGCCACTTAATCGTCACTTCGCGCGATTACGCTTACCCCCTCATTATTATAAGTGATGACGCTTAAAGCCATTCAGCCTTTCAATTTAGTAATTACTAGGTTTGTAGTTCGATGGAAAATTGTCTTGGTTATAGTTAATGTAAATTGGATTCTGACGTTCTAAGGTCATGACCAAATAATTTCGTTTCGAGGCTAATATTACTTACGCTAATTCCTTTAATACATACAATTTTATGTATATTTAGGTACTTAGGTGTTTGATAACTGTACGTAAAATGTAAATAAGTTTAATATTTCTATCTCATTCATCACTTAAGACTTAAAATCAACCAGTAGGTGGGTTCTGGCATGAAAAAACTTCAGTAAAATTACATATTTTTCTCCTTCAAGAAAAAATCTTTTCTACACTATAAAACTTCCCAATTTTTACAATTAGCTAAATTATATTGATGTCGGTTGTACAATATATTTATCAATTACCAAACAAGCTTTTTGTCAGAAATTGAAGAATTTAATACATATATTATTTAGTCAATGAATTTTATATTTACGCTTTTTCATATACTTCTATCTAGCAGGTACAGAATAACTACGTCACTCGCCCTGTTTAGCTAGAACTTACATCAATTAGTGTCGATGCGACAACTATACATTATTAACGACGCCGCACAACAAAAGCACCACACGCAAAAATACTGTTACGCCGTGCCGTCGTGCGTCGCATCCTTTTACCGTGTCTAATGACCGGCGACAATTTGCGTAATGGATCCATTGTGTAAGCGCCTTTATAAGGGAATGGCGTGTGCCTATAAGCAATTTAATTGATTTCATGTGATCGTGTGAATTTAGCTTAGCTTAATGAGTTTGGAGCTTTCTTCGTCGTAACCTTTTTACTTGGAAAATTGTATCACTGAGTCGCACTTTAATTTGTTTCGTAGTGTAATGAATGAAGTCAATAGTTTGAAAAGAAAATCGTTTATTACGATGCAATTTTATTTTTACTAAAGCGTAATAACAGCATACCTATTACGTAAACAATAAATCATCAGATTACAATAAGAAACTAAAAGGCACTTATAAACATTAAATCTTTCTATCTGCCTCTTAGAAACTATAAACTTATTTCAAAGTATAACAAAATCCTTTCTCTTTGTTACAGATGATTACGACTCCCGCTCCTCGACCACCGGCTCTCCAGTCCGGAGAGCGAACTCCTCTCCGAGCTCAGACACAGCCTACAAACCGTTCAGCCTGCACTACGACCAGCGCAAATGTTCCACACCGACAAACGACTCCAGGATGATCCATTCACCAAACTACCACATCACAGAATACTCGCAAAATGGAGGAAGAAAAAAGAGATCAAGAGCTGCCTTCTCCCACGCCCAAGTTTACGAGTTAGAGCGAAGATTCAGCCAACAACGATACCTCTCAGGACCCGAACGAGCAGACTTGGCAGTCAGCCTCAAACTGACTGAGACCCAAGTGAAGATCTGGTTCCAGAATCGACGATACAAGACGAAAAGAAAGCAGTTACAGATGCAAGAGAATGGCATGCTCGCAGCCGCTGCTGCAGCCGCGAATCATGCGAGAAAGGTGGCTGTGAAGGTACTCGTGAACAATAACGGACAATCCAGCATACCTGATCTAAAGTCCTACCAAAATCCCATGCTAGGAAAGACGTTGAACCCACTCTTCACACCACCGAACCTTCTAGAAAGTTCTCCGATTCTAAAGCATTTCGCAGGAGTATACGGCGTAGATTTCGCGAAAAATCCTCAGTACAAAGCTCTGTTACAAGAGTCCTACAACCAGGCGGTCTTACAATCGTTGTATGGCCCTCATTTGGGAGTGAACTACCCGAACTTGCCACTACCTTACATGTATTACCCGGGCCATTCAGCATTTGGTTTACCCGTACCTTGCGACGTAGAAAGAAGTCAAGTTGATCGACCGGACAGCAAAGAATTCACAGAAGAAAAAGATAACAAGGAAAAGACAGAAACCAAACCAAAACCTCATATTGAATTAAATGAGAACAGTAACGAAAGTATGGCCAGTAATATTGAAATTGAAAACTAGAATCGTTCTTAGAATTATTTTTAATAAAGAGGTTAATCGTTAGTTTGTAGAAATTCAAAAGTAGAATTTGAACGTTCTATTTTTAAAAATTTGCGCAAAGAGAAATTGGTCACGATTTTGAAATTAGAATTTAGAACCAACAACACAAACACGTTATTTTTTTAACGAAAATATCTGAACTCATTCGTGGAATGAGTTAGTTTGTTTGTAATAAGAATGTACGAATCAATAATATTTGTATCTGGCAATAAAAACCAAAGATGGAGGTAATGTTAGCCAAAGCACGTAGTTAGTAGAATTGTTACTGTTTAGTTATTACTGTTGTAAATATTTTTAAGGTTGAAATGTTTTAATAGTTGATTGTATCGGCACGTTTGTAAATAGTACAAAGGTAGGATTTAAGGAAGCTTTTGAAGGTGCAATAAAGAGAATAGCAAATTAATATGCAAGTTTTATTAAACCTTATCCTTTTGACATAATAGATTAATCTATTGCATTCCAAAATATAATAATACTATGCAAAAGTGCACATACTTATTGGATGTGACATTCGTATCTCATGATTGTTCATTTCTCGTTTGGCTTCCACCAATCATATTCATGGGACACATTGCATAGCACTGGTGGCAACAGATTCAGCTGGCATGGCATACTTTTATATGGACAGATGTGTGCTTTGGAAGCGTGCTATGGATGGCTTCCCTACTATCGATACATCGCATACTCGAGCTACGCATATTCCTCGCACAGCTACATACATAGCCTAGTATCAGTGGAAAAAGATCACATAGTTTCACAGCTTAGCTAATTAAATTTTCGTGGCATAGCTTCATAGCATATCTCTGGTGGAAAACGTCCTTAAACAGTTATGTTACGGATCTATATCTATATTCTATATATACATATAATAAAATCGTAGAAAAGTGCTGTCTGTACATTGAAAATAAAAATAAAAAAAATAGCAGGGGTTATTGTTATGTCGATGTCGAACCCAAAAATGTAATTAACTTTTTTTTTGTCTGTTTGTCTGTTTGTCTGTTTGTCTGTTTGCCTGTTTGTCTGTTTGTCTGTTCGTCTGTGCGCGCTAATCTCAGAAACGGCTGATCCGAGTTGGATGCGGTTTTCACGAATATATTGTGGGATGCTTAAATTTACATTTAGTGTTTGTTTCATGTCAATCGGTTCATAAATAAAAAAGTTATGTCAAATTAAAGAATCACGTCGAACATTCTATGCTTATACCATTAATCTCCGCAACTATTTGACGGATTTGGTTGAAATTTGGTACAGATATAGTTTAGAACCTTAGAAAGGACATAGATATATTTTTATTTCAAAAATCAAAAAATAAAAATAAGAAATAAATTATTTATAAATAATTCTATGTCGATCGTTACACGACTTCGGTTCATGTTATTGTTTTAATTCATCGAAAAAAAGTAAATAAATAGTAAAAAGGTATGAAAAAAATAATATCAATATAATAAAACATTTAGTACAAAGAAAATGCTCTAACGGAGTATAGATAATTCTATGTCGATCGTTACACGACTTCGGTTCATGTTATTGTTTTAATTCATCGAAAAAAGTAAATAAATAGTAAAAAGGTATGAAAAAAATAATATCAATATAATTAAACTTTTAGTACAAAGAAAATGCCCGAACGGAGTATAAATAAATAATCCAAGTTGTCTTTATCCTCGATAGATGGCGTTGGGATCGAAATAGATCGCGCTATGGTTTCGTTACATTCATTTGGTTGGGTATCGGCCGAGCGCTTCGGTACTATCGTAGAAAAAGTGTATTATCAGTCGTATGATTATTTGTCTGTAGTGGTCCTGCTGTTTCGTATATTCTAAATTGGTTTCGTTGTATTTGTCAATTAATAAGTTTATTTGTTGGGTTTTCCTGGTTTTTTGGTTAAACTATTTAACGTAGGTTTAGTTTGATATCGATTATTAGTAGTTACTGTAGTTAGTTTTTTTAATAAAATTGTAAGTCTAATTTATAAATTAATTAGATTAGATTTAAGTCGTTTCTTTTAAATTATTTAGTTTAAGCTTGGTTATTATAGCATAGAGGATAGGTTGTAATATAGTTTCTTTTTTAATTGTTATAAATTCGTAATTCGTAGCTTTCTTTAGTTTTAAGTTAGTTTAAGTCCGTTTTTAAACTATTTTTTCAATGCCCTAAGTGAGTATACATCTATTAAATTCAAACGCAGAGCTCATTATGTTGATTTTTGAAGAGTTCCCTGGAATATCTTCCACATCTCATTTTTGAAGAGATCCCGCGAGATCGGGAGCTATGTGGTTAAAACCAAAAATTTGCCGGAAGTCACTATTCCACGCGAACGAAGTCGCGGGCAAAAGCTAGTTCACCAATATAATTAGGATGAGTCTATACTGGGCTCACAAATGAGAATTTAAACATACATACTCTTTCAATTATTTGATCGAACTTTAGGTATTTAGTTTTGGTACAGTAATATTAGGATATTGCCGTAGACAGGTACAGAAAAGTGGTGGATAGCTAGTACATTATCTAATTATGTAATTAAAGATTAATATTAGACCCTATCTTCAAATTCAAAATCTTTGTTTGCTTTCCTTAATGTGGCATAAGTTTTTAAATAATATATCTTGGTTGGTTGGTATGGTTTTGTCTGTCATTTCGGCCTTCGATGGCTCTTAGAGACCATTACCGAGAAGCAAAGGGTTCGATTCCCTGGTCTGACAAAATAGTTTAATATAGTAGTCTTCACGTCTAAGATATGTGCCGCTCAAGAGTAGATTGCTATTTTACCTCATGAAAGAGGCATTTTGGCTCTCCGGTTTCAGAAATTCTAAATGGAATATAATTAAATTCTGAAACGTGTCTTCATTAGCCCATTTGAATGTGTGGTAAAAGGCTTGCTTTTTATGGTATAAGCCGGTAAACGAGCAGACGGATCACTTGATAGTAAGTAATCTTCACCGCCCATGGACACGCGAAACACCAGAGGCGTTATAAGTTCGTTGCCGGTCTTTTGTGGGTTAAGAATTTAAGAGTTGTTGGGAAGATTGGAAGGGGGCTCCATTAACCCCATTCACACAACGCTGAACTAACTAATACTTACTAAATATCATTTTCGTGTATTTCAATACCTAATTACTTTCCTAAAACGTTTTACTTTAAAAAACCATTGGTCATTCAGTAAAAATCTCAATTTACCTTTAAGTTTTATCACAAAATACCACCTTCCACTTTTACATTTAGAAGTCAGCTCTCAAACTTTTGCCGAGAGTCTTCAACGGCCGGTAATTGTACGAGATGGTGCTCGAACTCGGAACTCCGAGTAAAAGTGAAGAATGCCCTGGAAATCACAGCGGGACAAATTGCTTGAATACCTACTTGTGGTGGGGGAGGTGAGGGTGGAGATGGCTTTTCAAATTGTGGACGGGAAACATTAAATTGGTATAAAATGGGACTTTAATGTGTGAAACTTATGTATGAATGTTAGTTGTGTATTATCAGCCATTGTTTTTTGTTTTAGACCTAGTACCTGTACGATGTATGATTCCCTTTCCATGTGCCCAGAGGAAGACACCCGCTTCTCATGCACGAGGGTGCGAAACCTACTAACTGCAAGTAAGTAGCTACCAATGTGACTTTTTACAAGTTATAAGTACCTATCTAGTTTCTAAGATTAAGTACTCAGACACCACTGACAAACGGTGAAGTTACTGTTGATAACAAATAATCTTTATTCAGAAATGTAAATGGACACTAAATATACTTTCCTTAAATAAGAAGATCTCATATAGTTAGGTGCCTGTGTAGGATAAACTTATGTCACAGGCGAGAGAAGCCCTAACAGTTATACCTAAATATTTTTTCTTACAAAAATCTACATTATCACCATCGCCTTGCAAATAACTCAAAATAGTCTAAAATAACAATTAAATTAAATACTCAGAAGCCTTCTCCACACAATGTACAAACGTTCTTCAATAAAATTATCATATGAATACTAGTTGGTGCCGCGGGTGGAGGCGGGCCGCGCAGACATTATGAAAATGCCAAGCTTCGACTTCCGGACGAAGAATTCTTAAGACTCGACACGATGAGTGACGATTCACCCGCGTCTCCCCGCGAGATAGGGTGAATAGGGAAGCTCTACTTATGTTTATTCAAAGTGGGTAGTGCAAATTATGGTATTCTAATACTTACATAAAATAAATGTGCTACTCTCTTATTGAAGGTAGGAGACCAAGACCCTAAGCTATTCTGTAACTTTCAATTCGGACCTTTCGAAGTGAGCTCGATCACTGTTAACCTGTACCTGTGTGCTAATTCTTAGCCTGTAAGAATTTTCTCGTCCAATGACAAAATAGCCTAGCTCAAGTACCCAAATACCAAACCTAAAGTTATTTTTAGCTAAGTAGGTATCTATAAGTATCTATAAAAAATAACTTAAAAGTTAACTTAATGATTGGAGGTACGCTTTAAACCTGCAACATGCACTGGGCACAACTCCAACGGGCACAAAAAAAAGATAGAGGAACCTAATTTATCAAAATGCTTTCACTAACTTAGGAATCGAACTTCACTAGCCTCACTTAAAGTAAAGATACGCTGAAAACAGTCTGGTAATAAAGTCAAATTATAAATCCTTAGGTGCCTATCTCCTTACTCAGTATAACTCAATATACATAGGTAGGTGGTAGGTGCCTATTTATTTCGTACTATTCCTGAGAAACGCACTGCAATTAACAGATTGTCGATGCACTAAACTGTAAACAGTGCATTACCGCTCATCCTCTCAATACTCATTGTAGGGATGGGTATCCATTCTATCGATACTCGATATTGATGGGCAATTAAACAAATAAAATTGTTTGTAAGATTATTATAAGATTTTCAACACGATATCGAGACGAACTAAAATTTTCATTTTCACACAAATATAAGAAAATTCTTAATTATCTTCTAAAGTTAGCTTAAAGATTAGGTAAGTAGGGCGCAGGATGAAGGACTTTTTGCAGTTTTTATCCACATACAATACTGCCGAAAATTTGGACTATTGTTGTCTAGAAATTACTTAGTTTTCATAAAAAAATGACCTATACATATTGTTCAAAATAACCTAAGAATACCAACCCTCCCTTAATCTGAATAAACTTAGACGTCAGTATCCGCTGCCACATAGGCAAGCACCTATTTTAAATTTAGATAAGTAAATTACTACGTCCTAGATTATTTAAATTAAATAAAAATACATTTACATGAAATATATCGATAATCCCCAAAACGCACACTAGCGCTCGCCGCTCGCACTTTGCATTAACAGTCGCACTCGCACTCGTACACAGAGTCTCGAGTTACACGCACGTGTGCCGGATACGTCGTAAACAAACACATCACTAGCACTCCTCGTTAACACAAATATCTACTAATTACTTACAATAAAACTAAATAACACGTATTCGGGTATTTATAATAAGTTTAAAAGGGTCCTCGGTATTGGTCTACCGCATCCATGTTTGTTAGAGACGAAGATAGAGGTACAAATATTAAATGTAACTCCCATTTTACTTAAGCAGTGAGTCCCGTAATTCCGATAAGTGGGGATTGCTCAAATACATTTGATCGTAGGGAATTATCGCCCTGTCAATGTCAGGCGCTGTGATGTGTTTTTTACCGTTGTACCTAACTGTTAAATTAAATAAATAAATAACCCCCATATTTTTACCGATCTAAATTCCAGTTTTAAACAAATGTTGCACTTTGCATCAGTATCAAAATCTAACTTGGGAATCAAAATGCTTGGTCAAATTGCAGTTATCTACCTTACGAAATCAATAAAGTAGGTAATACTAGAGAGTATATGTGAATCATCTCCGACTTGCCTGTTATCGCTGCCAGCCATGTAGATTAGGGCCAAACCTCTTGTAAAGAAGACTCCATAGCCTTGCAGCGAACTGTCTCAGGCTTTTGATATTGATGTTGCGGTTTTTGCATTATCCAAGTCACTTACCAAACATGGGAGCCATGGTATACCTATCCTCACGTAAGAAGCTAAAGACATCCTCATGATGATGTAATATCCCTGTAAGTTTAAGTGTGAAAGAGCCATGAATAATAAGAATAGGCTGGCTCGACCGGAGTGATACCACGGCTTCACCGAAACCCAACGTTTGCACAATGCTTGTGTTGTCTGAGTGAGATTACTAGAGGTCCTATTACCCACCTTCCCAATCCTCCATTCCTCAACAACTCTTAAATTTCTAACTTCAAAACTCACTTGTAACGCCTCTGGTGTTTCGGGTGTCCATGGGCGTCGGCGATTGCTTACCATCAAGTGATCCGTCTGCTTCTTTACCGGCTTATACTATAAAAAAGAGAAAGAAAAAAAGAACACACTTTTATTGCACGTTATACGATTGCAATCATGAAATTCCAATGAGTCATTAGTCATAAGTCCAGATGAAAGTAATCTCAACATGAGAACCGCATCAAGTAGGATCCATACCAAATGTTGTTGCTCTGTAAACAATGCAGTGGGAATGATTGTGACGAACAACTCATAAAGCTATATACACCAGTATAAACTGACCTTTGAATCTGAGAAAAGATTGTACAAAGCGAGGTCTTTATAAACTGGTATTGTTGAGTTTGATGTGAAGCTGTGTGTGCCATTAAACTGGTCGTTATCATTGTTGCCAATTGCCATTACGGATCGCAGTGATCTCTATGGGTACAGGCTGTTCGGATTTATAGTTCTTTTGTAACCCTCTACATTGCAGATACATCCTTATTGTCTTGAGTCTGTTTTAGATTGTCTGATTAGATTACTGCAAATATTTTACTAGTTTCAAGATATTTGCCGATTAAATTAATAACTTGATCAGATATTGTGTTTCGGCCTCCGAGGCTTATTTTATGGGTAGTTTTTGGGTAGCTGTGTTCTATTTTGTTTGGGATAGTTCAGGTTGATTTAGGTGATTGAAATAAGAAGTTCTATCTCAACTGTTAATTATGGTTAACAAGGTATTTAACTATTATTATGTGTAATTGTATAGTTATCTACACAATACTAATTCATAATTCCGAAATATTCAAATCGGTTTTAAAAGACGGTGCTACTTTAATGGCATTTTAAAAGGTTTCTAACCTTTAAGTCAGACAACCCTTTTAACAAAAAACTATTCGTGCAAAAAAGCAAATTAGTAAAGTTTCGGCACGCCACTTAACGGCAGGCAAAACAGACGTAAGTTTTGTCGCGACGTCAAAAAAATCGCACCACATTGACGCAAGTGTGGTTCGAGCGGCCCTACCATTGTTAGTGTTACCATGTGAATTAATGAAAATACAGTAAGAATGTAATTCCCTTATAATTAGTTACTTCTGTTGAAATAATAATGTTATTAGTACATACATATGGTTATTTTCTTTCTTTTAATAGAGAAAGGTTTTCCGAATAACCTAAGCAAATATTTGAAGATAATGTGATTTTAGTTCACTTCAATATTTTTTAAATAAATTAATAATCGTAAACATTGTCTACTTATTTTATTATGTACTTTTTTTATATTTTTTTTACCTATTTCGATTTTTTGTATCGAATCTTTGTAAACTGAAATAGTCAAACTGAAACTGAAAAAGTAAAATAGTCAAAACGCAGCACCGAAGACTCTTACTTTCACTCTACCACAGTAAAAACTCACAATAATCTCACTTTCCCACATCCCTTCGAGTTGATCACGTCTAGACAAGCGACAGCGCGACACGACGCGCGACGGGTGTCGCCGACCACCGGGCGCGGTCACTTCAACCATGCCGACTGCAAAACTGAAGCTACACCTATTTGCCAAAATCCCCCAAAACACTTACAACTTTATTCCTTGTTTAACAAAGTCGAGAGTTTCTTTAAAAGTGTGGTGTAGCTTGATGTGCCTGTGTCTACAATTTTTTTTTCGAACGCCCTTTTCACTTTCGACTTGTCGTAATGTGTTTCAAGAGTACTCATTGGTGGTCCCACAATTGCCAATTTGTGAATGAGTGTTTTTTTTTTAAGTTTGAATTGCTGTGTATGGCAATTGAAAAGATTTATGGAAACATTGTGGGAAACAAAGGAGAGGTTCTCAATTCTCATTTTAGATTTAACTTTCATTATGATTATATACTTGAAACGAACGGAGATAATTTTGGTGATATCGTTAAAATTCCGTCTATAGCACCTTAGTATATTCATCAGAATACAAAAATTAAGCTCACTTGGATTTTTCCGGAGGAAAAACCTGAAACTTCTGGCATTTGGCCATGGACTGTATTGATGGTAAACTCCATTGAAAAGCTTGAAAAATCTTTCTTTCTAATTGACTAAAAAAACCCCGTTCCTACTCCTACTTTTCGAACCGATCCCCGGTAAACCCGCTAGAAAGTCCGCAGCTTTTTTTTTTTTTTTTTTTTTTTTGGGGGGGAAAATCATCCAATGACTTTTCTCGCCTTGGGTAGTGTCAGACTCTTACTGACTAAAAACCACCCCGTTCCTTCTCCTGCTTAGGATATAAAAATCGTGCATATAAGTAAGTACTTATAATAACTTCTACATAGAATCAATAAATAAATAATATTACTCGTATATTCTTGTCTCTCTTTCTGACATCTCTTCTTATTGTTAAAGAAACTTGCGCAGGAGTGCACAAAAGTGTTTGAGAGAGTAAGTAGTCATCTGCCGGTTTAGTGTTCCGTAATTACAGTTCGTGCAGTTTCGAGTTAACGAGTGAATACCTCATTAACCTCTATTGTTACATTGAGGGCTGTCAGAAGTCTATTACTATTTTACGAAGGTATATCATTAAATGGTTTCCCGTTTTAACAGGACAAGGAAGATGGAAATTAAGTTTGGTTACCTATACCGAATTGCGTTAATTAGTGGTTAACCATTTTCCGTTGGCAAATACTTATTAACTAGTACTGCATTACCGATGAGCTAAAGGCAGCAGGTAATTAGTTCAAAAAACTCATTATTTATGTATATTTTGCGTCACAAATCGATTCACTAATATTTGGTACACCTACTGTTGTGCATCTTTGCATCACCCATCGGTTGACTGTTAGAGAATGCAGTATCGTATCGTATATTATAAACCGAAGTGTAAATAAATAAAAAATAAGAATTTGTAAAATTACTGGCTAAATGTAAATGTGTGTGTGTGTCTCTACCCATACCTTCGTAGAATAAATGCATGTGACATCACATTATACAAACAGGCTACGTGTGTATGTGTGTCTATGTTAATAATTATCACGGCGGGCGACACCAAAACTGCCGGTCATCTGGCAACCCTGTCACACTCTACACACTATCTTCAAATTATCCGTTCTCCTTTGCGCACATTAAAAAAGAACACATAATTATGAATATAAAACCTCTTTCCTCGTAAAAAGTCCAGATAAAAAGGTCGTGAAGGCACTTCCTTCGTCTAATTTCCCCATAAAATGGTTCCATGCATCCATTAACACTATTTTTAATTATTTACTTCAATCTCATTGAACGCAACGTCCTCAATGAAGCTCATCTATATTTTAAAAACTACCGAAATAACTATATTCTGTTTATATTATATTTTAGTGTAAAGCGTAAAGTTGTGTGCCGAATTTTCTTATGTGAAGACAATTTTGATAGACCATAAAGGTGATTATTGCTTAACTGAGCCGGTGTGATGTATTGGATGATGTATGGTGTACACAATGTATGAAACAAGCGATTGACGTCTTTAATGTAGTTCTAATTAATTTATTGGCGCTTTTAAAGCGGAAGCAGAAAGTGTTGGAGACGCAAGAATAGGTTTTACAATATTTTTTTTTAATTTGCACCGGTGTTTCTTCATACCTACCTATAGGAACAAGCTATCAGACTATGGTTTGTAGAATAGCGTGTCTAATATGTGATTAATACCTATATCATTTTATTTTCGGTTTTAACAAGTATAATAACTTTCTAACACAAGATGAATAGTGTCCTTCTTGCTCTTGAAGTACCGATGGTGTCGGTTCTAAAACCCCACATGAGACGAAATTACCTAATTTAAGAACTTAAACCACAGACAGAAAAATACCAAAATAAACTGAAACAATGAAGTCCTTACCTAAATAAAAAAGCACAATAATAGCGACTCCACAGATGTGATGTCCTGCTGCGAGTAATATTTACAAGTCGCATCCGGCGCACGACTATTACTTAATAGTCGTTCCTCACTGATGTCGCACACTGTGTCTCAAACCTTACACCACTAATTAAGGTGGGTAGGAACCGTAATCGTAGGAAGTAAATAGATCTTGGAACACAGGGTGCCTTTTTGAGACATTGTGATGTAACATGCAGGCCATGTCGCTCGAAGGACTGATGACCGCTGCTGGGCCAAAAAAGTAATCGAGTAGTGACCGCGGAACGAAAGACGTAACATGGGCAGACCTTCCACTAGGTGAACCGACGATATCGTCAGAGTCCTGGGGAGCCAGTAGATGCAGGTGGTGGCTTGTCGTTCTACGTGGAGGATCAAGGGGGAGGCCTTTGTTCAACAGTGGACGTCTTCCGGCTTATGACGATGATGATGTGACAATAGTTCAGCTAGAGTAGGTATCTAAGTATTCTAGTGCATTACTTATCACATTTTTTAGCTTTGAAATCACTCTATGACATGACCTGAATGATAAACACATTATCAAACACATTGTTGACCGATTGCGGATTTAATGCAAAAAAATTCTACGTACCGACTAAGGTGGGAGTTGGTCTTTAGGCCAACAAGACAAGTACGACTTTTTCATGCCTGTTGCTAATTGTTATAAGAATTAGGTACTTCGTAACTACATTAAACGGGTCTATACCACAAAAGTTTGAGCACCGCATGCTAGAGAACGCCGCGGATTTTTTCCAAAAGCTCGGTAACGCGATACTAAAATTGAGTTAAAACAAACAAACGTTGACGCACGACACGACACGGCAGAAAGGGTTTATTATATTAACCGTATCCGATGACCGGTTACCGAAATTGTTTAACTGGAGCACAAGATTAGAGATTTTACCAGCGTGCAAAACAACTTGTAGTAGAATGTACAATTTAAGAAGACCGCATCTAGGCAAATGTACACGGTGGTCCAGTGGTTTTAGTACCATTAGATACACAATTCATATGAGGTGAAGGCAGTGCCGTAGCTAACGTCTCAACAAAGAGGGAACATGTAATTGTGGTAAGTAGACTTGATGAAGTTAGGTCCTCTTAGTGTCCACTAGATGAGGCAGAGTGTAGTAGCCCACATCACCTCAGTCAAATAACAGATATGTAAGTATTACCTACTTAACACACAATTGAAGCCAAAATAAACCAACAACGAACAGTCAATAAAATTGCAAAACAATTTTCACTATTAAAGTGATAAATTTCAATTTTGAAGACATAATCTCTCATCGTGTTATACTTCTATAAATTGTTCACAAACATCATGGAGCATTAAAGTGTTGTATTGCGGCGAGGGGGGACCGCCCCTACACTACCTCAGCGCTAGCCCAGGAGGCAGCAGAAAAATGTAATGATTTATGTATTATACTCACTTTTATGGTAGTACTTAGTGAAGTTGTGCTCAGTAATTTGACAATGCAGTGGTCATTTGTTTATGATAATGGGATTATTAACACTTTGAACGACGTGATGGTCACCGGTGACCGACTTTAGCGAAGAATTTGCCTTCAACAATTTTCTATTGGCAGTCAAAGACTTAACATAATTGTCAAGGGACTGTTAGTTTTATCTATGAACGCTACTGAAGTACATTTTTACAATAGGTAATGTCTGTGCCATATGTATTTATTTCGATACCGACATATCTATCTGGAACACTGTAATAACATGGGCTCCGAAATTCTAGAGACCGGAAAGTCTATCCTGAGGATCTGAAGATTTACTATAGTAGGGTAAGAACATCATTTTCCCCTCCCCTCTCAAAAGAATCACTGTAAAAAGCGGTAAAGATGATCCCTACCCCTAGTTCCCGGTCTCCTAGCCTATGCGATTGGTGATGGATCACAGTGCACACACAGATTTGCCTGCTGACTTCTGATCGCTGGAGTAAACAATCACTTGACTCCATTTTAGCTTTTAAGAGGGGCGCGGTACTGGCAGCGGTGGATGCGCCTTATTTAACGGTGTCAGTTACATTGTGAATATTGTCATTGTACTGTCATGCCAATATTCTATATTGTTGTGTTCTTTTCGGTTAGTGGGGTTTGATTTGTTAAATTTTACCTATTTAAATTGTTATTCGGGGGTTTTGTAAGTGTCTAGTGTAGGTGTAATGCACCGGGAATTTGTATCTCATCTCTGCTGTCAGTCCTTATAGTTATGTATTTTTATTGAACTATTATAGACTGCTTTGTTTTGTTGCAAACAAGTCTTATTAGACAGATTTTTTAAATATTAATGCATCATTTTCAGTGTGGGAAAGCCATGTTTCGGCAGGAATGGGCCAGCTCGACCAAATTGATGCCACCGACCGACCACAAAGAAAACACGCTTGCGTTGTGTTTTGTCGTGTGGGTGAGATTACTGCTGGCAACGCAATAACCCCATTCCCTAAATTCTCAAATTCCTGACCCCCAAGCAACGTGCTTGTAACACCTTTAGTATTTCGGGTGTCTATGGACGTCGACGATTGCTTCCCATTAGGGGACATCGTTTACCGGCTTATCTCATTAAAAATACAACGTCTCTCAATTAACTTGGTTAATATTCTTGAACTTAAACCAATCCCAAACCAACCCCATTCGACCAGCAACTGTCTCATCACTCAAGTGGGCTTCCACTACCAAACTCATATTAAAATTACTCTTCAATCATTAAAACAAATTGCCTCCAATAAAAACTAAAATGGTCAACTGTTCTGCTCTTAAAGACAACATAATCACTGTTAATTAATATCTCAAGTACTTTGAACAAATTGACACTCATCTTAAGACCAAAGTATCTTAGTACTACACTTGTATACAGTAGCTTATTGTCCGTAGACTAGGCCTTTACAAGGGATTTCTATCCTTTTGGCTGATGGTGTATAGTTGAAATTCCTGTGGTCTGGTTTTCAAGAGGCAGGTCACACAAATATGTATTGTGAATAGGCTCCCACGATAAAGTTTGACGTGTATTACAAGTTAGAGGTGAACCTTGACAAATGAGGGGTGTAAGTATAGAAAACGATTAGTTTATTATTTTGTTTAGCAGTTAGCTCCTTTCTTTAGTACCAGATCTATTTTTTTTCTGGGAGGGAAATCAAGACAGGCGACGCCATTGGACTTCTTCTGCCTTGGGCGAGGCGAGAGGGCTGTCAGATTCTTACTGACCAAAAACCACCCCATTCCTACTCGAATCGATCTTCGAGCCGGAGCCGCGGCTACCCAATAGGTAGTCCGCAGCTCCGGGAGTGCCAAATACCTCGTTTCATTTGGTTAAGTATATCTCCAAAGGATAGTAATTACCTTTCTGTTTTTAAATACCCTTAACTGCTCGCTCTACGTACCTAGATCTATGAATAAGTGTATAATCATCCGAAACGATGTTCATGAATTATGAACATCTTGCTTACTAGATGAAAAACCATCATCATCATCAACAGCCTATTAATGTCCACTGTTGAGCAAAGGCCTCTTCTCACACGGAGAAGGTTTGAGCATTAATCACGACGCTTACTCAATGCGGGAAAAAGCATTTATAATAAACAAATATGTATACCAAACAGCATTCTATTTATATAAAGACGGGAATAAAATAATATGGAGCAGTTTTCAGCGTTCAATTTTACGATCACTTAGAGAGGCAGAGGTCAATTGAAGATCAAACCAAAAACTCTTCAATAACAGTCAACAATTTTACAGTCGTTTAAAGTATTCTTTACTGAAATATATTTAATGCCCGAGGTTTTGACCGCGTTACTGAGATACAAACCTACGTGTTATTTCACTTATGACAAATCTGATTAGTTTAGTAGTTCTTGCGCCCGGACCTGCCGACTACTTAGCAGATTTGCCAGGGTTCCGGCTCGAAAACCAGGAGTAAGAACGGGGTGGTTTTTAGTCATTAAGAGTCTTACACTCCCTGTCGCCTCGGCCAAGGCAAGAGAAGTCATTTTATGATTTTCTGACAAAAAAAGTAGTTCTTGCTTGATACTGTAATTGGATCTTTAGAGCTTTGTGTTATTAAGGTCGAAAATCGAAAGCAAATCCAGTACAGTTTGCCCATACCCGTACCGAAAATCCCAAATCTCTTCTCTACAATAGCACTTGCAACCACTCGTTCAACGAGGCAGTCAAGAAATTATCTTCTCCGTCTACTTGGTTATTTATCTAAACCGTTCAATGTAAAGTAGCTAGAGAACACCAAAGCTGGTTATAATAGTATTTCTGGAGACGTAAACAGTAAAACATTGGAACAAGCCAATGGGTTACGTGAGCCACTTCAGAAGTCAGATTCGTCAAGTGGTCTCGTGCATAGTGATGTTCTGTTACCTGTGGGAATTGATGTCGATGTTTTAATGCGTATTAAATGTAATCTGTGTATGTCGCTGCCCTAAATGCTCCCCTTGCAATAAATGTGTGGTGATTTATGAATACAGGTTTATTGCAAGTGTACTCTCTTTTCTGACTATTATCATAAGCATTGTACTTTGTTGCAATATAAAAAATAATAATTTCAAAAGTAGAGAGCCTAATAAATAATATAAATACCAGACCAGAAAGCCTGAATTTATTAGTCTTACAGCATACTAAAAGTACAAATGAAGTAATCGATTTTATTTTTCTCCACGCCTAATAACGTAATTATCAGTGTTAAAAGAAATTCATTCGCTACAAAAGTTCATCAAATTATTAAAACGTTATTCTATCGATATCGATGTTAAGCACAACACTACCCGTCAAATAAATGGCGACACTCGAACAAGGAACTACTAGAGTAGCACTCCACCTGATATTTCGTTATCTGTGTGACATAGCACAGGAGTCTCGGTGGCGAAATAGATGCTACAGCTTATCGATAACACGTCACTTGGGTTTACGTTGGTGTCCCTTCACTTTTTTAACTGTTTTTAAGTTAAATAGTTTGTTTGAGTACGCTAATCTCTTGAAATAGTAGTTGGGCTTAAAATATGATGTATTGCGCTATGATAATGACTGTCTCATAGATTCAGTCTTCTTCACTCGATTCTAGTGAAGAAATACTCGAAAATTAATATGTATTAAGATTTTGTTTTGCTTTCAAAATTTATCAGCAGAAAATATCTTGGTACATTTTTTTTAACTACAGCACTGAACACCTCGGCTATACTGAAATAACTGATGACTGTTTTTAAGCTGAAACGGGATATTTACCATGTTTTTCTATTTCTATGAGGTTCCGATATTTCGGCACTGTTGGAAGCGCCATGATCACGGATGAACATCCGTTTGGTAGGTAAATATCCCATTTCGAGTTCTAATACTAGTAACTGATGGCTGTTGATGAAGCGACAGAGGTGTGTAAGAATCGCAGCTATTGGCGTTCCATTGTCTCTGTCTACCCCCACGGGAGATGCATGTATGTATGTACATATGTAAGAATCTTTATGTATGACGTACATAAGTACAAAAAACCTCCACAAAAACATAATACAACAAACACCAAACTCTCAACCACAATATAATTTACGACATATTTATTGGCACATCAAATCAATCTGAAATCGATTGCCCTTCATGGCTTCGCTTATTCACAAATAACTTAAATCAATGCAAAGTTTCGTTCGCTGCCAAATAGCCGCTGCGTAATTGACGGATGATGTTCTGTTTCAAAACGGCCATAACGCCATGCATCCTACCAATGATTTACGATAACGATAGTTGTAAGTGCGTTCGAAAAACTCACGAGTGCGTTCCGAACACTCCAGTTGCCAAAAGAATCGGCGATGTACTGGTATTGAGAAAAGTGTTTGCGGATTTTTTGATGAAAGGATATGTTAAGGTAACTATATAACTGTTAAATTCATTGTGAAATCTCTAAGAGTCCTGGTTTTTTTGATCGGGAAAATTATCCAATGACTCTACCCGCCTTGGGCGAGGTGAGTGCGACTTCTGACTCTTACTGACTAAAAACCACCCCGTTCCTACTCCTGCTTTTCGAACCGAAGCCCCGGTAAACCCGCTAGGTAGTCCGCAGCTCCGGATCAGGCATCAGCCCTACTGGACCCCATCTGTGATCTCTAGAGTCCTAGAACTTGTTAGTAAGTTAATTATTTATTGACAGGTTTAGGTATGTTATCTTAAACTAAGAAACTTATGCCCGAATACTCAAACGCTACTCAATTTTAAGACGCTCTCAAATGTAGTTCTGTCACTATCAATTCTTTATAAAATGGCAGAGATAGCACGATATTTAAGTACAACTTAAAATTGAGTAGCGTTTTATTCGGGCGTATATCTCTGAAATCGCTGGACCAATTTTGACGGGACTTTTATTGGCAGGTAGCTTGTATACTCAGGCGTAACTTAGGCTACTTTTATTTGTTACAAAGTCCGTAATTCACACGAAGCTGGAGACATCAGCTTGTCTCTCAAATAAGCCTAAACAAAATACACAACAACAGTCAATACAAACTAACAAATGAAATCACTTGTTCTCCCGAGGATACGTTAAAGAAGTGCCTTTGGATTGGGCAAGCGAAACTCAAGTGGACTATTACGTCCACATTTAGACCACACTCGTATAAACGGGTTAATGGTACCACAAAACTGTAGCTAGGTATACCTAACTGCGCCTAGATTTTGGCAGAGGTAGTGTAGTCATTATAGACCTGGGTAGTGGCTGTACACTAAGCAATTTGTACTGACTTCTTAGCAATGCAATGGCTTAACCATGGGATCAGGAATTATTAGTAATTCCACTAATGGGATAGAGATCGATGTTTGACATTAGTAGAATTGAAATTCAGTCAAAAATTTAGATAGATCCAGATATGTTTACTTAAAGGATAATTTTGGATTTAAAGGTAATTCAATATGATTCCTTTCGCCTATTAATGAAATATTTTTTGTCTAATGATAATGAATTTCTGACAGATAAAGATTTATGTTTTCCATTTCGAAAGTTTCGTTGTAACAATGAAGTTCAGAATGGTCTATTGTGAACATGGGGTTCGCCGTATATAACACGACACTCATTAAATTAAGTGTTATTAATAATATCTTATTAACATAACACGCTTGTTATAACACCTAACGGACAATTACACAGGTTTTCTATCACTCTCTTCTTCTCTATTCACCTAATCACCCAAAAACATCTAAAGAAAACTTCCAAGCAAAATTACGTGGGCGAAATTTTTGTAATAAGCTTGACGAACACTGAACACTCGGGCAAAAGTAAAGCGCTCAATACATCGCCAATTGGTAGGAACGTGCCGAAGCGAACAATTTCTCTGCAAACGGGAAAGAAGGCTAATCAAAAGAGATTCAATAGGCGGAAACCGCCCGAAGGCATTACGAAGAGCAAGGGGGGAGGAGCCGATCAGCGCAAAAAAAAAAGTGGAAATAATTCGTTAATCCCGTAATTGGAGCGCGCTACCGAACCGGAAAACAAATTTCCTATTATTGCCGGCCAGGGTTGTCGGTTAATGGTTTTCGGTATGACCAATTTTTTTGTGTGTAGTAGGTATATTTTATTTATTTTTAAAGTTTATTAGACTGTCAATGAGTGTGTTATAATATTGTCTTAAATAGGTTTAAAATCGCGTCTTTATCTATTGTGCATTGTTTGTGAAGCCGTCGAAAACCAGGACAAATAGTGATACCTAGACAGAAATGTGTTTATCTTTGAAATTTTTTCTACAATAAATTCGGGATATTCCTGCAATCAAACAAAGGAATAATTTACACACTAAAATCTCCATTGCTACGAACTATTCCAAACTCCTTGCAAACTAGGTAGGTACATTTTTTTAATTTAATTAAGGAGTTTTATCTAGAAAGTTATGACAAATTGTACCTTTTACAATCGTAACTTCAAATGAAAAATAACAAATAGGTACGTTGCCTATTACGAGGCCTTTGCCCAGCAATGAGATGACCATGGCTGAGAAAAAAAAAAACCTTCTCAATTTAAAAATTCCAAACTCCTTGCAAACTAGGTAGGTACATTTTTTAACTCTTATTTAATTAGGGATTTTTATCTAGATAGGTTAAAAATTAAATACGTTCTCAATTCAAAAATATCCTAACACCGTACACCCCTAACAAGAGTCGCAAAGTCGAACAGAAAGTGTAGGTAGATAATTATTATTAGAGCGCGACTCATTAGGGGTCGATTGTCGTCCCCTTGCGCCCCGCGACCGGCGCCCGCCTCCCGTGCGGCCCCCGGTCCGGTACCGTCAGACCGTCACACCTGACCGGTCCGTTTATCATTGGCAATTGGCGAAGCACTTTTTATTTACAGGCTGTTTCATGGAATTGGAAAATTGAATAGATTTTTTATGTTATTTTACTTATTGGTGGTTAAACGGTGATTGAGCATTTGGTGTATGTGTCGTCTTTGGGTTGTGAAAGTATTAATGAAATATAATTCGTATGTTCTTTTGTCTACATAATGAATATTATTTCTTTTCGATTTCAAGTGACAATAACAATAACACTTTGTTTAATGTTTTACCGATTTATTTACTACATGGAATATATTCAAGAAATTCTGTACATTTTCCTTAAGATCTCCAGGCAGCCGTTATTACTTTTCCTGAAATTATTTTTGTCTCCGAAGGGGTAGGCAGAGATGCACATTACAGCACGTAATGCCGTTATACATTTTTCATCAAATTAAAATTTGTTGAAAAGAACAATATTATTACTTGAAACACAGTCTATTAACGCACCATAGTTTCACCAGCATCAATCAAGTGACAACATTTAAGATCACAGCTGAAAAACTATAAAATAGAGCAATACCAAGTAAAACAAACACCCTGTTCCATACTTGAGCTGTGCGCGCTATTGGCGGAGTCCGCTTTTTATTTGCCGGTGCTCCACGGGGCACTTGTGCGACGTGAGCGCCCCCTGCGCGACGGAAACTATCGGAAAATCTACGTTGAAGGACGTACATTGCCGTTGTACTTACATAATGCTATATAGGTACCTATTACATGGTTGTTTCAGATATTCTTTCCATTTATTTTTATAGGATTGTTATTGACTAAGTATGTAATTTTCTGGTGTTGCGGGTTTCCATGGGCGGTGCTGATCGCTTACCATCAGGTGGCTAGTCTACTCGTTTGCCCCCTATTCTGTAAAAAAATCTGCTTATGATAAATCATGAAAAGGAGACTTGATTTTGCAACGTCATTAGGTTTAGGGTTTTTTTGTTTTTTATACTTTGGCCCACACTAAGATTTACACCTATGTCGCGGGTGCGTTTATAAACATGCAACTTCACATGACACCTAGACCCGAAAAAACAATTTGTAGATCACACAAAGAGTTGCTCCGTGCGTGAATCGAACCCGCTACGCGTTGCACGGCAGCCCAGCTACCACGCCAACCTGGAAAACGAGAGTTTGATTGTCATAACATTTTTATCCACCCAATCTATCCCTTTACGAAAAAAAACTCCTGAAAACCACCCACGGACGAATAGTCAATAGAGCCCTATTTTCATAACAGAACATTGAACTATCTAAAGAAACAATCACGTCAATCAATCAATCATTCATTCATTCGTTCAATCGTTGAATGATAACAGCACTAATGCACTAGACGAAATGATCCCTTCGTATAAAAACAAATATTTTGACCATTCAACGAGTAACTATAGGATTTTGACGTGAGAACTGACAGCGGGTTAAACTTTCCGGTTATTCCGTGATTAAGTTTATGAATGGAGTAGGAATGTTGTTTTATTTTGTGGTTATTTTAACTGTGAATCGTTAAACATGCGGTGTTTATAAAGAGGAATGAATATGTGCCCGTTTTATGATGGGAATCGTGTACGGTGTAGGGCAGATTTTAAGAAAATAAAAGCCGTTTGTTCGAAAAATAAAAGCGATTCTAAAGTCTCGTCTCCACTAGGAACATTTGTCGAGCGACATGTGTCCCTGGAGACATCGGGCGATGTCGGGCGACATCGCCGCGACATTGTTGACTGTGCGACAAGGGTGTCTATATGTCATGTTGCTCGTAGTAGCAGCGCGACAATTGCCGCGTCGTGTGTCGCGGAATGCTGCTCATGAATATGAGCCTCTAGCATGGCTTGAAACTAGTCTAGTTCCTCGTCAAACAATTACGTAAGTAAGCCGATAACATAATAATTAATTTAGTATGTCTCACGAAAGTAACAATAAAATCATGTCGCTCGACAAATGTTCCTAGTGGAAACGAGGCTTAAAAACTAAACAATCCTATTTTGTTTTTGTAGATTGTTATAAAATGTCATTCAATTCTAATTCATCGATAAACAAAATATGTTTTTATTTTTAATTAAATGCATTTCTGTATTTGAAAGTCAATCAGTTTTCATATTCGATATTCAAACTGGTCTGTATTTCTAACTAGCCAGTCTAGAATTATTTACTAACTGTCAAAACATGTTGAAGCCAACTCTCCCATTCTCGTAATGGATTCTCTAGAACCCACTCGCAGCTTTCCTTAAATTGCGAGAATCGAGCGACCAGATTTACTCATAAATAATCAAAATTGGGTCTACCTGTAAACAGTCCTACACTTTCCTAATGTGATTAATCTCTTGGAAATCTAATCACCAATATTTCTCAGTTGTAGGTAATCTTTACGTAGGTTTTAGACTTGCAGAGCAGTTTTGACAAGTACCTAAACACTGCGTTGACTAGTCAATTTATATTATGGTAAAAACGAGTAAATAGTTCGAAATGACAGCTGTCAATATTGGAATAACTAAAACTCGGCAGAATATAGCACACGCTACACACGTTACAGTGCTGCCATCTGCTCTAATTAAAAATACGACGAAAAAAAAACTGTTAACAAACTTTCTAATATTAGGTAGATAGTAATAGGATTCTCAGCTCGTGATTCACGCAATAAAACCAATAAATATGGCTACTGAATGTACATCAATGTCTGCAGAAGTTTATAAAACGTCAGAGAATGATTTTTAATTGCTCCCAAGAAGTCACTCAAAGCATACATAATTTTGATCGGCAACTCAGTTGTTTAGTGTAATCACACTATTTTAAACTCGCACGATGTTATGTTTCGTTTTAATTTTATCGTTTTTCGCCTCTGGACATTGTAGTGATGATAATTAAATTAATAATTATTGTTACAATTTTACCGTTTCGTTTCGTTTCGCCTTGAACTAGGTATGTTGTGGTTATTGTTCGGGTTTCGCGAATGTTTCACGTGTTGTGTTGTAAGTTTGTTTACGTTGCTTTCTTTTATGAATTATGGACTAGGCTTACACTCAAATACTGTGTGGAATAAACGCTTTGATCAAATTTCGGTTGAGAAACAAACAAAGAGGGGAATAAAAGCAATATCTCTAGATACTCGTAATTTTTTGCACACATCTTAATTTATTTCTTTTGTTATTTTAACGTTGCCCCACACTGAGATTTTCTATCGTGCGTGCATTTACAAACGTACAAGTTCGTACGTACAAGGATCGCATAAAGAATAGCTCCGTGCGGGAATCGTACCCGCTATACGTTGCGTGGCAGCTGATTGTCCAGCCAACGCACTAACCGTGCATTCAAGTCAATCTAATATCAAAACGGAAGCGATTTTTACGACCTCGATAAATAGGAGTATGAACGAAGACAGTAAGAGTCTGACACTCTTTCGCCTCACCACTCACTCTGGCGGGAAAAGTCATTGGATGCCTTTCTCAACTCAAAAAAATAATAATAAAGAGTGAATATACGACAAATGCCCTCTGAAAAAGGCAACGGAAGGGGTGTTCAACGGGGGATGTCTTTCATATACCTAATGATGAAACTTTCTTAGATCAGTTCTTTCAAAAATTCCTAGAACCTCCTTTTACGAAGATTCTCATTTCCGTGATGAGTAAATCCTATTTGATTCTGTTTTCCTATTAACTACCAATCGATGTATTCTTAGTACATGATTGTAGGTGTCACCGCGTAATATTGACGCAGCGTAGTAATTTTGGCATAGATAATATAAACATGTGAGTATTTCAACCAATGTCAAGAGCCCGTCAAAACCTCGTTTTATTTTTTCATTTTACAACGAAATGGAATATTGTGCTGTCATTACGTATTAGTAAATTAAGATTTTTTCATGAAAATTGTAATTAAATATGGGAACGATTGAATAAGCTAAAAGATTATTATTTCCTAGTTGTCACTTTTCATATTCTTGCGCTTTTTTGCTGGAAGTAGGGACTTTTGGGCCCAAATCTTATCTTAATGTTACCCATTATTTTTGTGAGTACTTTTGTGGGTTTTGTCCTGAATTAGTTTACTTTAAAGTAAACTAAATCAGGACAAAACCCACAAAATATTCCCCAGTAAAATCTGCTCGTAGTTGAGAATGAGGCAACTTCCATTTATAAAACACTCGCCAACCGAATCTCACGTCTCATAAACTGAAATTACGAAGCAGACACTGATATTAACATTTTTAATTACTCGCAATCGCACCGCAACGCACCGATTAAATAAACTCCTTGGTTTATTGTCGTCGTAAAAAACAATAACAAAATACTGGCCGTTTAGTGACACCGTACACTTGTTAAAAAAATAAACAAAACACGCACATGTTGGGAGATTCGAAATTTGAACGTATTTATTTTTTTGGCTGTATATTTTTTTGTTTGTTGCCTAATGTAGTAAAGAGGTTGCATAGGTTTATAGTTTCTACTCCTGTTACACCATAGAACTATACAATATAGAAAAACTAAGAAAAATAAAAAACCTAACTAAGTTGAATAGTTCTAACTTAGTAGGTAAGAAAAAAACATTTCCACATACTACCTAAAAATATATTTTATTAATTTACAGAGCGTACTCCTTTTTAAAAGGCCGGCAACGCACCTGTGCCTCCTCTGATGTTGCGGGTGTCCATGGACGGCGCTGATCGCTTACCATCAGGTAACTCGTCTTCCATAAATCGGAAAAGCCTGCGTCACTTTGTCTATTCCAGGAGACTAATGCAACAGTGTAGTCAGTTGCCTGATGACACTCGACTAACGACACAAATCGCATCAACATCAGTAATTATTCAAAATTATTTTCGCCAATTTTACCTGTAACATAAGTAGCTAGGTAAAATAACTAATTTTAGACACAATTAATTTCTTCGAAGAACTAATGAAATCGAATATCTTCAATACACAAACACGTGTAGGTACTCAAGAAACTACTTATGTGCCAAATATCTTAATAACTAACATTAGCAATCTGTTCGAAGAAATTGATGATGAAATATCTATTTTTCTACCTATAAAAATATCATTTATTTCATTGCCACTTCAGAGTTTGAAGTTGAGAATATATACATACTCTTTTACCTATAGATACCTACTTACTTAAATCTGGATACAGCCACAGGCAGCGCTGGATATACGGACTTGTTTGATGGTCGAAATCGATCGCGTATATACTATATACAGTACCCTTAGTTTGTTTTAGGATTAACGAAAACGAACAGAGAGCGCTCTGATTGGCCGACGCGAATCAACCAACCAATCAGAGCGCCGAACGCGCTCTCGGTTCGTTTTCGGTCAACGTAAAATATACTCGTACTAAGGGTAGGTACAGGTCTCCTGGGCTTTTCTCAATACTAAACAACTTCGCAGCAGGTCGCTTCCAACCGGCCTATCTGGAAGCCATTGGGGGAGATCTATATTCAGCAGCGGACGTCTTATGACTGATAATGAGGATGATGAAAAAACATCGAACTGACTAGTTATAAAGACCAAACCATTATTAATGTGATTAAAAGTGGCGAAAAGCTACATTCCTTCACAGAATGATAACATATCGTAAGTGACCCGGTTTTAGCCACTTTAAAAATTTTGTCGACTTTGAGGCTTTCTTAACTTATAGTTTTTGTTATCACGAACATATTTCTTGTAAAAAGTCATTTAACATGTATTAACCTTGCCTAAGAAAACCCTTTTTTTAAAGAACGTCCAATAGAAAAATAACTGTATAAAAAAGAAAAAAAAAAGGGAGTTTGTGCCATTTTTGGCCAGGTTCGTGCCATTTCTGGCCACGGTCGTGTGCCAGTTCTGGCCATCAAAAATACAATAAAAGTAATCAACATTTTTTAATTAAATTTCACATTTTATAAACAATGGTTTTCATTTAGTTTGGAAAATATGAAATATTATTACTTCACTTGAATTTAACTTACAAATAAAGAGATCAACATTTCTATGACGTTGGTAAAAGCTGCAAAGTAAACTGACCTCCCCTTTGTGTGAAGGCAATTTATTGCATCTCTGAAAATGAAAAATATGTATTTGTTGATATGTAAAGCCAAGGAAAAAAAGCCACGATAAAATAAAGGGGAAGAAGTGGGGTGTCTATGTACATCAGTTTTGGCCAGCCATGTGGCCAAAGATGGAGAAATTCATAATTTTATCTCCAATAGTGGCCACCTTCTAAAAACCTCACTTCAGAAACATATGGCGACAAAATAACTTTAGTTTCACTTAGACAATATATTCTTAATGTAGTATTAACATAAACATCCAAACAATAAACAAAGATTTAAAAAATAAAAACCAAATCCTCACCCGCTCGCCTTAGCCTTTTTGTTAAGAACTTAACAATTTCACCCTCAACTAAAAAGAATGACTTGTTGCATCGAAGTGAAGTTTGACACATTAAAGCTGCCAACGGTATTAGTGTCTCCAATATTCAATATTTTAAATACTGTACATCACAGAGTAATTTATTTGTCCATGCCTTAGTTATAAATATTTGAAGGCCCAAATGGCCACAAAGGGGTCGATGGCCACAACCGGGTCACTTGCCCTATTTTTTTATAAAATTCTTAGGAAATTAATTAAGAAGAAATTATCACAGACCATTAAACAACGCAGCCATCGAAGTGATGACCGGAAATTTTTTAATTACACTTTTTTTTAATGAAAGAAGAAATGACCGAACGACTCAATCACCTTCAAAGGCAAAGACTCAGATACTCAGCCTCTCGTTCAGGAATCAATTAGCGTGAGCACAAAGCACACAGAATTAGCTGGCTGAAAACAATCCACACGTGTGCCTCGCTGATTAAAAATAAAACTGACTTAGACAACTCGATGCGATGTTTGAAAGGATTGGTGGAGCGTTTAGTATGAGATGATGGTGGGTTGGAAAGTTATTAAGTTGGCAAGTTGACTTGACCGTCGCGTCGTTTAAGTAATAATGTATGCTTTAGCTAACCGTTATACCTTTTTTAATATTATACCTAGGTCACTTCGATTCACTTTAGCCTATTGTCAAATTACTACTTACTGCAGAACCTAAACAGCGAACTTTGCCGTTAAGGTTCTAACATTGAAAAAAGTTAGTTGAAAATAAATGCAAATACTTAAGAATTACTTAACGATTAAATGCAATTCTTTAAATCTTCCAATTGCAAATTGATTAAAGATCGGTTATTTAATATTAACAGTTAACAATATAACGATATAAATTATTTAATGTTACTCACGAAACTAACACTAAACAAGCTACTGGCGTTCCAGTGAACTGTCTCGTTCGAACGCGGCTCACTCACTTCCGACCTCAGTAAACAGGTAGGGGAAACAAATCAGAAGTTTATGCTACTGAAATGTAAATGTGGCACCCGCCGGCTTGTGAATGGACTGGACAGTACACGATTATTGCTACTACTAATGTTCTAGATTATAAGGAGCTCATAAAATCATACCATTTATTCTAGACAAGATAGAATAGTTACTTACCTACATAGACTGCCTATTGGGCCGCGTGGTTGCAAGTGCGACTGTGCGGCAAGGGGTTTCGGGTTCGATTCCCTGGTCTGGCGAAGTACTGCTAAGTACTGTTTTTTTCAGTTTTTCGAAAATTTCTCAGTTGTAGCACGGAATCTGGAAATGTGCCCAGTATATTATGGCAATAGGCTCACCACCTATTACATGGGACTTACAAAGTAAATTGTGAAAAGTGAGGTACATTGTATAGTGGCATTACGTGTCATAATGTGCACCGCTGCCTACCTGGCGAGACAATACTTACTTATCTGGTTTTGTAACGCAATATTTTCGCCATTTTTCATAGTTGCCACAAGGATATTGTTACTTATTAGTTATTTCTCAAAGCTATAATAATGTCAATTGAGTTATTCGACATCTGAAAAAAAACCAACGGTAGGTAAATCGATTAAAAAAACTCCTCCAAAATATTTTTTTGGCCCCGCGACACATAAAAAACACACCCCTTCATTTATTGTATCTAGTCGGCCATATTAGTTTAAGCTTCCATGTTAAATTCGTTATAATAATATATCGTTTTATTAGTTTACGGCCAGTAATCACGTCACTTCCTAGAACAGGCACACGTGACGCCTTCCTATTAATTCTTATTTTAAAAATTTAAATACTTTTTGTCGTTCGAACTGGGACACTGTTTATGTTACGCTTTCAGGTACGGGCAGTTCGAAAATGGAAGGGAATTTCGAATGTTTTGTTATACATTGCCTGTTTTGTTAGACTGTGTTACTTGAAGTCTCCAACAAAACACGCAATGGATGTTGTATAGAATGTTTCATGAAAATTTTCGTCAGTATCGAAGTCCGGCCTCCTTTTTTAAAGGGCGGGTTAGTTAATAGGTGTTTAAGATTTTTTTTAACGTGTTATGTTTTAACGTAAGTCGTGGAACCACGTCTTTAGGGGTGCGCAGTTACAATAACAATATTTTTTTAAAACAACGGCTATTTATTTTAACAAGTTTGTTACGATTAAAAATTGAGTAATTAAAACTTTTTGTTTAGTTTCGAATAGTGTATGGTCATAAAACTGCTGAGCAATAAAATGAAATAAAATAAAGTCAGACATTACGTGGGATTCAAAAACATTTTATATGTTTAAATAGTCTATTTAGTTCGCTTACCAAACTGCCATTACTTTTACACATATTGAAATATTAACCGTAGCAATTGGTGGCGTAGCAATCTGCTATGAACTTTAAAAAACTGAAAGTTTTGTCAAAATATCTCGGCTGTAACAAAGAAATAATGATTATTTTCATTATTTACACAATATAATTATTATCATCATTTCAGCTACAACATAACGCATATCAGGAAATCAGGAAAGAAAGTTATCAATTTGAAATTTGAAAGTCGCTTAACCAGACTATTTAATGGCAACAATTTTACTCTAAAACAGCCATAGGTCTGCCAAATAACCAACCTCTTTCGACATCGACACTAACAAAGAGATCCGTCCTAATTAATCCATAGCCAATTCCATTCGAAAATCAAACCTGTTCCAAATCCAAATCCAAATTCAAATTCAACAAATGAAACTCTAATTTACCAAATTCCCGGAAACAAGAGTACATCAATCGGTAACTACTCGTATGATGAACGCAAAGGATTTTTGATTTTGATTTTGATTTTGATCAACAACTACTGTTTCAAACGCCGCTCCCTATGTACATCAAAGTGTGTTATTATCTGTGGCTGCAGTAGCTTACCCCACTAGTGGACATTTGATCAAAAGACAGATTTAGTTGTCTTTGAATGCCAGCCTGGAAGCACGCCAGAGCTTTGATTCTTTACACATAGAGTAGTGTGAACAAACAGAGACTTCATTGCTCTATTGTTTGCACTTATGTACCTATGAATGATTTTGGATGTGTTTCTTAATAGTGCCTAATATTGGATTCCTAATTAACGTTATTATTTAATTTGAAACCATTATCTACTCAGCAAAATTTTCTTTTTAAATACCTAAATGGCAATACAAATACAACTTGGATAATTCAACGCAATTAGACTGACCAACTACTGGGGATCCGGCTCGAAGGGCAGAAGTAGGAATGGGGTGTTTTTAGTCAATAAGGGTCTGACACTCTCTCTAGCCTCGCCCAAGGCGGGAGAAGACATTGGATGATTTCCCCCTTAAATAAAAAAAACCTAAACAATTCTCATCACATGATTGCTTTAAACATAACAATAAGATAGTATATAAGTACTTAATTGTCTCTTAGACATTTTCCCAATTTTTCCGGTAACAACAAAATGTTCTAAAGAACTCTCTGTTCCAAAACTAACCTGTGATCACAAAGGCGTAATTTAGTGTTCTTAGTATTATGTGTAAGGCGCGAAGTCGAGGCGGTTAATGCGTTGTGTAACACAAACAGGCGGAGCCGGGCGGCGGATACTCGCTTTGTGGCTATCCAGAGTATCTAAACGTATTGTGTACGAGATAGAAGATCCAGTTCACGAATTTGGGAGAAAAGAGTAGGATATAAGTATGAATGGAAAAGATGGAAAAGCCAACCATGCAAAAATATCGCATAAGATAATATGTAAATGTAACAAACGCGAAGCATCTGCCAGTATAATATGGGCCATGATCCATTAGTTGACAGTAGTTAACATGTCACACTTTCGTTGTCGTGAGGCTTATGAGTAGTAGACTACTAGTACGAATCACCTGATGGTAGCAATCAGGTTTCTGATTGCTTGCATGGGCATTGCATGGGCGTTTGCCGATGGACACTCGCAACACCAGAGAAGCTACAACTATGTTGCCAGTCTTGTCAACCAACCAGATTTCCCAACAACCCTCAAATTCTTAACCCCCAAAAGGCCGGCAATACACTTGTAACGCCTCTGGTATTTCGGGTGTCCATGACCGGCGGCAATTGCTTACAATCAGGTGATCCGAGTACGGTACGGTATCCTTTACCGGCTTATACCATAAAAAAAGTCTGCAACACGAACCCTGTAGTCTTTTTCTTAAAGGATTATTTATTTTCCCATTTCTGTGGGACTTCTGAATTCTCTCAGTCACTACCCAAGTGATCTGACGGCTTGATTGTCGAGCGAAACGCCTACCGGACTAAAGATTGTCAGTGGATCCGGAATTCGAAGATAAATATTTACGTGTAAACATTACAATATCATTCTTACGTAAAGATTAAAAGAAATTTCCGGAATATTGTCTTTTGACTATAGGAACGTTGGAGTTAAAAATAAAACGTGAATAGAATAGAATAATTTATTTGCAAAGAGTGTTGTGTTGGTACAGATTATTAGGTGATACAAAATTTAAAGTTCCTTGTACGTAACGTAGATTTTGAATTTTCTTCTTTATTTACTTTCGCAGTTGGCGAGTTCTCTTTAGACGTGAAGGACTAAGGGAGAGTGGCCTTTGTTCAGCAGTGGACGTCTTCTAGCTGATGATGATACTGCTTCAATGGTGAACTGCTAAGCTACTTTGTTATTTCTGTAATTGTCAATTTGAAACATTCGAAGTGAGCTCAATTGCGGTTTGCTATGTCATTGGTTGTGAGAATAATCTCGACCAATGACGGGCGAGAATGCGATCAAGCTCATTTGGAATGTTTTGAATTGACAAAAACAAAATAGCTGGTTACAAGCGTAACTGTTGAGCTGAAAAGTATAGAAGTAGCTGATGTTCCTTCGTCTCTGGTTCAGGTCTGTAGTGATTACGTGATTAGTCTTAGACATAATAATATCTAGAAATGGTGTAACTGTTTAACCACAATTTTAGACACAATATCTCTAATCATAACTAAATAAGCAAAAATAAGCGAAGTTTCTAGATATCAAGAATTAATAGCACCTGAACACGTCATACGAAAATAACAATAACACAATTTTGACGGGAATCTCTCTTTTGTAACAGCACTACAATGCGTTGGCAACATATTTTTAAAGGTACCCTAATTGTAGCCGGCACACGACCGCCATTTAAACGCTCTTCCACATGTGTGCCCATAAACAAACCTTTATGGATTAACCTTCATGTCATCTATACATTGTGTTAAATAACTTAAGGCTTGTTTATTGTTTAAGTACTGTTTAACTGCCTAGATATATGCGTAATGCGTTGTATTTGCTCGTACTTTATAATTCCTTTAAAGTGTTCCAGTTTTCCAGGTGCTAGGTGCAATGGATCCGCTAGGGTAACCTGGATCCGAGCTATGGATGCAGAAATAGACTACCCGGTGGATTAGTCGGTAAGAGTCAAAAAAAGGGGTAAAAAAAGTCGGTCTGCACGAATTTTTCTTTTATTTCATAAACATGTTAATGTCATTTTTACGGTATAGGAGACGAACGAGCAGACGTATCATTCTAATGGTAAGCGATTAATTTTCTATGAAGTCTGAAAATTAAAGTGAAAAAATGCAACAAACACACAGCCATCTCACTTTATACCTATATAGTTTGAGTCCGACCGTGTGCAGGAGTGGCAATTATTATCAAAAACATTCAGTAGGACGATGAAAGAAACTCTTTTGACTTTCATCCCCATAAAACGTGCGCTTTGTAGTTAATGTGTAATTATACGCTGTTATTATGTTTTATAATTCACGTTTACGCAAAAATTAAACGTCTGTTGTGCTTACTCTAAAGTGAAGTTAATATTCTTTATGTTGTTGCTAACTTTTGCCCGTGGCGTCGCTCGCGGTTAAAACGATTTTGCCGTGTCTTGTCTTGTTAAACGTCTGGCGAGGTGTTTGCAATTATCTTGTTAATAACTTAATATATGCAGTTATAGTTAATTTTAAACTGGACTCTGACCTTTTCAATTATCGTGAATAGGAGTAAAGTAATGAATTCATAAAAAATATAAGTAATTATCATTTATCACCGAACACTACTCCTGACTTTGTGTCCTAACTGATACCTAGTACTTTTAATTTATTAGAGTTTAGCAAACAAATTATCTTGGTCTTTTTCTTTAGGTACGAGGAAGATCAAGAAAAGTAGCGTAGTATTAGCCGTAGGACCGATGTTTCCATCTAGGTTTTTAAGAGAAAAATAAAAAAATGACAAAAATCGGTGACAACTCAAAAGTTTGGACTTTTTTCGGCCGTTAGAACCATTAGGATTAGGAAGCACGGCAAGACTCCACAAGATTAACGAGGTAGTACTTATTATTATTCTATTAATGTTGAATGAATTACAATAATGGTGGGCCCGTGACTACTGTAACTGCGCTGACTATGTCGTAATAGTCGTTCACTAAACTGTTAATTTGTGTCGTGCCGTCCACCGGTGTTGAATGTTCCAGTAATCCAGTCCCGTGATCATTGGATGGTGTTATACATGAACTATGAAACATCAAGGATGTATTAAAACTGTCACATGAAACGAAATGCTGTACAGCAATGTCTTGTACCTAGCATCACATTGATGATGATAAAATATGGAGGTTGGAGACTGTTAGTCCATTGTTAATTAAATTATCGCAAGAGCTAAAGAGTTTTTAGCTATACCTAGTGCTAGCTATACCTAGTGGTCATTTATTTTTGTGGGGCAAAATCATCCAATGACTTCTCCCGTTTGGGTAAGGCGTAATTTCAGAAAAACGCGTTTAGACAAACGTACTGTATGTAGGGCGCTCTCCAGCTAGATTTTTTAAGGGGGTAAAGTTATCCTATGGCTTCTCCTGCCCAACGAGAGGAAGTGTCAGACTCTTACTGACTAAAAACCACTCCGTTCCTACTCCTGCTTTTCGAGCCGGAGCCCCGGCAAACCGTTAGGTCTTCCACGACTCCGTATAGCCACTGGGCCATCAGTCCTACTGGGCCCCCATCTGTATGCATACCTCATTTGAGACGCGCACGCCGTACGTTGAGTGGGTCTACATTTTCATATAAGTACCTAGGTAAGTAACAAGCCATATTAAAATGTTGGTTCCCTCTCTCGCTCTCATATAATCCAGTAACCCGAGCGCCATACATCTAATTACAGATGTTCGTACTGAAATAAATTATTTTAAATGTAAATACCGACGATTGGCGCAATGATAGCTTTTATTACCAATGTACGTCACCGATACATGTATACTACGCAGGTTTTATATGTGAATCATTGTTAATTACTAGGAATATTGATTTAGATAACCTATATCCCTAAATATACACTTTAGATTAGATTTTAATATGTTTAAAAAAGAACTTGTGCGAAGTGGCTGATTACCTATCGAATTAGTTGGTAAAAACAATTATGTTTATATGTATAATATTATTTATTTACTTCGAAAACCCCTGTTATCTATTTGACTAGTTTGTGTTTTAGTTTACAACTTAAAATAATATTTACCAAGACTAAGATACTTGTAGCGCCATCTGCTGATAATTTTCGTGAATTATGAAAACCTTATCGTGAATAATTTAAGCTAAATATTTTACGGAATGAAAGACGTTAAATTACAATTTTAGGATAATTTAATTACTTATTTTATTATTTGTCAGGTTTTTCATTCCTACTCTTTGCCAAGCCAAGCGTAGAGAGATTGTGGAAAAATCTCTTGTGCCGAGAAGGCCAATAGTCCTGCAGTAGACAGTCACCTACAGACTGTCTACTCTTTGTTGATTACGATCTAGTCACTATTACCGCTGATATCTAATGCAGATGTTAGATCGAACTATCAAAGTACCAATTCAAAGACGCAAAACAGCGTATAGTGCGCGCAGTAAATCCTAGTTAATGAGAAATTCCACCTATTTTTACCTAACCTCGTTCGTTTAATGAACATTCCATTTTACGACAAGTGAACGCTCATCACGGACTTAATGGCGGCACTTCCGGTTCATTAGCACGTAAAAAATAAACTATTAAAATATGGATTCGTGAAACATTCGCCGTTTTACGACGCCGGAGGAAGTTCTATAGATTTATAGATCATTTTTATCGAGTTCGTATTAATGGTAAGCTACTGGCTTCCAGGCGAGTGGTTAACAAGCATGGCTGTCGAACGTGAGGTACTGGGGTCAGTTTTTTTTTGCAAAACGTAAGTACGGTGTACCATACCTACAGTTGAGCACAACACAGAAGTCATGAAACTTGTTTCAGTGATTGGCAATAATGAACCATAATTCAATGTTATAATAACTAAGTATAAGGGTAGTAAAGCGGGAGTACCAAGTACAAAGGACGGAGAGGCTTTGTTTAGCAGTGGACGTCTTTCGGCTGAGGATCGAGGATGATGAAGAAAAACTAAGTCAATGAGGCATGGAAATAATGCAACAATTAATCAGCCGTAATTTGCCTCAATACCTCCTGCGTGTGGTAATAACATGCTCGCTTAGTATAGTATAAAGGCACCTTGGGTTTTGTAGCAAAACCTCATTGGTCAACAGCTTCCAAACAAAATTGTTTACTCACTTAATTTGGTATAGAGACACCTTAGGTTTTGCAGCAAAACCTCATGATTGTGATCAAATAGTCATCCATTACAACACCTTCACCAGCTACACTGAAGCACGTAATCTAAATCATTACACAAGCTATCATCTACCTTTCCTAGCTACCAAATAGAGTTCGTGGAAGGCCACCCAGCGCGTGCGCAGCTGACAAACAAACCGACGAAGTACAGAGCACGGTAGCCAGTACGAAGGTACTTACATTTCTTTGGAAAACTTCTTTATGAAAGTTTGGGAGCTGATTACATCATGTCCGCGGTTCTCCGAAGGGGTAAGCAGAGGTACAGGTATCGAAGGCACGTTTCAATGGAATAGTGGTTTAAATACTGTGTGACTAGTTTCAAGCCAATGCAAAAGGCTCACATTCATGAACAGTATTCCGCGACTCACGACGCGGCGATTGTCGCGCTGTTACTGTAAAAGTTACCTGAGTAAGCCGATTGCATAATAATTAATTTAAGAGTCTCACGAAAGTTTAAATAATATTACTGTGTTATAAGTAGAAAATAGGGCCACTATGCCTATGTATGTCTAAATTATTGACAAAACAGTATTGAACCACGGATCGAGTTTGAGTCGACTCGACGATCACGCTACAAAGCCTACAGGATTTCAACAATAGTTTTGGAAATTGTAACAACAGCAAATAGTCTGTCTAAAATCACCAGTCCATTTTACGCGAACGAAGTTGCGGGCAAAAGCCAGTAGTTACGTGTAATATAGTAGCTTTTGCCCGCATAACAATAAAATCCGGTAAAACTAATATTTCCCCAGCCCAAACAATGTATTCCCATCTATTCGCGTCGCGTACTGATTAATTTATCTGTATTCACTGTCTTTATGCATCATTAATCGAGGCTGGATGAAACACAGGCACATTGGAAACTCAATAAAACGAGTAACGTTTACAATGGCTTGTATTTATTTTAAGTGGTATTATTGGTACACCACCCGCGTACGTTGCGGACCACACGTAAAACCGAACGCAGTGTTTACGATCTTCATTGTAGCTTGAGTAGGATCCGATGCTGACGTGGAATTCTTTAAGGTGTTCTAACTAATGTTCTATTTTTGGACTTTTTCAGTGGTTCTACCTACATGTTTTAAGGTAAGCGTCCACGGGCCCGCATCGTAAGCATCGCACGCATCGTACGCATTCCGTATGACGTCATCAGTACGCATCGCATGTAGGCATTGCTGATGATGTGGTGCGTACAATGCAGATCAGTGGACGCAGTTGTATGAGTTTCTATACAAGACAAACTAAAATCCGTTGCGTGCGGTGCGTGCGATGCGTACGATGCGGGCCTGTGGACGCGTACCTTAAATAGTGTGTTATACATTGAGACTGTCATGATAAGAGCATGGTATAGGTATATCTACTTTGGCGACCTTCAGGGCTGCGGGTGCATAGAGTGGGGACTCTAGATGCCCATCTAGCGACGGTAGAAGACGGTAGCACAGTGGTCACGTTCTGCTCGTGCAACTTAAACAGCGAGGCTCATGGGCGACGTAGGTATTCCGAATCCCTAGGGATGTGCCGTAACATAGGCGTTACACCGTAGGGGCTCCAGAGCAGGTCTACTGCAAGAAAAATTCCCCCCTCCCCAAAAAGCTCGGATTTTTAACCCGTAAAAAAAATTGAGTACATCTGTCTATCTATAGATTTTGGCAAATCTCCTTATTTAGAAGAAGCCCATGGCCCTGTCGATGTTGATGTCGTCGTCAAAATTGTGTTGATTAGGTATAATATGTGATTGTTGATTGAAATAAAACATTAAGTACCTACCTGCCTACCTATTCATCAAAAATAATTTTGTGCGTAAAACCTATAAAACAAAATTACAGAAATTTTCAAAACTAAGAAAGAAAAACAAGAATCAACAAACAATGTACCGGCGCCGGCGTTATTTTTTTAAATAATAGTAAGCTTAGCGCCATCTAGAACGCGAAGGAGAACTATATCGTATGGGTGCATGTCTACTTTCAGACAAATGAACGTAACACCGCTACTCAACAATAGATGTCACTTTTGACGTGAATATCAACTGATTTAGTTGAAAATCATTGCTTTGTATTTAAAATAAATTATTACATTCACGTTAAAAATATAAATTCTTGAAGTCAAAGTAAAAATAAAAGTGTTAATAATGATTTAACAAATATTCTATAAATTATACAAAATTTTCGTTTGTTTAGACCTAATAAAATAAAAATTATAAATAACATTTACTGAAGATTTTCTAGAACTTCAAAAACTGCACGACACCGTATAATGAAACGTCATTTTTAAAAAGTAAAAACAAAGTCAGGAAAATGACGTTTGTTGTCAGTTGCGCTTTGTTATCGTCGCGATTATTTTCTACATTCATTATAAGGAAAAAATTCTTGTGTATACATACAGTCAAATCTCTTATGGATAAACGTGATGAAGCGAAGTCAGCCATGGAACTCATCAACATCCCGCCAATCGTTTCTATATACCGGCATGCGCTTCACACCTTCGATGACAGGTACAAAAATGATCTTTTGATTAATTTGGATAAGCTGAAGTCTATGATGGACTTTCTGAAGTCTGAAGATTTAGGCTACGACGATAACTTAAAAAATGAAGCGTTTTGGCGGCAACCCGACAAAGCACCCTGTACGTACATAGAAGTTTTTCAAAACAACCAAATAAATATGAGTATTTTTGTTTTAAAACCGGGTTTCAAAATGCCGCTCCACGACCACCCACATATGCACGGGCTCCTGAAAGTGATTTCTGGTGCTGTGAAAATTAGAAGTTTTTCCGAGTACCCTCTGAAGGAGAGTGTTGATCCTATAGAGTTCCAAAGCGTTGCGAGGAAGGAAGCAGCGCGGCTGGCGACCGGCCACCACAAGCGACGGAAATTATTTGCTGAAGTAACCTGCGAGAAAGTTTGTTCTGAGAACTCCAGTACTTGCACATTGACACCGACCGTGTCCAACTACCACGAGCTAGAGGCACTCGACGTGCCAGCGGCCTTCTTTGACATCCTCTCTCCCCCCTACGACACCTTGATCGAAGGTATAGGACCGAGACGATGCCGCTACTACTACGTCTCCAATGAAATAAGCACCAACGTAGTGGAATTGCAAGAAACTGAAGTGCCAAAATGTTTCTACTGTGATCAAGCACCGTATTTAGGACCAATACTTGGTTAGGTACAAATTTACTATAATTTAGGTAGCTATTTGAAGTTTTATAGAAAAATATTAAGTTCCTCGCCATATAATAGTATTTCTCCCGATACCTTCTATCCATCTTTAATGTTGATATGCAAATATTCTAATGTCCTCTTCATGTTATGCAGTATTTGTTCTATTGATATGTATACATTGGTTAATGTTTTTCTAGCAAATTTATGATGGGGTATCACATTATAGTCTCTATGTCCTACACCATACGAGTTACCATTAAATAAAATTAGCCGTTGTCATAGTAAACATTACTGGGTGTTGTATGCATTTATCCATAGCTGTATGAAGTAGAAAATAAACTTATTGGAAGTCCGTACATTATCAAATATCCAAGTAGATAATTGAATTTGTTATTACTAAAAAGTATATTGTGTAATTTACAATTTTATCAGATTTCTAAATGAATGTTTACCCTCCGTTTGTATGTGAAATGCATACAAAATTGGAGCTTACAAGATTTATTATACATACATACTTACGATGTGGCAGTATGCTTAATGTGTTATTTATAAATGTTGCTGGATGTTTGACAATTTGACATTGTTGTTGTTATTGGTTGTCTTGTAATTAATAGAATTATTTTAATTCTATTTCTAAGTCAAGGAAAAGATTTTTGTTTAACTCAATGCTTTCTTTGTTCTTTGTTTTTAGGCTCTTGACACTTTATCTGTGAGTTCTGTAAATTCTTCGTAATCTTTATCTGAGTTTATAATGGACTAGGATTTTAATAGCGTTCAAACTTAATCTTTATGGCAATTAAAATTACATTTCTTGTAATGTTTTTTTATCTTTGGCTGTATGTTTTGAAACTCTCCGTGTTTATTTTCTTTTCTTCTTACCTACCTGTGTATGTGTCATTAGTATTGTTTTAGTTAGATTATACAATTCACCATTGTCTTGTGCGATATACCTGCTATACTGTGCTGACAAGAATTCATAATCCTTAGTGATATGTCCCGGGTTTCATCACAATAAACTAGAATAAGTTCGACATATTTCAACGATATAGTGACAAGTCAAATTTTTGTTCTTTTTGAGGCTTTAAACATCATGGATGTCTTACAATTTTATACGTAAAAATATGACATTTTGTTTACAATAGTAATGCTTTTTTTTACAATTATGTATTGATTCTTTTATGTCATCGTCTTACAATATTTTTTATTTGCTATGAGATGTATTTTATAACATTTTAAGTTAAAAGTGAAATGAATGTTCACAACATTCCAACATTATCGTGTTGTAATTCTAAATATTCATTCATCATTTGGGTATGTACTGTGTAGCATTATTAATTTAATTATCTGATCTCTAAAATCATTATTCGTAATTGTAACGTCATCGTAATAGTTAGATAATTAATAAATAAATCTTAAATATTGCACCTGTAAAATTATATTTGTAGGAAAGCGTGAATTTGTTTCCTTTGTGATGCCAGAATTGAATTTATGAAAATTTTAACAAAATTTTTAATGATGCACTGTTAATGTATAAGGAAATTTTATAGAAATAAGTTTTTGTTTTCCAGAAGTAGTATTGATGTTTTATTGTTAATAAAAAAGATTGATTTGTTAACTTTTGTCTCTTATTTATGATAATATGTATACCTTTAAAAGGTTTTATCACTTACTGGATGAACTGAATTTCATTATTTCATAGCAAACTTAACAATTAAAGTTGGTGTTGTAAGTAGGTAAATGGTAGATTGGTAGCTAATCATTCTGATCACGTCATTATTGCACATTTAATATGATATGACTAAATATTTTGCTGATTCAGCACGTAGTAATTTATAAGTTACACATTATGTATACCTATTGATTTGCTAGTTATGAGGTCCCATATATTTAATTTTAATAGATTATGGGCGCTTCTATTGCGGACTGCGAGTGCGTCTGCGGACGGCGAATATAGTTAGCTCCCCGCCCGACCAGAACCAGATCCGTGCGTACGGCGCGTCGCGTTCCGCGTACGCCTCAAATACCCATCAGACAGAACACCACAGATGAAGCCCAGTAGGTAGGGGAAAACCGGGAGACTTGCCCAGGTAGGAGAGTTGAACCACCTTTCAAAATTGTATTTGGATTTAGTGCGAACGAAACGTCAAAACATTCATTGGTCGCACTCAAGAGGCCAATCATAAGTATGCAGTCATTTTGCATCTTAGTGGTGTGGTTCGTCAGTGACAATGTAAAACGTGTTTCTGTTGCTGCGGAGTATATTTTTTTGTTTTAAGTAGTTTTGTGATTGCTGTCGTATTTATTGAGGTACGTATTGTGTGTTGATATTATTATATTGCCAAACAAATGTAGTTTGACGTGTGCTTAGTGTTTTTCTCTACGATCAACGGTTTTTGTTTGTCATAAACTAAATTGGGAATTAGTGTGAGCGGGAGAGTTGCACCAGGGTGGTTGCGGGAGACTTGCTCAGTGGTTCATGTCTCCCTGTGCAGGGAAATTATACCTACTTAATATATTTTTTCTGTTTTAATATAATTTATTGTTTTTGCAGTGCCAACTTGTACGATGCCTTTTCAATACAAGCCTCCTGAAAATGCTCGCAAACGAAAAAAACTCACAAAAATGGAATTGCAAAATGCCATAGATGAAATTAAGGGAGGCGCTTCTATTCGACAAACTTGAAAAATAAATATGGCATTTTTGAAACAATTTTACAAAAAAAAACCGGCCAAGTGCGAGTCGGACTCGCCTATGAAGGGTTCCGTAGTAGCAAGTAGATGCCACAATATAAAAGTTTTAAAATAACTTGGTTTTGCATAGTGTTTGTATGAAAGACAAAGTTATATTTGCGGTTTTTGAAAATGTTTTATTTCTTAAAAACTAATAATGATATCTCGTTCAAACCAATTTTCGTTGTTAGTTTCTATGGAAATCTACAGCATATATTTTCTTATTTTAAAAGTTAGAGGGTGGGGACACTTATTTTTCCACTTTGGAAGCGTCTAACTTTCAAACGATTGATGTCGACGAAAAATGGTTTTAGGAACCTTAATATCTTTTGTAAAGCTCTATCCACAGACACCCATCACGGATAGGTTAGCTGAAAAAAAAATTTTTTTGAATCAGTTCCATGTATGGAGTGCCCTTTAATATTTAAATTTATTAATTTTTATTCAAAATTCGGATAGCGGTTATCAAAATACATCAACCTACAGAGTTTCAACTATGTAGGCCCAACAGTTTCGGAAATAAATGGCTGTGACATACGGACGGACAGACAGACAGACAAACATGACGAATCTATAAGGGTTCCGTTTTTTGCCATTTGGCTACGGAACCCTGAAGAATGTTATGTTAATTACATTTTCTTTGATAGCAGTATTAAAAACAAGTTAATTACTGTATAAGATATGATATTAAAACTATGATTGAAGCCGAAAATGATTTTTATTTTCCACAAAAACAATATGGTCAACTCTCCCCATAACTCGGTTCAAGTGTCCCTGTTGGTAGGGAGACTTGACTCATTTTTCATTTTTTAGTAAAATGCCAATAAAATGTTACTAGCGCATTTATTAGCAATATAATTAAGCACAAATATACCTACTAAAGTAAGGCATCACATAAGTGTATAATCGATTCTCTAAACCCAATAAACAAATAATTATGGTATTTTATATTAAAAGTGGTTCAACTCTCCCGGACTTCCCCTATGCTGACCCGGAGATGTGGACTGCCGAATGGGTTACCGGCATAGATATATGAAAGAATATGTTTTTTTATATTTCTATGGTTACCGGGGCTCTGGCTCGAAAAGTAGTAGTAGGAACGGGGTGTTTTTTTGTCAGTAAGAGTCTGACACTCCCTCTCCCCGTCCAAGGCAGGAGAAGGCATTGGATGATTTTCCTACCTTAAAAAAAGGGTTGTGTTTTTGCGATACATCAAGTAGAATTCCATACTCCATTTCCATTCGATGCTTTGTATCTTTATTATGACAAGTAAAGTTGTTTACAGTGCCTTTATTATACCTAGTAGGTATTGGGTAAATAATAGAAGTATTGTTTTTTAGTTTTTGCATTCCATTCACCGATATGATGATAAATACATCAACACATCTTAGGCGTTATCAATGTGACGTGAGTTTCCGTAAATTTATTATTATTACTTCCACAGATATGAACTAAGCTGAACGGCTGAACCAATCTCTTTATCATTTACGTGAGAATTGGGACAATTACCTACCTAAGTAGGTATTACTTTGTTACCTACTACCTACTGAGACACGATTTTATCATATCATATCAATGGTACCACCACCTAAGCTGATTCTGATCAATAATTTTGATTGGCAATTTTTTATTTCAATTTTAGATAAACATGTACACTGCACTCAGCACTGTAAGTAATTATTTGAATTTAAGAGGCTAAGCTTAACCACACAGTGTTGGAGCACACGGCGGTGTGCCCTGCATGGGCTGAACACCACCATGTCTTTAGGGATGTGATTGGCGACGATAACTTCTCGCGTCCGGCTCTGGTTCAGACCATGGTGCAGAGCGAGGAGGAATGGGACACTGTCTCCTCCTGCGAGGAGCGCGTGAGGCAATGATCCTCCTCACGCCCCAGCCACCGCAGGAGGAAGAAAGGTTCCTATTTGTGATATAAATAGGCACCTTTTTCCCATCTACTTATATCCGTAACTTTTTTCCAGTAAGTTTTGCTTAACATTCGAGTTTCCTCGAAAATATTGTATCAGGCGAAACGTATTCATCATCGATTGATATTACGTCAAATTCTGCAAAGGTAAAGGTTGTGGGTAGGTTAGATAAAATAGATGGTTAACCACCGATTTCAATAACCGATCTCAATCCAAAATCTTTAGATTAAGATCTAGACGGCGAGCAAGGGTAGCTCGCCGCCCGACCAGAACCAGACCCTTGCTTACGACGCGTCGCATACCGTGTGCGCTACAAAGAGCCAGACCACCATAGATGGGACCCAGTAAGGCTGATGCCCGATCCGGAGCTGCGGACAACGTAAAAGGTTACCGGGGCTCCGGCTCAAAGCAGGAGAAGGAACGGGGTGGTTTTTAGTCAGTAAGAGACTCCCTCTCGCCTCACCCACGGCGGGAGAGCAATAAAGTATTGAGTATTGAGAAGTCATTGAATAATTTTCCCCCTCAAAAAAAAAGATCGATTTTTGATATTAGTTCTATAGAGTTTCTGTCAAAAATTAAGACCAATATAAAGATTTTGGATTAAGATCGGGTATTGAAATTGGGAGTAAGTGGATATGTTGTATGTCGACAACACTTAATAAACAGGTAGGTAAGTACTGCCGGTTAGGCAATGTATTGTTGAAGTTGGAGACTTACGGTTTGAGAGGGTAATTTAGATAATTAGCTCTTAACATAACTGATGAACATTTTAGGCACCTACTGCTTACCCCTTGGAATATTAAAAGTCGAGATGTTAACCTATCTATGATTTAAGTAAGTAAGTACCTATAAGACTTACCCAAACCTTATACATTGGTAGGTATGGCAGTATCACACATTCTCTATAATCTAGCTGTCAATCTAGTGATACAAACATTGTGTTATCTTACATTATCAGGCATGTACACATATTTCCCTTGAATGTCACTATTTTTATCTCAAAACATACGTAATTGTGTGACCTTCGAGATCTTTTTGTTTAATAAAGGTTATTTATTTATTTAGGTACTTATACGTATGCCTTGTTGGTCCAGTGGCTGCGGTACCTAAGCAAACAGCAAATATGAACAATGGTGTGTGTGACTTGGCTGTTAACTTGTACTCAGTAACGTATAAATCATGTTTATCGGCCAGTCATATAACATAACTATAATAATAAAAACATTGCAGTAAGGAACCTTAGATTTAAGAGCCGGACTCTTACCGGCTAAAACCACCACGGTGTTCCTCCACTGCCTATGGCCGTGATCCGGGCTGCCCTCGCGGAGTCACCGCACCATGCTATAGGCTATCAAGAATCCCGCTGCGATCTATTAGGAGTGGAGTAGCGGGTGTAACCGCACGGGAGTACCTACCTACTTATACATATAAATATAGCGCTGGAATTAATGGTTATTTTTAAGAAACGGTCTAATTTAGTTTGTTTGGATCTATAGGTATAAATGGGAATCTTACTCCTTTCCTGATCGATCTGATACGTACCTATTTGGTACACACTCTTAATCTTGATGACCATTCAATATAATCATTTTTTTCTATATGTAGTTTTTTTTTGATGGACAAAAATCATTCAATGACTTCTCTCGCTTTGGGTGAGGCGAAAGGGAGTGTCAGACTCTTTCTGACTAAAAAAAAACACCCCGTTCCTACTCCTGTAACCCGCTAGGCAGTCCGCCGCTCCGTTTTTCTACAGCTACCTCCATTATGAATATCATACGAAAGGTTTTGATATGTAAAAAAGCTCATTCAAACAGTTTCATATAAAGAGACTGAAATTAGACAAAACTAACCTCAAAAGTAAATATCATTATTGAATGACGAGCGTGTGGTTACACGCTAACTTTAAAAATTACCTACTCCAAGTATTAATCAAAACTTCAGCGTCGCATTGTGCATTTCACCCATCTCTCAACTACATGTGCAGATTGTAAACCGTAGTTTGAGCTGAACTAGTGCCTAGACGACCTATAAACTGTATCGATTTTACTATTTAGGTCATGCGCTGAAGGTCATTGGTCCTGCGCCGAGTGAGAATATCGATCTGAGTACCAGGTAGCTAGTTAGGTGCACTAGGTCGTTCACCCTTAATGCAATACTGGGGTAGGTGCGTGGTTCTCTTCGGTTGTTTGTTTACAAAGGATCGAAGTTAGATGAGCTTTATGTAGATGATGAATTGAAGTCGCGTAGGAGGTGTGGGAGTGTCAGCTACCTACAAGACGTCCACAGCTGAACATGTGCCTCTCTCACTAACTTCAAGATTGGCTGGTGCTGGTTGCATGGAATGAGACTTGAGAGTGACCTGCATCTTCCGACCTTTGTTAATTTTGTATTTAGAACGTACCAAAGTTTTAAATTATGTTCCAAATCATCACGTCATCACTATTAGTCCCGGAACTGCGGATTGCCTAGCGGGTGTACCGGGGCTCCGGCTGGAAAAGCAGGAGAAGGAACAGTGTGGATTTTGTTAGTAAGAGTCTAACACTCTCTCGCATCGCCCAACTGCGATGACATGAAATTGGAATGACCCCCCCCCCCCTTAAAAGATACTATCAGTCGAAAGATGTCCATTATCTGAACCTACATAGTAGACCGCCCGTATCTAACGGAGTATGACCAGTTATTACCAGAGAGCCATAAGGTAGACAAGCAGTTTTAAAGGAAATACGAATGTATAAAAATTACGTGAGGTTAAGAAAAAGAAAGACGTATACATTTTTAAGTAATATTTTTATTTCAGTTTCAAATTAAATTATTTAACAATATCTATTTGTTGATTTATATCTGCTGCACTAGTATATAGGTATTAATATAAAAACCTTGTTATGTATTTGTCGATCGCAGTTTTATGTTTTGAACGTAATTTAAGCTCGATTGCGAAGTAATAAATAATCACGTATGTAATATATTCCATTATCCGTGGATATTTTTATTTTACACCCGTTCTCTGTTTTACAGCATGTTATTAAGCGTTTAATTAAAATAAATGTATAGGTACTTAATTATAATTGCTCTAATACGCAAACTACACAAAATTAATGATCCTATTACTTGTAATCTCACAAAAATATTTATTATAGGTATATAATACATATATTTATAATACATAATATTTCTCTCAATCAGTCCAAAAGTGCAATTCCAAAAAATTTATTTGTTTTATTCACAACTCTTTTAAACCAGAAACTTTTACTAAAATTATATTTTGTTTATCAGCATAATAATAACAAATGTATTAGGTACTACAACTCACTTTTGTATAATAGCATAAATATTGAGTAATTTGGTAAATAGGTATATTTATTCATAATTAAAAACAAACACTTTATAACGCCAAAATTGTACTCTAAATTTCTGATCACAAAATCACTGGATCATTCTTTTTACATATTTTATATCGAAATCCAGTAATTGTACCAAACAATACTACTACATAGGTATATTATATATTTTGTAAATAGATAAATATTTAAATCCAATCTAAATAGACATTATAATAATGCATAATATTTAATGTAAAATGTATTAAAAGGTACATATTTATTTCAAACATTCTACTTATTCTTTATAAAAGGTTTATTCACATGACGAATATTTAGCTATAGACTCGTGTTACTAATTTTAGTCAATTAGTCTGTGAATGTGTCACAATTTAATGATACCTGTTTGGTTATGGATAAAGGCTAATCTTTTCTTTTAGGACTCGGAAAATATGTGGCGTCTATGTAGTATGAGTACCGTAATACTGAGTGAATAGATGCATGAAAGGGGTGAAACGTTTTTCAGCGGTGTTAGAATATTTTCTCAATATTTATTCACCACATACTGTCTTCCTTTAATATCATTTGCTCCACAATGCCATAATACCTAAGCCTTCATTATTTACTTATGATTATACAGATGCTCAGAAATGTGAATTGTAACCAAGAATTTGACAAGAGGTGTATATTTATATCTCAGATATGTATACTGTATAGTAGTATGAACACTAACGGTCCTTCTTACATGTCTACTTATAATAGCAACAAGAAAGAGACAGCAACAGCAAATTTCCAGCTAAATATTCGTCTTATGTGTGTGCTTATCTACTAAATGGGCAGTGTAGGGGTACAATAAAAACGCATGCGTGGAATTACATTTTACTTCTACATTTTATTATTTATTGGACAAGGGACTTATTATTATAATGATTTTATTTTTGTATTTCACTGACTTGCAAGAGTAAATAGTAATGACAAAATGAACTGAAACTAAATACAGCATTTTTTTCATGGAATAGCGGACAAACGAGCATACGGGTAATCAACATCACCTGATGGTAAGCACCGCTCATGGACAATACATGGACATGCGTTTTGAAAATGAATAAAAATTGTATGTTGTGTGTACAATCGGCTCTCTGCAATCTTAATCAGGCCATCTGATTACGATAAATATACTTTTTCAAATATGTATCTATGTGTAATTATTTTTTGCAATTCGGTAGGTTCACCGAATTGGTGATAAATAATGGTGGTGCCAAATGGTAATTTGTCATTACTATTTACACTTAAAGCCAAATAAACTTAGCCCTAACCGAGCTAAGTATATAAAATTTCAGATTTTATTACTCCAATATTATATTATAATACAAAATACATAATTTCAATTTAAAAGGAGTAGGTACATAAGTTAAATAAAAAGTTAAGCTTAGCTTTTTAATAAAAAAAACTCCTTTTAAAGTTTTTCGCTATGTTATGATTTAGTAAATTATATTATTTTTTATACATATTATTAATATATTTTAAAAATAAGATTTTTCTGAAACTTTTTTTTTAATTAGCACCTGCGCATGTATGAGCAAGAGAGCTTAACTATAGTCTTTAAAGCTTCGTCTCTACGCAACAAATGATAGCCGATGTAAAATCAACCATAACACAATAGACATGAGGTTCAAAAATCAATGAACGCTGTAATACTAATAAGGTACAAACTCAGTACTTTCTATGTCACTACAATTTTTGATAGAAAATTTTTAAAGATTTTTAAGCTTTTTAAGCATTAATTTGTTTACGCTTATATTTTGCGACAAAATATTGACTATTGATTTTAAAAATTAGTAATTATATTTGCTAAAATCAAAATAAAGTTGCATATGAAAATCAAACATGCGTCTCGCTGCAAACATTAGTCTACATAGTACGTCAATCAATCATGTATAAATGAAAAATGACGTCACAATCCACTACCATTTGTTGCCCAGCCAACACTGGTTAATGAAAAGATCTTTGCAAATAAAAAAAAAAAGAGTATAAAACATTGGTCCGAACCACGCACTTAAATAAACCAATACGACTAGCAGTGCGTTGTACTGAAACGAATTCGCGACGCGTGCGTGAGCGATCTAGAAGCGAACGCGAAGCGGTGCGGTGACACGCGAATTCAATGCGATGCGGTGTGACGCGGCGGCTATGTCCTACGTGCATGTGAATCGTTTCGTTTTGTTTCTGTTTTGGATATTATAAACAAAAATATGACGGTACCATGCCCAGTTCGCGTGAAAATATGAAGCAAATTGCGGTTGGAGACGTAGGCCACGTCAATACATTTTAACAGTTTGTTGTTTTCGCGTCTTGATCGCTCGCGCAGGACGTCGCGTTAGGGTACAATATAAATTACGTCACACTTTTGAGACTGTCCCTGCCAAGCATTTCATAACCCTCGTCTGACATTAACATGTGTAAAAACGTCTGTCAAACTTATATTGTCCTCGTATGAAGTCAAAATGTATGATGTTTACTTTTTGTAAATTATCGTTCTTTTTTTCAGGTCGACAATGTACCCTTGGTGCGAGTTTGCTATACGTTTAACGAAATTTTCAATCAATTTTCATGATTGTCCCATCGCGTGACATAATTTATAAATGATCCTTTATATGTATGACTGGAAAATTAAACTAAAAAACTAAGTTAATTATAAAATTAATTGTATTAAACTGTATAAGTAATAAAATTAATTAATGATTATCATTATAATAATAATATTTATACATAATTTTACAATATACTTCCTTCGCATCGATTAATTTCAAAGAGAATATTTATTTTAACAATCGCATGGCGAATTTTTAGAAATTTCATATTTATACCAATAACTAACAATTCCGATAAGTCAATATATTTCTGTCTTTAGATTTATTCACCACATCATAACATCACACTTGTAACTCCCAGAAGGGGTAGGCAGAAGTCAACTTCAACCTATAATTTGTACAAGACGACAGACGTCTGAAAAGTTCACTAAGATTTAAAAAAAAATAGATAAGGTACAATTTCATTATAATGCACGTTCATGCATAAATATGTATATACTCACACATGTGTCATATAGCCAAATCTAGTTTAGATCTAATTTACTTAAGAAAAAGAAAATACTTGAAGACAAGACAAAAGCAAGACAAAGTTTCACAAAACAAGTTTAACAACCAAAAAGAACAACCAATTTTTTACTTAAAACACAACTATGAATAAACCTAAAGACTTACCACCGTACTCAGAGTCATTTAATGTTTACTTAACCCTTAGGGGAACAAAATCGTTACTAAGAAACAGTTTAAGTAATCATTAAATGTCTCTGAGTGCAGCAGTTACAAAGTAAAATTGTGATATAACGCCAATCAATTAATAATTATTTGTTCTGTTGTGATAACAATATTAAAATAATAATGTAATATTAGAATTTATAATGGGATACTCAACATGGACTTTTGTTTTTGATTATTATTGGTACTTAGATGCCAAAAAATCTGATTGAAAAAGAGTAACCTATGGAGTTTACTGCTCGTTCTTCCCCATAGGAATCTACAATTTGGAACAAGCAAATAGCTTAACTAGAGGACTGACCGACATCGTTAATATTATTATATTTGCTTTGACGTTCAAAAGTGCCCTCCTGGTCTATTTGAAATAAATTTTTGACTTTTGACTGTCATGCATGACTAACCAAAAACTAAACGTGGTATCATCCTTTATACGCTGTAGAAGACATAATTATATAGCAAGTTTTAACCAGGCGCGATCATGACCTAAGTTTCTGCTGGCTTTTAACCCGTCATTTGTTTGATTATGGGAAATGAACAAAAACATCTCCAAATTATTATTGTAGGATTAGGCGTGACGTGCAAATGTGCATATATATTCAAATGTGTGTCAACATACCGACGACACAGAACCAAATGTTAATAAAATATTAAAGAAAAATACATGACAAATATCCCATTTTAAATCCTAACACCAGTGACTATGTCAGTTAGTTTACAGACTTATTGTATCTAGTAGCGTGTTACTCCTGCGTGGCGGGCAGCTCGGGCCGGGCGCCGACTCCGCCGGCGAGGTCGAACACTGCCTGACATACCTCCGCTGCTAATGTATCTGCCTCCTGTGGACAAAAAAGTTTGATGTAAGTATTTACAACAAGATATTTTGTACCTTATTGTATACTGCCGATTACGTAGTCAAAAATGTTATTATCAAGCAAAGATTCGACTCGTGGGTGGGGTTTTGCAGCAGTTATTCGGTTTATCGTTTTTTTTTAATAAGTAAGCATTTACCAAGGTAGATTGCAATAGACTATATTTATTCAGATGTAATACAGGCGTGATGATATGCATAACTGGTGAAAATAGATAGATGGTTCGGAAATGTGCTTTTATTTGCACCGTCGGTGATTAAAAAGCGATCACTAAGATCGATTTTTAAACTAGAGACTTCGCAATAAGATAAATCCACACATAAAATGAAATTCAAGAAAAGTAAGAAACTTGATATTAAAATAAATCTAGCTACAAAACATACCAGTTGGCTCTCAGCCTCAGCATAGACCCTGACAATATCCTCAGTCCCGGAAGGCCTGGCGAAGGCCCGGCCGCTCGGGTACTTGGCCACCAGCTCGTTGATACGTTGCTGAAGACCTTCGGGACTGGTGCACTGGCGCTCCGCGTCTGTCGTCTGAATGGCGTTGCGGTCCTGGGAAAAGGATTAAAGGGTTTTATAATATTTGTAACTAATTAAAATAGTTATCGAAGTATATATGGGTACATAACAATGGAACTACCGCATTAACGTCTTCGAATAAGGTTTGTATGCAAGAATAAATACGTGGGTACATAATAATGGAATCACTGCATTAACGTCTGCAAAAAAGGTTTGTATGCAAGAATAAATTGGTGAATGGACCAGAAAATTCTTTGTGGTTCCTTTTTAGTCTCTTTTAACCGCATTGGCATTTTCAAGTAATCCAGATGCAAGTAAGAAGATTGGGGTGAGTGTTCATAATGTCGATTTATTTTTCCAGTCACTTGCTATTGTGAATTTTATAGGTTTTCCTTAAAGGTTTAAAATGTTCTAATTTTGTTGTTAACTTCCCAGCCGTTTTACAACCTGTATTTTATGATTATACATAAAAGATTTTTGTCCACGGCTCTCAATTTCCTTACTTAATGAAATACAAATCAAACGTTAATAATAATCAACTTACCGCGACAGTAACTTTGAGTTGCCTACACGGCAGGTCGGTGTACAGCTGCATCCACTGCAGGGCGGAGATGCCTCGCGCACAGAGCACAGTCTCCACCAGGAGCAGGTCCGATATCGCATCGCCCACCGTCTCGTTCGTCATCTCTATGAATTGACTTAGTAACTTCGCTGCTTCACGCGGTTCTGGGTCTCTGGAAGTAAAGATTAAGTTTAGCTGACATTAGAATATTATATCTACTCTTCGTGCCGTAACAGCCGAATACTCATTTGACAGAGTTCAGATAATAGGGTGCTTACTCTTGAAACTAATCCCAATCTCAATGCAATTTCAATCCAATAAAATCTTAATTATAAAATTTATTATTCAATGTCAAAATTATACAACCCCAATGGCTTCAAATAGCACTCAGAGTAAGGAATATAAAGCCAAACTCAATCCCATTTAGTTCATGCAATATGGATGCAAAATATTCTTGTTAGAATTATATTTTCCCGTGGTTGTTGTTTTAACCCACTTTTGATGTTGATAATAAATAATAAGTCTCACCCCTCCCTAGCTATCCTGCTGATGACATTCTTGGCCTTACTGCTATAGAGTACAGTCCCGTGTCCGTTGGCCTCGAAGTACACTCCGATGTCGTACTTGTGTGCCGCGCTGTGTAAGTGTTTCACTCCGGTCTTTACGCACTGGACTGGGATTTTCTGGAATATAGACAAATATTGGTTACATGTGGGCTCGGTTTAACCAGGTTCCTACCTACATATCGTACCATTAGAAAGAAAGTGACCGAATCCAAATACTGCAAGTTCTTATGGATTAGTTCTTTGGTTGTAGTCTGTAGAGTATATTTTATAACGCCAGTTAGGATGAAATCGAATGTTACAGAAATTTCGAGTTAAGTCACTTTCATTCTAAAGGTGCAATATGTGATTGGTGCGCACACCATAGTTATGTATCGTATCTATATGTATACATCTCGAGAAGCAGCCGATTGACTGAGAATTTTGGTGTTGAGGTGGAAACGGTTACAAGTATTTTTTTTTAAAGGGATAATTTATAAAGGGGTTTTGATTTGCAGACTGCGAGTAGAATATATTAAAAATTCATGCATATTGCATACATACATATAACCTCACGCCTGTCTCCCATGGGGATAGGCAGAGCCAATGGAACGATTAAAAATACACTATCTAATGTATCTGATGGATCTCAAAAACGTAAAACTTATACTAAAAAGTAGCTGTAATTAATTAAAGAATTAAAGTCGTAACATTATGTACTATTTGATTATAAACAGTTCATATACTTACAAGTGTATCAGTGATATATTTGGTAGAGGCCCCGTTAGCGTACGCAGTCTGCACGATGCCGAGCTGCACCTCAGTAGTCTCGCAGCGCTGTAGTAACTCCGTGATGTAGGAAGCTAGCAACGTGGCTATACGGTCGCCGTCTAATAGGTGCATTTTGTCCCTGGAAACATTAAATAATATGAAGTTTAGAGAGTGTCAAAAATTAATAGGGAGTATGTTTTATATCTTGCAATTTTACAAACCCTCGCCTGGTTTGTCTAGTCGAGTCATATTTTCATGTAAACCAAACACTGTCAGAGACGATTATCAATGCGAAAGATTTCGAACTGATATATTAATAATGGAAAAATTTACATTTGTTAAGCAAATAAACCCAACAAGGAATGAAGTTTAGCACAGAGATTATAGTCTATACTTAGTTTCCTGATAATGAAAGAGGCCACTGGCAAAAGCTTGTATTATTTTGCTTTTTAAGCCAGCCGGCAAAGCACCTGCGTCTCCTCTGGTGATTCAAGTGTCCATGGTCGGCGTTGATCGCTTATCATCAGGTGATCCGTCTGCTCGTTTGTCCCCTATTCCATAAAAACCTTTACAAGGTATAATACTAACTTGTCATCAGTATAATAGTACACCAATCGGTCTCCATCCCCATCGAGAGATGCGATCCGTTGGTACGGCGTGCTCGGTATACCTTTAGCGGGAGTCTGCGTCACTTTCACATGGTCCGCGCCGCACTGGGGACGAGAGATAATTTTAGATCCTATAAAGGTGGGACGATAAAACCTTACTACCACTAATTGAATTAAAAATACTACTCTATTAGCCTAGCACAGGTAGATCATTTACTTAAAAGGAGGTCTCTACGTTATATTTGAACGTAAAAGTTTGTACAAGTTTCTGCAATAAACATTTCTATTTTTTATTTTTTTTAATAGAAACGATCAGGAATAAATTAAAATCTTTTAAATTATTAATTTTGTCCGTCATTCTGTGTGTGTGTTAAGTGAAGCTAAACGCAACATTTGCTTAAATTGCATAATAAAATATAATATATTATAATCATTCAGGAATTAACATAGCTAGGCAAACAATAAAAAATATTTCCAAAGTCATCGTCATCATCATATCAGCCATAAAACATCCACTGCTGAACATAGGCCTCCCCCAATGACTTCCAGATAGGTTCCAGATTTCCAAAGTAATAATAATACTTACAATACTTATAATACTTACACCCAAATTAAGTTTTTCTCCAGAACCGCCCAAATTAAACAGATGTAGTTCAAGCTCCTCTTCGTCGAAGTTTTTCTTTACATTCTTTAGTTTCTTACCCCCCACGCCGTTAGCGCCATCTACGTACAAACAGGGGGAGTAATCCCCTTTAGTTGGTAGACTCTTGCGCATGTTTTTGTACGCGCCTATGATTTTCTCGTAGTATCCTGGAATAAGAGAGCAAAATTAAATTACAATGATGATATTTTTACTATAGTATTAGTTTGTAATTTTTTCACGCACAAATTACTAATAAGTTGTGATATTTGGTACACAGTTAAGATTATCGTTTAGAATAATATAAGCTACTTTTTTATCCCGGCACCATGGTAACTGATTTCTAAGTTTGTTTCGGCATTTCTTCTCAGAGTAGTTTGTTAAGAAATGCCGACTTCATCTAGATTTTATTTTGTTATAACTTTGCGGTGAAAGTTCTCTTTTGTAGCCTATTTGCAAAATAAATTCATTTTATTCCAGTTCACCGTGGGTTAAATTGCTGGTAGGTACCAGTTTATTTAAAAGTGTATCTTTTTGTAGGACAATAAACTTAAAAAGTGCCAAACGGATTTCCATACGATTTAACAACGAAGATTTTCGTCACAATTATGAATTAGAGCGTTTCACAGTTATTTTAAAACTAGTTCAAATAAATCTCACGTTGTTGACCTAATATTCATAAATATGACTGCCGTGGGTTCTAGGTACGAGTCCCGTGCCAAGACTAATAGACATTTTGATTGATTTCAAAAGAGGTCACAGTTCCAAGTGGGTGAAGTTACTGAACTGACGTTTTACTTTATCCATTTATTTTTGAAATACTCAACAACAAATCACGACAGGCAAATACATAGCCATGGATTGCTATAATCTCCACGTTTGGCAGACAGTTTGGAGATTACAATTTAAAGTGTGGGAGAGCCATGCTTCGGCACGAACGGGCTGGCTCGACCGGAGTGATACCACGGCTTCGCAGAAAACTGACGTGAAACAACGTTTGCGATATGTAAGTGAGGTTATCGGAGGCCCAATTAACCCCTCCCAATTTTCTCAATCCCCGATAACCCTTAAATTTTCTAACCCCAAAAGGCCTGTAACGCACTTGTAATGTCTGTGGTGTTTCAAGTGTCCATAGGTGGCGGCAATTGCTTATCATCAGGTGAACCGTCTACTTGTTTACCGGCTTATACCATAAAAAATATTAAGGTTAACAGTTCATTACTGAACAATATTGGCAGTAGTTCAAACAGTTACATTCATTGAGTGACCAAAATAGTCCACCATTGTGAGTGTTCACTATCACTCACTATCTTAACTAACAATCGGCACTTGCCAACTGGCACCATTGTGCATTGTTTGGTTGCAACATTCATTATTAGACAGAGAATCAATATGAAAGTTCGTAGACAATGAGAGAGTTCGTAGAATCGAGGTATTGAAAATATGAAAATGAAAACAATGTCGTGGCTAAACTATTATATTCTAGGTATCCTAGGTTCTATTTTACTAACCGATCAAAAATTCGTGACATGAAGTCCAGTAATAAAAATATTTATGCTATGATAGAGTTCATCAAAATATGTACAGCAATTTCGGTGTTCAAGTGTAACACATAAATTACCATTTATAATATTAATTAGATTTCGATTTTATTGGATTCAAGAATAAGCTCCGTGATCAAGGAACCTGATATTGTGATTTTAGAAATCCATTATTTACCGCCGTACTCAGAGTCATTTAATGATTACTTAAACCAGTCCTTAACAATTGTTCTACATACAAAATCGATACTAAGAAATGATTCAACACGTCAACTACCACGTAACGTAGGCCACCGGTAACCTACGTTACGTGGAGGATTTGCCTTCAGCAGTTTTCTGATGGCAGTTAAAGGTTTAATTAACCATTATATATCCTTTAAGTATTCTGAGTGCGGCAGTTAGGTAGGTACCTACTTTATACTAGTGAATACATACCTTCTTCGGTGGGAGTCCCGTAAGAGTTGTCATTGCGGCATTTGACGAAGAAGTGCAACATGGGTGTGGTGACTATGCCGAACTCTTTCGGGGTCCCCTTCAGAGCTATCACGCCATTCGCCGCCGCTGCAGCCAAGCGAGGACTTGTGTATCTGGAGAAGAATTAATGGAAAATGTTATAGGTTAAATAATTAACTACGAGGAATAAACGGGCACTCTAGACAGACGTATTACGTATAGCGACCAGATTGACTGTATATTGAAGAAGACCCAAATTAAAAGTACCCTATAATATGTATACCTACTATAACTATAATACGCCTTTTATTCCCGAAGGGGTAGGCAGAGGTGCACATTACGGCACGTAATGCCGCTATACAATGTACACCCACTTGTGTTATAAGTCCCATGTAATAAGGGGGTGAGAATAGCTTGTTATTTCCAGATTTGTTGGTAACAGTAACAAATAAAAGTATTTTAGTCTTAAGCGAAATACAGCGCGATACTGACCTTCATTCCGTCTGTAACTTGACATTTAAGAAATGTCTTTAACATTTATAATTCCTATTGAACATGCTTGAGGATTTCTGTACACAGTAGAGTACTAGTCTAGAACATAAGATGCCTTTCTTTATTAGAAACACAATCTGGGAATAGGGAACAATCTGCCGGCTTTTGTTTTTTCTGTGAAATACGACCAGGTCAGAATAAGAATAGTTACTTTCTAAGTCTGTGTGTTCCATATTCGACCACATCTTGGCTTCGCCGTTCTGGCAGAAAGCGGGTTGGTGGCCAAGCGCAGAATTATAAAAAAAAAAACATTTATCACAATGTGTGTTTGACCTACCTGGTGTCCATTCCGATGAAGACACTGGCCTTCAGGGTCATATCAGCCTTGACCTCCTGAATGATCTCCATCGTCGTCGCCTCCAAATCATTGTCACTGGAAATAAATAGAAAGGGTGTTTTGAAATAAGTGTTGGTTAGGGAAATAAGCGGCATACCTAAATGACTAGATAAAGATTAATGAAATTCAAGTTAGAGGTCTTGAGGCTCAATTCCTCATCTTCCTAAATCCCCAATCCTCAAATACCTAACTCCCAAACGGCCAGCAAAGTACTTCTAACAACTCCTCTATTGTTGTAACTATCAGGCAACTGATCTGCTCGTTTAACGGCTAATTCGATAAAAAATGGCCAAAAATAGCTTTAGATAAAATAAAACTTTGTCCTTTCACCTAGAAACTAAAAATAAAGTAAATCGAAAGTGAACCTCAGTTTCAGTACTTGATGTAAATGTAACCAAGGTGAGCAGCCTGTCAAGTCTCATATCCTTTAATAAAATTGCTATCGACGAGACGAAACGAGAGCGCGTTCGGCGCTCTTATTGGCCGGTGCGAATGAACCAACCAATCAGAGCGCCGAACGCGCTCTCATTTCGTTTTCGTTCAACGTAAAACAAACTCGTACTAAGGGTACTGATCAGATTAACTTGTAAATCAATTAACCCAGACATAGCACGGTGCGTGACGTCACAACAGTTCCTTTCCAATTGAATGCAGTATTCAGGTAATTAACTAATTCATTTGACATAAGGAAACAGAAACAAGGTGTTGTGGGAGTAAATGTGGGCTTGAATTGCCTACAATGTGATCTTTATATGAATAGCTTTAGTTCACTGTTTTAGAAATAGGATGTTGATTGGTATAATGATTATAACATCAATAATTATAGAAAACTCTTTCGTTATTGACAGTGTACAGCCAAAGTTACAAGATGCAGGAAGCCAATTTGTATAATAACTCAACGCGCACGCTGTACAATACATAGGTAATGTTGGAAGAATCCCACTGTGACTTGAAATTAGTAGAGCTTTACTCAATTATTTACGTGAGTAAACCGTTATTTTCAAATAATGCCTTGTTTCTTAAGGACTGTACATGGTTATAGCATAACACTTGTATGTAGAGGAAGCCTATAGTCTAGCAGCAAACCGTCACTGTGACGTGTAAAAGGTTAACAAACAAATTATCAAACATTTTCTCTTTAGAATATTAGTATAGACATTATATTAGTATAGATTTCTTATGAATCAACAATGACAATCATTAGAAAGAAAATGTCGTGACTATAAAGACACACTATTCAATTGTTAAGATCGAGATACCTTGTTAGCCAAGCGATGTCAATTAGGACACGAACGTCTGTGACTGGCAAAGCATTTATTTGTAATCAAACTATAATAAAAATCGAGTCATTTTATAAAGCTAGACGCTCAATTCAAAGCGTAGATTAACGAGAGAAAATCAATATACCAACACATATACATATTATTATCACACGCACGAATCTGTGAGCGAAAACTAGTTCGTTTCAAAGCCCTTTTTAACAAGAATCGAGTTGAAATGAAGTTCATTGAAAAATGTATATTTAACATTATGTTTAAATTCGAACTCTGATATTTCCTAAATTTACGATCATATCCGTCAAGCGACAGTAGGAAGTACATACAAATGTGGGAGAGCAATGCTTCGGTACAAATGGGCCGGCTCAAGAGGTACCACGGCCTCACAGAAAACTGACATGAAACAACGCTTGCGCTGTGTTTCGTGGTTGGCTCGAAGTTACCGGAGACCTAGGATCACCGGGGTCCCAATCTTATCTATCCCAGTTTCCCCAATAACCCTGTGACAATTCCTAACCCGCAAAAGGCCGGTAACGCAGGAGTAACGTCATTAATGTTTCAATTATCCATGGGCGGCGGCGATTGCTTACTATCAGGTGATCCGTCTAAGCTCGTTTACAGTAGACCAGTAAAAAAAAACATTCAAAAATAGACCTCAAAATGATTGAAGTCCAGACTGCGATCCCCAACCTCTTTGACAAGCGTGGAGATCACTGCAAATTCTTTCAAGGAGGCCTTTGTTGAGCAATAGACGTCATCCGGCTGTTTATAATGACTATTTGCATCTTATTGTCATTGTAAAAGTCGAACGTGATGTAATGATTTGTTTATAAAACGACTGTCGTCATCAAACGGACTGAGTCAGACTTTGAACAAAGACCCCTTTGATAGAAGATTTGTGAAAGCAGTTTTTTGAAAATTTTAAGGATGGTGCGACCAAATACCCTGTTTTGGGCAGCCACAAAACGGTATTAGGAGATACTCGGGTACAATAAAATTAGAGTTCGATATTGGGTGCGAAGGGTCAATGACCTACAACCTACATAAGTTCGTATTTTTAATGTATGTAGGGGGTAAACGAGCGGACGGATTACCTGATGGTAAGCAATGAGCGTTGGCGATAGAAACACGCAGTACCAGACCCCTCTGGCGTTACGTAAGTCCATGGCATAACAACATTCTTTCATAGATATAGTCATATCTCACCTGACGTTAGCCAGTTTCGTCGCATGAGCCTCCCATTCTTCCTCCAGCATTTCACCGTCAGGGTCAACCAACTTCACACCGTTGTCGGGCTCCAAATTGTGCGATGCGGTTATCATCATTCCTATTGTGCGCCCTGGAATATACAAAACTCTTTGAGTAACATGCTAAAGGATTATCAACCTTATTGCTAGGACAATAAAGTGACACGAATATGTATCTTTCTGTAGAACTTCACACGCAAGATTGCACTGTAATACCTAGAGTATAAGGCGTATTTTGTAACGTAGTTAGGTGAATATGATCTGTGCAGATTCTTGCAACAGTGACATATCTATTCCTGAATCCTGTTCGGCAGTAGTTAGCCTAATTTCTGTAGTATTGTAAAATCTGCTCCAGTTCACTGATCGTTGGCAGTACGCGGGATTACGCATCAGTGGGTAAGAACAAGATGGTGGTAGGAGTAAAATACGTATTGTGATAGTATGACGTTATTATAAAAAAAAATACTCAAGAATTCCTTGTTAGTAAACATAAACACTTACATTATGCCTGCCTATATCACTCTGAAGGGGTACTTAGAAGACCCTGAAGCTTTTAATTAGATTTGGACATCAGTTATGATATCAGTCTGATTATATCCCCAAAGAAACTCTCTTCAGAAAATCCAAAATAGACTACTATCATCCGCCTTGAGAATTTTGAGCTCAACAGTCGTAAAAATGTCAGCACCTATACATCTTAAGACTTAGGTACCAGTCTGACATTGAATGACCTAGTTCAAGCCAAAATAGCCTATCTTTTTCAGTATTAGCGGTTCCAATATCCACGCCTAAATCCACCCAGACTCAATACATCGTAAATAGAGCGTGAAGGACACGGAATAAGGAATGGGGGAGGCCTACATTTCGTGACTCAGCCTTTGTAAGGAAAAACCCGTAAAGTGCTAGCCTAACTGTTGTATTGAGGGTTCTTTATGTAATTTAAGAAGATAATATGGTTCCGAGTTTTATTATTTATTGAAAAGCTTTTGGTTCTAAGAATTGTTTTTTATTTAATAGGTTATTAGAATACCTTTAAATTAAGATATCTTTTAACAAAAACACTAGATTTTTAGAGGTATCAATCTAATCAAGTAGCAGAACTACTTCCCCGTAAATGAAAATGATAAATATTTATTTTGCAAATAGGTTACAATGTAACTCTTTTACACGTCAATCTCCTAAATAACTAGATGAGGCCGGCATTTCCTATTGGACTACTCTGAGAAGAAATGCCGAAACAAATTCAGAAAGTTTATTACCAAAATCTTTGATCTTTTCCTGACCATTTTCTAATTAGGTACCATTTAATATCAATACAAATTGAATGAAGCGGATACAAACATACAATCTAACATTACTTATCGCTAAAGCAATATAAGAAAATTAATATCTCCTTTAACATTTCTTCAAAACCCCGTCATATTCAAAGTTCCTGAATAAAAATGTCAGTGAAATCGGTCGTGGCTTCCTCGAGGGGCATTCCGTAATACACGTGGCAAATTGATTTATTTATATAAATAGAATAGACGAGACGGCTAGGGTTGTTAAACTGTACAATTCGTTGCCCTACAGACACAATCGAGAGTAGAATCCAATCCACGATCGGAATTCATGAGACTATACCAGTTTAAAGCGACAACCTTGGACAAATGTCAAAGGTTTTGAGAAGCGAAAGTTATTTAAATGCTTTGAATAACTTAGCAACGGATATTTTATGGCTATAAATAAACTAATAAGATAATACCTATTAGCTAGTGTTAAGTAAGAAATTGTCGGGTTTCGGTATTAATTTCGGAGATTTTCTTAAGCAGTTCTTAAGTATCGGTACTTAGTCTTAATTTGTTATTAAGTACTTATCTATATGTTATATGTAATCTGTTTACCTAGTACTTAATAATATGCAAGGCAATCTAAGCATATATCACTCAAAGGTGACTGACCGATTGACTGATATCGTGATCTATCTACGCACAGCCCAAACCACTGGACGGATCGGGCTGAAAGACATGCAATTTGAGTTGTTATGACGAAATAAAATAGGGAATCCCTAAGGGAATAAAATAGGGGATGAAAGTTAGTATGTAACTTTGTTAATTTTAAACCGATCGGGCTGAGACTTTGCATGCATAAAGCTACTATGACGTAGGCATCCTATAAGAAAGGATTTCGATAAATACCATTAATAATTAATAATACTTTTTAACACGAGTGAAGTCGCGGGCAAACGCTAGTAAATAAATAAAATAGCGTTAAAAGTTCTTTAGCAAGCTAAACACATCTTGAAAACGGCTGGACCAAACTAGCCTTTATTTACAAGAAGATTTATGCAAAGAAGTAGCTGGGAAAAGCTGTGAAAGTTGAAGAATGGCAGTCATGCGAAGCTGGAGTGGACCGCTAATATTATTATAGAAACTGGTCTTTTTTAACAATGGCTTCTTGTAGTAAGGCCCAAAATCAGCACGCACAGATCTTTACGATATTAAAAATGAGAAGGTACTTGAAAGTCAAGTACTTAGTCACTATACGGTACTAAACTAGAGTTCTTGAGAATGAGAAGTCAAGTATGTTTACATCCACATAACTGTGAAGGTTGTATAACCTTGAAGTGTGTGCTTCGTGTCTGATTAAAGTTTAAGGTTCTCAAATAATCTTTCTTAACCTTTTGTATATAAATAAGACAACAATATAAAATACATATATTGTGTCTCGCGTGGATCCGCACTCCCGGCATACCACGAGTTAAACGACATTGGTATGTTGAAGTCTACCTTTTATGCACACAATTGCAGCAATAGCAACATTAACAGTCCGTGGCAGTCAATTACTGGCATATGGGCTTCCTCTATATAAGAGTGTTACCCCGTTTCCGCGCAGGGCCGGAGATTAATAAAGGTTCAGGCTGTCTTGTCCTTTGAACGTGAACTTGAGCTGTATAGTCCCTAAATCGGTACTGATGACTAGTAAGAGCCTTGTACTACTCCTACAAAAGAACCAATTGAGATTACCAATATTGTATATCTTTTAGAACAAAGAGATCATCTTTGGCCTTTCCGAGTACAACCTGGGTAAACAATAACATCTTATTGTACTAAGTAGTTCACGATAACAATGCGGTGCGACAGTAACAAAGGCCTTGCCTGGTCGTAATGTGGAGCAGCACTCGATTAGCTAGGTAAGTCGAGTCTAGCTTCTATGTTAATGTGTACGAGATCTGAGTTCTTAATTAGTGTATAGATTAACATGGTACCTATATTGCTTGAGATACGGTGTGATATATATTTGAAATGTTCTTTCTTCGACCCATTTTTTACGATTACATCACTACTTATCATCAGGTGGGATTGTAGTCAAACATTAGTTTCTATCTTATATTTTAAATGTTAAAAAAATGTGGATTATAATATTTAGGGCATTGAGCCTTGAGAGATTTGAGTAGATGTCGGATTTGACACGGAATGACTAACTCAATTATGTAGGTTTGCGGACTATCTAGCTGGTTTACCGGGGCTCCGGCTCAAAAAGCAGGAGTAGAAATGGGGTGGTTTTTAGTCAGTAAGAGTCTAGCATTTATGAATACATCTGTTATAAGTTTTGTCTTATCAATAAAATCATCACGATTATAAAGCTTCGTATAATATTACAGGATTTCTGTCAGGTAAAAAATCTAGTATCAGCAGTTGTACAGTTTTATTCGGAATCTAGCGAATCGATTCAGAGAATTTGTAATAAACACGCAACCGTGAGCCTATACAGTAGTAGACAGCTACTAAACTAACACTTTTAGGTCTACTTCAGAATACATTAGCTAGTCTAGACCAGTATAAATGAATACTTGTACTTGTTTAAGATTGGAAGGAATCCATAAAAAATCATAATCGTCAACTTTTTTGCAAACAACAAAGATCACAAGGAATATGAAAATGGTCATAGATCTACTCCATTCATGTACCATCTCATATCAAATACCGCATCAACAACATTATAATCTTAATCTTTCGATGGTAAACTAATCATTGTCGACATGAAGTCATTTGTCCACAAGTCCATACTAGTACTTACGTACATGTAACTGTTCCTAGCTATGTTATGTAGTAGCACAAGTTTTCTGACGCAAGGTCAACCGGGGCATTAGCAAGCTTTGTACACTAAGCGAGTTCATAAGAACTTTCAACTTGGACACGCTTTTATATCAATAAGCTAAATGTGTTGACATAATGAAATGAATGAATGAAAGACGCAATACATTAACGAAACTAGGTCGAAACGTGGAATAGGATTATCTTTTTTTTTATACCACTACGGTGGCAAATAGGCACACGGCCCACCCTATTATAAATGGTTACCGTGGCCTATGAACGCTTACAATACTTTTTTTTGATTTGGTAAAATCATCCAATGACTTCCCCCGCCTTGGGCGAGGCGGGAGGGAGTGTCAGACTCTTACTGACTAAAAACCACCCTGATCCTACTCCTGCTTTGAGCCGGAGTCCCGGTAACCGCTTACAACACTTGGGGCATTATATGCTCTTTACCGACCCTTAAGAAACCTGTTTACTGCCTTCTTGAAAAACCCAATATTGTCTGTAAATATGTTTCCAGGATTTTTCAAACAATTCTTTGGTGTAGGTTCTTTGGTTATTTGCTTTGCTTTCTATTATGTTAATATTCCTAAAGCGTGTATTCCGTGCCTCGGTGCCATCAGTCCCGGTTGTCACACGAACTTTCATAGTTATGTGCCTCAAAAATCACACTTTAGCCGTTTATGGAGGGGAGATGCTAGTCACTGGATGTAAAATATTGGCATTCAACTGATTTTGGATGACACTAAGTTCCGATTCTAAGTCCCAACGATAAATTAGACACTATCATTTTATATTTTCTGCCTTATAACATCACACAATCACAAGACGTCCACTGAACGTAGGTCTTCCTCAATGATCACCAGCAGCTGTTGGAAACGACTGATATCCAACAGTACCCTGCGTATTTTATCAGGTCAACTGTCTGACTTGTGGGTGGAGGACCTGTACAGTAGCTTGCGCATACGTGGCCTCCATTTGACAACAGTTTTGAGGCAACGATTTTTGATCAACATAGTACATAAAGACCCAGATAAATGATTGCTACTACTGTAACCTTACCATTCTTCACCCTGGACCGGATAACAGCCAACAGTCCCATGCGGTAGACCACATGTTCCAACAAGATGGCCCTGGAACAATAACAAATAAAGAAGCTTTAGTTACTCAATCAATCAAAATCATTTAGTTAACTACCTACCTGTATGTTAAATAGAGCATTTTCTGTCTGCTGTGGTGGTTATTTTTGGCCATGAATCATTGCACCGCATTTATTTTGGATGATACTTATTTAAATCCTGAAATGTATGGAGAGGGAAAGTAGGTATATTATTGCAGCCCACCTATTTTTGTCAGTTATTTTTCAAATTTGTAAATCAAAATTCTATTAGTAATAGGCATTGTACCTTGCCAGATGTCAATTAACGAGAATATTACAAGTCTTTCAACTGTTTAAAAATTGAGTTACAAGTCTTTTGACGTGTAAAAGTGTGATCTTGTTACCAACTTGCAGAAATAAATATAATTTCATTTCCCATTTCGTAATCATTCATTGCCAGATAGGTACACAACGAGAGTAGAAATCGCAACAGAAAGTTTCAGATACGCAATTTTCTATTACGAAAACAAATAACTACGCAATTGTTTGACAACCGATACCGTTGTGTGTTTGTCAATGATATCAACTAGGCTTGCTTCAACCAGTCACCAGTCACTACATAAATAAACATACATACGTATGTACCTAAGTACAATAGGACTATTGATAAAAACATTGCACCTTTCCCCACCAAGTATTGATTTTTTGTGTCACTCCGTTATCTTACTAATGACAATAATCTTTTTTTGTTCACGGCTTGGAAAAGTCCGTATGGAAAGTGTGATAATCTAATCTATCAGATATATTAGGTAAATAGGTTGATATGTATCTTTGTATTTTGTGAGTGCCAAAATTAGTATAACTAAAGGATATAATGAATTTGTCTGTTATAGTAACCAGAATATGGATTCTGGCCACTGTAATAGACTTGTGCAGGTCGAGGTTTTTATAATCGTAATACCCAGTGGCATTTTTCACGACCCTGACAAACTTCAACCAATGGCATTTGCAACCACTTAGTGTCTTTTGGAGGACAAAAATCAAATCAAATTGGATTTTGGAGGATTGTTTTTTTTTGCCAGGCCCGCCATTTGCCAGGCAGGCTCACTTGTCAATTCTTACTTCAATGGTTTTTTGGTGAAAATTGCAAAGACCGTCTCAGCCAAAACCGTCAAGGAATGAAAATCTTGAGTACAAAAACTATAGTAGATACATAAATCTAGTTAGCCATTACAAACGGGCTACTTATCATTACTCTTTCATAAACGGCCACATTGCATGGATAACACTAATGGTTATGCCACAATATAATCACATTTGGTTGGTAGATTAATTATTGCAGATGTTATCTTGGCTGCGTGTGCGCAGGTACAGTATACGAGTTCATTAGCTCTCGGAATAATGTTGTGATTTGTTAAACGGTTGCTGTATTGTACTGAATTTCTTTCGCTTTGAAATTTGGGTTATGGCCTAAGAACAATTTTAGATAGACCCGGGCAGATAAGTCCGAAACCGCAAAGCACAGCAAAGGCTTCTAAGTTTTCAGTAACTTAACTGCGATATCAGTCACCTGCCAAGCCTAGGGAATAAGAGGAAAGCCGTTGTTTATCAGTCTGGACGTATATTAAATTTATTTCTTAATTAAAACACGTAGTTATTGGCTTCCGTCCATTTGCAACTAAAATGAATGAATGATCAATGACGGGACGTTCAACCCATACTATTTTAGTATTTCTATTTTTATAATTATCTATTTCCATCTAGCCGTTGACTCAGCGGTGGCAAGTGCGACAATCGACCTCGAAAGTCTGGCATTCTTAATATCTGATTATTTATTGCTCACCTCAATTTTATAGGTACAGGCGAAAATTTTAATATAGGAACAGCAGTTTTGGATGTGACACTAGTTGGGCCAATGACACCAGCATTAATGAATATCATTATTGGGTCTGGGAATGATACTTTAAAAAAATAGGAGAAAGAAGGCCGTTCACATTTATTTATCCATAACATATAAAGCAAAAATCATAGTTTCAATGTCAAATTTTCCGCAGTGGAGACCAACCACACCTAGGTTAATGTAGTGTGAGCGTTCTCCAGTTAGATGTGAGTGACGATATCCGCAGTGGTGGTGATAACAAGAGCTGAAGATCGAGCTCAATGGAGTGCTATTGAATCAAGAATCCAATGTCAAGCAGTAGATGAGACTACCTAGCTGGTTTACTGGGGCCCTGGCTCGAAAAGCAGGAGTAGGAACGGGGTGGTTTTTAGTCAGTAAGAGTCTGACACTTCCTCTCGCATCGCCCAAGGCAGGAGAAGTCATTGGACGATTTTACCCACTTAAAAAAATTAGTGATAATTAATAATAAAGGAAGGTAGGGAGGCCTTTGCCCTGCAGTAATAAATCAGTGGATGTAAATACGCTGATGACGTTATTTGGTCCCTATTTCACGTCTAGTTGAGACTTTCATAGATAAAACTGACAGTGAAAAGTCTATATACAATAGAGGCAGTCGTATGATAACTCTATTTGCAATCGATTAGTAATTAGGTCACGTAGGTACACGTAACTGACTATGCAGTGGAGCGGTAAACTGGTAAATTCCTAGAACACAGTAATTTATCTTGTCATTAGAGTACATTTCAATATTTCATCAGTTATATTGTGATTGTTGTGAATCCTGTTTAAGGGGGAAGATTTAAACCAATTGCCAAATAGCGGTTTGTGCAAAATAGGACAAAATTGCAGACTCTGTTGAATTAAAGATTAGGTATATAATATAAAACCTCAAATACGTACTTAACACACTTTGTCTTTAGAATATTTCTTTTCTTTCTTTTTATTATATTCTACCGAATCGAATCAGAAGAATGTTTGTTTGAATGTGGATTCAAAATTGGAAAGTTAAATCGATTTTTTTATCAAAAAATATCCCAAAAAGAACCAAACCATCCTTATTAAAACTACTTCGTTGGCCGATCGCAAGAGCGACTACCGGGCAAAGGGTCTCGGGTTCGATCCCCGCGTCGTGCAAAGAATTGCTGGGTGTTTTCGGTTATTCAAAAATTAATTAGAAGTAGCACGGAGTCTAGAAATGTGCCCGTGCATATGGAATATTATTATTTCTCCATTAAAAACCTTTTATTTTTGCGAAGCCGGATAAAAACGCTTAAGTTTTCTGAAAAGAATCCAGTCTCCTCTCCACCTAGTTATAGATGGATGCTGTCCATCTTCATGACAAGCCATCTTTTACCGGTGTCTTACTTACGACACTGGCTTCCCGTTACGATGCGGTTATTCTTAGCCACGATCACACGGCGCTGGCGGAATCCACATACCGATGTCTATCCGTCCTACCTGTTTTATATTTATTCTGACTAACTATATGAACTGCGGAATACAATCGATTATGTGATTCATTCTTTATGTTACTCGGAACTCTCTGAAGTGATTGACGCATCGATATGTTGAATTGTTGATTATGATTAACTAGTATTTTTATACTTAGTTAATTGTATCTTTGTGTTATAAGTGAATCATTGGACAAGTGATTGCAAGGGTGAATGACATTGTTGTTAGATATGAGAAGGGCATATTACGTTTAGCAATAAACTCAAAGGAAAAATGATAAACAAAATGCGTTCCAACAAGGGACATTAAAATCCTATTCGTTATTCCGATCTGAGAAGTCCAATTTACCTCAGAAAGATTAGGATCAGAATCAAAAGTTAAATGCTGATGAAAGTTTACCAGTCTATCAGCAACTGGAGCGTGTGAAAGGGGATCACCACTCAGTGCCATATTATTTAATCCAAACTTGGCAATACTTTGGGCACCAGCCTACAAGGGGGCGCTGCACCTTAAAAGGCTCGTGTCGTAGTGGCCCAGATGGGTTCAAATCCTACCAACGGCAAAGTACCACTGCGACTTTTTCCAAGTTATATGTACTTTCTGAGCATATTTAGACATCATTGACTAACGGTGAATTTAAACATCGTGAGGAAACCTGGACTTATAATTTCTAATTATATCTTGGTTATAAGTATATTATATACTTATATATTTATATTATAAGTTTGAAATTGCCAATCCCAGTGAGCAAGCGTGGTGGTTAATGCTGATTTTTCAAACCTTCGAGCTTCGCCGTGCGAGAAGAGGCTCTTGGTCAGCAGTGGCCACTCACATAGAGAGACGGCAGCCCAAAAATTTGGGGGCCCCTATGAGATGCTTTTCTAGGGCGCTCACTAGGTTTAACCGCCTCTGTCACTATTAATGCGCTAGCGGTTTTTATACGAATGACTCACCTACGTAATGTTTTTTACCAGTTAACAGTTAAATCCTTTCATAAACATTACATAACAAGACTGTTATGCTTTGCCTGTTAAGTAATTGCTAATTAGAATCGGCATGCGATGCTATGCTAGGAATTTTAACGGCGAGCTTATTACATATTAATACTTCACGCTTGAGTAGGCCAGACAGGTAGAGGTGAACTTATTTATAGACTGTCACAGCACATCAAGCTACCCTTTTCTGTTGAAAGATTTGCAACCTTATTAATTTGGAGATAAAGTTGAAAATCTAATTTTGACAGTTTATGTTTATTTGATAACCTGATGTGTTACTTTTCTCCCGTTATATCATCAGTACCATGTAGTACCTAATAGCCTATAATGATGCACTACATATTATAAATCTAGGTTTAACATAACATGTAAGAATTGGCCTAGTTATCAGGTGAAAACATAATGACTTACCAAAATCTGTATTCTTGTTAATTACTTCCAGAAGCCAAATAAAAAATCAAATAATTTATGAGGGCCATAAATTAAAAAGGATAAGTATTTTGGATGTTAGATACATAAGGGTTTTATTAAATAACCAGTACTATTAGGACTACATTTTATAACTGATCAATATTTAAATAACAGTGGTTTGAATTTAGCACTCAATAAAAATTTATAAAACTTTAAAAAACTAAATAAATAGTTTATTTTATACATAACAAATGTTATTACCAATTTAATTTCATACATAAATATAGGAAAAACCACGTTTAGATAACAAATAATAAAGTCAATATATGTTTTTAAGTGGTTGGCATGTTGCCAGAAGTAATATATTGGAAAAGGTGTGTGGGGTACGGGATCAAAGTGGTATTTTTATTGTTTTAGGCATTTGCATTGGCGGATTTGTTTGTGCAATCTGGTGTATGTTAGCCTCAATATAAATACGTTGCTATTTTGCGCATGTATTTTATGTAATGCAAATTCTCCTAATTTTAGATCTGTGGGTTGTTATTTCCTGTAAGTATGTGATTGAAATACGTCTTAAATACCTAGTTAAGAACCAAGTTTTTTTAAATTAATGGAAGATCCTTGACTATATTTATTTCAAAATGCATTATGTCCACCTTTCTCAATAAACTAAATAGTTATCTTTATCAATAATATTCAGTTCAAACATCCAATAAGTTAAAAAAATGTCCTCTTATTTATCACTTAGGTTGTGATCGGAATGAACTCATTAAAACAGCTAAATTAACACATGACCTTATTAATTGATAGTGACCTACTGCTACCAGCAGTGTTAACTAAATATTAAATAACATACATACAGTACTAAATACTTAGTAATATAATAATGTGAAAATGTATTTGTTTGTTTATATTTCTATCACAACACAATGGGGTATTGTTATAGTTATTTGTGATCCAAATAGTACCAATATAAGAACACCCCATTTATATATTGGAGCTCGAAAGAACTCCCAGTTGTGTTGGATTATAGCTAGTAGCTAGAGAATGATAGAGGTACAGTTCTTTTCTTTCACCTTGCATGCCTATATACAACTAGAAATATATTTAAACCAACCTATCAATATATTTAAAATTAATACCCAAAATGTCTTTTAGTTAAGTACCTATTTAGGTCTCATTAGTACATTAAAAAATAAGATGAAAATTATAGCCAGAATTTAGTTCTAAATTGAGTACCATTTTAGTAATCTAGTGTTAAAAACTAGAGCATAATTATATAATGCATTAAGTATTGCAGTAATTTAAAACAGTTGTTAACAAATCCATAAGTATACTAGCCTTGAAACTTTCAAATACCTAATACAAAATAAGTTGCAGCAATAGCATTTCAAGTTGCAAAACTACACTAATTAATATTACACTTCAAAGTTAAGGAAACAAGAAAATAATTGAATGTAGGGAATTGTTGTATTTTAATACTATTAAAAACCCAATATCTTTATTTATACCTATTGTATTAACCACAAAGTGCAGTTAATTTATTTATATAAAACATTTTATTTATACATTTAATTTTCATTACTTAGAAAATGAATTTCCTCAACTTATTTATATTTAAAAAAATCTTATTAGATATCTACTACTTAAAAACGTGTAGATTTCATACAATTTACTCCGGAAAAAGGTCACACGTGAGATACAACAAAAATATAGATTATAAATTTGACCTGTGGCCTCTTTATTAGAGCAAGTAGGTTTATTTCTGTAATGATAATACTCTATGGCACGTTTTACCACCAGTGAGTGAGTGAGCCATAATAAGACACAATATTCTATTTTACAGCCCCCCCACATAGCTCAGTGTTATTTGAAAAATTGTGTGGGAAGGTTTTATGCAGCTTTGTTTGTTTGTCATTTTAATTGATAAGGCCTTAGTTGTTAGCATTTTCCTCGTAAACAGTGAATAATTTATCAGTGCACTGTATAACTCAGTACTTTTGTACTATAGGGCTTATCTACATCAGATTTTGTCCCATTGTTTTGTCTTTACATCACGAGTCATTGACCATAATCACAGCCAGTTGTGTCAGTGACTTCCCGTTACGATATAAATTATTACAGATGACTCACAAATTGTTACTATTGCTTATTATCGACTTTTATGAACACGACAAGCTGCTTACGTGACCAAATCAACAGAGCATAAGAGAAAGGTGCGGCAAAATAGTGTTTATTTTGCTGTTAAGTGTTTATTTTACACAGACACAGAAAAATAATTCAAAAATTATCGTAAAAATTGTACTCACTTTGTGCGAAATCCGGCTGTGCCGTATTGTATGAAAACATCGGTCGTTTTCGGATGCATTTCTCTTGCGAACGCGTACACTACCCGTAAACTACTTGGCGGCATTGTGATACGCGAAACTTTTTACAATCTCTTGATTTTCGAAACCGATATGTCTTCATACCATTCCCGCTCCGAAAACTAGTTTCAATGAAATTGTGACGTGATGACGTCGCGATCTCACGTCAATCTTGATCGACTGAAATATTACCCGACCGAAAGCAAAAGTAATGCATCAAATGTACTGTCGCTACGTGATCTGCGTCAGAACTTTGAATGTTGAACGTTTTATTTAAAACACTGTATCTTTTCCACTTATCAGCATAATAATGACAACTTTGACAACGAATGTCATTGCACTATGCAGTAAAAAGTTTTGTTGTTTGAGTTCAAGTAGTTTTCGTTAGATGGCAGAGTGTAGCCTTAACTTTTATCATAGTTTTGCTACTGGGCAAAAGATGGCGCGCTTAGTGAAAAGATGTTCTGATTAATTTTTATTATTTTATATTTACTATTTTGTTCGCAGAAATTTCAAATTTTTAACAAGCTGTTTAGTCAGTGATATTAATAATTTTCCATCAGCGACGAACAGCAGCTGGATTATCTACCCATACATACATACATACATAACCTCACGCCTGTCTCCCATGGGGGTAGGCAGAGACAATGGAACGCCAATTGCCACGGTTCTTACACACTTCTTTCGCTATTATTATCTACCCACTTTACAAAAATGTGTAGATTAAATAATTTAGTCCGAGTTATACTGAAAAAACCTTTTTTTACGCACAAATATTAATTTATATCTGTATTTAACTATCAGGTACTAGACTACTAAATAATTTTACAAGACAAATTCGACATTTGTGCAACTAAATTACCAATATAAGTTGACCGCTTGCTGTGGCGCCACTAGCAAACAAACTAGTTCATTTGTGTTATGTTTTCAGTTGTACAAGGGATCAGCTTATATTGGTTAATGTGCCTCACATTGTTAGTTTCGCTTGACATCTCTAATGAAGTAGTAAAGGCGACGCAACTAATAGACGCTTGGCTGACAGCCAGTGGCGCTCGTTGTCAACTTTGATTACTGTCAAAGCTTGCTGCTTGGAGTATGTAATCTATCTATTCATTATTTAATTATATTCATTAAGGAAAATTTTATCCTGATAATACTTAAGTAATAAATAACAGATACACTATATTCGTTTAAATCCAAATTAGGTACTTAGGTTAGTTATGAAATAAGATATCAACATGTATTGTAAAACAAAAAGATTCTCATTAAGAAAAATAACATGTCCCGAAAACGACTACAGCGCCACCTAGGCACGACGATTCGATTGACAAATAACAAAAAACACTAATAGTCGGAGTCCGTCATGAACCTCAAACCACACTAATATTAAATACTTAATTAAGTAAAATACTAATGAAAAGAAGCATTCCCCACCTAATTTATATCTATTTATGAATGACAGTAACACATGCGTGTATTTAGAGCTAAATTAAAACAACAAACGAGAGACCATTATTGCTAGGGGCGCCATGTTTTATTCACTGTGGAGGTGGGACACGTTTCACTACGTGACGCCATGGTACTGTTGCAAATACTTGCAATAGGTAGGGACTTAGTTACTTACCTAAGCTAAAATAATGGAAATACTATCTATTATTTTACTTTACTGCGTGCTAGAATTTTAAAGCAAGGGAAAACTGTAAGATAAACAGTTTATGAAAAATTCTCATCAGAAAAGTTTGATGAAAATTTTCGGGGAACCTCTGGCTGCAGGTCGCTTTCAGCCTGACGATTTGAAAAGTGGTTCTGAGTTCTGTCAAGAAACTAATTACCTACACAGGGTCCGTCGATGCCAGGATTTGCCGATCTCCTTTGGTTTAGACGAGTAGTGAAATTCCATATTTACTTACTTGTGAAAGGAACAGGAGAAAGTACAAATGTGGCGACACCTGATAAGTGACAGATCACAGAAGTCGCAATAGACTATCGACGAGCAAATCAACGGATGACGTCTTAAATATCCTGCATCGCACATATGAAGTTTACATGCGAATTAACAAGGATAGAAAATCCCATCGAACAACAGTTGGGCAGAAAGCCCGCCAGGGTGATCACCTCGCCTGGTCGGAGGATCCTCCTTTTCTTAGGGAACTTTACTCTCTGTTCCCTAAACAAACACAAATTTAACCAAATGTCCTTTATTTCTCATGGTCTGTCCTAAATACTCGTAGAGTTGTCCTACAACACAACTGTAGTGTTGTCACCGCAGTAATTACGGGCGTGGTCACGGTGCGCCCGCGCCGCGTCTCAGTAATTAATCGTGCAATTTTCAGTTAATGAGGTGCACGTTAGGAACAGTTACAATATTAGGAAGCCGCTTCATTTCACCGTTATTTACAGCTTTTTGATTTAATCATGTTGAGATCCGAATTAGTTTTCGAATGGGATTCATTTTCGTAAATATGATAAAATATTCTTGTAGAGAATTATTAAGATTTTAGATTTCAGCCATGATCGTTCCACTGCAGGCCAAAGGCCTCCTTACCCTCCTTCCACTCCTCTCTGTTTAAAGCTTCTAGTCTAGTTCAACCTTATCATAGCTTGAAAGGCTAATAGATCTAAGCGACAGCGGTTTTGTGATATTAATTTATATCTATACGTTGGCATTCGAAATCGCCGAATTTTTCTCCATCGAATGATGTAGGTATGTATGTATAACTCGATTTCGCAAAAAAAATGTGTCTCAGATCAATTTGCCTCCCAATCGTTCATATATTTTAACACGATCACAATACCCATGATCCCGTTATTCCCGTTTAAGTAAATCACGGAAGCGGTCTACACATTAGTCTGTCAATCGTCGCATGCGCAGGCGATGCGTCTAATTACTCTAATTACTAATTAAAAGCCCCAGCCTGCGCCCGCGTTTCAATTGAGCCCATCTGATATGTAAAGTGCTCTCGGTATGTTAGTAGGAATAGTGGAGTAGTAATTGGTGTCAGCTTCCTCGTGCCGTGAATTGTAGAAGTACTTTCTTGAGCTAGTTAAGTAATAGGTAATTTTTTACTTTCTTAAATTCCTTAAATTCCTAACCCCCAAAAAGACGGCAACGCACTTGTAACTGTAACGCCTCTGGTGTTTCGGGTGTCTATGGGCGGCAGTGATTGCTTACCATCAGACGATACCGGCGTGTTTCATAAAAAAAAACCTTGCAGTGACACACGGCAAGTGACAGATGATAGAAATCGTACAAAAAACGTCGACGGTCGACGAAAAAATCAACGGATCACGTCATAAATCCTACATTGCAGGCTTGGTCAGAGATTCATCCTTTTCTTAGGGATTTTTAGATCTAATTTTAGTTTAGATCAAATTTTTGTAAACTCTCTTTTCCATAAAACTTAAACTTTTTAAATACACAAAATGGAATATAATGTTACATAAAAGTGGGATTAATGTCATAATTAAAAAAATGTCATAGGTAAAATAATGTCACTAATAAAATTGCAAAATTATTAAGATGTTTAGAGCCAGAAATGTCCTAAAACTAAGAACGGCCACAAGGAGGACGAGCAATTTAAAAAAATCAGGGATTTAACTGCGATTCCACACCGCCTGTCATAACATGACTAGGTAAGTAAAACTTGCGTTAAAATTTAAAAAGAAACCCCATATGTAGGTACTTATATATATGATAGTCTGAAGTTAATTGAGATCTAGCTAAACTGTTCTCAAACCGCTTTAAATACGTAATTAAGAAGCCATCGGTGTTGCTTTGAATTACCTTATTACCATATAAAGTAGGTATCATAAAATTACTTAGAACAAGCTCTTTGGAAGCCAAGTAGATGTTTAATAATATACTAGATCTACCTACTTAAGTATAAAGGCTATGATGTACGAATACGTAAGTATAAGGCCTGTACAGTCACTTGCATTTCTAAAAAATATTAGAACTTACAGTCATAGTCTTTAAAAGTTTTTGAACTGACATGGTGACTAATATTAGAACTGTAAAACGGGATGTTTACCATGTTTATTAATGTCTATGAGTTCCCGATATTTCGGCACTGTTGCAAGTGCCATGATCACGGATGAACTGTTGATGAATTTTTGGAAACTCATAGACATAAATAAACATGGTAAATCACCCGATGGTAAGCGATCAAATCTCGCCCCTAGACACCTCAGATGTCTCAGGTGACCCGTCTATTCGATTGCCCACTATTCCATGAAAAAATATTAGGATACAAAGAGCTGAAGATCGAGCTTAGTGGCGTGCCATTGGAGAAGCCTAGGTAAATCCAGTAGTGGACGAAAACGGGCTGGTGATGACGATGATATGTGTCACAAAGTTTATTAACATACAGATTTATTTCTGTAGCTGAATAATCTATTCTAGTACCTAAATAATAAAGATTAATTAACAAAGTAGCAATGGAAACACAGCTGACTGTAGTAGATCAAGTCAGACAAGTACAAAACAATTACGGCGACTATGCGATTAGTCGTTCGTGTGATTATCGTAAGGATAATCGCGGAGTCTGGCGACAATCTCCTGCGTCAATCAGGCCTCGATATAGCATGTTGTTATGTGTCGTTAGTGATACAGTTTGCTTGGTGCGCGTATGGTTGGCAACATATTGAAATGTTGTGGCGTGAAGTTTTAAATATTTTCTTTTCTTTAGATACTTGTTCCTGTTAATGGGTTTTGGAGAGAAAAAAATAATGCTGTATTAGGTAGAGTATTGGATACTTTCTTCAATAATTTGGGTACAATTTGTCCCTAAGGTTAACTGGTAGAAAATGTCAAAGTACATTTGTACCTACCGTTATGAATTTAAATACATATAAGTTTGAGCTTTAAAAATGTATTCATTGTTGTTAAACCACCAATTGGGTAGTCTCCAAGGTCAAAAATATTTTTTTTTCACATTTCAATACATTAAAATTTCCCAAAATAATCGTACTTTCATTCATTAATTTGACGTAAATCCAAATTATATTTTTTTAAATTCTAACAATTTTTTGAGAATTAAGTTCTGTGCTATTTGACGTAAAAATTTGATGACGTCATAAGAAGCGATCTCCTACAAAATTCATAGAAAAGTATAGTTTTTAACATTTCGATAAAAGTATTGAATTTGACTAGTTGGAAACTACCGTACACTACCGTACCATACACTAGGTAGGTAGAGCAATTTTTTCCGTCATCAGTACGTACATGGACATCAAACAACAACAACACAGACAGACAGACAAGCAATACTTCATCGTTATCTCCATCATTTCCAGTTAGTGCCTTAGTACCAAAGTACCAATACTGAGCTGTAATTAACCACCCCCCCCTCTCGTTAAACCAGTAGGTAGCAACCTAATGACTATAGTTTACAAACAAGAAACAAGACCATTGATTATTTTAAAATTAATTAAATAACGTCGACGCACGATAAAATTGTGAAAAATTACATGTTTTCGCGTTAAATATGTAAATTGAGGAGTGAGTACCAGTACCCTCAGTACGAGTTTGTTTTATGTTTAAGGAGATCGAAACGAGACCGTATTTGGCGCTCTCATTGGCCGGTTCGAATAAACCAACCAATTAGAACGCCGAACGCGCTTTAGTTTCGATTACTTTAAACGGAAAGCAAACTCGTACTAAGGACACAGGTTGTGAGTACTTGGTACTTGGGAGTGACGCCAAGACATTACAGTGATCGAGTAGTTGATTGTGGAGTATGAGCACTTTAATGATTCTTGTTCTTTTTCATATTTTTGCGCTTTAGTTGTTAATTTAATATCATGTGCCCCGAAGGGACAGTCACACAGAGTCAAGGACTAGAGGATTTGCATGTCCTTGTGTGTTATTTATTTTATAGTTGTCTGTGTGTAAGATAAGAGTAATTTATATGGTTACTAAGATTTACATTGACACTTCACTTAACTACAACACTAGGTCACAACAATTGCTCATAGAAGAGATGTTTTCTGGGATCAAACATGCTTCGTGCTATTTAGGTATACACATGTAAGCATAAATGCAACAGATATATACTAACATCAACAGCCTATTAGTGGCCCCTGCTGAGCAAAGTTTCTACTCACATGGAGATAGGTACTTACTTTTGTTCAATTTAAATTCGCATATGGGTCTCCAGCCATGGATATTATGGGATTACTTACACATTCACACATTTTAAAAAATCTACATGAATTCTTAGGGACTTTGGGAATTGCACACCAAACGCGCTTCATCCAAATCATCCAACCATGCACCACACAGTTTTTAAACTATCAAAAATTGTGCAACAAACAAAATTGTAAGTGCCTGCATGGTATCTCCGTCTGTTTCTGATTTCCTGGTACCAGTAGCCGCCAGCCACCCACTGAGTGCGCCCGCTAATACATATCTAATTAAATTAGCCACCTTTAACCAGCGTAAGTGCACTGTGCAATAAAATCTTAGATACCCGTAACCTCTGGGGTTTGAGGGTTCCGCTGGATTGATAAAGTAGGTTAGTGTTTTATTTTTGTAATAACTAAGTCGTACAATATTAAATGTACATTCATTCACTTCTAGAAAATTCTTGAAGAATTTTAATTTAAGAAGAACTTCTGTTCTTTATTTTAGGAATAAATTCAAACTGTTACCAGGTGGTAGACAATTTTGTTACCTAAGTCATAGAATATTGAATGAACATTCACTTCTAGCCATATACGAATTCTTTTATGGAATAGGGGGCATCTGATGGCAAACGATCAGCGCTACTCACCCGTAACATCAGAGGAGGCACAGTTCGTTGCCAGATGAGGAAACCCTAGACACCAGAGTGCAATTCAGACTTTTTACTTGTGGACGCGTACCTTTAATGTTTATTTACGTCACTGAGGAAGTGAGGACTTAGTACGCATCGCACGCAACGGATTTTAGTTTGCCTTGTATAGAAACTCATATAACTGCGTCCACTGATCCGCATCGTACGGACCGCATCATCAGCAATGCCTACATGCGATGCGTACTGATGACGTCTTACAGAATGCGTACGGATGCGTGCGATGCGTACGACGCGGGCCTGTGGACGCTTACCTTTATAGGCCGTATAGGTTGACATGTTTACCACTACAGAACCCCAAAAATCTACCAAAAGTACACACAATCCTACAGTAACACGCACACCTAGGTATGTCTGTATAAACAGTAAATGCTCATCATATAATGGCGGAGTAACGCATAAATGTATTATTACTGATATCATATGAAATTGTGGATAATATCATTGCTGTAATAGACCGCCTTAATGGGAACGCTTTGGTATTACGTACCAATTTCCCATGACCTCCCACTCCCCTTTGTACCAACTCTTACTAATGTAACATTTGCGTTTCACTTCAACCTTATTTTTGTAACTATAAGAGTGGGTTTAGCGTGTCTGGTTGTAATTGTAATGTGGTTTTGTCTTCAAAGGGGGAGTTTTAATACACGTTCAAAGTTCAAGCGACTTTGGTCCTTAACCACATTAAGTTATTTAGCCATACGCCAGCAATTTCGCTATTAACTATTAGATCGTTTTGAAATCAATTTCTGGTGCCACGTTACATTTATATTTGTTTTTTTCAACGCTATTTAATATAGTCTAATGTTTGCTTGGCTATGTTTTTCTTTTGTAACTACTGATATAACAAAAAAGTGTGTATTTAATTTAAAGATATGAAATGTTTGGTATATGACGTTCAGTAGCGATTTGAACTCTGGTTTTCAATTAAAAATTATGATCTTGCGGTTTTGTAGTCTAATAAATAAATTAGTCTATCTTCAGATAATATTATATCTGCTCAACTATAATAATTTAATTTAATGTAGGAAGTGTTCGTTTATTGACTTTCAGCAACGTCACGCCTTTTATCCCTGAAGGGGTAGGCAGAGGTGCACATTACGGCACCGTAATGCCGCTATACAATGTACATACACACCTAAATCCTGGGCCCAATAATTTCTAGACTCCGTGCTACTACTGAGACGAAAATCCGTAAAAACCCACTTTGTCCGACCCGGTAATCGAAGCTGAGACTCCGTATGTCCGGCAGTCGCACTTGCGACCACTCGACCAATGAGGCAGTATTGACTTTCAGCTCAGCTTTAATGGTTTTTCAGGTACCTACATCGTACGTAGCACTGCAAAAGGCAGGACACTCTCTACCCACTGTTTAGTTACGTACTGATACCTATTATAGGGGAAAGTATATAGTCTATCGGTAGATAGATAAGTGCAAGGATAGGTCCTTAATAAACCATTTTCAGGATAATCGTCTGTCAAATTAACTCTAGATTTTCAGAGATTTCTGAAGTTGATCAGCTTCGTGAACATTGACTTCGTATTACTTTATAATTATACTTTTAAATACTCTATTATAGACCAAAGTTGGACATTATGTTAAATAAGTATATTACAAAGATTATCATAGGATAAGATTATAATGGAACTTGGAACATAACGTAAAACAAGGCATGATGTTACTGGAGTCCAAACCCCCAAAAGTTTGCCAACGTACTTGAAATTCCTCTGGCGTTGTATGGTGTCTATGGCTGGCACTAACACTTATTTATTTGTTTATTTTATTTTTAGCCATGGTCGTCCCTCTACAGGGCAAAAGTCTCCCTACCTTCCTTCCACTCGTCTCTTTGTAGAGCTTTCTGCTTACCTACTTAATTGCTTACCATCAGACAAATCCGTCTACTCTTTTACCCCCGAAACACATACGAAGGTAAAATTAGATTCTTCAATACTTTTTTTGACCTCAAAGTGGGAAATCCTCATAGAGCCCTCTTGCCTGAGGAGTCAGAAAAGGCCGGTCAGACTCTTACTGACTAAAATCCCCGGTGTCCCGTCTCCTACGTGGGTACGAGGGCGCAGGAAACGAAATTCTTCCACAGCCTTCCACTCCACAGCCAGCTTGATTAGATTCTAATACTTAGCTCAAATAAAAATTCCACGGAACTAAAAAGGAAATTCCTAGTCCCGCTACAGCATAGCCAATAAATAAAGAAACACGTACTCATTAATAAGAATCCCATCGAAGTACTAACACAGCATCCATCATCCAGCGGTGTGTGGTCTTGTCTCTGGTACAATTAGAGGGGCGCTATTGTGCCCCGTACTCTATACTCTATGGGAAACCGTGTTTGTAATGCCACCTCTAATTCTCGACTTTCAACTGTGATTTATTGTGTTTTTATTTTTTATTTATGATCGAGTCAAGGGCCAATGAATTTGAGATGTTATAATTAGTGGTTTATTAAGAGTTAAGAGGGAGATTGGCTTTAATTGTAGAGGTTTAATAGAAATTGTTATGCAAAGATGATTCGTTTTTAGAGAGATTTTCAATTTCAATTAGGTACTTTGTTACCTAAAATAGGGATGAAGACGGAGTAAGAAAATTAAAAATCTATTGAGTTCGTCAGTTAAGTAATGAAAACAATATTAGACACGTAATTTTTATTTTTTCATATAAGTTAACAATGCTTAGATTAAACAAGTCAAAGTTTTGGAGTGCGAGCAAATTCGTCATTTCTGCGTATAAAATGTACCTGGAAATGACGTCACTCGATATAATCAATATATCTTCTAACGTCTCCTTACTTTTATGAAGTGACAAAATTTACTGAAAATGACGGGTTTACTCACGTACATTCATAGAGAAAAGCTCTACAAGTTTCAAGTCACAGAGGGGCTCTTCATTATGAGCAGTGTGCGTCTGTGCGTGTGTTATTTAAATATAGTTTAATTACTTTTTATTTTAGAAACCAATCAGATATTCAGCTTGTCCTTAACATAACTGCTTAGATACTACTAAGTCACATCTTTCAGATCTTACACAATCCAAAAACAAAAACACCATCAAATAAAATCACCAAATTATTAATCCAAACATCTAATTTCCATTGAATAATACGTTAAATTGATGCAAACAGACAAACATACACACATACATAAAGCAAGCTTTCTCTCACGCCTACATTACTAGAAGGTAAATGTTTTGTCCGTGTATCCATTTGCCGTAATGTTGCTATCATATCACGATTTCCTAATATAAAAGCTACGAGGTGGTCTATGAAGATTGCTTTAAAAAAATCACATAATAGTAACATTGATATTGAACGCGACCAAAGAGTCTAGAAGTCAATTAATTTTAGTCTATTTTAATATGATGCAGGCTTTTTTTGCTGTTCTTTATTTGAAATGGTTTTGATGTGATGTTCTTTATTTGAAATGGATTTGAAGTTTTGATTCGTTTTTTTTTTACTTTCGTGTTAGGGTGACTTTTCACCACTGTTGATAGAGTTACTGATAACTTAACTGCCATATTTAATATGGAAGAAAAGATAGTCAAATGCGCTACAGAAATTAAACCATTAAGCTCGTTTGTAATTACATTTAGTTATTTTTTATAATATTGACAATATTACACAGACGTGTTAAAATAGTTATTAAAATATCATATTCAAATAACTACGTGTTCCTATTACAAGTAACGATATTCAATGACTAATCAATAAAATGAATAAAATCATAAAAACGACGTAAACTCGTATGTTACCACAAACCAGTGGCTACTGCTTTTACAAGCTAAGTAATATTTTATTCAAAACGGTCTATTGCTAATCAATCAATCAACCTATCAATTTGCTGTCATTTTTTATCACCGCCATCTTGATTGCTAACTCAGTAGACATTTTATTGCTAGCTTATTCACAGGGCTTTTTAAAATTTAATTAATATAACGTTGTATCAGTTTTTATTAAACACATTGTCGATGCCAATAAAGTTAAGAATATAATAAAATTAGTACAAATCCACTATGAGGCGATGATAACTCCTTGCCTGCTAATAGACAGGCTGGCTATAAAGCCCACCTTATAGATACTCTATGGAGCAATAAATGAATAAAAACAATTACAGTATTACCAACTTAACAAAACATATACAAGCGAACACTTCAAGCAATACGACTTTTATGCCGTCGTGTTAAAGTTCAAATTGTAAAAGAGTTGAAATGTATCCTTTTACCAACTTTAAAAATAATTTTGGGCGGAGTGCGTTGTGTGAAAAGAGTGGCGCTACGTCACAGGCGGAAGCGATGGCGTTCTGATTTTTTTATAGCAAAACATTTTCCATTATGAATATTGATGTGTCGAATTAATAATTTCAAACGATGATACAGTTTTTGCAACGTTCATTAGTGTCAGCGAGATGGTTTTTATAATTGCCATATAATATCAATTAGGTGGCCATAATAAAAGTCTAAGTATCTTCGTTTTAATTAGAAAACACCTAATGTTGATAATAAATCTGGTTTTTGTGTACCAGTGGGTATATTATTGCGATTATTGGTAATTCGGTTATTGATATAATATTTTAGGCAATTATTAATTTTAATGGATATCGTGAAAGACGATTCCGGGTGCGTTGATGTTTGCTTATTCAGGTTAATTTGTTCAGTAGCCTTTACTTTTTGTCCATTAAAACTATCGTTAATATTACATTTTTATAGCTTGTTGTTATTGCTTGCACACACGTATTATTATTATGTTTAGTTTATAAAAAGTTTTTTTTTAAGTTATAGACTTTAGTACAGTGAAACTTAAGTTAATTGTAAGTAAATAAGTAGTCCCTTATATAAAACTATTTTTGTGATATTATAACTATAATCTGTATTTATATAGGTTGCTGAAAAGGACATTGTTACTTTTTATTTTTAATCTCATTTAATTATTAGGTGTGTTATAGGCTTAATCACGTAACTGTTTGACGATGAAATCGACTAGTTTCAAGCCAACGACGCGGTGATTGTAGCGCTGCTACTGATTGTTTATTTAATCTTATTTCATTTTTAACTTAATTTAATTTTTGAAAATTATTGCAATAAAATAACCATAATCATTAAAGAAGTAAGTATACTCACTACTTAGAACCACACTAAAAACTTAGAGTACCTACTCAATCATATGCATACGCACTCCAATCCGCATTGAGCAAGCGTGGTGATTAGTGCTGAAACCTTCTCCATGCGAGAACAGACTTTGGTCAGCAGTGGCCATTAATAGGCTGTTGATGATGATGACTCAAACATACAAGTTACACAACCCGCTACCGCTTATAACCACACTCGCTAACTCCCACATCTTGCACCACACATGTCGGCGAGATGAAAGCGGTCGGCGCGTTTGAAGCTTCGCGGCGGCGCAATTAGGGCTCTCAGTAATGAGAGGAGCGACAGAGGCCACTAATCGGCGGTCTTAACACTCCGGGTTCGAATCAGAAGCGGATCACTTTATTGCTCTTGATTAGGAACTAGAAATCAAGTGGGGATTTACAATTGAGAATCTATTATATTTGGAGATTTTTTTTTTTGTTTGGGTCTAGTGTTTTCAGTAATTAGATGCCTAGATTATTCTATAATTTGTTACTTACCTTAATTTTTTTTTTCTTTTACACCCATGTGAAAATATTTTAAGCACGATGGGCCTTTTTAGAATAAAGAAAGTCATACTATGAACAAAATTAACATAAGAGTGCTTTCATTTTAGTTTTAATTATTTCTTCAACTAGATAAATAACAAGCGATTTAAAATTTTTAAGGCTTTAAAGAAACTAATTAATGAAGGAAACCAATGTTAAGTACTCTACATAATAAGGTAAATAAACATATCTACCAAATTTTTCTGGCAACTATCACATACCAAATTACTCCCAACTTTTCTTTTTTAAGCTTTGCCCCACACTAGGTTTTTCTCCTGCGTCGTGGGTGTACAAACATACAAGTTCATACATACTTTTTACATGACACCCAGACCCGAAACAACTATTTATAAATCACACAATGAGTTGTTCCGTGCAGGAATCGAAACCGCTACACGTTGCACGGCAGCCGGTTGCCCAGCCACCGCACCAACCGTGCAGTCATTACTCCCAAGCACTTCGCAAAGGATAAAGAATGCAATCCAATGACTCAACAAATACCTAAACAAAAGCGGTGGAAGTTGATAGAACCAATTTTTATAACAGGTAAACTTATTAGAACCTTTCGGTGCAAAAACTACAGTTTATTACGTTTAATTAGGATACTAGTGTGAATTTTGGACTCGTGGATATAAGTTGTAGCCGCTTCGATGCTTAGTTCAACCGCTTTTCAGCCCTATAAACCATAGAACATAAATGTTGAATAGAAAAATCCAACTAAGGCGATTCAGACCCAGAGCTGCGGACTACCTAGCGAGTTACCGGGGCTTCGGCTCGAAGAGCAAGAGCAGAAACCGGGTAGTTTTTAGTCAGTAGGAGTCTGACACTCTCTCGCATTGCCCAAAGCGGGAGAAGACATTGAATAAGAAGCCTTAAAAAATTTGGGGTATTTACCCCAGATTTTGTGGACTAGGTAACGCATTTGCGTTACCTAGTCCGCAGCCATACCTAATGGCTATAATACCTAATAGTATAATTAGTATAGTTTCGGAAGACCTTGCCGGCTTATCGAGATTCCGACTCGGAGCAGTAGGAACGGGGTGGTTTATAATATACTCCATATTGTGACATTTTAAATACTTATGTTTCAGGACGCACAATATGTCACACTCCTTATAAAACAAATAGTAACCTACGATCAGAACCTATGATTGGCTCTTTAATACTAATATAAAGGGTATTTAAATGTCGAAACTTCTGCTGTTAGGAAGGAAATACAATTTTATTAAACCAATGCTGATGCTCTAAGTAATCCTATCAAATGCTTAATCTTTTACATTAAAACGTGTTTATCTTCTTTACAATACACCGACGAGATACTATAACAAACTCTCTATCATCCAATTCGGTGACAGTATTCATCACTCGATTCAAAACCGAGTCTATTCACAAACGAAGCGGAAGATCGATGACAAAAATAAATAGTCAACTAACCAAAAAGGTCCCACTAACAATTGTGCTACCAAAACGAACTGAAACGATACAAAAAAGGTTTCATATCCACCGAACATCGATTCAAATGCATTTTAATGTCAATTTACACCTTCAAGTATTATTGATCATCTATTTTGAACATCACCAACAAATAACTGTGACAACTCAGTCGAAACGACCCTTCCATTGCTGGTTTGCTTCAAGTGCTACACAAAAACATCGAACACAATCGGTAATGGATTGTAAACACACAAAAAAAGGGAATTGGAAAGAGTTGTATTTTATAATAGAACTGATTAGAAAGGAACCCGAATCTTTTGTGGTTCAAAAACGGTCCATAATGTGACATCCGTTGATGACAGATGACTGAATGGATAGATATCGACATTCACTCAAAATTGAACCTTAAAATCATTGTCACCATATCCAAATTTGGTTATATTTCGATATCCATTGCCGTATTGAAACACCAAAAACTTAGAAAAGCCTGTACAAAATCAGCAATGTACGTTAAAATTTGCCTTTTTAGCCATATTTACTCTTAAATCAAATAAGTTTTGTAATCCTGTAAAGAAGACTAAATAATGTCCAAATACGGAGGCGCTAAAAGGTGGTCCTTTGGCAATGCACACAGAATTGAGATGTTTACTTTAAGATAATTATGTTTGTATGTTTCTACCTCGTTTTCATGTTCTCCTGCTAAAATTAGCGAGGACATTTGAAAACTGCGTCCCAATGCATCATAAAATATCGTTAGTTTTTTTGAACACGTCATGCAAGAACAATGTGATAGGAAGCCATTTTGTTGCACAGATAATTAAATGAGTAAATAAAGAAGTCCAAATAGTGTTTTTTTATTATTTTAAGGTTATTGCAATTATTTGTTGGCAAAAATAGCTTGCCTAATCAGAGGATCGTCTCTAGAAACGCGAACGTTGGGCTTTTTTCGGTCTTTCGAAAACTTCTCAGTAGTAGCACGGAGTTTGGAAATGTGCCCAGTATATGGCAATAGGCTCACCACCTATTACATGGGACTTGTACACAAATGGTGAAAAGTGAGTGAACATTGTATAGCGGTATTACGTGCCGTAATCTGCACCTCTGCCTATTCGGGGATGAAAGGCGTGACGTTGCAAGATAAAACCTATATGACTTATCAGTAGATAATGTATGTATGGTACATATTAATATCACCCTCAGCAAGTAACTACCGAGCACTGCCCATGAATATGATGAGACATTAGCATCTGCGATAAATTATCTATTCATAGTCCTTGCGACTATCTCCTATCCTAGCTCTGGTGGTAATGAATATCTACGACTGCATTGGTTGAAGGAGTCGAAAAAATAACTACTGCACTGTGGTGTAACCTAGTAGCTTTTTTTTTGAGGGGGTAAATCATCTAATGACTTCTCCTGCCTTCGGCGAGGCGAGAGGGAGTGTTAGACACTTACTGACTAAAACCACCCCGTTCTTACTCCTGCTTTTCGAGCCGGAGCCCCGGTAAACCCGTTGTAGTCCGCAGCTCTGAAACTAGTAGCCTGCTCCAGTTTCGACTGGGTTCTATTTGCTGTTTAGTTTCCTATTTTTGTTTTGCTCTGGCCATTAGGATCAAATCAAATAAAGAATGATTTAATTTCATTCAGTTGTTCTAAAGTTATGATGTTCATTAAAAAAGGGAGACAGAAAACTACTCGTACGTGTGAGAATTAGATTTTATAGATACCTATGTGACAAGTACTTATGTTTCTTTAAGGTACTCGATAAAGAATGGTGTTATAAATAATCGAAATAGTCCTAGATTCAAAGTAAAATAACCCTTTTCGTTCTCGTATTTCGGGTAAAACTATGAGTCCTGATGAGACCTACCTGACTGCATGGTTGGTGCAGTGGTTGGATAACTGGCTGACTTGGAACATGTAAAGGGTTCGATTCTCGTACGCAGCAACTGGAGTGGAGTGGAGTGTGATCCACGCAGATTTTTTTGGAATTTAGGATGTCTCGCGAAAGTTATAATAAAAAAGCCAAGTAGTGTATGAAACTTTACTAGTCAACGATAACACGACACTTACGTATTAATTAGCAGTAGTGTTTCGTTTATAGGTCCCTTTATGTGGGAATTTATTAGCAGATGCATTGATCTCATAATTTTATTACATCTCACTGCCATTCCAACTTGTGTGGTCTCCTATTCAGGTGTTTAAGAAGGAATGTTATCTTTATTCTGCTTCTGTAATTTTATGTTTTTTTATGATATAAAGATAAGCCAGTAAACGAGCAGACGGATCACCTGACAGTAAGCAATCGCCACAGCTCATGAACACCCGAAACATCAGAGGCGTTCAGGTATGTTCCCGGCTTTTTGGGGGTTAGGAATTTAAGGGTTGTTGCGGAATCGGGGATTGGGAAGAATGAGAATCCCTCCACCCCGGTAATTGGGCCTCCTATAAGACCGTGGTATCACTCTGGTCAAGCCAGCCACACACTTTTTCAAAGAGTGGGAGAGCCAGAACCAGTAGAATAATACTATTAAATTCCAAACTCCATGTCATTACGTACATAAGTAATATGTAGATATGTAAGTATTGTTAAAACTAAAACCAATTCAACCAAACCAGGGCCCGAAACCAACCTTACCAGCATTACCTTAGATCATTTCTTTCTCAAGGCCTCGCAACGCTGTCAAAAAAATATGTCCCCCGATAATATCTCTATCATAAATGTAATAGAGTCACAATTACCCATTGATCCTGGCGCAGAACAAGTCTATCTATCAGGGCATATAATGGCGGCACTCAATGCAGTACATCGGACACGGGTAATTAAACCGACACATATTGTTATGGAGTGGTGGCAACGTGTTTGGAGGATGGGAGGACTGGTATGGGACTGTTTTCGGTGATGTTAATGAGGTTGTTTTGATTTTGAGGTTAGGAAGTTAGGGGCAAGTTTTCTTCTTAAAAATGTATGTTAATGACAGCAATAACGTTATTACACACAAACATTTTTGTCATTTCGACTCGAATGAAAAGTTTCGAGTTTCTTAATTTAATAAGAATTCCGAACATTATATTAATTTACTTGTTAAAGTGTATGTTTCCAGACTAGTACAACCTATCGACATTTTTAAGTCATGATTATGAAGGCGTGCTTCTTCTTGGCTGCATCTACCGGGAGTAATAGTCGGCAAACGTCCACAAGTTCCAACGCAAAGCATAAATAAATGGCGAAACCTACAAACTTGAATGTCTCGTATTTGGTACCTACACAGAATTTAAAAATCCATACCAAAGTTGAATACCAAGAATACTAAATCATAAATATAGCTTCTAAAATATGTATCCCGCCCAAAATCGACGTCACCCTTGTGATCGAAACATCTGCAGGGCGACAATACAAATGATTAGCCACGTCGTCGGCGAGCCCATCGCTTTGTCGCACGACTTGACGTGTCACCACCGATGTCACCCGATGTCACACGACGTCACCCGAACTTTGACGAACTGTGACGACGATTGACGATCTTCGGATTATTGATACCGATGATGAATGTATGTATCAATTAACCAAAAGATGTCTTCGGTCGTCGGAAAGCTTAGTATCTAGACACACGGCAGTGTGTCCGCCAAGTTCGAGCAAAAAAACCGACACACCGGCCGTGGGTTATATTACACGAACCATTTCGGGCCAAGTTCGACCCACCTATAACTCAAAATATATTTTATCTACGCATATGAAATTTCTAGTATCTGTTGAGAGCTAGTACTTATCTAAAATACAAAATTTCATTAATGTACCTATTGTAGGTCTTGAGATATTGACGTCAGAAAATCGCTATTTTTACTATACACTCACTGACTGACTCACTCATCAAAAACCTAGACCACTTCCAATGGTCGTATTGACTTGAAATTTGGCATGGAGGTAGGTCTTTAGGTCAAGGTAAAGGAAAAAATCTGAAAATGGCCAAGTGTGAGTCGGTTTTAAAAATAATGAAGGTGTAAATTCATACCCCTAAGGAACTAAAACAAAAAAAATATCTATATCTTCCAATGGTCGTACCGACCTAAAATTCGTTACGAAGGTTTGTATTTAGTCAAAGTAAAGTAAAATAAGAAAAAAAGAAAATAAACCTTACAAAAATAAATGAAATCCCACCCAAAACATAAATGTGAAAGGACCCAAGTTCGATAATATTGGTGACTGGGCTTCTCCTATAAAAGTTGTGAGATCTCTTTTAAGCCTTTACCAAGTTCCATACACAGACCTCAGTTAAAAATGATATAACTTGGCAAGTTTTAATAGAAAATTATATACTTGACTCATTGCGTTTAGTAGGTTTATAAAAAAGTGTGTGAAAACTTGCCAACTTGTTATATCATTTTTAACTGAGGTCTGTGTATGGAACTTGGTACTTATTTAGATCTCACTTCTTTTATAGGAGTTACAGCGGTTTGAGATTATCCTGGCGGATATGTCCCATTGATGTTTTAAGTATCATTACATCGAAAACTATTCCAAATACCAAGCTGATGACTATTTCAGAGGATTTCTAATACAATACTCAATTTACTAAAATTATTTCCATTGCAAAACAATCACTCCATGTAGTTTGTACTAGTCTTGATTAAAAATGTTTTATATAAGGTTTGAAACTTAATTAAAAGTACGTTATAAAGTCATAGAACCTAGAAAAGGCAACATAATCTAATCTTCATAGCTCACAATTCAATACATAAAAGGTTTATGAGTTTGCCGAACGACACAGAAGGGTGGAGGTGGCTGTTGTTGGCACGACACACTACTTCAACAGTATGAAAGATAGTTAGGATTTCATACTGTTATGTTTTAGCGGTGTTATTTTGAGAAACGACGTCTTTTTGATAGAATCAGGGGCAAACGAGCTGTCTGGTCACCACCTAATGGTAAGCGATCAACGCCACTAATGGACACCCGTAACACCAGAGAAGTTACAGGTGCGTTTGCCGGCCTTTTAAAAAGGAATACGCTCTATTCTTGATATAGAAACTGGAATAAAAAGACAACACAGGTCTATTACTTACTTTACTGATATTTTTACAAGTCTGTTTAGGGAACAGTGAGTAAAGTTCCCTAAGATAGGCAAAAGTAGATCCTCTAGGAAAATACTTAATAATACTATACCCAATCTAGACTGGGACTAGCGGACTACCGGGGCTCTGGCTCGTAAAGCAGGAGCAGGAACGGGGTGGTTTTTAGTCAGTAAGAATCTGACACTCCCTTCTTCGATAGTCATACTTGTAATCACTTTACCAAGTATCAAAGTCAATGCATTTATTTTAATTAATCCTAAATTAGGCATTTTTGAACGTCAAACAATTATCAACCTAAAGGTTAAGAAATAAAAATAAATAAAAAAAATATTCCATCCATCCTATTCATACCTCCACTGTCGCAATAACAGAAGCAATCAGTTCAATTCAAACACACGTTTGTTTCCAATTCCCTGTAATACAGCGTTCCTAGGCCAGCTACCGTACTTGCAATATAAATGTAATTCATGCTGTGTTTACATCGATTTACTACTCGCCCGTAATTGATGCAACGGGAATCGATTTCGTTACCGTTTTAGTTTAAATGTATTACTGTGATTGATATTTTGTTTGTTTTCGTCTTTGGTTGTGGTTATTAATTTTGACGTACGATTTTGTGTTTGTAGTACTTACGACACACCCGTGAAAGTTATTTTAAGTGTCAAGTAACTAGATTCTCTTACTAATGTTTCTTTATGCTCGAATGTAACAATGACGAGGCTTCGGGACATCAGGAGCAAATAAGGAGACATGATCCTATGATTACCTTTAATACTATCTATACTACTAACTTACGCTGCTTATAAGGGCGAGGTGTCACAACACACTACAGTAAATTAAAATGCAAGGATTTTTCAAATATGAAATTTCAATTATAAAATCCCTTATATCTATTTAAAAGCTAAAGGGCTGAATTAGAATTTGGAGAGAGAAATCTCAATTTCAGATTCTACCTTTTGTTTAGAGCGACCTTTCCTAATAACTTTGTTACACCTAACTGTCAAAACATAACACTATCCAAAAACAAAAACGCCTTCTAAATTCAAACGCACAAAAAAACATTTATTTCCTGTTCCACCAGCCAGCACTTATAGTAATCGATTACTGGCCACACATCGCGTTATGAGTCGAACAAATAAAGACGTGTAATGACGAAATTGGGCCAATTTCAAAATAGGAACGTTAAACGTAATACACCCTTGCGGCTGTTTGTTTCCGTTGCCCTAATATTCTTTAAAAAAAAGTGTCGCCATAGACACCAATTTTAAAAGTTTGACATTTCAATCGAATGCGCTGTTTGAATTATTTTTTTAAGGTTTCCCATTCATCATAAGTAGGTATCTTAATTATTAAGAGAGAGCTATTCAATGTCTATTAATTTCCTAATCCCCACCTACACAGTTGATCAATTGATTTATAATTTTCTTTGCAAATCGAATCTGTCTTAATAGAAACCACTTTATCGTAATTCGAAACGCAATATGAATCAACAAAGCAGATGTATAATTAATTAAGAAATTTTAAATTTGAGACTAATGTAGAAATAAAATTATGGCGACAAAACCGTTTTCGAACAAGCTGTTTCACGCAACTTTGCGCAATATATTTTCTTACTTAATATTTCAGTCAAATTCATTAAACTTGTTTTTGTCTTCTTTATTTTTAATAGATCTACTTACCTAATTTAAATTTAAACACAAAAAATTGATTGAAATTACCTAATTCAAAAATCCATCATAGACAATGTTCGCGATCCGGAAAATTACATGCATTTTCCATGAATGATGATGATGATGATGAAACTTTTAACAGCTTCTTTAGGAATATTTGCCTACCTAATTTGTTATGGAATGATAGTCCTAAGTACTACCTTTGGAGGAAAATAATAGCAGGTATAGCTACCAAAGAGGAGTCGATGTTAATGTGAAATTGTGTAATTCGTGACAATATGATTTTTACTTAGGTTTTACGTTCTTAGGCAGATTTTTGGTATATTTTTATTGCTTTTTAAAATAAAGTATAAAAGGGTAAATCATTCAATATATGATTTCTCTCGCAGTATTGAAGAATTTAACATAGGTACGGAGAAAAGCTCGCTACTTAAAAATGTAGCTATCTAAAAGCAAACTTGAACGATTTGTAATTTTCATTAAATATTCCGCTACGAGTAAAATATTTCCATCAACAACCAAACCACTATACTATAATATTTCGTTTCCAAAAACGATTGGGAACTACATAATAATATAATGAAGTCGATCACCTATGCCTATTGTGCGGGAATTAGGCTCGTTCGTCTTAAGGCCACCCGCATTCGGGGCACGTCTGCTTATTACAATTTATGTGTTGAAACTAAATTAAGATGTGTCATAATGACCGCACCCGAAATTACCGACTATTTAGACGTGTTCCCGTTTACGTTCGTCGGTTTTGACCCGATTTTGGTTTATGAAATATTAGAGGTATTTTTTGGTTTATGTGAAATTTTTAAGGCCTGTTTTGAATTTGTTTAAAGTGGAGATCATAGGCATATTTTACATGGAAATAGATGAAGAGTTAGTTATCTATGGAGGTTCCTAAATATGCGCTGTAGTACTAATTAACTAAATTTTTATTCTACCATTATTGATCAGCATAACCCCTGAGTGTTGAAAAAGAGAGCTAATGTATGTACGTAAATTTATTTTTAAAACCCTAATATCATACTAATCACATCGATATTTTATTTTCATATTTCATAGACAAGACAAGACATGAGACATTTTCATATTTCAAGACCATAGATGAAACTAATACAACTTCCACAAAAATCATCCTGTAGGGTCAAAACCACCCACAATAACGCGCAACCCAATGCCGTGCCTACGGGTACTAGAGACCCTAATGACATACAACGCAATACAGCCGGGGGTTAGCTTCCGTTATCAATTTGAACCAAATAGTTCGCCACCTCTAACGACAGGGTACCAATGGAGACGTCATTCATTAAAATTGGGGTATTTTTTTTTATAATTGCTGGCTGAATGCGATTCCAAATTTGAAATATAAATGGCAACCGCAGATGGTGGGTTTGGTTTGTGTTTAAGTTTTTTTTTTTTGATTTCCGTGTTTGTATTTCCTTGTAAGTGAAGTGACTTTTGAGCTTTTGATAATGTAGAATTGTTAGGTACTTAATATACTTATTGTATAAGAAAATTGGAAATATCTAGTATCTAGGTTAGGTTAACTACATGCCATTAAACACTCTTTCGGATTAACATATTTATAGATTAAAAACCTGCGACTCCCAGGCCTTGCTTAAACTATAAAAGCTATAAAACTTTTCTCCACATTTTACTCACCTTTACTGCGTTATCTCCCAAAGCCACCACGATCCAGGTTCTATATTCTGGGTTTGTTTAGACCTATACAGGAGGCATATATATGTACAAAAAAATCAACTTTTATACTTTAAGAAAGATCTGAGAGTTCGGGCTCTATTACATGCTATTACTCATATTTTTCATAACCTGTAATGTTGTGCTTAGAGTTTATCTACTATATGCGTAAAACATGAATTACACGAAGTACCTTACATATTTTTTTCTAAGAACTTTCCTTGCCCTAGAACAGACTCCTTAGTACCAACCTACTCACTTACAAGTTATTATTTCCCCACTTCCATTGGTACAAATACAAAGAGTTTCTAATGATGTGTACACAGGAGATGGAAGCAAGAAAACAAGTGAACAGCGGACGTAATTTGTGAACATTAGCACTAGACGGTAACCGTTCGCGCGAATATGCTGGGAAATGGGCGGGGAAGTAGTGGTAGCTAAGAATGAAATTGTTTTCTCTAGTCGAGGATATCCTGTTATTTAAAGTGTTTTGTGTGAGGTTCCTGGAAGATTTGTTTACTTAGTAGTTCGTATTGGTACCTATACAGCGGGGATGGCGCACATATTGGCGTACCTACCTACTTACTTTGAAGAAGATGTGTTTGTAGGTGTGCCATCAAATAATTTTTACTTTTTATATTATTACAAGCAGTGGGCAAAACTCTCCACTGAGTGGAGCCCACTCAACGTCAACAGACGTCGCGACAGGCCCAGAAAGAGGACGAACTTGACACCTACGACAAGGATTGGCCGCAGAAAGCTCTGCACAGAGAGGAGTGAAAGAAGGGTCTTTGCTCTGAACTAGGACAATCACGGCTAAAAATAAAATAAGGCGCGCTTACCACCAGCAGCTAGGTACGTAGGTGCTACTTAGTACCTAAATTAATACGTTACCTATAAAGCTAATGCTTTAATATATTCCACCTTTTTAAGTGATATGATAATTCATAAATCATAAAGAATATATTATGATTTATTTGAAAAGGATTCGTAACTTCACTTGTTGAAGTCACATTGATTACTTAGGTACTTTACTATGTACTTAGTCTCAGTACGAACTCAATGGTCATGATGATTGTGAAACCATACATTACATTGTATCTGTGGTTTCTAGGAAATACTAAGGTAAGTAAGTACCTACTTGTAGTCTCTGTGCCCAGATAATGTCTCGATGGTGACTCATACATAATGGGTTGCTTTCGTTGTGTTTCGTTGTGTGAGTGAGGTTAGCCTAGGCCGTATTATCCTCCTTATCCCCGATTCCCCAACAACCTTTAAATTCGTAACCCGCAATAGGCCAGCAACGCACTTGTAATGTCTCTGGTGTTTTGGGTGTCCATGGGTGGCGGCAATTGCTTACCATCAGGTGAAGCGTCTCGTTTACCGGTTTATACCATAAAAAAATGGGTGGATTACTTGATAAGTCGCGAAATAGTATTGTGTTTCGAGAATTAATATACATTGATGGTAAGCAAGTACTGTATTAAATTCACCGAGGGAAGTGGAAATTATCTCTCAGTCTTTTCATGCATGCTCGTCGGTTAATGGGTAGGTATAGCGACATAGTATAAGTATAAATTTTATTACCTACTTTATCTTCCAAATGTCACAACCCTCAAAAGCCTAAACCCCAAAAGGCTGGCAATGCAACTCCTCTGATGAAGCGGGTGTCCACTGTCCATGTCCATCAGATGACTTGTCTGCTGGTTTACCATCCATAAGATTCCTACATAACTAAATCACTGTATCACATAATTTACACCTGTTTTCATCATACAGCTCTTTATACTTCTCTTCTTCTTAATATTTATGTATAAAGTAAATACAGTTTATTTTGGTTAGATCAAACAAAAACATCAGTAGGTATTTATTCGTTCATCCGTGACGGACACCGCCATTAATCCATTAGGTTGACAAAAAATACTTTCGTGTCTAAGTAGGTAAAGGCACTCACGCATCAAATATTATTCCAGGAATACCTCAAAACGGAGAGCTAATGGAAATTAATGTTAATACAAACCTAAGTACTTATTCCGATTAACCGATACAGATAAAAGGGCATTTTCCTATAATAACTCTATAAAGTCAACTTATCTACCTATTACGAAAAACTAATTCAATCTAAAACACAACCTACTATAGATAATAGACAAAAATAATACCACAGCACAAATATAATAATAGAAAAATATCAATAATTGCTCAGTTAATACTATCAATGTGTATGGCGGCGGAAATCGAAGCTGATTGGTCGGTGTGCGCGGGAAAGCGCGCAATATGGCGTCGGTTCCGGTCGCGCGTTTATGGGAAATAATGTCGGAACTAATAACATGGATTAAACTGTTGAAATGTTTGTTTTATTGATTGTTTTTGTTCGTTCATTATGTTTATTGAGATATTAAAATGATTATTCGATTTTATTACTTGCTCTTTGTTTGTGTGTGGGGTAAAATTGAAATGGATTTCGATTTGTCACAAATATTGCTAATGGAATAGGTAATTGCTGAAATTAGGTAAATGTGTATGTATACCCATGCAGTGTTTGCAGAAGCAATATTTAAATAATTATTTGTTATAACTAACCCGTCTAATAAAATTACTGAAGTATGTTTTATCAAAATATGTTAAATGAGAAAGAACGGTCATTTCTACATTTAAGATTCATTCTTATTTGAATAATAAACAAATATATAACACGGGCAAACTGGTGAACAAATATAGGTGAATAAACCTTTAGCTGTTGCCGACCTATGAGATAAAACAATTTGATTGTAATGCTTAATTACATCTGTCACGGTTCACGGTGATGCTAATCAACTGCCAAATTAAGTATTTGTTTGATTTTTCCTCTATTATTGACTTTTTTCGGTAATGGGTAAATAAACGTAAAGTTTATTGAAGAAGTTTAGAATTAAAATCAACCCACTAAATACTTTAATAATACAAGTCTCACATCCCATTAAAATATGGATATGCATATAAAGCGATTCAAACTTTGATAAATCAGGCAGAAATTGAATTTCATTCCTTTATAGAAAAACATACAAGAGAATACAGTAATCTTTGAATTTAAGAACCCCATAATACGGATTCTTTCCAAGAATAGGTAGGAAATCTAATTTATTTTATACCTATCAGTATAATGCCCGAAACGAATAAAAAGCAATATCACACTTACCCCAACCCTAAAAAATACAAGGCTGAATGGAAGCCAGTCAGTGCCCCGTTAAAAAAATAAACTCAATGTCAAATTAGATTAATTTTTCCACACCGGTCACCCCAAAGGGCGCAGTGCGTGACGTTTCGAGCAAAGTAAACAAAAATGGCCGCCAATAATAACGGTGTGATGGTGTAGGTATTTCCATTTTATAAGAAGTAGGTACCTATCTACTGTTTTGGACTCAAAATATGTAGGTACCTAATTTCAAGTTGGAGATAAAATTATGGAGATTATTCCTGAGAGACAGTTACTTACTGTGGTGCCTACTTAAGTAGTTAATGAAGGGAAACTATAGATACTAGGTACATTTTGTTATTTTAGATTTTGTGCTATACCTAATCGAAAATCTCAGAATTTTGCTTCAGCAAAAAAAAATTATGTTTTTTTCGAAATCAATTTTATTTTGCATTGTGGGTATTTTAACCTTAATATTAAATCTACAGACTGAGACAGAAAATCTACAACCTAATAAGAAATTACAAAATTATAAAAAAATACAAACTACTTACACATTTTTTTTAAGTTATTAAAAAAATAAAGAATACCTAAAAATATTTTAAAATAAAAATAAGGCAATAAAAGAAACAACAGCGATCGATAAGAGACACTATCAAGAAGTCATAACTACCTGGTAGATCTGTCCACAGAACACCTACATCGGGAAATAAAAAGCAATAACTATCTCATAATGACACTTCAGTGAGTTTAATTGTCAAGTCAATTGCAGTGTCAAGTCGCAGTTAATATCAGACCGGCAGAGACATCACAAGGAAAATCAAATAGCAATTTAATGGAACACCTGTAAAATTCCCTCCAATAAGCAGTTTGTGGAGCCAACGACTGTTGTCGGCGTGGACGAAGCCGAGTTTAGACAATTAACCGATGAACTATAAATGAAGGAAAGTGGCAATTTCTCCAGTGACAAATGTCGGCCTTATCGACGCTAAATAATGGAGCGAGTAGTTAGACTCGCGTCTTCATCCCGGTAATTAACCGGCGTCTCCCCCCCCCCAACCCCGCGCCGGGCGCCGCGTCCACCCGCGCACCTAAATTAATCACACCACGAATCTCGCCCCCCAATCCAGGTCCGGATTAAAAAGTTTTATTGGAGAGGCAAGTGTGACACTCCGGCGCGCCTCACCAGCCCACACTAGCCAATCGCAGTCCACCCGCAATAAAATGCCCTGCTCCCATTCGCCGCAGCCTAATGGGCCACGCCCTCGTTCACCGCCCGAGCCAGGGCTGTCACCCGCCACGTCAGTTGAACGAGGCGCGTCGAGCCGTCAGCCGTATCTCGTGTTAGCTTCATGTTTTTGTGAGATAAACACTATCAACTGAACGTTCCGAAATATTTTGTGACTGTTGTGTGATGGATCTGTGAACTGAGAAAATGGAGGAGGAGTCGATGTCGGGACACAGCTGTTCTGAGGACGATATTAGTGTTGGTCGGCCATCGCCGGCGCCGTCGCGATCTCCTTCACCTCACGATTATTTTAGACCGCTGAAGCGCTTGAAGATGGCTTCGGAGCCAGCAGAGGAAAGACGAGGGGACGGTGTGAAGAGTTTTTCGATTTTGGACATTTTATCTCACAGTCCGCGCACTCCGCCGCGTATAGTGCGTCCGTGGGATGCGTCAGGGTTCGAGAGGTTGCAGCGGCTGCAGCGGTTGGCTGGTGCTGCGTTGCTGGATGGAGAAAGATGGAGATTGGCGGCTCTGGGGCTGCTGAGGCCGAGAGATATGGCGCCAGCTGAGTGCTGTGACTCTGCCTCCGAGAGATCCTCGTCTGCGTCGGACTGCTGCTCGGAGCCCCGGCGAGCGCCGCAGCAGGGCTCGGCAGCACCACACACTCCTCTCGATGCACTGTTCCACATGACTAGCAAGACGTTCGAAGCCAATAATCCTGACAATGGAGGTAGGTTCCTTTTGTTTACACACTCATTTAAATGGCCAATTTGAACATTAAAAGGAAAAAATTGATTGCGTGACGATTTTTTTTTATTCTTTGCTATGTTTAGCATAGGTTTTTGATCAACAGGAACAATACTAACTCTGATTTAACGGATCCATTACTAGATTAAAATACATATTGGCAGCACTTTTTGCTAACGGAAAAGAAATAAAATGCACATGAGCTTTTTCCAATTTTTTATGGTGACAGAAAGTGGACGACATTTTTCTGTTAATGTTTTGATGGTTTTTTTTTTTATTTTGAACCGAGTTTTTAACACATATTTTTTGTTATTATTTATGGACGGTATAAATCTCGGGAAACATTTTTCCAACCAGATGAAAACTGTTGGTCTTTAATATTTCTATAAATTATTTTTCTGAACATGAAGTCCATTGAACGAAGTTTTCCTATAAAGATACAGTAGAAAAATACATACAATCATAAAAAATTGGAAAATTTTAACTAAGTACTTACTGCTAATTATTACAACAAATTACTTTCAATATTTCACGATACAGCCAATTTCATCTATCAGTTGAGATTCGATTTATTACACTTCTTCCTATCATTAATTATCATAATTAAACAAACGTTAATTACGACTTATATTTATAGCAAAATGAGTATAAATCAGTTGCATAAATAAACTAAACATTGCCTCGTCCATTTTGGCACGGGACGTTATTGCCCGGCCCGGATTCGAACTCGAATCGGTCGGTTGCAATGCTGATGTATTGTTTATAAGCGGATTAATTGCACTAATTAGCATCATTGAGGACTAATTGGCTGGTCATCAGTCACTTGTGCTAATTTTAATGGCAACTCTAAGTTCCATGGCTAAACGAATCTTGAAAATGTCTAGTCTATCATTTTTGAGATTGCGTTTTCTATTGTATTCTTTCTCTTTGAGAATTTAATTTTGCCTAACACCATAGAAGTTCTATTGTATTGGTGATACGTTTGCTTGTTTGCAAAAAAATACTATTTAAGAGTAGTTTAATGAAATTCTAAGTATATTTATATACTGCGGGCTACCTAGCGCTTTTACCGGGGCTCCGGCTCGAAAAGCAGGAGTAGAAATGAGGTGGTTTTTAGTCAGTAAGAGTCTGACATTCCCTCTCACCTCGCCCAAGGCGGAAGAAGTCATTGGATGATTTCCATTTTAAAAAAAGGACATATTTTGAATACATTGAAAACTTAAAAAAGTCCTATCATTTTAATCTAGAACGTTAAGAAACAAAGTAGGTAATAACCAGAAGCATTCCTTTTGGATGGTCGAAAAGCATAAAACAAAATATAAACGATTTTTTATATACTTTTTTATTCAACCTGTAAAACAAATAGCTAAGTGTGTATGTATACTTAAACCACTTCAGTTAAATAATGCTTTATTTATTCGTTTTTGATTGAAATGTCATTAGCGATGAGTAAATCCTATTCCAGTTAATATGTATTTGATGATTGTAAAATACTTGTGCGCCATACTTCGGGGTATACCAACGAATTATTTGTATTTCAGTGGCCATGTTTGTACCTAACTTATTACCTAGGTATAAGCCAAATGTCAGGTCGGCTTGCTATTGGAGAAAATTATGTCTTGTAGTGGACGGAAATCTACTGATAATGACTTGATGATGTTGGCCCTAGAGTCTCCTGTGGACAATTTATCTACTGTAGACAAATACTCTCCTGTGAACAATGTCTCTACTGTAGACAATATTATGAATGAACAAAGGTATTTTTTGCGATTATACAATAATAAATTCTCTACAAATTTTACTAAGTATTAGCCGAATTTGCTTAATCCTAACCTGGGAAACGATAATTGCGCTTACGACAACGCGACCGACAGATTTTTATTCTTATGCAATGTAAAGATTAATAAAAGCTACGGATAGATAGATACCATAATATGTTTAACTGCCAACATAAAAACAAAAGAAAATACCCGTTTAATTAATATTTGAAAATTAGTTTTTACCGTTAATCGGAATTTCATAACAAATATATGTTTTTAAGAGTTATAATTGGTTATAAACCTAAATAGGTTTAGTGACAATCGTTTCAACATCTTTATTTAAAGTTATTTAGCTATCACGTTAATAACTTAGGTAATTATTCTCACGAAAATAAAAGATAATAATATTAAAGTAATAACGCATAACGTTTTGTTTTGATCTTTTTATGTTTTTAATTGTTCAAACAGTTATTTATCCAACGTTTTCCTATTTACTTGGGTAATTTAATTGTAGTTAGTTTTAGAAAACTTAGATTTTCAATAGCTACATGAATTGTATTTTTTTATTTATAACTTAAAAATACCTAACAAGAAAATAAGAACAAACTTAGATCGTCGAAAAAAAGGAATCCTCATCGCAGTCGTGAGTTAGGATACTTTACAAAGATATTGTAAAGAGGCTGGTTGACGCTTCAGAATACTTATCTTTTGTCCGAAGGTCTGGCTACTACCAATTTGAATTGTTGAATTGGGCACCCTACCTTACATAAGTAGTTCTACATTTACACATAATAAGGTACTGTCTGCTCCTTCAGATAGTAATAAAGCGTGATGATATTCATATTATATTAAACCTAGATTAGACATAAAAAATATGACCTGAAATATCTTACTACTATAAAAAATTCTTTAAAAAAACTATGATTCAACAACGTTGTCCCAAAATCCCACAAGCCAACACGAAATCAACAATGCAATATCAATTTAACCATAGACAGCTATCGATGAAGACGTCGCTTCGACAAACACAAGTGTTATGCCGAAATAGATGATTGTGTTATGATTACAGAGCGGCGGCTTGTAATTGAATGATCCCTGAACCGAACGCGCCCGCGCCCTGTCATTAGTGAGCGTCAACTTTTTGTTTTTTAATTTGTCTTTGGTATTAATGAATCTGCGAAGGTTGTAATCGTTTTCGAAATAATCTTTGTGACGTAATGTTATATTGTCTATTGTGTTCATCTAGTAATGTAGTAGGTACTTAATCATAGGAGCATTAATATTGCAGAATCAGTACCTACATCATTATATAAGTGAATACAACAAAATACCACACATTTTTCTAAAATATTCACAAGCATCATTAGTAAAACTCATGACACAACAGAATAACTTCAAAAGACGTCCACAGTTACCACAGAGCCCCTTGTAATCCAATTTACCCCAAATGCATTTTAAATTAACGCCCATTCACTAATAACGAACGCTATTTATGAGAATTAACCACTTAATGCAGCAACAGAACAAATCAATGAGCTCTTAAAGACCCCCAAAGTATCAAACATCATTCACCAAGCGATCCTTTTCGAAAAACTCTATACACTAATTTACACGGACATTGCAAAAAAGCTATTGTGCTGGCACAAAAGAAGACATCACTACGATTAACAGGCGAAAGAAAAAAAAACGCTTCGAAATTCGAAATAGAAAAGGCGGGAATTGTCTATGCTCCATATGTTACGAGATTAACATGTAACAAAATGGTCATTTGTCATTGGCAACACTGAGCGCTTGATTGAGGAAGTCATTTCTTGTGTATGAACGGAAATAATATTTTTTTACACATCCCCTGTTCACTGCGGGACATTAGAACACTTGGGTAATGCTTATATGATTATTAGAGAGTTATATGAATGCGTATCTTATGAGATAGATACGTGATAATTATGAGGATGTGGAAGCTCTTCTTTTGTAGAGAGTTTAATGCTTATAAGGTTTCTTTGTAGCGTAATAAAACGTAAGAAAAATAGTGGCCTGTCATCAATGTAGATAATATAAGAAAGCTATTTCAAGAAGCTCAGCCTAGCTTTAGAAATGATTAGGTATACAAAAGTAAGGTTCTAATTCGCACACGCTTTAGTTGTGTCTATGTTTAAAACACACCTTCTTATGAAACTAGCCGTTATGCATCAAATATTTCTCCGCACCGTTATCCATAGTCAATGTATTGTAAAACTTTGATACTCTCTTTAAAACAACTCATAATTGTTTTCCTCTAATAAATACCTGCCTATCATTCAATTTTGAAAACATTTACATAATACGATGATCGTTCGACTCGACTTCTTATCTAAACCAGAATAATTCAATTCAATTTCTACATTTCAAATTGCGACCTCACTGGTAATTTTCAATCCAAAAATGTGTAATTATTCGGCAGCTAGGTACGTATCTATACGATATTGTTCTGCGACTAGTGATTGTGTACAAAATCGAGCCACCCTACAAGGTCGTAATAATGATAATGCGTAGATTTACCGTAGTAAATAACCAGATTCCAGTACATAAGTATACATAATACAAACGTTGGTATATATTGTAACATTAGAGTTATTACTGAGATGCAATCTAAACTACTGCTGATTGCTATATTTACGATTGTACCTACTAATGTTATGTATGTACTTGTAATTATGTACATAATGAACAGATATGGCTTTTAGACCGTGATGTGATGGAGCTCAACCGTGGTAGGCTTGAAGACACGCTGGGTAGGCAGGGGAAATCATCAGTAGCTGTGTCATCATGGACTTATCAACCTAAAAACGGTGAAAGAAAGCATTTATAAAATCGATATTCAACTTTGGTATCAATAATGAAACGATATCATTTAAGTGTAGAGAAAAAAAAATAAAAATCATCCTCTCAAATCAAGCGGAATTACTTCTAAAGGGCAACACTAGAACCCTTCCAATTCCTAATTCAAATCACACCGCGCATCCCATTTCCGTCACAACACACTTCAAATTAAAACATAAATACAACTCGTTCTACAATCATAGACAAGACAAAAAACGTCATCGAATCATCTGAGCCCGTCGACAGTAACAGTCGGGGCCGGGAATTATTATATTTTATTATCCCACAAATTATGCGGCGGCCTGTGGGGTCTTCCAAGGTGTCGGACCCAACACGTTTATATTACCCCTATTATGAAAAAAATATGTAAAAAATAAGCTCAAAAGGCACCCGGCGTCGAAGGGCGCGTACAGTAAGCTTTTACACGAATAATGCCAGTTTCAAAACGAAATGCTGACTAATTGATTGTGAATGCCGCGCTTTATTAAATTGAGAACCAATGGGGTGTCAATAATTCGATATTCGCCATTTTGGAATGTACTTGAATGGCTTTAAAAAACAATTGAAAAAGGGTTTTATTATGGAGTATTTTATAATTCATTTTAATACTGCATTTTAATTTTAAAGATGCGCTATGGTAGTGTTCCATTGCGATTGTCTTTATAATGATTTGTTTCTAATAAAATAATTTTGTAGTTTATGATACTTTAAATTAAATAGCTAGTAAATCTTAGTTTCAACCATTATCTATACCTATATCTAAGGTTTTTACCTAAGACTATATACGAGTATTATGTAACGTTTCCTGCATCACAAAAACATGTAAAAATTTCACCTCAATCCTGTCATACGCACCTTTAATTAAGCTTCTAATTCACGGTGCAAGGTGCATATACCTATCTCTCTCTCACATACTGTAGCAGAAAGGGACAGGTGATCACTCGGCTAATTTAATTATACTATCTCAGCTCCATCACCATCTCTGTCACTGACGTAGGCTATCTGTGTGTGTGTGGGTGCGTGTGTATGTGTGTGTTATTTAATTGATATGTCAGACATAAAAGTCCTTCGTTTCCATATTTCATTTCGTATTTTTTTATTTCTTAGCTCTGTCTTTTTGGTAGTGACTTTGACAGTGACAGTTGTTGTTAGTCATTTGACACTATTTGACAGTTTAACGCAACTGAAGTGTCTTTAGTTTGATAGTTTGACGTTGTTATGATTAGTTATTTTATTAGTCTGAATATGTCTGTGCAAATCATATTCAGTAACTATTTCAGTAAAGCCATCTTGATTATTTAAATCCTAATATCCCTTGTTTAAAAATATTGTAGGTAAACACGATGACAAAACAATACGACGCAATACACCCATAAAAACCTGCATTGTACAGATAGGTACCATTCATGAAAATAAATTCAATTAAGTCCCCCCAACAGTTGATCCAGAACCGCAACTCTATCAAATAAACATTTCCGATTATTACAAAAGCATATTCTGTTCAACCCGTGTTCGGCAGCGGGTCATTATTTAATAACCCCACATTTGACGGGCCTCCAACACCCCGAGTGCCGAATTATAGGCCTCTTTTTGTAAATAAACCGCCGGCTGTGCACGGTGTTATTTTAAAAATGAAACTCGGTCGCAGTGACCCGGCCTATCGCAGTTTAGTGTTAAGATTTGCGAAAAAAAAGGACGACGTAATTTAAGTTCTGGAGATATACTATTACGTTGTTATTTTCAATGACTAGGTTGTCTAATTTTGGAGTAGAGATTAATTAGGAATTAAATATCAATTTGCCAAAAGAGCGACAAAGGGAAAGGGCCGAATATAGTTTTAATGGAAACTACGATTAAGTATTTGATGTGTTTAACAAGTTAAATCACTTCAGCCATCTTTTCTTGGTAACCAGTGTCTAGACTAAAGAAAATTCCCTTTGTCGGTCTGGCAATCTATTTAGAGAGGTTAGCACCACTTTTACCGTGAATGACAACACGGACAACCGACAACGTTGCACGTTCTGATGGCTCTTTAAACTCCCATAAAACACCATAGGTGCGGATAGACTTTGAAGTAAGGCTGTTAAATTGAAAGGAGAAATTCTAGAAAATTTGCCACCTGTTCACTGTTTTACTTGGCACCGTTTTCAAATATAAATAGTTGGTAAGTACTTACCTGTAAATAATATTTCTAAGACGAAAAACATTTTTTTTAAAGGAATTTAAAATATAACTGTTTTACTTCATTAATTGAGCAAATAACAAACTGTAATTTTTTTATTTAATTTTATAGTAATTCGGTTTTTTTTTTTAGAAAAATATTAATTTGAAAAATCAATAAGGTAGAAGTTTCTATTTTATTTTCAAGGTCCATTGATTTATTACCCATATCTTTAAAAGTTTTCAACGAACCAACATTGCATGACGTTTCGCGCCAATACCCATCGTTTCCCATAGACACGAGTCATGACACCTTAACTTTTTTTCCGATATTGATTTAGATAACACATAATCGATTCTAAAATCAATTGAATTACTTTTTTTCGTAACGGTCTAAAAATAATTATGTGATATTATATGTTTTCTAATAGGGTCTGTGAGAGGTCAGGTGGCCATTTTTTAATTGGCCCTGTTTATATAAAAGGTGTTTAGTTTTTTACGATAGTCCCTTGTAGGGTGGGGCCCATTTTGGATTGTTTGGTGTGTATGTGTTAAGTTTAGTATATGGATTTATTGTTTTATTATGTACATATTTAAAGTACAAACTTATATAAGAGGACGCTATGCATGCATATAAGAATTAGTATTGTAGAAGATCTGATGTAACTTCGAAAGAGTACAATGTACTTTTACTATAGTATTGCTAGTCTGTACGTATGTAATAAACTATGCCATAATGTACACTAGTAAGTAATATAGAAAAATTACAAACAATAAACCAATAGATCTTTCCACTAGATACATACCAGTTAGTACACAAAGCCATCAAGAATAATAATAGCAACATTATTTACATCCAACAAGCCTGTACCTTATGTACTTAATTATAATTAATACATAAATAAAACATGGAAGAGAACGCATTTATTTCTCATGATTTATTTTGAACGCGTCCGTTCTAAGTCGTTGACTTCGAGATTAAGTTGATAGAGGTGTAAATAGGCAGAATATACGTGGGTACGGAGTGGTACCCATGTATTGTGCCTACTAAGTCGAAAACCACGTCTAATTGGATGTGAAGACCATGCTTTTTATTGTTCCAAAGGATGAATAGCTACTTAAGTTTATCTTAACAGGCATTAAGCTTAGACCGTTGCGCTATAAGTTCTAAGAAAGAGAAATTAAGTTATTCATGTTTTATCGTGCGAATTTGCGAAATTCGTAGTTTTATATCAGGGTATTGTTAATTAGACTCATACTATAATAGGCTTTCATTGACTTCTTCTGTTTTATTTGTTCTTTAATGTAGTTATTGTAACTTTTGTAGTACATTATAATAGTCTAACACGAACCAGTAATTTCATAAAATGTTAAGTTATACATAACAATTAACAATACAACTACGAACCCCTAATAGCATAATAATTATTAAAAACACAATACCAATTAAAATTAAAATGAAACGTATAAAAGCTTCCGTTTTCCATTTAATTTAAAATTGTATGAAATTGCTTTTCATTAAATAATTGAGGCACAATTTCGCAACAGTGGGTGCGATCCTTTTATTAATATTGCAAGGACCAGGGTCTGGTCGGATCAAAGGACCATTATAATAGAATTCTTCACTTTCCAAAAGTTTTGTGTGCACAACAACACGGTCACGACTTGCCAACATCATTATAATAACACGCAAGCCACTTTCATTGAAAAAGAGGTCGAAATAAAATTCCTTCATTGATATATACAGGGTGTCCGGTGGCAGAATTAGGATTTTAAAATTAAATAATAAAAAAACGGCAAAATATATTTTTTTATTTGAATAACTATAACAAAGAAGGGAATTGCGGATTTTATTTCTTAAAAATTATTTCGTCTAAATGTTGACCATCACGTCGGACACACTCTTGGAATCTGGCTTCCAGTATTCCGCGCCACTCGCTGGAGAAGGGACGTCGGGGTACCATTAACCTCGCGAACGATATTTTCTTTTAATGCTGAGATGGTCGGTGGAGCGGTTTCATAAACTTTACTTTTGAGGTATCCCCACAGAAAAAAGTCCATGGGGGTAAGATCCGGCGACCTGGGTGACCAGGAGATGTCAGCAAAACGACCTATCAATTTGTTAGGGAATAAATCACGAAGAAGCGCCATGGTCTCTCTAGCAGTGTGAGGCGTGGCGCCATCTTGATGCAACCATGTCTGTGAACTGTAGGTAGGATGTTCTCTTAATATTGGCAGAAAAAAATCGGTAAACATTCGCCGATAAGACACAGCGGTCACAGTAATGGCTTGTCCTTGACGATTTTCAAAAAAATAAGGACCGATTATTCCTCTGCTTGGCAATGCACACCAAACCATCACTTTGGGACTGTGAAGTGGCTGTTGATATTTCAATCGAGGGGTCTGTCCTTTAGGTGACCAATAACGACAGTTCTGTTAATTTACACTTCCATTTAAATGAAAATGGGCTTCATCGCTCCAAAAGATTGTGTTCACTGTAGGAAATCGCTGCAACATTGTGTCGCAGAAACTTTTGCGCAAATTGTAATCATTAGGCTTAAGCGCTTGCACAATATGAATTTTAAAGGGATGAAGTTTAAGGTCCTTTTTCAATATTTCGTGCACAATCGTTTTTGGGAGCTCTAGAGCAGCTGCTCTCTTACGCACGGACTGTCGCGGGTTATCGCGTAAACTGTTTGCGACAAGTTCGATGTTGTCATCAGTCCTCGACCTTCGACTGGGTCCCGGCCGCGGATTATTTGCTGCTGAACTTGTTGCTCTGAACCTCCTCACCCACAATCGAATCAAAACTTCGTTTGACGCATCACGTAACCGTCGGATATTGTACCGCGAACAAAATCTTCGACGAGCAATAGCACAGGAATCGTTTGTTTTAAAATAAGCTTCGATTGCGAACGCACGTTGTTCTCCCGTCCACTGCGACATCGTGGCTAAGAAACCCGCACGAATGACGAATCGAACGAGACCACCCCGTCCGTCCCTCCGCTAACGGTTCGAAAATAGTTCAAAATTTAAATCCTAATTCTGCCACCGGACACCCTGTATGTATTATCGTCTCAAATATTATTGACAGCATTTAAAACCGACCGATAAAAGGCTTTATCCAACAAAAGATGAATCAATTGTGTGAATCGACATCGATACTTATTGTATATTTCTTTTGGGAATTGTCTGTTGTGATTTTTACTCTCTTAATTATTTTTAATAAGTCACGTTCTTATTTAATAAGCTTATTAAAATTAGTATGACGCTTTATGAAATCTTTATTGTATGAAAATATCAATAGGTAGGTATACAATACAGAATGGAAAGAAATCATTACTCCGCGCGTAGGTGGCTGTGTAGGCATAATCATTTTATTGTGATCTATTGTGTTGTGATTGCAATTCAGTTTTTATTGATCTTTGAACAATAACTAATAACATTTATTTACAAAAATATTATTAGATAAATGACATATTAGATAATATAATTCATACTGTAATTGGGTATCAAAGGCGAACATAGAAATGGCGGAGTTGAGCCGTAATATGATGCAATCACACGAAGTCATGAAACGGACTGCAATTAATACGTGCAGCTTTGAATTTTCCTTACCACGCAATGAAAAGCTTACTTAGAAAAAGAAAACTTGATGCACATAACTATTTAATTTGCGTCCAAGCCAGCGTTTGTTTACACTATTTCCAACGTTACGGTGCTGATAAAGCAATCTATTAGCGCCAATTTTTCACACACGATAACGTCGATAAGGGACCGTTCGCAATCCACTTAATTGAATTATGTTTACATTACATGTGCTGTGACGTCACGCCGCCGTGTCGTGTCGCGGCCTCTCATTGGCCCGTTTGAATTAGCACAATGGCGGACATGCAACGTTATTAGCGTTACGGCTTAATGAAACAAAGTTGTTAATGAGAACACGAGTATTGATAAGGATTTTCTTGTTTGTTTTACTAATTAAAATTGTTTAATATTTCCACTGATGGAAAGTTTTAAATTGCAACATGGTTATTTTTACATTAGATGAAATCTATGCTTTTAATGTGTTGCAATGTCAGCGTAAATGTCAAGAGCTTTTTGTTCGTAATCACGGGTACTACTACTTATCAATAATCAAATTAGGAGATTTTATCGAACTATTATTAGACTGCATTAACGTACTTGAATTCCTATCTGAATCGTTCATTTAAAGTCTGATGAATGTGCCACTTTCGAATGACAACAAAAATGTTTTGCGAAATCAAAGCTCAGCTGTAACTCGTTTCTGGGGGCTGGCAGAGTAACACACAGTGTCGGTTGGAGTCGGTTTTGCGAAGGAATTAGACGCACAGTGTTAGGAAACAGTTGGTAATGTTCGTAGTTGGAAACTCAGTGGAGTAGGGCCATTGCGTTTTGTAACACAAACCGCATTCAATCTTAGAGTAGGAAGCCGCTGCGCAATTTAAATATTTGACAGCCTATTAGTTTGTGAATTAGTTGAACTGTTGTACATCTACTCGCCTTGCTTAAGATTTTATTAGTAATTCTTTTAAGAACTTTCGAGGATTTATTTATTTTTTTAGATTTACTCAAAAAATATTATAACTTTTATTACACTGGAAATGCTTGTTTAACAAGCGAAACTGTTCGAAAATAGGATATTTTCATTTATTATCTAATCATAGATTTGATACGGATTCGTAGAATTTATTGATTCTTCAGTAGTTTTTATTCAACACCTTGTAGATCATTGTGATTTAATTAGGCTCTATATGTCGAAGAGTACAAAGGATATATCTCCATTTAACCCTTCTTGCGCCGGAACACGGATCCACACGACACACAGTGTTTTATTTATTGTTGTCTTATATACCGGCGGCATACGAGAGGTTAAAACAATTTACTTCACCATTAGGTACAGGGTGTGTGCGCAAAGTCCATAGTCTGTTATTCAGTTAGTCACGGTACAGTTTGGCATAATCGTAGACATTACTAGATTACTAGACTATTCGGATATTGTGCTGTCATTGAACCAATCATTAATAAAGCTACCGTGACATAAATTGATTTTATGACTACGTCGTACGTACTATAAACGGTTGTAATTTAGCAAAATGTTAATCAATATTAGCAATGAGTTTCCCTTTATATTGTATGGGACTCTTAACATAACAGGCACAATAGAGTATTACATTAATATGAGTATTATTATCTAGTCCTTCGGGTAATAAAAAGACTATAGTATAGTGTTTTTCATACAACTGCACATCTATGTACGGAGAATTTGGGAGCACACTTTCCGTAATTTTTAAAATCAAATCACTTCATTAAAGGTCATTGACATTACAAACACAATATTAATTTAAAAAAAGAAAACGAATGATCACGTCCCTACTCTAGTTACTATATACATAGTTCCAAGTTCCAACTCACACACACACATAGGCACACAGTACGGTGGCACAAATCACAATAAACAGTCGATTTGCTCGATACAATAACCGTTGGGTAGACGTTGAAACGTTGGCTATAAATAAGCTATTGTTGTTCTAATCCTTCGTTGACTAATCGAATGCCTGCACTTAAAACAGGCTTACGGGTAATCAGCGGTAATAATAGCAAGGGGTTTAATTAAACGTGGTGCCAGCGGCCCTTCGTCCAATGTGTGTTTTGTTTGTGAATGTTTTAGACTATTAATAGTCAGGCGAATTGAGTAACTAACTAGCAAAGGCATTGTTCAAGCCAGATTTAGTGCAGCTAGCTAGAATCCTGATTGTACATTTGCATTCGGTATGATGTTGATTACGATGCCTGTTTAGTTGACGAGTTACTTATAGAAGTTACGAGGTTCTTACACTGGATCGGTAATCGAATCGTGTATTTTTAATGAAACTGCTCCTTACTTGGGATTGATTTTACGTAGAACATTTATTTCAATGTTACTTTATACACAAGAAAGAATAAACAACGCTTGCTACGAAATTTTCGACAATATTGCTACGAGAAATGATCTATCGCTACGAAAACCGTAGCGCGTGCGCAATGAAATAGTAGAAGATATAGAAGAAGTTAGGGTGTGAGAATAATTGGTGTGACTTTATAGGACTTCGAGTAATGAGATGTACCTTATAATATTACTAATAAGTATTTTTTTAGTTTGTGCTATCAAGACTCGAGCCAAAGCGTGTTTTAGATATCAAGTTGCTCTAAGTGGTCGTAAAATATTAATACTTAAATTCAGTAATGTAGACCACGGCGGACCACCTATAGAAAGTTTGTAGGTGGTCTATTACTGATTAAACTCAGTCAAACACCTTTTGGCATTTGCCTGAGGAGCTTTAATCACGAAACTCCCAATATTAGCTCAATTTAAACATCATTTACTTCGCAAAACAAGTAATGATAGCTAATTTTATTGATGTTCGTTCAAAGTTACAATTTAAATACTTATCGTTTGAAAGAGCAGATGTAATGATGGTAATGGCCGCCGATTAGTTACGTTATCGACCACCGGCGGCGCCACGCGCGCTCCGACCGGTTCTTGAAGGTAGGGCTTCATGAAATGCCTCACATATGTCTATGGGATAAATGCCGTACATGCGAATCTAGAACATTGCATTGTGTGAGGCTAAATAAAGAATCAGTCCAGTCAATACTTCTTCTATAAAGCTTAAATAAATATTTTGTAGACATAACATCGAAACTTTAATGGCACAAAGGACCAAAAAGTATACTTAGGACCAAAAACTAAAAAAGAACCTAAGTACTCCTAAGAAAAAATAAACATAGCTTCTCATTGTCGATATATTTATACAAGACCATTGACGCCGTGGACGACGTTGAAATGCCCCGAACTCCATAAAACACAGAAATAGAGACGTTATAGAGTTCCATAATGAATAATTGATTAAGTACAACTATTGTGCACTCGACGTTTTCCGTATACATTGTTTTAGAGGCCTTAAACACATCCAGTGTTATTCTAAGTCCACCTGTTTATGGCGATGCTTGGAAAACCGTAAACCGTATATTTAGTTTTGCACTTTAAAGTTTATAAATATTTGCTTCGAAAGTTTTCGTTTGAAACTCAATTATGTCTCTAGTTAAGCTGTTCCTTACTTTTGTTGTTTTGTTCGTGTGGCCACGTTCTAATGGGTTACGTTGAATGGTTCGACGTCGTTATTGCTTTTGCTTTTGTATATTTTGAATTTCTTTTCTCATATAAGTACTTTTCTAGGGCCTTAGGGAAAAATATATTGTGTTTTAATATGTAGAAGGTAAAGACAGTAGGAAGTCAGAATAAATAATCGATAGGTCCTTGTGTCCATATTATAGTAAAAGAGATACCTTTGCCAAAAAGGACCATAATAAGCCAATGTCAATAGGATAGAAGATCAAAAAAATCGCTGTCATACGAGCAAATCCCGAAAAAAAAATTCTCTAGTCATACAAATAAAACAGTAGCCGGTATCGTAATAGAAATGCGTGTTTCAGTCGATTCGATTGTAATTAACGTTTGGCCACGGGCGCGGGCGCAGTTCTCGGGCCGCGCGTATCGATCCGATCTCATTCACTTGTTTTACGATGATCGTTTTATTTTTAGATAGCACTTTTGGTACTGTTATTGTGTATTCATTTATTTTTAATGTCAATTTTTTAGTCTTTCTTAACTGGCGCTCTTGTTTGACCAGAAGCATTGAATATGATGGAAGCTTCAAAATTATGTTAGGAAATTTGGTGCTCTATACTTTCTATTATATCCTATATCCAGTTGCATTTTCTTTTGGTATTTTCCCAAGAAATATTGGATCATCCAAAAATGTTTTGGTCCTTATGTATTGTGAACAATCCCTAATACAACTGTTCTCGCACCGGGACGGACAGTCGATGTTAGATTGAGCCATTTCATCGATGCCTCAGGTCCGATCTTATCTGTAGCGTCCTGTTGTTCACTTATTTTGATACCATAACCTCTCATTATGGATTGGAAGCGCTCGGCTGACGCACACATAACATTCCCGTGTAATTATGGGATTTTTGTGCTCATCATCGCTTTTTAATAGCTGAAGGTGTCTAGACCTCCGTTTCGGAATTAGGATACTAATAGGAGAAGATTTAAAGCTCTTTTTTGGGTCTTGCAGATTTTAGTGTGTGGCTATTTGAAAAGGAAATTGAGGAAAAGTGGAATAGTAAACAGTCGGCCAATCGAAACGTCAGTTCGTGTGGATTTAGCTAATAGACGTTGAAAATACTTTTACTTCCTTGCAGTTGGTTAAATAAAAACTGCTTATAGACTATATAACGTCACGGTTGAACGAACATATTTAACGAGAGACCGTAATTATCACTTTGCAGTCTGCAGCCTAAGGTGTCCTTGAACTCACATTACATTACTTTTAATCTGACACTAAAGCTTTAGCAGATCGTCCAACAAAAAACATAAGCCCATCATTTGTGCAAAACAAAACTAAATGCGAACACAATCCCATACATCTGATTAACCTACATACACCTATCATCATGATTTATACCTTCAATCGTCTGTCTGTTACCAATCTGAGCCCTTTAAGCCTTATCAAAAAGATCCGAAAGGAAACCCGCACCGTGGACACTAAACACTGAGCCAAGCGAATCAAAACTTTATCCCGATCGTTTTAAAGCTTTGATGAACGGTAATGATATGTTGGTGGAGTAGATGAGAGAAGCTGTGTCGAATTGGTAGGAAATCGGACTTAGTGTCAACAGTTAACGGCGATCCTGGTAAATGGTACGTGGTGGGGTGGTACAATGGAAGCGTTCTCTTTGTTCTTCACAGTGGAGTTACACGGGTTTTCAAGTAAAACGCTTAAGGAATGAGCCGAGCCGTTCACGGTAACCATTCTGTGATTCTATGCATAGTTTCCAGTCAGTGTCATAGTTGAATTGTTTGTTGTCGTGTTGGTGGTTGTTTGTACTGGAGTTAACGTCTGGTTATGTTAGTTTTACTGCATTTTTACGAGTAATTGGTAATTGATCTCTATAGCCATGTGCGTCTTCTTCATCTTGAACTGTAGTAGTGTCTTCGTCACCAACACTTGGATCTGTTTGTTACATAATACAGCATGCTCTAGGAATTCCATTCTCCGTGTCCCTCACACCAGGACAAGGTCCACCGCCCACACTCCTGCCTCGCGGAGACGGAGTCGACCACATCCCGCACCGTATCGAGTGTCCCTAACAAAGGCTTACTAATTGCCTCGCGATCTCGCGGTGAAATTAATCAATCGTAGCTTGCTGTGTACCTGCCTAATATAAACTTCGCGGGCGGCTCACTTTGAAGTCGCGCGCTCTCCAATTAGCGTTCGCCGCCGCCTTTGGCGTTCGCCGCCTGCTTTGAGCCGGCCGCTGTCGGACCTCTCGCTCGGCGTGCGGTCTCGCTCGCACACCCCTCCCGTCAGCCGATGCCATTTCGTTTTACTTCTTGTTTTAAAAGCCTATAGGTGGAGGTGCAAGGTTTTAAGGTGACTGGGATAACAGCAAGCCAGCAGGATGTGTCGAATTAAGAACTTTTTAATGTTCAGGAAACTCGAACTCAGGTGTAGGTCCGCACTGTCCGGAACTTTCTTCATTTATTAAGTGTTAAACAAGTTTATGTTAATTTATTATCTATCTAATATCTACTTAATTAATTTTATGACCAAGTTTTACTTACTTGCGACATTCTGAACGGAAAATTAACGTTAAGCTTTTTATTTCTATAAACTCAGTTATAAAACCGATAATCCTCATTTATTATTTCCTTTAATTTACGGAAAAATACAACGCTAACCCGGAAACTGACAATTGACGGAGTTGCCAGCTAATAAAAATAATGTATAATTAATAGTCGATGTTATGAATGGGCTGACCGACGGCGACGGCTCTATGACCCGGGGTTTGATTCCCGTGCGATGTAATCTTCTTGTTTTACACAACCACGACGAATCTTATACGTGTGTGGCGATTAGCTCCGGGACCTTCCAATACCTGAACAAAACAGCCGTTACGAGAATTAGAGAAACTTTTAAAGTCGTTTTCTTGTTTAGTTTACGATGTTAGTGCCTATATCTTTAGAACACTTGATGAGGTGTTGACAACCTAGGATTTTTAACCGACAATAAAGTGGCAATACACTTTTTCCAGCTTTAAAAAAATGTAGGTAAGCAATTTAAAAATCTGCCAATAAGGACCATTTCCACACTGGCCACTTAAACTGTTCTAAATTCAAAATCCGTCGGCACCACAAAGTTTGAAGTAAAAAGATCGTGAGCTCTAAGTACACACAGCACTTTGAATTTGGAATAGAATTCTCTAGAAGAGCGTGTTTCTAGTAATAAATTCAAATTGTTTCCATGGCAACGCATTGGTTACGGCAATTGCCGGCGCACTAGGAAATGCAATGGTACCAACATGAATAAATGTAAATTTTTGAAAGCTTAGCCTAACAGCTAAGGTCTAATTTATGCACTGCTGGTTTTCGTAGCAATTTCTTAACTCCCATGAAAGGGTGGGCAGAGGTGGAAACTACATTAAGCCAACTTTTCACCAAGTAGTGTAAATCGAGCCTATCGACAAATGTCAGACACAAAACATAGCCTTACTGAAAATTTCATTAAAAGGTAAAAATTGAATTTGAAAAGCTTATGACATAGACTTTGGTCAAGTATTCGGTCATAATTGCCTTTGAATAGAATCTGAAATTTTACATAACAACAAATTTCTAAAAAAATATTCTACCTGATACATTTAATAATTGGTCCATTTATAAACTTAGTACACCATGAAAACACGAAATAATTCTATGTCCAAGTTGACGACATTTTGCATCAAAAAGTTGCAGCAAATTAAACTATAAAAATGACCAAATTGTAACAGTTATACTTAACTAGAAAATGTATAACAATATAGTATAAGAACATAAAAGTTCAACCAAAACTTTTAAAGTTATTTCAATTTATTCGCCGCCTTGCTTTATTTATTCGGACGAACTCATTTCGCGGATGTGCCGTCGGCAAATTGAAATGTTTCATTTTCTAGATATTTAGATACGCAATACCTTACTGAATTATTTGGTCTTTCTGTACGTGCATGAAGAAAAAGATTGTTCATGAAACCGATTGAATATTGATATTGAAATGTCTTGGCGATTATTATTGAAATTGTTTTGATTATTTGTTTGCTATTGGTCAAGTAAGTTGTATATAATAAATTGAATTCACTACGCACGGACATAAAAAATCCATATTTTAATAACAATGAAACTCTTAAAAATCAGTTAAAATTGTTCGCTAAACGATATGCAGCTTACAAAGAAACGTTAAATGGTAAAAACAAATGACAAACGGACATAATATTAAAACTCTCGGCTAAAGGGCCCACCCGCGCCTCTATAAATCTTCTCGGTATCACTTTTATTTTGCATAAATAAAACTAAATTATAACAGCCCTTTGCATCGACCAGTAGCCGCCTGATAATATTGTAACCAATAACAAAAAGAAAAAACATAAAAAAACGTGTAAATGTTGAGAGAAAAAAGGATGTATATCAAAGAAGAGCCGCGGTCACGTAGAGCGTTATGACGAACAGCGGGTGTTTAGTGCCTCTGCCTGGCGAGAAATTAAAAAAAAAATGCTCGATTAAAATCCAAATGAAATCGAATAAATTTACGAGAGATTCAATTCGATAAAAAGTAGAACGAATTCGCTAATCTTAGTCCGAGTTAAGCCGGTAGTTTTGAACTATACATTAATCCTTATTGCGTTAAATAATTTATTGGTTGCGTGTCCCATTAACCTATTAACAATAAAAACTTATAAGCAATGTAATAAATGTCTCACAACTCACAGCTACTGGACTTTACTGCTCGAGATCGAACATAATTTTTCTAATAAAGATGCAGTCTTGATTTTATTGAACTAAGTCTAATTTACGGCAACGATCTATTAGTAATTGGATTCCCAAAGATCTCTATACTTAGGATTAGATCAAAGACTTGTTTCTAGAACTTTCGATTTTACTGATAGGCGTTTAGAACCGACACGTGGGTCACAATTGTCGGGGTTCATCGATAGCACGAAGCTTTTATGCGGGACTATTGACGGCATTTACAACAGTTGTCCATTGTCATCGACACACTATAGACGTTATTGCACCAATAATAATATAATGCTATTAAAGTTTTATGTGACGCCACGATTGATACATCTCTAATAATGTCATTGACGCCTCCGATTACATGTTTAATTTGTACGTAGGTAATTTATTGTTGTTTTAATAGGTACCGCTAAATGCCCTTCGTGGATACCATTAGGAAAACTTCTTCATTCGGAATTGTTTATGAAGCCCACAGCCACCTTCGTTTAGTCCTTGAACGTCCTTTCTCTAAAAGTCATCGCCTTTGTAACACCTTTATTTATCATTCCAATAAACTCAGCATCCATCCATTAAAGACACTTCTCTCGAGTTGAGACATCGCTCGGCGCGGCTCAACCGCTCAAGCCGGCGGCTGCCATAACACCATTGTATCGAACCATTCATGACACCCACTCACACGCGGTGGTTTTCCATTGATGCCGACGTAACATTTAATGATGACGATGTCGAAACAGAAAAGCATATGTGCTAAAATATCGCTCATTGAATACAATACGTTATCAACTCTAGAATGGCTAACGTTTTTGATGATGAATGGAAAGAATCTGACGATTAATTGAAGATTAAGATTAATAAAGCGGGCAGCACTTATGATTATGACTAACACCTAAAACACGAAACAACACAAGGGCGGTATTAAGCAATTAGAATATTTCAAAACGCATTCTTGGTCCTTCCGTACGCCAGTGGCGAAGCGCACGGCTCTTTGTAAGTTGCCGCTGCTATTAAAGAGCGATTAACCCGACCGTCGGGCAGTCGGGCCTGCCGCCGAGACTATGTGGCTCCCACTTTCGATTTTACAACTGTCTAAAACCGAACCCGACACCTGATTGTGCCGTAATCAACGTTGACACGGAAATGAATGTGCCTTGTATTAAAGTGTCCGGAGTTTGGCAGTGGACTCTTAAAGGGATAATGAAGACCTCATTTTGGGAGAATTGATGTATAAATCAGATGCTGGTAAACATGCAAAATTGGCAACCAAGACAAAAAGGAAAATCTATAGTTTGAGTCTTTCTTAAAAAAGGAAATACCTGAATCAAAGTTTGATTGATGGAAAATACGTGTAGGCACAGCAAATATTTTTGCTACCGCGCACCCAAACATGGTGGCCTCTGACAACATTACCGGTTGATTCCAATCCAAACGCGGATAATCTTAACCATCTTCATAATTCTTAAACGATTTTTATTTACGATAACAGCACTAATGTAGTATTATATCTACATAAGATATAAACGGGCCTGTCAATAATCTCGGAGGCGCACGTCAAATCGGTACTCTCGCATTAATTTAATAAAATTAGCATACTTATAAGAATCTCGACGCTTTTGCAACTTAACTTCAAAGTCCCGCCGGCGTCATTAAGTATGGCTTTAATATGACTATTTATGACGTCATTCCCATCATTTTATGGCAGATCATGGCTACTTACTAAAATTATATTAACTAGAACCGAATATCAAATTTGGTTTTTTCTTATTAGTCTTGTGAAGATGATAAAAAGTGAGAGATTTGGGTTTTTATTTTTTTCTTTTTAAGCTTAGCCTTTGGTTTTATGGTCGGTTAAGATGTGTAATTGCTTGCAGTTTTCTCTCCGGTCTCCGCTCGGATTATTATAAAAATAAGTATCTTTTGGTGATATTTTCGGGTTTGACAACAATTTTATTGCGGTAGTGTAGGATGGGTGTGTTTTTGACAAGTTTTTACGAAAAGGTGTTTTATAATGTTGGGAAATAAATTCTGGGCTAATTATGTAGGATACACTTTAATAGATTTTTTTAGAGTACAAGGTTTTCTAAGAGTCATTCCTAAAATCGACTTATTACTCACTCTACTTGGTACTTTTGTGGGAATCCAAATTGACACAGATCAATTAAAGAAGTCGTGTTAAACCTTACATCCGCAACCTTGCAAATCTGTTTTGGTGAGTTTCGCTAACCAGTTGCTTACCTAATTAACAAATTAATATCGTAAATTATGCGATCTTATTGATTTCATAATTATCGATGATCTACGATCTTATTTTTCAACACATTACTAAGTACCTATAAATATGTCATGATAACTTTTTTATTGGAAGCAACTTTGTGGGTAGGTTGAATTCGATAAACGATATTGACAAAATTGTCTAATATGAAATGTGATTTTGGTATTGATTAAAGCAGTTTTCTGAAGAGTACCTACTGCCACATTGTAACTAAAAAGCAAAGTTACTAACAAACCTCTTGCAAAAATCTCAAAAGACATATGTTTAAAAAAATACTATCGAACACCCTGTTACATTCCCAAAAAAAAAAGAATGATACTTATTACAAAATATGTCCCGTTTCCCAAATCAAAGACGCCGCGTTGTTATGCTCGTCATATTTAAAACACATTACCTCATGATTGGGGCTAGTTTAAAAACGATAATATGGTTGTTAGCCTCGAGGCATTTGGGAACGACCGAATGTCTTATTGGTCACCGAACGTGCGAACAAAGAAAGTTTGACATTCATTATAAAGGTCGCCATTTTTATCGCCATTTTGAATTTTGTAGTGTAAAGGGAGGTTTTATTATGTACTAGCTGATCCGGCAAACTTCGTACCAGGCGGTACGAGCATTTTTTTTCTCACCTTTTAATCCTTCCCTGGACTTCCACAACTAATTAAAGATCAAAATTTGCCGTTTTCTAGTTTTAGCGAGACTAACGATCAGCAATTGATTTTTATATATAGAGACATAACTGTATTATTAGTAAATCTCCTTGGATTACATAATGTAGAAATAGCTCTTTGCAATAAAACCAAATGTTTTGTCCTGTTTAATTCTTAATTTTTGGATGAATGTGTGTATTGATCTTCAGGCACAATTTCCAATCCCTCATTCTAGACCACTAGGTACGAAAATTCTAAAGCAGAACCTAAATCCCTAAGGTTAACTGTTAGAGGATATCAAATTGGCATTAAGTCCGCCATTGTATAAATGAAAATATAGTGTAAAATCGAAATGCCTCAAAATTTAATGCTCAGCAGAATCGTATACCTTAATTTCTTGAAACAAAATTTGATAAGCTTTTCTTCCAAAAACTAGACATTCTCAGTAACGACCTAGACTTTCAAGTTATCCAGTAGAATGGTGAGACGATGATATCTTCAATTGGTTAGTTAGGACTCGCTGCAACGGTCTGATTAACTAATTTAACGGTTTACTAATTGACGATTCATAACTCTGAAATTGCACTTTCTAGTCTTCGGATGATTTTAATTGAGAATAATAACAACTAAGTGAGATTAGAATGGAGAGATCAAGTAAAATGTTTTGGTTTAAGTTAAAGCTATTATTATGTACAAATCAGGTAATTGCAAATAGACTACTTAGTCTGTATCAAAAAGTTTAACTCATTTCGGACTTTCGATTCACAGTATGCATGCAACACAATATAAATAAGGGTTACTTGAAAGTACATTAACCTATAAAATGATTTGAAAATCATAACTACATATTTAGAAAACAATAAGTAAGAAGAAGGACCTAGTAACCTAACATACGATGTGCCCAAACCGTACGCAGCGCCACATGTACAGATTTTGAACTAACAAATTGTCATCTAAACGTAGACCGTTTGAAATGATTATAATTCCAAATTCAATTTTTAAGGGGGTAAAATCCTTCAATGACTTCTCCCGCCTTGGGCGAGGTGAGAGTGAGTGTCAGACTCTTACTGACTAAAACCCACCCCGTTCCTACTCCTGCTTTTCGACCTGGAGCCCTGGTAAGCCCGCTAGGTAGTCCGAGCAATAGAGTTGGAGATATAAACACTACCATTAAGATTCATTTGCAAACTTCACACAAACTTATAAAATCAAATTCGCAACACTTTCGAAAAACATTTAGCTCATCAAACATTATCAATCGTTAGGATAAACCTCGCTAAAGACTTAACAAGTTGGTTCAGTTTTATCAATAATTACACACACATACATACCAACATCAGATAGAAAGTGGACATGCCATGGTGTTTTCACTAACAAGTTTAATATTTTAATCATGGTGATAGAACCATGGCTCGTTTGCCATTAATTGGTTGATAATCGCCGGTGATTCGCGAACCTATAAACTTTGTAATTAATGCTTTTACGGTGCCGTGGTAGATGTCCACCATTGTTTTTTTGTTACGTGTGATTGTTTTAATTTCGTGGTTTTGTGGTCTTTCTAATTCTTTCTAAAGTCTTTTGATTAGAATTTTTATTTTGTTAACATTTTCTTCATTGATCCTTCTGTAGTAGGTTGTTTAAGCTTCTATGAGCTATTGGTAAGTCCTTATTTTAAACAGAATCCACATCGAAATCTAGTTATGCAGTGAACCTAATAAAGGACCTTTTCCCTTTATTTCCCAAATCACAACATCACATTAGTCCGTATTCACACCATAAATCACGAACATGACCTCAAAAACACAACAAAAGTCCAGTGACCACTAATTTCGCTCTCAGATCAGTCATTCATTGGCTTATGTGACATGACGTCTATATAATTTAGTATAACGGGCAAGTTTCCAGCCCGGCCGGCAGGGCGCGCCACTGGCCACACGACATTGTTCAGCGACACAGCCAGCCGTTTAGCGTGACTGCCCGTTGTTAGTGCTGCAGGCAAAGTGTGTGATAAGGAGATTGTCGAAATTACTAGCTTGGGAACGACTTAACATTTAAATGGACGTTGATTTTAGTTCGTTTTGATTTGAATAAGGTGCGATATGTGGTCATGCTTACAGGTTAAAGGTATAATTTTATTGCTTTTGTTTATAATGTTTTAGTAAAATCTATGAGTTTATTACAACGAATTTTAACAATAATGTACTCAATTTAAAGATGGTTAAAATGCGGGTTTTCCTTACCGTATTCATGAGCGACAGTGTCGATGCTTACATATACATACCATACCTACTTGTTTTGCTTGTTAAGTATGGTACTTGGTCAACAAGTGAAGTTTCCCCTTAATTATCCAATTTCGTAGTTTAGCCGTAACTACGACTGTGTGCCAATTACATCGTTAGTTCACTTTAATGAGGCGGCCTCGGGCAGCCGATCATGATCTCCTGTGTACTAGATCACACATACTTAACATATGCACTGTACACCAACTTTATCACCTCCACATAAGAACCATATTGGCTTGAACTGATTATGTAAATAACTTTGTTTTTAAGGATATTAGCAGTTAAATATAATTCTAGTTCTTATTGTAAATTACTTAAAGAGTATTTCAGTTGGATATGTAAGTTCGAAATATCATACATTTGTGAATTAGTGTAAATTCTCTATTCTCTATTCTACTTATTTCAATCTTTACGCCAAAATATCTTAGACCTTAGAAACATCAATTATTTCTCTATTAGCTCTACATTTCGTAATACAGATTTCTTTAATGCATTTTTTAAATTAAAATAAGCAGCTAAGTACATATCTGGTAGGTGGAATGCGGCAAACAATACTTACATGACTCACCTACAAGACTAGACAGTTTACAAAAACATCGATTTCGAACAATTTCGTAACATTTTCTTTGATTAATTAATATATGGACACATACAAATTTACTAGTACCAAATTGGCAATCATCATTATATTAATATGTTTTTTAAAGGAGAAAATCATCCAACACCATCTCTATCCTTGGGCGAGGCGATGGGATTGTCAGACTTGTACTGACTAAAAACCACCCCGTTCCTACTCCTGCTTGTCGAGCCGGCAGCTAGGCAGTCCGCAGCATCATAGTAGTTTCTAGACCCTGCTGAACATATAAGACCTCCCTCAATAACTTCTAAGCATCGCATCCAAGGGACATAGTGACAGACCAATAGCATAATACTTTGATTTGTACACGCAAATATGTTGCTGGTAGTATATAATTTTGTGTAGTGTACTTAAGACTAATGAGGTGTCAGCCGTTTATGCTAACTTGTGATCTAGGTGTCACTAACAGGTCGTATGGCAAAGAGGGGAATAAGTAATGTTAAGTCAAATGAGCTTACAATGTAACTAAGTAGTATCGTTTACCACGTTGAACAGGTTAAAAGTCGAATAATTATAGTAAAGTATATAACTAACTATGTATAATGTACTTACTTGATCATATTATCACCAGGGTGTATGAATGTGATCGGGGTTTAAGAGGTAGGGTAAGTAAGGATCGTAGTGTAGATGGCGCTCTGTAACTTTTGCATACCCTCCTTTTTTGTTGACGTGGGGAAATCTTCAATATGCGCCTAGCTGTTTGGGGAAAGACAGAGAAAGAGTAGTATTTTAAATGTTTTTAATGTAACGTCTGGTAGATTTATTTAAAACATTAGACATATTTTTTTCTTTTCTTATCTTAATACTTTCGATTCGATACATTGATTAGAAATATCATGTGTCTAATATTTTTAGTTAACTAACTGACGGACTAATTAGATTATTCATACCCTATTTAAGTGTGTAGGTATTACTACTTACTTAACGTGTTTTGTAACTTATATTAAAGAGTTTCAATACTTGTGAGGTCTTTTAATGTCAGGACCAATAAGGACAAGTGCAGATACTTACAAGGGCACTCGAATAAAGAGCCATCGATTAGCTAGCAAACAAATGGTCATTGCATTCAAACCGATTCGATTACCAATAACATTACCTCTGTAACCAACACACACAAATAACAATAAAACGAATTACTCATAATTTTAATAAAAATTAACCATCGATCAATAACACAAGCGGCGTATTCAGGCAATGAGTTTATGTTAAGAATATCATAATTATTTATGTCGGAAGGCCTTATTAATTACCTATTTAAGCCTAAAGCCGTGTGCAATGATAATAATACCTCCTTTTTATCCAATTACGTGTTGTGGAGCGTGTAATCGTGTAATCGTAAAGGTAATTTACGTGTCGCATGTAATTTAAACTTAACATCTTCGCCATATTGGTTAGTGTTGCCAACTACATCGTGTAAAAATTCCCCACGAAGTTTTTTAATGGATGGGTATTAAATAATGTTTTATGGTTATTAATAATAGAAGTTTATGTGGCTTCATAGGATAATTAGTCGAATCGGAAATCATCTTTGTCTTCATTGTTCTTAAATATTAATAGACTAATTAATAATCTGCTATTTTCTTGTGCTGCTTATACATAGATTTGAAGCCTAATTTGCATATAATACTTTTTTGGATTTACTAATTTCCCCTTAAAAGGTAATAACTTAGTAAACTGGCAACACTCACCTGCATTCGAAGCTCAATAAAGCGTAGAATTATGTGGTTGTTATGGTAACGGCAATAAGTTTCCTTATTTATTACGCATTCAATATTATGAAGACTTGTGCTAAGTAGACTTGATAATTATTAAATGTATTTCTGAACATTATTCAACCTTCATCTTTATTGCGAATATCGAACCGTTGCTATCGAAACCTAATTAATGAGCACATGATTTACAATCCCCTTCTAGCTTGAAACTGGTCAGGGACATTCGAAAGTTTCGTGTTATTATGTATAATCTTTATGGGAATGTTTAAAGGGAAATTCTATTTCTAAATTTGCTACTTAAGATACAAAATGCATAAATAGTCGATGCAAATTATTTATTGTTAAACTTAATTTATTCAAAAGCAGTTTAATGAATCTACTACCTTTCTTGACTGACGTACCGTATATCTACTAAACAAAATATACAATACCTCTACAATGAGTTTGAAGCAGTATTCGTCGATAATCGCTAGCAACGACGTAATTTTTTTGTATGGCAAATTTTACAACGCCTCTACCGGTCATTTATGGAACTAAAATTTGCCATAAAAAAATATTTAGCGACTATCGACAAATAAAAACTTATGATACATCAGTTTTCATACGACTGTTATACCAACATAATATGACAACAAGAACTGGTTCTTTATAACAAATGCCGTCTTTGAATAAAAATATTCTAACAAAACAATCTCAATTCCTAGAATACAGATCAGTTCTAGCTTATTCAATTTTATATAATATCAATTAGGAACATATTTTATTGATTTGGAGGTAAAGAAATAACATATTTTTGTCGTTGGAAAAATTATCGTGACAATATAAATTGTTTGAGTCCACAATACAAGCACGAATGTGTTAATTTTGGAATTTTATTCGCAGATAAAATTACGTCACGAGGATTTTGAACGACTAAAATCTTAAAAATTTGTATAGGAATAGTCGTGTAGGTATCTTCATATTTTAATTTTGCTGTTGGTCCCATGTTAGTGTATGACATTGATGATTTAACCTGAAGGATTATAACATTTACTTGCGCCAAAATCAGTAGGAAAACCGACTCACCATCATCACATAATGATCACAAGACGTTCACAGCTGAAGATTGGCGTCCCTTATGACTTCCAAAACATCTAGTACTATCGAACTTGTTGATTAGGAGTTTGGGTGGTAGAACTATTCTATCTTCATCAAAAATCCTCATAATCATGCTAAGATTAAAGAAAATCCCATAATATGCATGACTGCATGAGGGACATCTCCTGAAAATTAAATAACCAATTTTCTCTTTACATAAAAACGTATTTAAATTTTAAAATTAACGTGGTGTCGATAACTGCTTCATTAATTCATTTAATGATCTATAATAGGTACTTAAATTACCTCCCTGTTGGTGTTCTTTACAATAATGAACATAGGCATAAGTTGCTGATATGTATCTGTAGCTAATTAAGTCATATTAACTTAGAAAGGCATGTTGTGGAGGCCATGTTTTACTTTTTATCATAAAACTATGAATATCAGCGTATAATGAACGTTGTAGTTCCTAGAAGAAGAGTATAAGGGTGCTTTTCCATCAGAGATGCGCTATGATACGTTGCTGTGGATGCGTTTGATCCCTCCACTTATCATATTTATTTGCCACATATAGCTTAGCAATGGTGGAAACGGACTGAGCTAAGTTATGTTTTTATATGAAAAGATGCGTGCTAAGGAACAAACATCTTGATGAAAAAATATTGATTGATCGCGCCGGTTCGGATGTTGAATATAAGACATGCTAAATAGCACCTATATACACTAAGGTCTACGGTTTTAATTATATTTATTTTCCATAAAGAATTTTGATCAAACTTCAACCAACATTGGTCCATTACAACCAACTAATTACAAACTTGGGCATAACTCTTTAATACTAAAATTATAATGTATTTAATGAGCCGTACTAGCCATAAGTACAGGGTTGCCACCTCGCGTGCCTACGTCACATAAGTTGGTACTAAAGATGGCTGACTTCTGACACGCACGTTTGATAATAAGGGCTGTCGTGAACTAGATTTTTTTATTTACTTTTTTACAAAAACAATGCGAACAACGTTTAAAGTTCAGCGTTTATTTTTACGATGTTTATTATTGTTAGTTTTTATTGTAACCTGTAAAGAATGAACGTAATGACAGCTACTTAGTTGAGTTTTAATTAATTATGTATGTATGTGTTGTTTTCTGGATTTATTTCTAGTTTATTTATCTGTTCTCCTATTCTGCAGGCTTATAAAAAGGGATCATATTAGGTATAGTTAGATAGCTACCTATCTCTACCTCTTCTTGCCCTTTGCTATTATTTAACACCTATAATATTATACTAAAATACAAAACATAATTAAACAACATCATTCAAAAACAATTTCCCAAAAAAACATCCACCCAAATCTCCCATTTTCTGTTAATGACTATTTCACGTTGGTAACCCTGTTACGCACACGGGGTAGAGAAACACCCAATTACTTACTGGCAATAGTTATAATAATCGTTAGCAAAGATGTGAGTTAACAACGATCCCTGCTAAACTTGTAAAGGTTACCTAGTTTTGCATAAATTACGAGTGGTTGAGATACCGCCGAACACGTGTGTCGGTTGTAGGGGAGAAGCGGGTGCGCGATCAATTTCAAATTGCTGCTTACTAAAAGTTATTAAACGGGTTTTACTTAGTTGGTTACTGTTATTCGTAAGTAAAATGTAAAATTAATTTCAAGGTGTACTTTTGTAATTTTCATACTGGAGTTAATTTAATAAAATAGAACAATGCAGAATATTTGTAGCCATCTTTGAATTATTTTTGGCTGAAAAACAATTTTATTTTATACTTTAGAGTTAAGAATCAGAAAACCTATTTATATTAAAAATGCTCTTTACGGATTAGCTACTTAAAAAACTGTCTTAAAGGTTTGCCTATTTGCATAGTATTATATGCAGTACGGAGGTAGTAAGGACATAAGCAAATGGGATTAAGCAAGTAAAATTATTTTAAACTCCTTGCAAAAGTTATCGCGATTTTCTCCAAATTGTACCAAGCATAAGGGCATAGGAATACGTGGTATCATGTTATATCTCATTATTTCAAGTTGTTCGTTCATTACACACACTCTAATTGATGCTCTCGACTTTTCTTACCTGGCAACACACACGGCTAATGTGGCTGCGTTGTTACGTTTTGTTTTATAAAGACACGAGATAATAGGTTTCATTATTGTGTTATTAATTTTATGCGCGTGTAATGGATATTTTTCTTGGCTGGATATGTTTTTCTTTCAATATTGTGTGGGTTTTAACCATGCTCCCATCTCAATGTCTTAAGTCAAAAATGTATATTGATTTTTACAACATTTCTTAAAAATAAAGCTATGAATATATTAGTAACTTTTTTAAGTAAAGGTCCCAAACAGTAATCTTAGTCATTATGATAACCAAACTCATCACGATAGACACCACTACATGACCAACAACAGCCAAATAGAATATCAATGAAATCCCCAAATACACACTATTCACATCACACGATACAAAAATCCGTGCGTCCCATTCACCATCCGACTATAAGGCAGCGTGCACATTAAGATCTCGGCCCCCTCCCGACCACACACGGGTCATGAGGTCGGGTTACCAATTTGCCGGTAGAACAAGATGTTCCATCATTAAACGCAACGAATAGCTCTTTATTATCGATGTACTCTTTGCTTTATACCGCCGTTTCATTTTGTATGGCGTATAGCGTACGATTGATTTGTCTGCTCGTGTTTGTTGAAGTGAATTTTATGTTTTGTTGTTTGTCTACTTTTTCTTAAATAAGCCTTTTTTAAGAGGGGAAAATCATCCAATGACTTATCCCACCTTGGGCGAGGCGAGAGGGAGTTTCAGACTTTTACTGACTAAAAACCACCCCGTTCCTACTCCTGCTTTTCGAGCCGGAGCCCCGGTAAACCCGCTAGGTAGTCCGCAGCTCCGTTCTTAAATAAGCCTTACCTACTTACCGTCGTACTCAGAATCATTTAATGGTTACTTAACTCAGTCCTTACCAATTGTTTTCTATACAAAATTGTTACTAAGGAATAGTTTAAGTAATCATTAAATGTCTCTGAATGAATTCAAATTTATTCTCGTAATTTGAATTACTTTTGCATATTATCACGATTTCCCCTAATAGCTTTAGATGTAGCAATTGGATTTAGAAATCGAGTTACTTACTTTTTTTCATCTGCAAACTGAGATCACATTATTGTTATCGGGACTAGCCTTTTCCATAAAAAAGTCTATTCAAATCTAAATCTGTTGAGAAACGTGTGCCTCCTTAGTTTGACAGAGTTCCAAGTATATCGTACGTGTGGTCATGGTCGTGACCCCTAAAGGCCCAATGCTTTTGTTTTTCTACAAAAGTCAACACATTTGTGCAATAAAATTGTTCAACTTGACATTCTTATGTATTGTTTCCGCACTTTTTGTGCAATGCGTGCAGTGGGTGGTATGTTTGGACGGGTCGCATTAATTTGTTTTACGAAACTAGTGATATATTTAACAACGTCATTGTTTTTTTATAAAACATAAATTTTACTTGTAACAATACAGGAGCAGTTCAGTAACTACCTACATCAATTTAGTCGTGAAACATTTTTAAATGAAACTTATTCATAATATGTATTATGACGTACTCGTTAACTATATTTCTTATGTACTATTATGTATTTTAGGCTGACGATGTAGCTTTTAAATACAACCTTCCATTTCAAGACGTACGTAATTTGATTTTAAGTACCATTGTACCGCCATGTTACATACTGTAAGTAACTGTACTAATATACACTTCTCACTTACTGGCCATAAATCAAGTTACACAATAATTGTTCTATAAATCAAATAATGGCCATTACACAAAGATCAAGAGAGAGCACACAGGCGGGCCGGCAAAAAGCCCGCTTATCAAAACTACCACTTAGTAATATTTCATAAGATGATGGCAACATCGGCGTCTGTTTAGTGTTGCCTCGTTGCGTGTCTGTCAAAATATTGGCGCCAACCCACGGCAAAAAAGGGCGGGAAAAAGTTATCTGCAATTTTTTCCGCTTTTCAAGTATGGTGCAAAAAAAGCGTATAAAATCCAGCCACTTGAAGTTTTTTTCGGATATTGACGTGTTTTTTTGTTCATGATATGGTTTTTTAACGCCAAGACTGGTTATTTGTCAATTTGACTGAAATAAAGCTAATTCTTATTAAGTTTATAAATAGAATTACGTTTATTGCCGTTGTCTCACCGAATGACTATCACAAAAATACAAGTTCATCGATTTAGCTCCACTATACAAGCTCATTTAATCCTTCACTAGGTTTCCACAGATTTATTACGCCATTAATTACGTTGGAAACGAAGCTACTGAGAGATAATTTCATTTTAACGGCCTCAATTTGCTAATAACCACAGCTCATTCATTACTACCGCGATTGAGCACCGTCATACTGTTTTGTTTTCCTTTTCTGAAAAATCATCACCGGTGAATGAGTAAGAAATGAGAATTTACCAAAACCCGTATTAATGTCGAATCACGGTCGCGATTGCTTTCGATATTTTTAAATTAGGAACGTTCGCCGGCGCCCTTGTTCTAGCTCGCTCGCTAATGAAGATTTCGTATGCGGCCGTCCTTTTTTGTCAGCCATATCTGTTTGTTTTGAACTCACCATCAATTTATTTTCGAGTTTTAAATTAGGTGTGTGTGCACCGGGCTGTTGTTGTCTCAGTTGGCGCGTGGAGATGGCATCGCGCCGTCTCGGTCGCACGCGTCGCCTCAGTTTGTTTTATGCGTGACGCGCCCCGCCCCTACTTGGTCGGCGGCACGGGCGGCTGCTTTGACCGGTAGCAGTGCAACTCGTTATCTGTTTTTTCTTTCGGGCGGTGTGTGTCCAGCCTAATATTTGAGTAGGACGTTGAAAAAGTCGTTTTGTGTACAGTGGGAGGTGCACAATGTGTTGTTGTTCCGTTTATTGCCGCTGTACCGCATGCCGCTGCCGCGTTAATCAGCCAATATACGCATCGGTTGGTCGGCGACTTCTGAGCGCCCTTAAAGCTTCTTATAAATTTTATTGCACTGAGAGGATTTCCTTAATAAACTCTTTTAGGAGTATTTATTCACTTCACTACAGGTGCTAAAATAGTATACCAAAAAGTAGCTAAAAGAAATAATGATTCTACAATAATATTATTTGATAGTAATAAAATATTACTCAATGTTTAATTTCACAAGTATTAGTACTTAGTAGTAATAATTCAAAGTGATTATCAAAGCAAACAGACGAACTAGAAGCACTGCCATTCTTTTTCAATTAGCCTCCTCGGTCCTCGCGGCTCATTTATCACGCGTAGTCACATTATTTATAACCCACCCACCAGTATGTATTTGATGTAAAGAACGCACGGCAACCAGCTAGCATTTTGTCCTCGTTTCGTTGTTTCACTCAAAAATATAGCTGCTAATGAGGGCTAGTTCGTAATTCCAGTGATTTGTCGCGATGTCGTGCGGGTGCGCGGTTAGACGCGCGATTGAGCGCGCGATATCACGGCACGCGACGGACTCGATTCTAAGACGGCACGTAACTACCCTGATCGTAGCCTCGATACTGATTGTGCACGGAACTAATTCTTATTTGCTTTACCTTGAGGATAAGTTTACGACGCGTGCTTAGTAGCTTTATACTTAAATATCCAATTATTTCTTTACTAAATAAAGTACTCTATTTTATTTTTTACAAGTAAAAGTTAACTCAGCAAGTTCTATAGAGTTCTACGTAAATGTTTATTTCAATGAATCAAACAATCAACATTTAAATAAAACGTATTTATTCTCCAATGCCAATTGTTAATCATAAAACGAGAAAAGACACTTAAATCAAACGTAACCCGTGTGTGTGAGGTTTTAATTAACAGCCAAAAGCGTTTACACACGAAATACTTTTATTGAACGAAATTCAATTTTATGCAGTAGTGAACAAAGCTTCGAATTATTTCGCAATATCATTCACACGTAGCGGGCTTTACGATTGCAAGCTTTACAATGCTGCTAATGCTTTAACAAACATACAAAGAAGTGGAAGGTACTGCGCAATGTATAGGGTGATAAGTAAGAACTCATTAAGTTAAGAATAACATTGGGGGCCCGTAATCTGTGCTAATGTTAGCAAGGGAAGGGTGATTCGGTACGCTTGAACACGATTGCGCATTTTGTTAAATTTGGATAGAGGGATGCGTTGTTTGTAACGCGAGTTTTTGCTGCTATTAGGTTCATTTATTTGGCATATTTTTTTTAAATGTAATTAACAATTGTACCCTTTTCTATTGTTCAATTGTCAAAGGGGTGACTTTGTGTAAAATGTACAATCTAAATGCCTACTCCAAATTACGACGCTATTATAGTCATTATAAAAAAGACTAGGTATGATAATAGCAATACAATTGGGTGGTCTGTAGATATGATAGCACAGGTACTCTATCACCATTCGCCAGCTATAAAAAGTAGGCGGTTGCATGAAAGCAATCATAACTGCAAGTGCACCATATAAAAATGTATTGTGAAATCGTTGTACGTTTACATAACCAATAATTATTTGTAAACAGATAAAGCAAATGAACTCAAAGCATGCTCATTCAATTACAATGCAGTATATAGTCGCTGGTCAATAATAGTGTTATCAATTATTACATCTGTTGCGTGTGGCCATGTTATTGTTCTGTCAGATCTTATCTATCATGCATGTACGCACTGCCAAGGTTGGACAAACATTTGTGACCAATCATTGGCCATATAAAATTCTTTTGATTTTTTTTACCATCATGTAGAAGTTCGTTGACAAACATCCCTTTGTCAGTATATCTCATTTCAAGGTGTAATATGTAAAACTAATTCAATTTAAACAACCCTCTTTTTCTTCTGTAACAAAATAAACACAAAATTGCTTGTATCAATCAATTTATTTAGAAAAAACGCCCCACATAAACTGTTAAAACAAACATAAAACTATTACACCGCAACAAAGGACGAGTTCGATTTAGTCTTGCAGGACAATGCGAGTATAAAGCCCAGTGTTCAATAGCGCAGTGGTTTGGAAAATGACGGAATAACATCGTCCCGTATTGTTGTCCCGCGCGATTGTGCCCGCGCGTTCACGCGGCAGCGCTAGTGTACCCCTGACTTTATGATCCACGGAATTCATTGCGAAAACTTGTGAATGGGAAATTTATTGAGCCTATAAAATGTTCTCCTTCTTCTGGACCATAGTTCTTGATTGGTTCTGTAGATTGCTACAAAATAGTTTTTTGTTTATAGTGTTTAGGTGATGTGTACCTGGATTCAAATAGATAGGTCCTAATCGATTGCAATTAGTGCTTTTCAAATGTGCATTTTGATGCAAAATAGGCATGTAATGAATGAACTATTGAAAAATAAAACATACTGGTCGAATTGAGAACCTCCTCCTTTTTGGGAAGTCGGTTAAAAATGTATGACCACTGAAAATGTTTAACTTTACCTACCTTACCTTGAAGATATAGAAAGAAAAACTGTTTATTTGCACCGATTACAAAAATATCAAATATATTAGGTTATCAACCTGTCGTGTAAGTATGTTGTAGTACAATTGGTATCCCAAAATAGTCTGCATACTTTTTATTGAACACAATCAAGTGTCGATGACCGCCAATAAAAATCAGAATTTATCCGATTTGTTCCCCAAGTGTGTGACACGCACACTTGTACAATCTAATGTATTGTAAAAGATGATATTTGTCACACCCACATGGCAAAGGGGACTATTTATTCAGCCAGCAATCATACTCACTGACTTTATTGCGCTTACCATAAAAATTAACGTTGTCTTTTTTATTTTTTGTCATGGCAATCGTGACGCGAATAGTTGGTAATATTTTAAAGGATAACCTTTAGATTAGTTAATAATTACATATAATAAAATATTTATTCGTTGTTGTAGATAATATATAAAATAATATTAAGTAAATAGTAAAACAAATACCACCAAAATCCACCATTCTGTAAAACACTTTTTTTCTGTTAAACGGTTTTAATGAGCTATTTCATTGCTGTATGGTCATGAAGAAAAAGAGTGTATACGACAGAAAAATGTAAGTAATGCTAATTACTAAATTTGATCCCAACAAACAAACAGGTCAACAAACCTACTTATCTATTTATTTCTGTGGGCTAAATGGATGAGAAGAGACAGCGTTGACAGTTGACTACAGAAAGATAGACTCACAGATAATTATTATCTTACTAGTAAATCTGTTTACTGTTTTAATCTGTAGTATCTTCATGAAATGATCTCGGCACATGTTTAGTGGTGACCAGGGTTGGTTTACATAAGTTTTAAACGATGAAGTCAAATGAAAACATATTTTAAACTTTAATTTGGGAAATCTGGAATTCTGAAACTTTAATTTAATTCAATTGGTGGCGCTTACCGTCAGGCGACACGTCTGCGTTTCCCCCTATTCAATCAAAATACGTATTAAAAAAATGTTAAAAATCTCATACCTACTGACTTTTTTTTACTTTTGGCAATATTCGTTAATTTTTGAAAAAAAAACAGTTAAAAATCTCATGCTGACTTTTTTTTTAAGTTGACTAAACATTACTTTGTCACTTTACCTAGCACCAGTTCTAATTAACTCTACAAAATACTAAATACATATTTTTATGACATTGTTTTGCCTCTAACCAAACGTTTACCATCCCTATACATCTCGATCTCTGGCACCAGTACCAAACGGTACCGTTTAATTAGTGTCAATCTGTATTTAAATCCCGGTGCATACTTAGACAGATACATAACTGTATCGATGAGATCATTGAAATGACACACTACGTCGATGATAGGTACGCATACCTTGGTAATAGGTGCAACTGTAAATAAAAAATCCTATGATTTCCAAGTATTGATATGACGTAGTTTTTTATTTAATTTCTCACTAAACTGCTAATAGTGTAGGTTGCTTATGAGCAGACATGCTCCATCATTACTTACCGTCAAGCGAAATAGTAGCCAAACGTTAACCCGTCAACAGTAAAAAAATAGAATTTAAACAACAAAAAACATTAAAATCGGTCAAGCCGTTTAATATTAGAAGAATGAACATTGCATACAATAACACAGACAAAAAAAAATAAAGGAACATTTTAAAATTTTCTTTGCTACCGTAATTTTTTCATCAAATATTTAGGTTACTATTACTATTATAAATGCAATAACCTAATTTTTACTTGTACTTGCATACAAAGAACGTATTTTTCTTCATCAAGTTCAAACGTCAAATAAACGAAGCGTTATTATCGACAATAACGACCGAGTGTATGCTCGACTAATAACAAATGTCACTGCGACAAACATTTTTCAACTCGCTCCGTGAAACTGAAATGTAATTACAGTCCGTAAGGCACTTTTTCGTTGTTTTATATCGTTATAAATAGCGCTTTTTGTTATTTTATTGGGTGTTTGACGATTAAATGGTGTAGAACAAGTTATTTGGCTGTTTGTCTACTTTGTATTTTATTTTAAATTTATTTTATAGAGCCACTGTTCTGTTTTATAGTTTACTTAAATAAAGTTTATTAGTAAAAAAACTTTATTTGTTTCTGTCATTCGAATTCATTAATGTGTTTGATAGCTACCAAATCTACTCTTGAAGTTGAGATCGAAGCAAAAAATCGACTTAACCGTACACAACAATTCTCGAAACTAATTTATATGCTACTCAGTACATAAATAAGTTCGGAATCCAAGGCACAGACTATAAAACATGAGCGTCACTAATCACGTGAAATGACAGATGATATCGCTCCGTTCCACGACATGCGACGACTGTCGTCGACGTTTTGACGCACCTGTACGATGTACGTACAGCCAGTACTTCTATCTGACGAAATTCTTCAACAACGTTTCGACTTTATTTCTGGGCAATACAATTGAAATTGTGTTGTGTTTGTGATACCATGATGTGCTGGTATCTATTCGGTCTCAGGAAAAGTGCACCCCGCAGTGTTCAAGATCGATCTTCGCTCGTCAATGACGCACATAATAAAATACAATGCGACTAGCCAGAGGAATGCGGTTTTACATAAAACGATGAAGTAAGCGGAACGGTAGCATTGTACACTTGTTCCACGAACGGAAAAACTGATTTGGTGATCACAGTCTCTATGTAAAAGCTTAGTTATATTACTACGAACATCCAAAATAAATAGCACCTAGTTATCACATAAGGGGGCTTAAATAAGACGCTTTTAAAATTAAATATTGTTACTAAAACATTAAAGAATTTTAAAAACGTTGGATAATTAGTTTGGCGCATACAAGGTTCCATACTAAATCTAATTCTGGTATTCTACGCAAATATAAAATCTATTTCTTTTCTATTAAAAATATAATGCTTTCTACTCCAAATAAGCAGGAAAACTGGCATTGTAATTAAAGACGTATAAACAGTAAATTTAAAGTATATATTTGAGAAAACTTACATTTAGCACATGTTCATTACACAGTAAAATAACTGACTAGCCACTATTTGCATAGTTCATGTTAAACCACAGTTCCCAGCGAATCGCTTATGACCAACTTTGTGTTCAAGAATCGCTAATTTTATTAGATACATAGAAGGGACATAAAACATTTACGATTTTTAGCTAAGCTTATGTAAATTAATATGTAAAAATACGGAATTAAAATTATAATCTTCCAATACAATTTACTGTATACTTACCCTGAAGTAATGTTCCTACTTACAAAAATACGCATATCTAATGCAAAAAGTTCAACGGTGTTTTCATTATAATGAATCGTATAAAAATAATTAAAACTAGATAAAAGTGCGCTTTAAATAAGAAGCAACTTATATAAACGGTAAAAGCTTGCGTTAATTTTAATTTTGCTACGCAAACGATTGATCAGTAAATGTAACACATTTCAATGTGAGTATCAAATCGTCTTATAATATAATGATTCTTAACAATGATAGTCACAACTATCTACATTAAACAGAAACACGCGCACAGTGGTACACATCGCACTCTCAGGTGGACAAAAAGAAAAGTTTTTATCACAACGATACAACCGGTTGCAAGGTGTCGACAGTTGTCACGAGCGACACTTAACAATCGTGGAACAAGAAAATCCCGACGATACTCAGTTACGGAACAATTGTTACAAATACCGAACGCTAATGGATGTTTTATTAGACATTCTTGTTACGTACCGACGCCATCGCTACTTTATTTTGATGGACATTTTTATAACTCTATTTTATTTTTATAAAACTAATTAAAAAACGTTAAAAAGTTATCAATGTTTTCATTCACATATATTCACATATATGTGTGTAGCATTTTGTTGTTAATAAAACAAATGTACGTAATAAATGACGCTTACAAATAAAATAATAGCCACATTAATACATAGAACGGCACGATTTGTGTATCAAATTAATTTCCTTTCTTTTAAATAATTACCCACGATTAGATAGACCGCTTTTACGTTACAAAAACAGCTTATAGCCAACAATTAAGAGCGAAAAGAATAATTGGCCCGAGGAATAATTCTACGTCATTTTACTTCACAACAATGACAGTGCTCCTTAACATTACTTTCCATTGTTCTACACTGCGTTCTGTTACGAAGGCAAACATCAGTAATTTGTTCAGCGCCTACAAGTCAACACACACACTTAACCACATCGACGTTAATTAAAAGGGTGCTTGTCTATAAGACAAGGGCAACGGGTCTAAATCGAATCAATTTGTCAGTACAAAGGCTTTCGGTGGAAACGGGAGCAAAGTCGCCCTTTAGCCGAAGTGACAGTTATGACGTAGCAGGGCGTGTCCGCGACTGCGCCCTCTCTTCATTTGTCGAGCCATTTGCTCGCCGGAATGCGGTGTCATCAGCGGCGAACGGAGCGTGAAATGGAAAACGCCCCTCTAGTGACAACCCACCCCCTTACGACCCCCCCTCTATTGCCCTTAACGTGCGCTAACGAAATTTCACTTTGCTGAGTGAATTTTGTCCGCTTAAACCCGTCGGTCGATCCACTATGCGCTTGATATGTTCAAATAGGCGAGCCGAAGTTTACTGTTGATTACTTTAGTTTTAGTTTCAGTAAATAGACCGGCGTAATGAAGGTCTGTTCTGTCCTTATCTTCAGAAGTAATTTGGTCAGATCCGTCGCGTTTTCGGGAATTTATTATATTTTTAATAATTATATTTTTAAAACTGAGTCTGCAACTACGTGGTTCTTACAACTCGTGTAGTATTTCTTATTTTTCTAGTAATTTTATTGTAATTAAAAGACCAACATAAGATAAATAATTATAAACAAAGGAAATAAATAAAGCAAACATTACGTTAATAACGGCTAATCTTGAAAAAACACCGGTTCAACAAACACAATTTACAACAATTCTGTTCGCGGGGTTGGCAAGTAATTGTAACAAATTACCAGCGTGGGTCGCAGCTCTCCACTCGATCCCGTGTTATCCGCTCAAATTGTCACCCTAATCCCGGGATTTGCACTATTTGTTTGCTAAAGGGATCCCGGGCAGCGATGCCGGGACGTGACTTACATGTAATCACGTGGCCACTGACGATCAAATAAATCGACTTATCTTTCAACATTTTGATTTAATGGCGTCTATAGAATAATCTATTGCAAAGATTTTTATAACAGAATTTTATATCAAAAAGAATAAATAAATGTAAAAAGAACATCTAAATAATGAAAGCAAAGGGATTATAGGCAGTAACTAGATTGATTAATAAATTAAAAATCACCATTGATCCTAAGTTTCTTAACATACTTACGCTTTTAAGATTAGAGTCTTGTAAACCAAACCTTCTTCCTTATACCCGTATCATAAACGCATTTATTCACAAACATTCGCGAACCTATCCAATCGTTGCTAAGGGACAATCGATTATCAATTTGTCAATAGCCGCTGACACAAATCGATTGGGACAAGCCAGTTACTGAACTCGGAATTGCTGGCTTGACAAATGATTCCTAGCGAGGGGATCGCGTGTTACTTGACCTGTCGTTTTAGACTTAAAGAGTTAGATAGTGTGCAGTGTGATGTGTGTCTGTGATTCTTCGAGAATTGACTATTTTTTCTTTAAAGAAAACGTTGCCCCACACTAGGATTTTCTCCTATGTCGTGGGTGCGTTTACAAACATACAAGTTCACATACATTAAGACAGCCAGTTGCCCAGCCACCGCGCCAACCGTGCAGTCTTTGGCGTTGTTGTTCTGATGTTGTGACAAAGTTTTAATAGTGTATCTTATCTTATCTGTTCTGCAGTAAACCTCAATGATAAAGTGGTTATATTTTTAAAATACGTAGAAGACAAATATAGCCTGACATTTACTTAAATACTGGCTATACTATTGTTATACGAGTAGGCAGTAAAAGTAAATACAGAACAACAAATAAACGTCAGCTAATAAATAAGAGGTTCTGAAGAAAACTGACTTATTACCCACACACCGCGCCGTAGTGTTGCGCCAACCCACCGGGACTAGGGACGTGCAATAAATCCCGGCCGGGAATAAATCTAATTCGGCGTCGACGTTTAAATTGTCGGGCAACAATCGTTCCTATTTCCCGCACACCGGTTGCGGAAACATAGGCGCCATTTGTTTCACTCACAGCCGCGTTATTTGCGGGAATATTTGTGGCGGAATTTGGGTAAATTGTAATTTACGAATCAGGTGGGAAAGATTTATGTGGGCCTTGTAAAAAACAAATAAAAACGTACTGATAGTAGTTAATAAAACAAAATAAAATGAATCATACAAATTATACAATTACTTAGTTATTCATCTTCAAGTTCATTTCATTGGTATAGCCATAGTTTACAGTATAAGTACATGAGATATAGATGGATACAATAAACATTACTACATTCCTGAGACACAATAGACAAATAAGTAAACAATACATAATTAGACAATCAGTAATAACAAAGAAAACCATACACATTTTAACAGAGCAGACTAGCAGTAAATAACACCGAAGCCATATTTTAAATTAGCAATTCGTGCCTCGCCAGTAATTAGTACGACAAAAATTATCTATATTCCCGTTTTATCTACAAACGTGAGTTCTATGTTAAATGTGGCGATACACTACACGTCGCAATGTGTCTCAATTAGTGATGCACACTGCGACAAATGTGCTCGCAGGGGGACAAAATTGATGTGACAAAAAATATGTCTTTTGAGTACAGCAAATTGTAATTTTTAAAGGTTGATGACATTGTTTTTGTGATTAGAGTGTAAATTTGATTTAATTTTATCTGACTTTTCTGAAATATGTATTTTAAATTACCATTTTCTAAAATGTCAAAACATTTCTAAATACACTTGACAGAGAATTTATTGACACAAAAAATGAATGCCACACAGAATGTTGTCGTTTTTCTATTTTGTCTATCTTAAACTATTTCGAGTACAAAGATGGGCCAATTTTTTAAGGAAAGAAATGGAATTTCCATAAATATGTCAAACTGGCGTGTTAAAGTGGATATTTCGAGTTTTAACCGATGAAATATCCAGATTCTGCCTACCCTCTGCAGGATTTACAGTTGTGAAATTAAGATGTATGTTTTTTGCGACTGTCAAATATAGACTGCGTCTTTAACACAAAGGCATAAAGTTTAAAGTTGTACTTCAGGAAGTTTTATAGTGTATATTTCTTCCGTGGTTTTTGTGTGAATGCAATGCCGCTAATATATCTGTCAGTGGGGTGTTTTGTTGTAGGTTTTAGTGTCGAACACATGGCAGTGATTTGTTTGGACCGCACACAAATATTCCGCTTTAATATTGTTATTGGCCGCCGAAATGTTTGTAATACATTTTTAAAGTGACACCTCATTTGGAACTCGTAAAACTATTAGGAGGAGATTTCATTGTCAACATTCAGGTCGTTATGAATTAAAGTGCGACAGTAACGCTCGCCAGTAAACGTTATGGATGTTGTTTTAAACGATTGACGTTTAGGCTCGTCAACAAGACACATGGTAATGCGGCTGGGACAGTTTCATTACTACTAAATCTTCTAAAAATACATCCAACGTTTGAAACTTATTAATTCAGTTCAGTGTCATCTCTATTAATGTCTTTAGTATTGTTACGGTACACTAGACACACAAAAGCAAAAACATCTGACAAATAGACGCCTTAATAGCTCGAAATCACATCATTTATCAAACTAGATCTCCCTTGCAACGCCCCAAAAATTATTACCAGCACACAACGATTCATCCGTATCACACTATTAAAAGATCATCTCTTACAGTCTATAAATATCGCGGCGTTCGAGCCGAGTCCCACAGCAATATGTCTTTATTCCGTCTAATAACAATTTAGGCAATTATGTGACAAAAGGAAGTGTTTTCGTCGAACGCATTTCTCCCCGAGGGCGAAGATCCCGGGGGGCACCACATTATTGCCTCGCCGTGATTTATATGCAATACGCTACCGGTTTTCGGTAACTCCTTTATTTTATTCTTTGTGTAAATCGGATTCGCGTTCGAGTGTCTGTGTAGCTGGTAATTGAATTTCGATGATTAAAATGTAATTTTTAAAGCAATATCATGTCTCAGCTCTTAATTAAATTCCGTTGATGGAAGCCTGGTCATGAACGGAGCGAATGGAATATAATTCATTCTCATTGCGTAGGACGTTTTAGTTCAAGCAAGAATGTTATGCAAAAAATCTAATCAAGTTTAATGCAATGAACTTAGGTACTTATTGTAAAACCCAGTAGTACAAATTGCGTAATAGATTACTTTAGGGCGATTGCGATAATTTTTCCGGAACGTAAGTCACAGACGGTGCTGCGTCAAGAAAATCGGGAACAAAGCGGCGTCGCGTAACTCTTACAAATTGTTGTTAAACTCGATTTATGTCCAACTGAGACCACGCTGCGCCCACTGTGCTGTGGGAAAGACAAATGTCTCCTTGGATTGTAAGCAGTGAACCTAATGCGAACGTTTGTGGCGATTCGGAATTATACTTTTAAATCTTATAATGGCGTTAAATTCTGCAGTTTTGAATGGGAGTCTTCGGCGAATGAAAAGAACGTTCTGCGAATTTTATACATGAATAAATGGATTTTTACTCCGACTTGAGGATTGGGCGCCAACTCAACAAACGAAGCAGTATTTTCCTTCTTAATTCAAGTGCGACTGCCGAACACTTCCCGGGTCGGGGGTCTCGGGTTCGATTTCCGAGTCGGAATTACGTACCGTAATGTGCATCTCTGCCTACCCCTTCAGGGATAAAATGCCTGACATTGTGTGTGTAAATTCTATACATAATAATATTTATTGCTAATATCCTCATACGTTAAACGAATAATAGCCAAATATCATAAATATGTCAGTTTGGACAAAGTCACGCGTAGTATAATAGGAAGATTAGTAGGTAATCATCATGAAACCTCCTAATGATACTTAGTACATAAAGACAATAATCAATTAACAGTATTTACAGGATGCAATAAATTCATATAAAAAGTTAACAATTAATATTGACAACTTATAATTGGGTAGTGTTTTTAATTGAATGAGAAATACCTATGTATATAAGAAGTTTCATCAATCATTCGTTGGTTGAGGATCTCACGTCATAGTATAAGTATTTTGCTGTATTTTATTGGGTAGTTGTTTTTTATTTATTTGATTGTATTCGAGGCTCGACGACGTATGTTATATACAGCATACACATTTATGTATACATATATATAATATTAAATAACCTCACTAGAGGATTGACCGACAGACAGACGATATTAATATTATTATGTTTGTTTTGACGTTCGAAGTGCCTTTCTGGTCTATTTGAAATAAATAATTTTGACTTTGACTTTGATTTTGAGTAAAATTTAAAAAAATTGTTACTACAACTGCTGAAAACGAGATATTTTTCACGATGATTTCTGAACAGCTGATGGTTTTTTTTTTAATTAAATCCTATTTGATGTTTCATAATAATAATTTATAGCTAAAGAGTTCGGTAAATATATATTTGTATCAAAGAATAAAAGATGTGACGCTCCATATTTTCAAACCAAGCTTATTTAATTTAAGCATGTTTTCTTACCCGCGTCACTAAATACGTTAATGACAACTTGTCAAGAAGAAATAACTCCGTCGCTATTAAACCAACACGTTCAGGATTCATGCTTGGGTTATATGGAAACATAAACACAGTGCAGGCGAAAATATAATACTAATACCTATTCTGTTTAAAAATCAACCTTATTACCTTGTAGTTAAAGTTGGCGGTCGCATCTGCAAAGTAGCATTCAAATCTATTCATCATATAAATTGGTTATACATAATTATTATTACTGGCCATTTGACTGTTTTTTTTTGCATTTCAAAAATAGAATCCCAATCGATAATAAAAATTAAATCTGTCACGTGCACCAAAACACTCCAAAATACTCGATACCGCACAGTGGTTAGACACAAACATATCCGAGGACAAAAAACTCAGTAAATATTACTATGGAAGGTAATAAACTCAAGTGGTTTCTCAATGGGACTCAAACGGTTTGTTTTGACTACCCTACACTGAAGAGGTATTAAAAAACTTTATCTCTATACTGAAACTTCAAAGAAAGTTTGAACCGAATCACTTAACTGAATATTGGAGTTCACATTTTACATTCATTGAGTCAAACGTCTTTTCATATAAATATATCCTAAATGTAATACGATGATGTTTCTTGCTAAACCATAAAAATGTGTGTTCAAAAACTTTATTACTAATGCAAAGAAAGATGGCCGCGAGTGAAGTACGTATTCTGCAACATCAATTCGTCATAAAATTGATATTTTATCTCTACGAGCCACATCATAATCATGTATAAATGTCCAGTCTGCCTACCTTTTTACCTAAGATGCAATTGTATTTAACTTACTCTTTATATCCTTTAAACCCCTGAGGCACACATCTTATCTTCATAAGAATATTAGTGGCAATGATTCACAGAAAATTATGCCTCACAAACAAATCCCCGCGTCCCAGGGTTTTGCCATAATTTCCATGCAAAATATAGTCAACAGCTTCAATTTAAATAATCATTTAAGTACACATATTATCGTCTATTGTACAAAGATTCAAATTATTGTAAATGCAGGAACGGCAGCGTGAAGATGACAATCTTAATGTTACATAGGCTGTAATATACATATTAAGTACGTTGGTATTTATCTGCGTGTGATGAGGTGCGCGCGGCCTCGAAAGCTTGCCACTCGTGTCAAATAGTAAACGACTAATATGTACTGTCAAATAGTGACACATACTAATTGATATGACGAGATTGCCTGAACGTATTCCAAGCATGAGTGCGATATAAAATGTATTTTTATATGTATACCTATTTCTTGACTAGATATTTTATGAGTTACTGAGTAATAAATATCCCAACAAGCTAATTACTAAAAGACACATATCTCTGCGGAAGTATGAGTAACGAGGGAGTATATAAAATACATAGATACATTTTACAAAATATGTCTGCCGGCAGGCCGACTTTACTAAAGATGCCGCATCTTGCGATAAACATCGGTCGTTATGCAGTCACGGCCTATGCACTAACTGCCGGAGTACACCACGCGTGCAACGTTTTTGTCCACAACACCGCCTTTTTGTAGCACTGGGCTTTCTTTAAAAATTCAAAATTAGAATTCGTGCTGGTATGCGTAATACGGACAATTAGTAAGCGCCGATGATTTGTGTGGCTGAAAAATATGAAAATTGATTTCGTATCTGTGGCGGAATTTTGGCGCCAACTTTGATAAGCCGCTAACGGTTCTGTCTGTCAAGTTTTTTCTTGTTGTGTCTGTATTTGTGTTGGTTTTTTCCCAACAAGAGGATATGAAACTAATCTGATAATTGCTGTAATTTGTGAAGTATTTGCGATTTTACGATGTTTTAATTCGACTTTAAAATACATTTGGACTTTGATAGCGGTGAGCAACCAATAAATTCGACTAGTTAAATGAAATTCGTAAACATATAAACCTCGTATCATCGACAGATTAATCTCAATAAGTGCCCGAGTGCCTATCATAGACAATAATAGCAGTAAACGCCGCCAACGCGGCACAGACAATGTCTTGTAATTTATGCCATACTAATTGCTACTAATGAGACATTGTGGCATTGTGGCGTGGGCCAGACAACCTTTATGCAACACATAGCATTGTCACATACACCGATATTAACTATTAATTAATTAAAGTAATTTAATGGTCGGTAATAATCGAGTAGACAAATCGATTGTCTCGATTGTAGTCTGTGCTATTACACATGTGGACGTCTCTATGATTAGTCCGAATGACACAGTGCAGAACGAAGTATATGGCAATTTATTTTTACTCGAGACGTGTGACTTTCACTGCTTTGTTTGTCATTTTGCGCTTAACATTGCACTTTGTTCATAAACATGTGTCATTACTCAGATTATTAACTCGTACGTACGATAATTCACTCTTAACACATTCAGTTTTTTAAACAGATAATGTTATATTTTCCTCATTTTGACTGTATCTAAACAAAAATAGGCAGGTAATTTTCTAATTTTAGAAAGTCCGCTATGCACAAAAAAGTCATGCTGTTATCTATTCGAAATTGAGCGAGATCCATTGATCGTTTCCCAGCGGTTTACCGAAGCTTACCGATATCTTACGAAATAAAACTAAAACTGCGAACGGATTTGTGATTTGTTCACGATTTTTGTTTTAAATAAAAAGAAAAATGATTTGACTTTTTTCCTTCGTAATCTAGTCAACGGGCCGTGAAACCAGAAGGTCTTACGTGTCGCCGCAGCACCCGAATGTTCACTCCGTGTGAACTGAGTCCGTGAGAATGTGGTCGGACTTCAATTGTTTTATTAGATCAATACCTTTTTTACCACCCAATGAAGTCACCGATTTATTTCAGTACATTTGTCAGATGAATAATCTTTCAAATACTAGGCAAGTTCACTATCTATTCGAATAGTATTTACAGCCTTCGCAAAGCATTCGAAAACATGATTGAATAGATCGTTTAAATCCATAATGAAACTTTAAGACATTGGAATAACAATGATGCAACTGCTTTCAATAAAGACGGTATTTATTACATCGATACCGTAACTCATAATGCATGTACATTGAAATCATGCCAGATTCACATTAACAGCATCCCACGGACCGCAAAAATCAACTGTTCAATTAAACTGAACGAAATCATCGGAAAAAATAGTTTGCTTTTTTTTATTTCTGGTCACCAAGTAGATACGCAAAAAAGTCAATCTCGGAAAGAATTCGAATATTATTTTGACATGGATTCCGAGAAGTAACCGCAACAAACCGAATCGTCTCTGATTCTGTGATCGTTTCGATTCGATTCGACCGCAGCTCACTCGTTTGTCAAATTGGCAGTTGTCGCGTTTTTCCTTTTTTAAATTTCAATTTTGGTCGCTTGTCAAATTGAAAAAAGAACGTTTTATTTTTAGCTATAGGTTGGTATACATCGTTAATTACCTAAGAGTTTTCATTTAACACATTGAACGCCGTGGTGGTCACCGGTGACCGACGTTAGCGGAGGATTTGCGTTCAACAGTTTTCTATTGGCAGTCAAAGACTTAAAAATGTCATAAATTCTGGCTTATAATAAAAATTAAAAAAAACATCAGCCCCAATAATATTAATCATTTTCCACCAATACATAAAAAATCAAAAAGCAAACACTAATCTACATTTTACAAGTCCTTATTCTTAATCGATAAAAAAAACATTAAGAACTAAAACAACATAACAAACTCATACCAAACCGATCATACGTACAATACAACAGCTAATTATAAACATACGAAAAAACACTTTAACCGGATACTTATACCTAATTAAGAAGCAAAAACATCGTTATATGTCACGGCCCATTTTGCCGCGGCAATATCTACAAACGGCAACGGCAATAGCACCGGCAACTAAGTCGAAACAGTCTGTGGCAATAGTCCGTGGCATGAACTCACCCGTTAAGTCAAAATCGCTTTGTACACACAATCACACATCAAGCTATGATACACCAGTATAACCTGACCCTCGAATGTGAAGAAAGATCATACAAAGCGAGATCATAATAAACTGGTTCTGTATAGTTCGATGTGCTCTGTTTTGATAATGAGCATGTTGTGACGTTTTCATACAGAATCGCCGAATCCAAGAAGTGACACATGTCTCGTTTTTTAAATTAGAATTGTTGAGACTAATTTGTAAGTCATTGGGAGCTTTTTAATGTGTTGACAGGATTATTTTGTATGTAGTTTTAATATAAAGATAATTTGCTGATATAATTCCAAGTTGTTTCATAATTTACCTAATGGACTAGCGTATCCTTGCGAACTTTTGTTTTGCCTCTGATTGAACCTTCTCCTAACAATAACAAACACAACAAAAATAAAGATTTTCAAAATCAATTCAGCAATTTCATATTTGCTATTATTGCTATTAACATCACATTTAGCGATTCCACACTCAGAGACATTTAATTATTACTTATCTAAACTATTCCTTAGTAACGATTTTTTTCCGAAAATAATTGCTAACGACTGTTAAGTAATCATTAAAGTACTGAGTACGGCGGTTTTATTATAAAAGATAACGTAATGCCACTTCGGATTTTCCTTTTTTATTTTTACTTCTTACCTAACTTATTACTAAATCAACAATGCAATCGACAAAAAAACAATAAGTATTTACTTAGTTTAACTATTTTAACAAATAAATATTTTACCCACTAGTGACTACAAATGCTTCAGTTTTTTCAGTCTCAAACACAATATTGTTTTACATTCTCTCATTAAATTGTCAGTATAATAACATTCTATTACAGATTTAAAGAGCAAGTTGCATAAAGCTGCAATATTATTAATATAAAATATAAAACTTATATCCTAAACCCTGGATAAAAACTTCCTTTAAATAGAAAAAAATATAATAAACAGGAATCACACATAGTTAACTTTTATTATTAATAGTTAAAAAACAATTTCTAAACATGTTTCAAATGTAATAATTACAAGAAAAACGCAATCAATGTAGGTATTATATAAAAAATCTCATTATTTTCATCTATTTATTACTTTAATAAATAAAAAGTTAATCGCGGAAATAGTTTGTTTGCACGTAACTACCGAACGGCTGCGTCAAATTGGATAATTCTTTTATATTGTGTTCGTTAGTGTATAGACTTGGATTATGTTAAAGAAAAACAGTCAGATAAATATAGATAGTAATGATTGTGGAAACTTTATTTACTAATTGTATTGATACACTACATGTAAGTATTACTTACACAATACTATAATAGAAATACGAATGAATATAAAGAAATAAATAAACTTTAATTAATTTTCCGAATACTTACACCTTTCATCTTATATTATAAATGCGAAACTTTGTGAGTTTGTGCGTTGTGTGCATGTTTGTTACTCAATCAGGTACGATTAAATGACTGAAGGATTCGGTACGAAATTTGAAACAGAAGTAATTTATTGTCTAGAGTAATACATAAGGTACTTTTAATGGAGAACGCGGGCGAAGCGGTATTTCAAAAGCTAGTTAACTATTAGGCACCCCTTTAAATACCACAAAACTCAGACCTAACGAGTTTATGTAAAACAATATAAGAATGATAGTCATTAAACTAAGCACGTTCATTCAAATTCATACAATCAAAATGTTATGGTAGCTATTTTTTATTCCTATTTTTGGTATAACATATAATTATATGTAATAAGTGCTACTAATATCTAGTTCCCATAATTACCCATGAATGCACTTTGCATATTAATATGTCAGAAAGGATATTAGGGTGTAATCTGTTTAGTATCTATATTGCGTTCCAATTTGTAACAATGCAATGTTTGAAATTAGAAAAAATACTTTTTGTCTTGATCTCAAGAATGACAGTAGAGTCTGCACTATTAAATACTTCTTGTATCCTTGTCTTTCATTAGAAAAGGTATGATTTATAAAATAAAAAAAATTAAGTAACTCTGAGTACGGCGAGTAACTTATAGTTATTAAAATTAGTTACATTAAGTATATCTCCATCAAACATAACAAAAACGATAACATCAAGAAGCCGATTAGCCATTTAACCTTCTTCATTAAGGCTACTGTATAAAAAACAATATTAGAATCAACTTTAATCCTTTAAAAACTGACAACAAATTGGTCTATTCAAATTTAAATTAATATTTAGGTACACGATACACGTCAACCTTAAACATTATAAAACTAAACTGCATTAAGAATAAAACAAAATTAATTCCTTGTCTATGCATTTACCTACGGACTTTTAAGTAATCGATTAATCGGTAATCGTTTTCAATCGATCTGTTGATGTGTGGTCAATAACATAATATCAAGCCTGGTTACTCTTAGAGATAAGTCTTAGTAATAAGATAAGTCTACATTAGCGGCACTCCAATGTCTATAAAAGCGATCCTATTTCATAGCAAATCCGAGTAATTATAAGGTCTCAACGCTCTAGTTTTTATAGACCTCCAAGAAACTAAACACCAAATAGCTTAGTAAGGCTGATCATCTCACCTACAGCCAACAGATGAGACGCCCAAGCTCCAAACAACTGGCTCAAATGCCCAATCAATCACGCATAGAAAAAAATCAATGCATTACACGTAAAACCCTATTTCGATACGCTTTTTTTCGCAAACAAGCGTTACCGACTAAGAAAAAGGATGCCTTTGTGTTCTGGACACCAAATAACAAGGTGTACGATGGAAAAAATGAACAGGACATTCAATTTGTGGTCGTTAAGGAGCTGTCTCAAACTATTGTTCAAGTGTCATGATCGGAATGCAGTTAGGATGCAAGTTGATTGCGGCGAGAACACGGGCGATGTTATAAATGAGATCACATACATCTTGTGTTTAAGTCTTTGACTGCCAATAGAAAACTGTTGAAGGCAAATCCTCCGCTAACGTCGGTCACCGGTGACCAACACGGCGTTCAGTGTGTTAATCTCTTTTAGCAGATAAGAATTAAATCAGTTGTGATGGTTGTAGGCAAATCACAGCTTTGTTTTGGTAAACGTAACCGTTTTAAGTCTCGAAATAAGCCCAATCCCTTTGCAAACGCGTTGTCACAACACGAACTTTACAATCAAAGTCAATATCAAAGCATTTATTTCAATTAACCCTAAATTAGACACTTTGGAAACGTCAAATTGAATTGTCCGTCAGTCTATCTATAATCTATCAGTGAAGCTAGGTGCTCGTTCCAAAGTGTAGCAATCCGTTTAAAAACAAAAAGTGTAAAACTATTTACTTTCGTAACGTCTCGATAACCATGCTATTGATCGGCTTATTGCACCCAACCCGTTAATCACTTAACCCCAGTTCGCTACGAAATAACACCGACCTTCACCAACACGGTTACGTGCGTATCGACCCATTGAAGACTCCATTGATTACTACAAAACCGATACCGTATAACAATTTAGCTATACATTGCTCACTTCACTATGAACGTTCATTGAATCTCATATTATAGACGCGTAATGGATACTAAACAATTGAATCGATGTACTACCCAGTTAACCGTGACCTCGCGTTCGTAAGATTGAGCGTACAATCAGAGGTCAATTGATAGTGGACATCAACATCGTGCGTTCGCTTTTTTCGACTTGTAAAGGTATTTTAAGAGGAGAAAAGGGTCGGTCCGATGCCCTCACACACAACACTACGTGATGTTATTGAAGAATTAATTAAGTACGTAAAGTAATAGCCGTGACAAAATAAAACGATAAAGGAAGTTTCGATTCTCTCCGTCTTTTGATCGTACCATCAAAAAGATTCAGCTTAATTCTGATAAATGATGCATCTCATATAATTGTCTTACGACCTTTGCAATTTTAAAGAACTTTATTTCTTTGTGCGGTTTTTATTCAAAATGTTTTAGGAAAAAAATACGCAATTAATTAAGTTTATTGCAGTAGTTTTTTGCTGCGGTATTTTTTACGATGTTAAATTAATACGTTCTTGTTATGAGCTGTTTACGTGTGTCATATTAAGCTTGTCGTAACAGGTAGACAGTGTAGACACCCTCTTTAGCTCTGTAATTATCGAAATTGGCAACATTGTTACAAAACTGTCATACGTGTTTGAAAAAGGAATTCGAACGAGCTTCACTTTTTTTTAATATGAGTCGACATACGCATACATATTTTTTTATCTGTCACTTGTTTATTTGAAAAGGCAAGGAGTTGTCTTTGTAGTAAATGGATTTTTACTACGCAAAATTGTTTGATCGTTCATAAAAAAATTACGAGATATAAAAATCTACTTCCCACATAGATATTGTCCTACAATTAGTAATATTGTTAGTGCTCCTCTCGCCTGTGACACATGATATTCTACCTAGTACAGGCACTCAAACTTAGCGAGATCTCTCATTTTAAATTAAGATGTTTATCTGTATTATGACTATTTTATTACAATGAATAAAGATTTTTTTTATATTCCCATGTACCTAACAAAATATTTTCAGATATAACCTTTAATACGTATTTCCAAAATTCCCATCCATTAGGCACACAGAGTGACACAGTCGGTCAGGTGTTCCACCGTGACTGATTCCATGTTTTTTGTAAAGTCTTTAACGATGTCTTGGGGTCGGCTCTTTTTTCGCACTTTGCCTGTTTGATTCACATGTAATTGAGGTCCGAATTCGCTAAGGATACGATTAGGCGATGATTAATACAGCCGGCAATCTTTAGTGAGGTTACCTTAACTGTTAACGAACGAAGAACATTCGAGTTTAAGTATTTTGGGAGAATTAAAAGTTGTTTATGCACTTTGAGACTGGGAAGTTACGTGAGAAAATTATTGAATGCTCATAAAAATGTAGGTTTACTATACCTACTTGTAAATAATTTATTATTAATTAAGTACTTTCAATTCAGTAAATCAACGCAAAAAATACAATGAGTCAACAATTTTTACAGATCCATTAATTTTAGTCATAGCTAATTTCAAAAGTGTAAGAATATAGAATTTCAAAAGATCTCGTTAAAAGTTATTTAAAGTTAGAGTGAATCAGCGTCCATTCTCCAAAACTACAGCAACACATTACTAAACACAAGATCATTTTATAAAAATAAATTCCTTTATAATTTTTGCTAATGAGTCGTGACGGTGACCGAGCGAAGCCGACGCCTGATTAATGTGAAGGGATTCATTTAATTTATTTAATTACGACTCCATGCATTTCCATGTCCTGTTTACTAATTGATTTCTTTGATGTATCGAAATTCTAAATTTGAAAACATATTTGGCAAACGTTCATTTGAATAAAGAACATCAAAAGTTCAAAAGTACAGGCTGCACACAAAAAAGGTTTATTGTGTCAATTAATTTTCTGATTTTTATTTTATTGGATATCATGTTTTACATTTGACATTACATGGATCTGATTACATACATAAATTTATGCATAGCTTTTACAAAAATATCCAAATAGTTTCTACCTTGTATCTAAAATTCTTGGAAGACAAAAGTAGCGGAGGTAATTTCAAAGCATAATATTTTGGCAGAATAAAACGGATGTTCTTAATATTATGGTATGATAAATGACTCACTACTACACCACAACACTAAAAGATTAATCACCAAATTGTGCAAAAAATTACGAATACTTTTACCGTCAAACCAACATTACTGAAGAAATAAAAATATTCATAAAATTTAGCATGTGGTCAACGTAGGTAATTGTACATTAAGTTCAATGTTGTGAATTCCAATAAATCTGACAATGCATAGGCAGTTTTACTTAACGACTGACGAACATATTATTTAAAGGGTGTGCGATATTTTATTAATATCTGTGGTAAACCGCGCAAATTCGCGCGTAAAATATCTCCGTGGAGGTCGTTGAGTTGAGTGTTTATACTTTTTTAATGACCATAAACTATCTAGTGATCATTTCGAATGGTCTTTAGAGCTGTATCCTTTGCTATTGATAATAATTTAGTAATTAAGGAATATAATACTAGTTTTTCTCAGTCTAACACACTTATTGTTTTAGAAACAAACCAACAATTTCAGTAACATTATCACTGCGAACAAAGCTAAAAACATTAACAAGTTAATTTCAAAAAATAATAAAGCATACAATTGCAATTTGAAAACAGATAATACAAAATGTGCCGGATGTAAAGATAGCGCCATTGTTGTGTCTTCATTTCCTTTACGATTATTGCCAGAGCAATAAATACAAAATTGAATTTTAACGGGCGTGGAAAATATTTACTAAACGTAAAATGAGTTCTCAAGTACTAACAGTGTGTTTGCCCCTTAATTGTTAATACGCAAGTTGAATGAACTGAAAATCGTAGATTTGAATATTTTTAATGATTTCGAGAATATAATTTTGTTTTTAGTATAATTCTTACACATTTTTTGCGACTGCGATTGATCGATTGGCATAGATACTATGTAACAAAGAATTATATTCTGAACCTGATTGAAAAGTTCTTCTCCATAGGAATCTGCACTTTGGAACGAGCAAATAAAAAGCTTCACTTAACTTTTTTACTTTTGACGGTCAAAAGTGCCTTCTTGGTCTATTTGAAATGAATGAATGACTTTAGCTGTATTGAAAACTACTATTACCTAAAGTCCTTCTAAAATCATATAAAGTTATAGATTGTTGGACTTTAAACTACACTAGCTTATAAGTTTTAACCTGTACCTTTTAATAAATAAATGAATAATAAGACTCAAAACATAATCCTACCTAATTATAACCCTTTTAAATTACCATTGTTAGAATGAATCTCTACTAATCTCCAATAAAGATTGATTGAATTAGCACCTACTAACCTAGAGATTAGCAAACCTTACTTACATAGGGACAGTTAGATAATTTTTTTCATTATTAAATATCCCTCGCGCCCGTATATGATTGTGAGCTCGTTAAAATGTAACGATACCTGGGTGTGTTTTATAGTGCATTTTACGACGGACGACTAACACTTTAGCGCTGCGGGCTTTTTATTGCGCTGCCATAGACTCTGGTGTTTTAGTGACTGATAACGAGTGGAGGGTTATCTCTGCCCGCAATTCTATAGCCCTATTTTTACTTTTTAATCTATGTGTAATATAACCTGATTTCTGTCACTCTTTTGTTGTGATTGAGGCTTGCTTTTAAGATTCCAAGGTTATTTTTGGAATGAATGGTTCATTTAAGTTTCAAATGAGAATGTGAACTAAGTCTTCCTTATATTATTTTTGGGTTTTGTACAATTTCGTAACTTACAGACAGCTGTAAAAATAAACGTTGACCTCAGAGAAAGGCGCTTCGTTAGTAACAAAAAAAATATGGAAATTCGACCAATCAACAAACGAGTTTCGATTGAATCGTTTAACGCAACTTTTTTCCTTTTAATACCTTGTCAATTGGCCACTTACTAAATTCTTTTTTACACATAGTTAATAACTTAATAACCGTAGCTAATTCGTTGATTTTTTGTTACAGATGGTCAGTCAAATCACCTGAATCTCTTCAACTCGAGGCCACAGCCGAAGAAGAAGCGAAAATCTCGAACAGCCTTCACCAACCACCAGATCTTTGAGCTGGAGAAGCGGTTTCTGTATCAGAAGTACCTCTCGCCCGCAGACAGAGACGAGATCGCGAGCTCTCTGGGCCTGTCCAACGCTCAAGTCATCACATGGTTCCAAAACAGACGAGCGAAGTTGAAACGAGATATGGAGGAATTGAAGAAAGACGTCGAAAGTGCTAAAGTACTGTCAGCTCACAAGAGTTTCTTAGAAAACGTGACTGATCTCGGCATTCTGAAGAAGAAGGCCATGAGCATAGGAGCCAGTGAGGAGGCGGCGACGAACCTAGTGGTGAACGCGTCCAAATGAAACGAGGCATCGCGCGCGATCATCAATGACGTCACCTACGATCGGCGCGTGCTCGACTATTGAATCGAATAGTCGAATCGACTCGAGTGACAATGTGTTTCGATTGAATTTCAAAACGAACGTTTTAGTGACGTTAGATGTTTTTATCTCCACTATTAATAGTATTTCGTAAAGTACATCACTATTTAATATGTCTGTAAATAGTATTAGTTGACCGTAGTGTATCGTTGTACAAAACTTATGAAGCTTCGTTCGAAATAAATGTGATAGTTGATTTTATTATTTAAGTACTTAATATTTTATAGAGATATTCCTAAATTATTTATTTTTTGTTTGGGCTACTTACTGGTTCGTGTGACTGCAATTTTATTGAGGGACAATGTAGTAAACTGATAGTTTTTTGGATCATGTAGATACTGAAATAAGATTTATCCATTGAGTGTGCAATAATTACGATAAAGTACATAATCTATGAGCCAGTTAGTGTCCAGTTTACGTTACTATTGTAAATATTATTGTAAAGGTAGTTTGTTTAGTAATTAAAACTTAAAGCGTAGTTTTATAATTCTCATGAAGATACGGCGCTAATGATGTCGATAGTACCTACCAACGTTATGTAATGTTTAATTAGTAAACGTATTTACTAATTACGAATTGGTTTGAAATTTTGAATCGTGTATTTTCTACTGAATAATTTCGAGCAATAGAAGAACGACTAATTATAGTAATGACTAAGTAATTTCATTAGATTTTAAAGCTGTTGATTCGTCAAATGAAAGTCGTAAAGATTGCTACTGCAATGATTTTTAAAGCGCACTTAATTATTTCCCAGTTTTATAACTTTGTATGCATTGTGTACATAACTCATTAGCAATTTGTTACATAACTAACTGAATGGATTCGACGTCTGTACCTACTCGTATGTACTAAAATCAACATTTTTCATATAAAATTGATCTTAAGTAATTGTGAAGACACAATTTTATTGTAAAACCTTTAAATCTGGAATTCCTACTGTACTGTAATGTAATTAAATATTACTCTTGCCTGTTGTAAAAAAAAAGTAACTTTCGTCGACTACTTGTAATTAAAATGTCAATGAAGAATTTTTTGTACTTATACATTACCTGCATATTTTAATGACAATGTCTATTTTAATTCTAAATTATTCTTATTTGTAATTCAAGACGTTCGACATCGATTTTAAATCATTTATTTTACAAACAATTAAAAAAAGAATCGACTCCATAAATGTATTTTTCTAAAATAACAACATTACTACTTCTATTTTTGAAATTGTTCATGACAGCTTCCATAGACTATAGTTTTCTTTTTTCTTGAGGCAAAGGAAATGATCTGATAGTGTCTTCTTGTTCCTATTATAATTACTTACAGCTACTTAATGTAACGTTTACAATAGGCACAGTCTGTGCTTCGACAACTATGTGAATATTACTTAGTGTAAATAAACATTATGTGTTCTAATTTGATTTGTTTTCCATTTATTTCTAACCCTCACTTAAACCATGGAATACACACAAAATGATTTACTGAAGTGGTCAATACTAAGCATAGGAGATTTGGCAAATCCCCTCTTAATGGGGACGTTTTTATGGACCTAAGTATGGCTAGTGATGACGTTGATTAAGAAAGTATTAGATTTAAAGCCCAATAGATATCAGAAAACCTTTTTGCGACAAAACCACTGCATACTAGACTACATACGTCATTAGTCAATACTTAAACAAAGCTTACCCAGCTGGCAATTCTGGATTTGATTTCCAGACCTGGCAAAGGATATCTTTTGAAATTGCTAGCACAAACTCAGATATAAAAAGAATAGCTTATTACTGTCTTTTATTGTAAACTAAACATACAAGAGTACCTACAATGTCTGCTGTACCGGACAAACAGAATTAAATGGACTACGCAACGATTTATCTCAATTCTCATACTTACATCAGCGGAAATCATTATCTTTTGGGTCACCTACAAATTATAGAGGTGCACTATGGAGCCAAGTAACTACTACTTACTCTATGAAGGAAGTGTAAGAACAGTAAGTAATTGTAAGTATCTTTAATGACTTAGCTAACTTCTATTTCTATCTAAAATACAATAATCATGTTTGATTAAAAGCCTCTAAATTTAATCAAAAATACAATAACGAAGTTAATTGACATTAATAACAATTATTTTATTTCGCTTCAAAATGATAATTAAAATGAAATGATAATGACAAAATTAATGTCAATTTTAATTTCTACGAACTGCTAAGGAGTATATTATATAGGTATAGTATAGTATAGTATGGATTAGAGATAGTGTGAAATAAATCGGGGGTCCGATCCTCACATGAAATGATTGTATAGTGTAAAAATTACTTATTTCTTTATGTGGTTATGGTCCACAAATTGTTGAACCGAGTCTTAGTGCCATTTAATGTGTATGTGTGAAATTATGTGTTTATCAACCCACAACTAGAGGGAAAATCCTAATGTGAGGCAATGCTTTAAAAAAAAACTACTTTTATTAGTAATAGGGGTGGAGCCATTGGCAGAAGCTAGTAAATCACAAAGAGGAAATACTTTTTTCTCTTTGCTTTTGTGTCAAAAGTGTAAACCCAAACCTTGGCCCACCTATTATGGGCCGGAAATGTCGAAATCGATTATTACTTAAATATTGAAATGATCGATTCCATGTAAAATTTAAATACCGAGTGGGCGTCAAGACAATTGACGAATTCTACCATGGAGGTCAAATTAATTAGCGAGCTGAGAAAACCAATGGAGTCACCATTTTAGTATTATTAAAAGAATCAATATTAACTTTAAATATGAATGTGAATGTAAATTGCGTCGTTGCCCACTTAATTCAATACTCGGATTAGTCAAACTGCCTATTATGGAGCTTTACCAACATTAAGAGTTCGTTGACAATCTATTTCTTTAATGGGACAAGCCCGCCACATCCTCCCAAAACTGCTGCAACTCCTGTAAGCCAGGATCTACAGTAGATACAAACATGAAAACACTGGAACATTGAAGTCCCAGGGACAAGAATGATTGTCTTGGATCCCCAACGAAATAAATCAAAAGATATTATTAGAGAACTCTAAAAAAAACAATAGTTTCCACTTCCCTCCGTGAAGTTAATGCAGGAGACATAATGACTTAAGCCTGAAGCCTAAAGAGACTGCACAATCTATTGATGCACTCCACATTACTTAGTGACGACAAAGTGGAGTATTATAATTTATATTGATCAATACTGGTATTCCTGCTGGCTCCTTACTATTCTTCCCTTGGTTAACTTAGAGACTACTCATCAGATATAGACACCCGGACAACATCGCTCTTTAATCAATCCTTTAAACTGCGATCTCCAACCTGCAGCCGAGGACTGTCATAGGTCATTGATGACGATGCGATCTCTAGCCTGCAGCCTTGGACACTCATAGGGCGTTGATGATTATAATTATATATTCAGCCGTCATTTAAAACGAAACGAGTCCTTCTCAAAAATATTTCCATAGTGAAAAAACATAAAATAAAGTGTTATTTAGTAACGCCGGAACTGAAGATGTATCATCTATTACCTAATCAGAAATATGGCGTGCAAGCCATCGCGATCGGTTCTAAGACAAACATGTTTTTTCTCATACGAGCTGGTGGAATCGATTATGTACACGGTGTGATTGTTGGCGGATGCTTCTACACTTGGAGATAAGCTATGCTAGCGATGGAGAGCTATAGAAATGATAGGGCAAGATGAGGAGGGGAGAAATGTAGAGACTGTCTAAAAATTGAACTAATGTGTTAAGTGAGATTGTAGTATATGCAAATCTAGTTTTCGGCCAGTTGATACCATCACTAGGTACTAAGTAGAAAATCTTGAGTGTAAATATCTTGTTTCACAAAGTAAAACTAAAGTTTTCGTAACTTTTCGTAGTAATAAAATTCGAATTCGTAGTTAATTTGAAAATCGGCAATTGAACATCTTAGTTAGTATCTACATAGAAATAAGTATGTTTTACAAAAGTATACGTACCAGTTATGTTATAATAAAGACACTGTCTGAAACGAATTGTCCGATGACTACAAAAACTAAGGTTACAATACGTAACGGAACTGATAATAATGTCACCAAATAATAGTTCGTAGCGCTCGTAGCACTTTGCTACGCGCGGCTACGAAGTCGTATTGTTTTATTTTTAAAGCAAACTATTGTTTATTGATAATATATGTGTAATTTCAAATGTATAATATGTTTAAGTGGCTAACGACCGAAGGTTTAATTGGAGCAAAACAATTTGAATTTCATAATTATTTATTAACATAGAATATACGATACACAAAGTAAAAACATTGCATCAATATAATCGTCGAAATTATCATTTCATTATCACAACAATCATGTCTTAGGATACTGCTATAAATTAACAGATTGATTTAAGTTACTTCATTTTTAAAGCTTCGCCTATCTTTCACTGTACGCTTCGCTCATATATTTCAGCAATTCTCTAAGCTCAGTATTGGTTGTAGGCGTCGCGTGCCGGACCATCATCGGACGGGACACATCAGCGGAATATGCTGATACCAGTTGATATCTTTTAATAATATACTTTTAATAATATTCCAAATTATTTATAGGCAAACCAACAATAATACAATTTAGTTTAGTAATTTAGTAGCAGCTCTTTCTGATACATCTGAACTTCTATTTTTAAAAGAACGGGTTATTTAATCGGGTCATAGGGCAATAATGACGATGAAAGTTATCAGATTGCTAATCTCAAATCCAATATGTATCCTCTTATGGATTTTTATTTTCTTGAGGGTGGTAATCCTTATACGAAGCGAGAGGGAGTGTCAGACTCTTACTGACTAAAAACTATCCCGTTCCTTCTCCTGCTTTTCAAGCCGGAGCCCCGGTAAACCTGCTAGGTAGTCCACAGCTCCGGAGCCTAACGGATGACGGCTGTATTCCAAATTATTAGGAATTTCAATATGTGAGACATTTGGCGATTTAACTTCTTTAAATCATAAATATCCAAGTCTTGTGATTGACAATCTACAGAGAAAGTTTCCAAGTTTTTGTCATTCGTATATTTATGTTATAATTTATGACACTTGCTAGCTCCTCGTATTTATATTACCATAAAGATACAATCTGACACATAACTGACAACTTTTTCTAAGAAAAATTGAATACTGGCTGTCAATAAATTGTTACTCAAATTCAAATATCGAACGCCCATAAATGTAAACTAAGCCTAACCGACGTTGTCAAATTACACAAACGTTCCAAACTCAAATTGTTAAAACTGTACGAGAATTTGTTACGGACAAAAGTTTGTTAAACGTTAATTGGTCGCCCACTAGCCGTAATCACCAGAATAACTTGACACCCGAACGTGTAAACATTGTTTAGACGTCAAGGGTCAATTTAAATTGTTTCCAATGTTAGCACGCACGCTGGTTTCGGTCACATTTCAAATATTAATTCGTGGTTGTTAATACGTTAACTATGGTCACTATTCTTGCACAAGCGTGATGTGATGAACCGTAAACAATAAATAATTGCTTAAATACCGTCTAAGAGCCACACCAAAACTTTTATAACTATAGTCAATTTCCTTCGCTATTTTAAGGTTCCGTTTACTTTAGACAGATTTTTTCACTCTTTGCGGTTAAAACATCATCAGAAAATTAAAGGAAACGTTACAAAAGTTGAGAATTATAATGATAATGTAGAGTAATTTACTTAAAACACACTTTACAGAAAGAAATGCAGTAATAACACAACCATGAGCTGTTAATTTATGTTACCTATTGTCCCGTAATTAATACTGGGCCGCCTTTTATTGATTTCGCGGGCTGCACTCAAAAACTCAAAACTGCGGCTTTCGGCCTCTTTGTTCAAAAGTTAATACTATAATTTTTGAGGTCAACGCGCGTGATGGCAGGGTGTAATGTTGCTTTGTAAAATGTGACCAATTTAAATACACCCTCGGGCGCCGTTGCTCCTCTTGAGTCATCTTTTCAAAGTCTAAATGCGAAAGGCGGGAGGGGCCAACTTAAACTGGCAAGCTTATAACAGTTGTTGATTTCGAATGCAACAATTCGAAATTCAAAATAATTACCGCGCACAATCATAGGATGTTATTACGCAGCATTTGTTTTTGGAATCGTAATGAAAGGTGGTAGCTTTGTTTGGATAATGTGTTGCCAGTATAATTATTTCTTTAAAATGCCATGTATTTTTTATTCCCCTACTAGTATTCCTTTTATTAGTGTTGCCATTATGTTAACAAAGTAACGACGACAGTTTTAAGCGTCTGTAATTTTTCTTTTCGCCACACTGTAACTATTACTATATTCAATAGTTGATACGAGTATCAACGTAATTTAAAAATAATAGTGTCTATAATGAAAACGTCGTTTTAATTATAATTAAAGCGTCATTATAATTAATTTGAACAGTACGTGCCGCCTGAGGCGTTGACAGTTGTAAGTTTTTTTAATAGACCCACCCACAACTGGCTGGATATTCTCGTAGTCACAAAATTAATATAAAATACTGGCTGATGACACGTTTTCAATGTGTTAAAAGTCCTTTTTACGATCGTGAATAAAACACGGGTGTTTTGTCTGTGGTACCTAATGATTAAAAATAATTAAAAACTCGTTTATTGTATCTTCTTAAGTTTCTTGTAATTTGTTGGTACTTTGTAATTAAGATCACTTCATTTCATCACGTGTTTTGAATTATAATAATACACCGTGCACCTGCATCTTGCTTTATGTGTACTTAAATAAACTTAAACTACAAACACGTATTTTGTTTATAAAAATGATAAAAAATGTCAGCTATTAATAAAATATTCTATCGATAACCAAACCCGGTTACACCGTCTGTTAAGCAGTAAACAATTTTATAATTTTACGACACCATATTGCAAGGCCAATAAATAATATTCACAAATTTATCATAAGCCCCACTCGACTATTATAAAACTTTTTTCTTTTCCACATTAAACTCCCTAAGGCAAAAGAATTGACCCAAAATCCAGCCTTCACTGTAACGAATTAACAAGAGAATTCGCTTGAATGATAAATTGTTTCGCACATTCGCTTCCCTATTATATCTCCAAAACTGCCTACCGACTGCCAGTAACGGCGTAATGATATAACGCACTGTCAAAAACATACACAGAATTATATTCTTTAATCTAATCGTAATACAGAATAAAATAGCATCAACTTGTTTAATCGAATGAAACCTCATTTCCATTGCCCTAAGTACGTTTAAGTTCAAAAATGGAACATCAAACATGCGACTCCAAACTTTATGGTTGATGCGTAGAAAAAAAAATGTTCGCGCCAAAATTCGTACGAGATTCACAATGGCGATTTGAAGTGGAGTGACGTTTGACAATGGACGATAATGAAGTGGTTTTTGTCATGTTTTTACGCGTTTCACCGCGTGTGGGTATATTAAAGTACAATTATGTTATAAATGGGCGTTTATTGGACGATTAGTGCGAGTCGAGGAGGCGTTTGCGTTGTGAAATCTTTTTGAAAGTCGCTTAGAACATTGTTTGGTGGGCTTTGAATTGAAGTGTCATCGAATGTGACATAAATAGACCAGGTTTATGGTATTCTTTCTTTTTATTGCACCTGGCTACGCACGTGTTATAGAAATACAGACTACTTTAAGGTGAATTGGAAGCGCTCAAAATAATTTGTCTCGGTATCTTTTTATATTTTCTAGAATATAAAAGTAATCCTTAAGAAATCAGATCAACAATGACAACAAAAACAATAGAGACCTTATATTTTTATAATAACTCTCGCGTGACATACTAAATTAACTAAAAATCATGGAGAAAAGTTCTACTAGTTTCAAGACTTTTCATCATAAGCAGCAGTGCGCAGACGCGGCGACATCGCGCAACCTAAACCGTTTTTTTTAGTTAATAAAGATCTTGTTAAAATAAAACTACTTTTTACACTTCGCGCAAAAAAAAATCGTTTAAACTAAACGCGACTAACAAAAATCCGCGTGTAAAAAAGTTTAACGCGCCCGCATGACGCAACATAGTTGCGATTTTTCCCCGACAACTAATTATAACCCGCGACACTTACAACTAAACATATTATTATATGACAACAATGTATTATAATTACCAGTGTGCGCTTGCATGTTATATGTTTCTGTGTATAATTTATAATATGTTATTATATGAAAATCGCGGCCATCTTTAATTCAAAATTGTTCTCGCTTGAAGACACTATTGTATTTTCCATGTGTCTTGTTGCTACTTATGTAGTTGGGTTTTTTTATTTACGTGATTATGGGTCGGTTCATATCTGACGTAAAATACGTCGAGCTATCATCGGTTGCGGTATTTTTCTATACATTTGTCTGTTCTAGCGTTATACGACCGATGATACACGATGCATGTTCCGTCAGAAATGAACCCACTCTATGGCTCACATATAGGGTTCATTTGTGGATTAACTGACAGCCAGACATCATCGTAATCCGAAATACGTACACTGTTGAAGGAAAGCCTTTACTGTCTACCAAAAGGGGAGTGTAAGAACAATCCCAATAAACCCATATGTAGATTAAGCTGTACGTAATCCGTTTTTTTAAGATAGAGGCAAAGGAGGAGATAGATCACCATACGATAAGTGAGGTATCCGCTCTTGGAGACCAGTAATACCAGGAGAGTTACCTACATTTTTTTGGCGAGGCTTTTATTGAGACTGCTAGAGACGTCCACTATGACTTCTTCTATCTAAAACATGATTTGCAAAAAAGATGAACTACATCTGCAAGAAAATCACTTTTATTTGAGCGGAAAAGTCACGGAAAAAACCTAAGTACAGAAATACATATAGCTGTATGCATGTCATATAACACATTATTTTCAATGTATCATTGTAATTACCATTGTTTGTTACTAATTTTGATCGTTTGTATTTCTTAATTACTATGTAGTACATATGTTTGTACCTATATACGTCATATCTACTGAAATTATCAGCGAGTTGGAAGCAAAGGTGGCTATTATTAAAAACTTCTTGTTGTACAATATAAACTATCATTTCCTTAGCTTTATGTTGATAAAGACTTCAGATATTATCATATAGGTACAACTGGTTCGGTCAGGGTGTTACTTTGTCTGACAGAGTAGAGAACGACATGGTAAAAAGTTTGAGAGCATAGGAGATGACGTAGAGACCAAAATTTACAATTGTGAAGGTGTTCCGATGGCATCCGATCCTCACCAAGATAAATAAATGAATCGAAAACAGATAGGTATCATGCTAGTGCCACCATCGCCGTTGGTCAAATTTTTCCTCTTTAAATGTTGGGAATCAACACTACTGGGTAATAGATAGAAGAAATATGAATTTGGTTTATTTCTAAAAACCTTTAAAACAGTCCCATCCTTTCCATATTGATAATACCTATAGCTACAGATGTATCCACCTATCAATCAATAGGCCTACTTATCAACCACCATCAAAAATCAAACAGTGCTCATAACGAACCACCTCTAATACCATCACATTATCCCGGTTATTTAATTCAAACCTGTCCAAATGTTAATCTGTTTAACATGAACAACGGCCGTCAAATAGAAACTAACAAGGATCGTATGTATCGTATCAAAGACACCGGCGTATTGTTCGCGCGTCTCTCAAACGATACGACTATACGACGCGTGTGTTAATCCCTGCTTTGTGACTGTGATATGGTGCAGGTCGCAATGATAGCGATTTGAACAAGTTGATAGGCGATCTCCTCTTTTCCATTTGTCTGCCAACATGCCAAACAACTCCTCCTTAGCGTTTATATTATAATTTTCGTAAAACATACTAAATTAATTATTATGTTTTTCGGCTTACCCACGTATCTGTTTGACGAGGAATTCGACTAGTTTCAAGCCATGCTAGAGGCTCATATTCATGAGCAGCATTCCGCGACACACAATGCAACGACTGACTACAGCATGGCTGGAACTAGTCTAGTTTCTCTTCCTCCTAAATGTTTAATTGTGAAAAGTGACGAATATAATGAATGAATATTGAGTGCGTTGACTCCATCAGTTATATTCTAAGCCAGGAAATAATAACTGAGACAAGATCAAACGCGAGATCTTAGGACTACTGTAAACCCTTAAACGTTATCTATTAAAAACAAATTGCATTCAAAACGAAACTAATAATTACATAGATAGGTACGTTTTAATATTATGGGTAAACCTATTTCTGTCCAAAAACGATGTGTATAATTCCTTTCTTTCTTTCTGGTCGTTCCCTCAATGCTGAGGATCGTTACTGTATGTCAATCTTCTCCACTCGGTCCGGTTCTGCGCCATATGTACCGCTCCCTGTATATTTCGTACACTTTATAAACTATCTACCGTCTATCGATGCAAATAAAACAACACCACTTCCATCATAAAACCACGGTCACTCTTCCATACTTCACTTACCTTATCAAAAGCCTCACCCAAATCAAAACAAACGATCCAACAAATTCAAACGCTCCAAACTTATCTAAATCACTTTAAGTGGTTGTAAACTAAACTACTTTGATTATCTAGTTTATACAACACGCTAGATGTCGCACCTGCGCCTTAGGAAATGTCATAAATAGTTTCGATATCAATTGATTCGCTATAAGTACTAATGAGGCATGGTTCCTTCGATCGGAGACCTTGTCTTTCGAACGACACATTTGAATTAAGCCTTGTGCCGCTAAACCATTGGATTATCAACCTTATTGGTTTAGGTTAAAAAGGTTTTAAATGCAAGAGTATGTTTGTAAGAATATAAGCCGATAATAACATTATTCCGGGTCTAGTTAATGCCGCCTTTGATACCAGGATTAGAAGAGATTTAATAGCCGCGGCTTGTATATAGTTTGATGAAGCAGCCGATATCGAGATGAAATGATTTTGATTGTGACAGTATGATAAATGCATGCGAAATGCCGATTGAAAAGAATATTTAGAACAGCTATAAATTAAATTTTGATAGCGATTTATCATTCACGTGGAAATTCAGGAACGTTTTACTTTGATCATGTATGTGGATTAAAAGCCAGGCCTGTCTTGGTCTGGTTTTTAATTTAAAATTAGGTCTAGACTTCGCTAGCAAAACAACAGACAACACTGTACTAAAGTGCATAACAGCGTGTAAAGATGTCTTTTGGTCTTTGCAAGATTTCTGATTAGGGACTTGTGTATGCAAATTATGAACTCAAGTAAATTTTGAAAATTATGTTTGGATCAGAAAATATTTTAAGATGTTCATTCCATGAAATCCGTTTTTAAAAAAGAACCTAGAAAAAGAATCATAAATATTTTCACGTTTTAAATATCACGAAACTCAAACCACGGAATTTAAAAAAAAAACGTTCAAGAAAAACAAAAGAACAATACATTACTTTCAACGAAACAATGGAAAATGTAGTGAAGAAAGGAAAACAAAACAAAATCTGTGTAGATAATCTGGACACATGTTTAGATGTCGACTTGATTAATGCAGCAGAGAGGTGCAACACACGAACAACGATCCCTGATAATCTACCATCTAATACACTTGTTAAAGGCAATATCACATTAACTAAAACTAGTCCACGAGACAGGCCCATAATAGACAGTCGCCATGATCAATTACGTGTGACAAGAACAGCAAAAACCATCATAGAAAGTGCTCAATGAAAAACTGTATTAAGTTAGCTTATTGGACGATTTATTATGGCCATTACTGGCAAACTTTCGATGTAATTTTAGGTCTTGTTGATAGAGTATGCTGACAAAAAATGCTATTGGAATTGGTTAGTTGCTTTGACACCGTAATGGGTGGTTAATTTTATGTCGTTCATCAATATTCTTGAGGTATTAGGATGGTTTATTTTGTTATGTTAATGTTTATACTCATCTCATTAGCATGTCTTGATTGACTGGCCTTCATTTCCTGATTGATACATCCCGTAGGTGTGGCAGAAATTTGTGATTGCCACTCACTAGCTAGTCATTAACTTAGGACATATTAGAGATATTTTTTTCAATGTCTATACATTCCTTATTTGTAGAGAGCATTTCCATAGTTGAATATTACCATTTTAATATCTTATTTCACTCATCTTTGTCCTCCACACAACAGTTTAGTATTGTATTATTTCCAAATATAATACATCAGAAAAAGCAAGATTAAATTGTAATGATTGTTTTATTTTTTCATTTCGCAGCATATCTTCTATTTCTGCTATATTTACTTCCACCATATCAAAAATTTGTCAATTCAATTGCGTATACGACCATAATAACAAATTATAGGGTGTAGTTCGAATGCAGTAGCATAAGCTGTGATAAGTGGAAATGTACTGTAAGTACAAGTCTATCTTACCCTCTGGGGAGTAACTGACTTATGTTTATCTCCGAAAAATATACGTACGGCATGCAAAATTAGTTACACTACATATTCACCGAAGAGAAACGTAGAAATTTAAGTGATCCCTTTTCTATATCCCTTAGTGTAAATTAGCTTAATAAAAGAGACCGAAGATTGGTCCAATCGTAGAACACAATTAACGAGAAAACTTTACTAGGTATAGTTTAAGTTCCTCTACATCATCATCTTAATAACTGCAAGCAAATATACCGTTATATTTAAATCAACATAAAACAAACGAATTAAAATAATAGAACGGTAGGCCAAGATTAAAATGGTAGAGTTATAGAACAAGATGTCATGTTCCATTTAATTTTTATTGTGTATCAAAAATGTTTCTCAGAAAACGTGCATTAATTACTTAGCACCGAGCGCCGGGGTACCAGGATCGCATAAAACTCTGGTGATTTATATCTTATTTATCGAATCAAAGGCTGGAGCATCGTTCAAAGGAATATCATAATCTGCCGTTTGATGCCAGCAGTTGTTTGTTATCATTTGATAAACAAATGAATAATTATGTCAAGAATAGTTGATGTAATCCAGGTTTAGTTTTATGAGTGAAGTCGGCTTTGACTCTTTGAGCGTTGTTTAAACTTCCTTTCGCCTTTTAACTGCGGTTATGAATTTCAAATGGGTTGTAATCGTTGTAATAGCTGCGTAATGTTATTCGGTAAATTTAAGTTAGGTAATTTCGTCAAAATCTAAATATCTTTTTTAGATATCCTAGCTGTTTAGATATCCGATCTTGGAGACAGACTCATTCCTGATTGTCTAATAATAAAAGTTTAAAGTCGGTTTCTATTTCTGAAAAGAAATAGTGATAATAAGACATATCGAATAAGATTTTTGCACCCACATTTTTCTGAAACTGGTGATGGAATATGGCTATGATATGATTTAATATCATCCATGATATGATTTGATATGATCCATTACTATGATTATGATATGATTTTATTTGGGAAAATAGTTTCATAATTTATGCATCTAAACAAGATAATACATGGGATTATTTACTAATCGTGACCAATGACTGCCAGGAACATCTGACAAATGAAACCACGACCAACCTAACGGACAGGCTAGACAGCACTCCGTCGATATTTTTTATATTCCCAAAGATTACAAAGCATAACCAGAGAACAGATGCCAAAACGGTCAAAGGTAAAAAAAACGCTATTTTAAAATAAATCCATCAACAGCTATCAGATAACGGCTAAACATTAGCAAAAAAAGCACCCGTATATAGTTTTTAACCAAATTAAATTAAGCTAATCGATACTTTTCAATAGAGAACGCCGGCCACCCTAAACTTCCATTAATATTAATACACACATAAAACATAAACAATTATATAACTCTAGGCCGTTTTAGGAGTGAATTGATCCTAATTATGTCGAAATAGGCGTTAATAGGACATCTAATGGTTCGTTTTACGACCACGCGGGCTCTCAAAGAACCTCCCGTACTATTTATTGGCCTCTTTTTTGTGTCCCGATCTAAGTTTTTGTGTAAACACTTCGGAACTTAGATGTTCGAAGTCAAACGTTCAATTTGAACGTCTCTGTTTTAAATATTGTCGGTAAACTTTGCTAAGTCGGTGAGTAAATTGAATATCTTTGTAAGGTTTTGAGTGACACATAAAAATTGATTCGTTTCGTAAATATCATAAAGATGTCAGATAGTTTTTGTGTCAACCACAGCCCGGAGGTCCAACCTACGTTAATTAAGAATTAGAATATCAATGCTTTCAACTTGTGCTGGAATATTAATTGTATTTCTGAATTATAGAACAGCTTAGTGCCTGCCAGTCCTGCCCATGGAGTTTCTTGCTCGTTCTTCTCCATTCGAAGCTACACTTTGGAACGAGCACCTGGCTTCACTGATAGACGGACAATTCAATTTGACGTTTCAAAAGTGCCTAATTTAGGATTAATTGAAATAAATGCTTTGATTTTGACCAGGTGTTAGGATTATAGCAAATCCTGGTATGTAGAGGTGGCAACATCCCATACTCCAGCAGTGCACTGTCGCAAACTGTTGATCATGATGTTAAGAAATAGTAAAAGGAGAGGCATATAGTCCAGCAGTCCACTATCACAAAAGTTTTGATAATGATGTTGATGACAGTGCCGTATTTCGAGAGAGTTTAAGACGGTCGCAAAGTCAAGCAGATGGGAAATTGCAGCTTTTTGGAATCTTATATTTTATATCACGTGGTATATTGTTCCTACATCAGGATCGTGATCCATTGAATTAGGATTTGCGGCTTAAGTAGAGCGGACAGCACATAATTTAAAACTCTTTCAAGCTCATTATACGAGAAGGCTTCCATCCTATGGAAGTTCAGGATTGCACCACTTGGACTACTGAAAAAAAAAAAAAACATCGCTACCAAGCTACGTAATGTTCATTTTTGGCTTGATGAGAAAAAAAAAGCAGCCCAATTATAATATAGACACCTATACACAACCCTTAACTTCAGAAAAATATATCTATGCACCCAGTTTACATATACCGGGGTTAAAATGAAGAGAATTCCTGTCATATCGTTTTGCTTCTAACCAAAGGTATGACCAAAAGAATAGGCACTATTGCACCATAATTTATAGCGAAGCCTGGCCGAGCTATACGCTATAATAGCTTCTCAGACACCTTCACGTGTCAAAACGAGATGGGGCTATACGAGAGAGTGGGACACAAGACCAGAAGCGCCGCTCCACGTCAAAATACGTGCTCCGTTCGTTTTATTACCTTGCGGTGATGTGGCCAAAGGGAGGGTCGTCGATATCGATGGAATCTCGTTCATAATCCTATTTATCGATATGTTTTGGAAGTTGTTTTGGGTAAGGCTTTGTGTATGGTGTTGATTGTGTTATTAGTACACTACGTCAATTTACGTTTTAAAGTAAATATATCATTAATTAAGAATTCTACATAAAACGTTAGTAAACATTATGCTGTATAATACTGTGCGTATGTTTTTTCTTTTCAGGATTGTCTACACGTCAACGTCACTTTGTCCTGCATACTTCAGAATTCAGGAATTAACTGCCTTCCAGGACACAATTCAATAGCTGAGTAATAATTAAAACCCATGAAATGGAATACTAGATCGACCACATTAAAAAAAATCAACTTAATTCAGTAATTTCATCACAATCCTTTAAAAATCAAAATCAATCTGCAAAAAATACTAGCTACAAGTATAACCACACAAGCATATAAGTTCATCCAAGCAACAAACTGAAAAAAGAACACCAAAAAAACTATCGACAACAACAAAACGTTCCACTCGTACACACATCACTAAAGCCGGCGCGGCGGCAACATCAAAGGAGGCCACCTCTTTGATGTGGCCGATGGCGCGCGCCGCCAAACGCCGTAAGCGCCAAATCCATACGTCATCCTCCTGTCATTATAACGCCTCACAATCGAGCCACGGAATGTGAAATTACTTACAAGACAATATAAATTGACAAGTCGGTTAATGCCGATTACTTGCTTTTAGTGATGTCACTCTGTCATTGCTTATATCGATTGGTAATGTGATATGAGCCTTCAATTAGGTGAATTGATTTCGATAATTTTTGCTTAATAATAACACTGACAGGCCTTGGGAAGTTTTCGGTTGGGTGAGTGAATTCTTATTGTTAGGCTTTTGTGTGATGGAAATTGATTTTTGGTTTCGTTTTGTGTTTAGTGAATGAATGATGGAGTTGGAATACTTATGTGTGCGATAATTACGTTCAATTTTTAACTGTCCTGTTATAATGACAGTAAACTACATCGAGCACAATTTTGTACTCTGTACTAGAAAATCTACAGTCGAAAAATTGTACATGGGTTTATGTACCGATTGCTAATATCACCATCTAGGTAGCGAATTTGATGTTTTACGTTTTTAATCCGCCTAGCCAAACATGGAACTGCGGACTAACTAATGGTTCATCGAGGCTCCAGCTCGAAGCAGGAGTAGGAATGGGGTGGTTTTTAGTCAGTAAGAATCTGACCTCTCGCCTCAGCCAAAGTTATACAAATCATTGGATGATTTTTACCATCAAAAGGAAGCATGGAGATTATGGTAAACACTCTTATGTAGAAGTATAGATCAGTAGTGAAACAGTTACAGGTTGTTGATTGTGATGATGATTTACAAATTTCTTTTAAAAGGGTTTAGAATCTGAACTCATCAACTACCAAACGTTTCTACAGCTTTTCAAACTGCGTTTAAGAAAAATAATTTCAATAGACAATCAAAGATGGCTAGCAAATTGATTGATATACCATAGACATCTTAACCTTCATCTTTTAATTAAATACAGATAAAATCTGACCAGACGGCCTCGTTTTCACTCATTTGTCTTATAATATAACTACTTATTGTAAATTAAGATTTTTATTATTAATTATTTTAAATTGTAACTTAATTGGTTAACTTTTGTTTATTCCTCTAGACATTGAATTAATGTATGCAATAAAACTTAATTCAATAATAATTAAGCTTTAAATCATTTCGCACTTTCAATTTGTTTTGCGTAGGTACTAACAAACAATTTTTTGTTTGGTTGTTTTTAATTAATTGATTTAAACACTTTCTAATGATAGTGAAGATATTAATCTAATATTTTTTTAATTAATGTTCTTAATATTTGTTTAAAATTTCCATTGATTTGAAAGCAAACTTACTCTTTCTATGGCCTTTTGAGGTTACCAAGGCATCTGAAATCAGCTAAAGTGTTTCAAGAAGACACAAGCATAGAAAATGGAAACTTTCCTTTATCATGAGCATTGAAACAAAACCTCAGCTCTTCAGCCATGAACAGTAGAGCAATAGTTACGCCACTAGCAACACCCGCAATAGATACACGCAAAAACGTTAAAAAACATTGCAAGATTTGAAACCCAACAACTGCCTACGTGATCGAGTGGGCATCAACGTTAAGTAAAAGAACTTTGGATCTATTCAGAGTCGAATAAACTATAAAAAATACTTTAGCATATTAGATTTTTAGACATTTCTATTTTTTACTTTTAATGAGTCGACGTTTGGTCGCTATCTCACCTGAGGGTAACTGATGATGCGGCCTACGGTGGAGCCCGTCTGCACCCAGGTTATACCCATCAGGAAACACAGACTCCGGCAAAGAATTCTACTCCCTAGCAGTTCGCACAAGGAAGCTTGAAGCGAAGCGCTTCGTGCGAGTGGGTGGGATATCTACCTGGGATATTTCTGTAGTACTAAAGAGCACCGCCTAATACTGGCTATACAGTTGGCAAAAGTACATGGATCTTTTGTATGATGAGGAGTAGGTGTTAAATTTTCCCTTCTAAGAGTAAGGGACTGTTTTACAATATTTTTATAATAACTGTCGTGAGACATACTAAAGTAACTAAATACAACGGTTTACTCATGTAAATTCAAATACTGACCTTCTTTAAGACAAGGGCCGAAGTGCTAATATTCATATTTTTCAGGACAGACGTTTTAAGGTTTTTATAGATTCTCATAGGCACTTTGGCATATTTAACTCATTTTCGGATATTTTGAAAAGAAAAGCTCTATTCTAGTTTCGAGTCACACGATTCTTCAGACGCGTCGTCTGCGCAGAGTAGGCTGCGCAAACTGCCCACGATGAAGAGTCCCTAGTAGAGCTTTTGTCCATATATTTACCTTCATATGTGAGTATTCAGTTGTATTCAGTTAACTGTTTCACGATTTTTGGATAGCCACTATCGACCAGATCATTTTTGAATATAGAATTTGAATTTGAAATATTTGAATGAAATAAGAATTTGAAGAAGAATATAGAATTTGAATATAGAACGCAATTTATATGAGCTACATATCTACCACAAAAGTTTATCGAGTACTTAGATATTAGAGTGGTGGAAGAGGCCATGAAAATTGTTACAATGAATGCTATATGTATGTAATCCACCAACAGTATGGCAAAACCATGGCTTGTCACTTAAGCCATTACCACGCGATACTTAGAACAATAGTCTCGCTTGAAAGAAAGGCACAAAAAGAAAATTACACGTCCCTTCGAAGTGGGCATTGTGAACAATAATTTGGGCAACCCTTTACATGTGTTTCGCGATTTGATCTTTTATTTTTATGTGTATAAAGTATAATATTATGTGCGTCCACACAAGATGTGTTCATCGATAGGGGTGTGTGTAATTGTTAGTTATTTTGAGGTGTCGTGGTTTGGAATGTGTGTACTTTAAAAAAAAATAGGTGGTTGTTGCGATTGCTACAATCGTAATTCCCATCACATTTTGAACATAACTTCATTAATTTTATTGTAGAAGTACATGCTCGCTGACATTAATTTCTTTATTTGCTTGTAATTGTTAATGTCTGTGTATTTCGAAATAAAGTCGATTACTTCGATTACTTTGTAGTGGAAAAATGGACACGTATAATGTGATCTAAGACCAAAAACAATATGTTAACGAAAACAGTATACGGAACGTTACAGTGGAAACTATCGATTTATTTTCTTCTCCTTTAATTATTTCTTGTCCTTTATATTTTTCTTCTCCTTTATTGATTTATTGCGAGATTCAAGACAGTTATTCATGTACCTGGGACTCTCCGGACTTCAGTGTTCCGGTGTTTCCAGAGTTATATCTACTATAGATGTGGCTTACAAAAGTCAAAGCAGTTTGGGAGGTTGTGGCAAGTTTGTCCTATTAAAAAAATACAAAACGTTAACCTTACGGTTAAGAGCCGTCATCTGCAAATGCAGCTGAATCCTTAGTGTGTGTCTGTCAGTGATATAGAAAAAAGGCTTTATAAATTCAAATAGGTACGATTTCAGTAATATCCGAAACAAATATTAAAAGCGAGTATATAAAGGTTTTCAACCTTTCAAAAAACATCTTTGGAAACAAGCTAAACAATATTTAGCAAATTATCTAAAGAGTATACTTATTGTTCTATTCGCAAGCAAAATCTTTGAACCATGACCATCTTCAATAAAACTCAATTAGCATCTTTATATAAAAAACAACCGCCAAAAGCTAGTTGACCGCACACATCATAATATTTCAGCTAACAAGAACTTTAACTCTGAACAGCACATCAACTTACACCAATTTGTAAACTTTCTCATTGGATTTTCCACTCTACACCAAATCAATAAAGTTGCAAATCCAATGCAGAGATTTGGACAGAAAAGAGTAACTTGACATGCTGTAGTCTACACAAAAGACTCCAAACTTATAATCATCAATCAAACAAACAAAATATGTCCGGAACACACTATTAGGTGTATTATTAAATAAATTATTTAACATATAACCGTGAATAATTAGACAATGTAACGTTTTTCGTCCATCCGTCAAACCTTTATCACGGAGAAAAATCGTCTAATTCACACATTCAAACGGTCAGTTTTGACGTTTGAAGAACTTATTTTTATTAGTATTGCCAGTTGATTTAATTACCCTTTTATGGTGGGTGATTTTCGTGTTGTTGTTGGTAATTAAAGACTAATTCTTTTTAAATTTAGGGATGGAATGTAACATTTCTTAAATTGAATAAAATGCGAGAAAATTGTTGTTTATAGGATCAAGAAACACTTCTTGCATTTACTTTTTTTTCGTTATATAAACCTTATGATTACAACAATAAATGTTTTCTTTTGTGAACACAAGTCCTAAAATGAACATAGTAAATGTTTCTAACCAGAAAAAGCCTTAAAATTCTTAATTTTCACCTTGAACCAGTACCAATACATTCAAAGTTTATAATTTACCCACATTTTGTAATTCCAAACCAAAATTCACACCAAAACTGGCAACACAATATCCTGTAGTCAAATTAATCAAATGGGTCCCTAATTATGGCATATTTTAAAATGTTTTCGTTGAACGACACAGTTTTGACAGAGGCGCAAAGATAAATGATCACTAATTACCGAACCGTCCGCTACGGGGCGTGGTTCGAATCCGCACTGAATCTAATCGAGAGCCCGCAACTGTTACCACTAAGCTTACCATATGGGTTTGCTTGGGTACAAACGGCTGTTTAAGGAATGGTCAGTCGATAGGTGAACGAACCAGTAGCAATTAGAACGTCTAGACTTCCAAACGTGGTCAGGTTCCCTGACATTATTGGTAAGACTGAAATTTTGATCAACTTAATAAAAAAAATATCTTAAGCAAATAACAAAGTTCTTACAGCAAAATATAACCAAATAATTACGGAAGCGTCAATCATGAGCAGCTTGCGCAGACGCGGCGACATCAGGCAGCCTGCATACGCTGCTCATGATGAAGAGTCAAGAGTCCCTCTGTAACTCGAAACTAATAGATATTTTCCATCAATGTACGTGAGTAAATCATGATTTTTTAGTTAATTCTTACAGCAAATAGTTTAGATTCATTTAGATTTTAGATCACTAGTTATTTTAACACCCTATGCCAAATTATATTCCACACAGACCGCGACTGACGAATGGAATTTTAAAAAGTATCATACTAGTATGTACTCAGTTATTCCATTTACGATTTTGAAGTAACTAGGCTCAGAAAAACATACAAACAGTAAACATAAAATAAAATATTTCTAGTAACCATATCGAAAACGTTAAACGTCTGATTACAAAAAAGCTTATAAAATAACATGATACGAGTAAGATAGGTATAACTGAGACCTTTATATTGACCTGTATAAAAACTATTCTGACAAAAACTGCGAATTAATTGAGTTATGAAAATTGTCTTAATATAACATTCCTATTAACACACGCTGTTTCTTTTTAAAGGATATGGCAAAGATGCACATTTGGATCATAATATTTTAAGTGTGGGAGAGTGATGCTTTGGCATGAATGTGCCGGCTTGATCGGAGTAATACCACAGCCTCACAGAAAATCGACGTGAAACAAAACAACGCTTGCGTTGTATGAGTGAGTCAACCCCCAAAAGACTGGCAACGCACTTGTAACGCCTCTGGTGTTTCGGGTGTCCATGGGCGGCGGTGATTGCTTGCCATCAGGTGACCTCTCTGCTCATTTACAAGAATTGTAAATATTTATCCACCAATTAATTCTGCGCACTTTTATGGGACAGACAGTTTACGCATATTATAAGTAGGTACCTCTTTGCATAAAGGTGACACTATTGCCATATGTACGCTGTTTAAAATTCTGCCATTCTATTATACATTTCAAAAAAGTCTCAAGAGATTGATGTGTGCAAGTAGATGAAGCGTAAAAACTACACCAGAATCGTGTCATTTGGCTCTTCTTTCTGTCTACTTCAATAGGAGACAGGCTTAATAATATTATGTATTTCAAAAAGCCGTATTAATTATCGATTAATTAAAGGTTGTGGTTACCTCCGCGGTGCCAATATCCCATTTCGTTTTCCGCAGCAAACTAAAAAGGCTTGGCCCAAACAGATAATGGAGTCATCAAGCCCATTGACTACATTAGACCAACCCTATGCTAAACATGCAAAATTCTCACATAATTTTAATAAAGATAACTAAAATGTACACAATGATTAATTATATAAAGCAATTATGTAATTAAATGCTTGCTGGAAGGCGTGACGGCTTTCGTAAGCCGTCCTTGCCGCTCCTATACACACATTGTCAATATTTGAATATTTCCTATTTGTATGGCTAATCACAATTTTTAACGTCTTTATGTCAACGCCATAAGAGCTGTTTTCGTAATTAATTTTATGTTATATTGGTCAAGTCTACTGGTATAATTAAAAGGTAAAATATGTTTTGTGTTTTGGGTTTGGGTGTGAGATTATCAAAATATTTGACAATTAAGTAATAAAGTTATTGAGGCCTTTGAATTAAGTGTGTCGTTGTTGGCATACCAAAGTGTTCGAAGGTCTACTATCTGGCTTGTCGTAAATTAAAACGTATACCGGGGCTCCGGCTTGAAAAGCAGGAGTAGGAACAGGGTGGTTCTTAGTCAGTAAGAGTCTGACACTCTCCAATCGTCCAAGGCGAGAGAAGTCATTGAATGATTTCCCCTTTAAAAAAAGGTTTGATAGTATTTTTTTTTTCTTTACATTAACAGTGTTATTTCTAAACATTTCTCGTTAAAATACGTTCATCTCTGTAAGTACACCAACATCGTTGTAATTTCCCTTTATTTGCAGAGTCTTCATGAAGATTTTCCACCTTGGGAAAGCTCCTGTAGTCAATTTCAAAATGATACATTTTCATTCGCTTTTACATTTTCATTGATTGTTTAAACATTAACGTAAACATGTCCTTTTCAGTCCCACATTAGGTAACTGAAACGAAGAGAACCAATCAGTGGTTTGTCTATTTACCCATAATGCCTAGCGGGTTACTGAGGCTCCAGCTCGAAAAGCAGGAGTAGGAACAGTGGTTTAGTTACTAAGAGTCTGACACTCCCTCTCACTCAATAAAAAATCACTTACTTGACGATTTGATTTACAAATATGAGAGTAACTTTCTTCAACAATTTTACGTCTTCATCATCTATTAACAAAAATATTCTCACACATATCAACGCATACAAGTTTACTTAACTGCAAAATACGCGCGTCACTTTTGGCATAATCAACGCCTGTCTCTTCTCCATACATTAAAGACAGATTAGGCATCATTTCGCTCACTCACCGACAACACAAAGCTACCACCAGCTACACAGTACAATACAAACGAAAATACCGACTTTATCAATTTCGCGATCGTGGGAAACTATTAAGGTACGCCACTTAAGACACATCGACGCGACTGATCATGACTGGGCATTCTTTCTATTAACACAAAACCACTTAAGATGACCGCTGCACCAACTCCCGTGTCCCACAAAACTGCTGATCATCGCAGGTCTTCTTACACTGGTCATATTACGTGTAATGAGTAGTTAGCTTTTCTTCAGTGATGTGAACATGTCATAGATAATTCGATTTAATAGCTCGGAACTTATAATTATCGAATTAGGGAGAACTCTCTTACTTTGTGATTTGGGGCTGCCATTTTTTTTTGTTTTTTTTTTTTTAAATGATCACTGATTATGATATTGATGTGGTGCAAGTGGTGTGGGAAGTGTGTGTCTTAGTTTTTGGTTTTAATGACTTTATTGGGAGTTGTAGTGACGTTATTCTAGTTGGAGATGGGATGACGATTGATGGGGAGAAATGGAGACACATTGTGCTGACCCTAAGTAGCTTGGTCTACCTAGCGGGTTTGCCGGGGCTCTGGTTCGAAACGCAGGAATAGGAACAGAGTGGATTTTAGTCAGTAAGAGTCTGACCTCTTCGCCCAAGGCAAGAAAAGTCAGTGGAAGATTTTCTTAAAACTACTAACAAAAATTAAAACTACTATAAAAAATGATATTATTACATTACATAACATAAATAGGTAAACCTATTAATGGGCATAGATGTACTGAATACTGAATTATCTTAGTTCTAATATCCCATCATTGATTAGCAGTTTTAGGTAATAGAAAAAATTTTTCCTCAGTAATTATATCACCCCTACACATTCACATTTTATATCAATGCAAATACCATTTAATATGGGAATTTTCCCCAAACGATATCTGTAACCTACCCCAAATAGTGACACAATATTGTCCAATACCACTCAGCCGGTTAATATTGGCGGGCAGAGTGGCAGACTTCATCCGAGGCGGCGTTTGATTTATAAACAATACGTCAATGACGTAAGCTTCTTTAGCGGCACAGATTTATCGCTAGTGATGGGACGGTGTGCGTATCGATTAGTTGTCGATATCATAGGAAAATTTTATTGAGATTTTGAAGGAAATAAAAAACTATTATTATTTTCAATATAACTGATTGATGTAAAAAATATTTATATTAACTTCGGATTGTACATTTTGAATTAAAAGATGTAAAATTTTAAATGGAATGCATTTTATAACGTCACGCCTTTATTACGATGGGTTACTCGGTCAACGAGGCAGCCTAAATATAGAAATTTTATGTCTATTTTCAAATTACATAGTCTCACAGGCACTATGAAACACCCACTAACGTATTAAGTAAATAGTACTTTTAGAAACATTAAAGTTACAACGCCAATAATTCATTAAATACTTCATATGTTCTAAATAATTTCCAATATTCTATCAAAAAATATTTGTTTAGAAAGCGAACTAAAACTGAAAATATGTACTAATATTTTGATTAAAATATGATGTGAGGAATAATTAAATATGTAGGTATATTTATTTTATAAAACCGATATTTTTAATAATAGATAATTACTAAATAATTGTTTGAAATACAAATATTATTAGGTTTGCATAATATTTCATTTATAATTTAACATAACTATGACAATAAAGACAACATTTCTCCATCCACGAAATTGCCTACCTACTAACATACGACAATAAAACAGACAAGTCCAAACAACACAACTCTATCGATACAAATCACAGCACACCACTACCCGCCATTCTCACAATCTTGAATCAACCCGTTCATAAGGATTACTACTACAAACACACGCGCCACCCGTCACGCTCACACACATATATTTTCATCTCCTTTCTCTCTCGCACATCAATAAGCATTCCCTTTTGCGGCGCTGCGTCGGCTCCTTTGATGTTGTGAGACCACGCCCCCATGACCCGCCCCCCTTCTCCCCGGCGGTTGACTGTAGTTAATTCGTCATAGTTTAATCACAATGGTTTTAATTACAAGCGGAAACTAAATACAAGCGAAATGTTACTGTTTCTGCTTAGAATTTGTTAAAGGATTAAGGGCCGTCGCGTTTGTTGACTTTACGCCTGTTTTTGTGTGCGTCAATCATGGTTTACTGGTTTTATGGAGAATTTAGATTGGTATGTTTGTGATGTGGTGTTTTAATATACTGTTGGTTTTTTTAATTAGTTGCCGTAATTAATAGAAGTAGTGTTTAGAACATTTTATTTAAAAAATGTTCGTTGTGTATGTTAATTAATAAGTAATTACTGTTTTTTATAAGTATAACCTAAATAACGCATCTTCATGTAAATTGCAGTTAAGACTACAAACACAAAAACTGCACAAGCCCTTGTAACCACCGTGAAATCCTAAAGAGACGCCCATAAGATGTTCCCTTTGAGCCCTAAATTCGAAAACCTCACGAACCATTATTATAATTTTCAAAAACCAATTGTATGAGCGATAAAAAATTCAATTACAGTTCATTGTGAATGTAAATCCTAGGTGTCCTGAGTGTGGCACATTCATACGGAGGCATCCATCGCGTCCGCTCTTACGTAATTACGCCGCCGCATCAAAGGCACCGCCGGCCCGGGCGGCGTCTTTGTAGTCTAATAAACGGGATAACTGCACCACCCAAACTTAAACCTTAATCTTGGCACACTAAAGTTGATATTAACATGAACTGCTTGACTTTTCTTAACACCTTAACGTTATAAAGGGTCATATCAGTTAGGGGTTTTGCCACGGATATGTCAAAAAGAGGTTTTATAGCCGGTGTAAATGAGGACCGCACGGGTTGAACCGAATTAGGTCATTCGTAATGTTGGTAACGTGTTAGTTCGCTGTTAATCTCCTCTGATTGGCTGATTGATGTCAGATATATTAACGAGCGATTACATTCTGATAAGGGGAAATTAGTTTTTAAGTTAGTACCTACTTGTTAATTAGGTATTTTAATGAAGACATAGAAATTAATTGGTAATTACTTCGTTTTGTTTGCCACGTCCATGCATATCCATACCATCTATGAAACATTTCAGAGACATGTAAACTAAATATTTTATCGAATCGAATTACTAATAGGGTAGACGACTAATTTTTATTTTAATGTCCGTCTTGTAGATTATTTTAAAATATTGTACACGTATTTTTTATTTTCTTACGGAAACAAATACTTTCGAAGATATATCGATTTGAAATATCGCGTGACGTCACTTTAGAGTACGTTTTATACTCTATAGTGACGTAGTTATCCTAAACTTTGATTCATTTTATCTAAGTATTGTTATCTTATATGACAAAATAAAAAAATACGTGTCTAATATTTTTTCATTACCTAACTGACGGACTAATTACATTTTTAATTTTCATACCCCGTCATCATCCCTATTATGCGGACAGCGGAAAGTAGTTTTAAACAAATTATTTTGGAATGGCTTCTTGAAAATAGCAGTTCAACTTATAATAACTCCGTTACAAGAATAAGCTGCCATCCAACAATAATTTTTAATTAAATGACTAAGCTAAAAATCCCCAATAGGTAAGTATCAAAGTAATTTAACCGGCCATTAAACGGTAGCGAAGTTTTTTAATCATTTTCATAGCTTCTCCATATAGAATCTGTAAGTAATATGTTTTTTTATGACAATAATATCGCACGCTACATGTCTGAGTTCGGGCATCGATCGCGCCACCATCGCGCGCCTCACACGACGCTCATTATGTGTAGAGATGCGCACACGCATGCACAATACATCGAATAATAGCCGAATTAGCCGATAACTTGCTTTGTAATTAAAGTGTCGAGTTTGTCTGTCTGTGTGCCGTGAATAATCTAGTTCTTTGTTAAATAGATGCCTGTAATTATGGCTAAGTACGAATTCGTTAGAAACTCGTCTTGTTGTGGTATATAATATATAGATACCTACTTAGTAACTTAGTATATAGATATGAAGGCATTTCATGAAATAAAATATTTTAAAACTAAAAGTTGTGCACATGTGCTCAATTGAAGGCAGCCATTTCTTGTTGCACGAAGGCGTACCAATCTCAGTAGATTGGTACGCCTTCAACGTTACAGTAACGTAAATTAGATTGGTACCCCTTCATGCTTGATGCTTTTTAATTATAATGATCACAAGGGTGGTTCTATAAGAGTCTCTCCCGCTAGGCTTTGACCTTAAAATCTAGGCGGCAATGTTCTCCTGCCATGAAAAAATTACGAGGTCAAATATCTATCTTATGAAATTTTTCCATTTAAATACTGTGACAGTTGGAATCATCGTCACGGCTTGAAATAAATAGCTCTGCCGTACAAAACAACGGCAAAAAACCTGAGTAGGACTGAAGACTCAATCGAATCTCGTTTTCCATTTTTTGTCAGACATTTAATATTCATCGTTGAAGCAATCTGACCGTAATTAGAACGAGAAGTTAGTTTTTTACCAGAATCTTCAGTTACACTCAAGTTAAGTTTTGATTTCAACAATTTTTTGGTACAAGAAACTTGGTATCTATGATTGAAATAACATTTTAAACGAGGTTAAATGACTCCAGTACAGTTTTTTGTGCTTGAAAATATCATATTTTAAAATACACAATCGAATAGGTAGCAACACACCTCACCAAATTATATCGATATTCGCAAATCGTAACTTCCCATCCCTACGCCAAACTCGCACCACTCAATTACCAAGATGAAATTATTAACATACTTAAACGGGATTTTTTTAAAGAGAAACGACACGTCTTGACGGCTTAACTTCGTGCTTTTTATCTTTAGTAGTTTCGAAGTAACAATCATTCGCCATTTTTCTTTTCTGATGCAAATAAGGCGGGAATTACAACGTACGGATTGGTTTTTAAATGTAAATTGGTATTATCGGCTGGACCACCAGGCCTTTTAGCCACGTACCGTAAAATGTTTAAGAATAATTTTCAAGCGTTTTGCTAAAGAGAAATGTTTACTAGGTAATTAGTTGGGTTGTATTTGTTTTTGTAAAGAACTTTAAGCATAGGTATGCTTAGGAGAGGTTATAAAGTTAAGGTGCTCAGTCGTACTTTGTATATTAACCACTATTTCAAGAAAACATACACAATATTCTGTCTAAGGACTTGTTTCACAATGTCTGGATAGCCGCTACGTATCAGATAACTGTGAATTAAGAAAGTAATTTGTATGCACTATCTGTGACATAAGTTTATCGGTCACTTATAAGAAGGTTGTAAAACAGGTGTTAAGTATCATCAATGTTTAGTAAATAGAAGTTGCAACAGTCAGACATCGAAAACAAAAGCTATTTTGTGTCGGTTTTTAAATGAAATGAGCTAAATGAGCCTCTGGGAACCTCACTGATCACTGACACAAGGAAAACTCACTTACTCAAGTCACAAAACAACACAAGTGTTATTTTATTGTAACTTTCGTGAGATATACTAAATTAATTACTATGTTATCGGCTTACTCACGTAATTGTTTGACGAGGAACTCGACTAGTTTCAAGCCATGCTAGAGGCTCATATTTCCTCGTCAAACAATTACGTGAGTAAGCCGATAACATAATAATTAACAAAAGTGTTGTTTCACCATGGTTTTTCTGTACATTATATGTTAAAATTATAACTTCTATTATTGATGAATGCATGCATTCGTTAAAAACGATAGGCAGACTTACCCCATTATCGACAATTTACATTGTTTCTGAGCAAGAGGCAAGCATTAACAAATGCTATGTAGGCCGCGTATTGTTTGTGTCGCATTCATCCTTAGTCCACCCTATAGTCAAACATGTATCTCTAACAGTAGATATAAATACTAGATAGTACTTACCTATATTTGTTTTACCAACAATACTAAGTATCTAAACAAATATTTGCATAAGACATCATTACAGCCATCACGACGAGACCCACTTTGAGACAATCAGAGACATTACATGTTACTTCATGTCACTTACATTGACATTTCACGTTCAAATACTTAGATACTGATGTTACTCAATACGATAGACAATTTTCATGTTAGATATTTACTTATAATGTTAAGTAATAGGTTAAAGTTATGGTACTACTTTTATTATGCGATGGTGGGACTGCGAGGTGGCTGGTCTATCGGTTTTTTGGACAAAAATGTTTTGCCTATTGGTTTCTATAAAGGATCCAAATCCTGTTTCCATATTTCAATAGCTATGTGTGTTATATCATTGGATGGATCCATGGAACTTGGCGCCATAGTAACTTTTATTCAGCTCAAAATTACCTATACAATGATGGCACATAGTTTTTGGAAGTGGGATCAGATTTCATAAAAACTTTGGCATCCTCCTTTACTCAATAGGTATAACATTTTTGTTGAATGTCTCGTTTTCTAGTATTGACGCGTGTGATGTTGATCATGATGATGTATTAGGTTTTATTAGAATAAATACTTATCTCAAATCTCAAATAATATATAAAAATTAATTGCTGTTCGTCAGTCTCTCTAAAACTCGGAACGGCTAGACCGATTTGGCAAATGGTCTTGAATTATTTGTGGAAGACCAGGGGAGGTTTAAGAGTACGAAGTTTGCCGGGTCAGCTAGTTATTTGATAACTTTTGGTTCTTCTACCTTGGAAGGCCCAACACTAGAAGTCATCAATGAATACCACTGTGACACGAGTGAGTATATTACGCACAATATATTCGGAAAATATGTATAGTAAAGTACCTACTTACTACCCGAAGTCTGCAGTCAAGCTCGCAACTAGTAAACCAACCAGGAACTCACTATATATGTTAATTCTACATTACCTACTAGATACCTAAGCATTTGAACAAAAAGCAAGTCCAAACTCATTAGGACTTCAATAAGTACTTAAACACTTACACAGAAACGCTAATGTGTTTGAAGAACTTAAAGTAAGGCTTTGTACCAAACAGCATATAAGAAAACCTTCAAAAACCAACTTTATTTCCTACTGCATAAGGTGCCTTGATAATATCAATTGGTTCCCGTAATGTGAGCATATACATTTCACTTGCAAAAACTTGGTAATGATCGCTACATTTGGTATGCCCTTATTCCTCGACTTCCCCCTTTTGCATTTATTCATTAGATATCAGAGAAAGGAAATTATTTAGATTATGTAAAATTCGCTGTCGACCATTAAAAATTGCTTTACGTAATTTTTTTTTAAAAGCGTTACCCCACACTAGGAACATCTCCTGTGGCGTGGGTGCGTTTATATCGAAACATACATTTTCACATGCACAAAACACCCAGACCCGAAGCAACAATTTGTGAAGGACACAAAGAGTTGTTCCGTGCGGGAATTGAACCCGCTACCCGTTGAACGACAGCCAGTTGCCCAGCTTCCGCGTCAATCGTGCAGTATTTTCTTTGTTAATATGTGTTTTTCAGATTTTTTTATACTGTTCTATTTGTAGAAGCAAAGCTTATGGCCTGATGGTAAGCCGATGCCTGAGCTGCATGTTGAAAGCTCCAAAACCAGATGCATCAGAAGCGCAATGCTGACCATGTAGAAAACTGTTTTAATTGTGCCATCGGAAACCAGAGCATCAGCCTGCAGCCAATCTAGGAATGGGATGATTTTTAGTCAATAAGAGTTTGACACTCTCTCGCCTCACATAAGGTGGAAGAACTCATTGGATGATTTTCCACTCCCTTAAAATCGTTTTCAGAAGAAATATTTTCTAGAAAAACAGAGAAAAATATCGGTGCAATCATATTTTCCCGTCCTTGTATTACTCACGTTGGATTCATTCGTTCAGTACCTAAGTACCTATTATTATAATATTAACTTCTTTAAAACATTTTGAATGAGGAATAGAATTTGTCTACTACCTTTCAGGAATCATGACTTAACATTACTTCACTCCTCTTACAAAGCCTACCTAAGTACCTATACTACAAGACTACAACCACTTTTCATATAATAAGTCTCCATAAAGTGTGTAGCGATACATGGGGCTCGCGATGGCGGCGCATGCGCGATAGATCATTGTTTGACGTCATTATACATTACAGTCGGGTGCCGGCCACCCAGCGCGTGCGCACCTACCATCCATTGCTTCACGGTGGTGGCTTAGGAGTTATGGTGTTATATGTAGGATTATGTATAAAATAATATGTAGTTATGTATATTTGTAAATTTATTTTTTATGTTTGATTTTGATCTCTAAGTAAATTATCTTATTGATTCAGAAGTTTAATTTATTTAAGTGTGGGAGAGCCATACTTCGGTACGAATGGGTCAGCTTGACTGAAGTGATACCACCGCCTCGTAGATAACCGACGTGAAACAACGCTTGCGTTGTGTTTCGTTGGTTGAGGGACTACTGGAGGTCCAATAACCCATTTTTCCAATCTTCCTAATCCCCGATTCCCCAACAACTCTTAAATTCCTAACCCCCAAAAGGCCGGCAACGCACTTGTAACGCCTCTGACGTTTTGGGTTGATATAATATTAAGCTGATTTTAGTCTTACGCTGACCATCAGCTCACATAGCTCAGCTCGTAGTTTGTCGACGCTGACGCTCAGCGTAGCTCATTTTAAAAATACCTAGTCAGACCCTCTCTAATTTCAAATACAGTTAAATTTTGTTGCTGAAAATATTCTATAAGTACAAATAAAAGACTGGAAATTTAAGCATGTCGTGTTATCGTTACACATTATGACATTATTAAAATATGTCTTCAGGCAACAGGACAAATTGATAACAAGGTAAATATTATTAAAGGACATACTTTCATAAAAAATACAGGCTATAAATCAATTAAGTACGGCAATATAGACCTTATTAACAGTAATTTGCAACGGCTTTAGTAAAAATTACAGTTTTTTGCAAGTAGATGCTTAAGGCAAGCAGTATTTTATCAAAAATGGTGATTTATAATTATGTATCTTATTTCGTAAGCCTTAAGGACATAATTAGTGTCTTGTCGGCAGGTCGTCCCTATAATAGCGTGGAAATACGCGTTTCGCGACACTTTTAATAAAATTATAACTTTATAATTTTAACTGTTAAGTGGACGAACAAATCACCGTGTAATGTTTCCTTCCCCGTTTACAATTCGGAACATGTTATTTTCGAAATATCCAGCGGTGGTTTGGAATTTAGTGTACCTATTCAATTCAATTCGATAATCATCATCAAAGCCTGTAAGTGGCCACTGTAGTCCAAAGGCCTCTTCTCACACGGAGAAGGTTTGAGCATTCATCACCACGCTTGCTCAATACGGGTTGGCGATTTCAAACTTATAATCAGAAATTATACGCTCATAGAAGAATATAATAAGAAAGTATAAGTTCAATTCGATGAATACTTATAATTGCAGACTTCGTGTTACTTATTACTGAACATTTTGAAAATTCGAAAAGTATCCAATTTTAAGTGTGGGACAGCCATGCTTCGGCACGAACGGGCCGACCGGAGTGATACCACGGCCTCACAGAAAACCGACGTGAAACCACGCTTGCGTTGTATTTCGTTTTGTGAGTGAGGTTACCGGAGGCTCAACTTACTCCCCTTCCCAATCTCCAATTCCCCAACAACCCTTAAATTCCTAACGTCCAAAGGCCGACAACGCATTTATAATGCCTCTGGTGTTACAAGTGTCCATGGGCGGCGACGATTGCATACCATCAGGTGATACGTCTGCTCGTTTCGTGTTCCTAAAAAAAAACTAGCCCGGCTTCAAAACTGAACCGGAGACCCTATAATACTACTGTCGTGCTTACAGCTCGGGTGCTTGGCCAACGAAAAATTCCTTTCTCCTCCTCTCCTCAGGATTGTTAATGGCACCACCAACAATTTTTTAGACATCATAACCAAAAAAAACAAATTCGCCGTCCACAATCAAACCGACCACCTACGCTAAGCATTGCTCTAATGCAATCGACACGTATCTTCGTTGCGTCACTTCGGTAATGATCGGCAATCATCGGGCCACGACGTCACCTTTCGCACGGCCGCCCGATCATTGGGGCCAATTCTTTTGTTTGATAAAGTGTATGTATAATGGCTCGGCGGTCACGTTGGGACGCGATCAATCATCTGGACATGTTGACGATGCCAACGATGGGGTACACGGTGCCTAGGTTTTAGGTTTTGTAGGATTTTCTAAGATTTGCATAGATTTAGTTAGCTAACTCTTTAGTTAGTATTTTTTAAGAGGGGAAAATCATCCAATGACTTCTCTCGAGGCGAGAGTGGGAGTGTCAGACTCTTACTGACTAAAAACCACCCCATTCCTACTCCTGCTTGTCGAGCCGGAGCCCCGGTAAACCCGCTAGGTAGTCCGCAGCTCCGGAAGCTTTAGTTAGCCTGGTGATGGTAGATTTGAATACACTTGTCACTACCTCTGCTCTTGGCGTGTGTTTTATAGCAGTTCATTTAGACTGCACTGTACTGTTGGCATAGTGGTTGGGTGACCGGCTGCAACGTGTCATGGGTTTGAATCCCGCGCTTGCCAAAAAATGATAATTGCTTTTTCTGAGTGAAAACAAGCTCATGAGCAGCAATTCGACACGGCGATTGTCGCGCTTCTACGCTGCTCTTAATTATGGAGAATGAAAATTAAAAATGAAAATGAAAAATGTTTATTAGTAAATCAAAAGTTAAGTGTTCACAATATTTATGATTGGAGTCCCCTTTCAAGCATAACTTTTTGATTTACTAAGGAGTAGTAATACACATAGACACCCCGTTTTCACCCTATAAATATGGAAATGGAATCGAAAATTTATGTAATAATAAGTACGCATATGGTTCATAATTTCTACTCTATAGTTTCAGAAACACCTATGAGTGCAAATTTCTGTATTTAAATACTCTCAAAGGTAACTAAGCATCATGGTCACCCCAATGATTATGTATTAGCGGAGATGATGGACGGAGCTCAGTTAGTTTATGGGCGTTTACCGGCTCATCATAATACATAACGTGCCGGTCCAGCTTGAAGGTGGCGAGGCCTTCCACCAGCTCCTAACGGTACCAGCAGCCATTTGTTAAAGTAAACGGTGACTGAATTACTTACTCCATTCATGTAAATGATGCTAGGGTAGCAAATACAGAAGACCGATGTTATATTTTTTTTTCAATTGTTCCATACTAGGATTTTCGCCTGTGTCGTGATTGCGTTTACAAACATACATGTTCACATACACACATGACTCAAAACAACAATATGTGGATCTGTCTGTGAACCGCTATACGTCATTTGGCAGCCGGTTGCCCAGCTACCGCGTGCAGTCAAATATAAAATATAATGTGAAAATGTGAGTTGTTTTATTATACTTTATATGTCTAAACCGCTGGGCTAATATAGATGAAATCTGGTAGATAGATACATTTTAGGCAAAGTACCTAAGATATTTAAATATGGAACGATGAAGGAGTAGAGGACGACTAAAAGAAAAGGTTTTGAAAGATTGCGTGATTATTGATATTGTGGAAGAACAAATAATTTGTGAAAGAAATGCGGTTGATGATAGACTCAGGAGAATGGAGAAAGAGTCAGTCAATCTCAAGAGACACATTGTGCCGCACAATTTATGCCAATCTCATGTAACTTGGGATTAGTTGGGTTATGATAGGAAGAAGATATGAATAGGTAAGGAATATTATTTTTAATGAGGAAATTGAGAAATAAGAGAAGTTGAATTGTGATCATCTACTTTATTTATTTATTTATTACATAATACTTACTTATATCGATAAAGGCTGAGTAGATCAATCTATACAAAGTAGGTAAGTGTATGAAGATACGAGCGTATGAAGAAACTAATGGCTTTCATAAACAGGTAGTTAACAGTTACCGACAGCAGTTCTCAGTGGTTCCCACGGATATATTACCAGCACAAAATACACTTCTAATAACATCCACCTCCTACTTGTATGCTATTAATGATGAGTTCATTAAATAATAATGTTAAACTACTATCAACGCCATCTAGTGACTGATGTTGTCAACATTGTATATGATGCTGATTTTTGCAGTTTAGCTGTTTTCAATGTTTATGTAATACTAAAGCATGTTTTTGTTAAACTCAATTAACATCTGTGCTTTTTCTTAATAGTTTTAAAGGATTTGAATATGAATTTTCCCAAAATTTCCTTCTAGTTTACCAGCATAGAAATCTCATTCTAAAGGTACTTAAAAGTCTTATTGAATCAATTTTAATGAAAACCTTACTCTAAATAATTCGTAGTCTAACAACAGACCCACGCCAGAGGAACAATAATCCGTCAATCAAGAGTCAACGACTGCGCGGGCAGATTTCCAATTTGCGGGTAGGTATAAACCGGTAGTTTCAAGTAAAACTTAATTCTCGTTGAAAACAATCTCAGCCGGACGTTCCGCTACTTAGACAAGAATAACATTAAACTGGGAGCCGTATAACACACAGAAGTACGCAGCGTAGACGCGAGGGCGCGTCCAATTAGAAAACTTAATTAAATTGCACCAAAAGCGACCTTTAAGCGTTAAGTAAACATACATTCCCGGTTTTATATTGCAACGTTAAGTCGCATTGTTGGACTAACACAGCCTCGCGAGCGACAGAGACACACGCATCCCCCGTCCCACTCTCGGGCGGAGCCTGGCCCGGTGTGGCCCACGTAGTTAGGCCGCTCTATGTGAGGTCTCGATCGTAATTTATTAACTGGGCCCCACAAATACTGACTCGAAAATATACCGAAGAAATGGCGATATGAATTATTATGAACCTTTTTTCATCTTACACGCTTTTATAACGGTGTAAATTCATGCTAATTAAGATATCCGAATCTTCTATTATTCATCTTGATGAGTGATCTCATTTTTTTTTTAATTTACGCCCGAGTATGACTTTCTCCTATTAAGCCTTGTGTTATTATGGGGCATTTTCTGAATTTGTTTTTGTTTCTGCTTCGAATTTTATTGCTTTATCGTGATAATTTAATGTTCTGAAGTAACGTTGTTTGTATGTGAAAGCGTTATATGTATGAGGCGTGTCAAAGTGCACTCGGCGAACGTTAAGAGTTCACGGTGCTTCTCAAAATGGATGTTAAATCCAATACAAATTGTATGACTCGCGTTATGTAGAGAGCGTTACGTTATGTACACGAGTAATTGACTTGGTTATAGTAACAGCGATTACTTTTCTGGAAAAGTACTGTGTATCTTCTACCTTTTTTATAAACCGATGGGCAAAGGGCCAATGGACACCCGCAACACCAGAGGAGTGTTTAAGTTTTTACATCACTATTTACCTAATATTGCATTACACGTACATAATATCAAACAAAATTGGCCATATGTTAAAGAAGGGCCAAATCAAAAGCACCCTTAACCGAAGAGCATGCATGAAACAACTGATGACTGTTGATGAAGCGAGAGAAGTATGTATGTAAGATTCGTAGCAATTGGCGTTCCATTCTCTACGTACCCCCATGGGAGACAGGTGTAAGATTATGTATGATTATTGTGCTTATTACGTGCATTACAATACAAAATCACATAACATATATAACACATTAGCACAATAATCTAGTCATTTGACATGGGAACGGGATGGTTTTTAGTCAGTAAGAGTCTGACACTCCCTCTCGCTTCACTCAAAACGAGAGAAGTCATTAGATGATTTTCCCCCCTTAAAAAAAAAGAAGCGCAGGCTGAGTCTAGCAGGCTTAACTAGATTCAACTGGACGTTAATATTCTACAATCTGATCACCACCCCGTATTGAGCAACAATGGTGATTAATGGTCAAACCTTCTCCGTGCGAGAAGAAACCTTTGGTCAGCAGTGGCCACTTATAAGCTGTTGATGTACTGACAGAACTGCTTCCAGATAGGTAAGTATATGGTCTCCAGTGCGTGTTATCCACCAGAGATGTGCTATGTAGCTATGCTACGAAGATGTAATAGCTAAGCTGTGAAACTATTTAGCTGTGTCAGGAATATGCGCAGCTCGAGTTTGCGATGTATCGATAGTAGGAAAGCCATCCATAGCACACATCTATAGCACGCTTCTTTCCATATAAAAAACATAGCCTAGCTGAATCCGTTTCCACCATTGCTAAGCTATACCAAATTGCCAATGAATATGATTGGTGGAAGCCAAACGCATCCACAGCAAAGTAGCATAGCACATCTCTGATGGAAAAGCACCCCAGAGTTGTACGAACCATTATGTCTCACAGCTATCTACTGAACTGTACATTTGTACTGCGAGAAGTCTCATCGTCAGCATGTTCCCGTCCACCTTTGGACGTAGTTTTCTCAGTTTTCTGTATTCCGTGGTTTTCTCCAATGGCTCGCCTCTGAACTCAATTTTCACGTCTTCGTAACCATCCACTGTAAAAAATAAAAATAAAATTACTGTCCACTCCTACAGTTAGAGGGCGCCCTACACTTCATCGGCCTACTATAGGTACTTCAAAACGTCTATCAAATACTACTAGTTCTGTGACGAATATTATGTCTGTGCTAACCCAATAGGGATTCTAGCGCATTCAAATATCGAGCAGTAGAATCACCCAGGTATTCATTTATTTGTAAAAAGAGACGCATATATTAATAATATCTTTAAAAAATGTCAGTTAATAAATAAAGATAACAACATAATTATAATAATTTTGATTGCGAAAAGTTTAGCTCAGAGAAACTATTTACTGCCATCTACCGTCGAATGGTAACACATTGCTAAAGAGTGCATTTCAGAGAGCCCTTTTACTGCCATCTACCGTCGAATAGCAAAACTAAAAATCAGCACTGCTCTGTACCAACAAACTTTTATCTCCTTAACGCTAGATGGCAGCGCACACAGATTTGTAAATTTGATACTTAAAAAATTACGTACAGATATATAATATGAATTTTATTGAAAGAAGGGAATATTATAATGATTTAATGACTATTTTTACTTCAAAGAAATACATGCAAACTTTGTTTCAAAGAAAACCAAACGTCGAAGTGTCAGTGACAGATGTCGAGTGTCGAGTGAGTGACATTGGAATTGTCAAAGTCACAAAGTTTCAAAAGCAGGTGCTTTACAAAGTTTTGTTTACATTTTATTTACTTTACATAAAAAACAGACAAATTAAGTTAAAAAGTTATGAATAATCAGTTAATAGAGAAAATAATTACATCAAATAACTTACCATGTCCTCAGTTCATTTACGAAAATCCAGTGCTCGACAGAAACGTAGCGAAAGCACTTTCGAAAAGTTTCGTAAAAATTCTAAACTTATCTCAAGCACAACAAAACTCAAAAACAAGCAACAATCTACGACAATCTATACTTGAAAATATAAGAAAAATGTGTCGTGTAGAACCCGAAAACCATGTAAAAGTAAATGAAGACCTAACCGCAATTTTACTGGAATTTTATGAACAAATAAATAAAAATACAACATCGACTAACAGTGAATCAACACAGAGAGAGCTCGATGCATTTTTAGTTCGGAATTTAAAAGATATGAATATCAATAGCAATCATAAGACACAACTGGATCCTGAAATAGTGCAAGCTTTAATTAATTTAAATCAAAATGGAATATACCGTAATGAATTACTAAAGGACATTATTCATTGGAATGTTACAGATAATAAAAATATACAGATATTAAAAGACTTGTGGGCTAGTGATAGTGTTTGTATGCAGCCTAGTATAGCTGAAGATATTTCGATAAAGTTTAAAATTGGAATTGAAAAATGTCTGTTAGAAATAAGCTATAGAGTATTAAATGATAAAGATTTAGATATTGAAAGTATTTATGAATCTAATATAGATTTAAAAGATTTGGTAAATAAAGCATCTTATTCAGCCAATTGTTTTCAAATATGTTGTAGCATACTTAATTATCTGTTTATAAACACCAATTTTAACCCCAGATTACAAACATTTGTTCAAATATTTGTCCAGAATGTAAAAAATAGTTCTAATAAATTCTCAGTGTTGTATCCAGCTCATTTGAGCCACATAGTAGTATTATTAGATACAAAAATTGAAGAATTAGCTCCATCAATACAAAAAGACTTTATTGAATCTATTAAAAAGTTTTTATCAAGTTTAAAATGTAGGAATGATTTAATTATGCTGTTATCACATTATCCACAGTGGTTTGATGTTTATTATAAATAAAAATTAATTACTGATTCAAAATAATGTTTTATTTATTAATTGTATGTAAAAACTAGAAAATATATGAAAATATAATATGATGGTCTCTAGCACAGTAATGTTACGTAGTTTCACATACAATTACATATTAAAAGTTATAAAAGTAAATGGCTTAAACTAAAATGAGAATATTCAATTCAAAAATCAGTCTTCTAAGATAATACTTAGGTACATACTACATTACACAAACACAAATAACACACTTTACAGTTAGTATAATAAAATGCATTTGAAAATTGTCAGTCTTTAAAATTACTACACATAAAAAATAATATCACCCCAAAGGTATGCTTCTGCTTCAATCAATCTTGATATAGATCCTGAGACTTCTTGCTCAACAGTTATGTTTGTGACTAATCAAACAATAAAACAGTCAAGACTTAAAAATCTTACTTTAGGAACTATTTTTTAAAGAACTAAAGCTTATAGCACAGCGTGATTGGCTTGTTACCAAACACTGCTAACAAGTCATCACCCAATATCCATAAGCTGTATACAAGATGTACAACTAGAAAATCAAATAAACTCTTAGTAGATTGTACCTAATAATCTAAAATTAAAATTGTAAAAAGGAACATTATACATTTGAATAATTTGTACTAAATCAGGTGTCAACCTGGCCTTATAATTCCCTAATGAATTCAGAGTATCACACACCACATTATAAGTCTTATTTACTAGGTGGTAGTCCTATTGCCTTATTATATCATTATGGAACTAGTTTTGTAAACATCTTGAAAATACGTATCTTTAGACAAAAAGTAGTAACCCATTTATCCTACTCTTGGCAGGACTTTATGTTTTATGTTGTTCAAAACAAATAACAGTTTCCTTTAGTAGTATCAAATTGTGTACATGCTCAAGAATAGAGTTAATGTGATATTAATATTGTATTTCATTAGTTTCTGATATGTATAAGGCAACCATTCAACTACACCTAGCAAGATAAAATTATAAAAAAAAACTTACAAAACTAAGTTTACAAAAGTACAGTCAGCTGCATAAAAACTATAACATGAGGTAGATTAATAGATTTCAGTTATGTAAAATTTCATCCCACAGGATAAATATGTACTTCATATTACTTAGCTTGGTCCCTCATACAAATTGCTAAAAGTTTGAAGTAAACGTCATCATGTTTTGTGTTAAATATTATAGCTGGGGCTTCGGGATTTACAATTCGGTTGGTCTTTATCGATAGATGTCCTTTTGATGCCTTGTGAAACTCCAATGATGCTCTGAATGGCAGGGTACGGTTGCATAATCCACAATGATACAAGTTTGGCTTTATCTGAAACAAATTATGTTAATATTATTCATTTACAATTAAAATTATTTCATCAATATTTGATATTCAAGGTTGCTCAAAAATTAATGGATGAATGCTCAAAAATACAAGTAAAAGATATAAATATATTCAAACTACATACTTCTCTGATATATTCCCCAAAATTAGGACAATCTTTGTTCTTCCCAGGCTCCATGAGTTTGGCTTCTAGAAACTTCTCTTTATGTTCAGCAGTCTCACAATGTTTGCGCTCTTGCCCTTCCGCAATCAATTCATTGCACGCAAAACATTTTGTTTTCTTCACATGTGGATTGCCCTCAATTTTATACAATAGGAAAAAGCTGAATACATCTACTACATATTTATTATCAATATAAAATGCTTTCTCTGAAGGTACATATTCCAAGCTATAATCATAAACAGAAAGTGCTTTAAAATTTCGGGGCTCAGGTTCATGCTCCGGAGGAATCAAGCCATGGATTTCTAAGAAACACTTGTGAATGTATCCTCGAATATGAATTTTAAAAACTCTTTTATGAGCAGACATGTAGCAATCACAGACCGAGCACCACCCTTTACTGGCATTATGATTGAGTCTGATATGATGTGGTCTGCCAAATGCAGCCAATTCTTTCCTCCGTTTGCCAAAGTCTATAATTTCACTGTATACGACTTCTTCATCAGAAGAAGATTCGTCAGATGATAGATGTGATTTGTCATGTTTATTTTTCATGTGATCAATCATGGCCTTGAACAGTATAGTTACAACTGTCTTACAGTATTTGCATGTTGCAAAGTTGTTTTTCTCATCTACCCAGTAGAACTCTTGTACAGTACTAATTAGCTTCTTCTGCAATTCCTGCATCTTAGCTAAGTCCGCCATACCGATAGCTCTAGTTTCCTTCAGTCGCTGTATCTCAAGTGCTTCAATATTTTCACAGGTGCTCCAATGATTGTCAAAATCTTCAGCTGAGAAAACCTTCTTACATGTAAAGCAGAAAGACTGCTTTCTGCAAACCTGAAATTATTTTATTAAAAATGTAGTAAACTACACTTACTAGTGCTCTTCACAAATTAATGTAATAAAGGACTTGTTAATTAGGGAAATAATAAAATATCAAGCAAATTATCTGTGGTGGTTGTTAAGTTATTAAATAAAGTAAATAAGTATTTAAGATAGGCCAATGACTCAAATAGAACATTCGCTTGCTTAATTGCTATGCAAAAGCAAAAAATTAGTTATCGTGGCGAATAGTCAGTAGTTCACATTAAAAAATGACACGTTAACCCTGCTTTAACCAACCAAAAATGTATGCGACGAAAACGATGGACGGAAGTACACTAAATTATATTGTTGACTGTACTTAAACAAAATCTCTGTAACCTCAGAATTTTTATGTATATTTCTTAACAAAATATGTATTACCTATTTTACTAAATCAAAGACACCTAACAGCAAAGCAATACAAAATACTGAACTCAAAATCGTGGTTTTTTTATTATTGTTTACAAACAAAGACCATATTGGCTTGAGTCGTACCAAAAGTTGCCACATGTAAGAAAATATTTTTCTACCATAACAATTAATGATGTTGGTTTTAAATCATCAATGATTTTTATCTTAAAAATGTATTAGTTTCTCAGATTTTAATAAGAAAACGCTTGCAGGTATTTCGTAAATTCAAGGGAAACTCATAGTTAAATCAGGTAAGTACCATTTGGAATTACATCGTTGAGTGTTGCTATTCCTACGTTTTGTCTAGTGAGGGTTCCGTATACATGTCCAACGGATTCCTACATGGCCGGCTATTGACGATACCTCTGTTATTGCAGGAGAACTACCTGTCTACTTACACAACGCTAACCGTTTTCAGGACGTGTGTAACTGTACAAGCTTGGTTACAACATTTTTAGCTCATTGGAAATGAATTAACTTAGGAAGACGCCCTTAGATTCTAGGAAAAGAACATATTAAATACACATATTTTTAACTTTCGTACATTAGAGAATCTAAGAATTTTGTCAAAAGGGGGTAGCCAGAATATAAAGTGCGCAACCTTATTGTAACTAAGTAGACTAGTACGACAAGACTCGGTCGTCAGATGTTTGTTTGTTTTTAATTAATTCTCAATACGATGCCTACGAATTTTTGTTAGTTAGTAAATAACATTTTTAAGTTACCAGTCGGTAGTACCGCTCTCCTTCATATACGGTTTTGGATTGGATTAAGTTCACTATATGTTTTAATAATGTTATGTGATTACGATATGAATTCTCTGGAACTTCTTCATCACACACATAGCACTTCTGGTCAATTATAGTGTTCCACTGCGGCATATCTAGTATAACTTTATTGATGATTACGTATTCAGTATCATAAAGTCCTATAAATTTCTTCGGCTCAGTCAAGGGCTCGGTTTTCCTCTTATTTTTCATAGCTATATGGTCTCTACTTTCGATGTGTAAAACAATTTCGTTTTTATCACGGAAAAAATAGTTACATATTTCGCAGTAAAAGTGTTCATATATCTGAAAGAAACTTTTTGTTTAGATGCAAATATTGTGGAATAAAATATAATCAGAAAAACTAAAGCACATACCATATAGATGCAGTCTTTCTTGTACCTTTCTAAGTAACGTTCATTTTTTACAAACTTTCTGTGTCTTTCCCAGCGTATATGTTTTTCAACTTCTGGTATGCTATGAAATAATTCTCTGCATCCTAGGCAATAAAAGTCGATTTCGCCACATAGTATAAGATTTTTATATAACTTTTCCATGTACATTGGATAAAGGGGTTTATCTAGAGTCTCCATAATATGTTTTAGAAAATAAAAAATGTTCAGTCGCGTACGTCCGTTGCGGTCGCTTTTAACTTAATACGTTATTATATGGAAATGACGGTAGTGGGTGAAAATATATTTTTTGTTTATAACGATAATTGCATGGGTAGGTCACAAATAATTCTCTAATAGGTATTTTTATCAAAATAATATGTATGCTGGTCTTATACTAAATCTTAGTTTAAATGGACAACGATGAAATTAATCATTGCGAACACGAACGAACACGAACTGCGAACTGAGCTGAGCTTTTTTTCAGCTATAATAATGATTAATTGATTATAGCTGAAAAAAAAAGTGAAGTGAAATAAAACGTTTTATCTTTATTATCTGTGAGTTGTCAATCTGTCAATGAACTTCTGTTGCGTTCCATCTACATTCGTATTGTCGTCTAAATGTAGCTTATGTAGTTATATATCTCTTTCACTCTTGTGGAATCGTGAATATTGCTTTCTCTCTTTTCTCAACATAATGTTTAAAAATGATATATTTAAAGCAATCACATAAAAATGGCATCGCCCGCTTAGCGTTTGTGTTTTTTACGACATACATTTTTAATTTACTTGAAATGAGAAGCAATCCTATTATTATTATATAAATAAATGTAATCGTGACTATAATTTAATTTCACTGGTGGTTTAATAAGAATGCAACAGTTCAGTTTAATATTTTAATTTAGGCCGTGTATTCTGAGTGAAGCGTTTATTAAAAATGAGCAAAAGACGCCGTGCATCATCAGGAGCTTCGCGTGGAGCTGATTTGGACGATAGTGACGATGGTATTGAGTTAAGCAACCCTGGGCCTCCACCATCGGCTCGCAAACGGAAGAAGTTGGACCCCGTAAGTGGGATACATTGAAACATTTAGCACGCAAATTAGCCGCCGCCGGCGTATTTTATTGAACTTTTAAAACCTTGTTAGACTTTTGATATTATCACTATTTACACACAAATATTTATTATATGCATATGAGGATGAGGTTATTTTCTAGAGAAAAGTGTTCTGTACACTTGTCTCCATTAAAAACTATGTTAGTGATGTTTTGTTTATTTATATTCCATAAAAATGCAAGATAGTTGTTATAATTATTGAAATTCATATGTAAATTATATAGGTAAATAATAAATTATATTTTATAATTCTTTTACTAGGGAGAAATCTGCCAGCAATTATATGACACAATTCGATCCTACAAGAAAGAAGATGGTACATTGCTCTGTGACTCGTTCATCAGAGCTCCGAAGAGGCGCCAAGAACCACAGTATTATGAAGTTGTATCCCAACCTATTGACTTGTTGAGAGTAAGTATATTTTAATTCATTTAAATGTAGCTTCACTGACGGATATATTTTAATTTATTTAAATGTAGCTTCACTGACGGATATATTTTTATTTATTTAAATGTAGCTTGACCTAGCTTCACTGATGGACAGACTGACAGACTATTGTTTATTTCTTTCTTTGTTGATGTTTCAAAAATACCTTAGTATATGGTTTAATTGGTATAAATTATTTGACTTTGACTAGATTTGTATTAGTAGAGCAGGCTTAAATAAGGTCCTGCATTTATGCAATGCAATAAGGTACAACAATATTATGAAGTATGAGATAGTGTATTAATTATCCACACAAGAAACTGTGTTTTTAACTAACATGTTAACTGCCACAGCCGCCACTTAGCGGAGGATTTACCTTCAGTTAATGCTTTAATAAGTCTTTATTTTATGCTGCCTTTCCTACCTTATCCTAAATCTTATTTCCAGGTTCAACAGAAACTGAAAACAGATACTTATGAGGACATTGAGGAGTTGTCTGCGGACATTGAGCTGTTGGTGAACAATGCGAAAGCATTCTACAAGCCTGACACAGTGGAGTACAGGGATGCGGTCGACCTCTGGAAACTTTACATGCAGACTAAACAGGCTTTGGAGAATGGTGAGTTGCAATACTATGCATAAATATTACAATATTGTGAATAGTTTTGTGTAACATGACAAGAAATGTCTTATTCAAATTGCCACTCCATAACTTGAGTGTCCCAGATTGCCCTTGTGCCGAGAGTTTGGAAATATAGCCTTATTGCATGTTTGCAAGTCCCATGTAATAGGTGGTGAGCCTATTGCCATATACCGGGCACATATATTTATAAATAACTCAATAATATAATACCACTTCACTAAAACCACCTTAACATTGTTCATTATTGTCCTACAGGTGAAGACATTAAGATACCCAAACTGTCTCGCAATGGTTCATCCAGCCGGAGATCTGATGTGGCCGAGGATCTCTCAGAAACCTCCACCAATAATGAAGAGGATAATGTGTTTGAGGAACTGTTTAATGCTGTAAGTTGCTTCATCTTCACATATTAACATAAGAACTCTGCTTTATCGTTTGGCGAATATTATCATACATTTATAAACTGAAAAACCGATTTTTGTATGGTGTTTACCAATGGATGGTGTAATTCTTGATGGAGGTTCATAACTTATTACAGTTTTGATAACATGAGCAGTATCCTTAGTAAAAGTATGCATTACGTTGAACGACAACGAAACGAGAGCGCGTTCGGCGCTTTGATTGGTTGGTTCATTCGCGTCGGCTAATCAGAATGCCGAACCACAGAATACTGCCTAACGTACTCTCGTTTCGTTTTCGTTCAAATTGTACTGAGGGTACAGTTAAGTAAGGGTACAGATAATCATAATTGTATTCCTTTTCCAGGTGATGACAGCAAACAGTGATGGCCGACCTCTCTACTCTGCGTTCCAGTTCCTACCATCCAAGCGTCGTTACCCAGAGTATTATAGCATTATAGATTCTCCCATAGACCTGAAGACCATCGCGCAGAAGATTCAGTGCGGAGAGTACAGCAACTTGACAGAATTGGAGAAGGATCTGCTGCTTATGGTTAGAAACGCCTGCCATTTCAATGAACCGGGCAGCCAGATCTATAAGGATGCTAAGACTTTGAAGAAGGTTTGTTTACTTATTTTTTTAGGGGTATTTCTTTTTGTTAGAGTAGTTTTAAAAGTACGGCTAATATTTCTTCTTTTGCCATACAGTATTTTTTGATAAACATCTTCGTTATTTATTTTTTGTTTCCAATATTGTAGCCTGCAATGTGTAGTATGACATTTTATTGTTTTTTCATAATTTAACGCGTTCAGCGCTCTGATTCGTTATTTTATTCGAGCCGACGAATCAGAAAGCCGAGAGAGCAAGCCGAAAGGCGTGCTCTCGTTTCGTTCACTTTAAACGTGAAGCAAACTTATGCCCGAATACTCAATCGTCTCTCAAATATTTAACGGCTGCTCAAATCATTGAGCACGCCGTTAAATTCTAGTTTGGTATGCTCAAACGTCAGTTAACTATTTAAGATCTACTTAAAGTTAAGCATTGCTCAAACCCCAGTTAAATGAAAAAACGGAATACTGAAACGATTATTAAAGTTGAGCATGTCTCAAACTTATGTCAAAGTCCACTCAAATGTAAGGGTGGTCTGACCTCCTCCTAAACGCTTTGACGGCTTGTCATCCTATCATCTAGCTTTGAAAAATTATAAATTAAGTGTGAATTCCTGTTTAAAATGTTTCTATCGTGGTTTTCTTATATTTCGGACGATGAAAGTTGTCCACCATGACACTATGAAGTGAAATTGAAATGCATTCAAACAATATAATGATGTGGAATTTCGTGCACGCTTTTATGTTTCCAAAAGACGATTTTGTTGTGCTATGCTCGGAGTCTTTTGAAGGTAACGAGATGATCCGGCAGAGAACCAAAACTATTGATGTAGCCCAAAGGATTAGCGGTGGGTCGGTTACTTTTGTCGAAGAACTGATGACCGTTGTTCTGGAGTGGAGACCGCGTTCAGGCAAACGTTGTGTATGGCGCCATCCAGCTAGGTGGATTGACAATATCCGCAAGGTGGCTGGTAGTGATGGGGAGATGAAGATCGAGCACAATAGCGTGCCATTGTTCAATACCGTACTGGCACAGTGATGATGATGATGTTCAAGGCAAGACGAGCTTATTTAAGATGCTTTCTTTCCTATACTGAGGTGGAGGAGACCCAAATTGCTCAACCCAGTCTAGATAGCAATCAAAATCTGGTAGATACAACTGGTTATGGCAATAAATACACATATTCAATCATATTAAAATAGTTTTATTATTATAACTATAACACTATAGGCGGCGATGGGATAGGAGTGTCTTGTATCGTTGGTCACCGTCCTCCCTATACTATAATTTTATTATATCTGTAAATATAGCAAAAAGCACATTATTTTGCAATAAATCAGATTACAGTTATACCTACAAGTATTAAGTTTGTTTGATTGCATAATTACTTCTTGATCAGCTCTAAAAGGATATCATTTTCAGCGATCGTATAATTGGACCCACGCTTCTTTTATTCTTCCATAACAAAAATCGAATTATAATAATGAACAATTTTAAGCAGGAGACAATTTCGCGCATCCAATGCGCGCATCGTGTCATTCAATTATGTCAAAGTCAATTGACTTTTACGTTTCACCACACGATAATCTAGTCGTAATAATTTATGTTTTAACTTAATATTATAATTGGGTGTAGGTTCTTAAAAATATAATTTTTATTATGATATATATTAGTAAAATATGTGCATGAATGTAATAAAATTTATTACGGCCAAATTATTTCAATTTTAGTACATCAATTATTATCGAATTAGTTTTTTGATCAAATCACGCTGCGTGAAACGAATATATAATTTATTCTGTAATCGAGAACATGCTTATTGTACAGAATGTTGCCATAAAGCAAACATTTAACGGCTGCTCAGCTAACTACAACTTAATTTGAATTAACTGGCGTTTCAGTATTCCAGTTATATTTGAGCAATGCTTATCTTTAAGTTAGACTTAACTAACGGCTATATTTGACTGACGTTCGAGTATTCGGGCATTATTCTAAGGATACTGCTACCTAATGTTGAGTATGCTATAAGGCCGCGTTTCCATTGAAGCGGAGCGGGGCGGAGAAGAGCTTAGCGGTGCACGAATTGACCAATCACTATGCTCGAAATCTCCGCTCCGCTTCAATGGAATCAGCATGAGCGGGGCAGAGCAGAGCTGAGCGGATATTCATAAAAATATACAGAGAGACGATGCGGTGCGGAGGACAGCGGGGCGGGGCTGTGCGGAGGACAGCGGGGCGGTGCTGTGCGGAGGACAGCGGGGCGGTGCGGAGCAGCGCGGTGCGGTACTGTACTGTACTTAAGACAAGGATAGTGACACTAACAAGACGCCAATGCTAACGTGTGACAGAGACATATAATCGAGTACCGAGTATTGTCGAATAAGCACGAAGATTCACGAAGTAACCAAAAAGGGATGTCCAAGTAGCGTGTGTGAGGGTGTTGTTTATCGATTTTCTTAAAATCGATTACTACGAAACAAATTACTTATCAAACAAAAATATATTTATTTTCAATGTTATAATATTTAACTCAAATAGTCGTTAATGATAATTGATATTCAAGTAAATCATAACTTTCAATTGAGAAAATACTTTCTTTTAGTTTTATTTTCATGTCGAAATATCGTTTATAAAATTAACTATAGGTATTTGTAAATCTTATTTAGTTTAATATATCATATAAAAAAAACAATAAACTCTAAATGAAAATATCGATTGCGATATTTGATCGATAAAGGGTCTATTGTATTTAGACATGGTCAATCTCTCAATATGATTCCAAAAGTATGCTCCGCTCCGCCTCACTCCACCCGGCTGACCATTTTTCACCGCTCTTCTCCGCCCCTCTCCGCCCAGCTCCGCGTCAGTGGAAACACTGACAACTTTTCACCGCTCTTCACCGCTCCTCTCCGCCCCGCTCCGCGTCAATGGAAACGCGGCCTAAGGGAAGACAAGTGAAACGATTGACAGCTATTGACATACTGATTTATTACTGGCGGATCATACACTGCGCGGGCGCAGCCACGCACACATATGCATTAGTAGCGCACACTGCGCACATACCCAACACCTAATATGTTTTCACACGTCAAGGGCCAAAAAGACTAGGAATTTCAGAGCCCCCATACATTACCACCTCTCGGCTTAGACGACCATTGATGTTAAAGGTTATACTACAGGTGATACAAATGCGTAAACAAGAGATTGACCAGCACGGCCGCAGTGGACCGGCGAAGACTTCCGAACGTATCCGAAGTAAGAGGACTTCGAGAGTTGGGCCCGTGCCCAATAGTAAGGCGCTGGCCATCATGGAACCACCTGGCTCAGACACCGAGCCTGATGTAAAGGTATTGTTGAATGGATGATGGATGGATTTGGCTGTCAAAGAAGATATTAATATAATTTTCAAGTTCTAATTTAAGAAAGCTACTAGTAGTCCAGTCATTTGGTAGATAAAAAGGGGGTTACCTGGAAAGTTTTCCGGGAGTTTTGAAAATTGGTGAATTTATAGATTTGGATATGCTCTTTTCGAATTTCAACTTTGCCACCTCGTACAACCGCCGCTCGCGCCGCCATATTGAAAAAATGGCGCCTAAAAACGGTTTTTTATAAATATCTCCGTTCCGACGCATTTTACGAAAAAATATTTATCTACAAAATTAAACTAGAAAAAATTTCCTACAATTTATGTATTGATAACTTTTTCATAAAATCAATAGTTTTTGGCGTACGAGCGCCGCAAAGTATTATTAGTCCAGTCAAATTAGGATTTCACCTCGGAATTTGAGATACCCAGCTGCAATTTTGTATATACTGGTATATGGACTGCCTGAAACTTGTCTCAAAACCTACATATGGTAGGGTGTAAGCAACTATTAAATTTTAAGGTCCAAAGGTACCAAAAAACGTTTTTTTGCGCTTTTTTGGAAATATCTCATTTCCTATGGGTTTTTGGTATTTGCATTTAATACCAATATTGTAGAATACAAAATTCTCTCCAACTTTTGTCTAAACTTTTTTTTTATACGGTGCACCGTTTCCGAGATAGAGGGCGGAGAGCGCGCGGTCACTGCACCTCTTCAAAAAAATTTTTTTTCGTCTAACCTATCCGTGATGGTTGTCTATGGATAGGCCATTAAAAATACGCCATGGTTCCTATAACCATTTTTCGTCAAAATCAATTGTTTTAAAGATAGACACTTCCAAAGTGGAAAAATGAGGTCTATCGAATGTGTTCTGCCCTCTAACTTTTAAAATAAGTGAGTAAGAAAACTAAAAAAAATATATGCTGTAGATTTTAATGGAAACTTTCAAAGAAAATTGGTTTGAACGAGATATCATAATTAGTTTTTAAGAATTGATACATTTAAAAAAAACACGTTGTTTGTACACGTGGTGGTGCAGATGAATAATACTTTGCGGCCCTCGTACGCCAAAAACTATTGATTTTATAAAAAAGTTATCAATACATAAATTGTAGGAAATTTTTTCTAGTTTAATTTTGTAGATAAATATTTTTTCGTAAAATGCGTCGGAACGGAGATATTAATAAAAAACCGTTTACAAGCAATGTGTGTTGTACAAACAGGGGAGTTTCGGTAGGTTCCTGTTTCTGATGTTATATATGTTATGTTATATGTTCCACCGTGCCTCCGGGCGGTCTTCGCAGTGATGAGACTAGGACGTTTCCTCCCGACCAATCAAAAACAGGATCCTACCGAAACTCCTGTGTCCGGTTAGCACCTGCGTCAGGCGGTAGGTGAGGATGCCATAGCGCCTCTCTAGCCACTCCTCAAACAGGGGACTTACCTCTGCACTGACAACGAGCCCAGCCCTCGGTTGCGACAGTCGTTGCTGCACAACACACATTGTTTGTACACGTGGTGGTGCAGATTAATAATACTTTGCGGCGCTCGTACGCCAAAAACTATTGATTTTATGAAAAAGTTATCAATACATAAATTGTAGGAAATTTTTTCTAGTTTAATTTTGTAGATAAATTTTTTTTCGTAAAATGCGTCGGAACGGAGATATTAATAAAAAACCGTTTTTAGGCGCCATTTTTTCAATATGGCGGCGCGAGCGGCGGTTGTACGAGGTGGCAAAGTTGAAATTCGAAAAGAGCATACCCAAATCTATAAATTCACCAATTTTCAAAACTCCCGGAAAACTTTCCAGGTAAAACTACCAAATGACTGGACTATAGTTTCTGTGCTTGCAAGTAATACTGTATAGTAGAAATTATTCTATTTGTTTGGGACTCTAGTCTAAACTAAATTTTTGTTTTAGGATGTGTGAAATATTTCACACACCCAAAAATTTATCACATCAATAAAAAAACAAGACATAATTTCTAGAAGTTCTGATTTTTAGATATTTGTTGTTGTTATAACTCTTATGTCATATAAATTAATTGTTATGTTTAACTTACTCACGGATCTGTTTAAATAGGTACTCAACTAGTTTCAAGCCACATTAGGGGCGCAAATACTTGAGAAGCTGGCGTGGCTCGAAACTAGTCAAGAGATTATAATGTAATAGTATTTATGATGTGGTAAAATATATTATAATCTAATTCTAAAAAACTACATTTAGTAAGTAAGTATTATCCATTATTATTTATTAATATATGTATTGTTTTGTTCTACCAGCATTCAGAAGACAGCGCCGGTGAAAGTGACGAGGAGAAAAATGAGAACGAAGACTCGCCGCAATGGAAACTTCTGGAAACAATCAAGAACCATTTGGGTCCAAACGGTAGTGGATTGTTCTAGCACTTTCTATACGTAGACTGTAGGCCCCGGCACGAACTATGGCAAGAGTTTTCGAGTCGGGGTAAATTCGTATATGTATTTGTACATGTACATATTTGTACATTCGTATATGTAGTGTATTTCCATTACATCTGATTATTTTATTATAACTTTTGTAAGACATACGGTACTAAATTAATTATTATGTTATCGGCTTGCTCACGTAACTGTTTGACGAGGAACTCGACTAGTTTCAAGCCATGCTATAGGCTCATATTCATGAGCAGCATTCCGCGACACACGACGCGGCGATTGCCGCGCTGCTATTGTCAGTACCTAGCAATAAAAAGAAACATGATCAATAATCATGTCTACTAGGAAGTAACTATAAAGGGAATAAGGATAAGAAAAAGAATTTGTGATAAACATAAAATAGTAATGAGAACACGATACGCGAATTAGCTTCTACTACAAAAATTGCCATGGTTCGAGCCGGTTATCATACTGTATTTTATTGGATGAAAAATTGCGCTTCATTTATAGGTTTAGAGGCTTTCTGGAAGCTTCCATCTCGTCGGGCGTACCCCGACTACTACAAGGAGATCAAGAACCCAGTGTCTTTGAACCAGATTAAGAATAAGATCAGACGGGGCAACTACGGGACGTTGTCTGAAGTGGCTGGTGATATGAACATCATGTTTGAGAATGCGAAACAGTACAACATACCTACTTCAAGATTGTATAAGGACGCTGTGAAACTGCAAAGGTAAGTTTGTATTTTCTTTTTTTAATATGAACCCCATACGAGTTTTCTTGGGCTCGCTGTCATTGTAGCGGTAAGTCCCCTCTTCGAAGAATGGCGCCATGGCGTCCTCAACTACGTGACGCAGGTGCATACTGGACATGGAAGCTTCGGTAGGTTCCTGTTTCTGATAGGGCGGGTGTCTTCACTGCGAGGACTGCCCGGAGGACACGGTGGAACATACGGTGGCGATGTGCCCTGCATGCCCGTCGTGTCCTCAAGGTTGTGGTCGGTGACTGCGACCTCTCGCGTCCGACGTTGGTTCAGGTCATGGTACGAAGCGAGGGGGACTGGGATGCCGTCTTCTCCTTCTGCGAAGCAGTCATGCTAGCTAAGGAGGAGGCGGGGCGCGTGAGGGAACGAACCTTCTCACGCCCCAGCCGTCAAGAGAGATCTCAAAGAGCCAGCCAAAAATGTTGTTTAAAAATATATGTTGTCCACAGAATAATGCAGCAGCGCGTCCAAGAGTTGCTGGACATCGTGCAGAGTTCTTCAAGCGACGATGAGAGTCTCTCGTCCGTGAAGAACCAAGCCCAACAAACGCCCAGACCAAGAGGTAATAAGTATTTCTATTGACTCAGTACGAAATATTCTTGCGACTGAAATTCGGTTGCGACACAAATATATTATTACTTATTATACCTAACTAATCACATAGCCTCTGCTGCATATAACAGATAAATTAGAATATAGAATGTTATTTGTTTGAATTATCTGCCACATAAGGTTATCAGATATTTATATGAAAACGTAATCCCTGCATGGTATCTAATTTATATTTCGACTGCATGATATTGAGATTTCTAAGTAGATCCTGATCTCGTAGGAATATAGATATAAGAATTATTATAAATATAATATCACATTCCTTTAATAGTACCCTATTTAATGAAAAAGAAAAACGTTAAATCATTTCCCTTAACAAAATCATGTTTTAAAAACAAAGTTATCTAAATCCCGCTTTATTTACAGGCCGTCCACGTTTGAACCCCGTGCAAGGGGCATCAGCTCCTTCGCCAATCAGCACCCCGGTCAAGTCCAACCTACCTTTGAAGAAGAAACTCCACTACGTATCGAAACAACTGGTAGAGTTCACCTGTTCCGATGGCAGACAACCCATGTTGTTGTTTATGGAGAAACCTAGCAAGAAACTGTATCCAGAGTACTATAATGTGATTGAAAAGCCGATAGATATGATCACTATTGAAGCTAATATTAAGGTATGGACATTAGCATTATTATAAGGACATTTATTTAAATGATTGGAAAATAATTAAACTTTTGTTTTTCAGTACTCCTTAGAGTAGTTATTAACCAAACTCGATCTTTTAAACTTTTAACGAGTTTTTTTGCGTTTAACGAGATCGAAACAAAAGCGCGCACGGCGCTCTGATTGGTTGATTCATTCGCACCGACCAATCAGACCGCCGAACGCTCTCATTTCGTTTTCGTTCAGCGTAAAACAAACTCGTACTAAGGCCTCTGTCTGTATACTCATATTTAATTAAATGCTCTAGTAGTCTTGCATAAGCATAACTCAACTAGCGTTTCGCGGTTACACTAGTGTGGTCAAATCCATAAGAGTTTATACACCTTAATCTTTATCAGGAATCACACTATCCATTAGTAAAAACTGTATGAAAATCCGTTTAGTAGTTTTTGATTTCATCACATTCACATAAAGACAGATAGACGCGGAGGTCTTCTTCATGTGATCATAATAATCATCATCATCATTATCACCCGAAAGACGTCCACTGCTGAACAAAGGTTACCCTTAGTCCCCCACGTGACCATAATAATAATACTTAATTCTTTCTCCACAGAATGACCGCTACAACTCAATTGACGAGATGGTATCAGATTTCCGTCTAATGTTCTCCAACTGCCGTCAGTTCAACGAGGAAGGTTCAATGATATACGAAGACGCGAATCTTCTAGAACGCGTGATGAATGAGAAACTTAAAGAAGTACAATCTGGCTTTGAGAAGAAAACTCCTCTCAAAGTTTCTAAGGTGGCTAAACATAGGCAACTGTCGCCGTTTGAACAGAAACTAAGGACGTTGTATGACGCTATCAGAGATTATAGGGATCCTAAAGGTTGGTGTTTTAAGAGATTACAAAGTGAGTTCAATTATTATTTTAGGTAGATAGATAGTAGATTATTTTAGGTAGATAGATAGATAGTAGATTATTTTAGACTAGCTACTTCTGCGCGGTTTCACCCGCTCTGCTTGGCTCCTATTGGTCATAGCGTGATGTTTTATAGCCTTGCTCGATAAATACACTATTCAACACAAAAATAATTATTCAAATCGGACCAGTAGTTCTGGAGATTAGCGCGTTCAAACAAACAAACAAACTCTTCAGTTTTATAATATTAGTATTGATTAGTATAGATAGATAGATAGTAGATTATTTTAAAACATTAGACACATATTTGTTATTTTCTTATGGAAACAAACACTTTCGAAGATATATTGATTTGAAATATCGCATGAAGTCACTTCTAGGCACGTTTTATATTCTAGTACGTTTAGTATTGTTATCTTATATGACAAAATAACCGGAGCTGCGGACTACCTAGCGGGTTTACCGGGGCTCCGGCTCGACAAGCAGGAGTAGGAACGGGGTGGTTTTTAGTCAGTAACAGTCTGATACTCCCTCTCGCTTTTACACCCCGTCATAATTCCTATTGTGAGTTTCAGACACTATCTAAACATCCTTAATTCCACAGCTAACCGGCAACTAGCGTTGATCTTCATGAAACTACCAAGTAAAATAGAGTACCCAGACTACTATGAACTAATCAAAAACCCTATAGACATGGAGAAAATAGCCCATAAACTGAAGAATAATGTCTACGGATCAGTGAACGAGTTGGCTTCAGATTTTATACTGATGTTTGATAACGCTTGCAAGTACAACGAACCAGACTCGCAGATATATAAAGATGCGTTGATACTACATCGAGTGTGTTTGCAGACCAAACAGATGTTGAGGTAAGGCATAGGGATTGCAATCCGTTCCGGCGGATCCGGTAATCCGGCGGATCCGGCGTGTTTTTGGACCTACCGGATCCGGTGGGTAGGCGCCGGATCCGGTGGCGCATCCGGTAAAGCAAAAAATACGTAGAACAAATTAATAAAATAACTAGAAAATCAAATCCTGCAAGAAAAAAAAAGGGTATAGGGGGAAAGTTAATGCTAAATAAAAAATTAAATTAAAAATTTAAAAAACCCCCGACATAAAAACTTAATTTCCCTTTAAAAAGTAAAAAATAATAAAAGAAACTTAATCTTAAAGTACCTAAGAATGTACTAATAATTCTAAAAAAAATACGTCGCGTTGGGGGACCGCTCCTAATTATTTTTTAGTTATCTACGATTTGTTCATAAGTATCACATGCTTGGTGTTAACATTAAAGTAAATTGATGTTTAAGTACTTAACTATAACGCAGAAAATAGAAACATAGCGGCGCGGGCGGCGGTGTACAGTCCGTATGAATGCGGTCCCCCAACGAGACGTATTTTTTTTTTTAGAATTATTAGTACATTCTTAGGTACTTTAAGATTAAGTTTCTTTTATTATTTTTTACTTTTTAAAGGGAAATTAAGTTTTTATGTCGGGGGTTTTTTAAATTTTTAATTTAATTTTTTATTTTATACTTTTTATAGGTAGGTTAGGTTAAGTTAGGCTTAGTATATAGTATTACATATACTTACTATAATTTCAATTCTTGTTAAGTTAATTTATTTTTACTTATTAATTACTAGTTTTTGTTTCTATAAGTAGGCTAAAGATTACATTGGTGCAAGATCTTTTGTTTATAATAAAACGTTAAATTAAAAATTTTATATTTTTGTAATTAAATTTTTAATAAAATTTTTATTTATTTTTTTATTTAATTTTTTTATTTTTGTTAATACGAAAAAATAATATCTTTCAATATCTTCTTTCAGTGCGGTTTAATTTGAGACCCCATCCCAGTATATTTGCAGACCTTCGGCTAATCTCCCCACTTTCACCGCCCATAACTTTAAAACGGCTCAACCGATTTTCAGTCAAACATGTCTAAGAACACTCGCACATAAGTCCCCTTTCATACGAAAAAAACTAAATTGAAATCACTGCATCCGTTCGGGAGTTATGATGCCACAGACAGACAGACAGACAGACAGACACGTCAAACTTATAACACCCCTCTTTTTGCGTCGGGGGTTAAAAAGAAACAGATTATGAGAAAATACTTAAAAAAGAAATGACTGCGTATGTTTGTAGAAAGAGTAAAAGAAAAACACATTTCGCTGATCTACAGTTAGGTGGCGATTTGGCCAACCAGTGTTGAGGCAGAAAGGGCCTTTTCTGCCTCAGGTTATATTTGTAGTGCCATCAGAAGCAGACTAGGAGACAGTACAATAAACATTATTTGTTTTCTTAGATCGTTTTTTCAGGCACAAAATAATTTTCATTTGAATTTTGCATTGCAAAAAATAAATGCTTCTTGTTTTGTTTCTTAGGATTATCGAGTTGTTGATTTTATAAGTACAAATTTAAAAGACTGTTTTTTATATAACTTTGTAGATCTATTAATAAGAGTTTAATAAATTATTAACTTAGGGGGTACTTTCAGATACGTACAAAATTCAGCAATAAGTGAGAGTCAGACTGATTACTTTTTATTAAAAATAGTTTCATAATTTTAAATTTGTTTAGTACAAGTAGTACCAAAATTTACAATGAATACCAAAAAATATAATTAAAAGTGATTTTATTTTCTTTTTAAACATTATTATCAAAAGTAAAGACCACTAAATTAGGCCCTAAGTAACTTTAAAATCCGGCCGGATCCGTCTGGATCCGGCCGGATTAGCATCAATCCGGTGAAGTCCGGCCGGATTGAAAATGGTACCGGATTGCAATCCCTAGTAAGGCAACTAAATTTGTCTAAATACAATAATAATATTTATGATACTCTTGTAGTACGAGTTTGCTTTACGTTAAACGAAAACGAAACGAAAGCGCGTTCGGCGCTCTGATTGGCCGGCTTGAATGAACCAACCAATCAAAGCACCGAACGCGCTCTCGTTTCGATCTCGTTAAATGTAAAGCAAACTCATATTAAGCCCTCTGTGTAATTAAATGAAGTATAACTTTTTAAATATGAAATTCAGTGGTTGGTGTATGGTGGTGGGTTTGGATGTATTTAGCATCGTTTCACATGTTTTTAAGCATTGACTGGTAAATTAAATTTTAACTACAGGAGATGCTTCTTACATACTTTATTTCTAAAGTCGTAAGATTTGATCGCCAAAAATTTCGTTAAACTTGTACATATTTTTTTGTACTGGTATCATCGCTCAAACAATTCGTTTTGAAAGCATGATATTTTGCCCATAAGCTATAACCAAATTATCCCATAATGTCAACTTTATGTGTATGGGAATAGCGTAGCTTTTACTTTAATATATAAATATTTACATGCAACGTGCATACGGATGCGCAGAGGATCAGGACGCGTCAGTAACAGGTGCGTCTACACGAAATGCATGTAGAAACTATGGAGACGCAATTACACGAAAATGTATCTTATTCATAACACACTAAAGTTCATTTTTCAAAATTTCAAAATTGAAACATTTGTTTACTAATTGCGACTCAATGTTCATCATCATAATGTTTAAATTCGATTGGCTCATTCATTGGTTTGATATAGTTGTTCAAAGTTTGGTGTGTGAACGTTTGAATATTATTTATAGGCGTTACCTACGTCAACATTGTTCTATGAACAGACAGCACATGAAGCTATCCGAAGTTGTCAACATTCTTCTATTGATTTTAAACTTTATTGCAAAGAAATATGGTTGAAAATCGAATGAAGAATTTCTGTTGACAGACTGAGGTGGTTTTACGCGCTAGCATTTGTACATAAAATTGCACCCAGTGTGTTTTGGCGCCTGATTCTGAATGTCGCTTACGTCATTTTGGCTTTTATTATTTAATAAAAAAAAAAACTAGTACAGCAGAAAACTTCAGCTTCCCTTAGACAAATATCAAAATTACAAATACAAATAAAAGATTAAGGCGATTAGCACGCTGCCCCGCATCACGCAGCGTAGCGCGCGTATCTGTACCCTTAGTACGAGTTTGCTTTACGTTTAAAGTAATCAAACGACAGCACGTTCGGAGCTCTGATTGGTTGGTTTATTCCAGCCAACCAATCAGAGCGCTCAATGCGCTCTGGTACTGAGGGTACTGCACTCCGTGTGCAAGTACGCACGTAGGTGCGTCAACACGCAAAATGCAGCGTGATGCGTGACAGTGTGATAATCACCTAACGGTAACTAAAGGCTTACGATTCAATTAGTATTTTATGTTATTTGTTGTTGGGGACTCGTCAAATGTCACGACATTTGACCATTTGTCGTCTAAAATATAGTCTCGTTGTTTGAATAGCTCTGAATAGTTTAGTAATCACATTCCAACGTTTTATCAAAAGGCATTTGGCATTCCCACATTTAGTCAAAAAGCATCAAATTCATTATCAACTAAAAAAAAAAACACGAAAATCATAAAAAAAAGTTACGGTTTACTCACGTACATTAATGGAGAAAAGCTCTACTAGTTTCGAGTCACAGAGGGACACTTCATCATGAGCAGCGTGCGCAGACTAATAGAGTACTACAAACTAGTAGAGCTTTTCTCCATTAATGTATGTGAGTAAACTGTGATTTTTACTTTAGTTAATCTAGTATGTTTCACGATAGTGATTATAAAAAATCATTGTATAGCTTTTTTCTAGGAATTTTGTCATAGAATTTATTTTGGGTGCTATTATAATTTTGTCCTCATTAGTGACAAACAACCTTTTGGTCGATGTAATAAGGATTTAATTTGTATATCACTATGTGAAGTAAATAATGTGGCATGTATAATAAGATTTTTAAGCGCGGAAAGTTAGGAGTTTGTGTTTTTCTTGTTTGTGCATTGACATTTGTTTATAGTTTTCGTATTATTTTCGTGTCGACTCATAACTGTATCTTTCATCAGTATTGTACTACAAATCTGTAAAGTGTCACGGACCCTATGACATATTATTCATGTTGTACATTATACATTATATTCATGTTAAGTATATGCATTTAGGTGACTGGTAATTAGTGTACGATATTGAAACACGTGATTGTACTCATGATTATAAACAACTTTCCTGAAGAAACTTTTTTATTGTATACTATTGTATACTACTTATTAGTTTTATTTTATCACAATAATAACAAAACAAAATTTCACACGCGAGTGCTTTAGCATGATCAACAGTTAGCAGCGAGGCGCCCGCGCCCGCGTTATCGGAAGACTAGTAGGTATTTTGGAACATTACGCGCGCGTGCTAATGAAATTTTGCTGTTTTGTTATTGTGATAAAAATAAAACTAATGAGTATACCAAAAAGTTTCTTTGGCAAAGTTGTTTGTAATCATGAGTACAATCACGTGTTTAAATATCGTACACTAATTACCAGTCACCCTATATGACTTGACATACCTACAACTTAGTTTGTTTAATTAGTTTTCTTTCTTAGCCAGCTATATTTCTTTATTGACGTGTGCTATGTATGTAGGGAGGACGATGACGCAGTGCCGGATGTACCGGCCGCAGTACAGGAGCTCCTGCTCAATCTGTTCACCAGCGTCTACAATCATCAAGATGAAGAGGGCAGGTGAGTTACACGATTTTGAACGTTATTCTGTGTGAATGAGAGTTTAATGTTATTTGTGATTACATTTTGACTTTTTTATGTTACCGGGCCTGTCTGACGGTGCAGTTCACTGAGACATGCATGAAATTTATTCCATCTCTCTTGATGGCGTTTGAAATCTTACTAATATTACTGCATTATTATGGGTGCTTTTCCACCAGAGATGTGCTATGTAGCTATGCTATGCACCGAAGATGTAATAGCTAAGCTGTGAAACTATGTGATCGTTTCCACCGATACTAAGCTATGAAGCTGTGCGAAAGAGATGCGCAGCTCGAGTATACGATGTATTGATAGTAGGGAAGCCATCCATAGCACGCATCTAAATCCATTTCCACCGGTGCTAAGCTATGTTTACCCACGAATATTATTGGTGGAAACCAAACGCACCCACAACAACGTAGCAAAATACATCACTGGTGGAAAAGCACCCTTATTGACAAAGAAAGATCTTATTAGGATTTTTACAGGAATGCTACCAAAACCAGTAACTATGTGGTTTTTAATAGTATATTTTTAGTTAGTGAATTTCTTATTTACTTCTTTCGTATCTAAACAATAACTATCACGGCCCTATCCCTCAGATGCTACTCGGACAGTATGGCGGAGTTACCAGAGCATGACGAGGCAGCCAACGGTGAGAAGGTGCGCGCCATCTCCCTGGACCTGGTGAAGCGGAGGCTGGACAAGGGCCTCTACAAACGGCTCGACCACTTCCAACAGGACATGTTTGCTGTCTTTGAAAGGTAGGAAACAATTCTATTATCTATATATTAATACGTGATGCAAAAACTTTGGACCGCTTTTTACGAAAATTGCGCGGACGTAGGAGCATAAAATTTGGTACACTTATAGTTTATGTGTAGGAGAAGTGGAGAACGCTAATATTTTTCAAAAATAATGCTTATAAAGTACATTAAATCAATAAATAAAACCTTACACACACATGCATAGTATCTGATCGTATTTGACAAAACGTCAAAATCAATAGACATTGCGATGATATTGACGTCTCATATGAATAGAGTTTTATAAAAGAGTTTGTTTGAGTTTGAGTTAAATAAAAATTATCCTTGAACGTATGTTAAGTGGTATTGTAAATTAAATCGTATATGGTGTTGAATTTCAACCACTAGGCGACCACTAGTTTAAATAAAACGAGTCATGTTGCCTCCCTTCCCAATCATCCCAATTTCCCAACTACCCTTAAATTCTTAACGTCTAAAAGGCTGACAAAGTATTTGTACCACCTCTGGTGATCCGTCTGGTCGTTTATTGGCTTATACCATAAAAAAGGCTCAAACAAATTCATTAGTATCGGCATTTTCGGTTTTCTCTTGAGTCGTTTTAATATAATATTGTAACACAAAAACATATTAGAAAACTGGTAAAAAAATACAAGTAAACACTTTTTAAACTTCACCTGCTAACCAATATTCCATTTCACACAGGGCCCGTCGTCTATCACGGACGGACAGTCAGATCTTTGAGGACTCGGTGGAACTTCAGTCGTATTACATAGACCAGCGCGACCAACTGTGTCGTGGTACCCTACAGTCGCCGGCGTTGGCCTTCACTCGGGACACCATGGCCACTAGTGTGGAACTCGTCAAGCAGTGCAAACTGCTGCAGGAGAACGAAGATGAGGATGAGACCAGGTTTGTTGGAATTTGAATTTTAGTGTGTATGGTTTTAGGGGTTAATTTCTATTGATGGTGTGATGCCTTTAGTGATAATCTTTTTAATGTTAGACACATGTTATTGTTACTATTTTTGGATAACTTTAAATTAAAAATATATCTGTGTTATTGTCGCAAATAAAACTATTTGTAATAGTTTTTTTCTTTATAGCAGGTTTGGTTGTGACTAAATTACTCCAGGAAGATCTTGATGACTTTAAAGTCTCGAGCTAACTCTTAAACTGAACTATTTAACTGAATAACCAGTACCCTTAGTACGAGTTTGCTTTACGTTGAACGAAAACGAAACGACAGCGCGTTCGGCGCTTTGATTGGTTGACGCGAATGAACCAACCAATCAGCGCTGACACACTCTCGTTTCGTTTACTAACTAACAGTTGTGACAGCCACTTAAACTGGACCTTAGCGTCCAAAACTACTTCTTTCTTTTTTTTAAAGTTGGCACACTAGGTTTTCCTCCTGTGTCGTGAGATATTAGATTTCTTAATTTTCTCACTTAAATAAAAACATTTGTTTTCAATTTCGCAGGTCAAGTACGGACGACTCGATGCCATCGGGCGGCGCCCCGCTGCTAATGACGGCGTACCGCAAGGGGGACTTCGTGTACGTGCAGCCCGACAAGGGGAACAAGGAGCCCGGCATCGTGCAGGTCGAGCGGGTCTGGACCAACAACGAGGGCGTGCCCTGCATGTACTGCATCGTCTACTACAGGTCGGTAGCTGTCTATATAATAGTGTTTATACAGCAATGTTTCGACAAGGGGAACAAGGAGCCCGGCATCGTGCAGGTCGAGCGGGTCTGGACCAACAACGAGGGCGTGCCCTGCATGTACTGCATCGTCTACTACAGGTCGGTAGCTGTCTATATAATAGTGTTTATACAGCAATGTTTCGACAAGGGGAACAAGGAGCCCGGCATCGTGCAGGTCGAGCGGGTCTGGACCAACAACGAGGGCGTGCCCTGCATGTACTGCATCGTCTACTACAGGTCGGTAGCTGTCTATATAATAGTGTTTATACAGCAATGTTTCGACAAGGGGAACAAGGAGCCCGGCATCGTGCAGGTCGAGCGGGTCTGGACCAACAACGAGGGCGTGCCCTGCATGTACTGCATCGTCTACTACAGGTCGGTAGCTGTCTATATAATAGTGTTTATACAGCAATGTTTCGACAAGGGGAACAAGGAGCCCGGCATCGTGCAGGTCGAGCGGGTCTGGACCAACAACGAGGGCGTGCCCTGCATGTACTGCATCGTCTACTACAGGTCGGTAGCTGTCTATATAATAGTGTTTATACAGCAATGTTTCGACAAGGGGAACAAGGAGCCCGGCATCGTGCAGGTCGATCGGGTCTGGACCAACAACGAGGGCGTGCCCTGCATGTACTGCATCGTCTACTACAGGTCGGTAGCTGTCTATATAATAGTGTTTATACAGCAATGTTTCGACAAGGGGAACAAGGAGCCCGGCATCGTGCAGGTCGAGCGGGTCTGGACCAACAACGAGGGCGTGCCCTGCATGTACTGCATCGTCTACTACAGGTCGGTAGCTTTTTTTTTTTTTTGAATGGGACAAGCTGCCACAATCTCCCATACCGCTGCAACTCCTATAACCTAGGATCTACAGTAGGTATGGCAAAACCGCCTAAACGCACGGAAATTTGCTCGAGACTCCACAAGGTCCGTGTAATAAACTACACCTGATGAAACAATTATATTATCCAACATAGTGTTACACTCAGATTACCAGAGACCACACTCCCACAGTAGAGTAGTGCGGTAGCTATCAATAAAATAGTATTTATAGAGCAATGTTTTTGTTTTAAATCTTGGTAGTGTACATAATACAAAGGTTTGGCTGGTAGAAAATGCCTACGGCATTAAGCCCATCTCATGTACACATTCATATGTATAAAGAATTAAATAAATAAATAATAGTATTAATCGGACGGCGTACGAGCCAGCCTTTAAGAGCCATCAGACCACCATTGATGGGGGTCACCAGTAGGGCTGATACCCGATGCGGAGCCGAGAATGACTTAACAGGTTACTGGGGCTCCGGCTCGAAGAGCAGGAGTAGGAACGGGATGGTTTTTAGTCTGTAGGAGTCTGACACTCCCTCTCGCCTTACTCATATAAGTCATTTGATTATGTGTTGGTAATTTGATTCTAATACATCATGTAATTATAATACTGTATGTCGTAGATGAGACCTCGATTCGAGCCATTGTTAATTTAGTTTTTCAATCTGTCTCTGCTTTGTTACAGACCTCACGAGACGTTCCACGTGCGCACGCGCAAGTTCCTGCAGCAGGAGGTGTTCAAGACGGAGGCACACCGCGTGGTACCCCTGGACCAGGTCGTCGGACACTGCTACGTCATGAACGTCAAGGAGTACTTCAAGTTTAGACCTGAAGGTATGTTTTGGTATATTTTCTTGTAGTCATATCAGGATTTATCCATTCCTGGGGCATTAATTATTATGTTACCAGTTCTCTCACGTAACAGTTTAACGAGGAATTCGACTAGTTTCAAGCCATGCTAGAGGCTCATATTCATGAGCAGCGTAGCACGACGCGGTCATTGTCGTGCTGCTACTCCATCTGTGGCATATTCGAAAAATCTAGATGGGAGTATAGGTTCCATACATTTTCCAAGGAGCATACACACCAAATTCCAGCTTCCTTCGATAATTTGAACAGTCACATAGCTGGGTAAACAGTTTAACGTTGATAAAAATATACGAGCTTGTATTTTTTTTTAAATAAGCGTTTTTTTCGTGAGTTTCTTTTTTGCTGTTTTACCTTAGCAAGCTTGACCCTATTGGTCATAAATAACGGTGGCAACTGTTTGCTAAATATGTGTTTGTTTGTCAGGTTTCGCGGACAAAGACGTGTACGTATGCGAGAGTCGGTACAACACCAAGTTGCGCTGGTTCAAGAAGATCAAAGTGTGGGAGGGAGCCGAGAAAGAAGTCACACTTACACCTAGAGAAGTAAGTATCATTACATTAGTCACAATAACAATTAAAATATAAAATAAAATAACTCACTAATATTTTTGGTAAAGTGGTTATAGTAAATGTGAGTGTTGAGCAAATAACTTGGCTATTCCAAATATTCTAGATTTTCCGACTTACAAAACGCTAACTGTGCTTTTGTTTAACCCTTATGAAATGCACTTATTTTTTACATAGGTCGTACATAGCATAGCTATAAGTACGAATTTTATTATAATATCTATTCGAATCAATCACTCAAAACTAGTAAAATTAAAACATGCGGAAGAATTTGGCATTAAAATGAGAATAACAAATTATTATTAGCAATCCTTTTGTAGACGAAATCCAAACCATTAGTGGTTTTTCAATTATAAAAAGTTATGTATTGTAATGGTAATAAGTACTACCTTTATTCCCGCAGGTTCCACTAGAGCCCAATAGAACCGTATCCGTATTCCGTGAGCGCGTGGAGAAGCACAAAGACGAGCTGGCCGAGCTGGAGGTGCTGGAGAATGTACACGAGAAGGAGAGACCGGTGAGTTTTTTTTTTTTTTTTTATGGAATAGGAGGCAAACGAGCAAACAAGTCACCTGATGGTAAGCGATCAGCGCCGCCCATGGACACCCGCAACACCAGAGGAGTCACGGGTGCGTTGCCGGCCTTTTTTTAAAAGGAGTATGTAATGCCAGTTGCCAACTGGTCATAGAAATTCTTGAAGTCTGGACTTTGTTAGAAATAGAACTTGAAATAAATCGGGGTATCTATATACCCCGATTTATTTTAAGTTCGGTTACTAGCTACTACGAATATATAACATCAAGAGCTGCGGACTACCTAGCGGGTTGCCAGGGCTCCAGTTTGAGAGTAGTAGTAGAAACGGGGTGGTATTTTTTTTTGAGTTCATACCTTCCTTATATATGTCACCGGAAAATAACAAAATCTGTAATTTTATCAATTTACTGGAAGGTTTATAAACTTTCGTAGGATTCTAAACGGGAGATAAATTATTATTTTACGTCCTCATTTTCTCCCTTGATATAAAATTCATCTCAATCCCTTTAGCCGATTTAACGTGAAGATATAACAATCATTCGCATTTATAATATTAGTAGGATGAACTTGAATAATAAGAAACAATACCCTTAGTACGAGTTAGCTTTACGTTTAAAGTAATCGAAACGAGAATGCGTTCGGCGCTCTGATTGATTGGTTCATTCGAGCTGGCCAATCAAAGCGCCAATTATGGGTTGGTGCGTTGTCTGAACTTCATCGTTTTATATTCGAATACTACCTATTATAAGAGAAATCTTTTGAAGTTCTACATGAGGGCTAATAGTAATAAAATATTAACTTTAGCCCATATTATGACAAGTATTCAGATTGTTATTGGTTCGATATTAACTTTTATATTGTATTTGTTCTGATCACTATTGGAATACGACAGAATTCCAGTGTGAGTATAGTTGTATGCTTTGTGCTAAAATAAAAAGCATGTATATAACTAAAAAATATGTATTTCAATACAAATATAATATGCATCTATATTTTGCAAACGAGATTAGTTTTTAATGCAATATGCCAATTATATTTTGCAAGCTATAACACCACTGTGATGCTTATAGCTATGCTAAAATTCACATATTATTTAGTAGAATAAATACAAATTTAATAGCAGCTTTACCGAAAGAAATATAAAAAATAAATAGTAGAATTCAGCTCATAATCGTCATCTGCTTTCAACGATCCACTGCTGGACACGAACCTCTTCCACGGCGCGCTTCAAACCATTGCATATATTTTTGTACTACTTACTATAAAATTTTATCACATAGCGTGAAATGGCATCACTTGCTCTTACGGAATGTACATTTTCATGTACATTACTTACCTAATAAACACTTCCGTACCTAATGAATATGTAATGTAACTAGCGTCCACTTATAAACTTTTTATTTCGCTATTAATATCAAAGTAAAACAATACAAGTCATAGTACTTTTTTTATTTAACAGACAGACTCAATAGTATTCTCATGACTCCTTTAATACTTCAGTAACACTTATAAAAGTTTTATATCCAAAGTTTTCACGTCCATTCAGTAGCCGCTGTACTCAGAGTCATTTAATGGTTATTTAACACAGTCCTTACAACATTTTTACTAAAGAAGAGTTTAAATGTGTTGTCATTGCAATGTAAACCTTATTCCGTAGGACGTAGTGATGTATAATCCGCTGGGCACTGACGACGAGAACACGTACTACGAGCAGTACAACACGGTCTGCTCCGGCGTCATTAAGACGGGAGACTACGTGTACGTGGTCACCGATGGGGGGAAGCAGATGATCGCGCAAGTTGATACCATCTGGGAGACCGGAGAGTGAGTATTATGTTGTTGCGAGTTGTTTTTTACTGTAGATTTGTCTCTTTTATGGTATAAGCCGGTAAACAAGCAGACGGATCACCTGATAGTAAGCAACCGCCGCCGCCCATGCACACCCGAAACACCAGAGGCGTTGTACCGGCGTACCGGCAGTACCGGCGAACACTGTACAAGTGTATTGCCGGCCTTTTGGGGTTTGAAATAAGGGTTGTTGGGATTAGATAATCGAAGATTAGGACGATTGGGAAGGGTGGTAATTCATCTTCCACTTGTATATACATACTAAGAAACCGATTATTTTTTTGGCAAATATCGTATCTTAACTAAGGAAAGTAACTTTTAAATGATTAGAGGTAGCACAGTGCCTGTACTTGCACCTCCAGTCTACGAAGCAACACCTATAAATAACATATATTATGTTTGTCCACAGCAACAAATGTTACTTCCGCGGTCCATTCCTGATCTTCCCGTCGGAGGTGGCGAATATCATAAACAAGGTTAGAAAGAAATAATATTTACCACGCAATAAGGGTCCGTTCATATCTGACGTAAAATACGTCGAGCGTATCATCGGTTGCACTAACGTGTCATCGGTTGAGTGTGAACGGTCAACTGTTTTTGTATATATTTATCTACGTAGTAAGTTCTACCATCTGTGTTGCGCGTTGCAATGTCTCTGCATTGTTCTCACATATATGTACAATTACTGATTGGAAAAATGTATCAGAGAAATTGTAAACATATATTTTTAAAAGAGTAACGAATGGAGTTTCTCGCTCGTTCTTCTCCATTCAAAGCTACACTTTGGAACGACCACCTAGCTTCACTGACGGACTATTGTTTATTTCTTTCTTTGTTGATGTTTCAAAAGTACCTAAGTATGTGATTTATTATTGATTTTGACTTTATCTGTTTTGGCATTACGCGACCGATGATACGCGACGCATGTTCCGTCAGATATGAACCGACCCTAAGTCGTTAGTTTTCCATGATCCAATAATTTCATCATTAACTGAAGAGCATGTTTGACTTCCAGCCCTTCTACAAGCAAGAAGTGTTGTTGACGACGATGCACGACACTAGTCCCCTAGTGGGCATCGTCGGCAAGTGCTCCGTGCTTGATTATGATGATTATCTTAAGTGTGAGTATGATTTAAGAGTTTTACTTTTTGTATAGTCTATTAATCGAACAGAAGCAAGAATTTCTATTCTAGTCAGTCTTACTTTTATTTTCGAACTCGAAATGAATGCAGATTGAAATTCTATTTCGTTTTTTTAAATAATTAATAACATCCATTCACACATTCACGATGGGACAACGACGTGGTATAAAAAAATGTTGCTATCTATATTATAAAGCTGAAGAGTTTGTTTGTTTGTTTGAACGCGCTAATCTCCAGAACTACTGGTCCGATTTGAATAATTCTTTTTGTGTTGAATACTGCATTTATCGAGGAAGGCTATAGGCTATAAAACATCACGCTATGACCAATAGGAGACAAGCAGAGCGGGTGAAACCGCGCGGAAGTAGCTATGTAATTATAAGATTAGCGGTTTCATATTGTCACATTGCATAGTAAAGTAATAAATAAGTAAAATATTGGTTTGTCATTTTTAAGCGACTTTGCGAGCTTCATTTACTAAATCGTATTTATTTTTATGCAAATATCAAACTTTATTTTAGTTCCGTGAACCTTATTCTTGTATAACATTCCTGCTATTCTTCAACTAATACATCTATCTCTCTCCCTCATAGGTCGTCCGACAGAGATATCAGAGAGCGACGTGTACGTGTGCGAGTCCGTGTACGACGAGTCCAACCGCATCGCGCGGAAACTCAAGTCGGGACTGCGCAAGTTTGAACACACCAAGGATGTTACTGTCGATGAGGTATGTATCATTATTATTCGTTTATTTATCTTGGTAGAGTTTGTTTGATATATCTGTGGTACGTTCAAGGTTTTTGTCGCAAGTACCGAAGTTTTTGACACTATTTACGGCGCATTCCAATAACCTACCGATCGGTAGATTTGCCTACCAGCGGTAGAATTTTGACATAATCTCCATACAAAATGTGTCAAAATTCTACCGCTATGACAAGTGACAGATGACAGAAGTCGCACATAGATTATCGACGAGCAAAACAACCGATGAGGTCATAAAAATCCTACATCAGACGTGAGAAGTTTCGAATAAACATGGATAGAAAATCTCGACGAACAACAGTTGGACAGAAAGCCCACCAGGCATAATCACCTCGTTTGGTCGTAGGATCCTACGATTCTTACGGAACTTTACTCTCTGTTCCCTACAGTATTTTAATGAATTTAAGCATATAGTTATGTAAAAGAAATAAGGGGAAATTATTAAAAGAAAGTGTTGTTATTAGGCAGTAAAATGCTGGTAACCCATGCAGAGAAAGGAACACAAGTCCCTGCAAAGAGTTTTATTATCCGTTGTCTTTAATTTACTCATTTCGTTTGCAGATCTACTTCTTCCCGAAGCCGCTGGGTCCCCCAGCGCTGGCTACTCCTCAGGAAGTACAGTCTACGTCCAGTGCGTTCACGCAGAAACAGTTCAACCCTAACACCAACTCTATGGACTCCATCGTAAGTCGTTGTTCTTATGATGCTTGTTTTGTGCATCTTATTGTACCAATTCTCAAGCACAAAAGTTTCAATTTGCGATTATTTAGACTGGATATACGGTGACAGAACACATCGAAACTCTGGATGTATAATTTCTATGTTATCGGCTTACTCACGTAACTGACGAGGACCTCGACACACGAAGCGGATGAATATAAGCCTCTAGCATGGCTTGGAATTAGTCGAGTTCCTCGTCAAACAGTGATATGAATAAGCCAACAATATAATAATTAATTTATACTAAATTATGTCTCATGATAGTTATAATAAACTTATGTATATCTAGTAAACCTGGCGAACTCCGTTTCGCTACTAATGATTTTCCCTGTTTTCCTGCTTTTCTCTTGAATTTTGCTATAAATCTCATGGAGCCCGAAACCTTTCCAATGAATGCAAAACCGTGGAAATCGGTTCGTGCGTTCTGGATTTATAGCGTCAAGAAGGAAAACCCGACTCATTTTTATATTGTAGATTTCGTTTTATAAGTTTCATTATGTTTCTTACCTCTATTTCAATAATAAAATATTGTACTCCCCTACAGGACGTGAAGCCTCAGTTCACAAACCTGATCAACACCACAATAGGCAGTCAGGACGTGGAGATGATTCTGGAGAACTCGCTCGATGACTCCTCACTCGCGTCGCCGGCCACGCCGCTGAGTATAGGTCAGTTTATATTGTTTTTCTTTTTATTACATCAGCTGTTTGTGACAATCCAGCAATGGGTTGGAGACTACAGTGTAATAGGGTTTTTTATGGGATATGGTGAGTAAACAGTCAACGGATCACTTGATAGGAAGCAATCGGCGCCGCCTATATACTAGCAACACCAAAACGAGTGATTTGGTGTTTGAGAGACTCTAATCCGGATCCACCCCTCGGTTATTTTTTTTAATTGGTTACTATCTTTGTAGTACCTTAATCGGTTGTTAAAATACCCATAATTCATCTACAAAAGGGAATGTGTATCGTCGTACATTCGTCAATGACAACAAATGATGGCAATAGACGCATCGTGCGTATTTGTGAACCACTTTATGCAAAGTAGAGTCAAAGTTTATTTAACTTCTTTATGTTCTCAAATTCAATTAATTAGTTCAGGGTACGTTTTCTTTTCACTATTGTAAATTTCAAACACAACACTACCTCCCGTATTAAAGCCGTAGCAGATACATTTAAAGCTCCTTATATACAGTGCCGGCGTAAGGGCCACTGACACCCCGGGCGAAAATATTGTGGCGCCCACTTGAGGGAAGCAATATCAAGTGTTAGTAGTAGTTTTTCATTTTATTGGCGCCCCCAGACTTTGTCGCCCTGGGCCATACATTTAAAGTTCTTTATATATAACAACCAACATAATCTCCAGGTGGTAACAGCAATCCCTACAACCCATCGATGACGGCGACACCGACGCAGGAACGTTCGAACAGCACAGCCACCCCGGCCAGTAGCAAGAAGAAGAAGGACAACAAACAGAAGATAGTCACCGGTTACATTCTCTACTCCAGCGAGGTCAGGCGAGCCATCGTGGCCAACAATCCCGAGTCTACTTTCGGTAAGTTATTTTATTTATTTAATATGTTATGTTGTTATTGAGTGTAGGGGCTTTGTTTAGTCTATATGATGTTTTATGATGTTCTCTATGTCTGATTTTAAGAGTGAATGGAGTTAAGTTTTGGTTTAGTGGGTGTTTTCTTGATTTCCAAATGAGGATCCTCGAGGATCTCAAAATATTATTCGGTGTTATGATTTAATAAGTTAAATGGACTAATGAATAGTTAAAACGAGACAGCATTTACTTAAACTAATTTTATTCTGTGTGTAAAAGAGATTAATAATAATATTTAGGAATAAATAAAGTTTCCAATCATTTCTACTATCGTCATAATCGCCGCTATACACAACGCATCTGTCTCTCTATCTGTGTATACATAAACTATGTACTTTGCTTGTAACAAGCACTAATTTCTACCATTGTTGAATTCTTAATACATTCTCAAAAAACAATCAATTAAAATCACCATTAAAAACTCTTTGCTAATTTATCTTTACAACTCTATGGTCTAATTCAAGATGGCGACTAACAATCACAAACGTCAATGTCAAAGTGTCATTGACCTTTATAAAAGAATTGAACAATGGTGTAAAATCATCTTTATGTATGCGTGTATACACAGCTTTATGTCATCCTTAATGTACATGATCCTAACGCCACCTATATGTAAATTTAGCTAGCAAGGACAAATCTTTCAGATTGGGTAGGTATCGTTTCCACTACTGAATTAGATGGCTTTTTCATATACCATGCACGGCTAAACCTTCTTTTAATAAAAGCAGTTATTGTTGTGTACAAGAAACATTACTAAAAATACGCAATTCTTTGCTAAAGTCTCTCTTTGCTGTGTAAAAGCGATATAAAAGTATTTAGATGATTATAATCTGAGCTATACAGTATGTTGTGCATGAACAATATATTATACAGTATGCATAAAATGCTAAAACAGCTTTGTATAACCCTCGCAGTCCTTGACTTGTAGTAAAGTAGTAAGAAAGTTAAGTAAAATAAAGGGTTTTCTTTACCTGTTGACCGCCACGTCAGTAAATATAAAGCTTAGCTTTAGTATACAAGTCTGAACTCATGTATGATTGAAAATATCAACGGTAATAGCATGTGGCATTCCACGATGTCTATGGACCTCTTATTGTAGAGGAGGTCTACAATAAGAGGGTTTGCTATAATCGCACGCCTGCCAGGAGGGATGGAGATCGCACTTTTGATCCCGTGGCATCTAGATAAATTGTGCACTTCATAGAAATTAGTCCTTAGAATCAAGTTACATGATTAAAAACCGACTTGTGCCATTAAATCCATTCACGCACTTGTAATGATGTTCAAAAAGCTATTATGACACTTATTCACGTTAAAAAATCTGTCAAACACATTTTGCTCTTTCGTTGAATGGAATATTGTAGTAAATCGCGTGACTGTGGCGGTCAAAAGGAAGAAAAACCTTTACTAACTAACTACAACAAAATGGTATACAACGATAACCGCAGTACTAAGACACAGCTAGTAAACCCAGTACAAACATAATCTGTTTGAATTCACGCACACACAATGGGAGCAGAGAGAGACACACCGCGAAAGTTATCCCGGTGTAATGCGAAGGTACGTGTTTAGACGTAGTGTGTTTGTGTAGGCGAGATCTCGAGGATCGTGGGCAACGAGTGGAGGTCCCTGCCGGCGTCCACGAAGCAGAGCTGGGAGGAGAGGGCGGCGCGCTGCAACGAGGAGACCTCCGCGCGCCTGGCTGAGGAGATGCGGGAACTCGCGCAACACGTTAGTTCATTAGCGATCTTAAACTCGAAATATGTTCTATTAGTACTTTTTGTATAGTAGAGTGAGATATGCCAGATTATTATTTGAAATAACTCTAATAGTGAGCCGTATTTAATCTTGTAAAGTATTCAAGGAAAGTTCGATTAGTTTGAGTCCCACTGAGACTCATTCGTGACGTAGTCACGCTGAACTGTTTATGAATCTAACTAGTAGAGCTTTTGTATAATATATTAATGATTTTAACTTACGGCCTTACTTATAAACGATCACTAAAGTTAAGACACAGTTAAACTACCTATTAAAAAATATTTTAACTCATAAACGATGATTAACGCTAACTAATGTCTTAGCGACTGCTTAAATAGCTGTCAATTTAATCAGTGTCGGACCCTTGTTTAAATACCTTAATTACCAAAATGGCGTCCGAAATTCGTAAAAGTCACAGCTGTGGTATAATATCTCAATAATAACACCACATGCAAACTTCGCATTGAATTGTGTTCTGTTTGCTGGGCTTTGTTCCGCTACTTAGGAAAGTGAAGTAGATAAATATTAAAAAATGGATATATTTGACGACAATTGAATTACGTACATACCGTGACGAGATAGAAGAAATAAGAAATTTATTAATTGGTTCAAGAAGGAGAGTAAAAATATATAATTCAAGATCGAACCCAATGGAGGAATTGAGTGAAAGCGACTTTAAGCATCGCTACAGATTCAGTAAAGGAAATATGGCAAAAATTATAAATATCTTAAGAAACGACTTGTCCATGGATAGCCGGGGCGGCAGTATACCTGTGGAGTTGCAAGTAATGGCAGCTATAAGATACTGGGGCCGCCATGAGATTCAAGAAGACTGTGCGGAAATTCATGGCATGAGCCAACAGACTTTATCAAGAACTGCTAAAAGAGTTGCTATTGCATTGGCTTCGAAAAGTTCCATTTATATTAAAATGCCTTCAAATTTAAGAGAAGAGACTAAAACGTTAATTAACCATTGCTTAGTTAAGTGACGTGTAAGCAGTGTTTATAAGTAAGAAATAGTTAATTGATAATTAAGGAGTTAATGAGTTATTAGTTAATTAGTTGCTTAGCTGTTGATTAGTGGATTTTTATAAGTAAGGCCGTTTGTCTCTAAATTGAGTATTACTGGCCTTCATTACTGCCATAAAGATGACAGAAACAAGGTTACCTATCTTCTAGAATTCTACCTAATATTTTTCCTTACTCTTTATTACTCCAATCCAGTCTTCACACACTAAAAAAACTAGAAACACAAATATGTTTTCTACCAATTTAGTACATTCTTTATTAGACACGACTTAAAAAAAAAAACATCTTTATAATTTGTATCTGGTGTTCCAGACTCCGATGGAAACGACGTATGAGTGTGCGTGGGACACGTGTGACTACCAGTTCGAAGACCTGGCGGACTGCATGGAGCACTGCATCGGGGATGGAGGTAACAGTAAGTGTTTCTGGTATATGTACCCATTTGTAACTAGCTGCAATGGTTTTTGTACTACAGTGGTAGCGAATCCGACAGTAGATTTTAGACCTAATGGTTGAAAAAAAAATTTGAAATTGATTGGTTGAATAAAGGTTAGTGATATTAAAAAAAAAGTAAAGTATTGTGAATAAGTTTAAACAGTATTAAAAATAAGATACTCTAATTTTAAAAAAAAAATACGTAGTTCAGTATGCTCCATAATAAATGCTTTGCTTTTGGTGGTAAATCGAGTATCTTTCTACTCATCATGATAAATATTGATTATATTAATTTGTGATATACTTATGTAAATAAAAAAACACCGTTTGATAAAACATTTTAATTTAATAATTTTTCTTCTAAGGATTCGCTATCTGCTTTTTGCTATTTGAAAATGTATTTAAAGTTCAAATCTAAATTGTTTTCTCATTATTTTAATGCTGCTAGTGATCGGTACATTTATCGAAACCAAGAAACCAAAATTAGAACGTAAGTAACGTAGAATGTAAGACCTAAACTAACTACCTACAATACCTACTCGGTTTCTCTAAAGCTGGTCAAAATATGCCCAGATCGCCAAGTTCATTGGTATACTGGTAAAACACTTAACACATTGAACGCCGTGGTGGTCACCGGTGACCGACGTTAGCGGAGGATTTCCCTTCAACAGTTTTCTATTGGCAGTCAAAGACTTAATATTGATTCAGTACAGAGACAGTAGTTATTATTATACTAAGGGCGGCTTGCGCAACATTTGGTCTAAACAGAATTTAGTTAAATGTGTTTATCTTGCTAAATATGTTTAACCTAAATACAATTAAAAATCTCTTGCTCATGTCCGTATGGATGGTAATTTAACTAATCATAGTTAGAGAGTCGGTAATGCAGTTTCTTGCGTTCCTTTTTACACTTTCGTGCGTTGTAGATTTGACTTAGAGCAAAATTGTTGCATTTCTTAAAACAAAAATGCGTAATATGGACCGACGAACTTTCAACTGACACATCAAGTCAACCGAGCTGTCACACATTGTGCTGTTGTGATTTGTGAATTGTTCTCGTGGTATTTTTTATTGATTAATAATTATTTTAGTTGAGTCATAATTACCATGGCAAAAAAAGTGTTTCTTCTAGGCCCGGGGGCCTAATTTGACAAAAGAAGAACTGATAATACTGCTTGCAGCGATGGAACCATACACCCATATTATTGAGTGCAAAAAGACTGACCAAATAAAACAGAGTGAAAAGCAAAATGACTAGGTCAAAATAGCTATTATTTATTGAATATCCATTAATAAAAGTACATTTCCTTACTTGTTGCTAGTTTTTATTTATTACTATTTATTGAATATCCATTAATACATACATATCGTCACGCCTTTAAGCCACACATTATGTTTACACCCAATTTTCACAATTTATGTTGTAAGTCCCATATAATTTGTGGTGAGCCTATTGCCTTATCACATGCACATGTCCAGACTCCGTGCTACTACTGAGAAATTTTCGAAAAACCGAAAAAGCCCAGTAATACTTTGCTCGACCCGGGAGTCGCACTTGCAACCACTCGGCCAACGAGGCAGTCCATATCCATTAATAAAAGTACATTTCCTTACTTGTTGCTGGTTTTGAAATGTAGAGCTATCTGCTGTAACAAAAATATAGTGGTTTCTTTCGTTAGACGAAACCTGAAGAATTTGTAGTTCGAATACATTCCAAATAAGTCTGCTCTCTCAAACAATTCCCTCGGTCTGTTAATATATTCTATAATCTCATCATCGTCGTCAGAATGCAATTCCCACAAATCCATCTTACAAACTTCTTACCGACCTCTTTACAATCTTTTATAAAATAATAGTAAAATGTCTATAACCTAAATATGATGACGCGCGATAAGTACTAAACGTATTTAGCGAAGCTAAATAGCCATCTTTGGGTATTTAACTTTGACAGTTCGCTAAACGTGGTTAGTGCCTAAATTTTTGTTGTGCAAGACGCTAAATATAATTAGCAGACTAAATGCGTTTACGTCGGTCTTAAACTGTATTTAACGAAGATGCGCAAGCCGCCCTAAATTGTATGCGTTTTAAAGAAGCCATATATCTTTCGTAACCGTTGATCGATTGGTCGAGCCAATCAATAGTTACGCGATAGTGGTGCGGTGTCACATGGTAAATCGAAAATGATTATCCTTATTGATTAGCTTTAGAAAAACCGAGTAAACTTACCTATAAACTTTATAGACCTGTACCCTTAGTATGAGTTTGCTTTACGTTGAACGAAAACGAAAAGAGAGGGCGTTCGGCGCTCTGATTGGCCGGCGCGAATGAATCAACCAATCAGAGCGCCGAAAGCACTCTCGTTTCGTTTTCGTTTAACGCAAAACAAACTCGATACTAAAGGTACTGTTATACCTTTATTTATTTAAAAAACTTTATAAAAAATATGTTTCTTGATTTTATTGTCTTGTATTTCATCATAGTGGGAAGAAATTATGATTTGTATTGTTATTATTTCTATGCACAGTACAGATCACAGCAAATCAACCTATCACTTCCCATAAACATACAACTTGATTGTTTATTTACATGGCAACGCTGACGGTCTGTACATCACAAATAACACCAATTTCCCTCTAATACACATTATCTAACCTTAAAATTCCTCCAACATGCGCTTCCTCAGCGGGGCACGTCCAGCAACACTACCGCGGGACTCTGACCGAGTACCCGTGCGTCTGGCGCAACTGCGCGCGCGTGCGCAAGGGCCAGGCGCCCTTCCCCAACCTGCCGCGTCTACTGCGGCACGTGCGCGACCTGCACGTCAATAAAGGAAACGGCAGGCTCATGGCCGTGCATGAGAGGTCCAGGTTAGTAGATATAGTGAAATTATTCTTCTATTTTTTTTTTTATTCGTAGCTTTGCCAATCATGGTACCACAGAGTTTCTGTGATTTGGGAGGCGTACGAAAGGCTGAAGTCAGAAAGTTTTGACAATTTAAATCTAAATGCAAGTATTATTTTGTGTGTCACGATAGTTATTATAATCATTATTTATTTGACATTATTTATAATCAATGAACTTATTGTTTCAGAAACTTCGTGCCGTCTTCTAAGAAGCCAGCCAAACAGTTCACAACCAACGTACGCAGTGGTGTCATGTCGCCAGGAGGTAAGGACACCTTTAATTAATTTTTTTAGTTTAATTACCTGGAATGGCTTATCAGAGATAGAATTTTCACATGATCTCGATACAATATCTGCCATAATAGTTATACGAGACTGGTTCATTTTTATCTTATCATCGTGTGTTAAATAATTATACCTAAACTTTAATTTACATTATCGGATCAAATATTCTATATATTATTCTTTCCAGCGTCTCTATCGGGCATGTCCCCCCTGGCCCGCAACACGCCGTCCCCCGGCGCGGGCGAGGGCGGGGCCACGCTGACGGTGGCGCCCCCCGCCGTCGGCGCGCGGCCCCCGCTCGACCCACTGTTCGTAGCCGCGCCGCCTAGGGCGCAGAGACTTACGCACTCCGAGGCTTATATCAGGTGAGTGAGACATTAACAATATAAATTAAAAACATCCAAAATATAGTTAAGTTTACACTTACGAATGATACTACATCAAATTGGATTTCTTATTTGTTTTCAATTTACTGGGAAAAGCCAAAGTATTTCTTTTTATGGGACAGGATAAGAACAATCTACTCAATACTATTAAAAGAGTGTGTTGCACTGGTCTTTGGGGTGTTTGTGGGAAAATTTTTAATATTATACTTTTGACGCTACTGTAAACGTAAAATTTAAATAAACTTTCATAAAACTCTAATAGTAATATAAGCTCTAATACTTGAACAAAATCTAACACCAATTTACATTACAGATACATTGAAGGCCTTCATTCAGAACAGAAGTACATTACGCCTTGGGAGAAGTCTTTAACGCCGATGCCAATTAACCCAGACCCGGCGCAGTTCAACATGCACAAGGTTCCAGCGCACTGGATGACAGAAGAAGCCATAAATGGATACCTAGCACAAGACAAAAGTCTATCGGAAACCGATATACAAAAAATGGATCAAAACTCTAAAATCCTAAAAGGGCTTTGCGCATTGAGAGATTTCATGATGAAAGACGCGCTGTATCTTTCCAAAACTGTGTACGGTAGTAATACTTAACCTAGATTATAAGATTAACCTGTATCGAATAAATCAGCAAACTTAGTAATGAGAATCAATTTGCTTTCTATCATTTGTTGTATCAGTTTAGATTTAAGTAAAGTTTTTTTCTATAGAATTTTATAGTGTAAGGCTATTTTATTGTTTAAGTCTTATTAATGATTTGGACAAGATCTGTGCAGATCTGGGGCCGTATTATGAACTCTTATTTCCAGTCAGTTTACGCCGTAAAATGAATTGCCCGGCTAATTCGTATTATGAACACTACTGCCAGCCAGTCAGTGGTCACGTGACAATACAAACCGATTTCTGCACGACTTTTGGCTGGCTGGCTGGCTGGCGTTTACGCGTATTATGAACGCTATTTTGACGTTTCAATTCTCATATTAGTTGTCAAATTACGACTTTCAAAACAATTCAATAAAAGCGTCTTACTTGCAGCTTAAACTGAATTGCTTAGTCTTGAAAAGTTTGTTTTAGGGTTTTTATTTAGTGTTTTTATCATAATGTGTGAGGAATTGGTAATATTAGATTTTTTGGCAAGTAGTGACGAGGAGCCGAGGCGCCAAATGGCCATACAGCGTAAAATACGCTAACAATGTGACCTATTCTCGATCGATGACCGTGAATTGGTTAAAAGGTATAGGCTTATCGAGGATTTAGTGCGAATCTTTGCGATGTGCTTAAACTTCATGTCTGTGCAAAAAACATAAAAAAATAACATCAAAAACATCAATTGCAAAAACATCCAGAAGATGTCAGCCAAAACTTCCCATCGTCATCAACAGAAGAGGCTTTTATTATCTGACGAAATCCGAAACTACAATGGAGAATATACCACCTCAGGCATGAATGTTCACGTGGGTGACGTGGCATTACCAAGGAAGAGGTGCACCGGCTACTCATAGAAATAAGAAAACAAAAATTGAAAATCGAAAATAAAAATTCAACATGTACTTGTTGCAACCGAATAAAATTGCAAATAAAGGAGAAGGGGACTTTTGGGCCCAGCAGTTAACTAGTTGAAATGTATATTAAAAAAACCGTCATATTTTTCTAAGGGAAATCACAAAATATGGTACCTTGTTTCTATCTAGGAAGCGAGAAAACTTAAATTAAGTTATAAAACATTAATTATTATTTAATCACTAGCTTTTGCCCGCGACTTCGTTCGCGTGGAATAGTGACTTCCGGCAAATTTTTGGTTTTAACCACATAGTTCCCGATCTCGCGGGATCTCTTCAAAAATGAGATGTGGAAGATATTCCAGGGAACTCTTCAAAAATCAACATAATGAGCTCTGCGTTTGAATTTAATAGATGTATACTCACTTAGGGCATTGAAAAATAGTTTAAAAACGGACTTAAACTAACTTAAAACTAAAGAAAGCTACGAATTACGAATTTATAACAATTAAAAAAGAAACTATATTACAACCTATCCTCTATGCTATAATAACCAAGCTTAAACTAAATAATTTAAAAGAAACGACTTAAATCTAATCTAATTAAAAAAAAAATTAGACTTACAATTTTATTAAAAAAACTAACTACAGTAACTACTAATAATCGATATCAAACTAAACCTACGTTAAATAGTTTAACCAAAAAACCAGGAAAACCCAACAAATAAACTTATTAATTGACAAATACAACGAAACCAATTTAGAATATACGAAACAGCAGGACCACTACAGACAAATAATCATACGACTGATAATACACTTTTTCTACGATAGTACCGAAGCGCTCGGCCGATACCCAACCAAATGAATGTAACGAAACCATAGCGCGATCTATTTCGATCCCAACGCCATCTATCGAGAATAAAGACAACTTGGATTATTTATTTATACTCCGTTCGGGCATTTTCTTTGTACTAAAAGTTTAATTATATTGATATTATTTTTTTCATACCTTTTTACTATTTATTTACTTTTTTTCGATGAATTAAAACAATAACATGAACCGAAGTCGTGTAACGATCGACATAGAATTATCTATACTCCGTTAGAGCATTTTCTTTGTACTAAATGTTTTATTATATTGATATTGTTTTTTTCATACCTTTTTACTATTTATTTACTTTTTTTCGATAAATTAAAACAATAACATGAACCGAAGTCGTGTAAGGGTCGGTTCATATCTGACGGATGATGCGTCGAGCGTATCATCGGTCGCGTCTATTCGGTCGAATGGGTCGGTTCATATCAAACGGAAAATGCGTCGAGCGTCTAGTCAGTTTCTACGTTAAGCATCTACAGAGTGGTTGTGTTGTGTGATATTGAATTTTAAAATGAAGCCTATCGAAATAATTGCTATTTGGGAGGCTTTAGAACAAGACCGAAAAAGGAAACGTCGATATTGGGTGCATCCTTTAAATACTAAAAGAATATCAAGTGGCCAATTTAATTGTCTATATGCAACGTTAAGAAACTATCCTACAAAATTTATTCAGTATTACCGCATGTCCATAGAATCTTTTGATGAACTCCTTACGATTGTGAAATGTTTTATAACTAAATATGATACGAAATTTCGATGTGCCATTACTCCTGAAGAAAGACTGACTATTACATTGAGGTAAGATATTATAGGTAGATACAGGTAAGTTGTATAATAATAACTGCTTTTGTTCTTGACATTAGTATTTTAATATTATTGACATGTATATTAAAATGATACAAAAATCCAAAATCAACCAATTTTTAAATAAACGTAACGGATTAACTCTGCATTAATGCTTCAATATCTTCTTCAATTGAAACCTGCGAGGTCGCTGATTGTGGTGAGTCCGTATAGTAGTCAGTTGTATAGTAACCGGTGTGTTCAAACTGAGAAGTCTGCGGCAATGACAGACGACCTTGTTCGTAATTACCTTGATCGGACTGGATGTTACATTGTTGCACTGTACTTGTTGTAGCAAATCTATATTTTTTTTTATCCCTGGACTTCCTGACGGGAGTATCTACAATATCCGGAATAATTAAAGAATGTTGCAAAGTGATATGGATGATGCTGCGAGAAACAGAAATGCCTTGCCCGAATGAAGAAATGTGGTTAAATATAGCTGATCAATTTTATGAAAAAACAAATTTCCCAAACTGTGTTGGAGCAGTAGATGGGAAACATATTCGCATAAGAGCTCCGAATCTTAGTGGTTCCCAGTATTTTAACTATAAAAAATTCTTTTCTATTGTCCTTATGGCTATTTCAGATGCAAATTACTATTTCGTAGCCATTGACGTTGGTGCTTATGGCAAAGAAGCTGATAGCAACGTTTTTAAACAATCAATTATGGGTAAAAAACTTTTAGAAAATGACTTCAATATTCCGGGAAACAAAACTTTACCAAATTCTAATGGACCCCCAAAACCATTTGTATTAGTTGGAGATGAAGCGTTTCCTTTACAGAAAAATATAATGCGGCCGTATCCTAGTGGCAATATTGATAGAGAAAAACGAATTTTTAATTATAGACTCAGTCGAGCGCGTAGATGTGTTGAGTGTTCATTTGGATTATTGTGCAATAAGTGGAGAGTACTTCACACTGCCATTCTTACCGAACCCGATTTCGCTATGGAGATAGTGAAGGCTGCTTGTATACTTCATAATTTTGTTCTTCGACGAAGAGACAGCTATCTTAATGAAATTCAAATATGCCACTTACAGACTTTACCCACAGCAACATCAACTAGAATAACGACTGCCACCGATAATAGGGATTTTTTTAAACAATATTTTTGTAACGAAGGAATATTGCAGTACCAAGACCAATATATATAAGAATACTAATAATAAAATAAACATTAACTTACGTGATTCATTTTTCTTTTTTGTATCATATGTCTCCCACTCAACTATTAATATTTCTCCAATTTCCTCCCAAGCCCGTCTCTTAGCTTGTCGGTCGCTATAAGATTTTTCTTTTATGTTCCATAGACATATTCTATTTTGCACTTCCGTGATAAATCGTTCTGTATCAAACATTTTCAAAAAAACTTGGAACGGCCTGTACACAAACGATCTCTGCTGATGTTACGCCTAGTCTGAATGCATCAATCAAAATATACGTAGCGCGTGGCGCGCGCGACGTTGCCGCTCTTACGTCGACCGATAATGCGTTGACGGAAACGGAATAGACGCTGTACGCTCGACGCACTAACGTATCATCGGTTGAGTGTGAACGGTCAAGTGTTTTTCTATACATTTGTCTGTTCTGGCGTTACGCGACCGATAATACGCGACGCATGTTCCGTCAGATATGAACCGACCCTAACGATCGACATAGAATTATTTATAAATAATTTATTTCTTATTTTTATTTTTTGATTTTTGAAATAAAAATATATCTATGTCCTTTCTAAGGTTCTAAACTATATCTGTACCAAATTTCAACCAAATCCGTCAAATAGTTGCGGAGATTAATGGTATAAGCATAGAATGTTCGACGTGATTCTTTAATTTGACATAACTTTTTTATTTATGAACCGATTGACATGAAACAAACACTAAATGTAAATTTAAGCATCCCACAATATATTCGTGAAAACCGCATCCAACTCGGATCAGCCATTTCTGAGATTAGCGCGCACAGACGAACAGACAAACAGACAAACAGACAAAAAAAAAGTTAATTACATTTTTGGGTTCGACATCGACATAACAATAACCCCTGCTATTTTTTTTATTTTTATTTTCAATGTACAGACAGCACTTTTCTACGATTTTATTATATGTATAGATTTATGCGTATACGTACTCTGTGATTTAAACTTCTTAAAACACTTCTGTCTGACATCAGTCAGTCACCGATTGACAGATGACACTCGTTCGTTGTGTTTCGTTCTGAGTACGCACGTATTTTCCATGTTTTATTGTTAAACCCCACGACCTCGGCTTTATAAAGGACTTTTGACGGATCTTGCACCTCTAAATTACCTGACTCTCTATTTTGGACAACTGTTTAAGCCTATCAATCGGATATTGACGACATGGATCGCTGTGTAAATTGTACGATTGCAACTGGTCGCAGTAACTCTGTTGGCAGAAGAGTCTTGGAAGATGAGGCGATTTTATCAGTTATTCGTCAGTGGCATGCATCTCAGCCTGTATAATATGGTATCTCAGTTGGGAAAGATACCAAAAAAATATACATACCCTGACCCCCTACACAATTCTTAGATGACATTCTCCTTATTATTGAAGATGAATAATACATATTTTATACTAATATTGGTGTTTTATTTATATATCCTCCTGTCCCTTTTTTAGTTTTTAAAAGGTTAGTGCCTACTGCTTCTAATGGCCTATGCACACCACGTTTTTTAAACGCGCCGGTGCCGCGCATTTGTATCGATACAAACGTGTTTTTTTTTGTTTCAGTTTCAATGTATAAGTAGAATTAAATGATAATGATGATCATTCCTCACAGTACACAATTCCTTCCAACTCTTCACAGCGCCTTCGCCTTACACATTCAAATGCTCGAAAATATTTTCCCACATTCTCCTTGTAGGTATGCTTTCGAGCATGAGCGCTCTTGTTGTACCCCAACGCACCTCCTTATTTGTGTTGAGGAACTCCCACTACACTTCCAGTTTGGGTATTTGTTACCCGTTCACGACGATTTGAAGGTCCACTTTCCGAAGTCGAACTAAATAAGTAGGTAAGAATTAAAAGCCGTTTAAGGATTGTATTCGTCAATTTTACCTATGAAATTGCACGAATTCATTTTAAAAAGTACTTACGCCATTATTTCGTACTTTAAACAAAGCACATACAATGCCACCAACCACTTGAAATTCCCGCCTCTCGTTGAGTTGAATCAACTGCAGTGTACAAGTTGCGTTCGAAAACTATATCTATATCACATAACGTACAAGTCCAATTTAAATTGTTATCCAAGGTCAATATTATTTGATTTATATTTCACTATGTTTTGTACGTATTGTTTTATGATATATTCTGTTTTGGAAATATATTATCTTATGTTTCAATACTAAAAGAAAACCGTAACTTACCAAAAATAAAAAAATTATACTTCCGAACGTCGCTGGCAAACATTACAAACCAGCCATAGACAAAGTGAACAATTCAGAAGGCGGCCTAATATATGTATGTCATAATATGAAATTTAGCCAGGCAGTTTACGGGCGTGAAGTGAATTGCCTGGAACTTGCATGGATGTTTAAAAGTTCATAATACGGCCCCTGGGCTCTAATAAAAGTATTGATTATGTCAAAATGTTGTTTTAATTATTTATTAGGTTATAAACTTACGTAACTGATCGAATAGTTTCAAGCTACGTCTGGGGTTCGTAATCATAGCAGTGTGTGTGATAACCAAGTATGAAAATTAACCTCTTGTCTGTCGGTATACAAGACATTGAGATACAAAAAATACATTGTGTCCTACCATACGTACCAACACAAAGGGTTAATTAATATGTCACATGATAGTTTTAATACTTTGATTAACTCAAACGGGAATAAGGAATAAAACAACAACTTAGCTTAAGCTAAAATTACAATGTAATAATAAAAATATATAAATACGTATACAGCGTAATGTAATGGCATATACATAAAATCACGTCGCAACAAGCACGGTTACACAGTAGCTGTTGCGCAGTTCGATTAGTTGCACTTCTGCTCACCCACTGCATGCTCCACCTCTTCCTTCATTTGCCTGACTAAGCCATTGAATTTGTTGCCCTCGATTATTAGAATCTGTAATGAAGTGATCAAATTTTAATTTACGTCCCTTTTCGGCAGTAATTTTAATACGAGGATCAATAACCCCCTTCCCAATCGTCCCAATCCCCGATTCTCCAACAACACTTAAATTCCTAACACTTGTTACGCGTCCGGTGTTTCGGCTGTCCATAGGCGGCGCCGATTGCTTACCATCAGGTGATCCGTTTGCTCGTTTACCGACTTATAACACGAAAAAAAATTCAAAGCGAGTCTTTTACCACGCATGGAATTTGGTCGACCAAGGTTGTCAATGATCAATAAACAGTACGGTTAAACAAATACCAGTAGACGATTACTTACTTTTCTGAACGGTGTGAGTGTGCCTCCCTCGTAGTCCCATTGTGAGAGATCCGTCTGATCAGTGACATTGACATCAAAGCTAGCCAGGGCCTCTTCCGATAGTCTAGACTCTTCCATGTTGGCGTAGAGCGTTTCTCCAGGTTCATCTGTAAACAAGTAATCATGTCAGAAGGTAATACCGGTAAGCGCGCCGGCAGGGTACATCTTTATTTTTTAACTTTGCCCCCACACTAAGCTTTTTTCCTATGTTGTGGCTGCGTTTACAAACATACAAATTCACAAATACATCAAACCCAGACCCAAAAGAACTATTTGTGAAACACACAAAGAGTTATATCAATCGCCCGTTTTGTGTTATCCCGCGCCACTTTTCACGTAGTAATCCGAGTTCTACGTAATAAACATACCTACATATACAACGCAGGCCTCGTACCGTTATTAGACCGCGTTGCTCTAATGCCTACATACTACATCGATAAAAATATTAATTAGTCACACAAAATATATAAACGATAACATGATAGAGAATACAACAAAAATGTCAATACAAACATAAATATTGTTAGTTAGTCTGTGTGATATTTACAAAACAGTAACATACCTTCTGAGGAGTAAGTTTTGCAGATCCAAATGATGTACTGGAATGTGTAGGGCATGTTCTTCTGCACTGCTTTATCTATCTCACTTTGGAGTGACGCAAACAGGGGCACGCTGATAGCAGCCGGAATGTTAAGGATCCTGGAAAAATATAACAACGCTTGTCTATTACTTTGTCTTTATAACCACTACATAGTATGAATAACGAAACAGCCGTTTTTTCTGTCTGTCCTTTCCCTATCTTTGAAACTACTCATCAGATTTTAATGTGGGGTTTTTGATAGGTAAGATTTATGCGCTACGCTGTAGATATGTTTGTCATCCAGATTATTACTGGTGGGTTTCTACCAGTGCTTTATGGAAAGATGCGTGCTATGGATGTGCGCTATAGATGGTTGCGAATGGCGTAGCTATATGCAGAACAGAGTACCTACAGCAGTTACTTTGCGGCAATTTTGTTATACAATTAACCTTCTAAGATGTTTTATTTATTACCTTTCATTGAGGACTAGTCCGACATGTTGCTGATCATTAGACAATATGTTCTTGATGAGAGCTTTCGTCCTGTCGTCTGCATTCTCCTCAGCCAGTGTAGTGAGCAGTGTCCTAATTTGTTGTATGCAGTTTTCTTCCTGTAATTAACACAATTATTTGACTTTATATTATATACAGATAAAGCAAATATTGTGAAATAATATTATTATGTTACTTTGTTTATTTTAATGACTAAAGAGTGAGTATATCCCAATAATACTAGTTTATATGTTTACCCGACCAGGGATTGAACCTGGTGCCTCTTGCTCAGCAGTAAGCGAAGCGCAGCAGCAACTAACAACCACTTGAAGTAGTTATACATAAGGTGTAAGCAATAAGGAATTCTCATTATTTTTATTTGTAACATTTGATGTGATAATATCACATCATAATAACATTATGACTCATTATGGTGTATTTATGATAAAGTTATAGGTCATACACAGGAAATGTGTTTATCTACTAAATGTGTTCCTATTTACCAACAAATTCCTGATAACTAAACATATTATCAGAACAAATTACTACTACATGAACAAATTACTGAATTTTTTGTTATTGTTTTGTAGAACAAACAAAGTTTAACACATTAAATGGCACGTCAGTCACTTGTGACTGGTTAGTGAAGGTGTTACCTTCAGCACTTTCTATCGGCAGTCAAATGCTGTACAAGAAGTTACTCAAGTAAAAATACTTACTTTTCTCTTAGTAATATTGATGACTGTGGTGACACCAAACACACCATCGCTGCCGTCATCCTCATCATCGTCCAAATCATCCAGCCCATCATCTAGGCACTGTTTCACAACACTGCCCACATAGTTTTGAGCTGAAATTCAAACAAGTTGTAGTTATAATATTACACATTAGCCAATTAGAACAATATTTTATTTTTATTTTTTTTTTAATAAGTTATCTGAAGTTCTGTCAAAAGGAGATGGCGGGACGAACTCAACAGCTAATGTTCCACAACTTTTAAACGTTAGTAAACTTTTTGCAGTGGGAGACCCTGTAATAATCATAAGACAGGTCCAGACATGTAAATAGGACTTTTATTCTTAGGATTTATATCACAAGTCCCGGGGCCACCACCTACATCTTAACATTTATAGACAATACTTTTTTACTATAATAATTTTTTTAAGATTCTAATGCACGAAATTAGCGGATTTCAGTAACCACACTTAGCTTCATAAAAATTCTGAATATCTTTAAAAAATGGTCTTTTTTGCAACCTTATTCGAACTGCCGTAATTTTTTAATACTTACAGATAATGATTTGGGCAAGGCCACCCAAGTCTACATTGGCCTTGAGGAACAACTGCCGCAGCAGCTGCTTGATGCCGTGGAAGTCGCAGTCCTCAGGATTACGACCTTCAAAGTCAGCCATCAAATCCTAAAACAAACAGAACAAGTATTAATCATCATATTGGTTATGCTACACGTAGCTACTTATCAGATTGCATTGCATTCAATTTCATAATATTTTGTAAACAAAAAAAGGTGAAATCACTGAGACAATGCTTTAAAACGGGTATTAACATCGAATAAATGAAATACAATAGAATAAAATAACGATGTGATAGTTAAACAGGATATATTCGCAATAAAAATAAACAAAAACTCGAGGCCGGAGGCGGCATGCCATGTGATTTTAGGGTTATGAATTTGATTTACCTCCTTGTCACCGATGTAGTTTCCATCGGAATCAAAGTCTGGATCCTTTTCATCGCCAGACGGCTGTTCTTCTTCACTGTCACTATCGTGAACTTCTATTTCCTTATTCTTTTTATTCGACATTTTTATTCACCGACACACTTGCACGCCGCACGACACAAACAATAACCACAGACAATAAATGAAACGACGTTCTGACGTTTCCTTTCAGAAGTCAATCAATGCTCATTTCATTCACCATCGAGTAGAGTAGAATAAATGAATGAACGGAAGTAATAGAGCTGGACGGTAGCCCGCGAAATCTAAAACTTAGGTTTTTTTTGTAATTTATAACTCGATAGCGGCCGGCATGATAATAAACCATTATAGTGACATATTATAATATGTTTTCGGGTTTATATCTTTTTTTAATAATGAGTTAAAGGTCTAAAATAATAGGTAGTATATTTCTAAGTTGATATTTTATTGACTATAATTTGATTTACGTATACAAACTCATATTAAAGAATAAATAAAACAATAAATTAAAATATTTCTTAGTTTTCAGTATTCTTTATTTCTTATTTTAGAGAAATAAGTTTATTGAAAAGTTTTACTTTTTATAGATGTTTAGAAGCAGTGTGAAGTACGACCAAGATGTCTTGATTATCTGTAAAATAAAAATAAAAATATAGATACACAATGTATTATGCCCGGTTTACATTATTCCAGTCCAGCGATCCAGTCCAGTACTGGATTGCTTACTGGACTGGATCTGTTACGTCTACATTATTCCAGTTATTTAGAAGCCGTTGAAGTGTGAACACTACAGTGACAATGATTTCAAGAAGAGATCAGTTTCGAAAATGTTTTCAACGTGCTCAATCACGTTGGACTGGATTGCTTACTGGACTGGATCTGTTACGTCTACATTATTCCAGTTATTTAGAAGCCGTTGAAATGTATTATTATTTACTAGTTAAAATATATTTTAGTATTATTTACTGGATTGCTTACTGGAAAAATGTAAACCGGCAATCCAGTAAGCATTCCAGTCCAGTAACTGGATTCGCGATCTACTTTTCGGTCCAGTGCGATCAATCCAGTGCAACTGGAATAATGTAGACGGCCAATCCAGTGCCATTCCAGTGCTGACGAAGTACACACGTGTTGGTTGTTTTTGCGGACTTTTTTTGCGAAGAAAAAGGATTTAACAATGGTGAAGAAATTATCTGAAGACGAAACTATAAAGTTTGTCTCTATATAGGTACAGAGATAATTTTTGAAATACAGTAGAACTCCAATTATCCGAACTCCGACTATCCGAATCGCCGATTATCCGAATCACAAAAATTGACAAAAAAAGTCTAAGTGCGCTATTATTCTCCCCCCCCCCCGCGAAGCCAGTGTTTGTCAAGTCTTGACTTGACTTGTCTTAACTTGCCGTTGTGCCTACGCTGACTTCCCCCGCAATTTAATTCAATAAAAAAATAGTGCAATATCAAAACGTACCTTTTATTCTCTTCAATGGCAATTTTTTTGAAAAAATCCGATTATCCGAATATTTGATTATCCGAATGGGTCCCGGTCGCAACTTCTACGAATGCTACGAAGCTTCTACGAATAGTCTATACAACGTCTACGAAAATACAGTTTACGTCACGACAGCACTTTCATCCCAATCATATTCTTAAATGGTTGGCGGGCCACAACTGTGCGCTTCTCACGAAACTTTTTGCCTCGCACAGCAAATTCCGAACCGATACAACCTTCAAACCGGGTGTTGTTGCGGGTGTCCATGGGCGGCGGAGATCGCTTACCATCAGGTGACACATCACCGTTTGCTCTCTATTTCATAAAAAAAGAAAACCGCAAACGCAATGAGACAACTACTCAAGTTCTATCAAAATCCTACTGAACGACAACGCAATACCTACTATGAAAAATCTACGCAACGGCTACGCAACCTCTTTAATGAACTTTGAGAATAGCATGCTGTTCACCTAAATATTTACCTATGAAGCATGATAAGTACGGAGCTTTTAATCTTTCGGGTTGCTTTATACCAGCCGCTTTCGTAGAGGGCATCCGATAGTCCTTGGCTCTGTAAGAAATGCGTTTATTGATATTTAATATTACAATATTAATACAATATTGCCATATTTTATTTATTTATTAATTTAATCTTTAATGTACACAATACAATAAAATAGTGGTACATAAGGCGAACTTAATGCCATATGGCATTCTCTACCAGTCAACCTTAGGGTTTAAAGAGAAAGTCTGCGAAAATAAGGTATGGAGATATATCTTTTATAACTTTTACATTTAAAAAATAATATGCATTTTCAGCCCTCGAAAGTATTATTATGTTGAGTATGTTTTGTGATTATGAATCCCATGTAATAGAGGTGAATCCATTGCCATCTACCGGTCATAATTCCAGACTCCATGCTAGGAAGAGCTCAATAATGTTTCATACGCCTAAAACCTATATAAGTAGAAAATAAAACGAAAATATCTTTGAGGTTTTCTACACGCATTGTTTCCAAACTGCCCTATTTAAATAAAATGGGTCACAGCCTTGCAAGTCATGTACCTAATAGCTACCATTAAGTAGTGACTTTGAAGATGCACCTTATTTAAAAAAGGGCGGATTCCATAAGGTCCCCTCTTCCTTAAAATGCACGTACACATCAAGCTATAATGACCAGTTTATCATAGTCTCGCTTTGTTTGACCATTCCACATATTTAAAGGTCAGGTTATACTGGTTATTAATGGCTTGATGTGTAAGTAAGAAAAAAGTCCGTGGACCACTAATAAAAGGATATTGCGGATATGTTTCCGATCTTCCTTATTGAATCGAACAGAAACAAATTGGACAATTCATGTGTCCTGTAACCATTTTACTTGTTTACGGTTTCTCTATTTGTGTGCTTTTTGATTTAGATTTAGATTTAAGGAAATTTGTTTTATCCGTGTTTTTATTTTTAACGTAAACAATTGTATAGCTAATAGGTTTTAGCTTATATTCTTTTTACGTGACTTCTCTCGCCTTGGGCGAGGCGAGAGGGAGTGTCAGACTCTTACTGACTAAAAACTATCCTGTTCCTACTCCTGCGTTTCGACCCGGAGCCCCGGTAACCCGCCAGGTAGATCCCAGAAGGGGTAGAGATACCTAAACAATGTGTCTAGTTTTCACCAAAAGATAAATATTAAGAGTTCATGCAAAGTGAGTGAGAGAGAACCTGAAGAGGTTTAGATATCATCTTACCGACTCAAGTAACCTCTGTCCGTACCAGCAGAGCAGCCATGTTTGCGACAATGCTGTCGTCATGAAAGACTTGTATACCATCTCGTTCCATTTCTCCACTATCTGTAGAAAAACAAAAATCAGCAACGATATCTGGCGATGCCTCTTGGTCTTGCAAGTTAGGTACTTCATCATCAATAGATATACATACTTCTTTACTCGGTGCTAGCTTCTGCAAGCGTCTTCGCCCGCGTGCCCGTGTGTTAAACAGTAGCCTATCGGCGGCAACGGGTGAAGTACCAATACTTACCTCCTAACTGATAAAAGTCCAAATATTACACAACTTGAAAAAAAGTTTCATTGCTTTAGTTTTCATACATTAGTTACTATTTCGATTAATTTACTTTAAAGAAAAAATGCTTATTTGGAGGTATTGGCACTTCGCCGTTGCTATGTATTTGTCCAGATCATAACATAATCTACCCCTGTCTTACATTTCATCTTGATCCCTCCAACCATTTCTTGAATAAGTAACAAACATACACACAAACAAAAAAACTCACAAACTATCGCATTTCTATGTTATTAAGATATAATATGATCACCATATCAGCCACAAGACAACTGCTGAACATAGACATAGGTCTATGTTCAGCATAAGTAATATATAGCCACGCCTTTGTTTACACTCTCGGAGGCGTCACGTGCCTACAACTATACCAACGTCAATAGACAGACAGACAAAACAAACAAATAAAATGTTAGCACCTGCCATAACAGACAGGACGCTGGTGCATTTTCCTCAAGCCTCTATACTTGGAGTATACATATCAAAGTGTTTTATCTAAAAACAACTTCCTATTTGGCCAAGAACGGGTGCTAAAGGGAGTAAAGGGTGCTATTCACTTCTTTGTTAAAGTTGTCAACATCACAACTTTTGTTGTTTGAAGAGATATGCTGAGGTGCACAATGTAGCATTCAACTTTTGCTGAGCCAAATCTGCTGGGTTCCATCTAATAGGAGACGAGACAGACATTTCGCTATATTCAGAGTCAAATGACTCTATGTTGTTTGGTTGGGTACTTAACCCAGTCCTTAGCAATAGTTTTCGATACAAAATCGTTACTAAGGAATAGTTTTAGGAATCATTTAATGTCTCTGAGTGCGACAGTAGAAGTAAGTCCAATTTTTTCAATGACAGACGGTGGCTGTTGTGTTGGCAATCGATACTCTCAATAAAGCCTTATAATCCGCTATCACCAGGGAGAGGTAAACGTCGTTGCCTTCCGGGTAAGCGATATTTTTTGCGATATCGAGTTATAACATCATCCGATCGAGATATAAGCTAATTCGGAATACATGCATAACTTAAATGTCGCTTACCCTCTTGGCTATACTATAGCTACATAGGTACTATGTAAAACCCACTTTTAATTAGTTTTTGAAAACGTTACTCTGCAATAGAATTTTCTCCTGTATCGTGCGCGGTGGTGGTGATAGTTTACAAACATACAATTTCACATACACATAACATACAGACCGGAAACAACAATCTGTGAATCAAACAAAGAATTGCTTCGTGCGGGAATCGAACCCGCTACACGTTTCGTGGCAGCCACCGCACCAATCGTGAAGGCATAGCGGTTCTGTCATTAAATGAATTACCGAAACCGGATGCAATTTCGGACGTTACTCCCTAGTCCTCCTTACTACTATTATGTGTTAATATACGGTGCAGAATGACTCACCACACAACAGAAGCCACAGAAACAAATGATAATAGAGCTGTTGAAGAAGTTGACGAGCAGAGCAAAGCTGAACATCTCCTCCACGTCGCCGGAGAGCCTGGCAATACAAGTCTTTACTAAATCGGGATAGATACGGAAATCCTTATAAAGTTTGAGTTAAAATGAGCCATCTTAGATTTCAACTGGCCCGCTGTTTGTCAGTATGTTAGTAATAGAATCTTCAAAATTAGTTTATTCTGTTTTGTTTAGGGTTAATTAAGAAATCATCTTTGTAGTTTGCTTACAAACATTTCACATTGAAACTTGTTCTTTTTGTTTTAAAACAATGTAGGTAAATAACATATCTATGTATAAGAGCCGCAAAAAAAATTCCACTTATATAAGTTCCTACAAGACATAATAAGTCTAAAATTACCTGCATTCATATACAGTAAAATAATGATACATAAAACCAAAACTGATAGCTACACAAATGGAGAAAGATTGTACAATCAGCTACAGATCGAGCTATGCAAAACCAATTTATCATAGACTCGCTTTGTATGATCTTTCAACACATTCAAAGATCAGTTTATACTGATTTAGTATAGTTTCTAACATTTTGCACAGCATCTACGCGAATATCCCTTTGTCTAACATTTTACATGCAAATGAAATTGATGGAATGAATCGCTATCGTTTAGAATCGATTCAACGTCAAAATGAGAATCGAGTTGACCCGAGTTGCTTGGGGATAAGTCGAATTTTATTGATAAAGTAAACTGCATACTGCAAATGAACAGCTTAGGGTCCTTGCTTGCTTTGTAGAATATTGTTTTGTTTGATTTACTTTAGTTTTATTGGGATTTTATACATTTCGAAATAACTACACGGGTGTGAAAAGGTGTGATAGTAAAAGGTAAGCGAAGGAATGGGTAGAGACAAAATAAATGTAGCACAGGATAACTATTACTTTTCAGCTTCCCTAATTAAATAAGTTCACACATTCAAATAGATATACACCAGGTATGTTTTCAAAATTAAAAATCTATTTAGTTCGTCAGTTGGGTAATGAAAATACTTATATTTTGGCATATAAATAACAATACTTAGATAAAACGTCAAAATCATTTCTATGTATAAAACGTACCTAGAAGTAACGTCACGCAATGTTTCAAATCAATATATCTTCGAAAGTATTTGTTTCCGTAAAAAAAAAATGAAAACACGCGTGTAATGTTTTAATAGAATCTACAAGACGGACATTAAAAGAAAAAAAAATGTTATCTTACCCTATTATAGATTGTACAACCAATTACTAAGAATTTTCTAAAATGGTATTTATGGGTTTTTATTTTTTATCGGAAAATCGCGTTAGATTTCTTTAGTTGATGAGCCATTGACATAGTTGTACATACCTGACCAGGGCCCGATGTCTCTCTACAATAGCGGAAAGGTCCCTCTGGTGTCTGACTTCCCAATCCTTATCATTGAATGTATCGACCATGTCCTTATGCTTTTGTGCATAGCCTTGGCAGTATTCACCTGTAAAATAGAGTTAATTAAATATGGATCACGGATATTAATGTGGCCAATTCATGACTTAATGTGGTATTGCGTTGTTAGCGCAGTAGCTGGATAACCGATAGCGAATAGCGGCAATTGTCCAACGTATGGCGGGTTCCTTTCCCTCTTAAAGTGTTTTGTTGTGTGGGTGAGGTTACCGAAGGCCCAATTACCTCCCTTCCCATTCTTTCCAATCCCCGATTCCCCAACAACTCTTAAATTCCTAACCCCAAAAAGGCCGCAACGCACTTGTAACGGCTCTGGTGTTTCAAGTGTCTATTGGCGGCGGCGATTACTTACCTACCGTCAGGTGATCCGTCTGCTCGTTTACCGGCTTATTCAATAAAAAATATATTATGTATTGTTGTTACGTGTAATATTCATAATACATAATTATTATGAAATTATGTACATATTTATAAACGAATCCACGAGAGGAAAAGTCAAAGCGTGGGTTAGCGTTTTTCTATTTCCATGAGGCGTAATTTAATGATGTTTTCCTCATGAAACATATTATTATTTTGATTTTTGGTAATTAGCATAAGGTTGGACGGTATGAGTAATGGAACCTGTGTACCTATTTGTAATGGAATTAGAAACAGTACGGGAAATTGATTAATTAGACAATCTGTCCCGGCAGAGACTGGCTTGAAATGTAATTGGATTAGGAAACACGGGTTTTGTAATTTGATCCCTAATTTATTTTTACTTGAGTTTGCAATTGACGTTTCTCTTTTACAAGGTATATAGATTATAGGAGGTCCATGGTCAATAAGCGGACTGCCATTAGCTGTTCGTGTTAGATTTGAAGTAATCGAAGGCAAACTTTTTACCATCATTAGAATACAAAATACTAAAGTACGCAAGTACCTAGTTACGAAAACGAATTACGCCTCTGTATCGACACGTCATACGCACGCTTTTGTCTATTAACGATTACAAGACGAATGCTTACTTCTTGTCTTTGTATCCACGTCGCGCTATTTGGCTGCAAACATTCGTCTTGCGATAGTCAATTTAGCGAGCTTATGATGTGCGGTTATATGAACAATGAACCTAACTTATTAACGTACATCGACAAGGAAATTGTTTCCACGATTCTAGACCAGTATCGACAAATAAATCGAAGACTGCTTTGCAATCGAGATGTCAAGACTATTGTTCGTCGTAGCTTTAACGTTCGAGATAAAATACAGCTCAAAGACAAAGCCTAAGTTTAGTCGAAATATCAAAGTGCTAAGGGCATTTCAAACAAGTTCATTATGAAGTATATGACAGTCTGTGTTTGCTATTTCTTGTTCTGTCGTCTACAGACATCGTGTGAGACATAGCGCCATTTAATCAAGGTGAGGGCAGATACGGATTAAGCTATTAAATTACAGTAGAGCTACAATGGCATATGGATTAAATTGTTGTAGTATTTTTGTTTATATTTTTAAGATAAGTTTAATTGGCGTTAGAAGTGGTATGTTAAAAAAACCCAAAAATAAATTAAGTTTGTGTGCCCCAAAGTCGCCTATGTCTCTTATGGATTTTTTTAAGCTTAATACTCGTGTTGCATGAAAGGCGTCAAGATTTTCATCATTTGCAGAGATAGACATGCAGAACATCATGCGGGTAATATGAACGGAATGAATGTATGAATAAATATTTGTATGAACTTTAATGTGCTTTGTCAAAACTACGGTAACTATTGTAGTTGAGTATCTTGAAACAGTTTAATAGGTTTATAGTAAACCGTTAAAGATCCCATAATAATATGGACCCTATAGAGAGTGAACTAAGTTCACAGGACTTATGGTACTTTCCACCAGAGATATGCTACGTAGCTATGGTACGAAGATGTAATAGCTAAGCTGTAACACTATGAGACCGTTTTCACCGATATATAGACACTCTACTGATAACTTATGCGGCTAATCCGGCCCTGGATATAAGGGCGGGATACCGACTTCAAACGTCAAACCCATTCTAAGGCCTTAACGTGCCAATAAACCCGTTTCAATTATAAACTTTTGTTAATTTTAAAGCCTTTGATCTTATTATTGTTGATCCTTTACTTTCGTTTTTGTGACAGAAAATTTGTTTGGATTATTGAATAAGTTTAGGAAAGGAAAGATTTTTGAAGTGTCGAAACATTTGAAGTGAGCTCGATCGCGTTCTCGCCCGTCATTGCTCTTACTCAATGACGGTTGGCGATTTCAAACTTAGAAATTATAAGCCCAGGGGCCGTATTATGAACTCTTATTTCCAGTCAGTTTACGCCGTGAATTGAATTGCCCGGCTAATTCGTATTATGAACACTATTGCCAGCCAGTTAGTGGTCACGTGACAACACAAACCGATTTCTGCACGACTTTTGGCTGGCTGGCTGGCGTTACGCGTATTATGAATGCTATTTCGACGTTTCAATTCTCATGTTAGTTGTCAAATTACGACTTTCAAAACAATTCAATAAAAGCGTCTTACTTGCAGCTTAAACTGAATTGCTTAGTCTTGAAAAGTTTGTTTTAGGGTTTTTATTTAGTGTTTTTATTATAATGTGTGAGGAATTGGTAATATTTGATTTTTTGGCAAGTAGTGACGAGGAGCCGAGGCGCCAAATAGCCATACAGCGTAAAATACGCTAACAATGTGACCCATTCTCGATCGATGACCGTGAATTGGTTAAAAGGTATAGGCTTACCGAGGATTTAGTGCGAATCTTTGCGATGTGCTTAAACCTCATGTCTGTGCAAAAAACATAAAAAAAAACATCAATTGCAAAAACATCCAGAAGATGTCAGCCAAAACTTCCCATCGACATCAACAGAAGAGGCTTTTATTGTCTGACGAAATCCGAAACTACAATGGAGAATATACCACCTCAGGCATGAATGTTCACGTGGGTGACGTGGCATTACCAAGGAAGAGGTGCACCGGCTACTCATAGAAATAAGAAAACAAAAATTGAAAATCGAAAATAAAAATTCAACAAGTACTTGTTGCAACCGAATAAAATTGGAAATAAAGGAGAAGGGGACTTTTGGGCCCAGCAGTTAACTAGTTGAAATGTATATTAAAAAAAAACGTCATATTTTTCTAAGGGAAATCACAAAATATGGTACCTTGTTTCTATCTAGGAAGCGAGAAAACTTAAATTAAGTTATAAAACTAAATACTCATTTATGTATAACGGTACTCTGTGATTTAAACTTCTTAAAACACTTCTGTCTGACATCAGTCAGTCACCGATTGACAGATGACACTCGTTCGTTGTGTTTCGTTCTGAGTGCGCACGTATTTTCCATGTTTTATTGTTAAACCCCACGACCTCGGCATTATAAAGGACTTTTGACGGATCTTGCATCTCTCATCGATTGCGACTGTTCGCAGTAACTCTGTTGGCAGAAGAGTCTTGGAAGATGAGGCGATTTTATCAGTTATTCGTCAGTGGCGTGCATCTCAGCCTGTATAATATGGTATCTCAGTTGGGAAAGCAAAAAATATACGTACCCCGACCCCCTACACAATTCTAAGATGACATTCTCCTAATTATTGAAGATGAATAATACATATTTTATACTAATATTGGTGTTTTATTTATATATCCTCCTGTCCCTTTTTTAGTTTTTAAAAGGTTAGTGCCTACTGCTTCTAATGGCCCATGCACACCACGTTTTTTAAACGCGCCGGTGCCGCGCATTTTTATCGATACAAACGTATTTTTTTGTTTCATTTTCAATGTATAAGTATACAAAGCACATACAATGCCACCAACCACTTATAATTCCCGCCTCTCGTTGAGTTGAATCAACTGCAGTGTACAAGCTGCGTTCGAAAACTATATCTATATCACATAACGTACAAGTCCAATTTAAATTGTTATCCAAGGTCAATATTATTTGATTTATATTTCACTATGTTTTGTACGTATTGTTTTATGATATATTCTGTTTTGGAAATATATTATCTTATGTTTCAATACTAAAAGAAAACCGTAACTTACCGAAAATAAAAAATGTATACTTCCGAACGTCGCGTCGCCGGCAAATATTACAAACCAGCCATAGACCAAGTGAACAATTCAGAAGGCGGCCTAATAAATGTATGTCATAATACGAATTTTAGCCAGGCAGTTTACGGGCGTGAAGTGAATTGCCTGGAACTTGCATGGATGTTTAAAAGTTCATAATACGGCCCCAGGTTTCCTCACGATTGTTTCCTTCACCGTTTGTGAGGTGTTAATACTCATGTAAAGAACAAACAAACGCTATTTCTAACTTTTATACATGGTGTAACAAAAAGGGGGTATACATATTAAGTGCACGGTTTCTAGATAACAAAACAAACGAAACGGAAAGGGTTTTTAAAGTCATGTTTTCATAGAAAGAAGTTATGAATTTTTCCAATACATAAGATTCCAGAAACCGAACATCAAAACTAGGTAAATACAGGTATTAGGCTATCAGATTTACAAAATAAATGTTTCGTAATATTAGCAAGTAACCCCCCTGTAGTGTTGTGATGATGAGTATGATTTAAAATCAAGAACCATGCGACACCAAGTATTTGGTACCAATTTTTTATAAACGTATTTTGAGCTGAAACTTCGTGTAGAGATTCTATTCAACCTGTATTCTTCAGTGCTTCTTGATATATATGGGTATTTTGTTACAGGCTGTATAATCCAAATGTTTCACCATTATGTTACAAACTTACCGAGTGGATAACTATGGACCAGCTGCTTATCCAAAGGTACGTAGACCAGTCTGCGTATCCTCACTGCCAGGAGGTCGAACTGGGTGGTGATATGGCTCAGGAAAATGCAGAATAACAAATCCCCACATAACATAAACCATATTGTTATCAGACCTGTAAATAAAGAAAAGCAACGTCACGCCTTTTATCCAGAAAGGGGTAGACAGAACTGCACATTACGGCAAGCAATGCCGCTATACAATGTACAGCCACTTTTCACCATTTGTGTTACAAGTTCCCTGTAATAAGGGGTGAGCCTATTGCCATTTACTGGGTACAATTCCAGACTCCGTGTTACCACTGAGAATTTTCGAAAACCGTAAAAGCCTAGTAATACTTTGTCCGCTCCGGGAATCGAACCCGAGACCCCTTGCTCGGCAGTCGCACTTACGACCACTCGACCAATGAGGCAGACACTTATAAAACAATTCATCATATTAATATGAATATGTAACACAATATTAAAATAATTTAGCTTTATATATAACCTATAAAGGTACATATCTATATTTTAAAGACATCAATAACAGCGGGTAGGTACCGAGCTATGAAACTTAGTTCATCAAATTCTTTCTTTGAAAATGTATTACAAACCTTCCGCGCCAAATCCGACCCGACCGGGTCGCGTCAAACCGCCTAGCGCTCAGTAGCGACCGGGACGCGGTCAGATAAGGTCGTGTAGAGAGGAGATCGTGCGTGCGCGTCATAACAAAATGGCAGCCAGAGTAGTGTTGATTACAGAACAACAATTGCTCATTGAAGTTTTAGCAAAGTATCGTGAATTACCCGTGTTGTGGGATATTACACATAAACATTACAATCATCGCGATGTTCGAAAAAAAGCGTACGAATATTTGTTAGAGTATTATAATGAATACGATAAAACGGCTACAATATACACATTGAAAAAGAAAATCGAGAATATGCGATCAGCATACAAACGAGAAATAAAAAAGGTTTGTGATTTTATGTTTATATAACAATGGGATTTAAAATAAAAAGTATTTAAGTATTAAAAATGTTATTGTGATTGTTTGACGCTCAGTGTTGCCACTTAAGTATTCAAATTAACACGAAATTACAGTAAATAAAATAAAATAAATTATGCTATAAAGTAACTTTAATTTTATGTTTATATTACTTATTTTTTATTTTTAAATAGTTACTAGTATAAACATTATATTTTATTTTATTTTACTTCCAGGTGGAGAAAGGTGTAGTTGACGGTCAGCCATACACGCCATCACTGTGGTATTTTAATCATTTAAAGTTTTTGGATCAGGAATACACTAGTTTGGATTATGACAGCGATACAAACTTAACTTATGTAAGTGGAATTATATTTTAAGTAGTTACTGTTACAATAGTACGTACTAATATAATCTATCTATACTAATACTAATATTATAAAGCTGAAGAGTTTGTTTGTTTGTTTGTTTGAACGCGATAATCTTTGAAACTACTGGTCCGATTTGAATTATTCTTTTTGTGTTGGATAGCGCATTTATCGAGGAAGGTTATAGGCTATATAAAATCACGCTATGACCATTAGGAGCCTAGCAGAACGTGGAAGTAGCTAGTATTTTATAACTAGTTATTCGAACTCAATACTTCTATTGAAATGTCAATGAATGAAAGCGTGATTATTTTTGTATTTGAAAACTGTTTTATTTTTACTGAATATATCATTAGTTTTGTTGGGATGTAATCACAAAATGTTGAATATGCTACTCCTTAAACAGTTAAATCATAAAGCTGAATCCAAGCAAAATAATCTGCCCAGAGTTAGAGCTTGGAAATAAATTAATTAAAGTTTAATAAATCTAAATTAATAACGAGTTATTTCCTAAAATTTTAGGGACCTGTACCCAAAAAGGCGAAAACGAGAATGCATGAACAAAATGTGGAGGACGATGATGCCCTAACGTCATCATCAGATGGTGAGACACTAGATGATGAGTCTGCCGAAGCCTTCGGGAAAACAGTCACGTGTACACTAAAAGAGCTTCCTAAGTTACAGCGATGTTTAGCAGAGAAATTAATGTCTGAAGTTTTATTTTACGCCAAAATGGACCAATTACATTTGAGTTCTATGATTACTTTAAATAATGATGGTGAGAATACGGAATAAAAAGTAGGTACATTAAAATTTGAACCGTATTACAGAAGTTTTAACTGTATTTTTGTAATTGGTTGCTTGATCTGTTAAGATTTAAAGATTGTTATGCTGTGATTTTAGTGTTGAATAAGTGTCTATTTTAGCTGTTTAATTCTATGAGATGATTTTAAATCGTTACCTTGTAAACTCCTTGTCTTATTCTTACTTAAACTTCTTCCATATAAATATAATATTTCTTCCATAAAATATTAAGAAATAATGGGAAAGTTCACAATCTGATAAAAAATGTTGTCTAGGTACGTTGCAGAATTATAAATAAATAAATCTCCGTTTTTCAATCTACTTTTTTATGATAATTAGTACTGTCGTCGATTAGAGTTTAATGAATGTTAACTGCCAATTGTAATTTTAATAACAGTATTTAATGTAAACCAAATATAATTTTCCAGAAAAATGTGGTCTATTTTTTGTTTAGCAACATTCTATTGTGTGAAGTTAAAATTTGGTACAGCGCCATCTAGCGGTACAAAGTAACAAACTAAGTTTGTTGTGGGACATACGAGTACGACGACGTGTAGAAAATAAAATTATGTGCACAAAACTTATAAACGGGAAAGCAGTGTGACACTGTAATAATGAAAGACTTAAGTAATAGAGGAACTTATCTATTAAAAGACGCACAACAACGTTATTTGTAAGACATTTTAAAGGTTTCTGTTAACGTAGCGTAAAAACTGGTCAATGTGATATCAACGTGAGTATCAATTTTTTTATTACCTATAGATAAATAAATCAAATAACGTGATGGATGGATAGAAACATAACAACGCCATCTGTTGGTGGCATCATTTACATTAGGAACCTTAAAAAATATTTCAAAATAGAAAGAGCAAAATTAATTACTTTCTTCTTTTGACAGCACATCGCGATAATGTTGCAGTTTTGTAAACGTTGAACATTAGCTTATCGAGAATGAACCTTTTGTATTGAGTGACAGAGATTAATTTTGCCGGTGATAGGATATCAGTTGTTGGCGGTTGGCGGTGGCTGGGTAACTGGCTGCCGCGCATCGTGTAGTGGGTTCGATTCCCGCACGGAGCAACTCTTAGTGTGATTCACAAATTGTTGTTTCGTGTCTGGGAGTCATTTGTATGTTTATAAACGAATCCCTGACAGAAGGAAATCCTATTGTGGGGCAACGTTTTTTAAATAAAAACAAGTTATACTTTTTAAATGTACGAATTTCTTTAATAGGAAGTTAGATAGATAATACATACCTACAATTTATCTAAAGTTTGCTTACCATGCCAAGTCTGAGCAGCCAAGATGACCTCATAGTATCCTCTTTTGAAGGGATCAAAGGGGAACCAGTAGAAGAATGGCAGTATGAGCGGCGTGTCCTGTCCGATCGCTATCTTCAATATCTCCACGAATGGTGGGGATAGGAAGATCACCAGCAGTGCATTGTTGCACCAGTAGTACCCTGAAATAGTTTAATAAATTTACCTACTTAATAATATTAAAGCCGAAGAGTTTGTTTGTTTGTTTGTTTGAACGCGCATATCTCGGGAACTACTGGTCCGATTTGCATTTGTCGAGTACCTAAGGGTATAAACCATCACGTTACGATGGATTAGTAGTTTTGTTTCTTTAAATGATAAATGATAATGATAAATGATATTTATTTCTGTAAATAGATTATAAAATAACACTTTTACACGTCAATATTTCAAATAGCTAGATGAGGCCTTTCTAAATAAAACAAAGTATAGCCTATTACTGCCAGCCGTATAGTGATGGCAGAGCAGAAAATACCTATTAATTACCACCTCCACTCTTCCCGCGGGTATCTTAAGCGTTAGTCGAAAAACTGATTACTCATTTTGACACAGACAGGAGCACTCTCTGCGAAACACGAACTTTTCACACAGGTACCTTGTATAACATAGTTGAGTTGTCGCAGAGCGGTGCTGATGATCTGATGCTCTTCATCAGACACCTCACCCCTGGGCCACATGCTGCGCAGCTCACTCACCAGGTTCTCGTAGACGGGGCGATGGTACACCATCTTGTAGGACTTTGCCATGGCTGCAAAAAATAATGGCGAAATAACACAGGTAATTAATACCTTAGCTATTGGGACTGAAAATGATTTATTATCGTAAGTATTATGTGGCTGGCGACGGTTTGATTTGAAACGACAGTATTCTGTTATGAAGGAAAAAATTAAAAACCACATTACATGTAATAATGCGGAAATTTTATCATTAGCGTTTTTTAATGTGATCGCTTTAAGTTTTTTCTTTTAACGGAGTTGAATAGTTATAGACCAACATGGTTTAAAAATAACTACTAGCTACACCTACTCGGTTTCACCCGCTGCTCGGCTCCTTTTGATTGGAGCATGATGTTCATAGTCAGTCTCTACTCTTCAACTATCTCCACCTAAAAATCACGTCAGTTTGTTGCTCCGTTTTGCTGTGAAAGACGGACAAACAAACAAACAAACATACAGACTTTCGGGTTTATTATAATATTAGTTTGGATGTAAGTGTACCTAACAGCAGATACCCAACGCAGGGCATCATACGGAATATCTCGACGGCATCCTGGAAGGATCCTCCTCTCGCCGTCTTTCCCATATTGATCAGCTCCAGCCAAGTCACCACGAACAAGTTCCCAAACTCAAACCAGTAGAAAATGTTCCAAAGTAATCTGAAAATTTTAAAGTATAATTAAATGGTGGAAGAATATAGCAACTTAAAACAACCTTTAAATATTTTCTTTGCATTGAGTTGCCTTTTTACTCACCTTTAAAATTATGATTAGTTAGATTTTTAGAAATAGGTTGGTAAACAGCAAATATGCAGGATCGTCAGATGGTAAGCAACCAGCACGGTTCAAGGCCCGTGAAGTAACAAATGTGTTACCGGTCTTAAGAAAATTATGGGATAGGGCTTTGGGCGTTGAGATAGGATTAGAAGTTAGGAGGACATCATACAACAGAAGAACTAAATACATACCTATATTTCTTAAAACTATAATTACCTGACTAAAGGGGAATCATCTCTCGTGATGCGTAGCCCCACCAATTTGAGTATGGATTTTGTAATGGCAAATGTTGCATCGTACGAATCTACATTGTATACCTACGACAAAAAACAAAACAAAAGTCCTACAAAAATTGTCTACTACACCTTACTAGTTTAACTTTAAACGTTTTTACCGCTAGTAAAAGTGGACGAATCTACCTATATTAGTCTATGGTAAGAGCTTCCTACTAGATATGAAAATTGTTATTGTGGGACCTTTTTTGACAGGGGAAAATCATCCAATGACCGCCTTGGATGAGGCAAGAGAGAATGTCAGAAGCTTACTGACTAAAAACCACCCCGTTCCTACCAGCTTGAGCTAGAGCCCCCAATTAAGTCGTGGTTCCTCGTTGTGGCTCCAGGTTTAATTGTAGTTGGTCTACTATTCGTTTAGTCAAGTATTAGCTGTTCTAAATTCCTGACCATGTTAGATGGGATATGCCAGAAATCTATGATATAAAAATAAGTCGGGTTTTCTTTCCTGACGCTAGATAACTTCAGAACGCACGAACCGATATCCACGCTTTTGCATTCGTTGAAAAGGTCTCCGGTTCTGTGAGGTTTACAGCAAAGAAAATTAAATAAAAACGCTGGAAAATAGGGAAAATTATTGGTGGCGAAACGGAGTTCGCCGGGTTTGCTAGTATTTTATATAAAGTTTTAGCTTTAGATTTCTAAAAAGCTAAGTAAACTAGAAAGACTACAAGGCTTTTGCAAATACTGACCTTCGATGTAGCTTCGTTATCATCAGGTTTACTTTTTCTACCACAGCACTTTTTTAAGAAACCCAACATTTTCTACAGCGAGTATCCGAAAAACTGATTTATTTGTTCTTTGCCCCAACATATTTATTCGAACACCGTGTGAGATGTAACAGAGGGTGTTGTAAAAATTTCATTCTACTTGGAACAACTTTTGTATTGTTAAAGGACTTTTGTTATGATTTAATAAAATTGTTTCGTAACAATTCATTGGGAAGGTGTTTTTTGTTTTGTTTGTTGTTTTACCGATTTTCCTACGCCTACGCCCCCTTGGAATAAAGTTTTTTAAGTAACATGGAAGTATTTGTTTATTTGAAAATATAAGAAAAAAAAACATTTATTTGACAGAAGACACCGATATACTTAAAAGATAAGATAATAAACTTAAAAGAGTAAATACAAGAACAAAGAAAAAGCGGAATAGAAGAAAACAGTGAAATGAAAATACTAACAATAATTAAATATTAATAAAAACAATAGCAATGTCTATTACCACGCCAATTATTAACAGAAGCGATAAATAGAGATGTGCCACTATTATTTTATTTCAAATTGTCAATTAGGTATTTTCTTATTTCTCTGTATACTCGGAGGCAGACTTATTGTTTTCTTACCGACCAAATGTAATTTCAGCCTAATTGAACAATTACAATAAACCTGGAGCGACAACTTAATAGGCTACCAGGGCTTCGAAGCAGGAGTAGGAACGGGATGGTTTTTAGTTAGAAAGTCTCTGACATTCCCTTTTGCCTTATCCAAGACGGGAGAAGTGTTTAGATGATTACGAACATCCTTTTTCAAAAAAAGGTCCAACAATAACAAGTTTTAAATCAACTGTAAGATTGTGTCAGTGCTCTGAACCAGATTTATCCCAGATTCACAATCTTATTATCGATAAGATACTTGAAATTCCGATCGGTGGATTAATGAGAATATTTTCTGAAGTCAATCTATGAATAATATGAATAGCATTGACCTCGGAGGTGGGGATAAACAAGGGCTGGACATTGGGAATGTGGTCACGTCTGCCGTCACTCTCCGATAACCTTCTCCTGTCGCTTTTAGACTTGCATCGGTAGGTAACGATGCTTCTATGTAGACTTGGAACCTAGGAACCCACTTACAATTTATTTAAAGTTAAATCTTTGTACTCTTTAAATTCAATTTTCACTAAATAAAATAGACTAGTCTAGACAACATTAAATGCTAATCCTCGAATTATTGTTTATGTGATCCTAAAAACATAGCTTAGCTTGGAATTGTGCCCAGTATATAGCAACAGGATTGTCTATGAACGAAAATCGATTTGGTAGAAGATTGATAATTTAAACACTGTACTGAATTAATTTAATCGTGTATAATAATACAATGTTTGCTGCTCGGAGGTGAAACTAATAGTATAATAACTAAACTAGCAAAAAGTGACTTGAAACTTCGATACTACAAGCTCAACTAACTACTAACACAGAAATAAACTACAAAATATAATTAAATAAAAGACTTTATTAAGCGCAAGACGCTAGTTTCAGTGGTCTCCCTAATTTCTCCTTTGAAGCTACCAGCGATTAAGGAGAGCCGCATAAATTATGTTAAAAGCTGTTTTTCACTTTTCCATAACGTGTTAAACACTTAAAAGCCACTTAAACCTTTTAAATCTATTCATAAGATTTTGTTTTCATCATGAACCATTTTCTTAAATGTTTTGAGGGGAAATTACCTAGTTCAATGTCTTTGGTAACGGTTTTTATTAAAACGTTTCAAGTCCCAGGCCTTGGGGAATAAAAATTCTTTTACAGAAGGCAGGTAAGACAATTTGCTGATCTAGGTAGATACGTGGTATCTTAGGTAAGTACCTATGTTTGTTTTGAGAATTTTCCTTGTGTGAATTGCTAAGGTGTGAAATTCTTTGCCGTTGTCTGTGTTTCCTAATGGGTATAACCTGGGTGTCTTCAAGGCCCTAGTGAATAGGTTGCTCATGGGTAGAGGTGCTCCATCGTAGGCCGCATCATCACTTACCAGCAGGTAAAATAGCGGCCAAACGTAGACCATGAAAAGTGGTTGTTACTTTGTATATGCGCATCTCTACCTCTGCCTATCCCATTTTTGTAAGGTTGTAATATACCATACGGCGAATATAGATATTCTTATGTTATTCACACTTGGTCAATTAAAAACCAATGAAATCAGCTTAGTCATAACCTCAAAATTGTGAAAACTAATATAGTTTCAAGTTATAACTACAATAACGGTTAATAGTTCGTTTACAAAGGAAATGAGTTATCCGTTATAACACTAGAATTATTGTTTTATAGCTAATGAATTTAGAAAATAAATTCAAACTGTTATTGTTGAATATAGTGAGGCAGTAGTGCTTAAAGTTTTCTTTACCTGATGCCTTGTTCGCATTATACTAGTGTCGTAGTCCAGTGGCGAAGTACATACCCTGCTCTCTTTTTGTTTCCTATCTTCAAAGGCTATCTTCAGCAGTAAATGTCTTGTGGCTGATGATGATGATTTGTAAAGAAAACTCTGCCTGAGTTTTTTGAGAACAGTCGCGGCGTCTGAACAGTCACCGCGTCTGCGACTTTCCTATATCCTTCGAACCCTGGTGAAAAGGGGGTGTTACATTGTTTAAGTATAATAGTATAGGTACTTACCTCTTCAGTGATTCAAAAGTGATATGTTATGTTTTGTTTGAGTTACTTATTTTTACCACTGCGATTTTTTTTTACAACTAGGTAAATAGGTACTAAGTCTACAACCATCTAAAAGTGTTAGTTTAGTTAGACTCATAAGATTTTTTAGGTACAGACTTGTCTTAACGACAATCACACATGTTCATATGACCACAGGGACCCATGACGCAGACGATAGACTAACGTGCTCTCCGGAACATGAAAACTGTTGTAGAAATGGTAGTCGCAACTATCTATTTTATGGCTATAAGTCAATAAAAAGCAACGGATCACCCGCCGCCCAAATAAACTGGAAAGGAATAAATAAAGTACATTGTCGGCCTTTGGGCGTCGAAGGAATTCGTCCAGGGTTCACTTGGGCAATATGTCTCAGAAAACTGCTTTGCCATGTTGAAAGGCAATGATTAATTGGGCCTTTGTAACCTCAAGTAATAACCAAACTGCTGCTTCACGTTACGGTTTAGTTACGTGGTATTACTTAAATAGGCCTAATTCGTGCCTGGCTTTTTCAAATTCAAAACTGTGTATTAGAAACATCAAAAACGATACCTCTTCAGTGAATTAAAAGGTTTTATGAAAATAGTTTTGTTTATTACTTACAATCAGATTTTTACGTCAAATAGCTAAGACTTAAGTCTACAAATTTTGCTAAAAGTGTTGAAAATTTAGTAGACTCATTAAGAATTTTTAGGCACAGACTAGTCTTAACGACAGTTACACATGTTCAATGTTCATATGACCACAGGACCCATGACGCAGATTAGAAGAAGTACTCTGGAACATGTAAAATGTTAAAAGTGTAAAATAACTGTAAAAGAAATAAGTAACTGAATTTAAAATAGATAAATAAATAGTCAATTTATTGTAACTTAAAACGTTGACAAGTATTGTATTGTAATAATACTATGACTAAATTATTTCCTTAAATTACCTAAAAAGATAATAACGTAGACTAAAACGCGGCGCACGCTAAAAAAAGAATAAAATTGGTCATGTGTCTCTTTTAGGCGTCGAATTACTCGTCCGCATGTCACTAGGAAACGTTCCCAGAAGACTGGCCTCATTGCCACGTTGAATAGCAATGCTTATCTTTTGACTGAAGAAATAACAAGTCTTTTGGTCACGGAGCTGCGGACTACCTAGCGGGTTTACAGGGGTCCTGGCTCGGAAAGCAGCAGTAGGAACGGGGTGGTTTTTAGTCAGTAAGAGTCTGACTGACACTCCCTCTCGCCTTGCTCAAGGCGAGAGAAGTCATTGGATGATTTTCACCCCTGAAAAAAAAAAGCATTTTGGTCACTTTACTTTAGTTACTTTACTCAAATTCAAAGTAAGTTGAGAACCACATACAAAACTGTTTGGAGCGACCTCCAGACTGATATTAAACAACATTAGAATGAAGTAAAATAGTGTAATAGTCGTTTATTGTCCGTCAGCCATTGTCAGTATTGTCTTGTCTCATAATGACTTCCTTAATAAACGATACTACGTAGACTAAGACGCGGCGCACGCTTGCGATTGTGTTCGTCATGTGACCGTCTAGTCGGTGTAAGTAGTCGCTATTATGAGGTGAGTACGTGGTGTAGTTAGTTTCAATGGATGACTGGGATGAGTAATTTGGTGTTAATTTTTTATTAAGTTTTGTATTGGTAAATAAATATCGCTCTTTATGCAGACAAACAAGCAGACAGATCACCTTTTTATGGTATAAGCGGTAAACGAGCAGACGGATCACCTGATAGTAAGCAATCGCCGCCGCCCATGGACATCCGAAACACCAGAGGTGATACAAATGCGTTGCTTGGTTTTTCGGGGCTAGCAATATAAGGGTTGTTGAGAAATCGAGGATCGGGAAGATTAGGAAGGGGAGTAATTGGGCCTCCGGTAACCGCATTCACACATCAAAGCACAAGCGCCCGCAATTCACGACTGTGATGTCAGTCGATTGTGATGTGAAAAAAATTACTCGTATTCGGATTGTTGGCTTACAAATTATGGAGACGCGATTGTTTGATGTCAATATAAATGATAGTATTAGACCTTGAAACGGGATATTTACCATGTTTATTTGTGTTTATGAGTTTCCGATATTTCGGCACTGTTGCAAGCGCCATGATCACAGATGAACTGACGGAAATTCATAGACATAAATAAACATGGTAAATATCCCGTTTCAAGTTCTAATACTAGGATTAGTGACCATGTCAGTTTAAAAACTAATATAAATGATGATGAAAGTTGTAGCTGATGAAATAATAAAAACCGTTGACGTGCAATCGTGAATGTGCGCCTTACCTTAGTATTGTGTGTAGTCGCGTGCAAGCCATTGTCAATTAATTTCACTCCTAAAACGACACAATCGGCCGGCGGCCATATACACCTGTCTAATGATACATGTGCTGTAGGTAACTAGGTACCAAGTATCAAGCTTGTTTATAGTGCACACGATGTACGACACGTCTTGGTACTTTGTGAGTGAGTTGTGAGACTATTGTTAATTTTCAACCATATCTTTTTGTAATGAGGTTGAAAATAGATTTTGAGAAGGTGGTTTGCTGGAAAATCTAGTATTATATTAACTATACTTATCAACACAAATTGACTGCCTCGTTGGTCGAGTGGTCGCAAGTGCGACTGCCGAACAAAGGGTCTCGGGTTCGATTCCCGGGCCGGGCAAAGTATTGCTGGGCTTTTTTTCGGTTTTTCGAAAATTTCTCAGTAGTAGCACAGAGTCTGGAATTGTGCCCGGTATATGGCAATAGGCTCACCCCCTATTACATGGGACTTATAACACAAATGGTGAAAAGTGGGTGTATATTGTATAGTGGCAGTACGTGCCTTAATGTGCACCTCTGCCTACCCCATCGGGGATAAAAGGCGTGACGTTGTGAGTGAGTATACTTATCAACTTTTTTATGAGATAAGGAAACAAATTAATAGACAGATCACGTGGACGTACGTGATCTGCGCAGTCACTGGACACCCTTTAATGAAGAAGTCGTCGCCATTTGCAAAAATATCGTAGCCGTAAAATTGTGTATTATACCCTTACTCGTGGGTTGAAAATTGTTATTTATTTGCGCGGGAAATCGGGAAGTGACATACGTCAATCAAACTCGCTGGTTGGTTGCACACTCCTTTATATTTTTTTAAACAGGGAACAAAATAGGGAACGCGCCTGTCGCAGCCCCCGCAATCATACCAACATAAGGGCGCGTATTTGCAAAGCTTGCGTTGTGTGAGTGAGGTTACCGGAGGCCCAATTCCCCCTTCCTAATCTTCCCAATCCCCGATTCCCCAACAACCCTTAAATTCCTAACCCCCAAAAGGCCGGCAACGCACTTGTAACGCCTCTGGTGTTTCAAGTGTCCATAGGCGGCGGCGATTGCTTACCATCAGGTGATACGTCTGCTCGTTACGTGTTCCATAAAACAGGGATACTAATATAACACAAACCTAATGAGAGCTATTGTTTTTGTGTTCACTACATGACATTAAGTAATGGTTAGGTCTCGTCCGTGTTGTGCCGCCCCCTGTGGACACAACTGTAAAACTTTCCTTGATTAGTTAGCTTAGAAACTTGTATTAGTGTCTTGCTGTCGATAGGTCATTGATGTTCACATTAAAAATTATATTATAATTGTATTATAACTTTCGTGAGGTATACTAATTATAACTAGTAGTGTACTAGTAGCAGTGCAACACAGTCGAGTCGCGGCGTCGTGTGTCGCGGAATGCTACTCATGAATATGAGCCTCTAGCATGGCTTGAAACTAGTTGAGTTCCTCTTCAACCAGTTACGTGAGTAAACCGATAACATTAATACGTTCACTGCCACCATTATTTTTTTGAAGTTCATAGCGATGCCGCCCTATAAAACCACGCGGACATGCCAGATTATGTACCTACTGAGAATTTCAAAAGGCAATTTTGGGTAATTTTTGGAAATATCACTAAAACATTTAGGACACGCCTGGCGTGTTCGAGGCGTAGTTATAGAAATTCGCAAGAATACGCTTGGCGTGTCGCCGGCATTGAACGTATTAACGAGTACTGTTATGTCTTTTCATATTATAGCTGAAAAGGTGTTATCTATTTGCTACTTTCTGTTAAAAAAATCACGAAAAAATGTATTTTTGTTCTTAAAAATATGGTTAGGTAAACTACGCCAGCTCTCTTATACATAATATCTTCTTTTTATTCGATTTCCAGTTTTATTCCAAAACTGTAAGGCTGATATTAAATTGTTCAGTGTCTATACATATGTGTAGATAGGTACAAACACAACTTATTTCATTCAAACTTTACGGTACTTTTGTTTGAAACGAAGTTTTCACTCGGATGCCTTTGAAATATAAACTAACTTAACAGGTTTAATATTTTAGGTAAAACAGTAACACACGCGTGGATTTCTTGGAATCCGACCTAAAGTAGCGAAATTATGTTTTGTGGGCGAGTTTAGATGAAAAGAGGGTAAATATCAAAGGATGTTTCGTATATGTGTATCTATACACATATATTACTATGTGCTACTACAATTATAAATGTAGTGAGATTAAGGTTCGATTCACATCTGACGGAACATGCGTCGTGTATTATCAGTCGCGTAACGCCAGTACAGATAAACGTATGAGTCTGACACTCCCTCTCGTCTCATCTAAGGCGAAAGAAGTCATTGGATGATTTTCCCCCTTAAAACAAAGAACAGATAAACGTATAGAAAAGAACTTAACCGTGCACACTCGACTGATGATACGTTAGTGCGACCGATTATACGTACGACGTAAACGCCAGATATGAACCGACCCTAAGATTAAATTTTGACGTCGAAGGTCAGCATTTTGTCAATATTAAGTAAAGCTATGGGAGACCTAACGCCTACTCCTCAAAAGCCAACGACGTACTTGCAACTCTGATGTTGCGGGCTTGCATGGCCGATTACCACTTACCATCAGTTAATCGGTCAATCGGTTCCTTTGGTACCTATCCTTTATTGTCTGATGATAAGCGATTGGAAATGTGCCCGGTATATGGCAATAGGCTAACCACCTGGGACTTACAACATCAATTATGAAAAGTGGGTGTACATTGCACAGTAGCATTACGTGCCGTAATGAGCACCTCTGCCTACCTCTTCGGGGATAAAAGGCCTGATGATGATGATGATGATAAGCGATAATACACCCTATATACATATTTAAAAATTGATTGATGAATTAAGAAATTATGTTCCGATATATTTTGTAGATTTCGATTCACAATTTGAAACGTAAATAATGACGAGGAGCGAGCCAAGACGTCACTGCTCCGATTATTTCAGTCATTAATTGTTATTTTTGGCAAACCGCGGCGCACGAGTGGGATTCTGATTAATTTTCTGGCTTTCTGAAGTAATATCTTTATAATTTGTATAATTATATTATGTATAGAAAGAAAGAGTATAGTTATATCCCGGAGCTGCGGTCGAAAAGCAGTAGTAGGAACAGGATGGTGTTTAGTCAGTAAGAGTCAGTAAGGTGGGAGAAGTAGTCGGATGATTTACCCCCCTTTAAAATAAACCGGTAGATGATACCAGAATAGAATCACTAAACCTACTATCTCCCTTCGTAAGTACGGGTTTAAGGACTAAGGAAGTACTCATGACCGGGCAGCATTTTTAAAGTGCCGTCTATAAACTGTGAAGATTATGGCAAACTATTTTATTTAACCTTCTGCCAGGAGCTGTGCCCGCATTCGCTTGGTATAAAACGTACCCTATCACCCAAGTCAGCTCTTACCCTGAACGTGTACCAAATTTCATCTAAATCCATTCTGTAGTTTCAGCGTGATTGAGGGACAAACGTCAAAGCGTCGCTCATAAAATGAAAACTGGAAACTATTGTAATGTACCTACCTAGTATAACATTTTATTATAACTTTCGTAAGACATACTAAATTAATTATCATATTATCGGCTTACTTACGTAACTGTTTGACGAGGAACTCGACTAGTTTCAAGCTATGCTAGAGACTCATATTCATGAGCAGCATTCCGCGACATATGACGCGGCTATTGTCGCGGAAGTAATTAATTTAGTACAACATTCCTGCATGAAAACGTTGCGAGATTCGTAAAGCTCTACCTATACGTTTGAAAAATAATAGTCGTGATGTTATGTGCCTAGATATTTCATGTTCATTGATCTGAAAGATGGAAAAATGTTTTCTGAGAAAGAGGGATGATTCCCAGGTAAGGTAAAATTGTTGTTGACTATTTTATAGGTGTGAAGTTCGTAGTATTGCTTATTTGCTTCGGTGGGAAAATTTCTAGTAGTTTTTATTGAGGAACAAGTAATTCATAGAATTATTTGTTTGCTTTTAATATCGCTCTTCAGAATTTTACTCTTCTAATTCCAGGGAAGGTTTTAAAGGTAAGAAAATAATGTTTGAGGCTTTACGAAGTTTGCCGGGTCAACTAGTAATTACTGTTTTATATTTAGATACAGAGGACTGTATCTAAATATTATTATGCAGGAGCATAGTAATATTTCGTTAATTAAATAAACAAAAAATATTACAACAGTACAAAATAACAAAACCACAACATCTGCGACGAAAGCCTACAAAGTATGAAAAAAGTTAAAACATAAGGGCAAGTACACACTACAGCGTGTCAAAGCAAACAATATGTCTAAAAACTTTGTAGGCACGTCGGCGGTTAGACAAAACGAAATGAACAAGTAAGTACAAGTTATTGGGCTAAGCTCTTAGCTCGAACTAGCTTAACCGCTACATATTGTTACGTTTAACTTAGATTGGTAGAAGCCACGTATATTCTAATAAACTGTACCCTTAGTATTTAGGGTGTCCCAAAAAAATAAAAGTCGTTATTTTTGAACGCATACCCTCTAATTATTTTAGAATAGTGTCAACATACATGTAAATAAAGTTTCATACACCTAGAAGCACAGCAACCCGTGCCGACTTGCCTTGATACATGTCAGTACTAGCATTTTTTGACGCGTCGGAGTTATCGTATCGCAGTGCTTGTTATTACTTGTTTTATTTATTGGTAAACATATTGTTTTCGTTTAGTCAAGATGTCAGGGGTATTAACCCCTTGACTAGCAGTTCTAAAAAGTGCATATTCTCATAGGTGATGTAAAACATCAAATTACCGGTTCGAAATTGCCGTCCAATGGCCAAGTATTGGCAGTTTTGTTTTACAACATTTGCGAAGACAATATAATCAATGAAAGTGCAAACCTAATTATTCGTGAGTGCATTATTTATTGGGAAAAAGCCCGTATATTAACTAAATCATTACCTAACTATGTTAAGAAGCTACTAACCTTGCACCAAGTTTGGAGAGATCTACACAAAAAATGCGAACAAAACGCAAGACTTATTTAAACGGCATCGTCAAGTTTATTTCTAATTTTGTCAATTTATTTGACATTGCATATCAGATTCGATGCTTAATAAAGATAAATGAAGATAGGATCTTCTTGCAGCGACAAAAAGAGTCTGGCAGGCCTGGTCAATTAGTTGGAGTGGACAAAAACCGGAGCCTCGGTAAACTCGCTAGGTATGCCGCAGCTCCGGATCAGGTATCAGCCCTACTGGGCCCCATCTGTGGTGGTCTGATGGCTCTTTGTGCTGCACGGGTCTGGTTCTGGTCGGCCGACGAGCAACCTTTTGCTCGCCGTCCGTAGACCCACACTTACGGTGGCCAGAGATCGTTGCGCGATTCCTGACGCCCGGAGTGCCTCTCGCGACGGTTGGGTCTTGAGGAGGTTCGTTTCCTTACGCGTCCCGCTTCTTCCTTAGCTAGCATGACTGCTTTGCAGAAGGAGGAGATCGCATCCCAGTTTCCCTCGCTCCGCACCATGGATTGAACCAATGTCGGACGCGAGAGGTCGCAGTCGCCGAGCACATCCCTGAGGACATGGGGGTGCTCAGCCATTACAGGGCATACGGCCACCTGGACACCAATATATTCCAACGTGTCCTTCAGGCGGTCACTATTGAGGCACTTGGACTCAACATTGACGATTATTCCATATGTAACTCCTCCAAAAGCAAAGTCTTGTCCGATCATTTTAAAATTGATGACAGTTTCCTACACTAGGTCCTATTAATGGTCAAAGAATGCTATTTTTCTACAAGTAAAGGCACAAATGATAATACTGAAAGCCGTTAATGATAAAGCCAATGAGGGAGCAGACAAATTAATGCAAGATTTCCACGAAAAAAATCACACTTGAAGAGGAACAAAAACATTGCGCACAGGAACACTGACTGAAATATCCTGACTATGGAAAAATGCCATTAAAAAGGAAATTTTATATAAAATATTATTTTAATAATAAATAAATATTTAAAATAATAAAAAATATTAATTTATGACATTGAAGCTAACTTTAAGTGATTTTCTTTATAATCTCCATACAAATTTTTTCGTGAAACTTTGACATCAAGTCGGCACGGGTTCCCGTTATCCGATACCAATGATATTTTTTATTTTAGTTGTTATGGTCAAATAGAAAAAATATAGAGGGTATGCGTACTTAAAATCGAAAAAAAATTTTTCGCCCTTGTCAGCTGGGACACCCTACAGTTAGTATGAGTTCGCTTTACGTTTAAAGTAATATAAAAACGAGAGCACGTTCGCTGATTGGCCAGCTCGAATGAACCGGGCGCCGAACGTGGCCGAACGCTCTCGTCTTTGCGTTTTCGTTCAACATAAAGCAAACTCGTACTAAGGGAACTGATCATTGGTTAGTAATAAATATTTCTCTAAATATAGATAGTATTTTGCCGTAATTTCCAGGCTTGGCAGACGGGTTGGACATTGCAGTTTAAAAGGTTCAGTTTTATCAGCGAGCAGCTTTAAAGCGATACAGTCAATTTATTTTTGTTTGTCACCGTTGTAAGGTAATACAGGCAAAACAAGAAAAACTTAAAAAAAAAATACATGCAGCAAAAAGACCAGGGCGCAGCTAAAATGCCGTAGCCCGAGCACGACGGCTCAAGTCTCGGCGCTGATTTTCAGCACTAGTCAGTTAAATACAACAAAATAATAATTATAACAATTCTACCACAACAACGATATTTCGGAGCATCAATCAATTGAGAAAAAATAAATAAAAATTGGTACAATATTTTACAGAATAATAATAAAATTAGAACAAAACATTTAAAATACATACTCACTTAGTCGGTGTTTCTTGCAAGTTATCCTAAACGACCATTTTTTGGATCTATTTATTTTCCAAATTACAAAAAAATAAACCGACTTCAGTAAAAAAGTTAAAAATAACTTTATTTCGGAAGTCGGTGTTTCTCGGTATTATTTGTTTGTTACACCGACTTCCGAAATTAAAGTTATTTTTAACTTTTTTAGTGAAGTCGGTTTATTTTTTTGTAAAAAGTATTTTATTTCACACTTTTTAGTTGCGATACTCAGTATCGCAACTAAAAAAGGCGGTTAAAATTCTCTATTTCAATAACTACTTTATTTATTTGTATTGTCACAGTCACTTAATTAACTTTATTGTGATTTCTATGTGAGTATGAAGTTCTATTGGCTATTTCTGGTCTTCTTCATCAGTTCCACCTCTTCAAAGGTTACTTTTTGACTGTAATTGCTTCAATTCTAGATGAATATACCAAAATCACTATACAATGTGATAGGGGCGAGACTTCTAACCCGTTAAGGCTGAATACTACATCTAATTTTAACGACAAAAGTCCTGGGTCGGAGGGGTCGAATCCCCTCCCCCTAAAAATTATGGCCATTTTAATATTTTGTTTACTTTTTTTGATATCAAAGGTTGTATGCGTCGTAGAAACAAAAAAAAGACGACAAACGGTAGCTAATAACCTTGGCTAACTAATTCATTACTTTTTTCATATGTTTGATAATGTTTTGGTGAGAAAAAAAATAATTTGTGAATTATTCTTACCGAAAAAATCACTATTTTCCTATACTTTCAATTAGGGGTTCAACCCCCCATATTATTTTTTTTGTCGATAAAATTAGATGTAGTACTCAGCCTTAACGGGTTAGAAGTCCCACGCCTATCACATTGTATAGTTCCCTATAATATTTGAGGAGTTCCCTCGATTTCTCTAAGATCCCATCATCAGATCCTAACTTGGTGACAATGGGACCACCTCAGAACTATCTACTTTCGAACAAAAAAGAATTTTGAAAATCCGTCGACAATTGACGGAGTATAACTTTATTGTGATTTCTATGTGAGTATGAAGTTCCATTGGCCATTTCTGGTCTTCTTCATCAGTTCCACCTCTTCAAAGGTTACTTTTTGACTGTAAATGCATCAATCTATATATTAATACGTGATGCAAAAACTTTGGACCGCTTTTTACGAAAATTGCGCGGACGTAGGAGCATAAAATTTGGTACACTTATAGTTTATGTGTAGGAGAAGTGCAGGACGCTAATATTTTTCAAAAATAATGCTTATAAAGTACATTAAATTAATAAATAAAACCTTACACACACATGCATAGTATCTGATCGTATTTGACAAAACGTCAAAATCGATAGACATTGCGATGATATTGACGTCTCATATGAATAGAGTTTTATAAAAGAGTTTGTTTGAGTTTGAGTTAAATAAAAATTATCCTTGAACGTATGTTAAGTGGTATTGTAAATTAAATCGTATATGGTTGAATTTCAACCACCAGGCGACCACTAGTTCTAGATGAATATACCAAAATCACTATATAGTTCCCTATAATATTTGAGGAGTTCCCTCGATTTCTCTAAGATCCCATCATCAGATCCTAACTTGGTGACAATGGGACCACCTAAGAACTATCTACTTTCGAACAAAAAAAGAATTTTGAAAATCCGTCGACAATTGACGGAGTACTCGATGAACAAACATACAAAAAAAAAACATACAAACAGCCCAACATAGTACCTCCTCCTTTTTGTGAAGTCGGTAAAAATAAAATTAAATAGTTTAAATCTGTCAAGTAAGGAATCCTTCAATTAAAAAAGTGTTCTTGCAGTCACGGAATGAAAAAGTAATTTGCTACTAACACCGCAGGGAGATAGTTTTCTTAGGAATTTTCATTGGTTACCATGGCAACGCGATTGCTAATGGAAACAGTATCAACTCTAGCTTGCATTGAAACTAATTCTGCGAAAAAGAAATTGTTTTGATGTGGAGAAAGTGCACTGGGAAGGAAATTTCAAAAGCTTTGTCACTACATATTTATAACCGCGCCTTATTCTTTGAAGAGGGGTAGGTAGAGATGCATGCTTTTAATATAAGACAAACTTTCTACCAACTATGTTATGAGTTAATTTAATCAAGTCGAAGTTTTCTTAATAACCAAACAATACTAATATCTTTTCTTCTCCTCTAATTGTTTCTTTACGACCTTTACGACGCAACGAAATAAATCATTATTTCCTTGCGGTATCAAGACAGTTATTCATGTCTCTTGGACGCGTCGAACTTCAGTGTTCCGGTGTTTTCATGGTTGTATCTACTGTAGATCCTAGATTACAGGAGTTACAGTGGTTTGGCAGGTTATAGCGGGCTTGTCCCATAAAAAGACACTTAATAATAGATTGCGAGCGAAACTGAGATCCATTGCTTAGTCACCATTAGGGTTCATATGAAAAAAATAATAACCAATCTCATACTTCATTAAATCCAATTATCATTTCGAATGCCGGAAATCTATACTAATACCCGTGTTTGGGACAAAACATAAATGTAAGTTATAATTATTTTATTAATAGAATAGGAAATAGGGTCAGTAGTTTGTTTAATCTAAAAATACCTAGTATAATATTTTCCTCTATAATGTTCTATCTTTTCTCTTCCTGTATGTTTGACAATTTTAAACTAACGATGACAACTACATCATAAATTACCCATCCCGGTAAATAGGTATGTACTAAAAATAAACTAATTCCATTGTCGAAAAGTGTAATTAACTACGTAGAAATGTCGTCACAATTAGCAGCGTCCATTACGTTCCTAAATTACGCGGGTATAAGCAATTTCATCGCGGCTGCATCGCGCCTGCGGTACTGGGAGAGTTCGTACCGCGCGAACTTTGCAAGGATCGCGATGACAGTCGACCGCTAGCCGCGTTACGCGGCAGTCTACTCCCACCCTTATATTCGCCGACCGGGAAATACTTTCGTACGCGGGAATTTCAAATAAAGAATGAGTTCGTTGTGGTTCTTGTGTTGCGAATAAATATTTGAATGTTTATTTTTTTTTTATTTGTAGCAAAGAGTTTTGTTATGTACGGTTTGTTGTTGATGGTGCTGTGTATGTGATTTTTTGTCGAAACGTTACTGTCTGTCTGCCTGAAAGGGAAAAGTTTTGGTGTTTTTTTTTCTGGAAGCAGAAAATAAGGTAAGTTTATTTATTGTGTTATTATTTTTATTAAATTCATCGGAATTTTGGTTTTGCAGGCCGATTCACTTATAATATTTTTCGATAGTTTCAAATTGTGACAATAAAAAGAAAATACTGAATTTGTAAACTTTATACCCACCCATATACCATAATGACAAAAAATATTTTTTGAAACCTTCATCATATTAAATAAATCCAACTAAGTATACCATAAATCGATAAGTAATAACAGTTCCAATAATCGTCGATCAATTTTCACGTACGTTTCAATCCAAAATAATAATTATCTAATGGCAATCAGTCGTGTTAATAAAAAGGCGGCAACTAGCATCATGACGTCACATCGTAAAGGATAATGGACGCTTGTCTGTCAGTTCCGGCGAAGCCAAGGTCAAGTTTTTGTCCACAGATTATAAGTACGTGACGATTATAATCTCAGTTTTTAAAAAAGGAAAGAGTAGCTATGCCATTAATAAATCGTATTGACTTTTTTATTTTATCGTTCTTAAATAAAGAATAGGTACCGTACTTTTCGGTTTTCCGTCTACGTAGAAATGTGGTTTTAACTTTTTTTTTTATTTATTAAGGATGTTATTTTGATTTTGGGAAATTCAGAGCTTCATAAATATCTTTAGTGACGTAAGATATATTTATTTTTTATTGTGGTAGGTTTTCACACTAACACTTCTAGTGTTTACCTTTAACTGTTTCTGTTTAATTCCGTCTTCCTTATTTGAAATATGTTACCTTTTTTCTCATTAGTTTGGGTACACTAACATTTTCTCCTGTGTCGTGGGTACGTTTACAAACATACAATTTCACATACACATGACATCCGAAACAAACAAAGAGTTGGTTAGTGCGGGAATGGAATCCGCTACACGGTGCGCGGCAACCGATTGCTCAGCAATTTTTTTATTTTTGGAGAGGACCACTTGTAGTTCAGTAAGCTAAAGTTGTTAACTATTTAACCGGACTATCGCTGTGATGGCCACTAACTACAAGCTGCCCAGCCACCGCACCAAACCGTGCACTCAATTCTCTATCTAGTACTCTAATTTCAGAAAATCCTTTATTGAATATTCCTCTAACTTATTTAAGATAATATGCCAAATATCATCATTACGACAAGCACCAGTTCCATCTTTGCGTCTGTCACTCAGTTATCAGAAACAGAAAAACTAGTAACATGTTGATTAATGATTGTACTACATTGCCACCTACTGTTTTTGCCGACTTCTCTGTTGGGGCCATCGAATATTTAAACAATTGAGTCTTGAGTATTGAGTCATACTGTCATAGTAAAACAACGAAATAAAAAAGTTACTCAAGTAGTCGACACCCACTAAAGAAACCTATAAGGAGTTGTTTTGAGAATAATCTACTTAGTAACAGTTTTTCTTTAACTTTTTTTACGCTACGATTATCTTTACTGAACCAATTTGGATTAGGTAGAGGTAAGTGAACTTTTTGCAAAATAATAATTAGTTAATTCGCTGAAGAAAGTTGGAGTAAAGTGTAACTGTTTTATATAACTACCCATTTGAGTTTTAGGTATATAAGATCCTCACTTCAACATCCTATAAGTCGCCACTGCTTTTCAAAGGCCTCTTCTCGCACGAAGAAGGTATTAATCACCTCGCTTGCCAAAGTATATACCTATAATATCTCAGAAAAAACTTTGCCGTTGGTAGGTTTCGAATGCATGAAAAGTGGGCGTCTTAAGCCTCCGGGCCACCACGACTATATAATATCTTTATCTATATCTTTCTCATGATTAGTTAAAAAAGAAACAAATTAAGTACCTACCTATACCACCAAATAAATTAATGGAAAATGTGATTCTCCTTGCTTGAAGAACATATTGAATTTTCAACTCATCCATATTTAATGCAGAATACTTATTACATTAAGAATATTACATTATTACAATAAGGCAGGGTTTATAAATATTATGAGATGGTATTGAGGGATAACACCTAAAATTTAATATCAATCAGGATAGTCTGAATAACTTATATCTAGATGGATAGAATAATTACCACCCTAGGCTCTAGCCTACGGTTAGATAAGTTATCTAAGTACATACTTCGGTTTTCTTATGAAAATCAGCTCAAGTTATTCTAAGCAGCCTATTTTTGTCATCGGGTGCCTACCTATCTCCGTCGTATAGTCGAGGCTTATCTGACGGACAGATCCGTCATCTACCCCGGTCACCGAGGTGAGTGGAACCGGCGAGAGATGTCGCGCGGTGTTCCACAGGGATCGGTCCTGGGACCGCTCCTGTGGAACATAGGCTACGACTGGGTGCTGCGCACCGACCTCCCGAGCGGCGTCAGCGTGGTTTGCTACGCTGACGATACGCTGGTACTAGCACACGGGAGGTCGCACCAGGCGGCGGCCGACCTGATGATGAGAGCGGTTGCGATAGTCGTTGAAAGGATCCGGCAGCTGGGACTCGAGGTGGCGCTTCATAAGTCCGAGGCCATGTGCTTTTATGGCCGCGGGAATGCGCCACCTCCGGGTGGGTTCCAGATCATGGCAGGAGGGGTTTCCATCGGCGTCGAGGTGACGATGAAGTACCTGGGACTCGTCCTCGACAGTCGGTGGAAATTCGAGGAACATTTCCGACGTTTGGCTCCCAAGTTGGAACGGACGGGGGCTGCCCTAAAGCGGCTCCTACCCAACCTTGGGGGACCAAACGCCTCCTGCCGGAGGTTGTACGCGGGGATTGTGCGGTCCATGGCCCTCTATGGGGCCCCGGTGTGGGCGCCAAATCTAAGGCGACGACCAGCTCGTGCGCTGGTTTCATCCCAGAGGGTCATGGCCATTCGGATGATCCGTGGATACCGCACGATCTCCGGGGAGGCGGCTAACCTCCTTGCGGGATCACCGCCGTGGGATCTGGAGGCGAAAGTGCTCGCGCACGTATATAGCTTACGTGTGGAGGCGCATCGCCGGGGCGAAAGTCCACTGCCGCGCCAGATTAGTGCGTGGCGGGATGAGCTCCGGCGCGATCTCATGGCGGAATGGAAGCAACGACTATCGCAACCGAGGGCTGGGCTCGCTGTTATAGCAGCGGTAAGTCCCCTCTTTGAGGAGTGGCTAGAGAGGCGTCACGGCGTCCTCACCTACCGCCTGACGCAGGTGCTTACCGGACACGGAAGTTTCGGTAGGTTCCTGTTTCGGATTCGGCGGGAGGAAACGCCCGGGTGTCGGCATTGCGTGGATCACCCGGAGGACACGGTGGAGCATACAGTAGCGGTGTGCCCTGCATGGGCTGAGCACCGCCGTGTCCTTAGGGATGTGATCGGCGACGGTGACCTCTCGCGCCCGGCTTTGGTTCAGGCCATGATGCGGAGCGAGTTGAGAATGGGACGCCGTCTCCTCCTTCTGCGAAGCAGTCATGCTAGCTAAGGAGGAGGCGGAGCGCGTGAGGGAACGATCCTCCTCACGCCCCAGCCGCCGCAGAAGACACTCCGGGCGTCGGGGATCGCGTGACGATCTCCGGCCACCGTAAGTGCGGGTCTGCGGACGGCGAGCAAGGGTAGCTCGCCGCCCGACCAGAACCAGACCCGTGCGTACGGCGCGTCGCGTTCCGCGCGCGCCTCAAAGAGCCAGACCACCACAGATGGGGCCCAGTAGGGCTGATGCCTGACCCGGAGCTGCGGACAACGTAAAAGGTTACCGGGGCTCCGGCTCCAAGCAGGAGAAGGAACGGGGTGGTTTTTAGTCAGTAAGAGTCTGACACTCCCTCCCGCCTCACACAAGGCGGGAGAAGTCATTGGATGATTTTCCCCCCTCAAAAAAAAAAAAAAAAAAAAGCCTATTTTTGTCGCCTTTTCTGTGTATTGTAAAAATAGTATTGTCTGTGGATTAAAAAATAAACACATTTTCATTACGTAATTTTATTTGGTGGTATTTTTTTATTATTTTTTGAAAAACGTTGCCCCACTTTAGGATTTTCTCCTGTGTCGTGGGTGCGTTTACAAACATACAAGTCCACATGCACATGACACCCAGACCCGAAACAACAATCTGTGGATCACACAAAGAGTAGTTCCGTGCGGGAATCGAACCCGCGACACGTTCCACGGCAGCCAGTTGCCCAGCCACCGCGCCAACCGTGCAGCCAAATTATAGGTAGGTACTAGATACTTATTTGTTACTTTTTTAAAAGGCTAGCAGCGCACTTCGTACTCATTTGTCTGACGTTATGGGTGTCTATGGGTAGCGCTGGTCACTTACTGGTTGATAATCGATTTGCAATAAAGTTAAATTCTGTTTATATTATGTTTATTCGTGAGATATACTAAATTAATTAATTATTATGATTTTCAGCTCACTCTCGTAACTATTTGACGTTTCAAGCCATGCGACTGTTTCAGTACCAATAGCACGACGTGTTTGCGTCTGTATTTGTTACACCAGTTGAGAAGTTTGTTAGTTTGATGAATCCGTCGTAAAACGCCTCAATCTTTGTAACTATTACCAATCAGAAAATACTTGCATTTGATAGCTGAATTCTCAAGAATATTATTGACCATCTAACTTTACTATCCCGACACTTAAGAACAGAATATAACTTCGAACGCGGGAAAAATCAGCTCAATCAAAAATAATTCCTTCAATTTACTTATAAGTTTCTTCAAAATGGAGGGAAGCTAGCGCTACAGATAATAAAACTCACTGGGTAATGTAAAAACAAAATGGCGTTGTTTATTCCCGCCAATAGTTTCCCTGCGCTGTGGAATTAAGTCTCATAACTTTTTATTACTTAATCGAATTTCTAGTGTTCTTTTGTGGTTAGAGAAACGGAGATAGGATATTGATTTACATTTTATTAAGAAGGAGATTATCGTGAATAGCCTTTTGTTTTTTTACGACTCATTTCCTGAGTAGGTGCTCTGGAGAACACTTTTATTATAAGTATTCGCATTTAGTACCTAGATATTAAGGTTATGTTTAGAAAATAATACGCTAATAGAGTGACTAATTTTTATTGTAATGTCCGTCTTGTACATTATTTTAAAATATTAGTCAAGTATTTTTTATTTTCTTACAGAAACAAATACTTTCGAAGATATATCGATTTAAAATATCGTCACTTCTCGGTAGGTACATTTTATTTATACGTTGAAATAACGTATTTGCTCTCTTATTACTCCTAAACTTTGATTCGTTTCATCTAAGTATTGTTATCTTATATAACAAAATAAAAAATATGTACCTATCTATTATTTTTTCATTACCTAACTGACGGACTATATATAATATTTTTAATTATACAGTTTACAGAGTTTCAATAACAATAGCAAGTCTTGGTGTGTAGGTAAAAGCAACAACAACAAATATACAGAAATTATGTAGAAAATGTTTCTTCGATTACATTCCAGGGTCTGATTTGTGTAGCTATTTCAGCTTAGACTTGCTCGAGAGGATTAGGAACGTATGAGATTGCACACAACCCTAGGGGTCGCCAACCGGAGTGAATACAACGCTGGTTTTATGTGCATAGTGAATCTAACTAATGTTAAACTTGACATTTTTATAAGCAGAAAAAGTAAACGTGTCTTTAACATAAAGGTAAACATATCTATATATTTTTAAAATGTGCTATTACGAATATTAAATAAATAAATATTACGAATTTCTCATGTGTTTTTTTATTATGGTAAGTGCTGGTAAACGAGCAGATAGATCATCTGAAGGTAAGGAATCGCCGCGGCCCAAGGACATGCGAAACACCAGAGGCGTTACAAGTGCGTTGCCGGCCTTTTAAGGGTAATGAATTTTAAGGGTTGTTGGGGGATCGGGATTGGGAAAGTTGTGAAGGATTACCCGCGAGGCGACTTATAAATATAGGACTAGTACAATATATTCAGAAGTATATTGAATGCGGGAGATATGTGTGCAAAGAACGTCAAAACTTTTGTTATAACTTTCGTGAGACATACAAAATTATTATTATGTTATCGGCTTACTCACGCAACTGTTTGACGAACTCGACTAGTTTCAAGCTTATTCATGATGCTCATATTCATGCTAGAAGCTCATATTCATGATGATTAATGAATATGAGCTTCTAGCATGGCTTGAAACTAGTCGACAGTCGATTCGCGACACACGATGCGGTAATTGTCGCGCTGCTACTTCGAGTTTTTCGTCAAAAAGTTACTGAGTAAGCCAATAACATAGTAATTAACGTCAAACCGTTTAGGTAAGACGAAAAATTCTATTAAGTACCTACCTAATGTCTTTTACCAAGTTAATAGCAAAACTTTGAAATATTCCATTTAGCTAAAAACTTTGCACAAAGAAAGTACTCGTAGGATCACATTAACACGCAATTCACATCTCTGATCCTACAAGATATCATTAGCCTTAAGGTTGAAAATTGCGTGGCAAATGTATGTCCAAACATAGGTGGATTGCTCTCAAGCAAGATTGAAGATTGTATCAAGTCTAAGTAAGTACTTAAAGTTTCAAGTTATTTGGTTAAGTACTAATGTACCTACGTAACTGTTTAAGTTCGTAGCTACGTGATTTGCGGTAGAGAACTTAATAATATGTCTTTTAACCCCTTGAACTTGATGACAATGGCCTAATGTAGTAGTCGGGTAAATAGGTACACAGTCAATATAATTTTGTTAGTAAATGTTGTCTTTCCACCTATCACCCGAACTATGTTTACCTACAGATTTAACTTAGTATTGCTGTTTGAATGTTTTCGATTCTTGTCTTTAATTATAGCAATGTGTGGATCACAAAACATTTTTAATTACGTGATTAATATTATTATTGCGCTTTTTTAACATTTTGTATACAATCCCAATTCCCGATGACGCCTCAGATGTTTCGAGTGTTTATGGGCGGTGGCGATTGCTTACCATCGGGTGATACGTGTGCTCGTTTACCGTAAAAAAATACAATATCTTCGGTGCATTCTGGCTGGTGACATTGCAATAATTCTCTCTTTCTTTATAGTACCTATATGTGATTCTGTTTTACACACATAATGTAGGTAATACAGGAGAAATTAAAGAAAAATATTACTTAGTCTGGCCATAAATACTGTTACACTTAAAAATAAAAAAATATTACATTTGAATTTCGAATCTGTCATTTTTATACGATTGTTAATTGTGTTTTCTCATTTTGGCGCCAATACATTGTACAATATTTTGCGATATTAAATAGGTATAATCTGAGTACATTTAGTACAATTTCGAACTTGAATACTTTGAAAGATACAAAAATACTCAACTAGGGATCAATCTTATGCTTAGCAAGCATCAATAATTCCGTATACCTACATATATTATATCGATGGTGGAGGATTGTCCCGATCTCCTCTACATTTGACAGTAAGCCCTCTTGATGCCTTATATACACATATCTGTCATAGAATGTATCTTTAGTTATTTTTAGACCTTACCATCAATGAGGAGTTTGGTTGTGAGAATAATCTCAACCAATGACGGGCGAGAACGTGATCGAGCTCAATTCAAAAGTTCGAATTGATTTGTTACAGAATAACCTAGCTGATTCTATATACTTAGAGGATGTGTTCGTAGGAAAACCTTCAAGGTATTATATATAAAAAACTAAGTATATTTTGTGTATAGGCAAAGTTGCTTTTATATCTAAAATAGGTTTGAGGTAAAAGATTGTTGTAGTATGTTAATTTTAGAATAGCAGGAAATATTGTTATAGAAATGTTTGGCGTCTATTATTGTAGTTACAAAAGATTATCACAATTAATCAATTAATATGTCAGGCATTTTGATCCCAGATGAGGTAGGCAGAGGTGCAATCATCAGTTATACCTTATGTACATATGTTATGAGTCTAATATAATTGGTGGTTAGCCTATACTGTCATACACTGGGCTCAATATCAGACTCCGTGCTATAAAAAAATATTTAACCAAAGAATAATCAGTATCTAAAAAAAGTATTAGATACTGATTATTTTTCGGTTAAATATTTTTCAGGCCTTTGCCTGATGCCGGAATCAGAGACTTGTGACCTACAGAGTACAATAACCCCAAAACAAAATTGTAACACGACAAAGCTCTAAACAAAGCAAAAAAGTCGTGTTAAATGAATACCAAGCATACAGAATACCGTAAAAACCCTTTTCCTAGACATAAAACGCCTATCTCCTTAGGTTTTCCACCAAAGTGTCATGGCGGCTACCTTCGAAATTCCTTTCGTTAAAAATATTTTCGCGGCATACTTTGCTTAACGAGACATCTGACGGGCTCGTAATAAAATTCCACTTTCGACAGAGACGAACTGGAATGGAGACGTAAAACGGAAAATTGGTCCGAATTATTTTTATGGCAACACTTTCTTTGCTATAAAGTTGGAATATTAGTTTTTTAAAGTTGGACAGTTTTGAGTATTGGTGTTTTGAGTTTCTTTCAATATGGCGCGTGGTGGATGCGAAGAGGAAAGTATTCTGTTATTGTTTCTTTGGTGATAAAGTTGTTATAATTAATCGTTGTGGTTTTATGGTTTATTTATTTACATAAGTAGCAGTTTTCCGCTTGCAGATTAGCTAGCGTAGAATTTCGATTTCTCGAAATTTCTATTAAAGTATCATAATGATCAAACTTTCTTAGTAGAATGCAATTTTATAGAAAATGTGGTAAAAAATATCTCGCATAAAACGAATCAAAGTTTAGGAGTGGTAGTTAAAACGTCTTTTTACGTATCATCTCATATCGCCAAAAGTATTTGTTTCTAAAAGAAAATAAAAAATACGAGCGTAATGTAATAAAGTAATCTACAAGACGGACATTGAAATAAAAATTAATCATCTACCCTATTTTATTACTGTACTCTCCCAGCGAGCATCGTATGTGACTACACTTTTGACAGAGATCGACCAGCAGCTCTCTGATAATTGTAAACCTTTTGAACTAAGGCTTTGAAGAGCAACGAACTAATATACTTCAAGCTAAAAGAATTTGTTCACATAGAATTTTACAAGCGTGTCTTGCCAACGCTGGTAGTGTACATAGCATAAAAGCTTATTACTCCAAGCAAGTACTTACTACGACACAATTTCTAATGAAAAACACGTTCTTACTACAAGTTAAATGAAATAAAAAACTATGCTACCACAGTTAAGTACATGGATGTAAAATTATGTAGGTACTAGATGTGGCTAGGGACTCGGTAATACAAAAATATTTTTTATCTAATGATTTAATGTAATGCTATTTCTTAATTTTGTTGAGTAAATAGAGAAATATACAAAGCAACAGCCTATGTTTCGGTAGTTATATTTTATATTTTCATTAAATATTTAGGCCAGTTTAGTGCCAACCAATGAGGACTGTTTCAGTCTTCAATTAATTCCTAATAATCTAACATTTAATTATATTTACGATAGTTACCTACGATCTACTCATTAAAACATTATTGGCGAAACGTCACTAGGTTCAGAATCTCCAAATCTAAAATAATGATATTCAAATAGTATTTTTTTGTTATTTTCAATGAAATACATAATTATGAAGAGCGCCTAAGCGATCACACGAATACGCCCGTTTTGGAGATTGACCCAAAATCAATATTAAAATTCGAATCTGTCCATTTCAAGATTCTGTAACGATTTAATAAGTACCGTGGCATTGAGACAACGACCTCAATTTTATTATTCAAATTAAATAATGGTCTTATACACAGATCACATTTAGTTTAACTTTACATCTTTTGTATGTACGGTAGGTACTCTAGAAAATGAGAAGCTATTCGAAAAATGTAGTGAAGTAGTGAAATAGTCCTTAGTTTTAATGTCTTTGGAATTACTTTGCTTTGTCTTTTTATTCTCAAAGTAAAAGCGAACTGTCTAGGGCGGAATCTGGCACAAAGTGGGAAGATATTTTCTTTGTAGCCTCGTGGTTATTCTAAAAGACATAAATTAGTTCTGAGAAAATTAATAGGAACATATTTACGTAATATGAAGTAGAGAAAATTGTACGAGAACCTTTTTTATGGTATGAGCCGGTAAACTACTGTTAGACCACTTTGTCCACATTTGTATAATGTACATAAAGTGTAAAATAAAATAAAGTAGCAGACGGATCATCTGATGGTAAGCAATCGCCGCCGCCCATGGACACTTGAAACTCCAGAGGTGTGTACAAATGCGTTGCAGGCCATTTGAGGGTTAGAAATTTAAGAGTTGTTGGGGAATCGGGATTGGGTAGACTGGGAAGGGCGGTAATTGGACCTCTGGTAGCCTCACTCACACAACGCAAGCTTTATTTCACGTTGGTTTTCTGTGAGGCCGTGGTATCACTCCGGTCGAGCCGGCCCATTCGTGCCGAAGCATGGCTCTCCCACATTTCAAAACTTACCAAAATTATTTAGAAAAGTTATATAGGTACTCCTGATCTGGAATAATAATTTACGTTTACGCAAGTAACAGGGCCGGCGAGTCCCGTTTCATTATGTCAAAATTACTCATTGCCTAAACCTATAAAGATCAACATTTCACGTACCCTGAAATAATAAAAAAGGTAGCTAATATATTCCTACCAAGTAAATTGGATTAACCTCAATTTATCCAAGAGTTTTTCTTGCCAACACCCTGTATACTAGACCTTTTAATAGTTATTCCACTACTCACAAATTACATAAGGTTGAGTTTAAACGAGGTGCGTTCGGAGCTCTTCGGCTAAGATCGGAAATATTCGTGATTCCCCGACCAACCGAATCTTGGATTAGAGGTTGCTGCGGAAAATTCTAATTTTAACTTTAAATTAACTAATTTCAAATTAAAACAAGTTTTTTCATAATTTAGTTTTAGAATATGGTGGACTTTCCCAAAGGACGGTAGTGAAATGACACACAAATCTATATAAATAAAAATGAATCGCGCAAAGTGTATGTACGCACATAACTTCTGAACGACTGCACCAAATTAGATGTTTTTTAAATGTATTCCTTATTGTCAGGAGAAGGTTTGTATAAAAAATAATGTAGAAAATACTTGCTATTCGTTAGTCTCGCTAAAACTCGAGAACTGCTGGACAGGGTACAGGGAAGGTTTAAAAGGTGAAAACAAGAATGTTGAAGGCAATACAAAGTTTGCCAGGCCAGCTAGTACCTAAAAATAATGTCTGTCTTCTCGTGTTAACTTTTAATACGAAAACTCATTAACATTAGACTTTGTGACGGACACAGGGATCAAAGACAAAACATTTCAATTAGGCCGTTTGAAATTTCATTCATGCCCATTTTATATGGTAACTATTATTTAAAAGTCGTTAAATAGACGAACATAAATGTTGAATTAAATACAGTATGAAGATCATTCGTATGATTTAAATGAAACTATTTTTTGTAATAATATATAGGTAAAAATATTTATTTTTAATAAGAATAATGCGCTTTTTAGTTTAGGGCCTATTTCGCAAATTTATCGTAAGTCTTCAGCCAAGATGATAAGAAATATTATGTGGTTTAAATTAAGTCATAACCGACCTACTCAGAGTAATTTAACGGTTACTTAACCCAGTCCTTGGTAATTGTTTTTGATACAAAATCGTTATTAAGGAAAAGTTTAAATAATCATTAAATGTCTCTGAGTGCGGCATTAAGAGGTATATCGTATTTCTTTTTACCCTTTCAGAGAATAAAATACGTCGTATAAATTTTTCGGTCAATTTTTATCCCGTAAATTAAAATATACAAGGCTAGGTAAGTCGCAGGTGTGTCCTATATACTTGCCACTATATCAGCTTCAATTATTCAACCTGCCGCGTTAGGATTAATACTGCCTGCCGTCGTGCCAAATTCTGCCAAGCTGTTAACCTGTTAGAAGCTAATGGCTTTACAGTTAATATTTTTTTAAAGCCAGTGGGTACTATCTGCACAGTTACTTTGCGGTGGCGCATCTTCATAGATCTTATGCCCGAATACTCAACCGCTACTCAATTTTAAGCTCACAAATGTAGTTCTGTCACTATCAATTCTTTATAAAATGACAGATATAGCACGATATTTAAGTACAACTTAAAATTTAGTAGCATTTGAGTTATTCGGGCGTTAGTGTCAGTTTAAACGGTCACATAGTTTCACAGTTTACCTATTACATCTTCGTAGCATAGCTATAAAGAAAAACACCCTAAATGCTATCTGAAATCGTAAAAAACACAGGCTGTTATTTGGTTTAAAAACGCAATGTAACTGTCAATCACCCCTAATAAGCACCTCTTATACATATATACGTATATGTACGTAAACGGCAAAGGATTTGTAAGGAAAACAAATTGTTCTATCCTTCATCGTTTTACGACTCTCCTCTGTGTATTCATATATCGTTATTAAACTCGGTACACAAAGAAATATTTGAATAAATCATAAAATAAACAAAGACAATTTTGCTAGTAGATACGAGTAGCATTTTTATTATAATCTTAGCTTTTATTATTATGTCTTTTTTATATTATATGGCCTTTGAGAAACGCTTTTAGATAATTCCTTTGTTCTGAGTGTCACTCATGATTTGTGGATAAATTGCGAAGGAATTTGTTCCCCTTGTTCCTCCAGTGGCCTGTAAAGATGTGATATAAACGCTAATGAAAATATGATAATGGGAAAATTATTGTATGGGCTTGAAATTGACATGTAATAAATCATATTCGATTTTAAGTAGAAACGGTAGGTGCTGAAAAAATGAATTTTAAATAGAATGTAATGTCACACCTTTTATCCCTGAAGGGGTAGGCAGAGGTGCACATTACAGCATGTAATAGAGGCCTATTGTAACATATATTGGACCTAATTCCAAACTACGTGCAAGTACTAAGAAATTTTCGAAAAACTGAAAAAAGCCCAGTAATACTCTGCCCTACCCGGGAATCGAACCCGAAACGTACTTGCGACCACTCGATCAGGGAGGCAGTCAAATAGTCGAGTCGAGTTTAAATATAACTTCCAACAGAATGAGAAAAATCTCTGTATACTTACTACTACTGTCTGTATACATACATATTTTGCTTATAAGAGAATCTGAGAAGGCAGGTGTAGTTATAAGTTCAGAAATTTAGGTAAAATTATCATAATTACCCAAAGTTCTACCTTCTAAAGCCTGAAACAAAAGCCGTTTAATCCATCTATCCTTAATTATTTATTAAGAATGTACTGTGAGTGAGTAAACCTCTTTACATAGACTCCCTAATCTCATAATAAGGTGATTTACCCTGATACGCATTAAGTAAATCCTATTTGTTTTGTTAAAGGAAACTGAACATCTAAATGGGTACCGTAAAACATGGCAACTTTACCATATTTTGGAACAAAAATCGAAATATATTTTTAACCATAAGACGCATAGAAACCAAAACTATATATTTAGAATTGTAGTCTATCTGGCTCACTTTACCGTAATCGTCATTATATACAAACGCTTACTTTAGCCGTAGTAAAGAAAAAACAACATGGGTAAAGATACCAAATTTTTGGCAACTTTACCTACGCGCCGTATTCATCGTGTATTGCATATTAAAGAGTTGTTGAGGTACAGAGGGCTTCATCTAGGACCTCTTCGTATTATAATGCAAACAATATGAGGAAATCTATAAAGATAACGGCTACACAGACAGTCGGGAAAGTTGCCACGGGTTTCATCGTAATTTACATACAAATAATTTGCTACGCTCGGGGTTGTCAAAAAATGAGAATTATTTTTATGACATGTATATTTAAAAAAAAATTATAAACCTTAAACCTAAAGTAAAAAAAAGCATAAATATCTGACATAAATATTGTTCCCTTTTAAACTAAATTAAGTTCTAAAATTTTAAGTATTTATGTTTAAAATTGTAAAAAAAGGCTACAAAATAATGTTTAATCTTTTGACTTTTTAATTTTTTGACTTCACTATCTCCATAGCTAATTTTAACATTACTTTCGTATACTTTTTATATTGTCTAACTCCGAGTTATCTGCGGTTTTGTTTCATGTGAGCCATTTTGGCTCTAAAACAAAAGGTATTATTAAATACATTATAACTTATCATCCAGGATATTCACTATTATGCTGGGAAATTTAGGTATTCGAAAATGGTTACATACACACAAACAAGAAAAAAACATTTATTGCCAACCCTAACTGTAGGTAAAGTTGCCACAAAGCAGGCCGTGGCAACTTTACCTAACCTGTGTCAACATTACCGAAGCGATTATTTATCAATAAATTAAAGAAAAAGCAATTGCTGACATTACAACAGTAATCCCAACTATATTATACATTCAAGATCAAAATTTCACTCACCTGTGACATATAATTAAGGCTCTGTGAGCACAATTTAGGAACTACTAACTTTTAGCACATTTTCACGCATACATTGTGACGGCCATTACTGGCATAATAGCAGTCTTGCGTCTACGCAAAATATAGTAAATATTTTCTTTTAATGTCTAAAAAATACTACTATTACAAAACAGAATTCTAGTGGATAGATTTTTAGATAAATGAGTTTATACTGAATACCTATAGTATGGTAAAGTTGCCAAGGGTCCGGTAAAGTTGCCATAGTTTACCGGTAGTAGTTTGGTTTTGCCAATCACTGTTCTGCCTTGCTAACTTTTGAAACGGGATAAAAGTACATCTTATCCGTGTCTCTGGTAGTTCATTAACATAGTTCTGGCAGTAAGCGGTTTGGTAACGCAGACTTATCAACGCTAAAAAAAAGATAAGTTAATATGAAATATTAGTACATATTTGCCAACGATTTTGCCCGCGTTCCCGTTGAATAAAAAATATCCAACGAAAAAACAAACTTCATTTAAATATGTTTAGTAGTTGATTAAAGGACAAACATCCAAACAAACAAACTTTTACATTTTTAATAATATTAGTGTGAGGTTCGCGGGCCACATTTAATAAGGTATACATTTTTTGAGGGCAATGTGATCAACATTAGAAGTGATTTAGTAAAGGCAAACAAAGTATAAAGGTATAGTGTTTGAGTTCAGCGTGAATACCTCAGAGGTACAAAGTTCCAAATTTCCTGCTCTCCGGGGAAGGAAATTTAGTTTCGTGGGAGGTACAATACGTACATACATACGTGTACATTTATGTTCTTCTATGACAGCCCTTGTCTACTGAACGGAGTTTTATACGTAAATGTTAAAGCATATATAACAGGCATTATCTGTTTAAAACTATTATGTACTGCGGTACTCAGAGACATTTAATGATTACTTAAACTAAGGAATAGTTTAAGTAATTATTTTTGTTCCGAAAATAATTGCTAAGGACTGGGTTAAGTAATCATTAAATGACTCTGAGTGCGGCGGTTAGTCCATAGTTTAAATTATTGGAAGTATTGTTTGGCTGGAAAGTTTTTTAAAAAACTTAAAAAGGAGGAGAAAAAAGCGTGTTCATTTAGGTTCCACGTTTTAAAGAAGTCAAGCTATTAGTTAGTTACAAAGTAAAATAATACAGGTAATAATACAGGTGTGTATGATAAAAACGCTTGCTTTCGTCATATTGAAATCATTGGACATTAGGAAATCTAGAATGAAATCATAAATATACCGTAATTCCAAAGCGTATAAAATAGAAAACGTGAGTAGTATAAAAAAATAACTAGAAGTAAATAACTCATTTTAATATTTCGTAGTCCTACTACGCGCTACGAGCTACGAGAAATACTACGCGCTACGTTGAACGTGTGACATGTTATTATATTACAAAATATACACATAGGTAACTAGTTATAACAGTAATAACTATAAAACTATATATACAGGCTGTTACAGAATGCCTGCAGCTGTTTTTAATCCCGTTAGAGTACAACTGGTAGATTATGACACCAACATCGATATTATAATATTTTCGTAAATTCAATTTTAAAAAGGTATTGATAATTTTCTTACACACACTGATCAGCTGACACACTACATCTGACCCTTTTTTTTAGTAATTCAATGTCTTTGCTTGACTCTTCCATCCTTGGGCCAGGCAAGCGGGAGTACCTCTTGCCTGGCAGTGCCTCTTGCTCTTAAAGCAGAAGTCAGACTTTTCCTAACTAAAACCACTCCGTTGTTACTCCTGCTTTTCTTCGAACCGGAGCCCTGGTAACCCGTTATGCAGTTCGCAGCTCTGAGTCGGCATCAATCCCGCTAGGTCCCATCTGCGGTGGTCTGATGGCTCTTTGAGGCGATACGTCTGACCTAGTGTTGTATTAATCCAAAAATTCCGGTTTGTGTAATATATACATAAGTAATACATCTGCCATATAATGTATTATGATCATACAAATACTGTTTCTAAACACATGAATAATAATATATATGTAAGAAAAATGTAATGACATTCCATTTGCATCAAAGTATTGCCTCGCAGCTGGAACATATAATATATGGTATATAAATTCATTTTATAGTGACACCTAGCTTAGAGAGTGCTCTGCCTGGGTAATTGTGAGGAACAAATTGAATATATATATTACACAGCAGACACATACATATACATTGTGTAATTTGATGATATTTATGTGTCGTCTTGTTGTTATGATGGTTGCGTTAGTGTGAGGGAGATGTTCGAAGGTTGTATCGCTGGTGGGAGAAGACCTACTGTTTTTATAAATATTGTTATTATAGTTACATATATTTTTTTTTATTTTCGAAAATACTCTGTGCTGTTTTTATAATAACTACTGTAAGATATGGTAAATTATCTAAAAATCACGGTTACTAGCTCTATTAGTTTCGAGTCACAGTGGGGCTCTTTATCATGAGCAATGGGCGCAGAAGCGGCGACGTCACGCAGCCTGTAGGTACAGAGTAGCTCCGTGAGGCTTAAAGCAAAGAAGAAAATTCAGAAATAAATCAAGAGAAAAGCAGGAAAACAGGTACAATCATTCGTGGCGTAAAGGAGTTCGCCGGGTTTGCTAGTTAAATATAAGAAAATATACTTCTATATTCGTCCAAAAAACTCAAGAATAGTAGTTGGCCAAAGTTAATAAAATTTTTTTTTTCCTCTTTTTTCCTTATTTTACTTCAAGACTTAACCAAAAGGCACTCAGTTAAACCACCCGTGCCGGTATTACGAACATTGGCTTCCCCAACCTTGACACGACAACTTACGACCTACCCAAAAGAAGGTCGGTTGAGATTCACTTTCCGTTTGTCCAAAATTAAGAAAGAATGCTTTCTTTATGAACTGTATGTCCCCTTAGTATGAGTTTGCTTTGCTTTGCGCGTTCGGCGCTCTGATTGGTTAGTTTATTCGAGCTGACTAATTAAAACGCTGGACGCGCTCTTGTTTCGATTATTTTAAACGCATAGCAAACTATGTGGAAAAATTTATTCATTACAATTTTTCTCGACATTAAAAAAGTTTTCATTAAATAATATATGTTACCACGCTATTATGTTTTATTATCACTGTAAACAGATGTTTACAGAAATATATGAACAGTCAGATGACTGTTCATATATTATAGTTATATCTCAAGTTGTCACATTTACCTATCGTTTCCATCGATAAATAAAATTAAACTGCCACCTCTTCCATTAAAACCCTTTTCATATACATAAATAAAATATGCTCTTTAGCCAAAAAGAACCCTGAAAAAATATAACAATATACTCCCAAACAACTAGGTACTTACATAACAAAAAAATGGCAGCATTTTTATACCAAGAAATCAGACCTTAGCGTTTTGTATCAAAACTCAAACGGTGTAGATAAACGTTCCTAATTCCGTTTGCCGTCAAACCTTCGTTCAGTAAAAGAAAGTTCAGCAAAGTAATGCAATATTGTTGGAATTTGTACCTTTTTCTTTGCTCTGTAAGGTCCAAGGTCACTGCCTTTTGGCACACGGAAGGTTTTTGTGGTGGACGTGCTTAAGATGTTGCGGAAACTTTTGGTTTATTAGGGTGTACATATGGGTATACTTATATTGGGAGGATAATAGTTCTAGTGCAACTTTTTCTATTTATTAATACTGTATGAAGTGCTTTAAGCGATAAAGGTGTGTAAGAAACGTAGCAATTGACGTTCCAATGTCTCTGCCTACCCCATAGGAGACAGGCGTGAAGTTATGTGTGTATGAAGTGCTTTAGTTGCTATGATGCAACCTTCATGTCTGTATTGATCGACTTACCTGTGCTAAGATTGAGTATAGCTTAATTTTGTCAATATGAATTATAGAACTCAGCCCTTATTACAATGGTACTTTATAACAACATAACATATCAATACAGTGTACCGTACTCATTCATTTACGGCGAGATTTTATCGCTACTCTAACCCCTAAGAGAATAACAGGAGTAATCTTAGTAACACTTAAAAATAATCACAATGTAATCCACAACATAATCACTTAATTATTTCACAATCCAAAAGAGATATAAAAAAGTAATTTTATACTAAGTTGTTGAACGTGTCTCGGTTCTGAAACTACCAATAAACGAGCGCTCGTCGTCGGTAACTTTTTAATTATTTTTTTTTAATGCCGCTGAATATTTTATTAATCTAGGTTAAATGTTGATTAAAAAGCTTCGTGTTGCATACCAGTGATATAGTGTCATGCACTATGATACAAATATTGAAGAGAACTAAATTGGGATAACGATGGGGTATGAAAATTTAAAATCTATTTAGTCCGTCAGTTAGGTAATGAAGAAATATAAGATAACAATACTTAGATAAAACGAATCAAAGTTTAGAAGTGGGAGCAAATACGTTATTTCTACGTATAAAATATACCTAGAAGTAACGTCACGCGATATTTCAAATCAATATATCTTCGAAAGTATTTGTTTCCTGAAAATAAAAAATAAGTACGTAAAATAATCTAGAAGACGGAGATTAAATAAAAAATTAATCATCCACTGTACACTTAAAAGTTAACTAATTTAATATCAAATTGATATTTCTAACGATTTCCAAAACCTATTTTAGTCTAGCTATTTTAACCTATATTTGAGAAAAGCAAGCGATATTTCTGAGCAATTCTATTTCTGATATCATTGAAATCTGAATCTTATTATCTTGAAATTGAAGCATTTTGGTTAATGAAATAAATGACTAAAGACTTGTTTTACAATGTCTGGATAGCCGCTATGTATCAGATAACTTTGGATTAAGAACGTAATTTGTATGCACTGTCTGTCACATAAGTTTATCGGGCACTTATATGAAGGTGGTGAAACAGGCGCTTAGTATATAAGATCTTACATAATTACCTATAAACTATAGCTTAGAGAAAAAAAATACCTTCCTTAACGGTTTCAAAATTAATGAAGCCATTCAAGCCGCTGCATGTAAAATTACTCACCGAAAACCGACGTGAAACAACGCTTGCGTTGTGTGAGTGAGGTTACCGGAGGCCCAATTCCCCCTTCCCCGTTTCCCCAAGGTCGGCTATGCACTTGAAACGTCTCTGGTGTTTCGGGTGTCCATGGGCGACGGCGATTGCTTACCATCAAGTGATACGTCTGCTCGTTTACCAGCCGTACCGTGTTCCATAAATAATACAGTACTTGAAACAGCCGCAGCTCACAGCTGACAAGATGGCCGCGAGAATCATACATCATTCTAAACGCTTCGAAACTAGTAACACACTGTCACACTATGTATTACTTTACTAAAACTATGTCCGTTAGTGCGCTGTCACGAAACTAAAACTGTGGAGTGAAAGCGGGTGGAAACCGGCCTCAAACTAGTGATCCATCATGGCCGCCACAGGGCCACCGAACTAATAGTTCAGTTGGCAAAGTCAATAGAGTTCATGTTTAGTCTGGTCGTTGTGTCGCTATGATACGTGCTAAGTGCATTTTGTTGTGATATTGAGAAGAAAATTGGTGAAATTCTCACCCCTTAGGATGGTCTGGGTAGGATCTTACTAATATTATAAATGCGAATGTTTGTGAGTTTGTGTGTTTATTACTTAACTAAGTATGTTTGTTACTCAATCACGTCAAAATGGCTGAAAAGGTCGGGATAAAATTATGGCCAGATAAAATTAGAACACGGCTAGATTATGTTTGAAATAATACATAGGCTATTTTTAATTCCATGGGAACGTGGGTGAAGTCGTTAGCAGAAGCTAGTAGATCTAATAATTTTTATGTAACTAACTAATATTTAAGCGGATGAGAATAATGGTTGTTTTTTTTATTAAGATCGGACACAAATTAAATGCTAGTAAGAGTAGGGTCGACCAAATTTTACGATGTCTGGTCTGATACGTCATAAAGGTCGGTCAAGCGAAACTGATTCCATATTGTGAAACACATACTTCAACATTATTTTTATATAAACGTTTAGAATGAAAGACACTGAAATATAGACTATTTCATTGGTGAATGGTATCGAATTGACGATCTAGTAAGGGGTCAAGTGCCTATCTACTATTAAAATATTTCTATGCTGCTTAATCCTTGGTGTACCGGAACGCAGATCCAAGTGACACACAATGTGTTTTCTATAGTGTCTTATATACTTCTATAGAAAGATTTGCGACATGAGAGAAGTCACAAACAACTGCTTCTACCTAAAATTTACATTCATCAAACCAATTACTACTACATTTCAATCACAATTACAATCACTCAGATTACTTTCATTCATAATCGTCCGACTACATACTTCTAGATATCACATTTGATTAATATTCAATCGTGATGACATCTTCGTAATACTCGTATGATGTCCAATTTCATGAGAGACCTCTTCGAAGATATTATGTTATGTCACATCAAAGGAAAAGCTATGAAAGAAATAAATAAGAGAAACCTACTACCTGGAAAATGAGGTAAGGACCTAATAATCTATGTATTGTGTTCTATTTTAGGCCCTTAAGGTACGCATCCCGGTAAGTCCCCTCTTTGAGGAGTGGCTAGAGAGGCGCCACGGCGTCCTCACCTACCGCCTGACGCAGGTGCTTACCGGACATGGAAGCTTCGGTAGGTTCCTGTTTCTGATTGGGCGGGAGGAAACGCCCGGGTGTCATCACTGCGAAGACCGCCCGGAGGACACGGTGGAACATACGCTTGCGGTCTGCCCTGCGTGGGCTGAGCACCGCCGTGTCCTCAGGGATGTGGTCGGCGACGGCGCCCTCTCGCGTCCGGCACTGATACAAGCCATGGTGCGGAGCGAGGGGGACTGGGATGCTGTCTCCTCCTTCTGCGAAGCAGTCATGCTAGCTAAGGAGGAGGCGGGGCGCGTGAGAGAACGAACCTCCTCACGCCCCATCGCGAGAGACACTCCGGGCGTCGGGGATACGCGACGATCTCCGGCCACCGTAAGTGCGGGTCTGCGGACGGTGAGCAAGGGTAGCTCGCCGCCCGACCAGAACCATGCGTGTATGTCGCGTTCTGCGCGCGCCTCAAAGAGCCATCAGACCACCACAGATGGGGTCCAGTATGATGCCTAATCCGGAGCTGCGGACTACCTAGCGGGTTTACCGGGGCTCCGGCTCGACGGGCAGGAGTAGGAACGGGGTGGTTTTTAGTCAGTAAGAGTCTGACACTCCCTCTCGCCCAAGGCGGGAGAAGTCATTGGATGATTTTCCACCCTCAAAAAAAAAAAAAAAGGTATGCATCCACTGACTCGCATCGTACGCATCGCACGCAACTAATTTTAGTTTATCTTGTATAGAAACTCATACAATCGTGTCCACTGATCCGCATCGTACGGACCGTATCATCAGCAATGCCTACATGCGATGCGTACTGATGACGGCATATGGAATGCGTACGATGCGGGTCTATGGACGCTTGCCTTAAAACATACCTGCGCATTATTCTTTGTATGATTATGTAAAACCTAGATTTAGGTTCTAATGTTTAATAAGAGACCCTATTATACTCGTAGCGTCTGTGATTTAGAAAATAATGATCTAACTTTTGAATAGGATTTCCATCCATGCCCTTACGTAATATAACACCCACGTTCCTTTAATAATGTTATGAGTTCTATATGTAATTGGGTTAGTACCTATTACCCTAGCTTTGTGGATATATAGTAATAATTCGTGAATAGATTCTAAAACAAAGCATTACTTCAGAGGAACTTTGGTATTGAAATTACCCGGAGCTGCGGACTACCTAGCGGGTTTACCGGGTCTCCGGCTCGAAAAGCAGGAGTAGGAACGGGGTGGTTTTTAGTCAGTAAGAGTCTGACAACCCCTCTCGCCTTGCCTAAGGCGAGAGAAGCGAATGGATAACTTTCTCCCCTAAAAAAAATTAAATAAAAGAAGAAACGGTCTTGAAACTAAGATACATTTCACATTGATTTAATTTTATTTAAAAGTCCTGCATATAAAAAGTGAAATCAAGTTTATTAGCTTGGTAGCCGACGTACAGTACAGAAGTTCTATATGTTTGTTGGTATGTGTGTCTGTATGTATGACATGGATCGATACTCTATCAAACGTTGTCCCTCACGATGCGTTCGCTCCAAGGTCAACTTGCTAACAGATTTGCAGTAGATAGAGATCGGCGGAACGATTCTATGAGGGTGTGAGTGTCCGATTGCGTCGATTATTAAGTTTCAAAATTGTTTTGTTATGTTTGAAATTTATAATCTTTATTAATAGAAAGGATTAAGATTTTTTGCTAATAGTGCGGCATGTCGTGGTGGCCCGAAGGCTTAAGACCCCTACTTCTTATCCATAAAGGTGCAGGTTCGAAACTTACCAGCGGCAAAGTAGGAATGTGATTTTTCCGACTTATACGTACTTTCTAGGAATATTTAGACACCACTGAAGGTAACGCTAACGGTGAAGGAAAACATCGTGAGGAAACCTGGGTTTATAATTTCTAATTATAATTTTGAAATCGCCAACCCGCATTGAGCAAGCGTGGTAATTAATGCTCAAACCTTCTCCGTGTGAGAAGAGACCTTTGATTAGTAGTAACCACTGATAGGCTGTTGATGATGTTGATGTGGTCTAATATCTATGAAGTTTCTGTCTAAACCCAAGATCGATTAAGAGATTGTGCATTAAGATCGGTTACTGATTTTGGCCGTTAATCATCGTCAACTCGTTTCCGGCCACTGTTAGACATAAGCCTATCTAATAGTTCACACAGAGATCGATCTTCATTCTTGTCTCTGTATCTAACAACTGCCAATCACACATTTACTGCCGTACTCAGAAATAAGTAAACTATTCCTTAGTAACGAATTTGTAAAGAAAACAATTGGAATTGGTCTCTGAGTATGGTGATTAGTGATTATAAAAATTGTAGTAGGTATATGACAATAATCTTGACTACATTAAGGTGCGGTTGCACTGTTATCAAGCTGCTAACTGCTAACAAAACTGATAAAAAGGAAAGTACCTATCATAATTTTTCCTAACCCTACTTTTTAATGTAGGATAAACCACAACCACAAAACTGTTTGTCCGTGGTCCGCAATTATTATCTAATAAGAAATATTAATGTTCGAAATATTGCTCCCTGACCTAATAATCCATTGAATGAAACCTACCATTGTTTGTCTGACCCAATAATCTTTAGTGTAACAAGTAAAAGCTTTCCATAACAACTAACTTTACTAAGTAACAATTAATACGTACAAAGCTATGAGTATGTACAAATTATTACATTCTCAATAATAATTTGTTATATAACAATAAACAATAGCTATGTTAATTAATACCATTGTTATATTAACCAAGGTTGTTTCACATTTTACATACAACATAATACCCATATGTACCTATGTTTGTATATAATAGGTAACAGTATTTAATCCGTCTGATATCCAGTCTATATGGCTACAAACTATTATCATGTTTCTTGTTTGTACAGTAAGGAGCAGAATCGTAAACCTAAAACAAAATAACGTTGATTTTTTATGGTTTAAACTTCTTATACGAGTTAACGAATCACTTGGTGGTAATCACTTACTGCTACCCATGGACACCTGAAACAACAGTGGCGTTACAAGTGCGTTGCCGGTCTTTTGGAGGTTAGGAATTAGCTTAGGCTTGGTGGGGTATCGGGAATTGGGAAAATTCTGAAGGGAGTAATTGGGCCTCCGGTAACCTCAATTAAGTGTGGAATATTCATGCTGAAGCATGACAACACACTTCAACACTAAGTATCCTAAGAGAAAGGAAGATGTGTTCATTTATCGTTTCTTTTTGCTGGTTTGAGTTCGGAACTCCAGTAACACGTTAGGTAGCCCGTAGCTCCGGATATGTTCGTATACGTTGTGAGTCTTAATTTGTACAGTTCAATATAAAAGACGAACCTTCTTTTAAAACATTTTCTTTTACAACAACCTTCATATATTAATACCCCATCAAAAACCTTTAAATCTTGCAATATGATTATCATATATCTTATTTACATATATTTTTAGTTCACGACTGTACACTATTGTGTACAGTATACAGGTGTATTCACCTACACCTTCACTTTAATCGGATTATAGTATTAGTAATGTTTCTTGCACAATACAACACCGGTCTAATATCTTTGTTGACTCCGTCTTAAGCCCGGGTAGCGTGACCTTGAATTTTGAACCTAAAAACAGCTTACATAAGGTCATAAATATTAAAAGGGTATAAGCATAGTCAAAGCCTTTTGTTAAGCAAAATAACGAAGAAAATCTGGTCTTTTTTTGTGATTGTTATAGAGTGTCGTATCTATTGGTGTCTCATAGGTATGTAGTATGTAAGCAATCCGTTTTTTACAGTGAGGTAAGTGTATGTTCGTAAGCTAGAGTCAAATCAGAATTCAGCTAGAATTTAAACTTAGTACTAGCTTCTGTCTTCTGGCAGTGGCTTCGCTCGCGTTCCCGTGAGATAAAAAGTAGCCTATGTGTTATTTCAGACCATAATCTACCTCTGTTCCAAATATCCTGATCCCTTGAGCCGTTTTGACGCGAAGGAGTAAGAAACAAACTCTTCAGCTTTATATATTAGTATAGATATGTAGTTTAGAAGTTTAAGGCGTTCAAGCAAGGTGGTATAACAAATAGATGGCATGAGCTGAAGTCGCGTACTGTTGGAAACCCCTTGTCTACAATGGAAGCAGTGGACAGGGGCTAATACGGTAGTTTCCAACTAGTCACATTTAATACTTTTATCGACATGTCAAAAACGATACTTATATCTATGGAATGTGTAGGAGATCGCTACTTATGACGTCCTCAATCTCAAAGTTTTGTGTCAAATAACATACTTAGGAAAATTTTCAAAAATTAAATGTTTTGACGTATTAATAAATAAAAGTACAATTATTTTGGGATATTTCATCATATTGAAACGTCAAAGTTATTTATTTTTGACCATGGAAACTACCCAATTGTCATGATGAAAATGAAAAAAGTCTATCTACATGCTTAAACAAAAAAGTTGTTTTGTTAAAAATCTGTTTATATTCATGACAAAAAGTTGTATAAAAAACTTGCTTCGTTAACATCTGATTATTTTGAGCCGGCGCGAAGTTCGAGACAGCTAAATTAAAATACTTTTCCTACATTTTTGTGATGGAAAAAAGAAGATAAATTATTCCACTTATTACAATAACGATATATGCAACGTCACGCCTTTTATCCCCGACGGGGTGGGCAGAGGTGTACATTACGGCACGTAATGCCGCTATACAATAATATACACCCACATTTCATCACTTGCGTTATAAGTCCCATGAAATAGGGGATGAGCCTATTGCCATATACTGGGTATAGTTCTAGGCTCCGTGCTACCATTGAGAAAATTTCGAAAAGCCGAATATACCCCAGTAATGCTTTGCACGACCCGGTGAACCGAGAGACCCCTTGTCCGGCAACGAGGCAGTTGATACAATAACTATTACATGTATAATTAAGGAATTATATATGTAAATACATAATGGACGACAATGCTATTTAATCAGACCAACATAAATCCCATGCAGTGTCAAATGGAGCTATAAAAATACAAAGTAGATACGTGGTACCAACCTCACAAAATGTACGGTCATAAAAGTATACATTTCATTAGATTCTGAATGTTGGTAACAAAATGTATTGTGAGTTTACGACTTGATGTATTGTTTCATTAGCGTTTTAGAGTTCTGTACAAAATGGAAGCTTATTTATATATACTAGCGGACCCGACAGACGTTGTCCTGTCTACACGTTAATTTGAAAATTTTATTCTTTTTTTAATAAGCTAAAGCATTCTGGACCTTTTTGATGAAAATTATTATTCAAATGTTATGACAATATCTAACGTCATTAATATTTGACACTGCGATGGTAGCGCCGTCCGTCGGATCCGATGTAAAACATTCCAAAATCAACAACTACTAATAAATTAAAAATTAATTAAAAAAACATTGTCCAGCGGACAAAATTGTGAATCTAAACCATTCTCAGATCCTCTTGAACACACACAAAAAGTTTCATCAAAATCCGTCTAGTCGTTTAAGAGGAGTTCAGTGACATACACACGTACAGAAGAATTATATATATAAAGATAACACTACTGTGATACTATATGTCTGTTTGTATGTAAACGTTTAAAAGTAAAATGATTTTTTTATCGTCACGCCTTTAATCCCCGATCGAGTAGGCAGAGATGTACACCCTGTTTTCACCGTTTATGCTGTAAGTCCCTTGTAATAGGTGGTCAAATTCAAAGTCAAAATTATTTATTTCAAATAGACCAGGAAGGCACTTTTGAACGTTAAAGCAAATATTAAACATTTCTGTCTGTCGGTCAGTCCTCTAGTGAAGCTATTTGCTCGTTCCAAAGTGTAGATTCCTATGGAAAAGAACGAGTAAGAAACTCCATAGGTTACTCTTTTTCAATCAGATTCACAATACAATTCTTGGTGGTAAACCTATTGCCATCCAGGCACATTTCCAGACTCCAGAGAGAAAAGTAAATGTATTATTAGAATTATTGCTCAGCAAAGCAATAAATTATTAACAAAAAAACCTTGCTACCAAGTATCCTATGTTTTATTAAAACAGTCTAAACATCTAACAAAAATATTACAAAACAAATATTTTAAATACACACGTATTTTTACTACTATTCTAACATCGGCTTTATTTTGATTAAAATATACAGCACGATCCATTTTGTAAAATGTAAAAAAATATTATAACTTTCGTGAAACATACTGAATGAATTATTATTATAACCGCCGCGTCGTTTGTCGCGGAATGCTGCTCATGAATATGAGCCTCTAGCATGGCTTGAAACTAGTCGAGTTCCTCGTCAAACAGTTACGTGAGAAAGCGGATAACATAATAATCCATTTTGTATTTATAAGAAAAAGGCTACGGAATCGCTCGCAATATCCAATTAAATACCAACAAACTTTTAGACACAAATAAACCTATTATAGCCCACAAACAGCCTATCAATACATGTTACTCGTATAGTTAGCAAAACATTGACTAGATTCTAACGTGACCTATGACCTAACTTATCTAACAAATAAAATGTTGTCTACTATAATATATCTCCTTGTTTGTTTCCCCCAAAATCTATTATCTTTGCCATATTGTTTTCATATCTTTGTTGAAAACTTTTCTTTTGCGAGGCTATCTTTCCTAAATAGAAAACGGAATTCTATTGTTTTCGTCCTGATATAAAGATGGAGGGCTTGATTTTTGGAGTTTGTTGTTAAATAATAAACTTAATTATATTATTTAACCGATTTCGATTTTCTTACGAATAGTGCTTGAGTAAATAAAAATACTGTGTCAATGAAAGTTTCTTAGATTTTCCTATTTTAATTAGATGTTAACATATTTCAAGTATCAACAAAGAGATATATTACGTATAGCCAAGGACAGAAACAAATAGAAATACTTTGCCTTTGTCGAAAGACAAGCTGTTATAAAAAGGAGAGAAGCTGATTGCCAAATTATGTTTAAGTAGTTTTATTTATCTTCCTACCTCGTTTATTTTCAAGTTAGAAAACAAATAATAATTATAACTATGTCGTTTTAAATATTTTCAGATTTCTCCATGTTAAATTAAGACTGTTGTATTATGCCTATTTTTTGCAATATGTGGCTAAACATCTATGATATGCTGGGGACGCTTTCAGTAAAAAAATATCACGATAATACCTATACAGCTTAAACTAACCATAATTGATATTCAAATACTCACAATTACTTTACAATAAAAACAAAGTACGAATATAATCCCGTTTAATAATATAAAAAACTAGGCTAAGTGCTTTCCAGTCCGCTTCATATTATTCTATCGCTGAGCTTTTAAAAACTTACTCTTTTTACAAAACAGCTATCTTGAAGCACTTGAAACTTTCGCTTGAAGCTGACTCGAGCTACCAGGAGCATATAAACGTATAGGAGATTTGCTATAAGGTGTTTGAATGAAATGCATATGATTTCATTCAAACACCTTATAGGAATTTGTTAGTAGAATTAAGAACATATATTTTCTCTTTTAATATATTATTTTCGTTGAGTCACATTTTAGAGTTGTCCTAAAACAATAGTAAATTTGTACTGCTTGTTAGAGAAATAAATATTTTATTTTCTTATGTGAGTATTCAAGAAACTGACTTAGCAGACCCTTAAAACAAATCTTTTATTCCATTGTGCGAATAATCTACAATCTAGACCTTAAAAAAAAAACACTTGACTAAAGACCATAGATTTTTATCTAACAAAATAAATTTCCATACAAAAGCAAAAGGGACACCCTGTATACAAGTGAACTTTAAAACTTGAACATCGAGATATAAACAAACACGAGAATTACATTCCATCCTACGATTGGATGTCCGTAGCATACGAGATTCGTAGAGGCATCCGCGCGGAACGCTACGTGAGCGTAGCCGGCGTAGCACACAGCTACGGCGCTACGGAGCTACGAAGTAATCTTGCATTCTTGGCGTAGAATTAACGCGATGAATTGACTTGTTTCAGAAGTCTCTTGTCTTGGGAGTTTAACTCTGTCTTAAAGGGTTTGTTGAACTTGAAATTAGTATTTGATTAACCATTTACTTTGTGTAAAAGTTTGATTATCAAATTACTATTTGGTTGTAAAGAAAATAAAATCGTTTTTATCTGTCGTAAAGTAGCTTTGCTTTATATCGTAAATGCATTTAAATATATATTACATACTTTTTAACTTTAATCTTCAGATTTAATAACTATTATCGAGGACACTAGATACTTATCTCATATGTGCTATCCATTGTATAAAAACAATATATAAAACGGTTTACTCGTAACTTGTAATGATGGTATAAACATCCTTTTACCATAATTTTCCAACCTTCATCCCAAGTTACATGTCTGCGTAATACTCGTACTTCTTTTTCATTTTCCCATTATCATTGTCCTATCACAAAGCCCCATTTCTCATATGTCATTCATCTTACAATCCACTCATTCTTTCTTCGGCTACGTGCAACTGTCACTTCTAAATAAATAAAAGGATATCATTTCTGGAAATATATTTTTTATGGTATAAGCCAGGTATCCATAGGGACACTCGAAACACCAGAGGCGTTACAAGTGCGTTGACGAACTTTTGGGAGTTAGGAATTTAAGGGTTGTTGGGGAATCGGGGATTGGAAAGATTGGGAATGGGGGTTATTGGTCTCTGGTTACCTCACTCATATAACGAAATACAAGGCAAGAGCCAGCCCATTGCATTCGTAGTACAGCATGGCTCTGCCACAAATGAAATTACATTAAAATAAATTATTTACAAATGGAAGTGTAAAAAAAAAGTAAAACACTTATGTATCCCATCAAACATTTTGCTAAAGATATGTTTAGTCTGAATATTTGTAGATGTCACGTCTATTACGTAAAGGGTGTGTTCCTCTGAACTACGGTATGACATCTACAAATATCTCGATGAAAATGAACAAAATTTGCAAATTTTCTCGAAAACAAGAGCTAAGGTCGTATTTCTACGCTTATCGTTAGATTCTGGGCCAATTTAGACGCAGACGTAGCATACAAACTTAGATATTGTGGAAGTTTTCGACAAATATTCTCTTAAACGTTTTTGGGAAGTAGACTTGGTGAAAACACTATGTTTGTGGCCTAGTTTTGGTTCCATTCCTGTAGAACAATACACAGTTTTCGAACTCTGGCACAGTCAAAAAGATTCATTAAATTTCTTATTAATGTCATATGCTTACTGCCATACTCAGAGACATTTAATGATTATTTAAACTATTCCTTAGTAACGATTTTGTATAGAAAACAATTGCTAAGGACTGGGGTAAGTAATCATTAAATGTCTCCGAGTACGATGCTTAGTAAAACTAACCTAATATATCTTACTCATCATTATTATTATTTATTTATTATAATAAAAGAAATACATTATATTTAAGATAATCTCCCACAAAACCGGTTTAGAGGTTTGACTGTTTCAGGTATATTTACAAACAACTTACACAAAAAACAACAAGATAATATCTCCTAAACTGTTCAAAAAAGTAAAAACACAAAAACTGTGAAAGAAAAACTCTTGAAAAGCGATCAATCATTGTTCTGTGAAGTCAATCGGAGTGCGAGCTACGTTGTATAACCTTTTTGCACCCTTGTCACTGTTTGTAACTGATGTTCCCGTTTTCAGTCATTTCCAGTCGTTTCAGAGAGAAAAGTGTGTCATAAAGGGATAGAGGAAGAGATATATTAAATGGGTGTTAAGGTTGTATGATGAAGCGCCTTTATTTTGTTCTACTTACTTATTGCATTTAGTAAATAAATATCTAAGTACTATATAAAATGTATTCTATGACTTTGATTGTCTAACTAACTGACTTATGCGTGGTTGGCGCGATGGCTGGACAAATGGCTCATGTGCAACGTGTAGCAGGTCCAATTCCCGCACAGAGCAACTCTTTGTGTGATCCACAAATTGTTGTTTCGCGACAGGGTGTCATGTGCATGTGAAATTGTATGTTTGTAAATGCACTCACGACAAAAGAGGTTACCGGAGGCCCAATCACCACCTTCTCAATCCCGATTCCCCAAAAACCCTTAAATTCATAAACCCAAAGGTCCGGCAGCGCAGATGTAACGCCTCTGGTATTTCGGGTGTTTGGGCGGCGGTGATTGCTTACTATAAGGTGATCCGTCTGCTCGTTTACCGACTTACACCACAAAAAGACATACGAAAATGCCTACCCCCTCAGGGAATAAAAGGCTTGATGAAAGACATTATGAGTGTAGTAATAAAATAACAATGTATATCAAAATGATTGTCAGAGGGATCTCGGATCGATATTATCTATTTTCGTCCCGAGGATATTAACTTTGTTCTCGAGAGGCATCGCGTATTAGCTCCGTAATATGATGACAAACAGACAGGCTTGTTATAGAGACATTGTTTATGAAGTATATAGTGATAGAAGTAGTGTTACTTATGTATTGCCAAAAGAGAGACGTAGGTAGGTTCAGGCTCGATCTCATTAGGTCATACGATGAGTTGTACATCCATATTGTCTAAAGACTCGGAGGTACGGACTATGTAATAGATTACTGGGGCTTCGGCTCAAAGCAGGAGAAGGAAAGGGTGGTTTTTAGTCAGTAAGAGTATGACACTCCCTCTCGCCTCACCCAAGGTGGGAGAAGTCAACGGATGTCTAAAGACAGACACTAGAACAAACACTAAGGTTGCTTTAGTAGGCGACAAACATTTTATTATGCAACCAAATTGACATCAGCTGATAAAACAATTTTATTTGGTAGCTCGATCTGGGCGCTTACTCTTGAATCTAATTTCGATCGATTGTCATGGATATTGTGAAATTTCACACTCTTGAGTTCAACACTTAGCGCATCCGTATTGTAATTGGATATTTAATTAACTAAATAGTATCGAGTTTGACTTTATATTCCGTACTCTAAATACTATTTAAACAGCTACGATTCGAGTTGTATAGTTTTAAGATTGAATTGAAATCTTATTGACATTAAAATTGGTTTCAAGAGTAAGCGCCCTAGTCCTAATTCGTAATAAAAATTTACATGACCACAATACCTATTCATGATTATGTAAATATCTAGGTAAGTACCTACGTAACTAGATAACCTCATAATTCTGGACCCAACTTTATACACAAACATATCTAAATTATTAATATTAACAAATAAACAGAAATATTCAGCACAGTCCCAAATAAATACGCTTCCAAAAGTTAATATCCATATCGTGTGTATGTTATTGTAAATGAAACTTTATTATGTTGTGTTGTGGTCGTTTTTTCAACAACTGACTCGACACTCGTCCGGTAAAAGGCCACCAGACTGTGCCATTTAGAACAACACGTGTTTGTTAAATAAAGCTTATGTAACTGGCTACTTAATATCCTACTCCTATATACCTACCTACTCCTTTATATAAATGCTAAAGTTACTGAGTTGTCGAAGTTAGGAGGTTTTGCAACACACAAAATGTACTGAGCAAATCGGAATGAAAAATGAATGTAGATAATAATTATATACACATGCTACTTATTCTCATGATAACGCGAGTGAATAATAAAAGTCCCGTCAAAATCGGTCTAGCCATTTCCGAGATTAGCCGGAACAAACTGTCAGACAGACAGACACAAATAAAAAAATATGTATTATGTTGGTGTACGTATCGTATGTTCATAAATTCATAGGCGTGTGGTAAAAAGAAACTACAATTTATTTATTAATCTAGAGTCTTTTTTTTGAGAGGGGAAAATCATCCAATGACTTCTCTTGCCTTGGGCGAGGCGAGAGGGAATGTCAGACTCTTACTGACTAATAACCACCCCATTCCTACTCCTGCTTTTCGAACCGGAGCCCCTTTAAACCCGCTAGGTAATCCGCAGCTCCGGATTATAATCTAGAGTCTAGATAGTATACATCTATAAATCCCCGACCAAAATGCCTAACAATAATTCTCTTCTAACATTTTAATACCGAAATACAGATAAAAAATCTGGTCTACTCACTTTTACAGTCCACTGAAATCCATAGATTTTTATTAACTGCTGAAGTTTTACAGCATTTTTTCAATAGCTGTAAATATATTTCAAGATTTATGAAACTCATGGGGACGGTAAATTCAGTTAGATTGCATGCCCCGCCTCATCCGTGGTGTAGAATATATTACTCTACAGAGACTAATTAAATAAATTACTTCTTTTGACCTCTAAAATGGCTAAAAGAAAGTCGTATATCTAATATTTAAAAAAAGGGAACTTAAAAATGTAATTGCGGTTCTATGGGATTTCGTATAATAGCTATAAAGCTAGGTTCATATCTGACGGAACATGCGTCGTGTATTATCGGTCGCGTAACGCCAGAACAAACAAATGTATAGAAAAACAGTTAACCGTTCACACTCAACCGATGGTACGTCTGTACGACTGATAAATAGGCTCAACGTATTTTACGTCAAATATGAACCCACCCTAAATCGCATTTTGCTTGAATTTATGCCAAAATATTAAATGCGTAATTTCTAAAGTCCAATAACGAACTTGTAACTGTTCTACTGCTAAGGGTGTATCAATCTGTAAATTGAGCCTGAAACCTGTTGCTCATCAACTACACTTATGAAATTATTAGTCTGTCATATAGTTTATGATTGTTTTACAACTCTGCTTAGCTCTTTATGGGTACTTTTCCACCAGACATGTGCTATGTAGCTTTGCTACGAATATGTAATAGCTATGCTGTGAGACTATGTGAACGTTTTCATTGACACTAAGCTATGTAGCTGTGCGAGTATGATGTGTTATGCAGATGCGCCGCCGCAAAGTAACTGTGCGAGGAAGATGCGCAGCCAGGACGCATCTTTCCATATAAAAAACATACGTTAGCTGAGTGTCCACCAGTGCTAAGCTATGTGTCCCAATGAATATGATTCGTAGAAGCCAAACGCATCCACAGCAATGTAGCATAGCAACTCTCTGATGGAAAAGCACCATAAGGACAGCTGTAACATTAACTCCCATATACCACAAAAAAAGTTTTAAAAAACAAAAAGTTTAGAGTCCATGAAGCGAGGTTTCTTGTTCTGCATGAAATATTATGAAGAATTATTATAACACATTTTTCTCTGTACATTCTAAGTGCAAAATGGTGTTCACTTTTGTAACAATACTCCATTCGTGTGGGAGCTGGCTCGTTAAGTAGGAGTTTGAATGCTTAGTGTGAGGACCTGAGTTGAATTCCTGAAAAGAGATATTAATGAAAAGTTTTTAAAAGTAGTTTGCGGGGTTAGGCTATAATTTATCACTAATATAAATAACATGAAACTGAGGTCAAGCCTAAAAGCTCTTAAGAAAAATTTAAATTCTGTAAATATTACTTTGATCTGCTACCTCTTCTCTTCTTAGTAGTTTTCCTCACTGCTGAGGATCGTGACTCTCTCTGATTCTATTCATTATATGTCGTCACTTATCACACTCCATGTATTTTTGGTCAGACCTCCGTATGGGATACTGGCCTCTCGGTTTCTTTCCTTTTATTTTACTGGTCACTGTAAGGCATTCCAAATTATGAGCATCTCTGCGAGTAATATAGCCAAAGTATCGCAAGATCCTTTGCAAGCAGTCTAGATGTACGGAGACATAATAAATTATAGGTGCCATGTGCATGTGAAATATTATATTCGTAAACGCACCCACGACACGCACAACGTTTAAAAAAAGAAAGAAATAATTAGGCGTAAAGTGACCGCGTATTTCCCGGTTCACCCTTAGGTATATCATCATTATTAGATGAGCCATAAGAAGTCCATTACTGACCCATATCCTTCTTCTATTGACATCCAAATCAATCACTCTACCTCACCTTTCACCAATCACCCAATGATAATAAAAACACATGAAATCACATCACAATTATGTCGCCCAACTGGTCTGTTTGCCAGACAATTGGGGCACAGCATAACGTTGGTCATTAGCCAGCTTATCTCTGCAGCCAGGCCGACCATGTTCACGACTAATGTTCCCGATTATCCGCTGCAGTTAAACTGAGATTTATACCAGTATACCGTTTGTATGACAATAAACTTGCCATTTTTTTAGCCGGTGGCTGTCGAATACAAATTAAGTGACAGGTTTAACGAGGAAGGTGGTAAAGGTCTTTGGAGGAAGACAAATGACGATCGCTTAAGTTGTTCCATGTAAAGGACCTATATACAGTCAACTTTTATATATATAATGGAAAAAATAAGAGAAGGCGATAGCGGGACGAATTTGACACTTACAACAAGGATTGGCCGCAAAAAGCTCTGCACAGAGTGGAATGGAAGGAGGGTAGGGAGGCTTTTGCACAGCAGTGGGATGAACACGACAAAAAAAAAATTGGAAAACATGATAGACAATAGGCATATCCTGTTTCACTGCAAGAACCAAATGGCATTCGGTGTAAAAATTAAATCTGTGACAAATCACACGATAATCCAGTGAGTGTAATCTGCTCAACAAATTGTAATCCCGAATTTGTATCATGAATGTCCTATTTTCGAGGTGAAACCGCCGGGAACAAGTAGTATACTCGTAGTATAGACGATTGTAGGATTTAATTACTTCAATCCATTGTCGAACTCCACACATAGTGGCATTGAAAATCTCTAGAGCATACTATATCTTTGATTTCCTCTCGTTAATTACTTGGCGTCGTAATAAATTGCCTAAATAGCCTCAAGTCTAACGTTTAATGAATAGTCTGGGCTGGAGCGTTCGTGTAAAATGTGGTCTTAATTAGATTGGAATACGGTAGTGAATTTTGTTTTACAATTTTGGAAACCTAGCCTTCGCAAGCCTGTGAGGTTTATATTTTATTATAACTTTCGTGAGACATACTAAATTTATTATTACATTATCAAAGTCGGCTTACTCACTCAGATGCTCAGCCTCTAGCATTCGGCTCACTCCCTCAGATATGAGCCTCTAGTATAACTGGAAACTAGTCGAGTTCCTCGTCAAACAGTTACGTAAGTAAGCCAATAACATAATAATTAAGGTTTATATAGTGTAATTCAGATAAATTATTATATTTTTTTTAAAGATAGGTTTGTTCTTTAGTAAACGCTTTATCATTAAAACGTCATATGGAATTAAATTCGCCTTATGTTCTACTATTTTATTGATTAAATAAATAAATAAAACGCATCATTCGACATCACATCCACACCGCAAATAAATATTTATTTTGGATCAGACAATACTGTGTATTGTGTAAGAATTTAACTGTGACTAAACCGTTCATAACATGTTTTAATTCAAAATTACAAATATATACTTGTAAACTTTTACCACCGATGTTTGTAAATAGTGACTATACTTATCTCAAGGTAGTTCACAACATTATCATATTTCATGTATCTCTTCCTATTAGACGTCATCACATAATACACTCCCTCAATAATTCCCTCAATTGCGTCATCAGACATAAATATGGAGTAAAATAAATGATGTTTCTATCTACTTGTGACAGCAGAGTAGAGTATGACACCTCTACTCTTCATGTGGGTGTGACTACATATTTAATAGAAACCGCTACTCACATTGCTCTCTGATAAACCTGATCCTTTTAAATCATCATGTTTATTATGTTAGTATGCGCATCCACGACACAGGAGAAAACACCATGTGCCGCAAAGTTATTTAAAAAAAAAAACTGTATCGCCTACCCGTTTGTCAAGCGTGGTGATTATTTATTTATTTATTTATTTATTAAGGCTTACCAACTAAGATACATACAGACAATCTTAAAAATATGGGAAACAACAGTTAGTGTATGCTCTTAAATTAAAGGTAGGCTCAACATTATTTTTATTATGGCAAACGCTTCTTCTAGAGTCCCATAATCCTGCAATGGATGCGCGTTTTGTTAGAAGTGCTGTTTCGTATAGATAAAAAGTTTTTAAAAGTAAGTCTTAAAATTGAAACGAGAACGAAATCGCTGTTTAAATAAGATGAGAACGATTCACTTTTCAGCTTAAAGTAGGGTAATGAAGGCTGACGAGGCAAAAGTCTTTGGACAAAAAAATAAATCCGCTTACAACAAGCGATGAAGCCGCTTTTTTTGTATAATTTTTTGTTCGATAAGAGAGAAGTTTATTGAATATTAATATCATGCTTCAAATCGCTTTTTTTGTTTCAGTTTGTGGTTCTTAACTGAACCTAAGTTTTGAGCTTATATCGGCAGGCAGGCAGGGTTAGAGATTGCAATTTTAAAAGATTATCCGGTATTCTGTCAGTCTTTTAGTTTTACGAGACTGATGACAAACGTATTCTATTCTTCATTATGTTTTATACATCTTATAGTATACAGATTTAGATAAATCCATTTAAGTATACAATTTATGTACCTTCACAGACACAGCATTTAAACCAATTATACCATATATAGGTACTTATAAAACGTCAAGAAATAAAGAAATAAATAGATGTATGTCAGTCCACCCGTCAGTTAGGCTAGGTTTCGAATGGAGCAGAACGAGTAAGAAACACCAACGTTACTCTTTTGAAATAATATATGTTTATATTCTCACTGATACATAATATTTATATCCAACACAATAATTATATTTTAAACGTTGCCCCACACTATGATTTTCTCCTGTATCGTGGGTGCGTTTACAAACATACGAGTTCACATGCACATCACACCCAGACCCGAAACAACAATTTGCGGATCACACAAAGAGTTGCTCCATGCGGGAATCGCGACACGTTGCGTGGTAGCCGGTTGCCCAGCCATCGACACGTTGCACGGCAACCACCACGCCAACCGTACAGTGATAATATATGTGATAATAATACAGAGATATTGCTACTGATACATAGCCAGTAAGTTATATACATCGCATTATGGTGACAGCCGAGTGCATGGACGACTTAGCCCAAACAATGGAGCTTTTGTTCCAGCTCGACTACGGAACCACAACTAAGAATTATTATAGAGGGTAAATCACCTCTATTGCATCGTCTGTCTTGCGGCTGCAAGCTATAATGGACTGTAGTGTGTGGTTGTTAAAGTGTGATTTCGATTGTTTGTTGTGGAATGTTTAATCTTCGGCTTCGTAGCAGAAAATGTTTATATTGTGATTGTAGTTAATGAGATTTAGGATTTAATTTAGAGTTTATAGAAATGAAATATTTAGATTTAGATTTCAGCCATTATCGTCTCACTGCAGGGCAAAGGCCCCCCTACCCTCTTCTTCCACTCCTCTCTATTTAAATCTTTTTGCGGTCAATTCTTGTAATACATATCAAGTTCAGCCCACCACATCCTTTGGACCTTCCGCGACGTCTAAAAATTTCAATAAATTTTCTAAAACAATGACTCATAGTTAGAGTGTATAATTAAGTTCATAACGAATAGCTTAATACATACATGCTTACTACACTTGTCACAACTTCGAGTCGGAATACATTTTATATTTTTCCACCCACAGCTCCATATTATGAATTAATATTTCAACTACATGATTCTAAATCAAAAACTTACTACTATTAAATACATACATACATATCGTCACGCCTTTAATCCCCGAAGGGGTAGGCAGAGGTGCACGTTATGGCACGTAATGCCACTGTGTACACCCACTTTTCACAATTAATGTTATAAGTCCCATGTAATAGGTGGTGAGCCTATTGCCATATACCGGGCACATTTCCAGACTCCGTGCTACTACTGAGAAATTTTCGAAAAACCGAAAAAAGCCTAGTAATACTTCACCCGACCCGGGAATCGAACCCGAGACCTCTTGCCCGGCAGTCGCACTTGCAACCACTCGGCCAACGAGGCAGTCTCAGTACTATTAAATCTTATATATAAAAAAGAATTTCTGTTTATTAGTCTCGCTAAAACTGGAAAACGGCTGGACCGATTTGGCTAATTATTTGTGGAAGGCCGGGGGAGGTTTAAAAGTTAAGAACATAATGTTTGAGGCGGTACGAAGTTTGCCGGGTCAGCTAGTATTATATAATACTTGATTGCCTTCCCTTTCAACTTTGTAACTTCCAGGAAATGCCATTAATTCAAAAACAGCCTTAGTAAATATAAACCTCATATTAAGCGCCCATGTAGCCCAACGAACAAACAAATAACTAACTTTATATATATATACATATGTATGTACAATAAACATGTAACAAGAACAACTCATTAGGTAGAAAACTTTCATCAAAATATTCTACTTCAAACGAATTTAGCAAGGATTTACTGAAATAACTGCAAACAAAAGTCTTTGAGGAGTTACAAATTATTATTAAATTTACTTGGAGTTACTCATTATGTGTATCGACACGTTCTATCTTCGACGCCTGACTGAAATGCTGAAGGAGGGTTTCCAAAGTTTTCAGGGATCCGCATATAAATAAATATTGTTTTATGAAAGTTCTGATGGTATTTTAGCCCAAGGATGCTTTTGAAATACCCCGCTTTGTACGAATCGAACCCGAGACCAGTTGCTCGGTAACTACGTAACAAATGAGGAAATTGTGAGTTATTGTTTAGTTATGCATAGATCAATTTTATTTAATTATTTTTAGCCGTGGTCGTCACACTGCAGGGCAAAGGCCTAAAATAAAGTCGACAAATAAAGTAAGTAATCCTTACCTCAAGAGCTTGTCTACCGCTGAAATCTACATTAAATCTGTATCTTAGTCAAATTTCAGTTTATTTACCACATTTCAAGATGTAAACAGAATAAAAGTACCGTAACAGCTCTAAAAAATGTGCCTACTCGTATATAGTTTATCACTGTTAAATCACGGAATTTTAGATTATCTCACCTTAACCAAAGAATAGTTAAGACAATACCACAATTCCATTTGAAACCTAATACAAATATTATCTACGTTTCAATATTTGAGTATTGAAAATCCGATATTATAGATAAATTGGAATTCAGCAGATATTGTGATAGTCTGCAGTAACTTATAATAACGCGATTGGTACATTAATAGTCTAGGTATTCTAGATTATTATGTGACAATACAATACAAAAATATTGTTTAGGATTTTTTCTGTATTTTATACGCTCTTGTAGTGTTGAGTCGGTTTTTCCAAGATTAGACTGAACATTAGTATTATTATGCCAGATACAAGACGTCCACTGTTAAACATAGGCCTCTCCCAATGACTTCCTAATTACTACTTCAATTATTTGTTTTTTTTTTTTTGTTACAGGTAATTCACAGCTTCGAGTAGAACCGACCGATGCCTAATCCGGAGCTTCGAAAAGCAGGAGTAAGATCGGGGTGGTTTTTAGTCAGTAAGAGTCTGACACTCCCTCTCGCCTCGCCCTGGCGAGGGAAGACATTGGATGATTTTCCCCCCTTAAAAAAAGCCGACTGGGTCTCTGTCAAATGTTTTGTCCGCATTTGAGAGACCAACGAGACTAATTTTACATTATTTTATGCTCCACGCTCAACTATTTATTTACGTAGCTAGCAGATTTAAGTATAAAAAAATTACTCTTTCTTAAAAAACGACGCAGCAAAAGAAAATGTTATTAAAGTTGTCCACTTGCTTGCACTTTAATTAAAATCATTACTTGAGTCAAAGCGTATTTTTGCGACTGGAAGATCAGTATAATTAAAAATTGTTGACCAAGACAGTTTGGTTAATGACTGTCTGCAACTTATTTTTAACATAGAAAAAAAATAAATAAAAATCCTTATTTTTAAAAAAAACGTTACACTAGGCTATGCCCTTCGTATTACCACATACACATGACACCCAGACCCGTAACAACAATTTGTGGATCACACAAAGAGTTGCTCCGTGCGGAAATCGAATCGAATCTGCTACACGTTGCGCGATAACCGTTTACCCATCTCTGGAACTACTGGTCCTATTTGAATAATTCTCAAATTTTTTGTTGAATAGTGTATTTATCGAGGAAACTTATAGGCTATAAAACATTACACTATGATCAATAAGAGCCAAGCAGAGCGGGTGAAACCGCGCGGAAGTAGCTAGTAATTAAAGAAATAGAAAAATCTTTGTATGTAGTATTGACACTGACATTCGACAAATTACTTTGAGTTTTCTGCATTCAACCTGCATCTATGCTGTTTGTCCAGGATAGGCGGTGATCTAATACGCCTGCATTCAAAAACCTTACAAGAAAACCTTTATCTGAAAGTTTTAAAGGTCTTGTAAGGGTCTTTATTGTGTCATTTAATAGCATGTGTAATGCCACTTAGCCCTTAATCGCTTCTTTCAACCCATATCCAATATTTGGGACGAGAAAATGTATGAAATTATCGTAAAATTTTACCTTCTGTCATACAATTTGATGAACTATTTATAAAAAAAACTATAGTCATTCGTTCAACCGGTCGACTGGTTCTTACGACATTTTTTTGATAGTGTAACTAACCTTAAGTGTAGGTCGTGAGTTTTAGGACCAACCATTATAGTTCCAGATAAAAATTATATTATAATTTAGATTCAAATTAGATAATTTTGAACCACGGCTTCAGTGGATCAAAATTAAAAACTTTCATATACTTATAATTTTAAATAGATTTTCTTTCAACAGTTTTCTGTCGATAATCAAACTTTTCTTATTTTATACAAAACTATCTTTCTTATCTTTAAAAGGTATTTAATTAAAATTATACCTTTATTGGTAGTTTAAATTAAATATTTACCTACGCTGATGCATAAAAAATATCATAGTTCTGTATTTTTACACTAATTTGCGGTGCATTAATGACGTAGGTACGTCACAAATGCACCGCAAATTAGTGTAAAAATGTAATGTGCCAAATCTAGTGAATAAGTCATTGGTGTATCTTTAAACAAATAAATCATTAATATAGAGGTAATTACACAACCTTAACCTTACAACACTTATCGATATTCAATAACAACCAACTCTATCGATACGTATCTCATCAATAACGCTTACGTAGCAGATTTATCGATATATCGATAAACACTCGAAGGTCGTGAAAAGGTCTCAGTAATTACCCAATTTAAACCCAACACTAGTCTCTAATACATGTGCGTTATGATTTACGATTATTTCCATCTACGGAACCGTCTCATGTGAGATCGTTATTAGGTATGTGATACGGATCCCTAATTTGCAGGCGATGTTTTATTTATAAACTTATGGGTTCAACGAACTTTGTGTAAATACAGTGTGTGGATACAGATTTCACCAGACAGTGGTCAGAACTACCCAGGGGTGATGAAACTGACACTGAGTAGCTGTCTGGATCTGTTGTCAGCAGAAGGTCTAAGCAGTTGGCAGTTTGTGTATCGACATCAGGCACCCTTGTGGCCTCATGGACCAGCTGGGTCAGGCCAAGCGTCAGCGCAAGCTTACGCATCTCCCTCCCAGCATGGTCAGTGCACTGGTATGGGAACAGCCACTCCTGGTGATGGGCGTTAAAGTCCCCCAGTAACACCAACTGGGCCGAAGGGTACCTCTGCCGAGCTGCATCCGCCGCCTCCACTAGGTATTGCGCTAATCTGGTCGTCTCCAAATCTCCGCTGTGCGACCGATAGACACAGGCATAGAGAATTTTCTCCATACCTGTGCTCATCAGTATCCACAATGTAGAGTAATTGGGGTCTTCAAAGTCTCGGAGACGCCGGTAACAGACGCCGTCCTGGACGTACAGGCAAACGCCTGCACGGGCAACAAAATTGTGCTCCAGGGTAAAACCTGGGTAGTTGAGATAAGAAACGTCGGACGGACATCTGATCTGGGTCTCCGAGAGAAACAAGAGTGTAGGGTACTCGGTCTCAAGATGGTGATGGACCGCATTGATATTTGAGTGCAAGCCTCGAATATTCGTGAGGTGCACTTTGAGGGAGAGGAGTGCAGCCGCTGTTGTACCCTTTTCTTTTCTCTTGTTCTCATGGTAGGAGTGTAAGGTTGCGGAGAGGATGGCAGTGAAATGTTCCTCCACACAGGCGACCCCAGACGCGCACTGCAGTTAGCTACATCATTGGGAAGCCAGCCTGGAGACTGCGGGGACGCCCGAGCCCCCCATGAATATCCATCGGGCCCTCTCGTCCGGTCGCCAACCGGCACGATGGCGTATTCATGGGATTTTTCGCTAGATGGCGGGGCAGCCTTTCACGTGTGGCTAGCACGCTAATTGGGCCCCCAACTATCTGCGGTCGGCCAGCGGTGCACCGTGCCTCGGATCCCGCTACCCTCCGCGACTGGCCACCCGATGCAGCCACACCAGCGCGCGCCAGATCGGTCTACCCATAGTGGAACAAACACTTCGACCCATCCTCTCATACGGCGTCACCGAGCATCGTGGCGGAACACGGCTAGGCCGCTTGGCGACACGGTTTTGCTCGGTGGGTGGTCATAATGCCGTCGGCCGAAGCCTACCACCAAATTGTCACCTGGTTAGCACCACCCAGAGGCCACGTGTAGGGGTTCATTTTTTTAAGGGTGCTCTCCTACGGACGAGGGTGACTCAGCCTCCAAAACACACTCGCCGCAGGATCGCAGTCCCAGGGGATCTCGGCGGATGTGGCGGTACAAGTCAGCAGATTGGGATGGGATGCGATCTTTCTTTGCATCCTATCCTTGGCGGCCTGTTTGCTTCTCATCCAGTGAAACGTCAGTTTGTGCAAATGCCGTAGCGGGGGTGCTGCGTCAGGGCATGGAATACTAAGCAACACATGTGTGGCACCCAATGCCGACTGCGGACGTTTATCTTGGTTGCGAACGTCTAAACCAAAATATGCACGATAACACTTCGTAATCACTTAACGGTGTTGGCCAGGGCGGTTGAATCGAACTTCTGCCGCCCCTCACTTCCGCCTCTCCTGGGGCCTGACGGGACGCTGGCTCACACCGCAGTAGAGAAAGCGAACTTGTTTGCTTCCCTATTTGCGGAGTCTTCACGTCTTGATACTGGTGGCGCTATGACATTAACGTTTGCGAGACAAAAATGTCGAAGATTCGCATCCGGCAGAAGGAGGTATATAAGACGTTGCGTAATCTCGACGTGAATAAGGCCAGTGGACCCGACGGAATCCCAGCCAAAACCTGTGCGCCTGAGTTGTCTCCAATCCTGACACGTCTGTTCCGCCTTTACTTAGAGACGGGTCAAGTGCCGGTTGCATGGAAGCTGGCCAACTGCAGCCTGTGCCCAAAAAGGTAGTCGTGCCGACCCCAATAATTAGTGATTTCGGTCACGTCCATACTCTGCAAGAGTATGGAACGTGTGCTTAACAACAGGCTCATGGCATTCCTTGAAGGTAACGACCTCCTCAGCGATCTGCAAATAAATTATTATTTTTCTGGTATTAGGTGTATGATTATCAATAAAATACGGTATGAATTTTCGGCAAGATTCCCGGGAAATTTTGAGTGTTGCCTAGATTTTCTTTCAACAGCTTTCTGACCAATTTGGCATCAACGCCGGAGTCCCTCAGGGGTCAGTACTTTCAAACTCTTCTTATTTTATACAAAACTATCTTTCTTATCTTTCAAAAGGTATTCAATTAAAATTCGAGTTTAATCAAATATTTATCAACACTGATGCTTAAAAAATATCATCACTAGAGAGGTAATTACACAACCTCAACCTTACAACACTTACTTCGATATCTCATATAGAGTCGAAGGCGCATCTGGCTGGTAGGAAGTTGGGTATCCTATCGAAGGTGAGACGGTACTTCTCATCGAAACAACTACTGAGCCTGTACCAGGCGCAGGTTCAGTCATGTATGGAGTACTGTTCTCACCTTTGGGACGGCTCGGATAGAACACTCGAAGGTCGTGGAAAGGTCTCAGTAATTACCCAATTTAAACCCAACACTAGTCTCTAATACATGTGCGTTATGATTTACGATTATTTCCATGTACGGAACCGTCCCATGTGATGCGTTATTAGCTATGTGATACGGATCCCTGCCGGAGTCTGTGTTTCCTGATGGGTACAACCTGGGTGTCTTCAAAGCCCGAGTGAATAGGTTGCTTATGGGCAGACGTGCTCCACCGTAGGCCGCATCATCACTTACCATCAGGCGAGATAGCGGCCAAACGTCGGCCCATTCAATATAAAAAAAAAAAAAAAAAAAATATTTTCGGTTGGAATTTTTGTTAGTGAAGCTCGGGTGCTTTTAATGTATAGATAGAGGCAAAGATAGATTTTTTGATTTGTGGTTTTGAGTTCAATACCCTATCTTTTAAAACCCAATGGACTCACTTTTCATGTCGTATGCTCCCCTGGCTCTTATGTTATATATGTTCTATTTGATACCTAAATCTCTAAAAACGGCATATTTTTTTGAATTCTCATCAACGGCCTACAAGTGGCCACTTCTCGCACGGGAGGCTTTGAGCATTAATCACCACGCTTGCCCAATGCGCTTTGGCGATTTCAAACTTATAAGTAGAAATTATAAGCTCAGGTTTCCTACACTGTTTGTCCGTGGTGTCTAAGTAATCTTGGAGGTGTCCTACTAGGTATCAACCTCTATAATTACCCCTTGCCTATGTAAGTGGCGAGAATAAATGTGAGTATCGTTTTAAATTGCCTTCTCATTCGTACATAATCCAAAGTACTTAGGTGGCTAAGTAAATTATGCCAAATTCTCCTAAGTAAGGGAGACTGTCATGGGCTGTTGATGATGTATCAGAAGTCCGATTCCAGGAACTAAATTGTTTTCCTTCTTTATTAGATTTTCACGTGGGTGTTTACGGTGCTTTTCCACCAGAGATGTGCTATGCTACGTTTGTATGGATGCGTTTGGCTTAGCATTGGTGGAAAAGGGTTCAATTACTTTATAGTTTTTTTTTTTATATAGAAAGATGCATGCTATGGATGGATGCTATAAATGTAAGCTATGGATGCGTGCTATAGATGTGTGCATTGGATGGCTTCCCTACTGTCGATACATCGCATACTCGAGCTACGCATCTTCCTCGTGCAGCTACTTTGCGACGGCACATCTTCATAGCATATCTTACTCGCACCGCTACATAGCTTAGTATCAGTGGAAACGGTCACATAGTTTCACAGATTACTTTCACATAGTATGTCTATGATAGAAAATCACCCTTAGGCAGTGGGTAGTGGCTGTTGTTTCTTATTTTCAATGAAAGTTAGATTAATTGTATTTGTCATTTATTAGGGCCTGTGACCTCGTCTTAATTACAACGTTCAAGCCTTAATTGTTGTAAATGTCAGCAGCAATGTAAACAAATTACTGAATATTGTTTACAAGGTTATTATTTCGCCATTTTGTTCCCTTTGTTTGTACATTGTAATGAATGCTGAACAGATAGAATGTAATGCTGAATTATTATTTGTTTTGTTAAGTAAATTTAATTAAGAATCGAGGAATTGGCCTCGTTTGGCGAAAGGTCATTGAAGTAAAAAAAGGGTAGGTAATGTGTATGTCCTTAATGAGTTGTTATGTCCTTATTTTTGCTGTTTTTTTAATATTAGACTTATATATTGGATAAGAGGTGATATTATTGCTTAATGTAGGGCATATATGTGAGTCTAGATTAAATGCCGTTAATTATAATTTTCAAATCGAATGTGATCGTCATCATCATCATCATCAGTCAGAAGACTTCCACTGCTGAACAAAGGTTTTTTTTATTTTAGCCCTCCTCGTCGAAAGTTAAATGTGATATATTATTCAAATACAAACTCGAGCTTGAAAGAGAACCTTCTCGCTTGGCAGTTGTATTTACAAAGATCAAGTTGGCATACCATATGTAACTTTTTAATTTAAATGAAAATAAAAGTTACTTCAATAACAGTTAAATGGAAAGGATGTCAGTGCTAACTTATCCTATCGAGCTGTCAAGATATGTCACGCAAACGTCAGAAACATTCCTAGAGGTGTGACACAAATATATCGATAATTTTCTGACATATTTTCTGATAGCAAACGTTTTATGCTATAAAAGGTCAAGGTAAAAATATATTATGATATTGACTGAGATAAAATAAATACCTACCAAAAAGTATACTTTGACAGAAGTGATAAATTTATTTACGTCCATGTTTCTTTTTTTGAGAGGGCAAAATTATGCTTAGTCTTCTCCCACCCAGGGTGAGGTGAGAAAGAGTGTCAGAATTCTTACTGACTAAAAATAACTCCGTTTCTACTCCTGCTCTTCGAGCCGGAGCCCCGGTAACCCGCTAGATTCGCGTACATGTGAAACTTGGTTTTTAAGCTAGATGACTGTAATCCAAAGATATTTAATTTTGATCAACGAGGTCCTTATTTTCAATACGCAGTAAGTTTTAATGAAACACTGTGTATAAACTGTCTTTATGTCTCATTTTGTGTATATTGTTATAATAAACCAATTAGTGAATTTGATTCTATTTCATATCAGGAAAAAATAAATGTTAATAATAACTTGTTTTTCATACAAAACACAAGTTATTTACCGACCTACATTTCTAATTTCGGAATATATTTACGTAATATTTGTACGAGAGCCGTACCAGACCTAATTTATTTTTGTGAGTAGGCATTTACTTCGTATTAAGTATTTAATTACAACTCCTAAAACATAATTAATGTTTACTTTCATAACTTATAATTAATGTAAATTAATGATTATGATATAATATAATTTATTATTATACTACGTCGAAAGTTCATCGTAGTTATTTTCATATTAATTACTGCTTCGCTGATTAAGTGATCGTAAGTGTGACAGGGTCCAATTTTTGAGTGGGAGAAAGTGTTGTTGGAGTATTTAGGCATCTGAAATTGTGTTCAATGTATGATATATGTTCATTTTTTTCTTTAAAAGATTGCCCCACACTATATTTTTTTCCTGAGTCATGGGTGCGTTTACAGCATACAATTCTACATACACATAAATATAAGCCATAACGTAATTGATGAAAAATTAATATTGTATACTTATGAGCACCTCTGCCTACCCTTTCGAGAATTAACAACGTCATGTTACAACATTAATACGAACGAATGATAATTTATCAAGAGACTAAGTCAAAAGTACTTCGTAATATATCTCATTATGAATGAATATTTCGTTCGAAGTTCACAGTTTACCAAGAACTAATTATAACTACATAAACTTTAGATTTGTGTTAATTATACTCCATGTCGAATTACTTGTTTGACTGTTTGAATTAATACATATGGGTATAAAGCTTGTATTCCCTGAAGGGGTAGGCAGAGGAGAATAGTTCGTTCACCCGTCATATTTCAAACTTACTTGAAAAAGCTTAATGATTTATCCAATACGTGATTTATTAGAACTAATCTTTTACATCACATCATACCAACAGCTTATAAGTGGCCACTATTAACAAAGGCCTTTTCTCCCACGGAGAAGGTTTGAGCATTAATAACCACAACTGCTTAATGCGGGTTGTTGATTTCAAACATCTAATTAGAAATTATGATCCCCGGTTTCCTGACGATATTTTTCTTCGCAGTTTGTCAATAGTGTCTAAATAATCTTAGAAAGTACTTATATCTGGGAAAGGTGTCTGAAAAAAGTACTTATAAATTGGATAAAGTCATATTGGTACTAGGCGTTTGTAGTTTTCGAACCGCATGCACGCATTTTCATACGTCAAACCCCTGGCCGACCACAACATAACCTTAACTATGATCATGACCACGATCTAATCTTTAACTAGGAATATTGTAACTTGTTTGTCTTCAATAAATCTTAATTTTTACTGATTACTAACGGATAACTCTGTTTGGATGGACGTGGTTTAGGTCAAGTAAAGGCTTTAAATATTGTTGTAAATTCAGGTTACAGTAGGAGTAAAATTTAGGATAACGAGGGTTGGATATTTAATAGGTACCAATTTTAATATTTGTTAAATTGACAAATGTAGCAAGGCTTTAGGAATCGTATACTGTGTCCTAAAAATCGTACACGTGTTATGTATTTTTTATGAAAATTAGTGGATGTAAATAATAATGTGCTTCTTCGCGTATGTCCGTCAATATGGTCTTTAAAATTACTGCACATTTTAGGTAATCTTTACTACTAGGTAATATAACTGTGCAGGAAGATATAATGAAAGATTTGTAAAGATTTAAGTACAGTGGACGCAGCTGTAGCTAGAAAACTAATTTGGCGTAGTGTGTAGGTGTTGATCCCAAAACAAAACATAAGTTTGTCTTACACCCTGTATACGACAATAAGAAAGTAAATATAAGACTGTATGTACTATGCAAAGCTAGGAACGCAACTTGCAAGCGAGGTCAGACAGTATTTTTTAATAATAGTGACTCGGGCTACGGCGTAGCGAGCGTAGCGGATTTGCTACGCCGTAGCAGTAATACTATTTCGCTTTTGATACGGAATTTGCCATCGTCTTTACGTCTGCATATAGGGACTGTAATAAAATGTATTATTAAGTCTACGATTCAACTGTAAATTTTACAAATAACAGTGAAAGGAATTTTAAGAAGATGTTTTGAGATTTCTTTAAACTTGATTGTTCTTGGTTAGATTTTTCATTTTGTGAATGGAGTAAAATCTGTCTATCTTTGTTCTTATCTATTGTTTAAATAGAAATGGAATCGAAATTCTCGAAATTCCAACATCACTGTAAATTCTTTACTAAACAAAAATATTGATTATTTGAATCTGAGCTGTCCGTGACCTTAAATCACCAACACTGGACTAATCCTAATACCACGTTGGTCCAAAGATTTCCAAACCGGTTCAAACTGGTTATTTGTTAGTGTCATTAGTTTCGACAAAATTCGGTGGCTACAACATGAATTTCTTTAGTACAATTTCAACCTTATCCTTTTGTAACAGAGTTGAAAATCTATCAATAAAAAATAACAACCGATTTCTGTCGTAATCTTTGTTTAGGCGTCCAACCGTGATCTGTGACGTCATCAATCGTCGTTAGGCAACAGTTATCAATCGAGACATTTTGACATTTACTTAAAGTTCGGTCCTGTAAGAGAAGAGTTTCATGGCAACAGGAGTTTTTCGACAGACACTGTCTCGTTTTTCGAATGGTTTCAAGTGCGACTGTTCAAGACAAGGGGTCTCGGGTTCGATTCCAGGGCCGGACAAAGTATTACTAGGCTTTTTTCATTGCATAGCAGCATTACGTGACGTAATGTGCACCTCTGCCTACCCATTCGGGGTAAAAGGAGTGACGTTGTTAAAAAAAGTTTTTTTAACCAAACAAATAACAGTATAAGATTATTATTATTTTTGTTTAAATCCAGCTCTATTAAAATCATTATTTTAGGTATTTACAATCATTCTGTTTCGTTGATATTTTGAGAGTGCTGAAATAGTTTACTATTCAAAATATGGATTTAACGTTACATTTAATGTAAAATAGATTTTCAGTAACTCCTACGCAATAGGAATTAATTTCAGGATTAGACAAAATATAATATATTATATATTCCTAATGTTATTTATGTTTGAGTCTGAAAATTAGTCCCTGAATTAATTTCAGTGAATGAGATATATGTACATCTGTCTGTCTTAGTTGTAAATTGATGTTCGTAATATGTTAGTATATGCGAAGGTTAGAGTTAAATGAATACTTTAATGTAATACTATGATTTGTGGTTATACCTTATATGTTACATATTTTACATAATATATGCATGAAAAGACTGATGACTGTCGATGAAGCGAGGTATGAGAGATTCGTAGCAATTGGCATTCTATTGTCTCTAGATCTCTTAGATATTTTACGAAAACTGAGGCTGAGCTAAACTTTTAATATAAGCTGAATATAAAGCTAATATAAGCTGGCTTCAATCATGAAATTTTCTTGGAACTTGCTTTTTCGGTTTAAATCTAAAATAAGCTATATCAGTCCAACATATTTAAACTTTTAGCTAGACTAATGAACAGTAAGCAGTAGTTGATCCTTTCATATATGTGCTGGCTTAGTATCTTAAGGCAGCATATTTTTTTTTGGTTTTAAAATGGACAAAGTCTACGTTTTTGTAAACTAGCTACTGCCAGCGGCTTCGCTCGCGTGCCCACAGGTTAAAAAGTATTCTAGCACCCAAGTCAGCTCATATCCTGTCTTTATACCAAATTTAATCAAAATGCCGTCCGTAGTTTCATCGTGATTGACGGAGAAACATCCAAACATTTCTATTTATAAAATGTTCAAATTTATACTAAAACTTTCATATTTATAATATTAGTGTGATACTGTGATTAGTGTGACTAAAGTCAATTCTAGTAGCTAAACTCATGCAAAAGATAACCTAACAAACATCAGAACAAAACAAATCACTTTAAATAACAAATATCGGACGAACCAAACGTCCTAAATAACCAAACTCATTCATAAACCGAGATGTTTGCAAAACGTCGCTCGGAAGGAAAGAGATAAAAAATCTCTCACAGAGTTACAGCAAAGCCAAAAATGTCGTAAACCTTTCTACGGTGAATTACTGTCAGCAAATTGTAACAAGGGCAGGCGAACGATCGATATTATATCCCCTAAATGTCCGTATTATTCTCCTGGATATCTCCCATCTTGAAACCCGTTGCCTTATTTTATCTTAATTGTATTAAGGTTCTCACCGAATTGAATTAATTACATTACCTATTCTTTGTTTTATTTGTATTGTTTTTGACTACGCAATACTTTACCAAACAATAAGTTTTGAATCAATTTATCAATTCTTCTGTTAGAAAAGTAAAATGAGGAATTTCAATCCGGTATTGCTCATAAAATATTTTATATGGTGCCAGTGATAAATAAACCCGTGACAGGTACGTAAAGTCATTTAAAACATGTACCAACAATTTGTAAAGGAAGAAAAAGAGTCTTAATTGCCACACCATGATCCAAATAGTGGAATCGGATTTGTCGGACTCAAGTAGGATCCCACAACAAAATAAATCAGAGGGCTTAGGCAAGTTAACTATCTACAATCGTTAACGCAATAGAAAACAAAACAAATGCATAGGGATTACTTATCTATGAGGATAAAAATCACCATATATTATATATTACATATATATCGTTCCACTGCCTCGTTGGTCGAGTGGTCGCAATAGTGACTGCCGGGCAATGGGTCTCGGCTTCGACTCAGTCAGGCAAAGAATTACTGGGCTTTGTTCGCTTTCTCAAAGATTTCTCAATTGAAGCACGGAGTCTCAAATTGTGCCCAGAATATGGCAATAGGTTCCCCTATTACATTGGACTTATAACACAAATGGTAAAAAGTGGGTGTACATTGTACATTGGCATTACGTGCCGTACCTAATTTGCACCTCTACCATACCTCTTTGGGGATAAAAGGCGTGACGGTACGAACGAACGTTTTGTATAGCTTTAGCGATTGTCCATATTATTATTATGTAGTTGATTTAGCTCCGGCTGCCCACTGCAAAATAAATATAATTTAAGAAGAATTTCAACATCTTTAAAGAACAGATTATTTGGTCTCTTAGTAATAATACTTATTCTGTATTGGTGGAATCGAGATATATTAAGGCTGGTACATACAATAGCTATATTCATTTATATTCCAGGCGTAATTCAACTCGATACCAATCAAGCATCTTTCGTTCAATCAAAATCATTCATATTGTTCTCAGACTAATAATAAAGGGATATTAATCCTTATACGTTATGGTATACAGTCAAAATTTGTTTACATGCAGAAAAAAAGGGTATGCTTCGATAAACATAAATAAGAAAGTTATCATTATAGCTATAAGCTACTCGCTTATTGGCTAAAAACAAATTGCTTTTATTGCAGATTCGCTTTTTAAATTTTGCGTATTTTGCGCCAATAAAACTATACAATTCGTTTTGAAATTCGAAAGTGATTCAAGATTGTCATGGATTTTAATTTAAAAAATGATTTAATATTTTAAATCTAGTGTAGAGAATACTAAAGGTAAGCGTCCACAGGCCCGCGGCATCGCACGCATTCCGTATGACGTCATCAGTACGCATCGCATGTATACATTGCCGATGATGCGGTGCGTACGATGCGGATCAGTGGACGCAGTTGTATGAGTTTCGATACAAGACAAACTAAAATCCGTTGCGTGCGATGCGTACGATGCGGGCCTGTGGACGCTTACCTTTAGGGAATACTAAATTGAGTTGGTCTTTTAAGGGAATAGGGTGCGAATATAGATAAGTACTAAAAAGGTATGAATTATGAATGAGTAGGTACCTATCCACAAAATATTCTGTTTTTACAAAAGTAATATTATTATTTTGAAACTACGTGACCAATGTAAAACTGAAATGTATTAGTTCCATGAATGAACATTACATTGTTATTATTATGTAGATTGTTTTTTAAATAAACATAATTCGAAATTGTTTGTGAAATATTTAGATATAATTTATACTATAATGTTATGATTCTGTATTCAGTTTTCTCGTATGTTCGTCGTAGTAACAAAAACAAAATAAAATAAATTCTGGAAACATACACAATGTTTTTACATCTTTTTGTAATAGCGTTATAGAATGAACTTGTTACTGTTATTTGGATGAATTGTACGATAGAGTTTCTTGCTCGTTCTTCTCCATTCGAACCTACACTTTGGAATGAGCACCTAGCTTCACTGACGGACAATCTGACAGACAATTCAATTTGACGTTTCAAAAGTGCCTATTATTAAAGAGAGTAAAAGCATTTATTTCAATTAAGCCTTTCATTGCCAACAAAAAACAGTTAAAGGCTATTCCTCCACTAGTGTCGGACAACGTTGTCCGATATGGCGTCTAATGTTTTAATGAAATAAATGCTTTTACTTTGACTTTGACTGTCACTACCTTACGGATAAATTATCTAGATTTCAAAATACTCCAAAGTTTGTTTCAATCTTCAGTCACTCTGTGAATAATGAATGGGGCTATCCCTATTCATAGTCCATGAGAGTTCCCTACGGTAACCAACATAATAAGCCCCGTGTTGTGGACTGCCTAGCGGGTTACCAGGGCTCCGGCTATAAAAAACAGTAGTAGAAACGGGATGGTTTTTAGTCAGTAAGAGTCTGACACTCCTCACCACGCCCAAGTCGGGAGAAGTTATTGGATGATTATCCCCCTCAAATAAAAAACACCGTAATACAGCAGTAGTCTCTTCCCAACAAATCATTCTTTGTTGGGGAGGGTGTCTCCCTAACAAACCATATTACAACCATTTACAAACTTATGACAACTAAATCGGACCACTATTCCTCGCTCCCGCCCTCCTCTCCACGTCACAAGCAGATTACAAGACGAAACAAGAACTCCGTACGTTACTTAGCAATGTTAATTCAATACTACTTGTGAACTTTGAATTAAATTACTCAAGTGTATTGGATAGTGAAACCAAGGATTGTGTAGCTAATGGAGAGTTCACTTACTAGGGAGAGGAATGTTTGCTTGCCGTGTGATTAAAGACTTTTATTAAGCAGTGAGATATAATAATAATAGGATGACGATGATAAAAGGCTCAACCGACTTCAAAAAAAGGAGATTCTCAGCTTTTTAAAAAAAAAACATTGCCTAGGATTTTCTCTTGTGTCGTGAGTGCGTTTACAAACATACAAGTTCATATACACATGACACCCAGACCCGAACAACTATTTGTGGATTACACAAAGAGTTGCGGCGTGCGGGAATCGAATCCGCAACACGTTGCACGGCAGCCATTTGCTCAGCCACCGCGCCAGTTGCCCAGCCACCGCGTCAATAGTGCAGTCTCACTTGTGTGTGAAATGCAATCTTCTTGAATCCATCTTTGTGATGCTAGTTCCAACTTTTCTACTTGTAATATGAATATTCTTTGTAAATGCAACCTTGTGCCAGTCACACGAGCGATGCGACCATTCAACTAACGCGAGTTGCACGTGTCGCACGACTTTTTAGTTTTCACCTTCACCTTTTTTGAGAATATTATGTACTAGCTAATTTCGCGGTTTCACCTGCTCTGTTTGGCTCCTATTGGTCATAGCGTGATGTTTTATAGCCTATAGCCTTCCTCGATAAATTTACTATCCAACATGAAAATAATTATTCAAATCGGACCAGTAGTTCCGGAGAACGAGAAGAGTAGCGCGTTCAAACAAACAAACAAACTCTTCAGCTTTATAATCTAATATATAAAATTCTCGTGTCACAGTTTTCGTTGCCATACTCCTCCGAAACGGCTTGACCGATTTTGATGAATTTTTTTGTGCTTATCCGGTATCTATGAGAATCGGCCAACATCTATTTTTCATCCCCCTAAATGTTAGGGGTAGTACAACCCTATTTTTTTTAATTTTCCGCGGACGAAGTCGCGGGCAGAAGCTAGTATTAGTATAGATTTGGATGGAAGGCTCACTCTGTGTATTTATTACTCCATGCCTATCTCGCTCTGCATTGAACTCACACATAAGTAGATTGTAGTAAAACTGTTATCGTTATTACTCTGTTTAAATGCGTGTCTTACATGTATGTATTGTTCTGTAAACCTGGTGCAAACAGTTTTGAACTGTCTTCTGGGTAATTAAGGTTGAAATTATATTGTTTATTATTTCTTAATTAAGTGGTGAAAGATTATGGGAAGTTGGATGTATTGGTTTAATAAGTAAGTCTTTAGGGAACAGTGAGTAAAGTTTTCAAGAATTAATAATGAAGAAGTAAAATAATGAAAAGGAGGATCCGACCAGGCAAGGTGATCGTGTCTAGCGAGCTTTCTGCCCAACTGTTTGTCGTTGGAATTTTCTATCCATGTGCTCGTAAACTTCATATGTGTGAGGTAGGATTTATAATGTGTTTTGGACTACTTAACGGGTTTACTGGGGCTGCGGTTTGAAAAGTTGAAGAAAGTCTGACACCCTCACTAACCTCGCCCAAGGTGGGAGAAGTCATTGGATGATTTCCCTCCTCAAAAAAATAAGGATTTATGACGTCATCCGCTGATTTATTCGTCGATTGTCAAAGTGCGATTACCAGTGGATAGCGTAATGTGTACCAATGAATATGATTAGTGGAAGCCAAACGCATCCACAGTAACGTTACATAGCACATCTCTGGTGGAAAAGCACTATTATACATTTGCTTGTAACCTACAAGTTACATAGTCAACAAGGGACGTATTGTCCACTTGTCCAGCCACTACGAAGTCCTTGCGGTCCCCGGCCATTTGCATGCAAAACACGACGTTTCTACAATGAGATGTTGATGGTTGTAGAGTCCAATATTCTGTGGCATTTTATTTTAAGGATTTTGTTAAGAACTGGTGGGAATAAAATTGTTGAATAAGAATTTTCTTCTAAGGTATATGGCTTTATGGTTAATGTTAAGCAACTTCTTTTATTCACTGTTTGGCCAGATTTAAATGTGAGGAGCCGAGTGGTTTCTAGTGTGAGTGGTGCCGAGTGGTTGCTAAGTGTGACTGCCGGGCAAGGGGTTTTGGGTTCGATTCCCAAATCGAGTTTTTTTCGGTTTTTCGAAAATTTCTTGGTAGTAGCACGGATATGGCAATAGGCTCACCACCTACATGGGACTGGACATGGTACAATGTACAGTGGCATTACGGGCCATAATGTGCACCTGTGCCTACCCCTTCGGCGATAAAAGGCGTGACGATATAGATCTCTGCGAAAATACGTATCTATTTGTACTACAAAACGACACAGAAAAAAGTTCAAGTGTAGAGCAATATTATAGAAAATCTTACCCTTTGTCCGACTCCTAATAAAACACAAATGTTTACACCTTACAACCACATAAATAAACAATAATAATCCAGCCCCAAATCCGTCCTTGAGATTACAATCAACACTCCCGTTCAAAAAAACACTTTACAACCAATGCATAAAGTTCAAAATACAACAGCTACTTTCGTAGTAAATACTCGATAATCGGATCAAGTAACATGTACATATGTGGGCCAATTTGGAGCCAACGTTTGGATGTTGGTGGACGTTTGTGCCAATATTTTGTTCCTACAGTACTGGACTGCAATTTCCGCAATTTCCAGCCAGCTTTTAGGCTTCTGTCTTCAAATGAGTTTTAGTGTAGGTCTGTTGAAAAACGTGTATATGTGTGTGTATGTGTGTTTGTGTTTGTATAAGTTTTATTTGGTAGTGTAGTGTAGGTAGTGTTTTATTTAGGAGGTAGAAAGACGGAATATTTACTTACTGTTCCTTAGTTAGTAAAAGTCTATCTGGGGGCACGGCAGTGCCCCCGCCAAGTCGAGCAAAAAAAAGCGGCACGGCCGTACCATCCTTTTCTCGAAGCAATTCGGGCCTTTTTCGACCCCCTATAATTCGGTTGTGGATAAAGCAAGAAACCTGAATCTTCAGTAACTAATCCGGCATTGTATAAACACAGAATATTTAAAATTTCAGTCAATTTGAACCAGTAGTTTAAGAATGACAACTTGTTAAAGTTTTTAAATTTTGTCACTCACTGACTCACCGATCATCAAAAGTCCAAGGCACTTCTAGCAGACTTAGAAGCTTCATATTTGGAATACATATAGAGTTTAGTGTCTTAATCATGGGAAAACTTAAATATTTTGTAATTTCGGTCCAGTTTTCCAAATACACCAACTGCATCAATAACTTTGTAATCCCATATAAATATATGGGATTACAAAGTTATTTATGCAGTTGGTAAATTCGTTAGAAGTAGATGGTATCAAAAAGAAAGGCTCTACAAAAAGAAGTGAGATCCCATCAAAAACATCCTGTAAAAAACCCAAGTCTCGCAGCTCAGTCTTTCTACCGTCAAAAGTTGTGAGATCCATGTAATACCAAGTCGGTTAATCTATTTAGTGTCTACTTGAAGGACCTTCTGTCTTAAGTTATTACATAAGTTATTATCATGCCAATATTAAAAATATTTAACGTTTTAAACAAATAGATCGACTTGGACATCGCATGAAAACAAAATGAATATTACAATATTATATTAGATTCTTTAGTCTCTCGCGCCTCACGCGATTGAAACTCTCGTTCCTGTTGGTCGCTGGCCCGTCGTGCTGTGTAGTGTGATACATACTAATAATCAAATCAAGCGATGTCCAAGTCGATCTATTTGTTTAAAACGTTAAATATTTTTAATATTGGCATGATAATAACTTATGTAATAACTTAAGACAGAAGGTCCTTCAAGTAGACACTAAATAGATTAACCGACTTGGTATTACATGGATCTCACAACTTTTGACGGTAGAAAGACTGAGCTGCGAGACTTGGGTTTTTTACAGGATGTTTTTGATGGGATTATACTTATAGTTTCATTCATGATCATAGTGAATGAAGCTATTGGCAATCGCCGTGAGCTATCCTGGATAAGATAATACACTATTTTCAAATACATAATAATATAAAGAATTTCAAAAATATACTTTGCCTTTTTTAATTAAGGGAAATTATCCAATGACTTCTCCCGCCTTCGTCGAGGCGGGAGTGAGTGTCAGACTCTTACTGACTAAAAACCACTCCGTTCCTATTCCTACTTTTCGAGTCGGAGCCCCGGTAACCCGCTAGGAGGGAACGTAAACTTTGCCTAGATACTAAACGTCTGTTTATAAATGACAAGGACACGGACTAAGAGTCCGTGGAGAATAAATGTAAATAAACTTATAAAAAAACGTCTATTTAGAGGTACATAAAAAATCCAATCAGATGTAACTTAGACAGATGTAGGAACATTTTAGGTATACCTAACCACGACTTAGTAACAAAACACAAGATGACATAATACTAGAAGAAAACAACAAAATAATAACATATCCGCCTTACATGGTACATAGAAATATAGACCGAAAAAGCCAATAATTACGGACCATTTTCCCATCAAGTGGTCAATCAGGTTCTCCGGGAACCTTGAAGTGGTCTCGATAGCCATCGAAATGGTAGGGTTGTGACTTGAAGTGGCAAACAGAAGATAATTTGCCACATTGTGTCATACAAAATACATCGTTATTGCCAATACATAAGATTCATTATTGTAAGAATTTGTAATAAGGGTTCTGACTACTCATGAAATGTAATATGGAAATGTAAATGCTTTGCTTGTTTGTTTAGTATAAGTAAGTAGGTTTGATTTCCTGGTTTGTCGTACTGGATTTTTCTAGTTTTTTATGGCAATGCGGACAGTTTTCTGGGAACGTTCCCCAGTAACAGTGATGCGGACAAGTACGTTGACGCCTAATGGAAGACTTTTTGTTTTTTTAAATATTTTTTTCTTTGCTTTACCGCCGTACTCAGAGTCATAAAATTTTTATTCAACCCACTCCTTAGCAATTGTTTTCGGAATAAAATCGTTATTAAGGAATTGTTTAAGTAGGCATTAAATGTCTTAAATTTTAGTAAGTTGAACATATTTATTTACTAATTATTAAAGTTTTTATTTCATGTAGATTTATAGTAATAGTTGTTTCGTGAATAATTTGTTTTCAATGAAAAACATTTAGTTTTGTCCCACAGGTACCTACTATTGATTAGTTCATCGCTCTTCGCTTAGTACTGGAGCTTGTAAACGTCATATAAACCCGTCGATAAAAATCAACCTAAAATGGTCCCGAAATATGAAACGTTGCAAACTTTTAATGAAAAAAAGAAGCTACGTAAGTGAAAATGTTTATATAGATCTAAAAACAGTATGATAAATGATCTATTTAAACTTCAATCATCACTCAAAAGTTGTTTTCGTAGAACATCAAACTCTTTCGTTAAAAGTTATTATGTTAAACTATACCTACATTATGTAAGTATTATTTTTATTCGATTCATAATATGAGTTTAGTTGCAAGGAAAGCTTGATATTATCTAACATTTTTATTACATAAAGTTGAAGAGTTTGTTTATTTGTTTGTAAGGGCTAACCTCTGGAACTAGTGCTTCGATTTTTTTAAATAGTTTGTGTTGGATAGTCCATTTATCGAGGAAGGTTATAAAACATCGCCCTACGGTTAAAAGGAACGAGCAGAGTGGATGAATCCGCTCTCGAGTAGTACTTCGTTTAAACCAAAAAGTTCACATTATTATCAGTAGCAACAAAGCCGAAAACGTTCGTTCAAGGTTGTGAAATATTACTATTTCAGACCATACTCAGATAAGTTATAAATTTTACAGTTGGATCATACCTAAATCGAAATTATAATCTCTCTATTATTTCTTAGTAAGAATTACCAAGAAAATAAACCAATATAACAAACATAACGTAAAAATTAAGCACCAGCAGCCATTTTCCAACAACATCTTCAACTCTCAACTGTACTGTAGTACGAGTATAATGAGATCGAAACGACAGCGCGGTAGGCGCTCCAATTGCTCGGTTCATTCGCGCCGGCCAATCAGAGCGCCGAGCGCGGTTTCGTTTCGTTTTCGTTTAACGTAAAGCAAACTCGTACTAAGGGCACAGTTATGGGAACAGAAACACTTGGCGAAGTGAATATTACCCTTACTTACCATATTCGTACAAAAAATATACGGTACCATTCTAAAAATGTGCGGATGTAAAATTCCTTTGTTTTTCTGCAAGTGGTAAGAGGGAGGGGGGTGAGTGCTGTGAGAGGCTTTTTCAGCATATGGTCTTACTATAGTGAATGTTGTTCGCATAACCTTGCACGTATTTTTGCCACAATATAATATAAGAGAAGGGATACTGGTAAAAAATGTATTATAGTAGCTACTAGTTTCCAGATTGGTGGGTTTGTGATTTTCCTCTAGCATTTGAGGAGAAAACCAAGACTTGGGAATGTGGAATTCATACCAAATTAGAACCACATCAGTACATATATTGGCACCAGGTACTCTAAATAAACTAGTTTCAAAGACCCCATTGTACAACCCCCTTTTCGGCACTCTAGAAGAAAAACCATAACCACTGCTGTATACCATATATTGATATTCGTATGATAAATAATGTGTTTATCCATCAACTCAAAACATTCCACAGTAAAACTATGGAATGAGCTGTCATCGATGGTATTGTGGAACCCATTCGACCTTCAAACCTTCAAGGAAAGAGCGTACTCCTTTTTAAAAGGCTGGCAACGCAACTGTGGCCGCTTACCATCAGGTGACACGTCTGTTCGTATGCCCCCTATTCCATAAAAATAAACTCCTGACTAAGAGGTATTATGATGGCGATACTAAATAATAATGAAACTAAAGAATGTTATCAGTATCACAAACACCATTTCAATTATGTTTTCTATCAAGTTCCAATTAAGATGGCCGCCGTCTCAACCAATTAGAACTAAGGTATTCCGAGGATAGCTAATAAAACGTAGATCATTTGTTTTTAGCATTCCTAACATAGCTGAAGTAATATCGCATTAGATTACAGAACGATAAGGTTTATTGTCAATTGTCTAGCAATTATTATTTGAGTGAAATAGTGGTTTTTATTGGGTTATTAAAGGTCGAATGTGTTTGGTCAATTAAGTCCAGTGGTAATAGTGTTTAATTTTGAAAGTTGTAGTTCATAAGTACTTAGTCATTGTAGTGATAAGTTTCTGTGAATGCTGAATAACTTTTTTATACTCGCAATTCAGTTTGCGTAATTATTAATTTATTGTTTTTTCATATTTTGGAAAATTAATGGACGGGAGTTACAGAGAATACAGTCTCTGTAACTCCCGTCCATTAATTGAATTCGGTTTTTTGTTATTGAAAAACCTACCATTATCCCTTTTTTTTTGAGTGGGGAAAATCATCCAATGACTTCCCTTGTCTTGTGCGAGGAAGTGTCAGACTCTTACTGACTAAATCCCACTCCGTTCCTACTATGGACTTTCAAGCCGGAACCCCGGTAAACTCGCTAGGTAGTACCTAAACAGCTCCAGATCAGACATGAGAATAACTGGGCCCCATCTATGGTATTACCTTGGAGATTTAAATGGTAACTAAAACAAAACTAAACTCCACAAGTTCCTATCATTTGACTACTATTTAATGGCGTCTAACACTTAATATTCTCATCAAATACCACCATCAACTATCAGTCACTTTGATATGCCTAATGCAAAAGTTATAAGTCCAAACTAGTTGTAATTGAGTTTTCCAAGTCACAAGATACTCTAGAAGTCAATATCAAAGTCAAACTAATAATTTTACATTTTACACTAAAATTATTGTCAATGGGAACACTTGGAACTTTATCCAAATACCTAGGGTGTTTTTCCACCAGAGATTTGCTATGTAGCTATACTACGAAGATGTAATAGCTTAGTTGTGAATCTATGAGACCTTTACCACTGATATTAAGCTATTTAGCGGTGTGATAAGATGTGCTGTGAAGAAAGCTGTGCGAGAAAGATGCGTAACTCGAGTATGCGATTTATTGATAATAGGAATGCCATGCATAATACTCATCCTTAGCAAGCATTCATAACACGCATCTTTCCATATAAAAAAAAAAACATATCTTAGCTGACTCCGTTTCCACCAGTGCAAAGCTAGGTGTACCAATGAATATGATTGGTAGAAAAGCACCCTTAGTCATACTCAAGCCAAACGATGACAGCATATAAAAGTACTCTTATCCGTCTAATTTCTACAATTAATTTTCAACGTTATGCATTTAGCATAAAGATTAAAATACCTAAATCTGTTAAGGGTAGCTTGATGTGCCAGTGTGCTGAAAGTGTCATAAGACAGATTTAAATAATATTCCAAAAAGGTTGGTTGTTAAATCTAAAATTTCTTAGTTACCGGAAAACTTCCAATGGTCCTAACCAAGGTCCTAGCATTCAAGCGAACGATTTTCTCAACAACTTTTAGGATCAAAATAACTTTCTTTTAGTTTTTGGCGAAAATTGTTTTACTGTTTTAACTTTGAAAGTTTTGCTTTTTATTTTACTTTTGACTTTGACCAAAGAAAATTCAATCCTGAAATACTTAAGATATTCTGAACTTCTCATCAATATCTACAACTATTCGGTGAGCTTGGTAGCTCTGGATCAAGCATCAGCCCTACTGGGCCCATCTGTGGTGGTCTGATGGCTCTTTGATACGCGCGCGGATGCGACGTGCCATATGGCTACTATGCTACGTATGTATAGGTTACATATCGATGTGGAGCTTTTAATTTTACCTCTTATTTGCAAGCAAATCTAAAAATAGTCACAAACAACACAAACTCACCTTAGTCGTTCCAATTCCAAAGTGCAAAGAGTTCAACCACCTTACGACTCCAAAAAAAAAACGAAAGTAAAGGAAATACCAGAATATTCTTCTACAATAAAAACTATAAAGTTTTGCATCTACCAACATTCTTCCTATTCGCCCACTCGATTTTAAATCGAGGATTGAATCGAATATGTTTGTTTACACAATTGGCTACATTGCCGCACTTCAAAGTCGATAAATATTGACTGGGACGGCAGTGACGACAAACGATCACGATTGCTCCGGTAAACCGATTAATTTCGAAATATTTCATGGATATAATATCGAGTATATTGAAACGTATATAAACTTTTATGTCATTTATAAAGAATAGCGTTGTTAGTCGTGGTATATAGAAACATAACTACATGTATATCTTGTGAATTGGAATCTTTGATAAAGAAAATATTATCAAAAACATCCTGTAAAAAAACCAAGTCTCGCATTTTAGTTTTTCTACCGTAAAACGTTGTGATATCCATGTAATATCAAATCGGTTACTTAATGTACTTTCTGCCTTATGTATCTTGTGAATTGGAACTTAAGATAAACAAAATACTACTTTAATATCGAAGCAGCAGGAGTTATATTACAAAAACGGCGTCTATGGCGTCCAATAAATATTAAAAAGTGGGCATTGTGTGTATACAATACCCACTTTGTTATGGGCTTTTATGGGTTCCATGTAATAATGCCATACGAGCTTCAAGAGTTTCATTCTATATTCCATAGTATCCATATCATTGAAAATGAATGGTATAAATCCAATACCGTTTTTAAAGAACAGTACTCTAATTCGCGCCCCAGGTACAAATAGAAAACAATAATTTAGATTTAGAGAGAACTCAATTTAGGTTCCAATTATTGTTTTCCAAATAGTTAGTAGAAGAGAAATATACAAATACAGGGATCTATGATGGTACGGTATCAAATATCTAATCAGTTTACTCCCACGTTTCCTAGAAACTGAACTCTAACGTTAACGTTCGCTTCAAGGGTAAAATTCAATTTAGAAAATATTATCATGAACGGGATCGTCGAATTATTTCCGCTTTTGTTGGAATGTACCAAATTAATGTCTGTGAAATCGGACGAAAGAGCATTTTAATATTATATTTACTACGTTTTTATATGTATACTTAGTTAAATTTTGATTATATATTTTTGTGTGAAAAGTAGGTTATTCCTGTTTTTAGATAGATTTCATAGGGCTGAAATTGTGTTATGATAACAAGCACGAATGGGCCGGCTCGACCGGAGTGAAACAACGCTTGCGTTGTATGAGTGAGGTTACTGGAAGCCCAATTAAGCCCATAGCCAAAGTCCATCCCAATCTCCGATTTCCCAAGAACCCTTAAATGTCTAACCCCGAAAAAGCCGGCAACACACTTGTAACGCCTCTGGAGTTTCGGGTGTCCATAGGCGCATTCATAATTACATAAAACCATTGATATATTTTAGTAACTATTACATATGTCTTCTTTTATAACTCAGTCCACAGCATAGTACACACAATGTCACATATTAGGTACGTAATATAATTTCTTTGCCTTCTGTTTATAGTAAACAAGTTCTCCAGATACCATTATTACAAATAAGAACAATTCTTTTGTTTGTTTGTGATAAATTGGGTTGACTATTCTCAGAACGCTCTGAAAAGCTATCTTATACCAATATCCCTACAAAATCGAGAGCTACTCGAGAAAAAGCCTTTCAAATTACACTCGAACAAAGCCACAAACGCAAAACTAGTGTTGTATATATTACGCCATTTATTTCCCCCATTTCTGGACGTATCATAACAAAGTGAATTACTGATAATCTAATAAACTAGCGAGGTACCTCGTATTGTCCGTACATCGTTCCAACTTGAGGTAATAAAATATCGAGTAGATAGTTATCGATATCGATACTAACAAGCCACTAACGAGGTCCCAGCCCTGCTCTCAGATGTATCTCGTAAACTATATTATATTTCAATTTAATAGGACAACAATATCTATGTCTTATTATATTTTAGAGTTCCTTTAAAGATTGATGTTGCTGATTTATTTACACGAGTAGTTAAACACGTTATATGTGTGTAGCTATGCTAATCATAATTTCACCCAAAAGCTATAATAAGTCATGTTTGTAGTAACAAAGTTATTCAAAACTCTATAGATGCTACGTCTAAGTTGCTCCCGTGCATACGGCGCGTCGCGTTTTGCGCCTTTAGGTGCCATCAGACCACTACAGATGGGGTCCATTAGAGCTGTTGCCTGATCCGGAGCTGCGGACTACCTAGCGAGTTCACCGGGGCTCCGGCTCGAAAAGCAGGAGTAGGAACGGAGTGATTTTTTGTCAGTAAGAGTCTGACACTGCCTCTCATCTTACCGAAGGCGGAAGAAGTAATTAGACAGATAGATATTCCCCCTTCAAAAAAAAATCTAATTTGCTAACACAATTAAATGATTGGAGACCTTGGAGTGCGCTTGCCTATAAGTATTGTTAAGCTTTTCACACCCTTTCGAACAAAGTAATTGATATTAATTATGTTAAACGTACCTATAATTTCCCTAAAACGCTTACTTATGTACGCACATTGTGATTTAATTACGAAATTGTTACCACGTCTTCATTCAAAGCGGAAATATGGTACTTAACTGTATATTATTTATGCTTTAAATTATTTATAATCTTAGCTGTTTATTTTCATACTTTAACCAGGATATAACTTAAAACTTCTAATAATTCTTGGGCAATTATTAAATTATAACTAGTATCGTCAGAATTTAAAATCGTAACTTAAATTGTAGGAAGGAAACAAAGAAAGAAACTTTTCTATTTATTTATTGCAGTTAGCTTTGGTAGTAACAACTAGATATTAAGTACTTTAGACGTAATAATAATAAATTGATAGCAAGAAAAACAGTTACTAAGCTGTTCACTTTTTAAGACTTACATGATCAAGAGCCAATCTTTGGTGAATTATCCTGATAAAGTGAAATTTTGACCAGTATGTCATAATTGAATACAACTTTTATTAATTATTATGTTTTTCGGCTTACTCTCGTATATTGGCCGATAATTTGACAAGGAACTCAACTAGTTTCAAGCCATGTTAGAGGCTCATATTCCTGAGAAGCTGTGAAACACGACTTTTATTATTGGAAATCACAACAACACCTCTTTTAATAGAGCAAACCGTCCATCATAGTGCGACGTGGATACACTAAAATAGCAATACTATTTGTAGGTCTCAAGCATTAGCAATCATCATAAATTAATTGCCTACAGATAACCTAGACCTTTCACTCAAAATATTAGTAATTGCCGATAACCTTATTTTTGGTTCCATTTATCAATCAATCCATATTTAATCGAAACTACTTTATTACTATTCAAATTCAAGATAATTTAACCACTTAATTGACTGCCACGTTGGCCAAGTGCCGGGTTTCGGGTTCGATTTTCGGGTCGGGCGAAATATTGGTGGGATTTTCCCAGATTTTCAAAAATTTCTTAGTAGTAACACGGAATCTGTAAATGTGCCCGGTATATGGCAATAGGCTCACCACCTAAATACATGGGACTTATAAATTGTGTAAAGTGGGGGTACATTATACAGTGTCATTACGTACCATAATGTGCACCTCTGCCTACCCCTTCGGTGATAAAAGGCGCAACGATTTAAAATAAAATAATATAACCAAATATAACTAATATTAGAACATCCATAAAATATTCATAATCTTAATTAGAATTGTTATTATCTTCATTAGCTCAAAACTTTTAGGACTAGAGTTCATAAAACTGTGTAATTAGGAAGGTTAGAGTAATAATTTGGTAATTAGCCAGAAGTTACAAGGCTTCAGTGTCTGAAGTACGACGAAATCTATTCAGTACCATTTGGTTGTATGAAAGAATTAACATCAACAACCTATTACAGTGTCCTGGTCGATTTTGGGCCTCTACTCTCTCTACTCTAGAGGATTTACCAAAATGTCTTCGCTTGGCCGACGAATTCCATTCCGTCATTTCAATAGCATCAAAATTTGCCAATAATCGCTCTACTAAGCTGAAAATAAAGCTGCGGACTACCTAGCGGGTTACCGGGGTTCCGGCCGGTGGTTTTTAGTCAGTAAGAGCCTGACACTCCCTCTCGCTTTGGCCAAGGCGGAAACGTCATTGGATGACTTACACCACCTAAAGAGAAAAGCTGACAAGAAAATCGACTAGACGCTTGTCTATGTATACCGTCTGATACATCCTCTCACCTCGCCCAGGGCGGGAGAAACAATTTGATGATTATCCGCTCGCAAAAAAAAACTGAAAAGAAAATCGGCCATGATTGTCTATACCTAACTGTCTGTCTGTTTCAATACATTACCTAGGTATCGACAATTTACAAATTACGCTAACAATTTACAGCCTGAAACCGCCGAGTCGTGCCGATGGGCGTTACACAAACGCCAGTGAAAGAACAAATAACATTGGGCATTGGACAGTAGTGCCAATATTTACAAACATTTGATACGGGTTCATGGAACCTATTTATAACACTCATACATAGTAATTTCTATTTGTAACAAACCAACTGATCCGGCAAACTATCGTTTTGAAATTAACTAATGTAATGAAGTGGAATAATTGTGTATCTACATTATTTTGTTTTATCATCATCATCAGCCTAGGTATAAGGCCACTGCTGACCAAATCCTCTTATCATACGGAGAAAGTTTGAGCATTAATCACCACGCTTGCTCAGTGCGGGTTGGCGACTTCGAATTTACAATTAGAAATTATATGCCCCGGTTTTCTCACTATGTTTTCCTTCACCGTTTGTCAGGGGTGTCTAAATAATCTTAGACCGTATAATTTTTCACAAATAATCGGTCTAGACGTTTTCCAGTTTCAGCGATACTAACGCAGAACAATTGAGAATCCAGAGGGGTGTGAAAGCTGCGGACTGCCTTTTTTTTTTTCAGGGGGGAAAATCATCCAATGACTTCTCTCGCCAGGGCAAAGCGAGAGGGAGTGTCAGACTCTTACTGACTAAAAACCACCCCGTTCCTTCTCCTGCTTTTCGAGCCGGAGCCCCGGTAAACCCGCTAGGTAGTCCGCAGCTCCGGATTAAGCATCAGCCCTACTGGGCCCCATTTGTGGTGGTCTGATGGCTCTTTGAGGCGCGCGCGGAACGCAACGCGCCGCACGCACGGGTCTGGTTCTGGTCGGGCGGCGAGCTACCCTTGCTCGCCGTCCGCAGACCCGCACTTACGGTGGCCGGAGATCGTCACGCGATCCCCGACGCCCGGAGTGTCCTTCGCGTCGGCTGGGGCGTGAGGAAGTTCGTTCCCTCACGCGTCCCGCCTCCTCCTTAGCTAGCATAACTGCTTCGCAGAAGGAGGAGACGGCATTCCAGTCCCCCTCGCTCCGCACCATGGCCTGAACCAAAGCCGGACGCGAGAGGTCGCCGTCGCCGATCACTTCCCTGAGGGCACGGCGGTGTTCAGCCCACGCAGGGCAGACCGCAACCGTGTGTTCCACCGTGTCCTCCGGGCGGCCTTCGCAGTGATGACACCCGGGCGTTTCCTCCCGCCCAATCAAAAACAGGAACCTTCCGAAACTCCCATGTCCGGTAAGCACCTGCGTCAGGCGGTAGGTGAGGACGCCATGGCGCCTCTCTAGCCACTCCTCAAAGAGGGGACTTACCGCTGCAATGACAGCGAGCCCAGCCCTCGGTTGCGACAGTCGTTGCTGCCAATCCGCCATGAGATCGCGCCGGAGCTCGTCCCGCCACGCACTAATCTGGCGCGGCAGCGGAGTTTCGCCCCGGCGACGCGCGTCGGCGCACAAACTAAAGACGCGCGCGAGCACTTTCGCCTCCAGATCCCACGGTGGTAATCCGGCAAGGAGGTTCGCCGCCTCCCCGGAGATCGTGCGATATCCACGGATCACCCGGATGGCCATGACCCTCTGGGACGTGAACAGCGTCCGAGTTGGCCGCCGCATCAAGTTCGGTGCCCACACAGGGGCGCCGTAGAGGGCCAAGCTGCGGACTGCCTAGCGGATTAGCGAAACTCTGGCTCGAAGCAGGAGTAGGAACGGGGTTAAAAAGAAGAGTGCAGTGAAAAGAGTGAAAGAGAGTGCTTCCGTAGCAGGTTTTTATTGACAATTATATTTTAGGGACAAGCAAATTTAACTTAATACCTAATAAAGGCAATAAATTAAGCTTATTTTAATTACGTGAAGGAGTCAACCCAACAGACAGAGGTTTTACAAAGGACATACATCAGTATGCGTTGTCATTTTAATTAGGTATAGAAAGAAGAAAGAAAGAAAAACAGTTTATTTGCACCGATAAAAAATAATAAACATAAATAATTAGTATGAAAAATAAACATAAAAGTATTCACGGTGTAAAAAGACCAGTATTCAGCTTAAATGCCGTGAACCGTATGAGTTTTGTTTTACCTTTAGTTATTAGCTCAATGTTTATCAACCACTTCGTATAATAATATAATATACTTACTAGATTATTGGTATGGCAGCTAAAAGACATGTCCCACTTCTACGTGACACGTATTCAATTTCCGTGCGCGACAAATATTTGGTATGTAGGTACGTCATGTTGCTTTTACCCGAAAAGCTTGCAGTTTTTTCTTTACTATGAGAACAATAAAATATAATCTATCTGTCCGTTGTCTGAAGTTCAATGTCCGGCTCAAACAAATTTTATTATTAATAGGTTTTTGAAAACTAAGCAAAAGATTGGACATTTAATGCAACATAATAAGCTACATTCAACGTATTAAAAAGTTTGAAAACTTGATGGAATCGTGTTTCACATCAAACTGTTTCACGTATTACACACAAGAATATTACTTATTCTAATGTAAACTAACTTTTAAGTTAACTTCTGCTTACACTCTTTTAGTAATGAGAATGATGTTATACGATTATCCACAACTGGCGACTCCGGCGCGGTTTCGCCAGCTCTGCTCGGCTACTATTGATAATAGACCAATGTTTTATAGCCTATAACCTTCCCCGATAAGTGGACTATTCAACACAAAAATAATCATTACTTGCGACCAGTAGTTTTGGAGATTAGCACGTTGAAACAAACTAACTCTTCAGTTTTAGGTAAGCTATATTAAAAAAATCACCAAGCAACCCTTATTTACTCTAAAACTAGAAACTTAATTAAAAAATTAAATAAGCAATTTACTTGGTATAAAAGAACAATTATACGGAGGTTGGTTTAAATGAAATTAAATCTAACCAGTATACATAATTAACCAGCTCATTAAAATGTAAACTAGGGTATAACTTACTTTATTTCTCTACGTTTAAACTAAACTGGCGGTCAGTTCATTTAAACGGTCTAACTACTAGCTATTGATTTTAAATTAACTGTGGCTTATGCAATTGCTGAACGAAAGCTTTTGGCTTCGAAACCAAAGCTGGATAAAGTTAAACTAGATTTTTGGGAATACTCAACTAATGTACACTGGACTGATTAAGTCAAATCGGCACAGCCTGCGTAAGCGATGTATCGATAGTAGAGAAGCCATCCATAGCACAAATCCATAGCACGTATCCGTAGCGTACATCTTTCCATATAAAACATAGCTTTGTGGAGTCCGTTTACAACAGTGCTAAGCTATATGTACCAATGAATATGATTGGTAGAAGCCAAACACATCCACAGCAACGTAGCATAACACATCTTTCGGAGCTGCGGACTACCTAGCGGGTTTACCGAGACTCCGGCTTGAAAAGCAGGAGTAAGAACGGGGCGGTTTTAGTCAGTAAGAGTCTGACACTCCGTCTAGCCTCATCTAAGGCAGGAAAAGTCATTGGATGATTGTCCTCCCTTAAAAAAAAAGCATAGCACATCTCTGGTAGAAAAGCATCCTAATACATATATTATTATCAAAAAATAACTGTCATCGCTAACGCCTTCAAAGAAAACTAGACATCAAGTTATCACATTAAACTTAGTGTTATGAGATATTCTAGTGACAGTTTCGAAGCTATCCATCTACATAAGATTAATAATTCTATGTAACGTTGGATATTATGAAAGAACTAATATAATCGTTCTATAATATTTTATTATAGAAAGATATGATGAAATCAAATTTACGATAGCAAAATACAAGGTGGATATGAATTGGCCGTCAGTGGAGGACGCCCTAGACGGACATTATAGCGACCATATTGGCGATATATTAAAGAAGGCCCAAATTAGGCTCAATTATGTTAAAGGTACTTAATACTTACCTTTAACCGACTAGCATGCATGAAAAGACTGATGACTGTTGTAACAATGCATCTGTTACACATAATAGATGCTGTGTGTAACAATCGTAGCAATTGGCGTGAAGTTATGTACGTAAGTAATAATTTATAACTATCTCTACACATAGCTTAGATTTTCCCACAGCTAAAGTACACGTGTATAGAATTTAAATCAGTATGACACATTTTTTATTGTCCATTCATTCATTCATTTCACAAATTGTACTTTGTTGACGTCTGCGACTCCAAAGTAGACAGATATTATGTACAATGGTGGACACATGCGCCTGTCCACCACTAAGTTAATGTTTGCTTGCACCTGATGCGATCTGCCATCTCTAGCCCCGCTCGATGAGCATGAATTGACAAATGACTAATAAACTAAAATAAAATATAATTAACCTAAGCGATTCATAGTTAGTACGACATTTCGAGAGTCATAATAGTGAAATAATAAGTACAAGTACCTACCAATAATAGTTTTCCAACTCATAATATCAATTAAAGTTCGTCAAAGAACAATATTATGAAACTATCACTAATAACAATCGGATAATACCAGTCATAATTAATATAACACCCATTAAAACTGTTATAAAGCGATTAACAGTGGCATATACTACGATTTGCCCCGTCGCCACCCGTTTAATCCGTACAATAATTGATATTGATTTTTGATTCCCGCAATGGCCCCACCTCCGATGGTGTTTATCAACTTTTATTACTGTATTTATGTTGACATCGTGACCTAAATAGATTCCAGAGAATAATAGCCAATTAAACTTACTATGAAAAGTGTTCTTTTATACTTATTGCACTTCGGAGTGAAGCTTCGTTTAATTAGATTTAAATAAGTAGCAGAGACATTATTACAATGTGAACTTCACTGTTTTGTGATAAAGTTGAGAATAGGAATTCAAGCACAAATCTGGCATCTAATCTTCTGGTTTCTAAATATTGACTGCATCATTGATGTGCGGTTTATGGTGAAATATTTAGGATTCAGAGCAATTTTGTTTTACTTTTTTTACTCTACAAGGGTCTGCTAGACCGCAGCATTCTTTGTAAAACCTTATTTTCAGTATTTACGAACCGCAGCAATAAATAGCAGAACCTTCATACGTAAGTGTATCAAATAAATCTTCATTTCTTTCTAAACAAGAAAAGTTTGGTATAAACTGGTTCACTTGAAACACCCGAACCTTGTATTGGACGTAGTTTTTTTGTTTAAGTACAATTTTTCTCGTATTAGCCGAAGCAGAACGACAAGGTACGGTGACGGTAAAATATAGTACCAACACCGAGGTTAATTTTCTTTCCGCGTGACATAAAATAAAAGAGTATTTATATCTTTTTCCGGCTCGACCGAAGTGATACCACGGCCTTACAGAAAAACGACGTGAAATAACGCTTGCATTGGTTTCGTTGTATGAGCGAGGCCCAATTATCCCCCTTCTCAATCTTCTCAATCCTCGATTCCCAATAACCCTTAAATTTCTTACCCCCAAAAGGCTGCCAACACAATTCAATGCCTTTTTTGTTTCAAGTGTCCATAGGTGGCGGCGATTGCTTACCATCAGGTGATCCGCCTGCTCGTTTACTGGCTTATTCCATAAAAAAAGAGAATATAATGTCGTTAGCGACTAACTTAAAAAAGAACATTAATCTACTTCCTAAAAAATCTGTTCCTAGAGCTCAATTTGTCACAGAAAACACTTGTCTAGGTGAATCCATTTTCTAGACTATCAATCTATACTTTTTTACACGCGTGATCTATTCCATATGTAACAAAACCTCTTTAATAAAAGTCAGTAGCATAGACAATTCGTCTACCTTTGACAGATGTTGAAAATGGCGGACGAAATAAATGGGCGCGTAAATAGTAAATACGGAATGTCTTTGTGGAGCGCTGATTGATAGACGACATAAACATATTATCGCGTCGGTTTATACGTAATGTATCATAGTACCTGTAGATGTGTAATATTACACCTTTTGCTTCTTGAATAGTGTTGCAGATATTACATCGATATCTCTAGAATGTGTCATACTGAAAAGTATTAAGCTTTTTGTTTTTTTTTTCTCGAAAATTTCTCCGTGATAGAAAGTTTGGAATCAATTAATTAAAAACACCGGTTTAGTCACCTGAAAAGCTCTAATAGTTTCGAATCACATAACAAAAATTAATGTCTAGTAAGTAGTACAATGGCAACAGGTTTATCCCACTACATGGAACTATGTGACTATGATTTCAATGAGAAAAGTCGCTCGTTATTGCATAATTCCGGGAGGTACACATTGTATGATACCAAGCTTCAAACAGATTTTGGAAGAAACAATTAATAGAGATAATTAGGTTAACTTTTTATAGTGGTTTTAGATATTCAGAAAAAGCATTAAATGAACGAACTCAAGTTTATCTTTAGCCGTAAAAGTTATCAAAGCTTTATACGAGTGTGTCAGCTGTTATGTTAATTAAGTTTTAGTTTATACAGTTGCTTTAAACAACATTTTATTGGTAGTAAATATCTCTGGAGTTAGATAGTGCGAGGGATTTTAGTTTTGTAACCGCTGAAATAGGTTTTATAGCTCTCACAACTTCTAAGCCTCTACTGGTGCTTTTCCACCAGAAATGTGCTATGTAACGTTGCTGTGGATGCGTTTGACTTTCCACTAATCACAGCCATTGTTACACATAGTTTAGCACTGGTGGAAACGGAGTCAGCAAAGCTATTTTTTATTTTTATTTAGAAAGCGAAAAATAGCATAGCGTACATCCATAACACGTATCCACGTATTATGGATGCATGCTATGGATGCGTGCTATGGATAGCTTCCCTACTATCGATACATCCTATACTCGAGCTGCGTATCTTCCTCGCACAGCTACATACTTTTGTATCATTAGAAGCGGTCACATAATTTCACAGCTTACCTATTACATCTTCGCAGCATAGCTTCATAGCAAATCTCTGGTGGAAAAGCACCCTAAGGATCAAAGAGTTATGATACGAAGCATTAGTCAAAATAATCCTCATCCTCAATATCAAAATAAGTCCTTATAACAAAGGAAAGACGTCTCCAATTTGTTCTGTTTATTATTAGAAGAAAGTGATCCCAAGGTTAATTTTATCTCACCAATTTTATTACTTACCTTTCGTACAAGGAAAACATCTACTTAAAGGAAGTTTATCCAACGAATTAATTGGTGAATGTGTGCAAATGGCTACCAATGATGATGAGTTTACCTTTGCCCGCTAATAGATGGCGTTCTTTCTAAGGGTCATAGAGATTAGGAAAACAGTTTTATATTTATTCTGTTTGGTGTTTGCAAGAAAGTTTTTATAGTAGCATTGGGATTTTGTAGGTGTTTGATTTCCGTATAGGGAAATAGTGTTGTTGCGATATTTGGAACATTAATCATAACGTGAGCGGAAAGCCTGAGCGTAAATCTAGGTTCTAGTTGCTTTTTAGACCGAAAAACTAACCAATACTTTTTGTTCGACCCACATATCGTGCTGGGATTTGTGTTAGGAAAATTTTGTAGTTTTTCGTAGTACTATGTACTGTTATGTAAGGAATAAGGGATAGATGATGAAATGCTCATTACCCATAAAATTATAGGTACACTAAGCAAGTTTACTCTAAATTCATACTTAATGTTATAAATGTCTATTTATTTGTCCTTGTTGTTGTCCATTGTGAAGCACAATGGAGCCTCAACGAAGCGAGTTTATGACATGATATTTTGTGTGAAGCTAGTTGGGAGACTGATAGGCAATTTTGTCTCTTTTTCACCCGCCCACTTTCCTAAAATGGGAGTTGGAAGTTTGTATAGAACATTGCGCAATTTTCAAGATAAAAATTGGAATGTGGAGTAAACCTATGCCATGACTTAACACAAAATAATGCGAAAGTTTGTTTGTTTGGAAATGTGTACTAGATATCTTGTTGTTACTGCTTTTTGTTTACTATCTGACAAAGGGCGAAGTTATTTCTATCATGTTTTTTTACCATTGTTTGCCGCTAAGGTTTTTATTAAGTCTTTTTATTCGGCTTGAGTTGCGTGTTTATGGATGTTTCTGGTTAAACAAGAGTAGACTAGACTGTTTTATTGCCTAGCCTAGCTCTCACAAATAAACATTGTTTCTTTTGTTATTTAGGATGTTTCTTTTTTCTTTTAGTTGGGGTTTTTGAGGCCTTATTTCACGCTAATTCTATTAAAGTGTTCTGAAGTTTGCGTTTGTAGAAAAGGTAAACGAGATTAAGTAGATACGTGATAGTGAAGGGAGCGTAATAACTAACATGGCCTATATTTTTATTTTATATCAGAGCTTTTTTATATCTGACGAAACTTTTTGAGCCGCAACCCCGGTAAACCCGCTAGGTAGTCCGCAGCTCCGGTTATTTCAGAGCTGAAGGTTCAATTTTAAGTTAAATGCAATAGCAGACATAATAGATATATTTTCATGTACCTACACTCAACGAGTTCACAAGGGTAACATGGTAAATAATGAGTTGCTATAAATTTTGTAAATGTTATTTAAGTATTAGGATAATGTTAATGTAAAGGTTATTTATGTTCGTATGAACGATAGATATTTGTTTTGGTTTATTTTATTATTTAAGTTTTATACTGCATTTATCGTACCTATTAGGTGTGCCTGTAAAGGTAGATGTAATATGTAAGATAAATAAATAAAAGTTAAATAATGTTTTAATAATGCCTCATAAAGTCTGTTATTGCTTGAAGTTGGTAGAAGTTTGGTTGTCCTTCGCTGCACTTGCCGGGTCTTGGCCTTCATTCCCTGTTTACAAAGTGACTTCGCACTTAAGTTGAGTAGTGTTGCCCAGCAAGAGTCTTGCAAGTCTCGCATTTACCAATTAGCCAACTTTAATTTTTTATACGATTATGATTTAACTGTAGTATTAACTGTATTGTGCAAATTTAACTATACAGTTATATTGTAATATGTGGCCGCTATTAAACAATCTCAAAATATAGTATACTAGCTACTCTGTTTCGTCATTGTAAGATCAAAAGCACCTAATATATAAAAAATAACATTAGGCTAATAGGTATTTGTGAGACTAACAAGATTCTTAACGGGTAGCTAATACAGTTAAATCATAATCGTATAAAAAATTTAAGTTGATAGTTGGCTAATTGGTAAATGCGAGACTTGCAAGACTCTTGCTGGGCAACACTAAAGTTGAGACTCGAACACTATAAAAAAACTCTTCAAACTCTTACGTAGGAGGTATTTAACTACTGTTTAAAAGCTTAAGCAATTATTCACGACAGTATGATACATAATATTATGTATACCTAATGTTGTGTAGGTAATAATGTTTCATTCTCATATAGGATGGGAATAAACGAGGTTATATAGTTTTATATTACAATATTATTCTTTATGGAAAGTATATATTTATTTTAGAAATATGAGCATTACGCATCGTCTTTTTCAAAAAAGGAATTACTACTGCAATGTAGTCAGGAGTCGCACTTTCAGCCACTCTGAAGTCTCTGAAGTAAAAGTTAAATCAATAATTCCAATTAAACCATGTACTTTTGAAATGTCAATAAATAAAGAAATAAATAATAGTCTGACAGTCTGTCCATCAGCAAAGCTAGGTGCTCGTTTTTTTTTTTTAATCTTTAATAAATATGTTGGGTTTAATCACACAATGATTATGTCACCCTTAGGTGCTCGTTCCAAAGTGTAACTTCAAATGGAGAAGAACGAGCAAGAAACTCCAAACTGAATTCAAATCATATCCGCCAATCGCCATCAAAATGCTGATACAAAAACCGCGAAATTACCTAAACTTATAAAACCTCAACAATAAGAAATCATAACACCAAATCACAATTCTAATAACGAAATCAAAAAAAATCAATTTAAAAAAAATCATCACGCGCCGCCTCCCCTTTTTGAGACGGCGGAGAAAGCCGCAGAATAATAAACAGGGTGAACCGAGGCCAAAGGTCTAAAAATATCAATGGGACATTATACAATGAGCAAGTACTATAATAATTCTACCCATGGTTTTTGGTTAGCGGTGCTATGTCTAGGACGAGGCCATGAAAAGGCCATCCGAAACTGGGTCAGCTTGGTCTGTTTTGTTTTCGCACATTCCACCTGTGTATTGGAACGAAAAGGTATCCAAGGCCTTCTAATTATAGAACGGAATGCCTTAGAAATTGTTTGATTAAAGTATCTTTTTTAATCTACTTCAAAAAAAAAAGAGAGGTTCTTAGTTTGACCTGTATGTATGTTGGTTGGCTCAACCGATTTTCATGCTGTTTTCAGCATAGTTTTTTTCAGACTTAGGAGAAGGTTTTAAGAACGTTACATGACTTTAGGAAGGAGGCAATAAAAAGTTATTGAACTGTTGATATTTTTATTTGATCGCGTTCTTTTAGCTTCGAGCGAATAAAAGTTGTGAGTTGAAGCGCAGAAATATATTTTAGATTAGTTCTGAAAATAGAACAAAGGTTTTTCCCATTCTATGGAGGTATAGAGACGGTTTTCAACTTCTACAGTTAGTCAAAGACACACAACATTGCAACAAGTATAAAAGGAAATTGTTTTCGGAGCCAATAAAGAAGCTTAGACCGACAAAACGATAACAGAGCATAACTTCAAACTACTTGTATATCTACATAAAAATGTACCGTAATCTAGACACACGGCAGTGTGTCCGCCAAGTTCGAGCAAAAAACCGACACACCGGCCGTGGGTTATATTACACGAACCATTTCGGGCCAAGTTCGACCCACCTATAACTCAAAATCTATTTTATCTACGCATATGAAATTTTTAGTATCTGTCGAGATCTACTTACTTATCTAAAACACAAAATTTCATTAATGTACCTATTGTAGGTCTTGAGATATTGACGTCAGAAAATCGCTATTTTTACTATACACTCACTGACTGACTCACTCACTCATCAAAAACCTAGACCACTTCCAATGGTCGTATTGACTTGAAATTTGGCATGGAGGTAGGTCTTTAGGTCAAGGTAAAGGAAAAAATCTGAAAATGGCCAAGTGTGAGTCGGTTTTAAAAATAATGAAGGTGTAAATTCATACCCCTAAGGAACTAAAACAAAAAAATTATCTATATCTTCCAATGGTCGTACCGACCTAAAATTCATTACGAAGGTTTGTATTTAGTCAAAGTAAAGTAAAATAAGATAAAAAGAAAATAAACCTTACAAAAATAAATGAAATCCCACCCAAAACATAAATGTGAAAGGCTGCCAAGTTCGATAATATTGGGATGCTTCGCTTATAAAAGAAGTGAGATCTAAATAAGTACCAAGTTCCATACACAGACCTCAGTTAAAAATCATATAACTTGGCAAGTTTTAATAGAAAATTATATACTTAACTCATTGCGTTTAGTAAGTTTATAACAAAGTGAGTGAAAACTTGCCAACTTGTTATATCATTTTTAACTGAGGTCTGTGTATGGAACTTGGTACTTATTTAGATCTCACTTCTTTTATAGGCGAAGCATTCCAATATTATCGAACTTGGCAGCCTTTCACATTTATGTTTTGGGTGGGATTAGAATTACATGAATTCATTCATAAGATCCCCAAGATACCTTACTAGAAACAATGAAGCGATGTCAAGTCTGCACGACTTCCTAAACACCACTTAGACTTCCTAAAACACTAAGGCAGATGGCCTACGTGCGCCAGCGCAAGCCCACCAGACACTAACTGTTTACTTATTCCAGTATCTAAACAAAATAACACTTAACCCGTCCAAAACGTGGACACAATACAAACAATTTATTATATAATAGCCCACTGTTCATTAACACGCGGAAAACGGACTAAATGAATTAGATGTGGCGGCCATATTGGGTGGCGGTTTTGGCGCGCCTTATACGACGCGTGCGCATTGTCGCAATGTCGTATTGTGTGGCTAATATTAGATACAGTGGCTATTGTACCTGCATAATGCCTTTGGGGTACAGTTGGTAACTGTTGGCCTTTGTGACTTTGACCATGGTCTTCATGAGTGCGTTATGGTTGAGTAACCAAACAAACAAACATTGAGGAGAAGAGAGAGATACTCATCAAGCCAAATCTAGGTATAAATATGTTACATAAATTAATTATTATGTTATCGGCTTACTCACGCAACGGTTTGACGAGGAACTCGACTAGTTTCAAGCCACGCTAGAGGCTCATATTCATGAGCAGCATTCCGCGACACACGACACACAACCGCCGCGTCTAGTCGAGTTCCTCGTCAAACCGTTACATAAGTCGATAACATAATAATTAATTTAGTATGTCTTACGAAAGTTGTAATAAAATGTTACATAAAGCCTAAAAATAAAGTTACAATTTAATGAGAGTTGAACATTGAAGAGTTTAATCAAAACTAAACTTCGTTAATTCTTAATGGCCCTACCTTATGTACCTAGGTACTACACATTTGTCACGTGAAAATTATAAAATATGTAGGAACTGTTCTACAGCAAAAAGTTTAGGGACGAAACCACACACATTACGCCCACAGGCACTCAAGTACACTCAAGTCCGAAAAAGTGAAAGCTATCCTCGAGTGTGCGGAAAAATAAATTCGTAGCTGAGCACCGCCAAGTCCTCAGGGATGTGGTCGGCGACGGCGACCTCTCGCGCCCGGCACTGGTTCAGGCCATGGTGCGGAGCGAGAGGGACTGGGATGCCGTCTCCTCCTTCTGCGAAGCAGTCATGCTAGCTAAGGAGGAGGCGGGGCGCGTGAGAGAACAAACCTCCTCACGCCCCAGCCGTCGCGAAAGACACTCCGGGCGTAGGGGATCCCGAGACGATCTCCGGCCACCGTAAGTGCGGGCCTGCGGACGGCGAGCAAGGGTAGCTCACCGCCCGAACAGAACCAGACCCGTGCGTGCGGCGCGTCGCGTTCCGCGCGCGCCTCAAAGAGCCATCAGACCACCACAGATGGGGCCCAATAGGGCTGATGCCTGACCCGGAGCTGCGGACTACCTAGCGGGTTTACCGGGGCTCCGGCTCGAAAAGCAGGAGAAGGAACGGGGTGGTTTTTAGTCAGTAAGAGTCTGACACTCCCTCTCGCCTCACCCAAGGCGAGAAAAGTCATTGGATGATTTTCCCCCCTCAAAAAAAAAAAAAAAAAAAAAAAAAAAAAAGAGGTCGCGATCCCTAATAACAAGGTAGGCGAAGCAGAAAAACCATGAAAGTGAAACTATAGGTGTGTAATCAAATCAAAGTCAAAAGCTAAGGGTTGCGGCCTCCGGAGCTGCGGACAACCTAGCGGGTTTACCGGGGCTCCGGCTCGAAAGGCAGGAGAAGGAACGGGGTGGTTTTTAGTCAGTAAGAGTCTGACACTCCCTCTCGCCTCGCCCAAGGCGAGAAAAGTCATTGGATGATTTTCCCCCTCATAAAAAAAAAGGGTTGCGGCCTACCTATCAGGTTTACCGGGCCTCCGGCTCAAAAGCAGGAGTAGGAACGGTGTGATTTTTAGTCAGTAAGAGTCTGACACTCCCTCTCGCCTCGCCCAAGACGTGTAAAGTTATTGGATGATTTCCCCCCTAAAAAAGGGTGAAGAATTGATAGCAAATAAACCAAAAATGAATAATTGAAAGAGTTTTATACAAATGATACATTAGCGCATCAATATTAAGGATATTCCACTACTGGACTATAGATCTCCTTAATCACACTCACACTAATATTATATATGGGAAAGTTTGTTTGTTTGGATGTTTGACTGTTTGTGCGTCAATCACGCTGAAACTAATGAACTGATTTTGTTGTGGTTTACAGGCAGGGTATGAGCTGATTTGGGTGGGATACTTTTTATCCCATGGAAACGTGGGCGAAGCCGCTGGCAGAAGCTATTTCTTAATATAAAAGGCTTGCCACAATACCTACGTTTCGGAACTTGTCAAGTGGGGTGATAGTAGTTTAAAAAATAACATTATTGATACACCTACCGAATCCGCACAAAAGAAAAATCCGCTCTTGATTTTGTATAATGTGCATTAACAATAATAATACAATAAAAAACATCACTCAGTACATAAAGCTAGTTGATTGATGACAATTAATGGCAAATCCATAACGTTTTGATAGCCATTCATTGGTAATTCATTCCGTATTTATCCATACGTGTTTACGTCAATCGTTCCAAATTAGGGCAGCTGATCACCGCTGCTGTTTACAAATGAAAATGTACTGTGAAATGGTTTCATTTGATGCAAATGTGATCTTCGTTTAGTCTTGTTTTGTTTATTCATATAGTTTTGGCCTAATTATGTTTTAATCCGATTGTTATAATCGTCGTCATGTCAATCACTAAACGTCTAAGTACTTTTTTTGAGGGAGAAAATCATCCATTGACTTCTTCCGCCTTGGGCGAAGCGAGAGGGAGTGTTAGACTCTTACTGACTCTGGTAAACCCGCTAGGTAGACCGCAGCTCCGGAACCGGCATCAGCCCTATTAGTTTGGTTCTGGTTAGGCGGCGAGCTACCCTTGCTCACCGTCCGCAGACCCACACTTACGGTAGCCGGGGATCGTCTCGCGATCCCCCTACAAAAACATAATAGGCCTTCAAGAATGATTTTGAAATCAGCCGGCTGGAAACAACCAATCAATTCCAAACGACCAGACCAAACAATTGACTCTAATTTTATTCTCCTTTCGTCATATGCTTTAAATATTGAAAGACGCAAACTCCCTTTTTGACTGAACGTCCATAGAGTTTTATACTCCATATTCTGTGGCCAACCAATGGTCACTACATCGAATCTGTATTAAAATTCTCTTGGTTCTATACTAAATAAGTTCGCTGACTGTGCATAAATGTATGTGCAACTACCGTCAACGGGTAGGCTATGACGTCAATGGCGTGTATCAAAGTCATAAATTCAAGGAAGGAACTTTTTCCATCTCTTACTTTATAATAAAGATGTGTCTATACGTAAATCCGGCAATAAATATTTAATACACATTTTAATACATTTAACAATTGTGTTATTCAATAAAAGTCTTTATCTCGAGTATTTTATGATTGTGTTTCCCTTGTTCTATGTGGAAACCGGGTCGTAAACAGGATTCATTGAAAGATAACCGTGATATTTGGAGAGGACTCTTACTTTAAGTATTTAGTTCTCGGAGAAAATGAAACACTTCATTATTTTTAAGGAATTATCTCCCCAGATCGATCTTAGTTAACTACCTACATGTTTCACAATGAATTGTTTTACCTCTAGGGATGAGCACATACCTATCTGGACAAATACTCAAAATGGATAAATACTGAGTAAATAAATTGTTTGTACTTTTCAGCCTATGCATATTATGATATTCTTCTAGGTATATGTGATATAAGTCAACCCCAAAATCTTTGGCAAAACATTTTCAACTTTAATCATCAAGTTTTAAGGTTGAAAATATCTAAACGTAACAGATAGGAGTCGGTTGACCTGCTGCTGTCGGCGCCTGTGTACTATGACTGTGAGCGGATTTAATAATTAATTTGATATTGACAATTTCATTAGCCGCTCTCGAGGCACTGGGACAATTATGTTGTATTGTTGGATTTACGAAGTTTCTAGTCACCTAAGTATTATTCTCTGAAGGATAGGCACGTATAGAATAACCAATGTGTGATTTAAACTAACTTTGTGGTGACGGCAGAGTTCCTAGAACACATTTGTCTCCTTCCACGGGTGGCTAAACAAGGTCTAAGACACTTTTTACGTTATTGGTACGCATTGGATTGTATATGTTTTTTTTTATCCCGTCTTGAGCGAGGCGAGAGCGAGTGTCAGACTCTTACTAACTAAAAACCACCACGTTCCTACTCCTGCCGCTCCTGCCAGATAGTCCGCAGCTCCAGATCAGTGGATTGTATGTACATATATCCCAAAACAAACTCGCGACATTTTAAAATCAATGGCGATCAATGCTTTCAAAATGGCCGCTCGACGATACGGAAATCGGGAATCCATTTGTTGTGAGATGTATTTATTACTGCAGTTCGTGTACGGTATTAAAAATCCGCCTAACTGACAAAAGACCAAAATTATACACAAATGAAAAAAAACATTTCATTTCTAGGATTTTCATTGATACAAATGTAAGTACATACATATTTCAATGAATTACGAAAAAAAAATCTGTTAGCAGGTCAATACCTACTAACAGATTTTTTTTTGGAATCTAGACAGTATTAGTACCAAAGCAGTAAATGGCTGGTATACATGTATACATGCGAATTGAAGTGATCACTAATATTTAATGTGCAACATAGTAAAAAAGACAAATAAAACTTAAACTATCCACATAAAGTCGTGTAAGTATTGTGAAGAATATGAAAACAAAATTCTTTGTCTAGACGGATTTAAAGTTTCTTTTAAAACGTCTAATATTCCTTAATGGTAATAAAAGTAAGTTTATCGTGAATTTATTCTTTGAGATTAATGAACCAATAAATCGCCGAGATCGCAGACTTTCTTTAGTTCTACAAAATTGACGGCAATCTTTTAGGTTTTTTAAGTAAATTATTTTTCTGATTGAATTTTTTATAATCACGTAGGTAAGCAATTTTTGTGCTTCGGTTACTCTGACTACTCTGATATTAATGAGGATAAAGGGTTAGAGAGACTGGAATGAAAGTTGTTAAACTTTTGTAATTATCTGAAAAGCTGTTGTTAGTTTTCATCAGTTTTTCTGGTACTTATTAGCGTTATTATATTATAGAACAAAGTATATAAACCTATCTCTGTCCGTCTACATGTAAATTGCTAAATAGTTTTCTTGATCGATTTATCGTTTAAATACATACAATGTGATAGGGGCGAGACTTCTAATCCGTTAAGGCTGAATACTACATCTAATTTTATCGACAAAAGTCAGGGGTCGAAGGGGTCGAATCCCCTCCCCCTAAAAATTATGGCTAATTTAATATTTTTTTTACTTTTTTTGATATCAAAGGTTGTATGCGTCGTAGAAACAAAAAAAAAGACGACAAACGGAAGCTAATAACCTTGGCTAACTAATTCATTACTTTTTTCATATGTTTGATAATGTTTTGGTGAGAAAAAAATCATTTGTGAATTGTTCTTACCGAAAAAATCACTATTTTCAATTAGGGGTTCAACCCCCCATATTATTGTTTTTGTCGATAAAATTAGATGTAGTACTCAGCCTTAACGGGTTAGAAGTCCCACCCCTATCACATTGTATACCTTCCTTCGTAAGCACTTAAAAATTGGAATAGATACCTTTCGTAAAGTTAAAGGCAAGAATAATTAGCCCCACTATTAAGTCTTCAATTGTTTATTGCAAGTACCTATCTAGTACTAACATAATGCTGCAAACTATCTAGCAGGTTTACCTGGCTCCGGCTCGAAAAGCAGGAGTGCAAACGGGTGGTTTTTAGTCACTAAGAGCCTCGCTCAAGGCGGGAGAAGTCATTGGTCTACTACTAAATCCTAGAACTTTCATTTCGCGAATTCCTAGTGTGGTCCCTCAGTTCACACAAACATTGATTTTCTCTGTTTAAAAAAAAAAAGATTGCAGTGAATGATTGCAAAAAAAGAGTGCAGAAGAATTCGGTTGACATTTAGGTCGTGAACTTAATAATCATTGCACTTTTTATACCTATTATAACGATAAATAAACATAACATTAAACACATTATTTCTTTGTTTCCAGGCTCCACGATGTATGGGCTGCTCCTCGAAAACATGGCGGAGTACATCCGCCAGACGTACGGGGAGGAGCGATGGGAGGACATTCGAAGGCAGGCTGGAGTGGAACAACCATCCTTCTCAGTACACCAGGTTTACCCTGAAAACCTCATCACACGACTAGCGAAGAAAGCGCAGGAGGTAAGATATAATAAGAATACTATTAAGGTCGGGCAAAAGATTACTGGGTATTTTTCGGTATTTCGAAAATTTCTCAGTTGTAGCATGGAGTCTGGAATTGTGACCAGTATATTGCAATAGGCTCACCCCCTATTTCATGGGACTTATAATACAAATTGTGAAAAGTGTAGGTACACCCACTTTTCACAATTTGTATTGAATAGCTGCACTGCCCATATTGAATAGCTGCACTGCCCTTCGGGGATAAAAGACGTGCCGTTACAAATGTAAAAAAAAAAATAGGACATTACAGTTTAGTTTCAGGGTGTGAAGACCATATTTATACATAGATAAAATCCACTTTTCACCAAGTAGGCTTCGGCTGAACAAGGAACAGGCTTTGCTTTGTTTTAATAACAAACAGCTGTTTATCTAATGTCAACTAAAGTAAGTATATTATGAGACAGCGAAAGTAAGTCTTTTTACGCTCACTTAGGGACTGTCGTAACTTATTTTGCAACCTTTTCATTCATGTTTATTTTCAAGTTAGGTATTGTTATGTCTTATGAAGTGCTTAAATCAATGTTTTAAAAATTACTATTCCGCTATTTTTATGTGTATTTTTATGTTTTAGTACTTATAATAATTTATTTAGTTCTTTAATCATCAAACAAAAAGTTACTTAGATACTTCTTCTCATAGTTGTCAGTTCAAAAGTAAGCTGATTATCAAGATTAAAAAAAAATCACAACACGTCTCGACCTTGACCAAGCGTCTATTTCCGTGAACGTCACAATTCCAAGATGGCTACTCCACAAGCCCGCAAGTTGAATCAATCGTGAAAAATCTCAGCCATCACTAAATCATTTAAAAATAAATCTCCTGAATGTGTCGCGTGGTGTTGACTAATTTATTATTATTTATATATTTCGTTCGTTTATTTATAAATTATGGCTCTTTGATCTGTTTCGTCACTAGCTAGTGGGCTGGTACCAAATATTAGTTAGTAGTTATTCTAACCTCGATATATGGCAGTCTATACAAGTAAACTAGGGCAAAGATGCTTGACTTTTTAGTATTAAGAATCCAAAGCATCTGGTGATACCTACCTTGCATTTTCCAAGACTACCATTCCGTGGTGGTCCAGACCCGTGCGTGCGGTGCGTCGCGTTCCGCGCGCGCCTCAAAGAGCCATCAGACCACCACAGATGGGGCCCAGTAGGGCTAATGCCTGATCCGGTGCTGCGGACTGCCTAGCGGGTTTACCAGGGCTCCGGTTCGAAAAGCAGGAGAAGGAACGAAGTGGTTTTTAGTCAGTAAGAGTCTGACACTCGCTCCCGCCTCGCCTAGAGCAAGAGAAGTCATTGGATGACTTTCCCCCCTCAAAAAAAAAACCGTGGGAAATGAAAGCGTATCTTATATGTATAAATACGTACGCAAGTAATATATGACCTAAAACAGCCTAAATAACATTCTCTACGAAGTTTCCTACCATTTTCTAAGATTTGGTCCGGCATTCCGTATGTGCTGGTAACATATATTTCCAATTAAATGCCACTCTCGGCCGGTTACGCTCGGCGCTCCACTGTTCCCGCCGAGTGCCGGCAAGACGTTCCCCCCCGTGGCCGCGACCTTTGAAAAGCATTTTAATGGCCACAAAACGTTTCGAGAGACGTAAATCTTGTTGAAAATGTTAGGTCGAAAGTTATAGTTTTAGTTAGAGTTAGTCGAATAATTTTATCGATCATTAAAAAATTACTGAGTAATATTTTTTTTTTTTGCAAATGTCTATTATGAAAATAAAAACTTAAATAAGTAATAAATAAATATGTACAACTTACTATAACTTAAAATTAAAATAAAGAAAAAATAATCTCACCTTAAGCCGTTGAAGTACTCGATTAATACTTAAATTCCTGCATTCACCGACATTGTACAACATCATAGATTTACAATCAACGAAAGATAATCCAATAATAATATCAAAATGATTCAAACATAACCATACATTATACATCGAACGCTACCCAACCAGTTTCATAAAGCTCGTCTTTATTTTTCTTATTTATTTTATTTTTCTTTAAGTTATACTGTCCATTGCTTTATTTCTTTATAAAGCAATGGACAGTATAATGACTTAGCACAAAGCAAAGATTTCCTACACTAAAGTCGTCTATAGGTATTACCCCACTATTTCGACAACATTCTCATCGGCCCATTAGCTCAGTTGGTTAGAGCGTCGTGCTAATAACGCGAAGGTCGCGGGTTCGATCCCCTCATGGGCCACATTCTCTTTATGAAATTTTTACTTGTTTCTTTTTTTTTAGTTGATTATTAGAATATTTTTTCAAAGCTTATTAACGAAGTTTTGATTATAATGTTGAACCATAAATTTTTCACAAACCACCAACAAAATGAACGATGTTGTTATTTTTTTCCTATTAAAAAATATGATTTTAATAAAATGATGACAAATACAAAAAATATTAAAAATAAAACAAAACAATAAGGAAAAACAAACAAAAAGAGCATTTGGAGATGCTGGGATTTGAACCCAGGACTTTCAGCATGCGAAGCAGACACTCTACCACTGAGTTACATCCCCGGTGAACAAATTGCCGAAATTTTGTATTACATTCTCAAATCCAATTTCTCCTGCTTATAAAAAAAACAATTATTATTTATTTGTGTTTTTACTTCATGTAGATTTATTTAGTAAGTATGTATGTTTAATTAAGTTTTTAATTTTTCCTAATTATGTTATCCTTATTTGTTAATTATTAATATTAAGATATTAATTAATACTTGAAAGAGTGTGAAAAAAAGTTTAATCAACAATTTATAGATAAATGAAATTATAACTAAACTACACATAATTAAGAATAATAAATCTATATCTATTTATTATAATGTATATATTAAATTTAATATTTTTTACATTTTGTAGATACCTAAAGAAAAAACTATCACATTCTAATTTAGTTTCAAAATCATTAAACACTATCATTGCGAACCCAACCTTATCACTCTAAAATTAAGTTCCACATTAGCGTAAATAAAAACTCCATCCAAATTTTATACACACGGCAAAAATATTTAAAACCACGCATTGCTACTTGATATTCATCAGGCGCTTTGTTACAGGTACTGGGCATGACAGAACGTGAATTTATGGACCAAATGGGAGTATATTTCGTTGGATTCGTATCCCAATATGGTTACGACAGAGTTTTATCAGTACTCGGCAGACATATGAGAGATTTTCTCAACGGCCTCGATAATCTACACGAGTATCTTAAATTCAGTTACCCTAGAATGAGGGCCCCAAGTTTTATTTGCGAAAATGAAACCAGACAGGGCTTAACGCTGCATTATAGGTCGAAACGAAGAGGTTTTGTTTATTATGCTATGGGACAGATTAGAGAGGTGAGTTAATAACATAAAAAATGTAATTAAAATATAGGAAAATGTGTAAAAAGAATTAAAAGGTGTAGCAATGAGGTTTCATCACATGCACCTGGCAGGCTAGATGTTGACACACACTGGCAGGCTGCGTTGTGACACGGGAGAAGAATTGAACGTTTTGAATTTGACTAGGTTGTCAATGATGAGAAAATTTTACATTATTTGTCATTACATTTTATTGTCAGAAGAATTTTAGCTTTCGTGTAAGACACAACACATGCTAAATTGGCGCCCAACGTGGGGCCGACCATGCCCCGAACTAGGCTACGGAGGCAGACGACGGCAGACGACGAAGCTACGGAGCAGAGTCCTGTACGGGCCCCCGAACTTGTCACAGCGCCTCGTCTGACCGTGCCGGCATAATGCAGGCGGATACGACTAGGTGCCCAATAGAGACGCTGCGGTCGTTGCGCCGACGAAACGCGGTCGAAACGCCGGCGCCTCATGGCAGTCACCATCGTCACCGTCGCTGAACATCACTACGAGTACCGCGGGGTTCACCGGACTTCTCAAGAAGAGTTCGTCCTGGAACTTCGCCAAGTGTACCGCGGGGTTCACCGGACTTCTCAAGAAGAGTTCGTCCTGGAACTTCGCCAAGTGTACCGCGGGGTTCACCGGACTTCTCAAGAAGAGTTCGTCCTGGAACTTCGCCAAGTGTACCGCGGGGTTCACCGGACTTCTCAAGAAGAGTTCGTCCTGGAACTTCGCCAAGTGTACCGCGAGGTTCACCGGTAACTCCTCAAGAAGAGTTCGTCCTGGAACTTCGCCAAGTGTACCGCGGGGTTCACCGGACTTCTCAAGAAGAGTTCGTCCTGGAACTTCACCAAGTGTACCGCGGGGTTCACCGGACTTCTCAAGATGAGTTCGTCCTGGAACTTCGCAAAGTGTACCACGAGGTTCACCAGTACTTCTCAAAAACCGGAGGTACTAGAAGCCTTCATCGACGCGGTCCAGGTATACAAGGAGTGTGCTGTGCGGACGTGAGTGACGATCACGCGCTGCGGGGACTCCCGATGCTGTTAGAGGGCGATGCCACCGTGTGGTGGCGCGGCGCCCGCAGCCACCTGGAAGGACGCCGTGCTCCGACTTCGCTCCATGTTGACTCCGAGACTAAGATTCGGAAGTTGTTGGGCGGGTGCGGAGCCTCGATGGACTTCAACTGTGTCCTCGTGCACTACCCGTACACAGACCCGTTTAGTGACAGCCAAGAATTCGACTTCTCATCACTGTCAGACGCCGAAGCCGGCATACAAGATATCACGTGAAATGTTCAGCTAGGAACAAAAAGACAAATGTGCAGAAGTGTTTGTGTGTAGATTTAGGTCTCTAATTGTAAACGAAACCCTTCGTACTCAGAACTGACAGTAGCAGTTAGGCTTTAGGAGCGGCATTACTCCAGGGGGAGGGGACCGACGAGCGACCTATAGAGTACGCCAGTCGCCTCCTCACGTCGACTGAAAGAAACGTAAGAGGGGTAGACCACGCAAGAACTAACCTGATCGCGGGGACGTTCGCTCAGGTTAGAGGGGGAGACTGTAGCAATGAGGTTTCATCACATGCACCTGGCAGGCTAGATGTTGACACACACTGGCAGGCTGCGTTGTGACACGGGAGAAGAATTGAACGTTTTGAATTTGACTAGGTTGTCAATGATGAGAAAATTTTACATTATTTGTCATTACATTTTATTGTCAGAAGAATTTTAGCTTTCGTGTAAGACACAACACATGCTAAAAAGGTTATTTTAAGACTCAAAAAGAGTCATTGGAGGCGCCGGGTATCGATCCCGGTACCTCTCGCATGCTAAGCGAGCGCTCTACCATCTGAGCTACGCCCCCTGATGAAAGTCCATGCGAAATACACCTTTGGTTTCTGTTACATGAAGATTTATTTTTATATAAATTATAAATAAATGAATAAATTATTAACAATGTTATTAACTAACAAATTTATATCCAAAATACTTTATAATACATTAAATTTTAAATAAAAACAAAATATTTCATATCACCTAACACAGCATGTTGGTGGCGCCATCTAGTGGCTTCGGAGTAACTAAACATAATTTGTATTGCTTAGGTAAAATAATAGATGGCGTTACAATGAATAAAATAGTGTTTTATACAAAGTTTAAAAAACGTTTTCTTGCAGGTAGCCCGCCATTTTTATCACAAAGAAATGCGAATAGAGTTATTGAGAGAAGAATTATTATTTGACACAGTACATGTTACATTTCAACTCACATTCGACAATCGGGCCTTCACACTAGCTTCTTTGGCGATGACAAGAGAAGAAAAACATCTTCCAATCAGCGCATCTGTATTATTCGAAATATTTCCATTTTGTATTGTGTTTGGGTGAGTTATTTATATTTGGATTCTATTTTGATTTTATTTAAATAAAACCTTTTTTGTAATTTTCAAGAACGCGCCGCATTATAACGACAAATAAAAAAAAAAACAAATATTAAATGCCGCGAATTTATCGAATTCCTTTTTTGAATTTTCACAATTTAAATAAAATTAACTTCATACATAATCAATAATTAGGTACTAAGTTATATTTTTTTGAAATCTTCTCCGTGTGAGAAGAGGCCTTTATTCAGCAGTGGCCACTTATAAGCTTTTAATGTGATATTTTTATATTTAAATTTTTTTATATTTCAGCTCAGACATGGTTGTCCGAAGTATCGGTAACTCACTGATGGTGATACTACCAGATCTTGTTGGGAAGAAGATCACGAACTGGTTCGACCTGGTGCGACCGCTAATTGCCTTCAAATTCCAAACTGTGAGTTTATTTATTTATCATACGTAAGTTTACATAAGGTAGGTAGGTATTACCTACAAATTTTAGATAGATATATACATATAGGTGCTTTTTGAATTATTTAGAGGTCTCCCAAATCACGAAATCTTACAATTTCCCCAAGTCGTTTACTAAGCGTGGGGATTATGGCAAATCATAGTTCGGCAGTGGCAGTGGCCATATTCCAATTATTAATGGTGGTGAAATAGATGGTTGCTTACCTACCTGGTGTACTTTAGATAAAGCTATCTGGGCCTACCTAGGGAAAATTATCCAATGTCTTCTTCTGCCTTAGGCGAGGTGACCGAGGTGAGAGGTAGTTTCAGATAGCTACTGCCTTAAGACCACCCCGTTCAAATAAAAACGGTACTACTTATGAAAGTTCAACAACCAACGATGCCTACGAAAATCCATTAAATAAGTTCTAAACCCAAGCATGTACATGTACAAATACTACTTACTTTAGTAAATATATACCTCCTCTATAGATAGTAATTACTCAAATAGACACGGATTAAACCGTAATTGGGTTTGTACAAAGTACCTACCTACGTGAAGATTTGGAGAGGGTCGTTGACCTCATGTTTTCGTTGATATAAATTTAGAAATAAGGGATGGAATTTCACCGGTAAAGCAGTACTTAAGTCCTTACGCGGTACTTTTAGACAAGACCAAGTCTTGCGTATCTGTGTAAATAATTCTCAGAGGATTTATTAGACATTAGACAAAAATACCAAAATTCTAAATATATATTATATTCTCAGAAGATTTATTAGATAAACAAATTCCAAAATTCTGATACCTATAAGTACCTAAGTTCCTGAGAAGTTAGTGGGATTGGATTATCTATCCTCTAGTGATTTGTTGTGTTGTGTACTATATCACCACACTTCACACTTTGAAATTTATTTGTTTGGATGTTTGTCCGTCAATAACGCTAAAACTACTGAACGGATTTTGATGAAAGCTATACAGACAGGGTATGAGCTGATTTGGGTGATAGGATAATATTTTTCTAACGGGAACGCGGGCAAAGCCGCTGACTGAAGCTATTGTGTAAATAATTTTTAAGCATAAATTGACAACTTTTTTGATAGAACATTGATTGGTGATTTTCTGGCGTACTTAGTAATAGCTGCCAATATGTTTTTGTATCTGATTTATTTCTTGTATATTTTCACTTATAATATTGACATGTTTTGTAATTCATGTTTGATTGTGTATTAGAGTTTACTTTATTCTACTATCATATAATTTTAAATAAACACGTATATGATAAACATAAGCCTTTCCATGTCTCAGATCCTGAACCGCACGAATAATATCTTCGAGCTGGTGACGGTGGAAGCCGTGATGCATGAGAAGGCACCAGACAAGCGGAATGAACTGTTGCGGCTGTCCGATGAGACTGAGGCTGCTACTGATAAGAACTTGAGGCTTAAAGGTATGTTTACCGGTGATGTTTTTAGTGTAATCAATGCTATGATTCAATTGACTAACTAATTATTATCTACGATTAGGTAATATACTGTCTCATATTATTTTAACTAAGTATGTACGTATCTTACATTGTTTTGGTTTTATTCTTAAATAATATCGTGAGTTTCTTATCGAAATATTTAATTATCATTTTGTTTTTTAATACTCGCTAACGCCCATGTCATTACTTATCGGATGTTCCAAACTAACTTTGTACGCTAATCTACTGACATGTAAATCAATACCGTACTTCATAAAAATTTATTAGTGATCTAATTTAAATCATCAGTTATTTAAAAGGAGTCTGGAATAGTGTCTAGTATATTGCAATTGGCTCACCCCTTATTATATGAATCTTATAAAACAAATGGTGAAAAGTAGGTGTACATTGTATATCAAGCAACGTGCCGTAATGTGCAGCTCACAGCCTACCCTTTCGGGGATATCATTTCACCATTGCATATAATTTAAATCAATACAATAAAAATATTCTATACCCCAAAAAATCTATCAAACACACTAAAGATGTAATTTTTACGCTATTTAAACACGACCTACATCAAAACCCATGACCCAGAACCCATGGCATCCACCCATCAAATGGCCCAAAGATTCCAATCTGACAGTTGAACAAACTTGATTCGAACCCACGTCACGCGGAGCCACAGCTTCTTAATTGAATTTACTTGGATGGAGTACGTGTCGTTGAGGCTTCCCACATTGTTGATATACAGTAGGGCTACTCCGGTTCTCGAACGCGAAGTTTCGTTTAATCTTTGGCCGTAGACTTTTTTGATTTACTAATAGAATTACTAGAAATAAAGTTCAATTTTTAATTTCATATCAAAGCCTAATTATTTATCTTCATTTCATTCGTTCATTTTTGTTAACGAAAGTTCACAATAAATAGAATTTTAATTGGAAACTGCGAAGTTTTTTCGTTCGTTGGACCAGGAAGTTCAGAATGCGAGTTGCTTTTTTTAGAATAATAGTAAAAATAGCCTCTTTAGTATATTGGTCCCTGTATTCCGTAACTTTATCTGGTCCTAATGTGAATTAGAGCAACGATTCAAAATAAATTCTCAGTAGTCGCCAGTTATAACACGAGGAGTGCTCTGAGGAATTGTTTGGTCTGATACCTGCCGCGTTTTTTCGGTACTTCTATCTTTATCATATAGATTTCCGCCTCGCACAGCAAAACTTTGGAATGAGCTGTCGTCGGCGGTATTTCCGAACTGATACGACCTTCAAACCTTCAAGAATAGCTCGTGTTTCTCCTCGGGTGGATACTCATCCATGGGCAGCGAAAATCGCTTACCCTCAGGTGATCCATCAGCTCGTTTGCCCCCTATTATACAAGAAACAGTTGTCTAGATTTTATACAGAGTATGGCAAAAAGGCTTGTCCTTATTAATAAGTAGTATTGAATGCAAAATCATCCAGAAAAATTGGATTGTTAAATTACTTAGAGGTAATATTCCCTTCATGTAAAGTAAAATAATAAAACTCCTTGACATTTAATTAAATTAAACTGAAAATGAAAAGTTTGAATTTGATTAGTTCTCGATCCTCGACTGTCAACGTGTCATGATTGGCTGGCTGAATTAATAACGACCAATCAAATCCCTTGACGTTTGTAACTGACACGTATTAAATGTTGACACCTCGTTGATTGGTCGTTCAGAAAACGATCGCTAAACTTGTGTAGTGGAAATTAATTTGGTGAGCGTTTGGTACTCTTGGAGTTTTCAGTTCTCGAGTGGTTATTTTTTTAATTTTTTTCTTTTACCACGTATTACTAAAGTACCGCATAGATTGGCTTAGCAAAAGGGTTAGAATGTCTTGTTTTGTTTCAAAAGTTTTGTTTCCACCAAAGATGTTCTATGCTACCTTGCTGTAAATTCGTTTGGCTTCCACCAATAAAATTCATTGGTGATAGCTTAGCACAGGTAGAATCGGACTCAGCTAAGCTATGTTTGTTATATGGAAAAATACTAATAGATACATCTATACATCGCATACTTGAGCTGCGCATCTTCCTCGCACAGCTGCAAAGCTTAGTATTAGTGGAGACGGTCACGTAGTTTCACAGCTTACCTATTACATTTTCGTAGCATAGCTACATATCACATCTCTTAGGATAAGATACTTTAGACTGAACTTTAGCCCTAAAGATTAAAACATTGGAATATTTAAAAGAGATTTAAGAACCTTCCATTCGAAATCCTGGGTATCAAAACTCCCAATGATAAATTAGATAAATAGTTAGTATATTCTTACTACTAAACATCTACATTAGTCTAGCTCCTTTCAAAGTAATCCAACAAAAATCTTACTTAAAACCAGCACACAAAATGTAGTAGATACGAGTACAAAATATTGTACGAAAAATAGAAAAAAAAACCTTCAGAAACTTTTTACTAATTCAGTGAAACAAAATTGTAAAATATAATATTTCAAACGCTAAGCGAAGTGGCTGCCACCGCAGTGTCACTTGACAACTTTCATAATACCAACCAAATGTATTTTCATACTTTTCATAGACTGCATTTTCTACTTTACCCTCTAAAAGTTAAAGTGCAGTTTCATTTGTGTTAGTTCTTTTAGCAAGAATAGTTAAACTATTATTATTTATGAGATCTGTTGAGAGTTTTTACGTTATCTAGCCCCGACAGGAGAGAAATGTAGACAGCACTTAATAAACCTGAGAATAGTTGTTAGATTTTTGACACAACCACTTAAAACATTCAGGCCCACTAGGGAACAACACTATCTGGTACTTACATACAAACGACGATTGGCCCTACTGACTCTATGCATCTTTCGTTTGCCCAACCACTCCTCACAATTAATAGGTATACATATAGAATTTTACCTAGTTTAGGCATTCAATTTAGGACATCTTGTTAGGGCTAGATTGTTAGAGGGCTTAGTACAAGTTTCTTGTACGTTTAACGAGATCGAAACGAGAGCGCGTTCGGCGCTCTGATTGGTTGGTTCATTGCAGCCGGCCAATCACATCGCGGAACGCGCTCTCGTTTAGTATTCTGTGACTAAGGGTACTGAAAACAGATACAAGTAGGTACCGATACCAATTTAGTTATAATATTCAAGTTAATCCATTATATTTATCTATAGGTATGTATAGTTTATAATTTCGATCTTAATGTTTCCACACGTGTTGAATTATTACTACAAAACTGTCCCAATATCGAAATTCTAATCAGTAAATTTCGTGAAACCAATATCCACAGTCACTCCGAATCTAGTGGGCAGTCAGTAGGGAAATTTAAAATTGAGAAAGTTTTAGCAATCGCATCGAAACCACAATTCCTCATTTCACATGGACGACTCTCATAACTTAAACAAACTCAATTAGAATATAATTTACCGCGGTTACCAGATTGAAAAATTAATCTTGCCTTTTTCCGACAAACTTGGAGATGTCTAAACTGACCAACAGAGAGATATACTAAGTTTTCCTGGTAATAAATTACCTGTAATTGACATCTTAGGAGAGTGTCAAACCTTCAAATGTTTAGGTTGATTTAAAAAAATCTATGTAGAATTTTGGTAGCATTCCGCAAGCAAAACTTGCAATTTTTTTTATGATATAAGCCGGTAAACAAGCCTACAGATCAGGTGATGGTAAGCAGTTGCCGCCGCCCATGGACATCCGAAACACCAGAAGCGTTACAAGTGCGTTGCTTTTGGGGTTTAGGAATTTATGGGATGTTGAGGGATTGGGATGGGAGGTAATTAGACCTCACATACACAACGCAAGTTGTTCGACGTCGGTTTTCTGTGAGGCCGCGGTACCACTCTTGGTCTCTGAGCCGGCCTATTCGTGCCGTACCATGGCTCTCGCGACACTCAAGTATAACATAAGAACTTTAAATTATACCTTAAATGAATCGATCTCAATTCTGTTATTATCCATACCATTGATGATTTTGAAACATAAAACTACAATGATATCGGTCTCAAAGAAGAACCAATAAAGAAGATACCAATACAAAATGTCCCACTGACACCAAATGCAATGTTCCAGGCTTGCCACGCAAGAAGCGCTTTGCGTATGATGGAAGAGCGTTACCTGATACTATTAATTTACATCTTAAAGGTAGAGGAGATATCCTAGCACGGAGTGTAGCTGTAAACAGAACAGAAGCACTAGATACTTCATATAAAGCACTAATCTTTCTTAATGCAACTGTAAATATTTCTACATCAACAGCAATCTGTATCGCACTAAATTACTTAGGACCTTCCACAAATATCACTTTATCCTTAGTAGGAAATACTTTGTTATGTAAAAAGCACTTCTGAACACATTTTTTGAAGATTTCTTTTTGCTTTACAAGTCTTTCAATGTTTGTCCATGTCTATTTTTAGACGTCAATCTATTTCATCAAATATTTGTAGACTTGAGTGAGGTTTATGCAAAGTCCACGGTCGTAAACTTCTCGCTTTGAATATTAAATTAGGTACTTAAGTGGGAGATCAGGAAACGCTTTGCGTATTATTATCCTATTACCTTGAAAAATATGTTTGTTTTGCAAAAATATTTTGTTCACTTACTTAATAATGTTTTAATAGATTACGTTTAAAGAGGATCCCTTTTTAGTAAAGTAATTTCTATCAGTGTTTATTCTTGTATCTCCTACATCACTCCTATTCTTTCTAGATCAACATGTTTCTCCATCACCATTATCATCGACCTTTCCTAAAACCCATGTTCTCATTCAGGTCAAATGATCTACATGGACAACTGGCGAATGATGATGTACCTTGGCACCCCCGTAATGCCGGACCTGGCTGCTCTAGTATCCACGGGCCTCTACATCAACGATCTCTCAATGCATGACTTCAGCAGGTACGGATACAATAAATGAATTACTTTCACTTCACGCGATGTAAAGTGGAAAGGAAATGGAGCAATTATTGTAATGAGTGAAAGGGTGTAACTGTTGGTATATGATACACAATAATGGTTAAACAAAGATCTTAATGATGTCCCATAAAAACCTAGTTAGCAGTTTTAGTATACTTATCTATTTTAAGATTTTGATTACCAACAAAAATCTGTTGAAGGCAAATTCTCCGGTGACCACTCCCGCCTTGGGCGAGGCAAGAAGGAGTGTCGTACTTACTGACTAAAAACCACCCCGTTCACTACTCCTGTTTTTCGAGTCGGAATTTTGCCTTCATGGCGATTCATGTTTTAAAAATATTTATAACAATGTGAAAGTAGACAATAGTATGTCCTAAAAGTAAAGTATAGAAATGCTAGTTATCTTGTCTCTAACATAGTATGTAATAAAGTCTATTCATTAAAATGCAGTGGATAAAATATCTAACCCTGATTAAACTAATTCCAGAGACCTAATGTTAGCGGGAACTCAGCAATCAGTGGAGCTAAAACTAGCGTTGGACCAAGAACAGCAGAAGAGTAAAAAGCTAGAAGAATCAATGAGGAAACTGGACGAGGAGATGAAGAGGACTGATGAGCTGCTGTACCAGATGATACCGAAACAGGTCGCAGACAGGCTGCGGAATGGAGAGAATCCTATTGACACGTGTGAGGTAAGTCAAACAATACCTTTAGACAGTTAATCCGTGATCATGGCGCTAGCAACAGTGCCGAAATATCGGAAACTCACCAAAGTGAATAAACATGGTAAATATCCCGTCATAAGTTCTAATAATACCTTTAGAAATAGATTTTTGTAAGGGTCTTGTGTCGTGTCTTGCAAGGGTTGAACGTTTTGCAGTCTTGTCACGTTTTTGTAACTACGTCTTGTTTTTTCCGCTGAATTCATAGGACCCTTATACAAATATGAACTATTTTGATGTTGTCACACAAATTCTGTTAACGTTACTTTGCACAAAAACGACTGACATCGCGTCCATTCTCAATTATTGCGGCTAGATTTGAGCTACTTGAGGTTTATAGATATATTACCTATATGTTTTAGTATTTGTATATAAAATTTGTGTAAAAATGTACACTAGAGCACTGGCCGACAAACAGCCATTTTTAATTTTATAAATGCTTTGACAATCAAAGGTGTATTCCTGGTCTATTTGAAATAAATAATTTTGACGTTGACTTTGTACATTCTGCAAACGATATTTCTTTCAGTTCCTCCGTATAATTTTTAGTCCCTTGAGCACTCAGTAACAAAATATAGGAAAGAGAAAAAGCTTAGTGAACGAGATCGATGACTAAATCCGAATTGTACATTGAAGAGAGGCTCTTGGCCTTTAGGGATTTACACCCATTGAGTTGAGCGGCTATAAAAAATGAAAGGTCACGTTTGCCATCCGATATTTCAAATTTACTGAAAAACGTTAAATAAAAATCTTTTACTATTTTTTGGCTTGTAAATAATTAATAATTGTCTGCTTCAACTAGTTTCGTTATTAATTATTAATGTTATAAATGCCTTTTGGGTATAACCTAAAAGCTGCAAGCATTAATACCTAGTTCGCATTACACTAGTATTTTAGTACAGCAGTACATAGTAGCACGCTAAAGCCAATAGCTTCGAGCTTCTGTCCCAAAATTGAAGCGAGAGAGAGCTCGCTACTTGACTACTATATACTCGCTACTTGACTAAACTAATAGCGTAGAGTGCGAACAAGGCATAAGGGACTAACAAGCAGTAAGAAAGAAAAAATCCTTTGACCTAGTTGTGGTCTCCACGCTGTTTGCCAAGCGTGGATATCTTAGCAAATCCCCTATTATTCTGCAGTGATGGGCGTCTTCCAATTGTTAGGGATTAATCAGCCATGGCTGTTACAATTGTGAGATATTTTCAGACCCCTTAATATTACTGCTGTTTCTTTAGTTTCATTTTGCTAAATACAACAATAATACTTAATTTGATCAAAACTATTGGTAAGGTATTTAAGGATCTACTGAAGGTAGAGATTGTTTTACATAAGTTTGGAAATATGTATCGTATCTATTAAGAGATGCTATAACGTGTGTCAAAAACATCTTCAAGCTATTGTCCAGAAAATATCCGATATTACCTGAAGCCCATTGTGTTATGATATGATGTAAGGTAACTATGTAATATGATCAAGTTATTCAATATCTACGTATCGATACCTGTCCGTCCTTCCGGAATTTACCTTGGAAACCTTTATTATTTTGACTAAAAGGGATCGTGATAATATAATTACAAAGATATTATGATTATTCACACTGTGGTAGGTGCCTAGTACCTGTAGTAAGCACCTTGTTTCATAATCGTTTTTAATTAATGTTAGAAAATAATTATATAATAACAAACTTTTATATTTTTCCTCCTAATTACTTACCTAGAGTCGTTATCTCGCTATCTAGTTCAACATGAATAATAAAGTCTACACTTTTACAGAATATTTAGTTGGGACGAAAAATAATAAAAAATGTTTAACTATGTACCTATCAACTAAAATAAAGAAAGAAAAGAATTGGCTGCTTTAGCAGCCAAATTAACGACCGTTATGGTAAAGTTTAATACAGACCTACTAAACTATAGGTATTTTTTTTTTGCAAAAAAAAACATAACTAATCACACATCTCACATCAAATTTACCGAAACTGCCAACGCAAATTGAACTCTATCACCTTGAATTTAAAAAACACAATTTTCAAAAGTAATTTGCTAAACTTTGGTAGGGTTAAAGTAAAGAAAGAAAGGAAATAAACATAATATTATTTCAGTATTTAGTGCAAAAAAAAATAATTCAACCGACTTCCCAAAAGAGAATCTCTGTTTGACCTGTATGTATTTGTGCGCGATTATCTCACGATCGACCGAACCGATTTTGATGTAGCTTTCAGAAAAGTATTGGTTACACTTAGGAACAGGTTTTAGTATATTAACCGACTTCAAAAAGAGAAGGTTGAAGTTAGCTTTTTTAAACGAAGCTTACTGAAAATTGTCTAGCTAACTTTACCACCACACCTACGCAATTTTAATAAGTTTGATGCCTCAGGGCGAAAAGAGAATATGAATAGACAAAGAGAGATGGAATATATGTATACTATTTTATTCTTCCAGCATTTTGAGAGAGAATTGAAGTAAAATCCCTACGTCACAGATACATTAGTACTCGTTGAGTAGAATATGAAATTTCATTGCGTGTAAAATGATTAATGTACTAGGATCTGTAGGGAGTTGAGCGTAGGGCTTTAGTTATATTATATTAAGACATGTTTGAATTGAACGGATTCACGCCTCGTGTGGAATACTAAACCTTCTTCTTATGTGAATCAAATAATCTATTGATCTTAGATCTGTAATTCTATAAATTCTTTAGCAATGAATAAAACTGCTCCCGGTAATTGTTGTAACTCGCTGACTCGCTAATGGTTAGCATCACATTAGCCCACGATTAATGATTTTATCAATTTTCCCATGTTAAGTTACTTCATTAAAAATGGTGACGCCGATGTTTGCCTCAAGTCGAAGCTTCAAGTTCAAGGGTTGACCTTCAAATGATACCTCTGCCTACCCCATTAGAGAACTTAGTCGTGTCAAATCAAAACAGAGTATCATCAAATAAGTTTGTCGTTTGCTGTGGGGGCACAAAGCCTGTACAAACATGAGACCGTGCCTTCAGCGTCGCAGATGAGATAAACGATAACTTCGCTAAAACAACTCTATGCTCAAGTTTACCCATTTATTGGATTGAAATAACGGTTAAAGTTTAACGGTTTAGCTGGCGGTATTGTGGTCTTGTTTAAAGTAGTTATTGTTTAGTTATTAATACTTGAAATTAATTAATTTTAGTATTTTCTTACTAGATGTTCGACAGCGTCTCGATTCTGTTCTCCGACGTGGTGACGTTCACGGAGATCTGTTCCCGCATCACTCCCATGGAGGTGGTGTCCATGCTGAACGCCATGTACTCCATCTTCGACACCCTCACTGAGAGGAACAGGGTTTATAAGGTATGTTTAGTGACATCTTTAACCAATTTCATCATCATCATCAATAGCCTTTAAGTGGCCACTGCTGGCCAAAGGCCTCTTCTCGCACGGAGAAAGTTTGAGCATTAATCACCACGCTTGCTCAATGCAGGTTGGCGATTTCAAACTTATAATTAGAAATTATAAGCCGATGTTTCCTTACGATGTATCCTTCACCGTTTGTCAGTGGTGTCTAAATAATCTTAGAAATACATATAACTCGGAAAAAGTCACATTGACACTTGCCGTTGGTAGGTTTCGAACCGGCACTTTCATGCTTGAGAAGCGGGCGTCTTAAAGCATCGGGTCACCACGACGTTTTATTTTAATTGTCCATTTCATCATAAGTCTATTGATTGCTTGTGTTCTTTAATGAATGCAAACAATTTACGCTTATCTTCATAGTCACTATAATTTTCACGATATTCAGATTTTAGTGCTACTCTTTCCGTTTATTTTTAAATAACTATTGAAACTTTACCCCAAGAGGCATTGGTCGGTCATAACCGGGCATTGAGAAGTATTCCCTCAAAATTCCAGGTGGAAACAATAGGCGATGCTTACATGGTGGTGTCAGGAGCTCCTGAGAAGGAAGATAACCACGCTGAGAAGGTCTGCGACATGGCCCTGGATATGGTTGACGCTATTACTGACTTGAAAGATCCAAGCACAGGTGAATAGAGCCAAGCCTTTCTTCTATTTGATTTTATACAAGTAACAACTAATTAAAAAGTACACAAACTACCCAAACACCTCATCTAGTTATTTAAGAGATTTACGTGTAAAAGAGTAACATTGTAACCTTTTTGCAAAATAAATATCATTTATCATTTACCACGTAAGGCTGAAATTAAGTCGATCTTAATCCAAACCTCTGGATCAGTCCAAGTTTTTAAGAGAAATTCAAAAAGAAACTAATTTTGGCAGATTCAATATTCTTACACTAACCTCCTACATGGTTACAAGTATGGTGACAACAAGACTTAAGTTACTCACATATCCCCTTCTTAATTCCAGGATCCCACCTCTCAATCAGGGTAGGAGTACACTCAGGGGCAGTGGTAGCTGGTATCGTAGGGCTGAAGATGCCTCGGTACTGTCTCTTCGGAGACTCGGTGAACACTGCTTCACGGATGGAGTCTACTTCAGAGGCTATGAGGATACACATCTCGCAGACCACGCAGGAACTGCTGTCACCTTCGTATATGGTGACTGAGAGAGGAGAGATACAGGTTAAAGGGAAAGGTAAGTGGTGGTTGTAGATTAATTTGATTTGAGTCCTGAAATTAGAATACTTTTTAAAGTTAAATATGTTTTGATAACTAGTATCTGGTAAACATAGTGAATATGTCCTTGCTGATAGAAAATGCAATATTTTTAGAAAACCAAAATGTTGTTTTGTTAAGTTTCCTTAGCTCTTTGTTCTCCTTATATGTTCAAAAATTATTAGTACGTTACGTACGTTACTTACAAAGTATTTAATTATAATGAATTTTCTTTTTCATTTAAAAATATCTATGCAACGTTTATTATAAAAACTAAACTAACTATTACAGGTGCAATGAAAACATACTGGCTAGAAGGTCGAGAATCGCGTCCATCGCTAACTAAAGTCATATCACCACAACTGACTCCTGGCACAGAACTAGAATGGGAGAGAGCAGCTGACGTCAGAGACAGTATCGCAGAACATTCAGCCCAACAAATGAACAATAAGGAACCAAATTCTTTAAGAACACAGAATTCTGAGAACCATCTTCCAAACGCCGTGAACTCTGGACCTAATTCTTTAGTAAATTCTTCTTCTGGGAATCTAATGACGGTGCAGAACAATGCTGGAAATAGAACCTCTCAGATATCGAATGCACCCACGACAACGATGACGTCACCAGTTGAAGAGAGGAGGATGTACTCTCCTGTGACGTTTCAAGATGTTGCTAGACGGAGTATAGCTAATTCGCCTAATAGGTCGGAGAGGGAACGAGGTGAGATGGCTTTCTTCTAAGATATTACGCCTTTCCTATCTCCCTTTTTGTCGTTCCTTATTAAGTTAAGGCGGGGCTGATTTTAAACTAACAGACAATTATCTAATGTTGAGAATTATCTCCCAGGAAGTCAGAAAAATCTTGTGATTCTTACATTACTTTTAAAAATCTAAAATGTTTATTACAGAATCAAGATCAAATTCAACGAGTGCAGCTGGAATGTGGACTGATGCTGAATCTGTAGATCCTGCGAGAACTATAGACAGTCTCAATTCTTCGATCTGGTAATCTTTCTTTCTACATATTCTATCTTCATCTTTCATATTATTTAAGTCTTCAAAAACAATATTCACTTTAAATTCATCATTTCTTTCTAGCACACTTTTCGTCATTTTATTTATGTTTGCCTTATTATAATAATTGTAATTGATTTTGTTCTTAAGTTACAGTTCAACATCGCCTTGCAGAGTAGGGACTGCACCACAACCTAAAGAAAGAGACACTGATAATGTGATTGATACTGTAAGTTGTTTGAAATTGAATGTACGTGTTATATGAAATTGAATGTAGGTGGCCTTTATAAGTGAAATCTTCTGTTTTAATAGTTGTCTCTAAGATATTCCTAGGTCGGGCAAAGTATTGCTGGGCTTTTTTCGTATTTTCGAAAATTTCTCAGTAGTAGCACGGAGTCTGGAAATGTGCCCGGAATATGGCAATAGGCTCACCACCTATTACATGGGACTGTAGTGGCATTACATGCCATAATGTGCACCTCTGCCTACCCCTTCAGGGATTAAAGGCGTGAAGATATCTCTAAGATATTCATTTTGTTTTCTGCTGTAAAAGACACACACACTTATCTAGGCCATCTGATAATAATTTTAAAATGGTGTTAGTGAAATACATTGATAATAATTTTTGCATGTTGTATTTTTACAATGTTTTATTCTTATGCTTCTCTATTTAACTTTGATATTGCTAATGGTTTTACCATTGGTTTCTGAATGGTTGACTATCTATCCTTTGGTCATAGCATTTTTAAATCGATCACCTTTCAGAAACCAAACTTTCGCTTAAGTAGATTTCAATTGCTGCAACATTTCGGTGGTGGGTCATAGTATTTGGTGGTGGATTGATACGTTCAAGTTGTAGATCAAATAGTTTGACCGCTGGAATGTTCTAGATATCGTTAACTAGCCCGAGGCTAACGTTTGGGTGCTTCACGCTAATTCAACAGTGCGTTGCGCGTATATCTCCTACGCGTTCAGCCCCGCCTGCTATAGGGGACTCTTACTCCACTCTCAGACCTGAGACTGCGTCGTCTACAGCCAAACATAGTGGAGATGAAATAGGTAAGCGAGGTTTTGGAATATTTGATGATAGAAAGTTCTGGAGAGAAGTTCTAAGCGTTTTTTAATATCAAGTTAAAGTTACGGATTAGAAAATTGTTGCTAGGATTGAAGATAACCTTTTTGGAAACGTTAAGATGATAGGCTCAGAGACAGAAAAAGATTTGGCTAGATAGCAAGATGATTAAAACAAACCCAACCAACTTCTTTAAAACCTAGTCCTAATAAATACAATCCTAATGGATAATTTTCTTCAGAAACAGACACGGAATACCAGGACGCCCACAATGATATGAACCAAGTACCTCATCTATGCGCCCAAGAATCTACGGAAACCCACCCAAAGCCTGGCAAAGTTGGTAGATTCAAGGCGCGGATAGCTCCAGGGCACAATAAAACTTGCACCACACACAAGATTCCTAGAGAATTCTCCAATAAAGAGAAGCAACAGCCTCAAGGTCAAATCCATCCCCATGGTCACCACCATACCAAGAATGTTAATCACCATCAATGCTGTGGAGCTTTCGGCAATCCCCACGTCAGACATAAAAATAATTCTAGTTGTCATCTTATTTAAAAGCACCCTTATCCTCTAATTCGCTCGTCACGCCCTCTAGTTACAGAAAAAAAAATAGTTTTTTTAATATTTTGGGTATCTGTACTATTTTCGGATATATTATATTTCTTTTCAATTAAGCACCTGTATTATTGTTATTTTTTATGTTGTCCCTATAACTTCCAAAGCAAATCTGGTATATATTTTAAAGGAGGGTTTGACGGGTTTTTTAATGTGTATTTAGTATCAAAATCAGAATAATTAATATCAGTATTTTTAAAAGATTTATTGCATTAATTAGCTCGGCCTAACGACATGACATGTATCGTTTTTAAAGCTCATTTTTACAAATTCACTCTAGTCCATAGAACAAATTTTGTAATCGTTATTTTAATACAATAGAAAAATGCAACTTAGCTGTAGGATATTATCTTTATAATAAAAAATGTACTTAATTTATTTTTATAAGCATCACAATATTTTAATTATTGAGAATTATTCATCATAAAGTAAATTATCATAAGATAAATAAATTTTTGGACATTTGCAAAGAATGTATAGAAAATTTTAGTACCTATCATGAGAAAAATATTTAGCTTTGTCTAGTACATATTTAATAGATCTCAGACGAATACATCCCAAAAATAATTCCAAAGATTACTTATTAAAAAGAAAAAAAAATACAAGTTATGAGCTTTACACTATGACAATAGAAAAATAAACGTAAAAAATAAAATAATATATCAATATATTTGAAGTCGTTTGACGACGGTTTTGGGATAAGAAGAAAATAGATAATATACCATAAACGTATTATAATAGAATATATTTTCGTGTAAACAAGAGCAGATGTTATATTTTATTGTACCTACTTTATATGTAATGTAGATAGCGTTACTTAGTAACTTTAAAAAAACATATTTTTTAGATTAAATTGGGCGTAGCTTATAAGTTCTAACCTTAATTTTTAATGTGTATTATTAGGCTCACTTTTTATTATTATTTTTTTATTAAAATAAGATGCTTTCAAATTCTTATTAGTAATTACCTAAAAAAATTGTATACGATTCGCTGTTAATAATTTGCTTCTCATTTTAAAAAAAAACACTCTTTATCTAAGATTAAATTGTTTTGTTTTTTGTAAATATGTAATGTACTTATATATTTAAAAATATTCGTAGCTACGCCCTAACTAGGCACAAATCGATGTACTTAGTATTTAAGTTTATTTTTGTTATTATAGCTATTTAAATAGATTTTATTTTGTATTACGTGTTAAAGAGATTATTTTAAGAAAATGTAATAGCACCTATCGTAATTTGTTTTACAATATTGTTTAAAATAGTATTGTAGTTAAAAATAGTACAATTGTTTTTTTCACTAAAATGCAAAAACTAGAGTAATTTTTATACATTTTCTTTCAGTTTTGTTTTTGTTATTATTGCTTATTCAATGTAATAGAAAAATTAAGAGATGTATAAGAAATATTTATACATCTTTTCTCAGATTTTTTTTTCTTAATTTTATTAGGTAAGTACCACTCAATGTTTTGTATGAAAAAAATATATCTATTTAAGAAAATTTTCAACAATAAATATTTCATAGCTGAATTTAAATGTGTAGCTGATTGTTGTGAGTCAATTAAATTATATCTATATCTACCTATCTAGTCGTTTTGAGATTATCCATGTTGTATCTAATTGTACCTACTTAATTATTACTTATAAATATTTTTTTATTATACAATAAAAAGTCACGTTTTTGTGTAGCTGTTAAGAACTTTAAATACTATCATTTTGTAAATAATAAATCTAACTATTATTAATTAAATAATATAAAAATGATTATTTTTTTTCTCAAAATAATATTGTTTGATCAAACATAAAATATATTGTGTAAGTTTTGCATTAGATTCTGTTAAATTATTGTGCTAGCTGGCGTTCTGCAGATTTTCCTTATTACGAGTTTGCTTTACGTTTAAAGTAATCGAAACGAGAGAGCGTTCGGTGCTCTGATTGGCTGGCTCGAATAAACCAACCAATCATAGCGTCGAACTACTACTAAACTATAACTAAGGGAAAGCTCATACTGCAAACTTTATTTACTATGATCTGACAAAGGGAAAGTATAACTAATAAAAGGAAAAGTAAGCGAAAATTTTATTTATTTACTAGCTTTTGCCCGCGACTTCGTTCGCGTGGAATAGTGACTTCCGGCAAATTTTTGGTTTTAACCACATAGTTCCCGATCTCGCGGGATCTCTTCAAATATGAGATGTGGAAGATATTCCAGGGAACTCTTCAAAAATCAACATAATGAGCTCTGCGTTTGAATTTAATAGATGTATACTCACTTATGGCATTGAAAAAATAGTTTAAAAACGGACTTAAACTAACTTAAAACTAAAGAAAGCTACGAATTACGAATTTATAACAATTAACCTTTTGACCGCCAGAGCATAAACGCTTCGCTGTGCCCTCCACGCCAAGCAACGAAAATAAAAATTAAAATAAAAATTCAACGAAATAACCCTGAAAATATTAGGGATTCCAAAATGTTATCGAATGTGTTTATTTTGTTTTTCTCTGTGATCTGTTTCTTGGCATCTATAGATGTCGGTGGCGCACAGGGCACGCTTGCGCATGACATCTATTCATGCCATTGGCGTTCAAAAGGTTAAAAAAGAAACTATATTACAACCTATCCTCTATGCTATAATAACCAAGCTTAAACTAAATAATTTAAAAGAAACGACTTAAATCTAATCTAATTAAAAAAAATTAGACTTACAATTTTATTAAAAAAACTAACTACAGTAACTACTAATAATCGATATCAAACTAAACCTACGTTAAATAGTTTAACCAAAAAACCAGGAAAACCCAACAAATAAACTTATTAATTGACAAATACAACGAAACCAATTTAGAATATACGAAACAGCAGGACCACTACAGACAAATAATCATACGACTGATAATACACTTTTTCTACGATAGTACCGAAGCGCTCGGCCGATACCCAACCAAATGAATGTAACGAAACCATAGCGCGATCTATTTCGATCCCAACGCCATCTATCGAGGATAAAGACAACTTGGATTATTTATTTATACTCCGTTCGGGCATTTTCTTTGTACTAAAAGTTTAATTATATTGATATTATTTTTTTCATACCTTTTTACTATTTATTTACTTTTTTCGATGAATTAAAACAATAACATGAACCGAAGTCGTGTAACGATCGACATAGAATTATCTATACTCCGTTAGAGCATTTTCTTTGTACTAAATGTTTTATTATATTGATATTATTTTTTTCATACCTTTTTACTATTTATTTACTTTTTTCGATAAATTAAAACAATAACATGAACCGAAGTCGTGTAACGATCGACATAGAATTATTTATAAATAATTTATTTCTTATTTTTATTTTTTGATTTTTGAAATAAAAATATATCTATGTCCTTTCTAAGGTTCTAAACTATATCTGTACCAAATTTCAACCAAATCCGTCAAATAGTTGCGGAGATTAATGGTATAAGCATAGAATGTTCGACGTGATTCTTTAATTTGACATAACTTTTTTATTTATGAACCGATTGACATGAAACAAACACTAAATGTAAATTTAAGCATCCCACAATATATTCGTGAAAACCGCATCCAACTCGGATCAGCCGTTTCTGAGATTAGCGCGCACAGACGAACAGACAAACAGACAAACAGACAAACAGACAAACAGACAAAAAAAAGTTAATTACATTTTTGGGTTCGACATCGACATAACAATAACCCCTGCTATTTTTTTTATTTTTATTTTCAATGTACAGACAGCACTTTTCTACGATTTTATTATATGTATAGATTGAACTTAATACAAACGAATTGTATAGGCGGACTTTCGAACATTCTTATAATCGTAATAAATATGTAGACACCTACCTATTTCATTTTATAGTGCAATACGTTTTATTTTATGTATACCTATTAATATATTATGTATATCGTATTTTGTTACTTTTAAGTATAGAAATTATATTTTATAATAAAAAAAAACTATTTGTTAATAAATTTACTTTTTCTGAAACTTGTAAAAAATATAGAAAATAACGATCTGTTATTTTTTTTGTTACTCGCAGCTTTTTGACATTTAGTTACCTCAAAAACCCACTGTTATACTTAGGTCATTTTTACTGACATTTTCGAAGATGTATTGTTGTACTTATTGTTAATAATTATTATAATTAGTTAATGACACACCAGACATAATATTTTAATTGTAAAATGTTTGATGGTTACCATAATGTTTAATTTAGTTGCCAAACAATGTGAATCTCACTTTCGTGGTATTAAAAATGCATCAAAGTGTTTGTTTCGTTTTATTTTTCATCCCATAACCAAACTAAAATGCTAACTGAATACGAATGCTAGTTTAAAGCTGAAAATTCATGAAAAAATATTTTCATATAGTGTGGCCCGGTGGTTTAAGGCCGCGTTTCTACCGACGCGGAGCGGGGCGGAGAGGAGTTTAGAGGTGCACGAATTGACCAATCACTATGCTCGAAATCTCTGCTCCGCTTCAATGGAACAGCATGATTGGTCAATTCGTGCACCGCTAAGCTCCTCTTCGCGCCGCTCCGCGTCAGTGGAAACGCGCCCTAAAACGCCCGCTTCTCATACATGAGAGTGTGGGTTCGAAACCTATCAACAACAAAAACCAATGTGACTTTTTCCGAGCAAGAACAATCCAGGGGGGGGGGGGCAAACAGGAGAGATTGCCGAAATGTAGAGCCTTACACAAAAATAGTTGGAACATAATTTATCTCTATTGACATGATTAAAATTTCACGTCATATTAGATAATAAAAAATTGTATTTTCTTCTTGAGTGTGGACCAGGGACAGGATATTCTGAGCGGCGGTTGGTAGTTCGTTAGGTTAGGTTTGTGTTAGGTTTGGGTTAGGGTTGGATTTAGGTAAGGTTTGGTTTAGATTTGGGTTAGGTTTGGGTTAGGTTTGGGTTAGGTTTGGGTTAGGTTTGGGTTAGGTTTGGGTTAGGTTTGGGTTAGGTTTGGGTTAGGTTTGGGTTAGGTTTGGGTTAGGTTTGGGTTAGGTTTGGGTTAGGTTTGGGTTAGGTTTGGGTTAGGTTTGGGTTAGGTTTGGGTTAGGTTTGGGTTCGGTTGAGTTAGGTTTGGGTTAGGTTTGGGTTCGGTTGAGTTAGGTTTGGGTTTGTCGACCTCGCCTGACCTGACCTAACCTAACCTAAACCTAACCCGAATCTAAACCAAACCTTACCTAAATCCAACCCTAACCCAAACCTAACACAAACCTAAACCTAAACCTGAACCTAACCCAAACCTAACCCGAACCTAACCCGAACCTAACCCAAACCTAACCCGAACCTAACCCGAACCTAACCCAAACCTAACCCGAACCTAACCCGAACCTAACCCGAACCTAACCCGAACCTAACCCGAACCTAACCCGAACCTAACCCGAACCTAACCCGAACCTAACCCGAACCTAACCCGAACCTAACCCGAACCTAACCCGAACCTAACCCAAACCTAACCCAAACCTAACCCAAACCTAACCCAAACCTAACCCAAACCTAACCCAAATCTAACCCAAACCTAACCCAAACCTAACCCAAACCTAACCCAAACCTAACCTAAACCTAACCCAAACCTAACCCAAACCTAACCCAAACCTAACCTAAACCTAACCCAAACCTAACCCAAACCTAACCCAAATCTAAACCAAACCTTACCTAAATCCAACCCCAACCCAAACCTAACACAAACCTAAACCTAAACCTGAAACCACGACGTAGAAAGGATAAAGTGTGTACATATATTGTTTTACCCGGAGCGGAGAAACAGCTGGATCGGGCCCTGTATCGACTTGTATGTACTTTCTAAGATTATTCAGACACCACTGACAAATAGTAAAGGAAAACATCGTGTAAAAGCCCAGCATGAAATCGCCAACCCGCATTAAGCAAGTGTGATGATTAATGCTCAAGCCTTCTCCGTGCGAGAAAAGGCCTTCGGTCAGCAGTGGCCACTTATCCACCACTTCGGCTGATGACGAAATTCACACCAAATTTTTGAAAATTTCTAGGTATGGCAATTGCAATTGTTCCCGTTTGGTATTAGGTAAACCTAGGCACACATTTTATACATCGGACCATAGTATCATTTAGCTTATGGCTATAGTAATTCGCATAATGACTATAGTAACAATAAATGTTCGTTAGTTTTTTTTTTTATGGAACACACCGGTAATCGAGCAGACGTATCACTTGAAACACCAGAGGCGTTGCCGGCCAAGTGCGTTGCCGGCCTTTTGGGGGTTAGGAATCTTTCATTAGTCTCGCCAAAACTCGAAAATACTGGACCGATTTTGCTAATTTTGGTCTTGAATTATTTTTAGAAGTCTAGGGAAGATTTAAAAGGTCAGAAAAGGACGTTGAAGGCGGCACTAATTTTGCCAGGTCAGCTAGTCAAAAATAAAACGAAGGAATCGAATTTTTCACGATTTATTTAAGAACCGGTACAGTCTTAACAATAAAACAATGTAATTAATACTATAGTTATTATATGTATAATACATTAAATGAAAGTAAACAGCGTACGTAACTAATGTATGAACAATAAGGAAACAGACGGAAGTTTCATAACTTTTTATGAAGACAATACTGTTTTAATGTTTTCCTGACACACCTACTTAGGCTTGATATCCAACCAATTAGAATTCCTATCCTAATAGGCCCTGCCTTGTCTATATACAGATCATGACGAGGCATTAATTTGTAAGAATATTGACAGAATCAGAATACTAATTTAACATTCATGAACACAAAAAACGTATTAAAGTGTTAAAGCTTAATTCTTTATTACAAAAATAATCTCATTTAATACATTAAACAGCTAAAACAACAATCTTAAAGATACCCATTATACACCATAATTTACTCGAAACTCAACTCAGTTCCCTTCAAGTGTTGCTCGGCCCACTCGTCGAATCTTCGCGACAGATCGTCCGACATATAGTTCTTCCAATCTCCAATTTCCCCTTTCCTAATAAATCTTAAATCTGTGGACTCCAAATAGCTGACGCCGAAAGATTTTTCCAAGATGGCTTCCAAGTTGACAGCTCTGTTGGTCTTCATGTTTTGGAAGGACAGATGGTCACAAAGCTTGTCCACCTGGGTGTCGGTAAGTTCCTTGTTCAGGAAGTGAGCAGTTCGTCTGACCACAGACGGCAGATCATGCTTCATCTCTTCAAATTTGATGAAGAGAACATTCGGGTCGTGACGTCGATTCCAGAAACCTGGGTAATACAAGAAAATAAATAAGATAAATAGGAAATAAAAATGGTACACGCCGATAAACGAGCAGACGTTTCACCTGATGGTAAGCAATCGCCGCCGCTCATGGAAACACCAGAGGCGTTACAAGTGCGTTGCCGGCCTTTCGGGGGTTAGGACTTTAAGGGGTTTTGGGGAATTGGGAAGATCGGGAAGGTGGGAATTGGTCCTCCAGTAACCCCAGTCATACAACGAAACACAACGCAAGCGTTGTTTCACGTTGGTTTTCGGTGAGGCCATGGTATCACTCCGGTCGAGCCGGCCCATTCGTGCCGAAGCATGGCTCTCCCACACTTAAAGTTTCCAAGAGACATAAATTAGCAAGATCTTACCAAGTATGTGATTCCAGACGGGTCCGAATGGCGCACGGTCTCTCATGAAGAGATCGCAGAACTCTTCAAATGTCCCCTTGAGCCCATGCACCAGGGTGCAGTAGTGGTAGTAGGATACCACCATATCCTTTGGATTCCGGGACGTGTATATCACCTGTATAATCAATGATAAACAGTTTCAGATAGATTTGATTGGAATCAAATTTTTTTATGGGAATTTGTTGTGAGGTATGATGAGGCTCCATGATTTTTTTTAATGATAAAAGCCGGTATATGATCATCCGGTTCACCTCATTGTAAGCAATCGCCGCCACTCATGTCGGGTATTGGGAACCTCACTCACACAACGAAATATAACGCTAGCATTGCTTCACGTCGGTTTCTTGTGAGGCCGTGGTATCACTCCGGTCAAGCTGGTCCATTCGTACCGAAGCATGGCTCTACTACACTTAAACGATTAAGCACGCCTGTCTATAAGCAACACACCTATAAATTCACTAAGTTAATTTATATAATCACAACATAACCGGTCTTTCATTAAGGTAGTAGAAGCTAAGGACAGGACAGTAAGTCATTGACAGCTACCATACATACAGTTAGCTCGACTGAGCTAACAGTGTTACTATATCGCTTAACGCAAAAAGACCATTTTCGACACAGTCGCAATTGGCAATGCTAGTTACTATTTGTACCTTTTCAATGGTTTCTAAAACCTACCTTAGGCTTTGCAGATCCATCATCATTCTCGATACCAACAGGCAACAGGTCCCAGGGCAGATGGCTGCGGATGTAGCGAGGGAATGGCAGACGATGCTTCACCAGGTCCACCGATGTGCCTTGCACCGACTCCTTGTGCCAGGTGGAGTGACCAGCCACCATGATGCAAGACAATTCCACTAGCGGACATCTTATCTAGAAGTAGGGAGAGAGCTTACGGTTGTTTTCATTATCATTTGAAAGTTACCATCGATCACCATGTATATTTTAACAATGTTAATGATCGGATGTTTAAAGAGGCCCCTAATGGAAGGTCATCCTCACTCTATCCATCAATCTTAAATTATATATAGGTGACTGATAATTTTATTAATGACCAATATTTAAGCAAGTGACTGTACCTATGATTACAAACAACTTTCCCAAAGAAACTTTATTTGTATACTCATTATTTTTATTTTTATCACAAAAAAGGTTCATATTTCCGCAGGTGGATACCTATAGGGATCAAAAATCTTCTGATAATAGAATAAGTGTACACTGTACTTACTTGTTGCAACGACTTAGCTCCCTCGTAATCTAAATCGTGTCCGATAAGCCACACCATCTCCTGAGCCCATGTCGAACCTGAACAGGGAAACAATCTTGAGAGACAGTATACTTGTGCAGGATCCTAATGATAGTATTGAATCCTTACCTTTTGAATCAGCGTAAGCGTATTTAGGTATATTTTATAAGTATAAAAGCATAGCGAATAATAATTACTTTTGCAATAGTTACTCAGTTTATGAATAATAGGATAGGATGCAAATTAATTATTATTTAATCAGCTTACGTAACTGTTTGACGAGGAACTCAACTAGTTTCGCAGACTTGTGTCGCGGAATACTGCAATGCATATGTTTCTACCATGGCTCGAAACTATTCGAGTACCTCATGAAACAGTTAGGAACGTGAGTAAGCCGCTAACATAATAATTAATTTAGTATGTCACACGAAAGTTACAATAAAATAGGATGACTATATTATTATTTAATTATTATGTTATCGTTACTGCGATTTACTGTAATTAGGAAATTTCACCTAAAAACCCTACTTCAAATAAGGTAGAACTACTCACCAGTTCGAGGATAAGAACACATCCAGACATCGGAGTCTCGCACCTCCATGTCCAGGATATCCTGTCCGATGGTCATGTAGTCAGCGGGCAGGATCACCCTGCCAGGGTTGATCTCCACCATGCAATCCTTCTTCTCGAACATCCTATCCAACAGATCACCTGTCTCGGGATCCAACTTCGAAAAAGTCAACATTGGTTTCGTTTTCATTTTGAAAGAAAATCTGAAGAATCTTTACTTTTTGCACAGGACTTTTCGTGAGACGTCCAATGCGTGCCCTCAACGGAAGTATTGTGATTGCGTGGTGCATCACTGCATCGCGTTTCCCTCGCCCGTTGCAGAAAGCCGACTACTTTCTACCGATAGGGTAGCCAGTAATGGCCGCATGCACAATAGGACAATTACGAAATCGTATCCATAGTAAGCGTAACAAGCAAATTGCTAGAAACGAGAGCATCACGGTTGGTTTCATTGAAAACGTTTCATTAAAAGTATCGGTGTACTCCAGTTGTACTTGATAACCTGCTATTTAATAGTTAATTAATCTGCAAATGTCGTACATCGTTGCAATTCGATTAAGAGGGCGTTTAGTTCAGTATATGTGCTAATTTGGTTAAACACTCAATGTTTTGTGCCTGTCTACATGTTTATTGTGTAAGGTTTGACGAGGTGCTACTTAAATACCTACCTACATATATATATCCTACTAGCGGACCCCGCGAGCTTTGTTTCGCCTTGAAAATTGTCGACGCATATACAATGTGATAGGGGCGGGACTTCTAACCCGTTAAGGCTGAGTACTACATCTAATTTTATCGACAAAAAATATAATATGGGGGGTTGAACCACTAATTGAAAATATTGAAAAATAGTGATTTTTTCGGTAAGAATAATTAACAAATGATTTTTTTCTCACCAAAACATTATCAAACATATGAAAAAAGTAATGAATTAGTTAGCCAAGGTTATTAGCTACCGTTTATCGTTTTTTTTTTGTTTCTACGACGCATACAACCTTTGATATCAAAAAAAGTAAAAAAAATATTAAAACAGCCATAATTTTTAGGGGAGGGGATTCGACCCCTTCGACCCAGGACTTTTGTCGATAAAATTAGATGTAGTATTCAGCCTTAACGGGTTAGAAGTCTCGCCCCTATCACATTGTATATTAATTGTTTGGTACATAAGAACCTTCCCCTAACAATAATAAACCGAACAAACAAGAATTAGCGAATTCGGTTCAGCTGTTCTAGAGATTTGCGCTTAGCAACACATTCTACGATTCATTTTTATATTATAAAAGTAGCAAACACAGCGAACTCCGTTTCGCTACCAATGATTTTCCCTGTTTTCCTGCTTTTCTCTTGCATTTTTCTTTAATTTTAGAAACCTTTCCAACGAATGCAAAACCGTGGAAATCGGTTCGTGTGTTCTGGAGTTATATCCTCAGAAAGGAAAATCGACTTATTTTTATATTAAAGAAAGAAAATATGTTTTATCTAGACACCACTAAATCAATAGATACCAATCGTTTTCACTCCACTGAAAGGGTTTGTAAACAATATCTTTCTAGCATTGTCACCCTAGCAACACTTTGCAAAACCAACCGAGCCGGTTGAGCTTTACTAGCTTTTATTTTCATTGGAACTTACCACCTGACTTGTTAGCTACAAGTAATAGTAATACTAGTGTTCAACTTGACTGTTATATAAGAAAACCCAAGATGTACTAGGTACACTTCTACTTGTAAGTGAGTACCTAACTATAAGTATAAGCCTATTTAGAAGGGGTATTACCGGTAGTAGGTATGTATCTACTATCTACCAAACTGGCTAAAGTAACTTTTACACTCGCGTTTTTTCCTTTTAGTTTTGTGATGTACGACCACCAGTCATCATGTGACCTCAATCACATGATGGATATTTCATAAGTCCTACATCTTCCAAGGAATGTTTCACAAAGGATTTTTCAACTGGCCTAGAACTTTTTTTAAAAAAAAAACGTTGCCCCACATTAGGATTTTCTCCTGTGTCGTGGGTGCATTTACAAACATACAATTTCACAAGCACATGACACCCAGACCCGAAACAACAATTTGTGGATCACACAAAGAGTTGCTCCGTGCGGGAATCGAAACCGCTACACGTTGCACGGCAGCCAGTTGCCCAGCCACCGCGCCAACCGTGCAGTCGATCGAGATCGAAAACTAAATCCAGATTTTCCACCCAACATGGCCAAAGTCATCCCGATCCTGAACCTCATATAATTTTATTACCAATTAGTTATTTTTTTTAGTTTAGGAAAGATCCTAGATAAAAACGTCCAATTTAAAAACTATGAACAAAGTTCTTAGGTACCTATTTAATTTTCTCTTGTCCAAAGAGTGCAAAGGTTTGCACTTAGGCCCCCTGCCTAAGTGCAAACCTTTGCACTCCGCTGCCCCGATTAGCTATCTACATCTTAATATGCTTTAGTAGATTTAAGTCTAGGTACCTTTTCGTTTATCCGGACCTGCGGACTACCTAGCGAGTTTACCGGGGCTCCAGTTCGAAAAGCAGGAGTAGGAACGGGGTGGTTTTTAGTCAGTAGGTAAGAGTCTGACACTCTCTCTCACCTCGCCCAAGACGGGAAAAGTCATGGGATGATTTTCCCCCCATAAAAAGGTGCATTTTTGGTTAAGATGTTATGATATTTTTTTAAGCAAATTATTACTACTTAGATACCTGCCTATTAAAGTAAAGATGACATCAGGAATTCTACCACAAATGCGGTGTGTATTACGGGTAGAAATTGCTCAGCCGCAAGTTGCAGTGCTACTTAATTTCCGCACTACTCTTCCTACACGGTAACTTTCCGTTTTCGTATAAACGCTCACCTGTTTGATAGTGCATTACTGCATTTGTTGTTTGTTGCGTAACGGACGGACGCACTCGACCGTGTACGCACGCAATGAAGTGCGTAAACGAAGCGGTGAAATAATTCTCTCTAATGAATGGAACTCTAATGGAAATAAAACGAGGAAATGTTTTTGTTGCAAATGTATTTATTTTATTGTTTGCGTGTAATGTAATTATTGTCTACTTCATTATAATCCACAATAATGTTATTTTTGTCGTTTAATTGTGTTGAATGGGACATTTTTACCTACATAACTAACACTTGTAACTACGGCAATAAAAGCGAATGAAATGTTATGTATTTGTAAAAACATAATAATTAAGTAGTACCTACACATAAAACAAATGAGTACATACTTACCGATGTTTTTTTTTAGCCAAAAAAAAAGTAAAATTAGAATTTTTGAATACGACGAAACGCGGAAATCAATACAGGCGCGCGCATTTCTCATTGGACGTTGAATTTGACAATTAGCTTACGTCACTTGCATGTCCGGTAACCCGTTGTCGAGGCGGTCGATCGAATAAACAAAAAAAGTCATACGTAAACAACTGTAAACAAAACGAAATTCACCATTGATTCATTCAGGAAAATGTCTAAAGTGACCAATGTGAATTCTAGTTTAGCATACGAGATATTATTATATCTAAACAGTTTTTATCTTGGGATGTTTTTTGTGTGTGAAGTGGCAATGGGAATATTAAAAGCTATCAATGTTTCTTATCCGGAAAATGCTTTGATAACAGAAGCCGGTATATTCAGTGCTTTGTGTCTCGTTGAAGTTATACGTATATTCTTGGGACGAAGAGGAAATTTAGCTAGTAAGAGTAAGTATTTATGTAAGAAAAAAAATTTAATAAAAACATACATCTGGCTGTATGGTACACATAACATCTATTTCATTAAAATTGAAATTAATTATTTTTTAATTAAGGAAATCCTTGTTATCCGCCATGATGTAGTTAGATTCTTTTTTTAAATTATGTTTTTTCTTTTCAGAAGTGCCAGTATTTTTCTCCGTAGTGCTGACAATACCTTCAGCTGTTGGTGTGTGCTACTTTCTGATCTACCAAACATACATTCTACGTTTAGAGTATATTTGGTGTGCCGTAATGTTGATGTTCCATGCCCTAGAACTCGCTTTTGCCATCTTATTCATTGTTACAGTGTGCAAACATCAACAATACGAATAGAATTTAAGTTCGACCATGCCAAAAAGATTTTGATGCCAAAATGTTATGGACTGAATTAAAATGTACCTAGTCTATGGCTTAAAAATAGTTTTTAAGTTTATTATACCAAAATATTTACTATAAGTGTGTTTGTGCCTCCCTTTTGAAAAGCTTCCTAATTTTATTGAACTTAGGCTTTTGTAAAAAGCTATAAAAAATTGTAAGTAAGACATCCTTTAGAAATAAGTGTTAAGAATGTTTTGTCTAATTGTTTTACTAGTAATTATTAAATATGGGATTAGTATGATCTTATATAAGACTACTCCATTATTTTATTGTGAAACTTGCCATTTACTTTTACTTGTACTATGCTGAAACATAGATCTATGCAAGACACAAAGTATTTTTTATTGTCTTATACCACTAAGACATTATGTCTCTGCCGGTGCAGACAAGATGTTAACTGGGACTTATGAAGAATCTGGTACAAAATTAAATAATTTACATACATATACTAATTCTGAGAATAACATGGTAATGTTACATTGTTACATAATGTTCTTATGAATTTTAAAATATTTATTTTATTAGATAAATTAGTAATCCTGTATAGAGTAGTTAGAGTAAAACGAGGTGAATAGAATTCGAGGAGTGATTGGAGTGAATAAATGTTGGGAAAATGTTCTAACATTTATTCACCCCATTCCTGTGTCTATTCACCCTTTGAATTCTATTCATCCCGTTTTACCATATACAATTAATATTGTGCCTACTTCAAATAAATAATTGTGTAGTAAGGCCTTAATATAAAGGTCTAATAGCATTTTTAAACTAGATTAATTACATAGTGACAACCCCTGTAACAACTGTTATACCCCATTTTGAACCAATTTCATCTAGATAAGCAATTATTCAATTAGGTATTATTTCCATACATAAAATTAATATATTATCTTGAACAAAAGCTCAATTTTGTAGTTCTGACTATGTTTAAAAAAAAAATAAAAGAATATATACTATAGAGATGTTTTATTCTAATTCTACATTTATAAATATAATCTTATTCGTTAGTTGGCGGAGTTATGTGTTCAGGTAGTTTTTGGCATTCGATCTTCGTAACTTTTAATGCACAACCTTCTGGTAGGTTCCTCTCTATGTATTCGAGGAAGGTGTCGCAGGTTGATCCCGTAAGCCGTTGCAGATGTATGAACCTGAAGTATGTTCTTATTTCATATTGCACTTTGTGTTTCTTGTAGATGTGGACACAACGGAGGAGAGTGTGCCTTTCTTTCTCTGCTTTTCTTAGCGCCCAACTGTAAAATTAATAACAGTATGACATATTACAGAATATGACATAATGTGATGTATGTGAAGACTAATAAAAATGTAGAATAATGTAAAATTGCTTATTAACATGACATATACAGTCTAGGATTAGATACATAGATAGTTTTGCTTAGTCTGAACTATACTATAACCTCAAAGTAGAACATACTTCTTAGTAACTTCAATGCCCAAATGAGAAGCAGCTGCCACACAGAACCAAGAGTAACTCAGCAGCACAGCAGGGTCGATCCCTCGCATTTCCAATTCGACTCGTTTATATAACTTGTCGAGTTCCACAGATGCGGTCGATGGTACCGGATCAATAGGTTTCTGAATAGGAGCCGCTGTGACTGTCGAAAGAGGTCGAATAGCATAACTCGGCGCTATCACACCACGTACCATGGGCGCTGAACGCCATAAACTCTGAAAAACGGACAAATAATATGGTCAATAAAATCCATTTTACTCGGGGAAAATTATCACTTCACTTTTGACAGAGATATATACTCACCCTGATTGCATTCATGTTTGGATAGAACAAAAACTCTTTTAGACGTTTTATATAGCTATTTTAACCAATAAATATGTTAAAAGAAGCTTCAAATTTGAGATTTTTGCAATCATTTAACATAACCTCATGTTTACAATACATGGACATTGACTTTTTGACACTTCTTAATTTCTGACGTCTGACATTATATTTTAAGTTCGGAAAGTAAGTGCCCAATCCGATTTATCACTGTATTAATAAATTAGGTCTTGTCTTATCAGTAACACTTTAATCCAATATCGTCAATTTTACGAAGGTTTTGTAACCCAAAAATCACAATATTAAAATGTATTTTGATTGTTATGCAATGGTCATCATCAATCATCAGAGATCAAAGCATCACTCATCTTATCACTATAAGTTTCTGAACTGTATGTAAATAAATAATAAAAAATGACACATTTTGACAAGAAAAAAGTGACATTCCTTTGCACAAATTCCTTATTTTTTCATGTAAACATTGCGTGAATATTGTTTATTCTAAATATTCACATAAATATAATACCAAACTCTTGTCACGTGTATTATAGAAGAATATCTTGAGTTACTAATCGTCCGAGATCAAGAATTTAATTGATAGAAAATGGTTGGGCCAATGTTGCTTCTTAAAATGTTACACTGCAGACGAATGAATGGTAGAAATAGGAGTCCCGGAGATGAAACAGGCGGCGAAGGTAACTCTAACAACGAGAACTCAACAGAGAGCAGCATTAAAAAGGAACAAAATGGTGATAACACTTGCAGGGTTTGTTTAAAAGAAGGTTGTATACCTATTTTTGGGAACGACACGATAGAAGACATTTCAGAATCTGTAAACACATTTGCTAGCATAGAAGTAACGTTAGACGATCCGTATCCTAAATATTTATGTCAGCCGTGCAATGAGCTCCTACAAGGCGCGATATTATTTAGGAAAACTGCTCAGCAATCAGATCACCTTTTAAAAAATCCTGTAGAAGCAGAAGATTTACATACTAATGACGACTCTTACGATTATGAAGATGACGACGATAACTTGTCGGAGTATGAAGACAGTAAACCTAAAAAACAGAGATCATATCATTGCAAAAAATGTGAAATATCATTTGATACATTCAAGGAGTATAGTGACCATAGACTGACTGAGGAACATGAGAACATGAGGCTTGTGTGTCCAGTCTGCAATAGATCATACACAGCCTTATACTTAAAAAAACACTTAGCCATACACAAACAGGAGACTCCGTTCATGTGTGATATTTGCGGTAAAAACTTCAATATGCAAGGTCCATTCACTCGACACAGATTGACACATTTCTATAAATTACCTTTCAAATGTTCACTCTGTCCTTACAAAGGGAGATTCCGAGAGTCTCTTAAAATGCATATGCGTACCCACACTGGTGAGAAACCGTACCAATGTTCACAATGCCCTTCAAGGTTTATAAACAAGAGCAATTTGAACAAACATAGTAAGACCCATAAAGGACAACATGATTTCAAATGCGAGTCTTGTGGCCGAGGGTTCTACACTAAACGGGAACTGGAATTACATTATAAAGTGGATCATACAGGGATCAAGGAACATGTTTGTAATATCTGTGGGAAGGCATTTGGTTATAGAAAACAAATGATGAAACATCAACTGAAAGTACATAAAAGAGCCAAACTGAGAAGCGGGAGGATGCCTTTGTATTTAAAAGTTGAAACTATGAAAGAACAAGGCCAAAATATTTGTACAGAAAGTTAAGAGAGAGTTCATTTATAATATGAATGACCCATATAACTAACTACCTTGTGCAATATAGCATTTTCTTACCTTCAACTTATGAAGAGTGAAAAGTGAGCAATCTCTTTGTGGCAATAATGGAAAACAAGAAGTATATAATAAGTTCATAACAGAATATTCAGTGTATCTTGCAGATCTCAATTAGCAAGCTATCAATGTAAAACAGCAAGATTATAAAATGTTTTTAGTAATTTAAATTATTAAATAATAAAAATTATCTAATACAAAATTGTTCAATTATTTTTTCTGCATAAAACTAAATTACACAACTGTCTCTTTGGATCAAAGTGGGACTACCAAAACTACTTAGGTACCTGTACAGTACCTATCTAAGTACTGAATATAGATTTTAATCTCTAGAAATCAAATTTGTGGTACCATGGACCAATAAAGTTTAGTCCATGATGGTACTTGGATAATAATTAACATTTCATGCCCATAACTTTCAAGTTTAGAGGCAGGTTTAGTACCTGCCTGCGAACTAAAATTCGTGATATTATCGTCTTGTCTAGTATTTATTCCCTATTCTATACATTATGATAGCTCTTCGAATCGTTTATCTCGGCGTAGCAACTAGTGAAAACGCGACTGCTTAGCACTAAAACTATAACTGGCTTTTACGAGATCGGCCTTCCCAGTTCTAACAGAGTTTATGAACATAGTTTAAACCCAGGGGCGATGCTATCATACGTTTATGCAAATTTTGAATCAACATATTTCCTACATTCTCAAAGTTTACATCGCATGGCGGTGACTAATGTTTTGTGTGAATTTATGTTTCCCCTCATGGCGAGGGTGTAGTTAGAGTTCGGTGTCAGCCCCCTCCCGGTCGACCCGGCAACGTATAAACAGATCAATCACGAGCGGTGACATGCCAGTAAACCATTCGCTGCTGCTTATTGAGCTATAAATATTACTCCATAAAATAAAACGAGTGTTGTGCAATAAAAGTTTTTGGTACGAACCTCTTTTTCGCGGGCTATTTGAATATTCTGGCCGTTCGTTCGGAATTCAAACTTTCAAGTTTTTGCCACCAAAAAGTTGACATCGCTTGTAATTATTTGAAGGATTTAAAGTCTCGATTTCGGACAACAATTTGTGGAGTTTACATTGCAGAGTCGATTTTTAAGTGAAAAATGGCAAACGAGGCTGAAGAAACGGTTCGCAAGCTTGCTATGCACAAGGGTGTGGCAGGAGTCATTGTGGTGAACGGTGAAGGTATACCGATCAAGACGACGTTGGAGAATCATGTTTCTGTTCAGTACGCGGGGTTGATGAGTTCATTGGTGGACAAAGCGAAGGCGGTAGTACGAGATCTGGATCCTACAAATGACTTGACGTTCTTGAGGATACGCAGTAAGAAAAGTGAAGTGATGGTAGCTCCCGATAAAGACTTTATACTTATAGTGGTTCAAAATCCTGTGGAATGACAGAATATCTTGGCTCGTGGGCCAATTTTTATGCTTTGTTTAGTTAAAAATCGCGAATTTTGTTAGCTTTACATTACTAAACTCGTAATTATGTAGGCTGACCTAGATTGCTTGATGATGAAATTATTTAGCCATTAGTAGATATTGTTACTATATTAATGCTATTAGCACGGCTACCGCCAGGGGCGGGTTTTTCGCTTAGTCATATTTCGTCTTTGACGTCTTGATTAATGTCTTTGTGTAAAATTGATCAATTACTTAAGTAATTAATATTTCTCCTTTGAAACCAAAATTATACAATTTAGCACCTATATATAGCTGTTGCTATTTGAATGAGATGGAAATTAAAGAAAAGGATTGTACTAGATGAGTGGCACTCGCCTCACCACGAATGTTTTGGGACAATGACACAAGTTTGTGTATCACCTTGATATTATTATTCTTATGGGAAATAAATTATTGTGCGTTATTTTTGCACATTGTAAGTCAAAATAAATACCATGTTAATCCGCTCCTGATTACAGCAGCGTATTCGGTAAGCCGCAGAATTTTAAGTAGGGTTACTAATCAAATGCGTATTCTTTAAATGTAGTACATTCCTATAACAATCATTGTACCAGCCTAAATATTGTTACAAAGAAAATAAACGAGAGTAAAATTAAACTTTTCATCTTTATTACTTATCATCATAAATCACAAAGTTGACTAATTACATCTAGTAATGGAATGATCACCAGTTGCCTCTGCCTCGGCCTCTGAAGCCCCCACGGTTGAAACCTCCTCGGTTGCCGAAGCCGCCGTAACCAAAACCATTGTCATTGCCACCGAATCCTCCCTGATTTCCTGGGAAACCTCCGAAGTTACCGCCCCCAAAGTTGCCACCTCCGAAGTTTCCACCGCCGAATCCGCCTTGATTACCGTCGAATCCGAATTGGTTGCCGCCGTAAAACCCTCGATTTCCTCCAAATCCTCTGTTCCCACCAAAGTTTCCTCTATTTCCCCCGAATCCTCTGTTTCCACCGAATCCTCCGCCAAATCCTCCTCCGCCTCGAGGTCCGTTAGTCCCCCAGCCTCTGTTGCCTCCTCTCTTGACGACGGGGTCTGGTCTGAACGCCATTGCACCCATATCGCGTTGGATCCTGAAGTCACCTGCTTCGATGACGCAAAGTGACTTTATGCAGTCGATGACCTGGACAAAAGAACATTTAATTATTTTTATTGCATTTGTTTCCAACATGAAATATCACTAAAGCAATATTATGTAGAAATGTAATCCATATCATAATCAAGTCAGGTCACTTTGTAAGTTCAACAAATATGTTGACTAGTATTTAGTTATACTTCTGAATTATAAGTTACAATGTGTCTTATAGCTTTTTTCTCGTGTGTCGTGGGTGCATTTACAAACATACAATTTGTGGATCACACAAAGAGTTGTTCCATGCGGGAATTTGTAACACGTTGAGCGGCAGCCGGTTGCCCAGCCAACGCACCAACCGTGCAGTCAAACTCACGATTAAGTTATACCAACCCTACCTTTTGCTCAAGTGGTGTGAACTGCAAAGCCGCGTCAGGTTCCGAAGCAGCCCTCTCGACTAGTTTCTCTACAGCGGGGCGCAGAGCCGTGACCAGCGCGGCGGAGCGAGGGTTCATCTCGAAGTTCAACCAGTTGTCTAGGCGAACCACGTTGTCGATCTAAAATTGGGAAAATGGGTTTTTAAATTATTCAGTGGTATGTTATTAGAGTGATATAAAAGGGTTAAAGGATCTTCGAATGGAATACAAATGCCTTCATTCGTGTTTGTAATTTCATACAATGTTTTTAACATAATATTGAACTTTCATAAAAAAATCCAGCGCTTCACTGACTGACAATTTGACGTTTTAAAAGTGCCCAATTTAGGATTAATTTAAATAAATGCTTTGACTTTGAAGTGACAAAACTGAATCAGTTTATCTCGATATTATCAGTACGAGTGTTTATCAATATTGGCATACTATTCCGAGGAAGTACGACTACTTTCGAGCCACACGGGAGCCTTTAGCAATATGATTCTAATAAAATTACAAAATCTACTTACCCATTCAACCTTCCTACTAGCGAACAGCAGTAGATGTAGTGGCGCGACCATAGTGGTCTGTTTGCAGGAGATGGCGCGGGTCCTGACTTTCTCGCCGAACACGAACAGAGGGGACGGGAACCTTTGCTCCTGGTTGCTGCAGTTCACTGATGTTTTGTGGATCAGGGCTGGCTTGCCTTCTGTTGTTAGTACCTGGGATAGAAAGAATCATGTAACATTAATTGTCTTTCAACAACATCACCAGCCTATAAGTGGCCACTGCTGACCAAAGTACTCGTACAAAGAAGGTTTGAGCATTAATCACCACACTTGCTCAATGCGGGTTGGCGACTTCAAACTTATAATTAGAAATTATAAGCCCAGGATTCCTCACGATATTTTCCATTTGACAGTGGTGTCTAAATATTCTTAGAAAGTAAAAATAACTCGGAAAAAGTCATTTTCGTACTTTACCGCTGGTAGGTTTTAAAGAGTATTCAATTTTAAAATGTACTAAAAATTAATAAAGATGAATCTAGTTGACATCAATACAGTATATTAAACACTCCATACCTTTCTCTTCCCTTGATGCAGACAGACGTTAGGATAGAGCCCCATACACATGAGTGCGATGACGAGGTCCAGTGTGGGGTCCGACCCCGTGGGGTCCCAGCGCTGGGGGATGCAGCACTCTTCAGGGAAACCCACTGTGGTGGTCAGGATGTCTGGAAGGAAGAGTAGTTTTGATAACTTTTTCTGTATGAATGTCATAACCTTAAAAACGGCTTGTCTTTATATGATTTTCACTAACAGTTTGAACCTTGAGAAGGGTTTAAGGTGAATGTTCCGATCGCCTTTTCATACATTTTTCGTTCACGGTATACTCTCCGTACATAGACACTTTTTGCACAAAACTAATCACTTTATCACTTTTGTACGGTCAAGAATCTGCATATAACTTTTTGGTAAATAATTCGCATTATATATGGAGAAAAACAGTCTTGAAAACCGTGAAAAATTTGGTATTTCTTTTACTAGTGTTAGTGCAATAGGTTATAATATTAAACGCTAGATGGCGTGCACCCGATAATGTAAATTTGAAGAATCATTACTAATTTTATAACAATGGTTTTCATTAAAAAACATTACAATAATTTAAAACTAACTATCGTAAACGAAAATATAAAACATTGTGGTCGTGTGTGAAAAAAATGTTAACGTTAGTTATTATTATTGTCACTGGCAACAATAAAAATTTTTAAATTCGTTCGTAGACAAAATACGATGTTGCCGTTCCGTCGAACATGACCTTTGACACGTTGCCAAACTTATTTAGTACCATCAGATGGTTGACTTGAAATAAAATACATTTCGAAGAGTTTGCGTAGCATTACGCTAGGCTTTACGCGCGGAATTTCTTGTATGTTTTTGATCAATGAAAATTCATTGATTCGAAGTAATATTTCTTGTATGTATTTCTTTCCAATTTAATATGATTATTGCAAAGTATTGTAGTATATGTTGTTTATAAGTAAGTAATTTTATTTCAAAATAAAAATACCTACCAACTAATAAATATTAGCAAGTCAGCCCGTGAGTTTAGCTGGCTATTACAAACTAAAATCCTCATATTAGAAATCACCGATCGATATTATATTGTTTTCTCAGATTAGTAATACAAATAACTTTGGACGGACAAACATTAGTATTATTTGTCACATTATATTGCGTCTGCTACATGAATCCCGCGCGTTCCGATACACTCAAAATCAGTTGAACGGACGGTAAAACAAGTATCTTTAAATTTCTAATGTTATAGTAAATAGAGTATAAATATGTAATACGATTTTATGATTTTATTATGGTTGTTCTGCAGCGATTTTTCAATTGATGTTATATCATAATTTGGGTAAGTAAAATTTTATTGCTATAATTTTTCTGAATTTCGGAACGTATTTAATAAATTCTGTTTAATCTATGGTATGGATATTTACTTTGCAATTTTGCTGCAATTACAAGCGATTTGATCTGGTTTTGTTATAATTTCGTTTCAATTTTATGCGAATAGGTACTGAGTTTATAAAAGTAACATAATATTGTCTTGTATATAATTAGTTTTTGTGTATTTCGGATTCCGTTTACATCTAGGTACCTACTATGTCGGGGTCCTACGAGAAAGCTGGCGTATCAACGCCACGAATATTCAGGCGCCCGTAAATCGTCAAAACGAGTGAAAAGCGCATTCAGTTGGATACATGTGGACGACAAGATAGTAAACCTGTAAATTATAACTCAAGTTGTGGCCAGCTTCATTGTAAACAAACTTTAGTTTTCAAGTACGTATAGAGTCATCAGTTGTTGAGCCATCTACATGTAAACTTAGAACTCTTTTAGTAATATGCGTTTCATCCCTCTTCTTCACATGACCATACCAAGAAAAACGATTTCCTTTCAATTTTGCTCTATCATTGGATAATAATGTTCTAGTTATGAATAAAAAGCATGAATATTACTATCAAGTAAATTCTATTGCATGTCCACTTTATAATTTATTTTAGCATCTTCTTACTATAATATTAAATCTATTTCAGGTTCAAGGACAAATGCGTGTCAGTAACATGGATAAATGCTACTTCATATGTTTTATTTCAGTCAATGAACCTTTGACTGTTATAGAAGTTTGTCGAGATAATATAATGACTTTATCAGCAATATGATGCCAAAGTTAATACACTTTTTTAAAGAATGTATTCTGCCAGAAATAGTTTTGAGACATGTTCAAAAAATGCGAAATGTATACCTAGGTATGAAAGGTACACAATTTTTTTTATTTTATTTTATGATTTCCATTGATTTCAATCTATATTATATTTTTTTCTTGTGGGATATTGTTTTCATCCACATCAAAAGTTAAACAAAAAATATACTAATTATAGTAATTTTCTTTCGCAGCAGCTGTGTAGCGGTAGTTTCCAGGCAATAATGAAGAAGGATGAGTGAAAACAACACGACAAATGTTTTTTATTGTACTATTATAGTAGTGCGTTTAGAATCTACATTATCAATGTTTACAGTCATGTTTTTTTTGATGTCAGAAAACTGAAATGGTGTACTCGTCGTAATGAACATAATGTTCATAATGTGATATGAATACATTGACCTATTTTAAGGTTTCTGAAAAACAAAAAGGAAAGTTGTTGCTTTTTTATTTCCTTATGTAGTATAGTGATTATGGATGCTTAGATATTCTCAAACATTTTTCCGCTTTGATTGCAATCTATTATTCTGGTTGCCTTGTTTATGAATTATAGTTTTGAATTATTATTTTGAATGAGATTATTTTTTAATAATCAGTCACGTATCAAGCATTCATGTCACATAAATACTTGTAATAATTGCAGGTTAGTATATACATTCTATTAAATAATGTATAAGATAATAAAATAAAACTGTCTTACATTGCATTCTTGACATTCATTTTATTCCAAAGTGACCCGCCCCGTTTTCGCACGGGTGCAAAATTATCAGTTTCCCTACTATAATATACATGTATTATACATATAAACCTTCCTCTTGAATCACTCTATCGATTAAAAGAAACAGCATCAAAATCCTTAGTGTAGAAAGCATACATATGGATATAGGGACAGAGAAAACGACTTTGTTTTATGCTATTTAGTACCTAAATATAACACTACTTATACCTTTTATTTTTAGAACATAATAGCATCAGATGGTGTTCTTTAGTTCCTAATCCCCAAGACATAATTTCTACAGGTACCAGCCTATTAACTTTTAAATGCACGCCATCTAGTGGTTAATTTTGAAGAAAGGTTGATTTTAAAGTAGGCGCTATGTCTATGTGTGTATAAATGACTGTAAACAGAGTTGGATTTTAATATTTCGCTTTTATGGCAAATCGGATGGGTTTTGAGGCGATAATTTGACTTATTCCGATAAAGTGGGATGCCTGATTTTCGCATTTCTATTTCTGTTACTTAATATTGTTCCAATGACACTCAAAACAACATAAAACTGAAAATGTTCAATTCAGCGCCATCTATCGGGAAACGAGCCATGAAGAGCTCGGAACATTCACCTTAAGATGAACGATTTATTGTTGTTCAACCACGTGGATGAAGCCGCGGCGAAAAGCTAGTTATGCTGAGATCATTGTACTACAAACTGTATTTTTAAAGTAATGCGCAAGTAACACTGATATGAGTCGCCCTAGCTAAGAGAGCGTAATATTACGCAAACTCATGGGAGATTCATTCTTATTTTTTTAACTTGACTGACTGTATTTATATTTTAATGATTAACACACATTCACTTATACAACTTGACACACAATCACTTGAACAATTTGACACTTACTAGTAAGCTGGTACTTGGCTTCGGAGGTGACCCTCATGGTGGTTTGCTGCAGTCCTTTCCACTCGCACCATTTTATCTCGGCCTCCTCGCCTTTAGCGTGCTCTCTTTCCCACATCTACAGAAAAAATGTGTTTTGTTTAGTATCCTCAATGATAATATTCAGTGTAAATGTGAACTAGTATGTTAGTAAATGTACCCACTACACAGGAGAAAATCCTAGTGTAGGGCAACAATAAAAAAAAAGAAAAAATCCACGAAGGGGTAAGTAGAAGTCATCCAATTACCCAGATTCCACCAAACATTTTCTTTCCAGGCATTCTACTATCGTGACTTTAAAAAGCCGAATAATACTTTCGACCTCCTTGTCTTCGCCTCGAGATCTATTTAAGTTCAACTTTAAAATGTAAAATGCAGAAGAGATATTTTTTTCTTTTTTCTTTAATTAATTATGTATCATTTTATTATTCAAGTGATCACAATTACTAACAATATTGGTTCAAAACATAAAAAGCCTTGTAACACTTTTTATAAACTTACCTGGAAAGCATTAAGCATAGCCACATGATCGGAGGCCCTGTCTCCGGCCAACGCCCGCTGATGGTTGGAGAGTCGCCGGCGTCCCTCGACGACGAATATCTCGGGGAAGGTGGTGGAGTTGGCCGCCATGGTGGTCAGCGCGTCCCCCACGCCCAGCACGAAGCCCAGCACCATCATCTTGCCGAGACGGGGCTCTGGGAACATCGGTAATGGATGTTAAATTATGTTTATATGTTTCTTTTTCCTTATTGTTTGTTTTCTTTGAAAAAATGTAAGTGTAAAGCATTTTGCTCATATAGGGAGTTCCCTATATGAGCTAAATGATTTATTGTGTAACTGCACATTAGATCAACTGCACATTAGATCAAATATTAAATTTTACAAAAGGACCGAAAGATAAAATACATTTTTTAGTGTTTTGACGTTCAAAAATATGTAATACCACAATTATCACCGTGTAGGTTTTAGAAAATAGGGATTCAAGTGGTCTGATAGCACTTTACGACTCAGTCAAGTTTTGATTATAAAACCTAATGAATGATTTTGAATCGAATAGCTAAACATAAGTACTAAAAAAACTAAATCGTAGTAAGTTACGGCAAATATACATCTAAAAGCATTCACACAATTATTATTAAGTAGTACAATACCTATAGGCAGCTTAGCGAGTATAGTTCCGAGCGGTGTGAGGTTGTCTTCCCCGTCGAGACAGCCGAGCTCACGAAGCAGTGCCTCTGCCTCAATGACCGCGTCCAGCGGCGGGGGTTCTGGGGCCTTCGACAGGAAGTGGCCGATGGAGCCTAGGCGAAGGAGTTTGATGCTGGGGAGAGAAAATAATTGTTAATGGTATTGCAAACTGACGTGAAACAACGCTTGCGTTATGTTTCGTTGTGTGAAGTTAACGGAGGCCCAGTAACCCCCTTCCCAAACCCCAATTCCCCAACAACTCTTAAATTCTTAACCCCCAAAAGGCCGGCAACGCATTTGTAACGCCTCTGATGTTTCGGGTGTCCATGGGCGACGGCGATTGCTTACCAATAATAACTGCTCGTTTACCAGCTTATACCATAAAAAAGGGTTGGTTTTATGGGGCATTTAATAGCGGAGTAGCAGGATGGTGATAGTTATAAACCGGTTCTAGCGCAGTAGTTTAGAAAACCGGCATGAAACCTAATGCCGATTGAAAACCGTCTGCTCGTTTTCCCGCCTGAATGTGCCTTAAGACCTAAGATAAAATGTTGTAAAGAAACACTCCATACCTAAGTGCGAGTTCATGTAGTGGCGTGCGGAACATCTCAGCGGTTTGATGTTCCTCGAGTCGCTCGAACCGCGCGCGGGAACATAGCGTGAAGCATACTCCCGGACGGACACGCCCGGCACGACCTTTGCGCTGGAAACGAACGTAATATTAATATGTGTTTGTGTATATTTGTGTACATCGCAGTCTACTTCAAATAGGGCGGGTACGGTTACGTTCGTTATTTTAGCCTCTAAATGTGTAACACTATTTTAGTATTCTTAAAATCATCATCAAAATGAAATGAAGATTATTTATCTTCATTTCATAGGTTTTGATATAAAATAAAAAATAAAACGTTATTTCAAGTAATTCTACTAGTAAATCAATAAAACCTACGGCCGTGTAATAAACGAAACTTCGGATTCGAGAACCGGAGTAGGCCCCCAGGTCTAGGCGTGATACGTATGTGAAACTAAATCATTTATTCATCATTCACTCACAATATATGAGAAAATCGTTGTGTGGTGTGTAATCAAAGTTAAAAACATACCTAAACAATATAATTCAATATAATCCTATACATAAAAAATTAAACCCATCGCACAACATCAGTTTTTCTAAATATTTACAGAATTTATCAGAAAATTATTAAAGTTTGTTTTATATATTTAGAGAATTGAGAATGTTGATAGGTTACCTGTTCGAGATTAGTCTTGCTGGCCCAGACGGTGGCGTAGGACGTCATGTTGTTGTGCGACGTGAACAGCTTCACCTTCGCCTTGCACGAGTCGATCACGTACACCACGTCGTTGATCGTGATCGACGTCTCCGCTATGTTCGTTGATAGGATCACCTGTCGAATAAATAATTGACTTAACATTCATTATGTTTTTCTCTTGCATACTGTAATAATTTTTAATTTACAAAGGGTGGGCATTTAGCCACCATCTCGCCCAGTAGTCAGCGATGATGCGTCTACCCATAAGTGTCACTCCTAGTCTTGCAGACATCGCCAACTTTATGGTAAATAGTAACATCTTTTGTAAGAAACATTTTTAACTAAAAATTACGGTTTACACACGTAAATTAATGGAGAAAAGCTCTACTAGTTTCGATTCACAGAGGGACTCTTCATCATGAGCAGCGTGCGCAGACGCGGCATCACGCAGTCTGCTAGAGTTTTTAAAAACTAGTAAAGCTTTTCTCTATTGATGTATGTGAGTAAACCGTGGTTTATTAGTTACTTTAGTATGTCTCACGACATAAAACCTGACTGAAAAATGTAAGCTAAATCTTAAATCTAAGGCAATAAGGTCTAAAACACAATCGTACCTTAGTCAACCCAGGTGGAGGTGTAACAAAGACTTTCTTCTGATCTTCCCTCGGTATCTGACTGTGCAGTGGCAGTATCACGTACTGGGATGTGTCGCCAAACAGCTTGTGTTGCGACAAATGTTTGGCCAACGCGAAGATCAAGTTCCAACCTGGCAAGAAGATTAGGACCGCTCCGTCGCCTTTGAGGTCGCGAATGTGTTGTAGTATGCATTCTATTAGCTCGAAGCTTAGCTGAAATTAATAATATATTTTAGTATATTTGTTATTTACACATTTTTTCACAGTTTGTAGTCAAGTTTTTGGAAGAATCAAGGGGATATTGTTTTGTTTAACATCGATAATATGTAGTAGTGCCATACAAAAATCAAATTAATAAGACTCGCCCAATGGATATTTAATATTGACTTACGCAATGCGTCTGTCGCATTGAGTAAGTCAATCTTTGACGAACAATTCGTCAAACTTTTACGAAATAAGATAAAGTTTCAAGTAGGTAAGTAAATCAATAATGTCCTAAAAAGCTAAATTAGTTCCTAAGAATATTAAAAATAGTTTGTATCAATTTAGTATGGTTTTCGTTAAAGTCTGAGTTTTCTCGGTCGGTCGGCTTATATGAACGGACTCTAAAAAGAAGCAAGAAGAACCATCTTATCACTATCACTTCGTCTACTACTCCAATACAAATATAAAACTTACATCTTTCTCAGACAGCCGGGACATGGTCTGGCTGGTGCTGGGCAGGTACGTGGAGGCCAGCTGGCAGTTCTTGTTCAAGTCCTCCTCCTGATCCTCATTAGCTGGGAAACAATAAATTAACATTGAAGACAATTACTCGAAAATAAATGCTATGTGCAATTGAATAAATAAAGTTATAAAAATCCTCAGTCAGCTCTTTGAACAGGGCTTTGAACCAGACGACATTTAGTAAGCGACTGTATACCGAGATAATATTTTGTATTGATAGTAGGGAAGCCATTCATAGCAGACATGCATAGCACGCATTGTACCATGAAAAACATAGCTTAGCTCAGTTCGTTTCCACCAGTGCTAAGCTATGTATACCAATGAATATGACTGGTAGCAGCCAACCGCATCCACAGCAACTTAAACTGATATTACATATATCAAAATTCAAGGCCATACATTGAATTTCCTATTTTCTCGGTTGACGAGCGTTTAAACGCTTTTTTGGATCATAACACAAAACAGAATTTTATAGTAGATACAAAGAAAATCAAAGAAACGTGTTTTTTTTTGTAGTTTCTATCTACCCATATGGAACAAAAGCGTGAGTATGTATGAAAAATATATTAGATTTTAAAAATTATGACTATAATTTTACTATTAATTTTATTGATATATGTATTGAAAACATAATATACTCACTTGCACTATCATTTGTCGGTCCTTTGGTCAAGCAAGAAAAATGTATGTAACTTTGAATAATGGGATCTACATCTAACTTTAATATTTATAATGTTCCATTGAGATTAAATGAGTGAAACGAACTAGCAATTCGTGTGTACTAAGTAATTGATGTCACTAATGAAAATGTTAAAGTATAAGCTGAAGTTAGATACTTCACTGGCGGACAAAAGTGATGATGATGGGGTATGAAAATTAAAAATCTATTTAGTCCGTCAGTTAGGTAATGAAAAATATTGCATAATATGTATTTTTTTGTTTTCTCATATAAGATAACAATACTCAAATAAAACGAATCAAAGTTTAGGAGTGGGAGCAAATACGTCATTTCTATGTATCAAAAGTACCTAGAAGTGACGTCACGTGATACTTCAAATCGATATATCTTCGAAAGTATTTGTTGAATGCGAATAAAAATAAAAATAAAACTGTCTAATATTTTAAAAATTAGTCATCTACCGTAATCTATAACATTACCTAGCCAATTTAAAGTATGAAAGCTAGGACGTCACAATAATTTTGTATGTGGATTAATTGAAATAATAACTTGAATACTTCATGTTATTTTTTATTAGTTATTATTTATTACAATTAACAACAAGAACAAGGTCTACCTTCATCATCCTCCTCTTCCTCGCCACGGCCGTCGACCTTCTTGCCCGAGTGCTTGCGTTTGCGCATGTCGGGCGGCGGCACGAACTTGGTCAGCTCGATGCAGTCCTCCAGGAAGTATTGCTTCACTGGGAACGTGCGCCCGGGTACCTAGAGAGTGGATATCTTTGTAGGTTATATTTTAATTGTATTTGTTAAACGGGTAGGCAGAAACTACAGACATCTTACAGTGATTTTGATTACAATGTTACCATATGTCTTATGTGCCTTATAACTTAAGAGATAGGTCTTGCACAGTACCCTTAGTACGAGTTTGATTAACGTTTAAAGTAATCGACTCAATACTAAGGGTACAGAATGAAAGAAAACGGTATATACCTAGTCTATCTCTCTCTATCTCAGTTTCATAATAATATTAAAGTGGTTAGATGGGTGTTATAAAGCATATCTTTAATAAAGTAACACTAATTATAACTAGATTACCACGTAATATCGCGTTAAAAAATTGTTGCGCAAAATATTAAACATTTGCGCAAAGGACGAGACATTGCGTAAAACAAAACTTCAAACATTTATCATTAAACGACCGTACTATACTATTTTTCACTGCAAATATAGTCAACAAAACTGTGGAATGAGCTGTCATCGGTGGTATTTCCGAACCGATACGACATTTAAACAAAAGAGCGTACTCCTTTTTAAAACGCTGGCAACCCCTCTGGTGTTGCGAGTGTTTATGAGCGGCGCTGATCGCTTACCATCAGGTGACCCGTCTGCTTGTTTGCCACCTATTCCATAATAAAGTCTAATATTAATAATTATCTATCACTTACCTCAATAACAGGACAGTTTCCGAAGTACGATGTAAACAGCGTAGTATCGACGGTGGCAGACATGAGAATAATGCGCAGGTCTGGGTATGTGTGCGCCATGTCACGGAGTAAGATTAGAGCGAAGTCCGTGTCTGCGTCGCGTTCGTGTACCTGTCAATAGATTTAATAGTATTAATTTATCACTACATAGTATAAAACAAAGTCGCTTTCTATGTCCCTAAGTCCTTTTGTATGCTTAAATCTTTTAAACTACGCAACGGATTTTGATGCGGTTTTTTTTTTAATAGATAGAGCGATTCATACACCATTGCACTCATGCGAAGCTGGGACGCGTCTCTAGTGTTTTAATAAGATAAGATGGTTGCAAATTCTCAAAATCTTTTGTGTGCCGGAACGCGGATCCACACGAGACACAATGTGTTTTCTATTGTTGTCTTATATACCGGCGATACAAGACATTAAAACAATCCTGTATTTAATGTATAAGACACATGAAGTAATGGCTCGTGGAAAGTCTTATTACGAACCTATTAAAAATCAAACCAACCGAATTTATAAAAAACCAAAAGGCTTCGTAGCCCTATTTGAGGATCATAAACAATACCTCTCTCTTGCTATTGCGACTACGAGACTGATAAAAAAATAGGGTCATATACTAGAATAATTTCTCTAATCCAACACTACAGAATACTGGTACTTTTACAGGTAAACAAGACTTATTCAAACAAATATACGTAAAAACTAAATTAACTTTTCATAATGATATTGTAGTCAACCAGAGAGCTATTCGTCGGGATCACGACCCTCAGCATTGAGGATTAACGACGCAAGGAGGAATGATATGTATAGAGGGCACATACCTCATCCACAAGTACATGGCTGACTCCCCGCAGGCCTCCCTCCAACTTCCTCAGCAACACTCCCACCGTACAGAACATTATGGACCCGTACGGACGGGGCAGCATCGACTCGAAACGCACTGAGTAACTGTACACAACAAGAATATTAATGTTAATATAACATAAATATTTAAACAAAATGTTTACCGTGATAAATAATGGGTGGTGACTATTTTTTTAATGCCCGTCTTGTAGATTATTTTAAAGTATCAGGAAAAAAACTAAGGTCCAAGACTGACAAGACAGACAAGAAGACAAGACTCTCAAAGTGAGGAGACAAAAGTGGAAATGGGCAGTCCACATGATCAGAGGAAGGGATAAGTGGAGTAAAATGGTCACACAATGGTACCCAAGGAATGGAAAGAGAAAGAGAGGCAGACCACAAAAAAGGTGGGACGACGACATCAGGCAGGTTGCGGGAATCACTTGGGGTAGAGTGGCCATAGAAAGGCCAGAATGGAGAAGATTGGAGGAGGCCTTTGCCACCTGGCAAACGGACACGCAGAAGTGGAGAAAGAGTGCATTGATAGCTTAAGTTATTCCTTTCATGTCCGAATAAAAAAGGCTATAAATAAAAAATAAATAAAAAAATTAGACACGTATTTTTATTTTATTTTTTTAGAAACAATTACTTTCCAAGGTATGTATATAGATTTGAAATATTGCGTGACGTCACTTCTAAGCAGATTTTATACGACTAAATGACGTATAAATTGCTGCCACTCCTAAACTTTGATTCGTTTTATTTAGGTAATGTCATCTTATATCACAAAATAAAAAAAAATACGTGTCTAATATTTTTCATTACCTAGATTAGATTAGATGGAGTAAATGGATTTTTAATATTCATACTCCGTCATGTTATTCGTGTTAACTTTTAGAAAACGCTCGACTACTTTCAAGCCTCTGCGGAGCTCTTAATCAAGAGTATCCAACTTGAAACTTGTCAAGCATCTTCGAAAAATAGTAACAATAATTCTTCCTTACCCGACACTATTAGCAAGATCCTCGCAGCGCTCGGACGCGACTCGCTCGGCGACGCTGATGGCAGAGATACGTCGCGGCTGGGTCACGCATACGTTGGCCCACGCGCCCTGCCCGCTCGCTATGTAGTCGTCCAGGATGAATTGACATACCTACAAAATTAAAAGATAAATTAACTAACTTCTGCCAGCATTTTGCAGTCCAAGGCCTGCTTAAAACATACACGGACCGCTTAAAGCAGTTAGGATCGACTGCTTCAAGCTGGGAGTGCATAGTGAACTACAAACTTATTATGTACCGTATACGTATACGTGCGTATATCCCCCCGCCTGCGCTCGATATTGTTACGTCATATTTCATTGAAATTGCTAATCATGTCGGAATCGATGGCAGAATCAAGCTGTTGACTCTTTGCGAAAGCGGTCCATGTAGTTGAATCACCCTAAGTGTTTATGTAAGTATGTATTAAAATAAGAGAATTTATCATAAACTGCGCTTGACAGGTGGATGCGAAATCCCAGAATTCTCTGATCAACTTAAAACCAGTTGATCAGAGAATGCTGCTACCTGGTATTTCTCAAGCCTTTTAGACAGTCGCAGGAACAGTATGGTGGTAGCAAGTCTTCTACTGGGCCGTTATCAAATTGCACATTATATTAAGTCGTACATACCTGGGTAGTTTTACCGCATCCAGTGTTGCCTCTGATAATGATTACTGGATTCTCATTGATAGCCTCCATAATCTGAGTCCTCATCGCGTATACTGGCAGTTGTTCCCTTTCGCGGAGGCTCTCCTACAAATAAACCAATATTATCATGATCATCATAAGCCAAAGATCCTGTGTGATCCTGAAGTGAACTTGGTGGCTCTCGGTACCCTTAGTACGAGTTCGCTTTACGTTTAAAATAATCGAAACGAGAGCTCGTTCGGCGCTCTGATTGGTTGGATTATTCGAGCCGGCCAATCATAGCGCCGAACGTGCTCTTTTAACAAGTCGTCGATCTTGTGGATGAACAACGTGTTTTTTATTAAGTAGTTGTTTCATAAGATTATGTATACGAACCTGGTACAGAGTGCTATTCTGACACATGTCCCTGTGATGTTTCTCGAGGTCAGAACTGATCTCCTCCAAGCTGGTGCTGGCCAGTGGGCCTTCATCTGTTTACAATAAAAAACAAATCGTCAATATGATGAAAATATTGTTAAAACTTGTAGGTACAGAAGTATACTTCAAGACTACTAATAGTTTAAATACATTAGAGGATCCAAAACTGTATAAACATTGGATAGATACACATCATAGTAAATTATAATCAAAAACTAAAGCCCATCATAATTAGTTCAGCATTTTTTCAAATCTTGCCCCACATTAAGTTTTTCTCCTGTATCGTGGATGTGTTAAGAAACATACAATTTCACATACACATGACACCCAGACCCGAAATAACAATTTGCGGATCACACAGAGTTGCTCCTTGCAGACCCACCCTTTGCGTGGCAGCCGGCTACCGCACCATGAAGTTATTTAGACATAATTATAATGACAACAGGACACTAAAGGCTGCACGGTTGGTGCGGTGGCTGGGCAGCTAGCTGCCGCGCAACGGGTAGCGGGTTCGATTCCCGCACGGAGCAACTCTTTGTGTGATCCACAAATTGTTGTTTCGGGTCTGGTTGTCATGTGTATGTGAACTTGTATGTTTGTAAACGCACCCACGACACAGGAGAAAATCCTAGTGTGAGGCTACGTAAAAAAAAAAGAAGCCACAAGTTATACTAAACACTTTTACTCCACTCACCAATATTACATCCAGTCCAGGCGTTCCAGTTGGCCTGTGGCGGGGACCAGGAGACCACCCCTGCTGGGAACTGGCGCGCCTCCCGCATGGCCTTCACGCGGTCCAACTGCAGCAGCGTCAGGCCGCCCGCGCCGCCCTCCTCGCTCGTGTACGTCAGCTTCGGGTCTATCTTTACTGGCTCGATCTCTAAATCTAGTATAAAGAAAAACAAACTGTGTTCGACGATGTGTACGACGTTCATTTTTCGTTTGTTGCATTATAGATTATATTAGGCTTAGGGGTGAAGTTAATGTCTCTTACTATCTAATACTATTTGTTAGATGTCACTTAGACTTGAAAGACATCGACATAAGGGATGTGATATTAGAGAGGCTTATGTCCAACAGTGCACTATTTATACAATACTAGCGACCCGCCCCAGCTTCGCATGGGTGCAATGGTGATATATTGCTTGTATTATACATATAAACCTTCCTCTTGAATCACTATCTATTAACTCTAACCACTGTTGTATAGATTTAAGCATACAAAAGGACATAGGGACTGAGAAAGCGACTTTATTTTATAGAATGTAATGATGTCTATATTATGTACTCACCTTTTAATGTTTCCTCTAGTTGCTTCTCCAAATCCGGACTGAGAGCCACAGGATACGGTTTCATAATACCTTCCGATGACCTGCAAGAAATCAACATACGATATATTACCGAAGTTCGACTTTGTCTTACATAAAATGAAAGGAAACATAATTAAGAGCTCCAGGATTCAAAGAATTGTGAACCTTATAGCCATAGAAAATGATGTACATTAATAAAGATTCCCTTCCAAAAGTCGGGTACAAAAATGGAATAGCAGTATATACCTGTCCTTCTTCAAAGTCCCGCTGAAGGCCTCAATCACACCGAGATGGTACAGCTGCCTGACTATGGACAGCGCGCAGGATTTGCTAGCGGTCTGCTTGTTCGATGCGGTCTCACGGCCGGTCACGTTGCGACCGAGTTGGCGGACGAATATAGACATCTCACATGAAAAACTCCTGTAATTATTGTAATTAGGGACTCTTAGTGACAATAATTGGTATTAGGATTGCATTGTGTGTGACACCTCGCCCTAATCAGTAGTATAAGTTAGTTACAGAAGACAGTTAATTAAAGATGTTCATAAGAATCAGACGTCTTCGTATTTGTTCCGAAGTTTCGTCATTGGTGGATGTTGAAGTTTAGTTAGTAAGCAAAATATATCTTAGTTCAGTTTACTTTGTTTTAGTACTACAAAAATTCCTTGTGTCTGGAAAACGACATCAGAAAAAAGTATGAACAAATCCTACTAATATTATAAATGCGAAAGTTTGTATGGATGTTTGTTACTCTGTCACTTCAAAACGACTGAAACGATGAAATTTGGAATAAGGGTAGATTATGTTCAGGAATAATACATAGGCTACTTTTGAACAAGAAATAATATACGACTGAAAAAAAAAAACTTCTAGAAAACTCCTTAATTTAATGAGAGATTCATATTATAACGTGCATTATTTCATTACACCACCGAACATACATATAATTTAAAAAATATATCTAAAAATAAACGCCTCACACACGGAGATGCGCGCGGCGCATCGGGCATCCGATATAAATTGCCTATTGTTTGCGTGAGTGATGACACAGCCCGTTGCGGCAAACATTTAAAGTAATATAGAAAACATAACAATATAAACTTACCTCATTTCTGACTAGGAGTCACTTGTGAAGTGTAGCCAAGTACAGTCAGTATAAAGAGGTCAAACACACCTGTTTCGAGAACAAAATCCAAGACCATTATTATATTGTCATCTGTTATGTCCATATTTGAAAATGTATAATCATAGTATTATACATTTTTCATCATTAGTTAAACGGACTGTAAACAATGAGCAATTATAGGTCTTCCAACTGTAAATTTTGTGATTTTATTGGTGTCTTTTAATAGCCAAAAGTCTATTATGAACTGAATAGGTATTAATATCATAGTTACTTTTATACCTTTTTGAGAAAATAAATACATAATACAAATTAAAGGTAAGCGTCCCATCAGGCCCGCATCGTCCGCATCGCAAGCATCGTACGCATTCCGTATGACGTCATCGGCACGCATCACATGTAGGTATTGCCAACGAGCGGTCCATACGATGCGGATCAGTGGACGTAGTTGTACGTGCGATGCGGGCCTGTGGACGTTTACCTTTAGGAATCATTGTTAACAGTCACCAAAATATTCAATAAGACATGAATATGTACACATTTATAGTTTTTTTTTTAATGAATCAAGAATAAAAGCGATTGTTAGTTCTATTTTTAAACTTGTCTTGGATTTGTTCTCTGTGGTTGCTCTTAAAATAATAATGAAGCCGCCTTTGCATTAAAAAATTTGCAAATGCAGTTTCCATTTTTTTTTCTTTGCTGGTAACACTTATTGTTAGTTTACTGGTGAATCTTAAGTGTGAACCTTGCTAAAAACTTAACCATAAGTATTGCCAGCAGTAAAATAAATATTATTATAATAAATATTACTTGACTACACTTCTGGGGTAGACTAAGTGATATCGTTAGCCATTGATTTTTCATTTGTACAATATGAATAATCAGTGGCTTGGGGAAGCATAAACATTTAACTTTCTACAGAATAATAATAATAAAATATAGTTAAAAAAAGTATGAGGTGAGGTTGCAAAAGCAGAAACGAAGAATATTCGTGTGAATGGAATTTTCCAAGTATAAGCTATAATTATGTCTCATTAACATAAGTAATAAACAAATACAATTTAAAAAGTAATTAATAAATTTGCTAAACCATAATGGCGGATATAGAAAAATACATTTTCAATGTAATTAATTAATAGTTATAATTCTTAAACAGAAATAAATAATGAGAAGTTTGTTCAAGAAATAATGTTTGATAGATAACTAACACTTAATGAGTCAGCAATTAAGCAATGATAAGCATGTTTTTTTTTTATTAATATCGTAAAAAGAAATTAGAAACCGTAGATAATGAAAAACAATTAACGAACCTGGTATGATCAGGCCCAACAGCTTTATACATGTAGTCCGTATTAATTTTATTGATTTGCAGAAATTGATGTAGTTTGGACTTAGCGTTTTCCATTGTCCAGTTTCCATGGAGGCTTGCATTAATGTCCATCTCCTCAGCCTCTTCGACGTTCTTTTGTTGTTGCATGCGGTCTATGTACGTAAAGTTTGAACCGTGATTCTGGCCACTGTAAGCTTGGTAGGCTTCACCCATCATTTCAGGACCCATACCCTCCTAAGAAGTGTTAGAAAAATTTAGTAATTAATTACTGCAATTTAATAAATTATCATTAAAGTATTATCATAACGAACCTACTAAAATAACCATTGTTTAATTCTAACAGACAGATTGAGTTTTTTTTATACCACAATAATGGCAAGACTCCACACATTGCACCTAATGGTAAGTGGTTACCGTAGCCTCTGAACACTTGGGGCATTACATATGGTTTGCCGATCTTTAAGAAACTTATTTATTCCCTTCTTGAAGAGAAGATAAAAAAACAATCATACAATAACTAATTAGTTTCGATATCTTGCGCTTTATCTACACTTGCCAGTCACACGTAAAATGAATGTTAAAAAAGCAATTACATATAAAATACCTAAGTTACAAAAATCTAGTAAATTTTTAAACAAACCTGGAACACAGGCTTCGGTTGTTGATGTTGCTGCTGCTGTTTATTGCTTGCACCTGCTTTGTTATCTTCTTCAATCTTTACAGCGGCCCTCGTCTCCTCCGGTATCTCATTGGCATCTACCTCTCCAGACCTTATCAGGTAACTAACGAAGTCTTTCGATGCGTTCATTTGGGCATCTTTCTTCGTTGTCGAGTTTCCCGCCCCGACATACGTGATAGTACCCACACGAACTTCACATAGGAAGCGTTGACGATGTTTTGGGCCTATAAAGTGAAGGTTACATTTTTTTAATAAAACATAAAGTAGTTAAATGAATCGTTTTCTTATTCATGATGTGGTGAGCGGACAAAGATATAAAACAGAAGCTCATTGTTATTGAAGAGGTTATTGTTTGTATTTTTAATACAATAATAGGTACGTCTCACGCAAAACAAACTTATCGATTTTTTATTGAAGCATGATACAAGCGTACGTATCAGCCTTACAGCATGTCTATATCAATATAGCTACGAGATAAATAATTTATTACGAATGCGTAATCTGTACTTTTTATTTTAATAAGAAAACAAAATAGCAATCGGTAATTTTCCATACCAGTGGCCCGGATATCGTAAACCGGCGTAAATCCCTTCTTCGCACACCAAGAGTAAAGGAATGACTTAGCGTCCATCATCTTGCACCGGTTTAGGCTAAATGCCTCGAATTTACACAATTAATAACACACAGTGGAATATTTTGTTATTGCAAATATTCCGCTCAATAAATCGCGCACCAGAAAACACCGCGAGCTTCGCGTTTATATTGACATTGACAGTTTATCTGACAACGCTGACATTTTCGACATATTTGTCTATGGTCCAAAATAAATTAATTTCGTCTATGCTTCTTACAATTAAAAAAATATACAGCAAGGCGTACCCTAGTTTATTTCTTAGGGCCAAATAATGATTTATCTAATTATTTTATTGTGAACCAGAAACAATACCTCGGAAACTCACATTGATACTTGCCAGGTTTTGAACCAGCACCCTTACTCTGGGAGCAGGTGTCATAAACCGAATGAAAAACGCGCGCTCCAAACTAAACTGAACTAATTTTTTTCCCCTTAGCTTAGAAGACGCTGTAAGAAAGAGTACGCTGTTTTTTACATATCTGTAGATGTAAAAAAACAGCTTACTCTTTAAAAGCACTCTTCTTATGGTATAAGCAGGTATAGTAAACGAGTAGACGGATTATCTGACGGTAAGCAACCGTCGCCGCCCATTAGACACTTGAACACCAGAGGCGTTACAAATGTGTTGCCGGTCTTTTGGGGGTTAGGAATATAAGGGTTGTTGGGGAATCGGCGATTGGGAAAATTGGGAAGGGTGGCAATAGGGCCTTCGGTAACTTCACTCACACAAGGTAAGCGTTGATTTAGGTCGGTTTTCTGTGAGGCCGTGTTATCATTCTGGTCGAGCTGGCCCATTCGTGCCGAAGCATGGCTTTCCCAAATTATCTGATGTTGCTAATAAATTGTGGGCGATGGAAACTGCATTAGGTGATCCGCCTACTCCCTCCATAAAAAGTATTAGTAAATAAAAAGACACGATGAAAAGTTTATATAAACCATATTTTATTAAACACACATACATCACTCGTCCAGATAAACTAATGATTACGTTACAAATGAACCATTTTCAACACTTATTGCAAAAGGAACTAAATTATAATATAAATAAATATTTTCTTAATAGTTACACATCATTTGTAAAAACTACGCAAGTATTTGTGTGGAAAATCGTTCAAATGTAAACAACTTAAAGATAAATTATTATTATTTAATAATAACAAACTTCAATTAACCTTTTTTACATGTAAATGACACGTAAAAGAATATTTTTCAAAAGTTAATTTGCTTTTTTTTACTGAATTTGGAAATGATGAAGTTTCATAAGTTCATAGGTTTTAGATGGTGGCTTCAAATAATTTAAATGTGAACAAATTGACCATTAATGTTATAAAGGGTCCTTAATTTCTATTTTAAACTTGTGATGGACGCATAAACACAATTGGGTGTTTCTTCAAAAAACTTTAACATTTGTCATTATTCTGTCGCGATATTAAGCATCGTGGTAGCTTATTATCATCCTTATTTTTATCGGATTGGTTGAACGAAATTTTGGGTTTCAATCGACAGAATTGATAACTTTTGGTTTAGGATAATGACAACGTTAACTCTTTATGATTTTTTTTGGAGGTTCGCCCAATTACTAATGATTGTAGTCATTAGAGTAATCGATGTTTTAAACAATACTTGTTAGTAGAGTGTTTCCATAGCGATTTCAATATGGCGCTAAATTCTCATTTACAGTTTGCAGTTTGATAATATTAACCATAACTTCAACTTATAAAGTAGACAAAACATAATAATTGAATAACTATTTCTTGATATACTGAGCAAGAATAAGCGATAAAAATAATGACTATACATATTTAATGTATGATTGTATCAATTCTACACACACTAAACTATGATAAACCAGTTTAATCTGACCGTCGAATGTACTGAAAGATCATTCAAAGCGAGACCATGATAAACTGGTTAATCAGACTGCGGTTCCAATGACGCGGAGCGGGGCGGAGAGGGCTTAGCGGTGCACGAATAGACCAATCACTATGCTCCAAATCTCCGCTCCGCTTCAATGGAAAAGATTTCGAGCATAGTGATTGGTCAATTCATGCACCACTAAGCTCCTCTCCGCCTCGCTCCGCGTCAGTGGAACAGCAGCCTCACGGTTCGATGTGCAGAGAACCGTATCCTTAGTATGAGTGCGCGCTCGGCGCTCTGATTGGTTAGTTAATTCAAGCCGGCCAATCAGAGAGCCGAACGCGCTGCCGTTTCGATTACTTTAAACATAAAGTAAACTCGTACTAAGGTTTATTTATAGAATTGATACATTGCAATGTACTTAAAAGACTACATAAATAAATATAGCCTGTAAGACTGCATTTAAAGTTGTATTTCGACAATCTACATTTCACTACAAAAATATTTTATTGTTATTGAAAAATAAACTTTATTGCTATGGACATAGATTTCAAATTACAATGTTTTAAATGCAGTCTAACTTTAGGATAATTAGAAATAACACCAACGCTATAGTATATAGACAAAGAGAATGATTAGGTATCACTATTTCTAAGTTCTGGACGAAGTACAAGTTAAATTCGACTTAATACTATATACATTAAGTTGACTTTTAAATGACCATCCTAGACAATTTTAAACGAATGAAAAATTATGTACGTTATTCCCTATAAGTTTAAAATTATTCTTGTATCAATTCAGGATGGATGGAGAACAAAACTAATAACATGCAGCACCTTTATTTGTATTGTTTTTTGAAGCGAAAATTATAATACTTTACCCGACTCTGAAGTTTGTATATAGTTTTGAGAACAACATACCATTCTCTCTGTCTACATAACCATATAATTCGAGTTATTCAATGACTACGATGATTTTTAAACTTAAATAAATGACCACAAACAACCAAAAATCTAGTTGTCATGAGATTTCTTCGAATAAATAAAAATGTATCTTATATCGATTAATGTAAGGTTCACAATTGCATGTCATTTAGCGTCTTTAGGTCGATTTAAAGTAAGGTTACAAATATTCTTGGGTTTGACGAAATGCGTTTTAATTACTTTTGGTAGAAATTAAAATTATTGAAATGGACTTTCTTTACACAAATAAATAGAATCCCATGCTTTTGTTATATAGAATTGTTTTGGGATTTTAAAACGAAACTGAATTACGATACTAATAACACAAAACCTATCCCAAAAATAGTCCCAACTTTGATAAAGACTACATTCGGGTACCAAGTCGTGAATTTTATTAAACGATTTTCAACTCTTATACTTGTGTCATACAGTTGAAAATCTATTAACAAATCTAAGTGACTTTACTTTTCTTGAAACTAAGTTTTGTAGAATATTAAATACATTAATTAAAGAATAATTCATTTGGAGTTACAAATCTTAGAAATATATCGTTACAATTAGTCTTTTAAGTTTCATAAATTTGTAATATAAAGTCTTGGTGTTATATTTTGTATGAATACTTAAACAAACAATAAAATTATTGTTATTACGAAACCATATTGCTTTTTCTTTATTACATTTTAACATTAACACAACGTTAAATTGGTACCTTTTAGTAGAGACGTTTGTCTCTTTCCAACGCGTCTTTCTCGTATAGCGCTATCTCACTCACTCACCAGTAATAAATCTACCACCGCAAAAAATATCATTCTGTATACTTCAGACATTCCTTTTATTAAATGATAAATAATCTTCTTAATTTATTTTGACCTTAATAGGGTAGTTTATGAACAAAAATAAAAAACAAGTGAAAATGAAGCCAAAATTAGTTTCAAAATATAGTCCTATCTCGCTTATTCATACGTATTTTAATAGCGACGATGTTACAATGACGGGGCTACTATATTTTTACTCAATAGATGGCCCTAGTGTGAACATATCGTTCTTCGTCCAATAGGGAATTAGATAGTTTCATACCATTTGACGTTCAATATTTGACCGCAACTGTGATTGGACAAACAGACCTCTGGCTAGATTGGGGCCATCTAGTGAGCAAAAGATCTCTTTTCTTTTACATAGCAGTTAAAATAATAACTGTCATTCCATAATTGAAAACTAGTTCGACACAAATTACCATTTCATTTAACAACAGAGAATTTTGGCAACAACAAATTCACAACTACCCTCACAGACGAAAAAACCGAAACATTGCAAAAAAAAAAAACGATATAGGAATGTCATTGAAACCAATTAATTAAAGTTTTATTATTACTTCAATAAAGTCGCTTTCGGCTTTGCTCCTGACGTTTTTGGTAGTACATGATGCCAAGGACGACTAGTACTATGATTACTATTGCTATGGCCATCATGTATAGGAAGGTTTTGACTCCTGACATCGCTGGCTTCGAGTCCTCGATCCTCTCGCGAGGAGCCTCGAATGATGCAGCCGAAGGAATAATCTGGGAACGATCTTCGTCTTTGTTTTGCTGGAAAAATAATAAATTGAGTATAAAGTATAATTTTGACGCTGTATTGTCGTTACATTTTTATCAAAGCAATCGTAAAAAAAAAATGTTCTAAAGGAGCTATGATGGGGTTTCTTTCTCGTTCTTCTCGATTCGAAGCTACACTTTGCAACGAGCTGTCTTTGCAGAGACAGACAATTCAATTTGAAGTTTCTGATTAAGTAGACACTTAGTTAAGGAATTAAGGAATAATTGAAATAAATGCTTTTGACTTTCAAAGAAAACAAAAAAGGTGAGATTTTTTTCTATGACATTATATAGGTAGAAAGTAATGTGTATTATTTTTGTAGTATAAGTCGAGTTGAGATATCTTAGTTAAATTTATAATACGTCACATTAATTTATTTACCATACTCTTAGCACTTGGTTACATGATTTTTAGTTGATATGTATTTTTAACAAAACCCAGCTGTTCATCATATCTACAGGTTGTTACAGTTTTTTAACAAGGAATTGAGATAAAGTTTAGGTGAATTTTAAACAATTTTCAACAAGATACACTTACAGCCTCCAACAAGTCGAGCTCGAACATCTTAATGGCGATGATGTCGTGGTTGTCGCTGAGGTCGCCGGTGGTGGCCGACGCGCCGTAGAAGTACCCGGTCGGCAGCAACACATTCTCCACTTTGAAGCACTCCTTCCACGCGTTCTTGCCTTCTAAGTCTGTTGATACTGTAAGAGAAGTTATACTATTACTTAAACTAATCCTCCAGTAACGATTTGTATCAAAAACAATTGCTAAGAATTGGGTTAAGTAATCATTACCTAAATGTCTCTGAGTACGGCGGTTAGTCATTATTTGTTTCACAGGCGACTGACTTGAAAAACTGCCCCATTGGACGTATAATGACGCTCATGTTGTCAAATATTTTAATACTGCTACCAGACAACATTTGTAAAATATTTTCAGTAAATAATAATTTAGTATCCTTAAAAAATAAAGTGTAGTGATCTAAAGACGACTCGCTGCCAATAAGTCGATCTGGAAGTCAATGGAGGAGGTCTGCGTGTGGCAGCCAAACGGTCACAGCTCATAGGCTGACTGATATAATAATGATTCACCGTTTTCATAGTTCTATTTACAGTAGATTTTGTTTATGCCACGACGGTGTTAAGAAAGCACACGGCCCATCTGACGGTAAGTGGTTACCATGGCCTATAAACGCTTGCAACACTTGGGACATTACATACGCTTTGTTAAGAAAACCTATTTACTAGGTACTTCAAGAAGGATCTTTTTTTTCTATTCAAACTTTTTTTGGGGGTTTTTATCCTAAAAATGGATTTTGAAGTAACCCATATTGTAGCTTACTGGATCGAGATCTTGACTTACAAAGCGGAGGTTGTGGAGGTTTGTCCCATGACAGAATGATGACAGTAGACCAACTTACCAGTGAGCGTATCATCGACGTAAGTGATAGAGATGTGCGTGTCGTGGTTGTAGTTGCGGAACTTGGCCTCGCAGCCCGCGATCTGCGTGTGCGTGCCGTCGCGGTCGTGGTCGTAGTGCAGCGACCCGTTGTTTATCATCGCCGATATGTACGGGTGCTGGTGCTAAGGGAGGAATGGAAATATTTAAGAAAAAGATACTTGTATTATAAAGTAAAAAAATGGGAGTGTAGCTAGCTAGTTAGCTAGCAAGGTTGGAGTTGCGGACTACCCAGCGGGTTTACCGGGGCTCCGGCTCGAAAAGCAGGAGTAGGAACGGGGTGGTTTTTAGTCAGTAAGAGTCTGACACTCCCTCTCGCCTCGCCTAAGGCAGGAGAAGTCATTGGATGACTTTCCCCACTCAAAAAAAAGTTAGCAAGATTTTCAATATAGGAAAGACGAAAATGGTCAAGGAACAATTATTAGTTTCTAGCTCTTCATCAACTTGTGTAACTCATTGGAAATTGTAAAGCAACGATTACACCATTGAAAATAATCGTTACTTTTCCAAATCTGGTTTAGAAGACCACTAATGCATTTGATGGCGTTTTTTTTTTGAGGGGGAAAATCATCCAATTACTTCTCCCACCCACCACATCCCACTCGCCACCAGGCGAGGCGAGAGGGACTGTCAGATTAACTGAATAAGAAACACCCCGTTCATATATTTTTAAAACTCAAACTCAAACTCAAAATACTTTATTGCATTCCACAATGTAGGCTTAGGTGGTAAATATTTGGTAGGAAACAATTGTGGACCCTGTCGGGCACAGCAAAAGATAATACAAACATATTATGTAGAGAGGACTTTACATTAAAATTATTTATAACAGTTTAACTTAAACTAAAAACATAGATATTATTCCAACTTAAGAATTAAAATTATAGATATTATTTTTCTAGTTTTAAAGATTTATCACATAAATATTCGTCGACACTATAGTAAGCTTTTTTGAATAATAACTTTTTTAGTTTATTTATAAATAAATGGAGCTTTTTCTCATTTTTTATTGTTTCTGGTAGCACATTGTATATTTTTACTGACATTACCAGAGGACTAGTAGAGTGTATTTACCTGACAAGACCCCCAAATTTGTTACTCGTAACTTAGATTGATCCGTACTCAATAAACAAAATAACACATATATACACACAGAAACTCACATTATGAGCACCATTATGATTGCTGTAGGTATCAAGAATGATGGCCAGGCCCTGGAAGTAGTCCTTGCTGCCGAACACGGGCCCCGTCTGCATGCGGTCGCGCACGTACCATATCGCGAACCCATCGCCGAACAGGTCCTTACCACGACCGTGGACTTTGAACTGGACTTGCAGCTCCCAGTTGCGCGTTTGACATGGCTGGAAGTGAGAAAAGAGGTTGGTTAAGTTATTCTATTAGATATTATTAAGGACGTGAACATTTAAAATAGTAATAACAGAAATAGCAGCATCGCATTCAACCTGTCTGCATGTTCAAGACCTAAAATGTGATATTCACACATCACATCAACAGCCACTGCTGACCAAAGCCCTCTTCTCGCACGGAAGGTTTGAGCATTAATCACCACGCTTCCTAATGCGGGTTAGCGATTACAAACTTTTAAGTTCTGGTTTCCTTACAATGTTTTCCTTCACCGTTAGTTAGTGGTGTCTAAATAATCTTAGAAAGTACATATTATAAGTCGGAAAAAGTCACATTGGTACCTGCCGTTGGTAGGTTACGAAGCGGAACATACATATAGATAGAAATTAGGGAAAACTTATACGATATTTTATTTTTTGAAACACCTACGTACCTATTTTTTACGTAGCAGCCTACGAGAAGTTTGAGATTCACCAAAATAGCCTAACACTACAATTTCAATCTAAAAATGGAACTAATATTAAATGGAATCCATTTCGACATTCCATACGCGGAGCAACGTACGTTGTTCTAAAATTACTCTAATACATACTTACTTACTTAGCTATCTATGTACCTACCTACTAGAATATTAGCGCAGACAAAACGTTATCACAAATGACTCACAATTCACGCATTCGCTAAAATAACTGTTTACATTTACATAATAATATTTATTCAAGTAAATAGGTTTTAAGTTCATCATTAGTAAACTATATTGTGTAGGTAAATAAACAAACGGAGTAGAATTGACACGAGTTGAGTTTTGGCGATAACACCTATTGTAGTTGCCAAATTCAATAGTTCTTTATTATATATTTTTTTGGGTACTACGTCCGAACGGCCCAAATCCAATGGCCCATGGGTCGTTCGGACGTAAACAAAAATCAGCTACGTCCGAATGACCCACTCAAGGAAAAAAAGAAGGAAAACAAATGAGTAACTACATAATGTACATTCGGGTGCAATGTATATTTGGGTACGGTTGGTGTATTTTGGTAGTATTTACCCGACTGCGCCAGAAGGAGGGTATGTATGTATGTATGTATGTATGTATGTATGTATGTATAATTGTTTGGCACGCTCTGCAGCCTAAACGGCTTGATGGATTTTGACTTGAGAGGTGTCGTTAGATTCGTATTTACTGTGAGAGTGACACTGGATATATAAAAATAATAAAAAATCAAAATGGCGGATTTTTTTTTTTTTTTTAATCAGTATATAGTAATTATATATTTTATGTCGTAAATATTAATAATATAATTAAAAAAAATATATACATAAATATATATATCAATATATTAAAAATATTAATAATATTTTTTTTTATGTTAATATAATGTTTGCGAATGTACTTTCTAATAATTTTTCATTTATTTTAACTAATCATTTGTTTTCCTTCTTTTTTTCCTTGAGTGGGCCATTCGGACGTAGCTGATTTTTGTTTACGTCCGAACGACCCATGGGCCATTCGATTTGGGTCGTTCGGACGTAGTACCCATTTTTTTGTCTTATTTCTGCATTGTTTTTGTTACCTATGTTGACTGTATATTTTCGAAAATATGTGACGTTATATTTCCATTGTCTTTAAAAAAAGAAAAAGTCACTGAAAATTTTAATTAGCTGAGAGTTTGGGTGGTGATTTTTTTTCACCGAACGCGATCTTCTTTCATTTTCTTTTAACGTAAAACAAACTCGTACTACGAGTACTGGAGAGCGCCCTAGACAAGCACTTCATAGCTGCCCTTAATTTTTCAAATACAAAACTTTATGGACACTGGCATGCGCATCCCGAGACGCATCCTCTGTAACCTGGCGACCCTGACCTAGGCACTGGGTACTGGTTTAATCCGCCTGTGTACTGGGTAGTATTATTTCCTTCCTATCCTTGACTCAAACACCCAACTAGAGCCTATACAAAAAACTACTTAACTTTTATATTTTTGACCTTAGCACGTTATTAGGGCCATTACACACCAACTACTAGTAATTAATGGTAATGGTTGAATCTTATTAGACTTGATACATAAAATATAGTGCAGACAGGAGTTTATTAATGGTAATAAAGTCTTATGATGGTACAAGACTAACTGCCGCACTTAGTCATTTAATAATTACTTCAACTATTCCTTAGTAACGATTTTGTATGGAAAACAATTGCTAAGGACTGGGTTAAGTAACCATTAAATTACTCTGAGTACGGCAGTAACTATGTATTCTATAATCTTATCATTTTAATTGTTAAGAAGTATGCCAAGGACCGGGCAGTATTCCAAACTTCGTTATATTTTTTTTATTGGTAATTCAGGCGTTTGGCTAATATCTCGCCTAGTGGTAAGCTATGATATTGATTATTATAACCGACTGCACTCGTGTTGTCGGGATAAAAACAAGCCTATATGTTATTCTACACCATGAAGCAAATACAAAGAGGTGTCATAACTGCATTTCCCTTTAACATAATGCGTGACAGTTTACGGGGAACGCGAGGCGTTAAAACCATGCCTCTCTATTTTCCATCTAGCGATCCGATATTTCAAAAACGTTGCCACTTGGCAACATTTTAATGTGCCACTTTCTGAGCGCTTACAACCAATCCAAACCTTTTTACTAGTAATCTCATTGGGCAGGGTAGATTTTTTGTGTCACAGTACACAACTACATTATGGCATCTCTTCTTGGTACTTGCTTCATGTTCCAAACTACATATAATCACTTTTCTCGCCACGCTCACGCCAAATCTCATTCAGATTCGTTCAGCACTTTTTGCATGAAAGAGTAGTTAACAAAAAATTCTTATGAACGTTTTCCTCTTATAAAAACCTCCTATGATATAAAATTCAAAATAGCTTGAATAACCTATAGTTAAAATAAACAGGTATTATCGAGTTCAGGTAACTATTTATATTATTTCTTTATCGCAAAGTCAAAGTAATATAATTGATAGGGAAACTTTTAATTAACTTGCATACAATGGCATACATAAGTCGGGTTTTACTGTTTATACCAAAGTAATGTATGATGCAACGTCACGCCTTTTATTCCCGAAGGGGTAGGCAGAGGTGCACATTAAGGCACGTGATGCCATACAATGCATACTGGGCACAATTGTAGACTTCGTACTAGGTTGGGAAATTTTTGAAAAACCGAAAAAACCTCAGTAGTACTTTGCACGACCAGGGAACCTTAATCTACTATTAGCAATGTGTGATACACTTTTTAAACAAAATCCTGTGGCAAACTCGCTATCCACCGGACTGATTTCCCAGTGGTAGCTCGCGCCGAGTGCATGCGAATATCGCCTAATGATGGTTGACTTTTTACCCGACTGCCAAGGAAGGGTTATTGAACTTTGTTAATTGTACATTTTATGTATAATAGGCAAATATGTATTATTATCATCGCTTTGAGGTAAAAGGTAAGGGAATAATATATAATTTCCCACTAATTATGAATACAATTTGATGTCATGTTCTCACATTGTAACATACTTTTAAGGATTAATTAAATGTGGGTGACGAACGAATATAGGTCATGAAGTCAGGCCTGATATTGTTTTGTAAAACAAAAGAAGGAATAAACCTCATTGGTAAAGTGTTTATAAAATTTCCCATGAGGACTCCGGGGAGGGTTTGATATATGTGTACCGTTAAGCATAAGTGACAAAAGGCTCGCATTTTTATTTAATACTAGTTTCTGCCAGCTGCTTCGTCTGCGGTCCTTGGGATAAGAGTATCCTATCACCCAAATCGACTCATACCCTGTATACCATATTTTATCAAAATCTATTCAGTAGTTTCAACGTAATTGACGGACAAACATACAAACAAACAAACTTACACTGTAATTTATAATATTAGTGTGAGAAATTACTGACATACTTAATTGCTTCTGCCTAGCCCCCAGTTTAAAACAGGACAAGAATGCGAGATATAACGTTAACATGAATGTCATAAATTACAATAACTAACAAGAATAACTAATAACTAGGCATAGTTTACAAAATGTAAAACTAATTTCAGTTCAAAGCATAGTAACTATAACAAAAGTATATGAACCGTGAAATTCTATTGAAACTCCATTGAAATTGAGCATAGCCAAGTATTTAAACAACTAGACATTACACAACTGTAATTTCTATGCCTTTGTAATAGGATACAATTTAGATTGAAAGAGTGTTGTGTGACCTTGTACTGAATAATTACTCTCATTGCAAAATCAAACAATCATTAGGAAGGTCATGGTTTTTGTAGTTTTCACTATCAGTAGTGTAGTATTTTAGGTTTAAAAAAAATATTTTGAATGTTCTAGAGCAAGCTAGTGATAGGTAGAAAACAAAACGAGGTCTGTAAAAAAAAATTAAAATGACCCAAGGCACCTCCCGTTTCTGTCCAATTAATACCACGGTCAAAGCTCGAACTGAATCTTAAAGAAGTGACAGGAGCAACAGATTTCAATAAAAGTCACAATTTTTATGAGAACTAACTCGACTTTGGAAACATATTAGTGAGGGACCAAATGTATTAAAACAATAGTGGTCAATAATCCAACAAAAATGATACCAAAGTGGTCCTTGACCTACAAAAGGTTGAGGACCACTGTTCTCGAAATCCAACTTCAAAATATGTAGTTAAGAAAAAGTCAGGAGAAAAGAGTTCTACAATCACTAAGACTTTTATTTGAATAACCAGCCCTATAGATTGTGGTCTTCAGTTAAAGTTAACTGTTAAGCTATACAGATATGATACCAATTTTTTATAAGCCAGTAAACGAGCAGACGCATCACTTGAAAGTAAGACACTTGAAACACCAGAAGCGTTACAAGTGCATTGCCGGCCTTTTGGGGGCGTTAGGAATCGAAATCTGGAGTTGGGAAGATTGGAAAGGGGGTAATTGGGCATTCGGTAACTTCAGTCACACAACATAACACAATGCAGGCGTAGTTTGTCAGAGGCATTGACGTAAAATAAAGAGAATAGGTACACTAATTGTAAAAATGTATATGTTTTAGTCACAATATTATTATTGTGATTTAACGTGAAATATTTACATTAAATACACCGATGCCATTGTAATAACAATAAAGAAAGCCTACCTATTGACAAATAACATAGTTCTGGTTAAAATCACATGCAGTGACACATTGATTATGAATCACACCTTTGTCATCTTATCAATATTCTACTAATATTATTAAGAAGTGCTTATGTTTGTTTGTATTTCAAATTGCAGTAGTCAACTTATGGCATGATGTGTCTGAGGAATGATATCGATCTGTTACACACTTTAAACTAGATATTTTGTGATCACATTATGTTGTCTATAATTTAATAGATATTGTCGTTATAAGTCTCATGGCTTTGGCATAATTTTTGAAGTTTTTACAGTCATTGTGTACCCTGTGGCTGTTTAAGGGTTAATAACCAATGTCAATTGAAAATTGGATTGAGATACGACATATTTTTTTTTACATTGTTTTTCAGTCTGTGTGTGAAGTCATGAATAACAACTAGGTAATTTTATACTGTATCTAGAAATAAGTATAGATATATATCACAGAAGGCTAATAGCCTCATAACATTATTGACTTTGTAATCAGAAAACAAAGCATTTACATTAGGACATTAACCAGTTTCATTTGTGTCTTTGTTCATTTGTAATTTGGGTTTCTAAAGTACAATAGAACATTAAATCATTAATATTTTTTAAGTAATTTACTAATAATGGAGCTCAGAATTGATCCATCATCAACTTTAATAAAATTAAGGAATGATAGTTTACTTTACAGGATCTTATTCATGCATTTTTCTTTTTAATTGACTTTAAAAGGAAAGTAGGTTATCAGTTCGACCTGTATGTATGTATGTAATGACGCAAACAAGCAGACAAATCACCTGATGGTAAGCAATTAGCGCCGCCCATGGACACCAGAGGTCTCACAGGTGGGTTGCCTGCCTTTTCTGAACATTTATAGTTTGCTCTATGCTTAACTATTTCACTGAAACTACGGCATGGCAGTAAAATTGAAAAGTCATAAAGGTAAAACCATTTTCAGATTGTTTATCTAAATTAATCAGAGAGGTTGAGATGCATTGGAACACTTTTATAGAAGAGGTAAAAGAGTTTCATAATTCTAGGTCAACTTGCTTTTGACATTACTTTTTGGGTTCTATGTAGGCTTAAAATAGTTATTATGATGAAAGAAGATCAACAGTAATATATAACTAAGAATACCTACATAATTTACAAAAACGAAATCATTAATCAAGAAGTATGCAAGCTGTGTTCGAATAACGTGTCTGGTTGGCAAGTAAAGTAAATAAAAATGTAATTTGAATATTCAAATTCATTAATCAAATGAGACAAAATAAAACATCTGAATAAACACTGTCTGAAAAGGCATGTGAAAACGCTGGGAGACGAGAGCAACTACATTGTATTGTGACAATTACATGTGTATAGAATTTATGAGAATTTGCCAACTTCGCCCAGCTTATCTCTAGGTGCAGATTAGCCGCCTCGTGGCGCTGTGTCTATATTAACATTAACAACACCTTATCAACATGCATTAATTCACACATTTATAATTAAACACAACTTTTACTTACAACTGTGTTCCAAATCGCTCCAGACTTCGATTGCAGGTCCGGAGTTAGTCTCACGTAGTTCGAAGTCACTATAGTGTTACCTAAGAAGTCCCAGTAAGGCACCGAATACCCACCTCCTGTAGTTCATTGATAATTTTATTGTTAGTGCAAATTATTCGACGTAAGATCAAAGTCACCGGGAAGAGGTCACTCACCTTGGTACGGTTTTGTGAGTGAATGTTCTCGTCTTATGTAATCCCTTGTGTTCCATTCTGCTACAATAGAACTAATTAAAATAGATACTAAGAACAGTTGCCCCCAATAAAGCTTTTCATAAAACATTTTCGTAATTTTCTAGACGATGCACTAATAGATGACAAGACAAACGCCAAATCATGGCAGCCGAAGCCTAGTGTTGTCAGTCCAACGCGTCTTGATACTACCATTGCCATGCACTAATATAAAATATCATTTTTTATTATAAACATTAGTGTAGTTATTCAGAAAAAATATAACTTTACGATGCAATATCATTTCTCATAACCATATTTTCGTTTTTAATATAAAAGATAAAATTATGATTTGAAATTATTTAATGATTTTAGTAGCTTTTATTTCATTACTTGGCAACATAAAGTTAACTGTCAAATAGTTGTCAAATTAGTTGGAGTATGTGTCCAGAGATGGCGTTACTCACTATCACTTAATAAGACTTTACTCCTGTAGATGGCGCTATTAAAGAAAATAAATTCACTTGTAAAATTATAATAATTTTGTGATTATTATTTGCATTTGCTGAACAATTGTCAAAAGTACCGTACAAATAAGCCTTGTCAGTCAAGTTCAACGAAAGAGCAGATCGTGATAATAAAAAATATGACTCGTAAATCGACATGCACGGCAAATCGCATCCGCAAATTGCACCTGCGGCGAAATATTGCATGCGATCAAGCGAATAACGTGAACGAGGAGCCATGACAAATAAACTGCCGTTATCGGTCATTTAATATAAGTACGAACTGCTAGCTTCCGTATGATTTATAAAGAGTGTCTTCTCTTAACTTATAGTGTTTGTTTAATTTTAATATAGGTGCATGTTTACGGAGAATATAATTTCAAATAGGTACCTATGTTACCTATTTGCAGCAGTTCATACTTCATAGTACTTCCACATAAAATGTATACTAGTCCAAAATAGATTTATGGCCAAAATTACTAACCAATCCTACCTAATCCAGAATATCTAGATCAATCATTAGGATCAGGTACGTTGCTTTTTAATTTATTTTTTGATGTAGGCTGAATTACCTATGTTTGTAGATTAATAAATTAATTGAAAATGTTCAATATTTTAGGTCATAAACCGAACAAAATAATTGATTTCCAATCGTTCAATTTACCAATTATATCGAACATGATTCGTTCACAAAACAATCATTTTCAAATTTCAATCATTTATTTAATTATGAATTTTAAATTATAATGCAACGTCACATTTTTAATTTTAAAAGATTTAAAATTGTGACGCTGCATTATACAATAATAAATTAGCAAATATAAGCCCAGATTTCCACACAATATTTTTCTTCACCGCTTGTCAGTGTTGTTTAAATAATCTTAGGAAGTAAATATAACTCTATACATATAACAGTAAACTAGTTTTAAAAATAAAAATACGTCATTATTATTTGAAGGGAATATGCATATAAAGGTACTTTCCAACTGACGCACCCCCACTTTCACTGACTTTGCTACAGTAATAAAGTTCTTTAAGGTCAAAACCGCACATGGCGGAGGTTATTGACCTTTAGTTGGCAACTTTTACCATACATACATACATACATACATACATAGGCATCGATTTTCGAGACCCGCGTAAATCGTATAGCCCAAGTTTTCGTATAGCCGTAAAGTTACTTGTAGAATATAATAACTATATATGGTACCTATCTTGAAATGCAGTCCTCTATAATTTGCACTCATTTTGATAATAATCTTTGATACAAATATATGTAGTTATAAAAGTGAAAGGGTAGGTATATTATTTACCTACCGCCTGACGCAGGTGCTTACCGGACATGGAAGCTTCGGTAGGTTCCTGTTTCTGATTGGGCGGGAGGAAACGCCCGGGTGTCATCACTGCGAAGACCGCCCGGAGGACACGGTGGAACATACGCTTGCGGTCTGCCCTGCGTGGGCTGAGCACCGCCGTGTCCTCAGGGATGTGGTCGGCGACGGCGCCCTCTCGCGTCCGGCACTGATACAAGCCATGGTGCGGAGCGAGGGGGACTGGGATGCCGTCTCCTCCTTCTGCGAAGCAGTCATGCTAGCTAAGGAGGAGGCGGGGCGCGTGAGAGAAAGAACCTCTTCACGCCCCAGCCGTCGCGAGAGACACTCCGGGCGTCGGGGATCGCGCGACGATCTCCGGCCACCGTAAGTGCGGGTCTGCGGACGACGAGCAAGGGTAGCTCGCCGCCCGACCAGAACCAGACCCGTGCGTGCGGCGCGTCGCGTTCTGCGCGCGCCTCAAAGAGCCATCAGACCACCACAGATGGGGCCCAGTAGGGCTGATGCCTAATCCGGAGCTGCGGACAACCTAGCGGGTTTACCGGGGCGTGTCATCCGGCTCGACGGGCAGGAGTAGGAACGGGGTGGTTTTTAGTCAGTAAGAGTCTGACACTCCCTCTCGCCTCGCCCAAGGCGGGAGAAGTCATTGGATATTTTCCACCCTAAAAAAAAAAAAAAAAAAAAAAAGGTATATTATTTATTCCTAAAATGGTACAAAAGGTACCGACCGAAACTGTATACATATGACATATTAATATGCAAAAATGATGCCTGTTCACTTTACAGATCTCTAAAAATATTACCTAACCTTAACATTACATAGAAATATGTTTTGAGCTGTGGACTACCTTGCGGGTTACCTGGGCTTCGGTTCGCCAGCCTATTAGTGGCCACAGCTGATCTTAGGAGCCGTGGAGGTGGTGGCCTGTGGAATTGATTTTAAGATATATGCTGCTGGCTGCAGCACTATGCGGTGGCCTCCTCTACAGAATTTAAAAGATTTAAACTTTTGGCAAGTTGGATGGAGAACTCAATTAAAAAGGCTTATCAGAGGTTCAGGATTATCAGAGAACGCTGCAGGCTACAGCCCAGTCTTTGTCAAATGTGTAGTCTAGTAGTAGTGGGTCGGTAATTCGTACTCCCGAAAACAGTATAAGTGGTGCTGAACTAGTGCTGGTGACAAATGCATTTTTATTTTTTACTCTACCGACATAGCTTACAGTTTACTTTCAAAATAATCCATAAATTCACAATGATGTTCTTAATAAAAATACTTTACAACCGTGGGAAAACTATACCAGTCCGTGTCATTACCAATCAAATTAATTTCCAGTTCATCATCATGAATATGAAGTGCCATATTTCCACTTTCTCTCATCAAATCTATTTATAGAATGATAGAATGCAGTTTCCATTTCCAGTCGCACGGTAGGTACTTCCATAAATAATGAGAACAGCTGTGATGTGATGTTTTGGACGAGATCAACGAAAGTAGGCGCGTGAAAGGTGTGTCAAGAACGAATAGAAATGAAAGAAATTATGTTGATACAAATTATGAATGTTACGCTTAATTATCAAAAGGAGGGCAATGAACTCATAACAAGTTTAACATCCAATTTCCGCCAGTTATGTTGAGTAAAAAGTTTTCCTTTTCCCGTAGTAGATACATCGCTCGCGTCACTAAATATGTCAAAGAATTGTATATCTGTAGTTACTATATCATATTTTGGCTACTAACTCACGTAGGGGCAAGCCAAGATGCGGCCAACGATGAAGCATGTTTGTCCATAACCTATTCACTCGGGATTGGAAGATACCCAGGTTGTTCTTTCTGGAAACTTCAGTGTCCATCCCATACATTTGATGACTACTAACTCTATCAGCCATTCACATTAAAATAAGGCTACCAGACCAATCTGATTTCTACCTTAAATCCTCACTATATTAACTCCACTTTTGAATGCACTGTAGTAACCATGGACAGATGGTATAGTTATGTCTTGGTAGTAGTAAGCATAGAATACTTAGGTGCATATGTATGACTTAGAAAATATCTAAGTGCATTAGTATTGTTTTGCTCATTGCTTTTCTAAAATGTGAAATCTAAGGGCAGGGCGCTGCGTGGGCTGCCAATTGACACATGGGAAACTACATTGTTTGCATGCTACTTATTAAATGCGTTTAGGTACCTACATTTATTCAACTGCAATAGTTTTGTGAGTAGTAAGCAGAGATGATAAAATAGCGAAAGATACAGCTAAATTTAGCACTTGTTTTTTATTCTTCTTTGTTTAAAATTATGTGTTTTAAAAGACAGGATTAGACTGATAATAATATAATATCTATTACTTAACAAGTAAAATTGAAGGAAGTTCACAATATTATAAGAAACGGAAAAATAAAGCATTCAAACCTTACTCCGCATCGCACCATGCATCGGAAATGACTAGCGTCACTAGCTAGCAGCATATTGCTACGTTCTACAGTAAGTATCTACTAATTTTAAATATGTACAAACTGTGTATTTATTTTCTATGTTTTTAAAACAAAATTATGACGGACATTTTCTATTAAACGTATGACTTTTCTATAGCCGCGTCGAAGTCACCGTCCCGTCGTGCTCCGCACAGCGGCTGTACGTCTCGAGTCCGAGCTCCTACCAACCTGAATACCTTATTCCCGGCTCTCTCCTGGTACTTTTACCTTCGACGCCTTCGACGTCACAACTTTCTACAGGCGTAGGTTAATGAAAGTGACGGATAAAATCAAAAGTGGAAGCACCCTGAAGGCCGACCACTCGACCTACGACAATACACACATTTAGGTCAGAGAAAGTGGAGAAAGTCTATATTTGACCGTGATCTACTCTTCATCCTCTCCCTAGATATTTTTATCGTGTTCTTGACATTAAACATTCACTTTTATACGTCGTTTTATACAAAAACCGACTCTATACACGTTAATTTTAATGCCAGTATCGCGTGTGTCCAATGTGGGTCACTAGCAACAATGTTCTTATGATTGTGTTTTAATGATGATTTCTTTTTGATCTTTTTAATTTGGAATAACAACAGTAAGTAGTGGAGAGGTGATACATTCTCGGCTGTGGTGGACATAATGGTGACTTCACAGTTTGCACACCGGTGTGAAGTAGAGAGCCATCGCGATGGTTGCGTGTCGTGGAACCTGCGCCTGCGACTAGATTACAATTCTCTGCAGTCGTCGATTTCACATTTCGTTGTCTCGAAGCAATCGTAAAACTCGAACAATACGTAGGTATACAGCAAGAGAAGTGCATAGGCGTTGCATTTGTCTAGAGTGTTCGGCCGGGGAAAGATCGTGCGCCCGCCGAGATTTTCACCGCTTTCTATACACTTTCACTTCCGAGCCACACAGACGGGCAGACAGACAAAACGACTATAACACGAGCTATTTATCGGAACTGTGTCGGTGACTCAGTACGTGTTTACAAACTGATGCTGGTTTAGAAGGAAAAAGCCGATGATGAATGGACACGCTCCGCGATACGTGGACGATGCGAGGAATGGCAGCACTACACGATCACACACGACTGCTTGTTAACTATGTTTTCATCTCGTTACTAATGTTTTGATGTTCATTGCTCCAGGCTGAATCAGATTGATAGTGTTGGACTGAGAGACGCAGAATATATTCATGCTACTATTTGTCAATGCAAAAGAGATGATCAACGCCGGGAAGGGCTGGTTTATGGCTGTGTCTATTTCTATCTTGTGAACGGATGGACTATGGACTGATTATATTACCATCAATAACTAAAAAAATGATGGGAATATTAGATCAACATGCATTGTCCCACAAATACGATTTACAAGTTTAGAGTACATTTTTTGATTAGAACGAAGTGGCGAAGTAGCTTTAACCTCTTTCCTGTCGGTATATGAGACACAATAGGGGATCTCGCGTAGATCTTTGTAAGAGTATGAGTATGATATTGAGACCCAGCAATACTTTGCCCGGTAGTCGCACTTACGACCACTCGGCCAACGAGGCAGTACTCTACTAACTAGACACCGGATCAATATAATAATCTATAAATAGATAGATTACGTAATGTTATCTATCTATATATCTACTTATAACATAACTATTCCGCAACCCAAGGAAATAAATGTCAATACATAATTTAAATGGATATTGAAACGATATACCTTATAATGGACAGTATTTACAACATAGAATAGGTGGGTAGTGGCTATCTAAGTATATACATACATACGTGTATAACAGGTTTTGTTTATAGTTCTAATGACCTTTTGTAGAAAGAAAATAAAGGCATCATGTGATAGGTGAAAAAGTTTGAATGAAGTGTTAAAATTGTTTGTATATATTTATGTGAATGTCGTGGTGGCACGAAGGGTTTAAAACCTACCAACTGCAAGTACCAACGTGACTTTTTCCGAGATAGGTATATGTAGGTATGTAGGTACTTTCTTAGATTATTTAGACACCACTGACAAACGGCAAAGGAAAACATCGTAAGGTAACCTGGGCCTGGAAACCTTCTTATTTCTATTATTAAGTAAGAAAATAATAACGTTAAAGTATCATTTGTAAAACGAGAATGCCTGATTTGATTTTCATGAGACCTAAAATTATTTAAGGGAACAGAGAGTAAAGTTTCCTAAGAAAAGAAGGGTCCTTCGACCAGGTGAAGTGATAATTTCTGGCACTCAATATCTGCAGCAATGTAGTTCGTTGAAAATATATAAACAAAATGAATGCGTACTAATAAAATTTGATTGCCTGTTTGTAATAAAACAAATTATTTTTATCATTAATTGAAGTATGAAATTCATTCAGCCCGCGAGATCGGTCATTGACCCCGACCGCGATGCGTTTCCTTTTTAAATATCGAATGCGTATGCGCTCCACATTTTGACACTTTTCTCTTTAACAAAGTAGGTATGTTGATATTTTTTACCACGAATTTTATATTTTTGTAGGTACCTGATCTGGGTTTGGTTTGGCTGATCTGGAAGTCGTTAGGGGAGGCTTGTGTTCAGCAGTAGACGTCTTCTGGCTGATAATTATGATGATGAGGATGATGACTTGGCCAGCTCTATCGCGCATTCTCCAGCTAGATATATGGTGATGTCCATAAAGTGGTGAAGAGATGAAGATCGAGTCCATAGTCCTGATTGATAGTTATTGGCGGGGCCTGGGTCCAAGTCCAGGAAATTGCTGATATTACTGGTAATGATGTTTTTATCACCACTGCCATAATTGTATATGTGAACTTGTATGTTTATAAACGCACCCACGACACAGGAGAACATTCTAGGGCGGGGCAACGTTTAAAAAATTAACACATTTTCGTTTTACCAATAATGGATGGGGTACAATGATTTAAATAGATCTTCAAAAACTAAATAGCCACTAACAAAGTTATAAAGAAAAGTTAGTATTAACCGGCTGTAATCTGAAATCTGATATACTGATATTTATAAAAAGCCTACGTAAAAGTGTATAGATGAGACAATACACTATTTATAGTTTGTTTTGTATCGATCCGTCTGTGGGCGACTTTCTGTTCGATTCGATATAATATGGAAAATCTGTTGGCTGTGACGTCATGCATTCCTTAAGTGGCTTTTACTTAAGTTACATTAAATTATGTTTTTTTATGGAGTAGGGGCTAAACGAGCAGACGCGTCACCTGATGGTAAGCGATCAGCGCCGCCCATGAACACCCACAACACCAGAGGCATCACAGGCGGTTTTCCGGCCTTTTTAAAAGGAATACGCTATTTTCTGTTTCTTGGTTTTCGAAATTTGGAAATTATGAAATGATCTTCTTCATCTATTATTTAGGTAACTAGTCCCAACTTGGCATTACACTGATGGACCTGTTATGCTTTCTATGTTCTATGTAATAAGTGAATCGACTGTCGCCATAATAGGTTTAATACAAGGAAACCATTAATTACAACCGGTTAAGCTTTGGTGCATTTGGTTTAATATATAACTATGTATTTTTATTACTTGGCTTTGTTTTTTCAACGCAGCGATTTTATTTATTTCTGGTATGATATCTGTATACGAAAATAATTTCGATCACTTTTTGGGTATCGTATCTAAGTCGTGGATCATATCCAAGACCTTTTTTAAGGAGGGCAAATCATTCAATGACTTCTCCCGCCTTGGACGAGGCAAGAGGGAGTGTCAGACTCTTACTGACTAAAAACCACCACGTTCCTACTCTTGCTTTTCGAGCCGGAGTCCCGGTAAACCCGCTAGGTAGTCCGTAGCTCCGGATCAGGGCCCGAGAACTTTACGCTTTATATAGAGGTAGTTAATCTATAGAAATATAGAAGATTTTATAGCCTACAGATGTGCCTTGCGGAAATACTAATAAAATACAAGATTATACTAAAGTTGATGTGGTCACAAATTGATTGGGTATCCATCCGTTGAAGGTCGTTGACCTGAGACGATGGGTTCAACTTAACGTCATATTTTGATGTTAACTTGGAAAATATGACGATTTTGACGTTTTGCGGAGTTAATGCGGTGTAGTGTGTAAGAAAGTTTTAACATATAGTACCCTAACCAAATAAGGCCTATGCCCCAATAAAGCCTATTTTGAAAATTTCCCTCTTCCCGATGTCAAATGGTCGCCAAAGTTTGTAGAAGTGTGCATGCACATTACTTAACTAATTTGAGCACAGCAAGCAACCCGTGCCGCGATTATGTTGGAACCTACAGACGAAAACAATCACGACGTGGAGCGCACTTTAGTTTTTATAAAATTCGAGTAGCGTAAACTGTTAGTATTTTTATATTTATCAGTATACGACGTGCCGTGTTTTGTCTGTATGACAATTATACATTTAGCCATCTCCTCACATTAGTGAAATAGCTATAATATCGGTGTATTTCATATAATCGTTGTTTTGTTTACCTATGTGCCATGCCCTAATAAAGCCTACAAAAAAAACGTGTAGGCCTTATTACGGCATAGTTGTTTTTCAGTAATTTCAAAGAAAACGGATCACCAGCTTCTGTCAAAAAGAAAGCCAATGGATTTTGCAAAAGATGGAAAACGCTGTTAAAATGGTAGAAAGGGGTAAACGGGGTGAATAGATACAGAAAAGGGGTGAATGGATATCGGGAAATTCTTCATAGTATCTATTCACCCTTCGAATTTTATACACCCTGTTTTACCCGGTAGGCTGCTGCAGCCAGATATAACATCCAAAGAAGTACGCATCATCTAAAGAGTGGTTTCCACTACACGAAAGCTAGGTCGGTCGCTAAATTGGCTACAGAACAAGAAGTTATTCTCATTCGTTTGACTGATGCTGGGGTGCCGATGACTTCAAAGATGTTACTTGGGTATTACATGATGAGAAACTCGTTTAGCCTGATGTATAATGACAAAAATTAATTAATAAGATCTCATTACATTTATTATAAGCATTGACAAAGTTTTGTTATAATTAAGAAGTTGAATACTTACTAGTTTTTATTTAGGCCTTATTAAGACATAGGGTTCCCAATAAGGCCAAAGTGACACTTTAGTTATTTGTGTTTATAAAATTGTAAATTTTGTTTCTAAAGCCATTTTGATTCCATTATTACAAAGTTTAATAAATAAATATAAGATTTTGAAATTATCAGCCCATTGTCATTTTAAACCTACGAGCTAGGCGGTAATAAAAATAAGGTAGGCCAACCGTGCAGTCTTATACTAGCACCTTAAACAAGCATAGTTAATCATTTGCAGATACTGATTCTAGTAATGATGATCATGATGCTGATGGTTGTTAAATACGGAGTATGGTGATGGTCCAATTCCTGGGTCAGGCAAAGCAAGGTGTCACTGGTTCAATACCCTGATCAAGCAGGAGAAAGAAATTTACATTAGTACACCAGAATCTTGTACTCTTAGTACGAGTTTTCTTTACGTTTAAAGTAATCGAAACGTAAGCGCGTTATCACCATTCCTACCTGTATTATGCAGTACTTAAGTGATAGATGAGATATAATATTATAACCTTCAAGAAAATGCGTACTCCTTTATAAAAGGCTGGCAATGCCCGTGTGACTCTGATTGGCCGGCTCGAATAAACCAACCAATCAAAGCAAACTCATACTAAGGCTACAGATAATAAAGTCATCTTATACGTCACTACAAATAATTTGTTCCCTGCCAATTCCCATTTCCGTCTGCAGCGTGAGTATATAGCCAATAAATCAATGTATTAGTATGAATTAAGCTTCTCATCCTACGCGGACTCGACTACGGAGCAAATCGATTACGTTGAATCGATGCCTGGTAGGCGTTAATCCGACAAAGTAATTAGGAATATCGATTGTAATCGATGATGTTGATATGGGGTAGGCTGATGTGCAGGTCTTTGATGTAGGCTCCCACTTTTCGCTAGTTATGCAGAGCCCTATGTAAAAGGGGGTTAGCCTTTTGCCTATATATAGGTAACGGGCACATTACCTAATCAGGTGCAATGCCTACCTACTGATGCAACTCAAAATTCCTTGATGCAGTCGCGGAAGTGAATCTGGAAAATCTGGGTTTTCAAGAAAGAAAGTAGGAAATGAATGTTATCCTTGGTAGATTGCTTGGTAGGTCTAGATAAAAATGTAAACCCCCTAGGGAATAAGCAATTTGTATCTAATCAATTTTATACCTAATGTGAGCCAATGACGGTAAACATAATAATAAAAAATGAGGTAATAAAGAATATTAGGCTCATACATACAAGATACGCGCGAAAAACATAACCCTTCCTTGGCAGTCGGGTAAAAAGCGCCTAGGTATAATTTTCTTTACTGTCTTTAATGAGTTTCCCTAAAACCTTCTCCTAAGTCTGAAAAAAACTATGCTGAAAACCGCATCAAAATTAGTTCAGCCAAGTGCGAGCTAATCGCGTACAAACATACATACATACAGCTCAAATTGACAATCTCCATTTTTGAAGTCGGTTAAAAATATATTATAATTTTAAACATCTGCCATCCTTATTTTTTAAGCAAACGATAAGAAAGGAATAAGTATCCATGGCAACACTCACAGAAAAATAAAGCGATCAGTACCTTGTTTGTGGTAAACTCTATTGTCAATGTCAATTACACATACTCGTTGAAAAACTTTAATCTACTTCTTTACCCGAGGCTAAACTAAATAAATATTGAAACCAGCCTGTCCCTATTATCTCAGAAATGGTGTGAAGATAATGATAATGCTTCTAGACTAACATTTTATAAATACATCCCAAGTTATCTACACCTGTAGCATTGTTCGAGACAGGTGCCTCACTCATTTCGCGACTACAAGCCGCGCTTTCCATTTCATTGCGTTTTTTCTTCACTCAAACCACTCACAGAAGACAAATTAACAGTCATTGTATACTATATTTACGACTGTAATCGCACACCGCCACAAAAAACGTAAAGGCATAGTTCGCTCAACAGCCACTACTGAAAATTACCTCGTATGCCAAGTTATGTTGGTTTATTTTGATTATATATACATATAGCTATGTTACATAGGTTTGCGCATAGATATAAATAACTAGGCGCACAACACAGACAGGTGGTTCAGGTTATATGAACCCGCCGGCTTGGTGTGACCGCGAAATTATTTTCAAGACTACACCAACCTCGAGCGCACACAAACATACAGCAACGCCCATCCGCACACACGTCTCACTACTAACGTGCGAATGTAGTGGTAGTCGTGAGAAACTTGCTGTTCTATTCCAAAACGACACATAAACTAGACACTTGCAAATGAAAATCGACCCTGATTACTCGACTTACTGATTACATTCGCCGCACCACCGAAACGTGTTCGCGTCATTTCATTGACACGATGCGTATGGTAAAGTTGCTATCTTGTTCGTAATGTCCGCGAACGGAGGTACATTCAACTTTTAGCCCAGTAAACTCTCGAAGTTCGTTCACCCACTGCTTGTCAACTGACGTAAAGAGAGTGAGACGGTGGAATCGACAGATAGCGGTGTCTCTGTCCCGCGGTATGTTCAAGTTTAGAAGTTTTTATTGAGCGTACGGCTGTCGAAATAGTTTACTTTTGTTTTGGTTATGCTTGCCTGGTACTTTTGACGGTTTACGTTGGCTATATCGATAGATAACGTGACTATGATGTGTTTGCGTCACGTTTCAGTTGTCGATGATCGGATATTCGTATAGAGAGGGGACTTTGGATAGGTTTCGTAGCAAATGGAACTATATTTTACTGAAAGAAACGACTGTATGTAGGACGTTTGGTATTTACTTTAGACTCTAAAGTTTAGAGTAAATTGTTAAAAAGTATCAACATTGTTGTGACTAATTAGAAACTAACATACAATCCTAAAACACTAATCCCAAGCCTGTGAAGATTTTTCATTAAATTCGTAGCATCAACTTTTCTTTCTTAACACCAAAAGAATGATTAAAACCAAGACGCGTGCAAGCTACGTAGCGTCGCCATGCCCGAATTCACTGGCAGCAAATTACGAAACCTCGCCGCATTGCTGATACGGCCCTCGAATTTATATCAACGTGACTTTGATATTATGGACATGTGTGCACTCCATGATACGCAATATAAAACAGAACGCCAGATTGTATGTGATATTTTGGAATGAGTTATTTTAAGTAGTCCGAACAGGAACTGCTAGTAAACTAGATTATTTCTAAAGTTTTTTGTACATATAATATGTTATTTGTAATGTAACATAAAATTAAGCCTTCTCTAAAGGAAAAGATTTCGATAGTCGATAATCATTGTGAAATATCAAGTGGCAATAATAAAACTTTAAAAATAAATGCAAATTCTTATCTGCATCGCTACTTGTGCGAACTTCATGCCAATTTATTATTTTGAAAATGGAAAAGATACTAGTGTGAAGTTTGACATTAATACTTATTTGTCACTTCTTAAACGTCAAAAATAAAACAAAATCGTTTACTGACTTCCGTAAACAAAGCAAAGAAAGAGATTTAGTGACCTCGTCATTTTCTTTTGTATAAAACTTTTGTGTCAAAATATTTCGTAATACATAATACTCGCGCCGCTAAACGTTTACAGCGGCGATAACAAACGACCAGTCATTATCTCGAGCCCAACCTTTTTGTAAGATTTAAATTAAAAAATGTTGATAAGTATCAAAAAGGTTTTATAAGGCAACATTTTATAAACAATGTTAGTTAGATCTTTTGATAAATCCGTTTAATTAACATACTTAACACGTAATAACTTTATTTATTTATTTAGGATCTTTCGCATTTGGTTTTTTGCGATCATTTGAATAAATCGCATTCTAAACTTTAAACCTAATTTTGTATCAATTTATACTACTGTGACTGGCAACTTGCAGCCATACGAATCAATTTTCAAATTTAGAACAGACATTCTAATTTCAAACATCGTACTTACCAATGTTTTTTTATTTAGTCTCTGGCATAAATAGACGCACGAAGACCAAAAGCAAAGAGGTCAAGTGCATCCCAAGCAAAGGTTCACACGTTCAAAGGAATACCGAATTGAGAAATGTTGCCCACGTGAAATCATGTCTGCGACCACTATTGTGGGTTGACCCCTCCTGTTTTCCGCATTCCACACGAGATTGGTCGTTTTAGGGACGGAAGTAAGTAAAGCCAGGGTTCATAGCAAGCTGGTTGTGTAAATACCTCATTGTCTATGTTTACTAGGTGGGTGTACCGGTTTTTTATTGTAAATGTGAGGTAAGGTTCATTCAAGCATCGTGGTTTGGACATACACTGTGATGCAGTATTTTAAGTCGTCTCTTACGTGCTTATATTATTTAAGGCTTAATTTCTTTGTTTATCTAGTTAAACTAAGTACTAGTAGGTAGTTTAATTACGTAACCATTTGATGTTAAGTCTTATTAACTACTCTGAAAGGTCATTGGTTGTCTGAAAGGTAAATAAGGCCATTATTATAACTGGCTAAAGCTAGGTATGATTAATGTGTACTTGTGCAGTGAAAGGTAAGTACACCTCTGCTGTCCCCATTGGTATAAAGGGCGCAATGTCTCACATCACGTTAATTTATAATAATGATGAATAGGATGACTAGTATCTTGAATTGAATCAGTTCATTTCATGTCTGAAAAATATTGTTTTAAAATAAAAAAAATGTTTACTACAAAATAGGTACCTACTTAATCATTATAAAACAAATGTAGTCAGTCATACAAAACAAAATTTCACAATGCACACCCATAGACAAAGTTGAAACGTTTGTAATAGATTCATTCGACGTTCGAATCGTAAAAATGCCGCCATAAACTCGTAATGTCAGTTAATTAAACGCAATTCCGCGGAGGCGTGTATCATACTGGCGCGCTAGTCGCTACGGACTTTACTACAACTCTTCAATTCTCTATTTTCCTAGTACCTCGATGGCTAATGTTGGTCTCTGCTTTCTTTTACAACCGACATAGATTGAGGCGTCTCGGCAACCTTTTCAATTAAAAATAACTTTTATTTTGTAGTATTAGAATTCAAATTGCTATTTATAAAAGGAAATTTATAGCTGTCGCTGCAAGGGGCGTACAAATTTGTTTATGCGTTTGTGTAATTAATTCCTGGTGCAAGTTTGTTGCGTGCGTCGATTAGTCGACGGCAAATGTAAGTTGGTTTTCTAAGCACGCTTATGACGGCTTTACACATATGGCTTTGCGGATGCTGCGGTGGCCATCCGCGTAATTGTTGGTTTTTGCGATTAAGTGTTAAAGTGCTTTCGCGCAAATAAAACAGTATTTGTCTTGGGAATAATGTGAGTGTTTAGAAAGATTTAGGAGAGTGCTTCATTTGAGAAGAAAAGAAAAAATGTAAACAGTGCTTACCACCATAGTCAATGGTGCATTTACGACAAAAAAACTACCTATTTTACTACAGCGTAAACTTCAAGGCCAATCAACCACTTTAACATAACAAAATATAAAACTACCAACAAATCCATTACACAAAATCCAATAATTAATTCCAATAACAAACTTCAAATAACCGTATCACTCCAACGACTCTAAATACGTGAAATAGTTTGCCCATACAGTCCGTTTTCCGATGTGATGCCGAAGTATCCCGATGCATCCCGAAGTGACGCGGTAGGTGGCACAGAGGCAGTGACATTAATGACGTAAGTGGAACTTGGAAACTATAAAGAAAATGCCTGTGCGAAGTGGAATGTATCGAGCGAGGAGGGAAGACTGGTCGCCAGAGTATTTGTTTACTTTTGACGTTGCAGTGTAGTGTGATGAGGGTTTAAATGATATATTTTATCTTTGAGAATATGTCCTATTGGGGTGCCTACCTGTGTACGTTACCTATTAATTTTCAACAGATGTACGAAGATAAAGTTTTACGGTGGTGGTTGGGAAAATCGACACTGTTTTTGGTCATGTCCAGCAAGACAGCAACGGGCTGATGATGCTTATGTGACAATAGATTTGTCCCCTATTGATATGAAACTGAAGTTACTTGACACTAAAGTATGATATGAGGGTGCGGGATCGAAACCTACCAACGGCATTTACCAATGTGATTTTATTACTGTAAGATTATTTACACACCACTGACAGAGCGGTGAAGGAAAACATCGTGAGGAAATCTGGTCTTATATTTTCGGATTATACGTCTGAAATCGCCAATCCATATTGAGCAAGCGTGGTGATTAATGCTCAAACCTTCTCCGTGTGAGACGAGGCCTTTGGTCAGCAGTGGCTACTTATAGGCTGTTGATGTATAATATTGGACATTACTGACTTTAATAAACACTAAAAATCCTCTGCAACTGCAAACAAAAAGCTCACGTTATATTATGTAACATACAACAAGTGGGTAGCAACTAGCGCGACGTGGGGTTACAATACACTTATCATGCGCATGCACATACGAACGCAACAATATCTGAGAAGTGATAAACATCTTGTAAACATTTAGGAGACTGGCCATTGAACCGTGTATCACAGTTTCTGGGGAACTGGTCTAACTGAACATGGCGATGTGATTTTATTTAAGTGGCTGACTTTAAGTTCTTAATACCACTTTGTTTTAAGGGTTAAAACCATCCAATGACTTCTCCCGCCTTGGGTCAGGCGAGAGGGAGTGTTAAGCTCCTATTGATTAAAAATCATCCTGTTTCTACTACTGCTCTTTGAGCCAGAACCCCGGTAAACCCGCTAGGTAGTCCGCAGTCCTCTCGCAGTTGACTCGGAGCTGCGGACTGCCTGGTGAGTTACCGGGGCTCCGGTTCCAAAAGCAAGTTTTTAGTCAGTAGGAATCTGATTCTATCTCGCGCGTCGCCCAAGGTGGGAGAAGTTATTGGATGATTTTCCCCCCTCATAGCAGTTGGGTACTGTCGATTATGTAAAAAATAGGGTTTTCCAACCCATTAAAGTAAAGGGTCTATTCTGTGACGTAGTAGCGCTGCTCAAGTTGGAAAACTTACTGAACTTTCCGGTTACTGAGGGTTTTCAAATAACATCATTACCATCGTGTCACTTCTACGTAATTGGACTTGCTATAAGCTTCACGCTAGGCAGGCAGGTTGGAAATCATCGTTTAAAATGTTCAAGTTTATCATAATATCACGCAAGTCTTTTTTTTTTCTTACGAAAAATACATACAAAATGAAAATCTTGAATAAAACTTGTTGGAAACTTAGTTCCTGTGTGAAGATTTATTTATGTAAATGACATATACTTGTAGGTTGTTAATTTAGTAGTTATCTATTTATAGAAGACCTTATTACGAGAGCCTTAAGATACAATGTAGTGTTTGCTACGAAACTGCTACGATAGATAGATAGATAGATAAAACATTTATTCACGAGACATAGACCTTAATATTTTGAGATAAAAGAATTGTAAAAATTGTTATAACTGTATAAAATAAAACCTTACTCTAAAAATATTGATACTCAGTATTTTCAGTAGAAAATACCATATGCACATATTAATACATCACGAAGACCTAATATTGCAAACTGTTGTTGCGGTGGCTGCTGCGCGTTCAATTCCCGCACGGAGTAACTCTTTGTGTGTTCCACAAATTGTTGTTTCGGGTCTGAGTGTCATATGTATGTGAACTTGTATGTTTGTAAACGGACTCACGGCACAGGAAGAAAATCATAGTGTGGGGCAACGTTTAAAAAAATAGCGCCTGCTACAAAACTGATAACAACAGAATTCGTATCTGTCACCAGTATATATTTAATGCAAAGCAATAATAATAATAGTTAATGACATAATACATTACATACATAAGGAAAAATAATATGTTGTAAAAATAAACGATAAACTTTAATTACCGATTCAATAAATATCGTATTTCATTGCTTTTTAACGATATTTTCTAGGCTCGTATACACATAGATACAGAGATTAACGCATTATTTTATCTACATATAAGACTTTTTTTAAGTGGGGGGAAAATCATCCAATGACTTCTCTCGCCAGGGCAAGGCAAGAGGGAGTGTCAGACTCTTTTTGACTAAAAACCACCCCGTTCCTACTTCTGCTTTTCGAGCCGGAGCCCCGGTAAATACGCCAGGTAGTCCGCAGCTCTGTTTGTATTAAGTCCTAGGTTAAGGAAATGTAATCTAGGATAAGTTAGCCCTCAAATTTGCAACGCCTGAAAAAGGCAGTTAAGATGTACCTAACATTTAAATTAAGACCTGTAATACCTACCTTAACGTGCAAATAAATATTTTGAGTTTGAGTTTGAGTTTGATGTAGTCCGCAGCTTTGGAAGTACGTAGTCCGTAGCTGCGGTAATATAAGACTTGTAAACTAATTATGTATTGAGATTATTTTCTCAAGGATAACAGAATAATATACTTATAAACGCGAAAAAATATTAAACACATATTTTTTATTTTATCATATAAGATATCAATACTTAAATAAAACGAATCAAAGTTTTGGAGTGGAAATAAATACTACGTCATTTCTACCTTATAAAACGTAGCTTGAAGTGACGTCAGGTGATATTATAAGTCAATATATCTTCAAAAGCATTTGTTTCCGTAAGAAAATAAAAAATACGCGTCTAGTAGGTACTTTAAAATAATCTACTAGACGGATATTAAAATGAAAATTAGTCATCTACCTTATTACCGACCAAGTAGGTACCTATCATTCAATTTCCATAACTAAGTACACAGTTTATGCAACAATATAAGAAATGCGATTAACAACATCATGTCACCACTTGAACGGTCATTGAACTTTTAGCCCAGTGCTGGCAGACGCGCGAGTTAGACGGGTGCAGGAACAACTTGTTTAGAATTATGCGCTCCTGGTAGGGTTGCGACTGAAGTATCGGTGTGGAGTGCATAAATTCAAGGATGTTTACGGAAACATTAAATGGTATGATTCTATGTTTAATATTTCTTATAGCTTTTTTACGGGGTAAAATCATTCAATGTCTCCTCTCGCCTTGGGCGAGGCAAGAGGGAGTGTCAGACTCTTACTGACTAAAAGTCACCCTGTTCCTACTCCTACTTTTCGAGCCGGAGTCCCAGTAACCCGCTAGGCAGTCCGCAGCTCCGGGTCGGCATCAGCCCTATTGGGCCCTTTGGTATAGTTACTTAGAGGGCCAAAAAACCTACCTAACAAAGGATCTAAACCGCTATTGGTCACTGTTTGTCCATGTTAAATACTAATACCGGTTACAACTGGATTCGACTGAATGACAACTGAGTTAAAATTCAGTATCTACCACAACCTACTTGGGAAAAAGCCAGAAAAAATGAAAAAAAAAAATATGATAAGAACGTGTTGGTAATCGCTAAGTACTTAAGGTACTCTTTGTTTGTGCACCTGCCAAGGAGAACGAACGCTGCATTTATTTCATACATATTTTTGAACAATATTAAAACTACATATAAAACAAGCTTTTAGCGACAATTCCGTATGTTACTTACAAAGTTAATGAGTCATTAGCAACAGTGGGACCCCTGGGACTATGGATCTCCTCTATAAAAGATGGGTTAGCCATAATATCCATTCTGGACAACCTGATTGAGTTCGCAGTCTAAAATAATCAGCAGAAAATGCTCAGTAATGCCTGGCCACTGTTTAATAATGCAGGTCCGGCTATTCAAACACCAAACTGAAGAGGAGGGGTAGATCCGGAGCTGCGGACTGCCTATGCATAACCGGGGCTTCAGCTCGAAAAGCAGGAGTAGGAACGGGTTGGTTTTTAGTCAGTAAGTCTGACACTACCTCTCGCCTCGCCCAAGGCAGAAGATTCAGTCATCGGATGATTTTTCTTCCTCAATAAAAAGGAGTAAGATACATTTTAAAATATTTCTGTCATTCTCTCTCATGAACACACGTCGAAATTTAACTGAATTATTAATTTTAAAACAATATTTTTCTTAATCCTACCATCCCTAAGTGCGGGAGTATCGAACGTAGCATCACGCTCACACAGATAGCCGACGATAAAGTCTAACGATCGGCCCTCGATTGTGTCAGCCCGGTATCATCTGATACATCCTGCTTGCCTGATTACTTATGTCACTCAACAAGAGTATACTACGACTACGGGAGACTAAACTTTGTCACATTTTTCTTATTATTTATAATGCTTTGTATCCATTTCTAGAAGTACAAATGATAAGTAAACATTTTTAAACGTAATACAATCCACTGCATGTCTGTATTATGTAGTGACAATGTATGAACGACATTGTATTGATGTTTAAAAGTTCCTAATTTAAAATGTTGTAGTATGAAAGAATGTCAATTTGCTCGTAGCGTAATATAGACTTGCCACTCATTTCTGCGCTCCTAGTAACTATTAGGTAATTTATCGACAACATTTATAGTGTTGCCAATATTTCTCTTCAAATCTTACTACAGGGTTCATCATAATATAAAAATAAGACGTTTTTATAGTTGTACCAACTTCCTATGTTAAAACTTTATAAGTTGTCCACTTCCCCATTCCTGCAGTAAAACGATTCTAAACATGGGGCACTGGAGGCAGAATTATGTAGCGACAAGTAACTTAACTGGCTACAGGTATGTAATAACCATTAATATGTAATATCTTGATCAAATAGATACATACGTTCTCATGACTGGGGTCAAAAGCTTACAAGCGAATGCGTAACGAGTTATTTTCAACTAATTATAGCTGGCCATACAGCATTCTAATTTTAAAAATGTGTCAAATTCCAAGTTTGACAGATGACAGCTGTGCAATGAAACCATAGAGTAATTTTATTTTTTTCTTTTCTTCAACCCTATGCAGGTCTTGTAAAAGCAGGTCCTAAGTCCAGATGAGTGCTTGTTTGTATCATTGTAAAATAATTACTTCTTCAATGGAAGGAATTACAAGATAAACCGAGATTTACAACGTCCGGCCTGGAGCACGATTGACAGAGATACATGGCGTCTTAGGTAAATTGTGTTTTATTCTACGGAAGTGTTGGGAATGTCAATTTTACTTAACGTTTTCTATTTTATGAACTCGTTATTACATTAATTATTCATTTGACATCATATACTCTAGGGGCTCACAGTAATTATGGATCTTACATTTATTCATCAGCACAATAAAATGAAATATTTCTTGAAAAATAAAAATAAATATGAATGTATCTAAAAACAAATACAAAACATTAAGCACCTTCAGACACTCAAAATAACAAACATAACACTAAAAAAGTTACTTTAAAAAAAAAACAAACACCTTAAAACTACCAACAACCAAGTATTACCAATTTTCACTCAATTTTCCAGCAAGTTTTATATTAATTGACGCGGGACGGGTTCCGTACATTTGCATCCGTAGTCATTCACCCCGGAACACTGGCTGGCTGCATCATGAGCCGGGAAATGAATGGAGCACTGTGATCGGGTGACGCATGAATATTGCTCGGTCCTTTGTTGCCCTGGTACTTCAAAACTTTTAGTTTCGTAATAAATATATTAGTGGACGGTTTCGAATAGCTTTGGATTTATGTTCGGTATCGAATGAAAGACTATTTGGGTATTTTTAGTTGTGAAACAAGCATTATTAAAAATAATATAAAGTTTCTATTGCACTTTTGACATTAAATTTCGAAAAAAATAGGCCTTTCTAAAAATGTATTTTCGTAATTATTTTTTGTTAATAAAATCTTATTTGAATTGTTTTTAAAGTAAAAACATAACAATAATAAAAACTAGGGCATAGATACATCATTGCAAATTGTCCTAGGTCTAGAACTTTTACGGTGCGTACGCGCAAAGCGTTCGCCAATTCCGTGTGCGTAGCGCTACGAATCGTAGTAGGGTCTACGAAAACAATGCGCTGCGGTTTTAGTTCGCGAAATCTCGAATGGAATGAAAGTTTATGCAATGAAGTTTATTTTTAATTCTTTGATATATTTTTATACGTAATGAATACCAATTTTTTTTTTTAATAATTCGAATTATATTAGTGTGTTGAAAAACCAGAGATTTTCACTAACATATTAGACTCTGAATATTTATTGTTTACGTATTTGTCTTATTTCTAATCCAAATTGAACGTTAAACACATACACACATGGATCAAATCGAAAGCAAAATGTCTAGTCACAGAGGTAACAATAAAACATCATTAACTTCTAACGCAATTACAAGTGAAAATGAACTCATTGTCTTACAGTTTTCCTAGTACACAAGGCTGAAATTCGTGTAACGTTGTTTGTTACGTGACGTAGTTAAATCTATCAATAGTTCTAATACTGAAGTTCTTCCAAGTACTGGGCGCCTGGTAGAGGAAAAACCGCGAGAAAATGTTCATCGCAGTTGTCTATTGTCTAGTTATAATGTTATTATGTTGGTAGCTGTCATTTTTTATTCTAATTTTGAACTTTTGAATGCTATGATATTAAAAATAAATGAGTTTGAATAAATAGGTTGAATGGAGAATGCGAATATTTAAAAAATAGAATTTGTCATTAGTGTTGTGTCAATTTAATAAAGATTTTTAAAATATTAATGAATTGAATATTTCTCATTTTGAACAATTAAAAATAAAAATGAAGTTTATGATGGTTCCATCACATTTTAAATGGCGTACAAGATGTAATCATTTTATAACCTAACTGCTCGTAGCCTAAACGATGTTTGCTGAACTTTGGTGGACGAGCGACAATGCACACACAACAAGTAAGTACATTTTGTACGAGCTATATAATTTATATCATAGAAATTAATAAAAACAGATCTTAGTTAAGTATCATGTGCTGGCAAAACAATTATGAAATAAGATAGGTAATAAATTGATTGAAAATTAAAACAACACATGTAACTATCTGAGAGTAGGTTCCAAAATCAAATGCTAACCGCATTCATCGATTTACTGAGCGCCTGTGACAATATAAAGAGAACACATTGTCTTTTGTTCTTTTTACAAGTGACAGTTGTTCACAACAAATTAGTATAATCGTTTGTTGACTCGCCTGAATGACTAATGTCGATGTACAGCCATTATGCTTTATTGGAGTCCATACAAAGAGCATTGTGTCTCAGTAGCCAATGAGCTCAAATTGAACGTAATGATCTCTTCATTGATAGTTATGAAGGAATCGGTTGTGAACATAATATTCTCATTGCAAATATCGTGCAGTCGTTGTATTACTTTGTATTAATAACTTTCATTTCAAAGAAACGAGTTTCAGAACATTAATTGCATGGATGATGGATACTTAGAAATATATTTTTATTTCCAATTACAACAAAGTCCACTATCGCTTGAAATATAATCGTGCGTCTGTTCAAGAAATGTTCAAAGAATGTGTCTGTCCAAATGAATTTTAGTCGCGAATGCCCTTTTTACTTTTCTCAACGCGGAAATGCAAAGACATTTTTAAGAAATGGCCCCGTCAAGCCGGTTGTGTTATTTTAAACTGCATGTAAAAAAAAACTCGTACTAAAATGTATGCGCAAACGAGATCCAAGTTACCAGGCTTACATAAGTTGATGGAGTTCGGCCAGTCATACGAGTCGCAACTACACCCGAGCCTCATTAAACACATATCGCCTACACGTTCACTCACACCACAGGTCTAATATTAATTGCAGCTCCGTCTCTTTCTAATTCAAATTATCAATACGTCAAATTGTTAGGCGATTGTGATCGCGCAGGTGTCCCTGATTAAATGATAAATTATAAATTTTTATCATCAATTTGTCTGCGCTTCGATTCCGAGCAAACGTGTCATGAATTCATTGCGGCTGATTGGCTATGTCCGTCCCTGTCTGTCCCGAAACTAACTCACACAAACACAAAGTTCGTTCACACGTTGAAAAATTTAAACAAAGAATTTGATTTTCGAAAAGCGTTCGGCCCGTGTTGATTCTATTCGAAGTCGGAAGTGAGGATCGGCTCAGTAACGCAAGTGAGTTATCAACATTTCTCACGGTTGCTTTCCATCGGTGTGTGTCGAGTCCATCTTTGTTTCTGAGCTGGTGTTGCCGCGTACGTATGTTATCTGTCTGCGGCTGTGTGCGAGAGCTGAGAGCAATGAGACGCAAGCGCTTCCTAGGTTCGTTCAACTTTTAGCCCAGTAAACTCTGTGCGAGTGACTATACTTAGTTGTGCAGTGTGGCTGGCTGGCTAGTATCTATGGTGTACAATGGGGTAGACTGCATAGTGGCGCGCATTTAATGCCATGTTTACACTGTCCCTTTGTTCAGCTCGCTTTATACTGTCATTTGCAATTCTATGCTGCTTAAATATGCGCTTGTTTCACTATAATAATGATTTCTCAGGAGAAAATGTATCTATTATTGGCCGCAGGTTGTAAATATCAGCCATTGATTTTAAATGAATTGCTTCCGGAGGTATTGTGCTTGTATTATTTAGTTTATTGTGGTTTTTCTTGGAATGTAGTGACGGACATTATTTGTATCGAGGCGTATGGTGGCTGAGATAGATGTGATGTATGCAAGATACACCGATATCATCGCGCGGCTCTAAACATTACGGCTAATAGACTAATGACTCAAGATAAACTAGACACTCGATTATCGACTTATCGGAACATCTCTAATCATAATATTTCTTCTTCTGTTTAGTTCCAGTTCAGATTAAAAATCTAACGTCTCATTTACTTGATTATAATCACTCGAGGTAATTTAGCTGAACGAGCAATAATAATTATTTAAAGTAAGCCTAATAAGTTTCCCGAAAAACTTGCTTAATACATAACCTCACGCCTGTCTCCTATGGGGGTAGGCAGAAACAATGGAACACCAATTGCTACGATTCTTACACACCTCTTTCGCTTCATCGACAGTCATCAGTCTTTTCATGCATGCTCGTCGGTTAAAGGTAAACATACTTTTAATTTGACCCTTCTTTAATATATCGCCAATCATTTAATTAATTATCCTCATTATCCAAAGGGGTAGAGGTTTAAGACTTACAGATTATCCGAATGGAAGCTACCTGCACCCAGTGCTACAAGTGCATCATCTTCAAAGTCAAAGCCAAAATTATTTATTTCAAATGGACCAGGAAGGCACTTTTAAACGTCAAAGCAAATATAATAATATTAATAACGTCTGTCTGTCGGTCAGTCCTCTAGTGAAGCTATTTGTTCGCTCCAAAGTGTAGATTTCTATGGAGAAGAACGAGCAAGAAACTCCAAAGGTTGACTTCAGTAGGCTTATCTCTTATAAAATGTAATAAGAGTTTGGTATATCGTATATCGTTTATGTACACTTCTGCCTACCCCTCCAAGAGTTAGAAGGCGTTACGTGTCATTATAATGTTTAAATGTGTGTAAACAACACTTATGTAGATGTGCTTTGAATGCGCATGCGATTCAGATCACGCGCGCGTTTTGGAAATTCACTGATAGGCGGCAATTCAGTGGAAGCGATCACAGTTTTTTTTATTTAACTAGAAATCGTAATTTATGGAGATTGTTTTAGCAGTTTTGAAGAATATTAAACAATGAAACAGGTACGAAACTTTTAATGCCGCAGAAATTAATTATGATATTGTTATGTTACGATTTATTGTAGTAACTATCGTGAGACATACTAAGTTAACTTCAAATTACTGTTTACCCACGTACATTAATGGAGAAAAGCTCCACTAGTTTCAAAACACAGAGGGACTCTTCATGAGCAGCGTGCGCAATGTCTTAATGATGATTTTTAGTTAATTTATGACTTGTTTATTTTGTTCTGCGAGAACCTGTAGTTAAGTATATATGCACAATTAAGGAAAGAGACTAACATAGCCTTTATTTTGGTATAGAGCTTAAGCTAAAGCTACCAAAATAACATCACTCCTTTTAGAGGAGTTAAGCAGAATTTCCCATGTTATAAAAATTGAACATGTCTTTTCACCGAGTCCTTTGTAAATTGTAATAGGGGTAAACCATCCATCAGGTATAATAATTCCAAATCAAATTACGACTATACTAAAAAGTTAGTTTTCACAACATAAAAATTAAACACTTACAATAAATAACATAAATGGTTCGATTACCTGCGGAATGCTGGCAATTTATGCTGCATGCCGATTACTCTACTCGGTTTAACTCGATTGTAAAAACCGAGTGAAAAAAAGTTAATAAACTTATCGATTGTCGCACGACACGAGAATCGCATTCGTATTCTTTACGCGAATCATTGGAATTAGTGTTGTAAAAAATGTTTAATCTATTCGCAGCTGCGGAAGGAATATCGAATGATCTGTAATCGATAAATTTTATGTTGTTTTTCTGCCACTTATTCGCTTTTGTTCATTAAAAATACGTGTAACGTGGTAGCTATATTTATTGCGAGCTGGTGATCTTTTTAAATATGGCTGCTATCGATTTCTTTTAGCAAAAACTAGGTACCTACTGCCTACCTGTTGCCTCGATATCTATTATTTAATTATAGTTTTAATGTAGTTTAAGATAAATACGTGGTTTGAGACAATTTGTTTTTTCAATCTTGAAGATCTTCGAGTTGGTTTTTTATTTACAGTGACATTTAGTTCGAATTATAGGCTTGTAATAGGAAAATTACCTATAAACACACCTGTGTGTCATTATTAAAACTTGTCACATCATAAAACAATATCATCAATGATGTAATTTAAACAAAAATAGTGAATTAAAACAACGCTGGCTAATATTATTAAAGTTCTAACGTTACGAAAAACAGCGCCATCTCTTATCGAGTAGACGTACTAAACCGGCTAAGCATTAAGCAAATCATTCCCACAATATCGGCGTTTGGTAAGTAATAAAGCAATTAACTTGCTAAAGTTAGGATGAAAGCAATAACTTAGTTAGTTTATTCGTTTGTCTTCATTCGCATTATAAATCGTTCACCTTTATTCTGATTTGATGCAAAGCGGCCATGTTTCGGAATGACTACGGGGATTATTACCGGTGATACGTAAGTGTTGAATTTATTTATTCGAAATTCCACGATAACCATTATAAAGTAGATTAAGTCACTTCTAAATGTATTTTGTAACTTTAAATCTAATAAATATTCTTAATTGTGTATTAATTTATCTTAATATGACTAATCGTTTAATTTATCTGCTAAATAAACTTGCTTAGTAAATTAATATCATAGGAATTTTCATTAAATCATAACAACAAATCTGAAACGAGTTTATGACTAAGCATATTTTTTCTTGTGTAATAAATAAACAAACAAAAATAAACAACGTTTAAAATCTATCGATAAAACACAAAAATATATCGATATCGATAGTAATTACATCAGAATAGGGGTGTCCGTACGTATGGGGTCAACGGCCGAAGTTTTAGGCTATCGTACGACACTTGCATCGATAAAATGTCTAGCTATAGACAAAGTTTAGACGAATCGATTTTATATATCCTGTATTTTGTAATATTACGTAATTATGTACATAACAGGGTAATTAAAGATTTCTAATTATTACACTTACTGTTTATTTAGAGATAGGGTTTGTTTTATTTAATACCTTATTTTAGGGTACTTTTCCTTTAATATCATTTAAAGTTAAATCACTATTATTTGTACATACATTATAGTTTAAAAGTGTACAATAATTCTTTTATTTTCGTACTAAAGTATCAACATGATATAATTATATCTATAAGTACCTAGATACCTACATAGAGGTATATAGATATATACCTACACGAAATAATAATAAAAACTATGACTAAAATGTTTACAACTTAAAAATAGGTAAAAAGCGTTTAAAAAGAAATAAAAACTAACTTAAAGCGTCGAAATTTAAATAAAGTTTTAAATATATAGTTAGTAGTTTAAAAAGCTCGGCTTTTCAACAGCAGTTCTTTAAGTAAACTTTTTAGGTATTTAGGATTACCTATTTAGGTATTTTAGATACGTATAATATAATGAATGTGAAGTCGATGAAAATAATAGGTATTATCTTTTTAAGTGTCGATAAAAGTTGTTTGCTTTAATTTCAAATAAAAGTTTTATATAAAACATTTATGATATTTATTTATTAAGAAGTTTTCGTGGACTGGATTGTATATTATTATTTATTAAGCTAAAACATTTGCAGAATAATTTACTAAAGGGTTAACTTATGAGTTTGTCTCTTAAGAGATAAGATAAGATAAGAAGTTTTTTAAGATTTCTGTACTCTAGTACATCATAATGTTATATTATGTATAAAATTTAATGTAAATACTTAACAATGCTAATCAAACGAGAGTAAGGCCAAGATTATTGACCGAAGTTGATCGTTCCTTTTAAAATTTTTACACGTGTCGGTTTATGTAAAACAAATAGTATCAATATTCTGTTAAACGTCATATGTGTAATTTGTCGTTATGACTCATTTTAGTTATTCACATTTTTATACTTGTGGTATTATATATGACACATATAATATACTCACACCTGTCACCCATGGAGGTACGCAGAGACAATGGGACGATAATTGCTTCGAATCATTATACAAATTAAAATTATGGTTATCTATAAAAATATTAGCTTTGCTTCCTCCTCGATGCTAAAGGAAAATAAGTATACTATGGCACTCTCTTATCTTTATATCTTAAAAAAATCCGTAATGAAACATGAAGAATTACAATCGTAACATTAACAAATACACTTGATTTAATGTTTATAATAAGTATTATTAAAAATTACCTTATTATATCTATACTTTACTTCACACCTATCAGTAAAATACATAGTCACTTATATAATGAAAGAAAATTATAATATTAATTAGCTTGAAGGCCGCTTAATCTTAACAGTTATTACAGTTATATTATTTACTTGTACTCAACACAATTTCTTTAAGAAAATATTTATAAAAGTAACATTTTATTGTATTTAGAATTGACAAGGAGAAGTCTGACGCATTTCTTCAGCAAATAAGAAGCAGCTGTTTCAATTAGAGCTATATCATCGCTCTTTTTGATGATTTTATTTTTATCACCTGACTGACTAAGTTGCCATCATTATTATTAACTATTTCCTCTAACACAGCACCCAGATAATTACATTTTTTGTCGTTAATTACCAAAAGCAGTCGCCTCTATGGAGGGAGGGGGGCTAGGACGGCCGTTGAACTTCGCAAGCGCGAGATGAAATCCACCAAAGAAAAAGCCTTAACACGCAACTTTCATGCCAAGAAAAATCCAACTCTAAAAACGTTGAATAGAGTCGATATTTTAATGCACACGGAAGCGGGATCATTGAGCTTTGTAGCAATTTATTTTGCTAAATCAAAACGACGGAAGTGCTTCGTGTAATGACATTCGAATTTCATCTTTATGTCAATGAAGGAAGGTTGTGATTTTAGTAACTGGTGTAAGGTCGATTGTAGTGCCTTCCTGGAACATATCATATCAATTAAGCGTATTGGTTTGCTAATTTATTAAGTAATCAGGGCACTTCACTCACGCGCCTTAACAGGTACGCTATTTGCAAACACACTGAATTATTAATATGTACATAGTACTATTAACACTCTCGTAGGACAAATAGACACTAAATATTATTAAAGAGATTAATATAACTTCAATGTTTAATGACTGCTTCGTCGGTCGGGTGGTGCGACTGCCGGACGAGGGGTTTCGGGTTCGATTCCTGGGTCGGACAAAGTATTGTTGGGCTTGTTACGGTTTTTCGATAAAATTCTCAGAGGTAGCACGGAGTCTCGAATTGTGCGCAGTATATGGCAATAGGTTTACGCCCTATTACATGAGAGTTATAACATAAATGGTGAAAAGTGGGTGTACATTGTATAGCGATATTACGTGCCGTAATGTGCAAATGCACCTCTGCCTACCCTTTCGGGGATAAGAGGCGCGACGCGATATTTATGTTTATATTTTATAACTTTAATGTTTAATTATGATAGGTATTTGGTGCCATAACATTGTCACTAATTGGGAAAACTAAATAAACCAGTGTTATCAAGGACAAAGTTTATACCTAGAGGAAATACTTAATTAATCAAATTTTAAACTTATTTAGCTTCACATCTAAGTGCAATACAATTGCATATATAAATTACAAAATTACAGTGATTAAAATGTTTCATTTTATTTGATCGAACAAAGCCTTTTTTTATAATACAAATAAAACGCACACTGCTCATGATGAAGAAAATCCCTCTGTGACTATGTCTAATCTATGACGATGAATTAATGTCGTATGTCTCATAAAATTATGTCTATTACGAATATGACAATTTTCAGTAAACTAAGTTTAAAAAATCGGCACTAACTTCCACTTTTTAACATAGAACTTCCTTCTTTTTTGAAGTCGATTAATAAAAAACAAAACAGCATAAAATTTTCCAGAAGGAAATCGTAATACCTGGAATCACTATTTCTGGAAATTTTACTTGTGGAAACGTTGTCTCTCTCCATTAATTCTAACCTTTATCCTGTTCAGGTGCACTGCACTTGTAGTAAAAATTCATGACGCTTCCTTTAAACTGATTGTAATTTCCAATAGTTTACTAATGTACTGAATTTAGATCAAATTGTGTAATTTTGTATTTACAATGCACCTGACTATGCTTAGGAAAATGAGATATTTCTAAAGAGCATTAAACCTTTTTTTAAGGGGGGTAAATCATCCAATGATATCTCCCACCTTGGGTGACGTGAGAGGGAGTATCAGTCTCTTACTGACTAAAAACCACCCCGTTCCTACTCCTGTTTTTCGAGCCGGAGCCCCGGTAAACCTGCTAGGTAGTCCTCAGCACCGGATCAGGCATCAGCCCTACTGGACCCTATCTATGGTGGTCTGATGGCTCTCTGCGCCACACGGTACACCGTACTATGGCTCTTTGTGGGTAGAATTTTCAACCGTGTAATCAATTTTCATTTTAACTTTTCCTCGTATAGTATCGGCAGAATAGGTTACATTTATGAGTTTAAGTATAACTATTATCAAGAAATTCACAAAACCGATAAATAGTCGCAGCATTAGCCATGCTTAATTAGGCCTGCGGACGGCGAGCAACCAGCGCCGCTTGACCAGATCCAGACCCGTTCTCTCAACTTAAAGACCCATCAGACCACCACAAATGGGGCCCCATTAGGGCTGATGCTTGATTCGGAGCTGCGGACTACCTAGCTAGTTTACTGGGGCTCCGACTCGGAAAGCAGGAGTAGGAATGGGGTGATTTTTAGTCAGTAAGAGTCTGACACTCCCTCTCGCCTTTCCCAGGGCAGGAGAAGTCATTGGTCTTAATTAAACACACAAACAAACAAAGAGTTTTTACAGTTCTACTAGTTCAGGTGTAAATGAACTAACACACAAAACAAATATCATAACCATACTTGATACATAAAACATAGTAACATACATTTTACAGTCAGATTTGGCTGAAAATGCAGTACATTGTATGGGTGATGCAATTGTAACGGGATTCCGTTGAAATCTCGCGGCACGTGGAACGCATCGTGATAGAAAAGGGAATTGAAGATAATCATAGAAATTCAAAGAAGGATTTAATTTTCGAAATAAGAAAATAATTCAAAATAGTTTCATAGGAAGGCTTGTAGAATTAGTACTAACATGAATAGTTGTCGTTGGTTGTTCTTATAATCGTTTAAAAATAATTCTTTAGTGAATTTGTAAGCTAACGGACTGATAGTAATGGTTTTTTTATGGTATATAAGCCGGTAAACGAGCAGACGTATCACCTGATGGTAAGCAATCGCCGCCACTCATGGACATCTGAAACACCAGAGGCGTTACAAGTGCGTTGCCGGCCTTTTGGGGGTTAGGAATTTAAGGGTTGTTAGGGAATCGGGGATTGGTAAGATTAAGCCTCCGGTAACCTCACTCACACAACGAAAACTGACAAAATAACAGTCATGCGCATGATCATCTATTGAGAAAGCACCACTATAAATAGAATATGTACCAAGTACCACATGAAACAATGAAATATTAATGGTTTACGTTTTCAGAACATCCTATTTATGCAGACATATTCTGGTACTTAGATCTGTATTGCGGGCGCCACGATGCGCCTGCACACGGGTCAACGAACTATATCTCAGCCAAATAACAACTGAATAACACATGATTGGTCGATGTGATAAGTGATTTTTCATTAATATTGAGTACTGGGCTTGGGCTCATAGGTTTTCATGAGTTAGGCGGTTGAAGATACGGGTAGGGCAGGGTGTTTTCTTTCTACCTGAAGATGTACCATAACAGGTATTGCGCAGTAAAGGCTTCAGGGATGGTCTTTTTAGAGGACTCGTTGTCCCCTACAGGTATAGCTGATTGTTGTGATTTTTTCTAAAAAAGGAGTCCCGCGCCCCCTATTCTTTCTCCTCAAAAGTTATGCAGCTTTTGATGGTTATTTTATTTCTTATCTTTGTAGTGCGATGGAGGAACGTCATTTTAGCGTGGTTAGCAACTAATAAAATAATTTACAGTGGCCAGTAAATTATTGTTTTGAATTTACTCTGCATGAGTACAATTATTGTAATTCCGAGTGCATGTTTGATTTAAAATGTTTTTGTACACTTGTTTATATAAATAATAAGGACTTTCTTTTGTCTTTTTTTGTGTAAGAGGTTAAATGATTGAATTAGTTAACGGAAATTGATTAAATAAAGTATTTAATAGTTCATTGCATTCGAATTTGTTACTGACTATTTAATTTGGTAGTAGATTGAATTGAAGTCGAGAGGAAAAATATTTTTGAATAAATAAAAACCTAACTACTTACCAAAGTTACAAAAAATGATTGAGAAATATTTCTGAGAAACTTAAAGCAACAAGAAAAAAATATTTAACTCTCAATGTACAGGATGCTACGAAATCATAATAACTGTCATTGGGTCTGAAAAAATACAAACATTTTACAGAGTATGAAACATCATATTATTTCAAGCCTATAAGTGCTGACCAAAGGTCTCTTGTCACCCGGAGAAAGTTTCAGCATTATTACCAGGTTTGCTAAATGCGGGTTGGCGATTTCAAACTTATGTGGCGACACCTAACAAGTGACAGATGACATAAGTTGCACATAGACTATCGACGAGCAAATCGACGGATGACGTCATAAATATCCTGTATCGCACATCTGAAGCTTACATGCGTATAAACATGGATAGAAAATCCCAACGAACAACAGTTGGGCAGAAAGCCCGCCAGGTATGATCACCGCGCCTGGTCGGAGGATCCACCTTTTCTTAGGGATCTTTACTCTCTGGTCCCTAAAATTATAATTAATTAGAGATTGAAAAGCCCTGGTTTCTTCACGATGTTTCCCTTTACCGTTTGTTAGTTGTGTTTAAATAATCTTAGATAATGTCTGAAACACCCTTTCTGCAACACCTTGTACCATCCGTGCCCAACTAATACATAGTTAATGAACAAAATGATTCATCTATCACAACTGAAGCAAGTAATCCAATCAGATGACAGGGGTCAACGACCTGTCACGTTGTATGCGCCATGATACATCATACTTGCATGTATTCAAATCTACACACAATTACATTTCAAGGTACACATAACCAGCATAAACTGACCTTTGAATGTGTTGAAAGATCATACAAGGCGAGGCCATAATATACTGGTTGTTTAGATTGATGTGTAGCCGATGCAAAATGAATTTACGTACAAAACAATTGCTTAAAGCACTTACTTGATGTGTTACAGTTAGGTTTTGAATTTTAAATAAGATTTTGCAACGAGAAAAGGTGGGAAATCATTGAAAATTTATATAAGGGAATGCAATCTTATTTCGTTGAACTTTTCGATAAATGTAGGTAATATAGAAAATCAAAATTGGAAATTCGTCTTTTCAGCAAGATTTTGTGAGTATTTTGCGCTTGGTACATTTACAATGGTGATTTTACTAGTGCAGGGATTAAGAAATAGTTTAACATTGGTAAAACATGTTTGTGTTCAGTAAAGTTTAATTTATCTTAATAATCATTACTTTGGACCAAGTTTACTGCTAAACATACGATTTTCCTGAAGGTTAGTAGTTATGTATAGTATGTTGTCATAATTCCCTAGCTTAGCAGGTAGATTTGGTAAAAGAAATTAACACGATCTCCGGCCACTGTAACCATGGGCCTCCGGACTGCAAGCAAGGGTAGCTCGCCGCCCGACTAGAACCAGACCCGAGCGTATGGTACGTCGCGTTCTGCGTGGACCTCAAAGAGCCATCAGACCACCACAAATGAAGCCCAGTAAGACTAATGGCCGTGCTGCGGACTACCTAGCGGGTTTACCGGAGTTCCGGCTCAAAGAGAAGGAGTAGGAACGGGGTGATTTTTAGTCAGTAAGAGCCTGACACTCCATTTTCCTTAACCCAAGGCGGGGAAAGCCATTGGATGATTTTCCATCTTAAAAAAGCAGGCAGTTTAGGGATCGCAGTTAGAGTAATGCACCTTCTCTATAATAACCCAGCTAGTAAAATACTTTGAATTTTATTCTATCAGTTCTTGGTTTATTTGTACCAACTAGTGACGTACTATGACGTACCAACCACTCCCATTTTCGAGGAAATTTTTGTGCCACGTTAGTAGCCACGTGTCGACACATATATGTGGCAATATGTTGTTTATTTAAATGTAGTTCAGACATCAAACAGTGCCATATATCGGCCAATCGGTTGCCAAACGTTTTTAGAACATTTCTCACGTGTTGTGTTCACACGAGTTTGTAACCGTGACTGTTTCAGTTATTCAGATTTTAATGTCAAATACTTTCACTGTTTTGTGTTACCGTACTTTTGTTTTGGAAGAACTAAAAAATATGTGTTTAGATGCTGTGGATTGGTGGCCTAGCGGTTTAAGACGCTTCTCATGCATGAGGGTGCGGTTTCGAAACCTACCAACGGCAAGTACCAATGTGAGTTTTTCCGAGTTACATGTAATTTCTAAGGTTATTTAGACACCATTGACAAACGGTGAAGGAAAATATCGTGGGGAAACCTGGGCCTATAATTTTTAATTATAGTAAGTTTGAAGTCGGCAACCCATATTGAATAATCGCGGTGATTAATGCGCAAACCTTTTCCATGTGAGAAGAGGCCTTTGATCAGCAGTGGCCACTTAAAGGCTGTTGATGTGATGATGTGGAAGATGGAACAAGTTTTGAAGACGAAGTAAAGTTTTGATCGAATGGTGCGTAAAGTTTCGTGATCAATATTGTTGGAAACAGAACACAGACTTCTGTGTTCTCTTTACTTTACGCTTTAGATATCTACTTAGATATCTATGACAGAATAAAAGGGATGATGACCCTGAAATTATGATAATATAGACATTAAACATTCATACAAGAAAATACGACATGTATTTTCCTGAAAGCTAAACGTTATGCGTATTTCACCATTACGCTTATGAGTTGTTTGGATACAAAAAGCCAATACTTTTAACATAAATTAAAATAATAAGAGCTTGTAAAAAGCTCTAATTGGTTCCGTTTCAGTTAAAAACATACGAGTATAATTATTTTCCTTAACCCATTAAACAAAAGTCACATGACCATTTTTCACTTCCAGTTTAATGTCGACACATAACTGATAATATATTCTCCTTGAACTGTATCCTATTACAGTTTAAACGAAATACGCCAAGGACAAAGCAATTTCAACCTCTATGAACTTGTAGCGAGCCAATTAAACTTTTTACTTTCATTAATTTACTTTTTTCTGGAATGCGGAACTTTACAGACCGGTTCCTTGCGGATGTGAAAGATACAAAACAGGCATTTCCATTCAGTTATGGTGGTGAAAACCAAACCGTGTTTTTTATGGTACTATAAGGAAATCATAAAGGGCTGAACATTAAATAGATTTTGACGATTGCCGTATCGTTCGGGCTGTTTTATTGCGGTGTAAAGTGTGTCTAACTTGACACTGGCTAGCATAAAACAAATGTTTTGTTCAATGAAACACTTTTCGTTGAAAGAAAGTGATTTTAATGCAAAAGGTTAGTAAGTACTCATATTTATATAGAACAGTTTCAACCCTGGTAATTCATGATTTACGAAATACAACATTTCATAATATTTTTCGACAACATCCAGTAAAAATATTGGGTAGGGATACTGTTTTTTAGTAAAAATGTGAATCTATTCGTATTTGCCTACGTTATTTTATGTAGTAAGGAGCGATTCATAAATAATATTCAAATCAAACAAATAAAATATGCCTTTGCCCATTACGTAACAAAAATACGTTTTCCCCGAAATGGTACCAGGCTCTCATAAATGTAAAGGAGCTTACATTAATCTATAAATAGCTCACTAAAAACTGGTTGTACTTCGATGCGGAACCATTCCCGCAGGCGCCGCGGGGGGGCTCCATATATCATACGAGTAATGACAGACATGCGTTAATTACTCTTAATTATTACAAGTGAAACAAAAACCTCCTTATAATCATGAACTCCTGGTACTTGAATCTAAGATTTTTAACTATATATCTAGATTACTGATGTTTTTGTTAACATATTTGTTGATTAATGGAGTGTCGTGAGTGACAGGTAGTTTATTAGAAAATGTTACTTTTGTGTGCTTTGAATAAATCTACTTTGTAAGTATTTATTTTTAAACAAATATGAGGGATATTAAAATGATTAATTACTTCCAGTTTTCTTTAGTTTCTAGTTTATTCAATTCTCACGTTAATGAATATTTAACAATGGCTGTTATTTGACAAGGAACTACTTTGTTTTTCATTTATAATTTACACGTAAAATGAGTGCAAATTTCTTGAAAAGTGGTGACGTGATTACAGAGCAGAAATTGTTATGGTGATCTGCGACCTATCAGGTGGTGTCATTAGTATCCGGAGCTGTGGACTGCCTAGCAGTTTACCGAGGCTCGAAAAGTAGGAGTAGGAACAGGGTGGTTTTTAGTCAGTAAGTCAGTAAGTCAGTCAGTAAGCCTCACCCAAGGTGAGAAGTCATTGGACGATTTTCTTCCCTCAAAAAATAAAGCTAAAATTTATTTTTTGTCCCTGTCATTAGTAAAAATAAAGCTAAAAGTTCTAACGCCCGAATACTGAATCGCTACTCAATTTTAAGTTGTATTTAAATGTCGTGCTATCCCTGTCTTTTATAAGGAATTTTGTAGTGACAGAAATACTCTTGAGGGCGTCTCAAAATTGAGTGGCGTTTGAGTATTTGAAAATAAGCAGACATGATTTACATCAATAGAACAATAATTATATAAGCAAAGGCAATGTGTCATAAAAATGTCTTCATAAATATGTTTTTTTTTTCAATATAAAAGATAATATTTTAGTAATGCTTTCAGCCTGCACTGCGCGTTGCAGTCTGACTGGTCAACGACTTCGCTTCAGCTTACAGTTAGCGGGACCTGTGCATGCTCGTACGTTTTCAGTTACAGCACGCGTTATGTAGTGTTATATAATTCTGTAATCATGATTTTTTTTTAAACGTTGTTAATCAACTTTTAACGGAAGTATTCGGATAATTTGGTTATAATATGAGGTAACAAACATTACGGGTCGATAATAATAATTAGTTTTCTACTTTATATTTCGAAATGATACTATGAACTATGACCAAAATAATATACTAGAATAACATACTCTGCGAAAAGTTACAATAAATAGTAGCTAACTTCGATGATATTTTAAATAATATGTAACCACTTTGGTTTCTTCCTCAAGGGAATCTAATACCCGGAGCTGCGGACTACTTAGCGGGTTTACCGAGGCTCCGGCTCCAAAAGCAGGAGTAGGAACAGGGTGGTTTTTAGTTAGTAAGAGTCTGACACTCCCTTTAGCCTCGCCCAAGGCGAGAGAAGTCACTAGATGATTCCTCTTTAAAAAAAATGGAGTCTAATATTCATATCTAAAATAGCGTTATCTTAAATTGTAATTTCTACCTATCCATGAGACGAAGGCGTGATTCCATATTGTATGTACCTATATATGTAAATAAGTATTCTGTAAATCCTTTGAAATAATGTAATCTTGGTGTAGTGAATCATTCATGAGCTAGGCTTCATGTCCTCCTAGCTAGTGACGTCATCGAATTAAATTCTCAGGTTGTTGACAGCGTCTTCATATCTTATGTAGTCGCTGAATTTTGTTTCTTCCATTTTATTTGAGTATTTTTTCAAAATCTTTCAGTGTATGGTTGTCGAATTGTGCGAGGGAGCAAGTATGACAATAGGGTAGATTAGTTTTTTATTTTAATGTTAGTCTTGTAGATTGTTTTAAAATATTAGACACGTATTTTTTATTTTCTTACGGAAACATATACTGTCAAAGATATATTGATTTGATTTTTATCATGTCTTTTCACTTCTAGGTTCGTTTTATAAGTAGATATGACGTTTTTGCTTCTATTCCTGAACTTTGATTCATTTTATCTGGTTATCTTTTTTGTCTCAGCCACCGTGGTCTCACTGCACGAAAAAGGTTTCCCGAAACCTCCTTCCACTCGTCTCTTAGTAGAGTTTTCTGTGGCCAATCTTTTTCATACGCATCGAAATCATGCCGCCATCTCCTTCTGGACCTGCCGCGACGTCTGTTGACGTTGAGTGGGCTCCACTCAGTTGTGAGTTTTGACCACCGCTCGTCCGACATGCGGCAGACATGTCCAGCCCAGTTCCACTTTAAGCTTGCGGCTTTCTGACCAACGTCAGCGATTTGAATTTAGGAGTTTGCCAACCCTACCATGGTGACGGTGTAGGACATATTGAACTGGTGTTTATTGACATTTTAAATGGTTTCTGTATGTGTCTGCATATCAAAGATTTTGTTAAAAAAACACGCATTCAGTATCGGCAACTGGGCGGTCATGTAACTTAATTATAATATATGAATAATTTATACAACAACGACGATTTCCTTTTTGGTTAATCTGAAAACAAGGTTTCAGAATGTACTGGAATATACATAAATATTAAATGCATCATGTTTTCTTGTTTTACAATTTAATTTTGGAAAGAAATATGATCGACATATTCAATAAATAAATAAAAAAATATTTAAGAATACATTTAATTTTATCACCAAGCAAGCTTCTTGCAAGAGTCGTAAGTACCAACTGAAAAACACTTTTGGTAGAAAAACAAACAAGCAGTTGTTTCTGTTAAACCTGAACATTTTAAACTGCGATCCACCAGTCACATTGTCAGAAGATGTTGATAATGAATAACTACTAGATCAATGAGAACATTAACGGAGATAGGTTTTTTTGAGAGGGGTAAAACATCCTATGACTTCTCCCGCCTTGGGTGAGGTGAGAGGGAGTGTCAGACTCTTACTAACTAAAAACCACCCCGTTCCTACTCATGCTTTTCGAGCCGGAGCCCCGGTAACCCGGTAGGCAGTTCAAACCCTGGACCAGAACGAAGATAGGTAGGATACCTATTACCTAGCCACAATAGTTTTAAACTTGAGCACAATTAGCATTGATAGCGGAAATCATCTGTACACATATTACCCTTGAATTTGTCTGAATGAAATAAAACTCATTAATCAAATCCTAAAATATGGAAGGCCGACGCTGAAAATAAACGTCGTCTCGAGATTTCAGGGCCATTTTTTTACATACAAAATGTATGATTGTGTATGTATGTTAGTTTTAATTTATATTAATGTAGGCAGTTACTGCTGTGTCAATATCACGTGATGAAACGACTGAATGAAAATAGTTTTACATAATATGGAAATTAATGTCTTTAATAAAGGAGATGCGGCACGTGTAAACCTTATTTTATGTAGTTAGGTGTGATGTTTGCAAAATAAAGGTATGTTTTTTGTTTACTTAATAGGATGGCGTTTGGCCACCATCTCGCCTGGTGGTAAGCGATGATGTGAACAACTTGTTCACTTGGGACATAAGTTGCATTTTTCAGGAAACACAGACTCCAGCAAGGAATTCCATTCATTAGCGAAATAAACGCTTTGCGCTTTTCTGTAAAGATGGAAAGCTGGCATATAGCCCAGCCATCCCATGTGTGTCGTTGTTTAACTTTATTCAGGTAAAGGTAGGTTTTAGACATTTAGAAGGCAGAAGTGCAGGAGCCTGGCTTGGCAGAAGTCCTTTTAATAAGTTTTACAATTATAATTGGTCGAATTGTAATTTATTATAAATATCACATAACACACGACTGAATATGAATATGAACAAAACATTTTTTAAGCAGCAGGAGTATAATTTAGGTAATAGTTGTTGTGGTTAATTGTAGTGTGCAACGTAGATACCATATTGATAAGATTAATTGTAAAAAAACAAATTGTATGACAAGGCGTGCCCTTGTCATACAATTTGTTTTTTTGACCAAGAGTCCGTGGAGAACAAATGTAAATAAACAGGCTCAATTTTAATTTCCTGCTGACTACTACTGAGAATATGTTACTAACAAGTTATTGTTAAGTAAGGTAATATAAGTATGTCAAAGGTAAGTTTAAGTTACCTTAACTCCTGTTATTGAACCTGGGACCTTGCAATCCATCAACCACACCATTATTCATTACTCTACAACACATACAAATACAACTATATCTATGACGAAACGAGTCACATGTCGATCATACGGTCATGTTAATAGAAAATTCGATAAAGGACCTTCTGGCTAAAATAATACAATGTTTCGCAAGGAACTCGATTTAAATGCGGCCTTCTCTAGTCACATATGAGAATAATCTGCACCCATCCTATAAATACGCGATATAATGCGCCTAGGTACTGATTATATGTATTGTATTGGGTGTATATAATGTGTTTAAATTTATTTTATGTAATATTTATGTTCTTAATGAGTTGCTATGGTTTAGGGCTTTGTTATGGTTTGATGAGTGGAGGAAATATACTGAATTGTGGTTGTTAATCAAATTCATTTTTGTCCCTATAAATTCCAATCTTCCATATAGGTTTTGATTAAGATTTACAAGTGATCATGTAAGTCATTGTAACAAACAGCGTCATATAGAAGCTATAATAATATCTGAAATCGTATAACATCTGACCAGCATTTTTTTTAGTTTTATACGCAACATACTGTTTTACACACATTTTTCTTTTCTACGTATTGTCTTCAACAGTTATGCCGTATATAAAGCTGAAGAGTATTTTAGTTTGTTTGAATGTGTTTATCATTGGTTCGATTTGAATAATAAACATATATAGGCTATAAAACCAATAGGAACCGAGCAAAGCGGGTGAAACCGCGCGGCAGTAGCTAGTTCTAACATATAAATACACAACATATGTAAACAAAGCACTTTCTTATACTTCACGTGTGAGAGCTATATCAAAATAGAAAATAGGTGTCATGTATTATGTAGGAAACATACGGGGATATCTTTATATACAATGATATATACATATGTAACTGCGCGTTTGGCGCGGTGGTGAGCAACCGGATTCCCGCACGAAGGAACTCTTTATGTAATCCACAAATTGTTGTTTCGGGTCTGGATGTCATGTGTATGTGAACTTGTATAATTCTAAACACAACTACGTCATAGGAGGAAATTGTGCTGTGGGGCAATGTTTTTAAAACATGTGTTTTAAAAACCTATTTTCTATGACTAACCCGAGTGTATGTACACTCGGGTCGGTACTGTGTACTTTAATATTTGGGTATCTACATACATGCAATCTAATCGCTTACTATCCGGTAATTCTTCTACTCGTTTGTTCCCCTATCCCATAAGCAAAGGTATCTTATTGGTTGAGTAACTAATCTATACTATACTAATATTATAAAGCTGAAGAGTTTGTTTGTTTGAACGCGCTAATCTCCGGAACTACTGGTCCGATTTAAATAATTCTTTTTGTGTTGGGTAGTGCATTTATCGAGGAAGGCTATAGGCTATAAAACATAACGCTATGACCAATAGGAGCCGAGCAGAGCGGGTGAAACCGCGCAAAAGTAGCTAGTTAGTAATAAATCTAGTTAGCAAAAGGTCTTTGAGTAGGACACTATATGCATAGAACATTATTGTGAATTTTGAGTCGAGAGTCTTAGTAGGAGACATGGCGCTCTACTGTGGGAGGAAACCTCTTATGACTTAATTGAAACCAGATACTTATTTGATCTCTTATGACTTAATTGAAACCAGATATTCTTTGACGATAAGAAACATGACCGAAATAGTCCCAGTAGGTAAGCCAAAAAGTGCATTATTCTCTTTGAGCTAATTTGGACACTCTTTACAAATACGGCATTATAACAGCAGCACCAAATGTCTGTAATATTCCTAGGCAACCTACAACATTACAGTTCTTCAAGGAACATGGAACTGTTCACACAGAATTTAATACTTGATTAATTTAATTATTTATTTTGTTTGAAAATTTCAATTGTTCAATTTTCAATTTTCGTTTGAAATATTTTGTTGTATTATGTTTCTGTGGACGAGTACTACTTGTAGTTTAATTTGAAATGAGCGATCTCCATATACTGTGTAAGCTATTGAAAAATGCTTTTATTCTATCACTTTTCACATTCAGCAAAATGCATCTGAAAAGTGGATACGCCATAGCCAACACGTACACCTCTGTTTATAATTTCGACGTGACGATTATAGCGTATGTATTATTCTGTTTTGTTGCGAAAATAACCTTCATAAAACGATATTTATTCAGTTACACCGCGGTGCCAACGTACCAGGACTTAATGGGGGCAAAGAGTTTGAACTAGGTCGTGATGGTACAACCTATTGTTTTCACCATGGTTTCCATGGACGATTTGGACACATATTTGTGTATGGGATTATAATTTCTTTGTTTTTGTGTGGACTTTGGACATTCGTAGCTGTGAAGTAACTATTCGCCTGTATGCATTGGGACTAGGTAGAAGCCATGAAATTATCATTTTTAGTTCATCTCTCCTTGAGTTGTCCCCAATAGTCCAAAGTTCGTACCAATTTATCCACTTCAAACTAATTATCATGAAAAATAAATTCTTCTTTTAAACTATTAAACGTTTTATGAGATACCCGACAAACGACCACATTGATTACCTAATGGTAAGTGATCAGCGTTTTCCAATCCATTAATGGGCATCCATGACACTAGAAGATTTGCAAGTTCGTCAGTCTTTTGGGAGCGGAGAGTTTAAAAACAAACTTATTGGCCATTTTCATCAACCAGCCATCAACAATCCCTTAACTAAAAGTTACTTAGAGTGACGTATCACCTAAACTAACCCCTTACTTGTACTGTTAGGTGTCACTTACAAGTTGGTAAACTAAAATGTCGTTTTTTCACTTATCTTAGCTTTAGAAGCTTTAGACTTTTTTAAAGGGCCAATTTTTTTAGCACTCTTGGATTTTTTCTTGTGTCGTGCGTGCGTACAAACATACAACTTCACATGCATATACAAACAAATATACAAAGTTTAACACAAATGGCAATCAAAACATTATCCATGAGATATCAGCTGTCAACATCGCCACGCCGCCATCTTTAATTCATTGTTGTCAACACAATCATATATTAAAATGGCTGCCGATTGACTTTTAAAACAGTAGGGGAAGTGTTTACTAGATAACAATTAATAATGTAACACTGACTTAGGTTCGTGTTTTGTTAGGTTATATAGATTTTTGGATGTGTGAAAGAATTTTTTCTTAAATCAAATCAATTTTATTTGCTAGAAATATGGTAGATTACAGAGGATAGAATATTATTGAGATCCTCATATTTCACCAGGTTAGGCATACTTGTACAAATATTTAATGTAATAAATTATTACAATTTTATTTATTTAGTTTTAATGTTCAGTAATATGAATAGATTTTTCACTCAGGGTATTTAAGTCTCATATTTTTGTAACATTAAATTAGCAGAGCTTTTCTTCAAAGGAGTAAATATCCCTTGTATATTTTTACTGTATATACGAGTAGTTATTGTTCCAATTCATCAATGTTTATTCTTAGTTAGCTGCGATTATTGTTAACTTTATCTAGCGTGCAGAGTTTGTAATGTTCAATTTTATTTCGGTCAGTTATTGCCAGATATTCAGTAAAAGAATAAAGAAGTTTTTTAGATATAATTGATGGAAAGCTAGATAATTAAAGAGTTTTGGAAAAATGCCACAGTAATTAAATCTGAAATGAAAAAAAAAACTTTAAAAAATATTTGTTAGTAGCAATCTTGAAAACGACTGGATGGAATTCATTAGTAACAAAACGGAAAATTTTAAATGCCAAAATCTCGTGATTTAAAAAAAAAACAGTCTCAAAAAACTGAGACGAAATAAATAATAAATAGGTACCTAGAAAAAAAGTATAATTCAGAATTCTGAATTTCGCTTAACATTTTTGAAATTTAAAATAGGGACGGGGTTATGCAATTATAATCTGTTTGAACTTAGCATGGCTACATGACATACGACAATATTAATTATGGATGGTTTTATGCATGCGTGCTACGAAGGGGACTTGAATGGAAAATGTATAGTTTTAAAAATTCAAATTGTTCAAAAACATGGCGTCTTTTCCGGTCAAGTTCGCCATTAAAATTGTTTTAAGCGGTCAAGAACGTGCAAGAATTGTATTAACATTTTTAAATTATTTATAAAACCATTGTTTTTTCATGTCTACTAAAATCTTTCTTAGTATGGTACAATATATTTTAATCAGTGTTATATTAAAAGTTTGTCTCAAATATAGGGGATTTAGGCAGATCATTAATATCGTAGTGGCAATACTATGGGGCTCCTTTATTAAATAGGATTTGCTTTTTTATAGGGGGGACATTCATCCATTGACTTTTCCCGCCTTGGCTTGGGCGAGGCGAGTGGGAGTGCCAGACTCTTACTGACCAAAAACCACCCCGTTCCTATTCCTGCTTTTCGAGCTGGAGCCCCGGTAAACCCGCTAGGTAGTCCGCAGCTCCGGATAAATAGGATTTGCTATAATCCTAATTTACGCTTGACAACGGGTTTATATTTTGAGTAATACATTACGATAATTTGCACGGTTATTAAACTAATATGTGGATAAACATTAATATATTTTATAAAGAAAATTACATATCGATAAATACGACAAATAAAATAAACTAATGTGACAGTTTTAATAGTCCATTTAGCAAAGTAAAATATCATTCCAGTACCATAAATCAAGATGTAATAAAGATGTAATTTTTCATACATTTCAAGGACAGAAAATAAACATACGTTTTGAAGTATCATTAATAATATTTTAAACGATTTGTGAGCTTGTAATAGACATTTGGTGTAGTGGGTTATTGTGGGGCTTTGTTACTGTGATCCTATTGTAGTTACTTAATAAAGTGTGGATAGTGAAGCGGCCTGCGTTTTGCGATTGTCGCAAGACAAGCTGCAAAAAAATATGTTCGGACATGAATGACCGATGTATTTTGTATACAGGACGATTGGGAATTCGTCATCTTACTATCTTCTCTATATTTGTGTTAAATATGAGGGATATATTAAGCTTGGTTCATTAAAAAGTTGCCAAAAAATGATATTGTAAACTTTCTGTTTGATTCAAATACTCCCAGATATTGAGGTACTAATTTTAAATTATGATTAGCGTTAAGACAGAAAAAATCTTGTCATCCGCATTAGCTACAAAATATATGAGGCATCCAGAAAATATGGACGAAGAACCTTTCTAGACTTTTGAAGTAAATAAATCCTTTAACCTATATTAAATAACAATTAAAATATGTGATTAAGAAGTAAGCCCACGCTGTATATAGCGTGCGTGGTGGCAGCGGGCGGTGTAGGGCTGGCCACTAAAGCTGCGGACACAATGCAGGGCTGTCCCTAATTCGCACGTCTGCACTAGCCCGCACGAGTCGAGACTGCACGGGCACACGAAAGTACCAGGTGGTAAGAAATTTGCAGATTATACTTATTGGTTTTAGTTTTAGGTATTTATGAATGGAAATTAGGATTCCCCCAACCGAACCCAAATTATGGATTTCCCCAAAATTAACAATGTTTGACGTCTTTTTTTATTTAATTGATCGAAATCAAAGTTTTATTTAACAAGGTAAAGCTATACGAACAAAAAGATTATATATAATTATTTTATTATCGTTTAAAAAATATTTCATTATTCTACATCACTAATAAACCTAAAGTTAAACTTATATCTAACTTTAAACAAATAAAAGATTAATTCATTTTTATAAACACAATTTTCGATCCATATGCACTGTAGAACGCTTACAGCACTTTCATTCAGCCGTACATCTCTCATCGATCCTTCAACCCTCAAATCTCTGTATTGTGGTCAAGTCGACCACATTGTCCACTCTACAAAAAATAAGGATTATAATCTTGTAATACATTCTCTACAATACGTTTAGACACAGCGTGAACATGATTTTTTTTGAGAAAATTATGAATAAGTGGGCTTGAGGCGCTTGTGAAGGGTTAAGGAAGTATGTGGATGTGTGGTGAGATATCGATATATTGAGATTTGAATTGAAATAATATTTTTTATTGATTCCGTATAATGTCATGTAATCTTTGATGGGGCTATTTTTATGTCATTTTACGTGAAGTCGTATATGAGTATATTAATTTACCAAATCTTCTATGAAATCTTCAATAAAAACACTTATAAAATGAAACTTACTTAAAATATTAAAGAACATCTTTAATCTATTCCATTATTAATCTTTATAGGTCTGCATTGATTAAGGACTACGAATAAAAATAGATCCAAAATGCATAAAATATGCTCTAAAATTATTTCAAAATAAAATCGATAGTATTCTTCACCAGCCTACATTACAAAGCACATCACTACACATCAAAGAGTGCGGATATGTCGCGAAGTATAGGAAAGCAAGGTGCTCGCTGACCACCGGTACATTGGCGAAAAAAGGGCAGCGGACAAAAATGGACACAATTGCATCTCATGATGGATCACCCATGTGTTGTGTGGTTGAATGATGTCCATTGATGACGGCTCGTATAGGCAGGAGGAGATTTTTATATTAGTGTGATTGAGATAACTGAATTACAAAAATGATTTAAATTCTGAAAACATGTTAAAAAACTGTTCTAGCTGTCTGACTTAAATCTATGACATAATTTTGTTACGAGTAATCAGAAAGTCAAAAGTCTTATTATACATAGGATTTAATCATTACTGCCGATCTAAGTTCGGTAGGTCAGTGTAAAATAACTTTTAAAATCCATTTCTTTAAGTCTAAGTACCGACTGTAATGAGTTTAAGTATGGCATGTATGAGCTTTGTTGTCTAATAGGTGACCCGTCGGCTAGTTTGCCCCCTTTTCCATAAAAAAAGGCAATAGTTATCAAAATGTCACATGTTCCATGGTCAGACTAGAAAACAATTAAGCCTCGTTACCGCGACTAACTGAAATAAAAATCATTAGTATGTTATGGCTTTTTTTCCGAAGTTACACGACCATTCACGAACGATTCCGATTCATATTCGCAAAAGCCCTTTCCGTATCAATCTAACCCAATCTCAGATTGACCAGAAGTGTCTGAGCGCGTGCTTACTTCCATTAAGACTTTCCAATACACTATTTAAACTTTACCCCCCTGTAATAAGGTTCATATTTGTATGTTGATTGATGAAATATTTCGCAAAGAGCTGGTATTGTCATTTATTATGTCTTCCGCACGCGTTCATCGATGCGTGTTTATCGAATGTTTGAATCGATGTCTGAATCGATACAACACATCATTTATTACCATTCGAATGAATCCTTCCATGTTGTTTTTTTTTCTTAAACGACGCCATTTTCGAATCGTGTGTGTGTTATGTAAATTTTGAATTTGTTTGTTCGAGATTTTTTTTTTAAATTGCGTAGTTTGAAACCTAATTTTTTAAGCTTTGTGCTAGAATGTGTTAATTTCTTTGACACCATTTCTTCTTTTTTTGCTAGATTCTAGATACATATTTATTCTATGGTTATTGATTCATTTTAGTGCTAAGTGCATACTTAAATTGGTTTGCTTAGAAAATTATCACGGCGGAGATATATTTTAGACAGTTTATTTTCCTTATAAATGTCTGTATACTTAGTGTTTTGGTCAGGTTATGTCATTAGTTCCATTCAAAGTTATCTAGATTCTTAAGTTTTATTTTGTTGAAGTGGGAAAATCATCCAATGACTCATCCTTACTGACTAAAAGCCATCCCATTCCTACTTCTGGTCTTTGAATCGAAGCCCCGATAGGCCACTAGATAATCCGCAGTTCCGGAGATTCTCAACCTAACTAGACTTTAAAAAAATCAGAGCATCGGATCAAATTCTAGAAACCTATTTTATCGTCTACTAAGCAAACAAAGCAATAGACCAAACGAAAACAATAAGTGTATAGTTAATAAAACAAATCATTAATTTGCAAATTAAAAATAAAGGATCAACGATATAATTCCCAATGACGAGAATCATCTAAAGAAAATCCCATAACAAAGGAATACAATACGAGTGTAAATATGTATATGTTTTGTTCAGTCTCATTAAGTATCGAAAAAATAAAGACCTTCGTTTTCTTCGGCAAAAATCAAAACGCATTGCGTGTATTGTTATCGTCATAATGTTAATTAGCCGAAAAATATTAAGTAGTTTTCGCTACTTCACTGCAAATGCCGCACAGTGGCCAAAACCTTATTATATCTGGACAAAAATGCAACAATAAAAATGCCACCCAAAAATAAATTATTCACGGAGAATTAGACGTGACGAATGTCGCCAGATTATGAAAAAAAAAGTTATTAAGTAGTGCAAAATTGGGTGAACGTATTAGTATAAAATACTCTTTCTTGGGTGGTACTTTAAGAAGTGGGATAAGCATTGAAGTGGCCTTTTGGAGTATTTATTTAAAGGATTACGCACATTACGGCAACTGTAGGAGTTGCCTGCCCTTTGTTGGCCATGTTTTGTTACGAGAAAGCTTCCTCTTCAGATTTTATTTACTTACGATATGGACGCTCAAATATTTGAAACCGAATTTTTGAATGACAATGAACATAAGGAGTTTGATATAAAAAATGAGACAGTTTGTATTGTGTCGTTACGATAAACAGATTTTAAGGTTATTTAGTAATCTTCGAAATGAGTTTTGATATAAGGATGATTGTGAAGTTTGTTTAAAATGTATCAGAATTAATACTGGAATGTTAATGTCGATATATTATTAAGCAGTTGTTATTTTTCGGAAGGGTAAACAGCGGATTAGTTGCAATAAATCAATATGCAACCTGTCCAAAACATTCATATTAGTTGTATTTGCAACAAATCGACCACCGAAACCATCGCTAAATATACATAACACAATAACTTATTACCCCCTACAGTCATATTTTAGTACAATTTTCATAAAAAAATATCCAAAGGGATTTTAAATCCTTCAAAAATGGACACTAATATTGTTAATAGAAACTCCATCCGTCTTTTCTTGACGAAGATTTATGTTCGGGATTGCAACAATTGTGTAGAAATGGAAAAAAATGAAAGGAAGCGGCGCTAACTTCTAGAAACGATAATCCCTCAGGAATTGCAACCCTTCTTCGGTTTTTGGATATTCTTGGACATTTTTTTGTCCAGATAAAGTGTTGAATGGGAGCATTGTGCGAGCGTAATGTACAGGAAGTTATTGAGTTCAATTGTTCACGCTTCGATGCCCAGTCTGTATACATATTAATAAATGAAAGTAGCTTAATTATGGTATAATAGATTAGAAGGAACATTTTAAGTTATGTAACAGGAATTTAGTAACAATATCGATATATACGAGACCAAACTTGATTTTAATAGATAAACCAGATTACGTATGAAAAGTTTAAAAAAAATAGAGCTACTTTCTAAGGGTGAGTTTTGTATTCGTAACGATAAATATGGATTCATTATAACAATTCCATTATGTCATCAAAAATAATTCGGCCACACGACTTCACTTCGAATAAAGGCGCCAAAAATTGATTGATTAATTTAAAATGTCAAATGCTTAAAGTTCTTTTTTCGAATTTGAAATCGCGCGCAAAAAAAAGAAAAACATTGATGAACCAAAAAGGTTTACAAACACAAAAGTTTGACTCCTCCAAAGAGTACTAAGGTCGTCGGCACACTTTCAATATTTTTACACAAATGATTCATGAACGCTAATTCGTTTCTTTTTAAATGTAAATTAGCGAATGCGTGATTTTCCACCTTTACATGTGAAGTGTGCTATGTAAACAAAAGTAGTTATAAAGTGTTTTTAGTCTATGAATGGGGTCAAGAGATGTGTGTGTCATTGTCTCACTGGCGTCAAATGTTTTTCTTTTTATTTTTTTATTCAATCTTTTATTGGCGTTAACTTTTTGAATTTAGAATACAATGTGATGTTCCCATTTCTTTTATTGTATTCAAATAATTTGCGTTTAAAAATAGATCTAATGAAGAAAAATACTTACAGCAAAATGAATGAAACCTTTGACCAATATGTATTTAATTGTATTAAAAATAATTTATTGAAATTAGTAGCTATATCTAATATCAGAATTATAACATTACTTAATTCTTAAGTAGTTTTTTAACAATTGAAAATAGTGTCATATCGGTTAAGTACATAAGTACACTTCTAAGACACTATTTTCTCAACTTTAAACTTAAAATCACACTTCTTATAAAGCTACATTTAGTATTGTATTATAGTAGTAGTAGAAGCAAACAACGTTATTAAAGTTTTTTATTAAACTGGGTATCATTTCATATCTCCCAAGTAGTTAGACCAACAGGTACCTGATACGTCTAGCCACTCAATCAAACCAGCTAAGTGCACAGCAGTTCAACAAGTGAAAGGGGAAATGTGCCGGGTTCGGTGCCCGGGCTGATCACAGCTTCCTTGTTCCGACTCTGTAATATATACTTCCTAACGTTTTACTGTCGTTGCAACTCGTTGTAAGTAACTTATATTTGTATTGGAAAGCAGTGATTGGTTAGTTATATTTATAAGTGGTTTGTTAGTTATGTTATAATGTGTAAGTAAATAGGTTAACTAAATTAGGTATTGTTACTTTTAATAAAAGGTTAAAGTTTTTTTTTTAATATAGATTGTGTAGTTCAAAAAGGTTTGTTTTTTCTTTTACACTTATAGAGAGATAGGTTATTATCTTAATCAGTTCCGGGAGCCTCAAAGAGCTATCCAGCCAGTAGGTCTGATGCCGACCTGGAGCTGCGGACTGCGGGTTACCGGGGCTCCGGCTCTAAAAGCAGGAGTAGGAACAAGGTAGTTTTTAGTCAGTAAGCGTCTGACACTCCTTACAGCCTCGCACTAGGCGTGAGAATCCTTGGATGATTTTCCGCCCTAAAAAAAAACATCGTAATCAACCATCAAACCCAATGTTTACATTTGATACTTTAAATAACTTTATTTGTTTCAAGTAAAAAAACGAGTTTCTCAAGTAAATTAAAACGTTAAAAATAAACTAAAACGATCACGCGATGTTAGATATGTTTTCTATTTTTACTCCGCAATATGAAACAAGTTATTGTACCTATATATTTTATTTATATCTATATTATAATACATATAGTAAACATTTTGGTCTATATGTAGTTTGTCTTTGTTTTTAAACAAGCAATTACATTATTGTAACAGATATATAAATGAAATTAGGCGCAGAGATAGGCTAGCATTCTGAATATCCTGAAGAAATCGTCTATTCCAATTCCAACGGTCTATTTCGTTGGTTGGGCAACCGACTGCCACGAAATGTATAGTGGGTTCATTTCCCGCACGGAGCAATTCTTTGTGTGGTACACAAATTGTTGTTTCATGTATCATGTGCATGTGAACTTGTATGTTTGTAAACGCACCCATGACACAGGAGAAAAACCTAGTGTGGGGCAAAGATTATATAAAAAAGAATGTGACACTGGCACTTCATATGCTTAAATTATTAGTCTTTAGTACAGATACTAGTTAACAACAGAGCAAAGTCGCAGCCACAGCTAGTATAAGCATAATAGATTGATCCAATAACTACAAACAACAGGTTTATAATGTTGCAAGTATTCCAGGCATCTGAGATTACCGATCCCGGGCCGGATACGGCTCGGTTCGGTCCGGCTGCCGGCTTTCTCTTCCGGGCTGCAGAAAACTGCACACTTCCCGGACAGCGGCCATTTTCCTCATAATAAGTTATTTTTGAACTAATATTGAATTGATGTTGTATTAAGATTGTTGTGATTGCTTTACTTTCGATTTAAGTATAAGTAATATGTAGGTATGGATATGGGATTTCTGATTGGTTTTGTGATCTTGTTAGTTAGTTAATGTAGGAAATTTCTGGTAATAGGTATATAGCTAGTCTGCGGATTGCTAGATTTTGCGCTATAGGATTTTTGATTCAGATTTTTTTATGGTATAAACCGATAAACGAGCAGATGGATCACCTAATATTAACCAATTAAAAGAAACACCATAGGCGTTTCAAGTGTGTTACCGGCCTTTTGAGGGTTATTGGGGAATCGGTAATTGGGCCTCCTGTAACCTCACTCACACAACACAAGCGTTGTTTCACGTCGGTTTTCTGTGAGGCTGTGGTATCACTCCAGTCGAACCGGCCCATTCGTGCCGAAGCATGGCTCTTCCACACTTAAATTTACTCATTGCTCGAAAATTGTTCATTTCAGTGGGTCACTCTGCACTTAAAATGTCAGTACCTATACTATCCCTATATACCATACTTATTACATTTTTATAAAGACCACCAGCGTGTAAATAAGTTGCTCCATCTAACATGTACAATAACAATAAGCTCATTAAGTAATCCAGCGACAAACTTGACACTTGTAGTACAACTAAAGTAATTATAGAAACACTAGACGTTACGACTCTCGCACGATACACGATATGCTAATCTTCAACACATACGTAATCGGATATAATCTATATATTAATACGTGATGCAAAAACTTTGGACCGCTTTTTACGAAAATTGCGCGGACGTAGGAGCATAAAATTTGGTACACTTATAGTTTATGTGTAGGAGAAGTACAGAACGCTAATATTTTTCAAAAATAATGCTTATAAAGTACATTAAATCAATAAATAAAACATTACACACACATGCATAGTATCTGATCGTATTTGACAAAACGTCAAAATCGATAGACATTGCGATGATATTCTCACGTCTCATATGAAAAGAGTTTTATAAAAGAGTTTGTTTGAGTTTGAGTTAAATAAAAATTTTCCTTGAACGTATGTTAAGTGGTAATGTAAATTAAATCGTATATGGTCGAATTTCGACCACTAGGCGACCACTAGTATACTAATATTATAACATATGTAAAAGTTTGTGTATGTTTGTATATGGAAATTACTTAATGTATCCGAATGAAAGGCGAATGAGATACATTTTCAGATATGATACCTATTTTTTATTCTGAAAGGTGAAGTCACTGGCACAACACAATGTTCAGTACCTAATATAATTTGATAATACAGGGTATAAACGGAACGCTACAAAACTTAATTGATTTTATAATTATAGACATTGGATTTCGTGTTATTCATGCAACATCAGCCTTAAGCAGTTGATTACAACTATTATTACATAAAATAAACATTGAATTCCTTAATTTTTTGAAAATAAATCTCGTTTTTACCATCACCTGTTTGCGGCGTTTGGGAGCGTTCCGTTTACACCCTGTATATAATATAAAACTGCTATTCAAATAGGTAAATTAAAACATCTACACAAAAATCTGTGCAAAACAATGACGTCATACTATATAACATATGTTGTAGGTAGGTAACAGTGCAAGTAATAAATATTTTACGATCCTGTGTAGCGCAGGCTGCGCGGGCGCCGGTGTAGTGCTAAATGTTCATCTATTTACGACGTGTGAGACCATACACTTTCCATGTTACTTGCGAAACTGTTTGTCTTAATTTTTTAGTTTTATTTTGTTTTTATTTCTACTCTAATTCATTTTATTTGAAGTAACTTGTGTTTATTTAATCTTTTGAGCAGAAAGTGAAAAGAATTCTCTTAGTGAATTAAAATACTGTATACAAGACTCATATTTTAACAAACATCATACATATTTCTTATATAATTATAGTAAATGGCTGTGTGTTGGAAAGAGCGAACTTTTTACCATTTTAATAAAGGGCATATTAATTCCGAAACATTAAATAAAACTTTTCCCGATTTGACGATATCCAATTCAAGTTAACTTCCTCGCTAATCATTCTTACTTACGTCCACTTGAGCAATCAAAATCAAAACAAAAATCGTAAGTTTTTAAACTGACATGGTCACTAACACTAACATTAGAACTTAAGACGGGTTATTTACCATGTTTATTTATGTTCATCCGTGATCATGGCGCTTGCAACAGTGCCGAAATATCGGAAACTCATAGACATAAATAAACATGGTAAACATCCCATTTCATGTTCTACTGATATGAAAAGTTGTGTGTGTGGTAAAGACTGAACTTTTTACCATTTTAGTACTTACAGGTGGGGGGGCGGTGCCCCCCCATCATCCAAAACATTCAACAACACTCTTCCCGATTTGACAATATTCAATATAAGGTAACTTCGGTAACTAATCACTCTTACTTACGTCCACTTGAGCAATCAAAATCAAAACAAAAATCGTAAGTGTATAATGTGACACTAGGTTGGGTCTATGACGATTCCTATCCAGTCTGCAGTTGAGAATGGGGACAGGATGTACTGCATTGCAATGTCACGCATTACATATGCCAGGCATAGCCTGATAGCCGGGCTATGACTAATGTTTCGCTGCTTATTACAAGGACTCGAATGCTAAACTATTTCCAATGCACTTTCTACCTTCATTATTAATTAGGTGTACTTAGAAATTACTTTTGGTATGTTCTATGAAATGTGAATTGTAATTATGTTTTGACCTACCACACTTTAGGCAGCACTGTGTAGTTAGATACCGATGTTTTTTTGGACGTGACCACGCGTAGTTAGCATTTTAAGGGTAGGTTCAGATGACAAGCGCTCAACGCGCGTTTTGATAACGCGCGTTTACAACTACATACATTTTATTCAGGCCGTACACATGCTAACGCGCGTTTTAGTAACGCGCGCGTTCAACGCTGCGCTAGCGCTCGACTGTTGTCAGCGCGCGTCAACGCCGCTTTGAGATCATTGGTTTTCTATGTTTCCGTTCAATTGAGCGCGCGCTTTCGACGCGGATAGACGTATTTTAGGGTTCGTCAAGTTCGTCCGAAAATCGTCCGAAATGGAAACCGAAGCTTTTAATACGGAATTATTAATTGATGAAATAGAGAAACGTCCTGCGATATGGGACATGACAAGTAGCGATTATTCAGATAAGAATTTGAGAAGACGGGCTTGGGAAGAACTCGTCCTTATATTTTCTTCGTCTTCTGTTGTGTCGTTTCTGCCGTCTGTATAAAATCAGCGATAAAACTGTTGATGTAGAACTCAAACTGGCCGCAACAACGCGCGTTTAACGCCTGACAAGCGCGCACCATGTGAACACTATACAAAAATTCAACGCACGTTCAACGCGCGCTGAGCGCTTGTCATCTGAACCTACCCTAAGGCCTCTTGTACACATAGGTACCCTTTTTGACGGCACACGGTGGCAGTGGCAGCGTCGTACTATGGCGTGGCCGTATACGTTTGCAAGCTTCCATAATGATCCTTATAACACTGACGACCATGCCTACATACGGCGAATTAACCGTAGATTTTAACGGCGAAAAATTGTGAGTAGGAGACTTAAGGCTGTTGACAACTTGCACACTAGAAAGAGTAGAAAGTTAAACTTGGTTAAATGTTTCATGAACTGTTTCAAAAGTTGGTATTTTCAAAACGATATCGTCGAACGATCTGTGGGTACCAGGGTTCAAGAGGTCCTTAAGAGATAATGATTTTGGAAAGCTTATGTCCGAAACGTAGATTACACGAACCATAGTTTGCGCAAGATTGGTCTTGGGTAAAGACTGAGCAACCATATATAACACACAGACTGATTTCTTTTACAGGCAGTTATAGCAGTCATTTAAAACCCTTTCCTCGAATAATATGAACGTCGTAAAACCTATCATTTGTTATGTATTCCTATCGGTAAATAAATCAATGTTATAGTCAATAATTCATTGTGATTCAATCATATATGTGCTACTGAATACCGAATGCTTATACTGCTTTCCTTAATAACACGTGGGTGTAATGAAGCGGTGCACACATAATGCGAACCAAATTTGGTAAGAAGTTAATTTCCTTGTATATTTCATGTTTAGGTAATTCCTTGTACACATCAACAGCCCGTGTCAGTCCATTGGCCTGTGGATCTTCTCGACATAAGAAGGTTTGCAATAATAATTGAATGCACGGTTGGTGCGGTGGCTGAGCAACGTGTAGCGGGTTCGATTCCCGCACGGAGCAATCTGTGTGATTGACAAATTGTTGTTTCGGGTCTGGATTGTCATGTGTATGTGAACTTGTATGTTTGTAAACGCAGCCATGATACAGGAGAAAATCCTAGAGAGTCCACGTTTGGCAGGTGGGTAAGATATCACAGTTTAAAAGGTTCAGGTTTATCAAAAACCGCTGCTGTATGGTCTCTATAGCAGGTCAAAACGATAAACTCAATACTACTTTTCCCGATTCCTTACTCTCTGACAGAAATAGTATCTAATTACACATGAATGAATATTTTCACAGGCAAGTCGTAAATGTAAATGATAACCTAATACATATTGAAGTATTACATTAATTGAATAATCATTATAAATACCTGTTTATAATGTAAATACTCGTATGATTAGAATAACACTGTTAGGTGGGGTCCTGATTAACACCTAGATATGTGTGACTATGTTAATTCAGTTTTGTTTGATTCGACAATATTGGTTTTACTATTCAAAAAAAGGTTAGAGGTTGCAGTTAGATTTTGGACTCAAAATATCATAGGTAAATACCGGTTATCCTCTACAGCTCATAAAGGAGTTTTTGTTTCATCTAACTGAAGAATAAATCTATGGCAACACGTCACCATAATTACTGTAGGTATCCGGCAAATTTCGAACCACCTTAAACATTTTTTTCTCACCTTGCCTAAACTCTGGACTTCTACAATTAATTCAAGACCAAAATTAGCTAAATCGGTCCAGCCGTTCTCGAGTTTTATAGAGACTAACGAACAGCAATTGATTTTTATAGATAGAGATAAAAAAACATCTACGTATTTTTTAGATCCCTGGTAATTGGATTAGAAGTCTTAATTTAAGAGCACAAAACCTAAAATCGTGCTAGATTTCTGGCAATAAACTCATCCTATATTGTCGAATAACTAATGACAAACGTGTGTGGCAACAGCCGGTGCTTCTTCACAACTTCACAGAACCAAAGCCAGGATGTTATGTATGTATATAGCCAATTAGGACCACGATTTTCACTTCCAGGTTTCCATGGAAGTCCTAATAAATATAGGTGAATGGGTATCGTCATTCTCACGAGTTATAGAATGACGGAGTATTCAACACACGTTGTGGAGACGTGAGACATCCGTTTGGAGTAGTGCTGCCAACTCTTCAGGGGACACCAGGACAGAGAGGACAATTGATTAATGTAGGGTGTGGATCCATCACTAGCCCACTCCACAAGCTTCAGCTTGTAACAAATATGAATGATGAGTTAGTTAGGTGATTGAATGTATGTATGTATGAATAAAACTACAACTCTATTTGTAGAAATGTTTTTCGAAATTGAAATGTACCTATCTGATGAAGCATGGCTTTGAGATCCTAAGAGAGACTATGAAAAAAAGCAAATTTATATGATTTGAAACTAATCAAAGCTATTTAAAAAAGAAAAAATAATGAATTGGTCAAAGAATTGATCCTGAAAATACTTTGTGAAATTAATATCGACAACGATGACAGGTTTTAGTTAAAGATATGACTTCATAATGTATTTTTCTTAAGTATGTTCTTACTGAAACTCAACGCCAACTTACTAAACTACTACACGTACAAATACAGGTACCAACCTGCAGAGACTAGACTAGACATGGCTCTAGGCCAAGGTTAGTCCAACAAGTTGACAAGTGACGTCACAGCACAGCTTATGGCTGAAAACCCGACGGAATACATACGACTCCTTGATGAGGTTGAATTCTTTGGCAAGGCAGCCGAGTTTCCATTTGGCAGAACAGGTATAGAAGGAGAAATTATCATAGAAAGGAAAATGGCTGGGAGATCAAGGTTAGGTGATAGGGTTGTGAGTGAGTGAGGTTTTGTTAGGAAGTAGCGCAGTGGCCCCGATTTATAATAAGATAAATAAGTTGATGTTTTTGTTGATGAAGCGAAAGAGGTATGTAAGATTCGTAGCAATTGGTGTTCCATTGTCTCTGCCTATCCCCACGAGTGTGACCTTATGTATGCATGTAGATGCCTTTGTGTATAATTTTACAGCATTTTTTTGTGGAATTCAAAGTTCTATAGTATCTATCTTCATTAATAAACATTGATCAGATGATTTTTACCTAATAGTCAAAGCGTACAATTCTGGCAAAGTTTTTCTTTTTCATAACACTTGGAATGACATCTAGATTTTAGCTAAGTTTTTTGCTCTATTATTGTAATCCTAAAAATATGACTATGACATACATGTGTTAAAAATTGAAATTGCACTAGTATAATTAGGTTTACGTCGCAAAAATGTTTGGTAAATAAAAGAACTTTTATCTATGAGACAGTGAAAACAGGACAGTCTGTTACTTTCCTCAACAGATGGCTATCGCAAGTATGTTGTAACTATTTAAAACGATTTGCAAGTCTCATGGAAGGGAAATACCCAAGTGCATGACGACAGTAACAAAATTATAGAAAGTTTTGTTTTAACCATTGTTATTACATGTTTTATATAGGGTTTTATTTTAATATCCGTCTTGTAGATTAATTTAAAATATTAGACACGTATTTTTTATTTTCTTACGGAAACAAATACTTCCGAAGATATATTGATTTGAAATTTCGTGTGAAGTCACTTCTACGTACGTTTTATACGTAAAAATTACGTATTTGCTTCTACTCCAAAACTTTGATTCGTTTTATCTAAGTATTGATTGTCTTATACGACAAAATAAAGAAAGTTATTTGGATTAGCAATGTTACGGTCATAATATGAGAGGAATTTAGCAAGCGTTAATAAGTGTTGAATGTTCTAGTAAATTATCATTTCATTCTTTTTTATGATACCTACACTCTTTTATATTATTATTTAATGTGTGAAGAATTCGATCATTATTCTTGATTATTTGCATACTACATTTAGGTATAGATACTTATTATTACTAAAATGTGTATAAGGAAAATTATGAACTTTAGTTACTAGTTTTAACCAGAACGATATTGAAATATCAGAAAAATATATTAGTTACATGTGTTGATAAATAATAGCTCGCGATCTCTTTGTGTCAGCTAAATTGGAAAGACAATAATGTTGTAGAAATCAAAACTATGAAACTAGTACCCCTTTTTTTAAGGGGGAAAATCATCCAATGACTTCTCCCGCCTTGGGCGAGGCGAGAGGGAGTATCAGACTCTTACTGACTAAGAACCACCCCGTTCCTACTCCTGCTTTTCGAGCCGGAGCCCCGGTAACCCGCTAGGTAGTCCGCAGTACCCCTGAATCAGAAACCAAAAAGTAAAGATGAGATGAAAAAAGCCATAAAATAGAAAAGGATTAAAATATAAATTATTTTTTATGTTCGAAAATTCGAATTCGCAGCTCCGGCCGTTATGCCGAATGTTATTTTATAGAAGTTCCGATTGTATGACACTTTAATAGGTTTTCTAACCTCCATGTTCAGTGGCATTGGCAGAAATATTATCTTTTAATGCCCACTCAACTATAAAGTGTATTGACCAGTGATATAGCTGACCATGTTATAAAAAAATGCAGTTGTTACTGGTTTTCAGTTACATTTTATTTGGTTAAGCTTCTGGGTAAAGCTAACTCTTTGTGGAGGAAACTTATGATCAAATTAGCTTCTGTCAGCGGCTGTAACTACGTTCCCGTGAGATAAAAAGTATCTTATCATCCAAGTCAGCTCATACTCTGTCAGTATACCAAATTTCATCAATATCCACAACAAACTTTCTCATTTATAAAATTATTGTGTCTTGCTTGTATATTTCCTCAGTGGAAGCTAGAAGTAGAATACATATTTTGTCTCCTACGTCGTAAGAGCTGACTAAGGGACTACACATTTGACAGAGATTCTGATAAACTTGAACCGTTTAAACTACGAACTTGTCTGGTCAGACCACCATCCAAGTGTGAAGATTATGGGCAAACCCTCTTAAGTAGAGAATGACAGCAGTCGACTACCACTGACTGACAATACAGAAAGAATCATCAAAATTCCATCTCCTATAAATAGCCAACAATATCCCATCAAAAGTGACTAACTCAGGCTATGTTTATCCAGACTATTACCATAATCTAGATTATGTCATGGGATTACTAGAACTTGAATAATCGCATTTCACTCGAGGTCATCATTGCGCATGCGTGGAGCTACTGGCCAATCAGCGCTTTGCAAGCTGTGCACGTTCAGCCGTCATTGGCTATGCTGGCCGGTGCCCGTGCGTTCGCGCATAGTTACCGACTATGTAGGTGCACTATGATTGTCCTAGTATGTTTGTAGTACAAACTGATGATTAACTTGGTTAATTAAAATTTTCTAAGATATGATCTTGCTTAGTATACATACATTTCTCTGAATTTTAATGTTCTGGAGAAAAGACGGAACATTAAATGTATGATTACCTTAACTTCTGGCTCCGTTCCTTAAAGAGATCTTGCTAAATGAACTAGAATCTCAGATAACGAACTTTTTTCTTACATATATTAATTGCTGATAGTGTTTGAAAGCCAATTAATGGGAACTTGAGCCACGTGGTTCTTAGGAAGTCTTGGAAAGCGATGCAGTTTCAGATAGAATTCTCAGGTGTGATAAGCTTCAAATTACGGCATCAGGAATAAGAAGCTAACGCCCGAATACTGAAACGCTACTCAAATTTAAGTTAGACTTAAATCTCGTGCTATCTTTATCATTTACAAAGAATTTGTAGGGACTGAACTATATTTGAGTGTCTTAAAATTGAGTGACGTTTGAGTATTTGACTATAAGTCTCTTATAATACTTTAGTTTATGTCAAGGTCACAACTTTTTCTCATTGGTATATCTAGGACATTTCGCAGTATTATGTTAGTACAATACTATAGGTGATCCAGACTGGTAACTTAGTATGAGAATATCGGCTAATACTGCCATCTGCAATCAGCTGGGGTATCCAGTGCCTCATAGCTACCCTACGCGGTGCAGGTCAATGGTGCACTGGACTAAGTCGCGTCCGCCTGTCGGCACCACGCCAACTGCTAATGTATAGACCATAGAGTGGCCTATGAAGACAGAGGCAGTTAATTGTTTAGAGAGTTTCATTATAACTTTGACTATACGATTGGCGTGGTGGCTGGGCAACCATAGCGGGTTCGATTCCCGCATGGAGCAACTCTTGTCATGTGCATGTGAATTTGTATGTTTGTAAACACACCGACACAGGAAAAAATCCTAGCGTGGGGAAAATCCTAATCCCAACGTTTAAAAAAAACTGAGGGTATTTTGCGGTGGTTGAGAATGTCGAAGGCAGCTTGTGTTCTGTTTTGGAATTTGGACAAGTATGTGATATGTGCAATATGGTGATTTGATCATGTGCTGTTCTCACTACCCAAGATAGTTGCGTATCTAGCTATCTGAAGGTTTTGTAAGGTCGTTGATTAGCTTAAAGGGATTTTTATATTTATTAAAAATCACAGATATATTTTTAGAATTCACTTACTCCTTATGTTTTGCACCGTATTACAAATAAAAATTTGCCAAAACCCTGTAACTTTTTAAACTTCAAAATATTCTTCAGTTTTAGTACCCTAATATTGTTTACCAACAACATAGTATGTTGCGAATTTCTCTATCCCAAACTACTCTATGCGCAATGTGTTACCCTGATCACGCGTGTGCATAGTAAAAGTACTTTCGTTCGAGGCCGCATTGTCATTCATGTTGGTTTTATCGCAGTGCCGGACAAACTATCCGTCTTCAGTCACCGCCTACTTTAGAATCGACAATGTTGTCAATACTTGTTAGGTTAGGTTTCAAGGTTTTATGGTAGCCTGGTACTTTTGTGGATGAGGAAATTGTTTTTCGGAGGATCGGTTTTAGATTTTCCAACTAAAAAGTTTATAAGGAAGAAAGTATGTACATTAAAATGGATGTGTTTGTTGTAGTTTAATTGCCGCACTCGGAGACATTTAATTGTTACTTAAACTATTCCTTAGTAAAGATTTTGTATCAAAAACAATTTGCTAAGGACTAGGTTAAGAAAACATTAAATAACTTTGAGTTTCTCTCTCTCTCTCTTAGTGATGCTTGCGGAATTTTATAGATGAGAAAATGTTATTTTTCCAATGGTCATGCTTTTGCCTACGGTATTTTCGGACAAACTGACAGACGACTCAATTTTTGGTGTTTCAGGTGCCTGTATGATAGTTAATAGAAATTAATGTTTTGCAGTTGTTTCTTTGTAACACATATTTGCTTTTTTACCCTATCAGTAACAAGTTAGTTAAGATTATAAAAACACAAAACTTCTTAGAAACAAGTCGTTGATATGTATGTTGCTCCAAAATCCCAAATACCTAATCAGTAAATCAACAAACAAACTGTCAAAAAGGAGACTTGATATATTAAATATTCAAAACTTAATTTTCTATTCGAAACATTCGAGGTGAGCTCTATCGCAGTCCGTCATGTCGTTGGTTGTAAGAATAATCTCGACCAATGAGGGGCGAGAATGCGATCGTGCTTACTTTGAATGTTTCAAATTGACAATTTTATTACAGAATAGCCTGGCAGGTCTGGAAAATGGAATGGAAATACAGACTGCAAAACTGGTACATGATAATAAAATAATTTACCTACTCTTTATACATAATTATTATAATTATGTATAAATCGAGATATTCGTTACATAAATTGTCAATGTCCTTTTAAATAATTAAATTTAAATAATGTTTTGTAGGACTTTTGTCGTTTACTGTACTTACTCCTATAAAATGTACATGATAAATCTTGATTTTAAAATTTCGTCTCTGTGATTTTTTTCCAGTATTCAAATGATCGCACATTAGATTACAATCGTCGTACTTTACATAACATATATGTTTTTTTTGAAGCCATGCTCTAGGATGTTACGTAATACGACACTGAAACATGTAAATACATTGTAGTTGCTGAATTTCAGATTTTATTATGAATGTTTAAAATTCTCGGTCTGCCACTAAAGGGGATTTTAACGCGCATAATATTTCAAGAGGATTGCTTAATTTAAAATTATAAATTATCGAATGACGTCGTTTTTCTAGTTAAAATTTCAGTTTCTTGTGAATTCGCATTAAATGTATTTTTTTTGTTCAGTTTGAATTATATTTTGTTTGTAGGTAGGTATAGAATTTTCCACAAGATCTGGGCCCACGTGGTATAAATAACCCGCCATTTTTTACAAAAAAGGTTTGCCGTTTTCATATCTCTTTAAAAAAATGAATAGTTGAACTGACACTATTGGATTAATAACATCGGACGCTTCACCGAAATTATTATAAACCGTATACTCGTACATCACATTCTATAAATATCTAAACATCGTTATATATACCTATCTCTCATAGCAGCAACGAAGATGAATATGCATCTCTCTATTGACCAATCGTTTAATGTTATTGGAACCTTGTCCATTTAATATTTCATATGAAATAATGAAATCCAACAAACTTAATCACACTATTCAAATATATAACAAAATCTGCGTATTCACAAAATATCTAGATTTCTTCTAATCCTGCTTGTACAAACTTGCTACAGTAATTGAACGGACATTATCACAGGCGGTTGCGATACTAGGAATTCCCCACACCTCGCCCGCAAAGAATGTCACAATACACACATAAATACATACTTCCTTTACATACATAACATCACGCTAACACTCTTAATGGGCTAAGTAGAATTGTAATTAGTTGGAGCTTTTAAATTGGAGTTAGTATTGCATAGAATTACAGTAATAAATCATTGTTCAACGATATGTTTGTCTCGGGTTTGATTCCTCCAGGTGATATCTGCTTGCGTGATCCATAATTTGGGAATAAATTATTTTTTTTAGCGTTAGTAATTCTGCGTTTGGTCACCAACCCGCTTACTGCCAGGGCGGCGAGGCGAAGATGTTGCCGAAGATGGAGCTCACAGACTTATATAGTATAGGTACTGCGCGAGTAGGCTCGCTTTAACCTTGAAAAGACCCAGGTCGTATTTGTTTAGGTACATGTTTTGAAAGTCTCTCAATAGCATAGATAATAGGTTCCATACATAGACATACGCCTTTATCTCAGGGGTGTCGTTGAAAAATGCCAATTGTGCTGTTACTACTCACAAAAAAAAAACAACTGACGAAATCTAGAGACCGATATCTGCCTATCCTCCTATCCATTTAATATGGGTAACGAAAGATTCCCAAATTGAACTATATATCTGCATTACTCTATATGGCCAAAAACACCCGGACAATAGTCCGGGTGTATCTATGTAATAACATAGGACATATTACCTATCTAGAGAAAAGTTTGTGTTAATATTGCACTTTTGTCTACTTTATCGGGAATCGTTATCTAGCGACTCCACAAAAATTTAACACAACAAAGTACTTATGTATTACTCTGCCCACCACCCACTGCCTAGTACCATGGGTTCCGTTATTGACGGAACATGATATAGTCGTAATTATATGCTACCGACTGATGGATGATCCTGCGGTATTAAGCTGAATTATTGATGTGATGTGGTAACTTTGTAATATACCCATCACGCCTTCCTATGCTCGAATGGGTAGGATTCTTAGTACAGGTACACTTTTTTTTTGCGGGGCGAAAATCATCCAATGACTTCTCCCGCCTTGGGTCAGACTTACTGACTAAAAACCACACCGTTCCTTCTCCTTCCTGCTTTGAGCCGGAGACCCGGTAACCTAGATCAGGGAGACCTGTAAGTAACTTATAGGCTGTAAGGGTTCTCAAGTTAATGGTGTAGTGCAGACAGAACAGAATATTAAAATTGTCATTACTAGAGTTTATCGTGGCGTCCAAGAGCCGTCTGACATAAGAACTACATATTGTATCTCTCTTGTTGAGAATTGTATTAGTTTTTAATTTCTTCTTTTGTCTGTATAACGTATTGGCGTAAGCTGTAATGTTGTATATGTAAATTTGTAAATAAATAAATAAATTAGACAGAGAACAGGCAGTACCCTTAGTATGAGTAAGAGTACGGCACTCTCTAATAAACATGGACCTTTTAAAGTGCGTTCTTCAAACGTAACGTATATTGTGTCACAGCCCTATTATACACTCGGCATCACAAAAATCGCACCTCTTGGAAAATTGTAAGTTTAAAACATGTCCCGCCAGTAACGAATACATTACACCTTATTAATATTGGTATCAATTGAAAGTACGTTTAACGACCTTTAAATTAATAACAGTTAGAATTCCTAAACACAACAGATCTCATCAGCACGTAACGTTAAAAAAATGTTGTCAAAATATTCAGAATGGGATAACATTCCTCAAGAGACTGTTGTCACATTAATTCGTCCATGAGAGAAAGCATGGAAGCAGTCATCAGGGCTAGGGAGGGTAACACTAGGTTTTAAGTTGTTTTAAGGACTTATTTGCTGATAAAATAAAATGTAACTTTTTAATCATTTGCATTTGCTTGCTTTTTTTATTCCCTGGTAAACAAAAAACCAAATCCATTGGTTTATTCTTAAACTTAAATGAATTGCCTTTCCAATGATACCTTACAGTCATATATCTGCCATTGATTAATAGGGTTAAAATGACTATGAAGGGAACTTTTAAAGAGGTGCGATTTTTGTGACGCCGAGTGTATAATGAAAGGCTTCATAGTTCAGCAGTGCACTGTGACGAATTGTTTGTTATGATGAAAATTTTGAACCTGAGACTCTATCTCGCCTCGCCCAAGGCTACGATTAGGCTTGACTGCACAGTTGGCACGGTGGCTAGGCAACTGGCTGTCGTGCAACGTGTAGCGGCTTCGATTCCCGCACGGAGTAACTTTTTATGTGATCCACAAATTGTTGTTTCGGGTCTGGGTGTCATTGTGTATGTGAACAGGCCAGTGGCCAGATATAGAAGAAAATCCTAGTGTAGGGCAACGTTTTTTCACTGGAGAAGTCATTAGATGATTTTCCCCCTCAAAAAATGCTGGATTTAATTCTATGTAGATGTAAGACTGTATCTACATCAGATACAACAATGCAGCTATTACATAAGACCAATTTCCAAGTTATTCTCTCTTGAATCCGAAGCATTTGGTTAGGTTTAGTTTGTGGTCGGGTAATGTCAACTCGTTGACTAATCTTATTATAGTAATGCTAGTTTCCCTGATAGGTACTGATGCTGTAATGGTTTCGTTGTTTGTTGCTGAGCGGTGTGTAGTAGGTACTTTGTTTGACAATTGTTGTCTCTATATAACTGTGATCGCAAAAATATGCAAAAAAATGGATTGTTAATATTAAGCGAAAGGGTATGTAAGATTTGTCGCAATTGGCGTTCCACTATCTCTATAGTGGAACGCCAAATCTCTCATGGAGTTTGGCCTCTGCCTAACCCCATGAGAGATTTGTGAGACAGGCTTGAGGTTATGTATGTATGTTAAACAATAAAAATTATAAGAGCAGAGTATCAAATAGTGATAGTACGCGTGACTTCGTCTTATTAAATATCTAAAGGAAAAATATTCTGTCATATTAAAACCCCTTAGTAAAATATTCTGTTGAATGTCACATAGGACCAAATAAATCTTACTTTTTATACATAATTATGATCATGATGGTTTTAATTATAATATTCGTTGACAAAATTTATCTAAGAACCTACCTGTTTTATAAAATAGTGCTCACATAGGTATTTAATAAAATAAATATTTGTTTAAATAAATGAGATGTGATCGGACGCTACTCGTTCATAATTGAATTAACATAATTTGATATAGTGGTTAAAATATTGATTTATTACGTTTTTTAATAAAAATATTGTAAGAATGTTGATTTTAATATCTGATATTTCTGTCTATTTTTGTTCATACTTTTTTATAGTTCCATCTTTAATTTATGATCCTATATTTTCTTTTACGCCTTTTATCCCTATCCCATCCCGCAAGGATAGGCAGAAGTGCACATTACGGCACGTAATGCCACTATACAATCTTCAAGTTAAGAAAATTTTAATTGGATTTTTTGTATTTAGCACAGGCTTAGCTTCTGAAGCAGGTTTAATGTATTAAAAAACCTTACAATACCCTTTTCATAGATAGTTCTTAAGACTAAATTATTTATTCACCTACGACCTTTGTTAACCCCAAAGAACAAAATGTAATGTTACATGGTACCTATTTGTATTTTACGTATTCCCATAGTTTCACATGTACAACAACATTACATTATTCAACCCTGTCTCCGCCACAGGTGTCGATTGTACCCACTCAGTCGGGATGTCGCAGCCGGAACTCAAACGTCTGGTCCTTGCGTTTGCTTGTAGTTGTCAACGCTACTAGACATTGTCTGCTAGTCATACATATGTATATGTGGACAATATAGGCTTGGGAAAGTTATATATGGGATAAGGAAGCGTGAAAAGTATGAAGAGTTTATGTCCTGCAATACTGATAATATGGTGGGTTAATGAATAATTAGAACTAATTAGATTCATGGGATTTTAAGTGTGATCCTTTAATTTTCGGAGGTACGTGTTAATGTACCGATTTGGGTATTTAAAATAATGTTGATAGAACATTAGGTTTGTGCTGGTGCCCCGGAGGTATAATACGCTTATCATGCATAAGGGTGCCGGTTCGCAATCTACCAACGGCTACCAATGTGACTTTTTCCGAGTTATATGTGATAAACGGTGAAGGGAAACACCGTGAAGAAACTTAGGCTAATTACTTCTAATTATAAGTCTAAAATTGCGATCCCGCATCGAGCATAGGTGATTAATGATCAGACCTTCTCCGTGCGAGAAGTGACCTTTGGTTAGCAATAGCCACTTAGATATAGGCTGTTGATGTGACAATGAGTTTTTGTTAGAAATGTAATGAATTTAATGTAATACACGTAAAGTCTAACGTCACGCTTTTTGTCCCCGAAGAGTAAGTAGCACACTATGACACGTAGTGCCACTGAACAATGTACACCCACTTTTCACCATTTGTGTTATAAGTCCCATGTAATAGAGGGTGAGTAACATAAAGTGTAGGTATTACTTACCAAACACGATTCCTACTATCTGACCAAAGAATAGGTCCCGACACCTGAAGCAAGGCATTACCACTAGTAACTATTTGACCATCTCGACAGTTTTTCACAGAATCCTCGTGATAATTATGGATATAATTATATGTGTAGCGCGTCAGACAGACAATGTGTTTCCTATTCTCATTACATAAATACTATTCATTAGACGGCGAGCCGAGCCCGTTAGGGTTGCTACACGATTCTATATGAAGTTGATTTATTTATTCATGTATTTTGTTACTTTTACTTTATTACTTTCATTTAATTTCATTCCATTACTTCGATGAATTAATTTCAGATTGGTCATGCCGGAATGGAGAAGATTGGAGGAGGGCTTTGCCACCTGGCAAACGGACTCCAAGAAGTGGAGGAAGAACAAACACTAAGCTTGATTATAGCAGACAGATTTTGTCATTTCCCAATAAAAGGCTATAAATAAATAATAAATTAAATTATTTTATTATTGGATTGAGGTTCAAAAATACTTGAATTTTAATTACGAATGTTAATTACTTTGAGGTGACAATGACATGCACATAGTTAAATTTACATTTAAATAAAAATGAATCATCTAATTTATTTGCATAGCTTTTAAACGACTGCATTAATATGAATAATGCTTTTGGTGCGATCATTATCTTTCAAATAAGCCTTGTTTTAAAGTAAAATAATACTTATTGCGAATGTCCTGATTTGAGAAAAAGTATTTTTTTCAGGGGTTAAATCATCCAATGACTTCACACCTTGGGCGAGGCGAGAGGAAGTGTCAAATTCATACTGATTATAAACCACCCCGTTCTTACTCCTGCTTTTCGATCTGGAGCCTTGGAAACCCGCTAGGCAGAACGCACCCCGGAAAAGTCTACCCTAACTTCGCATAGAGACACAATGGGCCTTGAAACTACTATAGTATATACATATACTATAAATATACATACATATAGACAATCTATCGAATCAATGACACCACACTACATTAAAACATACCAACTACACAATATAATAGAAAATAATAATAGATAATAATAATCAGCAAAAAACACAAAGTCACGACACTTGGTCGATATTGGGATGATGTCACCACTCACCAGTAGTGGATGGTGAACAGGTGGATGCTACTGACATGAGATGACTGGTTCAGGGCTACCCACGTGGGTAGAGGTCAATGAACTTGAGTGTTTGTGTTTATACTTTGAGATTATACGGAAAATATTTTCGTTGGTAGGAAATGGAATTATAAATAAGGGGTTATGGTATTTGATATTAATATTTTTTTGTTTTGTAATGTTGTTTGTAGTGTCTAAAAGATTGGACTAGAATTTTAGTACAGAGATGCCATTGCAGATAATATAAATACATATCAGAATGAAAGTATAAGAAAAAGATGTGGGTTTACAAAAAATCGCATTTTCTTTTGATTAAGGGATTCAAAACAGAAATCCTTATAATACTTTTATCAAGTTACCAACTAAATACCTACAAGACTACACCCACAAGACTTGCAACTAAACTAAAAACGCAACAAACATTTTACAATAACAATAAAATTAACATTTTCCATCTCCACAATAGATGAGCTCTAGTGCCAACCCTACAGCCGCCGTACGGCAGTGAATCAGTGTTGTGTTCCCTGTGTTTTTGCGAGCGGCCGGGGTGTTGCGCTCGCCACGTGCTCCCGGGCATCGAACCCGGCACACATCTCCTAAAGGAATACTATGCGCCCGCGCAAGTAGGAAATGCTGACGACCATCGCGATTGGTGGGTGATTTTTCAAGGGGTTAATGGCTCGCCCATTGAAGACGGTGTAAACAATTATTGCTTTGATCATTTCAGGAGTTATTTTTGGGCTTTTTATTGTGGATTGTTTTGTCTATTTCCTTGTTTATGAATGTTATGTAGTCTGGTTCAAAAACCTGTTGTGATGACGAAATCTCACCATCCGTATTATTTATGGTATAAGCCGGTAAAGCCGGTTCTTTCAAGTCGATTTTCTGTGAGGCCGTGGTTAACATAAACAATAGCATTGACTAGTTATTAGCAGCCAATATTGCACACAACAAAATTAAAATACAATTTTCTTTCACTACCAACCCTACACAAAACTAGGAAAAGCACATACCGTCTACTTTTTATAAATAAACGGACAGATAAGGTAACCCCGTCAAGTTCGAATTAAGAGCCACTGTAGGCACTAGCGGCCACATTAGTACGTTTTTATGGAGCTTGCATTCTATGTGCTGAAGCTATGTGCATTAGAATAGCAGGCCTTTAAATTAGTGATTAATTATATATGTTTTTATGTATGAGTTACTCTTGTAGGGGGGATTTTACGCTTGGGAAATCGGTCTGTGATCGCGGATAGTGTAATTTGAAATAGTTTTCTTAATATATAATGTTAAACGCCTACCTTTTAAAGTCCTTAAAAGTAGAGCGCAAAATGCGCACATATTATGAAGAAACGTTCAATTTTAAGTTGCAATTGTATGTCAAATTACCTTCTGCTTAGTTTTTAGAAACTGAAAACGTCTTAGGTACAATACAATCGTGCATATTGATATTTATTTTAATAATTAATGTGTGTTTTGAAATGTGAGATTTCTAAACACAAAGCATGCTACAAATTTGTAAAGTCAATGACTACAGAAATGGAATGTTCTAGACCGATTGTCAATATTTTAGTAATGCTGTGAAAAAGACTCGATTTATTAATGGAGATTTTAGAGAGGTTAGTCATCCTCTATCTTAAAAAACCTGCTAAATACTTAGTTATATGAATAGAAGTAAACAAGTTGTTGGCTTAAAAATATATAAAATTAATGATCCAATCTTAAGTTTAAAATAACTAGCGAAAATATTAAACAGACGTCACTAATATAAACGAAAACAAACATTAGACTATAAAAAGATGTAATTAAAAACTCATAATGAAAGAAAACTATTTAAACAATCGTTAAAATGTTAAATACTTTATTTGAATAAACGTCAAATGACCATCGAGAACACAAATATACATTTTCCCGCGCTAAAACATAAACAAACGCGCACGTGGTCGCCGCTCGGACCATAGACACACGCCGCCAACTTTTTACGTTTCGGTCAATGACCTGAACGTAATTAAGGCGATATCATACTGGCCGCCGAGTAAAAATATAAAGAGCAGTTTCTGGATATGAAAAAAAATTATAATTTTTTTTATGGGATAAAGGGGTAAACAAGTTGACGGATTACCTGATGGTAGGCAGATTACAAATGGAGGAGGAGGAGGGGTTATAAGTGATTTGGCAACCTTTTGGAAGTATTGAGCCTTCATTAACACTACTTAAGAGTTGTTTCATGCCGGTTTTCTTTGAGGTATTACTCCAGTCGAGTAAGCCCAAGAAAAGTACATTTGTAAAATTTTTGTTAGCTTTGACATTTTCACACGCCCGATTTGGCAATTATTCATGAAGTAGATATCAATATTAGATAGTTAAAAAAAAAACAGGTTATATACCACATTAATTAATGCAGTTTGGTTTCCATATTAAATGGTTACCTTATCTCTATCCGATACTAATCTGTTGAACGAACGTGTGAATTTGTAGTGAACTGAATGGTTGAATGATGAATGTGAGTGAATGAGTGAATGGATGCGGAAGGCAGTGTCGTCACCTCAGAGGCCTGTTTTATGGGTTTTGTGTTACAAAATTCTGAGTGAGGAAGATGTAGATAAGATGGGAATATTCAAGTAAAGATAGATAGCCATAAGTTGTTGATTGACCTCTTGGCGGAGTGGTATGAACGAGTAAACGAAGTTCTGAGTTTTATTACTACAGAAAACCAAAAATATTATAACCACTATGTTTGATGGTCTGCGGTTCTGGATGTGATATTTACCGAGGTCTGAAATCATGTTAAAAGTTTTTTTTTTAAGGCGAAATGTCATCTCTAATTACTTCTCTCGCCTTGGGCGATGCGAGAGGAAGTGTCAGACTCTTACTGACTAAAAACCACCCCGTTCCTACTCCTGCTATTTCAGCCGAATCCCCAGTGAATCTTTGAGGTAGTCTGCAGCTCCAGTAATGCTGAAAGTATAGGCTTACGCTAATAATACTTTAGAAAAAATCCTTGATTTTGTTTTCTTGAATACACTATATATTATATTTGGTAGGTAGATACTATAGTATCTATTATTAAGTTATAGTTCTATTAATGATCTATAATTAAGTTTTAAACTTTCCAGTAATGATACATAGTCTAGATTCTAGATCTAATGTTTTGATAAAAACTTTGATAAAGAGCTGAAAACTAGTTTTAATGTATTAATGATGTTAGCGAAACCGGGGCCTAGTGTTTAATTGGTTAAGTCTGACCATTTATTTTATTTATATGTTCTAGAGTTAATCTTATTAATTACTTATGTACGTGTTTGAGAGTTTCATAGTCATAGCATCGTGGAATGACTTATCTTATGTAAAGGAATCATTTATTTTGGAGGGGAGAAATCATTCAATGACTTTTCCCGCCTTGGGCGAGACGAGAGGAAGTGTCAGACTCTTACTGACTAAAAACCACCCCGTTACTACTCCTGCTTTTCGAACCGGAGTCTCGGTAACTTGCTAGGCAGTCCGCAGCATGGAAAGCAATGATAATCTGTTTATGTTCTTAATACGTCAATGGATAAACGTGTTCAGGTTTACTAAATTAGTCTATGAGAATTTCATACCTCTGCCAAGTAAAACAATATTTACTTAATCTAATTAGTTATTAATGTATTTAGTTAGTTATAGCTCGAACTGATTTTCCTATTTCAGATATAAAAGTCTGAATAAACTTGGTTTCAATCCATACTCATGAAATTTTGTTAAAGTATTGTTTTTATTGCTTATTTAGATATCTAAAGTGTGTGTGTCTTGTAAACATTGCTGAGTGAAATCTATCAACAGTACATAACTCAGAGGCGATTTTGTATAAATTACTCGACGTGACTAACACAATATTGTGTGAAATCAAAACTACTACTTAATACTAAGCAAATAGTAAAATATTTGAACAATCTCAGTGAGCTACTTCAATACAATAAGCATACATAAGAGGTAGTCAAAACCAATTTTATATTAGTACATTAAGGCTTAAATTTATTCGTGGATCGTGGTATACATTTTAAAAAGTAATAAATAATTGTTAAAATAGATAAGATAAATTTCCAAAATTCGGATTTTATAATTTATAGCTATGTTTTAACATAATTAAGTTTTCACTGTGCTCTCCGGACCCGTTTTACTATGGGAAGTGGTAATAAAAACAGATTGACATGTTTAATAACATACAACCGACCAGTTTCACTAAATACGCGGTGAAATTCGGAATTAAATTTAAATTTACTGGATTTGACATTGACACTGACAGTTTCCTAGACAAACAGCGCCATCTTGACATGTCAAATTATATTGGACAACACGCAACAAAATGAGGTCGTAAATAGACTGATTAATTTGACAGATGTAAATTTATTCTCCCCATTGATTGAGATGAAAAAAATAATTGATCGCGGAAAGGAAGCAACGAAATGTGTAGTATAGTTTTATAGATTATAATTATCTCGTAACCAGAAGATATATAACTTGTCAAGAGAATTTTCGCACGTTTTATGGTTCCGTAAAACGTATTGAAACACCTTGGTGTAACATCTATACTTATATCAAAGAGTATAATAAGTATAGAGGAAATACAGTAAACTGACAAATATAAAACACTAAAATCACGTTAAATGTTCTTTATTTAAACTTTGACACTTGACGTTTCAACTTGTTCCGGGAAAAAATACGTCACCTATGTCATCACTGTGTTAACAATACTCATTGCTACGGAATTCCGAACCCTTGTCCAATTCGCACTTGCCACCTTTTTATTTCCTTTCCAATTAGCCACGAGAATGGGTTCAACCATCTTGGTTGTCAAAATCCCAGGCCGTTGACGGTTAGGAGCCGTCACCAGTGACTGGGACGAGCCGTCTGGGGGTCACTCCGGTCACCAACCTGGTGGTCGAGTAGCGTGGTGGCTACGGGTTTTACCTCCTAGCTGAGGAGTGGCACCTTATTAATTTAATATGTTAGGAGATAATTAATATTAGCATGGAATGTGGAATGGTAGAAGATTAACAAATTATAATTTTGGTTGATTCAAACATCTTTGATTGCTGATAATGATATTATCAGCCTATATAATTATTATAGCCTTTTGGAACAAAAACCTCAATTTTATGCCAATTGTTTTCTATTAGACTGCAAAAATTTCAAACATACTTATCTTTCTCATAGAACTACTCGTTCTCGAATAATAGTCTCTATTTTCCTTAAACGTATCTATTGTAAAAATCACGAATCAATTTTTCCACATTAATATGAAAAAAAAGCAAAAACATTAGAAGAAAAACGCAAACAAATAGTGCGACATGCGACACCAGTGTCGTACCAGCAGACAAGGCTGAATATAATTAATACATTGGCCACACAAGTGACGGAGAAATCGCGAGTATTCACGACGCGGGGGAATGAACGCTAAATTGGAGCGGCCACGGAACTAAGAAACTAGGAAGAAATGTTCCATCCGATGCTTTCCTGCTTGTTCAACGTGATTTGTTGGTTTCTTATACACTATCTACGTCACTTTTTATCATATTTTGTGGTCTTATTATAGAAACTTTTCAATTAATCTCGTTTATGATATTTTGATGACAATTTTTAATCTAGAAAGTGTCATTCGATGTTTTCATTCAGCCATGTTGTTGCTTCTTGTCAAATATTGTGCGTGGAATGTTGTTCAAATTTTTCGTATAAAGATATTATTTCGTTATTACGCACATTTACATAAGTATTTGTCTACGTGACGTGACGAAAGTATGCACGCTTTGTGCTTGATAAACTGATTTAAAAGGTGTTAAATAATGGTGTTAGCACTTGATAAACACTTATTTTTTTGTTACAAGTTCAATATTAAATATAACAAACTATAAGACGATAGTTTGAAAACATTTCACACAATTAAAACGACGCATCTTGTTTAAATTCATACCACACACATACATTAAAAATGAAATATACCTAATAGGAAATAATTAAAAATGGACTTGATAGTTAAATTATTAAAATAAGAACACTGCAAATACATGCATTAAACATTCCGTTGTCGAAATGCAATTATTTGCGAACACGACATAATTCATTTGACAGTTAACGCGCGGGAAAATATCAGGAAGCCATATTGGATCATGTTCAAATTCACAGACAAAAAATAGAAATAAAACTTTTTCTAGAAATTCGTATATTTAGTGTCATTACCAATTGTAGGTAGTAATGAACTCGATATATTATGTATAATTAAGACTTAAGGTAGACCACCTGTTTGATTAGGTACACAGCTAGTACATAATAAAATACCTAAGTTTATTGACCTGTAGCGATTGGGAGTCGACTGATGCCCCTTAATTATAGTAGGTATTTTTCATTTAAGTATGTTTTATTGACTTTTCTTAAGAACATGAATCACGGTGTTGTCACGTGGGGTAGGTTGATGTCCAGGTTTCACCATGATGCGCAATTATTTTGGACTATAAACTCCAAAGGCGTTGAACCCAGGGGCCAATGTTTGGTAGCCATTTTTGTAATTTTATTCATGAGGATTGGTCAGAAATGTTGTAGTGTGGAATAGGAATGATTGTTTAAATATAGAACTGTATTGTTTTTATTTATATTCTTTTTCGTTTTGTTTTGATTGTACTTAAACCTTTAGCTGTATGGTTCTGATGTAACCGCAACTGAATCAGTTGCGTGACCTATGAAAAACAATTAAGAAATATAGCATTGTTGTGTAATAAAAGTAGACTAATTGTTCCCACAGGAATACTTAGTCTATATGAAATACACATCCATTGCTTTTTGTAGAACAGTAGCTTAACCATTAATATTAAAATTATTTTACGGCTATATTAGACACAAACAATTAACCTTTTGTTAAAAATTAAAATATTCAAGAATCATCGCATTACAATAACAACCCTTTCGTTCTCCATAGACAATGATGTGCTTCCTAGACTTTAAAATAAAATGGCGGAATTCCGGACTTGAACTGATGGTCGAGTCACACGACATGTTACGATCCGGTGATCATAGCATCCATTATTATTATTAATTACATATAATAACGCTTTGTTAGTGTTTTATGAATCGTAAAAGTAAAAGTTATTTTTATATAAAAGAAATTGCCTTTTATTTTCGTGTCAAAGGAATTATAATTATTTGAGCGAAATAAATTTTATTTTAAATGACCATAGACAAAGGAATAAGTGACAGGTGAAATATTTTTCGAAAGAAGTTGTAACACGTCCAATTTTTACGTAAATTTCCTTATAAAAAAACTATAAAATAAACGAGAGAAATGCAGTTAATAGCAAATCCCTAGTCAAATAAAAATAACTCTAAACCGGTTTACAAGTTGATGTAATATAAATACTTAAATGAAAAAGACACATTAATAGCTAAAAGAAAATAGAGATATCGAATCCAGCTGATTACTTATGAGACGAATCTTCGAATAAGTCAGTTGTGGGGTTGATGGCCTTACGAATATCGTAGGAAACTCCCAAATACACCAATATACTTGGAATAAAACTGGTTATATGACAGAAGACTTAGCAAGTGCGCTGGAACAACAATTAAAATAGAAAAAGGGACGGTAACTGAGGAAACAATTAAAACTTTAATTGGCTCAAACTTTCTGCATGGTAACAGCTGGCAAATGGACTTAAAATATAGTTTAAAGTACGAAAATACTGAGTAAACTTTAGTTGCATTTCAAATTATCAGCAAATGGTTAACTACTTAAAAGGTGTTAAAAGAATTTAAAACCGGGAACAAATTCTCTATAAAACTTTTAAAACACAAGTCTCGTCGTGGAAATATACGGGAAAAAAACCTCAGTAATGCCAATTAGGCAATCCCTTATCACGTAGTCGACAATTATCATTCTGGACACGTCACGAATAGTATACGTTTCGTCACATTTCGTCACAAGGCACGGTGGTCAGGGTCGCTGGCTACAGCGAGTTCGTCGCCCGGTCAAATATTTTCGGAGACTATAAAAAATCTGCAACTCCTATTATGACGTCACAGCCAGTTTGGCCAGTTTCACAAGGACTTTTTTTGCTCTGTAATTATTTTTTTTATACGCTCATCAACTTCGTTTGCATAACAATCCAATAATAACAATTCTGGGGCCATAAACACGTTCTCTGCTTCTATTTTAGTATGATGAGGTTGAAATCCAAATAGGCAATGTAATCACGTACGTATCACGAAATTAATTTAAATATAAAATTAATTCCATATTAGACGGCCGAAATAATCAATTGCAACAACAATTTTTTGCTTTAATCCATCAATAATCAAACAAAACGTTAAAAAGCCGCCAATAGTCGAGGAACATTGCAAAATTCGAAATACAAGATGGCGCCGGCTTTTTTGTGCGATGCGCGCCAAAATAAACTGGCGGTCGTTCGTTGACCTCGGCGTGTTGACCCGGTGACGTCACGTGACGTTGCGGCTGTGACGTCGACTCTCGCGCACCGCCCACGGCCGCGCGCCTGCGTACCGCGATGATTTAATACAATCGTTCAAGGTTCCTTTTTGTTATAGTGCGGATATTGTCCTATATTGCTTCAAAGAAACGTGTGCGCATTACAATGTTTATGTATTAATTCTTATTATGGCTAACGGATGTAGTGGTAAATAGGTCGGCTATTTTGGGAAATATTATTTGTTGGAATTTTTGTTGTATTTTAATCAGATCAATTTTTTTATTATGTATAAATGGATCTATTTAACTAACACAATTCTGTCATTAAAAAGGATTTCAAATTAATTTATTGCTTTAAGTAAGAAGATAAAATGTTTACAATTAAATAGACATTTAAGCAGCGAGAGTTTGGAAACATAACATGGGTTACCTTGTAACTCGATGGCGATGAAAATATCAATTTTTAACATAAGAAATATTGTGTAAATAAAATTAATATTCATGCCTATAAGAAATGCGAACTAGACCTGTATCTCAACAATCCCACACGTGACACGTGAACATCGCGTGAAAACATCGACACCGATTACTCTCCGGTCTAAATTGGACAAAATCGTGGCATTGAAAGCGCAAATAAAACAAATTAGCATGTTTAACAATCTAGAAAAATACCTAGAAAGACTGACACACATTGAAAAAGTAAAGATAAAATCACATATGCACACAAAACTGAGCTAAAGTACAATAGAAAATTGTACACGGTAAGCGAACAATGCTTCGTTCAAACCTAGTTTTCATAATGACTTGCCCAAGTTCAAGGAACCAGTAATAAAAGTACGACCCAGTTAGAAACGTACAGTAGATACTAATTCTTCGAAAAGCTACTAAATGGTATTCAAATAGCCGAAATGTCGTTCCGTGCGTGAAACTTAGTTTGAGGACCTATTCTGGAGTTTGGAGTTATATTTTTTTATAATTTAAGTAATTGAAAATTAGTAACTTCAGGAAGGTAGAGGTTTGGTTTTAAAATATGATGATCCGACAGGAAGAAAAAATAATCGACATAATTCAGGATTCACATTCAGTCATATTTGTCGGAGAACCCATGATTATTGGGGTAGAAGGGAGACCACCTCCACTCTAGAATACTCCTTCCTTTCATCGAGGAAAAAATAGTGTAGCCTTTCAGTTAGGTGGAGCGACGGGTAGATAAAAAAACTGAAGATCGACTCTAGCGGCGAATCACCAGAGAGTCCTAATTTCCAGTTGGACAGAAATGGGCTAGTGATAGTAATGTACCTTACTGCCGTACTTAAAGCAATTTAAAGGTTACTTAACCCAGTACTTAGCAATTTTCGGAACAAAATCGTTATTAAGAAACAGTTTAAGAAAAGTAATCATTAATTGTCTCTGAATGCGACAGTTATAGTAAGATAGTAACTAGTATGTCTATGAGTATGGTCGGTTAATGATTTTATCCGTAGATAGGTAAATAAGAAAACTGATACATCACTATTAATAACTTTAAGTACGTCTGAGAACCGTCTTGTGACTTTCAACCTTTAAAATAATAGTGACGCAAAAAGATAAGATTATACCAAATCAGATTTAGAAAAAGCGATGCTATTTTTGAGCGTTGATTTTTAATGAATGACGTTTATCGTATTAAAATAAATGTGCATTCGTTGAAAACATATACTGATTTGCCCTTTTGTTGTTTTTTCTATTTTTCTTCATCAGTTAGTTTCTAAGACGCAAGTTTTCTGCTATTGACGTTGGCTCTCATTAATTTACGCAATTCATAAGTTATGATATCTCAAGTATCTTCCTTTGATGCTTTCCTCTGACGTATTCGTACAAGATTAAATAAATAAACTGCAATACATTGTACGTCACATCACACATTGCGTTCGTTTCGTTTGAGGAAAATCGAATACAAACCATAAATGGACATTTTAAGACTAAACGGTGCATTTAATATGCGTCTGATACGAGAATAGCCTAATTTTTTTAAGGGGGAAAATCATCCAATGACCTCTCCCGCCTTGGGCGAGGCGAGAGCGAGTGTCAGACTCTTACTGATTAAAAACCACCCTGTTACTACTCCTGCTTTTCGAGCCGGAGTCCCGGTAAACCCGCTAGGTAGTCCGCAGCTCCGGATCAGGCAATAGCCAGAACTTAGGACTAAAATAGCGTACAAGGTTTCATACAAAACCGATTTAATTGCGAGAAAAATGTGCATAATTTGTTAGAGGGTGACTTATTGCCAACGATCAACAGTGGGTAGGAGTCCGCTACTAGACTATGGGCTTAATCCATAAAATAGGGGTTTGCCATAATCTCCCATGCGGGTCAGACTGGTTGGAGATGAGATCACAGTTCACACAGGATCTTTGACGTCATAATAGAAGAAGGAGGAAGAGAAAAATATATTCTGCGTTTATATGTGATTTGTTTATTCAAAACAATATCTAAATATAAAAAGAAAAATAAATAAAATGAAAATGTAAATATCCGCATCAGAATAGGGTCGCGGGCGATGCGTCGGCGCAGCGTGCGGCGAACGGTCGACCTACATACCAGGGCTCGACCTCCTCAAGTTTATTGCCAATCTTACACCATATACTTAGCGGCATACAACACTGGCAACATTTCCTTCTATCACTATGGGAATAAAGATAGTTAGGACAGGGTTGCCACTGCGATAATACAGAATGGTTTGTTTTTTTTTGTTAGAGTTATCTGTGAATTGATTGTAGAACGATTGTCCCGAACTAAAGGAGCGACATTAAAAAAAACATAAGACTCTTTATTATACATAACATTATTTAACACGTTTTACCTAATACCTGAAATTAATTATTGGCAGAATTCTTAATAAAAACATTTACGCATTAAAAATAATATAATGAACTATCATTTGGCGATTTCTAAAACTATCTCCACATTAAAAGTACCAGTTTACCATACAAAATCGATTCACACGAAAATATTTTTACAAGCAGCAAGTTCTGGGTCAAAGGTCATAGCTGTGCGCGTGCGCAAGTATGTGGAGTTGCATGTCACGAACAAACTGTATAATATATTGTTGCGTTAGTTAGTTGCTATCTGATACTTGATAGACAAAGAAAATAGAAATGATAGACAGAAAGATTTTTTATACTGCATTGTTGGAGACAAGCGCGACTATCGAACGAGGGCTTTGAAATTAAATTTTCAGGCAAAGAATTACCTATTGCTATTTTTAAATTCTTCGAAAATAAGTGTTTTTGTAATAGAACGGTGTATGGCGTTACTCTCATATTATTCATAATATTAAGTGGTTAAAAGTGGACACCGTTTATTAACTGGGCTGGTGTAGGTACTACATATAATGAAGTACAAGGCAAGGACTAGCAATCTATTATATAAAAATAAGTCGGGTTTTCCTTCCTAACGCTATAACTGCAGAACGCACGAACGAATTTCCACGGTTTTTTTGGAAAGGCTCCGTTAGGTTTATAGCAAAGAAAAGCAGGGAAACAAGGAAAATCATTGGTGACGAAACGGAGTTTGCCGGGTTTGCTAGTTTAATATAAAATGCCTCAAGATGGGCGAATCATTATGTCCATCTTGCGTGCTGGTCGGTTTTGGCTACAGCGACTTGGCTCTACGTATCATCACGACATGGTTTACCAGAGAGTAAACCGTCACTCATCAGAGGATGACTGACGTGGCCAACTTTGGCATACAATGATAATATAATCTATAAAAAAAATTCAATGCTCAAAAACTCAAACAAAAGAATTTTACATACCTCTGACATTTCAAGCAGTGAATCACAACATACCATAGTATGATATAACAGGCAAACTCATTCATAAAATGTTTTCCATTCATAACTACGGTAATAGCGGTTGGAGTTTGCGATACACGTAATAAATTTTCAACACTCATACCTACTGCTTCGCCAAGATTACTATTTCCTTAACAAACCTTCCTTGTATTAAAGTTCTTCTGAATTTTTGACATAATTTCGACAGTTAGATCGTGCGCGGACCTACTTAGTGACGGATGTTGCATGACTCAGAATACGGATCTTAGGGTGTCGCCATATGATACGGTCTGCGCTATTGACGCTTGTTATTGCATTAGATTGTTGTTTTTGTAGCAATATTAGGTATAACGACGGTTGTTCCGTCCGCTTTTCTTTTTCTTTTCCTCTAATAATATATTTTGTGTTGTCGTAGCGTAACAATATCTTCTGATTTATTTCGTTACGGTATCCAGGACAGTCATTCATGTCCCTGGAACGCGTCGAACTTAACAGTATTCCGTTGTTTTCATGGTTGTATCTACTGTAGATGCTGGCTTACAGGAGTTGCAGCGGCTAGGTAGGTTGTTAAAAAAAGATTTTGGCACCATAATTATAGATTTTTGATAAATGATACAAAGAAGATGGCACCTCGTTTTAAAGATTCGGCCTTCTGAGGGTGTGGACAAAGTATTTAAGTATGGGATATTGTACTTATGTGGGAAATATCATGTGAGAGAACGTGACGAAATTCAAATATTAATGATGGATTATTAAAAATGTAATCACGTTAGAGCGATAATCCTTTGTTTATAAAAGCGATTCTAGAGCTCTACAAGTGGGTATAACTACAGGTTTTGGTGGCAGAAATAACTCTCTGAGTACATCCCTGTTCATTTTATGTTGCAGAAATTATTCTAATACGATTTGAGTCATCATATGGTTATCAAAGATGGTAATAGTCCATGTGAATGAATCCTAAGTTATAACAGAATATACAAACTTGTTTTGTTTAGCACTTGTGAATAGAAAGCCTTGGTAAGGTCAGGACAGGATAGTTGCGGAATTATTCATAGGTTAGACTCGAATAGAAATGTACGTATCTATAGTCTGACCTCGAGGATTCCAGTCAAATAACATATTATTGAATGACTGTGTATTGTGACGTCAGAAGGAATTACTCGTGACGTCATTCCGATGACAGGCGTGTGATAAGATTGACGAGTTCCTTTTATCAGTCATAGTTTAGAGGAAATATTAATAGATAATATTAATCCGGCTTTGTGCCTCGCCCATGCTACGTGCGTTATTGGTTAGTTTGTGACGATCGAACACAAGAAACGCTGGGTCAATTAATTTTAGTATATATTATAGTATCTGGTGTTGCGGGTGTCCATGGGCGGCGCTGATCGCTTACCATCAGGTGACTCGTTTGCTCGTTTGCCTCCTATTCCATAAAAAAAAAAAAAAAAAAAAGATATCAATCAGTCATTGCCTATTTTGTAACCCATTAAGATATTCATAAGCTAATTCATGTAAAAGAGAGAAAATACTTTAGTCTTAACTCTAACATCTTATTACTTAGGTCCATACAACCGAGCTGCGCCTAAACTTAGGCTACTTTGACGACCTGAGAACTGAACTAAACCTAAACTTTTCATTATTAACTAAACAAGTTTGATTCAATTATTATGTTATCGGCTTACTCACGTAACTATTTGACGAGGAACTCGACTAATTTCAAGCCATGCTAGAGGCTCATATTCATGAGCAGCATTATAGCAGATAACATAATAATTAATTTACTACCGTACTCAGAGTCATTTAATGACTACTTAACCCAGCCCTTAGCAATTGTTTTCAGAACAAAATTGTTACTAAGGAATAGTTTAAGTGATCATTAAATGTCTCTGAGTGCGGTAGTTAGTATGTCTCACGAAAGTTATAATAGAATTAAAGTTTGATTCAGTTGTAGTGTAGGTACCTTGTGTAAGAATTTGTCTACTGTCATTCGCCATGATGGCGCCCATCAATATTCTTATAATGAAAACAAACACACGGTGTGCAAGTACGTACACTTGTAGAACGCAGTGGTAACGGTCGGCCCACATACAGCCTTTGATCCATCGTTGTGAAACAACTAACTGTTCCTATCAGTTATTCAGACCATGTTGATATGCTCGCTATGTAGTGTGGACCCGGCGGTTCAAGTTTTGCTTATTTGTGAATCATTACTTTTTGGATGGTTGGACGGTGTTTGTTTTGGTTGTATTATGGAGTCATGGTTTGTAAGAGGTTTTAAGATATTGCGTAAGATTATAGTGAATTTTGTAAATAGATATGATGGTATGGAATCCTCGATTCCTATACCTCATTTAAAAACTTTGATGGGGAGAAAAGGGAATCCTGAGCTGCGGACTACCTAACGGGTTTACCAGGGCTCTGGCTCGAAAAGCAGGAGTAGGAACGGGGTGGTTTTTAGTCAGTAAGTCTGACACTCCCTCTCGCCTCGCCCAAGGCGAGAGAAGTCATTAGATGAATTTCTTGACTTTCGTCGAGGATACAAAATGCAAACCGTTGGCAAAAGTTAACATTGCAAGTTCATTTTTAACCGTAACTATAGTTGAATATATTCTATACCCACAACAAATACCAACATTTTAAATTAAATAGGTACAAGTACGTAAGCTTTCACGTTCCTTCACATCAGAGCCGCAGCAATCAAGCAACATTTTAATTTGAAACGAAGCCAATAATTACATCAGCAACATTATCGAATGGGTCCGTTTAGTACCCCGCCCTAACTACAGACCACCATAACTCCAAGTTATCTGTAACGGTTGACCCACATAGGGTTTACTTAACGAGAGAACTAACAGTTACATCCTGATATGGCTTCTCTCAGAACTGGGATGCTGAGATAACTGTCCAGTGGCTTATTATGAAGATCACAGTCTTCTAGATGTGGTAAGCTTTACATTAGATCATTTTCTCAGTTCAAAATGAAGTACTAATACTGCTTTGAGGGTCTAAAGTTTCTGGAAGTGATTGCAACACAGGAGGTTTAAAAGTGTCCTGTTACACAAGGTGATGAAACATCTGACTGGATATTAATGTGATTCACAGAATTAGTAGAAAATAATCCGTAATTCATTGAATAACATTTACCTGTTTAGTTTTTTAATATTTTATTTTTTTATGGAATAGGGGTCAACGAGAAGACGGGTCACCTGATGGTAAACGATCAGCGCCGCCCATGGATACCCGCAACACCAAAAGAATCGCATAGCGTTGCCAGCCTTTTAAAAAAGAAAACGCTCTTTTCTTGAAAATTTTGAAGTTGTATCGGTTCGGTAAAGAAAACTTCTTCACCTATTTTTGCGTTATCTCCATTAAATACCATATTGGGCACTATAGGAGTATATCCAATTGATATGTTGCGAAATATGAATCACTAGCTACTTCCGCGCGGTTGCACCCGCTCTGCTTGGTTCCTATTGTTCATAGCGTGATGTTTTTTTTTTATTTTTTTTAATAAACATTGCCCCACATTAGGATTTTCTCCTGTGTCGTGGGTGCGTTTACAAACATACAAGTTCACATACACATGACACCTAGACCCGAAACAACAATTTGTGGATCACACAAAGAGTTGCTCCGTGCGGGAATCGAACCCGCTACCCGTTGCGCGGCAGCCAGTTGCCCAGCCACCGCACCAACCGTGCAGTCGTTTTATAGCCACACAAAAAGAATTATTCAAATCGGACCAGTATTTCCGGAGATTAGCGCGTTCAAACAAACAAACTAGTATAGATAAATGAAGTAGTTTTCAGGATTCCAGCATTTCTATTCAAGCCATCAGAACACCAGATGGGGCCCAGTAGGGCTGATGCCTGATCCGGAGCTGCGGACTACCAAGCGGGTTTACTAGGGCTCTGTTTTGAAAAGCAGGAGTAGGAACGGGGTGGTTTTTAGTCAGTAAGAGTCTGACACTCCCTCTCACCTCGCCAAAAGCGAGAGAAGTCATTAGATGATTTTTCCCCCCTTTAAAGAAAGTATTTGTATTCAAGTCCATACAATGTTTGAGCCAATTCCAGAAAACTTGTACATCATCCAAACGTAATATTATCGGTTTACTAGAAGTGTTTGCGGATCCTGACGTAGATGGAGATATATTTTCTTTAAATGTAAACTAATTACGGCTGACGCGACCCCAGAGCTTTATATAGCTGGCTATTAGACAGCAATTGTGATGGAAACCTAATATGTACTAGTGTTGGGGCAGTTACGGGACTCTACTGCTACAGAACTGACGGACATGATGTGAAATATAGACGCCTTGCATGAATCGAGTATGGGTACTGCTCTAGTTTTTTGTGAGGAGGAAAATGATATAATGGTGAGGTGGTGACGGTTGGAGATAGATTCTGTAGGTTGATATAATGTTAGTTACATCATACATCTACAGCTTATAAGTAGCCATTGCTGACCAAAGGCCTCTTCTCGCAGAGAAGGTTTGAGCATTAATCACCACGCTTGCTCAATACGGGTTGGCGATTTCAAATTTATAATTAGAAATTATAAGCCCAGGTTTCCTTCATCGTTTACCAATGGTGTCTAGATAATCTTAGAAAGTACATATAACTCGGAAAAAGTCACATTGGTACTTTGTCGTTGGTAGATTTCGAACATGAGAATTGAAAAATAAATTAAGAATCTTTCTTAGCAATGCGGCCTAATAAATAACTTCCTGGAAAAAACCTTAAAGAAGAACAACGGATAAATACAAATAACTTCGAGGAACCCCCATAATATTGCATGAACACACGTAATTCCATATCATTTATAACCTGACAATAAAACCTGTCACTACAGACACAATCATATATTTGTACCTCTCATTATTTCCTGCTATGCTAAGCCTTTTGAGCACAGTGCAAAAAATAACACAATAATTTATCACACACATAAACGGATCGCGTACAGTTAGATAATTAAGCCCACTGTGTCAAAGCGTGCATAACGGGACAAAATTCGTTGACGCATCCAGTTTGGGTGACCCAAATTTTGTATAATGCTAAAATTATATAAAAGACTTTTTGGTTATACAAAATTTTGATTGAGGCCGAATAACGGCGCAAAGGATGTGTGGTATTTCCTTTCTGAAGCAGTTTTCGATATGTTATACTTGCTTTGGAGAGTGGTTATCAGAAATTGGATTATTCATTTCTTAATGAAAGCTCTGTAAAAGTACTTCCGCATTTTTAATGGACTCTTTATGATTTTTGTGAGTTTCAAATGAAGATATAAGACGAAAAAGCAAAGACATTGTGATAAACTTTTCTTTTGAGGGGAATATACGTCCAAGTACATCTCCCGCCTACCGTAAGGTGAGAGGGAGTATCAGATTCTTACTGACTAAAAACCACCCCGTTCCTACTCGTGCTCTTAGAACTGGAACCCCGGTAATCCGCTACGTAGCCTCAGGATTGTGATATATTGCAGTAGTAAAGTCACACAACGTAGGTGATAATAAGCAAATCAACTTTAAAATTTTACCAATGTTTCTCTTTTTCTCGGAGGCTAATAAAGCTTTGTAATTTAAAGATTTGAACTATGATAGGGTTCCAAACCCTAATATAACTTTTAGTTTGGCCTATAAAGTTCTCAAACTAAGGTAAAGATGACGTATTCATATCGTCATCTATGAAAGCTGTTTTGTATGATATGTTAAGGCCAAGGGTAACGCTGTATGAAGACTCTTGGTATCCACAACTCATTACTGTATAACCAGACGCATGTTTGTATACCCTGACATGTAGGTGATTGGGAAGATATCTTTGGATACTTTTGACTTGACAAATTCCAATACGTCTTTATGGAACGTTGAAAAATGTTTTGGACCACATTGTGTAATAACTTATGAATTGTCACATAGGTACGTTTTGATGTATTGCTGTGGTGCATGACTCTTGAGTAGGTAACTCAGACGTTTAGGTCTAAGACCATGACCTAGACATTAGATATTTGCTCTCCAAAATTGGTAATAATAAAAAAAGCAAAATACGGTACCAAAACAGTCGAACATCAAGCCACTCATTATAACTGTTCCAACTTTTTGCAGCCATTCCATAAATTATAGAGCGAACCGACCTGCCTTAATTCCGAGGTGTTCCGCATAAATGTCACACTTGGGGTGCGGGTTCGACGACCGGTAACGGTACACATTTATCTGGGTCACAAGGCTTTGCTAATATCATCGCAACGGTACTTCGTTACTGGCAAGATCATACTACATTAGTGTCTGCGCCAGCGTAAGTTGACCTTGCGTAAGTACAGGTGGCTTGAGCCGTTGTACGACGTGCTTAGGTCAAGTTAGGTGGCCGTAACTTGAGAAGGTTGTCCGAATGGGGTTATGTAACTGTGAGCGACACGTGTTTTGTGGTTCGTGGGAGTATTATGTTATATGCAAGTGTACGGTCGAGGAAGTGAGCTGTTACTGATAATGGCCACTTTATCTCCGGATTATTTATTATTATTATTGCCGATGATCGTCCCACTGCAGGGCAAAGACCCTACGTTGTGCCACTTTTTGTGCAGTCGATCCAATCTATGCAGTTTAGTTTGTGTGTGAAGTCCAAATAGTGGTAACCATTGCTCATCATTTTCATCACCTGAGACGAATAGTATTTTGATTTAACACGGCAGGGAAAAACCTCTTATAGCCTTTGCCATCGAGAATTTACGTTGGAGACTTGTAGCATTGTGGTACTTAGAGCAGATTTAAAAAGCATAACAATGATTTTTGGCCTTGATTTTCAATGACATAGCTTTATTTGGTCTATGATCTGAAGGGATACTGATTGGGTCTGGGGACAGTAGACTTGGGTAAAGTCCCGTCACCCTGTTCTAAAACACCCGAGATGGTGGTATGCGTTGTGTTCTGAGCCTCCGCGACGTAGCACGGAGCTGATCGACACCTCACTCCTCTGTGCACCTTGAGGTGGGGCCTGGCAAGGCAGACGCCAAGTTTTTGCACCTTCGTACTCAAGAGTGGGACGGGACACCGCACCGAGGTGGTTTTTAGTCAGTAAGAGTCTGGCAGAATCTTTCTTATTACCAGACGAGGGGGCTCCATGAGGATTTTTCATTTTGGGGCAAAAAAATGGACTATGGACATAACATAGCTCCTACTTTTCCCAGTTTTACTGTATCAGCCTATTGCAGTACACCCAGTATCTACGTCTCTGGTTTAAGATCCGTGTGTTTCCTGATGGGTATAACCTGGTTGTCTTCAAAGCCCGCATGAATAGGTTGCTTATGGGTAGCCGTGCTCCATCGTAGGCCGCATCATAACTTACTATCAAGCGAGATAGCGGCCAAACGTCGACCCATCAAACGTAAAAAAAGAATTGTATAAATACAGCGTAGTCACTCAATCAATTAGGTACTAGAATACCTTAGACGTGTTGAATTAACTAATGGATTGTATTATATGACATTATCACGAGACTATCATCATAATTATCTAACTTCCTATAACAGTTATCCTTATACCAAATTAATTAAATTAATAATATTTTGTTTTTACAGAACATTTTATGGACAAAACCCTCTGTAACTAAGGAAAATGGTGTCAAACTCAAATTAATTGGACTGATTAATAATATTTTATATATTAACATGGTTTTAGCTGAGATTCCTAGAAATATTTGATAGTATATAACAATGTGTTAATTATAAATTAAATTAACTATAGTTTCGCTAATTATGTAGGCACGTACAATTGTGCGTGTGTTGATGATTATCCCTCTGTTATCCGTATAGGTAAAGGTTCAATATTAATTTTAATAAATTAACACACAGTTTAACTATTAATAAAACAATTTATTCCTCTTCATAAATTTAGGTATTTTATCCATCTACGAGTAACTAGACTGAACTGAAAATCACGGTTTACTAGCAGCCTACTCAGTAGGCTGACTCATGATGAAGAGTCCCTCTGTGACTCGAAACTAGTAGAGCTTTTCTCTATTAATGCACGTAAGTAAACCTCGATTTTTAGTTAATATAGTATGTCTCACGATAGTTATTATAAAAATATAGACTGAATTGCTTTGCGGAAGACTTACCTGAATTTTGAAAAAAATATATATATTGACAAGAATAATAGAGATTATCCTTTTTGTTTCCACCAGATTTTACAAATTGTCCAATGGTTTAACAACAGTTTGTTGAGCAAGAGAACAACATACCAAATGGAAAATTCATTCGTGGCAGTCCGCATTGAGTAAATTTTCTTAGTGGATATAAAATCATAATACTACATTACTACTAATACATACAGATATATGTACTGAGTTACTTTAGCAAAATTATTGTATGTTTAAGATACTTTTGCTGAACGTCATTTATCAATAAAATATAATAGATAAGAAAACACGATAAATAAACGATTAAAACAGAATTATATCCGATCCGATATTATCTTTATATAATTAATTAATTAACAACAAATTAATTTCAACAATAAATAAATATAATTAATAAAATACTAGGGTAACATAAAGTAATAGAGATTTGTTTGTAATGCCGTTTAAACTGTAACGTATAGGTACTTATAATAGTTTTTAAAAAGGTGTTGTTTTTGGTAAGGTATCTTAATCTGATTATTAGAAGTTTTCGTATACAGAAATGAAGAAATAATTGAGATATTCGTCCATTTAAGAGTTTTATTAATTATTAAAATTAATTGGTTTATCTTTATTGCAAAGATAAGGTGCTCATCGAAGACTATTCATAATTAGTATGTATATAGTTACTATATAATATAAATACTATGTATTATATCAAAGTCATATTTATTTATTGGCCTATAAAGATCTAGATAAAACCAAAAAATATCAAAAAGTAATTAATAAAACATTAATTACATTTACATAATATGTCACATGTACCAGGAACGCAGAAGTGCTGAGAAGGTTCTTTTAAAACAATAATGATAAAATAACTTTATCAATTTCTATGATAAGACTAAGTTGCAATTGATTGGCTATTAACACGATAAGATGTTATCACACGAATTAGGTAGATATAAAATTAATTGTGTTTTGTCAATAACTAACTACTGGTACTAGGGTAGCAGGAATGTAAAGGAGGTTATAATTAGGCCATTAGGAAATGGGTCACGCTTATCAATATTAGGTTATATTGGTAATAGTTGAAATTGCTGTTGAGATAAATAATAACAGATAATCACTTTGGAGCTATTCTCTGGGTTTTTTTTTGCGGCGAGAAAATCATTCAATGACTTCTGTTGCCTTGGGCGAGGTGAGAGGAAGTGTCAGATTGTTACTGACTAAAAACTACGTTCGTACTCCTGCTTATCAAGCCCGAGCCCCAGTAATCCGCTAGGCAGTCCGCACCTCCCTTTGGGTTATCCAAATGAAGAACGATTGGCCGTTTTTGTAATTTTCTTTTATACCCAACCACATTTTTCTTCACCGCGGATTTGATTCTAGGCAGTTGCAATCACTGGACCAACACCAGTCACTCATAAAGATGTATGCAAATTACAAGAAGTGTAAACTACTTACGATGCACAACGAGAGAGCATCTTATTACAAGTACGTTAGTGGTTCATTCCGGCTTCATTCCCAGGTAGGGCACTTTTTATCATTGGCTCATTTACATAATTATTCATTTGTTGATTATTATCAGTAACTAATTGATAAGGTGCGTACTGTAGCCATAGTCGAGTAATGAAGCTTCCTGCATCAAAAGAGTAACAATGCGTTCCCGGTGTTTTAACAAATCTAAATGTTTACTGAATTTGCCGGAGTCTGTTTTTCTTGATGTGTATAACCTGGGTGTCTTCAAAGCCCGAGTGAATAGGTTGCTTATGGGCAGACATGTTCTATAATAGGCCGCTTTATTACTCACCATCAGGCAAAATACCATACCATATGGTCAAATATCGACATACTTCTACTTCGACCGCTTCGTTGGCTGAGTGGTTGGAAATTTGTCAGCAGTAGCACGGAGTCTGTAAATATGCCCAGTATACGGCAATAGGCTCACCACCTATTACATGGGACTTACGTGATGATGATGATGATTATACTTACTTTAGTGCTTGTTATATTGGACTACTTACTTGTCCAAAAGTTGAAGCACCTACTGCATATAAGCAAAAGGGGTTTTATAAAACCCCTTTATATAAAACCCCATATAATAAAGGGGTTTTATAAAACCCCTTTGCTTATATGCAGCAATGATACGAAATGCGATATTAAATGATCTCTCTAGGTTTCTAAATAGCAAAGCGTATCTAGATGTGTGGTGTTGTCACGTGCAAGTAATGCATGCAACGCGATCACTATCCGCTAGCGATGCGCGCCGTCATCCGGATTGCATAGAAAACAAAAGCTAATATTGCAAAAACATAGCCAAGAATAACTAGAAAGGCATTCAATATGCATGACAATTCATGTTTGTGTTTCAGAATAATCTGTTGTCTGTTTCTGTTGTTGTTAAATAACTTTAATTGTTGGATGAAATGTCTAGTGTTTGGGTTGTGTTAAGATTGGTAACCATTTTTCAATTGTTTTTCTCGAGATTGCGGGTATCTTTTTCTAATCTATGATTTTAAATTGACGTTGTCAATTGACGCAGTCTTTTTATTGTAGGCACAATATTACTTGATTTGGGATTACTCCCATGGTATATTAATAAGAAAGTCTTATATCTATATTGGGATATTTATTTTGAAAAATTTCATTATCATGGTGCCTAATTCCTTGTTTTTATTTATATTTTAGGGTACAATTTTAATCTTTTAAGAATGTAAACAAATATTGTGATTGTTACATTAACTACAATAACATAATTACTAGTAAAACATCCGTAGATTATGTTCCATTCATCCCTTTGCCAAAATAACAAACGTTATTATTTTACGTTTTAGAAAAATCCCAAATTATTCTTCGAGAAATCACGAGAAAATATGATCTGAATAAATAAAAAAGAAACAGTAATAAAATCCTACGGAGTTGAGTAAACAACTTTCAAGTGGCAGAATAGTTTCATTGCCTTTGTTCCGGAACTCGCGCTGTGAAGAAAAACGTTCGGCGGCCATCTTTCTTTTTCCCGCGCATGCGCGTTTTCTCGGCGTAGCGAGCGCGCGTAGCCGATCTATAGAGAAATCTTTTGTTGATAAACAAAATTGATTATTGCATGTTTTCTTTTTATATTTTTTTATTGTTTTCTAATTTAAATACGAGTTGTAATGTTTGAAATAAGATTGTAATCTAATAAACTAAAATTACATTAATTTAAAACACGTTATTGCGTGATATGATAAAATAAAAACGAATAACCACGATTAAATAATTTTCTTCGTACTTTTCATTAGATAAATTTGACATTCCAATAGATTCTGTAGTCTACATCTAACATGGGTCGGTGTGCACACACGCACCGAACAACACACATCGGCCCAAACTTTCGTTCTACGATTATTTGGTACGCATGCGAACGTCACGTGGTAGGCATTCAAATAAAATGCGTACGTATGTGTGCGTGGATTTCGGGTGACCTCCTAAACGGTCATGCGTGCCTGGTACTTTGATATAAGAGTGTTAGTTTTTTTGTATGTATTTCTTTTTTAAATGTGGGCCTTATATTTTTTTTGTGGTTGAAAAATGTTCGCTGCTGTGTTAGTTTTAGTTTTGGTGAGAATAATTTATTACTTCATTTTTTAATATTAACTTAACTTACATGTCGGTTCTATGTTCTAAATAAGTTGTACCATAAGTTGTTACATTTTGAATAAATGAGCTTATAGTTAGTTAGTCATAATGTATTATTATTTATGACTGACATTTTTTTTTTACTCAGCAGTAGGTACCTATAATCTTTATTTAGTTAAAGATTTTATTTATAGCTTTTTATACATTATTCAAGGGCCTAATCGTGAATGAAACGATTCGTTTCATTCAGAATTCTACCGTTTGAAAATCAATCATGGGTAGTGGAAATATAACTGAATATTCTGAAAATTTCCTAAAATATTATGTGTCAGAACTTATACTTATTTAGACAAAAGAGATATTAGTTTGTTTGTCTTTCACGTAGCAATGAAACTTTTGTTGGGTATAATAATTTTGGTGTCTGCAGATAGTATTAGTCTCTGTAAAGTGACCTAGGCATCTTTTGTTTCCATGATCAAACAGGCGAAGCAACAGGCGGAAAGTGTATAAAAAATTAAACGTTGCCTCACACTAGAATTTTCTCCTGTGTCGTGGGTGCGTTTACAAACATACAATTTCACATACACATATGACACCCTTCCTCGGAATCGGAACAACAATCTGTGTATGACACAAAGAGTCGTTCCGTGTGGGAATTAAACCCTATACGTTGAGCAGCCACTGCGCCAACTGCACAGTCTAATTAAATACTAAATGTACTGAAGAGAAGACTATTCTACTCATAATTTGTATATTAATATTTTATTCGATGAGTATGTAATTCAAAGACTTCTCTCCTAAGAATATAATGAAGTCACACACCAAATAAAATTAAATGTCAACCATTCTGTAATAGATTCCAGGAATTTTTCCCTAAATTCTTCCTTATTATATAAATCAATTATTTATTACTGACCATTGTCTTTTTCGAAGAACAGCTTCCATAATCAATTCATAGAACTAAGGTATACAATAGATACACAGTCATATTAGTTACATCATTTATATCATCACAAATTCATCATCATCAACTGCTGAACATGTTAATAATGAATATTCTATAAAAAGGAGTCTTAATATAGTGTGTGTATGCAATTGGGTAGTTTCCTCAGTCAAAAAAAATGTTTGGACTTCTTAATGCAATAAAATATTAAACTTAGATTTGATGATCTACTTAAATTTCAAAAATTTCCAGTAAATTTACTAAAAATAAGTCATAAGCTAAATGCAGGAGTAGGGACGAGGTGATTTTACATTGGATGGTTTTCCCTCTTAAAAAAGCTATTAGGCGTAAAAACCTGACGACGTCAACACACGATATTGCATACAAAATTGGTAGAAGATATCGTTTTTGACGTTTCGAAAACTGTATTGAATTTGATTAGTAGGAAAACAAGCCATTTTTTTTACTTTGTAGAGGCCAATGTTAAGTTATATCAATGCATTAAATTAAAAGCTGCGTCATTTGTTTCTCTGCTTTTTATTTTAGCTAAGTGGACGTGACTTACGTCGTTCGCAGACTCCTATGTCATAAGTATGTGATCCTTGATGTTCTTGCGTCTGCACATAAAACAAATTAGAATATAATTTAAATTATTATTTAATTATGTATTAAATGGCGTCATAATGCCAGTAGACAATGATTACAGTATCTGTAGTGACTAATGTACAGGTATTTATATAAGGAAATACATAATGTAATTTTATTATATATCATCTTTGAGGAAGGAAACCGGAGGTCTACTCTAATTCAACGAAAAACAAAGTTTCACCCGAAACTTCTCAGATTTCGGTACTACAATTCCATTTATTGCGAATTTTCTTGAACAACAATGAAATGAAGATAAATAAATTTGATTTGGTTTTGATTTGTCGTTATTTTAAGTAATTTTATTAGTAAATCAATAAAACCTACGGCCGAATTAAACAAAACTTCGCATTCGAGAACTGGAGTAGACCTACTGATTTGTCACATGAAATAGTACAGGATAGAATAATTAAGACAACGTGTAGGTCAAATCTATTGCTGTGCCTATTGTCACACATAATTATATCATCTAACAGATTTTTTTTTAGGCGGAAAATAATCCAATGTTTTCTAACACTTTGAACGAGGCGAAAGGGAGTGTCAGACTGCTTTTTAAGCCGGTAAACCCACTAGGTAGTCCACAGCTTCAGATCAGGCATCAGCCCTACTGGGCGCCTCTGTGGTGGTCTGATGGCTCTTAGAGGCGCGCCGTTAGCACGAGTCTGGTTCTGGTCCGGCGGGCGGTAATAAGGTGATGTGGAAGTATTTAGGGGAGGCCTATGTTTAGCAGTGGATGTGTTGTTAGCTAATATAATGATAATTACGGCATAGTCTTAATTAGAATGTGTTAGGTGAGTACCTCAGTAAGACTGCCTCGTTGACCGGGCAAATGGTTTCGGGTCGGGCAAAAATTACTGGTAGTCTAGCATTGTGCCCAGTATATATGGCCAAAGGCTTACCCCCTATTACATGGGACCTATAACACAAATGGTGAAAATTGGGTGTGCATTGTACAGTGGCATTAAAAGCCGTAATGTGCACCTCTGTCTACCCCAAGGATAAAAGGCGTGACGATACGCACGTAGGTACCAAGACTGTGGGTATTTATCCATAGGTATTGACTGAAATAACCTTAAAGTTACGTATGTTGCGATATTTTGCATGTCATTATTATAACAGTTTAATTCTATTTATATCCCAAACGTAGGCTAGAAGGAAACTCGACACAGAATAGGTATAACGTGATTATTATTGGCGTTCCTCGAATCCGTTCGATTCTTCTACGAAATATTAATTTAGTAATATATGTAGTAATATCGTAATAATAGACTATATATGTAGTTATATTGTTCAAATATAGAACGTGGCGGTTATACGGGAGTTTCGAGGGAATTTCAGTTTCGAATTCCCAATTTAAATAATGATATTATGTTAGGAATATTTTATATTTTAAACTATAATACCGTGTATATTATGTTAGTTAAATTAATTAGGTTAAATGATGTAAGATGTCAAATAAATAAAAATAAATTACCTATTTTGAGAAAAATATCATTAAGTAGATGTTGGCTTGTTTATGTCAAATTTAATGTGGACTTGACGTAAAAAAGTGACATTTAATCGAATCCGGGTACCGTTTAGCATCAAATTCGACCTAAACGAGGAAAAAATATATTTCGGATCTTGTCAGGTCATCTGATTGATCCAGGACATCCGTGATAAACTTATTTTATTGTGCCTAATCATGAGATTAATAGCATTAATATTTATATTAGGATATTGTATTTCACTGTTATTATGTTTTATTTTAAAATAAATAACATCTATAATGACAGCGGACCAATGTTTTGATCTTATTGTAACTTATAGTTTCCGGAGCTGCGGACTGCCTGCCTTTACCGAGGCTCCCGGCTCAAAAAATAGGAGTAGGAACGGGGTGGTTTTTAGTCAGTAAGAGTCTGACACTCCCTCTCGCCTCGCCCAAGGCGAGAAACGTCATTGGATGATTTTCCCCTCACAAAAAAGCCTGACTACTCTCGTAAAGGACAATATGAAACAACATTGTCACATTCTGTCATGTGCAAATTCCCATAACATTTTCCAGTGACGACATCGGGAAACTAACAATAATTATAATTAATTAGTATACAGTCTTTCCTACAATGGCCACATTTAAATTGATGGAAGTTAGAGATGAATGAAAGATACGTATGCAATATTATCCTCTTGGGAAAAGGATAGGTTAGTAGGTAGGTAGATCCACAGCTCCGGAGGTAACGAGTGTAGTCCGGTTAAGGTTCAATTTATATTATATACCATGGAGTTTTGTATAAACAGACAGACATAGCCAAAGTTTTGTTTAGATAATTTTCTTATATTGAAGACTGGTCATTGGTTCCGCAAAGTAATATTAGATTACAATGTATTTCTAAAAGGCGTTTCCTAGTCGCTAAAGATTTTCACTTTAATGAATTTTTCATACAACTTGCTGCGTACTCTCTACGCGTAGCAAATGAAACCTAATCGGCCTACATTCGGCGAGTACAAACAAATAATTTGACAGTTTATCGTTTCACCGTTTCACTCTTTTTTTAAATAGCGAATGTAAACAAACGATCGCTGAGCTTTCTACTACGGCGCGACTACAATGACGCACACGAACGCACCTACACGCCTGTGTGTACAGTTTACACGCACACAAACAAATCACTCGAAAATCCACCTTTCTCTAGTTCATTTTACCCTGGTACTGCCGATAGCGATATTTTTTTTTTTCACCACGAGACCAAATGCAAAATTGGGCGGTCGTTGTTCCACATTCAGAGTTCATTGTCGGATACCGTTTGCCGACCTACCTTCACATTTTGCTGGTATTTATTTTGGACAGACAGTTAGCTTTTATGCGGCATTAAAATGCTGTACAAGATGAGATCGCCGTTACGATAAAGGCGCCGTTTATTGATCGACGTGACGTGTGGACGCGGCAGCGGCCGTGACGTCGACCATGCTCATTCATAAACGTAATATTTCCCGATATCACGAAAACACCCATATCAGTTGGGTTTTACGGAGAAAGAACCGCAGATTTCTGCAAATTATTGCACGGCAGCTGTAGCCCCCAAACTCATTCATTCTCATTAACTTCCAAATGCTCTGTTCTCAAAAAACCATTTAAATATACAAAACTTTTCCAAACTCATCTGATACATAGTCAAGAAACGTCAACGACGCTCTCATTTTCGCATCATCGCACGTCACACCAGACTCGAAGTATTCAAATTGTTTACTTAATATTCTGTGAAAATTTGTCACACATGAAAATCATCGTAATTTTTCACAAGTCGCCAAGAAATTAGCTTCGAAAATCTCAACATTTTAGTACTTGAGATGTGTTATAGTTTGTTATTGTCTACGCATGTTGCTATGTATTTAGCAAAGCAAGTATTGAAGAACAGTTTTTGCTTAACGACTATATGCCATAGACAACAATATAGATCTTGTTAAACGTCACTCACAGACATACGCAACAAAAACTATGGAAAAATTTCTTTGCACAAAAAAAAATGTAAGTACTACTCATATATGTATCGTAGTACAGGATAATACTGCCAATTTGTATTGCACACTTTATTATATGGCAATGGTCGATTCACAATGCCAACTATTCTCGGTCGGTGTGTATTTAGGCAAATTGGGTGAAAGGTGAACGAACCACGCAGTCATTTCACCGGGCGTTGACTCATCGCGATGCGATTACACTGCTATCATTACTGGCCGAATTTGCGTTCGACATTCAAAATTTAACGTTCGAACGAGACGGCTCTGCTTGGTAAACAATGCACATAATTAAAAAGGTACAAGTCAAGTTCAGGGAACTATGAGGCTGGTTTCATTTACACCGATTGTATATTTTTAGACTGTATACAAAACACGTAAACTTAAATACTGTATATTTATCGGGTCACAAGGTGGATAATCCTATGATCTATTTCGTTTAGTGTATAAACTTCTAGTAAAGTCGATAGGTAAGAAGAAAATCAAGTTACATTAAGTCGTTACATTAAAACAATACGATATTTATGTACGAGTATTTGTTTAATTTAAAAGTGTTTTAATGAATCATCGTTTAAATAACTAGTTCTTATTCTACTAAATTAAAGCATTTTCATTGATCTTTCCATTGTAGTTAATCAGATTTTTGTCCGATAAATCTTTGAACATGAACAACAATGAAAGTAGGGCAAGAAATTCGAAACTATTTCATTTTTTTCACCAAGTAGATAAAAAATATCATTAGAAAACAAAGAGGCTCAATGTGAAAACGTAAAATACGACGAAAACAAGCTACCAAAGAAAAATAAAATTTTGAAGCAAAACAACAATGAAAATCTGGCCTAAAACTTTTCTAGTTCAACCTGCTTAAAAGAAAAAAAAAACATTCGAATAAAAAGTACAGGCTGTAAAGAATAAAAAAGAAAACATAATTTTAAATTTCGAATCATGTATTCGGCCAATGAGTCTGCTATACGAAATTGCCAGTGTATCGCGGCCCCTGTTCGCGACTGGACAAGTGTGAGACTACTTTCATCGGAACTTCGGAACTCGTAGAAAGTTAGGGAATCGACTATTTGACGCGGCGAAAGCTTCGATTTTGTGTACGATGTACAAATTATATGATGGCAATGCACATGGCTATGTACGTAGCTATAAAAGTAACTACTACTTAAGTACCTAGTACATTACACGAAGAATTATGGTATTAGTTAATAGTCACCATAGTAAGATCATAGGCAGCGAAATGTATAATGACATGACGCGCCAGTCTTAGTAGTTGTGTTATCTGTCATGTATTATAACTAGTCAAAGCCCTTTCTTAAAAAATTTTGGAAGATGACACCAATGGCGGACACTTCCAGCATTTTCTCCTTTCAATCTACCTTTAAGCTAAATAGGATATAAAATTATAACTTTGTTAGTTCATTAACTTTTCATATATAGGATATATTTTGTAAAAGGTCATGATAGTGGAGTATAATGTGGTTAACACTTAAGTTAACAATTTTAAAAATTAAAAAAAAAACAAAAATACTTTATTAACAACTAACAATCCCCAAAAATTTCCAACCAACAAGACGCAGCCATATTTGAGCACAGACTAAAGCTTTTACTCGAAATTGAACACAACAACCTCTCGAACGTCTCGAGTGACAGTTAATAATATAGTCAAAATACTCTCTACAAGTAGTTTGCCAGGCAAAACCGGAGTGTCTGCCATAGAATCTGGGTCATGTGGGGTCTGGTCAATGACCAGATTTGCCGGCGAACCACCGGTGTTCATTGGAGTCTAGAAAAATCCATTTGAACTACAACGAACCTCTTTGTGAGAGGAACTTGGCCTGCTTTGATGGCATGCTACGGTATTATGATTGATGTGATGTAGTGACAGCTTGACTATTCGAGTATTAGTGGAATTAGTCATTTTAATGGGTGTGGTGACTGCAGAGTTAACCGGCAACGCTCCTGTGACTCCTCTGGTGTTGCGGGTCGCATTGATCGCTTACCATCTGGTGACTCGTCTGCTCGTTTGCCATCTATTCCATTAAAAAGAGTTTTATATCATCCCTCCGCCCCTACACTTCTGGACAGGCGTCATGACAACCAACCAAGGGACAAGGGACCTATCACAACAGGGACTAGACATTAGCAGTTTCTGAAAACATTTCTTTAAACTATAATCTCCAATGTGTCTGGAAAACGTGGTGATTAAGATTATCTTATGTAGCGGAGGTCCACGGCCGAGTACTGACGAGGGCTATTGATGACGATATTGGTGACTGAAAATGAAGATTTTTTAAATTCGTAGAAGTTAAAATGTGCACCCGACTTTTGTAAGGGAAAGGTCTGATGATGAATATTGCGGTTATCTCGGTTTTCCTCAATGACGATAGAGGACGAAATCATTTCTGCACACCGCCCGAATTTATTCGGGCAGTGTGCAGAAATCGGGACTTATCCCGAACACAACATTAGTCACATTCATCCATACCACGTCAGTTACGTGTTTATCAAACATGTTTATACATAATATTTTCATTAACATCCAACTGCCGTACTCAGAGTTATTTAATCAAAGTCAAAGTCAAAAATATTTGTTTCAAATAGACCAGGAAGGCACTTTTGAATGTCAAAGCAAAACACTTAAGCCCAATCATTAACAATTGTTTTCGAACCAAAATCATTACTAAGGTATAGTTTAAATGATGATCAAATGACTTTGAGCACGGCGGTGAGTGTTTTTTCCAGTTAGTAAAATGTAAAACGTCAGCATTTACGTAAAATGACCACAAATTCAAAATATTTTGTTGCCTCAGTAGATAGGATGATTTATTTTCCCTTAATGGTCATGTATTTAGGTTGGTGATACATTATATTTACCTACGCGTTGTTTCATAAAGTATGATGGTTGCGTGTGCAAAATCATGAATTTCACGTACCTAGGTAAGGGGAAAATTACCCATAGTCATGAATAAGGCTGAATTGAAATTGAAATTCCCACTTAGAACTTTTTTGAATAATTTCAATTTCAATATTCAGCCTTATTCATGACTATGGGTATTTTTCCCCTTACCTAGGTACGTGAAATTCATGATTTTGCACATCCCATTTTATTAAGTTTAGTTTAGTTAGTTTTTAAATAATAAATCGAAGGAATTTTAAAAAGTAAATCCTTTTTTGAGAAAAGTGAAACAATTTAACGATTTCACGCATAAAATTGGACGAAAGACTGACCGTGCACTGGTTGGTCGTAAAATGCAAGCTGCCTTTTACAGGTTTTGACAGTAAAATTGGCGGGAAAGCCGAGCGGCCATATTAATTTTCGATACGGATTATGAAGTAAAAAGTATTTTCTTTTTTTTATTTTTAAATATGTTCGTAATTGAGTTGTGAAATAATTAGTATTCTAATATTAAACGCGATGAATATAGCACACAGTTAAGACTATAAATACAAGTTGAACTACATATAAAGAAGAATTTAAATATTAGGTACTACAGTTACTAAGAATTTGATAGTCGCCTATTCATCGGAATTGCAAAAGACATAGAAGGATGCCGAAGCTCCAGCTGACAGCAGCAGTAGGAACGGGGTGGATTTTAGTCAGTAAGAATCTGACGCCCCCTTTCACCTCGCCCAAGGTTGGAAAGAGAAGCAACTGGATGGATGGACTGGATTTTGCCAAAAGGGGTGCTTTGCTATTAAATGAAAATGATTCGTTCTATTTCCATAAACAAGGAAAACTACCCTTTCTTTTCCGCCATGAATGAACGCTGACAATATAATTCAGTTAAAAATAAGGATGTTTACAGCACACATTGTTTGTTACGAAACTGTGTACGTAACATTACTGACTCACAACAGAGGGTTTCCCGGTAAGCATTCGAGATTCTCAGATGGAACCGATGTTATGTTATTAACAATTCAAATTATAATAATTAATAAACAATAAAATGGTACTGTTTATTCCATTAGTTACGTATAATAAGGTACTTGTAGGATACAAAGTTATAGGAAATAATTATCGGAAATATGAAAATCTCAAGTCTTTATCAAGGTATGCATAACGTAGCACTTTATGTTATTGTATTTTATTCCTTAAATATTCAATATACTAAAGAGTATCGAAACCGTGCCTTACGCTAGGCGAGAGGCAGTGTCAGACTCTTCCTAACTAAAAACCACCCCGTTCCTACTCCTGCTTTTCGAGCCGGAGCCCCGGTAAACCCGCTAGGTAGTCCGCAGCACCGCTATTAACGTTCAAGTCCTAAAATTAAAGAATGTTCTAGAACATTCCGCGCTGTACTAGTTTTATGAAAGCAATAGTTCATACATGATTGCTAAAACCATGTCAATACCACATCGTCTTCGAATGTCAACGTCACAGGTGAGTCATAGGCCATTATCAGTCGGTTACGAAAGTAATATTGTGTTTACGCTACTCTTTCGAAAGTGTGCGAGTAATCGCTGACTCAGTTTCTTCATGGAACAAGTTCGGATGCTGGAGAAATAGTCTTAATTCTTAGGATGTATCATTGTGTTATGCATTGTCTGCTGTTTAGGATATGGTAGAGTGAAGGTTAAGATTTGAAGCCTGGCTAGTACCGGTGTGGCTTTTATTTAAGTTTACTCACAGGTTTATATTGTAGGGAGCAAACGCATATAGTGATAGAGCAAAGTGGCGAACAATTGGGGAGGCCTATGTCCAGCAGTGGACTGCTATAGGCTGATGATGATGATGATGATGAAACGCATATGACTTAATTTACACCAACACCATATATTTGTTATTAACTTGGCTGACAATGTGCGAAAAGTGAGTGAAATAGACCCAGTAGTGGAGCCAAAAAGTGCATTGTTTACAAATACAGCATTAGATTGAACAGCCTGTCCGTGATATTCCTAGACCACCTACGACATTACAGCTCTTCTGTGGTCAATGTACAGCTGTTCACACATAATGTAATATTTGATTTATTTAATTATTTATATATTTTAAAATTGACACCCGCAACATCAAAGGAGTCACAGGAGTGTTGAAAGAAAACTTGAAGAATATTATTGTAACATCTACACTTTGTTGTATGTAAATAACAGATTGATTCACTCAGTGATATGGCAATATATTATGTGCTATATAGTGGGAACAGGCTCACAATGATCACCCAGCAGACCTTGTTTTTCTAGACCAAGTGTTCTCAAAATACATCGCATCGTACTTTCAAATTTCATCGAAATAAACTTGCCTGACCCCTGTAGCTGTTTATCTGGGACGTTTTCCTCGTGGAATTTAAAAAAGTTTTAGATAGGAAACTAGCTCTGGTCCTTGATTTTGCTTGCTTAAATAATGCCTACATCCGATTTTATTAAAATAAGTTTAACTGATTAGTTTGTAATATTGTAAGAAGCAAACAAACTTTAAAGATAAAGATAAATTTATTTCTTAAAACATATGTTATATATGGTGGTATAATATTATTTAGAGTTTCAGTTAAGAACACCAGTTACCAAAATAATCTGATTCAAAACATCATACAGAAGGTTACATTTTTAATTTTATAAGCACAGCTTAACTTTTTTTTTTTTTTTGTTATTTATTATTTAAACAAAATCCACAATAATACAATAAATAACAAACTGTAACACCAAAATCCTTAAGTCAGTTAGGTTATAAATCCTAAGAAATAAAGAGCAAGTCTATTACCATCACTATCACTTGCATAATCAGATATCTTGTTAACACTATCTTCTTCTATCTATAATCTCGAAAATATAAAAAAAAATAACATCCCTACAATACTTTACTATAACTAATTCAAGTTTTTACTAAACACTCGACGAATCAACTAGAAAATAGAATATAAACACGAACCTACTCAAAACTATAACTCTTTAAAGACACACCACAATACTTCAGAGTATGTAACTATAAGTACAGTTCATTCCATTCGTTCATACTTATTACATTTCATGCAACCATCTTTAGATGCACATTTTGGCAGTTGCTACGCGAGGTCATCGACCCTCCATCCATCGGCAATACGACTCGTTAACGTTTCTGCATTGTCTATGCTATGGAGTCGAGCTATCGTCAGCAAAATATCACCGGTCAATGACCTCGTAACGGGTAGTATCAGAAATCAGATACATTGATAAGGTATGTGTAGTTCACGCGATATTTTACGACTTTTAGAAATTAATGGTTTAGATTACGCTGTCGAATTAATTTGTTGGTTAAAAGATATAGAAAATTGATTTTTTGTAAATTTTTTTTAGTTGTATTTCATAGTCCCGTTTGTTTAGAAGTTGCCAGAGTGACTGCTGAGTCTGAGAGAGAGTTAGATTGAAGTGTCTCCTTGATACTTTTGATGGAAAATTGTGAGACTTTCGTGTGACTTCTTGATGTTAGTAAGTATATCCTATGTAACATGAGTGTAACTTTAATAAGTTATTATGATTCCATAAAAATATGATAGCCGCATTTGCTAAGCTTTCTAACTTCGATGAGAAATATAACTTACCAAACACTTTTATTAAATACTAAAAAGTATAGGTATTCAATAACAATCTGTTTTAAATAAACAACAAACATGGCATTACCAATATACAGATACATTGATATGTTTTATCAAAAATTGTTCGTGCCTCAATAAAATTCTAAGTCACACACACTTTCATATCTAACCACAAAAAAAAACAAAAAATGAATTCAAAAATTTTAAAATTCCATATTTTTAGTCTTGAAATTACGTTAGTCATTTCTTAAATACAAATGATGTAACTTGTGTCGAATTCTGCCATAATGTGTCCTGTCTACAGCGAGGAAGGTGCATGACTTTTCAGTCACCGGGGTTATCAACCCGACCCCTCCCACCTACTGAAACTTTTTAAACCCTGAAAAATGCATTAGCGGCGAGAAAGAAAAAGTTAATTCGTTTAGGTATCTTTCTAGACTACATTAATTTGCTATTGATGCACGAGTATAATTCAAATACGTAGTAAACTCAAACAAACAAATTTTAATTGTGGGAAAGCCATGCTTCGGCACGAATGGGCCGGCTCGACTGGAGTGATACCACGGCCTCACCGACGTGAAACAACGCTTGCATTGTGTTTCGTTGTGTGAGTGGGGTTACCCGAGGCCCAATTACCCCCTTCCCAATCATCCCAAACCCCGATTCCCCAACAACCTTTAAATTCCTAGACCAAAAAGGCCGGCAACGCACTTGCAACGCATCTGGTGTTTCAAGTGTCCATGGGCGGCGGCGATTGCTTACCATCAGGTGATACGTCTGCTCGTTGCTTCGCTGTGTTCCAAAAAAAAAAAACATGGGAGTACTTCATCGTTTTGTTCATAATTCTTTGAATTTTTTTTCAAATATCACGAGATACATATAGCAAGGTTTCTCGTTTACAAAAAAATATTCATTATGCCTATTGACTTTCTATTTACCTAACAAAATTAATAAGTACAATGTATTTGTAAGATTTCTTACGATACTATACAATATACATGTTTATTTTAAACTAAACACCAAAAAGTAAGCAAAGAGAAGAAAACTTTTTGGCGTAAAGACAGGTTGGGCCCACCCACACTTTCCTTTACGCTAATGACTTACACGTGTCGCCTTCACTTTTCCTTCCTAAACACTACAGATTTGGTACATACTCCCAAATAGATTCAGAAGAAACGCGATCTTCTTTTCTCTAAACTTTTACACATCAATGCAGAACGAAGCCGATGCCGATGGTAGGTTTCAAACTCGCATCTTCATACATGAGAAGCGACCGTCTTAAAGTCGTTGCTACATTCAAATGAATGTGGAGTAACTGCCATTTAGGCTCGTAAGTAAGTATCATATTTGATTAATTCTTGTTGTTATCCCTCATTGTTCTATTTTTGCGCCTAACCTCTTTCCTTCTGTGACATTCGACATCTTACTACTAATTTCAAGAACCCATCTACCTGCAGATTTACTTACTAGAGATAAAATTGTGGCACTCTGTATTCTCTTATTGTATAAATAATCTACATTAGGACTGACGACTGTAGGTCTAGTCTAAAATCTCGTATAGCCACTGCCTATAATACCTACATTAGGCGCATTGAAGGGAATATTAGAAAAAACCCTCAAGAGTTCTGGCAGCATATATCTAACCTTAGATCAAAAGGTGGGTTTGAGCCTAGCGTTACCCACAAAGGTAAAATGCACAGTGGTGTAGCAGCTGCTGAGGCGTTCGCAGAATACTTCGCGAGCGTCTTCCAAGCTGAAAAACCTAAATTAGACCTCGGTAACATAGTCAATCCAAGCAACAGTAATATCAGTAATTACATAAACATTCTGAGCCTCGCTGAAAGCGATGTATGTACTGGTATAAAGCAGCTCAAACCCAACAGTTCGATTGGTCCTGACAAGATTCCTCCTTGGTTCTTGAAAGAGGGCGAGGAATTTCTCTTGCGACCCCTATTACATATTTTTAATTCATCATTAAAATCTGGAGTCTATCCACCGCCTTGGAAGATTTCACGCGTGACTCCCATTCCGAAATCTTCAAATAAAACCTCAGTCGATGAGTATCGTCCAATAGCGATACTATGTTCTCCCGCAAAAGTTTTTGAAAACGTCCTTCATCAAGCAATTTACAGTCAAGTGAAACAGTATCTGTGCAATGAGCAGCACGGCTTTCGCGAAAAAAGATCCGTCAATACTAACTTGCTTACACTGGTAAATTACATCTCCACCAGTCTTGATCGCAGGCATCAGGTAGACGTTGTTTACTTTGATTTCCTAAAGGCGTTCGACAGAGTAAACAATGACGTCTTGCTATCAAAGCTCAGTGCGATAGGTGTGGCTCCGGGACTTCTACGGTTTCTTGCAGATTATCTGCGGGACCGACAACAATTTGTAAGGTTGGGTTTGTACGAATCACTCCCATACCACACTCGCTCGGGTGTGAGTCAAGGTTCAGTAGTCGGCCCTCTCCTCTTCATACTGATGATAAACGACCTCCCTGGTGTGGTTGCAAATGTCAGATCACTTTTATATGCGGATGACCTAAAATTATTTTACGAAATTAAATCTGAGGTCGATTGCCAGGCTCTGCAATCGGATGTTGATGCTGTATTTGAATGGAGTTTAGAAAATAAAATGGAGTTCAATAAATCAAAATGCTACGTCATGTCTTTTGGTCGGATGCGCCACCCTGTCAACTTTCTGTACAAACTAAATGGAGATGTTATCACAAGAACTGAGTCCATGAAAGACCTCGGAGTAATGTTCGACCGCAAACTCACTTTTCACGACCATATCACATGCACTGCTAAGGAGTCCTTCAGGCGTCTTGGCTTTGTTTTAAGGAACTGTCGAGACTTCCACAACCCCCACGTTATCAAGCTTGTATTTGGGGTATTGGTTCGTAGTAAGCTTGAGTCTAGTGCGTGCGTATGGAATCCGTATGAGAAACAGTATGTTTTAGCTTTGGAGAAAGTGCAAAAAGCATTCCTCAGGTACCTTTACAAGCACTTGTACGGATTTTATCCTTATTTGTATCCTACAAAATTCCTGTTAGGATGCTTAAATTTTAACTCCCTAGAAGTAAGACGGTCACGCGATCAGATTACAGTTGTCCTAAAAATTCTCAGGGGGATAACTGATGCTCCGGATCTGCATAATGAAATATGCAACCTCTTCGTCCCAGACAATTATTGTCGTGGCAGAAGACATCGCTTGCTGGCTGGTCCAAGTTCCCGCACTATAGCACATTCCAAGTCGCCTATTCCACGCACAGTAGCCGCCATTAATGCTCTCCTGAACTCAAACACAGATCTTGATGTGTTTGTGGATGAATGGAAGATGATAATGTCAGAATGTTTGAATTTTTGTGAGAAGGATGCATGACTGAGTTAAATTTAGTTGTAAGTTAAATAAATAGTGTAATTGGCTTCAGCCGTTCTATTTAAATAAATAAATAAATAAATAAACATTTATCAGCTATATGTTAATGAATTAATTAAAACAAGACAAACAGATTTGACTGAAAGTTGTCCAATGACGCGTTCTCTTGACCACCATACTCGTACATGTATTATTTATTATTTTCGTTCGAGTCAACGAGATCGTCGCATGCGCCGGAAGAAAGCACAATTACATGTCTCGGATATTGATTTATGTTTAGGATATCTACTCTTTTTATATTTGTTTTAGAACATTAGTGGTTTGAAAGTTAAGGAAAAAGGTATGCAAATATAAGTAGGCACTCCTTTTTTTACTATGTGTTTATTAAGGCTTTTGTAGTTTAAGGCGAAAGGGATGGGTGGTGTGAGTGGTACACTTACTTTTCACCAGTTAATTGTTGTATATTTAAGGCATTTCTAGCCTTCTATAAATAAGAATTTCAGTTAACAAGAGTTTTTCTATATTGAAATAATCTGAGTGCCTGCCATTGTCATACATTTAGTAATTTTTTTAGTAGGTAATTATTATAAAGGCAACAAGAGTTTCAATATATAGATAAACCCATTAATTGATCCCTTAATTAAAAATGGGTAATAAAATAAATGGGATTATGTTACTACATAATCCTATTCCGTTAGGTACTGAGATATCAACGAAAAGCCGAAAACCCTTTAATAATTTTTACTCGACCCAGGGAACAAACTCGAGAGTTGTGAGACTGCACGGCGGCAGACATACACGACCAACTAAGAAGCAATTTACACTGATAACTAATTATAATATAATTAAAGATCATCAACATAACTAATGATATATGAAAGAAAAAATCTGGTATCACTTTTTCTTAACACATACGCCCCCTCTTGTTTCAAAATCGATGTTTGCACTTCAGGTCATTGACCCTGCGCGAACGCATCTACACTTTTGGCTAGCTCTTATACATTACGTGACGGAATTGTTTAATTGCCTCCCATTCTCACTTTAGTCTATATAGAATGGTGTGAAAGAGACAGAAAAATCACTATTTTTTATATATATATGTATGTATATGTGAAACAATTTCAGATTAAAGTAGGTTTTTCACAATGGAGTAGATGAATGGATTTCTTTGCCAGGATGTGGTGAGTGCCAATCAATAAGTTTATTGGAAACTTGTTGCAAGACTTTTATTTTCCTGCACTATATACAGCTGGAGTGTGTCTACAATATATAAAGAACTACCTAAGTATTACCCCATGCAACATCACGCCTTTTATCCTCGAAGGGATAGGCAGAGGTGCACATTACGGCACGTAATGCCGCTATACAATGTACAGCCACTTTTCACCTTTTGTGTTATAAGTGCCATGTAATAGGGGGTGAGTCTATTGCCATTATACTGGGCACAATTCCAGACTCCGTGCTAAGTACCTATTAATCTTTTGAAGTAAACTAAACTGTAAAAGTGCTGAATAATTAAGTGTGCATTTTTCTTAGCTAGAACAAGATATGGTCATGAAAATGCAATGACAGACACAAGATAGTTCTCATTGATAAAAAAAACGGGGTTTTTATCAATAAGAGTCACTCAACATACTCAACGCACTCAACATACTTTAGCGTCAAAAAAGTAGCATATAGGTAATAAAAACCGATTTAAAAAGAAAATTCAAAATCTTTTTCAAACCAAACGTCAAATCAAACGTATAATCTATGTACATTCAAATAATCTGTGAAAAAAAATACAGAAAAAATAACAAAAAAGCCCGCTAAAAACGGTCGTATTCTAAAAAAATATTCAAATAAATGCCGCGCGCTTACGTAACTGATCATTTCGGAGTCCATAATGTCATAATTTACTTGTATTAAACCGAATCGACCGTTCCTTGAACCATTTTGGTATGCAGCAGTCGTCCCCTACTTACCAATGGTAATCATCGGTTAAGACTTCTACTTACATATATCTACGTATGTTGGTACATATATAAATAATTTTTGAACAAAATTCTCTCGATTTTTCGCGAATACTCGAAGGATTGTTGTTTTTGAGAAAAACTACACTATTTTGTGATACAACGTAGAGAAACAGGAATAAAAATCATTACAATGTTGACTTTATCATGAAAAATTTAAACTTACGTGTTAAAGTATTATTTTTTATTTAGTTTATATTTAGTTTACAGTAGTAACAACGCTTACGGGCCATCTGATACGCAGAAAATTCCGCGTTCTTACATGAAAATTATTAAAAAGATTTTCATGCAATTCTTAGCACTTAACTAAATAAACTGCTTTTATTTTTTTATAGGACAAACCCGCCACTACCTCACAAACCGCTGAAAATCCTGTGCATCAGGATCCATAGTAAATACAACCACGAAAACACGGGAACATTAAAGTCCGGCGCGTCTCTGGGACATGAATGATTGTCTTGGATCCAGCAACGAAATAAATCAGAAGATATTATTAAAGAAGAAAAAGAAAACGATAGATTTCCACTTTTGCTGCTTTTAATTATTTAACTAAAATTTTTCCTTGATACTTATTTTATGACAAATTATATCTCTTTTAGTTTAAATTAAAATTAAATAACTTATGTACCCACCGAAGTGATTATATATTCTGTAGCTCTCCAAAAACGTTAACTTTTAATTTTCGTCTGGTCAATATGATTAAATTTCAGAACTTTCTACACTTTGAATTTATCTAAAAATAAAGTAATGGCGTTGATTTAAATAAATCGATTGAGTTTTACCAGATTAACTTATATAATTTATCTTGAACGGGACTTTAGAAATACGTGTTTGTGTTTTAGCTAAGTAAATTACATAGTTTTGCTCATTCTTACAAACCGTAGTATATAGCAGTTGACACTTTCATTATTTTTTTCTCTCAAAAGTTTGACTTAACGTATCTATGTACTTATGTACATTTTTATAATAACTATCGTGAGACATATAGCGTGCGCAGACGCGGCGACATCGCGCACGCTGCTTAAGATGAAGAGTCCCTCTGCGACTCGAAACTTTTAGAGCTTTTCTCTATTAATGTACATGAGTAAACCGTGATTTTTAGTTTACTTTTGTATAGTTTATTGACAAAACCAAATCATTTAATTTTAAATTAATAACAGGCGTGTGAATGTAGGAATAAGGTACTGTAACATATGTCTCTAGGGTTACATGGGAATAATGATGTGGCGTAAATTAAATTTGCACCAAATAAAAGTTTGAGAAATAGGTGCCATGTTATTGTTTGTAATATTTGTAATATTGGTTTTTGAATGTCATAGATTCATAAAACGGTTGACGTTTCCTTTGTCACAGCTGCGGCTTGCTAAGACATAGCCAGCTACCTTAAATAAAGGATAATGATATTCAAAATTGTAAAGAATTTCCAGAATTGGCCACCGTCGACATGCAATAAAAGTTACCAAAGGCCCTTGTTTTACGAAAAAATTGACAAAAACATTTTTTTCTACGACAATTGCCGTTCAGTCCACTGTTCAATAGCGGTGTTTGTTTGAGATACCGTTGGCACAGTGGGCCCGCGTCGTAAATTAGACAAAAATAATAATGAACGGGAACGTTTGTAAAACTGTACTTAATTTTTTTTTCCGACAGGTCCGGTACAGTTGATGACGTTGCAATTGTTTTTGAAATGCAAGCTTTTGTATGTAAGTTTTGCAATAATGAACTGTAACAGTTTGTGATAGGTATGTTTTTCGTTTGTTTTGCAAAGTTGTGGTGTTAAACATTTGTCATTTGTGGAAGTCATGCGTTGTCGTCGGGAATGTATTGTCAAACTGTGTGACAATATTTGGAGGCAACAAGTTCAGGTGTTGTGTGGAGATGAGTCATCTTAATTGCTTTTCAATTTGACGCGTATTATCTCCACATAGAAATTAAAAATTTCGCAGTAGTTCACTGCGCACAGGTCGTTTCCACTCCGTCTATTTGGATGTCATTGAGAGAGGGCTATGATAAGCAGTAGAAGTTCAATATAATGACGATTCTTAAGAAATATTTAAACGTATAATATGTTATGATCTGGTATCTTGCCTTTTAATCTGACTGGGTAGGCAGAGGTGTTCATATACACTAGTCATGATATAAGTCCGCTGTAAGGGTGTTTTTCTCCACAGATGTGCTATATGTATATAGCTTTGCTGCAAAAATATACCAGTGCTAAGCTATGTGCACCAATGAATATGATTGGTGGAAGCCAAACGCATCCACAGTAACATTACATACCACAACTTTGGTGTAAAAGCACGTATACGGTCTTATTTTTAAATGTGTGTCTCATAATAGATAAATCGATGAGCTCAGACTTCAAGCTATTACTGCGAAATTATCAAAAACCAAATAACCCAAAGAAAGATAGTATATACCAGTAATACTGGGTCTTCCCCCATGACTGCACATTATGTTTCATAACACAATTATAATGTTATATTTAGCTTGCAATGTAAACTTCGCGATAAATGCAACAATATTAATATAATTGAGTACGAAAATAAATTAATGAATGAAACAATATTTGTAATATGAAATTCCCAATGAAAAGGACATTTTAGAAAAGGAAAATTCATGATTATTTGGAATAGCAAGTAATTTACATGTAAATTCGTAATTATAGACATTATGTATTTACTTACTTGTAAATTGTGGTTCTATTTATAATTCGGAAAGCACACAGTACTTTAGCTCATGATACATATATATAATTTTATATAAGAAGCTTATTAATTTGTTGTTTATTAGTACATGTACTAAATTCCCAACAACCCTTTTTCTTAACCCCCGAAATGCCGACAACGCACTTGGTTGTAACGCCTCTGGTGTTTCAGGTGTCGTTGGCGGGGGCGATTGCATACCATCAGGTGATCCGTTTGTTCGTTTACCGGCTTATAACATAAAAACAACTAAGATTTAGGTTCTATTATTTTAGATATCTTTAATTTTAATATATTATTTATGTGTATGTCTAGTCCATTTTTAAATTCATTTAAGCGCCAAGTTAAATATCAATTGCTACCTATTGCGTGCTGCTACAAATCTGAAAAAAGAATTCTACACTAAATAAGGAGGAGGTGGGTAAAAGCTTGTACTATCTAGCTGAGTTACATGATGCATGATTACTTTACGTAAATAGCTCAAATTATAAAAAAAAAACAATCAATCGAAAAACAACGAAGATCAAAATTAAGCACGGAAAAAGGAACCAATGTTTTTTTCTATCATACTCTCTCGAATCCCTGGGAAAAAATCAAGAACTTTCACGACAAATCCTCCTTAAATGCCGCACAATAAACGCAATCAAGTCGCCCAGCTTCCACGAACATAATCTTTAACAGTAGCTCTTGAATGCGACAAAGAAAATAGCCTCAACCAATTTGTCACAATTCCTAACAAAACAAAAATAATAGATCACAATAGACTTCAGTAGCCAAGCGCTGCGGGACTGAAGAAACAATAGAACTTACCTTATGAATATTTAAATTTAACCCTTTCCTAACGGTAAGTAAGCCTTAAAGTTGAGGCAATAAAGTCGTAAATTTAAATAAGGGTGCATAACGGTACCGTGGCCAAAATTATATGGGACACAGTAACAAGGAATAAAATTTACTGGCCAATATAAAACTATCTCCTCTGTAAAGGGTTGTATTTTTACAGATAATAGTTTTCACGATAGTCTAAGTGTTTTATTGGTCACAAAATTTGTTGGTTTCGTTTACAGTTAGAGGGGTTAAAAAAGGGTTTGCGGTTTAAAACCACATTTACCACCAAATAGAGATATTTACTATTTAGGGGTTCGATTGAAAGTTGGTTGCGGTATGTGCTATTCATTACACTGTATTAATGTAAAATGTATTTCAAAAGCAATGGGAAATCAATAAAAAAGTAACTAAAAAATACGATTAACTCTTGTAAATTAATGGAGAAAAGCTCTACTAGTTTCGAGTCACAGGGGGACTCTTCATCATGAGCAACGTGCGCAGACGCAGCGACTACAATAAAAAAGTCTCATGTGTGTATAATAAAAAAATTATATCTAGGTACCGTAAAGTTCTTAATATATTTTTTATAATAACTATCGTGATACATACTAAATTAACCAAAAGTAACGGTTTACACACGTAAATAAAAAAAATGAGGATAACTCTACTAGTTTCGAGTCACAGAGGGACTCTTCAGCAGCGTACTCGGCGACGACGCCGCGAAGCCTACACTTATTAATTTTTGTCAGAGCTTTTTTAATTAGATCTAATAAAATTATGTCTAGTTGTAATTAACATGAGATTTACACTATCTCTCGCCATTTTTCATTGATAAGAGTACTGTTTAAACTCACTACAACATCCAACCCAATCTCCAGCATTGGGAATTACCGTCAAAACAATACGGAGAAATTAGAAAGTAGTTTCATGGTATTAACGTCTCTATCATTCACACACATTCATTTATGTCGTGTAATCATGATGCTATATTTTGGTTATTTTTTCCTCACTCAATATCTCTGTTGCGCATTGTAATTATGATTAACTAGCTTCTGCTAGCTGCTTCGTCCGTGCTGCCGCGCAATTTATAAACGCAGTAAAGAACATTTTTTATTTGAGGGGGAAAATCATCCAATGACTTCTCCCGCCTTGGGCGAGGCGAGAGGGAGTGTCAGACTCTTACTGACTAAAAACCACCCCGTTCCTTCTCCTGCTTTTCGAGTCGGAGCCCCGGTAAACCCGCTAGGTAGTCCGCAGCTGCGGCAGTAAAGAACATGGCCGCACAATTCATAAACGCATAAGTACTTACTGCACATGCTTTTCGTGGGATAAAAGTATCCTATCGCCAAAGTCAGCTCATACCCTGTCTGTATACCAAATTTCACCAAAATCCGTTCAGTAATTTCAGCGTAATTGACGGACAAACATCTTTACTTTATTTTCGAACTAAGTGCTAAATTAATGTCGATTCCTAAATTAAAATATTTAGGTACATGCGTTTTTACCAACCTCTACTAAATTTTAAAGAACCTCTAACCTCCGAACCACGAAGGCAGGACTACGAACGGGGTGGTTTTTAGCCTTTCCCCCTCAAAAAAAGTCTAGTTTATGTAGTCAATCTTTTTTCTGGTTTTCCCGAGTTATTTTAGAGTCGGCTTTTTCTCTTTCCAATTTCCTTTATCAAACGTCATTAAACACAAACCTCCTTTCTTCCAACAATATAATGATTAAGGGATTTTTGGAATTAATGAATAAGTAAGTATATAAGTACTAATGAAATAATTGGTTAAAATTGGGTTTACCAATTTAAAGGAAATAATGACAACGTAATGCACTTAATATTGGGCTCGCTGTCATTGCAACGGTAAGTCCCCTCTTTGAAGTGTGGCATGAGAAGCGCTTTAGGGTCCTTATCTACCGCCTGACGCAGGTGCTTATTGGACATGGGAGTTTCGGTAGGTTCCTGTATCTGTATTTCCTCGGGTGGGAGGAAACACCCTGGTGTCATCACTGAAGCATATGGTGGCCGGCTTGAAAAGCAGGAGTAGGAACGGGGTGGTTTTTAGTCAGTAAGAGTCTGACACTCCCTCTCGCCTCGCCCAAGGTGGGAGAAGACATTAGATGATTTGCCCTCTGAAAAAAAATGCACGTAATATTATTTCATAATAAATCACATCATATTTAATATGTTCCGATAGGGGGAAAATCTGTATTTACTATTCCGCAAGTATATAAATAAAGGAATATAATAAATAAATAATTATTACATTGAAATTACCAATTAAGTTATCATTTACCTTCCATAAACAGATGGAATAATTCTAATTTAGACATAACCAGAAAATCCCAACTGATTAGCACCTATGAGTAAGATACTCTAAAACTTACGGTAATTTACATTACATTGTCCTCCTTACCTAATACCAACAAGTTAATTAAAATCTACGTTTCAAAAAAACCGACTTCAAAACCCATAAAATAAAAACACGTGTAAAAGTGCAAACCTCCATTTTTCAAGTCGGGTAATATACCTACCTGAAACCTTCTTCTCCGTCTGAAAATACTATGCTGAAAACTGCATTAAAATCGGGTTGGCCACTCGTGAGATATTCTTTTTTTGAGTTCGTTAAAAACCGATTATCATTTGTCTATTTATTGGGATTAGTGACGCCATGGATATCTGCACCACGAGAGAAACAGTTGGGATTGCATTGTCAACCTAATGGGCGGGAGGATTGAATCAAATCAAAATGAAATAATGGTATCCCGTACCGTGACATGGGTATCCCGTTAATAGAGTTAACATAAATAGAGCAAGCGTACCTTCTACTTATTTAACCTTCTAGTATTTACTGGTTAGGTTATATGGAGTTCCTAACATAGTAGTGTTAGTTGCGTATCTTTATCGAGATAAAAGAAGAAGAAGATCGAAAATATATACGACAGATCGATACAATGTCGTGGTGGCCTAATTATCCTTTACTTATCGCAAAATATAACATAATTGCAAACATGTATGTTATGTAAATCCCGTGTAACTTTCCAAAGATAACTCCTGGGTAAAATATTCCACAAAGCCGATGTAATTTTCATGAGTTTTAAATGTTTATTGTATAGAATATGTATATGTAGGGATTATTTTGCAAATATAATCAGTTTAAACTTGTAATGTCAACGGACGCGAGTCCGTTTTCTCAGTCATGGCCGGAAACTGACAAACCTATTTCTTTTTAAATCACGTTTTTCATTCACGTGCTGTACTTAGGTTTGATCATGTGTCGATATGGTGATGGGCTATTCTCAATCAATTTTGTTTTAGTTAGCTGTCATACTTTTTATCGAAGTTAATTTATCGATAAAAAGGGAATTATTTACTAACATACAATCGCTTTCCACTTGCATCTTAATATCTTTCTGTATGTGACGTAGTCTATTCTATTCCTAGTGTTTTTTTAAACGTTGCCCCAAAATAGGATTTTCTTCTGTATCGTGGGAGCGTTTACATTCACATGACACCCAGACCCGAAACAACAATTTTTGAATCAAACAAAGAGCTGCTCCGGTCGGGAATCACCAAGCCAACCGTACAGTAAAAAAATATTAATGCCGAGGGAAAATGTGATGATAGATATCATAATAGCGATATTTTTTAGGAAACTTTACATTAAATGTACACACCACAAAATATTTACTTACACATAACACTATCTAAAAAAAATTAAACAACATAACCTACATATTTACGAGATTTTTTTCCGAAAAATCAAATCCAAGGATAAAGAAAACGGAATTTCACTCGAACGAAAATGTTGAATCGACAATACATTTGTAATACAGACGCAAATCTCGTGAAGGAATATTTTAATTATAATTTACAAACAGTCCAGTCTGCCAGCCATCGCCCGGTATATGTTTATACAGATTAAATTGTATCAAATGCAATTATCATATGTATTTAGATTATTTTTAAACCCCACATAGAGATACGATTTAAATACATTCATTATTTAGCGATAAAGAAATAAATTTTAATCAAATAACGGGTCGTTTAACCTGAAAACAGATGTTGGATAAAAGAAAGATTTTTGTTCGAAATATCGCAGTTAGGAGTAGGCCGGAGTCCAATCTGGCGATCTGTGACTGGTATAATATGGATCTTTTTTTATCTTATAATTTTGTAAAATATTCATATTTTGTACACTTTTCTTTGATTTGAAGCCCCACATTATAATTTTCTCCTGTGTCGTGGTCGTGGGTGAGTTTAAAAACATACATATGTCACCCAGGCCCGGAACAACCATTTGTGGATCCAGTGCCGGCGTTAGGGGGGGTCGTGCTGGGCCGATGGCCCAGGGCGACAAATTCTGGGGGGGCGCCGATGCCGCCGCCGATGAGATCCGCAAAAAACTAACACTTGATATTGCTTCCCTCAAGTGGGCGCCACAATATTTTCGCCCGGGGTATCAGTGGCCCTTACGCCGGCACTGTGTGGATCACATAAACAATTGTCCCGTGCGGGAACTGAAACTGTCACACGTTGCGCAGCAGCCAGTTGTGCGGCCATTGCGTCAACGATGCCCTCAATAGTATTTTATTTTCTTATACATCGGTAATTTGATGTCTATCAATATAAGTCATAGATTAGTTTTTCAAATTACGAACTATAAGCTACGTAATCATTTCTGTTTAATTTTATTCAAAGCACTTGTTAATTTAATTGCCTATACAAGAATTTATAATAACCAAAGCATTGTCTAAAAATAGAATTCAAACCATATGTTGTTTATAAAATTTATGCGAAAAGTGTGCCAAATCATTCATTTCGCTTTGCGTCCTTTGTTCATATAAGTATTATTAGGCTGAAAACCTTCATTTGACCAGTATTAATTTACCCAAGTGTTATTAAATAGATGTGTGAAGTAACACGTCTCATTATTATGTAGGCATAAATATGACTTTGCAGTTTTGCTAGCATAATTAATTACAAAATTTGGCGTACCTATAAGATGAACTAATTGGATAGTTTCTTCAATCAAAAATAAATTATTTCTACTAAATACATTAAAATATTAAAAAATAATCACACTTTCATTCACAGATCTAATTTTTTAGAAATAAGTCTGCTATCTAACGTAAAATGAACGTCTGATGGCGTCATAACGCACTATTTTATACAAAAAATATAAAAGATATTGTTTTGGCGCTTTGGAAAAAAGTATTGAACTTGACTAAGAGGAAACTAGTCTATGCGTGGAAACTAAAATTAAATTTTTTTCATAGGTAGCTCTGCTCTGCCTACCCCTTCGGCGAATAAAAATAGCAATATTTTATGCGTATCACTCAATTAACGATATACAATATTATTGATAACGAACAAAAGAGGTTTACACCATTGAGCTTTACAAACTGGCATAGATTTGGTCAGCCAAAAAACTAAATGATTCCATTTTACCAGTAAAACTTATCAAAAAATAAAAGAATCCTTTACAAATAAATAATTAAAATACATCTCATTGGTTGGCATAAGTCAGCCATTAAAACATTACCTACCAGACTAAAAAACTGAAAAAACATTGTGGACCGCAATAAAAACGGCAACACCGCCTCTTTGGAAAAAACTCAACCGGCATTTAAAAGAAAGAAATTCCATTTTTAAAATTCATATTTTTTAATTATTATTGTGTTTGCATAACATTAAAATAAAGACGTTTAATATTTTTAGTTTTAAAAACTACTGTCGTAGGATTCTTTAGGTGACCCAATTTTTTGACATTTTGTTTTGTGTTTATTTAGTAGCATGCTTTAAATTGACAAAGGGTTGTTTTTATTCCCTGTAAATTCATGAGAATGCCTTTTAAAAAAAAAAGGATATGGTGATTGAAAATAATGCAACATTTTTTTGGCTTTGGCTACGACATTTTTTGTTGCTTCGTTCAAGAAGAGATGAGTTCATAATTTTGTTAGAAGATATTATTATATTTTTATGTCTAAAATTTTAAACGTTATAAAAATGTACATAATATACATTTTCAATCAGATTAAAAAAAAACTTGTAAGAACCACACATTAAAAAAAATTGGGTAATTTAGGTAGGGACAAATCTGTTTATTCAATGTCAGAAAGATCAATAAAGATCTAACACTAAAATAGTTTAAAATAAGAAAAAAATGCCAAAAAACAGTCCCTAACCCGCTTTCTATCGTAAAAATATTAAATAAAAGTTTGCAATTTGCGCAACACTCTATAGATAGGTCTTCTGTGGGTCTTTCCGCACCTTTAGTAAAAAATACGCCAATAGGCCAATTGCGTAATAAAAATATAAAAAAAAACACAACTTTTGAAGCAAAGATGCGAATGCTTTGCAACGCTGCCGATAAGAGCTGTAAACAATATTTTGTATTTGTACCCAAACACCGCATATAATTTACGTACTGGCCAGAAGAAAAAGAAATATTTGGAAATACTAGATACTATAAAAATACTACGAAAATATGTTTCTTACTCAATCAAGTATCTCACCTAAATTGAGGACACCTGAAGTGAAAATAAACGTTTTTTGGTTATTGACTAACTAGCTCCTGCCAGCAGCCCGCGTTCCGGTATCATAAAACATAGCTAATCTACCTAAATTCATCCTCTTCCCTTCAGCGGTTTTAAGTAAGATGTAAAAAAATGCAATTACATATTCTTCTTAGTTATATCTAATCCAATTCAAGCTTATATTCGTTGTGATTTTAACTCAGTAAACTTTTATATTCAAAATTGTATTTAAAAAATTCAGCATCATCATCAGCCGCGACGAGCCGCCACCTGCATCCATTACAAAATTTACTAAAATAACACAAAACTATTTTTTGACAAAATAAATTCTTAGGTACAGGTACAGTTAGTTATCTAAAATCAAACGAAAAAAATCACCAGGTGCCATTTTTTTTTTGTTATCATAAACAATGCGAGGTGCAATAAAATGACTATTAACTGGGACCATTTATGTATTTGTGCCGTGGCAGTTGACATCAAAAGAAAGTTGGTTTGCTATCTCTAGTCAACCCTTATTGAATTAACTATTTATGACCCAACCAGTGAGCCAAGCCTTTGCTACTTCAGATTATCACCTAATCCTTCATTTGTTTACCATTTTACGTCCATTACCTTTGTTCTAAATTCTTTTTAAAAATTTCTACCGAAACGGACATCTTGTGGCGGTGTCTCTTTATAGGGATTAAAATTAATGTGCTTCCCTTTGCAAAATATGGCAATTTTGTTTCTCTATTTTTGTTAGAAAACTGCTTCTTCTATGTGTTATTGTTTTCGAAATTAACCACGCACCTGGTAATTTTTTTCATGTTTTCAGACGCTGAGTTTTACTTGGTGTCTTACCAACCAAAGTCATCAATAAATTGTAGTATATAATTCATAATCAGATGTGATCGATCCCATATTATAATATTTTTAACCGACTTCCCAAAAAGGAGGAGGTTCTCAATTCGGCCGGTATGTTTTTTTTTCTATATACTCGTATGTTCTCCGTTTACGTCAAGCATTATGGACCGATTTGTGTGATTATTTTCTTTTTCTCCCAATTTCTAATACCAAAAAGAAAAAAGCCCCAATAATATTATGCCTGACCCGACAATCGACCATAAGACTTATCGCTCGCTAGTAGAGCTTTGACTTTGAAAGCAATGGAATGCTCATTACCTCACAATTGTAGTATCTAATAATAGACAGGTATTTCCTATTAATTATGTACTAAAATCATATTAATCATTTTGCACCCATCACATAGCAACCAGATCAATCCAGGAAAATCCAAAATATTGAAGTTTATATGGACATAGGTGTTATTAAATGTACAAATAGGTAATTAAAATATACCAAATATTGTAGTAGAATCCATTATAATTAATTGATTCCTTGAATTATTTCAGAATCGGTTTATCCTGACCGCATTTTGTGACGTTCTGGTGGCTGTATTATAATAAAGTATCATTTATTTCAATTTGTGAAGCAATGGAAGGAAATTATTATGCAAGAGGATATGATATGATATCGCTGGGAATTTTGAGTATGGTTAATTAAATTTGAAGGAAGATATATACCTGTAGCCCTGTTTATTGATTGCTTCGGTTGTCGCGGTGAATTCCTGGTTCGGGCACTATACTCGTATGTTGACACTTCTGCTTAGCCCTAATGAATATAAAGCTAACATGTTCAGTATACTCATTAACAACCCTTAGGACTCCACTGGTTTTATTTCTAAGAGGATCAGACTTATCCTGACTAAAAGCTGACGACAGATCGATCTGATATTTAGTACGCATTCGCAATCTTGATGCCCATGCAATATAATCTAATTTTGTCTTGATTGATAGAAAAGAGCTCATTTAAACCATTTAACATAAAAAATATTTTTACTCAATTACCCTCCTTCCCAATCCCCGATTTCCCAACAACCCTTAAATTCCTAACCCCCAAAAGGCCGGCAACGCACTTGTAACGACGCTGGTGTTTCGGATGTCCATGGGCGGTAGCGATTGCTTACCATCAGGTGATCCGTCTGCTCGTTTACCGGCCTATACCATATGCAAATATTAAACCTCATCAGTTTTTCACAAACATGTATTTATCTACGGCTAAGCACGGGGGCCATTGTTCTTTACAGCCACCAAAGAGTTCAAGATACGGGAAAACGATTCGCCCCAATTTTCCCCGTACTTTGAACTCTATGGAAACTTTGTTTTTATTTTTCGAACGCTCAAATTTATCGCAGTGACAATTCTTTTTCAGAATAATCTTTTCAATATTCATGTTGCTCTGGTGTACTTCGGAAAATGATTTTCTTTTTTTAAATGCTTTTACGGGCTTTTTGTAATTGTCTATAACATATTATATTTTCTTAATTACGTATACAGTGCTTTGAAAAAATAAAGTTTGGATTGTGGTAAATATTGTGGCTGTTATTTAAACCTCACTTTTGGTAATTTTTCATCATCCTTACACCTATTGCGGGGACGCCCAGTAGTAGGTGCATTGGTGGGAACCACATACAAGCCATGGATCAAGTTCGACGATTGCAGTACTGCAGCCTCGTCTGAGCTGCTTAACGGATAAACAGCCAAAGGTTTCCATTTTCAAAAAAAGTCGGTAAAAGTTTTCGACATTTGACAAGATTTTTAACAGGTTTCAAATATGGATTACTTATTCTAACTAATGCCCACACCTTTAACGAAAATAGTTTGTATATTCAAGCAAATGTTAGTTTCTAAACAAACATTTTCTCCCACAGATAACCTAATAGCAATTATTTAATCTGTGACCCTAGTCGCATGGCGGTCTCAGTTCATTGACTTTGACATTTCTAATTTAGGCCTTGTTATAACCCGACCAAATATTGAAGTCAGGTGTTTTGGTACATTTGTAAATAAAATAATGTTCTATTTAAATGAGTAGCGTAATCCGCGAAAAACGTTCTCCATTCTCGTTCTTGTCTGCTTTCTTTTATTCAAATTTGTTCGTAGTGAAACCAATAATTGTATATTAAGTTAGCAGACATATAAATTATCTGCGTATCTGTATATTATGTAGCTTTTATTCAATTTTTCATCAATAACGCCATCGATTTATGACATATTGTCAATAGGTATCGATAGCGAAACTTTGATTAATCGATTATGATCGATTAAAATGTATTTTAGACGACTATTAATGCTGATATATGAATATAAACATTTTGATTTCTTGCATTATGGTAATGTGATGCAGTTTATATGTAGGTAGGTATATTGATTTAATAGAATCAATTAACATGTTTAATGTATCTTTTGAACAGGTGCGACTGATTTCCAAAGACCAGAATTAACTAAGTATTAAAGTTATTAGTGCAGCCAAGGAATGGAACAATCTGCCGGCTTCTATTTTTCCTGAGAAATACAACCTAGGTATTTTCAAGGTCAGAGTGAATAGGTACTTTCTAAGTCTGTGTGCTCCATCTTCGGCCACATCTTCGCTGGCAGTAAGCGGGGTGGTGGCCAAAGGCAGTCTTATCAAGAATAAAAAAAGGAAAAGAAATTCTAAAATCATCCACGAGCAACGATTTCCAAAACCATAAAAGTCTCGACAGTCGTCGCCAAAATATGCAAAAAATATCGCGAGCAAATTCCCCATTGTCTCTAGTTTAGTTCGGTAGCCACACAAACAATTATTTAGTTCACAGAATTTCATTATGTGAAACAATTCGCCCAGTAGTACTGGCATAATGTAAAATAATTGGGCCATAGAAATGACCCAGAAAAAAAACAAAAAGAGAGAGACATGATACCAAAGAGGTTGTAAAAGAAATTGTAAAGCAAAGGGTTGAACGTAGTGATTAGGTTACATTACGATGATTTGATTTAGGATACTTTATTAGGAAGGTAGGTAGTGATATACGTAATATTGGCAACGCACCTGTGACTCCTCTGGTGTTGCGGGTGTCCATGGGCGGCGCTGATCGCTTACCATCAGGTGACTTGGTCGTTTGCCTCCTATTCCATAAAAAATATGGATATACATAATATAACATATCTACTTTTTGCCAGTATGTTATGGTTAAGAGATATACAATAGGTATCATAATGACTGCCTCGTTGGTCGAGTGGTCGCAAGTGTGATTTTTGGGCAAGGGGTCTTGGGTTCAATACCCGGATCGGGCAAAGGAACTACTGGGCATTTTTCGGTTTTTAAAAAATTGACTCAGTAGTAGCACGGAGTCTGGAATTGTGTCCGGTGTATGGCAAAACCTCACCCCCTATTACATGGGACTTATAACACAAATCGTGAGAAGTGGGTGTACCTACATAGTATAGCGTATAGCGGCATTACGTGCCGTAATGTGCGCCTCTGTCTACACCTTCGGGGATATAAGGCGTGATGTTGCTAAAAACAATAGGTATCAGACTCTAGTGTTATTACTGAATGTATTTAAGAATAGAAGACACTTTTGCTTTACATGGCGTGGGTATCGAACTCCGAAATTTACTTATCACTCGACTGACGAGGAAATAGTAACAGCAATTAATTATATAATAATAATAATGATATCGTTCCAATTTTATTTCCTACTAATATAATATTATATTAGTTACTATTTTACTAATTAATATAATATATCATAATTTTCGGGGAACCGATGGCCCAATTAAATCAGTTTCCTGTGTGGTTAGCACCGTAGGTACTTGTGACACCTCTAGTGTTGCTAGCGTGCGTGGACAATGGTAACCGCGTACTATCAGGCGACCCGTCAGCTGTTGCTAACATAAATGGTTATAAAAAGCATGAATGAATGCGAATATTCTTTGCGAGTAAATGTATATGTAAAAGTTTGTATGTTTGTTTGTTACTCCTTCACGTCAAAACGGCTGAAGAGATCGAGATGAAATTTAACACACAGGAAATAATACATAGGCCCAAGAAACCGCTAGCAGAGCTAGTAGGTAATAATATGTAAAAACTACGTTTAGCGATATTATTGTTTTTATCACCAATATCGTAGACTGCACGGTGACTGGGCAACAGGCTGCCGCGTAACGTATACCGGGTTCAATACCGCCCGGAACACCTCTTTGTGTGATCCACAAATTTTGGTTTCAGGTCTGGGTGTCATGTGTATGTAAACTTGTATGTTTGTAAACGCACCCACGACACAGGAGAAATTTCTAATGTGTGTGCTTTAAAGAAAAAAAGAGGTGTGATATTATGTTAATTGTTATGTGACGTTACTATTAGATGCATGTGATGTGATATATCACATGTGACCTTCGTTTTATATTTAGCACAATAAACGAGTTTCTAACAGGTAAATTATAAAAATAAAACCTGTAATAATTAAAGTCGTCATGGATCAATGGCTCTACGTCACAGCATAAAGGTTATTGTGACGTAAAATAGTTTTTCTTTTATTATGTACTTTATAACAGCGTCATATGTGTAATATTATCTCATTTTAATTGAGATAAAGGAAGGAAGATGCTTTAAAATATAACATAATGATGGTTTTGACGTAACATTGTCCAGTCTTGCGTCCGTTCTTGGGTACCATTTCTTATTCCTGCGTCATTATTTAATATAACGGGATCTGATAAGTTATTTATTTAGATTTTAAGCGTCATTTATTGCGATTACGGGTAAAAACGTATCATTGATGACGGTAGATATCCTAAGAACGTAATGTCAGTAACGTCACACCTTTTATCCGCGAAGGGAGTACTTGCACATTATGCCACTGTACAATATGTACACCCACTTTTCGTTATTTGTATTATAAAGTCCCATGTAATAGGGGGTGAATCCTAAGAACGTTCGTCATCAAATCCATTCTACCCGCGTGTTATTAAAGCCGACTAAGGGACTAAGCAATTGACTGAGACCGGGCGGCAGCGACGCTCTCTGATTGACCTAAGCCTTTTAAATTGCAATCCCTTGCCTCCAAGCAATGGCCTTAAGTAGAGGAGGCTTATAGGTCACTAGTCGACTGGTTTTACAACAAGTCAGAGATCTTAAAATCTGATAACAGGGTTGGGTGATAACGGGACAACAGATAATGGGACAATAGATAACAACCCTTATCGGGTTGTGGATTGCATAATAAAACTAGAAGCAAAAGTTTTAAGCATCATATATACCCTAAAATTATATTAGTAAATATTACTTATAAAACATACAAAACAAAATTAAATTTAAAAATATAAATATAGGAGCCGACCAGTAGCGGGAGCATGGTCCAAGCTACCGGTGGTTAGGGCTCCAGAGACAGGAACTTCCTCATAAGCATCATTATTATTAAGCATCATTCTAGTTAAGATCACGTGTGTAGTTGGATGGGGCGCTAGTTTCTGCTCACGACTGATGAATGAGTCACTATTCGGCACGTCAAAGGAAGTGCCAAAATTGTCGCCATTAAAGAATTCGTACAACCTTAATTTTTTAAGGGAACGATATCTTTTTTCCTAGAAACTGAAGAAAGTTAGCCCTCACGCACTTTCTAATTTTACAAAAAAATCCTTAAAAAGGTTGAAATTTTTGCACAACAAAACAGAAACGTTTTATGTTCTTTGTGCAATAAAATAGCAATAACAAACAACTTTCGGACAATTCAAATATAGAAAAAATGGCATCCTTGTAAACTTTTGCACAATGCAACGGTGGGGTTATAAAGCTATTAAAAAACGTAAAAAGTAAGCAAAACTGCAATTATTATCAGGATACGTAAAAAAATAGTAAAAAATTCTCAGAATAAAACTATTTGCGCAAGAAAAACATTAAAGAACTACTAACAGTCCTTTCTCCCTTTTTTATGATAGCAAAATACATTAAAACTATCCATTTACTTAGTTTATGTCTCAAATAATAATTTCTCTTAACCAATATTTGGGTTGGGGATTCTTAGAAAAATCCCTTAAATAATCTAAATTCGGAACACGATGCTTTTTTATATTTTTTTCTTAGAACTCAGTCGGCGACATATAGCACGCGTTTTGACGTAAGTCACAAAAAAATTGCAAACGGTTTATAATTTGGCAATTTAACATTAGATGTATGAATCATAACAAACGCCAATTTGATGCCCCTCTTTAGACACTTTATTTCACAAACGTAGTCATTAAACAAACATTAAGTTTGATTCCTGGGTCAAAGAAAGTTATTTTAGTCATAATTCTTAGTTACGATACGAAAATCATCCAATGGCTTTTCCCGCCCGGGTGGAGCGAGAGGGAGTGTCAGACTCTTACTGATTAAAAACAACCCCGTTCCTACTGCTTTAACTGAATATGCAACCTAATTACCTGAATATGCCTGAAGACATTACATATAATGCAAATATTCAAGTAATTATTAATATCTAGAAGTAATATTGATAGCTTAATTGCTTTCGCACTTATTGAATAATTAATAAAACATTAATATCATCATATTTTGGAGCCGTCGTTATTAAATTATATATTTAATAAAATTGATCAGCGATATGCGTGAGGTTTTTTTAATTATTGACATTCGTTTTTTTTTGTAGGTAATTAGTGTAGACTACTTAGGTTTTGTCGTGGCTTTACTCTCTTTGTTTTGATGTTATTATTAAATAGATAATGATTATAGACGATTAAATACTTCATGCGGTATAAATTTAGTCTCATTGAGCTTTTAATACGTATAGGTACGTTTCCAAATTAATATCCAACAATTAAACTAATTTAAAATGTGTAAAATACGATCCAATTTATTATCAGAGGTATGTAATTATGTTATACATAATTTTATTGCATTGTCTTATAAAAACAATAGAATACCAAATAAATTAAATAAAACAAATTGTTTAAAAAACCCCTCGTCAAACAAAAACGTGTTCACAATTACATAACATAACATAACAAAAGAAATACCTAATAAACAATCCCATTACACACACAAACAAATAAACATTAGTTTTAAACTATTTAATGGATGTCACAGTCACATTGTTTGAAACAAGAACGAGCAATAATAACCAATAACTGATGACCTATTAATGTTTGTCATTATTATAATAAAAACGTCAAAAACCGGAACTGGGCCAATAATATATCGATATTATTATTATTAGGCCAACTTCATGAATTTTAATAAAGGTCAATTTTACTATGAACCCTACTTATGTACCTATGTGGTGTTGTGGACATCCTGTTATATGGTTGAGATTTAATTACATAATATATTAAAACTATTAGCTTCTGCCAATGGTTTTACCCGTATTCCCGTGGGATAACAAGTAGGTATTCTACGAGTATCTTTTAATTAATTTTTTTCCGTAAAATCCGTTCAGTATTTTCAGCGTGATGGTCAATCACGCTTAGAGCATCCCACATTAGCACTTCCAGATAACCCCTTTTTCTAGAGGGAAAATCATCTAATGACTTCTCTCGCCTTGAGTAAGGCGAGAGAAGAAGAAGAATATCAGACTCTTACTGATTAAAAACCACCCAGTTCCTACTCCTGCTCTTCGAGCCGTCTATAACCAAACCAATCCTATTTCCTAGTAAAGTTTGGGTAAAAAGTAACATATTATACCACAGTAGTGTCACGTAATACCTACTGAAAATATTTACAACTTTGTTTTATAGGTAATGATAAAAAATACTCAGAATTCCCCCCGTAAATGATTAAAGCATATTATTTTCTTCCATTTTACCACATTCCTTGCAATTACTTACCATACATTTACGTAAGTACGCATAAGATATCTAAATACCTAAATTAATTACCTAATACCTATGGTTTTCATGACGCTATAATATTAACCACAGGAAAATAATGTATATTACCTTTATGTTAAACCAGGTTAGTTTTACGTCAGCCATAGGTATTACAAGGTGGGTTAAATTGTTACTAGGTACATAATATGTCCGTCAGTTAGGTAATGAAAAAATATTCGACACGTATTTTTTTATTTTGTCATATAAGACAACAATACTTAGATAAAACGAATCAAAGTTTAGGAGTGCAAGCACTAGTCACTTCTACGAATAAAATGTGTATTCTACGATATTTCAAATCGATGTCTTCGAAAGTATTTATTTTCATAAAAAAATAAAGAATACGTGTCAAATATTTTAAAATAATTTACAAGACGGACATTAAAATAAGAATTAGTCATCAACACTATTAAATAGGCTCACCTATTACGTGAGACTCAACAAATAGGCTCACACCTATTACGTGAGACTGATAACATGAGTGGTGAAATGTGAATGTTATCACTACGTAGTATAAAAGGTCGCTTTCCGCTACCTGTCCCTATGTATGTAGGTATCTTTAAAACGACGGAACAGATTTTGATGCGATTTTTTAATAGAGAAGGTATGTATAATAAATCCATACGAAGTCGCGGGATTAAAGCTAGTATATATAATATGTGCCACTGGTATCTTCGTTTCAATCATGTTATTTTCAATTCAATTTTTTATTATGGTATGTTATTTTTCCACGACAAAACAACCTTAAGAAAATGGTATTTAGTATTTATGGCGGCAACAGGCGGCAACGTTTCACACTGTAAAATGTCTTATCTAATTTTTGTGGACTTCATTCATGATTTTTATTGCCACCCGCATGTCGGTAGGGGATTAAAAATCCCGTGGTCGGCACATCAATGTCGAGGAGCTGGTAAGCCATTGTTACCTTTTGCAAACCCATTATTCTCTTTTACTATCTGTCATTTGTCCAACTTAAGCCGTCACAGAGTTTCTAAACAAATCCGAAGACATCGTAAATGTGGAATATATTTGTTTCTATTGTTTTAAGCTGCGAAAGGGTTTAAACAAAAGCGGTAGCGTTTCCAAGATAATTGTTGTTCAGTGGTATTATACTGTAAGGGTTGTACACTGTGGGGACAACAGCGGGTAATGTGATTTGCGGATTAGGCTCAGGTTCGGTTGCTGGAAACAAAAATATTTAGCCTTGAATGCTTCTTTTAAGTGACCGTAATGGTATTGGACTCAATATAACATGCTTATTGTACCTAAAGAGATAAAGGTACATAGGTATATATGATTGATGTTACACCTACTTTTCAGCTGTATATGTGTTATGAGTCCCATATAATAGGGGATGATGTTATACAGAAATTAATGTCTTAATACTACATTGGCCATAATTCCATAATTATTATTAAACTGAGATATTAACCCTTCGTGTGCTGAAACGCGGATCGACGCGAAACACAATGTGTTTTCTATTGCTGTCTTATATACAAGAGGTTAAATTTCATAAATCGGACACCATATCAAAAGCGCGATACTAATAAAGATATCCTAACGTCCTATGATTCCTTAATCAAATCGGGAATCGAACCCGAAACGCTAGGCAAACACACTTACGATCACTTTATCTACAAGAGAGATGTATTAGAAAGATTAGATATACTTGCTATGTGCAGATGAAAAGTATGTCATATCGATCGCTATGAGATAGTAATGACTTGGCTATGGCCAATGACCAATATAAAGTTTATCATGGCGTCCGATTCGTACCGATTTCTCTCGATTCTCGATACAAGTTCAAAGTCCCCGAGAACACAACTTCCCAAAAATTAAATCGAGACGTGTGAATTAAACTTGCATATATATGATACTACTGATGATACAACTCTATATTTCCGAGTATTCCGATTTATTAAAATTTTAAGGAAATTGTTATCGTTGTGAAATTCATTTGAAGATTTTTTTAAAGTTATTATTTATTTTGACTAAAATTATTTATTACCTGACCATAATATAAAAATATACAGAAAAATCTAAGCTTTAATAGTTGTATCACATCACATCAACAGCCTATTAAATGGCTATAGTATACATATATAATAATTATTATACATTACATATATACGATGTAATGTATGGCTAATACCAAATATAGTAATATGATACAATATGTTTTGCACGTAATGACAAATTACAATATTAGCGTAATAAATAATTATTCCATCTTACGGAAAACCCATTATCAGCATTTAATACTTCCACTATTTAATTTTATGAAATGTATTAGTTATACAACTTCTTTTAATTGTTATACATATTAATTTTTAACCATTATATAAACATTAAAAGGTAATATAAAAAGATAACATTAAAAAGTATCTATAATATTAAAAAAATAAATGGAAAAGAACATATAAATTAAGTTAATAAACGTTAATATAAATAATAATATAATAGCACTTTTTAAATTATATTTAAATTTAAAATCTCATGTTTAAAAAATATAAAATAACGTATAATTTATATATATACGAGTATTTATGAATAGGTATAATAAGGTATTTATGATATTTAATTTTTTAACAAAACATGTAGTGTCACACGTTTCGCGATACAATTTAATTGTAATGTCGATTAATCAAAACAAGCACATATTGTTTAGATTTAATGGGCGCCATTCTTCACGTACTGCAAATAACAACATTGTTGAATAGCCAACCCAGCGAATTCTTTAACTCATGTTAATTAAAATAATGCAAGCCGTTACCAATATTACTTGACCTATTTTTTATTTATATTACAATTTTGATTAACTTTTCACGCTCGCCAATATCATTAATGATATTAATAAATGTATACGTTTAAAATATAAATGAAAATTAAAGTTTAAATTGAAAAATTGACAAAATCGAATTTATCAGATAAACGGTTTTTATGAATGCATATTTAAATCGCGCATAATGTACGGCATGTGCTAACTAGCAACGTGGGATTAAAAAAATCATGCAAAAAAAATTGTAAGGGCGGGGGCGCATAGACGCCCACCCGGCTGAAAGCTTCCAAATTCGAATCGCAAAAAAAATGCGCGAGTGCGCACGAGACAGCGATATAAAAGCAAGGCACGTGGCCGCCGAGCCGCAGTTGTGAGACATCCTCGGAAGCGAACGCACGTCACTCGGTTTAACGCGCGCTCCTACATCGTAAATAAGATCGATATTTTCAAGTTCAACAATCTTTTACCATGGATATCAAAGTTTTGGACCCCACCGGCATCTACTGAATTATCCAAAATTCACAGATCTAGTTGAGATTTTGGAAATATTTGAAGAATTATCTGCAAAAATGTTCGGTTTGGACCCCACTGGTGTCTACTGATTTTTGGAAGATTTCGACAATTTTGAGAAGTTTGAGAAGTTTCATCAGTTCGTGATTCAAGATGTTCGTCCTGGACCCCACCGGTGTCTACTGATTTGGGATAATCATCTCAAATATCCAAAAAGTTTCATTTTTTTGGAATTTCTGCATCAACGGTCATCAAAATGTTCGGTCTCGATCCCACGGGAGTGTACTGAAGAATTTGGTTTCGTGTGAACTTTTGAAGATATTATAGTGCATCAAAATGTTGGGCTTGGACCCCACCGGTGTTTACTGAAGAAGAAACTGTTCTAGTGTAAGTGTTTGTTAGTTGACTATCAAGATGTTCGTCCTTGACCCCACTAACGTGTATTAGTTTTAGTTTAAGTATTTAGTTTGTATTGTTAGGTACTTTGTAAAAATGGCTCTGGTGTTGGATCCCACGGGAGTGTACTAGGTAGGCTAAGGCGACCTCTATTTCACTAAAAATAATCAAATGTTTTAACAATTCAATACGATGTCAGTAATATGTTGTTGCACATCGATCCGCCACAAATTAATATCATCCACCAGAAATGCTTTCAAATCAAATAGAAAGAAAACGAAATATGTTTGAGAATATGTTAAATGAAACACAAAAGTTTTGTAATAATGTTTTTTTAGAGAACCAAAGAGACTGTTACTGCCTATCCGCTGATTGTTCGATGAATCAGTTACTTCTGTAAGTCTGGTCGAAGACTATTGAGGGAGCGTTCTTTAATTTATTAAAGTTACCTTAGCCTAAGTGATTATTTATTTAATAACGGTAGGTTATTAATGTAATGTAGATGAAATGTCAGGAGTAATGTGACGACTCTGTTAAGTTTATGTTTCTTAAAGTTCTGTTGTCTGAATGCCTCTCGCATTTATTTGTACCCGATGCATTTCACTTCGACTGTGGCAGTGATCATACTCTTGTAAAATAATAAGACTGTTAGATGAATACTCTAGCTAATGTGTTGCTGAATGAGCATGATATAAATGTATAAATATGTGAATGTGAATATACATAATTTGAAAATTTACTTTTTTGTTGTTTATCTTATGTTTTTGAACACCCCTTTTTTTCACCACACAAACACACATACCTTATTTTCAGACTTTATACAATTATTTAATTCTATTTAGATTTTTGAACATTACAATTTTATTTAACTTTTATTCACTTAGTGACTAGATATACATTCATGATTTAATTTATCAAATACATACATTGATTATTAAGTTTTGTAATTCAAGGGAATTAACTTGACTTCCTTTAAAAAAAACTATTCTTGTGACTTTGAAAATCTTTCGTTTAAACTTGACTATTAACTAACAATAAAATCAAAACAAATGTAATTCTCAATCTAAATAAATTTTAATTTAAATAAAATACTTCCAGTTTACGTGAATTATTAAATCAATTCACATTTTGATATTTCATTAAATTCAATTAAATTATTTCGTACTCAAATTAAATTTTATGTAATACATGGTACGATTATTATTGCATTATTTTAAACTTAGTTGCATCAGCCAGCATTCGCCATCAGTGAGAGTAGATATATAGATACATATAAACTGCTATACAACCTCCATCCAAAGAATGTTGCACTTCCATAATGACACAAGAATTAAAATTATTTAAAAATGAAATATATACCTTTTATACAAAAAAAAATACTCATTATACTATAATGTATAAAATATTTATTAAAAAAATCAGTATATTCGTATATTGAATAATTTAAAGTTATACATAGCTATCTCAAGTTATAAGAACTTCAACAAAAAGCGTTTTTAAAACTAAAGGTAACATAGTGTCAAATTCGAGTTGCATGTTAACCGATATTTTGAACTTAGTAGTTTGAAGAATCACCGATACAAACAGAAAAATAGAAGTAAGTAAGTAAGTACAAAGACACACAAACTGTGTTAAAATTTTAAATTCTAAAAATATTCTACATGTTAATTTCTGGTCATTATACATAAATTCAATTTAATTTATTTATTTCATTTTAGTAAGATCCATTAGGTCAGTAACATTATTGTTGTTTTTTTATTTTCTTGAGAGAATTATGGATAGACAACGATCGAAACCAAACTTCATACAAAGATGATAATTGCGAGTGAGGTTCACAGATGAATACTATTCTTTTCCTAAACAAAAGTACGAGAAAATGCGAGAATCTTCGGTATAGACATCTATAGACAAAATGATGAAACTATATTCGACGAAGGGCTATGGCGACGCGAACTGCCAACATGTAATATTTCGAAAGTGTATCAACCTTGTTAATGAAACCGTCCGATTCTCGAGCAACAAAATAACAACATTACATCAGTCTTTCGTAAAGGGGTAGGCAGAAAAGGAAGTTCGACTGCACAGTTGGCGTGGTGCCGGTGGCTGGGTGATTGGCTGCCGTGCAACGTGTAGCGGGTTCGATTCCCGCACGGAGCAACTCTTTGTGTAATCCACAAATTGTTGTTTCGGGTCTAGGTGTCAGTTTAAAGTACTTGTATTCTATCCTACTAATATTATAAATGCGAAAGTTTTTAAAGATGTATACATGGATGTATGTTTGTTAAACTTTTACGGAAAACCACTGAACGGATATGGATAAAATTAGGTATAGTGATAACTAGATTATAAATTAATAGATATCGATTAATACCACAGTGACAGTTAGCACAGTGATAGATGTTTTATAAAAAAAAATGTTTTACACAAAAAAAAAATAAAGAAGATGTATTCTACTGTTCGATGAATGACTTCAAATGGGTAGCATATTCACTTCAGTAATATGTTATGAGGACTATTTTAACTCAGAATAATAATTTGGTATTGTAGTACATTTTAAGAATATTATAATTAACTATTGATTTTATGTGTAATATACCTACGTTACGTAGCTTCTCTTTTGCATTAGGTTTAACCAGTAATGATAGATGTAAGTATGAATATAAATAAATAAATAAAGCTTGAAATACAGCAATTATTTAAAGTAAAGAAAATGCTGGCAAAATGTTGTAGATAATGTTGTTTAGAATGTTCGGTCGACACAGTGTAGTAGCGAGGGAACTGCCTGCTACGCCGCGTGTCGCGGGTGCTACGAACGAAACATTTTATTTTCATTGATTTAAATATGATCTACGAATTAGTTTTTGTTGATATCATCATCTACAGCTCAGTGGCCTATAAGTGTCCACTGCTGACCAAAAGCCTCTTCTCACACGGAGAAGATTTGAGCATTAATCACCACACTAGGTTGATGCGGGTTGGCAATTTGGAACTTATAATTTTTCTTTAAAAAACGGTGCCCCATACTAGAATTCTTAGTTGTTAGTTCCCCTGTGTCGTGGGTGTATTTATAAACATACAATTTCACATACACAAGACACCCAGACCCGGAACAACAATTTGCGGACGATACAAAGAGTTGTTCCGTACGGGAATGGAAACCGCAACATTTTTTTGTTTTGTTTTAAGATCCGAAAAACTATAACAGATAGCAATTAAATCAGAGTCTACGTTTAAATCTAAAATAAATCAATCACAATTAAAAATGAAAGCAGTAATAAAAGTAAGTTTAAAGATGACGACAAACTTTACAATACCATTCTTCATGAACTACATTAAACCACGTTTGCAAACCGCATTATGATCAACGTGCTCTGAATAATGTAGCAGTCAATAAATAATGCCAATACACTAAACTTAGGTATTGCCTATCACTTAATTCCTAGGTCAGTGAGGAGCCAGGTTATTTACATAATATACCTACTCTTTACCAACAGATGCCACGCGGTGACACATTTTATATTAGGTATAGAAAACTGACGAGAAACAACGCTTGCGTTGTGTTTCATTGTGTGAGTGAGGTTACCGGAGGCCCTATTACCTTTCTCCCCAATCTAGGTTACAAATTCCTGATTCCTCAATAAACCTTAAACTCCTAACCCCCAAAAGGCCGACAACGCACATGTAACGCTTCTGGTGTTTCGAATGTCCATGGGCGGCAGTGATTGCTTACCATCAGGTGATCCGTCTACTCGTTTACCGGCTTATTAAATTTAATGTAACCATTTTAATTATGTACTTATAGAATTGGTATCTTTATATAAGTAGTCATCATTATCATAAATAGGCCTCTCCTAATATTTCTTTTAAAGTATAAAGCGGCAAACGAGTAGAAAGATCATACGTGATAAACAATGGCCACTTGTAGCACCAGAGATGGAGGTTACAAGTGTTATATTGTTAACTTTTGGATTATTATTACAAGGATAGGGGTGGGGCGAATTGGGCCACCGGTAAACATAATTAGGGATACGGCGAAACACCGTCAAGTCGTGGTATTATAATATAATAAGTCGAACCGGACACGTGGAAATGCATGGTTCTCCCAAATTGTTTCACAAAAGCAGAAAGTTAATCTCAAACTTATCTGGGAATTAAACTAACCCGGGATATAGTTACAATTCAAATCATAACTACCGATCTACCGTAACAAACTAACAATTAATAAACCAAACTAAAATTACTTAAATACAAATTAATTTCATAACTTTACTCTACCAATTTAAAAGTTGATACAAAACAAACAAATACATAGTTAGGTACTGGCTACCATTCTTATCTTTTACAAATAAACATAAACACAATTGTGGCTTATCTTTATTTAGTTTGAAACAGCTTACCTGGACATTGTCCATAAAGTATGGAATTTAGTGAACTATTCTTGTGGGAGGGTCCCGTGCGCTAAATAAGGATAATTATGAATACCTAAAGTAAATAAGGCGTGGTTTAGTGTGGACTATTTCTATATATTATCGTATTTTGCACTAATCAGAACGTTTTAACAGCAAAGTCAAAGGATTTATTTTAATTAATCCTCAATCAATCAGTCCGTCAGTCTGTCTGTCAGTGAAGCTAGGTATTTGTTACAAAGTGTAGCTTCGAATGGAGAAGAACCAGCAAGAAATTCCATTCGTTACACTTTAAAAATATATGTTTACAATTTCACTGATACATTTTTCCAATCAGTAATTGTTGTACATTTATTTATCTGCCTATCAATTATTATTAATTATCTGCTTATCCCTTTTATAATAATAACAATATTAGCAACGTCATGCCTTTTATCCCCGAAGGGGTAGGCAGAGGTGCTCATTAGCCGCTATACAATGTGCACTTTTCACCATTTGTGTTATAAGTCCCATGTAATAGGGAGTGAGCCTATTGCCATATACTGGACACAATTCCAGACTACTACTACTGATATTTTTTTTCGAAAAACCGAAAAAACTCCAGTAATACTTTGCCCAACCCGGGAATCGAACCCGAGACCCCTTGTCCGGCAGTCGCACTTGCGACCACTCGACCAACGAGGCAGTCATAATAACAATACGGACTTCATAACTTGTAACTAATACAAAACACCATATAGTGAACACCATCGATACTATGTATAACCCATCACATAAGCGTGGCTATGTTTTTTACATAATGATATAATTAAATCGCTGTCAAGGCCGCAAACCGGTTTCGACACAAATAAATGTAAATTGGTGACATTGCGCGAGGTCACAATTTATAGCAAAATGGCTGCCCTTTGAGTGTTTAGCTTAAATGTATCATCTGTTCTGTAGTGACGGCAAATAAAAATCGCTAGTCAGTAATCAATAGACTATAGTAGACTATTCCATAACACTTAGGTATGTCATAAGAGGCGACTAAGGGACTATTTATTTTACAAAGACTGGGCATTAAACTCAACCTTTTGATCTTCCAACACGCCTGCAAAGCTTGTAGATTATAAGTGAACCCTCTTATATAGATGAAGCTCATAAGCTTCTATAAGGTTTACTTATAAATTACATAGTCTCACGGAAAACGTAATTTGTATGTCAAAGTCCGCACATTATTTGTATCAATTAATCCACAATCCACATAGTCAAATTAATTAAAAACTCTTTCGAGTATATCAGGTACTATTACTGGCACAAACTCTCCAAAAAATGTTTGGTAGCCATTAAATATTTAAAAGAAAATTTGTTTTTCTCTTCTATTTTTTAATGGCTGTCTGTGATTTTTTTCGTAAAAAATGGCCAGCTATAATTTAAAACTTAATCGAAAATGAGGTTGTATGTTTTTATATTTCATTTTTTTTTAATACCAGATTTAGGTAACTATTGTAATAAGTTTTTTTTAAGAGAACTTGAGTCCAATATTATTAAGAATCCCAATAATTTTTGTAATGCCAAGAGACAACTAGAAAACTAGTGGTCATCGTGTAGGTAAGATTAACACATAAAATATGAACCTAAGTTACAAAACAGTGACTAACATTTTTGATGGACATTTCGGTGACCAAACAGCGATCCAGCCTAGCACGCGTAGGGATAATGTTAAACCTCCTTTTAAGGCAACACATATGTGGTTGTTGAGGATGAATGTCAATATGTTTATGGACAAAATATAGGGAAAAATGAATATATTTAGTAAAACCAATGACTTAATATGCCTGGTCAATAATCATGTATTTTTATTTAAACATACCTTTAATACAACAATGAATTTACAAAAGAATACCAATGTAGGTTTAGGTTTGTTTAAATTGTGAATTCCAAATGGTGTTTGTTCAAAGTGTTAGTTGTTGAATTAGATTATTCATTATTTTATTGTTATTGTAATAATTATAACATAAAACATCAAACACATAACTAACTAATATCAAAACACGTCTGTGTTTTCTGCCTAATTCTCTGACAAAGGCTTGAGGTTCCAGGGTTTGAAGCAGGAGTAGAAACGTAATAATACTTCAACTATGAAGAAGAATTATGGCTCTTGAATTATGGGATAAAAAGTATCCTATCACCCAAGTTAGCCTAGCCATGACTGCCTAGTGGGTTTATCGGGCTCCGGCTCGAAAGACAGGAGTAGGAACGGGGTGGTTTCTAGTCAGTAAGAATCTGACACTCTCGCCGCGCCCAAGGCGACAGATGGCATTGGATGATTTTGGATGACCCCTTCAAAAAAATCCAATCTGTATACCATATTTCATCAAAATCCGTTCAGTAATTTCAGCATAATTGAAGGAAATATATGGGTATAGAATTTAGTGTTATCACATGAAACTGTGATCATTTATTAGTGCTTGTGACAGATTAGGAATTGAAAATAGCTAAAGCAATTCAATAAATAAAGTTAATTTGTATTTGGAGCCATTCCTTCGCCTTTTTTTAGTATTTCTCTTTTTACTTGAAGCATTAAGTTTATTTTTATGTAAATCAAATGACACATTCATAATAGACAAGGCTTATATCAACAAGTTCATTCACATTTGTTAAATAATTTTTAAAATTGTATATGTGTGTACAAAATTATATGCGTTTTTTGTATTTATAAGGAAAATTTATTAATAAAGTACCTATTAAGTGTTCGTGTTTATCGATCTAGTACTATTTGACCAGTCTTTTTTTCTCTCCAAGAAAATAAGACATAAATAGAATTAAGTCGTTTACAAAAACCGACTTACTACTATTAAGCATTAGTCATACGTACCGGTTACTTACCCACTGATAAGTAAGAAGTGTCACAAGTTTTAAACAAACTTATTCATTAAAACCTTAATAGAGAAGTGCAATAATATTTTATCGCGCTTCAAAAATTCATCAGACCACCACAGATGGGGCCCTGTAGGGCTGATGCCCAACCTGGAGATGCAGACTACATAGCGGGTTTACTCCGGCTCAAAGAATAGGAGTAGGAACGGGATGCTTTTTAGTCAGTAAGAGTCTGACACTCCCTCTCGCCTCACCCAAGGCGGGAGAAGTCTTTGGATGATTTTATCCCTTAAAAATGAGTTGGTATACCTACCTACACATACCTAGTTGTTTTGTAGGCAAGTGCTCTGAATAAAATTATTTAGAAAAAATAATGAGACAAGCGGAAAATGTACACACAAGAGGTCGCAGACCCTGTCGTATGTCATCGGAAAACACATATACATAAGTATATATGTAATAAAAATAACAAAATTATGTACATGTAAACAAAATTCTAATACTGATCTCATTGTTATTTGGAAATTAGTTATTTTATGACACAGGCTTAATTTATTAGTTTCATATATAACATGCGTAATTGTGTCATATTCAAAAACGTATGTGTAGAGTAATTTGTTTATGGTAAAGCAATGTAGTCATCCCCCACACTTCAGTATGACTATGGGCCCCCACAACTATTACTGTGGTTTTCATAATCTCTCCACTTCATGGAAAATGTTATAGAAATTTTAGTGGAGCGCCTGGGGGTTTTCACCTCGGATTAGAGTTACAGAGAATGAATTAATATGATCGATGTGGAATATTGTTTTTTAAACTATAAATTGCAATGTTTACCCAAAAATTTTTTGTGCACTCCATTTTTTTATTGTTTAAACAAATTATTATAAAAAATTAATGTTTGACCATATATTTTCACTTTAAACAGTATTTTTTTTTATTTATATGTTAAATCTTACCTGAGTAGACATATAGGAACATTTTTCAAAGATGCCTGTGTATAAAAATAGCAGTATCTCGAACAGGTAGAAAAACGTGGAGGGGAGAGCGGAGCGACAGCTGCTATGTACAATGGAACTTCTTGGCCAGTTTAATTTTAAATGAAACGCACTCTATTGTGTGCATTGAAAAAAATACGGTAATTAATTATGACTAATGAAAAGAAAAAAAAAATTATTTGTACAAAATCTGTTTATTTAAATATATTACATTGTTGTCTACATCAAATATTTTCTTCTACTTCATCTATCTGTATAATAGGTGAAGTATTGGAACAACTCTTTCCGCTGCACTGTAAACATGATACACTGCAGTATAAACTACACTCGCGAGCAACCAAATCGACTCAACCTACATGTGCGCATTCGAAGATGTTTTCTTAAAAATATACTGAATTGTTTTTAAAAACCGATATACCATTAGAAAGCTTACAACTTCAGCTTTATATTGGTACCATTATTATAAAAATTGTATCAGTACTTTTTAAAATATTTAACTTAATTCAGCGGACTAGAGTATTTGCTCACTACGACTCCAACAAGTTATAACACAAACTACCCCTATAAAACCTCCACATTAAGGTTAACTTTATCTGTGGCTTATCGAAAGTTGATCGTACACATCTCCGCAAAAACGCGTCATTTTATTTCCAAAAATTTTGGATACGACACCGGAAGAAGCCGCTCAAGTCGTTGCTCTACTGGAACAAGGACTAAATCAGCGAAGAGTTGCTGCTCATCTGAGTTTGAGCCAATCTGCAGTATCAAGAGGGTACAGGTAGTATCAAGATACTAGTGCCTTCAATCGAAGACCAAGAATAAGCCGCCACCGGTCCACCTCGGAGAGAGACGACCGTTTTATTATTTCAACTTCACTACGAAATCGTCACTTAACCGGTGTCGATGTTCAACAGGAACTCAGAAGAGTTCGAAGAGTGGCTGTCAGCGAGTGGACAGTACGGAGACGGTTGAAGGAAGCCAACCTCACCCCTAAACGGCCTACCACAGGCCCGAAATTGACGACCCGCCATCGGCAAGCGCGCATTCAATTTGCCCGAGAACACCTCGATTGGAGCATAGAACAATGGAGGCCAGTCTTATTAACTGACGAATGCAGAATGTGTCTGCACGGTAGTCGTCCCACAAGTGTTCAATGATTCATGTTCGGGCTAAGCGCTGGCCAGTCCATTGTCCGTGTTCCGCTGGCGAACTGGCCAGGTGGTGTTAAATATTTTAAAAAGTACTGATACAATTTTTATAATAATGGTACCAATATAAAGCTGAAGTTGTAAGCTTTCTAATGGTATATCGGTTTTTAAAAACAATTCAGTATATTTTTAAGAAAACATCTTCGAATGCGCACATGTAGGTTGAGTCGATTTGGTTGCTCGCGAGTGTAGTTTATACTGCAGTGTATCATGTTTACAGTGCAGCGGAAAGAGTTGTTCCAATACTTCACCTATTATACAGATAGATGAAGTAGAAGAAAATATTTGATGTAGACAATAATGTAATATATTTGAATAAACGGATTTTGTACTAATTTTTTTTTTTCTTTTCATTAGTCATAATTAATTACCGTATTTTTTTCAATGCACACAATAGAGTGCGTTTCATTTAAAATTAAACTGGCCAAGAAGTTCCATTGTACATAGCAGCTGTCGCTCCGCTCTCCCCTCCACGTTTTTCTACCTGTTCGAGATACTGCTATTTTTATACACAGGTATCTTTGAAAAATGTTCCTATATGTCTACTCAGGTAAGATTTAACATATAAATAAAAAAAAATACTGTTTAAAGTGAAAATATATGGTCAAACATTAATTTTTTATAATAATTTGTTTAAACAATAAAAAAATGGAGTGCACAAAAAATTTTTGGGTAAACATTGCAATTTATAGTTTAAAAAACAATATTCCACATCGATCATATTAATTCATTCACTGTAACTCTAATCCGAGGTTTTACGGTTTTGAATGCTCCAGGCACTCCACTATTTTCCATTTTGCAATGTTTTCATGATCATCGACAATTTTATTGTCGTGACCACCGGTCAGAAGGTGTCAAATGCCTGTCAGCTGTTGGACAAAATATATAAGATTAATATTGCTTTGTAATAATCCTACAATAGTGCAACAACAATAATTTAAACCTAGTATCTAATGGGCGAATACGTGGCCCCGTCGAAATGACTTCAGATGAACTTTTTTCGAGTTTAAGGAAAAAAAACAGACGAACTTGTTTGTTCTCTAAATCACTCTCTTTTTGGACTTCGTTGCATACAAAACGAGAAATAATTCATTTGAAATACGACTGCTTTCATTGCTACTAAAATTACTTCTCAGGAGTTATGCGCGAAGATACCTCCATTTTGGAGGAACATTTTACTCATATAGGTAAAGAAAAAGACTAATAGTTATGACAGAACTTGGCAAAGGTGTAAAGGGCCTTGGACACCAGCAGTCAGCATCCGCAAGCCGGTGGCTCCGGCTGGGAGCAGCGGGCAGTGGGCGTGTGTTCCAAGAACTCACTCGTTCACTGCATTAAACAGTTCATAGGGCAACTCAATTAAGATTTGCGGTTTTATTGCAAGTCGGTTGAATGAACTACGGATGTAGGTACCTTTGGTAAGTAGATCAATTACTTATATACTAAGTAAAATTGTATTTAAGAGGTACTAAATTTGAAGATTACAATTGTAAATATAAGTGATTTATTATGAGTTTTTTTTCATACAAAAAATCTACGTATGAGTTTAACTGAGACACTAAAAGAGCCATGTCTTTTACTGTCTCTGTTGCTTCGTCGGCAAAGCAACGCATCGTGCGTATTTGTGATTTAATGAAGAGAAGATTTTTTTTATGCTCTCAAATTAAATTAACTGGTTCGGGGTACGAAATTTCTTATATGGAAAGATGCGTGCTATGGATATGTGCTCTTATTATTTAAGTTCCTCCATATAACAAATTAAAAATCATCCTCGAATCAAACATTTTGGAATAAATCTTAACAATTTCGTTAACCAAGCTCATTCATCCTCCTACAACAAAACTTTAGATGAATAACGTAAAATACTTATAACGAGGAAAACGATTGTTTCAATATATTGTATAATATTTTATTACAAAAGTTACATTTTACGTCAGAGAGGTAATATAGTCGTCATTAGTTAAACGCATATTAATTTGAACAGGAAGGAAATAAGCAACAATTATACATGTATTATACAAATGTGATTAACCCAATTGTTACGATAAAGCTACAGATAGTACTATGGTCTGTTCATTGACGTAAAATGAGATTATTGGGTTACTAAGTGCTATAAATTAATAATTTTTAAGCGACTTCAAAAAACTTTGGCTCGCAGTTTGACCTGTATGTAAGTTTGTGCGTGATTATCTCGCGTTTGGCTGAACCGATTTTGATGCGGTTTTCGGTATAGTATTTTTCAGACTTAGGAGAAGGTTTTAGGGATATTACCTGATGTAAAATGAAGGCTTTTTAAAACAGAAATTATTTTGATCCCGATAAGGAAAATGCTCACGGAATCTTCGCGTCTGGAGGATAAAGCGACTGGCAGGCTCTTACTGACTAAAACATCACCCGTATCCTATATGTGGATTAGGAAGCTTTTATTGGGGTAAATCAATCCACTCCAATGATTTCTCTCGCCTTGGGCAAGGCAAGTCGGAGTGTCAGACTCTTACTTACTAAAAACTACCCCGTTCCTACTTCTGCTTTTAGAGTCGGAGCCTCGGTAAACCTGCTAGGTAGTCCGCAGCTCCGACTACATTCTCCAATTTTCATAAGTCATTAACGTCGTTAGAAAAACTATTCAACCTAACAATCCCAAACAATTTGATTCTACGCAAAACAAATTGTATTATTTTCCATTTTGTACCGAACAGACGTCTTTCCTGTTTTAATCTGATGTCTTGGCAAGTTCGTACGTCTATTCATTCTCCCATAGGGAAGTTGGTAGAGATATGTCGTTAGGTAAATCCCTAACTGACCTCTTTTTTACAAAACCTCTACGTGAGCATCTACGTCAAACAATAATGGTTGTTTGTGTGGTCAAACCTAGCGTCAGTGATGTAAACTATTACCTATTGTACTGTTTACTGTGTTTATTGTAATTCCCATTTGTTTACATCCCAATTGTTTATTCGTATGCCGTCGTACGTCATATTATAGTTAAGAAGCACGTGATTCAGTAACACCAGCTATATGTAATTAAACAATCATACAAATTGACACGCGACCACAGAATGTAAGTCTTATATGCGTTCTATACTTACTTGGAAGGTTTAGTTAGATATGTACGTATTAATAGTAACATAATATTATATTATTCAACAGTTACTTACGTTATGAGCTAAATATAGGAATTGCAATTGATGGATGCTGGAGCAAGCAATCGTTACCAGAAACAAATAAAAAAATCTTCAATGTCTTCACTTACTACCATTATTTTATTAGATTGTAGTAATAATGATAAATGAACAAATATAAATAACTACTTATAAAATTCTTGTTTTTATTTTGACCTGCCCTGGATTCAGGCTAATCTTGCATCGCAGCTGTAATGAAAATACTTCATTTACGCTACGTAATGCCGCTATACAATGTACACCCACCATTTGTGTTATAAATCCCATGTAATAGGGGGTGAGCCTATTGCCATATACTGGGCACAATTCCAGACTCCGTGCTACTACTGGGAAATTTTCGAAAAACCGAAAAAACCGGACTACCTAGGGAGTTACCGGGGCTCCGGCTCGAAAGGCAGGAGTAGGAACGGGGTGGTTTTTAATCAGTAAGAGTCTGACACTCCCTCTCTCCGCCTGGTACAAGACATTGGATGATTTTCCCCCCTTTATAATATACTTTCGCCCATTAATAGTATACTGTGCCCGGCAATCGCACTTGCGACCTCTCGACCTACGAGGCAGTTGCTTATAGGTATGGTATGTACATACATACATTATATGTACGTAAAGTCCCATATAATAGGGAGGAAGAAGCCTGCCCTACTCGGCAATCCCACAATTCCAGATCCATTCATATATAGCTAAAAAACATCAATGAATGTGTTTATTTATTTCTATTGTTGCTCGTACATGACCTATTTCCTGTATAGGTGAACAAGTGAATCACTGGTATTTTACAATTTATTATAACGACAAACAACACACGGATTATTCCTGCATACGTGTTGTACGTAATCCATTAATGAATGGTTTTTCGGGGATAACCCTAAATACAAAATCGCTATAGGTGACTGACTGACACCATAGAGTCACCATTGAATAATTTGTTTACAAAAGTACCAAATACGTAATAACACATTATTTAAGTATTATTTGTGGTTTCATAAATTTAATATAAATAAACAAAATATATTTTATAAATGTAAATATATTTTAAAATAATAAACACGTATTTTTTGTTTTCTTCGAAAACAAATACTTTCGAAGATATATCGATTTGAAATATCGCGTGAAGTTACTTCTGGGTAGATTTTATACGTTTTTGCGTCAAGCAAAATAGGTCTTGCTATTAGATTTTCTTTGCCCTGTAGAAAAAACATAATTTTGTTATAGTATGGTAAAGTCACTCACGGAATTTATTTACAAAAACATAGCAAAAATATAATATATTGTAAGTCAAATAATTTAATTCAATTAATTCCATTATTCAATTCATAAATATTTATTTTTGAAACGTCAAATAGAATTCTCTGAAATTAATTAAAACCTCCTTTCGAGTATGTATGTAGTACCTACTGGCAAAAACTCATAAAAATAGTAGATAGCCAAAAAATATTTAAAAAAAGTAATTTTTTCTCTTCTTTTTTTAATGGCTGTTAGTGATTTTTTGGGGAAAATTTGCCAGTTACAATGTAAAACTCAAATCAAAAGAAGAAATGAGGTTATATATTTAAATAAATAAATTATTTTACATTAAAATCTACCATTTTTTTGTCTGATACATGATTTTGCAAAACTACTTAATGAGCATTTTGAAAAAGCTTGGCCTAATATTAGCAAACCACGATCCATTTAAACTTATAAAGAAGTTTAAAAACGTGTCTACAAGCATCCATGCAATTTCATACTTAATACCTACGAATAATAACTGCTACACATCGGATGTTATTCAAACTATCTTAGTAAGTACAAAGTCGAAATAAAATAGTAAAAAAATGCGACGCGAGGTGCCTGTGCGCAGGTGGGCGCAGTTCGCGCATGCGCTGTGCGGCGCGACGCTTTCTTACGCTAACCCACTTTTAGCGCAATGTCAGCCTGAGCCGCTTAGCTTGTGAGCTTCGTCACTTTTTTTAGTTATTTTTTTTTTTACCTAGAAATTGATTAGGAAAGAAGATTTAGTATATAAAATTCTCGTGTCACAGTTTTCGTTGCCATACTCCTCCGAAACGGCTTGACCGATTTTGATGATTTTTTTTGTGCTTATCCGGTATCTATGAGAATCGGCCAACATCTATTTTTCATCCCCATTTTTTTTCCACGGACAAAGTCGCGGGCTGTAGCTAGTAATAATATAAAATTGTTCAACGGGCCTCTGCGAGTTGGCTCTTCTTACGCCTTCCAAAGGTCCAGGACCCTGTAGTCCCGTGCAAAGAAAAGAACTTACAAATATTAGTTTAAGATTTCCTTCCAATTTCCAACCCCTTTTTAAATGTAAAGTTATTATGAAACATTTACTTTTGGGTACATTTCATCACAAAGAAGTCATCTGAAAGTGAAGTCTTCTTATTAAAATCCCGCAGTGTCTGAAGACCAGGATATACAATCAATATGAAGGATGTCTTTGTTCAACAGTGGACGTCTTTCGGCTGATGATGACGATGATGACTTTTTTATTTTTAGCAATTTTCCATTTAAAATGCAACATTCGTATTTCTAAGTAAAAACTTTATTATTAGGGGATTCCACTAAAAATACCTTACTTTTCCTTCACGTAGACTCTTCATTCAGTATGAAAACTCGATGACATAATAATACATTATATATTATTAAATAAACACACTATCGGGAAGCCCCAATATGTTGTAATTGTGATGCATAATAATAAAACAATAAATAAGATTTTTCCTTAACACGTAAGCCATTTGATATCTTTTAGAACTTGATTTAGATTTCAGCCATGATCGTCCCACTGCAGGGCAAAGGCCTCCCTACCTACCTTCCACTCTGTTTAAAGCTTTTTGCGGCAGGCCCAAAAGGAGATGGCGGGACGAACTCGACATCTATGACAAGGACAATCCTGACTTAAAATGATTCCAAAATCCTTGGTCATCACATCAGCCTCAAGACGTCCACTGCTGAACAAAGGCTCTCCTGCGATAAGCTCCATATTCTTCGGTTGAAAGCGAACCTTAGTGTCAAATCAAATCACTTTAATGCATCCATAGTGTACAATTTGGTCTTCAGTTTTACAGTATTTGTCTGCATCCCTACGATTAGGAATCCTATTTCCTTATTTTTTTTTTTATTGGAATGTATTTTGTTTGTTCGATTCGTAGTGTAGAAGATACACGTATTTATAGTATACTTTTTAGTATCTTATCTACATACATACTTACATAACCTAACCACTGTCTCCAATGGGTGTAGACAGAAACAATGGAACGCCAATTGCTACGATTCCAATACACCTCTTTCGCTTCATCAACAGTCATCAGTCTTTTTATGCATGCTCGTCGGTTAAATGTACTTTTAATTTGGCCCTTCTTTAATATATTGGTATCTAAAGGAGAAAAAGCCTATTATATTATTTATTTATACGGTGAAACCATGAGCGGAAAGCTAGTATTAGTAGTTTTATTCATAGAATTTTCGTGACTTGTCTTATAGAGATATAAGAGCTTTTTTTGATCTGCTACTTAATGATGGATTTTACAAACTGCATATTTTTTGTGAACGTAGATAATCAAATTTTGTGTACTTTAAAGTTTTTTACGTTATACTGTTTGATTTTTCTATTAATATATTTTTTTTCTTGTCTACCTGTCAACCAACACAATTTGCAAAAACATCTTAATAGTTTTCTTGAAAATTATCAAACATCTTGTCAATTACTAGAATACTATTACAAAAAAATGTTGTTATGCATCAATAAATCTTTCTAAATTTATTACTTGTAAAACTTTAGAAGTTCCGCTTAGTGTTTTCGTTTTAACAATGTCAGTACTACTTACGGGTTAACTCATAAGCTTAAGGTTGTGCGGTAAATCCGTGAGGGCAGCCCGGATCACGGCCACAGGCAGTGGAGGAACACCGCGGTGGTTTTAGCCGGTAAGAGTCCGGCACACTCCCCTGGCGTCCCCACCACGTGGGAAGACTATGAGGATTTCCATCGCGTTAAAAAAAAAGAAAGCTTAAGGTTCATATTGATAGCCTATATTTTTATGGGCTATCAAACATGAAGCTACAAATCTTAGAAGACAGAATACAGGGTAGTGAAACCGCCTGTACTAGCTATTTAATACATATACACATAATAAGTCTACGTAATATTTATGCACACTGGAGTTTTAAGTCATACGAACAAGCTTGTTAAAACTATTTTGCACCTGTCCCTTTTTTCAATAAGTTTAATGAGGTCAGTATATGTAGATACTCCTTGGGCGGTATCTACATTATAGCGTAATAAATCCTTTAATCCTTTAAAAAGTTTATTCTGAATGTATACCTAGTCTCCAGAGTTGCGGACCGGGGCTCCGGCTCAAAGCAGGAGAAGGAACGGGGTAGTGTTTAGTCAGTAAGAGTCTGACACTCCCTCTCGCCTCGCCCAAGGCGGGAGAAGCCATTGGATGATTATCCCATCTCAAAAAAAAAAAATATACCAAGTCTATATCTATCTTTCAAACAAAATTAGTTTTACATGAACAACCAATCAACAATTAGTTAAAACAACCAAAAAATATACTTAAAAAGATTTGTCACACAAACAAAAAGCGATCGACTCCACAGTTTCTTCTATTCAAAAATGCATCTAAACAAAGCTAGGTAGCGCATCGTAAATGAGTACTCTCTCCTTAACACCGTCCCACTACTGGGGGCCTCTTACGTCAAATCTATATTAGTATACATTCTAAGAACTAAATGATAGCGCAGTAGACAGCTCGACTGTTATTTGTCGTAGAAAGCTAGTCAGCGACAATGTCTTATTCCTGTTTGTTTGTTTTTTACTTGCATATTCGTATGTAAACTTTCGCCTTTGTTACTGTTTTTGAGGGTGAAATCCTCATCATCCAATGACTTCCCACGCCTTGGATGAGGCGAGAGGGAATGTTAGCGACAATGTCTTATTCCTGTTTGTTTGTTTGTCTTTTACTTGCATATTCGTATGTAAACTTTCGCCTTTGTTACTGTTTTTGATCCTCATCATCCAATGACTTTTCCCGCCTTGGGTGAGGCGAGAGGGAGTGTCAGACTCTTACTGACTAAAAACCACCCCGTTCCTACTCCTACTTTTCGAGTCGGAGCCCCGGTAACCCGCTAGGTAGTCCGCCGCTCCGGGTCAGGTATGAGCCCTTTTGGGTCCCATCTGTGGTGGTTTGATGGGTCTTTGAGGCGCGCACGGAACGCGGCGCGCTGTGAACATATATTAATGACTCATCCCTTAAAGTATGTAGTTAGTCCAAGAGCCCACAAACCCGCCAAGGAAGGAAGTATCAACAAATGTTATATAAAGCTACTTATTTAATTAATATCATATAAGTTAAAATTAGTGCTCCACTTGATAAAAGGTGACATCAATGGAAATTCCGAAAACCAATTATTATTTAATATTACCATTTTGGGACATAAATACAATGTTTTCACATTGTTGTTTTTCATAATGTAGTTTCCTGTTTTTCAAAAACAAGTATCCATAATTGGCATTTCGATCCATTTTTAATGAGATTGTGGTTTCAGTATAGATAAATTCACATGACTGTGGTACGATGATCATATATACATGTATGTTAGTAACTATGTAAATATAGCTTCACATCACGCTATGAACAACCAGCCATAAACTGACCGTCAAATGTCCGGAAAGATTATACAAAGCAAGACCATGATAAGCTGGATAAATATATGAATTGTCTTTTGGTGGAGAAGTCGGAAAACAATGTCGGAATTTCCGAATTCGTAATGTAGTTTCGAGATTCGGGGACGTTTTTAGCGTGGTAGCCGTATACATATTATGGTCAGTGCTCTACAGCAAGTCTACTTATAGAACCCGATGGCCATTAGATCCCTTATAGATGCTGATAGTAGCCACCGGTTTGACTGAGATAAGAATTCAACACTTCTGAAGTCTTTCGCCAAAAACTAAAAGATTTTCTCCCGAGAGCCAAAATAAGTATAAGCTTTTTTGACGGGGAAAATAATCCAATGACTTCTTCCGCCTTAGGCGAGGCGGGAGGAAGTGTTAGACACTTACTGACTACAAACCATCCCTTTCTTTCTCCTGTTTTGAGCCGGAGCCCCGGTAACCTGTTACGTTGTCCGCAGCTCCGGTTCGGGCATCAAAACTAGCCAAAATAAGGACTTGAGACGTGATTCATTCATTCCCAATCTTTCAATTCTGCCGTCATCTCACACAGGTCATAAGGGTTTGAAATTTAAAGTAACAAACACATTAATCTATGCTTCCAGTGAAAGAACTACGCAATACTTTCGTAGAAAGTTCAATATGTACCACTCACGACTTTTTTCCGTTGACACATGGCTGCGACCTGGCTGCCAGGATCATGTATAAGTCATTTAAGGCTATTGCTATGACGTGAGGTTGAGGATTTATATTTGTTACTTAAAGGAATTCTATCAAAATCCATTTGTGTATTATGTTACTGTTGTTATGTAGTATGTTTATAAAATACCTATGAAAATTATAAACTTGCGTAGTATTCTAAACAAGAGTTCACTTTATGTACCACTATTTTATTGTATTGTGTAAATTAAAGATTAAATAAATAAATTGTATTATTTTACGTTTACATTTTCGTAATTTATCATATTGCGACCTCTTCTGGTAAGTTTAAGAACTTATTACCCATAAAAGTATAACTACCAATCACAAAACATATTTTAAAATTACGCTTGTTTAAAAATTACGGAAAATAACACACTGCTCTCTGATTGGTTAAAGTTGCCAGTTGCACGAGGAACACGCGACTTATTCAACCAATCATAGTGGGTTATTGCTTACTTAATATTTTCCGGGTTACTTTTGTCAGTTTATAAATGTACGAAAATTTGGACGTAAAATAATACAATTTATCTCTCGTTTAGAAACCTACTTTCATAATTTCCCTAATAAAAACTGAGCCTACGACCCCCTGATGGTAGGTGTTCACCGTAGTCTAACTTCACCTGCAACACTCAAGCTACCGAAACTGAGAACTATATAGGAAACTATGTAATTGCGTCATTATTACCGGAGAGGAGGGTGCGTTTATAAGCACAATTACAAGCTAATATACCAATATTAATGTCTCTGGAAATTTTTAAAAACCGTTTATTTATAAAGGTCTCATAATTACCCCCTTTTCCAATCTTCCCAATCTCCGATTCCCCAACAATCCTTAAATTCCTAACCCTCAAAAGGCCGGCAACGCACTTGTAACGCCTCTGGTGTTTCGAATGTCCATGGGCGGCGGCGATTCCTTACCATCAGATAATCCATCAGCTCGTTTATGGGCTTATACCATTAAAAAAAATACAGTGCAATTTCCAGCACCAAAATTCAACCACTCATCAATCAGCAACATTTACAAATGCACCAAACACGAGCTTAAATTCCAAACTTCCATCACGTGCAATAAATAAATTCTCACCAAAACACGCGCGTGTCTAATAAACTCAACAACGAAGTATGTAAACTAAATATCTAAAGAAAAAAAAGTCGCAGCGAATCTATAGTAATTGTTAAATGGGGGATATATGGCCGTTGCGCAAGAGCGACGTGGAGTGCATTGTTAAGCGGGTGCATTACTATACGGCGCGCGTCCGAACGGCGGTGAAAACTCGCCACAACCACGCTAATAGTTACCGAACTATATGTATAACAAATAGAGCTGTTTACCGTTTTTTTTGTATCGTGGTAGCCTAAGAGGTTTAAGACGCCCGCTTCTTAGTAAGAGTGCGGGTTCGAAACCTACTTACGGGAAGAACCAATGTGACTTTTTCCGAGTTATATGTATTATGTGCATACTTTCTACGATTATTTAGACACCACTGATAAACGGTGAAGGAAAATATTGTGACGAAACCTTTTTTTTGAGGGTGAAAAATTCAATCAATGCCTTGTCCCGCCTTGGGCAAGGCGAGAGGGAGTGTCAGACTAACGTCACTTCTAGGTTACTTTTTTATACATAGAAATGACGGGATTTGGGAGCAATTTATACTTCAAAACTTTGATAAGTGTTTTCTAAGAATGAATGAATGTTACCTTATATGACATAATATAATACGTGTCTAATATTTTTTCATTACCTAACTGACGGACTAAATAGATTTTTAATTGTCATAGCCCGTCATCATCCCTATTCAAATATTCGATCATTAAATTAAGATCAGGTAAAGTGAACACGTCACAAAGTAATATTGATTACAAACATATACATAGAGTAACATATTATTGATTAGAAACCTAGGAACTAGTAATCTAAGCTATAGTACAGACTTGTTTTCTAATAACAGGTGTATCGTCGCGTACGACTGCGCTTACGTCGCTCGGTTAGGAAAACATACGATAATACATTTCGCTCAGAATTTTTTTACAAGATTTGAATATGAATTATTTATTTTTTGTTGAGCCTACCTTCAATTTAAGAGGATACACTAACTGTTTATTCTCATATTTTTAAGATTTTCTGTATGTATCATAGTTGGTATGCCTTAATAAATAAATAAATTAAGGGATTTATTTGTCTATCACTATTGAAATGCTATTTCAATATTTTTTTCGTGCGTTTTCATGAATAAATACGTAAACTTAAATTAAAAACATCAATTGGAAATCACTCAAATACTTAGGCTGAATCGTTTTCTGCCATATCTCCATCTTCAAACTGCCGTCCAGACCAAAGAAGTCACACACAACGTCATACCTTTTATCCTCGAAAGGGTAGGCAGAGGTGCTCATTACGGCACGTAATGCCGCTATACAATGTACACCCACTTCTTCACCATTAGTGTCACTAAAGAAGGCCTATCTTAAATAAGACCTAAAATAATGAAGGTCGAAAGATCCACCAAACCCAAGGTGAAATATCGAACCTAACATAATAATCAATGATGAAACTAACACAATCTTTATGAATATGTAATCATTGTTCTACTGATTACTGTGTGAATAAATTTGATGACTCTATGACTAAGCGTGATCTAGGTATTCCCTGAGAATGGCGTAATGTTATGTTGGTAACTTACAGTTGGCATAATCCACGTCGACAATACGTGGCGAATCTGACAATACCATAATAATAATTATTATTATTGCATATTGCAGATTTTTGTTTAGTTGTGAAATGTATAGGGAAAATTAAATCATTAATTATTATTTGATTGCCACGTCGCCTCTCTACAATTTGTAAGTATTTTTTATGGTATAAGCCGGTACGAGCTGACGGATCACCTGATGGTAAGCAATCGCCGTCACCCATGGACGCTTAAATCACCAGAGGCGTTACAAATGCGTTGTCGGCCTTTTGGGGGTTTGGAATTTAAGGGTTGTTGGGTAATCGATCTGGGGGCACGGTAGTGCCCCCGCCAAGACGAGCCAAGCGAAGCGCAAGCGCAAGGGCACTACCTACCTTTTCTCGAAGCGCTTCGTCGTATTTTTGAACCTTCATAACTTGAGTTTGGGTTATACCAGATAAACAAAATTTTCAGGATATAATGTCAGTGGTAGACTTAATAAACCTCTAAAGTTTCAATTGCATAGCTCTTATACTTTAGATTTTATTGATATCTAAAATACCCCGATTTCGTCACTCACTCACTCACTGATGATCAACAAAATTCTTAAGGTACTTCCTGAAGTCCTAGAAAACTGAAATTTGGTATGTAAGCTAGTATTAGTACCCAAACAACAAAAAAATCCTAAAACTTGGAACTTTTACCCCCAACCCCTTAAACTAGGGGGTGAAAGTTTGTTCGAGACTTCCGCAACTTTTGACGCTAGAGGTCTGAATGCGGCGGCGGAGAGGTTTAATTGTTAGTAGTTTAGTAGGTAAAGGTTTAGATACTAGTGTTTTAATTTTCATTGATAAAAAGTATTAGGATTACGTTTGCAATTTTCTTATAAATTTAGTAGTTTAGTAGGTGAAGGTTTAGTTAGGTACGGTACTAGTGTTTTAATTTTCATTGATAAAAAGTATTAGCATTACGTTTGCAATTTTCTCACAAATTTAATTAAGAAATTCAAAGATTGAATAAGTAGGTATTTGCAATTAAGTAGTATAGGTTAGTAGGTATAATATGTTTATAGTTGTTTATGTAGGTACGACATAGTGAGAATAATTTGATACGTAGGTCATTGTTTAATTTTCATTGTTAATAGGTTTAACTTAAGTAGTTTAGGATTACGTACGGTTTGAATATTGTATAGTAGGTAGAAAATTACGATATTGATAGTTGTTAATCTAGTGTTAAAAATAATTGAAGAAATATACCCCAAAAAAAGAAAGAAAAAATGAGCGACAAAAAAATACTTGTATTTGTCGCTCATTTTATCTTTCTATCATAAGCAACCTACAAAAAGAAATGAAATCCCACAAAAACATTTCATGTTAAATGTTGCCAAGACGAGACCATATAGCTCGCACTGTCAAAAAGTAATCAGATCCCGTGTAGAGCCAAGTTTCTAACCCTACATGCCCAGACCTAAATCGATAAGCCCTAATTTCACACTCAAGTTACGGGGAAATTCTACAGCCATAGCTCGTACTGCGTAGTTCGTAGCGCGTAGCAGAGTTTTTACGCTATAATCTCGTAGGCGTGCAAACCTTGGACGTAACTGGCGAGTCGGCCGCACCGACTTTTTGCTATTCGTCATATGGGCTTGAGCTTAAAAATCTATTCAATCTTCTAAACTCTTTCCGTGCGGCCAACTCGCCAGTTACGTCCAAGGTTTGCACGCCTACGAGATTATAGCGTAAAAACTCTGCTACGCGCTACGAACTACGCAGTACGAGCTATGGCTGTAGAATTTCCCCGTAACTTGAGTGTGAAATTAGGGCTTATCGATTTAGGTCTGGGCATGTAGGGTTAGAAACTTGGCTCTACACGGGATCTGATTACTTTTTGACAGTGCGAGCTATATGGTCTCGTCTTGGCAACATTTAACATGAAATGTTTTTGTGGGATTCTCATTTCGCCTACATCTCAAAGAATAAATAAAGTTTCAAAAAACCACATCAGAAAAATATTTACATTTGCAACAATTATTACCTAGTTTTTAAACTAAACAAAAAAGTGTGACATTTTGAAAAAAATATCACAAGGACAATGCATTATATAACAAAATTAAATATCGATTATATAATACATATTTTTTTTCTTCTACGTTTCAGACTAACAAGGAAATTGAAATACTAAACGACCTAGACTTTCAATAAATCTAAATAAATAAATAAGGCTTATTATTAAATATGTATCATTATTGAAATAATGTAGTGATGTGAATTACTTGTGTATCAACTTTTACAATTTAAAGAATAATTATAATTTTTTCAGGTATATTGTATCTAGTCTCTAAAAATTAGCTGCTACCTAGCGGGTTTACCGGTGCTCCATCTCGAAAAGCAGGAGTAGGAACGTGGTGGTTTTTAGTCAGTAAGAGTCTAACACTCCCTCTCGTCTCTCCCAAGTCGAGAGAAGTCATTGGATGATGATTTACGGTGAAAAAATAACATCGTGAGGTAAACTTGACGTAAAATTTCAAATTTCAGATCTATATTTTAAAAAGCACAAAATCCTTATATCCTTTAAAATATACACATACATATACAAATGTATCGGAAATACGATGCATTTAGATTTATTCGTAGCATCGTGACGGATTGACGTCATACGAAACGAAATGTGCGTTTGTTTATTCACCCTCATGCATTTTATATACGCGAATATATTAATACCATAGTCTTCTTTGGTGTTTCAAAGGTCGATACTAAAATCAAAATCTTTTCAGAATATCGGCCACAAGATACACTACAGAACTTAGGCCACCCAAATAGGCCGGTTGGAGGAAAACCTTCAGAGATTTAGGGACATTGAAGTCTGTTGAAACTGTAGCCTTAGTATATGTATGAGTTTGCTTTAGAATAGAATATAATAGAATAGTCATTTATTTCTGAGTATATGGCTTTACGTTTAAAGTAATCGAAACGCAAGCGTAGTCAGCGCTTTGTTTGGTCGGCTTAAATAAATCAACCAATCAAAGCGCCGAACGCATTCTCATTTCGACTTCGTTCGGCGTAAACAAATTCATACTAAGTATACTGATTGGTTGGTTTATTCAAGCCAACCAATCAGAGCACCAAACACGCTTAAGAGTACTGGTTAGATATTAGGTTCTGGTTCTGGTAGCTACCTTATTTTTTTTAAATCGCATTCCATAATCATTGTCATCTGAACAAAGCCCTCACTCATGTTCTTATTAAATAGATCAAGAAAAGCTTTTTATTGATTTTCGAGATAAGATATTCATATGCAAATCGTGCAACTCTTTGATTATGCAAAAAAGACATTTTATGTCGACTTTAATTAAACATAATAATTCAACCTCACGCCATAAAAAAATCTTAAAACTGCATTCATAATTACATTTTATTACTGACATAAAAATCTATAGAAACTTGTCCAAAAATCGAATACTTATTAACAAAAAATATCCGAAGTAATTTTCCATTCAAAAGTACAGTTAAAAAGGGATGCAAATACATTCAACAGATATGTGCATCCCTTTCCAACTACACTTGAGAATCGTTCTATAATACTGGCCTAAGATTGTTACATATTAATATACAACATAAGATTCTGTGTCCGCCTGTACCTACGGATTGGATATCGTCAGATAAGAAAGCAGTTTTCTCTCGCACTGGGAAAAGGAAACGTCTCAAGTCGACCCGACCAATAGCGACTAGCTACCGGCATGTGGGGCGACCATTCCATTACTTAGTGTAGGACAGTCCTAGGTGACAATTGCACTACTTATAAAATTTAATAGGACTGTCTCATCAGTCGAGTATTTGGTAGCAGGACAACTGAGTTGTTGCGTTTTTTCGATTGGTCACTAAAAGACACGGAGTTCTATTTATCCATAATAAAAGCTACCTCGTTGGTTGTGTGGTCGCAAGTGCCACCAGGCAAGGGGTCTCGGGTTCGATTCTAGAGACGGGCGAAGTACAGCAGACCTTTTATTCAGTTTTTCGAAATTTTTTCAGTAGTTAAGAAGGTGCGACATAATATACCAATGTATGTATGTAAATTATTATTATCCAGGACTATCACGTTGCCCTACTTCTCAATTTCTTATTCAGAAGGAATGAGTATTGATGACTAAATTGTTTTAGACTTAGGTATTTTAAAAGTACAGTATTACTCACGGTACATACTCATATTGTTATTATACGACGTTTATAACATAACATGAGAAAAATATTACACCTTTGTCATAATAAATATTATATAAGTTTCCCTAAACAGTCCGTGTACGTGCCAAAATGATAGTCAACATACATTTTAAATTTTCCCTATTTACTTCACTTTTACAAAATATTACGTAAATAAAATTTTGTGTTTACAATATGTAATATTTTGTTTATTTGTTATTATTATTTCACTTTTACCTCATATGTATAATTTATTCTGGAATTACGAAATATTATTATATTTTTATAGAATTTTTGTGTCATTTTTCCTTTTTGAAATATTATATTCGTATAGCACTGAATTCCAAACTAAGGTATATAAATATTAGGAGCGTGTCTAACAATAATAACAAATATATTATTAATTAAAAAACACGATTTTCTCACGTAAATCAATGGAGAAAAGCTCTACTAGTTTCGAGTCACAGAGGGACTTTTCATCATGAGCAACGTGCGCAGACGCGGCGACGTCACGCGGTCTACTAAGTTCATTTGATTTTAAGTTAATTTAGTACGTCTCACGATAGGTATTATACAAATATATTATTACATTAAATGAATAAATATACGTAATTTCATTCCAATACGACCTATGTTAACACTGAAACAATTTATTAAATTTTCATTCATAACAATATTTTGTATATTATTTTTATAATAATAACAGAAACTATTAATTTATGAGGAAATCAACAACAGAATTACGCGTCAAACAGAGCCTCAAATTAATAAACAATAATTATTTAATGAATTAAACTAAATATAGTACAATTTCAACTCATTCATTTTGTAACATATTATGACATAATAATATTTAATTGTTATCCTTGTAAATAGTATTATGAAACATCAAGCATTGGCAAAGGGGTAGACAGAGGTATACATGTTATTTTGTAACTCAATTGTTAATAATTATGCTTACAAGTGAGCCGGCCTCATCTACGAAATTGTATAATGTTGACATGTAAAGGAGCTGTTTTGTAGTTTATTTACAAAAATAAATTAATAAAGAAGAGACCGAGTTACTAGCGTATTCATATAATTTTTCAGGCCACTGCTAGGCTCCTATTAGTCATAGTGTGATGATTAGCCAATAGCCTTCCTCGATAAATGCACTATCCGACTAAAAAATAATTTATATATTAGTATAGTAAATAGATTAAATAGCATCAATGAGAAATTAAACAGAAATTAAAAAAACGTGTGTAATATTTTCATTACCTAACTGACAGACTAAATAGATTTTTAATTTTCATACCCGTCATCATCCCTATTTCAGGAGTGGTACAATTGAATTACTCTTAACATCCATTCACAAATCAATTCTATTATATAACAATATCGCTCTAAAATTACTTAATAACAAGTATTATGTTATTTACGTTACGAATTACTCATAAACATGTTTACGAAGATTTTGTAAAATGCCTAGTCTATATTAGGTTTATTAATGCATTATTTTCCGTGATTCAAAAATAAGATACAATACAATGTACATAGTATGTAAACAGTGTCGACGTCAATTCATTCAGCATTTTGTAATTGGGAATAATTAATTAACATGTTTACTATTATTTTCCTCTTTGATAACAACACTTTATCTCGTGGAAAAGGTTACCTGTTTCAGATCACTGGGAATTTATTTATTTATTTGTATGTATATTTATTGCATTATGTATTTACCAGATATATGTAAATACTAATCTAGTTTATCCTGTTAGTTTGCAAAATTAACTTGTTTGTAAACAATTATTACGTGTTATCTAGTAATTCATTTGAAATATTTATTTTCCCCATTTAATTTGAAGCGTGAAATAAACTGCGTAAGGTTTTTCTAAGTGGGGAAAATGGGGTTATTGCCGTACACCATTCCACAATTGTATAACTAGAGATTTTTAAAATTAACACTGCATTCTGCCATTAACACTGCATCGGATAAAGGGCAATAAGTTACCGACGCTCTGATTCGGCAGGACTGAGTAAGAACAGGGTGGTTTTTAGTCAGTAAGGGACTGACACTGCCCCAAAGGAGGCAAGAGTCATTTCAAACACTGTATTTCAAATCAAAGCACTGTATTCCATCTAAGAATAGAACCCGATACTTTATGCTTTATTATGGTGCTTTTCCACAAGAGATATGCTATGCTACGTTTCTGTGGATGCGTTTGGCTTCCACTAATCATATTCGTTGGTACACAAAGCTTAGCACTGGTGGAAACGCGCACAGTAATCTATTTTGATATGGAAATTATTGAAAAGGATATTTTTGATATGGAAAGATGCATGCAATGGTTACGGGTTACAGATGTGTGCCATGGATGGCTTCCCTACACTCGATACATCTCATACTCGAGCTGCGTATCTTCCTCGCACTGCTCATAGCTTAGCATCGGTGGAAACGGCGGTGACATAGTTTCACAGCTTTGCTATTACATCTTCGTAGCATAGCTACATAGCACATTTCTGGTGGAAAATCACTCTTAAGCTAAATAAAGTATTGACTAACGTTATCAGCTTTTCCAATTACTTCCAGCATTAGTTGTTGAATATTCATATTATTTGTTACATCATTGGTATATCCAAGGCGTAATGCAGGAATGACTTCCATTTTAATATAATTAACTATTGTATTATTGGTGCGTGCTATTTATAGAAATACTTAGTTAGATTGACTGCACTGCAACAATTTGTGGATCATACAAAGAGTTGCACCGTGCCCACGGCAGCCTAGCCCAGCTACTGCGTCAACCGTGCAGTCATTTGGTATACAGACAAAGTATGAGCTGACTTGGGTGATAGGATACTTTTTATCCTACAAGAACGCGGGCGAAGTCGCTGGCAGAAGCTAGTACATACATATTTAAAACCTTTATCTCCTTATCATTCATCAACACATTTGTCAAATAGACTACCTACCATTGTTAACTATCGTATAACACTTTAACGTAGAAAAGGCCTATAGTCTAGCTGTTGACTGCCACGGGCACGAGCTGTTGATCAATCATTATAGTTAATCAACCGACCTTCAAATCAGTCGAACCCTTTAAAAAGTCAGATGACACAAAGTAATCAACATATCAACCAGTTAGCACTTTTGAGTCAGTGACCAAAAATTAGGAAGCCATTAAATATTCTCGCAAGGCGAACTGCATTTCAGGCATTCTTTTTTTTTAAACAACCCGTCATAAGTATTCACTTTTCATGGAATTAGCAAACAAAACCATGTTACATTAACATGTAAGTTCACAATGCAAAAACCCCCTAATAAGTTGGGAAACCACAAAGTTAAAAACAATTGAAACTTAACCTTATATCTTGTGGGATAAAGTCCTTTCTAAAGTTGTGTAACGCGTTGAACTCTTTCATATGTAATGAATCATGCGCAAGTGTTGTATCAAATTTTACAAATAATATAGTAAAGTTGTTAATTAAAATGTTTTTAATTTATGTCATGACCTTAGTGGTGAATTTCTTCGTCATATTTGTAACCACACGGTGACTTAAATAAATGCTCTCGGTATGAATAATCTATACATGTAATACTACATATATGTACTTATATTATTATTTGTTTCCATTGAAATATGTCAAGAATTCTTTGTTAATACTAAAAAATGTATCGTATTTTATACGTATAAGTGTGGGAGAGCCATGCCTCGGCACGAATGGGCCGGCTCGACCGGAGTGATACCACGGCCTTGCATAAAAAAGACGAGAAATAGCGCTTGCATTATGTTTCGTTTCTTGAATGAGATTACCGAAAGCTCAACTACCCCCTTCCCAATCTTACTAAACTCCTGACAACCCTTAAATTCCTTACCCCTCAAAAGACCGACAACGCACTTATTACGCCACTCGTATTTTGGGTGTCCATGAGCGGCGACGATCCGTCTGCTAGATACCTCGATACGGATTATACCCAAAAAAAAAAGTAGTCAAATATGTGAAATAACCTAAAAAGAAAATAAATTTTCGTTTCAAACATACCATACACACAAACCACCATCTAATTACATGACGCACAATACAATGAGTCGAATCTCTCACACAAAAGAGTACATACAAAGAAGCTCTTCTTGTGTGACCTACTTTAGTCAGGAAACTCCATTAAAACGGTTTATACGATTGTCAAAGTAAACAATACTGATTGATGGTTTTAACTGAGTCGTTAGATTTTAATATTTTTTTTATGAGACATGCCGGTAGTCGTATTACCTGATGGTAAGCAATCGCCGCCGCCCTTGGACCGTTGCGTTGCGTTACCGGCTTTTTGGGAGTTAGGAATTTAAGGGTTGTTGTTCGGGAATGGGGTTGGGGAAGATTGGGAAGGGGAATTGGGTCTCCGGTAAATTAATAACATTGTAATTATTCTCTTACTGTATACCTACACAATTGAACCTAGATACCAAAATTTGTTACCTTTTTCCATGGAACGCTTGCTTACCATCAGGTGATCCTGGACTGATGGACCGCAACACCAGACTGCGAGCGCGGATTTGAGGATTAGAGATGGGGGCATTAGGCCGAAGCGTTGTTTCACACTAGTTTTCAAACCGTAGAATCACTTCACTGTGTGTCAACCAGAGCATATTTTCTTATTTATTTTTATTTACATATCTGTAACATACGATGGTGGACTTAATGCCGGGTGGCATTCTCTAATAGTCAACCATTGGGTGATGCAGAGATGTGCAACAGCATATCAATCAATAAATTGTTGTTTTGGATTTGAGTGTGATGTGGATGTGAACTTGTATATTTGTAAACGCACCCACGACACAGAAGAAAATCCTAGTGTGAGCAATGTTTAAAAAAATATATATAACTTTCTCACAGAACCCCAATCTATTGACCCAATATGAGTCAAGAGCACATAGCAGACATCACGAAAATAATTAAATAAATCCTAATAACGTATTGACGCACTTCATGTAACCGCAAAATTACGGCGGTTACTCTATTTTTTACATACATATTACCTACTCTCTATAGTAAACAATAAGGATAGAATGGTATGGAAAATTTAGGTACCGATAAATATAGTATACTTTCCATTTTTGGCTATTAACAGAGAAATAATCTACATGTAGGTCTGTGCAAGTAATAGAGCATGCGGGCTTTTTTATGGAGTTGGGAAGAAACTAGTAGACGGATAGCCTTAAGTAAAGTAAGGGATTAATGCCAGAGTAGTTACATATGCATTGCCTTTTATATTTGAACATGTACCTATAAGGGTGCTTTTCCACCTAAGATGTGCTATGCTGTTGCTGGTTTGGCTTCCACCAATCATACTAATTGGTACACATAGCTTAGCACTGGTGGAAACGGACTCAGCTAAGAAAGATGCGTGCAATGGAAGTGTGGGGTGTCCGTGGGATTCCTCGAAAGCCTAAAGTTTAATTGTGTATAGAACGCCTAATTAACTGTATTATGGAATATTATTTGCTAATTTCTTATTAATTTGTTCAATTAAAATAAAACAATAATTAATATTTATGTATATTTATCTGTTTACTCCATTAAACTTCATACATGCGTATTATACATTATGTGGAATAGATTATGTCATTTTCTCATGCGTATTGTTTTCATTTTAATTTGTTGTGAATTCCCGAATTTTCTACATAGACGTCAATGACATTACACATATTACATTATTTAACCATGTTATTAGTAAGAAGGATGGTAGAAAATAAATTAATACGTAGAAATTGACCGACATTAGGTAAGCAGGTGTTGTGGTTACTCGAATAACGTCAATACTTGTACACCATATAAGGAGTTATTATAACATAATATTATGTACCTACCAAATATATAAAGATTTTTAGGTACTATATTTTTAGTAGTACATAGTACATAACTCAATTAATTGCATTTAAAAGGATTCAAAGTTGATGATAACATCTATCTAACATATCAAAAACTCCTCGTTGCTGTCATGAAGAAAGGTGCCCAAAAGACTGTTTTTATTTTTTTGAGAGGGGAAAATCATCCAATGACTTCTCCCGCCTTGGACGCGGAGGCGAGAGAGAATCTCAGACTCTTACTGACTAAAAGTCACCCCGTTCCTACTCCTGCTTTGAGCCGGAGCCTCGGTAACCCATTAGGTCGCAACAGAAATATTAACCATCCTCTTTACAATATCTTTGTAAAGGAGATGTGCTTGCCCAAAGATTTCAACCCCAAGTATAAAATTAATTAAAAAAAAATAGCGAAATGGGGAAACACCTTTTCTAAGCGATACATTGATGCCGTAGAACATCAATATGCTATGTAGAACTGTTAATATTATAAAAAAAACCGTAATCAGATAAAAATATCTTATTTTATATAATACATATAGATATATAAAACGGTATCCAATGGAAACTGTACAAAATTGGAACTGTAAATCCCAATATATTGCAATAGAACATAAATAAATAAATAAATTTTATAAATGAATATATATAAATACCTATGTCGTGAATTTTAATATCGGAATCATTCCCGGGGCTGGAAAAATAGCTAATCGATAGTAGACGCGGATATAACTAATTGAACGACTAGGGAAATCATTGAAATATCATTGCAATGCCCTATCTCAAAATATTTAATCTTGTAACTTGTATAAAAGTCCCTTTTTATCTACTTTTTGTATCAAACCCTGTAATGAAGTTAAGAGCATCGTTTTAGTGTTATACCAACATAATTCCACAAATACCGTCTCAAGGAATGTGATCATAAACCCTTTATACGTCTCTAAGGAAGAAGCTCGGCTTTGAAATCTAATAGATGTCCCGCCAGTTCAATAACCTCTTAATAACGTCGACATCCACAGACGTACACAACAACATTAATTGACAACATTTCCCAAACAATTTCCTACACAAATAAGAAAATCCTCAACTCCTCGACTCACTAACTTGCTACAATGTACAACATAACGCCGTTCGGAAAACTATGTTTTCACGTTTCGTCCACTCGCCGCCAGATGTCGCGTGCATAGCTCGCTTCTATCATATAAACGCGGCGGCGCGCCGCTCGTCTCATTGGCCGGCACGACGCACGCGCGATCACTACAGTGCCCCGAACCAAACTCGCGACCGTGCACTTAACGAACTGTTGTGTTGACTGTGCTAACATGGATATATTAACCCTAGACCCAACTGGACTTTATTAGAAAAACAAACAGCCGCCGCCATGGATTCCACTCTGGACCCCACCGGTCAGTACTAATCTATAACCCCGCATTTTTGTCCGAATCCTATAAGAAACTTATTCAACATGGACACGAAAGTACTCGATCCTACTGGACAATACTAAAGTGACAATGATCGGTTTAGACCCCACGGAAATATACTAAACCCCATCTCCGATGAGACAAGATGTGTTGCGGAAGACGCAGGATATTCACTGGCACCAGTCCGCGGGAGACCTCCTCCTGTAGAAAGAGAAGGTTCGCCCCCGGCCACTGACGACCACTCATCGCCTGTAAATACTAAGAATAAAATGAAGGGAGGACGTGTTGGCAAGGTCATTGGATGGAAATCAGCTGACTCGCGCGCCGCGTGCAATCCGGAAATGTACACCCATAGAAACAACACCAACGTTTTCCACAGAAACATTGCAACCCGCTGCCGATACAGTTTGGACGACACTCAAATTCAATTCAAGTAAGTTTACCCTCTTTTTTACTTTTCTGCTTTTCTTTTTGTGGGAGACGTTTATCAAATTTAAAATTCCGAATTGGGATAGTCCTTTTGTATTTGATTGACGTCTCCGTTTTTAAGGGTTGGTTAAAATTAGGATTCAGTAATGGGTGCTGGGAGACAAAGAGCGAATCGGACAGCTGTCGCCGTGGCGGACACGAGAGCTGCACGCTGCATATTAAAGTTCGTTGCACAGCTGTACTCCTTCCTATTCCCCGGCCGCTGTATTCGGACTTTTTGGACATCGAAACAAGATCATTTAGAATTGAGAGCACGCGCCATACCCCGCATGACTCCATAAACTCCACACTGTAATATCAATTATAAGGTTGAATATTCGGCTTTCTGTCCGAATTTCGGCCAGTATCGCGATTTTTATGGCACCGACCGCGAGTTCATTGACCGGACATATTTTATTTCATCGCGCGCTTCCACGTACACACACAGAGACTACACACCCACACTGGCGCAGCGACGCACCCACACAGCCGCGACCCATCTCTGCATGTTTGCGTCCACCTCGCGTAAACACAGCACACGCTCATTTGTATTGCGAATGTAATCGTTGCTATAATTAATTATCATTATTGTGTCATATTACTCGCGAACCTAAAAAACAACTTTTAAAACGAGGTTTTTAAAGTTTATTGTAAGTCTGTTATTCAATTATCTGATAGGAATCAGTCGTTAATATTGTTTCGATACCGACTTCCTTCAAGACATAGTTAATTACATTAGGTGTAATAAAGTTAAAAACAGATCGCGCCCGTGTAGACGAGTACAAGCAAAGGTATTTTATAATCGGCACACGGGCCAGCACGTATCATAATATCACGAGATTAACAAGCGCGTAATGTGCCTGTGTTTGCCGAATTATTCCAGTTCAACAACCGGGCGAACGTCCGATCGGGAGTTCAAAATAGACGCGGACACGATGCTACCACGCTCCTCGACGACATCAAAAAATGTCGCTACTCACACCGTGCTAATATCAATTTACTACACAAAAGAGGTTTTATTGCATTTTATTTTTCATAAAGTTGCAACACTGAACTAGATTTTTGACAAATGCAACACGGAAGAGTCGTTACGTCACCGTGTTCAAAAGTTTGGATTTAGAAACCGATTTTTTTATTGATGTCACGGTGATTCACGGTGTCGGGTAGGTACGTGGTATTTAGGATCGCACATGTCTGTACGAGATTGAGCAATATTCCGCAATGAACCTCCTTGACCCCTGTTGGGCTGCGAGCCTCTGGCGGCTGCAGTGTGGCCTGTTTTCGGCATTGCGTCATCATAGGTCACTACCACCCTAGCCCGCCATATTTTTTGCTCATAATATTCTCCGCACGTTGGCTTCTTCCTTTGTTAGTCCATTTAAACTCATGCCATCTATTTTGGTAACTTAATATAGTCAAGACTGGTCGCGTCGTAACTTAATGTGGCGTAATTTGATTGTGATAAAACTGGAGTCGGAAAAAGATATTTTATTTCTCTTTTTAGGGCAACTAGGAGTAATAAAACACGTTATATGGTGAGGTTAAAGACTTGGCTACAAGTTTCCTAAAATGTCCGTTGGTGAATAGATAATCGCAGTACAAACAAAAACTGTGGCTACTCGGTTGTGGGGGGCGATGTAGTGACGTCGATGTGTCCTATGGACTATTGCGTGGCGCGTCCTTTACCGACATTACGTGTGCATAAATTATGCCACTGAACAGGGAATTGCAAAGTCGGCCGAGCCGATCGAATCACTTCTCAAAAGTTCGCACATTAAAGTAAATATGAATATAAGTTTCGAGTACTTGCCTCAGATATTTGCTGCAGACTTCACAACATTATGTAAAAACATGAAATCAAGTACGACACACATACTTAACAATCAATGTTACGACACACACTCAACAATTTGCAACGTTAGTGACGAAATAAAATGTGCATTATTTGAAAAAGTATCGCCAAGGAACATTTTAGTTAGCAAATTGTAGGGTTGAAATGTTATATGACCGGTTTTTCGTTGAACTTTAAAATAAAGAATCGGGTGTCGAGGTTAATTTGTGGTTTGAACATGAACGGGGAGTTACTCGCTCCGATACTGGCTTTGAACTGCTTTTTAACTGAATGGCAGATAATGTTTTACTTTAACATAATTACGCAGCCTTGTAAACTGATCTGTCTTTCTCTGAACCAAAAATGTAAATATTTGATCTTTGAAACATTATTGACGGTCAAAACATACCTATTAAGAGACCTAGATGACATAACTGCATTGAAAGTCAAAAATAGGACCAAATAGAAGTCTAATTTTAGACTAAACGTGCTCATTGAACAGGTGCTTACTACAGCTAATAGACCAGAAAACGAACCCCGAAGGCTATGTGGACATCAGCAGATGCATCACACAACATGCAAATTAGACGAATAAATGTGACCAATACTTAAAATATCAACAAAGAAGTATAAGATCGGTATTTTTTCTCCTACCACGTATATGTAAAAACAGAATGAATTCGAGTTAAAAATGTATAGTTTTTGCGATGCAAAATACTGCTTGTCACATTACAAAGGTGCAATACAAGGCCGAATGGCAGCTGTTAGGTCTAATTAAAGGTTTTATGTTTAAATAATTAAGTGGGTTGCGTTCGCGACGAGCTATACGGCCAGGGCAGCAGGTGCTGCGTACTTTATGTAAGTTAAAAATCATTATTTAGGAACATGCCAAATTACCGACATTAATTATCTGCTATCGTTGCCTATTATGTGCCGTGCACACGAGATATAAACTGCGCATAACACTCATTTGAATATTTGTACAATAGTTTTTAATGGCGCGCACGAAATTTATTGTTGTTTGCATATGCACCGACGGGTGTGAGTTAATAGTAATGATATGCGATGATCAAGTGCAGATATCATTGTCTTCTCTCTTTTTAATATTTAAACGTGTAAGAATAAGTTTAAACAAGAGATTTTGCACAGCTTTTCACCAAAAAACTTACACTAAGCCGAAATTAATGTGAATTACTTGAATTACTCAAAAATCACGTATAAAACAAATAGATATTTATAACAAAACACACGCGAAAATGCCTAAATTACCAAACACGACAAAACTTTACTTTAAATAATTCAATTCAACAACAAAAAAATCTAGAAACATTCATTGAATACAAACTCATATATAAATGACGTAAGCTAACGAGGATTAAAGGAAAAAAAAAACGAGTCGCCCATAGTCTATGATCATCCAATGTTTTTAATTTTCTATCAAAAAATATGGAGACAAGGAATGTTTGGTAGAATTTTGGTGGAGTCAATAAACTTGGAACCTGTTCCTATTTGTTTGAACACAGCCATGAACAAACATAGAAAAAAAACATAATACAATATTGTCTATGGCCCAACGAAGCTTTAATTAACTACCAATGAATTTATTGAGGCATTTAATGTAATTATCTATTCCTATCCCGATTATTATTAAAAAAAAAATGTAATACAAGACATAAATAATAATAAAAAAAATGTCTCAAATTCAAACGACTTCCTAGTGTTCCTACAAAAATATGGCGCCTATTTTTATATACCATTTTATATATCATTTTATGTAAGTATTTAACCTTTTAAACCTAATATAATTATGCAGATATGTCGCTAAGATATTTTAGCATGTTTTATCAAAAGAATTTAGCCTTGGCTCCTATTCTGTGGACGAAGTGTGCCAATTTGTTATGTTTCCTCTATAAATTAGCGATCAACATGTCTCCTTTCACCAGTCTTCATCTAAAGGTTTGACGGAACTGTGTGAAATGAATGTGTGAGAAATAATTTTGCAACCATTCGACCTCGAAGGCCAACGGTTATCAAATGCAACTCCCAATCATATGACTTGATTAAATGCACCGAGTTATTTAAAAGGCAAACGTTTATCACTGATTTCGGTTGTGTTTTGTCATTGTTTTAATAATTGCGATAATGGACTTGAATCAGGTCGTTGACGAATTTATAAGTAATGGAAATGATAATAACATCGATATCTACATACTGTCTGTTGCTAAAATATGTTCAATATATACCCTATTTATCTTGCTTTAGATTATTATCTACTATTCGAGTCTTTATTGTACCTAAAACATTGGTTTTTCATCTCATATCGTTAAAAATAGGACAATCATAATCATTTTTCATTCAAATCTTGTTTTAAATTCAAAAATCTACGCTTACAATAAATTCAAAAAATCCTGTCTTTAAAACATTATTTATTATAGCATTGGATGATCTCATTAAACTATGTATAATGTGCAAACGTATCGAAACGAATTAATGAAGTTACAACAAAATATGCGAATGTGAATTTAACTTTATAATTTGACATTTAGGCGGTCGAGCCGAACGTGCATCAAGCTGGCGGTCAGTGAATGCAGTCAGTGGGTCAAAGATTGACCACAGACACGAAAAATTAAATAAAATTTATCTGCAACCTTACTCGTTACAATACGGACCGTTGCGTCATTCCTTGCATAACATACTGGCTGGCGTAATATCCGCGTCAACGTTCCTTTTTCAACTGATCGATTTAAAACTGCACTTATGCTTATGGCCAGTACTTACTGTTTCTTTTTTTTTATTTTGTTATTCCATTTGATACGATACTCTTTTGTCTTTTGATGACCTATTAAATCCACATTTTTCCTTGTATTAATCGTTCACAAAATTAATCTTTTTACATAATATTTACAATTGATAAATATTTATCACATTTTTGCACTTGTATCTCGTATCAGCTGTTGCCTAGCAACTTCACCTTCAAAATATAACATTGAAGATATTTTCAAATCATGCAAATGCATTAGCGTTTTCCACGAGGCGCTCGTTTGTTTCATTATAGAATAATATTCAAGCGATCTAAGCAACGACCACGTGCAAGCAGTTTTATATTTCCATAGTTATTAAATTCAGGTAACGTCACCTTGTAATAAATATTACCATCGGACAGAAACTACACTTCGCCGTCTCATTTAATAAATTTAAAACAAGATTAAACAATTACATCATAAGTAAAATGTCGCCAACGTTGAGGTAGATTCATCAAAAGATAAAATAGGATGATCCTTTTCACTAAAGATAAGTTTTGTTTCTTCTTTTTATTCTGACGTGGCTACTGATGGATTCGTCATCGATCAAGTCATTGACACCACTGCACTGAACGCCAATATACTAGGATATGATGAGATCGCAGGCGTTCAATCAACTCTAGAGGTGCATCCACCTTATCAACGCCGAGCAACACGCAATTCCGAAAACAATAACATAATTCTACCACAAAATATCAAACCACATATATTTTTAAATAAAAATTCTAATCAAAACACCAATTGATGTGTTTGTCGTGTCTATTAGATAAGAGCGCTGTTTAGATAACGCACACATTGGCATCGGTAGCACGTGTGTGTGGCTAGCTCCTCGCTGCCTCTGCTCCCCTGGTACCCGAAACATAGAAACTGCTCACGAACGAATCTGAAAATACAACATGAACGCAACTTTCAACATGTGGAAAATCGTACACAAGTGTGAATTGTATGCGTACACGGCGCATGCTCTCATTCCACTTGTATTTAGACGGATGCCTGTGTGTTGTAGTGAAAACGCTTTCCTCGCACATACGTATACTGTGTATGTATGTACGTGCATAAGTGGCAGTATCTCATAGTAAAGGAACGCGTGTTAATAGCAAAGTTGTGTTTCCGCATAGGCAGTTCGTAGAGGCAACGAACACGAACGTGTGAAGGCTTGCCCCCGTGTGAACACGAGAGCGTCAACCTTACGAATTAGAAAAAAGTCGCTTTACGCCACGGCTTGACGCTTTGCCCGGATTTTTTAAATTCATAGTTTTTCGGATTCGATTTTATGTCCCTAAAATCTAAATACGCTGTAACAAATTTTTTGTTTTTGTATTTACATTTAATCCTAATGACATTATATCACCAAAAATCTCATTTTTCTAAAAAGAAAAAGAAAAATTACGTCAAAATGTCGTCAAGCAATGTGATTGTGACGCGCCTACACGCGCTCACGCACACCTCCAAACGTGCCCACGTCTGTGTATATAACTACAACATTGAAACTACAACGTACGTCACAAGTTGGCCTCCCGCAATCTCTGCGCGCCTAGTACCTCGTCTCCCCGTAATAAGCTGAAGATAACTCGCTTTTCTTGATCTTACAATAAAGGAAGGCATTTTAGCTTCCGTGTTCTTTTTTTAGATAAGGATTAAGAAAATTAAAAATACGTTCATGTGAAAACCTGAATGTGGTTGTGTTATCATTTTGTAAAATAGCATTGCTGACGCTGATATTGCCAGGCAAAAAATAAATAATTAATCAGAACACTAAATTCCACTTAAATTAGCAAAAATCCCAGTATTCCTAATCTTGGCAGGTCGAATCAACCTGCAAGTCCTTTCGTATGACTTACACTTACACTCGGTATTCAGAACTACCGAGAAGGCGCTGCCAGTAGGTTACGTTACGTACGAACTCTTTATGACTACTGCTGCCCTGGTACTAAGTGTTCTAGTTGACGATCCGAGCAGTCACGAGATGACGATCGTAATTCGAGAACTTTAATAGATTCCATACTTAGTTTTAATGAGATGAGATGAGTAATATTTTAATTGACAAAAAAAGGAAAATAATAAACTGAAGATGTTAAAGTAGCGTCCAGCAGCGCAGCGCCATCTGTTATCGACTAGCGCCAACTGCGCGCGGCAGACAAGATATGTTTTTTATTTAGAAGAAAAAAATACGTGGATACGCGTTGTATGCGAGTATACAATTTGAGGAATTATTTAAGGCAATGTGTCGCCAGGTTTAATTGAACAATGACAGGTGCATGGAGCTTGTCTCAGCCAAGGATGACCACTGGGGCCGGTGCGCAGTGGGCCAACTGCCGGCAAATATTGGCTAGTTTTTTGCCTTAGGACATGAGCAGGACATGCAGTACACTTCTATTATAATTAGTGTCTTTATCAGTAGATTGTAATTGGATGCGTCGCGTTAAAAACTAGATCCTTTGTGTCCAGAATGTGTAGCAATTGTTTATATAAAATGTAGCGCCTGCCAACTGCCACCGCCATTAAAGTAAACATGTAACCGCTCGTCTCGGTGCTCAATTAAAATATGAAATTTTTCTATGAACTTGTTACAAACATTTATTCGTTTTAAGTCCTTGAGATCATACGTAGAAGGCCTGATAGGAAAAATATGTGATATCTACTATTTTATTTAATTTTTATAATACATTAGGTATTTTAAATTACCAACATGCTACGTATAATGTAGTCAAGTTGAATATTTTCAAAGTTTACGATTCTTTGTCGCGACGACTAATCGGCAGTCGCCGTATTCATTAGCTTCAGACCCGACTATGAAATTAAAAAGCATAAAAAATTTGGTAAAACACGTTGACCATCCTTTCTAGTGACGCCGCAAACTGCATAACAATATGCAACAAAGGATGGAAACCATTCGCAAACAATTAACTTGCGCAAATAGAACTGACGAGCCCATAGAGAAACAATCACCCACTTTTTGCAATGGTGCTTGTTAAAAAATAACCTTTTCGCAAAAAATTAAAAGTTTTTAAAGAAGTTTGTTAGGGCCGCGTAATAAAATGCGCAATGGTTTTGGGGTGAAGGGATGTAGGTGGTCGCTTAAATTGTTTTTATGCAAAAAAATCGTCGTTTCGTTTGTTTGTCGTTGCGTTGTACGTGTCAAAGAATGTACCGCCTTTTGTATGCGACGGTATCCACAGATTGGTGACAAACAATCTTAATGTGTTCTTTTTTATTTGAAAACGTAAAAAAGTTACTTGCAATCGATTAGCAATTATTTAAACAAAAGATATTGGACGAACATTTAAATAAAAAAATAAATAGATACTTTTTAATCTCCTTGTGAATAGTTATTGCGAAAAATAGGGACATAAAATAAAATTAAAATCTCACTAGCATAAAAGCATAAAATTCCTTCGTTTACCGACCAAAACCGTCTAAATCAACATAATAATAAACGTTTTTATATTAAACTTTTAATAACGTTTTTTTATAGTTGAAACGTTGGCAATTAGGGTATGTTAAAATATAAATAAAAAATATAATATGTCGTTCCCTACTTACCACCTGACGGCTTATTTATTGGTTAATATGGACGTCAGTTTAACACAGTATTAGTTTACAAAACTGGTATTATCTGTGGTAAAAATGGCGGCGGTCACTCACTGTGTCAAATGTTGGAGTAAATACAAATTGTATTTTATGCTAAAAAGGAAGTGAGCTATGCAAATTATGTATGTATATGCTTTTAAAAGAAACTTGATTCAATTTCATTTGTAGTTATAAATCTTAATTTTTTTGTACAATTTGACAAGATGACACTCATATTTCTTAGGTTAAGTTCATAAGAAATTCTCATTTCTGTCAGTTTTTTATAAAGCATCCAAATAACACAGCGATGTTTCACATATAAAAACAAAAAAGTAGATCTTATATTATGGTATAAATGCATACGTACCTAAGAAAAGCCGTAATCTTTAAATATATTTACGCATTATCAATGTATCATTTAACAATATATTATATCTAAATTAAACACAGTATTTATATAGCATCTATCCGCGTTCCTATGAAAAAAAAAGTATCACCCTATCACACAAGTCAGCTCATACCCTGTCTGTATACCAAATTTCATCAAAATCCGTTCACTAGTTTCAGCGTAATTGACACAAAAACATCCAAACAAACAAACATTCACATTAATAATTACATTTTTCACATTGTTAGCGTGATTAGTGTAATAAACGCCCTGAAGAAACAGGTTACAAATTAAAAAAAATAATGTGCAGAAGGTATTATATATCTTCCGCTATGTAGATTGAAAAAACTATATTTATTTATAGAAAACACGTCTCAGGGAACGAGTCATAACCATTTACATAATATTTTATCATAACTATTATTACTAAACAGGGTGGCCTGTGATTTTTTTACATACGTTATTAAAGATTTATAAGTCTCCTATTATTTTATATTACTTATGGAAACATTAAACTATCAAAGTACCATAGAAATTATACGGCAGCACTCAGATACGTTTAATGATTACTTAAACTATTCCTTAGTAACGATTTTGTACCGAAAACAATTGCTAAGTAACCATTAAATTACTCTGAGTACGGCAGATAAAGAAGTAATGGGCAAAGAGCTTAAAAAAGATCTTAATAATATCCAAATTTATCTTATACTCTGTAAAAATAAGCAAAATGTGTTATAAACAATAAACTAACCAATTTTTTCCTTTTTTCCAGATGTTAAAACGAGAGCCTCGGCCTTCAGCTTCACATCTCTTCATCACCCTCATCATCCATCATCCATTCATCCATCATCCATTCATCCATCATCCATCATCATCCATTCTCGTTCATTATCCCACTTCATATAATTAATACTCAGTAGCTAATAAGTTTTTATATGACTGATATAAATTTCTCAGGGAATTATTGCACATATCTCTAAAGCATTTGTATTTTTATATAAATTATTGATAACTTTATTATAATAAGCCAATGTTATTTTATTGATATATTAAATAAATTTACTACTTCTTTTTCTAGTTTTTATATCTTGTGTCAATAAAGTAGCAATAAAAATGTAGATAGTTTTAAGAAAAAAAACAATGTTTTGACAAGCAAAAAGAGGCAAAGGGATTTTAAAAGGTTTTCTTCACTTTGACTGTATATTTTTAAAAAGAAACCTTTAAAAATTTACCGCACACTATACATAGAAATTATATATAATTAGACTATAATAGTTCTTACTCCTAGTTATGTAATATCTCAGCTCCTTGAATACGTAACTTCCAACAATTCGAGTTACCATATTATACCTTCCGCTTCAGAAATTGTAAATAAAGTTGCAATCCTTTTCCGCTCATTATTGTATGCTCACTTACACTTTATATTTTATCTCCAAACATTAGTTTATATAATCTATATGTAGATAAATTTAGATAAGACTGCATTAAATATAAGCGGCTACTTTTTAAAATTCAGTGTTGCCAATAAAGACTGAATGATTAAAAAAAAATATTGTTTTAACCCTCTTTCGCCCTTCTTTTGATAAAAAGGTCCGGAAAGAAATCCCACCCTAGGATAGTTGAAATGTATATCAATATTAAGAAAGTAAAGGCATAATATAGGGGAATAAAGATGTTTATATTATTATGAAACTGAGTTATTTCATTTTCAACCTTAAGGTTTACTATCTTAAGGTACTAATTGCAGATGGCCCATTTAACACACCAACTGTTAAAATTTTGCGAAGACACTGTCATATTATGTATTTTCTAATACACAATATAATGTACCTTATACACATCATTAAGTACATATACACGAAAAGGACATATTAACAAATAGGTACACATGAATAAAATAAACTAAAAAAGGTTGAAGTTTGTCAAACACTAGAATTTCAAATCTGATAAAAAGAAGGTCAATTTGTCACTAGATTAGCTCTTCTAAAGGGTGTCCCAACAAGAACGCAAGATTTAAATTTTAAATAAAACGCAGATATTTTAAAAAAAATCGTGATATCTTTATAATTTCGTAAAGTAGAGAGTATGAGGTTATCTATGGAACATACATCGGGCAGATGGCTGCCGCTGGTTTGCTGAAACATACGCGATCTTTCAATGAAATTTTCAATGACCGTTTTGCATAAATGCTGCGGTATTTCATTAATACAGCGTCCAATTTCCTTTTTAAGGCTTGAGTCGTCGTCGGCTTATTCGCATAAACCATCGACTTTAAGAAACCCCAAAGAAAAAGTCTAATGGTGATAAATCACATGATCTAGGCGGCTAATTCTGGTCTCCAAAACGTAAAATAACACGACCGGGACATGACTGATGCAACAATTCAATTGTTTCTCTGGTTGTATGACATGTGGCGCTATCTTGTTGAAACCACATGCCTTCCAAATCCATTTCTTCAATTCGAGGTACGATAAGACTGGTTATCATTTTACGATACCGAACACCATGATTGACTGTTTGCGCTTGACCTGGCTCATTTTTAATCGTGTAGCGCTCCATTTTTACTAACCTCGTACCTTATACTAACAAAAAATAACACTTGTTCAAATGTCAAACAATGATACTTCGAATGGCGCCAAATTTAAATCTTGCGTTCTTGTTGGGACACCCGTTATAAACTGGTCCTAACAAAAGACACATGTCTAGGTTTACACCGTTTCAGTACGGATACAAGTGATAACAACCAGACCATTGAACAATGGGTTCAATTCCCGGGTCATTCAAAGTATTATTAAGTACTAAAACAAACAAATGCACCTTACCACATAAAACACAAATCAGTAAGACCACCCAACTTGCTTTCAAAACCAAATAAATAAATAAACGAATAAAAAACAAAAATAAACGACAAAAAATACTCACAGATAAGTAATTCTTAGAAATTTGCGCAAACAATAGAAGCTAGTATTGGCGCTAACATAACAATTGGCACAGATTTGCAATAATAAAACGTAAAGAACAGCCGCCATTTTGAAAAAAAAAGAATTAAAAACAGGTAGATTTTTTTAAAACACTAGTTTCACTTATCTATCTATCTATATTATATAAAAATCAATTGCTGTTCGTTAGTCTCGCTAAAACTCGAGAACGACTAGACCAATTTGGCAAATTTTGGTCTTGAATTATTTGTGGAAGTCCAGGGAAGGTTTAAAAGGTGAGAAAAATAATGTTTGAGGCGGTACGAAGTTTGCCGGGTCAGCTAGTCTCAAATAGAATATACACATACATAATATTTGTGACTGACTATTCACGATGGTGTCAGGAAGCTCAGGAGCTCTATATTGTAGTAGTAGACGTCTTGTGGCTGATACTCATGATCGATAGGTTTATAAGTATTGTCACATTGACCTTGACTCATAATCACGTAATCACAAGTAAAAGTAACAGGCTGCCTCTTTGGTCGAGTGCCGACTGCCGGACTAGGGGTCTCGGGTTCGATTCCCGGGTCGGGCAAGGCAATTTCGGTTTAAAAAAAACCCCGTAGGAGCACGTAATCTTGAATACCTCAGTAGAAATTAAAAAGTGCTATCCACTTTATTTTACATTTCTTTACCTTTCATCGAATATGCACATGTCTGGTCAGACAAGCAAACACACATCAACAGCCTATAAGTGGCCACTGCTGACCAAAGGCCTCTTCTCACACGGAGAAGGTTTGAGCATTAATCACTACGCTTGCTCAATACGGGTTGGCGATTTCAAACTATAATATAATTAGGAATTATAAGCTCGGGTTCTCCTCACCATGATTTCCTTCACTGTTAGTCAGTGGTGTCTAAGTAATCTTAGAAAGTATAGACAAGTATACCGATTCGAATTGTTTTTTGGCTTTTTCCACTACTTTTAATAATATAGTCAGCATGTTTAAAAAAAAGTACTTGGCTAGTCAAATAACCTATATACATAAACACCTAATACTGTTAGGAACAAAATTATATATTTGCAACTGTTTATTGCGAATTAACAACGTATTCAGCAAAACAATTGTCAAACATACAAGTTTTAATTATGTATTACAATTAGTATTGCAAATATATTTGAATGTCGATCACAATTATTAGGTAAAAGAATATTTATTAAGTTAACCTTGTAGCGGTCACACTCGGTATTTAAGGCCACAGCGGACTATTTACTTGATTTTGATGACGTTGAATATATTATATTTTTATGTAGAATAGAATCAGGCGTTACTTTGCGGAAATCCAAGCTACACTAACATTATGTGAAAATACAACACACTTTACTCCAATGAAAAATAATTATGTACGGTCCCGTGGGATAAAAAGTATCCGATCACCCATTTCAGATTATCCTGTATGCCAAATCGTTCAGTAGTTTCAGAGTAATTAACGAACAAACATCATTGTTTTTTTTTGGATGAATTTGTTTGGATGAATCAAACTTCTAGTTTATTTGTTTGTTCATTAGAGTAATAGTGATAAGGTAAGGGGTGAGTAAGAAATGAATACTACTGTCGATACTAAAAAATACTACCTGACCTGGGAATGGACTCAAGACAGTTTACTCACAGCAGACTTGCAGGCGCATCCGTGGTATCCTCAAGGGAAGTATAATTTATTCCTAGTGATTGCATAGTAGTGGTGATTTGACCGCATTTCCCACACAAACTCCTTGGGGAGTGACGACAGACTGGCAAATTAATTTGTGTGTGTCAAACGCTTAGCTGCGTGAGAAAATATTTTTTTTCGTCAGTTTATTAGTTTCAGCAATCGCAACTTAAGTAATAAATGGATTAATTAAATGTGTATTTAGATCACTTAATATAATATGATAAAAAAAAATTACTTATTTTACTGTAACGTGTAACGTGTTCGATTCTCGCTCGGAGCAACTCTTTTATGTGATTCACAAATTTTTGTGTCGAGTCTGGGTATCGTGTGTATGTGAACTTGTATGTTTGTAAACGCACCCACGACACAGGAGAAAATCCTAGTATAGGGCAACGTTTGAAAGAAATCCAGTACTTTAACATCATTAGAACTCAAAACGGGATATTTACTATGTTTATTAATTTTTATGACTTTCCGATATTTCTTATAAACATCCACCCGCATATACTCCAGTTCATCCGTGATCATGGCGCTTGCAACAGTGCCGAAATATCAGAAACTCGTAAAAACTAATAAACATGGTAAATATCCCGTTTTGAGTTCTAATGATGTTACTAGTGACCATGTCAGTTTAAAAACTTATATCCCGGTACTAAAGACCACGAAACGACAAATTAAGTTCCTATTCAGACGGCCAGCGGCGAGAGGGTTAGTAAAAATTCACTTGCGTCAATCATTCGTTCGTTACGTGTGTTTCATCCATAACATTTGTATACTAAGTACTACATCTCCATATGCGAATATTACACAACGGCTTCAAAACTAAATTGTAGACATTTTTTTTTGGTACCTTTAACCTATGCCAGGCTTGTAAGTCTTGTAACGTATGTATGTGTTTGATTCACCTATATTGAACTAACAGTTAATTACATGTATAAGTTTTTAAACTGACATGGTCACTTACACTAGTATTAGAACTTGAAACGAAATATTTACTATCCGTGATCATGGCGCTTGCAACAGTGCCGAAATATCGGAAACTATTAGACACAAATAAACATGGTAAATATCCCATTTCAAGTTCTAATAGGTACTAGTTACATGTAAGTTAGTCTATTAACCCGTCATGTACCGAAACGCGTATCCACGCAAGACACAATGTATTTTCTATTGTGTCTTATATTCGGTATATAAAAGGTTAATACAGCTAGAACTAGTTATACTTACTTTTTTTATTTTATATTTTTCTAACTAATTGATAGTGGATCATAAGTTACAGGTGTATACGGAACACTCCCGTAAAACGATTTTTTTTTTTAACTAATCAGAAAACTAACTAACTTGTAACTAAACTTGGTTCAAACAGAACGCTCTCAAGCGTCGCTGGTGATAGTAAAAAAAATTGGACTTACTGCCGTACTCAGAGTCATTTGATGTTTATTAGCAATTGTTTTCGGAACAAAATCAAAGCCAAAACGTGTATTTTCCTCTTTAAACTAATTTGAACACTACAAATATGGCATTGCAACAACCGCGCCGCATGTCACTTTTTAGTTTTCGATTTTCGTTGAAATATTTAGTTGTAATTATGCTTCTGTAGACGAGTAAGTACTACTTGTAGTTACATTTAAGCCATATAAGTGATCGCCATTCAGTTTATTTGTCTGAGGATTAAATGGTGAGATATTATGTTCTAATAATAAAGCCAATAATGGAGCATTGGCATCAAACAACATTCACATAATTGTAGATACATATATAAATACCAGTTATTAAGAACAGATATACATACAACAATGTATTTAATATCATTCCTAATTAAATATGTAATAAAACTTGCAGTTATCTGGTGTATAAACAAGTCTATGACACAGTTGTAGACTATGACTTAACTGGACATAACCTAAGACAATACTTAGTTTTCGTTCGGTTTGATAAACTAACGCCCGAATACTGAAATGCTACTCAATTTTAAGTTGTACTTAAATATCGTGCTATCTCTGTCATTTTATAAAGAATTGATAGGGACAGAACTAGTTTTGAGAGCGTCTTAAAATTGAGCAGCGTTTGAGTATTCCGACATAAGACTGATTACACATATCGACAGCCTATAAGTGGCCACTGCTGACCTAAAGCCTTGCATGGAGAAGGGTTGTTAAGAGTGGTTTTCCATAAGAGATGTGCTATGTAACTATGCTACGAATCTGTAATAGCTAAGCTATGCGAGCAAGATGCGCAGGTCAAGTATACGATGTATCGATAGTAGTGACGCCATGCATAGCACACATCATAGCAAGCATCCATAGCACGCATCTTTCCATATAAAAAAACATAGCTTAGTTGAGTCTGTTTCCACCAGTGCTAAGCTATGTCTACCAATAAATAAGATTGATCATCACACTTGCTTATTGCGGGATGACGATTTCAAACTTACCTATATAATTAGAAACTAAGCCCAGGTTGCCTCACGATGTTTTCCGTCACCGCTGGTCAATTGTATAGTTCCTTCAGTTAAATAATATGTAAAAATATGAAGTTACACAGTTAACTGTAGTAAAATTACAGAATCTCAGTTCACAAAATGCTCGCGCCACTGATCACGTAACCAAGAGTTCATGGATATCAAGAGATTACGTATAAATCTGTGAAATGTCAAGTTTACACGTAATTACACGCGTATGTGATACGATACACTTATTAAAATATCATAAACTTGATATAAATGGAGTGGGCTGTCGATGTGAAGCCGATCTTGCTTCGTGGTTTCGGACCGATCTGATTTTTATGATTTTGAAAATCTTTAGTCACTAAGTCAAGACTTGTATTAAAAGAACACGCACACAAACAAAAGAATACTGAATAAACATCATTACCATATTGTTTGAATAAATTAGTCATGTTTCATGGAAATTGAACGATTGGTTTTTGCACCTTGGATTATCCAGCGGGCAGTCAAAAGAAACATTATTTTTATCTAAAACTAGCTTACCAGGCAAACTTTCCTGTACTTTCACAAACAGCCAAATCGGTGCAGCTGTTTTGGAGTTTTCGCGAGACTAACGAACAAGAATTCATTAATAAGGATATTTGCACCTCTTACAAAGCAGACAGGCAAAAGAAACATCACTGTTCTAGCATCAACAAACTCTTTAATTACTAATTACAATTTAAATTCAAGCATTCCATACAGACTTATATCCAACCAACATCCACGACACACGACAATTCTATTTCCAATCCATTCCAAAAAAAAGCATGATACCCAACCATCAAAAACATTACTATCAGTCAAACCAATTCCTTGGGCCCTCCATCACTGTTCCCGAAGATACAAAATACAAACATAAATAAATAAATATACCAGGAGCCCATAAATCATAGGAGAACGATAAAGGCCGACCGTTAGTCCTAAATTCCGGAGTAAGCTGCTACGGTATAATCGCAACCACTTACAAGATAGGAATGGCTATAATAAGCTATTTGGTACCGAAGTACTAAACTTATGATGTATCGTTTAGCGGTACCTATGTAAGCTAGTCCACTATGTGGGGTTGGGAGTGGGACCCGTTAAACTGAGCGCTAGGGATGTGTTTCCAAATGTTTTTGTCGATGATTCTTGTTTTGATTTGGTGGTGGTAAGGACATACTGAGCTGGAGATATAAATTGCGTTGCGTAAGTCAAAAAATATTGCAATGTGGTAGATGTTCCATAATTAAAAGGGTTTTAGAAAATGTTATTATGTTTTTGCAATAATATTACAATGTTATTTCAGTGTGATTATTGGGATAGAGAAAAACACTGAGCAGTTTTTCATAAATAATTTGTGCAAAAGTTTTTACTGAATAATAAATTTTAAAAAATTTGACGTTAAAAATATTTTATTTAATTTTCAACCACGAATCACAAAATTCAATAATTCCTAGTACACCAATTCGAATATTCTCACTCCGGCACCATATTTAACAGCATCCAGCTAAAGTAATAAACATCGAGTATCGATAGTGCGCTAGCGCAGCCCGCGGCAGGATCAGGGATACGCGGCCACTGGCGCAGTAGGTCGCCGGCCCGTCGGAATGCGGAAGGGCGTCTTCTTAGCTACACACGCGCGACCATAGGATTTGTCCAACTCACGATAACTGTACTATTGATTGCGATCATTTTAAACCTCCTCGCGACTTCTGCTACCCTGGTACTTGTCGCGAAATTAATTAACATTGTTCACTAATTAAATATTTTTGAAAATGTCTGTTTCTTATAATGACTAACTAGTACAGTTTCCTTAAATGTACATTGTTTTATACACGACATTTTAAAGGCTTATGAAATTAAATCCAAAGGGCTCAGCCGTAAAGAAGTCAACAGGTAATAAATTTTAATTAGCGAACTTACAATCAGCAAGTTCAAAAGGTGAAGTTCGTTGCGGCCCTGGACATAAAAAATATGCATGAAAAAATAAAGCAAGTTCATACGCATGTATCGTTAAATTGTTTACAAGCCAAATATGGTAAATATGTGTGTGATTTAATGTCAACAAGGTTGAATGTCGCTGTCAATACCGGACAGGTGCCTTATGACCTTTCATTGTCGTTCAAAAATTTTGTCCTGCACTCAGCAACATGGTCGGATATTTATCAGGCATAAGTTTCATTGAGTTATTAAAACTATATTATTAAAACAAGCTGATGTGGTGGGGTATAATTTTATTTGTGCACAACAGGTGTCTTTATGCAAAGTGTTCGAGTTTCATTAGTCGTTACAAGAGTCAATGTTAAGTGTACATTATGTACGACTATTGAAATTGATACCTTATATATTTCTATAAAAATGTTCGGGATCAAATATACTTGTGGTAGAAAAATCTCCGGATAAATCTCAAAGGATCGCTCCCACGTGAGTCGGTGTTTAACGGTACCTATATAAGTAAAATCATTCGTAGGGCGTTCGATAAAAAATGGACCCTGTCCGGGCTATCGCCCAAAAAACCATAGTCCTGTTACACCAGGGTACTGACCTTCTGGGGTGGAACGACCTATTTAGATTGAATGGGGTCATTATCGGGTACAAGTCCTTGGACATACATGTTTATATTTTTTCTTTGAGTTTCTTTCTTGTTGTCCTTTTCTTATTTAGGAGTTTTAGCTATTTTCGTTAGAACATTTAATACTCAATACTTTATTGCTTTCCACATGTAAGGGTTAGGTGGTGAATTTTAAGGGTGATAGATAATACCATACCATATCCTTGTTAAGCCCCATTGTCAATTTTCGTGGTGCAATTTTGACGATTTTCGTCATACTTGTTTGTGGGATAACCGAAAATTCATAGTCCTTATAGTTTCATTGAAGCCTGTTAATGCAATAAATTCAATTTCGATGCAGGGCCCTTCGATTTTCTCATGTTTATATGTTCTGAATATATCCTATAACAGTTTTATAACTTCATTATGGAAGTATAATAGTAATATCAGCTGTGACATTTTTATGACTTTTTTTACAAAACTGTAATGTCTACATCTCGTAGATGGGACATTTATGACATTAAATTATAGCAGAGTGCTGAGTGACATCTTTTTTCTTTTTCCCTCTTGTTATGTAAATGTTTGGCACAATTAACATCAGTTTTAATTAAAATAATTCTATCAACGTCTACAATGCATGTAGGACATGGCAGTTTTTTGTATCTTTGCATTTTAATTGAAAACTTTAATGGATACTCAGGGCGTCCTGACATTATTATCGAAGGAACAAATAAAGGAGACATATTATGCCTCCTTTATCTAAAGTCCAGAACTTGAAATGGATCTAAAAGAAACCAACCATATGATTTCCAAAATCGAACAATCCTACAACCTCTGACCATCCAATTTCTTCGACTGTACGGTTGGCGCAGTGGCTAGGCAACTAGCTGCCGTACCTACCACGTGTCATGGGTTTGATTGTCGCACGGAACAACTCTTTGTGTAATCCACAAATTGTTGTTCTGGGTCTGAGTGTCATATGTATGTGAAGTTGTATGTTTGTAAACGCACCTACGTCACAGGTGAAAAATACAGTGGCGTTTAAAAAAAATTGAAATCGAAAGCGCCTGTCACTGCCGATCCCGACCATCGCACCAACCCTACAACCACCCAACACTTGTACAATCAACCAAAACAACAAAATAATTACAAATCCCACTATCGTACCTTATCTATCAAATGATTGCTTTACATAGAAAATGTTATAAAACCTCGCGTTAACATTTGTATTATTAAAATCTAGTAAAGCATGGAAATAATGAATGTTATAAGTCGCCTTTATTACTGTGTGCGTCGTAACATAAAGCGGCTTTATTGCTGTGTACGTAACATAGTCGCGGCTATCTTAATTACATTATCAAAATATGAAACAAACCGTGCGTTTTCGGTTATCCATACTTGTTCAATTGTGATTGTGTTTATAGTACTATTTGTTAGATGCATTTATTCTAGACCGCATGCTGTGTGGTGACGCCGGTAGATTTGAATGCATTTGTTGGTTACACCATTCTTCTTGCGGGTGTTAAGCACGTGTGTCCTTGGCACAAGGGCAAACCGAGTAATCAGTGGTCTAAAAATCTGCTTGAAAATTATAGAAAACTTCTCTCATCAAGAAGTTCAAAGTCCAGCAGAGTACTATCACGGGCTCACAAGGGTGAGACAAATTTGCAATCATTTGTTAAGTAAGACTGCCTGAGCAAATCTAACTGTCGTACTCAGAGTATAATCATTACTTAAGCCAGCCCTTAGCTATGTTTATTGGAACAAAAACGTAACTAAGGCGTAGTTTAAGCAATCATCAAATGTCTCTGAGTACGGCAGAAACTAAGTAAATACTTATCTTAATCCAAGAAACAAACTCGGAGCAAAACACATAGTCTATCTGGAACCCATTACATCAAGGAGGCAAGTCGAGATCAATAAATAAAATTCTATAAAATATTGCCCGAATATTATTTCATTACATATTCAGTACAAAGTAAGAACAAGTCAGCGTGGTACTACATATTATTATTTATTCTATAAAGTAACTAAAATTAACTCACACCTGCCCTCTATAACTCGAGTTATGTAAGTTAAACGTATTTCTTTTCATTAATCGATATATTTTGTAGCTTTTATCTCGATACCGCTGAGTTCTATCTGTTGCCCTTTTTGGAATATTACACAGACGCGTTAAATATTATTACAAGTATTTACATACCTACAATGTTTAAATTTTATCCGTTTCAAAACTGTTGAATACCAGGTGAATAATTTTGATCCTACCTCCTCTTTTACCAGTCTTAATCCAGCAACAAAGTCTCGGTAATTAGTTTGTCATTAGCTTCCGAGTTTGGGTCAAAACCATAAATGTATTTAATTTACCATATAGTGGTTGCAAGGAGAGTTAAAAATTCTGATGTGTGTATTCCAGTAACATTACAGAGGTGCACGAAGTATCTCAGACGATTTTTTTCGAAAAAAAAATGTTACTATCACTAAGCACACGGCCCAAAATGGCAGTATCTACTACAAAATAGAACTTAATCTTCCCTTTACTCATTTAGTATTCAAGTCATCGCTACCAGTTTAAAAGTGAATTAAATAAACTCTTGTAACAAACGAATGAAATTAAACGATAGCAAATGGCAATTAGCAGAGACAAATGTAGAGGCAAACCATAGACTATTAAAGTGACGTATCGCACTCAGGTGAGAACGCGCGGGAAAGTTAATGATTATGAGTTTTGGTTTAATTGAACAAATTAAATATATTTTATTGTGAATTATTTTACTTTCTTGGAGTGTTCGATGCAATTATTTACACTGCACGTGACGACGCACTTCTATTAATGGGTAAAGTCAATAGTTTGTACCTAACCTAAAATGTGCCTATGGATACAAACAGTTGTGGAAATTTTGATTGTGTATTAATGAAAACTTATTATCTAAACAAAGCTACAAATATAATAATTACAACAATATTGATCAACGTTCAAAATAAGAAGACAAAACGTAAGTTAATGAAGTAATTGGAAGGACAGCAAACCACTTAACGTGACAGGAAATCAATAGCTTAAACAAAACACTACCCCATGTTCTAAGGACACTAGAAAAGTATTCAAAGACTCACAAGGAAACAAGTCCTGGCTACACACGACAAGTTAAACTTCCAGAAACAAGTCGAAAATACCAGAATCAACAATTACATTGATGAGAAGCTCATACAGTGTTGTAAGAACATTCCTTTAACTACCGCATGCACCCAAATGTTCCCGAAATAATACCATTGAACGCATCTCTAGCTCGATCAAACGCTTTTAGTCCTTTACCGGTCCAATAAAAACTCCTATTAATTGCGTAAGCGTATGTAATAAACTTTTGGATTGGTTAAAAATAACCGAGGCAAACACGCCACCAGCCGACTCAGTATAAATTCTTAAAAAACATAAACTTCACAAGCACACGAACGTCGAAACGGCAATAAACGTAACGACCGAATTTTAAATGTCGATCGTAATGTCAAACGAATAAGTTTTATATTACAATTACCGCCAAATTTGACGTATGACGTTTGTGATTCGGATGCACGTCCTGAAATCTATGATTAGAACTGGATTCTAATGCACAAAAAATAGAGTTTAGTATGCTTGTGACGTGGGTGTGTAGTTGAATCGTTGTGGAGTGAGGTGCAGTGCGGCTAGGATATAGGTCATTGCTCCCCTAAACCTGCGGAGTAGTCAGGGCAGTTCATAAGTACTTCCATGTTTAAATTGCCCAAGTTGTGTATGGTCTCGGTACAGGATACCGACCGGCGTTACTTAGTGAGGACGAGTGACCATCCTGACTATGATAACATCACTATCTAGTTTGAGACTCGTTCCTCTCTAGAATGTACACTATAATTCTAAGAATGATAACGTTTTGGTTGTAGACAGGTTACTAGACTATTTAGTGTTTGATTTTGTTAAGGATTTAGTAGCTAAGTAGGCTACGAGTATAAGATAGACTGCATGAATATTCATTGCCGTTCGTTTATCTATCGATGCAATTATTTCATAAAGATGTTAATAGTTATCAATCTAGGTATGTGTATATTTATATATGTCTAGCACGATATTTTTCATTTTTCTTTCTTTCTTTTCATGTTAACATTTAACTTCAAAACACAACATTTCTCTCCCAAAATTTCTTACCCTTGATGACATATTAATAGCTATAAGACAACATAATAAACAGCTCCTAATTAAGTCAATTTTGGTAATAATTTACGTAGACCCATCCAAGATTTGAGTTCTTGTCCTCACATGGTTACTTTAATTAAAAACCATTATTTACAAGAACGCCGTCTGTGATGATAGTGATGACATGTTTATAGAATAGTAATATTGTTATGTTAAATAAGGAACTAGTTAGTTATTTGTTAATTTTTACGGATTTTTGAGATCCGTATTTGTATAAGATTATAGTCATTAAAATTTAATGTACTAAAATGTGTCTAACAGCCGTACTCAGAGGCATTTAAAGATTACTTAAACTATTGCTTAGCAACGATTTTATACCGAAAGCAATTATTAAGGACTGGGGTTAAGTTACCATTAAATATCTCTGAGTATGGCGGTAAGTACTAGTAAGATTAAATGAAGATTAACGAAACCAGATTAAAATACTTCCAGGGGATATACAAACTAACAAGCAACAAAATACTCATTCAAGAAATGTTGTCATAAAAAAACAACAAAGGCCATGATTATAGGTTCATTCTTAGGGTCAAGAGGTCCCAAGTCCTCACACATCGATGACAGGTAGCGCCACCTCCCACGATGTCCGAGAAACTATAAACTATCGGCGCCATTTTGATAAATGATCTGTCAAATATCTGTCAAAATTGACAGTTAAAATAAGTTTTAGAGAAAAAAGATAAAAAGTGGTATCTATTATTCCCATCATCTAAATCCTGTGATGTTTAGTCCACTGCTGGACTCTGGGCCTCCTCTTATGAATTTAAGACCTTTTTCCAAAATTATAATATGTTGTCTACCAACATAAGGCGGCAAAAAGTTACAATTTACACATAAATGTTTAAAATACCTGTTTTACGTTTCCACTCCGTTAATTTAAAATTATGGGTGACATTCGATTTTCAAAAATTGAAGTCAAAGAAGGTTTGCCGCAAAAAACGTTTAGATATGTTTCCGGGTGTGAAATGTGGTCGGAACATTTGGTTTCTGAACGCATTTGGCGAAGGAAAAAAAATAAGGGAAGCTCGACTCGACATTTTGTTCATATCGATTCCGTCAGTGCATAAAATGAATCATGATTATTAATAGAACTTGGAACATAAAACCAAAATGTCACACTTGTTTTTCGCTAGTTAGGCAAGTAATTAATAAGAAACTAGTCTACTGCCATACATTGGGAGTAGACTAGCCAGCCTACTTCAAGCCCAGACTATTGGTCAGTTAAATCACAGACCAAACACTAACTTTCCTGATCAAATCCAAAATCCTTTGCTCGAAAATCGAGCTTATAAATTAGTTTATAAGCTCGATTTTTAAAGGAAAGCGTGCTACGTTACTATTACTATTAGTCTAATAATCATCATATATTATCATCAGGTACAATCACAGGACGATTACTACTGAACATAGGCCTCCCTCCCTAGATCAGCCGATTGCAAGCGACCTGTATCCATCACCTCCCAGCTACCTCTTAAAGCCTAAAAATCAAATTCACGTTCAAGAATCGAGTCACATTGTTACCGAATTTAATCGAAGCAAGGGCATTGAAACAAAATGAATCTCTTGCGCAACTGCAAACTATGAATGCTGTAAACATAATCCTATGTTTATAAGCACTTCCGAATCGTTCTAGGGTCGGCTAGTATTATACCTAGATTGAAGCTAGCTATTATAGGATTTTATAGGTTTTGGATTCCTTTTCAAAGTTACGTCATGACAATATTTTGATGTTGAAAATTGCCGTGTGCTCTTTATGTCTTCCTATCAAGGATGTGATGCGCCATTTTTTATTATAATTTTCTTCTACTTATAATATTCATCATTATCTTATCGTTTATATTAATTTTTCCTCACAGAAAACTGTTAAAAATGCAACTTTTTCTAACTTTATCTCAACAAGTTTGATCAATGAAAATTAACTCACACAAAATAATAAATGACAACATCATTTGTAGGCTAAATAATAATAAAAACTTAGACTTAAATATTTACAACTTATAAATTAAAATTGTAAGAAAATAAAAAAATTAAGAAAACAGATAATACTACATCATTTGCACATTCCTCACACATTTTTCTCCCTCATCCCAAACCAAATGACCGTCCTATTTAAAGTCACCACAAAACCTGCGCCCACGCAACCCTAAATCAGTTTCGTAATCATAAACGTTTCCGTGTAACATGGCGGTGTTTTTGCGACGAGTATCACGTGTAGGGGTACGCGTGAGAAATGCATCTTGTATTCTAATCAGGTTGTTGCTTCCTCTAGTTCAAGACTAGAGATGTTATTCGGTATCGTAACTGTATCTGAAACTATCGGATCTGAAATAAAAAATATCCGGATCCGATGTAGGAGTTTTGGAGGATTTAAGGTGTGCAGTCTAAATAAGATTTATCCTAGCTAGTTTCCGATTGTCTACTTATTTATGTCTACAGAAATCGTCTAAAAGTAACAAATAAACCGCAATAATTTAACATTCCTAACCAAAACCGATATAACACTTGTCGCGTATCTGTATCTGGATCCGAAACGTCGTGTCAGTGTCGTCCCTACTCAGAACTGTCTAACATTACATAACTGCGTACGCGCATAACGGAAATAGTGTAGCAACAAAGACTTGAGATGATGTACTAGCATTGTTTTGGTGGGTACCGAAGATACTATGGACAGTGGTATCTCTATAGGCCAGCTAGTGGACATTTGACTGTTTAAAGTGTAATAAGTATTAGGTAGTAAAATAGGGATGATGACGAGGTATGAAAATTAAAAACGTATTTAGTCCGTTTTTTATTCTGTCACATAAGATAAAACTCCTGGTAGTGGGAACTCCTAAACTTTGATTCGTTTCTTCCTTCTTTAATTCCATTGCAAATACATCATCTCTACCTATAAATCGTACCTAAAGGTGGCGTCAAGTGATATTTCAAATCAATATATTATCTTCGAAAGTATTTGTTTCCGTAAGAAAATACGTGTCTAATGTTTTAAAACAATCTTCAAAACGGACATTCAAATAAAAATTTGTCATCTACCCAATTGGCTATCTATTTATTAATTTATAATTTAATATAATAGATAAATAGGTGAAACATATTAAGCCCTATAAAAGGTTTGGTTTTGCGTAATCTTAAGCCAAACAATAATGAGTCCGTTAGATCCGTATAAATAATAACTTCCTTTATGAAAGCTATTTCTTAAAATATTCTAAAGGTGTTTAAAGAGTGATAAGACTACATTCGTAGGTACACACTGAAAGTGAAAAAATATGTAAAATTATTTCAATAACATTTTTAATAAGATCTATAGACACAGTTATATCATCAGCATTAAAAAATTCTTTAAGTATATTTACATAACATTTATTTAATTTTAGTGTAAAAATATATTGCGCATAATACACCCATTTTTCAGAGAAAACATTATTTAATGTTTATTTTTCATCCATAAATAGCATAATTAGTTCACTTGTACCAACCAATTTTTAGCACGTCAATGCATCTGTATATATATACATAACTTACAGTTTGTCTGTAGATACAGTTATGTACCGTTATTATAATATTTAATTAGCTGTTCTTAATTATTTTGTATTTTCTCTATATTGATCCTAGTTTGACATAATTATGTAAAGCAATACAAACTCATTGCCATATTTTGTGGTAGGACGTGGCCACGTCCCACTGATGAAATGTTTGTGTTTTATTACATTTTATAATATGTAGGTAATTAAGTTTATTTCAGCACTTTAAAGATAAAATGTTCAGATACTTAGGGCCTGGTTATCGTGTAGTCACGTGTGTGAAATGTGAAACTGCAGGTATGTTTGTAAATGCATCCACGACACAGGCGAAAATACTAGAGCGGGGCGTCGCTTACCAACTTCATTTGTTTTTAAACCTATATTTTTGCCCGTTAAAATCTTGCTCCGCACATTCAAGTTCACATGCGTCAACAATTTGAGGATCGAACCCGCTGTACGTGGCACCGCAGCCAGCTAGCCACCCATCTTGCCAACAAGTCAAATACCTATATGTACTAGACTTAAGTACTGTCTACTGCTGACCATAGTTATGTCTCTTAAGAAAATAGTAATTATAATAGCATAATCTCCGCACTAGACAGGCGGTCTGGAGACTACAGTTAAGTCACTAGGGGATGCTAAATGACTACGTACTAAATGGTACATATGTTCAATTCTAAAACAATTAGCACCTGATGCAAATAGTGCACTGTCATGAATGATTGATACGTGCAGTTCGACGCATCCGGTGCAATCAATCCTTGTTATTGAGCCAATTTCTCTTCCGACTTCAATAATACCTACTTACCTAATTGTACTTTGGTATACTTCTTCTGTTTCTTTAATTTAGATGTGGCAAGTGCAATTGAGCAATGGTGATTAATGCTCAAACCTTTTCCGTGTGAGAAGAGGCGTTTGGTCAGCAGTTGCCATTAATAAGTGCTGTTGATGCACCAGTAAGTGCAGTAAAGTTATCAGCTGCTAAGTGAGATTCGATTATTTTTATAGAAAAATAGCAGACGGATGGTAAGCAATCGTCGCCGCCCATGGACACTTGAAACACCAGTGGCGTTATAAGTGCGTTGCCGGCCTTCTTTTAAGAATTTAAGAGTTGTTGGGGAATCAGATCATGAGCTTGTTGTCATACAACAGGTACTTACATCAAAATAGGTATTAAGGCAGCTACTATTTCGAAAATCATAACCTTTTGGACGAAAAAGGTTCACTACGAGGTGACAAAAGTTATATAGTTGTCATATTTTACACACTTCCAAAACAAGATAAATATAAATAAAAAAACCATTTTTTCAAATTTCGAACGTCACGTTCCATTCGTTTAGCGATTTTTTACCAAAAAGTATCATCTGCTGCGCTTGTATCGTTAATCATAGAGTTTTTAAACGCATCCCGCACAGATAAACATCTTGTCTATGGGTAACGCGAAAAATTAAAAAGATCGTGCGTAGCCGTTATAAATGATTTATTGGATGCACACTGCAGAAAAAGGTGGAACCAGATAATATGATTGGAGTGTTACTATGTATTTTTAGTGCTTTTTAAGAAGTTATTTTGTTAAACATCAAACAGTCTTGTACCTACCTACTTCGTAGAGAAGAAACAAGGGTTTTGTAAGTAGAACATGCTTATCATTTAATTATATAAGTTTTGTTAAATTTAAACCTGCAAGAAATCTTTTAATAATCCAAAATCAATAGTTATTTACAATTCTTGAACACGAAAGTTTTTGAACAATATCGGTCTATTTTATTAAATAACTTACTGACCCAGCAAACTTCGTACCGCCTCAACATTTTTTTAAATAAATAATTGGATGAAAGACCAAACTTAGCCACATCGATCCAGCCGTTCTCAAGTTTTAGCGAAACTAACTAATAACAATTGATTTTTATTTATATGTATTTTATAGAGATAATTTACCTACTACGATCTTATCATAGAGTGACAGCACAAACGTCAAAATTAAAAATTAACGGTAAAGGAACAAAAGAACAATTTGAATTAAATATTTATATGAAGCCAAGGTGTGTCAGAATATAATGCCTAGGTTATCTAGCCATAATCTAGATCCAGGCACTGACTAACAGTAGGCTACAAACAAGCTGCAAATACCTGAATAATGTACCTACTACTTATGTTTGAGTTTTAATAAGTTGTCAATTATTAGTTTTTTAAACGTTTTGTACCTACACACCGTTGCGAACTACGGACAATTAGTATTATTTAAGTTTTGTAAAGAATTTATATTAGCATGTATCCTACTATAATATTATAAATGCGAAAGTTTGTATGTTTGTTTGTTACTCCTTTACGTCAAAACGGCTGAAGAGATCGAGATGAAATTTGGAATAAAGGTAGATTATAGTCTGGAATGACACATAGGCCATTTATCATACAGAAACACGGTCGAAGCCGCTGGCAAGACCTAGATTTTTTATACAATTGAATTTGCATCAGCAACAATTTTCTAACATGTTTTAATACATGAAAAACTAACTATAGCCTCAGTTGGGAGTAAAACTTATTAAGATAATTACAATTACCTCTTTTAAATATTAAACAGTACGTAATAAAAGAAAGTAAACATACTAAACTCTTAAACTCCAGTTAAATATAACAACAACGCTCTTAAACCGAGATTAAAGTAGGTTTAACTAAAGATTGAAGTACCAGGATAACAGAAACGCAAAGAGGTGTCCGTATCACAACCGCGCGGTGTATTAGGAAAAACGATAAGAGCTCTGTTTAGAGGTCGTGTGACCAATAAAATGATTACAGTTTCATGAAGAATACTTTTATAAAGAAAGAAATAACATTTATTTAGTATCAGGCTTATCTGGCTCTGCCGGAGTGATACTACAGCGTTACAAAAAACCGACGTGAAACAACGCAAGCGTTTTCGTTGTGTGTGAGGAAACTGGAGGCCCAATTACCCCACTTCCCAATTTTTCCAATCGTCGATTCCCTAACAACCCTTAAATTCCTTACCCCCAAAAGGCCAGCAACACACTTGTACTTGTTTCGACTGTCCATCGGCGGCGGCGGCGATTGCTTACCATCAGGTGATCAGTGTGCTTTCAAGCTCGCAACATTTAATTGCAATCGTTTAACAGACATTTAATTATGTAGATACAGCTACCAGCACATAAAACTAAACCAACTTGTCAAGTAAGATTATCAACTTTATCACAAAGTAGTAAAGTTTAAAATCAATCAAATAAATTACGTACCTACTTACACATACACACACGCTTACGTACACGTGATTAGGAATATTGTAATGAAACTAGGAATTACAAGTGTTTAACGATATTATAGCTGGCCACAATGTTTATTTCAGAATTATTTTAAAAAAGGAACGCATGGCATAGAAACTTTGTGGAGAAGGTTCCGATTTGAAAAAAGAACATAGAACTTGAATAATTTTAGAAATTTGATCAATGCAGTGTTTGATAAATCCATTTAAGAAGAAATAAAACGATTAATAACTCCTTTTCGCACCGCAACGGAAAATTAGATATGTATTTTTTCGCGTACATGTTTTGACTACACGGACGACGTGATGGCTGGACAACTAGCTGCCGTGCAACGGGTAGCTGGTTCGATTCCCGCACGAAGCAACTCTATGTTATACACAAGTTGTTATTTCGGGCCTGAGTGTCATGTGTATGTGAATTTGTTTGTTTGTAAATGCACCCACGACACTGGAGAAAATCCTAGTGTGGGCAATTATTAAAAAAATAATGTACATCACATTCAACAATTCCAGGCTATTTACATAATTACTGAGTAGGTATTTTGAAAATCAACATTCCCTATAATATTAACCTTACTCAGGAACCAAATCTGACCAAATCCCTTTGCTTAATAGTCAGACTTGTAACTAGACATTACAAGTATATTTAAAATTATAGTTTTTAAATAAATGTTTTATCGCGAACGAGTAAAAGGTTTAATTCGAATTAGGTTTTCATTTCGTTTTCTCATTACTTTTATCGAAGTAAAACGTATTTATTTGTTTAATACCCTGTTAGTTACATCGTTATTTAAAGATTTAATCTAGATAGCTTTATATAATTAATGCTTAAATAGGATCGATTGAAAATGTTATTGAATCTAAAATTCATTATTATAACTTTTATACGCGTTCCATGTGCCGTGCTTAAAAATAATGAAAATAAAACTAATGAGTATACAAAGAAAGTTTCTTTGGGAAAGTTCTTTGTAATCATGATCGCGTCTGGAATCACGTGTTTAAATATCCTTCACTAATTACCAGTCACCCTATATAATACTATATAATTGTAGCCCTAAATGGCATTTGGCTTATAGCACTGATTACAATACGGCATAACAGCGTTGGATGCTTGCATTATGCTTGGTGTGTGCTATGTACCTATGCATAAGTACACTAACTAGGGGTAAATACAGTAATTGTATTAACACCTATATTAAGCATCAAATTACCCGGCTATTCACATACAAAATGGATCTCTATCCAATTATTATATAGATGTATTATTATAACAATCGAGAATCTAAAAATACCTTATCACATTAATTTTATAACTATAACACACATAGGTAAATACAACTCTATAACTAATGATATTCTTATTTCAAAATTTAAAAAAGAACCACTAAAGACAAAACCGGCCATCTTTTTGGTGCAAATAAAAAAAAAATAGCTCCCTTGTCCATTCCTGTACAGCCAGTGGCACGTGCCTCGAAGCATATGTTTCTTAATAATTACAGAACTACTAGCCATGTGGTTTTAATTCACACATTCACATACACTTCACATAAACCTTATCTTTAAAGAAATAGAGGTTATATTCCCTTGTTTTGTTGTCTAATTAAGTTTGTTACAACTAAACCTAGCCGGATACTAGATCACCTGTACAAATTAATGCTCGAATGTTGTGTCTTATGATGCTTTGCTATTATTAAAAATGGCTCAAGTACTGAATTTACATATCTAATCGACGTCTGTAATGAGAACTATTCTTTGAATTAAGTGCAGGAATTCATTGTAGATTAATATCCTACGCCCGCGGCTTTGACTACATTAAAAATACATAAAAGTATAAATACTTCTTAATATCTAAGTTATTTTATATAACATCTAAGTATAATTATGTATGCCAAATACTGGTTTGTGACGTCACGATTATTTTATGTCTACTAGCAGAAGAAATTCTCAGAAATGATCTAAGAACGTAAAATAAAAAATATGAATGAATGAAGACGTAAATACCTTAAAATGTTTAAAATTCAAAGTTCAAAGTCAAAATAATATCACGAGAAAACAACCCGAAATATTGTCGCATGTATTTTTAGGGTTTATGTGCAAGGCTGTATTTACTAAAACTCCTCTGTCCGTCCGTCTGTCTGTGTGTCTATATTACTGGTACAGTTATCAGGCTGTAACTCATACTTAGACCATCCCGGAGCTGCGGACTGCCTAGCGGGTTACCAGGGATCCAGCTCGAAAAGCAGGAGTAGGAACGAGGTGGTTTTTAGTCAGTAAGAGCCTGACACTCCCTCTCGCCTCGCCCAAGGCAGGAGAAGTCATTGCATGATATTTCCCTCTCAAAAAAAGACCTAGACCAAGATGGTAAAACAGTAGAAATGTTTTATTTATGACACTGCTAATAACAAGAAATGGGTATTGTAGCTAAGAAAAACAAACGAATTGTTTTATAGATATGAATACGGAATCCTTTCTGCGCCAATCCAAATCACACTTAACCGATGTTTATCCTTTTTCTCTTATCAACAGTACAAAAAGACCTACCAAATCAACTTTTTAAATTATTATATCTGTGACATGTAATGTAATGAAGTGGCAATAATCGTAATATTCATAACTTGGAGAGTCCGTCGCGGCGGCCATGACATTTGCACGACAGCTACCGACTACAAATTGCACCCATAACCTTATTACACTTTAATAAACTCAGAGAATATCGATTCATTATTTTCACTCATATTGAAACTGCAACTAATTCAATTGGGATTGGAGTTAGGTATGGTGGAAAACTCTTTACGAAACTGCACGGTTGGTTCGGAGATTTTTTCCACCTCGTGTGAATCGAGAGGGAGAGAACCACATCGTTCCTACTCCTGCTTTGAGCCGGAGCCCCGGTAAACTGTTACGTTATTCGCAGCTCCGGAACTAAGTTCAGACCTTCACCGGTAATTTCTAATCATTCTTCTTGTTTAAAGCATTACAAAAGTTAAGTATTGCAATGTTTACAAACTAAACTATCATGGGTAAAGGAAATTCAACATCGTTATCAAAGAGCACAATCGACGGAAGTACGTTTTCCCACTTAATAAGTCAAATAACAGCTCGCTATGAAAACCAAAACTATCGTATCGTACATTATAAGAACATTAACAGAACTATAAAATTAACACTAGCTTATGCCAGCGAATTTGTCCCTGTTCATCATCATCACCATCATCAGCCGAGAGACGTCCACTGTTGAACAAATGCCTTCTCCTTAGTCCCGTCCGTGTGGGATAAAAAGTATCCTATCAAAATAAAGTCAGCTTATACCAAATTTTCGCGTGGGATAAAAAGCATTCTGTCACTCAAGTCAGCTTATACCCTGTCTCATCAAAATCCGTGCAGTAGTTTCAGTATAATTGACGTACAAACATGCAAATAAAAACACTTATAATATTAGTGTCATGTTGTTGGTCAATAGTGTACGATTTCAAATTAAATGCTAGATGTTCCATCTTACATATTGACTGATCAATTCTATTTGTGTCGAAGTCTGTCTTTAATGATAGGATACTTTAAGTAAGAAGCTACTGGTAAATGCTTGTTAGTAATATAGCAATAACCTAACTCCTAAGTCTACCTCTCTCCCGGAGCTGCGGACTGCCTAGCCAGTTACTGGGACTCCGGCTCAAAAAGCAGGAGTGAGAACGGGGCAGTTTTTAGTCAGTAAGAGCCCTCTGACACTCCCTCTCGCCTCGTCAATGGTGCAAGAAGTCATTGGATGATTTTCTCTTCTAAAAAATAAGTGTACCTCTCTATTACAAGCGTTAACTAAATTAAAGTAAAACGCATTTTAAAACAACTAAACTACAGCTCTAATATAAACCAGGAAAATAAAACAATTAACAAGCCGCTCCACAGAGTCAATGAACCGATTTGAAACACATATGTACTATATAAAGTGTTATTTTTTCGATAAATTCGCCTGAAACTTGATTAGAGGCTATTCACCTTCACACCACATAGAACACGAGATAAGAATGGTAAACGTGTTTCATAGCATTGCTTTAATACTATTAAATAGACTTAAATTCTCGATTACTCATTTATCAGGTTAAATATCCTGCTTAATATATTGTTTGACAAATGCACTTATAAACACAATTTGAATCTAAGTACAATAACGTTAATGAATGAAATCTCCACCAAAATAAATGTTAGACCTCTCTTACGCACCTTCTTCTTTTTTTATGAGCTGGTAAACGAGCAGACGGATCACCTGATGGTAAGCAATCGCCGCTGCCCATGGACACCCGATACACCAGAGACGTTACAAGTGCGTTGCCGGTCTTTTGGGGGTTAGGAATTTATGGGTTCTTTTGGAATCGGAGTTGAACATATTAGGAAGTGGTGAAATTAGGCCTCCAATAACCACACTCACACAACGCAAGCGTTGTTTCACGTCGGTTTTCTGTGAGGCCGTGGTATCACTCCGGTAGAGCCGGCCCATTCGTGCCGAAGCATGGCACTCCCACACTAATTTTACGTCCTTTACTCCTCCATGCGAGAAGAGGCTTTGGTCAGCAGTGGCCACTTAAAGGCTGTTGATGTGATGTGAAGGTAAGACTCCGTACTACTACTGGACTTTAAAAAACAATTGACAGACGAGAGAGTCCTCAATATTAAAGACGTGATAGGTACACGTAAAACAAAAGTTCAACAAGCCACGACACATTTCACAATTACCAATTTAAAATAAAAGATACCAAATAATTAAAAATAAAGCAAAATGTCAGATCAAACATTGCGACACCGCTTGTAAGCCGTGTAAGTAGAATTGTGGGTCAATCAACATAACTTTGTATCATATTCTTTGTGTTAAATACCTTGCTTATGACATTGAGCAAGAGATCAAAAGTGTGACTGTTCTTTTTTTATAGAGCCAAGCCCGCCACAACCTCCCATACCGCTGCAACTCCTGTAAGCCAGGATCTACAGTAGATACAACCATGAAAACACCGGAACACTGAACTCCGGCGCGTCCCAGGGACATGAATGATTGTCTTGGATTCCATAACGAAATAAATCAGAAGAAAATTCTGCAAATCTCTAATTGAGTATACACACACACACACACACAACTTCACGCCTTTTATCCCCGAAGGGGTAGGCAGCGTTGCACATTATACAATGTACACCCACTTTTCACCATTTGTGTTATAAGTCCCATATAATAGGGGGTGAGCCTATTGCCATAATACTGGGCACAATTCCAGACTCCGTGCTACTACCGAGAAATTTTCGAAAAACCGAAAAAAGCCCAGTAATACTTTGCCCGACCCGGAATCGAACCCGAGACCCCTTGTTCGACAGTCGCACTTGCAACCATTCGACCAACGAGGCAGTCTAATTGAGTATATAGTACCCTAACCAAATAAGGCCTATGCCCCAATAAAGCCTATTTTGAAAATTTCCCTCTTCCCGATGTCAAATGGTCGCCAAAGTTTGTAGAAGTGTGCATGCACATTACTTAACTAATTTGAGCACAGCAAGCAACCCGTGCCGCGATTATGTTAGAACCTACAGACGAAAACAATCACGACGTGGAGCGCACTTTAGTTTTTATAAAATTCGAGTAGCGTAAACTGTTAGTATTTTTATATTTATCAGTATACGACGTGCCGTGTTTTGTCTGTATGACAATTATACATTTAGCCATCTCCTCACATTAGTGAAATAATTATAATATCGGTGTATTTCATATAATCGTTGTTTTGTTTACCTATGTGCCATGCCCTAATAAAGCCTACAAAAAAAACGTGTAGGCCTTATTACGGCATAGTTGTTTTTCAGTAATTTCAAAGAAAACGGATCACCAGCTTCTGTCAAAAAGAAAGCCAATGGATTTTGCAAAAGATGGAAAACGCTGTTAAAATGGTAGAAAGGGGTAAACGGGGTGAATAGATACAGAAAAGGGGTGAATGGATATCGGGAAATTCTTCATAGTATCTATTCACCTTTCGAATTTTATACACCCTGTTTTACCCGGTAGGCTGCTGCAGCCAGATATAACATCCAAAGAAGTACGCATCATCTAAAGAGTGGTTTCCACTACACGAAAGCTAGGTCGGTCGCTAAATTGGCTACAGAACAAGAAGTTATTCTCATTCGTTTGACTGATGCTGGGGTGCCGATGACTTCAAAGATGTTACTTGGGTATTACATGATGAGAAACTCGTTTAGCCTGATGTATAATGACAAAAATTAATTAATAAGATCTCATTACATTTATTATAAGCATTGACAAAGTTTTGTTATAATTAAGAAGTTGAATACTTACTAGTTTTTATTGAGGCCTTATTAAGACATAGGGTTCCCAATAAGGCCAAAGTGACACTTTAGTTATTTGTGTTTATAAAATTGTAAATTTTGTTTCTAAAGCCATTTTGATTCCATTATTACAAAGTTTAATAAATAAATATAAGATTTTGAAATGATCAGCCCATTGTCATTTTAAACCTACGAGCTAGGCGGTAATAAAAATAAGGTAGGCCTTATTTGGTTAGGTTACCTTACTTAATTAATTATCCTCAATAACCAGAGCTTGTAAGCTGAAGTATGAATCTAACGCTAGTTCAAAAGGTTTAGGTTTATAAAATACGGTGATGCTCGCGATGACTGATTAATGTTGATGAAGCGAAAGAGGTATGTAAGATTCGTAGCAATTGGCGTTCAATCATAGGCAACAGGCGTAAAGCTCTTCTTTTCCAACAAAATCAAATCTTATTATAACAATTCAGCTAAATATTAAGAAGACCCAGTCAAGCAATACATCATTTTGTTTAAACTTAAAGCCTACATAATGCAACATTTTTACAAAAGAAAAAAAAATGCGATCGAAACAATTTTTACAACTGACAACAATTAAACAAACGACGTTCTTAATTCAAATAATTCTAAACAGCCAGCAACGATTCGAATTAACCGATTAATTCGTATACTTAATCGATTTTGCACATCGTTCGGTTCGGCCCTTGTTAGTCTAAGCACAGACTATATAAGGGTAAGGCAAAGATTCCTCACATCCTGCCAATGCATTTTTGAACGCACGACATGGCGACAGCCGTCCTCACCGGTAGCACATCAAGATACCTCAAACTGTCAACAGTTTTAATCAATTTTGAACTATATACTTTTACGATAAGGTGCATAATTATTGAAACAATTTTACAGCTTGTAGTAGCTTGATCTGCTGGTACTTTTATTTTGAACCGTTTAAAATACAAAAGAGATTTGTTATGTATATTTTAAATTTTATCCCGAAAGTGTATTATAGAGATATTCTGTGATTTATTAGGTACTTTTCAGAGGGATACCTACATAATTTTTTAATCTAACTCATAAACAACACAAAACCATATTCAAAAAACTTAACAAGGTAAATTTTTACATAGAAAATGCGCCAAAACTTAGGAAAATTCCAGAAAAGTTCACGGGAAAAAATAACAAAAAAACCTATGGACGCGACGTTTTTTCAGAGGCAAAAATACCAATCCGTTTATTTCGAAGCCGAGGGCTTTCCCTTTCATCTCCTTACAAGGTAACACTCAAGATAGAATTTACGTTGCGTGCCATAGTAGACAACCACCAGTACACCAGACCTAAGTCCAGAACTCGCTGCACAAACCGCAACTCTATCCTCATAGTAATAAAGTAACAAATGCTCATGTGTGTCTTCTGCAGGGGTCTTAGAATTCTGGTCGGGATCACCGGCCGGAGTTGCAAAGGTTTTGATCAGTTTTTGTGGTGCAAAGGATATTTTCTTCTCAAAGTCGATAATAGGGCGATTTGCTTCAAACTCAATTAGGTACAATGTGGTCGTTATTGTATGAGTGTTAGTATTTATAATCTAGCAATAAATTAAATCAACGCTGTCACTCTCTATCTGTAGATACTTAGTTTTACTTGGTAGCTTCTCTGGCCAGTTATATTTGTTTCATTAAATTAACGGGCCATAGGCTAGCAATTGATGAAACAGCGAGAAGCATAATTTATTGCCAAAATGTTATTTTTGATCAATAGTTCTCAAGCAGTTTCTTTGCCAAGTGAAGATGATGGGGATTATTATCCTATCTCACACGACGTGGATGCGTAAGAGAATCTAATTGTTTACAATTTAAGAAGGCGTCTTCAGCCTAAGAAAAAACATTCGGAAAGTCCACAACTCAACCAATAACACAGTCAAAGGCACTAGAAAAACGTGATAAAACTTCAAAATTGGATAGAAATATTCAAATATATCAATCTAAGTGCTAACATACTCGTAGAAAGCACTAAACTAAACCTACCTACTTTGTATGAATCACAATGAAGTATGGCGTCAGACCATTTTAGGTAAACACGGTTGAGAAAAACCTCCTTACGTGTTCTGCACTCCTGGTACTTATACAGGGTAACATAGCATAGCATCACGCTTGTTGTTTTTCTAAGGAGTAGGTAGAGTAAAGGTGCTTTTCGAAATTTATAAAAGTAACGTAACAAACCTATTACATGAGACTTACAACATAAATTGTAAAAAGTGGGTGTACAAAATGTGCCATCGAAGATTAAAGGTGTGACGATATACCTAAAAAAATAATGTAACAAAATATTTATTTATTTTTGAGGGAGGAAAATCATCCAATGACTTCTCCCGCATTGGGTGAGGCGAGAGGGAGTTTCAGACTCTTACTGACTAATAACAACAATTGTTATTAAACTTTACATTTCACCACTTGTGTTACATGGCTTATGTAATATGAGTTAAATGTACTGTAATGTACTTACAAGATAACATCACCAATTAGAAGACATTTAAATCAACACCCACCTTTCGCTATTTATATTATAATAAATATCTATTACTGAAAATTCAGCTGTAATGCGACGTTTATAAGTATTTTTATTTTTGAATCGCGTATGTATTAAGAACTTGGATTATTTTAACAACGTATTTATTAAATTAAAACCAGGACAAAAAGGAATAATCAACCACATTAATCTTGTTAATAAAAAATACAATTACACTTTTGTAAACAAATACTTGAAATAAGTACTAGTCACCCTTGTGTAGTACTTAAAATTTATAAATAACTGTTTAATTCCGTAAATATGGAGACATTTCAAGAATAAGTATTTTAATACATATCTATTAATAAAATTTTTAGTAGTCCATTCTTAATAACATAAAAAATAACAACAACACTACAATATAAATATAACTTCAAGAACTAAGACAGGATTATTTTTTCAAAAGACGTCAAGAGATATCTTATTTATAAGGTGGCGTGACTTATGGCGTCAGTATAGAAACATAAATTAACTAAAAACAATCACATACCTACTAAAAAGTAATAGTAATGGGTTCTTTTTAAATATTTTAACAGATATACAAGTCAAAACTAATAATTATATCTACCTATTTTTTAGAATAGAACATGCCAGTTGTACTCGCGGCAAAAATAAAAAATTGCTCAAATCCATTAGTCAAGCAAACATAATTAATTACACATCGATACAGATACTAAACGATGATTAAAAGCACAGAAAAAATAAAAACCATACATCCTTTTTCCTTTAAAAAAAAAAGTAATTTCCAGCCCAATATGTAACAGTAAACAACTATTTAACACATCAATTTAATGATGCAAGAAAATAACTCTTTAGCTTATAATAATGGCGAATTTTGACAGAGGATCCATAACGGGCAATCCATTGTCTACAGCCGATGCGTCCGCCATTTTTTACTTGAAAAAAAAACTTATCAAACCCTTTCTATTTGTGGACATCTGCCGAAATCGATTTTGCATTTTTTTACACAAAAAAGGTAGCGGGTGCAAAAAGGTACCTACGGCTACGTTCCAATAGTTTTTGTGATCAACAATGTTTTAGCAAAACGGCAACCCTTTGATCAAATATCGTGGTGTAATCAGATTTCGGCATGTGCTATCTTTTTTTCTTAATTTTTTTTTCAAGAAACTCGATCTTGAGTGGAGTGTGCCAGTCCTTTGTGGCTGTCGAATGTTTGCTTTCGCCTATCGTCTTCCGTGAAAAAAAAATGGCACGAGTCTATTGTCAGAGTCACTTACGTTTCTATTCTATTCTCAACACATGCTGTGATGTAATGAAAGGGTTTTACGTCGGAAATTTAATAAAAATGCTCTATCCTTGCATTGAATCATTTAAAAAAATCCAATTAATATTTCAGCGAACACCTTTCGCAGATATATTAAAGGTAGACAAGCCATCAGATGTTAAAAAATAAAGTGAAGTCGTCAGTTTCCATAATTTTATTCTTTTAAAATTGGTAGTGGCGGCCAGTTTTCGAACCAGGTGATAGATTACACGAAAATAACTGAGATGAAGATCTTATTCTGCATTATTTTGCATAATTAGCTATTGTAAATTATATGACACGTTGCGAATAATCGGCTGTAATCGAGTTAAAAATGGGAGGAGGTTCAGTATGTCATTTAGGCTGCCTTGTTAATGAAGAAGTTTTAAAACCTCAATCGATGAGGGAGGAACCACTCTTTATGTGATCCGCAAATTGTTGTTTCGGGTCTGGATGTCTTGTGTATGTGAAATTGTATCTTTGTAAACGCACCTACGTCACGGGAGAAACTCCTAATATGGGACAACAGTTTAAAAAAATGTGATGAAACGGTTATAAGACAATAGTCTCGCTCACTCTACTTAAAACCAAATACGATACATTGATTCTATTGATTCCATTTTCGCCATAATTAAACACTACTAAATAACCTACGATATCATGCATAATATCTATCTGATCCTTCAGTATAAACATAAAACAGACCATGTCATGTCATACAACAGAATGCGAGTAAAAGATTAAGTTAAATCGTATTTTAAATGGTTTAAATGATAAGTGGTTTCTAAGAAGGAAGTAACGCATTAAACTCATGTTAGAATTCTAGACCCAATTGGTGCTTTATAGACTGACTAGAACCAGCTAGGTTTAATGATATTAGTACCTAGGAATCTAGGATAACATGCTTGGTAACATTATATTGAAGAAAATGTACTTATCTCAAACTTCATAACCGTACTTAAAATGCAATATAATTGGTATCTCGTAGAGAGATTTACCACTTCCATTGGTAAGCTATTTATTAAATGAGCAGACGGTTCTCTTAATGGTAAGCAATCGCCGCCCCCCATAGACACCCAAAACACGATAGGCGTTACAAGAGTGTTGCCGGCCTTTTGGGGCTTAGGAATTTAAAGGTTGTTGGGGAATCGGGAATTGTGATGATTGGGAAGAGGTGTGATTTGTCCTCCGGTAACCTCACTCACACAACGAAACATAACACAAGCGTTGTTTCACGTCGGTTTCCCGTGAGGCCGTGGCATCACTCCGGTCGAGCCAACCCATTCGAGCCGAAACACGGATCTCCCACACTTAAAAAAATAAAATTGATGCTTTAACTTTGAATCGTTAGTACATTACAGTCCCAAATCCATGAAGCTTTTATTAGATAGTCGATTTTCAGTAACCACATATATAAATGAAACCTTTTTTTGCATCCAGTTGTCTATTTAGTTTCCAACGGCCGACACAATCCGATCATGTGTCCGTATTTGCGAAACGCATTACGGCATGTCCCCATAACATTGACACAGCATTTATTTGTTTTATTTTTAACCCTTTTAGATACAGTACTGTTATTTACTAAACACATATTATAAGCTTTGAAGTCTAATCGTTATTGGTACTTTTAAACATTTGTCTTTGAAATTGTGAAAAGAAAAAATACTTTGATTCGTTTATTTTTTATGGAATTACTTTAAAAAGAATAACTGATATAGATAGCATTTACAGGAGATTTGGCATTGTAGAGACTTATGTTCAACAGTGGATGTCTTGGAACCTATATACCACTAGCTACAGCCGCGGCTTCACCCACTTTGCTCGTCTCCTACTGATCGTAGCGTGATGTGTTATATATATAACCTTCCTTGATAAATGCACTATCCAACACAAAAATAATTAATCAAATCGGACCAATAGTTCCGGAAATTAGCGCGTTCAAACAAACAAACTCTTCAGCTTTATATATTAAAATGTATAGAATATAGATATGATGAAGATAATATTAAGGGTTGATTTTACATATTTTCTCTACTAAAATCGCACTTTTTTTATGAAACACGCCGTAAACGAGCAGACGTATCACCTGATGGTAAGCAATCGCCGCCGCCCATGAACATTTGAAACACCAGAGGCGTTACAAGTGCGTTGCCGGCTTTTTGGTGGTTAGGAATTTACCTAAGGGTTCTTGTGCGGGAATCGGGGATTGGGAAGGGGGGAATTGGGCCTCCGATAACCTCAGTCACACAACGAAACACAACGCAAGCGTTGTTTCATGTCGGTTTTCTGTGAGGCCGTGGTATCACTCCAGTCGCGCCGGCCCATTCGTGCCGAAGCATGGCTCTCCCACACTTAGCATACATTTGTATGTAATTACTTATATTACCAATAATATACTCAGTTTATATAGTTCTCTAACATATTTACATTAAATTCGACATAACACCTGCCTTTTAAGTGTGTAAGTATCTACTCTTGAGTCCACAAGTACTTATTATACAGGTGGTGCTAAAGTTATCACCAAAAGTATACAGGGTGTGTCAAATATAGATTAAAGCATCTTGTGTGCTGATGGATAAAGGGGTAAAGGGAGGATAGGATAAAGGGGTAGATAGTATTTCTTTTCCTGGAGATAAACATAATGTAATTCTTTGTTATTGTTGTATCGTCACTCCTTTTATCGACTTCGTAGGTAGAGGTGCACATTAAGGCACGTAATGCCACTGTACAATGTACACCCACTTTTCACCATTTGTGTTTTAAGTTCCATGTGATAGGGGGTGAGCCTATTGCCATATACTGGGCACATCAGACTCCGTGCTACCACTGAGAAATTTTTGAAAAGTCGAAAAATGTCAATCAATCCTTTGCCCTATCCAGGAATCGAACCCAAAATCTAAAATAATGTAGTAGTTAACTTGCTTATTTAAGAAAATCCTACTTTCCACTAATTAATGCTACTTATAAATGCAAATGTTGTCTACATTAAACTTTTTTCTACACTCGATACAAGTAGACATTTGCCAAATTCTATTAATCTATTTCAGCCCCCTCCCCCTACCACGCTAAAAACAACAAAGCACTTGCTCTATACAAGTAAAGACATTTTTAAAATTCTAGTTCAGGAACCCCGCTAAGCTAAAAACAACAAAGCACTATCAAAATAACATGTTAAGCACCGTATAAGTGACAAAGAAACACATAAATTTCTCCACACCATACACAGCACACATAAACATCAACACCGATATTGATCCGCAAAAAAACGACATAAATAAACCATTACAAGCTAACAACCCACTTTCCCAGTGGGTCAAAGAAAATTCTATTTAAAGAAATGAACACATTCTTACAAATGATAGATGAATAGATCATCCTTCGCGGCCCATTAATGGATTATTTCAATATACTATTGGTCACCTGGTCATCTTCCCCCTTACCCCTTCCCCCCACGTCCCCCCGCACGTCAGGTGCTACTTCACCTGTACTTACTAGTCTTGTTTTGACAGGTGGCAGCATTGTCGCATAGGATTACCAGGCACGCGCAAATACCTGTACCTACATCGAAACGAAACTGGCAAACGGTTTTTGTCTATGTATTCTTTAAGTGGTGTATTTTTTTAGACTGGCAATACTGAGCACGTTCTATGCAAAACAGTAAATTAATGGTTGGTAATAGCGAATTTATTGGAGATCGAATGTGTAGTAGTAATTGCCTCTGGAAATTGGTCTGGATGTACTTATACGTGCTAATGTAGTTAGTAGACTGTGTAGCTTGATGTGCGGGGAATTATGACTTGCACACACTCGTATGATCATTATTTTTCTAATGATTGTCTCATTAGTTTCTATGGGATGTATTATTACCTAAGTATATGGAATTTTTGTGAACAAAAATTGCTCATTGCATTCTTGTATTGTGCTTGGCAGCTAACTGTCAAATTTAGGTGCATTCCTATTTCAAATGTGAAGCAAAGATGCGATTGATAAGAAAAACAATAAAATGTAACTTCAACGAAGTGTTATTTAAACAAAAGAGAGATAAAGAGTTTAAAAATCTAAGTATAAGCCAATACTACTAAAAAAATCAATTTCTTCACTGTTGAAAAAAAAAACACCATTTCAAAAAATACTATCTAAATTGACAAAGACACTGTCGGTACCTACATACTACAGTAGCAACCTATGTTACAGGGCTGCAAGACTTACGGAATCAGGTTCCCCGACACAATAGCGTCTGGCCGCGACGCCCTCTCAGGAATTCCTTCAAAATCTGGAAGTCTCATCAATATACCGACAAAAACCGTCACAAAAAGAGTCCTACCCGATTTTTATTTGATGGAATCCATCGGAGCAAGTATGAGATGCGAGGACGAACGTTTGCCCGCCAAACGGACCGCGTCGGCAAAAATGTGCATAATTGGCATCGAAATGGAGAAAAAACATTTCAAAAAGCGACCTCTAAACGTTAGGAAAAAGTGCTCTTATACAGGCTGTGAAGCATTCTCGAATGTTCTTCAGGATATTTTAAAAACACCATCTTTTTCAATCATAAATTCAATCCATATTTAAAATAATCTACAGTTTTCCTCTGTTTATGCAACCTGTATCTGTAACGGACTTACTAATACCACAACATTTTAAATTCAGAATCTGTTTTTTCCGTTATAAGAAAATCATATTTTGGATTTGTATTTCGAATTCTTGGAATTTTTTATTATTCATGCAGGACCTAAAATCAAAATGATCCTAAAACAACATAAAAAGCAAAAAAATCTTTATTTCTATAACTAATACGTATTACAATGATTAGCACCTAACTACCTATTATAAAGCCTAAATGAATGCCAAATTAAGGAAACCTAGACATTTTTCATGACTATTTCATATTAGTCTATATATTCAGGTGTAATTTTTAGAACTATTTATATTTCTTTAAACTGTTATTACTCTACATAAAGGAAACGTATAAAACCCAATCACGTGTCACCCCAAAACTGACATCTCCTGTATATCGATGCATTTCTATAAGGGATTGATTTATTCAAATCCAGAATCGTTTGATTGTCGGCCGGGCCGGAGGCAGGCACACGACTTATTTGTTTTTGAATAGCAATTATATTTTATTTTATTATAAAGGTATCTCGCATGATCCCTTAATGTCTAATTTCCGCGAAATTCGTCTCGGTTCAGTTAGCAACAAAAAGCTGAACATCGTCCATCGTTTTCATAAGATAATTGCATGATTATGATAAACTAAGGAGTTTGCACAGGTCTGTGGCACGCGACCGCCTCTCATGTGGATTTTTCTAACATTATTATCGCATTTCTTATCTTTAATCTCTGTTATGTTCTATGCTTAGATAGTAAAATCAATTACACTGTGTTACATGTGTTTTGTGATTATTTAAATTACTCTCCGTTTCAGTCTCGTTATTATTAAGTTTATCAATTAACTTGGCACGCTAGCTCTGATTTGGTTGCGTTAAAGATTGATTTTCACATAGAGTAGAGAAAATCTTTCTCTAGTAGGTTTCGTATTTTTTCTGTAAGTATAAGTGAGTACCTTTTTTAAAGGGGGAAATCATCCAATGACTTCTCCTGTCTTGGGCGAGGCGAGAGGGAGTGTCAGACTCTTACTGACTAAAAACCACCCCGTTCCTACTCCTGCTTTTCGAGCCAGAGCCCTGGTAAACCCGGATGGGCTAGCAGCGTAGAAGACCTCAGGTGAGAACAAATGTCCGGAACCCTGGAAGAGCCAGAGCATCAGGTACTGAACACTGGAAACACGCCAACCTTTGACACCATCAGAGGTGGCGTAGAGTACCAGAGCCATGTAGACGTGATATATATACTTAGGTAACAGATAGACTTATTTAAATAACCAATGTATAATTATGTATTTAATCACATCTTTTGCGCGAGCATGTTATTATAAAACTTCCTTAAATCCATCACCAAATTAACATATTAAAATATCATCCACAACTCTCTAGTCTCTGTAGATACACAAGAGATTAAACTATCTTATCAACAGTCATTCAGAATTAAGAACTAAACGTTCGCCATTCATCACCTACATTAACATTACCTATGCAAATTCATATAGGGCAGCTGATACAGCACGCGCTCTTTTTTTTAGAACAGCCTATTAAACAAAAAAATGCCAATATGCAAACCATCTGCCCTCAAAAAAGTCCGATCTACGGACAAACCACTAAAAATCGCACTAAGAAATATAAAAAAAATGTCATCTGCATAGGTAAAACATCTGGTCACTGTAAAAACACTTCGTGCCCACAGATAAAAAATACTTGCTAAACTAAAAAGCGCGCGGTTTACAAAAAAGTTTAAATAAGTCTATAGTTTTTTTTTTTCTCGTTAATGTTGGCAATGCTGTTTTTTGATCGCGGCATGTGCCATACTTCCGTTGTTCGCCGTAGTGCTTAATTTTTTTCTCGTATTTGTTTATATTGAATGGTAATGTACACTTTACAGAATGGTTTTTGCTTTATTGATTGTTTCATACACTCTTGACCATCGATATTTTGCAATGTTTATGTTTATAAAAACTTGGTCATTCAATCTTTTGACCGTAAGTATTTAATGTTTAATATGTAAGTCTATCGCTGGTATTTTTTACCCGACTGCGCCAGAAGGAGGGTTATTTATCAATGTAAGTTAGATTTTTTTTTACTTGGTTTCCAGAAATGAAAGATGTATTTGTTCCTATAACACAGGCTAAATAGGCATTAGATACATGCCCGTACACATTTTCTAACTCGCAATACCTCAAGACGATCGTACTAATAGTCATACCGTACTCAGAGTTCATCTAATAGTCTTTTAATCCAGTCCTTAGCAATTGTTTACGGTTCCAGAGCTGCGGACTACCTGGCGGGTTTACCGGAGCTTCTCATCGAAAAGCAGGAGTAGGACCAGGGTGGTTTTTAGTCAGTAAGAGTCTAACTATCGCTGACGCCTCGCCCAAGGCCAAAGAAGTCATTGGATATTTTTCCACCCCAAAAAAAATATATAATTGTTTACGGTAAAAAATCGTTACTAAGGAATAGTTTAAGTCGTAATCATTAAATGATGTCTCTGAGTACAACAGTAAGTCAGAACTAATTTAAATGGATATATTAATTTAATCTACTCACTGCCAATTAACATAATACCAGCTTACCTATCTATCTTACTATAGATCTACACAATAATCATCCCTGTTTAAGTTCTCAGTTTCTAATAAATTCTAAATACTAAGGTGATATGAAATAAACCGGGAAATGAGCTGTATACTAATTATAAAAAGTAACTAAAGCAAAGACTGAACGTTTAGACATGTTTAACATCAGACGTTATTATCTCTGAAAGGGTAGGCAGAGGTGCAACACTTTTCACTAGGTTTAAATCTTAAGTAAAACAGAAGTCTATTGCCTATCAACTTGGGTGTCTTCAACTCCCGAGTGATTGTTCATTTGGGACGTGAAGACATTCTGCCTATGAGGAACCTGTGTTGCTCATAAGTAGGCGTGCTCCATCGTCGGCCACATCATCGCTTACCACCAGGCGAGATGGTGGCCAAACGCTATCCTATTAAGTATAAAAAAATACCTACTTTATTCTAGCACTTAAATAGTACTAAGCATATTAACTAGCTAACTTTATAATAACTTAATTACCGTTTGCACAATAACTACTTATTTATTTTACATCTCCGTTATTATCATAATACCATCAAGTTATATTCAAATACATACTAACTATTACTGCCTTATTTCCTACAAGTTATTGTAATTGCCGGTTAATTATCGAGTCGCAACTTTATTAAAATGTTAATCATTTAATTGCTATGAATGTTGCCGACATTTTTAAAGATAAAAGTTAAAGATATAATTTTACTTTTATTTATTTTTTTGTACTTATAAGATGATAAGAAGCGCTGTGATGACAGCAGAATAGGCTTTTTTTGAGGGGGCAATATCATCCAATGACTTCTCCCGCCTTAGGTGAGGCGAGAGGGAGTGTCAGACAGCAAAATAGGCTACATTTAATTTGTTCACCACTCAATTTCCTCCACCTACAATTCCTTATATGTACCTCCAACTAAAGGTTTCTGCTTTTCCACCAGATATGAGCTTTGTAGCTATGCTACGAAAATGTAATAGCTAAGCTGTGAAACTATGTCACCGTTTCCACTGATACTAAGCTATGCGCAGCAATAGTAGGAAAGCCATCCATAGCACGCATCTTTTCGTATAAAAAACATAGCTTAGCTGAGTCCGATTCCACCAGTGCCAAGCTATGTGTACCAATTAATATGATTGGTGGAAGCGAGACGCATCCACACCAACGTAGTATAGCATATCTCTGGTGGAAAAACACCTTAAGGGACTAGGCAGCAACGCTCTTATAAAAAACCTGAACCTTTTAAACTGCGATCTTCAACCCACCTGCCAAGCGTGAGATTGTGGCAAACCTCTCCTATATATCGGAGGCTCAAAGTTCAACAATCGACAGTGATATTGTTACTAACTCTTTCATTTTTAACATACATAGCGATAGATTTTCAGGAGCACTTAACTAAACAAATGTCTTGCCAAAAAATAAACCTCTCATATGTAGCGGAGGTTTATAGGCCAACAATCAACATTGATATTCTTATTTTTTCATTTTTTAACACACATAGCGATAGATTTTTCAGGAGCTAAGCACTAAACTAAACAAATATCTTGCCAATAATTATTAATTTATTTAATCTTTAATGTACACAATACAATAAAATAGTAGTACATAAGGCGAACTTAACTTAAACTAAATTATTCGTAAGATTTGACCAGTCAGCTTTTAGATCATTCATTATAAGTAACACAATTAAAAACGCAGATCATTTATAGTATAAAACACTCTCGATTTTTTATTCTAGCAATATGTTCTATGTTAAGAGAATTTCGCTTTCTGCATCTGTCGAACTATCCTCTAGTCACAAACACATGTTTCCCAAATTAATTTCACTGCGTCGAGCGAAAACACAAAGAAATAAAGAATAAAAAAGCAAATGGCATCAATCTATGGCAGAAAAAACGCAAAAAAGGTTGTAAGCACGAGCCACACGTTTTTTTTTAATTCTCTCTTCTCTCGTCTAGTGTGTGTTATTATGATCTGAACAATTGTTGATCAAATTAAGAAAAAAGTTTATGGGTCCTTATTGTAGCGTTGTCATAATATGGATAAGACGTAAGGAATGGAGTTTCTTGCTCGTTCTTCTTCATTTGAAGCTATCTGGAACGAGCACTTAACTTCACTGACGGACAGACTGTCAGACTAGTATTTATTTCTTTATTTGTTGACATTTCAAAAGTACCTATTTATGGTATACCTAATTGAAATAAATTATTTGACTTGGACTTTGAAACTTCTGTGCAAAAAATATGGAAAAAAAATTATGAAATGTTGTTTGATTTCTTATACTACACGTTTAAAATGTTTATATTTATATCAAGTATTTGGAAAATTACTCACTGTTAAACAGTTGCTAATCAAAATCCAGACACCATCAAATAGAACACAAGCTTCCAAGTTCAACACAAATGAACAAGTTAGTATCTTAAATAATTACGTACTTACATTATGAATAATGAATGCAATATGTCCCATATATTTTTATTAATACAATATGTTCCATATACCTATTTTTATACATATTATTTACTGTCAACCAACATAACCCACAAAAAAGTGCAAATATCGAAAAATAACAGTTATCTACTGCAGAATTTTGAAATGCTGAAATGCTTCTATATGTGCTATCTCTATCATTTACAAAGAATTTATAGGGACAGAACTATATTTGAGAGCGTCTTATAATTGAGTGACGTTTGAGTATTTGAACATAAATGAAACAACACGTGATCGCATAATGGCAGGGTCGTGTTAAAACATGTATAAAATCACCTAACAAAACATGTATAACTGTACCTACTGTCATGAAGGACATGTATTGTCTACAGCTGAAGCAATTAAATTAAAAAAATAACGGGACACCGTCTCATATTCATATTTAATTATATTTTATTTCTTTAACGGTGAAAATTGTGACACTTGTTTTAATATAACAATATAATAATTATTATAAATTTCTTTCATTTTAAGTTTCATGTCAAATATATTCAGTTGGTGATCGCTTATTAATGAAGCCTGTATTTAATTATTTAATTTTACATCTGTTTTAGCCTTTATTTTCAGTCATGCTTGAAAAATAAAAATGGAGGCGATAATTATGTTAGGCATAACATCACGGCTACTCACAATGAACAAATGTTTATCTACCTTTTGCTAGTTATATCATTAGCTACTGTTATATATTTTGAATATGTATTGTAGAAATAATTTACCGTGTTAATAGAACAAATAGAAGCAAACTCAATATATTTCATAAACAAAAGACGATCTTAATAGGTAAGTTTCCAATCTTATAAGTGGCCAGCTTACTACAGATAATATAAATATGTATAACAGTTACCTACTATATTATTATGTTATGTATATTAATATGCAGCAAACTATGTGAAGCATTAGACTTAAAACTAAACTCCATGGCGCTCCTAAGAAATTTTAAACTTAATTTACTATCTAACGCCTTTCCAGATTTGGTATCACACTCAAGCAAGACCTCTGCAAAGATAATTGACCAGTACATAAGGCTATTTCATATAACGATCCACATAATAGACCATTGAAAAATACCGAAGAAAAAGTAAAAAAAAAATGTCGTAAGAAAAATTCTAAAAAGAAATACAGTCAACACCGACACTTCTCTTAGAAACCTGCACCTACTAATAGTTTAGTTGCGTAAAAACACATTAAAGAAATGTAGCGTTGCTAATTCAGTAGCTTAGTTAGTATTCAATATCCTGAAGCAATACTCGAATAAATTGCAGAATTATAACAAGAAAACTAGTTAGCTAACAAGATATTCTATGAATATTACACTCATTTTTACTTAGCACTAGCTACTGTCCCCAGCTTCGTATGTGCAGAAAAACTAATCGCTCTCCTAAGTACCACCTATCTGTAATCTGTTATATAATAAGCCTTCTCTTGATAAATCATTAAGTAATTGAGTATTATGAGAATGAATACGATTGTACCAATTAAGTGTCTATAAAGAAACAGAGCCTGAATAAGTTTTTTTCTTCTATGGGACAAGCCCGGCGACACTGAAACACTGAAGTTCGTCGCGTCTCAGGGACATCAATGACTGTCTTGGATCTCGCAACGAAATAAATCAAAAGATATTCTGAGAATCTAACTAAGTAGAAGAACTAAATAAGTTTACTTAACTTACAGGTTTTACTGTCGCCCTCAGAGACATTTAATGATTATTTAAACTATTCTTTAGTAACGATTTTGTATCGAAAACAATTGCTAAGGACTGGGTTAAGTGACCATTAAATGACTTACAGTGCGGCAGTGAATAGCACTGAAAAAATACGTTTTGTCTTAACTTACAGGTTTTAATAGCACTGGAAAAATACGTTTAGTGAAAAAACACCGCATCCACGTTAAGCTAGCGCGGACACGAAACCGCGGAAGTAGCCGCAAGATGGCCGCCTCTTCCTGTCTTTTTAACTTCCTTGCCAAATTGTGCCTTTTTATCACAGTTTTTTGGTATTTTTTTATTATTATCATCATGGCAACAATTAAGTCGGATGCGGCTCGTGCCACGTCAGCTGCACCGGTGCGCGTGCGCCTACTTTTGCTTTCTTTACGATTTCGCGGCCAATTTTCGCGTAGAAAGTGTCCATTATTGTTAGGTCTAAATGTAAACATCTGTGGTTATACAGCAGTTGTTTAGTATTGGGTAGATAGAGATAGATTGTTGTATCGTCACGCTTTTTATTCCAGAAGTGGTAGGTAAAGGTGCACATTACAACACGTAATGCCACTGTACACGCACTTTTCACCATTTATTTTATAAGGCCCATGTAATAGTGTAATAGGGGGGGGGGGGGTGTCTATTGCCTTACTGGGCACAATTCCAGACTCCGTGCTACTACTGAGACGATTAACCGAAAAAAGCCCAGCAATATTTTGCCTGGCCCGAGAATCGGACCATTTATTAAAGATAATAAAGATTGTATTAGGTATTGGTTTTAAGAGTAATGTCGCGAGGGTAACTGTTGGTGAAGTAGTAGCTTAGTCGTAGCGGAAGTCTGCAATTATTTATCAAGCATTTTTTTTTTCTATTTTCACTTAATATAAGTCAAGCAATTGCCTCGGAGCCAGAGGTGTTGTGTGACGGTTGCAGCTACCTATGTTAAGTAAATTATTATTATATGCCTAAATTATGCAAACCGTATATAATAACCAATGGGTTTCTGTCGAAATGTCCATTGATTTATTCGTAGTTTACACGATATCGGTCGATCGATATTCACTAATTAAATAACTGAACCAAGTCCCTATAATACCTATGTATATCGTGATCTATCAAAATTCTATAAATATTATTCGGAAGTCACCATGAAAGATTTTACTGTTATTTTACTTGAAAAAGACCTATTTATGTGACTCATTTATTGATTTACTCGCAGATATCATCGTGATCATCATCATCAGCTGAAAGCTTTAATGCCGGCCGATACGACAACTTCTAGCGATATGTTCATCCCTTAATACACCGGCATTACTTTATCTTTCTTTTTTTTAATTAATAATAGTCATAAATAAATTAAATCTAATTATGCACAGTAGCTCTTACAAAGTTATTTGCCTGTACTAAGATAAATTCTGTATCAGGCTGCTTGGCTTACTACTTAAAATAAGTACACAGTGGAAGAATCACAATTTGAGGCACTATGTTAGAAACAGCTTTTTAAATAAGCACATAGTTCACCTAATAAAAAGGAGTAAGTTACTATATCCAATGGACATCTGCAACTTTAGAGGTGGACTGCATGCACGGATGGCGCAGAGGCTGGGCAACTAGCTACTTCCATGCAAGGTGTAGCGGTTTCGATTCACGCAAGGTGCAACTCTTTGTATGATCCACAAATTGTTTTTTCGGGTCTGGGTGTCATGTGCATATGAAGTTGTATGTTTGTAAATACACAAACAACACAGTGAAAATCCGAGTGCGGAGGGCAACGTTTTAAAAATAGAGATGTCACTCGTGCAATCGGTAAACTTTATATTCACAACAATTATTTTAAAACAATACTCCTATAATTTTATCACCCAGCATCAATTTCATAGAGATCAAAATTTTGTAAAAAAAAAGCTGACTTTATAGGCATAATGTGATGTGCAGCCAAATGGCGCGGAACGCTGCAAGATTATAAAAAAAAAAACTTAAAAAAAAATGTTGCGATCTCGTGCCAGAGATAATTAATGCGTTTGAGGTATTTATTAGGAAAAAATGTTTTTTATTCTTTACCTGAGTTATCGAAATTCTATGTGTAAAGAACTACAGGTTGATTTTATAGGCTGTGATCAAATTCAGAATTTGTTGTGTTAGCTGTTTCTTCGAGTAGATAAAATGTGCGTAAAATTAAATGTTTCGATGAAATAGATTATAATCTTATGTTTGAAGAAGTTATTTAGATATAACTATCAGTTTTTTTATGTACTTTAAGCGTTTATGTAATGTTTTGACATTTTGTTTTTATTGTTTAAACTTTTAATGGTAACTCAACTGTCTGAAGTCTGAAGTAATTTAAAACATAAACAAATACATAAAAAGTACTATCATCCTCCTTTCTGTTCTTCCTTCTTCGTTAAGCCAAAATTTTGCTACGCAAATGGCCATCCAGTCTTTAATTAGGAAAATGAAACTAACATAAATAATCTCACTCCCTTGTCTCATTGAAGTAAACAGATACAGACATCTCCATCGGAGATCGTTCTTTGTTCCTACGTAGTACATAGGTCTATCTACCTAGGTACCGTATATGTATTTCCAGGTTTGCTAAAACAACATTTGGTAGAAAAGCGCATCACGCCGTATACCGCGGGCCCGTCACATACGCTAGCCGAATCTATCGGATGTGTAAACGCTAAAAAACATCGGACCCCGTGTTTTTTATCAAAACGTCAAAAGAAATTTTGTAGAAAAAAAAAACTACGATTTCGCAGATGTTGGTTTTATAAATTTCTTGCACGTGTTTTGATATTTTAGGGTCCCATCGTAATGATAGAGATCTCTTCCGCGTTAGTCTACCTATGTAGAATGATCCGGAGCTGCGGACTAGCGGGTTTACCGGGGCTCCGGCTCAAAAAGCAGGAGTAGGAACGGGGTGGTTTTTAGTCAGTAAGAGTCTGACACTTCCTCTCGCCTCGCCCACGGCGGGAGAAATCATTGGAACCTATGTATAATATCTAAAACTAATGTGTTTAGTACCTATATACAGTGTAGATAAATAAATTATGTTTAAAAATCAAGAACTAACAGCGTAGGTATAATATAATCGAAGTAACTACTTATGAAAATTGTTGCCAAATGCTAATCTAAAAAGAAATTAAAATCAAACATTTTTATCGCTTTTATTTTTATTCATAAATTGATTTTATTGAGATTCTCTTTCTTTCTCTCTCTTATTTAATTTATAATTAATTTATAATTAATTAAATGGAGAAATATACAAATAATATAAAAGAAATATACGCGAGTAAACCGTGATTTTTTTGTTAATTAAAAAAATCATTATTAAAAATAGATCCTAGTTAAAATGTACAAAATAAAAATACCTAGTTATAATGTCACAATCGTCTATATACCTACTAACAATAATAATTACATTTTTAATTCTACAGAACCCTCACTTAAGAAGGGTCGCGCATATTTTTTTCTGATCTCAAGTGTGTGGTTTCAAAATCTATGAAATTGACTTGAAACTATAAAAATGAGTTTAGTCTATTATACTCCATAGACGAATAGAAACCGATTAACCATAATGATGGCAGCAAAACATTGTTTATGATTATTAGTTCATTTGCCAAATTGAGTTTTTAAAATTAAAAATATATTAATTTCGAAGCAATTTTAGTTTTGAGCATTAGTGGAGTAATAGAGCTATAATTTCTTTTGGATATAAATTAAGTAAAAGTATGTTATATTGTTTTGAGTATTAAGGTTACTACTTAATTTAGACTACCTGTAAAGGCCGTTTCACTCTTTATTACATAGCGCATACTTGTGGGGAAGTGTAGTCATAAATGTACACTTCTGCCTGCAAATTCTTACAATAACTACCTTAATTGAGTGAAACAAAACAAAAATTAACTAAAACTAAAACATGAAACTTCAGTCTTAAATCAGAGACATCTTACGGTAAAACCAAGAACTAGTGAACTTATGTTTACATTATAAAATAACAGATGTCGCTGGTCCCGCGCGTGAAAAGATTTCTAACAATTTAGTTCTTTCCATATTTCATAGATGGCGTTATTATTTCTTTTTCTGTTGTTTAAAATACTTCCTTTTAGCTTCATTGAACATTTCAATATACAAGTCGTTTACACTTTCCTGGCGTTTGCAAGAAAATTCAGAGGTTGAAACACAAACTGGACGTTTTCCATCATATTTTCCACTGTTGTATTCAATTCCAAGTCTTTTGACTTCTTTCAACAAGTCGTTGAGACAAGCACATTGCCATGGATTCGGGTCAAACAGTAATTTCTTTATTTTCCCTCCTGAGTTCCTCAGTTCAAGACAAAAGTTATCTTGTAAGTATGTCACTTTGTTGTTTGCTATATTTAAATTTTTCAAAGGAATCCCTCTAAAAGCGTTTACGGGGACATTTTGCAGTTGATTTCCATATAAGTCTATTGTAATCAACTTCGGCAAATTTTTGAATAGGTTATCTGGTATAACTGCTATCTTGTTATTTTTCAAGTCCACTTTCTGAAGACGTTTTAGTGGCGACAGTATATTGGGGTTGATGGTCTCAATCAAATTAGCTGTTAAATCCAATTGTTGCAAGTTTTCCAGGTTAACAAAAGAAGCAGCGTTATCAAGACTAGTTATTTGATTTGTGGATAAAATCAAATGTTTCATTGTTCTCAAATTAGCCGTAGTTGCAAAGATTGGAACTTTGCTTAAGAAACACCTGTCCAAGTTTAAAGTCTCTAGAGATTGAAAAGCATGTAACAAATTCTCAGGCGAGTCTTCCATATTGTTTCTTGAAAAATCCATATATGTTATATGTGGGCTCTGGTCAAATATATAAGGATTAAGATCTTTGCCTAGAAAAGCATTGCTTGACAGGTCTACAAACTTCAGCTTGGGAAGAGTATCAAATATTCCCAACTCTAACTTATTAATTCTGTTTCCTTTCAAATCTATGAGGTCTAGGTTTGTGATCTGGTCGAATAGTCCAAGAGGAAATTCTGTAAGTTGATTGTAGGAGAGATTTAAGTACGTTAGCTTTTTAGGTTCATCTATAACACCAAGTTTTAAGCTCTGTATCTTGTTCATAGATAAGTCTAGATACGTCAACGAATTGAGATCATTGAACGATTCGTATTCAACGCTTGTAATTCTACAGTCTCTTAGAGTTATTCCTGTTGTTCTGTTATTATCAGACACAAGGCCTCTCACTAGTTCGTAATCTGAGCTCCCGGCTACGCAGACAACGTTATCTGCAAACGTTTTGCATTTTGGCTTTGCTTCAACGAGAGCTAATATTGATAGCATGACGACTACAGCAGCTTTATTCGCAGCCATATCTGAAATCACAGATGTTTTGTCTGTTAAAACATTGTTATGTACTCTTGATTATGAAATGTATCAGCGTTTTGATTAGGTTACAGTATTACTGCGTCAATTGTTTTTATCGTTTGTTATTTTATGAGTAATATCTGTGTGTAAGTTAGGTTAGTTAGGTTCAATGTCAATTTAAATAAATATAACAATGCACCTATACCTTATATAGTTACGACAATCAAAATTATTTTGCACATTATTATGTCATATACAAAATTGGCAAATACAGTACCTACATAAGTATTTGGATAGAGAAACGATGCAATGCAATGGTGTAAAGTAGGCAAATTAGCTACTTTAAATGTAAAACTAATGTTAAAAATAATAATAGTAATACGAATCACAAATTACCTGCTAAAACTGAAGTCAGTCCAAGACACAAACGATCAATGCAAAGTCACTCGACACAAAAGGTTATCATAGTACCACTAACCACAACACTTTAATTTATAAATATCATTTGTAAATACTTCAAAATAAATCACTCTTTATAAAATTCTGTGTAAATAAACGGCTCGCGTGTTGCAAAGCCGGTTTTCTGAAGCAAAGTGAAGTAAAACTCTTGTCATACAAACGTTTGCGATATTATTTTGTGGTTTGGATTTTCCTCATTTCATTCAACCGTTCTGTTAGCAGGAATCTTCAATTAGCAATCGAAATATGTTAAGTACTTACTTACGTACATTCATTTCGTTCATGAGATTGTGATATTAAAATATTTGAGTAACTAGTTTGGACCGCGAATCAAACTGGTTTTGACCGGTTTGTTTTGATTTTTTTGTTTATGTTTTATGTTCTGTTTTGTTTTGATTACTGCTTTCGTCGTTAATGGAGAACTAACTATAATCTTTTTGATGTCTTCTAAGTTTTAAGATTGTAGTACTATAATGTGACCTTCATCTAAAACCACGTGTTAGTTTCATTTCAATATCATGAGAATGCAAGTTTTTATGTTAACTGTCATACTCAGAATCATTTAATGGTTATTTAATTTTAAGTCACTCCTTAACAGTTGTTTTCGTAACGAAATCGTTACTAAGGAATCATTTAAGTAACTATTAAAGGTAGGTTTAGGTAAATGAAAATCAATGTTACACCTGCGACTCGCCGTAAAATATAAGCCATATTATCTGTAGAAGAAAAACCAGATATAAAATAAATAAATTAAAAAAATTAAAAAACCCGACTGCATAAAAAACACTTTAAATAAAAACTGAAAAGTAAAAAACAAGCTTAGTCTAAAAGTGTAGATAGCAATGCTATTACCACAAAACTAAATAATTTCATAATCAATACACAAAAAATAATACTTAATAATAACCCTTCCTTGGCAGTCGGGTAAAAACATAAATAAGTGACAAAAAATATGTCAAACCTCCAGTAATTTATTGAGACGCGTTTGCTATAAAAAACAAAAATTCCCGAAGTGTTAATTAGTTGGGTATTTCACATATACCGTTAGGTGAGTTTTGTCGTATCCAGTTTACAACTAAAATAGATATGAACGGGGACTTAATACACGTTCACAATAGTAACACTAAAAATAGTATAGTGACGTCATAGGAATCAGTTATTCCCCTAGTTACTAGGGCTGATCTATAGGTATTTATTCTAATTTATATGAAAACATTACGTGGCATGTGGCTACTCTTTCCAGGATTAAAGGGCATTTTTTTTTTGAGGGGGGAACATCATCTTTCATTACTCTTCTTGCCCTGGGCGAGGCGAGAGGGAGTGTCAGACTCTTACTGACTAAAAACCACCCCGTTCCTACTCCTGCTTTTAAAACCGGAGCCCCGGTAAACCCACTAGGTAGTCCGCAGCTCCGGATCAGGCATCAGCCCTACTGGGCCCCATCTGTGATGGTCTGATCGGCTCTTTGAGGCGCGCGCGAGGATTATTATTTTGTTTAAATTTTTTTATGGTACTTATAATCTGGTAAACGAGTAGTGGTAAGCAATCGCCGCCCCTCGAAACACAAGAGACGTTACGGCGTTGCCGGCCTTTTCAGGGATTAGGAATTTAATGGTTATTGGGAAATCAGGGATTGGGAAGATTGGCAAGGGTGGTTATTATGATTACTATGAAAGGCATTTCGCCTGTAGATATCGTTATAGTATTAGTATTGAGTTGACCATTATCTATCATAAAAAAATTAAAAACATTCCCACAAAAATAAACATAACACTGACAAATAAAACACCTAAAAAGAAACTGAACATAGTTCTGTCCACGATTAAGAGATGGCGTTGTTCTCAAACACGTAGAACGTGAGCTTGAAAGGAACTACTACATCATAATAAGTGAATATGTAAATTCGTCATCGTTAAGTATGCTGGGCTCCCACTCACGCCTACCCATCTCTGCTCATTAACACTGCTTAACCTTGACTTATTTAATCAACAGCTACTTGCAATGTGGTATGTTGATCTTAAAATCGAACTTAGCTGATCAATGTCATTAAAATACTGAGATATGAGTTTATAACAGACAAATAGTAAAAGAAAGGTTGTCAATTCATCAGAATATGATTAAAAATACAAAGGAATAAAAGTCAATAAATTACATCATACGACATTAATGAATAAATAGACATAACTCTAAAATGTCTTTTGAGCAAAATCTTCTTAGTTTCAAGAGATAAGTAACTAGGTATTTCAAATATTTACGCTTTGGCTACCTGCCAAAGGAAACATCCTTAGGAAAATTACTTAGAATTCATTATACAAAAGTACTACGCATCTACACACATCGTCGTCTACTGATGTTATTATATCTACACTAAACTATTTTAACGAAATAAAACACCAGGAACCACAAAGATTAATTTATTAATGACTAATGGTATTAACATTTCTTATACATACATTCCTAGATTACTCATTCTTAAGTGCATCACTATCGGTTTTCTCACTTTCAACTCGATCGTTACTCGATTCCACTCTCAAGTCCACTGTATCCTCACCTTTCTCAATCAATTCAGAATCTTGCATCTCAGAGACATTAAAATCTGATGTGTCTTTCAAATCACCACTTCTAGTGCTGTCTTCAATATTTTCACTCACATTTCTTGTTATATCCAATTCACTTTTCAATCTCTGTATCGCTTGAACGACTTCGTTTTGGAAATTCATGTTCAGTTTGTACAACTGTTCCGAATGCTCCTTCTCTCTTCTCAATTCATTCTTCGTGTGTGTGTCCTTATATTTGTCGAACTCTGTCATAATTCTCACTTTAGACTCGTACGTGTGTTGTACCATCGAGACTAGAGCAAATAGTTTCTCTATTACTTTGTCCTTCACCGCTTTTGATATGTTTGGGTCCGATTCTAGATCCGTTTTTGCGTCTAAAGCTAAATCGTTAGCTGATGATGGGAACCCAAGCAATGATTTGGAGCCATTTGATCCGTTTGACTTCGGTGGTGTTGGGCTTTTAGTTATCGGTCTAGCATTAGGCGTACTTGTAGTCGTGTTTGTGTTCCTGTTCTTTGAAGTAAAGGCACCATGGGAAACCACTTCAGTAAACACACCAGAACTTGGTTTGTTTGACTGGTACTCCGCTGTCTTCTTCGTCACCTTCTGCATCAGCTCATTCTGCTTCTCCTTCTGTTTTTCGAAAGTACTCTTCTCGATGACTTCCTCGTGCACTATCTTGATGTCTTCCTGAGTTTCTTTGCCTTTCTGAAACGGGCTTCCAGTTCGCTTGGTGAAATTGGTCACGGTTAGCTTAGACATGTCTGTTGTGTCTATATAAGGTATGTGTATAGATATGGCGATGAAAATTCGTATCACTGAACTGGATTTTCTCACAAACGCTTGTGTCCAGTTTGCTGACGAGCATGGCACTAAGCGCGCGGTCACATTGTGTCGGTGCGGTGTGGCAGGCCGCGGCCGCCGCTCCAAGTGTGGGCTTCGCTCCTTAGTTTTGGTTTGTCAGCGCTTCCTAGGCGTGGCAATGAATTTATTATAAGCAGTATTGATTGGCTAGCGTGGGTCTTAATGCAGTTTGCATTGTAATGTTGACATTAACTACGTTTTAGCAAACGTCTGAGATGATAACGGTTCTGTTTTATTGGATTACTTGATGTTTGTCTAAGGATTTTTTGGGAGGATTGCTCGTCACTGCGGTTTAGGTTTTGGAGGTCGAATATTATCAAAATGAATCATTAAAGCTGGCTCTCGCAATATATGTTTCCATTTTGGCCTATAATCTAATCACATCGCAATTTATAAGAATGTGGTCAACAAATTAATGCAAGTATGACAGCTTTGCCTAACCTGAACAATACATTTCCAAAAGACAGACTAGTTCTTCAAATGAGAGTCTCCCTACGACGATCCAATTTATGAGCCAGCAAGGACCAAAGCTTTTTAAAAAATACAATTACTAAAAAGCAGGTCAAATAGTTCTGACTGTACAAGTACCTACTTAAAAGTTATCTAACATACCGAACCACCTACACATAGTTAGATGAAGGTAAGAATTATTTCAATTATGTCATAACTTAACGCCGCCAATACGAATGTCAATAGCAGACGGTGACCTAACAGAGTAAACTGAATAAATTATGGTCAGATGAAGGAACAAAACCACACCGAGGTCGTTCACACTTTCAAATTACTTTAGTTTTCCTTATTATTAATAGCTTCTGATAACGGCTTCAACCGCGTTCCTGTGGGATAAAAATTAGTCTTACGCGTATGTATTATGCTGGACCATGATAATACAAAATAAATAAATACCTAAATGACAATAAACATACAGGCAGACTAAGTCACAAACGTTCGCATTTATTTCCTACTACATAGTAAGAATGAGGAAAGTCTTTACCTTAAATTTTCAATTTAAAAAGATTATATACCAGTTTCTAAAACAGGCGAAATAGTGATTATAATTAGTAGAAGTTATTTAGATAGGTGGTGGAGGCTCAAGACGCTCGCTTCTCATGCGTGAGGGTGCGGGTCCGAAATGCTTAATGCTCAAACTTTCTTCGTGTGAGAAGAGGCGTTTGCCGATGCTGATGCTGACCACGATCCTCAGATATGAGGGACTGATTGGAGAGCCTGTAAGAGCTATAAGGGTGTAACAAATGTATCCCACTCTGCCATACAGCATAAAGAGGTACTTAGTGCTCCAATAAAGTACTTACTATCTACTACTATTGCTATTTACATCCAATCGATATCGCCTATCTGTACTCGATTGCAATGCATCGCATACCTAGGACATTAGATGTTATCAGGTTCGTGGTAGGAATATCTGTGTCCTTACGATTTTCAAGTAGGTAACTGGTGTAAACGTTGGTCGTATGGTCGTACCTACGTAAGTTCATTCCCGATTTTGTCAAAGCATTAGTTCATGCAATGCAAATAAATAGTTCATTTCGATTTAAAAAAAAAATGTTTCAGTAATATTTGAAGCATTGACACTATGATTTTTGCCTGTGTAGTGGTTGCGTTTACAAACATAAAATTTAACATACAAATGACACCCAGACCCGAAACAACAATTTGTGGATCACACAAAGACTTGCTTCTTGTGGTAATTGGACGACTCTTCCTTTTCCACGGCAGCCAGTTGTCCAGCCACGGCGTTAACCTAGCAGTCGAACAGCGCAGTCGTTGAATATGGGGGAGCCCAGAATATTTTGCCCAACCGGAGAATCGGACCAGAGATTCACAGTCGTACTATAGCTACCACTTCACCCATGAAGCAGCAACAACAGTAGACTACCAAACCAAAGCATAAACTACGAAACTCTTTGAACAGCAGCCTGTTTTAAACGTTTTAAACTATTGAATTTCATCACATGAAAATTTTTGTAACTCATTAATAATAAATTAATAGTTTCGTATCACTTTCACCAGGCGGAACCATGTGACGAAAATGGTAACCCCATTGGTATTCAGTGTTGCCACACAACGCCGGATCAATAATAATTGGATATCGCCCGTTAACTTGTTGCTAAGTATTTGTGTCACTTATAGAATTTACGTTCCTTACATTTTTTATTGGATTTTGGAGTTGTGCTATTTCAATTAAATTGGGACTCTACCTATCACTGTTTGATGTGCTATAATTTTTGGGGAGCCCTCCGAAAACGTTTCATCTACGTTAACCGCCACGCTTACTGGAGTTTTTTTTTTATGTTATAAACCGGTAAACGAGCTGATTCATCAATTGATGATAAGTAATCTCCGCCGTCTATGGACACCCGAAACACAAAAGGCGTGACAAGTGCGTTGCCGGTATTCTGAGGTTAGGAATTTAAGGGTTATTGTGGAATCGGGGATTGGAAGGATTGGGTAGGGTTATTAGGCCTCCGGTAACCTCACTCACACAATGAAACACAACGCAAACGTTGTTTTACGTCGGTTTTCTGTGAGGCCGTGGTATTACTCCGGTCGAGCCGGCCCATTCGTGCCGAAGCATGGCTTCCAACACTTGATTAAGTTGCGCAAAATACTAATTAACACCACAAAATTTCCAGTTCAGAAAGTTTACTTCCAAAGACAGTTATAGTTAGTAGTTTATGAATAAAACGAATGATGCCACTACGTCTGGACATCACGTCACCGGCGTTAGACCTAAGCCATTGAAATCCGTGTGAGTCACATAACATAAGACACAGGAGTACCTACATGTGTAACGCAGTGTTTGATATGACCCTCTTACTGGGCTCGTAATAGCTGTGAACAAGATAGTTTCTTGCTCGTTATTCTCCATAGGAATCTACACATGGGACGAGCAAATATTTTCACCAGAGGGCTGACCATATTTGCTTTGACGTTCAAAAGTGCCTTCATGGTCTATCTGAAATAAATAATTTTGACTTTGAATATTTTTAGGAATTTTCTACTATTAAGGAAATGTATTTAACCTCGTATACATACAGAGTAAAAACAGGGAAAACACGTACATAATATTTTGGAATTAAATAAAATAAACCTTCTATTTTACCCCCATCTTAATGTTTGACAGCAAGCACATTTAGGCAGTCACACTAACTTTTAAGTAGTTACGACTAATTGCGATATTAATTACTAAATACGAAGGATTGGAACAGGGTTTGATGGTCTGGAATAACAGCTACGTTTTTATCCCATGGCAAAAGTTACTATCTAATAAATGGAGAATACCAAAAAACAACCAAAACACGAGCATTTCACTTTTTATAGAATTTCACTTTCAAAGTCAAATACCAATTCTGCATGACAACGAGTTACGAGACCATGGAGACATGAGTGCTTCCAAAGCTTTCAGGTGTAACCAGGCACAAACATACAAGTGTATGATATTTCAGGTCATAAACCTTGCCACTCTGCAACAAACAGCTGATCCGAGGAGCAACAATGTCATTATCTCCTAGACGGACAAGTTCAATGATATCAACTTAAACACTATTACGTATGCAAAGACGCGCGTGCGCGCATCTGCTCCTCCATATCAAACACCTCACTACTTCACCAATCACCTCTCTCGCTCACACCCACCACACCACCCATAAGACAAAAAGAAACACATGAACTGGATCATGAGCCACCAATTCAGGGTACGGTGTCACAAACAACAGAAAAGGCGCTTCATACAAACGACAATGATTCTAAAACGGACGATAAGCGACTGACAATGATACGACTTAGGACGTTTTGTATTCCATATCTCGAGGAGGATTCGTATCAGATAGCTTTCCCTTACACTTGGGTCCCCTCCGTGCCAGAAGGTCGCATGTGCACGCGCGCTCGTACGTTGGAACACAATGCCTACCGGAACTGCACACTATGTGCTGAATTTGAAATAGCTGTATAAAAACAGCTGGCTCCTTGTCGAAACTATCACAATCAATCCAACCACCGTTCAGTGTACATCACGAGGAGCACAGCAACATGGTGTCCAGTAAAGTAGTGTGCTTGTTGGCCCTGGCCCTATTCGGGAGCGCAGCTGCCCAGCCTGCCAAGGACGCCTTCTGGAAGGGCACCCCCATGGATGGCATGGTGGAGGAGATGAGATCTGGCTGCGCTGAAGGATCCGACCCCACCGCCTGCATCAAATACAAGGTCATGTCGTTATTGGACTCCATTTTCAAGAAGGACACCTTCCAGGTATCCGACATTCGGTTTCACGGAAATAATTCAAAGATTCCACTTTCCAAGTAATCGAAAGTTTAACATGTTTAATTGTTTTCTCTTCAGATCTCCGACGCCGTCGAGGTGACTAAGAATGGTGCAGCCAACGATGTCAGTGCTCGCTCTAATGGCGATTTCTTCGACAGCATTGAGAACTTCATCCAGTCCCACGATGTTACCTTCAAGCTGCCAATCGTCGACACTCAGATCACTGTCAGCCCCAGGAACCTCGACAATGATGAGCTGTCCCTGAACGTTAAGTTCAACAAGGAGGGTGCCCGCGCCGTCGGAGAGGCCCGCAAGGCCAAGCTCAAGAAGATCATCGTCCCCATCCTGGTGTTCATCCTCCTCAAGGCCATGACCCTCATCCCTCTCGCCATCGGTGTCCTCGGTCTGAAGGCCTGGAACGCTCTGCAACTGTCCTTCTTCTCCTTCGTGGTCTCCGTCGCGCTGGCCATCTTCCAGCTCTGCAAGAAGGTGAGTTGAACTCCACAGTGAATTAGATCAAGTAAAGTTCACTCATTAGTTATCACAAAACCTTTAAAATTGCACTGTCTTATTTTGAAAAGCACAGCACTTTCGAAAACCTTTGCACCTGGCACGATATTTGAGATCTATTGGCACCGTTTGAACTAATGAGCACGATTAACTTTACATTTCTAACTGACGCTGAGCTTAACTTGGTTAAGCGACGTGTTGTTTTGCGTACTAACCGTCTTTCGCAACTTTACTATCCATAAGCCTAACATTGTAGTTTACCCAGATTGCGGCGGACAACTCGCATCCCCAGATCGCTGCCCACGGCCCCTGGGACGCCGCGTACGCCGCCACCCGCCGCAGGAGAGACGCCGAACCCCAGGAGCTGGCCCAGGAACTCGCCTACAACGCTTACCACTAAGATATCCGACCACCCCAACCCAACGACCTATATCCGACCCCTATTTAGTGCGCTGTTGTCCAACAGTTCACAGATGGGCCCGATAACATAGACCAAATAAAATGATTTCGTCGAGAAATCGAGATCGTGTAAATACTATGTAATGCAACTTATTTATTAAAATATTGTGCTTGAGAGCGTGTGATTGTGATGTATGACTGATGTTATTTATTTATATTGATAATAAATCTTTGAAGAATTATATTATTATTTCATTTACTACCTCTTGTCGTTAAGTTCAATAAAGATTTAAAAATGCCAATTCAATTAATTTACCTGACAATGTAGAATTCTTAATAATAAAATTACAACTGAAAAAATGCAACACATTTAACTTTAAATACAACTACTGAATGGAATAGTCCAGCTCATGAAATGACATATGACACCAAACAAGACAAAGTATAAAATAATGTTGAAAGTACATAAGTCGCTCTATGCATTATACAACAGTAACTAAATAACAACTCAGTATTTTTAGCATCAAACAGTGACGACACAACATTAATTCGTACACACAAATTACCCCTAATTGAAGAAAGGCGCACCATTCAATCAAGTATCGATTATCGCGTCGATCCATCTAATGTAAAAAAAAAAAAATAGGCCAAACTCGTTTTGAGCACCCTTAAAGTACCAAACCTATAAACTAACACCTCACACGATGAACGAAACAATTCAAACTATGTAGGTTGATAAAATAAGGACGAATAAAATACTTTCTCTAAAAGGGAAGAAAATTCGATACGAGATGGCATTTGAAAACACATTAGTTTTCCATGCAAGTGCCAATCGCTTTCTACCGACACTCCTGCGCATCATTGATGGAGCTCACGTAGGAGATACTACAGCCATCACGTGCCACGTTTTACTTAGATCCGATGACGGATTTAATTCGGTGGATTGATGGTTTATAGGTATTTGTGTTTAGACATCGAAATGATGAGTGATGTATATAGGTAGTCAGTTATCCCTGAAGGGTTTTGAACTGGTACACCCACTTTTACACAGTTATTTTTTTTAATCCCATATAAAATAGGGTGTAAAATAGTGCCATATACTCCCAGACTTTTCAAAGAACTGATTTTGTTCGGTTCGGTAGGCACGCTCCTGGCCAACTAATAACTTAAACTAAAATCCATTAACTTCAACAATTTTTCTTTCAGGATTGAATTTTGTACTGTGGTCTTTGAACAAAGCAGTACATTTGTCTTGGAGGTAAGAGCAAGGCGCTGCTACACTTACGTTTTGCACCCGGTTGCTTAGCCATTGGGATAACCGTATTGCATTATACTTTTACCTTCCTTCATAACTAGGGTAACAATTAACACCGCCACTGCCACTATTAAAAATCTACTGAACTTATTTTTTGATCGCGTAAATCACATCAAAATCCATGGAATCGTTGTGCGTCAAATCTATCTACTCCAGAAAACATTGGAATTTGAAAACATAAATCACGATATAATTTCCAAAATACTGCTTACCGACTTTGCTAAAACGAAGAGGGTCGCATTTGGACTTAGGTTTAAGGATATCGTGAAAAGCAGGTCAGAATGTTTCTTCTACTTATACGCCAGTTACCACACATACCAAATGTTTATTTAAAACACCTGATAGATACTTAGTTGCTATGCTATAGTTGAGGATGACGGCAGACTGCGTGGAGTGAACGACTACTAATTACTGATCACTTACTATACTAAGAGAGCTTTGGAATGTCTGCTCATGAATGTAACAGTCAGTTGAGTAAAAAGAGGTTTTTGAAAGTACATACTAATTTATTGAAAGATACACCAATGAGTTATTCACTAGATTTCACACATAATATTTTACACCAATTTGCTGTCAATTTGCCACTTACAGCTTTATACAACACTCGAAATACATAATCAATCAAATACTTTCGCCTTTCAAGAAATAACAACGTAAAAATATCATACAAAAGTTATGTATATTATACTGACAGGTCTACAGAGAAAAATATCCTTCAAATGTATTACCTAGGACCAATAAAAACTAAATTAATATAATACAAAATACCTCACAAAACTGATTCACTGACATAATTAGGGAGGCCCAGATGGGAGCCCTGGGGCACTCCTCATTATAATGCACGATCCTCACGCAGGATGCGCCAGGCCACCGCACGGCATACCTGCCTTACCCTGCTGACCCACTGGGCACACATTAGCACGGATTCAAAACCATAACTCAATTATTTTTAGGTCCCTATAGCATGCGTACCTTATCGAACGCTCTTGACAAATCGATATTCGTCAAAACATTACATTCTTTTCAGTATTTCAATGTGATAAGGTTGAAAATTGAATGAATTTTAGTCTTCCGATGGTAAAGGTTAATTTGTCTATTTGTATGTAGAAGTAGATTATGGTTTCGGGTCTGTTTGTATGTTTGTCACGAGTGCTATGTTTGTAAGTGTATGGTGTTATGTGTATATGTGTTACCTAATACGGAAAAAAACTGTTTACTTTCTTATTATATTTTTTTGTATTAGAAGATGAAGCGATAAGATGATGAACTTGCTGGTCTAGTCGCAACAGACAAGACTGTCGACTTTCGACTTCGTCACTGTAATCGGAATTCAGAATAATCACTGACTTTTAATAGAACTAAAAAGTAAAATATTAAAACCCATTAAAACTTTTCTTTTAAATTGAATAAATACATGTCCGCAAGAATGATTTATTTTGATTGACTAAATAGTTAACTGGGAAATGAAAACAAAGGGATATTGAGGAATTCAAAATTTACCTAATTTAAAAAAAAATGTGTTTTGAACTAAATTCAAAGTTTTTGGCAAAACTGATCAGACTTAACTTGTAGATTTTGTTGTCATCTTTCTAAAAAGCTCTACACTTCTTTTTAGATCCATGCTTTCTGAGTTATAGGACTTACAGGTAGTAGAAGTTCAAAGTTGAAAACCATTACATCAAATTATATATCTCCCTGAAAATAAAACATAGCACATTGGTAAAAATCTCCCCCTGAATTTAACACCAACCCCACCACCATAACTTAAACATTTAACATAGTTTATTTGGTTAATGAACAATCAAACGGCACTGGACATTTCAACCATCCAACCTAAAAAGGCAAGTTTAATAGCCAATAGACCATTGAAGACCCATTAAATGTCCCAGCAACAGGTCTTGGGTCATTAAATGACACCAATATTGCAGATTTATAGCCAAACGTTTATAGGAACGGAAGTGAAACAGCAATTTCACAATCCGGACATGGCGGCGGGCGATGCAAATGCGTGCGCGCACCGCATTCGCGATGTCCCACCCTTATTGCATAATGAAGATGTACGCACATATTTTGCTCAACCAGAGCAGTTTCACTTTTGTTAGTAAAACTTACTATTCTGATGGCTATTTACGTAATTCGATGTAATCATTGTTTTTTTTTTTATATGTTACAAATAGGTAGATAGTTCTAGAAAAAATATAACATACAGATAATACAGATTAAGGGTGCTTTTCCACCAGAGATGTGCTATGTTACGTTGCTGCGGATGCGTTTGGCTTCCACTAATTATACTTAATTGTACACATAGCTTAGCGAGAAACGGCGTGCGACCGTTGCGTGGAAACGGACTCAGCTAAGCCATATTTCTTATATGAAAAAATGCGTGCTATGGATACATGCTATAGATGGTGTCTCTAATACCAATACATTGCATACTTGAGCTGCGCATCTTCCTCACACAGCAACTTGCGACAGTACATCTTCTTAGCACATCTCACTCGCACGACTACATACCTTAGTATCAGTGGAAACGGTCACAAAGTCTCACAGCTCAGCTATTATAATATCTTCGTAGCATAACTACATAACACATCTCTGGTAGAAATGCGCCCGAAAATACAGTTTAAGATACGATATCTTAAATATATCTAAAAATATCCCAACTAGAATCATTAAACTGACAATGACTGAGCCACTGAGTCTGACAGACATAAAAACCTACATCAACAACTAATGAATGGCATAACAATAGCACTATGTTGATACAGCACTTGGTATGGGAGTGACATCGGTGAGAGCATACTTAGACACTGCATGACAAACAAGCTGATTATTCCAACACAAACTTAGCTGTTCTGGTGGTGGAAATTGGAACTAATTGAGAAGGATTAAGGAGCAGTTTTGTTCAGATAAAAGAAGAACATGTATTTTCAATGTTGAAACGAAATTAAAGAATCTTAAGTGAGGATTCCCTTTAATGACACCTTGAACATAGTATTACTTTGTGTAGATACGGTATTTAACAAAGGAGAAAAAACGCACTTACTACCGTGCTCAGAGTCACTTAACCCATTACTTAGCAATGGCTTTCAGTAAAAAATTTCAATAAGAAATAGTGTAAGTAATCATTAAATAAATGTCTCTGAGAACGACAATAATCTTTGAAAAAAATAATTTTAACCGACAATCTGGATTCTAAAATAATTAATTTCGTATCCATCACATTTAAGACAAGAAATGTCCCTCAAAACGACACTAGCGCCACGGCTACCTCGATTAAGTTTGTACAACGATGAATGACGAACAAGATGATAGACATGAAACACGCATGCGTTACGTATGTTTTCGTGAAGTGTTGTTGAATGAATGCTGCTTTACATATCCGATTGTTTCGGGTGTTGCCACGTAATGACCATGTAAAAGCTTGTTTCGTGCTACTAATTGTAATGGGTGACGAAATAAACACATTAATGGAATATTTTAACAACTTATGTTTATGTTAAGTCATTTTCTATTTCCTGGAGCTGCGGACTGCCTAACGGGTTACCGGGGCTCCGGTTCGAAAAGCAGGAATAGGAACTGGGTGGTTTTAGTACGTAAGAGTCTGACACCTCCTCTCACCTCGCCCAAGGGGTCGGGAGAAGTTATTGGATGATTTTCCCCCTACAAAAAAAAGACATTTTCTATTTCAGTCACTTTTTGCCAGATATAGGGGTTTGTGTGTGTTATAACCATCCTTGCAGATATTATGAATGCGTATGTATGTTTGTTTGTCTTTCTCTCACATCTCTACGGAAATATGTATCTAGAAACAATTGAAGCTGATGCGGGGAGGCTCTTCCTTTCACCACGTGGACCAAAGCCTCGTGCCGATATCAAGTTTTTTAATCGGTATTCTAGAATCACAGAAATCTATTCAACTAGGTTCTATCGATATAGAAAATAATTGTTTTATCCCCGAAAATACCACTGAGCTTAACCTTTTGAAATCTGAGAAAGGAAACTGAGGAAACGTATCTCTATTACCTGGGAATCACAACATAACAGGCGTCAAGCATGTGTTTAAATTACACTCGTATCTACTCCTTCTAGAGAATGTTATGTTATATTATTTAAGAGCCTATTTACAGTAAACAACGGCGCCATACTATTTGCCGACATTACGTAAAAATCTGTAGTAAATCGTACGTGCTTAGAAAATCTATGTTCATATAACAGTAACAATGCGTTTACTATTTTGTTTTGTTTACTTTTATAAAACAAATGATAAACAATGTGGAAGTAGGAGGATTTATGGTAAAAAGTCGTTACGCCTTTTTTTGAAGGGGGAAAAAACATCAAACTGACTTCTCCCGCCTTGGATGAGGCGAGAGGGAGTGTCAGAAGTGTCGACTCTTACTGACTAAAAACCACCCCGTTCCTTCTCCTGCTTTAAGCCGGAGCTCCGGTAACCTGTTACGTTGTCCGCAGTTCCAGAAGACGCCTACGCCTGAGTCCTAAAAAAATATAAAATAATTTGGCCTGAAAACCATTATGTCGGACACATATATTAAAGCATTTTACAATTCGCTACTAGAGATACTAAAAATATTAATCTTTTTCCAATCAGGTACCTACGGTAGATCTGAAGATAATTAAATACCTACTTAATAGATCTGATGTAACCAAACCTAAAATTTAATTCTGAAGCTTTCCAAAAAATATTATTATTAATATTTGGAATATTATAGCCAAAATACATCACTCTCACCACCCGGACTTTCTTTAAATGAAAATAAATAGTTTGCCAAGTATGAAAGCGATTCACATTCGGAGCACGCGCGAGGACGGCGTGCCTTGCCGCCCAAAGGATCACGGTATAAAAACCAAGCCCATTGAAAAATTAAATCATTGTTGCTCCATTAACCGGCCGGGCCGAACGTCTAATTAACCTAATCTAATGACAAAGTGAATAAAACAAAATGAAGTGTCTGTGCTTACTCCTGGCTTCTGTCGCCATCGTGCGCGGTTACAGCATCAAGGACAATGAGATTCAGACGGCGCGCTTACGGACAAGTGATGAGTTGCTCCAGAGTGTGATCAGTGATTGTTTCGAAGCCGAGTCCCCGATGTCATGTCTCAAAGTGAAAGTTCTGTCGTTCCTGGACACCAAGCTGGGAGTGAGCTCCGAGTCCGCAAGAGCTCTGGAAGAGAAGAACATTGACAAAGTGATCTTCGAGCGCGTCGGCCGGTACCTGAGCAACAATGAGGTCAGGTTCCAGCTGCCAGAGTTCCTGTTCGAGAGTGCTGAGGTCTCCTACAGAGCTGACAGGGGTTGGGATGTGGAATTCCCAGAGGACAACAGCGAAAATGGCGAAGGTAGTGTAGAAACAATCTAAAGTTAGGAATGTAAGAATGGATGTCGAACTTATCATCGTTTTATTTCAGCTCGTGGCATCTTGAAGAAGAAGCTGTTGCTGCCCGTCCTGCTGCTGCTGAAGCTGAAGATGAAGGCTCTCATGCCCATCCTGGTCGCCATCATCGGTATCAAGTCCATCAAGGCTTTGATCCTCAGCAAACTGGCCATCACTCTCGTCCTCGGATTCCTGATCTACAACTTGGTCATGAAGAAAGGAGGTTTGTTATCAAACGATGTTTTCATCTATTTGCGTAAAATATGAATTGGTTTCTAACTTTATTTCTGTTTGTTCCCAGCTATGCCCATGATGATGATGCCGCCTACAGAAGCCGCCCCTCCCGCGCCCCAATACGGTCCCCCGGCCAACCAGTACGGACCTCCCTCGACCTCTGCCCCCTCCGCTCCTCAGGACTCGTACAGCCCTGCCTGGGAGCCAGCTAGCGGTGGTCCTTACGCCAGGGTTTGGGACCCCTCCCAGCTCGCATACAGCTCATACTACCCTGGTGACTCAAGCTCGTCTGCCGCCTCGAACCAGTCTCCGAGCTACTCCAGCGTGTCATCCGTCTCATCTTCCTCATCATCCTCGTCATCCACGTACTGAACGAACCTACCTCATGTAAATACGCACGGGAAACGCATTGTACATAGTGTTTTGACGCACGCACCAATGAAACGGCTAGGGTCTAGAAGAGTTATTTATTGACGATATTTATTATTATTTATTGAAAAACAATAAAGAAACTGTCGTTTTACTGATCGTTGATTATTTATTGACCCTCTGACTTGTCAGTTACATAAAGAGAACCGTCCAAAAATAATTTGGAAAGCCAGAAATCGGGGCCAATTTTCCACAAGGACAACGGTACTAGTTTATTGGCCCATAAAAATTCCCTAGGGCTTTGTCATAACGTTAGCCCCATAATACAAATATGAATGTGAAATGCATCGCTATGAACTTTCACCGTGACCATAATAATAAACAATACAATAAAAGGATGGCCTGCTTCTCCGGACATGCTTAGTGGTAGGCCAACCTATTTGGGATAGTTACTGCGGCACTCAGAGACATTTAATGATTACTTAAACTATTCCTTAGTAACGGTTTTGTTCCGAAAACAATTGCTGAGGACTGGGTTAAGTAACCATTAGATGTCTCTGAGTACGGCAGTTAGACATTAATTATTTTCTGTCCCAAATATGCCAATAGGTACCTACGTTTGATGCTAAAATGAATGAGCAGGTTAACAATAACAATAAACCTTAGAAAAATAATTATTACGATACATATCGATGTATGTAGATAATTTCACCACGGGTTTTGAACACCTTAAAATTCCAACCTGCCTACAACACTTTCCTTGAGTGTCGTCATGATTTGGCAGAGTTAACTATTCTTACCTAACTTAGTTACAACGTTGTACGTTTGTACTGAGCAGACTTAACGAGAAAATTCTAACTTGTTTGTAACTGAATACTTGAATAGTTTTATTTAACTTATTTATTTTTTCTATCGAACCCAAACTTTACTACAAGGCTACTCTCTGTCAGGCTATTCTGTAGCCGTTAATTTTGAATTTACAAAATGAGTTCCTTCGCATTCTCGCCCGTCATTGGTCGAGATTATTCTCACAACCATAGACATGGCGGACCGCTATCCAGTTCACTTCCAAATTTTGAATTGAAAGTTAGAACAGAATTAGTAACCGAGCTTATAGGTAACCGCAGCTGCGGACTGCCTAGCGGGTTACCGGGGCTCCGGCTTAAAAAGCAGGAGTAGGAACGGGGTGGTTTTTAGTCAGCAAGAGTCTAACACTCCCTCTCACCTCGCCCAAGACGGGAGAAGTTATTGGATGATTTTCTTGGCTCAAAAAAAAACAAGCTTATAGGCAAAATGTTTTAGGGATGCACCATTCCTTTATAAAGTAATTACCTATGTAAGGGATGAAAAGTACCTGTAGATTCATTGTAGTGTAGCCTCGTATCTTCGTACCTATTTTTACAACAAATGAAAGTAAAGTAAATAAATTATTTAATTAATTCGAGAATGATAGAGTTAATCACGAGTGAGTCGTCCCTTTTAGCTGCTACTTAGTGGTAAAACTTTCGCTTATGTTAACATCTGCCTACATTATAGGCAGTGTTGGATATCGAAGGAAATAAGCCTACGATTTCACTGGGGAAGTAGTAAGTATTGTATGATTCGTTTACAAGATTTGTACCAATGTCATCACTGCAAATTGAATGAAAACTTTTGAAGAGGACCCAAAATAGTTCCCTGAGGTACACCTATTTATTGTATTTAAAATAAATTAATTCAATTTTATTTCATATTTCTGAAGATTTTTTAACTTTTTCTATCCCTTTGACACCATAGTTGAAGCAATCGAAACAATGTAACCAAGAATTGTATTGTGAATCTGATTGAAAAAGAGTAACCTTTGGAATTTCTTGCTCGTTCTTCTCCATAGGAATCTACACTTTGGAACAAGCAAATAGCTTCACTAGAAGACTGACCGACAGACAGACATTGTTAATATTATTATATTTGCTTTGACGTTCAAAAGTGCCTTCCTGGTCTATTTGAAATAAATAATTTTGACTTTGACTAAACTTTTTTTTTTAATATAAGCATAAATATTTGACTATGGAAATCATCATCGAGGGTCAAACTAAAGGAAATAAAACCCAGTAATCAATATTCCTTTATTTTATTCATTTTAACTCGTTTAGCACAATATCAGATGAAGAATAGAAGTGGAAGAGTGTTTCATAATAAATATTATTTAAATAGGTACACAAATGTGTGGAAAAGTGGAAAAATATCAGGTACGGGGTACATACAAACATGTTACTAAGTTCGTCATTATTGTCACATAGGTGTGGTTTGTTTCTACTTATAAATTCATTATTTTTCATCGTTATAAAATTGTAGATTTCGAATTTATTATTATGTTGGAATAGGTAATATATTATTTTTATTCGAAATAGAAATCGAATAGGCAAGATAAAAAATTGAATAATTACTTTTTTTAATGTCTATGGTAGATATAGTCAGCAAGTGAAAAAGATTTCCCGCCAGAAAAAGTGACAGCACCAGAGATTGTTTCTGATTTTTTTATTAATTTTACGCAGTGGTACTACTACATTGGAACCTTCCGATTATATGTTATTTTTTGCTATCAATAACAATCTCAAGTATGAAAATGTAAGAAATAGTCGTGCAGCATACACCTCTACTTTTCTAATATACATATAAATATAGTATAAATGTACTAAGTATATACAAGGACGCTAATATAAGAGTTTTATATACGTAGGTACATACACATACCTAAGGAGGGGTAAAATGTACTATCTAGAAATCTAGAGGAATAAATTCGAACTAAAATAATATTTGTACTCGTAAAACAGGTGATGAATGAAGAGAGGAAAATTAGTTGTTCAGATAAAAATTAAATAGTTCGGTTATAAAAAAAATAACTTCGGTTTTACAAATCACTGATTAAAAGTAATTAAATGTTGAATGTAAAAAAAGTTTACCAAAAAAAACAAAAGTAATATACCTAGGTAGCTGTCAAATGTCACAATGACATTTAAAATTTTAGGCGGGAAAGTCAAGCAAAAATTGCAGATTTTTACATAACTTGAACAAATTAATTTAATTTTCATCTGAACAGAATAAAAGTGCGTGTGATATCTACAATGGGAAGGTTAAAGCTATTAATTCACAGCCTTCGACTAAGGAGTGCTTTTTAAGGTACTCTTTATAAAGTGTATAGCATAGGAGGAAAATTTGAATATTTTTAAATATTTATTTACGCGAGTATCATTTTCATAATCATTTTTTATTTACTTACTTTAAGAGTTATGTATTAAGATTAGAGATGGGCGAATTTTCGGAATTTTTTTTTTGAAAATTTAAATACTGAGTATTTATCAACTTTTTGGATAAATACTAGAGTAAACACAGATAGATACTCAGTAGTTATCCATTTATAGTATTTATCAGAAAAATCGTACATCTATAATTAGGTACGATAGATTTATTCAATATATTTTAATGTATAGTGAGTATTAGTTATAAAAGGTTGATGAGAATAAGCAAAGCTTTATAGAATTTTTTTCTTTCTGGAATATGTAGACTCAAGACTGATTAGGACTGAGGCCTTTGTACGAGTTTATTTTCCGTTTAACCAGATCAAAACTAGATTGTGTTCGGCGTTCTGATTGGTTGGTTCATTCGCGCCGGCCAATCAGACCGAACGAGCTCTCGTTAATATTTTTTTGCAACTGGATAAAGTGGCCACATTGCATAAACATAAATTTTCTTTTAAGTACCTAGTATTTTAGAGCGAGTTTAGTTTATTATATTTTATAATAAGAGATATTTGATAGTTGTATGTGTAGTTGGTAACTAAGTATAGTTTACAGTGATTTAATATTTACCTTTATTTAGATTAGGTATATGTTTTGGTTTAGTATTATTATAAGTTTCTCAAGTTATAGTTTAGAATAGGTAAGTTAGTAGAAATAGAAATGGAAGTGTTACAAGTGCGATTTTTATTACAAGCCCTAACAATTTCAAATAATTTATTTTACTTCATTTTTATAATAATAATATTAAATATTTTCTCTGATAAATTCTCCTAATTCTATATATATGGCAATTTTCAGTAATCTTTTATTGTCATCAGATTTTGTTTCGAAAACTTAGAGCAAGATTGTCGAAAGGACCGATTTCAGCGATTAAAAGTAAGTGTCCACAGGCCCGTATCGTACGCAACGGATTTTAGTTTGTCTTCTATAGAAACTCATACAACTGCGTCCACTGATCCGCATCGTACGGACCGCATCATCGGCAATGCCTACATGCAATGCGTACCGATGACGTCATACGGAATGCGTACGATACGGGCCAGTGGACGCTTATCTTAATTCTGTCATGCCTTATTTCGCAAAAAATACCCAACGACATACTTCTTGCTTTAAGTTCCATAGGTATATAGGTAGGTTTTGGTAAAATGGACTTTAGCTTGTAAACTATAAAGTTTATTTTTATAAATAAAGTGTCTGTTTATGCAAATAATATTCTTATTCTACGCGGTGTTTGAAACCAATGGAAGATGTATAAGGCACCAGGGTACACAACACCAATCTAAGCATTGTTTCTTCATACAGGATGATATTATGCAGTTCCCAAATGGCTTAGGCACATTTTGATGAGAAATATGCATTTAAAAATTGATAAAACTGAATTTAGTCACTAGTGGCATAGGTTTACAGCCGTTATTTCTTCAATTTAGCTAATTATATACGGAAACAATTAATTATGGAATAATCAAGCTAATTATGAAATGATCAAGGAAGACAAACTGCAAAGCTATTTGGAAACTTGCATCGCATCGTAAATATGCACAAAGAAGCATTTCGGAACCAAAACTGTCGACCTCCTTGGATGGTAACTATTTATAACTTTATAATATTCATTTTGTACTTAAGGTAACTAAGCTTTGTAAAACTGTGTATTAAATACATGTAATATGAGCATTTTGTATTTGGTACACAGATTTACTAAGCATTTACTAATATTATGAACCCATCATAGAGTCTTACTCGAGCATAACTCAAGAGCAATAAGACTCGCGTCAGTTCCAAGATTCTATATTGGGTTCATCTCTTAAATTCTTGCACATAACATTCCTAACTACTGTATATACAAATCTACTTACGCATACAACTATAGGGATGAGGTGAAAATAAAATAAAAATCAGAAAATTTAAAAAATAACATTTTACTTTTAAATAAATAGGACTAACAATGTTCATGCTGGGTATTTAAAACAAAAACCAGGTATTGTTCAACAGTCACTTATTTGGTTTCACTCAACGAAGTAAAAAAAAATGTCTCTAGAATACTCTAGATCAAATGTTGCCATAACTACTAATTAAAATGATTCACGATTCGCAAATCAATGTTCAAATGCGCACACATAAAACTAACAAAAAAAAAACGCAAGTCAAATGAGCAAATTAATCTAAAATAAAATTGTTACACCTAGCTATATTGAGAAAAACCACAATTCTCTAGGGTCTTATATCTAATCGAAGAATTGTTAGTGTTTCAGTCTGTAAAAAACATATTTTTGTTAGAATTTACCTATAAAATAAATGTGAATGACATTTTACAAGGATAACCGCGATATTATAGATTCATTTACCTATTGTTTAGGTACAAAATACAAATCTATCCTTCACAGGCACGTGAAAACGGCATCCTATTTAAATTTCATACAAATGTCATCCACAAAGGGTTTTAAATTTGTGCTAAGACAAAACTGAGGGTCAAATAACTACTTAAACTTAATTTTAGTCAATTATTCAAGCACTTTGGATTAGTGCATTTGTCAAATAAAATAAAAGAACACATGAAACAAATGTACCGTTAACCCTGCAAAGGGATGTATTATACGGTGGTGTTTTTATACATAAACAACATTCAGACCTTGTGTATTAGGAGCAGTTTAAAGCTGGGTACCTAGTACATACAGATTTACAAGATTTACTACCTCAAATAAAAACCATTTTCATCCACATATTAGCATTAACTATCAAGCAGCTTTAATGCTACAATTAGTATTACTGAAACAAAACTTCAGCTCGCTTCTTGAAAGTGCGGTATTTAAATTTATTTAATTACATCGAGCCTTCCACTTATGACTTTTACGGTACGCACGTTGATTTTCACTCGGTTTAGAGTAAAACTGTATGTTAGCACCCAGCTTTTAGTGTTTTTAATCATGATTATTAATATTACACACATTATTAACAGGGCAACAGAAACAATAGACGGCACCACGCAATGTATAGTACATATTATTACAATAATAACAAATATATTAACTTCATAAATGTAGTGTCCTAACTATTAAACATTTTACGCACTTACAAACTTTAACTTTACAAATATAATTTCATATAGCGATTTTCATACTATCCATTTACCTAATATCCTTTATGATATTTTAATTTCAACAAAACTGTTGAAGTAATAAACTATTTCCACTTTAAATATCCATTTTCCTAAAATTTTGTTAAGTAATAAGTTGTAAAATTATAAAGTTTTTGTCAATGATTATTTCTTAGATTCGTCAACTTGCATTAAAACCAATTCCTTAATATATCTATGGTGTCTAAAGTCAAAGCTTCACTTGCATTTTGACTTAAATAGCCTCATGGCAGAATTAATATCGTCACAGTCTTATATCTATAGGATAATATTTAATACCATTTTAGCTCTTAAACCAAGCTATAACTTTTGTGTATCAACTGCTAGTATAAGACAAAACAATTCTTACATGTTAAGCACCAAATGAACAAATAATCATGAGATATTGTAGTACAGACAGAATAGGTACATACTTCGAGACAAAATATTTGGTTTCAACTTAAGTTGCTAACATTATACTTAAACTGATGATGATAGTAAATGCATCTTAACAGATTAACCGTGTAGAAGGTACAAACATAAGAACGAACAAATAAATAGAAGGCACACACAAAGTGGATCAGAAATCAGATAAAACTATTAGTTTTTGGCAAACTGTACACATGTCAACGAATAATATAAATTGCATATAATATATAGCTATAGAACACATTTAGTCGAATGTCACAATCCTTATATCACTTGTCCAACTTTGTCTTGATTGGATGATCACTTTACTGAACAACACTTCACTAGACGTCATAATTGTGACGTCATTCACTGTCCTAGTCTTCTGGTAAACACGTTCCACGCCGTAGAGACGTAGTGTAGTGATCGCTAGGCGGTGCGCCAAAGGTCGGCTGTGACGATGATGGGGCAGAGTCGAGTGAACGTGATGCCGGTGACAAGCCCCGTCACTAACATGGCCGCGCCGATCATACCCGCTGTGCCTGCGTTCTCCGGAGCCACAGTACTGGAAATGTTTAATTTAAATTTGAGATGATAGTAAATAAAATAAAAAAAGTATATATTTCATATTATCTCATCTCACATACAAAAACATACTAGGCCAAAACTTGAATAATTAATTGAAGTACTCATACAAAAATCTATAACGAAATATTTCAAAAATCCTGACGAATTGTCAGATTGTTACTTTTAAGCAAACAAATACTCACCCTCCAATATACATCATGGCTAGCGAGCTTCCATGGCCGGAACTCCAGCCAAGTAGAACGGAGGCTACCCAGAAGACCCAGTCGTTGGTGACGTAGACCGGGAAGGTGCGGTCCGCCGGCTTGTAGTTACACATCAGGAAGAACGGGATGAACAGCACACGGAGCGTTGTGAACACTACCAGCCAACGGGGGCCCGGCTAGAAAGAGGGGTTTACGATAATGAGTATCAAAATTGATATTGTAGTGGTGATAATTGCAAAATGTTGACTTTAGATTTATTAAGAAGTTAAATGTTTGTTAAACGAGAGGAATATTAAATGAAAAGATTCATAGTATGGTAGGGCTCTATAGCTTTTGCTTAGTTTATCTATGTAATAATTTACAAACTCAATGTTTATAAATTATTAAATCTCTGGCCAATTTCTGTCATTTTACTTCATATACAATATTCATGTATTTCGTACGAATGCATATTAACAGCAGAATACTTACGAATTTCCACGTACTAGCAGTGATGTTACCGATCATAGCTGTGAGGTTGAAAGTCAGGAAGCATGTCATTCGAACGAAGTTATCGCCCAAAAACCCTGGGACGTTTGGTGAGATATCTGGAAAGATAGAAATGTACAATCGTGATCAATCGTGTGAAATAGTAAAATGACTGTATTATGTATGTATTTCTCAAAGATATTTATTATATTTTTCAATAGTTTATTGCAGCATTTATTAACATAGTCGTGATACAAAACAACATAAAACAATAAAGAATAATCAATAGAATAATATTGTAGCAGAACTTACATGCATAATAATTAAGTTGAAACTAATATGCATATGAATAAGTAAAGCGTTACTGTACCCACTTAAAAAAGTAAGAAACATATTGAATGCTTCCTCTGTTGCGTAGTGGGTATAAATAAAATTGAAAAAACATGAAATCAAAAATGTATTTTGGAGGATTACGGATATGAGACAGAAAAATGAAAATGAGAAATAAATTTGAAGAAATGGTATTTGTCGATAGTCGGTAGCGACGACGTAAATTATTTGTTTGGCAAATTTTATTTTTTGGCACCTCTATCGAAAAGTATCGACTAACTCTAGCAACTGTCATCAAATACTATAGCTTCAAACTCATGGTAGAGGTACTGTTTGGCAGATGTAGATGTAGGAGACACTAGGATCTCCTTTTTAACGACTTTGTAATAAGTTAACCTTATAAGTTTTTAAACTGACATGGTCACTAACACTATTATTAGAACTTATGGCGGGATATTTACCATGATTATTCATTTTGATGAGTTTTTATAGAAATATCGGAAAGTCATCAAAATCACGTCATAAGTTCTAATAATTAGTAAACCTTACCTGATATAACAGAAGGGTAGACGGCGAGGGTGACAAAGAACACGATGAACACGTTGTACAGCTGCACGAACGCTTGGCCGAAGATCTTCAAGCGAGACACGCGCGGCTTGTTCACGTTCTTATTGTCATCCGCCTGCATCTGCTGCTGCAGCGACTCGTGGTAGCGGTAGAATTTCTGGAAAATGTATAAGGTTGGTGTTAGAATTAAAAAGCTTAATAAATAAACAGACACTCGACTTTATTACAAGATTATAGAGTTGAAAATAACAGTCGCGTATTATAAGAAAAAAGGATGGATTTTAAGTACATTAAATTGATTTTATTGTAACTTTCGTGAAACATACTAAATTAATTACATATTATGTTATCGGCTTACTCACGTATTTGTTTGACGAGGAACTCGACTAGTTTCAAGCCATGCTAGAGGCTCATATTCATGAGCAGCATTCCGCGACACACGCAAAACTAGTCGAGTTCCTCGTCAAACAAATACGTGAGTAAGCCGATAACATAATAATTAATTAAATTGATTGATTATTTTGTTTACTAAGATATTATTTCTGCAAATCGATCTCTTTATGGAACACTTCTTAGGTATACGTGTTCCTAAGAGAATACTAATATTTATTATGTAGCCATACCAATAAAACATAGATCTATGTTAAAATCTGTGTCACCATGGATATAGCATTACTTTACCCACTGAAAAAAGTAAAAAACATATGGTTTATGTTTTCTCTGTTGCGTAGTGGGACCCTATATTAATCCAATGCTCGTTTTCACCAACCTCTCTTAACTTTTAAGGAACCCTTGAAGCTAAAATGTTAGTTTTTACTAACCTATAAGTGACACCTAACGGTAAAACTAAGGGGTAAGCTTAAGTGTACGCTGAGTAACTCTTAGTAGAGATGGTTAGTTAGTTGGTGAAAATGGCCATAAGTAAGTAATTAATTTTATCAAGTTCAAATTTTACATTCATAAAATTCTCTAAAATTATTATTATTGTGGTAATATTATTTTTCTTTTCTATAGGTCCAGCTCATAAAGCTATAACAGTGTCATAAGAGCAGTACTTACATTCAAAGGCAAAGCGAAGTAGGTGTCAATACAAATGAGTAGCACGAACATGCCGCCGATGAAGTAGTAGATGGCGGCGGTACGCTGGTTGTCGAAGAACACGGAGCACCAGTTGAGGAACACGATGAGGGTTCCACAAATGTTGCTGCCTAGCACCACGGCGCCAGTGTAGCGCACGGGCAGTCGAGCCGCTACACCATACACTGAGTTCTGGAAGACTGCGTTGAATCCTGGAAAATGATAATGTTAGATATAAGAATTATGTTCTCACATAGTTGAAGTAATCGAAACAATGTAACCAAGAATTGTATTGTAAATCTGATTGAAAAAGAGTAACCTATGGAGTTTCTTGCTCGTTCTTCTCCATAGGAATCTACACTTTGGAACGAGCAAATAGCTTCACTAGAGGACTGACCGACAGACAGACGTTATTAATATTATTATATTTGCTTTGACGTTCAAAAGTGCCTTCCTGGTCTATTTGAAATAAATGATTTTGACTTTGACTCTATCCTTCACATCTACGCTCTTCTTTTAAGCTACTTGGAGGTCGGCACAATTTATTTTGCTGTTCAATTCTCCCATATAACTGACTCATTTTTTCTATCACATCATTTCTAGCACAATCTAATAAATTCAGGTCAAACGGCTTAGTCCTAATGCAAGCTAAAGAGCCGACCTTTAAAGTATTTATCAAAAAATCCCATCAATAAAACTTGATATTTTATAAACTGTATGGATAACGGGATTCTCCCGAGACAATTTATTTTATCATTTCATGGTTACAAACATTAACTAAGAACGTAAACAAATATATCATTTCGTCAGATACGTTTAATAACCAAATAAAATACTCGTATACATTGGCCTTAACCTTTTAACATAAATTCAGATAACTGTAAGTTACTTAAAATTCAATAAAATTGATAATGTAACTGATTTATTACTTAATTGATACTTTATACTCGAATCCCGTATAACATTGAACTGATTTAGATGATACTTGACATTAATAATTAAGATCTGTTAACATAATATGAGCGACGTCACGAATAGAAAGTCGAGTTTAATACAACTAGCTTCTAGCTGCGGCTTTGCTCATCAAAAGAAGCCTATATGTTTTTCCAAAATATAATCTAGTTCTGTGCGATGGGCGAAAGACCAATAAACATAAATTCTCATAAACACATACATATAATATTAGTTAGGAAAATAAATACTGCACCACTTTTAAAGTAATACATCCCGAAGACACAAACAATGTTTTTTTTTTTTTTTTTTTTTTTTTTTTTTTTTTTATGGAATAGGAGGCAAACGAGCAAACGAGTCACCTGATGGTAAGCGATCAGCGCCGCCCATGGACACCCGCAACACCAGAGGAGTCACAGGTGCGTTGCCGGCCTTTGTTTTTTAAAAAGGTGTATGCTCTTTTCTTGAAGGTTTGAAGGTCGTATCGGTTCGGAAATACCGCCGACGACAGCTCATTCCACAGTTTTGCTGTGCGAGGCAAAAAGTTGCGCGAGAAGCGCACAGTTGTGGCCTTCCAACCATCTATATGGTGGGGATGGAAATGCTGTCGTGTGGGTCGATGGCGAAAAGAAGCGGCAGGAATAAGACCAAACAATTCCTCAGAGCACTCCCCGTGGTATAAGCGATAGAAAATGCACAACGAAGCTACATCTCTACGCATTGCCAAAGTGTCAAGTCGGTTTGAAATTTCCTGACACTCAACAATCCGAACCGCACGCCGCTGAACGCGGTCCAGAGGATGAAGCTGGTACTGGGGTGCCCCCGCCCAAAGATGAGAGCAGTATTCCATATGGGGCCGAACTTGCGCCTTATATAGAAGCAGGCGATGGGCTGGAGTGAAATACTGCCTCGATCTGTTGAGCACACCAAGCTTTTTCGAGGCTAATTTAGCCTTATCCTCCAGATGACCACGGAACTGGACGTCGCTCGAAATGTTGATGCCAAGTATTCCAATACCGGCTGAGGCAGTCAGAGGGGTACTTTGAAACTGAGGTGAGACGACCAACGGTAGTTTCTTAGCGGTAAACACGCAGACCTGTGTCTTAGTAGGGTTAAACTGGACCAGATTAAGTTCACCCCAATCTGAGATTCTCTGCAAAGAAGTCTCGATTTCTGACACAAGTCTGTTTCGGCTTTCGATGACGTTTTCCCGGGAAATGTTAGCGCGGCCGGTATAATAGGCATCACCTGTACTGTCATCCGCATAACAATGAATGCCGCTGATTTGCAACATATCATTGATATGGATGAGGAACAGGGTAGGTGATAGCACGCAGCCTTGAGGGACACCTGCGTTCACAGACAGAGAGTCGGAGCATTCCCCGTCGACAACGACCTTAATGCTTCTGTCTGTAAGGAAGCAGGAGACCCATTCGCACAATTTCTCGGGAAGCCCATAGGAAGGAAGCTTCGAAAGAAGCGCTTTATGCCAAACCCGGTCGAAGGCTTTCGCCACGTCCAAGCTCACTGCCAACGCTTCACCCTTAGACTCGATCGCCTGTGCCCAACGGTGTGTCAGATAAACCAGAAGATCCCCAGCCGACCGACCTTTACGAAAACCGTATTGTCGGTCATTGAGTAGTTGGTGATCTTCTAGGTACCGCAAGAGCTGGCAGTTAATAATGGACTCCATTATTTTCGAGAAGAGGGAGTTATGGCTATCGGTCTGTAGTTGGACGGATTTGTTCGATCGCCTTTTTTAGGGATCGGGTGGACCAAGGCCGTCTTCCAGGATTTCGGTACTACGCCTAAAAAGTAAGAGAGCCGAAAAAGACGTGTTAAAACTGGTGCCAACTCCGGAGCGCACATCTTTAACACAAGGGGTGGAATCCCGTCGGGCCCACTCGACTTTTGGACATCAAGGGATAGGAGCGCCAAACGCACCGAACGCTGGTGGAATCGGATATCTGGCATATGCCACCCACACCACGGCACGGCAGGCGGCCCACGCCCCCCGTCATCCAGTGTCGAGTTGGACGCAAAGATTTTACCCAAAAGTTGGGCTTTATCCCTTGCGCCATGAGCCAACGAATCCCCCCCCATGTGCAGAGGTGGAAATGACGGCCTGCAGAAATTGCCTTCGATAGCTTTGGCGAGCGACCAGAACGCACGAGTTCCCGAAGGAAGGCGTTCAAGCTTCTCGCCAATTCTACCGATGTACTGAGACTTAGCCCCTGCAATAACTCTTTTGAAGGACTTGGAAGCAAAGTTATACTCCTTTTTAAAGGTGCTGGTATTTACATCCCGTGCCACCACCGCATCGGCCCAGGCTCGATAGGCTTCACGCTTCCTGCGTGAGGCCTTTCTGGAAGACGAATCAAACCAGGGCCGATACCTGCCACCGACAGGGACCAGAGAGGATGGGACGAACAGCTCCATCCCCTGTAGCACCACATCGGCGACAGAATCGGCAGCGGCGTTGGGATCATCCTGCAAGAAGCAAACCTGTCTCCAAGGATAGGATGCAAAAAAGGACCGCATCCCATCCCAGTCTGCCGACCTGTAGTGCCATACGCGGCGAAGACGTGCATCTTCTAGACGCGGCGAGCGCGTCCAAGATACAGAGCTCCGGACGAGACAATGGTCCGATGAGCCTAGGGGAGCAACAACGGACACACTGTAGCCGTCCGGGTGAGAGGTCAGCAGAAGGTCCAACAGTGAAGGCCTCTGGTCCTCCACATCTGGGATGCGCGTAGGCGCGGTAACCAGCTGTGTCAGGCCAGAAGCAAGGGCTAGGTCGTGGACAGATCTCCCCGCGTGGTCAGTTCTACTAGAACCAAGCCAGTCGGCGTGGTGGGCGTTAAAATCGCCAAGTAAAACGACTTCTGCAGAGGGTATCTGCCCTTGTACAGAGTCTACAGCCGTCTGGATGTGTTCCATGAGTCGGTCAGTCTCGCTATCACCACTATGGGACCTGTATAGGCACGCATAGACACGGGGGTGGTCGTCGTTATCTACACGCAGCCATAAGATGGAGAGGTCCCTACCTTCAAGATTTCTGAGGCGACGAAAGCTGATATCGTCTCTAATGTACACGCATACCCCGGCCCTAGGCAAGAAGGAATGCTCCAGTCCATACATATGTCCTACATGCATACATTAGTCTCATTAAATGCCCATAAAAGTTACTTAAAAAATCAAATCAAATGATTTATACAGAATGCATTCTTATGCCTTATTTCAAATTGTGTCTGATTGAATCATCGAAATCCGAGCCCTTGTGGCCGTGATATGAAATGGTTAATTTATGAGACAACGACCATTGACCTCTTTAAGTGATAACTTGTGGGACGAACGATTGAGAATAATTGGAGAGATTGTATTTCAAAGATTTATTTAGAGAAGGGTTTTTGATTGTTAAATAGTAAAACGACTGAATTTTATTACGTTTATTTTATTTTTCAAGACATATTTTTCAGAAAAATAGAGGTGAAAGTATATTCATCGACTTTTTATTATTAAAAATATGGTAACTAATTGCAGCAGTATTACCATACTGATGTTACAAAACGAGATATAAATAATATAATAAGATCTGTCTATTTCGGTCATATCAATGCAGACTTGTTTAATTAATAGAATAGCATTGTAGCAGAACTTACATGCATAATAATTTAGTTGAAACTAATATGCATATGAATAAGTAAAGCGTTACTGTACCCACTTAAAAAAGTAAGAAACATATTGAATGCTTCCTCTGTTGCGTAGTGGGAATAAAAGAAAAAAAAATGAAATTAAAAATATATTTAGTAGGAATGTTACAGATTACACATAATATGAGATACGAAAATATTTCATAATAATTATTCTGGATTTGTCGTTAGTACAGATTCTAACCATATCTGAAAATATCCGAAAAGTTATGAGTATATTAAGTTATTATTTCATGACGGAGTACTCGACTAGTTTCAAGACACGGTAGGGGCTCATATTGATGAGCAGTATTGCGCGACACGCGATGAACGTCACGTAATGAACTATATTATTTAAATTTAATTACGGATAGCCATTTTAATTACGGAATACAGATATAAGATACTTTCAAATAAGATTACTTGCTACTAACACATTAAAATTAAAGAAGCATGAACAACAAATACGAAAATGAACTCACCATTAAGTAAGAATACGGAAATCATCGTGAGCCAGAAGAAGGTGCCGGGCCAGTTGGTGGTGTCCATCATAGCTAGGATGATGGTGAACACGAATATAAGGACCTCCATTATCAACGACCATACAATACGGCATGTAAGGTCGCCTCTGGAACAAAAATATTGGACGTTTAAATTTGAAATATAACTATAATACCCTTTTTATAACAGCTGAAGAACGAGTATAATGTATGGCAGATTTATTTGTAGCAAGACTTAGGTGCACACAAGTTTATTGAATAAAACCAGCGTGTGTTTTAGTAAAGCTTTAATATTCCCACTTTTATAAATGTGATCATTCAGATGGACAGCTGAATATCACTGCGTTGGGTAGTGGGTATATGGCTATGTAGGACAAAAAAAATATAGCTCGAATAACACTCCTTTAATTATCATACCTACAGTACAGGAAAATAAATTGAAACTTTTATTAGAACTTGAGACGGGATATTTACCATGTTTATTCATCCGTGATCATGGCGCTTACAACAGTGCCGAATTATCGGAAACTCATAGACATACAATAATCATGGTAATATCCCGTCTCAAGTTCTAATGAAAGTGTTAGTGACCAAGTCAGTTTAAAAACTTATATTAAAACTTACAAACAGACAAACGTGTTGAAAACAACTATGTGAGGATAGATAGGTAAAGTATAGAATAAATAAATATCATAATACCATAATCCGTGAAGACCTCGCAAAGCTACGATAAAACAGCTTTTAACTTAAAAGCATACTTTTCAACGATCCAAATTCTTTTTACTCCCCGTAGCTCCTACTTCGTTTTAAAACAAAAACACACCACGTGCATACTTTTAATCATTTTAATCCCACAGCAGGTCGGTGCAGCTGGAAACTTATGCAAATATTTAAAAAAACTGCTTGGCTGAACGCCTATTCGCAAGTTGCAAACTATGTTTAAAGTGCGGGTTAACTTTGATTTATACGGAGCTGGGAAGCCTATGTTTTGCTCGCGTTAAGTTAAACGATGGATAGTTTTTATGTGGTTTATATTTTAATATTGAAAAGTAAAATAAAATGGGGGAAATACTACAAGGTATTTTCATATTGCTCTTTTTTTAATTGTTTATATTTTGCGGTTAGCCTTTCAGCCTTTTATCCACGCGGGTTTTATTTTTTTTTACTTATTCTGTGGATATATTTCACAGAATCGTCATAAAAATGCTTAATTTTGTTATACATTCACTAAGAAAATATAATTATTTACTGAAATAACGATAGTATGATATCTCAATCAAACACACGCAATAAACACGATTTAATAAACAAATATAAGCCTATTATAGATGCCTCCGCTATTTGGGACTCAAATGACCCACGGGCCCACGGGTCATTTACGGAACCAATTAAAATTTCGGCTACGGTCCACGGTTAAGTACACAGAACTTGATAAGAGTTAATTAAAAACTTTATACCGAACAGTTGGGATGAAACTGAAACATAACGTGGATAAACATAATCGGATCAGGAAGGTTTAGAAGTATGATTTTAATGGTTGGATATGACATTCTGGTGTTGGAGTAATGATTCAGTTTATTGGTTTCTGAACCCTTTGATAAGCAATAATCATGAGATGTTAGTTCCCATAATATTTATAATATTAAGTTGTAATCTGATTTCCGAAGAAATATGAAGATTAAAGTAACAAATAAATTAATCATACATTTAGAACGTACGATTTACTCTGGATATTGTATTTATAATCGTGTTAAGATCACCATAAAGGTGTTTTCAGATTATAATTAACAGCATTTAAGGAACACTTGAACTCTAAAAATAACCTGCCTATTCTCTATCAACATCTACTACCAAAAGAATAACAATAAAAAAAATACATACTTGGACGTCAAAAAGACATTGACCCAGCTGAACACAAGGTTTGGGATCTGGCTGGCCCACCCCACATAGGCGAGGTAGTGTTCCGAGTAGGCAGGAGCGCTGGCCAGCTTGTATTTCACGAAGTAATCCTTCGCCGTGATGAACATGTTCCACGCAGTCAGGGTACCGAGACCGTGCAGCATCAGCGTCAGGAAGATTAGGTGCCATCTGTCTTTTGGAGCTGCTAAGTCCATTGCGATACCTGGAAATTATTGTGTACTTGTTGAGATCAATATTCTAGTTTTAAACATGAGGTTGATAAACCGTTTTTTTAACGTAATTATGTACTAGTATTTTTAGGACCTAGACTTCGTTAGAATAAACCTAATTATATTGTGTTGTTGCTCTATTGAATAATTCGAATCTCTGAAATTACATTCACAAAATCCAATAAAAAAGTAAAACTCATGTTACACTTTTAAAAAACCTCATTTCAGTTTCAGTTGTTTATTTTACCCTGTTGTCTTAACAACAGGGTAAAATAAACAACTGAAACTTTAAAAAATAAACATTTCATAATAATTTTACAAAAACAATGCATTTAGCAAAATCTTGAACATTACAAAATGTTTTGCCATTCCTGAGATTAGAACTCACAACACGTGAACTTCATAGACTCGGGTTCGAACCCCGAGTTCGACGTCCACTTTTTGTATTTCTTATATTTTATTTTGTGCTTTTTCTAATACTCCATGATGACAAATAACCGTTTTTATTGATTTTAACTGAACGATAATAAATATTCTTACATCTTTTTAAAATAATTTCATAAAAGTTTCGAACTTTCGGCAATAATAAAGTTGTCGCAATACTTAGGTGCACACAAATTCACTGGAACCTGCATGTGTTTTAGTGAAGCGTTATTATACCCACTGAAATAATAATGTGACGCCCAGTTATATGGAACTGAAGCCACTGCGTTGGAAGTGGGCTACATGAACATTACACACAAGCTCGAATTTTACTACACCATGTTACGAGACATGAAAACTTTGCTTGCGCGATGTAGGAATCGATTGTACTGATAAGCTCCGCTAGATGGCGCTCTTCATAAACTTTGTAACTATTGAAATCGGTTGTTTTTAAATTGTATTTACAAAGAAATATAGTCAAGTACAATTTTTAACTGACTAATTTAATTATGGTATTATTGAATTCATAAAATAGATTGTTGATCTCATCAGTACATTTTTTAACTTCTCGATTTGACGGAGCATACCTACATAATAAGATTTTTTGTATACCATACCATATCAACTAAACTATAAATAGGTGATTCGAAGCAAAAAGTTGTATAACTTCAAACCGGTATGGCGGAATTCGAAGTTAGATAATAAGGCACTAAGCAAACGCGTAGGTGACGATTTTACACATGAAAGCAGAGATCAGTTCTCATATTTAATTCTCTATACTGGCAGCAGAGATTTTAGGCCTATAAGGATTCGAAAGGTTAATTTCCCTGGCGCGTTAACAACCTTTCATGTCGACTGTCGAGCGTGTCAATCTGACAGCCAATCAGAGAGTCCTCGACACACACTCACGTACAAACCAACCTATCACGAACATATTTTTGGGAGTAATTTTCGGCTTATTCTATTTGGTATTAACGGCAGATTAAGTTCTGTGGTAAAACGAAATTGGACGTGTAATTAATTATATCCCATTCAGGTAGGATACGGAAACATTACGTATCGTATATCACATAAGAAGAAAAGAAAGAAACAATAGGGACGTAATTATAACAGTCTAATATGATTTTGATATTTTCTATAGGTGAGGTAGATTCTATAGAGAAGATTTCTATGGGATGTGTGCCAAATTAATCACAACAAGATGGTAAGTTATCAACGCCACACACGGGCACCCAAAACACCAGAAGAATTACCAGTGTGTTGCGAACTTTTGAGGAGTCGGGTCTCTAGTATCCTCACTCAAACTTTATTTCATGTCGGTTTTCTGTGAGGTCGTGGTATCACCACGGGTCAAGCCGACCCATTTGTACCGAACGGTGACTCTCCAAACGCCAAACTTTATCTTAATGATTGAAATATACAGCTTGATCACGTGAACTCTTCGATAAAACTCAAAACAGTTCACCATGAGCAAACCTTGCCTATAATTTAATCAGTTTAGTATGTTTCTCAATAGTTTATGCTACAAAAACTTTTACTTAGTCTCGGGTTGGCATGTTGGCTGGTATTTCGATGCCAGGATAGTTTAGCAGCCTAGATTGTGTCCTGTGTAGGCGTAGTCTGTTTACGTTAGCTTCAAACTTTCACCAATAGAATTCCTGTGTCTCAAAGGAAATTTTCCTTTTGTTACTACTAGAGCTATTGTGGAAAAGTAACGGACTGTTAAACTTTTACACCTTTTTGCAAGTAAACAGTTTTATGAAGTTTTAGCTTATGGTATAACGGAGCAATCAGAGGCTCAGCTTTCTACTAGATGAGATTTTTTGGCTATTTGACAGGTCATGTCTTGACAAATTTTTTTTCGTTAAGGGTGTTCTGTTCTTTTCTGTAATTTTTATGATGGGCTATTTGGTCTTTTAGCTTTGTGACTTTATCATCAGCTTACCTTTCAAGTTAAGCGTGTCATTTGGCAAGTTGTTGCCTTCCCAAGCCGGCGTTAACTTCACCGGCTCGTTGCGAAGGAATGGCGCCTTCTCGTCCGCCGCATCCCAACCTATGGACAAAAGGAATAATACATTAGGACCATTTTTTCTTTCCCTTAAAAAATCACAAAGAATTGGTACTGAAGCCTGTATTCCAGCTAGTACGTTTATTTGACGTATTTTATCAGATCAGCGCAGTGTGATTCATACGAGAGCGTACGAGTATGACCCGCGTTGACGATTCAATTACCTACAATTTCATTTATTATGCTCTCAATGTGTGTCAGCGTAAAGTAACCTATGAACTCCTTTGTATGAATTATGAATCTTAGTCACAATGGCTGTAGTCGTTTCTGATATTTTCGCGAGTATTTTGTTGCCATCATTAGTTACACACAAGACTATTGTTAAAGTCGTGAAGTAACTCAATAGCATTATTGTGCCCACATCAAAAAGTAAGAAACATATGGATGATGTTTCCTCTGTTGCGTAGTGGGAATACGAAAACTATGGAGAGGATAAGTTACACAAGTCTTTAAACAAAATGTATACTTTGTTTAACTTTAGTGTTTTCTATAAATACAAAAGTCATTAATTTACATAATTTCGTCACAGATCTAAGTTTTAAGACGACCCAGATAATTCTGCAAATATAAAACCAATCAAGAGAAGTAACCAAAGAAACTAATTACCGCGTTATACTCCACTGAATCCCTATTCGATTAAAATAAACACTCGACTATTCTGTGCCTGATTAAAATCACGTATACGGCTCACGTAGCACGGAACATCCATCTTGCATTACGTTACTGCCATACAAACTATACTTTAGTATGATTTATAACATATTATACTATATAAAAGCTGCATGCCCCGGATGGATATACAATTAAACATATTTTTTTTGGTTATGACACCATTTTATAAAAGATCATTAAAATCAACATCGCAAATGACCAAAAGGCTGACAACGCACAACTCAGGTGTTGATCAGTTGATCCTTGTATCAGCATCAGTGTGCTCATGTCTATCCCATAAAAAATCCTATCTCTAGTAGCGAAAACTACCACTCGAAGATAAAACATAGATGTACAACTAACCCTTATTATCATTTCAAAGTTCCTCTTTCAAACACTAAAGCCTCAGATTCCCACTGCATTCCTGCAAGCCGTTACCGCAATTGCAGACAGTTGGAAACCAGAAAGCCACAAGACAATGAAGCTAGCGAGTTCTACAGGCATTGTTCAACTGCCTCCGTTCACAGAACAGAACAAAATTATTCACCAAATTTTGGAACAAGAAGAAATAATTCAGAAGATTTTCACCGGTTCAGTGACATGTTGAAAGTCTATCTTGCAGTTGGTCTAAAACATTGCTTTTAATCAGTTTTGTTCCACACTACCGCATTGTTGTTTTATTGATCAAACATTTAATATCTATCGTAATAGTTGTTTCTTTTTTTATTTGATTAGTTGTCCTTTGTGAGTTTTAATTAACACAGGACCTCTTTGACCCTTTCGTTGTTGATGTGTTTAATTAGCTCAGGGTCGTGGAAGGACGGTTTATTTTTACTTTTGCACACCACGTTACGCATCAGAAAAAGTGGTGTCTCATAAAAGGTGAATTGACATCAATAATTCTTCTTTCGTTAAGTTTTTCAACCCAAAACGCGCATGTTTTTTGTTTTCCTCCTATTTTTTATTCAAGCCACGTTCGGGATCACAAATACGCCGATACATTTGATATCTGCATCTTTGCCTCATCCATGCAGTACATACAAAATCACACTATTCAAATGTAACGGCATAGTTAATGCAAATGTTTGCCTCATTGCATGGCTTGACTGTGAGTAAAAAACTAACAAATGAATGTTAGCTAGTCGCTTTGCCATACTTGTTCAAACATCATAAAAACAGGTAACACCTACACCACGCTTTGCCGGACACGATCAAAGCAGTATGTCGAATGAGCTGACTAAACAATTTAAAGTCCACAGGGTCTATTTGACATTTTAAAAGCTTACACTTAAATAAAAATACCTTTACATAGAAAAAAGGTATTGTCTTCTAGGAATCGGTTTCATAAATATGACAAGAGTGTATGGTAGCTTAGCAACGCAACAAAAGCTTTACAATCGATAGAACCAATAGAGGTAAATTCTTGGTAGCAAAAAATAATGAGATTGGAATCCATAACTATTGAATGGTTTAGAAGAAGCAATAACTATTATTAAATTGAAAACCGAACCAATACAAATCGTGTAGTTAGGTTACACTATTAAGAATTACTAATTTCGATAAAACTTAAAGTACGTTTTGTTCTCTAATCAATTTACGCGCTAAACCAACAAGATCTTACAACTAAAAAGCTTATTAAAAAGGCTGTTTAGCATGGAAAGTAGCAAACAGTAGCCATTTATTTTTATGCTGGTCTTTTTCTTTAACAAAGCGACAATGTTCTTCGTCTCAAATGAGTACTATCCCTCACAAGGTCAGATCGATATTCACTAGACGCCTAGTCGCGAAGCCTACAACTTAAGTTGGATCCTTGTACACGAATCCGTCTTTATCCTTGGAACAAACTTGTTTGTAGTAAAAGTTACGGATGGAAGCCCAGGGACAAACAACACAACATAAATATACAATTTGCGGGAATCGGTTTTAACCGTCCTCTGGTCACCGCAACATCTTTCTGTTTATAGAAAGGTTTCCACTGGAAAATTGACTAACCTTTATTCTTGGGGTCTTTCAATTTATGAAATGAATTTTAGGTAAGAATTGAAAAAGTTTAAATGTCTTCTGAATCACCATAATTGCGAAGGAAAAGAAAGCTAATTCCTTAGCACCCTCGACATAAAAATGAAAAGTTAATTTTATAAAAGTGGAGATTTTACGACCGTTTCTAAAGAGCGACTGTAGTGTGAAAATCGGGTTAGTCCGTGTAAAAAGCTCAAGCATTACTACAAAGTACACACATTCGTATGTAGTTAATAACAAACATTTTAAAAGTAGGGGAGCGCGTGCTATTTACGACACTCCACGTATGAAGGGGGCTGCGGCGGTCGTTTGTTCCGCGCTCTCAAACACGAGCCTCGTTTAGCGAAACTACTTTTAAAGCTCACCGTTTTAACATAACGTTTTTAAGGAAAATTTTATTACTTTATTTTATTTAAGCAAGCTTTCCAGCCTGTTTTCACTGATTTTCGCGTTTAAGAACAACTAATGAATATCGCAATATCCGTTCAGCAATTTCGGAGTTTATCGCGAACACACAATCGCGACGCAGCGCACACTGTTCTATTTATAATTATGGACCACTTTATCCACTTGAGAAAATGACATTAAAATCCGTTCAGTAGTTTATACATTTATTACGAATAGAAAGACAGGCGAAGCAGGTGACTGTTTTTATAATCACGTAAACATAGTAAAAAATTAAAAACATAAAAGGGTTATTGATGGTGTATCAGAAAATACTATTGTAAACCACTTTAACACGTTTATGTTAGCTTCTGTTATTTAATCGATTGTTGATATTGAGTCATCCTCGTAAACCGATTACAATTTACAACATAGTTTTTAAATAAAATAAGTAAAAGGATAGTCACATTTTGTTTTACACTGTGATACTTCTGAATCATACACTAAATAAACTATTTGCTTTGACTATAAAGTACCTCAAATACAAACGGAATAATGGAAATATCTATCCAAAGTTGGATATTAATAATTTATTTCAGTCGTTTACCTCATTTCACGGCTGTCAGTTCAGTGTCAGTTGCAGCCGGAACAGAAATGTATGGTATTCACACGTACATTTCAGTTATGAAGAGTTGAAAGATGTAGGTGGATATACCAGTTTCATGAAATATTAAACCAGGATATTTTGTTTTCTTTGAATAGCACAAACCAAAATTTAGGAAATACTGGATTCGATCCAATTTGTAGTCCGTAAATCCGTTTCTCAACAATGAAACCCATACATACATATTTATATTAGGGATCACCAGAGAATTTTCCGATTTCATCGCTTCGAAAATAACCAAACATGGGAAATTAGCCAAATTGGTCCTTGCGTCCTCGAGTTTAGAAACATATTTCACGATTCACTTTAAAACGTAGGTACATTATAAAGCCACTTAAATATAAACTTTCCCACTAACAATCAACAAATAGGTCACAAAATTATAATGTAAAAGCGTTTACCGAACGTGGTGTTACTGGTGTTATAGAAAAAATGTTAAACACTGCGGCAGACTAATTATCCTCGGAGCTGGCACGTAACTAGAGCTACCCTAAGCCACGGTCTACAAGCATCGGGCAAACAATAGCGGCATTATCGCTCCTTCAGTAATCAACTTTCTTCATTTTTATCGCAGATACATACCATACCTATGTACTAAACAACAGAACTATGATTGCAGTTATTTTCTTGTAATTTATTAAAGTAACGCAACGTCACGCCTTTTATCCCCGAAGGGGAAGGCAGAGGTGCACATTACGACACGTAATGCCGCTAAACAATGTACACCCAATTTTCACCATTTTTGTTATAAGTCCCATGTAATAGGGGGTGAGTCTATTGCCATATACTGTGCACAATTTATTAAAGTAGTAACACTAAAACGTCACTCCCTGTAGCTATCTAGAGGGAGTGACAAAAACGTGGTGTCAATGTTTTTGCCATCATAAGATTGTTATCCCAAACTCGTGGAAAAGCAATTACAAGACAAAGATAGCCAAGTTTCCCGTTCTCTGATTAACATAATTTCTTTAGCCGTCTCCGAAATAGTCCGGAATACTTTTTCATGAGTTATCACAACATAAACTTGGTAGAGAGAATTTTTCGGAAAGACAAACTGAATTATACGGAATGAAATTTGGGGAAATGCTGTGTTTTACACAGGGTAGTTAGTTTAGCAGGGCACATCTGTGGCGCCTGCTAATTTTAAATGGTTTACTTTCCAGGAATTCTCATTTTGTAGCTATTAGGTACTGCTACAAAAATAGAAAATATTTGGACTTCATTAGCAATTATTTTTTACCAAAAGTACTGGTGATGAAAATAAGCAATATTTACTTTTATTTTAAGTATTTCGCAATTTGGTCATTAGATAAATCACACCACAGAGCACTTTGAAAGGAATTCATAGAAATGATGATTACACTGATAATTACAATGTTTATTACATCTCGGAACTATAAATAGATGGTCATAGTTGATTAAGAACTTGATAAATATGGAAAACAGTCAAGGTACATACAAATACATATACAATCACGTTGCTGTTTGTTTGTAGTCTATAATAAATTAGGAATCTATTAATAATTGACTTTGCGATAGTGAAGTAGGGTTCGGATGTACTATTTGTACATACATATTATTGCAAATAAAATTATATGCAATTTATTTTTACTTTTAGTAATAATTGTAGGAAAATATATTTTTCGTAGCTTCGGAGAAAATAAAGAGTGTTTACAAAGTATGGTTTTGTGTTTGTAAACAGAAATCGTTGTAAGGAAAATCACAGCAATAATGTTATGAATATTGCATTGATGTGACTTTGCATTGTGCCAATGATGATATCATATCACACCTAACAACTAAGTTTTTTTGTCTTTTTTATATTTGATGGGTCGACGTTTGTCCTCTACCTCGCCTGGTGGTAAGTAATTGTTGGATAATTATGTACTATGATGGAGCACGTCTGCACATAAGCAACCTATTCACTCGGGCTTTAAAAACACCCAGGCTATACTCATCAGGAAACACAGACCCTGGAGTTCCACTCCTTAGCAGTTCGCACAAGGCGGCTCTAAGCGAAGCGCTTCGTAAGAGTACTATGATATGACTACTATTTTCAAATCCTAAACCCAATTAACCCCTTTTTTAATTTTATGAACACAATCTTTACCACCGTCTTGACCTGATAAAACCGAACCAAGTTTCGAGAGTCCGAATTTAGTATCGAGTGACCTTTCACCGACAAACCTAAATCGAAAATAGGGCTCAAATCTAGTTAGTGCCTAACTTGGCAGAATATTGATCTTGGGAGCTAATACGAAACTGATACAGTATCGTACAAGATAACTTAATATTAGGAGACTAATTTGAGATTGGTTTGTGAATGGTTTAAAGTTACGTTTGGAAGTAACTTAAATCCGGTTGAACAGGTTGCGACAAGGCCGTAAAATTCAATAGATTCTATGCCTCATCTGTAAATAACAACAAGGCACCCAGTTGGCAGTAGATTTAAAATAATCCGTTAGCCATTAGAGGTCATAATGCGTTGTTTATGGGGAAAACTTCTCCCTTAAAATAGTATGAAAGAAATATAATTTATAGAAAACAATACATTTCACCGATTTACTTTTATTGCGTAATAAAACGTAACAAATTGTAATTTTATGCCCTTTTTCGACCATTTTCACGACTGTATTTAAATTATGGCTCGTCACGTTTGGGCCATTTTGTCAAAAACTCTATGACCACTTTAAGTAGACGTATGCACTTACTTTTCTCTGTAGTCCTACGAAACGTTCCATAGTTATCACCCATGTTTGTTGTCACAACACAATTTGTTAATGGTCTAACTAAATATTCAAATCACTGGTCGTATTCGGAACGTGTTCTCGTGTCGAACCTCTAACTCGGTACTAAAGTAATAATATTAGGCGAGTTTGGAGACCCCTTCTACTGATATCGATCTTTAGAATCGCTAATTTGATACCCGTATGTTGTTGGTAGATAAATCAAGTTATAATAAATGTCTTCGCGAAAAATGGTAGACACGCAAACTATTTTATTATTGTATTTTATTTTATGTGATACAATAATCATTGATGTTTCAAAGGGTTATTGAACTGTGCTTTCTCTAAAAAGATATTGTATTGCGTTTACATATTTCTTATTCTTTGATTCTATTGACGAAGTGAATTATTTGCAGTAAACCTGCAGTTTTTAAACACGGCAATTCAAATCTAAGATACATAAGACAAATTCCAAGTAGATTGTGGTATGATTTTATTGTAACTTTCGTGAGACATACTAAATTAATTATTAATTATTATGCTACTGTAGTAGCATCGTGACAATCGCCGCGTCGTGTGTCGCGAAATGCTCCTCATGAATATGAGCCTCTTGCATGGCTTGAAACTAGTCGAGTTAATAGTCAAAACAGTACGTGAGTAAGCCGATAACATAATAATTAGATTGTGGTATTGCATAATTTTGAATAATAGTGAGGTCAATGGTAACTTGCGCGGTTGCGCCTACGCGTGATTTATTATAGTTATCTTTTTTAACTTTAAATTCTGTATAAACAGCAAGGTGTGGGTGATTTTGTAATCTTCAACTGCCTATTAAATAGTCCGCTGTTTGACTATGAAGCTCATTTATATACCAAAGGTTTGTCATACTCGCTTGGCAGTAGGTTTATCAGAGAACGCTACTGCTCGGTCTCTGTCAAATGTGCAAGTAGTGTACTATGCCTTGTTCGCACTTCACTAGTATTTTAGTCGAGTAGCGAGTGAACAAGGCATCAGCAGATACCCGGAAGAATAAGGATGGTCAATTGGTCACTAATGTATTCATCTCCACGGTCATCACACGGTAATTTTGTAATCAACACTGATGTATTATTACGCAGGAAATCGTGTAATAATGTGGTTTAGATTCTCCGTGTGTGCAGTGCAAATGTAATATGAACCAATAATTGCCGGCCAAGCAATTAATGCGAATGGAATGTTTGTTTATTTAATTTGATAGATTGTATTTCAAACTTTACTTAACACATTCATGTACGTATTTTGATTTTAGATCAACTGATTATTTTCTTTTAAGTTAATATTTTTTGTAAAAGCTAGGCTGTAGGTGTACTTAACATATTGAAGTGTTTTGATTGTATTTATTACATATTATATAGAACAGACATTATTTTCTGAAAGTGTACAAATATATAGTAAGTAGAGCTATTGTAGTTGGTAGTATTCTACATTAACTAACCTCGCAAATATTTATATTTGATAGCATTTTGTAAGATATCGACCTGGTTTTAATAATATACCTAATAAACATGGAATTTCCAATGACTATGTTAAATAATAAAGACAAGACAATTTACAGACAACAATGTCAATAGGTCATCTTTACAAAGATCACGGTCACACAGCTGCAAACATGTTTATCTTAAAATGAAATGATCAATATTACTTTTTGATTAAACTTAGGTACTGATATTATAAATGCGAGTGAATAATTTGTGAGTTTGTGTGTATATTTGTTACTTAATCACGTCAAGACGGCGAAATTATAATAGGGGATAGTTTATGGTCTAGAATAACACATAAGTTACTTTTGTCCCACAGGAATGCGGGCAAACCGGTGGTAGAAGATACATAGTTTTCTTATACATCTTCAAAAGCCCGTGACAGACTACTGGATTTTAAGTCTATGGGACGATTCTACACAACAGGTATCGCCATAAATTCTATCGTCTCCACCATGCCGAAAAGTGATTAATGGTAATATAACCAGTGTTTTTAAATATTGTGTAACAATTTTCGTGATCAAAAATATAATAATCAAGTCACATAATTAAAGAGAGCTTAAAACCCCGATAATAGACATGTTTTCGGAATAAAATCTGTCATTTAGTTTAATTGGTGCACCAAAAATAACCGCAATACACAACCGAGTATTAATGATACATACAGTTTACAATAATTATCAGTTGATTGACAATAAATACCTCTAACAATAAAAACGTTGCACCACTTTACAACACCAACACTGACTTAACAATACTTCAATTTACTTTTCTCGACACGTTATTCAATGCTCCTTTTACCTTAAAAATAACTGATTTGACCATCGGAATCTAAGTTAAGTTTAAACTGTGTATAATTAGTGTTAATGACTACGGTTGGTAGTTATCGTTAATTAGTTATCACTCAAGTTAGTGGCGCCCTCTATCTCTAGTAAATGCAGTGGGTAAACAATGCGTGCGTGTTGTGTTGTGGTGTAAAGCTGTTATCGCTTACAGTGACCATGCTTTTTCTATGCTAGTGGACTTTCTTCGTTGGTTGAAAGATATTTCATGGCATATGCGTGAATTTTGAGATTATTTTGAATGCCTACGTCATGATAATACCTAGCTTCACTGACGGACAGACTTACAGACTATTATTTATTTCTTTATTTGTTGCCGTTTAAAAGTACCTAAGTATTTATGGTTTAATTGGAATAAATGATTTGACTTTGACTTTGAAATATCATAATGTGGTACGTATTATGATATTATGATGTGATGAGTGAGTGATGTTGTACCTACATCATGGTTAAGTTTACATTCTATAGAAGACAAGACACTACAATAATATGCGTAAGTATCTGTGAAGCTAGGTATATGAAAACTTCAGATGGGGCCCAGTAGGGCTGATGCCTGATCCAAAGTTGGGTATCCGGCTCGAAGGGCAAAAGTAGGAACGGGGTGGTTTTTAGTCAGTAAGAGTCTGACACTCCCTCCCGCCTCTCCCAAGCCGGGAGAAGTCATTGGATGATTTCCCCCCTCAAAAAAGAAAAAGGTAAGAGGCGATCAACGTTCAATTTTAATGAATATCAATGTAATTAGTTCACAGACTACAAACAGGTGCAATGGTTTGACCTGATAATGCCCACATTACAACATCACGGGCCAATATCAAGATAATTTTATGCTAAATCAATAAACGAATGCATTTACAACCTGGAAATGAAACGGACGTGACTATTTGAAATAATATGTTATTATAGGCTGACAATAACAAATATTTGTTTGTAATTATGTGTTTGTGTTAACACGATTTCTTGTATAAAACAATGTTTCCGTAGTTGCATGTGTGAAGCATCTTTGAAACTTCTCTAATGACCGATAATTTGGGAGGCATTTTTTACCAGTAAGTATGTGTAAAGATTGTTCGTATGAATCTAGAAATAACGGGTGTCCCAATAAGAACGCAAGATTTAAATTTGGCGGCATTCGAAGTATCATTGTTTGACATTTGAACAGGTGTTATTTTTTGTTAGCATAAGGTACGAGGTTAGTAAAAATGGAGCGCTACACGATTAAAAATGAGCAGGTCAAGCGCAAACAGTCAATCATGGTGTTCGGTATCGTAAAATGATAACCAGTCTTTTCGTACCTCGAATTGAAGAAATGGATTTGGAAGGCATGTGGTTTCCACAAGATGGCTTCACATGTCATACAACCAGAGAAACAATTGAATTGCTGCATCAGTCATGTCCCGGTCGTGTTATTTCACGTTTTGGAGACCAGAATTGGTCGCCTAGATCATGTGATTTATCACCATTAGACTTTTTCTTTTGAGTTTCTTAAAGTCGATGGTTTATGCGAATAAGCCGACGACGACTCAAGCCTTAAAAAGGAAATTAGACGCTGTATTAATGAAATACCGCAGCATTTATGCAAAACGGTCATTGAAAATTTCATTGAAAGATCGCGTATGTTTCAGCAAACCAGCGGCAGCCATCTGCCCGATGTATTGTTCCATAGATAACCTCATACTCTCTACTTTACGATATTATAAAGCTTTCACGATTTTTTTTAAAATATCTGCGTTTTATTTGAAATTTAAATCTTGCGTTCTTGTTGGGACACCCTTTACATTTGGCAAATGACTAAAAAAACATATTAAAAATTAAAAAAGCGTGTTAAAAAGGGAACCGCCTTCAATTTTCTTTACCACTTCCATTTATAAGTTAAGTAATATCCCTAAAACCACCTAAGTCCGAAAAATACCATGCTGAAAACCGCAGCAAAATCGCTTCAGCCAAACGCGAGATAATCGCGCGCAAACATACATACATACAAAGAACCTATTTTTTTTGAAATCTGTTAAAAACGATTACGACACTATACAATTCACATTAAAAAAAAATCCGCATTCGAGTAATTATCCTGAATAGTGTGGTAAGCACAGTCACCGTGGTTATCATATTATAGGTCAGTGGGAAGGCGGAAACGAGTTGGTATGAGATTACCGAGATTGGATAGCTACGGGAGGCCGTACTACATTCTTGTGGGAGATACTCCTTACTCAGTAACACTACCGGCGCATTCCAATAACCTACCGATCGGTAGATTTGCCTACCAGCGGTAAAATTTTGACACAATTTGTATGGAGCTTATGTCAAAATTCTACCGTTAGTAGGCAAATCTACCGATCGGTAGGTTATTGGAATGCGCCGTCAGTAACACTACAACGACTGCCTCGTTGGCCAAGTTGTTGCAAGTGCGATTCCCGGATCGGGCGAAGTATTGCTGGGTTATTTTCGGCTTTTCGAAAATTTCTCAGTAGTTGCACGGAGTCTGGAAATGTGTCCGGTATATGGCAATAGGCTCACCACCTATTACATGGGACTTACAACATAAATTGTGAAACGTGGGTGTACATTGTACAGTGGCATTACATGTTATAATGTGCACCTCTGCCTACCCCTTTGGGGATTAAAGGTATTATTCCTTACTAGGGGTTCTTATAATAAAGAAGCAGGGTATGGACCGGTCTATACTGAACTGTACTGTACTGTTAACTTGCTACAAAAACAATATGTTTCTTTATTAGAGAGTGCATATATTAAGCTGGCAGCAGGGAGGATAAGGAGAATATATTTCTTACCACCCTTACTCTTGACGCGGGTGTCTTAAAATCCGGCTATATACTACACAATTAACAGTGTCAGTACCGTTTTCTGATAATATCAGATCATCAGATCTATCTGCCAAGCATGGAGATTATGGCAAACCCATTTATATACCTAGAGGAGACCCATAATTCATCTTTGAACTGCCCAAAGACTGCTGACGATTATGTTGTTGCACGAACTAACAAAGTAATTATAAAGATCAGCACCAATCGGTACTGAGCACCGGTGAGCCAGATTTGTCTCTAAGACAGACCTTAAAGAAATATTTTCTTCGAGCATCTTTGTAAGTAAAATAAGTACTTATATTCTTTTTCCTCTAAAAGCTCTCACTGTTTTGAAATTCTAAACAAGTTTTGTTGTGCTACACTGATCAAGGATAAACGTTTGGATTATATTTCATATTCAGGACACCTTTTGGGCGTAAGGGACCTTAAATGGCGCATATTATTGCACGAATCATTGGGTAACGAGGTCAAAAGATGTGTTTTCAGGAAAATATTTAAATGTCAACATTCTTTGGGTGCTTTTCCACCAGAGATATGCTAAGAATGTGCTATGTGTGGCTTCCCTACTATGGATACATCGCATACTTGAGCTGCGCATCTTCCTCGCACAGCTACTTAGCTTAGTATCGTTAGAAACGGTCACATAGTTACACAGCTTAGCTATTACATCTTCGTAGTAAAGCTACAAAGCATATCTCTGTTGGAAAAGCGGAAAAGCACCCTTTGGAATGTAGTAATTTGTTTGCAAAAATGTCACTTAAAAAGTGTTAACATTAAGAAGTACCATTCCTAAAACTAATCTTATATCAGACTCCAAGCTTGCCTAAACCTGATATAGTACATACAGAAACTATTTGATCATATTACACAATATCATAAATGGAATGTGTAATGTCTCCAAACAGTTTCGCATTCCGAAAACTGAAACACGTGTAGACACATCTATAAAAGCGAAACTTATTCAATGAAAATATGTTTACATAGTAATCTAAGTTACCACTATAAACGGCAATAAAAACTAACTATCAAAGTACTTCAAAATCAAAATTATTTATTTCAGATAGAACATTAAGGCACTTTTGAACGTCAAGGCAAATAGTATTAAATTAAAAAAAAACAAAATGTCTGTCTGTCAGTCCTGCAGTGAAGCTATTTGCTCGCTAAAGTGTAGATTCCTATGGAGAGATACGAGCAAGAAACGTATCGTATCATGGACTTACACAGTCAAAATTCCCTTATCAATGTACACAGCTGACCCTTCCTATCAATAAGTAAATTCATAGATAAACGTGTCAAGGTAAAATAATATATAGCCATACTATCAAAGCTAGAGACGATCCCGTCAGTAATGAGATTATTGAGGCATCGGATTATAGATAGAAATCTGATTAACATTCGTTTCAGATTGGATCGGAGAATAATACTCGATTGAGTCGCCTTGAAATGGAGCTGGTTGTACATTAATAGTGATTTGAGAATAATTTATTGTGATATAGTAAAGGAATAAGGGAATGATGATTTGAATGACTCATTGAAAAAGCTCTCTCAGAAAAGGGATGGAAGATTGAAAATCACTGGATGATTTTCCCCCTTAAAAAAACCTTACGATTTTTTTTGTGGCTTCTCCCGCCTTGGGCGAGGCGAGAGAGAGCGTCAGACTCTTACTGACTAAAAACCACCCGGTTCCTAGCTTTTCGAGCCGAAGCCCCGGTAAACTCGGTAGGTAGTCCTCTGCTCCGGATGTTAAAAAGTGATATCGCACTTTGGTCGATTAACAACAAATGGGCCATGGCCACACACAAATGATATGTAAAATAGGATTTGTACTCGTCCTCGATAAACAGAAATACCCGCCCCCTATACTCGTAATATAAACCTCACCAAAACATTAGCTTTATAAATGTAAAAGTATATGAACATATACAGTAGGGCCTAAGGTCACTGACACTGCACGTGCGTGTCCAACTCTTTACACGTGTCCTCAAACACTTTTTCAACATGCTCGATCGAATATGTACACGATAAATATACTAATAGTATCACCTTGCTCTCATTATTTTACTACGCCGATGTGTAAAGAAATTAGGTCAAAGAGAAAATTATATCCGCATGCATCAGTAATTTACCGTTTAACCGGAATACTTCTAGTGGTAAAACAAGAGTAAATTACTACGAAATTAATATTACACAACACCAAAGGCGACATTTAAATATTTTGATTGTGATTTATTGAGAACATTGCGTGCGCGTACACGCAGTAAATCGTAGAAACAAAGTTACGGCCAATAAAATATATCGCCATATTTATGAGGCTGTGGGGTCCAAATATTAAATAGGTACTTTACTTGCTTTTTTGGCAATTCCAGTGAAAAATAAGTTTTATTCTCAGTCACTACTACAAAAGAAAGAATTCTCAATCGAAAGTATAGCATCTCAGGAAATAAAAAAGTCGGTTATTCAAGGTGGTGTATACCCCGACGATGAATAGAAGGCGCGAAGTTTTGGCTGAGCTATAACTATAACATAATCTATACGGTATTACTCATAAACAGTTGCAAGACATAAATAGAATAGAACTAATAGTTTACATTATTAGAATAAATACGGAAGCAAAAATACACATTCTGGCAAACCAAATTGCTGGTACCGAATGACGCAAGTTCCTAAATCTCTTCAAACGACATCAATAAAGTTATTTGCTAACTTTCGTACATCAATAATACATTATACGGGTATGTCTACGTCAAATATTAAGCACAAACTTACAGCAAAATCAATGGTGAACTATCCTCTTATCTTCGAAAACTTAAAAAACCATTACGAAGGAAGTATTCCATTCAAAGGAGAAATAATATCGACGAATAGTTCGCGAGAATCCTGCGAGAATCATAACATGACATTTGACATGACATTAACACCACAGACTATTATGAATCTGAGGGAATTGTAAAAATACCAAAACGTATGACCCAATTGGTAAAACCTTTAACGATTTACTTCAGCGTGGTTTGTGACTAATATCTTTGGGAACTTCTGGTTTAAGTGATTCTTTCCAGAAGAGTTACGGTGATAAAATAGCAATTTCTTTTAACTAAATCCAGGGCCAAGTGTATCAAGAAAGTATCATTTATTCATTATTGATTCATCTATGCGTACTAAGAAATCCTAAGAACCATTATGCATTTGTGATATTGATTTAAGTAGTGCTTTTGAAAGTTTATGAAAATTATGTAAAGTCCTAAGACTCACCTTTTATCCTAATTTAATATTTAGAACATAAAATAAAATTCTACACAAAAATATCTCCATCATTCTCAGCAATAACACGAAGACAATGCAAAAAGGAGTTCTAAAAATAAAATTTGAATCACGAACCCTTTCTAAGCCTCTTAGTTTAACCCAAACGGCCAAAGCTTAGGATGGGGTGAGGAACTGAGAACAGCCAATGAGAATAATCAACATATTCTGAGTCGCATGTGTTTTTACAACGACTTTTGACCTTAACCCATAAGGGTCTTATTTGGCCATTTAACCCTGTCCAGTTGCCTAAATGTCTTGAGACTAGATATCACATACAAAGTTTTTGCACGTAAACTTGCTAGTGTTACTGTCACCAATCTTGTTAGAGGCGGTAATAACTTTTATATTTGGACAAGGAAAATGTTTCACGTGAAGATTCGCTCACAAGTACTCTAACCACTCTAGCGTCCATGGATACTATAGTATCCAAAGTGACGAGTTCTGTTTAACTCCCTCTAGTTTAAAATACGGACTTGTTTGGTGAGTTTTGACTGATTATCTATACAGCTGAATAAATTGTTCGACGAAAAAATAAGACATGGCGTTGTAATATGCTTTGACAAACAAAATATAAATTTTTAAAGTTAGTTGACTCGTTTTTGAAGTGTTTTTGTGAGTTCCAACAATTATGTCGTAAATACTACAGTTTTGTTTAATTTATCTTGCAAGTGTTATACATCAAAATAAACTAGAAGATTTGTGCTTTACGATGATGTACAAATATCACAGTTTTAGCTGATAAATCTAGTCTAATTTTAACTTCAAACGATTGTTGTTTCGAAAAAAATGGCCGGTCTGGTGTTGGCCACTTTTAGTTTTGTTTATACATATTTTACATACTTTGCATTACAATAGTATATAAAATATCGAAATACATTTCGTAATAAGCAAAATAATACATTTTTCAAAGAGAAATATACTAAATTCATTGAAGATTCCATAATAATGTCAATGTGTTCCTCAGGTTTTTTGATGTGTAAAATTACGAGTAGTGTTTTCTTTCGATTTAATTACAATACTTAGAGTTAACCGAATATAATCATATATACATCAAAAGAAAGGGTAATGAGTCTAGTTTGTTGTAAAAATATTTTATTGATAAAATATGCAATAGTTGTGCCGTATATTCTAAAAAGGTAGAAATAATTCTGTTTTTTTTCTGTGTTTCATGTTTAACCCGTTTTATTGTATTTTAAAGATTAACTAAAGATTTAAAAAAATCGTTAAGATTGATCAGTATTCTTCAATCTTTTTTTTGGTATTCTTTTCTTTATTCTAGGCATTACGGTTCAGTAGCTATATAGGTTTTTTGTTACGACGAACTTGCGAGTCGCGCGCGGTTCGGATGCCGTGCGCGGCTGGACGTTAGAGTGGCTAAGACGTTCATACAATAGTCTAATGTCTCTAAAACTAAAAGAGTTTGCCTAGACTGACTGAGCAATTAGATACGTAAATTGGATTGGACGCAAAACAAGGAGTACAATAACACCTACACAAGAATAATCCTTGTCTCAAAGATGATTTATTTGTACAAGCTTATGATATCACTACATAATACCCTGATGATAGGGTTCATAATTGAGACTAAATACTGTATTTTATAACACTTGTATACATTATGGATGCAATAAATACTTGAATACATTCTACATTGCCCATCAGAGGTCCATTAACAAAGCATAATCAGGCTTTACGTAGTAAGTACAGTATTCTTACTGAGCTGATACTGATATAGGTCGTACAAACTTCACACCCGTCCAGTGGACGAAGAGTAAATGTTTATCTAACTGCCCGGCCACATGCAGCCTATACTAGCACTACTAACTCACGTCGCTTCATTGATAACGTCACTCTATTCATATCACTTGATTTATCGCCTAGTTGTCTCCTACAAATATGATCAACCTATGATCCTAGCAATTGCAGGAATCATTTTCGTCCGATTGCAATTGGTTGATTCGATTTAGGTCAGTGCATTGTTGTCTTTAGAATTTATTGCATTATTTATTATAGTTTCTAGCTTAACCGACCAAACCAAAAGAGTAGTATAGTATGAAGTCATTAGATTAGCTTTATCAGATACGGTCTTAAAAATCTGATGTCGTGCCGTGCGCAAAGTCAAGAAAGAAACCGCGCTAGTCACTATTTGGCTAATGAGGCACTAGAGTATAGTGTTTGAGCTTGTTTAGAAAACCTGTTTAGTCTTAAAAATATCCTGTAATTATTTTTGCTAATAATTTCCAAGCTTTATTATTACTATTTAGTTATTTCTGTAACGATAAACGAATAGGTACTAACTTAATGAATGTTATCGGTTTACTGGTTTTACCAGGCGGAATAAACAACATAACGATGCGTAAAATATTATGAAAATATAAAATGGCAAGTCAAGTTAAATGTTTATCGCTTTGAGAATCGCCTGTTTTCCCGGAAGTGGTTTAGGGGGCTATCTAAAGGTCATTTGTGCTAGCAGAACAGGGATAAATGCAACTGGTAACATTTTGCACACTTCTGTCGTTACTTTAACATACATGTGCTTCCTAATTAAAAATAGTCCTCATATTTACAGTGCCTAAAAATCTATACCTCCAGCCCTTTTTCTAGAAATGAAGTCCATATTTTGTCCTATAATTGCTAAAAAATATGTTTGATCACATATATTCTAAAATTACTTCTTACTTCTTTACCCAATGATGTTAGGTAACAGTATTAGTCTTCCAACATTAAGAACACAATCCGATCTACTACAAAGGTAGCTTTATTGTTTCCCTATCCATATCCCTCTACAAAAATTACACCTAGGTACCTAAAGACAATACCTCAACATTCCTTTGTCATAAAAGAAAGTATATATACGTGTGTGTGTGTGTGTACTAGACCGAACAAAAGCCACTTAACCGACCTGGATGGAGTCCACACGCCAACGACCCATGAAGGTCATCATCTGCATTGTTTAAGACCTATAGAAGATTTACACCTGGTATACTTTATGAGAGACCCTCTTTAATTTAAATGTCACACGCGCCACGGGTTTTCGTGTCGGATAAAAAATTGTTGAGTGTTTCAGTCCGTCTGTCAGGCTTATTCCATTTGATAATCTCCATTCTGTTACTTAAGGAATAGGGTATTCTTTGTATTTTGTTTAAAAGTTCTATGAAAAGACTGTTCTATTCTGTCTTATTTCAGTAGCCTATGTGTACATTTTAGCTACTAGAGATAGATATTTGGCATTATATCGATAAAATTAGCCGTTAGCCACATATGTACGCATATTACTCACATGAGAAGATGATTTAATTACAGATGCTCTAACTATTCTGAAAACCAAGATCCGATACATGCTAACAAGTTTTTGACGTAACCAACATTTTCGCGATTCTACGCTAATGAATGATGACGTATTAATCTGGTGATTGAAAATCTATATATGTAGGTACCTTTAAATTCAATAGCACATTTCTAGTAACTATTCTACAGTCACTACTGCTATAAATAAATACCGTTCTACGTCTCAGAGTTTGTAACAAACGAGGTTGATCGTAAACGTCCGTACTGCAAACATATCGTGGATACAAGATGTTGAATGATATTTTTGATTCAGCCATTTCACATTTCCATTTATTGCTTAAAGCTGCAAATCAATTCACGAATCCCTTCCTTGCTTCAAGAGTCTGTCAAGTTAATGTATTAAGTCCTGATATACCATATAAATGGTTCTTCTTTATATCAGAGCTTCGGTTAAGACGTACTGCGTCAGAAACCACTCAATACACCTGAGTGGTGCCTTATTTATAAAACAGACATTTCAATTTGAAAACGTTTTGCGTTGCAGGGATCGACCTGATTCAACATACGCACATTCAGTCCAGACCGAACATGCAATCAAAAATTCACGTATCTACGTAATTTACATATATTATAGCAAACATAATCGTGTTTTGACAATAACAAACAAACTGGTCTTACTCACAGTCTTGGCATGCTATAAACATGCAGTTTATACCCAAGTAATAAGGAAATACTGAACAGTTAACATCGGATGTGCCGTAATGAGTACTAAAGACATCTGACAGTCCAGTAACATCTTTGGAGAGGAGATACTAGCCGAAGATAGTGTCCCAAGTGGGTGTACTAAACTGGTTCAATTATTACTTTATTGTTTACATAGAAAGCGTTTATGTATTTAACACCCACTCCTTGCTAGCTTGAAGTTCCATGTGTGATGCAGATGAGTCCATAGTCGTGCACTGGACACAATTCTAGAGTCCATGTTAAACTTGGAATGAGTGAAATCGAATCTTGACTTCGTTTTTACACACATATACAGTTTTTTATGTGTTACTTTATGTACACTTTCATAATGATTAATGTTTGATGTCCATAACAATCATATATGCACGGTACGTAAGTAAACAAGGCATTATATGGCTCTTTTAATGAGTTATGAGCTATGATTCATTAGAAACAAAGCATTATAATAGACTTAAGATGTTACTAAAGTTTTTTTAATACAATTGAAGACATGTGTAAAACATGTGTAGTGAACGAACATGTATTAATGACGATAAAGATGAAAATATCTTGCAGATTCAGGATTTGGATGTTTAGGAATTCATAACCATAATTTCATGAGGCATCATGAGTAATATCCCAAACACTTCCTTAGCTTAAATGTGCAATATCAATCAAGTTTCGGATGACAATGAGTGAACAGCAAACATGTCCGCATAGCATCGCTTCAATTAGGTTTACCTTGTAGAACAGAGAATCTAGTTGCATCTATTATGCATAGTAAGGCAAAACATGCACTTTATATGAGACATTTGTAAATAACTGACGATCCATTGTTCGCAACACGTGTGTACGGCGAATCATATAGTAAGCATAATAGAATAGAGATGACTTTAGTCAAAGACTGAGAATATGGTATCGTAAACATGGCGTGTTGAATGCTGAAGACGTTTAAACTGGATTGGTGTCAAGAAAATGTCTATTTAAACTTAAATAGACGTGTAAGGACACTTATTATTGTTGTGCTGTTATGCATTTATTATAGTTGTTTTGTTGGAGTAATGACACACGAAATAAGCGCAGTCCTGAAATAAAACTGCAGTACCTAACTACATGAGTAGGGACTACCGACAATCTTCCCCACTGTAATGTTTTCTGCTGTGTCGTAGGTGCGTTTACAAACATACAATTTCACATACACATGACACCCAGACCCGAAACAACAATTTGTGGATAACACAAAGAGTTGCTCCGTGCGGGAATCTAACGTGCTACATGTTGCGCGACAGCCGGTTGCCCAATGCCCAGCCACCTCGCCAACCGTGGAGCCTACTACTACTTCTACAATCGAAGTACTTAAACCTAAAAGAAGATCTCTAAAAGAGGATCTCAACTTGGAAACAAATACATCATTCAGGTTAAGAATGGTCTTTAGTCTTAAGACTTAAAAAGATAAATAAATACTTTATCACCCATTTTAAATAAATCAAATCTCGAAAGAAAAGCATAGGCATAAAACCAACTTTATAAGAGCAAAAGAAAGAAATAGTGCCGTCAAATAAAAGCAAAGTTTCTCTATAGAAGCTTTATGCGAAAACTTTTTATTCCTAAGGACTTTTTGCTTTACCGAAGTCACACTTAGAACAATTTTGAGCTAGTGCTTTTAAAATATTCTTAAGTTACTATTCGATTTATAATATTTACGGCACAGAAAGGGGTCACAGCAGTCTCTAATGGGGTCACCTTAGTGACACTATTATGAGTCAGCAAAAAATACTAAACGCGACACGACTGCCGCTACTTTCATACTTTTAAATTTGGTCGCAAATATTGGTATCTGATTTACTTTAATGTCCCATTTTAGAAGAGTAGTTACTAGTCACAGAAACCTTTTTAAGATTTTCTTTTCAATTCAGCTGAAGAATTTTGGCATTCAGTCATCTCAGACTGTATTGTAGTGTACAAAAGTTCATTGTACTTTTAGTATACAAATAAAAGCATTGTCCATGAATATCGTTTCTGGGCTTTCCATACTAACACGTACATAATAATATTTATAGGGTAAAACGAATAGCAGTTTTACGAAGCACCTACATCACTAGAAAGCAAGCTTGTGGACCATTTATAGCTATCCACAAACGATTTTTTGTCGTCTGTCTATATTCGTTTTTTGGTAACTTTCCAAATGAGATTTCATACTTCTTTTTCTTCTCGTGCACATTTCATTATTTTTTTACACGACTTTCTTTTCCTTCACAATCGGTAAGGGCGCCTTGAGTGTAAAGCGAAGAGTGAAGACAGTTAAATGGAGTTTATAGAAAGAAAATCAATCGTGTTTAAGGTTTACAATGCCTATAATGGACAATGCAAGATAATTGCAATTAAAGAAGACATTGTAAATGGATTTTTCTAACCTAAAGCATTTATCATTTTCATTGCATGGCTAAGGTCGATCTTAAACTCTTTTAATAAGGCCAAGGTAAGAATATAAGGCAAATACAAAGTTGATTTATGGGTGTATTTTACTTATTTTTAATCATCCCAAAAATCGAGTTGGTACTAGTAATCGACTCACTGTTAACGAAAAGCATTCATATGTTTGTAATCAATCATTAAATCATCTTCAAGGTCAAATCACGACAAAATTAGCACGGTATCGCTAATGAAATGACCTTAAAATGCAGATTTAGCGATGATTCGAAGAGTTTCTCGGAGATCATTTTTCCCGCATATCTTTCTGGACGTTTTTGGCAGACGCAGTCACATGAGCATGCATTTACGAATGCACTGAATAAATAGGACGGGATTACAATATGAATCAGATCCCAATGGTTTCTTTGAAGTATTGGCACAAAGAAGTTCCTGTATTATAATGGAGGGGGTCACGGTAAACGGAAAGAGGATTATCAGTGTTATCGGAGAGGAAATGATTCCGCAAGATAGCGGTTTCAAATAATACATTGTTGAAGCAAAATAACTAGTCAGAAATGCATAATGAGTCTGGAACTTCGGATAGTTGACATAAAACTCATAGTAGGTAAAACAGAAACTAAAACACGATGATTGGAAGCTGAGAGCATTTTATATAAGCATATATATATACACCGAAAAATTCGGCGATTCCAAATATGTGAGTATATAAATTAATATCACCAAAAAAATGTCGCTGATAAGGTGACTTTTGGTAGTGCGCGAAAATTCTTTCTTTTTGATACCACACTAAAATCTTCTTTATGGTCATGTTCAGATCCTCTTATTAACCCTAAATGACCTTTAAAAACACATATTTGTACAAATAACATGTCTTAAAAGGGTACTTACGTCCTTGTCTCTGGCCAGGCATGACGACGGCTCCCCTCTCCTGCCTCAGGAGGCTCTCGCCCTCCGCCCCACCCTGGTGTGACATCTCCATGGCTCACAGGTACACTAATATCATAAAACTGATACTGGCATCTGTGTTCTTCGTTGACGCAATGGACGACTGCGTCTGTAGACAAAATTAGTCTTTTTAAGAGCTGGGGCCTTAGTCTGCTATTACAATTGTGTCAGAATGGTCGATCATTGAGCTGTGCGAGAGGGACGCAGCTATGTAGGTTGTATAGCTCTGTCCCTCTTGCACTGCTCAATGATCGACCATTCTGACACAATTGTAATAGCAGACTAAGGCCCCTGGTCTTTAAACTCTCGAGTGTTTTGTGCTGAATTTTACAAAGTGCATTTGCGTTTAATTTTGGTAAGATGTATTGGACTGTAATGGCAAGGATGAATGTATAAATGTTGATACTTCTTATGTAGGTATGTTTGTTGAGTGTGCGATATACACAATCAATCTTCTCGCAATGAAGCCATATTTGTAGTCGGTCACGCATAATTATTTAGCTCAATGTCAGACCGTATTTTTAATCAACGAAAGATAATAAAATGTTATATCGCTTTTTATATATTTTTCTTAAGCTCAGTTGGTAATTAATTTAAAAGACCAACGTACGAATGTGAACGAAAGTAATTCGAGCGAAACGGTATCATTAAACTTACATTTTTAGTATCTAATGTTTTAAAGACTAGTTTTCTAGGCATTAATCATTATAAAACACGTACAATTTTCTAGTACTTGCTATTTTTATTGGAACACAATAATAAGATCTACATTTGATGATATTTGCCGTTTTGTTTTGTTGAAAACGGTTGATTTTACCGTTTCAGAGTTAGTCAACCAAGATTCTTTATAGACTGCACACTCATGCATGAGAAGCGGGCGCCTTAAACCACCACAACAAATATGGAAATATGCTACAAATGCCACGCCCCCTACAATATCTAATGTGTTGCTCTATAAAACGTGCCATTATGCCATTGCTCTACCAATCTGAGTGTGTCATCTCAAAAACTGATCGATCAAAAACGGTTAGCGTGTCGTCGCGTCGCGTCTCGTTTCAATAGTGTGTATCCGGCTTAAATCATTATAGGTACCATTAGTTTTATGCATACATGATTTTTTATTACATGATGTCTGGTCTAGACTTTGAGAGATATGCGTCTGAGTTTGTTTCGGTGTTTCTTTTAAGAGAAATCAGTTAGGAAACACCTAAAGCGCTGGATTAAGTATTTTTGTAAAACAAATATAATTTAGTACAATACTTATCTTTCATACACATAAAAATTTTGTTTAAAAATCATAACAGAGATAAATATTTGAGTGCTACTAGTTCATTAATTTTATCATTTATACACGGACTTAGTTACTAGATAAACTTGTGTAGTAATTTTATGATTGTTACACAATATGAAATAATGTTGGTTTTGTTTATAAATATGTATTAGAAAACTTTAATCTCAAGGGAACTCTCTCTCTCTCTTACTTCTTGTTACATTTTTCAATATCTTTATTTGATGCCTTTATTTGACCTAAGTGTCCAAAAAGTCTTCTTCCTGCTCTTATTTCAGGCTACTTCTCGTCTCGGTACAATCCTTCTTCTTCCGTTCTCCCCCTATCAGACTTTTATTATGGTAAGTAAGCAATTGCCGCAAACACAACGCAAGCGTTGCTTCACGTCGGTTTTCTAAATGGCCCTGGGTATCACTCCGGTCGAGCCGGCCCATTTGTGCCGAAGCATAGCTCTACCACAGTTGAGCATTGCATCTCCCACTCTCATTCCCCATAAAATATATTACTACATACATACATATCGTCACGCCTTTAATCCCCGAAGGGGTAGGCAGAGGTGCACATTATGGCACTTAATGCCACTGTGTACACCCACTTTTCACAATTTATGTTGTAAGTCCTATGTAATAGGTGGTGAGTCTATTGTCATATACCGGGCACATTTCCAGACTCCGTGCTACCACTGAGAAATTTTCGAAAAGCCAAAAAAAGCCCAGTAATACTTCGCCCGACCCGGGAATCGAACCCGAGATCCCTTACCCGGCAATCGCATTTGTAACCACTCGCCAACGAGGCAGTCTCTGTCAAAATCTATTACTATATAATACATATATTCACTCATTCACCATACAATCCATCCATCTCTTACTTAGTCATCCTCTACCTTACCATTCTTCCACATTTAAAATCAACACTAACGTTATCATATGAGATTCGTTCCATCGCACGATATACGACAACTGTCGGTTAATTTTAAAACAATTAATTAACTAACTAACTGCACAGTCGCAGTTGAAAGTTACACTCTTGAGGAAGGATAAAATATTATATTATTATTAAATGGCATCATACATGAGTTATATCGTGGAAATGTCCTTGTAAGGAAAATAATCATTTGGTTTGAATGTAACCGCAATATAAGACTTAAATTTATATTTGGTTGTGCATACAGTTAATTTGTAATAACAACGAACTAGTTAGGTAGTTGTTATTTTGCTTGACGAAAGCATAAACCAAAACAACGCGAAAAGTGGCTGACGAGCTGAAAAACGAGCTAAGTGCACACAAAACTGTACACACAAGCATTCCTCAGACATAGTAATGTTTATTGATCAAATTACTTGAAATTAGCAGTCCATATTATGATGATAGAATCAGAACTAAAATGTTTGTACTTAAATGTGTTGAGTGGATGTTTGAGTGACATTAAAATTACGATCTTTTCCTAAGGATGCTTTCCACCACCTAATATGGGCAACGTTTCCTAGTTTTATAGCAAAGGTTCTAAGTTTCAAATCAACGAAAAGACTTTCCCAGTATGGATGCCAGAACATCAAGTTTTTATGTATACTTTTTTCTTAAACAACTTTTTGTTTTGCAATATTGTAAAAAAAAAATAAGTGAAGAAAATTACGTTTATACGTGATATTTGCACAGATGTGTCTTCCGCTATGCCGTGTAGAGTGTAGGTGCAAAGCAAACAACCTACTTAAACAAAGATTAGGACAAATTCTGGAACGAGATTTCATAACTCCATACTTTGATACATACTACGTTTTACATGTTTTTGAACGTACCAAGAACATTTTTATGTATGCAAAGAATTTATTTAGACTGTCTTACTCAACTTTCGAACGCCTCTTTCATCCGGCCATTGTATTCAAAACAGAAACTATACAGCTAATACATGGTGCTCAAAAATGTATCAATTTTACGCTCGTAAGTACATGTCGATAGTGACAGGAAAAGCAACTTTATTACGTAGCCCAAGGGATCATTTTTGTGGACATGTTAATGACCTTTTAAGGATGAAGTACGTTTTTGTTCGTATATCAAATCAAAATGCATCATTCGTATCAAACTATGTTCATTATGGTCAATAGAGATGGTGACAGGGTATAAAAAGGATACATCTTAACTTATAAAGCCCGTGATTTACATAGTTACATAGTTTTGTCGAAATAAGAATTAGAAAGCTGCTTGTTTAAACAAATTAAGTTTAGGAGCTAGCAAACTAGACGAACTACGTCACTTCTACATTAGTTTAACGCATTTTTCCGTACGTAAATGTGACGTGTATAACTTTAAAAATCGACTTTAAAAAAATGGCCATTTTTTTTAATAAATCCTCCAGACAGACGATAAAACTTTATTCTCAGTCCTAGTTATAAATAGCAAATAAGTTTAGTTGACATTTAACCTCCCACGAAGAAATTGTGGAAACAAGGAGTTCTTATGCCAACAGGAAGCCAGCATTATCTTACAGAGTTCAGTAAATAATTATCTAGAATTGTACTTTCGTTAAATGGCCTCAAATTACGTGTTCGACGTCGCCCGTGCCAAATTATTCTTAATGAGTTAGGAGATAAGGGTCATTTACATGGCTTCTGGCTCAATTTATGTATGTAGTTTCTACACAACAAAAACCTATAGTATCTGAATACATCACTCTTTTCTTATTTTATTATATTATATTATACTCGCGACTTTCGTGCGGTTTCACCCGCTCTGCTTGGCTCCTATTGATCATAGTGTGATGTTTTATAGCCTGTAACCTTTCTCGCTAAATAGACTATTCAAGACAAAATTAATTATTCAATTCGGAACAGTAATTTCAGAGATTAGCGCGTTCAAACAAACCAACTCTTCAGCTTTATATAATAGTATAAGATAAGATGAATTTTAATATTTCTTTAAGTCACAGGTCGATAGTTTTAGGTACCACAGAACAGATAGGAGATGTTCTTAAAAAAAATACACTACACAAAAAATATAATAATTATAAGCAGACAATGAAAAGTATATAAGGTATTATTACCTGTTATGTTATGAAAATAACTCGACAATTTTAACTTAATTAATAATACAAATAACTAAGTATGTCTCGAAACTATTTACCTACCTATACCTACTTCCAGTGTATAGTAAAATATATTCACTAAGCAACATTTATCTTATAAAAACAACATTATACTATCTAATCAAATATCTGAATATGACCTTATTGAATACCTAATTATATTGCTGTATTACAAGACATGATAAAATTCAAGGTAATAACTTCTTCAATTAATAATTCATTACAAATATTAATTTTATAACAAAACAGTATAACTTATGATCCATTTTCACCAATTTGTGTTATAAGTTACATATTAAGTGCAATATAGTAGGTGAGCCTAATACCAATAACAGTTAGTTTTCAATTACAAGTTTAATAAGGATAATATTAAACCCATACAAATGATGCATTTTGATATACAAAAACAAAAATTAACTTCATCCTTAAAAGAAGAATACTTCACAATACATACAATTTTCTAGTGTCCGATTTATCGAATATTATGCTGTAATGGGTTAATGAAACAGGTAAAATATTGTGAATTAGGGAAAACTATTTCACATAATTATATACTATACTCTTTCATGAATTAATTAAACAAAACTAAGTTCTTTTATCAAAGAGCAAAGGTTGAATTTATTGTAAAGCAAAGCTTACTTTTTTTTTGTTTATAGTAGCCAAAACATATTCACATATATTGTGAATAAGTAGGTTATTTTAATATGAGTGCTTATAATAAATATTGTGTATGTTGTGCATGTACAAAGAAAGTCATTATAATGGATATGAATCACTTGACTCTTTGTGTGAAATATAATAGGCAGGATGTGCATCTGATCTGTGTCAGTCGAATGGAAAAAAATAATATTTTTATTTTTAATGTTTTGAATTGTATGTCAATACATACAATTATATTATATTTTATGATTTTAAGATGAATTTGTGTCAAAAAATTAAAATAGATAATGTTTTATTTTTCTTGTGTTTGTTTAAGTAGCAAGAAAAAAGATGTGTTTAAATAACTAATACTTATTTATATACTCAGGTTTATCAATGAAAATCATTAAATTGTTAAGTATATCATTTTCTAATTAGGTATAATTGAAAATGTATTTTTAATTATTTTATATACTAGGTAAATCATGTTTCATTCAGAAAAAAATTATACCACTTGGTTTTTAATATTATACACATGACACATAACCAGGATATAATATTTTACTTTTATTTAATTTATCTGACTAGAATCTAAATATTATTAAATAGCTAATACTAACATGTACTTATTGTAAACTAAGATATAACCTTACCTAAGTCACTTGAAATAATTCAATAAAAGAAATGCGAACAGAACTTTCTAAAGCTGTACTTCTATGTTCATCAACTTCCAGAGAGAAAAAAAGGTTTTTTATTAAAAAAAACACTGGTATCTTAGACCACATTCATGAGATAAGAAAATACGGTATTCTATCGCAACAACACGTCCATTTATCACTAGTGTAACAGAATAAACTGCTCTCCCATCACAGTTAGACACACACAACAAACTTAGAAACTAAATAAAAAGATATCATCCCGTTACAATCTAAAAAGACAATTTAAAATGTGCCCTACTGAGCGCGTGGTCATCTTTACATTAAAATTTTAACACTTACCAAAACATATACAGGTGGAGCTGTAACGTTAGTCAGTTATTATAAATCCGGCACTTTTTAAACCTAATTTAAAGTTTTTTATTCATAACAACTGCATTACAGTAAAAAGCAAAAACACGTGCAACACGACCTCCCTCGTTGGCGTCGGCCGTTGCACTTTACTTTAGTATTGCCATTAATTATCAAATTAGAATATAACTATGTCATTGACGTACTCTAGATAAGATTAGTCCATGCAAAATTAGCATTGCTAATGTGAATTTAATTACCTAGTATCACCTGGATTAATGGACTCATTATCGAATACTCTTAATAGTATCTTATCAAATTCTGATGAAACCAGCCGATATTAATGTTGTGGCTATTATTGTATCCTAGCAATACTCTTTCAATACTGTCAAATGTCTAATGTTCTCCAATCACGAACGTCTGTCATTGTCATTTTTATTTTGTCCCCTCCCGAGCTGAGAGTTCTATTTTTAAATAATTTTCTTTTTCGGGATAGGTTTAGAGAATCATTTTCTAAATAACAATATCGTGTGTGCCTATGGTAGTTCCTTTGTTTCTATTAATTAGTCAGATAACTTTACTGAAAGAAACAAAAATACGTACTTGAAAAATGGTTAATTCGAGTTTAGCATACGAAATTCTGCTATACATAAATTCATTTTATTTCGGTCTATTTGCGACATGTGAACTGGGTACTCTTATTCTGAAGTCAGTGTTAATTATTGAGAAATATGAAGTAGACAAGGATCCAACGAAAATAGGGCGAGATTATGGAGTACTTGTTAGCTTATTCATTATTGAAGCGGCCCGCCTTATACTGGGGCGTAAAGGAAGTCTTAGTGAGAAAGGTAAGTGGGTTAGTGGTAGAACACCTGAATTATGTATAAAAACTTATTTATTTAATTGAATTATACATTAGAATGCAATCATTGAATATTTTATCAAGTGTAAATACCAATTATACAAGCTGTCCCTGAAGTGGACATGCAAATAGCACTTGATGATCAGCAAGGTTCCAACAGTTATCAAAAAATATAAAAAAATCTGAATGGTATAGTTTTAAAATTACAATGAGTTAGCAAGAATGTAAATGATAATATTTGTGAAATATTCACGGTTAAAGAGTTACTACACCATCTTTGGTAAAATTTGTCACTAAGTACTAGTGCAGTACTATTTTTTTTTTTTCAGAAAGTACAGTAACTTTAATTAGGTAAAAAATGTATTGAGAAAACTTGGTTTGTCAAAAAATTACATTCTATATGAGAATGAAGCAGATTACTGAAGTGAACTATAGCAACAAGAGTCAATAGACTGGCACAGGGTGTACTTATTTGTGAATAACACATAAGTCTATGACTAACAAAACTATAATAGGAGTTGTAATTTAAAAACTATATGACTGACAACTGTTGAAACCTTGCCCATCATCTGGTGCTATTTGGAAGTCGAGTTTAGGAACAAGCTGTACCTATGTGATTTTTATTAAAATTAACAATTTACTTAATATTTTTCAGATCTACCAGTAATATTCTCAGTGCTACTGACAGTGCCATCTATAATGGGTGTGATGTACCTCCTCATCTTCCAAGTTGTGGTCCTGAGAATAGAGTACATCTGGTGTACTCTAATGCTTTGCATCCAGATGCTAGAATTTGTATTCGCGTCCATGTTCATAGTCTCCCTTTGTCGAGGACCCTCATATGACTAAAAAGTACAATGTTGTAATAATATGTACCTTCCACAAGGGACAGTGTGCCTTTAGCACTATTTTTAGGCCAGTATTGTTCACAAAATTTTATACAAAGAGTATTTTAAGAAATAATCCCTATTTACCTACTGTTATCCTAATTATACTGCCTTCAGTGACAAATAATAATTAAGTCAAAAAGACAGAGATTCATCTTACTTAAAATTAAAAATAAGACCAAAGATATATGACTATATTAGCATAATATTAATGTTATGACATCATTCTGTTTGAATTTCATATCTGTTCAAAATTCATGACTCATAAAATTATTTATGGAATGTGCAGGCATTTGCATTTTCTAAGATGTGATGCCAAGTTGAATAACATACATATTTTTTTAAATATGAATATAAAGCAAAGAGGTTAGTAATAAGTATTTTGTGCTATTGCAGGCCAATATTTAAAGGCAATTCTAGACAAAGCCTTGCAATATAGTGTTATAATATTGAGTGTAAGCCTAAATATGATGACTGGCTAAATTTTTAAACATTTTTAATATATTTATAAAGCTTTTGTGTTGTACTTTAGCCAGTATATTGCTTGAGTCCTGTTATTTTACTAGTTATTAATACATTTTGAATTTAGTAATGAATGGAGAAAAAGAAACACTCTTTTTTACCGTTTCCAAAGTTTTAATGTTTATTACTTATTGAAACATATTGTTATTACTATTTTATCTACAGGATATATTCTTGTTAAGCATTTTTATGAAGTTATTCTGGTTGAAAATACGTATTTTAGATGTGGCACAAGATTTGGAAATACTGTGTGAGGCACAAACACATGTTAAACTGTTATTTTGAAAGTATTCTATTCTGGAAGAAATATGAGTCCTTATAAAACTATTTTGTTACTTATATTACAAGACTGTGAACTTATTTATACCAGTTCACTATTATAGTAAAAAAAAAAACATGTATTTTAATAAATAAGTATTTTAAGATTTTAACTTCTAGTCAGTACTTATGCATACTCTTGCCAAATCAGTTTTACATAAATGTATGCAACACAATCATAACTAAATAATACAATTTTTAAACATTTAATTTTTTACTTGACTATATTTTTAAAATAGTAATTTAACTGATACTTTATTATACATCTATGTAATAATGCATTACTGTATTCTTATGACACCTCAGCAAATAGGACAGCTCTTAGAATACTTCTAACACAACTAACTGTAATGAACATGTTCATTTTAAATTCAGTTTTGTAAAATAAGAAACATTGTAATTTAAGAATGCCATAAAAGCCTTGCCCATTGTTTGTGTCCATCCGATAAATGTAACTTAAGTGATAAAGTGGCCTTTATTTAGATATTTATACTAAAATAGTTACTATGAAATCTTCCATTGTTCAGTAGATCACCAAGAGTTATATTTAATGTGTGTGATTTTATTTACCAATGTATTAAGTGTTGTCTATGTAAACTCTAGGTTTAAAGCCAAATATTTATAACCAATGATCTATAAAGCATTCTAGTCCAATCAGATTATAATATTTGATTCAAATATTTATTGAAAGTATTAAAAAACATTAAGTACTTACAGATATTACTTACACTTCTTGAAATAAATATTGATGCAATAAACTTTATGGTTTAATTTTTAGATAGTTAATACTTTTTATTTAAAACTACTTCTAGCCAACTATATAACTACATTTCATACTAGTCACAAATCCTACATCAAGTCTAACATGTTTCTTTATACATCAAAAATTCAAAGTACATATCAAATAGATACTAAATATACATATAGTACTTTAATTTATTATTAATTTATCTTTCTCAATCCACTGCTTCATCTTGTTTCTGATACTCAGCTTGTAAATACAATGGCAATCTCCCCTTTGTCATTTTATCTCTCTTATGCACCCTCAACTCATGTCTCATTAGTGCCTTTCTGGTTCCATACTTATTACCACACACTCTACACCCAAAATCTTTAAGACCAGCATGATCAGATTGAAAATGTATGTCCATATCCCTCTGAGTGTAGAACCCTCTTCCACATTCAGGGCATTTGAATGGCCTCTCTTTTTTATGAGTTAATAGATGTCTGTTCAAGTTGCTTCGAGTTAAAAATCTTAATTCACATTTGTCACACGAAAAAGGTTTGTCACCTGTGTGAGTTCGCATATGTATCTTCAGGGATTCCAGAAACCTCCCCCTATATGGGCAAACCTTGCACTCAAAGGGCAGCTCAAAACTGTGCAGCTGCAAATGCCTGACTAAATTATCTTTACGATATAATTTGCCACAGGTGTCACAGACTAGATGAGATGCAGACTGGTGCCTGAGTAAATGTTTTTTATATAACTGAGCAGTCAATAGTCGGAAGCACAAAGGACATTGTATACGAACTTTTTTGTGAGTTCTTGAGTTTTTATGTGCTAATAATTCATCATATGATTTGAAATTGAGATTGCATAGGTTACAGGGGTATGAGTTACGCTTTTGTTCAAGAATAACTGGCTCGAAGGTATCGTCGACATCACCATCATTGACGGCGTCTGATTCTTCTTCTGAATCTAGAACTGTTGGTCGTCTAAGCAGTGTATCTGTCTCTTGAGCTGATTTCCGAAAAGCCAAAGCATCCTGAAGAAAATTATGGCACGTCGGACATAAATATTTCGGGTAATCATCATTTTCGCTTACTTCTATGCCCCCAAATGTTAGGATCGCTTCTGCAATATCAGAGTTACTATCTGATGTAAAAATTGGTTTGGTACCTTCTTTCAAACATATTCTGCATTTTTTACCGGTCCTGATCATTTTTATATCATTATCGGGGCTATCAAGAGCATTTTGATTCTGGTGTAACTTACGCTGTTTCTGAACTTGTATATTTTTCAAGAATTTCAACATGAAATATGAACCAGACATCGCACTATAATATTAAGTGATTGTTTGGTTTACTTGTATATTTTTTTGTATTTGTTTACAATATTATCACAGAATTAATGTGTCAATGTCACGTTGATAACGGATGAGTTTAATCTCTGGTCAACTCTGGTGGATCTACTAACCATAGAGAAATAGAATAGGTTCTGAGGAAGTTTTACATTTCGCACTTACTGAAACGCTGGATTTTTCAATAAAAATAAAACATCACCTGAAAACCAATGTATGACTCTTTTGTAATAAATGGTGAGCCTAATGCTATACACCGGCCGCCTTTGTCAAAAAATTTTGACCTAAACCAATGAGATAGCACAGCAAATAAAATGTAAATTCATAATTTGATACCCGACATGATGATACTATCCACCATTAAGATAGAGATTAGGTGAAGAGTTAAATACCATAATTTCTTTTTCTGCACTTTCATTCCTTTCATCTTTTTTTTTTTGAGGGGGGAAAATCATCCAATGACTTCTCCCGCCTTGGGCAAGGCGAGAGGGAGTGTCAGACTCTTAAGACTAAAAACCACCCCGTTCCTTCTCCTGCTTTTCGACCCAGAGCCCCGGTAAACCCGCTAGGTAGTCCGCAGCTCTGGATCAGATTCCTTTTATCTATATTGTGACATCACAGAGCAATCTAGTGTGTAATTTTAGAAACTAGGTGGAAAAAATTAAGAAATAATATGATAAATAAAAAAATAAATAATAATTTAATATTTATTGATTAGGTATGTTTAAATTACATAATTTTACAGAGATCAGAATACTAATGCATTATGTAAAATTACTTATAATATCTTAGTTGCTATGCTGAGCCTCTAAATAAGCTGGCATTCTACCAAACAGGAGCTTAGCTCTCTTGTGTACATGTCTCTGGTGCTTCATCATAGCATTTCTGTAGCCAAATGCTTTTCCACAGATATTGCAAACATGATTCTTGATACCCAAGTGATCCGCTTCATAATGCCTTTGTAACATCAACTTTGTGTGAAAGGCCCTTTTGCAAGCATCACACTGGAGTTGTGGCTCTTTATGCTTCAATGCATGGCTGTTCAAATTACTCTTGAACAGAAACCTGGCTGGACATTCTGTACACATGTACCTATAGTCCCCAGTGTGCGTCCTCATGTGAGTCTTAAGTAGCTCTGAATATCTTCCCTGGTATGGACACAACTGGCATTTATATGGAAACTCTTTGCCATGTCTCAAACTGTGGTTGTGGTACGCACATCTCAGCCGAAATGACTTTCCACACACATCACAAATATACTTCTTGTGGTCAGGGTCATGCATTGTCATGTGTTCTTTGTAATAAGACCTATTGATGACTTTGTGACAAATGTTACATGTTACTTTTGGTGTATATTTGATTTTAACGGGTTTTTCAGCTTTCACCTTACTGGTATCTTCAATATCCCAATCTTCTGCTGGTTTGGAGTCATGAACGCTACCTTCGCTAGCGTCATGGTCTTGATCGAAAGCTTGGTCCTGTTCATCAACAACCTCCTCTTTAACTGGCTGCTGAAGGAATTGCTCAGTGTCTCTCGCTATTTTCCTAAATAAGGCAGCTCCTTTAATAAAATCATGGCACATGTCACATAGAAACTTCGGATTTCCATCATTTTCTTTCGCTTCCACATTCGCCACGCATAGTAATGTTTCTAATATAAATGCAGTGTCTTCTGTCCCGAATATCGGTACAACGCCTTCCCTTAAACATACCCTACATTTGGATGACAAATTTTCACTTAATTTTAATCGTTTATTTTTATTTTCATCGATAATTTTTAAATATTCGATAGGGTTTAATTTGGTTTTGTTTTTGGACTTTTTCATTAAATAGTATAATGTTAACATACTTTCACTTTTAGTTATTTGCTGCAGACGCTGCGTTTATTATTATGAATAATGGTAATTCTTTAAAGCTTATTAGAAATTGAATTTATTTGCAAAACAAACCATTGACGTAAAAATGTAAACAAAACAAGCGGTGTGTGACAATCTGTCACTGTCAATTGTCAAATTATTCTTGTCCATGCTTGTTGTCTTTTGCGCACATACTGGTCGAAACCTTGGTGGTCCTTGTTTTTTTATGGAAAAGCATTAAGTAGGTAAACAAGTATACTGATCACCTGATGCCTGATGGTAAGCGATACGCGCCGACCATGGACACGCAACGCACGCACGCAACACCAGAGTCGCATATTATTTTTCCTGTCCTGGTTTATTTTTGGGTCATCTACCTACTGAACTATTTTGAATGGAGTAATAGAATTTTCCTGATTTGGTAACCAATTTCTGTCGTAATTATTGTTAACTTCCAGCCTGAATATCTTAATTAATGTTCTTTGTAGTTTATATCGAAGTGTAACACATGGGCCTTTGGAAATGGGTTCAATTCCCAGGTAAGGAAAAGTATTAACGGGACTTTTCAGCAGGGACATGAAGTTCGGAACCATGTGCCATGTAATGCAAAATACTATTGCTTACCTATCTAGCTCTTTAATTGGGATTAATAACATAACTGGCAGAAAGTAGGTTACATTTCAAATGTGCACCATTGCCTGTCTATTCAAAGGGTGACTAATAAAATACTTCTAGTTAAAAATATAATTTTATTGAAAAACATAATTTGGAATTCTAACTATAAAAATGTTCAAACCAAATACCTACATTAAAAGGCTATTGGTCATACCATCACCTATTAGGGTACATATTTAGAAACAAGAGAATGCTGAACAGCTCAATATAATATTTATTATCTAAAAACAGGCCGACTTCACCTAGAATAAGTGAGTCATATTTTGTACTGTAAAGAATATCACATTAAGTTGTAGGAGATCCAATTTATGCTATAGTGTATGGCTATCATGCATAATTTCTGCTCTATGGGACGTATGTATGTGTTTATTTATGTTATGCTATGAACTTAAGTCCACACATAATGTATTAAAGCTTTGAATTATAAATTATGAATTTATGATGGGTTAACATTACTCAAGTTTCTGTGAGTCTACTTTCAGATAGGAAGGCATGCGGCCTTTGCGACCGGACTTATCTCTTTTATGAATTTTTAACTGGTGACACAACAAATTATCTCTGTGTCCAAACCCTTTACCACAAGTGTCACATACATGAGTTTTTAACGACAAATGTACACATTTAGCATGTTTCTCAAGATCTCGTTTTGAGTAAAAACATCTACCGCAAATTTCACATTTAAAATTACTCGGAGCTTTGTGCCTCTGAAGATGTTTCGACAAGTTACTCTTCGTTATAAATCGAGCTGGACACTCTGTACATTTGTAATTATAGTCACCAGTGTGCGTCCTCACATGAATTTTGAGTAATGCCAGATGTAACCCCCTGTAGGGGCAGAATTGACATTTGTATTTCAATTCACTACCATGGGTAAGGCAGTGAGTTTTAAAAGCGGACGGATGCTTAAACACTTTCCCACATTTATCACAAATGAACTGCTTAAGCCGCCCACCATGCCCTGCTACATGTGCTTCATATTTACTCTCTTTAATTTCTTTGTCACACACCGGACATGTAATATATTTTGCTTCTTCTTGATCTATGTTTTTTTGAAGGCCATGCACTCTCTTGACATGATCTGCATAGTATTTACGGTTAAAGTTGCGATCGCAAAATTCACATTTTATTTGGCACTCTGCTTGTTCCTCGGGTGTGCCATGAAGTATCCTCATGTGGAGTTTGATATATGCCTTGCTAACACACTTACCGCATTGTTTACATTCGACTTTAGCATGTCTTCTGTTACAAGTGTCTACATATTTCTTCCGATGTTCTTGTAAATGATCTTCATAATTCAATTTAGAAACCATCTCACGGCAAACTTCACACTCCGTTAAATTTGTATTTCCTTTTTCTGATAGTTGTTCTTTCTGCTTAGGCTTAGTATCACTATCCATTTCAATCTTGGTTGACTGATTGTTTAATTTTTGTTTATCTTTGTCCGAAACAATGATCATTATCATTTCGTTATCTGCTTCTTTTTCATTTGTTTCAACCAAAGATTCATCACAATTATCTGTATCAGTACAAAATTCCCTGACATCTTCACTTTCCTGTCCTTCCGATATTGTATGATTACGACTGGTGCTACCTTCTTCATCGAAAACTTCACTTTTAGATTCAAAATTGCCAATGTCTATACTAGAATCCGAACTATACTCGAACTCAAGATATTCTGTTTTTATATCAATTTCTTCATCATATTTTCTCTCAAAATCTTCAGACTCGTTATCTGTGTAACTTATTGTTTTGGTTCGTTTAAATATTTCATGTTTACGTTTATTAATTATGTCTTCCGATAGTTTAGCTGTCTGTCTGAAGAGTATAGCCGATTTTAGCAAAGATAGACAAGGCTCACATATTGACTGTGGTAGGTTATCGTCCTTTTCAATTTTGATTTGTCCAAATTCGGCAATATCATGAGATATGTCGTTATCTCCAAATATAGGTGTTTCGCCATCGTCTAAACAGATCCTACACGTCTCCCAGGAATACGTCCGTCCACTAGTACCGGTAGATGGGCGCGAACTCCCATTGCAGGATTTCTTGCGTGTCTGCATTGTTTCAACTATGCAACTGCTTTCAATTAGTCACTATGACAGCAAATATACATGTATACAAAGAATTTTGTGAGTAAAAGTGTAAAAAATACAATCTTAGTAAACATTACACACGCGAGCACCGACTATTTACATAGAAAGAGTAACAAACTTGAACAACAAACGTAACAACATCCTGACGACGCTCGTTCATAAAAAATATTTCATTGTTTTTGACATTTGCCAGTTTGACGTTATTGACACTTGACAGTGATTCGGTCACAGATTATAGTAGTAAGAGTAGTGATGGGTCTAATTCATTATTACTAATAGGGTAGTTTAAAAACCTTGTTGGTTCCAGTTGTATCTACTTCAATGAGTATGGGTTATGCGTTATATTTCACCGTGGTATTGTGACTGGTCGCTGAGTGAGTGACACACCTACGCGACCTGTATCACTGCTGCCGTCCGAGCTGCCAAGCGGACACCAAGTGGGTAACTTTCCACAGAGCTGTCTACACTTTGTTGGTGCACCGTGCACCATGGTGTTTCGGTGAAATATAGCCCTATGCAGATCTACTATACTTCTGGACGCATAGTCACAAGTGCGACTGCTGAGCAAGGGGTCTCGATTTCTACTCCCGCTGGGTTGGTAAGGTTTTCCTTACCCCTGTATTTATTATGACTCTTTGGGTAAGGTTCAAGTCAAGCATTTTTATTATTTTTATTACACGTTACCACACATTTCTTTAAGAAATAAAATAACGAGAAATTCGTTAAAAGCATCATTTATTCATGGTCAAAAAATAAATAATAACCAAAACAATCTGTTACATAAATAAATCACAGACAAAACACAAAATAATAATAGATTTTAGTGGTATTGTTTAAAATTGATTTAAAAATAATTTAGTTTTATCAACGTTACAGAAACATTTCTTTGTATGATCTGTGTAATCATAATTTATATATTAAGTGTAGCCAAATAAAAAAATATATAATTTCCCGATTTACTTTGTGACAGTTGTACAATATTGCAAATATTTGAGGCAATTTTCAACAGAATCTAATCCATCACTTCTTGCTACGTGCCATATTGAAGAACTAGCCTCAATTACCCATTAGTTTACAATCAAAATACGAATGAAAGCAGTTTTAGCTTCTTTGGATACACATCAACTCGATTCAAATTAAATTTCATACTAAATGGATTGACGTTAAGAAACAAATATACACATAACGTATATTAAATTAATCGCCTCATAATATTAATTTATTATAATGCTAAAACAATTTGTACTAGCAAACATACTACATACTTATATCGTAACTTATTAGATACGGGTGTATTTAGCCGTGAAACGACGTCTGTGGCTTGCTCCCTTAGCTAAGATGACTGTCTGAAATCACCCAGTGTGAGTTACGTTAATGAAATCAACACGTTTATGACGTTCGGTGCTCTGATTGGCTGCCTCCAAACTTATCAACCAATCAGTAGGCTAAACGCAGTATGGTGTCGATTTCGTTAAAGTAAAACAAACTCGTAACAGGCATTTTGATATGAAAGAAATACGAAAGGATTTTTAACAGACGCCGAAAGGTAACGTGTTTAATAAAGGAATCGTAATTTTTAAAGGGCATTTCTTTTATGGACACGTTACTTAAGAGGCTCTTATTGAGTCAACTTGGCTGAGGGTAAGGCAAAGCCACAAAAGCCGACATACGGCTTCTAAAAATTGACCTACGTTTTAAAAATAACGACCTAAATAAATACGTAATTACAACAGTTTTGTACGCGTTTTGGTAGGATTTTATAAAAGCGTCATTTTATTGTTTATATTCCAAATAGGTAACACTGTAACATTTTTTGATGTTGGCAATACAGAGAAATCGGTCCATTTAAAAAGGTTTAAATGAAATAAATAATAAAAGTAATAAAATATCAACGATTCCATGATAACATTTCAAACCAAAATACATTCTAAGCAGATCTAAATATGGTTTATAACATCGATGTATTACGGTAATATTAATACAGTCAGTTTTGTAGCGCGCTTAATGACTAACATTTTTTTTAAACGTAACCGTCGATTATTTTAAGCCAAAGCCACTAAGAAATATATCAATAATTTGCCGGGAATATTTTATTAATTGGTAACACAAGTAAAATCGAAGATCAAGTGTGTAAAAAAAAAAATGTTTTTACGCATGGTGTTGGGATTTATATTTCTTGGCATTAGCTACTCACCAAACTTGAATTTTACCAACTTTTATAAAGAGGTTGGCAACAAAACTACCCCTAGACATTTTATTAAAATAAACAGCTCAATTATAACCGACAGTTACATTTTCTTTCTAATATATTGGTATTATAATAACCACGCGTGGTACCTAATATAGAACCCATCTACAAGCAACGCTCGTTCCAGTGTTGCCAATTTAGCATATTTTATGCTATATTTAGCATAATCTTATATCGTTTAGCTTTTTCTTTTGTTATTTAGCATATAGCATATTTTTTAGCATATCAATTAATTATTTAATAAAAGTTAAACCATGAAACAAACCACTTTCTTGATACCTTGCGATGTAAATATCGTCGACATTTCATGAGACCTAAGGTGACAATACTGGTTGCCAATATAACGAGTCGTTATATTGAGATTGAGATACGTTAAGACCAGGATATAAATATTTTTTTTGATAATTTACACGATTAAAACTTAACTTATATTTGATAACAATGTTGAATAAATAATATTTTAAGTTAAATGACGTTTTATTTGACATCGAAAATTATTAGCATAATTTTTAGCTTAAATTATAAAGCCTTGGCAAAATTTTGGCATGTTTTCAACAGCCTTTTAGCAAATTTCATGTTAGTCTTGTTGGCAACACTGGCTCGTTCTAAGTCAACAACCATCTAGAAATATCCATTCTCTATTTGCGGCCTACAAATTCTACGTAACTTTTTCTATTTCATCCTATCAGTCATTAAGCTTCACAAAAGTGAGAAAATCCGGAAAATATGTAGCTTTCGAACAAAGCGAAATATTTCGTATTACATTAAAATTACATTTTGTAAATAGACAGTGCTATAGAACAATTACGATTACAGTATTTTATTTTTATAAACCGCAGCGTAAACAATGGTAGAAATAAATTGTTTAAAAAGATTCTAATATTTGAGTACATTTTCAAAAAGTTCGAAGCATACGCTGTTTATTTTTTTTAATATAATTATTATGTATAAGCGGCGGTCCGCTACGTCGAGTATAAAGCTAATATAAAATCCTACGAGCTACGCTGCTAACACTCGCACAAGTCCACAAATTACCTTAGAACACACGGCTACGCGGCAGATCCATTGTTTACCAAATACGGAGTCTTAATACCACTAAACCCTGCTAGGAGGCGCCACTGAGTCTTTAAATCACATACAGATAAAATAAGTTAAAACTTTCGACACCAATTTCCGTATATAACAAGAAAATACATATAAATGATGCACGGTATGAGACCTAATTACAAAGTGGCGCCCCCTAGTATCAGTTTAGCGTTTACTCTACGGCTTAAACACGACCAGAGGCAAAGTATGGCGTAATAATTATTTTATGTATATTTTGGTTTAAATGTTCGAAGCGAGGTTACATATGAAATGTTAATGATCTTATGGACACATGAACTTATAAAAGTTAATCTGGAAATGCGTATCTGATGTTACTTGTTCATGTTTCAAAGGAAGCCCAATTTCTTCCATAATAAAGCTTTACATCTGAAATACACAATTAAACTAAAAGAAAAAACAATAATTTGTGACGTAAATACTAAAATTAACTAGGTATATACTTTAAACATTTATTTTTACATACTAAATGGAATTACTATAATACTAATTCTCACTTTTCAATTTACTATAACAATTTGAAGTAAGAATATGGAGTGAATTTTCGAATTATATTTTTTGAGGAAATACCGTTTTGTATCGAAACATCAGCTTTATAAAGATTACATTCAGTAGATATTAAGTTATGTAACAATTTTATAACATTTTACGCCCGTCTTCACCCACCTCTCTTAATTTTTTAAAGACCCTCTAAGATAGTTGGTACTTGATGACAATTTGGTTTTCATCAACCTTTAAGTAACATGTAAAGGTAAAGGGTTAGTTTAGACTCACCCTCACGCTATGTAATGTTATTTTTTTATATAATAACTATCGTGAGACATACTAAATTATCTAAAAATCACGGTTTACTCACGTAAATTAATACAGAAAAGCTCTACTAGTTTCGAGTCACAGAGGGACTCTTCAGCCTCTTCAGTACGAGCAGCGTTCGCAGACGCGACGACGTCACACAGCCTACTGTTGGAAATACCTACTAGTTTCGAGTCCCTTTGTGACCCAAAACTAGTAGAGTTTTTTCCATTATTGTACGTGAGTAAACAGTGATTTTTTTAGTTAATTAAGTAATTCTTAGTTACGAGATGGTTGGTGAAAACGGCTATAAGAATGTATTGGTCTAATATTATAATTGAACAATATTATCAAAGGTGCGACTGAAATACAACTTTACAATTTAATACAAATATAGATTGGTTAAGTTTGGACATCGATAAGTAGGTAGGTGTGTATTCAACAATTCCTCGACAATTTTAAACTAAACACTATGCGATACTTATTTAACATCGTAACAACTAGATGAAATATATTAATATAATAACATTTTTCTAATAAATCGGTGCAATAATAAGTTAGTTTAAATAATTATTTATTATTATAGTGAATATTTCATTACATACATTACATATTGTACAAGCCTTTACTTGAGTTATACCAACTATATGGGCAGTTTTTACATGGAGAATTTCTTTAATTAATTAATCAGAGGCCTTAGTACAAGTTTGTTTTTCGTTTAACGCGATCGAAACAAGACCGCATTCGGCGTTTTGATTCGCCGGCGCGAATGGACCAACTACTCAGAGAGCCCAACGCGCTTTCTTTTCGTTTACTTTAAATGTAAAGCAAACTCATACTAAGAGCACTAAGCATGTTTTCAAAGATTTTACAAATAAACATTTGGGTCAAAATTCTGTTTAGTAATCGTGTTTAAAAAGCCACTTATTTATTATAGTTATCTTATTAAGATCATAAGCTATAGTGGCTCCCTCTAGTCAGCGCAAAAAATTTTGTATACAATAGAAAATGAAGTCTGAAAACATGCTTAGATACAAAATAACTGGATTGGCAATTTAAAATAATTTCTATTAACTGTCAATACGTACTTAACGGTTTAGATATATTACATAATACTGCAATTTCCTAATAATATATGATTTATCAATCGAGTGGTAATTTCTTAGATACGACTACATAAACTATGTTTATACTTTTTGGTTCAAATTGTCAATATATTCGAAGTGTTATCAGTGTATGAGTGAGACAGGAAGGCTAGCCAAAGGCATGCTACTACCGTACATAGGGCAGAAGTTAGAACGGGGTGGTATACAGCCAGTAAGAGTCTGACACCCCCTCCAACCCCGCTATTTAATGATTTTCCATTCTCACAAATACCTTTAACTTATTATTTGTATGTGGTTAACCGGTATTGGAACAAACTTGACACACTCATACACTGTTAACAATACAAGTAATAAATTATAACAATACTATAAGTTACCATGTACTTTAGTGCATTCTATACTGAGAGGTACTGAAGTACACTCAATGGGGGCTACCGTTTGTTTTGCTCACTAGGTGGCGCTAGAGTTTTAATTTTTTTGCGTCCAATAGAGAAGCAACTAGTGTCACGCTATTGGATGTTAAATTTTTAAAGTTGCTGTGATTGGACAATATGACTTCTAGCTAGTGTCGCCACCTGGTGAATAACGGTAGTCCTCCTTTGCCAGTTTTGTTATTATGTTATACGGCGAGTCTATGGTTTTATACATATTTTTACGCTACCGTTAAACTAACTGAGGCCTTATTTTAATACTATTTGTTATATTATTTAAAAGGAATGTCACTTGTTATAAAAGTAGAAGAACGCAGTTAGATTTTTTTATTATCGTTTCATACTTTTTTTTTTTGTTTTTCTGCTAAAGTTACTATTTATTACAGGAACTTTCGAAAATGTGTGAAAGAGTTTGATTCTAGTTAATATACTGTTTAGTAGTTTGTATTTAGAGTTGAAAAAGTAATGATTTTAGCAAATATCATAGTATGAGATAGTGAAGATATTATTATTTAATTTAGCTAGAAGACTTTATAGGAAGCTGTTTGCAATTATTTAAGTTTTTTTAGAGAACAGCCAACTTATGTTTACACTTTGTTCAACGTACTATAAAAATTTTCAGTACCCTCAGTACGAGTTTACTATACGTTTAACGAGATCGAAACGAGACCGCGTTCGGCGCTCTGATTGGTTGGTACATTCGAGCCGGCCAGTCAGAGCGCGAACGCGTTCTCGTTTCGTTTTCGTATAACGTAAAGATAAGAGGATTGTAGTTCCAAGTAAAATTATATTGGACAAGGCCAAAGGAATGCAGGATTAAATTTATTATTTCAACCGATTTAAGTTAAATATTGTTTAATGTTTCTTTTATAAGTTTGGCTGCCCTCAACATATTGTAGAATTTGAGTATACTATCATTAGATCTTAAAATCCACTTCCTAACTCTAAAGGACATTACGTTTCAACCCTGCAAACTATTCGTATCGTTAATTCGTAAACTACATTCGTTTAGCTCACTAAATACTGTACGGTGTCAAAATATGAAACTAAATAACGCAGACTAAGTCTACATTACTAAAATTATTAAATTGTGCACGTAATAAATTATAATAAATAAATAAATTGTAATTATTCGGTATACTGTTTAAATTTTTCACCTGGCAATACTGTGTTTGTAGTTGGCAACACTGGCATTAGAGTGCGACCAGCCTAGTGTTGCAGTCGCGCCATTTCTCCTGTAGTTTCCTGTGTTCCTCGTATTGTTGTTCTGTTACTTGTTTTACTGCTGGGGCGGCCTGCGTGGGGCAAATTGAAGAATTTTAGTTAAGAAGGTATAATAAACTTTTCTGTATTTCAGTAATTAGTACACAAAGAATCAGCTGCAAATATTGACTTATTCTAAAGTCTTGATTGATGAAGTAAAGAGCAGAACATTTTCCTGCAGTATTTTTATTAACTTTTTTTTTATTTTCTTCATAACTTTAAATATTTGTAGTCTCCTGTCTGTGCTAAATAAACGTATTTTCTTTCTTTCTATTTTAATAACGTTTTCAGAATTATTTTACCAATGTTCTGGTGGCGGAAACATCACTAAAACAAATAATAAAGGACATCTTACAAAAATATTACTTAAGAACTTTACCTTAATCTTTCTCGGATCCAAATTAGCGCCCAAATTCTGGACGCCCTTAGCCAACTTCGTCAAGGGCGAGAGTACCATATCCTTGGTGGCACTGCCGACAGGACTGGCGATGTTCTTGAACTGCTTGATGGCGGACTCACTGTGCGACTGCGCGATATTCAACGTGATCTCATGCTGAGAGTTCGAACGGACGTGGAAGTTCACTCCCTCCGACTGACCATCATCGAAATTCAACTCATTGGAACTGTGAGACAGTTTCTGAGCCAACATCAACGAACTCGGAGGAGCAGGCTTCGCGAAAGCCCCGTCCACCTGAATCTCTGGTGTCTTCGACGCATCAATGTTAAACGGATTGATCTTATTAACATTACTGGGCGTTTTACTCGCTTGCTTCTCCACATTAGTCACTATTTCTGAAGGAATAAAGTCCTGTGTTTCATGCGGTTCGATTTTCGAGGAGTACAGAGGATTTTGTATGAGTTCGCAGTCGTTTTCTGCTTCGGTCTTCTGTGCTGGCTTGCCTATGTAGTGCTGGGTATTTTCGAAGTTGTCTAGAGTTGGTTCGAAGATATTTGTTCTGTTTTCGTCGTCGGAGGAGTAGTCAGAGCTCATGCCGTCTGAGAGGCTGCCTTTTTTCTTATTGTCCTTGTTTTGTCCTAGGGTGAAGATCTTCTTAGTGCGAGAAGCGCTCTGGTCGAATTTTAATTGTAAACTGGGTCGTGCGCGCGCGTTCAACGAGTGACTCAGTTTGTTCAGCTTACTAAATTGTTCCGTCATGTTGGTCAGGGCTTTTGATCCTGGAATTGTTAAAGAAATGTTTAGAAAAAAGACTGCAAATTACACATTGTTTTCTGTAGATGATATATAAATATTGTATCTGAAAGGAAAGGAACTAAGATACCATAAACCTCATTTCATTTGTAATTTTTTCTCTAGAGTCTGAACAGAAAACTTGTTCTATAAATACGGACTCATACTGTACTTTTCAAGGATACTTACAGCACATATTACCCATCATAAAACTACTATAACTAACAACATACCCTACATTCAAAATACAACTCTAACAGTACACAAATAGAGCAGTAATCCGAACTAACAGACTGCGCGTCAGAATGCGAGCGGTCGCTGGCGGTGGCGACGACGTTGCGGTGCATGTGCAGCGGGGGACGCACCGGGCGCACCACGGGGATCGACACTGGCACACGGACGCCGTCTGGGGGGGACGGGGATTAGGCAGGAATTATGGGTACAGGAGTTATTAAGGAATGGAGGTACAGTACTGTCAACGGATCTTGGCAGGTCTGAACTACGTGCAGAAGGCTGCGCAATAAGTATTTTTTAGAACCAAATGGTGGCATGAGGCGAGGTGCGGGGGGCGGCGATCTAGGCTAGAGATTGACCATTTCTAAATACAATTGACCCTTTACACTTATTGCGCAGCCTTCTAGCCTTCGAATGTTTCGGGCTGGTAATGGCTGATGTCTTGGTAATCTAGTCATCGCTCAAGGGGATTTGACAGCGGTCTGCCACAAACCAGGGAGTCTCCGGTCGGGAAGCCGGAGTCCGGAATCTCAGAAGAACGCCGCGTTGCTGTCAGGTGTATGGTAAATCTTCTTCTGTTACCAAACAGTTAAGCACTAACCTAACACCACATACGAATCATCATCATCATCAGCCTGTTCTCGTCCACTACTGGACATAGGCCTCTCCAATGGCACGCCACTGAGCTCGATCTTCAGCTCTACGCATCCAACCACTACCAGCCACCTTGCGGATATCATCACTCCACCTAGCTGGAGGGCGCCCTACACTACGCTTGCCTAGACGCGGTCTCCACTCTAGGACACGCACACACGACACACCGAAACTTTTTTTTTAATCTCAATTTTTATTATGCCTTTTTTCCTAATAGGAACATGACAGCCTCATTATATGATACAAAATACAGTACATAGAAAGCAGCTAAACCAGGTTTAGCTTGCCCTTAAACTTAAAAAAAAAATGGTCAAATGAAACAGAGATCTAGCCTGTTTTGAAACTTACCAACACTTCGGATATCGGCGACGAGTTGCGTTTCGCTTACGTTTCTCGTGAGGGTGGGCAGACGGGATAGGTCCAGGTATATCGAGGACCGAGCGTTGCCCGACTGGCCGGGGTGGGCCTGGGTAACAAATAATATATTAAAACTGGTTGCCTGTAAAGTCGGTTTTACGGGCGAAGATTTTACGTGACAACGTCTTTTTCTCGGTAGAATATTTATTGATATGAATATTATTAAATTGCACAATAGGAACAAGGAATTGAATGAAAATAAGAATTGCACAAATTTTAACTATAACGCTCGAGAAAGACAGAGACAGAGACACAAGCACGCGCCGATTCAATGCGCCTAATTCTCTAGTGCTGCGCGCGCGGCGGACCGATCATAGTTGAGTGGGAGAGAGACGCAAGGCATTCGCCGGTCCGGCAGGCCTCTCTCTCGTTCGGTGACTCATCGTTACGTTACCGGGCGTTACACTTTTTCATGAGTGACTCCGAGCCGCAACCTAATTTAAGACGTTGTCACGTCAATAATAAAACCTTTGTATGAGATGCTGAGTGAGTCTCACACAACTTGTAGTCTAGGTGGAAATAAGTCACTTGATAGCCCGGTGAAATGATATTTATTGATACACTAAACTAACACGTCAACTATATTATCCACTAAACTAATGATTGATGAGTACTGAGGTATTGATGCTATGATTTCCGTATGTGTACTGAATATAAATTGGTTACTATAATTATAATGAAATGAATAAACTAAAAACTGCTGACATGCATGACGCGTGCGTGCGATGTACAGTCGCTGACTCGTACATATTCCCGGACGAGAGAGATGATGATGAATGATGTACAAAATGCTTATGCTAAACTTATAAAATGTCACCCAATTATAATTCATGACTTAAATCTATGCTTACAAATAGTATTTAATCACTATCACTGGCTCTAGGTTTAGTGAAAATAGGAGGCGTGTTCTTATGACGCTTCATACTACTAAGTATCCTAGAGAAGTTTGATAGTTCGACTGCTTCTTGACTGTGTGACGGTGATGGCTCCCTTCTTGGTCGTGACACTGGTGCGCAGGAGGCGTTGTCCGGTCGGTGCGTTGATACTATCGGCACCGGCTGCGGTCGTTCGAAGTCCGACTGTAAGTTGGTGCTTCCCTGCCGACGACGACAATACCATCGAAATATGAAGGCTAGCGCTGAGATTACTGCGCCCAGCAACAGAATGTAGATGATTGAGTATTGATGAATGTCGTGGTTTGACATGTCAGGGATAAGAACACTTTCCGACTTCATGTGATCTATCTGTTCCTTGATGTGTTGTAGTGCATCTTGTTGGTCAACATAGGTGAGATTGACCTGTGGCACCGATACGTTGATAATTTGATTGATCGGCGCGATTACCTCAGGCATAGATTCAGCTGCAGTTTTCACTTCCGAATGCTGCATCTTGTGTGAAAAAACAGTAAAGTCTTGACCTTTGATTACGCAATCAGAATCCAATGTTATGACGCCGGCCTTTGTTATTTGAGTCGCCGTAAACTGACGCTCACATATGATTCGAATCGTACATTGTCCGCAGCAGTAAAATAGATATGTGTTTATTTTGTTTAATTCAATCCAACTATTGCGGCATGCTGCTACAGCTGTAAGACACTTATCTGTGTTCTTGCTTTTGATACATAAACTGTCTTCTGATTTAAATTGGTAGATCGGTTTTCGGGAATGGCAAAGACGAGTGTATTCTCCATTCTGGATGCATTGTTGAATATCTTGCTTCGTCATAGCTAGGTATGTATCTTTACGTAAGTCAATGGCTATGTAATCTGAGACAGGAATGACGGTCACTGTCGTGTTGCCTTGTTGTCCTGGAATAGGGATTAATTGATACAGATCGTATCTTTCCCTATTGACCAGTGGTATTCGGATTTCAAAAATTAGATACTGCTTGGTCATTCTTGCTTTGACTCTCAGGAGAGGAAAAACTTTCGACAGTTCCGTTTGTGTGTTTTCTATTGGTAAAGAAAGTTCTCTTGATAATTGTCCCGAGATAATGCTAAGTTGGTCACGCAGTTGTCCTGGCGAGAGTACATGTGCGCTGAACATGCCATGGTGAATGTCTGTTATGGATTCAATCAAGGTGTCTTGTATAGACTTTAGTTTTGAAAGCATGTTTGTTGCTATGATGGTTGAAAGAGCTAACTCATTCATGACTTCTTGTTCTTGTACGTTTTTACTTAACGTATTTGTGGCTTGTGTTAGGTTGTTCAGATGCTGGTGAATAACTTTATGCTGGCGATTAATCGCGGACTCTGTTCTTTTTAATAAGTTGTACTCTGCTTCCACGACTGACGTCTGATTTTTCCATAAGCGAGCAAGAGTTTTTTCGTTTTCCTTAATAAGAGATATATCCTTTTCATATTTATCTGCAAATCTTTGATCTAACACGCCGAATAAGCTGTTGGCTACGTAGCCTACACCGTCGATGAGGCCTCGTCGCTTGCGCATGCTTTCTTTAAAATGCTGACTGAGTAGCATGGTATCATAGTATTGTAAAGGGTTTTTCAACAAGAACTTTGTTTTTAATTAGAGCAACACCAAGAACGTGGGAGTTTTTGACATCTAATTTTTGGTAGTAATTGTAGTAGGTGCTTTGGCAATTGCTACTATGAATTAATTTTGCTCAAAAATTGCATCAAAATAATTCAAATTCACTATGAAAATGGTCGTTCTGTTAAAGTTACATTTCGAAAAATTCGTGATATTTTCGGGCAACATAATCGTCCTTCTGAGATCACTATCAAGAATTTGGTCGCGAAATTTGAGTCGACAGGCTCGATACAAAATGAGCCAACACCAACACGTGTTCAACCAGGTCGTTCAACAGAAAACATCGCTGCCGTGAGCCACAGTGCTGAAGAAGATCAAAAGCTATCAATTTCACGACATTCTCAACAATTGGGGTTATCCAAAAGCACAACATGGCGAATTTTGCATAAGGATTTGGCTTTGAAGTCTTACAAGATTCAACTGGTGCAGGAATTGAACCTGACCGACCATTCAAATCGCCGTAGATTTGCTCAGAACAACCTGCTGGTTTAGAACAATCTGCTGGTTTATTTCAAAAAATCTTTTTTTCAGACGAAGCACATTTTCATTTGTCAGGGTATGGCAATAAGCAAAATTGCCGCATTTGGGCTTCTAAAAATCCTAAAGCAATTATTGAGAAGCCTTTGCATGCTCAACGTGTCACTGTGTGGTCTGGAGGTGTGATTGTTAGGAAAGTGATTAAAAATTTTGATGAAAGAATCAACATCTGTCAGCGTGGTCCTGGTGGACATTTGTCAGATATAACTTTTCATTCATAATTGCCAAACCTTTATCTTTTTAATACAATAAAAATTTTATTCATATTCCACCAAATTCTTTATTTTATTTTGTTTTAAAAAACAAAGTTCTTGTTGAAATACCCTGTAGTTCGTCATATGAATGATTTAGTTGCAAAAGGATGATGTCGCATATTGCTTTGTTGGATGCTTTTTCGCATACGTTGTTTATTTGTTCCAGGTATTTCTTGAATGTTGTTGACCCTTCCCAGTACGGATCCATGTCGTAGTACACGATGAGCTTCCATTCATCTCGAATGAACTGCATATTTGACATTTTATCAAAATAGAGTGCTTTGTTTATCTCTGTTAAACTATACGGTACTGTTGATTGTTCTTGACTGAATACCGTTGTTATGAAGAAAAACAACGCAATCAACGTTGTTATCAAATGGGATCTGATTCCAAGTCGCTTTGACCGAGGTTTTCTCGATTGGAAGTCTTGCTTGTCCTTGCTTTTCTCTGAGTGAACGGGTAAGTTTGTAGTCTGCGATTCTGATACAAGTACAGACACTTTAATTACAGGGCGTTTGATAATACCATTTTTTGTTTTTAGTGTGACGACTCTAGTTAACCCGTCGAGACCAGGATGCGCTTCCATTACTCTTCCTAGAAGCCATCTTCCCGCTGTTAGGTTAGGCTCATGAATTATGACAACGTCGCCAACCTTGACGTTTTCATAGGGCACAAGCCACTTGCTTCTCGCCGAGAGTTGAGCTAGATATTCGGTTTGCCATCTCCTCCAGATATCTTCGAATATTTTCTGTGTCCTCTTCCATCTTGTTCTGTCATCATCTTCTGTATCCAAGATTGTTAGTATAGGACCGCTGCTTAAAAAATGAGAGGGCGTCAAGTAGTTTAAGTCGTCGGGATCTTCTGAAAGCGCGCATAGTGGGCGGCTGTTGAGACATGCTTCGAGCTGGGCAAGCAAAGTACTGTATTCCTCGAACGTGAGTTTTTGATCTCCTACAACGCGTCGAAGGTGATGTTTCAAACTTTTTACAGCTGCTTCCCATAAGCCCCCAGCACTTGGCCACGATGGAGCATTAAAGTGCCATTGAATATCCATATTACTAATTTCAGAATAGAACTCGTCATTGAATGTTCTACGTCGTTCTGCTAGTTCCCGTTGTAATGCTTTGTTGGCGCCAACAAAGTTGGTACCGTTGTCACTGTAGATGTGGCGCGGTTTGCCTCGACGTGCTGATAAACGCTTCAAAGCAGCTAAGAATGATGATGAGGTTAAATCTGATACAAGTTCGAGATGCACCGCTTTAGTAACCATGCACACGAACACTGCAATGTATCCCTTACTCGTTCTGCTTGCACGTCCTTTATTGTTTTTCACGTCCACATAGCCTGTGAAATCGACGCCAGTATGGTGAAAAGGTCGTGAAGGATTGCATCGAGATTTAGGTAAGTCACCCATCATTTGCTTTTGTTTAGTTGCTCTGTGCTTTTTGCAAGTAGTGCATGTATGTAACCGCTTTTTCACAGCTCTGTTACCTCCTAGTATCCAATAGCTCTGTCTAATGTATGCTAATGTTATCCGAGGTCCTGCATGAAACGTGTTGCCATGGGCTTGGTCTATAATTAAGTCCGTGACATGACTGTTATGTGGTAAGATGCAAGGATGTTTCATGTCTTCAGAAATGTTTGCATGTTTGAGTCTGCCACCAACTCTTAATAGATTGTCTTCATCTAAAAATGGGTTAAGATTTAATATTTTGCTCTTCTTATTTATTGGTTCTCCCATTTTTAAATTTGTGATTTCGTCTGGAAACTCCATTTCTTGAGTGTATTTTATAATCATGTGTTTTGCTGTTTTAAGTTCGTCAGCATTTAAGTATGCCGTACGTGTTCTGTGTCGTCGAGTGATACGTAACACCCATGCTAGTACTCGCGTAGCGCGTGTCATATTGCTGTGTTTACGTAGTATGCTTTGTATGATGTCATCGCAATGAGGTGCATTCAAAGTCGTGACGTTGGTTTGCTTACTTTTCTTTTCTTCTTCATTCGTGACGTATAATTGATTGGCTTTTATTGATGAATCGTCGAAACCAGGTAGAAATCGAGGACCACTCCACCACAGTTGGTGTTGTTTAAGACACTCTACTGTGATGCCACGGCTTGCACAATCAGCTGGGTTATCTGCTGATTTTATGTAGTGCCATTTGTCGGATGTTATTGTTTTTGTGATTTGTTTTACTCTGTTTGCTACAAATGGTGTCCATCTATTAATGTCTCCTTGAATCCATCCAAGAACTGCAGTAGAGTCAGACCACCCAAACACTCTGACTTCCCGTTCAGGGAGAGCTTGTTGGATTTTGTTCATGAGCGTTGCTAGCAAGTGCGCTCCACTCAGTTCAAGTCGAGGCAAAGTAAGCTTTTTGTTGTCAGGCACCAGTCTCGTTTTTGCTGCAACAAGGCTGATGTTGTTTTTATATTTGCAATACACGACACATGCGTATGCTTTGATTGATGCGTCACAAAAGCCGTGTAATTGAATAGTGTCGTGTTCTCCAATATGATACCATCTTTGAATTCTGAACTGATCTATGTGGTGTAGTTCAGATCTGATTTTCTTCCACTCGATGATGATTTCATCTGGAAGCTGGTCATCCCATAGTATGTTAGATAACCATACTCGTTTAAATAAAAGTTTTAGCTTGATGGTAATTGGAGATAGCCATCCAAGTGGGTCAAATATCTTTGAGATATCTGATAAGAGTGAGCGTTTCGTGTTTTTGTCTGTTGGCTTTGTTTCGTTTAGTTTTAATTCAAATGAAAACGTGTCCTCATTAGGATGCCATTTTAAACCAAGTGTTTTTGTCGATTCTGCGTGTTTGAAGTCGAACGACGATTGATTTGAACATGCTGTGCTGACATTTTGCAGCAATTCTTCATTATTGGATGTCCACTTGCGTAAGTTGAACCCTCCGGCCTTAAGCATTTGGATCAAGTCTGACTGTAGTTGTTTAGCCGACGATAGTGTGAAACTTCCGCTTACAAGATCATCCATGTAGAAATCTTCTTTCAATGTGGTAGATGCTTTGCTGTTGGGATATTTGTAGCCTTCATCCGTAGCCAACTGTTTCAGCGTCATCATGGCTAAGAAGGGAGCTGCCTTCATGCCATAAGTGACCGTGGCTAGTTGATATTCACGCAACGACTGGTTTGGAGAACTCCGCCATATTATTTTTTGGTAGTTTTGATGATCTGGGCTGCAGAGTATCTGGCGATACATTTTCTCAATATCTGCTGTATACGCAAACTGATATTGTCTCCATCGTAAGATCAATGACATGAGATCTTGCTGTAAATTTGGACCTCGCTTCATGAGTTCATTCAACGTGTAGCCTGTAGATGTCTTTGCTGATGCGTTGAACACGACTCGAAGTGCAGTTGTTGTCGAATCGGCTCGATATACGCCATGGTGAGGTAAATAACAATTCGGTGTTATGTTACTCGTACACTCAACCATATGTTCTAGCTCTTTATACTCGTGTATAAAGTTGGTGTAGGTCTCAGCTAGCTGCGGTTGTTTGCTGAACTTCTTTTCAAGTGAACGAAACTGTGCTAATGCCATACATTTTGACTCTCCCAACTTTTCTTGAAAGTTTGTGTGGAATGGTAGCTTCACAATGTAGCGACCATCTTCGTTGCGAGTTGTCGTCTCTTTGTAATATTGTACGGCATCTAAATCGTCTTGAGACATGGTTGAATTTTCTGCTATGTCCTCAATTAACCAGAATTTCTGAATGTCGTCTGTGTTATTGATCACGACATTGCAATGGAAGGTTTGCACGTTTCCGCATAAAATCCAGCCCAAGCGCGTTTGTTGTGCAACTGGATGCGACTTATCTTGCTTGATGATACCCTCTTGAATTATGTTCGAGTATATCTCCGCTCCAAGCAAAATGTCTACGGGACGGCTTTCATAAAATTCCGGGTCAGCTAATGATATGTTTTCCAGAAATGTCCATGATTCTGGTTTTTTAAATGATTTATTGGGCAATTTATTTACCAAATTGCGCATGATAAACACATCAGTATCAAACGTGTAATCATTGTTAATGGAGCTACACGTGATCGTTATGACACCTTTGCAATTGTTTTCCGTCGCGCCGATGCCGAATATGACACCCTTGCATCGGCTGCGTGGCAGTTTTAGTAATTGGGCTGCTCTTTCTGTTATTAGAGATGTCTGCGAACCCTGGTCCAGAAGCGCTCTTAGTACTATCAGTTTCCCATCATATGCTTTTACATTGATCAAGGCTGTTGTAAGCAATGTCTCTGATAGGTCTTCTTGATATACATGATTGCTACTGTTGCCTGGCATTTTGTTTTTGTTGTCATTTACTGTATTTTGATGTGTTGGTCGATGGTTAGATGTCTGTCCGTTTCCTTTACCATATGCGTCGTGAAGAAGTGTATTATGGTCAGAGTTGCAGACGCGGCATCTTCTACGTGACATACAATCGTTGCGATGTGCTTGCAGACAGTTTTTGCATAAATTATATTTCGCAACTGCCTTCCGTTTAGCATCGGGTTGTAATTCGAGAAATGTTTTACACGAAAATAATTTATGTTCTTGATTGCAATGTGGGCATTTTGTACTGTCCTCATTATCATTTGCGTATGCTTTTGATTTGGAATAGTTATTCACGTTTTGATGATGTGTACTGAATGCCTTGTATGAATTGTGAAACTTCCTGTTGTTATGTACCGGTTCTGGTTGATATGATTGATTGATTTGATTTCCACACATGTTTAGTGAGTTATGATAATAATTATGTGTATAACTTGGACAATAAGGCAGTAAATTAATGAAAACTTACTTTAGATTTTCTCTTTTCCAACTTGACTCCGTCGTGGAAGGGGATGGGGGGCAGCTTGGCAACGTCCCGCGCTACCATTAACGACTCGCAGATCGAGTGCAGAGATTCTGTAAACAGGAATAACATTATTAACTTCGAGAAAAAGTACATGTAACTTGTCTAAATAGGTTGAAAAGGAAGTTAAGGAACGAAAAGAAGAATAGAGAGGGAGAGAGAGAAAGAGAGAGGGGGGGGGGTAAAAGAGAGAGAGAGGGGGAGAGAGAGAGTGAGAGGGGGGGAGATAGAGAGGGGGAGAGAGAGGGGGAGAGAGAGGGGGAGAGAGAGAGTAGCAGCTCATAGTCTCTTTATCCATGTGGCAACAAACATCTCGATATTAAACTTTATTACAAAACAATAAGGTTACAAATCAAAAAACATATAATTGATTGTTTATACGCACCGATCATCTCGTCCCGGGTGTTGATGACGACGGCCATGTTGTTGAAGAAGCGCAGCGTGGTGGAGCGGAACATGTGGAAGTAGCCGGGCTCGTCCCCGCACGAGTAGTGGATGCGCACGCAGTACACCGGCTCCGGGTTGTTCTTGCGGCCCACGCTGAATAGCTGACGGGGGATTGGAGATCTTTTTTAAGGGGGGAAAATCATCTAATATCTTCTCCCGCTTTGAGTGAGGCGAGAGGGAGTGTCAGACTCTTACTGACTAAAAACCACCCCGTTCCTACTCCTGCTCTTCGAGCCGAAGCCAAGGTAAACAATTTTGACGAGTTTTATTCAATTTTGACGTAAGCTGCAAAAAAACCCTACTAATATACCCTACGTACCGTAGTACAGTTGGCGTCGAAGGGCCCGAGCTCGATGAGCGTGACGTCGGCGAGCGATGTAACTATACGGTACCAGCCCCCCTACTTACCGTGGTACAGTTGGCGTCGAAGGGCCCGAGCTCGATGAGCGTGACGTCGGCGAGCGATGTAACTATACGGTACCAGCCCCCCCCTACGTACCGTGGTACAGTTGGCGTCGAAGGGCCCGAGCTCGATGAGCGTGACGTCGGCGAGCGATGTAACTATACGGTACCAGCCCCCCTACGTACCGTGGTACAGTTGGCGTCGAAGGGCCCGAGCTCGATGAGCGTGACGTCGGCGAGCGATGTAACTATACGGTACCAGCCCCCCTACTTACCGTGGTACAGTTGGCGTCGAAGGGCCCGAGCTCGATGAGCGTGACGTCGGCGAGCGATGTAACTATACGGTACCAGCCCCCCTACGTACCGTGGTACAGTTGGCGTCGAAGGGCCCGAGCTCGATGAGCGTGACGTCGGCGAGCGATGTAACTATACGGTACCAGCCCCCCCCCTACGTACCGTGGTACAGTTGGCGTCGAAGGGCCCGAGCTCGATGAGCGTGACGTCGGCGAGCGATGTAACTATACGGTACCAGCCCCCCCTACGTACCGTGGTACAGTTGGCGTCGAAGGGCCCGAGCTCGATGAGCGTGACGTCGGCGAGCGATGTAACTATACGGTACCAGCCCCCCTACGTACCGTGGTACAGTTGGCGTCGAAGGGCCCGAGCTCGATGAGCGTGACGTCGGCGAGCGATGTAACTATACGGTACCAGCCCCCCCCCTACGTACCGTGGTACAGTTGGCGTCGAAGGGCCCCAGCTCTATGAGCGTGACGTCGGCGAGCGATGTAACTATACGGTACCAGCCCCCCCCCTACGTACCGTGGTACAGTTGGCGTCGAAGGGCCCGAGCTCGATGAGCGTGACGTCGGCGAGCGATGTAACTATACGGTACCAGCCCCCCCCCTACGTACCGTGGTACAGTTGGCGTCGAAGGGCCCGAGCTCGATGAGCGTGACGTCGGCGAGCGATGTAACTATACGGTACCAGCCCCCCTACGTACCGTGGTACAGTTGGCGTCGAAGGGCCCGAGCTCGATGAGCGTGACGTCGGCGAGCGATGTAACTATACGGTACCAGCCCCCCCCTACGTACCGTGGTACAGTTGGCGTCGAAGGGCCCCAGCTCGATGAGCGTGACGTCGGCGAGCGATGTAACTATACGGTACCAGCCCCCCCCCTACGTACCGTGGTACAGTTGGCGTCGAAGGGCCCCAGCTCGATGAGCGTGACGTCAGCGAGCGCGACGCGCTGCACGCCCAGCAGTCGGTCCGACGTCTCGTCGTAGTCCGCCACGTAGTACGCGGAGCTCGTCAGTACTAGTACGCTGTCCATCTCCGTCTCCTGCGGGTCGCCCGTACTGGGGGACAAACGATGGCTTAATTAGTACAGCCAAAATACGTCCACTGTTAAAGATAGATCCCTCACCGAGGTTTAACAAGATTCCTCGACAGGTTTAAGGCCACAACCGAGACCCATCGTCATAAGTAACATGTGCAACAATCTATGACGGATCGAGTAACATGGTAATACCTAATCTTAGTAATACTACCGAGTAATTTAAAATTGTAAAATGGACTCAAGTTAAATCTGATGATAAGTTGGATTTCATGGACTAATTTATATTATGTTTTAAATTATGACTGCAAGGTTAGCGCCGTGGCTGGACAACTAGCTGCCGTGCAACGTGTAGAGGGCTCGATTCCCGCACGTAGCATTTCTGTGTGATCCACAAATTGGTGTTTCAGGCCTGACTGTCATGTGTATGTGAAATTATATATGTGTAAACGGCACAGAAGAAAATCATAGAGTAGGGGAAACATTTTTTTTTTTTTTAATATAGAAATGTGTCAAAGTCAAAGTTTTAGAAATGTGTGTATGATCTTACTTAGGATCAGCATCGATAAGTCCCCAGGACCCGAGCACGGGTTCGGTATCAACCAGTAACTTCTTGCAGTCGTCTATTAAAGACTTCACGTGCTGCGCCATCGCCGCCGTGTCGGGCTCCGTGTGGTCCTATAAACAATACTCTTACGAGTTAACAAAGTACTTTAATTTGCAGGTACATTGAGTCAAGCTGCTAATAGATTTTAAACTTTATTGTTTGGAAATAAAGTTCAAAATCTATTGGAGACTGTAGAATCTGGACAAGCTATAAAAACTTGCAATAAAAATTGCTACATTATTAGGTAAGCAATTAAATTTAAGTTATACACTACAATAACGGTATCTATAGGTAAATTAGTATTAATTAAGAACAACTGAGCCTTTAGCCAAAGGCCACTTTAGCGCTTATCTACCGAGAGAATAGAAAACTCAATGTATGGGTAAACATAAACCCATATAATTTAGTTTTCTACTCACTTTGTAGAGAAGCGCCAAGTGGCATTTGGTTGCAGGCAAATTAATAAGCAAAAAGAAAAAAAAATTCAAGCCAAAGTTACTAGCCAAAAAATAAAATTATCAGAGTCTAGAGGCGCTGGTAAATTTTTTTAGACATCGAAAAACTGTAACTACATCGCAATAAAACCAAACTTCAAGTTGGATCATTGGATAGTACGAAAGAGAGCCCAACCCAAAATTCTTAGTGAACTGTCCCACAACAAAGCATCTATCTATGCAAGAGCTACTACATACAAAAATAAAAAAGAAAAGTGAGTCAAGCGGGGCATGCACGCACATTGAACATTAGAACCTTAACAGAGGTGCATTTCCCGCACTCGGGCACGATCAGCTGGTCCGGGATGCTGCGGGACTCGCCCGTCATCACGTCGATGGCCACCTGCCGGAGAGCGTCTTTGAATGTTGAGAGGTAGTATCTGGAACAATATTGTAGATTAGTAGAAGGTAAATACTAACTGATGACATTGTTTCCGTAATGTTAAATTTGATATATTTAACTAAAAGTCATGTATAATGGATAAAAGCTACGCCAAGCTGCGCGACGTCGCCGCGTCTGCGCACGCTGCTCAAGATGAAGAGTCCCTCTGTGACTCGAAACTAGTAGAGCTTTTCTCCATTAATGTACGTGAGTAAACCATGTTTTTTTAGTAAATTTTCGAACAATTTTCAAAAATGTAATGAAGGCTTTAAAGAAGCAAAATAATGTCGTTGAAGATATTTATCGACTCTATAGTTATGTTTTTTCTCAGTTTCTGGGAGAGGATGATCTTTTTGTTCCATCCACTAAAGACTCGTATAAAATAGTCCTTAAGAGAGTACAACATTAAACCCTACGTCCAGCAAGCCTTCAAGGTAAGTAAATCAACAAGTGATATCATAATTTAAAAAAACATTCTTCACATACTTATAAACATGGTGCTATAACACAAAGTAATAATTATAGGAAAATTGATGCGTGAATTTAAAGCTTAAAAGATGTTCACAAATCAAGCTTTAGAAGAGTTATAGATTTGTTTTATCTCTCTCTTACACTCAGTATGACAGTTGTGCAATAGAAAAGAATATTGCAAAGCCAATTTCGACCTTAAAGTAAGAGCGATAAGGTCATTATTCACGCAAACGTCAAAACTCAAATGTTGTGTGATTTTGGAAAAAATGGCGGATAGTTGTAGGAAAGCATCTACAGCCTTTTAGTAGCTTGATAGGAGAGGAGGTCAAATAAGCTAAACTAAATTTCGTTAGTTATTAAAGCAGGGAATATACTGACAAAACGCTTCTCATTAAACAATCGGAAATTTCAAGTAACTAGAAATGTTATAAAATATAATGCCCCCATAGAAAACCCTTATAATATATTTTAGAAATCTTAACAAAGCAACCCTTCCCGTAAAATATTGTTCATAGAAAGTTTATCAAAGAAGATTGTTTGCTCATTTATCACAAAATACTTTAATAAAAACTAATATCTTTTGATCAATATACAATTTATAACATATACTAACTTTTAACAGGGAAAAATGTTCGATGCATCACAACCGTCATCTACTCACAACTGTAACTACTACCTTAATTGTTTTTTTTAGCAGTATACCACCAACATTTTGCAAGTACATTCCCGACTCAACACTCGAATAGACTGACCTCCCCATCCCGTACGCGATTTCCGCCCCCAAAAGCTCACTAGTCAACGTATGTCCGAAGTAGGACGGCATCAGTTCTAACTTTGGCCTCTCACTCTCCAAATTTTCGACCACCATCAACGAGGCAGTTTTGACGTCCCGCCACAAACTGTCAAAGTTGACAACCGTCGCCATATTGATTTCCTGGCCGAGCAAAATGTCTATGGCGCATTGCGTTATGGCGTCGTTAAAATGGCGGATGATGAATCTAGAAAATTTTAAAATATTGTTTTGTGGTTTGGCCTAATAAAGTTGAATTGGAGATGTCGTTAGTTAATCCTACCTGTTAGCTGACGCGACACCGTCTTTCATTAGTCCAGTGAATTTTCTTTCGCCCGTTCTTGTGTAATCGCCCTGTGGAAAAAATTAAAATTAAACTTTCATATATTTAGCTTTCTCATTTTTCTAGTAAATTTAAAAGGAATAAGCATGCCATCTGCGGCAAAAATCTGATCTAATCTTCAAAATAGAACATTAAGGATTTGGAACTTTCGAAAAGTATTATACTACAGCTAGTCTTATAAGTAATTTTCATCAGATCTCTCGCTCACACTTATCCGAGTTGTGCGGCATTGTCGTATTTCTTTGACGGGACAGTTCGCACATTTGGAATGGCCCACGCAACGTTGCAAAAATCACATTTACAAATGAATAATATTACCTTCAGCGCCTTAGTCCCAGCATACTGCCTAGATATGACGTCTCCGTTATCCGCCCACATAGTGAGGAAGGCCTGTCGCAGTGACGGCGGGAGCCCACAGCCCGGAGTGCCCAGTCCCAGCCGACAGAGTTGTAGCTCTAGCACGTATTTTGCTATTGCTGTCTGTTGACGGAGAAAGATACAAAGTATGTAAGTACGTTTACAAATAAAGTGTAGGCTTATAAAAACTGATATGATAAGTTTCGTGGGCGATTAGTTTGAAAGTAGGTTACCATTTTGCTGTCATTTCAAGGAGATCTTATACTTTGTGTTCGAACAGGCTCAATGTCAACCAATTTTGAACTCTATGCAAATCAATTTAGAGTAGAGATTATAAAAAAAAGATATAGAAACTATCTATAAAGACGATGTTTTCAGCAGAATCAAAAAAGCTCCTAATTGTTATGATGTTTATATCCAAAGATTTAATGATGTTACATACGAACTTAGTTTTAAAATGACGTGTACGTTGTGTGTGCGTGCATCTATGCGTGCACGTACACGTATATGCAAGTGTCGTGCGTACGTGTCCGTGTCTGTTCTCTCTCTCTCTCTTTCTATCTTTAATTTCTAATGTTCCATCTTAATTCACATACCTGCACGACATTGGTCCTATCGAGACAGTCGATGCAGTTGACCCGGAAGACTCCGTTCTGCGTGCAGATGAGGCCGCGGTCGTCGCGCCAACAGAAGCGCATCTCCCCGATGACGTCAGCCAACGCGTTGATCAATATACTCACGTTCTCATAGTGCATGCCGCGGCTGGGGGTTGAAAGAAATATAACTATTTTGAAAGCTTTTATAATGTTTGTTTGACTTTCAAAAATGAGTTACTGCTGTAATTTGGTTATTTTAGTTTGATTTTAATGAAGATTCAAGGATAAGACAAAAGGTAATGTTGAGTTTGTCAAAATAATCAGTCCCTTAGTAAGTTTCTAATTATAATATCTATCAATGGATCCATCCATCGTCCAATAGTTCTATACGAGACTTTTAATATAACTTGTAAAAACCGACGTGTTAAACTAATTATTTATTAAATACAGCATTGGATCAGTAATTGCATACGTTGACATTTTGTTCTTCTAACAACCATTTTGCGGAATAAAAGTGTTCTTATTGCACGTCTTCTTATTCCTTAGACTATATTGGCGCCCAAGTGGGACACCCAATCAAAACAATACAAAAACAACCTTACATCTTACACAATAAAGTCCAAACTCACTTACCAATACTCATGGAAGTCAAAAGTGGCATAGATGACGTCAGGGCTATTGTACCTAAGTACGTGGTTGCCGTACGCCTCCCATATGATGCGCTCCCTGCCTTGTTGTTCAACCAGGTTCACTATACATACGTTCTTGTATGTCGTCAGTTCTTCGGCAAAATGTTTCTTGAAGGCTTCGTGGGATTCGTCTTCAGCTGAAGATATAAATTACAAAGTTATAGGGTAGCTGTGTATGAACCAGATACAGTTTTTTAAATGTTGCCCCACACTTTTTTTTTTTTTTTTTTATTGTTAAATGGGACGACGTTTGGCCGCTATCTCACCTGATGGTAAGTGATGATGTGGCCTACGATGGAGCACGTCTGCCCATTAGCAACCTATTCACTCGGGCTTTGAAGACACCCAGGTTATACCCATCAGGAAACACAGACTCCGGCAAGGAGTTCCACTCCCTAGCAGTTCGCACAAGGAAGCTTGAAGCGAAGCGCTTCGTGCGTGTGGGTGGGATATCCACCATGAATCGGTGACGCCTAGCCGATTGTCTTGTGGTTCGATGATGGAAAGGACTAGGAGGAATCAAGTTGTGCAATTCCCCCGCACACTCTCCGAAATGTATCCGGTAAAAAACGGAAAGGCTTGCGACCTTGCGCCTGTGTTCAAGGCTTTGAAGCCGGGCCTCCACAAGCGCATCATCGTTGATGAGCTTCTTGGCACGCCTTTCAATGTGTTCGAGCGCATCTAGCTGGTATTTGGCCGAGCCGTCCCAAAGGTGAGAACAGTACTCCATACATGACCGAACCTGCGCTTGGTACAGGCTCAGCAGTTGTTCTGGTGTGAAGTACCGTCTCACCTTCGAGAGGATACCCAATTTCCTACCAGCCAGATGCGCCTTCGACTCTATATATGAGCCGAAGTTTAGCGTTGGCGATAGAGTTACGCCAAGAAGCTCTAGATGATCCGATACTGGAACAGATACATTTCGGAAAGTAGGAGCCAGCGGAAATTGACTCCGTTTGGCGGAGAATAGACACGCCTGGGTTTTGGTAGCGTTGAACTTGACCAAGTTGGCGTCTCCCCAATCGGAGACCGCCTTCAAGGACGAGTTCAACCGTTCGACCATGGATTCTCTTAGAGACTGGATCTGTGTTCCGCTAGTCCGCGCATCGGACACATACCTTTCAACAACTGTGCTGTCATCTGCATACCCAAAGATACCGGGCTTAAGCAGGTCGTTGATGTGCAGCAAAAAGAGCGTTGCTGAAAGTACTGACCCCTGAGGGACTCCGGCGTTGATGCCAAATTGGTCAGACGAGCAGCCATCGATGACTACTCGAATTGACCGATCCCTCAGGAAGTCTGCAATCCATTTGCACAGATCAGCGGGAAGTCCATATGCAGGAAGCTTGCCGATAAGGCTGTCGTGCCACACCCTATCAAAGGCCTTTGATAGGGTGTGGCACGACATTGACACTAATTGTCTCCTGTGTCATAGGTGCGTTTACAAACACACAATATCATATTCACATGACACCCAGACCCGATACAACAATTTGAGGATCACACAAAGAGTTGCTCCGTGCGAAAATCTACACACACGTTTGCGCGACTAGTTTCAGGCCATGCTAGAGGCTCATATTCATGAGAGACATGAAAGGCTTGAAACTAGTCGAGTTCCTCGTCAAAGAGTTACGTGAGTAAGCCGATAACATAATGATCAATTGAGCTTACTAAGCTTGTAATAATGGGAAACTTACTTCGATCGAGACGAGGCGGCGGTCTGAACTTGTATTCCGGTTGACTCCAGAATATCGGCACTGAACCGCGAACCTGTAAAAACACAGTTTAATATTACAGCATAATTGTTATTGTTATCAACACAGTTTAATATTGTAGCATAATTGTTATTGTTATAATCGCTATCCTTCCTCGTTTAGTCACTAGTGTGACTACGGGTTCCCGGTTCCGGTAAACTGTTATTATTAACTATTATTATTTAATCTATTATAGCCTACATACATATAATATATATAAGCCTACATAATTTAATTTAATCTTAAATGGCGATGGTGGGACCAACTCGACATCTATGACAAGGATTGGCAGCAAAAAGCTTTAAACAAACAGAGAGGAGTGGAAGGAGGGTAGCAAGGCCATTGCCCTGCAGTGGGACGATCATGGCTGAAATCTAAATCTTAAATGAGTCTTCAACATAAATAGAGAAATAAAGGGTTACATTGCATATATGCCTCTCTTTCCAGCTTCTCTTGAGGGATTGAAAATGTTATGGTTCATGTTTACAAAATCATCATAAACTATGTATACTCATCCAACTGCATCGTTGGTCGAGAGGTTGCAAAGTGCAACTGCTGGGCCAATGCAAATGAATACTGGTCTTTTACAGTTTTTCGAAAATTTCCAAGAAGGTAGTACGGAGTCTGGAATTGAGCTCGGAATATGGCAATAGGCTCACTTCCTATTACACGGGACTTATAACACAAATAGTGAAAAGTGAGTGTACATTGTACAGTGACATTACGTAATGTGCACATCAGCCTACCCTTTCGCGGATAAAAGGCATGACAATGACGACTCATCAACATCACGATACCATAGCATAGGCCACAGTTACAAAATGCGAAAAAAGAAAAAAAAACAAAAACCTACAAGCAGCCAGTGACCACAAAGCCAGTAGAGCGTAAACATTGTAAGTAACGGTACAAAACGAGGTTGTATATAATCACTCGTTGTACTAAAGTAATTCTTGCATTATATTGTTACTACATGATAATTACAAGTGTATAATGATATTACGTAATCTGTTTTAGTAATTAAAAGAGGCATTTAGTATTAGGGCCCTCCAGCTAGGTGGAGTGACGATATCTGCAAGGTGCGTAGAGCTGAAGATCGAGCTCAGTGGCGTGCCATTGGAGAGGCCTATGTCCAGCAGTGGACGAGAACAGGTTATTGATGATGATGATGATGAAAAGAGCGTTAATATTGTCAATCGTAACTTTACGGATAGGGTGTTCACGAAGCTTGCCTGTTTGCCTATACGTCCTTTGGTTCAAACGGCTCGGTGAATATTGAATACGCCTCACTTGATAGTTCAATGCTGGTCGTGGCTATGCTACGAAGAGCTAGGCTGGGAAACTATGTGACCGTTTCCACTGTTTCCGTAAGATGCGAGAGGAAGATGCGCAGCTCGAGTATGTGATGTATCGATAGTAGAGAAACCATCCATACCACACATCCGTAGCACGCATCTTTCCATATAAAAAACATAGCTTATCTGAGTCCGTTTATACCGATTCTAAACTATGTGCCGTGTATTACATTCTGCCGCGGCGGTTTTAAGACAAGGGTGTTCCATAGAATTGATCCCAATTAGCTTACCTGAACAAACGACGCCCTGTGTATGCTGTCTGAGCATATGATGGAGACGATCTGTTCAGTCTCCACGTAGTTAGCCACCTTACCGCCCGGCTCTATACCTCGACGGTTGTACCTGTAAACAAAAGAAAGTAAAGAAGTTTCTCAAGTATTTATATTGATATATGCTGAAGTATAAGTATCGAAAACTACTCTATGTCTGACATTCTCGTTGTAAATACAGTCGACTCTCGTTAATTCAAATCTTCGATAATTCGAACATCTCTATAATTCGAAGTTATCACTTTAGGGACAAAGTGAAAATGTCTTTATACTATTTCGACCTAAATCAATACACTTTTATGGATTTGGTAATTCCAACGAACAAATCATTGCTACATTAGTTAAATTCTCGAAGTAATTACCAAAATTTTGACGAAAGTTCAAATTTCAGACCATTTGATATTCCGAACATTCGATCAATCGAAATATTTTAAGAGTCCTTTCAGTTTCGACATAACGACACGATAGTCTGAAGTATTATTTAACTATTACTGCCACCATTAGGCCAGTATAAAAGAAATGCATTTTATTTCAAAACCAAGGATAGGTACACTGCTGGACTATAGCCTCCTTAACTGCTTTAGATAAGAGGCTTGTAGTAATCTTCAAGCTTGGGAGAAGGCTGGATATCCTAAGTTATCATACATTTTTTATTAAACAGGTACAGATGGTACACACACACATATATATCAAGCTTTACAGAACCAGTTCATCATGACCCCATAGCCTCCTCTATTGCTTTATATAGAAGGGTTTGCCGTCATCTTCACACTTGGGAGAAGGCTAGAAATCCTAAGTTATCATACATTTTTTATTAAACAGGTACAGATAGTACACACGGCTATACAAATATCAAGCTTTACAGAACCAGTTTATCATGACCTCGCTATATTTAATCTTTCCGCACACTCAACAGTCAATTAACACTGGTTTTTCATAGCTTGAGCTATATCCGTTTATACAAACATGATTAGCAGTAATTTCCTGATTATGTCAATCAGACGTCAAGCCCATTACTGGAACTGATAGTGTTGTCAGGTGAATGGGATCCATTACATAGCATCGAGAGCTTGCGCTGTTTACTTTGCATCAACATATTCCGATAAGTGATACGGAAATTACGGGTATCAGTGACTCATAATGAGAAATAATGGATATAATAATGGCATTATTTCTGAAACGTAATTTTTCGGTTGACTAATAGGTATTGATAATCTATTTACTTCTTTTCTATTAAATATATTTTCGTCTTACATTAGGTTAATCACGTTATTATATTCATGAATCAGACCACTTCGACCCTTCGCATATTTTGCGTAATTTTAATCTTTGGTTCGTTTATAAAACAGCAAACTACATTGCCTACAATAACTGTTCCAACAATTAAAATGAATAATTTTAAAACCATATGAAAAGTCGTTCAGCAGTTTTTGAGTTTATCTCTATCAGACAAATCGGAAAAGAAACACAACGTGATGCTTCACCATCAACATGAATATGTACTTTAAAAGATATTGTACACACGCTACCTTCTACAGTTTTAACATACCTCTTAACCTTCCATCATATCTATGGATTTGCCTTATCGACAGTCAAAAGCTTAAAAGTTAAATAATTATTGACTTACCGGGTTCCAGCCTGGTATCTCGACCGCCGCGAAATAAGTCCGAGCGTGAAGGTTTCATCACACGTGTTGGGGTTGGACAGGGACTCCGTATTCAAAGGGTTGATGTCTGCCGGCTCCACGGCTATTTGGGACAGGTGGACGTAGCCCTGGATGATTGGTAGGATCCACTGGTCGCAATCTGGACTCTGTTGTGTTAGATTAAGGTGTTATTTGTTTTAATAACTAAAACTAAATCAAATTACTGAATGTACTTAATTATTGATAAAATATAAATAAATAAACACAGTACTGATGATTAGATCAGGTTAGGTTATTTTTTTTAAAAAGAGTAACGAATGGAGTTTCTCTCTCGATCTTATACACTACCATTCGAAGCTACACTTTGTAACAAGCACCTAGCTTCACTGACGGACAGACTGAGAGACTATTATTTATTTCTTTCTTTGTTGACGTACCTAAGTATTTATGGTTTAATTGGAATAAATGATTTGACTTTGACTTTATAATACTAGTAAATCTTACTTGAGGATGGCAATAAGGCCTAAAAATAAGCCAGTTCAAAATGAGAATAGAACTTTATGGCAAGGTAATAAAGTCTGAACTCCCAAGTATTTTTTTTTTTTATGGGACTTGCCGGTAATCGAGCAGACGTATTACCTGATGGTAAGCAATCGCCGCCGCCCATGGACACTTGAAACACCAGAGGCTTTACAAGTGCGTTACCGGCTTTTTGGGAGTTAGGAATTTAAGGGTTGTTGTTCGGGAATGGGGATGGGGAAGATTGGGAAGGGGGGAATTGGGCCTCCGGTAACCTCACTCACACAACGAAACACAACGCAAGCGTTGTTTCACGTCGGTTTTCTGTGAGGCCGTGGTATTACTCCGGTCGAGCCGGCCCATTCGTGCCGAAGCATGGCTCTCCCACACTTAATAATCTTAAGTCTCTATAACTTTAGAAACTCACCCCAAGAGCGATGATATCCTTCATCATATGTTTGTTCCAGAAGAATCTATCATCGACATGTTTCCACCACTTCGTGATGTCCACAACTGGTTTCCCAGTACCAGCTTCGGATTCCAGGATCTTCTCAATCTCATACTGGCGCTGGAGACTGTTCGTCAAGTCCAGGGTTCGCGAGTAGTAGAAACTCTCCGAGTCGTCGAATATTTTGAGAAGTTCATCTGTCAGCCGTTTCTCGAAGCGCTCCGCTAGTTTCGGGTCCCGTTGTTTCTTTACGGATTGTTTTACCTATATAGTAAATTATTTACGTTAGTTTTAAAACATAACACAAAAATATACTTATGGAACTGCACCCTTAGTATGAGTTTGCTTTACGTCGAAACGGGAGCGCGCTTGGCGTTCTGATTAGTTGCTTTATTCTAACGTAAAGCAAACTCGCACTAAGGATACTGTTGAAAAAAGTAACTCAACTAGTTTCGAGCCAGACTAGGGGTCCATAATCATGAGCGGCATAGGCGACATGACGCTAGTTGAAACTAGTCGAGCTATCTCGTCAAACGGCTATGTGTTTAACTTAATAAGTCACCAAGTTACTTCTACTATGCAAAATGTATAGGTAAATACTTAATTTTTAATATAATAACCAATAGTGAATTTCAAGTTCAACAAATACGAAATGTATAACCAAGGCTGAACTAAAGGATCTCACAATTTGATGAAATGGTCTGGATATCGAAACTAAGCAGCAATAAATAACTAAAAACTTTATAAGTATGTACTTAGACCCAACATGACTTCTCTAGCTAGTAGTACGTCTTATACTCTACGAAATAAGGTCGGATTTCGTCTGCAATAACGCCAAGAAATAAGGTCGAATTTTGTTTGCAATAACGACGACAACTAACATACGTAGAACCACGAACTACTTGACGATAGTACTTCAAAGGAATTGTTTGTACCCTTTTATTACATGCTTGCGTTTTTGGGACTTCTTTTGCGCCACAGCAGCTTGGACCTGGACAGGGCTATCATAAATCAACTTTAAAATGGTTCATAAAAGTTGCTATAACAACTATATCACACTAATATTATAAAAAGTCTGTTTGTTTGGATGTTTGTCCGTCAATTACTCTAAAACTACTGGACGGATTTCGATGAAATTTGGTATACAGACAAAGTATGAGTTGACTTGGTTGATTTTTATCCCACGGGAACGCTGGCGAAGCCAGTAGCATATATTATATGCTGGCCAACTAACATAATCTTAGCGTAACTAGCGATCCGCCCCGGCTTCACACGGTTATTTATTAGTGTTTAACTACTGAATAACTATACGAGTATTATGCATGTAATAAACATATAAACCTTCCTCTTGAATAACGCTATCTGTTTGAAAAAATAATCATTATCCGTTGCGTAGTTTTAAAGGTCTAAGCATTCATAGGTATAGGCAAAAAACAATTTTGTTCTATGCTATGTATGTAAAGATTACAAAACTAACTATCTCCATTATCCGAAAGGCTTTCTCTTTAACTCCTTAGAATGAAAAATACGTGCCCTTTTGGCTATATTTAGTCCAAGATCGATGTGAAATTATTGTAAATAAACAATAACGGTAGCTGTTTGTTTCATCAATTACCCAATTCAGCCGCGTGTGACAACTTGACTTACGTTTTTTAAGGAAACATGTAAGCTATTCTAAAATTGTTAACTAAGCTAACTTTAACTCTATCAAATATTAAGTATAGGCCTTTAAAAGTCAATACAGTAAACAAGGTATTTCATCCTACTTGGCAAAGAAATAAAACAATTATGGCTAGTATAGAGCCTTGAGTAGTAGCTGGATTTTTGCCAGAGACTGTATGATGAAAACAAAAAAAGGTTTTAATCTCTGAAAAATAGACATACTAAGACTCATTGGTGGATTTTCCATTTCAACATAATATACTTATACAGGGCAAGGTTAAGTGTTGCAATTTGCTAGGGAATTTAATTGGCAATCAACCAAACTGTTGTAGAAATACGTAATTATATTTATTTCTATAACAGTTGGTAATCAATATGTATGAATATGATAAGGTGTGCCTATTAATAGTTTAAATTAAATTGTTCCTTGGGTAAGTAATGAATGGAATACCTGGATTTTTACTAATGATTTTATGTAAGAATAACAGACGTCGCGACAGGCCCAGACGTAGATGACGGGATGAACTTGACGCCTATGAAAAGGATTGGCCAATGAAAGCTCTACAAAGAGACAAATGGAAGGAGAGTAGGGAGGCCTTTGCTCTGCAGTGGGTCAACCATGGCAGATAAAAAAAAGATTTAATAGAGAAAAGATAATAAACAAAAAGGAACAGAATAACATCTGGCTAGCGAATCAGAATTGAAATTTAACTTTTGGCTAAATACAATAAAGCAAAATGACTCTTTGAACTATAATTTTAACCAACTTACAAAAGAATATTTTAATAACAATTATAAGTGACTATTATGTGAACTATACACTAACATAATTAACAATATTCAGTTAAATACTGCATAAGTACTAATTTTCCTGGAAGTTATTGAAATCAAAGTTGATAATTATTAGTTATTGTAAGTAAATATTTTATTTTCCTGAAAATAACTACTGCAAAATATTTGTGTATTTATGGTGTATTGTATTTAGGTAAATTTATTTATTCATTGTAGATAGGTAGGTACATAATAGGTAGGTATATGATATTTACCCTGTGTATTTGTTTGGGTAATTTAACTTTATTCTATACTACAATTTGGAATATTGACGTATTCCGTATGAGAGGATGGGTCGAAATGTTTGTTCCACTATGGGTAGACCGATCTGGCGCGCGCTGGTGTGGCTGCATCGGGTGGCCAGTCGCGGAGGGTAGCGGGATCCGAGGCACGGTGCACCGCTGGCCGACCGCAGATAGTTGGGGGCCCAATTAGCGTGCTAGCCACACGTGAAAGGCTGCCCCGCCATCTAGCGAAAAATCCCATGGATACGCCATCGTGCCGGTTGGCGACCGGACGAGAGGGCCCGATGGATATTCATGGGGGGCTCGGGCGTCCCCGCAGTCTCCAGGCTGGCCTCCCATTGATGTAGCTAACTGCAGTGCGCGTCTGGGGTCGCCTGTGTGGAGGAACATTTCACTGCCATCCTCTCAGCAACCTCACACTCCTTAATGAAAACAAGAGCTAAGAAAAGGGTTAAACAGCGGCTGCACTCCCTCTCCCTCAAAGTGCACCTCTCTAATATCCGAGGCTTGCACTCCAATCTCAATGCGGTCCATCACCATCTTGAGACCGAGAACCCCACGCTCTTGTTTCTCTCGGAGACCCAGATCAGATGTCCGTCCGACGCTTCGTACCTAAACTACCCAGGTTTTACCCTGGAGCACAATTTTGTTGCCCGTGCAGGCGTATGCCTGTACGTCCAGGACGGCGTCTGTTACCGGCGTCTCCGAGACTTTGAAGACCCCAGTTACTCTACATTGTGGATACTGGTGGACACAGGCATGGAGAAAATTCTCTATGCCTGTGTCTATCGGTCGCACAGCGGAGATTTGGAGACGACCAGATTAGCGCAATACCTTGAGGAGGCGGCGGATACGGCTCGGCGGAGGTACCCTTCGGCCCAGTTGGTGTTACTGGGGGACTTTAACGCCCATCACCAGGAGTGGCTGTTCCCATACCAGTGCACTGACCATGCTGGGAGGGAGATGCGTAAGCTTGCGCTGACGCTTGGCCTGACCCAGCTGGTCCATGAGGCCACAAGGGTGCCTGATGTCGATACGCAAACTGCCAACTGCTTAGACCTTCTGCTGACAACTGATCCAGACAGCTACTCAGTGTCAGTTTCATCACCCCTGGGTAGTTCTGACCACTGTCTGGTGAAATCTGTATCCACACACTCCCCGCAGGATCCCAGTCCCAGAGGATCTCGGCGGATGTGGCGGTACAAGTCAGCAGATTGGGATGGGATGCGATCTTTCTTTGCATCCTATCCTTGGCGGCCTGTTTGCTTCTCATCCAGTGACCCGTCAGCTTGTGCGGATGCCGTAGCCGGGGTGGTGCGTCAGGGCATGGAATACTACATCCCATTCTCGGACGCACCATCTATCGGTGGCACTCGTCCATGGTTTGATGCCGACTGCGGACGTGCTGAGGCGCGAAAGCATGCGGCATACTTGGCATGGGCGGATGCCAGGCGCCGTAAGGCTGGCGACACTCCTCAGAAGAAGAGAGCCTTCAACCGGGCTGCCAAGTCGTGCAAAAAGGCATTGCGGATGGCTCGGTTCAACCACATTGGCCGAATAGGGAACAAACTGGCTTCCTACCCAGCGGGCAGTAAAGCGTTCTGGTCCCTGGCCAAGGCGGTTGAATCGAACTTCTGCCGCCCCTCACTACCGCCTCTCCTGGGGTCTGACGGGACGCTGGCTCACACCGCAGTAGAGAAAGCGAACTTGTTTGCTTCTCTATTTGCGGAGTCTTCACGTCTTGATACTGGTGGCGCTATACCTCCTTCTCTACATAACGTATGCGAGACGAAAATGTCCAAAATTCGCATCCGACAGAAGGAGGTGTATAAGACGTTGCGTAATCTCGACGTGAACAAGGCCAGTGGACCCGACGGAATCCCAGCCGTAGTTTTAAAAACCTGTGCGCCTGAGTTGTCTCCAGTCCTGACACGTCTGTTTCGCCTTTCCTTGGAGACGGGTCAAGTGCCGGTTGCATGGAAGCTGGCCAACGTGCAGCCTGTGCCCAAAAAAGGTAGTCGTGCCGACCCTAATAATTACCGACCTATCTCGGTCACGTCCATACTCTGCAAGAGTATGGAACGTGTACTTAACAACAGGCTCCTGGCATACCTTGAAGGTAACGACCTCCTCAGCGATCGGCAATATGGGTTTCGCCGCAACCGATCTACTGGGGACCTTCTTGCGTATGCCACTCACATCTGGAGCGAGGCCATCGAGAAGCACGGGGAGGCATTAGCGGTCTCGCTCGATATATCAAAGGCCTTTGATAGGGTGTGGCACGACAGCCTTATCGGCAAGCTTCCTGCATATGGACTTCCCACTGATCTGTGCAAATGGATTGCAGACTTCCTGAGGGATCGGTCAATTCGAGTAGTCATCGATGGCTGCTCGTCTGACCAATTTGGCATCAACGCCGGAGTTCCTCAGGGGTCAGTACTTTCAGCAACGCTCTTTTTGCTGCACATCAACGACCTGCTTAAGCCCGGTATCTTTGGGTATGCAGATGACAGCACAGTTGTTGAAAGGTATGTGTCCGATGCGCGGACTAGCGGAACACAGATCCAGTCTCTAAGAGAATCCATGGTCGAACGGTTGAACTCGTCCTTGAAGGCGGTCTCCGATTGGGGAGACGCCAACTTGGTCAAGTTCAACGCTACCAAAACCCAGGCGTGTCTATTCTCCGCCAAACGGAGTCAATTTCCGCTGGCTCCTACTTTCCGAAATGTATCTGTTCCAGTATCGGATCATCTAGAGCTTCTTGGCGTAACTCTATCGCCAACGCTAAACTTCGGCTCATATATAGAGTCGAAGGCGCATCTGGCTGGTAGGAAATTGGGTATCCTCTCGAAGGTGAGACGGTACTTCACACCAGAACAACTGCTGAGCCTGTACCAAGCGCAGGTTCGGTCATGTATGGAGTACTGTTCTCACCTTTGGGACGGCTCGGCTAAATGCCAGCTGGATGCGCTCGAACACATTGAAAGGCGTGCCAAGAAGCTCATCAACGATGATGCGCTTGTGGAGGCCCGGCTTCAAAGCCTTGAACACAGGCGCAAGGTCGCAAGCCTTTCCGTTTTTTACCGGATACATTTCGGAGAGTGTGCGGGGGAATTGCACAACTTGATTCCTCCTAGTCCTTTCCATCATCGAACCACAAGACAATCGGCGAGGCGTCACCGATTCATGGTGGATATCCCACCCACACGCACGAAGCGCTTCGCTTCAAGCTTCCTTGTGCGAACTGCTAGGGAGTGGAACTCCTTGCCGGAGTCTGTGTTTCCTGATGGGTATAACCTGGGTGTCTTCAAAGCCCGAGTGAATAGGTTGCTAATGGGCAGACGTGCTCCATCGTAGGCCACATCATCACTTACCATCAGGTGAGATAGCGGCCAAACGTCGTCCCATTTAACAATAAAAAAAAATAAAAAAAAAAAATCTAGTTCATGCTTTCAATTAATATTAGCTTCCTATCTATACCAGATACCTTTAATTCATCATTATTGGCCTAACATACAGTTCATAATTTTTATTTTTGGGGTCAAGCCCACATCTTCAGTTGATACAATCAGGAAAACAACAGAACACTGAAGTCCGGGGCATCCCAAGGACAAGAATAGCTACCTTAGATCTTGGAATAAAATAATTTAGAGGATATTATAAGAAAAAAAAAGATAATTTCCACTTGCCTTGGTGAATTTAATGCAGGATATAGAAAGACTTAAGCTTAAATGCATGAAAGAGATGCACAATGGAAATTTGATTTATAAATAAGATATTTCTCAGTGTCAGTGATTGTAAAATGATTGAGTCTATTGACATACCTGTGTAGCAGCCTGCTGTGTGGTCGTCTTGATGGTATTACTGACATTTTTCACAGCGCCAACGGTTTTATTTAAGAATGCAGAGTTCTCAAAGAGCCTCGCTCCCATCTTCTTATTCAAAGACTTATTGGAACTTGCCACAGTGCTCATTGATCCATGTTTAGTGCAAGGAGTCAACTCTATCTCCTGATTCACGGGCCCCATGTTCAGAAAACATACTGATTTAATTTTATATATTGAGTGATGGAAGTATATGGTTCCCACAGGAGCACTCTCTTTTATTATCATCAGACGAGGCTCGAATATATTTGTGTGTTCCACCTTGCCCAAAATCCCATCTGTGATCCCCAAACACTCAATATCCTCAATATCCGACATATCCCATGCTAAAACAAAGGGTTTCAATCAGAATTTATGAATCATTTTTCATCACTAATTTATTCAACGTAACACTTCTCTGATAAATGTTCTAACTACGTATCTTGAAGATGATTAGTTTTTATTATTTTGCAAAGTAAAATTAGGTCATGTATCATTGCAGTTTCTTAAAATTTAAAGATTTACAATATTCACCTGATCGCACTGAAAATGCCCCTGTTGTCCTGTTCCACCACAAACTTGATTCATTTCTAACGAATATATAAAATGACTCTGATCTAAATAATTCCATTTTGGCTTGATTTATTACACGTTCAATACGTTTCGATTTAATTTCATCGTGTTTATTATTGTTGTATTTTGCACTGATTTGACGTTTCGTAAATGGGGAAGGGGCAGAATCTTCTTTTCAGAATGTTGGTAGTGACTTTTTGGGTGTAGTCCTCTAGTATTAATTAATATTTAATAAAATAAAAATTTATTTTTTTTATTAATAAATAAAATATATTATATTTTTATAAATCAATTGCAATAATTAATACGCATCATTAAAATAAAATAGAAATTAGTCATAGACGCAAAGACGTGAACCATTGCCGCGTCAATACAGAAATATTTTATTCTGATGTTGGCATTACTGTCAAATGTCCAAACTTCCGGTTTGAGAAAACCTTGCATTTTGTTGAGTTTTTAGTTAAACTTAGAGCTCTCCGAGCCATTCTGCTACAAAATGGATTGGCAATTAACATGTCGAGTGTGTTTAGAATCTGGGGATATGGTTTCCCTCTTTGATTGGGACGAAAACAACGAACAACTTGGCGACAAGTACACCTACTGCTGCGGCGTGGAGGTATGTAAAAATTACCACATCAAAATGGTTGCGATGGCCACCCTATTTGATTTTTTACTACAATAATGTTGCTATATTGGTTTATTTGTAGCAAAATTTGGATTTTTTGCTGACATCCCAGAAGTTAAGAATATTGTTTGTACCATTTGATTCGCAAGTAATTAAAACACTCGTATGGTATTTTTTATTTTAGGTGTCCAAAAATGATAGTTTGCCCACGCTAATATGCTTGCATTGCGTCGACCGACTGACTTTTGCTTATCAATTCAAACAACAATGCCTTTCATCAAACGATACGCTAAAAGAATGTTTGGAGGAGTTCAAGAAGAGTTCTCAGGCAGTGTCGGGAGCCGCTACATCCAAAGGTTAGTATTTATAGCTGTTCTATTATAATTAGTGACCTCCGCCACGTTCCCGCCAAAACACTCCCTCAGCGAATGACAGACGCTATAAAATTTACATAATAAATTCTGAATAAAACAATGATTGACTTGCTATCAAAATAAAATTACCACAAAATTGATCTAATATTACCACGAAATCCCCATTATCAGACATCAATAGGTAGTTTAATAGGTCAAAATAATTTTTGTTATCACAAAATAATCATAAACATTTGTTAGTAGGTAACACAGAAACAGAAACCATAACAATAAAGCAAGAGAATGGTTTGCTGCTGCAATATGAGCTGCCAGTGGAACATGACCCTGCGGGACAGTGGACCCGCACCCTGGTCAAGACTCCGAGCAGTGCGGTGGTCACCAAAGCCCCCGGTCCACGCAAGAGAGGCCGACCCAGGAAATATCCTAATGAACAGGGACAGATTGGTAAGCTAAAGTTAATATTAGTTAGTTTTCTAACTACATTTGTTGTATTCATTATAAGTAATAATTTTTTGTGAATATTTAGTGGGCATGTTACTGTACTAACAGACACATTATACTTGACTGCTGTGCATATTATTATCTTTTATTGATGTAAGCACTAGCCTGTACCTCTGTAAAATTTTTTATATCTATCTGTCTATCAAATGTGTTTTCATTGTTGATATGAATAAGTGCTTAAAATTGGTCATACTTCAAAAAATAGAAAATCAATTATTTGTGATGTGAAAAAAAGATGAACAAACATACAAAAAATACTTATATTGCTGTCAGTCTCATTAGATAACATAGCTTAAAAACAAGCTCTATTACTAACTGTTTAAGTTTATAGTCCGGTCAAATTAGACATTTGATGCTACATAAATTCGCAACAAGCTGAATTTCGGTACAATTGTTCAAAACACGATTATAAACAATAGCTGAAAGTTCCCCATCATTCCCGTGTGTGGAAAAAAAGTTATTCAAGGTCAAATGTCAAAAAAAATAGTTTTTCGCGATTTTCAGCAAAACGGTAAGTTTTATCAGAAAAATACCTCAGACTAAAATTGTAGATCATTAAATTATCTATAAAATTATATCAATACTTTTTTTCTCACGAGACACCGTTTCGGAGATATCGCAGTGTAAAAAGTTGTAACAGTTGCAATTGTCATGAAATACACACGTTTCCACGCCACCTATGAGGTAGTGTACTTAGCGCGTTTTTTAGGGTTCCGTAGCCAAATGGCAAAAAACGGAACCCTTATAGATTCGTCATGTCTGTCTGTCTGTCCGTCCGTCCGTCCGTCCGTATGTCACAGCCATTTATTTCCGAAACTGTTGGGCCTATATAGTTGAAACTTTGTAAGATGGTGTATTTCGGTAACCACTATTAGAATTTTGAATAAAAAATAATAAATTTAAAAATTAAAGGGGAGCACTCCATACATGGAACTGATTAAAAAAAATTTTTTTTTCAGCTTACATATCCGTGATTGGTGTCTATGGATAGGTCTTTAAAAAAGACATTAAGGTTCCTAAAACCACTTTTCGTCAAAATCAATCGTTTGAAAGTTAGACGCTTCCAAAGTGGAAAAATGTGTGTCCCCTCCCCCTCTAACTTTTAAAATAAGAGAGTGAGAAAAAAAGTATTGATATATTTTTTTATAGATAATTTAATGATCTACAATTTTAGTCTGAGGTATTTTTCTGATAAACCTTACCGTTTTGCTGAAAATCGCGAAAAACTATTTTTTTTGACATTTGACATTGAATAACTTTTTTTCCACACACGGGAATGATGGGGAACTTTCAGCTATTGTTTATAATCGTATTTTGAAGAATTGTACCGAAATTCAGCTTGTTGCGAATTTATGTAATTTCACCCTAATTTTTGGTCTAATTTGACCGGACTATTAGTGTAAATTGCCATAATTATTTAATCATTTTCAATCAATTTTAAATGTCAATTTAAATGATGGCTATTAATATTATGCTTCTTGACACTTATAGGTTTCATAAACTTCATAAGATTATTATGGTATTTTATCCATAATAAAATGATTTTACCTATATTATTATTAAAAAGTTCATATAAACATTTTTAGGTAAATAACCATACCATCAATCAATGTTGATTTTGAAATCTATAAGGCTATTCTTGCTTTAATTTTTTTTGTTTTATTTAGTAAACCTAATCAAATTAATCCTGAATTTTATCTATCACAACTTTACATATCACATAACCCAATTTAACATTGTAGTTAAATTGAATAAACACTCTCTATGGATAATAATAAAACCTTATTATATGTAACTTATATCATTCTTTTGCAGAACTTTCACCATACCAACGTAAGAAGCCGAAAAGTCAAGAAAAGGAACAGGAATCCTTGACCACACTCCTTGCAACTGGTTCTTTGGACCTCAAGCAGGAGCCTGTGGACCCTGAGGATGATGCATTCGGTCAAGATGGTGAGCCCCATCAATTCCCTATTGGTAATATCTGTTTTCTTTTATTTAACATTTTCTTTTAAAGCCTTTTTTTGTTATGTTGAAATTGTAAATTTCTTGTTTTGTATTTGCAAATGGTATATTAATTATATGTATGGTATTATGCATGGTATTTTTTTCAAAAGTTTATCATATGGACTTATTTAACATGTTATAGGGTAAATAATTGCTCTTTTATGTAATTCGTTTTCAAAAACTATTGTGTTTAAGCCTTCCTTTTGCTCATTCACTCACTTTATTACACATCTTGCTTACATTTCGTAACATTGGTCACTGTGTAACTAATTGATTTTTAGTTTTTCATATTAACTTCAAATCGTGTATCAAATCACATTGGAACTAATTCTAGCAATTTATCTATCTGTAGATTTACAATGTTGACATTATGATATTAAGCTCCATACAAAATGCACTGCTTACTAGATAAAAACTTTTAGAAATTAACAATCATCAATTAAAATTATGCTGCAGTTTTAAAGAAAATTGTTGTTTCTTTTTTTAGAATTTGGCAGTGCAGATGATGATCCAGATTTTGAACCAGCAGCTGAGGAAGAGCCTGAATCAGAACCAGAAACTAAAGAGGTGGTAAGTTCTTCAACTCTTTTCTATTAAATAATAGGATATAAATTGGTGTTAAACCACAAAAATCTTAAATGGTATAATTTGTGGTTCATATAAAGATTAGTTCCTAACGAGCAACAAATTCGCAATGTTGCGCAGTATCTAGTTGCCTAGCCATTGCGCCAACTCAGCAGTCAAAAAAGGACTTAGAAAAAGGTGTTAGTGAACAAAATAGAAGTCCTCCAAATCTCAACTATTCTCTATTAAGTATTCTTTTATAAATTATGTTCTTTTATTTCCTTCTAGCAACCTCAACCCCGCAAGCGTGGAAGGCCGCGTAAGAACCAAGAACAAAAACAGATTAAGCCAAAAACTGAGGATGGTGAAGATGTCCTCCTCAAGGAGACGATCCTGGCCTTCTCAGAACCCATCCCTGAACACATTCTGAACCCCAAACCCAAGAAGAAGTATCAGACTAAGAAGAAATACGTTTATGAAAAGACGTAAGTGCATAGTTTCCGTAATGTATATATTACTACAACTATAACTATTTTTACGATAAGTGATAATTTACTATATTTATCGGCTTACGGCGGCTTTTAGCTACGTTCAGTACTCATAGCCGCTGCACGCGATAGAGCGCGTGTTCGCACGACATTTACCGCGTCGTTTAAAAATATGATGTGTATTATGACGAGAGTTATAATACACATAATAGTACTGTATAAAGTCTATAGCTGCTTTTTAAAGTGTTGTTTTATATATAGTTCGTAATTGTTAATAAATAAATGTTTGTTTACAGCCATACATGTGAAACTTGCGGTGCTTCGTTCACATCTAACGCGTCGCTACAAGCACATATACGCCGACATCTCGGTATCAAGCCATTTGTATGCAGGTATGTTACATTATATTATATTATAGAGTAGCATAATTAAAGAGAAATATTTGAAAATTAAAAAAAATGCTATGATACTTTTGACATGTCAAAGTAAAGAAAAAAAAACCAGTAATAAAAATTTTAGAGTCCAAATTTATTTTTATTGTGGACTTCAATATTAATATTATCAGATATTAATTTTACTGCGACAAATTAATTATAGTTTGGCTAGTCAGTGTTTTATTCTTGTTTATATCTTATTTTGTGTTTAATTTGTTTGTTCAACTTTCATGTTTTTCATGAGATATGGGTGCGGGTGGGGTCTCCATGATAAAATATAATTTATCTGTATTGATATAAGTACCAAAATTGCATACTTATTACACCTGCGCCCATGTTCTGTCGGTCGTTCCGGTACACGTTGTTTCAATCGATAATCTACCTTATTGTCGTATAATAAGGTATAAATTAACTCCAAAGAACGCACCCGCACCTGCCTCTCTTACTAATTTTTATTGTCCTTATTTATGTCTGATTATTTTGGTAGAATTTGTACTGAACAGATTTTTTTGATTCGCAAATTCCCTTATTGCGTAAATCTTTTCATATTTCATGCATGACAAACACTCATATTCATAAATGTGAGGGATATTTGTAGTATAATATTTAAAACTGCATACGAAATAATATTTTTCTAACCTAAAAAGATTAAGGATTCCATAATTGTATAAGCATTTATTATTCTTTTAATTTGAATATTTACGTCATGAAAAAAAATTGTCCATTGTGTAAAATCAATCAAAGTTTTCAGCACCATAGCGTATAAAAAAAAAACATCAGGATTAAATATTTAAAAGATTATTTCTACAAAATCCTGGCCTATTAGACAAAATCGCATTTTTATTCGAAGACGAAAGTCTATTCATATACCTCAAGTAACATTGTCCCCATCAAAAATATCCAAGAAACAATAAAAGAGGTCTGTTCAGTACATTTGAAATTATCAAAAATAAAAATTAAATCCTTACCTAACTTGCTAACTGTGCGCAGTGTTTGCGGGTACGCGTGCGTTCTGAACATGGAGTTACGTCGCCACATGATGCGACACACGGGCGTGCGCCCCTACAAGTGTCGCGTCTGTGACCGACGCTTCGGGGACTTTGGCAGTCGGCAGAAACATGAGAGGCGAGTTTCTTTTTATTTAGGGATGGTCTGGGATGGTTTCCGTGGAGATTGGTGACGTGGTTTGGTTGCGAAGTGGGTTAAATATTGAGTAGGTTTTAATTGCGTGATGTCCAAAAAAGTGACTGATTAAAGTGCCACGTGTATGTTCATTTTATTGCGTGATATTTAGAAAATTAATAACATTGACAAAAATATCACCGAAACTAGTAATGGCATAGTAAACTCAAAAAAAGAATAGAAAACTGTTGTTACTTTAATACAATACTATTCTCATGATTACCGAGCAATATTTACGACACTGCAACCACACTGCCCGTCAAATCACACTAACTACCCTAGCACACATCCCGACAATTAAATCCAAAATTTTTTGAAACAACGTCTACCGAAAACTAGACCAGCAGCAGACAACCGAGAGAAACATGAAAGGGGAACAACAACCTTAAGACAAACGGTAAATGGTGCATTTTTGACTAACTATCTAGCGTCTGCGGCTTCGCCTGTGTAATGCGTGAGGCACTGAAACGTCACATGCAACGCCACACCGGGGAACGTCCATACAAATGCCGGATTTGTGACCGACGGTTCGGAGACTACGGTACTAGGCAGAAACATGAGAGGTATGTGTTTATCGACTTTATTTCTAGTTGTGTATGGTCTGATTTCGAGTGTTGGCGGTGATTCCTGTCTGTTGTGATAGGTAAGGTAATTATACGATATAGATTCTAGTGAAGCTGAGCTCCAAAGAAAGGTATGGTACCTACATTTTTTTTGCACTTAATAATAATTCTGTGCCCCTCATCAATGTTAAAGTATGATCCATTTTATTTTATAAATAAGTACAGTCAGTCAATTTTCATGTTTAAAAGTTGCTACATCACTATCATTACTCGATTCAAGTCAAACTTGTACTAAGGGTACAGATGAAGTTGAAACTTTACACTTTGGAAGCAAATAAACACAACCTTAGTATTGTTTATTTCCTATCTATACTCATTAGAATAAAATTCGTAGTACAGAACAAAAATGGTAACTTACTAATAAAACCTCTTTACACGCAGGTTACACATGGGAGTTCGTCCTTACCAGTGCTCGCTGTGCGGCAAGTCGTTCACATACTCCTACGTGCTCGCCAACCATATGCTGACACATACTGGGGAGAAGAAATATTCGTAAGTATACTGGTCATATAGGCTTTTGCACATATTACATATTATGTAACTACAATGGATATGAGATTATCAATATTGTTAAGAAGAAAGACAATAACGAGAGGTGTTTACTTATTCATTATATCGGACGTTTAAAATATCTTTACAACAAGCAGTACAAGTACAGCATGCAAGCAGAAGAGGTATCTTCTCTGATTTTGTCGATTCCGAAATTATTGACAATAACTCGTAGGGCATTCAAAATTGCACGTACAGTACAACTCGACGCACCTCTTCTGTGAATATCAAGCATGATTTACTTAGTTGTTATTCTAACTACAACTATTACCAATTTCCTCACAGCTGCGGTCCGTGCAACAAGAAGTTCACGAAGGCCCACCACCTGAAGTACCACAACAAGGTGCACCACAAGGACCTGTACATCCAGCAGCAGCTGGAGCTGGAGGCCAAGAAGATGCGCCAGCAGATCAACGTCACCGGCCTCTCTGGGGTCATATCTGGACAGATTGTGGATGGAACGCTGCAACTCATACATGCTGCGTCTGAAGGTGAGATAGAATATCTGTGTTGATATGTAAACTAGGTTGATTGTTATTTAGTCTCAACATGAATAGATTTTTGTGATGAACATGTCGTGATTGTGATGCATTTTTTTTATTTCATCGATATAATTGAATGATTTATAACTAGCTACTCTCACGCGGTTTCACCCGCTCTGCTCGGCCCCTTTTGGTCGTAACGCGATGTTTTATTTTAGCATGTAATCTTCCTCAATAAATGAACTATCCAACACAAACATATTTTTTCAAATCGAACCAGTAGTTCCTGAGATTAGCGCGTTTAAACATATAAAGCATTTGAAATATATTTTAACACTTAACAGTTATAATGGGTTGGGTATAAATGGATAAAATCAAATAGCTTAAACAAATAAGTAACTTTATTTCTATTGATAGACCACCGTGATTGATACTCAGGAGATTTTGAATCTAGTGCAAGTAATTGTTAAATACTAAATCTTATTATTTTCTTAGATGGAGGTGAAGAGGCACAGATGCAGGTTGTAGAGGAAGGTGACGAAGGAGGCGATGATTCCGAGAAGGAGACTGACCGAGCCGTCGCCGGCATGCAAGCTGTAAGTTTAAAATAATAATAAATATTAAAATATTAGCTTAGTGTAATATTTGCGTTCAGTAGATGGCGTTGGCGTCGGGTTAAGTCCTGTTCGCCTAATGCTTGTTGCTTTTAAGAATTGATTGCCTTGATATTATCAATTATGCTTGATATACTTTTTATGAACACAAGGATGTTCCCTTATCCGGAGCTGCGGACTACCTAGCGGGTTTACCGGGGCTCCGGTTCGAAAAGCAGGAGTAGGAACAGGGTGGTTTTTAGTCAGTAAGAGTCTGACACTCCCTCTCGCCTCGCCCAAGGCGAGAGAAGTCATTGGATGATTTTCCCCTCAAAAAAAAAGGGTTTTCCCTTGTATTCATAACAGAACACTGTTAAATCAGATTTTATCTTATTATTCTTATTAAGCCAGAATCAATATTTTTACTTAATATTATTTGTATTGTTCTAGGTCGTGCTCGACGCAGAATTTTGTATGGACGAGGACGTCAAAGGAGAATGATTGAAGTATAAAAAGTTTATAGGTATTTAATGCACTTAGATAAAATGTTATATTCATTACTAGAAGGTCATATTATAAACTCATAATTAATATAACCACAAATATATTATTTGTCCCACGAAATGTGTATAATGGGCATAAATATATGTGTATATAGATATACTAAAGTAAAATGTATAGACTGGTTAATTTTCTTTCAAGTAATTTAGTTGGTATTATATAAATGGTTAAGTGCGAGCTTTCCTGTAAAGTAAATGAAAATATGAATTTCGATTCTATGGAAAAGTTAATTCTATTTTTCGAAGTTTCGAAGGTTTATGGTTTAGATTAGACGAATGGCGACGCACTAAAAAGTAAAACTTTAAAATGTTTCACAATAATTGCACTATCATTTTAATATCTGTAATAAATCAACAGAATACAAGAATACTACTTATGGGATCTTCTAATGCACTTAAAACTAAACTGGAACAAGAATTGGCATTAATTTGTTGTTGATTGCATGATTTTAGAAATTGTATGCAATTGTAATATGCAAAGATTTTTACAAGTATGATGTATCATATATTTTGTTTTAACTGTTTAAAACTTCATGAAGTTTGAGAATTCAGGTTTTTAAGCTTAACCGTGACGTATTTTGTCACTATCTTTCTAATTTAGAAAGTATTAGAAAATTGGGAACTGTTAGGTATATTGTAAATAGTAAGTACATATTATATTTTATTCAACATGCATTATTCTATTCTACATGACATAACTGCCGGGTAATATTGTTAGAAATACCGATCAGGATGATTAAATGTTCTAACTAGGTAAGGCGTCCACAGGTCCGCATCGTACGCATCGCATCATCGTCAATGCCTACATGCGATGCGTACCGATGACGTCATACGGAATGCGTACGATGCGGGTCTGTGGACGCTTACCTTTAAGGCCATTTCACTTATCTATCCGTAGTTTTTTAGTAGACATTGCATTTGGACATAATCCATACAAAATGGGTAATAAATTTAACTTTAGTAACCATATCTACGGATATCTAGGGTATTGGTCAAACCAAACGTTTATTTATCTTGATCTAAAGCATATATCTCGATAATAGGTATTAACGCACAGTTAATAGTTTTTTAAGTTATTGTCGTATTACTACGTTTGTATATAAAAGTATGTATTATAATTATCCATTAATGTTTTAAAACTTAAATGTTTAAACTTGTCTTCTCATTGTATTTCTCCTTGCTTGGTCGAATGGTCGCAAGTGGGGAGTACTAGACACCAGGGGCCTTAGTCTGCTATTACAATTGTGTCAGAATGGTCGATCACTGAGCAGTGCAAGAGGGACGGAGCTATGTAGGTTGTATAGCTCCATCCCTCTTGCACTGCTCAATGATCGACCATTCTGACACAATTGTAATAGCAGACTAAGGCCCCAGGCCTTGAGTGTGACTCTATCACGAGTGGATGGAGTCAGACTCGACGCCAAAGTTCAGCAAATAATTGAAGTATTTCGATTTTGACATTCTCAGTACAATCTTTCTTATCGTCTTCGGGAAATAATACGTTATGTAAATAAAGACAAAATCGAAGGAACTTTGAACATAGTAATTTTTATGTATTTTTAGTGATAGTTAGGTATTGTAATTGATTATATTACCTATGTACTAAGCAAGCACCAGATGCTATGTAGCGTAGCGCGCTATAGTTATACGAATTATGTTAAAAACATAATATTATGTTGAATGTTATTGTAACATGTTTGAGGTCGGAGTTATCTAGTATATAAATAAAGATCATGGTATATAAATGTGGATTTTAATTGCCTTCTATTTAATATACCAAAGTTAATGTGGGAGAGCTATGCTTCGGCCCGAATGGGCCGGCTCGACCGAAGTGATACCACGGCCTCACAGCAAACCGACATGAAACAACGATTGCGTTGTGTTTCGTTGTCCTTCCCAACGTTCCCAATCCTCGATTCCCCAACAACCCTTAAATTCCTAACCCCCATAAGGCCGCCAAGGCACTTGTAACGCCTCTGGTGTTTCCAAGTGTCAATGGATGGCGGCGATTGCTTACCATCAGGTGATCCATCTGTTTGCTTATATTTCATAAAAAATCTAAGATTTTGATTCGAGACGTACCATCTAATGATAGAATTGTTTTATTTTTTTATGAATTAAATGTCGTGATGTGTGTAACTATTCGTAGGTATCCAACCTACACTAAGCGCTTAAATCGCCTCTGAAGAAAATGCATTCGAACTCATCTCTAAAAAGCTTAAAAAAAAGTCGGATCTAAATAAAAGATGGCGACGGGTGAGCGCGGGAAATGTGGAAAAATAAAATACTAATGAAAACGACACGACGGGTTCGAGAGGGGAGCGTTTTTATCTTGTACTTGTTTGTGGGTTACATCAACTCTGAGCATCCCACGGTTTTATTTACAACTAGATTTAAATTGAGTACTTTTAAAATAGCGAGCAAATAAATGTAGAACCATGAAATTATTTTTTAAATGGTCGTTAAGAATTGTATGTCCTACCTATATACAACTCTTAACTGGTTTATTAGGTGAATAGAATAGGTGAACCTATGGTTGACCGCAATAGTAAGTATGTATCATTGATAGTCACATTTTTTTAGCACATTTCAAAATATCGACACCCTATTAAGTGGCCACTGCAGAGGCTTTTGGCACGGAGAAGGTTTGGGCATTCCACCACGCTTGCTCAACGCGGGTTGGCGATTTCAAACATATAATTAGAAAGTTTAAGCCCAGGTTTCCTTACGATGTTTTCCTTCATTCAAAGTACGTATAACTCGGAAATACTCATATTGGTACTTACCGTTGGTTAAGTATCGAACCCGCACTCTCATGGATGAGAAGCGGGCGTCTTAAATCTCCGGGCCATCACGGCCACATTTTTTAATAAAGGGTTTTTTAAAATACAACAAAGTATCGTAGTCTCGTCTATCCTGTTCCATTTAATCTCAATCAGACCTACCCTCGTGAAGCACCACCTGGAATTCCTGTACAAAAAAGCGCGTTTCTTACATCTTCATAAATATTTCAATGGCAGGTCTCCTTTAGCAGAGATACCTAATAATGAATTTAAAATCCTTCCTGATTGTCTACTTAACTCCGCTTGTACGGCAAATCCTTATTGTAACTTTCCAATTTATTTTATCCGCGTTAGAGAAACGAAATTATCTGTGCGTCGCGATTGCCAGCTGTAAATAAAATAAAAATGTAAATGACGACCCGAGCGCCGTGCAGTGTGGATGATTCTTCTACTCGGACTGTGGTTCTCAACGTGTTTGGCGTTAATAGGGAATTAAACAGTTTATTATTTAGTTGACTATAATTGCACATGTTACTAAGTATATTCACAAACCACTTAGTGGACCTAATGCCTTATAGTTTGCTTAATTCACTATTGGGTGGCCCAAAACTGATTCTGGTTGGGACCACCGGTGATCAGGTGAAGGGTATCCTCAAAATTGTACACGGTACATGCAACCCTGATGCTGACCACGATCCTCAGACACGAGGGGACGACCGGAAAGAGAGAGAGAGACAGAGGGGTGTTGCAAAGATGTAGCGCACAGTAGTTCACTGCCGTTTTCGGTAAGGCCGTTCTATCACGCAGGATGAACTCACCCAGGTTTTGAAGCAGGTCTTAAAAATAAGAACCCATCTACAGTACCTATCTCTACACGAGTTTAACCATAATTCATAACAAAGTTTCCATTTTCACACACAGCTAAGTATCCTCGTACATTATTTCGTTCGCTTCGTTTACGACAATGAGTGTAAAAACTTCGCGCCACACAATAAAAACTCCTACGTACCTACTTACTTAGGTACGTATATTTGAAAAGTTTGGGAACCATCAAATTCCCCCCCACTCGTAATAAGCGCATTAGGGGTGGAAAAATTTAAACTCGCCGCGTCCCGAAACTTTTCGCGTTTTCTTTTTACATTAAGGACAAAAAAGAGAAAAGCTTCTACTTAGAAGGGTGGGCGCAACTTTTAATATCCTCTTGAAATACCAGTTTCAACTACGTCACTATAAAACTGCAACATCACCTTAATAACTTGGGCGATAAGGTTTATATTCGCGTGGCATTTGAGTGTGTTGATAGTAAAGTAGAGGTTGGTTCGTTTATATTATAAACACGGTTTACGTGTGTGTCGCTTAGCGAATTTAAAAACTGATGGGGACTAACTCGCGGGGGAGTGTTTTGTTATAGTTATCTACTGACTATTTAAGTTTGTTTTGAATTGTTACCTTTATGTGTAGGTTTGTTTCGGTATTTCTGCCTGTGTGCAGTGAGCACTTTTGTATCTTGTACCAAATAAAGAAATATGACTGATTATCTTGTTGGTTAAGAGATTGCAAGTGCAACTGCCAAGGAAGGAGTTAATAGGGTTTTTATATTAGATACATCCTGTCCAGAAATATTTAAAAGTTAAAAAGCTTTTCGCAAAATGATTTTGCCAAAGGCTTTATTATTGCGGCAAGTATTCATTATTGCGATAACGAATTGTAAATTTCAGGAATTGAACACACTTAACACTCCTCGATTCCTCGATGCATGCACCCACTTTATTACCAAACGTATGATAGAAGTAGAGTTAGTAGTTACAAAAACCTAACCAACTCTGCAATCGAACTCTGAATTTCTGAAACAACACAACACATACCTATACCTACCTCTGTTCATTCATAACTTAATCCACGTACCTAATTCTAATTTACCAAAGAAACCTTCGCAATTACTCTTGATTAGCCACAATCTGCACGATTAACAGATTACTCTGCATTTTACTTACAATAACTCCGGAGTCCAAATATAGATGGCGTTACCAGTACCTTTTAATCTCCATTTAATTATTCGTTATGGCTCTCCGTTGAAACAAATTGATAATTTTGCCGGTAAAGCGTTTTACAATTAGGGGATTGTTTAATTTTCTAAGATTGCGAGCGGAATTTTTATGGCTTGTTACATTTTACCCTTTTAAAGTAAAGCTTTGCTTGTAAAGTTGTAAACTTAGGTTTAACTTCGGTTTTGAATTTGATTTACATTAATTTTCGCATTTAATTAGGTAATTGATGATTTGAAGCAGACTATGATTGCATGATATTATAATGCATAATGTAACATGTTAATTCTTATTCTCTGAAGGGATTGGCAGAGGTCTAGATAGCTTTTGTGCAGTTACATTTACAAAGCGTTTAGACAGAAGAGAAATCTTCGTAGTAGCAGCCTATCTATAGGTACTGTTAATCGCAACAAATGTCTTGTTAGAGCATTTGGTCCTGAATATGCTGTTGACTATACTAGGGCCGTATTGTTGTGAGCAAGTGAGCCGTCAAATGAGAAGTACGACAAAAGACATGGTCGCTACAGGGGTGGACTCGAGTTTTGGGGCCCTCGCCTGACATTATAAATGGGTCCAATTAATTGATTAAGTAGGTCTAATCTTTATCGATAACGTTTGCAACCGATTTTTATAAAAAAAGAGGTTTTACGGTTGTTTATGAGTTCATTTTTGTTAAGAAGGTCGGGCTAGTTTTGTCTAAACAATGTAAACAAGACAAAAAATTACTACCAATAGCATATTATTAGAACCACTACAGGTTCTTAAGTGAAATAAAAAACAAATATTTTAAAGTGAATTTATTTTCCAGTATTAAACCATAGACTTCAAGACTCTTCGTGATTGCAATCTTTGCTGCAGTGAGCTGTAGAAAATAAAGACGTTTAAAATAATATGAAATAGGATTCGTCCCTGGCATTGCATTGGAAGTCTTTGCCAATCGGAGCTGGGACTATGTACAAATATATAAGAGTATTAGACCTATTGTACATATAATTTGTTCGGATTATCGAGGATATTAGATAATTATGTCTTATCGAAATGTAATTTGTTCATACTAGTCTAGACTGTCCAATGTCCAGGCTTACAGATTTAAATTACTCTAGGATTTGACAATACAATGGAATTTGTAACATAACTGTTGAAAGGTACTAAATATAAAAGCAGTTTATGCTCATCAATACTAGAGTAACAAAATATCGATAAAAATAATATTGGCATAAGATTAATAAACAAGTGAGTTCTACCAATCTTAATCTTGCAAGGATAATATTTTTTTTTACGAATTCAAGAATTAATTAGCATTTTAATTTGACGTACGGTCTATGTAAGTGCTTTTTTACATTTGAATAAAACAGGTCATTGCAGGGGCTCTCAAATGATTCCCCAATTAATTAAGTAACCAGAAGCATGTGGTATTGATTGACACATTAGTTGGAGCCGTTTGTGGACCGCCCCCGGCGGAACAAATGTGAGCTAACAAAACAAACAGACAGACAGACAAAAGTGATGTTCATGCGTTAAAAAAAGCGACAGATGTGGTGTTGCCTCTTAATTTAATTGTTTGATTTTTTTTTGTGGAGTGTTGAGTGTAGGTGAAGTATAGTTCTGATTTATAAAGCACGGCTTAGGTATTGAGTTAAGACAAGTCTGTAATTATTAGCCATTTCTATATTATGTATCTCTTGCCTTATTGATTAAGCGACGTTGCTTAAGGCTTACAACAAAGGATCACAGAGATTGACTCAACAAAAAGTTACTTGAACCATACCAATTATGAAATTATACAAATCCGATACAAACGGGAGCAGATTGCCGCGAAATTATTCACAAAGCACCCCCGGCAAGGACTTGATGATATTGTATTAGGTGATCACATACGAATGCGATTTTAATGGATACGCCGAGAGCGCCCCTCGTAAAGAAACCCGCGACCTAATCGCGCAACTAAAAAGAGCTCGATTTCCGCGCCATACAGTTTGACGTTTACGTCGTTTCGCGCGCAAACGCAACGCAACCCCAATCTAAATTAAAATCTAAAACCTTGTAAACAAGGCAAGTGCTCACTTTTTCGGGGATTTTAACCCTCGGAATTAACGAGAGATATAAAATAAAAGGGGGCTCGGCTCCGAGTGTGCTGCGGTGGTTTGTCATTGTTTTCGATACGTGCCGTCAGCGTTTTTTTATTGCGTTTTGTGATGTCTCGATTGAAATTATTTGGACACAATTGATGCGATGCAAAGATGCATCAGGTTTACGAGTATATGATTATAAGGTGCATATGCGTAGTTTTAGGTATGATAATGGTTCCAAAATGTAAAAAGTAATTTGACTTTCTAGGTTTACGTAAATAAGTACATGAAAATAAAATAAAATCATTTTTGTATAATAATATAATAAAAGAGAAAGTACATTATGAAAATAAATACCACCAAAATTCAAATAAATAATAATCAAAAAGTAATCACAGCACGATTTTGGACAAAAGTTCACTCTTGTACGAATCCTCGAGAACAGTTTGATAGCGGCGAATTTTTGATGATTACGGAGCCGACAGGCGTCGCGCGGGGGAGCCGAGGTTCCTGGCGGAGTCTGATTGAGGTGAGGGACGTCTGTTTTTGTGGTTTGTCCATTAGCCGTGCCTCTGGTAGTCTACCTCGTTGTAATTCCGCAAGATTGCTCGCCAATTCCGCAGCAGCTTCTCCGTACAGCCGCTTGCCTCGACGGACCTGTTGACAGAGCAACGTTAATGGTCAGTCGGTTAGCCAGAATCCACTATTAAAGGAAATGTAATTACTTTCGTTCAGTTCGTCCCAGAGCATGTCGAAATCTTCGCTAATTGACATCTCGATTGCTTTTGCGGCTACATAGAATGCAGCGACCTTTGTCATCAAACAATTTAGTGTAAATAAGTAAGCAATTACAACAAAAAACTACAACATTATTCAGTAGATACATAGATAGGTACTTAAAATTATAACGTAGTCTCCGAGCCGTATTTCGTCCCTCCCAGGGAGCACTGGGTGGCGGACTTGGACGGCTCGGTGACCATCATCTCGTCGGCCGCCGCCGGTACCCCGACTCTCGAGAGCGCTCGGAGAGGCCGGGGTTGTGTTGCAGCACGGTTCGGAGAGATCGCTGTGGTGGGCGTGTATTTCTCTCCGAACCGAACTCTCGCCGAGTTCCACAACTCCCTTAGAGAGTTGGTCGCCGTCGTCGTCGGGTTCCGTTCCCTCCCTGTACTTGTCCTCGGGGACTTCAATGCCAAAAACTTGGCTTGGGGTTCCCGGTTCACCGATGTTCGGGGTAGGATGGTGGAAGACTGGGCTCTGGAGACAGGCCTAGTCGTCCTGAACCGGGGTTCTGTCCCCACGTGTGTGCGGATGCAGGGTGAGTCAGTGGTGGACATCTCGTTCGCCAGCCCTGCTCTGTCACCGCGTGTTGTTGACTGGCGCGTTATGGAGGAGGTGGAGACGTTTTCTGATCACCGGTATATCCGGTTCAACGTCTCCGCCCAGTCCGCGGACCCGCCAGTCAGACAGGCCCCATGTGGCCCGCGTTGGGCGCTAAGACAGTTGGACCGGGAGTTTTTCCTGGAAGCCGCAATCGTGCAGGCCTGGGTGATACCACCGGACAGGCCTGCCGACATCGACGAAGAGGCAAGATGGCTCCAGGACGCCATGTCCAGAATATGTGACGTGGCGATGCCCCGGGTCCGGCTAGGTCAGCGCAAGCGCCAGGTGTACTGGTGGTCGCAAGAGCTGGCTGCTCTGCGCAATGCGTGCGTAGCTGCGCGCCGCCGGTACACGAGGCACCGCAGGCTCCGTATCCGCGCTTCAGACGCGGAGGTAAGAGAGGCGGAGTTATACGAGGGGTACAAGGTGGCGAAGGCCGCCCTCAAAGCGGAGATTTGGCGGGCTAAGGAGGAAGCCCGCCGGGAGATGCTGGAGACTCTGAACAGAGATCCATGGGGGCGCCCCTATCGGATGGTGCGTGATAAGCTCCGCACGTGGGCTCCCCCACTGACTCAGAGTCTCCGGCCAGAGGTCGTAGAGGAAGTAGTCGGCACCTTGTTTCCCCGACTACGGAGGGGTTTCACCCCTCCATCCATGACTCCGCCCCCTGCGGTGCCCAATGCGGGCCACAGTGACGACGACGACGACATCGTTCCGGAGGTGACCGAGGCAGAACTGAGAGCGGCGGTGCGCCGAATGGGCGCCAAGAACACCGCCCCAGGACCCGATGGCCTACATGGCAAGGCGTGGGTCCTGGCCTCGGAGGCTCTCGGGCCTCGATTAATTGGTCTCTACAGCGCATGCTTGGAGAGGGGCCAGTTCCCACTTCAGTGGAAGACGGGAAAACTGGTCCTCGTGAAGAAGCCGGGGCGCCCTGCGGACTCTCCATCCGCATACCGGCCCATTGTGCTGCTCGACGAGGTGGGAAAAGTCTTCGAAAGGATAATTTCGAACCGCCTCGTCGCGCACTTGTCCGGATTTGGGCCGGACCTCGCGGATGGCCAGTTCGGCTTCCGCAGAGGGCGCTCCACGGTGGACGCCATCATGCGCGTAAGGGACCTCACGACGGGGACTGCAGTGTCCAGGGGTAAGGTCGTTGTAGCGGTGTCTCTGGACATCGCCAACGCCTTCAACTCCCTACCCTGGAGCTGCATACTGGAGGCACTCCGGTATCACCGGGTTCCTACCTACCTCCGTCATATAATCGAGGCCTACCTGACAGACAGGTATGTCATATACCCCGGTCACCAGGGCGAATGGAAACGGCGAGAGATGTCGCGCGGTGTTCCACAGGGTTCGGTTTTGGGACCGCTCCTGTGGGATATCGGTTACGACTGGGTGCTGCGCACCGACCTCCCGAACGGCGTCGGCGTAATTTGTTACGCCGACGATACGCTAGTGTTAGCGCACGGGAGGTCGCACCAGGCGGCGGCCAACTTAATGGCGAGAGCGGTTGCGACAGTTGTTGATAGGATCCGGCAATTGGGACTCGAGGTGGCGCTCCACAAGTCCGAGGCCATGTGCTTTCATGGCCGCGGGAACGCGCCACCTCCGGGTGGGTTCCAAATAACGGCGGGAGGAGTTTCCATCGGCGTCGAGACGACGATGAAGTATCTAGGACTCGTCCTCGACAGTCGATGGAACTTCGTGGAACACTTTCGACGTTTGGCTCCTAAGTTGGAACGGACGGGGGCTGCGCTAAAGCGGCTCCTGCCAAACCTCGGGGGGCCAAATGCCTCCTGCCGGAGGTTGTACGCGGGGATCGTGCGGTCCATGGCCCTCTACGGCGCCCCTGTGTGGGCGCCGAACCTGATGCGGCGGCCAGCTCGGGCGTTGCTCACATCTCAGAGGGTCATGGCCATCCGGGTGATCCGTGGATATCGCACGATCTCCGGGGAGGCGGCGAACCTCCTTGCCGGATTACCGCCGTGGGATTTGGAGGCGAAGGTGCTCGCGCGCGTGTTCAGTTTGCGCGCCGACGCGTGTCGCCGGGGCGAAACTCCACTGCCGCGCCAGATCAGTGCGTGGCGGGACGAGCTCCGGCGCGATCTCATGGCGGAATGGCAGCAACGACTGTCGCAACCGAGGGCTGGGCTCGCTGTCATCGCAGCGGTAAGTCCCCTCTTTGAGGAGTGGCTAGAGAGGCGCCACGGCGTCCTCACCTACCGCCTGACGCAGGTGCTTACCGGACATGGGAGTTTCGGTAGGTTCCTGTTCCTTATTGGGCGGGAGGAAACGCCCGGGTGTCATCACTGTGAGGACCGCCCGGAGGACACGGTAGAACATACGGTGGCGGTGTGCCCTGCGTGGGCTGACCACCGCCAAGTCCTCAGGGATGTGGTCGGCGACGGCGACCTCTCGCGCCCGGCACTGGTTCAGGCCATGGTGCGGAGCGAGAGGGACTGGGATGCCGTCTCCTCCTTCTGCGAAGCAGTCATGCTAGCTAAGGAGGAGGCGGGGCGCGTGAGAGAACAAACCTCCTCACGCCCCAGCCGTCGCGAGAGACACTCCGGGCGTCGGGGATCGCGAGACGATCTCCGGCCACCGTAAGTGCGGGCCTGCGGACGGCGAGCAAGGGTAGCTCACCGCCCGAACAGAACCAGACCCGTGCGTGCGGCGCGTAGCGTTCCGCGCGCGCCTCAAAGAGCCATCAGACCACCACAGATGGGGCCCAGCAGGGCTGATGCCTGATCCGGAGCTGCGGACTACCTAGCGGGTTTACCGGGGCTCCGGCTCGAAAAGCAGGAGAAGGAACGGGGTGGTTTTTAGTCAGTAAGAGTCTGACACTCCTTCTCGCCTCGCCCAAGGCGGGAAAAGTCATTGGATGATTTTCCCCCCTCAAAAAAAAAAAAAAAAAAAAAAAAAAAAAAAAAAAAAAAAAAAAAAAAAAAAAAAAAAAAAAAGGCAAGAAAAATCAACATCATCGTCATCTGTCCGTTCGCATCCGCTGTTGGACATCGATCTTTCTAATAGGAAGCCATTGAGCCTTTTCCCTTTTCGCAAAATACTTTTCCAAAAATCCAAATGACTCCTGCCCCGCTAACAACAATGAAATTACACTTTTATTTTACTTTTTTTTTTACAGTAGCATGCAGCTTGGTTCAAGAACAATCTGTTTACTACTTAGCCGTTGCTACTGCTAGCTGACGAAGATATTTGGTGATGACAACCTTTACAAATAACTTAAGAAAAAGTTAAGGTATAAGTAAAGAATAAAAGTTTAAACTCCTCATAATACCTCTTCCTTTAGCTGAGCTCGTCTTCTGGACACCCATTCGATCTGCTCCTGTAGTTTCTTGCATTCCTTCTCATTGCAGAGGAGATCCTTGCGAAGAGATTCCATGATCTCCCGGTACCGTGACCTGACGTCGTGGTCTATCGCGTGGAGACTCTCAATCTCGTTCTGGGTCTCTCTGATCTTGGACTTCGATAGACGAAGACGGCCCTCCTGCAATAAGGTTTGTTGGTCGCACAGGTTCGCCTGTGTGACTTGACGCATTAGATAGCTAGTTTACAGGTTCATTGTTCGTTTACTTAAATAATTTGGTTTGGAGATGAATTCAAAAAACCATTGAAAAGAAAGGAGTGTCTTGGACTGCCAGTGTTGCAATGCTTGGTGTTGTGTAAATTGTATTTTAATACCCATAGTTATACAATTATGTACCTACGTCAAAAAACACCTTAAATAATGATAACAAGTCCTTAATCATGATGATGATTAAGGACTTGTTATTATTATGTTATGATGATAACATCATATCATCCACAAGATGTTTACTGCTGAACAGAGACCTCCTCCAAAGACTTCAATACTCCTCAAGTATATCGTAGGAATTGGCTCGGGTACCAATCTCCGGGCCAAGCTTTAAACTTATGTTACCTTTTCCGCAAGTTTTCTAGTTAGCACGTCCAGGTGTTCGTCCAAGGAGTCTTTCTGCTCGACCTCGAAGCACTGCACCACGTTGTGATGGGGACACAAGCGGTGCACCATCTGCACGGGAGTGAACGGAGGATTGTCCTTCTCAAACTCTTGGGTCTGAGAACAACGTACGAAGGGTTGGATTATGTCTGCACCAAACTGTACATGGCACTGTAACTATCTGCTATCATTGATGAGCCCTTGAGTTATTGATTTTTAGTGGCATTCCTAAAGTACTTTAGCTACCTACCTAATCGCAGAACCATACCGATTTTGAAATTACTAGTATTAGGTATATTTACTTGGTTTACGTAATAAATAATAGTGAAGTATTTAGTAAAATATCATAAAACCTAAGCTGGTATTAATCATAATTGCGTGCGTAATTATAATCACAATAACTACTTATTGAAAATTACCGTTACATTTGAACTGAGCTAAGTCTAACCTTCAAGCACGTGTATGCTATTTAAATCTTTCTAGCTATACACATCCACATAATTATTTCTAAGTAGAGTACCTATAGTCTTTATTGTACCGTCACTCCCTCCACTGTAGGATTACCTGACTAGCGAGCTGGAGCTTAACTTCTCTCCATTTCCATCTTAAGTAGAGGAGTAATAGAATGATTGCTACACCCAAACTAGCAGCGGTCACTGCATTCATGATACCGCTCGGGTACCATCATACCACGCTGTACACAACTATAGATTTACTAAAACCGTTACAACCATACTATTTTGCTTGCTTTTGATTTTTGACATTTGCTTGTCACTTGACAGCTGCCATGGTTTGAATTGCGAATTCAAAACATGGCCGTTTTTTTTGTCTGTTGCTGATTTCGTAGAGGTTAGTTGTGAGGAGGCTTTTGGTGTGTTGCAAGAAGTTTTGATTCTTTAATAATAATAAAACTTGTCTAAACTTATCTTAAGAATTTATTCAAGTGTAGAAGGAAAAGACAAGAAATTATGAAAAATTTAAGTACTTACGGTACAGGTAATTAAACATAACAGAGACAAAGTTACGTCAATATCTTCGCTTCGCCGTTCTAGCGGAAAGCGGGTTGGTAGCCAAACGCAGACTTATCAACGCTAAAAAAAAACCCAAAAAAAAACCATTACCTAAAGGACAATAAACAATGTCAACAGTGACCTCCCAATTCCACAAAATCAACTAATCAGTGTATCAGAAATAACGTAACTGGCGACGCTAATCTAAATTTAATTACGTGGATATCAGGAGCAGTGCGTTGAACGGTCCGGATCAGGGAACGGACGGCGAGTCTCATCCATCACGGCTGTCGACGACTCAGGTGGCGGCGAGACGGACACGACCCGTCTACGGTACGCGTCCGGTACGTGATACTATGAAGGTGAAACCGGATCGATAAATCACGGTGTTAATCAACTGAGATAAACTCATTAAAGTTAACTTAGACTAATAGACGGATTTGGTGGTAGAAAGAAAAGTTATGGGTGTAAAAGTGAATCTAATTCATTCCTTTAACATTTTGGAAATAGTTTTGTGAATACTGCTGGTCGGTTTATGCTTTCCTTTTCGTCCATTAAATTGGTATTTTTTTTATTGGACTCCTTAAAAGGATACACTTACATGCTAATATACAATTGATTATAATTTACATGGTCTTGTGATCCTTCAATTACTGGGAATCACATCCTGCGAATTTAAACTTGAGCTTTAATTGTCGAAAAGTCGTGAAATGTGTTCCAAAATAGGTATTTTGGAACACATTTCACGATGTAAAATGATTTAGTGCCCTCTCTCTCTTTCTGTTCAATAAATTGAAATGACATATCAATATGCCAATACCAACTTACATCTTTTTAATAATTGTCTGACGCTCATTTGACTGTTAGCCATGTTCACATCTCAAGCGTTAAGTTAACACGGTAATTGTGAACGATCTGATTAAAAATGTATACAAAATGCATGTAGTTGTAGGCTTGGCATGATATGGTTACTCAGACAACTTCATCACCTTAGCTCTTCAATCAAGACGTCAAAAACACGTTGACGATGTTACAATAATTTCGTTACAACATCCATCAAACCGCCATTACAAATGTACATTACACTATGGCATCTTAGTACGTCATCAAAGTACAATCAAGGCAATAGAATGTCCATCGCGGACCACACATAATCGGTTCCGTATACCGCCCCTAGGTGGGGCTAGCAAGCAATTACCTACCGATGTGGGGAATAATTGAAAGGGGATCGGTTTCTAATTGATTGTTTCGGGATCGCTGATTGATATGATAGAACGATTAAAGTCCATGTGACCGTGTGATGTGAGCTCTGACGTCATGTGTGTATTGAGGTGATTGTACTTAGGTACCTATGTGTATGTATATAGAAGTGGTAGGCTTAAGAATAATGGGTTTGTGAAGATTAAAGAAAAAAATGGACAGGTCTGTAAATTATTTTGATGATGACTATGTCTGAGAGAGCTTTGGCACGAATGGGTCGGCTTAATTGGAGTATTACACGGCCTCACAGAAAACCGACGTGAAACAACGCTTGCCTTTTGTTAATTCTTACCTTCCCAATCCTCGATTCCCCAACAACCCCTAAATTCCTAACACTCAAAAGACCGGGAATGCTTATACTGTAAAAAAGACAAACCGTTGATGATTTAACACAATCGGGGACGACTTTCAAACAATTAAAGCGTGTAGTAATTACCGTTCACGGGTTTACAATGATGGGTAAGAGTACAAAGTACAAAGCATAGATATATTAAGGACTGTGACAATGCCCCTAAGTTTATAAGAATTGGCCAAAGCAGAGACACCAGTAAACGTTTGATACGTTTGCGACGCGACGGTTTAATAGATGTGCATTTACGAGTAACAATATAACACCACAATATCTTGTAAAGCATCGCCAACGGAATGAAGTCATAAAACTTAAGGACCGTCGGAATTCCCGCCACATTTCACATTAAACACTCCGTTCAAAAATCGTTCAGTTCATTCATTCACGTGTCGCCCGTTCCGTTTCACTTGGCGCGTGATCAAAGCGCGCGCGATGACGTCGGCGCAGTATTCGTTAGATTTACAGCTTAAGGAAGCTAATTAGTTTGAATTAGTTGGGAGGAGGGCCCATGCGGCCGGCACTGCGCGCCCCGCGTGCATCCGAACGTGACGCTTTCAGGACTGGTGACGATTAGACGGTGCAGCTGAGCGAGTTAAAATAAAACTCTGTAAAAAACAAAAAAAAAATATATTAAGCTTTTCCATAATTAGTGTGGCTAATCCCGTGGGAAATAAATTATGAACAGGTTTGTAGTATAAACTAAAGAGGAATAGCTTTTTTTAGAAAACACATCTCATTATAATAATTTTAGACAAAATAGAAAATAATTATGGCAGAAATACTTTATCATAGTTTCCAACAGAAACTAAAGTACTACAGAAATTAAAGTAAATGTATTATTCAGGAAGTCAATACCAGAACTATTCAAACACCTAACAAGCCGTTTGCAACCTAACATCCTCCACACATAACTGCCAGGGTGGTACTAGGGAATTATGACTGATGAACACAAGTTTAGACTGCAGTCATTACAAACTCTACGTTTAAATATTTCCAACGCGTTCCGCGACATGGTCCATGACTGAGTTCACGCCACTGCTAGCCAAGGGAATGAGGATACCAAGGAGTTTTTGTTTCATAATTTGTAACTAATTATGAGCCAAAAAACAAACGGTGTCTTTGATCAGTAGCGACATCTGGTGGCCGTTTACAGCATGTCGTTTACATGTTATATTAATTAATCGTTCGAGAATAATTAGGAATGTTAAGGAATCTTTGTTCTTGTTTGTGGGTTTAATTTATTGTGCATTTATATTTGGATGATTAATTAAGTATTGCAGGGTTTTGGGTGGGTTGGATCTTATTGAACTTGATGTTTTGGGTTCTTAGTTTTCTAATATCTACTTATAGGTATTAACCTCTTGTATGTTATATGAGACACAATAAAAAACTCATTGTGTCTCGCATAGGTCATACGGAACTTGGATCATTACATTGATGCTACGGGTTAAGTGTAAAATCTTAAGATTAACATTAACGATGGTTATGAAAATCCTTTTCCATGTTGATTTGTTGATTGTATTGGTATGGTAGAATTCAAGCATGTGGTGTTGTTTGTCTATGCTTTGGAAGGTGCTTGAATTTTATCTCTTTACAGTGTGGTTTACAGTACTCTCATAACTTGCGTATTTAAAACAGTTTATTATGAACCTATCCAAAAACAACAGGTGAGATCTTCACCTCCAATTTTGCATCAAATGATAAATTTGTTCGAAGACACACAAAATTTCCTCTAGATATTATCAAATAATCACACAGCGAGCAGGGGATCATGTCTCTGAGGAGTAAAATAAAAGGAAATTCAAAATGGCCGACACTGAAAGCAACGGCGCGGTTTCTTTCCGCGTATTACTAACATTACCATACTTCAGGCGGCGAAGCTTATTTAAATGCTCCACCGACTCCATTTAGAGCTTGGAAAAATAAAATCGGGGAACAGATCCCGCGATCTCTCGCTGAGCCGCTTTTGTGGTAAATATGTATAAACTTACAATGTTCTCTCTGCGATCCATACACTTCCCTGCTCCCGCATTTCAGTCCTTATTCACAAGACACCAAGAGGCACACTGCATTAACACCGTGTCCCCGGTAAGTTTGCTCATGTATAAGTATCTACGTTTTGTCGCTGGCATCTTTTTATTTTATCGCATTTTATTTGGGAGCTCAGCTGCCAGTCGTGTTGTTTGCCGCACTCGAGTATATTTCGCTATCTATCTAATATCTACTTAAAATATGAACGACTCTTGCAAAAATAAAATTCTTCGCCTCATTCCGACTTTTCTTTTTCTTTTTCGTTTTATATCAAAAGGCAGATTAATATTTTAAAGAAACGCAAATTGGTGAAGCTTGTTTGAATATAAAACAAAGCAAAAATTAAGTTAAACGATTAAAAAAGAGTCCCCGGAGCGCGCACTGTTTGAACAATGATTCCATTATCTGAGAACGACGCTACGCTTCCTCTACTCAGACATAAAAGATAAAACTGAATAGCCGCCAATTTTGTTCCATTACTCTCAAGCTCCGCAGAATACATATTATCCGTAAAACGGAACGCAAACAAAGTGAACGTCGTTTTCCCGCCGACGATAACTTAATTTCAGTCCGCCATAAGTACGTAATTAGCGAGCCGCTGCCTTATCGGCCGGCGGGTAATTAACCTCTCCGGGGGAGTCCTCCCACTCCCCGAGGCCTCCCTTCCTCCCGGTGCACCTTGAATACCTCCTCGGCTCGTAATATTTCCGCCATATTATCCGGGAGTCCGCCCACCTCCTCCACCAATGGCGACGGTTCCCGCGCTTTTGTTTCGCGCCGTCACTGCTTCGTTCCGAAACGTTGTAACTTGGTATGTTTTCTTTGGGAAATTTGGCTGTATTCGTGAGCTGGATGCGGTTTGTTTTCATTGGAGCACGTTTATTATGCTAACGCTGTCTTCGCTTTTGAAATATCATAACTTAGGGATGCTTGCGGTTGAAATAGAACTTTATTTACATAGGATAAAGTTGAGTTTGGTGTTAGTTTCGGTTGTGAGTAGAGGGGTGTCGTCAGTTCATATTTCATGTGTTATCATCTTTTATTGAGTGCGAGTCAGGGCATTGTTGTCGGTTTACTGCGCGGTTATCTCGCGCGGCCGCCGGTGTTTAGCGACGCCTCGGCTGATGAATGGCATATTGGTATGATGTTATAGACGCCGGCGAAATCCTGCACCTAGTAAGGGGTGAATGGATGGAAGGGTAACGAAGGATTTTGTTTCTAAATTATTTTGGGAAAATGCTTGGTAATGTACGGCTCAGATAAGATGACGCTTACACAAGTTCGAGATCTGAGGATTGTAATACAACTATATTGTTTTTGTTAAATTGTGGCTTAGGAGGTTGAATTTGTTATTTTGAATCTTAATGGTAACTTAAAGATTCAACATCAGATTAGGAATATATTTGAGAATAAAGAGTCTCTGAGAGATAAATCTCCCAATGCCCTTAATTAGGTAGTGGAGGTGCTTGAGACTAAAGAAAGCTTTCAATGAGTAAATAGCCCTACAATATACAATACACTATCAAACCTAATAGCACCAAAATCGTTGTGAACATCGACACAAATCACAAATACAACTAAATATAAATCGATCACGGCCCATCGGAGCGTGTTTCCGAACGAACGGTCGTTTGTCAAAATTACGCGGCAGTTGATAAGCCGCATAATTTTTGGCGCGAAGCTCGTTGGCCGTCCTAATTGGGTGGCGTGGCCAGCGCGCCGATAAAGCCCGGTTTACACAGCGTTTTAATTAATAGAGGTCGCTGGGATCGCGTAGGGCTGTACCGCTGTACGGTGCTTTTGGGTTTTACCTTTAGATTAATTTGATATTTTAAGAAAGTATACTTTTGATACTATGACTATGATATATCAAGAAAATTTACTTAATTGTCTAGTGTTTAAATGGAAGTTTTAAATATGTTTATGGTCTTTATTTTTGTGACCAAAGGGCCCTAAATAAATAAAGATGATAAAAAAAGAAAGTTTAGATACTTTTTTTAGGTCTCACCGTGTTTCTTTAAGCTGTTAATAGTCTACCACTAACCATCAAAAGGTGTATTGTAATGTGTTGTTAAGAATATGAGTTAAGGTCTCCTACTTGCACCAAAAAAAAACATGCAGGCATTTTAAATGGTGCTTTTGTTAAGGGAATTTATATATTGGCTTTCACAATTAATCCGTCGTATGCTGAAGCACTGATCAGTGCAAGATATAATTTGTATTCTATTGTTGTCTCATATACCTGCAGACGAAAGGTTAAGTATGTTAAACGCAGATGAAAAATTGATGTAGAATTTTATAATTTGCCATTGAAATAAAAACAAACTTAATTGGACTTTTGGTACAAAAAAAAAACAAAAAAGATGGCGTAGCAGCCCTAATATGCCACCAGCGCCTAACACGCGGAGAGTTACCAAACTAAATCTGTGCAGAAATATAAATCAGGTCAAAATTTAGTTATCTCAGCGAGCGACAGATTAGGGCTCTTTGAAAGCACCTCGTTTAGGTAACTACCAACACTTTCTGAATGAAACTGGGATATACCTGGGATGAACTGCATATTTCTAGTATACATTAGAAGTTACTATTTTAACAAGCTTATAACCTAAATAGACCATTGACTGAAATGAGCAAATTCACTCACATTAATTTTATTTCAGATCATTATTTAATGTAGATTTAATATAGGACATAGCAACAAGACAGTAATCTAGTAATTTAGGTCTGGAAGTACAAAGCTTTGTATTGCTCATTAATTAATGAAAACAATAGTATAATCATTCTTGTTATTTTCATGAAATGGAGGCACATATAATGCATATTATGAGTTACCTATTTAAAATGTAAGCTGAGTAATATATTACCGAAAATACTAAAATTATATAACTTAAATATATGTAGCACATATCGCACACACGCCTGTAAATGGCCACTGCTGACCAAAGGCCTCTTCTAGCACGGAGAAGGTTTGATAGGTGTATAAAGTAAAAAATGAATGTGAATAAAATAGGATTTTTGTTTGTAAATCTGCCATATTTTTCCTGTGTTACTAAATCCTACATTTTAATGGGCCCTCGCCACAAGAGTCTGGCTTGTTGTAGTCAGTTTTTACTTCAGCGTAAAACCCTTTAACTATCCGAAAACCCAGTCTGTCATAAAATTGCGGCCATGTCACAGATGTCAGGCGCGGTCATTAAAGAAGTTGGTAAAGCGTCTCGGTACCCTTCCGAGAAGTTTGCGCGGATCGAAGTTTCACCCGACGGCAGCGAGCGAGGACTGTAAGGGGTAAGCAATCAACTCCATGGTCCTGAGAGCCAAACCTTCTACTGACACCGATAGTACCCGCACAGAATCGGGACCCTTAATGTAAGTTGACAACAAGTTTACGGTTCTTCGTAAACTTTCGTCAGTTTGCTTTGAAGCCATATTTAAACGTTGTCTTTGTAATTATAAGAAAAATGTGTAAAGGTAATAAAATAGGAAAAAAACGATAAATTTTAATGGCAGTCTTGCTTTTCTGGACTTGCTGATTGAAAGTTAAAGTTTATATAAAAGGTTTGGGTATTATTTTCAACTAAACTGTCTGAAAATTGCTCGGCGTTAGGTAATAAGTAATGTAATTAGTCTGTTACGTGCAATGTGGAGCACAAATTAACTGTCTGGCTGCAGAGAATGTGATTAATTTTCCGCTTCATTAATTTCAGACAAGCAGCGCTAGGTGTCTCTAATAAAAAGCTATAATTTAAGGTTTAGTCATGCTACAAAATGTTGTTACAGCATTACTGGATAAAAGAAATGAAATATTTATTCGTAGCAGTAACATCATCTAGTACTGCGTCTCGAAGGACCAATTTCTTTGCTAAACCTTTTTTAAAATTTAAAAAAGTAGAATGAATTTGTGAACACAGCTAACGGTTGGCGCGCTCGCGAACTGTCAAGCGCGACCCGAAGTTTTGGCGGGAAAGCGAAACGGGCGACGCAATAAAAACCTTATAAAATTTCTAATGGGAAAACGTACGAAGAGTTTGCCCCGTGAATTATGAATGGTAACGAGCTCCAAGCCAGCTCCCCTTTGTATCGAGTCTGACTGCGCCAAGTTCGTTCTTGTTTCTTTTGTAGATTGCGGTCGTGGTTTATGCGATGCGAAAAACAACATTGTTATACTTTTGCCTGTCGAAGTTGAGCTTGAGTCTCGTTCTGAGTTTACGATATGTTTTAATTGCAATCGCGGTTTATTGTGTAGCGTATAACTTGTGACTCGGAGATTTATTTAAAAAGTTGTACCTATGAAGCTAGACATTGCATATTTTACTGGATTAATCTAAATATTTTGATCTTTTCCTAGCCATCAGATTGTTTTACAGCATAATTAATACAAAATTGAAATTAATCAACAATCTTTAGACAGATTAACTGGTAATTGTTTGCACGTATACAGCTTTTTAAATTAAAGATATTATGTGACCAATTAGAGATCACATTAACTCAAGAAAGAAGGTCCAGTTGAGAGGTTCAATTATATTTAGCGTCTCTTAATAATGCATGGAAAAGAAAGAGATGGAAACAGGGAATGAATGTTTCGAATCTACATTCGTAATTCAAGAGTAGGATGACCAGGCTACAGGGCGTCTACTGAAAGATGGCAATTTGGTTTAAATCTTATAGTTATTTGTGATGCTTCAATGCGAGGTATAACATATGCTTTCAAAAGAGGTCGTAAAAACAACCTTTAGTATTTTAAATAATGACCAAGTGAATAGACCAAACTAATGGCCAATCACTGGAGAATTATAGTTAGCTCGTGTAAGGGAGGTAGGGGAGGGATGGGCACTTTTTCACAATTTAATGCATAAAAAGTCAGATTTTGTAGATAATCTACATTTATTGCCACTTCCTATTGCTCCATACTTTTGGCTAGATATCTTATAAAGAACTTTCTTATAATAATAATCAGTCTCCTAATTAGGAGGTAATTAAAAAATTAAGTCAAAAGTGCCCAAGGCTCCCTATGGTAGGGAGATATGGGCACCCCCGGTGGGAGGCTTGGGCATGGCCTGTAAAACACTTAACATCTATAATAGACTCCAAAAATAAACGTAATAACAACAAAAAAAAAACATCTTAAATATATCACGACTTATCTTAAATTAGTTATAACCCATAAAGGCTTATATTTATATTTATCAGCTGTTGTTTTTATTTTTGATCCTTTTGATACCTCTTCTATGGCTCGTAATATCAAATCTTTGGGAATTTCTCGTTGTAAACTTTCTTTTTGAATCTTTCTGTAATTAAAAATATTTCAAATAGTTTAATTAAAGCAGGTAATTATAATTTTCAAAAGACCTCCTGTACGCAATATAAAGAAGAGAGCATTGGACATGCCCAAACCTCCCTCACATCCGACTGCCCATTGCTCCCTCTGTACACATTTTCAACACAATTTACCGGCATTTTTTTTTTGTTTAGGTATTGAAACGTAAATTTTAGTTTAATTTATTAGTTAGTAAATATACAATAGATATATAATAAAAAATACACATACCTTTCGTTAATTTTCTCTGTATTACGATCCGAATCCACAACAAAATACTTACTTTTACGAGCGCATAATCTTCAAATGTGTTTGTGTTTGACAACTGACGGAAATAACAGATAGTCTATGGATGAACAGTTTTGCCAGACGGTAAAGTAAACTATCAAATTAAGAAAAAAGAAAAACCTATGTCAGGATCAGAATAAAAGGGGGGTGCCCATGTCTCCCGACTGCCCATCCCTCCCCTACCTCCCCTACATTTGAAATAATGTCCAATTTCCCACTAACAATTACAAACTAGATATATGAAATAACCAGGCAAGTCTACTTAAAAGCAAACATATCTCTAGATACGCTCACTGAAGACTGGTCGTAGACCGTTCTCAACAACGGAATAATCCCACCATTTTCCCGACGACCTGGCCGCCCGACAAGAGTATGAGCGTGTGAAAACGTGCAGTTTTTCGAGACTTAGCACGGTCCCTTTTTTGTAGCCGCGGGCGAACGGGCCAGGGTATTAAAACTTGTATATCGGATTAGACAAAATTACTAAGTGCTTCAGTTAAGAGGGTGCTTCGTTTGTTACACGCAGCGAATGTTGTGTGAATTAAAAAGCTTTGTCGACAACTTGTATGGGATTTTGGGTCAACTCTATATAACATGTGTTTAAGTTTATAAAGATTAAAGTCTCTTTAAAATTCTAACCTAAAATCATCGATAGGTAGTATGTTTTTCAAAAACGTATACAATTTTCTTACTTTCTGTTTACTTATACACATTCTCTTATAGCTAACTTTGCCAGTCTTATTATTAATCTCGTAGAGATGTCCTAATAGGGTTAAGCTGTGGGTTAAGTGCGATTGCATCGCATTGTGAGAAGTGCCACAATTATGTAAAGTGACAATAATAAATAACACTATTATCAGAAAAAATGCAACGTAAAGTATTTTAATGTCATGTTTTACGAAACATTGAATACCAAACAAGCACTTTACACGTCTAGACACCAACGACACACAGCCTTCAGTATCTGTGGCAACAAATTCCAAATTCATACAGATTATGCTCGACATTTCGCGCCATTTCGTACAGAAACCGAGTTCGCGCGCTTGAATAAAAGATGGCGGACACATGTCTCTAATGCACTCATCAATTATTTGGCGCGCCGCCCCGTTCCGTTCCGCCGAGAGCCTCCCTTTAGCGTAACGTTTTGATAACGCCGCGAGATTCGGCTGTTTCGTTTTCATGTTTTATGTACTCTGTGAGAATATGTACACTACTTACTTAGGATACTCTATAGGTAAGTACAATACAGTTTTTTAGGAAATAGGGGGCAAATGGTCTGACACGTCGCCTGATGGTAAGCGATCAGCTCCGCCCACCCGCAACACCAGGGAAGTCACATGTGCGTTATCGGCCTTTTAAAAAGGAGTACGTTCTTTTCTTGGTGATTTGAAGGTCGTATCGGCTCGGAACACTATTACATACTAGTATAACCGTACTAGTAGAACCGTATAACTGGAAAATGCCCTATGCTATGTTTTCCTAGATGTAGAGTTATCACTTCAAAACACGTTACTGTAATTAGAAAATATTATACCCTTAAATATACAATGTGATAGGGGTGAGACTTCTAACCCGTTAAGGCTGAGTTCTACATCTAATTTTATCGACAAAAAAAATAATATGGGGGGGTTGAACCCCTAATTGAAAATTAGTGATTTTTTCGGTAAAAATAATTCACAAATGATTTTGTGAATTATTAAAATGAAGTTGGGCACAAAGCCCGCCAGGCACGATCACCTCGCCTGGTCGGAGGATCCTGCTTTTCTTAGGAAACTCAACTCTCTGTTCCCTAAAATTCTATCATCAGCAACGTCACGTCTTTTATTCCCGAAGGGGTAAGCAAAAGTGTAGTCTCAGTAATACTTTGCCCGACCCGGGAACCAACCCCTCTTGTCCGGCAATCACACTTGCGACTATTCGACCAACGAGGCAGTCCAAGTTCCATCATGATTCTTCCAGTAAATGTTAAAAATAATAACAGTTTTAACAAACCTGTTTTTCAATTGTATGTAAACTAATACGTTCTGCTACGAACGTACTTGAGTGATCAAACACAACTCCGAACCGATTGATACACACATCGATTTCAACTGGACATTACAAATATCATTTTAGACCTTATCGCCTATAAAATAAGGATGTGCAATTTTAAATTTTGATAGTGTTGGACTTGTGAAAGCAATTTGTGATACCTCTTTGGATCTGATAGTGGTACGAACGAGTTTCATGTTTGCTTGGCTTTTTAAGATGGTAATGGTATAGAAATGGGATTTTTTAGTTGTATTTTGGTATTTTAAATGGTTTTGGAAAATGTTTTAAAGTTGACTTTAGCCTTACCTTCTTTATTTCACCAAAAACACGGTAGATGTTTTATTAAACGACTTCTGAACAAGGTGGATGTATGTATGTAAGTTTGTGCGCAATTATCTTGCGTTTGGCTGAACCGATTTTGATGTGATTTTCAGCATAATATTTTTAAAACTTAGGAAAAGGTTTTAGATATATTACCCGACTAAAAAAATGGAGTCACTAACTGACTAAAAACCACCCTATTCCTATTCCTGCTTTTCTATCCGGAGTCCCGGTAACCTGCTATGCAGTCCGCAGCTCAACACAAACAAAAATTCGAACAAAACAAATGAACCACCAAATAACAGCAAAACAAGGAACAAACGATGTCTTTAACAAAATACCTCGATATATATTTGGGGCCACCCTGTGAATGTTTGATTGCCTAATTTCGCCACAAATTACCTACAGGGTGTATCAGCTATCGGTAGCCGATATTAATAGGGTTGGCACTGAGACAAACAGTAGTACAAAGTGAACAAATACGACTACATGGCACTACTTATCAAACGTATTCTGCGAGGGAACCCTTAAAAGCTTGATCCTTGGGGCTTTATTGCGTGTTGTGATGGCTATGCCAGTGGACATTGTTGGGTGTATAATTGTATATTGTTTGTGACTGTGATATTTGGATGTGATCTTGTTTGTATCTATTTATTAAATATGATATTCTATAGAAAATTTTGAAGTCATATGGTATGGGTTGATTTCATAGTTATACAAGTACAATACTGGATAATTTTCACTCATAGTACAGATGCTACATTGTGTCTAAATAATAGATAGAAATAATTATACATATGTACTGATTCACCTGACCAGTTTTTTCCTAAACTCTCCAGACTAGATCTGATCTGATCATCTAGAACTGATATTTCTAAGATCTGTTGTTATTATTAAATGAAACTGTGTTACTATACTAAAACATGAACGCTTTATTTGGTTTTTACACACGTTACATGGAAAAAGAGACGCTTACTGAAAAAATATAGCCAACCATACTTACAATGATAAAACAAAATCCTCTAACATTACCAACACAAAAAAAGTGTTGACATAATAATAATTTTAGCAGGATCAAAGTAAGTTGATTCGCACTAACAAGGCAACTCCCCACTTTCTATCCAGCAACTCCTTTCTATTAAAACACGGAATACAACCGGCACAGTATCCGTTATCTTCGGGTCCGTCTTAATCACGGTCTGGTGATCATTAGTCAGCGGAGTAGCGGAGCTAATTGCCACATTTGTAGGTCGAAAACTACACAATACCTTTTGTTATGTGAGCGCCGTGCTAGTGGGGGCAACGATTTTAATTTACTGTTTGTTTATGTTGGATAACTTCGTTTCGTAGTCAAATGATCTTTGGAATTGAGGAAGAGAGCTTCTGCAGTGTATGGCAAATGCTCTCGGCCTTTTTTTCACTTGCGTGCAAACAAGTTTACGCACCCAGCCTGCTTTGATTCAAAACACTGTAACAATGCAACGTCAGGCCTTTTATCCCCGAAGGGGAGTTTAGACGTTTGACGTTTAGAGGTGCACATTATGGGACGTATAACCAAATAGTGAAAAGTAGTTTTGATTTCCCAAATCTGAACTTTTACATACAATGAGCTTTAAATTGAAACCTCGGGATGGGTCGATTTTTGTGTTAAATAATACGTTTTAAAATGATCTACCAAACGGACGTTAATAAATAAAAATTAGAAATCTACCCTATTGGCGAAAAGTGTACTTTTTCAGCGAATAAAAATGAAGTAATTATGTTTCATGAAACTTGTAAGATAAATGGTGAAAGGTGGGTGTTAGTCCTTTGTTGCAAAAGGCTTAAAATAGTGTAGTGATAACTATTGTTAGTAATTTCTTTAGAGAATGAAACGTGATGCATATTATGTAGATATATTTTCCATTCCCCCGCTTCCCGCTCCGCTCATAACATAGTCCCTGTAAGCTCGGCGTGAGAGGTCTCATTAGAGCCCACCTTCTCTAAACCTGGTCTATTGTTGTGCCCGCGCGGCTAGTAAATTATGTATTGGCAACACTGGCTAATATGAGCCCGTAGTGAGGGGGATATGTATGAAATACGTAGTTGTGTAAGAGCAAAGTTGTAAGGAAATAAGCGTATGAGCCTAACTTGGTACGACTATTTTCCAATTAAAGACGAAGTGATAACATTTTTCTTATTATCCTAGACTTTTTAGAGTAATAAAATAATTAATCAAGATAATTAGAAAAGATTGTATACAAATATGTGAATACGATAATTTTTATACATTGAAATAAATGAGTATCATTCTTATTGCTTTTTTTTTGTAAAGGGGGAAAATCTTCAAATGGCTTCTCTCGCCTTAGGCGAGGCGAGAGGGAGTGTCAGATTCTTACTGAATAAAAACCACCCCGCTCTACTCCTGCTTTTCTAGCTGGAGCCCCGATAAACCCGCTAGGTAGTCCGCAGCTCCGGAGTATCTTATTGCTAAATTCCATATTTAGCAGAACAAAGAGGTTCGATATCAAACAAATAGATAGCCACATTTTCCCTAAACCAAGTTACCATTTACCTACCAAGTTCCATCTACCTCATGCATTTACTTTATAAATATAAAATCAACGTTCATACCTTAATAGGCAAAGTTCTGAACATATTTTACCTTAATGTACTCCGCTGTTGTTAAAACAGAGTAATATTACAGTCCCGCACTACGGCACATTACCACCTTGTAAAATATAGAGGTGGCAACCCCAGCCGACTGAGATTGGCTCATTAATTTAACAGCGTGCAACACTTAAGCCAGGCGTACCAACATTTTCGCAAATGAAATGGCGGGAATGCCTTACAAACTTACTAATACAGTTAGTTAACCTCAAAATTTTGGATTTTGTGTTTTATGTCTTTTGTTATAAGGGTTATATTGTATATTTTTGTATGTATTATTTCTGTGGTTTTTGGAGGGAAGGTCTAAGTTTGTATTGTCGTCGCTGTGTGCTGGTAGGGGGAATATTCGGGTCTTTGATTTGTAACGTAATCTTTGGTTCGATATAACTCTCTTAATTGATGTAGTTAATTTAGATTTAGAGTTAAATAATAGATACCATTGTGCAGGTAGCGAGGACTGGCTGTATAAATCGAAGGGTTGGTATTATTTACGTAGCTAGTAGTAATGGGTTCATTAATTGTCGTTTTGGAGAAGTAGCCATTTTAATCTAAAAAAAAATTGGGTAATAATGTAAGAAAATGAAAAACAGCAATTTTAGAATTTTTTTTTGCAATATAAAATGACGTGGTTTAGCATTATTTATTTATCGTGAACTATGTAAAATTGAATGAAAGTCACTTTATACTGAGAGTGAGTGTATTTGCGATATCTGTAGAAAAACTAGTAACAAGCTATAATGAAACAGTTTAATCTAGTAAAAAAATGTCTCCAACATCAATTTTGTCAGTGACTATAACAATTGAAAACGTATATGTTTGAATTACAACAATTAATCAAGATAAAGACTTGTAAAAAAACATGTTACTCGCCTTTTACCACTTTTTCACTGCATCATTAATACGGATTACTTTTCTATTATTTTATTGAACGGTAAGTCACATGTAATGAGTCTGCTTGATGTCACTTGGGATTAAACTGAATATTATTTAAGTAGGTGATTAATATATTGAAACTTTATAATATGTTTGGATAAAATATATGACATTGATTTCATATTTTAATCACCAAATAATTCTGAACTATAATTTTAAGTAGCAATACTTATTGTATTTCTACTCAATCAAATCCAAAACCTTTATTTTCCCTAATAGTATCCTGACAGATGATCGACATAGACAGAAGTGTTATTATTTAATGTCATACAACAAAAACTATAAAAAAATACATTATAAATCAAATTAAATGTCCCCAATTAAAATTCCCTCGCACATTGTCTAATCTAATCTGTGGCAAGAAAACAGACCTACCAACTACCAACATAACAAACAAATAAAAAAAAAGAAACAAAACGTCACATGTGTGTTATACCGATTACAATCATCGAAATCACAACTTAGTGGCATTGTTCGGAATTATTTAGTGGCATTAAAATAAATGAGATGCCATAAAAACAACGTGTCCTATGAGACCTGTGCTCTGTGCAAATCGAAACGCACCCCAGCGATAATGACAGGCGTTTACAAGCATCGCATATGGCAAGCTAGTTTATTACGTTCGTATTATGAATTTAATGACAGTTCGTTATTATTTTAATGTCATTGATGTTTTGTAGTTGTAGCTAACTTTGTAAACGATTTGGGTGTTCGTTTTAGTTTTTTTTTATTTATTTGTGTGGTTAAGCGTTGTAAGTCATGTAATAAATTGTACTTTTTAAATTGTTTACGCAATTGTGAAATAATGAAATGTTTTTGTTTATTGATTTTTTCTTTGATACACACGAGTATACTCGTTAAACTTACAAGTACCTAAGTATTAGACGCAGGAAATGGAAAACACGATTTCATTAATTGTAATGTGAGAATTGGTTACCTCACAAAACTATCAAAAAAAAAAACGCTCGACTACTTTCGATCCACACCGGGTCTCTTATCAATAAATGAAGCCTAAAACAAAATATATTTTACTACTTTTCTTGAAAAGATAAAAAAATAATCCCCAACAAAATTTTGTTAAACCCAGTAACCACACCACCGTGCGTCATACTCAGCAGTATATAACGTCTATATACCGCCGGCTGCTATGTACTCGGCTTTTAAATTAACTCGTCTATTAATGTCGGCCGCCTGGCGTTATCGGCCCAATTATAATTCACCACGCAAATGACACCGTCATTACCGGCCGTTCATAACCGGCTTAACTGTGTAGCCGGATGCCCGGGTACGGTTAGCAAAAGTTACCCGGGTGTATTTTTTCTTTTTATGGTATAAGCCGGTAAACGAGCAGACGGATCACCTGATGATAAGCAATCGCCACCGCCTATGGATACTTGAAACACCAGAGGCGTTACAAGTGCGTTGCCGGCTTTTTGGGGGTTAGGAATTTAAGGGTTGTTGGGGAATCGAGGATTGGGAAGATTGAGAAGGCGGTAATTGGGCCTCCGGTAACCTCACTCACACAACGAAACAAAACGCAAGCGTTGTTTTACGTCTTAAATATTGATGCGTTTTTTTTGTATGGTGTGATCATTATTTAGTTAATGCCAAAGCTCTTTTTTTCTAATCGTATAGGTGCTTCACACAGCTTTTCGCCAGTTGTCAGTTAGTTTCAATTTTGTAAACGAGTGAAAGAATTCTCTGAATCGACATAAATACGATTCAGTCGAATTCGATTGTTTTTTGTTAGTTTTATTAAAAAAGTGATGTCCAATTCCTACGCAAATAAAAACTACACAAAAATAAAACTAAAGAGTAGATACTATGTCGATAGTCGACAGTCAAATTATAAAATCAAAATTTATTAGATCTAGAATCATCCACGTGCGTGATTTAGATGTGAGATCTTTTTTTTATATTAAAATCTGAATATGAATGAAATGCATTATTGTTATCATGGGATTGATTCCAACACGAAACATCACTGTTTAGTTCTGGTCGATGAGAAACCTGCCTGTTATTTAAACCCATGTTTTCTTTAGGTAGAAATATTAATTACGTGTATTTTCAAGAAAAGTGTGTCCAGGATATGGCAATAGGCTCACCCCCTATTACATGGGACTTTAACACAAAATGGTGAAAAGTGGGTGTACATTGTATAGCGGCATTACGTGCCGTAATGTGCACCTCTGCCTACCCCTTCGGGGATAAAAGGCGTGAAGTTGTGTGTGTGTTTCAAGAAAAGATATAATGTATTTTGAAGAGTGAGATTACTTAATAAAGAAAAATAATAAACTAGGTGCCTTTGCTATCGCTACTAAAGGGTGGTGCGAGTGGGCGGGCCTGGCCACCCCGTTAAACAAAGGGAAGCCAATTATTATTAAATATTCGCAGCTCAATTTATGTCACTGGTAATCGCAGTGCAGACAATGGCTGCGATAACCGACCGGATAATTAGCCGCCTTAATTAATGTGTTTATGATCTTTTTTAGCTTATTCCGTTGTTGGAATAGACTTCTAGGGATCCTATATGCCTAATCCGGAGCTGCGGACTACCTAGCGGGTTTACCGGGGCTCCGGCTCGAAAAGCAGGAGTAGAAACAGGGTGGTTTTTAGTCAGTAAGAGTCTGACACTCCCTCTCGCTTCGCCCAAGGTCATTGGATGATTTTCCCCCCTCAAAAAAAGGGATCCTATGTAGTATTTCTAATTCAACTTATTGATCAGGAAGGTATTATAGGTCTACATAATGTTCTGTGGACGTCTTGTGACTAATATATTTTTGATGATTCTATTATCCATTGATTGTGCGTCTAGTAACCTCACTCACACAACGCAAGCGTTGTATCACGTCAGTTTTCTGTGAGGCCGTGGTAGCCGGCCCATTCGTGCCGAAATATGGCTCTCCCACACTTATTCAGTGTTTTTCTCCTCCTTACTGTACATTTTTTGGATAATCATCCAGGTCATGAGAGATTATCCGGAGCTGCGGACTACCTAGCGGGTTTACCGGGGCTCCGGCTCGAAAAGCAGGAGTAGGAACGGGGTGGTTTTTAGTCAGTAAGAGTCTGACACTCCCTCTCGCTTTACCTAAGGTGGGAGAAGTCATTGGATGATTTTCCCCCTTAAAAAAAGTATCCGAATTTAAATAATTTAGGTACCTACTAATAATAAACTGGCAATGTCATACACGATCATTATAACTAGCAAAAAAAGACTAAATACGAATTTTCATCGCATTAAGCCATTTCATCGCTTTTAAAAAGCGCAACACTTAATACCAATTTAAATATTCTAAGCCAGTGATTCGGCAATATTCAGCAGGTGTACCAACACAATAGTTTTAATCCCCCCTTTATTTGTGACGTCACTCTACTGTATGTACCTGTCCTGACATTTGACGCACGTGTGCCAGTGTTAGACACGTGCCAAATGTCAATTTTACTTTTAAATGATTTTCATTTTTCTGTATTTTATTGTTAACTGCCATTGTTCGAGTGGTCGCAATTGTGACTGCCGGACAAGAGGTCTCGGGTTCGATTCCCGGGTCAGGCAAAGTATTACTGGGTCCTTTTTTTGGTTTTTTGAAAATTTCTCAGTAGTAGCACCGACCCCCGACTTGTGCCTAGTGTAGGTTCACCCCCTATTACATGGGACTCATAAAACAATTGGTGAAAAGTGGCTGTACATTATATAGCAGCATTACGTGCCATAATTTGTAACTCTGCCTATCCCTTCTGGGATAAAAGACGTGGCGTTGCATTATTTTATTGGTACAACCATTCTCCAGTTTGACGTTTCTAATTACCATGACCATTTAAATTTGAATCTACTAATATTAAAATATGAATAGATCAAAGATACAAATTCAATCATCGATGTAGCATGTAACAATTATTGGCGGTTTATTTAAGTGAAAGTGAAATAATGTCTCGGTAATAAGAAAGAAAGAATGTCAAACTGGAAAATGGGAGAATGGCCGGTTAATGAGTAACAAAGTACATAGTTACTATTGGAAGTAATGAATTGAAACCGATTTTTGTTCAACAATTTCTAGAATAATTACAGTTTGCTTGCAAGTCCACACAAACATGTCTCAACAATGCCTATAAAATAAAACAATACAAAAAAACACAATGAAATCAATAACAATTCAGCCTTCAAATAACTTATTGACAAAATATTATCGTCAAACTGTAGTTGTTATTCAATTGCTAGCGGCAAAATACAAATTATACAATTTCACGCTAGCGAATGTCACGTAATCCATTCGCCGATTTGCCGCCAATTAAGTGCGTTGCTAGGCAACCGGGCAAAACTGTCATGGTGGATACTCATAGTTGCCGAAATAAATACGATGGTGTGACATTTCACGGCGATGTAGGGCTGCGTGGACTGGTTGCAGGATTTTATTTTTTATATGTGTATTTGTATGTAGATATATATTACATATTTCTATAAAAAATAGACTTTCATAAAATTATAATCACCTACAATAACTATTGGATTGATAACCTCCTTTTTAAAAGTTTTCCATTACATACATAACTGTGCAAACTAACACAAGAATTACAGGTATAAGGTATGAAAGAGCCGCGCCCCAAAGAGCCATCAGGCCACCACAGATGGAGCCCAGTAGGGCTGATGCCTGATCCGGAGCTGCGGACTACCTAGCAGGTTTACCGGAGCTCTGGCTCGAAAAGCAGGAGTAAGAACAGGGTGGTCTTTAGTGAGCAAGAGTCTGATACTCTCTCGCCTCGCCCCAAGGCGTGAGAAGTCATTGGATGATTCCCTCCCCCCTCAAAAGAAGGTATAAAAGTGCACAATTTACAGAAACCTAATATTTAACCCACTTTTAGGTAAACGCCTGTCTCCTTATTTTATACAGTTCCAATAACGTAACTATCAATATCATCGCTAAAATCCCTTCCGACCCCGTTATTCATACCCCCCACATCCTTTGCAGGAGCTAAAACTTTTTTTTTTTCATAAAATCGTTTCGCGCGCAGATCAGCCAGCGCTAACGGCGCGTTTAACTATGCAAAACGTTATTCGAAAATGGGATCCAGTTCAAAAACGTGGAGCAACCATTTTGTTAATAGTTTAATCTGCGGCGGTGATCCGCGACCAGCCGCATGGAATAACTACACGTGAATATTTTACTAGGCTGTTCAGTTAACTGCCTTTGCCGGCCGCGCGATGTGTGTGTTGTTTTTGGTGCGTGTTTATTAGTTTTCTTTTTTTTTTTTCGTAAAGTTGGTAGTATTGATTAGTGTAAGGAATAGGAATACATTTCTTCACTTCTTTTTTTGAATGTTTTGTTGAAAGGTGAAAGTATTTTTAGGATCAGCCTCGATTCGAACAAAATTGATCGAAATTTAAATTTCTAATAGTAGCATGGAATTCTAAAACTGATTTATTATTTTTGTGTATTACACCTCTGCCTAACAGATTTATAAATAAATAGGCGTAAAATAAACCTCTTTAAAGACAAGGTAGAAAAATAAATATAATCGTTTTTATCAAAACGTATCGTAGCTTGTAGGCCTCTACGGCTACGTGAGTGCTACGAGATCGTAACTGTAGCGCTACGAAGGCGATGCGCGCTACGAAGATACCGAAGTAATCATCAAATCACTTTGCTGATTTGATGATTTACTTCGGTATTTGGAATATAAAGCGTCAAGTTACATTGCAAGCTATTCGACTGTTGCCTCAAAATTGTTTCTATTACTTAGAAAGATTCATTAATTTATTACTTACTAAACATAACATCTAAATATGAGTGTATTTGATGCCAATAAAATATACACAAAGATATACTAGTTTGAGAATGATACCAAATTTTCAAAAAATCTTTGGAAAGTGTTAAAAGCACACAGGCGGTATACCTACCTATACACAATGTTTCTAACGCTATCGCCTTGGTCGTAGTATGTTTTTAATTTGTCGGCATGCGCGCGCTCTCACATACATTACGAGGGACTCAAACAAACGCAGCGGATTAGACCTACCCCGGATCTATGTACAGCATGTTCACAAACGTGAAGGTGATAGAAATTTAATATTTTTTAAGTCTTTGACTACCAATAGAAAACTGTTGAATAACTGTAATACCTACCTTAACATGCAAATAAATATTTTGATTTTGAGTTTGAGTTTGACGAATCCTCGGACAGCTCAAAGTGGATATCCACTTTCCTATTAGATAATTTAAGGGTTTTTAAGAGGTATACATTGTCGCACATTGTTACTTATGTTTTTATACTGGGATATAAACGATAATTATTTTTTTCCAGTTTTATTCTAAAAAAGTACTTTGTAACACTAACTTTTAATAATTTGATTGCTGGGCTTTCAGCTAGAGGTGACTATGATTAAACAAAGCGTACTTCTAATTACTGAGATATTTAAATTGTAATATGTGAATAAAACCGAACATTAAAGATATTAAGCCTAATACTTACCGCATATTCACACAAAACGCAGCAACACTGACAACAAAAACATACACCCCAAAAAACTCCAAACACGATTCCCAATCGCCCTGTATAAACGGGGTCCCATTTAAATTGATATAAATTAATCCTTTAGCAATGTGCCCCTCAAGAAAGAAATCCCATTAGGTCCAGATTCGATTAACGTTTTAACAAGACCCCTACTCCGTACCCTGGCATCTTTCGCTACGACACTCTGCCCAGTCGATAAGTGTAAATGTGTTGGTAATGTACCTATATGTATAGTTTACTGATAATATATGTAGATAGTTATTGTGTTTCAATACATTTAATTGATCTGCTAATAATATGATTTTAAAAAGCATTTAGTAAGAAACGTTTCATGTATAAAGAAAACGAAACAATTTTTTTTTGTGCACAATGAATTTTCCATTCGTCTCTATCTTATACTCAGAGAGACATTTAATGATTACTTAACCCAGTCCTTAGCAATTGTTTTGGATAGAAAATTGTTACTAAATATGTAATAGTTTAAGTAATAATTAAATGCCTCTGAATATATGTATAAAATTAATAAACGATTCTATCGTTGGCTATTAAGTTTTTTTAAATATCACAAACAAAGTGTAAAGGGAAAATAAACAGGTGTAGATCACCAGATACTTAATGATACTGGCACTATAGAAAAAATAGTTTTTGAGTGCTCGACTAGATAACGCTTGTCTAGTTAACTGAACTATTCTCAAAGTCGACAGACGTGGTCGCTGGTCGCCTCTACTACAAATATAAGAGTGCTGTACATATTCAATCAAGTTTATACCACACTATTTGCACGGTCATCTGAGCCTGTTTAAAAACCAATTTCCCTGTACAAACAACTAACAACAAACCAAATAAAAGTCGACATCTTCAATTACACTCCTTTACTATGGACAGCGCAAACACTCGATACGGATCGTTGCGAGAATCGAATAGTAATTCGACTATTCGACTCGACTATCGCAGAATCGATGTTGTCGCGTCCCTAGGGGCCCCGCCCTAGCCGCATAATGTGATTCTATTATACAAGTATCAGTGTCAAATGAGGTTTTCACCGTTTGGTAATATGACCATGTTTGGGGAATATTAATTTGTTTTGTTTTCTTTCTTTTTTAGGGGGAACTATACTTATAAGTAGTACTTTGTATAATAATATTTACTTCTAATCTCCTGAGGATTTCTTTTTATGAAAGTCACTGTGTTCTTTAGATATAGGTATCTCCTTGAAACGAGATAAAAAATGAAGCTTAAGATGTATGCTACATATTTCCAGTAGTTAGGTAGTCGGTGAGATTTGTCCTTATGTTTGCGGAATAAAACTATAATTACGAGTCCTAGTACAATATTCAAGAACAATATAACTACTAGGAATTTTTTGATGCTTAGACAAAGTATAGTTCTTTCGTTTTTTAGTTATCTTTCTATACAACGAGTTACTATAAAATTCATTATCTATCTACACATATCTCGCTAAAATTCGAGAACGGCTGGACTAATTTGATAAATTCTTCAATTATTTGTGGTAAAGTCTTCAATAATTTGTGGAAGTCCAGGGAAAGTTTAAAAGGTGAGGAAAAATGTACGAAGTTTGCCGGGTCAGCTAGTAGCCTGATAAATAATTTGGCCACCAATAAGTTTCCTGAAGGCAATTACAAAAGAAACTGGATACGTCTGTAACAATGCAATAGTACGCTCAAACAGGTGGGACTCGCTATAAATCAATGTTGTCACCATTGTGCATTCGCATCGTCCCCTGCTGTCGTTACTCGCGTTAATGACGGTGCATTGCACCCTAATTTGATGGGGAATCTGGACATAGATTATCTTGTTTTGTATAATAGAATAATACTATTTTCAAGCGATTATACTGTGTACCTAGTGTGCTAAGTGTGATGATCTATAAAAGGAATAGGTTTGCGAAAGATATGTTCCCAATAATTGAGGTCTTCTCCTTCTGTAACTGTAACAACTGTACTATCAATTCATTATTATGTTACCGGCTTACACACGTAACTGTTTGACAAGGAACTAGACTAGTTTCAAGCCATGCTAGATGCATATTCGCGGCGATTGTCGCGGAATATTGCTCATGAATAAATTCTAGCATGCTTTGAAAATATATTATTGTAATATTAGTAAACACATTTAAAAATATTCTTAAAAATATTGATACCACTAGATATATCTCCTACTTCGCACCAGTAGTGACGCCAGATTTAAAACGATTTACAAACACAAACCAACCAGTCACATTATTGCAAAAATTATCCATACCTTCACTATTCCTAACTCCCCTTAATGATCATATCGAAACAGTATCAAATCCCCCATCCAAACCCCGAGTGCTACACCAGGGGATGTTGCACCACCACCAACTCATTGATTTCGATAATCCTGTGGGAGTATTACCGGCCAGTGGCGAGCGGGGCCAAATTAGATGGACACGTGTCCACTACGCAATGTAATGACATCTATTTAATGTTGTTTTTTTTTTAGAAGAAGGACTTTTTGACGATGTTTTGGTGTTATCTTTTGTTGCTAGTTCCTTGTTTATTGAAGTTAGGCTATTATTGTTGTTAAAATTTTTTGATAGACATGAAGTAATGTTGTGATGTATTATTTTAATGTCGTTTTGTAATAATGCTTGATTATAATAAACGTAAGCATCGACGGTTAGGTATCTAAAATTTAGAAAAACTATAACTTAATAAAATGAAATCCAACCACAAGGATGAGAAAAGATGGCTATTTACAATTTTTAGATAAACATTGTTAATATGTAGTTCACTCTGCATACATATACAGGCTTGATGACTTTTTTTAACTTTTATAAATCTGCGTTTGGCCACCAACCCGCTTTCTGCCAGAACAGCGAAGTGAAGATGTGGCCGAAGATGGAGCACACAGACTTAGATAGTACCTATTCACTCTGACCTTGAAAAGACTAAAACACTAATTTCCTACAGAGTTGTATTATCACCTCCTTAGAGGAATACGTCGCATTCAAAGTCACCCTGTACATCTATCTATACAATAAATAAAAACAAACAACTCATTTACCCTAATGACCATAGACACCGATTCTTTTTTCAAAAACATAATAGTGTACAATGGTCGCGAGTCGGTGGTCGTTATCTCGACATCGCGCGATAAAGGGCCCCTATTATGTCATCTGACAGCGTCGAGCGGTCCCATAGGATAGATATTTTATTTTACTTGATTTATCACCATTTTGGGACGGCTAGGTTTTGTGTTCGAGCCTTGCGAGGGGTAATTAGACGAGCACTTGTCTCCTGCGTTTGGGGCGTTGTTACGTTAATTTGATACCATTATTGTGTACCTATGTAGAAAATTTTAATTCATGTTTTTGATAATATGTACTTAGATGTACCTAAATAAGCAGAGTCTTTCTATGTTTTTTTTAAGGGGGGAATATCATGCAATGACTTCTTCCGTCTTGGATGAGGCGAGACGGAGTCTCAGACTCTTACTGACTATAAACCACCCCGTTCCTACTCCTGCTTTTCGAGCCGGAGCCCCGGTAAACCCGCTAGGTAGTCCGCAGTTCTAGAGTCATGTATACCGAACGCCATTTTCATAAATTAACCATAAATCACGTCAAACTCGGCAATTAAATGATCATTTGTCACATTAAACTGCAGAATTATTTAATTGACGCAATAATTTGTAAAATTATAATAATTGAAACATTTTGTGAAACGATTTTAAATATGAATGCGATCATTGGCGCGAAACTGATCGCTATTCGCTCATTATTCGAAATTTGAATAAAGACATCAAACCGCGGTATCAGCGAGACGCGAAGTCAAATTTCGAACGTGCATTAGCCAAATCGTTTATTTAAATTTTACACGCAGTTGACTCTGAATACAAAATGGCGTCCGAATGGAAATTAAAAATAAAACTATCCCTGTTTGTCTAGTTCGGAATACAAAAGGAACAACGCATGTTTACACGCTATTTAACAATTATTTAACATTTGATTTGTGCACGGACACGTGATTCGAATGCGGCTTATTTGCATAATCCTTTATATTAGTGTCAAATTCACGATTTGTTATAGTGATTCGATTAGTATTGTGACGGATAATTTATAACTTTTTCTGCTTTGGTTTGCTTTCATTTATTTAAATTACTTAGTTTCAGTTTGGTAATTGATAGGGATGGCCGCCTACTATAGCTGTCCCGGTAGCCCGAACAGTTGGGCATGCAAATTATATATTGTAAAAATATATTTTTTAAAAAGAGTAACGATGGTGTTTCTTGCTCGTTCTTCTCCATACGAAGCTACACTTTGGAACGAGCGCCTAGCTTCACTGACAGACAGACTGACGGACAATTCAATTTGACGTTTCAAAAGTGCCTAATTTAGGATTATTTAAAATAAATGCTTTGACTTTGACTCTCCACTTGTTCGTGCATTGACGATGATCAATGCTCTCTTGACGTCCGCACCAGAGTGTGATTTGTTCGCAGCGAGATGGAAGGATGTATGTCGTGAATGTTTAAGATTTTGTGAGAAGATGGATGGCTGATGAATCCGTTTTAAGTATCTAATTAAAATTATTTAAAGATTTTTGTCAAATATATAACTTTTTAACTGTATAATGTATTGGCTTAAGCTGTAAAATAATGCATGTTTTTTTCTACTAAATGAATAAATAGCTTGTGGCTTACGAAAACTCGTATTTTTCTCGTGTGAACAAATATCATACAAAGAAACAATTTCACTTAATGTGAAATAAAACGCTATTGCACGCGTCTTCACGCGTCATCCTCCGCAATTAGCCGATCAATCATACGCGAATGAATCTGAAAAAAAAACACCAAAATCTGTCTAACTTGTCAAAACATTACCACAGGACTTTCAACCTTACGGTCACCGCCAATAAAAGAATTATGATAGAAAATTGCTTCCACATTTTTTTGTGAAATATGTATTTTATTTCGCGCCAAAAGTGTCACCGGCATCATGGCGGCCCCTAGGGACTTTATTAGTGTCGGCGACCCACCCATTATACATTTTTAAACCGTATCCATATAAATTAATGTCGATATCACCCCAGCGTAATATCAATCTCGTGCCGTAGTTGTTCGCGGATTATGTTACAAATAATATGATTTTGTACGGTGATTCGTTATGAATGGTGCTACCTACGAGTTTTTGAGCGGGAACTTACTGCGGCTAGATGATTTTGAAGTTTGATTAGAAATTATAAAACATTTTTGTTAAGAAATGAATTACTTAGATAATTTCAAGCATTTATTTTATTACCTGTGTTGAAAGTTCAGAAGAAAACAATAAAGTAAGTATTTGAAACAAAATCTGATGAATAAAATATTTTACAACAAAAAGAAGACGACGTAATTTGTTACTCATTTGTTTTTTTTTATTACAACTTCTAAAACATAGACAATTTTCTTTACACCACTAACAAAAAAAAAAGTACAACAGCCAGTATCAATTCCGTACCGTTGAACTACGCGTCCGATAACGAAGTGTTCCCCCAACAAGGGAGTCGAGTTTACTGTTTCTTTATTCCATTATGTTTTAAAGAGAATGTCATAGCTATCGGCCAAGTGCAGAACGCACCCAAACTGCCGAATTAACGGAGGGCGCGAACAATAGCTCCCGATTTAAATTGCGAACGCAGCTTATAATTGCCTGCTAATAGACAACCGGTTTTTGTTTTAAATTGGCTGTCAAGTTGACAGATAGAATTGTGTTTGGGGGTCCTCCATGGGATTATTTGATTGGATTTGCAGGTGTATATTTTTATTAATTAGATGTATTTGTTGTATGATCTTTTTGACGTTGACCATCGCCAATCTTTACATCTCGTATCTTTAACAATTTATAATTTAAACGCCAAATTAAAAGTACCTTTAACCACAGAGCATGCATGAAAATACTGATGACTATTGATGAAGCGAAAGAGAGACAGGCGTGAAGTTATGTATGTATGTAACAATTTATTTATCAACTAATATGACAGAACTCATGTCAGTTTTTAATCTACATAGTAGGTAATAAAACGCAAGGTTCTTTATACTTGAAAGTTACACTTCCAAGTTCCATCTAAAAGGAAAACAACACGACTGCAGCATCACATCACATTGATATCTTGCGGCCACAATAATAATTTTAACCGCAAACAAAACAAAAATTGTTTAGGGGAGATGCTAGCACAGATAAAAAAGCGTCCTAATCAAATAAATAAGGGAACGTCGATCTGTCAACACGATCTCCCGCCAAAATTGCGATTTGATATCTTATATCGACGCATCGCCCCACAGTGTTGCCACGATAATAATCTGTTAGAACATTATCATCTGTGGTGTCAGTTTGTGGTATCATTTTATTCTATTCTTTATTATAATTGGCTTTTATGGATGGGATTGTTTCTTTATTCAGGACTTATAAAGTTGTTTGTTTTAATTCACTGCGACTTACTACTTACATGAACATAGACAGAAGTAGCTAAAAGTATTATCTTCTTATTCATTACTATCTATTTTTATACAAAGTTTTAGCCCAATAGATGTCCTAAGTTAACAATACAACAGATTTTTAGTTTCCATTCCGTTTATAGATGTATTTTTTAGAATGCGGTGTGCAGCACTGCTGTAATGAAAGTATATCAATAGATGCATATCATTAGATATGCTTTGCTCATCACAGAGAAATGGTAGTGGTCATTGTGATGCGCTTGCGATCCTTCAAAGTTAAATATTCAAAAAATATTTAGAACAACCAGTTCCCACGAAAACAAAAGTCAATCGTGACATGATACAGAGACGTGAGAACTAACAAAACCACAACATAAAAGTTATTTTTAATAAAGATGAATCTTCATAAAATCAACAATACTCTGTTTTTTCCGCCCCTGGCATTATAACATGTAATCTTAGGCCTATTAGATTAAAACGTTAGTCTATTGGCGGGCCACGTGGCACGCATGCGTCGTGCACGCGAAGTTTGACAGCTAAACAAACATGGCGTCGATAGCGGAATACAAATCAAATCTTTTATTAATATTATATGAACAAACACATTGTTCTTTATACGGGGTATTGTGCAAATATAATTTTTGTAATTGGTCTTGCTTCTACCCTTCTAAGTAGTTATTTAATGTGGGGGTCGCAATGTCTTTCGCAAATAATGATTTGATTAATTACTACTTGTGATGGATCGTTTATAAATGGTTCTGTTTGTCTTTGGTCTTTAGAGAATAGGAGCAGCTTTGAGTAATTATTGTCGAAAGTACAGTTAGCGCAGTGCCTAGGAGTGTATCTTCGGGTTTGGTTTAACCCGCGACACACAGCGTAGAGAACTAACTGATTTTGTAAGAAAAAGGAATTTTCTACTCCAACAAAATCATTACTTACCGTAGTTTCCGACCTTCCAGAGCTGCGTACTACCTAGCAGGTTACTGTGGCTCCGGCTCAAAAAGCGGGAGTAGGAACGGGGTGGTTTTTAGTCAGTAAGAGTCTGACACTCCCTCTCGCCTCGCCAAAGGCAGGAGAAATCATTGGTTGATTTTGCCACACAAAAAAAAACAGTCTTGTAATAGTTTTTTTAATTTCTTTATTTTCACACAAAACACAACAACTACTATAATAAACACAATCTAAAACCAACAAAAGTTATATGAAACTCCCAAAACAGACATCCAAACGTATTCTACACACAGTAAGTATATTGGAATGTAGTAGCTTCGTAGCAATACTTAGAATATTCAAACTGACGGGTAATATTTACCCATCGTGGAGCGGAACACGGCTATTAATTTACATACTAATTTATCTTGTAATTAAGTACGCCGCAAATTGCTATCTCAGCCCTTCATAATCCTTTCGCACTGTTGCTTGCCGCTTCTAAACGATGGCACTAATGTGGACATGCTCGGGATTAGAGTGGGGGAATAAAATGGTGGTAAGAGTTGGGAAATGTCCACAACTTGATGAATATGAGAAAATGATTTATTTCTCTATTTTAATTAGGAGCATTAAGTGTTGTATGAACACTGCATTAGGCAGTTTTTGGAGATAGAAGGGGCCATAAATATAATTCGTTTAAGAACTTATTGCATTAATTTTCAGCACAATTTTTAAGTTGAGCGTAATATTGTTATATAAGAATGACTTAATATCTGATTTCTGATACACTGCATTTATTGTTTACTTACACTAACCAGTACAAACTATTACACAACAAAATTGCCACATACCTAAACTTAATCTTTTTAATCCAATACAGAACTGTATCTAGTCACATCCCCACGTTGCTAGCGGCCGGTTGCGGCGGCTGGTGTTGACACGTAGCCGACAGACAGGGATTAAGGTTATCTGCATCACAAAGCCTGCACCGGGGAATTGCGCCGATTGCGAGACAACCCACCAGCCTAGCGATCTAGCGTTCTAGCGAACGTTTTTCAGATTTTTCCCCCAAATATCTGGCGAAGTTTTATGTTTGAGAAAAAGTTTGTTGAAATACTGGATTCTAAGAAGTGACGACGCCCGCTCACCGGCGCACCAATATCAGACACATAACTGGTTAAAACTGCCTCGTTGGCCGAGTGGTTGTAAGTGCGACTGCCGGGCAAGGGGTCTCGGGTTCGATTCCCGGGTCGGGTGAAGTATAGCAGGGCCATTTTCGTTTTTCGAAAATTTCTCAGTAGTAGCACGCAATCTGGAATTGTGCCCGGTTCACAAAAGACTCACCCCCTATTACATGGGATTTAAAACACAAATTATGAAAAGTGGGTGTACATTGTACAGTGGTATTACGTGCCTTAATGAACACTTATGCTTACTTCTTCGGGGATAAAAGGCGTGACGATCTAAAAAAAATACTATGTTTCATATTGTATGCACCTCAGCTTGCTTATAGTTGCAGTACAAACTACCTCGACCTGGTTCCATCGAAAACCGTTTAAAATGACTAGAATTGTCGGACAATATTAATTGGTAGTTCGCAACTAAAACCATAGAATTTCAAGTCATATTGTTCGGCGCAGCTTGTTATCAACTTCGGATTAATTGAATTGTTTCTTCACTCGAGTTTCGACAAAACTGGATCGAACCGGTTTAGTTCAGACAGTTCTAGAAGCTGTTCGATCTGAGTTTATTGTTGTTTGTAGCATCTGTTATTCGTACCTATTACCTATATACATAGTAACACGACAGTTATTGTCCAAAGGACTAGATGAAAATATGTACTGTATACTTACTTTCTTGACCATTGAATTAATGATGCAGTCTACCTATAATAGAACTCATTTACAACAAAACCAAAATTGACGCCCAACGTGGGACAAGAAGCAAAATTTTGGCGCCCAACATGGGACTAAGTTTAATTTACTTAATGACCTTTAGAAAATCTATTTCATATATAATATGCAGAGCTCTTTCTCTATTGACAAAGACAAAGAACCCAATACTTTAGTAAATAATTCCTTTCTACAACGTATCACCAACAAAAACCTCTTCAATCCCGTCCAATCAATACATGCACAAGTTTACAAAGTATCAGACGGTTTAGAACACGAAATCTGAACGCGTTGTCATCCAATACTGCGGCGAAGTCTATTAATTCCATTCAGGAGAGGGTACAAGCCCCTAAATCGATATACGCTAAGAGGGTCCCATTTCACGGATGAACACCGGCACGACCAACTTGGAAATCGACTTGTACGTGATATGGTAAATGTACGCAAATTCCTCCCCTTTAAAATATGTGGATGTGACCTTATAATATGTATGGAAGTTTCTTGGTACAGTGTTATTAGTGTATAGATTCAGGGCTTTTTGTTGTAGTAAATTTTGTAATGTATCGCTTGCTGATTATTATGATAATGATTATGAAGATGTTTTGGTAACATAACTAACTTATGAGGCTAAAGAGTTAATCAGCTTTGTAAATATCAAAGTAGACTTAGACGAATCGTTGATACGTCGTACAGTTAAATACAGCTTTTACAAACATTACTAAACATAGCAAGAAGTAAGATATGATAGAAGCAGTAAGATATGATCCCACCAAAAACATAAATGTATAAAAGGAAAGCCAAGTTAAATATAAACCCTATACTGGGTTGTGGGCTTCGCCGCAAAAGTCTAAATGAGTGCCAAGTTCTATACAAAATTCAAATATTGTATATATTTATAGGAACTAAATAACATTATGAACAAGTATAAAACTCTATTTCTATGTTTTATTGGATACCTATAACAATTGCTGTTATTTAAAATGTGAGATCTTAAAGTAGGTATGACACACAATTCTAATAATATTACAATAATCCAAGAAGACTTAATCCAATGACTCCTCCCAAAAAAAACATTTGAAACCTCAGCACTTAAGTAGCCTATTATTATCGTTTTAAATAGTTTTTAAAAGCAACAATGGGAGCACGCGACGCGCGTCCGTCCGCCGCGGCGGGCCGCACGCGATTGCATAATTTTTAATCACACGACCGAGTAAGCAGCTAATACGGTAGAACGAGATATTGAGGGTAGTTATAGCTTAACTGGCGGCAAAGCGGAATTGGCTTTTGTCATCACGAGCGGAACGGATTTTCTTTATTTTCTGAACGCCTGGTAGTTGGTGTTATGTGCTTTTGTATACAGTACAGACGAAATTCGGATAGAAAGTTAATGCAGCCAGTCATAGAGCACTTCATTACTAACTGGTGTCATAGAGGAAGATATTCTTAATCTGTTTTATACATATTCATCTTTTTTTAAACTAATTTGTTCTCAATCTCTGTACACATTTTTTCACAAGTTTCTATTTTTTAACTAAATAACTAATAGTCAAATACTCAATTATACGTCGCTTTCACAAACAGTTATGTCACTACAAATTATTTATAAAAGACAGAGATAGAATGATATTTAATTCAAAATTGAGAGCTGTTTCAGTATTCCGGCGTAAATCTACCGAAATAGCTACAGTTTATTGAGACTGGCCGTTCAGCTATATTCAAGAAGGTTTGTCTAAGTATTTACAAATTCAGCAGATATTTCATACAATATTCAAACAAAAATCACAGCGTTAGTGACCAGGTGAAACAACACAAAATTGAGTAAAATTGCTGACATGTGTATGAAAAACATACTCCATTTAGTTTCACACTCGGCTAAATTAAAGTGTCAGTTTAAACTATAACAAGAGTGGCGACCCATCCTTTAATCCGCATTGTGATGGTAAGCAGTCTGTGATCTATATTTTAATAACACGCCTCGATGGACAACTAATAAGGGCGAAAATTGTGTTAGGGTTCACATTGTTCGGATCGAAGGACCAGAGAAAGCAGGTCCTTTTTGATTAGGTTGCTTTTTTATTTAATTTTATTATTTTTTCGACAATCGACTAGAGTTTTGAGATATACTATGTATTTTTTAATTATCATGATAGAAAAGTTGTTTTTTTACGTGCCTTATTGTCGTGCTTGTGTTAATTGGAGTTATATTATGTAGTAAGTACATAATCGACGTTTATACTTATTCCTAAATAGGTATTATTTTCTTCATGATACTAAAGGAAATTGCTTGTAGAGAAGGCACAAATAAAACAACACCATTTTTAGTCTCTTTTTTGAAATATGTTTGATTACTCTTACTTGAAATAGTCGAGCGCAATAAATAGAGTCAAGCAATTTCCAGTATAAAATATATAGGTACATAACCGTAGCAAAATTAAATGGAACTTTTACTAATAAGATTTAGTGAACATTTTAAAATACATTAGTGAATTATGTAAATGTACAGGGGGTGTAGAAAAATACGAAGTTTTGTTTGAGCAAATCGTTGGAAGCGATTTTCTCATAGGGATTTAACACGGGATCTTTTGCTCAAGCCGTGTACAACTGGAGGAGAATCTCGCTAACGTTTAAACGGTTTTTCTTTATGAGAAATAAAAACTTAAATAATTCATATATAAATATGTACAAGTTACTATAACTTTAAATTAAAATAAAAAAAAATTACTCTCCTTTAGGCGTCGAAGTACTCGTCCGCATCGCTGTCATTGGGCAACGTTCCCAGAAGACTGGCCGCATTGCCACGTTAAATGGTAATGCTTATCTTCTGACCAAAGAAATAGCCAGTTGTTGTTTCACTATAAGGTGATAAAACAGTCGTGTGGTGACAGAAACGTAGAAAACGCATTAAAAGTCACCCTCAGGTTCTTGCTACAGGTGCCCTAAGACACTTCCAAGGTACCTACTATACTAATTGACAGACACCAGGCAGAAGCGCTCTCTAATAAACCTGCCACCTGCCGAATGAGGAGCCACGTGCCGAGATTACGGTCTCTCATACAGCGTGTTTTATATTTCTTTGTATTTTGCAAACAAAGCTTTTGATTTTCGATGTTTACGGAAATTATAAACCTACCAGTTTTAATTTATTAAGTGCCAGTGCCTACAGAAACATCTTAGTGGAGTGCCTGTACACACAGCATACGGCACATATATTTTTTTTAGTTAGGTACCTGAAGAATAAAGGGGATCCTTATCAGTCTCAGTATTCTAAGTAAGAATATTGCAAAAAGACAGTTTCGTATTCGGGTGTACGCTGCCGCCCGCTATGATTCTTTTTAAAAGCTTAAAGCTCATTCAGGATTCGCCTAAATATGCAGCTTTTAAATGAAGTCTTAGAGTCGGTGCGTTTTCATTGTCACACGTTGAGTATGTAAAATTTATTGCTTGTTATGTCAGATAATAATATTTTCTTGTTTTCGATCAAAGTTTGGAGATCTGGTTGACTCTTTTTTTTTAGGGGGAAAATCATCCAAAGACCGTCTTGGGTGAAGCGAGAGGGAGTGTCAGACTCCTACTTACTAAAAACCACGCCGTTCCTACTTCTATTTTAATTTTACGTTGTCCGCAGCTCCGTAGTCTGATTTACACTGGTTCTAGTTTTAGAACCGATGACTGCAAATTCTTCTGACTTAAGACGTTTGTAATTTGAGTAAAAACATACGACCGTAATAGTACAACTTTATTTAGATAGCCCTCAAATTTTTAATAGGGTCAGTAAAGCAGAAGTGGCACTTTAAATGTTGCAGATTTTCCTAAGTTACAGTGACTGTTTTTCACCAGATGGCTGAAACCGGTACCTTGTTCACTAAATAGGTGATGAAAAATCTTCTGACAAAAGCAACAACTCCGTTTGACGTGTCGTATCCACACAATGGGAACAAACTCTTCAAGCATAAGACCCGAGTAGATACGGAGGCAATTTATTAAAGAATTGAATACTCAATTACTGACGATTTGTGACGTTTAAGTGGCGATTGCGCGCCGATAAATTCACTCCAAGCCACTTCTACTTCCAATAAAATGGATATGAACAAGTTTACTTTAAAGCTGTAGATTTTTTTTTGCAATGAACTGATTTTCTTTAGGGTTCGTTTATCTTCTTTTTTATGAATACTATATATGTGTGATAAAAGTTAACCGTACGGTTAACATATGATGTAAAGTTACCCGTGAGGCTCCGGCTCAAAGCAGGAGTAGGAACGGGGTGGTTTTTAGTCAGTAAGAGTCTGACACTCCCTCCCGCCTCACCCACGGCCGGAGAAGCCAGTGTCTGTAGACTTATAAGCAACCCAAATAATGATAGAAATGTATTGAAAGATTGCAAAAAATACTGATAAGAGCTTAAATTCATCATAGCACTGTACTACTACACCTGTAACGATTATTAAGTACCTATGTAACACAAATAAACGATATGTCCTAAACAAAGAGAATTTAAAACCACCAGTACGGTTGTTTCAAATTAAAGAACTCTCATTTCCATAATTGTTATCCAAATTCATTATGTAACTATATTAATTTTATTTAAACAAGTACTTAGTAGTTTACTTGGTATATACCCACAAAACAACGAACTTTGTGTCACAGGTACATATTACATATTTAACGTGCCTCTACAATCCTGAAAACAATGTATAAGCACACGTATCCAGCATTAAAAACATGCAAACGAGAACATTTCCACTTCAATAATGTTAAAACTACCCAATAAGGTGGAATCAACAAAATATTTTACAACCCCGAACCTCTCAATCTAGTTTTCCAAAAACCAACCTTAGTTCAAGGTGGTAAAGTTTATTTTGATTTGGGTATGTAGAAGGCAATCTGTTACTATAAGAGGGTACTAAATAAAATACGTTTTGTATAGCTATTTGTTACATTGAACGAAACATGCAGTTTGCATTGCAAAGGAGGTTCTATTGCTTGTCAGATAGGTACATACATACATGTTACTTTTGGGGTAGATAAAGATGTATTTTATTAGGTATAGGTATATCTGCTTTTCACTTCTTGTATACGATTAATTCGTTAGAATTAGGTATGGATTAAAATGTTAACGAAGAATAAGTCATTCCTTAGTCAGTGTTTATCCTTTAATATAATTAATGTTCAGAAAAATTACGTACCAAAGGACCACATTATTTGGTCCTTATTACCGAAATTTTTAGGGATTATGTACTTAGTAATTAAGATTCTACTTTAGTGCAGGTACGGAAATCTGTAGCGTGGTGTTTGACAGGTCTATGTTCAGCACTGGAGAGATACCGTCTAATGTAGATGATGATACAGTTAATTGACATGAGCACACGTTTTGGCTATTAGTTGCAGTTAGCTCGTGGTCAAGCAATTATCATTGCATTGAGTAATTAAACTGTGATAATTGAACAGGTGGTGCTGTGTGTAATAAAGTGCCGTAAAATCGGGTTTCTTTGACCCTAGAAGTTTTGACTCAGACTTTTAGACCAATAAAAACTAATATACGGTTTTGTTTTTAATTCCTATTAGTTATAGAACTTGGAACAAAGTTACCCCAATGGGTCAAAATAACCCGAACTTATCCGGTAGTGAAAACAGTTTTTGAAGGTGTAGTTTAGAGTCAATTGTAAATTGAATAGGGGTAAATTGTGGGAGTAAATCTGAATTAGTACCACAGAAAAAAATTACTTAGGGCTATGGACACAGAGTAGGTTTATCTGAAGTAATTATAATTACCGAAAACATTATAAAACAATAAATTTTAACAATGGTTACTTTGTGCATAAAAATAAAAAAACCAAAAGCAATAACTAAAACGATTTTAAAATAAAAAGAAATCATAAAACAATTATTTCATTAAAGTTAACAAATAAAAAAAAGCAACACCACACGTTATAAAGATAAACACACACTGCTGTATCTAATTTTACATTCACTAATACGACACACAGACCATGACAGCAGTTGTCATTTAACGAAGTCACTGGATTCGACTCGCTGTGACCGGATCAAAAGACCAGACTATGAGCGTCGTAATGAACGCGAATATACATTTAATTAAACATAGCATTCATACGAAACGCCAATTTTACATGCATTTAACATTAAACCCAATTATAATAACTTTAAAATTACATTTATCTTGAAATGAAACTTAAATAAGCACGTTTTTTTTTTCTGGAACACACCGGTAAACGAGCAGACGTATCACCTGATGGTAAGCCATCGCCGTCACCCATGGACACCTGAAACACCAGAGGTGTTACAAGTGCGTTGCCGGCCTTTGGGGGTTGGGAATTTAAGGGTTGTTGAGCAATCGGCGATTGAGAAAATTGGGAAGGGGGGAATTGGGCCTCCGGTAACCTCACTCATACCACGAAACAAAACGCAAGCGTGGTTTCACGTCGGTTTTCTGTGAGGCCGTGGTATCACTCCGGTCGAATCGGCCCATTCGTGCCGAAGCATGGCTCTCCCACGTCAAAAATTATTATATAAAAAAAATCTAGATGAGGTCGGCATTTCCTAACTGACTACTCTGAGAAGAAATGCCGAAACAAACTCAGAGGTAACTCTTAAAACTGAAATTAATATAAACGCTTTTAAACTCTTTGGAACGCAAAAGTATTATTCATAACGTATACAAAAATAAGTTGCCATGTTTACGCGGCAAAAAGACAATAATTTAGTAAAAAAAAACGTTTAAAAAATAAAACAAGAGATGTTTCGCGCGCTCTGACAAGCACTATCGTTTGTTAAAAGGGTCGTAATTAATATAAAAATAAATTTTATATATTTAAATATATATAATAGATGGAGTTTAAGTGGTTCTCACAAAATATTTGTGTTTTTCGACTAGTGGATTGAGTATGGATTTTCTTGATGAAAAATAAGAAATGAGCATTCATTCAACAAAAAATATAATTGTCTTAATCAAAGTCTTCCTAGGTTCTTCGATTCTGATTCTCAGCTCAATACTGCACCTGGATTTGCCACCAATTTACGGCAACAGGCCGTTTCGTATTATTTCTAATAACGTTTCGAAGTTGCTATGTATTTACATCTAGCATAGTTTGGTTGGTTGTATTTAGTGTAGAACTTACAGCTTACAGGAATTGCAACGACTTTGGCACGTAATGGCGGGCTTGTCCCATAAAAAAAGAAAAAAATCTAGGATACTTTAGTCTCATAATTATTTAAAACCACTAATGAACTACCGTATAAATAAATGTCTTCAACAGAACATTATTATTATATTCTCACGATTAAGCGCACAAACTGAAACAAAAACCAAAGTACAGTTATAGAAAACCATTTAATATAAGTCGAAAGAGGACATAGACATTGCGTATTTTAGTCCAACAAACGGTCGACTGCTAATAATTTACAAAATTGTCTTCGTACACTTTTCTTTGGAACATTTATCGCTTTTTAATGTAGTAGACGACATGGCTATACAGCCAACGGTCACGCGTCATAACACCACTGGACATTCGCTTTTATCTTTTTTTTTATCTGTCATCCATCAAAATATAACGACCGACAAGCGCCAACAGCCTAGATACCGCCTTATTTATGAACGAAGGTCTATGGTCCAATATGAATCGTCGCTTTTTAAAACTAAATGCAATTAGTGTCGCTCTAATTTGACTTAATCATTTAATGTTGCTTTTAAAACTATTATGAAATGAGTGTAGGTGTTTTGCAGACGATTTTCAAGTACTTTAATTAAACAGATTTCATGTTGCGAATTTTGTTTTGTAGGAAAAGTTTAACTGACTTTAGTTTTCGTAAAAGATTTTTTAATTAATTTCAGTCAAATCACTTGCTTGAAAACGGTAATTAAATAAGAAAAAGAAAAAAAAACTATAGCAAATGTAAAAACTACTGAAAAAAAAAACAGATCATTATACAAAAATTAAAACAATATCATCGAAACATTCGAATTTCAAATCGCTGTCAAAAGACCATAATATAGTAGAAATAGACAAACAAAAAAATATTTTAAAACTTTTTTTCGCCACCACAGGCGCTGTCAACAAGTGTGAAGGTGGACAGGGTATGAGTAAAAGATCAGAGAAGCTGGTTTTTGATGTCCCTGATGCATGCACACGTTCAGAAGCCCGACATGACATGTGAGAACTTATAACTCATACCATTTGTCACTTTTAATTGCCACTTGTTCTTGTCGAATGTCTGAAGAAATGTTGTATATTTTATAAATAGTTTATTGTGAAATAAATGTGGTGGCGGTTACGTTCGAAATGTGTTCTGTGGCGCTTACAATTTGTTTGAACTAAGGAGGATTTTGTTTTAGGTTTTTTTTATGGGGTGGTAATGTTATTATGCTTAGTGTTTGTGAATTTGAGCTGGTAACTTTAGAAGCTAGTTATAGTGTGCCAAATACCTACCTTGTTAAGAAAAATTGCATTGCATTGCTTATTTCTTAGTACTTCCCGGTCGATTTCATTACTAAATACGTATAGAAATGCCTAATCGAAGAAAATATTACTTGAAATGAAACTGCTGCATCTCCATCTTACATTTACAACTACTAAACGAACATTTAAATCCTTTGAAATTTAATTTCAGAAACACCTAACCAATAAACTATTTATAGTTAAATCACCTATCCATACAAAACGTCCATCCCTTTCATACTATTTCTATCTCCCTCGCACAAGATACAAAATCCTTAAAGAAATTAAGACATTAAAGATTGCGAGACATTTATGGTGTTCAAACCAGTCATTAATACGTCCATGGCTGGTTTTGCTTTGATCTCCAACTTATTGAGCCGTTAACAGCCGGCATTGGACTGTAAATACTTAAATGACATCCTATTCCGGTCAGTTAGAACGATTATATTGATCCTAAACGTTGGAATATTTATCTGTACATCGCTGCCGCATGTGTTTATTGTTTCTGTATGCGAACGTAAACGTAATGTTAGTTAGATGTTGTGCGTTTTATTGTGTTTCCAGTAATTTTTTACGTTGTTGTTGTTATTATTTATTAAACTTAATATGTTAAAAAATCGTTTCGATATTTTATGTTTGCAGATGTTGCAATAGCCTGTGCCCCACACAGTGTTCTTTTAGTGTGTAACAATTATTAGAAACTGTAGTAATATTGACCCAAAAACTATTAATTTTTGGTCCATCCTTTGAGGTAATACGCACATTATAACAATAGATCACGCTTTCGCCTGGCATGGATAGAGAGTTCTAAATAATACGGCAGAGCCTATTGCTTATATTCACTAGGTATACTTCTAAATTCTTTGCATCTACTGAGTGGCAATTTCATTAATTAATATCTTACCCAACCCAGCAATTAGCTCGCTCGGCTGTCGACCACCTCTAACCACTCGACCACCAAGACAGTCATAGTTCATAGAAGAAATGAGTATAACAATAAATTATAGTCCACATACTCGTGACGCTAACAGTAGCCAAATTCAAATTAGGGTTCCCAATAATAGCTTCGTTTATAACGCAATAAACTAAATATACTTAATGCCTGCTCGTCGGCAAGCCGTCCCGTACGCGCCGTTTGACATACAATTAAAAATGACAGATGACTAGCCGCCATCTTGGTTGCGGCTCAAAGGAGGCCGCGCGAAAAAAAATCCGTTCAACACATTTTTAGCTAGTTAATCTCGATGGATGGATGTTGGGGTGTCAATCATGCGGTTTTAAGAGCGCGTGAAACTTTCTAGTCGTCTATACGTGTCAATTATTTCGCCTTTGATGTATTTACCAATTTTCTAAGGGGTTGTTGGTCCTATAAATTCCTATGTGAGATATAGGAAGGAGGTTTATTTATTTTCTTTTGTATCCGTGGATTAAAATGAAAGCATCCAATCCAGGAAGCGAGTCTAGGTATATGTATATCGATTGTACATAATATTTTATATGATTGATATGATGGATTGATGTTACGCATACCACTATTAGCAAGTAACAGTCAGGTGCTTACAAAAACAGTCATAAACTTGACTGAGTTACCTAATGCGGTCCTTTCATCCGCACATCACCAAAACTAATAATTTATGTATTAAGTAATTTTATTTTCATGCCACACTATTTTTCATCGTAAATATTTTAGTACGCAACTTCCTAAGGGTAAGTTTACCCCTTAAAGATGACTGGAGGCGATATGAGTTACCCTATCTTACCCTCCCTATGAATTTAATAAATAATAAATGTATGTGTAAATAAGGACCGGGAAATGTTATGGAGGTAAATAAGGCTATGTGACGAATCATATTTTCCTTGTTACTTTTAATGGCAGATCATTGGCTGGTGTATTTTTACACGATGCTTATTGGATAGTATAATTGTCGTGTAGGCTATTATTAGATAGACTCTACTTTTCGTTTGAATAATTATAAGTACTAGTATTTTGTGTCGTCAATGCAGTATAGAGATTATTGAACTCTTGTAATTGTAATTTTAGGTTTTTCAGTAAACAAACACATAAGAGTATATTTACATTACCTTTTCTCTAGCATAGTCTCATTTATTAAACTTAATTTTAATAACACTTGTCGGTTAGAACCGGGAATCGAACCCTTCAGAGACAACTCGATAAATGACAATTTATTAAACATTTACTTCCTGTCTATTTATAAATATTTTTGTATATTGATGATATACTTTGATAATGGGGGTTTTTTAATAAAAAATAAAACAAAATATATTATAACTTGAAACTATTTTATGTCAACATCGAATTAAATGTAATGGCAGAACTAATTACAAATATTTACAGCGTTGAGCATTGTATTAGCATATACTTAACTATTTATAATAAAACATAACTGAAAAAGACAAAATAAAAATAATATTATTATGGGCAGCATATTTTATCTTAATTATTATGTTATCGGCTTACTCACGTAACTGTTTGACGATGAACTCGGCTAGTTTCAAGCCATGCTATAGGCTCAAATTGGTTCTCAGTAAGCCGATAACATAATAATAATTGACCGCCATGATTGTCACCGTTGACCAACGTTAGCGGAGGATTTGCCTTCAACAGTTTTCTATTGGCTGTCAAAGACTAAATTTAGTATGTCTCACGAAAGTTATAATCATATTTTATCTTGTTACATTGAAATTATTCCTTACTGTTAAGGAACCATGGTTGTGCTGCCGTGACATACATCAATAATATAAAAATCAAAGCCTTAACTGTTGGTAAGCGCAAATCTCAAGAACAGCTGAACTGATTACGCTAATTCTTATTTTATTGGCTTGATTTTTATGTAAGAAAAAATAAACAAAAATGCGCAGAGAAGGTTCTAAGGCGAAACAAATTTCAGTGAGGTCCGCTAGTTATTTTTATGAAAATAAAATATTAAGAAAAGTTTTGAAAAGGACATTAAGCCTAATTTCATTTCGTCGCTAAGATTCTTATACATCATCAGTATTAAGGGCCTAATTCACCATGTCTGATAAACCCAACAATTTCTGTAAAAACCACTGATGGATAAGATGATGTATTACTTGATTATTTCAGTACAAAATGTATTAAAAAATGTGTCAAACTAACAACTGCTTATTCAGACGTTGTAAAAGGCCCTTTGTATATAAATTAACATAAATTTTAATAGGAACATAATTAGCTCTAAAAGCGTGGGTTCTTTTATTTATTTATTTACATTTATTCTTAATTTTCAGTCGAATTTAATATAAAATAAACAAAAGCGAACATAGGCATTTTTTAATAATTTCTAATTACATTCCTAATGAGTTTTGCTATAGAAAAAAGAAGTAAAATAAGATGTCACAATTCAATTACTTGCGAGAAAGAGATAGGTAACACTAATGTTGGTTTTGTGTGAATACTTAATAAATAAAATATGTTATAAATAATCGCCCGAATAATTACTACTAACGACCGAAAGTACGGCAAAAATCGATTCTTATCCTCATATTTTCGATTGAGATAGTTTATTCATTATAATTTCGGCCGTTAAATATCAATGCAATATTAAATTGCACAATATATAAAAATTGGAATTCAATACCTATCCCAACTTACATTTTCTGGCATCAATATCAAAACCAAAATATAAAATAAATAAACTATAAAACTATTCATTGGCAAGTTATAGGAAATAGCCATAATCATAAATGTTTGGTATATTTACAAACATGATACTTTTATACATAGCTTAGAACTAAATATTTACATTTTCTTATTTATTTTTGGTGTTAATTGCATAACATTTGAGAATGAATTTGAAAAGCTTTTGATTTTTTAATATATGTAATAGATTTGCAAGGACCGATTTATTATCTTCTTAAGAATCAGAAGGACCAGTTTAATTTTATTTTTTAACTAATAAATGATTATCGAACAGAGTTCGTCCTTTCTTTTAGTAGATAAAGCGCATTATCAAATAGAAACATTTTCTATTTTATTTTATGTGAAAAATAACTGAATTACTCATGTAACAGAATTCATTGGCGAAAAGAAGTCTTTTATTTTTTCTTGGTCCTTCGGTCCGATCGCATCTGGTTTTGGTCCTTTTGCATAATACTAATTTAGGTATCTTTATTAACAGACAAATTATATTTTGAGATCATTCTGTGCAAAAGCAGAAAACAAATGCAAAATATGAATCAGCATTATAAAAAATGAAAGCAAAGTAGACGTGTATTCTTTGATTAAAATAAAGAATATTGATGAACGATTTGACATTCGTGTACTATCCTCAACGGTTATAGCGTAATATTAAACAATAGTAGGTATGGTCCTTTCTCGAATAAAAGAACTGTCAAATAAAAAGAGTTTCATTTAAATACGACTGTTAGTTTACGAGATAGGCGCGAATAAACAAAAAAGTAGCAATTCTGTTCTCTAACATTAATAGCATAAATTGATTCGTTTCTTCATAGTAGTCTAAACGTTGGCACTTACATTAAAGTTATTTAAATACATACGATAATAAACCTTATTTCTCTTATTAATACGTATCACAATCGATTCATAAAGTTACCTTAAATAAATTGCACTATTATAATACATTTTCGTCACAATTTCACACTGTAATCTGTTCACGGATGTTCTTATTATTGGAATTTGAAATTGATTTCCTTTGAAATACAGTTCAAATTGCTTTTGCACTCTTATAATATGTGTTATTTGAATTCATATTATTATAGGAACGTTTAAATGAAGAACAAAAAACCAATTGATTTGTTCAGAATGCCTAATTGTATATTTCAGTGCTTAGGTACTTACTTTTTTATATCACTCATAGTTCCGGGTCTAAAAATGATATTTGCAAATGTAGGAACCAAAAGAGCATTGATACCTACATTGAAATTAATGTTTAAAAAGTTTAACAGATTCTATTTTTGAACGGATTCATCGTTAATTGGACTGGCTGCAATAACCACCCCTTATTTTTGACCAAATACTGGTGCACAGCCGTGAACAGACTACAGTATCCAACATAACCTCACAAAACACTGAAAAGTTCTCACTAATTGGATAGTCCACAACTATTCTCGTTTTCTTTCTCGACCCTAGGATCTTGGGACCCTGGTCGTTGCCACAATCACGTGTGAGAGTGTCCCAGGCTACCGTGAGAGTGATGGTGGTTGGCTGCAAGGTGATGGAAGTAGGGGGCGTAAGGACCAGGCCCCGTGAAGGGGTATGGGACCCCGTGGGAGTACAACAGGCCCCCAGGGTAGGGCCCCGATGGGAAGCCCCCAGCCGAAGGTGGTGGAACCGTTGGACTGTTGACATCCATTCCCGGATTCTGCTTTTTCCATTTCGTGCGACGATTTTGGAACCAGATTTTGACCTGTGGAAAAGAATTTGGTTAGAAGAAAATAGTAAATAGTGGAATGGTTGGGTTTCACATTATTATGTGTTTACTAATTTACCTAAAACTAACCAATAGTTACTATTTTTAATTTCTAATGGTTGTGCAACAATTTTCCGCGGTTTAATTCAAACTCACGAATTTCAATTTATCAAGTCTTAATAAAAAAAACAACTTCAAAATATTTCAGAATTCTACAGGAACATTGATGTTTGAAAAAAACAAGAAGGGAATTAGAAAACTGCTGTTGTTATGAAACTAACTGGTATAACAGTAACATAAAGAAATTGTTAATATTATTTATACTCAAATGATAGTCTTCACAATCTTACCTGTGTCTCAGTGAGACTCAAGCTCAGCGCCAGATTGAGCCTCTCACAGACGGACAGATACCTCGTCGTCTTAAACTTATTCTCCAGAGAAACCAGCTGCTCATAAGTAAACGCAGTTCTTGCTCTCCTAGGCTTCGTACCACCTTTGGAGTCTCTTGAGGAACTGCTCTTGCCTTTCTTTGAGCTAGAACTTGTGGGGCTCTTAGGGTCCCCGTTTTCGTCCAAATCTGATTGAGTGAGGATGTCATCGTCAAGGTTCGAGGTCTGGTCATCCGTTTCCACTTCGTCTGCTTCGATGTCTGAGTGTTGCAAGTGGTCTTTTACTGTAACAAAGAGAAGATTGTTTTAAGTCAAAAGTCAAAATTATTTATTCCAGTTAAACATATACTTAGGTACTTTTAAAGGTTAACAAAGAGAGAAATAAATAATAGTCTGTCAGTCTGTCCGTCAGTGAAGCTAAGTAAGAGAGTAGTAAAGTTAAATATAAGTCGTTTAGTCTCCTGGATGTATTTCAATCTCGCCATAAAGTCTTCATAAATAAGAACGCATCATTTCTCATAATTAACTAAACTTTTTAAATACTCATTCACGAACTCTCAACACTTAACAGCTGATGCTATACAAATATAACACTTTTATAGTTTCCTCATAACGCCATTTTCATAAAAAATATTCATGTTTTTCAGATGATATAATGGACATTTCCGTTTCCTTCTCCGTCGGCGCGCGCAGCTAGTGTTGCCAATGCGAAATAGTTTTAAAACGGCTATTAATTTTTAATGTGGTAACATTGGTAAGAAATTCGAAGTCCGGAAACATTAAAAAATAATTTATGGCTGGATAGTTTTGTGTTTAGTGAAATGACTAAAATGCGAAATTTAATGGTGGACAGGATGTATAAATATTAGCAAAATTGGGCGTTTGTTTTATAGCGTTTAGTTTTACGTTTCGGATGTTTAGAATGGGTTAGTGATTGGTGATACGGTCAATTTACGTTGGGAGAGAGATATTTTTTGATACTTAAACTATCTGCTAATATTTTTAGTCTGTGGCGGTGACGATGTAACGAGTTTATGAGAGTTGGGGAGAGTATAATAGATGATAAACAGCAGGATGTGAGTTCCAGTATCGTGGAACATAAACCTAGACACGGCAGTTATAATATTTGCAACAAATTAAATCGCAGATGTTAAAGTATTTATTTACGTTGCTATGTAATAAAACATTGGGAACTAGGATTAGTAAACTAGGTATGAATTTATTGATCATAATAATTATTTTTATAATAGAACGGCTATGATTACTGAACAGATTTTGTGATGGCTCTAGATCAAGTCCTATTCTACTAATATTGGTGTTTAAAAATTCTATATAAGTTCATTTTATACGATATTTAAGGATCAGTCGATCCCATAAATTTTTCTTAGTTATATTAAACGATAATTTATTGATATTTTTTATATTGATTTTAGTATACATACACTGTGTCGTATGTCATATACCTAATTACCTTTCCTGCCACTAATAAGAAATTCCAATAGGAATATGTAGTACCTTTGTACTTCAATTTTTATATTATCTATTGTCTTCTGTGTTATATGTGTGTACATAAAATAATAAATAAATAAATAATTACCCGATATCAAAAATAATTTCATTGTATGAGGTAACAATATAACGTATCTCAATAATTGAATGTAACGAATCCATACCGCGGACTTTGTCTTTATAAAAAAATGCTGATACATAAATACCAATACATGATCAAAATATGTCTTCCTACAAATTTTTTATTTATTTAATATGTTAACACGGTTTAAAAGACCAATTACATTAACACACACAAAATATGGAATTATAAAAATAAAATTGAAATAAAATGAGGAAAAACATAAAAAAACAACACTATAAAATTGGTAAAGCAAAAACAAAAAAAAAAAAACAATCAATAATATATACGGTACCATTGCACAATACACGTAAGGCAACGAAAAGAAAAACAAAACATTTCTAGACACTATAGGCTTTCGCAAAAGCTTAGGCAGACCCTTTTAATTGTTTTAAGCTCATCCACGAATAGATCACAGTCAGGGTAGGCTTCCATGAGGCTATTGAGCGCGGACAGGACACGAGGAATAGGGGAGGATGCCCTGGCCACGGTACGACATGCGGGCACAGATAGCAGACGGTGCCTGCGAGCGCGTATGTAGTTGTTAGGAGCATAGAGTCGAACCAGTTCATTGTGAAGGTCAGGAGCATCAATTATCCCTCTGTAGATTTTAAGCGCGATGTGGAGTTGGTTAAAGTTTCTTCTAGTATCCAACATATTAAAACCTAGACATCCTACAAGGTACTTTGTCGGATACATGTATGGATAGTACCCCAGAGAACATTTGTAGAGAAACCTCAAAAATTTCTTCTGTACTTTTTCAAGCATGAGTGAATAAGACGCCTCGTATGGACTCCAAACGCATGAGCTGGCCTCCAGCTTGCTTCTGACTAGCGTATTATACAGGAGTCTTATCACTTGTGTATTCTTGAAATCTTTTGAGTTTCTTAATACGAATCCAAGTCTTTTAAATGACTCTTTGGCAACAGTGGCAATGTGATCATGAAATGTCAACTTCTGATCGAAGATGACACCCAGGTCCCTCATATTTGATGATCTGGTTATAGGTATGCCATTGATTCTATAATCAAAGGTAACAAGGTGTCGCCTCCGACCAAAAGTCATGACATAACACTTAGTAGGATTGAATTCCATTTTGTTTGCGACTCCCCAATCGTACACTCGGTCTATGTCCCTCTGAACAGCCTCGCAATCTGATATGCTGTTGACACAAGTGTAGAGTTTAAGGTCATCAGCATACAAAAGACATTCTGCGTATTGGGGAACATCCGGGAGATCATTTATCATCAAAAGGAATAGTAAGGGGCCAAGAATTGAACCTTGACTTACACCGGATCGCGTATGGTAAGTACTGGACTCATAAATACCCAACCTTACATACTGTTGGCGGTCACGAAGGTAGTCGGCCAGTAAAAGCAGAAGGCTAGGGCAGATACCTATGGCATTAAGTTTCGCGAGCAGGATATCATTGTTGACGCGGTCAAATGCCTTCCGAAAGTCGAAATATAGAACATCAACCTGTTGACGTCGGTCAAGTTGTGATGAAATATACTCTGTCAAAGTCAACAGGTTAGATTCCACAGATCTCCTACATCTAAACCCATGTTGAGCGTTACTGAGATGTTTTTCAACTTGTTTGTATATAAGTTTATGAAGCACGTTTTCGAATACCTTGGCTGGTGATGACAAAATAGCAATCGGCCGGAATTCCTCCACGGTTGTCTTGTCCGACGTTTTAGGTATAGGAGTTACGCGGGAGACTTTCCACTGGATGGGATAAAATCCTGTCTTAAGTGACAGGTTAAATATGTGGCATAAAGGAGAGATGAATGAGTACTTCAGATGCTTTAGAATAGTGGGTGGCATACTATCCGGGCCTACGGAACTACTGACTTTTAGTTTATTTAACCCATCTAAAACATCCTTAGAGGAGAACTGAAAGATATTAATATAATTACTATTTTTACTAATGTCTGAAGTTTCGATATTAGTGACATTTAATATTGGTATATCTGGCAAAAATACACTGGCAAAAAATTTAGCAAAAACCTCCGCGGCAGCAGCACCGCTGTAACTTTCGCCGCAGTAGCTCACCGACGGTTCAAACCCTCCCTTGGATCTCAAACTGCATATATGTCGCCAGAACTCGCGCGGGTTGACCCTTATATTATTCTCCACGCGTTTAATATACGTCTGATACGCAGTAGCAACACGATGTTTTAAGCTACATCGAAGATCAGAGAAGGTTTTGTAATGTTCAAGGCATTTAGAGCGTTTCCAAGCAGCGTGCAATGCGAGCTTACGCTTGATATCTTGGATTATATCAGACGTGAACCATACGGGGTACCGTTCAGCTACTCTCCCAGAACGACGCTTCTTGGGCATGCAGGCATCAAAAGTGTCGTATATAATTTGATAGAAGGCATTCACCGCATCAGCAACGCTAACGGCTCGCAGAACAGAATCCCAAGATGTCTCTGATAGTAACGAATACAGTTGCACGTAGTCACACTTATAAAAGTTCCAATCTCTTGCAGGGTTGATGTTGCTAGGGTCCATAACATTCGAACAAAGAACTGATTCAACTCTTACCTCCACATCCAACGGAGGATGATACGCATCCGGCTGAACAATACCATCAATCCCAGACACAAACACCTCGTGGAAACCTTCCCGGACTAATATGACATCCAACTTTCCACCATGAACATTAAAGATATCATTCTTGTCAACTAAACAACAAAATGACAAGAAGTAGCAGTAATAATTAATAATATTATTTGATGCACTATTTAGGTTAAGATCCCCCATTATAAGAACAAAACCCTTAAAGTCCTGTATGAAGCCCTCGGTTTTGCAAAACCAACGCATATATTCCTCATCACCAGCACTGGGTTTGATGTACACAACACACACTAAGAATGCGAGACCATGCCACACAAACGACGCCCACAAATCCTCGCCGCATTCAGTTTCATATTCTCGTCTCCTGCGGAGCACGAGAGGGGTTCGCGCCGCCAGCAGGACGCCTCCACAAGGCGCATTTCTGTCTCGGCGCAGGATACACCAGTCACCACCTTCGAGCTCGGAATCTAGGACTGAAGAGTCCAGAAAAGTTTCAGTGACAGCAACAAGGCTTTGCTCCAACAAGGATAAGTGGTTGCGCCACGTTGCTAGCTTCGTCTTTAGACCTCGTACATTTTGGTAGCAAGCATGAAGAGTTATGTTCTTTTTATGCGGAAGTTGATTCACGAAAGGGCTCACGAACAGGCGGATTCTGTAGTTCGCCTATTTTAGAAGTTGGGCTGCTCCTTTTGTAATTTATCCAAGGCTTTATTCTAGCATTCAATGGCCAGATCTCGGCAGAATAAATACTGGCGTAAGATTCAACTGGGACACCGATTTTATAAGATTTATAATCCCCACGGGCATTTAACTCTTCAACTGTACATTTAGTAGTAGGATATAACTGAGAGAGGTATTCGCGAACTTCATCAATATCGGAGGCCATATTCCAGAGGTGAAAGTATTTACGTATTTCTACAGCCTTTACCTTAATCGATTGAGGATCAGCAGTCCCATGCAATGGTTGGTGACGCCGCTTAGAGCTACGCTTTTTAACTTCAGTCCACTCTCCGTCAGCATCAGTGTCACATTCCTGACTAGGGACAGTAAAGACTGAGTGATCCAGTGTTTGACTTGTAGGTTTCGCGTCTATAAATTTGGGTTGTTGGGAACTTTGCCGGAGATGCTGAGAATTGTCTACCTTTTGCACAGGCTGCTGTTTGACTGTAGTTGGTTTGGTTGATGTTAACTTCGTGCTGCAAGAATTGAGTTTGCGCACATCTCGCGGGGCCGCGGACTGGATATCTGGTTTCTCATACTTTTCAAGCTTCGCATTCAAAGTAGTGGAGTTAGCAACTATTGTCCAAAAATTAATAGATGTACAAAACTTTCTAATAAATATTATTTCAGCTCATCCCTCTATATCGACTGAGAATAATTCTCACATTAAACAACAAATAAATAAACCGCCCTATTGGAAAACACACTAATAAGAAAACGGCCTAATTACAAACGACATAAACGGCAAATTGTTTCAAGCGAAAACTGTCAATAAAACGAAGTAGTTAAGGTTTAAATTACGATGTATGGGAGAGTCGTTAAAGATGTTTCTGCTAAGGGTTGTGCACCACGTACTAGAAGCTATAAAATAAGGAGCAGATGGCGTGACGATGGATATATTATTGGTGCGCATGCGACGCTTGTTGGCCGAATTAAATACGTGGCGTTAGGTTTGGTTAGATAGGCAGCTAATTAATTTCATGATTTTGGGTTGTTTCTTACTTTTAATGTGTTTATTACCTAAATAGAGTAATAAAACAAGATTTTGTTTAGTTAATTTTTAAGGTTTACAAAATATTTTGTTACCTAATTTTCATTTTAAACCATTGCCAATGATATATCATCCATATCCATCAACTATGGATAATTTCCATCATTTCGGTTGGTACATACTTTCAGTATTATGTACCTTTTGACACAACAGTCAAGAAGGGTAATGTTTATTTTCTTCTTTCTAATCTGCTCGCTTATGTTTTTACCATCAATTCAAATCCAAAAATTCAAATAATTAGCATCAATTCCTTCAATCAAAATACTGTCACTAATAAACAAAACACTACTAAACAACCCTAACTTTATATAGCAAAGCCTCGCATCCCATCGCTTCCTACACCAACTGTGCTACAACCCTGCACAGTCCTGAACAAATAAATCGCATAGTTTAAAGAGATCATTTGTCTGTCGGTACTAGCTGGCTGCGAAGCCGACATACCTTGTTAATTGACTGCCGGCACAAAAAGTACCACAACACTAATAGACAGCTATGGCTTAATTAATTCCAGTGCCGTTTTTAAAATGGCCGCTGATTTACGAGCCGGCTTGTTGGTAGTTGATATAGTTTAGTGTACTGATAAAGTATTACTTACTTATAAATGGTAGACATATTTTTCATAATTTCCCAACTTTTCCTGCGGAAGTTTGAGCATTAATCGCCATGCTTGTTCAATGCGAGTTGGTGATTTCAAACTTTAGAAAAAATTACTCGTCAAAGTAAAGAAATTACACGTCATCATTATTATACTACTTTTTATTCTATGGTTGGCATGGTGACGGGGCAACCGACTGCTGCGCAATGTGTAGCAGGTTCGATTCCCGCATAGACAACTCCTTGTGTGACCTACAAATTGTCGTTTCGGGTTCGGGTGTCATGTGTATCTGCATTTGTATGTTTGTAAACGCATCAACGACATATGAGAAAATGCTAGTGTGAGGCAACGTTTATTTAGAAGAAAAAATAAAGAAAATACTTATAAGCGAATCGGAACGCCGCCGCAACGCAAGCTTCCTAGTGACATCCAACTACAACATTTTTTTGTAGGTACATTAAAGTCAAAGTCAAAGCATTTATTTCAATTAATCCTCAATTAGGCACTTTTGAAACGTCAAATTGAATTGTCCGTCAATCTGTCAGTGAAGCTAGGTGTACATACACCTCATACACACAACATAACGAATAAATATATACAATGTTTACAAACACGTGACGTCACAACAGGCGTGGAGTTGTCGACAGCACCCCAGTTGTTGGGCCGCAAAGCCAGGGCTTATGTTGCGGCCCGATACACGGGTGCAAAGCTAATGTATGTTGTATTGTATGCCACGTATGTATGTATATGTTGCGTATCGTATGGTGGGGGAAATGTAATGTGTCGTTTTTGTAATAGTGACGACAAAGTGCAATATTAAATCACCTCCACTCTTCTTGCGGGTGTTTTAAGAGCTGAGTAAGGTCTTTTTTAAGAGGAAAAAATCATCCAATGACTTCTCCCGCCTAAGGTGAGACGAGGAGTGTAAGACTCTTACTGACTAAAAACCAGCCCGTGCCTTCTTCTGCCCTTCGAGCTGGAACCCCAGTAAGCCCGCTAGGTAGTCCGCAACTCCGGATGGACTAAAGGTCTAAGCTTAAGAGCTAGTAAAAAGCTACCTGTATTTAATTGACCAGATCGTGATTTTTGAATGTTGAGGTCCTATACATACATGATATTCCGGTGTTGCGGACTACCTAACGGGTTTACCGAGGCTCCGGCTCGAATAGAAGGAGTAGGAACGTTGTGGTTTTAAGCCAGTAAGAGTCTGACACTCCCTCTCACCTCGCCCAAGGCGAGAGAAGTCATAGGATGATTCCCCCCCCCCTCAAAAAGAAAACGTCATCTATTTCCATCTAGGTGTGTAAATATGAAAAGAAAGTACATTTTTAACCGTAACTTTTCAATCTTTCATAACTACAGATATATAACTACCTATCTTATCATAAAGTAATTAATAAGTCACAGTTTCCCCTACACAATACAATCAAAGGGAATCTTTGAAAAATCCTAATTAAATAATCATTATTCTGTAACAATAGCAATCGTTCTTCCCTGGTGGGTGTACAAGGGTGCCACATTCTCGCAAGCCTCCCCAAATCCCGCCGAGGAAAGGCACTTGTAATCGAGAGAGCTTTATTAATTACAAACTTAGACCGCAACCCCATACCCTCTACACACCCTAACCATCCAAAAATCAACGCATTACCATCCTTAATACCTGTTTACTAAGGTTAAAAATCCCATAACGGATCCCCATTAACCCAACCCAGTCTTATCTCTTGGGCGTAAGCGTCAACAGTGAGGTGGATATAATTCGAAGGATTTTGAACTTAATGTAGTGATGTCGAAGGTCGTTGTTCGTTTGGTGGTTGTGTTCAAAAGGAGTTCATCAATTTGTTAAATGAAGAAAATGGAGATGTGTAATTTTGGAAGGCTGCTTGCTCGGTTGGGTCCGTAATGTGTGTCTAGTGCCGTGATGGGAGCGTGTAACGTTTTTAGTTAACTAGCTTAAGATTAGAACGTCTTTAGAGCAGGTTAACGGTTTCCAAAATGGCGGCTGTGACATTCTGATTTAGTTTGGCATGTGAAGAAAATCAAAACGAAGATTTTTTAGAAGCAGCCTAGCAGGTAAGTTGTAAGTAAAGGACTATAGATATTATACCACAAAGATCTTGAACTAACAAGACACCCAACATTTTGATTATTTTGAAAAGTTCAAATCTACAAATTGTAAATAAGTCTTCATACTAGAGCGACTTAAAATTATTAATCCTAAGTGCTAATAGCTCTATGCGTGGAGTTTCATGTCATTAACATCATTAAGTACGCTTTTACCACCTGAGTAATCTTTTCAACCTTTGTTAAGCTCTAAACATTTTAAGCTGCCTTAGTACCTGAATATTTGAACACCCAAGACCAAAAATTGGAGCCACAACAACACTTGTAAACATTTTTGAGAACTTTAGTAATGTGCACCTCTGCCTACCCCTTTGGGGATAAAAGGCGTGACGTTGCAATATAGCAACGAATATAGCTATTCATTGCTATAATACCAAAATACCTACCTACCTGTACTTACTAAAAGGTTAAATTTCACCCCTTACTTTATATTCACAACAAGCGTTTGGGAATTTTCACGTAATTTCAGTGGCGTAATTAAAAAGTCACCGGGAACAGTGTTGCCAACATAAAGCTCCTCGTTAACACCGCTTGCGACACTTCCGGCTTCCGCTTACAACAATCATGGCCGCCTCGACTAAAATTTCCGACGTTTCCGCACGGATATTCACTTAATTGATTTTTCTTTTCTTGTTGAAATTCTAGATTAAGTATTTAATAGTAATTTTATACTTTAATGGTTCCATTTTTTGTGTTTTGGAAATTAATTTCTTATGCAGTTAGTGAGTTTACTGCCAAACCGTTGCTTTGAAATCGTAGTTACACTTCTTTTGCAATTTTTCGTAATCTATTATCCATCATAAGACTGGAATATCTTGTTTTTAGCGTTACCCGCGCATTGAATCAAGCTATAATTTTACTGTAACTCAGGTATTTATTTTCCAAGGTGTACAACGTTACAATAAAGCTTTGTATTCTTATTGTGCCACTCAAATAAAGTATATAAGTAGATATGTAGTTAACAAAAGATAAGTAATTGAACTTTCAGTATAGGTAGGTTTAAGAAATGGGAAAAACAGGTGCGGTACCAGAAAATAGACATGGTATCAAAATTATACATGGTTCCAAAAACAGACGTGGTACCAAAAGGCGAAAACCAAGGAAAATTCTAAATACCAATTTTAAAATTCTGGTTATTTTAAAAAACGTACCTTAACAATATGACACTATTTCCAAAATAAATTATCATGATTGTACAAATTAGGTACCAAAAATAAACACAAAAACCAGAACTTAAATGCCTAAAAGACCAAACAAGCAACTCATACTAAACCTGACTTACAAAAATAGACCATGAAACGATCAAAACAAATGGTATAATATACCATAGACGCGTTCGACTGCACCGTCCGGCGCGTCCGACCGGACCTAAAGGACCGAAAAATAAGCCAATCCTAACCCTAAACGCTTCCAAAATTTATGTCCGCCTCTTGACCCTCGCAACGCCTTATTCACCTTTTATTTTTATTTGAGTGAGCAAGGAACAAATCTTAGCGTAAAAGGGATAATAAAATAATCGTTAGATTCGTTTAGACGACTCTAATTTCACGGATTGCTGCGCAAAGGGACGTTCGCAATATAGGGTTGATTCTGTCTCGTTTACCCTCGTACGGGGTTTGTATCTCTGTCTCTGTCCCTCGCCGTCCAATCGCCGCGAGTGAGTTGCACAAGTTGCAGACTTGGTTCTCTTATTTTTCCCTGTTTGCGGGTTTGTATAGGAAGTTTTTTCCACGGCGGAAATGTTTTAACAAGTTCGGTCGATGTTCGATGGTTTATTTTGAAGTTTATATGTATATCTAACATTTGAATATACTAACATTGAATAGATACTAGGAACATAACCATAATATCAAAACTATAGTCTAATCCTAATCCCTCCTTATTCCCGCTACTCAAATCAATTGCTCAAAATGGCAATTCCGCGTTATTCACAGTGCCGCGCAAATCGCGTAAAAGCCGCCTCCGTAATAGATCAATGGCTATCGAGCATCTCATCTAAATAGGACGGCCATCAAACCGGCCTTAAGGTCCCCGTGCGCGGAGTTTACGCTTGACTCGATATTTAGGGGTTGACAATGAATCATAATGTTTGATATAAATAAGTAGATAGATAGGCTAGATATAAGGAATAGGTAGTACAGCATATTTTGTTGGATGTTATAAATAAGCTTATTGCCTTACACCGTAGGTGCACGATCCCAGACGCTATGCTTAAGATTTTTAAGACCATGGCAACCTAATTATTATGTAAGTTGTGTCCGATCCGGGAATCGAACCTGAGGTATTTCAATCACGTATGTATTGCAGAAATAGAACTTCAATTGCATTTAATAACAAATTTCCTTTTCTATTTTTTTTTAAACTCATAGTGTAGAGTTAACTCACGACGTACTCGTATAGACAAAATGTGGTCACGGATCCTATACGCGACGTGCCTCCAATATAGTTAGCTCTACATTTATTTTTAACTGTTTCTCTTAAACTCTATCAAAAGATCCGCAGCCTCTCGTGTCTCTATGTAGAGCACAAAAAATATGGCAAATAGCTTTTTAGTTTAGTGCTTTTTTTTTAAATCGTTTAATGCTTTGTTGTAAAGCTTTTGCGTACCTATAGGTGTTCTGTCTGCATTGTTGGTTTCTGTTTCGATTATCATACGCTGTATGTACCCTTTTTTTTGAGGGGGGGAAATCATCGAATAACTTCTCCCGCCTTGGGCGAAGCGAGAGTGTCAGACTCTTACTGACTAAAAACCAACCCGTCCCTACTCCTGCTTTTCGAGCCGGAGCCCCGGTAAACCCGCTAGGTAGTCCGTAGCTCCGGATCAGGCATCAGCCCTACTGAGCCCCATCTGTGGTGGTCTGATGGCTCTTTGAGGCGCACGCAGAACGCGACGCGTCGCACGCACGGCCTGTCTGTATACCAAATTTTATCAAAATCCGTTCAGTAGTTTCAGCGTAATTTACGGACTTACATCCAAAAGAACAAACTTTGATATTTATAATATTAATGTGATAAGTAAACTAACTAGCTTCTGTCAACGGCTTTGGTCGCGTTCCCGTAGGAAAAATTATCCTATGTGTTATTTCAGACCATAATCAACCTCTGTTCTAAATTTCAATCACAATCCCTTCAGCCATTTTAACAAACAAATGTACAAACTTTCGCATTCATAATAATATTAATATTTTCGGTCCACAGCTCCGGTTACAATACCTTTTCGAACCTACTCGAAACCTACAGACCTACGCTTGTAAAATCAAATCATGAGCGTGAGAAGAAAATATCTATTTTATTCTCACGCACATCTTTCAGGCGGCGGATTTTTGTACATAAGGACCGACAGCTATATGCCTAGATTGCCTTTTGATTTTGAACCCACACAAATTTAATCCCCGAAGGAATTAATAGAAGTGCTCACAGTCAGTGCCAATAAGGCAAATGAAAAGCTGAACCTATCACAATGCACCGGATATATACTTAGCCGTATTCAATTACTTTGCCCGTAAATTCAACAAACAAAGTAGATATACTAATGACAATTCACACAAAAAGCGAAACACATTGCACAAAGAATTTCAACTCATTATTTCAGTTAAACAGGTACACCTGTTTTATATTAAAGTACGTGCGTATTTAATTCCCCCAAATTGGTCACACTAAGCGCCTCTGAATAGCCCAATGATCCTAGCCAAAATGACCGCCGACGCTAAAATTCTAGAATTAATTGTTTCCAAAATAGCATTTTTTATTCGCAACGCTTTTTAGACAAATTTTAACCATTTAAGGAACAAAAACACTTATAAGTGGTGATACAACAAAAACATTTTCTATTTTGCAACACTCAATCTGTTTGTTACGTTTTTTTTTATTTGACACTTCGTTCGAAATTCAAAACTGATGAAACTAACTGGCCATTTTGTTTTTATTGCATTATTTTGTTGCTGTTTAATTTTTACATTAAAGGCTTTTACATAAAAACTCTATGCTTCATTTTATATTTAAGAATGTTGCTTTGATTAATAAGTGGTGTGAATAATGTGGTGGTGCTCAGTAATATACGGAAAAAATATACTTAAGTGAAGTAAAAAAGAAAAATTCTAAATTATATTTGAGAATGAATAAAGATCATCTATCATCAAAAGTAATCAAACTACAAAACAAAATAACAACTACAATACAAAACAAAACAAAATCTAAAAAAAACAAATATTAACTGCATATGTAACCTCGAAAATTTCTATCAATATCTATAAAAATACACAATTGCATGTTTGTTAACACATTCATGAGACAGGACAAAATCCTAGAAGCAACGATTCAAAGAAAAAAGAAAGAATTGACAGAAAATCCTTAGATCATAAAAAAAATTAAATGAAAAACTCAACAATCATCATATTAAATATTTTATCGTCAACTTATAACTTAAGTTTACATATTCTTTAAAAATCTTAGAGTGGGGCAACGATTTTTTATACAATGAGAGAAATTACAGAAAATCCTTAGATCATAAAAAAAATTAAATGAAAAACTCGACAATCATCATTTAATTTTAACATCAACTTACAACTAAAGTTTATTTTAGCACGTATCTTTAGCACCTAAAGTAGGTACACAAGAAATGTAGGTACATTCAATAAACAAGGTACCTCCCAGTACTAGCTATAGCTCAGCTTCCCATCCAACCCTAAGCCGACGGCTTGTTACGGCTTAACCCAACGATGTAGCGCCCAACCCTCGCACGCTACCCCTACATCACAGTCACTCAGTTTGAGGATTTATTCTTATGGCATTCAATAAAACCTAGAAAGCATGTTTCAATCTGTTTTGAAAAACATTTAATGGGGTTTTTAATTGAAATCTGTATCATTATTAACTGTAGCTTCACGTATATAAAAAAATTGGATGTTTATTATTGTTTAATTACATTTTCTTTTAAACTTTTTCAGCTAGACTATTCGGTAATGAAAGAAATGCAATTTGCATGTCATTGGTCGAGATTCTTCTCTCACCCAATGACGACCGCGAGCCTACATGGAATGTTTTAAAATTACCCATTACTGAATTATTTTCCACAAAGCCCTAAATTAGCCAAATCGGTGTAGTGCTTCTCAAGTTTTAATGAGATTAGTGTTCAGCGATGATTTTTGTACACACACACACACACGCTTATAACGTAAGTACAACTCAAAGGCATAAGTGTTTTTACAGTCTGGGTAACCAACCTTGCTTTTAAGTTACGAGCTATGTTAGTTTTTTTTATAATAACTAACGTGAGACAAGCATACTGAATTAGGTTACTAAAAAAAAAGTTATTTCACTAATTAATTAATAATTTGAGAAAAGCTCTATTAATTTCGAGTCACAGAGTAACTCTTCTTCATGAATAAGCATGCGCGGACGCGGCGACGTCGTGCGGCCTACATTTTTTTTTTTGTAACAGGTACCAACATGTAATACAGTAGCAACATGGCCTACGGGCCTACTGATGTTATTTAATGAGTTACCTACTATCTCGTTCCCCAATGACAGCGATGCGGACGAGTACTTCGACGCCTAACGAGAATTTTTATTTCATTTTTACTTTATTTTAGTTTTTATTCCGTTTTTTTTAAGTATTTTTAAGTTGTAAATAATGTGTAAGTAATTATAGATTACATTAACTCGTATTAAATTATGTTTCTTTTTTCTCATGTAAAGAAAAAATTTTGCTAAGCGTCAGGGTAATCTAAGGGTTGTACCTACTTATATCTACACCTCAATTTACAAACTCTCTTTAATTATTTATATAAGGCTAATAGAAGTTCCTAATGATGAAGAGTCATACATTGTTCACTGACATCCGCCCACCACGACCAGATTCCGGGGCTGCGGACTACCTAGCGGGTTTACCGGGGCTCCGGCTCGACAAGCAGGAGTAGGAACGGGGTGGTTTTTAGTCAGTAAGAGTCTGACACTCCCTCTCGCTGCGCCGAAGGCGCCGAAGTCATTGGATGTTATTAAATCCTCAAAAAAAAAAAACAAAAAACAATAGTTTATAAACCCATTGTCAGACTTCTTGTGTTTCTAAATAGTGATAATATTACATGAGTATTAATCGTATGCTATTTACTCAGAATATTCTAAAAATAACACATAATAAACAAGTACTGATTGAAAAACAATAAGCCGTTATTTGGTTTCAAGACGAGCGCCGTGATTGGTGGCTTTATCTCCGGTGCAACCAATTGAATTCGTTGTATTGTCGCGCTGATTAGTAAAGGGTTAATCAGGCTATTTCTTTGAAACAGCGCTATATAGACTATAGAGCATTGCGACGATATTATTTTATAAGCCTTAAAATTTCACTGCACTAAGTACAGTGACATTTTAAAGCTTTTTATCTTAAAAAGCTGTTCTTTTTCTTTTGTTCTTAGTCGCTGAAGAAACCAATAGCTGTTTATATAATAACAATTATGAAGTCAAGATTACCATAACTAGCTTTCTCTAATCGCTTTCTCACTAATGATAGGTTTATCTTCATATCATTTTAATCAATGAAAAATTTATTTAAATACTCATAAATTATAATTTAATTTGGTTATTGGCTATGTAAAGTTTAGTGTTGTTTTAAATAGGTACATATTTAGGTAAGGATCTAATAGAATCTTCTAGCCTTACATAAAAAAACACTGAAGTTATCTAAAGCCGAGACAAGCCCAGCACTCACCGGAGTCACTGTCATCCCTGTCGTAGTGCGGTCGCCAGTACTGCTCGTCGTACCGCAGCGGCACCTCCGAGCGGCCGGTGAACTTCGTGGGGTCCAGGATGTTCTCCACGGAGAACGCGATGGCCGGCCTGTCGGGCGGCCGGGTCAGCCCCAACCGCCGCGTCAGGTCCACGGGCGCGGCCTCCTCCACCCCCACCACATCAACCTCGCCGTTGGCCTCAGTCTCCCCTTCGGCCTCGTCCTCGGCCTTATCCCGACGCTCCTCCGATCCTCGCGCCATCGCAAGCATCGTCATAGCAAGGCCTATTTTAATATAATCTGGACTCGAAACATCTGAATGTTCAACAAAACATTCCAGTTTATTAACACTTCACTGCACACGAGTGTCTGTAAGTCCCTGCGGATGTCCTCTGAGCAGATTAGCTAATGTGCGGTAACAGGTGAATTAGCACTAGCACGGGTGAGCGCGCGGCGTGCGGCGAGCTGCGAGCTAGCGGTGGACACGTTCGTCCCAGCCCAACATCCGATACTCACAACTCGGTGTCAACTGAAACCGGGAGCACAGAAACGGGCGGGCACGCGAAAGGAGGGGACGGGCCCAAAGTGGGGGCCAAACGTGGAATCTCGTCACCCGATTGGCGGCGGGAAACGAGGCGTGCCCGGGGTGGAGAAACGTAATCGAGCAATAAGGTTTAAACAATTTCGTTTAATACGTTGAATTATGTAAGAGAGCGGCGGGCAAGTAATCGCGCACAAGCGATAAGGCCATTTGCGCTACTTCGTTACGTATTAATGGGCCAGGAAATTGACTTATGAATATTAGAGGTCGCGGCGAGTTGAAGATCGGGCTAAAGCGGCCCCGGGCGGCCGCGAGCGGTTATTTTCCTAGTTAAGCGCTGAAACAATGATGTTTATTGAGTTTTGAACTTAATGGGTTTGGGCGCGAGCCGCGGGCCATTTGAGCCATTAGCTCAGTTTGTTTAGTCGACAGCGTAACGACTTTTCATGAAACGGTTTCAACGTATTACGTTTCAGTTTCAGCTTTTGTTTTGATGGAAAATATAATTGCAAATAATCCGAGGCCTAAATAAATATGCCAGTAATGTAAAAATAAATAGATAATGATAAATTCTGTGGCAAAATGGAAATTTCACCGACCTGTGAGACTATCTACACTACAAGATATTTTTTTGTAGATTTTGTAATTAAACTTGTAAGAATGAGGTGCTCACTTACATTAATTTTTAATGTTCATTGTTAACACGTTAACTGCCACGGGTCACCGGTGACCTACGTTAGTGGAGGATTTGCCTTCAACAGTTTTCTGATGGCAGTTAAATGCTTAACAATGATTTATTATAATGGATTTTTGGCGATAACTCTTGCATACAGTGGGATCTGCTAAAATGAGATTACACTTGCCACGAATATCTTTGCCTACGATTAACCGTATGTTAAAATTTGATGTAAATAAAAGTATAATAACTATCATGATACAAAATAACTATAAATCAAAGTTTACTCACGTACATTAATGGAGAACGCTCTACTAGTTTCGTGTCACAGAGGGACTCTTCATCATGAGCAGGGTGTGCAACCCGTAATTTTTAGTTAATTTAGTAAATAAAAGTTGTATTTTAGTCTTTTTAGGAATACTTACGTACCTGAAAGAACGTCATTTTTTTAAAAAAATATCAACAGAATTATGTATATGATGAGTTTATGTCATCTAATTTAACCGTAGCGTGCGTAGCAGACTACGTATGGCGTAGTCGGCTACGCAAGTTTGACTACGAACGCTACGCTTGCTACGATTATGATTTTGACTCATTTTTCGCTAGTGATGTCATGTTTTCTTCTTTCCATGCCCTTGTTGCATTTATGTATTCATGTTTATTTTTATGGTTCATGCACACAATATGGGCTAATGCTAATTCTGTTATTTAAATCTTTAGGTGACATGTGAGTTCCAATAGTACTGTGATCACTCATACGAAATATTCTGTTATTATAACTCGTATGGTGATTCTTAGTTTTTTTTTTATTGGACAGTTATTTTTCAAACATGTAACGTCACGCCAATGTGCACATTACGGCACATAACGCCGCTATACAATGTACACCCACTTTTCGCCATTTGTGTTATAAGTCCCATGTAAAAGTGCGTGAGCCTATTGCCATAGGTAATACTTTGCCCGACCCGGGAATCGAATTCGAAACCCCTTGTCTGGCAGTCGCACTTGCGACCATTAGACCAACGAGGCAGTCATTTTTGAAACATGTACTTGTAAATTAAGTATGTAAAGATCGTAGTAGAGTGTATGTATGAGTTTTCTCTTTTGTATCGTGTATCGTGGGTGCGTTTAGAAACATACAATTTCACATGCACATAACCCCCAGACCCGAAACAACAATTTGTGGATCACATAGAGTTACTTCATGCGGGAATCGAACCCGCTACACGTTGCGCGGCAGCCAGTTGCCTAGCCACCGCGCCAACCGTGCAGTGTTTGTAAAAGAAGTATGTAAAGATCGTAGTAAGAAGTTTATGTATGAGTTTTATTATAACAAAAAAAACGAGGTTTTATAACAAAAACGTTGCTATTATTTATGTAAATAAACACCCATTAATTCCCATATTAGTTCGGTTGCGGGTCGCCGGCGTCGCCCGCGCGTCATCGCTGTGCAGTGTGTAGTCTTGTTCCATTTTGTATTTACACGGCTAATCGCAGTTAAAGATCTAACGTTTAGAGATAGCAATGACATGCACGATCTCAACCTTTCGATACGGTTCTCCAATCAAACGAGATCGCTGTACAGGGCGCTTGAACGAAGGAGACATTAAAAATGGTCTGGATTAAAACCTATTTGTAACTTGTTAATGGAATGATCGCAAGTGACAAGGGATTTCGGATGAAACGCTTTTCGCCGGCGAAATACCAATTCCTCATAACTGTAATGTTTTCAAAATTATTCGATTATAAAATTATTTCATACTAATGTATGAAAACCCAAGAAATGAACCTTTTTTTAAGTTGGATAAAATTTGGACTTTTGACAGTTAGACGGTATTTGTACCTCAACGTCGATTTGGTCTTTTGATTTTCGAAATTTTCAGAAATACCATGAAACTGTACAGCGTTTGGGTCTATATCAAGTTGTGGAGGAGCAATAACAATAGCTGTAGCTAAAGTAAATAAATATCGCGAGTAAAAATTTCACATAAATTCAGCTAAATCTAATAAAGGCTCAGTAGGTACCATGGAAATGTTGTACAAGCATACAATTATATTATAGAAATTGTAGAACATTAATCTTTCGTGAGACATACTAAATTAATTATTATGTTATCGGCTTACTCACGTAATTGTTGGACGAGGAACTCAACTAGTTTCAAACCATGCTAGAGGCTCATATTCATGAGCAGCATTCCGCGACACACGACGTGGCAATTGTCGCGCTGCTACTGCTACCCAGTAGCAGTTACGTGAGTAAGCTGATAATATAATAATTAATTGCAGATCTTATTTATTGTTTACTCACATAGTAAAGCTAAATTGACTCTTAATTATTGCCCCATCTATCTAATTATCTCTAATTATTTCATTCAAACAAAAATAAATAACACCATCATCCATGGCTACGGTAGCCCAACGAAAAAAGCACCACACCGTATAAAGTGTCGAAATCTCAACAAAAAAGTGTCAAATTCCATCTCGTCCCGTTTTTATCTGTGGTCGATTGATGGCGCGTCACTCGCGTCAGGGCTCATTGTGTCCACAATTGACCCCCTCTGGCCACTCTTAGACCCTTCACTACTGCAACGCTTTTTTGAATATTTTCTGCTTCTCAGCCTATGGAATCCACAAGTTGACGATTGCTACTTGTTAAAATTAAAATTCACAGTTGTTTTGGTGACTGAATTTATTTAATTGTTCTAGGATGTTTTTTAAATATTTTATGATTGAGTAATTAATGGTGCAAATTATAAATATAACATCTAATTTTTTTTAATGGTATACGCCGGCAAACGTGCTGACTGATCACTTGATAGTAAGCAAACCAAAACCAGAGGCATTACAAGTGCGTTGCCTGCCTTTTAGGGGTTAGGAATTTAAGGATTGTTGGGGAATCGAGGATTGGGAATGTAATTGGGCCTCCGGTAACCTCACCTACGTAACGAAACACAACTAAATATTTTTTGGGCGGTTTTATAGCTCTGTGGGCCTATGTTATTTATTATCTACGCAGCCTATGTTACTTATTATTTATTATCAAAGAGGTTGTTGTACCTATAAGGCATCCATGCTATGGATTCATAACATAACTGGCGTTATACTATTAACGTTAGATAAAGTTAGTTCGATGGTGTAAGTATATGATGGAAACTCCAATAAAACACAGCGGTGACCAGTTGGAAAACGTTCAAACACTCAACGGCCAGTACCATAGACAACACTTGTATCTATTTGATTTGCGCGCAGCTGGAGTATATTGTGTTTTGACACCGTGTCGGATCGTGCGCCGTTCCCAACTCCACGGGGGCTTACTGTGCCGCTAATGGACGAGTGAAATCATTAATTGTATGTATTATTGCACTTTTTGTTGGAAAATATACTGCGTAATGTATCTTGATAACTTTGTAATGAAATAGATTATGATTTGTTTGGTAGATTCGGATTTTTTTTAAGATGGATCGTTAAGAGGTTGTTGCACTTCGATTCGTAATGTATTTTGAAAATTTTGGTTAGTAAATCTTTAATGGAATCAAAATCTATACATATAATAAAATCGTAGAAAAGTGCTGTCTGTACATTGAAAATAAAAATAAAAAAAATAGCAGGGGTTATTGTTATGTCGATGTCGAACCCAAAAATGTAATTAACTTTTTTTTTGTCTGTTTGTCTGTTTGTCTGTTTGTCTGTTCGTCTGTGCGCGCTAATCTCAGAAACGGCTGATCCGAGTTGGATGCGGTTTTCACGAATATATTGTGGGATGCTTAAATTTACATTTAGTGTTTGTTTCATGTCAATCGGTTCATAAATAAAAAAGTTATGTCAAATTAAAGAATCACGTCGAACATTCTATGCTTATACCATTAATCTCCGCAACTATTTGACGGATTTGGTTGAAATTTGGTACAGATATAGTTTAGAACCTTAGAAAGGACATAGATATATTTTTATTTCAAAAATCAAAAAATAAAAATAAGAAATAAATTATTTATAAATAATTCTATGTCGATCGTTACACGACTTCGGTTCATGTTATTGTTTTAATTTATCGAAAAAAAGTAAATAAATAGTAAAAAGGTATGAAAAAAATAATATCAATATAATAAAACATTTAGTACAAAGAAAATGCTCTAACGGAGTATAGATAATTCTATGTCGATCGTTACACGACTTCGGTTCATGTTATTGTTTTAATTCATCGAAAAAAGTAAATAAATAGTAAAAAGGTATGAAAAAAATAATATCAATATAATTAAACTTTTAGTACAAAGAAAATGCCCGAACGGAGTATAAATAAATAATCCAAGTTGTCTTTATCCTCGATAGATGGCGTTGGGATCGAAATAGATCGCGCTATGGTTTCGTTACATTCATTTGGTTGGGTATCGGCCGAGCGCTTCGGTACTATCGTAGAAAAAGTGTATTATCAGTCGTATGATTATTTGTCTGTAGTGGTCCTGCTGTTTCGTATATTCTAAATTGGTTTCGTTGTATTTGTCAATTAATAAGTTTATTTGTTGGGTTTTCCTGGTTTTTTGGTTAAACTATTTAACGTAGGTTTAGTTTGATATCGATTATTAGTAGTTACTGTAGTTAGTTTTTTTAATAAAATTGTAAGTCTAATTTTTTTTTAATTAGATTAGATTTAAGTCGTTTCTTTTAAATTATTTAGTTTAAGCTTGGTTATTATAGCATAGAGGATAGGTTGTAATATAGTTTCTTTTTTAATTGTTATAAATTCGTAATTCGTAGCTTTCTTTAGTTTTAAGTTAGTTTAAGTCCGTTTTTAAACTATTTTTTCAATGCCCTAAGTATACATCTATTAAATTCAAACGCAGAGCTCATTATGTTGATTTTTGAAGAGTTCCCTGGAATATCTTCTACATCTCATTTTTGAAGAGATTCCGCGAGATCGGGAACTATGTGGTTAAAACCAAAAATTTGCCGGAAGTCACTATTCCACGCGAACGAAGTCGCGGGCAAAAGCTATCATATAATAAAAATGTCTCTAAGTAACTAAGTAGATATTGTATAGATATAAAACTCCATTTTCTACTCACAAAACTTGATATTTTATCCTGTTGGTATGCAGAACCTTTTCTTTTAAGAGATGAGATGTCAATTATTATAATGATGACAAATAAATTACGTTATGCTGGGGCCACACTAATGGATATTGCCCTTTGATTATGGCGATAATTGATGTTTGTACGAACATTTAAAGTTCATAATCGTTCATTTGTTTTCAAAATCAATGGCATATTCCATTAGTGTGGCCCCAGCATTAGAAAAGTAAACACCACTTCGTACGATTTTTAAACCAGGAATATTTGATTCTGAATTTAAAAAATGTTCGTCATTAGTACCATAAACAAGTGACACCGTAAAACAGCTGTCCGTTTCACTGGAGATATTAATTAAAAAGTTTTTATGCGAAAAAAATGGACGACGAACCACGCCTCTGGTCCAATTAAAATTCTAGCCGGATTCATTACGACACTTTATTTTTTAAGTGTTCGTTAACGAATTCTGTCAAAACAAACGTAAATTAATTTGAATATTTTATCAGAAAAATTCTTTGATGTAAGCTGGTGTCAAATATTTTAGAGAAAAGAATTCGAAAATCAAAAGTATTATCTAGTAATTTTATTGTCTGCGGCATCATAATGACATGTTAATAAAAAAAGTAAAATGTTTTTGCAAAAAAAAACCACTTTTCTTGACGTTAAGTTACGACTGAACAAATTATTTAGTAGTTTGTAAAACAGAATTGTTCGATGGAATTCTCTAATTACGATGACTTAAGAATGACATTTATAAAGAGTAGGATAATCAGCAGCTCACTAAAACAAAATTGGTTTTTTATTATTTCGTAGAACATTGTTTTAAATGAAAATTAATGGTGGGCATTTAATTGAACGTTCAATTCTAGGAGTATTTTTTAGGAATCATTAAATTAGCAAAAATATAAATAAAAACTACACGTGTGGGAGCTAGCGTAGATATTCTAAAACCAAACAATTTCAATACGGATTACATTTTGTTATGACGATTTGATTCGGAGTTCAAAGCTGAAAATTACGCATCAATCATATTTGATACAACTGAAAAATATAAAAAGATATGTGAAGACAGTATGTTTTCGTGTAAATTGTGAGAGAAACATTGATTAATATTATGAAATAAAAATTATTTCTTGTAACCGCGCTCGCTATTTATAAAAAGACGTAATAATGCGATTGATCTATTTCAATAACAACATTTGTATCTACAAACTAACAAGACTTCTTTGATTTCAGTTAAAGAAAATACGTTAAATGACAATTTAAATTTATTTAACAACAAAAAGACCAGACGTTTCACTGACAAACAAAAAAAAAATCATCAAAAATAATAAAAGTAAAAATATATTCCAATTTAAATTCGGCCATCATGAAAATATAATATAATAGCTCGAATAACAAACGTTGGAATATGAAAATGTGAATGTGGCAAAACAAAATGTAATAAATATAATTAAATTAGGTGCAACAGAAATGGCGGCTATAGCGTTGTCACGCGTAACGCACGCCAAGAATTTTAATAACCAATTTGTATTTAACAAATCTGTTTCGAACAACGCCACCGTCGATTTAGAGTTCCATCTGTTTATTTTTACTTGTTTACTGTTTCATACTGAAGTTGTGAATGTATTAAGCTGCCCCTATTGCTTCTTTAGTGATTAAGTAAACAGTATTTATTTAAAATCCAGTGATTTCGTACCTATAACTTATACGCAAGAAAGTAATCTCGATTATCCCGAGATTTTATTAGTTTTTTTAAGGTCTTAGTCGCTCGTGCGGTTATGAATAGGCCCCCGCGTGTCTTGAAACCAGTCCAGTTATGTCGTACAACATTTACGTGGGTAGGTAAACCGTTGAAAATAATTAAATGTTTTCTTATACAACGCGTTATTTGTTACTGTTAGATTTTTTTCTAGGCTTGCTTGTCTCAATGACAATTTTAGAAAATAATTTTCTCTGAAGTGTGTTTTATCAGTTCAATACAGTATTATGAGATTACATTCGATTACTTTCCGATACTAATTTACTTCGTACATAATTAGGTACGGAACCACACATACAAATTAATTTCCCGCCGTCTCAAATCTTACTCAAGAGTCGGGAGCTAAATTACAAATGGCGTCTTCCTGAGTTAATTGAATGTTCCTTGGATAAATCAGAATTAATATGCGCGCTCTGAAACCGGATTGGATTGTTATTGCTCTGTTAGCTTGGCTTTGATGCGTTTGAGTAATGGAACGCACGCGCGCTCGTACGTCGCGGCCATAGAGATTGCCGCGCTTTTCTTTCTTTCTTTTTTCTAAAAATACAAGGCAGATTGTCTTTTTCCTAAATTGAGTTCTTATTTTGAATCTGCTGTCATATTTGTCTCCTTGTTATCGTTTGTTTGGGCGGACTGTTCGTTGTTAACTGTTGTTATTTATAATTTCAACAATAACAACAATGGCGCCCATCCAAAACGTATTTTATTAAATTGTACCAGTTGTTGTCATAATTACATTTGACCAGTTATAGAAGTATTAGGTTTTTCAGAAATTGGTGCCTAATAAGTATATCAAAAGTAAAACAATGATTAACAGCATAAATGAATGCCAAATAAAACGTCACTGAATGTAATTAGTGCATTTATTTTATTCGAAAATAGTGATCAGCCCCCACTGGAGCCCGTGGAGGTAATTTGTCACATACAAGCAACCAGACGCGTCACGGGCCCAAATGATTTATCGCCGTCCGAACAGACAAAGACTTCTCCAAATAGGCCCCCTCGTAAAGCAAACACTCAATTTAAAGGTAATTACTAAAGGAAAATAACCCCTAAAGAGTATGTGCAAAAAGATTATTTTCGTCGGCAAAAATTTCGGCGTAAGTCGAGTGTCAACGGGTGCGGATGTGTTCGGAGACATTCCTCGACTAATTGTATGTATCGCGGCGCACAGAACACATTTGTCAATTGTCGCCCTCCTCCCTTGTAACGGGACATAATTAGTTACTCAACTATTTCGGGAACGCTTTGACGGCTTATTAAGATTTCAAATTGAACACAAATTAGGTGTCATGCCTCCATGATTACTAACCTATGATTTGTTCTCGTTCGGGACATTGAAAAAGTCGTATGTCGACGCGTCGACAGTCTCGTTTTCCGGACATCAAAAAGCTATCTTTTAAACGGGATTTGTTGATTGTTGGGGCTTAAAAATAGATGATTGTTGTGTCAAACATGCTGTTATCTGAATATATCAACCAGTTCTAGTCAGCTGGTGCGGATTTGTTAGACAAATGTGTAGTTTTCAAAACATGGAATTAATAAAGGTACATTAACAACGCTAGTTTGTTTTCACAGGAGCTGGTCTATTCAGAAGACCCGGTGCTCTGGTGCTAATGGTAGTTTTGGTGAAGCAAGTACCCCACACTCCTTAGTCTCTCTTCAAAATCCTTTGAAAATTTCCCCTCATCATTGCAAAAGGGACTCAACATAACTAGTGAAAATCACCTCTCTGCTTGCCTTTTCGTGGAATCTGAAACGTAACGTTATGTTAAATAACTATTCACTAAATAAATCCCATGTTTACCAACACAAACACGTGTTTCACCAATCCAAACCTAATTAAAACACAATAATCTTTTTAAATTGAGCCAATGTTGCCACATGTTTAAATATCACCCAACTAATCAGGGAACGTCATTGATCGATTCAACTCGATTCTCGATTCCCAAGCAGTGCCATCTGTGTACAAACGAAAGATCTCTCGGTGACAAGCGTACAAATCGATCCGACGCATCGACTTTTTATAGAAACACTCGATTGTTGTGAAAACGAATCGATTAATTTGTGTTCAAGATGGAACGAAGTATTCGATTTTTCATTCGATACTTATTTTTTCTGATGAAAACAATGTATTGCTTCGAATTGCTTTAAATTAGTTTAATTTAGGTGGTAATCGAGTGATCGAGGAATGTTTTTCAAATTGCAAGCTCTATTTAATTTTGTTTTTGTATTACTTTAAATGCATCGTAAGTACATTATTGACAGTGGTGGGACAATTTCAACAATTGGATAAATCTATAACACATTTATTAACAACTTGTTCACGTGGCTATGTGTTTGGCCAGGGTTCGGACCTCAGAAACTTCAAAGTCGCAGAAATAGCGCATAATCTAAAATTAAACCCATAGTTTGGTATGTGCTTGTCTTTACAGGCTTACACTATTGTAAGGACGAGCATACGACGGAAAGTACAAATAACTATAATACATCTTCAGTAATCAACACTCGTGATATTTAAAAATGCCACAATCTAAGTAAAACCACTATAAAATATTGCATCAACCACAACCACACATACTTCCATCCTACAAATTACATTCGGTGCACCCCTATCCTTTTTTTTTTCAAATCCAATGCCTTTACACGGACACCGCAACGAATCCGAACTCCGGCCCATCAATTAGTGAATACTCTCACAACACAGCTATCGGTTCCCGATTTTTTTCAAAAACATACGGCTTAAACCCAGCACGAAACAAAACTAGGAAGAAATGGGAAAACGTTTGCTAGAGGTGGCGAAAAAAAGTAAAAAACACTAACCATAGACACTCCGGAAATCGTTATACCGCCGTTTTGATTGCGAACGCTTGTGATCCGTTCGATTTGATTGAAAAAAAAAAACATTCCTTTTTGTCTATGGATGCGAGGATGTGAAAAAGAGGTTTGATTAATCCATGCGATGAGTGTTGGTTTGTTTAATGTTGTGTTCTTTATTTTGTAACTGTAAGTTTGTTAGTTATTGTCAAACATTTTAAATAATAAACTTTATATCATAAGTACACTATGAACTTCATACATAACTGTTATCAAAGGAGTCCTACTTAGGTACATTATTATGATGTAACTCAATATGTCACTTAATATAGATGTTTCCCGATTTAGTTGTGGAAGTTGCAGCAGCATTGGACCAACTACAAGGTGGAACGCATTTCGAGAGTTTCGCTGCAAAAAGCTGCGGATACTAGCAAAGCTGAGAAAGGGAATGTGAACAACGTCGAGAATGCCTGAAAAGGCAGTGATTAGCTAATCAATGATTACATATTATGTCATTCGTACAGTACATGCATGGTCACGTTTTTTGTACCCTACTCTACCGGGGTAGGTGCAGCTCTACCTACCCCGGTAGAGCTGCACATAAGGACACGTAATGTAATTTGTAATTTGAACAGTACTTTTTTTCTGGCATACGCAAAAACAAAAATTTTAATGACTTATGAAACAATCGAACGCTTTGAAACTAATTATAATAAGGTAATAAGTTCAGCAAAGTACCCTCAATAAATTAATATGAGATCACTGAATGCTCGGTTAGCGCTCGTAGCGACATCTGTACAGTTTTAGATAGAAACATTGCAAACCGAGGGTCATTGGATCGGCATGGCAGTTACCTTGCGACCGACAACACTAACTGAGCTTTACATTCATTCAAATACAATTGAATAGATGGCACTACTGTTGCGTAACTGAAACTAATCGAATGACTTTTTTTAGGGGGAAATTCATCTCATGACTTGTCCCATTTGGGTGAAGCGAGAGGAAATCTTACTACTAAAAACCACCCCGTTCCTACTCCTACTTTTCGAACGGGAACCCCGGTAACCCGCTCGGTGGTCGACAGCTCCGGGTCGGCTAATCGAATGGCTGGACCGGTGCTGTGCAACTTGTACTCGTACTCGATCTCATCTCATTCGCACCGCTATATAGCTTAATATCGATTCCAACGGTTCCATAGTTTTACAGCTTAGCAATAACATCTGCGTAGCATAGCTACATAGCAAAAAAACTACATAGTAAAAATGGCTGCCGGAATCCAAAGACAACATGATAGCGTCTAAGAGAATATTAGCGTCGAAGATTCAGTTTACACCGTTCAGCCCAATTGTGTCGGCTAACAACTTAACTTGCGCTAATTTGGAATTATTAGTGTATTTTGTAAAATAAGACTGGCTTTTAAGTATAAAGTACTTTTTATACCTACATCTAGTCTTGGCTCAATAAAATTAATCATATAACTTATTGAATTAGGCCCTGCATTTTATGAATAAATCTTATATATTTTTTCTTAATTTACTGTATCTAGAATGTATGAAGTGTGGGAGAGCCATGCTTCGGTACGAATGGGCCAGCTCGGAGTGATACCACGCACTATTTTTTATTTTATTTTTTATTTATTTATTAAGGCTTACCAACTAAGATACATACAGACAATCTTAAAAATATGGGAAACAACAGTTAGTGTATGCTCTTAAATTAAAGGTATTTAAGGTAGGTTTACTATCCTACTAAAATTATAAATGGGAAAGTTTGTACATTATTTTATTTGTTACACCTTCACGTCAAAACGGCTGAAGGGATCGAGATGAAATTTAGATTAGTAGATGGTCTGGAATAACACAGGCCACTTTTTATCTAACAGGAACGCGGGCGAAGCCACTGGCAGAAGTTAGTGGTATATAATTGTAACATAGTACCTATAACAAAGCAAGTACCACAGTTACCGTAGGTAGATAATAATCAATGCAACACCGGTTTTGTGAATTAATAACGTTTATTAATAAATAGATCTGAATAATGGGATCACGATCTAATGTTTTATTGACGAATATGTAAACAAGAAACATAATATTATACTTAACCTCAGATTTTAATCTTCGATGCTTTTGTTTAAATCTTTTTTTTATGCAGGAGTAAAATCATCTTATGATTTCTCCCGCCTTGGGTGAGGCAAGAGGAAGTGTTTAAGTTTTTACTCTTTCTGAGTAAAAACCACACCGTTCCTACTCCTACTTTGCGAGCCGGAGACCCGGTAACCCGCTAGGTAGTCCGCCGCTCCGGTTCGGGTATAAGCAGGATCATAGGCTACTTATTTTTCGTTTGATCATGCGGAGGAAGCCGTAAGTAAAACATAAATTCTGTGTAACAGGAGTACCCGGAGTTTGGTGGAAAGCACAGCTTAAGTTATATCTACTTAAGATTATTAGGATTAACATAGGTAATTATCTACCTATAGAAAAGGGGGATTGCAATGTAAATACTTTTCATTGTGTACCTGTTTCTAGACTATAAGAGCTAATTTTACAGTTATAGGTAAAACTAAAATCCTTTCATTCTATAAATATATTCCAATTCTTCAACAACAACTAACTTTATCCTTGATAATGATTGCACAAATCTTTTACTACTACCTAACTAGCTAAATCTTAATCTTATTTTCTAGGACATAGAATTCAAATTTAATTGTATTCCTGTCCTAACAGTAATGTGCCACAGATAAGGTCTACTGATCTTTGTAATTGTTTTATTTTTTGTTTGTTTAAATTGATTAAGTATTGTTTATTCTGCCTATTGCCAGCCTATGTAGGTAAATTCGAGTATTGCTGACATCAGTGTGGTTTATTTTTTAGTACATAGGTAATAGGTAAGAAGTAGTACCTAACTTTTTTAGGGGTAGGTATAATCATCCAATGACTTCTCTCGCCTTGTGTGAGACTCTTACTGACAAAAATCCACCCCGTTCCTACTCCTGCTTTTCTAGTCGGAGCCCCGGTAAACCCGCTAGGTAGTCCGCAGCCCCGGATCAGGCATCAGCCCTACTGGGCCCCATCTGTGGTGGTCTGATGGCTACCTGGTACCTAATTAGTAGCAGTGAGTAGAAATAAATTCTTCAAAGCATAGAGAGACAAAGGGTTTTGAGCACCTACCGTTTACATTTGTGCCATCTTTAACCCGGAGCTAAGTATTAATGAGACTATTTTATAATAGGTCATAATATAATTTTTTTATTAATAAACATCTAATTTGAGACATCGTGCTCAAAAGTCATCACTTACAACCACTTATCCAGAGAAGCTACTAATCAATCAATGTTTTTCTATCAATTAAAATTACTATTTAAGTAGGAATGCTAAGAAAAAAGCCTAAATACTTTCTAAAAAAATCTCAAGCGTCTCTAGTAGATCGACCTTCATCTTGACCTTACGTAGTAATCACTATCACACTATCACTGAATTAAAACACAATTAAGTTGCGGATATTTTTTCTCTTAGAAAAAAAAAATGTGAAGGGAATCGGCTTATACAGTAATTTGTATATCACATTAAATCGATATGGCTGACAGCTAAGACGTCTGTGCCTATTCTAAGTTAAAGAAAATAAAACATTATTGTCTTTGTGTATATTTAAAAAGTGAATCTCTTTGTCTTTGTTGTTGCGGAAAAGGAAAGTGAGGGGCGTTCGATATTCAAAAAGTGTAGTATGTTCGATAATTTGACGGAGCATTTTAAAATAAAATGGCGCCAATATTTAGCGGCATCGTTAGGTAAGGTCCAAAAGTTTTAATAATGCGTATTTAATTAATTAAACTACTATAAAATGAATAAGCGAAATGTATATTGGTTCGTACCTAATTCTTAATTACTGCAAAAAATTACATTACTAGGTACTCTATTTATTTCCGATAAAAATATACACAAAAACATTTAATTTTGAGTAATAGAAAATAATTAAGTACCTACAGTATGATAAGTAAAATGTATTTTTGTAAATTAATAAATAAAAAGTTCTGCCTTTTACTCCAAAGAAGCTCTCAAATACTTAAAAATATAAAGTAACTTATTTCTAGACCCTATAGCCTCTATGTGCCTAGGTATATGACCTAGGTATTAAATAATTCCATAATAGTCAATACTAACACAGCTGTGGAATGCGGACTTTAGATTAAATCTATGTCTAAGAGCTTATAGCAACGACAAATCCTGTATGTTTGCCTAGTAGGTACTAGTAGTATGCTTTTAGGCACAACTTACCTATTGCCAAAAAGATTGGTAGTAGTTGTCTGTTTAAATAATAGCTTTTTTTAATTTGATGCAGAAGAAACTACGCCTGCTTTGTTTTCTATCTGCCAGAATATGTAATATACAGTATGTTAATATTAGGACTCACACCTTATTGTCATTAAGAGTAATATAACACGGTAAACTTATCTATACAATTGTTATTTCAACCCTTATAACACAATCTGGTTATAAAGCACCAACTTCTGCCAGCGGCTTCGCCCGCGTTCCCCTGGGATAAAAAGTTACCTATATATTATTCCAGACCATAATCTACCCTTGTTCCAAATTTCATCTCGATCCCTTCAGCCGTTTTGACGTAACGGAGTAACAAACAAACAAAGTTTCTCATTTATAGTATTGTAGTACGACTGTACTTCCTTAGATGTACAAAAAGCATTGTTTAATTAAGTTTGTAATACGGTGGACATTACGTAGCAATATATTGATGCTATACAAAAGGACACGCGCTCGGCAGCCTTGTAAATAATAATTATTGTAATCTTAACAACTACCTGTATTAGAATTAAACAGTGATGCTCAAACATTTCACACTAATTTTCGCACTCAGAGACATTTAATTATTACTGTTGGCAGTGGTGCACATTACCGCATGTAATACCACTGCACACCAACTTTTCACTATTTATTTTATGTTATAAGTTACATTTAATAGGGGACGAATCTAATGCTATATACTGGACACGCTAAGTTACTTCATATAAATCCCAAAGCTAATAAAAGATAGTTAATAATTATCGCGAGTTTTACTAAAACAATAATCAAGAATTAAAGTTTAATCACGTAAATATAGAATATTACCTACACGATTAGTTTCAAGCCACGACAGGGGCTCATGAGTTCGCGAGCAAATTCGTGACGTTCGCTACGTCAATCATCGTCGTAGTCGAACAGTCTCCTCAAACAGTTACGTGAATAAACTAAACAGTAACGTCATATTATACGTTATACCTAACAGATAGATTAGACTAATTTCGATATTGTATGGCAGTCATGAATCATTCTATAAATTAACTAAAGCTACATATACATATAAGTTGTTAAACTGACATGGTTACTAACATTAGAACTTTTTGCCCGCGTTTTGCCCTATGTCTCATTCCAGAGCAAAATCTATCCCTGTTCCAAACTTCATATCGATCCTTTCAGCCTTATCAAACAAACACAATCTCACAAACGTTCGCATTATCAATATTAGTAAGATAGTGAAGTAAGATGATTTGAAGCGAAAAGTTTGAGAATCGCTGCAATCGTGACAAGCAATAGGTCAAGTGGGAAGTATTGCATTAAATTAGTTGCTAACTGCAAACTGTTGTAGATAATCATAATTACATGTAATCTATTAACTGATCCATTTATTCATGTTTATAGTCATTTAAGTAGTTAGTTATTTGCCTGATTACCTACGTTAAAGTAGTAATAAATTCGTTAATTAGATAAAGTAGTTTCAAGTTTTTTGTTCTCAAAATCTAATTCGCCGTTAATGAAGCTTAGCTTCAATCTTTTAACTTGTTAATGTTACACTTTTTTTCAATCTGAAACGAATTTAATGAATTTTGATACAGACTACGTAGTGTCGACACAAGTAGGATGTAGAATCTTTTTTGCGAAAATAACTTCCAAAATGTAACTTTCAACTCTAGGGCAGTACCTACAGGTGTTTTAGATGCAAATATAGCAAAGGACGACATCGCATTTTTTGGAAATTGAAAGAATCGACTTAGTTTACTGGTTCCCTTTCATTAACCGTGTGTGAACGCGGATCCACACGAGTCACGATGTGTTTTCTTTTGTTGTTGACGAGAGGTTAAAGAGACATCCTTTTGGTTACAACTAATTAGCTCACACTTGAGAACTCACGACGAGGTCTATTCAATCGGTATAGGTACCGAACCTTCGCAAGATAAATATTCTTCTCCGTCTAACTCCGGTAGTGACTACACTACGCACTAGCGTATCGATAGGCAGCGCCGATCGCTTATCATCTGGTGAAATATTATACGCAACGTCACGCCTTTTATCCCCGAAGGGGTTAGCAGAGGTACACATTACGGCATGTAATGCCGCTATACAATGTACACCCATTTTTTACCATTTGTGTTATAAGTCCCATGTAATAGGGGGTGAGCCTATTGCCATACATTGGGCACAATTCCAGACTCCGTGCTACTACTGAGAAATATTCGAAAAACCGAAAAAAGCTCAGTAATACTTTGCCCGACCCGGGAATCGAACCCGAGACCTTTTCCGCCAGTCGCACTTGCTACCACTCGACCAACGAGGCAGTGATATATTATGTCTAGGTACACTATCAGTACGATATAATTATGTCTAGATACTCAACAGTTGTCTAAAGATTTTAGACACAACATTTAGACCTTTCAACAGCCAGTATTGTAAAAGCTTAAATTATGCTTTACAGCAAGCTACGGGAGTCTGTGTACGGGGATGTCAATGGGCTGGACGTCGCCCGTGCTGCCGCAGCTGCAGCGCTTGGCAAGCTCCCCTCTGCCGGCGGTGCCCACCCTGCAGCAGGAGTCCTGGGTGGCCTCGCTGCTCGTGCTCGGAGGACTTTTGGGTATGTACCTACATTTACAGCAGTCTTCTCGGGAGGCAACAATAATAAAGGTCAAAGTAAAATAGAGGTACCTCATATCTATGAGAGACGTGGAGCGTCCAGCAGTTATTCATTACCTAATCAGAAGTTTGGCTCTTAGTAATAACTTTATTAAAGTCTCAAAATTAACTGACATTTGAATCTCGTAGCTAATTGAAGTAAATATCTATTTTATATTATAGCTTTCAATCATAGATGACGGCAGAAAATTGACACGATATTTTCTTACATATCAGACATAATCTCAATTTAAGAGCAATCTCAATCAAAATTATATAGGTATTTGAAATCTAAAAGCAAAAAATAATACTTAGTTCAATACCTTAATTATTGATCTTGTTCAGCAATAAAGCTTGCGACCGTTCTATCTACTTGGGGAGTGGAAACTGTATTAGAGATCTATTATCTTCTATATCTAAACCTGAATACATAGGTACCTATGTATATACAACACATAGATTTTTTTTATGTTTAATGGGCCGACGTAAAAGATACAAGCACGATACAAGCGGGATAGATACAAGCACGATACAAGCGGGTTTTTCCAGAATAAAAAAAAAACAATTAACAGAACCCTTTACCACTACAAAATTGCAGGTCCTCTAATAACGGTCCCCCTGTCCCGGCTGGTGGGTCGGCGGTGGATAATCATGGGGTCAAACATACCCCTGCTGCTGGGCTGGCTGCTGGCCGGCGTCGCCACTAACCTGGCGACGCTGTACGTGGCGCGGCTCATGTGGGGCTGCGCCACCGGCATGATGTTCGCCACCGTGCCTATTTACATCGGGGAGATTGCTGAGGTTAGTAATGATTTGTTAAGTTAACTAAAATATTTTTATAGGTAATAATTATTATCGTGTGACGTACTAGATTACTAAAAAAAAGATTGCTGAGGTTAGTAATCATATTTTGTTAAGTTTACTAAAACTTTTTTATAATAACTATCGTGTGACGTAGTAAATTAACTAAAATATCACGGTTTACTCACGTACATTAATGGACACCACGGCATAACTTAGATACAGGAGCTGCGGATTACCTAGCTGGTTTACCGGGGCTCTGGTTCGAAAAGCAGGAGTAGGAACGGGGTGGTTTTTAGGCAATAAGAGTCTGACACTCCCTCTCGCCTCGCCCAAGGTGAAAGAAGTCATTGGATGATTTCCCCCCTAAAATTAAAAAAAGGTACATTATTGCGACGTAGCCGCGTCTGCGGACGCTGCTCATAATGAGTCATAGAGTCCCTCTATGACTCAAAACAAATAGATTTTTAGTGTATTAACTAAAATAGTCTAAATAGAAAAATTAGCATTTTACTAGCCATGTGTGGACGCAGCAACAATGACCTGATGAGGTTGAATGACCACACATTGTCTGTATATTAAGCCTTATCTTTACTTCAAAAGGGTAAAGGCTCTACTAGTTAAGAGTCCCTTTGTGACTCGAAACTAGTAGAGCTTTTCTCGGTATATTTACCTACGTGTTTAAACCAGTATTTATAGTTTTTTTTGTTGTCCCTTTATATCCCCGTTTCACAAACCTTTACATATTTTAGGACAAGATCCGAGGAGCTCTGAGCGCGTTTTTCCTGCTGTTCATCAACGTGGGCTTCCTGCTGGCGTACGCCATCGGCCCGTTCACCTCGTACTGGGGTCTGACGGCCACCGGCGGCATACTGTCCCTGCTGTACGTGCCCTGCACCTGGTACATACCTGAGACCCCCTTCTACTTGGTTTATAAAGGTAATAGTCTAATACTCTAACGCCACTTAATTTTAGAATAGTTCTGTCACTACAAATCACTACATAGTATAAAACAAAGTCGCTTTCTCTGTCCCTATGTCCATTTGTAAACTTAAATCTTAAAACTACGCAACGAATTTTGATGCAGTTTTTTATAATAGATAGAGTGATTCAGGAGGACGTTTTATATGTATAATACATGCATAATATATCACCATATTGCACCCATGCGAAGCTGGGACGGGTCGCTAGTTCTTTATAAAAACAGAGATAGCACAATATTTAAATACAACTTCAAATTAAATAGCATTTCAATGTACGGGCGTAATGTCTTAACATATTAATTCATTTTGGTTAGAGCACCGCTGGCCGACTTTTAACCTCTAAAGACAGAAATCTATTCAATGCTGCAAAAAAGACAGCTGTCCAGCAAAACGTACTGAATGTAACTTTTGCCTAGTTGTGTACGAGTCTCATATCATAAGACATTTTAAAAATCCAATATTATTTTACCCAATATTTCACACCACAAATGACCACCTTACATTACATTTTATTCTTTTAAAAAGGAAAAATGGAAGAAGCATCCTCTACCCTGCAGTCACTCCGCGGCACTTCGAAGGAAGCGGTGCAGGCAGAGCTGGACGGTCTACAAACAGTGGTCACGAGGGAGTACAAGGAACCGCCGAAGATCAAGGACCTGTGGGCCACCAGGGGCAATGTGAAGGCTTTAGGTGAGTTCAACACTGTCCTGGAAAGTATCCGGCTCCAGGTAGGGGCAGGAGAAGAAACTGGGCGGCTTTTAGTCAATAAGAGTCTGACGCTCCCTCCCATTACATCCCTGATGGGAGAAGCCATTTAATTTTTTTTACGTTTGGTGGGTGGACGTTTCGCCGCTATATCGTCTGATGGTAAGTGATGATGCGGCCTACGATGGAGCACGTCTGCCCATAAGCAACCTATTCACTCGGGCCTTGAAGACACCCAGGTTATAGTCATCAGGAAACACAGACTCCGGCAAGGAGTTCCACTCCCTAGCAGTTCGCACAAGGAAGCTTGAAGTGAAGCGCTTCGTGCGAGTGGGTGGGATATCTACCATGAAACGGTGACGCCTCGCCGATTGTCTGATTGTATTTATTTATTTAGTTAAACCTAGATCTGTTTCCATACCTATCCTATGATATAGTAATAATAGAGGATTTAACTAATCTCTATTTATAAAAATCAATTGCTGTTCGTTAGTCTCACTAAAACTCGAGAACGGCTGGATCTATTTGGCAAATTTTAGTTTTGAATTATTTGTAGAAGTCCAGGGAAGGTTTAAAAGGTGAGAAACAACAACGTTCGAAGCGGTACGAAGTTTGCCGGGTCAGCTAGTCTTCAATATTTTTGATTTGATGATTTTCTCCTTCAAAAAGAGGTGTAATGTGTGATTCGCAGGTATCTGCGTGTTCCTGGCGATGTTGCTGCAGCTGTCGGGCATCGACGTGCTGCTGTTCTACATGGAGGAGCTGCTCAGCAAGGTCGGCACCAACCTCTCGCCGTCCGACGGCACCATCATCATGGGGGTCGTGCAGGTAACCATTGTCCTACTAATCTATACTAATATTATAATCTATGTCTATCTATAATATATAATATTATAAAGCTGAAGAGTTTGTTTGTTTGTTTGAACGCGCTAATCTCCGGAACTACTGGTTCGATTTGAATAATTCTTTTTGTGTTGAATAGTGCATTTATCGAGGAAGGCTATTATAGGCTAAACATCACGCTATGACCAATAGGAGCCAAGCAGAGCGGGTGAAACTGCGCGGAAGTAGCTAGTTTATGATAAATATAAATGTTTGTATATATGTTTAATACCACGGCCTCACAGAAAACTGACGTAAAACAAAGCTTGGGGTGTGTGAGTGAGGTTCCCAGAGGCCCAATTACCCCCCTTCCCAATCTCTGATTCGCCAACAACTCTTCACTTCCTAACCCCCAAAGGCTGACAATGTATTTGTAAGGCCTCTGGTGTTTCGGGTGCTAATAGATGGATTGCTTACCATCAGGCGATCCGTTTGCTCCTTTACTAGCTCACTACTATAAAAAAGTAAAGGAGGCCCATAGTCCAGTATTGTTATGATGGTAATGTAACGATTTGTTCCAGGTAGTGACGAGTTGTATCACGCCACTGGTCGTGGACCGGCTCGGCAGGAAGCTACTCATGTGGACCACCTCTCTTGGACTCACCATCTTCTTGGTGAGTTATACTTGTAGTACGAGGTACCATTAGGTACAGTACAGTACCGTACCATTAGGTACAGGTAAACCCACCACAGATGGGGCCCAGAAGGGTTGATGTCTGATGCAAAGCTGCGGACTACCTACCTATCGGGTTACCGGGGCTCCAGCTCGAAAAGCAGGAGAACGGTGTGGCTTTAGTCTCCTCTCGCCTCACCCAAGGCGGAGAAGTCATTGGATGATATTCCCTCCACAAAAAAAAAACAAAATCATGGAGATTATACCAAAAACAAACCTCTATTTTATAGTCCAGAAGTGGATTCTCGTGGGCTGTTGATAATGCTGATAGGGAAACATATTTTTAGGACTTTGTACAACATTTTGTTCTATTATGTGCAGGTACATATTACTAAAATAATGTTTCCTTGTGTACGTGTCCTACAGACCCTGATCGGCGTGTACGCCCTGCTGGACTCGTACTACAAGTACGACATGTCACACATCGCCTTCCTGCCGCTCCTGTGTCTCATCGTCTACATGATACTCTTTACTTTAGGTCAGTATGTGACGTCACGCCTTTTATCTCCGAAGGGGTAGGCAGAGGTACGCTATAGGTACAATGTACACCCACTTTTCACCATTGCGTCTTAAGTCCCATGTAATAGGAGGTGAGCCTGTTGCCATATACTGAGCACGATTCCAGACTCCGGGCTAGTACTGAGAAAAATCGGAAAAAAACAATACTTTGCCCCACCCGGGAATAGAACCCAAAACTTGCAATCGCACTTGCGGTTGAACGTTCAATATTTAATAGCTGCAGTGATTGGCCAAAGACACCTCTTGCTACATTTGCGCCATGTGGAGAGCAAAAAAATCGTAGTCCCCATTGAATTAATTTACTTTTTTTAACTAGCAATACCATACTTTAAGAAGTACTTAATTACAAAGTTAAGTAAGTTATTTTGTGTCCAGGCGTGGGTCCGGTGCCGTGGATCCTGGTGGCGGAGATGTTCCCGGTGAAGACGAAGTGCCTGGCGGGCGGGATCTGCTCCTTCATGTGCTGGCTGGCCGGCTTCGTGTGGACCAGGTAGCTTATTCATAATTAATAACCTAATGAAACTAGCTTAGAATGAGAACCTCCTCCTTCTTGGGAAGTCGGGTAAAAAGAGTCTGAAGTAAAGATCGATGACTATTGAAACATCGCTTTACTAGTACATTCTGAGTCAACTGTACGTTATCTAGGCGTTTTTCACTAATTTCATTTTAATTAACAACTTGTGACTGTGTGTGACATTTTCCGAGTTATATGCACTATCTAAAATTATTAGACACCACAGAAAGAAAGTGGCACTGGCAGTGAAAGAAAACTTAAGCTTATAACTTCTAATTGTAAGATGGAAATCGCCAACCCATTGATCTCCAACGCATTAATCACCACGCTGGGTGCGTGCCCACGCACGAGAGTTGGTTTAAGAGTATCATGTTTGTTTTATGTTCAGATTCTTCCGCGACGTGGCAGCTTCGTACGGCATCTACACGGCGTTCTGGATCCTCGCCGTGTGCTGCGGGATCGGGTTCATATTCTCCGCCACGTTGCTGCCCGAGACTAAAGGCAAGACCTTCGACGAGATACAGGACATGCTGAACAATAACAATAAGTAAGATAATTATTTATTTCTAGTTTTAAGTTATGAGGTTAAGAAACGCGTTTTCTTGTGACACGATACACAACATAGGTACGTGTTTTCTTACAAGAAACGTACTATAAAACTAGAGTTTGTTTGTTTGAATGCGGTTATCACTGAAACTACTAGTTCGATTTGAAAAAATATTTTTGTCTATTATCCAAGTTTTACCCGCTGGTAAAACCGCGCAGCAGTAGCTAGCTAGCTATTTCATAAAAAAAATACTCTTCTTACTTAATCAGTTACCACAAAAATACATCATAATAATATTTGTTCCGAAGTACCAAGTGACTAGTGTAGTACTTTGCAAGTTTATCAATGAAACAAAATGTTGTCCTCATTTGATACTTAATTCGCAATAGTAGCAGTTACGCATGCATTAGGAGATAGGAAATACGAAGAAGAGTTTATAAAGCTTCACAATAATTTATTGTTCACTTCGATATTACTGTATATGTACATTTTTAGATAATGGAATGAATGATACATAACACAAGCTTATATGTTTCAGAACAAAGGAGGTCAAGCCAGTCGACGTGTAACACAATCAATAAATCTATTATAACTCAATAAGTATAAATCCAGATGTTATTCGAAATAAATTATTACAAAAAACGTGATACAATACTTTATTCTATAATCTTACACAATAATTTCATTATCATTAAGTATATATTATAGGGTAGGTAGTACAAGTTTATCTCTGGAACTGGAGGGGGCAGATTCTGAGTCCGATTACGTCTTTGCCTATTTCTGCGACGCCGCAGACCGGGCAGAGCTTGCCTTTGTGTTCGGGGAGGAAGCTGGCGCCGCATAGAGAGCACTTCTCTTCAGGTTTGCCTCTGTAGATGGGCTTGTAGCTTATACCGCATATGTTGAAGGGATTGTGTTCGTCGTACAAGAGTTGGTGCTCGTCCGTGAGAGATTTCTCGCAAGCTTGTAGGATCTTCCTGGCTTGTTGGGCGACTTCGGGGCGGGGGCCGAGTTCTAGCAGTCTGCGGGCGAAGGACGCGGCTGTCCTGTAGTTCTTGAGTTTGAAGAACATGTTGAGGGCTGTCCGGAGAGTCAGTATCTGGTGCACTGGCTGCAGCTTGCAGTGCGTGAAGTACGCCGCCATCTCACATGTGCGCTTCTGTTCTTCTAACGTGTTCTTCGGCATGGCTGTGGAATAAATTTAATTTATGAAACAATTTAAATCTTTGCCCAAGATCTTTAAAATGACAGGGAATATTCAGGTAATAATGTGTAGTAACTAAACAAGCCAATAATTTCCAAATTTTCGGAAGTAATTGCCATTAATAATGAACTATTTTATGTTATTATGTTATTATATCAAATAATCAACTTAAGACTCAAAGTTAAAACAATTATTCCAATTAAACCATAAATACTTAGGTATTTTTGAAACGTCAACAAATAATAATAGCTAGGTGCTCGTTCCAAAGTGTAGCTTAAATAAGAGTAAGAGTATACTTGTAAATAAGAGTCCATTATGACTCGAAAGTACACCTTTTCCCAAATAACTAAGTCGGTAAGCCACTGTTTTAATTAATTTAGTATGTCTCATGATAGTTATTACACAAAAATACCACGATTATTATGTACCTTTTCTAGCTGTTTCCATCTGCAACCCAAGCAGGTACTCCCTAGCAATGTTGAGTAGTTGCTGTGCCTCGGTGAGCTCTGGTTTGGTGTCGACATGCAGTAGAGGCACGGCCTGCGCGATGCGCTGCAACCTCTCCACTGCCTCCGTGAACTTGCCCGCGGTAGTCAGCTGGTAGCACTGCTGCAGTTGTGTTACTAGGTCGTTTAGCTTTGTGGCTGGAATATTACATATTTTGGTTAAATATCTACATAATAAGTACATATTAAGGTGTAGATATCTACTGAATTAAGTACTTGTATTGCGTTACATAAAGCTTTTATTCTTCCGATACATTTTATTTCACATACATTAATGTAGAGTTACATAAAGAGTTATAATAAGGTATGTTTAAAGTGGTGCTCCGTAGTGAACATGCTACTGAAATTCCAGAGTTAAAAATGAAATAACGTACTTCAAATCACTACATAGTATAAAACAAAGTCGCTATTTTTGTCTGTTTGTCCGTATGCTTAAATCTTTAAAATTACGCAACGGATTTTGATGTGGTTTTTTGTAATAGGTAGAGTGATTCAAGAGGAAGGTTTATATGCATAATATATCACCATTGTACCCATGCGAAGCTGGGGCGGGTCGCTAGTAATTATATAAGCTTAACGCTTGTCTTCCGACTTTTTAATAAAGGCTCATTAGAAAGCAATAAAAATGCCATGAAACAGTCAATTCCATTTCCTTTTTAGATTATTTTTTAAGTATTACCCAACACTAAAATATTTCCTCACATGACTAGTACATTTAAAACCAAATACTACTACAAACTCGCTACTCACTGACTACAGGCAGTAGGTCCCGTCCACTGGCCTCCTTCCAGTTGCGATGCAGCGTCGCGGGCAGCGGCGGCAGCGAGGCGAGCGCGCCGAACGTGAGGCGAGCCCGGCCGAACATGCCCACGAACTTGTCCAAGTACGGCTCGAAGTTCACTATGCCCACTTGCTCGTTCAATAGTCTGTCATATAATAAAGTATAATATACTTTATTACATTATAACGCTAACTTTGCATATATTATATGCAAAGTTAGCGTTATAATGTCAGCTAAAATATGTCGCCATGATCACGGATGAACTGTTCATCCGTGATCATGGCGCTTGCAACAGTGCCGAAATATCGGAAATTCATAGACATAAATAAACATGGTAAATATCCCGTCTCAAGTTCTAATGTTAAAGTTAGTGGCCATGACAGTTTATAAGGGGTATTTTATGACCTGGAATAAAACATAAGCTACTTTTTATTCCTCGAGAACGTGGGCAAAGCCGCTTTTTAACAAATAAATAATATTTACCTGAGTGCTATCTCGAACTGTCCGGTGGCGACATGGTCGTGTGCAGTGCGTAGTTTGCCCGCCAGGGCGGCGTTAGTGCCGCGGGTCGGGGCCACGAAGTAATCTGCGCTCTCCTCGCCGCCGTCTATATCCGCTGTAATATATAAATGATATTATTTATCTTACTTAACAAACTAAGTTTTGACTCTATTGCACATTGTTATACAGCTTCGTGAGAATAAATCTTGGCTATTATTTATAATAGATAAAATAGACTAATTATTACCAGTCTAATAGCGGCTACTACAATAGTAAGATGTGTAGGCTATATGGACCTACAGTTTAACTATACAATCCGACTATACAGTTAAAATTGCACCGTTAAATCGTAAAGGGCGTCGCAAGCATAATGAATAGAATATTTTTTTAAAACTTATTAGATACATCCAACATGAACTTTACACATATCAAAATAATGACTCTCAAACCAAAAATAAAAACCTTCAGAGCAGAGTTTGCATTGAACTAAAATGAAAATAAGAGCGCGTTCGGCGCTCTGATTGGTCAGTGGGAATGAACCAACCAATCACAGCGCCGAACGCGCTCTCGATCTCATTAAAAGTAAAACAAACTTGTACTAAGCCCTCTGTGAACAAGGACTTACCAGAGACAGGCGCCAGTTCCTCGGGCAGCTCGAGGTCCTCGTCGCCGACGTCCCAGCCGCCGTCATCGCACGCGTCTTCCATCACTTCCTCGCCTTCGTCGCCCTCACCCTGGGTATAATAGTGGTTTCATCAATAAAACTATTTAGTATTTAGATATCAGTATCTATTTTAGTTTTAATTTGTTTTGTCAGTTATTTTTTTATTACAGTACATAGACTATGCAGTCCCATGCTATAACAATAATGTGACTGCATGGTGGAAAATAGAGGGACGTAGATTGTAACGTCCCGCGTTCCCCGTAAAGAGTCATGCATTATGTTAAAGGAAATCCAGTTATAACATCTCTTTGTATTTGCTTCATGATATTTAGTTAGTTGTAGTATTGTGAATAGACGTCGCGGCGAGACAAACTAGACATGTATGACAAGGATTGGCCGCAAAAACCAGTGGCAGTGCAGGGAGACTTATATTCTACAGTGAGGAGATCACGTTTAAAAAACAGATATGTATAGTAGTTACATACATCATTAGAACTTAAAACGGGTTATTTACCATGTTTATTAGTTTTTGTGAATTTCCGATAGAAATATCCCGTTTTAAGTTCTATTGATATTTGTAGTGAGCATGTCAGTTTAAAAACGTGTATAGTGTTATAATTACTATTGTATGCATTGAAATTAATAGCATAGATACAGGCCACTCAGTATTTCCTTGTACTACATGTAATATGTTATCTGTGCAAATGAATAAAGTTAGTCTGTGTCAAACACTTCCTGGTATATAAATATAGTACCTTGTTGTCGTCGGCCAAGACGTCGTCGTCGTCCCCCCAGGCGCCGGCGGCCTCGAGCGGCTCGTCGGTGACGGCGGCCGACACGGCGCCCACGCTGCTCGTCTCGCCGCCCGCGCGGGCCGCGCCCGCTACCTCGAAGAAACTCCTGCAATACAACATGACATTCATTTATACATCTTTTTTTTTATTAATTCGTTTATTCACATAATACACACATATAAAACTACATACAATAATCGCCAAACTGTGAGCCAGTTTGTTAGCGATAATGGCGCTCTTTAATTTACAATTCTTATTCTTATATCCTTTATATTATTATGTACTTATCTACTTTAATACTGATAAAAGTTGCTACACTCTAGAGTTTTCTCCTGTGTAGAGGTTGTGTTTACAAACATACAAGTTCATATACACATGACACCCAAACCCGAAATAACCATTTGTGGATCACACAAATAATTGTTCCATGTGGAAATCGGACCCACTACACGTTGCGCGGTAGTCGGTTGCTCAGCCACCGCACCAATCGTGCAGTCGAAATCCATAATTTGTAATATTTTCAACACCAATTTGTCTTCTCGCGGGAGTAAGATATGAATTATGAACTAAACTCAATTATTGACACTGGCAGAGAGGTTTGAATACATCATACAATTTGTAAGTATATTTTGAACTACAGAAAGAAATATTAGCTTTACAGAATCAGTCATAATTAAACCTAGGGCCTAAGTAAAACTAGTCTGGTTTAAGGAAGTATGAACTCACTTCGACACTGCCAATAATGGCCAGTTGGGTTGGGCGCTTTGCACTGGTAGTGGTGGTCTAAGTAGCTGTGCATCGGGGTTCGGTTCCGGGATGGGCAAATTGGCTGCTTCCAACATAGCCTTCAACTGTTCAGCTTCTTCAAGCTGTTTGTGGTTGATTGCTGTTAGGTAGGCTAGAGAGATCTGGAAGAAAAAAACATAGTTTGAGCATTAATCACCACACTTGCTCAATGCGGGTTGGCGATTTCCAACTTATAAATTAGAAATTATAAAAGCCTAGGGTTCCTCATGAAGTTTTCCTTCACTGTTAGTCAGTGGTGTCTAAATATGCTTAGAAAGTACATATAACTCGGAAAAATTCACATTGGTACTTTGCTGTTGGTAGGTTTCGATCTCACACCCTCATGCATGAGAAGCGGGCGTCTTAAGCCTCCATGACATGTAAAATACATATACTAAATATACTAAAGATTCAAGTTTTTTTTAACATTGCCAACTGGCATTTTCTCCTGTGTCGTAGATGCGTTTAAAAACATACAAGTTTACATACACAATACACATAACACCCAGATCTGAAACAACAATTTGTGTATCACACAAAGAGTTGCTCCGTACGGGAATCGAATCAGCTACCGGATGCGCGGCAGCCAGTTGCCCAGCCACCGCACCAACCGTGCAGTCGAAAAAGTAGTGAATGCTCACCTGTCCAGCATTCTTCAACAGCCTGATAGTCTCCCGGGTGTCTCCGAGCAGTAGTGCACCTTGGAACTGTGCCGACACGTCCTTGCGTATCTCTGCGATCTTCATCATCTTGCGCAACTTGTCCAGGTTGCCGGTGATCAGGTACAGGAAGGACAGCTTGTCGAAGTTCTTCGTACGTTGGTAGCACATTTCTACAATCTGTTTGTGGATTAAAGTTAAGAATTGTTAAATAGAAACATGTGATTGAAATACATATAATTATATTTTTATCTTATTACTTATTAGAAGTATGTCTGAACGTGTTAATCTCTGAAACTACTGGTCTCACTGAATTGAATAATTATTTTTGTGTTGAATAGTCTTATTTATCGAGGAAGGTTACATGTTATAAAACGTTACGCTATAATCAATAAGAGCCGAGTAGGACGAATAAAACCGCGCGAAAGCTGTTACGAGACTCACGTAATAGAGGAGAATAGAGGATATTTGTTTGAGAAATGTAACCCCCACTAGTATTTTCTTGGAGTCGGAAATATGTTTACGAACACAGAAATTCATTCAGTAAACCTGTTGTCAATAATTGGGAATAGGGAGTGAACCTATAGCCTTACACAGGGAATATAGTGTGGACCCTGGCATACAGTGTCCGTAGAGGGACGGAGCTATGTAGGTTGTATAGCTCCGTCCCTCTTGCACTGCTCAGTGATCGACCATTCTGACACGATTGTAATAGCAGACTAAGGCCCCAGGTGTGTACCTGATGGTTCCCGGTGGCGAGCGCGGCGTGCGCCAGCTTGGTCCATGCGGCGGGCTCGTCGAGGCTCTTGGCGGCGTCCAGCGCCACGTCGATGTTCCCGCACTGCAGCGCCAGCGACAGCCGCGTGCGCGCGTCCTTCACGAAGTGCAGCGCCACCTCCGGGTAGCCTAAGGGGGAGGAGACGTACACTTATATTGTAGTTACTATACATCATCAATAACCTGTAAGTGACCACTACTGACCAAAGGTCTCTTCTCACACGAAGGTATGAGCAATGTATTATTGCTCAAACCTTCGTCGTTTTACCCAATTTAGGAATCGAAATAGAGCCGACTAGCAAATATACTTGGGCCCACCAAACGTTACCTACACTTCAATTGTTTTAAGTCAGAATTTAATTAAAACATTCCAAGACATTTTCCAAGGGGCGCAAACTGAAAATCGGTGTTAGGTGCTAAATGCGCCTAGCTTATGCTGAGTAGGCGACCTATGTAGTATTTATTTATTTATTTATTGGTGGCAACTATTAATTAGCTACTTTATGAAAAGCACTAAAATTAGCGTAGGCATAAATATCAACTAGGTGGCAAACTAGGTTTGCCACCTAGTTGATATTTACCATAAATGATATTTATCATATATCATTTATCAATAAATGAAAACAAATTAAATCAACTAGATGGCAACGTGCCTACGCTAATTCTAGTGCTTTTTATAAAGTTATATATAATATATAATTATATATAATACTAATTAATAATTGCCACCAATTGATGTTATTCCTACTTTTACTTTATTCTTCTTATATTATTGTACTACTGTGTTTTTATTAATGTTTATGTGGTACGAACCTTTCTCCTGCAGGTATGCGATGATGCTCTGTCCGACGAGCTTGGCAGTGCGCACCATGTGTAGCACCTGGTCGTACTGGCGGGTCACTAGCGCTAACTTGAACCTGGAATATAACCATACGTCTTATTATTACTTATCTTTAAATCAACCTATGATTGGATGGAAAAAAGTAGAGGTATAATGGCAAATGGCAGAATAGGTGTGCGAGAGCGAGTGCTCTCGTATTAATTAATTATATCATTGACGTTTATTAGAGAGCTCTAATAGACGTCAATGATATGAGATTAATATAAGCGTGGATATGACAAGCATTCCGATGTAGTCCACTAGTGGACTGTCTCAGACTGGCCTTTACCGGCTTATACCACATACCACAGTACCACAAAAAAGTGTAAAATCATTTTCTTTATTCTATATTTATCTTTATTCTATGACACATATAGAGTCAATCTGGAGGTGTAAAATTGTTTTAGTATTTTGTGGCAGTAAAGAAATAAATAAAAGTATGTACCTGTACTCCGTAGGGTCAATATTGAGCACCTTGGGCCTGCAGTCGCGGTCGAGGCAGACGACGCGCGCGGCGCCCTCCGTGGCCAACACGCGCACCGCGTACACCGGCACGTCCAGCGTACGGATAATACCGTAGTCGCTAAGGAATATACACTTACGTTAATGCTATAGCTTTTATTATTTACAAAAACAGAATAACAAATGCGAACATTACGTGTTAAAGTGCAAACCTCCAATTTTTTATGTAAGGTAATATAACTAATACGACCAGATCATTATTTTAGGAGTCCTATGTAATAGGAAGTGAGCCTATTGCCGTACACTGGGTACAATTAAGCAACTTCGCGTTTATATTGAGATAGCTTTGGTGCTTTGTCCAGGGACCTTGTTGGTGAATAGTGGCAAGCCAATTGCAAAACAAGCGTTTTATGTCGAAAATTCCGTAATATAGGTCAATACGTAAAACACGTGTTAAAGAGCAAAGCTCCAATTTTTAAGTAGGGTAATATATCTAAAACCGTCTCCGAAGTCTGAAAAATACTACGCTGAAAACCGCATCAAAATCGGTTCAGCCAAACGCGAGATAATCGCGCACTAATATACATACATAGACATACAGGTCAAACTGAGAACTTTTTTAAGGTTACAATTTGACAATTGTAACAGATTGTAAAACTGTTATGTAAAAATAGTGTAAGACAAAATATATGCAAGTGATGAATAGAGTGACAGATCTATCGCACATTCCCGACGAACCATTTATATACAATACTAAACTTTTGGTGCTTTTTCTTTACCTTTGTGTACACCCACATTAATTTTTGTTGATTTTTTTTTCTTATTTTATGTCGTGTGCACTGTTTGTGCCTGTTGTTGCTGTACCAAATAAATGTTATTTTCTTTCTTTCTTTATTTATTTCTAAAGTCAAATATAAAGCAATTAAACTCACCCATCTTTACAGCAATACTTGATATGATTGGCAGTGGTATATATGAACACGGGCTGTGGCGTGGAGTCATCGAAAGCTCCAGACTTGACTCTGGCGCCCTCTGTGATGGTACACAGTTGTTCCAGTTTCTTGGTACAGAGCGTCACCGTGTGCTTGCCCAGCAAAGCCACTAGAGACATGTCGGAATTCCATATGGCGTAGCGGCATTTTGAAACTTTTACCTGCGGGAAACGTATTTGATTAAATCGCGGTTTGATATATTTTTTTATTGGGACAAGTACGTCAAAACCTCCCAAACCGCTGCAACACCTGTAAGCCAGGATCTACAGTAGATACAACTATGAAAACACCGGAACACTGAAGTCCGGCGCGTCGCAGGGAAATGAATGACTGTCTTGAATCCCGCAACGAAATAAAAGAGGAGTTGAAAAAGAAATTGATAGCAGTTCGATGTACAAATAGTAGGTATACAACTAGTTTCTGCCAGCGGCTTTACCGACCGTTCCCTTGGGATAAACAGTAATCGTAATTGATTTGATTTAGTTCAAAATATAAAGAGATTATCTAAGGAACTTATAACTTTTATTATACTAAAGTCGACAGAATATTAAGCGCGCCATCTATCGGCGTCATTAATCAAACTATCTTCAAAATGTGACACTAGATGGCGTTAAATACAAAGTAACATTACACTCAATACTCACAGAGGCAATAGTCCTCTTCTGCTGTACATCGAGCAGTTGCACGGCGTCTGGTTCCCGCAGCAGTAACATGCCGGTGCCCGCGTACATGATCTCCTCGCATGTCGGCGTGGATATCTTCTTGGATACCTCGTTCTTCAAGTTCTTGATTACCAGCTGGGAATGTTTATTGTTTTGTTAGTATTATTTATTGGTTAAATTTCTGTTTGATTAATTGTCTTAATATAGGTAGGTATAAACGTTATGTTTGGTGGTTCGATTTTTGACCACTAATCAATCTGTATGATATTTTTAAGACCTGTTTACGAGCAATAAGAGCATAAAAATATAGACAGACTAGCTGACCCGGCAAACTTCGTACCGCCTCCAAGATTTTTTTTCACCTTTTAAACCTTCCCTGGACTTCCACAAATCATTCAAGACCAAAATCTGCCAAATCGGTCATGCCGTTCTCGAGTTTTAGCGAGACTAACGAATAGCATTTGATTTTTATATATAAAGAAGAAGAAAGAAGAAGATTATTGCAGAAACTGATATGACAAAGAATCTTAGTGAGGGAATTTTCTTTTAAATTTTAATGTGTTACTTTCTGAGCGCTTATTACCCATCTTATATTAAAAGCAGGACATATTTGTTTTGTCACAGTACACAATCACATTATGGCATCTCCTCTTTGTACGTCCTTCATAATACAATACTAGTAGAACAAACCTGATTATTCTTCTCTAGCGCGGCGAACCTGTTCCGGGCGACCCAGACGGCGGTGGTGGCCTGTCCGCGCGCGGGGTCGGCGGGCTGCGCGGGCGCGGCCTGGTCCTGGTCGCGCGGCGCCGCGTACAGCTCGTACGTGCACGACTCGCCCGACCGCCACGTCACCAGCACGCACCACTCCGCGTGGTTCAGGGACATACTGCCGGACACCGGAATGTATGGGTCATGATATGGTAACAACATTCAAAATCTATTTAGGTGGCGTGGTTCAGGGACATACTGCATATACACCATCATATATGCCATTATTTATTTAATTCAAAAGTTACAACGGTAGACAACCAATAGGCTACTTTCCTACTAGTCAAATTCAATACTTTTTTCGAAACGTCAAAAACGATATTTTCTATGAACTTTGTATGAAATAGTGCGTTATGACGTCATAAGTTTTTGACGTCAAATAGCAGACTTATTTCTAGAAATTTAGCTAGAAATAATCGAAAATTAAATAGTTCATCAAATTTATGAATGAGAGTGTGATTACTTTTTAATATTTTATTGTATTGAAAAGTTGTAATAATTTATTTTTGACCGAGGATAGTACCCAATTAAAGCAACTTACATACATAACTAAAACATAATTAAACAGGAATTAACAGCATTCATAAGTTCGCCTCGCAGTACTTCAGGTATTCCGACAAAATCTCCTTCCATCCATCCACGAACAGGTCATTTATGACATGGTACGGACATTCAAAATCTATTTAGGGCGTCAGTTAGGTTAATGAAAAAATATTAGACACGTTTCTATTTCGTCACGCGATATTTCAAATCTATTGATTTCTCTTCGAAAGTATTTGTATCCGTAAGAAAATAAATAATAATACGTGTCCAATATTTTAAAATAGTATACAAGACAGGGATCTTCTTTGGTTTCAATTTTCGATATCGATATAAACTTACTAATATTTCTTGATTTATTCCAATTTTATGATTATTTGCAAAAATAAACATATAAACAGTAAATCTAGCAAGATCTGGAAATTGCTTACATCTCGCGTGATCTCGCATGAGCCCCAATCTCACGAAATTTGCATTCCCTAGTTATTGTTATTTTCTAAGGTACCTGTAAGGCTGGTTACGGCCACCTCCTTTGATCTGCATCACGGGCGCGTCGCGATTGGTCGCCATATCCAACTTGCGCAGTTGTCTGGAAAATTTAAGTAAAATTAAGTAAAAGCAACCCACAATACTCTAAGGACATCATAACAATCGATTTTTAACCTTACTGTTTTGATATAAAGTTAAAAATCAGTTAAAATATGCAAGGCATTTTAATGTGTGATCTACATGTTGTTTTAAATATTAGCCTCTAGCATGACTCGAAACTAGTCGAGTACCTCGTCAAACAGTACCTATCATGAGTAAGCCGATAATATAATAATTAGACTAGAACTTTATGGATAAATGTTGCCTGTTTAAAAAATACTTAAATGGTACCTACCTGTCCTTGATATAGAAAAGCATGTTATTATGCACGGCGTAGGCAGGCCTCTCTCTCTGCAGCTTGAACAACACCATACCCGCGTCGTGGCCCGCGGCGAATAGATTCAATGTCGGGTGGGCAGCTAGTACCCAGTATCTGAAAGTAAAATAACAATCAACTTAGTAAAATATACTTTTTTTAATAATAACTATTAAAGACATAATTTTAATAATAAAAAATGTAGTTCGCTTTGCGCGACTAAATTATGAGCCCCATTAACGTTTGATATCAGTCAAGAATCCTCGAAATAATTCAACTGCATATATGATTATAATATAATAATATTTATCTAAACTGTATGTTTTTTTTAACGTTGATAAGTCTGCGTTTGGCCACCAACCAAACGCAGACTTATTGCAAAGTTACTAGTTTTTTTAACATCAACATCCTAAATTGCAATAAACTACAAAGAAAGAGTACAATATATATAACATAAAGAAATGAATTCCTCTATTTATTCTGAGTTTGTTTCGGCATTTCTTCTCAGAGTAGTCCAATAGCCGGCCTCATCTAGCTATTTGAAATATTGACGTGTAAAAGTGTTTTTTTATGACCTATTTACAGAAATAAATATCATTTATCATTTATCATCATTTATTACCTCTCATGTTCCCTCCGGAAGGAGTGCAGGCAAGTCCTCTTGGTCATGTCCCAGACCCTGATGAACTTGTCCTCGCTGTTGGAGAGGATCAGCTCGTGCCTGGCGTGGAACAGCACGCAGGAGACGTTGTTGTAGTGGCCGCGGCACGTGTCCACCTCCCAGGCCTTCGGTGGTAATTCAAAGTTAGTATCGTAACTAACCGACCGACCTAACTGCCGACTTCATCTCAATTTTTTTTATAATATTTGACGTGTAAAAGTGCTCTTTTGTAGCCTATTTACAGAAAAATAAAATAATTTCATCATTGAAATGATGATGATTCATCATAACATCGTCATCGCTAAGGCATTTTAATCAGAGCTATCCTTATTATCAATTACTTTCAAACTCATATTGATGTGTTTACGATGCGTTGTTTTGGTGACTTAGCAAAAGTACTTTTTACTATTTGTATTCAGTTACAAGTTAAGTAATGTATAATTTAAACTTTAAAAGGGACTATGACCTCTGAGTTTGTTTCGGCATTTCTTCTCACAGTAATACGTTAGGAAATGTCGGCCCCATCTAGTTATTTAACCTATTTGTAAAAATAAATATCAATTATCATTAATTTGAATAACTAATGTAATGTTTGTAAATATAGTAGTTTTTAATAATAAAAAAAAAAAAACTGGCAATCAAACACAGAGATTTCTGGTTGAGCAGTCGTCATTCGTTATGTACTTAATGGCAAAATCAACTTGAGCCAATACGAGAAGCATTGTAGGTTCCCAAAATCGCATATATACATAGCGTTATCAATTACGTTTTATTTCATAAACCATAAAATTAAAAATTTAGCTTACCTCAGTTAGTATCACCCAATTAGAATTACCATTATTATGTAATATGTACACTTTCGAGTTAAAATTTCATGAGTCGACCTAAAAACCTGTTAGAAATGCGAGACAAGACCAACGACCTAACAAAAGGAAATCGATCACCTTCCAAGTCCACCATGAAGTTTCTCATGCAAAAATGCTATTAACAAGACAGAGAAATACAAGCTAAAACCAGCATTATTAACTTATGTTATAGAGGCAGTTTTGGCTTGCATCAGAAAAGACAGCAAGAACCTTGAATGAAAAGGATGTAAAGACCTATGATGAATGAGCGAAACCAAACCTTCTGTAGAGAAAGAGAGGGTTGTTTATCGAATGATAGGAAGAGAATCGACTGTTGTAATGTTCCCAGAATCCGTTGTAGTGGCCAGTGGTACCTTGGCATCGTTCATCCTCCAGAGTTTGACCTGTCGGTCGTCGGCGGCCGACACTATAAGCGGCAGGCTTGGGTGGAAGGAGGCCCAATTCACTCCTCGGTCGTGGCCCTCCAGCACGTGTTTGACGACAGCGTCCGCCTGCAATATCAGTTGCTTTCAGCAACATTGGTGATGTGTTATAACATCAATATGTTACATACATATATAATTTATATTTCATGCAAACCTTCTAGTAGCCTAGAAACCACATACTTACCAACTTTACGACTCTCTCTCTTTCTCTTGCAATATCTCTAGGATCGAACCCAGATATATAGTTAACATTGCTTCAACATTATTTTACTACAATATACAATGTGATAGGGGTGGGACTTCTAACCCGTTAAGGCTGAGTACTACATCTAATTTTATCGACAAAAAAAAATGGGGGGTTGAACCCCTAATTGAAAATATTGAAAAATAGTGATTTTTTCGGTAAAAATAATTCACAAATGATTTTTTTTTCTCACCAAAACATTATCAAACATATGAAAAAAGTAATGAATTAGTTAGCCAAGGTTATTAGCTACCGTTTGTTGTTTTTTTTTGTTTCTACGACCCATACAATCTTTGATATCAAAAATAGTAAAAAATATATATTAAAATAGCCATAATTTTTAGGGGAATTCGACCCCTTCGACCCCTTTGTCGATCACATTGTATAGTAAAATAATGTTGTTACTATATACAATATATAGTAAAATAATGTTGTCTATACAGGATGAAAACAGGACGCTCCTAAACGCCACAAACAGTTGATGATAAAAGACGACTATTATTTAAATAAAATAAGGAATTTAATGTTTATTTTATGTAATACTAGTACTTAAGACTTAATGAATAACCCGAAAACAAAAACGATTAAAATTATAAAAACACTAACAAAAATATTTGCGTTTTTCGGGAGCATTCCGTTTACAACCTGCATATCATGAAAAAAATTACAATTATAGTATCCAATTTACTTTTGAATGGCAATTGAAGAGCCCTTCATAATTGTTTGTAAAATATTTCACTTAACCACTCTAACGTCCGGCCCGCGCGACCGTTTATCTCTCTAACGTCCAGCCGCGCACGGCATCCGAACCGCGCGCGACTCGCAAGTTCGTCGTAACAAAAAACCTATATAGCTACTGAACCGTAATGCCTAGAATAAAGAAAAGAATACTTACCAAAAAAAGATTGAAGAATACTGATCAATCTTAACGATTTTTTTAAATCTTTAGTTAATCTTTAAAATACAATAAAACGGGTTAAACATGAAACACAGAAAAAAAACAGAATTATTTCTACCTTTTTAGAATATACGGCACAACTGTTGCATATTTTATCAATAAAATATTTTTACAACAAACTAGACTCATTACCCTTTCTTTTGATGTATATATGATTATATTCGGTTAACTCTAAGTATTGTAATTAAATCGAAAGAAAACACTACTCGTAATTTTACACATCAAAAAACCTGAGGAACACATTGACATTATTATGGAATCTTCAATGAATTTAGTATATTTCTCTTTGAAAAATGTATTATTTTGCTTATTACGAAATGTATTTCGATATTTTATATACTATTGTAATGCAAAGTATGTAAAATATGTATAAACAAAACTAAAAGTGGCCAACACCAGACCGGCCATTTTTTTCGAAACAACAATCGTTTGAAGTTAAAATTAGACTAGATTTATCAGCTAAAACTGTGATATTTATACATCATCGTAAAGCACAAATCTTCTAGTTTATTTTGATGTATAACACTTGCAAGATGAATTAAACAAAACTGTAGTATTTACGACATAATTGTTGGAACTCACAAAAACACTTCAAAAACGAGTCAACTAACTTTAAAAAATTATATTTTGTTTGTCAAAGCATATTACAACGCCATGTCTTATTTTTTCGTCGAACAATTTATTCAGCTGTATAGATAATCAGTCAAAACTCACCAAACAAGACCGTATTTTAAACTAGAGGGAGTTCACTTTGGATACTATAGTATCCATGGACGTATGACGCTCCTTTTTTTGGATACCGTGCTATCCATGGACGTTAGAGTGGTTAAATCACTGGGTTATAAAATATAGCAATAAGCATTTAACTTTCTTCTTTACTGCTATAAAATATACAATGTGATAGGGGTGGGACTTCTAATCCGTTAAGGCTGAGTGCTACATCTAATTTTATCGCACATTGTATAAAGATCGCATTCTAAGAAAGCAAGTAATTTAAACTGTGGTGTTTACACACAATATAATATTATATTTAACACATAATATAATATATATTTTACTAGCTTCCGCCAGCGGTTCGCCCGCGTTTCCGTGGGATTAAAAATTAGCCTATGTGTTGTTCCAGACCATAAAATTCATAATTCCAAATTTCACTGAAGTTGTTCTAAATTTTATCCCATTATGTTCAGCTGTTTTAACATGATTGAGTAACAAACAGACTCAACTCACTAACTTTTGTGATTGATAAGTGAAATAAACCATATCATGTGTTTCCTTTGTAGATCATGTAACAATGATAGTGAGCTCAAAATCGGGAATCGAACCCGTAGCACGTCATTTTACAGACGAGAAGATCACCCAGCCACTGCATCTACATGCAGTCAAATTTGTATATTTATCAGTTTCAAATTGAAATTATCACAATAATCAGCCATCAGTTTGTATGTTTGTAAACGCACCCACAACACAGGAATAAATCCTAGTGTGGGGCAAATTATTAAGAAAAAGATTCTCAAATTATTAAGAGAAAGTCTTACATCCAATTAGAAATCTTAAGTGGCTGACTTTAAATTTCTGAAAACTTCAGATAATATTTAAATCCTGTTTGTATTACCTGTCCAAATAGGTCCGTAGCCTGCGGGTTCCTCAAATGTTCAGCAAGCCCTGTGGGTCCTGGAGCTACACTCTTCTTTCTAAGACCTGAGAAGTCCCAAACTCTAACAGATTGGTCCAAAGAAGCGGAAACCAGAAGGTCTTCTGTCGGGTGGAATTGTGCGCACATCACATAATGATTATGGCCAGTGAGGACACTGATGCACTGTCTGGATTGCCAATTCCATATTCTTATAGTCTGAAAAAAAAAACAATATGATATTAAACCGTACCTTTTCTTTAGTTTCTTTGTATGAGATTCTTATATGTTTTCATACATATAAAGTTTTTTTAGGGTCAAAGAATTTATTTCAATTATGTAATCTTAAATAAGGCACTTGTGAAATATCAAAATGAATTGTTTGTAAGTCTGTCTGTCAATGAAATTAGATAAGCATTCCATATAATCTTATATGAATCCAATAAGAATCTTATATGAAAACCCCGGTGCAGTTTGATTTATCTTAACCACTCTGCTCGGCTCCTATTGATTGTAGTCTTATGTTAACTTAAACCTTTCGTTGATAACCCCAACACAAAAATAATTATGCAATAAAGTTCAACAAACCTGGTCATCGGAAGCACTCAAAATCCATGGATATTCGTGATGGAAGAATGTTGTGCGAATGTAGTCCAAATGTCCCAATAGGGTAAATAGACAACGCCTCTGCTTGTAGTTCCATACCTGCAAACATAAATAATGTATTTAATATGGTAGATGAATCATTTTTATTTTTATGTCCATCATATTTTTTTAATTACATTTTGTTTATTTTCTTACAGAAACAAAATAAATACTTTCGAAGATAGTACTACTTATATAAATTTGAAACACTGTGTGACATCACTTCTAGGTAACGTTTAATACTAAGAAATGATATAGATAGCTCCCACTTCTAAACTTTGATTCATTTTATGTAATTATTGCTAAAAAAATGTTTTTTTGTCTCAAGACAGAAGTCTTGAAGACAAAACAAAAACATTTTTTTCATTACCTTATTGACGGACTAAATAGATTTTTAACTTTCATACCCGTTATCATCCTATTATACTATTTTCTTGTCCAAATTGATTTTATGAGCAATAATAATTTCTTGTTTATGTTTTTCTTATTAGTAATGGTACAAAAAAGTTTTATTTACAAAGAATTTTATATGTATAGAAATGTAATACATAGAAATTTATATAAACCAAACTATGAAGTGTAATTACATCATAAAAGACAGGTGGTCTAAATAGGCAGTCTTCCTAAATGGATTCTACTATATTTATGTACAATCTAATTAGAATCATCTTGAAATTATAGTTAAAGATGTGAATAAACAATTATTATAGGTAAATGTTGCTATTTATGTTCAGATTTCACTAACCATAGCATTGCCTTTTACATTAGCAATTCTTTTTTTGGAAGGTGCATACTCCAGATCAATGTATGTAGCACCACACTTATGTGTTAGTAACTATAGTAGCATAACATTAGCTTTCCCTTTTTACTTATTAGGTGATATTTCATAATTAGAATTTTACCATTCCTATACACAGATCAATCAGACATTTGGTACAAATTACACCATACAATAAATTATAATCAAATTTGTTCGCAACTATTTAAATTATGGATATCAAATTAAAGGGCTTAATTGGCAGAATAGAGCTCATTAAAACTCTTTAGTATTAACAATGTTTTTATGTGTTACTTGTTAGTGTTAGATAGGTCTAAACCTATGTAACCATGGTATTGGTATTCAACCACATGAGGTATAGTATAAACAGGTGTTCTCATCAGCTTTAAGTATATCTAAGGTTATTAAAACATTCCTAAATACGTGCAAAGTTATCACTGGCAACAATTAATAATAAACGATATATCTAATATGTTATACGTGTCATAAACATGACGAAACATACACGGAACAAATTGCACTAAAAATGCACATCCTGCTTACAAACCTTGATCTTATAATCGTCTCCACCGGATACGAAGAGTGGTTGTTGGATGTGGAAGCATATTCCACGTACAGGACCATCATGCTCATCGAATTTCTCCAACAAAGTACACATACGATAATCCCATAGCTGTATCACGCCATTGTGTAAACTAGCCAAAACCCATGGCCGCTTCGCATGAAAGGATATACCTTTCACCCTCGCCGACTTAGTTTCAAACTTTGTAAGCATATCTCTAGTCTAATTTAGAGATATAAGCAAAAAATCCCATAAAATAAAATCCTTCCACACAATCAAACGTCAGACAACCGGCTGACGTGACACGTCCAACAAAATTAGAGGTGATCACCTAATAATAATACTATGTGAATGTTATATTTATCGTAATAACTAACTAAATAGTGATGAATTCATTATTAGACTTTAAATCGTTAAGAATCAACTACATGCAACGACGAACTATGTATATTAAAATATAAGAGCACTGTAGCATTTTTCTTTCCTTGACGAGACGAAAATGTGATGTGAATATAAAAATTAAACATAATCGGTTTTAAGCTGAATGTCGAAGTCATACTCTATTCCTCTTTATGGCAACCCTGTCTACGTCAAGTGTCAAAGTCAAATCGTCATGCTATGCTGTCAAAGTCGCTAAAATTGTTTACCAACACAGTTTCACATTTTATTTGATTGCTATCCAGTATTGTAGTATATTGTGATTAAAGTTGCTAGTGAATGAATGCAAAACATTGATCGTTATACATTACCGATAACTTTATATCAATTGTTGGTTAATTGCAAGAGATTTGAAATAAAAAATAAATATAACCTCAAAACTATATCATGTCTACAGAAAAGTTAAAAGAAACGGGAAAACTGTGCATTCCAGGCATGCGCCTAAGTCTATCAAACAAGGAGTTTGTGTCTGGACCAGGAACGTATGAACTCAGAGGCTACATTTATGCTACCTTGTGCGGGACTCTTAAAATGGAACAGGATGAAAACGAGGTAATTAAGTGTATATAACTAGTAAATATTATTGTAGCTGCCACAGCGTGCGGTATATCGTCGTGTATCCGTTGTTTCTGATTATTACCAAAATCCATACAGTAGTTTCACCCGATTCTTTAAAGATTGAAAAATTAATTATATGTAGTAGATTAGGCCCAGTAAAATATTGCTATTTAACTCATCGATGTTTTCAGGTAACAGTGGTATCAGTAGAGAGTCCACGGACACCTAGTATTCTACCTAGGACGGGAGATGTAGTCACTGCGAAGGTGACAGTTGTAAACCCACGAATGGTCCAATGTGTAATACTATGTGTCGGCTCCTCAGTACTAGTGAGGCCTTATCGAGGGATCCTGAAAAAGGAAGATATTAAAGCAACAGAAAAAGATAGAGTGGACCCATACAAGTGTTATAGACCTGGAGATGTCATCTTGGCAAGAGTTGTATCCTTTTTATGGTTATTAAGTATTTTAACTAAAAATCCCAGTTTAACTACTCACATATATTAATGGAGAAAAGCTCTACTAATTTCGAGTCACAGAGGATTCTTTATCATGAGGGGTGCGCAGACTGAGCAACGTCACCTTGTCTGCACATGCTGTAGAGCTTTTCTTCATTAATTTACGTGAGTCAATGGGACTTTAAGTTAATTTAATATGCCTCACGATAGTTATTATAAAAATATTATGTGCTTTGTTACTTTTACTGTAATCTCACTTAAGTATTAAGATTTTTTTTTAAGTTTTAACCTGTTGCTTGAAAAACCTGTTAAATATATGTAACAAAATAATATATGTATGTAGACCTATCGATTGTTAAACTCCTTATATGTGATAAGTAAAACTCCTTGTATATTGTTTATTATAAAACGTCAGTTGATTGCAAACCATTTATAGCGTTTTATTAGGTTATGGGCCCAGATACGAAATAAAATTATATTTTCACGAACTTTTAACTTCGGTATGTTTACTAAGTAATTAGTCGACATTTTAAACTGACCAGCTATGTTAGCCAGCTATTTGAAACGGCACAGAAACTGAAAGGAACTGGTTTTGAAATTAACGACCAATGGATGGGATTGCTCATGTTAGTTGGATTACTGGAGAAGTTTGTGAGGCATCCGTGGTTCAGGACGCTATAAAGACATAAGTGTTGGATATGAGTTTTGCAGTTAAGTCGGAAGGTGCATTCATCGCTGAAAAAAGCATCATATATATGGCGGCGGTTACAGAATTCAAACAATCACAGTACGGCGGTAGCAGCAGAAACGGAAACCGAATATTCGATGACGAGCACTGTCAGTGGTGATGTTGGTAGCGCTGGTAATAGCCATAGTGATACAACAACAATTCCAGTGCAAGTACTCATATGGTTTCCAACAAGAATTTTTTGTCAGAATGTTTGTTATCAACTCAAGATTAAGGAGATTGTTGAATGCTCAGGAGACTCTTACAGATTACATGAATCGGAAGTAATAGTTCACCAGGAATTTACTATCAGTGAGTAGAATATGAATTATTCAACATGGTTGTTTGGTTTATAACTCACAGAATGATTGTATTGGCGAGCTAAAGATTGTGTGAAGAGTGAGCAAGTGTTGACAGCTGCAGTAAAAGTATTGAATAATACTTGGCATAGACGTTTCGGTGTAAGTTTTGATGAGAAGTGCGGCTCTAACAAAGCCAGTTGCACAGTTTGTTGCGAAAGGAAACAAACTAGGTTACCATTCCCTCAAAGTGTTAGCAAAAGTCATGAAGTCCTAGAACTGATTCACATTGTCATGTGAACCAATGGAGAATATGTCACTAGGTAAAGCCAGATATTACCTATTGTTTATAGATGACTTTAGCAGGATGTACACAGCTTATTTTCTGAGATGGAAAATTATTTGAGGAAATGTGGTATAGTTCATCAGAAAGAAACAGTTATACACCAGAGCAATATGGAGTAAGTGAAAGGTACAACAGATTGAGTTGAGAAAACTCGTTGTTTCCTATTCGATGCTCAGTTTGAGAAATGTCTATGGGCAGAGTCTGTAAACACAGTCAACAGCAAGTATTAAAAGTAGTATTAAAGAGAATACAACTCCTTATGAATTGTGGACGGGCAGAAAGCCAAAGTTGTAAATATTTGGCAGTCCAGTTATGGTCCACGTAAACAAGAAAAATAAAAAATGAGATAAGAAAGCAAAGAAGAAGTTCCTAGTTAGATATTGTGAAAATATCAAGGGCTATCTTTTGTATGATCCAGTAGCACGAAAAGCTGTAAGTGATATATTAAATTGTGCGGAAAAAGAAAGTTAACAGTAAAGGTGAAATGCATTATAGAGCCAGGCTTGTGGCTAAGGGATTTACCCAGTTGATGAGGTTTTTTCACCAGTTTTACCAGAGTTTTGTTAAATAATATTATGTTTTTTTAAAACAGATTATAATATTGTTTTAGAGAGAATTAAGATTATTTTGTTAGGTCAGGGTGTTAAATATATGTAACAAAATAATATATGTATGTAGACCTATCAATTGTTAAACTCCTTATATGTGATAAGTAAAACTCCTTGTATATTGTTTATTATAAAACGTCAGTTGATTGCAAACCATTTATAGCGTTTTATTAAAACCAAACCATTATTCTAACATGTTGTTGGTTTCACATATTTTGGTGTGATATGTTTGTTTATAAATAAATATACGAAACATGAAGGCATGATCAACTATAAAGAAAAACTATATAAAATTAAATACCAATATAATATCCTTAATAATAAAATTTAGCTCCCTATGACGGAAATCCACTGGTACCACCTGTCAACAGCTGAGAATGAACTAGGAGTGGTAATAGCGACTGCAGAAGGTTCCCCTCAGGGTATCAGCATGTTGCCTATAAGCTGGTCGGAAATGCAGTGCCCTAAAACACTGGTAAAGGAGTCCAGGAAAGTTGCAAGAGTCATACCTGAAAACATAAACCATGCTTTGTTCCCAGTCAAAGATAATTCAACAACAGAGTTAGAAATACAACAAGATACATAAATATAATCATATTGTTTAAAGTTATTGTTTTATTTCAGTCTTATTTTGTCCTTTTAACTGTTTGTTGGGCAAGTGCTTTCAAGCATTATTGCAGAGTAAGGGACCTTATATCCAGTTCCTGGGTTAGGCAATGACATTTGATACATATAGTTTAGCACTGGTGGACATGGACTCGTTTTTCAAAGTCATTGTCAAAATTATTTATTTCAAATAGACTAAGAACGCATTTTTGAACGTCAAAATGTTTTTATATGGAAAGATGCATGCTATGGATGGCTTTCCTACTATTGATACATAGCATACTCAAGCTGAGCTTCTTCCTCACACAGCTACTATGCGGCGATGCATCTTTACAGCACATCTTACTCGCACAGCTACATAACTTAGTATCAGTGGAAATGGTCACATAGTTTCACAGCTTAGCTATTACATCTTCGTAGCATAGCTATATAGCACATCTCTGGTGGAAAAGCACCCTTACAACGTTGCTATACATAGCAATAGGCTCAAAAATTACTAGCGGATAAATATTTACATATCTGTCTACCCCTTCGAGAATTAAAAGACGTCATATTATGTATGTTGCAAGCGCGTGTTTACGTACCTAGGCATATAATTATTTTGTGATTTATGTCTACAGTTTTAAAATTGAACTGGAAATTGAAAATTGAACTGCAATTTTATTACTAAACTTATTATTCTTCAGATAAAAGCGATATTTTTATTTTATTTATTAAAAATTATTTTTAATTTTAACCGTAAATAGTACCTATTACCTATGTACCTATAAAAAGTACCTTTTTTAAGGGAGGAAAGAAGTCATTGGATGATTATCCAATGACTTCTTTCGCCAGGGCGAGGCGAGAGGGAGTGTCAGACTCTTACTGACTAAAAACCACCCCGTTCCTACTCCTGCTTTTCGAGCCGGAGCCCCGGTAAGCCCGCTAGGTATTCCGCAGCTCCGGATCAGGCATCAGCGCTACTGGGCCCCATCTGGCATTTTAATCAGTACCTTTACTAGGCGAGTTTGATTTACTCTTGTTTAATTATCTTTTTGTTTGAAGGGGAGAATACGAATACCTCAAAAACTCGTCCGACCCTAGGTGAAAAGTTCGTCCCAACTCCTACTCCTTGCTGGTCACGGTTTAAAAAGTTACCTATAAAAATATATTTTATTGCCAATCGCCAATAAACTCGTAGAGGATTACAGTGGGCATTACAAAATATTTTATTTCAGTGAACTGTTTGCTGCTCGTAAGACGTTTAAAACTATGACTTGTATTATTCGTAATATTATTTAAGTAGATAATAATTATTAAGAACTCATATTTGTAACTTTCTAGCAAATATGTAAGTAATTAGCAGTCCGGTTGATTACATTTACATTACCTACATAATATAATATACATAGGTACCATATATATACATACTACATAACATAATACAGAAAACCCTGAGTGTGATGAGGATGGCTTCATCAAAGTTCAAAAGAAGTAGAAGAAGCCTACTTCTCGCAAGCAGTGCGGTACTGGACTGACCGGACCTAACATGCTGCTGCGTCCAGCTGTGCCTAAGACGCTGCTGTATGTGTCCCAACTACACCGCTCCACGAAGGTTGAGGACGTCGTGGAGTATGTGAAAGTGTACCTTGAGAGTAGTAAGGTTGGAATCGCGTCAAAATACCAACTTTAAGTCGTTTGTGGTGCGAGTTCCTACTCAATACCTCGATAAGTTCCTCAAGGCAGAATTTTGGCCGAAGGGTGTCATATACCGACGTTTTCGAGGCAGGCTACGTGACACCGAGCAGCGTAATACGACGCCACGCATCGTCACATCGTCTGACCTTAATAATTAATAGCATGATTATGTATTTATAGTATTTGATATGTTTTAGTGTATTAATATTGACCTACGTTGCTTGATGTAACCCAATAAATAAATAAAAAAAAAAATAATAAACTCTACAATGGCGATGCGCGAGGGCAGTCGCTCGGTCTAAATCTCCGATAAAGATAAATATCATTTATTTGTTTTGACTTCAGTGTTTCGGTGTTTTCATACTTGTATGTTGTATCTACTGTACCTAGATTCTGATGAACGGGGGTTGTAGCGTGGCAGGCATGTCAAAAAAATTCTTAAAAAAGTATTAGAGATACCTACCTATTTACTTTTCTATGTTTTTTGCAGGTTTAGGATGAAGATCTCTCAACTAATTGCGTTGTTTTATCTTACTGCCAGTTTTAATATAGTCGTAAGTTCAATTTTACTAGTGGTCGCCTAGTGGCCGAAATTCGACCATATATGATTTAATTTACAATACCACTTAACGTACGTTGAAGGATAATTTTTATATAACTCAAACTCTTTTATAAAACTCTTTTCATATGAGACGTGAGAATATCATCGCAATGTCTATCGATTTTGACGTTTTGTCAAATACGATCAGATACTATGCATGTGTGTGTAATGTTTTATTTATTGATTTAATGTACTTTATAAGCATTATTTTTGAAAAATATTAGCGCTATGCACTTCTCCTACACATAAACTATAAATGTACCAAATTTTATGCGGCCATTAAAAAGCGGTCCAAAGTTTTTGCATCACGTATTAATATATAGATGTTTGATGTTAGTGCACTAAATGTACAAACTAGTTTAATTATCTTTTAGGAAGTACTATATATTTTTTTATTCATTTTTAAACATTGAAGACTATATAAAAAGCAGTACCTAGCCCACCAGTAACGGAAAAATGCAAGCTTCCGGAGAATACGCGCTATGTCCAGATAGACTGCTTTCTGTATTAAACTCTTGACCGAACCATCTAACATTAGCCTACTCAGGTGCTGGTCGAGGGTTTTGGCTATGAGGCGGTTAGCAGATACAAATTATTACTTTTTTATTTTATCGTCACGCCTTTTATCCCTAAAGGGGTAGGTAGAGGTGAACATTATGGCACGTATGCTACTATACAATTACCGATGTAAATTGTGAATAGTGGGTGTAACCGTACAACATAGGTTGTAACTGTAAGTCCCATGTGTGGCCTATTGACTTTCTAATTCTAATGAAACTTATTATTTTATTTCAATTAGATGGTAAGTACACATACCGACCAACTGAATAGTTTGTCATGCATTTATTAAGGTTTTCAAGTTGAAATAGTTTTTTAATTCCTAATGTTTAAAAAAAACAGTACAATCGAACCCTAAACGCGGTGCTTAGCGGCTGTTGCCTGGTAGTCCAGCCACTGTGTCAACCGTGCCGTGCAGTCAAACCTATAGGTATTATTGGATCTTGATACAGTGGGATACCCTCTTGAAAAAACACATACCTAGGCCGCTTTTTTATCCCACGAGAACGCGGGTGAAGCCGCTAGCAGAAGCTAGTGATAAATACTTTAAATAATTTTTGATTTTTTTGGCATTCTGTCTGATTAACGGGTCGCTCGCTCTCTATGCGCAGTTCTTCATCCATTTCTATCATTTTTGTATTTGTGACACTGCACGGAATGAATTCGAATGTTCGCGGACAATAGCCGAGCGCGGGGAACGGGCACGAAGGAATGAATTCGAATGCTCACGTTCGTTCGGCCAATTCGGCCGCTCGCGACTGCTCGAGCATTCTCGGGACTTCCCGCGCAGTCGCACGGTTCCGTTTGTGGAATTCGCCGGAATTTCCGCGGCGCCGCGGCCATCGGCCGGCCGGTTCATGCGGTAATAAGTGTTATAGTTATGCAAATAAAGTTCAAATTCATAGTCTTTTTTTTTCTTTTTAAATAAACGTTGCCCCACATTAGTATTTTCTCCTGTGTCGTGGGTGCGTTTACAAACATACAAGTTCACATGCACATGACACCCAGACCCGAAACAACAATTTGTGGATCACACAAAGAGTTGCTCCGTGCGGGAATCGAACCCGCTACCAGTTGCCCAGCCACCGCACCAACCGTGCAGTCAAATATATATATAGTACACTGAAACTGCGCTTCGCTTCGTTGCCCTTCGTGGTTCTTTCGGTGTGAGTTGAGCCTAAAGGAATAGATCCTGTACCAGTCAGGCGCACGCTGGTAACGGCCACGTCGGCGTTATTTTGGAATCTTCCATTTTAATAGTGCTGGCGGTTTTTTTTCTTTGACCCTGAGTATCCCAGACGATCCCAGTTAGTTTAAATATCCAATTTACGGACCTCCCACTGTAGTTCTAAAGCCAGTCTACTCTATTTCTACTCGTCACTTCGTATAGCTTTCCGGGTCAATCCTTCTCATAGGCGTCAAGCTCATCTCACCTTCGCGTTCCGGGCCTGCCACGGGCCGGGATAGTGGTGGAAAAATTAATGAGACCTAAAAATGGGTACTTATAAGTTTCTTAACACAACTGTAAGAATATTTAATCGAATAAATTAATACATATACTTTCTGTTCTTTTTTAATATCAGGCCCAGGTTGTAAGTACCTTTATTTTTACAAGATATTACGTTGTATGTAATCGTAACGTATCTATACATCTGTTTACCTAACCCCTGCAACCATTCGGGTGAAATTTGGTAATTTGATCGGTAAGACCCCAAAAAGGGGTAAGGACTTTAATGTACCTATAAATTACACGGCATTACCGAATGAATGCGTGCACATAACAGCTAAAAGTAACAATACGCTAAACGCGATCAGCTGATGGTAAGCAATCGGCACCACCCATACCCAGAAACACCGGAAGACTTACAATTGCGTTACCAGCCGTTTTATGGTAGACATTTGTGAATTGGGGACTTGGAGATGACGTTGTGGGAGAATTGGGCCTTCGTTGTTCTAATTCACACGGCGAAACACAACACAAGCGTTGCTTCTCGTCAGTTTTCTATTCGGCCAAAATACCACTCCGGTTTACTTTAGTCAGCACTTATGTCGGTTCAATCGGTTGTTCAATACTGTTCACAACTATTAGAATACCTCGTCTGATTGTTAATCTAATACACATATTGTTTTTTTTAATCAGGACGTAAGTACTTATATTCATTCAAAATATTACATTGTAATCGTTGCCTACAAATCTCTCTACCTGACCACTGTAACGATTCGGGTGAAATTTGGTAATACGATCGGTAATTTAAGACCCAAAAAAGATTCAGGGACTTAAGATGTACCTATAAATTCCACTGCGTGCAGTTCACTAAAAGTAAGAGTACGCTAAACGCAATCAGCTGATGGTAAGCAATCGGCACCACCCATACCCATGGGCACCAGAAACACCAGAAGAGTTACAATTGCGTTACCAGCCGTTTTATGGTAGACATTTGTGAATTGGGGACTTGGAGATGACGTTTTGGGAGAATTGGGCCTCCGTTATTCTAATTCACACGGCGAAACACAACACAAGCGTTGCTTCTCGTCAGTTTTCTATTTGGCCAAAATACCACTCCGGTTTAGTCAGCACCTATGTCGGTTCTATCGGTTGTTCAATACTGTTCACAACTGTAAGAATACCTCGTCTGATTGTTAATCTAATACATGTATTGTTTTTTTTTTTTTTGAATCAGGAGGTAAGTACTTATATTCATTCAAAATATTACATTGTAATCGTTGCCTACAAATCTGTCTACCTGACCACTGTAACGATTCGGGTGAAATTTGGTAATACGATCGGTAATTTAAGACCCAAAACAAAGATTCAGGGACTTAAAATGTATCTATAAATTCCACGGAAATAGCGAATGAATGCGAGCACCTCACTTAAAGTAATGATTTAATAATAGACTAAATGCTATCAGCTGCTGGTAAGCAATCGGCGTCATCGATACCGATCGACACCAGAGGAATAACAATTGCGTTAGGTACCAGCCTTTTTGGGGTAAAAATTTATCAATTGGGGATTTGGAGTTTCCGAAGAGACAGAATTGAGCCTATATATATTCTTATAAGATATTACGTTGTCATCGTAACGTATCTACACCTGTCTACCTGACCCCTGTAATGATTCGGGTGAAAGGTAATTTGATCGATAACTTAAGAAGTTAAAACCCAAAAAAGATTCAGGGACTTAAGATGTACCTATAAATTCCACTGCGTGCAGTTCACTAAAAGTAAGAGTACGCTAAACGCAATCAGCTGATGGTAAGCAATCGGCACCACCCATACCCAGAAACACCGGAAGACTTACAATTGCGTTACCAGCCGTTTTATGGTAGACATTTGTGAATTGGGGACTTGGAGATGAAGTTGTGGGAGAATTGGGCCTCCGTTATTCTAATTCACACGGCGAAACACAACACAAGCGTTGCTTCTCGTCAGTTTTCTATTCGGCCAAAATACCACTCCGGTTTAGTCAGCACCTATGTCGGTTCTATCGGTTGTTCAATACTGTTCACAACTGTAAGAATACCTCGTCTGATTGTTAATCTAATACATGTATTGTTTTTTTTTAATCAGGACGTAAGTACTTATATTCATACAAAATATTACGTTGTAATCGTTGTAAGTAAGGCAACGATTACAACGTAATATTTTGTATCGATCGTATTAACGATCGGTAATTTAAGACCCAAAACAAAGATTCGGGGACTTAAAATGTATCTATAAATTCCACGGAATTAGCGAATGAATGCGAGCACTTCACTAAAAGTAATGATTTAATAATAGACTAAATTCTATCAACTGATGATTTAATAATAGACTGATGATTTAATAATAATAGAAAGTAATGATTTAATAATAGACTAAATTCTATCAACTGATGGTAAGCAATCGGCGTCATCCATACCGATGGACACCAGTAACACCAGAGGAGTTACAATTGAGTTACCAGCCGTTTTATGGTACACATTTGTGAATTGGGGACTTGGAGATGACGTTGTGGGAGAATTGGGCCTTCGTTGTTCTAATTCACACGGCGAAACACAACACAAGCGTTGCTTCTCGTCAGTTTTCTATTCGGCCAAAATACTACTCCGGTTTAGTCAGCACTTATGTCGGTTCAATCGGTTGTGCAATACTGTGTACAACTGTAAGAATACCTCGTCTGATTGTTAATCTAATATATATGTATATTGTTTTTTTAATACCAGGACGTAAGTACTTAAATATTCATACAAGATATTACGTTGTAGTTGTAACGTACAGGTATACATCTGTCTACCTGACCACTGTAACGATTCGGGTGAAATTTGGTAATACAATTGGTAATTTAAGACCCCAAAAAGGGGTAGGACTTTAATGTACCTATAAATTCCACGGGATTAGCCAATGAATGCGAGCACTTCACTAAACTTCACGATGGACACCAGTGGAGTTACAATTGCGTTACCAGCCTTTTTGGGGTAGAGATTTGAAGATTGGGTATTTGGAGTTTACAAAGAGACAGAATTTAGCCTCTGATAACCTTTTTTTGAGGGAGGAAAATCATCCAATGACTTCTCTCGCCTTGGGCGAGGCGGAAGGGAGTGTCAGACTGACTGACTAAAAACCAACCCGTTCCTACTTCTACCCTTCGAGCCGAATCCCCAGTAAACCCGCTAGATAGTCCGCAGCTCCGGATCTCCCGCCCAATCAGGAACAGGAACTTACCGAAACTCCCAGGTCCGGTAAGCACCTGCGTCAGGCGGTAGGTGCGAACGCTGTTGCGCCTTTCTAACCCCTTCTCAAAGAGGGGACTTACCGCTGCAATGACAGCGAGCCCAACCCTCGGTTGCGACAGTTATTGCTGCCATTACGCCATGAGATCGCACCGGAGCTCGGCCCGCCACGCTCTGATCTGGCGCGGCAGTGGAGTTTCGCTCCGGCGACACGCGTCGGCGCGCAAACTGATGACGCGCGCGAGCACCTTCGCCTCCAAATCCCACGGTGGTAATCCGGCAAGGAGTTTCGCCGCCTCCCCGGAGATCGTGCGATATCCACGGATCACCGGGATGGCCATGGACCGTGAGCAGCGCCTGAGCTATCCGCCGCATCAGGCTCGGAGCCCACATAGGGGCGCCGTAGAGGGCCATGGACCGCAAGATCCCAGTGTACAACCTCTGGCAACCCGCGTACAACCTCCGGAGATCTTACTAGTGCTGGCGTCTTATTTTCTTTAACCCTGAGTATCGCAGACGATCCCAGTTATTTTAAATATCCATTTTATAGACCTCCCACTGTAGGTCAAAATCCAATCTACTCTATTTCTACCATTACTTCCTATAGCTTTTCGGGTCAATCCTTTTCATAGGCGTCAAGCTTATCTCACCTTCGCCTTCCGGGCCTGCCACGGCCCGGGATAGTGGTGGAAAAATTAATGAGATCTAAAAATGTGCACTTAAAAGTTTCTTAACACAACTGTAAGAATACTTTATCTAATAAATTAATACATATTTTATTATTTTTTAATAGCCGTACGTAAGTACCTATATTCATACAAATATTATGTTCTAATCCCTGGCTACAAATCTGTCTACCTGACCACTTGTATCGTTTCGAGTAAAATTTGGTAATACGATTGGTAATTAAAGACCAAAAACAAAGATTCAGGGACTTATGTATCTATAAATTCCACGGAATTAGCGAATGAATGCGAGCACTTCACTAAAAGTAATGATTTAATAATAGACTAAATGCTATCAGCTGATGGTAAGCAATCGGCGTCATCCATACCGATGGACACCAGTAACACCAGAGGAGTTACAATTGCGTTACCAGATTTTTGGGGTAAAAATTTGAGGATTGGGGATTTGGAGTTTTCGAAGAGACAGAATTGGACCTCCGATAACTTAATTCACACGGCGAGACCAAACACGAGGGTTGTCAAACGTAAATTTTCTGTTAGGTCATCGTATCACTCCGGCTGAGCCGGGACTCACCTCGGTTGTTCAATTCTGGCACTACTATAAGAATACTTCATTTGATTGCTAATTTAATACATATTACTATGTCCTTTTTTAATATCAGCGTGTAAGTACCAATATTCATACAAGATCTTACTTTGTAATCGTTACGCACTTACACGTCTGTCTAATCTACTGCTGCTATTGCTCTTATACATATACGCTGCTATATATTTATTGCACAATGTACAGACTTAAACGACTATTACATAACCCTGTTAGGCCGTAGCAATTTTATTACAATATGCAATATTATATAATAATCTTAGGTGTTAAATATAACTACACTTTTTATAACAAACTTATTAACTAGTTATAAACTTATTATACAATTATAACTTAATATTACAATTTGAATTTATTACCTAATCTATATATATATAAAACTCTTCCGTTACTGAGTGACTGACTGACTGACTGACAGTCGAAACTACTGGTCGTAGACAGCTGAAATTTGGAATGCAGGTTCCTTGGGATATGTAGGGGAGCACTAAGAAAGGATTTTTGGAAATTCAACGAAAAGGGGTAAAAACGTTTCTATGAAAAATCTTATTCCTTGGGTTTATAAACTTGAAACTTGGCATGAACACGTACATAGGCAAGTAAATATGTTTGACATTATAAGTTTTTTCAAACTACCCTCCAATCGTGATTTAGGGGGTGCGATTGGGTGACTGATTTATTAACGCACAGCCGAAACCGCTCGGTATAGGAGTCTGAGATTTTGAACAGAGGTTCCTTTAGTAACATAAGTGAGCACAGTGAGTGAGGGATTTTTGAAATGTCAACCCCCAAGGGGGGGAAACGGGATAAACTGAGCCGGGGCTGCGGGAAAGTTCTAACGAGATACCGTGGCCCCGAAACTCTCCCTCTAACCTGTTCATACTGGTAAATAATAAAAAAACTAAAAATATTGTTTACAAGGAAATCCTGTAAGGCCTCTTCGTCCTATAAATCCTGTTTTTTTTTTTCTTTTGAGACGATGATTTTGTCTCGCTTTACTTTTTCTTACTTTACTTACTTTTTTTTTTTACTTTTTCTATATAGATTTGTATGTATACTAACATTATAAAGAGGAACAATCTATTTTTTTATATGTTTGTTTGTTTACACATGTAATCGATAAACTCCGAAACTACTGAATCGATTTCAAACATTCACCATTAGAAAGCTACATCATCCCTGAGTAACACAGGCTATATTTAATTCCAGTTGTAACAAGATTTCAGCCTGTGGAAGAAAAAGCCCTGTCGAGATCATTAAAAAACGCTATATATAACCGAATTAGACGTGGGCGAAGCCGCGGGCGGAAAGCTAGTCTCTTATATACATTATAATTATATCAAACATTTTAAATGGGTATATTAAATTAAAAGGAAGTTACAGTTTTCTTATAAATATTTTTTTTATTTCCAGATAATTTTGGCTTCTGATGTATGATTTCATAATAAGTAGTCATTTTAATCTAGCTTGAAATATACATAATGTTTTAGTGGACCGTATTTTCTTTTACTCTGAGCAACCCAGACGATCGCAGTGATTTTTTTTATAATCCATATTATAGTCCTCCCACTACGGGGCAGAAGCCTCTTTACTCGGCGCTTCGTTTAGCTTTCGTTGCCAATCCTTCTCATAGGCGTCAGGTCCATCTCGCTCGCCATTGTCTGCCGAGCCTGACACGGGCCGAGATAGTGCCTATTTTTAGGCACTTGTTAGTTTCATAGCTGTAAGAATACTTCATCTGATTGCTGACTTATTACATATTGTCATGTTCTTTTTTAATATCAGCCTGTAAGTATCTATTTTCATACTTATAATAATTATTATACCTATATTCATATTCAACAAATGGAGGATACGTCCTATTCTTTCGTCTCACTAGTGCTGGCGACTTATTTGTTTTCACTCTGAGCATCTCAGACGAACCCAGTTATTTTAAATATCCAATTTATGGACCTCCCACTGTAGGTCTAAAGCCAGTCTACTCTATTTCTACTCGTCACTTCGTATAGCTTTTCGGGCTAATTTCCCAGCGCCTTTCGGGCCTGCCACGAGCCGAGATAGTGGTTGACGTTAAGTGGACGGGAAAATAAATGAGAGCTAAAAATACGCACTGAAAAGTTTCATAACTGTAAGAATACTACTTTATCTGACAAATTAATTACATATACCTATTATTATTTTTTTAACATCAGCCCGTAAGTACCTATATTCATACAATCTCTTACGTTGTAATGACTAAGTACCTACACATCTGTCTAATCTAATACCTCTTTTTTAATATCAGACTTTAAAGGAATTAATGACGCGTCCCATCCAGTTCATTCGGTTGTTCAAAACTTTTCACAACTGTAGAATATCTCATGTGATTACTAATCTAATACATATATTGTTCTTTTTAACATCAGGAAGTAAGTACCATACAAGATATAACATTGTAATCGTTACGTACCTAAATATATATAAATCTGTCTACCTGACCAATGTTACGATTCGGGTAAAAGTTGATAATAATATATGATAGATAACTTTTTTAATATATCGCCAATCTGGTCGCTATATGTCCGGCTGGGGCCAAAAAACAAAAAAAAAGTCTAAGTTAAAAGTACCTTTAACCGACGAGCATGCAAAGGACTGATGACTGTTGATGAAGCGAAAGAAGTCTGTAAGAACCGTGGTAATTGGCGTTCCATTGTCTCTGCCTACCCCCATGGGAGACAGGCGTGAGGTTATGTATGTATGTATGTATGATAGATAACTTGAGACCCCAAAAAGGATACAGGGACTTAAGATGTACCTATAAATTCCACGAGACTAGTGACTGAATAGGAACAGTTCACTAGAAGTAATGATTAAATAACACGCTTAATACTCAGCTGTATACCAGGGTATACCGTGCCACGAATGTCGGAAGCGACCACGTCCTCGTAATCGCTAGAATAGCAAGACTGGAAGGACTGGACACTGGTTACGAATAAGGGTGGCTGGAACTGAGACAGTGAGAATGGTTGAGAGAAGAATCATCATCCTCAAAAAAAAAAGCGTAGTAGGAAAGTTATATGCCAAAATATTGATTGAAAGAGATAGATGTGACTGAGAAGAAAATCTGGTATGTGCAAGCGGGATTTTGTTTACGAGAGACGGAAAGTGTGATGAGGATACTGAAAGCAGGAAATAGTGTCAATGTTGCTTCACACTCAGTAATGTCCAGTAAAATGATATCCAGCAACCTTTGCTATTTATGGTAGTGAATCATAGGGTGTGGCAGAAGAAGCATGAAAGCAGGATTAATGCGGTGGAAATGAGACCCTTGAGAAGTATGTGTGGAGTAAAATTTTGTGATCGAGTGTTATTAGAGAAACGTGTGGCTTGAAAAACGATGTAGTGACAAGGATTGAAAAGGGAATGTTACGATGATTTGGCATGTAGAAAAAATGAATGAAAGCAGATTAACGAAAGCAATATACAATGCGAATATGAAGAAGTCGTCGGTTGAGGGCCCTTGGCGGACATATAGAGACCAGATTGGAGATCTATTAAAGACGGGCCAAAATAAAAGTACCCTTAACCGACGAGCAAGCATGAAAAAACTGATGAGTTTTGATGATCATCGATGAAAAGATATGTAAGATTCATAGCAATTGGCGGCCCATTGTCTCTGCTTACCCCCATGGAAGACAGGCGTGAAAATTTGGTAATACGATCGGTAACATGAGACCTCAAAAAAGGATACAGGGACCTAAGATGTTCCTATAAAATCCAAGGGATTAGTGAACGAATGCGAGCACTTCACTAAAAGTAAATCATTTAACACCACACTAATTGCTATCGGATGATGGTTAGCAATCGGTACTACCAGTGCCGGCGTTAGGGGGGGGGGCGACATGGGCCGATGGCCCAGGGCGACAAAGTCTGGGGGGCGCCAATAAAATGAAAAACGACTACTAACACTTGATATTGCTTCCCTCAAGTGGGCGCCACAATATTTTCGCCCGGGGTGTCAGTGGCCCTTGCGCCGGCACTGGGTACTACCCATATCCATAAACACCAGAAACACTAGAGGCGTTAAACTTGTGTAACCAGCCTTCTTGGTGAGGAGATTTAAGGACTGGGGATTAGGAGACTACGGGAGGGGAGAACTGGACCTCCGATAACCTAATTCACACAACAAAACACAAAACAAGCGTCGTCTCACGTAAATTTTCTGTTAGGCCATAGTATCACTCAGGTTGAGCCGGGACTTATGTCGGTTCTTTAATACTGTTCACAACTGTAAGAATACGAGTACTTCATCTGATTGCTAATTTAATAAATGTATTGTTCTTTTTTAATATCAGCCTGTAAGTACCTATATTAATACAAGATCTTACGTTGTAATCGTTAAATACTTAAACATATGTCTTATCTACTACCGCTATTGTTCTTTTTTAATATCAGACTTTATTCATAAGAGCCAATCCTGCGCTTTTTGAAGCTAAAGATATGACATAAATAAGAAAAAAGCAACACGCGTGCTTCTCCAAATGCCTGTGCCTAGGTTAGAGTTATTTAGACGGAATTGTGTTTACATGGCTCCTCTTATTTAAAATACCTTACCTAAATCTATAACGGAACTTCCTTATAAGAATTTTTGTATTGTATTAAAGAAATGGTTAATTAAGGAAAATTACTACTCAATACAAAAAATAAATATAAATCTTTTGGTTATATAATTAGAAATAAATAATAGCTTATGTACCAAAAGCATAAACTGTATTGTTAATTAATTTAAAATGTCTATGTCTAAACTTAAATATACTTGTACCTACCTAACCCATTTGCATGCCAATAATGGTAAATGTGCTGATCTGATTATATTGTAATGTAACACCTATGTCATATCACCACATTTGAGCAAATAAATAAATTTGAATTTGAATTTTGAATTAGAGAAATGGCGGATATGTCCCGTACCAACCACGCGCACGCTGACACCGTTCACTTCGGCGTTATTTTGGAATCTTCCGTCTTGCTAGTGCTGGCGTCTTATTTTCTTTTACTATGAGCATCCCAGACGATCTCAATTGTTTTTATTATCCATATTATAGTCCTCCCGCTGCAGGGCAGAAACCTCTCGACTCGTCACTCGGTATAGCATTCATCACGCTATCGTCTTCCGAGCCTGGCACAGGCCGAGATAGTGTTTGACGTTGAGTGGGTGGAAAAGCAAATGAGAGTTAAAAATCGGCACCCATAAGTTTCACAACTGTAAAAGTACTTTATCTGATAAATTAATACATAAATTGTTCTTTTTTAATATCAGCTCGTAAGTAGCTTCATATATTATTGTACATATAAATTCCACAGGCATAGTGAATGAATGTGAGCACTTCACTAAACGCCACCCGGTGTAGCCATTGCGTTATCAACCTTTTGGTGAAGAGATTTGAGGATTGGGGATTAGGAGACTGAGGAGATTTGAGGAGGGGGAGAATTGGGCTTCCGCTAACTTAATTAACACGGCGAAACCCAACACAAGCGATGTTTCATGCCAGTTTTCCGTTAATTCCTAGTATCACTCCGGTTGAGCTGGCACTAATGTCGGTTGTTGAATACTATTCACAACTGTAAGAATACCTCATATGATTAGTAATCTAATACATGTATTGTTCTTTTTTAATATCAGGAAGTAAGTACCAGTATTCATACAAGATATTACTTTGTAATCGTTACGTACCTACACATCTGTCTAAACAGCGGAGTTTGAAGAATTTGAGCATTGGGATTTAGAGATTACGGAGGGGGAGAATTGGGCCTCCGGTAACATATCTCACATCAAACACAACACAAGCGTTGTTTCACGTCAGTTTTATGTTAGACCTAAGTATCATTGATAACATCTATTGGGCCCGCACTTAGGTCGGTTATTCAATACTGTTCACAACTGTAAGAATACCTCTTCTGATGACTAATCTAATACATATTTTGTTCTTTTTTAACCTCAGGGCGTAAGTACCTATATTCACACCTACTCGTAGCTTCATTGACGGACAGACTGACAGACTATTATTAATTGTTTTATTTGTTGACGTTTCAAAATTACCTAAGTAGTTATGGTTCAATTGGAATAAATTATTTGACTTTGACATACAAGATATTACGCTGTAATCGTTACGTAACTAAACATCTGTCTAGCTATATCTTTAGAACTTAAAACGGCATATTTACCATGTTAATTAGTTTTTGTAAGTTTCCGATATTTCGGCACTATTGCAACCGCTATGATCACGGAAGAACTTGAGTATATGCGAGTGGATCTTTTTAAAGAGGCAAAACAATCTACCCTGTTATTTGTTCGCTTTTTTGCTAACGAAACCGCTACCACTGTTACTTGTATCACTCATACCTCAATTTACTTTTCGACACGCAAAACTAACTGTCCGTCCGCGAACTTTCTTCTTTCCAAGCACCTTTGCGGGTTTCACACAATTGGACAATTGGATTCCAAGCTTTAGACAGTTGAAGTGGTTTTAAGTTCTAATGACATCACTAGTGACCATGTCAGTTGAAAAACTTATATCTGTCTACCTGATCAATGTAACGATTTGGGAAAAATTTGATAATATGATAGGTAACTTAAGACCCCAAAAAAGGATACAGGGACTTAAGATGTACCAATAAATGCTATCATCTGATGGTAAGCAATCGGCGCCACCAATTCCGATGGACATGGCCGTTAAGCTGTACATAATATTTAAATTAAGACCTGTGTATTACCTTAACATGCAAATAGAAATTTTGAGTTTGAGTTTGGACACCAGAAACACCAGAAGAGTTACAATTGCGTTACCAGATACTGTAGGGTAGAGATTTGTGGATTGGAAATGACAGAGAGGGAGAATTGGGCCTCTAGTAACCAAATTCACACGGCAAAACACAACACAGAGGTTGCTAAATTATTACTGTATCGGCTTACTCACGTAACTTTTTGACGAGGAACTCGACTAGTTTCAAGCCATGCTAGACGCTCATATTCTTGAACAGTATTCCGTGACACACGACGCGCTGCTCCTGGCGACTGAGTTTCACGCCCATCGCGCCCTCTGCCTAGAATCACGCGCACTTGCCGGCGCGAGACGCTGTTACACGTTATATTTGTCTACGGGCAGCTGCGTTGATGTTGGGTTGCTTCACATCATTTTTCGATCGGCCAAAGTATCACTCCATCTGAGCGCGCTCTTAAGACGGTTCAGTCAGTTGTTCAATACTGTTCACAAGTATAAGAATATTTCATCTGATTGCTAATCTAATACATATTATATTGTTCTTTTTTAATATCAGGAAGTAAGTATCTATATTCATACAAGTCATTTCATTGTAATCGTTAACACATCTGCCAACTTGAACATGACCACTTAACAGTGGCCAAGTTCGATCACGATTCGAGTGAAATTTAGTAATATGATAAGTAACTTAAGACCACTAAAGAGGATACAGGGACTTAAGATGTACCTATAAATTCCACGGGATTAGTGAATGAATGTGAGCACTTCACTAAACGCCACCCGGTGTAGCAATTGCGTTATCAACCTTTTGGTGAAGAGATTTGAGGATTGGGGATTAGGAGACTGAGGAGATTGAGGAGGATTTGAGGAGGGGGAGAATTAGGCTTCCACTAACTTAATTCACACGGCGAAACCCAACACAAGCGATGTTTCATGCCAGTTTTCCGTTAATTCCTAGTATCACTCCGGTTGAGCTGGCACTAATGTCGGTTGTTGAATACTATTCACAACTGTAAGAATACCTCATCTGATTGCTAATCTAATACATATATTGTTCTTTTTAATATTAGGAAGTAAGTACCGCTACGAATCTATAAATCTGTCTACCTGAACACACTGTCACGATTCGGGTAAAAGTTGGTAATATGATAGGTAACTTGAGACCTCAAAAAAGGATACAGGGACTTAAGATGTACCTATGAATTCCACGGGATTAGTGATTTAGTGAATACCGAATGCGAACGGTTCACTAAAAGTAATGATTTAACAAAACGCTAAATACTATCAGCTTATGGTAAGCAATTGGCGCAACCTGTACCCATAGACACTAGAAACACCAGCGGAGTTTGAAGAATTTGAGCATTGGGATTTAGAGATTACGGAGGGGGAGAATTGGGCCTCCGTTAACATATCTCACATCAAACACAACACAAGCGTTGTTTCACGTCAGTTTTATGTTAGGCCTAAGTATCATTGATAACATCTATTGGGCCCGCACTTAGGTCGGTTATTCAATACTGTTCACAACTGTAAGAATATCTCTTCTGATGACTAATCTAATACATATTTTGTTCTTTTTTAACCTCAGGGCGTAAGTACCTATATTCACACCTACTCGTAGCTTCATTGACGGACAGACTGACAGACTATTATTAATTGTTTTATTTGTTGACGTTTCAAAATTACCTAAGTAGTTATGGTTCAATTGGAATAAATTATTTGACTTTGACATACAAGATATTACGCTGTAATCATTACGTAACTAAACATCTGTCTAGCTATATCTTTAGAACTTAAAACGGGATATTTACCATGTTAATTAGTTTTTGTAAGTTTCCGATATTTCGGCACTATTGCAACCGCTATGATCACGGAAGAACTTGAGTATATGCGAGTGGATCTTTTTAAAGAGGCAAAACAATCTGCCCTCTTGCTACCACTGTTACTTGTATCACTCATACCTCAATTTACTTTTCGACACGCAAAAGTAACTGTCCGCCCGCGAACTTTCTTCTTTCCAAGCACCTTTGCGGGTTTCACACAATTGGACAATTGGATTCCAAGCTTTAGACAGTTGAAGTGGTTTTAAGTTCTAATGACATTACTAGTGACCATGTCAGTTTAAAAACTTATATCTGTCTACATGACCACTGAAACGATTTGGGAGAAATTTGATAATATGATAGGTAACTTAAGACCCCAAAAAAGGATACAGGGACTTAAGATGTACCAATAAATTCCACGGTATTTGTGAAACACTTCAATAAAAGTAATGATTTAACAATACGCTAAATACTATCATCTGATGGTAAGCAATCGGCGCCACCAATTCCGATGGACATGGCCGTTAAGCTGTACATAATATTTAAATTAAGACCTGTGTAATACTTTAACATGCAAATAAATATTTTGAGTTTGAGTTTGGACACCAGAAACACCAGAAGAGTTACAATTGCGTTACCAGATACTGTAGGGTAGAGATTTGTGGATTGGAAATGACAGAGAGGGAGAATTGGGCCTCTAGTAACCAAATTCACACGGCAAAACACAATACAAAAGTTGCTAAATTATTACTGTATTGGCTTACTCACGTAACTTTTTGACGAGGAACTCGACTAGTTTCAAGCCATGCTAGACGCTCATATTCTTGAACAGTATTCCGTGACACACGACGCGCTGCTCCTGGCGACTGAGTTTCACGCCCATCGCGCCCTCTGCCTAGAATCACGCGCACTTGCCGGCGCGAGACGCTGTTACACGTTATATTTGTCTACCGGCAGCTGCGTAGATGTTGGGTTGCTTCACATCATTTTTCGATCGGCCAAAGTATCACTCCATCTGAGCGCGCACTTAAGACGGCTCAGTCAGTTGTTCAATACTGTTCACAAGTATAGGAATATTTCATCTGATTGCTAATCTAATACATATATTGTTCTTTTTTAATATCAGGAAGTAAGTATCTATATTCATAAAAGCCATTTCATTGTAATCGTTAACACATCTGCCAACTTGAACATGACCACTTAACAGTGGCCAAGTTTGATCACGATTCGAGTAAAATTTAGTAATATGATAAGTAACTTAAGGCCCCTAAAGAGGATACAGGGACTTAAGATGTACCTATAAATTCCACGGGATTAGTGAATGAATGCGAGCACTCCACTAAACGCTACCCGGCGTAGCAATTGCGTTATCAACCTTTTGGTGAAGAGATTTGAGGATTGGGGATTAAGAGATTACGGAGCAGAATTGGGCCTCCGATAACCTAATTCACACGGCGAAATCCACCACAAGCGATGTTTCACGTCATTTTTCTGTTAAGTCATAGTATCACTCCGGTTGAGCTGGCACTAATGTCGGTTGTTGAGTACTCATTAGTAATCTAATACATGTATTGTTCTTTTTTTAATATCAGCAAGTAAGTATCTATATTCTTACAAGATCTTACGTTGTAATCGTTACGTACTTACATATGTCTAATCTAATAACCTTACTGTATTTTTTAAATATCAGTCTGTAAAATAAAAAAAAGGTTATTTAAAAAATTAAAAAACCCGACTGCTATCTTTATAATATGAAAATGAAAAAAACCCTAAAACAAGAAAATGAAGCAGTCGGAACCCATTTTTGAAAGCCAGCCGTAAGTCTTCATATTTACGTAGTCCGGTTTTTTAGTTTTTTAAATTACCTTTTTTTATTTTATTTTCTTTTAGTTTATATAATAACCTATAATATGACACACACGAGTCGTTCAGGCTAGAGAGTGAGCAATATTTGATTTGGCACCAAAAATCCGCCATTTTTTTTTATTATTTTGATATACCTATCCAGTGTCATTCTCACAGTAAATACGAATCTAACGACACCTCACAAGCCAAAATCCGCCAGGCTGCCGTTTAGGCTGCAGAGCGTGCCAAACAATTATACAAACATACATACTTTCTAAAAACATAACCCTCCTTCTGGCGCAGTCGGGTAAAAAGGAATGAATGCCGCATCCCGTCAAAGTTACCTATTTTATTCGATTTGAGCATGATTGTGTCTATGTGATAAAAGGCATATCAATCTCATTATGTTGTTTGTTCATAACTGTAGCAATACTTTATCTGATTACTAATGCAATATAATATTGTTCTTATTTGAAACATTAGAAAGTAAGTATCTGTTCTTAATCTTATGTTATAATCATTAAGTATACAACTATTTCCCTGACCACTATAACTATTAGGATGAAATTTGGTAATATGATAGGTAACATGAGACCTCAAAAAAGGATACAGGGACCTAAGATGTTACTATACAATCAAAGGGATTAGTGAACGAATGCGAGCACTTCACTAAAAGTACATCATTTAACAACTCACTTAGTGCTATCGGCTGATGGCTACCAATCGGTACTACCCATATCCATAAACACCAGAAACACTAGAGGCGTTAAACTTGCGTTACCAGCCTTCTTGGTGAGGAGATTTAAGGACTGGGGATTAGGAGACTACGGGAGGGGAGAACTGGACCTCCGATAACCTAATTCACACAACAAAACACAAAACAAGCGTCGTCTCACGTAAATTTTCTGTTAGGCCATAGTATCACTCAGGTTGAGCCGGGACTTATGTCGGTTCTTTAATACTGTTCACAAATGTAACAATACGAGTACTTCATCTGATTGCTAATTTAATAAATGTATTGTTCTTTTTTAATATCAGCCTGTAAGTACCTATATTAATACAAGATCTTACGTTGTAATCGTTACATACCTAAACATATGTCTGATCTACTACCGCTATTGTTCTTTTTTTATATCAGACTTTATTCATAAGAGCCAATCCGGCGCTTTTTGAAGCTAAAGATATGATATAAATAAGAGAAAAGCAACACGCGTGCTTCTCCAAATGCCTGTGCCTAGGTTAGAGTTATTTAGACGGAATTGTGTTTACATGGCTCCTCTTATTTAAAATACCTTACCTAAATCTATAACGGAACTTCCTTATAAGAAATTTTGTATTGTATTAGAGAAATGGTTAATTAAGGAAAATTACTACTCAGTACAAAAAATATATGTAAATCTTTTGGTTATATAATTAGAAATAAATAATAGCGTATGTACCAAAAGCATAAACTGTATTGTTAATTAATTTTAAATGTCTATGTCTAAACTTAAATATACTTGTACCTACCTAACCCATTTGCATGCCAATAATGGTAAATGTGCTGATCTGATTATATTGTAATGTAACACCTATGTCATGTACCATACATGTCGGTTGTTGAATACTATTTACAACTGTAAGAATACCTCATCTGATTAGTAATCTAATACATACATTGTTCTTTTTTAATATCAGGAAGTAAGTACCTGTATTCATACAAAATATTACTTTGTAATCGTTACGTAACACATCTGTTTAACTAATATATTTATTTTCAATATCAGACTTAAAAGGAATGGATGACGCGTCCCTTCCTGTTCAGTCAATTATTTAATACTGATCACAACTGTAAGAATACTTCATCTGATTGCTAATCTAATACATATATTGTTCTTTTTAATATTAGGAAGTAAGTACCGCTACGAATCTATAAATTTGTCTATTTGAACACACTGTCACGATTCGGGTAAAAGTTGGTAATATGATAGGTAACTTGAGACCTCAAAAAAGGATACAGGGACTTAAGATGTACCTATGAATTCCACGGGATTAGTGATTTAGTGAAAACTGAATGCGAACGGTTCACTAAAAGTAATGATTTAACAAAACGCTAAATACTATCAGCTTATGGTAAGCAATTGGCGCAACCTATACCCATAGACACTAGAAACACCAGCGGAGTTTGAAGAATTTGAGCATTGGGGATTTAGAGATTACGGAGGGGGAGAATTAGGCCTCCGGTAACATATCTCACATCAAACACAACACAAGCGTTGTTTCACGTCAGTTTTATGTTAGGCCTAAGTATCATTGATAGCATCTATTGGGCCCGCACTTAGGTCGGTTATTCAATACTGTTCACAACTGTAAGAATACCTCTTCTGATGACTAATCTAATACATATTTTTTTCTTTTTTAACCTCAGGGCGTAAGTACCTATATTCACACCTAGCTTCATTGACGGACAGACTGACAGACTATTATTAATTGTTTTATTTGTTGACGTTTCAAAATTACCTAAGTAGTTATGGTTCAATTGGAATAAATTATTTGACTTTGACATACAAGATATTACGCTGTAATCGTTACGTAACTAAACATCTGTCTAGCTATATCTTTAGAACTTAAAACGGGATATTTACCATGTTAATTAGTTTTTGTAAGTTTCCGATATTTCGGCACTATTACAACCGCTATGATCACGGAAGAACTTGAGTATATGCGAGTGGATCTTTTTAAAGAGGCAAAACAATCTACCCTGTTATTTGTTCGCTTTTTTGCTAACGAAACCGCTACCACTGTTACTTGTATCACTCATAACTCGATTTACTTTTCGACACGCAAAACTAACTGTCCGTCCTCGAACTTTCTTCTTTCCAAGCACCTTTGCGGGTTTCACACAATTGGACAATTGGATTCCAAGCTTTAGACAGTTGAAGTGGTTTTAAGTTCTAATGACATTACTAGTGACCATGTCAGTTTAAAAACTTATATCTGTCTACATGACCACTGAAACGATTTGGGAGAAATTTGATAATATGATAGGTAACTTAAGACCCCAAAAAAGGATACAGGGACTTAAGATGTACCAATAAATTCCACGGTATTTGTGAAACACTTCAATAAAAGTAATGATTTAACAATACGCTAAATACTATCATCATCATCATCATCATCAGCCTATAGCAGTCCACTGCTGGACATAGGCCTCCCCAATTGTTCGCCACTTTGCTCTATCACTAGCGACTCGCATCCAGCTCCTGCCAGCCATCCCGCGCAGATCGTCACTCCACCTCGCCTGGGGGCGTCCTACACTACGTTTACCGAGACGCGGTCTCCACTCCAGGCTTCGCTTACCCCAACGGTTGTCGGTCCTGCGGCTAATATGGCCGGCCCACTGCCACTTCAGCTTGCTGATCCGGTGGGCTATGTCGATCACCTTGGTTCTCTGCCGAATCACTTCGTTTCGAATGCGATTCCGGAGAGAGACACCGAGCATAGCCCTTTCCATAGCCCGCTGAGCGACTTTGAGTTTGTGGACCAGTCTAGCCGTAAGTGTCCACGTTTCGGCACCGTATGTCATTACGAGTAGGACGCACTGGTTAAAGACTTTCGTCTTTAGGCACTGTGGGATTGACGATGAGAAGACTCGACGGAGTTTTCCGAAAGCTGCCCAACCCAACTGAATCCTCCTATTCACCTCATCCTCAAAGTTTTTTGTACCTAACTGCAACGTTTGCCCGAGGTAGACATATTTCTGAACAACTTCGAGGACGGCTCCGTGAATCTCAATCGGTTCCGGTAGAACATGTTCATTGAACATGACCTTGGTTTTGTCCAAGTTCATCCGTAGGCCGATGCGTGCAGAGGAGTCAGCCAGGTCGTTCAGCATCCCTTGTAGGTCCTGCAGCGTTTCTGCCATTATGACGATGTCATCTGCGAATCGCAAGTGAGAGATGTGTTCGCCATTGATATTGATGCCACGTCCTTTCCAGTGCAGCGTCTTGAACATATCCTCCATTGCATTAGTGAACAGTTTCGGGGATATGACGTCCCCTTGTCTCACTCCTCGATGCAATGGTATGAGACGTGTTTGCTGATTCTGTACTTGGACGGACATAGTGGCGGCTTCGTAAAGACATCTCATCACTTGGATGTATCGCCAATCAACCTGGCATCGCTGCAAGGACTCCAGGACAGACCAGATCTCTATCGAGTCAAAGGCCTTCTCATAGTCCACAAATGCTAGGCACAGGGGCTGATTATACTCTTCGGTTTTCTGTATAATCTGCCGCACTGTGTGGATGTGGTCTATGGTGCCGTATCCGCTCCGAAATCCAGCCTGCTCCGGTGGTTGGAATTCGTCGAGTCTTCGCGCAAGACGGTTCGTGATCACTCTTGAGAACAGCTTATAGACGTGGCTTAGAAGCGAAATGGGTCGATAGTTCTTCAGAAGGCTTTTGTCCCCTTTCTTGAAGAACAAGACGACCACACTTCTGCTCCACGCCTCTGGAGTTCTCCCTTCAAATAGGACAGCGTTAAAAAGCTTTTGGAGCTCCCTCAGTACGGGTTTGCCTCCAGCTTTTAACAGCTCTGTGGTAACGCCGTCCTCTCCAGGGGCTTTTCCATTTTTAAGCTGCCCAAGAGCAATCTCGACTTCGCCAATGCTGACTTCTGGCAGGTCTTCGGTGAAATGGCGCGTTAATGTAGCTCTAGAGTCCTCATTTTCGGGATCAGGACGAGATGCATGCGAAGCGTATAACCGGCTATAGAAGTCCTCTATTTCCGAAAGAACCGCCGGCTTAGAGGCAACAACTTCTCCAGTTGCTGTGGTCAGTTTCGTCAGGTGGCTTCTGCCGAGAGATTGTACGAACACCTTAGACCCCCGATTCTGCTCGATGGCTTTTTCAATAGAAGCGGTATTAAAGCACCGGAGGTCGTGCCGCACGCGTTTGTTGATCTCCCGGTTCAGTGCTCGTTTTCCTGACGAAGTGACGGGTGGGTTTTCACGTCGTTGCCTCATCAACCCCAGGGTCTCCTCGGAAAGTTTAGACTTCCTGCCCTTACGTCGCATGTTACAGAATCTCGTACCTTCGTCCCTGAGGACTCGAACTACATTTTCTAGGTTCTGGTTAACGTCCGTTGTGGTTTCCAAGGCAGCAAATCGGTTTTCCAGATTAAGCTGAAACGTTTCAGATCCAGTGATGGTTTGGAGCATAGTAGGTCGGAGCCTGGACTTCATCAAACGGACACGTTCGGCTTTAAAGTCGATATTCAGAGTGCCTCGGACAAGTCTGTGATCACTGCCGGTGTTAAACCTGTTGATCACGGAGACATCTCTGAATATGTATCGCCTGTCCGCTATGATGAAGTCGATCTCATTTTTTGTCATAGTGTCGGGGCTCCGCCAGGTCCACTTCCTTTGAGGCTGCTTTTTGAAAAACGAGTTCATCAAGAACAGCCCCTCCCTTTCGAGGAAGTTGACCAGCATCCGCCCCCTATGGTTTCTGGCTCCAAAACCATGGGATCCTACTACCGATTCACTGCAATTCTGTACTCCCACTTTAGCGTTAAAGTCTCCCATGACAACATTGTAGTGGGTCTTAGTAGTGAAGTGGAGGGCCCTCGATATGTCATCGAACATTTCCTCCACCTCATCATCTGAATGTGCCGAGGTCGGTGCGTACACTTGCACCACCTTAAGGCTGTACCTCTCGGTGATCTTGATAATGAGGTACGCTACCCTGCTCGACACACTAGATATTTCCACAACGTTATCAGAGAGAGACTTATTGACCAGAAACCCGACGCCACCTTGGGATTGTTGGTCTCCTCTCGGAAGTACATTAGGTGGCCGGACTCTAGGGTTACGGTGTCCTCCCCTCTCTTCGGACTTCGCTTAACCCCAGAACGTGCCACCTAATCTTCCCAAGCTCCACCTCCAGTTGCGCCAGATGCGAGTCAAGCCTTAGTGTGCGTCCGTTGTACGTCGCCAGGGTCAATTTGTTTTGGTGGCCTCCCATAACCCGGGGATTCTTCGCACCCCTGCCCCGCCGCTACCATGACCGCCACCGTGGCCAGGCCTAGCGGGGCCGCCGGGAACTAGGGGCCGCGGCCTTGTTCTTTTTAACATTGGGGGGAGTTGCCCGTAATCGCCACGCTGGGCAGGCGGGTTGGCGATCGCAGGGTGTAAACTTCTCGCACCAGTGATGCTGCTGCCCATCACTGGCCTGTAATTTAGTTTACGCCTTAGTAGTGATGGTTATCCCGCCATCAGTCGGTCGCCAGAGCCTCGTTTGCTAATCGGCAGGATGCACCACGGGCAGGTGAGGTTGGCATTTGGGCAAAATGGTGGTAGTTCACCCCTTACACCCCTAAATACCCCTAAATACTATCATCTGATGGTAAGCAATCGGCGCCACCAATTCCGATGGACATGGCCGTTAAGCTGTACATAATATTTAAATTAAGACCTGTGTAATACTTTAACATGCAAATAAATATTTTGAGTTTGAGTTTGGACACCAGAAACACCAGAAGAGTTACAATTGCGTTACCAGATACTGTAGGGTAGAGATTTGTGGATTGGAAATGACAGAGAGGGAGAATTGGGCCTCCGGTAACCAAATTCACACGGCAAAACACAACACAAACGTTGCTAAATTATTACTGTATCGGCTTACTCACGTAACTTTTTGACGAGGAACTCGACTAGTTTCAAGCCATGCTAGACGCTCATATTCTTGAACAGTATTCCGTGACACACGACGCGCTGCTCCTCATCGCGCCCTCTGCCTAGAATCACGCGCACTTGCCGGCGCGAGACGCTGTTACACGTTCTATTTGTCTACCGGCAGCTGCGTAGATGTTGGGTTGCTTCACATCATTTTTCGATCGGCCAAAGTATCACTCTTAAGACGGCTCAGTCAGTTGTTCAATACTGTTCACAAGTATAAGAATATTTCATCTGATTGCTAATCTAATACATATATTGTTCTTTTTTAATATCAGGGCGTAAGTATCTATATTCATACAAGCCATTACGTTGTAATCGTTAACACATCTGCCAACTTGAACATGACCACTTAACAGTGGCCAAGTTCGATCACGATTCGAGTGAAATTTAGTAATATGATAAGTAACTTAAGGCCCCTAAAGAGGATACAGGGACTTAAGATGTACCTATAAATTCGACGGGATTAGCAAGTGAATGCAAGCAATTCACTAAAAGTAATGATTTAACAATACGCTAAATGCTATCGGATGATGGTCAATCGAAGACAACTATACCTACGAACACTAGAAACACGAGAAGAGTTACAATTGCGTTGTCAGGCTATTTTGGGATTAAGGGGGGGGGGGGGACAGAATTAGGCCTCTGGTAAACTAATTTACTCGGCGAGGCACAACACAAAGGTTTTTTCTCTTAAGTTTACTTATACGCCAAAGTATCCAGCACTTGTCGGTCGTTCAATACTGTTCACAACTATAAGAATACCTCATCTGATTACTAATCTAATACATGTATTGTTTTTTTTTTTTAATATCAGGAAGTAAGTGATGGTAAGCAATCGGCACCACCCATACCCAGAAACACCGGAAGACTTACAATTGCGTTACCAGCCGTTTTATGGTAGACTTGGAGATGACGTTGTGGGAGAATTGGGCCTCCGTTATTCTAATTCACACGGCGAAACACAACACAAGCGTTGCTTCTCGTCAGTTTTCTATTCGGCCAAAATACTACTCCGGTTTAGTCAGCACTTATGTCGGTTCAATCGGTTGTTCAATACTGTTCACAACTATTAGAATACCTCGTCTGATTGTTAATCTAATACACATATTGTTTTTTTTAATCAGGACGTAAGTACTTATATTCATTCAAAATATTACATTGTAATCGTTGCCTACAAATCTGTCTACCTGGCCCTTGTAACGATTCATTTGAAATTTGGTAATTTGATCGGTAACTTAAGACGCCACCCGGTGTAGCCATTGCGTTATCAACCTTTTGGTGAAGAGATTTGAGGATTGGGGATTAGGAGAATAAGGAGGGGGAGAATTGGGCCTCCGATGACCTAATTCACACAGCAAAACTCAACACAAGCGATGTTTCACGTCAGTTTTCTGTTAATTCCTAGTATCACTCCGGTTGAGCTGGCACTAATGTCGGTTGTTGAATACTATTCACAACTGTAAGAATACCTCATCTGATTAGTAATCTAATACATGTATTGTTATTTTTTAATATCAGGAAGTAAGTATCTATATTCATACAAGATATTACGTTGTAATCGTTATGTACCTACATATCTGTAATCTGATAATCTGATCTGTATTTTTTTTTGTTACATTTTAAATACATACTTATATTATTAGATTTGAGCATGATTGTGTCTATGTGATAAAAGGCATATCTCTCTCATTATGTTGTTTGTTCATAGTTAACTGACTATTGTTAACAATACTTTATCTGATTACTAATGCAATATATCGTTATTGAAACATTAGAAAGTAAGTATCTATGTATATCTTTTTCTTAATTTTATGTTATAATCATTAAGTAAACAGCTGTCTTCCTGATCACTATAACTATTCGGATGAAATTTGGTAATACGATAGGTAACATGAGACCTCAAAAAAGGATACATGGACCTAATATGTACCTATAAGTTCCAAGGGTTTAGTGAAGGAATGCGAGCACTTCACTAAAAGTAAATCATTTAACAACTCACTAATTGCTATCGGCTGATGGCTACCAATCGGTACTACCCATATCCATAAACACCAGAAACACTAGAGGCGTTAAAATTGCGTTACCAGCCTTCTTGGTGAGGAGATTTAAGGACTGGGGATTAGGAGACTACGGAAGGGGAGAACTGGACCTCCGATAACCTAATTCACACGACCAAACACAAAACAAGCGTCGTCTCACGTTATCTGTTAGGTCAAAGTATCACTCAGGTTGAGCCGGGACTTATGTCGGTTCTTTAATACTGTTCACAACTGTAAGAATACGAGTACTTCATCTGATTGCTAATTTAATACATGTATTATTCTTTTTTAATATCAGCCTGTAAGTACCAATATTAATACAAGATCTTACGGTGTAATCGTTACGTACCTACACATGTCTAATCTGCTACCACTATTGTTCTTATTTTAAATAAGACTTTAAATAAATGGAGGACATGTCCCGTACCAGCCACGCGCATGCTGACACCGGTCACGTCGGCATTTTTCTGGAATCTTTCGCCTGACTAGCGCTGGAGTCTTATTTGTTTTGACTCTGAGTATTCTAGTCTATCCCAGTTATTTTAAATATCCATCCTCTCTCTTTACTCGTCACTTAACATAGTTTCGGTGCCAATCCTTCTCATAAGTTCGTTTCCCATCGCCTGCCAGGCCTACCGCGGGCCAAGACATCGGTTGACGTCGAGTGGGTGGAAAAATAAATGAGGTCTACAAAGAGCAGTTGTAAATTTAATTTTAAAACGTCCATTTGCTTTGAGAATTTGTCTCTGCGAGAAAACGCATTTGAGTCTCATTATGGCGGTTGTTCACAAGTGTAACAATACTTCATCTGATTACTAATGCAATATTTTGTTCATATATTAAATTACATTAGAAAGTAAGTACCTATGTACATCTATATTTAATCATATGTTATAATCATAAAGAACACATCTGTCTACTTGACGACAGCAAAGATTCGGGTGAAATTTGTTAATATGACAGGTAAATTATTACCCCAAAAAGGATAGGGACTCAATATGTACCTATAAATTCCACGGGTTTAGTGAATGAATGCGAGTACTTCACTAAAAGTAATGATTTAACAATACGCTAAGTGCTATCAGCTGATGCCAAGCATTCGGCGCCACCCATACCCATGGACACCAGAGAAGGTATAATTGCGTGACAAGCCTTTTTAGGTACAGATTCGAGGGCTGGGGATTACGCAGGGAGAAACTTGGGCCTCCGGTAACCTAATTCACTCGGTGAAACACAACACAGGCGTCCTTGCTCGTCAGATTTCTGTTCGACCAAAGCATCACTCCGGTTGAGCCGGCACTTATACGGCGTTCAGTCGGTTGTTCAATACTATTCACAACTGTAAGAATACCTTTTCTGATCTAATACATATATTGTTATTTTTTAATATCAGGAAGTAAGTACCTATATTTTTACAAGATATTACGTTGTATTTTCGTATAATGCTATCAGCAGATGGTAAGCCATCGGCGCCACCTATATCCATGGACACCAGAAACTCCAGAGGAATTATTAAAAGGATGAATTACTATGTTCGGTAGTTATTTTTTATTTATTCACTGATTACTCCATCAATTGTAGACCGGTTTTCAAAATTATTTTTTATTCAAGAGGTTATTACTCCTGAGAGGATCCCATTTTCACTAAGTCAGAATCTGATGATGAAATCCTAGTAAAACCGAGAAGAACTTTCGAAAATTGGAGGAGCGAGTAATGCGTCTATTATGTTTTTCAATAAAGATTTATAAACACTACAATTTATTATGGGTCTGGAGTCGACTTGATGATGGAGTTTACAGGCAGACAAGGGGACTCTTAAACGGCGTACAGTAACTTAATTGTGTTTGGGCTTGATTATTTTGTGTTGATAAGAACTTTACACCTAGATGAAGTGAGATTGGCGTTGAGTCTGATGACGAAGATGTGTAATTGTTAAGGGAACTCCTCAACAGTGTACAGTAACTACCTTGTGTTCGGGCTGGATTACTTTGTATTGATTAGAATGTTGCACCTATGTGAATTATAAGTAGCAACAGAGGTATTCGTAGTATTATACTAAAGATAAAAAAATAAAAAAGAACTTCAAAAATCCAAAAACGTATAATAATAGTAGCCTTTTCAATGCAGTGTTTTTATTAGGGTCGACGTTTAAGTATTTAAAGTTTACGGAGGTACAAAAATGGACGTCCGGTTTCCTAATCCATACGGTGAAACACAACACAAGCGTTGTATCACGTCAGTTATATGTTAGGGCAAAGTATCACTCCGGTTGGGCCCGCACTTAAGTCGGTTCAGTCGGTTGTTCAATACTGTTCTTAACTTTAAGAATACCTCATCTGAATGCTAATCTAATACATATATTGCTATTTTTTAATATCAGGGCGTAAGTACCTATATTCATACAATATATTATATTGTAATCGTTACGTATTTACACATATGTCTACCGGACCACTATAACGATTTGGGTAAATGTAAGTAATATGATAGGTAACCTAAGATCGCAAAAAGGATACAGGACGATGTACCTATAAATTCCACAGGATTAATTAATAAATGCGAGAAAAAGTAAATCATTTAACAACACGCTAAGTGCTATCAGCTAATGGTAAGCAATCGACGCAACCCACCAGACAAACTACTCATAGACACCAGAACACCAGAGGAGTTACAATTGCTTACCGGCCTTTTTGGGGTATCGATTTGAGGATTGGGCATTTCGATACCTTAATTGGCAAACCAGCCAACTCCACTTTTATCAAAAATGTTTATTTTCGCATAGAACAAAAACATCGTATGGAACAAAAAGAATTTAGATTTTTAGATTTCACCCATGTTCGTCCCACTGCAGGGCAAAGGCCTCCCTAACTTCCTTCCACTCCTCTCTGTTTAAAGCTTTTTGCGGCCAATCCTTGTCATAGCTGTTGAGTTCGTCCCGCCATCTCCTTTGGGCCTGCCGCGACGTCTGTGGACGTTGAGCGGACTCCACTCAGTAGTGGGTTTTGCCCACCGCTCGTCTGACATGCAGCAAACGTGACCAGCCCAATTCCACTTCAAGCTGGCGGCTTTACGACTAACGTCGATGATTTTAGTCATGGAGCGCAGCGTGGTGTTTCTTAGTCTATCCGACAGTCGAACTCCTAAGATAGATAAGATACTGCGTTCCATGGCCCGCTGGCAAACCTTGAGTCTGGACTTCTGATGTTGTGTCAAAGACCAAGTTTGAGCGCCATGGGTTAGGATAGGCAGAATACAGACGTCCATGAGTTTCTTCTTAAGTGCTAATGGAAGGTTTCCTTTCATTAGGTCCAATAGCTCTTCCAGGCGTTTTCGGTGCGTCTAGCAACTTCTCTTTCTTGTCTCGCCTGGAAAGAGACTAGACGGCCCAAATAGATGTATTCCTGGACGTATTCTATTTCTGCGCCATCTACTAACAACAACAAAAAGTATGTTAAAGTTTAAAGTGTCTCCTGAAAAATTTGCTCATAAGGAGTTAACTCGAATCGATTTGGAGATTACGGAGGGAGAGAATTGGGCCTCCAGTAAAATATTTCACATGGCACACAACACAAGCCTTGTTTCACGTCAGTTTTCTGTTTGGCCATAGTATTTCTGCGGTCCGCAATTTGGTCCGTTCATTCGGTTGTTCAATACTATTCACAACGGTAAGAATACGAGTACTTCATCTAATTGCTAATTTATTACATTTATTGTTGTTTTTTAATATCAGGAAGTAAGTACTTAAATTCATACATGATATTACATTGCAATCGTTACGTACCTACAAATTTGTCTGACCCTTGTAAAGATTCGGGTGAAATTTGGTAATATGAAAGGTGACTTAAGACGCCAAAAACAGCATACAGGGACTTCAGATGTACCTATAAATTCCACGGGATTAACAAGTGAATGCAAGCACTTCACTAAAAGTAATGACAATTAATGACAATTAACAATACGCTAAGTGCTATCAGCTGATGGTAAGCAATCGACGACACCTATGCCCACGAACACTGGAAACACCAGAAGAGTTACAATTGCGTTGCCAGCCTATTTTGGTAGAGATTTAAGACTTGGGAATTTTGAGATAACGGGAGCCCCCCCCCCCCCTCCCGTTAGTAAGTTACCTGAATGGCCAAAGTATCCCGCACCGGTTGAGCCGGTACTTTGCGGTTGTTCAATACTGTTCATAACTATAAGAATACCTCATCTGATTGCCAATTTAATACATATATTGTTCTTTTTTAAAATCAGGAAGTAAGTATCTATATTTATACAAAATATTACGTTGTAATCGTTGTCTACAAATCTGTCTACCTGGCCCTTGTAACGGTTCGGGTGAAATTTGGCAATTTGATAGGTAACTTAAGACCCCAAAAAAAGTATACAGGGATTTAAGATGTACCTATAAATTCCACAGGCTTAGTGAATGAATGCGAGCACTCCACTAAACGCCACCCGGTGTAGCAATTGCGTTATCAACCTTTTGGTGAAGAGATTTGAGGATTGGGGATTAGGCGATAACGGAGATTATCGGATTACTCCGATAACCTAATTCACACGGCGAAATCTACCACAAGCGATGTTTCACGACATTTTTCTGTTAAGTCATAGTATACAGTATACAGTCATAGAATACTTCATCTGATTGGTAATCTAATACATATATTGTTCTTTTTTAATATTTAGGGCGTAAGTATCTATATTTATATCAAGCCATTACGTTGTAATCGTTAACATATCTGCTAACTTGAACATGACCACTTAACAGTGGCTAACTTTTTGACGAAGAACTCGACTAGTTTCAAGTCATGCTAGACGCTCATATTCTTGAACAGTATTCCGTGACACACGACGCGCTGCTCCTGGCGACTGAGTTTCACGCCCATCGCGCCCTCTGCCTAGAATCACGCGCACTTGCCGGCGCGAGACGCTGTTACACGTTCTATTTGTCTACGGGCAGCTGCGTAGATGTTGGGTTGCTTCACATCATTTTTCGATCGGCCAAAGTATCACTCCATCTGAGCGCGCACTTAAGACGGCTCAGTCAGTTGTTCAATACTGTTCACAAGTATAAGAATATTTCATCTGATTGCTAATCTAATACATATTATATTCGCCAAGTTCGATCACGATTCGAGTAAAATTTAGTAATATGATAAGTAACTTAAGGCCCCTAAAGAGGATACAGGGACTTAAGATGTACCTATAAATTCCACGGGATTAGCAAGTGAATGCAAGCAATTCACTAAAAGTAATGATTTAACAATACGCTAAGTGCTTTCGGATGATGGTCAATCGAAGACTAGAAACACGAGAAGAGTTACAATTGCGTTGTCAGCCTATTTTAGGATTAGCCTATTTTAGCGCAGAATTAGGCCTTTGGTAAAATAATGACTAAGGACACAACACAAGCGTTGTTTCTCGTAAGTTTCCTTATAGGCCAAAGTATTCTGCACCAGTTGAGCCAGCACTTGTCGGTCGTTCAATACTGTTCACAACTATAAGAATACCCAATCTGATTACTAATCTAATACATGTATTGTTTTTTTTTTTAATATCAGGAAGTAAGTACCTATATTGCATTGTAATCGTTGCCTACAAATCTGTCTACCTGGCCCTTGTAACGATTCATTTGAAATTTGGTAATTTGATCGGTAACTTAAGACGCCACCCGGTGTAGCCATTGCGTTATCAACCTTTTGGTGAAGAGATTTGAGGATTGGGGATTAGGAGAATAAGGAGGGGGAGAATTAGGCCTCCGATGACCTAATTCACACAGCAAAGCTCAACACAAGCGATGTTTCACGTCAGTTTTCTGTTAAGTCATAGTATGCCTCCGGTTGAGCTGGCACTAATGTCGGTTGTTAAATACTATTCACAACTGTAAGAATACCTCATCTGATTAGTAATCTAATACATGTATTATTCTTTTTTAATATCAGGAAGTAAGTATCTGTATTCATACAACATCTTACGTTGTAATCGTTACGTACCTACATATCTCTAATCTAATAACCGTACTGTATTTTTGAAATATCAGTTAATGCAAAAAGGAATTGATGACGCGTCAAAGTTACATTTTATACAGTTATATTATTAGATTTGAGCATGATTGTGTCTATGTGATAAAAGGCATATCAGTCTCATTACGTTGTTTGTTCATAACTGTAACAATACTTCATCTGTTATTAATGCAATATATCGTTCTTTTATTGAAACATTAGAAAGTAAGTTTTCTTTATTTTATTTTATAATCATTAAGTATACAGCTGTCTCCCTGACCACTATAAATATTCGGATCAAATTTGGTAACATGAGACCCCAAAAAAGGATACAGGGACCTAAGATGTACCTATAAATTTCAACCTTAATAAATGAATGCGAGCCGTTCACTAAAAGTAAATCATTTAATAACACACTAATTGCTATCGGCTGATGGCTACCAATCGGTACTACCCATATCCATAAACACCAGAAACACTAGAGGCGTTAAACTTGCGTTACCAGCCTTCTTGGTGAGGAGATATAAGGACTGGGGATTAGGAGACTACGGGAGGGGAGAATTGGACCTCCGATAACCTAATTCACACAACAAAACACAAAACAAGCGTCGTCTCACGTCAATGTTCTGTTAGGCTATAGTATCACTCAGCTTGAGCCGGGACTTATGTCGGTTCTTTAATACTATTCACAACTGTAACAATACGAGTACTTCATCTGATTGCTAATTTAATACATGTATTGTTCTTTTTTAATATCAGCCTGTAAGTACCTATATTAATACAAGATCTTACGTTGTAATCGTTACGTACCTACACATGTCTAATCTGCTACCACTATTGTTCTTTTTTTAAATCAGACTTTAAATAAATGGAGGACATGTCCCGTACCAGCCACGCGCATGCTGACACCGGTCACGTCGGCATTTTTCTGGAATCTTTCGCCTGCCTAGTGCTGGCGACTTATTTGTTTTGACTCTGAGTATTCCAGTCTATCCCAGTTATTTTAAATATCCATATTATGGTACTCCAATTGCAAAGTCTCTCTTTTTACTCGTCACTTAACATAGTTTCGGTGCCAATCCTTCTCATACGTTCGTCTCCCATCGCCTGCCAGGCCTACCACGGGCGATCGCGTGACGATACGTTAAAGGTTACCGGGGCTCCGGCTCAAAGCAGGAGAAGGAACGGGGTGGTTTTTAGTCAGTAAGAGTCTGACTCTCTCTCCCGCCTTACCCAAGGCGGGAGAAGTCATTGGATGATTATCCCCCCACAAAAACTCAAAAAAAGGCCTACTGCGGGCCAAGACATCGGTTGACGTCGAATGGGTGGAAAAATATATGAAGTCTAAAAAAGGCACCAATAAATTCAATTTTAAAACGTTTATTTGCTTTGAGAATTTGTCTATGCGAGAAAACGCATTTGAGTCTCATTATGGTGGTTGTTCACAAGTGTAACAATACTTCATCTGATTACTAATGCAATATTTTGTTCATATATTAAAACATCAGAAAGTAAGTACCTATGTATCTATATTTAATCTTACGTTATAGTCATATGCAAAGTACACATCTGTCTACCTGACCACAGGAACGATTCGGGTGAAATTAGTTAATATGACAGTTAACTTAAAACCCCAAAAAAGGATACAGGGACTCAAGATGTACCTATAAATTTTTTTTTTTTTTTTTTTTTTTTTTGTAAAAAAACGTTGCCCCACATTAGGATTTTCTCCTGTGTCGTGGGTGCGTTTACAAACATACAAGTTCACATACACATGACACCCAGACCCGAAACAACAATTTGTGGATCACACAAAGAGTTGCTCCGTGCGGGAATCGAACCCGCTACCCGTTGCGCGGCAGCCAGTTGCCCAGCCACCGCACCAACCGTGCAGTCATTCCACGGGATTAGTGAATGAATGCGAGTACTTCACTAAAAGTAATACGCTAAGTGCTATCAGCTGATCGTAAGCATTCGGCGCCACCCATACCCATGGACACCAGAAACACCAGACAATGTACAATTGCGTGACAAGCCTTTTTGGGTAAAGATTCGAGGACTGAGGATTACGGAGGGAGAGACGTGGGTCTCCGGTAACCTAATTCACTCGGCGAAACACAACACAGGCGTTCTTGTTCGTCAAATTTTTGTTCGACCAAAGCATCACTCCGGTTGAGCCGGCACTTATACGGCGTTCAGCCGGTTGTTCAATACTGTTCACAACTGTAAGAATACCTTTTCTGATTGCTAATCTAATACATATATTGTTATTTTTTAATATCAGGAAGTAAGTACCTATATTTATTAAAGATATTACGTTGTATCTTGATATAATGCTATCAGCTGATGGTAAGCAATCGGTGCCACCCATATTCATGGACACCAGAAACACCTTTTTTTTTATTCAAGAGATTATACTCCCGAGAGGATCCCATTTTCATTACATCAGAATCTGATGATGGAATCTTAGTGAAACCGAGAAGAACTTTCGAAAATTGGAGGAGCGAGTAATGCGTCTATTATGTTTTTCAATAAAGATTTATAAACACTACAATTTATTATGGGTCTGGAGTCGAATTGATGATAGAGGCAGACGAGAGGACTCTTAAACGGTGTACAGTAACTTCATTGTGTTTGGACTTGATTATTTTGTGTTGATAAGAACTTTACACCTAGATGAAGTGAGATTGGCGTTGAGTCTGATGACGAGACTCAGTGATCAACTGGGCGGCAATAAACTGGGCCACGTGGACCAGTTGTACAAAATTAATTATGCCTACTATTTTTGTGGCCAACTGGGCCGAACGCACTTTGGTCTCGCGGACAAGATTTTATTATTTAATTTGCTGTGGTTAAGTGGGCCGAAAGTATCCAATACAGGCAGATACAGAGTGTTTCAGTAATTTCAAATATTTACCTTGTGGGTACCATTTTGTTTTACTTATATACAGTATCTACAGCCGTTACGAAAGTAAAGTGCGCTTTCTTCCTTTGTCTTGTGCGTTTCTTTATATTTTGTTGTCGTTATATTTTGTTCTCTGCGGACCACCGGTTGGGAACCACTACCTTAAGCTATAACAGGTATAACGTTACGTATTATGAAACATCAATCTCTTTTAACTTCAAAAAAGACAATCGCCAACCGCTACCTCCTATCACAAACCACCGCAAATCAACGCACACCATCCAGCCTGAGGCAGAAATAAATTGATGATGCTGCGATGGACTACTGGCCAGTGCTTGTCCAGTAGTGTCGGCGCTGCGCTGAAAGCGCACTTTACTTTCGTAACGGCTGTAGATACTGTATATAAGTAAAACAAAATGGTACCCACAAGGTAAATATTTGAAATTACTGAAACACTCTGTATCTGCCTGTATTGGATACTTTCGGCCCACTTAACCACAGCAAATTAAATAATAAAATCTTGTCCGCGAGACCAAAGTGCGTTCGGCCCAGTTGGCCACAAAAATAGTAGGCATAATTAATTTTGTACAACTGGTCCACGTGGCCCAGTTTATTGCCGCCCAGTTGATCACTGAGTCGATGACGAAGATGTGTAAATGTTAAGGGAACTCCTCAACAGTGTACAGTAACTACCTTGTGTTCGGGCTGGATTACTTTGTATTGATTAGAATGTTGCACCTATGTGAATTATAAGTAGCAACAGAGGTGTTCGTAGTATTATACTAAAGATAAAAAAAAAAAAACTTCAAAAATCCAAAAACGTATAATAATAGTAGCCTTTTCAATGCAGTGTTTTTATTAGGGTCGAGGTTTAAGTATTTAAAGATTACGGAGGGACAAAAATAGACGTCCGGTTTCCTAATCCATACGGTGAAACACAACACAAGCGTTGTATCACGTCAGTTATATGTTAGGGCAAAGTATCACTCCGGTTGGGCCCGCACTTAAGTCGGTTCAGTCGGTTATACCTCATCATACCTCATCTGAATGCTAATCTAATACATATATTGCTAATTTTTATTATCAGGGCGTAAGTACCTATATTCAAACAAAATATTACGTTGTAATCGTTACGTATTTGCACATCTGTCTACCTGACCATTATAACGATTTGGGTAAATTTTAGTAATATGATAAGTAACCTAAGATCGCAAAAAGGATACTGGACCATGTACCTATACATTCCACGGGATTAATGAATTAATGCGAGGACTTCACTAAAAGTAAATCATCTAAACGCTATCAGCTGATGGTACGCAATCGACGCAACCCACCAGACAAACAATTACTTACCGGCCTTTTTGGAGAAGAGATTTGAGGATTGGGCATTTCGATACCTTAATTGGCAAACCAGCCAATTCCACATTTTGTCAAAAAAAAATTTTTTCCCATGGAACAAAAACATCGTATGGAACAAAAAGTATGATAGAGTTTTAAGTGTAATAATAATATGATATGTCGTCACGCCTTTAATCCCCGAAGGGGTAAGCAGAGGTGCACAATATGGCACGTCTTAAGTGTCCCCTGTAAAATTCGCTCATAAGTAGTTAGCTGGTTTGCCAATTAAGGAATCGATTTGGAGATTACGGAGGGAGAGAATTGGGCCTCCGGTAAAATATCTCACATGGCACACAACACAAGCCTTGTTTCACGTCAGTTTTCTATTTGGCCAAAGTATTTCTGCGGTCCGCACATTGGTCCGTTCATTCGGTTGTTCAATACTATTCACAACGGTAAAGAATACGAGTACTTCATCTAATTGCTAATTTATTACATGTATTGTTCTTTTTTAATATCAGGAAGTAAGTACCTAAATTCATACAAGATAATTACGTTGTAATCGTTACGTACCTACAAATCTGTCTACCTGACCCTTGTAACGATTTAGGTGAAATTTGGTAATATATCTATCATATTACCAAATTTACTACTACTTGACAGTTGAGACCCAAAATAAGGATAGGGACTGAAGATGTACCGATATCCACAGGATTAGGGAATGAATGCGACCACGTCACTAATAGTAATGATTTAACAATACGCTAAGTGCTATCGGCTGATGGTAAGCAATCGACTACAACTATACCCACTAAGAAACAGGAGAAACACCAGGAGAGTTACAATTGCGTTGCCAGCCTATTTTGGTAGAGATTAGAGACTTGGGGATTTTGAGATTACGGGGGGGGGGGGGCAAGTTAGTAAGTTACCTGAATGGCCAAAGTATCCTGCATCGGTTGAGCCGGCACTTGTCGGTTGTTCAATACTGTTCAAAACTATAAGGATACCTCATCTGATTGCTAATTTAATACATATATTGTTTTCTTTTTCTGAAATCAGGAAGTAAGTACCTATATTCATACAAAATATTACATTGTAATCGTTGTCTACAAATCTGTCTACTTGGCCCTTGTAACGGTTCGGGTGAAATTTGGCAATTTGATAGGTAACTTAAGACCCCAAAAAAAAGTATAGTAAAAAAGTAGTAAGATTTAAGATGTACCTAAAAAATCCACAGGCTTAGTGAATGAATGTGAGCACTTTACTAAACGCCACCCGGGGTATCAATTGCGTTATGAACCTTTTGGTGAAGAGATTTGAGGATTGGGGATTAGGAGATTACGGAGGAGGAGAATTGGACCTCCGATGACCTAGTTAACACGGCGAAACCCAACACAAGCGATGTTTCACGTCAGTTTTCTGTTAAGTCATAGTATCACTCCGGTTGAGCTGGCACTAATATCGGTTGTTGAATACTATTCACAACTGTAAGAATACCTCATCTGATTAGTAATCTAATACATGTATTGTTCTTTTTTAATATCAGGAAGTAAGTATCTATGTTCATACAAGATCTTACGTTGTAATTGTTATGTACCTACACTACATATCTCTAATCTAATAACCCTACTGTATTTTTGAAATATCAGTTAGTACAAAAAGGAATTGATGACGCGTCAAAGTTATTATTCGATTTGAGCATGATTGTGTCTATGTGATAAAAGGCATATGTGTCTCATTATGTTGTTTGTTCATAACTGTAACAATACTTCATCTGATTACTAATGCAATATATCGTTCTTTTATTGAAACATTAGAAAGTAAGTATCTATGTATATCTATTTTTTAATTTTATGTTATAATCATTAAGTATACAGCTGTCTCCCTGACCACTATAACTATTCGGATCAAATTTGGTAATACGATAGGTAACATGAGACCCCAAAAAAGGATACATGGACCTAATATGTACCTATAAGTTCCAAGGGTTTAGTGAAGGAATGCGAGCACTTCACTAAAAGTAAATCATTTAACAACTCACTTAGTGCTATCGGGTGATGGCTACCAATCGGTACTACCCATATCCATAAACACAAGAAACACTAGAGGCGTTAAAATTGCGTGACCAGCCTTCTTGGTGCGGAGGTTTAAGGACTGGGGATTAGGAAACAACGGAAGGGTAGAACTGAACTAGGGCTTCCAATCTCGATATACCGAGATCTCGGTATTGCGGGATCCCGCATCCTTTTCCGCGTGATGCGGGATTACGGGTGCGGGATCCGCGAGATTTGCGGGACTGAAAAAAGCGTACATGCGTGTGCATGCATGCGTGTTCTGATCATGATCTTACATTGCAACAGGTTAAGAGTTAACTATAATAATATCGTCAGCATGTAATGTATTTTGCCCGTCACCATCTCGAGCTAATACACTTGAGTCCATTATAAAAAAAGAAATGACTCTCTATGAATCTGGGGGGTCAATGGGAAAATATCTTACATTTACATATTAAGCCTTAAAAGGAATTCCGCCGACAAGTGTGGAAGCCCAAAGGGCATTAGGGCAGCATTCTGCTGCTGGCTATATTGCTTCTAAAATACGCAGCAGTTCGGCAGATGACAGTTTAGATATGTTGTGTTTCCTTCGCAAACATTTTCAATTAAAAGCTTTAGCTGACAAACTAAATAAATAAACCAACTTTTCAATATATTTTTTTTGGTGTATTTTATGAAGAAGATAGATTTCATGTTTTTTTAGTATTTGTTGCTGTATTTGTGAAGAATAAACGGTGTAATTTGATTGATCTCATACTTATAATAATATTAAAATAAATGCGGAGTTAGTTGATTAATTCATTGTTTTATTTGCCTTATTTATATATGAATATTTTCAATATGCGGGATCCCGCAAATACCGAGATCCCGCGGGATTTAAAATTTGTAGTCCCGCAAATACCGAGATTGAATTTAGGCTGCGGGATTGGAAGCCCTAAACTGGACCTCCGATAACCTAATTCACACGACCAAACACAAAACAAGCGTCGTCTCACGTTATCTGTTAGGTCAAAGTATCACTCAGGTTGAGCCGGGACTTATGTCGGTTCTTTTATACTGTTCACAACTGTAAGAATACGAGTACTTCATCTGATTGCTAATTTAATACATGTATTATTCTTTTTTAATATCAGCCTGTAAGTACCTATATTAATACAAGATCTTACGGTGTAATCGTTACGTACCTACACATGTCTAATCTGCTACCACTATTGTTCTTATTTTAAATCAGACTTTAAATAAATGGAGGACATGTCCCGTACCAGCCACGCGCATGCTGACACCGGTCACGTCGGAATTTTTCTGGAATCTTTCGCCTGACTAGCGCTGGAGTCTTATTTGTTTTGACTCTGAGTATTCTAGTCTATCCCAGTTATTTTAAATATCCATCCTCTCTCTTTACTCGTCACTTAACATAGTTTCGGTGCCAATCCTTCTCATAAGTTCGTCGACCATCGCCTGCCAGGCCTACCGCGGGCCAAGACATCGGTTGACGTCGAGTGGGTGGAAAAATAAATGAGGTCTACAAAGAGCAGTTGTAAATTTAATTTTAAAACGTCCATTTGCTTTGAGAATGTGTCTATGAGAAAAAAGGCATTTGAGTCTCAGTATAGTGGTTGTTCACAAGTGTAACAATACTTCATCTGATTACTAATGCAATATATTGTTCTTATATTGAAATACTAGAAAGTAAGTATCTATGTATATGTATCTTTAATCTTAGGTTATAATCATATGTAAAGTATACATCTGTCTACCTGACTACAGGAACAATTCGGGTGAAATTAGTTTATATGTCAGGTAATTTAAAACCCTAAAAAAGGATACAGGGACTCAAGATGTACCTATAAATTCCACGGGATTAGTTAACGAATGCGAGTATTTCACTAAAAGTAATAATTTGACAATACGCTAAGAGCTATCAGCTGATGGTAAGCATTCGACGCCACCCATACCCATGGACACCAGAAACTTGTGATTGCTAATCTAATACATATATTGTTATTTTTTAATATCAGGAAGTAAGTACCTATATTTATTAAAGATATTACGTTGTATCTTGATATAATGCTATCAGCTGATGGTAAGCAATCGGTGCCACCCATATTCATGGACACCAGAAACACCTTTCTTTTATTCAAGAGATTACACTCCCGAGAGGATCCCATTTTCATTACGTCAGAATCTGATGTTGGAATCTTAGTGAAACCGAGAAGAACTTTCGAAAATTGTAGGAGCGAGTAATGCGTCTATTATGTTTTTCAATAAAGATTTATAAACACTACAATTTATTATGGGTCTGGAGTCGACTTGAGGATAGAGTTTAGAGGCAGACGAGAGGACTCTTAAACGGTGTACAACTTCATTGTGTTTGGACTTGATTATTTTGTGTTGATAAGAACTTTACACCTAGATGAAGTGAGATTGGCGTTGAGTCTGATGACGAAGATGTGTAAATGTTAAGGGAACTCCTCAACAGTGTACAGTAACTACCTTGTGTTCGGGCTGGATTACTTTGTATTGATTAGAATGTTGCACCTATGTGAATTATAAGTAGCAACAGAGGTGTTCGTAGTATTATACTAAAGATAAAAAAAATAAAAAAGAACTTCACAAATCCAAAAACGTATAATAATAGTAGCCTTTTCAATGCAGTGTTTTTATTAGGGTCGAGGTTTAAGTATTTAAAGATTACGGAGGGACAAAAATGGACGTCCGGTTTCCTAATCCATACGGTGAAACACAACACAAGCGTTGTATCACGTCAGTTATATGTTAGGGCAAAGTATCACTCCGGTTGGGCCCGCACTTAAGTCGGTTCAGTCGGTTATACCTCATCATACCTCATCTGAATGCTAATCTAATACATATATTGCTAATTTTTATTATCAGGGCGTAAGTACCTATATTCAAACAAAATATTACGTTGTAATCGTTACGTATTTGCACATCTGTCTACCTGACCATTATAACGATTTGGGTAAATCTTAGTAATATGATAGGTAACCTAAGATCGCAAAAAGGATACTGGACCATGTACCTATACGTTCCACGCGATTAGTAAATTAATGCGAGGACTTCACTAAAAGTAAATCATCTAAACGCTATCAGCTGATGGTACGCAATCGACGCAACCCACCAGACAAACAATTGCTTACCGGCCTTTTTGGGGTAGAGATTTGAGGATTGGGCATTTCGATACCTTAATTGGCAAACCAGTCAACTCCACATTTTGTCAAAAAAAATTTTTTTCCCATGGAACAAAAACATCGTATGGAACAAAAAGTATGATAGAGTTTTAAGTGTAATAATAATATGATATGTCGTCACGCCTTTAATCCCCGAAGGGGTAAGCAGAGGTGCACAATATGGCACGTCTTATGTGTCCCCTGTAAAATTCGCTCATAAGGAGTTAGCTGGTTTGCCAATTAAGGAATCGATTTGGAGATTACGGAGGGAGAGAATTGGGCCTCCGGTAAAATATCTCACATGGCACACAACACAAGCCTTGTTTCACGTCAGTTTTCTATTTGGCCAAAGTATTTCTGCGGTCCGCACATTGGTCCGTTCATTCGGTTGTTCAATACTATTCACAACGGTAAAGAATACGAGTACTTCATCCAATTGCTAATTTATTACATGTATTGTTCTTTTTTAATATCAGGAAGTAAGTACCTAAATTCATACAAGATAATTACGTTGTAATCGTTACGTACCTACAAATCTGTCTACCTGACCCTTGTAACGATTTAGGTGAAATTTGGTAAAATATCTATCATATTACCAAATTTACTACTACTTGACAGTTGAGACCCAAAATAAGGATAAAGGGACTCAAGATGTACCGATATCCACAGGATTAGTGAATGAATGCGATCACGTCACTAATAGTAATGATTTAACAATACGCTAAGTGCTATCGGCTGATGGTAAGCAATCGACGACAACTATACCCACGAACACTAGAAACACCAGGAGAGTTACAATTGCGCTGCCAGCCTATTTTGGTAGAGATTTGAGACTTGGGGATTTTGAGATTACGGGAGGGGGGGGGGCAAGTTAGTAAAGTTACCTGAATGGCCAAAGTATCCTGCATCGGTTGAACCGGCACTTGTCGGTTGTTCAATACTGTTCAAAACTATAAGGATACCTCATCTGATTGCTAATTTAATACATATATTGTTTTCTTTTTCTGAAATCAGGAAGTAAGTATCTATATTCATACAAAATATGACATTGTAATCGATGCCTACAAATCTGTCTACTTGGCCCTTGTAACGATTCGGGTGAAATTTGGTAATTTGATAGGTAACTAAGACCCCAAAAAAAAGTATAGTAAAAAAGTAGTAAGATTTAAGATGTACCTAAAAAATCCACAGGCTTAGTGAATGAATGCGAGCACTTCACTAAACGTCACCCGGCGTAGCAATTGCGTTATCAACCTTTTGGTGAAGAGATTTGAGGATTGGGGATTAGGAGATTACGGAGGAGGAGAATTGGACCTCCGATGACCTAGTTAACACGGCGAAACCCAACACAAGCGATGTTTCACGTCAGTTTTCTGTTAAGTCATAGTATCACTCCGGTTGAGCTGGCACTAATGTCGGTTGTTGAATACTATTCACAACTGTAAGAATACCTCATCTGATTAGTAATCTAATACATGTATTATTCTTTTTTAATATCAGGAAGTAAGTATCTGTATTCATACAAGATCTTACGTTGTAATCGTTACGTACCTACACTACATATCTCTAATCTAATAACCGTACTGTATTTTTGAAATATCAGTTAGTACAAAAAGGAATTGATGACACGTCAAAGTTACATTTTATACAGTTATTTTATTCGATTTGAGCATGATTGTGTCAATGTAATAAAAGGCATATCAGTCTCATTATGTTGTTTGTTCATAACTGTAACAATACTTCATCTGATTACTAATGCAATATATCGTTATTTTATTGAAATATTAGAAAGTAAGTTTTCTTCATTTTATTTTATAATCATTAAGTATACAGCTGTCTCCCTGACCACTATAACTATTCGGATCAAAGGACATGGCTAAACCAAAGTATGGACGTCGTAACCCGTACAAATAAATAATGTATCAATATGGTACCTAGCAATAAATAAAGCCGCATAATTAAAGATTGATATTTTGTAGTTAAGAAGGTCCAGAAACTTGGCATATCTGCGCAATCCTGAAAATAAAGTAGCGCTCCTACGTCAAACAACGTTACAAAAACTTCAAAATATAACATTGCTCTGAACTTTTACCAAGGCGTTTTGATGAACCTGAGCCGAAAGTTATTTATATATGAGGTAGATAGGTAAACAATTCTGCTTATACTAGATAATGAACACAAAGTAACCAAGGACAGACACAAAATATATAATAAGATTGTGCAATCTTATACAAAATATATATTTTGTGTCGATCAAAACATTTACAATTATTTGGTTTCAGAAAAAAGTCATTATATTACCGTTATTAAAAATTGATGTTCGTTTAATTATTTCGATTTGATTTTCGGGGAAACTAATGTCATAATAATAGCTTGCAGTACCTACTTCCGTGTTGTCATGTCAAACCACAACAGAAAAAAATCAATTATGAAACTTATTTTTTGTTAATTTTTGTTCACCAAGTTATAAGAATTAGTTAAACACAAAATAATTCATAAGTGAATATTTAAATGATACGGGTTAGCGTGAAATTCGTATTCTTGTTATTATGCCTAGGTCAGCCATTTAGCCATCTCCTTTGGTAATATGATAGGTAACATGAAACCCCAAAAAAGGATACAGGGACCTAAGATGTACCTATAACTTCCAAGGGATTAGTGAAGGAATGCGAGCACTTCACTAAAAGTAAATCATTTAACAACTCACTAATTGCTATCGGGTGATGGCTACCAATCGGTACTACCCATATCCATAAACACCAGAAACACTAGAGGCGTTAAAATTGTGTAACCAGCCTTCTTGGTGAGGAGATTTAAGGACTGGGGATTAGGAGACAACGGAAGGGTAGAACTGGACCTCCGATAACCTAATTCACACGACCAAACACAAAACAAGCGTCGTCTCACGTCAATTTTCTGTTAGGTCATAGTATCACTCAGGTTGAGCCGGGACTTATGTCGGTTCTTTAATACTGTTCACAACTGTAAGAATACGAGTACTTCATCTGATTGCTAATTTAATACATGTATTGTTCTTTTTTAATATCAGCCTGTAAGTACCTATATTAATACAAGATCTTACGTTGTAATCGTTACGTACCTACACATGTCTAATCTGCAACCACTATTGTTCTTTTTTTAAATAAGACTTTAAATAAATGGAGGACATGTCCCGTACCAGCCACGCGCATACTGACACCGGTCACGTCGGCATTTTTTTGGAATCTTTCGCCTGACTAGTGCCATATTTGTTTTGAATCTGAGTATTCCAGTCTGTTCTAGTTATTTTAAATATCCATATTATGGTCTAAAAAAGGCACTTATAAATTTAATTTTAAAACGTTCATTTGCTTTGAGAATGTCTATGCGAGAAAAGGCATGTCAGTCTTATTATGGCGGTTGTTCACAAGTGTAACAATACTTCATCTGATTACTAATGCAATATATTGTTCTTTTATTGAAACATTAGAAAGTAAGTATCTATGTATATATATCTTTAATCTTACGTTATAATCACAATATGTAAAGTACACATCTGTCAACCTGACCACAGATAACGATTCGGGTGAAAGTATTTAATGTGACAGGTAATTTAAAACCCCAAAAAAGGATACAGGGACTCAAGATGTAGGTACCTATAAATTAGGGGATTATACCACGGGATTAGGGAATGAATGCGAGTACTTCGGTAAAAGTAATGATTTAACAATACGCTACGTGCTATCAGCTGATGGCAAGCATTCGGCGCCACCCATACCCATTGACACCAGAAACACCAGAGAAGGTATAATTGCGTGACAAGATTTTTGCGTAAAGGTTCGAGGACTGGGGATTACGCAGGGAGAGACGTGGGTCTCCGGTAACCTAATCCACTCGGCGAAACACAATATAGGCGTTATTTAGTCTCGTCAGATTTCTGTTAGGCCAAAGCATCACTCCGGGTGAGCCGGCACTTATACGGCGTTCAGTCGGTTGCTCAATACTGTTCACAACTGTAAGAATAAGTACCTTTTTTGGTTGCAAATCTAATACTATATGTATTGTTGTGTTTGTTATTTTTTTTAATACCAGGACGTAAGTACCTATATTCATTAAATATGTTACGTTGTATCTTGATATAATGCTGATCAGCTGATGGTAAACAATCGGTGCCACCCAAATCCACGGACACCAGAAACATCGCCTTTTTAACGACTTCAAAAAAAGGAGGAATTACTATGTTCGGCAGTTATAATTTATTTATTCACCGATTACTCCATTAATTATAGATCAATTTTCAAAATTATTTCTTATTCAAGTGGTTCATACTCCCAAGAGGATCCCATTTTCACTAAGTCAGAATCTGATGTTGGAATCCTAGGGAAACCGAGGAGAACTTTCGTAAATTGTAGGAGCGAGTAATGCGTCTATTATGTTTTTCAATAAAGATTTATAAACACTACTATTCACTATGGGCACCTGGGTGAATTATACGCAGCAACAGAAGTGTATGTAGTATTATACTAAAAATAAATAAACAATATCTTCAAAAATCCATAAACATATATGTAATAATGAAGGAATTTTCAATGCCGTTTTTTTATTGGGGTCGAGATTTAAGAATTTGAAGATTGAATTTGAACGGCGGGGCAAAAATGGACGTCCGGTAACCTAATTCATACGGTGAACCTTGTTTCACGTCAGTTTTCTGTTAGGCCAAAGTATCACTCCGGTTGGGCCCGCACTTAGCTCGCACGTTTACAACTTTAAGAATACCTCATCTGATTGCTAATCTAATACAAATATTGCTATTTTTTTATATCAGGGCGTAAGTACCTATATTCATACAAAATATTACATTGTAATCGTTACGTACTTGTATATCTGTCTACCTGACCACTGTAACGATTTGGATAAATGTTGGTAATATGAAAGGTAACTTAAGATCCCAAAAATGATACAGGGACCTAAGAAGATGTACCTATAAATTAATAATGGATGCGAGCACTTCACTAAAAATAAATCATTTAACAACACGCTAAGTGCTATCAGCTGATGGTATCCAATCGACGCAACCCACCAGACAGACAATTGTTTACCAGCTTTTTTGGAGAAGAGATTTGAGGATGGGCATTTCGATACCTTAATTGGCAAACCAGCCAACTCCACATTTTGTAATTTTTTTTTTATTTTTGTATGGAACAAAAGGTATGATAGTGTTTTAAGTGTCTCCTGAAACTTTGCTCAAGGAGTTAACTGGTTTGCCAATTAATGATTTGAATATTACGGAGGGAGAGAATTGGACCTACGGTAAAATATCTCCCACGACAAAACACAACACAAGCCTTGTTTCACGTCAGTTTTCTTTTAGGCCAAAGTATTAGTCTGGTGCGCACTTTGGTCGGCTGTCAGGTGTTCAATACTGTCAAGTATAAGAATACCTCATCTGATTAGTAATCTAATACATTATTGTTCTTTTTTAATATCAGGAAGTAAGTACCTATATTCATACAAGATAATAATATTACGTTGTAATCGTTACGTACCTACAAATCTGTCTACCTGACCCCTATAACAATTCGGGTGAAATTTGGTAACTTAATCGACCCTGAGTCTTAAAAGGACCCTGTATCCTTTTAAGACCCCTAAAAAGGATACAGGGACTCAAGATGTACCTATAAATTTCACGAAATTAGTCAATGATTATGTCTAAGTGATTTGAGCATGATTATGTCTATGTGATAAAAGGCATTTCAGTCTTATTATGTTGTTAGTTCATAACTGTAAGAATACTTCATTTGATTACTAATGCAATGTATCGTACTTTTATTGAAACATTAGAAAGTAAGTTTTCTTAATTTTATGTTATAATCATTCAGTATACAGCTGTCTCTCTGACCACTATAACTATTCGGGTGAAATTTGGTAATACGATAGGTAAAGCCGGGTCCAGACGAGTGTAACGTGTAATGTAATCCACCGTGTAATGTAACACGAATTCTACGTGTGGACGGCAGTACGAGCATTACATGTAACGCTCGCGCGGCGCTCGCGGTTGATCCATCGGCTGTCGGTTTTTCGCGCGAACACAAAGACGCAACTGAGTGGCACACAGCTTTTGAAATATTTTCGCGTTCACAATTCGCTTTGAGTTCGTGTGCCGTCCACACTGTTGATGCTAAATTACACGTAATGTTACATTACACGTTACACTCGTCTGGACCCGGCTTAACATGAGACCTCAAAAAAGGATACATGGACCTATGATGTACCTATAAATTCCAAGGGTTTAGTGAATGAATGCGAGCAGTTCACTAAAAGTAAATCATTTAACAACACACTAAGTGCTATCGGATGATGGTTAGCAATCGGCACTACCCATATCCATAAACACCAGAAACACGAGAGGTGTTAAAATTGCGTTACCAGCCTTCTTGGTGAGGAGATTTAAGGACTGGGGATTAGGAGACTACGGAAAGGGAAAATTGGACCTCCGATAACTTATGTAATTGTCACGGCAAAACACAAAACAAGCGTCGTCTGACGTCAATTTTCAGTTAAGTCATAGTATAACTCAGGTTGAGCCGGGACTTATGTCGGTTCTTTAATACTGTTCACAACTGTAACAATACGAGTACTTCACCTGATTGCTAATTTAATACATGTATTGTTCTTTTGAATATCAGCCTGTAAGTACATACATATATTAATACAAGATCTTACGTTGTAATCGTTACATACCTAAACATATATCTGATCTACTACCGCTATTGTTCTTTTTTAATATCAGACTTTAATGTTAGATAAATAAATGGAGGACATTTCCCGTACCAGCAACGCGCACTTTGACACCGGTCACGTCGGCATTTTTTTGGAATCTATCGTCTGATTAGTGCAGGCGTCTTATTTGTTTTGACTCTGAGTATTCCAGTCGATCCCAGTTATTTTAATTATTCCTCCTACTGCAGAGCAAAAGTCTTTACTAGTCCCTTACCATAGTTTTGGTGTCAAATCATAAGTTCGTCTCCCATCGCCTGCCAGGCCTACCGCGGGCCAAGATATCGGTTGACGTCGAATGGGTGGAAAATAAATGAGGTCTATAAAGACACTTCTAAAGGTCAATGGGCAAATTGTATGGGAAAAAAACCCACAGCGGACAGAAATGAAATTATCAGGATATATGACTAAAATGTGTCTAGTTTATCATGGTAAGGGTCGCTTTCTTGTGGGATGTGGGAGAGTTGAGAAAAATACACTTATACATAATTATTTATTCGGCGTGACCAAGATCCTTAACATAATTCGCATAAAGCTGAAAATTAGCATAGACGTTAAGTACATTATTATAAACAAAATGACAAAAATCCCCATCGATCGCACTTTTGCTAAAAAAAAATATTCAAGGTTAAAAGGTCAAAATTACGGTTTTTTGCATTTTTCTCGAAAAAGGTTTTATCGTAAAAATTTGTTCGACACAGTTGTAGATCATACAATTTTCTACAAAAATGGTTTATCATTTTTAGTCTTACGACTTTTCATTCGTGAGATATCACGGTTTTAATGAAATAAAACATATTTTACATGATACTCGCGGGGCTTTACTTGCTGCTCGGCTCCTATTAATTGTAGGTATCATGATGTTTTATAGCTTATAGCATAATTCGATAAATTAACTAATTAACAAAAAAACAATCCGATTCGGACTACAACTCTGTTGAACATATTTGTACGATAAAACTTACCCTTTTTGAGAAAAATAGAAAAAACCGTAATTTTGACCTTTTGACCTTGAATATTTCTTTTGGTAAAAGTCGAATCGATGGGGATTTTTGACATTTTGTTTATAATGATGTACTTAACGTCTATGCCAATTTTCAGCTTCATTAAGCGATTTGGGAATTATCTGAAGGTTGCGATTTAATTTCGTCTATTTTTGGTTGTAACTTTTTTGTCCCATGGATTAAAAAAAAATAACCATACCTAATGTTAAATAAATTTATACTCTTTCATTTGATATTATTTTCATTCGTGTCCGCGACCGGGTCGGATTCCGCCCAATGACCTTTAATTTTAAAACGTTCATTTGCTTTGAGAATGTATCTGTGCGAGAAAAGGCATTTCAGTCTCATTAATGCAATATATTGTTCTTATATTGAAACACTAGAAAGTAAGTATTAATGTAATCTATCTTTAATCTTACGTTATAATTATAATATGTAAAGTACACATCTGTCTACCTGACCACAGATAACGATTCGGGTGAAATTAGTTAATATGACAGTTAACTTAAAACCCCAAAAAACGATACAGGGAATCATAGAAATTCCATGGGATTAGTGAATGAATGCAAGCACTTCACTATAAGTAATGATTCAACAATAGGTTATGTGCTATCAGCTGATGATGGTAAGCATTCGACGCCACCCATACCCATGGACACCAGAAACACCAGAGAAGATAAAATTGCGTGACAAGCCTTTTTGGGTAAAGATTCGAGGATTGGGGATTACGCAGGGAGAGACTTGGGCCTCCGGTAAACTAATTCACTCGGCGAAACACAACACAGGCGTTATTTAGTCTCGTCAGATTATTTTTTTTATTTTATTTATTTGATTATTTTATTTTTTTATTTATTTATGTTAGGCCAAAGCATCACTCCGGTTGAGCCAGCACTTATACGGCGTTCAGTCGGTTGTTCAATACTGTTCACAGCTGTAAAAATACCTTTTCTGATTGCAAATCTTTTTTCGTTTGGAACAAAAAATATGATAGTGTTTTAAGTGTCTTCTGAAACATTTGCTCATAAAGAGTTAACTGGTTATGCCAATTAAGGAATCGATTTGGAGATTACGAAGGGAGAGAATTGGGCCTGGACAATACAAGCCTTGTTTCACGTCAGTTTTCTGTTGGGCCAAAGTATTAGTCTGGTGCGCACTTTGGTCGGCTCAGTCAGGTGTTCAATACTGTCAAGTATAAGAATACCTCATCTGATTACTAATCTAATACATATATTGTTATTTTTTAATACCAGGACGTAAGTACCTATATTTATTAAAGATATTACGTTGTCTCTTGATATAATGCTATCAGCTAACGGTAAGCAATCGGCGCCATCCATATCCATGGACACCAAAAACACCAGAGGAATTATACAAATGCGTTACCATCCTTTTTAACGACTTCAAAAAAAAAGGAGGAAACTACATTCGCTATTAATTTTTTATTTATTCACCGATTGTAGACCGATTTTCTAACTGTTTTTTATACAAGGGTTTATACTCCCAAGAGGATCCCATTTTCAGTATGTCAGAATCTGATGATGGAATCCTAGGGAAACCGAGAAGAACTTTCGAAAATTGTAGGAGCGAGTAATGCGTCTATTATGTTTTTCAATAAAGATTTATAAACACTACAATTTATTATGGGTCTGGAGTCGACTTGAGGATAGAGTTTAGAGGCAGACGAGAGGACTCTTAAACGGTGTACAGTAACTTCATTGTGTTTGGACTTGATTATTTTGTGTTGATAAGAACTTTACACCTAGATGAAGTGAGATTGGCGTTGAGTCTGATGACGAAGATGTGTAATTGTTAAGGGAACTCCTCAACAGTGTACAGTAACTACCTTGTGTTCGGGCTGGATTACTTTGTATTGATTAGAATGTTGCACCTATGTGAATTATAAGTAGCAACAGAGGTGTTCGTAGTAATATACTAAAGATAAAAAAGAACTTCAAAAACCTAGTTTTCCAAAGCAGTTATTTTTTTGGGGTCGAAGTTTAAGAATTTGAAGATTACGAAGGGGCAAAAATGTACGTCTGGTAACCTAATTCATACGGTGAAACACAGCACAAGCGTTGTTTCACATCAGTTTTCTGTTAGGCCAAATCATCCCTCCAGTTGGGCCCGCGCTTAGGTCGGTTTAGTCGGTTGTACAATACTATTCACAATTTTAAGAATAACTCATCTGATTGCTAATCTAATACATATATTGTTATTTTTTAATATCAGGGCGTAAGTACCTATATTCATACAAAATATTACATTGTAATCGTTACGTACTTACACATCTGTCTACCTGACCCCTGTAACGATTCGGGTAAAATTTGGTAATTTGATCGGTAACTTAAGACCCCAAAAAAAGGATACAAGAATACCTCATCTGATTACTAATTTAATACAATTGTTGTAATCTTTTCATAACAGGAAGTAAGTACCTATATTCATACAAAATATTACGTTGTATTGCATTTATCAACCTTTTGAAGAGATTTGAGGATTGGGGATTAGGAGATTAAGGAGGGGGTGAATTGGGTCTCCGATAACCTAATTCACACAGCAAAACTTAACACAAACGATGTTTCACGTCAGTTTTCTGTTAAGCCATAGTATCCCTCCGGTCGCTTCTTGAATATTGTTCACAACTGTAAGAATTAGTAATCTAATACATGTATTGTTATTTTTTAATATCAGGAAGTAAGTATCTATATTCATACAAGATCTTACGTTGTAATCGTTACGTACTTACATATCTCTAACTACTGTATTTTTTAAATATCAGTCTGTAAAAAAGGAATGGATGACGCGTCCCGTCCAAGTTACATTTTAAACAGTAATTTTATTCAATTTGAGCATGATAGTGTCTATGTGATAAAAGGCATATCAGTCTCATTAATATGTTGTTTGTTCATAATTATAACAATATTTTATCTGATTACTAATGCAATATAATATTGTTCTTATTTGAAACATTAGAAAGTAAGTATCTGTTCTTAATCTTATGTTATAATCATTAAGTATACAACTATTTCCCTGACCACTGTAACTATTCGGATCAAATTTGGTAATATGATAGGTAACATGAGACCCCAAAAAAGGATACAGGGACCTAAGATGTACCTATTAATTCCAAGGGATCAGTGAATGAATGCGAACACTTCACTTAAAGTAAATCATTTAACAACACACTTAGTGCTATGCTATCGGCTGATGGTTAGCAATCGGCACTACTCATATCCATAAACACAAGAAACACTAGAGGCGTTAAAATGCGTTACCAGCCTTCTTGGTGAGGAGGTTTAAGGACTGGGGATTAGGAGACTACGGAAGGGAAGAATTGGACCTCCGATAACGTAATTCACACGGCGAAACACAACACAAGCGTTGTTTCACGTAATTTTTTTTAGGCCAAAGTTTGTGCTGTCACTTACATCGGTTCAGTCAGTTGTTCAATACTGTTCACAACTGTGAGAATATCTCATCTGATTGCTAATCATATATTTATCTTTTATAATATCAGCCCGTAAGTATATTTATAAATACAAAATCTTACGATGTAATCGTTGCGTACCTATAGACATTTGTCTAATCTGCTACCTCTGTCGCTCTTTTTTAATATCAGATCGTAAAAGACAGACTTCTTCTTCTTCCAAATCTTCTGTCTTAATAGTGCTGGCATCTTATTTTCTTTGACTCTGAGCATCCCAGACGATCCCAGTTAATTTTATTACCCATATTATGGTCCCCCCACTGCAGGGCAAAAGTGACTCTGGGATTTCGGGGTCAATCCTTCCCATAGGCGTCAAGTTCATCTCACTGTTGCCTTCCGGGCCTACCGCAGGCCGCGACATCGGTTGACATGGATTCGATGGAAAAATAAATCTTAGTCAGGGCTTAAAATAAGCACCAGCAATTTTAAACCGTTTATTCGCTTTAAGCATGTGTCTATGTGAAAAAAGCATTTCGTCTTATTATGTTGGTTGTTCATAAATGTAACAATACTTTTTCTGATTACTCATGCAATATTTTGTTTTCATTTCAAAACATTAGGACGTAAGTATCTATGTATATCTTTATTTAATCTTACGTTATAATAGTTAAATACACTTGTTTCCCAGCCACTGTAACGATTCGGGTGCAATTAGTTATAACTCCATAACGCACGAACCTATTTCCACGGTTTTACATTCGATGGAAAGGTCTCGAACACCGTGAGGTTTGTAGCAAGAAAATTCAAGAGAAAAGCAGGAAAACAGTGAAGAACATTCTTCACAAACAGCGCCATCTCTGATACAAAAATGGCGGCAAAACGGAGTTCGCCGGGTTTGCTAGTAATTAATCCTTCGTATGTTTGGAACGTGGATCCACGCGAGACACAATGTGTTTTCTATTGTTGTCTTATATACGGCATACGAGAGGTTAATGAAATAAAGCATTTGATAACAAAGTCAACATGTTTATGAGTAATTAATGTTTCAGACAAAATTTTAAGTGTTTTATTTAATAGGTCAAGTTTTTCAGTATTAAACAGACGATTAGTAGTGTAGAAAAACAACAATAATCGGTTTATGAATCCTTGCATTGATGGAACTAACAGTTTCTCTCATTTAAATGTTGTTTTTAAAGGACATTCGCTTAGTAAGCTAATAAGACCTGATAATTGTGAATAAGGGTTCTGCACCAGCTGCAATGAGACCCAGTCTCAAAACTATTGAATATCTACTGGATCAACTAAAAAGAAGCAATAAAGATACGTGAAGTCAAATACATAATTGACAGGAATTCATAAACACGCTTAGTCTGTCAGGAATGGCTATCAGACGAAACGATCACCCATCGCAATAAAAGTGTAACAAATAGACTCCAATACTGTCTATAGATTGAAGAAGACTCCATTCACTACAAAACATAACAATATTTAAACAATAATCACACAATTAAAGGACATGGATTAGGTTTTCATTTTCGTTATTTTGCTGAGATTTCCGTAAAAAGTGTATTTTGTGGGAATTTCTAAAAAAAAAAATACTTTCTAAATAACTAAACAAAAAGTTTTAACTAAAAAAGACCTAAAAACAGGGTGGGCCGTATTTAGTTTTGACGGGTTTATAATATCCACGGGATTATTGAATAAATGCGAGCACAACACTAAAAGTCACACACAACACTAAAATTAGCACAACACTAACATTTTACGATTCGCTAAATGCTATCAGCTGATGGTAAGCAATCGACGTCGTGGACGGTATACAAACACCAGATGAGTTACTATTACGTTACCAGCTTTTTTGGTGAAGAGATTACGGAGGGGGAGAATTGGGTCTCCGGGATACGGTTTTCAGTTAGGTCATAGTATAACTTCGGTTGTGCCGACACAAGCATATGTTGGTTATTCAATACTGTTCACAACTGTAAGAATACTTCATCTGATTGCTAATCTAATACATATATGTACTTTTGTAATTTCAGGAAGTAAGTACCTATATTCATACAAGATCTTACTTTGTAATCATTACGTACCTACACATCTGTCTAATCTAATACCGCTATTGTTCTTTTTTAATAAAAGACTTGATGACACGTCCCGTACCAGCCACGCGCACGATGACAACAGCCACGGCGGCGTTATTTTCTTCTAATCTTCGAATCTTTTGTCTTACTAGTGCTGGTATCTTATTTTCTTTGACTCTGAGCATTACAGACGATCCCTGTTATTTCTATCATTCATATTATTGTCCTCCTATTGCAGGGCAAAAGCATCTCTACTCTCTTTCTACTCGTCTCTTCTTATAGGTTTCAGAGCCAATCTTTTTTATATGCGTCAAGTTCATCTCGTCATTGCCATCCGGGCCAACCGCGGTGCAAGACATCGATTGACATTGAATTGGTGGAAAAATAAATTAAGTCTAAAAATAGGCACTTACAATAAACATATACTTTAATTTTAAATAGTTAATTCGTTTTGAGCATGTGGATATGTGAGAAAACGCATTTCAGTCTCATTACGTTCCTATACCTATACTTCTTCTGATTACTAATGCAATATATTGTTATTATTTGAAAAATTAGAACGTAAGTACCTATGCTCTTGTATTTAATCTTATGTTATAATCATTTAATAAACATCTGTTTCCCTGACTACTATAACGATTCGGGTAAAAGTTGGTAATATGATCGGTACGAACAACATGACACTAAAAACCCTAAATTCGCTAAATACCAAAGGACACCAGAAACACCAGAAGAGTTTAAATTGCGTCACCAGACTTTTTGGGGTAAAAAATTGAGGATTGGGGATTTGAAGGTAGCGGGGGTAGAATCGGGCCTCCGATAACCTAATTCACACGGGGAATCACAACACAAGCATTGTTACACGTCAATTTTCTGTTAGGCCATAGTATCACTCCGGTTGAGCCGGGACTTATGTCAGTTGTTCAATACTGTTCACAACTGTAAGAATACTTCATCCTATTGCAAATCTAATACATATATTGTCCTTTTTTGATATCAGGCCGTAAGTACCTATTTTCATACAAAATCATTCGTAGTAACCGTTACGTACATACATATCGGTCTAATCTAATACCTCTATTATTATTTTTTAATATCGAGCCTATAAAAAAAGGAATGAATGAGGCGTCCTGTACCAGCCACGTAAACACTGACATCGCGCGTATCAGCGTTATTTTGGAATTCCAAAGAGACCAGTTATTTCTACAATCCATTTCATGGTTCTCCCACTGCAAAGCAAAAGCATTCCTACTCTCTTTCTACTCATCACTTCCTACAGCTTTCGGGGCCAATCCTTCTCATAGACGTCAAATTCATCTCACCATCGCCTTTTGAGCCTGCTGCGGGCCGCGACATCGGTAGATGTTGAGAGGGTGGAAAAATAAATGAGTTTATAAGTTTAATTCGCTTTGAGCGATGTCTATGTGAGAAAAGGCACTTCAGTTTCATTATGTTGTTTGTTCATAAATGTAACAATACGTTACTTCATCTGATTACTAATGCAATATATTGTTCTTATTTGAAACATTAGAAAGTAAGTATCTTTGCCCTTAATCTTACGTTATCTATACTATATACTATCTATACTAATATTATAAAGCTGAAGAGTTTGTTTGTTTGAACGCGCTAATCTCCGGAACTACTGGTCCGATTTGAATAATTCATTTTGTGTTGGATAGTGCATTTATCGAGGAAAGCTATAGGCTATAAAACATCACGCTATGACCAATAGCAGCCAAGCAGAGCGGGTGAAACCGCGCGGAAGTAGCTAGTTATCAATAAGTATCATCTGTTCCCCTGACCGCTGTAACGATTCGAGTGAAATTTTGTGAAATGATAGGAAACTTGAGCCCCCCAAAAAAAGAACACAGGGACCTAAGATGTGCCTATAAATTCCACGGGATTAGCGAATGAATGCGAGCACTTCACTCAAATTAATGATTTAACATTACGCTAAATGTGCTACCAGCTGATGATAAGCAATAGATAAGCAAAAGCACCCATACTCATGGACACTAGAAACACCACAGGAGTTAGAAATGCGTTACCAGCCTTTTTGGTGAAGAGATTTGGAGATTGCTGAGGGGGAGAATTGGGCCTCCGGTAACCTAATTAACACAACACAAGCGTTGTTTTACATCAGTTTTCTCTTAGGCCATAGTATCACTCTGGTTGAGCTGGCACTTATGTTAGCTGTTCAATACTATTTACAACTGTAAAAATACCTCAACTGATTGCTATTCTAATACATAATATTGTTCCCTTTTTGTAAATTCAGGAAGTAAGTACCTATATCCATACAAGATATTACGTTGGAATTGTTACGAACCTACACATCCGTCTAATCTACTAACTCTATTGTTATTTTTTGACATTACACTGTAAAAAAAAAGAATGGATGAGACGCGTCTCGTCTCGACATCGGTCACTTCGGCGTTATTTTATAGGCTCTAAGTACTGTTCTGGGCCGCGACATCGATTGACACCGAGTAGATGGAAAAATAAATGAGGTCAAAAATAGGCACTTATAAGTTTAATTTGAAACCATTAATATGGTTGGTTGGTTGTTCATAAATGTAACAATACTTAATCTGATAATTAATGCAATATGTTGTTTTATTTTGAAACAATAGGACGTAAGTATCTTTGTATATTTGTCCTTAATCTTACGTTATAATCGTTAAGTACATATCTCTTTCCCTGACCGTTGTAACGATTCGGTTGGAATTTGATAATATGATAGGTAACTTGAGCAACCCAAAAAAAGGATACAGGGACTTAAGATGTACCTATAAATTCCACGAGATTAGTGAATGAATGCGAGCACTTCACTAAAAGTAACGATTTAACAATACCCTAAACGCTATTGCTCGGCCCCGGGTATGTCCTAAAACTGCGACCAGCCACCGAGGAAAGGGCAGCAGCCTTCCGTAAAATATATGGTGACCTAACTGCGACCCCTAAGCCGCTTGCCAAGTGAGTGGATTAGGGCACCCCTCCTTCAGTCACCACCGTTCCATTTATCCACCACTGCCACGCCCGGTAAACTTTGGCCCTGGCAATGCACAACATCTGCACACTGCGGACTGATCGACGACTAATCAATCGACGCCATTCATACCCATGGACACCACAAGCACCAGAGGACTTACAATTCCGTTGCCAGCCTTTTTGGAATAGAGATTTGAAGATTGAAAACTTATTCGCTTAGCATGATTGTGTCTTTGTGGGAAAAGGCATTTAATTTAAGTCTCATTACGTTGCGGGTTGGTTGTTCATAACCGTAACTATACTTCATCTGATTACTAATGCAATATATTGTTCTTATTTTGCAACATTAGAACGTAAGTATCTGTATATAATTTCTTTGTAGTTCACGTTTATGTTAGATAATCTAGTTTTCCTATTTTTAAACATCATTATATATGTTTTATTTAAGTTAATTCTTAATTCGTTTAAAGTGAGCCAGTTTATGATAGACGTTAAAGTGTTATTTATTTAATAGATGTAAGTGTGAGGATTGTCGAAGACAAAAATTGTTGTATTGTCATCAGCATATAGAATCATTTAACAATACGCTAAATGCTAATGCTTATGGTAAGCAATCGGCGCCACCCATACGCATAGACACCAGAAACACTAGAGGAGTTACAATGGTATTACCAGCCGTTTTGGGGCAGAGATTTGCGGATTACGGAGGGGGAGAATTTGGCCTCCGATAACCTAATTCACACGGCGAAACACAATACAAGTGTTGTTTCACGTCAGTTTTCTGTTAGGCCAAAGGAAGACCCGGTTGAGCCGGAAATTATGTCAGTTGTTCAATACAACTATAAGAATTTTTAATCTGATTGCTAATCTAATACATATATTGTTCTTTTTTTAATATCAGGACGTAAGTACCTATATTCATACAAGATATTACTTTGTAATCGTTACGTACCTACACATTTGTCTAATCTACTACCTTTATTGTTCTTTTTTAATATTAGACCGTGAGTATACACAATATAACAAGACCTTATTCACATCTTTCTAGTTTTAGGATCATCTATGTGAAACTTTATTTGCTATAATAGAATAATAAAGATTAGGCCATAATGGCTTCCTACTTTAACCGCCACATCAGAGATATTTAACGATTACTTAAACCATTCCTTAGTAACGATTTTGTTCCGAAAACGATTGCTAAGGACTGGGTTAAGTAACCATTAAATGACTCTGAGTGCGGCAGTAAGAGATAATTGTCTGTCGGCTTCTTCGAGGTCCATATCCCAGTTCTGTTCAGCCTTTATAAGAATATTACCTAAGCCTCTAGATCTAGCTCTTACTAGCTTGGTAGTACCTCATTAAGCCGATTCTAGCAGAACCTACCAATAAATGCATTTATCACGGTTTGTTGTTAGTTACTTATTTCTTACTTATAGGCACACATAAAATGAGTTTTTGCAACCAATCTACAAAACTTATTATTTCTCGTTTTTAAATACGTAGGCGTCTGTGAGTATTTAAAAATATGACCGTAATATCTCAAGTTTCAAATTATGTCTTTATTATTTGCCATATTTGACTGCACGGTGGGTGCGGTGATTGGACAATCGGTTGCCGCGTAGCGGGTTCAATTCCCGGACGGAGCAACTCTTAGTGTGATCCATAAATTGTTGTTTCGGGTCTGGGTGTCACGTGTCCGTGAAGTCTTAATGCAAGGCAAAGGCCTCCCTAAGGCAAATGCCAAAATCAAAAAGGGGAAAGGCCTAGGGCAAATGGTGAGATTTGGTAACATAATAGGTAATTTGAGACCAAAAAAACAATACAAGCACCTAACATCCACCAAAAGCGTATTTGACGCTTAATGCTACGGTTCAAAGTTAATTGAAGCAATTTTTAATGGGTTAGGCCGGCAAACGAACCTATGATAAGCCTAAGCCGCCGCCCATGGACACCCAAACCACCGGAGGCGTTACAAGTGCCTTACCGGCCTTTTGGGTTTAAGGAATTTAAGGGTTGTTAGGGAATTGGAGATTGGAAAGGGCCTCCGGTAACCTCACTCATACAACGAAACACAACGCAAGCGTTGTTTCACGTCGGTTTTCTGGGAGGCTGTGGTATCACTCTGATTGAGCTGGGCCATTTGAGACGCAGCATGGCTCTCCCAAATTTGTGTCGGTTGTTCAATATTGTTCACAATTGTGAGAATACCTACTCCACCTGATTACTAATCTACTAATACCTATAATACCTTGCTCTTTTGTTCTTTTTTTAATATCAGGCCGTAAGTACCTATATTTATACAAATCTGTCTAGTTTTAGGATTAACTAAGTGAAACCGATCTTGCTTTAAGTAAATAGTCAAGATTAGACAATAATGGATCTTCGAAAATCACCGATCGCCGAAATTAAGCCTCCGCTAACCTTAATCACACAGTAAATCACAACACAAGCGTTTTTTCACGTCAGTTTTCTTTAGTATGTCGGTTTTTTAATTTTTTTCACAACTGTAAGAATACCTATTTCATCTGATTGGTAATCTAATACCTATATTGTTATTTTTCAATATCAGACCGTAAGTATAACACTACCTCGCATTAAAGCCGTGACACTTTTAAAGCACATTATAAATATTATCGACCTACGCCAGAAAAGAGAAAGACACTAATTTTAGGCAATGCTCTTTGAAACGACGACCTCCTTGCCTGGTTACCACCATGGGGTCTGGCGGCGAGTGCGTATATTGTTTGCGCTTCTCTGGCGATCTCATGGCGGAATGGCAGCAACGATTGTTGCAAGGTAGAGGCCGCTGTTATTGCAGCGCATCAGTGGCTTGAGAGACGTCACGGTGTCCTCACCTACTGTCTGATACAGGTGCTTACCGGACACGTAAGTTTCGGGGACACCTGTTTCGTATTCGGCGGGAGGTAACGCCAAAGACCACCAGGAGTACTGGAGCATAAAGTGGCGGTACTTCATCTGAATGCTAATTTAATACCTATATTGTTCTGTTTTTTTAAATTCAGGAAGTAAGTACCTTTTTTGTAAGATTTAATTAAATGGTTATGATTAGAAAATAGTGCCTTCTAACTTTAAGAGATAATTATAATCTGTCTACTATTCGAGGTATTGCTTCAATTGTTTCAACTGCTCATGTCTAAATACTTCTATGAAGTACTGATCAGGCGGCAGATCAGTTGATTGGATATAGAAAAACTGAAGCAGAATAACATTACAAACAGAAAATATATATGGAGTCTCATTTGAAAAATTCAGATCAACTAAGTAAAATCAGGTATAATAATAAAAAATATGTTAATAATGTTATAATTCTTAATATACCGTTACTAATCTATAAAACACGATAGTTTTAATTTACGTAATGTTTTTAAGTCAGTCATTCTCATTTTAATTTTCTCTTTTTCTTTTTTTTATAGCCGGTATGTATAGTAAGACGATGGTATCTATGTCGCAGTCATCTGGTTTAATCTGCTATTTGATTGACTAGCGCGTTTATTGCGAAAAAGCCAACGGCGGGTTGTCAGCGCGCAGACTGGGTGCTTACAGCACGCCCGCGCCGCGCCGTTGGCTTTTCCAAAGCTGGTGTCCGGTTATCCGATTTCTTTACATTCTCTGTAATGACTTGGGGTCTGTTTTGTAAACATCTAATGCTTGGTGTATCATAACATCACTTGAGTGTCATACCACGGTTTAAACATACCTATGTTTATTACAGACTGTACTCATACAAAACTTATGTGGAGTGAAAAGTATTTAGTTACATTTACAATACATGATATATGTACGTACAGAGGCGCACTTTATGCCAGATATTAAAAAATATCGGTACTATATACATAAGTAATTTTAAATCAACGCACCATTGCCTGATTAAATTGAACTGTTTTTATTTTATTTTTCCTTTCTCCGGTTGTAGTACGCAGAAGTAAGTTCAACTTTAATATTCCATTTTGCTCACGCCGATTGACTATTGAAATTAGGTTGACAATTGATTAGATATAGAAGTATAACTGTTATAAAGAAGGACCTCGAAATAGAATAGGGAATCTCAAGTCAGTTACGAATCAAACACTTATTTACCTAATACGAAATTAGTCATTATTAATCCAGTAAATTTACATTTGGCAAACAGCTGTAGAATTAATTTCACTTGACTTCAACCATATCATTTACGCATAACGCATTATACAGTTTACGCCACAACCAGTTAGGGAACATCATCCATCCAAATTAGGTAGAAAGAATACTGACTGACGGAATAATGACTTCTGGCAGAATTTGGATTTTTGAATTAGTATTTTCCAAGTTATATTCCACGGAGAAAATTATTAATGATCCAATGTGGCACACATTACCTTTTTTCCATTTATCGCAATAATTAATTCTTATTGAAAACTTTCAGATAACGGTGAATATAGAACATATTTTTAATACATAAATTTTGATAGCATACATATTTTTATGGGCAAACGCACAGATGTATCACTTGATGATCCCCTGACATCATGAGTTCCTGTTAAGAGCAGCAGAGTTGGCGGCTTGAACTTGCTGATTCACCCATGAATGCTGTTTCACCCAACAATTGTGCAAGTGAAACATATTCATTAAATGGCACTATGAAGATATTTTAATCCGCGGCGGAAAGCGAGACCGGCAAATATGATGGATTCATAGTAAAATAGATGCGCAAAAAAAGACTTTCGAAGATTGGGCTTTATGAAAAAACTGAAGGCACCTTAAGTAATTTCAGTGCTATACCTTTATGCTAACTTAATAACAAATACATCATCTCATTTTATTTTAGTTGGACGTAAGTATATACGATAGATTTATAACTTTGTAAGACTAATTTTAATCATTCTCAAAGCTACTATAATTATCTATGCCGTAGACGGATCACATTACGGCTAGTCATTAAGAAAAGCAGGGCTGTTTTGGGATCCGGCTGCAGGATGGTACAATATACAATATATATGCTACAATAAAAAATAAATAAATAAATATGGTGGCCCTACAAGGTGGTGGAACGTTACCCTTTTTGTAGTTATTTTACAATTATTGGTCTGCGTCACTATGACCATATTGTGGGTAATAAATATCTATTAAAATAAAATGTTTTTCCATAACGGCGGCTGCACAGAGTTATCAATATAGTCGTCACGAGTGTCGTTATCATGGTTTTTGAGGGTGTTAAAACCGATATTCGTATTCGTCCCGTATCCGTATAATAATATACATATCTTAATATAATATCTCTTAAGTCTTTGATTGCGAATAGAAAACTGTTGAAGGCAAATCCTCCGCTAACGTCGGTCACCGGTGTCCAGCACGGCGTTCAATGTGTTAATTTAGTATTAATTATAATTTTGTGTTACTTTTTAGAGCAATGCCGTGAGTTAATATCATAATATAGTTTTGGTTGTGTTTTAATATTAACTAGGTCTGGATACTCCTTTTTATTTTGAAAGATTACTGAGATTTATCTTTTACCTACCCTAAGTAGTTAAACGTAACGAAATTCAAGACTGCACTGTTGGTGCAATGGGTGTCGCGGGTTTGACGGTTCCTGCACGGAACAATTATTATTTGTGATAATTGTGATAGCTACATAATATTTATGATTACTATTAATGCGAATTCATATTTTACTTTTACGGTTTTAGCCTATTGTGAGTCTAATTTTATCTATTAAACCTTCAGTCTGCACTCATTATAGCCCATGATTTACCAGTTAGAACACGAAATATGAAAACACTGAAAAATAGATAATTAAATCATTAACTTAATAGATTTAGTTTGTGGAGGTAGCAAACGCAATACTCACAGTCACGATTTAATTTGAGGTACCTACCTCAAATTAAATTGTTGTTGTCGTTGCGATTATTTACATAACATTATGTAAATTGCGATTGTGATGAAATTACGAAGCAGAAAAATACAAGATCGGGTCGGTCAAAATAGAGTGTAAAACATCTTTCGATTCCTCCATAATATAATAATACCCTCGAGCAATTTTATTCTTCCCTGGGGTAAACTACCGTCACATATTTAAAACAAACGGGCAATATGAAGTGATTATGTAGTTTCACCACACATATTACACCCTTCTCTCCTTAGGTAGAATAGATTTTGTAATTTGTTTGAGGGCTGAGTTTTCCTACAAAGATTATTTTTATCTGTAGAACAAAATTGTTTTGTAAATCAATCTTCGATAAAATCTATTATACGCTGGAAAAATCAGCCCTAATAGTATTAGTTACAACAATCACGAATGATGTATCATTTTAAATTTTATATGAATTTCAGCCCGAGGTAAACTATGGTTTTATTATAATAATTTTACTATCTTACTTATATTATAATCGTGAAAGTTTTGTGTATGTTTGTTACTCAATCACGTCAAAACGGCTGAAGGAATCGGGGCCAAATTTGCAACAGAGAGGGCAGTTTATGGTGTAGAACACCACATAGGCTTTTTATCCCACAGAAATACGGGCGAACCACTGGCACAAATTTAACAAACAAATACCTACATCTTTTAACAAGATTTATTTAATTATTGAAATAAAATTTAATTTGTATTTTCTCTTCCTTAGAATGTCGTAAGTAATAATGTTAAACTAAAAATGACAATTTACACTATTCCATTGGGTGTTCCTGTTATGAAATTTTATAGTAATAAATAAGTAAATAAACTATATATAAATTAATTATTACGTGTTACCTGAGTCAACGGACCTACCAATTTAATTTTACCTAATAACATATTTTGTCCTATCTTTAAAACTTCTTGAGATTTTTTTTAAGTCATCACATTTTTGTACTATAATCTAGAAAGTATTATTTACCTAGTTAAAAAAAGATTAACTGTTACAATTGTAATATATTGGTTACCCACAAATAAATGTATGAGTTCTCTAGAAGCAAACTTTTTATATGTATATTATCAGCACCTACATGAACGCATTGCTAGTAATATTTTATGCTTTTTACAGGTAACTGTGAGTTCCCATCAATATTTAAATAGCCAGTTTCAACAACCTAACCTAACTGTAATAGACAGGTTATTGTAACTAGCTATCAATTTTACCATTTAAACAAACAGCTCGTTTAAAATATGTTTTAATGTTTTTTTAGGATCGATACGTAAGAAAAACGATATCTTTATTACTAATGGCAAACTACTTAATTGTAATTAATTTCATAATTAGCATTCCATGTATCTATTATTATTTAAAGTTTCTGTAAAAGTTACAATTTTAAATACTACTTATTCGTTTGGATAACTTCTAATAATAAATTAACGTTGCAATTTTTTCCATGGACTTGATTCATCGATGGATTTCTAAATTGTGAGTACATAATACTTTAAACTAACTTTTTCGCATTCGTGTGGTCTAAGCTATCAACCATATACCAAAACTACCTTTGTTGAAACTCGTATCAAAATCTTATACGTACAGATATTTATTGAGTTTATCGCATTCGTAGAATATAGAAAGAAACCTATATTGACGGTACTGTGCCTTCCTTAAGAAGCTTGTACCTACAGGAACCCTTAATCATGTGCAACCCATAATAGTTCCTGCTAGGGAATGCCATTTATAGATCTTGCGAGATCTTATCTATTTTTACTAGATTGCTTAGCTAAAGGGATTTTGTTTAAATATTATAAGAAGACTAATTCTTTGGGTGTTTGCATGAGGGTGAACTCATGCATGATAATCGGGCGTCTTAAGCCTGCGGGCCACCATGACAGACTCAAAATGGCATTGAAAATTAAACAATAATTATTTATTTTTTAGCTCCAGGGTGTATGTATCTGCCATTTACTTTGATAAATAATTTACTTTGTATTTATATCTTTAATGAAATCAAATTAAAATTCTGACTGTATCGAATTCTTATTTTTACATAATATAAGGTCGTATACATGTCTAACATGTCCTTATTACAATTTCAGGCACCTGTGAGTTTACTTTGATTGTTTTGGTATAAAATAGATTTTATAAATTGGAATTTAGGCTTAAAGCCTGTTTCATAATGTCACTCGTTGTCTATTTGCTTAAATGGCATATCTTTACCTAGCTTTTATAACCTAGCCTTACTTGACAAATGGACTATCTAACTTACGATATGTTTATTATTTCAGATAATCGTTAGTATTTTTATAATAATTTTATTTACTTATAAAATATTAATAATACCTATTAAACTATTACTATTACGGGTACTATGTATAAAATATACTTTTTTATTATCTCATTTAGGAAACCGTAAGTAAACATTTGCCTTTAAAGTTATTGAATAATAAATTGACAAGATGATTATAATATACAAATAATTTGGTAAAAGTACACGTTGTGGAGGTCTCTCCTTCAAAGAGCTGACCCGGTGAAAGTAGCAACGTCACGCCTTTTATCCCCGAAAGGGTAGGCAGAGGTGCATATTACGATGAAAATAAAAGTACATAAATAAATAAAATCTATTAATTTTTGATCTATTAGAATCAAATTTAGATTGCGTATTTAACTAAATAATTATTCTAATCTGTCTTTATTGATCTATTTAGGAACAAGTATGTATAATCATTATTATTTTGATAAAGAAAATATATCTAATATGTCTACATAATATAATGTATAATTAAGTGTGGCTATAGAATTAAAAATTGTTATTAAAATTATATTTACTTATCCTTGATTAGCTGGAAGTGAGTATTCAGAAGCACTTTTTCATAATGTCTTATGTTTATTTTTAACCTAAACGTATCTAAATTAGCTGACACCGCGATATCTTTATATATAAAACACTTCCGATACTGGGTCATTTAATATATAAGTGCTAAAATAGAATTTATATACCTACTATTAATTAATTATTTCAGTACCGTGTAAGTACCTATCATAAAACAATAACTGTTGAAAAATAATGCAGTTTATCATAGTTAGAGAAGAAATTTTGTATTAGGTATATTTTATGAACTCAATTCACAAATTTCCTATTTTTTAAACGTGTTGGAAATCCTAATGGACTTCCCGCCTCCTCATGGATGGGGGGCGTGTCGCCAGAGTCTTACTGGCCAAAAGCCGTTTCTTCCTTCCTAAATATACTTAAACAAAGGGTTTATTGTTTATAGTTGATTATACTACTTAATAGACATAGACATAAATGATACCAGTATTAATTTGTTTTTTTTTACTTTTTTCTCTCTTTCGTCTTTAGTTGCCCGTAAGTGTTATTTTTTATCTAACTATAAAATATTATCACTCATTATACTTATTTACAATATACCTACAGTTTTTATCCGTGTCCGATTGGTACGACACAACATTTTTCGTATCAAAACTCTCAACATTTTAATACCTTTTTCTATATCCATACTTTTAGTACTTTAAGTACCTAACTATTATGAAACAGTTGACTTGGTACATTTTATCATAGTTTATAAGATGGACGTCATTTCAAAAAAGTTCAACATTTGACAAAATCATTATGCTCCCAGATTGTAAAGGAATTTTAAACTACTGTCCTATGTAAGATTAATACAGATTAATTAAGACCAGTTAAATTAGCCCGTGGAGTGTTTGTTGCGGACTAGTTCGGACTCAACCTATTTGGTCACCAGATTAACAGTAATTAATTACACGTTTACTTATTATCTAAATTGCAGAAAGGCGTAAGTACTCGAATCATTTGGACGATTACAAAAAAAAACACTTAAGTAGGGTATTTTTATCCCGAGAACGCGAGCGTAACCGCTTCCAGAAGCTGGTTATATATAAAGCTGTACATGAATATATGAATATAATACATAATATATATGGACTGATACTGAATATTATGGTCAATATGAATAGTCCCAAGCTGATTATATGCATATAGAACCGATAAACAAACAATCCTGATGTATTTTTAATGCTACTTTTTGATTTATCACCGGATTCAGTACATAGGAGTCTAGAAACTTTGTTTTATACTTTAATACTTACTAACATAATAACTTCAATTTCAGACCGTAGTAAGTAACAGTTTAACTCTATCAATTTATTTATCTTTATTTCATATTTTTATTTTACCTACTATTTTGTTTGATATTATCTACATATTAATTAGTTTTGAAGCGACAAAAAGTTTAAACTTAAATAGATCATCAAAATGATCACATCACCTTAGTCCCAGACTCAAACAGAGATGTAGGTCTTTTATCTTTTATCTTCAAGTCGAGTTAAATCTCAGGTAACTTATTAAACTGAATTTGGTTTCCAGCGAATTGTCGTGAGTAATCAATATTTTTAATTTAACTATCACAAAAATGTTCAATATAATTAATGTCATTAACAAATTGTACTAAGCAACATGTCACAGGTACCATTCCTGGGTGGGATAAAATGTGCCTGTGGAGTAAGCTATCCTTAATCCCCGTGTCAAGAAGAACATTTAATAACCATGCTATGTAATTTCAACAAACAACAGTTTACAAAGAAAACCATTTTTTTATAGAGCCAGGTGGGTAATTATGTCTAATGGTGTATTATTTCTAGTTTTGGATACATACTTTAATTGATTAAAATAGCATTTGCTACAATGGCAAAATAATAATAATCTAACCCTTGTTTCTCAGATATTTTATTTTAAATACATTATTTTATGCATTAAGAATCATATTTTTATATATACTCGTAACTTTCGTGAGACATACTAAATTAAAAATGGAGAAAAGCTCTACTAGTTTCGAGAGAGAGTCACAGAGGGACTCGTCATGAGCTGCGTACGCACACGCGGCGACCACGTCGCGCAGCTTACTTATTTTCACTGATATTCAGGATCAATTTCCCTCACATGTAACTTTCGTCCATGACTACATATCTAAATTGTATTTAATAATATTGCTATACCTTTATAATACCTGAATTAAAATTTTACAGAAATGGGTAAATAAACTGTTATTTTTAGCACGTTCCTATGACGTACATTATACAATATTATATTATTTTACAATAATATTAATGTGCTTTTATTACTTTTCTTTTTCCCCATAAACACCATCGCTGTGACCACAAAAGTTGACGGTAAGTTTTACACATTTGTTTCACTACTAATCTTAATAACAGAGAATAAAAAAGGGAGGAATATTTTTTTTACATAGTTAGAATTGATGCGCAATGACCCTTCCCAATCTTCTCAATCCCAGATTGTCCAAATTCCTAACCCCCAAAAGGCCGATAACGCACTTCTAACGCCTCAGGTGTTTCGGGTGTCCATGAGCGGTGGCGATTGTTTATCATCAGATGATCTGTCTGCTCGTTTATCAGTATAACATAAAATAATATTGTTAAGGTTAATTAATGTTGCAAAATGTTTCAAATTGTGTCTCTAGCAAGTAATTTCTACGATAGACAAATTATTCCGACTACCAATTATTTATTCTTTTAGTTACTTACTAATAAGTCCAATTATTAAATTTGCAGCGATACGTAAGCATTTTAAACATCTCTGCAATAGCGTATAACTTAGTTATTATGTACTTTACTTAGGTAATATCTACACCGGCGAAGGACGGACACTAATCGAGTTTGAGCCAACGTAATTTATGAAACGATCTATGCATCTTATTGTCAATAAGCAATAATCGAAACTATCTTATCAATCTAATCAAAGTTATTTTTAATTAGACTAAAATATTTACAACTTAAATATTTTAATTAGTATATATATGAGAAAGATAAAAACATAAGTTAGTTTTTTAATTTTATTCTTATTCCTACATTCATTAAACTATCTGCAATTAATTACCGTTTGCCTACAGACTATGGTAAGTTATTAAAAACTCATCCATTACACCTCCTCCCAGTCCTGCAAACCAACAGATGTTCTTTCTGAGGCGAATTTCCGCGTCTTTATGTATATTTTTTTATTGTGCAATGGGCAAGCTAGCTTACACTGTCTAGAGAGATAGTGCAAGCTAGATTCGACCTCTTGAACACAACTTAAAAACAAAATAATAATTGATGTCTAATTATAATATTATCTGTAAACTTATTTTCGTCTTTATTTTCATTCATAACTATTTATTTTTCTTTAGCCACCAACGGTAATCTATTTTTTTTAACAACTTTTTTAAACGATTTTGTCACCCGTATTCACAAACGATACTATGCGGTCTCTTAGTGCGCGCGAGCGCACAGGGCCCCTTAATCTAATTCATAAACAATACTTGAGTGACAGCTGGTACTATGCGTCCTTCAAAATGAACGCACAGCTAAAGTAGCCTGCCAGCTGTTTTAAGCAACGCATAGCCATTGTCAATGGCAATAGATGTCACAAGGTTTATTTCTTGTTAGAGAAATATAAGTATTTTTCGGACAGACAGACAGCTGTGTTTAGGGATCCCGATTTTGTTATTGTATCCATATTTGTGAATATAAAACCAACACAAATATTAACAAAATTGTTCTTGGATACCGGTAACTGTTTATGTTTTGACGTTGTTGTATGACAACTCAAAATTGTTCTTGGATACCGGTAACTATTTATATTTTGACGTTGTTGTATGACAACTCAAAATTGTTCTTGGTTACCGGTAACTGTTTATGTTTTGACGTTGTTGTATGACAACTGATATGAACGTCAAGCAGCGACGTGAAATACGCAACATACGAGAACCAATCACAGAGCTCTATTCAACGCTACGGGTTTGCTTAGACAAGGGTCGCTTAAGTATCGTTTATGAATTGAAAGGCTTGCCAGATGTTACGCAGTGAGAAATGCCTTACTTCGCAGAGCGTTGCTACTTCACTGAGGAAAGTATCGTTTGTGAATACGGGTGTAAGATAGAGTGCGTTTTATTAACGACTACCAATTTTGTTTACAGAAAGTGAGTACAAAATCCGTTTAATACTACCAATCAGAACTACCTAACCCATTTATATTGTTTAAAATATTGACACATTTATGATCTGTTTTCTTTAGGTAAACGTAAGTAGCATTTATTTCACTAGTAATTCGTTTGATTTCGTATAAAATAACGTATTTTACAAAAAAAATGATTGTTTAATTATCTTTTAACATTGCAGTGCATGTGTTTGACTCGCGGCCCATTGCCGTTATTCAAACTCATCGGTAACCTTAAGTTCAAGAAAATCAAAATAGTAAGTATGGTTACTTTTTGTAATCACCTAAAGGTGCAATTAATAGTTATTACCATTTTTTGAGGGGGAAATAATCTTATTGCTTCTCCCGCCTTAGGCGAGGCGAAAAGAAGTATCAAACCCTACTAACTGACTAAAAACCACCACGTTTTCTTTTGATCCAGAGCTCCCGTAACCCGCTAATCCGCAGCTCCGGATCAAGATTGTTATTACACTATCACACACACATACCACATATACACGATACCTACTAGCTCTTAAATAACACCTCACTAAGCTAGATATTTTTTAACTCTTCGTATCCAACCAGTACTACCAGCACATGAAAGAAGCAGTCATAGTCATAAGTCCACGTAGCTAAAAGGCATCCTACGCTACTTTTGCAAGTGGGGTTTTCACTCTATCTACCCAAATGGGCATTAGTCCGTACACTTAGTATGAGTTTGCTTTACAATGTCTAAACGAGAGCGTTCGGCGCTCTGATTCTGCGGCTCAAATAAACCAACCAATCAACCATACTAAGGGTACCGATGCAACTTCAGCTAAATGAATCTTATTGTATTTTCATAGCCGAGAAAAAAGCAGCATGTGACTTCATTAACTGATGGGCCCTCGACGGTTTGTCCACCTTGTAACTGCGCCGACTGTTTCACTACGGAGCCCATACAAACTAAACAGAAAATCGGGTGTTGATAGAGAGATCAGCAACCTTTCATAATTGTAGTACCTACAGCTACAACTATCGCATATCTGCAACTGATCTGGGTCTAATAAATTAGTATTGAAGCATTAAAATCATTGTTTTTTTACCCGACTGCGCCAGAAGGAGGGTTATGTTTTTCGAGTGTATGTATGTATGTATGTATGTATGTATAATTGTTTGGCACGCTCTGCAGCCTAAACGGCTTGATGGATTTTGGCTTGAGAGGTGTCGTTAGATTCGTATATAGGCAGTTGTCCCACCAACGGCGATAAAACGACTAACTATCGGCTATTTTCTCGCTCAAGAAACGTACAATAGATATACTTTCCGTGTAAACAAAAGAGATGCATATACAAACAGTTAATCGCTGACTGTTCACACTGCCGGCGAGTGCTCGCTTCACTAGTTTGTCGCTGAGCGACAAGAGCTATGAAAGATAACACTCGCTCGGCGACACTCGCCAAGCGATTAGAACTTACGCCAGACAACAACCAATGGTCATTTTTCTACAGTGCGTATCGTACTGATGCGAGTAATCGCCCGCCTCACTCGCACACTCGCTTATAGCTGAGCTACACAAATATCGGAACTATGCACTCGCGCCACGCGTCTCACTAACTCGTTGCTAGTTCTAGCTTTACTCGTTACTCGTTAATCGTTGCCGGTGGGACAACTGCCTTACTGTGAGAGTGACACTGGATATATCAAAATAATAAAAAAACAAAATGGCGGATTTTTGGCGCCAAATTCGAATATTTCTCACTCTGTATCCTGAACGACTCGATGGATTTCCGCTTGATAGGGGTCATTTGATTCGTATTTACTGTGAGAGTGACACTAGATACCTATAATTATCAAAATATAAAAATAATAAAACTAAAAAAAATAAAATAAAAAAAGTAATTTAGAAAAAATTAAAAAACCCGACTGCGTTTCTTTATAATATTAAAATGAAAAAACCCTAAAACAAGAAAGTCATCGTAAAATTTAAGCAGTCGGGACCCATTCTAGAAAGTCAGCCGTATGTGCCCTCACTAAGTCTTCATATTTAGAATGGGTCCCGACTGCTTAAATTTTACGATGACTTTCTTGTTTTAGGGTTTTTTCATTTTCATATTATAAAGAAACGCAGTCGGGTTTTTTAATTTTTTAAATTACTTTTTTTTATTGTACAAGTCCCATTGTCGACACTCACAAAAAATAAAACGTTTAAAGCTAAGTAGCTTATAAATTAACCCTGTTATTACCCGCTACGTAGAGCTGCTACTGCTGCTACGAGATCGTAGTGCTTTCCGAGGCCGCTAGCTGCTAGGCACTTGTTACAAAAAGGAATTTAATAATGCTACGATTACCTACTACGCAACTACCTACCTACTACAAAAATGTTGCTACGACTTGGTATAGACAACTTGGAATATTAGATTTCTTCATTTATTAAGAACTACAGTTACAGTAACGACCCGTTTACGACTGCGGTCTAGGCGACGAGCGACGCGACCTGCGACAAGCGACGCGATAGGCGCGTCACGAAGTCTCAGTAGCGATTTTTACAGCGACAGCGATGGGACACTGTCGCTGTTACGAAATTACACATCGTATCACGACCGCTACGCACTTGCTATGAAAGAACTTCAATTTGTTACATGGTTTTTAGTAGGTATTTTTTTAACTAAAGTGCATACTCGGACATTATACCTCGCATATTACCGCTCTTGAAAAACATGTTTCGAGATACTACCTAGTTACCTAGCATCTGCTTACTTACGAGTTACAATAAATATGTAAATGACAAGATTTAAATAAAATAATAATATAAAGGCTCCGGGCGGATTGGCCATGTTTGCCAACCCCTAAAGCCATCACTTTTTACATATGTGGCAACCATGTGGCAGCTATCACTTTTTAAGTGTGGGAGAGCCATGCTTCGGCACGAATGGGCCGGCTCGACCGGAGTAATCCCACGGCCTCACAGAAAACCGACGTGAAACAACGCTTGCGTTGTGTTTCGTTGTGTGAGTGAGGTTACCGGAGGCCCAATTCCCCCCTTCACAATCTTCCCCATCCCCATTCCCGAACAACAACCCTTAAATTCTTAACTCCCAAAAAGCCGGTAACGCACTTGTAAAGCCTCTGGTGTTTCAAGTGTCCATGGGCGGCGGCGATTGCTTACCATCAGGTAATACGTCTGCTCGATTACCGGCCAGTCCCATAAAAAAAAAAAAAAAAAACATATGATAAATATAATAAATTAAATATGTACTTAGGTACTGTAAAACGGGGTGAATAGATGTTAGGACATTTTGCCAACATTTACCTAGATTCAACCCGTTCCTGTATCTGTTCACGCCGTTTTACGGCATACGATACCTACTTGTATTCACATGATGTGGTGTCGGCTAACTTCAATCGGCAAATATACATTTTTCAATACTCAGCACTTTATACACCACACTATTCACTTCACATTTACTATAGCATTAAAATGTTTATACCTAACTTAACGTTTTTTAGCCGTTGGCGGCTATTTTTGACAAGTCGAGCACGATTTATTTTTCATTTTCCCGCCCGCTGGGTACCACAGATACAATAACAATTTTTTTTTTTCGTTACCGTACTAGTGCCTTTCTTTTGGTAGCCAAAAAGTACCAATATTTTTTGTAGAAGTTATAGATAATAAGTTGAACTGCAACCAAATACAAAAAAAAAATAGTTTTTTACTTTTTAACAGGGATTACTATATTCTGTGACGTTACTATGACATTGAAAGGAAACTGTCAAAGCCGAATAGTCAGAAAGCGTTGTTTGATAATACTCGACTAATCAATTTCATCCGATAACACATTGTTTAGATAACTACTTCGACTAGAGATTCATATAATTATATTAAAATAATGAAATATTACTAAATAACAAGGGAAGTCGTATTAATATACTATTTCTATCAAATTCGTGTCTTGCTATCCGAGTCTGTAGTCTGAAATGATAACTGTGCTTGAAATAAGAATATTATTGTTGAAATCAGAACTTGAATTACCTATATTACGCATACAGTTTACTCAACAAGTTTGAAGAGATAAAAATAACGTAAATACTCCCCTAATTCAAATATGAAATTAATTACCGCATTTCCACATGTTTAAGTTTATATTATTGATAATATGTCTGTATTTTGAAAGAAAGATGCTGTAATGGAGATATCTTTTTACAAGTGTACAACAAACCATCAATTTTATTTACTTACGATGAAGGAAATAAATCGACTAAATTTTAACTGTTTCCAAATTCCATACTAAGAGAAAAACTCACTAACCGCTAACCGTGTCAGTGTCACAACATTACTCAACTTCTGTCATTCATTCATTCAGGTGATCAGAAGTAACAGTCCATCGTTTTTATGGAAAAATTAAAACATAAAAGATAAAAATTTGCTCATAAGTTATACCATATCATTCCAGTGTTTACTCAATTAAATATACTCAGTGCAATGAGGTCACCATTAGCAGTTATCAAAAAGTAAACTTCGTTTGTCCATGACAAACAATCTATGTAGGATTCTGTGAATTAGTAGTTAGTGTTTAAGAGTTGTTGTAACGACAAAGTCGTGTAAGAAGGCCCTAAGATGAAGTTCGCTGAGCACTTAAGTGCACACATTACGCCCGAGTGGCGTAAACAATATATAAACTATGAGGTACGTGTCGTAGTATTTTTATTATTGATAAAGATGTATCATTATTTATAGTGATCTACTAAACTGTCTACCCACTTTTAAGATCTTTAAAACTTTGAGGCCCTATGTTTGATATCTTAGCTGTTAATTTACAGTCTTATTATATGAAAAATTAAAAACTTATTTTGGTTATGGTATTGTTTTTTTTAAATGCAGCGAGACAAGTGTATCTGGATAATAAGAAGGTCAAGGGAACAAAAATAAATTCTTTGCCCTTGACTGAAATACAAACAATAGAAAACAGTTTTCACCTAGTTGGAAAATTATTTGATATTGATTTCTAAACTTAATAATAAAGTGAAACAAACCTATTTGTCAGATAAGGGCAATCAAAAGAATGAGAGATATGTTGTTTGGAAGTAATTCAAATTAAATTTATAGTGAACTAAATGATAACTACAGATGATTTATGTGTTTGTTGTTTATTTACTCGCATTTAGGCACTGTTCTAGAAATAATATCATTCCATAAGTACTTAGAACTGAACATAACAGTTGCCAAAAGTATAAAATAATGATATTTCTGTTTCTATCGTAAATTTTAAAGGATGAAGGGTAAAAATTTATGGGTGGTGCACCCACATCCAGTAGCTTTATCTACTTCTGTTTGGAAGGTGTCACAGCCATGGCTCACCGTGCCAAATCTCATTAAATTCGGTTGCATGATTCTCTAAATGTTAACATATTTTTATTTGATTGAGTTCGATTACATTTTTTCCCACACTAATAAATTGATAACCACAGGGCAGAATTCAATCTCTGGTGGACATACATAAAACAAACTCACAGCTCTCCTCCTCCAATAGCCTTAAATGTATGTTCTGTCTATCAGGAAAATACTTCCTCAGTAATAATATTAGTAGGATGTCATGGTAGTATTAACATTTAGATACATTAAAAATCCTTGCCACCTGGCAAAGCACACACAGAAGTGGAGGAATAATGTATTTATAGCCTTTTTATTCATGTCCGAATAAAAAGGCTATAAATAAATAAATAAAAAAACTTTAAGAATCATCTGAAATAATTTTATGTGTAGCTCAAATAAACTGTGAAGGCTGAGTTTGTAGTAATTATCACCCAATGTCAAATAGATGGTAATTGTCATAAATATTTGAATAGCAGACATTTTCATAAAGCATGGTCCATTCATTGACTAATATGCTGACTCAAAATGACGCTGCTAATCTTTTAACTTGTCAGTTAGAGTAACGTCATTATTCAGTAGTTAAAAACGATTTTCTGTACTAAAATGAAAATTAGTATTCTCAAATATTATAGAAATATGTTTATCATAGTGTCACTACCAAGCTTTTTTCATCCCAATTCTTAGGTTTAATTCCAGGTCAAGCCTGGTAAAGTATTATAATATTAAAATAAATATTACTGTTTGAAAATATGATGATGGGATGTAATTACGTTAGTTTGTTGTCACTATATCACACTTAGAGCTAAATTAACTATAGTCAGGTATAAAATCTAGGCTACTTTTTATTGTGATAACACATGCAAAGCAGCAGGCTTGCATAAATGAGAACCTATTGACATAAAAAACTATTTATTTATCAACAGGAAATGAAGGCTATGTTATATACAGCCGTGGAGGAAGCGCCGTCGGCTGAGAATGTGGAGCCCGAAGTACTGTCGCGACATTTCGCCAACTTCGATGAAACATTCTTCCATTATTGTGATCAGGAACTTAAGAAAATCAACACGTTCTACTCAGGTACGTATGTTACGTAGTTTCACTAAAACATCAAAACAATTGGACCAGAAAAGTGAAAAAGGTTGACCAGGGCTCCGGTTTAAAGCAGGTGTAGGAATAGGTAGTAAGAGTCTGACACTCCCTGTCGCCTCAATCGGGCGGGAGAAGTCATTGAATGATTTCTCCCCTCAAAAATTGTGTGTCCAATTCAATGCCTTGGTCAAACGCTACATGAGTGGCAAACCTACTTACATTATGTTTCACTTTTTTTTCAGAAAAACTCGCTGAAGCAACGCGAAAATTCGCAACACTGCAAAGCGAATTGAAATCACATTTCGAGACAATAAAGCCTAAAGGAAGCGGGGATAACAAAAAGGCTATACCGAGGCGGAAAGTGCAGGAGTTAAAATTGGCATTCAGCGAATTCTATCTAAGCTTGATACTCCTACAGAACTACCAAAATTTGAATTATACTGGCTTCAGAAAAATATTGAAGAAACACGATAAGGTTAGTTTAGTTTGATAATGTTTCTTATCTATTTGTATTTAGGTAGATTATCCTGTGTACACGGTGACCAGAGCCGGGTGATATCATTATCTCTTACTAATATTTACATCTTCATAATTTTACGGTGGCTCGCGTTGTTTGTCGTAAGAATCCATTGAGTCACCGAGTTATTTATAGTTACCTCATGTTATGTTTACTTGCCTTTTGGTCATCAATTCGCATCAAAAATATACAAGGTGTTTGGTCCATGCGCCAAACAACCTGTTTATCTTCCAATAATAATTGTAAGCATAACCACAAAGTTGATAGTACGTCAGCTGGACAACAGGCTGCCAGTTCGACTCCTGTACATTAAAATTATTTGTCTGATCCACAAATTATGGTCCTGGATGTGTGATAGTTATGTGGATTTGTATATAAAATATATCCGCAACAGGAGACGCACATCCTGGCGTACGTGACTCTGTGTTAATTAAAAATCAACATAGTATACATTTGCCATAGTTATATTTTTGCATTTGCCATAGCAATAGTTCTCGAAGTATCTTGTAATCGAAATTGCTACGAATCTTACACACTTCTTTGCTTCATTAACAGTCGTCTTTTCATGCATGCTCGTCGGTTTGTATATTATTATAAAACTACATGAACTATAAAATCTTGAGATTTATTTCTGTGGTTTTCCTCAACGTTTTGTTCGAATAGGTACAGCTATAGTTAGTTTGATGGCGGTTACTCACACAGACTTTATTACTGTCTTACCTATTGCTAATTTACTTCGTAATATTTCGTTTAATATTTATGCATGTAAATTTTCATTTACATCTTAACACGTGTTTGTCAGAAAATCTGCATCTTCTATTACTCTATTAGTGACTGTTCCGAGCGCCGATAATCGCGAGATTTTTTCCTGTAGTACCTCGGTTTTTCTCACTGCGCAATTATGGTCCAGAAGGTTTAGTTTAACTTAATTTACGAGTATATAGAATAGAATCAGGCTTTACTTTGCGAAAATCCATGCTACACTAACAGTAAGATACATTTTTAGGTTCAATTCCGCTGTAGGTGTATTTTCAGCGTGCGTTGTGTAGCACCACCCTCCCGCCAGGAAATAAATGCTCACGCAGCAGAGGTGCGACACAAAAACTTACATACGACACGCAACATTACACTTGAACCACACTCGACACGCTGAATTAAAACTAAAAATGTATCTTATTGTTAGTGTTACTTTATGAAGCCTAAATATACAACCGCTCCTCATATTGGAATTTATTAGTATGCGTAGAGTCAGAAGCTTGACTTTGCGCTAGATCAGATAACTTCAGGTTTTTGCCAAAGCAACATTTTACATAAAGCTTTGAAGTAATAATAAATATGTAGGACTAGTAATGGACCGTAGTATATAGTACCATAGTATGGACCCAGGTACGTCCTAAAACTGCGACCAGCCACCGAGGAATGGGCAGCAGCATTCTCAAAAATATATCGGTGATCTAACTGCGAACCCCAAGCCGCCAAGCATGGGGATTATGACAACCCCCAAAAAGGGGGACGCCTTTGTTCATCAGTGGACGTCTTCCCGCTAATGATGATGATGAAGACTAGTAATTAAACAAGTATCGAACTAATGATCAGTTTTCCACAGTTACTAAACGTGAGTAACGGCGCGCAATGGCGGGCGGAACATGTCGAAACGTCACATTTCTACACCAACAAGGATATAGACAGATTAATAAGCGATACAGAAGCCACAGTCACTAACGATCTGGAAGGTGGTGACAGACAGAAGGCTATGAAGAAGCTAAGAGTACCACCGCTAGGAGAACAGCAGAGTCCGTGGACCACCTTCAAAGTTGGGCTGTTCTCCGGGTCTTTTATTGTCCTGTTCATCACTGTGGTGTTATCTGGTAAGTCTGTTTTTGTGTTTATGCTGTAGCTTTTGTCGTTCACTTTTTCCATCTGCAGGCTAGGCTTTCTATCCGGAGCTGCAGACAACATCACAGGCTCCGGTTTAAAGCAGGAGAAGGAACGGGGTGGTTTTTAGTTAGTAAGAGTCAGATTCTCCCAATCGCCCCACAAAAAAATCTCCCCCCAAAAATGTGTAGACTTGCTACAATATCGAAAATGTCTGTATTATTATTACACTATTTAGGCATCTACGTTTTATCGTTTTAAACCAATAAATATTTAACGTCCAATGGTGTGATACTAGCTAATTCAGTATTGGAAGAAGAACGAGAGTTTCACGTCAGAGCCATCTGGTGGGCAAAAATACGGTAGGCATCGCTAGAATAGTGTTGGTACCTACATCGTTTAGACCGCAACCACGAACTGTCGTCTTCGGAAATTATTGATCTTACATTTACGTAGATTGGTATTGGTTTTACCAGATTTCACCTACGTTTGTTACCTTGTTACAGTTTTCCCTAGGTCAGTAGTGTTCACTTGATGTTAGTCACGCTGTATAAGATTTGTCATGACCAAGGCTTAGAGATCAAAGTTTTAAAAAGTTCACATTACCAGAGATGATGGAAACTATCGTTTTCTCTTTCTTCTCCTCTAATCACATCTTCTGATTTGTTTCGTTGCGGGATCCAAGACAGTCATTCATTTCCCTGGGACGCGCCGGACTTCAGTGTTCCGGTGTTTTCATGGTTGTATCTACTGTACCTGGTGGTGATCCTGGCTTACTGGAGTTACAGCGGTATGGGAGGGGGGGGGGGGGGGGCTTGTGCCATCAAAAAAAAAATTACCAGAGAGTGCTGTCCTATAGCCGTTTAGAAATAAAAGCGTAACATAATTCGTAAATACTGAACCTCTACCATGAGTTCAAGGCAATGGTATTTATCGATAGTCGATACAAAAAATTTACGTCTTCGCTATCGAGTATCGACAAAAACTATTGTTGTAAACTCATGGTAAAGGTACTGATACCGGAATTCACCGTTTGGTTAGAACTGCGATTTAATATTATCGCATTGATAACATTTACACTTGAAAGTACGAATCTTGATTGTGTTCAATGTTTGAAGACTATCTGGAACTTATCTATAAGATACCTATCTAATGAATAGTTGCAAGAATGGTTTTGGTTCCCATTATTATGACTAACGTTGATATCTTTATTTATTTATTAATAAAGGTTTACCAACAGCTTCTGTATAAAGAATATTAAGTGCAGTAAATACATATCAGTTTTGGACTTATACAGTCGCCAATTATAGGTTAACCAACATTTAATATTAAGTGATAACTTAAAACTAAGAGAAAAATCTTTAGGAGATATATAGGGTATAAACGGAACGCTCCCGAACGCTGCAAACAGGCGTAATAAACATACATATTACCTATATAACCTATGGACATTTTACTATATATACAGTCCCCCAACTACAGCCCGATCCTTCCATTCGCGTATGCTTTAGGTATGGCATAAATCTATGACATATAATACGAATATAAAAAAAATATTAATAACTTTTATAGAAGGATTTACCCAACCTTGAAAACATGGTGTAACATATTTAATGTGCTTTACCCACGCACTTTTGTGGTATTAAAGGCTGTAATTAATAATATGTAGACACCAGAGCCGGACTAAACCAACAGAGCGCCCTAGGCAAGTACCTCACTGGCGCCCCTAATTTTATTAGCGCCGCCGTCACTCTATGGGCACGCGCGTCTATCCTGGCGCCCCTTTGGGCCTCTAGCCAAATGCCACTTGCTTTTTTATGGTATAAGCCGGTAAAGGAGCAGACGAATCATCTGATGGTAAGCAATCGTCGCCACCCATGGACACCCGAAACACCAGAGGGGGTTAGGAATTTAAGGGTTGTTGGGGAATTGGGAAGGGGAGTAATTGGGTCTCCGGTAACCTCACTCACACAACGAAACAACGTAAGTGTTGTTTCACGTCGGTTTTCTGTGAGGCCGTGGTATCACTCCGGTCGAGTCGGTCCATTCCTGCCAAAGCATGGCTCTCCCACACCAAATGTTTTTCTACTGTACAAGTAGACAAGCGTTAAATGGCCCTTGGATACAGGTCCTGGCGCTAGCTTACATTGCCTTACGAATACGCCTCTGGTAGACACGTTAAACAATCAGCAATAAAACCATAAAATGTACTCAAGTACAATTTATTGGCACAATCTAAGTACCTACTCTCTGTTATCTCATGATTCTGTAATATTTTCCAAAGAGATCATATTACAATCCTTGTGGAAACATTGCGTGTTATCGTTTACTGACCATCTTGTTCTATGCAAATTTTCAGATAAAGGTGGACTTACTTGGATATTGTTATCGGAGCTAAATATAAAGTTTTATTGATATTGGGTTGTTGTTCTTTCAGATTAGTGGGGTTTCTATCGTGTATTGCAATTTGCGGTTAGATTTTTGCAGTTTTTATGAAATACTTAGGTACAGTTAAATCGGCATAGCTTGTGAATTGAATTTTGCTATTTTTAAATGCCGTAGGTATTTTTGCAATCGTCGAATCAATTAACGGCGAATTTTTTAAGTTGTACTTGCTTCTGCCAGCGAACGGTCAACAGTCGCATTTATAATATTAGTACATTTATAATATTAGTAAAATATTTTTTGAGAAATCCTTTCTCATTGCTTGCCTGCCCTAACATACATAACTAGTTATTATCTTTTCAACATTTTGCCTATTGAGTTATAAGTTACTGAAGGACTTTATATCATCATCATATCAGCCATAAGACGTCCACAGAAAATATTCATAAGCTTTCCAAAATACATACGATTTTATAAAACACTAGCTTCTGCCAGCGGCTTCGACCGCGTTCCCGTTAGATAAAAAGTAGCCTATGTGTTATACCAGACCATAATCTACGCCTGTTCCAAAGAACCATGCCCATTTTTGCCCCAGAAACGCCCAGATAAAGTAAATTACAAGATTGAGGTAATAAATAAAAATTAGAATTAAATTGTTAATTTTAAGTCCTAAGAAGCATCTCGTCATCTCGATCCCTTCAGCCGTTTTGACGTGAAAGAGTAACAAACATCCATACTCACATATTATCACATTTATAATATTATCAAATATAATTTTGTTCCAGCACTATTCCACGAAGGTGGTACAGAAAATTTCAAGACTGCCTTCAGACTGTACCGCGGTCCATTCCTATTAGTCGAGTTTATATTTTTGATTGGAATAAACGTATACGGATGGAGATCTTCAGGTGTGAACCATGTTCTAATCTTCGAGTTGGACCCAAGAAACCACCTTTCGGAGCAACATTTGATGGAATTAGCCGCCATATTTGGAGTTATATGGGCCTTAAGTATATTAAGTTTTATATACAGTGCGAGTCTAAGCATACCACCGTTTGTCAACCCACTGGCTCTGGTCATCATAATGCTGGCGTTCCTCATGAATCCTTTGAAGGTCTTCCGGCATGAAGCTAGATTCTGGTTTTTGAGGATATGTGTGAGTATATTTTTTATAGTAATTATCGTGAGACACACTAAATTAACTATAAATCACAGTAGCGTGTCGCCGCGTCTGCGCGCGCTGCTCATGATAAGTCCCTCTGTGACTCGAAACTAGTAGAGCTTTTCTCAAATAATCTACGTGAGTAAACTGTGATTTTTAGTTTATTTAGCGTGTAAAATAAATATTTTTCTTTTCTTCTATAACTGTAGTGATTGATTTATGTTAGTTTCTGAAATATTAATAATCAATCCAAAATACTTCTGTTTCTGTATCAACTTACTTATTTATTAGATAATGAACCTTAATCTCATTGTTACAGGGTCGTATATTAGCTGCGCCGTTCATGCCAGTGTTGTTCGCGGATTTCTGGCTAGCTGACCAATGGAACTCATTCGCTGCGGCCTTCCTAGACTTCCATTACCTTATCGCCTTCTATACGACTGGTAGCGACTGGTTTAATGTTAACGGTAAGTTATACATAAAGAGAGACTTAATTAATCATGTTTAACGGCTTATGTTTGTTTGGCGAGGTAACTCGAATAATGTGAGCCCTTAGTGTGGGTCGAAACTAGTCGAGCCACCTCGATAAATAGTCACGTGTGTAGGTAAGCCGTTAAAATTGATAAAACTCACTTTTTATACTTGACTAATGTGCTTATCGACAGTTTTTATTGGTATAAGTCAGTAAACGAACAGACAGATCACTTGATGGACCTAAGCAATCATAGACACCCGAAACACCTGACTCCCGTAACGTAACACAACGCAAGCGTTGTTTCACGTCGGTTTTCTGTGAGGGCGTGGTACAACTTCGTCGAGCCAGCCTTATCCTGCCGAAGCATGAACTATAGGCATTGTAGTTTAGAGATCCCAGTTTATTAGGTTTAAAATTGTCTTGGAAGTAAGATGATTCAAGAGAAAATGCTAGTGTAAGGCAACGTTTTATTTAAACAAAAAGAAACCTTACGTTCAAACACTTAAACAACACTTTCCATCAACAGCGTCGTTCGAGCGGACACAGTGGTTCATTATCACCCGGGCGCTAGTGAACGTGGTGCCAGCTTGGACGCGGTTCTTCCAATGCCTGCGTCGATACAGGGACAGTAGGGAGGCGTTCCCCCACCTGGTCAATGCTGGGAAGTACTCCACTACGTTCTTCGTAGTACTGTTTGCAACGCTGCGCACTTTGTATAGCGGTAAGTTACATTTATTTAATGAAAACATCATTCATTATCTTCTATATACAGAAAACTAGCATCTGCCATCACCCAAGTTAGCACACAGCTTGCCTGTGTACCGAATTTTATCGAAATCCGTTTCAACGTGAATAACGGATAAACATACAAACAAACAAAGTTTTGTTTTGTTAGTCTCGCTAAAACTCGAAAACAGCTGGACCAATTTGGCTAATGTTCCAGGAAAATTGTAAAGATGAAAAAAATTTTAACGGGGTCGGCTAGTAAGAAGATGCAATCTTTTTTCATATTCATAATGTCTTCTCATTATCATCAGAAGTTATGAGTTATTCGCTATCTATGAAATCGCATCTTAAGATTTAGGATTCTCTTAAACCAAATATGTACATAATTCAACATACTGTCCCATTTGCAGGTAAATACACGAACCCGTACGACAACCCGTTCCTGTACGCGTGGTTCGCGTGCCAGCTGGTGTCCTCGCTGTACACGTACACCTGGGACGTCAAGATGGACTGGGGACTCTTCAGCTGCGGACCCAACGCTGAGAACAAGTTCCTCAGGGAGGAAATTGTTTATAGTCCTGGGGTAAGTAAACGTTAAGTGTGGGAGATCCATGCTTCGGCACGAGTGGACCGGCTCGACCGGAATGATACCTCAGCCTTACAGAAAACTAATGTTAAATAACGCTTGCATTGTGTTCCGTTGTGTGAGCGAGGTTACCGGAGTCCTAATTACCCCCTCTCCCAATCTTTCCAATCCCCGATTCCCTTACCCTTAAATTCCTAACCCCCAAAGGCCGGCAACGCATTTGTTACGCCTCTGGTGTTTCGGGTATCTATGGGCGGCGGCGATTGCTTACCATCAGGTGATCCGTCTGCTCTTTTACCGGCTTATACCATAGACCTGCAATACCAGGTAAGGCGTGCACTGCCAGTCTTTTGGGGATTTTGAATTTAGACATTCGGGATTGGACCTCCGGTAACACTCACCTCACATTACTCAAGCGTTGTTTCACACCAGTTTTCTGTAAGACTGTCGTGCCAGTCCCGTCGAACCAGCCAATTCGTGGCGAAGTATGGTTCATCCAAGATATAAATAACATAATATTATACCTAATGCGCTCTAAGAAGGTGCGGCTGACAGATGCCAGTATGACGTTGACGTCTCTCTTTAGGGATGGACATTAGAAAAATCTTTTTTTATCGCTATCGATACTCGCAGCATACATTTAATTCTCTTGAATTTTTTTATTAAATGTGTGTGTTATTTAGTTGTGCAGTCTAACTACGTGTATATACTTGTCAAAATAAATATTTTATGACCGAGCCCTGAGGTGTTTCAGAGTTACAGTTTTACAGAACCGTGAAGAAAACAAGGATATATTAGTTTGTATATGTTAGATTAAGTACCACCACGCATTATCAATGGCGCCGGAAATGTCTAGAAAAATGCCTACTACATATTTCTGCTTAGATAATGTCACTGTGGTTTGGGCAGAGAGAGCCGCGTCTACAGTGGATTTACCCACATAATTAAAGGTTTTTTAAGAATGATAATTGAACGACGCACGATTTTCGTTTTTTATTCTAAAAAAACATCGACTACCTATCCATCGTAGCCGTACATCCCATCACTAAACACGACTATGGCTTTACGTTATACGCATAACACTTTACTTTATTTTTCATTTCATTAGATTTTAATTGAATACTAGAACATTCCGGTTGGTTTTAATTTAATTAACTACGCATCCGAATGATTTAACATAATACGAATGTGATACAGCTAAAATATTAAGGCATAATTTTTAAATCGCAGCAACTTTCAAGAGTGATACGAAACGTTACTGAATCTGTCAGCCGCACCTTCTTAGAGCGCATTAGGTATAGTATAGCATTTATATCTATGTTCCTAAACAACATCAACAGCCTATATATAAATGGCCACTGCTAACCTCTTCTCACACAGAGAAGGTGTGAGCATTAGCCACGATGCTTGCTCAATGCGGGTTGGTTCTCCTAAACAACTTGACCAATTTCAATGTTATTTCAGTTCTACTACTTCGCGATAGTGGAGGATTTCGTGCTGCGCTTCATATGGACCGTGTCGTTCGTGTTGACTGAGAACAACGTCGTCAGCGGCGAGACTATGACATCTATCTTGGCGCCGCTTGAAGTTTTCAGGTAAGATTTTTTGATAGTTCAAAATTGACTGCATAGTTTACGCGAGAAGACTGGCTATTGTGCGACGTATCACGGATTTGATTCTCAAATTAATAATATTGTTTCGCGTTATTATAAATGTATTAGAGTTGTAATTTATAAACGCTCTCATGATACAACAGAAAATAATAGTGTGGAGCAACTTCAAAAAATAATAATACTGTCATCTTATCGTATTCCACGCATTCTGCCAAGCATGGGGATAATGGGAAATGATATTGACCCAGTTTATGGCAATAGGCTCAGCCCCTATTACATGGGATTTATGACACAAATGGTGAAAAGTGCGTGTACATTGCACAGTGGCATTACGTGCCGCAATGTGCACCTCTGCCTACCCCTTTGGGCATAAATGGCGTGACGTTACGACGTTAAGCTACATTAAATATTAATGTTCTCGGGTTCGATTTCTAGATCTTAGTGTTATTTAAATTATGTAATAAATATGTATGACAACACAAGTCATTTGAAATAACATCTCTATCTAACTTTTTGTGGAATAAATATCGTAACATTGTATTTACATTGCAGACGGTTCATATGGAACTTCTTCCGTCTGGAGAACGAGCACCTGAACAACTGTGGTAAATTCAGAGCCGTGCGCGACATCTCCGTCGCCCCGCTCGACTCGTCCGACCAGGCTGATATTATACGCATGATGGACCATCCCGACGGAGTTATTAATAGGTTAGTAATATCATCGTCGTCCACTGCAAGATACATGATACATGAAGCGAATACAAAGAAATGTCATAACTGGATTTCCCTTTAACATAATGCGTGACACTTTACGGTGAGCGCGCGACGTTACAAACCACGTCCCTCTCTATTTTTCCAATATATCTTTAATTTATGAGCCTATATACACCTTTTTATAATATCGTTGGGCAGGGCCGATCTGTACTTGCTTCATGGTATATATCATATACATTTATCCTTACTCTTCCCGTGTGTGTCGTAAGAGTCGACAAAGATCCCGCCCAGGGATCACTGGGTGGCGGACTTGGATGGCTCGGTGACCATCATCTCGTCGGCCGCCGCCGGTACCCCGACTCTCGAGAGTGCTCGAAGAGGCCGGGGTTGTGTCGCAGCACGGTTCGGAGAGATCGCTGTGGTGGGCGTGTATTTCTCTCCGAACCGAACTCTCGCCGAGTTCCACAACTCCCTCAGGGAGTTGGTTGACGTCGTCGTCGGGTTCCGTTCCCTCCCCGTGCTTGTCCTCGGGGACTTTAATGCCAAGAATTTGGCTTGGGGTTCCCGGATCACTGACACACGGGGTAGGATGGTGGAAGACTGGGCTCTGGAGACAGGCCTAGTCGTCCTGAACCGGGGTTCTGTCCCCACGTGTGTGCGGATGCAGGGTGAATCGGTTGTGGACATTTCGTTCGCGAGCCCCGCTCTGTCACCGCGTGTCGTCGACTGGTGTGTCATGGAGGAGGTGGAGACATATTCCGATCACCGGTACATCCGGTTCGATGTTTCCGCTGAGTCCGCGGACCCACCGGTCAGACAGGCCCCATGTGGCCCGCGTTGGGCGCTGAGGCAACTGGACCGGGAGCTATTCCTGGAAGCCGCCATCGTGCAGGCCTGGGTGATACCACCGGACAGGCCTGCCGACATTAACGAGGAGGCACGGTGGCTCCAGGACGCCATGTACAGGATTTGTGACGTGGCGATGCCCCGGGTCCGTCCAGGACAGCGGAAGCGCCAGATGTACTGGTGGTCGCAAGAGCTGGCTGCTCTGCGCAGTGCGTGTGTTGCTGCGCGACGCCAGTACACTAGGCACCGCAGGCTTCGTATCCGTCCACCGGACGCGGAAGCTAGAGAGGCGGAGTTATATGAGGGGTACAAGGCGGCGAAAGACGCCCTAAAAACGGAAATCCGGCGGGCCAAAAACCAGGCCCGCCAGGAGATGCTGGAGACTCTGGACAGAGACCCGTGGGGACGCCCTTACCTAATGGTGCGTGACAAGCTCCGCACACAGGCTCCCCCGCTGACACAGAGTCTCCGGCCAGAGGTTGTAGAGGAGGTGGTCGCCACCTTGTTCCCCCAATCACAGAGGGGCTACATCCCTCCGTGCATGACTCCGCTCCCTGCGGTGCCCGATGCGGGCCACAGCGACGACGACGATGACACAACACCAGAAGTGACCGAGGCAGAGCTGAGAGTGGCGGTGCGCCGGATGGGCGTGAAGAACACCGCCCCGGGACCCGACGGATTGCCTGGCAAGGCGTGGGTCCTGGCTTCGGAGACTCTCAGGCCTCGACTAATTGGTCTCTTCAGCGCATGTTTGGAGAGGGGCCAGTTCCCGCTATCATGGAAGGCGGGTAAACTGGTCCTTGTGAAGAAGCCGGGGCGCCCTGCGGACTCTCCGTCCGCGTACCGGCCCATCGTGCTACTCGACGAGGTGGGAAAACTGTTTGAAAGAATAATTTCAAACCGCCTCGTCGCGCACCTGACGGGAATAGGGCCGGACCTCGCGGACGGCCAGTTCGGCTTCCGCAGACGGCACTCCACGGTGGACGCCATCATGCTCGTGAGGGACCTTACGACGGGGTCTGCAGTGTCCAGGGGTAAGGTCGTCGTGGCGGTGTCTTTGGACATCGCCAACGCCTTCAACTCTCTGCCCTGGAGCTGCATTTTGGAGGCACTACGGTATCATCGGGTGCCTACCTATCTCCGTCGTATAGTCGAGGCTTATCTGACGGACAGATCCGTCATCTACCCCGGTCACCGAGGTGAGTGGAACCGGCGAGAGATGTCGCGCGGTGTTCCACAGGGATCGGTCCTGGGACCGCTCCTGTGGAACATAGGCTACGACTGGGTGCTGCGCACCGACCTCCCGAGCGGCGTCAGCGTGGTTTGCTACGCTGACGATACGCTAGTACTAGCACACGGGAGGTCGCACCAGGTGGCGGCCGACTTGATGACGAGAGCGGTTGCGATAGTCGTTGCAAGGATCCGGCAGCTGGGACTCGAGGTGGCACTTCATAAGTCCGAGGCCATGTGTTTTTATGGCCGCGGGAATGCGCCACCTCCGGGTGGGTTCCAGATCATGGCAGGAGGGGTTTCCATCGGCATCGAGGTGACGATGAAGTACCTGGGACTCGTCCTCGACAGTCGGTGGAAATTCGAGGAACATTTCCGACGTTTGGCTCCCAAGTTGGAACGAACGGGGGCTGCTCTAAAGCGGCTCCTACCCAACCTCGGGGGACCAAACGCCTCCTGCCGGAGGTTGTACGCGGGGATTGTGCGGTCCATGGCCCTCTATGGGGCCCCGGTGTGGGCACCAAATTTAAGGCGACGACCAGCTCGCGCGCTGGTTTCATCCCAGAGGGTCATGGCCATTCGGATGATCCGTGGGTACCGCACGATCTCCGGGGAGGCGGCTAACCTCCTTGCCGGATTACCGCCGTGGGATCTGGAGGCGAAAGTTCTCGCGGACGTATATAGGTTACGTGCGGAGGCGCATCGCCGGGGCGAAACTCCGCTGCCGCGTCAGATCAGTGCGTGGCGGGATGAGCTCCGGCGGGATCTCATGGCGGAATGGAAGCAACGACTGTCGCAACCGAGGGCTGGGCTCGCTGTTATAGCAGCGGTAAGTCCCCTCTTTGAGGAGTGGCTAGAGAGGCGTCACGGCGTCCTCACCTACCGCCTGACGCAGGTGCTTACCGGACACGGAAGTTTCGGTAGGTACCTGTTTCGGATTCGGCGGGAGGAAACGCCCGGGTGTCGGCATTGCGTGGATCACCCGGAGGACACGGTGGAGCATACAGTAGCGGTGTGCCCTGCATGGGCTGAGCACCGCCGTGTCCTCAGGGATGTGATCAGCGACGGTGACCTCTCGCGTCCGGCTTTGGTTCAGGCCATGGTGCGGAGCGAGGGGGAATGGGACGCCGTCTCCTCCTTCTGCGAAGCAGTCATGCTAGCTAAGGAGGAGGCGGAGCGCGTGAGGGAACGATCCTCCTCACGCCCCAGCCGTCGCAGAAGACACTCCGGGCGTCGGGGATCGCGTGACGATCTCCGGCCACCGTAAGTGCGGGTCTGCGGACGGCGAGCAAGGGTAGCTCGCCGCCCGACCACAACCAGACCCGTGCGTACGGCGCGTCGCGTTCCGCGCGCGCCTCAAAGAGCCAGACCACCACAGATGGGGCCCAGTTGGGCTGATGCCTGATCCGGAGCTGCGGACAACGTAAAAGGTTACCGGGGCTCCGGCTCAAAGCAGGAGAAGGAACGGGGTGGTTTTTAGTCAGTAAGAGTCTGACACTCCCTCCCGCCTCACCCAAGGCGGGAGAAGTCATTGGATGATTTTCCCCCCTCAAAAAAAAAAAAAAAAAAAAAAAGAGTCGACAAAGACACTATACGCTGCGCAAACATTAAGAAAAACTATTGAGATTAATTAAAATATCGAAATTAATTTTTATTCTCGGGGTATACACTACCTACGTACAAAATCGTGCATATATATAACTTAAAATAATCTTATATCTATTCCAGATTTGCTAAAAACAAGAAAAATACAAAAAAGACAAAGGAGGGTGATCGTAAGCCTCTGCTGAAGAAGGAATCGATACAAGACATGCAACTGGAACTCGACTTGTCCTCCAAAATGCTGTAACTGACTGTGATACCCGTACTTATACTTTAGATATTATTGTTATAGTATTATACGAAATATATTTATAGCCAATTCTTATAATTTACAGTGGTTTTTTTCATGATCTCACGAAGATTCTTGATAGATGATGATGGCAATGACTTCCCCGCATCTAGCCTAAAGCCTGGCCAAGATTTTAACAGGCAACCTATTTTTTTATCATTTGTAATAAACTAAATCACTTATCGAGTAATTTTTATTTATTGATTAGATCGGTAAAGTTCTATGTTCTAACATCACATGTTTTATTGTATTGGAAAGTATAAATATTTTTTTGAGTTACCAGTCGCTTCGACTTTGCCCCACATTAGAAATTTCTCCTGTGTCGTGGGTGCGTTTACAAACATACAAGTTCACATACACATGACACCCAGACCCGAAACAACAATTTATAGATAACACAAAGAGTTGCTCCGTGCGGGAATCGAACCCGCTACACGTTGCGCGGCAGCCAGTTGCCCAGCCACCGCACCAACCGTTTTATAAGGCGACAACACGCGACTCATGTCGGACGTGAAACGTAGTCGTGCGAATTAGCGAAACTTTGCCTGACATATATCTATCCACTTCGTCTACAGGTTAACCGAGCGATATTGCACGATATTGCCAGACATGTCGATAGAAGAACAAGTAAAACAAAATCATTTATATAATAGTTAGTGCATTTTATTTCATAACTCAAGTAGACATATAAACAGTTGGACATTAGCTCCGCGTTCTAACACTAGCGATTAGAAAAGCTATTTAAATTAATATATATCACAAGTGAACTTAAATATATTAATAATGCGTTTACAATACTAGTTCATGCTCGCGGTTTCACCCACAAATGCGTTGATGATGAGGGGCATATAAATATCTTATTAATAGTAGTCTACTTTCATATATTATCTTATCGTTGAGAAGTATTATGTATAATATGGCAATATGTATTTGAAAAATCGTTGTTTTAAGGATATTCTAGGGTAGGGTTTGTAGGCTTTCTCTTAAAACCAATTTCAATGTCAATGCAATTTCAAGAGAATCTCAAAAATTATCCAATGTAAAAACTATACAACCCCAATCGTAGCTGTTAAAATAACATTCAGAGTACGGAATAAAAATCCAAACTTAATACCATTTAGTTCAATCAATATCCACGCAATACGGATACTCTGGACACTAGTGCATCGCAATAGCAATCGAATTAGATTAAATTGGGAGTGTCTGTTTATAATATTGAAATTACCGCTTTTTACTAATACCTACGAAACATACATACAAATTAATATTGTTTGCAATTTGCGTCTGTCTGCCTGTTCCGGCCAATCTCTGAAATGGCTGGACGGATTTTGATGACAATTGTATTAGTTAGTAACTTAGGCCATTTTTATTTTAGAAAATTACAAGAAAATATTCTATGCTGACGACGAAGTTGCGCAAAAAATTGTATTATTTTATTTTGGAATTATTATTTAGCCACAAAATCAGTAATCCACGCAAGCGAAGCCGCGGGCACCAGCTAGTATTACGTATTATGAATACGTTAGTTGTTTTGAAAACAACATTATTTGTAGCATGTTTAAAATTGATGGCAACTATGATAATAACAAACGAAATGAGAAACTTAAATAAAATCACGGCTAATTTACTCACGTACATTAATGGAGAAAAGCTCTACTAGTTTCAAGTCACAGAGGGACTCTTCATTATGAACAGCATGCGCAGATGCTGTGACGTCGCGCAGCTCTACTTAGAAATGAAAACCTCGTATTTTTGGAAGTCGGTTAAAATATTAAAAGTACAAAGACGTTATTACGCTTTTCGTTTCGCGTTGGTTATAAATATATTACTTTAAATTCGTTAACAATAACAGTGCACGGTAAAAAATGCGTCAACAAGCCATTTTCAAACGCATACACATTAATTTCTTGAAAAAAAGCCAATTTGTACCATTTATTCGAAATTTATCAGATTCATACAACAATATAATATCAAGCTAAACCAAAATTGTCACCTAACAATATTCCTTTACGTAAAATTTTTAACTTCATTTATGTAGTATAATATCTGGTGGTTTATCGTCTGTCTGTATATAGGATGACTGGTAATTAGTGCGCGAAATTATGTTGCTTTTTATTGTGACAAAAATAAAACTATAGGTACAAAAAAGTTTCTTTGTGAAAGTTGTTTGTAATCACGATTACAATCACGTGTTTAAATATCGGTCACTAATTATCAGTCACCCTATATTAGTATTGAATTGGACTATTTTGGACGACATTACAATATTAATTGGGGCATTTCGTTAAAAGAAACAAGTTTTCGTACCTCCTCAACATCAATCTCTATCTCTGATTCAATAGAATGTTTACATCAACTTAGGTACGTAAAATCTTTACATACGTAAGTAATAATTTGTGTGAGACCAGTAGATTAATTAATAAATCATTAAAAATCCCTGAAATAATGCGAGCTAATACCCACAATGAAAGTACTAACCACCGCACTTGGAGTCAATAAGGTATAGTTTAAGTAATCATTTAATCGCAGTACGGCACTAAGTTTCATATAAAACACTACCCCCTAAACAGCTAGGGCTAAAATTCTCCCAAACAGAATATAATTTAAAATCTCTCAGTGACAAAATGAACTCTATAAACATGACAATAAAATTACAATTAGTTGTAAACCTCTCGTACGGACGTACAAACATAATTACATACATACAATCAACAATTATTTACATTGTTCTAAGGCAATTGTCAATCCGTGGCGGCTTGGAGTGGCAGCCTTCTCTTATCTTGTCTCCGACACTTGGTACATGTCTGTGGATACGAAATTGTATTATTTTATTATTAATACCTTTGATGGTCTAGTAATGGACAAAATCGATGGTTCAGTAATTAGTCTGGGAAGAGAATCTTATTGAATATTTCGATTATTTTAAATCTGGATGCTTAGTACGAGTTTGCCTTACGATTAAAGTAATCAAAACCCGAGTGCGTTCAGCGCTCTGATTGGTTTGGTACCTTTAGTACGAGTTTACTTTATGTTGAACGAAAACGAAATGAGAGCGTGTTCGGCAATCTGATTGGTTGGTTCATTCGAACCGGCCAATGATATATAAGGGTACTGATTGTTGGCTCTAGGAGGAAGAGATAATTGGGCCCCATAACTCACACAGCGGAATATGACACAAACCTTGATTATGCAAGCCCGTGGTATCGCTTTGGTGAAGCCAGCCTATTTGTTGATTACTTGTTTATAAACATAATATTAATTTACACAATTCCCACATACCTATGAACACAACCGCCGTAGTATTAAGACCTGAGTGCCTCTAACCGTGACGCCATCTCATCCAGTTCACTCTCGGTGGTCTCTGGCACGACGTCCTCCTCCTTGCTGGTGGAAGGAGCGCCCACGGCGGTGGGGGGCGCCGGCGCCTCGCCCAACTTGCCTTGTGTTAGCTCCCATAATACCTGGAAATCGCATAGAAGAATATTAATAATTAATACTTTTACACTTGCCCATTAATATTAATTAAACAACTGAATCGATTTTGATCGGTTTTCGTTGATTTAGAATAGATTTTGGAAAATATTGGCAGACCAAAGTTGTGAGCAAGAGTTTTTTTTTATTCTGTGCAAAACATTAGTTGTTTGAGTGGTTAGACTGTCACTGATAATGAAGCCCTCTAAGAATTCATATTAAAATCCTAGAGATAGAAAACCCATGGTAAATAATTCTCATAACATTTCAAAATTCCTTATAGAGTTTTTTTATGGAATAGGGGGCAAACAAGCAGTTGGGTCACCTGATGGTAAGCTATCAGCGCAGCCCATAGACACCCGCAACACCAGAGGAGACAGGCGCGTAGCAGGCCTTTGACTTACTATAAAACTACACATGGGTCATTTTAAATCTAAATCTAGCCTAAAAGTCAGCATGTACCTTATCAACTTCACTCTGCGCCGCCTCCTCCATTTCCTCCTCGTCCTCCATGCCTGACATGGTCTCATCCAGCATCTCCTCAATGATGCCAGCCTTCATCATCTCCTTGCTCATCTCCTGCATGGTGGCCGCTATCTCCGGGAGACGGACCAGTGTTTGCATCGCTTGCATTACCTGCTCAAGTTATAAAATCAGTTTATAACATAACATTACATTTTTAACCGACTTTATAAAATAAAGGAGATTCTCTGTTTGACTTGTATGTGTATGTATGTTTGTGCGCGATTATCTCCCGTTCGGCTGAATAGATTTTGATGCTGTTTTCCAGTATAGTATTTTTTAGACGGAGAATGTTTTAGGTATATTAACCGACTCAAAAATGGAGGTGAAGATGAGAAAGAAAATAGAAACGATTCCCTTTTAAACAAAAATTTATCTTAATGTAATGAGGTTTGAAGTAAGTAGTTAATTAACAGCATAATTATCCGCATTAACAGTAATGAAGTGTTAATATAAATGTAGCATGTTGAAACATACCTCAGTTGACCTCTGCAATGACCCAGCAACTCTTAATGTGGCTGGAAACAAAACAGATCTGTTATACAATACTGTAACATAGTTCTATGAAATGTAAAGAGAAAGATACAATATTTAAATATTATATACGAAGGATATGGGAATTATAGGAGAAGCTTTTCATGAAAGTAAAACTATAGTAGTTGCACCAAAAAAGGCCAGATTGATACACACTCATGACACTACCATAGTATCGCACGAAACTAGTTGCCCACTCACATTAAACTTTTATATTTTACTTATTCTTTTCAATGATTGTACAGCAGGATGATTGTTTAACAGGACGACTGATAGAAGATAGTTAGTGGTCTATAGATTTTAAGTAAACCAGTACCAAAAATAAATGATTCGGCTAGTAACTATCATTACAAAAATATATTTACCTAATTGATTTTTCATCTGCATTTGCACAGAATTGAGATGTGCTTTGGTTGTATATATTTTACTGATAGCCTTCCGAGATCTAATGATCTCTTTAGCCAGTATTGTGCACACTTGTTTGTCATTCTTGGCTGCAGCTTCCTTTAGAGATCTTTTAATCTTATCCTCTTCTCTTTGTATACCTATAACACAAAATTTTAAGTTTATACTTTTTAAATAGGATTATTTATTTATAGTATTCATTATCATCATCATATCAGTCACAAGACTTCCACTACTGAACATAGGCCTCTCCAAAATGACTTCCAGATAGACCGGTTGGACGCATCCTGAATTAATATTACTACATTTATAGTATCATTATATATTTTAGTAAATCAAATACTTCTAATAGTTAGTACTCAGATCACAGAAGAAAATCACACTAATATTATAAATGTGAAAGTTTTGTTTGGATGTTTATCCATGTCCAAGCCGCTGGCAGAAGCTAGTACAATATACATATGAAGGTAATATTTTGATTCACTAAAACATTGCCCAAAACAAGATTTTCAATCTCCACCTGTTAATCACACCTGCACAAAATATGCAATTACCTATTCATTGTTTTGTGCGGGAATCGAACCCCCGACATGTTTCGGCACCAATCACCCAGCTAAAACCCGAACAGTGCAGTCAAATAAACAAAAACCAGCCTATAATTAATTTAAAAACCACAGATGATTTAATTTAAATTAGTTTTAATCAAATTCATAATTAAAAAACAGTCGTTCAGTTACTTTAAAGATTCTTGTACTATAGTAGGCCATGACTAAAATATGACCTTGACTCAAAACATTTCATTAAACAAGTATTTGGCATTCCTATCGCGAAGTTCAGGTTATGTTTTAAGACTTTATAACTCACTTTATAAGGTTTCTATTTAATAATAGGCGTTGTACTTACTTCTAATTTGTCTATCCAAGTTATATCCTTCTTTCCGTATCTTATGTGACCACTCGTTTACCTAAAATAATAGTGATATTTTTAGAAAAAGAAACTCCTGTTATGTTTTTAAGATTGACACGTTACACATTTAATACACGTACCATTTCTTTAGGATTCCTTTCAGGAGATTTTCCAAAAAGACCCATTTTGCACAGTTATAATATAACAATTACCTATTTATTTTTTAATTTGGAAATTATTATCAATGAATTTGTTTTGACAGAAAATAGGCAAACATTTGACAGGAGATGACTTCATCTATTACGTTTCGTTTTTTGTTTCTTAATACGTCCAAAATTATAATTATATGTAAAGACCGCTGTACAAACGATTAGTAATAATCACCAGAACACATTAATTGTTAAAAATTAATATTGTTTGAGTAAATGAAATAAAATAATTGAAAACATTTGTTTGGTAATTTGATGTTAATGTCTTTTTCATTAATGCGTGAAATGAAAAGTAAAACGTTGCTTTTGAAATTACGCAGAAAAGCAGAATCTACAATCCGCAGCTCGTTTCGATTTCTGTATGTTTTGTGAACTTTTTACGTTTATTTTATGCTTATTAACATATTAAAATAATACCAAAATACTTTCGTTTCTAATTTACATCTATTTGAAATAATCTCAAGATTATTTCAAAGGTCAAAAGTTAGACAACATATGTATTTCGTCATGAAATGGAACGGTGTATTAAAATTGTCATTTGTTTTGACATTTTAGTAGTGTAGCCAAAATTAAAATTTCTACATATTCCAAGGAAATAAAGACTGATGTAATAAATAGTTTTAGAATTTGCACAATTAACATCATATCATTTATTAGTTGTATGAGTATTCCTTTAGATTTTGTGCGACGGCTGAAACTATTTATCCAGTTATCTTTTTCCTAATGGAATTATATTTATAAGGAAAGTGGTATCTTTTTTAAGAAACTTGCAATACAGAATGTTTCAGTTTATCAGTTTATCTGAAATATTTGTTGTCGGTGCGAAATTTGAAAGAATTTTTATTTTTTTTCGCACTGAAATATCTATTTGAGTGTTCATGTTTGTTCTTTTTGTGTAAAAGAAGAGGCAAGGAGTATTTATAAACAGCGAAATCGACTAGGTAAGTTATTTTTTGGAATCAAACCACCCGGCAGCTTGCATGTCTTTTTTTAGAAGTTCTATATTTATGATAATCTTTCGGATGCAACTGATGCTGCGCTTAGTCAAAGCATTTCAGTTACCGGTACATTGTTGCGTTAGAAATTCATAGGAAATAATGTTAAATTGATTTTGAGGTTATTTGCGAAAGAAAATAAAATTTCGTGACCGTGACAGAAGTGCATGCTAAGCAAGCTTACACATGGTGTCGGCAACCATTGTTTATAGACAATTAACGTTCGAACGTCTCATAAATTCTCGATATATACTGAAGTTATAACACTATTCTTTTATCAAACGAGATATTATTACAAAATGGTAAACTTCAAGCAAAAACAATGGCTTTATTCTTGTCAAATAGTATTATTATTCTGTCATGCCATTAAAAATCAATAATTCGTTTATTGATCTACCTACTTGTAACACGAAACTAATCATGATAGCTAGAATACCTTCTTATCAATTAATTTATTTATTCATTAATTTTGATATTGACACTTTCTGAGTGATGACTGATTTGCATTGAAAATTGTATTCTTTTTTATATTTATAAATCTATAGATTCTTCTTGTGGAAAATAGATAGGAACTGCTAACAAAACCAATAATTAGTATCATTATTGTTTATATAAGAAATATGTATTTTACTAACTTAAATTTGGGCTAATAACTATTCTTTTGTGCATGCTGTGTTAGCCTTTAACTTATTGTTCTCTGGCAGATGTATACTGTAAACTGATCCCACCCAAAACATAAATGTGAAAGGCTGCCAAGTTCGATAATATTGGAATGCTTCGCCTATAAAAGAAGTGAGATCTAAATAAGTACCAAGTTCCATACACAGACCTCAGTTAAAAATGATATAACAAATTGGCAAGTTTTCACACACTTTGTTATAAACCTACTAAACGCAATAAGTCAAGTATATAATTTTCTATTAAAACTTGCCAAGTTATATCATTTTTAACTGAGGTCTGTGTATGGAACTTGGTACTTATTTAGATCTCACTTCTTTTATAGGCGAAGCATTCCAATATTATCGAACTTGGCAGCCTTTCACATTTATGTTTTGGGTGGGATTTCATTTATTTTTGTAAGGTTTATTTTCTTTTTTTCTTATTTTACTTTACTTTGACTAAATACAAACCTTCGTAACGAATTTTAGGTCGGTACGACCATTGGAAGATATAGATAATTTTTTTGTTTTAGTTCCTTAGGGGTATGAATTTACACCTTCATTATTTTTAAAACCGACTCACACTTGGCCATTTTCAGATTTTTTCCTTTACCTTGACTTAAAAACCTACCTCCATGCCAAATTTCAAGTCAATACGACCATTGGAAGTGGTCTAGGTTTTTGATGAGTGAGTCAGTCAGTGAGTGTATAGTAAAAATAGCGATTTTCTGAAGTCAATATCTCAAGACCTACAATAGGTACATTAATGAAATTTTGTATTTTAGATAAGTAAGTAGATCTCGACAGATACTAGAAATTTCATATGCGTAGATAAAATAGATTTTGAGTTATAGGTGGGTCGAACTTGGCCCGAAATGGTTCGTGTAATATAACCCACGGCCGGTGTGTCGGTTTTTTTGCTCGAACTTGGCGGACACACTGCCGTGTGTCTAGATTTAGTAAAATATGATGTGTAAGTAAACAGTTATTGACTGACTTTAAATAAAGAAATAAATTACTATAATTGTAAAACCTAAACTAAGATCAACAGACCTAAAATTGTGTTTATTTATTCACACACAGACTACATACAGGACTATACACTGGATACAGATCACAAGTGTAATAGCCACTGCATATTTCAGCAGTAATTTCTTTCTGCAGTCGTTTGACAGGAGACATAACAACAATTAAGTTTATATTTCTTTTATGTCACAATTTAGAGGATTTGTTGACTGGATTACTTCTTTTCTTTGACCAAGAGAGCAAAGAGGGAAAGCTAGTTCCATCTTCAAATAAGCAAATTGATTTCTCAATAAAAATATTACAATGTTCATTGTATATAATCTGTACACTTAGAACGAGTTTGCTTTATGTTTACAGTAATCAAAACATAAAGCAAACTCATATTAAGGGTACTGAATATGTATAGATTTATTCACAGTTACATTTTCTTTTAATTTAGTCCTCTATGATGGCTTCAATGTTTAATACAATTACCTAGGTCTTTTATTATCTATTAAGGACAAAATACAGATAGATATGTATCAAAATATTTTTTTATGGATCCGGCAAACAGTGCTTGATCCAACAGCACAGATATGCAAATGTACCACTTTCAATTTATTTTTTGGCAGTCAAATTTTGAAGTAAAAACTTCTATATGCATGCTTGACTTGGGAAGTAAGCTGGTGGATCCATGACGAGAGTGTTACGACAATGTTAGCATTTTCAACATCGCGAGTTGTCATTCTATGATACTACCAGGAAGCACATGTTACAAGTGTAATTAAACATTATTTTAAGTCAATAATTTTGTTCTCCGATATTAAAGAATTTAGATACTAGACCATAATTGGTATGGTCATAATATGGTTACAATCAAAAGATAAAGTATTTTATTTTATAATTTGTAGTAAAAAACTGGAATAATAAATAAACAAATAGGTATAAATTTAAATATCATGTATCCATTTTGATTCTATATTTAGCTAGTATATAAAATAGTGTAATATTGTGTAATTTCCAGTTTTTTGTCTAGACATCTCTCACAGAACTAGTTATGCTATAAAATATTTGCATAATTCAATGACAAAAAAATCTTCAACTTGGCATAGGTAAACAATACTGGTTAATAGGAATGCTAGAATGGCTTCCTGAGTCTTGAAATTATCATAGTTTTTTGTGCTTTATCAATTCAATTATTAAATTACGAGTCCATCTCTTGTTTAAACCTAAACATACTGCTGTACTCATAAATTTAATGATTACTTAAACTATTCCTTAGTAACGATTTTTTATCGAAAACAATTACGAAGGACTGGGTTAAGTAAACATTTATGGCCAATTTCAATAACATATCTTTCTGTAGATTTGCTTAATAGAGGTACAATTTTGTCACATAAAACTTCATACAAATTGTATCAAAAATGTTTCTTTAGTAAGTAAATCTACAGATAGATAAAGTTATTGGAATTAACCATAAATGACTAAATACGGTGGTTAGTTCAAAAAATTATTCTACCTAACTAACTAAACTTTATTTCAAAATTTTGATAAATGGGTTTAACACCCTGCACTGATTACCCTTATTTGATGCCAGTTGGTGTTTTGCTGATTGGTTTTGTTCAGGAGTTAGACTAAAACTATATTATAACATTTTCCTTTAGTTATTAATAAAACCCTCCCCTATGTCCCATTAACCATCCAACAAAATGTTCATGTGTAAATGCATGACCGTTCAATACCAAGAAAAAGAATTAATTACTTAAAAATAAGGACAGGAAGTACTTATCGTAAGTGGCAAACGTACGTAGTTTTGAAGATAATTGGAGATCACGCGATCTCGATTGTCGGTAATCAAGTCATCAGTCATCTCGTTCACATGACGGATGATCATTTAGACTATGGACAAAGTTGGTACTTTTCGCCAATCGTCAGATCGTACGGAAATATTGAATTATGTCAAGTTAAATGATTGCTATCTAAGAATTTCAGACCAGTTATCAAATTCGGTTTAGGCGTTTAGGAGTTGTAATTTAAAAAAAATGTTGCCCCTCTAGGGGTTTCTCCTGTGTCGTGGGCGCCTTTCACAAACATACAATTTCACATGCACGTGACACCCGAAACATCAATTTGTGGATCACGCAAAGAGTTGCTCCGCGTGGGAATCGAACTCGCTACACGTTGCACGCATCTAGTTGCTCAGTCACCGCGCCAACCGTGCAGTCTCACTTCTTTTTTGTGTCTGTTTTTTTTTTTTTTATACAAGACACGAAGTCTTAATCATTTAATATTTTTGTGTAATGTATTTAGTTACCAAAGTTTCTAGATAATGATTTATATCATAACAATATAGGCTACATAAACTAGTACCATTATCCAATTGAGCTAGACAGATATGGATGGCGTTCTATAGATAGACTGTAGTTTCTTAATATAAGTATTTAAAGTTCATACTTTAGTGATCATGGCGCTTGCAACATTGCCGAAATATCGGAAACTCATAGACTTAAATAAACTTGGTAAATATCCCATCTTAAGTTCTAATGTTAGCGTAGTTTCGTAGCTACCAACATATTCAAGTATATGGGACGTACGCACGTTATGATAATAACAATACGATTTAATCATGAATTCCCTTACAATATTGGCTGAACATTGACCCTAAGGTACTTGCTTGTTATACAACATGGCCTGGTCCTTTATCTAAGGTCAAACACGCGCAAAGCTCGTGTCGTTTAAATGTAACTCCTCCGCAATATGACGCAAAATGTTATCTAATTGGAGATCTGCACAAATTATGACGCTATTGTGAAGTTCTACATTCTATTTTGATTGTAGCAATGTTTATACGGCCTATTTTTATATGTTTCTGCGCGTTTTTGGATTAAAATGTTTGTTTAAACGTTTATTTTTAACGCTAGTGTGTTCGTTTCCTTTGTTTTTGCGTGTTCAATTTTATCTTGCATTAATATATTTTTGGTATGTTTACATTTGGGATTTGTCTCGGTTAGCGGCATTGTCAATTTATTACTCCAAACACAAAAAAAATTATGATAAAGCCAAAGTCAAAGCATTTATTTCAATTAATCCGAATGACTGTCTGTCGTTACTGAAGCTAGATATTATGTACTCATTCCATTACTTTGCCCTTTTAATTTGTCCGACCTGAGAAACAAACTCAATAGTTTGACTTCTGTTATACTATTGTTTTACCCCAGGGTGACAAATTCCTCCGAAACTGCAGACAGCAGTTTACCGAGGCTCCGCCTCGAAAAACAGGAGTAGGAACGGGGTGGTTTTTAGTCAGTAAGAGTCTGACATTCCCTCTCGCCTTGCTCAAGGCGGGAGAAGTCATTGGATGATTTTTCCTCCTTAAAAAAAGGGTGACAAATTCTCATGGACCCTCCTCTATTGGGAAAACGAAAGCGACATTCAGACTCTTACTGACTAAAAACAAACCAGATATCTCGTTTCTCACGTGATTATGAGAGTAAGAGAATCAAATACATCCGACTGATGTACATACTATGTAGTTAAACTAATACTTCAGTTTATTATAACATCGTCCAGTATATTACATGACAAAGTTATAAGAGCTTTACTTAAATAATATCAATCATACGACTACAGTTACTATTGTTTTGTCAACTAACATTATTCATATGTAGTATATTGTGGTGAAGTGGTTAGTTGTGGTAGACGGGATGTAACCAGGGAATAAAACCGCTGTATTGTGTCCGTGCTACCGGAGTGAATTTATTGTTAACACTAAAATTAATACAAAGTAGATCACACAAGAAAGGTTCGATGACCTACTCAGCGCGTAATAATTTTGCTTAATAGGTTGAAATACATAACAAGTAAAATACTATGGCGATGCTCGTACAGATCGGTTGCTTATGAATTTACACAATCTGCATAACAATAGCTAGGGTTGCTGAATTATTATTTCACTTCCAAAGGTTAATGATGAATGATGTCTGTTTATTCTAGAAATTAATTTTATTTAAGCATGTGTGTGGCGAAATGAACTTAATTAATGCTGGTTTTCACTTTCGAATGCTAGACGGTTCTTGTACTCTTTTGTGCACGATCAGCACGATGAACGAACATTTGATTTACATAGGACATAGGACAGCTGAGTCTCTTAAATTTATAGCATTAGATATTTGGGAATGATTGATCGCATTGACCGTATACAAACTATGCGAAGTTTCAATAAACTTCATCAATTTTGTTAAAAAAATACTTTAGAATTATGACCTTTTCCCTATTTTCTAAGAATTGGAGCTCTTACCTGTCACCCCTAATATACTACTCCATACAAATCGCGCGACATGTGAGCAGTACATTTCGCAATGCGCCGGCGCAGGGCGGAAGATTGCGGCGTACGCGCACCACGATTTGCGAAACACTTACTAATGTTGTCACCGTAATGTGTCTTGCATGACACCATCATTTTGCCATCATCATGTTGGGTCTTCCTCACTGGTACTAAGAATAAACGGACTTCTAGCCTATAGCAATAGAAGAAACTGTCTCAATTTCCATCGGGACATTTCCTTCTGTTGGCCCTTATCCTAAGTTGCCTTTATTAAAAGGAGTATGTCGTTTTCTTCCATTATTTCTTATCAGATCTTAGGAATAACCGGTTGTTTTCGATTATAGCCATACATCTCACCAATGACTTTGTCATTCAACAGTTTAATATTGACTTAGCGTTACTCAATAACACTTTTCTGACTCTATAATCACTTTAATGGGAAACGAATCTATAGAGCCCATACAATTCCCAATTCTTAAAGCATCGGTACGGTAATATGTCTATAGTTTCTGAGAATCTGACTGACCATCACACGCTATGTCCTGCTGGACATTTTCCTTCAACCTTCGGGTCTTCACTTTATGCTAATGGCTTGTTTACTCTTCCTTTGTATTTAAATTCTGAAAACGTTTTGTTTATAAATGTATGTGATATTCGACCATGGTCGATCGTAGTTACTGCAGCCTGTTCCAATTACAATAAAGTTGTAGATAAATATATCTGAAATCTAAATCTCCTATTCTTATTTTGTATGCACTAGTTTATTGGCCTAGATTTCAGCTTTTAGACTAGATAAAACTAGCATCTTAGTCATCTGTATGAGTTTGCTTTACGTTTAAAGTAATCGAAATGAGAGCGCGATCGGTGCTCTGATTGGTTGGTTTATTCGAGCCGGCGAATCAGTATGTCAGAGGTTGATTTTTTGGGCTTCTGTCTATTAAAAACGCTTGTTCTTAACGTCCATGACACTAAGCTGGAATATACTCGTAGGAGTTTTTAAGATTTCAAGACCAAACAAGGAGAATCTATTGTTGCTGCGGCGCCGTCGTATATCAACTTTAGCTAGCTTAGCACAACCTTTTATCAAAGTAGAATAGATAAACAACGTTTTATTCTAAAAACAATAACAAATGAAATACGCAGTTGCTTCAATTACTATCTATGTCACCTAAATAGTAAACACGGCTCCCTGGTGTTGCTTTCGAAACAATAGCTGATTGAATATGTATGGAAATTAGTCATCAGTACTAATTTAGTATTATGAAATGTTTATTTACTATGTGTCGAAAACTAGAACTTACTTCTTACTTATGACATTGCAAGGGAATTAAGGTCGTTATGAAAAGAGAAGAAAGTAGCTTTAGGTCCGGCGATGGCAAACAGCTTGTGGTTGGCTTGATGGAATCCAGTTTAGTAAGACGTATATTGACGGTAAATTACTATACTTTGTCGCCATCCTGACTCTTGTCTGGTTGTCGTGAGAGCTGGCTAAGGTTCTTTCATATTGGCAACCGGCAGTAACCCTATCTGATAAACATGAACTCTTAAAAACAGCTCCAAATATCCGATCCGCCTGCCAAAAAATTATGGCAAATCCTCAATTAGAAGATGCCTACAGTTATTTCCATAATCTATTGACAATTTACTTGGAATTTTAGTTTGTTTGTTAGTAATGCATTTGAATCATGTATTTGTTGCATACCACCGTTCACCATTTCATTGTGGTCTATTTTCAGATTTAACCCACACGTGTTTGTGCCAGTGCGAACTGGCTTTTATTACTTTCTTTTATGTGGTTGTTTGTAAGTGAGTTTTGTTAGCTAAGGGCAAATTTTTCAATGTCTAATTAAGCTCCTGTTAATAGGACATAATTTGGGAGTATTTTCTATATAAAACGTCACGTTACAACGTTATCATAAAACGTCACAACTTGTTTATGTTATTGTTGACGGGGTAACTCGAATAGTTTCAAGCCATGGTTGGGGCCCATAGTCATGATTTCATGACGGACATTCGGGATAAACGATACGTTTGAAGATAAAATGATTTTTGATGCCTTATATACTGACACGTCTGGCACCTATACAACTATACCTACCAAAGTCAGTACAATAAAAAAAAAACGAATAATGGAACACAAAACGTAACAAGCGGCCTTAGTGCGCGCGCACTGGACGTAAACATTCAACTGTTTACTTGTGTTACAAGTGTGTGTGTCACACACACAACGTTATCATGTTGTTATGTGCACTCGTGTTGGTACGGCGCTGGCATTAGATTATGTAATGATGATACAGTGATTACAAATTATTTCAGTTGTGTTGTGACCTGTTGTTAAATAATGGTTCAATTTTCGCCAGTTATGTTATAAATCGGTTATATGCTATAAATAGCAACATCTACAACTGTAATTTCTGCTTGCTACTAAGTTAGAACAAAGGTATGGTCAGAGAATTGCTCCTATTCGAATGGGAACTATGAGAAGCCTAAGTCCAGCAGTCGACGAGAACAGGCTGATGATGATGATGAATGGGAACTAAAAAAAAATTGACGCAAAAAGTAATCAGAAGACTTTTAACAAGGTTTTTAGGGAGTCCACAGCGTACCTAAATAACATAAAATACGAAGATTTGCACATTATATACATATCTACGTACGTACCTAACATAGGTTCGCAGAAAAATATGTTTAAAAATATCGCAGTGACGTCATACATTACGAACTACTCGTAGACAATTTATTTTTAAATTTTCTCCGTCTACTTACTATTAATAATACCGACATTTTTTTTCTTTAGTTATTTCCCGTTATCGTTGAATTTTTATCTCAAGTAGATGACCTGAACTTCGCATCGCCGTGTAGTCAATAGACGTTTCGAAAACTTCTTTAAAACTAAAATTTTTGGGATACATTACTGCATCCATCATCATCATAATCAGCCGAGAGACGTCCACTGCTGAACAAAGGCCTCCCCCTTAGTCCTCTACGTAGAACGACAAGCCGCCACCTGCATCCACTGCATTACTGCATCCAAATTGTTGAAATTCTTGTAAGCTAAGTTTTACAGTAAGAGATCGTTTAAAAACCCTTGATATTAGTACAAAAACGGAGCTTTTCCTGTGTCTGTGTTATATTTAAATCCCAGATCTGTACAGTAGGGCTACTCCGGTTCTCGAATGCGAAGTTTCGTTTAATCTTCGGCCGTAGGTTTTATTGATTTACTAACAGAATTACTTGAAATTACGTTTTTTTTTTTTTTATCAAAACTTATTTATTTTTTATCTTCATTTCATTCGTTAATTTTTGTTCACGAAAGTTCGCAATAAATAGAATTGTAGTATGCAATCTGCGAAGTTTTTTCGTTCGTTCATTGAATTAGAGTAGGCCCCCTGATCTTCGTTCAACGTAAAGCAAACTCGTACTAAGGGTACTGGCTAGCTAGAGAAGTAATCACAATTGTATAACATAGTTTGATTATCGGGCCCATAATGTCATGCACTACTTGCCATGCCATAAAGGCATGATGTCGTTACAATTTAATATAAATTGCCATGTTATTGTTGTTCACTTCAAAATATGCTCTTCTTGCAAAAGCAATGAACTGCTTAGATAAACCTCTAACACGTAAACATTGAATGAGAGTTATGATGAAATAGTCATGTGCGTGGACTAAGGAGATTGTTTTGTACAATATCTAAAACAAAATAAAGATTAGGGTAGGGAGGTCTTTGCCCTGCAGTGGAACGACCATCGCTGAAAAAATAAAATAAAAATTGGCCATGAAAAATATAAACAAAATACCTGTGATGAGCTGCGGACAACGTAACAGGATACCGGGGCTCCGGTTCAATGCAGGATAAGGAACGGGGTGGTCTTAAGTCAGTAAGAGTCTAATACTCCCTCTCGTCTCAGCCAAGTGGGGAAATTTGTCCCCCTCAACAAAAAGAAACCAATGACGACTGTTCCCTTTTAGAGACCCTTGATCTTAAAATTTCATTTCTTAGGATTTCTTAGTCAATAAATCTACAAGCCAAATATATATTCAGAAAAGCATAATTATGAAATGCGCATTTCAACTGCGTAAGCACTTAAGAGGCTTTATAAAAATATACCAAAATATTTATTTATCTTGTAGCACTTTAGATTAGAAGTAATTGTACGCATTAGATCCATGTGTGGTTTCCTAGAACGATAGCTTCATTGTCTTGATTGGTTGAAATTGTAATGAAACGATTTTGAGCTTATCTACAGAATTGTGAGAAAATGTCTCAAAACGTAATTTTCCAAGACATTTTAAGTTGGCATCTTATTAACAGGGAGGCAGTTTTAGTTATAATATTGACGGCAAATTATAATATTGTAGTATTTAAAATAATTTTATCAGCCAACAAGTATGAATGCTAAAAAGTAGAAATATACAAATGTCACTGTGGTAGAACTACCATAAAATTGAATTGTTTTTAAATGGTACCTCTATCATGAGTTTGAAGCAATACTATTTGTCGATAGTCGCTAGCGACAACGTAAATTTTTTGTATGACAAATTTTGGTTTCACAGGTGACCGATAGAGGCGTTGTAAAATTATGACATACAAAAAAATAACGTCGTCACTAGTGACTATCGACAAATACTATTGCTTCAAAATCATGATAGAGGTACTGGCCACTTGGCCAGTGCTGAAAATCAACGCCGAGACTCGAACCGCCGTGTGTGGGTTACGGCATGTCAGCTGATAACTGGCCTTTTTGCACCGTATTGGTTATTTGTCTTTAAATTATTTCCTTTCTGTCTGCAATGTTATAACGGTGCAAATAAACTGTTTTTCTTTCTTTCTTTCTAATTGCATTACTAAATAGCGATACAAATTCCAATATAATCTTTACGACAATTTTACACGTATGTTTAGAGGCGTGCACACACCTACGTACTAAGTACTTATAGTTCTAATTAGTACGCAGGTCGAGCTCTCATACTATTTTGGAGGCTCGGAATGTTCGACCGGACTTGCACTGGTGCGGTCAACTCAATGTCGTACCTATCGAGTCTAAAGTCCACGAGTCCAGTGTTATCATTCGAAATTAATATATTAATTACATAATTATATAACGTTGTCCGATAAGAGTTAAGGCACTTAAGACCTTAAATATTTCTTCTGATAGCGATCTTGATGTAGATTTTAAAGCTGCAACATTATTATCACCATCATTAACCCGATACCTTCCACTGGAATTATGATATATGTCAGTAGCATGTCATTGACCTCGATCAACAGCGTCTTCCATTCCATCCAACAACTGTCAGAAATGCATAATATTGACCTAAAATTGGCTCCAAATCACAAAAATGAAACCACTTAATTTAAAATTAGAACCATTTCCAACGTAAAACCTTTTAACGCGAAAAGGACGATTCAGAATTTGACATAAGCCAAAAAAGTGTAAACTTTTTTGGAGAAAAATATGTTTTGCCTAAACACACTACCTAATTTTCTAGATATTTTCTCTCGCCCTCTAAAACGACCTCTACATTTACAGAGGCATAGTTATCCAAATAAAAACCGTCTATTGACGTCAACTAATTATTTATTATCTACGAATTGTTTATATTATTAGGTACCTATATTTAAATGTGTTATTGATATCTACAACATGTGAGCTTCTGATAATACTCTTAATCCTACTTAATTCCCTATTTAAAGGATCACACCAGGATATGATTAAGATACCATCTTTAGGTCTTTGACTGCCAATAGAAAACTGTTGAAGGCAAATCCTCCGCTAACGTCGGTCACCGGTTACCCCCGTGGCGTTTAGTGTTAATTCTTATGTTCTGTGCCTTATACGTTAAACTTCGCACATTATAATTTGGTTCACAAACGATAGTTCTCACACTTGTATTATTGGCTCTCGATTTAAGGCCTTCTAGTTAAAAAGCGTGTGTCAATGATCCAATTTAACCCACAGATCTATATACCTCTACTGATCCAAATGCCTTAAATGTCCCTTTACGTGGTCAGATCTGGAAATCATACTTCTGGCGGCAACTTTACTTCTGGAGCTGCGGACTACCTAGCGGGTTTACCGGGGCTTCGGCTCGAAAAGCAGGAGTAGGAACGGGGTGGTTTTTAGTCAGTAACAGTCTGACACTCCCTCTCGCCTCGCCCAAAGCGGGCGATGAGCGTCATTGGATGATTTTCCCCCGTTAAAAAAAGCGGCAACTTTACTTAAGTTTCCTCCTAATTATCGCAAGATACTATCTGATAGTCCAAGACCTGTTGGTCTACCACCTGTTGCTCATATCCTGACATTCCTGACAGCTAGACTAGTTTGGACTTAGCTGCTAAGATAGATTTGCGATAAGACCTTTGAAATCAAGTTGCTCATGGAAGGTTGAAGATTTGTTTATTTTGCGCATTGCTAATTAGACGGTTTATGGTGGGAATATAAGCTAATTAGTTCACACTCGGAAACTAATTAAAGAGCGCTTTAACTCGCTCATTAATGCTATATAACCTGTTTGTTTGGAAAATCTGCGATAATATTGCGATTAGGTGATTTTGGTCTTGTTTGAATTCAGATGAGGATTTGATCAGCATTTTGATGAATTTTGCAATTCGGGTACTTGCGATGTTTTTGCCTCTTTGTTTTTTATTTATTTTTGCAAAGATATACCCTTTTTTGTAATTTATGTTTTTCTACCTAATAGTTAATTTAATGGCTGTTAATATTTGCAACAAAGAGCATTGTTTAAAATTAAACATTGGATTTGCGTGATCTTACGTTTAGAACTCTTTGTTTTTTTTTTTATTATACGTGTTCCATGTTACGGTGGGTTAATGTAGTTAGTTCATTAAGTTCCATGATAATTTTATTTCCCATACAAGCAAATTCTTTGACCAAGTCATTTGGTCCACATTAAAACAATCATCTTGTAAATAGAGGGTGCTTCACAACGCCATAATTAACCGCCATCTATAGGCCTCCCGAAGTAATAACGTGCTGTAAACCTGTCCTCTTTAGATTTACAGGTACACCTGTTGTTCATATTTGCGTGTTTTCTACTGAATGAGATAATCTTGGACTATTTTTTGTACATGTGGTTCTGCTCATATTGGATGTAATTTAACTCTAAGTGTGGGAGACTCAGGCTTTTGATGGAATGGGCTGGCTCGACCGGAGTTATATCACGGCGTCACAGAAAACCGACCCTCAATCCCTGATTCCCTAACATCATCCCTTAAATTCCTAACCCTCAAAAGTCCGGCAACGCACTTGTAACGCTTCTGGAGTTTCGGGTGTCCATGGGTGGCGCGATTGTTTATCATAAGGTGATCCGTCTGCTCGTGTACCGGATTATCCCATAAAAATAACTAAAAATAAAAAAGTAGCTTTGGGTTTTTAATTCCGTTAAAGAATTCATGATATTTGGTTAACTTTCGGTTAATTGTTGTAGTTGGTGTTTAGAAAGATTGGTCTATCTCTTTTTATTGAAAAAGATTTTACAGCTTTACCGGGGAACGCTAAAAGACCTGAAGCTACCAATTTAACGTCATTAGACACAGTGGCTCTGTTACACCACATGCTGGCAATTACTATGTTTCGCAAAACCGCACATAATACTACAGTCCTTAAATGGTACCTGATAGAGACGATAACTGCGTGAAAGGACCGTGACGGTGGTGGTGAGGAAATTAGTCCCATTTGTTATTTATTTTGTTTTATAAGGTACGTGGGAAACAGAACAAGGTGGATGGTGGATTGGTATCATCCTCTTTATATCTTTATTTGTATGTCTGGTTAAAACTGTATTGTAATCAGTCTCTGACATTATAAAAACTCACTGCCTAATACAGGTAGATTTTCCCACCGAATTTATTATGATTTTCTTTCATATATGCTTTGTCCTAACTTTAAAGAAAACAATTACGTAGGTGTCCGGTTTTTGTGTGTTGATAATTATTTTAAGGAAATATTTCATAAAATTATTTATTTATTTATTTAACCTTCATCACAAAACAGTGAATGGCGGATTTAATGCCTTAAGGAGCGGATTGATGCTAAATCAAAACACAAGCACAAAGGAATAAATAATAATAAATAGGTAAATACTTCACAATGCAGTTTTTTCACAATGCTGTGAACTTCCCTATCTTAAAATAGGTAATTATGATACAGTCGATAAAGTGCTAATTACAATATTGCTAAGCAGATTGCGTGTTATCGTAATAAATAGGTGTGTATGTGATGCGGGTACATTCCAAGAGCTCGAAATTATTTTGTTCATTCATATCGTCACGCCTTTAATCTCCGAAGGGTAGGCAGAGGTGCACATAAAGCCACTGCGTACACCCAATTTATTATTTTGTTCTTGTGTCCAACTTGTTTGTTTGTTATCAGAAAGAGTATTATGCTAATTGCATTGTTCTTTAATAATCTCCAAATGTGGTATCAACGTTTTATTCTTTTATAATTCACCTTCCTGTTTTATTTTATCAATAGAATTTAAGGATTTGTGTTGTAGCTTTAGAACAAAGGGAAATGGGGAATTAATGCTTTTATAGTCATTTAAATTCACTCACTAAGTGTCCAATTGCTACGAATCTTACATACCTCATTGGCATTTCTACCGCATTAATCCTGCTTTTGCACTTAAACCAAGAAGAAGTGAATGTTATAGAAAATGTATTAATATATTTTAATATCAGTTCTCTACACTGCATGTAAGGAACATTCGAGTCGTACAAATTACACCAGTGTTAGGCAATTGGCCTCTTGTAGACGAGTTCACAATTGTACATCGTTTACGACCACTTGGATATTGAAAGGATTATTCGGCTTTATCATCTTGCTAATGTTGCTTTTGGTGAAATGGCTATTTATCAGTAGTTCTAGTAGTCCGAGGATTGGCGATGACCTTTAAAGCTTTCTCGTCAAAGACGTTTTGATTTCCATCCCATTTGTTGTGTGCATACGATATGACAAGTCTCAATTCCTTATCTCAGTTTTTCTTTAGTAGTTTTTTAAAAGCACGTATCTGTCATAATATGCCTGACCCTTTTCTATGCAATTAGTTTAAAATTAGACTTGTGAATAAGGACACTAAGTAAATACATTTTCTAATTTATAATGCTGTGCACAGAGAGGAGTGGAACGACTACGACAAAAAAAAAAAAATGTTCCCTTATTTCCCAAAATATGGTCCTTTTGACATTTACTAAAATATTTTATTCTTTATACGTATGTATTATTGGTAGTCGTGAAAATATTCCACCACTCGTACGCAAGTAAGGTGGAATCGTTGCAGCGTGGATGCAAAGTCCACTGATAAAGGTGCACGAATGAGTTCAATTGTATTTAGTTTCTCTCTTCATTTTGTTTGTTTCCGAGCGTTCTATCCACTTTAATATTGATTACTTTTTGGTTGTTTCAAGAGTTTGTTTGAGATGTTCTCATTTACCGTGTATTTGTTTTGAAGATCACTTGTAATACTTATGTGGTCTTCGTTACTTGATTTGAGTCTTGCAGAGACTAACGCAGCTATTAAAAGAAATCTGTCTGTTTATTTTTATTTTATTTATCTTTATTGGCCCTTCAACAATTTTCTACATTAGTACATTTAACAACAAACATTTCTATTATATGCAAGTAAAATGTTAAAATCGATGTTTTGTTTTGATGTTCCTTGATCTAGGTCTAACTTTAAAACATGTGTTACTTATTTTTAAAACGAATGTATTCTTTAAAAAAAAACACCTACAATATTGTCTCTCTACTCACAACAAAAGGTAATGTGAAGACAGTCGTTGTACAGACACCAGCACATCAAGCTACCCCATATTGTCAGATTTCATCAAAACATTATCAACTTTAACATTTCGTGGATAAAGTCCAAAATATTGATGTACTTAGCATCTGTACCCCTTGTACGAGTTTGCTTTACGTTTAAAGTAATCGAAACGAAAGCGCGTTCGGCGCTTTGATTGGCCGGCTCGAATAAACCAACCAATCACAGCGCTGTACACACGCTAGGTTCCATTACTTTAAACGTGAAACAAACTCGTACTAAGTCTACTAGGTAAGGTACAATGCAAACAAAGGTCAAACATCGTATGTTTGAGTCGACCTTGTAAAGGCACTATGTGGTATTGTAAAGTATGTACCGGTTACTGGAATTAAATAACGTATTACATAATAAATATGTACAAATATTACTACGACGTATTTATCGTACTTCAAACAAATATTAAAATTTGAAAAATGCCTTGTTAATCGATGAGTGGAGGGAAGAAATTCTTAGCACTCGTCAGTCCATTCTCTTATACAAAGTGAGTTTGATTTAATCTTCACGCTTAGCGACTGAATGAAGATGACAGTTTAATCCTAATGGATTATCGGAAAGCGCTGCTGCCTATTGTCCAGTCTCTACCAAACGTGACTTTTGGTGTCTAGTTCAGACTACGCTAGTATTTTAGCCGAAATTTAGTAGCTGACTCTAGCTTCTGTCTCAAAATTGAAGCGAGAGAGCTACTAAATGAAAATGTACCTAGTGCATACACACACGGAAAGAATAGAGCTGCTAACATATTCTAATATATTATCACGTATTTACCATTACCGAAATAATCATTACCGACCTTTTTTTTAAGGAGAGAAAATCGTCCAATGACTTCTCCCGCTTTGGGCGAGGCGAGAGGAGAGTGAGACTCTTACTGACTAAAAACCACCCCGTTCCTACTCCTGCTTTTCTACCCCGAGCCCATCATTACCGACCTAGATCAACCATAATAGTCATAATACTCGTCGACGGTAGATTCGTATTCCCATTGAGCTATTGTGTCGCTTTGAATAGTGACAATCAATCAATCAACAGGTCTACACGGATGAATCTCTATAGACAAGACGTAACGTACGTAATAATCTCATTTTATTACATAACAGGGTCTGGGTGACTTAAGAGAATGTTGAGCAAATGGTTTTTTTACAGATATAATTACTGCCAATTTAAACTGGGTCTAAATACCTTTCTTCTTTTTTTGAGGGGGGAATTTTTACTTAATCCATTGAAGTAATTAGGTCATAGAAAATCATCATCTTAACGCCAATTAATCCTATGTTCTAGATTATCAAAATGGGATCAAACCAAACTTTTACATGGATGGAACTAACAAAATAGAACTACAAAATCATGTTATTTCAGTAACATCAGCCATTGTTTGTATTAATCCCGTTACAAGATGCTCTTATTATATCTCAGCCTGCTCATCATCGTGTTTTACATTTACGGTCTAGCACATTGATAATAATTTAACATATTTTTATGTATGTATCTATGTAGTTAGTAGCCATGAATTTGATTAACGTGGAACGGTGCAGTAATTACCATTATGGACCACCTCACCGTCGAAACTTGAAACTTTCTCGGCCATTGCCGCAGTCAAGGTTTTTAGCAACGGAGATAATTTCAGAATTTTGTTTCTTTAGTAGGTTGTCTTTTTAGTTCTGGCTAAGTGGTGTTTGTGAAATAATTACGGATCTCGAACTATCGTAATTCTTAGGGTTGTCTTAATATTAACCAGCTGTTATGCAAAGAAGAAGAAAGAAAGAAAGAGAAGAAAGTCTTCTTTCTTTATTTTTTTCTTTCTGTTATGCTATGGTTTGTCTTCGTGCAAATATAGCGGTAGGTCGAGGTTTACCGGGTGCGCTGAATCTACAAAGGGTCAAGGCCACGGGCAAAGAAGGAACACTTTTAGCCGGTAAGAGACCGGCACGCCACCCCCCCCCTCCACGTCAAGCACGGATTTCTACCGGGATAGAAAATAAAATTTTACTTTTGACCTGTTTGTACAGGGTTTTTGACTTCTTTTGTAAACGGCAAACTTTTTCCCAACACTGAATATCATTTCAGACATTAAACGATTTTTGCAATAATTTCTGGAGCTTCGAGCCTTAGGGTGCGAAGTCAAACTTTCGTTTAAAGGTTTACAAACAAAGGTTTTAAATACCACCTCCTGACCTGAGTCATCCACCAAAAAGGGTTTCTGTTGTAAATACAGTAGAATGTCAACTTTATATTGTTACAATACAATGTATTATTGAACAAAACATACATGTTTTTTTCTTTATACCTTTGTTACCGGCGACACAAAGATAATAATATGACTTTTCCTTTCAAAGTACGTTGACATTGATTTTCTTTGTCAGTGACTTCCCAAAGCAAGTTCTTTATGTTAGTAAATTAACTATGGATGTGGATTTGCCTATTGATACTGGAGATTTTTCATCCATACATATCTCTGACCTTGTTTTGTTTTTAGCTAGATCTAAGTATGACTTTTATAACTTTCATAACGATTAAATAAAAAGATCTTCTTTTGCGAGTTCCATAAAGACATTACGTTTACTATAATTTTCTACCTTTGTACCAATCATATTATTGTTGTCCTAATATATTACATGTCTCAAGTGATTACTGAAATGTTATTTTCTCTTTGTTACAATCGCTTATGTTAATAACTGATAATACATTATTGTTATCTTTTTGTTTTATAACTAAGATGGTTTTAGTATTATTTAATGCGATGGATTAATAATAATTTATTAGTTTTTGTAAAGCAGATTATTTATTACACATGAAGCGAGTGGTAAAAACAGACTCTAACATCGTATAAGTAATAGATTTATTTTTTCGCCATAGTTCCTATGATAGGAACTCTTTGTGGCGACACATGACATGACAAGGCAAGTGACAGATGACAGAAGTCGCACATAGACGATCGACGAATAAATCAACGGATGACATCATAAATCCTACATCGCACATATGCGAATAAACATGGATAGAAAATCCCAACGAATAACACCTCGCCTGGTTGGAGGATCCTCCTTTTCTTAGGGTAGTTTAGTCATTGTTTCCTAAATCTTCATAAAGTTATAGTATTAGTATTATTCCGATTGTCTCGGAAAATATTTTTTCTTCCTTTAAACTTAAAAAAGACACTTCTAACATTTACAAGTACAACCAATCACAACAAAAAAATATCAGTGAAATCGGTCCACTTATTATTGCCCTGGCGGATTACCAGGGCTCCGGGTCGAAAAGCAGGAGTAGGGACAAGGTAGGATTTTGTCAGTCAAAAGTCAAAATTATTTATTTCAATTAGACCAGGAAGGCACTTTTGAACGTCAAAGACGTCAGTAAGAGTCTGACACTTCCTCTCGCCTCGCCCAAGGCAACTGGATGACTTTACCCCTTCAAGAAAGCCATTCGCGTGTTATGTGCGTTTTTCGCATTTTACGATTGTTTATTTTTTAATATGTAGATGTATATCATCTACAGAAAATATTGCGTCGCATTTTTCTCATAAAAATATATTTGTTTTTAATTGTTTTTCAATATTTAATGCGTGTCACCAAATATCATTAAACCTGATAATGTTACACTTCTAAGCATTTGTTTTGATATCTTAATTAATTCATTACGCATTTAGAATATTACTTAGATTAATTAAAGACTTAATTTTTATTTTATAGTCTATGCTACGTCGTATTCTAATTGAGTTCGTAATCTCGTGGTTTTACATGTGACTTCTCAACTCAGTGTACGTTTAACATTGTCACCATATTTTGGTACTAACATGCATCCAGGAAATAAGAAAAAATCTCATACACGAACACTAACAAGTTAAACTCCATTTAAAATTACTGAATCTCCAATCCTCAAATTTCTTACCCCGAAAAGGCCGACAATGTAATTGTAATGCCTCTGGAGTTTTGGGTGTCCAACTGTCCATAGACAGCGTTAATTGCTTACCATCAAGTGCTCCGTACGTTTGTCGGCTTATCCTTTATAAAAATTATTCTTAAACAGCCCCGGTTGGCAACAAATTAAAAGTTTTGGAGTTTTTAGTAATGTTTATTTTTTTTATAATTCTCAATATAAGCGATTGCCCCTGGTTGAAAATATTTGCGTTAAAGACAAAACTGGCATTACATTGCCATAATTTTCTAAGCAGATGTTTTCGTAGTAAAGATTCAATTCTTCAGATATTTTACTGTCATTTTCATACATTAACATGGATTGTATAAAATAGATAATTAATTAATACGATGTTTCGTGCCAAAAAACTCCGAAACTACGTTTGTAATTAATGTTTCATATCGGCTAGCTGATTTAGTCCAGCCGTTCTTGAGTTTAGCACTTACTAGCTCACGAAACAATCGTATTTTTCTCTATACAGTTTAGTTATGTAAATTACTAACAGTATCCTTTAATAGTTTTTACGCATATTAACGAAGTCACTAGTAAAATGTTTCGGTACGTTTGTATTATAAAAATCTTCGTACACCTTCAATATAATTGTATTGGTAATACACTAAACATCACTATTTGATTAGCTATCTTCCCTACCAAGATAATTAGCCAAATTCTTAGCCAGTCGTATGATTTTTGTTTTGACTAAATCTAACGATTGAGTGTTAGTGTCAAAGTTCACAATGTTCCAGTTTTTTCTTCTCAAACGGTTGTATAAGCTTGTCTGGTTCCCAAGGTGATGACAATTCTAGATATAAATAATTCTGTGGTTATTCAATGATGGGTGGTAAAAACTATTTGATTTGTTTCTTTTTTAGGACCTACGTTCTTTTAATGTAGCTTCTCTATGGCATGAGACAATGAAATTGTCAATAATTGACACAAGTGAAAAGTATGGAATATGGAACATTATTTCCATGCTGTTAATTTTCTGCTTTTTGCTTTCCGTCCATTAAAGTGTGATCCAGACCACTAATTTGTTTGTTCGTGTGATGTCAGCATGTGAGTTTAGAAATATTGATGATTGATTAACAGTTGAAAATTTTACATCATCATGTCTTCCGTAGAAAAGACGCAGGTTTAAGCCAAGAGCTCCCATTTCTTTTGCGCCTTAACTCTATCGCTGTTGCTACTGTAATAGAACGGTTGCGTGTCTGTGACGTACACATGCCGCGTCCACGCCGGCCTCGCTGGCAGTACTGTGTCGACCGTGCGCATGATCACACGCATCGCGCCCGCGCACCTCGCAACGTTCGGTCACGATTGTGTTACATAAAAATTCGCATCATTTTAACCTTTTAATACCGAACAAGTGCCAAAAAATTATCAAATTATTCCAAAATCTTTACACATTCCAAGCGTTACGTTATACATTTCGAGGATAATTATTCGGTAAAGTATTAAAGAGTAATTTTACATAGAAAACAACCTGTGCATTTTTTCACAACGCTAGTATTCGCAAGCATTCATGCTTGCATGTCGATTTCACTTTCTGTACCGGCGTTGGAGTTGTTATTTGGAATTGTTAAATGACACCCCTTCAGTCGGCTAGTCGGTATTGTAAACGATATTGTTACCGAGCTACTTATCCAATGCTTGCTGGAAATGGTTATTTGAGAACTGAATGATAATAGTAACCAGACCGCATGATACTCGTGCATTAGTTTCGACCTGATTGCTTCGTTTTACCTCATTCATAAAGATGCATATAATTCGAGCGGCTATATCGTCCATACGCTTTGTTAAGTGAAGTATGAAATGATTAATGTTTCTTGTGATACTCATGTATTGCCCCTTTCTCTGGGGCAGGGAACAAGGCTGTTAATTAATTGTATTAAAGTGGATAATGTAACAAGCCAATTATCTCTGCTGTTATGTAGAATTTGTCTCTCCATTCCCATTTATGTCAATGTTCATCAGACTTCTCTCTGTCCTGAATTTCTTTGTCAATCCCATGGTGTGTGAATTCCATACATTATCAATTACTGCAACCACTTCCATAAAATTGTCGCTTTCTTAATCAACAATAATTATTTATGCATTCATTACACGACGGTAGCGTCGGTGCGTTGTGTTTAATTTTAACGAAACTACGTACCTACTAGGTTACATAAATAATAAAACTTGAAATTTTACTGCAAATAAAGCTAGATAATATGTAGAAATAAAATATAATTAAGAAAATGAAGGTTTTGATAGTACAAATAATGTAGTAGCAAGTGATGATTGTGTGTCAACTGTTTATAATTCTGATCAAGGTGTGAGTGACTTATAAGGCACTGCTGCTAATGTGAAAACGTATAAATAAAATGCCAACTGGACTGCTAAAGGGCCACTTTTTTGATTGAAGCAGATGTGATGTTATTATAGTAAAGACTTGCAATTTTCTGTAAGAAACCCTTAAAATGTAGACTTCACAAAAACTATAAAAAGTTTTATGTCATTCCAAAATTGTTTGTCCTCTTGAACTAAAGTTTTGGCCCAGGCCTTTGACACACATTGCATTTAGACAATGTTTTAATCAAATACAAAGATTTACTCTTCATTTGCCCTTGCATCAACATCTTCATTCGAGTCATGTACTTGGTTGCGAGAATCTTTTTCCTCTGGCGATGCGTGGCAAACAATAAGTAGGAATCTCAAGGCACCACGTGCATTCTTTCTTTGATTGCCAGATAGCTTATCTTTTTCAAAACGGTTTTTTGCCTTTGTTAATGTGATACCTGTATTGATAACAAATACAGTCTTGTCTCGACCTTGTTTTGTCATGTAACCCAAAACAATGTTGATGGAACTCTTCTGGTGATCCCAATTTAAATATAACTTTTGTATTCGCACAAGTCTCTTAATTTGTTTTATTGCTGATGAATATCTTGAAAGGAAATTCAATTTGACCCACAAAACATGATTGCATCAATTCAGTAGCCGATCTATACAAATCGTAATTTGCGTACAATGACTGAACTGATTCATTCTGTTGTGGTACATTGAGTGGGCAGTTAATGTAATGCTTTCGTCTGTTACTTCAATTTACACCTTAATCCTACTTGATTGTTTTGGGTAAAACTTCAAAATTGACAAAAGGAAATTTGCACCTTATCCGAACCAAAATAACGCCAGAAACCGCTTGAAACTTCCGATTATTATAAACTTGTAATATAATAACCGCAACCAAGATTAAAGTCCAACACGATGAATTTATAAGGCCTCACAAAGTTCAAAGTTGACTCATTATGTGCTAAAAGTTTTTTTTTTATAATCATAACATAGTTTTCATCGTAGAATTTATTCATCACGTGTTTCATATTGTAATGAAGTATAGAAATACATTCATACAAACAGAGCCGTTTAAGTCAGCAGCACCCTAATTATCGCGCAGTGACTTATAAGTTGTCATGTCCTAAAATACTTCACATTACTTATCCAACTTTAGTTGCAAATCGAATTCGATACCATGTCAACATTCTAGTACGAATTCTCTTTCAAAATAAAGTAGAGAACTACAATTTTAGGGAATAAATCAAATAAATAAACTTGCCTAAATTATAGAGAACTAGAAATTAGGCAATCAATATTTTCAGGTCTACTTTCTGATCTATATTATGTTCTTGAACTCCTTCATCTTGTTGTTTAATTATTTATTGACTATTTGACACTTGATTAAACTTTATCACGCATCACATAACGAGCATTCGATGAACATTATCTACCACGCCTGAATCCACATGTTTTCTTGAGGAGAATTTGCTAGATTTACTATTTCATCAACTAATTCATATCTATAGAGGACACTCCTCCTCACATGTTTTTTTCGCAATGATATAACATTTTTTCCATCCGTAATTAATGTTTAATCAGTAATACGTATTTTATCATCCAAATTGGCATGTTGATATAATAATGCGGATGATTGTACATTATTTATGTTCACGTAAGTGTTGTATCACTTTAATGTGTTCGATCCCCACCTCTCATTGGTCCCCCTCATTGTCCTTTAAGTACTCGCTCCCTACTGGTTGCCAGTGCGAATTTTGCCATCCATATCAATCGTGATCTCCTTCACGCGCTTACTTTGCTCGTTCACAGTTCAGCAGTTTATCACCAAGCAATTAGGTCGTTATTAATTACTGTTTTCATATCTGTATCGCATGGAGAACTATTGCCTCCGATATCTATCACGTTAGTGCAAACGCTGCGGGCAATACAACGGGCATAGGTCACCGGAGTGCACATTGTGACATCTGCACAACGACACTGTCAATACGCCTCCGACTTTTGAGGAGGTAGGACGTCTTACCTGCGCTGGTAAAGAAATTGAAATCGACAATTTGTATTTTTTTTTTAGAATCTCGACGAAGATTAAAGTTGCGTAAACTTGCGAGACTCTAGTGAAAAAAATTTATAAATTGGCTAAATAAAATCAGTGAAGATTACGTCGAAAATAGTGGAAGTCAGTGCGTTGTGGAACTGGACGGTCGGTGATGTAGTTTCGGTGCACAACAGCAGCGAGATGGATACGATGATTAGCGTGTGGACGATGGTGGAGCACGTGCGGGTGGCCAGCGGCGCCGCCGAGCTCGCCATCTTCACCGCCATCCTCTACTGGTTCTTCACCTCCAGGTCTGTACATGCACTCTACGTCCACATTGCACATTCAACCATCGCAAATACCTGAGAACAATTATATTATTGTTTCATTATTTCATAACAGTAACACGATACCGGTAGCTTTAGTTATTCTGTGCCTGCTGCATAATGCGATCGGAACACATTGCAGTTCTCTTTGACATTTCACGCATTGTAAGATTTTTCTGTCTGGCATCGCAACCTTGGAACTTATCCCCATGCTTGTAGTCCTTTTTAATATTCATAAAGCGTAGCTATTCCATTAATAATAAATAATAATAAATGGAATAACTAAGAAATAAAACTTAATAGTAATAGTTGTTTGTAATAATAAGTTTTTGTGTAATATTCTAGTTAGCAGTTGAATAATATAAATTGTTAGCGAAAATTAGAAACTATGACCTAGGTAATTTGTTAGTACAGCAGTAGCGAAATCTATTATTTGTGGTAATTAGTACCTACTCATTATAATTCAAAGGCTTTTCTAGACGCGTTAGAGTCACCAACTACATAGATCGTACAAAGTAACACATCTTCATTTGAACTAAATCAGTAATTTTCGATAACTTTATCATATTATTTCAATAAATTCTTGAAATATTCAAGAGAAGTATTCGAAAACAAAGTTTCTAAGATCATAATACTTATTTATAAAAGTATCAATGCGACACTAGTTTTTCTATGAACTAGTAATAATTGTGATTTAATTGAAAGCGAGTCAACTCTCTCTAGTGCCCACGATCGTTCGTACCGATTACACAGTTTACTGCTACACAATTTATTTTATCTAGATATTGTGAAAAGTGGAAAATTGTATCATTGTATCTATTCTATCAGACTGCTTTCTCGTTTTATTAGCTCTAATTGACTGTCTGTGTGACAGGTTTAAGGTAAATTCACATACGCATATAAAACGTAAAACACAATTGTACAATTAAACTCTTCTTTGTAAAAAACCACTTCAAAAAACATCTTTAACATTACATAAGTTAAGGAAGTTTAAAAATTAAATCACTAATTTTCTGCGACTCTATCTCAAAACAATCAGACCAAAACATTATTTAAAATCTAATAGATTTTGTGGTTTGAAATGTCTAAAATTGTATTTACTCTAATATACTGTATATCACAAACTATAAATATCATTTCTATAACAATGTTTAAAAATATTGTTTAATGTTTTGTTATGTCAAGTTAGCGTGATGAACAATAATATACGTTTTCGTGTTAATGACCTCAAATGGTTTAACTTTATTTATAAACATAAAAAGAATTTTGTGTAAACAAAGACGGGCGCTAAAGGGAAATACAGCGTAGTTTAAAAGACGATATTTCATTCAAATACAAAAACAAATTCAGTAGTTTATCTCATCTACCATTCCCCCCTTATTTAAACACCTCTTGCTATGCTATGAAGTCCTGGTACTTAGCTGTTACATTTTAAATACTAACCATCATTATCAGAGTCATTTAATGGTTACTTAACCTAGTCCTTAGCAATTGTTTTCTATACAAAACCATTACTAAGGCATAGTTTAAGTAATTGTTAAATGTCTCTGATTGCAGCAGTATGTGTTGTATAAAATAATAAATATAGTGCGTGAATTTCCGACTAATTGAAAACCTATTTGACGATTAGAAAGTTTACTTTTCACGAAGTAACATAGGGTACTGTTATCCCCATATTCCCAAATAGAGTCTTCTAAGTTCTACAGACGAAGCCTATTAATATAAAACTTATATTCTCTTTGCCTATTAAATTTTATAGCACTGTAATTACAAGGATTTGTTTGTCATGTTAGATACTGATTTTTTTGTAATATGAAGATTACTTACCTTAATCGGATACTTTTGCAATCAATTATGATGCAATATATTTGTGATTTTCTTATAGGTCTAATTAATTATGTTGCAATATTTCTTTATTTCATTGCCCCTGTATTATCGACAAGACAGCACTTCCATCCCCATAATTTAGATGGTTGGCAGGCAACAACTGTGCGTTTCTCTCGAAAACTTCTGCCTTGTACAGCAAAACGGCTGAAATCAACCGAATACGCTGTCGTCGGCGATCCAAAAAATATTCCAAAAGATGACGAATTTAATTCGCGAATTAAAGCTATGATAATACTGAGCTACAATATCAATTATTAAACTATTCATTAGTAACGATTTTGTTTCCAAAATAATTGTTAAGGACTGTGCTAAGTAACCATTGAATGACTTTGAAGTCTGAGTACTGCAGTAAATGTATTGAAATTGTCAATGTTACTAGAATATTTATTTATCTGCACCTTCACATGCAGTCTCGTGGAATAAAAAGTGGGGTAGATTAAGTCCTTTCAGCCATTTTGACGTGATTGAGTAACACACATACACACAAATATTCACATTTATAATATTAATAAGATTCCATATGTATATCTGTCAGTCTTAAGGTAGTTTATGGATAATGAATGTTAATCCATTCGTGAATACATAATTACATATGTGTTTAACGATCTACTAGATTATATACGATAACAATACCTGCAATATTTAGGTACCTACATGTGTTTATTTAATTGATATTTTTTTCTGTTATCGTCATTCTGCAGTGTCATTTACATATCTACTTATTTCCAGAAGCTATGATTCAAAAGTTGGTGCATATTCAATCTCTTTAAGTTAGGGTTTCTACATTGTGTATGTAATGCAAACACTAAGTTGACTGCGGATATTTTTTTATTTTAATACTTAATAGGTCAACGTTTGGCTTGTATCTGTATCTGGCCGCTGGCCTGGTCAAACGCCAATAGCAAACTAAATTAAACATTAATCTAGAAAAGTCTTTAATCATCTCTAGAGAGAGATTCTACTGATATATCTATGTCTTAAGTACTTGTATTATTAGTTTCCAAACATTTACTGCTATTTTTTATTATGTATGTAACGAATACTTCAAAAGTGCACTAAAGACATAAATAGTTTCATACATTTATTTCAAACAAATCTTGCATTATACCTACTTAATTGTTTAGTACAAAATAACGATAATAAGTACGTTGTCAATGTCCACGTCACGATTACAAGCGGCAAATAAAAAAAACATTTCAAATTTAAATCAATTGCATACCAATACCAAATAACAAGCTTACAATGTTATCTGTACCGTTATCTCTCAAATCACGTGCGAATTTTATTGCAAATCTGAAATTAATGATAAATATTACGATATTATGCTCTATGATCGATGATCGCATATTATTAATAGCGAAATCATTTTTTTATACGCAAAATCGATAATCTATCGAGCGGTTACGTCAAATGTCGATAACGGTTATTGACTTGGGATTGGGAGTACATAATTTGTATAGTTATATGTGTAATTCTGTTTCTTTTGATAAAGGCCCTGTACCCTTAGTACGAGTCTGCTTTACGTTGAAAACAAAATCAGAGCCCGCTCGGCGCTGAGAGAGCGCTGAACGCGCTCTCGTTTTGATTACTTCACTTTACTTCGTTTTGGGTATGGATATGATGATGATGAAACATCTTATTATTTTTATGCGATTACGCTTACTCTTGTCTTACGCGTGCCATAAGAAAAACTCTATTGCTATGCACTGATGACAATTAACAGCCTTAAAAGTAGCCTCTTCTCACCCGGAGAAGGTTTGAGCATTAATCATCACGTTTGCTCAGTGCGGGTTGGCGATTTCTAACTTCCCAGGTTTCCTCACAATGTTATCCTTCATCGTTAGTCAGTGGTGTCTAAATAATCATAGAAAGTGCACATAACTCGGGAACAGTCAAATTGGGATTTTGCCGTTGGTAGATTTATAACTCGCACTCTCAGTCATGAGAAATGATCGTCTTAAACCTCCGGACCACGACCAATATGTTACATGATCAGGTTTTAAACAATTAAAATGGCAAGTGGTAGGATTCAGGAACCCAAACTAGGAAAACCTGTGCTATGGGCTCCTGGCCTTTCCCTCACGGAATAGGGACTATTATTTGGCCAAACACCGGGCTTTCAATCAAATTACAAAATAATTTGAAACTTTATGAAAAACTTTATATTTTTATACTAATCCAACGTTTTATTTGTCCACAGTCGTGTAGCCGATATGTTAGAGGTGGTCGGCGAAAGGGTGGGGGGGTGGTGTGGGCGGGACACAAGCAGCTCGCTCAGGCAAGCCGTGCGCGCGCGCAAACGACAACAAGAGTACTCCAAGATGGATAGTACTACTAATGTAAGTTTTCTCCTTACTTATTTAAAAAGACAAAAAGAAAGCCTTTGTTTAATAATGTTAAGAGACATAAGTTGTGTTTAATATGTGTCTATCTTTTTCTTCTGTCAATGTTAGTCTGAACTGCCTTTAAATGAGACAATTAAAAGTAATCGAGGCTCTAATGAAGTCTTGTGCCGTCTACTCCTCAACACTCTGTATTATTTGTAAAAAATACTGCAGGGTATAACTGCCTCTAAAATTTGAGCTTCTAACGGTTAATTTCAATAGCCTATCTACCTGCAGACATTTTGTAGGTATGGAGCTTGTGTCAAAATTGTGTATCTCGCAAATCTACAGATTTCCAAATATCCCAAGATTCCCAGATTTCCAAGAAAACAATTGCAGAATTTCCAAATATCCCGTAATTTGTTTGTAGTTTTAAAATAAGTACCTATCATTAGTAATTTATCCCGAGGTGCAGAAATTTTCGCGATTTCTCAAATACTTAAATTTCGATCAGCTGCGCAATGTAATGCCTTGACTCCATCTTCAGTCCCACTGTGTGGTAATCATCAGATCATAAACGCAGTGTCATTTAGTGCAGTACTAGTGTTGCGTTACCCGCTAGTTATAACTGTTTTCAAGTTAAGTAACACTAACAACGTTATTATTGAGATAACAACAATACCTTTGTCACGAAACTGTTTAATGGACGGTTATGATGTTCTTTCTGTTGTAATCTTGTAATAATTCATATATTTATTTAAAATATAAAATAGGAGCTAACCAGTAGCAGGAGCACGGTCCAAGCTGGTTATTGCTCTGAAGACTTCCGCGCGCGCCTTAAAGAGCCATCGCGCCTTAAAGACCACCACAGATGGGGTCCAGTAGGGCTGATGCCTGATCCGGAGCTGCGGACTACCTAGGGTTAGGGATCAGCTCATTGGCCGACACGACCGGCACAATGATAGCCGAATCCACACTCCAAATGTCGGCAACCTCGTGAGCCAAGTCATTCTAAATTAATGAATAATGTGTGTCCAAATCCAAATGTAAAATCTTGAAATTCGAGTTGTTTTTTATAAATCATTGTTGAATAAATAGGTATGCGAGATAATTAGTAGCTAAAATTCTTAAAGGACGTAAATGGTGCTCATTATACGAATATTATACAAAACAAATGTTAAATTAAAGCCAAGAGAATAGGATTTTATTCTCGTATACGAAAGAAATATTAAATTAGGAGAAGATAATAGAATTAGGTTTTAAAATTATACTTATACAATGTACTTCTAACACGTGGTATTCAAACCGTATTTTTAGCTCGACAATATCAGCAGGAAAACATTTCATCTGTGACGTGCAAACGTTCAAGTTTTCTTAAAAATAGATGTGATCTGCACACAATTTTAGGTGATAAACTGATTATGACTATTATTTCCGAATTACTTACTCATACGAGAAGTAGTGAATATTTCCACGGGCACTTGTAAGGTAAGAGTCCACAGGCCCGCATCGTACGCATTCCGTATGACGTCATCGGTACGCATCGCATGTAGGCATTGCCGATGATGCGATCCGTACGATGCGGATCAGTGGACGCAGTTGTATAAGTTTCTATACAAGACAAACTAAAATCCGTTGCGTGCGATGCGGGCTTGTGGACGCTTACCTTTAAACACCACACATATTCATATTACCAAAACAAACGCAAATGACTCACGGAGAAGTTTATGTAATGCGATATGCATAATGCAATCATGTGACTTAACGAGTTCGAGTTTTATTTTTTCTAAAGTCCATCGCTTTAAGCCAAGTTTACCAAAGAAATGGTGAATAGATTGGGGAAAGATTTGAAAGAAAAGAGGATTGGTGATATGATTTTTTTTTTTTTTTTTTTTTTTTTTTTTTTTCTTGTGGCAACACTGGGGTAAACAGCTGATTTGTAGTTGTCCGTGTTATTTTTTAAAATAATTAATGTTTATTTGCATATTATTCCCCTAAATACATCTCAACACTGAGGAAATATTAAATATATAGTGCTTGCTATTCAGTTTTACAATATTTTACGTATTACTTGTGAAATTAGTGAAGTTGATAAATTCACGGTTACCGGCGTTAAGGATTTGCTAAATTGTCATCTCGATATCAGGTAAAATATAGCATTATTTTAGCGAAATCGGCTAATTTGCGTCATAATACTTGTGTTTACAAAGACCAGTAAATATAGCTTAAGTATTAGGCCGTATAAGTTAATAATATTAATAATCATAACCTCTTCGAGTTTGTTGACACAACTCCTTTGTTTACAATTACTTAACTTTTCTACTAATTTTCTTGACTAATTAGCTTCACATCTCTTAATTATTATTATAACTTCCTTCTTACTGTCTCTGTCTCCATTTCCAATATGATTCTCACACGTAAAGCCCATGCTCGCCAAGAGGAGTCAAAGCTTAACTTGGCTTTGAGCGAACTAAAGGCCTCAAGGGAGTTGTGTGAACAATTAATGAGGGAAAGAGATGACAATGAGAGGGAATTCTTAGACGTGTTAAACAGTAATAAGAAGCTTAAATGTGAAATGGCTCAGTTACATACACAACACACTGAAGCCATTGAGGCCCGGGATAGGCTCCAATTCGTTGTGGACGGATTCAGTCAGTGCAGCAGTGAGTACGAACAAACATTACATGATAAAGCTCACTTAGAACAGCAGCTGCATGAGGCCACTAATCAAATTAGCCACCTTGAAACGATTAATCATAACATCACGGCCAGTCTGAATAACAGTCTCTTCAGCGAATTGGTGTCAGCCCGTGCTTCTCAATCACAACATTTAGACTTGAATCCATTGACTATAGACTTAACTTGTGAAAGTGATTCATGTCATTCCTCAAGAACTCTTTGTTACAGTAACAAAAAACTAAAGAAGTATATTAAAATAAACAAATTCATAACAAAGACTAACAGATTGGTGAAAAGACAAAAGTTTTTCATAAAAAATGTAAAATTAAACAAAGAACGGTTCCGGCTTTTAAATCAACTTAATATTTATTCTAACAAATTAAATCAAAGGAATAGGAAATATGAAACTGACACACAGAACTTACAACTAGAAATAGATCATTTAACAGCAAAGTTGCACACAATGACCAACAAATACAGTGCATCAGAAAAACAAATGAGGGAATACATGTTGGCTATGGATGAGTTAGTGCGGTCACAGTCACAGGAAAACCCATGTGAAAAATGTGATTCTAGTAATGTGCTGCCTGCTTGTACTGTGCCAATGTGTGATACCACCTTGCCTCATGGTGCCAGTTTAGTGTTTCCTACCCAATATAACAGTAATAATAGTTGTAATAACAGTGTTGTAATCTTCAGTGATGAGATTGGAAAGAACTTAGGTTCTTTATTGACAAATAGTTACCCAGGACAAACAATAATAAATCACTGTATGCCCGGCTGTACTTTTACTAAAATTTCTGAGAAAATTATTAATTACAATTTTAACAAAGATTCTACCCTCATTATTATTTGTGGTAATAGAGGTAGTTTAAATAAAAATAGTTTATCTAAATTTCATAGTTCAATTACAGAACTAAAATTAAAGCAGATCATTTTGTTTACATTGCCTTACAGTAATAGGTTGCCACAGGAAGAAAACAACCTTAGATATAAACTAAATATTGCAATGTATCAGTTATGCAATAATTCAAATATTAATATGATTGATACCAACAATTATGTTGGCAAACATGTATATTTGACAGAAGATAGGTACTATCTTTCCAGATATTATTTAAGACAAATAGCGGTATCGCTATCATATTTTATTAGTATAACAGCCAAGAACTTGGCTAAACAGGTTACTCCTATTGAGCAACCTTCTAATATTGACTTTAATATTAGTAATGTGACATTGAATGTTGATATTACTAATAATTTAAATTAAAGAGCAAGACAATAGAGTCATCCTCTTGCATACTTAACAGTAATATTATCAATCTGGTGCACCAAAACATCCAAGGTTTCATGAGTAAAGAATTAGAAATAGAATTATTTTTAAACTGTAATAATGTTGACATTTTGTGCATTACTGAGCATTGGCTGAAATCCCATCAGCTAATGTTCAACTTTGGTAATCATCAGATTGGTAGCTCGTTCAGCAGAGAAGACGCTATACATGGTGGTTCACTAATTTTAATAAATAACAATCTTAAATTCAAAGAACGCAAGGATATAGTTGGTTACTCTGTTGAACGTACTGTTGAAATAGCCTGTGTGGAATTAGAGCGGTTTATTGTTTTGAGTGTGTATAGACCACCTTCTGGTTTGTATGACTGTTTTGAAACAGTATTAGATGAAGTATTAAATAAACTCAGTAGTTCAAATAAATTCATCATTACTTGTGGCGATTTTAATATAAATTTGTTGGAAAATTCTAGCTTAAGTACTAGAATTGTAAGTTTATTTGCTTCGTTTAACCTAACGAACCTGTTTCTGGAGCCCACTAGGATAACTCCTACTAGTGCTACTTGTCTAGATAATATTTATACTGATATTGTACCAACTAATAAACAAATTATATCATTGCTTGATTCAGATCATTGTGGACAATTAATTTCAATAGAAAATAAAGTAAATAAAGTGTCGAAACCACATATTATTGTTAACCCAAAGACTGAAAGACGCATTGAAACGTTCAAATCTAAACTCTCTGACAAATTACCTTTATTATTAAGGAATAAAAATACGAATAACTTGTGTAATGATTTTTTAAATACTTACCATACCGAGTTTAAATCTACCTTCACACCTAAAACCATACCAGCTCATGGCAATGCGCCTTTCAATCAATGGGCAACCACTGGCATCTATAAAAGTAGGAAACGCCTATATGAGCTATATAACGAGAGGATATTTATAAACACTATTGAATTTAATGAATATGTAAAGAAGTATTCTAAATTGTTTAAAAAAGTTTGCTCTATTGCTAAATCACTATATTTGAGCTCTAAAATAAAAAACAGTTCCAATGTAATTAAAGCGACCTGGAGTATTATTAATGGTGAAGCAGGAAGATCTAAAAGGAGAAGTAGTGAATATAATCTGGTAATTGATAATAATGTAATTAAATCAGATGCTGAAGTTGCAGCCGCATTTGAAAACTTCTTTTCGGACATTCCTGTTTCCACTACCAGGTCCTTGAATTCATCACCCACTGTCGCAGAATCTTTACTAAAAGAAAATGTTGTAGCTTGCCATTCAAGTTTCAATTTTGAACACATAGATTATACAGATATAATTAAAACGTTCCATACTTTGAATAAGAAAAAGACTGCTGACCTGTGGGGTAATTCTGTGTACATTGCTAGCTCTGTAATAACTATTGTGGCACCTGTATTAGCTTTAATTTTTAATAACTGTATTGATCGTGGTGTGTTTCCTGATCTCATGAAGAATAGTAAAATAACTCCGTTATTTAAATCGGGTAGTACTTCTGACCCCACTAACTTTAGACCTATTTCAGTACTACCTACATTCAGTAAAATTTTTGAAAAAATTATTCTAAATCAGATGCAAAGATTTTTTAATAGAAATAAATTATTGCATGGTAACCAGTTTGGATTTACAAGGGGTCGTTCAACAACTGATGCCGGTGTTGAACTTCTTAATCAAGTATATGACGCGTGGGAGGACTCAGGGGACGCATTGGGTGTTTTTTGTGACTTATCCAAGGCGTTCGATTGTGTCCTTCATGAAACACTGATCAGGAAGCTATCCCATTATGGAGTGCGGGGCAACTCTCTGGACCTACTTATCTCTTACTTGAGTAATAGAATTCAGAGAGTTGAGATTAACGGGAAAATTTCTGCCGGGTCTGTTGTTAGGATGGGTGTTCCGCAGGGGTCAATTCTCGGTCCGTTTTTATTTCTTATTTATATTAATGACTTACCTTACCTTGTAAAGGATAACCATGGGATAGTACTGTTTGCTGATGATACCTCTTTATTATTTAAACTCAAACGTGGACAATTAGTCAGTGATCATGTAAATAGTGCTCTCTCAAAAATAGTACGCTGGTTTAGTGCCAATAACTTGCTACTTAATGAAACAAAAACTAAATGCATTAAATTCACAACACCAAATGTTAGGCATGTCAAAACCAGCGTGCTAATCAAGGGCGGGGAGTTGGACCCTGTAGATTCAGCTATCTTTTTAGGTATAACTCTAGACGCTAAGCTACAGTGGGCCCCACATATAGATAAGTTGTCGAAAAGGCTCAGCTCAGCAGCATATGCCGTTAAAAAAATTAGAAATTTAACTGATGTAAATACAGCGCGTCTAGTATACTTTAGTTATTTCCATAGTATCATGTCATATGGTATTCTCCTGTGGGGGAATGCTGCTGACATTCAGTCTGTCTTTGTGCTGCAGAAGCGAGCCATTCGATCAATTTATAATCTTAGTCCGAGGCATTCTCTCAGGGAACTATTTAAAGAAATTAATATAATGACTGTTGCCTCTCAATATATCTATGAAAATATAGTGTATGCTCATAAAAACATAAAGTTATTTAAAAAGTACAGTGATATACACAATATCAACACTAGAAATAAAAATAAATATGTTGTTCCTACTACTAGACTTAAGAAAATAAGCGGTTCGTTTAGATGTCAATGTATACGCTTTTACAATAAAGTTCCCAGCCATATTCAAAGTTTAAACCTAGGTAAATTTAAAAATTTTATTAAAGAAAAACTTTGTAGTAAAGCTTTTTATAAAATAAAAGACTACTTGGAGGATAGTCAGGCTTGGGAATGAACTGCTATAATGTCCACACAGGTCTTGCTGACATGTTTGTAACATATAGTTACATTTTTTATACAATTTGACATAAACTTAATTTGACATTGTTTTATATTTTTTTCCTTTTATATTTTTATATTTCCTTTTAAAATTGTTAGTTTGAGGACCGTGTGAGACTTTTGCTAGTCATTTTATTTTTAGTAAATTATATTCTGACAGTTTGAGCATTTGTGTGGCCTACCCAAATGTTCTTTTGGTTGGTGTTGTTCGTCGGATCATTCAGCAACAGCCGTCAGCTGAGCTGATTGTAAACTGACACATGCGTGCTGCCATCTGAACAGGTCCGCTCAAACTGCTGTGGTTCTTTCCTCAAAAGACCACTACAGAATCAACTTGCACGGTTCTCCGACATCTTTAATTGATTTTGTCTGGACTTTAAAAGAGACTATGACCTCTGAGTTTGTTTCGGCATTTCTTCTCAGAGTAGTCGGATAGGAAATGCCGGCCTCATCTAGTTATTTAAGAGATTGACGTGTAAAAGTGTTATTTTATAACCTATTTGCAAAATAAATATCATTTATCATTTATCATTTATGATGATATTTAAATAGAGAACGTAATGCGTTGACTCCGTCCGTCAGTTTTTTTTTAACTTTGATAAGTCTGCGTTTGGCCACTAACCCGCTTATTGCCAGAACGGCAAAGCGAAGATGTGGCTGAGGATGGAGCACATAGACATAGATTAATTAGAGTAAGGATACGAAGACGAAATGGTGATGATGATGACGATCCTTTCAAGAATGTACTCTTGAAATAAAGAGGATATTTTGCTTTCATTAGTTGTTGTAAGGTCTCAGTTCTTCCAATATGTCAGACTCTTACTGACTAAAAACCACCCTATTCCAACTTTGTGACCACTGGACTGCGTAGCGGTTTACCGGGGCTCCGGCTCGAAAAGCAAGAGTTGGAACGGGGTGGTTTTTACTCAGTAAGAGTCTGACAATCCCTCTCGCCTCGCCCAAGGCGGGAGACATAATAGGATGACTTTCGCCCTCAAAATAATAGGCTAATCAAGCTCACGACTTGCTGACTGTTCTAGGCTATTATTTTTTTATGATACATTATTAATTTTGTTTCTGTTCCCAGTGCCGCAAGTCGTCACTGTTCAGGATAAAGGAAGGTCCCGTCATCCCAGCCCCAGAACCGCAACTCAGGCCGCCTTCAGGAATGGCCTGTGGACGGTGTGCACCAGCTTCTAGGGTGAGTTCTTCCATACATGACTTTGATATTATAGGTTTTTGAGGTAGAATGGATTTTGAACTTTGTAGTGATTCGATATTACGTCGAGATTGGCTTGTGCGAATTTGACACGGGTTTTACTATTCTGTAAATATTTGTTGTGAGCAAATATTTTTTTACTTTTTCTGTTAATATACAATATTTATAGATATTTTACACTCGTGGTATATCGGATTCGTTCGGTGGAGTAAACAAATGGTACCCGCTTTCCACATGAATTACCAAAATATCTTTGGATAGAAGATTGTCTGATACCTTTATGAAATACTACACTAAACATTTGTTTCATAATGTCTGGATAGCCGCTATGTATCAGATAACTTTGAATTAAAAACGTAATTTGTATGCACTATCTGTCACATAAGTTTATCGGGAACTTATATGAAGGTGGTAAAGCGGGCGCTGACAAAACAAAAATAATTATCAAATTCGATGCAGCCGTTCGGTAGTTTGCATGTACAAACAGTCAGATGATACATTTTTATTTATATCTATTTAGATGGTAGATAGTTGAAAATATTTACTTTATTTACATACACATAATGACACAGTGAGTATGTAATATTGCTAGTTATTGCATGTTTATCGCTGATAGTGTCAGGCACTGAAAAAACTGTAATTTACTGTTCTTTATGATATTATAATAGGCGTGTGTATATTATTGTGTATGCATGCATAAAACGTAATTATAATAAAATATGACCAATTGACGATTACTATTTTTAAATTATGAGTAGATTGTTATGTAAATAAATAAATAATAATTTACTAGCGACTGCGAGCGGCTTTGGCCGCGTTCCCATGGGATAAATATGTGCTATGTGTTATTCCAGACGATAATCTACCGCTGTTCCAAATTTCATCTCGATCCATTCAGCCGTTTTACATATGAGTAGTATTTTTTACATACCAGTATGTACAGTAAATATATAAATATGATATATTTGTAACTGTCCCCCTACTAGGCAAAGACACGGCAGATTACAAAGTATATTTTGGGTCAAAAATAATTTAGTTGAATAGGTCACTTTTGACCTGGTCTTAATTAAATGACATAATTAACCAATCCGAGAATCCGAATTAAATGAAATGCGAAGTACTTTGACCTGACCTAAATAAAATAAGAAATAATTGGTCTTTTGTTTTGAAATTGGTCCTTTGAACCACACATTTTAGTGTTTAATAATATTTATTCAAACTTGTTATACCTATTGCCATTCTTATACAAATGCTACTAAGCTTGATCCTTTATTTAAATTGGTAAATAATAGAGAATAAAAAAAACATATGTCTTTAATGAAGTTTATTATTATAAATTGGTGCTAAGCTAAGTAAGTAAGTAAGACATTGGTAACAAAAAATAAATAAGAAAATCGAATACTGAAAGTCGTTACTACTTTATTAACCTTATAAACTGATAATACAAATTAATAATAATGAGTAATGGTACAAAATAACAATAGTACTCCTAAAACAAAGACGTTGTTCTGTTGAACTGCGCAGTCTAAAGTATATTGTGTTATCACTATCACACAGTGCAAAGAGCGTTGTCTTCCGTAGGTACATATATATAGCTAGTTGCTAACGTTTTTTGTTCAAAGCGTTATATGTATAACTGCGCATTTATACACGTTTTTATTGATATCGTGCGTTCCACTAACATATTATTGAAAGGTTTACTATATTTATTTCTTTGTAAGTGCGACTGCCGGGCATGGGGTATCGGCTTTGATTCCGGGGTCGGGCGAAGTATTACTAGGCTTTTATCGGTTATTCGAAATTTCTCAGTAGTAGCACGGAGTCTGGAAATGTGCCTGGTATATGGTAATAGGCTCTGTACCTATTACATGGGATTTACAACATACATTTTGAAAAGTGGGTATATATTATTGTACAGTGGCATTACGTGCCATAATTTGCACCTCTGCCTACCTCTTCAAGGATTAAAAGCGTGACGATATAAAAAAAATGTTTGGTTCGTTATTTTTATAATACAAACGTTAAGGTAACTTGGAATAAAGACTATATTGATTTGGGTTTTAAATAAACATAAAGGCAAAATCTCTTAAAAATTAAGAGTTTCAATGCGGTTTCAAGAAGTGATAGAGAGTTGTTATAGCAATATACTCTCACTTATTCATCATCATCATATCAGCCATGAGATGTCCACTACTGAACATATGTAGGCCTTTCCTAATGGCTTTTAGATTGACCGATTGGAAACAACCTGCATCCAGCGGCTTTCTTATTATGCGGATCTAAAGGTTTTGCTGTAAAAAATGTTAAGCTTAGTCTATCCCTTCGTTGGTGACCCAGCTTAGTTACCTCTTAGGAATACCGAAGGCAAAAGATTGTGCAGATGTCCTCAAAGAGATGGAAAGATCAGGTGAAAGAGTCGTCTTCAAAATTTTGACAAGATTTTATCTGTAAGACAGGTTTTACCTACAACATATATCAGTCTCAAGTTTATTGTATCCTAATTGTTTGCTGTACATTGTTATGTGATAATGAGAAAAATAAATATTTACTTTCTCTCACATTATCCACTATTTCATTGTCTGGACTTTAAAAGACACTATGACCTCTGAGTTTGTTTCGGCATTTCTTCTCAGAGTAGTCGGATTATACTACTATTTGAAATATTGACGTGTAAAAGTGTTATTTTATAACCCATTTACAGGAATAAATATCTTTTATCATTTAAGACAAGAGACGCGCTGATCAGTAACCGCTGGAAGCAGATCATATGCTTCAGATGCAAACCTGATGCTGACCATGAGGGAACAATCAGAGAGAAAAGGATATATAAAGCCTTTTATTAAACAAACAATTCCATGTTATCTTAAATCTCTTGCAATGTTTATCATGCGTGTCCCATCTGCCAGTCGTATCATATAAACAAAGGACTTTTCCTCAGCCGACTCACTTGGAAAACTTGTACATCATTTGTCTATCTTGATACTTGCAACACAGTCACATACCTTCAAACACGGCTCCATTAGAGAGGTATCAGTACATTCCGTTTAATAAAAACATTGATTCTCTATCACATTATAGTCTAAACATAGTATTGCAGTTTTTCTTGATGTTAAGAAAGTCTTTATCAGAAACTTAATGATATAGTTACTTTGATTCCTCAATGGATCGGATGTTAAAAGACCACTTTCGACATACCTTTAGAACCTACTCTTTTTTTCTGGTGTTGTTGGTGTCCATGGGCGAAGCTGATCGCTTAATAACCATTAGGTTACCGACAGGTCGTTTGCCCCTAAACCAATAAAATAAATCTTTGCGGTTTTCGCAAATACTTAGAAGGTTAGATGGTCGCGGCTACGCTCGCATGGATTGCGGACTTTGTGACTAAATAAAGTAGCCTAAAATATTGCTTAGTCCGTAAGCTACCTACCAATAAAAGTAACGTCAAAATCGGCCCAGCCATTTCTGAGATTAGCGAGAACAAACAAACAAACAGACAGAGAGACAAAATTTGTAAAAATATATACCTATTTCGTATGTATTTATGGTCATGTAATAAAAACTGACTATTTCAATATTACAAACAGACACACCAACTTTATTTACGTGTATAGATTTCTGAATGTCATTGAGCTCTTTTAAACCCGTCTTCCTCATATACAGTACCCATAACAATTAGAACCTTGAAACAGTCACTAAATTCACTTAAACTTAAGTTACGATTATCTATCAATTAGCCCCGAGGTTAATAAAGGGATATCTATACGAAGTAGCGTTCGGCCGGAACGACTCAGTGAATCTATTCTAGTTAAAGGTTATCTGACTTCCTGGCCTAGAATTTGTGGTACGTGTGACGTATTGTGCTGAATTCTAATCATGTATTTGTACACACTTGTCTACTGTAGAATAAACTATGTGTTATAGTGACAAAGATTTTTCCCAACACAGGCATCTATTTGCTTAAAGGGAAGCTCCAAACACTATTACGTAAATCTGATAAAGCAATACTTTTTTTGTATATATTTTGTAAAGATGTACAGCAAGTGATGATGTCATCCCCGTTTTTCCAAAAGGATTAACAATGCTAATTCTCAGGTAGTTTTTGTGTGGCAGGTCTGATTAAAGTATTTTTGAACTTTTAATATCTAAATTATCATTCATAAAGTAATCTCTTTATATCTTTAACATAATGTAACAATTGCCGCTTCTTCAGACGAGAGGTCTCTAGAGGATTTGCTTAATGGTGCTTTTCTATCAGAGATGTGCTATGTTACGTTGCTGTGGATGCGTTTGGCTTCCACCAATCATAGTACAAACTAAGCTATGTTTTTTTATATGGAAAGATGCTATGGATAGCTTCTCGACTATCGATACATCGCATACTTGAGCTGCGCATCTTCCTCGCATTGCTTCATAGCTTAGAATTACAGGAAACGATCAGATAGTTTTATAGTTTAGCTATTACATCCTCATAGCATAGCTCTATAGCACATTATTGGTGGAAAATCACCCTAAATCCTTTAATAAAGATCCAAGTTTTCTCGATGCAAAAATATCTCTTAAACTGATGACTTGTAAAAAACCATGACGTCATGTCATTTTGGCACAATATTTGATCTTTATATTGAGTTTGTAGCCTGCGCTGTGTCCATATTAGATCTCTGATGAACTCATATACATTATGCATCCTTTCCTTTCCGTATTTGTAAATTGGATGCAACGAATCCGTGTATCCGAATAGCTTTAAAAGTAATTTTGGCAGTAACAATATATTTTTTTTATTATTTTAAGAATTAGGACATGATCTGATATCTGATGTTTATTTGATGAGAAGCTTGTATGTAATGCATTTTCTTTCTTTATATTTCTAATTTAAATGTGGAAAAGCCATGATTCGGCCGGCTCGACCGAAGTAATACCACAAAAGTGAAACAACGCTTGCGTTGTGTTTAAACAAATATAAATTTAAAAATAAGTGCCGGGTAAATATTCAGAGTATAATAGTGAATATTTTTGTTCCTTCCTGTTATCAACAAATTGGCTCTATAATAGCGATGTAAGAACGAAAACCTTTCTTTTAATATAATTTGACATTAACCGCTCTGAAACTTTTATTATACAGTCATTGACTGATTTCCAGTTTCAAGTCACTGACAAGTCTTGAACTTGACCTTAAATCAAGTAATATCTTGTCAGTCACTTAACAACTAAATAAAACCAGTTTTAATTGTTTGCTAACGATTTTGAAGTCTACATCTTAACATGTATATACGTAATTTAAGAACCCACTTACGTAAATCTCTTATTTTTGCTACGCATTTTTTTGGACAAATATCCCATTAAAACTCTATGACGCACTTTTGCTTTTTGCATTATAGTTCCCATGGCATAACAATACTAGAAATGTCTAGACACACGGCAGTGTGTCCGCCAAGTTCGAGCAAAAAAACCGACACACCGGCCGTGGGTTATATTACACGAACCATTTCGGGCCAAGTTCGACCCACCTATAACTCAAAATCTATTTTATCTACGCATATGAAATTTCTAGTATCTGTCGAGACCTACTTACTTATCTAAAATACAAAATTTCATTAATGTACCTATTGTAGGTCTTGAGATATTGACGTCAGAAAATCGCTATTTTTACTATACACTCACTGACTGACTCACTCATCAAAAACCTAGACCACTTCCAATGGTCGTATTGACTTGAAATTTGGCATGGAGGTAGGTCTTTGGGTCAAGGTAAAGGAAAAAATCTGAAAATGGCCAAGTGTGAGTCGGTTTTAAAAATAATGAAGGTGTAAATTCATACCCCTAAGGAACTAAAACAAAAAAAATATCTATATCTTCCAATGGTCGTACCGACCTAAAATTCGTTACGAAGGTTTGTATTTAGTCAAAGTAAAGTAAAATAAGAAAAAAAGAAAATAAACCTTACAAAAATAAATGAAATCCCACCCAAAACATAAATGTGAAAGGCTGCCAAGTTCGATAATATTGGAATGCTTCGCCTATAAAAGAAGTGAGATCTAAATAAGTACCAAGTTCCATACACAGACCTCATTTAAAAATGATATAACTTGGCAAGTTTTAATAGAAAATTATATACTTGACTCATTGCGTTTAGTAGGTTTATAACAAAGTGTGTGAAAACTTGCCAACTTGTTATATCATTTTTAACTGAGGTCTGTGTATGGAACTTGGTACTTATTTAGATCTCACTTCTTTTATAGGCGAAGCATTCCAATATTATCGAACTTGGCAGCCTTTCACATTTATGTTTTGGGTGGGATTAATTTTATCACAACCATTAACATAAATAATATATCATTTAATAACTCAATAGTTTTAGATATTATTATGTAACTCTATAATTAATTTAATCGTGAGTCTATTTCATATTTTTGTTTTGCGAAAATAAGATTTGATCTTAGTATCGTTCGTTGTTGTGGTCCTTGGCTCCCCATACGAAGGAGAGATCATTGAGTGCATTTTTATGTGGTTCTGTGATATGTGAAAAGAAAATCCTAGAGTAGGGCAACGTCTTAAAAAAATGAATGATTTAACGCATTTTAGTATCTAACAAGATTATGCACTTATGCTACAGGATGCAGGTCGCTTTCAAACGGTCGATGCGATGTTGGAATATTGTGGGAGGCATAATATATGCATGTTCAGCACAGCAGTCATCTTGTTGCTAATGTTAAGATGATAATACCTATCTATCTTCCTTATTAATCTTATAAATGCGGAAGTTTGTGACTTTCTGTGTATGTTTGATACTCAATCACGTCTTTTGACATGCTGAAAGGGTCGGTATGAAATTTGGAACAGGGATAGATTAAAGTCTGGAATCTGGTGGAATGCATGAACGGATGAATGGACGAAGTCGCTGGCATAAGCTAGTTTGTATATAAATAACAATACATTTGTATGCATGATGCAATACAATTATGGTGTCTTTGTTACATTCGAAATTGTTTTACTGAAATATATCTTCATATTGACGGATGTGTATTAAATACAATTTTATTATTACTTATCTAATGAACTTTGAACAAGCGATATTATGATTTGTTTCCGATGGGAGATTGCATGTTGTTTTTCCAATGTATAACTACCTTGTGTGCCGTTATCTTTAAATTAAATGCTATTTTTTATGCTTTGTAAATGATAGCAATGGCAGGGTTCGATAACATTGTGGTATTTGCATAATTTATGCAGTAGCTATGTAATTTCAAAAATGACATTGATTTTGTGTCAGAAATATTTTGTTGGTTGTTTAAAATACAGTTTATTTATGTATTAAAATAGAATAAGATGCATATGTGTATGTATTTCCGAACCGATACGACCTTCAAACCTTCAAGAAAAGAGCGTACTCCTTTCTAAAAGGCCGGCAACGCACCTGTAACTCCTCTGGTGTTGCGGGTAACTCGTTTGCTCGTTTGCCACCAATACCATAAAAAAATATATACACAATATTCCTCAAATCAAACAGCTTTACAGCATTTAAAGTTTTTCGTCGAATTACAAATATTTGCCAAATTGTTCTATCCGGCCGTCTAGAATCCGATTCGCCACGTCTCACAGGTCAGCGACTCTGGTTTATGGCCATAAACTGCCGGCTAGTTTTTCTACGTGACATAATTACATATCATCGGTTTCTTGTGAAACGAAATGTGCTCTTAATTGCATGTTATTGTGATTCGAAATTGCTTATTAGTGTATTGCATGTGGGTATTGATGTTACGGTATATTTATTATAGTAATTGCTTTTATATTTTTATTTATATCCAATTAATATGTTACTTCTTAGGTACTGTCTATCCAACTTGTCTTAATAGCAAAATTGTAATATAAACTTTTAAACTGACATGGTCACTAACACTATCATTAGAACTTGAGACGGGATATTTACCATGTTTATAAGTTTTTGTGAGTTTCCGATATTTCGGCATTGTCGCAAGAGCCATGATCACGGTTGAACTCATCGGAGATCAGTAAAATTGATAGCAAAATTGTAGTATTTAAAGTCGTCTCATTGTTATTAGCCCGCAGACCGCAGTCAGATTTGAATAAGGCAGTTTGCAGTTTGTTCCACATTGGATTGCCTGAATCCCCGCCGCAAATTAGGAGTCACCGTTAGATACTAATAGTACATCAGGAACGTCTGTTACCATGTCGATAAAATAAAATTTTCGAAGGCACACTCTAATCTTAATACCTCTACATATCAGTAATTAGTAGGTACCTACCTACCTTTCTCCTAGATAACCTCTAGCGTATCTTTGTACGTACCTGTTTAAGTACAAACACAGCATAACAACCTACTCCAATCTCTTACAGAATTTTAATTAATTTTAGATTTTAATCCTTCAATGATAAAGTTAGAAATCTATTGATTGATAGTTATACGTTGATGTGCTGTCCACACCTTCATTATCACGGTAGCAACTGAATAGGATCTGACAAGAATCAATATCAAATATCTATAGGATTAATATTTTTTTTATCTCGTTTATTAAGTCGTGGAGGTAATGACATAGATCGATCGCCGGACGCGAATTTATGTAACGATAATACTTTAAGTGCATGTGATAGCAAAATACCTAGATTGTAGTACAATACCTATTTAGGAACTCTATTTTTTTAATTAATTGTTTCGGATGTTGTCACACCTGGTTTGTAAACGTCAAGAGTCAATTTTCACGCTACACTATTATTCATGAAAATTGTAAAAACAGTAGATAGACCGGGATAAATTTAAAAACTCGGATCGGCTTCTGAGAGACGTGCAGTAGTATCTTCTACTAAATTTCTTGGTGACCTAACAGCGATCTCCGAGATCTAATCTACCATTTACCATTAGTGTTGCACGATGCTATGTCTCTGCATTGTTCTCATATATATGCACATTTATTGATTGGAAAAATGCATCAGAGATATTGTAAGCATATGTATTTTTTAAAAGAAAAACTAATAGAGATTTTTGTTCGCTTTTTCCACTCCTTTGTCTATTTTTGCATTTATCAATGTTTATAGAAGATTAAAACGAAATGTCTTTAGAGGAGACAGCGGATACACGACAGCGTACCGCATGCCGTCGTAGCTATATCTCGTCACACTGACAGCTGTGTTTACTACACGGATGTCAGTGACGACGCGATCAGCAAAATCATCAGACGAGCGGTGGGTGAGAGTGAGCAGGGGATTCGGGACTACAATCTGAAAATGGCCATCAGGAATAGGGACGCGACGGTTATCGGCGCTCTTTTGGGCGGGGAGGGCTCGTTTAGGGCTTGAGTTCTGTTGCTGGGACGATGACGTTGCCGTTTTTTATTAAAAACTGTATTAATGTCGTGTTATTGCACTCACTATGAGTGTAATAACATAAAATTAGGGTAAAAACGATTACATTAACATAACTACTTTGTGTGTGTTTGTTGCAAATGTATGTATAAGTAAAATCCGTAATAATAATTATTGTAGATGTAAATGTATTTATAAGATTGATGACAAATTGCGCTGGCACTGCTGGAATCGACTCACTGCCGCGTGAGCGGAGACGTCATGCATTCCTAAATGCTCTACAGTCGGTGGCGCTGTGGGCTGGGTCGCTCCGTTCCCTACATAATGGTCGATCGGACCGATTGCTGGCCCACAAGTCATGCTCGTGAACGGGTGCCTTCTGCTGGAGCAGGTCGGCTCACTCACCGTGCTGGTGGGTTGGTCCTGCAGGTCCAGTGTAATGCAAGTTATGTAATAGGATCCTATGTATTATATAAGAATAGTTGTATTGTAATATTTGTGGTTGTAGTAGCATGTAATCCTTTTCGTAATAAGTTCTAGTTTTTGTAAATTATAACTAATTGTATATTTGTATAACAAGGGCACGGACTCGAGTCCGTGGAGATTAATTTATATAATATATATAAAAAAAAAAAATGTCCTTTGTTATTGTTTTCGAAATTGTTTTGTTTATAACATACTTAATAGGTTTAGCTTCATGATTACGTCTATATTTCATGATAATGTATCTGATAAAGGGCTGTAACCTCTAAGTCTATAGTCTACATCCTTTATGTATTTATACGTTCTTTGTTTTGAGACTATAAAGAAGAAGTGTTTATGTGTAACGAAAAATATTTTAGGCTCACCCCCTATTACATGGGAGTTATAACACAAATGGTGAAAAGTAGGTGTACATTGTATAGCGACATTACGTGCCGTAATGTGCACCTCTACCTACCTCTGCCTAACACCTTCGGGGATAAAAATGCGTGACATTGTTGACGTTGTGACGAAAAATATATATTTTTTAAATGATTCAGATGTCCTATGCTGCTTTTTTTATCTCGCTATCCCTTCGTCATTAAGACCTATTCTAATAAAACTTTCCAAATAGGTGAAGCCGCAGCTAGAAATATAGTTTTAAATAAACTAGAGAAGCACCTTGAGGCATCGTCTTTGATAGTTAAATACCAATCGGGTCGCGTCTCTAGTATTCACGACACGTTCGGCCGCCGGGAGTACCGTAAGGTTGGTATTACGTTTGTAAATTACAAACTGTGATACATATATAGGTACTCGGTTCCAGTATATAATATGTGCAAGCCCGCTCGTCAAGTTACCCTGTACTGATCAATTAAAATTTCGACTTTATTTATTTTGTTGTTAAGTCGAAAATCTGTTGAGGAAGTGTAACATTAGTATATTATATTATAGGCATGATATAGATATTCGAAGGTGGGATTTAAAGGGAAAACGTAAGGAATTCTGTTTGTGCTAGATACAATGTAAGATCCTCTTTCGATTTTCGCTATAGGTTCGCTATTCAATTGCAAAACTAAGTGTTAAGGGTATATTATGAACCTGGAGCTGCGGACTGCCTAGCGGGTTACCGGGGCTCCGAATCGGAAAGTAGGAGTAGGAACGGGGTAGTTTTTAGTCAATATGAGTCTTACACTCGCCTCACCCAAGGCGGGAGAAGTAATTAGATGACTATCACCCTTAAAAAAATTGGATATACATATTATGAAAAAGAAAGAATAACAAGATAAATATCCTGTCTCAAGTTCTAATGATAATGTTAGTGACCATGTCACTTTAAAAACTTATAGAAGAAAAGGTCTTCAGGAAACATATATTATATTCTTATGTAATATAATACAATATCAGCATAATATCTAACACAACATACATAGATTGACGTAAGTATGCGAGGTAATTGCTTTGCGAGACGTTCTTGCAACCGCATATAACATAATATTGAGTTCAAGTACATTTCATATATGTACTATATTGTTATGTCATATAATTTCAGAGCGATGCGCTTAATAATATACATTGTTTTGTAATCTAATCGTTTTAAGTGTTATTCTTTTGAAATTAGAGGCTATTAGCCTGGTATTTGATTTTGCAAAAATCTCGTGTGTTTTACAATGGTAGTAATGTAATTGGCGAAAAGTGGGTGCTAAGTTTTGTGTGTGGAGGTTTGCGTTCTTCAGGGTATAATAACAGTAGTGCTGTGTCTTCGAACGAACATAAGGGTTTTTGGCAAAAGGGGTGTTGTTTTTAAAACGGAACTTACTGTTAACATTAACTGCAAAAAGGTAATCTGAATTTATCAGTAGTTAAATTCAGACAGTTACATACAAAACACGTTCTTCTAATACGTTTAGATCCAAACTGTCCAAACATAAGACCACCACCTCCTATGATCCTTAACTCTTCAGCTTCCTTCACATTCATGCATCTCCGGAGCTGTGGGTTACCAGGTCTCCGGCTCGAATAGCAGGAGTAGGAACGGGGTGGATTTTAGTCAGTAAAAGTCTATCCACTTTTTCGCTTCGCCCAGAGCAAGAGAAGCCATTGAATGATTTTCCCCCGTTAAAAAAACCATGCATCTGAGCAATACTAATAAAAAATATTCATAAACGCAATGAACAGTAGAGAATGCTTATTTGTATAGTTTTTGCGAGATGTATGGAGCATCTATGAATAATTCTATTACCGTTACGGCCCCGCCCACTTTGCGCGCGATTTCGTACGTTGACCCCCTCAACACATGTGCAAAGGGTTATTTGCACAATTTACTTGTTTATAACCACGAAGATATATGTCTTTGGCTGTTTGGCTATTTACGCCTCTCTTTGCTTTGTATTTTATTAAGCAGATGTCTGAATTTCCCGAAGAATTTGGCTTTTTTCTCAGTTCTTCCATGCTATTTTAGTGAATGCTCAAACTAACAAAATTCGTGTTCTATGAAAATCTTCGAGTTACCTAGACTATAATGTTTCCAGACCATAACCTATTATAAAACTTGCCCATATTTGTTCAAATTTTTGCGGATTACGTGACAGCACTCACAAATATCCGCACAAAAATCTTATCATATTTGCTCAGAATCTACTAGTAAAGTGACATAGTACAATAATTACATAACCGAAATACTTCCGATAACGGTGCCCTTGACACTCATATCAAACCAACGGCCTAATTGGACGGATCAACCGAGCAGACATGTGTCAAAATCAATCCAGTAGTTTAAGAGGTGCGAGGGGGACTCCGGAAACACACAGACATACACACACATTGTGAATACCGTTTTACATTTGTATGGCTAGTTGAATACTAGGTCTTGGGTTTATTTCCCTAGTTAAACAATGTATTGGATATTGAGTATATCTTTATTATATAAAAATAAGTCGGGTTTTCCTTCCTGACGCTATAACTCCAGAACGCACGAACCGATTTGCACGGTTTTGCATTCGTTGGAAAGATTTCGCGAGGTTTATAGCAAAGGAAAGGGTCAAGAGAAAAGCAGGCAAACAGGGAAAATCATTGGTGACGGAAACAAACGGAGTTCGTCGATTTTGCTAGTTGGTAATAAAATAATAGAATTGATTCTAAAATTACACATTATTAATAAGTGGTGTCGGTTTATGTAAATATTTTGTACTATTGTCAAATTATTGTACTATTTAAAGCACAATTCTACCTATCCCTTAGTAGAATAGCAGACGTAATATTATTACCTACGGTATTCACACACATATATTTATTTTAATACCATCAAACATTCGATCTTCGAACCGTAATTACACACATACTTTAATTTTCTCAAGTCGGTACAAAAAACATACCACAAAAATTTACCGACAGGTTTTGCGGTATTTTTAACCGAGGTACAACACCTGTTAACTCGGTCCCCAATTAAGGACATGTGTAGGGATGGTCTGGGTGTCCTCAAAAAGCAAGATTCCATGACCTGGAGACATAATGTCAGTCATCACATCACCGACATTCGCAAGGTTGACGGGGATTTCGTCAGAATGTGTATTTTGTTTATTTATTATTTAAATCTATTTACAGCTTATTGTAATATTCAACTAAAAGTAAAGCAAGTACTAACGTAATATTGTTTGTGTAATAAACAATTATCTTTGTATAGTAAGTAATACTAATGTAACTAAAATTACGGTTTATTAAGTTAACTATGTTATTCGAGAATAAGAGTCCCGGTGCGGCTTGAAATTAGTAGAACTTTCCTCGAATAGTACACGTGAGTAAGCTGTGACTTTAATTAAACCAATCAAATATAATTAAATAGAATTGATTTCGTGATCCACTGACAGGCTTTCTCACATTGCTGTTATATTAAAATGAAATAAGAAACCGACTTTAATGGCTATTGAGTACGCGAATTATATTGAGTAGTAAAACGAACAAAAACTAAACTATTGCGTGTTCTATGAAGGATGTGTTTCCGTGTAAAACAAAGATTTGAGTCAAACAAGATGTTTCCTTAGCAAAGTATTGTTTGCTTACCTTGCTTTGGTCCTTCGACGTGATATTTAACCAAATACAATAAAGAGTAACAATAACATCATCTTTTAGTATTGCTTAAATTGTAGAGAATTTGATAGAATAGTTTCTCAATAGATTTACTCCCTATTATAACTGATGCGAGAGGTGTTGCATGTATACCAAGATATACTGCATACTCGAGTTGCGCATCTTCCTCGCACAGCTACATAACGTAGTATCAGTGGAAACGGTCACATAGTTTCACAACTTCGCTATTACATCTTCGTAACCTAGCTATATAGCACATCTCTAGTGGAAAAGCACACTTAATATATTATTATGTTAAGTCTCACGTCAGACTGTAATAATTTTTATTTTATTAATACCCCAATTTGGTCCTTCGAACCTTTAAAAACTCTTAAAAGGCACCGGATGTCCTGCCAACCAGATTTGGCTTGGTACGTATTTAAAAAAGTACGATGACCAGTGCAAATATAAATATGCTTATTCACAAATACATTGTACCTTATGAGCAGCAAAACAAAATATTTTTAAGATGCCTGTACATAAATAGCACCTTTATTTTGCTAAGAGGGCTGACTAAAGATCGACTTTTCTCGAGATCGAGAGTCACATTTTGAACAGCCTCCAAAAATAAGGTTCTCTGTTTGACCTATATGTATGTACTATGTATGTATGTTAGTGCGCGATTACTTCGCCTTTGGCTACACCGATTTTCAGGCGGTTTTGTATTTTTCAGACTTAGGAGAAGGTTATAATAAAAAAATGGAAACGATATAGAAAATTGAAGGCGATTCCTTTAAAAAAAAAGTGTCTTATTGAGTTCTAGATCAACGAGACAGTAAATATTTTGACTATTTCAGATTATTATGTATGTCCAATTACTTAGCATTCCATAATTATTTGCTTGCAAAATTCTTAACATACAAACATATTATGTATTTGCGATTTTCATTATGTTACACAATGAAATATGAAGTTTGAACCTATTTATCGATCAGAGGATGTTCTCAAGGGTATATAAATATATGGTTATAAAGTCCATTATTTTTATATCAACCCAGTGATAAGAAGCTGCAAATTATGTACTAATTAAAATATTATTATAACTAGTGGTCGCCTAGTGGCCGAAATTCGACCATATATGATTTAATTTACAATACCACTTAACGTGCGTTGAAGGATAATTTTTATTTAATTCAAACTCTTTTATAAAACTCTTCATATGAGACGTGAGAATATCATCGCAATGTCTATCGATTGTGACGTTTTGTCAAATACGATCAGATACTATGCATGTGTGTGTAATGTTTTATTTATTGATTTAATGTACTTTATAAGCATTATTTTTGAAAAATATTAGCGCTATGCACTTCTCCTACACATAAACTATAAGTGTACCAAATTTTATGCTCCTACGTCCGCGCAATTATCGTAAAAAGTGGTCCAAAGTTTTTGCATCACGTATTAATATATAGATGTAATTGATTAAATTGACATACTATCTACCTACTCCCACGCGGTTTCACTCTGCCCGGCTCCTACTGGCCGTAGCGTAATGTTTTGTAGCCTATAGCCTTCCTGATAAATGGACTATCCAACACAAAAATATTTTTTTCAAATCTCACCAGTAGTTCCAGAAATATTAGCGTTCAAACCAACAAACTCAGCTTTATGAAATACAAAAATATAGTATATGATTTGTTATTTAAGTGATCTTCAAATGATATTTAGTTATGTAATTTACGGAGCATAACATCTTTTGTGATGCAGGATTGCAAGTTTATCTACTTATCTAGGCTATGGTGATCGCTTACCATCAAGTGACATGTAGGCTGTATTGCTTTGCTTACATTAATCTAGAATATCTAGATTGATCTACATAGGTTTTTGACAGGTATTCAATAGACCTAAAGGCAAAACTCAATCTTTATACATGATCAGATCAGTTGAATTCAGTTTTAAGCCTGCGGTGACCGTTTCTCACTTGCCATTAGCCCTGTGGGCTTTGACTTTGATTTGCGAATGGCAAATCTTTAACATCACTCGGGTAGCTCGATATACTAGCGTCTGAAAAAAAGATTACAGTATTTCATCGTATACAGCGTTTGTTACATAAAAATACGAAAAGTGAACATTGCCGTGTCGATTACATAATGCACCAGTTGTATTGTACGGTAGCTGTGTAGCTAATGCTGTAACAAGTCTAGGTCATGTTTTATTTTCAAAGAATTTTTGTTATTTTACCGGTAAAAGTATCATCATATTTACACTGACTGACTGACTGACCGACTGTCTCATAAGAATGCGGAGATTGGGGAGTTTAAATATTGAAACATTCTTAGTAAACATATATTTTACTTCTTAATTAAATATCGCTTAGTTTTCTCAAGCAATGCGGGGATATTAACCCAGTTTTCTTCTTTTTGCATTTCTTGTTGTATTGATCTTAGTCTCGAGGCGACTGAAACCATATGAAAATAATAAAAAAAAATTACTTAATCTCATTAAAACTCGAAAACGGCTCGACCGATTTGACTAATTTTTAGAAAGATTTATGGAAGTCCAGAGAAAGTGTAAAAGGTGAGAAAAACATGTATGAAGCGGTACGAAGTTTGCCTGGTCAGCTAGTTTCCACATAACTATAAAACATTACATTATTCAACAAACGTCAAAGTTTAATGTCAACAAAATAAACAAGGAAAGAAAACTGCAACGCTCAACAAATATTTCTAATGTTTGTAAACACTGATAAAATATGTCTATCTATCTATTAATTAAAATCCAAAGATATGGCGTAGCGTCAGTTATGACCTAATGTCAAGTTATTTTCCCTGCTAACGTCGGGACTTGAACCTAGAACTCACGTTTCGATTGACGTTCTTCTGATAACGAACACACATCACATGTTTGAGGGTTGGTGTGTTTATCAAATGACGTACGGAAAAACGCATACTTCACGGATTAGGAAATGGGGATTATAAACTGTAGGCTTTTTAAACCGCATTCAATATATAAAATACTAGCAAACCGGCAAAATTATTTTCCCTGCTTTTCTGCTTTTCTCTTGAATTTTTCCTGAATTTTCTTTGCAAAACCGTGGAAATCGGTTTGTAAGTTCAGAGTTATAGCGTCAGGAAGAAAAACTCGATTTATTTTTATATTATAGACGATACCTAAAGTTGCTTTTTAGAGTGTAAATATCATTTGTGTTGCGAAGATACTATTAGAACGAATAGGTATTCCTTGTATAACACTAAAATAAATAAAAAAGCGGAAGTTTAAAAGGAAAATACATGTTTTTACTATGCAATGAATTTAAGTAGAATAAGATATATAGGTAGGTCGTGGCCTCGATTTTACATGCAGAATAATTCGGATCTAAAACTTAAAGTACATAAACAAACACATGAGTCAGTCGATCTTTTGTCGAAAAATTGGTTCAGTAGTTTTTGAGTTTATCATGTTCAAACAAACACACGCATCGATGTAGACGCTTTCCTGTGGTTTCACCCGCGTTCTCAAGTCTTAATCATTTTCTGCCCTATTCTTATTCTTCAATAAATAAACACAAATATTTTAACAAATCAATCCAGTAGTTCTTGATAATAGCGCGTTAAACACACATACAACAGATTCATAACATTTTAGTCCACATTAGCGATAACAGAAACCAATAAATAAAACATAAATAGAACTAATAATCACGTTTTAATTATTTAATGCATTTTCTTATCCAGTTTAAAGCGATGCACGTTTTACCTAACAGCTGTGTGAGACAGGTGTAAGTTCATAAGTTATCGTGATATTGTACAAGGTCGGTTCACGGTCATAGCTATGTCTTATCTGTATGCTGTACAGAAACCTCATGAAGGTTCCTTATCAAGCCGTCGTAGCTCTCAATTTTCCGTCTTCGAGGTTCCTTGGACTATTTCGAGGTCTTAGGATTTTCCTATTGTTTGAGGATGCGTGCTGTGCTGATGATGTTCTTTTTTTATTTTAACAATGTGATGCTTCTTGTATTTTTTGTTATTTGGATTGGGAGTAGAAAGGTCTTGCAGGCACTGATTTTTCCGGAGCTGTGGACTATCTAGCGGGTTTATCGGGCCAAAAGCAAGAGTAGGAACGGTTGGTTTTTAGTCAGAGTAAGAGTCTGGCGCTCCCTTTCGCCTCGCCCAATGCGGAAGAAGTAGGTAATTGGATGATTTTTCCCTCTCAAAAACAAGGCACAGGTTTTCAATTACTTAGGCAATGTCAGCAATGTTTTGTGATTATTATATTAGATTAAATTTTGTATCCACATTCTCTAATATTGACACAAGAAATAAAGAATTCTTAAAAATGCTCAGAAATATCAGGTAATAATTAAGATCTGTAAATCCAAAAGTCCATTTCCTAGTTGTATCAGGTCTTGGTATACATTCACTACACAGGAAGCAGTTGAAGCAACACGAAGTATTTATTGTAAACGTGTGAAATGTCGAGGATGACTTCACTATGTTAATAAAGTATGAGATGCACCTCCCAACAATGATGTTATGGATAAAACGTACAATAAGCATGTCACATATTTACACATGCAAATTGTACCACCTCCATACTTTGTCAAGGTGCTCACTTCACACATTTTTGCAATATTACTAAAATATTTCATCATATTATTTCTTCGGAATTAGAAACAATCAAAATCTAAGAGACACGTGTACTATAACGTGGTTATCATCGTATAGACTTGTATTTTTAATACTATTGCTACCTGTTGTTACTGGCTTCCTCATAAATAATGAATAACAGTTGAGTCATTGCAAGATGTTGAACTACTGAGATAACCTTTGATATTCTTCTACTAGCAGATGACCGAATACCTTACATAAAAGTAACAGATAACAGAAGTATGGCAACTAGCTAACAATGTTCATTCATTCATCGTTGATCAATCGCCTCTTTAAAATGGCCGCTTTATATTCCAAATTTAAACACAAAGCGGCGGACGCGAGTGGCGTGACACCGCCGCGGCCAACCGGCGCGCGGCGCCCGCGCGGCTAGTGCGTCGACCTCTCCCTCCGATACGATTAAACAATCGATGCATTATCGATACTCAATGAAGACGTCTTGTATTCGATTATTCGAAATTCCGCGGCTTTGAACACCTTATCTGTTTATCCGATAAAATAAATGACATATTTGCCTCTCGAAGTACACTACACTACACAATGGAATATCATTTAGCTATTCCATTGTAAGTGCACGCGCACTTGATGAATGTTGCTTCTTATAAAATGAAATAGTCAAGTTCATTTGATAAGTTGTGTTTATAAACAAAATTGTTTGAAAAAAAGAACAAATTGGTGAAAGTTGGAATTCAAATAAGATTATGTCTGATCAAAGATATCGATCATTCTTCTAGAAGTAAAATTGGGGTAAGAAGAAAGCATCTATTTAAAAAAATACAGAAAAGTACATGTGACCCATTTCTACTCGTTTTTTCACTTCAAGTTGAAAAAAGAAGTCAGGACTTGAGCTTGCTTATTGTAATTGGGATTTGTGTTCAATTTATATCTTTAATGATGAATTCCGATGCACGCTCTGATTGGTTGGTTTATTCGAGCCGGCCAATCAAAGCGCGCTCTCGTTTCGGTTACTTTAAACGTAAAGCAAACTCGTACTAAGGGTACAGGTAAGGTCCTTAACTTAAAAATTCCCAATAGTTTTATACATTAACAAATTTTCTTCTTAGTAGAAAAAACAGGAGATGTTGTTTTATTCATACACACACATTTATCTACACACGTGTAACTGTGACTTGTCTCGCTCTCTATTTATGTCCGCGATAAACTATTTGCGTTGCCCTACCACTTCATCTTCGACAATAAAATTAATCTTGATATTTTTCTTACAATCATACTAATATTATAAATGCGAATGTTTGAATGGAAGTAGATATGTATGTTTGTTACTCATTTCACGAAAACAAACGACTAGCACGGAGTCTAGAATTGTGGCCAGTATATGGCAATAGGCTCACCCCCTATTACATAAGGACTTATAACACAATCAGTAAAAAGTGGGTGTACGTTTTACAGTGGCATTAAGTGCCGTAATGTGCAGGTGCACTCTGTTTCCCCATCGGAGAAAAACGTGTGCCCTTGCATATATAGATTATAGTTTTGAATAACATAAGGGATAATTTTTATCCCAGAACGCGGGCAAAGCAAGCTGGTATTGCTATAACTGTTTATGACTGTGTTTTCATATTTGTAATTTAATTACGCTGTAAATATGGTACAGTTTCGGATAAAATTTGGCACACAGAGATTATAGTCTCGAATAACAGACACATAAATGCTTTTACCTAGCAAAATTCACGATTCTAACGACAATAATTCTCACACGAATGAAATTGCCGGCTAGCAGCTAGCATGACCAATTGCCTTGTCAGAAATTTAATTTCCGAATCTAATCATAAGGATTTACACTTTAATAACCACCTGTAATATTGTTAATTTATAAGCAAATAGGCTTTTCATATACAATCTACATAATTTATTTATTTATTTATACTTCATCACAAAAAAAACAGTGAATGGCGGACTTAATGCCTTAAGGCATTCTCTAACAGTCAACCATAGGGTAGTGCAGAGAAATGAAGCGGATTGATGCGAAGCCAAAACATGGTACAAAAGAATAAATATAAGAATACAATATACAATATATACAATACATATACATATATAATACATATTATATACATATACATACACATAATACAATATATATCTACTGCTAAACGACTACATATACTGCATAAATAAAAATACACATAATGAAGAAATAAGTTTCCTCAATTGTTTTGCGACTGCCAATCCTTAAATATATGCTCGCGGATTTTAAATTTAAAGGAACTGCGATTTTTTGCCACTCTGATCTCCTTGGGGAGCGCATTCCACAGAAGAACAGCTTGAATGAAAAAAGAAGAGTGAAGGAAGTCAGTGCGATGAGAGACACACTGGAGGTGTCGATTTTGAGACGAACGAAGAAATTTAGTGTGGTTAGCGCAAGAATATTGGAAGTAAGAAGCAAGGTAATTAGGCGAAGAAGGAGAGTCAAGGTAAGAGAATAAAGTGGTCAATGCCCTCTGCTGCCTGCGCAAGCGTATGGGCAGCCACTTTAGTTGCAGTCTATGTGCAGAAACATGATCATATTTACGTAAGTTGAAAACGAATCGAATGCAGTTATTTAGAAGTCGGTCCAGTTTGTTGAGCAGATCTGCATTCAGGTCGTAGTAACAGACATCAGCGTAATCAATAATGGGGAAAATCAAGCTCTGCACCAGCTGTGCCTTTACGGAGGATGGAAGGAAATTCCTCAAACGGTACAGCGCCCTCAATGACCCAGTAACTTTCTGGCAAACACTAGTAACCTGTGCACGCTAGCTCAATGTGCTATCAATAATTAAGCCCAAGTCCTTGACGTCCTGACTGTATGGGATAGTCACACCATTATAGGAGATGGGAGGCAGTGTCGCACCGTCAATCAATCTGAGGCTCCAAGAGCTTCCTATAATTATGGCTTGGCACTTGTTTGGATTGACAGCTATGCCGAACCTGTTTGACCAACTTCGAACAGCTGCCAAGTCACCATTAAGTCTGCTGATAGCATCAGGTAGCTCGTCCACCCCAGATTGACGGTACAACTGCAAGTCGTCCGCATACAAATGGTACGCACACTGAAGTTCAGGAGTAATGAGGTTAATAAAAATGGAGAAAAGAAGTGGAGAAAGAATGCCGCCCTGAGGAACGCCTGCCGTCAGATCACACCAGCCAGAGAAATTATCATCATGCTGGACTGACTGCTGACGCCCCCGAAGATATGAAGAGAACCATTCCAATGAATCGCCGGAGATCGCAAGATGGGACAGGATTGCCGAAAGGATATCGTGACTGACCATATTAAAAGCGTTGGAAAAATCTACCAATACCAAGACTGTCACTTTGGTATCCTCCATGCCAGCCCTAACATCGCCAGTCACTTTAAGGAGGGAGGTTACAGTGCTGTGGCCCGGTCGAAAACCAGATTGCAACGGGCTTATTAGACTGTGCTTGTAAACAAAATGGGATAGTTGTTTATGGACACAGGCCTCCAGCACCTTGGACAGGAAGGGAAGGATTGAGATAGGACGGAAATGGGTTGGTAGGGTGGGATTACTAACCTTAGGTAGCGGTCGGACAAAGGCCCTGCGCCACACTGCTGGAAATACACCGGAGAACAAGGAGAAGTTCATTATGTGGGTAATCGGTGATAGGATGTGGTCAAGGATATTTAGGATCATATCTCGGGATATAGAGTCGCAACCCACAGCCCTTGATTTAATGGAAAGGATGATCTTACGAATCTCCGTCTCATCAACTGGAATGAAACAGAAATTATTTATATTAGGACGCGTCAGACCATTGATAAACGACAAGGTGTTTTGTTTGGTAAGATGATCTAGGGTTGTAACAGTGGAGAAATGTTGGTTAAGGTCATCTAAACCAATTGAGATAGGAAGGTCTGAATTTTGCTGTTTACCAATACCTAGAGACCGGAAGAATTTCCAGATATTGGCAGAAGAAGAACAAGAAATATTATTGAGAATATGACGGCGCTTAGCGTTGCGCACCATCTGATTGCATCTGTTTCTCGCAGCTTTAAAAGCATCCCAATTCTCCTCAGTGCGATTCCTCTTATGCCTGCGAAATGCACGGTCCCTTCGACGCATCGCCATCTGCACCCCCCTGGTCATCCAAGGCGCCGGCGGACGCCGAACTTTTATCCTTCGGATGGGTGCATGGCGGTCATACAGACCAATGATGGATGCATTAAGGACCGCGACCTTATCATCAATCGTATCTGCCTCCAAAAGCGGCCCCCAGTCAAGCACCGCCGCATCATCCCGAAGTTTCTCCCCATCCATCCCCGCAAAACAGCGCCTATACAGAACCTTAGGTTTCTCCTTGGGTGGTTTGAGGGCATATGATAGGTAGATGAGGTCGTGATGGGAAAAACCGGGAGCGTCATGCTGACCATGGAAGGGAACCAAGGAAGGATTTGAGGTAAGAATGAGATCGAGCCAGGAGTCATCAGCAACAGAGTTGTGATGAGTGGCATTCAATGGTAAGATGTGAAGACTCGCTGACTCGATCACATGAAGGAGCTTTTGGATCGTGAGGAGTTGGGAAGAAGGAGATCTGTATTAAAATCCCCCATGATCACGTAATGTTCGTACTCAGAACCCACGGATTCTAGAACTGATTCGAATTCAGTGAAGTAATCATTAGTTGGAGGGCAATAAATAACTCCTAGGACCATTTTAACCCCCCGGACACAAACCTCTAGAAATAAATATTCAGCAGAAGAATTTGGAGAGGAAGTCAAGAGTATTTTATGAGGAAAATTACTGCGAAGGTATATAGCTACACCACCACCCCGTCTTACAATCCGGTCATTACGAAGAAGAACGTAACCAGTAAGGGGGTAAGTGGTCGACAGAAGTTGAGGTTTGAGCCAGGTTTCGGAAATCAGAATGGCATGAACATTACCTTTATTAAAAGCGTCAAAGAGTTCAGAGTAATGACTGGGAACACTCTGTGCGTTTATGTGGCAAACATTGAAAAATCCACAGTTCCTATTAGAAAATGAGCGATCTATAAAGGTTGCAAGGGTATCACCCAGCGAGCAAAAACTATCACTGCTAGAGGCATCATCACTAGCGGAAACAAAAGAATCAGTGTCTGACATAAATAAAAAAATATGTGTATATATAAGAATATGCTAATATATATAAATTATACAATACTTTTAATATTAAATATAAATAGAATAATATTAAAAATAATTTTAATTCTACTCAAACTATCCGTAGCAACTGGTAACCCTGCACCACCCGCCAGCCAACAACAACAGAGTAAAACAAAAGAAAACAGAAACAATAAAAACAAAACGAAAAGAAACATCCACTAATCAACAAATAGTTCTAAAAGAGAAACAATTTGTAAGCAAAGCCGCAACAAAACACACATTTTATACAAAAAAAAAGTATTGAAAAAACAACAAAAATCATAATATACATAACAAAACGCAAGTAATGTAAGGCAAGGCATTATAACTACAAAAACGTCATCCGTCAAATGTCATCCATTAAATTAATGTCACCCGCTGACCTGTCACTAGGCTCATAAAACAAACGTGATATGTTATCTTACATTAACGATTATAAAATTAACATGATTAGTATAATATTTCATAGTGAGGGTAAAACAAGAACAAAAAAAAATGTAACAAAATTATTAATCGAGTGAACAAAGAGATTATGGATATCATTAACAAAAAGTGGCGGTATAGTGTAAATATTTATGTGAATAATAATATGAAAGTTAATCTACCTGTAACTGATCAATATTTGAGGCCATGGGTAACAAAGGGATTAAAAAGGAGTCACAACAATCGACGGAATAAGCACTTAAGTAAGTACACAAGTGTCTTTGCTTTGAGTTTGATAAAGCTGCGTGTTGGTACTTATCTGCCTGTCTTTTTCAGGTTTTCGCCAGCCTCCTTCGCGTCCCGCCTGGCCCCGGATGGATGGATGGATGTGCCTTGTGTCCTTGGGTGCTTTGCCAGCAGAGGACTCAGCTCACCCATTGTTGTGACCCTGCACCTGCTCCCGTCAGAGGCCTTGATGACGATGACGCCATCCTGAGTCCAGACCGACCGCATACCAAAATGCTGACGCGCCTGCACGAAGATAGCCTGCCTTTCCCTCGTCAGGAACTCTCGGATGGCAATCTTGGTCCCTTTCAGACGAGTTTTGGCCCGCCACACTGAAGATTTAATGTCCACACTGGCGAATCGGACAAGAATAGGCCGGTGGTGGTCAGCACTAGCCTGGCCCAGTCTGTGTGAGGCCCTTATGGATGTTGTGGTGAGATTGCAGCCAAGTTTTTGGTTGATGAGCCCGAGCACTGATTCAGTTGTGTTTTCATTTTCACTTTCAGGTATGCCCTGGACAATCAACGCCTTGCGACGGCTCCTTGTCGCAAGCTCATCTATTTGTCTGGAGCATTCAGACATCTGACCTCGCAGGAGCTTCAGCACACCGAAGATGAGTTCCCTAAATGTACGGAACTCTTCTGCCACCTTGGCGATGGTGTCCTTGCTGGGGCCGGCTGCCTGGATCTGAGCCTGGAGTGCTTCCATCTGCTTCGTGACCAGGTCCTGCAAGGGCGCGAACTTCTCCTCCAAGGATTTCTGTGTTGACCGGACTTCAGCTATTTCCGACATTTTTCTTAAAAGTGCAGTGATTTTGTGATTTGAATAAATTTCGTTGATGTGCTGGCAGGTGGTGTGCCAAGTTTGTTTTATTTACTCAGGGTCACGACTACCGTAAGTACTGACTAATATTTATTAAAATAATAATTTTAAATTTAGTGGTTAATTTCCAAAATTAATAAAATTATTAATTAATTAAAATAACAAAATGTATGTGCTTTCACTAGCAAATCGAATCCGCGAATCCACATAATATGTATGTAACTATGTATAATATGCTTTGGTCGTAGTAAGACACCATATTATACATATTAAAGCAGTGGTTCTCAACCGCTGGTCCGTGGACCACTAGTGGTCCGCAGAAGACTAAAATATTGTCCGCGAAATTAAAAAATACACACAAGACTACACCTCTGTCCAATAAATACTACAGTTAATGCTCGAATTAAACTAATATCAATGGAGACAATCAAAAGGCAATTGATTTCAATAATCCAAAAGTCATTACTATTATGTGAGTGAATGGAAAAATCAGAGTGTAGGACCACATGAAAAATTAATAGTAGTAGTGTTCCTTTACATATCAAGAGTTATAAAAGCGGTCCTTAACCAGTAAAATGTTTGGGAACCCCTGCTTTAAAGAAGTCAAAGTCATAGCATTTATTTCAATTAATCCTAAATTAAGCACTTTTGAAACGTTAAAGAGTATTATAAAATACTTAGCGTATAAAATTTTTCGCAAAACTCTTGTCAATGTCATGATCACCGTCTTCTCAGCTACGAGGCTGAGTGTTTAGACTGTCTATTTCAATATTAGCATAATATATTATGTTACGACACCAGAGGTATACTTTTTCACACATAATATCGTACGATACCGCTCTTGACATTGGCTCGTATATTGTATATTACCTATGATGTAACAAGTTTTCATGTATTCAATTATTTACATTTTCAAATGTATTGTGTTCATATTTATGTATTTATTATTAAGCAAAAATGATAAGTGTTTGTTTATGTATTGAATTAATAATAATTTTCGAATGACGTTTGTAAGTAAAAATGTGTTGCTAAGCTCAAAACTCGGGAATGGCTGAACCGATTTTGATAATTCTTTTATTGTTGTGGTTTTGTTTAGTCAGGTGAATGTTAGTGAAAGAAATGGTAATAAGTATACTCTGACATATTGAACTTATCACCTACCTATGTAAAAATCAATTTCAAATTGGTTTTTGTTGTCAAAATTCTCTGCCCTTCTAATTGAAGACCAAAAATTCCCTTAAATAGCCAAAAGTGCTTGTATCTGCCTACATTTTTAAATATTTCGTAACCACATCACTATACAAAACGTATAAAATCGATTACTTTTAATTATATTCTGTCGATCAAGGACAGGTTATTGACCCTGTGTAATCGACACGTTTCTGCGATATTTTTAGTGATCGCCCTCATGCCTTAGTTACTTACTTACAGACAGACGGATAGACGGAGTCATATGTGTATTTTCATGCCAAAATTAACGCTACTTACGTACGCACATAGATTTTGTATGAATGACGCTGATTCATTAATTTGTCTGGATAAACAAGGCTTATCTCTGGTACTAGTGGTGAAAGAAATTGCTATTGAATTTGATAGTTCTATTTTTGATAAAGGTAAGGCTATCTACGATGCAATATCTGAAAAACTGAATGAATACGTTGAATAATGACGAAAAGAGTAAACTTTGGGAAGCCAATGGCCATATTCACTAACTACTTACCACTAATCCATCTCTAAACTCAGACTCTAGACAGAGTGATTCAAGATGAAGGTTTATATGTATAATACATGCATAATATATCACCATTGCACCCATGCGAAGTTGGGGCGTGTCGCTAGTGTTAATGTAAAGTTAAGTTGAACAACATTCTCGCACTCTCGATACTCAGGTAATTAAGTATTTTATGCACTTATGGAGTGGCAACCAAAATGTCGTTAGATGCCACATATTATCTTAGGGCTCTTTAAAATTTAGAAAAAGAAATGATTAAAACGGACACTTGACATCTATTCTATATTACATACAATTATTTGTTCGTTGTTTATTTTTAAGTAGTAATTAGCAATTTTATCACATCATTAAGGTAAAAAGCTATAAACTATATTACACTACGCTACGTAAATAAACCACGTGTACTGTTGGCCCATGAAAGTATAAAGATTGTTATCTAATCTAATGGTATTGTATTACACATTAGTAATACTCGTTCGATGCTATTGTGGTCTGATTCCGATCAAATCTACATTGTCGGCGGAAATTCGACGAAATATGTTGTTACAGATACCGAGTTTGCTTTACAAATAACGAGATCCCACCCCCTATTACATGGGACTTATAACACAAATGGTGAAAAGTGGGTATACTTTGTATAGCGGCATTACGTGCCGTAATGTGCACCTCTGCCTACCCCTTCGGGTATAAAAGGCGTGACGTTGCGTTAACGAGATCGAAACGAGAGCGTTCTCGGCTCTCTGATTGGTTGGTTTATTCGCGCCGACCAATCAGAGCGCCGTACGCGCTCTCGTTTCGATTACTTTGAACGTAAAGCAAACTCATATTAAGGGCACTGTTTATATTTTCGACATTCTCCCCGACTTATTTAATGTAATATATATTTTTTTCTTTTTATTTATTTTTGATCAGGCAACAAACGTTTTTATAACATCTTTTAGTAACTGTCGTACTCAGAGACATTTAATGATAACTTCAAATATCCTTAGTAACGATTTTGTCTGAAAAAATGCAAAAAAACTGGGTTAAGTAATCATTAAATGATTCTAAGTACGTTAGTCAGGTATCATGTTGAGGTGGACTGCACATATTATAAAATAATTTCAATAATATTTCATGCTCTGAATACTAGCATATGTAGAGTACAGAGTACGTGTTCTGCTCATCAACAATTGTACAAATAATGTCTGTTGGGTAGCACCAGTTTCATTGTTCACACCACGTGTCGAATATTCAATAATTATTTTTTGTACCTAATCCTACATCTGACTAAAAGCGTATATCGCACATATACTCACAGAAAAAAAAACACACGTTTCACGTCGGTTTTCTGTGAGGCCGTGGTATCATTCCGGTCGAGCCGGCCTATTCGTGCCGAAGCATGGCTCTCCCACACATGTCGCGACCTTTAGAATGAAAATGACTTAACTCAAAATTTCTGTAACATTTGATTTTTATCATAAACTGGCTTTATAAAATATACTCTATAAACAAACAACTAATCCATCAGAACTAGCAATTTTTGGATTCGGACACTTTCATTCTGTGCGATGACAATTTTATTTTTTAAAGCGTGCCCCACACTAAGGTTTTCTCCTGTATCGTGGGTACATGACACCCAGATCCGAAGCAACAATTTATGGATCACACAAAGAGTTGTTTCGTGCGGGAATCGAACCCGCTACACATTGCACGGCGACTAGGGGCCTTAGTCTGCTATTACAATTGTGTCAGAATGGTCGATCACTGAGCAGTGCGAGAGGGACGGAGCTATGTAGGTTGTATAGCTCCGTCCCTCTTGCACTGTTCAGTGATCGACCATTCTGACACAATTGTAATAGCAGACTAAGGCCCCAGTTGGCCAGCTACCGCGCCAACCGTGCAGTCAGTCAATTAAAACATCAATAATTTTATTCATCAATTATATGTCTTTGTCCCCAGGACTCATGGCAGGACCACAAGGTGAGAGACACGGGCGCCGTGATCAATATCCTGGACATCGGACGGCAGAACTTCGCGAACGGAGGCGTGGTCTCCCGCTACCTCTGTGACTTGGCACAGTGCTGCAACCTCTGCGCCTACGATTATAAGGATGTAGTTCCTAATGTGAGTACCATACTATAGATTTTTTTTTTTGAGGGGGGAATATCATCCAATTTCTTCTCCCGCCTTGGGCGAGAGGGAGTGTCAGACTCTTACTGACGTTCCTTCTCCTGCTTTTCTATCCGGAGCCCCGGTAAAAAAAGGTGGTCCGCAGCTCCGATACTATAGCAATTGGTTAAGCATTAGCACCTGGTTAAATTGGTTTATTCTATTTAGAACAATTCTTCAAATTGAAGAACTGTTGAGTCACATTGAGACAATTTAATTATTTTTTTTCGTCTGATCTATGGAGATTGGTGAATTAACTAAAAGTAATTCAGTTGTCAGGGACTACTGAATTATTTTTAGCTTTAACCACCAGTTTTTAGGGTTCCGTACCTAAAGGGGTAAAAACGGCAACTTTGTCTGTCTGACTGGTTTTAATGAACCGTTGATATTGTTTAATGAATAAAACCGTTACCCTTTTTTTGATTTCCTTAAAAACACCAGTCCCCTGTAAGTATTTCTATAGAAATAACTGAAATTTCTTTACTCAAAACATAAAATATTCCTTTTCCAGGTTGTAAAAGACGAGAGCGTAGAACGGGCGATAGAAGAAGCGACACAAGAAGAATTAGCGAAAGCCAAAGAGAAGGGTCAGAGTGGCGCCCAGTACGCCACCATACGGAAGCGGGTGGAAGCTCGCGCCTTGAAAGTTGTACAGGACATCAGCTCCGCTATGTCCAATAAAGTGCTCAAGTGAGTTGCGACTTTATGACGATTGTTTTATAGATTAGTTTGGATTGAACTCGGGGACTGAGTAATGTGTTCTGTTGTTAGTCGCAAGTAATGTAGGAGAGAAACCTGAAGCTTTGTCATAAAACCGACGACCTTTCTATTTATATTTTCGAATAATATTCGATTACGATGATTTATTCACGGCAGCTTTATTAGTTCAAAGATTGTTTATTAACCTATTTCAAAAAATAAGATGGCTCTATAGAAAATTATTGGCGGTTCCCTTTTTAAAAAAAACATGTAATAGTCCCAGTGAAAATAATACAAGAAGATCTAACATTCAACCTCACGCTGATCCCTCTATTCTAATAAGTTATATTAATAGCCGGATTTTTTTCATTACATTTAACGGGTCGACGTTTGACCGCTATCTCAGTTATCTCGCTACGTTTGGATTGCAGAAAACCACTAATAAAACTTTTCTTTATCTACAAAATAATAATTTTCTTTAGTCAAAGTCAAAGTCAAAATTATTTATTTCAAATAGACCAGGAAGGCACTTTTGAACGTCAAAGCAAATATAATAATATTAATAACGTCTGTCTGTCGGTCAGTCCTCTAGTGAAGCTATTTGCTCGTTCCAAAGTGTAGATTCCTATGGAGAAGAACGAGCAAGAAACTCAATAGGTTACTCTTTTTCAATCAGATTCACAATACAATTCTTGGTTACATTGTTTCGATTGCTTCAATTATGTGAGAACGATGTAAAACTAATATTCAGTCAAAGTGAATGAAAAAGAAAATAACCTTGAGGACAACAAAATCAATGCAGTCTGGAGCTGACCAGTCCCAGTTGACAGCGCCCGTTCACGAACATGACACGTACACCAGCACCGCCCAACTCAACCATATTGCAGGGAATCGAAATTTTAAATCTAAAATTCTCACATCCACAGATTCGTAGCCTGGGTATGTCACAAGGCTGTGCGAAGGGTAGCGGGCGGTGGATGCGGCACCCGTGTGGCCGGAGTCGAACGCCTCCGTCGCGCCAACGCAGCGGGCCTGCCTCTAGTCTTCGTACCTCTCCACAGATCTCACTTCGATTACATACTCATGACGTTTACACTGTACCTCACTGGACTGAGGCCGCCGCTAGTGGCTGCTGGCGACAATATGAGGATTCCCTTCTTTGGGTAAGTTTTAAATTCAATATTAAAGTTCTAGTATACGTGAACGCGAAACATATTGTATTTTTATCGCAACGTTACGCCTTTTATCCCCTATGTAGGCAGAGGTGCACATTACGGCACGTAATGCCACTGAACAATGTACACCCACTTTTCACCATTTGTGTAATAAGTCCCATGTAATAGGAGGTGAGCCTATTGCCAAATACTTGGCACAATTTCAGACTCCGTGCTACTACTGAGAAAATTTCAAAAAACCCGAGACCATTTGTCCGGCAGTCGCACTGGCGTACTGGCGAGCACATGACCAACGAGACAGTCAGTTGTATTTTTATCGTGTCTCATATACTAGCATTTAAAAGGTTAATTTAGTGTAATGTGAAGAAGTTGGGTTACCTGACATCGCGGTGTGTATCAGTTAGAGATTTGCGCTCATCTAAAGCAAGAAATCTTTCATTAATATTTGCACGCGTTCATTACAGATGGTTCCTAAGAGGTTGCGGCGCGTTCTACATCAGACGAAGGGTGGAAGGCTCAGAGTATCATGGCGACCCCACTTACAAATCAGCTCTTAGGTAAGCATACACTATCTATATATATATATAGTTTTCATGTTTGTATCTACTGTAGATCCTGGCTTACAGGAGTTGCAGCGGTATGGGAGGTAGTGGTGGGCTTGTCCCAATAAAAAAATAAAATAAAAAGGAAAATATCTTCTCCCGCCTTGGGCGAAAGAGAGTGTCAGATTCTACTTGTCAAACAGTTACTTGGGTCGATGTCGAATTAATTTATTAATTTTTGTCTTGAGTTACTTTATAATTTTTAACATATTACTGTATTATGTTTTCAGGGCATACATACTGAACAGTTTGTCCGCTGGTAACAACTTAGAGTTCTTCATCGAAGGAGGTCGCACTCGAACTGGCAAACCTCAGACTCCTAAAGGTAATCTTTATAACATATTTATTGTTATTGTGAATTAAACCTTAATACATCAGTACTAAAGATCGTTTTAATGTTTACGCTTTCTTGGATCGTGCAGAAGGTATGTTTTATTAGCGTTTGGTTTACGTTTTAATGGTTTTCCGTCGTGTATTTAAAATGTACTTAATATAAAGCTGATATTTACATTATAATTAAAATGCACAACTGTACTGCAAACAATGTTTAATATGCGCAATTTGCGCAAAACTTAGCGCACATGCGGTATCTTGTTGCGCAACAAAATTAAGTCTAGTATGCACAAGAAACACATTTATTTGGAAAACTGAAAACTGTGTTACATACATAAACCTTTAGAGGATAAAATAATTTTAACTAATGTTAATCTTTATTGGCAGAGATAGATTATAGACTGCCTCGTTGGTCGAGTGGTCGCAAATGCGACTGCCGAACAAGGGGTCTCGGGTTCGATTTTCGGGTCGGGCAAAAGTATTACTGGGCATTTTTCGGATTTTCGAAAATTTCTCAGTACGGAGTCTGAAATTGCGTCCAATATATGGCAATAGGCTCACCTCCTTCTACATGAGAGTTTAACACACATGGTGAAAAGTAGGTACATTGTATAGCGGCATAACATGCTGTAATGTGTACCTCTGCCTACCCCTTAGGGAATAAAAGGCATAACATTGTATGTGTGATTAATCTTTACAATTCTGTCCACAGCGGGCATTCTATCTGTGATAATGGACGCGTACCTAGACGGGACTATAGACGACGCTCTGCTAGTGCCCGCCACGCTGAACTACGACAAACTAGTCGACGGTAACTTTGTCCGCGAGCAGCTGGGCATGCCCAAACAAATGGAGACCTTCTGGTCGGCGCTCAGAGGCATTTGGAGGACGCTCAACACTAACCATGGCAGCATCAGAGTGGACTTCAATCAACCTATTTCTTTGAAGGTAATATTTTTTGTTTTTTATTACGATAATCTTTCTCCTTTTACTTACACGCATTAATTGACATGCTATTTTACACCTAGACTGGACAATAATTTGTAAATCACATAAATAATTGTCCTGTGCGGGAATGCAACCCACGCGAGGTTAAACAGCAGCTCATGTAAAGGTGCTCCCACACAGCGGTTATATAACGTTATACAACAACAATGTGTAACAATAACATTTGTGTTTAAACAAATTATAACAGTGGTTGTAGAGTATGTTACATGCTGTTATAAATGTTACACAATGTTGTATAACGTTATATAACTGCTGTGTGGGAGCACCATTAGAATGCCAATCATGCTACAGTATAACACAAAAAAATAATGACAAAATACTTGCAAATCCTATAAGAAATTATCACCTTTTTATATGTTATATCCATTATATATATTGATCCCAAGAAAATTAAAAGAGTATCTACAACAAAAGCACTTTCTAATAATAAATGATAAATTTCCAGGAGCTAGTAACGTCGTTCCAGACGTACCACCACTACAAGGCGCCGATAGAGACCTGCCTGACGCCCCCCAACAACAACCTGGCCGTGAACCTGGACCGACAGATCCTGTACAACCACAGCCACTCCAGTCTGTACGGAGCCGACGTCAGCACCGACCACAAGATGATGGTCGAGGCTATTGGCAGGCATCTGGTATATGGTGAGTTCTATAGTGCTATTTTCCAGTTACATACATACATAACCTCACGCCTGTCTCCCATGGGGGTAGGCAGAGACAATGGAACGCCAATTGCCACGGTTCTTACACACTTCTTTCGCTTCATCAACAGTCATCAGTATTTCAATGCATGCTCGTCGGTTAAAGGTACTTTTAATTTGGCCCTTTTTTAATATATCGCCAATCTGGTCGCTATATGTATTTTCCAGTTATTGTTATAAAAATAAAACTAATGAGTATACAAAAAAGTTTCTTTGGGAAAGTTGTTTGTAATCATGAGTATAATCACTTGTTTAATTATTCTTGATGAATTACCAGTCTCCCTATGTATTAGGATAGATAGATAAGATGATTAAATTGACGCTTTTTTTAAATAATTGAAACTTCACCATCATCATTATATACTAGGAAACCCGGCGAACTCCGTTTCGCCCCCAATGACTTTCTCTATTTTTCTCTTAAATTTTTCCTGAATTTTCTTTGTTATAAACCTCACGGAGCCCGAGACCTTTTCAACGAATGCAAAACCGTGGAAATCGGTTCGTTGCGTTCTGGAGTTATAGCGTCAGGAAGGAAAACCCGACTTATTCTTATATTATAGATTAAGAATAATATTTGACTATAAGTTGAAAACAAAATGTATTCCCAGACGCGGCGCAGGCGACAGCGCTGATGTGTACGAACGTGGTGTCGTACGTCCTCCTGTGCGAGGCGCGGCGCGGCGTGTCGCTGGCGTCGCTGGGCGCGCTGCTGGCCGCGCGACACGCCGCGCTCGCGTCCGACGGACGGGACCTCGCCTACACCGGGGACGCCGCCACCGCTGTCAAACACGCTGTGAGTATACCGCACATTTCTTATGGGATACACCGGTAAACGAGCAGACGGATCACCTTGTGGCGACACTCTGACAAGTGACAAGTGACAGATGACAGAAGTCGCACATAGACTATCGACGAGCAAATCAACGGATGACGTCACAAATATCCTGCATCGCACATATGAAGTTTACATGCGAATTAAGACGGATAGAAAATCCCAACGAACAACAGTCGGGCAGAAAGCCCGCCAGGCTGAACACCTCGCCTGGTCGGAGGATCCTCCTTTTCTTAGGGAACTTTACTCTCTGTTCCCTAAAACCTGATGGTAAGCAACCGCCACCGCGTATGGACACCCGAAACGCCAGAAGCGTTACAAAAGCGTTGCCGGCTTTTTAGGGTTTAAAATTTAAGGAATTTGAAGATTGTTCGGGATTTAAGGAATGAGGCGATTGGGGAGGAGGAAAGCTATGAAAATTGGCTTGGATGACTTCTTTCCCGATTAACGAACGTGTTGAAATCTAATGAATAGTTAAAGGAGAATAGCTCCGCAGTAACTTAACTCACACGATGAAACTCGACGCAGGCGTTATTTTACGCCTGTGTTCTAAGAGGCCGTGGTATCACTCTGGTCAAAACGTCATTCATGACAATGTGTGACTCTCCCCCACAAAAAACTTGAGTAGTTTTGTATCATTTATGACAATGCATGTTTGTCCCATACGAAAAAAAATTTTTTTTTTTTTTACTGAAATTCCTAACAATAGCAGCAATGTAACTTGATTGTCGAATAAGTCAAAGTCAAAATTATTTATTTCAAATAGACCAGGAAGGCACTTTTGAACGTCAAAGCAAATATAATAATATTAATAACGTCTGTCTGTCGGTCAGTCCTCTAGTGAAGCTATTTGCTCGTTCCAAAGTGTAGATTCCTATGGAGAAGAACGAGCAAGAAACTACATAGGTGAATATGTATAGCATATAAAAAAATGATGTTGTATATTTCCAGTTGGAGATGCTCGGGCGCGGGCTGGTCCGTCGCGAGGGCGACATGATCCGGCCCGGCACCAGCATCGCGGCCCAGCTGGAGCTGGCGTACTACGCCAACACGGTCGTAGCGCACTACGCCGCGCCCGCCATCGTCGGTCAGTACTCTCCTTTCTTAGCAGAGCTTAAAAGAGACTATGACCTATGAGTTTGTTTCGGCATTTCTTCTCAGAGTAGTCCGATAGGAAATGCCGGCCTCATCTAGTTATTTAAGAGATTGACGTGTAAAAGTGTTATTTTATAACCTACTAGCTACTTCCGCGCGGTTTCACCCGCTCTGCTTGGCTCCTATTGGCCATAACGTGATTTTTTATAGCCTATAGCCTTCCTCGATAAATGGACTATCCAACACAAAAAGAATTATTCAAATCGGGCCAGTAGTTCCGGAGATTAGCGCGTTCAAACAAACAAACTCTTCAGCTTTATAATAATAGTACAGATAGGCAATGCTTTAATACGCACTACTATACCTAATGCGCTGTAACAAGGTGCGGCTGACAGATGCCAGTATGACGTTGACGTCTCTCTTTAGGGATGGACATTAGAAAAATCTTTTTTTATCGCTATCGATACTCGCAGCATACATTTAATTCTCTTTATTTTTTTTATTAAATGTGTGTGTTATTTAGTTGTGCAGCGTAACTACGTGTATATACTTGTCAAAATAAATATTTTATGACCGAGCCCTGAGGTGTTTCAGAGTTTCAGTTATACAGAACCGTGAAGAATATAAGTGTATATTAGTTTGTATATGTTACTAAAGCAACCACGATCTTTCAGATTAAGTACCACCACGCATTATCAAAGGCGCCGGAAAATGTCTACTACATATTTGTGCTCAGATAAAGTCACTGTGGTTCGGGCTGAGAGAGCCGCGTCTACAGTAGATTTACCCACATAATTAAAGGTTTTTTAAGAGTGATAATTGAACGACGCACGATTTTCGTTTTTTATTCTAAAAAAACATCGACTACCTATCCTTCGTAGTAGTACATCCCATCACTAAACACGACTATGGCTTTACGTTATACGCATAACACTTTACTTTATTTTTCATTTCATTAGATTTTATTTAAAGACTAGAACATTCCAGTTGGATTTAATTTAATTAACTTACACTTCCGAATGATTTAACATAATACAAATGTGATACAGTTAAAATACTAAGGAATAATTTTTAAATCGCAGCAACTTTCAAGAGTGATACGAAACGTTACTGAATCTGTCAGCCGCACCTTGTTACGGCGCATAGGGTATAAAGCACTACCAGGCTAATGCCTAAACTTGGAAGAACAGAGAAAAGAAACGGAGACTTCCTTAATACTATATTTTCCTGAAGAACACTTAAATATATAAAAAAATATGTTATTTGGAATAATTTCTTGTTTTTTACCTAAAGTTTGCGAATAGATATAACCTAAGAATAGTCGTTACAACTATCAACTTTTCTGAACTAGTTTATAATATAAAAAAACTAAAACGGTGAAAGAAAAATAAAACGCAGTGAATATTGTTGATTCTCGCACGGAACAACTCTTTGTGTGATCCATAAATTGTTGTGTCATGTGTATGTGAACTTGTAAGTTTGTAAACGCACCTATGACACAGGAGAAAATCCTAGCATGAGGCAACTTTTTTTTTAATAATATAACTGAAACTTTGATAGTTATTTTTTTTTATGAGACATGCCGGTAATCGAGCAGACGTATCACCTGATGGTAAGCAATCGCCGCCGCCCATGGACACTTGAAACACCAGAGGCTTTACAAGTGCGATTACCGGCTTTTTGGGAGTTAGGAATTTAAGGGTTGTTGTTCGGGAATGGGGATGGGGAAGATTAGGAAGGGGGGAATTGGGCCTCCGGTTATTATACTAAACCTAGCTACTGTCCTCCACAGCGACGGCCATGGAAAGTGTGATATGTGCCTCATCGTCACAAGAGTTCCGTAAGTCAGAACTAGTCAGCGCGTCACTACAACTGTGCGAAGTACTATCGCACGAGTTTATAATCTGCGCGCCCTGCCAGAGGATCCAGGACCGGATCCTGGACGTCATCGACTCGTTGGAGCAACAACAGCTTATTATCAAGGATAAGGTAAGTGATTTATTGTAAACAAATATATTTTACTAGCTACTTCCGCGCGGTTTCACCCGCTCTGCTTGGCTCTTATTGATCATAGCGTGATGTTTTATAGCCTATAGCCTTCCTCGATAAATGCACTATTCAACACAAAAAGAATGATTCAAATCGGACCAGTAGTTCCGGAGATTAGCGTGTTCAAACAAACAAACAAACAATCAAACAAACAAACTCTTCAGCTTTATAATATTAGTATAGATTTACTTTGCGCAACTCGTACGGTTGCGCAACGTATTGCGCTAAATTTTTTTAATTGTATATTTTTTTTATGGTATAAGCCGGTAAACGAGCAGACGGATCACCTAATTGTAAGCAATCGCCGCCGCCCATGGACACCCGAAACACTAGAGGCGTTGCCGGCCTTTTGGGGGTTAGGAATTTAAGGGTTGTTGGGGAATCTGAGATTGGGAAGATCGCATGTAATCCCCAAGTGTCGCAAGCGTTCATAGGCCACGGTAACCACTTACCATCAGGTGGGCCGTGAGTTATTTTACCACCGACGTTTTATAAAAAGAAATGTACTATTACAATACTAATATTAAATCCTAAACCCTCTAAATTCCAGTCGAACGTGATATTAGAAGAGCAGCAATGGTCCCGGCGCATGGCGCGGCGCCTGGAGGGAGACGACGACGACGACCGGCCCGACCCCGCCGAGCGGGTCTCCTACACCGTCTCCGACAAACCCGAGGCCGTCGCCGAGAGGTAAATCTATAATCTTAATCTCTATATATAAATCAAATGTTGTTCGTTAGTCTCATTAAAACTCGAGAACGGCGGGACCAATTTAGCTAGTTTTGGTCTTGCTTTATTTGTGTAAGTCCAGGGCAAGTCTAAAAGGTGAGAAAAAAAAATGTTTGAGGCGGTACGAAGTTTGCCGGGTCAGCTAGTCTATACTAAAAAAAACAATGTCACGCCTTTTATCCCCGAAGGGATAGGCAGAGGTGCTCATTACGAAACGTAATGCCGCTAGGTATACAATGTAACCCACTTTTCATTTGCCTCGTTGGTCGATTGCCAAGTGCGACAAGTGCGACTGCCAAGAGGTCTCGGTTTCGATTCCCCGGCCGGCCAAAAGTATTACTGGGCTTTTTTCGGTTTTTCTAAAATTTCTCAGTAGTAGCACGGAGTCTGGAATTGTGTCCAGTATATATGGCAATAGGCTCACCCCCTATTACATGGGACTTATAACACAAATGGTGAAAAGTAGGTGTATTTATACTTAACTAGCTTCAAACATTTAAGCGAATGTACAATGCGTGGCCTTATCGCTTCAAGCGATCCCTTTTAGACAACCTGAGAGTAAAGTATAGATAGTATTCTCTATAATATAAAAATAAGTCGCGTTTTCCTTCCTGACGCTATAACTCCAGAACGCACGAACCGATTTTCACGGTTTTGCATTAAACGTTGGAAAGGTCTAGGGCACCGTGAGGTTCATAGCAAAAAAACAACAGGAAAAATTTAAGAGAGAAATTGGAAAACAGGGAAAATCATTGGTCGCCGGGTTTACTAGTAATGTTTAGAAAATCATTATATTCGTTTGTTATTTCCAGACGAAGACTCCTCCTGACGCTGCGGCCGCTACTGGAGGCCTACTCGGTGACGTGTCGCCATCTACAGGCCGGCACTATGAAGGACGTCGTCAAGGACTCGCTCGACTCGCTCACTGAGGACTTCACACAGAATAAGATGCTTTACGGTAAGTTTGTTTGTGTTATCATCAACTACAGCTGGTGAGAATCTTCCACTGGGTGGTTTTCCGAAAAACTTTAACTTTTATTTAACAAATCATTAATCTCTTGCGTTATTAAGCATCGTGGTAGCTTATTATCATCCTTATTTTTATTGTATTGGTTGAGAGCAGTGTCACAGCTTATTTTTTTACCAAATTTTGTGTTTCAATCGGCAGAATTGTTAACTTTTGGTTTAGGATAATGACGCCGTTGACATTTTGTGATTTTTTTCGGAAAACCACCCCACTGAACTGTATGCCTCGTCTGCAAAGGAGACTTTTTGCCATAATCTCCAGGCTTTTTTTCGAAGGAGGAAAATCATCCCATGTCTTCTCCCGCCTTGGGCGAGGTGATGAGAGTGTTACGCCCGAATACTCAAATGCTACTCAATTTTAAGTTGCACTTAAATATCGTGCTATCTCTGTCATTTTATAAAGAATTGATAGTGACAGAACTACACTTGAGAGCGTCTTAAAATTGAGTAGCGTTTGAGTATTCGGGCATTAGACTCTCACTGCATTCTTTGAGATTTTCGATTACAATAATAATACTAATACGTTCTCAGGATTTGTATAGTATACAATTTTGTTACTTGACTTTTTTTAAGACAAACTCAAGCCCTCTTGCTAGTCTGTCGTATTCACATCCACTCAGCCAAGTAATATTAACACGTACGTACTTACGTATCGTCACGCCCTTAATCCCCTAAGGGGTAGGCAGAGGTGCACATTACGGCACTTAATGCCACTATACAATGTACACCCACTTTTCACTATTTATGTTGTAAGTCCCATGTCATATTATCACTGATGTATAAATAAATGGTTACAGGTGAAGCAGTATCGACGGACGCGATCCGCAACTGCCTCCGTCTACTGCGGCAGTGGGGCGTTGTAAACGTGTACACGGAGGGCAAAGCCCGAGCCGTGCGTCTAGCGGAGCCCTACGCCTCCGCCCCCGCACTAGAAGACGTCTGCCACAACATACACAAGTTCAACATGAACACCCCACTACTAGAACCAAGTAATAAATAAATATATCACTCTTATATTTATTTAGTCTTAACTAAGTAGTGTTTTTACTTACATACCATTTTTGAATTTACTCCGACTGTTTTCGAACCACATCGGGGCTCATAACTTTTAGCTTGCGCTGTTAACTCAATAATTATGAGCTCCGGTATAGTTCGAAATTAATCGGGTTACTACGAAAACTTTCGTAAAAACATTATTTAATTTGAATATCAGCCTGTAGCTGTCCCTTTGGGCAAAGGGTTGTCTGATGAAGTTTCTTATATTGTCGTAAACTATATAAGACTTTATTTCTTATCTCAATACGGCCAAGATATGTGAATTTGAACTTTAATGCCATGAAAATGTGGTTCATTTCTATGTGTATCCGTTTCTGAGATTCGATCATTTGAATGTAGAATTTATTTACTAAAGAATAAAGTAGATTTTTGGGCAGAAAAATATGATAATATAGGAATCATATTTTTGCTATTTGGAATTGATTAAATGTATGATGTTAAAAACAATCAACATACGTGTTTTATCGTCGTAATGGTGTAAAAAATTATGCAATTTTGGTAGAATAGTGTCTACGTAATTATTGGCTTTGATTATTTTAATGATCCGATGGCTTTTCATTGGACAAAATATAGTTGTAAATAACTAAAATATTAGTTGATTGCAAAGCTGAGAGAATCATTCAAATCGGTCCAGTAGTTTCAGAGGTTGTTCAATGCAAACAAACATATCTCTCTCTCTCTCTCAATAAATTAGTAGTCTTTCGAAATGAAACCATTTGCGTGTGCATATAGAGTTCATATTCGTATCAAACACTTTTATATTGACCAAAGATATTCTTTAAACTATAACTCGCAACTAAATGGCTGCATTGAGAAAGCCATTGAAATTCCAGATTCGATTCCCTAAGTGAACATAATATGGAATCATTTGGGCGGCATGTTATAAATAACCGGTCAAAATTATGCAGTGTACAAACATACTATGCATAAACTGTCAAATCTATTATCGACCTTAAGTACTAGAGTATAAAATTGAAAATTGAAGAATTTGTCAGTTTAATATTGACGGCTGTTGATGAAGCGAAAGTTGTGTAAGATTGGTAGCAATTGGCGTCTCTGCCTACCCCCATGGGAGGCAGGCGTGAGGCTATGTATGCATGTGTGTAATATTGCTTCATGCAATGACACCACTGACGAATGATTTTCAACCTTAGTTACTTAAGTATAAAGTTGAAAATTGAAGATAGATGTTTAGTTTAACTTTGTACACTGACTTATAAATTTGACCGATAGTTTGAACTTGATTTTGTATGTGTACATAACTTCCTTAGTGCTGACGGTCGGTTAAAGTGATATGTCGGCGCTAAATGCAACTTGAAACGTGTAGAAAAAGGAATGATGTATGAAACTTATTGCAGTAGAAGATTAGATACGTAGGTTTATGTAATACATACTAAATTCATTATTATGGTTTTCGGCTTAATCACGAATATGAGCCTCTAGAATGGGTTGAAACCAGTCGAGTTCCTCGTCAAATAGTTACGGGAGTAAGCCGAAAAACTTAGTATTTAAATTAGACACGTATTTTTAATCGTCTCTGGCCTTAGATAGATATGACGTTCGCAATAAGGTAGTAGACAGAGTATAAAAATAAAAAATCTAATTAGTCCGTCAGTCAGATGATTAATTTATTTTGTCATAAATAAGGTTGTAATACTAAAATAAAACGGGGTTAAGTTTTTAGGACTGGCAGGTCGTTACGTCACTCTACTCTAGAAAATGTAGTAAATTGTGACGTCACACGATATTTCATATCAATGTGTCGTCGAAAGCATTTAATTTTATAAGAAAATATTCGTGTCTGATGTTTTAAAATAATCTACCAGACGGACATTAAAACAATTTGGATACTGCTCTATTTTAATAACTGTATTGAAGTAAAGTTTCGACTATCCTAATTCTATTATACTAACTTATTTTTATGATTATATACATATACTATAATGTACTTTTTCATCGTCATATCCGTTCAGTTTTGGACATATTATATTAAAATACGTGTCTAATATGTAAAAAACTACCGTTTTCCATTACTGTATAGCTAATTAATAAAAATATACCAATATTTGCTCATACCTACGATATTTCGACAACTTACTATTTCCATGAAATAGGTTTTACATCGTTCCTTTTAATATATTTATGCCCAAAATAAAGGGGAGTACAATATTCAGTGGAGTATGATATGATAAATGTTGTATAAACGACCACCTGGGTGTATTACACCCAGGTAAGTCCGGGACGTTCAACAGTACCTATCTAAGACAACTAAACAAAATTAAACCTTATGATGTGTCAATAGAGTTGAGTTTTAGTTGTAGTTAAGTTATGAATGTGGTTTTTTTTTCATATAATTATGTATGTAAGTTTGTAGAACATAAACAGTGAGTGGATCCTTGTTTATTTCATTTATTGATACTATCTCGTACGGGCAGCTAGAGTGTAAAAAAATAGTAGCAACCGAATGTTTTTGTCTAATGGCTAATTTCTAAACCAAATTGTTACATGAGCACTCATTATCTAACTAAGACAGCTTATCCTCTTAAGATTTGAAGGTAACACTGCAATCATATACAGCTTCAATAGCTCCATAGTAGGATATCAAATTATACAGTATAGTGACCGCTGAACGTCCCTATAGCTTAAGTTTTTATGTTGCCAGGGTGAAGACATGTTTAGCTATAGATACATATTTATACAATTTGGTTAAGTGATATGTAGTTACATTTTCATACGACATATTGTGATCTTTATCTTATATGTGGAATATAGAAGTATGGACGATCGCATTGAAAAGGTGCCCGTCGAAATTCGACCAGTGCAGATGTCGCTAGCGTAGCAAATGAGTCACTACTTTGTGTATATCGGCCAAAATTAATCAACGATCTCAACGCGTATGAATATGAAGTTTTTGTTTTGTTTTCTTTGTTTATTTTCAAAATATTTAGATTAACCTCTTGTAGGTATGCCAGTATTTGAGACACAATAGAAAACACATTGTCTCGCGTAGATCTGCGCCTACGGCATACTACGGGTTAAGATCGATTTTGGATTTACATCGTTTATTAATTTTGGTCTTATAAGAGTAGTTGTGAAGTATAAACAGGATTTTAGCTACACAAGTCATCATCAACGTCAAAAGCCTCTAAGTGGCCACTGCTGACCAAAGTTCTCTTCTCCCAAGAAGGTTTGAGCATTAATCACCACTCTTGCTAAATGCAAGTTGGCCATTTTAGACTTATAATTAGAAATTAAAGGCCTACGTTTCCTCACGATGTTTTCCTTCAACGTTTTATGTTAACTACAGAAGTAGTTAAGTTGTATTTAGTGACAAATTTTGTAAACTTGCTACGCTAACATTGTTTTATAAAACTGGACATTTGTTCGAGTTATCTTCCATATAAGATCCCATACCTCTATCGTCCATAGTTTTATAGTAAAAAAGTTGCTCAAAGAATGGAGCCAAATAACGTTTTAAATATTAGTTTAATACTCCAACTTTTAATATGTAGTAGTGTAGGCTCTCGATATTTGTTCGAGAATCGTAAAAAATCTTTTTTAAATAATTGGCAATTTTTTTTTGTAGCCAAATTACTGCATACAGTTGTAAGTTGAGTTGTATTGGCTTGTTGTTTAGTGTTTACATGTGTTTTTGTGAAAATCTCTCTGTAATAACATGGAGATTGGAATTGTGACCGGTGTATAGAAATAGACCTACCCCCTTATATGGTAATTGTATCAAAACTATTGATAAATGCACTTTTACATTGTATTACCCATGAAGCAAATACAAAGAGGTGTCGTTACTGGATTTCCCTCTAACCTTATGCGTGACACTTTACGGGGAGCGCGAGACGTTACAAACCACGCCCCTCTCTATTTTCCATCATGCTGATTTTTACTACAAACACGTTGCCAATTGTTCACATTTTATTGTGCCACTTTTTGAACGCTTATAACCTATCTACACTTTTTTTTAATATCATTTGGCAGGGCAGTTTTTTGTCACAGTGCTCAATCACAGTATGGCATCTTCACTTTGTACTTGCTTCATGGTACTACCTAAATATGCGGGGAATGAAAGATATATTACAAATTCTCTTAAAATATGTGAAAAACACTAAACAATACGCCTCTAACAGTCGACCGCACACCAGTGGAAAACCTCCAATTACATATTATTTTTTATTTCTTAAGTAGCAAGCACTATTTTTGCTTAATTTATATTATTCTAATGATGTGCGGTCGACTGTACCTTGCTTTTTGATCTGTGATGTGCAAGCTATTGAGAAGGAATGTTTATTTTGTATATATTGTGACTTGAAATTTATCAAAATATTGGAGTAGTGTTGAATGGGTCTTGTGATCTCATGATTACAAATTGAATGTTTGTATGCACATCTTTTACTACAGAACAGTTTCATTATAAAGGACATAAATCGGTCTGTAGATTTACTTAATATAGGTGTAATTTTGACATCAAAATTCCATCTCTAATAAGCTTTACAGATGGAACGGGTATAAGCTATAAGGTGTGCATACAAGCCCTTCTTTACATGGCATTTGTATCTGATATGTATGTGTGTGGCTGGCCATTATCCGACTCACAAGAGTCTAAATTTATTCCTTTTTGTACTGCGTTAAACTTAAGTTGACAAATAGTATATAGACTTTTTGTTTCCCATATAATGATAAAAGGGGGCAGAAGTAAGATTGATTAAAACAATCTTGAAATATTTTGCGTTTTATTTTTCAAAGCTACTTTACTCGGTTTGACCCGCTCTGCTCGGCCTCTATTGGTCGTAGCGTGATGTTTTATAACCTCTAACCTTCTTCGATAAATGGACTATCCAACATTTTTATTTTTAATCTTTAAATTTTAGGGGTTTTTATCAAACGCATCCACAGCATGTAGCATAGCACATCTCTGGTGGAAAAGCACCCCAAGCCGGGGATTAGTAGATATAGTAACTTTTAGGTAAGTAACAGTTCATGTAGCAACCCCTTAGCATTGTAACTTTTCTGATGTCATCACCATTACGTGATGTATTCGTTTATAGACTTGATTAAATATTGATATGGGTAGGCACGGGCATCTACCTGATAGCCATTCTAAAGCCCCTAGAATAGATTCATAAGCTGGGTACTTACCCGTGTAGCACGTAACGTATCAGATACAGTATCAACCTGCAAGTGGGTACATACGGCTGGTCCGCGGTCCAGTGCGAGAATCGCGACGAGTCCGCCCTTATATCGTCGGATAATCTCCACGAACGGGCGATAATTCCGCCGCGTATCGTCGCGAGTCGTAACGGAATCGCAGCGTTTCCGCGGCGACTCGTAATGCTGGGGCCACACTAATGGAATATGCCATTTGATTGTGGCGATAATTGATGTTTGTACGAACATTTAAAGTTCATAATCGTTCATTTGTTTTCAAAATCAATAGCATATTCCATTAGTGTGACCCCAGCATAACGGTATCGCCGCGTTTCCTTGACGACGCGTTTAAAAACCTTCTCGAAACGTCCTTGCTTAACGAGAGGCAACGCTGAAATGACGCTGCGCGCCCGCTGCGTGCTCGTCGCGAGCGCGCGGCGGGCTAGCGACGATGTAATGCCGTTTCGCGCGCTGATTGCCACCCGTCGCATCGCAACGATAATATCGCCGTGTGGAGACGCCTCGCGGCGATAATATCGCCGTGTGAAGACGGTTCCTTAGAGAGTGTATAGAAATACGTGGCACGACGATAATATCGCCGCGATTCTCTCGCTTGCGGAGCCAGCGCCTTAATATCGACGCTGGAAAGGCAAAATGTATTAACCGCCATTATGTGAATTGTTCAGTAGAGCGATTTGAAGTTTCAAATTTTGCAAAAAAAATCATAACTAATTAATTACTGGAGCTTTTTCATTGAAACTCAAAATAGTTATTACGAATAACGTTTACTATGAAATGTAATAATAGAAAATAATGTAAGTGTCTTCGTGTCCAAGATTTTGGAGTTAATACAATGCAGGCCATAATCTTGGTTAGGTAAAAATGACTTAAGTCAGTTGACCGTACTCACCGTGTCCAGGTAAAACATGTTTTAACGAACAAAAAGCTGCATAAATGAGCTAGATAAAATGTGTTATATTCTGTACAGCATACTAACACGTCTAAGTAAAATGTTTTATCAGGCCCGGTCAAGTCAGACCATGAAAACTAAAATGTCTTATCTTGCATTAAGCTAAAGTTTTCGCTGGGCTTTAAGTATTATCTCACAATAATAATGAATAATGGAAGTTACGGGTAAGACTAAATAACGCAAAAAAAATTTTTAAAAGGACTTTTCATCGCAAAATGAAGAAAAAATATAAACCACTTACTTCTGAGATCAATCAGTCTTAAAAAAACCGGCCAAGTGGGAGTCAGACTCGCCCATGAGGGGTTCCGTAGCAGCAAGTAGATGGCATAATATAAAAGTTATAAAATAACTTCGTTATACATAGTGTTTGTATGAACGACAAAGTTATATTTGCGTTTTTTGAAAATGCACTTTTTTATTACGTTTGATGGGTCGACGTTTAGCCGCTATCTTGCCTGGTGGTAAGTGACGACGCGGCCTACGATGGAGCACGTCTGCCCATAACCAACCTATTCACTCGGGCCTTGAAAACACCCAGGTTATACCCATCAGGAAACACAGACTCCGGCAAAGAATCCCACTCTCTAACAGTTCGCACATGGAAGCTTGGAGTGAAGCGCTTCGTGCGAGTGGGTGGGATATCTACCATGAAACGGTGACGCCTCGCCGATTGTCTTGTGGTTCGATAATGGAAAGGACTAGGGGGAATCAAGTTGTGCAATTCCCCCACACACTCTCCGAAATGTATCTGGTAAAAAACGGAAAGGCTTGCAACCTTGCGCCTGTGTTCAAGGCTTTGAAGCCGGGCCTCCACAAGCGCATCATCATTGATGAGCTTCTTGGCACGCCTTTCAATGTGTTTCAGCGCATCCAGCTGGTATTTGGCCGAGCCGTCCCAAAGGTGATCCCAAACAGTACTCCATACATGACCGAACCTGCGCTTGGTACAGGCTCAGCAGTTGTTTCGGTGTGAAGTACCGTCTCAACCACCAGAGGATACCCAACTTTCTACCAGCCAGATGCGCCTTCGACTCTATATAAGAGCCGAAGTTTAGTGTAAGCGATAAAGTTACGCCCAGAAGCTCAAGATGATCCGATCCGCACGCACGGGTCTGGTTCTGGTCGGGCGGCGAGCTACCCTTGCTCGCCGTCCGCAGACCCGCACTTACGGTGGCCGGAGATCGTCCCGCGATCCCCGACGCCCGGAGTGTCTCACGCGACGGCTGGGACGTGAGGAGGTTTGTTCTCTCACGCGCCCCGCCTTCTCCGTAGCTAGCATGACTGCTTCGCAAAAGGTGGAGACGGCATCCCAGTCCCCCTCGCTCCGCACCATGGCCTGAACCAGTGACGGGCGCGAGAGGTCACCGTCGCCGACCACATCCCTGAGGACTTGGCGGTGCTCAGCCCATACAGGACACACCGCCACCGTTCACGGACGAGTTCTATTAGTATTATTTCTGAAAAAGTAATAATGATATCTCGTTCAAACCAATTTTCTTTGAAAGTTTCAAATGAAATTTACAGCATATATTTTTTTTTATTTTTGTCCCTCCCATATTTTAAATGTTAGAGAGGGGGACACTCATTTTTCTACTTTGGAAACGTCTATCTTTCAAACAATTGATTTTAACGAAAAATGGTTTTAGGAACCTTAATGTCTTTTTTAAAGTATTATCGATAGACACCCATCACGAATAGGTTAAAACTTTTTGAATCAGTTCCATGTATGGGGTGCCCCTTTTAATTTATTTATTAATTGTTATTCGAAATCCAAATAGCGGTTACCAGAGTACATCAGCCTACAAAGTTTCAACTATGTAGGCCCAACAGTTTGGCCATTTTGGTACGGAACATGGAAAGGCAATACTTTTAAGTATACCTAGTAGAGATCAGATATCACAAGTTAATAGGTACACTTGTACTTAGACTTATACTAATCAAATACAAAATGAAAAACAATCAGACTTTGGAAACATATTCAAGACATAGATAACATGAAACTTCATCAACATCTTTTGTATCAGTATTAATCTTATAAGTGTAAAATATAATCTCACTTAATCTTATATTGAAATAATGACTGCCTCCTTGGCCGAGTGGTTGCAAGTGCGATTACTGGGCAAGGGCAATACCCGGGTTGGGCGAATTATTGCTGGGCTTTTTTCGGTTTTTCGAAAATTTCTCAGTAATAGCATGGAATCTAGAAATGTGTCCGATGTATGGCAATAGGCTCACCTATTACATGGGACTTACAACATAAATTGTGAAAAGTGGGTGTACATTATACAGTGGCGTTACGTGGCATAATGTGCACCGCTGCCTATCCCTTCGGGGATAAAGAGCGTGACGATATAATAATAAAAAATAATCACATTTTGGAAAATTAAAAATCTTCTTCTATATCAACATCTCCTATATCAGTATCTGGTAAATTCTTTTTGGCATTACACGTTTGCAAACTAAGGTACTCCTCATATTTACGAACAGTGTATTGCGACAGCGAGCGTGAACTCCCTCGTCGACAGCGCATGGGTGACTGAAGCGCCCGCGCAACGCTCTCGGCCCTGATTAACAGCCGCGGTCTCGGTGAATTACAGTCTTGAACTACCGTCTAACCACCATAGTTTGGTATTTATCAATCTTTTTTGGGAGGGTTAACTCACAAATGCAATAAATTTTACATTAGGTAAATTAATTTAAGTGCTACAAACACATTAGAATAGCTTCAGGTAAAATTGTATTATCAACCATTTTAGTAATAAAATGTTTTGGATAAAATTGTTTTAACGTCCAAATAATTGTAACATGCAGAAAAGTAAAATGTTTTAAATGCAAAAAACATATATTTTATTTACAAGTAAATTGACTTATGTTTAGATTTTATAATAATTGCCAATCTGTAAAATGTTTTATTGCGTTACTTTTTAGAAAAATGGAAAGGTAAAGAGATTTAAAACCAATCTAGTTGTAAACTTAACCTTTTGACCGCCAGAGCATAAACGCTTCGCCGTGCCCTCCACGCCAAGACACAAATTCAACGAAATAACCTTGAAAATATTAGGGATTCCAAAATGTTATCGATAAACCAAAGTGAGTAATAATTTTCGTCTGAATTTTTTTTGAATAAACTGCTTATAACATAAAAAGAATATTTATTTAACCTAATCTCCCACTGTAATAAACTTAAGACCACATTAATAGCAACTATCAATAAAATATCAACCTTTTGAGACACAAAAATACATAAACAAAATTGCAGCAAGTTACAGCACTATTATCTATCAGTTACGCGCCATTGGCATGTATACATGCCAATGGCGCGGGCAACTATCCATTTTTTTTTAATCTCTCGTTTATGATTAGGGATGTAGTTAGCTGAATAATGTAACTTATCGAGTTCATTTATGTATTAGGTAATCAAATTTGAAAACTGCTAAATAGGTACAGATTTTAGTGATATTATTTATACACTTTCATATTCTTAAAATAGTTGCCTTGTATTTGTAAAATGTCACATGAAACTTAAAAATATAAAAAATCAACAATCGTATTTATTTATTATGCTCATTAACAGCCTTGTAATTGAAAAAGGTTACGTGAAACTTAAAAATATATAAAAATCAACAATTGTACCTATAAAACATTATGCTCACTAACAGTCTTGGAATTGTAAAATTTAAAACTAAATTGTATATTATCTATAATTATTATCAATAACAAAAATTTCTGATGTTGATAGTAACCTACAAAAATATTTTATAATTATCTAGAATGCGCAATAGTTCTTCTGAACTATACTATAAACCTCTTCACTCGCCATTTTTGCAATTATAATGTAGGTACTAGATAAAATATTTTTTGCAACTTCCCCGCATTTAAAAACACGGCACGCGCTTACGACGTCACGAGTTTACCTTTTTTCTCAGAGACTAAGGTTATACAACGTGTAACAAAATACCCATATACATCAAGAAGCCCTGATGAATACAGGTTGAATAGAATCTCTACACAAAATTTCAGCTCAAAATACGTTTTAAAAAAAATTTGTACCAAATACTTGGTATCGCATAGTTCTTGATTTCAAATCATACAAACGTGTCACAACACTACAGGGATCACTCTCTAATATTACGAAAGATTTTTTCTGTAAATCTGAGCGCCTAGTACCTGTCTACCTAATTTTGAATCGCGTGCCGGCGCGATTTGAAAAATTCATAACTTTGTACCATGAAAACATGAGTTTAAAAAACCCTTACCGTATCGTTTGTTATGTTATCTAGAAACCGTGCAATTGATATGTATACCCCCTTTTTGTTACACGTTGTATATATACTTTTTAATAGTTATTACAAAAAATAAGCGAGTCATTTAGCTGAAGTTTTAATATTACTTGAATTACACTACATCACTAGTAGGCATGTATACATGCCATTGGCGCGAGAGAACATGCTTTTTTAGCCGATATTTAAGTTGTTTTTATCAATCAAATATTAGAATAACTATATTGCAATTTTGTTCACTGTGTACAATTATGTAATAACTGGGTATTCAGTTCTTAAGATACATCAATAAAACACGTGAAAGTAATGATTTAATGTGTTTATTTTGTTTTTCTCTGTGATCTGTTTCTTGGCATCTATAGATGTCGGTGGCGCACAGGGCACGCTTGCGCATGACATCTATTCATGCCATTGGCGTTCAAAAGGTTAAGCAGGTATAAATGATTTATCAATAGTTTGTTACTATCATGTACGCTTTATGAGCCAAAGTAAAAGAATGAATGGATTTAAAACAAAAAAATATACGAAAAAGTCTAAAATCACCGGTGTATTAACCGCCATCAAAGTGCTCAAATTAAGGCGAGACATAGACCATTCGAAAGAGAAAAATCAGGCGATTCCAACGGTATATATAACTCATTTTCGACCAAAGTGGCGCTTAATACATTTTGCCTTTCCAGCGTCGATATAATAATTATTTTCCAACAAAACATAACTAAAGAAATGGTTTCTTACCTAAAACATAAAAGAGAATCAACAATATAATGTTCATGCTTTCCTTGCCCTGAATCAACATAAATTATTTAATTATTTCTTAAAATATAAAAAACGGAGATAATGTTTGCTGTCATTGTCAAAGTCCGTATCAAAGAGTATAATAAGTATAGGTCAGTTGTGTTCGCAGTGTCACTGCAAGCTCGCTCGTTCCGCGAACGGCTCGCAGTGGGCTCGTGCCTACGTACTCACTTTTTTTTTTTTTTTTTTTTTTTTTGAGGGGGGAAAATCATCCAATGACTTCTCCCGCCTTGGGTGAGGCGGGAGGGAGTGTCAGACTCTTACTGACTAAAAACCACCCCGTTCCTTCTCCTGCTTTGAGCCGGAGCCCCGGTAACCTTTTACGTTGTCCGCAGCTCCGGATCAGGCATCAGCCCAACTGGGCCCCATCTGTGGTGGTCTGGCTCTTTGAGGCGCGCGCGGAACGCGACGCGCCGTACGCACGGGTCTGGTTGTGGTCGGGCGGCGAGCTACCCTTACTCGCCGTCCGCAGACCCGCACTTACGGTGGCCGGAGATCGTCACGCGATCCCCGACGCCCGGAGTGTCTTCTGCGGCGGCTGGGGCGTGAGGAGGATCGTTCCCTCACGCGCTCCGCCTCCTCCTTAGCTAGCATGACTGCTTCGCAGAAGGAGGAGACGGCGTCCCATTCCCCCTCGCTCCGCACCATGGCCTGAACCAAAGCCGGACGCGAGAGGTCACCGTCGCTGATCACATCCCTGAGGACACGGCGGTACTCAGCCCATGCAGGGCACACCGCTACTGTATGCTCCACCGTGTCCTCCGGGTGATCCACGCAATGCCGACACCCGGGCGTTTCCTCCCGCCGAATCCGAAACAGGTACCTACCGAAACTTCCGTGTCCGGTAAGCACCTGCGTCAGGCGGTAGGTGAGGACGCCGTGACGCCTCTCTAGCCACTCCTCAAAGAGGGGACTTACCGCTGCTATAACAGCGAGCCCAGCCCTCGGTTGCGATAGTCGTTGCTTCCATTCCGCCATGAGATCCCGCCGGAGCTCATCCCGCCACGCACTGATCTGACGCGGCAGCGGAGTTTCGCCCCGGCGATGCGCCTCCGCACGTAACCTATATACGTCCGCGAGCACTTTCGCCTCCAGATCCCACGGCGGTAATCCGGCAAGGAGGTTAGCCGCCTCCCCGGAGATCGTGCGGTACCCACGGATCATCCGAATGGCCATGACCCTCTGGGATGAAACCAGCGCGCGAGCTGGTCGTCGCCTTAAATTTGGTGCCCACACCGGGGCCCCATAGAGGGCCATGGACCGCACAATCCCCGCGTACAACCTCCGGCAGGAGGCGTTTGGTCCCCCAAGGTTGGGTAGGAGCCGCTTTAGGGCAGCCCCCGTTCGTTCCAACTTGGGAGCCAAACGTCGGAAATGTTCCTCAAATTTCCACCGACTGTCGAGGACGAGTCCCAGGTACTTCATCGTCACCTCGACGCCGATGGAAACCCCTCCTGCCATGATCTGGAACCCACCCGGAGGTGGCGCATTCCCGCGGCCATAAAAACAAATGGCCTCGGACTTATGAAGTGCCACCTCGAGTCCCAGCTGCCGGCCTACGTACTCACTGGATACTGTATCTGATACGTTACGTGCTACACGGCTAAGTGAGTACTCAGCTTTATAATTCCGAAATGTTATTTCTTGTGAATAGTGAATAAGTACGTAGTCTTAAGTATTTTGGTGGTCTTCGCAATGCTGTTGCTAATTTCTTCAATAAATTCCCTACCTACTGAATTCCGAAAATAAAACAAGAATAGATATAATAATACAATATTTATTTATAATCTAATTACATATTAAAATCTTAAACAAACTCGAAAGTAAAAGTATAGAATATTGATTGACAATTTTTTTTCTTATATCTACTATATTTAACCTTATAGCTTAAGGAATAAAGAACCATCCACATCTCAGGGTTATGGCACTATGCTATATTGCTGTATGTACCCTCTACCATGAGTTTCAAGCACCAGGGTTGTTACGAATATTCGCATCCGCATCAGATATTGTCGAAATCACTTACTCGCGGAAGGGTTTAAAAATGTTTATTCAGTTATTTATGCACTCAAAATCCTCATCCGCATTCGCATCAAATCCGCATCCGCGGATGTGAGCTTCAAATTATCCGCATCCGCGGATGTCTAAATTTACGCATTCGTAACAACCCTGGGGCCTTAGTCTGCTATTACAATTGTGTCAGAATGGTCGATCACTGAACAGTGCGAGAGGGACGGAGCTATGTAGGTTTTATAGCTCTCGCACTGTTCAGTGATCGACCATTCTGACACAATTGTAATAGCAGACTAAGGCCCCTGGTCTACACGCCTCTACCAGTCGAATGTGGAACTAAAAGTTGCCATACAAAAAATGTACGTCGTCGCTAGCGACTATCGACAAATAGGTACTATTGCTTCAAACTCATGGTAGTGGTACAGGTGCTTACATCGTTATTATTTTAACGATATTAAATATACCATACGACATAAGATATAGGGCCTGTTTCACAATGTCTGAATGAAATTTGAATTAAGATCGTTATTTGTGTGACCTATCTGTCACATAAGTTTATCTGTCACATATATGAAGGTGGTGAAACAGACGCTTAAGAGTCGGTTCCTATTTGACGTAAAATACATCGAGCTTATCATAGGTCGTATTGTACCCCTAATATGAGTTTGCTTTACGTTGAAAGTAATCGAAACGAGAGCGCGTGTGACGTTCTGATTGGCCGGCGTAAATAAACCAACCAATCAGAGCACCGAACGCGGTCTCGTTTCGATGTCTTTAAACGCATCATCGGTTAAGTGTGAACGGTCAATCGTTTTTCTATAAATTTATCTGTTCTGGCGTTACGCGACCGATGATACGCGACGTATGTTCCGTCAGATATGAACCGACCCTAATGTTCAAATTTAAATGTCTTTTAATTTACTTAAATATTTAAATAATAGCTTGGTAGTGATTGCCGTTGCTGTATGCCGAGACCATTATACCCTAGGTACGACAATGTTGCAATTGTCCAACTGTCTGGCACATTAAATATTAGAATATAACTAGTGGTCGCCTAGTGGCCGAAATTCGACCATATATGATTTAATTTACAATACCACTTAACGTACGTTGAAGGATAATTTTTATTTAATTTAAACTCTTTTATAAAACTCTTTTCATGTGAGACGTGAGAATATCATCGCAATGTCTATCGATTTTGACGTTTTGTCAAATACGATCAGATACTATGCATGTGTGTGTAATGTTTTATTTATTGATTTAATGTACTTTATAAGCATTCTTTTTGAAAAATATTAGCGCTATGCACTTCTCCTACACATAAACTATAAGTGTACCAAATTTTATGCTCCTACGTCCGCGCAATTATCGTAAAAAGTGGTCCAAAGTTTTTGCATCACGTATTAATATATAGATAATAGGGATGATGACAAACTGCCGTACTCAGAGACATTTAATCTAGTTTTCTGTATTCCGTGCATTTAATGATTACTTAAACTATTCTTTAGTTACGATTTTGTTCCGAAAACAATTGCTAAGGACTGGGACCCTTTAAAAGGCAAAGGGAATATTTTTACCACCGTGTTTACTTCAACGAAAAGTTCAGTGAATATTACAAAACACATATTTGAATAAATCACAAAATGTTTTACTTTATACTAGCGGACCCGACAGACGTTGTCCTGTCTACACGTCTTTAATTTGAAAATTTTAAACTTTTTTTAATAAGCTAAAACATTCTGGACCATTTTGATGAAAATTATTATTCAAATGTTATGACAATATCTAACGTCATTAATATTTGACACTGCGATGGTAGCGCCGTCTGTCTGATCCAATGTAAAACATTCCAAAATCAACAACTACTAATAAATTAAAAATTAATAAAAAAAACATTGTCCAGCGGACAAAATTGTGAATCTAAACCATTCTCAGATCCCCTTGAACACACATAAAAAAATTCATGAAAATCGGTCCAGTCGTTTAAGAGAAGTTCAGTGACATACACACTTACAGAAGAATTATATATATATAAAGATATGCCTTATAACCATAAAATGACTCTGAGTTTGGTGGTTAGAGTCAAATTCAATACCTTTTTCGAAAACTCAATTTTGTATATTTTCTTTTTATAATACCTACATTTATAGTAGTTAGGAACAAATGTTATGGGCCGTCTGTGAACAAATGTTATGGGCAGTGCGAGAGGGACGGAGCTATACAACCTACATAGCTCCGTATGTAGGTTGTATAGCTCCGTCCCTCTCGCACTGCTCATTGATCGACCATTCTGACACAATTGTAATAGCAGACTAAGGCCCCTGAGGGTAAACGTCACCGTAGCTTATGCACACCCTCACGAGACGCGTCATGAGTGCGTATCAGACCATCATCGTGAAGAAGAATGTAAATCACATTGATTATCTATTATATTAGTACAATTATTCGTAGGAACTCAAATACATACGATTTTGTAAGTGTAAACTATTTATTTCGTCATCCCTATTACTAATACAAGACTTAAAAATAAAATTAAGAAAAAAAAATTAAGTTAACATAAACGCTCAACACCACTTCTGAATTAATTTCCGTCCAATAAATGGATTTTCATTTATATTTCGTAAGAAACGAGAAAAAACATGCGTAAATTAAATTCGGAAGATAAATCAGTAGTGGTGAAACAGGTGCTAAAGAAAACAACGGGATTAATCTTGCATATACCGTTAATAAGTCAACGAATATTTAATTCGTAAGTCAACTAATTTATCGAAACAACACTGTTTACCCACGTACTTTAATGGAAAAGAGCTCTACTAGTTTCAAGTCACAGAGGAACTCTTCATCATGAGCAGCGTGCGCAGACGCGGCGCGGCGACGTCGCGCAACCTATTGATCGATCGATTTTAGTCAACTGGCTTGGCATGGCTTGAAACTAGTCGAGTTCCTCGTCGAATAATTACGGGAGTAAGTCAAAAACATAATAATATTAATCTAGTATGTCTCATGAAAGTTATAATATAAAGACTGTCTATTTGATTATTATCGAATCTAATTGTGTAGTTTTAACCGTACAGCGTCGGTCCAAACAGCCTACACACGTTACGATTTAACTTTATAGTTCGACTTACCACTGCACAGTAATTGAAATACACAGTTAATTCGTAAGGTGTCTAGCGTGAATAATAGGCTTCAATGGACCTTTTAATGGATCTTTTAAGTAATCTACGTTTAATATAAGAAGATATTTTTACAGATTGGGTTAAAACATGTTGAAGAAACGTCTTAGAGCTATAGCTTCAAATGCCTTGTGGATTTTATAAGATTGCAAACCTGGTAGAGATTCGACCAAACGACGTTCCCCTTTCCTCCTGTTGTCTTGATGATCCGAGCATTTCAGGTGCTTTTCCATGTCAGGCCAACCAGACATAACGAGCTCACAGTACCCACAGTGGTACAGGCCCGGATGCACCTAAAATTAAATAAAAAATCTTGTTCATCCCCCTTTCCAAATGCAGCTTGAAAAGGCAACAAATAAGAACTGCCAAGGACGCAATTGTAACTCCCCCGTTGCGGGTGTCACCGAATGGTTACCAGGTGGTCTGCCTGCTCATTTCTCTCCCCATCTCATAAATAAAAAAAGGTAATTTAAAAAACTAAAAAACCCGACTGCGTTTCTTTATAATACTTAAATGAAAAAACCCTAAAACAAGAAAGTCATCGTAAAATTTAAGCAGTCGGGACCCATTCTAAATATGGGTACATACGGCTGGCTTTGTAGAATGGGTCCCGACTGCTTAAATTTTACGATGACTTTCTTGTTTTAGGGTTTTTTCATTTAAGTATTATAAAGAAACGCAGTCGGGTTTTTTAGTTTTTTAAATTACCTTTTTTTATTTTTTTAATATTTTGATATATTCAGTGTCACTCTCACAGTAAATACGAATCTAACGACACCTCTCAAGTTAAAATCCATCAAGTCGTTTAGGCTAGAGAGTGAGAAATATTCGAATTTGGCGCCAAAAATCCGCCATTTTGTTTTTTTATTATTTTGATATACCCAGTGTCACTCTCACAGTAAATACGAATCTAACGACACCTCTCAAGTCAAAATCCATCAAGCCGTTTAGGCTGTAGAGCGTGCCAAACCATTATACATACATACATACATACATACACTCGAAAAACATAACCCTCCTTCTGGCGCAGTCGGGTAATTATAATAAAATTATGTAGATATTATATAACGGCCTGAGATTTTGGATCGGTTTCTTATCAAACCGTCGCAATGGCGATCACATGTGTGCCAGGATGGATTACATTAAAAAAATACTAAACCGAGACTCATGGCCGGGTTTAAACCAAATCTAATACTAACAGTTACTTCCCGTGCACTTAAACTAACCATTAGTGGGGCCATGAAACAAGACATGAATGATTCAAAAGATTCAGTATTGAGTAGACTTACCTCTCTAATAAATTCGTTTTCCGTCGACACAATGACTGGAACATTATTAAATTTAGTGACGTGGTTTCTTGATTGAACATGTTCATCTGTATCACAATACGGCGGTAACGTCACTTGACATAGTATGCACCTCAGCCTCGAATCGCTTTTAGTTAAGAATGTGTAACTGTTTTTGGTGATACAGTATTCTTCATTAATAATGGCATATGTTTCAAACGGGCTGTGGACCATGTAAACGCATCCGTCTTCAATAAAATCTTCCGATTTGGTCTTTATCATCTTTGCAGACTTTTTTATTTGGCACTCGATTGTCGGAGTAGAGGCAGAGAGTCTCTTGTGGTTGGCTCCTGCAACATGCTCCTTCATCGACTTCAAGGTAGCCGGCAGGTGGACCTCACACAGTCGACAATACGACTGCTTGTTATTCTTATTGAAAGTTATTTTATTGCCTTTTGCAAATTCTTTTTCGTTTTCTAACTCCTCATCACTGTTGTCTCCTTCGTCGGCTGATTCAACCTTCTCGTCATTTGAATTATATTGCAATGCTTTTATTTTCTCCTCAATTTCGTCATCTTTGTCGGATGGTTGGGCGGTCTTGTCGTTTATGTCGACTCTGTTCAAATTCTGGTCCGGATTTGAAGGATATTGCAAAGTGGAGTCAACTGGTGCGTTTGTGGAATGGTTAGTAATATGCTTTTCTATATTCGTACAGTCAAACTCAACTACTTCAGAACATTTTTTACAGTAAGCTGTTTCTCTCTCCAAATTAATATTGATCCCTGCGCTTTGATACTTTGACATTGATTCAAGTATTGTAGTCTTGCTTTCGGTGGATTGGTTTTCGTTGATGTCAGATTTTTTTAATCCTCCTTTAAATTCAATAAAAGGTGAATCTTCGACTTCTTCCTTTATGACTTGGTTTTCTGATCCATGATCTACTCCATTGCTAACAATGCGACATTTATTATAAAGTTCTCGATGCTGAGCGTCATCAAAGTGTGCGGTCACCTTGTCGGGAACCAGTAACTTGTTGCAAGTTACACATTGCAGAGAAGTGTCATCTATCTGCAATAAAAAAAAACATTTTCTTCTTAATTATGCATTGTTTTTTTTATGGGACAAATCCCCCTCAATCTCCGAAGCCGATACTAATATTATAAAGCAGAAGAGTTTGTTTGTTTTTTTGAACGCGCTAATCTCCGGAACTACTGTTCCGATTTAAATAATTATTTTTGTGTTGGGTAGTACATTTATCGAGGAAGGCTATAGGCTATCAAACATCACGCTATGTCCAATAGGAGCCAAGCAGAGCGGGTGAAACCGCGCGGAAGTAGCTAGTTTATTATATTCCAGAAAATGAATCAAGAACGAGATTTCGGAAATTAAAAATTTCAGTTGGTGGTGCTGATAATGATTATTGTGATTGCTACATTGTGTCATAATGGGCGATCATTGAACAGTGCAAGTGGGATGGAGCTATACAACCTACATAGCTCCGTCCCTCTCGCACTGCTCAATGATCGACCATTCTGACACAATTGTAATAGCAGACTAAGGCCCCTGGTGAGCCGTCTAGCGAATTCGTGAATTCGATTAAAGCGTTTATTAAAGTGATGAAAAATGTTCGCAGTATGATTGTCGCTTTGCTTGGCTCGGTTAGTTGTTCAATTCGACTTTAAAAGCAGAGAATGTTCAATATAATTCTATTACAACTTACAAGCGAATGCTTATTCAATATAAGGGAATATTCCTATTTTAGATTGCCTCGTTAGCCAAGTGGTTGCAAGTACGACTAGCCGGCAAGGGATCTCGGGTTCAATTCTGGGGTCGGGCAAAGTAATGCTGGGCTTTTTTCGGTTTTTTAAGTAATAACACAGAGAGTCTTTAAATGTGACATTGGACTTACAAAATAAATTTTGAAAATTGGGTGTACATTGTACAGTGGCTTATTCCTATTTTACTATTATGAAAATTTAAAAAATTTCACTTTGCGCTTACCTGACGATAGATAGCGTCGCCATTTCCAAACTGGATGTTTTTCAAGACGAGATTCAGAGAGTGTCTCGCGGTCGCCTTGTGGTCCTCGCCTTCCTCGAATTCTTCTTCGCAAATCGAGCAGACACCATCGATAAGGCTGTGCCATGCGTTCTCTTCGATGAAAACATTACCAAAAGCCACAACACCACCTCCCCTTGGCAGCAGAAGATTAAGTCCCTTATTTTTGACATGCTCGTCCTCAGTTACATGAAGATTAACTTTGGAAGCAGTCGGGAGCAGAGTGTTGCAAAACTCGCAGTAGTAACCGGTTTGGAACTGAAACAGTCATTCAATTAATTATAAATCTACGTATAATAAAACTGTAAGCTCGTTTTTCTCCATAGGAATCTACACTTTAGAACGAGCAAATAGCTTCACTAGAGGACTGACTGACAGACTGACGTTATTAATAATATTATATTTGACTGCACGGTTGGTGCGGTGGCTGGGCAACTGGCTGCCGCGCAACGGGTAGCGGGTTCGATTCCCGCACGGAGCAACTCTTTGTGTGATCCACAAATTGTTGTTTCGGGTCTGGGTGTCATGTGTATGTGAACTTGTATGTTTGTAAACGCACCCACGACACAGGAGAAAATCCTAATGTGGGGCAACGTTTGATAAAAAAAAAAAAAAAAAAAAAAAAATAATGCTTTGACGTTCAAAAGTGCCTTCCTGGTCTATTTGAAATAAATAATTTTGACTTTTGACTTTTAATAGTGTTAATTCTGTACGTTGAAAATATAAAAATATATATTAGGGGGTGATTTTACAATTTTATTTTTATCACGTCAAAACACAAAATTACATTAGTACGTGCGCATAAAGTTACAAAATACTTGCGATCTTCCGAAAACGAGAGCGCGGGCGCCTCGCTGCTAACAGATGATCATGAGAAAGCAAGCGCTTGCGAAATTGCAATGAGGACTCCTCACTGCGCGGGAGTAGCTAGTATCGTTATAAAAACACTAACCTTTCTTATGTGTTCGTCTTTAAATTTATCCGAGTACGGGATTGCGAGAAGAATCCTCTGATGAAGAGATGTCTCTACATGTTTGTCCGCTTCTTGACGTGTCATCAAGAAGGTGTCACATGCCAAGCAGTAGCAGTTGAGAGACCCAGTCAGGACCCCGCGCTTATGCAATCTGTACGACATGGTGATCTGAAAGTTAAAAGAAAAAATATGGGTAAGTACCTGCGGCAAGGGGTGCGTTATTTTCCGAATGAAGTTTTGATCAGTGCCGGCGTTAGGGGGGGGGGGCGTGATGGGGTGATGGCCCAGGGCGACAAATTCTGGGGGCGCCGATGCCGCCACCGATGGGATCCGCAAAAAACTAACACTTGATATTGCTTCCCTCAAGTGGGCGCCACAATATTTTCGCCCGGGGTATCAGTGGCCCTTACCTAATAGAAAGTCGATAGAAGAATCAGAAAGTGCTCTAACCCTTAGTATGCCGGAACGCAGCATAAGCTTTTTACTCTGAAGTGACAAACTCTTTGTAATGAAAAATTATTTTTCTAATTTTTAGTTCGGTTGCATATAAAAGCGTGTTTTTTTAGTTTTTTTAAACTATTATTTAGTTTTCATTTTTTATTACTTCGATATTTATACAAAGTTCAACTTTAAAAATTGCATCACCATAATTGAAACTATTACCTTCATTTATTATATTTTAGGATTCTTTGAAAATATTATACGTTATTTTAATATAAACCGACTTTGTCAGGGATATACAGGGTGTCCGGTGGCAGAATTAGGATTTTAAAATTAAATAATAAAAAAACGGCGAAATATATTTTTTTAATTCAATGACTATAACAAAGAAGAGAATTGCGGGTTTTATTTCTTAAAAATTATTTTGTCTAAATGTTGACCATCACGTCGGACACACTCTTGGAATCTGGCTTCAGTATTCCGCGCCACTCGCTGGAGAAGCGACGTCGGGATACCATTAACCTCGCGAACGATATTTTCTTTTAATGCTGAGATGGTCGGTGGGGCGGTTTCATAAACTTTACTTTTGAGGTACCCCCACAGAAAAAAGTCCATAGGGGTAAGATCCGGCGACCTGGGTGGCCAGGGGATGTCAGCAAAACGACTTATTAATTTGTTAGGGAACAAATCGCAAAGAAGCGCCATGGTCTCTCTAGCAGTGTGAGGCGTGGCGCCATCTTGATGGAACCATGTCTGTGAACTGTAGGTAGGATGTTCTCTTAATATTGGCAGAAAAAAATCGGTAAGCATTCGCCGATAAGAAACGGCGGTCACTGTAATGACTTGTCCTTGACAATTTTAAAAAAAATAGGGACCGATTATTCCTCTGCTTGACAATGCACACCAAACCGTCACTTTGGGACTGTGAAGTGGCTGTTGATGTTTCAATCGTGGGTTCTGTCCTTTAGGTGACCAATAACGACCGTTCTGTTTATTTACACTTCCATTTAAATGAAAATGGGCTTCATCACTTCAAAAGATTGTGTTCACCGTACGAAATGCTGCAACATTGTTTCGCAGAAACTTTTGCGCAAATTGTAATCATTAGGCTTAAGTGCTTGCACAATTTGAATTTTAAAGGGGTGAAGTTTAAGGTCCTTTTTCAATATTTCGTGCACAATCGTTTTTGGGAGCCCTAGAGCAGCCGCTCTCTTACGCACGGACTGTCGCGGGTTATCACGTAAACTGTTTGCGACGTTCCATGTTGTCATCAGTCTTCGACCTTCGACTGGGTCCCGGCCGCGGATTATTTGCTGCTGAACTTGTTGCTCTGAACCTCCGCACCCACAATCGAATCAAATCTTCGCTTGACGCATCACGTAACCGTCGGATATTGTACCGCGAACAAAATCTTCGACGAGCAATAGCACAGGAATCGTTTGCTTTAAAACAAGCTTCGATTGCGAACGCACGTTGTTCTCCCGTCCACTGCGACATCGTGGATAAGAAACCCGCACGAATGACGAATCGAACGAGACCACCCCGTCCGCCCCTCCGCTAACGGTTCGAAAATAGTTTGAAATTTAAATCCTAATTCTGCCACCGGACACCCTGTACATACGAAAGTATCGCACGTCACACTAATATTATGAATTGTGTGTATGTTTGTGCGACTATCACGCTAAAACTACTGAACGGATTATGATGAAATTTGGTATATAGACGGAGTATAAGCCGACTTGGGTGATAGGATACTGTTTATTCCACGGGAACGCGGCTGGCAGGAGCTAGTTGCATGTAATCAATACTTCCAGTCCAGAGCATAAAAGGGCTTTGTATTTATAAAAACATTTGTTTAAACTAAGCGTACCTATACTTAGGTTTATTACATTTTAACTTTGATTCATAAATAATACAATACTTTGTAAGCTATTGTCAACATCCTTCCTTATCAGAAAGCACAATCATTTGCAACAGAGAACGAGTTTTTTCAGGTGGTAGGTTTCGGCCGACGGCATTATAACCACCCACCGAGCAAAACCGTGTCGCCAAGCGGCCTAGCCGTGTTCCGCCACGATGCTCGGTGACGCCGTACGAGAGGATGGGTCGAAATGTTTGTTCCACTATGGGTAGACCGATCTGGCGCGCGCTGGTGTGGCTGCATCGGGTGGCCAGTCGCGGAGGGTAGCGGGATCCGAGGCACGGTGCACCGCTGGCCGACCGCAGATAGTTGGGGGCCCAATTAGCGTGCTAGCCACACGTGAAAGGCTGCCCCGCCATCTAGCGAAAAATCCCACGTATACGCCATCGTGCCGGTTGGCGACCGGAAGAGAGGGCCCGATGGATTTACGTGGGGGGGCTCGGGCGTCCCCGCAGTCTCCAGGCTGGCCTCCCATTGATGTGGCTAACTGCAGTGCGCGTCTGGGGTCGCCTGTGAGGAGGAACATTTCACTGCCATCCTCTCAGCAACTTATTTACGACTATGAAAACGAGAGCTAAGAAAAGGGTTCAACAGCGGCTGCACTCCTCTCCCTCAAAGTGCACCTCTCCAACATCCGAGGCTTGCACTCAAATCTCATTGCGGTCCATCATCATCTGGAGACCGAGAACCCAACGCTCTTGTTTCTCTCGGAGACCCAGATCAGATGTCCGTCGGACGTATCATACCTGAACTACCCAGGCTTTTCTCTGGAGCACAACTTCGTTCCCCGTGCAGGCGTATGCCTATACGTCCAAGACGGCGTCTGTTACCGGCGTCTCCGAAACTTTGAGGACCCCAGTTTTTCAACCTTGTGGATACTGGTGGACACAGACATAGAGAAAATCCTCTATGCCTGTGTCTACCGGTCGCACAGCGGAGATTTGGAGACGACCAGATTAGCTCAACACCTTGTGGAGACGGCGGATGCGGCTCGGCAGAGGTACCCTTCGGCCCAGTTGGTGTTACTGGGGGACTTTAACGCTCATCACCAGGAGTGGCTGTTCCCATACCAGTGCACTGACCATGCTGGGAGGGAAATGCGTAAGCTTGCGCTAACGCTTGGCCTGACCCAGCTGGTCCAGGAGGCCACAAGGGTGCCCGATGTCGACTCGCACACTGCCAACTGCCTAGACCTTCTGCTGACAACTGATCCAGACAGCTACTCGGTGTCAGTATCTTCACCCTTGGGTAGCTCTGACCACTGTCTGGTGAAATCCGTATCCACGTACTCCCCACCGGATCCTTGTCCCAGAGGATCTCGGCGGATGTGGCGGTACAAGTCAGCAGATTGGGATGGGATGCGATCCTTTTTTGCATCCTATCCTTGGCGGCCTGTCTGCTTCTCTACTGAAGACCCGTCAGCTTGTGCGGATGCCATAACAGGGGTGTTGCGTCGGGGCATGGAATACTACATTCCATTCTCTGACGCGACATCTTTCGGTGGGACTCGTCCATGGTTCGATGCCGACTGCAGACGTGCTGAAGCGCGAAAGCATGCGGCATACTTGGCATGGGCGGATGCCAGGCGTCGTAAGGCTGACGACACTCTTCAGAGGAAGAGAGCCTATAACAGGGCTGCCAAGTCATGCAAAAAGGCATTACGGATGGCCCGGTTCAACCACATTGGCCGAATAGGGAACAAACTGGCTTCTTACCCAGCGGGTAGTAAAGCATTCTGGTCCCTGGCCAAGGCGGTTGAATCGAACTTCTGCCGCCCTTCACTCCCACCTCTCCTGGGGCCTAACGGGACGCTGGCACACACCGCGGTAGAGAAGGCAAACCTGTTTGCTTCTCTATTTGCGGAATCTTCACGTCTTGATACTGGTGGCGCTATACCTCCTTCTCTAAATAACGTATGCGAGACGAAAATGTCGAAAATTCGCATCCGACAGAAGGAGGTGTATAAGACGTTGCGTAATCTCGACGTGAACAAGGCCAGTGGCCCCGACGGAATCCCGGCCGTGGTTTTAAAAACCTGTGCGCCTGAGTTGTCTCCAATCCTGACACGCCTGTTTCGACTTTCCTTGGAGACTGGTCAAGTGCCGGTTGCATGGAAGCTGGCCAACAACGTGCAGCCTGTGCCCAAAAAAGGTAGTCGTGCCGACCCTAACAATTACCGACCAATCTCGGTCACGTCCATACTCTGTAAGAGTATGGAACGTGTACTCAACAACAGGCTCCTGGCATACCTTGAAGGTAACGACCTCCTCAGCGATCAGCAGTATGGGTTTCGCCGCAACCGATCCACTGGGGACCTTCTTGCGTATGCCACCCACATTTGGAGCGAGGCCATCGAGAAGCACGGGGAGGCAATAGCGGTCTCTCTCGATATATCGAAGGCCTTTGACAGGGTTTGGCACGACAGCCTTATCGGCAAGCTTCCTGCATATGGACTTCCCGCTGATCTGTGCAGATGGATTGCAGACTTCCTGAGGGATCGGTCAATTCGAGTAGTCATCGATGGCTGCTCGTCTGACCAATTTGGTATCAACGCCGGAGTCCCTCAGGGGTCAGTACTTTCAGCAACGCTCTTTTTGCTGCACATCAACGACCTGCTTAAGCCCGGTATCTTTGGGTATGCAGATGACAGCACAGTTGTTGAAAGGTATGTGTCCGATGCGCGGACTAGCGGAACACAGATCCAGTCTCTAAGAGAATCCATGGTCGAACGGTTGAACTCGTCCTTGAAGGCGGTCTCCGATTGGGGTGACGCCAACTTGGTCAAGTTCAACGCTACCAAAACCCAGGCGTGTCTATTCTCTGCCAAACGGAGTCAATTTCCGCTGGCTCCTACTTTCCGAAATGTATCCGTTCCAATATCGGATCATCTAGAGCTTCTTGGCGTAACTCTATCGCCAACGCTAAACTTCGGCTCTTATATAGAGTCGAAGGCGCATCTGGCTGGTAGGAAGTTGGGTATCCTCTCGAAGGTGAGACGGTACTTCACACCGAAACAACTGCTGAGCCTGTACCAAGCGCAGGTTCGGTCATGTATGGAGTACTGTTCTCACCTTTGGGACGGCTCGGCTAAATGCCAGCTAGATGCGCTCGAACACATTGAAAGGCGTGCCAAGAAGCTCATCAACGATGATGCGCTTGTGGAGGCCCTGCTTCAAAGCCTTGAACACAGGCGCAAGGTCGCAAGCCTTTCCGTTTTTTACCGGATACATTTCGGAGAGTGTGCGGGGGAATTGCACAACTTGATTCCCCTAGTCCTTTTCATCATCGAACCACAAGACAATCGGCGAGGCGTCACCGCTTCATGGTAGATATCCCACCAACTCGCACGAAGCGCTTCGCTTCAAGCTTCCTTGTGCGAACTGCTAGGGAGTGGAACTCCTTGCCGGAGTCTGTGTTTCCTGATGGGTATAACCTGGGTGTCTTCAAGGCCCGAGTGAATAGGTTGCTTATGGGCAGACGTGCTCCACCGTAGGCCGCATCATCACTTACCATCAGGTGAGATAGCGGTCAAACGTCGACCCATTAAATGTAAAAAAAAAAAAAAAAGTTGAAAATGACTAATAATATAACTAGGTACCTACCGTACTTATTATAGATATACAATGTACTGTTATTGTTTCTAATTCGTAGAAATTTAAATTGCCTACATTGTATAATTATGTAATTTAGCACCCGAAAATAAAACATGACATATTAGGCAGAATTTTTGTTGCGACTTGCGAAGGGAAGCCATGCTTCGGCACGAATGGGCCGGCTCGACCGGAGCCCCTCACAGCACCAGCTCCACAGGAGTCACAACCACAATCACAAATGCGATTGGATTATTCCAATATTATATTATTCATCTAAACTAACACATTATTTACAACTTAAAAATACCAAAAAAAAAAGGAATAAAAACTAACTTAAAACTAAAATAAAGGCGTTAGGCGTGGTTATACGTCGAAGTACTCGTCCGCATCGCTGTCATTGGGGAACGTTCCCAGAAGACTGGCCGCATTGCCACGTTGAATGGCAATGCTTATCTTCTGACCGAAGAAATAGCCAGCCTTCTGGTCACGCGTAGAGTCGAATAGCTAAGATTAAGATTGATTTTGAACATCAATGTAACTAGAATTACTATATTGTTTTTTTTTTATTATTAAAAGATCCGGATATCAGTTTTACTAGTTATTTGGCGTTCCATTAAGTACTTACCCTGTAGATATAAATAAAAATGCAGTAATCAGTCTATGCGTCACCTATTACGATAGGCTTTATAGCCGGTAAGGCCCAGCCTTATCGAGGCACCAAGCAATTAATCAACACTGCATAATTTATAGAAAAATTGTTTATCTAGTAATTTACTGCATTTCCTATATTTTTTTTTATAATTGTTGTCAAACTAGCTAAAGCGGTAATGTGCACTTCTGCCTACCCCTTCAGGGATAAAAGGCGTGACGTTGCTGCTGCTGCTACAAACTAGCTAACTACCTACCAGTGACTTCGCCTGCAGAACCCGGATAAACTCATAAGAATAACATTTTATCCGTGTGAAATGTCCAGATTCGTTCAGTAAGTACTTAGTTATCGCGTGAAACAGTAACAAAGTATGTACATAGGTACCATGTACAATTTATAGAAGGCGTCGAGGCAACCGCCGCGGCTTCTAACATGTTGATATCTTGCCGGCAATATTGGCCGGTAAACCTTTGGGTGGATCATGGGTACATAGAGTGGGGAATCTAATCGTCCATCAATGACTCAAGGAAAATGTGTTCCTGATAGGTATAACCTGGGTGTCTTCAAAGCCCGAGTGAATAGGTTGCTTATGGGCAGACGTGCTCCATCGTAGGCCGCATCATCACTTACCATCAGGCGAGATAGCGGCCAAACGTCGACCCATCAAACGTAAAAAAGACGGGTGGCACAGCGGTCACGTGTCGTCGTGCACTACACTGCACAGAGAAGTTCAAGGATGTAGGTCTGCTTAGGGAAGTGCTATAACAGCCGTTGCACCATGAGGGCTCCGGAGTGGTCTACTAAGAGGACCCGGTGCCTCCTTTAGGTGCAGGTGGTGGCCACCGAAGAAGTTTTATCGAGGTAAAAATCCCACACTCCCTAGTTTTTTTGCCAAAAAGCTAGGCATCTTTTGAAGGATTTCCCCCGTCAATAAAAAAGGTATCTAGAATATTCTAGATTACAGACTCGATGATTGAATTTGAGACCACGTATTAAATCGTAGCATGTTGCAACTTGCAACTACTTATCAATGCTTATTATTAATTTAATCATGATAGCTGTAGATAGTACAATACCTAAGTAGGTACTTAATACTTATTATTCGTAATATTTAATGCATATTAGTGTAAGACATGATATACATATATGCAACGTCACGCCTTTTACCCCCGAAGGGGTAGCCAGAGGCGCACATTACGGCACGTAATGCCGCTATACAACGTACATCCACTAATATTATTAGTCCCGTGTAATACGGGGTGAGCCTATTGCCATGCACTGGGCACATTCCAGACTCCGTGCTACTACTGAGAAATTTGCGAAAAGCCGAAAAAAGTCCAGTAACACATTGCCCTACCCGGGAATCGAACCCGAGACCCCTTGTCCGGCAGTCACACTTGCGACCACTCGACCAACGAGGCAGTGTAAGACATGACTTGTTTATTAATTCCTCGAAGGACAGAAGGTAGCACCATGCACTTATTGTACTGTTGATCGGTGCTCAGTGAGAGGACGGAGTGATGACTGATGGAAATACTATCTACTCTACTCTACCTTTATTTTTGTATGAATGGAAAATATATGAACCAAAAACAACGGTTTAAACACGTCAATATATTGAGAAAAGCTCTATTAATTTCGAGTCACAGGACTCTCTATCATGAGCAGCGTACTACTACCAATGTGACCGTAAATTTTGTTTTTAAGTCAAGTGATAAAACCATGATACCATATCCTAAGTCGACTCAAATACTATGCCGAAAACCGCATCTTAATCTGTTCAGCCAAACGCGAGATATTCGCGTACAAAAAGGTCAAACCGAAAACGTAATATTTTTGAAGTCGGTTAATAAAAGCTGAAGCGATTTTGATTGTAACCTTATTATCTACGTTTCATCCAATCTACACAATATATTGAAAAATTGTGTAAGTACACTACATTTTTTTATGAAACACGCCGCTAATCGAGCAGACGTATTACCTGATGGCAAGCAATCGCCGCCGCCCATGGACACTTGAAACACCAGAGGCGTTACGTGTTGCCGGCTTTTTGGGAGTTAGGAATTTAAGGGTTGTTGTTCGGGAATGGGGATGGGGAAGATTGGGAAGGGGGAATTGGGCCTCCGGTAACCTCACTCACACAACAGACAGACAAAGCCGCTACTAAAAGTTAGTAAAATGTATAACCACGCCTTCTTAGTGCCCCTAATTGTACACTCCAAATCCTGAAAATCCACCCCTTAAACAACCCTATATTTGAATAACATCAGAAAACTAAAAACTAATGCAAGATTAAACATATAAACTGTAATTTTATAACAAATTGTGCCAACATGGGATATTTATAGATTACTATAGGTACTTAGCTTTGTGTAATACGAATAATGAATCATTCATACCCTACATAATAAAATATTTTTGTCCTATCTACACGCGGTCAATAGGTACCTACTTTTTTTTTAGGGGGGAAATCATCCAATGACTTTTCCCGCCTTGGGCGAGGCGTGAGGGAGTGTCAGACTCTTACTGACTAATAACCACCCCGTTCCTACTCCTGCTTTTCGAACCGGAACCCCGGTAAACCCACTAGGTAGTCCGCAGCTCCGGAATAGGTACCTACTTAATAAACTACTAGCTGATGCGGAAACTTCGCCGCCTCAAACATTTTTTTCACCTCTTAAACCTTCCCTGGACTTCTATAAATAATTCAAGACCAAAATTTGCCAAATCGGTGCAGCCGTTCTCGAGTTTTAGCGTGACTAACGAACAGGAATTGATTTATATTATATAGATAGATTTATTACTAGCCGACCCGGCTGTTTGATTTGCCTTATAAATTAAGTCGTCAAAAATATATTTAAGGGTGAACAACCCTTATCACTTAGGGGTATAGAAAATAGATAGTAGCCGATTCTCAGACCTACTGAATACGCATATAAAATTTGATAAAAATCGGTAAAGCCGTTTCGGTGGAGTACGGTAACAAACATTGTGACGTGGAAATTTTATTATACTTATTAGATTAATACTTAAGTTTATTAATATATTATTACTATAAGGTTTAAATATTGTACTTACCTATATAGTTTCTTGCAGATTGAAGAGTCTTGCACACTGTAACAGCACAACTCGAAATGACTGCGAAATAATATCGTTAAACTCAGGATATAACAAGTACCAAGTTATCGAAAGTTCCAGATATCCCCAACCATAGAGTATAATAGAGTATAATGAAAAACTCTATGGCAGTATATGTTTTAATATAAAGCTGAATACACACTATTGTCTCGCTTCTTTCTTTATAATGAGCTTGATGAATTTAAGCATATATTCACACCGTTGTCATATGAGAGTAGGCAGAAACAGAGCGCCTACTATAATCCTTTCTCCGGCTTAAGCTACTACAAGTTTTGTTTAGGTGTATTTTATTTTAAATTGATATTTTATTAAGTCGCCCCTAGAAAGTGTATATAATATAGCTAATCATTTGAAACAAATATTTCAGTACATATTGTGCTGATCAACACTCAAAACACAGAAATGCGATTGTTTGCCTATTTATTTTTGTAAGGAACTGCGTGCGTGCGTGTGTGCTACTAAGAAGGAACATTTGTATCTACACAAAATGTTAATCTCGTATTCGGTTTAACAGATTATAATATAAATAATGACATTACACTTGCTAGTACCAGCAACTAGTACTTATTGTCTAATCAAGTTATCATTCCTCAATCATAGTCATCAGAATTCATTAACGGTGGTGTAAAGGTCTTCTTTTAATCGTACTGTATATGTCACGATTACTACTAATACACAGTAGTAGTGCAAACAACTACAACTGCAAGTATCTCAATACAGTACCAACTGCTACCGCTGTGATTAGTAAGTTCATTGGAGCCGGCCAATCAGAGCGCCAACGCGTTCTCGTTTCGTTTTCGTTAAACGTAAAGCAAACTCGTATTAAGGCCCCAGTAAAATAATAACTTTTATTACCTTTGGGGACGATGCTTTAGAGCTGACCTTGAAATATTCCGGGGTTTGAAAATAATAGATATTTTTTAACCCAGTTAATGATGTTGCCAGTATAGAAATAAAATATACTTATTAAATAATAACAAACATTGGATGTGAAAATTCTAGTATCTAGCAATGTTCTTGGGCTACAGTTATTACTCTAAGTTAAAAGGCAGTCCAATCACTTTCTATCCATAAAGTAAATCGTATTAGTAAGTTAGAAAGTCTTGAGTTGTAATGTAACTACAATTAAATTATATTTATTTATAAGCTAGCACATGTGTATTTAAAGTAAAATATAGCACAAGCTTTAATAAAGTTCAAGAGTAATAAAAAAATATAGTCTTGCAATAGACAAAAAGTTCTAGTCTATGGTAATCTATCATAGAGAAAATCACTCTATCATTTGACGTTTCCTCTTTACTGTCATGGCTGACACGCTGTCAATGCCAGTGTACAATTTGTATTTTTTGTTTGTCAAACTCAAAGCAAGTTGTGCTTGTGTTGGATGTGGACAAGTGTTTGGTTCGTTGAATGATGTGCAGTGCCTTGTTGCTTGAACATAATGCAACTTATTAGCTAAGTAATATGTTCGTTTTCTAGCTTCGAAAGCTAGTCTTAAATAACTATGTCACATATAACTTTCAGTGTGAAAATGTTAAGTGATAATGTTTGTGTTCTGTGCGTTGTGCATTTGTTAATATTATTAGCACTGACAAAGGGCACTACTGAAGCTCAAGAACTAAGTAAGTCTTAAGTTTTTTTTCTTTTTCTTTTTTTTTATTTACTTTTTCTAGTTACTGGCTTTTATTTATCAATATGCCTTGTCATAGTTTTAATTTATAAAACTTTTTACACTTATTTCGATGTGATACTTCAAGTGTGAATGTTTGTCGTGTTCAAAATAAGAATTCTATATAAAGCTGTTTAGTAAGTTAAACTAGTTTGAAGAACTTTAGCAGTTTCCTGATATTTTTACTATGCATTTTAAGTTTTTATACTAAAGTTGTCAAATCACCTAGGCTTGCAAAAAACTTATTTGTGGAAGGAAATTTATGAATCACTTAAGTATTTGAGAATTTGATACATTCCAACTTGTGCATTACTTAGTGGTAAATATTTTAACACCTTAATAAATACAATGTTTTTGAAAACAAACTTTTATGTAGCTTAGCATGTACTTATGAACAATCATATCAATGCATGAGCATTAGACATTTTTAAATAACTTCAGCTCAATCGGTTGAAGATTACTGTATCAAAATTTTGTTGCAAGATTTCAATTCATACACATACTAAATAATCAACTCTTTCCAAAACTGCACATGAGTTAATTAAGTCTTCTCTGAGAATTGAATACCTGGAAAAAATTACAAAAAGTTAACAGTGTTATTATCTTCAATAAAAAGTTAACGATTCCACCGACTGAAACACAAAATTTGGTTTCATTGAATTGAGCTGTGACTGTTGATAAAGCGATAGAGGTATGTTACAATTGGTGCTACATAGTGTCTGCTCACTCACATGGGAGACAGGCGAGAGGTCACGTTTGTATGTATGTATGTATGGACTGCACGGTTGGTGCGGTGGCTGGGCAACTGGCTGCCGCGCCACGGGTGGCAGGTTCCATTCCCACACGGAGCAACTCAATGTGTGATCCACAAATATTGTTGTTTCGGGTCTGGGTGTCATGTGTATGTGATGTATGTTTGTAAACGCACGACACAGGAGAAAATACTAGAGTGGTGCAATTTAAAAAAAAAGAAAGAAAAGAAAGTATGTCATCTTTAACATAAAACAAACTTGTACTAAGGGTACAGGTAGGATAAAATTGTCGGTAGCATTCTGCATCCCCCTAAACTAAAGTAATTCTGTCATAGTAAGCGTTATTGTTTTACACATATCATAGGTTTTTATGAAACTCATTGATTAACTGGCTGGCTGTAGTTATAAGCTTTAATTTATCATTAATTTTTTTAAAACTGTCATTTAATTTTTTATTATAATTACTTAACACCATTTTTCAATATCCGCTAGTGTAATTAATTATGCATAGAATCCCTATAATGGCATTACCGGTTAATTTTGATAAGAACTCATAGTAAACAGGACAAGTGAAACCAACCTTCAGTGAAGGATTATTAAAAAAAAATAACTTGTTGATAAAAATGTACCTAATCGAGTCAACAAATCAGAAAATCAAAACTTGTATTCCCTTTGTAATATTTTTAAATACTTATGTGAACCCAGAAAGCCACCTGGTTAAGCTTTTAGTTAGCTTAGCCCTTTCGGTGGTCAGATTTGAGACTAAGTCAAAGGTGGATTTAACCTAGAGAGCACCTAAGGCCTAAGCACCTAATTTTTTTGCACACACATCTTGCGGCGCTCCTCTTTAACCTAGCGCCTTAGACACGTCCCTAATTTGCCGTAGGGAAAATACATCTCTAGAATACCCAATAAAAATACAAACATTTTAATTTAGTTATATTATTTAACTAGTTGATAAATGAACATGGGTTCCTTAGTTATCAGCACGTAAATTAACCGGAAGGCATTTTTTCCGTCACAAAGTTCAATGACCTTACGAACCCTTAAAAGTGTGTGTGCTAAACTCATAAATAATTGGTACCCGACTTGGTAATCGTTTGCATACTCCCTATTGCAAGGGGAAGTTCATATCTAACCATCTGACGTTTGCCATAAGGGTCTTGAGTGGTGGAGCTTATAAGTGCAGTGTCCATACTGCTGTCGGAAACGTATGTAATTTTATTATAATTGCGACATGTTAAATGAGGTCTGCAACCGTGCAGCGCTTCTGATAAAAAGTTAGGAGTGCTTTTGACTGTTTTTTTTACACGTTCAATTGTTCATCTCTCGTATATTTTGAAGTCTAATTAAGTCTTTGACTGCCAATAGGAAACTTTTAAAGGCAAATCCTCCGCTAACGTCGGTCACCGGTGACCACCACGGCGTTCAATGTGTTAAGCAAATACACAATACATTCGTTTGATATCTCTCTTCAAAATAACCCTTTTTGCTACGAATGGTGGTTTATTTTTAAATACGTAGTTAATCAAAAACTTTCATCTAACATAGTTTTTGTAAAGAGTTTACTATTTTTATTTTGTCTAGCTTTTCGAAAAAACTTCTAATTAGTGATTTTTGCGTGACTTTAAAGTTTTAAAGTACGTATACGGTTGCAAAGGAAGCGTTTAAACTAATACCTAGGTAACTACTTATTTTTTATTCTGCACAACCACTCTTCATCATGGTGAATCATGGACAGTTTCCGACTGGCTATTCTGATTCATTGCCAATACATATGCAAATTGTCTGCCGCTGTATGATCACTTATTATTCAATTGTTGTCATCTTTTCTTTTCGTCATAAATGAGTTTGAGGACTATTAAAATCTTATTGTCAACGTGTTTGCCGTTTTAAAACAAACAAAACTAGTAATACGACATCCCGTATGACGCTTCCGTTAACATATCTCGAAGAATACATTATATCTAAAAAAAAAAAACGATAAAAAAATATTTCCGAATACGAATATTGAATTAGGAACACGATGCACCAATCGGGCGCTTTCGTTTACGTTGCGCGTCATAGCATATGCGCCGGAGTCGCGTACACATTGATGTGATCCCCTGTTTGTTTTTTAACTAACTTTTTTATAGTTATTACTCGTCGTAGACTTTTATGAGCACGGCTCGGTGACTGATACACTTATGTTATGTCTTTTGGGGCGCATGGAAACAATAAAATCATGATGCTACTACATTTTATCATGGGTACAAGGAAATGGGATGTGTTCTTCTGGTTCGGTTCATATCACATGCTGGCATAACATATTTTTTAAATTATAGAGTAGTTTTAATCGGTTTTTAATGTAATAGTTACATGTGGTAGTCGATCGATCGATTTTTAAGTGTGGGAGAGCCATGCTTCGGCACGAATGGGCCGGCTCGACCGGAGTAATACCACGGCCTCACAGAAAACCGACGTGAAACAACGCTTGCGTTGTGTTTCGTTGTGTGAGTGAGGTTACCGGAGGCCCAATTCCCCCTTCCCAATCTTCCCCATCCCCATTCCCGAACAACAACCCTTAAATTCCTAACTCCCAAAAAGCCGGTAATGCACTTGTAAAGCCTCTGGTGTTTTTCAAGTGTCCATGGGCGGCGGCGATTGCTTACCATCAGGTAATACGTCTGCTCGATTACCGGCAAGTCCCATAAAAAAAAAAAAAAAAAATCTGTGCGGCTTTTAGTTACGAAATTGAGAAAGGACCCAGTCACTCCAGAATAGATAATGGAAATGGGGGAAGTTGTCCTTTCTACAAGTTAATTTATACTTGACTCTATTTAGCTAATCAGCGACCTGATGCTTAACACGCAATTTCTTGAGTTTCTCCGATAATTACAATCCGGCTCGAAGGACCAGTTTGGTTGGTGCTAAACGATAATATCGACTAGGAAATGTTTTAACTATTTTCTCTGTAGGTACTTACATCTAGGTTAAAATCTTTCAATGCTTAGAATAAAATTGGTATATCTTAATGTAGGTAGGTATGAAAATTATTCATCAATTTTTATTATATTCTTGATTGTCTGCCATTTATATACTTAAATTGAAAAATAAAAGGGGTGTCTTCTCTATTATGATCCCTCTTATGACTGTTTACAGACCGTATAAAAACTATCTTCCCCTATATGCATTATTTAATTATTCCTGACATTTATTTGTTCCAAAACACATTTAATTAAAACCGAACAAAGTCTTGCACAGATAAATAAAATACTTGAAACGAGAAGCTCTTTGTCAACAGCTGTTTTTAGATACAACCATTATTCTTTGGTCCTTCGCTTCGTTACTTTTGTTACAGAAGGAAGAGGTCTTGTTACATTGGTGATGTGTATTTCTGGATGTAAGTGTGTTAGAGACGATATGGGAATGATGACTTCCCCGCCAGGACACGCTGTGTTTCCTTTGAGTGACGTCACGTCCGATAGAACATGAGTTTTATTCAAATTCTGTCTTTTTTTTTCTTTATTGTCCCGTTTTTTGATGTGCGTAGGTGAATGTTTCAAATGAATGGAAGTAGGAAATACGTAGACTGGAGTGAGATTATTTTCACTCGAGATTAAAATGAAAAATATAAGGAATTCTTAATGTAAATATTGTTTGAGAAATAAACTAGGTATAAAAGCTTTTTGGCTCATGATCAGACGTTGTAGGTAAAACTTCTTTGATATTAATTTTTCTTCCCGCTCTATTGCTGGTTGATGGTTTTATATATACGCAGAACATTTGCGATATTCGTAATCCGCCATGAATATAGCATGTCAAAGTCCTATAGACTAAACATCCAGACAATACGCACTATGATAAAAGCTGAACTCTAGTTCGACCTGAATAGGAAACTAGGATAACTGGCGAAACGAGTCTGGGCGAAAACAATCATAATAAATTCCGCCGGTCGTTCGCACTGCGCATGACCCACTCAGCGTTTTAATAACTGGCTGGTATGAGTAAACAATGGGCGATGTGAAATGTAACCCAATTTTACCATACGTTCAACTTCCTATCACTTTCAAGAGATAATCATTTCTGCCTTGTTTAGGCCGATATTTTTTTAATTTTAGATGTTGAACTTTAAGTAGAGATAACTATACGTAATGGGGATCAGATGATCCTTCCTTTTCTGAATTAGGATTCCTCATATTAGATTTTCAGATAGGGAATGTGTCTTCATAGTATTATTCAAGATTTTAGCAGATTTTGCATCTTAATACTATGTACCAACGCCTGCAGAAGGTTTTGACGAAAGTTGACATGTGTGTTTTCATGAAAAAAATTGTCTCATATCTTTTGCATTCGCTGTCTAATAAAAAACTGAATTATTCAAATACAAATGTTTACATTACACACACATGAGTCATTTACTATGATTTACATTTTACACTTTACTTTGGCAAGCACTGCGATTTGTAAACAGACACGTCTGACCAATCTACTATAGTAGTGAGTCGTAATTATTTTATGTGGGCGGCTGTGTAGTAGGTATTAATTAATTGCGTACCTACAGGATAATCTGTTAACCACACAGGTCTTGTAACTATGGTTAATGATGATTAATGTAATGGGAATAGATGACGTTGGTTACACTTAGAAGCAGGAAATAACCTGAGTTTAAACAAATAATGTTTTCCTTTATTGTATTTTTTTCCTTTACCAGGAATAAGAAATAAAAATCTCCAGCAAATTTTACGTAATCACGTGTAAGCTAAATAACTCTAATTAGGTTAATTCAATATTATTCCATAGATATTTGATAATGCATTCTCTGTTCCATTTATTTCACAATAACATCTGCATGTAACCGTACTTCCTAAATTTAAAAAACAAACGTATTTGCTTCGCGTCTACGGAACAGCTGTATAAATATTAGCTGAAAGAAATGCATGAAATAAGTATCGATGGCATGGTTTTCATAATTCTTTCAGTTATATACGTCATTGTGTTGGATAAACGTGTAAAAAAAAGAAAATTTTCGCTCAGTATACCCTTGACCAAGAATTTTTTAATCCCATACCAGTATAAAGTGAAAAATTCTTGAAAAGGGTTTTATTTAAGGGTAACGTAACATCGCTGCGTTAAAACAAGGTGTGAACCAGAAGGTACTTAATCTACTTCACTACCTAAATTGGGAACAAAATTAAAATGTTACTTACTTACTACATAATTAGAGAGAAAAAAGCGTTGCCACATACAAAGATTAACGATATAGTTATTTCCCGATTCGCACGTATCGCTGACATTGCCCTATAAAGTAAGTGCCTACCTACGTCACAAGTGTTCGTCAAAACATATGGCTTGACATTTGCATACACACATGCATTCTTGTGACCTCGACAAGAAAGGACTCAAGAATGCACTTAACGACTTGATAGGCGTGAAAACGTCAGATTTGCACGGTGTTGGCAGCTTTTGTATCGTCGTTGTGGCCACGAAAATTTCTAGACTGCACTTACCTAGGTGCTAAAAACTTTAAGAGTGCTAGGATCTTTGGAATGTTAGTGCTTTGTATGTTTATTTAGGACTTAAGATGTGTGAAGAAAGGATTAAAGATAAAGGCATAACTTAGCATAGAACGATAGAAAAGCTAAGTTAAGTAAGTAAACTAAAAATACTATAAAACATTGTCCAAATGAATCATCTTTTATATTCTTAGAAATAAGAAAAAAATGCGATCGCCAAAGGTGCATTTTAAAACTGGTCCTTAGGACCGCGATTCCGGTCCTTTTAGAGTTAAAAAATATCTCTAAACAGAAAATGCTAAGGTCGCACTAATCCGGTTTTATTTGAACCAACGGCTCGCAAACTGGCAATCCAGTTTACAACTCTGTTGCTCTAGAGGACAAAGATTAGACTAGAAACTACTAGTGCAATAGTAACCTGTAAATGTGCGCTCTCTAATAAATTTGATCCTTTTAAATCTTCAATGCGCCAAGAGTGCCAAGCGTGAAGATTATAGTAGATCTTTAATACATGAAACTGTAATTAGAACTAACTTTTTATACTTCATTTTTAGGTATTTCTTATAGATATAAAATTATTCTATGTCATGTGTAATGTGTAATATAAGTATCATATAAACACTCACTCTCCTACGTAGTCCTAGAGTAGAGGAATGAGGAATTTTCCTCAATCTATGCTTCGGGTAAAAACAGGAAATTGTGAATAGTTTATTGCGTATTTCACGATATATGTGTGATAACACTCAAAAGTATAGCATTGTATTTAACTAATTTGTTTAATCATATTCTAGTTACGAGTATGGAGTATTTTTTGCAGCTCCATCGATGTTTAGGGTTGAATTTATACGTATAAACAAATGAAATATTTCCTTTAAAAACTAGAGCGTGAAAACACGGTAACTCATTTACTTGGAAATGACAGCTGACTCTTTTAATTACTTACCTAATTGGGTTTCTACACTTATACTGCACTATACACAATATTGTTTGTATTTCCTTATGCAAGTTGCATTGGTTGACTCATTACTTTGTTTGTTAGAAACAAAAGCATCTAGACGTGAACTGAATACTGTTTTTTGTTTTATTTCAATAGAACGATGTAACTCCTGTCTTAGTTTTAATCATCATCATCATCATATGAGCCACAACGTCCACAGCTGACCATAGGTCTCCCCCAAAGACTTCCAGAGACTGGTTGAAATCTTCTTCTGATTCATTTAATGATTACTTAACCCAGTCTTTAGCATTCGTTTTCAGAACAAAATCGTTACTAATGAATGTTTTGATTTAGATTTCAGCCATGATCGTCCCACTGTAAGGCAAAGGAATAGTTTAAGTAGTCATTAAATGTTTCTCAGCACGGCAGCAAGTTTTGTAACTAGTTAATACTTTTATTATTTTATATTTAAAGTTTTCTTCTATACTGTGGTTAGACTACTAACTAAATAAATACTAACTCCGTCTCACACTTCGTTTGAAAAACCATTCCGTAACTTTTAGGTTGGCATACAAAGCCTTTTTCTTCTTTGTCTGTTAATGACGTATTCGAAACTCAAGTACTGCACGTGCAAACCAAAATTGTATTCGCTAATGTCAGTAATGTTATTGTTCAATGCCCAAGAACATTTGAGTCGAACAAAACGAAATATGAAACTAGAATATTGGATCAAGAGATTACAACACAGCCATTACTTGTGTACTGTCGTTACGCGTAGTTATTATGTACTAGGCATTTCATTTTATTCCCAACATAATGACAAAATAATCACAGCCTCACAGTCAGATTAAAAATTAACCTGCTCCACAAACTCTTCTAATACTGGGTTTGCAAAAAATTGATTAGTTATATCCAACCATTTTTTGCTCCCATGCACCGTTTTTCAAGTTTTTATATAGTTACATACCAATCTTGATAAAATCTAATTTACAGTTATGACTCAAAAGTTCTAGAACTGGATTGTGTTACGTTAATTAGTGCCTCACAAAGGACCAAGCCCATACTAGAGGTTCCATTACTTAGTTACATATTTAGGTAGAAATTATTGCTACAAACGATGGCTGCCAATTAGCCAAATTGATAGCTAATGGCGCTAAGTAAAAATGCTTCTGTTCAAGCTGTAAATTACACCTGGAAAATGAGGACTTGAAACGGGATGGGGCTAATTTCAACCGAAGAGAATTTGCACGCGATGGCCCGTCCGTAATTTATCGTCGCTACATTGTTTCCACGAAACTAATCTATTTTAGGTTTAGCTCTTAACATTCAATCAGCGATTTAATCCCGATTCGCTGTATGGTTGGTGGTTTCGAAGTGAATGTGACTGCCAATAATAATATGAGTCTTCTGGCTCAAGTGTTGACAAAGCTAAGGTGTTAATCCAAAATCCGCAAGTGAACTCAAGTTCTATCTGAATAGGTTCCGATTGTCGTCTATTTTATCAATGTTATGAGACTGGCTAAAGTTTAAATTTATACTATAGCAAGCCATTCAATGACTCACCATTGACCAAAGAATATTTACTGTCTCAGTATACAATAAAACCATTCCATAGAGATAAATAGTTTTCTCAATAAACTCTAGCTGAGTAAGTGAATGGAGAAAAAAGAATTCGGAAGTTTGTAAGACTTGCAAAATAGCCTATTCCTTGGAGCTGTGCCAAAATTAGGCTATCCACGTTTAATAGGTAAACAAAGACTAGTTACATAGTGACTGAAATAAACGTAGAGCATTGATCTCTAACTTACAATATTATTTAGCGTGATTTGTAGTTCTTAGCTCGAAGTATTGAGTTATGTGTTGTTTAGGATTTGTGTTCGAGTTCGCTGACCAAAGTGAATATTTTTGAAATCTAAGAATAGTTAATTAAGTGTTTGTCCGTCAAACACGCTGAAACTACTGAATGGATTTTGAAGAAATTTGGTATACAGACAGGGTATGAGCTGACTTGGGTCATAGGATTTTTGATTGAATTTTTATCCCCTTGGAAGGAGGGCGAAGCCTCTGGCAGAAGCTAGTCAATAATGCGCTGGTAATTCAATGTTAGACTATAATGTGCACATGTAAGGTTGCAAACTATAATCCTATATTATGCCTATAAGGTTTCCACTGCGGAAATAATTGCTACTAATATTCTGAAATGTCTCTTGTCGTGGTCCTTCGATCCAAACCTTGACATTTTTGAGCCTACTCCATACTCAAAACATTTCGTTTTATTACAACATTGTTTGTCCAATAAAATCGAAGAAATTATGTATATCTGTTTCTTTTACCGCCATTTTGTGGAAAATGTGTAGGTATTTAAAAACATGCTGCTTTAACGGTTTTATTTTGCCGTTGCTTTTGTATTTTGTTTTTGATCCTGCGCAGGTTTTTTTGCGACAGGATTGGTCAGTTTTTTTTTGTAATATTAAAGATAAATTAAGCATTAAGGTAATTAAGTAAAATCACAAGTTATATTAATACATTGTATTGTTCAATAATGTTCAATATTTTTGTTTACCAGTATTTTTCCTCTCAGTCATATTGCGTTGAGTTCATTGAACCCTAACAATCAATGAGTTTTTATTGTATGCATCCAAGACGGTCATTGTGTATGCAATTACATTATAACGTTTAGTTACTTTGTAAAGGGACAAGTTCATATTACTGAACACCAGTTTAATTTATTTTTGACGAGTATAAAATTTGTGTGAGAGACTATCTAGAAGAAAAATAGATCATCCCATCTTATCAACAGCCTCTAAGAGGCCGCTACTGACCAACGACCTCTTCTCACACGGAGAAGGTTTGAGCATTAATAACTGTGACCGTAGCGCCGTACTCAAGAGTCATATATTGATTACTTAACCCAGTCCTTAGTAATTGTTTTCGGAACAAAATCGTTACTAAAGAATACTTTAAGTAATCATTAAATGTCATTGAGTACAACAGTTAAAGAGGTTTAACTAAATATAATTTTCGGTACTATTTTTAAGTACAGATTCAGTCTAGTTCTATGTAACTAGTCTAAAAACTTTTTGCTAGGTGTTATTCAAAGCGGTTAACCTTGCCTGAATCGGTTTTAACTAGATCCGACCCTTCTTATTAATCATACTGTTATGTTTCGACATCAAACGGTGTAGCAGGAGGTTAGGGCATATCCTTCACGTCACATTCCCATGGGGATCACCAGGTATGGAAGTTGATGACCGTAAATTTTTATACAAGTGGTTGTGTATCTGTTTTTTTTTTGTTTATATTCAAGTAAATACTTTTATTAATTTTATTTCTATCATAAATTCATTTTGTTTTAATTTGAATAGAACATTCTGTATTATTTTGTATAATTTGAACTTCAATTTTAGCTATAATAATTTGTTAATTTATATTTGCATGCCTCCTGGTAAAATATGGCTGAGCTCGCAATGTAACTAAACACCACATTCTATTGTAATAACCCATATTTGCAAATAAACTCTCTTTATTTTTAAGGTAGGTAGTTGGGATAAACTATTGGAAATTGCTCATGATAGTCTTTATGCTAATAGCATTAAGCTTGATTTTTCAAAACTTTAGGTAACTAGTTAGGTATTAGTTACGGCATTTTTTATATTTTAACGTAGGTAGTAAAAAGACTTGGGAATTGCCAGGAGTGTCTAAATTATACGCTTTGGGTGTAAATAATCACCCATAATTAGGTACAATGAACCTCTCATATAACTAGCAAAATTACTACCGAAGTAACTAGAGACTAATAATCTCAAAATTGTCCGTAAATACTGTAATAGTATGAAGAATCATTACATAGTATAAAACAAAGTCGCTTTCTCTATCCCTATGTCCATCTGTATGCTTAAATCTTTAAAACTACGCAACGGATTTTGATGCGCTTTTTAAAAAAAGATACGAGTGATTCAAGAGGTAGGTTTATATATGTATAACACATGCATAATATATCACCATTGCACCCATACGAAGCTGGGACGGGTCGCTAGTTAATAATAACAGAATTAACAAGCCGAAAAACTTAAATCTTTTTGTACTGAATGTAGATCTTAATTACTAATTAATTAACCAGCTATATGTATTTGCGAAATCTTCACCAATCTGTACCATATAAACCACTTTGCGATGTAGACATAATAAATGCAAGTTAATTACAAATTGAGTAACATTTACTTTTAATTGCACGCTTCTCGAAAGACTGCTTAAAATCTAGTTCAGTAAAGGTCAATTTGTATTGTAAGGTCAGCCCCGAAAATACTTAGGTAATATAAGTAAATATATATAAAAACTGGTATAAGAAAAGGCGTGAGTCATTGGGAAATACAGTTAGTCATGTTACGGCTTTCCTTGTTTCTTTTGTTTGATAGCGTAAATACAATTGTGAAGCCTGTTTTTGATTCCCGAATCAGGTAGTGTATTGTAAGGATTTCGATGATGGCACAGACCCTGGATTGGAATCTGGTCGTCTTAAACAGTGTGCTATCCTGAAATCTGATCCGATATACGGCAATAGGATCGCTTCCCATCACATAGGACTTATAAATGGAAGTAATTGGCGAAAATTTTGTAATAAGTAGATGCACACCTGCTCCCCTTTTCAGGGGATAAATGAAAATGCTATTGAGAGATAAGATGTCTTCTAGTAGTCTTTAGGTACGTATGAAAAAAAGCAAACAAGAAATTCTAACTCTTATACTAGTTGAAATAGATTCTATTTTAATGAACAATACCTCAGGAATCTGACATTGATCTATACTTCAATATACATAACTCTGTGTATTTGCTAGTATCTGTTATTTGCACTTCAAAACATTAGAGGTGAAACAAATTAGCAAATAATTATGAGTATGCGAACTGTGAAGTTACGTCGGTTTTAGCAAAAATTGCGGTTGGCGCCATGGTTAGCATAGCATCGTTAGATAATAATGGATATTAAGAGATTTTGTTTACGGTAGATGCCCGGATAAAGCCATAATATTTCAGTATATGTATGTTCTATTACAAATTACGTAGTCACACGAATAGAAGAAATTTAAATGTGGGAGAGTCTTGCTTCTTCACAGCGTTACCGAAAACGGACGTGAAACAACGCTTATGTTTTGGCCAGCAACGCAGTTGCAACGCCTCTGGTGATTCGGGTGTCCCTGGGCGCCGATGATTTCTTACCATCAGGTGATCCGTCTGCTCGTTTACCGGCTTATACTATAAAAAAGATAGCCAATCGCCATACACTGATGCCGCCGGATGATTATTTGCAGTTTGCAGCCAAGGGATTTTAAAGTCGGAAAACAGCCCCAGGCTCAAATTAGGAATTATTATTTGGCCTTCAATTCTTTCCCTATCCATTGTCCTATTCACCTGTACTGGTGAAAAGCCTTCCCAATGACTTCCAGATGGGCCGTTTGGAAGGCACCTGCACCCATCTCTCTGTGACCTTCATTAGGACCTGTCCACCTTGTGTATAATCCCGTTTTACATAAAACGTAAGAAGTGAAAGTGAAGCACTTCTTCACGAAATATAAGGCGTCAAACTAGTTATATCCTATTTTACAAACCAAATATAAAGCCATAAAGATACTAGCTAGTTCTAACGTGACATCAAAACGACCACTAATACTATAATCTCGTGCATGTTGTAATACTCGAATGAAACGAGCACAGACAGTACTCTTCCGCGATAGGCCAATAATGTGGCTGTCTCCGATAGTCGACTCTTACGCAGGTTACAAGTACTAAATAAGTATATTGATGGGCTGTAATGTATTGAATAATGGCGTCTTTGTGTGGAAACATTGTTTTATGTTTTATTATTTGACTTTTTGTCTAATATAATAGCTGTTTTACTGCGAAAGAGAAATCGGGAGCTGTTACGTTTAACATTTGTTTTTTATCCGTTTTTTTAAGCAACGACCTGCAGTATCTCCTGGACGTAGAGCAAAAAGGTCTTATGAGGAAAAAATGGTAGCAACTTGCGGAACACGGATCAAATATGACACTTTATGATTGACAGTTGCGGTTCCGACTACTACATGTTTATACCAAGGATAATGTAGTTGATCTTAAAACTAATCTTTGGTATAACCCGGCCTCATTAATAACTACTGCTTTCTGCTTAAGTGAATGGTAGTACAACAAACTCGATCGTTATCTATCAATTGGCCTTGTTCGTACATATGGTAAATAGGAGCAATCTAGAACAAGTGTGATTTAGTCCATTTTAATGTGTTCTCAATGTACAACGACTGCCAATAAACAACTTCATGACGTTTAAGTGGTTAGTTAAGTCTACATACGATACACTAAAATTTATTACAAACACATAAAAGCGTATCAAACTATCAATGTTACTATAGTAAAAAAAAACAGTATAATTTAACTGGTAACATTTATTATTGGTCGTAGTGATTTCGTACTGGCACACGAGAAGGGACCGTCAAATACTATTCTAATTTTGAAACAGCGAGATGTCAGATGGAAAGCATTTCTAAATTTAAAACTGTGTACTGCGTCTGAGCATGCTGTGTTGCCATGTTCATGTTGAGAAGTGCATTCACACGGTTTGCGAAGCTACATAAACAACTGTCAAAATAAGTAATCATGTTATATGTAACTTGCTTTTACTCAAACATGTATACATACTTTCGCATTTATAGTAGTAGTCGGGCGTACCAACCAGTGCTCTTAGTACAAGTTTACGTTTATTTAAAGTAATCGAAACGAGATTGCGATCGGCGCTCTGATTGGCCGGCTCAAATAAATCAACCAATTACAGTTCTTCCTGCCCTTAGTTATCCTGAGCTACTTGGAGTCAGCACAATGTCTTCTATTTTAATTCCCTTAAAATAGCACCCACTGGAAAACCGAACCTCAGTGTTAAAAAAATTAAAAAAAAACCTTATCCAGAGCATTATGAGACTCGTGTTTAGAGTCCATTGCACCACTTTGGGCAGCCGGCTCGTGTTACCATATATAAAATTAATTGGTGCCTTGAATTTCCACTAAAGAACACCTGCCTTTAATTGTATTGGTGCAGGTGTGTTCTATACCAAAAATAAACAATACTTATAACACGTTTAACTTTAGTTTATTGTCTAATTTACCAGGAAAATTGAATTAAACTACATAACTAATTGGTGTTCATTGAGTGTACTTTAGTTTTTAGCGTCCTGTTTCCTGATGTCAAATGAAGTTTAGAATTGAAAGTTAAAGTCAAAGTATTTATTTAAATGAATCCTATATTAGGCACTTTTCAAACGGGTCCTTTTAAAATTGTGGTCCTTATGTGACAATAGCTACGTTTTACCTAGTTTTTTTTTTATATAAAAAGCGTGACAAGTTTAATTATATATGTGTTAGCGTGCTTAAAGATTTTGATTTATGTGTGATACCTAATATTTTTTATTAATTACATGCTATTATTGTCTAGCTGTCCTCGCTTGTAATGTGGTTGTCCCAGTTTTGCGAATCTAGTAATAAATGTAATCAGCCTGTTTCCATCCGCTGCTGGACATAGACCTCTTCAATAGCATGATATGAGGGCTCGATCTTCAGCTTTCTGTATCCACTGCCATTTTGCAATCCTCACTGTATGGTGCGTTTCCTTAGACTTGATTTCTATATCTCCTGTGACACTCACTCCATAGAGTAGACAGTTAATGGCATCCAGCATCACTGAAAGACATGAATCACATTCTTGAATTTCGAAGCCTCTGTAATGGTCTTTATATTTTGACAAAAAAGTTTTGACATTAATGACAGCGTCTTGTTACGCGCAGACGTTTCTAAAAATAAGACATAACGCCATAAAACCTTTATTTTTCCAAAAAGGCACCGCAGATGTTCCGCAAACTGTTTGTATTCAAAGGTGCGAAGGTACTCAAATGACATGGGTGTCTTAAAAAAATAAGCAAATAAAACGTCCCAGTAAAACGTTCGAGGAACTTCGGCAAAGTTCGTGGATATGAGAGAGATGGAAGATGTGCAGATGTGACGTGACGTGAGTGTTGCAATAGTGAACCGTTATATTTTTGTGGACTGATGAAATTAGTGCTGTTTTTTTGGCTTGTGAAGACTTGTGGTTTCTTTGAATTTGTTCTAGTTCTTTGCGTTTTTGGTCGGATCGTAGAACTGATAGCATATCAGGTAAAAAGTGTATCTACCTATATGATTTAAAAATAATATTTGCACGCATTGGTTACCATTTTGTAGAACCAAAAAGTCTTTATTCATATTAATAAGAGGAAAACTAATTTTTTTGATGCGTGAAAATCGCCCAATATCTTCTCCCGCCTAGGTGAATTGAGGAGTATCAGACTGTCTTATTGACTAAAGACCATTGTGTACTTACTCTTGCTCTTCAAGCCGGAGCCCCGGTAACCGGCTAGATATTCCGCAGCTCCGGAATTATGACATGATAAGAAACTTGATAAAACTCTTAACTTTGTGATGGCAAAATAACACAAACAAACTGATGCACATTTGATGACTGATAGACTTAATATCATGTATCAATAGATATTGATAAAAGTAGATACTCAAAAGTGTTTACACATTACTGGAAGTGCTATTTGCAGCATGATATCGATATCGACAGTTACCAAATGAAGTCATAAAATGTGGAATTCCATTCAACTAGTTTTGTTTGATTTACTTCTGTATGAGTAAATATGTATTAAACACGTCACATCGTATTTTCCCTAAGGGTTATGTATTGATTAGAGGTATCTCATTGGTTATTTGCTTGTGTAGATAGATAACTGTAGCACACATTGTGAATTCAAGATAGTTTTACTATCAAAATCAATAGCTGCACAGCTACTACTGATGGTTTTTTTTCGTTTCACCGAGAAAGTAATCTAGATATATTGTCGATTAATAATTATACTATTACTAGCGACCCGTCCAGCTTCCCATAACTGCCTGATAAACCCTTCTCTTGAACCACTCTATCTATAAAAAAACCGTATCAAAATCCGTAGTGTAGTTTTAAAGATTTAAGCATACGAAGGGACATAGGGACAGAGAAAACGACTTTGTTTTATACTATGTAGTGACTAATTCACGAATTTATGATCAAAGCTTAGCTTCTATGGAACAATTATTTCTATTCCCAAATGATTTGCTCTAGTTTAAAATCTCTAGCGAATAGACACGCAGAGTAAAAAATAGTCTAGTTATGACATGTACGGTTGACACAGAAATGCTACGCATTTTAATAGCGATTATTATATAAACAGAAACCGGTTAGGAGCGAGTTCTTCGCGGAAATTCTTGGTTCACAAAAAACGGTGGCCATGACACGACACTGTTTAACGGCTTATTTAAACTTGGAAGTGGTGAGTGACGTTTTTTTTAAACGGTTACCCAAAAAACGTTGATTGAAAGCCTACAAGTTTTCAATCCTGATAATGTTTCATTATCTAGGGGAGAAAGCGAAATGGTGTTAAGAAGATTAACTTCTAAGATCTTCAAAAATTGTAGATATTTGATAATTTCCAAATGAAAGTAATAAAAAAATTTAAGCGATTTTCAGTTATTTTAATGGACAGTTTCTTATTTTCCGCATCTGCGGTGTTATGGCGTAAACATCAGTCAATTAAAAAAATCGAAGTGAATAGAAAATCATTGTATTAGTTAGTTAAAGTGCCACAGACTGACATTCGACAAAAATCAAGGGCTGGTCGAATTGCAATGTCAAGAGAATGCTGACTATAAACACCAGAATTAGCAACTCGTGTCACTTAATTTTAATATGAATCACAAATAACTGGGTACTATTGAATTAAATGTTTTAAAATTACGGATAAACACAATTTAATCAAATAACCATATATTTCCCGCAGTTTATTTCTGATTTGTTTCCTTTGATAAAGTTATATTGCACACGGGGCTATTCTGGTATATCCGTGCATTTAAATCAATGCGATATGCGTTTCCTGGATTGAATCAGTTCTGACATTGGATTTGTTTACTTATCAGCAACATGGGATAAACCCCAACACGTTTTATTTTTCGCGATTAGTTAGTAAAGGATTAGTACCTACGCTCACTTATTACTCCAGCCTTATTGCCTTATAACTCGCTCAAATAATTTCGATTAATTTTAAGTGTGGTAGTGCCATACTTCGGCACGAATAGGCCGGCTTGACCGAAGTAATACCACGGCCTCACAGAAAACTGATATGAATAAGTTGTGTTTCCATGGGCGGCGGCGATTGCTTACCATCAGGAGATCCGTCTGCTCGATAGCCGGCTTATAACATATAAAAAATAATACATTGAATCCGTTGTAGTACATCCCTCTTTAAGAATAGTAGTAATAAACACACGATACAAGATTCTACGCTATGACTTCCAAAAAAACTCCAGAAAGTCAGCTGCGACCAAAACCACAATAACTAACTAACTACTAACATTTTGACTTAACATTGTGGACATTCGACCAAAGTAATCATTCGATCTTTTCGTTATTTTAAATATTAATTGTATTTAGGCATATATTAGCAAACGCTTAAGCGGTTTCTTAGCAATTTCCTTAGGACACTTGTCAAGTAGAAACGTAAAATTATAGGCACCAGTCTTGCAAGGTGAGTGTAGGACCGGTTCGCACGTTATGCGTAAAAGAACTTGGGTCTAGCCAATCTGATGAGGTTAGGAAAGACTGAGGTTTTGACTTCCTTAGATTAACTGGTGAATTTAATATTCTTATAAAATAAACTAAGGTACATGATGTGTTTAAAAGTAGGACTGCATAACTATAGAGTTTTTGATCGAGTGGTGGCAAATACAGCTGCAATTTCATACTGCAGTCTTGAATCTTCGGCATAGGCAAAATCTACGTGAGAATTCAAAACATTTAGTTCAATGAAACCAATATGTGAACTGTTAGAAATAATAAATGGACAAGAAGAGTTAGCGGTCGTTCCAAAGCCTGGATAAAAAAAAACATTCTCTATTTATTTTTTTTGAAACATGTGTACATAGTTTTTTATAGAATTTGTTAGGAATGTTTATAAAACCTGTTAAGATACTGGAATGCTAACACATTACATTAGCAGCCTAACACACAAATATGAAAATATGTTTTTCATAAAGATCCTTTGTATTGTATATTTCTTCTTCACATAAAATACCTTGAGTTTAAACAGGCATTCTCAAAATTCACGGTTTTCAGCCTAATAACAAAACATCAACCTGACATGACACAGACTTACCTGAAAACACTAACTACCTAGGTCATTACCTTCTTTAAAATAAACAGGAATGCAATGAACTCTATTATTTTGGTTAAAAGGCCTATAATTGCGTAAATATTTTTGGCGTACGGTAGGAAGAATTGCCTGTTTTCCTATGAGGTTTTAACTAGTGTACGTTTCAGTGGCGTATGTTAATTAAAAGTACGTAGTTTTAGTACGCACTAAACCTTATTCTGTTTACTTCTGTGCTGAGTTGATGAACTCGTTTCAACATTTTATTATCTTTACAAATTATTGCGTTTCCTAACTACTCTTCTTGTCCATTCACAGTTCTGTTGTAGATACCTACCTCTTTGTCCATAGTAAGATGGTATAAAATGTGTTTTATGCTATTCGTATTTAATAAAGCGTCTATCAGTGATTGTTTTTTTTTTTTTTGAGATTAGTCCAGCATTGGTAGTTAAGTAAATCCATTACAATCAACAAACACTCGCTTTATTACATGGAATACATAACATAACTGGGCAAAAGTTACCGCATCGAGAAAAAAAAGTTCGAATGTATAAAAGAAATCTTTTCTCTTGGTGTGATGACCGGCCGTGAACCGCATTCAATTGTGATATCAGACCTATAAATATATCCCCAGGCAACCTGCTGCAACTGCATTACACATTCAAAATTTATTGTCCTCTCAAGAATTTTGGCAAATGTCTGCATTTGTTGTATGCAAGTGTATTCCTTCGATTGGAATGGACAATGTGGTCTCATTACTGATTCTGAACTTAGCCAAAGTGTTATTGCCTATTTTGATTTTATTCCCTAATATCACAGATTTTGTAAACCATTACGGATTCTATGTTATTATCAGCCCACTAAGAGGTACACCACAGACCATTAGCTCTCTAAAAATCAGTTGATATAACAAAGCTAGCGAAAAGTTGGTATTCTGCTGTCGAACTTTTCAGGGAATACTTAACTAATAATCATGTTATTATGATCCTTCGTCTTACCATATAATACATTTAAGTAGGTAGTTACAAGAAAAACTTAAAAACAAAACGCCTACCGCGTTTTTTCACCCTCGACTTAAACTGTGGAATGAGCTGTCGTCGTTATTTCCGAACCGATACGAATTTCAAACCTTTAAGAAAAGAGCGTATTCCATTTTAAAAGGTAATGGTCCTATGACTTCTCTGGTGTTGCGGGTGTCCATGGGCGGCGTTGATCGCTTACCATCAGGTGATGCGTCTGGTCGTTTACCTCCTATTCTATAGAACAAAACTACTCTAATTGGTATAAGTACCCTAGTATAAGGCCAAAAGGTAAAATAATTCCTTTAAATTGAGCATTTCCCTTCAAAGTACGTGCTCCCTTGGTAGTCTCTTGTTTTAACGATACTAGGACAGAGGAAGTCTCAATTTGTAGTAAGCACTCAGTACCCGTATTCTTTGCAATGTTGAAATTAAGTAGACGATGACACAAATGCTAGTTTAATATCTTTTATCTTCAAATTTCATTACTCTTTAAGTGGGAGTATGGTTACTTTGGTACGCATGGGCCGACTCGACCGGGGTGATACCACCGGCAAGAAAACTGGCGTCGTCAACGCTTATGATTATTTGTGTTAATATCTGGTGACCCATCTGCTCTTTTGTCACCTTATATAAATAAAAAAATATCGTGATCTAAAGTTGCATGACGCTGCCTGTGTTCAAAATCGATTCAGTAGTCTTTAAGTAAAGTAATAAAAATCATTCACGTTTATAATATTGGTAGGTTTAGATGTCTTTGCCCATACCAACCCTTATGGATAATTAAAATTTTCCATGATTCAATCTAATTTCAACCTATAGATCTATGTACGATGGTCATTATTCCCTTGGCAGGGATTTTATTAATATTGTACCCAAGGACTTCATTTCTGAATTATGCTTTCATAAGAAAAAAATGCTTAATTAAATTCCAAGGAATGAAAAAGGCTTTGAGAATTTTGTTTTACAGAGAAATTACGGGAATTCTAAGTATGATGAATTCAAAGACTTTATTAATGAAGTACATATTTATATTACTAAGTAGATTGCTCAAAAATGGATACACAGTACACACGTTGACTTTGTCGCAGCTCTATACTTATATATATGCGTAAAACATCACAACGCACCGCAACGTCACGCCTTTTATCCCCATGTAATAATGGGTGAGCCATATTACCATGTACCTAATGGGCACAATTTCAGACTCCGTGCTACTAGTTACTGAGATATTTTCGAAAAACCGAAGAAAGCCCATCAATACTTTGCCCTACCCCGGAATCCAACCCGAGACCCATTGTACGGCAGTCACACTTGCGACCACTCGACCAACTAGGAGGTCAGTATGCGTAACACCTTAAAGAAAAAAACTTAACCGCATCAATCTCGTCACTGACTTCGTGCCATAAGTATCATAAAGTAAAGCACTTCTCACGATGATGAATTGATTCACGCAGCCTCAATGCCAGTTACCTAAGATTCGCCAACGTAACACTTAAGTAATGTGGGACTAAGTAACAGTTAACTAACATTACAACTTGTCTGTCTGTCAGGAACTGTCTGACTTGTGTTCTGTTAATAATGTAATTGGTGATTTATTTTTTAGCTATTTGTAAATTTGTTTTAGTAGGTTAAGTTTGGTTGTTGAGTACCTAGGTATGACTTGTCAAAAGTCTCAATAGTTATTTCAATTAAAGGCAAATTTGCAATGTCAGAACAGAATTGTCCGGTAGTGATGCTCACGCTAGGTAGACTAGATGACGGACGATATCGTCAAAGTTGCGGGAAGTTGGATGCAGAAGCAGGTGGCTGCTTGTCGTTCTACGTTGAGGACTAAGGGTGATATTATGCCTTTGTTCAATAGTGAATGTTTTCCGGCTGATGATGATGATGCTCATGCTAAGCGTTTGTTCCAAAATGTAGACTTGTATGATAAACAGCATGTACTGTTTTGCATGGACCTAAAACTTCTAATAACATTTGAAATGATTTCTGCTTACGATATGGAATATGGGCCAATTTCAACCAAACATCTAAAAAGGAACCGATGCTCAACGCTGCGCTGATTCCAAAACACCATGTTTCAGCGAAATTTTTGGCTACTATTCAATTTGGGAAAAAGAAACGCGAGCTAATGGCTACCCTGGCAGCTTCTACACAAACAATAATTAGGCACAACACACATCAATGATCTTCTTTTAAACATAAATAAAAAATGCCCTCTCAACTCGCAACCGCGAAACACTCTCAAGATGTAATCGCAGATGATTTTATTTCGTTTTTTTGGTGCAACTCATATATCGTTGCTTAAACTGCACTGAAAGGTCATCTGTGTGGTAATACTCGCAATGCACTCTAGATGGTAATACCGCAAATTGAGGAGAAAGCCAATCTTGTTCTGCCAAACTTGAAGATATCGCCCCCATCAGCAATTTTTCATGGAAATTATGAGATGTTCATCGAATTGTTTTGCAAATAAAGTTTAAAATGGCATCTGTGATATTTTTTGGGCTTTTAAGTTTCTGGCATCTTACTGTGTGGTCCTATAGGAACCTAGTTAGTGTTAGTAAAGATAAAATAACATTGTTTATCGATGCAGATTATTAGGACTTGAGTTATCAGGAAGCGCTCCACTTTACTTATCACAATCATACTGTATCTCGATTCTGTCCTTCATATCTTTTTATTGAGAACATAAAAAGAGCCTAGATCTAATTCTACATTCAACAAGCAAAAACTCCATTGAACCAAATAACGTATTTCGCCAATATTCGTGGAAATTATAGTAAAAACGTGACACACTAAATGATAAATTATGTTCCTTATACAGTAGACTGGGCCTTTTATTACCATTACAAATTACCATAGCGATAGCTGTGTTGAAACAAATCAAATTGATTTAGTGAATGAGTCAGTAGGTCGGATAGGGGAGGATCTGATTTCGGAGACCAAACTTGATTCTTTTAATAACTTTCGTCCATCCGATGATGTAATAGATAAACAAGAATGCTTTATTATTTAAAAATCTACAATTAAAATCATAAATACTGCAACCGATTTTAAAAACTATAACTATGCCGATATCAACCACACTAAAGATTTCGGACTACATATAAAAAGTGTAGATGACGGACAACTTGATGCAATATCAAGTAAAAACGAAGACTGTGCCGTGACTCATAATGGCACATGTTCTTTTAAAGTAATTTCGATTTGTTCCACTGATTTTATTCATGCTATCTTGATACGGTTCTGTGATTAAAACTAGCCGTAGTGATTGATTGATGAATGACAATCATGTTTAATAAGACACATGTGGTTATGGGGAAACCTGTGACAGTATTCCCAAAAGAAGAATAAAGAGACGCAGCAGACTAAGTAAATACTGTTGCCACTCATAAGAGGTCAACATAACTTTTGATTACCGAACAAACTAACCTCCTTTTAAGTTCACTCTCTCAATACAAACACACGTGTTTTTGTACGCGCTGCTCACAAGCCGGTCGCCAAGCGGTTCATTGTCAAACAATTCACAGGTGTCTAATATCATCTATTGTATGCCAACAATAGTGGTTAGCGTCACGACATTGCCATAAGTTCGAACACTTCGTGCTAACAATACACCATCCATTGCTTCTTTTACAACACGCAGAATTCTTATAACCATATCAAACTTTTCAATGTACATCAAAATTTAATATTATCTAATCATATTACAAGATGATTCTTCCTTTTTCGATTCATTGCTGGATTTGTTACTACATTTATCTGTAAACGCAGTAGACACTTGTCGATGTATAAAGAAATCGAATCTAGTTAAAGATTCAATAACAAGTTTCCATAAACGGATGTCATACTATTTGTATGTATTGTTGATCATTTGGTCGCGTGATTAAACTTTATTGAATGGGCTGATGTGCTTTGATTGGCGGGGGCTCCGAGTTTAGGCGCCATTCGGGACGGGACTGATGATTGGCGACCGGCGCGAGAGCATGTGTCGCTTGTATAAATAGGGATATTAGTATTATTAAAGTTGACAGCAGCTACGAATTGGTACAGTCTAATGAATTTGTTGAATTCAGTAGTTTTTGTTAAATATTGGGTAATTTACCGTAGAATGAATGAAAATGAATGACTGTTGATGAAGCGAAAGAAGTGTCTAAGAACCGTGGCAATTGGCGTTCCGTTGTCTCTGCCTACCACCATGGGAGACAGGCGTGAGGTTATGTATGTATGTATGTAATGAATGAAAATGTAAAGGAAATAAAGGAAATTAGTATATAAAACAACTTTGTTTTCTTACAATAGCTATTCATTGTGTATGTGTACAATGAGGTAAGGTCTAATAATAATAATTTTACATAGTACCTAACAATGTTTGGCTTATTAGGTAAACCATACACGGATACGGTAAATATTGGTTTTCCTGAAGTCAGATTTAAGGAAATATTTATGGAATTTTCTATCAACATATTTAAAATGGTAATAATCGCGTCATTGGTTGTGATGTTTAAGGCTGTTATTTCCTTCACATTTACTTATTAATGTTTAATACTTGTTTTATTGAAAACTATGTTTTCCCATGTATATTTCCTTTAGGGAATGTGTTTAAACATCGATTTTGATAGACCAACTGTAGCACTTCATTCACAGTCCATCAAGAACTTCATAGAAACAGATTTTTTATACAAACGTGCTTATATTACTAATGAATGGTTCTTCAATGAAGTTTACCGGAACTGTAGATCGATATACGGTGCTAATTATAGACGTTTCCGACATGTTATCCGGCCATTTTGATTCAAGCATGAGTAATATTAAATGCGAGAGCCTATAACGACCAGTGCAAACGTACGACAGGCAAATAGGGACTATATGGGCGGTAAAAGTCGCCATTCAGTTATTGAGCCATAAAAAACCCGTCAACGTTTAAAAAATACTAGATGATTCCGAAATTTTACATGATTACTCTGAAGTGTGGAGAAAATCGAAAGGTCTCTTTTGATGTCCAAACCCTAAAGTGAATTAGGAAACCGCACACGTTTACTGGTCTTTTGAAGAAAAAACCCCTCAAGTTTCAATAGACGTATCCAGATAGTAGCCACGTAAGTGTCACTGTCGCATGTCGTCCCAACTTGCGACTAAATTTGTCTTGATATCCTGCTTTGATGTCCACGTATAATAAAGTCGTACAACATGCTGCATTCGTGTGTTGGTGTGCGATTAATCGTCTATTTATAACGCACCTTACGTGCTGTTAATGGTTTTCAGGAAATCCGATGCAGTGTTGTTTGAAGCTATGTGTGTCATGTTTGATAGTGCTCACTATACTACTTGATGGGTTTAGTGATAGCGAATGCAATTGTCCAGTAGGAAATCAGTTGTTAGTCCTTGGTTTTGAAATGATTGGATTTGAATGGCGTCTGGCAATGTCCTTATTATTCAAATGGGAATGGATATATTCATCAATGTAAGCATGTTTTCCTCCTAAAAGACAGGTTTTTTGGAGGAAAACATAGTAAAAACGTTATTCCGCTTACATACTTAGGATTTATTTTCGATGATCTTTCAATTCTCAAGTATCTACCTAAACATTATATTCGAAATACGGATTTAGATGGACGACCTTCTTAGTTAAAGTCGAAAAAGATGTTTCATAAAAGTAAAGACGGAATTTTACTTTTATACGTATCTGCCGTAAACAATACGACATTGTGAGCCGAACCTTAAAGAAAATTTCATTGCATGGAAGTGTGTGCCGTACACTAGGTACATGTACCCTACTAATTATGAGTGAAAGTAGAGTTTGGCTCGGCTAAACCACCGGCCTGGAACCATGGAAATTGGGAGCGATTATATACTTTTTTTTTTTATAATTGCTACTTCCTCACTCTCTATTGATATCCGCTTTGTTTTTGAATGATGGCCACGGAAGCTCGTTAAATTAGGTGTAACAAAGATTTATTTTGTTGGATTACCTAACATAATATACATAGAAATTGAAGGAGAATTAATGGCATACGTGACAGTATCACACGTACCACATTAATAAAATGTATAATATAACAGTCAGTTTAAAGTCTTAAGCAGTAAACTCATTTCCATATACCAGATACAAACTAAAAGTGAAAGTAAGAGAGTCTAGGAATATCGAAAAATATGTATCTGGTAGAAGAAGAGAAATTGATATGATTAATCAAAGAGACTTCCTTGATTCAGAGGTCGAAGAAAAATTGCTGTCTGAAGTGTCAAAGATTATCTTGACTTTAGAAATCTTAGTCTGCAACTATAAATACTTTTTTATTACATTTGATGGGTCGACGTTTGGCCGCTATCTCGTCTGATGGTAAGTGATGATGCGGCCTACGAAAAAGCATGTCTTCCCATAAGCAACCAATTCATTCGGGCTTTGAAGATACCCAGGTTATACCCATCGGGAAACACAGACTCCGGCAAAGAATGTCGCTCGTTATTATAATGGTAACATGTCTCTGACACTATGCTTCCAGAAAAAGGATAAGTAAAATCCAGTTTAGTTTGTCTCTTACGGTCAATCTTAAGTTGTCGGTAGATTACCATACTAAAGACAATTTTAACACCATTAAGTTGGAACGTATTGTTATCAAAGTAAACTTCAAAGAATATGTTAACGTTACCGGTGTATTTAAACAGTATACACACACTCAAGCTTAACACAAATCAGAAGATCTAGTTCTTGTAAAATGCACTCTGAATACTAATTCCTATGTGCAGTAATGTGGCCTTATTTGACCGTTATTTGTAAAAATACATTTGCTTAAGGCTGTGAGAAAAGAATTTGAGAAAGGAGACGGAGAATAAGATGTCTGATGTGTAGAAAAAAGTTGCCAAAAAGACGAAATTAAACTAATGACTGTTTGTCTAAAGAAAGGTATACAAATAGTGATTATGTTATCATAAATGCAGACCACGAACTGTAGAGCAACAGTTGCAACTGCGACAGAAGCGTGTGGTTTTATTCAGAGTTAGAGAAATTCGAAGTTCTAGATTGGTTAAACATGCCTTTTTAGACATGAATGTACGAAAATGCAATGACCTGCTTTTGGAAAAGGGACAATAGTTAAAGAAACGGTGAAAAAGACTGTACGATAAGCTAGCGACTTATAGTGGAGAATGAAAAAAATAACTTAAGAATGGAATGAAATAATCAGATTTTATCCAATACATTATAATCATGTTGAGGTTAAAAAATAACCTTGCCTTACATCGAAATAAAAATATGTCAGTGACTTGTCTCAAATTTTACAACCGAGAATAAAATATAACCATTTAATATTACGGTTCAGCAGTTAAGTTTATAGTTCCACATGCGAAGGAAACATTCATATGTTAACCGCGTTTTATTACAAAGATTAACGCACAAGTTGGTCCATAGAAAATTCTGGAAATATTAACTCTTTCGTCCCCTAAAACGTGAGAAATGTGTTTCTTATGTTTTGTTGAGAGGGCGCCATCTTAAGAACTCGATGACGTTTATTTGATGAGTATTGTGATGTCAGATGTCTGGCGAGTGGTGACTAAGCTCAAAATTTATTCTAGGTTTTTCTCATTTAGGGCATTTTGCTAAGGCTTATTCTTTTCTGTTCCAAATTCATTCATGTATTTAATGCCTTATCCTTAAACATAAATAAAATGTTTATAAATGGCTATGTTTTGATGATTGCCATCTTCAGACGCTGGATAATAAACTTCTGGTAATTAAACTACGCCATATTTGCTAACGAAGCATTAATTGCTATCACCGGTACTTTAGAAGCCAATCTCTTTAATGTCTAGATGTGTAGCCAATGAGAGTCCTTCATATATGATCTTCAAGATTAAATAAAAATAACAGGAAGTATGAAACTGACACCAACAACCTACAATTAGAATTGGACCATTTAACTGCAAAGTTGCACACCATGACCAACAAATATAGTGCATCTGAAAAACAGATGAGAGAATACATGTTGGCGATGGATGAGTTAGTGCGGTCACAATCACAGGAGAACCAATGTGAGAAATGTGATTCTAGCAATACGCCTGCTTGTACTTTGCCACCATGTGATACCACCTTGTCTCATGGTGCCAGTTTATTACTTCCTAGCCAATGTAATAATAACTCTAGCTGTAATAACAATAATGTTGTGATCTTCAGTGATGAGATTGGTAAAAACTTAGGTTCCTTATTGACAAGTAAATACCCTGGACAATCAATAATAAATCACTGTATGCCCGGCTGTACTTTTGGTAATATTTTGGAGAGAATTATTAATTGTAATTTTAGTCATGATGCTACCCTCATAATTATTTGTGCAAATAGAGGTAGTTTGAATAAAAATAATTTTCTTAAATATCATAGTTCACTTGTAGCACTTAAACTAAAGCAAATAATTTTGTTTACATTACCTTACAGCAATAGCTTGCCACAGGAAGAAAATAACCATAGATATAAATTAAATGTTGCAATGTGTAATTGCATAAATTATAATTTATGCAATTACACAAATGTACATATTATTGACACCAACAATTATGTTGGTAAACATGTATATTTGACGAAAGATAGGTACTATCTTTCCAGGTATTATTTAAGACAGATAGCTGTGTCGCTATCATATTTTATTAATATAACAGCCAAAAACTTGGCTAAACAGGTTGCTCCTATTGAGCAACATTCAAATATTGACATAGCTCAAAATAATTCTATTAGTGTTGACATTCCCCATAATTTAAATTAAAAAATAAGACAAGAGAGTCCACCTCTTGCAAATATAACAGTAATGTTATCAATCTGGTTCACCAAAATATTCAAGGTTTCTTGAGTAAGGAATTAGAAATAGAACTATTTTTAAATTGTAATAGTATTGATATTCTGTGCATTACTGAGCATTGGTTGAAATCTCATCAACTAATGTTCAACTTTGGTAATCATCAGATTGGTAGCTCGTTCAGCAGGGAGAACACTATACATGGTGGTTCACTAATTTTACTAAACAACAAACTTAAATTTAAAGAACGCAAGGATATAGTTAGTTACTCTGTTGAACGTACTGTTGAAATAGCCTGTGTGGAATTAGAGCGGTTTATTGTTTTAAGTGTGTATAGACCACCTACTGGTTTGTATGACTGTTTTGAAACAGTATTAGATGAAGTACTAAATAAACTCAGTAGTTCAAATAAATTCATCATTACTTGTGGCGATTTTAATGTAAATTTGTTAGAAAATTCTAGTTTAAGTACAAAAATTGTAAGTTTATTTGCCTCATTTAACCTCACGAACCTGTTTCTGGAGCCCACTAGGATAACTCCTACTAGTGCCACTTGCCTAGATAATATTTATACTGACATTGTACCAACTAATAAACAAATAATATCATTGCTTGATTCAGATCATTGTGGACAATTAATTTCAATAACAAATAAAGTAAATAAAGTGTCGAAACCACATATTATTGTTAACCCAAAGACTGAAAGACGCATTGAAACTTTCAAATCTAAACTCACTGATAAAATACCTTTATTATTAAGGAATAAAAATTCTAATAACTTGTGTGATGAATTTTTTAACATTTACCATACCGAGTTTAAGTCCACCTTCACACCTAAAACCATACCAGCTCATGGCAATGCGTCTTTCAATCAATGGGCAACTACTGGCATCTATAAGAGTAGGAAACGCTTATATGAACTTTATAACGAGAGGACATATATTAATACAACTGAATTTAGTGAATATGTAAAGAGATATTCTAAATTATTTAAAAAAGTTTGCTCAATTGCAAAATCGTTATACTTGAGCTCTAAAATAAAAAACAGTAACAATGTAATTAAAGCGACCTGGAGTATTATTAACAGTGAAACAGGGAGGTCTAAAGAGAAGAGTAGTGAATTTAGTCTTATAATTGATAATAATGTAATTAAATCGGATGCAGAAGTCGCAGCTGCATTTGAAAACTTCTTTTCGGACGTTCCTGTGTCCACTACTAAGTCTTTGAACTCATCTCCCACAGTTGCAGAATCTTTACTAAAAGAAAATGTTGCAGCTTGCAATTTAGGCTTCTCTTTCGAACACATAGATTATACAGATATTGTCAAAACGTTCCATACCTTGAACAAGAAAAAGACTGCAGATCTGTGGGGTAATTCAGTGTACATTACCGGCTCTGTAATAGATATTGTAGCACCCGTATTAGCTCTAATCTTTAATAACTGTGTCGATCGTGGTGTGTTTCCTGATCTCATGAAGAATAGTAAAATAACTCCGTTATTTAAATCGGGTAGTACTTCTGACCCCACTAACTTTAGACCTATTTCAGTACTACCTACATTCAGTAAAATTTTTGAAAAAATTATTCTACATCAGTTGCAAAGATTCTTTAATAGAAATAAATTATTACATGGAAACCAGTTTGGTTTCACAAGGGGTCGTTCAACAACTGATGCCGGTGTTGAACTTCTTAATAACATTTATGATGCTTGGGAGGACTCGGCCGACGCATTGGGTATTTTTTGTGACTTATCCAAGGCGTTCGATTGTGTCTCTCATGAAACACTGATCAGGAAGCTATCCCATTATGGAATACGGGGCAGCTCTCTGGATCTTCTTATTTCATACTTGAGTGATAGGATTCAGAGAGTCGACATTAACGGAAAAGTTTCCTCCGGGTCTATTGTTAGGATGGGTGTTCCGCAGGGGTCAATTCTCGGCCCGTTTCTTTTTCTTATTTATATTAATGATTTACCTTACCTTGTGAAGGATAACCATGGGATAGTACTGTTTGCTGATGATACATCTTTATTGTTTAAACTCAAACGTGGACAATTAGTCAGTGATCATGTAAATAGTGCTCTCTCAAAAATAGTACGCTGGTTTAGTGCCAATAATTTATTACTTAATGAATCAAAAACTAAATGCATTAAATTCACAACACCAAATGTTAGACATGTGAAAACCAGCGTGCTAATCAAGGGCGAGGAGTTGGACCCTGTAGATTCAACTGTCTTTTTAGGTATAACTCTGGACGCTAAGCTACAGTGGGCTCCACACGTAGATAAGTTGTCGAAAAGGCTCAGCTCTGCAGCATATGCCGTTAAAAAAATTAGAAATTTAACCGATGTAAATACAGCGCGATTAGTATACTTTAGTTATTTTCATAGTATCATGTCATATGGTATCCTCCTGTGGGGAAATGCTGCTGACATTCAGTCTGTCTTTGTGCTGCAGAAAAGAGCCATTCGATCAATTTATAATCTTAGTCCGAGGCACTCTCTTAGGGAACTATTTAAAGAAATTAATATATTGACTGTTGCTTCTCAATACATTTATGAAAATGTAGTGTATGCTCACAAAAACATTAATTTATTCAAAAAGTATTGTGATATACATAATATAAACACTAGAAGTAAAAACAAATATATTGTTCCCACTACTAGACTTAAGAAAATAAGTGGTTCGTTCAGATGTCAATGCATACGCTTTTACAATAAAATTCCCAGCGATATTCAAAGTTTGAGCCTGAATAAATTTAAAAATGTTATTAAAGAAAAACTGTATAGTAAAGCTTTTTATAAAATTAAAGACTACTTAGATGATAGTCAGGCTTGGGAGTGAGCCGCTATAATGTCCACACAGGTCATGTTGACATGTTTGTAACACAAGTTACATTTTTATACAATTTGACATGATATGTTATTATTTTTTTTTTACATATTGTTTTTAAAATTGTTAGTTTGAGGACCGTGCGAGAGTTTGCCTAGTCATTTCACTTTTAGTTAATTATATTCTGACAGTGTGAGCATTTGTGTGGCCTACCCAAATGTTCTTTTGGTTAGTATTGTTCGTCGGATCATTCAGCAACAGCCGTCAGCTGAGCTAATTGTAAACTGACACATGCGTGCTGCCATCTGAACAGGTCCGCTCAAACTGCTGTGGTTCTTTCCTCAAAAGACCACTACAGAATAAACTTGCACGGTTCTCCGACATCTCTAATTGATTTTGTCTGGACTTTAAAAGAGACTATGACCTCTGAGTTTGTTTCGGCATTTCTTCTCAGAGTAGTCAGATAGGAAATGCCGGCCTCATCTAGCTATTTGAAATATTGACGTGTAAAAGTGTTATTTTATAATCTATTTACAGAAATAAATATCATTTATCATCATTTATCATTTATCATTTATGTAACAGGAGCTGTGTCTTATCCTGCGACAATCTTAAAAGCCTCAACTACCAGCTGCTAAGGGTAAACGCTTATTTCTCGATTTTGTAATACGATCATTATCAGCAACAGTGTCAACGAATTGAAGTGAAATTGTCCGTAACAGCTGTTTGTAAGCGAAAACCACGGATAATAATGGGAGGTCAAGAACTGGCGTCTAGTCGTATTGAACGCTGACTCACAACAACCAACTCAATACAAACATAACGTCATATAAGACTCTCTATACAACTGAATATCAACCGTATTGTTTTTGAACTTGAATTGGTTTTGCAATGGTGACCATGTGTGTAGTCATACGGGTCTTAAACTTGTCCACAATTAGTTGCATTCGCGATGTAGTTACAGTTAAAAGGTTGGCGCTGAATCAAACCGTCTCAAGTATTATGGATGGGCTCGGTTTCTCGATAAAGCTGATTACACACACTTGTCACGGTGCGATGACATGCTGCATGGGAATGAAACTGTTAACTGGCTAACTGTTTCTGTTATGTGTTAAGTCTGGACTTAATCTCTTAGTTTTAGGCCTATGAATTTGCTTAGTGAGTCGTGAGTCTCACGGGATGAAAATAACGAACCAGTTTCATAGGTAACACTAACGTCAAATGAAATTAAACTCTCAACTGTTATTACTTAAGACCTATTTCCCAAAATCTAAACATGACATGGGCTACAGGTGGATCTGTATTGGTGACAATGACGTCACAACGTCCCATATTGGGCTTTACCCTACAAATCGGTCAAGTAGTAAGTAAAGTTGGCCGAAACGTTAACAGTCACCTACTTCCATTACCCAGATTTTTTGTTCGATACAGCATAGCGTTAGCGTACAGTACTACAGACTCGATTTTATCTATACAAAGGCTTAGTGCGTTTCGATATTGAAGGCGACCGTTTTTGCAAGCAGCTTTCCCTTTAGTGGGTTGGTAGTAATGCGAATTTTGTAAGACTGAGTCAAGTACAGACCAATGTATATTAACTTTATGTATTTGTTGTGTTTCATTGGTCGTTCTAGTATAGAAAAAAAACATTCATTCATTGATTGTACTGGAATATCAAAGTTTAATTGCAGTTTTTGTAAAATACTCGAAGCAACTACAGTATTTTATTCCTAGCCTTTCAAGTATTTCTTCCGTGTGATAATACAACTCTATATATGTAACAAAACGTCTGTTTGTTAGCCACTGGTGATTGTGTTTAACCTCGCTATCGTGATAATGATGATACCAGTGATGTCACTGTGTAACTGTGGGTGTGGAATTGCAAATTTCTTCTGCCTACTCCAAGGCGATTAAGATTGATCTTAAGGCATTCATAGTCTATTGGATGCAAGTACGTCTGATGAGTACTATGTCTTCGGACTTGGTCTTTAGATTTTCTCGAATTTTATGAACAAAAGTTTTGCGTTAACCAACCTAGAGTGAAGCATGACGTAAAATTTAGGCTTTTGTATTTCACAATGGTTCATTCTTATTGTGTCTAAAATCGGAACTTATGGCCACCTCTCTTATCCAGAGCTGCGAACAATGTAACAGGTTAACGGGGCTCCGGCTCAAAGCAGGAGAAGGAACGGGGTGGTTTTAAGTCAGTAAGAGTCTGACACTCTCTCTCGCCTCACCCAAGGCGGAAGAAGTCATTGGATGATTTGCCCCCTTAAAACATTGGTTGATTCGCCCCCTTAAAAAAGGGTCACTTATCTTATGAGTATTCCCATTGAGCCCAAACAGAGTACTTGTCACAAGACAAATCTCAATAAAACATTTTCTGTAACAAATATCTAACGTGAAAGCACAAATTTCGCAAAACCTAGTGCTGAATGAAACTTGTGCATTATTTCGCAAACGCCAACGCGTTGATTGTAAGCGCCCACGCACATCCTGTGATCTCCACTGATTCATTAACACTGCGATAGTCAACCTGTTGCGTGGTGGTCACCGCATTGTTATGTTCATTCGGACCTGTTGTGGAATATTTAGCACAAGGAAATGTATTTGGAACTTGTTTTATTGTGGGAGCTTTGAAGTGGTCGAATGGTTGTGAAGTTAAGAATCACGAAGTTAAGAATTCTTAGCAAAACGAAATTGTGTATTTCAGAATACCTACCTAATGTTTAAAATATACCCATTACTTATGTACATGTAGTTCAGCATTGTAAAGACTGACTAACAAGACCATGATTTGATTTATACATTTCTAGATGAAGGGGATAAAGTAGACCCAGTACGTGGTAGTGTTATTTAATCTTGATTTCGGTTTTAAGTAATAACTATCATGACACATAACTACTATATTAACTAAAACATCACGGTTTACTCACGTATTTTTAATGGAGAAAAGCTCTACTAGTTCTGACTCACAGCGAGACTGCTTCAACATGAGCAGACGTGGCGCCCTCATAATGTGATTGAAACCGTAATTTTTACTTCATTCGGTTTTAAGCCTCATTCTCTATACACGAAATGTTCTTGATTCTTACCTAAAAGGTCTTTTGATACGCAGTCTTTGAATTCTCAACATTTACCTATACAATTCCTAACTGTAAACTCCTCTTATCAATGTTCTACATAAAATTTACAAGCACTTTGAATACCGCTGCACATTCGTTGATTCTTTCAGCGTTTGGCGATGCCGACGTGTGTTGCATGTTGACAGGGGCCTTAGTCTGCTATTACAATTGTGTCAGAATGGTCGATCACTGATCAGTGCAAGAGGGATGGAGCTATACAACCTACATAGCTCCGTCCCTCTTGCACTGACATTCTGACACAATTGTAATAGCAGACTAAGGCCCCAGGTGTCTTAGCCAACCAGGCTGGAGTTTATTTGTTCTAAGTTAACTAGGTTATCTGCTATGTTGCCCTAGTCTAGATTTCACGAGATAACTGGACTTGCATATAGATATAGTGATAAGGAATGCATGGGATATGAAGGACGTTGTTTTGTTCTTATATGATGGCTATGGGTGTGGGCTCTTGAAAGTTCTTACAAAGAAAATTATTACCTAAATGTACTTAGCTAAACCTAGACTAATATAGACTAATAACTTAAAGTGGAATGTCTGTTTGTAATGTTGAAATAATCGTATTTTACTACATGATTATGTAGTAAAATACGATTATATTTTCATCATATTATATTTAGATCATATTTTTTTATATTTAGATCATATTTTGAATATACATTCGACACCTATACATCAAAATTATAATATTTGTCTGTCTGTCTGTTTATCGGTTTGTTCTGGCCAATCTCTGAAATGGCAGGATCTATTTTGATGGAAATTTTATTAGTAAGTAAATGATGAATTATGGATTAACGCGGACTGAGTTGCAGGTAACAGCTAGTGTTAAATATAACTAGTCGTTATGTTATCTAAATTAATGGGCAACAATTTGTTCTTGTTCGTTTAAAAAAAAAACATCTAAACAATGATGATTATCACAAAAATAGCTCTTAATTAGTAAATAATATGATAAGAATTTTAACTGCAAGTAAATTGATGTGTTTATAAAAATAATTAGTTCATTTTATGTATAGACGCCGGTTATAAAGCTCCGAAACTTAATCTTCTCTTCAATAGATACTCAACTCTACAATTTTTGAAATAAGGTCGGAAATCATTTGCAAAGCTAATTACTACATAAATTTATGTATACAGTATGTTTTTATACAGGGCGTTTGATAACCCGTGATAAGGGAGCACAATGCTACCGTTTTGTTTGCTGATAAATCTGTACACACATTGTTGTTCTTTACCCGATGAGTCATACTTCGTACAACGTTATGCCTTTTATTGATTGAAAGGAGATACAGCCTTTTTTCATTACAATTTCATCTCCTATATTCTGCTGTATATTGACGGTACATACATGTATAACGTCTTTAAGTGTGGGAGAGCCATGCTTCGGCATGAATGAGCCGGCTTACCCGGAGTAATACCACAAAAAACCGACGTGAAACAACGCTTGCGTTTCCTTTCGTTTCTCTTCCTAATCTTACCAATTCCCTATTTCTCAACAATCCTTAAATTCCTAATCCCCAAAAGGCCGGCAACGTACTTGTAACGCCTCTGGTGTTTCGGGTGGCGATTGCTTACCGTCCGTCCGTCAGGTGAACCGTCAGACCGTTTACCGGCTTTTATCACTTCTTCATTTATGATACGTCTAGAAGTGATGTCACGCTATATTTCAAATCGATATATCTTCGTAAGTATTTGCTTCCGTAAAAAATACGTGTCTAATATTTAAAAATAATCTACAAGACGGATATTAAAATAATAATTAGTCAGCTGCATTTTCCCTTTATTATCCCGTACCAAAGGACCCGGTAAATTAAGACCGCGACCGCAAAATACTAGGGAATCAGTGATTCATGTTTATAGTGTTAATTGAAATTGACACTAATTAAGTTGCCTTGTTTATATCTATGCAATGAATAACGAACACCTGCTGCATTATGCGAGCCTGGTACACAGGAAGTTATAACGAATACATTGTTGGCTTAACTTTTAATTATAAATTTAAATTCTGCTAAACTTGACCTGCTCATTGTAATCTATAGTTAATATTCTTTGTATAGTCTCTCAGTGAGATCTTAGAACCCACGGGAAGAGCTAGGGTGGTAAATGTATTTTACTTCTCCATCACCATACTACATAAGATCAAGTTGTTTATTAGCAGAAAGACTTAAAGCAGATTCACATTAGGTAATGTTTCGGTGGTTCTAGTCATTATTTTTTCCGCTCTTAACTAGTTTTCATCCTCATATTCCTTGATAAGTGACATTGGCGACCATTCTGTCAGAAATATACTTTTTTTATTGATTTACAAATATTAAAAGAAAATATTTAGTCAGGCTTTGAAATGCGTATCAATTATATAGATATGTTACAGAAACGTCAAACCCGCGACAAGGTGACAAGATTAGATATGAATGTTTATTCAGGTCTGACATATGCAAATGTAGACCACAACGAGTATGTTTAATTTAGCAAATAAACAGTTTTATTTTGCTACCAGACTGATGATAGACTGATAGTAGATCCATCGATAAATTAATTATATTTTTTTTATTGTTGCCCCAAATTAGGCTTATCTCCCGTGTCGTCGGTGCGTTTACAAGTTCACATACACATGACACCTAGACCCAAAACAACAATTTGTGGATCACACAAAGAGTTGCTCCGTGCGGGAAGCGAACGCGCTACACGTTGCGCGACAGCCAGTTGCCCAGCATCAACTGTGCAGTCGTAATTGAAGATTTGCCGTTAATGTAATGCCCCATTTTCACCTGATACGTTTTAAAATCTACTTTCGTAATAGAAGGCAAGCCCATTACTCATTTAGTCAGAGCTTTCAAACCTTTGCAGTCGCTCCTACCTTGTTTTGATACAATTTACAACAAATTAAGAACAACAGAATCGAATACCTAGCTTAATACAACAATAATAAAACAAAAGAAGGTTATCCTTCAATCTTACGCTTACATAATATAATAAACAAACAAACACCTTTGTCATTTATCATCGAGTAAGAAAAAAGAACAGCGTAATTGCGGGAAAATTGGTGAGTCACCCATTCATGCGAACATTGCTTAACGTGTTTACAACACTAGGTGTTAATTATTGTTTGTTGATAGTCATCTTTGCATAGGTTTACAATTTACGCGAAACATGAGCACTAGTGTTTGTTTTGATGTGGAATCCGGCGCCGGATTCGCAACAAACGGCGCCACTGTCGCTTTTGGCGTGCCGAAAATGCTTTTTTGTTGCTTTTGGACATTTGAATGCTAGATTGACTGTATTTTCCCCGTGTTATTAAGATTGAAACATAAAAAAGAAACGATAGACAGTTTAAATGACTCATGATTTATTGCAGACTAAGTAAATGGAACTAAAGGATGTGATGACCAATCCACATCCATTTTTCATACTCGCATGACGAATGTAATGACTTACAATGCAAATAGGTAAATGTGTGACGAATTTAATTGCTAATCGATTTAAAAACGTGTCTTTTAAATAAGTAAAATGATTTAATGACTTAATTGTATTTTACTTTACAATATCTAATAGGTGAATGGTAAAATTGTACTGATAGCTGTGTGTGATAAAAATAAACTAATAAAAGTTTTATAGGTGGCAATAACTAGATACTAACGCCCAGAGAAAGTGTTTACTAATGTAATACCTATTCAAAACAGTTTTCATTGAATTTTGATTGAATACGAGCTACAAACTTTCTTTAATTAGATTGACAATTGTTGACGTAATCGTTGTGTCGAGTACTTCAATGTATGCATTGTCGAAATAAATATAACAATCAAGTGTAGTTTTCTCTAGTTAAAATTGCAATTACTTTGGTATCATAGTGTAATATTAAACATACAGTGACTTACAGATCAGCCTGTTGGAAGCGACCTGCATCCAATGGAAACTAGGGAACTTATACATGAAATCGTCGGCTTAGAAATTTGGAAGGCCTGTTTAGTGTTCAGATTTCGATTTCAGCCATGATCGTGCCACTGTAGGGCAAAGGCCTCCCTAACCTCCTTCCATTTCTGTTTAAAGCTTTTGAACACTAACATTATAAAAATATCTTAAGAGTTAAGATTAGGAAAAAATCTACAAAAAGTCAAATTGGAATTTACCAAGTTTCTTATGCGACATAACTTATTATATTAACAGATTATACTTGAATATTACTGGTTGCTAAATAAACTAAATGTCAGTTTGATAAAAATAACTGAGTCTGCTTGCAAAATGTTCATTCGTGTTCCTAACGTCCTCGAATCAACAACTTATTAAAAGATTGTATTGTTTTATAATTGGTTTAAACAATAAAATTTATAATATCAAGCGAAGTTATTATTTTGAAGAATTTTGGAGTTGGATTACACTTAAAATCTTGATTATTTGATTTATGTAAATCAAACAATTAGCTATACCTGCATACGTGTTTTTATCGATTACAGAAACGTGACTAAGACTTTAAAGTCTTGTTTTTAAACAATACTGGGCGAAGCACGATCCAGCAAAATCGTGGGCTGTACGCATCGAATTAGCATAGTGAATCGATTAAAAATGCCCAGTTGTCACATATACAACGTGATATCCGAGTGGAAATGCATTTTGTGTTTGACAAACGGCCATGACAGGTGTGGTGAGCATGTGCGCGGAAACAAATGTCCAGGGGGCCAACTCCAGTTCTCGAATCCTAAGTTTCGTTTAATCTTCGACCGTAGGTTTTATTGATTTACTAATAGAATTACTTGAAATAACGTTTTATTTCTGTTTATTTATCTTCATTTCATTCGTTTATTTTTGTTCACGAAAGTTCGCAATAAATAGAATTGTAGTATGGAATCTGCGAAGATTTTTTATTCGTTCGTTCGTTGAATTAGAGTAGGCCCCCAGGTCCGGAGTAGAAAACTTGTCAATCTCGGTCAATTAAAACTTTTTCGTATGTATCTTTCATAATTTAACGTATATACTGCTCACAGACATTTCCTTGTCTTCTTTTGTATTGAAATGTTTTTAAAACGTTCCGTTCAAAGAACAATTCTTGTTAGAATATTCTTCAAGGAATTAAATGTTTGCTACACAGAAAAGTGTCTTGGTCTTTTGAGTCGAACTTTCTTTGAAATTAATTCAGTTCAGTAACTTTAAAGTCAAAATTAAACAAACATTAAATTTGTGAAAATAAACGAATAAGAATTATTTCCACGTCGTTAATTTTAAAAAAGTTACTTACCTATTCTTATTTTAAATTTACAATTGAAATGACGTCACAGTACAATACCAGAGTGTTACTACATTTTTTTTCTTTTTTTACTCGTTTATTAAGGCAAGGTCGACCAGTCGACCGGCCAGTTTACTTTCTCATATTACGTAAATTACTTATGATATGACCTGTAAAGTAGAACCTGTATTGAGATAATTACAGGATTATAAAGCAAAATGGTCCTTAATGCAACTGCAATAGGTGCAATTAAAATTTTGGTAACCGGTCTTTAGTTTTGGTCTTAATATGTAAAGTTTATTATTGTTTTTGAGTCCAATTTATTTTTGGCATTTTTCAAGGTTTTCGTATTATTACGTAATACATCATGCCAATGTCCTAATTAAAATTTCGACGGTATAGTTAGCACGGCACTGCTCATAATAATTATATGTATATCCGCACAATTATTAATTTTAATTAGATAGGTACTCTAAAATTGTTTGTATCATCTGTTACAAACGTATATTTAAACAGGATAATTGAAGTGCTAAGTACAGTATTTACATAGATATAACTACCTATAAATATTTGTAATAATAACTAATTATATATCGTTTTGTAAATAGACATATATTTTATCTACATTTTCCCCGATTCCAGGGAAAACTAGTGCGTGTTTGTGAGGGAAAATTGTTATGTAGTAATTTTTAAATTAGTATTTTAATCGTATCCAGTTACTATTTTTAATATTAATCAAAACATCGTGTTGCAATATATGCCTATTTATGCATATGGGAATTTGCAATATTTATTGACAACACGACATTAACCAAGTATTTTAAAATCAAACGTATTTACTGTTCATTTTTCCTCAAGGATTCAAGTTTAGATGTATCGTTTCATCGTATGCTTGCACAGGACATAAATAGGTCGACATTTTTTTCTCTACCGTATTGGGCTACTCAAACTGGCTGGCTTGGCTTCAGATATTCTCACAATGGGAGGAAGTTCACAGACAGTGCGTCATCGAGCGTGAAAAAAAAATAAAAAAGGGCGCGAACGCATTTGACATTTCTACTTTTTTTTAAAGCACAGGCCGTTATTGAAAAGAGTATCACGTGTTGCATTCGAATTTCGAATAGTCCAAACATAGATATTGTTTGTTTTTAAGGATGCGTTTTATTTTTATTCGTATAAATATCTGAAGCGACGCTACGTTTAGTTATTATTAGTTTATGGACGTTATTCAGTGAGTAATGTTGTTTCTGCAGTCACATATTTGCATTTGAAAATATTTACATATTTAACGAAGCTGATTATGGTAATTAGAGCCTGGTTATGACTATAAAAAATGGGTCGGGTAAAACGTAATACTAAACTAAAATAAATACTGGTTTTTATTGCATACAATCTTTATTACTCTAGTTTTACTATGGTATGTCTTCATCGGTATCGATGTCAGTCTGTTTACAGAGCAACGGGTATGAATAGAGTTCTAAAAGTCGCGTGTCACTGACCTATCGGACGACACCCAAACAACTTTACGTCTTCACCCACCTTAATCCTTATCACGACAGAGTAAAGTTCATTATCGTTTAAATCAAGTGTTTAGTAAAAAGGTGTTAAGGTTCGCTGGCTGTCAAAAGTCCGGGACAATGGTGTTTCGCGTCACACAACTGCATTGGAGGGTTACGGTACGATGCATTTAATTATAATGTAAAATAACCCTCGAATGCGATTGGGTGAGTCGGTATTAACATTAGTATAGTGCCATGATCGATATAAAAGGATCGTAATAGGTGCGTAGTACTCTTACGGCGCATTCCAATAAACTACCGATCGGTAAATTTGCTTACGAGCCGTAGAATTTTGACACATTTTGTATGGAGCTTATGTCAAAATTCTACGGCTCGTAAGCAAATTTAACGATCCGTAGTTTATTGGAATGCGCCGTTAATCGGATTACTGTGTTATGACCAGAGAACTAGTATTTTTATGGCATTTTATTATGAGGGTGAAAAAACATCCAATGACTTCTCCCACCTTGGGCGAGGCGAGAGGGAGTGTCAGACTCTTACTGACTAAAAACCACACCGTTCCTACTTCTGCTTTTCGAGCCGGAGCCCCGGTAAACCCGCTAGGTAGTCCGCAGCTCATTTTTATGGCATAGGCCAACAAACGAGTAATCCACATCCTTTAACATTAACACCTTTTAAGCCTTAAGGGATTACTGATTTGGAAAATTACATTAATGTGGTTACCATCACCAGACTTCGTTCTGCAGTACATGGCTAATCTGACTACCCCATTTACTTCATGGGGGATAGGTAATATACGTGAGGTTATGAATGTAAAGAAAACAATAACGCTAATTAGGTGCCTAAAATAATTTTACGACGCGCCTACGTACTGAGGTCATCTAAACTAATTTAGAACTTGACATCGCGTGACCGCCGCCAGTGAAATGAAAATGTAGGTTATTATAAATACTAAATTAATTACGTCCAATTGTACTACTTAAAGCTTGTAGGTAATTATTTTCTAACCTAACTAGGGAAATCTAAATTATTAGGTAAATGACTAGCTTTTTGGCCGCCCCCGCAGTTTCGTTCGCGGTACTTAAACCTTCATGAATCAAACACTTTTAATTTCCTCAAAATTTACTCTTTTAACTAATTAAAACTGTATAAAAATCTGCTGAGCTGTTTTTGAGTTTAATGCGCACTATATCGCTAATGGATTTTGTTTCATACTAACATGTAACACACATTTATCAGCCTATAGTTGGCCACTGCTGACTACTTCTCACATGGAGAAGTTTTGAGCATTAATCACCACGCTTGGTCAATGCGGGTCGGCGATTTCGATTTTAATTAGAAATTATAAGCCCAGGTTTCCTTACGATGTTTTCCTTCGCCGTTAGTCAGTGGTGACTAAATAATCTTAGAACGTATGTATAAATCTGAAAAAGTTTCATGCATGAGAAGCAGACGTCTCAAACCTACCACCACAACATTATGTATGAATATATGACAAATGTATAAATATAAAATAATTAAAAACTTATAGGCAACATATCCTTTGACTGGTTGAATATTTCATCTTTTTCTATAGAGTGCTCGCATTTCTATGGGTTTAATACCAACTTATCTTTTAGAAGAAATGGTCTATTCAAATATGGCCCCATAAAACTTCTATGAACCATTGATTCTATTTAATAGCTCAAAGCTTTTACGGCAAACGCGTTTATCTTCAAGTTCAATTGCGATATCTTATATTTTATAGCTAAAGTTTATTTGAAAACTTGTGAAATATCTGAACTATTCCTCACACATTTGGTTGGGAACCAGTGAATTAGAAAAATCATCTCTAACTTGAGTGAAATAGAGTTATTAGTTTTAAACAAAGTGCCACGTAGCGTGTTCCTCCGCACGAAACTCAAAAACTACTGAACCCTTTATGCGGTTTTGATCAGTGGTACAGCCATTAGCTGAAAACGGGAAAGTACTTGTTAGTTCTCTGATGTTATAGGTGTCCTATGATGGCACTGATTCCTTACCATCATAATTTTAAAACACCATTCATCTGATGAGTTGATGAGATCCGTCTACTCATTCGCCCCTATAAGTATAAAATCGGTATAAAGTCTTAAAATAACAAAAATATCTTCACAAATTAGCTGAGCCATATTCTTATTTGCTTTATATTTATTAAAGCTTCTCCAAACATTTATTCTTCCGTGATTTCCGGCACAATGACTCATCCGACGAACGGAAGAGCGTTGATGTTAATCTTTTGTTGCGATAGCCTATTTCGAACTGACTAATTATTATTTTATACAGACTTTACATATGTGAAATGATTTTATCTCTTTAACCCTCTTTAGTTGTTACACGCGGCTTCACCTGCGGGGGCATAAAACAGTAGCTAATTCCTAAAGCTTAAGCCCAAAACATCTTTCTCTCTGGACTTGAACATCGCACCATATAAGCCATCCCTTGTGAAATAAATAAAAGTAAAACATACAAACACACTTTATAATTGCGTGGTTGGATATTGTTATACATACCTGCGCACTACCTAGGGGGTTTACCGGGGATCCGGCTCGAAAAGCAGAAATAGGAGCGAGGTAGTTTTAAGTCAATAAGAGTCTGAGATTCCCTCTCGCCGCGCCCAAGGCGGGAGAAGTCATTGGATGCCTCCTCCAATAAAAACATATGAAAAACGTCTGTAGAGAAGCTGTGGTTAACACAGGTTATCTATATATTAATAAGCGATGCAAAAACTTTCGGAACCTTTTTACGAAAATTGCGCGGACGTAGGAGTATAAAATTTGGTACACTTATAGTTTATGTGTAGGAGAAGTGAAAAATGCTAATATTTTTCAAAAATAATGCTTATAAAGTACATTAAATCAATAAATAAAACATTACAATTACACACACTACCATGCATAGTATCGTATTTGACAAAACGTCAAAGTTGATAGTCATTGCGATGATATTCTCACGTCTCATATGAAAAGAGGTTTCTCATTGAAGGAGGTTTGGTTATTCATGATCCGCCGGAATATATTAATTTGAATTTCACAAAACTAATAGCAATTCGTTAAATAAAAATTATCCTTGAACGTATGGAAAGTGGTATTGTAAATTAAATCGTATATGGTCGAATTTCGACCACTAGGCGACCACTAGTAATTTTTAAATAGTCTTTTAAAGACTAGTCTCCTATTACTTACACGTTTAAATGTTTTCGTATCCATAACATAAACAACCATTTAACTAAAATCGGCCATATTTATTTTGATTTACAACATGAATATGAAACGCAGCGGAACAGTTGTCATTAATTTTGCGTATTCGAGGAACTAGCTGCCACTCTATGGACGAATATAGAATAGTGTGGAGGGTCGTGCGAGGTGTTACAAGAATATTACGATACTGTTTACTTATAGTAGTCTTAGGACTAGCTTAAAGCTTTAAATGTGGCTTCATATGTTTTGGTTTTGAAGTTCTGGTAACGTATTTTACGGGATGGTAAAGTAGAATGCATTTGCTTACACCACTCCTTTTTCCGTGTGGATGGTAAGAATCGATTAGAGGAAGGTGCTAGACATCTGATAGAAAACGGGCAGAAGCGCTCCTATTAGATAAACTTAATAAAACAGTTCTCTAATTCTATACGCGCCCCAAAGAGCCATCACGCCACCACAGATGGGGCCCAGCAGGGCTGATTGATGCCCGAACCCGCAGCTATGGATTACCTAGCGGGTTACCGGGACTCCTGTTCGAAGAGCAAGAGTAGGAACAACGGAACAATGGATGACATTGCCTCTCGCCTTACCTTAAGCGAAAAAAGTCATCAGATAATTTCTACCTCCTGAAAAAATGGTCATATAAAAGGCATAACTTCATAACTAACTATGTAGAGGAGACTCATAGTTAGCCTAGAATTGGACCCTAGAGTGTCGTCTACCATTGGTGATGTGATTATGGAAGTCCTTTTTATATGTATTTTATATAACTATAATGAGTAATAGTATGTCGTATATATCTTTCTGCAATTGATCACTTAGCTTTTGCAATAAAAGGCAAGTGATTTGTCTTTGACTTTAATAGTTTATTGCGGTTTGTTGCGATTTTATTGCCCTTCGCGTGCAATCAGTGTGTGGCCGATAAAATGAAACATAAATATTGCCAGACAAGAAATTAAATGTGATATAGAGGTCCGTTTTACTTGATGCAATTTTTTTTTTAATTACAGAGGTTAATAAATAAAGCTATTTTTTTAATTGTTTAAAAATACCGTCTAGTCTAGTCCAATATACAGCTCGATATTCAGCAGCTACATGATGTTTAAAAAATAATTGCGAAAATGTTAAGTTTCTTTAAATCATAATCCTAATTGCATTATAACTATAAAACAAAGTTGTGAGTAGGAAAAATATAGACCACCTTCTTATATGTTACACCTACTAAACCTTCTTTTGTAAACACTTATGATTAGAAGTGGTAATAGCACTTGCGCATAACAGTTGATTGCACATAAAAGGTGACTTAGTACACAACTATTTCTGTCTTTGTGTACGCATACACGTAGAACTATACATAACCAGTTTATCATGAACTCGACTTTGTACGCGCTTTCCACATATTCGACGGTCAGTTTATACTGGTTTGTATAGCTTTATGTGCGGCTGTGTATGTTTACCCGGTTATGGCATGAGGTTCGATACAGTTTTCCGTAAACTCAATTGCAATTTGATTAATGTTTGCCTTTTGCGTCAATGCAATGGGACGCATATAATGAATCGGGTAAATAACATATTTATAAGTTCTTGGAATTAAGTATGTACGTAAGTACATATATTTTAATTCGTTGTTCCTTTTTTGTTATATTCATATAAATACCTTATTAGTAATTAGCTACACTCACGCGGTTTCACCCGTTTTATCCACTGCTACTTCCACGATAAATTCACTATCCAACTTAAACAGAATTATTCAAATCGCGCCAGTAGTTCCGGAGATTAGCGCGTTCAAACAAACTCTAAAATATACAGATAACCACAATAAGTATTGTTCTAGTTAAACTACGTATCGTTATTTGTTTTTATTTCAAATCATTATTCGTGTATTCGAATTTCAAAGTGTCCGTTTACAAAAAAGCTCTTCTACGTAAATGCTCTCAAAAAAAATATTTGATAAAAAAATGGGATAGTGTTACTTATGATGCCAATAATAGAATACAAAATTGCATACTACAATAGATTTTTTGCATAATATATCAGTATTAAAAAACTCTTTAAAGTCTTTTTAACTTTAGTATAGGGGTAGTTTGAACAGATGTTTTGGAACTGCGGGCCTAACAATGTAGATAAAAAAGTATTCTTATATCGAGCCTATAGTGTCAAGCAGTTTTAAACCTCAACTAAACTCATATACATAAATAAACATGGTAAATCTCCCGTCTCAAGTTCTAATGATAGTCTTAAACCTATTTTGCATAGGAATTTGATTTACTTATTAATCGATTCTAGACTACATAATTCATTTTATCTTTAACATTGTAATTCAATTCGTTCAACTAATGAAACTTAAGTGTTGAGTGTATGTCTGTGTCTGCATTTCTACTAAGTTACTGTACCATTTCGATAATTTTATGTAAATAACTAGCGACCCGCCTTAGCTTCGCATGGGTGCAATGGTGATATATTATGCATGTATTATACATATAAATATGCTTGAACCACTCTATCTTTTAAAAAAAAACCGCATCATAATCCGTTGCGTAGTTTTAAAGATTTAAGTATACAAAGGGAAATAGGGACAGAAAAAGTGACTTTGTTTTATACTATGTAGTGATTGCCAATTCCTTCAATTCGTCTTTTAGAGAATTTTACCTAGTTGTATAACTTTTATGTTTTAATATTTTTTATCTTAGTTATAATAACTATAATTTGTCCATAGAAAATCGATTAACAATGGCATGATATGGTTTTCACCAAGAAAAAGTTTTCATACAACATTTCAATGCAAAATCGACTTTACTGTGTATAAAATAAAGACGATATTGTAACCAGGTTGTTATCAGGTACGTGCAGGTTGAACAAATGTGCAAGGATCGGCAAATTAGATTATGAAGCCAAAGGACTATCGAATATGACTCATATTTGCATAGTCTGGAACACAAGGTTTTCCATTTTGGACCTTATACGGTTAACTTTAAGTTGCAAATCCAATGAAAGGTTAACGCACTGTAAATGGACACTTCTACCAAAGTTGTTGGCTTGTCTAGTAATGTATTTTAAAGTTTAATAATATGCAGTAAAGTTAATCCCTTTGTTTAGATATTGTATGTATTTTATATTTTAATTAAAGGTCCACCCACCTTGAATATTAATTGTTTTATTTAAATTAGTATTATCTACTATTTATTTTGTGCTTAGCAAAACGGAGTTTTTGTGAAATATGCGCAATCAAGACGCTTCAATAGCATTATTATAGCTTTTAAGCCTATTAATGCTGTTACACACAAGATTCTAGTGCAGGTACTAGAGATTGAAAGAAAATAAAACTTAAAAGAAAAATGGTAACTGGCTTCAACTTTCTTTACCACCACAATTTTTAAGTCAGGTAATATCCCTAAACCTTCTAACTCTGAGAAATATTATATTGAAAACCGCATCAAACTCGGTTCAGCAGCAGTACGCGAGATAATCACGCACAAACATACATACATACATTGCTTTTTTTAAGCCGGATAAAATGTTGAAAAGAAGGAAGTAACTTAAGCCATACTAAGACATTCTAAGTACCTACGTATTTCATAAGAAATTAATCTCCATCTTGACAAGTTTACTTTGAGCATTTATCTCCTTAAATCATTCAAGAACGGAAGATAAGAACTGATTTATGCTGAACAGGATGTGAAACACCCTGTTTGTACTGCGCGAAGCTTTGTAGATAGTCGCGGCGAAATTTAAAAAAATAAAGCTGTAGGTACAGCGTGTTTGAAATGTGTTTTTGTGATTTGAATGTCAATATTTTCTATTTTTACCGACTTCCAAAAAAGAGGTGGTACTATGTTTGGATGTTTGTTTCTTTTTTATTTGTTCACCGATTACTTCGCCAATTGGGTTTTCATAATTTTTTTTTTTTGTTTGTTTAAAAGGTTATACTTCCGAGAGGGTCCCATTTTCACCAGGTCAGGATCTGATGATGGAATCCTAGGGAACCAAGGGGAACTTTCAAAAATTGTAGAGGCGAATGCTGTTCAAAGTATGGATCAGATCAGGGAAAGATATAAATTGTATACGGGAAAAACCGCATCAAAACGTATTTCTAGTAATAAACTAATATATTATTATGTACATATATTTCAACAATTACAATTATGGTATTGCAACATTATTGCAAGAATTACTGTCATTGTTCCATTAACTTCCCGAGTCCCTATTTTAGATAACGTTGTTTGTGACATACATGTACAGTATATTGCATTATACACTGTATATAATAACTTTTCTATATATAAAATATGAAGTATACAAAATTAAATGTATGTTTAATATTCAATTACTCAGAAACGGCTGAAAGAATTTGCTGAAATTGACCACCAATATAGATTGCTATAGCATGCACGTAGGGTTTTGTTCCCGTTAAAATTTGCGGTATAATAATAGTTAATTACGTTAACATTCATTGTGCCGATAGTCGTATCTGCCAATGGCCTCATAGCCAAAAGCCTCGACCAACACCTGAGTAGGCTAACGTTAGATGGTTGGGTCAAGGGCCTGATGCAGAAAGCAGTACTTCTGGACACGGCGCGTATTGTCCGGAAATTCCTCTCTCTTGAGCCCTGACCGCCGGTAGCTTGAATTTCTCCCGTTACTGGTGGGCTACTGCATTTTATATTTTTAAATGTTTTTTTTTTTATATTTAAACATGTATTAAACAAGTATGGTAAATACATAAATGACATTAATATTACATTACTTATTATGTCGCACCTATTATTATTTAGTAGGTATGGGTAAAATGTTTCCCCAAGTGGTTTAAAAGGAAAGCGATAATATAATTTTAGTATGAATATTAAATACCTTCCAATATTGTGGTGATGTGTTAATGTTTGAATAACTGGAACATGATAATTTAATAAAGGAAAATTTCATTTACGTATTTGTATTGTTACTCAGAATTGTTACCTTTTTGGCATTATTTGGTCACAGACCTTTTTTGTCATGATATTTTATAGAACTGGTACATATGAATGTCATTGTTACCAGGGGGGGTAAACAGGAACATAGGTACTGATACTACGTTAGACTTGAACCTACGGGAGCACTGCTGAAAATGATGAGCATTTTTCCAAAACCTCAATGGACCGTTTTTTAAGATTTAGACTGTTATAGATATAGAATATATAGAAAGCAAAAAAGACCGCAATATTTAACAGTTTTACCGAGGATTAAGTAAACCCATGATCTCCTACTTTACAGTCGCTCTTGCAACAACTCGACTAGAATTTTTAATCACACCATAACAGTCTCAATATCATGGCTCTCATGGTCCAATTTACAACAAATGCTCTTAAATATTCAAAATAATTTTAGCCTAGCCTAGGAAGTAATGTTCGCACTTCAAAGTGTTTTGTGAATGGCTAAAAATAGTCCGAGTTAACCAGGCCAGCCCAAAACTGGTGGGAGCACGATGCGTGTGGTATTCGCACTATTTAGCTATTTGCCCATTTAGGACATTGACGGCGAGCTCTTAATTACCTAAATGCGGCTAAAATGTCCTTTCAAATGTTTAGCCGTGTTAAATGGTGTAGGTACTGAGAATTCTTGATGTTTCTTAGTTTTGACTGGTAAGGATATTAGGAAATGTAACTTAATAAATTGCTTGGTAGAAAATGATGGTTACAATCCTCAGTCATGAAGATTTGGCCTGATTTAGATGTGATTTTCCCCTGTCAAAATGAAATAAAAACTAGTTTTTATAGCTGTGTAATGATAAAATAATGATGTACATAAGAATCTTACAGTCGTACTTCCAGGCCTTAGCAATTGTTTTCGGAACAAAATCGTTACTAAGGAATAGTTTAAATAATCATTAACCTTTCGTCTGCGGGTATATGAGACAACAATAGAATACACATTGTGTCTCGCACTGATCAGTGCTTCAGCATACATACTAGGGTTAAATGTCTTTGAGTACGGTAGTTAGTAACTTCCTACCTAGAGAACAAAGGCCTGAGTATATATATGTATGTATATATAAAGGGTTTTTCAACAAGAACTTTGTTTTTAATTAGGGCAACACCAAGAACGTGGCAGTTTTTGACATTAAATTTTTGGCGGTATTCGTAGTAGGTGCTTTGGCAATTGCTACAATGAATTCAATTTCGCTCAAAAATTGCATTAAAATAATTCAAATTCACTATGAAAATTGTCGTTCTTTTAAAGTTACATTTCGTAAAATTCGTGATATTTTCGGGCAACATAATCGTCTGAGATCGCGAATTTTGCAGAAGGATTTGGCTTTGAAGCCTTACAAGATTCAACTGGTGCAGGAATTGAAGCTGACCGACCATTCAAATCGCCATAGATTTGCTCAGAACAACTTGCTGTTTTTTCTCAAAAAAACATTTTTTCAGACGAAGCACATTTTCATTTGTCAGGGTATGTCAATAAGCAAAATTGCCGCATTTGGCCATTATTGAGAAGCCTTTGCATGCTCAACGTGTCACTGTGTGGTGTGCTATGTGGTCTGGAGGTGTGATTGTTAGGAAAGTGATTAAAATTTTTGATGAAAGAATTAACATCATTCAGCGTGGTCCTGGTGGACATTTGCCAGATATTATTTTTCATTCATAATTGCCAAACATTTCTCTTTTTAATACAATAAAAATTTTATGCATGTTCCACCAAATTCTTTATTTTATTTTGTTTTAAAAAACAAAGTTCTTGTTGAAATACCCTGTATGTATGAATTTATTATCACTTATAATGTACTGTCCTCTCGATATTATTTGTACAGACACCAACGTCTGGCCCATCTGTATCATAAATAGGATTTCAAGGCTCAATTGTTTTAAAGTTACCATACAACTTAAGCGCAGACCACACTGCCAGCTAGCGGGCGGGCGGGCAAAGCGAACGAAGGAAACTGTACAAACTATGCGAAATATTGGCGAGCTAAAGTATTGGGTTCACACCGAAAACTACGGCCAAACGAGGGACGGGCGGAGCGGGCTAAGCGGGCGAAGCGAAAACTACACTGCTATTCGAAACACGAGCGTCGACTAGTCTACTCGAAACGGGGAGGACGCCAACGAGGTGAACGAGTAGCTTCGCTGGAATCGTAGGATATTTCGTTAGCTTAGCTCGTTAGGTTAGTCGGTAGCTTGCGGTGTGAACCGAAGTATGTAAAGAGGTAAAACGATATTATCCCGCCTAGCGCTAGCTGGCTGTGTGGCCTGCGCTTTATCAAGCGTTATTTATCCGTGTCTTGTTGCTCACTCCTAAATAATTTAATTAATGCGAGAACCAGTCGATTTTGTTTTATTTGGACTGCGTAACGTCCGCTCCAATTGTTGTGTTGATGAATGGAAGTGGACTCGTAAATTGTTCTGCAAGTGCATTGAATAATTTGGTTATGATATCATTTAGTGGTTGTAGGAATGCAGTTTCATTCAATGAGGGAATTTGATCATTTTTATACCGACTTCAAATAAATGGCTGTGACATACGGATGGACGGACATGACGAATCTATAAGGGATCCGTTTTATGCCAATTGGCTACTCTAAAAAAAAACCTCAAATAAGGTTGTCAGTTTCACCTGTATATGTATATGAATGTTTGTGCGCGATTATCTCGCGTTTGGTTGAATCGATTTTGATGCGGTTTTTAACGTAGTATTTTTCAGACATAGAAGGTTTTAGGGATATTACCTGACTTAAAAACTTGGCATGGCTTCACGGTTCACGTGAAATACTCACAATTAGTTCAACCGGATTGAAATTCAATACTGATCCATGATTCCAACTTCTTTAATTTTAATCAGGTTAAATCCATTGAAAACATTCCCTGTGGTTAAATTTCGGATGCTCCGAAAACAGTTTTTATCTGTTAAATGTAAAATGAATTTAATCAAATTCCATAAAACCTGTGAAACTGAGAATCTACTTAACAAACCACGAAAAAAAAGCTAGAATAATAAAATAACTCTAAAAACAGTTAGGTACCTACTTGAAAATTGTACAAAAACGTTAAACACAGTATAAAATATAAGCAAACAAAGCACAAAGAAGTGCTCAAGAGCACCACTGACACCATTTTAGTGGATAACAATGCGTCTTTGTAGTCACCAGCAGGTCATGCTATACTAATCTGTAAATTTTTTGTCATTGGATTTTCGACTGTATACGAATACAATAAGGAAGATAATCTATTGAAGCAACTGGACAGAAAGGTGCAGGTTGACGTGCAAGCGTCTGTACAATGGCAGGGCGAGGTGCGTGTGAGACGATTTGGTTATCGTTTAGGCAGTTTGCGAATATGTACGTAGTTTATATTGTTAGGGAAGACCATATGGCTAACATTTGGCTTATTTTCTCTTGTTTTAGAATTTTGAAAATTATAAGTCATCATATTTCTTTGCGTTTATAATAGTGACGAGAAGATCCCTACTATATTTTTTTAAAGTTGTTTATGTATGTGTCACTTATTCGCGTGCTAATTCCATCAACCACATGAATCAAGACCCAAAAATATATCGTCCGATCTTTCCAGCCACATGAGATGAAAAAAAAAAACGTGTCTGTTCTATAGTGATACATCATTATCGAAAGTGAGAGTAGAGTACAATAAAAAACGCCCCGAAAACGGTATCATTAGTAGAACATATCAAAAAAGCCAGACAGACAAAAAAACAAAAGCTATTTGCATTATGTGTAAAGTACTCCCAAAAAAATGACAAAGACAGGAGCAATTAATTTTACTAATTACACATTTTTTTGCGAATAAATTAGCATTGTCAACACGTGTTCATTCATCCGCGGCTGGCGATATAATAACGCCGGTCGTTGGACTCGCTACAATTTTGTCTTGTCACATGATTGGTCAATGCGGCGTGCGTTCGCGCATCATTGTACTGGTACGCTTGATGAGGAAACCTGTCGCGTTCTTTTAATAGAACGCCTATTGGTTCTGATGAGGCGTTTGACTGAATTATCGTCCTGTATATTTATCTTTATCACTTTTAGTACCTGAAAATGTTTTACCGGTCGCCTTGCTTCACTGACGGACAATTCAATTTGACGTTTCAAAAGTGCCTAATTTAGGATTAATTCAAATAAATGCTTTGACTTTGACTTTGACCGGCTATCTTTTTTGATAGTTACCGATGTTAATTCAAAATCTCTGAATCGATATGAACTCTTGACAGAAATTCAATAGCACTGATGTCAAGTATCGACATCAATCAATCTTAATCCGATTAGAATCGGATTAGATCGGTAATTAATTTCGGTCGTTAAAATCGTAATGATTTTAGTGTAAATTCTAAACGTAGAGTTTCTTGTCCGATTTTTGTAGATTTATTTATGAATCGTTTGTAATCACTAATCACGTTGTGTTTTGTTTTACTTATTTATGAATCAATACTCTGGAATTTGCACGTACATTCGGTTTTCTAGCAAATAAACAGAATTTGCAATTTTGGATTTCAAAACATCAGCTCTATTTCAATAAATTTTCATGACGTCTCTTTATTTATTGTATTCTAGTAAACAAATAATTTCGTATTCGTCAGTATTGAAGAAAACTGATACAAATAATTGTAAATATTTACTCAAATTGCAGCTTATTTATCATAGTTTATACCTACTTGGATGCATAGCATACACAGATTGTTTTCATACTTGCGGAAATCGTAACAGGTTACCGGGGCTCCGGCTCAAAGCAGTAGGAACGGGGTGGTTTTTAGTCTGTAAGAGTCTGACACTCCCTCTCACCTCGCCCAAGGCGGGAGAAGGCATTAGATGATTTTTCCTCCTCAAAAAAAAGATACTTAACATTCAAGCTGACTCACCTTTTTAGGGCGTTTGCCTTTTTTCTCTGATTTCTCGGTAAATGTAAAAGAGAAAGAATGCAATGTATTCAACAGTTCCTGGATTTTGAGTTGAGCAACATATTCACAAAAAGATTTACGATTTATTAAGAACTTCCATAAATAAATGCAAAGTCCATCCAAATAAAACATTACGACCACTCAAATGAAGATATTTTGGACAAGATAAATCATATATTTACTGCCTAACATCATAAATTAGACATAAAAACTGCATATCAAAGTATAAATCATTCCTTCACGGTTTTAAAACAATGAAGTATCCCTAACGGCACAATGGCGGCATGCAAATTAAAATTCTTCTAGTGAATCATTTTATTGGCAAAGTGAATGTGTTTCCTGTGCATTTTTATTCCTATCTTTAATCTTAGAACCTGGGTGTGCAGGAAGTATGAATAATTAAATGGTTAATTCAATATGATGTCTGTCTGACTGCCTTGGTGGTGGACTCGCTAATTCCTACCGCTAATAACTAGTGCCAATTATGAAGAATGTGTGTGTCATTAGGGTTTTTAATCCGGAATTGTTATTCTTCAATGTGAGAATTATAATGATCTAGTCTAGTCAAGGAATTGAGCTCAGTTTTTGATATAAGATTTTTCTGTATAGACTCCTATTTTTTTAAGCGTAACTTAACCTTATGTTCTTCTGTGGCGTGGTTGTTGCTCCCCAGAAGTTCCTTAGTAATATCATTAAAACTCGAGACGGGATATTTACCATGTTTATTAATGTCTATGAGTTTCCTATATTTCGGCACTGTTGCAATCGTCATGATCACGGATGAACAGTTCATCCGTCTCAAGTTCTAACGATGGTGTCAGTGACATGTCTGTTTAAAAACTTATATTCCTAAGTAATGTTATCTAAACACAAGAAAAATAATCTGAATATGTATTTATGATTGTATTCTCTTTGTTCCAGAACCGCCTGCATTAGACTTCAATAAGCACAGACTAGTTCAACCTATTGTACACCATGCCAGAACGAGAAGAGAAATCTCTACAACTAGAGACACGGTAAGAAGAGAGTTAAGGATATAACACGCACTGCTCCAACCCAGCAATTAAATTGTCATTTCAATTTGAACTTTAAATCGTATGTCGTATGATATATTTCATTGTGTCAATGTGGCCAGCGCACGGTCCTCTTGAGTTGTAGTTGAGGCGCCCGTGCGCTTCCAGCGTGCGGATCGCACGTTGAAAGCGCGCTGGCTCCGTGCTTACTACTCGCTGACTGCTTCTGTATACCTCATCAAAATCCGTTCTGTAGTTTCATTCACATTTATAATATTAGTGTGATTTTATACCAATTAATTTTTAAATACGTTTTATTATACTCCGTACTTATTATTTAACAGGATGAACAGTATAACTGTAAACATAACCAGTCTTTCATAACTTCCTATACACAGTTCCATGCATATCTATGTCAGATAAAACCTCAATGTTAAACGCGTTACCTTAAGTGGAAGGCTGTCACATCACACTTGCTTCCTTCGCTTGTAAAATGGCGTAAAAAAAGATTATAGAACTGTGTAATCAACAAAGTTGAGGACGTGCAACATTTGCTGATGTGCTAGGAACAATAATGAAAGGGAATCATTAATTAGAAAATACAAGTTGAATAAATTAGACATTGGGCTGGTTCAAAACATTTTAGCTTATCCTACAACGGAGATCGCAAAAGGTTTGTGTGGTCTGGTAAGGGTGACCTAACCGTTCTGCGATCTAGACTTAGTTAATGAGTCCCTTTCATTTACATAGCGTATAATTATTATATATGATTAGCTGAGTGTAAATTAGATAATAAGGTACGATGGGGTTGATGTATCCATTTGGACTAAAACCCCCTAAAATAATAAAGGAAAAAAAAGAACTGTGTAATACCATTCGGAACGGAAGCTCTCTGCCAGCGACCTCTGTACAACGGCAAAATGGCCATTTCCTAACGGTCTCTTAAATTACTCGGTTGTGGCCGATTATTTTGTGGTGACTAATCTCTTCGTGATTGTTTGATGGTTTGCGGAGAAACTGTGTAAAGGAAATGATCCGCGGAATTGTATGGTTGTTAAAATAAGCCCTGTTGTTTCTGGGCTTTGGGTTTTTTTATTGAGGTTGTGGTGAATTAGGTTGCGTGCTTGCACGATAGGTACTTATTTGACGTTTAGAGGTTTCAAATCTTAAACGTACAAGTATTACTCATTTGCGCTTAATTCGTTCCCGAAAACACTTTACTTATTGATTGAAATTATGATTTTATGTTTGTGAGCCAATATACTAGTTTCCGAATGACTTTAAAATAGTAAGAACTACTAGGGAATATTTAGGTCTTGATAATACCTAGCGGGTTTACCGGGGCTCCGGCTCGAAAGGCAACAGTGAACTGGGTAGTTCTTAGTTAGTAAGAGTTTGACACTCCCTCTCGCCTCGCCCAAGGCGGGAGAAGTCATTGAATGATTTCCCCCCTTAAAAAATGTCTTAGAAGACTTACTGTATTCATCATTGGCTAGCTATCAAGAGGTCCTCAAGGTCTGTTATGAAACTTACAGTTTTTGGAAAATTAATACTGCATAGATAAATAATTCTTAACTTACGTCTTTCTTAATTGTCTTCCAGAGCGGTGCACATCATTCAGAGGTGACAGTAACGGTTCCCATAGACGGCCAGGACTACGTGTTGGACCTGAGATTGAACCTAGATCTAGTCACAGACAACCATGTACTTAGCTACCAGAAGAACGGCAAGACTGTTCTACATAAACCTAAGAAAGAGGTAAGCAGAATTGTAAACTTGTTTGTTTCTACACCAATATAAAAACTTTAAGGACATCTTTTAGGGGTTCTGGGTTTGGAAAAATTTCCCAATAATTCATTATCATAACACGGATTCTGAATTTCTCCTCAAACTAGATATAAAATTATTATTATGTAAAATTATTTCGATTACAGTTTAAAAAATGCTCCGATTTGTAATAAAGTTTATGATATCACTTTTAAAATATAAATTTTCTATGGCTTCGCAATAGTCGTTCACCTGTGAAGTTGCATCATTAATTTACGATCGCGCTTCAATGGTTAGGTATATTAATTTGATGGTGTTACAAATTATTTAATTTATTATCACTTTAAAACTATGCTACTTTATTACCCTAGTTTCCGTCTTCCGGATTCCAGAACTATCAGCTCATATTAAAGCCATTTATATCAAAACAGGACAATATTAGGGGTATCTTTATAATAACTATCGCGAGATATACATACTAAATTAACTTTTTAGTTAATTTCACGGTTTACTCACGTAACTTAATGGAGGAAAGGTCTACTAGTTTCGAATCACAGAAGGACTCTTCATCATGAGCAGCGTGCGAAGAATGAAGAGGGGGTGTGATAAAAAAGTTAACTGCTGGCTGTTGTCGGTCTTTTTGGGAATTGGAAATGGGGAATCTCCAATTACCTCATTGTAATTTAGCATATAAGTTACTGGCTGATACCGGTCTTTTTGGGGAATTGGAAATGGGGGAGTCTTCAATTACCTCACTCTTAATTTATTAGCCTATAAGTTATCTACATTTTTTATGTTTCCAGGATATAGACTTATGTCAGTACTCCGGCACTGTGAGAGGCAAGCCTGGCTCCTGGGTGGCGGTGTCCACGTGTCATGGCGTCCGCGGCATCGTGTTCGATGGAGAACGGATGAGATATATCGAACCGGCTGAAGGTATGAACCTGGTGCTTATGGAGATTAACAATTTCTTTTACAGTCGTATGTCGCATGGTGTATAAAGAACTTTTGATCACCTTGTTTGTAGTGTGTTGTCAACTGGCAAGAGCGACTGCAGAGCTAAGGTCGTTTGGATTCAATGTCAAGATATGCATTACCGAGCTTTTTCAATTTTGGGCAATTCTTAGTAGTAAAGTTGAGTATGGAATTGTGTCACGTTTATCGACGGCCAATGAACACAGTATTAGGCCCTTTAAAAAGCCCCCGTCTACAAACACATAACATTACTAGTCTCTTCTATTCTTCGAGGAATAAAAGACTTTTTTGAGGGGGGGGGGGGAGAATCATCCAATGACTTCTCATGCATATGGTAAGGCGAGAGGGAGTTTCAGACTTTTACTGACTAAAAACCCCGTTCCATTCCTAGTCTTATTCTTTAAGCCGGAACCCCGATAGTCCGCAGCTCCTGGTCGGATAAGAATAAAAAGCTCATCATTATATTTACCACCATTTCTTACAAGACATTTTCTCTCGCCAGGACCGAGCATACAATCAAATCACTACATCTACGATCATGGGGACTTGAACACCGACTTCCATTGCGGCTACGTCGGCGGCGTCACAAAGAACGCGAGCTACGACCCACACCTCTTCAAGAAGTATACTAGTGAACAGGATCGCCAGAGGAGCAGGATTAGTCGGGTAAGTAAAACTTGAGAGAACTTTGTGTTCTGTATGTTTATTTTACTTATACGTTCGAAAGATATTATTATTAGCTCTGATGGTTGAGTTGAGCAAAATATTATTAAGACTAATTGAGTAAGTTGTTGTAGTGGTTTGCACCCTTTTCATTGGTGTACTGTCAGGAACTGCTTAATCCTTCGGGGAGCAATAACAGTAACTACTTAAATCGTTTGAAAAAATACTTTTAAGTGACTACCTTTTGACACTTTCTTTCCCGCATTCCCCTTCTGATGAGATAAAAGTCGCCTATGTGTTATCCCAGACCTGTTTTGACGTGATTGAGTAACAAATACACACACAAACATACAAACTTTCGCATTTATAATTTTAATAACTAAAGTAATTAAAACATTGACAGGTAATTTTGGTCTACAATGAACAGTACTTCTTTGGAGGACTTTAGTATTGCCATAATGTGTGCACAAGTCCTTTTGATCCTCCTAATACCAATTAACAGACATCTTTCATTAGTCTTTGGACCCTTTGTCGCTAATTTGACGGTCAATTGGACCTCTTAATGAGGTAATTAGATGAATGTTGCAAGGTACCACAGACAGGATGACCCGTGAGAAGGTCAAACTCTTAAAAGTATGATAATAGCTTTTATTGTGATGTGGATAGGGTTTATTATTGAATGTTCTGTGGTTCTAGCGTCGACTAAGATGAAGATCTTGGTTTAAATGCACCATGTTAGTCATCATATGGTTTAATATATCTTTTCTTTAAGGCGAAATAAGTATGATTTTCACATGAATCCAATCCATATTAGGGCCTGAAACAAATTGCTGCTACTACCAAAATTATAGCAGTTAGGTTAGAATCGAAAGTCTCTAAGTTCTCGATTAAATACTACTATAATTTCCTAGGGAATTTACCATTCTTTTCTTCATAGTACGTACGTATCTACAAAGAACAACACAACCAAAAATGTATCATCCAATTTGATGTAGCCGTTTCCGAGTTATGCGCATACATTATGTCAGCTCATTGCTTTTTATACTTAGATGAATGGCATAGCAGTTTTTTTTTTGTTTTTAACTTTAAGTTTTTAGTTTTTGACATTATATATAAATAAATCTTTGCTTTCAAAGATTTATTTTATATATGTTTTTATGATTTTGCATGATGTGGCCTCCTATAATTGAGGAAGCACATACATTTCAATTTATTATCTTGTTATTCGTGTTTCCATGTGTATTCTATCTTGAAGACACTTATTAAGTGAATAAATAAATAAATAGAAGAAAACAATCTACAACCATAACCTTTTTCAATTCCAGTACAAAAGGTACGCGTCAGACGACACGCAAGTCCGAGGGCCGTACAACGCGAACAAACTGTCTCGGTACGTGGAACTGGTCCTGGTGGCAGACAACAGGGAGTACAAGGCCAACGGGGAGAACATACAGACCGTGTACCGCCAGATGAAGGATGTCGCCAACATTATTAACTCGGTAAGTTGATGTTTGTTGGTTTAAATACAACGCGAACAAACTGTCTCGGTACGTGGAACTGGTCCTGGTGGCAGACAACAGGGAGTACAAGGCCAACGGGGAGAACATACAGACGGTGTACCGCCAGATGAAGGATGTCGCCAACATTATTAACTCGGTAAGTTGATGTTTGTTGTTTTAAATAACTTTAAAAAAAAAACGTTGCCCCATACTAGGATTTTCTCCTGTGTCGTGCTCAAAGAGTTGCTCCGTGCGGGAATCGAACCCGCTACACGTTGCACGGCAGCCAGTTGCCCAGCCACCGCGCCAACCGTGCGAAAATAACTCACACAATAGCACTTTAACACAAACGCTATGGGAGTCTCAGGTGGTAGATGTTAGTGTAAGACTTGTCTTCAATAGTTTTCTATTCGCAGTCCTAGCCTTTATCTGGAGCTGCGGACAACGTAAAAGTTTACCAAGGCTCCGGCTCAAAACAGTTGAAGGAATGGGATGGTTTTTAGTCAGTAAGAGTCTGACATTCCCTCTCGCCTCGCCCAAGGCGGAAGAAGTTACTGGATGATTTTCCCCCCTCAAAATAAAAAAAGCCTTTAAGAAAGGAAATTGTCCTAAAACTGTGGTCCAAGGGGTGGGTAACGGCATCCTTCAAATAGGTGACACAACAGCTATTTTTAAGCCGTGAGCCAAACCTGGGAATTGGGGCAAATACAATAGGCATTCCTCTTATGAGAGAATGCTGCTCATGAATATGAGCCTCTAGTATGGCTTGAAAGTAGTCGAGTTGCTCGTCAAACAGTTACGTGAGTAAGCCGATAACAAATCATTAATTTAGTATATTTCACGAAAGTTATAATGTAACTAAAATACATATAATAATTTATCTTTCCAGGTATACACACCGTTGAACGTGTTCATAGCGCTAGTAGGAGTAGTGGTATGGACAGAGGGAGACCAGATAGATCTAGAAGAGAACGGCGACAGAACTCTGAACAACTTCCTCACGTACCGCAAGTCGGTGCTTGTCAGAGACATACCTAACGACAACGCTCAGTTATTGACGTAAGTTTTATATAATGTGTAGGTTTTTTTTGTATAACACTAGTATTTTCTCCTGTGTCGTGGGTGCGTTTACAAACATACAAGTTCACATACACATGCCTCCCAGACTCGAAACAACAATTTGTGGATCACACAAAGAGTTGCTCCGTGTGGCAATCGAACCCGCTACTCATTGCGCGGTAGAGTTCATAGGATGATCTCTTTAAAAAAACCTATATTTTACTATAAAAATGACTATAATATGCGCGAAAAGAAAATACATTACACATCGTATAATATTGTATTATACAGTAATGTCATTTTTATGCTGTGGAATGACTATCAGTCACTCACTCACCAATTCACACAAAACACCACAGTTTCTTACACCAAAACTAATAACACAACCTATTTCAGCCGCCAAAAATTCAAAGACGGTGTAGTGGGGAAGGCTTTGAAAGGACCGATATGTACCTACGAATTCTCTGGAGGAGTGTCGACGAATCATTCAGAGGTTATCGGTCTGGTGGCCACCACCATAGCTCATGAGATGGGTCATAACTTCGGCATGGAGCATGACACCGATGAGCTATGCACGTGCCCTGATGCAAAGTGCATTATGAGCCCTTCCAGTACCTCTGTGACACCCATACATTGGTCGTCTTGTAGTTTGAGCTCTATAGCTCTGGCTTTTGAACGGGGCATGGATTATTGTTTGAGGTGAGTTGTTTTAATCATATATTTTTTAAGTTTATTATGATATATTTGTGTCCAATAGGGGAGGACATTTATGTACCTTTTTTTCACTTCCATACAGATAAGAATCTTATAAACTAAGTTGAAGTAACTTTTAGATTAGGAAGGGAAAGTGGAATCTTATTCTCTCTGTATGACTCTGTTGTCCATTCGTTTATCATATCATGAACAGTGTGTAAGACAGTTACAATTTTCACAGATTATGTTTACTACTATAATTAATACTAAAATTGAATAAAATTAAGATAAGTACTTGGGCTCTCTATAGCTCTATGCAATGACAAAAATGATTTAATGTCTCAAGTTTAAAAAAAAACTTGAGACTAAAAATCACGTCTACTAATATCTATAAAAATAGATATAACTACATAGCTTAGTATCAGTGGAAACGGTTACATAGTTTCACAGCTTACATTCTAGCAGCATAGCTACATAGCACATCTCTGGTGGAAAAGCACACTAATAATGTGTAACTTGTACTGTGTTTTATATCCAATTATTTCCATGCGTACAGAAACAAACCAAAGCGTCTATTCGAGTCGCCGACGTGCGGCAACGGGTTCACGGAGCCGGGCGAGCAGTGCGACTGCGGCAGTATGGCGGACCCGCGCGCCTACAACCCGTGCCACGCCTGCTGCGACCCCAGTACTTGCATGCTGCGGGGGAACGCCACCTGCGGGGCGGGGATGTGCTGCGATCTACAGGTACGGTACTATTGTAGGGGGGGATGGTTCCAATGGCGGACCCGCGCGCCTACAACCCGTGCCACGCCTGCTGCGACCCCGCCACCTGCATGCTGCGGGGGAACGCCACCTGCGGGGCGGGGATGTGCTGCGATCTACAGGTACGGTACTATTGTAGGGGGGATGGTTTCAATGGCGGACCCGCGCCTACAACCCGTGCCACGCCTGCTGCGACCCCGCCACCTGCATGCTGAGGGGGAACGCCACCTGCGGGGCGGGGATGTGCTGCGACCTACAGGTACGGTACTATTGTGGGGGGGAGTGGATCAATGGCGGACCCGCGCCTACAACCCGTGCCACGCCTGCTGCGACCCCGCCACCTGCATGCTGAGGGGGAACGCCACCTGCGGGGCGGGGATGTGCTGCGACCTACAGGTACGGTACTATTGTGGGGGGGATGGTTTCAATGGCGGACCCGCGCCTACAACCCGTGCCACGCCTGCTGCGACCCCGCCACCTGCATGCTGCGGGGGAACGCCACCTGCGGGGCGGGGATGTGCTGCGATCTACAGGTACGGTACTATTGTAGGGGGGGATGGTTCCAATGGCGGACCCGCGCGCCTACAACCCGTGCCACGCCTGCTGCGACCCCGCCACCTGCATGCTGCGGGGGAACGCCACCTGCGGGGCGGGGATGTGCTGCGATCTGCAGGTATGGGGATGCTGTGAGAGGGGGGGGGGGGAATGGTTGCAATGGCATCGTTAATGATTATTGATTAATACTTTGACTGCCAACAAAAATCTGTTGAAGGCAAATCCTCCGCTAGCGCTGGTCATTTTTGCCCCCCCATAGCAGTTAATGTGTTAAGGATTAAAATTATTAATCGATTTTAATCTAAAATTTCTGGATCTAATCTAGGATGTTGACCTGAGTTTGGTAGAACAATAGAGGTAATGCCAAAAATAGATTTCATTCAGTAATGATTTTGGATTACGGATTGAGATTAGTAATTAGTTATTTGTCGATAAATCAACTACACAACCCGTAATAATGAAATACCTTTTGAAGAGATACTACTAATATTAAGTTTGATAAGGTTGATATTTCAATAAAAAATGCTAGAGTAAAGCATGTCGGCTAGTTTTCGTTGTTTCTGAACCTTATTAACTACTAAAAACAGCTATCAGTTTTAAAATTAATAACAATAATGAGCCCTAACCACCGGTAGCTTGGACTGTGCTCTAGTTATTATTCCCGCTATTATAGGACTATTGGTCGACTCCTATTTTTATATTCTTAAATTTTCATTTATATTGTATTCTATTAATAGTATTTAAAAAAATATTTTTAAATAAATATATGAAATAATATTAATATTTTCCGCAGACATGTCGTCCAAAGTCGGCGGGCACAGTATGTAGGTCGGCGGACCGCGAGTGCGACCTGCCCGAGTATTGCACCGGCTACTCCGAGTACTGCCCCGACGACGTCTTCAAGATGGACACCACGCCCTGCGGGAAGGATGGAGAGGTAAACTAGCAATATATTTATTTAATATACGAAAGTAATTAGATAGCAAAAAAACATTAGAATTAGAATTGGAAGTTACAACGGGATATTTACCATGTTTTTCAATTTTAATGAGTTTCCGATATTTCGGCACTGTTGCAAGCGCCATGATCACGGATAAACTGTAAATATCCCGTTGTAACTTCCAATTCTAGTGTTAGTGACCATGTCAGTTTAAAAACTTATAAAACATTCGAATATCGTCGAAAGATAAACTATTAGAAAAACATGTATAAAAAATTGAATATCTTATCTCTTTTGACTTGTAAATCTTTTCACTCTATGGAGGTTAAAGTCAAATCATTTACTTCAATTAAACCATATACTTAAATAAAGAAACTTCAAATAGAAAAGAATGAGAAAGAAACTCCAGTCAGCCATTAATTGTTCAATACACAACTTTATACAATTTTAGACATTAGCGCAATAGATGCGCAAACCTGCGCTAATTGCGCAAACGTTTCTCACATACAAAATTTATTTTATCTATTTCTAGAAAGCCTACTGCGTTCGTGGTTCGTGTCGCTCCCACACTGATCAGTGCCGACTACTGTGGGGTACTACTGGCGAAAGTTCACACGACAAATGCTACACCAGCACTAATGTTAAAGGAAACAAGTTAGTATTACACTCAGATTTTTATTCACGAAAGTTCGCAATAAATGGAATTGTAGTACGAAATTTGCGAAGTTTCGGACGAAACTTTGTTTTTCGTTGAATTAGAGTAGGCCTCCAGAGCATACGCGACCTTCAATCTTTGAAAAAAGGAATGTAATCTGTTTTAAAAAAAAACCAACAATGAATTTGCGAATCTATGGGGGACTGAGCTGATGGTAAACCATTATAGGTTTACCATTAGCTCAAACGAGTGCTCATATCCCATAAAATAACGTGTACCTCTTTTGTTAACGAATCCAGACCTATGTATGTACTTAAAGTGACTAGCAGGTCGATCGACTCCAATCTATCAGTTTATGCATTAGATTTTCGAGATCTTATAAAGAAATTCGTTCGACACATAGGAGTTGACCTGTTGGTCACTTAACCCCAGTATCTGCCTGCTGCGGTTTTTCCATCCGATTACAATGTGGGTATCTTCAAGTCTAGAGTGAATAGGCTCTTAATAAACTAGTGCGCCTCACCATCAACGATTACATCACTACTTACCATCAGGTGGGATTGTAGTCAAGCATTAGTTTTTATCGAATAAAAAAAATAATACTAAAATAATAATATTTGAATGGTCGTTATCCAGGAGCGGTAACTGCGGCTACGACCGCCTGCAGCAGCGCTACGTGTCGTGCGCGGCGCGCGACGCCATGTGCGGCACGCTGCAGTGTCGCCACCTCAACGAGCGACTCGAGTTCGGCATGGAGTCCGTCGCGCTGCTCTCCGCCGTCTTCATCAACAATAACGGTACGATAATATCATATCACACAGTTATGTAGATATACCATGTGCGGCACGCTGCAGTGTCGCCACCTCAACGAGCGACTCGAGTTCGGCATGGAGTCCGTCGCGCTGCTCTCCGCCGTCTTCATCAACAATAACGGTACGATAATATCATATCACACAGTTATGTAGATATACCATGTGCGGCACGCTGCAGTGTCGCCACCTCAACGAGCGACTCGAGTTCGGCATGGAGTCCGTCGCGCTGCTCTCCGCCGTCTTCATCAACAATAACGGTACGATAATATCATATCACACAGTTATGTAGATATACCATGTGCGGCACGCTGCAGTGTCGCCACCTCAACGAGCGACTCGAGTTCGGCATGGAGTCCGTCGCGCTGCTCTCCGCCGTCTTCATCAACAATAACGGTACGATAATATCATATCACACAGTTATGTAGATATACCATGTGCGGCACGCTGCAGTGTCGCCACCTCAACGAGCGACTCGAGTTCGGCATGGAGTCCGTCGCGCTGCTCTCCGCCGTCTTCATCAACAATAACGGTACGATAATATCATATCACACAGTTATGTAGATATACCATGTGCGGCACGCTGCAGTGTCGCCACCTCAACGAGCGACTCGAGTTCGGCATGGAGTCCGTCGCGCTGCTCTCCGCCGTCTTCATCAACAATAACGGTACGATAATATCATATCACACAGTTATGTAGATATACCATGTGCGGCACGCTGCAGTGTCGCCACCTCAACGAGCGACTCGAGTTCGGCATGGAGTCCGTCGCGCTGCTCTCCGCCGTCTTCATCAACAATAACGGTACGATAATATCATATCACACAGTTATGTAGATATACCATGTGCGGCACGCTGCAGTGTCGCCACCTCAACGAGCGACTCGAGTTCGGCATGGAGTCCGTCGCGCTGCTCTCCGCCGTCTTCATCAACAATAACGGTACGATAATATCATATCACACAGTTATGTAGATATACCATGTGCGGCACGCTGCAGTGTCGCCACCTCAACGAGCGACTCGAGTTCGGCATGGAGTCCGTCGCGCTGCTCTCCGCCGTCTTCATCAACAATAACGGTACGATAATATCATATCACACAGTTATGTAGATATACCATGTGCGGCACGCTGCAGTGTCGCCACCTCAACGAGCGACTCGAGTTCGGCATGGAGTCCGTCGCGCTGCTCTCCGCCGTCTTCATCAACAATAACGGTACGATAATATCATATCACACAGTTATGTAGATATACCATGTGCGGCACGCTGCAGTGTCGCCACCTCAACGAGCGACTCGAGTTCGGCATGGAGTCCGTCGCGCTGCTCTCCGCCGTCTTCATCAACAATAACGGTACGATAATATCATATCACACAGTTATGTAGATATACCATGTGCGGCACGCTGCAGTGTCGCCACCTCAACGAGCGACTCGAGTTCGGCATGGAGTCCGTCGCGCTGCTCTCCGCCGTCTTCATCAACAATAACGGTACGATAATATCATATCACACAGTTATGTAGATATACCATGTGCGGCACGCTGCAGTGTCGCCACCTCAACGAGCGACTCGAGTTCGGCATGGAGTCCGTCGCGCTGCTCTCCGCCGTCTTCATCAACAATAACGGTACGATAATATCATATCACACAGTTATGTAGATATACCATGTGCGGCACGCTGCAGTGTCGCCACCTCAACGAGCGACTCGAGTTCGGCATGGAGTCCGTCGCGCTGCTCTCCGCCGTCTTCATCAACAATAACGGTACGATAATATCATATCACACAGTTATGTAGATATACCATGTGCGGCACGCTGCAGTGTCGCCACCTCAACGAGCGACTCGAGTTCGGCATGGAGTCCGTCGCGCTGCTCTCCGCCGTCTTCATCAACAATAACGGTACGATAATATCATATCACACAGTTATGTAGATATACCATGTGCGGCACGCTGCAGTGTCGCCACCTCAACGAGCGACTCGAGTTCGGCATGGAGTCCGTCGCGCTGCTCTCCGCCGTCTTCATCAACAATAACGGTACGATAATATCATATCACACAGTTATGTAGATATACCATGTGCGGCACGCTGCAGTGTCGCCACCTCAACGAGCGACTCGAGTTCGGCATGGAGTCCGTCGCGCTGCTCTCCGCCGTCTTCATCAACAATAACGGTACGATAATATCATATCACACAGTTATGTAGATATACCATGTGCGGCACGCTGCAGTGTCGCCACCTCAACGAGCGACTCGAGTTCGGCATGGAGTCCGTCGCGCTGCTCTCCGCCGTCTTCATCAACAATAACGGTACGATAATATCATATCACACAGTTATGTAGATATACCATGTGCGGCACGCTGCAGTGTCGCCACCTCAACGAGCGACTCGAGTTCGGCATGGAGTCCGTCGCGCTGCTCTCCGCCGTCTTCATCAACAATAACGGTACGATAATATCATATCACACAGTTATGTAGATATACCATGTGCGGCACGCTGCAGTGTCGCCACCTCAACGAGCGACTCGAGTTCGGCATGGAGTCCGTCGCGCTGCTCTCCGCCGTCTTCATCAACAATAACGGTACGATAATATCATATCACACAGTTATGTAGATATACCATGTGCGGCACGCTGCAGTGTCGCCACCTCAACGAGCGACTCGAGTTCGGCATGGAGTCCGTCGCGCTGCTCTCCGCCGTCTTCATCAACAATAACGGTACGATAATATCATATCACACAGTTATGTAGATATACCATGTGCGGCACGCTGCAGTGTCGCCACCTCAACGAGCGACTCGAGTTCGGCATGGAGTCCGTCGCGCTGCTCTCCGCCGTCTTCATCAACAATAACGGTACGATAATATCATATCACACAGTTATGTAGATATACCATGTGCGGCACGCTGCAGTGTCGCCACCTCAACGATTATTAGCACCACTTTTCCAAATTCCATTTTTACTTAAACGTTGCCCCACACTAAGATTTTCTCCTGTGTCGTAGGTGCGTTTACAAACATACAAGTTCACATACACATGACACCCAGACCCGGAACAACAATTTGTGGATCACACAAAAAGTTACTCCGTGCGGGAATCAAACCCGGTACACGTTGCGCGGCAGCCGGTTGCCCAAACACCGCACCAACCGTGCAGTAAATTTTGTATTGTCGATTGTAATCCTTTTAGGTTCTTGTACTCAGTGTGTGTTCAGAAGACTCTCATTTATTTCATAAGCCGTGAAAAATATGTTAACAGAGAAATCATTAAACAATATTTATTGGTTAGTTGAAAACTTATTCATAATTATGTTTGTTTACAGGTACAATCATCCCATGTCGCACAGCCATCATAGATTTGGGTCTCAACGATGTCGATCCGGGTTTGGTGCCCGATGGCGCTAAGTGTGGCGATGAAATGGTAAGATACAACTATTACAATATATATTATAACTAGCTACTTCCACGCGGTTTCACCCGCTCTGCTTGGCTCCTATTGGTCATAGCGTGATGTTTTATAGCCTATAGCCTTTCTCGATAAATGCACTATTCAACACAAAAAGAATTATTCAAATCGGACCAGTAGTTCCGGAGATTAGCGAGCAAACAAACAAATTAGTTTAGATTATATCTTCAGAACTTCATCATTATAAAAGAGAGAGAGACAGTTCACTATTGGACTCCTCTACTAGGTATTTTGCCGTAATCTCCATTCTTGGCAAGCGGGTTGGAGATCGCAGTTTAAAAAATAGGTTTATTAGAGACCGTAACTACCCAATTTCTCTTATTCGAGTGTTGCGACACTCGCATGATGTATAACTTACTACTAAATTGCTAACAAATACTATTATTTTAATACAGATGTGTTTGAGCCAACGTTGCGTGCCAGTCGCGGCAGTAAGAGAACGCATAGCGAACGCAGAGTCGTCCGTCTGTCCGTCCAACTGCTCAGGACATGGCGTCTGTAATTCTGAAGGTAAGTAACACGAAGTAATTAGACTTGTAGTGTATTTGTAGTTTGCGCAAAATTGTGTGGTACTTGCGCTAACTTGCGCAAAGTGAAGTGCACTGTGTAGTGACTTATTATGAAGTAACAAATGCTATATTTAACCAAATGAGTGTTTGTTGTATATATTTTGTCATTAAATGTTTATTTATTTTATATATTGTTGTCAAGCATTTTCCTTTTTTTTTTGTTTGTTTGACTGTTTTTACAGAACCCTGGAAAATAAAAATAAATAAAAAACAATATTTAACTTTATTATGCCACAGCTTTTTTTTGTGATTCGTTATATTACTATTATACTTCTTTTCCAGGTCATTGTCACTGCGAGCCGGGCTTCGCCCCTCCACTATGCGCCCTGCCCGGCCCCGGCGGCTCCACGGACTCCGGTCCTGCTACTGATCCTACAAGTAAGTGTTAAAAGAATATTTTTAACAGATTTCTTAGTAAAAGAGTTTATTTAAGTGAAAAATACAACATTTTACATAAAAAAAATCTAACTTCTATACCTGAAAAGTAATTTTAAAATATGGTAATAAAATTTTGTACTAAGAGCTGACGTCCTCGTTACAGTAGCTTATAGAAAATTAATAGTTGTTACATTATTAAAATCAATATAATATGTATAGTCAACCAACCAATACTTGCGCTAACTGCACTCCATTGCGCAAACAATTCTCATTACCATTCTCTCTTACAGTCCAACGCAACTTCATGGTGGCGATGTACATCATATTCCTGGGCATCATCCCCGCCATCCTGCTGGTCCTGTTCCTCATCTACTACTCCAGGCACAACGTGCTCCGCTGGTGGAAGAAACCACGCAAATCGTACGTAAAAAACAACATCTGTGGCGGCCATACCAATCCCAAACGTCTATTCGCTACCAGATTCGCAAAATTCCACGATAGCACATCATCCTTGAGAAATTTATTAAGCTTCAAACGTAATGATAGTGTCCATTCTATCTCAAATATATGTGCGGATCCCCTTAAACAAGAAACGCCCGTATATTCCAATTTAGAGGAACTTAAAACTACACAAAAGTTACCTGTTATACCCGAGAAAGCCCCAACTAAAGTTCCTTTGAAAAAACTCGTAAAGAAAATCAACAAGGATGATATTAAAATTGCTAGTAATAGCGATATTAAAACTCATAAGCCTACTGTGGCTCCCAAGCCTAATGTCTCCTCAAACGATAATAAACCTAATGTGGTTATAATAAAGCAAGGTTTAGCTTCGACGACCAATGAGATGGTAGCGAATAGTCAGCATAGAATGCATAATGTTCGTAGAATGCACGATAACAGTACTGATACTGATACGTATGTTAATGTTAAAACTTTAGTTAAAGGGAAAAAGTAACCTTAATGACTTAAGGTCGAATTTAATAACCAATTTTAATCTAAAATCTGTATAAAATCGACTTTTGACACTCCTATTGATTTTCTGTCATAAATCTAGATTGATTGTAGCGACACATGACATATGATAGAAGTCGCAAATAAACGATTGACAAGCAAATTAACGGATGACGTCATAAATCCTACATCGCACGTATGAAGTTTAATTGCGAATAAACATGGATAGAAAATCCCAACGAACAACCGTGGGCCAGGCATGATCACCTCGCCTTGTCGGAGGATCCCCCTTTTCTTAGGGAACTTTACTCACTGCCCCCTAAGTTATGTAAATTTCTGACAGAAACTCTAAAATCAATCAATAAAATTAAAAACGTCATTATATTTATACAGTTTTGGATTATTGTCGGTTGTTAAATTCGACTCACACGCACAGAAAATTTTAACTTTCTAGAAAGAGATTCAACGATTAAGTTATATTATTGTTTCTTTTTAAATGATTTAAGCAGTTTTTTTGCACTGTTATCTCTATCTCTTTCTCTCTTGATCATTTTCTGTGTACACATCTTGTGTCCTTTTCTAATTTTCCAATGGGCATCATACTCACTCAAATTAAAATACTCAAAAAATAACAATTACATTCATTATTTTGGTTAAATAACTTTACTATTGTTTAACTAACTTACTCATGAAATATTAATCACTAAACATTTAGTAAAACATCTAGTCTTTTTTTATAATAACTATCGTGAGACATAGTAAATTAACTAAAAATCACGGTTTACCCACGTACATTAATGGCTCTACTAGTTTCGAGTCACAGAGGGACTCTTTATCATGCTCAAACATGGCGACCTACGCAGCATCTGCGCACGCTATTCATGATGAAGAGTCCTTCTGTGACTCGAAACTAGTAGAGCGTTTCTCCATTAATGTACACGAGGAAATGGTGATGTTTAGTTAAAACTTATAGTCAACTAGTTTATCCATATGATATCGGCACAGTACAACACATTTATCACCACGGCTACTCTTTACCCGGGTGTCGTAAGAAGTGACTATCGTACTATAATACAGAGACATCGCAGCAGCGTCCTTTGATAAACCTAAACGTAAATTATTTTCATCAAAATAATGAATGAAAGTGTTATACATTTTTCAGTCAACAATTTTTCTTAGGAAAAACGGTTCCTATTGACAGAGGCTAAATTGATTTATTTTAAATCTTATTTGCACATGCATAGAGTGTTCTTTTGTATGTTTTATTTTAGATTAAGTTATAAATATTTGCTTTGTATTAGATGCATGGTAGAATTCATATCATTAATGGGTAATTAGAATAAGTTTAAGTGCCATAAAATGGGGTGAATAATTAATTACTGACATCAACAAGTTCACGATAATACAATATAATTTGGATCGCATTTCCGATACTATAAACACAAATAATTTTATAGAGGAAAATTAACCACACGGGGTGATATCGTATCACCTATCGCCCTACACGCTGTATACATAGACGTACAGTGTGTGATAGATCGGATTTCGATATTTATAACCTTTTTATGGCTAAGCCGGTAAACGACCTCACGGATCACCGGTAAGCAATTGTCTCCGCCCATGGGCACCTGAAACACCAGAGGCATTACAAGTGCGTTGCCGGCCTTTTGGGGGTTAGGAATTTAAGGGTTGTTGACGAATCGGGGATTGGGAAGGTTGGGAAGGGGGGTAATTGGGCCACCGGTAACCTCACTCACACAACGCAAGCTTTGTTTCACGTCGGTTTTCTGTGAGGCTTTATCATTCTTAATTATATTCATAGATCATAACACCATGAGAATAAATTAAATAGTTATCCACCCTGTTTTACTTGGTAAAAATATATCTTATAAACTGTGATACTTTCGGTCAATGGAAATTACTTAAATAAAATTAATACCTAATTTAAGATTTGACTATAAATTGCTCACAAATTTATTTTATTTTATTTTAAAATGTCATCTTGACTTCAATATTGCCATAATACTCTTAAAGGAGATTGTCCAAATCTGGCTATTTTTGAACAGGCTGCTCAACAAAAATGTAATTTACCAATAATTTTATTTATATTTTAGTAAATGTCTGACGCTAATAACTTTGTATCAATTTGTACTTTAAAAAAATCGATTTTTATTGGTATTTGTTATGATAAGACCAAGTATTTGTAGTAGTTGGCTTTGAATTTGACTTTAGTGCTGCCAATCTGCTGTCAATCTGTTGTGTTTTTCGTCAAAATGACAGATATTATTCGCTTTGTTCTTTTGCATTGTGAGTGTTGAAACTCCAATTTATTGCGTGGGAAAATACAAAGTAGACACATTAGTAGGAAAACATATTTTGTATATATATTATATGAAAATAACACTAAAGGCAGGACAGCCATAAAACATTATTGCTGCAACTGCATGGTGGGTCATAGAACAGTAGGTTGATGTGCACATATAATAACTATTATTTGGTTTTTAAGCTGGGCAAGGTACCAGAAAATTATTAATCCGCCTGCTGAGTTCCTTGACCATATTTTAATTACATATGAATCGGATTAATAATGCATTTTAATAGAAAAAAATGTTTTATTTCATGCATAACCAGTTTCAATAAAATGTAAAAAAATATCTAAATATAAATCTTGATACAAAACTAAGTTTATATCTTCATTCTTACTGATATGAACTAATAAATCAAACATATAATATATGTATTATTAGCTGAAGTGCTTGTTCAAAAATAGCCAAAGTCCCATACAAGTTGATCAATACCCTTTTTTAATGTATTGTAAATAAATTAATCTCGTTATTTCTTAATTATTTTTAGAAGTTTATATTAATAATAATAATGGCCAGTTTCAAATAATCTATTTATTATAACTTTCATGAGACAAAGAGTGATTACAAACGTGTGAACTGTCACTTCAAAGGAATGTGTCTATCTCACACAACTTGCATAAGTGTGAGCGAGAGATCCGATACAAATGTCTTGTCTTATAGACAGTTCATACATTTGTAATGGCCCAACTATAGGTTAATTGAAACTGGCCCTTAAGATAACTGTAGTTAGTATTATGCATTGTTTAATAAAATACTCTTTCATTTCTTTCTATTAGTTGCTTGTTTGATTCTCTCTTCTTTCATCTCATTAAGTATAACCAGGTTTAAAAAAGACTATAACACACTCATCTTCATATTTAAAATTTAATATTTTCATATGGCAACCCTACCAAAAAATTTTAAACCTGGCAATACTAACAGTCGACAGCGTTGTGGTAACACTTGCTACAGGAAAATAGCTCTTATTCTTTATGCAATAAGAATGCTATTTGAATGAAAGCGTTACTACATATGCGTTGTACTGGCAATCTTTGGGTGTGTCTGCATTATGGTGAGTGTCTTGTGTTCGTTTTGCTTGCACTAACATTGCATGGCGGTTTAGTATTAAATGCATGATTAGTTGTAGGCGGTAATCGCATGATTTGCATATTGCATCCCAATCGTAATAATAATCATATACTTAAACCTAATAGCCATAATTTTTGAGAGCCTCTCCGCGAAAATGTTGGTACCTTTTTGTTATATATTAAAGTCAGTTTCGTCCGAATCTCTATATGGAATACAGTAAAGTAACTTCCGATCTTTAGATATTGTGTTAGCGATCATAATTGAATTCAATGCGGATGATTCTTGCATAATATTTTGACGCATAATTTCTCTTCAACTTGCATGTGCATTCCTGCATGATAAGCTTGACAACAAAAAAAAAAAGAAAAAGCACAACTTTGAAACCTTTTTTCCTAATTGGTTTCTCACGTTCACAGGGCCCCATCACCGAAGAAAGCAAGCCTGCAACACCGCCTTTCGCGAAGCGCCAGCAAATTCGCTGCCAACTTCCAAAACAGTACTCAAAATAATTCTCAACCCGTCAACGTTCATACTCTATCCAACCCTGATGATATGAGCTCCAGTCTCCTGCGAAGTGACTCGGACAGAAGTCCACCAGGCAACATTAATCCTTCAGTGAACTTCTTCGGCAATTTCAAAGGTTTCTCCCTTACCCCCATAGAAAAAAATGCGCCCACGGAAAAAGATGACACTGAGGTCCCCATTGCTCCCAAACCAGTTAAAAGTGTAGCTGATTCCGTTAACAAAAGTGCCAAAATTACCCCCGTACACCGAAGTGGCAGTAATAGCCAAAGTATTGTCAACCAAGGTGTTTTGAAACCGGTTTTGCGAAGTGCTCCCCCACTCCCCGTGGTTCCGACAACCGCTAAAACAAGCCCGAAGGCCAGTCCTTCAGTAAAGCGTACTAATAGCACAGTTCAGAATAAGATCAAGGCTTTAATGAGTAATGAAAAGACTGAAGAAGTCCCGACCACAGCTGCCAATCCTCCTCCAAGACCTGTGATATCCAGCCCCATCCTAGAAGCTTCGACTTGCACTGCAAAAGAACTCATATCTCCCTTACAAGGATCAAAAACCTTAGGACCTGTAAGAGCAGCACCAACAGTACCCATGTCCCCAGACTTCCCCAAAAGACCTCTGAGCATGCATTCAGCTGGAGTACCACAAAAACCCCTTCCAGAAGAACCGAAGAAGGTCAAAGAAGGTATTTCCTTGAACCGCATAGCGTCATTCCTGAAACAGGACAAGCCGAAAGAGAAAGAACGCAATCCGGTTGAAAGAAGTCACTCTTTGCCAAAGAATCATAATAACCAAGTGAAAGTTCCCAAGGTCGACAAGGTCCCGTTAAGAAACCTGCAGATTTCCAACCCTATACTGCAAAAGGAGATTGAACTGCCAGTGAAATCGGTCCCAGTCGTATCTGACTCTGAAGACGGAGATGACCCTAAGGCCTTTGTCAATCGCGCACAGAGTATGAGGGCTCCAGCTAGCCAAAAACCTGTTCTACAAAGCTTTGGTTCCATGAGACAGGCGCCAGCCGCTCCGAGACCTTTGTCAGTGGTTGGGAGACCGACAGCGCCACCTCCTCCATTACCCAACAATACTGAGCATGTACCGCCACCGAATCCAAAACCGCAGCCAGAAATCAAATCAACCGACTATGTAGACTGCATTGAAGAAAAACAGGCTCCTTTAGCACACATTGTCGAAGAATCTCCTGACAATATCTACGCAGTTATTGAGGAAAGTCCAGAAAAACACTCGAAACCTCTTCCCGGAGTGCCTCCTCCCATAAAGACCACTCCTCAAGCTCCTCCCGAAGGTTACAATACTCCTAAAGTGATCCCATCCAATTCTGGAAGCACAGAAAGCATGGGCTTACTCGGAGAGATAGTTAACGAAATACAAAATCGTAACTTTGAATCTATATACTCTGCGTCAACTCTTTCTAGAAAGAAAGAGAAGGAAAGAAAGGCTAAAGAGGCAGCGAATAAAGAAGCCAATAGAGATAGTACGTATATGAATTCCGAGCATTATAAGACTCCTGAGAGCGTTTATAGCAATTCTGGAGCCAAATCTAATGTCTCAACCACCAGTAGCGGATACTTGCATCCTTCTGCTGTCAACGTACCAACTTACTTAAAGAAGGAGGAACCAAAAGAAGAAGATAAAGCCCCACCCCTACCAGGGCCGAACTCTAAAATCCCAACTTTCTCAAGACAAGTAACGCCGCCAGGCCTCAAAAACACGTCGACATTCAGAAACGTACCTCAATCACCAAAGGTAGCTAAAAACATGAACTTAAATCCGAAACTATCGAACAGTCCGGATCTGGTTTCTAGCTGCACATTACCAGACACGAAGAATGTGAAACCTCCAGACGTTATAAATAACAATAAGCTGCCAAATGACACTAGTAAGGTGACGAACAAACCAGCGGTTACTGCGAAGCCTAACGACAACCGACCGCCTTTAAGACCGGCGCCCGCAGAGCCGAAGAAAGCGAACAAAGTCACGCCTCCACTCAAACCAGTAAACTCTAACTCTAATCTAAACAAAACAGATAACAAAACACCGTCCACCAACCGTGCCATCTCTAAAGTAGACTCTGTCAAAGCTATAGCAGACAATTTAAACAAAAATAAACCTAAAGTAGTCCCCAAACCTACCACAGTCGTCCAAAGGACGGATAATAAACCTAACCAAACAAAATTAACGGCCAAACCATCGAATGTTGCCAGTTTACAGCAGAAATTCGAAAATAGAAAGTCGTTGGGCAAAGAGGTTGCCGTAGCTAAAAAATAATTTACAAATGGCGTGTAATTTAATTGAGTTATCTAGTCTGTAAATATATTTATATGGCCATTAGCGCGACATGTTGGAAATTTGGAACAGAGTATGTAAGGATCTGATTTTACGAAGCATTTTATGTGATTAGTTGAATCGTAGAAAGTGTGTATTGTATTTGGTAAATGGTTCGTTAGTTTTAAATGGCTTGAAGTTTCAGTTAAATATGGCTCAAAATTGAATACGTAAGTCAACAATTGACTTTTCTATATACTTCAATTCTGAGCCATATTTAATTGCAGCTCAAAAAATAGGTGTATGTAAACAAAATGCGCAAGAAATGTTCAAAATGTGACAAGAGACATGGTTTTAGAAAGAACGAGAACGATCGAAAGATATATTATATTTTAATACTTATGCAGCTTACGAACATAGGCATAAAACTAAAAGTGTTCATATTTTGTAATAATGAAACGCAATTTTTGACGGTAAGGAATAACTGTACATATAATATGTAGAGTATATTTCAAAGTATTTGTATGTATTTTACTTACAACGTGTATAATCGTAGGTTTACAGCACAATAGTGAACTTTAGAACTGTATCAATAAGATATTGGTACCACACTAATTTTCTTTTGACTAATTTTTTTGCGTACCCTAGATGGCGCTACTGTCGAGTTACGTCTTGTCAGTCTTTTTATTATTACTTTACTGAGCAAAAATGTAAATACAATTATCGTAATATGTAATATAACTATATTTGCTCTGGCATTAGTTGGTATAACCACAGTATAATTCAATTTTTGTCTTGAAATAGTTAAAAGAGAATTTTCCATCGATCAATTGTGAAAAAGTGCTTATTTATACAAAACTGGCTTCTGCCAGAGGCTTCGCCCGCCTTCCTAGTATCGTAACACCTAAGTAAGCTCAAACCCTGTCTGCATACCAGATTTCATCAAAATGTGTTTAATAGTTTCAGTGTAATTGACGGACAAACATCCAAACAAACAAACTTTCACATTTATAATATTAGTGTGACAATATTGATACGGTTTCTAAGTTCATTGTTGTGCTAAAACCTAAAACGATGACTTTAATAACTAAGAGATCTCTGTAAATATTACTAGGCTAGATATTTTCCTTAAAGTTAGTGAATATAAATGAAAAGTGTCTTATGGTACATAATGCTTAATTCGTATTTTTATAAAGACTATATGTGTTTGAGATTTATAGAGAATTAGTGCCTTTACTATGTTTTTATGTTGCCGTCTAAATAGAGGACACACATTATTATGAGTCCCCGTTGTTGCTTGAAACTGATCGAGTGATCTCGAATATTTTCAAAAGAAGAATCGATTCAGCAGTTTTGATTCTTTAAACTTAATTTGTTACTGGATACTTAACCCAGCCCTTTGCAATTGTTTTTAAAATAAAGTCATTGCTAAGGAATACTTTAAGTAATCATTAAATGTTTCTGTGTACGGCAGTATTAGATTTAGTAAATGATTTTTACTCAAACAAGCTATTATAATTCAAAAATAAATATAATAATAATAATTTCGAAAAAAATCTTCCATCTTTATCTATTTAGACGGCTACATGTAAAGGCAAATCTAGTTAGATTGAGTGTTAATGCTTTACAAATACGATAAATGAATAAATAAATAATTTATATAAACCCGTTCTCATCCACATAAACGTCAATGGTGCTACAGAACATACATGCTTACAGATAAATAAATATTATGAACATATTTTTGTAATGTTAAAAACAAAACGGTTTCGATGTATTTGTGATTGGTCGTGTGCAGTTTTCAAAGGATTACTATGTTTATGATATTTAAAAAAAGGTTGTAAATAATGTGTAGTAATTAATTGAATTAATAGTCTCTAATGTTAATTTAATTCTATGTTTGTTGTCTCAATCTAAAGTCCAAAGTGTTTTTGCGCTCATCAATTGGCGCTAGTGAGCTATAAAGGCATTTAAGAACCAGACCCGTGCGTGCGGCGCTTCGCGCGCCTCAAAGGACGTTCAAACCACCACAGATGGGGCCCAATAGGGCTGATGCCGATCCGGAACTGCGAACTACCGAGTTATCCGGCTCGAAAAGCAGGATTAGAAACAGGGGTAGTGTTTTGACAGTAAGAGTCTGACACTTTCTCTTGCCTCGCCCAAGGCGGTAGAAGTAACTGGATGATAATCCCCCATCAAAAAAAAAATCCTTTGAATAAGAAATATATTGAAACTGCACACGACCTAATAAACAAAATACTGTAATCGTAATAATGCAATAATTAATTGAATAGATGCATAATATCGTCCATAGTCGTAATCACTGCCACAGCTTGGTACAAAATAATGGTGCTGGATGTCGCGAAGTAAACCTCATTTATATAATGTCTATTATTGTTAAATATATATATTAAAGCAATAGTTTTGTTGGCATGTTATGCATAAAGGAATAATTGGATACCACGGAGTAGGTAATGGATCAGAGTTCACAAAACTATAACTATAAACATGGAAAATTAAAATAAATTATTCTGTCAAGGTGTATATGGGCAGCATAATGTTGATTAGTTATTAATTTAAAAAAATAGCAATGAGGCAGCTAGCAGTTCTTTTGTATAATCAAAAAAATGGCACAAATATTTAGATTCAAAATTATCCTGTCATAAAGGATATTTTAAAGCAATAACTAGATTTGAGAACTCCATTCATTACTTACTCCGTGATCAGTGAATCAAAGATATTTTTCGAAGTGGTTACATTAAATTAAATTGGTGTAATAGGTCCGTTAATTATTTGAAACAGTCGTCCATGATTTTACACAACGAAAACAGAAATATTGAACAATGTATTTTTGGTATAATTCATAGGCCTTAGTACAAGTTTGTTTTACGTTTAACAAGATCGAAACGAGAGCGCGTTCGCTCTGATTGGTTGGTACATTCGCGCCGGCCAATCAGAGCGCTGAACGCGTGTTTCGTTTTCATTCAACGTAAAGCAAACTCGTACTAAGGGTACTGATGTTGATTATAATATTTTAATCTTTACTGTATTAGTCCGGTCAAATTAGACCAAAAAGTTAGGGTGAAATTACATAAATTCGCAACAAGCTGAATTTTGGTACAAATGTTCAAAACACGATTATAAACAATAGCTGAAAGTTCCCCATCATTCCCGTGTGTGGAAAAAAGTTATTCAAGGTCAAATGTCAAAAAAATGATTTTTTCGCGATTTTTAGCAAAACGGTAAGTTTTATCAGAAAAATACCTCAGACTAAAATTGTAGATCATTAAATTATCTATAAAAATATATCAATACTTTTTTCTTCATTGTTCCAAAGTGGAAAAATGAGTGTCCCCCCGACACTAATTTTTCCAATTTGGAAGCGTCTAACTTTCAAACGGTTGATTTCGACGAAAAATGGTTTTAGAAACCTTAATGTCTTTTTTAAAGACCTATCCATAGACACCCATAACGGATATGTAAGCTGAAAAAAAATTTTTTTTGCAATTGGTCCAAGTATGGAGTGCCCCCTTTAATTTTTAAATTTATGAACTTTTATTCAAAATCCGAATAGCGGTTATCGAAATACATCAACCTACAGAGTTTTAACTATGTAGACCCAACAGTTTCGGAAATAAATGGCTGTGACATACGGACGGACGGACAGACAGACATGATGAATCTATAAGGGTTCCGTTTTTTTACCCTAAAAAACGCGCTAAGTACACTACCTCATAGGTGGCGTGGAAACGTGTGCATTTTATGATAATTGCAACTGTTACAACTTTTTACACTGCGATATCTCCGAAACGGTGTCTCGTGAGAAAAAAGTATTGATATATTTTTATAGATAATTTAATGATCTACAATTTAGTCTGAGGTATTTTTCTGATAAAACTTACCGTTTTGCTGAAAATCGCGAAAAACTCATTTTTTTGACATTTAAACTTGAATAACTTTTTTTCCACACACGGGAATGATGGGGAACTTTCAGGCATTGTTTATAATCGTGTTTTGAACAATTGTACCGAAATTCAGCTTGTTGCGAATTTATGTAGCACCGAATGTCTAATTTGACCGGACTAGTATAGTTGTTTTTCCGACTTTTGAATGAGTTACTGCCGTATTGAGTCGTTTAATGATTACTTAATACAGTCCTTAGCAATTGCTTTCAGAACAAAATCGTTACTAAGGAATATTTTAAGTAATCATTAAATGTCTCTGAGTACGGCAGTTAGTAGAAATGTTCATTACATAACGTATAGGATCAGAATGATAAAATAATTGTATTTATTTTTTCTATGAAACCTAAAACGTAGGTAATTAGACAGAGGTCGGCTCAGCGAGTTTCCCCAAACTAAACTGTCAATATTTTTCAATTCTAATACATAAGCAATAAGATTGAAAATCCGTTAAGAAAAATACAGTTTTTGGGGTAGCTTGATGAGCTGGTATCTGTTGCATTATAAATATCTTGCATTTAATTTTTGTCTCATTAATTGCGTACTGGATTTAAATGATTGTGTTAAAATTGAATTTTCAAAGAACTGTGTATTTCTTTTTCTTTTTACATGGCAAGTGTGTAGCTATTATATTGTAGTTGTGATAATTTAAGTTTTGTATGTGAAGTACATAAATATTTGTAAATATAACCAAAGAAATTTATGTATGGGTGGTCCCGGTACGCAGCCTGTATTCTTTGCTTGTTCCTCTTAAAAAAAAAGTTTACGTAATGTGTTGCAAGTGAAAAAAAATGTTGAATGAAAATGGCAATCTCTATTATTAAAATTTAGCCTTTATTTTTATTCCAAGACTGTGAATTATAAGTATATTGAATTATTATATCGAAATTAGTTACTAAAAGCTAGTTGAATACTTCATTTTTCTTATTATTACAGAAAAAAAGATAAATAAAAATATTTCACGAATGTTTGTTGTTTTATTTTGCTTTTGTTTGGATGGTTTACCATCAGGTGATCAAAATGCTCGTTTGCCCCATATACTATAAATGACTGATTTTATGAATTTAATGAGTAATTTCATCACTCGTGGAAAATATTAATATCCAGAGAATATTACATAGTCATTGGCTTTAGATTCCTTTAGTTTCATTTAGAACTAAAATGATATTCCCGTTCGCCTATGTGCTTTTTGCGCTCGGAATGATCTGAGTGCAGAAACCAATGCTAAAATATTTCAATGTGGTTAAAAACCACATTTTCCCTGTTATGAGTCTCATGTAATAAGAAGTATAACAATCATAATACGCTGGTTATAAACCTAAAGGGACAAAAACGCCATCGATTATTTAGTATCGGCCCTTATTTCGTTCTGGTCCTATAAGAGATTTCAAATTTTTTACATATATTAATTATAAATACCACATTTATTTTATTAATTCCGCTTTATTAAAAATATTTATAGTGAGTAGTGTAGTTGTATAAACTAGATTCATTGTGAATTTTGTAAAGTGTTCATCAAATTGTTTTATAAAGTGGCAATACCTGCCCGAATTCTCCTCAAAATGCCGCTACCCAAATCAATTTGACAATCAATAAAAAAGTTGACAAGCGTGTTTTGTCAAATTGTCAATTTGTGTGGTGAACTGTAATTGTTTGCAATTTCGGCGCTATTTTCTTGAAATTTCTCGAAATCCAATAATAAATAACAATTCAAAATGTAAGTATAACATCCAAAAACAGTGAAACACTTGATATATTTAGTTTTATAGCATTAACTAATGTAAAACAACTGTTTTAGGGCAACAACGTCCAAACCACGCTCAGAGATGACTTTAGAAGAATTAGCGAAGATTGAGGAGGAAGAATTCAGTACGGGACCTCTTTCAGTGCTCACACAGTCTGTTAAGAACAATACACAAGTACTGATCAACTGCCGTAATAACAAAAAGTTGCTTGGTCGCGTCAAGGCTTTCGACCGGCACTGCAACATGGTGCTTGAAAACGTTAAGGAAATGTGGACTGAAGTGCCAAGGCTAGGCAAAGGCAAGAAGGTAAATATTCCCATAGTTTTACTATCATTCATCTTGTTTACTACATTATTTCTTTATAAACAATAACAGCCTAAAGATTTGGAGGTTATCTATTGGCTTACTAGAAATAATCAAGTCGTAAGCATTTGAAGTTTTGCTAGATATGTATGTTCTATACTGTAGATAGTAAAGTTTTATTTAGTTTTCTCATTTTATTACAATGAACAACAAGTAACAAGCATTTGTTGGTATTTGTTACTTGAACAAGTTAATAAAAATTACAGTAACTAAATTATTTTTGACAACTTGTTGATAGTCTTATCTTATATTAAGTTTTTGTTATTTTGTATTATATAAAGCTGAAGACTTTGTTTGTTTTTGGAACTTGTTATTCTTTGTACGAGAAAAGGTTTTACTGACAAGTGTAACAATTACTTTTTTTTGTGTTTTGTTGATAACAATTAACACTTTAAACGCCACGGGGGTCTCCGGTGACCGACGTTAGCGGAGGATTTGCCTTCAACAGTTTTCTATTTGCAGTCAAAGACTTAGTGGTATAGTAAGCATTATGGGCAGGTTTACTTTTATCTTAGAATGTTACATAGGTAATAAATCCATATTAACTTACACACTACACATAATTACGTTTTTTTTAATAAAACTTTGCCCCACAATATGATTTTCTCATGTATTGAAGATGCATTTACAATCATACAAGTTCACATCTACAAATAATTTGTGGATCCCAAAAAGAGTTGCCCCATGCTGGAATCAAACTTACTATATGTTGCACGGCAGCTGATTGCCCTGCCACCGCTCAAACCATACAGTCTATGCAATTATACTAACCCATGCTAATAAATAGTTCATATTTGTAATACTCATAATTTGTTTCCAGGGTAAAGCAGTCAACAAGGATAGATTTATCTCAAAGATGTTCCTTCGCGGAGACTCAGTGATCCTAGTATTAAGAAACCCGCTAGCCACCGCTGCCGGCAAGTAATCAACCTTAGACGGAATGCCTTTGGTATAAATTCCAGTGTTCTCCAAAAACCTTTAATCTTAAGCTACCAGTATGTAATGCATCTGTTTTGTATGGTGGATTGAAATGTACTGAAATAAATAAATGATAAGATTTTCATGAAAGTTTTTATTATTTGTGCTTACTAGACTATTTAGCCTTCACTTACCTAGCCCGAGAGGCCCAGTAAACCCATCCTCCAATGGGGTGGTTTTTAGTCGGTAAGAGTTTGTTACTCCTTCGTGCTTCGCCCAAGGCGGGAGAAGTCACTGCATGATTTTCCCCCTTAAAAGAACCATCCGATATCAGCAGCACGTCTAGTTGCGTTAACCGTGATCTCCAGGAAATTGTTTTTTTTTATTTTTGTATATTGATGTTGACTTGAAGGTTTAACTCACAAACTCGAACCATTTTTAATCAAATTCTTATGAAGTGTGAGAAAGACTGATGAAGTTTTGTTTATATCAACAAGTTTCCTATTTTAGAAATTCTATTCTTTTAACAGTCAACACCTAAATGAGCAGTTTACGTGTCGCGTATGAAGCACTATACTAATACTAATTTAAAATTTACACGACAAACGTTTGAGAAATATTATTGTTCTTGTGTGAATGAACGTTATTTTCTAAAACTGGAAACAATAATTATTTCATCGTATTTACTCAAACATCAATTTCAGCAACGCATTTGGAGTTCAAGAAACTTAGCTAGAACAAACACGTTACTTCATAGAACAATTCATAGATGGCGTTAACATCAACTTTTAACAGCACTGTCTCCGTTCAATAGCCTTTGATAATAACCTCGGACGTTCGCGCCAGAACCGCATTCATAACACGATATTGTTTACGCACTGTCGTTTATTCAATCCTTGTGGTTACACGCGCAATACTTCAGTGGTATCGAGTGTATAAACTACAAAAACTTGAAAGAAAATAGTGGTTTTGTGCATCATGTCGGCTTGAACTTGGAAGTGCGCCGAACTTTAATTATTTCCCGCTCTTTTCTTTTTTTTGCGAATGAAAATGTGCACAGTTGTTTTGTGTTAAATTCTAATTGGACTAAACAGTTTTGATATTTACACTGAGGTAAGTTTTATATTTATAGTCATGACTTAATTTACTATTTTCCAGTTGCTATCGTAATGTTTTCTGTAAAGTAAAATTATAACAATTGAAGGTACAGACTTGAAACTTACACGAAATATTTATTACCTACCAACTTTACCTACTTGGAACCGCATATTATCCCAGTTGGTCTTTATAACACATAGCACCATTTATAAAATTGAAAAAGCAAACATAAAAAGTTTTCTTAAAACATTAACAATTCTAATTTACAAAACTTCGTAAATACGCATCTACCAGTTCTAAGCTAGTTGTCATATAACACATTTTTGCTTATTAGTAAAGTACACATTACCTTAAGTAGCTCCTTATTTTTCCTACTGCGTAATACCTAAAGCCTTAAAGAATTTCATCCGACAACGACCCAATAATAAAACATGTCAGCTTTTAACGAATTTGGTCCTTCGGTACGATAAAAGTCAAATCTACTTACCTTTCCAAATATTTTTATTCGAAGCTCTTCCAACCTAAGTAAATATAATTTTATTTCCAATCTGATACTACGAAAATGTCAACGTAAATATGAATTACTATTTTGTATTAAAAGACCAATTTTTTAAGACGGTCCTGATAATTTATAATGACATAGTTTTTGTTTCTCTTAAGTAGTTAAGATAATTATGTTTTTTTTTAATACCAATTTGACTGTGTTTTTGTACAATCAGGAAAAATACCTATTTCCTAGGTAGGTACTTATACCTATTGTCGTTGTTGAGTCGCATCTACTTGTTGCTTTCTGTTTATGAGTAAACAACATACAATCACGTCATTTATTCCCTGAAGAGACGGAGGCTCATTTATAAGTGTAACACCTACTTTTCGCCACCCATATTGCCCATTACCACATAAGGGCCCCAGACTTCATAATACGGACTCGGATCACTCGAATATGAAACCCAATATCCCTTACGCCGCAGTCGCAACAAACGGCAATAACTAAGGTATATGACAAAAGTCGGTTCTTTCTACCAAAAATACTTGTGGTCTGATATTTTTCTTAGGTTTCTCATAGTAGCACGGATTCTGAGATTCCAAGTGTCCTGTGCGGTAACTTATAATGCTAAGTCGTAATAGCAAGCCTATTTATTGTGCACTAGCTGACCCGGCTAACTTCGTACTGGCTCCAACATTTTTTTCTTACCTTTTAAACCTTCTCCGGACTTCCACAAATAACCACATTCACAAATAACTCAAAACTAAAATTAGCTGAATCGGTCCAGCCGTTTTCGAGTTTTAGCGAGACTAACGAACAGCAATTGATTTTTATATAAATACTTATAGATAAAGACTAGACTTCTATATCGAGCAATAACTGGATTTCCAATCTCGAAATTCTCAGTAAAATGCCTCAAATATAGGTAGCATCTTCAAGAAAAATCCCATGGAGTACCTACTTGGACGGATAGGTTACTATCCAACCACGGGGGTGAACATTATGGTGAACACCTTCTGATTAATGAAAGCCGTGTTCAGTACCTAGTGCATGCATTTTGAGTGATAACCATTACTTCCACGACTCTCCATATAGGACAATTAATTTTCTATTTTCCTGACCTTTTTTAATAACTTTTGTGAGCAATTCAGCACGGTAACTATCTGAAATTCTGAACAAGATTTGACCGATTGACACTATTTTTACTCCATAACTCGAAACAGAGAAAGAGAGTAAACTATTTACTTGCTTTCTAAATATGTCCTATATTTATTATCCCAAACGTGATGCGAAGCGACTGACCGCAGCTGCCAAAGGTCATGAAACTGTATAATTGACGTTAATGTTTGCCTACAAATGTAATAGTATACCACGGGACGCATCTAGCCATGTATTTACTACTCACGTGCCAGTTTCATGAATGTCAAATTGCACACGTGTATAGTTGATTATTTGCGATCTTTGAAAACTTTCTGTACCTTTTTTTGAGTGCAATGACTTCTCCCGCCATGGGTGAAGAATTAATTGATTAATTAAATATTAATTCTCCGGATTCCCCCAAACTCTTTCATCAGTGACCGTAGACGTTCCTAGCCCCATGTAAGAGGGTTATGGTTGTATCAAGATTTCTAGTTCGTGTGGTGATTTCGTAAATTACCCCCCTACCCAATCTTCCCAACCCCCTCTTCCCCAACAAGTCTTAAATTCCTAACGCACTTGAAACGCTTCTGGTGTTTCGGGTGTCAATGGCTATTGCTTACCATAAGGTGATCCGCCTTCTCGATTACGACTTATACATTAAAAAATAAGTTTTAGATTTATATGATTTTTAAATCTACCATTAGATAATAAAACCTAACATATCATGTTTGCGGTTACGGTTACGCTTACCTACCCACTATTACATAGGCAACGCGGTGATGTTAATGAGACGACATTTAATACCGAAGAATCAAGAACATGACAACATTAGTTCCGCGTTTAAAGACAAACGATATAATATAATATGTATATATGTTAGTACTATGCCATATTGTGCATTGTCTGTTGTCTGATATATTTAGCAAAGTCGTTCGCCTTCTGTAAGGTCGATATATCTAGGTGGGACGAGATCCACTCTACGTACCCGTAATGTACTCTATTCGTACCGGCTACTGCAACTATTAGAACTGTATATTAAAATAGCAAATGTAAATCTTATTACTATTTAGTTTTGCATACATAACATTACACCTGTCTTCCAAGCTTTCGCTATTCGCTTCATCAACAGTCATCAGTCTTTCTATGCATGCTTTTACGTGTCAATATTAGCTTTTAACTCGATAATAATTAAGCTTGTAACTCGATTAGACGGCATAACATGTAACTCATGTACCTATCCTACCACCATTGCATTTCCTATGTGTAATAACACTCATTTTAATGCAAATAAAAATATCTTTATCTTTATCATTAATTTCAAGCTACACAGGGGCCTATAGGGGGCAGCATTACACAATAAATGGCGCTTCTAGCGTCATAACTAATTTAATATATCTCACGATACATGTAGTTAATATAGAAAAGAGTGTACTCCTTTTTAAAAGGCCGGCAACGCACCTGTGACTCCTCTGGTATTGCGGGTGTCCATGGGCGGTACTGATTGCTTACCATCAGGTGACACGTCTGCTCGTTTGCCCCTTATACCCTAATAATAGAATATACACAAAAACCGTTCCATGCTTTGTTGTCCCTCTCATGACCATTCTATCCAGATTATGCAATACAGGTATTGTTTGCCTGTACTATACTCCAAAAATCTGAGTCCTAACACCTGTGTTGTCATAATTATCTGAATAAATATTTACCTCATAGTGGCAGCAATAGGTTCTATGTCTACCTACGTAATTGTTTACAATTTCATTACTAATGTGATGACCAATTCTGATGAGTAATAATTGTTTTATTCAATTTGACGTTGCAATTAAAACGCGCTGGGATTTTTGGAGGAAAATCTGTTTAGGTAATAACCACGGAATAGAAACAAAAAACAATTACCTCACTATGTTTTCTTTCTTCTCTTTTTTAAGGGGATCACTGGATTATCATCCAGTGATTTCTCCCGCCTGGGTGAAGGGAGGGAGTGAGGGAGTGTCTTACTTATTAAAAAAACACTCCTTTCTACACCTGCTTTAAACCGGAGCCTTGGTTAACCTCCTAGGTTGTCCGCAGCTCCGGACTACTTTCCTACTTAGGTTACTGATTTCGAAGATTTGGAAGTAGTTCCATAGGGGACAAATAAAACTAACGGATTGCATGACCAAAAGAACTACAGATATGCGTTGACGATCTTTTATTATTTAAAAGGTTTGAAGATAACAAGCGTTTCATTCCACATATACTTATATAATACTTGAGGGTTAAGAAGACGCCTTAACCTCTAAACCGCCATCACATGAAGATATAATCACATAGGTAATCCTCAAATCCCAATCCTAATTCAAGCATGAAGGACAAAACATTAATCTACTTGAACTACAATACAATTTAGACGTTGAGCTAGTCAATAGCTGTAGACAAAGGATCATAATAAGCAGTAAATCAAACAAACTGGTGATCTGTCTGTCACAGACGTTTGCACAAAACTAAGGTGTGTTGGTAGCACAAATTGATCTATTATAAAGTCGTTTTGTTTACTCAGATAAGAAGCTAATTACATCTACATAATTTAAGGGCTTATTGTTTCATCGCTGAATAAGAGAGAGAGAGTAAGAGAAGAAAGAACTTCTTCTTTCTTCTGCCGAAAACTGTTTCGACTTGTTAGATAATGAGCTTCCACTACATACCTAAGAGTAGTTTGCCAATATCTTTACGTTTGACAAGATGAGTGATAACAAAACAATTCTACTCTGCAGTCATGCACGGCTCCATGAGTTTACTAGTCAAGGTCTCAAGTCCCTTCGAGTTTGAAAAGTGATATTAAACCTCTAGTCACATTTTGCAGTTAACACAAATTAACAAACAAACACACGAGCCTCGCCACGTTTTCTCATTTATGGTAACGTTCAATTGTTTAATTGTAACCGGAAAAAACTGGATTGAACCGCAATTCGCCGCTGCGAACCGGTAACTGATTAATTGTTGCAATTTCCATCGATTGTTAGTTTAGTGGACAATTGTACTGTGAACCGGGCATCATGTTGTGTTGAACTTTCAATTAAGTTAAACTGTAACTACTGGTTATTGGCTGACGGTCTGTTTTGTTTTGGCTGAAATATACTCTGAAACTTTTGAGCAGATCGGCTGATAGAATAACTTTTACTTATGCCTAGCTCTTACTGTGGGTGTGTTGTTAGAGTCGGCTTTATAGGACTGCACATATTTGAGGGTTTCCGGATAGCAGTGTTTTCTGATAAATGTGGGAGAATGAGTGAGTGAAACCACTTTACAGAAAACCGACGAGAAACAACGCTTGCGTTGTGTTTCGTTGTATTAGTGAGGTTACCGGAGGCCCAATTACCCCTTCGCAATCCCCAATTCCCCAACAATCCTTAAATTCGTAACCCACAAAGGGTCGGTACCGCACTTGTAACTCCTCTGGTGTTTCGGGTGTCCATGGCCGTGGCGATTGCTTACCGGTGCGATTTCCATCATCTTCAATCATGGAGACTATAGCGAACCCTTTTAGTAGAGAAAGACCGACACACAAGCACTCTTAGTGCAGTATCGCACTGACACAAATTAATTCGCACTATATATTTTTCAAGGGCATAAAAGACGTTGTGGCTTTTAGTTACTTTATCAATTTTATCGCAAATTATAAAAGCTCTAATCTACCTCTTGATAAGGTTGTCGATCAAATGGCAAATTGAACAAAATGGTTTCTCTTTACCCTTTACCGAAATGGTTTTATCGCCAACCAGGTAGATACTGTTTACGCCTAACTATACTTAATTAAAATACGGTATGATAACTGTAATATTTAACCTATTAATATTACGTAACAGTTAGTTTTTTTTATCATTTAGGAGTGATCTAGTTTTCCTACTTATTTTTTGGAACTATTTCCACGAATTGATACAATTTTATTATTGATACGGCAGATACGGGGTTAGCAACACCACTGGACCTCACCGAATAATTTAAAAGACCTTCAGAATCTGCGCAAGTCCCTAAAATCCCTTCCAAACTTAAATCCTAAGTCCTAACCTCAACCTTATTTAGTGTCCTAGACATAAAACCCGCAATAAACTCAGTTATACATAGGCAGCCTTAGCCAAATACTTTTTTCTCACACGTATGGTGGTCTACAACATTCCTTAACGCAATCGGTTCTAGGTTCAACCCGTAAAGGTAGGACAAGGTGTAATTATGTATGTTGAAGTAGTAGGTAGTGTATCTACTGTATACTTCCGACAGGTCTATAGTATGAGTTCATTTGATATGTTTATTTATATGTGCTTTTATGTGGAATAGGTTATAGGGTAGATGACTAATTTTTATTTTAATGTCCGTCTTGTAGATTATTTTTAAATATTAGACACGTATGTTTTATTTTCTTACGGAAACAAATACTTTCGAAGATATATTGATTTGAAATATCGCGTGACGTCACTTCTAGTTACATTTTATACGTATATACTTGTTTGTCGCTTTGTAGCTCTCTCTTACTTAAAAACCCATACAAATTATAAACATAAATTACCTAGTAGGTTTTGACGGCCCAATTCTCAAAGGAAGGTTATCTTCTATCCAAACCCACTAAACTGCAAGATAAATGTTAATCTTACCTACCTATGTATCAAACTAAAGCAGGTACCACAACTCATCACAGTCTCATGAAAAACCTTGACTGGAAATCCAGTCACCTAGCCGCAAAGCTACGAGACTTTTCCTCACAGTGGCCTTCTGAAATTCTAAATAATTTCCGCATTAGTTCGCTTGAGCAGTTTCTATGAGACATACCTAGATATATTTTACCAATTTTCTCACCTAAATTACATTGACGTCAGCATTTAGTATTATTATACTGAGTATGTAGTCAGTAGGATGTCGTGGTTTAAGACGCCCGCTTCTCAGTTATATGTGCTTTCTAAGATTATTTAGACACCACTGACAAACGGTGAAGGAAAACATCGTGAGAAAACCTGGGCTTATCTCCTCCATGTGAGAAGAGGCTTTGGTCAGCAGTGGCCACTTATAGGCTGATGATGAGTCAGTAGCAACTGAGTTTATTGGCCATCTACCATATCTGATGGCAAACGGTCACTGTAGCCTGCCCTACCTAAGTATGCATCGCAACTCTAGATACATTACGAGTGCGTAACTAACGATGGAGGAATTTAATTACGCCTTTTTTGAACAACTCCATGCAGGACGTCCTTGCCTGTATAACTCGTAGAGAATCCGCGGTAGCAGCTGTCTTATGTATAGATGATAGTCTTATCCTTCTTTGAAGAACTCCATGGTGGCAGGCGTCTTTTCCTGTAGGTTGTAACTCCTACGTACGGAAACTGCGGTAGCAGCTGTCTTATGTGTGGATGATAGAGGGTCTTATCCTTCTTTGAAGAACTCCATGGTACAGGCTGCCTGTAGGCTGTAACTCGTAGGGGATCCGCGGTTGCAGCTGTCTTATGTGAGGATAATGGAAAATCTTATTGTTTGTATAGTACAAGTACAGAAATATTAGATAGATTTGAAACATAGCTTAATACAGTAGGTAACAAACAAATTACCGGTTCTCACTTTTAGCGCGTTGTAGTAATCAAAACCTATATAATACTTACTTGATATCAAGTATACTTTGGAGGCATAATTATTCGCAGAGCTTGTGGTTTCACATGCCTTTTGCAATGATTGCGGTTTTACTGTGTTGACGTGACGCCATATGCAATTTCGGGCGCCATTTTCTCGCTAATGGACGTTTTGGCGCCAAACGTGGAAATGAACTGGGAAAAATCACTTTGAAGACTTTAAATGCTGTGTCATGATGATACGGTGATTTGGGTTTTCTAGTTTCCTGTTTGTCTATTTCATTCGAACAATTATTATTAGTTAGATAGAATTTGGAAGGATTTCTCTTAGTTCCTAACAAAATTTAGTAAAATAGAGCCGCCGACCATGGACACCCGAATCACTAGAAGCGTTACAAGTGTATTGCCATTGTAGATTGGGAAGATAGGGGGAAGGGTAATTGGGTGATTGGCACCATCAAGGTGGGGTAATTGCAACCATCTAGATCAATATTGTTTTTAATCTATTCTAAACAAGTTTACTTACACATACCTACCTACTTACATCTGACGTTAATCCCACAACTAATTTGCCTTGCACGTCAAATTACATAGTTACAATCATTCCAAGCAAGTTACTGAGCATTTTCTCAACATATTTATGTCTAGGAAGTAAACTTAGTGGAGGTTCTTGCAATAAAACAATGTCACGTGCGTGTGCTGTTATTTTCTTAAATGAGGTAAATTAAATCTGCAAGCGGAACTATCGGTTTGGCACCCAGCCATATGCATGACGTCGTTGTAAATTAAAATAATACTCATTGATATATTTCCAAGATGTTAATAATAATGTAAAGCTGCACATTTTCTATTTAAATGCTGTAGGAATAGTTTTATTGATATGACATGACACGCTTTTGAGTGCATGGGTTGTTGAACTCAAAATTTTCGCTCAGTTTTTAGGGCTATATTTAATTGGTAGGTACCAAACTAGACACCATACAAACACCAGAGTCGCCACATCACACTGAGTCAATATCAAAATTGACCTCGAAGAGATAGCACTTGTATACATTTTATTGGTGGCTGCGACTGGTTGCGCCGCCATGGTGACCCGTTGAAGTATAGCCCTTAATGTCATAACTTCATCTTATTTGTACAAACAGCTGAATAGCTGTCAAAGAGGCTACAGAAATAATTCTTGACTAAAAAGAGTCAGCAAAAACATTAAACTATTACTTAAGAAGAAAATATAAAAACCTTTCCTTACACACTACTATGCAAAATTCCAGAAAATCTTCTTCCCTACCCCATAAATGACCACAATAAACATTAATATTTTGGCAACCCTATCTAGCGTATAATTCGCCACGAGACTGCAATTTGGACATTCCGACAAGGTCAGTCGACACGTGGCTGTCCACGTGAGCGGTCGTATGTCGCGTGTACTTCTGTGAGCACCGCCAATGTCCAGTTAAGTGATGTGCGACGATGCCTGTAATTGTTTCAGTTGATAAACTGTTATTTTCTGTGGGAACGTTTTTTGCTGCACTATTGTTGGTTTTTGGACTTTTTGGGACAAATCCACCACATTTGTAACTGCAACTCTTAGAAGGATTGACTGTAGAGACCAATGAAAAAAGCACCTACCTAATCAAAGTCATTTTCGTCTATCTACATAGTTTCTTGTATTGTTATAGGATTACTTACCTACATATGACCTGCCTAACTGCTCGTTTGGCCTATCCCCTTAAATAAACTTATAAATTAAAAAGCCTAATAGTCAGCAGTCAGTTCAGTTTAGGTGCAATCACCAAGTGAGGCAAAGTATCTCCACCTGGTGATTGCACCTAAAAATAAAATGAGGTTTATCATTAACACCTCTCGCACTTTAGACTACAAGATTAACAAGACAATTAGATTTAAGAACAATCAGAACTTATGCATATTTGATGAATCAATTTGTAGGTACCTCTTAGGTAAAGAGGTTACCTACACAGCTCTCGTCACGTAGGCAGGAGGCAAGGCACACGCACTCGTAATTGTATGCCATAAAATATCAATTAGTAAAAATTAAACGATCACAATTCTATTATCGAGAAGTCCATTATCGTCTGACCCAATTACATAGATGATCAAAACTAAAATAGAAATCGGCTTTTTCCGTGTTCAATTAGACGGATAAATCGTCATTAATGAAACGTCACCAGTTCTTAACAGTCCTGGGCTGGCATATAAGCCTCCTTTAAGTAAGGGGATTTACTATGATCTCCATGCTTGATGATACCACGTAAAAGGGTAAAAAAAAAGGTTCAAGTATGTCAGATGAACTACCATCTCATAGTCTCCTTAGTCAAGCAGCGGACTGTCAGTCATCAGACCACCACAGATAGGGCCCAGTAGGGCTGATGCCTGATCCGGAGCTGCGGATTACCAAGCGGGTTTACCGGGACTTCGGCTCGAAAACCAGGTATAGGAACGGGGTGGTTTTTAGTCCGTAAGAGTATGACACTCCCTCTCACCTCGCCCAAGGCGGGAGAAGTGATTGCATGATTTTTCCCCATTAAAAAAAACAGCGGGCTGTCACGGGCTGTTGATGATCAATTTAGAGTGAAAGGGAACGTTAACACCGAGGTTTTTTTTTTAAATTATCTGCATGGTCGTCATTATTTTCTAGTTGCGAAATGGTTATTAAGTATACTACTTTTTTCCGACTTCTATTTCGTATAAGATATCACCTATCTATCAAATACCTATCATAATTTATTGACCCATTTACCCCTAAATAAGGGTAAGACGTTGACCCCTGTTCATCGTAAGAATGGCAAATAGTCGTGAAATCCAACTATGATCGGTACGGATGATAAATTCCAATTATTTTTATGAGAAGGTAAGAAAGGTAACTTGGGATCGTATGGCTATTGAGCATTGTTGAAGTAAATTGTTCGTTTTTTTTTTGTTTAATGCACGGAAAGAGAGTTGTCTCTATGTCTAACAGTTTTAATGACTTTTTTAATTTTTAATTATGACTGCACAGTTGACTGTGAAGTCATAATTAAAAATTAAAAAAAGTTGTGGCTGGGCAACTAGCTGTCGTACAACCTGTAGCGAGTTGGATCCTGGAGGAGCAACACTTTGTGTGACCTACAAATTGTTGTTTCAGGTCTGGGTGTCACGTGTATGTGAAATTGTATCTTTGTAAATAAACCCACGACCCTAGACAAAATCCTAGTGTGGGGCAGTGTTTAAAAATGTAACTTTCAGTATTATAATTATTCAAAAAGTTTGTCTCAAACCTTAAGTAACTTACTTAATTTAATCATCATCCAATGGCTTTTCCCGCCTTGGGCGAGGCGAGAGCGAGTGTCAGACTCTTACTAACTAAAATCACCCTGTTTCCACTTCAGCTCTACGATCCGGATTCCCGGTAAACGCGCTAGGTAATCCGCAGCTCCGGAAAAACTTAAGCATATAAAATTATGGATATTTAATTTATCACCAAAATATTCTTAAAAATATTCTTTATTAATATCAGAATAGGTATGCGAGGATAATCGCGTAATGAAACTATTATTTATAACAATGGACAGGTGAGACCATAAATTGAATTCTTGTTTTTTGTTACCCATTGTGTCTAAAGTGCGAGGCGGTCATCAAAAATTATGGCATCAATGACATCATTTCACTATTCACAATGGCAATCATTATCACTCATATTTTAAAGATTAAAGAAACTTTAGTCGCATTATGCTTTAAGTATAAACGGGTTTGACAAAGTCTAAAACTACTTACCTTATACGAGGATTGTCATGATTCTTATAGTTTATTTCTAAAAATTCATGCATTTCTTTTAGTCTTAAGTTATCACTAATTATGAAGATTGTTGGCTTACCTGTAATTGGCGACTTATGTACAAGCCTAAAACTGATTTATTACGTATAAATCTTAATACCCTGCTGAAGCTGTTGTTGTTTATCTGTAACTGTTGAACAGTAGCACGGTGGCTAAGCAATTTATTGGCTTCCGTATAACGTGTAGCGGGTTGCTTTCCAATCCGTTCTATTTCCTATGCTTTCCAGGGAAATAAATAAGCTGGGGGCTCGTCTTGTTTGAGCACGAGCACCTAGTTTCACTGATAGATAAACTGACGGACAATTCAATTTGACATTTCAAAAGTGGTTAATTTAGGATTAATTAAAAAATACTTTGACTTTGACTTTCGCAGTCGTGCCTGTGGTCGTGTTTACGGATACTCGATAAAAACATAGTCATATCTACACATTTTAATAAATAAACGAATTAATCATTTTTTACAATCATACAAGCACTAGGTAAACAAAGTGTAAACAAGTGCTTATTATTTACTCAACGAGGAAGGTTGACTAGCCACTGACAACCTTGTGCAATGCAAATATACATAGACCAGATATAACTACACATATAAATTAAAGTTAAAATGCATGTCGGTCTACATGTATGTACAAACTATTCTAGAAATGCAGAAATAACTCCTAAGATAAGAATTAAATGCCTTGTTGACGGTATTTTTCATATAAGACATACTTAATTCTTTAGTAAATATATGTGAAAGTATGTTTGTTTGTTTTTTGTTTTTACACGTCGCAATAAAGGTGTGTTTTTATGATATAAGGAGATGAGGAGAGAGATATAATAGAATGGTAACTATTCGACAAGGTTACTCGACCAATTTCAAGCCACGCAAAGGGCCCTTAATCATTAGCACGACCAATTCAATTATTTATATGTCTATGTGGTTTACCTTTTTTTTTTGTGGGGGGAAAATCATCCAATGACTTCTCCCGCCTTGGGCGAGGCGAGAGCAGATCCGCAGCTCCGGATGGCGGGTTTACCTGGGCTCCGGTTCGAAAAACAGGAGTAGGAACGGGTTTGTTTTTAGACAGTAAGTCTGACATTTCTCTCGCCCAAGGTGGGAGAAAGCATCATATGATTTTCCCTTCAAAAAAAGAAAGAAAAAGGGTCACGTTTCAAAAAAATATATAGCAGCCTAGTAAAAAACAAATACACAATTCTTCATAACTTTTTCATAAAATTTTCACCTCATTTCAACAAAAAAAACGTTGAACAAAAGCATAAAAAGAAAATAAAGGTTCAGCTACTTATTAATTTACAAAACCCAAATACCATTACTGAATAAGTATGAATAAATTAGAAGCCACTGAAACCTGAAAACTGAAAACGTAGCGAGATCAAAGAGTTTAAGTGAACCTGAGATTATAAAGCGGAGTGTCGGCCGAGGACTCACCAAAGGGAATTTTCTATATTGAAAAATAAAATGCTACTTTGATGCTACTAGGATTTGTTAGGGCTGTGTGTGTCTACCAATTATAATAATGAATTAAGTAATTAGGTACGAGAGATTGAATAATCTCATCTCTACATAGTAGGTACACATATGAATAATATGCGTCTTGAATCACTATCTATTTAAAAAACCGCATCAAAATCTGTTCCGTAGTTTTGAAGATCTAAGCATACATAGGGACCAATTTTTTAACGCAATGATTAAATCTCGTCTATCTAGGAATAAAGTTGGAGTGTCTGTTTGTAATATTGAAATGACTGCTTTTTACTACATATGTACATGTGAATATACATATGATACATACCACATCATCACATTTTTACAATTTTTGTATTTCCGTCTGTCTGTTAGTTCCGTCTAATCTCTGAAATTGCGGGACTGATTTTAATGGGGTTTTATTGGTAAGTAGCTGATAACTAAATAAGGCTAAAATATTTTATTTTAGAAACAAATCAAAATTCCAAATGCTGTCAGAAGTCATTATTCTATGCGGACATAGTCGTAGGCAACAGCTAGTTTATAAACATTCATTTCAAGAACTACACGTGTTTACAAGATTAATATTATAAGTACTTTTTGTTGACATAATATTTCGGTTGAGTGATTTACCTTACTACCAAAGTAAAACAGGAAAAAAATATTACAAAATACATATTACATAAGTAAGCATCTACCTACCTACAATTTTATTAAACGAGGAAAAAATTACAAACACGTTAATATTAAATTGAATCGCGATGCCAACCCTGTATTGAGAGGGGTTTACATTTTCTCAGAACTTCGCTTTTGTATTGAGGATAAGTAAGTAAAAGCGATAGGGTCGGTACACAATAATTATTAACGATTTCAAATAATTATTGTTTAACTTTACGTTTAATGTAAAATCAAACTTTACGCATTGAAAACATTTAGCTTTTCACCATTTAGTCTAATGAATACGTTTTTTAATTATATTTGTTTATAAACTGCGTAGAATGCTAGATTCCGTGCCTGATCCGGGTATTCAACATGACACAACAAACTCAACAAGGTAATCAAGGTTCGTATAGCCCTCCTTTTTTTGAGGGGGGAAATCATCCAATAGCTTCTCCCGCCTTGGGCGAGCCGAGAAGGAGTATCAGACTTTTATTGATAAAACTGCCCCGTTTCTACTCCTGCTTTTCGAGCCGGAATCCCGGTAACTAGGCAGTCCGCAGCTCCGGGTCGTACAGTCCAATATTATTTACATATTTCTGCACCTAAAATCCATCAAATTCAACTCAGCAGTTTAACAGAAAGCGTTACAAATACAAACAATAATTTAAGTTGTATTTTACAAGTTTCACAACTAAAGGACGCTCGGTAGGTTCTCTGTATTTGTTTATGCATGTATCATTGATTAAATTATTCTTTACCACGATCTAAATAAATAAACACATTACATACGAGTACAATAATATCCGTCATTAAACAGATAAAATCACGAAATCTATTAACCGTATGTAATGTATCGTGTCAGCCATTTTGTTTTGACCTTCTAAGCGCGAATGGCATTGACATGCAGCTGCAGTGTCAAGGGAAAACCACATACTGACATACAAGTTGACTGCCTCGGTTTAGTGGTTGCTCATACCACTGGATTAGTTGGATAAGAGATCCAGATTAGCGAACGAAATTAATAGCGAAATTAATAGATCTTAATCGAGGATCGGTGATTTAAGACCCAATTTTGAGTTAGTTCTATGGTTATTTTTGACGGTGGAAAATTATCGAAAGACTTTTCTCGCTTTGGGTAAGGAGAGAGTGTCAGAGTCTTACTGACTAAAAATAACTGAATTCTTACTCCTTCTTTGAGGCGGGGTGCCGGTAATCCATTAAAGTTGACCGCGTCCTTTGAATTAGATCGATCAGGTCAACATGAGATTTGAAAATTTTAGAATTTGTAGGGTTACTGGTTTTTTTTAATATTGTCAAAAAAATATTGATTGATAATGATGATGATTTATAGTCATACATCGTGATAGTCCTCTGGTGGTTTACAGGCCTCCTCTAGATTTCTGATTTGCAATGATCACTCCATTCTGCATTAAAAATTTCATCAGATTGTGCACAGCCTGTCCCTGACTAGTTACCACACCCGAGGGAAGAGTAGAGTGACTATTATATTATTATTAGTATTAAATTCTACCATCCACACATAGAAAACCAATCCATCACACAATCACACTCAAACAAAATAAATCCCTATAATTTAAAAACATATGGATTAAATTCAACAAGCAAAATTCGGGGAATCTTTGCCTATTCAGAATCTAAAGCGTTGTGGTTTAAAACAGCGGGATTTTCCTTAAACTTCATTGCTAATTGCTTTTCCGGATAAACAACGAACCTTTTAGTCGAGTTACTTCAGCAGTGGGTAGGCAGAAACCTTCCAATAATTTATCAACGTAAGTGGGTCCTATTATGAAGCTCTTTAGCTAAGTAAGTGGTTAGTCTATCTAGTAATTTGTTTTTAAATGTGACCATTGTTTTGTGTTAGTGAGATTGTTTTGTGACCAAAATTAATAATGATCCACATCCAAACTTTTTATTGAGGAGGGAAAGTCATCCAATGACTTCTCATGCCTTGGGCGAGGCGAGAGGGAGTGTCAGACTCTTACTGACTAAAAACCACCCCGTTTCTACTCCTGCTTTTCAAGCCAGAGCCCCGGTAAACCCGCTAAGCAGTCCGCAGCTCCGGATATCCAGATACAGGCTTGAATTAAGATTAATATTTTTTTCATTATCAAAATTTCTCAATAACACAGCCGAATCTACAGCAGTACTATTAACGAGCCAGCCAAAAAGTCGCAGATATTCTTTACAAGACCATTTTCACGATCACAAATAAATCCTGTTTGTTTACACAAAGATTTCCGTTCGTACGAGTAATCTTCGCGTCCATTTTCTTTTCCTTGTGAAATAAGCGACCGATCAAGCGATCAAGCGATGCTAGCTTCCGTGGTATTTATACTTCCGCCATACTAAACAGGTTATGTCAGTTTGTTTGAACTTGTTCATAGGTAGTTACAAGGTGTAGGTACCTATACTACCTTTTATGTAGGTACCTGATGTGTTTGTTTGTGTCTATGTGTATTTGATGAAGGTAGATAGGTACTGCATTTAATTTGACATAGCTATAATGTTGTTGATCGGTGTTCTTAAGCGTGTTTGGTTACTCTGTTATTGTCACTGAGATTATTTTGATCATACCAAAATCACTCAATAATAGCAGAGTTCGAGATTTTTTTTTTTAATATTTTTATATGCAACATCACGCGTTTTATCGCAGGCAGAGGTGCACATTACGACACGTAATGCCGCTATACAATGTACACCCACTTTTCACCCTTTGTGTTATAAGTCCCATGTAATAGGGGTCAGCGTAATGTCATAGACTGGGCACAATTCCAGACTCCGTGCTACTACTGAGAAAATTTCGAAAAACGAAACAAGCCCAGTAAAAATTTTGCCTGACCCGGGAATCGAACGCAAGACCCTTTGTCCGGCAGTCGCACTTGCAACCGTTCGACCAACGAGCTAGTTCAATATTTTTCTACTTTAAAAAATAAATATGTTTTTAAACAAACTACGCAATTTATTCTAAAGGGATAAGAATGCAATGGTTCACCATTCTTATGTCCAAATGCTCATTATGACGATGTTTTGCTGTCATTGTGTCGTTCATAGAAAATAAACCCATTGCGAAACTTATAGAGAATCGTTGAATTGTTAGGTATGACAATAATAAAATTGTGAGTAAATTATTATGTCACTATTATTTATAAGTTATAAAACATTAGAATAAAACAACTAGGTACCGCGTAGTGACAGCGTACCTAGATGGGATCCCGTATAAAAATTTGCTTGGAGACCCCTCAAATTTCCTTTATTTTTTTTGAAGGAGAAAGTATGTCTTATGTTTTTTCCACCACCCTGTCTCTCAAGCCTCAAAGAAGGGACTTACCGATGCTGTAACAGTGAGCCCATGTTTGGGGGCCCTTATGATGACGTTAATTTTCCTAAAGTTGCTGCCAACTTTTGAACACATGCTTTACCGAAAAAAAGGAACTGTTTAAATAAAAATGTCGGACGTTTTTATTTTGTCTAATAAATAAAATTGGAGTGTCTGTTTGTATTGAAATGGCCGTTTTCATTACCTACAATACCTACATCTATAATTATACACATACGATACATACCTACACCAAATGATGTTTTTGGCTGCCTGTCTTTTGGCCAATTTCTGAAATGGTTGGACCGATTTTGACGGGACTTTTATTGGAAGGTAGCTAATGTTTTAAGGAGTAATTTTAGCTACTTATATTAGACAATAACATAATTCACGCGAGTGAAGCGGCTGCATTATTTAAAATAAAGATTAAAAACACCTATTCTGTACCTACAATTTAATATGTGCACCAAAGCGTCTAAGCCTTGTCGAGACAATTCTCGAAAATACATAGTTCAATAACCTCAGCGAAATGTGTAATATGAATAATATGAATTTTCCTATGTTTGTACAACGTAATAGAGCTCTGTATTTCAATTTAATATTCCTCGGGTTCTCAGAAACTGTTTACCTTGTATATGTCATATTAAAACGTTGAAGAGACGAAAAATGTACCTATAGCATACTATAGTATACTAACTTTTGACCCCGAGTTCACTCGTGTAGAAAAATTACTTCTGGAAAAAATTGTGTTTATTGTTTTATTTGTTTCTAAAACTAGCTGTGCCTGCGACTTCGTACGTGTGGCATCGTTATCTCGCGTAAATCTCGATCCCGCGAAAATTTTGGTGAAACAAACCTTCTCCGTGTGAGAAGAGGCCTTTGGTCAGCAGTGACCACTTATGGGCTATCGATGATGAATCATACCATACAATAGCAAATACAAAAAATAATGAATTAAAGATATATTTCTCATTCAAAAAACAAGTAAATGATGCTTTATACCACCTATTGATATGCAAAAATGTTCTCTATCTCCTAAACATTTTAAAAAAATGTGATAATCGCAAAAAAACAAACAATTTGAAGCTACTGGGCTCAAATTTTATTAAAAAAATATAAAAATTAATAGAAGAAACTAACTACCAAGTACCGGAGTACCAAAGTACCAAAGCCATTCTAGATAACCAGTCGAATTGAGGGTCCTAAGCCAATTCCAAAAATGCCTTGCTCTTCACACATCTGTCAAGGGCTTCCATGAGGTCTATAATTTCACAATGGCAAGTCTCAGCCGTGTAAGAAGCCTTCTTGATCACCCTTTTAGTACACTCCTCAAGCGCCACTACATATGGTCGGGTTTTACAACAGTCTGTGAAAAAAATACATATTTTAAAGAAAAGAGGGTGTTGCCGGCGTATAATTATAGGCGGCGCTGATCGCTTACCATCAGGTGATCAGTTTGCTAACCCATTTAAAAGAAAACGTGGATGTGATTCCGGTTAAAAAGTGCTTAAGCCTCAAATTTTTAAGCAGCAATAGATAAATAGTTTCTATTTCGTCTCTCTCTTAGCTATAAATTTTATTACGTCTTTTTTTAAGCGGCGAAAATTATCTAATGACTTCACTCGCCTTTGGTGAGGCAAGGAGTGTCAGACTCTTACTGACTAAAAACCACCCGTTCCTATTCCTGCATTTCGAGCCGGAGCCCCGGTAAACCCGCTAGGTAGTCCGCAGCTCCGGATGGTCTGTATTGTTATATTTTACACTTCTATTTACTCTTAATATCTTTTGAAATTTGTATAACATATAATAATTATACTTATATACTGTTACCTAGACAACTGATGTAGAAACTTACTTTTTTGTTCAACCTTCAGGCATATTTAATACATAAAACAGTTATGTATGTTAAACAACTCATATTTGTTTTGTTTTTAACTATCACAGACGATGAGAAAAGTTTTTTAATTTTGCTTTAGAAACAAGAGAAAAGGGTTTATCGCTGTACCTAGCTTGTAGCTTGCCTAACGACATTAAAATTTATTAGATGTTAAAAGCAGTCCGTAGTTTTGTTGGTAGGCAATCACTGTATTTTTTATCAGGTTTAAGGTGCTTTTCTACCAGAGATGTGCTATGTAGCTATGCTGTGAATATGTAATAGCTAAGTTGTGAAACTATGTGACCGTTTTCACTGATACTAAGCTATGTAGCTGTGCGAAAAAGATGCGCAGCTTGAGTATGCGATGCATCGAATAGTAGAAGCCATCCATAGCACACATCCATAGCACGCACTCATAGTACGAATCTTTCCATATAAAAATCATAACTTAGCTGACAGTGCTAAGCATGTGTGACACCAATGAATATGATTGGTGGAAGCCAATCGCAACTACAGCAACGTAGCTAACAACCATACTCAGAGTCATTTAATGGTTACTTAACTCAGTCCTAAGCAATTGTTTTTGGAACAAAATCGTTATAAAGGAACAGTTTAAGTAATCATTAAATGTATCTGAGTGTGGCAGTAAAACTGGCTCCTAATGTTTCAGACCGTACGTTCAAGGTCGATGGTGATGACTAATGACTTGGAAGATTGATGGAAGATTACCCAAATTTACATACTTTCTATGCATAATCCCCTTTCCCGGACTACTGGATCCGTAGAACTCTGTAACAAATTCAATAATTAAAGTGTTAATCAATACTGTATATATGTACGGGAAATAATGTAGCTTGTCACTTTCCATTCTTATAAAAAACTACTAAAAAATAGAGTTTAAAAACCATAAAATAATAACACGTGTTAAGTCGGCTAATATACCAAAAGCCTCCTCTTTAGTTTGAAAAATACTATGCTGAAAACCGCATCAAAATCGGTTCAGTCAAACCAGAGATAATTGCGCACAAACATATCGATGTTTGCGACCAAATGCGACTTTTTTGCGTTTTGAGTTATATGCATATTCGGAAACAAATAATGTTTTTCCATCAAATGATGTGTACGCAAAAAAATGTCGAAGACAGAAGGCAAAACAACAGCTTCATGGTCTTACTCAGTATTCGTTAACCGAACTCAACAACATGGGATCAAACCTATGAAGCTTGCAACGAGGGACATTCTAAATTAAAGTCCACATTGCTCCATAACAGTATCTGCATCGAATCAGTTAAGATCGGTTTCAATTGTCCCATTCATTATACGAAGAAGATAAATAACAATTAGAAGTAAACAATTATGAGGACGTTTCTTAGCTGTATTAATGTTCAGGGGCATATTTACATTACATCACATCATATCACATCACATCACACATCATACGTTACATCAACAGCCTATAACTGGCCACTGCTGACCAAAGGCCTCTTCTCACACGGAGAAGGTTTAAGCATTAATCACCACGCTTGCTCAATATGGGTTGTCGATTTCAAAAATTAGAAATTATGAGCACAGGTTTCCTCGCGATGTTTTCCTTCACCGTTTGTGGAAGTGTGGCTAAATAATCTTAGAAAGTACGATCATGGTATCCTAATCAAATAGGGTTCTAAATCCTTCTCTGTGCAATCATTGGAAATTGAGTCAAATGGCAAATATTGAGTACATTTTCTCGTATTGAGAAGTAAGTTTGAAACCCAAGTCAATATAACTTTATTGACTTTGTTCCTAGTTGTTAATTGTCTCATAAGATACACATATCATCCTTGTCTCATTCAGGACACGAAACCGCTGAGATGTTGCGCTCTTGTTATTTGAAACACAAACCACGTTTAACCCGTAGTATGCTGAATGCAGATCTACGCGAGACACAATGTATTTTCTATTGTGTCTCATATACCGACAGACAAGAGGTTTAATAAAAGAAATCAAAAATTGCACTCAAAAATGAGAAAAAAAACGCATGGGTACATCATTGTCGGAGTAAAACAATGGTGCGGATGTGTTATTTACATGTATTACAGTGTGTGTCATTACATCCATAAATGTAGCATTCAGGTCAACGTGCAATTCAAATGGTAGGGTGTTCACACTTCCTAGTTTTGTAAAACACAAAGCTTTTTTGTAGAAATGTAAGAATTGTGCAATTTTCTGCTGTCGAAAACAAATTATTTCTCTTTTTTCCAAAACTTAACTGAGTGCCGTGTTTTAACGAGTAGGATCTTTTTTTGAGGGGGGAAATCATCCAACTTCTTCTTACTTCTCGCGTCTTAGGTGCAGCGAGATGGTGTGTCAGACTCTTACTGACTAAAGACCACCCTGTTCGTACTACTACTCTTTGAGCCAGGTCCCGGTAACCCACTAAATAGTCCGCAGTTCCGAAACGAGTAGGATTATCTAGAGTTCTATGCCCGTGTTTATATGTCTTTTGGGAACTCTCAGTTTAGAATATCCAATATATTTGAATCCAAACATCACATCACACCCACACAACACCGAGCGTACAAATCAAGCATGTCTATCAACAAACCGTGCACAATTAAACGCCAGATACACTTCTAATTCTAGAACAAATACTAAAAAGACAAAAACGAGGACGTTTCTTTGTGCTATAAATACAACAGCATTTCTCATACAGATGTAATCTAAATCTAATTTAGTTGTGAAGGAGAACAAATACAGCTACGTCCGATATGAACGCGGAGATGTGAATAGTGCTATTATAGTTGCATTTGTCCCATTCAAATGATTTAATAGAACTTTGAGTGTTCTTGTTGCAAGATTGCAATGATATGGTCTTTAGAATTACTTCTAGGGTTTGTAATAAACGGGTGGTTTTGCAGTTTTATGGGATAGGAGATAAGTGACTATTAAAAGATTGCAGATGTGTAACCGCATAGTAAGTGATCAGTACCCCGTTCCTACTCGGTAACCCTTTAGGCCAGACTGCAGATCCAGGTCGGCATCAGCCCTTCTGGGCCCCATCATTCGGGTGCTAAGACATTTTCAGAGGAAACCTGACAGCTTTCCAATTATAAAATTTCACAACAAAACTTCTGACGTCATAAGCGCCTTGATATGACTTGCTAAACACCGTTTCAAACCTTGACTAATAGATATGGCTTTTAAAAACCATGAGGTAAGGCAGGTTGAAGGTAGTTGTAAATTCTGAGGACTTTTCTGTCAACCCTAACCACAATCGCGATCAATGGACTGTAGTAATTGATGTTGTTCTTACGGGGTCTGACGTTTTGAATAATGCGTAGCTTTAATCGCTTGGCTAACAACGTTTGGTGGTAAAGACACAGGAGACTAATCTACTGGAAACATTTACACGAGGTTTTTGCCCTTTACAAATATGTTTGGCCTTCTTCGTTTTATTGAGTGTTAAATGTATATCGTCATTGTTTGAGAAAACAGGTCCATGAACCGCTTTCTTGTTTACTTTCAAATGGTTTTTGGGAACAGTTTTTTGTTTTGTACGAGTAATTGTATTTATAGCTTTGTGTTTGGAATAATAAATACGAGTATTTCGGTACGATTGCTAAGCAACTGGGTCTAGAAAACAATTCACTTTTTTAATTCTAAAACAATGAGAAATCTTCAACAGTTTAGGCTAGAAAGTCTCAACCCTTCTTAGGTTTAGGTATAGTTCCATAATTTCTAAAACTTTACTGTATAATAAGCTACTTAACATTCAATAATTCCAACGACGATCAGAATGCTATTATAAAATATCACCACGAACATCATAAATATTAAAACTCGCCAAGCCATTTCAAAGTCTAATTTTCCAAAGGGATAAGCCTAACTGTCATCCCCTTTACAATAACATGGTAATTATGATAAGTACGAACATTAAATACCGATTATTATGTAGAACACTATCGATTATTGATACCTCATAAAGAGACGAGACAAGGGTAAATTGGGCTAATCTTTTTGGGTCTGGCTTCAAAGTGTCTGAGCCTTGCCCATATGAAATTATGGATCTTGAAGGTCATTTAATAAAGATAAAACAATGTCATGACGTACAATAACCTATTTCTGTGTAAATGGATTCTGAACAACATATTGTCTTTAAGTCATAATGTGACGCTTTAGTTTATATGACTTTGAGTTAGAGTTTGTTAATATCACATTTTTTGTTCAATGGACAAATTGATGTTGGTCGATCGATCTTTTCTAGCCTTTCGTACTTCTTTGAAGTTTTAAATCGGCGGGCATTTCAATATACACATAGAGTTACATTATAATATTTTTGTTCTCACTTCTGCCAGCAGCTTCGTCCACGTTCCCGTTGGATAAATAGCCTGTGTTATTCCAAACCATAATCTACGTCTGTTCCAAATTTCATCCCAATCCCTTCAGCCGTTTTGACGTGAAAGTGTAACAAACATTCATTCACTCACAAACTTTCGCATTAATAATATTGAGTAGGATTAAACTATTTGATCTAACTTCGTTACTGCCCAAAATAAACATAGTACACAAGTCAACGACATTACAGATTCTGGACAGTTGTAAAAAACATTTTAGAATATCTAAAGAAGTAGGTACTTTAGCGAATCAGGGAAAACGTCCCGAAATTAATGAGCAAGACAAGTCTGAATAATTGGAGATTACCGAAACTACGTCGGAAAAGATTTTTTGAACGACCAAGAATTAAGGAATACGGAATAATTCTGGAGATTTCCAAAGATTTATTGCGAAAATGTTCCGAGAATTTTTGGACATGATCTATTAGATACAATTAATTTGGTTTTAATTTAATTGATTCTGTACTTAGATACTTAATTTGAGGGATAAGATGATAATACATTTTTCTTTTGGATTTAATAAATTCTAGAAGAAAATATAACTGTTGAAGAATGCTATGACGTTTATACTTATGACATACGTATTTAGAACCAGTTTAAAAGATTGTTTTGCGTCCAAAATAAAAAAATAACAGTTCTTACGTCCATAAACGAAGTATTTTTGTTATATTATCTTTAAAAATAAAGTATGAACGAAACATATTACGTATATAATAGCTTAACCAGTTTGAAAATTGACGTCATAACTAATTCATATATTTTTTGGTAACAAAAAGGTCAAATACATTTAAAATATGTTATTTTTCCTTTTTAAGAGACGTCTCAGACAAATCTATTTACGTTTCATTAGCTGGAGACATTTTAGGAACAGGACATGGAGTTTTAATAACAACAACATTAGCAACCCGTGCCCGTGACAGTTTACAACGAATAGTATTATTAGGTTTCCTCTATACAGAGTGTAAACGGAATGCTCCCAAAAACGCTAATTTTTTTTTATATTTTAATCGTTATTGTCTTCTTGTTATTCACGCAACATCAGGCTTAACTATTATTAATTACGCAAAATAAACATTATTTTCCTTATCTTTTTTTAAATACGACTCATTTTTTACCATCACCTGTTTGCGGCGTTCGGGAATGTTCTGTTTACACCCTGTGTAAGATTGTTTGCCATAATATCCACACTTGGCTTTGAAGATCACCTTGCCTTTTACTGGACAAATAATCCAATCATCATCCAAGACAATTACATATATCACTAACAAAGACTGCTAACAACGGGCAAGAGAATAAATGACCAAAATACCAAAATTTATTACTCCAAAACCATGTCTAAGCCTTGTACATCCAGAATCTTAATGGAAACGAGATGTAGTATCAACGGGGCGTCAATATATACATATATGCCTGCTTTATAGGCATTGGTCGCAATACCCAAGGGAGTTTCCAAAGACCAAAGTTCTCCAAATGCAAATTTGTCTAGATAGAACTGCTGGCACTATAATAGGCGATTGTGATGGAGTCTAAGTTTAGCTAGGAATACGGAAGCTATGATATATTCATTGAATTGGGGATTACCGTTAAACAATATGGATTTTAGGACGAATATTTAGAGCTGGAATTTAGAAAGGCGTTCGTTTTTCAGTCTCTAAATATCAAGTATTTGCTAGACCATTCAGTATAATAGTACTGCCCGTTACATTTTCCTGGAACCTATTAGAAATTTATCAGTGATTGAAGCTTAATATTACATCGCCAAATAATCTAGTGGTAAAACCTTCGTCTCAACTACCGTACTTGGCTAGTCCGAACTCCCAAAAAGCGGATGGTTCAACCTAATGGGTTATCAAGGACATATGAAAGAAATAAAGAAGAAAGAAAGAAAGAAAAACAACAAAGTTTATTTGCACCGTTACAAAAATAATTTACATAAATAATTGATCAAAAATAAAATAAAAGTATACACGGCGCAAAAAGGCCAGTACTCAGCTAAAATGGCGTGACCCGAGCGCGATAGCATATTAGCATATGTATGTTAGTCGTTGTTCTATACAAATGACATCAGTAATTTCCCGTCAATACTCATCCTGGAATCAATGCAATTGATTTAATTGCAGTGTCACTAGATGACACACTCAATTGAACTTTTACTCACAAATTTACCACTTCTTTGAAGCAAGACGTGGGAATTAGTCACTCATTAATACACTCAAAAACGTATTTTCCTTGAATTTGGGCCAAAAATCCGTTGTGTGCTTTCATTCTCGTGATTATTATCACGTTGTCTTCAAGTAGCCTTGCTCTGGTTAGCATGTTTGCTACGTCAACATCTTAATCTTGTCTTGAACATCATTCATTCGTTTTATTCATCTTACAGTTTCAAGTAATCCTTTGCGTTTGTCCCTGATGGACATTGTTATCTAGGGTTGTACCTAGTTTAAAAAATAATGCGTCCAGTGATCTAGATGTTATTTTTAGGTACCAAAAAGCCAAAAGCATTATTATGTTTCAATCAGATTTTCAGCTTTGTAATCCCATCTTCTTTATTGAGCGTGATATCTAAAACCTAGTTAAAAATCGACATATAAAAATCCAACCAAGCCCCAAGGGTAAAATCCAACACACGTTTCAATAAAACCATGAAAAAACAGAGCTGTTTCCAGTCACGAAAAGCAATAACGAGTCTATCAGTCCACTTGTGAATTGTACAAACACTAGAAACCGCTCGTTAGTTCCGTGCAAAGCCAACAATAATCCATCGTTAAAATCCTCCGGTGGGAAATCACACAAGTAACAGATGTGTCAACGTCAACAGTATACAATATATTAATGAATTACTAACATAGCTATGTTCCTTGTTTATTACCGAAGGGGAGGACAGGGGTGTGTGTTTTACCTCCCCAATCTACGTCTAAATCGCGCAAATGTTTGTACGGGTACGTATATCTTTTGAACGGCTGCACCAAATTAGGTACCTATAGCCTTTATAAGAGCATTTGTTTCTGTTTGAGCAAGGAATGTATAAAGGAATTAGGGAAGTCGGTTAAAAAGTTGATATGTTCTCTGAAAAAGCCAGGGAATCGGCCCGTGTAAAGCCAAGGCAGTTTCTTTTTCCTTCTCGCTATTTGCGTCAGAATCCAAATAATATCTGTTCAATCTAGAAACTTCTGTTAACTCACGATCTCTAGAACAACAAGACAAAATGAAGCCATCGATAAATAACACTACACTTACTGGTCGCCCTGGAATTAGAATAAACATGATTTATGTTGTAAGATGCGATTGTAAATAAATCAAATCTTAAAATGAACTATAAATTGACGATGAAATATTTAGGAAGCGCATGGAGTATATTAATATCGAGATATTCTGCTTCTGAAATATCTTTCTCTCATAAATATTGTTGGTTAGTGTGCATTTTAAGTGCATTATTACTCGCTCATTTCTGCGCCAGTATTTTTGTCTAAACCAGTGCCAAAATCTGTCAGCTCTTAATTGTTTCAAACATGCGAGCAACGTTTTACTCCTTTTCGTCACATGTAGGTATGTGTCTCGTCTGCCGGAATAGGTATTTGTAGGTCATTCAATGTCTTTAGCAATAACAATTAGCTGCTTGAGACAAAATGGCAAGTCTTACAAATGCTTCGTCGTTTCTCGCTCACTTTTAATGGCTCTTATAAAACAAAAACATTTTGTTTGTTTACCATTTTAATGGAGAGCAATGAGACAAGTACTCTTCATTTTACAATTTCTAGAACTCCGTAAGGCTCTTAGAAAATAAAGACGTATTTAATTTGAGAAAATGCTTTCGGCGATTTCAATTTCAATTTTACCTACCTATGTATAATGTTTAGCTAGGCACTAGCGAGTATAAAAAGGTCATTTAAAAAAGTATACCTTCGGATTAAGTAAAATCTTTTATATTTTGCAGACGAAACAATTTCAGCAATTCTTTAATTTTTAGTTTACTAACATTACTAGAATTTTCTCCTGTACGAATTTCGGGATAATAAAGATATGAAGAGAAAGATTTTTTTCCCATCGTTCTATGAATTTCGAAGCCTTTTTTCGCTGGAAAATCTTCAAAAGAGTTTCAGCTTTTTGAAAAGACTAGGAGTGTGAGATTTTTACCTCACAAAACCACCCTGGTGGCCTCCTCACCTATAAAGGGGCACCGAGTCCTCTAATTAGACTTGCTCCGGGTCCCCAATGAGCTTCGGAGCCTACTCAACGCAAAAACATAAACAATCGTCAACTGTTAGAGACTGTGATTGGTGTAAAACCATCCACCTAGATGAAGAATGTTGAAGCCACTTTCCTAAGGAATTCAGCAAATATTCAATGGATAGTTAATAGAACCATCACGTACATCTATTTGCACCATTATTAAACTGTAACAAAATATTATTTTCCGTGCTCAATACTGTTTGGTATCCTCATTATCACAGAGATAATCGTTTGCATATAATTCATATCCACACATCACACTTACAAGAATTTATTTGCTGAAAATTTTCCATTGAGTATTGGCGCCTTTGAAAATTATTATTGTCTAGTTTACAATGAAGCGTGCTTGTAATGCTTTGAATTTTTGGTAATTTTTCAAGCAAACGACTGGATATTTGTCTGTCTGCAGATTATTTGTGAAACGATTACAACGTGATACTTCTAGAGAACGATTTGGTTGCTTATGGTCAAATTCTCAATCGTCACTCGATACAATTTTAAGACTCTTAAAGATAGAGATAGAAAGATTTTAAGTACAAAAATTTAGTGTTGTTTTAGTATTCGGACATCAGACTTCTTCGGGAAGCCTTATTGACTATAATTGCATAATAGTAAAAGAACTAACTCAAAATAATGTACACTATCTTTAACGATAACGCGACTAGACTTAGATCAGTACCTTTCCTAGGGTTTTTGCCACAAAACTAAAATTTCACAGTAAACTTCCATCTTTCCAAATAAGACATTCAGAGTGCTTTTCCTTCAGAGATGTAAGATGATGTAACAGTTAAGCTGTGAAACTATGTGACCGTTTCCACTGATACTAAACTATGTAGCTGTGCAAGGAAGACGCGCAGCTCGAGTATGCAATGTATCGATAGTAGGGAAGCCATCCATAGCACGCATCTTTCCATATAAAAATCATAGCTTAACTGAGTCCGTTTCCACCAGTGCTAAGCTATGTGTACCAATAAATATGATTGGTGGAAGCCAAACGCATCCACAGCAACGTAGCATAGCACATCTCTGGTGGAAAAGCAGTTTTAATCTGGATTCGGGAACTCCTATCCAGTTCGAGCTCGCTTCGATCAACAGCTAAGTACTAATGATAAAGTTTTTGGAAGGTCATTGAATTTACTGGTCAATTATATCATCATTGTCATTGTAGTACGTTCTCTCGTCACTCATGTACAGGGTTGCCAAATGGCCGGAACGAGTGTGCTGTCCCGTATCCAGTAATTTTACTTTGTTGTCCCAGAATGAAAATATACTAGTTTTTTTTTACAAAAATGCACTACTGCTAAAGTCATACCAAACGTTGTAACGTGCTCGCAAGTCGCGCTGCGTGAGGGGCGGCGGGAAGGGTGACAATTTTGTCTCGGATGGGACACCAAAACTCAGATTCCGCTCGTGGGCATAGAAATGTTCAGGAAATGATCTGTCTGAATCTGACAACCCTAGTCATGTACAATGAACAGACCAAACATCACTATGTTTCGAGACTATCATCAATTTTAAATGACGTTAGACATTAACGAGGATCACCTAAAGATACATATTACATAGCAAGAACCTGATACTGAATTATTTATTAATCTGATAAGACAAGTCCAAATACCTACATTAAATAATAAAGAAAGAGGATCCCTTCTTCTCAAATTCCTTAAATTCGTTAACTTTGAGGTATTTTTCCGAGTAGAAAAATAGGTAAAAAATACTCAATTTGTTGGATCAAATTACCAATTGTTCAAGGTGTAGGAACTACCTATTGTATCATCAAACACCAAAATAGACATAAATCTTCCAGAATATGCCCCTTCTAAGCAGGAGGAACTAATCTACCCATTTGTTTCAGATTATCAGTGTAATGGTGGTATAAGAAAATGATGGCGACCACCACGATGGTAGTATCACCTTTAGCCACGCAGCCATCACCCAAGAACAAGCGGCGACTATTCGCAGAGGCTCGCCAGAACAGCCTTCAAAAGTTAAGCATAATTTTTGATCACGGCAACAAAAATGGTAAGTGAAAATTAAGAATAAGTTTCCCAAAAATATATCCTAAAACCAATATTTTATAGCAATTTGCTATAAGCAACTTAAAGGGACTAGGGACTCGAGTATCCTAAAATAGGTAGCCAGACGGCGATAAATATTTTACGAAGAATAAAGAAGGCTTAAGAACGAGGCAAGACACCTATAACGACGTACATATGTACGTAAAGACAAGACACGCCATCTATTGAGGATCCGGGTAATCATAAATTCCTAGTACAAAGAACAGAAATGTTATGTGAGAAAACAGCAATTAAAATCTGTTTCAATGAAAATCATTATACTTCAATATCTTCAGTATCCTATTTCTTATAGGTACTTATACAATTTTTATTTCACGGAAGTGTTTCAGGTAATATAAGAAAATAAGACATCAAGATAAGTTAAGAGACTAACGAGTTACCTGTTTGAACCAGGTTTATCTCAATAATTTGAACATAGTGCGATTAGGTTGACTCGATCTCGATATCTATGCAATTTTAAGACCAGTGGCCAAAACGAGATTTATTTTCTTATAACTACAACACTGCTTTTTAAAACAGATTTTCTAATAAGTCAGAGCAGTGGATTCAACATCTGTTCAGGTAGAAATCCACTACGCCGTTCCCTATACAAAAACTAGGGTGCGATAACTCGTCGTTGGCCACCTGTCTTTTCCCCGTCTCATAAATGGTCGATGCGGCAAAGGTGTGCATTTTTTGCTGCCAGCTGATTTGTCGAAGTCAGTTTTAACTTTTACAATATAAACAAAGAAACGTAGTAACAAAGAGATTGTTGGTAGAAAATCACGATAAAACTATGAAGTTAGCATTTCTTATTAGACGTATTATACACCGTCAATATAGGAACTTTGATTGCGTTTAACCGCAATTTTAATAAACCGCGCTTGGTAGAAAAATCTTACTACAAATATTAATTGTTTTAACGCGTAGAATACAATACCCAATACGCAATACGAAGGCAGTATCTACGCCTCATGAGTATTATCGAATAACTGTACTTTAAATGTTTCTTACCGAATCAAACAATTTTACTTCCACGCTCATTTTTATAGTATCAATAAATCAGTTCTTCCTGCTTCTCAAAATCCAAAATAATTCTAAAACTGTGATATTGACATTCTCGTTTGGCAAACGTTATTTCAAGATTTAAAAACCGGAAAACGGATAGGCCAAGATCATCTTCATTCTTTATTAAATAACGTTTTTTACATTTGTTAAAAATAAATATGTTATCCACTAAGGCATATTTATCCAAATAACATTATTTTATAATAGCAAATCGTAAATATAGCGAATTCTGTTCTAATAAGAAGTTAAAAGTGTCGGTGAAACAGGGTTTAGTCTTATATGTTTCTAACAGATGGCAGCACAGTCTACGAATGAAATGCGCGCTTTTTCATGACTTTTTGTTTCCCTAACGTCCATTTTGACATTTAGAATTAAGGTGTTGCTAGTTTCGTAAAATGCTACCATTATGTTAGTTATTCTGTAAGTTACGACAGCTGAACAAAGTTTGTTTTCCATTTTAATTTTATTAAATATTATTAATTAATATTTATTAATATGTGTATCTTCCGATGTATAAATTGAGTGTTATTATTTTTTTTTATAAATAATTCAGTCTTTTAACTGTTAGAATAAGAGGTGGTCAGTCTATCCTCTATTAAATAAACTTATGAAAATGATAATCTTTCATAGCTGATATTGAATAACTAAGTAAAAATTAAGCGACAGTAAAAAATGCTGCAAATCTTATAAATTACTTTTATGTGTTAATATTTGTCTCATAATTGTATAGCGGAATGACGTCAATGTAGTTTGTTGGGAAATTCACACAAGGATAATCTTAAACGAACTAATATTAACCGACACTACGACGCAAGATACGACTCGTGACGTGACTGTTGATTATTTGCAGAAGCTATTAGTAGATTTTGTGAAGGCCAGTATGGCAACACTAAATTCTGCAGTAATTATTTGTATGTATTTCTCAGCGCCATTACTTTTTACCGATGTAATGTTGAAATGATTTTAATCCGTTTTAATCGGGATATTTGTGTGATGTTTTAGCAAAACACTCAAGTGATTGTGTACTAAAACTATTGAACTTCTTAAAGTTTTTGTGCTGGGCTTTGTCATGGCCGGTAAGTGGTGACTTTTTGCGCCCGCTAGTCAAGGGCGAAATCGGATTTGGGAATCGCAATAAGTCGAAGATGTTTTATCGTTCGAACTCCGACGGTAAATGCAATGTTATTGTCATTAGTTTGGTTTTTAGTATTTAGTGTTTACATCCTGTGACGATAGCTTGTTTGGATTAATGTTTGGTTATCATTACTTACGCCGATAGTTTTAACCTTTTGCTCTCTGAATTCACTATTGCTAGAGTTGTAGATGTGAGGAAGTTCTCGCAACGGTCTTTCGGCGTCAGTTTTCGAACAAAAAACGTTGCTGTTACATAAAAATTTGGGCGACAAGAAATGTTTGCGAGAACAGATGATTACAATTCATCGTCGTTGTGTATATAGCGAAGACGTAGAATAATTTCGTTGTAACAGTATTTAGAGGCGTTGTTTAACGTCTGAAGAGTCGTTTATAATCAAGAATATACTTTATTCCAATGAAGTTAAATTCAGGTAAGCGTATTTGAGTCTTACGTATGTAGTAAAAAAAATTGGAAGCTAATTAGTAATTCCTAAAATGCTATCAACAACTGACTTGTTGTTAAATAAGTCTGTTGTTACGCGGATTCTATTTAACGTGTAGTTTCTCATGTTACTATGCTACCCTCGAATATGTCATGGGAACATTATTTAAATTTATTTCAAGTCAAATGTCTTTTTCTACTTGGGTTTGAACAGCTGTGTGGGAAAGAGATGGAGATATTAGCATTTATTGTTGAAAAAAACAACTAGAGGTCATAGCACTTGTGTTTAATATTAATTTGTGACAAAATTTTAGAAATACATGATCTGCAAACAACCTTTTGTCAACAAAATATGAAAATAACCTACAAATTGTAGTTGTGCATAATCACTATCTGTGAGATAACCTTTGTGCTTGTACCTATAATAAAGCATTAATTATGTATCTGTGACTGGCCATCTCAGTATAATGTACTTAGAGAAAACATTAGACAAGGTTTTTCATGATAAACCATAGATGTTTCTCATTGATTTTTAAACTCTCTAACAAAGACAAAGAAATCATTGGCAGAATGACAGAATCTGTAAGGAGGTCAATTGGAAATTTTCTTTAATTAATTTTATGGATTTTGAGCGGGCATTTTATGATGAACATGACAAATGTTAGGACTATTTAAAAATTTTACCAAAGATTTTGTGTCTAGTTTGAGGTTAGATTTAATATTATTTTGTTGCCAAGTTCATGAGAATAGCGAATGATACTTTGAAGTAGACTGAAACTCCAAATAACCACCAACTTTATAATATTCATTGAAAAACAAAATATTAGTGACCTTTCCTCAATGATTAGGTACTTAGCATAGTTTTGTCAGTGTGAAAAACCTGTGATTCTTATTACCAATACAGTCTCTCATACTTTTCTTGTTATGCATACTGTATGACTAGTTGCAGTTGATGCCTATGTTTTTGCACTTAATGTTAGTTGCAATAAGATTTGTTTTACAATAACCTTTCAGTTTGGGTAATTGCTAGATTTTCTCCATCTAACCATAGCATTCTTATTTTATTACGGAATGTCCAATTTCTCTGTTCCAAATAGATGAGAAATACTATTTTTGTGTTTTATTAGATAAAACAGTAGCATCGAGGAATGTCCAACATTCTCTGTTTCAAACTGATGTGAAATACTATTTTGTTTTATCTAAGTAGCAATAGAGTAACATTTCCTTCTTTCGTCATTTCTAGTTTCAACATTTTAACCAGTCTCAGTATCTTAGTGTATTTTTATAGGGTTTTGACACATATTTTGTGGAACATACCCATTTCAAAATAATATCTGTACTAACCAAATCTATCCTGAGATCAGACACTATTGAATAAAGAGAATGAAATTATTATTAATTTCAATATCTTCCTATTAGAATAGGTAGATTTATTCTAATGATCTAACAATGTAACTCTTTCCTTGTTCATTGTTCCTATGTAGACAGAAGTTATAGATATATGATAAGTTAAAAATGTTTCCTTCAATGCTTCAACTCATTTACATAAAAATCATTCTAATATTACAGTTCTTTCAAATGGAAATTGAGAATTTTCACTGCTGTCTTTGTGCCCCGTTTAATAATGTATTTTAATGTTGTTATAACATCTTAACACTATATTTGTGTTAATAATTGAATTACTAATAATATGCTTGACATAATTTGGCTAAGGGTCTCCTAAATATCTTTATAAGTACTAGATAATATGTTAGTATTATAACAGATAAGGGAGATTTATACTGAGTATATGATTAGTTTGTCTTAAGCTTTCTTGTTATATGCTAAGCTATCATTGTTTTTGTTCATATTATTACTTTACTAAAGCTATAATTCACTAAAGCCAGAACCTGTTTTGTGAATTTGAATATTTTTGTGGATCAAAATATCCTCAGTGATAAAAATATATCACTTACATCACGAAGCAAATATATTTAAAAGTATTTAATTGCTTTTAATTATGGGCTGACAGTTCAATAAGGCATTATGCAAAGGTTCCATAGTCAATTGTAGTAATAAATGTTCATGTATGTGTTTATGTGACTGGAATCAATTAAGATGGTTGATCTGCCATAAAATAAGGACTGATTAAGGCCATTTGTTGTAATAAAAACTGATTTTGTTTAAAGAAAATGTGTTATTGTAGGTTAAGTGGTTTCTGCTTTCTGACCAAGGATAATTTATTCCTTATTTATTGGTAAATAGGTCACAAAATAGCATTTTTATGAAGTTATGGTAACATACTTGTACTTACAAGTCTATAGTTAGTTCTCATCTGATGTTGTAATCAATGCCTCCTATGGAGAATGTCGATTATTTACTAATCAGGTGAAAGTGCTCATTCCCTTCACAAAAGGTTTATTTTTTGACATGAATCTTTAATCTTCTATGCTTAAATCTTTGAAACCATGCAACGGATTTGGTTTTTTTAATAGATAGAGTGACTGAGGAGGATGGTTTATATGTATAATACATGTATCATCATTGCACCCATGTGAAGCTGGGGCGGGTTGCTAGTAACCAATAAAACCAAATTAAACCCAAATTAACCTGTAATATCATAGCTTGTCAATAATATGACACATAACTATGTCTCATAGCTTGTGTGATGCAACATACTATTGTTGATAAATCACAATCTGTGTATGTTGATATTTAGGCTATCCACTATCAGGCATTGCTTGGAAAATACCTGTATAATGATTTACATAGATTGATTTTATGTTTATGTTCCGAATTTTGTTTTTGAGATAAATTATTTGTTGTTTCTTTTCTTCTTTATATATTTTTTTGTGACTTGTGCATATGAACATGATAAAGAAAGAAGCGAAGCAAGATGTAACCAAAATGGCACTTGTACATGCAGGAATCATTTAGGGAAGTGCACATCATCGCAAGGCCTTTAAATTAAAGTCCAATGTTGATGGTACTACCACTAATGGTTTGTCATAATCTCAAAAAAAAAAGTTATCTGGCCTAAAACAGATATTGAACTTGATCTCAATTTGTTATGTCAACAGCAAAGTAATTTTCATAAGGATTAATAATGACTTCACTGAACGGCTTATCATTGATGGATTAATTATTAAAATGCAAACATAATGATGACAATTAGTTTTCGTGAAACGAGTCATTAACTTACCTTGATAAAGATTTGTATTCATTACATTAAAATCTTTTAGATACTTTCAATATCCAGGCTCCAGAAAGTATTTATCTTACATCAAAAACCCAAAAAAAGTTATTTTATTGTAAAGAAGTATAATTAAAAAATATCATTGTACAATACTCTCATTTTAAAGGTAAATTAAATTGCTTTTCATATGATATTACCAATTAATAAATAAGAAATTATTTATCAAGAAATGAAAAAGAAAAATGCCTTTGACATCAGTTTCTTTGCTCCCAAGTGTAGATTCCAGAACCCAAAATAAAATCATACACAGATTAATATATCATTAAGAATTATATTCCATTGAAAACGACACTAGGAAGATGATCTATTACACTAATAGTTGTTAATTTGGCATCACACCAAATGTAGTTAGGTGCATCTACTCTTAAGAATGTTAAGTAAATAGTGACCTTGGTTACATAAGGTATTAGACGTTAGACAATATTGGGATTCCCCAATTTCTGTGCAGCTTCATTGTCGGACTGAATGAGGGAATATTCTATACTATGTTTTAGTGTATGATCATCTAACCAGCCTGCCATGAATGGAAACTGGGCAATTCATATAAAGCAGGGGTTCCCATTCTTTTTCTGGTCAAGGACCACTTTTATAATTCTTGTTATGTTAGGGACCACTATTACTATTATTTTACAGTATTCTCCAAAACAGGGTTAGAGTTGTCAGGTTATTAGGCCTCTACCATAACAACCTTTGTATCATAAAATGTTATTAATGTAGTCTATACTTAATACCTAATTTTGACCTTTATTTGCTCTTTGAAAGAATAATGCCGGGAAAGGTTATTTGTAACATACAATAAGGTCTATTTTATACCGTCATGTAGGTTCCCGTTTCACCAGCTAGCTAACTAGTTATCTATTTTATTACAAACACAATTTTATCTATTGACAACAAGATAGATAAGCACTGCTTCTCGCTAAATTGATATAAAGGCGCGTAAATAGAAAATTTGTTACATGATGATGTGTCAGTTTGATTTCTAATAAAATTAAATTCAGGACAATTTTTATAGTTAAAAATTTTGGTTAAAGTTCATAGTCGCTAAGTAAAATAATAATTGAGAAAAAAAGGCGGCTTGGTCAAGCCGCCTTTTTTTTAAGGGGGAAAATCGTCCCATGACTTCTCGCTTTGGGCGAGGCGAGGGAGTGTGAGACTCGTACTGACTAAAAACCACCCCGTTCCTACTCCTGCTTTTTGAGCCGAGCCCCGGTAAACCCGCTAGGTAGTCCGCAGCTCCGGTAATACAGAACCTGCCCATTTGTTTAACGATAATCTACCGTAGTGGTATCGTTAATCTACGTAATTTAGACAAACTACATTCTGTTATCTAGTTTCCATTCCGTAAACAAAATGTATGGTCCAATTTCTTCAGTTATAAAAAATCAGTTTCCTGATAAAATCCATCTTAACTTTAATCTTGATATGCCCGTCACCTGCTCGTCTCCAAGGCCGATTGGAGGAAGACTGACGCATGGTATCTTCGTGTAAACAAATAATGTTTACACTGCGATAACCAGATGCCACTCAAATGACCTTGACCCCAACTGACCTGGCGATATCGCGAGGGAATTGAAAGGTTTTCCATCAAGAAATTGATATTATATTCCTTGAATATTATAAGACGGTTTTCTATGGCTTTGTGATCGAGATTCGTTACGAATTCTCGGAAAATATGGCTTTTATCTTCCCTTTCGACTTTACCCTTGAAAAAAGAAGAAAAAAATAAACGCGAGTTTTGTCGAAATGGTTCGACGGTTCAGCTTTCACTCAAACTACACAACCGTCGTTTTTCCTTGTATAATAAAGGACACATTAGACAGCTCAGGACAAAAAATGATTTGAAAATCTTTCACCGTGTGTATGAGGTTACCGGAGACACAATCCTCCCCCTTCCAAAATGCCGGCAACTGCGACAATGCATTTATAACTGCTCTCTTGTTGTAGACGTCTAGCCATTGGTAGCGCTGGTTGCTTACCATCAGATAATCCGTCTGCTAGTTTGTCCTCTTGTCCTATAAAAATAAGATAGAATTTAACGATAATATCCTCGTATTTTAGATAATCATTAACCCCAAAGTCTTTATCCCATCGTAAAAAGTACCCTTCATGAGTTTAGACAGTAATCTAGCTCAACTATGAAAAGGCTTAATGTCGCCCATCGATTTTGTCTCGCACGTTCTATGCCGGCTCAAGTCGGGTGTCATTAGTTTGCCGTTTAGTCGAATTGGGCGAGTCGATAAATAACTCAGACCTTACGTCACGATCTTCATCACTAAGCTCAGTGACGTAGGCTATGACGGGTTACTGTTTACTTAGGCACCCTAGAATTTTAATTACGTTAAAAGACTGTTAGCTGTCGAGACAGGTAGAAAAAAGAGTAGCCCTTTGAATAAATACCTCGGTACTACAATAAACTTTTTGTCATTAATTCCCAGAAGGATGATGCGAACGGCAACCGCGATCTGGTTTAAAAAAGTAGTAAATTACAATAACAAGTTCGAGAATTCTATAATTGTCTTGTAAGTCTGTGGTAAAGAATAATCGATGTGTTCCCAGTATTTTTACTAGACCTATCTTAAGTCTTAACGGCAGACACGCAAATGCCAGCACTAATTACCATCGTAACGCTATTTATATCAGTCAATTACGTAGTACATATATACAAGGTGCTTCCTCTAATTGTTACGCGTCAAGCCTTGTGGGCCCATTGTCTAAACTCACCCTACAATGCGTCAAAAGAAAGGTGTAATGTTACCCAACTTTTGTACCCATTGACAAGTATTACGTTACCATTCTGCGACAAGGAACAGGTTCGAAATAAGAAATTTTCCACCATTCTCGTTTAGGACATGTCGCAGAACTGTACTGTTTATTCTTTTAATTATAAGTAAAATGTGTATTTTTTATAACAAGTTGAAGAGATGTTGAAAAAAAAGGAAGTACCGTGGTATTCCAATCATCGTATTAGGATTCAAGATAATTTCGCGAATTGGAGACAACATTCTTGTCGGGTGCACTGGAACACGACTTGTGATTGTACGTACAATTCCTAAATAGGTCAATATTCAATCGTTTCATTGCTTATTACGTGCAATTGGCCGGCGCCATGATTTTTGTCATGGAGGTCAATTTATTGCACCTTTTCGAAGCAAATGATGTTCAAGTACGACTAAAGTACCTTGAGCCAATTCGTGACCCAACTCTGTACCCTTAGTATGAGCTTACTTTTCGTTTAAAGTAATCGAAACGAGAGCGCATTCGGCACTCTGATTGGTTGGTTTATACGAGCCGGCCAATCAGAGCGCCGGACTAAGGGTACCGTATATCATAATTTAGGGACTAAAACCTGTAGAAAGACCATTGAGAGAACATAGGCATATATTAATTTATTACAGACTATTTATTTACAGATAAAACAGTTATTTGATAACTTTTAACAACCTTGATAACAATTAGAAAGGAATGATAATATAATTTATTAATAATGTTAACTCGCTATCTTGATGTTTTTGTTATTTTTTTGTATAATACATTGCATTTACGTTTTATGTGCTATTTGTTTACTAACAATTCTTTACTCTTTGTGTGTGGTTTACTAATATTTAATTATCTAAGAATGAAATTGCAATTTTATTTTCCTTTTGAGAAAGTTGTTTATGGTCCTGACTGAAGTTTGGGAAACTAGACTATAATATGGGCTTATTACCACAAATATTACTAACTAGTTTTTGTTAGTGGTTTCACATGCGTTACAGGGATAAAACATTGATTATGTTATTCCAAAGCATAATATAATTTATATGTGTGCTAGATTTGATTAAGTAGTATTGCATTAACATCATAAGTAGAGTTTTTTATTCATAATTCTAATATTAGGTATTTTTCAAAATAGTAAGATTGCAATTTCATTCTATTTAGTCTTATTTTCAACTTATGTATTATTTTTGACGTCATTTGCTACATTAGCGTCGCAAGTGACGCAACATACTTTATTTTTCTGGTGATTCTTTCTTACTGTTTTACTGGTGTATTTTAGGAAAATAGTTTTATGAGTAGGTATCCAGGATTTGTGGTTTCCTATTAAGACTACAAATAATTTCTTTTTTGTAACCGACTCGATGCTACTGTATGTCATAATATTATGTTTTTAAATTCACCAGTTTACATACCTATGTAGTAGTAATGTAACAGTCCTTCACTAAAAACATTTTTATAAGATAATTTAATATGTTTCTTATACATTTTGTATGTTAGCTCGAGCTTTTCTTCTCAAACAATTTAATACAAAACTTACTTATAAAGTTAAATAGGTACTCACGTACTATGACCCTGAAACTCACATAATTTAAATTCTATTAAAGCCCATGTGTTTCAGCAATTTTTATTTTATTGAAATAGTAAAATTCTATAGTTTTTATTGCGTCTTATATTAATTTAATGTCTTATAGTTTGACACCATGGTTTTTATTGTACGTTTTTAATATTTTGCTTGGTAACTAGTTACTAAAAACTAGTGTGGTGTCGGACTGTTTAAATAAGGATATTTTTGTCACAGGACAAACAGTGTTTGTTCGTAAACTGCGCCAATATAATTTGTTTTATTTCCTCTTTTGGTATTATAACTATAATGTCAGATCTATCAGGGTTATATTTCACATTCATATGTCATCTGGATTTGAGACGCAATAACTAACGCAAAATAGAAACAAATATTTTGAATGCGACGTATCTTTATTGCCCCCAACTAAAACTTGTTTTAGCCATTTTTAAAGCGATCTGGAGTTACTTGCCGTTTAAAATAAGCATAATATCAAGGTCAGATTAATAAATAACATTTTATTCTGCGAATGGCTTTAAGTCGGTAGTCGGCAGTTGTTTTAAAGTAATGTTTCGTTGATGTGATGAGAAATTTAGATTCCGTAGTGATTAAAAATAAATTGTTTTACTCATTTTGTAGGTTGCCCACGTATTAGTGTTAATCTGCTTTAAAAACTGGGTTTATTACAGTTCATTTAAAGCTTGAAATTAGGTTTCATATTGCTCGTTGCGTATTTATAGCTCCCTGATGGATAAAAGTACCACGTTTCGACGTAGTTAAGTAATTCTTTAAGATTACCTGACATCAAAAGTTACCTGACGGCTTTAAAAATAACAGAAGGTCAGATTCCGATCCCGATCGGATTGCCAAAATAAAAACATGAATCGGAACTAAAGATTTAATGTTGGTATTTATTTTTGTATTGTTGTATTGACATCTTTATTCTCTTAAAAATGCTTAGTTTTATTACTAAGAACTTACTAATATTCTTTTAAGACGCACTTATCCAAGTTCCTACAAATAGTTCTGTTTAATATGGTACAATGTAAAATACACTGTATTATGAAGCTATTGAAGTCCGTTTGCCTTACCCATGTCAATGGACAATATCAGTCCAAAGTAACTTTTTAGGGTCCGTGCTTGAAAATAAAAAAGAAAAAGGATCCCTTATAGGATCACTTCGTAATCCGTCTTTATTATATTGCTAATTTGTTTATCGACTTACGTAATTATTTTTCAAAGTAACCCGATTAGTTTCAAGACTCGTTAGGGGCTCGTAAACAGCATTGAAATTAGTCGAGTTACCTCGTTAAACAGTTACGTAGGTAAGCCTTTCAACAAATAATTAAGACCGTTTTTTCTCGAGAACGCGTAGAGATACAAAGTCGATAGTTATTTCTTAAATCCTTTGGTATGTGTTTCAGGCAATGGTGGGGAGACGACATGGTGTTTCAGCCAGGTGAAGGGTACCTTGGAAGATGACGTCACCGAAGCTGATCTGATATCATGCGTAGAATTCAACCATGACGGCGAGCTACTCGCCACTGGCGACAAGGGCGGCAGGGTTGTTATATTTCAGGTTGGTTTCAATCTATTCACAATTGTATAAAAATCAATTTTATTGCTGACTTGCTGACCCGGTAAACTTCGTATCGCCTCAAATATTATTTTCTCACCTTTTAAACCTTCCCTGGACTTATACAAATAATTCAAGACCGAAATTAGCCAAATCAGTCCAGCTGTTCTCGAGTTTTAGCGAGACTAACAAATAGCAATTGATTTTTATATATAGAGATTGCAATCCGCGCGAAGAGGAGCTGTCATGACAATGTATTATCCTTTGCTGATAAATTACTAAAATAAACCTCGCTAGACTGCCCCGTTGGTCGAGTGGTTGCAAGTGCGACTGCCGCACAAGGGGTTTCGGGTTCGATTCCCGGGTCGGCAAAGTATTACTAGGTTTTGTCGAAAATTTTGTCAGTAGTAGCCACGACAATAGGCACAACCCCTATTACATAGGACTTATAACACGGTGAAAAGGGCGTGTACATTGTATAGCGGCATTACGTGCCGTAATATGCACTTCTGCCTACCCATTCGGGGATAAAAGGTGTGCTTGCTTAAAATATAAATAAACCTTATCTTTTCTGTATTCTAGAGGGACCCAGCATCGAAGCAATGTGTCCCCAAGAAGGGGGAGTACAACGTGTACTCAACATTCCAGTCACACGAGCCGGAGTTTGATTATCTCAAATCGTTGGAGATTGAGGAGAAGATCAACAAGATCCGATGGTTGAAAAGGAAGAACCAGGCGCACTTTCTGCTGTCCACCAACGACAAGACCATCAAACTGTGGAAGGTTAGTCTTGTATGTATGGATTTTTTTATTTCTTTTATTCATTTTTTTTTCTTTTAGTCTTTAAGTTTAGGCGGCTTTGTTTGTTGTGGTTTAGTGAAGATTGATCTGGTTTGAATGTCAGTGTTCAAAATTTTGTATGTATGTGTGTGATAAAGATTACATCTCCACCAACAATGTGCTATTAGGAGGGTTGATTCTCCACCAGAGATGTGCTATTAGCTATGCTACGAAGATGCTTAGCTTACTTACTTACTTTAACAGCATAACTATAGATAGCTATGCTAATAGTTATGTTGTTAAAGTATGTGACTGTTTCCACTGATACTACTAAGCTATGTAGCTACATAGTATGTGATGTATCGATAGTAGGAAAGCCATCCATAGCACGCAATGCAATTAATAAATGATTATTGGAAACCAAACGCATCCACAGCAACATAGCATAGCACATCTCTGGTAGAAAAGCACCGTAATAGTATTAGGTATCTGGAAATATAATTTTCAGCGTGATGTGCAAGGAAATAATAAATGTAGTGCTATAATGTATGAAGTCATTTTGCCATAGAATTCTCAAATAATATGAATTTTCTATCATTTATAAAAGAGTGTTAGTAGTTCCATATGGTTTATTGTCAATACTAAAACAATTTAATGTGACATTATTTGAGAATTCAGCCATGAGTGCCATGAGTAATAAATTGTTTTATTGCACAGCGAATGTGATAATTTCACTGTCAATAATACGTTTTATGCCACATGTAGAGTAATTAAAACAAAATGAGTAGGTAGAGGTAAATATTGATGCCTTCCGGCCAAAACGGCGACATGTTTTTTTTGCGATTTTAAGTTAAATTACATATAAGGAATCAGCAAATTTCTCTATCGAATAATGTGTATAAATCCATATCGCAAAAAAATACATTTATCCTTTTTTGGCCGTAAAATGACGTAATATATTGTGTTGCCTGGGTTCGAATCCTAGAAGAATGATTTGTGCTTTATTATATCTAACAATGCGAGTATTTCATCAAAATCAACTCAGCAGTTTTACATATTAAAGTCTACAACATAATCAACATACTTACACACATTTTAACGAACAACAAAAGAGCTATTGTTGCCCCTATTATACAGCTTAGTACATTTATCACGAACGAGCCGTGTCCTCTGAAAAATTCCTATGTAATTGGACACTCGCATTCCGAACTATTCCGGAGTAAACGGTTGGCGATTTTAAATGACGCTCGTGACGTCACATGGTTCTTTGTTAAATTGTTAGTCAAGTTTTTGTATTGGTTTACGTTTAGGCTCGTTTGTGGTACCTTGGTTGATGATGAGATTAGGTTCCCAGGTTGAGTGAAGTGGGACTGGGATTTTTGATATTAAGGATAGTTGTGATGATATTATAGGGATTTGTATCTAAATCGGATAAAAGTGGTAATTACATTCCTATTTATTTGGTAAACAAAAGATGTGCCTAACTTCGACACATCAAGAGCTAAAATCAGTTATGTTATTAAGTCAACCAAGGGCTTAGTACGCTCTGATTGGCCTGCACAGAACCAACCAATCAAAGTGCCGAACTCTCGCTCTCGTTAAACCTAAAGCAAACTCCTACTAAAGGTAACAATTCTGATAATAACACTAAATACCGTCAAACGCAGCAAACAAAGATTTTCCAAAGACAGACCTTAGCGAACACAAAATGTCTTTTCTAATTTCATCTCATATAGGTCTCAACAGCAGGTTACTGAGCCCTGTACTTTTATTCTATCCTTATTACCACTATCACTTGAGTCCATAACTAATCCATGTACGCACGCAGGTGTCGGAGCGCGACAAGCGGGTGACGGGCTACAACACGCGCGAGGAGGGAGGCCGGCCGCGCGACCCGGCGCGCATCACGCAGCTGCGCGTGCCCACCGTGCGCCCCGCCGAGCTCATGGTTGAAGCCTCGCCTAGGTCAGTACTAAAACTCCATCATACAACTCCAATAGTGGTAGTCAAATGTATGTAACCACCGCTACTCATTGCGCGGGTGTCGTAAGAAGTAGTAGTGGTGGTCAAGCGTGAACTTATAGATAATAAAAAAAGTAAGAACAGATTATGGAATATATATTTTTTTAACGGTATAGACATCATGGTATATACGTTTAATGGTATAGACATGATAGACATGATATCAATCATATATAAAATATCAAAGCAACCGCCGTTGTACAAGTACGTTGCGACTTTTTAGAAAGGAGTACATTCGTTTTAGGCATCAACTAGTAATGATGCACGCATATATGGATGCGTGATATGGATGGCTTTTCTACTATGGATACAGTATACTCGAGCTGCGCATCTTACTCGCACAGCTACATAGCTTAGTATTAGTGGAACCGGTCGCATAGTTTCACAGCTTAGCTTTTAACGTCTTCATAGCATAGCTACATAGCACATCTCTGGTGGAAAAGTATCCTAACAATTCAATCAAAACTTTATCACTTTATTGCACAATTTTCATCCTCACTATCTACCCTTGCCATAGATAAACAATAATTTAATTACTACCATACATGTTTACCTTACCTGTACCCATAGGATTATGAAACGTTTCAATAAAGCTTTATCTTGACTGGTTTTTAATCTAGTGATTTGTTATCGATGATGGAAAATAGGTTATAATAATACCTAGGTGTTATTGTAGACTTTGGAATTGTTGTGTGAAGCTTTTAAGCTTTGTTACCTTGACATATTAAGAGTGCTTTTCCTTCAGAGATGTGCTATGTAGCTATGCTACAAAGATGTGAGTAATATAAAAATATAACTTAGCTCAGTCCATGTTCACCAGTGCTAAGATTTATGTAGCAATGAATATGACTGGTAAAAGCCAAACGCACCCACAGCAACGTTGCTTGTTTCAAAGTATAGTTTCAAATTGAAAAGAACGAGAAAGAAACTAACTCTTAAAAAATAAATAATGAGATAACACATTGTGTCTCGCGTAGATCTACGTTCCGACATACAACGGGTTAATTTAACTTTTACAATGTAGTAAACACGATTTTTCCCATATTCATCATGCAAGGTGACTTTGACTTTTCAAATTGTCTAATAATGTTGTGTTTTCTTAACAGGAGGATATTCGCGAACGCTCACACATACCACATAAACTCAATATCCCTGAATTCGGACCAGGAGACGTATCTCTCAGCAGATGACCTGCGCATCAACCTCTGGCACCTGGAGATTACCGACCAGAGCTTCAATATTGTTGATATTAAACCCGCCAATATGGAGGAGCTTACAGAGGTTAGTCTTTTTTAACGAATTTTAAGTGCTTTTGACCTCAATCTTGCCTGATGGGAAGCAACGATGAGATCTAAGGTGGTGCACGCAAGCTCAAATAATGCCTGTTCACTCTTGCCTTGAAAATCCCTATATTGTACGAATCGGGAAACAGCGATGCGGGGAGGGAAATCCGTTCCATTCATACTCAGAGTCATTTAATGGCTACTTAACCCAGTCCTTAGCAATTGTTTTCGGAACAAAATCGTTACTAAGGAAATAGTTTAAGTAATTATTAAATGTTTCTGAGTGTGGCAGTATAATCCCAATTAATGTAAACTAGCGACCCGCCCTGGCTTCGCACGATTATGTTATTCATTTTATCAAGTATATATTCTACATGTATTGTTCTACAAGATAAATTGATTAGAAAAGTTCACATTTTATATGTAGAAATGAAGAATTTACTCCTAAACTTTAATTCCTTTTATCTAATAATTGTTGTATTATATCACAATATAAAAAAATACGTGTCTAATATGTTTTCATTACCTAACTGACGGACTAAATTTTCGGATTTTAAATTTTCATACCCTGTCACCATCCCTATTGTAATATTACCTAGATTGAATAAGTTATTCCGTATAATATTTATTATCTCGCCTAGTATATCATAACTGATACAGTATGTAACTGAGAAGTAGATAGCCGGTTACTAATTAGCACTCATCTGCCGCCTGTTCTAATTAAATTATATAAACTAATATCTAAATAGCAGTGGACTCTGTAGTTAAATAAACATACATAAGACGTGTGTATAATAAATTATCGTAGAACATGTCTTACGTAATGCACATATCTTGCAATCTAATGGAGATTTTAAATATGACAAAGTTTAGTATTCATTATTGCAATTTTTTTTTTGAAGGGAAGGGGGGTTCGTTCAATGACTTTTCCCGCCTTCGGCGAGGCGAGAGGAGGTGTCAGATTCTTACTAACTAAAAACCACCCCATCCCTACTGCTGCTTATCGAGGCGGAGCCCCGGTAATCCGCTAGGTAGTCCGCAGCTCTGGATTGGGTATCAGCCGTACGCCGCCGTGCGCACGGGTCTGGTGCTGGTTGGGCGGCGAGCTATCCTTCCTCGCCGTCCGCAGATCCGCACATTAATAACCCACACATAAGTTATTTGAACTTTTTAGTAATGGGGCGCATTGTTGAATTGCCTCCTGTTAAATTGGACTTATAAGTCACTAATCCTCCCTACCCCTGTATTGAATGCTTTATTTATATTGTAAATTGTATTGTTTCAGGTCATAACGGCGGCGGAGTTCCATCCGACTGAATGCAATCTCTTTGTCTATTCTAGTAGTAAGGGTGAGTATCGAACAAATAAATCTTTATCCTTAATATGCTTTGAGATCTGTAGTCAGAATTAATTATGATATTTCATCTGCCTCGTTGGCCGAGTGGTTGCAAGTGCGACTGCCGGGCAATGGGTCTCGGGTTCGATTCCCGGGTCGTGCGAAGTATTACTGGGCTTTTTTCGAGGTTTCCAAAATTTCTCAGTAGAAGCATGGAGTCTGGAAATGTGCCTGACACCTATACATGGGAGTTACAACATGAATTGTGAAATGTGGGTGTAAATTGTTCATAGATAACTTAATTACTTATGTAAATTAGCAAGCGAATCTAAACCTTATCTTGTTTCCCGTAGGTACAATAAGGCTATGCGACATGCGCGCGGCGGCGCTATGCGACCGTCACGCGAAACTGTTCGAGGAGCCCGAGGATCCACACGCGAGGTCATTTTTCTCTGAGATCATCTCCTCCATCAGTGATGTGAAGCTTAGTAATTCGGGCAGGTAAGCCTAAAAAAATAATTAAAATACATAGTTTAATATTTTAAAGCTACATACATACATCTATAGAACATTTACTTGCAAGTTTCACTCAAAAAGGTTTAATCGTCAATGGTTGGGTTGCAAAGCGGATTGTGCGACTGAATTAGTATTATTGAGGCAGTCAATTAACACATTAAATGCCATGGGAGGCAAATGTGACCGGCGCTAGCGGAGGATTTGTTTTCAACAGATTGTTGTTGGCAGTTAAAGTATTAAGCTAGTTTATACATCTATAGAACATTTACTTGCAAATTTTACTTAAAAAGGTTTAATCGTTAATGTTATGGTCGTAAAGCTGATTGTGCATTCATGACTAGCTACTTTCGCGCAGTTTTCATACTTTGCACGACTCCTATTAGATACAGCGTGATGTTATATGGCATCCCTCGATAATTGGTTGGGCACAATAATGATTTTCTATCATCTTCTATCATTTTTCTTTTCATTCATTATAAATGGATGCATCAGGATATCTCTAACAAAATCCAACATTTTAATTCCAGATACATGATGTCGCGAGACTACCTAGGTTTAAAAGTTTGGGATCTACGCATGGAGACGAAGCCGGTGGAAACGTACCCAGTACACGAGTACCTTCGCTCCAAGCTGTGCTCCCTGTACGAGAACGATTGTATCTTCGACAAGTTCGAGTGTTGCTGGAGCGGAGACGACCAGCGGCTCATGACCGGCTCTTATAATGGATTCTTTAGGTATGTTGTTGTATTTGTTTTGGTATTTGTCGTATAAAATATGTGGGTTGGATTATTTTGTCCAAATTGAGTATGAGATGGACTCGTTTTTAATTTTTTGTACTAACATCGAGATTTAGAATAACAACAGCAACAATATTTGCTATAAAATATTTAGCTACGGCATTTTAGTTGAGCATTGCCCTTTTTACGCCGTGTAGAGTATTTATTTAGTTTTTTGTTTTGCCTGTAATATCTTGTAAATTTTATTTCTTTCTTTATTTCTGTAAAATTGAAAGTAATTTTTGTATTCAATCATAACTAAAGTAATTCTTGACATGTATTTTATACGACAACTTTGTAATTGATATACTTGTATCTTACTCCAGACTAGAATTTTGTTCTGTATCATAGTTTTATTCACACAAATTCCACACCATAAGTAGGGTTACAGGTAGTCAAGTTTTAAGACATTTATGTACATCGTTGTCTAAGATAATTGATTGCTTTGGCAGATCTATTGAATGGGGTCGGATTTTGACAGTTACTAGTATTATAGATGGTAAAGTTTTAAGACATTTATGGACATAGTGGTCTAAGATAATTGTTTCTTCATCAGGATATTCGAGCGCGGCGGCTGCGGGTCTGGTTGCGGCGCGCGGCGCGGCGAGCTGACGCTGGAGGCGGCGCGGGACGCGGCCGCGCGGCCCCGACAACCGCTGCGGCCGCGCCGGGTCGCCACCACTGCCAAGAGGAAGAAGGTAGCTAATACCCGTTGTTTATTTATCATACACTCTGGTTAAATGCCTTGCAGATTAAAGTTTGCCTAAAAAACAGACTTGAAGCAATGTTCGTGTTGTATTAATGGGATTACCAGAAGTCAAATTAACAACGTCATCTAGTGTTAATGATTTTTACTGCTTTTTTAGGTCTCAGTATTTCAGTCTCTAAAACTTGTAATAAATCTACATTATAGTTAACATAAATATTGAATTCGAAATGACTACAATCTCATTATCATTTACTTAAACAATGAAGTGACTTCACCATTCATGATCTAGGTAATTCGCTTTTGTTCTTCTACACAAAAAAAACTAAAAACGAAATATTCCTTTCCAGGACGAAATAAGCGTAGACTGCCTGGACTTTAACAAGAAGATACTCCACACGGCATGGCATCCCCACGAGAGTATAATCGCGGTGGCGGCCACGAACAACCTCTTCATCTTCCAGGACAAGTTCTAGCAGCCGCCTGACCCTCGCACCGGGATCTCGCACGGTACTTAGTATAACACTCTTCTAGAGGAACGATTTTTGCTACCGACAGATGGCGACACCATCGCTTTTGGTCTTTAGGGTCCTTAAAATATAAGTTAATGTTCAATTGTTTTGTTTTTGTATGGAAAATCATTGTTTAGGCGGTTATCATGTTAAATTGTATTCAAGGATTGTCCAATTTTGAATTAATTTGTAAGAAATATGTCTTCAAATTAAGGATCTCTATAGATCTCGTGTAAAATGTTGTTGCCATCTGTGTAAGCTTTGTCTGAGCCTCGTCTACCAATGTGTTGTATATTATACCTGTTATAATGTAAATGACAAGCTGCACTATACAGTAAGGGTGCTACTGAAACTGTCCACACAAAATTAAACGTTAATTTCTATCAGCCATTCAAAATTGATATCTATTTTCGTAACTATAAGTTATAAAGTTGTTCGCACAGTAGCATCTTTACTTGTCAGCTTTGTTTCTCAAACAATCTGAGAGTTCATTTACCCCGGGTAGTAAAGTACGCAACGATAGCAATAAATTGTTTTAAACCTTATGTGAAAGTAAATAAGAACTATAACCGCGTGCACACAATCTCAGACACTAATTCCAAACATGCGGGTAAAAATAAACTGTAACACATTCACGTAAGATTGAAATTCCAATACATAAACTGTGCTCAATACAACGCTCATTGAAATACATAGGTATTTCGAGTCCTCGGTGCGTCAGGTGTGAAATATTAAATAACTTGTTGAATACAAGCGCGGCTTTCTATACGTGACGTAATTATCACAGCATCACAATTTTATTTAGCGTCCTAATGCTATAGGAAACATCCATTGTTCTACTTTAAAAAGCGAAAAAAATGCAAAGGTAAGCGTATACAAGTCCGCATCGTACGCATTCCGTATGACGTCATCAGTACGCATTGCTGATGATGCGGTCCGTACGATGCGGATCAGTGGACGCAGTTGTATGAGTTTCTATACAAGACAAACTAAAATCCGTTGCGTGCGATGCGTACGATGCGGGTCTGTGGACGCTTACCTTAAAGGAGCTCCTTTTCCACAAATATTTTGAATCAAGACTGGTTAGTAGTAGGACTGAAGGACCGTTCACAACGTTTTTAAGTAATAATAATAATAAATTCTCGGTATTGCTCTTAAAATGGCGTTAAATGAAGATTTTTGCGTAAAAGTACTTATACAATTCAAGAAATACGAGTTGAACTCTGTTTATGGAAGTTAAATGTCGATTTGTCACCACATAAGTAAATAATTAATGTTCCTCTACCATTTTAAAGGTTAATGTAAATAAATCTTGTTCTATTAATGATAACAGATAACACATTACCCTTCACACATTGTAGTCAGGTCAAAATAACTTAACATACTAGAAATTCATATTAAATTGCACCATTTCTTTCTCAAATAATTCCAACAATAACGTGTTCAAACTAAATTATCTTTAACACGTCGTGCGCGCACGCAGATCCATGCGAGACACAATGTGTTTTCTATTGTGGTCTTATACGAAAGGCTAATGAATATGAGTCCCTAGCGTAGATTGAAATTAGTCGAGGTACCTCGTCTAAAAGTTAGGTAAGCCGATAGCAATGTTACTAAGCAAATTTTTCCAAGTATTTCTTCATAAAAAGAGAAATTGATCTGCCGTCTCACAAATATGAAACCACGTACCGAATCCGTCTGAAATGCCTGCTTTATAATAATGAATAAGTCACTGAAAGCCGCTCTTGTCCAGTTGTGTCGTATTGTTAGTGGGAATTGTACCTTATTCTCGTAGTTTTTAAAGTCCAATATCGAAGTACTTACGTTTCTTTGTTTGTTTTTTTTTTTATAGTTTTGTTACTTACTTTTGTACCTGTTGGTTGAACTTATGTTAGGTTCTCGATACAAAATCATACTTTATTTTTTAAGCGTAAAGGTCTCTTTTTACTTACCTACGTTCATCAGTCGACGTCTTGTGACTGATATGATGGAATATCTATTGTTTTTTAATTTTAAATTGGGTTTTTCTCATTTTGGGATGCCTACAATGTTTCTTAAGGGTCGGTAAAGCGCATGTAATGCCTTAAGTGTTGCAAGCGTTCATAGGCCACGGTAACCACTTACCATCAGGTGGATATTAAAAATCCTCTTGTCTAGTGATTTGTATAGTTCCCATACAATACGGTACAACGTGTAGGTAGATAGATACTAAGTCCGTTAATTCAAATTTTCTGAGAAAAAAAAGTAATTTATACGCTTTTCTTACTTAAGGTTCTAAGCGATAATTAAGTATTTATTGTTTAAACATAAAAACTGTCCCTTTTTTAAGGAAACGACACAACATTTGTATGAGATTAGTTAGGTGTAACGAATGTTTAGACGCGTCAAGGAAATGTATGAGATCCCCCCCATAATCTTTTTTTTTCAATATTTTGTATGAGACGTGTATGGGATTTGTTTTTTTTTTAATTTGTCGCGATATAAGTATCGTTTAGTGAACGTAGGGTTTTTTTTCATCATGGAGTAGGCGTAAGTATTTTTTTTAAATGATTAAAAAAAGATGGCTGGTCGACGGTTTTCGCAAATGTATCTGGTATTTTGAAGTCTTATTAAATTGACAAGTTGTTTATATTCTTATAAATGCAAAAACATAACTTCATTGTATTGGTATCGTTCGAAAATATCTTTTCGTTCAAAATTCATCCTTATTTTTCAAGCAGTAAAGTCGATTTTAGTTCAAAAGTCAACCGTAGTGGAGCCAGTCTCGAATACAGCATGTTTACAATATACGTACATATCTTCAAGCCTCAAAGAGGGTAGGCAGAATGATCTCTTAAACATTATGATTAAGATCTCATACATTTTGTACTGCGCTGAGAAATGGTAACTCATGGTTTATAACCATATGGTTTTATTTGAAGGAATCCACCGTCAATATAAAAAAAATATTGTCTGCTTGTACTGTAACTGTGATTTATTTGGAAATTGCACCTTATTCACTTAGTCTTTAGATCGCTTTTTGTCTATCACAGATGCTGTGATACAGTATAAAGTTTAAATTTAATTTTGTACTTTATTTCAGTCCTATTAATGTTGATTTTTAGTCAAGATTGCATTTCTTATTCATGTAGCATTTTTCTAAACAATAGGTTTGCTCAAAATTCTATGCAAATGTGATATTATACGAACTTGCTATGCATATCATTTCACTGCCAATTTTTATAGCCATATTTGTTTATCTTCCAGCCGAGTAGGGCAAACAGAACCTCTCTCTTCTCTAAAGTCGGTTAAAAAATAATAAATGATACATAGTGTAAAAGCAAGCAAGACCTTTTCTTCTCTAAAGTCGGTTAAAAATAATGAATGATACTGATGTGTGTGTAATGTTTTCAATATAAAACACAGTTACAGTACATTTCTAGACGGGAATCATACGTAAATTGTAATTATATACTTCAACAGAGTAGCCGTCGAGCGACGCTACAATACTGTTGATGATATATACCGTTTATTTATTATATTATGTATAATAATTATGTATTTTCTAATTACTTTGTGAGTTTGTTTATACATTGGCGATGTTACAATTATGATTTCAAAGTTTTCTTTTATATAGTCTTGATGAGAATTTGCTGTTATTCACGTATATTTGAAATAATTGATTTAAATCTTATTTACAAGTTGCATTTGATTTTTTTGTGTCAAAATGGTGGATTTGTCCTAATTGATGGTCGCTCAATTGATTGATTGATTTAAACTTTCTAATAATAATTATCGATTTACGTGTAACCAGCAAAGCTCAGCAAGGCTATGTTATTTCATAAATTCGGCATATATTACTTATTGGAAAACATTGTGATTCGATGCTTGAGCAGTGTGGTTATAATATAATGTAAATATGTAGTGTTGTTGAACGATGGTCTGAAGTAGTCTGAACAGATAGTCTACGTCACAACTTGTACAGTTAGTCTTATATGTATTTTGTGTAAAGCTTGGAAATTATGTTCGACTATGATTATAATATGAATTTGTTTCTTTTTTTTTAACTTTTGTGTCTAGTTTCTACGTTAACAGCTAGCGTTTAATGTAACTACATTTATACATAATTTTGTAACTGAAATTGTTTTGAATAATTGTAAATCGAGGCTTTAAACCAACGTTGCATCGAGCGGATCTTCCTAGAATACATGATAATTCTGTGTTAATAGTTAATGGTAGTGTTTATGAAAGTTGAAGCTAGCCACTCGATATAAGTCGGAGGCCTGTCGCTCGATAGAACGTCGCCTGCGTGGTGTCTGTTTCTGCAAAACTTATAAGTCTGCATAAAGATATCAATAGGATTTTTCGAGTTAAACAAACCTTTACAAGGCCTAGTGTATTACCCACTCAACGTGCGTCGTGTGTAATTCACCTGTTTGTGATCGCTAGAATCCCGAACTTGTCCATTTTTGTACATAAGTAACGTTCGATCGTTCCGAACGTTGTGATAGTTTTGCAAGGCGGACCCCAAATAATTTGGTTCTGTACATAGACACGTGAAACGGCTAACATTATGTTTAATATTTCGGCTGTATTCAGGCCCTCTCCATAATCTCCACACCATTTTTTATGTTCATCAATATGTATAGGAACTGCGTTAAGTTTTAGTTATGTTTCTGTCGTCTGTTTTGTAAGGGGCCCGGTCAATTCCTTCTAGTTGTTCCGACGATAGCTGAACACGCTGTTTCGCTATGTAATTTAAACAAATGTGTGATATTTAAAAATATGCCTATGCAGCTTGTACTTGGTCTTCTTATAAACGTTTGTAAATGATGCCCGAACATTGTCTGAGACGGTTGTAAGTAGAAGAGTTATTTTTAAAGTATATAATTGCTTGAAAAGCAATAAATAGTATAGGAATTGACTGTCCCCCGTGAGATCCAATGTAAAAATATGTCGCTCTGTAGTATAAATGCAAAGACATCTTGTATAGAGTGTGGTTGCGAAGCGAGAATGCGCGCGAAACAGGTGATGAGTGAGCTATAATTTAAGTACTAGTTTATAGTTAGGCGAAAACTGTGAAAACACAGAATTAAAAAAATCAGTTTTTTTTCCTGTATCGAGGGATCAACAGATAATGCTTGATAAATGTGATAATGTCGCAATAAGCGGTGTGTTGTGGTCTGTGGACGAGATGGTGATGTGGATAGACTTTTTTTTCTTTTTGAGGTACCGTTTTGCGCTGTGAGGAACCTCGGACGGTTTGCTGACAACGAAACCTCGTGCTGTCAGTGTGAGCGCGCGCGTCGGCGCGCAGACGTACGTTTACGAAGTTACTACAGCTGGGCGACTCTTTACATTCATTCTTTGTAATGTACACTTTAACTGGCTTCGTAAATCTAAATCTACAGTTTGAAATTGGGTACCGTTCACTTTGGCGTGGTAAACACGGAAATGTTGGTGTTGCCATAAGAATAAATAGCGGGAATTTTAAAATCAATGTGCCATGATCTTCGCCGGCTCGGTGGCGCGTGCGCTTCACACGGAAAGAGTTGTTGTTAAATCAAAATATTTCCTATAAATAATAAAATTTTTATATCTGAACTCTGTGTTGTTATTTTTTCATCCTCAATAAAAGGCCATTTTTGTAAAAAATCTTTATTTTATAAATAGTTTTCCCAAATCACATGGTATCACGTCACCACATCGGCAATTCTCTCAACGAGAAGATAAACAAAATATTCTAATTTACACCTAAACTAAAATAAAAATGCGACCATTAAACACTTAGAAAGTGCCAGACAATATTCAATTTTTAACATAACAAAATTATTTGACAAATGCGTCGAATTCAACATTACACATTCTGTAAAAAGTACCTTCCTACTGTATTACTTTTACACATAATGTAAATTTTTCAAAAAATATTGACAATACATAGTATAATTTCAGTATCCTATGTTTTGACTACATTGAATCATAAAAAAGTCTACATAGTACAATTCTTATACAATTTCCTAAATTATAAACTTTTGAGCACTTTATTACATAAAACACAGTTTGTCTAATCATTATGTCATGATTTCCCTTCTAGCAGTAATATACTGCTAGTTACAGAATATTTTAGCAGATATTTATCACAATATACTTAGAACCCAAAGTCATATAATAATTAATAGCTACCCGATCGGTCGTTCCACAATATAAAAAACCAAATTGTCTATTTTCACTAAATTTTGGTACTGTGAAAGTTCCCGTAATTTAACTAAACTACTTTATATACCACTTAACCGAAATTATAATTATTTTTTAGGTTTTAAACCTATTGCTTATTGGTCGATTCTACACTTCAGTAAAAAAATGTTGGCAATAATCTAGCATTGGTGATTGAAGATACATACTATAGATTCCAATAGATTGAGTGATCATCATAGGCGCTGGTAGTAAAAGAGTGCGCTTAATACGAGTTACACGCCTCTGAGATGAGAAGAAACAAAAAAAATATAAATATATTTATATTATGGCTCCATCATGGATAAAATTCTTCAATATCTGGAGAAACTAAATAGAAGTTCCAACCAAAAAATGTAAATTTTCGTTCCCATTTCTAAAATTTGAAACATATTTTAAGAGATCGCGTGAGGTTTCGATAGTAAATTAGGACTGTCGAGAGTAACTCTCGAAGATGGGAATGGTTATTAATATAGAGGTAATTGATAAATCATTTTGTTTAGCAGCGCCCACAATCATACAAAATCTACCAAAATATCGATAAATCAGTCAAAAATCGATTATGTGGCTGTGTGAATCGACCTTCCTAGACCTACGTAATGCACATCAGTTTAATATTTTAGATATTTCTTTATACATAGTTAATCGATTGATATGTTGTTATTCCTTGTGTACAGATTATTTAACAGCATAGATACCTTAATTGCACTTTATTTGAGCAAGGCCCTAACTTAATTTATAAGAAAAAAAAGGGTTCCATTCGTTAAATTAGTGTTGCCAACACGAATAATGAATCAGCAATTTTTTACACAAGTAATAAAAAAATACCTAATTTCGGCAACAATACATGGTGTTTTCATCCACTAAAGTCCAAAAATTTAATAAAAATACTACTACGTTTTCTTGAACCTTAACCGTAGGTAAATTAAAGCTAGGGTGATGACTATCCAGGCGATGGTGGTTAGGAAACCGTAGATGACTGATTTGTCCATGATGGTGGCTCCTTTCTCCATAATATCTCGGAGAGATATTGAGGGGATCGTGAATGGGAGGGTGAGGGAAATCATTCGGAGTGTGTATGACATTCCCTCTAGAGGCCATAGGATACCTGGAATTGGAGAAATTATGTTAATGGTCATGTCTAAGGGGTATTTAGATTAGCTTTATTTTGAAAATTCGATTACGGTATATTTGCTATTTTTTATTGTTTTTTTTTTTGGGTTCTCGGAAGAAAAGCCTTTGCCGAAAAATATTGTTGTCTCTCTTATCTAGACAGTGAAAGCCAAAATTATTTATTTCAAATGGACCTGTAGAGCATTTGAACGATGATATCATAGAAGTTTAATAATGTAATGTTGTTATGTATTCAAAGTTCGATAATTCTCAATAAGTAACTGAGTAGCATTAATTAAAAGCAGATTTGAAATAGCAAAAATGGACAACTATTCTCTTAAGAAGTGATTTTGGCAAAAAAATCCAATCAGAATCTTAACGGCAACTTACCACACAACAGAATCATGGGATAGAAGCTGCCGGTAGCCACGAAGAAGGACATGGTGTGGCTATTGCAGTAGACGGACAGTAGGAACCCGTAGCACATGCCGCATATACCCTGTAAGAACAGCAGTAGGCCGCATACCAGCTTGGAGCCCACTGACGGGATGCCGTAGCCAATGAAGGCTAGTGCCATCATTTCTATTGTCTGGAAGGAGAAAGAAGAATATGATTAAGGTGTGATATAATATTATCCATCACAAGAAGCCCCATTGAATTATAAAAAAAAAACTGTAAAAATGTATTTGAATTAAACCATAACCAGGCGCTTTTGAAAGGTCAAAAAATATAGAAAACTCCGTGAGTCTGTCCGTCAGTGCAGCTGGGCGAATTATTATTGATGAAGATGATTGCAACTGGGTATCTAATTTGCGAAATTCATTATACAACACTTTAACTATGTCCAGTAAATGGAAAATTCACTCCTCATTACGTGGAACTCTTTAATGTGCATTTGTGATTACATCAACAGCCTATAAGTGACCACTGCTGACCAAAAGCTTCACACAGAGCATGAGTTTGAGCATTAATCACCACGCTTGCTCAATGCAGATTGGTGATTTCAAACTTATAATTAGAAATTATAAGCCCAGGTTTCCTCACGATGTTTTCCTTCACCGTATGTGTTCCAGTGGTATGTCAATAATCTTAGAAACTACATATGACTCGGAAAAAAGTCACATTGGTATTTGCCGTTGGTAGGTTTCGAACACGCGCCTTCATGCACGTTTAGTAAAGCCACTAACTAACCTGTAACAAAATAACAGCAGACTGCAGTGTGATGTGCACGTTCAACATTTCCTTGGGCTTGACTCCGGCCACCGCACTCCTCTCCCACACTCCCTCCAGGCGGTCCGTGATCATCAGCGTCGATGTCACGATCGCAGACAAGAAGTAAATGATGCTGGAATGGATTAGAAGGTGTTTTTATCAAATCATCGTCATTATATCAGCCATAAGACGTCCACTGCTGAACATAGGCCTCCCCCAATGACTTCCAAATAATTGAAACGAATTATTGATCGTTGATTCGTATTCGAATTGCGCTCTTAAGTTTAACATGCGAGCACGTAAAAATTGAGAAATGAAAGTTTATTTACTTAAGTTAGCGATTGGTCAATCAAGATTACTTTATAATACTAGCTGGTTTGGCAAACTTCGCACTGCTTAATTTTTTTACACTTTTTAAACCTTCCCTGGACCTATACAAGTAATTCAAGATCTAGGTACAAAATCTGCCAAATCGGTCCAGCAGTTCTCGAGTTTTAGCGAGACTAATTGATTTTTGTTTATAGATTAGGTCGAGATTTTCTATCATTTGGGCTGGGTTCTGAGGGTTGCTTCATACACCCAATGGTCAATAGGACTTATTACTACCTACATTACACGCTTCTAAAGGCTCGAAAACTCATTAAAGAACTTTAAATAAGGAGAATAAAAGGTCTCATATCCACATATCCATCGCCTGCTCCATTTACTTACGTGATGAGTATTCCTGGCGCCATGAAGCTGACCACTTGAGGTTCACTCTTACCGTAAACTGGTTTCTCGAAGTGCACTGGTATCTGTCGCATAAATGAGGATGTTAGATCTGAGGGAATTTGTGTGTATGGAAGGTAATTTTTTTAATGGACTAGGTAATTTTTTTTATAGGATGTGATGTGATGGATTTGGATCCTAGGAATTGAACGTAACCGGTGTTATTGCATTAGTGGAGGCTCCGGATCTGTACATTTAGTACGAGTTTACTTCACGTTTAAAGTAATCGAAAGCTTCATTGGTTGGTTTATTCAGCCGGGGATCAGCGCGCCGAACGCGCTCTTGTTTCGACTTCTTTAAACGTGAAGCAAACTTATACCAAGGATACTGGTCTATTCAGACAATCCAGTTAATCTACTATCAGCACCAACTATGAGTATGGATGCTGATGGTGATTACCTGGTGCGGTTTTATTGAGGTTGGGGAATCCTAAACTTTTTAGTTTTTTTTTTTTATGAGATAAGCCGGTAAACGAGCAAAAGGATCACCTGATGGTAAGCAATTGCCGTCGCGTATGGACATCCGTAACATCAGAGGCGTTACAATTGCGTTGCCGGCCTTTTGGGGGTTTAGGAATTTGAGGATTGATGGGGATTCGGTGATTAAGGTGATTAGGTTAAATAATTTGGTCTCTGTTAACCTCACTCAGACGACGAAACACAACGTAAGCGTTGTTTTTCTAAAGCGATCTTATAAGGTCATGTAACCTATGAAGTAGTCAACTTAGCATATATTTTTTCATTGTAAGTGCAGAGTAGCAAGATGTAGGCATAACAATAAATACTGGAATGTATAAATACTTACTGATGGGTGATGTACATAACGTATATCAATGTAAGGCGATGGTGATGATGTGCTATAAAATTATCTGAAGTCCGAAGCAGTGCATAAGAAACATGACAAATGAATGATAAAAATACAATTTGATATAAGTAAAGCTAAAATTAATCAGTTCTTCTTAATATAATGTAGATTGGTGAAAGTTAAAAAACTTAGTTGCTAGTAGCTTAATAGTTAAGATTTTAAAATGAGCTATATAATAGATACGATACGGTAATCAAAAATGGTTTTAATAAAAATAAATAAATAATATTATAGTGCAAAATAGATATATAAGAATATTTATATTACGTGAGACATACTAAACCAATAAACATATTTTTGGCCTACTCACGTAAATGTTCGACGAGGAACTCGACTAGTTTCAAGCTATGCTAGAGACAGTCGCCGCATCTTGTGTATGAGTCCCTAGCATGACTTAAAACTAGTCGAGTGCCTCGTCAAACAGTTACGTGAGTAAGCCGATAACATAATAATTAAGTCTTTGTCTGCCAATAGAAAACTGTTGAAGGCAAATCCTCCGCTAACGTCGGTCACCGGTGACTCCCGTGGGGTTTAAAGTGTTAAAGTGCTCCCACACAGCAGTTATATAACGTTATACAACATTGTGTAACATTTATAATAGCATGTAACATACTCTACAACCACTGTTATAATTTGTTTAAACACAAATGTTATTGTTACACATTGTTGTATAACGTTATATAACCGCTGTGTGGGAGCACCTTTAAGTATATTTCTGCATGGTATTGTAACATACCTGTACTAAGTTGTCCGGTCTGCCGCACGCTATCATGGCGCGTCGCGTGAAGCTCTCGTACGCCTTGTGGAGCTGAGTCTTCATGAAGTTGGAGATCTGATGGTCTGGGGTAACACGTAGTTATTGTATAGTGTTAGTGGTAACTAAATTTAATAATCCTAGTAATATTATGAATGCGAACGTTTGTATTTTGGTTTTCTACTTCTTCACGCCAAAAACTATTAAAGGGTTCCAGATGAAATTTGGAACACGGGTAGGTTTTTATATTTGTTGGGTTGACGTTTGTCTACTATCTCGCCTGATGATAAGTGATGATGCGGCCTACGGTGGAGTACATCTGCCCATAAGCAACCTATTCATTCGGGCCTTGAAGACACCCAGGTTATACCCATCAGGAAACACAGACTCCGGTAAATAATTCCACTTCTTAGCAGTTCGCACAAGGAAGCTTGAAGCGAGGTGCTTGTCTAGAATATGCTTATCCCCTATTAGCTTATGGCAATAGGCTCACCCCTATTACATGGTAAAAAGTGGGTGTTCATTGTATAGTGGCATTACGTGCGGTAATGTGCATCTCTGACTACCTCTTAGGAGTGTGGTGACACATAAAAATCCTACATCGCACATGTGAAGTTTACATGCAAATAAACATGGATAGAAAATCCCAACGAACAACAGTAGGGCAGAAAGCCCGCCAGGCATGATCACCTCGCCTGGTCGGAGGATCCTCCTTTTCTTAGGGAACTTTACTATCTTTTCCCTAAAGGGGAATAAAAGGCGTGACGATAAAAACACAAAAAATAGATGATAATTATGCTGATCATGAAAATGCTGATGATGATGATGATTATCAAAATGATGATGATGATGATGATTATCAAGATAATGATGATGATGATGATTATCAAAATGATGATGATGATGATTATCAAAATGATGATGATGATGATGATTATCAAGATAATGATGATGATTATCAAGATAATGATGATGATGATGATTATCAAGATAATGATGATGATGATGATTATCAAAATGATGATGATGATGATGATGATTATCAAGATAATGATGATGATGATGATTATCAAAATGATGATGATGATGATTATCAAGATAATGATGATGATGATGATTATGAAAATGCTGATGATGATGATGATTATCAAAATGATGATGATGCACTCACTAGTCATATCCAGCCACACGCTGACGCTGCTATCCTCCACGATGTCGTCGTCGACCTCTCCGTCGGCCACGCGCTTGCCCAGCGCCGCGCTGAAGTTCCTGGAGAAGTGCAAAGCGCCGTACAACTTGCCTGTAGCTACGGCCTTGCGAGCTTCCTCCGTGGAGTTGAATACAGTCTGGAATTTAAAGATTTTAAGTTAGGAAAGTGATTTTTACTGGGTTGCAAGTAAATCTGTTTTTTTTTATGGTGTTAGCTGGTAAATGAGCATACGGGTCACTTGATGGTAAGCAATCGTCGTCGCACAAATACACCCAAAACACCAGAGGCGTTGTAAGTGCGTTGCTGGTCTTTTCGGGATTAGGAATTTAAGGGTTGTTGGAGAATCGGGAATAGGGAAGGAGGTTTATTGGGCCTATTTAAAATGTAGTTATTTTAGAGTAAAATTGTCATCGGTTTATAGCAATATAAATAGACTAGCCCTTTTTACATGAAACTAGTGCTTTGGTTTAATGTAGTCATAATTAATGGTTACACAGAAAGTAACGTCCTTTTTTGAAGGCGTAAATGGCAAACGGGTACCAATATCTGCCCATAAAATCAGAGAAGTAACAAGCCTTTTGGAGATTCGGGGATAACAGATAGAAGTTAAACAATCTCATTGACATGACCAATCAAAACCACTGAAATAGTGTACTTAAACAATATAGAGCCAAAGAAACATGGTATACGTACAGGGAACAACATCTTTTTCTCCATTTCCTCTAGGAACCAACAGCTGAGCATGTAGAGGTCGCACGTCTCGTCCTCCTGGAGTACCGTCGTCACCAGACTCGTGTTACTGCAGATCTTTAAGCCAACTGGAAAGAAGAAACAAGATTTTTTAGAAGTGAAATAAAAAATATGAGGTTTTTTATTTAGGTTATATTTCCATAATTTTTTATAAGATTAGGAATGGAGACAACGAGCAGGCTTATCACCTGATGATAATTAATCAGTACCCTTAGTACGAATTTGCATTACATTGAACGAAAGCCAACCGTGCGAATGAACCAAACAAATCAGAGCGCCGAACGCGCTCTCTATTCGATTTCGTTCGACGTAAAGTACTAAGGCTACAGTTCCACCATTAACTCCAAAAGACCTGTAAGTGTATTTCTGGCCGTTTAAGGTATATAGATACGTTGTTTACTTGGTAAAAATACATGACACGGCAGATTCAAATAACAAGAACAAAATCCTGGGTTGGTATTCAGATTTTAAAAAGGAAGGTTTGCTTTTAATCTTTGTCCCTATTACGGCTTTTAAAAGGTCCAAAATAATGTCATCCTTAAAATAAAACTGCCTCTAAATAAGATGTTAATCGCAATATCCAGAGATTCTACATACATGGTGAGAGAGCCGCTTCATCGTTGACCACTCCAATCTGTAGATCCCGCGGGTCGTGGCCCACCGCCGCGAAGAATGCTACCACTTGGATGATCGGGAACAGGATCGAGAATATTAGACCACTGGAATGGAGAGGTTATTATGTTATTTACCAACTTACTGGCTTATATATTATAGACTATGCTTATTTTACTGGAATAAAAATGAATTGCTCAAATTCTATCTGCTAATATCAATGATTCCAAAAATGTGTGTTCTCCCGCCTTGGGCGAGGACAGAAGGATTGTCAAACTCTTGACTGACTGAAAACCACTCTGTTCCTACCTCTGCTTTGCTTTGAGCTCCGGTAAACCCGCTAGGTAGTTTGCAGTTCCGGATCGGCCCTACTGGCCCCCATCTGTGGTGGTTTGATTGTTCTTTGAGGCGCGTGCCGAGCTCTCGGGCGTCGTACACACGTGTCTATTTTTTTTGCACTTTTCACCGAAGGAAAAGGTATATTCCGTTTTTACTCTTATACTGCTGAATCGACTTTGATGATAGAAATTAGGTACTTGAAAAACGTCGCCGTCACCAGCAAATAACAGAACCCGAAAACCATTGAACCAATTTGGGATATTTAATATTAAAGTATTTGAAGATGAATGACTCATTGGAAAATTGTAAATGTTCTTTTACCCAGGATGCCTGGCGAACTGCTGTATACTCTTGATGAAGACAGCTTTATACCGGGACTTCGTTAACTTCTTGTTGCCTTTTGGTTTGTCTTTCTTTGTGAGCACCTGAAAAAAATGAGATTGATAATTATTTTTATGGTATAAGCTGGTTAACGAGCAGACGGATCACCTAATGGTAAGCAATCGCCGCCGCCCATGGGCACCCAATTTATAAAGCCTCTGGTGTAGAGGCGATACATGTGTGTTGCCGGCCTTTTAGGGGTTAGGAATTTAAGGGTTGTGAGGGAGTCGGGGATTGGGAAGATTTGGCGGTGGGGGAAATTGGGTATCCGTTAACCTCACTCACACACACAAAACACAACGCGAGTGTTGTTTCACATCGGTTTTCTGTGAGGCCATAGTATTGTGTAGGTATTTCGTCATGTGAGTGATGTTACCAGAGGCCCAATCCCCCTCTTTATCCCCAAATCCTAAAATAATACCTTAAAGTCATAAGATCTTTATTTAAAAAGTTGGTACACTACTTACATCGGTGCTACTGGTAATGGTGGGGAAGTCGTCTCGGGAGTGGTAGCGGGTGTCCACTCCTGTGCACATACTGCTGTCCGGGATCACGTCCGGAGACACTGTTAGGGCTGCAGGGAGAAAGAGTCTTAGTATTCATTTTGTGTGGCAACCGACTTAGACAAATAGTTTGATGATAAAACTACAGATGACATTACGAGTCTTACAGCTGTACTCATAGTCATTTATATGGTTATTAAACCCAGACCTTAGCAATTGTTTAGGATATAAAATCGTTACTAAGGAATAGTTTATGTAATCATTAAATGTCTCTGAGTGCGGCAGTTAAATTGTGTAAATTAATAGATCAAAGTCAATTTGATCAGTTTGGTTGATGAAAGTTAATTATTGATCAAAACCTACACATAATTTATGTTTTATTTGCTTGCTCCACTTTCATATTATGGTATCTAGTCTGAGGTACAAAATAAGTTACAGCATGGGTACGGCAGAAGAAATAAATAAATGTATTCGTTATGCTTTATTACCTTTCAAAGCTAAAAAAATAACTAAATAGTGTCTAAATACTAACTGGACCGCCTCCTAGGCATCTCGTGTTGTCTCATCGCGAGTTTCAAGAACGCCTCCTCAAGAGTGTCGCAGTCGAACTTCCTCAGTAGATCCTCGGGGGAGTCCTCCGCTAAGAGTTGGCCATCTCGGAGTAGACCGATCTGAAAAAAGATAGAAGAAAAATTTAAATTAGTTATAGGAACCACGCTTTTTGTTTAATTTCTGCGCTGAGTAGGTGGCGCTAGTGTAGCTTTAAGTCCTGTTGTTTATTTGTAGTAGTAAAGTGTTGGAAATCTTAGGCAAAAAGAAAGAAAGACACTTGATAAAATTGATTATCACGATTATATTATAAGTCTTCTAGGATAGTCTAAATCACTGATTGATTGAATATTTTGAATTTGTACAAAGTAAAAACCTTGAAACTAGTCGAGTTCCTCGTCAAATAATTGCGTGAGTATGCCGAAAAACATAATAATTAAATCGAAAACTTGTATATTTTCATACCAGAGTCTAAAAACGGACAGACTTTCATAGAATTCTCTAGATGTAGAATCGAGGAATCTATATACATATAATAAATCTGTGGAAGGGAAATAAATAGCATAAATAATAAATAATTAGGGTGTTAGTGGATCGATACCAAACCCAAATATATGATTAATTTTTTTTTGTCTGTCTGTCTGTCTGTGTTAAGTAACCATTAAATGACTCTGAATACGGTGGAAAGATTTCTTCTATCAAGTTTAATACGAGTCATTAGACCAGGATAATTATTATCTAAGTCATAATATACCAGTACAAGTTGCGTATCAGTAATTAAAATCAATTATCTCACTACCCATCCATTGTGACAACGTAATCTTGTACGGAAGGTACTATTTATAGTAATTGTTTTGATACAACATCATTTTTTTATCTCTTATGGAAAAATTGTGTCTGTTTTGAACCGACTTAAAAAAAGGAGGTTCTTAGTTTGACCTGTATGTATGTATGTTTGTAGGCGATTATCTCGCGTTTAGCTGAACCGATTTTGATGCGGTTTTCAACACAGTATTTCAAACGAGCAAACGTATTACCAAATGGTTAGCAATCGTCGCCGCCCATGAACACCCGGAACACCAGAGGCGTTACAAGTGCTTTGCCGGCCTTTTGGTGGTTCGGATTTTGAGAAATATGGAGAGGGTGGTAATTGGGTCTTCGGTAACCTCACACTACGAAACACAATTTATTATTTCACGTCAGTATTCTGTGAGGCCTCTCTATCACTCCGGTAGAGTCGGCTCATTCAAGACCAAAATTAGCCAAATCGGTCCAGCCGTTCTCTAGTTTTAGCGAGACTAACGAACAGCTTGATTTTGATATGTATATGGAGATTAGAAAATATTTTGAAACTCACCTTGTGTGCTTGTTTCGTTTCGTCTATGTAATGTGTCGTGATGATGACGGTGGTTCCACGTCGCGCCTGCTCCGCTAGGAAGTCCCATATCCTGGAAAAACAAGAAAATATCTTTATTAGTAAATTAACAAATAGAAGGTAATTTTTAGATTCTAGATTACTTATACTAAAAAAACATTACATTTTTAAGTAATCTAGTCTAATAAATAAAATTGGAGTATCTGTTTGTAATATTGAAATAAGCGCGTGCGCGGGCGTGAGAAGGGTCGTTCCCTAATGCGCCCTGCCTTTTCCTTAGCTAGCATGATTGCTATGCAGAAGAAGGAGATGGCATCCCAGTCCTCGCTCTGCACCATGGCCTGAACCAATGTCAGGCGCCATTGCCGACCACGTCCCTGAGGACACGGCAGTGTTCAGCCCATGCAGGGCACACCGCCGTGTCGTCCAGGCGGTATTCGTAATGACGACACCCGGGGTATCCTCCCGCCCAATCAGAAACAGGAACCTACCGAAACTCCCATGTCCAGTAAGGACTTGCGTCAGACGGTAGAAGGGGACCCCGTAGCACCTCTCAAGATATTCCTCAAAAAGGGGACTTACCGCTGCAAGTTTAACTGTTTTTCTTCAAACGGGTCGTAAGCGTATTTGCAATTTCAATGGCATAACAAAAACTGTTTTTTGCGACACAAACACTAGCAAAAATGTAGGCAAAGCAGATTACAATGTGATCGTACCCGTGAGAACTGAAACTTGGCGTAGTGATCTAAATTAAGTGTTGTTCTATTGTTTTATTTTGAGACTTCTGAAAAAATTACGTTGATAATGTAAATGTTTAGTAATAGGTGTTTAGTGTGCAAAAAAATCAAGTTTGATTGCGGCAATTTCGACTTTATAAAAACTGAATTTAAATTGTCTTTTTTATACTACCGTAATAAGTAACGGATTATTCGATTTGTTACATTATATTGAAATGTTTTAAAAACATAGATTCTTGAAAGCATTCTTCGTCTTAGAAAATCTTACAGAAAAGCATTACTTTTCTTTTAAGGAAGGAAAATCATCCGAAAACTTCTCCCGTCTTGGGCAAGGTGAAAGGGAGTGTCAGACTCTTACTGACTAAAAACCACCCCGTTCCTACTCCTGCTTTTCGAGCCGAAGCCCCGGTAAACTCGCTAGGTAGTCCGCAGCTCCGGATCAGAGAATAGCATTGCTGGGCTGTTAGACATTAGCATGTAATAATAATTATTATTGCAAATATTAGCACGTCAGTGAAACACGTGATACAACCATAACACCATAACGTTGTGTTTATTGAACAAATGCACAAGTTATGTTATAACATAACAGTGTTGGCTCACGTACTGTTCATTTGCAATACAATTAAAACTAAGTATTACATGGTATGGCATAATTATTAGCCCTGTCTGTGTCTATGTATTAAGTTGTGTGGTTATGGTAGAGTATATTACAATAAACCACCCTTACTCTTCTCGTGGCTTTCGCGAAGTAATAAGCAAACTTAATAACCGAATATTCGATTAAAAATTTTGCGAAGCAGTCATGCCAGCTAGAGGGAACAAACTTCCTCGCGCCCCAGCCGTCACGAGGCGAAGATCTCCGGCCACCGGTCAATGCGGGTCTGTGGTTGGCGAGCTAGACTAGCTCATCGCTCGACTAGATCCATACCGGTGCGTACTGCGCGTCGCGTTTGGCGTGAGCCTCTAAGAACTATTAAACCACCATAGATGGGGCCCAGTAAGGCTGATATCCAACCTGGAGCTGCGGACTACCTACCGGGTTACCAGGGTTCAGAATGGGCGTAGGAACGGGGTCGTGTTTAGTCAGTAAGAGTCTGACACCCTCGCCTCACCCAAGACGGGAGAAGTAAATGGATGAATTTATGGCCTTAAAAAAAGTTGTTCAGAACAAAACTTCAATTTCACTGTAATATATTATTTTATTAATATTTAACTTATGTACACCTAACATTAGTTTGCAAAACACATAACAGCTACACATTATATCCATTTACTTTATTTGTATTTAAGTATTTAACTTTACTATGTATGTCTAAGTATTTGCTTTGCTCAGAATAAATGTACAACTAGTAATTGTATTTGTTTATAGTTATATTTTATTATTCCTTTAAATGTACTTCTTAGAAAATTTATTATTTTACACTGCTCATCTTTAAGTTTATTACACGGACATCAAAAAATAACTATCTGCTTAAAGGTGCTTTTCTACCAGAGATGTGCTATGCTACGTTTCTGTGGATGGGTTTGGCTTCCACCAATCATATTCATTGGTACACATAGCTTAGCACTAGTAGAAACGGACTCAGCTAAACTATGTTTTTTTATATGAAAAGATGCGTGCTATGGATGTGTGCTACGGATGCTTCCCTACTATCGATACATCGCATACTCGAGCTTAGCATGTTCTTCGCACAGCTACTTTGCGGCGACGCATCTTCATAGCACATCTTGCTTGTACAGCTACATAGCTTAGTATCAGTGGAAACGGTCACATGGATGAACTTAGCTATTACTTCTTCGTAGCATAGCTTTTTTTCTTGAGGGGGAAAATCATCCAATGGCTTTTCCCGCTTTGGGCAAGGCGAGAGGGAGTGTCAGACTCTCACTGACTAAAACCCACCCCGTTCCTACTCCTGCTTTTCGAGCCGGAGCCCCGGTAAACCCACTAGGTAGTCCGTAGCATAGCTACATAGTAGAATTGATTAAAAGTTGGTGAACCTATTCACCTCTATATATCCCTTTTTCCTAAGGTATGCAATATTAGGTTTCTACATTAGGTATCTAGTGAATGCCAAGATGTGAAATCCAGGTCTTACTACATCCTATTATTGTTGCAAGCTCACTTTATTGCCGAAGTTAGAGGATACGTGAACAGCATACACAATGAGAGTTAGCACACCCTGGTTATTTTAAATTATGTTATTTTGATATTACTTAGGAAATAGCTCGTGTGTGGTGGTAAGTACGACTGCCAAACAATTTCTTAGTTGTGATAAAGTAGGTATCTTCGGATTTTCAAAGTTATTTATAATTAGCCTATTTCGCCTAGCGGCTCGTTTTCGTGGGATAATAAGTGTCCTATCACCCGAGTCAGCTCATACCCTGTCTGTATACCAAATTTTAGTTCAGTAGTTTTAGCGTAATCGACAGACAAAGATCCACACATACAAACAAATAACTTTCACATATTTATAATATTAGTGTGATTATTAATTACACGTGGTGGGTTTAAAAGTAAGAAATATACAGCTGAAAATTTTAGGCAGGAATAGTATTTTTTTATTAATAGTATTTGTTTGTGAAAACCGTACAAAAACCAGTCCAGGTGTTTTTGAGTTCATCGCATTTATAAAAAAAAAGACGCGAAAAAGGACTACAAAGAAGTTTAAATATATTTTTATAATATCGTGAGATATAATTATCATATTAAATAACTAAAAATCACGGTTTACACACGTGTCTACATTTCGAGTCACAGAGGGACTCTTCATTATGGGCAGTCTACGCAACGTCATCACGTCGTATGATCAAGAGTCCTCTGTGACACGAAACTAGTAGAGGTTTTCTCAATTAATGTATTTGAGGAAACAGTGATTTTTAGTTAATTGGGTTTTAAATACCTATATTTAAATGAAAAGTCTGCAAAAATAACGCGTGACGATATATTGTATAGTTCTCGTAAATCTTTCCATTTCCTGGTTTTTATTATTCACTATATCACTGATCGTTTCACGGTTGTAGATTCAAATAATTGCATTAAAACACGGCAGTTTCATTTTTCAATATACCTGAGTTACCTACCACACTGTTTTTAGTCTTTTAAAAATGATGTCTGATTTTTTTAAGGCGGAAAATAAATCAGTTACTTCTCCCAACTGGATGAGGACAACATAACAGGTTACCGGGGTTTCGGCTCAAAGCAAGAGAAAGAACGGGGTGGTTTTTATTCAGTAAGAGTCTGAGTCTTACCTCATCCAAGGCGGGAGAAGTAATTGGACGATTACTCCCAGTCAAAAAAAAAATGGCAATAGTGAACCGTTTCAGACTGCGTGTCGTTTCCAAAACCGCTACACTTAAATACAGTTTTAGCCAATATTTTTGCAAATTGGACATCAAATTGCCAAACAGCAACAGAAGGCAACATAGCCCGTTGCATATAATTACGCGCAACACAATCGGAACATGCCGACCACATTGCAATGTCTCGGTCGTTGCTGTTGCAACACTGGCGAAGTCACAATTACCAGGCTGTTGCAACAGTTCGTCGATACAAATCTGCCAGTAAAATGCAATCTTTGGATTTGTTTTTTCTTGTTTTTAATTACTTTGATTTGTTTGGTTCAATGAGGAAAATCTGTTTGTTTTTTATTTATGTAATGGTTTCTTGATAATGGATGTTATAACATGCTAAGAGTAGGAATGGGGTGGTTTTTAGTCAGTGAGAGTCTGACACTGCCTCTCGCCCACTTCTCCCGCCTTGTATGAGACAAGGCGGGAGAAGTCATTGGATGATTTTCCTCGCTCAAGTGTAGGGTTTAAATAAGTCTTTGTTTAGTATTCATGGCATAAGTAGTAGAGTTGTTAAAGACATAGGTTAAGTATTATGTTTTTGTACACTAAGCGTTTGTTTTTATGTAATAACTAGCTAATGCCTGCGGCTTCGTTCGCGTGCATTATGCAGAGTTTGTGAATAATAAAAGTTGCTTAAGTTGCAACTTAGTAAATCAGCTACTAGAAGCCGACTGCCAATAGAAGTCCCATCAAAATCAGTACCGCTATTTCAGAGATAAGTTAGAACAAATAGTAAAAACCGGTTATTTCAATATTACAAACAGATATTCTAAAATTGTTTATTAATCCGTAAGTCTAGGTAGACTAGTCTAGTTTAGACTAGACGACTTAAGTTAATTGGCTGTCGGTTTTTGCTCTTAATTAGCGTCCTCTGTGTCGTGGTTACCTGCGATTTTACTCATGTTTTTATGAACAAACAAAAAAAAAGTCGGAATACTTAATCATTTTAATATTTCTAGAATGTTATGTGGAACCAGTCTACCTTAAAACTTGAAAACAAGCACAGCAATAAAGTCAAAGTCAAATTATTTATTCCAATTAAACCATAAATAGGTATAAGTTTTTAAACTGACATGGTCACTAACACTTTTTTTGATGGGGTAAAATCATTCAATGACTTCTTCTTTATGTCTATGAGTTTCCGATATTTCGGCACTGTTGCAAGCGCCATGATCACGGATCATCCAGTAAATATCCCGTCTTAAGTTCTAATATTAGTGTTAGTGACCATGTCAGTTTAAAAACTTTCTCAGATACATTTTTCCAATCAATAATTGTACATATATGTGAGAACAGTGGACAAATGGTAGAACTTCACTACATAGTATAAAAACAAAGTCGCTATTTTTGTCTGTTTGTCTGTATGCTTAAATCTTTAAAATTACGCAACGTATTTTGATGCGGTTTTTTGTAATAGGTAGAGTGATTCAAGAGGAAGGTTTATATGTATAATACAGGCATAATATATCACCATTGCATCCATGCGAAGCTGGGGCGGGTCGCTAGTAACACATAAAAACAAGATCAACAACAACTCCGTGATATTATTAAAAAAGTACACTGCAACTGTCACTTGGGCGCCATTTCTCAACAGATTGCAGACCAGAGGAGATTGCTGACATTTGGCAATATTTGGGTGACGTGCATGAATGAGCAGTTTGTTTCAGCATCAATGTGTTGCAAAGATTATGGCCTGGGATAAAAATGTTGAAGGAAATTCTTTGAATGACATAAATAAGGTAATTGGTCCAAGTCAAGAACAGCGTTGAAGCGTTGCTGGTTGAGTCGGAAGTGCGATAATCGAATAAGGGATCTCGGCTACGATTCTAGGGATGGGTTTTAATGTTTATTGTGATTTTTATCTGTTTTTCAGTTATAACAATGATACAAGTTTTTAAATATCGTGATCATGGTGCTTGCAACAGTGTAGAAATATCGGAAATTAAACTAGACATAAATAAACATGGTAAATATCCCGTCTAAAGTTCTAATGATAGTATAGCAAAGAGTCTGGAATTGGGTATATGGCAATAGACTCACTTGTTATTACATGGCAGTCATACTGGCGATAAGTATAGCTAATAGCTTCTAAATTTTATCAAAATTGATTCATCATTTTAAGAAGTAATGCATAGCGATCAAACTTACTTATGAATTTAGATCATTAATTAGTAACTAAAACAAGCTCTCATTTCATCGAATTAATGGATAGACATTATTTTAAATCTAACCTTTTAAAACTTGACCTTAATTCTAGTCTAGTTTGACCTCAATAAATAGGAAGTATTAGGAAGTGACCTTCGCGAAATATTGCCAAATTTTGAATTTGACCTATAAATATTTAAATATGTTATATAATATATTGCTAAACCAATATCATTGTGCTTCGGGCAATGTCAAGAGAAACTTAGTATTGATGTTTGTTTAGGGGTCATCCTAGACGTAAATATAAAATGCTCTTCAAACTCTCCTTAACTAATGTATAAATACTCAACCGCTACTCAATTTTAAGACGGTCTCAAGATTATTTCTGTCGCTACCAATTCTTTATTAAATGACAGAGATAGCACGATATTTAGGTACAACTAAAAATTGAGTAGCATTTCAGTATTCGGGCATAAGATTTTTTGTAACTTAACATCATGTCTTTAAGATTGCTTTTCCACCAAAGATGTGCTATGAGCTATGCTACGGAGATGTAATAGCTAAGCTGTAAAACTATGTGACCGTTTCCACTGATACTAAGTTGCAGCAGCTCGTGTATACGATGTATCGATTGCAGCACGCATTGTTTCATATAAAACATAGCTTAGGTGAGTTCGTTTATACCAGTGCTATGCTATGTGAAGAGGGGGACACTATTTTTTCACCAATAAAGTTATAAGCCCCATTTAGGTAATGAGCAAAGAGTATAATAGCAGGCGAGTTTATTTCTGAGGCTTATATGACGTTGTTTGAAGGTATTTCTGCACAATTTATGTAATTATTTAAAGTAAATAAACCTTGATAAGACATAAGAGGTTAAGTTAAAGTTTATACTTTATGTAAAATGTTTTGGTAACCTCGTAAAGAAAATATGGCCGCGAAGCCTTTGTGCTTGTAAAATATACAAAATACTTGTGAAATTATTATGACTTCTCATGTTTATGTCATTGTCAAGTGTGAAGTATTTTTTGATAAGTGGTTGTAAGTATGTTTGCCATGTACCTAGAAGGCTATGGGTTATATTACTGGGCAAAATATTAAATGCAGATTTATTATCTACGTACACTAGCGTTTCGGAGCGAAAATGCACAGAGAAGATGTCACAATTGGATTTCCTTTTAACATAATGCCCTTTACGGGGAGCGCATCTGACCCGAAGCTGCGGATTACGTAGCAGGTTTACCAGGGCTCCGACTCGAAAAGCTGGAGTAGGAACGGGGTGGTTTTTAGTCAGTAAGAGTCTGACACTCCCTCTCGCCTCGCTCAAAGTGGGAGAAGTCATTGGATGATTTTCCCACTACAAAAAAAAAAAAACGGGTTGCACATGGCGTTACAAATCACGCCTTCTCGATTTTGCATCTAGCGTAGTCTTCAAACACAACACTACCTTCCTTTAAAGCCGTGGTAGATAATTTTAGAACATTTTCTATTATATTATAAAGTAAACGCAGTAATGAAATGTACCAAATCAATCGCAGACCCCGTACTATTACACATAACTTTGCTACTGTACCTACTTATCTGCAGCTATGCTATGAATCATAAGTTGATGCGAATCGAGATTACATACAGTGATGAAAGCATTTCCCCCCTCCTTCCATATCGAGTGGGGGACCGCTTATTAGTTACTCATGATTGCATTACGATATATTATGACCATGATTGTGAGTGAATGACTTAAACTTAAGATTATTATGTATAGCATGGGTCTCTGTTAGTGGTTTTATAAATATGTTTAAGGTTTGTTTTCGGCAAAAGCGTGCTTTTCCACCAGAGATGTGCTATGTAGCTATGCTGTGAAGATGTAATAGCTAAGCTGTGAAACTAATAACCGTTTCCACCGATACTAAGCTATGTAGCGATTCGAGTTAGATGTACTATGAAGATGTGCCGCTGCAAAGTAGCTGCACGAGGAAGATGCGCAGATCGAGTGTGCGATGTATCGATAGTCGAGAAATCATACATAGAGAGGGAGGGAGTTTCAGATTCTTACTGACTAAATACCACCCCGTTCTTAGTCCTGCTCTTCGAGCTGGAGCCCCGGTAACCCAATAGGTAGTCTACTCCGGGAGCTCCGGGTCGGTAGCGGCTCTACTGGGCCCCTATCTGTGGTGGTCTGATGGCTCTTCCCCGGAGATTGGAACGAGAACCTCGTGGTCGACAGTTGCCTCCGTAATCACTCGACCAATGAGATATTACGTGACTAACTATAATAGAATCTATCTTAGGAAACAATAGAATGAGTTATAGCGTTATTACAGGACATTATTTTGTATACAAGTCCTACACACATAAACATTACATTAATTATTATTAGACAAAGAAATACGTAGATATAAGTATGAAAAAAACACCATAATGAATCTTACATCACAATGGTGTAAGCATGGGTAAGTACACTTATCGTCGTACTCAGAGTCATTTAATGGTTACTTAACCCAATCCTTAGCATTTGTTTTCGATACAAAATTCCACACTCCCTATTTTTTGTTGAGAGGGGAAGCCTTCATAAGGCGCCTAGCTTTTTGGGGAAAAAACTAGAGAGTGTGAGATTTTTACCTCACTAAAGGTGGCCACTATTTGCACCTACGAGTAAAGGAGGCACCGGGTCCTCTTAGTAGACCAACCCTGTTTTTCCCCCCCAAAATCTTAGCACCTTTTGAAGGTTTCCCCCAGTATATAATAGAAAGGATGTAGGTAAGGCATATATAACAGAAGCGATTCTAACACATACCCCAAAAACTATTCTAACCCTGAGAATTTCCGAAAACAGAAAAACCCAAAATCACATTAAATGACCTAAGATCTTTCGAGATTTTTCGACCGAAAGATCTTGGCTTTCTCTCAAAACGACCTTAGCATATACAAATACTAACCAAGGTGACTCCCAAAGCGTATGAGTTGGCATTTCCTAAAGAAATTCAATGGTACATATGACGCAATGAATGATTTTGATGCACAATACATTGTTATCATTATTATCAACGAACTGTGTCATTGTGGCACGAACAATGGACATTTGTGTTTGGACAATTGATATTATTTGGCTACTGTTCTTTTGTCTTTTATGTCAATCTGTGGATTTTAAGAAAGTTAGTTTTTAATTCGTTCTTTGGATGTAGGTAATTGATGTGAATCGTATGTAATTTAAATCCCGCTTGTTGGTTATTTTTTTTTGTTTGATGGGGAAAAATCGTCTAATAATCTCCCACTTTATGCTAGGCGAGAGGGAGTGTCAGACTCTTACTGACTAAAAACCACCCCGTTCCTAATCCTGCTTTTCGAGCCAGAGCCCCGGAAACCCGCTAGGCAGTCCGCAGCTCTGGTTCGGAATCAGCCCTGCTGGGACCCATTGATCATTCTAATTTAGAAAATGCTAAGTTATTATTCTTTTTTTAATATGTAGTTGACTAAACAAACAAAAAAAAAATTATCATGATGATGCTGAAGAATATTTCTATACGAAAACTGAGTGTAATGTCGAAACAACTCTGCTTTTCCTTTAGAGTGAAATCATACAAGATATATGATACGACTAGTTTAGTCTATAATAATGATACATGCTGAAATTTCCCCAATAGCAACAATTATTTATAGGTATTTCAGCATTAGTTCTTAGGTAAATATTTCACAAAAACAAACTATGATGACGCAAATCAACGAAAACTGAAAGTCTGAATAAATAGCTACTTATGTACTTAGGAAAATGGCGACATTGAACATTATGACTATTTCAAATCCTATAAATATGAGGTACCTATTTATTATAATATTTTATTATTTGTGGTCACAAAAAACCTTGAAGAAGCCTTTTGTCTCCTATGAACTAATGTGATAATTCACACATCATTACTTATTTGTACAAGAGGACACGTTTTTTGTATGTTTTTGTGTGATATAACTTGTAACATCTTTATTAAGGAACTATTATGATCGTTGGGGACTTGAGGTAGACGTGTTCAGGTCTTCTGGAGTGGAGAAAACCTACGCAAACGTAGTCTATAAGTGTAGGCATTTGGGGGTTAGGAATTTAAGGGTTGTTGGGGAATCGGAGATTGGGAAGATTGGAAAGGGGGGAAATGGGCCTCCGGTAACCTCACTCACACCACGAAACACAACAATGATATCACTCCGGTCGAGCCGGCCCATTCGTGCCGAAGCATGGCTCTCCCACACTTTATATCACTTATCCATATAATAGATTCATTCAAGTCTAATTATTATAACATTTTCAGTTCCTTTTTATCCACCTTCAATTTACACACTTCAGAAATTAACCAAGTAGTTATGTACCTACCTAAATACATAAACAAACATTAATGTAAATATCCAAATTAATTTCAAAGATTTTTTGCACTCTTCCTTTTCATGTAAAAACATTTCATCTCCGTCACTTATCATATTTGTATAAGACTTCAGTAAGACTAATGACTTACTTACTACATTAGTGGCAAAAACAGTAGAAAAAATCTTCATAATGTTTTCTGTTTCTATTCAAAAGATAAATTGGAGTTCCGTGAGTAAGTTTTAAATTTAAGTTTAGTTTAGGGTATGCTCTTAGTCTGTTTGTCTGTCATAGTCGTCTATTTGGGTGAAAAGGTAGACTATTGCTATTTTGAGCGTAAATATTTGAGATATCCATGTGCTTTGTAGCCTAGCTGCAAACAGTCGAATTCCTTTACAGAATTAGGTATATTCTTTTTATTTTTGACGACTTGTCAAAATAAAATAAAAGTTACAGCAAATTATTAAAAATAAGGTCTTAATAATATTCATATAAGAACTAAAGATGCATTTTAGCAAAAGATCGCCATCTACTCTTATACTGCCAGTCCACCAGAGCGGAGCCAATAGAATTGCACGAAATCTCCGCTTCTCCTTAGTAGACAGATAATTGTGCAATCCTTGGTATTTCTCTTGTACTCTTCTCCGCTACCTCACTCCGATCCTTGATAGACAGGCAGAATTATGGATGGGTATATTTTATTTTTAATAATAATTAAAAGTATACAGAACCTTTAGCATTTGAGTCATGTGTATAGGTAATTTTTTCTCTCCATTCTCCATTTGTCATAATAGAATTATTGTTAGAATAAATGGCTATTATTATAGGAATTAGTGTCAATATTTATATTAATGCTGTCATAATAATTTATAATAGGATTTACAGTTTTGGTGACGTTATTTGCAAAACGTGATCATGTTGTATGCTACTTATGACGTCAAATTGCAAATTGCAAACGTGAAATATTGATTGTATTTTTAACTGTACAGTTTTTTTTCAGCGTTCTCCTATGAAACATTACCTATATCACTAATACCTAGAGATAGAATAAGACTTTCATTCGCATGACATTAATTTTTATTCACAGCCTGAATTATACGGCGACCGCAGTATAGAATCACTTTTTCCTTCGAAACTTATTTTTGCTAGTTAAGGCAGTTCCTAAAAATAACGAATTGAGGATCTTCAACACAAACAGTTGTTTCATGTGCATACATGTTATCATTATTCGCCGATCATCTAACCATTCCAATAATAGCCAAAACGAGAGGGTGTTCGGCGCTCTAATTGGTTGGTTTATTCGTGCCGGCCTATCAGAGCGCCGAACGGGCTCTCGTTTCATCTATGTTCAACGTAAAACACACTCGTACTAAGCCCGTATTGCAGATTCAGATCCATTTATTAATTTTGCCCGTAAGTCAGTCAGTAGAGAAATAAAAATCGACTCACCGTTCTCTAAGCACAGGATCCAGACCAACAGTCGGCTCATCCAATATTAGCAGTTCAGGTTCATGTACCAGGGCAGCAGCAAGGGAAACACGTCTCTGTTGCCCTCCAGATAAGGTCTTTATTAGCCTCCCTCCACTGGGCAGGTCTAGAAGGGTGGATAGGAACTCAAACCGTTCCATCATCTTTTCCATCTTCATGCCATAAATGCGACCGAAGTAGTAGATCGCGTCTCGTACTGTGAATTCTCCGACTAGTGCTATGTCCTGTGAAGTGGAGAAATTGGTTTAGTTACGAGGTGATAGAGGCTTTCGAGTGGAAACTCCAAGAAGCGAACAACTAGTTCTTACAGTTTAAACACCACTAACAAAAGCTGCTGGGTCTTTTGGGGATTTCTTCAGTGTATAAACTGGTGGTTGTATCTCCTGTAATATTTGTATTAGGAGTTGAGATATTTTCGACGCCTATTCTCAGGAAAGTTATGCAAATTAGCACAAATTAAATGTTACAATTTGAACAGGGAGAACCCTTACTTTTTATGATTCGAGGAAAATGGTCGACTAACTTTAGCGACTTATAATCATGAGCAACTTAGCGGATTGCCTCTTTACCAATGTTAAGATCGATCGCAAAGATTTTGTAGTTAATTTTATTTATCGTTACAAAACTTTCTTTATCCTATCGTGTGCCGGAACGCAGTTCCACGCGAGACACAATGTATTTTCTATTGTCGTCGTATATGTATACGGCATACGAAAGGTTAAACGTACCTGAGGCATATACCCAACCCTAGGTCCTGGTACACCGCTGCCCTTCTCCCCTGGTCTTCCACCCAGCACCCAGACATTCCCACTGTCCAGTTTCCTCCTGCCCACTATGCAGGACAGTAGTGTGGTCTTACCACACCCTGAAGGTCCGAGAAGACCGTATCTGTAGGAAAAAATGGGAGTTAGAAATGGTTTTTCGAAGTGGAGTAGTGATTTTTGGGAAATTTATGTATGGAACGAATGTTTTAAGAGTTTTGAGAATCATTTTTTTTGTAGGAGAACCAGATGTTTGACATTTTAACTGTAGCTGGTTAGTCAGCTATCGTGTGAATCGTGTCATCGAGATCAATTAATGCATGAAAGGTATATTTACTTTGATATTTAGATATTTTGGACGTTTTTTCTCAAGTGTAATAGAATATTAGAACACGAAAGCCAACTTAGATAAGCTTCATTTTATTATAACTTTCGTGAGACATACTAAATTAATTATTAAGTTATGGGCTTACTCACGTAACTGTGACGAGGAACGCTGGAATGCTGCTCATGAATATGAGTCTTTAACATGGCTTGAAACTAGTCGAGTTCCTCGTCAAACAGTTACGTGAGTAAGCCGATAACATAATAAGTAATTTAATGAACTCGGAAGATCTTCTTTAGAATCACGGAGAAGGACATATGTATGTTACTTCTGCAAAATCGCTGGTAAAAGATAATCTATAAACATAAAAACAAAATTGTTGTTCGTTAGTCTCGCTAAAAATCGAAAACGGCTAGACCGATTTGGCAAAATTTTGGTCTTTAAGGTGAGAAAAAATAATTTGAGGCGATAAGAAGTTTTCCGCGTCATCTAGATACAAATAGACCTAGAGAGAAAGTACTTACATGATTCCCCTATCGACGACCATGTCCATGTCCTTAAGGACAGGCTTGAAGTCTGGTTTGTCAGGCCTGCCATAGTATTTGTTGGCCTTCTCCACGATCACAGCGGCCGAGCAGACGGCCATCTTGACAAAATTGGTTTCTTCTCTCGTTTAGCAACACATTTTTTGTGATCTGTTGACAAAAGAAAATTGGATTTTAGTGGGGTGGTAACTACAGTTAAAAAACTGTCCAATAATTCCTGTAATATTGTAGAATAAGCACACATTTTACTTCAGTTCAGGTAGACCGTACATTGATTGACAATATTTTATTTGAATTGTATAATATTCTTTTATAAAGAAACATATCTAATGTACAATTGTATAATTTCACAATATTAAAATTAAATAAAAAAAGAAATGTTAATTCTGTATTTGCCCAGCCATGCTTATTTTTGATTTTCAATCCACTAATTATTCAACGTCAAAACTATACAACCCCAATCGTAGCTGTTAAAATAGCATTCAGAGTAAGGAATATAAAGTCAAACTCAATACCATTTAGTTCATTCAATATCCACGCAATACGGATGCAACGGGCGCTAGGGTTGCAAATCAAGGGGTACAAAATTTGACAATATCAATGACAAAATCGATCGATCGGAATTAAATTCAAGAGCAATCCCCCTGGTGTCATTCTGAATGACTCTTGCTGACACAAAGGAAAACTTATAAGTAACTAGCTACTTCCGCTCGGTTTCACCTGCTCTGCTCGGCTCCTATTGGTCATATCGTAATGTTTTATAACCTTTAGTCTTCCTCTATAAATGCACTATCTAATACAAAAAGAATTATTCAAATCGGACCAGTAGTTCCGGGGATTAGCGCGTTCAATCAAACAAACAAACTTTTCAGCTATATAATATTATATATATATATATATTATAGATATCCACACCTGCGCTATTCGATATATCTAGACGCACCTTTATATCGCTTATTCTAGTACTGTGACTAACATGGTAAATTAATGAAGACCTTCTCAGTATTTACTAATTAACGATTGAGTTGCAAAGACACGTGTTGCACGTTAAATTGTATTCTATGAATACTTGATTAGCCTTCAATCTTCAGTGGCAGGATTTCAGTGTCGAGGATTAGTCGTTAGTCATGATTTAAAATTAGTTTTCATTCCTAATTGCTTTTGTAAGTTAAAATCATAATGATTGCATGGTTTCTGAACCGATCCCGAGTCTCTATGATCCCCAACCACCCTTAAATTCCTTAAGCTCCAAAAGGCAGGCAACACGCTTGTAGCGCCTCTAGTGTTTCGGGTGTCAGGTGACCTGTTTGCTTATTTACTGGCTTATACCATAACACAAAAGTATTAGATCACTAGATGGAAAATAGAGAGGGGCGTGGTTTGTAATATCCTGCGCTCTCCTTTTTGTATTTGCTTCATGACCTAGGGCGCTATCTTCCGACGGTCCCATTTATGTCGACTACTAGTTGTTTCATTTTTCATCCAAAAAATTTGAAATCAAAGCTTTATCTTTATTTAGCATAACATTATCATTAGGGCCCAGTGTCTTCTTTATGTGTAGTTGGTGGCTATCAGAAAGGTAGTGAGGTAAAAATTCTATACTCCCTAATTTTATCACCAAAAAGCTAGGCGCCTTTTGAAGGTTTCACCCGTTAACAAAAAAGAGGTACGGTATATAATTATTACTGTAACAATTTTTAACCATCAAGCGAAGTAAAAACCTCGCTATTACATAGTGTACCTACCTATGTAGTACCTGGGTGTATAATTCACAAAATAACAGTTTGTGTTGGAAAACCTTGAACGCTATGTATAATTACTGACTACACCTTAGATGACATGCCTGCGAAATCGTTTACATCCGACAAAAATGGCATTTTATTGCAGTTTTTATATCTGAGATTGCATTTTTCATTTACAGTTTTGTGAAAGTTAACGGAAACTTGTGAACAGCACGTTATTTTACGTTTAAAGTAATCGAAACGAGGGCGCGTTTGGCGCTCTGATTGGTTGGTTTATTCCAGCCTGCCAATTAGATGACACTCTCGTGTCGATTACTTTAAACGTAAAGCAAACTCGTATTAAGGGCACTCTTTTTGTTATTAAAATATATATACAATTTTTCTTATTTTTATTTCTTTTAAAATCTTGTTAATGGTAATAAAAGATTTTGTCCCAAACAAATTGGTAAAAAAATTTGATTCAATAAAAAAATTTAAAGTATCGCTGAGGACAGGATTCGAACCTGCGCGGGTATAACCCATTGGATTTCAAGTCCAACTCCTTAACCACTCGGACACCTCAGCTGTGATATAAATAGACCAAATTGTAGATCACAGATACTGTGTGTATACTGTAATAGATATACATACCTACGTATTATATTTATACAGGTGTAGATAAACAATAGTAGACAATACAATATAATCTATTTGCAAATAAACGAAGAGCTGCGGACTACCTAGCGGGTTTACCGGGGCTCCGACTCGAAAAGCAGGAGTAGGAACGTGTTGATTTTTAGTCTGTAAGACTTCACACTTCGACACTTCCTCTCGCCTCGCCCAAAGCGGGAGTAGTCATTGGATGATATACCCCCTACAAAAAAGGTACAAAAAGAAAACGATTCGCCAAATTGTTTGTAAACGCATTTCTTAGAAACGGCTGTTTTGAATTAGATAAATAATCTTTTTGTTGGTGTTGTTAGGAAAGTTTAACAATATGACCGGAAAAGTCGGGAAATACAGGTGAAGTTAGCGCGGGTTCTTTATGGGATTTATTTAATTTTATAGTACAAAACGTACTTAGGTATTGCATGTGCCTTTATAATTCTCTATTTTATATGAATACAATAAATGCATAGAAATACGGTATGCGACATGTCTAATTATGGCTAGTCAGTTATTTAAAGATAGACGAAGACTCACATTTATTTTCAAATCATTATCAAATCTTTCCAATAAACGACCAAAATATTGGAAAACAAAGCTCCTTTTAAAAGTAGTTTAAAAAAAAGTATCGCTGAGGACAGGATTCGAACCTGCGCGGGTATAACCCATTGGATTTCAAGTCCAACTCCTTAACCACTCGGACACCTCAGCTGTTGTACACATAGACCAAATTATATATCACAGATACTGCGCTAGATACGTGTATTTGTACAGTTGTAGAACTCGTAGATAATAATATAGAGTATTTGTTTTTTATAGTATAAGTCGGTAAACGAGCAGACGGATCACCTGATGGTAAGCAATCGCCGCTGCCCATGGACACCCGAACCTCCGCTGCTTTGCCAGCCTTTTGGGGGTTAGGAATTTAAGGGTTGTTGGGGGATCGGGGATTGGGAAGGGTGTAATTAGGCCTCTGGTAAACTCACTCACAAAACGCAAGCTTGTATTACGTCGGTTTCCTATGAGGCCGTGGTACCACTCGGGTCGCGCTGGCCTTTTCGTGCCAAAGCATGGCTCTCCCACACTTAAATGTTTGTCTTTTTATCACGTCACTACGGGGCAACCTGAGTACTTGCGTTTGGAAGCGACATACCCGACCAATCAACCTACATAGAAGTCATAGGATTATGCATTGAGAATAATTAAAAGACAGGATATTAAGCTCAGTACTTAGTACAAATTAGGCTCATTATCGCGTAACGCGGTGATTGCGTGCATGCTACCGTAACCTTCCCATATCAGCTGACGAATTGTCTAGAACTGCCTCATTGCACTACCTGTTTAAGGTCTTGGTACACTGACGCCCGAATACTCAAACGCTACTCAATTTTAAGTTGTACTTAAATATCGTGCTATCTCTGTCATTTTATAAAGAATTGATAGTGACAGAACTACATTTGAGAGCGTCTTAAAATTGAGTAGCGTTTAAATATTCGGGCATGAGTATAGCATACTTTTGTCAATATTAATCAAATAGCATGGACCAGGGTATGTTCTAAAACTGTGACTATAGATTTTGAAGAATGGAATGAAGCATCCTCTAGATTTTAGAGTCTAATATTTTAGAGGGACTTTATAGTGATCTCTTAGTCACCTGCCAAGCTTGGGGATCATGGAAATCCCTCTGTAAGTGCCTTCAAGACTAAAAAGTCTTCATCCAAATTTTTTGTGTAGAGTTGCCTGAAAAGTTTATGAACGTTTTAAATAATCATGAAACAATTTCAACATCAAAAAGAATGTACCGGCTGAAATAAGAACCTCCTCCTTTTTCGGAAGACGGTTAAAAATTACACCCGTTTTCGCCCACACCACACCAAAAACACAACTCTCAGTATACACCACACTTTACGTATATAAGTACTATGACGTCATAAGTCAGTAAGTGTGGGCCCTTATTGAGTGTGTGGCCAATTTACATTGCTAAGTCAACGTTTAGAAGGAAGCGCTGACTCAAATGTGATTGTTGTCTACGTACCACTGTCATACACACAACTTTTAATGGAAAGTTGGCACGAATGGTTAATGAATTTGACATTTGAATATTTATGTATGCAGACGTCAGTAATCATGGTAGGTAGTCTATTCTTAATTCAGTTTGATAGGTATTGAATTCTATTTTAAGCAACCTAAGTCTGCCTTGATCGATTTAGGCATTTTTTTTGAGCGAGGAAAATCTTCTAATGTTTTCTCCCGCCTTGGGTGAGGCGAGAGGGAGTGTCAGACTCTTACTGATTAAAAACCACCTTGTTCCTACTCCTGCGTTTTGAGCTGGTGCCCCAGTAAACACGCTGGGTATTCCGCAGCTCCGGATTAGGCATCAGCCCTACTAGGCTCAATTTGTGGTGGTCTGATGGCTTTTATAAGCGCGCAGGGAACGCAATGCGTACCTACATGCATTTTTAACATTTTGAATAAAATGTGTGTAAAATGCATGGATTTATGTGTCACGTCCTTGAGACGAAATATCACTTGTGTAGTAAAATGTACCTATGTAAACACAGGCTTAACGTGTTAACTGATTACAGAGAGATTCGATAAATTTATAAAAAAATATCTGAGTGCTGTTTTTTTCTTTTGTTTTTCTACTTCCCAAGCTTCAAAAATAATTATACCTATCCTTAATACACCTAGAACACCAAAGACTGAACAACAAATTAAAATACTAGTAAAAAAGTCTATACTACTTTAAAACCAACCGTCTGGAACGCTACGCAGTAATTTTAAGATTTTTATCCAACAATTTGATGAGGATTAGTGTAAGTACATAAGCGTATATACTTTTTATGGTGTACACTTCTATGTATATTACATAATCAAGTTATGAATACATTAAACTCTTTGTGTTAGGTAGCCGTAATTATAATTGCGTGTAGTAAGTACTTACACAGTATATTATTAAGATTGTGTCATCTTTTTACAAAGACATCTTGTTTTTATAATTCCGTACCCAAAGGGTGAAATAGGACCCTATTATTAGGGTGTCGTTATCCGTCTGTTTGTCTGTCAGTGCGACTGACACCAGGTGTAAGTGTAGGAGAGCCATGCTTGGCATTCAATGTTGTTGCTTTTGAATCCCCGATCCCCCAACAACCCTTAAATTCCTAACCCCGAAAATACCGAATACACACTTGTTTCGGAGGTCCATGGGCGGTATCCGTATGCTCGTTGACCAGCTTTTATACTATAAAAAGGTTGTTATTCGGGAACCGTTGTTGAAACAGTTGTTCGCATATGATGTAGGTATTTTTCTTGAGCTATTTAACAAAATATATACCTATGGGTACCATTTTCTTTTTAATTTCATATATTATGATACGTCTATTTATGGCCAATCTTACGAAACACGAAATTACTGTACTATCAAGTTTATACGTAACACACATATATAATAGAAAAAAACATAAATAAGTATAAAAATAAAATACAATTACCTCTATAATAATATTCAATACATTTCCAATAAGGTACTTTATGCCAAAAAATAATTAACGTATGAATTTTTAATATAATAAATAAATAAATAATCGGTGTCTATGTATGTATGTATGTAAGTTTGACAGCGGAAACGGGGTCGCATCTACGATGGAACGAGCAAAACCTGTTCTTTTGACCCACTGAACTCTTTCTCCACACACACATACACGTGTGTTTACGAACCGAGCCTTTATTTAATGAACGCGTTTGTGTGCGTGCGATTGATGCGTTTGTCCATTGTTACAGATTTAGTGTCGATTCGATTTTTTTTTGTAAGTTAAGCGAATTTTTTAAAGAATACTATTTAATATGTTGTTAGAATATATTTGAGTGTAATCTTGAAGGGGTTTTTAAAATAATTAGTAAATGAATGAATCAGATTATGTACAACGTCTCGTGCATTCAGATCCTCTACGGAATTGGTGGAAATTTTGTTTAATATCATTTACAAATTGTTGCCCTGGTTTTGAGTGTGCTGTGCATGTAAATTATATTTTAATTGTCACATGCAGAAACATATTGTTAAAAACATAATATTTTATTCACGTAGATTTAATAAACTTAATTATTCTCGTGCCAGTTTGGTCAAAGACCATGGAACTGTGACACATTAATTACAAAACAGTAGTTAATAATACCGGTTATTTAACAATAGCTAATTACTCACCATTTATAATCAAGTTAACATTTGAGAAACACCAAAAAAATAATTCTTTGGTGGATAAAAATTCTCAGGAAATGCCTGATATTTAAGAGAGTCAAGGTAAGGCTAGGTCACGGTGAACAGAAATAATATCATGTCCTTGCGATGAAAAATAAAGTCAAAAAACAAAAGTAAATACTTAATTACAAATTGGTACGTAATGTAAAAGGATTAATTATAAACATAAAATACAATTAAAAATAATACTTACTAAATAAGATTCAAGATACATATTTAAGATAATGGAAAACAATTCATTTTAAGTTTATCTTTTAAATTCGTTTAAAGAAAAAACGTTATGTTTTATAGTCTTAAACTGGTTATATATAAATAAACCAAATTAATTAATATTATGTAAATCTAAAAATCACTATAACCAAATCGACTTTGTTTTTACAATATATTAATTTTCCTACAAATATTACACCACAATAACATATTTTACAACAGAAAAAAAAATCGCGAAATGTTTTTAATCCACATAATGGCTTACCAGTTTACCATAAATTAAATAGACTGTATATAAACGTAGGTTTAGAAATATAATCAGTCTTACCTAAAGATTTTTATCATTATAATAGCAGTATTACATTAATTGTTGGTTATATTAAGAATAGTGATGAACTTTATAAAAAAGATAAAATAACACATTTATATGCGTGACTATTTTTAAGTGTGTAAAATTAACATAAAAATCTTCAAACCTGATGTATTAAGAAATTAACATAGAAACGTTTAAATAAACCAGAGGCTACGTTTAAGGCTAACGTGTAAATGTCGCAAAATTACTATACCGCATACAGCCAGATGTGTCACTCAGTTAACCATTTTGCGGTTTAAGAAATTTATTTCTCATAAACAATTTACATTGGCTTGACTGAGAAATATAAAATATACATAAGTAGATACAGAACGAACCAGTGCCAGAACAATATACCCGTATTTATAAACATCCAAATTATTACATACTTTGAGTAGATAAGGGTAATCTTAAAAATATTGGGTCAAGAACATTGAATATTATGTTTCTACTAATAGGAATTTACATTAGCCATTTTCAACACAGAACTAATATACAAACACACTCTCAATGTTGTATCAAAATGTCAAAGTCACGTCAGCCGATACTATTAATGAGTGACATAGAAACCGTGTCGATTATGTCAGCTGTGTCGATAGTCAATGGACAAGCGCACGGCCGTAGATACTTGATGCAACGTGTTACGTCTGATTCGGATGACCGGAACACAGTGAGCCAACCTTAGTTATGTCATCGACCTCGTATCGTATCTCGGCGAAATTGTCGACACAAGTGGATATAACGACATTTTTTTTTTTTATTAATCTTTCGTCCTGCTAAATTAGCTGATTGTGTAAAATATGGTTGTGGAAAAATAGCCTTCTGTCGTGTTGTGTTGTGTTGCAAGTCTTCCCGTGGGAGATGTAAGGGTCAACTACTGACTGAAAATAATTAATCTTTCCATCCAAATTTTATTTTTTTTAGACGTTGTACTACACTAGGATATTCTACTGTGTCATGTGATGTGGGTGTGGTTGCAAATATACAATTCCACGTCCACGTTACAACCAGACTTGGTCCTACGACACGTTGCACGGCAGCCAGTTGCCCAGCCACCGCGCCAACCGTGCAGTGGACAAAATATCACTATCACGGTCGAAAATTTAGGTCCACCAAAGATTTCGGATATAATTTCGATTGTAAAGGGCTAGGGACTACATGTTGGATGTCCCATCCTCAAGCTAAGCGTAGAAATTATGGTCAACCGTCTTATGAAGAGTGGACTACTACTGTGGACTGTAACTGACGTTGTTTATGTCTTCAGCCATTTTTTGGGGTGGTTTTTAGTCAGTAAGAGTTTGACAGTCCCTCTCGCCTCGCCCAAAGCGGGAGAAGTCATTCGATGACTCCCACTTAATAAAGGCTCTTTAGAAACCATATTTTCAATGACACGGAAGAAAATCACAAAGACACATATCAATTGTAACTCAATTCACAATACATAGCCGTATTCATTATAATTTTAGCATAGAGCTTACATAAATAATTTGTGTGAGTAAATGTCACGTGAGCGACGGTGAAAGTGACAGCCATGGTGGCTCGTCACGGTGTGACAGGCGGCCAGTGGACGGGAACGGCCGAATACATGATTAGAGGACCTCTGTGTGAGTGACTTCCTGGGGTTATGTGGTGGAGGTTCAGCTTCGTGGGTTTGAATGATGAGGTTCTAGAGTAGGTGGTAATTTGTCAATTGAAATGACATTTACACTATTTTTGAAAAAGTAATAAGTAACTGGAATTTTTGCGTTTTTTTTTATGAAACATGCCGTAATCGAGCAGACGTATTACCTGATGGTAAGCAATCGCCGCCGCCCATGGACACTTGAAACACCAGAGGCTTTACAAGTGCGTTAACGGCTTTTTGGGGGTTAGGAATTTAAGGGTAGTTGTTCGGGATGGATTGGGAAGATTGGAAAGGGGGGAAAAGGACCTCCGGTAACCTCACTCATACAATGAAACACAACGCAAGCGTTGTTTCACGTCGGTTTTCTGTGAGGCCGTGGTATCACTCCGGTCGAGCCGGCCCATTCGTGCTCTCCCACACTTTATTTTATTATTTTAGTGCTTATCCAAAATTTTTGGTCTGAAAACATTATTTCTATGGATTTTATATCAAAAACCTAAATTGCATACATACATACATAACCTATGCTTGTCTCCAAGTGTCCAAGTGTATGGAACGCCAATCGCTACGAATCGTACATGCCTCTGTCACTTCATCAACGGTCATCAGTCTTTTCATGCATGCTCATTTGCTAAGGGTACTTTTAATTTGACCTTTTTTTAATATATCCAGCCAATCAATCTATCGAATCGATAAATGCCCATCTAGGGCGTCCTCAACCATCCCATTTATATCTGCCCTAAATATACTTCTTTCGTAAATCTTGCTTTCATCCATCCTTTCTACATGTCCAAACCATTGTAATATTCCCTTAACCTAGATTGATTCAGAGATTTCGGATTAAGATGAGTTTTTATTCGATATGAGGTAATACATATTATTGTTAGAGAGGCCTTTATGCTTTTTTGATGTTCACATTAGCTATAACGACTGTCATAGAGATGTTCATCTACAAATGTCGTGACTACAGTCGCGTGTTCGATACCAATTATTATGTTACATCACTACTATAGAAAACAATAAAGGAACTCTCATTAGAATAGCGTGTTAATATTAGAATATCTAGTTGTTCCGTGATTAAATGTGCTAAAATCTACAAGCGGTTATTTTAAACATTAAAGGGACAAAACAAAATGCTTATTGTCATACATTGTGTTCTGGTATAACGTCAGGCTACCCTGAGCAGGAATTGGAATCGGAACGGGGTAGTTTTTAGTCAAAAAGAGTATGACACTCCCTCTCATTTCGCCTAAGGCGGGAGAAGTCATTGGGTGATTTTCCCTCCTCAAAAAGGCTACTTACGTGTAAACAGATTTTTAAAACCAAAAAAAAATCTATTACACCTTTTAATCCTGCGTTTAGAGAAGGCTGCGCGATGTCGCTGCGACTTCGCATGCTGCTCATGATGAAGAGTCCATCTGTGGCTCGAAACTAGTAGAGCTTTTCTCCATTAATGTACGTGAGTAAACCGTGATTTTTTTAGTTAACGTTTGTTTCTTTATCATCGGACTGTAATTGCGATCATATTTTTTATCACTACATTGTATTATTATACTCGTAGACTAGGCATTGAAGCTACTTCTATTGTATTATAGAAATATTTAAAGTACAAAGGGCATTTTTTTGTTTAATTCCCATGTAACAAATACAAATCACGAATGAGCAAATTAAAGAAACTTAGTTAATTTTTTTACGCAGGTCTATTATTATTCTTAAATGACTTCAGAAAAAAAGGAGGACATTATCATCTCATTTTGATCTGTGTGTATGTATGTCTGTGCGTGATTATCTCGCGTTTGGCTGAACCGATTTTGATGCGGTTTTCAGCGTAGTATTTTTAGACTACGGAGAAGGTTTTAGGGATATTAACTGACTTAAAAAAGAGGCGGTTAAGAAAATTGAAGGCGGTAACCAGTTATTTTTTGTTTTTATATCTCCGTGTCTAAGTTTATCAAAATAATACTTGATTTCTGGTCGTTGGTTTAGAAATTGTTAAAACTGCCGCGTCTAACGAAGCATTATTTAGATATACGATACCTAAGGTAATTTACAGTAATAGCATACGTACATCAACAGCCAATAAGCGGCCACTGCTGACCAAAAGTCTCTTCTCACACGGAGAAGGTTTGAGCATTAATCACGCTTGTTCAATGCGGGTTGGTTCTTCTTCACAGATCATATTATTAAACCATTAACATCACATAAGTAAATATTCATCCAATAGCATGGTACCCATTCACATGATGTCGAAACCCATAAAACTTCCATACAACCAAGGTGACAGTGGTAGGGTAAGAGCACCATTAACCCACTCACCAAAAGTCCTTGAAAACTAAATTAAATAGTAGAAAAAATATTTGCATTTACATATTGCATGTTACGATGCATTTAAATATTTTAGAGTACAATCTAAATATTTTAGAGAGAGGCTCGTTGGCCTTATGTTGAGGTTATGGACTTATGGTGTAGTGTTGGGGTGATTCGATAGATTAAATTTATCGATAAACTGCCTCGTTGGTCAGTAGGTAGGTAGAAAGACTGTAGAGTAATAAGAAGTCTTAGGTTTTAATGACGTAAGACGAAGATTGACTAGATTGGATTTTTTCGATAATTTTTGCCGAAGTTTGGTTTGTTAAGCTCTGCTGATATGTATATATGGTCTGCGTCCAAAACAAAACTTTCGCACTTTTAGTGACATATTACTGGGATAGCATGGACTCATGGACGGATAGCGCCTGGTACATGCCTACAGGCTCGCACTCTATGAGACCACGGAACTCATAAGATATCTACCTCCTATCCTATCGGAAATAGTAGGCTTGATGTTATGATAATTATCGTTGACTCGATAAAGGTTATACTATGTCACTATCGAGCATATTTTACATATGTGCAATGATTACTTCATAAGTAGCAGGTGGGTATGTTGTGCAAACTATCGAAGTATTTTAACCAGCCATGAACTTAGTTTCAATGTCGTTTACGGTTTAGTAAAGTGATTAGAAGATTGTTGTTTTGTTTACAAGGTTGATAAGAATCTACATGATAATTATGTACCTTATATCTTTAGATTACCTCCTTTATAAAGACCAAATTATTTCACCATTGGATAGCTTAATTTTTAGGGAATACGATAAGCTATTTTTTATTCCTATATTTTTACAGGACTGGATCCTACTTGAGAAAAATCTTCTTAGTTTCTCGCAGGCAAATCCAGAAAAGCTAAAAAAGGCTATAGCTTCATCAAGATAACTTTTTTTGATAATTAAACATTATAATAATTGTTGCCCAATTCTACCTGGTTTGTGGATTGTCAAAAACAAATAATATATATTTTTTAATTTAACAACTCCGAAGACAAACATGTAGATACTTAATTCGCTAATCCCAAGTTGAAACGTCACATAAAAATAAAATATTTTATCGCTTTAAGCATCATAATAAATCGTATGATATTTTTATATAACAAATTGCACCAAAATGCCATCAAAGGACATCCGGTGTATTGGCTAAAATGGCGTCATCTGAGGTCAATCAACAAACGATAAAACAGGGTCACATCACTAGATTTATTAGTGTGTTAATTATTCATGAGTAAAAATTGGACAGCCGCTTAAATTGGGCAATTAAATGACTTGCCTATAGCTAGTTTATAATATTAATAATATTAAAATATTGTAATTAATGGATATTATAACATACTGCATCTTTGATGCAGCTGATCATTGATGCATTGGTGATTGAAACCAAGTTAATTTAAAACTAAGCGCTCGCAAGGACGATCGCCGACTGAAAATATATATTATAGTATAGCTTCAGTGTGTGGTAGCTAGCTATACGATAATATATAGCTCGATATATTAATAAATAGGATGATTTTCGCCTCTTAAAAAAGGTTGCTATTTTATACTGCATACTCAAATATGTATCTAATGCATACTCGAAAATGGGCTCGACTCGACATATTAATATACTTATATTATAGCCAGTTCTGTGGCGGCCTTCATGTGAGCTGGACTATCGAATTAGTCATCTGAATTAGTCGAAATCTATTTAAAAAATTAATGACTTTTAAAACAGCAATTCAATTGCAACATTTCATTTCACACACATACATACATTGCAAGTTAAATAAAAACTTGTAACGTTTTAGAAGTACCTTAAAGGTACATGTCCACAGGTCCGCATCGTACGCATCGCACGCAACGGAGTTTAGTTTGTCTTGTATAGAAACTCATACAACTGCGTCCACTGATCCGCATCGTACGGACCGCATCATCAGCAATGCCTACATGCGATGCGTACTGATGACGTCATACGGAATGCGTACGATGCGTGCGATGCGTACGATGCGGGCCTGTGGACGCTTACCTTAATTACCAAGGATTAACTGAAATAAATGCTTTGACATGTGGTACACAAACTTATAACCGCCACACTCAGTGTCCTTAAATGGTTACTTAACCCAGTCCTTAGTAATCGTTTTCGGTACAAAATCGTTACCAAGGAAAAGTTTAATTTAATCATTAAATATCTCTGAGCAAGGCAGTAAGTTATAATTTAAATAATTATATTTTTTGAACTTTTGAAATCAGGTCAAGTTAACTAAAGTCAACGACTCCGATGTTTTGTAACATATAACAAAATTTTAAGATAAAAACATATATTTTGTCCGCAATAATTTCAGGTGGGAGTGTGAAATTGCATACAGTTCAAAGATATTTATGCAACTTTTTTGTTTAATTTTAGTATTCATCTGTCTGAATTTACTTAACATAGTTAATTTATTCTGTGAAAAAAGTAAAGATAAATAGCTAATGTTCTCAATTTTGTTTAGTTTATTAATTTACGTAGATTTAGTTTTGTAATTGCTTAGAGGTTTCGAGTGCAATTACTAGACCTGCTAGGTATTTTTGTAGCTTTCAATTTGAAAGATTGAAGTGAACTGAATCGCGGTCCGCCATGTCATAGGTTGTGAGAATGAGAATGTACTATTTCTTATTCTGTGCTATTTAAGTAGCTGTACTATTTCTTATTCTGTCCTATTTCTGCGAGGCCATGGATGGTATCACTAGTCGAGCCGGCCTATTCTTGCCAAAGCATGGCTCTCCCACATAATGTTAATGTGTACTTTTGCTTACCCTTTCGGGGATAAAAAGGCATGATGTAATGTTATGAATTAACAGAGATGTAGATACTATAATTTAATATTACATCAGTTACTTATGAACTCGAAGAACCGATTATCTATCCGGGTGTCGAACTGAAGATCTTCTAGAGTTTTGAGTCAGCCAACAATGAACACAAAAACGTTTTTGTCATAATAAAATTAATTTGTCGCGCACGACAAGATTTTTTGCCACTCCATAATCGTGCTTAAACTAATGACAATAAAGGCGCAACAAATAAAACGATTTATCATTTTTTGTATTAATTATGTATAATCATAATTAACACATATGTTTCTATGTTTGTTTCATTGTCATGTTTTAAAGTCAAAAGGACTATTATTTTAATTGCAATGCTTGATGATGGTGTTGATCTCGTAATTATGACATTAACCAAATGGATGTAGGTACAATGACAGCCAAGCCTGATATTTCGCGGTAGATCCTAGGGTTTGACATTGTAATATTATTGAAATTTTTGGCATTCGCAATATACAAACATTAAACACTTTCGTATATTAGGTAGGCTCTCATTTTCCTGCGCTTCAAAGAACTAGACCACCACAGATGGGGCCCAGTAGAATTGATGCCTGATCCAGAGCTGCGGACTACCTAGCGGGTTTACCGGGGCCCTGGCTGATAGCAGATTAATGACGGGTTTTAGTCAATAAAGGTCCGACACTCCCTCTCGCCTCGCCCATGGCGGGAGAAGGAACAGTATGAACCCCCCCAAAAAAAACTGATGTGATATAACAATTTGAACAGTTCGTCGTATTAATGAGGTTACTGGAGGCTCCATTTCAAATGCCTCAATTTTCTAATTCCAAGGCTGACAATGCACTTTTCTAACTCCTTGGTGTTCCAAGTCTCCTAGGACTGTCATTTTCGTCATGCAAAGCAAAAAATAGAATGAACTAGAACACGACAATCAACAATCTATTTACATATCTGTCTGTACCTGTTTAAAATTAAGTGCATCTAACACATAATGTACACTCGAAGTACCGTACAGTTGCTTGTATACTATAGTTTGGGGATTGGGGTCAACGTCCTGTTGACAGTTAGCTAGGACACCGTGGACAGTTCAAGGGAAAGTGTGATTCGTTTTCAATACTTTTGTAGGTGAATATATTTGTTGTATTGTGTGGACGAGTGACTATTAAAAGTGATGGGTTTAATCGTGGAAAAGGCTAGTTTTTGAGTTGCCCATATATAAATGATGAGTCTAGGATTCTTTTTCTTAGCTGCGGACTACCAAGCGGGGTTACCAGGGGTCCTGTTCGAAAAGCAGGAGTAGGAACAGGGTGGTTTTTAGTCAGTAAGAGTCTGAGTCTGACACTCCGTCTCGCCTTGCCTAAGGCGAGAGAAGTCATTGATCAAGATCAAGATGCTCCGGCTCCGCTATCAGCCCTACTGGGCCATACCTGTGGTGGTCTGATGACTCTTGGAGTACGCACGAATGAAACACGTTAATATTGTCTAATACTTACATAATATTTGAAAAGTACCTAAACACTAAAATATTTACTATACAGTAACTTACATTACAACCACCGCTTTGGGCACTAAATACTACTATTTTAGACACCAATTAAGTTCATAATAAATGTTTACTTCGGCACATAATGTTATGTTACTTCAAAACTATGACGTCAAACAGCTAAACAAATACTCTCAAATTGAGATCAAAGATCGAGTACTATAATCTATAGGTACTAGCCATCTACTTGCTTCTTGCACTAGCTATTAATTGCACTTAAATTTCGAAAATTCATACGCAAAAACTGTCCCAAAAAATCACTCTATACACTAGCGAACTGTATAAAAACCGATTCAGTAGTTTTTGGAATTGTTGCGAACATACAGACTAACAGAAGTTGATGTAATCATACAAAAACATTGACATAAGTAGCAATCAGCGATTGTGACGTTAGCTGTGCCTGTAAGAAACAAATTAAAATATGCATTTGAAGTTTAAGGTATTTCCTAGTAATAAGATTAATTATCCTGCAGGCCAAATTTTTCTCCCCATTCTCAAATTCCCAATCTCTAAAACGCCAGCCACGCATTTCTAACCCTGGTCATTTTCTGGTGTTGCGGGTGTGGGCGCCACCTTACCTTCAGGTGACTTGTCTGCTCATTTGCGGTACATAAAATAGTCTGTAATGTACTAGTAAAAAAAATTGTAATATTAATCGCAAATATTTGGATTCGCAACTGGCTGAATTTCCTTTACAAAAGTATCAGAACCGACTTCTTATCAACCCACAAACAATTCTTGTCGTTTACAATCTTACCTCGACTAGTTCCGCTTAACCCAACCGTACCTATAACTTAAGAACTTAACCCACTCTATCCAATACTTAAAATGTTAAGATGCGGTCAACTAAACGAGTAAATTGGTGTAAAAACTCTATGTATCTATTTGTGCCATTTAACTATTGAAGTGATGTTGTAATTGGCAGTTTTTTAACCATACTCCACCATAGTTTGTGGGTAGCCAACCATGGAAGGAACGGGTACCATCTTAACACGCAAAGTGTTCATGTTTTATGATTTTAGATGCTCGGTAGTAGTATTACCTAATATTGAAGGCAATATATAGTATGTCAACCTCATCATCATCATCATCACAAGCCTTCAAAAGGCGCTTAACTTTTTCGGGGAGGAAGACTAGGGAGTGAGGGATTTTTACGTCATTAAAACCACCATGGTGGCCACCTTCAGCACGTAAACGGATACCGAGTCCTCTAATTAGATCTGCTCCGGAGCCCCTATGGTGCAACGCCTGTTACGGCACATCCCTATGGAGACGTGTTTCTTCCATAAACCTTACTGTTCAGTCAGAATGCCTAATGCAAGTTTGTTTTACGTTAACGCAATCGACACATTATTGATGTTCGGTACTCTGATTGGTTGCTTTAAGTTAACTAACCAATCAGAAGGCTAAACGTGGCGACGTAAGAATAAACTCGCTTTTGGAATTCAGGAGACATTCAGTGCTAAACAATGTCTTCACATGGTATCACGTGGAGTAATGGCTTCATAGGACACTACCGTAAAACAACGCTTACGTTGTTTTTCTTCGTGTAAAAGGGTTACCGGAGTGTAATTTTCTATGGTTTTTAACAATAGATATTACGATTTTTTAAACAAATTACATGCGGAAAGTTTAAAGATTACGATCGAGTTTTTTTTTACTAAGATCCGGCTATAATATCAGCCAGCTTACCCGGACACAAGCGAGTCTATAATATTGCCAATATATTATTTAAAAACTTTACTTTCGCAATGTCTTAGGAACTTATGTAAGAGTTTGTGGTTATAAAAGATATCATAATCTTTGACTACACTACTCATCCTTTATATTCATAAGCTTTGATTAATATTATGCTTTTTTCATAGAAGATGTACTACTAGATTAGTTTGTTGTTTGATATAAAGAATACAAAAAATAGTATAAAATGTGATCTACCAAATTCTATTTTATTTTTGTTTGTAACAGAAAAAATGAAAACACGCACTTAATTTTGTTATTGAATTAAAGCTGTAATTGATCATTAAATAGTAGGGTTTAAAATAAACAACTGATTAGCAAAAACCCAAAAAAGAATCCTAAAATAACTCTTTGTTAAAAATCCCCAACCGCCAATGCCCAAAACAAAAACAAACATCGATGATTTTGGCATAAAATTTCAAATTCGAACGACAAAAAATTAAAAAGCATCTATTCAAATATTATAGCGAAAATTACGGTTACCTCATTGGCTGACACAGTGTTCCCTGCAACCAGTTTGGTCGACCTACAAGACGTAACGTAACGCGTTACGTCACGGCATGCGTTAAATAGCCTATAGCGTAAACGATGTTTATGGATTAATGCTTATGTAGCCTCGGTTAGCTGTCTGGGTTAAATTTTTCTTGTGTCCTTGACTGATATTTTCTCCAGTTGTTTGAAATTAATGGTTTTTTTTTAGAGTTTTGATTTTTTGGAACTGCGGATTAGATAACCTAATGTTACCGGGGCTCAGGCTCGAAACAGGAGTTGCATCAGGGTAGTTTTTAGTCAGTAAGAGTTTGATATCCCTCTCGCCTTACTCAAGCCGGGAGAAGGAATTGGATGATTCCCCCCTCAAAAAATTAAACAAGTTTGATTCTTGTAGTATTTAACGCAGTGTTCATTTATATTACAGGCTTTTGATCTGACAAGATAACGTTATTAAACAAAATGTCGGTTAGATATTTGGTTTTTGGTAGTTTCTTTAATTTGACTTCTTACCTGTAAAAATTTACATTTGCAAAAAGGTATCCTTGTTTCAAGTTCTTCATGGTTGAAGTATCATAAGCATCTGATCTTGAGTGACCTACACATTCAGGTACTCAAAATGCTAATCGAAATATGGACCAAAACGTAGTTCACCGACAAAAATAATTTGGACAATTAATAAATAGTTTGAAGAATGCTTCCAGATATTAAAAGAAACCGCATTTTTTAATACAACAATGCATCCGTCTGCCTCATTTTAAACGAGCATGTGTGGATTCGACTTTCACTCGACAGAATTCCGGTTGCCATAGTTACCACACGATCATCTCACGCGAAATCTTTACGTTTTGCTTACTCATAACATGAGTGTCTGATTATTGTCGTGAATGATGTTTAGAAACGTAAAGACAGTTTCTACTACTTGGGCCAAATGATCAAGTAAATTGCCAGGTAGATCACAAATATCCTTTCTCATAGACACCTCTAGCTCTCATAGAGCAAGTACCTATATGGTGATATTGTAACTTCAGATCATCGTAGTGGCTGTTACCGGGGCTCCGGCTTAAAGCAGGAGAAGGAAAGGGGTGGTTTTTAGTCAGTAAGAGTCCGATACTCCCTCCCGGCTCACCTAAGGCGGGAGAAGTAATTGGATGACTTTCCCTCCTCAAAAAAAGAGATCATCGTATTGTCTCGTTGATTAAGATCGATGACAGGCGCATCTGATTATTATTGATATTGATTGTTGATATTGAGTTTTTGAATTTTGGTGATAACTTCTGTGATCTTTTGTTGAGAGGTTGCAATGATGGAAATTATTTTTAAAGAATGGTATGTGGTATTTATTGCAACCTTTATCAAAATTCTAAATGAAATTGATTCTATTAAAGTATTATTATAGCTCGTACATTTGTGGTCAAATATGACTCGCAAATCCTGGGGATTTCCAAGTCACAAAATGTCTGCCGGTTTTTTTAAGCCGTGAGCGAACAAGGGGTCCAGATTGTGCCTTGAATAACAATAGGATGGGACTCTATTAGAAGAATCTTAATCATGTACTCATCGCAGGTTTTGCTAGATACGACATTCCATGCTTTATTTTGCAGGTTTATTATCAAGTAGGTTTTTTTATGGTATAACCCGGTAAACGAGCAGACGGATCACCTGATCGGAATCAATCGCCGCCACCCATGAACTACTGAAACACCAGAGACGGTTCTTATGGGGGTTAGGAATTTAAGGGTTATTGGGGAATCGGAGTTAGGGAAGATGGGGAAGAGGGGTAATTGGGTCTCCGGTAACCTCACTCACACAACGCAAGCCGCAAGCGTTGTTTCACGTTGGTCTTCTGTGAGGTATGTAATTACCCTGATGTACGAAATATTTTCTTCATTGAATTATAATTTGCAACCTTACCTATTAGGTTGTTATGAATCCCATGTGATAGAGGTGAGCTCATGATTTTTTAGAACAATCCGAAATTAAAGAATTGTAGGTACGTGGCCCTATCCGAATCGACTCCAAAGGTTGAGGATTATACTAATACAGATTTACTACCTCAATAGAGGTATTCAATTGGTATAAACAACTTTCTTCTTTATTGCTTGTTCTCTAATCCAGGTGGGACTTAGCACTTAAAAATGTCTTCTATCTTATGTATTTATAACCCAGTAACGGCCAGTCTTCTGGGAACGTTCCCCAGTGACAGCGATGCGGACGAGTACTTCGACGCCTAACCACGCCTAACGCCTTTATTTTAGTTTTAAGTTAGTTTTTATTCCTTTTTTTTTGGTATTTTTAAGTTGTAAATAATGTGTTAGTTAATATATTTATATTATTATTTCAATAAAACCCAGTAACCAGCAGTATGTGCCTCTCGCATTACATTTCCGTAACTCGGTGTTTCCTATCACAGTTATCAATTGACTTGGATTTGTTATGAGTTATTATGATTCTTATGTAAACTTCCTTGCGAATTTACATGTGTTACAGTATCTGTAGGTTGTCTGGGATTTCTAACCGACCTGAGCGCTTACTCATGAAACTAATCTCAATGTCAATGCAAATATCAATCCAATAATTATTCAATAGCAAAACTATACAACCCCAATCGTAGCTGATAGAAGAGTGTTTAGAGTACGGAATATAAAGCCAAATTACAAGCCTGTACTGTACACGTTTCGTCATTTGACGAATTCATGCATTCGTCAAAAACGATTCGTCGCTTCGAGGAAATTTATCATTTGTAGGTCGCCTATTGTTTGTGAAAGATGCATGCTTTCGTCAAATGACGCAATGTGGACACTAGGCCTAAGGTAGTATATTTCCTATATTTTATTAATTCCCTTAGCATAATGTCTTTATACGTTTATTATAAATAGAAGGGCTTACATCAGATGGTACTTATATCTAACATTGTTGTGACAGATGAACAATAGGAGGAAATACTTTAAGATGACTCATTTCATTAGGGATTTAATTACTGATGATATCTTTGTAATCAGGGCTTATGGTTGCGTAACTAACCTTTTATGTTCTGATTACGACCTGATACTAAGAGATTTACATCATCAGCCTATAAGTGGCCACTGCTGACCAAAGCCTCTTCTCACATGAAGAAGGTTTGAGCATTAATCACCACGTTTGCTCAATGCGGGTTGTCGATTTCAAAAAGGTTTGTTAGGACCAGGTTTCCTCACAATGTTTTCCTTCACCGTTGGTCAGTGGTGTCTAAATAATCTCAGAAAGCACATATAACTCTGAAAAAGTCAAATTGGTACTTGCCGTTGGTAGGTTTTGAGCCCTCAGTCTCATGCATAAGAAGCGGGCGTACGTATTAAGAGATTAAAATATAAGCCCAAATTGAAGCAGTGATACTGTTATAGAACTTAAATAAGGAGTAAACCTTAACGTAAATTGTACGAGAATGCGTTTATAATTCGTCTAATCTCAAGCTACGATCGGGACTCATAATAATCGTGGGCAACGTACGTTTCAATATTTTATAATCGTCCTCTAAAGTAGTGTTAATTGTAATTTGGAATGACTAATTGTAATCTAATGCGTTGCAGTTGCATTTACCGCTACTCATCAAACAAAGCAATAAAACAAATTAAAAATAAATAAATGATCATCTAATTAGGTTTGCAAATACGTGCGATAAATTAAACAATTATGCAAACTATTGTTTCAATGGAACAATTGAATTGTCTCTCATCATGTTTACGGAGCAAAAATAATTGTTTTATCCATGTTTTGTCATCAATCATCATACTCAACATCATAATTCTTGAACAATTGGCTAAGATTATAATATAACAAAACATGTTTTTTATTCCATGAAAAATAGGGGAAGTTACATGTATGTTAATTTTACTGAAGTCGAGTCGATTATATTTATAAACAACTCATAAGGGTATAACTACGTCACTCTTTCTCACTCTGTACTTAAAGATGTGATGACCAAAAGAATAGAAGTACAAATAAATGCTACTTGTCTACTATTCTGTATGGTTGGTGCGGTGGCTGCCCAACCGGCTACCAAGCATCGGCTTCTTTTCTCGCACGGAGCAACTCTTTGTGTGATCCATAAATTGTTGTTAAGGGCCTGGGTGTCCGTGAATTTGTGTGTTTATAAAAAAACACCCACGACACTGGACAAAATCGTAATGTGGGTCAGCATATCTTTGAAACTAAATAACCATAATATAGGTATATATTTTGTAACACTCGTATTTACCTTTTTCATTTATTCTTTTAATTAACAAGCATTAAAAATTACAAGGAATTGCTAATTACGAATTCATGAAAGAACAAATAGGAGAACTATAAACAAACATTAATAAAAAAATACCATCGACATAAAAACACATCAGTCAATTAGATTTATCATTTGTAGCCTAATGAAGAAGATAAATAGTCCTTCGAGAATTTAACTTTAAACCTTGATAATAAAGTTGATAATTGAATAAATACATATTGTCAGGTACTGCTAGTATTTTATTTGTACACATTATACAGTTGCATTGAATCGTCATAAAATTTCAAGTTTCCTTGTGCGAACTGCTAGGGAGTGGAATTATTTGCCGGAGTCTGTGTTTCCTGATGGGTAGGTATAACCTGGGTGTCTTCAAAGCCCGAGTGAATAGGTTGCTTATGGGCAGACGTGCTCCATCGACGACCGCATCATCGCAATTGGGACTCCGGTAACCTCACTCACACAACGAAATACAGCGCAAGCGTTGTTTCACGTCGGTTTATCACCCCGACCCATTCGTGTCAAAGCATGGCTCTCCCACACGTACCTTTGGAAACTAGCTTACAAACTGCTATCCATTCGTTCCAGGAAAGGAATAAGCAACGAACTTTACGAAAGAAGATTTATTTTTTTGTACAGGTGGCAAACGAGCAGACGAGTCACCTGATGGTAAGCGATCAGCGCCGCCCATGGACACCCGCAACACCAGAGGAGACACAGGTGCGTTGCCGGTCTTTTAAAAAGGAGTATGCTCTTTTCTTGAAGGTTTGAAGGTCGTATCGTTTCGGAAATACCACCGACGACAGCTACTACAGTCCATATTCTAAAACTAAGAAATTACGCTATTTACAGTTGCTGAAGAAGTAATGTATGATAACAAGCCAGGATGACGGTGAATTGACAAAATTGAGACAGAGGGAAGTCGGGCAGAAGTTGACAAAACATTTACAACAAGCAAAAAGCCAAGTACTCATTAAAACTCATCACTTAATACTCAGTAAATTAGTTCAGTGTTACCATGTGCAAGAAAATAACATTATGGCAACATTAGCACTGTTTTTCCGTTTCCTATACATTTTGCTTGGTGCAGATGATTTCCGCCTGGTGTGGAGAAAGTTGTATCATTTTGTCTAGGATGATCTAGATTCTAGGCAGACAGACTACAATGATTCTTGTTTGTGTCTAGTCTAGACTTTTCTATGGCTTTGAAGCCAGATTTTTGTCTTCATATTAGGCATATACGGTAAATATTGAGACACGGTGTGCAGGTGATTTAGTCGAACTAAAGATTTTTCATGGGTCTGGAGGCAAATGAGCCTGAGACGTAGGTACATAGTGATGGTAAGTGGACCCATGATCACCAGCAACACTAGTGCTGTTACAACTGTACCCTGCCTTGGAGGGTTTGCTCCATCACTCGAAGAAGTATGAGAGGGAGTCACCTTTTCTGAGTGTGTTTTACGCTACCAGTTAACTATTACTTAGCAAGAAGAGCTTTTGGGTTTGATTGTCAGGTTTTGACAAGTAGGTTTTATTAGGATTTTTATAAGTAAGATGAAGGCTGGAATTTTTACCACTGGAATCCGACTTAAAGGGCTACGAACTTAACAGGTTACCGCACTCCGGATTAAATCAGGAGAAGGAACAGGGTGGTTTTTAGTTAGTAAGAGTCTGACACTCCCTCTCACCCAAGGTGGGAGAAGTCATTGGATGATTTTCTTCCATCAAAAAAGGGCTTTACGTACTTAATACATAATTGTAAAACTAAATCATCATAAATCATTGTTCTACCCTACACTACAACGTCACTTCATTAATAATTTTGCAAAGCGAAAACAAACAATGAATGCACTGAACGTCCTACAAACGTGATATCAATCATTAATTACTACGGACGCGTTGTAATTAATATTTTGAAGAACAAACATACAAAGATGTGGTGGCTATGCCAAGCAGGAAGGTTTGTATGTCCTTTTATTGAGTACTGATGGAAATATTTAATTTACTACCTTGTAGGGCTTTTGATAAGTGTTTTAGTCAGTTCATATTTTTTTTTACAGAACTTTGCCTCTCTCTGGCGTTTTGTCCTATGTCGTGGGTGCGTTTACAAACATACAAATTCAGAAGGTTCAGAATACTTATAACACTCAGACCCGAAACAACAATTTGTGGATCACACAAACAGTTGCACCATGCGGAAATCGAACCCGCTACACGTTGCATGGCAGCCAGTTTGCCTAGCTACTGCGTCAACCGTGTAGTCAATTTAGTTTGTACGTCTCCGGTTTGATGAGGTAGCTCGACTATTTTCGATCTATGACAGGGCCCATAATTAAGAAGAGTGTGAATGTGACGCGCACAATTACTTTATTTTTATGGTAAAATGCTATTAAGATTAGTTTTCAACTCTCTTCTTAACTTTTTAATGATAATTTGGGATTATAAAGAGTTTAATTTCAGTATCAATAATAATCTAATTAAAACTGGAACCAAACACCAATCCTCATGTTTAGCAGTTGCCCTTGTAACTACTTAGATTTAAAGTAACCAGTTAATCTGATATCGAAACCTAACTTCGTATGCGTGACAAACATACAGACATACATGAGACTTCCTTTACGAAACTGTAGACAGATGTGTGGAGAAGATACCACTTGAGTGGAATAATAAACAGATCAACAGTTGAATTTGTTTCGTATTAGATGAAAATTCGGTTCTGGTAAATTTTATAGACCAAATAAATTAATATGAGATAAATGATTAAAAACACTTGGGAGCCGGGTCCCACTTAATTCCCGGGTCGGGCAAAGTATTGCTGGTCTTTTTTCGGTTTTTTGAATACGTGTCCAGTATATGGCAATAGGCTCACTCCCTATTACATACTTATATTACGGTACTTTACACACAAATGGTGAAAAGTGGGTGTACAAAGTGGCATTACGTGTCGTAATATGCCTTCCCTATCGGGGATAAAATGTGTGACGTTGCTGTGTCCATACGAATTTGAAAATCATCATCACCATCAGAACATCAAATCCTCAACAGAAACATTCACGCAAGGTCATCACCAGCCGCTTGTTCCATGAACCAAAACCTAGCTATAACCCCAGTTAACATTCAAATACAACTTGTCTATGCATGCCACGAGCATGGAAGTGTCATTAAACCGTTTGATGCTCACAAAAATGTTACACACGGTATTCTACGACCAGTGAAATTAACCTTGGTTTAAAGAATGCTGATCACGTCGTACGGTGTAACCCGCCCTTGAGCCAACTAAAGTGCGGATATATATGTGCGCGGTTCGATTCTTGTGCAAAGCCATTTGTGATGATGTGCTAACTGAGAGTAAGATTGTTTGAGTAGCGATATGATGTTGTGTTTTGGTGGTTGGCTTGCAGTGGTTGCAATGGTGATGTGTTCATCAGTAGAAGCAAATGGGCTGATAATGTATACCGACTCTTGTTTCCCAAAAAAATAATTTAGGTACTTGTACTATAGGTGACTGCACGAATGGCACAGTGGTTGGGCACCGGCTGCCGCGTAACGTGTCGCGGGTTCGATTCCCGTACGGAACAACTCTTTGTGTGATCCAAAAAATGTTGTTTTGGGTCTGGGAATCATGTGCATAGTGCATGTGAACTTGTATGTGAGTAAACGCACCCACGACACAGGAGAAAATCCTAGTGCAGGGCAACGGCTAAAAAAGGTATGGTTCATTTAAAAGTTTGCAGAAAATGCTGGCTGCAAGTCGCTATACTATTAATATCATTGACATTTCTCTACTGTTGACTAAAAGCCAATCTCGTGTTAACAAACTATTCAAAAGTGCAATGCAGTGTCAATTTTTTAATAAATGTTTTGACTTTGACCTAGTCAAAACAAAGCGATAATATTTCTATTTATAGTTTATATGTATATCGTTATTGAAATGCACGAGTTTATCAAATAATTAATTATTGCAATTTTACGATAGTACGAGTAGTATAATGCACTGGAACAATTTCTTGATAAAACGTAAGGTGTACGACCAGATAAATGTTTCAGGAACCAAAAATATATGTATAAAAACAAACAATATACATTATATTTTTATCTGAAGAAGCCAGAGAGGAGAGAGAGAGCTAGAAGGTTAATTGAATAAAAAAATTGTTGATTGAATTTAAAAATACGTATTTTATCACCTGGTAATATCTGAATAGGGAAAAAGCGGGTAGGGGAAGGTAGGGTAATTGAGAACGGCGGGTAATTGGGAACACGTTGATAAGTCCCACTTCCCCTTCCCGTATCCCGTCTCGCGGCTATTCGAGGTATGCTTCCCCGCCCCTAAGTGCGCAAGCGACAGTGGGAGCTGGAGGATGCACGCATCTTGACACGGTGAGTCAAAATGTTTTTATTGCATTTTTGTTATAAATTTTGTGTTTTCATACATTAGATGCAAATGTCATATTTGTGAGTACAATGACACCATATTTCGTAAGTTTATTTCATGGATAATCAGTTTTAAAATTTTACGTGTTATAGGATTCACTGAAAACGCTATCGAAGGTCGCGACCATTTTTATTCAAATTGTCGACTGCGGGTAATTAGGAACGGTGGGTGGCGGGTAATTGGGAACGAACAAATTTACAATTTGTTTTTATATTTTTATTACAATACATTTTTTTTAGATGAGGCGAGACGTTGATGCAGCCAGACTGAACCAGACACCACCAGTTCAAATATCAGATTCACATGACCACGATAAAGCTTTGGGCACATGTGCAATGCACTTCCAGAGAGACCAGCAAAGGTTACGTGTGTGATATGTGTCGCGAAAATATTTTTTAGTTATTTATAACTGTTCTCTGTGCCATTTTTAACAACCCCATTTCTAATTACCATTTCTAAATACTGTTTTCATTTGCTCCACGGGCTGATCTCAATTACCCCATAGGGTGTCGGGTAAATAGGAACGGCAATGTTTTTTATTTTTGCTAATATTTCTAATAAAAAGTTGATTATTAAAAAATATTTTTTCTGTTCTAAGCAGACAGATAAATAATGTTTAAGTTTTAATAAAAGTTGATTCCTTTTTTAAAAGAAAATACTGTTTTTTTTGCCTTTAAAGTTAAGTGTTCCCAATTCCCCCACTTTCCCCTACTATATACTGGAGAATTTATTTTATTCATTATTTATGGAATTATTAGCTTTTGCCAGCGGCTTGGCCTGCATTCCTGTAGGATTAAAACATGGCATATGTTTTTCCATACTGTAACCTATCTCTACTCCAAATTTCATTCGATCCCTTCAGCGGTTTTGACATAAATGAGTAACAAACAAACTAACAAACTTTGGCTTTCATATGTAATATTAGGATGATGGGTTTTCATACCATGACAAAGTTACGCAATATAAAGTGCTAAAAAATTCCATTGATATAGGTAAGTGTAAGATCAGATTGAATAATGGAAACAATGGACAATGCTATTAACGGATACTAAACATAATTAGCGATTTAACGCGAATTCCTTGTTGTATTCACATAATGGGTTTTATAAAGGAATATTTTTTTTGTGGTTAAACATCTAAATAATGTTTTAAATGGCTATGTGGATATTGTTATAAATTTTGTGGGACATACCAAAATAATTATTATTGTTATCGGATTACTCACGTTACTGTTTCAAGAAGAACTTTACTACTAGTTGCTAGCCATTAGAACTAAAGTATATAAGCCGATAACATAAATAATTAATTATGTAGATATTGTCATATTTTTTAATTAAACGTGCCCCTTACTAGCGTTTTCACCTGTGTGGGTGCCGTTTACAAACAAACAATTTCACACACACATGATAAGAGACAAAGAGTTGTTCCGTGCGGTATTCGAACCGGCGACACGTTGCGCGGCTGCCGGTTTAGTTTAGTCAGTAAGACACTCCAACTCGCCTTGCCCAAGGCGGGAGAAGTGAGTGAAGTGAGATAATTTTCCCCCCATAAAAAAAGCAAAACATGTAGCTGATGTATTAAGGAGTAACTTCTGCCACTTTTATTTTAGAAACAAAAAAATAGATACCCAAATTGTTAGAAGTAATTCTTCAGAACTCATTATAATATTATAGTTTCACTTTGACCCTAATACTTTCTGAAGCTGAAATGTTTGCGAAGAAAGTTTTTCCCAGGCAATCATAGAAAGTATAAACATAAGTAGGTACTAAGAATAATTTTGGTACATTACTAAAACAACAATTTTAGTAATTTTAACAAACGTTCATAATTTTAACTTTCACGCGTCACGAAGAGCTTAGGTTTTAAAGAAATAAAGTAACACAACGAACGTAAGATCACACGTTGACGTTTCATTTATTAAAGGGCACATTTATTAAGTATGGAAGAGCCTACAAAACGCGGGCAATGCACTTGTGACGCCTCTGGTGTTTCGGGTATCCATGGGCGGCGGCGATTGCTTACCATCAGGTGATCCGCCTGCTCGGTCACTGGCTTATATCATAAAAGAATAACACGGTAAGGTAACTAACATCATCCTCTTTTCAGCCACAAGAGGTCCGCTAGTCACACTATTATTATAGTTTGTTTGTGTGGGAGACTATAGAACGGACTATAGACTTGAAACTATAGAACGGACAGGGTATGAGACACAGATCGACGGAGTATGAGCAGACTTGGGTGGTAGGATACTTTTTATTTAATGGGAACGCGAGCGAAACTGCTCGCAGACACTAGTCTACTACCAAACTCGGATTTGTTAGATGCTTACTGGATTTCTTTCTAAGTCTACATTATTTGTCTATTTATTATAAGAACATTGCCCGATTAAATCTTAACCAAACCTTGAGTTTGATAATCTCACTAGAAACCCCTAGGTCAGCGAGATAATCAAACTGGCCATTCTAATATTTCTAGATTATTATTGATATTAATTTCTTAGTACTATTTTATATTTATTAGCTTAACCTTTCAGTTTCAACCTTCAGAAACACTAAATGTCTAAGTTCTAACTTCCTATAATTTTTTAACCGACTTCAAAAAATGGAGGTTCTTAGTTTTACCTGTATGTGTATTTGTGCGTGATTATCTCGCGTTTGGTTGAAACGATTTTGATGCGGTTTTCAACATAGTATTTTTAGTACAGCACATGCAGAAAATACCAGTGCCCACACTAGTCTTTTATCCTGTGTATTAGGTACCATTTTTTTAAGCAATAGCAATAACTTTGTTCGACAGACGTGGGCGAAGTAGAGACGGATAGATAACTAAAGTAGGGTCAAAATACTTTTTATTACTCTTTAACCCAGTGAACAACAGTTAATACAACAATAATCTAAATATAAATAAAACCCTTAATTGATAGTAGATTTTGATATTTTTATAATAACTATCGTGACACATACTATATTAAAAATCACGGTTTACTTACGTAAATTAATAGAGAATAACTCTAATAGTTTCGAGTCACAGAGGGACTCTTCACCATGAGTAACGTGCGCAGACGCACAGACTAACTAAAAATCAGAGTTGTTATTTACCAACTACCGATCTCAGAGACATTTAATGATTACTTAAACTATTCCTTAGTAACGATTTTGTATCGAAAGCAATCGCTAAGGACTTGGTTAAGTAACCATTAAATGACTCTGAGTATGGCGGTTAGTAGGTAGATTTTGAATTAGATGAAGTATTTAACATAGAACCTGCGATTTCGTTACTCAGTTGCAATGATTAAAGCATCCGTCTCTTTTTTGCGAATTGGCCAATTAAGTACAAGCAATTATGAAATCAAGTACCGTATTTACATTTAAGATATTTATTTGCGAAAGTTATTTTTTTATAATAATAGAAAGTGCTATGCAGTCTGTAGAAAGTACTTATAGACACGATGAATACTTTTTATTATTTAATGCAGGTGTGGATAATGTGAAAATAATTTCATAGGGGACAGTGGGGTGGTTATGAATATAGAGCAAATAATAATATTTATTTAGTAGGTAAATTAAAGGGACCAGTCAAACAAGCAATGTAATACTTGGTATATAATTATAATGATATACATAATAAATATGTTTTATGTAAATCATTATCATCCCTCATCCAAGGCGGAAGAATTCATTGGATGATTTTGATAAAAATATTTAAATCTTTGTTTTTAAGTAACATCATTTAAACACTTAATGATTGTAATACAAAAAAAAAAATCATATATATTTTATAACACCAAACGAAGCTGTTTCAATTCGTTTGAGAATTTTATTGACGGTGTTATTAGTTTTTATATTATCGACTAACTCACGTAACTGTTTGACGAGGAACTCTACTAGTTTCAAGCCATGCTAGAGGCTCATATTCATGAGCAGCATTCCGCGACACACGACGCGGCGATTGTCGCGCTACTACAGTGTTATTAGTTAAGTAAGATTACTTCAGTTCGATTCTCGATTCGGGTCGGATATTATGATATTAGACTTTTTAACTTTTTAATCTCATTAGTTCTTGTATCAGTCTGTGTAATTGTAACCGCTGTTTGGTAATAGGGTTAGTCTCAATTGCAACAATGGATAACAGGCGTGTAAACCATTAGACGCGTTGTTTGATAACATTCGATTCTGATTACAAATCGAGTGGATTTTTAAGAAAACTGTACTGTAGTAACTGTTGGTTTGAAACATCTGTTCTTTTAACCGACTTTAAAAAAAAAAGAATAAGGTTCTCACATGTATGTATGTATATACTATATATGAGATATGTATATACTATATATACATACATATGAGAAACTCATTCGAAAAAACATATGTTTTTCCGTGATAATCTCACGATTGGCTAAATAGATTTCGATGCGGTTTTTCAAAAAAGTGTTTATTTAAACATAGGAGCAGGTTTTACAGGGTATACAAGTATTAACCGATTTCAAAAAAGGAGGTTGATGTTTGCTTTTTTTAATGTAACTAGTTTTTTGAAAATTATTCAAGTAAAATAAACAGTTTTTTTAAGTCGTACGTAAGTGTGTTAGCAATAAAAAAATATTTTACGATAGGTAGTGCTGTTACTGCACAGATAAGAAATTGCTTGTATGCAAAATAAAAATCTATGTCACATTTTGTGTGAGTCAGTCGCGGTCAGCAATGTAATTCGTTGCAAAAACAATGTTAAATAAAAAAGTAGGTAAAAGCGTTTAAGACAATCAATTTGAAATAGATTATAATAATATAGAAATTATATTTGTTCTAATAATTGTTTCCGTAAAGCTTATTTAATTCATTATTCAAGGAGGCAAAGTTTCATAACTATTTTGCAAGATTAAGTGTGATTATTTTTTTAATTATCTGTGCAATCATTTGAGATTATTCTCTATATGCTTTGTAATCATTCAAATTAATTTAAACGGAGCTAAAATTATGTCATATAAATAGCGTATGTTATAATATACGTCTTAAAAGCTAAAGTATCACATAAAAAATAATAATATTACATAAAAAAAAATGAGAACACTAAAACACAACTCACCGAAAATGTAACAACGTTTCACCTCCTTTTACTTTCGTATAACACACTCACACAAAAAATCTATTAAAATCAACACGTTTAATCAAATTTTTAATACAAGAAACACACGATAGAAATCAGAAATAATAATCTAAAAATAAAATGGCGACGTGAAAAATATTTACGAAAAACGGCGCGCGAATTGACAGCGATTCGAAAAAGGAACGCGGTGTTTTATTTTTTAAAACGTCGCGCGAGAACCGAGACCGAGTACGCACTGCCAGGCAGTCAGCAGATCGCTCTCTCCGCACCGAATGTAGTGTCATGAACGGTAAGAGGGGACATGTTTAGTTTAAAAAAAATATAGGCTTATTATAATAATACTGTCATGTTTACTAATAAGACGCCATTGAATAATGGCTGACAAGAAATATATTATCGTATCTGATTATTTGGTAGAGCGATAAATGCGTGGATGCAATATTTATATGAATTGATTCTTGATAAATTTCATTTTGTACACTTTTGCCCTTGCACTATTCTATTGGCAACAGCGATATCTAGTTTTGATAAGAGTTCATGAAGATAAATGCTTTGACTTTGACTTAGATTAAAATCAAAGACAAAAATAATAAATTAAGAAACACAAGATATTTCAAATTGATATGATTATTAATTACTAAAGAGTATGATTAGTAAGATTTCAAAGAAAAACAATGTTTGTAAGATGTTTACGTTTCTCCTCCTAAAAAATTAAGGGGGGGGGGCACATATTAAAATGAAATGTAATGTAAATAGAGACTTCATTTTCACAAGTTATTACAGGAGTATTACAGGAGTGAGAAAAATCATCCAATGTCTTCTCCAGCCTTGGGCAAGGCGAGAGGGAGTGTCAGACTCTTACTGCCTAAAAATCTCCCCGCTCCTACTCCTGGTTTTTGACCCGGAGCCCGATCGAGCTCACTTTGATCTTCCAAATTGAAAGGTACATAATAGCCTAGCTACTGTTCACAATTATCAATATTTTTATTGTCCAAACTCAAGACTTCTTATTCAGGCGCTTGACAAAGTTGTGAACTTAAAATTTTATAATAAACAGTATTACTTTGACTACTTGTAAATCTGACAGACATAGCCACGTCTATTCTATCATAGCTCTGTATTGACAACGAAAGTGACGTCATGAGAAATAAGACACCTTTCTCTGCGCAAGAGTGCGCGCGTACCAACTTAGGGAATGCAATAAACTATTTATTGTTACGTTTTTATGACACACTAAAGGTCTTTTACCTTGAGTGACCTACTTTACATCTGTGTTACAGTTCGCGCAATTGTGCGCAAGATTTGTCGGTCGATTTTTACGTTGATTTTTTTTGCACACTTTCAATAAAGATGCTTGGAGTCTGAGATGGAGTATTCTTCTTTTGATAATAAGGCTTTTATACATAAGAAAACTACCTAGTTAAATTATTATGTTTGCAGGAATGGGCCGGTATGACCGCAGTGATACCAGAAATACCGGCCTCGCCTCGCAGAAAACCGACGTGGAACAACCCTTGCGTTGTGTTGCGTTGTTTGAGTTACCAAAGACCCAATTATCCCCTTCCCAATCTTAGTAATCCCCGATGCGAACCCTTGATTTAGCAGAGCTCCCTAAAGGCTGGCAACGCACTTGTAACGGCGTTATCCATAAGCGGCAGCGATTGCTTACCATCAGATGATCTGTCTGCTCGTTTATCGGCTTATATCATAAAAAATGTGGCCAACTTAGCCCGTTTGCCCTAACGTGAAATCAAAAATTTCCTTCTTGCACGAATATTCTAGAACTTTTGTTAAAACTTTCATTCCAAAAATGGAAGTATACAAGTGAAGGTCTAGTCACTGCACTTGGTTTAAATAATTTAATTACTAGCTGCCCGCGGCTTTGCTGACGTGGATTTCGGACTTTGTGACTAATAAATGTAGCCTATAATATTACACTCATCAGCTACCTGCGAGTCTTGTCAAGATCTATCCAGCAATTTCGTTCGCGCTCTCGTTTTTTAAACGTCAGCAAACTCGTACTAAGGGTACTGAAATAAATATTCATTGGGAGCAATAAAAATTTCTCAGTAGTAGCAAGAAGATTGGAATTGTGCCCAGCTCAAGATTTATTTATTGACGTATTGCAGCTGATTATTACTCCCTCAGTGCAGTCCCTTAGTCGACTCTTACAACTTAACTTATTACAACTACAACACCTATGGCATTATATCCTTCCCCAAAGGCTTCCAGATCCAGGTCGGTTGGTAACAACCTACATCTAGCAGCTTATTGCGACCTTAGTCAGGTCGTCAGACTACCTTGTAGGAGAGTGGACGACCTGCACGAAAATAATTATGAAAAGACAAATCATGTAATTGGTAAAATTAAAGAAGTTAATGAGTTTAAACATTGACTCCGGCTTTCGATTTTAACTACTAAATGTCCGCAACTTCACTCGCGTGGATTACAGACTTTATGAGTAGTAAAAGTACATAGCCTTAATTACTCCTTGGTAGGTATATTTATCTACATGATAACAAAAGTCCTGTTAAAATCGGTTCAGCCATTTCAGAAATTAGCCAGAACAAACAGACAGACAGACAACATTTTTATTTTGGCGTATGTATCATATGTATATTCAGATTATTTCAATGTTACAAACAGACACTCCAATTTTATTTATCAGTCTAGATTTAGGAAATACCAACTGGCAAAACAATGTTAAATCTCAATAAGACCTTTTGTCTACCTTAAACAGCAAAAACTGTATCTGTGGGTGACATTTCGTAAAAATATCAAAAGTCAATTTTGTCACCAGACGAGATAGGTATTACCAAAGAGTATAATAAGTATAGGTATTACGAAATCATGTACCCACTAAAGTACATAGTTCCAAGTTATTTTTCAAAATATACATACGATACCTGAAAATGTAAAGAACTACCGCCCTATTTCTATATTATCATGTTTTTCAAAGATCTTTGAGTCTCTTGTTTGTCCAATCATTACTCGTCACATAGATAAAATTATCTCACCAAGTCAACATGGCTTTAAAGCTGGTCGTAGCGTTGAGACAAACCTTGTCGAGTTTGTCTCTGATGTGACGTTAGCTCTTGACAATCGCTTGGAGGTGGATGCCGTCTACACGGACTTTAGCAGCGCATTCGACAGGATTGACCATTCGCTGTTACTCTCTAAGTTAGAATATAATGGTGTGACTGGTCAACTTTTGGACTGGTTTGCATCTTATTTATCGCGTAGATCACAGATTCTTGTTGTTAATGGCTATGAATCCTACCCATACTATGCTGACTCAGGAGTTCCCCAAGGTTCCCATCTTGCTCCAGTCCTGTTTATACTTTTTATTAATGATATCACTGACCAAATCCATCACTGTAAATGCCTGCTATTTGCCGACGATCTCAAAATCTACAGAACCATAACTTCGCATAATGACGCTGCCTTAATTCAGGAGGATTTGGATAGAATAGAACAGTGGTGTAACCTGAATCACATGAAACTCAACGTACAAAAATGTAGCCATATACGATTTACAAGGAAAAAACAATCTAATAGTATTTCATATAATATAAGGGGACTTTTATTGGAAACTGTAGATGAGGTTCGTGATCTTGGCGTCATCATGGACACTAAAGTTAACTTCAGAAGCCATATCGATAGCATTGTTACAAAGTCGGCACGGCTTCTGGGTTTTCTTAAGAGGAGCACCAGAGGGTTTAGGCTGGTGAGAACAAAGATTGTTTTATATAACGCTTTAGTTCGTAGCCACCTAGAGTTTGCCAGTGTAGTATGGAACCCGCACTACGCAGTACATTCACAAAGAATAGAAAGCGTCCAAAGAGCCTTCACAAAGCATTTAGCATGGACCTTCGGTGATATATCTCCCCGGTGTCCATATGAACAACGTCTTCAATGTTATGGTATGGATACTCTGCGCAACCGTCGACTGACGCAAGATCTTATGTTCTTTTATAAATTGGTAAATAACAAATTGGACTGTGGCAAACTAATTGAACAAATAGGTCTAAGGGTGCCTCATAAGTTGCCCAGATATCCCATAACACATCTGTTCCATAGTCGAGTATCTAATACGAACTTAGGTGTAAATTCACCTCTCAATAGGCTCGTTCGTGAGATTAACTCCTTGACGAAATCCGCCCCAGATGTAGACGTATATCATGACTCTATGAAAGTTTTTAAGGCCCAGGTCCTTGAATCCCGGAGGTCGCAGCTCACAACTTAGTTCACAATAAAATTTTACTGTATTAGTAATTACGCTAAATTAAACTTTGTAATGTTAATGTTAGGTGATTGATCTCATTTCATTTTTTTTTTCTCTTATTGTTTATTGTATTAAGTTTATTTTTTTTAATTTTGTTATTGTGATTTAAAGTAGTTTATTTCTAAAAATAATTCATATTCTCTTAGTTTTAAGTTATCACTTAATATTAAATGTTGGTTAACCTATAATTGGCGACTGTATAAGACCAAAACTGATATGTATTTATTACTGTACTTAATATTATGTATACAGAAGCTGTTGGTAAACCTTTATTAATAAATAAATAAATAAATAAATAAATAAATAAATAAATAAATAAATACCTATGTACAAACATGTTATATAGGTGTAGCATGCAGCTAGGTGGAGTGACCATATCCGCAATGTGGCTGGTAGTGGTTGGATGCGTAGAGCTGAAGATCGAGCTCAGTAGCGTGCCATTGGAGAGGCCTATGTCCAGCAGTGGACGAGAACAGGCTGATGATGATGATGATGATGATGAAGTAGGTAGACCGTCATTGACATTTCAGAGACGAGTGGTGCTAAAAGTCGTTTACAAAATTTTTATTATTTGAAAATATGTACGCGGCTTGCCCCAGCGGCCATCAATTCTCCGCGCTATGTGCCGTACCCACTGCTACTTTGGCTTGCTAATCCGCTGGGCAACATCAGCGACTTTTGTTAGTTAATCCTAAATTAGACAGTTTTGAAACGTCAAATTGAATTGTCCGTCAGTCTGTCCGCCAGTGAAGCTAAGCGCTTGGTCCAAAGTGTTGCTTCGAATGGAAAAAAACGAGCAAGAAGACTGAACGGATAAAGACTCCGAGACAAAGCTTTCAACCAGCCTATCTGGAAGTCATTGGAGGAGGCCTATGTTCAGCAGTGGACGTCTTGTAGCTGATAATGATGATGATGAAAATATGTAAAACCGTTGTAAATGGTGGTATAATAAATAAAAAAATATACAGAGCCTTGGAGGTCTATCTCATTTATATACTTTACTATTACTATGTTATTTCAGTATGACAAAAGGCATATTGTGACGAGTACCTATGAGTAGTAAACTTTTTTTTCTTAATCATAATTGATGATTTGATGTCATATTAGGTTTGTGACAAATGTTAATGAATTACTACGGTAGGTACTACTTTAGTCGTTAGTTTTTTTATGAGACCATGGAGTTTAAGTGCTTTGCTCCCCAAGCGCTTTTGGTCCCATCAGATTCGAGCAAGTTTTCTTTTATGATATAGCGGTTTTTTTATGGTGTAAGCCGGTAAACGAGCAGACGGATCACCTGATGGTAAGCAATGGCCACCGCCCCTGACTCCCAAAACATCAGAGGCGTTACAAGTGCATTGCCGGCCGTTTGGGGGTTAGGAATTTAAAGGTTGTTGGGGAGTCGGGGATTGGATTGAAAGGGGGGTAATTTATTAAGCCTCCGATAACCTCTCTGGCGTTGTTTTATATCGGTTTTCCGTGAGCCCGAGGTTTCACTCCGGTCGAGCCGGCCCATTCGTATCGAAGCATGGCTCTTCCACACTTATTTTTTTTTTTAGTCATAGTCTGAAGATAAGGACCTACCAGAATTTCAGGCTAGGTCGCATATACTGTCTGTTTGTTTATCAGTTTAAATTTTTTTAAGAGTTAAGAAATATTCAATCCACAGCTTCAAACTATCTTATTTTGAAATCATAAAAAAATACAACAAAACGTCGGTTGACTTTACTGAAGAAAGACGGTTAGAAAAAACATGATAAGGATTAAAATGAACTTTAATTTCGAAAGTCTGTGTTTCTCATTATTGTTTGTTTCTTATTTAACACTGACCTTAGATATAAAAGTTATTTTGACCATTTCAGTGTTCCTTTTTAACCAATTTTTTTTCATTGAAATCGGCTATTTTATTTTAGTTTGAAGCTTTATATTTTATTTTAATTATGTTTAAAGCAGACCATATAACCATGACCATGCATATAAATGATTGAGGAATATTGGTGTTGTTTCTGGTTTAACCAGCTTCAAAGCAAGAACATAATAGTGACACCACGAAACAAACAGTCAGTATTTTTTTTTAGGTAATGTTGGTTTTTACGAGGTGCATACGCAGATATTGTTATTCGTAATGTCGTTCACATTTTCGCATATGTTTTATAAGTAGATATACAACGTGTAACAAAAAGGGGGTATACATATCAATTGCACGGCTTCTAGATAACATAACAAACGATACGGTAAGGGTTTTTTAAACTCATGTTTTCATGGTACCAAGTTATGAATTTTTCAAATCGCGCCGCCGCGTGATTCAAAATTAGGTAGACAGGTACTAGGCGATTCAATTGACAGAATAAATGTTTCGTAATATTAGCGAGTGATCCCTGTAGTGTTGTGACACGTTTGTATGATTTAAAATGATGAACCATGCGATACCGAGTACTACCGAGAAAAAATTTTTTTAAACGTATTTTAAGCTGAAACTTCGTGTGGAGACTCTATTCAAGGTGTATTCATCAGGGCTTCTTGATGTATATGGGTATTTTGTTACACGTTGTATATTATGTAGTTTACCAAGGAAATTCCCTAGCAGCTCGTTAAATCGATAAGGTCACATGTCTGTCTAACTGGACAAACTAGGGTTTTATTAATTAAACTAAATTAATTTATTATTATTTATATTTATAAATAGATCGGTTTAACTAGCTATACATTATTATTACTTATAATAAAAAACTAAACGATATAGGTATAGTATCAGTGGAAACGGTCACATAGTTTCACAGCTTAGCTATTACATTTTCATAATATCATAGCTACATAGCACATCTCTGGTGGAAAAGCACTCTAAATCCTAGGAAAGGCCTCAACCAATATAATATGTACTAATTATAATAAACAAATGATAATTAAAGTACCTAAACCTGCTTGAGTTCAACAGTTTTTTTTATTAGATCGAAGTTTAGTCAGGTAATATCTAGAATATGTTTATTTATAGAGTTGCAAATGAAGCAGTTTTGTAAGGTTGAGATGGGACTGCTTTTAAATCAAGTTCTAATTAAATAAACTTACAAAACAACCAAAGTATCTAACGGTTTCTAGTTTGACTCTAGGCTGTAATAAAATTTACACGAACAATACTATTTATTTTGTGTTTTTATTCCGCTTATAGATTTAGCTTGCGATGTGCAGGATTACCTTACCGCCTGCAATTAATGCTCACGCAGTAGAGGTGCCACATAAAACACAAACACGACATGCAATATACCACTCGACATATGTTTCGCTCCGCCACACTGTAGCTTGACTCAACAATCGAAATCGGAGCCGCCGAGTCAACACCTCCTGAAGATGATAGACAGGAGACACTTAAAACTCTATCATGTTTTCTCTTCCATACATAAGTGTGGGAGAGCCATGCTTCGGCACGAATGGGCCGGCTCGACCGCAGTGATACCACGGCCTCACGGAAACCGACGTGAAACAACGCTTGCGTTGTGTGAGTGAGGTTACCGAAGGCCCAATTCCCCCTTCCCAATCTTACCAATCCCCGATTCCCCAACAACCCTTAAATTCCTAACCCCCAAAAAAACCGACAACGCACTTGTAACGCCTCTGGTGTTTCAAGTGTACATGGGCGGCGGCGATTGCTTACCATCAGGTGACATGTAAGCTCGTTTACGTGTTTCATAAAAAAAAACGACGTCAAATAAAAAAAAAATGTTTGATTGTGGATCACGAAATGTGGAGTTGGCTGGTTTGTCAAGGTATCGATATGTATATCAGTAAGTATAAGTATCGAGTATAAATTAACGCACATTTTCCTATTTACATTGCCGAGTTAGTTAACATTAAAATCAAGTGCACAACTCGAGATCAAAGCAAACAGTTTGCTCTGCTGCGCCCAAGTACATTCCAATACATTTGAGTATATTTTAGGAAGTACTTGTGAGTGTTTGGTACTGTCATCGTCTGTTATAGAATCAATGACTCCAACTGGCATAATTAAACAAAATGTAATGTTGTGATTACCTTTTTATAGGGGAAATTCGTCCAACCAATGACTTCTCCCGCCTTAGGTAATGTCAGACTCTTACTGCCTAAAAACCACGCAGTTCCTACTCCTGCTTTACGAGCCGGAGCCCTGGTAAACCGGCTAGGTAGTCCGCAGGTCTAGATCAGGCATCAGCCCTACTAGGCCCCATCTGTGCTCTGATGCCTCTGACGCGCGCGCGGAACGGGACGCGCCGTTGTCACTCCTTGACAATATAGTCGTTGGTACGACGAGCGGTCCAAGAAATACGTAGCATGCGTCTACAAAGTTAAATCACGTCAAAAGCAAAAACCGTGTAGGATAATAACGTGAGGTAACCTGACTTATAATCTATAATTATACGTTTATAATCGCCAATTCGCATTGAGCAATCGTGGTCAGTTATATGTAGGGATAATTATATTATTGGCTGTACAAAGCCAGTCAACAGGCAGAAGGATTTTATGAATATTTGGTGAACTTACTATGATAATTAAGTAGTGTATATTTTTCTAGAGGTTTTGTTCAGCACTTAATATTAGATGTACCGTATGACCATCAAGGTTCTTACAGGGTTGTCATTAGTTAACGTAGGTACTATTAATATTTTTGCAAAGAGCACCTTGGGTTACCTTCCTAATATTTTTCATCGAGCTGTCATCGTTTTACAATAAACTATGAACAAATTATTAAATTGTCCTTGTAAGCAACTTAAGTTTTATATGACAATAAAATATACGTGTTTTACGTTTTACAAATTAATGCACATAATAATAAATATTAGCGATGGTTGGTATATGACCTTCGATGAAGGATCATAGATCTTTGAGTCAGACTTGTAATGTCTTCTGAAAAATATGACCTCATCATACACCTTTACTCCTCGAAGAAATAAAATTATTTGGGGGAAATTACTTCCCGATGAGGTAAATCTTTCTTTTTGAGGGGGAAAATCATTCAATGAATTCTCCCACCTTGGGCGAGGCAAGAGAGAGAGACTCTTACTAACTAAAAACCACCCCGTTCCTACTCCTGCTTTTCGATCCGGAGCCCCGGTAACCCGTAGAGAGTACACAGCCCGCTAGGTAATCCGCAGCGAAAAGATAGTTAAGCCTCCGATAACCTCACTCATACAACGCAAGCGTTGTTTCACGTCAGCTTTCTGTGAGGCCGTGGTATCACTCCGGTCGAGCCGACCCATTCGTGCCGAAGCATGGATCTCCCGCACTTAAATAGGGTGGCATACGAAAAGACTCATCACCTGATAGTAAGCTATCGGCTCTGCCCATTGACACCTACAACATCCAAGGAGTTTATAAGTATGTAATAGGTAAGGCTTGGAAAAGTCTTCAAGATTAAATTATAATATTTGAGAAGAAATCTTATTTTTATGCTTTTTGTATTGCGTTTGAAAATATATCCTTTTTTTGCTGCCTATTATAATAACTAATAGGGTCTTTGAAATATGCAAAGATGTCACGTGGTTTTACTCGTGTTTCTATTATTACAAACACGAGTAAAAGTTGTTGTTGCCCGCGGCTTCACTCGCGTGGATTACTGACTTTGTAACAAATACCAAAAGCCTAATTTACTCTTTAGTATATCAGCTACCTGCCAATAAAGGTCCCGTCAAAATCGGTCCAGCCATTTTAGAGATTAGCTAGAACAAACAGAAAGACAGACAATTTTTTTTAAAAATATCATCTTGATGTAAATATGTATCGTAATGTACATATAATATGTATGTCTCCGGAAAATAACAAGATCCGTAAGTTTATCAATTTACTAGGAAGTTTATAAACTTTCGTAGGATTCTAAACAGGAGATACGGATACGGATCTTGTTATTTTCCGGTGACATGTATATTATTCATTTGCATGTAGTAAAAAGCAGTTATTTCAATATTACTCGTACAAACAGACACTCCAATTTATTTATTAGTCTAGATTGTGTCACGTGTCATGATGTTACTGAAACCAGTTAAAATACGTTAATTTTTTTTAATTGTCAAGTCATTGACAATAAAATGGCACGATCTACATATTTTTTTTCTTTTATGTGATATATTCTGTTATTTTTTTTTAATAAGGAAATTATTTTTAGCATGTACGTATAAAAATCCAGTATGAAAGATTAATAATAAGTGATGGAGTGCAGACACAAAGAGGTTACAAGATACCTGACTTCCCCAATATCGTATGTATACGTTAAATAGAAAAGTTAACTGGTAATAAAGATAAACATATTTTTTTTTGTTAAATGCGACCTATTTACGTAACATGTGTGGGAGAGCCATGCTTCGGCACGAATGGGCCAACTCGACCGGAGTGATACCACGACCTCACAGAATACTGTCGTGAAACAATGCTTGCGTTGTGTTTCGTCGCGTGAGGTTACCGGTGCGGTGGCCCGATTACCCCCCTCTTCAATCTCCCTAATCCCCAACAATCCTTAAACTCCTAAGCCTTGCAAAGCAAAGCACACACAATTGTAATACCTCTGGTGTTTCGAATATCAATGGGCGGCGGCGATTGCTTACCATCACGGCAGGTGACGCATCTACGCGTGTACTGGCTATTCTCATAAAAAATCATTTAAAGACAGAATTAAAGGACGCGCAAAAAATTACGTTTTACCATCAAATTCCTATACAATGTCCAAATGACAGATAAATAAATTAATACAAGGGGCTAAGCAGTGGCCTACGGAAACCATGTTCACAGCTAAGATGACATTATATAATTCTATTTTTCGCAATATACCTAATGGCGAAATTTTAACTTCCGCGATTATATTAGGTAGGTAGGTATAGACGTTTTGAGGCTCATGTCTGACATCTACACTTTATTTTTTTATATATTTCTCTTTATTTAAGTTATAAAACCTCCCCGTTCCGATTCGCTTTTTGAGCCCCGGTAACCCGTCAGGCAGTCCGCAGAAGTGTTTTCAATCCCTGCAAGTTAAAATTGACGTTGATTGTTATAGATAAAGAGTAACTAATTGTTAACTTTGCGCTACTACGGTTACTATATATATAGATTATATCAAAAACCTAATAAGAAAAATAAAAAATCACTAAAATGACAATTATCATCATAGAGACCAGTTTTATCCAGTTGAGTTTCTCGTTTAAAATTGATTTGGTTAATCTTGTGTTTAGATCTTAATGAGGATAATTTAAAATGATTTTAATAGCACAACTATTGAAAACTAATTTAAAATAATATAATAAAATCTGATGATCACTAAAATAGAACTATAGCCGCCATCTGTTTTATGCTGCTACAAACAAGAATAAGCCTTTAACGCCAACATTCATAAAGCCTTAAAACAAGTTAGTATATACATCTGTAGCTAGATGGCGCTGTTCTAAATGTTGCGTTGTCCACCAACTACCTAACTTCGTTTATTGATAACAGATGGCGTTGCATCCCATTATTTAAATGATTGCTTAACTATTCGTAAATTCATATTTACTTAAATTATTTTTTATTACAAACATTACGTAACTTGTAAGTGTAAACCAAAGGCAAGGGCGAAGTTCAAAGCTCCTTTACGCTATTAATCATAAACACTTGAGCTGTGTAGGTACTTCATTTTATAATGAAAATTTAGAATTTATGATCTTATGGATAACGGTGTTTGAAATATGGCACCAAAATGTCTTGAACATATTTCTATTTAAAATGTAATTTTCTTACAATTTACAAATTAATAACATGACTTGCTTTAGCATTGTGCTGTAAATCCTAGGTTACATAGGCACCCTGCGCTCCGAGTATGTAGGCAGAGGTAAGAAACTCAAAGCGGGATATGTTTTATCATAATATTTGTCAAAGTCGCAATGTATGTGAAAATATTAATATTTTTTTTTTTAATCCAAGGACTCGACATAGAAGCCAATTTACTACCACGTCAAACTAATATGGGAATAAAAATTATAAAACTCTAAATTATTTTTGCACTTCACACTAAAAAAACTAGGTACCTTGCAGAAATGCATACTTGAGCCAAAAACCAAATTATATTTACCATCGAGAGTGGCGCTAGTTTCTTTACAAAAATGAGTTTTGTGTACTAGTAAATGTAGTTCCAATTTCATCCACCTGTCATAGTTAAGTTTGTGGCGCTGGTGTAGAACAAATACGACTAGGGTCATTATGTCGCGAGGTTTGTTCACCCTTGAACATGGACTTCCATGAACGAGGAGAAGTAAATATTGTGATTGTGTACATATACCTATTTTAGGTAAAAAGGTGGTTATCAGTTTTTTGCTTAACTTTAGTTATAAGCACAATATTAAACTTGGATAAGTCTGCATCTTGTGGGCCAGTGGACATCCATCACTACATATCTTAGAAATTGAATGTTAATCTTACAAATATATTTTTTTATGGAATAGGTGGCAAACTAGCAAACGGGTCACCTGATGGTAAGCGATCAGCGCCGCCCATGGACACCCGCAACACCAAAGGAGTCACTAGTTATTCTACTCAATATGGAATCCACGACATTAGGTTACAAAATAGACTGACTGTATTACGTATTTTATGTTTAAATGTCCGTCTTGTGCGTTATTTTAAAGCATGTTATTTTCTTACGGAAACAAATACTTTCGAAGATATATCGATTTGAAATATAGCGTAACGTCACTTCTAGGTACATTTTATTATGTAGAAATGACGTATTTGCTCCTAAATATTTATCAAAAGATAGGTTCTACCTACAACAGACACCAGTCTCAAGTCTATTATATCCTAATTGTTTGCTGTACATTGTAAGTATAATGAGTGAAATAAATGAAGTGAAATGAATTTGATTTGTTTTATCTACTAATTAGATTTTTAATTTTCATACCACGTCGTTATCTCTACCTATATTGTACGGTCAATGATTCATTTAAAATCATTCGAAAATCCAACAAAATGCTGTTACACAAAATATTTCACTTGAATCTATACATCAGCACAAAAACTTGATTATGTATACGGAAACTAAATGTTTATATATTAGCATTCAGCCTTGTAAGTCACTTGTGATATTATCACGTATTATTTAATATTCTCTATTACTTAGAAACCTATTTACTTTAGAGTAAATTAATTATTTCTAGTCAAAAGTTAGGATAAATGGGCTCTTGTCTAGACCGCCTACGAAATGTCATTTGCAAAGAAAAAAGTAAAATTAAATGAACTTTACATTAATAAACTAGTCCCTATACTTAATTATCATGTCTATTATACATTTTTGAGGAATTTACTTATGTTAGTCACTATATAGGTCACTTTTTATAAATTATGGGGTGATTTTCCACAAGAGAAGTGTTATGTAGGTATGCTAACGAAGATATAATAGCTAAGCTAATAAAAAAACTTAACACACGGGACCTCTGTTCGGCGTATCCCTAATAAGTCACTTTTTATAAGTCTTAGGATAATTTGTCTACCAGAGATGTGATATGTAGCTATGCTACGAAGATATAATAGCTAAGCTAATAAAAAAACTTAACAAACTTTGGTTAACCAGGAAAAAGCAATCTCGGAAGTCACACTCAAGTACATTTTTTCTTTATTATTTTGAAAAAAAAAAAACGGGGATACGTTTACAAATAAAGGCGGTACAAACATACAAGTTCACATACATATAAGACCAGATCAGACCAGAAACAACAAAGTGGATCACACAAAGAGTTGGTCCGTGCAAGAATCGAACTCGCTACACGTTTCTCAGTCACCGCACCAACCGTGGAGTCGATCAACACAGCCTGATTCTGTGAAATAGATAGTCACATATTAGGTATTTAATGTTAAGACAGTACAAAAGTGTATAAATAAGTAAATATTGCAAATATATCTGTTTGTCACACAAAGCCTCGACACACATATCACAGGATGGACCTTGGGGAATGTCCAAAAGCCGGCTAGTTTTAAGGCTAACCAGTAATAGAGGATGCCCAAGAATGGCCATATGTCGTGGCGAATTAATTGGCTAACGCTTGCTAATATGGGGATTACTTTAAAAAGGTTTATTAGTTAAGAATTGTGGGCTGTGTGTGAAGGATAGGTTGATAATTGGATCTCGTTTTTTGTTAGTATTTTTCTATCAAGACTACCAGTAATTGATTCAAAAGGGTGTATAGGGTGTATAGGATTCCCACCCTGAAGGTTCCACTTCAGTTGCCTATCCAGTGGCCTGAGGCAAGACAGTAGCACAGTGCTCACGTGATGCCATCCAAATTGCACAGCGAGACTCATTTCTTTTTTTTTTACTCATTTCAGACGTACGTCTTCCTAGGCATGTCCCGTAATAGGCTACTATGGTTGAAAAAGACTAACCTATGGATTTTTTGTTCGTTCTTCTCCATAGGAACTTGGAATGAGCAAATAGCTTCACTTAACTTTTTTTGTTTTGACGTTCAAAAGTGCCTTCCTGGTCTAATTTGATTTTGAATTTGACTTTGGTAAAATAGTGAGTTGTTACATTGTTTATGTGCACCCCTGTCCTGACCTTTAGGGATTAAAATATGTATGTTATGAGTCTATTTTCTTCATCCGTTTTAGCGCCTGATATGTATTCTGTATCATTGAAAAACATTATAATAAGTCTTTTACCGCTATCGTTTTCTTTTTCTTCTCCTCTAATAATGTCTTCTGATTTATTTCGTTGCGGGATCCAAGATAATCATCCATGTCCCTGCAACGCGGCGGACTTCAATGTTCCGGTGTTTTCATGTTTGTATCTACTGTAGATCCTGGCTTACAGGAGTTGCAGCGGTATGTAAAAAATGTATTTTACCGAACACTGGATAATGTGATAGCTTCGTGCTATGTGCGTGACTAACGAAGTAATTTATAAGAAAAATGTACATAAATGATCTTATTTCTGCGTAAAATTAATTAAAAACGTAAAAATCTAAAACAAAGAACATCTGACAACATCAAGGAGAAGAAACCGAGTGGAAAATCCTTAAAATTATTATAAATTTCAAACTAGAATATTTTCTGTTCAAAACGATTATAAACTCTATTACGGAGGCCTAAAAGTGATTTTCTATAAGCAGCTCATCGAAGGTAATCAAGACGCAAAGTTGCGCAGGAGTGGACGGTTCGAATTTCAAGTTCAGTGTTACGCCAACGTCCGAAGAGAACGGACGTGCGAGCTTAGTTGGATTAATCGCGGATTTTATTTATTGAATTAAAATAAATAAATTCAAGAGGTTTTTTTGTGGATAGTGTTGTGCTGTGCAATCATTTGGATTTCTGTTTTTTTTTTATTTGTTCTTTGTGTGCACGGAGTTTGGGATTTTTATGTGAGTTTTGTTTATTTTTTCATATTGAAGTAGTTTATTAGGATATAAGAAATATATTTTTTAATGTACACTATTATGATAATCAATGGTGCGATTCCATCAATATCTTGTCTATCAAGTTTTTTTAAACATGGGTAATAGGTAGGTACTATTTCTGATATAGGTACGTATCATAGTCAATTATTAAATAATCATCAGTCATTTGGACAAATTACCGTGTTTTACCGCAGATGTCTTAATGATAATCGTTTCTACAATTATTACGATATTACATTGAATTTTACGCCATTTTTTACACAATATCCAATGACTATTTTACTCATAATATTTTTAATAATATTTCCTCTAGAAAAACATTGATGATCTTTAACCATCTTCAAATGATCATTGAATCGTTACGTTTTTCGAAAGACAATCAACAATTATTGCATTAGCGTGCCGAGAATCGAACGTGTGACCTTTGTGTTATTGCGACTGAAGCGATTCGTTTTGTCGTCCGTGTATTATGACATAAATTAATATGTAATTATCTCACTAATACGGATTTGATCTATGGCGTGGGTAAGGTTAACGGAAAACTAACTTTATATATCCTTTGTATGTTAAAATAGAACACCGTATAGTAATCATAACCCCAATTACCTATATAAGATCCTGCTTATCCTTACGACAATATAGGTGTAATGTTATAGGTATAACAAATAACTTAAGCTCAATGGCCAAGGTAAAAAATATGTAAATATTAGCAGTTATAATTTAAATAGTTGTTCATGATAATTAAGTAGCTGAAGGTTGTGCAAAGGATTATAATGTCTAAGTATATAAAATCTTTTACTAATGATGGCGTTAAAATAAAATAAAGTTCTGTTCATGATTTTGTTGATAGATATTTTAAAGTTTTTCATTAGAACTATTTAGGCAGTGGTACCGTAAGCGGTAGTCATTAGACCACTAGTGGGAAATAAAAAAAGACAGTAAATAACGTTTAAAAAACCACTTAAACCTCCTCTTTTTGAAGTCGGTTAATATACTAAAACTTGCTCCTAAGTGTAACAAACACTTTTCAGAAAACCGCATCAAAATCAGTTCGGCTAATCATGAGATAATTGCTCACAAGCATGCATACAAACATACATACAGGTCAAACAGAGGATCTTCTTTTAAAAGTATGCTAAAACAAGACTTCACCTCTTACGTCCTAAGCAACACCCTAAGAACTAAGTTACACTTATGGCCAAAATCACTTAAACTAACCTATAAGTTGGTAAAAACTATTATGTCATCAAAACGTTACCTATAAGTACTAGCTTAGGGCTTAGGGGTTCCCTAAAATTTAGGACTTATTAGTGTAAACGGGCACTAAGCCCGAAGCAAAGACAACAACAACAGCCTTGTATCAAAGTTCAACTTGGTATTAAGATATACCTATCTTTTAAGGGGGAAAATCATCCTACGACTTCTCTCGCTTTGGGCGAAAACCACCCCGTTCCTACTCCTGTTTTTCGAGCCGGAGCCGGTAATCTTGCTAGGTAGCTCGCAGCTCCGATTAAGATATACCTGCCTACCTACGTTTAAGATTCCTATAATAGTTCAGTCATGACTCATGCAGTGTCGAAATGCATTGCATTCAAGACCTATCACGCTTTTAGAACAATCTAGGTTAAGTAGTACCTTCACGCTTTGTTTTAGAAGGTTTCGGTAGACGAATATTGAAACCTCTACTACATACACGAGTATGGGTAGGCAGAGGTGTACATTACGGCACGTAATGCCGCTATACAATGTACACCCACTTTTCACCATTTGTGTTATAAGTCCCATGTAATAGGAGATGAGCCTATTGCCATATACTGGGCACAGTTCCAGACTTTGTGCTACTACTAGAAATTTTGAAGAACCGAAAAAAGCTCAGTGCTACTTTGCCGGACCCGGGAATCGAATCGAACGAGGCAGACGAGTACGAGTACCTAAGTGTAGTAGGATTGAAAGTCTTTCTTGAAATCCGGTAAAAATGAATTTAGAATATCATTTAAAAATAAAAAAACTTTTATCAAACCCAATAAGATCCAAGCGCATTTACATAACGCCAAGTGATTTAAAAGATGCGCAAGCGCCCCAGACGATTGACACATCGTGTCATTTGTGTCAGATGTAGCAAAGATTGAGATGCAGTAAGTAATTATTTTCGCGATTTTATTATGATGACACTATGTAGTGCAATACTTGGAGTTTGTATTTCATTCTGATGATTTATCATCATTGCGATGATGATCGTACATTACATAAGATCAGATCTAAAATATCAAATATATGTAATTTCCTGAAGTGCTATATATTTTTTTATGGTATAAGCCGGTAAACTAGCAGACGGTGATGGTATGCAATCGCTGCTGCCTATGGACACTCTATACACCAGAGGCGTTACAAGTGCTTTGCCGGCGTTTAGAGGGTTAGGAATTTAAGGGTTGTTGGGGAATCGGGGATTGGGGAGGATAGTAATTGTGCATGCGGTAACCTCAATCACACAACGAAATACGCAAGCGTTGTTTCACGCCGGTTTTCTGTGTGGCCGTGGTATCATTCCGGTCGAGCCGGCACATTCTTGCTGAATCTCCCTCACTTAACATGATTTGTTTTATTCTGGTGTAATATTGGTACACAGTTTCGATATTAATCAATTCGATTTTGCTTAAGCAGATGAACTAGCATTTTTCAATTTAGGAATTCCCAGTCTTCTTACTATCAGCTAGTATCCGTCAACTACTGGACATAAGACTCTCCTCTTTAACATTTCCGCCTTAAATTGTCTCCTAAACTAAACAGATACTTAACTAAACCAAAACGAATCATTCAATTAATAGATTAAAATATTAAACTTTGAAACATAAGTATATCAAATGTATCATAATATTATGAGCCATTGTTTTAATAACATTCTTAAATAGGAAGCACATTTGAATGCTGAGAACATAAGCTAGATAATACAATAGATATGCATAATTATGCATGTCTACGTTGCTGAAGACATGTGTACCTATATTAATTTCTAACTGCCATACTCGGAGATGTTTATAGCCTTATCATAATCAGCTAAACTCTAAGGTTCCTCTTTTAATAGTATAAGCCGGTAAACGAGCAGACGGATCACCTGTTGGTAAGCAATCGCCGCCGCCCATGGACATCCGACACCAGAGGCTTTACAAGTGCTTTGCCGGCCTTTTGGGGTTAGGAATTTTAGGGTTGTTGGAGAATCGGAGATTGGGAAGATTAGGAAGGGGGGTAATTGGGCTTCCAGTAACCGTAATCACACAAAGAAGCACAACGCAAGCGTTGTTTCACGTCGATTTTCTGTGAGGCCGTTGTATCACCCCGGTCTCGCTCAATAGTGTGCAGATGACAGCCCCAAAGTCAACAGTGGCGCCGTCTAATGGGAACTAAAGTATCAGTTTCTTATTGTTTAGTTTTTGTTGTTTCTGAAAATTGTATATTTATGTTAATGATGTCTGTCATAGCAATTACAGAGGACAAAGTATTATTAGCTACTTACATTACAAAAATTATACAAAAACTTGAAAATTGTATATAAAAAATCAGTTTTTGTTGCTACTTAATTACCTATCATTTTCTACTTACGTAGGTAGCTGTGTTATAAGGTTATAAACTATAACCTTTAATGATGCAACATATTATTGTTAATTGTTTCCAATAGTTTATTTAACACCGTTTTTTTTTAAATATCTATGCGACCAGGATGTGCACCATACCTGGATATATTGGGATTTTGTGAGTAGAATAGAAATGCGACTGACGTTTTTATATATTAAAGGTAAGCTTTGTACTGGTGGAAATATGCAGCTATGTTTTTTATATGGAAAGATGCGTGCTATAGGTGCAAGCTATGGATGGCTTGCCTACTATAGATACATCGCATACTCGAGCTACCCATCTTCCTCGTACAGCTACATAGCTTTGTATCAGTGGAATCCGTCACATAGTTTCACAGCTTAGCTATTACATCTTCATAGCATAGCTACATAGCACATCTCTTGTGGAAAAGTACCCGTAGTTTCATCTCCGCTGAAACATACAGGAAATAAAAGGCATGATTTATGAAGTGTTGCTAGATAATGTAGTTATTTCTAGATTTCCTTATTTACTTAAGCACTTAACTCATATTGATTTAGGTTAATGAGATAAGTCGTTAAAGGTGTAACAGAATAACATAATCCGGAGCTGCGGACTACCCAATGGTCTATGCTACGAAGATGCAAGGCAGCCGGTGTCTAGCTATCGTACCAACTGTGTAGTCAGATTTTTGTCATATTACCAGTTTCCGACTATGTCTCGTCATTAGTTGTGTCAGTATAGTTCAAGATCATGTCACTCAAATTGTCATAGGCATATCTCACGATAATACTTCGAAGCTGTATTTAGAGACTCGGTTGCTATCAAGGAGAGAAAAAAAATACTTCGACGTATACATATTTTTTCGTATTTAGCCGTGAGCTTAGGTCATATTAGGAAAAATCATTAATTAGTAAATTCTTAGAAAATATGTATGTACCTATATAACAACGTCACGTCTTTTATCCTCGAAAGGTAGACAGAGGTGCACATTACGGCATGTAATACCACTGTACAATGTACCTTTCCACTTTTCACCAATTGTTTTATAAGTCCCATGTAATAGGGAGTGAGCCTATTGCCATATGCTGGACACAATTCCAGACGCCGTGCTACTATTGAAAAATTTTCGAAAAACCGAAAAAAGCCCAGTAATACTTTGCCCGACACGGGAATCGAACCTAATACCCCATGCCCGGCTGTTGCAATTGCTACTTCTCGATCAACGAAGCAGTCTTTGAAAATGTGTGTATGTTTAAAGTGCTCTTTGAGTCTTTGACTGCCAATAGAAAACTGTTGAAGGCAAATCCTCCGCTAACGTCGGTCACCGGTGACCACCACGGCGTTCAATGTGATAATAAATTCGAAACGTGTTCTTAGTTCCGTGAAAGATAGACGACCTTTAAATATTTTTTTTTAATATTCTAATTTGAATTTCGATTTTTGGAATGGTCTTTTAAAATTCAAAAATAGATGTTTTGTTTCTAAACCCGTTTTCATTTTGATTTTTTATCGTAGTCTTTTCGATATTATCCAATGGGTATTAAAACTAAAATCGGCAAATAAATATACCATACCGATTTAAAATTAACCACTTTATTATCATCTGACTGCACGGTTGGTGCGGTGGCTGGGCAACTGGCTGCCGCATAACGGGTAGCGGGTTCAATTCCCGCACGGGGCAACTCTCAACGCCGAGCGTGTTCTCGTTTCGTTTTCGTTCAACGTTATAGGAAAATCGTACTAAGGGTACCATAAAAGGTTATCACGGCTCCGGCTCAAAGTAAGAGTAGGAACGGGGTGGTTTTTAGTCAGTAAGAGTCTCGCCCAAGGCGGGAGAAGTCATTGGATGATTTTCCCCTCTCAAAAAAAGGGTACAGTTTAATCTGGTATTGCATAGCATGATATGTAGCCGTGTAAACGAAATGATTCACTAACACTTAAATGTGACTTCTCACGTTTATAATATTTTGTAATCTTAACGCATATCAAATGCATATTAGACAAACAGAGTCTTTGTTTTATTCATTTGATGTGAAACGGCTTTGCATCATATTTTTAATTGAGTTGCACTTTGAAGTGGGTAAACTTAATAAAACGTCACGCCATTTAGCTAAAAGGGTAGACAGAAACGTGTATAAATACAATGAAACACTATTTATTTCTGGTAAAAATGAGTGTTGTACCAACTTCTGAGTATGAGTCTTATGTAATAAGAAATGAGTCTTCCCATTTGTTCGTTGCGCTGCATCATTTATGTCTTAAAAATATATGCAAAACAACGTTGCAACGCTGTTGTATCAACTATGAGTCTAATGTAATAAGACATGAGGCCCCGACTCCACTTGTCATATGTCATAAAAATATATGGAAAATGACGCTGCGACGACGTGCAACGCAGCGCAACAGACAAATGGGACCGCGGCTTAAATTGGCGACATTTTAGAATAAGCTATAATTGAAATGTTTTGTAAGCACCAAAAACAAAAAAAAACCTTTTTTTGAGGGATAAAATCATCCAATGACTTCTCCCGCCTTGGGCGAGGCGACAGGAAGTATTGGACTTTTACTGACTAAAAAATCACCCCGTTCCTATTCCTGCTTTTCGAGCCGGAGCCCCGGCGATAAACTCGCTAGCTAATCCGCAGCTCCGGAAACAAAAATCCTAAGAATGATTTTGCCTGACCCAAAAATCGAACCCAAAACCTCATTCACGAACCTCAAGCAACCACAAAATATGATACATATTATGAAATTCTGTTCATACTGTGAAACATATGTACCATTAACGTATTATTTCAAAATTCTTTTGCTTCATCACCGTGACAATGAGAGTCGGCTCTTTTTTTTCTAAGAATTATCCAGTCATCAGTTGCGATCATAAATATTATACTACTTACTTACCAACATTTGTCAATATTGCAAACCGGATCAGATTTGAACTTTGGACTGTAGTGTTGAGAAAGATGACTGTAGACGTAGTCATTGTTATTTACCTGACTTTACGTCAAAGACGAACTTGGAGATCGTTTTAAGAAAAATATTTAAACTAGCATAGCCTTGTAAGGCTCGACCATTTTTTTTTTAAGGAAAAAATAAATTAAAAAAAGCCTTAAGGACAGTATGCATTATAGGCCAACGTCCTTAATACATTCGATTAGACGGGATGATTTAAAACTAAAATGACATTTGATACGAGAGCGCGTTCGGCGCTGTGATTGGTTGGTTCATTATCGTCGGCCAATCACAGCGCAGACGAGAAAATGTTTGGATTTCGCTAATTAAATGATAAATGATATTTATTTTGCAAATAGGTTACAATGTAACTCTTTTACACGTCAATCTCTTAAATAACTAGATGAGGCAAGGGGCAAGGGTAAAAATCTCGTACTAAGTTCTCTAAACTAGATGGGACGGCAGACAAGATCGTAAAGAGGTCAGGCGCATGACCAACGGCTGACTAATAGTAATAGTAGTTCTGAACAACTAAAATGCATGACGTTTTAAGCTCGGAATAGGGATGACGATGGGGTATGAAAATTTAAAATCTATTTAGTCTGTCAGTTAGGAAATGAAAAAATATTATTATTGTGTCATATACGACTCAAAGTTTAGGAGTGGGGCAAATACGTTAGTTGTAGGTATAAAATGTACCTAGAAGTGACTTCACCCCGATATTTCAAATCTAGATATTAAATCTTCGAAAGCATTTGTTTCCTTAAGAAAATAAAAAAACCCGTGTCTAATATTTTAAAATAATCTACAAGACGGATATTAAAATACAAATTAGTCATCTATCCTATTAGCAGGAAAATCCATTGGAAAACTCAAGAATTTAAGCCTAATAATATCATGTCATCGCTAACTACTAATTCCATAGATTCGCAGTAAAACCCATACATTACTTAGCACAGCATTGGCCTTCCATAAAATTACTGTTTACTCTGTAGCATTACCTTAGTGACGTCACAATTTCCACACACACATACATACGACCATGATCAACTACTGATTCACGCTCTCTTTCTTTTGGCATAAGCAGATCTGCTAGTACGATTGTGTAAATTATATGTACACATCAAGTTATGAAAGCCAGTATAAACTGATCTTTGAGTGTATGGAAAGGTCGTACAAAGGGAGGTCATGATAAACTGGATGTGTATTTTTTGATGAGTAGCTGTGTTCATAGTAGGATGTTTAGATTGCTATCTTTTAGTGTTATTAATTGGGCAGTTTTATTAATGTTTTCCTTAATTTCGGTTATTTTTGACGGTCACTGCATCTTTTTGAGGTAAACTGGTATATTTTTTTGCAAACGTGAAGTCTTTAATAAAATCAAGTAAGTAAAAAAAAAAGTTATACTGAATAAAATTCTGAAGTATATTCTATCGGAGAAGGAAGGAACTTTTGAACGTTAAAATATAATAATATTAAAAATGTCTGTGTGTCGGTCAGTCCTCTAGTGAAGCTATTTGCTTGTTCCAAAGTGTAGATTCCTATGGTGAAGAACGAGCAAGAAACTCCATAGCTTACTCTTTTTCAATCAGGTTCACAATAGAATTATTGGTTACAATGTTTCGATTGCTTCAATTACATGAGAACAATGTAACACCAATTCAAGAAAATGATGACTAAGATTTTAATAAATGCTATTTTGAGTTGCTTGATGGGTCATTGTGTAGTAATCTGGTTATTGTTTAGTCCTTTATACTCTCCAAAAGACTTGGGATCCTGTGATCCCGTGAGGTTGACGACACTCAAAATACGTTAAATTCCCGAATAAACCTTTAATTCCTAACTCCCCAAAAACCGGCAACGCACTTGTAACGCCTCTGGTGTTTCGAGTGTCCATGGGCGGCGAACGGCGATTGCTTACCATCAGATGACCCATCGTTTACAGGATTATTTCATAAAAAAACACACAAGAACATGAACTACATAATATTCGCAGTTATTATTAATCTGGAACCAGTTTAAGAAACTCAAAGGTCTTATAGCATACCGACTAGGGACTCCAGTACCAGAACAGGTTTTATATAATTATTGGCATCCTGTCTTAGTAGTTTGATTCTATATTTTGATTTCAAGGTTTTTGTGATCGAGTTTTAAATGTAGGTAACTTTTTTTTGAGGGGGGAAAATTATTCAATGTTTTCTTCTCACTTTGAGGTGAGGCGAGAGGTGGTGTCAGACTCTTACCGGTAAAAAATCACCCCGTTGCTTCTTCTGTTTTGAGCCGGAGCCACGGTGACTTCTTAGGTTGTCCACAGCTCCGGAAATGAAGGTACCTAAGATTAAGTTTTTTACTACATACATATAACCAATCATTTATTGACAGATTTCTTTCAAGGGACTTAAGCTGGTATACAGTAATTTGTTAGTATATCTGACCAAACTACCACAATGCATTTTTTAATCTTTAAGAAAAAATAATATATTCATTTTTGAGAGCTTTTTTTGAGGGGGACTTAAATGAGGCGAAAGGGAGTGTCAGACTCTTACTGACTAAAAACTACCCTGTTACTAATCCTGTAAACCTGTTAGGCAGTCCGCAGCTCTGGATCGGAGGTACTTCTAGCTACCGACACATACAATAACCATATAACAATAAGCTTAATTAATTTTATAAAATATACACAAATAATGAGTGACCGCGAGACTACATTGCAACATAACTTCACTCGGATATCCAATAAGATATTATCTTCGAAGCAAACGGTTGCAAAATTAACACCTTTCAAATGTACCCAAATATTACACATTGATATTTCAGATTTGTTAATATAAAGACTATTGTATGGAGTTAGCTCCTTAGTGTTTGTAAGCTAAGCTAAAGGTCATACTAGGTGGCTCTCAGTATCTTCAGTACGAGTTTGCTTTACGTTTAAAGTAATCGAAACGAAACCGCGTTCGGCGATCTGATTGGTTGGTTCATACATCAGCCGATCAGAACGCCGAACGCGCTCTCGTTTCGGTTACTTTACTGTAGTTTCTGCCTTTATGAGACCAATGCTTCAATTTATTTATTTAAAACTGTTTTTGATACGAGTACATTACTTTGACTTCCATGCAACCTATCGCAGGTTCCATTCCCGTATTTGTTGTTTCGGGTCTGGATGTCCAGTGTGTGTTAACTTGTATGTTTCTAAACGCACCCACGACACAGGACAAAATACTATAGTTCACCGGTTCTTTAAAAAAACAGACATAGGTACCTACTAAGATTTTATAATTAAAGCTAAAAGTTTATATACAATGCATTTTTGCTAAGTTTTAACAGAATGACAGGTGAGATCTCATCTAGCATCTAGACGTTATCTCCAGTCTCAAGAAAGATCAATATCAAGTACAACTAAATATTACAACACCATTTTAATTTATAACATCATTGATTACAATTGCACGGACAGATTAGAACAATGCCGATTGTTAAAGTCTTGCAAAATGGTACTCGTACAAGGAAAGAAGTTATTGCTGTGATCATTGATATTTTCTAAGGTTCTGGGCATAATGATGACAAATGATATTTATTTCTGCAAGTAGGTTACAAAATAAAACTTTTACACGTCAATCTTTGAAAAAGCTAGATTAGGCCGGCATTTCCTATCCGACTGACTGCTCTGAGAAGAAATGCCGAAACAAACTCAGAGGTAACTGTAGTAAGATGTTTTGGTATTATCTTTTTCTCTATTATACAGGGTGTCTTGTATGTTGACGTCCAAATGGTATCAGATGATCGACAAGGTTTACATTTGGAAGTCGACTTACGGGACACTCTGCATGTATAAAGCTGAAGAGTTTGCTATTCTTTGGAACTACTGATCCATAAACAAAAAAGTATAAGTGTGTGAGAGTCATGCTTCGGCACGAATGGGCCGGTTTGACTGGAGTGATACCACGGCCTCACAGAAAACCGACGTGAAACAACGCATGCGTTGTGTGAGCGAGATTACTGGGGGCCCAAACCCTCCATCCCCAATCTTTCTTATCACCGAGTCCCCAACAACCCTTAAATTCCTAACCCGAAAGGCCGGCAACGCAATTGAAACGTCTCTGGTGTTTCGCGTGTCCATAGGCGGAGGCGATTGCTTACTATCAGGTGATCCTCGTATGCTGCGTATGCAGGTATGCTCGTTTACCAGCTTATATCATAAAAACTATTTCCTTACGATCTTAATGTAGCCTTCTTTATTTATTTCTTGTTTACAGGCTAATAGCATTTTTTTTAAACAGTATGCAATCTAACTTGATGTGTGCGGATATCATAAATTATTATAGATGAGTAACTTTGGTCAAGGTTGAAAACCTAGGTTTTTTTGTGAATCAACGTATCGTAAACCTGTCTATATTATAGTTATTATGACCTGTTGGTCAGGAGATTTTATGAGAAGGTTTACGTATAATATTTTTATAATTATAAAATAAAAAAGTCCGTTAAAATTCTTGTAGTACCTACGTCTGGTGTTGTAAGTGTCCAATTGTCCATGAGCAACATCACATCACATCAACAGCCTATTAAGTGGCCACTGCTGACCAGAGGCCTCTTCTCACACGGAGAAGGTTTGAGCATTAATCACCACGCTTGCTCAATGCGGGTTGGCGATTACAAACTTATAATCAGAAATTATAAGCCCAAGGTTTCGTCACGATGTTTTCCTTCACCGTTTTTCAGTGGTGTTTAAATGATCTTAGAAAGTATGTATAACTCGGAAAAAGTCCAATAATACTTTACGCAACTGAGTATTGATCTCTGCAACCTCGTGTTTCATATCACAGTAACAGTTAATATTCTTTTATGATATGTTTGAGATACGTTGGTTAGTTTTTAATTGATCGCGTCAATAAACTTGGTTAGTAATTTATGAACACAAGTAATGTTTTTTTTTTTATATTTTATTACCTACGTCAAGAGTTTTTGCAGACATAGTGTAAATATTAATTTTATACTAGTGATGTAGGTGTACATATCTGAATGTTTTATTAGTTCATTAATTAAGACGTTTTGACATTAATCTGCGTGTAAAATGTCGCGTACTTTTTATTTAAGTGTTTATAAAAAGCCTTAATTTATGCAAGTGCTTGTTTTAATTTGTGGTGATATGTTTTTTATATGGAAAGATGCGTGCTATGAATGTGTGCTATAGATGGTTTCCCTACTATCGATACATCGCATACTCGAGCTGCAAACAAAGCTGAAAACTGCTCCTCACAAAGCTACTTTGGGGTAGCACATCTTACTCGCACCGCTACATAGCTTAGTATCAGTGGAAACAGTTACATAGTTTCACAGTTTAGCTATAACATTCTTGCAGCATAGCTACATAGCACATCTCTTTTGGAAAATCATCCTGACACTTTTCACCCAATCCAAAAACACAGCCTTTTGACAACACCAAAGTCCACCATCCCTAAAACAGCCAATCACAAAATCACTGGAATCGCAAATCACAACAACAAGTCAGATCGCAATCACGAATCAGATCAACTCTTTAGAGTGGTGCCTTCAAAGCGATGCTATAATTACTGGTAATTTCCTTGATTGTCAACGGTCTTATTAGCTTGGCATTGGGCCCTTTGGTCTTGATGTTGATCAAAGGACGAGGAAAGTGTTGAAACAGTTGCTAATGAAGGCCAAATGATCGTTACAATTTGTTATTCGAGATGTATATGTTGACATTATGTATTGTATATTTATTGCCACCATTTTTATGCTAATTTCAGCTAGTCTAATATAAGATTTTGTGAGAAGATGAATGGCTGATGAATTAGTTTTAAATAATTTAATATCACTTTAACTGTATAATGTATTTATTACCTTAAGCTGTAAAATATGTATGTTTTACTAATAAATAAATTGGCAAAGGTTTTATATTAACTGCATGGTTGACGAGGTGGCTGGGCAAGTAGCTGCCACGTAACGTGTTACGGATTCGATTACCGCACGGAGCAACTCTTTGAGTGATTCACAAATTGTTGTTTCGGGTCTGGGTGAATGTGTATGTGAATGTTTGTAAACGTACCCACGATACAGGAGAATACATTATGTTATCTTCTAAAAAAAGAAAATAAACACAATTTTTTTTTCGTACTCACAAAATACACATATATTAGAAGGTAGGCTTTAACCTTAACTAAAAATATAACAATTTGTTTCTACATAATTAAAGAATTGTGTAATGATCGTAGTTTTTGTACCAGATACCGAATTAAAGGTTTTGTGGGAACCGACTTGGCATCGTCCATTGTTTGTCTATGTCTGTTGCGTATATTTTTAATTGTCCTTCACATAATTAGCACGTATAGTGCGCATGTCGCTGTGTTTAGTACTATTAGCACTTATAAGACGAATAAGAACGATGTATAGATTCTATGAATGAAATGAAAGATGAAATCGGTACCCTTAGGACGAATTTGCTTTAGAGCGCGTTTGGCGTTCTGATTGGCCGTTCTGAATTTTTCAATAAATCAACTTGATCAAAGTACCTATGGCCGTCTAGGGTATACAAAAGTTTACCAACCTTATTCTGGTCAAGGACCACGTATACTACATTGATTTTCTTCACTTATAAAAACTGTAACAACCATTGGTACCCGGTGGCGCTCTGTGGTTTCTATAACCGCTATTTGCGATTGATGGTGTTTTTACCATCACACAAAGGTCAAAGGACCCTGATTGCAAATGACAAGTTATATGACAATGTTTTCTTACTTTATCTAGACATTGCTGCTGATGATGATGACGTCATGAGATGCTAATTTTAATTGACACCTATCAGTCAAAATTCATATTTACTTAATGATGTTTCTTGGAAAATACCATATCGGAAAACCTGTTGTGGATTGACGCGTTATTTTAAATAGTTATTCATAGTTATTTCTGTGTATTGTGCTATTAATAACGTGTTAAATTAAACGAATCGATAAATAAACAGTTATTATATAACGGTTTTTTAATAACGTTATCTTTTAAAGGTCTTTAGGGGTTCGTTGATAAAGTGAAATTAGTGTTAGTAGCTGAACTGCGTCCTTCGGGTGCTTTTCTATCACAGATGTGGTAAGCAAGCTTCCTTGTGCGAACTGCTAGGGAGTGGAACTCCTTGCCGGAGTCTGTGTTTCCTGATGGGTACAACTTGGGTGTCTTCAAAGCCCGAGTGAATAGGTTGCATCACCACTTACCACCAGGCGAGATAGCAGCCAAACGTCGACCGATTAAATGGAAATAAATGTGCTATGCTATGTTGCTGTGGATGTGTTCGACTTCTGAAAATGAAACTGTTCCTTGTCGCACAGTCCACAATGTCGCAGCGATATCGTCTGACGTCGCCCGACATTGCCCGATGTCTCTGGGGACATATGTCGCTCGACAAATGTTCCGACGTAAAATTATAAGAAAGCAAAATCAATATGCAATAGGTACTCAGGTCACGAGGAAAAGTATAACATATATTTATATGTATTAATGATGGCACTACTCATATCTATTCATTGTCCACATGATATGTATCGCATATGCAAAGATATATCTTCTATATATGGTTCCTTCTATTACCTATTCATAAATTAAGTATGGATGTGTTATCAAGCCTTTGTTTGGTTTGTGACTGAATTCTTTTCTCTCACTTTGATCACTGGATCAATTACTTGTATATTACTTGTACCTACTGAGGTATAACTACAAGTATTTATTTATTTATTTTGAAAAATATGCATTACTAGTGGTCGCCTAGTGATCGAAATTCGACCATATACGATTTAATTTACAATACCACTTAAAATACGTTCAAGAATAATTTTTATTTAACTCAAACTCAAACAAACTCTTTTATAAAACTCTATTCATATGAGACGTGAAAATATCATCGCATTGTCTATCGATTTTGACGTTTTGTCAAATACGATCAGATACTATGCATGTGTGTGTAATGTTTTATTTATTGATTTAATGTACTTTATAAGCATTATTTTTGAAAAATATTAGCGTCCTGCAGTCTTCTACACATAAAATATAAGTGTACCAAATTTTATGCTCCTACGTCCGCGCAATTTTCGTAAAATGCGGTTAGGGATTGCAATCCGGTATCATTTTCAATCCGGCCGGATTTCACCGGATTGATGCTAATCCGGCCGGATCCGTCCGGATCCGGCCGGATTTTAAAGTTACTTAGGGCCTAGTATTTAGTGGTTTTTAGTTTTGATAATAATGTATAAAAGAAAATAAAATACGTATTTATGGAAAATAAAATCACTTTTAATTATTTTTTCGGTATTAATTGTAATTTTTGGTACTATTTGTACTAAATCAAATTATGAAACTATTTTTAATAATAAAGTAATCAGTCTGACTCTCACTTATTAATGTACCCATTTATGTAAGTATCTGAAAGTACTTAAGTAATAATAATACTATTAAACTCTTATTAATAATCTACACAGTTATATAACAAAACAGTCTTTTAAATTTGTACTTATAAAATCAACAACTTCAGTTCATAATCCTAAGAAACAAAACAAGAAGTATTTATTTTTTGCAATGCAAAATTCAAATGAAAATTATTTTGTGCCTGAAAAAACGATCTAAGAAAACAAATAGTGTTTATTGTACTGTCTCCTAGTCTGCTTCTGATGGCACTACAAATATAACCTGCGGCAGAAAAGGCCCTTCCTGCCTCAACACTGGTTGGCCAAATTGCCATCAAGTAACTGTAGATCAGCGAAATGTGTTTTCCTTTTACTCCTACTTCATACGCAGTCATTTCTTTTTTAAGTATTTTCTCATAATCTGTTTCTTTTTCGATCGCGTTCGCGTATTTTTTGCTTTACCGGATCCGCCCCCGGATCCGGCGCCGACTCGCCGGATCCGGTAGGTCCAAAAACACGCCGGATCCGCCGGATTACCGGATCCGCCGGACCGGATTGCAATCCCTAAAAGCGGTCCAAAGTTTTGGCATCACGTATTAATATATAGATTTTACAGCTTAAGCCAATACATTATACAGTTAAAATGTTGAAAATGTACAACAAAGAAAAAATAAATACATTATTTTTAATTACTTTAAACTAATTCATCAGCCATCCATCTTTTCACAAAACCTTAAACATTCACGACATACATCCTCCCATCTCGCTGCGAACACACTCTGGTGCGGACGTCAAGAGAATATAGTAGTATATTAATGTATGTAATATATGTATTTCAATTAAATAAATGATTATTCTTTTTTATTTGCACTTCTCTAACATACGTGGCGATGCGGCCAATCTTCTGGAAACGTTCCCCAATGACAGTGATACGGACGAGTAATTCGACGCCTAAAGGAAAGAAAAATTTTATTGTAACTTTCGTGAGACATACTAAATTAATTATTATGTATATTATTTTATATTATCGGCTTACTCACGTAGTGTTTTGACGAGGAACTCGACTAGTTTCAAGCCATGCTAGAGGCTCATATTCATGAGCAGCATTACGCGACACACGACGCGGCGATTGTCGCACTGCTACTGTCAAAACTCGTCAAAACACTACGTGAGTAAGCCGATAACATAATAATTAATTAAGAAAGAAAAATTATCTACATTTCTTTATTTTTGTTTTAAGTTATAGTAAGTCGTACATATTTATTCATTACTTATACGGTATTATTCATTACTTATACGGAGAGGGCAGCTGAGAATCCAGCGGCATTACGTGCCGTAATGTGCACCTCTGTCTACCCCTTCGAGGATAAAAGGCGTGACGGTGCATTGACTTAACAACATGTCTAAAATAATACATAAAGCTACTTAAATAGAGTTTAAAATTAAAATTAAATACAAAAAAGACAACGAGGTGCCAAAGCGTTCTTCCATTATAAATTAAATTAAATGTTGTTACTTGACGTAGATTCCACATTAACTTTTTAATTACAACTTGAGTTTTACTTTACCCTAGAAGTCTTTTAAAAATTTATCTTGTAAAGGACTATTTAATTGGCCAATTTATCAGCTAAACTTTGCCAAACTATTTTTGTCTTAGTCGACAGTCTGCTCCATTTTGTAGATATTACAAAACGGTCTTGTTGAATAGAATATATTTTAAATGGAATTTTACTAAATACCATTTCTTATACCGCACGGGGAAACCTCTTATAACTTAATTTAAACCACATATTTATTATCATCTTGGCTGACAATATAGGAAAGTGAGCAAAATAGGCCGAATAAGTAAGCCAAAAAGTGTGTGATTTTCTATGAGGTAATTTGAATACTCTTTAGAAATACGGCACTATAACAGCAGCACCATATGTCCCATGTATGTCCGTAACATTTCTAGACAACCTACAACATAACAGCTCTACTGTGTTTAAGGTACATGAAGGTGTTCACACAGAATTGAATACTTGATTTATTTCATTATTTTCTTTTGTTTGAATTTCTTATAATTTTCGGTCTTCATTGAAATATTTAGTTGTTTGCTTATGTGGACGAATTTATACGACGAAATTTAATTATAAGAAAAAGACAGACAATAAAAAATAATAGCCATACAATAAAATTACCTCTCAAAGTTAACAAATTAAATTAGATTGAATAAAACCAAAACAGTGTATAGTCTAATTATATTTAGTTAATCTAACTAATTATTGGGAAAGAAAGTTTTAATTCAGCTCTTGTTTCTTGTACCAAGTCTTCAGTACGTGTGGAGACAAAACGAATTAGTCTTATTCAGAAGACTTGATTGTTATTAATTATTATAATTAAGAGTTCATTATCCTTGAGTATTGGCTTTGTATAGACGTTAATTCATATAGTAGTATCGTCACGCCTTTTATCCCCTAAAGGGTAGGCAGTGGTGCACATTACAGCACGTAATGCCGCTATACAATATACACGCTTTTCACCATTTGTATTTTAAGTCTAATGTAATAGCGGGTGAGTCTATTGCCATATACTAGGCACAATTCTAGGATCCATGCTACTACTGAGAAATTTTACCAAAAAAAGCTCAGTAATGCTTTGCCCGACTTGGGAATGGAACCCGAGACCCCTTGTCTTGGCAGTCGCACTTGCGACCACTCGATCAACGAGGCAGTCTTGTTTCATGTAGCCAAGTAACGGAATACCTAACATCAGAAAAGAAAAGAAAAGCAGGAGTAGGAACAGGGTGGTTTTTAGTCAGTAAGAGGCTGACACTCCCTCTCCCCTCAAATAAAAAATGTTATAACTTATAACACAATTCAGAAAAGGGTGCTCTTAGAAACATGCCTTGTGTTGTTTTACGTACGCAAGCTTGCAATTTTTTTTTCTTATAAAATGAACGATTAAAGTCCTTTTTATTTCAGTTCATTCAACTTTAAGGGAGTGTAACTGGTTTGAACTTGATTGTAAGATGACTTGGTACTGCGAATGCTAAAATAAACCTTATAAACATTGGGATTAAGGTGATTTTTTACTGTTTTTTCTATCCAATTGACGTCAATGCGGTCATTTGTAACAGTATTTTGTGGTGCATTCCGTTTTGATTTTGTTTTGTTTCAGTTGTTTTTTTATTGTATAAGCCGGTAAACGAGCAGACGGATCACCTGATGGTAAGCAAGCAATCGCCGCCCATAGACATAAGAAACACCAGAGGAGTCACAAGCAATACTTAGATAAAACGAAGCAAAGTTTAGGAGTGGGAGCAAATACGTCATTTCTACGTATAAAATCGTACCTAAAACTGACATCACGCGATATCTCAAATCGATAAATCTTTGAAGGTATTCGTTGCCGTAAGAAAATAAAAAATACGTGTCTAATATTTTAAAATAATCTACAAAACGGACATTAAAATAAAAATTAGTCATCTACCCTGTTGATGTATGTTCCTAATTCAGTATTAAAATGAGTATTCATTGATACCTATTTACGTCATCAGAGAAAAAACCTTATGAAATAAAACAAAGATTACTAGAAGCAAATGGTTATTAAATCATGTATTCAATTATGACCTCTTGAGTATTTAGAAACACGTGAATTTTCGTATATATTACTAGTTTTTTCCTGTACTTATATTATGTTAAACAACGACACGTTTGTTCTCATACCTGATTGAATTGCCAAATATGCTGCCATGCACGAGATTCGATATGACGTCAATCCATAATTTTATTTTTTCTACTTATTAAGTTTTTGTTGAGACGAAATTAAAAAATAAAATAAAAATAATTTCGTCATATATCGTAGGTGCGTTTACAAACGCATGATTGAGTAGTTTCCTCAGCCAAAAATAAATTATATCGACTTTTCAATAAAATAAAATAAACAAAAATAATCACATTCATAGATGATCTATTTAAAAATCGGTTTTTTAAGCATTATTTTTTTAATAATTCTGCTATTTGACGTAAAAATCTGATGACATCATAACGCACTATTCCATACAAAATTCAGAGGAAAAATCGTTCTTGACAAAAATACTGACGTGTCGAAAAAAATATTTAAATTGACTACTAGGATAGGCTATTTCACATACAAAAAAACATACGCGTCAAGCCCAGACCCGGTGGTTTGTAAAAACAATTGGACACAAACAAATTAATGTTTAAATGAGTAAACCAAATTATAAGTAACGCCGGTGCAAGCAACTAGTACTTAGTGTTAGTTACTATCAAATAAACATACATACTTTTCAGCTTTACAATAATAAAATATGATTCAGCAATAAAATTATGACCAATGAATAATAAAAATCAAAGAAATAAAAACGTCTGCGGCGGCCATAGACCACAGATTATACAAATTTATATGTTTTTTTTTTAAATCGATGGAGTCAACGCACTTTGTGTTTAGAGGTTACCTACAGATTGAAAAAAATTGCCTAGTAGAAATATTTGTTTATTTTCTTTAAGTTATATTGATTGAAGTTATTTATTACTTAATGTTGTTGAGTTTAAAATTTAATTTGTATTATTTGTATAGAATTTTATTTGACTTTAGGGCATTGTCATTGTTTTTGTTTTGGGTGTATGTATGTAAATGGCAAGTGACTTTAATTTGGAAATAAAATAATATTAAATGTTACAATTGATACGAAGTTTTTATCTAGTAATGTAAATGGATGAGTGGTCTTTAGTAGATATATCGAGCAAGGGGTTCGATCTTGACTGAAGCAACAATCAACATATTAGATTCTAGATTTGATAATAAATAGGTAATGAGGTGAGGTGTAAGGCCTAGAACATAACAGGCAATAATTGTTTCATAATAGCTTTAATACTTGACTGCACGGTTTGTGAGGTGGCTGGGCAACTGGCCGTACAACGTGTAGCAGGTTCGATTCCCGCACGGACCGACTCTTTGTGTGATCCCTAAATTGTTGTTTCGGGTCTGAGTGTCAAGTGTATGTAAACTTGTATGTTTGTAAACGCACCAACGACACAGGAGAAAATCCTAGTGTGGGGCAACGTTTACAAAAAAATACGCGCAACTTTACCGACCTTTAAAAAAAGGTGACGTTATGTTACACAGTACTAGCTACTGACAAAGTTAAACATTGAAATAACAATAAAAACCCTCTAGTTTATGTCACGTAATACATTGTTGGCACAACAACGATATTATCACGTTTTCATAACAAAACTAAACAAAATCTGATGACTCATTGCGTTGTAAGACAGACGTGGTTGTGAAAGTAGGTTCGTTCAAATTCTTAAGTCATAAATACAGTATGGAGATCACTCATATGATTTTAATGAAACTTTATTGATTTAAAATCAATAGAAGTATCATACATCTAAATATTACAACGAAAACGGAAAATATGACTCCCCTGGTGTTGCGGGTGTCCATGGGCGGCGCTGATCGCTTACCATCAGGTGACCCGTTTGTTCATTGCCAAACTATTACGAAAAAAAAAAAAATTCCGCTATTAAAATTAAAATCAATAGAAGTATAATACAACTAAATATTTCCAAGAAAATCAAAAATAAATAAATTGAAATTTTCGACCAAAATAAATAAATCCATTTCTTTAATTCAATATCCAAGCAATACGGATGCAATGGGCGCTGGTGTTGCAACTCAAGAGTACGAGATTTCACAATATCAATGTCAATTCCGAAATTCTTTTTCTATCACTTTGACTGAATTTTAGTTTTACATTGTTTACAATATAACCAAGAATTGAATTGTGAATCTTATTGAAAAAGAGTAACCTATGGAGATTCTAGCTCGTTCTTCTCCATAGGAAATCTACACTTAGGAAGGAGCAAATAGCTTCAGAGGACTGACCGACAGACAGACGTTACTAATATTATTATATTTGTTTTGATGTTCAAAAGTGCCTTCCTAGTCTAGTCGAAATAAAGTATTTTGACTTTGAATTAGCCTCTAGATCAGTTAGAAGGGATCTGTACCCAGTTTAGAATGCTGCCCAAGTCCAATATCCACGCACTAGGTCTAGGCACCGTACTTATAACTGAAATTCCTTAACTGATTTTATTTCCTAACCTACTCAGAGTTATTTCATGGTTACTTAACCCTGTCCTTATGAATTGTTTTCGATACAAAACTACTAAGAAATAGTATAAATAATAATCATTAAATGTCTCTGAATACAGCAGTTAGTCTTGCAAGCGTTCATAGGCTACGGTAACCATTTACCATCAGATGGGCCACGCGTCTCTTATGTCATCGTTGTGGTATAAAAAAAACTGAGAATTCAAACTACGAATATTACAAAGTTCGACAAAACTAGTAGATTTGTTTAGGAATTTCTCAGACATGTATATTGCGTAGTTTCAAGGTCATGTATATTGTATGTTTCTATCTAATTTCTTGTACAAACAGAGGGGGTAAGCAGAGGTGTCTAATGCTTCTTCATCATCTTCAGTCCAGAATAGTACTCTACTGGATTATGGAGTCTCCTCTCTACGTAAGAGAGTCTGTCATCACCTCAAAGTCATTTATCAATTTAACCATAAATAGGTACTTTTGAAATGTCAACAAATAAAGAAATCTAGACTAATAAGTTAACTGGAGTGTTAGTAATACTGAAACAACAGCATTTTACATGCATATGAATAAACATACGATACATACACCAATTTTTGTCTGTTTGTTTGTTTGCTTTGGTTAATCTCTGAATAGGTTGGACTGATTTTGTCGGGACTTTTATTGGCAGGTAGCTGATGTACTAAGAAGTAACTTTTATTAGTCACAAAGTCCGTAACCCACACCGAAACCGCAGGCCTCATGGTAAATAAATAATAATCTCTACGATTAGTGTACGGGTTGGCTTGCTGAAAGAGTCGAATTTATCAAAAAAGCGTTGCTGCTTAGTCGATCAAATGTCTACTTTTAACCGCAGGAAGAATAAGGATGGTTAAAATTTATTCTACTCCACCGTTATCTCTTGGATTTGACACACAATCGATTTAAAAACTTAATATTTTTTCGATTTATAACACAGTCCCACTAACAAACCTCAAACAAGAGAAACTATCATTTACAGATAATTTAGACCCCAAATATTGGTTCCTATAAATCCAATGTCGTTACAAAACCATTTGAAAGGTACAATAACAATTTGTGTTAGGGAAGTGCCCTTTTGTGGTCACAATTTATGGACCCTAAGCCCAGGTGAACTGTCACCATTACTATCTATAATTACAATCAGTTTTAATAGTTTGTTTGTCGAAAAACAATGCTGTAATATTTTAGTTCTGCCATTTTGAATTGTTGACATAGGTTTGAGACAAGATGGCCGCTTAAGTAAAGGGTTTTGTTTTTATGACGTGAGAAAAGGCTGCCAATGATCTCTCCGTTAATGTCCTTAATGGGCATGCAGAAAAGTGACCTCGTTTTGTAACCCGTCTGGGGCCTTAGTCTGCTATTACAATTGTGTCAGAATGGTCGATCATTGTGCAGTGCAAGAGGGACGGAGCTATACAACCTACATCGCTCCGTCCCTCTTGCACAGCTCAATGATCGACCATTCTGACACAATTGTAATAGCAGACTAAGGGCCCTGCTGGTCAATGTCGTGGTTAAAGCTTTCGTCCTGAAACAATAGAAACACTCCATTAAGTAACACAGCAAAAGTAATTCTATGTTTAATAGAATATATCGGGAATAGTATGAAGGAATAGTACTATCTAATAAAAACCTGTACTACATATAGCCTTTTAGTGTCTAATGATCTCTGGATGAGGAGTGAGTGAGAATTTTCTTTGTCGTAATAAAGATAGTACCTGGTTAATGTTTTGCCTATTTTCCTTTGAAAATGTTTCTTAAAATGATTATTAGGTTCTAGATTTTCGATATACTTGTACCAATTACCAATTAAAGTAATAGAGCACGAGACAATTTTGTTGTAAACCGGTCATAAATTCTAAACTATATGCTGCTTTTGTGTTTTTGAATAGTTTTATAAGATCGATTATATTTCAATAATTGTACGTTACTTTAGTAGAGTATACAGTTATTATCGTAAATAGTAAAATCATTGTGACTTTTAAACGTACTAAACTTTTGTACCTTTTGTTTTAAGGGGAGATATCATTTAATGACTACTCCTGCCTTGGGCGAGGCGAGAGGGAGTGTCAGACTCTTACTAACTAAAAACCACCCCGTTTCTACTCCTGCTTTTCGAGCCGGACCCCTGGTAAATTCGCTAGGTAGTCCGCAGCTCAAAACTTTTGAAGCTAATATCAAAATTTCACAAATGAAACACACAGAACAGATAGAACAAACATTGGATTTGCTAATATTACCATATCTAGTTTGTGTAGGACCTTGACTAATGTCCATTTAGACGCTGACCTTAATGTATCTGCCTACATAGTAGCACTAAACATTATTACTAATGCTAAGAAGAATTAAAAAAGGATATGTTACCTACTTTATTATTGTTTTGTGATATTAAAAAAGATTGATGATGAGATGAAGGCAGGAATAAAGTGTTAAAGCATTTGTAAAAAGTATAAAACAGGATTTAAAACGTGTTAACTAAATTAACTAAAAATCACGGATTACTTAGTGTTGTGTCTTGAAACTAGTAGAGTTTTTCTCTCTTAATAAATGTGAGTAAACCGTGTACTAAACCAAAACCAAACCAGACCGTGAACCAAACCATATCATATTTATATTTATATATTTAACAATATTTAAATATATAACATAACAATGACATAACACTATAACAAATAACATAATATTTGGTTAAGAAACCAGTTCCGTTGGCCCAAACCTTGGCCCCAATGTGTGGCGAACATTGGCCGATGATTACGTGGCAACACTGACGGTAATTTTATGTTGCAAGGAACATTACTTAATGGCACTATATTGTTAGCAAATACTTTGTATTTTATGAAGAGATTTTTATTACTTATTTTTCCTTGTTACTTACTAGCTTTTGCCGGCGGTTTCGCTTGTAGTCCTGGGGCCTTAGTCTGCTATTACAATTGTGTCAGAATTGTGTCAGAAGCTATACAACCTACATAGCTCCGTCCCTCTTGCACTGCTCAATGATCGACCATTCTGACACAATTGTAATAGCAGACTAAGGCCCCTGATGGGTAAAAACTGTCTTATGTGTTATTCCAGACCATAACCTACGGCTATTCCAAATTTCATCCCGATCCCTTCAGCCATTTTGACGTGATTGAGGAACAAATATACACATAAACAAACAAACTGCCTAACATTCGCACTTATAATATTAGTAAGTAACAAGGTAAGTTACAATGTATACGTACATCTCTATCTACTTCGTAACGTCACGCCTTTTATCCCCGAAGGGGTAGACAGAGGTGGACACGGCACTTAATGCCGCTATACAATGTACACTCACTTTTCACCATTTGTGTGTAAGTCCCATGTGTTTGAAGTGTGGGAAAGCCATGATTCGGCACGAATGGGCCGGCTCGACCGGAGTGATACCACGGCCTCACAGAAAACCGACGTGAAACAACGCTTGCGTTGTGTTTCGTTGTGAGAGTGAGGTTACCGGAGGCCCAATAACCCCCCTTTCCAATCTTCCCAATCCACGATTCCCCAACAACCCTTAAATTCCTAACCCCCAAAAGGCCATCAACGCACTTGTAACGCCTCTGGTGTTTCAAGGACGAAGGCGATTGCTTACCATCAGGTAATACGTCTGCTCGTTTATATTCCATAAAATAAAAAATAAGTAATAGGGGGTGAGCCTCTGTCTACCTCTACAGAGGTTAAAAGGTGTTGTTTATGTTTTCCTCATGCTTAGCAAGGCCCTTGACAGTTGACTTTGACACCGTCGGTCACGCGATTGGCTGTTGCGAAATGTATGGCGGATTGTATTTGTGTTTGGATTCAAATATTTAACAACTAGCTGTGCCCGCAACTTGCTATGCGTAAAGTTTTTCTCGCTTAATTCTCGATCCCACGGGAATTCTGGGATAAAATCCCATAGGTTTTTATCTGAAAGAGGAGTTGTATAGTACAACATATTGTATTCCACATCTAAACATTTTACGTAAGTTGTATTTAATAGGTACCTATGTTACCTATGCCAAATTTAAATGAAAAATTCAATATAAGCTAAAAAATACATGTCTAAATAAAACTCTTAATGAAGAAAAGCGCATGAGACGTGTTTACAAAGTGTTATTGGAAAAAATGTTTTTAGAGAAAAGGACAAATAAATCTTTTACAGTAATTTGTAATAGACAACATTTGGTGAATTGTGATTTAATTCAGTCCCGCAGACTACTGCATGATGTTACTGAACAAACAGTAAAAGTTAACCCGACCTTAAAGCTTAATCAAATACTACAAAACAATCCATCCATAACTCTAGACTTTAGCAGTTAAACAAGAAGGCAGTCAAAAATAAACTCTAACTTACCTGCAAAGAAAGTTCAAAATCATTCATTAGCCTTCGACGATTCTAAGCCACCTTAAAAGTGGGAGCAATGACCTCGAAGAGCAACAACGAGTAGAAAAAGTTTTTTATCTATCATGTTTTTTCAAGTCCTGTAATTTATAAATGAATGACTAACTGTTTGAAATACGGTATTTTGGGATTTTCCACAACGAATTTCTTCACGATTGCTTTATTAAAAGGACGTGATTATGATGATTAGTAATCATTATTGTTGCATATTGATTTATAGGTATGCTTTGAAGTAATTGGTTAGTATCGTCTATTGGTTGTAGGTATCACTGTATGAGACTACATGATATGACACTGTATGATGGGTAGCCTTATGGGATTTAAGTTACGTTTAGTATCCATGGACTATGTCTAGCACTGTGTCTGGATCAATGCAATAGGATTAGTGGGGTTGTGTTTTAGTCCACAAGAGAGTAAAACTCTTAGTTTTACTGCTTTTATTTTTAAAGGGGGAAAATTACTCAACGACTTTTTTCGGCTCAGTTGAGGGCGAGAGGGTCAGACTCTTACTGACTAAACATTAGGCCGTTCTTACTTCTGCTCTTTGAGCCGTAGCCCTGGTAACCCGATAGGTGTTCTGTAGTGGTCTGATGGCTCTTTGAGCGCGGAACGCATCAACCAACAACCAGAGACCATGTGTCCACTACACACTGTGCCCTAGACATCAACCTTCAATGTCTAATCTTGTTGTAATAATTTCGGAACGTAATCGTGCAATTTGAATGCGTCACAATGATGGCATTGACAACACATATTGGCAATCTCTACCACGATGGTGATAGAATGACAAATCTTCTCAAACAGTATATTTAAGTTCATAGTCTTCATGATAACATTGGTAATTGAGGTTTTAACATTGGCAATGCATTGGTTGTTGGGAAATGGATTATTGGGGTTTTACTTATTAACTTGTTTCGTTGATCGAATGGTAGGAACTGAAACTGTTAAGCGACGGGTTTTAGATTTTTATTATTTAGAATTTTTATTTACTAACATCTTGGAAACGTATACGTTTGGAAATAGTTATTAGTAGCTTATTGCAAAACACTCTTTTTTTGAGGGAAAAAATCATCCAATGACTTCTCTCGCCTTGGGCGAGGCGAGAGAGAGTGTCAGACTCTTACTGACTAGAAACCACCCTGTTCCTACTCTTGCTTTTTGAGCCGGTAACCCGCTAGGCAGTCCGCAGCTCCGGATTGCAAAACGCAGGACTTCGGACTTTGTTAATAATTATGCAGTAGTGTAGCTCTTCAACCACTAAATCTTAGAGTATTAAGTAAACGCAACATAAAATCTCAGTAACCAGTCGTTAGATATAAATAAAAAAACTATAGAACCATTATCATTAGCAGAGCTCTTCGTAATAATTGTGTAAGAATATGGACATGCTCCGAATGGCAGTGCTTCATGTAGCAAGTCGGTCAACGCTAGTGAGGGGAACGGCTTAACGATTAGTCGATTAATCGGTTACAATTTTTAGTCGATTTTTTTTGCTAACCGATTTTGTTTTATTTTGTCGTATTGTTTTATTTGACTTTATCGTGTCTCTATTTTGTTTTTATTGGAAGGTACAGTAAATAGTTATCTTATAAGAACTTAAGAGTACTTTATAGTTTTTTTTAATAGCAATTAAAGGTTACTGCAAATTGCAGGTTGTAATAAATCACTTTTATTCGTTGTGTTGTGATTATAATTCATAGAAATAATTTAAATGTGGTCTATTTAATGGACTAGTTAGAAGTAGAATTTTAATGCCATAACTAATCTTGAGGTCAAAATTAAACACTGTAACTTACAATCTGCAGTTGTTTTCAGGGTTATATCTACCTTTGTGGTCAGCATAATCAGTTTAACGGGTTTAGGGTCCAATTTTAATCTTAAATGTAATAAATATTGTTACTCCCTCTGTTTTATTTTGATCTTTGTAAGCTGAAGATATTTGTAAGATAAGTAATACGATTAAATGTGAACTTCCACATTGCTTCATATTTTATGCTAAGTAACTTATGTCAAATTTATTTTGCCTATTGCATACACAAACTCTTAACTCTGTATTGTCTGTCTACTATTTATGAAAAATCGGAAAATCGAAAATTATCAATCGGACTACGAAACTTTTACTTGATTTAGACAATTAGATTTTTTAAATGTAGTGAGTGATACACATGAATCGCTATTAAAACTCCTTGCTTGATTTCGACAATTCGATATTTGTTAATGTTGTGACTAAAGACTAAACAAACAAAGACAGTAATATTTGAGAGGAGATTAGTATAAGTATACAATACATAGATATTAAACAAAATAGAAGACAAGGTTAGCAGTAAGTATTAATGTATTAATGAGACGCCATGTTCTTTTTTGCAATATCTCAGCTAGACGGAGGACAAAGAAAAAAGTTTACGATATTTGATTGATTGACGTATAAACAAATTATATTTAATTTTAATCTTGTCTTGCAATCTGTAAGGACGGTTGGTATTTTTTTTTGTTGTTAAAAGATTTACGTAGATGGTTTTTTTTTCGCGTGGTTTATTACGTAGGTAGATTATATGTATGTGTTTATAAGTTGTAAAATGTGATACTATGTTGTTTTGATGTGTTTGTGTGACTAATGAGAATGTTTTAAGCTACTACTTTTTAATATACTAACTATATGTGGAGGCTGGTAATTTTATGGCTATCTGTTATTATATATCTTAATATTAATTTTTGTTTCTTAGTCTGTAAGTCTTTCGTAAAATGAAATAAGATTCTAATAAACTAGGTATAATATACAACTCAGAAACTGTTTTTTTTTCTATTTTATTAGGTTTAATTTATGCTTGTATTTATAATGACAAAGAAGTCTTGCCGCTGAATCAAGTAATTTTATTTTTATAATTGTCATTTAGATGTTATCATTTATTCCAATTAAGTGGACTTTGCATTTATTAAAGTACTTCTACATCAAACAAAGCAAATAAACATAAAATCTAAAATAAAGTCAGGTACAAAAAAATACTTCAAAAAAAAAAACAAGTTAACCTTGAAGAAATCGGATAAAAATTACCGATTACAAGTCAGGGTGTCACATCACTAAATAATGGTCTACATACTGTTTCAAGTTTGTGAGCTATCAAAATTCTCTGACGACTATTTAGTCGACTTTGTACGAGTTTATGACACATTAACTTTGAACATTTATCACTAGACGACATATTTTAATAATGGACGTAAGGGTGAGTTCATCGGAGCTACGGACTTCCTAGCTGGCTTACCGGGGCTCCGGCTCGAAAAGCAGGAGTAGGAACGGGGTGGTTTTTAGTCAGTAAGAGTCTGATACTCCCTCTCGCCTTGCCCAGGGCAGGAGAAGTCATTGGATGATTTTCCCCTTTATAAAAAAAGGGTACGTTCAAACGATAACTATGTGACCAGTGTTGAAACTGTTTTGAAATATGTTGCATATACCTAATTTGAGTCTCATGACATGACATATGAATAGAATAGAGCTACGTAGCTGACGGACAATTCTATTTTGTAGTTTCAAAATGCTTGTATATTAATGAATTAAAATAAATGCCTTCAAATCCAAAGTAAATAGACTTTTATTGGTAGGCTAGTTTAATTTTAGAAAAAAAAATCCATCTCAAATTCAATAGAAGTCATTATTCTACGTGGATGAAGCCACGACCATCAGCTAATACTAAATAATTAAATACATGATATAATGTATCTACTTATAATAAATATCTTCAATACTCAACCCAAAATCATACAAAAATGCGACAATATACCAAAAAGTCGTTGGCCGTGAAAACCCAACGAAAAATCTTCCACCGATCGTATTAATAAAGATAATTCGATATTTTTTAAATGAATGGACAAATTACGGCCATTCAGAATTACCCAAACTATTTATAAACTGCAAAAAATTCCGCGTTCGTTCGAAATACCACAAAGAAAGTGGTTTGCCTTAAAAAGCCAGGAAAGAAATATTGAAAAGAAAGGAAATATTTCTTTCCTTTTAAGATGAAGGTCGTATCATAATTTCCTTCCGTTAATAATTGATGAGTGATATGATATATTGATCATGTGATAATTACATAATAGGCTTTTATTTCTCGAAGGGATAAACAAAGGTTTAGTGTTGTGTTTATTTCGGTTAATTTGGTATTGAGGCTTATCTATACATATAATAAAATCGTAGAAAAGTGCTGTCTGTACATTGAAAATAAAAATCTATACATATAATAAAATCGTAGAAAAGTGCTGTCTGTACATTGAAAATAAAAATAAAAAAAATAGCAGGGGTTATTGTTATGTCGATGTCGAACCCAAAAATGTAATTAACTTTTTTTTTGTCTGTTTGTCTGTTTGTCTGTTTGTCTGTTTGTCTGTTCGTCTGTGCGCGCTAATCTCAGAAACGGCTGATCCGAGTTGGATGCGGTTTTCACGAATATATTGTGGGATGCTTTAATTTACATTTAGTGTTTGTTTCATGTCAATCGGTTCATAAATAAAAAAGTTATGTCAAATTAAAGAATCACGTCGAACATTCTATGCTTATACCATTAATCTCCGCAACTATTTGACGGATTTGGTTGAAATTTGGTACAGATATAGTTTAGAACCTTAGAAAGGACATAGATATATTTTTATTTCAAAAATCAAAAAATAAAAATAAGAAATAAATTATTTATAAATAATTCTATGTCGATCGTTACACGACTTCGGTTCATGTTATTGTTTTAATTTATCGAAAAAAAGTAAATAAATAGTAAAAAGGTATGAAAAAAATAATATCAATATAATAAAACATTTAGTACAAAGAAAATGCTCTAACGGAGTATAGATAATTCTATGTCGATCGTTACACGACTTCGGTTCATGTTATTGTTTTAATTCATCGAAAAAAAGTAAATAAATAGTAAAAAGGTATGAAAAAAATAATATCAATATAATTAAACTTTTAGTACAAAGAAAATGCCCGAACGGAGTATAAATAAATAATCCAAGTTGTCTTTATCCTCGATAGATGGCGTTGGGATCGAAATAGATCGCGCTATGGTTTCGTTACATTCATTTGGTTGGGTATCGGCCGAGCACTTCGGTACTATCGTAGAAAAATTGTATTATCAGTCGTATGATTATTTGTCTGTAGTGGTCCTGCTGTTTCGTATATTCTAAATTGGTTTCGTTGTATTTGTCAATTAACAAGTTTATTTGTTGGGTTTTCCTGGTTTTTTGGTTAAACTATTTAACGTAGGTTTAGTTTGATATCGATTATTAGTAGTTACTGTAGTTAGTTTTTTTATAAAATTGTAAGTCTAATTTTTTTTATTAGATTAGATTTAAGTCGTTTCTTTTAAATTATTTAGTTTAAGCTTGGTTATTATAGCATAGAGGATAGGTTGTAATATAGTTTCTTTTTTAATTGTTATAAATTCGTAATTCGTAGCTTTCTTTAGTTTTAAGTTAGTTTAAGTCCGTTTTTAAACTATTTTTTCAATGCCCTAAGTGAGTATACATCTATTAAATTCAAACGCAGAGCTCATTATGTTGATTTTTGAAGAGTTCCCTGGAATATCTTCCACATCTCATTTTTGAAGAGATCCCGCGAGATCGGGAACTATGTGGTTAAAACCAAAAATTTGCCGGAAGTCACTATTCCACGCGAACGAAGTCGCGGGCAAAAGCTAGTCTATGTAATAAATATAAAGATTATTATACTACATAAGACACAATTATTATTCTCACATTAAGATTTTTTCCTGTATCGTGGGTGTATTTACAAACATACAAGTTCACAGACACATGACACCCAGACACGAAACAACAATTTGTGGATCACACAAAGAGTTGTTCCGTGCGGGAATCGAGCTTGCTACACGTTGCGCGGCAGGCGGTTGACTAGCCACCGTGCCAACCGTGCAGCGGTGCAGTCATTTTCGCCTGTTATATTATTTATAGATCCAATGTAATAATTACTAATACTATACTAATATAAATTCCAATAGTATTGACCGGATAATCGAAGTCAAGACCCCGTAGTCGACTGTCCCACCTAACCATTCAACCAAAGAATCAATACAAACAAATAAACAAACAAACAAAAACAATAACGATTCTGCCAATCACTCTAATCTGTCAACTTGGGTAAAGTTTCCATTAAGTAATTTAACGTAAACAGGAATTAATTTGCGTTCAACGTTTAATAAATGGAGCAGGTGTATCAAATAGTTAATTTTGAACGGCCATAACTTATGTGTAGTAACTTGAGACACTGGTTTATAAGTTATAATACTATTATTATGAAGTTAGTGTTAGCTATTACTCATAATTTTAAGGTTCTTATAACGGTAGATTAGAATACATCTATCTACCACGCGTATTCTACCTGTGGGTTTTTTTTTGAGAGAAGAAAATTGTCTAATGACTTCTCCCGGTTTGAGTGAGGCGAGAGGGAGGATCACACTTATCTATAATATAAAAATAAGTCGGGTTTTTATTCCTAACGCTATAACTCCAGAACGCATGAACCGATTTCCAAAGGAAAGATTTCGGGCTCTGTGAGGTTTATAGCAAAGAAAATTCAGGAAAAGCAGGAAAACAGGGAAAATCATTGATGGCGAAACGGAGTTCGCTGGGTTTGCTAGTACTGACAAAAAACTTCCCCGTTCCTACTCCAGTCCGCAGTCCGCAGTTCTATTGGCAAAGGCAATGAAAACTTATAGTGTTTCGATCACTGTGTACCCCTTATATGAGAAGGAGAGCCATAGTCCAGCCATAGATCACATCAGACATCACTACATAATACTAGCTACAAATAATTCCTCCACCCAATTCAATTAACTACGTCTGAACATATTCGGCGTCTATCTCACTGAAATCAGTGATAATATGACGTCATTTGCATTACAATAGAATACTAATTAATACATAGTAACGTACCTTCTAGGTAGATATGTAATTTCTAGGTAGACTAATGTTGTCTTGTTTAATGGAGAGAGTAATGTTTGACTAATTTCTCAGCCAATAATATCAAAGCCAGGAGATAATTATGAAGTGTTCATAGAATTTGCGGAGTCTGAAAATTTTAAAGGGAAAATCTAGAGCAATTTTTTTTAATGTACTGGTCATCATGATCAGAAAACCAATATATTTGGCAAAAAGGTGTATCAAGACTTTGTATAACCCTTTGCAGGTTGTGGAAACCAGAAGAATGCTTGTTCATTATGACTTAATGTTAGGAGCAAAAGAACATGTCAAAGCATTTATTTCAATTAACAAACAAACATGCACTTCTGAAATGTCAGAACAGGATAGTCCATCTATCTGTCCAAAAGTTAATCTATGTGGTCATGTCTAAAAATGTAAATTCATATGCAGAAAAACGAGCAAGAAACTCCATCGTTAATCTTAATATTAACTCCACCAAACAGAATAACTGACGGACTAATTACATTTTTAATTTTCACTGTACCGATTCTTTGAAGGGAAAAGGCCGAGGAAAAAGCTAATAGTTAATTTTGTTACGTTTAGCTGTTAGTTAATGGTGTTGCATTGTTTACAATTACAATATCTTGTAACTAATGTTGGAATATCCTCGTATTAGTTTCCGCATGGTTTGGTTCAAGGTCACGTGACGTAGTTATTGTTGTGCGCTTTGCAATCGTCTGATTACTGCGATGATTATCTAGTGTAATTAGTTAATGTAGGTAATGTAATATCACGTTTCTGTTGCGGTTTTAGGATAGGTAGAACTGTAGATACAGTGTACTAGACCTTTTAGGAGGCCGTTCAAGAGATATCACGTGTTTAGCATAAAAGTTGACAAATCAACAAAATATTAACATAATCATTTTAGAGAATAACCGCCGTACTCAGAGTCATTTAACGGTTACTTAACGCAGTCCTTAGCAATTGTTTTCGATACAAAATCGTTACTAAGGAATAGTTTAAGTGATCATTAAATGTCTCTGAGTGCGGCAGTAAGTCTATTTTTATTAATTTTTTTATGGTATAAGCCAGTAAACAAGTGACGGATCAACAACTGTTGTTGTTGACGGAACAACACCTGTTGTTGGGGAATCAGGGATTGGGAAGGGTGGTAATTGGGTCTCCGGTAACCTCACTCACACAACGCAAGCGTTGCTTCACGTCGGTATTCTGTGAGGTGGTATTACTCCGATCGAGCCGGCCCATTCGTGCCGAAGCATGGCTCTCCCACACTTCAAGACACCATTGCAAAAAAGCCTTTCATTAATTTAATGATACGTTATATTAATTCACCTTGGTTGGTAATATGAAGATGGTACCTACATTCATGTCAAGGAGTTTAAGCTTAAAATGGTGGTCAGGTTAAACCTATAATTATGAAAATTACGTGAACATTGGAGACAGAGTCATCTTATTTTAATACAATACTTGTATATTTAAGTGCCAAATAAATGGTAAAATTGCTGGTGGAATTACAATCAAGATGGTCTTAACATCTCATAAGGATCTCTATAAAGATGTGTTTAAGTTAGTCTCATACCCATAAGCATGGAAGATGGGTTGTAATATAATGTGTGTAGGATGCTTTTTTATTCATAAGTTTGTTTTAAAGTAAATGCATACGTAATCCTGTTCATGATTTTTACTATGTTTTATTAAAATGATGTCCTCTTTATTTTCAGATTACGGATTGGACGAGAGTTGCTAAAAGGTAAAATATTTGTAGTAACTTACGTGAATTAATTATGAAAAAATTTACTGGTCTAAACTAAAGTCATAACAGTTATCTCAGTTATTTAATAAGGTAATTTAATTTTAATATGTCTCACGATAGGTATTAGGGACATGCTACATCAATCGAGCGATTATCGATCGATGATAGAATGGATTAGTCGATTTCGATTGATAGCCGATAGATACCATCGATTGATAATAAAATGGATTTGTCGATGTCGATCAATAGTTTATACTAGATCAATACCATCGATCGGCAATCCATCAATTATCCGTCGATCAATTAAAGCTACTACACAAAACAATTAACGTCGACCGATGTCGATCAATTGCGTCGATCGACTATCGATCGAATTTTGATGTGGTAACACCCTTACACAAAATTAAAAACAAGTGCTCAACAAAAACTAGTATTTTTCTTTTAATTTTAGGTCACGGCTGTATTTAATTCTGAACGTCCTATTTTTTGTGGCCTGTCCTTAAGAACGCAATCAATAAATAAGTACAAGATTTATTTTTAAGTATAATTATGCACATACAATATTACGTTCGTCTGTAGGTACCAAATATGGTCATGGATGCCATCAGATGATTCGCAACTGGTTTTAAGATGGCGATGTAAAATTATTTTAATGATTGTAGCTTGTCTTAGCTTTGCGTGGATGCCATAAATCAAGTTTTCTGATGAATTTTCTTGTCTTGTGTACAAAAGAATGTCTCTATGTTTTTAAGTAACTAAATATCGTCTGCGGGAGTGCCTCGTTGGTCGAGTGGTTGCAAGTGCGACTGCCAGATACTAGTAAGGGGCTCGGTTTGAATTCCCGGGTCGGGTAAAGTATTACTGGGCTTTTTCGGTTTTTAGAAAATTTCTTAGTAGTAGCATGGAGACTGGAATTGTGTCCAGTATATGGCAATAGGCTCATCCTCTATTACATGGGACTTATGACACAATGGTGAAAAGTGGGTGTACATTGTACAGTGGCATTACGTGCCTTAATATGCACCTCTGCCCACTATAGTTTTGTTTTTCAATCCCAATCTGCAAAAAATAAATAAAAGCTAGCATCTACGAATATTTTTTGTACGGAAAATACCACACTTACGCATTCATATTTTTAAACATTGTTTACCTATTTTAACGTTTTTTTAGACAGAATGAATTAATTTTATATTTAAGAATGGCTGGAAATTTTGGTTTATAAATTAGCACCTGGTCGTAAAAATATGCTAGTTAAGAGTACTAAGAACCTGGCTATTTTTTTTATTGGTTTTACCCACTGCTTCATCATAGTACGTATACAAAAAAAAGATTTTTCCTAATTTTCCCCATTCGCAACAACTTCTACAAATCCTTTCTTAAGTGCTCCATTTCCACAGGGACTTTAGGGTTCTAAAGATAAAGATATTTTTTTGCATTAACATGACTGATATTACACATAGGAAATACATGCAATGGTGGTAGAATAGGTATATGAGCTACATGTTATGCTGTCTAGGCGTACAAATATTTGCAATATTTGCAATACAAAGAATTATAAGTATCAAATTATTAAACTTAAATAAACAAAACAATGGAAGATAATAATCTAACAATAAGTTATCACAATATATGGCAATGTAATCATAAACAACAAAAGTATTTTATGCTTAGTGCTTCCAATGAACATTAGCACATTTGGTCCCTTTGGTTTTAGCTAAGCCATTTTGTCCGTCAGTAAGACAAGCAGGCATACATAGGCACGGTAACCATTTTTTTAAGGAGAATAGTCTTGTTTGAGGTAAGAGGGAGTGTCAGACTCTTACTGACTAAAAACTACCCTGTTCCTACTTCTGCTTTTTTAGCCGGAGCCCCGGTAAACCCGCTAGGTAGTCCGCAGCTCCGGAACGGTAACCACTTACCATCAGTTGGGCCGTGTGCTTTCTTGCCACCGTCGTGGTATAAAAAAAACAGTAGGTAACGAAAGAGTTTTTATTGCATTATATTGATTGCATATAAAATTAAAACCTTTAACACTATATTCAGCTGTACCCAAATATGGTCATGGGATGCATCTTCTGATGGCTACAGCTTTTGGCAACCAGTAGCCAATATTGCATAATTACTATAACCAATCGATGCCAAGGTTAAGTTATAATAAGTTAGCCATTAAGTTCAGTGTCACAGGCAACTTAATCATCTTCCTTATAAGTTTTTTTTAGCCATTTTTGCTGGTTAAGTGATATATTATTAATGACATTATTTTTTTTAAGAGATTACAATTGTGTCCTTTGGCAGTGGTTAATAGATTTCTGTGTTTTTTATGGTATAAGCCGGTAAACGAGTAGACGGATCACCTGATGGTAAGCAATCACTGCCGTCCATGGACACCCGAAACATCAGAGGTGTTACAAGTGCGTTGCCGGCCTTTTGGGGATTAGGAATTTAAGGGTTGTTGGGGAATCGGGGATTGGGATGATTGGGAAGAGTGAGAAAAAGCCTCCTGCTTTTTGGAACGTGGTTGTTTTTAGTCAGTAAGAGTCTAACACTCCCTCTCGTCTTGTTCAAAGTTGGAGAAGTCATGGGATGATTTTACTCCCACATAAAAAGGTTAATATAGTAAACTACATAACATTACCTGGGTACTCTTACTGCTTATGTTTTATTGTCATTAAATACATGAAAAAATGATTTAAAACATTTTATGCTATATGCTATTTAATTTTATGACCATAATATAAAATTATATAGACATCAAAATGATTCTACGAATTCTTTCGGAAAGGTCAGACTTGTTATTTTGTTATTATGAACAATATACATTTTTTTCATTGGAAAATTACTTAGTAATGTCTGGAAATTTTTGCCCATAAATTAGCATACACTGTCAATCGGGTAATTTCTGATTTCATTAAAAACAGTCATAATAATTATGATTCACCAATTTGTCATCGTTTTATATTTTCTTTAGTAAGAACATCTCTATTATTTTTTGTATAACATGTAAAGATGTTTTGTTGTCTGGTGCTTGATATTCTGAGAATAAATCGAAAATCTTATTATGATATTTTTTTTACACCGAATTTCTCGTGGAAGGCAGAGGTGCACATTACGGCACGTAATGCCACTGTAAAATGTACAGCCACTTTTCACAATTTGTGTTATAACTCCTATGTAATAGGTGGTAAGCCTAATGTCATATACCTACCGGGCATATTTTCAGACTCCGCGCTGCCGCTGATAAATTTTCGAAAACCTGAAAAATGCTCAGTAATACTTTTATTAAGATTTTACTAAGGAATTTATCTGTGATGGCAAATACATCTCATGCCTAGTTTAAACAGGCTCTAAATTCTTTAGTTAGTACGGAATTGGCAATGGCAACTATGCCTTGATGTTTGTTATAGGAGACCATGGGAGGGAAAATCGATTGTGCTACCAGTATAAATATTTCACGGGTTTATTCCATAGGGAATAAGAGGCGCGATGTATGTATATATGTATGTATGTATGTATGCAACCCCCCATATTGACAAAGTCAATTTGGGCTCAATTTGATCAAACTTTCGATCCTCCAGAGTAATCAGTTTCCGTGTGGGAGAACAGTCAGGATTAAATGTGGGAGAGCCATGCTTCGGCACGAATAGGCCGGCTCGACCGGAGTGATACCACGGTCTCACTGAAAACAGACGTGAAACAATGCTTGCGTTGTGTTTCGTCGTGTGAGTGAGATTACCGGAGGCCCAATTTCCCTTTTCAAACTTCCCAATCTTTGATTCCCCAACAACCCTTTAATTCTGAACCCTCAAAAGGCTGGCAACGGCGATTGCTTACCATCAGGTGATCCATTTGCATGACATTCTTGTTTCGGTTCAATATGAACTGAATTATTTTCTCATAACTATTCTGATCAAATAGGGTTGGTTCTAATAACCTTCTCTTATTTTTCCACACAAACTCTTGAGTGGTATTTTGAACTCCATAGTAGGTATCACTTAAAATTAACTAATCTATTAAGTAGGCCTTGTATAACATGACCTTACGGTAAGAAACCAAGTTTACCTCCACCTCTAAGCAAAACCAACAGCTACATTATATTTCTTTGCATAAATAAAACCTTGTAAGCACCTATTTATTAGATATAGAAAGACACTGAATAATTTTAATGCAAAAGTGTGTGTGTCTGTTTATTTGTCCGTCTTTTACTGCAAAACAGAACGACGGATTAACGTGAGTTTTTAAGTGAAGATAGTTCAAAGGATGGAGAGTGACATGGGCTACTTTATATCTCTTCCTTACTCCCTACTTCCCTAAGATAAGGGGTGGTTTGTATGTAGCATGGTATGCGTACTATTTGTGATTGACCAAAAAGTTGACTGCACGGTAATTGCGGTAGCTGGGCAACTGGCTGCCGTGCGACGTGTAGCGGGCTCGATTCCCGCACGGAGCAACTCTTTGTATGATCCACAAATCGTTTTTTCGGGTCTGGATGTCATGTGCATATGAAATTGTATGTTTGTAAACGCACCCACGACACAGGAAAAATACTAGTGTGCGGCAGTGCTTTCTTTTTTAAAGATAGAAAGAAAGAAAATCATGCATATATTTTTCTTTAAATCTGCCCCTAAACGTGTGCAAAACCGCGGGCTGAAAGCTAGTTATGCATAAAAGTAATTTAAACATGTCGATGTGATGGAAATTACCACATACAAAGGTCATTGCGTCGGGAAGTCCTGCGCCGGCGCACCGTCACGTGACTCACTCGCGCGCAAGTTATTGTAAACAAACTTGATCTTGTATTATAATAATTTCATAGACTTTAGACTTAGGAAATGTTTTTCTAATTAAAATATGATAATTTTAGAAAATTCTCGTATTTTTGTGGATAATGAATGACTGATCTCTTTTAAATTTTGTTTCAAAATAGAATGCTTAGGAATGAATGGCCGGCAACGCACGTGTAACGCCTCTGGTGTTTCGGGTGTCCATGGTCAGCGGCGATTGCTTACCATCAGGTAATACGTCTGCTTGTTTACCAGCTTATACCACAAAAAAAAATACAAAAATTACCTCCTAATGTTTCTACAATTACCAGTAACTACACATAAATGATTTCTTGCAACCTATGATACAGCAAAAACATAGCTGCTTATTTTTTGCGCACACAGCATGATTCTAACCTTAGACATTGTAGTTTTTGTACAAAGTTCAATGTTCAGAATAATATACAGGTATGTGAAGACCTGTTTTTAAACACGGCTACGTATCAAGGCATACAAATCCAGTTTACCATGGTCTCGCTTTATATAATCTTTCCATTCATTCGACGGTCAACTTATACTGGTTTGTGTAGCTTGACGTGAAGCTGTGTTTACTGTTTTTACACGCAGCTACGTATATGTATATGCCAGTTTGTCTGGGTCTCGCTTTATATGACCTTTCTGTATATTCGACGGTCAGTTTATACTGGTTGTGTAGCTTGACGTGAAGCTGTGTTTACCATGTTTTTACACATAGTTTCGTATAGAAGCCATTTTACCATAATCTCGCTTTATATGATCTTTCTATGTATTCGACGGTTAGTTTATACTGGTTATATGTAGCTTAACGTGAAGCTAGTAGTAGTAAACCAGTGTATCTTGGTCTCGCTTTATATCATCTTTCTGGATATTCGACGGTCCGTTTATACTGGTTTGCGTAGCTTGACGTGAAGCTATGTTTACCATGTTTTTACAAATGGCTTCGTATAAATACCAGTTTGTCTTGGTCTCGCTTTATATGACCTTTCTGTACATTCGACGGTCAGTTTATACTGGTTGTGTAGCTTGTCATGAAGTTGTATTTACTATGTTTTTACCCGCAGTTACGTATACTAACCAGTTTGTCTTGATCTCGCTTTATATGCTCTTCCCATACATTCGACGGTCAACTTATTCTGGTTTGTGTAGCTTGACGTGAAGCTAGTAGTAATAAACCAGTGTATCTTGGTCTCGCTTTATATGATCTTTCTTAATATTCTACAGTCAGTTAATATTGGTTTTATGCAGCTTGACGTGAAGCTGTGCTTACATCTTACATGCGTCATAATAAACTTGACTATAATATAGAACATTCCGTTCGATGTTAATTCGTTTGAATGGAAAAAATGTGGCTATGGACATTATTGATTAGTATTACCTAGTGTTATTTTTTATTTTATTTAAATTAATTTTGAAGATAGGATTTTCTCGTTGGACGCAGGAGGCATTAGCAATTCGGTATACTATATACATATGTATACTTTTTTATGGTAAACGGGTAGACCGGATCACCTGATGATAAACAGTTGCCGCCACCCGCTCTGGTGTTTCGGGTGTCCATCCCTGAAATACCAAAGGCGTAACAAGTGCATTGCGTTTTGGAAATTAGTTATTCAAGGGTTGTTGGAATGGAAGGTAATTGGGCCTGTACTAGCTCCTGCTAGCGGGTTTACCCGCGTTTCCGTGGGATAAAAGTAGCAACCATTTCATTCCATACTTTGTCGTAAAACACATAAAAATGTAGCATTTAAAATAATTTTAAATTGAATTTAACTTTGCATTTATGAAACAATTTAAAACAAACACCAAAATAAATAATTTACTTTAAAATTTAAACAAATAAATAAACGGTTTTGTTTATATATAAAATTGGTTGATTAAATAAAAGCTATAAAAGCAATTTGTTTTTCCAAGGTAGCAAATACCAATAACAACATTGTTTATAGAAAAAAAAAACAAATGACGTCATTAATTATAAAGCTCAAATATGTAGTTATAAAAACAGAGAACAGATTTATGAGTTGGTCAGAGATCAACAACAATTTTATTTAGGTGCATACATTATGGTAAATGAGAGGTTTACCTCTCATAACTCACCTCACTCGTCGTGAAAACCTCTCGTTTACCTCTCATTGGCCATAGGTCGCGATTACAAACATACAATTTCACATACACATGACACCCAGACCCGAAACAATAATTTGTGAACCACACAAATAGTGGCCCCGTGCGAGAATTGATGATGATTCGCTATCCGTTGCACGGCAGCTAGTTTCCTAGCCACCTCATCAACTGCCCAGTCAGAAATTTAAATATGGACCTCTAGAATGACTTGAAACTAGTCGAGCTCCTCATCAAACAGTTACTTGAGTAAGCCTATATAGCATAATAATTAATGTAGTATGTTTCACGAAAGGTATAATAATATTAAATAGAAAAAACTTACGTAATTACAATTTAATTTCCAGAACACAAATATGAACTAATAACTAATGCATTTAACTGTTCCGTTTACTACTAAGCAGTTACAATACCAGTTTAAACTTCAGTTAAGTTACAAGTTTGTTAACTTAAGTTTAACTTTAGTTCCCAGTGAGACTGTAGTATTGTAAATAACCTTTCATTTGTGTTGATATTCTTGCTTGCTTCGGTAGTTGGGTTTGATTGTCGAACAAAGTGCTACTACTAGGATTTATTCCCGACTAGCTGTTGTCTGCGACGTCCACGTAGACTTCCGATAGTATATAGGGTTTTTCTAAAATTAAAGTAGCCTAAATTACTCTTTAGTACATCAGCTATCTGTCATTGGAATTCAAACGTCAAAATCGGTCCAGCCATTTCAGAGATTAGCTGGAACAAACAGACAGAAAGACAGACAAAAATTGTAAAAGATGTGATTTGTTATTAAAGGTAGGAGAAGTTATGGGATGATTCTCCCCTCTCAAATAAAGATATATAGTATTTGTTCTTGTTACTCGTATGTAGGTCTATCTTTTATAAAATATTGTTGAAAACGTTATAGAGGGCACAACCTGTTATTTTTATTATTAATAAAAAAATATAATAAAGTAGTAGCACTTTTAAGTAAACTAATTATTAAATAAAATTATTATTTGACATAAAAATTATACCATTTTAATGATAGCTATAAACATTGTCTTTTTCATTCATAATGGTTATTATAACTATTAAAAATAACTAAGTTAATATTTTATTAGTAATAGGATTGTAATAGAATTTAATGGGACACTGAAAAGTATTTTAAGCTACTTTAACTGATGGTCAATCTGATTCAGTTAATTTAAGGGTTGTTGAGGAATCGGGAATTGGAAGGTTTGGGAAGGGGGATAAATAGGCCTCAGGTAATTTCAGTCATACAATGTATGCGTTGTTTCACTTCGGTTTTCTGTGTGGCCGTGGTATAAAGTAATAAATTATTCTATCTATCGGTAAAAATCGTATAAAAATCAGTCCAGCAATCTTGCGTTTATCACGTGCACGTACACGTGCACTCACGCTCACGTGAGCGTGACTCATGGATGCAATAGTGGACTTCTTTTTTTTAAATGTCAAGATTCATCTTTTAATAATATATATGTAAGTAAATATAATAGATAGAATAGATTATTATGCCTAAAGTTGTATAGGCTTGGATACAACAATATTGTTTTTATATAACGTTTGTATGTTTTTTGCGAAATATTTTAACTTTGCTAACGTGATCGGCTTTTTATACACTCAACCGGTTATAGTAGAATATTAATTGTTATAAATGAAGTGGTTTCTATAAGCTTAATATTATTTTTAGTCAGTTTCCTTTATGGTGTTGGTTATTCATTCATTTATTTATGGAATTTTTGGTCAAGAAGTTGTAATAAATAAATGTTATTTAAGCAAGTTTTACGGGTGATTATTGTCTGCAATTTCTAGTACCAGGCTCCTAGGATAAACTAGGAGTCCAAAACTACCTTTTTAAAAATTATACTTGATTTTATACCAACATATTTCACTGTCATTTTCAAATGGGTAGATGACTAATTTTTATTGTAATGTCCGTCTTGTAGATTATTTTAAAACATTAGAAACGTATTTTTTATTTTCTTACGGAAACAAATACTTTCGAAGCTATATCGATTTGAAGTATCGCATGACGTCACTTTTAGGACCATATTTGTAAAATGGGTATTTTTCATTTAAAATATATTCGACTTAGTTTTTCCTTATATACTAAAATTTCTTGTTTATATACTCGCAATTAATGGTCATTTTACAACCATATGTAATGATTTACGATGCCATTAAGTTGCTTGTAACAATATGAGCGGTTGCACATAAGTTTTTTATAGCTTTAAACTTTAAACCGTGAAATATTTTCCGTCGGGTTTTTTGATACATTGTCTGTGTTTATTGTTACATGGCTTTTTTTAAGAGGGGAGAATCATCTAATGACTTCATCCCGCCTTTAGTGAGACGAGATAGTGTTAGACTCTTACTGACTAAAAACCACCCCGTTCCTACTCCTTCCTTTTGAGTCGGAGCCCCGATAATTTGCTAAGCAGTCCACAGAAGTAGGAACGGGGTGGTTTTTAGTTAATAAGAGCCTGACAATCCCTTGCCTTGCGCAAGGCGGGAGAAGTCATTGGATGATTTTCATTGAAAGTTTGAAGACAAAAATATTTGTGTATAACTACTTTTAATTCACATATACTGGGAGAGTAGATATTTATTAATGTTCGGGGATTTATAAACCTGATGTTATTTATTCAGAATCCCCAAGTTATATTCCATCAAAGAATTAATCAACCTTGATTCCATGGGTATTTCTGATGACGTCAGCTAACTGGTTCACAATAACGATTGAGGTTAAAACCTGCTAATTAATATACAAAAAATATCCGGTATAGTTACTTGGAATGTTGTCTGCCTGTGTAGATTTATTTATTATTTAGATTAGAAGAGTGAGTGACTCGTCTTATCCTCGTAAAATTAGTATAGTCGTGTGTCATCTGAAGTTCTTAGGTAAAGGGTAAAATTGCTTGAATAAATACGTAGTTCTGGGATTTGTTTAATTAGTTTCTTAGTACAAACACGATATGATGAAAATAACATGTTCCTTTGTAAAAGGCCGGCAACGCGTCGGTCACTCCTCTGGTATTGCAGGTTGTAATTGGGAACTTTGTTGTCAGATTTAAATATTAAACTGATAATAGAGTTCTCTAAGTCAAGTAGTCTCTAGCAGTCTGTTTGAATAATCTACCAGACGGTATAACATGGTTATCAGAGAACAGTAATCTCGTATATAGCTATGGTGCTTAGATACACTAAGCTTTTTTGTTTTTTTTTTAACGTGATAGAAATCCTCTTGGGCTTCCCATATTGTGGGGACGACGCAAGAAAAAGATCGCACACAAACATACATACAGGTCAAACTGAAATCCTCCTGTTTTTTGAAGTATGAAGATAATATCAACTTTTTACAACAATGTTTTATAATATGTTTTTATCATTTGTGCTAATGTAACTGTTACTAGAAGAAATACGTTGCATTATTATTTTCCACTGAGTAATTAATTATTATTTACTACCTTCAGTGCTATATACCTACATTATAAATAATTTATAGTAGGATTATAAAGTTATTTTCCTATCTTCTTTGTATCGTTGCTAAGATTGGCACAATGCCCGGTATATGGTAATAGATTAATTTCTGACATTGGATTCATGATAACTGGCAAATTATTACATCACATCATTTTAAGTGGCTTCTGCTGACCAAATACCTCTTCTTGCATGAAGAAGGTTTGAGCATTAATCATCAGGCTTGCTCAATGCGGGTTTGTGGTTTCAAACTTATAATTAGAAATTATAAGCTCAGATTTCCTCACGATGTTTTCCTTTACCGTTTGTCAGTGGTGTCTAAATAATCTAAGAAAGTGAATATAACCTGGAAAAAGTCATATTGGAACTTGCCACTGATAGGTTTCGGATCCGCACACTCATGCATGCTTTTCTCCTTTATTGTGGGAGTGTCAAAAAGACTCAAACACACTCTAGCCAAGTCCAAAACTGACATATTCGGAAGCACAATAGTCCCCCTTCTGAAACCACGATTCCCCAACAACCCTGAAATTCCTAAACCCCAAATATTACGCAATTGTAACGCCTCTGGTGTTTCAGGTGTTCATGGGCGGCGACGATTGCTTACCATCAGGTGATTCGTATGCTCGTCTACTGGCTACTCGTAATACCATAAAACAAATTCTGTGGCAGTCAGCCATTCATCCACCTAACAGCATAACTTACAAAGTTTTAACAAACAAATTTAAATTGCCTATTAGCAAGTAGATGTTAAAAACAACTTTTTTTAATTCATAATGTTCAGGAAATATATATAGACATGTTTTTACGTTGCCATATTTACATGTTAATAGTAGTTTTTCTAAAATACATGGTATGATGTTTCCGTATCGGTTACCTTCAGAATTTGTCAATTACTATGAATATTTAGCTTGTGTATTTGGTAGGATAAACAAATATTATCAGTTTTAGATAATAAAGTAGCTTTATTTTGGGATAAAATTAAAGTTTAAATGTTTCATTTACTTATCTTATCACGCTCATCACACTAATAAGTGTGGGAGGTGGGAGAACCATGCTTCAGCATTAATAGGCCGGTTCGACCGGAGTGATACCACGGCCTCACAGAAAATCGACGTGAAACAACGCTTGCGTTGTGTTTCGTTGTCTAAGTGAGGTTACTGCAGGCCCAACAACGCTTAAATTCCTAATTCCAAAAGGCCGGCAACGTACTTGTAACGCCTCTGGTGTTTCGGGTGTCCATGGGCGGCGGCGATTGCTTACCATCACGTGATCCGTTTGCTCGTTTATCGACTTATATAAAAACACCAACAATACTTTACTCGACCCGGGAATCGAACCCAGACCCCTTGACAGTTGCTCTTCTGACCACTCCACCAACGAGGCAGGCATCTTTATACATAGTGAGATACTTAAGTTACTTGACTACTTCTCCATTATCGGTACTTAGAAGAATCTAACCACAACCTAAGTGCTATCATTTTCATATTATCAATAATGTTTCCGTGTGCACGTATACTGTGTCATCAGTCATCGAAATGATTGCTTCGTAATTGACTTATGACATGACAATCATTATGGAATGTAATAAAACTGATGACTATTATATATAATGTCTATTATTGTTTTTTTAGTATTTCTGAGTAGCTACTTGAATAGTAATGAGTTACAATGTTAAAGGTTGGATTTTTTTCTAACAACGTTGCCCCACACTATGATTTCCCCCTGTGTCGTGGGTGCGTTTACAAACATACAAGTTCACATACACATGACACCCAGACCCGAAACAACTATTTGTGGATCACACAGAGTTGCTCCGTGCGGGAATTGAACCCGCTACACGTTGCACGGCAGCCAGTTGCCCAGCCACCGCGCTAACCAAATAAACGTCAAATATTGATCATCGAGATATTACAGGTTAGGTTAAGCGAGGGGTTTGTGGTTTGGTGTCTGGGTTGGGCAAAGTGTTTTGAAGGCTTTTCAAAAAGGAGATAAATAAAAATTGCTAAATTACTATATTTTAAATGATTTATATCGACTTGTCCTGTGACCCTGTATATTTACATTGGTAGCACATTACATAACCAACTTAACCAAGTATATAAATAGTAAATTTTATGTATTATATTCATCGGTATGTACATATTTATTATAACTTGTTATCTATACATTATAATAAAACACTTCTATTAATAAAAAACTGACCTTGTATTTTAAGACCTTAACCTTTGACCTTTAAATATCTATAAATAGAAGTAACATAATATGGATATTATATAATATACTTCATTTCAATCTATATAAAACCTTATACTCTTTATAGATTAGTATATAATTACTATTATATACTTACCTTTTCCTGCGGCTTCGCCCGCGTTCCCTTGGGATAAAAAGTAGCCTCTGTGTTATTCCAGCCCATAATCTACTTCTGTTCCAAATTTTATCACGATCTAGCTTGGGTCCCAGGTACGATTTGCGGGAATTGAATCCGAGATCCTTAACCCGACAGTCGCACTTATAATCACTCGACCAATGAGGCAGTCAGTAGCAGTAAATTTAATATCTCATTTCAGAATCAGTAACGTTATAAATTGAACTATTACTATTTGTAATGAAAATGTAAGTCCTGAAGTTATTTTTGTAATGAAAAATGTTTAAGGTTCTATCAAAATATAATAAACTTAGCTTTTGAGGCAGTCTCTATTATAGTATTAAAAATAATTTGCCTAAGTCTATCAGGAAAACAGACATCATAATATTATGTACCTAAATTTTCAGTCATTAGCTAAAATAAAAATACACCCATAGTTATAAAAATATATGCGTGTATTATAAACTAAATAGGTTTCTGTTCGTGTTACTGTCACCTTGACCAGCTACCAACCCTGGCATTGAACCTAGCTATGTTTGTTCAGTCACAACTTAACTTGACTTAGGTAATCACTTAAATGTTGTTGCTCATTATACTTGTAATTTGTGGTTTATTTTAGTTAAATACTTTGTTGAAGTGGTTATATTATGTAAGGAAATAAGTGTTTTGAGTTTTAAAAAAAGTGCAATTTGAACATAGTTTTGTGTAGAATACATTATAAGGGGATAGATATAGAATGAAAAAAATATTGTAGGCATCCTGGACCCATAATTTCGAATTAAAAGTTTAAAGGCAATCAATTTTGGCCAAGCGTGGTGATAAATATTTTTATAATAACTATAGTAAGACATACTAATTTAATTAAAAAAATCACGTTTTACTCATGTAAATTAATAGAGAAAAGCTCTACTTCGACGCACGACGTCGCTGCGTCTGTCCCTGAGGAAGAGTCCCTCTGTGACTCGAAACTAGTAGAGCTTTTTTCCATTAATGTACGTGAGTAAACCGTGATTTTTTTGTGTGGTAAATATTGTTACTAGTGGAAAAAGGCAACTGGGAATCATATTTTAAACGTCACGACAGTAGCGAAAGAGCCATTTACAGATATTATGATTCTTGTTTACCTTTCATATTTTAATTAATCTCTGTGACTTTTTCTGAATTATATGTACTTCCTAAAATTATTTAGTCACCTCTGACAAACGGTGAAGGAAAAGATCGTGAGGAAACCTAAGCTTATAATTTCTAATTATAAATTTAAAACCGACAACCTGCATTGACCAAGCATGTTGGTGATTAATGCTCAAACCTTCTCCGTGTGAGAAGATACCTTTGGTCAGCAGTGGCCACTTATAGGCTGATGATGATTATTATTAATCTATGTCTCCTTGTTACAGTTTAAAAAATGCCAGCGTACGATAATGAAGGGGCGACGATATCCATGGAGGATGTCAGGCCTCCAGAACAGCCGATCACCATCAGCACCATTGAAGAGGAGCTCATTGCTAGAAGACACAAGATGTTCAAGACACAGAAGTCCACTGTTGCTTCTAGGTATGTTTTTTCTATTCTTCTGTAGAGGTTGTAGATTAATGGCTCTTTTCAGCAACCCCTAAATTATCTAACTATAAGTTACTTAGCGTGATGTAACACCTAAATTAACCCCTTGCTTGTACTGTTTGGTGTTACTTATACTCGTAGCTGCGGACTACCTAGCGGGTTTACCGGGGTTTCGGCTCGAAAAGCAGGAGTAGGAACGGGGTAGTTTTTATTCAGTAAGAGTCTGACATTCCCTTTTGCCTTATTGAAGGCGAGAGAAGTCATTGGATAATATTCCCCCTTAAAAAGGGTGTCACTTATAGATTGGTACAAACTAAAATGATGGTTAATATCACCTATCCTTGCTCACGGGCTCCTTAAAAATTTTGAGAAGTTAATGAAAAACTTGATTGATATTCTCAAATATAAGAGTATAAGAGCCATACTTGGGTACCAATAGGCCAGCTAGATAGGAGATAGCACGACCTCACCGAATATCGATGTGAAATAATGCTTGCCTTGTGTTTCGCTGTGTGAGTGAGGAAAAACGCTGCTACATCGAAACTGAGACAAATTAAAAATATTTTAGTTCAGAGAAATACTCGTCACACATATTAAAGTGTCTTATGAAACTTGTATTAGTTAAAAAAAATACAAATCAATAATAAAAGAAACGAACCAAGAGGAAATAAAACATCAAAATATCAGCATCAAAGTATTGACATTTCCTCGAAAAGATGTTGCTTTTTTTAGTTATACAGTTTATTCTGAGAAATACTAATTAAATAATCTTTCATTCTAGGAAACAGCAAGCGGTTTGCGTCAGAAGAGCTCACAAGAGATACGGAACACAGAAGAATCCTAATATTATTCTAGATGGATTGAATATGACAGTTCCTAAGGGATCCATGTAAGTAATGTAGTATTCTTCTTTATAAAGACTTTCGCAGTATTCGTATTCAAGATTGGGTAGTCCAAAGTATAAAAAAATCTTGATGAAAAATATCTTCTATTTTCATAAAAAAATTCCAATTTGACAAACGGCCAATAATAACAATTCTGAAATGAATTCTGTAAATGAAGTCTTGGAAAATCTTTGAATATTTTTAGACTTGAAATTAAATTGTCACATTTCGAATTTGATTTGTATACCCAGATGAATTGTATAAAAAGAAATTTAAATAACTGTTCATAAGAAGTTCAGTTTTGTACCGATAGTTTAAATTCATTTTGAGTGTTGGGAGAACTATGATTCGGCACCAATAGGCCGCCTCGATTGGTGTGATACCACGACCTCACAGAAAACTGACGTGAAACAACGCTTGCGTTGTGTGAGTGAGGTTACCGGAGGCCCAATTGCCCTACCTTTCCAATCTTCCTAATCCTTTTTATTAATTAAATTCCTGTACATTCCTTAAATTCCTAATCCTCAAAAGGCCGGTAACGCATTTGTAACGCTTCTGGTGTTTCAAGTGTCCATGGGCGGCGGCGATTGCTTACCATCAGCCACTGCCATAAAAAGCCTACATATCGATTTAAATTTAAACAAATTACCATAAAGAAGAGTTTTAAAACATACCAATCTTTCACAATAAAGTGTCGTGCCAAAGTTTTGCGAAGTTTTCTATACGGCAACCGATACTCTTGTGTCGGTTTGCGCAGTCCAAGTTTTCCTATTTTTCAATACACTACATTTGAACTTTGGTGCCGCACAATTTTATCGAAAGCAACGCGAATAAAACTTTACGTAGCTTCCAATAAAGTTTCTTTTTCATTCGTTACTTTTTTATAATTTTATTGAGGGTTTTGATTTCGTCTTTTTGGTTGAGTGAGGTTGTAAGTGAATGCTGATCAAATGTACATCAGTTTGACTCCTAGGTTGATGAAATATGTATTACCAAGTCATTAGTTTTAGAAAATGTCCTTTATAGCCATGAAGCAAATAATTATAAAGAGGAGATGTCATAACTGGATTTCCCTTTAACATAATGCGTGACACTTTATGGGGAGCGCGAGACGTTGCAAACCACGTCCCTTTCTATTTTCAAACATGCAGTCTCATACTACCAGCACGTTGCCGATTGTCCACATTTCAATGTACCACTTTCTGAACGCTTTCAATGTATCTACACTAATTACTTATTGGGCAGGGTCGATGTGTTTGGTCACAGTGCATAAACGCATTGTGGCATCTCCTCTTTGTACTTGCTTCATGTTTATTACACCGTGCCTGAAATTGAGTATCGTAGTAATCTTACAAAAAAGTGCTAACATTATATACTGTAACTAATTCAAGGAGTAGTCATCCTCTTAGAGTATTTTTATTTGCTTTGCTTAGCAATTATTTGACTCTCGTCTTCTGTTTTTCAGATATGGTCTTCTCGGAGCATCAGGGTGTGGAAAGACCACCTTACTGTCCTGTATAGTGGGCAGACGAAGACTGAACTCTGGTGAGATCTGGGTGCTGGGTGGAAGACCTGGCAGTCCTGGGAGTGGAGTACCTGGACCTCGGATTGGGTATATGCCTCAGGTTAGTTGGAAAATAGAATCCTACAAATATTTTTAATATGAAAGTTTGTAAGAATGTATTTAAATGTTTGTTTTCCTGGACCATGAAACAATAAAAAAGATGAGTAGCCATAATGTGATTGGGCACTGTAACTAAACAAATGGGCCCTGCCTAATGATGAAATAAATAAAAATGTAGACGTTTGTCAACGTTTTTATAGTATGAAAATAGAGAATGGCATAGTTTGTAACGTTAATGAATACTTACCACCATCTGTTCATCAAGACGAACGTACGAAGCGCTTCACTTGAAGCTTCCTCGTGCGAACTGCTAGGGAGTGTAATTCTTTGCCAGATTCTTTATTTCCTGATGGGTATAACCTGGGTATCTTCAAAGCCCGAGTGAATAGGTTGCTTATGGGCAGACGTGCTCCATTGTAGGCCGCATCATTACTTACCATCAGGCGAGATAGCGGCCAAACGTCGACCCATCAAATGTAAAAAAGGGACCTCAATCTTTGATTTATTGACTTAGTAAAATTCGTGACGCCTACAAAGACCCGGACAAAACCTAGTGTTACATAAATACCGCTTCCCTGGTCTAACCATAATTCATCACAAATGACATATCACAACTCTACCACCTTAGAAATAAGGTCGATTTTCCTTTGTCATTTTCATGGCTGTTATGATATTCTGACTCCGTATTTGCCTGGATATTAGTAGCTAAGTCACAATACATACTCATTGTTTGTCAGTCATAAAAATGTCAAAGAAAAATAGACCTTATTTCTAAGATGGTAGAGTTGTAATATGTCATATGTGATGAATTAATGGTTTGATATATTCTATGAAAAAAAGTTTTCTGAAGAAGTCACGTGTTTCTAAGTGCGGCCTAGTATCTGAAAGTTTTTGATATAAATCTGCTTAGTACTTTAGTATGTATGTTAGGGCTGTAACATATAAAGTTACTTACGTATTGAGTTTCAAAGGCCAAGTGCTAGGTCTAGGTTTATGATGGAACTTGTAAGGAATTATAATAGATATATATATTTGCAATGAAGATAATAGTATTGTCAATTTTGTGCATAGGTACTAACTTTCCACCCGCGCCACTGCTGGTCAGAATAAGGATGATTTTCCACCAGAGATGTACTATGCTACGTCTCATAGGTTCACAGTTTAGCTGTTACATCTTTGTAGCATAGCTACATGATACATTTATAGTGGAAAAGCATCTTAAAAAGATAACTAACATCACTCCAGCCTCGAAAAGCAGGAGTAGGAACGGGTTGGTTTTAAGAAAGAGTCTGACAAACCCCATCTCGGCTAGCCCAGGGCGGGAGAAGTAATGGGATGATAGTCCTCCCTTAAAAAAGCCTCTGCACGATATTTTAACCATTTTTGCATAATCGCTAAACTCTCTGTCGTACTTAAAAAATCTCTTTACATAGATTGTGATAGTATAGTTATATTGTTATTAATAAGTGTACTCTGAATACAACCTAATTTCTTAATATAATTAAGGTCTATAATTGTATACCAAGTATGTTTACTACAATTCCATACTATGGCATTGTAATCTTTATCCACACATGCGCGAAGGTTACAAACAGGATGTTTCCTTAGTAAATATGTGAGTATGCTTTTAAGTAAACAGCATGTATAGTACAAATAGTTACTATGAATAGTTAAGGAACTAAATGGAGTATCTTGCTCGTTCTTGTCCATAGGAAACTATACTTTGGAACGAGCAAATAGCTTTACTAGAGGACTGACCGATAGACAGACATTTTGTTTTCTTTATATTGTAATATTTACTTTGACGTTCAAAAGTGCCTTCCCGGTCTATTTGAAATAAATAATTTTGATTTTGACTTTGCATCCATGGTTGATAGATAGGAACTATATTCTTCTTCTTACTTATTGCTAATGACGATTGTAATTACATATCATAATATGTATTTAATCTCAGGGGGGAAAATCATCCAATCATTTCTCCCACCTTGGGTGAGTCGAGAGGGAGTGTCAGACTCTTACTGACTAAAAACCACCCCGTTCCTACTCCTGCTTTTCGAGCCGGAGCCTCGGTAACCCGCTAGGTAGTCCGCAGCTCCGGGTCGAGCGACAGCACTACTTTTTTTTTTTGAGGGGGGAAAATCATCCAATGACTTCTCCCGCCTTGGGCGAGGCTAGAGGAGCGACAGCCCTACTTGGCCCCATCTGTAGGAGTCTGATGGATCTTTGAAGCGCGCATAACGCGACGCATCGTACGCTCGGGTAATCTCAACGCTAAGCACGCGGGCTAGATATTACGGTTTAATAGGTTCAGATTTACAAAAAAATATAATAATAAGGCGTTGCTTTTCATACACGAAAATAGAGGATGTATAAAATAAATTGATGCTCAACTTTGCTATGAACAACAAAAACGAAACTTTCTGCCTCGCACAGCAAAACTGCGGATTGCGCTGTCGTCGGCGGTATTTCCGAACCGATACAACCTTCAAGAAAAGAGCGTATTCCTTTCTAGAACGTCAACACCACGCACCTGTAAGTCCTTTGGTGTTGCGGATGTCGCATACCTTTAGGTGATCCGTTTGCTCATTTGCCTCTATTCCATAAAAAAGCCGGAAAATATCGCTATCATCAAATAAAAGAAACATTAGTTGTATATAGAATAGAATCAGGCTTAGAAAAGAAGTGGCATATTGCAGGTTATATGTGTGTTTTTATGTTGCACCTCTGCTGCATGAGCATTTAATTGCGGGCGGGAAGGCGGTGCTGCACACCGCATGTTAAAAAATACAAGCGGAATAAACACTAAAAATCTATTGTATTGTTAATGTAACATTAGTTTTAGCAAATACTCATATCCTCATGAGGAAATACTAAGAAACAAAGGATGAAGTATTACAAAAGTTATAATAACTAATTATTTGTTGCAGGAAATTGCCTTATTTGGGGAGTTTTCCATTAGAGAGACGCTGATCTACTTCGGATGGATAGCCAACATGCCGACCAACGAGGTGGAGGAACGGATTGACTTCTTGATCCAGTTGCTGCAGCTTCCTAATCCTACCAGGTACTTTTTTATGTATAAACTAGCTACTTCCGCGCGGTTTCACCCGCTCTGCTCGGTTCCTATTGATCATAGCGTGATGATTTATAGCCTATAACCTTCCTCGGTAAATGCGCTATCCAACACAAAAATAATTATTCAAATCGGACCAGTAGTTCCGGAGATTAGCGCGTTCAAACAAACAAACAAACAAACTCTTCAGCTTTATAATATGTATTAGTATAGTATAGATATTACCGGTATCTACAAATCTAATCACCGTTGTAGCAATTAGGTTAACCTTCTAGTACCGACGTCCAATTTCAGTTACATAAGTACCGACGTGAGGTCTGTCAGACACCAGACTTTTATTATGGAAATCTTTGATGTTTATTAATATATCATATAAATATATTTGTTTTTGTGTTGTATATGTATTTAGCTATTATATAAATTAAACAATAAAGTAAAGTATAACCATTAATTACTAATATTAATTTTTTTTATTGCAGACGCACATTTTTTGAACGAAAAAAGTTACTTTTATCTTGTTGACTACTATGATTCAACAAACAATATATATTTTCCGAAAGTCTTTTTTTCTTAAAGATCAATAATCATATAAATAAAAAAACATTATACTTTACACATAATCAACAAATATCGTAAAAATCGCAAGGCACCAAATTGGAGGTAACCAGCTACCTTCACAAATACGCTTTGCAAACAGGTTTGCTGCACTATAGGCATACACGCTTCTTACAAGTGTCAAATTTGTACGCAGTCTTGCCCTTCAGTTTTGATGGACAAATGCCATTCTTGTAAAAAAATTCATAGTTTTTATTTTGGAGGGTTATTTTATAAATTATCTATTTGAGAGAAACACTTTTATTTGCCCTGATACTTGCCCGTTTCAAGCTCGAAGTACTTGACTTGACTTATAAATATATTTGTATAGGTCATATTTGTACCTGACTGGAATTAAAAGAAAAAACCTTTAAAATTGGGTGAAAGTCCTATTCAAAAAAAGTTACATAAGTACAGACGAGTGGTCTGTCAGACCACTCGAAATTTTCAGTAAGGCATAACTCACTGAAATGACGAACGCTGATGCAGCAATTTTCCATGAACGCTCCTGGTCGACTAACTAAGGGGTAGACAGACTCACAGGGTGATAAGTCCACTCTAACATATGTACCTAGATTTTCGTAAGCATCAAGGTGTCTGTCAGACCACGCGTCGGTACTTAAAGGTTAAGGCACCTGCTTCTCTTGTGTGAGGGTTCGAATCCTGTCAAGTCCCTCGCCTCTGTAACTAAGTAGCGTAAGTTCAGAAGATTCCAGGTTCGAATCCTGGCAGGATAAAGAGAATAAAGAGTTGCTCCATGCGGGAATCGAAACTGCTACACGTTGCACGGCAGCCAGTTGCCCAGCCACCGCACCAACCGTGCGGTTATATATTTATGTACTTTTTAAGAATATTTAGATACCACTGACTAACGGTGTAACGAATCAGCCATTAGATGCCTTTGCTCTGCAGTGGGCATTTATAGGCTGTTGATGATGATTATCGGTAGCAACAAATCTTACTGCCTCGCCTGATGGTAAGCAGATACTGTAGTCAGAGTAATAATAGAGGATTATTTAGCAAACAGTTTAATAGCATCGTTTTTGGGGTGAAGGGCTTTCCGATGGGTATGGCAATCAAACAGAGGGTTCGGTTTCCGGAACCCTCACTTATCAGACGGAACAAGATCATGTTCCTAAATGTTACCGTGTTGATCTGTTTTTAACCGACTTCAAAAAGCTCTGTGTTTGACTTGTATGTATGTATGTTTGTGCGCAATTATCTCACGATTGGCCGAACCGATTTTGATGCGGTTTTAAGAAAAGTTTTCCTTACACTTACACTTAGCACGTTTCAGTATATTAGCCGACTTCATATGTAGTTTACTAAAAATTAATATATATATATATATACTAGCGGACCCGACAGACGTTGTCCTGTCTACACGTCTGATTAATTAAAAAAACATTGTCCAGCGGACAAAATTGTGAATCTAAACCATTCTCAGATCCCCTTGAACACACAAAAAAATTCATCAAAATCGGTCCAGTCGTTTAAGAGAATTTCAGTGACATACACACTTACAGAAGAATTATATATATAAAGATTTTCAGAATAGTATAATTTTACACTAATGTAATTAATTACTATCCTAACTTCAACCTTTTATTTCATCCTTATCTTGTTACCTCTTTTAAATCAATGTTTTATTGTCAATTACAGACAAGTCAAAAATCTATCGGGAGGGCAACAGAGGAGGACATCGTTGGCTGCAGCGCTGATACATGACCCTGAGCTGCTGATCCTGGACGAACCAACTGTTGGAGTGGACCCTGTTTTACGACAGAGGTAAGAAATGTGTTTGCTTAAAAATGTCATTTGTCTTAAACGATGAGCATGCATGAATAGACTGATGACGGTTGATGAAGCGAAATAAGTATCTAAGATTGGTAATAATTGCATCGTCTCTACCAGCCACCATAGGAAACTTATTATGTTTTTAGAAATATAAAAGTTTTGTATGGTTGGGAACATACCTGCAAATTATCAGGTATTTATATCATAGTTAATTACCTACCTAAAATACATTCTAGAACGTATCGAATAGCTTGAAATAGAATGCTTTTTGATTATTTTCAACAGAACAAATTAATTGTCAATTTAAAGGCTATCGACTTTGACAATTTTAAAGCTTGATCTGATCAGGTCAACAAACCCATACACTGCAATTTATGCAGCACTATCATTAAAGTACTTAAATAGATAAAATTAGCACCAAAATCTAACCTATAATTAACATGACCAGTTAAAGAACGCTCGGTTAAAATTACCCCTATGTTAATTTCACTTAATAACTATCCTCTAAGTCCATTGCACTTAAAAAATATTCTATCTTAATTTACTAAGTTAATTTATTTAATTATTACTATAAACTCAAAAACACCTATAATCCGCTCCCAAAACGTTGACAAACTGTTAATTGACTAGATGGATCAAAAGTTTAACAACACAGAGTTTAAATTAATTTTGGCAACCACTAACTATTTTGGTTAGCAAAACAAGTTTGGAAAATTGTGAACGACAGTTTTATGGAATTTTTGATCGTGTTTTTTCAGCATCTGGGACCACTTGGTGGACATCACTAAAGGTGGTCGAACTACCGTCATCATCACCACTCATTACATCGATGAGACTAAGCAGGCTGACATTGTGAGTATCTTCTAATTTATAACTCGCTAGCAAACCCGGCGAACTCCGTTTCGCCACCAATTAATTTCTCTGTTTTCCTGCTGTTTGAATTGTTCTTTGCTATAAACCTCACGGAGCCCGAAACCTTTCCAATGAATGCAAAACCGTGGAAATCGGTTCGTGCGTTCTGGAGTTATAGCGTCAGGAAGGAAAACCCGACTTATTTTTATATTATAGACATAACAATAAAAGATAAAATATTATATTTTTTTAATCAAAGGCAGCAAATCAGCAATAGCGGGATTAAATAATTTATTTTAACTAGACCAAGAATACCCTTTTTAACGTCAAACTATAAAAATTGAAGTTAGTTCTCGAGTGAATATTTTTGCTACTCTTACATAAATTAATTTCAGACGTCTGGTAATCTAGATAGTCAGAATAATAAAACCTAATAAACCCTTTACTATTTAGACTCCTCTACTCAACAATTTTTTGCTTTAACTCTGTTTTCTTCTCTTCTAGATCGGACTCATGCGAGGTGGTAGATTCTTGGCAGAAGAATCACCAACGGAACTAATCCGCCGATACCAGGGTGAGAGTTTAGAAGATGTATTCTTGAAGCTGTCTGTGCTGCAGAACTTGGGCAAGAGAAGGAGATCCAGTATCCTGGCTGACGTGGTGGAGCGAGTGGAGCTGCCAGCGATACCAGTAAGTAGAAGACAATGATGATACTATTTGTTTGAAGATGCTAAACTATTAATTTGAAAAGAAAAACCTCCTCAGATAGTCCAATTCACGAAGATTTCCTATTTCTCAGTCAGACATTCATAGCTAAAATAAAGCACTGATCCAAAAATCTATCTAGATTTTAATTTGAAGTTCCATACAATTTTTGGCCATTTTGGAAACTTTGTAATAATTTCGACCCTTAGAGATGAAAGAAGATAGATGCAACCATTACACCTTTTGGGCATGACTACCTTAACCTCTTGTCTGTCGGTATTTGAGACATAATAAATAGAAAATGCATTGTGTTTCGCATTAAAATCGCATCGAAATCAAAGTAACTCTGGATCTGGATCCAAGACACCTTTTGTCCTTAAAATAATATTGAAAAATTATAACCCATTTTCAGAATCCAGCAGCAGTAGACTTAGAAGAAGCAGAGATTGGTGAAATATCTGGTGAATTCGGTGACAATGTGTCTATGAGCAGTAAGGGGCGAGTGGTGGTGACTCCTGAGCTCATCAACCCTATAGAAGCCATGCCTCCAGAAGAGAAGCCTCGAAGGAGCATGGAAATGTACATGCCCATGAAATGGCACCACATGAAGGCTTTGATATGGAAAAACTTTTTGAGTTTGTTTAGGAACTTTGGGTAAGTGAAGAAAATTTCATTTTGATTAATTTATCTTTTAGCTATTATTTTCTTCTTTTCTGTTAGCTTGCTGCACTCAGAGTAATTTAATGGTTATTTGAACTGTTCCTTAGTAACGATTTTAGTCCGAAAACAACTACAAGGTTTAGGTTAAGTAACCATTAAAAGACTCTGAAAATGCCAGTTATAATTGTTCTTTAGTTAAATTAGAATATGTTATTTGGGCACACACAACTCATTTGTTGCATGGGCGAAAAATAAAGGTCTTTCGAATAGGACCTTATTTTCAACTAGCGTCAAAACAAACTTTATAACAACGAAATTATACACCAAAATTTTTAAGGCATATCTCATAACAGCAATCTAAACTATGACTAAAATATCAACGACTTAAAAATACTTAAAAAGAAAGAAAAACTAACTTAAAGCATCGAAAACATAATCCTCAACGGAGTCGTGAGGTTGGGTGCCCAAAAAACTGGCAGCATTGTCAGTTTTTTCAATCATAAAATAATTATATTCTTCTCTTCCAGCGCCCTGGCTTTCCTTCTCGGTCTCCCGGTCTCTCAAATGATATTCTTCTGTGTCGCCATCGGTCACTACCCTGTCGGCTTGCCGATAGCTGTGGTGAACTACGAAGTCAACTCCACGGATACTCTTTGCGATTACAATAAAAACGTCTGCCCTCAAGATCCAAATACGTATGAATGGAATCTAACTAGATTTAGTTGTGAATATCTGGACTTTTTATCGAAAAGACAATCTAATTTGGTAAGTGATTGTTTTTTTTTACTTAAGTTAGTTTAGTGATAGGGTTACTTACTGGGTTTTTCTTGAGTAAGTTAGTAAATTGTCTTTACGGCGTACTGTTGTTCATATGTAGAGCGATTATGTCTGTCTGTCTTCTATAACTTGTTTTACATTTTTTGTCTTTATGTTGCTAAAATCTATCTGAGTTTTTTAAAGAAATACCGGTTTGTTTACATAATAATAGTGATTAATTGTAGAGTATTTTAAATAAATATATAGATAGTGATTAATTAATCAAGAATATGGCCCAGAATAACCTCAGTTAATAATTATCCTCATACAAAATTAGCAGTTTTTAAAATACCTTATTTTCTCCAGATATCATACCCAACCAAAGAGATAGCAATAAATGAGGCCCAGCATGGTAAAGCGCGAGTGGTTCTGGTGTTCCACGCGAACTTCTCCGAGTCCCTGCAGCTGAGGATCACCGACCCTAGACACTCAAACAAATGGACTGTCCAGAACTCCGATATTGAAACCCATATGGATGATACTGGTAAGTAACTCATACCATTTTATGTTTACTTAGGGGCTATTGACATTTTGTAAGCGTGGCTTTTATTTAGCTATTTACCTCATGTATAAGCCGGTAGACGAGCAGACGGATCACCTGATGGTAAGCAATCGCCGCCGCCCATGGACACCCGAAACATCAGAGACGTTACAAGTGCGTTGCCGGCCTTTTGGGGGTTAGGAATTTGAGGGTTGTTGGGGAATCGAGGATTGGGAATTGGGCCTCCGGTAAAGACACTCACACAACGCAAACGTATTTTCACGTTGGTTTTCTGTGAGACCGCGATATCACTCCGGTTGAGCCGGCCCGTTCGTGCCGAAGTATGGCTCTCTCACAATTTGATTATTTATTCATATTGAGTCATTGTTATGTGATTGTTATGTGGTATCCTGCGTGACCATTGGTATGATGATGGCGATTCCTTCCATGATCGTAACCGACTAAGGGGCTACTTATTTTATTGAATGCAGTCGCATTTTTTGAGATACCTAAAGTTTTCGTTCCTCAATTTCCAACCCGTTTTAATACCACTACAACTACAATTACTGTTATAAAACAAATTCCAACCTACTAAGGCTACTCTATTCGCAAATGCATAAAGTTTCGCATTTATTCATATTCTTTTGCATTTAAAACATAGCATCAGGCGTCTGATATAAATTTCCCGTAGGAAATAGCGCGGTATCGTTGTCAGTTATATTTTGGACGTTAAGTCTTCTGGGTTAAGAGTGAATTTAGATGGTTTGGTCTGTTGATCTGTTCTAAGCTACAGATAATTTAGTACAAGGTTCTGAATTACATTCAGTATGTATTTTTTATTAGGTACCTATAAAGGTTTTATAATGAATACCTTTGTTTAGAACTTATGGCACCGGTTTTTAACCTTTCAGTGGGTGGGTAACCTATTAATACTAATAATAGTTATTCTTTTTCTTTTTAGTTTTTACCTTTAGTTTAGTTTCTACCTCTAGTTTTTGGCTAAACGCTAAATGCTAACTGCCTTTTTTCATAGTGAAATCTGCAGTAGTGTAGCGTGTTATTTTGTGTACTGCTTCGATTACTAAATAAGTGTTGGTTTTTTCTAACGTTTTAAATTTTCTTGTTCTATAACTCTACTTATATTTGTTTCACTACCTATTCTGACAAGTTCATCATTGAATACAATTACCCGAACTGGGAATCGAATCTGAAACCTCATTTAATAGCCTGTAGGTAATCATATAAAATGAAACCCCATTAAACTTCATGGCGTACATGGCTAAAACAATCTATGGTGTTGTCCTGTGGTCGGTGTATGGAAATGTCCCATACCCTAATCTAAATGCAAATGATACAAGGATTTGATTGGATCGTCAGTTTTCATGGTGGCCACTTGGCCACTTCATTATGTAATATTAGGGACGTAATTACGTAATAGCCTTTAAAAGAATATTGTATGTTTGTTAATGTATTTTTTTACCTATAAAATATAAATACCTCTCTATTACGTAGTTACTATAAAATTTAGAAACTCTGATACCAAACCGATTATTTTAAAATAACTCTCGTGGCAATGATGCCTTTCGCCTTTTGTTAAGAAGCGTAATAAAATAGTTCTATTTTATGACTAAATAGGGACAATGGAACGCCAATTCCTACTAATCTTACATACTTCTTTCTTTTGAAAATCAGCATTCAAATAATTACTCTCTCTCTCTAACATCGAAATCAAGTCCTTTGCTTATAGATAGCTAATCATATTTTATACATACAGCCACCCAACCAACGAAACAGTTATTATGTAATATAATATTTTGTGTACATAGGACTCTGAAACAAAGGATCATATCGGCAACGTAGATACTAACGTGATTGTCTTGTTTACTCCGTTCCTTGTTGTCAAATGAGTCTGTATCTATGTAGGAGATCAAAATTCTTTTTGGCTGGTCTAAGGTTATATTAGGATTAGTATAGAGATCAATTTGTGTTTTCTTGAAGGTTATAACTTTGCTGCAGTCAAAGTTGTTGGAAAAATGTTATTCTCTCTCTAAGACTCTTTTGCATTCAAAATTATTAGCGAACTAGCTTCCGCCAGCCGTTCTCGTAAATAAAAAGTATTTTATCACACAAGTCCCCCAAAATAAGCAATCGCCGCCGCCCATGTAAACCCAAAACAACAGTGGCGTTACAAGTGCGTTGCCGGCCTTTTGGGGGTTAGGAATTAAAGGGTTGTTGGGGATCGAGGATTGGACTCGCAACGCAAGCGTGATGTCACGTCGGCTGTCGGCTTCGTGCTGCAGTATGGCTCTGCCACATTTAATCGTTATAATTGCTATTTTCTACACGTAAGACAATCCTGACAGATACACTCAAATTAATTAGTTAAAAATAGGCCAAAAACACACTGAATCATTAATACAGGCCCTTACTTACGACCGCCGTAGCTTCCGTGTCTCAAGCGCCATTATACGACCCTATTTGTTAAATTAAGTAGCAGTTGTCTTAAATTTCGTCGGGTGCCACAAATTTCGTGAAAAAATGCGAGCCCCAAGGATTTTGAAAGCCAGTTTTTTGGTTTTACGAGTACGGCGAGATAATGTTGAATGTTTGTCATTTCGAATGAGATATGGTAAAAGCTATTTTGTTATCTTGGGAATTTTATTATTTGTTGTATGTCGGTTTTTGTTTAGAGGTGTTAGTGAAATATTGATAAAGAGGGTCTAGGTGTTATTGACGGATTGTAGAAAGTATATTTAGGCATTTTAGTGAACTATTAGTAAAGAGGTCCTAGGTTTTGTGGAAAGTAAAGCTTTCCAATTTTTTATGTAAATTGTGGAGGCAAATTATACTCTTGAAGCGACTATAAATTGAGCCATGATTATCTAAGCAATGAAACTGATCAGTATACATTAAAATCGAAATGGAAAATAACCCTCCTTCTGGCGCAGTCTGGTAAAAATACTGCCTCGTTGGTCGCGAGTGCAACTGCCGGACAAGGTTTCTCGGGTAACACGGAGTCTAGAATTTTGCCTAGTATACGGCAATAGGCTCACCCCCTATTATATGGGACTTATATAACATAAATAGTGAAAAATGGGTGTACATAGTACGGTCGCTTTATGTGCACGAAAAAGGGTGACGATACGATACACAATTTCCTAGTAAAAACTATAACCCCCAACAACTATTTCCCTTTCTATGTAAATTCGCTAAAAACATACAAATAATAGGTATAAGGAAGTCCTCAGAGGTTTACCTCATGTAGTTTTGCCGATAAGTCCCAAAAGGTAGAGGTCTAAGGGTACTTTTAAACCAGAGATGTGCTATGCTACGTTGCTGTGGATGCGTTTGGCTTCCACCTATCATATTCATTGGTACACATAGCTTAACACTGGTGGAAACGGACTCAACCAAGCTAAAGAAGTTATGGATAGCTTCCCTACTATCGATACATCGCATACTCGAGCTGCGCATCTTCCTCGCACAGCTACTTTGCGGCACAGCTACACAGCTTAGTATCATTGGAAACGGTCACATAGTTTCACAGCTTAGCTATTACATCTTCGCAGCATAGCTACATAGCACATCTCTGGTGGAAAAGCACCACATCTTAACTTGATACTAAGTTTTTCCTGGGAATCCTAGAGGGACCTATTTATATAGGCTCCAGTCAAAAAAGGTGGTTTTGGCGTCATCAAAAATATTTTACTAATACATTTTTTTCTCGAGGGGAATGTTGTTTAGATTGTGTGGACGTTTTGCGGGATTTTTATTTTTTCCTTTTCCTTTCCTTTTATTTGTTTAGTCCATTCAAATACATAGTCGCGAAAGGGTAACCATATAATATTTGCATAGCAAAATTACGAACTGAGATTTCGAAAGTCAAAAAGCTTAACAATATTTTTCTTACTGCCGCTCTCAGAGTCATTTAATCATAACGAAAATAATTACTGGGTTAAGTAATCATTAGATGATTCTGAGTGAATTTAGTGAGTTAAATCTCTGACTGAATTTAATTTCGTAAATAATAAAACCTAAAACTATTAACTCTACGTAGTATCGATTCCCGTATGGAGCAACTCTTTGTGTGATCCATAAATTGTTTCGGGTCTGGGTGTCATGTGTATGTGAACTTGTATGTTTGTAAACGCACCCACGACACAGGAGAAAATCCCAGTATGAAGCAACGTTACTTAAAAAAGAAAAAAAATAATGTGCGAGGTACATCAATGCCTGCCATTCTAGCCTTTAATTTAACACATTTTAAGGCATAATTTGCAACACAATAAGCAGCCTACATGAAACATTTAGGCGATAATACCACATCGTCTTTAATTAAACCAGATTTTCATGACAAAATTATGTTGACATTGGATTATTTTGTCAGTTCCTCCATTTTAAGGTCACATAAGGTTCAATGTTCAAAATCTCTGCTTGTTTATTTACTTCGTGAATCGGGATTAAGAAGTATTGTTTGATCTTCATTCGATGGATTAAGCGAAGATTTTAATATGATGCCTTATAAATGAAACAAAAGTTTAATATATTTATCGTCGACTGATTGTAGTGTATAGTGACTTTATACATAATTTTTAGGATTATACACATTAGACGAGACGTGAGTAGCAAACGTAACGAGAGTGAAAAACGGTATCCTAATTAGTATAAGAAAATTGCATGAAAAGATCAGTCTTTTCAGGGGCTATTGATGAACCGAAAGAAGTAGGTACTTAAGATTCGAAGCAATTGGCGTTTCATTGTAGAGACAATGAAACGCCGACAATGAAACGACGCAACCTGTGTCCCGGGGTAGGGCTCTCCCTACCCCGGGCGAGATTATTGATAATATTATTTACATTTAACTATGCTGAAAAAAAAGTTTCTCCATAACTTCCATTTTAAAATGAAATATTGAAAAACTAACTATTCAGAAAATTAATAAAATAGTTTTTACTATAATATGGTTACTTTTAAATCCAAAAATGCCCATTTTCTTTCAACCTCATTCACCTTTAATTAAACAGTCAATCACGGACCCCTATAAGGGTCTCAGAGACCCCAGAATAGACGGTGTTTTCTTAAAATTAATGAACCATTATTAGACACGGGTTTCCGAGTGAGGTGGCTTTTATTGCAGGGTTAACAAATACCCCTGGTTGCCTTGTTTATTGAATGCAAAGGGTTGGAACACTTGATGTGTACCTAGTTGAGCAAATGAGGACCGTTTCATGTCAGTACTTAAATCTCTTGAGGGTTAATTACAATTATATGTAGTTTTTCTAATACGGATGATGACGGGGTATGAAAATTAAAAATCTTATTTCTCCGTCAGTTAGGTAATGAAAAATATTAGACACGTATTTTTTTATTTTGTCATATAAGATAACAATATTTAGATAGAACTAATCAAAGTCTAGGAGTATAAGCTACTACGTCATTTCTACGTATAAATCGTACCCAGAACAGTGAAGTCATCCTATATTTCAAATCGATATATCTTCAAAAGTATTTGTTTTCGTAAGAAAGTAAAAAAATCGTGTCCAATATTTTAAAATAATCTACAAGACGGACATTAAAATTAAAATTAGTCATTTACCCTATTGCAAGATTATGGATTAAGATATGGATTGCATTGAATGCAATTATTATCTCGATAAGAAATATTCACACAATAAAATGATTTCATACTTTTACATTTTCAAGGAAATACGGAATTTATTATGATAAAGAACAGAGCGAAGTGCAAGTTAGCAATAAAAGTTAGTCAGAACATTTCTATGAATTTCAGATTGCGTAAATTGAATTTAGCATCTTGGTTTAAAAAGATCTCCGTCTTAAACATTGTATTATATTATTAAGATTGAGAAAAGTGAACAGGGGGCCTAAAAAGGTTACATCGGGTGAAACATTTCTAATATAGCTCATTTGAAGAATTGGAGGAGAATCACACAATAAAATACGCAACATTATGAACGAATTGCAGAAATTAATTTCATAACTGAATCTTCTTAGACCTGGATGTTTATGATTATGTTTTCTTTATATTTTTTTAGCCTCAAGTATATTACATTTTAATTTCTTGTGTACCAAGCCGAACAACAACCCTTAAATTCCTAACCCTCAAAAAACCGGCAACGCACTTGTAACGCCTCTGGTGTTTCAAGTGTCCATGGGCGGCGGCGATTGCTTACCATCAGGTGATACGTCTGCTCGTTTACCGGCTTTCATAAAAAAGTTGTTTATCATTAATAGTGTTGGACTATTAGGCCTTCGAATAATACCTATCACTCCAGTCGAGCCAGCCTAGCAGTGCTGAAGCATTGCGCGCGCCTATTGCATCCGTATTGCGTGAATATTGGATAAGCTAAATGGAGTTTGGCTTTATATTCCGTACTCTGAATGTTATTTGGACTGGGACTGGTCAGCTCCAGACTGTATTATTTTACTGTCCTTAAAGTTATTGTCTTTTTCGATCCCTTTGGCTGTTCTCACATAATTGAACCAACGAAACAATGTAATCAAGTATTGTATTGTGAACCTGATTGAAAAAGAGTAACCTATGCATTTTCTTGTCCGTTCTTCTGCATTTGGGAACTCACTTTGGAACGTGCATATAGCTTCCCTAGAGGACTGACCGACAGACAGACATTTCGTTTTCTTTATATAAGTAGTAATATTTGCTTTGACGTTCAAAAGTGCCTTCCCGGTCTATTTGAAATAAATAATTTTGACTTTATTTCAACTGCTACGATTGGGTTTGACTTTAAATAATTATTGATATTTTATTGTATTGTATTGACATTGAGATTGGTTTCAAGAGTAAGCGCCCAGGACTCAGTGCATCGTGGTGGGCTATAAATATGTCATTTCATTATCAACTTTATATCTTAGATAGTAAAGACACAATCTTGAAATTGCGTAGACAAATGTCTTGATGTCTGGCTAAATCCCTAAGGTATTATAAATTGTATTGTGCCCAAAAACCCTAGTGGATTGTAGGTTTTAGATATTTGATTTTTTAGGATTAAAAAAAGTCTATAAAATATGCAATTTGTTTAACATTTTGACATTAATTCGTGCAGACTACCTAGCGGGTTACCGGGGCTCCGGCTTGAAAAGCAGGAGTAGGAACGGGGTGGTTTTTAGTCAATAAGAATCTGACACTGCCTCTCGCCTCGCCCAAGGCGGGAGAAGTCGTTGGATGATATTCCCTCCTCAAAAATAGTGCAGTCTACCCGTTTTCAAGTGCTTGTCTAAGTGTAGAATGTGTCTGATCCGGAGCTGAGGACTACCTAGCGGGTTTACCGGGGCTTCGGTTCGAAAAGCAGGAGTAGGAACGGGGTGGTTTTTAGTCAGTAAAGCGGGAGAAGTCATTGGATGATTTCGCCCCTCAAAAAAGTGCAGCCTACCCGTTTTCGAGTGGTCGCTATTTCTCTCAATTTTCTTTGTAGATATACTTTAGGTAGTTCATCTAAGTGTAGAAAATGTGCTAGATTATTTTTTGTTTCATAAAAAAAATCTTTGTATTAATTTGATTTGTTTTGCCAACAGACAAGCAAGTGGAGTGGATGTTGTCAAGAGACATTCAGCTGGCCTTCATGGAAGCTACGGAGCACCTGGCTAAAGTCTGCGACCTGCCACCTAGGATCATGTCCATACCAGTCACTGTAAGTTGGCAAATAATAATCTGTAATAAGTATTGTTGCTAAATATTCTTTGTAACTTACATACTATTTTGACTGCACCTTTGGGTGACTGCTGCACAATGTTTCGCGGATTCGCCACGCTCTCCAAAAAGTGATAATTGCAAGGAGTCAAGAAGTTCAGCGGTGCTTCACCTCCAAGCTTCGGAAGTGAAGTCGTTGGTCCTGTGCTGCAAACTGAGGAATATTCGAAAAACTGAAAAAAGCCTAGTGTTACTTTTACTGGGAATCGGACCCGAGACCTCTTGCTCGCCACAGGCACTCGGTGCAATCTATGGTACATATGTATGTGTTTTTGTCGGTTTGCTTTGAGGCCGTGGTATCACTCCGGTCGAGCCGGCCCATTTGTGCCAAAGACTGGCTCTCCCACACAAAGAGTATTTAGTCATAAAGTTACATTATTGTTACGTTACTTATCCTTAACTTCGCTTAGCTATAAGAATCAAACTATTCTATCATGATAATTCCCCACAAAACACTATGAACGATAAAGCAACCTTCATTAGCATTAAGTTGAGACAAACAAACGGACAAGTTGCTCAGACATTAATCTAGCCAGATTTAGTTCTAGATGGAGCGTCTGATGTCTAGTCTAGACAGATGTAGAATTAAATTTACGAGGCTAACCAGATTGGCCCGGTTGGGTAGTTTGTTACCATTGTATGGCTCACTATCTTTGGAAGTGATATTTGGTTAAACCCTAGCCAATGATGGACTTTTGCTTTATTAGAAAATTCTTAAGAGAGCAACACAAATGCAACTTGGGTGTCTTCAAGACCCGAGTGAATAGGTTTTCTCATAGGTAGGCGTTCTCTATCGGCCACCATTATCGTTTACCACGTACTACTTTCTGTAGGTAACCAAACGCCATCAAAAAAATCTCCTTGATTGAGTTTACTTAGTATGATTGGGTATGCACCATGAAAACTATATAAATTACCTAGATAGAGAATTGAGAATATTACGATTCGATGGCTATGAAGTCCGAAAGCACAAAGATTAGAATCCGAGCCCCTTTATCATTGGCAAGGCCCTTATATCAATCAACGAGGCATAAATAACAAATATTTTATTTTGTTTCAGTTCAACAAGCCAGTTTACGGTTTGGAGGTACCCAACTTGACTGACTTCGCTGGACCTGGTGTCATTCTGACGTAAGTACTATCATAATGAGAAAGAAAGAAAGATGACGAAAGCGTTGGCTCGACCGGAGTAAAGATCAAAACACACTCAACGAGCACGTTGGTTCGCGCGGGCACCTCGCGGGCGACGCGCCGTAAGCTCGCTGGCAGCTAGCTGTAGCCACAATTCGAATCACACTAATATTACAAATGTGGAAGTTTGTTTGAATATTTGGATGTTTGTCCGTCAATTACGCTGAAACTACAGAACGGATTTTGATGAAATTTGGTATAGATACACCGAGGGTATGAGCTGACTTGAGTGATAGGATACTTTTCATCCCACGGAAATGTGACCTCAAAATCAATAAGCCCAGCGGCTTCGGCCACATTTCTTCTGCGCAGAAGCTTGTTACGAATATTTTTACGTACCTAAGTATAATGTCAAATATTTTAAGATAATCTTTCTGTCAACAGAATCGTATTCTTCTTGGCGGTGGCTCTGACTTCAGGCTCCATGCTGGCTGAGAGGAATGAGGGTATCCTCGAGAGATCACTGGTTTCTGGAATTACTGGTAAGTTCACCAAAACTTTTAACTTAACTTTTACTATTAAGCTGGTTAAAGTGGAACCTGGTGATGCAGCTAGACATCTAATTACTAGACATTTTAAAAGATTTTCTTATAATACTATTTTACAAATGTCATTTACGAATGATAAAACAGCTGTAGACATCATTTTTATTAAATCGTTGCCCAACACTAAGATTTTCTCCTGTGTCGTGGGTGCGTTTATAAACATAAAATTTCACATACAAATGACACCCAGACCCGAAGCAACAATTTGTAGATTACACAAAGAGTTGCTCCGTGTGGGAATGGAACCTGCCACCCGTTACACGACAGCCAGCCTCAATTGTGCAGTCAAATCATTATTTACTAAAAAAATAAAACTATGCGAAAAATAAACGAATAAAGGGTGATATTAAATGACAAACTTAAGTTAAAAACTAAAAATAAACTAGAAAGAAAATACAGAAGTGTAAATATTCACTATTTTCTTCTTCACTATTCAGTCAAAAATTAAAAGATAATTGCTTTTAAACTACCTACCCCCAAAGTTGTAATCCATTTAAATTGTAGACTAACTAGTTTAATAGTCTGTCAGTTTAGACACCAGTTAGGGAACCCGACCCTAATCAGAGTAAAGAACCAGATAGAGGTAGCATTGGAATGCTATTTGGGGAACCCACATTTTATTTTCATATCTTCCAGAAAAGTTGTTTGATTTGAAGTATAGAAATGTTAAGTAGAAATATATTTATGATATAGGGCTATCCCTATTTATATAGGGGATGATATTCTATTTTTATAGTCCATTTCTGATCTATTTCGACTTACCCAGAATTTTCTAATATGTACGGTTGGTGCAGTGGCTGGGCAACCGGCTGTCGTAGGTACAACGTGTTTGTTTCTGGTCTGGGTGTCATGTGTATTTGTAAACACACAGAAGAAAATCCTAGAATGGGCTAACTATTTTTTATTTAAATGTGCATAAATTTGTGTATATCTGTTACTCAATAACGTCAAAACGGCTGAAGAGATCGAGATGAAATTATGGAATATCATATATAGGCTACTTTTCATCCCATGGGAACGCTGGTGAAGCAAGAAAATAATATAGTAACACAATATAAAATATTGGCATGTGTTCATTGTTTCTACATAAGTCTTTAAAGTCAAATGATTTATTCCGATTAAACCATAAATAGATACTTTTGAAATGTCAACAAATAAGAATATAAATAATAGTCTATCAGTCTATCCGTCAGTTAAGCTAGGTGCTCGTTCCAAAATATCTAGTCTTTCTGCACACTCCTTTAGGGAATAGACGCGATATTTATATTGTATCTTCTTTACAAAACTTAAGTCTTAGAACTATGCTCTTAGCTTCTAGTGCAGTTTGAAATAAGTAAAAACTTTCGAGTCTGGCTTTGAGTAAGACTTGAGGTTTAAAACTTCTTTCCAAACTATGTTGCCTCACGAATGTTAAGTATTTAGACTGCTTTATAGAATACTGTAAGACATTTTATATCTCACATAATATGTATTAAAAGAACAGGTAGAGGTGTGAGAGAAAAATATTAGATAATATGCAAAAGTTTGTATGTATGTATGTTCTTTGTTACTCTTTCACGTCAAAATCGCTGAATAAATGGAATTTGGAACAGGGGTAAATAATTGTCTGGAATAACACATAGGTCACGTTTTATCTTACGGGAACACGGACAAAGCCACTGGCAGAAGCTAGTATTAGATAAAATGCGAAAAGTTATATGTTTGTTTGTTACTCTTTCACGTCAAAACGGCTGAAAGAATCGAGATAAAATTTAGAACAGGGGTAGATTATGGTCTGCAATAGTATATTCGTCATGGTCACGTTTTATTCTACGGGACACGGGCGATGTTGCTGGCAGAAGCTAGTACCTACATAAAAACAGTTTTCGTTTCAATTATGTCTTCTTATATTAACTACTTAAAGACTAGCTTAAGTTAATTCAGCTTGACAATTCCTTGAAACTTAATCAAATCCGCTGAGAAAGGATTAAGATATCCTCCAAACATGACAAACCCCTCAGAAAGGTCTAAGGAATCCTCCCAGCAACTAGACAGACAAGACCACAAGATCCTAGTTTTGGTCTAAATCAAATCTAATTTCAATGTCCAGTTCGCAACTCAAACACTTAATTTAGCAAGTTCATTTTAATGACTCCTTTTTAACCAAAATATATGTTTATTAAGAGCCTTAGGTTCTTATATGTTTAATTCAATTGCTTAATTTACATTCAGATAATGTTCGTTGATTTTGATTCATTGAATTTGTGTGTATTTGTTTAATATCAGTAGCTAATACTAGTAAAACTATTAAAATCTCTACATTTGTGAGTACAATAAGTACGGGAGAGCCATGCTTCGGCACGAATGAGTTACATCACGGCCTCATAGAAAACAGACGTGAAACAAAGAGTGAAGTTACCCCTCTTAGAAGATTAGGAAGGGGTCCCTTCCCCAATCCTGCATTCCCCAACAACCCTTAAATTTCTAACCCCCAAAAAGGTAACGCATTTCTAACGCCTATGGTGTTTCAAGTATCCATGGCCGGCGGCAATTGCTTACCATAGGTGATGGTGGTTCTGCTCGTTTACCGACTTTATACTTTAGAAAAAAATACTTCTGAATCTTCATTTCTGTAAAAATACAGAACAAAAATACTACATATTATTTCCCGAACGATACTTTTAAATACCTTCCCAGCTCCATTTCCCGAGTACAATCCATTTGTTCCCAACACACGGTGTTAACGATGATAACATGATAATATAATTTTATTCGAACAGACTGTTACACGAAGACATTTTCCACTGAGCGAACTGGGGGCCTACTACAATTTTTCGAAATAATATTTCTTTATATTGCGTCTTATATTTATAATTATATTTTTTTATAATTATAAGTCTGCAGCTCCAGATCACAACAACGATAATTAATAATTTTATCAATGAATACGTTAAATACTGTCCCTTTATATTTGAGTATCATCACATATTTGCATGACGTGATGATACATAAATATGCAAACTAGCTTCTGCATGTGATAAAAAGTAGCTTCCGTATTATTCCAGATATTTATAATCCACTCCTGCTCTAAATTTCCTCCCGAATCCTTCAGCAGTTTTGACAGAATTGAGTAGCAAACATCGATTCCTCCAGCCGCTTTGAAGTGATTGAATAACAAGCATGCATACATTTTTTTTGCATTTATAATATTAAGTAAGATCTTATACATATGTGATAGATTTCGTTTGCCATGGTTTAAAATATTGTATCCTTTATAACGAATTTTCGTTTCATAATCTTGTGGTAGGCCCTCAGCCCATTAAGTCCTGCTGATACCTCAATTAGTTTTGATAATACAAGGTACGATGCTAACTGGCTGCAGGACCCTTTGGAATCCATGTTATCTTGCTCTTTGAGGTTTTTGCTCTGTTCGTTTGTATATATGTGTGGAGGGTTTTATTTTTTTTCGTTTAAGAATTTTCTATTGTAACTGTACATTAATTATTATGTTATCGGCTTACTCACGTTTTTGTTTCACGAGGAACTCGACTAGTGTCAAGCCATGCTAGAGGCTCATATTCATGAGCAGCATTCCGCGACACACGACGCGGCGATTGTCGCGCTGCTACTGTCAATAAATCGCCGCGTCATGTCTCACGAAAGTTACAATAAAATTGTAACTGTACACTTTTTACTTAGTTTAAAGTAGGCAGGAGTTGTAATAGGGATGATGACAAGGTTTAAAAATTTATTCTAAATTTAATCTATTTCCGTCCGTCAGTTAGTTAGGTAACGAAAAATATTAGACACGTATAATATATTATAACTTTCTCCATAAATGGACTATCCAACAAAAAATAATTAAAATCGCACTAGTAGTTTTGGAGATTAGCACGTTCAAACAAACAAGCTTCAACCTTATACATATATTACGGCTACGACTAGTATAAATGATGGCTGCAAAGGTTCTAAGTACTATTCTTTTACTAATAGATTTTCAACCTTCTCATATTTGCTTTAACGTTGAAAATCCCAATTAAGATTGGCGTAGTTTTAATCTAGAAAGTAATACCCTAACCAAACCGTAATTGTGACTTAATACTGTAGGTATTTTCAAACCCCTGTGTACATTATGGATGCAATAAATCTATACTAATCTATACTAATATTATAAAGCTGAAGAGTTTGTTTGTTTGTTTGTTTGAACGCGCTAATCTCAGGAACTACTGGTCCGATTTGAATAATTCTTTATGTGTTGGTTAGCGCATTTATCGAGGAAGGTTATAGGCTATAAATCATCACGCTACGATCAATAGGAACCGAGCAGAGCGGGTGAAACCGCGCGGAAGTAGCTATTACTTGAATATGAACTATTTTGTCCTCAGGTACTGAGATCCTGTTCTCCCACGTGCTAGTCCAGATGTTGATCATGATGCTGCAGTCAGGAATGGTGCTGCTCCTCGGTTTCCTGGTCTTCGGCCTTACCATCAAGGGGCCGGTAGGATGGGTGATCTGCCTGACTTTGATGACTGGACTCTGTGGCATGACTTTCGGTGAGTAATATTGTGATGTAAAACTTGAGCTGTAAGGTTTATTTTTGAATTACAGCTAGATTTTTTAAAATTGTGACTAGAAATGTTATGAAGTGTTTCTGGTTTTTAATTGGTTAAAGCTTTGTGGTTACTCGAAGCTTTAATGAAGGCATGAACTTTATAGTTTACATTACCCACTACAAAAGGCCGGCAACTCACTTGTAATGCCTCTGGTGTTTCGGGTGTCCATAGGCGGCGGAAATTGCTTACCATCCAGTGATCCGTCTGCTCGTTTACCGGCTTATACCATAAAAAAATACATTATTAGATTCAAAACATTATAAAATACAATATAATAATAACATAATAAAATCGAACTGTCATACTCGATGATCGAAGACTTGAGAAAAAGAAAATTAAATAACTACTAATGTTTTGTTTCAAATTCACAGGTTTCGTTGTTTCCACAATCTGCGACACCGACAGGACGGCTACTTACCTCGCTCTCGGATCCTTCCTACCCATGGTGATGCTTTGCGGAATCATCTGGCCTATTGAAGGTAAGATATTCATCTTTATCTATATTATGTGTCTAGTATTAAGAGAGCCATGCTTCGGCACGAATAGGCCGGCTAAACCGGAGAGATACATTCACGGCCTCACAGAAAACCGACGTGAAACAACGCTTGCATTGTGCTTCGCTGTGTGAGTGGGGTTACTGTAGGCCCAATCTTCCAAATCCCCGATTCCCCAACCACCCTTAATAAATGATAAATAAATGATATTTATTTTGCAAACAGGTTACAATGTAACTCTTTTACACGTCAATCTCTTAAATAACTAGATGAGGCCGGCTTAAATTCCTAACTCCGAAAAAGAAGCCAGCAATTTTATTATGGTTTTCCGAAAATCGAAAATATCAATAATACTTTACTCATTCCGGGAATCGATACCTCAGCTCAGTAGCCATGTTTGCGATAACTCAACGAACGAGCCAGTCGTATTTTTACCTGACTAACTATTCCCCGCGGATTCACATACGTTTGACGTTCAATAGTAGGTATACGTTTTGTCACGTATCACACTTTACGAGCGCTGAGCACGTGAATTACGTGACTTTTGTGATAGTTATACATATATTATAGTAGATATAGGTATATTATGGCCTTCCTTAAGAATTAGGCTTTGGCACGTATAAAGATTTGTTGACTGTTTTTAACCGACTTCAAGAAAGAAGGAGGTTCTCTGTTTGGTATGTATGATTCTGCGCGATTATCTCACGATTGTCTGAACCGATTTAATGAAGGCTTGATAATACAGCGCTTTTTTAAAGAAATATGACAGACTCTATTATTTAGAGAAGGCTCTTTGTTCAGCAGTGGACAATCATAGACTGCTGATGTATCTCTTCTATCCTCCAATACTAGGAATTTCTAGGAAGTTTTAGTTGTAGGTTCAGATTTTGACCCTTCTGTCAATCATGCCACTCAGGAATAAACCCTAATTTTCCTTAACCATAACATTATTTCTGCCTCAAATATAGCACATAATGGACACTACAGGTCTCCAAGGAGACAAATAAATAAGAACCCTATTTTTAGACCCTCTCGGTACAAAACTCGTTGACCAAATATAAACGTGATTGACACAGAGATACGGACATAGTAATTATCCTTGGGTATTCCATAGAGAGGAACAAAAATGATATGTGATGCAATGACGTTAGAGTTTATTTTAGAATGAGAGTCTGGTTTGGTTCATGTGACTAGTTTCAGTGTAGTACTGATGATACTCATGAGAAAATTCTCATACATTTTGCATTTTTTGAAATAATGAGACCTTTACCAAATATACTAAGCTGTGCTATGAAGATGCGCTGTCGTTAAGTACCTGTGCCAGGGCGACCATCGATAGTAGAGAAGCCATCCATGGCAAGCATCCTTTACATGCATCTTTTCATATAAAACATAGCTTAACTGAGTCCATTGCCACCAGTGCACGTATCAAATGTATTTTTCTCTACCAAATAATTTACCACGCCATTTCATCATTCATTCATCATAGTCTTTTACACATTAACTGCCATGGGCGGGCAAAAATGAACGACGCTAGCGGTGGATTTGCCTTCAAAAGATTTTTGTTGGCACTCAAAGTATTAAACCACCATTATTAACCATTATTTCCCAATTCCAGGTATGCACGTGATCCTCCAATGGATCAGCTACTTCCTCCCCCTCACTCTATCGACTGAGGGTCTTCGCTCCATGCTGCAGAGAGGCTGGGGCGTCGAGAGCCCTACGGTCTACGCGGGCTTCATCTCCGTTGCCACCTGGATCGCTGTCTACCTCACAACGAGTATCCTACTCCTCAAATTCAAGAAGGGCTGAAGAGTCCACTTTCAGCTGTAGTTTAGAATCAAATTGCTCAATAGGTTTCTTTGCCATAGATTTAGATTCGGTGTGTGTAGTGAATGAGTAACTTTTTGTATTAATGGATTTGGAATTTTGTGTCTTAGTTCATGTGGTTGATTTTTGCAGTGCTTCGGGGTAGTTGGTAGTAATTGATGATATTTTTGAATTAGTATGTTAATATAGATAGAGGATGTTGACAATTTTATTTTAATACGTTTTGATTAAGTTTATAATAAAATTGTGACCATTAGGTGCCCGTCCACAGGCCCGCATCGTATACACCACACGCAAAGGATTTCAGTTTTTCTTAAATAAAAACTCATACAACTGCGTCCACTGATCCGCATCGTACGGACCGCATCATCAGCAATATGTCTGCATGCGATGCGTACTGATGACGTTATACGGAATGCGTACGATGCGGGTCTGTGGACGCTAACCTTAAGATGGTATTACATTGTTAATTAGGCTTTCCACGTTTTTTAGGAAGTCTTAAAATTTGGTAATGACGAAATATGAATGAAAAGAATTGGGCATTTTAAATTAAGTTAGTTTAAATGTTTAATTTGTGTAGAACCTGATGTTTAAAAACAATGAATAGTTTGATATCTGGATCTGAAATTAGCGAAACATTATGTAAAAATATTTCTCATAATATATTTCAATGGAATGTTATTAATCATCCGACATGAGTTTATTTCTATTTTTCTGTAGTTATGCTCAAATAACTATGTTTTTTTTTGTAATGTTTTTTTATCGCTATGGTGTGGTTTCTTTGCAAAGGGATGGGTTATGCCGTTTTGTACAATAATTACTATTATGTCGTCAATACTACGAGGTATTACAGTAAGCACTATTAGATTAACTTTCAAACAAATCCTACTTTTCATATTTTAAAAGAAATAATTATAATTGACACGGATTAGTTATAAAATGGAGTACTAAAATCCACATGACGTTTGTAAACAATAATGCAATAAATAATGTTCTTTTTTACCCGACTGCGAAAATCTAATTCAAAATAACCACTTTAATGCTTTTATTTACAATCATTACAATAATACTATTTAAAAGTATGTCAATAAAATAGATACCTTAAGAAATAAACAAAACAAACTGTTTCATAGGTCCGTAATCAAAACTATTAAAGCATATTTTTGAAGAATTAGGGCCACGGTCGTTGTAGTTGGACGCGAACAATGTCACGTAGACAAACATAAACACAACCAAGTATTTAGATTGGAGATGATTTATCTCAAATATATAGTGGCAAATGGTGTTACACTAAAAATGGTACATTATAGTTTTTGCGTGTAGACAAATGCCAATCATAACTTCCTTTAAACAAATGGTTTTTAAAAGTCGAATAAGTGAATAGAAAACTAAAATTATTATGCGTTTGAAACTAACATTCGACGAAATTAAATTATGTTAAAAGTTTTATCAATTTCATTCATCAACTTTTTTATTCATTCAAGTAGGTATGTATAACATTTTTGTCTAAGGTTTTGTGATAATTCTATAATTATCTTCTGCCAACGGCTTCACTGCTGCCGTTCTCGTGGGATAAAAGTAACCTCATACTGTATACCAAATTTCCGTCAAAATCCGTTCAGTAGTTTCAGCGTAATTGACGGACAAATATCCAAACAAACAAACGTTCACATTTATATAGTGTCATATAATTATCACGTATTTAATTTTGACTATCATTATCACCTAAAGATACTATTAGTTAAATTCCTAATGATTTTGTTTTACCAAAAGTAATGATAACTTACAAGTAAGGACACTTGCCTACACTATCAAATTAATCCTCCATATAAGCTCTCAATTATATAATCTGTGGTACTTGATTCTATTTATTTTAATACGTAAATGTACAATAGCCAGCTACTCAACTTACTCTAATCTGTAAATTTTTCAAATTAACTTTCGACTTTATTTCAAACGCAATAAAGTTGAAATTCAGAAAGACAGAAAGGTATAGGTTGATGTGCTGCACTGTATTAGGTAATGGTTTATTTTTATGTGTTTTTCTATTGTAAATAATTTCTAGTTTAGTAATTTTAGGTTTTAATTTATTTAAGTTACTACCTACATATAAAAGTAAGTTTGTAATGAGCTGTTACTTAGGACCTACCAATCTATTACATGGGACTTATAACACAAATGGTGAAAAGTGGGTGTACATTACGTGCCGTAATGTGCACCTCTGCCTATCCCTTCGGGGATAAAAGCCGTGACGTTACAAAAATGTTGTGTTTTTTCATTGAATTTCTGTATGTAATGTAATTTATTTATACTATTTTGCAAATGTATTGGTCTATTTTCTTATCTTGTAATATTTTCAGCTCAAATTTAAATTTAAATTACAATTACAATGACATTGTGATAATATATTTATAAGTGATGAATAAATAAATAAAAATAATAGAAAACATGGTATCGTTTTATTTATTTATTTTAACAACTTGTTTACAAAATAATCTAACACTTAATTCATATAGTATTTAATAGAAAATGAAACAAATTACATAATATCTTCAATCTAAACAATATAACATCACTTCAATGTAATCTCCGGAACTACTGGTCCGATTTGAATAATTCTTTTTGTTATTATGTTATCGGCTTACTCACGTAACTGTTTGGCAAGGAACTCGACTAGTTTCAAGCATCATAGAGGCTCATATTCATGAGCAGTTACGTGAGTAAGCCGATAACATAATAATTAATTTAGTATGTCTTACGAAAGTTATAATTAAATTCTTTTTGTGTTGGATAGTGCATTTATTGAGGAAGGGTACAGGCGACAAATGACAAGTGACAAATGAAAGAAGTTGGACATAAAAGATCGACGAGCAAATCAACGGGTGACGTCATTAAAATCCTACATCGCATATATGCGATATGAAGTTTACAGTTTTAAAAACATGGATAGAAAATCCGAACGAATAACAGTAGGGACAGAAAGCCCGCCAAGCATGTTTACCTTGCCTGGTCGGAGAATCCTCCTTTTCTTAGGAAACTTTACTCTTTTTCCTGAGAAGCCATGAAACATCACACTATGACCAATAGGAGTCGAGCACTGGGTTGAAAATTATATAAATACAAAAGTAACTCACGACTCTGTCTCTTCTTTATGCCTAAAGCACTGTAACGATTTGGATGAAATTATGTACAGATATAGAGATTTGAGGAAGGACTGTGGAGAGGTGGTCATGGTCTTATGGTCTTTCGTGTCTGCATCCGTAGACCAGAGCATATGTAGTGGTGAGCCTCAGATTACATAAGGCTGCGTTGTTGTGATAGTTCTGTTCTGCTACTCTTGCATGAGGATTCACAGCCACCTGGGAATTTAATAAATTTAGTGAATAGCTGGAATTTCTAGGTTTAATTTTTGTGATTTGGAAATATGTACTCGTACTTTATGAAATGGATTACAACCTTTTCTCGTGAATCAGAATGATTATTTAGAAATTTTATCAGTAATCAGGTTGTTGCCAAGTTGGCGAGATTGTACGCAGATATCTGCGTATAATATTTCAAAATTCTTATTAGAACAGCACATAATGGAATCTCGAGATTTGAGCAAACCACCAAAGTATCAGATAATATGGTTGAAATGATGAGGTTGTGTTACGCACCTTAAAGTGATAGTCTCCAGGTTTGACGTCAGTGACGTCCACCCACTGGCAGTCGATGTTGTACATGTACACGTCTGAACAGTTCACTGAGATACCTGAAACAATCGGCCATTCAACGTCACGTTTCTTATCCCCGAAGGGGTAGGTAAGTAGGGGTAGGTATAATGTACACACACTTTTCTCCATTTGTATTGTAAGTAATAAGTAGTAATACATGGGGTATTAGGGCTTGAGATTATTGCTATATATCGGGCATATTTCCAGACTCCGTGCTACTACTGAGAATTTTTTAAAATACTGAAAATGGCCCTGTAATTCTTTGCCGAATCCGGAAATCGAACCCGAGACCCCTTACCAAAGTCGCGGACAAAAGCTAATTTATAATATAAGTAGATTTACAGCAATAGCGTGGAATCCACAATGTGTAAGCCGTATAGCAATGGCTTCACTCTCTATTACATGGAACTCAAAACATATCTTGCAAAAATTGTGCTTTTAATCTATGCCTCTTGGAAAACAAAAAAATATGTACAACTTTTCACCATACCTTGATCACCATAGTTCTTGCAGGAGTATTGTTTCTGCACTCCATTCAGACAAGTGTTGTCTTCCAAGCAGAAGGAGGCTTTGTGACCCTCAGCCACTCTGAGGCCGTTGTAGTCCAGGACATCGAATGTCGCGAACACTTCCATGCTGTGATAGTGCCTGAACATAAAAGTTTTAGTTTTGAAACAGCCAAAAGTAGGATTCAGTACCCTTAGTAAAAGTTTGCTTTACGTTTAAAGTAATCGAAACGAGAGCGCGTTCGGCGCTCTGATTGGGTGCGTTGGTTGGTTTATTAGAGCCGACGAATCAGAGATCATGGTAACCCTTTCCTTCTAAAAGCAAAAACCTCGTCTCTTTATTTGAAGTTCAGACTGGGCAATATGTATTGTTAAAAGTGCCTTTGGTACCTATATGTTTTAAAGTTCAACTTTTTAATGATGACGAAATGACGTCTAAGGATAATTGCAGATATAAACGGCACAGACACGGCACGGCGTTTGTTGCTTTGAAATCAATACGAAAAGGCTGTAAGCGTGCTGCCAGCACGCGGACGGCGAAGTAGCAGCCTTTTGGTATTGTCGTTACGGAATATCGCTGCGCTGGAGCGATGCCGTTAAAGTGTGATTTATCCTTTAATCATCGTCATCGATTAAATATTACAAAAATAACGTTATTGCTTTAAAAGTCTAATACTTTTTTTTATCATAGTTTTGTTAAGATTTTCAACGGACGGCCTATTAGGTACCTAACATACTCAAAAGTGACTTACATATGACATAGATGCCACTGCCACAGATGTTTAGGTAAGTAAGGCCTGAACTCTGCATTGCCAGCGTTGAGTGAGGATGCCGTGAACCGGAGGAGACGGCGAGTTTCATACTGCCAGTCTGGTATCAATTTCTGGACCTGGGGATTAGAAGACCGTAGTAAGTTCATTTTACTATATAAGGTGTCCTAAAATTATCTGCCACGGCTTTATTGGGATGTAGTGTTGTGTTTGAAGATTACAATAGTGAATTTCGTACCTCGGAATTTGATTTAAATCAGATATTAAGGTACCATATTATAGACAAAACTCCCTTAAAAATAATTAATAGAAAAAAAATCTATACTAATATTATAAAGCTGAAGAGTTTGTTTGTTTGAACGCGCTAATCTCCGGAACTACTGGTCCGATTTAAATATTTTTTTTTGTGTTGAATCGTGCATTTGTCTAGGAAGGCTATAAAACATCACGCTATGACCAATAGGAGCCAAGCAGAGCGGGTGAAACCACGTGGAAGTAGCCAGTTTTAAATAATACCTCATAAGCAGTCCTGCTCAAGCAGTTTTCCTCCATGGCACACTGCAACTGGAACATCATCACGTCCTGCAGGTGAGCTGATCTCTCTATCACTGCCGTGTCCAGCACCAGGTCTGCTAGGAAGTGGGTGCATACCACCGCTGCTGTGTGGCCTGTAGGAGACGTTAGAAGGTTGGTCAATATATTTTTTAATGGGACAAGCCCGCCAATACCTCCCGTACCGCTGCAACTCCTGTAAGCCAGGATCTACAGTAGATACAACCTTGAAAAACACCGGAATTCAAGGGCATGAATGAATACAAAACGAGCAGCACAAAGCAAATATAAAGAGGAAAAATTATAACAGGATTTCTCTTTCACATAACGCATGATACTTTACGGGGAACGCGAGATGTTACAAACAACTCCACTCTCTATTTTCCATCTAGCAGTCCCATACATATACATTACATAATGTGTGTGTCCACATTTTAATATGCCACTTTTTAAGCGCTTAAAAAGGTGTAGATGGGTCATATCTACACATTTTTATTTACAACATCATTGGCCAGGGCCGATTTGTTGTCACAGTGCACAATCACATTATGACATCTACTCTTTGTACTTGCTTCATGACGAGCAGTCAATCACGAGACACCGTAGAATTTGACAATAAAATCCAATCCAATCTACTTGACATTAAAACTTTTCTCGATATAGTTATATTCTAGCTACAAAGTATTTCACACCTAAGAGCGGGGGCACACGATGCGTTGCGGCGGCGGTGCGGCACTGAAGCGATGTCGCTGCGTCATCTTACATAGAAATATCTGTGGCATGTCACACGATGCGCTCCGGCACCGCACCAGATTGTAACCACCATAACGAGGCAGGGAGGAGTGATTACGTTGCGACGTCAGATCGGGCCCGCTCAGGGGCCTTAGTCTGCTATTACAATTGTGTCAGAATGGTCGACCATTTTTTGGTGCGGGAGGGACGGAGCTATGTAGGTTGTATAGCTCCTTCCCTCTTGCATTGCTCAATGATCGACCATTCTGACAGTATTGCATAGCAGATTCGGGCCCCTGTTATTTTGCGTCGCAAGGAAACTTTCAATAACAGACTGTCCAACGCTGCTACGACACCACTGCGACATAACAACGTTGCGGCGCCGCACCGCTCATGTGCCCACTGACACGGTGAAACGTGTGCGGAGCGGAGCCGCAACGCATCGTGTGCCCCCGCTCTAAGCCCGCGTTTCCACAGACGCGGAGCGGAGCGGAGAGGAGCTTAACGGTGTACGAATTGACCAATCACTTTGCTCCAAATCTCCGCTCCGCTTCAATGGAAAAGATTTCGAGCATAGTGATTGGTCAATCCGTGCACCGCTAAGCTCCTCTCTGCCCCACTCCGCGTCAGTGGAACAGCGGCCTGACACGGTGAAACGTGTGCAGAGCGGATCCGCAACGCATCGTGTGTCCCCGCTCTAAGTCAAGTCACACATAGGTAACAAGATCTTATGTAACAAAGTAACACAATACATAGAAGTAACTAGTAGTCTGCTTACTACCCGTATCCATTCCGTTCCGAGGTGGCAACTTGGTTATTAGCTTAGCAAACTGCTAAGTTACTTGATCAACTTAATTATTCTGTAGGTGAGACATGACTTTGTAGGGTATTGCTGGTTTCTCAGCTAGGTAAGGGTTTCGTCTTGTTTGATTTTAAGTGTGAAGTGATTATCATCTACTCTAGACTAATAATTAAATATGTAATATTGAAATAATAATAAATTGAAATACCTATATCTAACATACGATATTGCATGTATATGATACATTGTAATAAATGTGATTTGGGTACCTATACACCCAAATATATTTTTAAATTTTTGTCTGTCTGTTTGTTCCGGCTAATCTCTGAAATGGCTGGATCGATTCCGATGGGAGTTTTATTGGCAGGTAACTTATGTATTAAGGAGTAATTTAGGCTTCTTTCATTAGTCACAAAGTCCGTAATGTATGCGAGCGAAGGCATCAGCTAGGTCTTTATAAAGAAGAAACATATTGTATTTAATTTATATCTAGTTCCTTTATAATTATGTAGTTTTTTCATAAAGCCCAATCTCGAAAAAGGAAATCGTATTTTTTGAGCGGCCATTTTACAGTGACTTTATCATATCTCCACACTTACATGCAAGTTCGAGTTAAAGTACATAGTCTCCTCTAGCATTTCAGATCACTCTACTAACAAGACCATTAGCTATGAATAGTTAATTAGAAATAGTAATGAATATAGCTACTATTTCTGAGCTCTGAAACCATTATATCGCAGTTGTTATAGTATATATGTAAATACTATATTATTATATTTATATCGGAGTTGTTATACTATATACATAAGTAAATACTATAGATAATACACGGAACACGGTGTAAACTGATAAATTATACAATTAATATAGCTAATCTTTCAGTAAACGTGGTTCAATTTGCATCGGTAATATGAAATTGTAATTTTGGGTGAATGCTTGTCACGTTGTTAGTTTGGGTATTAAATTAATTTATGTATATTTGTTACGTATATAGGTTCCCGGAAAATTAGTTCATTAAACGTCCATATAAAGTTTAGATAGTATAAAATTATCTGATTTGGTGTTTGATTTATAAATTGATGTTTATTGCCTCATTGAATGACAGAAAATTTTAATGAAAATGATAACGCAATCTAAGCGTGGGATAGTCATGCTTCAGCACGAATGGGCCGTATCGACCACGGTCTCACAGAAAACCGACATGGAACAACGCTTGCGTTGTGCTTCGTTATATGAATGAGCTTACGGATACCCAATTACCATCATTCCCAATCTTCCAAATGCCTGATGCCTCAAGAACTTTTAAATTCTTAACTCCCAAAAGACGCATTTGTAACGCCTCAGGTGTTTCGGGTGTCAATGGGCGGCGGCGATTGCTTAACATTAGGAAATCCGTCTGCTCATTTATCGGCTTATAACATAAAAATATTATGATTTGGTGATTCATTCATTAATGAATGATTAATGCCTCATGAATGACAGACAATTTCATTGATAGATAACGTAATCTTCTGATATTAGGTGATTGCTAGTTATCTTAAAATATTATTGAGATTATTTTAATTTTCCTGTCTCTGTTCTATGAAACGATTAGTGTGAATACAAGAAAGGTCGGTCAAGCATAACTTTTACTTTTTCCGTGTATAAAATCTTAGTACCTAATAATATAATGCAATATGTAGATGATTAATTTTCTATTTTATATCCGTCTTGTAGCTTATTTTCAAATATTAGACACGTATTTTTTATCTTCTTCTGGAAACAAATACTTACAAAGATATGTCGATTTGAAATGTCGCGTGCCGTTTCTTCTAGGTACTTTTTTATACGTAGAAATGACGTTTTTGCTCCCTCTCTTAAACCTTTATTCGTTTTATCTAAGTATTTTTATCTTATATAACAAAACAAAAAATACGTGTCTAATATGTTTTCATTACCTAACTGACGGACTAAATAGATTTTTAATTTTCATACCCCGTCATCATTCCTATTGGCTAGGCCCCATTACGTGGGATTCATCTGACAAAACTTAAGTATTGCCTGATGTTCCAACAACACACCTAATTGACGGCCCCATTTATTTAATAAAAAAAACATACACATCCTTTTAAAGTAACAAAACAACACATTATCAATATCAAACTGCATTCAAAATTCAACCATCACCTTGCAAGTATAAAAATCAAATTCACTCACCAATATCACCAGGACATTTGACATTGCCTCGCTGTTTATGTTTACAGTCAAACAGGCTTGATTCATTGCCCTCACAAGAGACTCCACTGAGAATGATATTGGAAAACCCGAAGATATAAGTCTGCAAGGCTTGTTCTGCGAAGCCCATGCCAAGATGGCGGCAGACCGCGGAAGCTTCGTAGACCGTCCAGCCATCAGGGCAGATGCTGCCCCAAGAGCCGTTGAGGAAGATCTGAATGAAATGGAAATTATTGAATTAATAGACGTTGTAGATGACGTTTTTCCAATGAAATGGTCAAGTGTATGGTATATTACAAAAGCAACGTCACGCCTTTAATCCCCGAAGGCGTAGACAGAGATGCACATTACATATACGTCAAGTAATGCCGCTATACAATGTAAACCCACTTTTCACCATTTGTTTTATAAGTCCTATGCAATAGGGCGTGAGACTATTACCAAATACTGGGCACAATTCCAGACTCCATGCTACTACTAAGAAACTTTCAAAAAGAGCTCAGTAATTCTTTGCACGATCCGAGAATCGAACCCGAAACCCCTTGCCCGGCAGTCGCTATAATATCATAGATAGCAGGGCAGATAAGCATTTAATAAAAATAAGCCACAAACCTCAACCCTCCCTTCTCTTATATTCTTGCCACCAGTCAATCTTAGTTTAGACTTTGAAACGTCTATGACATCTCTTAGTCTTTCTTCATTATACGCCAGACTCATTGAATCCGAGTCCTTATGTCTGGCTGGTAACTCCTCTTCCTCCATACATATTACTCCGGCTACCTCATCTTTCTCACAGTCTGTACTTCCCCATCGATTGAAGACGCATTTGGATAGTGATGTTTCATCCCCTTGACATATGACGTCATCTAGCCAGAATCTTTCTAAAGAAGACAAATTAGGTTTTTTTATTAGGTCACTAGCTTTTGCCCGCGACTTCGTTCGCGTGGAATAGTGACTTCCGGCAAATTTTTGGTTTTAACCACATAGTTCCCGATCTCGCGGGATCTCTTCAAAAATGAGATGTGGAAGATATTCCAGGGAACTCTTCAAAAATCAACATAATGAGCTCTGCGTTTGAATTTAATAGATGTATACTCACTTAGGGCATTGAAAAAATAGTTTAAAAACGGACTTAAACTAACTTAAAACTAAAGAAAGCTACGAATTACGAATTTATAACAATTAAAAAAGAAACTATATTACAACCTATCCTCTATGCTATAATAACCAAGCTTAAACTAAATAATTTAAAAGAAACGACTTAAATCTAATCTAATTAAAAAAAAAATTAGACTTACAATTTTATTAAAAAAACTAACTACAGTAACTACTAATAATCGATATCAAACTAAACCTACGTTAAATAGTTTAACCAAAAAACCAGGAAAACCCAACAAATAAACTTATTAATTGACAAATACAACGAAACCAATTTAGAATATACGAAACAGCAGGACCACTACAGACAAATAATCATACGACTGATAATACACTTTTTCTACGATAGTACCGAATCGCTCGGCCGATACCCAACCAAATGAATGTAACGAAACCATAGCGCGATCTATTTCGATCCCAACGCCATCTATCGAGGATAAAGACAACTTGGATTATTTATTTATACTCCGTTCGGGCATTTTCTTTGTACTAAAAGTTTAATTATATTGATATTATTTTTTTCATACCTTTTTACTATTTATTTACTTTTTTCGATGAATTAAAACAATAACATGAACCGAAGTCGTGTAACGATCGACATAGAATTATCTATACTCCGTTAGAGCATTTTCTTTGTACTAAATGTTTTATTATATTGATATTATTTTTTTCATACCTTTTTACTATTTATTTACTTTTTTTCGATGAATTAAAACAATAACATGAACCGAAGTCGTGTAACGATCGACATAGAATTATTTATAAATAATTTATTTCTTATTTTTATTTTTTTATTTTTGAAATAAAAATATTCTAAACTATATCTGTACCAAATTTCAACCAAATCCGTCAAATAGTTGCGGAGATTAATGGTATAAGCATAGAATGTTCGACGTGATTCTTTAATTTGACATAACTTTTTTATTTATGAACCGATTGACATGAAACAAACACTAAATGTAAATTTAAGCATCCCACAATATATTCGTGAAAACCGCATCCAACTCGGATCAGCCGTTTCTGAGATTAGCGCGCACAGACGAACAGACAAACAGACAAACAGACAAACAGACAAACAGACAAACAGACAAACAGACAAACAGACAAACAGACAAAAAAAAAGTTAATTACATTTTTGGGTTCGACATCGACATAACAATAACCCCTGCTATATTTTTTATTTTTATTTTCAATGTACAGACAGCACTTTTCTACGATTTTATTATATGTATAGATTAGTTTAGTGATCTATAAATATACGCATAGTATTGGCACGGCTTTGAAATATGCAGAATTTAATAAAGAAAGAAAAAATTGACATTTATTTCACACGCAAAAAACAATGACAAGTAGGTACAGCAAAAAATTGACAATGCATGTATTTTGTCTGCGATGAAATGGGACCAGTTCAGCATTTGCAAAATAGGGGCCCTATTTTGCAAATGCTGGACTGGGCTTGCGCTGCGCTGGTATTCTACTGGCTCCAAGTGACCCACGGACGTGCAAGCAACCAGTACAATTTAATTAAAAGAATATAATAAAATAAATAATAGGAGTGGTATGTACGTTTTACAAGGTAACTGAAAATTCTGGAGTCTTCTTGATTCAGAAAGAGTCACCTGAGGGCTTAGTATGAGTTCGCTTTACGTTTAAAGTAATCGAAACGAAAACGCGTTCGGCGCTCTGAGTGGTTAATTTATTTGAGCCAGCTATTCAGAGCAGCATTCAACGTAAAGGAAACTCCTACTAAGGGTACTGTTTCTGATCTAACTTTAAAGATACCAATTTTATTTCCATCTTACCGATAGCTTCTCCATACTGACTGCCGATAGTTGCTATCCCACTCAAGTTGAAGGACCTGCAGACGACGGCAGCAGCTTCATCATCCCAGTTGTCATCACACACTGCACCCCAGCGACCGGCGTGGTAAATGTAGACATTGCCTGTAGTATTTATTTATTTTTCAACTTTAATGTACACAAAATGATAAGCAAAAAGGACTTAATGCCATGCCATTCTTTAGTTTCTCTTTCTAAAGTTTTCTTTTACTAAAGAAAATCAAGTGGCTACTACTGACTAAAAGCCTCTTCTCACACGGAGAAGGTTTGCGCATTAATCACCACGCTTACTCAATGCGGGTTGGCGATTTCCAACTTATAATAAAATTAATAATTATAAGCCCAGGTTTCCTCACAATGTTTTCCTTCACCGTTTGTTAGTGGTGTCTAAATTATCTTAGAAAGTATATATAACTCGGAAATAGTCACATTTGTATTTGCTGTTGGCAGGTTTCGGACCAGCACAATCATACATTAAAAGCGAGCGTCTTAAACCTCCAGGTAATAAATATTTTGTTTTGTATTGTAATATCATTTTTAGAGGAAAAAACAAAAATATTATCACATACAACTACTAACTGCTGTACTGTATTCTATACTATAGATATTGTATATATTTTCATCGACACATACCTTCGTATTTGCTCGATCCTCCAACAAGTTTTATTCTTCCTTCAAATTTATTTTGTTTATTCAATAAATTCTGTACGAATTCAGCTCTCAAAGCTCTTTCATGCTCATTTACATTTTTACCAAACACTTTCACTGTCCGTATCAGCAATATTATTAACACTATTAAATTCATCGTGTATTTTAATTGCAACATTTTTAAATTAATTAATTTTACATTACACTATTATTACTTATATTAAGTTAGTAATTATTACTTTATTTTTCACTTTTATCATTCATCAAAACTGCGTTGGTCCTAATATGTCCCCTTGCGGAACGCCACATAAAACTGTTAATTTAGTTTTTTGTTAGAATTGTTTTATTTTTTATGTAAACATTTTGAGTTTAGTATGTAATTCTAATACATATTTTTATTTTGTTACCACATTGAATAAAATCTATGAAACACTGTTTGTAGTTGTCAGTAGCGGAGTCTTGGCAACAACTGAAGCTACTTCATTTGTTCCATTGCTTTGAATGCCATGTAATTATTAGTTCAATGTCATGATATATTGTGATGGGATCGCCACATGCGTTTAATTTTATTCGTTTAAGAGGAAGCACTTTATAACTACGAGATTATTTCAACACCATTTTCCTGTTTAACATTTTCACCGGTTTTTAAGAAATTTGTTCTTTTCTTGACTTAAAATGGACATTATAAAAATTTTGAAATGTTTGTTTTATAATAATTTTAAGCACATTTTTGAGACAACCATCTAATTAAGATTTGAAAAGATGACTGGCTTACTATTGTTACGATTCGATTGTTTAGAAAACTTATGAATTGTATTACTCCTTTCACGTGTGTAAGTTTCGGCGTACACTGAGCCATTCTGAGTTGCTTCAAAAATATTAATATTTTTTTTTATAAGATAAAGTATCATTGGTCGGAGAGTCCATACTAACTGTCTTAGGCTAAGTAATCACTGGAAGGAATAGAAAAACTAGACAGAACCCTATTCTGATTAAGCAAAGCTTTATTGGGTACATCAATATTGCCATTTATTTCTTGAATACTGTAATTTCTATCGGTAAAAATATGTAATTGCTTTTCTGATGTTATATTACCACTATGTGTTTGTTGTTGATTTTCCAATATGTAAATAAAGAAATAAATATCAGTCGCTGTCTTTGATAGTTTTCTTCAACAATTGGTAGACTATAAACTGCCAAAGGCGATCCGACAGAGAACTAAAATTACCGACGTAGCTAAAGGATTAGCAAGCTGAAATGGCAGTGGGCCTGTCACATTTGTGGAAGAACCGATCACCGTTGGGGTAAACGTGTTCTAGAGTGGAGACCGCGTCTAGGCAAACGTAGTGTAGGGCGCCCTCCAGCTAGGTGGAGTGATGATATCCGCAAGGTGGCTGGTAGTGGTTGCGTAGAGCTGAAGATCGAGCTCAGTGGCGTGCCATTGGAGAGGCCTATGTCCAGCAGTGGACGAGAACAGGCTGATGATGATAAACTGCCATGGTCACTAACTAACATGGTAAATGGGATATTTATCATGTTACCATGTTATATACCATGTTCTAATGATAATTGGTAGACTAATAGTCGCCTCATGTAGATAAGCGTGCGCGAGGACTTATGTGGATAAAATCAATACGCAACGATAGATTACATCATTTTAAAGTACTCATGTATGTATAGGTACTCGTATTACAATGATCTTTGATTGTTATCCTTTTTTTTCAGTAATTTCTATTGAAGAAAGACTTGAATTGTTTTTTAGCAGTTATACATTTAACTGGCTGATGCCCGCAGTTTCGCTCGTGTGGTTTACGGACTTTGAGGTTAATAAACGTAACCTAAGTTACTCCTTAGCATATCAGCTACCTGCCAATAACAGGCAGAAAATAAACAGACAGACAACAATTATTGTATCTCACGTATATTCATATGCCTGTATGTTCTGATACCATGTTTCATCGTAATCGGACTGGTAGTTTTTGCGTGATGCGTACACATACACACAAAAAAATAATTTTAATCATATTTTTGGATTCCGCATCGGTCTAGTAACATTACTTTTTATCTTATTAATATTTTCAATGTACAGATTTGATATTCCTACAGTTATATTATATGTATAGAAATAAAAATCAAGTCCATCTATGAAACGTCCCCTTTACAATTCTTACACAGAAATATGAGGAACACATTAGACCATTTGACCTAAATATGTGCTCGCAAATGATTTCACGGCTCGAATTGTTTGTTCCTACTACACAATTGAATTCCAACCCTATTATCAAAGTGAAGAGGTTATTAATTGAACGAAGTGGGTTTTGAAATAAAAATTTCCGTTGGAAAAAATCATATGATTTCATATTGATGTCATACATTTGTGTACATGATGCAGTTTTGTTAATGATTTTATATTGTTAAGGTCTTGTTAAAGTCAAAGCAATTATTTAAATTAATTTGTTTGTCAAAATTCTGTTGGTAATGTTAAAATAATTAGATTGGTTCGTTTATACGAACCGGCCAATCAGAGCGCCGAACGCTTTCTCGTTTTGATTACTTCACTACATAGTATACAACAAAGTCGCATTTTTTCTGTTTGTCTGTATGCTTAAATCTTTAAAATTACGCAACGGATTTTGATGCGGTTTTTTGTAATAGGTAGAGTGATTCAAGAGAAAGGTTTATATGTATAATACAGGCATAATATATCACCAATGCGGGTGCAGGCGAAGCTGGGGCGGGTCGCTAGTTAAACATAAAGTAAACTCATATAAGGGTACAGTTCATCACTCGTTAGTCTGTCTGTCATTGCCCATGGATATCCGAAACATCAGAAACGTAACAAGTGCATTGCCAGTGGTTTTTGGGGGTTCGGAGTTTAAGGGTTGTTGGGGAATCGAGGATTGGTAAGAGGGGTAATTGGGCCTCCGGTAACCTCAGTCATACAACGAAACACAAGGCAAGCTTTGTTTTACGTGATCACATCGAGCTGGCCCATTCGTGCCGAAACATGGTTCTTTTACACTTAACCACGCTTATTCAAAAATGTAGATTTGTATGGAGAAGAACGTGAAAGAAGCTGAATTGCTATTGTTATACAGAAAATCATATAGTATGCTCTACCTTTTGTTAAATCGAAAGATCGAATTGAAACAAAGATTCGGTCGTCCAATTGAAGTTACTGGGACAAGTAAATTGATTATAATTATCGCGCTAACGCTTCTTAAATGCTTCGTGTTAATCTAGCGTGAACCACAGTTTTTGTTATTTTAAGCAAAAAAAAAAATATAAATTACAGTTGGTCACTTGCCCTGCTATACAATATAGAGATAATGACGAGGTATGAACATTAAAAATCTAATTAGTCCGTCAGTTGCCGTGATGTATAAGACGGAGATTAAAATAAAAATCTGTCATTCATCGTGATATTCTGCAGACTGTTGGCTTTTGTGCTGCCAAAACTACAGCTGTTTTGGCAAAAATTATAGCGCATTTGTGATCCTAGTTATGGTCTACTATATGGTTCATGAATTATTTTAATCGACTCTGGGCATTTTTGGGCATTCCCGTTTTCATTGGCGATGATGGCATAGGTAATGAGCGCGGATTCGGGACTCTCGGTAAGTGGTCGTCGAACACAGCAGAACAGGCGTTTTTAATACTTATTATAAAAAAATAGTGGCATTACATGCCGTAGTGTGCATGTGCACCTCTGCCTACCCCTACGGGGATAAAAGGCGTGACGTTGTGTGTGTGTATTAAAAAATATCTTTTTCGCAAAGAATGGATAATTACAGTTCCTCCGTGTCTATGCAACAGAGTTAGAACTTATAAACACTGTATTCTCTTAGTTTAAGTACTAAGTTAGGTTTGTTAAGTTATGAACTAACTAAGCGGCAACTTTAAGCTACTTAAACTTTTGCTTTTCGGTTAAATGAGAATTAGGGTGCGCGGGAGAAAAGATAGCGTTAGTTTGATAGTTGTTTACAATAGTTAAATCTTGTTAATTTTGTTCAGGAATAATTTGTCGTGTGAGTTTCCATCCTTAGATGTAAATTTCTTATTTGAAGCAGCGGAAAACTTTGAGGTTATCTCCGGCTCAAAGCAGGAGTAAGAACGAGGTGGTTTTTAGTCAGTAAGAGTCTGTCACTCCCTCTCGTCTCATGCGGGGCGGGAGAAGTCATTGGATAATTTTCGCCAAAATTCTACCTTTTTTTCTATTCATATCATAATTATGTATATGTGTAAGTGCAAAGGTTTGTGAATAGGTCAATGTATATTTTCTAAGTATATTACTTAAAAACTACTGAACATATTAAAATTAAACTTCGGACAGTGATAGATAATTGTCTAAAACAACACATACTGCTGCACTTAGAGACATTTAATTATTACTTTTAAACTATTCTTTCTTTTGTATCGAACAGAATTCCTAAAGACTGGGTTAAGCATTAAATGCATAACCATTAAATGACTCTGTGTACGGCGGAATAAAGTAGTCTACTTTATTCCTGGCAACGCGAGCAAAGCCGTGGGCTTTAGTTAGCATTTTAAAAACGTAGCGTGGTATTATGTTACGTCACTTTATATGTGGGCGTGATACCACACGCGTTCCAAAAACATTTTTTCCACTGGCTTTTTAAACGGAGTTCAGTTAAAAATTCGGTTAGTTTTTTAGTTAACTAACTGTTGGTAGAACTAACGTGATTTTGACTGACTGTTTTAACTACGTGGCAATATTTGGATAGCCAGTTCGGTGTATTTTGCAATTTTGCCACTAGCTATGTCAGGATGGATTTTCAGATTTTTATTTTGTTTTCGGATTTCGTATTTTGACTGCACTGCACGGTTGGTGTGGCTGCCAGGTAACGTGTGGCAGGTTCTATTTCTGCACGGAGCAATTCTTTAGCAACAACAATTTGTGGATCACATCCACAAATTGTTGTTTCACGAAGCATTTAAGAAGCGTTAACACGAAGCATTTAAGAAGCGTTAGCACGATAATTATAATCAATTTACTTGACCCAGTAGCTTCAATTGGATGGTCGAATGAGAGGTCTTTGTTTCAATTCAATCTTTCGATTTAACAAAAGGCAAAGCATACTATATGATTTTCTGTATAACAATAGCAATTCAGCTTCTTTGGCGCTCTTCTCCATACAAATCTACATTTTTGAATAAGCGTGGTTAAGTGTAGGAGAGCCATGCTTCGGCACGAATGGGCCGGTTCTACGTAATCACGTATAACAAAGCTTGTCTTGTGTTTCGTTGTATGACTGAGGTTACCGGAAGCCCAATTACCCCTCTTCCCAATCCTCGATTCCCTAACAACCCTTAAATTCCGAACCCCCAAAAACCACTGGCAATGCACTTGTTACGTTTCTGATGTTTCGGTTTCGGGTGTCCATGGGCAATGACAGACAGACTAACGAGTGACGAACTGTACCCTTAGTATGAGTTTGCTTTACGTTTACAGTAATTGAAACGAGAGCGCGTTCGGCGCTCTGATTGGCCGGCTCGAATAAACCAATCAATCTAATTATTTTAACATTACCTACAAAAGTTTGACAAACAAATTAATTGAAATAATTGCTTTGACTTTAACAAGACCTTAACAATATAAAATCATTAACAAAACTGCATCATTTACACAAATGTATGACATCAATATGAAATCATATGATTTTTTCCAACGGAAATTTTTATTTCAAAACCCACTTTGTTCAATTAATAACCTCTTCACTTTGATAATAGGGTTGGAATTCAATTGTGTAGTACGTAGGAACGGGGTGGTTTTTAGTCAGTAAGAGTCTGACACTCTCTCTCGCCTCGCCCAAGGCGGGAGAAGTAATAGGATGATTTGCCCTTCTTAAAAAAAATCTCATGAAAGTTATAATTAATAAAAAACCTATATTTCAAGTTTCAAAAATTAATTTACAAATATTTTAGATTCATTACAGCAAAAATAAAAGGCATTTTCTTTTCAGCTTTTATACTGAAAAGACACTGATTAGCTTCGTGTCGGGCAAAATATGAGAGATACTGGAAAATGGAAGATTTTCAGCTGAAACTTTGTAGTTTGCCACCCGATAGGTATTGAAAATAATACTCCCTATTGACAACTTTATTTTCTTTTTATTACTTTTCTATTTTAGCTCGTTTTATTTTCTTGATTTTTGGTAGAATGACAAGATGTGTTCGTAAAATAATGTTTTGTTTTAGTTTCTGATTTCTTTTTCTCTAACTGTTTAGGCTTTTAGAAATATTTGTATCATATTTGAGGTATATTTGTATCATATAAATAATTAAATAATATGTATTTGGACATATTATTTAATTATTTATTTTATTTTTAGCCGTGGTCGTCCCTCTGCAAGGCATAACTATGTTATAAATTGGACATGACAATTATTACTTTTTCTTTTCTTTTATTTTTTGTCTTTTATTTTTGTATTTGGACATAAATATCAATTATATTACAAATTATTGCTGTTGAACTTGTTATATTTTTATTTTTATGTATGTCTTATTGTTTATTGTGACATACATAAGGGCCATTATTTCGTTATTTTTAAGTGGTTATTTAAATGTAAGATATAGAATAATAAAAAAATCCTTTTAAGGTCAATATTTATTGATTTCGCTTTTTTCATCGTCAGCTGTTAGCTATCCCACTGTTCTTCACAAAAGGCTCTTGTTATTAGGTATAGAAAAGAATTTCTACAAACGTATCATTATAAAAAGTAGCTCAAAGAAGACTGACGATTACGTCATCATTTCTCAAAATTTCATCAGAATTATAATTTAGGTTATTTTATCATTTATATATCATCATAATATTAATACCGACCTCAATACTAAGATAATAATAAAAATATTTCACACAACGAAAAACAGCCTCGCGATAAAAAATTTACCCGATAATTTTGCCACTGAAAAATAAAAGAACATTTGGCCTAACCCTGGAAAGTGAACAAATGAGCAGCTTTAACCCTTCACCCACCATTTCAGGGTACATAATGGTCATGTAATCAGTGCTACGGAATTTCCCAACCTCCTCCTAATCTTAGCATCTAAATGGTCTGTGAGGAGCCTAATGTCCAAATTGCCACACTTAGGAGCACATTAAGAAAATGGCTATGAATTGATCGTAAAACAGGCATTAGTTACAGAAGGCCGCACATCAAAGTACCTTAACATGTCAAAATTCTTTAAAAGATTTTGGACCTTATTACTAAAGTGTTAAGTCGATTGTTGAGTAAAGGAATTTGACAGATTTGGGGTAGCTTGATTTGCTGGTGGTATCTTTTTATGTTTTAAGAGACAAACGCAGTTAGATAAGGTCTAGTTACCTTTTAGTATGTGATCGTTTTACTACATATGTAGGAGAGTAAATCTCCGCTCCGCATTAGCTTCCGAAATAATCATGACGAAGTGTGCTGAAATTCTTTCTTTAAAAAAAAATATCTTTTCAAATTTATTGCCCCCACAACACTAGTATTTTCTCCTGTGTCGTCAGTGCGTTTACATTCCTATAAGTTCTCATACACATGACACCCAGACCCGAAACAACAATTTGTGGATGTGATTCAGCTTACTCACGTAACTGTTTGACGTTAGAGAGAGAGAGAGAGAAATAGAGAGACACTTCTAAATAAAAGCTCCAATATCCCATTCCTCATTTCAAAAACAAACAAACAAACATGACTAAAGTCCATTTCTCCCAATTTTCCTCGTCATTTGTGTTACCAGAATTTCTTCCGGTATTCAAAATGTGGAAGGAAAAAAAAATTACCCAATAAATTCCATTTGCACCCCCTAATTATACCTGGCTGGGTATAACGCGCACAGGGTCACATAGAGGCCAATAAAACCGTCACGGGGTATAGATCCGACCGAATTTACGGACCTTACAAAAGTTTTATTTGGAACCTCTATACCTAACATAACCTGACCTCTCATACCCCATACATTAATACAAGATTTCTTTTAGTCCAGGGGTCTATTGAAATTGGTCTCGTTACACAAGGCGTCTCGACTTGAAATATTTTGTTGGTTGCCGTGAGTAGGCTGTATAAAGAATAAAGGTGTTTTTGTAATGTTATTTTCGCGATATGTTATGACAATGTGTTATTGAAAGTAATGGAAAATAAATATGGTTATCGCTTGTAAGGGGCTTTTGTGTAAAATGTGTTTTTTTTTTCGTTAATATTGTTCATTCATAGATGTAGGTAACTGAATACTTAGAAGCTTAATATTATGTTTGTGTTTTTAATCGATAAGTTTTGTCGAATTTGTGTTGTTAACGGAGATTGCTATATGCTCGCGTACGCGACTGTTTTAATACTGGTTATATGTGGTCAATCCATAACATTATATTCAAATTAAGAAAGTCTGAAAGGAACACATAAATTATAGAAATCAATGCACGCATTTTAAGTGTGGCAGAGCCATGTTTCGGCACGAATGGGCCTGCTCAACCAGAGTAATACAACGGCCTCGCAGAAAACCGACGTGAAACAACGAGTGAGGTTACTGGACGCCCAATTAGCCCCCTTCCAATCCCCGAATCCACAACAACCCTTACTAAAGACCGGCAACACATTTGTAACGCCTCTGGCGTTTTCGGTGTAGGTAAATGGGCGGCGGCGATTACTTACCATCAAGTGATACGTCTGCTAGTTTACCGGCTTATACCATAATAAATATTGATTATTTTACCACTCAAAGTCCATTATTATACCTAAAGTTAAGTTAAGCCTATTACAAGTAAAACTTTGATCCTAAAATGGCTGCTATGAAAATCAAAAACCATTTCTCATTCAGCCAATTTGTGAAGTTTATAACAAAATATATTTGGATACCATTTTCCAAACCCTTTATCCGTACGGTCGAAAATAAATCATATTACTTGTTTAATCTAGTCTTTAGACCTGATTTTGCTTGTATTTTTTTATGTCGATTAAGGGCAACCAACAAAGTGTACGCCAAAATACATGATAGGCTTTTAACATTTTATAGTATAGCCTTAATTAGAGGCTGCCACGACACGTTATATTACAACAATAGGCTTACTTGTTTAAAAAAAGTGATCCTTGAATAATAATTGTTAAAATAACAAGTGAATAAGACTATAAATTACATAGTTTAATTCTGAAAGAATGTAGTAAAGATATGTATATTAATGTTTAACAGAAATGTATATTGTTTTTGAACTTACTGACACTTATATGTGTTATGGGTAATTTTTAATTTATATTTTTATAAAACATCTTAAACATCAGTTGTTGGATCACACGAGGAATGTGTTTCGACAATTGGGAAAATGACTAAGTTTTATTTGAATGTTCGTTTTGTAGGTTATTTTCAAACATTCGACACGTATTTCTTAATTTCTTACAGATACAAATATTTTCGAAGATACATCGTTTTGAAATATTGCGTGACATCACTTCTAGTTACATTCGTTCATTATGTACTCTAAGTATTGTTATCGTATAAGACAAAAAAAAACGTGTCTAATAATTTTCACACTTGAGCAAGAGAATTCATATTCTTCAGTTCTTACTGTTTATTATTTCCCTACTGTTAATTAACGAAGTAATCGTTGACCTATTGTAGCTAATAGGGTTGAAATTATACCACTATTTAGGCTTGAACTGCTGGTTCGTATATTTGAACTATTTATCTCAACATGGTCACACGACCTCATTGGATTGACCTATTTGGACTGTTTGGTCGCAGCACGACATTATGACAATACGACGACATATACATCAAAAAAATTGCCTCTTATGTGAATCGATGTAACGAAACCATAGCTCGAATTTAATTGCGGCAACGCCATCTAGTTGTAAAAAGTGAACTAAAATTAATTAATATGAATAATATGGTTTCGTTACTTCTTGTTAGGTTTTGGTCTAAATAAAATTAACATTCTTAAAAGGATTGAACTTAAATTTAAATAAAATTAAAATTGACATTCGTAATTACAAAACAAGTTGTAATAAGTTGATCTCAATCAATCGGTTACTGGTAGAATGCACAGCTTTGAAGTCGGTCGTTTGATTGTGGATGATTTTAAAATTCTACCTAATAACCAACGAACTTGTGGCAAATATTTTCCACCTACTAGGATGACTATTTAACCACGACAATACCACGGTGGAATCAGTCTAGGCTTTTACTTGTTCTCTAGAACTATTGAGAACATCTGCTGCCTCAATCAACAAACTTGACAACAAGACTGCTCCACACAATTCTAGACGTGGTATGTTGACCTGCTTGACAGGAGCCACTCTAGTTCGTGCTACCAGCAACGAAACATGTACTCCGTCTACGGCATTTCGTACTCGCAAGTAAACAACTGCTGAATACGCGATCTTGGAAGTGTCACTAAAACCATGAAGTTCCAACTTATCCTTAAACTTACTTCGAAGCCATCGAGGAATTCGAACCTTGGTAAGAAGTGTCAATTCTTCACGGTAAGTATTCCATTCTTGTACTACTTTCTTATTTAATGCTTCATCCCAGCTTACTCCTGCAAGCCATAACCTTAGCATGAAAGATTTTGCTAACCCCACACTTGGTGCTAACCAGCCTAGAGGGTAGAACAATCTGGCTATGTCAGATATAACTTTTCTTTTTGTTACAGGTGCGGTCTTCAGCGGAGCAAGATTCACTGTGTATTGGAAGCTATCATCGTTCCGGTTCCAGGTAAGACCTAGTATTTTAATTGTACTATCTAGTTTGATCTCTAAATCCTTATTTTCTTCTTTTATAGGACCTGTTTGTTCTACTTCTCCTTCCGTTTCCTTCATTTGGTCTATTATTTTCATAATTTCCTGATTGTTGCTGTTCCATTTTTGCAGAATAAATCCTCCTTCTTTCAATAATGAATTCATCTGTTTAAAGATTTCTATGGCTTCTTGTACACTGTCACTTCCGGTCATTAGATCATCCATGTAAAAACTATTCAATGTTATATCTGCCGCTAAAGGATAATTGCTCCTTTCATCATATGCGACTTGGTGAAGAGTCCTTACTGCTTGATATGGAGCTGAAGCGGTACCAAAAGTCACAGTAACCAGTTCATAGTCTCTGATTGGCTTATCAGGATTGTCTCGCCAAAGTATCCTTTGAAACATGGCGTCCTCGTCAGCAACTCTAACTTGTCGATACATTTTTATTATATCGGCCACTAAACCAATGTAGTGTGTCCTCCATCTTAAAACAGTATGTCTTAGGTCTGGTTGTAGAGTTGGTCCAACCATCAGCGTATCATTTAAGGAAATACCTTTTCTATTTTTTTCAGAGGCATTAAATACCACCCTAACTTTCGTAGTTGTCTTGTCATCCCTTACTACGGCGTGGTGAGGTAAGTATACCGCTTGATCTTTTTTATCATCGCCTTCTTTTACAGGTCGAAGATGTCCTAACTGTAAGTACTCGTTTATTACTCCTATGTATTTGTCCTTTAAACATGTGTCTTTACTTAATCTTCTTTCTAATGATTTGAGTCTCATTTCAGCAATGTAACGCGAACCGCCACCCTTGCAAGCAGGATCGTCATCGCGAAATGGTAAGCGCACTATATATCTCCCTGTATGATCTCTTACTGTTGTTTTGGCATACAGCTCTTCACACCTTTGCTCCTCAGGATTTAATATTCTTTTTGAACTTGTTTGCTCTTCGATCTCCCAAAATTTTCTTAGAAGATTGTCCTCGTTAAAATGTGCACAATTCACACTTATATTTCTTGAACGATGCTGAATTTCCTTATCGTTTGAACTGGCTAATCCAGAAAGGATCCACCCTAAAGCAGTGTTCTGAGCGATGAGAGTACCAGTTGGACTTCTCACGATACCTTCCTTAATAATGGAAGCGTAAGCATCCGCTCCCAAAAGAATATCAATTCTGTTGGGAGTGTTGAAATTTGGATCTGCGAGAGATAAGCCATAGCTATCAATCCAGTCAAATGAGCTTATATTCATACTCTTTTCTGGTAAGTATGAAGTGATCTTAGATAAAACGTAGGCGTTTATTTTTAATTGGAAATTATCATCTATCTTAGATTTAATTGTTAGAGTAACCATATATTTTGCTGTAGTTGAACTGTTGTTTCCTAGGCCTGTAATAACACCACGTACAAGACTCTTTTTCAGTCTTAGCAATTGCACTGTGGCCTCAGTGATAAAACAAGCCTGAGACCCCTGATCAAGTAGGGCTCGGACGGTTATAAACTGACCCGTCTTGGACTCTGCTTTAATTAGCGCAGTAGCCAACAAAACTTGGCTTGGCTTAGAGATTTTGCCAGTAGACAAACAAGCAACAATCTGACTATCGTCAGTTGAATTACTACCGACAGCAGACTTAGTTGCAGTGTCTTGACCTTGGCTAACATTCCCTGTGTTGGCATCTCTGTTGAGATGTAACAAGGAATGATGCCGTTTTTTGCAAATTCTGCATGACATTTTGTTTTTGCAATCATAAATTGTATGGTTACTGCCCAAACAATTAAAGCAAATTTTGTTCTTTGCAACAAATTCACGCCTATGATCCACTGATTGTTTCGCGAATTTCTTGCAAAAGCAAAGTTTATGCGACTCAGAGCAATACTCGCAAAGCATGCTGGATGTCTCTGTCGCCAACATTGCCTTTGGACTATGAGCGTGTGCAATATTACTGCCCTGGTGAACTTTCTTTGGCTCTATGAACTCTAATGCACGGAACCGACTTTCTATAAATTTCTTAAATTGATCAAAGGTGGGCAACTCGTTGCTAGAGTCAGTAGAAATGGTAAGTTCCCACTGTTTGCGTGTTTCATGATCTAGTTTAAAAGTGACAATATGAATAATTATGACATCCCATGTGGAAACGTCAATTTTTAAGTTTGTTAGAGCACTCAAACAATCAGTTGTTGTATCTAACAACTCTTTCAAACCTGACGCTGATTCTACGAGTAACCGTTTTTGAGCGAATAACCTTTTTAGAATACAATTAGTTAGATACTTTTTATTGGCATAACGCCTTTCAAGTTGCAACCAACATTGATTATAATTTGCATCTGTGATAGGTGTATGCCTAATTAACTGTTCAGCTTCACCAGTAAGATGTCCTTTCAGATAATGAAGCTTTTGTACATTATCTAAGGAAGGATTATTATGCACTAAAGAGGTAAATAAATCATAAAATGTAGTCCATTCACTATATTTCCCCGAAAAGGTAGGAATGGAGATTTTTGGCAGTTTAACCAATGAACTTGTTGCTCTAGTTGTGTTTGATTCACTACCTTTTGGTGCTATAGGTTCCTTGGCCTTTAATTTATTTAAAGCTGACTTCATAGCACATTTATATGTTATGTAGGTATCTTCAGTAGTGTCGTAGATATCGGCAACCTTTTGACTGATATCTTCTAATTTATAGTTTTTGTAAAGTGAACACTTGGTATCTTTGAATGATGACCAATCGTTTTCTAATAATTCGAGTCTTGTTTCTATGTATTCAACAGTTAGTCTATCTTTAGGACTCTTCTTATAATTAGTCAATGCCTTTGTAATCACACTCTGAAGATCCTTCAAAACATTTATTTGACCTTCCATTTTTACAATCGAAATTTTCTAAGTCCAAAATTATCGAAATTTTTCTAAGTCCAAAATAAATCATAAAATTTTACAAGTGTTTTGGACTTAAACTCTGGCGGATTTCGGGCATAGGTTCCCCGTTCCCCCGTTTTTATTGAAATTATTCTAAGTCCTAAAATAATATCTACAAATTATTCTAAGTCTAAAATTTACATTGAAATTGTTAAAGTTAAAATTGTCCTTGAAATACAGTTCAAATTAGGTTGGCAAAGATTGTTCTACGTTCTATGGAAATTGTACTCACAGTTTTTCACTTCACTCACTGATCACGGATGGTACAGGTGGCGCCCTCTGCGGCGTCACTTGGAACTTCAGCTGCTTTGATGATCACTCGAAGAATGGGCTGCGATGATAAAGGTGGCGCCCTCAGCGGCCACTCGATGAACTCCACAGGAACTGAGCTCGTCAACTTGCTGGACGATGCTTCTGCGGGGTGCCCAGTACTCTTGCTGCAGCAATCCACTGCGAGTACTCGAGCGTGTGCCACTGGCACGGTTGGACTCAAAAATTCAGACAGTACTGCGTCTGAGCCAGGGTCGATGGACCTATGTTAAGATCCGGCTCGAAGGACCAATGTTAATTACCGAAGTAATCGTTGACCTATTGTAGCTAATAGGGTTGAAATTAAACCACTATTTAGGCTTGAACTGCTGGTTCGTATATTTGAACTATTTATCTCAACATGGTCACACGACCTCATTGGATTGACCTATTTGGACTGTTTGGTCGCAGCACGACATTATGACAATACGACGATACGACGACATATACAATAAAAAATTGCCTCTTATGTGAATCGATGTAACGAAACCATAGCTCGAATTTAATTGCGGCAACGCCATCTAGTTGTAAAAAGTGAACTAAAATTAATTAATATGAATAATATGGTTTCGTTACTTCTTGTTAGGTTTTGGTCGTCAACACCTACTCACATACTAAAGCAATCTAATTAATCACGTAGAAAAGGCATACAATGTACTAGGACATTCTACACTAGTTTATTTTCTTGACAAACTGTTTTGGGTCGAGCCACCATTTCGAGGACATAATGTAAATTTTCGGGACTTAGTGAAAACTAGTATTGTTGTAAATTTTGGGGCGCCTAGAGTTATTTAAGTCCTATGTACGGTTCATTAAGTACTGAATAGACAAATTTTAGGTACTTTGATGTTGAAAAGATATTTCAGTTGTTTTAGAAGATAATAATGAGGATGATATTATATTTAATCCCTGAAAATAATTTAGACCAAGCGTTTTGGAGTGAGTACGGGCGCTAAGATTATTTTTGAGCTGAATGATATGTTTGGTGCTTGAAACACACACAGGTGCAAACACAGGTGCATCTCTACCACTCCTTGTATCAGTGTCCAATATTTTAGCTCATCTAAAGCTTTCTACAGAACGTATACGTTCAATACTAAATCCAGTTTAAACTAGATTATATTTCATCCTCCCTGCTCCACTAAAATACAAAATCAAAATGTACTCGATTAATCCGGTTAAAAGCAGTTGCAACCAGTATTATCCAGTTTCCTACGAAACTACTTCGTGCGACTCAATCTGCAGTATTAGGGAAGTTTTATGTCTTTTCCCACTTATTACATAGTTAGTGCATTCCTTGAGTGAGTGTAAGTGCATTAGTTTTGTTGGTACTATTCTCTTTATTAGTAAGTAGTAACTAGTATCTTAACTACTTTGTTGCAGCACTTCACTACATAGTATAAAACAAAGTCGCTTTCTCTGTCCCTATTCATTCATTCATTCATTTATTTTATTTCAGACTTATTGTGTCCATAAATGTTAGTAGTAACAAGAAAACTTAAAAACTAGTGTTAGTAATTAGAAACAAATTAATAAAAGTTAAATGTAATATTAAGTGGTGTGGATCTTCACCCAGTGGCGCAGCAGAGGGGAGTCCCACCTATCTGAGAACACGCTTAGGAGACCATTGGAGGCAGTGCGTAGCCGGCCTGCTATGGAGGCGGTCCTCTTTCTTATAATGGCGTAGAAGTCACAGAACATTTAAAGAGAGTAGAAATGAAATAGTTCCTGATTTGTATCAGAACGCGTGTCGCCGTTTCTCCCACCCTTTAATTTCACTACAAGCAAGAGACCAATGTCTGAGCGGATTACCCCCACAAATAAATAACACACATTTAAATCTCGAATTTGCTATTGGTTGTCACACAATCGCAATGACTGCATTTGACGTACACTCTAACACGCATAAAAACTCATGTATGCTAGGGCGAGAGAAAGGTCGATTGTTGATATCGATAAAATTTAAGTAATCTTGTTTTTGTTTTACAAGTATTGTTGAATATTGTGAAATTGTATTCATGCGAAATAGAAACCAAGTAATAAAAGTAAAATAAATAAAAAATACATAACTGAATTTTAAAAATCAGTAAAAAAATTAAATCATAGGCACTTTTGAACATCAAAGTAAATATAACAATATTAATAATATCTGTCTATCGGTCAGCCCTCAAGTGAAGCTATTTGCTCGTTCCAAAGTGTAGATTCCTATGGAGAAGAACGAAGATCTGTTCATTCGATCTTTTTCAATCAGATTCACAATACAATTCTTGATTACATTGCTTTTCTTTGCATCGATTGCTTCAACTATGTGAGAACAATGTAAAACTAATATTCAGTCAAAGCGAGAGAAAAAAACCTTAAGAACTACAAAATTAATACAGTCTGGAGCTGACCAGTCCCAGTTGACAGCGCTCGTTCACCAACATGGCACGTACACCAGCACCGTCCAACTCAACCATGTTGCAGGGAATCGAACGATCCAATGCCCGTGCCACCGCCAATGAGACCTTTGAGTGAGCATGACAACTCTAAGCTGACACAAATGCATTCTACTAGTCTAATTAAATGACAATGCCAGATCCTGCCCCACTTAATTTCATCAATGTACAAGAAATGTAAAATTAATCAATATTATGCAATGAAAATAAGACGTTTGGTTACTTAATTATTATCCTGATAAAGTTGCGGATAAAAATTGGAAATAAAAAGAATTTAAAAACCCAAGGCCTGCTTCCTGTATTATATATATATATCGCGACCATCTGCGTTTCTTAGTACGCTTGCAAAAGGAACACAAAGAGTCATTCAATAAAAAAAGGATTTATTAATGTCATGTGTACGGATTTTAATATGAATTTGGTATAAATACATACTGTTAGTTAATTAATTTTTTTATAATATATATTATAATGAATGCATATTCTAATTATTATTTCGTGTTTGAACGTTAGTGATTAGATGTAACGAAACGTCATTGGCGTGCGTGTGTCAGTTACGTCCAAAAAGTCATTATTTGACATTCGCTCTGTCTGTTCTGTTTACATTGTTGTTTCGTTATGACTATGAATTAAAAGTAGGATTACTAAAGGTGATATTGGTGATGAAATTCCTTCCTTCCATAGCTAAACCCCCTATGATAGCATTGTAATAATATAAAGCACTTAATTTAATTATTTCTACCATTATAACTGCAATTAATCTAAACTGGTACTTAACCTAAATGTAATATTTTGTTCTTAGATTTATATAGAAACCGCAAGCTCTAAAGGCTTTTAATCATGTTTTTAGTTATCACTAATAGAGCAGCAATTGAATGCTACATTTGGCATGCCTGTACAATATATTTTTTGGTGGGGCAAAGCTCTATAGAGATTCTGGCATTGTCATTTTAGCTAATTACAGGGCTCTCACATTTACAATAAATTTGTATAAAGTACAGAACACATTGAAATAACATGGTTATAGTTATATTTATAACGAAATATGCTACATTTAGTAGGAATCCAATTAATTCTACCAGTTGTGTCAATCCACAATTTTCTTACACCTGGATCTGTTGGAAACCTAAAACATAATATTAAAATAAATCATATGTCACATTCTATATAAAAAAAAAAACATAAAACTCACTCAAAATCTATATTACTAATTAGTCGTAATAAATAATACTTATTATTTTAATTATAAAGTGTGCTATTGATTATAATAGACTGTATCATAGTAACAATCGACATTGATTACAAATTTGCCCAACACTATCGATGTCATAGATTTTGAAGGAAATGAACTTTTGTTTCGGTACTCGGGACTCTCGCGATGGACGTAATACATTGCGCGATTTTTCACGTAGTGCAAGATTGTACTCATCTATCGCAAGCAATGTATTACTATTAGTCTGCTTGCGATTATATCGTTTTTGTCTATAAATTTCATAATGCTAATGTTATAATTACAAATATCACAAGTATTTTTATGTTTTTGGACTTACCGGTGAAAAGAAATTCCTTCTCGTGCTATGCTACACACCTGGCTTCTTTTCCGACACGTTATAATAGCGCAAGACGGCATAATATAATATTTTTGCGGAGATACGTACGCTGTCAAAACATGACAACGATTGCTAGCCGGTAAGTATGAACATTTGGGCGTTATGACAGCGGTATGCACGTTCGCTCGCACCCTCGGCGCGCGTGGCCCGCCCACAAGGCCAATCCAGTCTCTTTCTTTTATCCATGGTAGAAGTCGTCTGTGCGCGCCTCTGCAAACATAGTGGACGCACTACAGCGCCACGACAGCCCCAATAGTATCCTAAACGCATTATTATATTGGACACGCAGGGCGCCGTATGCCTTCTGCGCAAAATGTCCCTTTGTATGCTTAAATCTTTAAAAAAACCGCATCAAAATCCGTTGCGTAGGGCAACAGATTTTGATGCAGTTTTTTAACAGATTGAGTGATTCAAGAGGAAGGTTTATATGTATAATACATGCATAATATATCACCATTGCACCCATGCGAAGCTGGGGAGGGTCGCTAGTCGAAACATAAAATAGTGTTGCACATAGTTAATTTGGTCCTGTGGCGACACATGTTAAATGACAGGTGACAGAAGTCGCACATACTCGTATAAAACGAGTACACGAATCACCTGATGGTAATCGCTGCCGCCCATGGACACCCGAAACACCAGAGGCGTTACAAGTGCGTTGTCTTTTGGGGGTTAGGAATTTAAGGGTTGTTGGGGAATCAGGGATTGGAAAGATTGAGTATGGGTGTAATTGAGCGTTCGTTTACCTCACTAATACAACGCAAGCGTTATTTCACGTCAGTTTTCTGTGAGGCCGTAGTATCACTCCGGTCGAGCCGGCCCATTCGTGCCGAAACATGGCTCTCCCACACTAAGTAACTTTCTTAATGTTATGTTATTACAATAGTTTAGTATAGAGTTTAATGATAAATAATAATAATCTTCAGGCCTGTTATGAAAGGCACAACGGGTTGTTATGAGAAACTTTCTTTGATAGATAATTACTGTTGTATTGTTTTCTTTTACGAAGAAGGTTATACTAAACAGTTAAACTTATGAAGGCTGCTAAACAATAATGAATCTAAATATTGATAAATGGATTGTTATGGAATTATGTTCGCGGGACGATCTCCGGCCACCGTAAGTGCGGGTCTGCGGACGGCGAGCAAGGGTAACTCGCCGCCCGACCAGAACCGAACCGTGTGTGTGGCGCATTGCGTTCCGCATGCATCTCAAAGAGCCATGAGGATGGGGCCCAGCAGGGCTGATGCCGACCCGGAGCTGCAGACTGCCTAGCGGGTAACCGGGGCTCCGGCTCGAAAAGCATGAGTAGGAACGGGGTTGTTTTTAGTCAGTAAGAGTCTGACACTCTCTTTTGCCTCGCCCAAGGCGAGAGAAGTCATGGAATTATTATTATTATCAAATACTAGTTAGGACATCTGCGCTCCTGAAAGATGAGTGAGAGAATGGTAGCTATAAATACATTTGTCTCCTTACGGTGCTTTTCCACACTAGGATTTAGCTACTGTATCGTAGATGCGTTTCCAAACAAACAACTTCATATAGGTGCACATCACAAATTGTGGATCACACAAAGAATTGCTCTCTTTGGGATTCGAACCCGCTAAATACCCGTTGTATGGCAGCGAGTTGCCCAGCCGCGTCAATCGTGCAGTCAATTATTATTTCAGATAATTATTCGTATTAAAATTATCACTACCGCTTACCCTCTACCAGGTTCTTTAATTACTACCGCTGTGCCGACAGTAGCACGAAAAACTATAATCAGTATAGTAGTAACATAGATATAAGTAAATACATATATCATTTCATTCGATTCTCTAACAAAGAGGGGCCGTAACTATAAAAGTTTTCCACTGAAAAAGGTCGTAACTCGGCCACAACCCACAAGTTTGTGATCTGTCTGGTATTTCTCAATTCGGTCAGGTATCAAAGTACAAACAGCTACATATCAAGCTACACAGAACCAGTATAACCTGACCCTCGTATCAGCGGAGAGATCATACAAAGCAAGACCATGATAAACTGGTTTTGTATAAACTTGATAAGCCGTATCTACAAACAACGTAAATGCCGAATGAATGAAAAGAGAAATATCTTTGAAAATAGTTTCTTAGATGTTACCTAAAGACGTTATGTGATCCGAAGGTATTTTGTTATTTTCGTTTTTAGAGTTCTTTGAGGAAAAGGTCCTTTTATTTGAAACGTCACTGTATACATTTATATTTTTGTTTGTTTTTTTTATGTGGTATAAGCCGGTTTAAACGAGCAGATGGATCACCTAATGGTAAGTAATCGCCGCTGCCAATGGTTACCCGAAACCCCAGAGGGTTTTACAAGTGCGTTGCCGGTCTATTGGGGGTTAGGAATTTAAGAGTATTGTTTTTTGAAAAGCGGATCTATGCAGTTTCTTGTTCATTCTTCAGACTGACGGACAATTCAATTTGATATTTTAAAAGTGCCTAATTTTGGATTAATTGAAAGAAAAGCTTTAACTTTAACTTTGACTATTTAAGTATAAGGAGGTCCATAGTTCAGTATCCTTAGAGTACGAGTTTGCTTTACGTTGAACGAAAACGAAACGAGAGCGTTTTCGATGCTCTGATTGGTTGGTTCATTCACGCCAATCACAGCGCCAGACGCGCTTTTGTTTTGATTACTTTAAACGTAAATCAAACTCATACTAACGGTAAATTACAATAACCTATCTTGTAGATTTGCTTACTAAAGATACAGTTTTGACACATTAGATATGGAGCTTATGTCAAAATTGTATCTCTAGTAAGCAATTCTATAGATATGAAGATAGTTTATTGAAATTTACCGTTAGGGGACAGTAGTGGACTGTTTACGTCGAAGTACGAAACCTCTTTAAACATTTGGTTCGCTCTTGACGAATTTCTTAGGTCTACCGACACAAAGGCTAGTTATTAGTTTGGACAACTTCTTATTCTTATACATTGACATTCACTGGTCATTCCGTGGTTTTTCTTTTAATATATTTTAGATATCGGTTTTATAGAACTTACTCGATTACTTTCTAGTATAAAACTAAATGATATTTTGTTAAAATAGATTTGTAAAGGTTAATTTATGGATTAGAGGAAATTTTCGTACGCCATTTAGGCATAGGCCATCTAAAATGAATCTACAAATGAATTGGTGTTGTTAGTCTGTTATAGTAGACAGTCAATTATAGAGTCGCTGGGAGCCAGTGGATGCAGGTGGCGAGCTGTCGATTGACGTGGAGAGCTAAGGGGAGGCCTTTGTCCGTCAGTGGACGTCTTCACGTTGAGGATGATGTTGATTATAGTACTATAGATAGATAGATAGATAGATAGATAGATAAAACATTTATTCAGTACAAACAATAACAGACACAAAGAAATTGACAGACACACAAAAAAGAAATAGAATAAAAAATAAGTGGTTATATGTAACTAGCTACTTCCGCGCGGTTTCACCCGCTCTGCTCAGCTCCTATTGATCGTAGCGTGATGTTTTATAGCCTATAGCCTTCCTCGATAAATGCACTATTCAACACAAAAATAATTATTCAAATCGGACCAGTAGTTCTGGAGATTAGCGCGTTCAAACAAACAAACAAACAAACAAACTCTTCAGCTTTATAATATTATTAGTATAGATATATGTAGTTCTATAGTTCAGTAAAGCAAAGTGAAGTATTATTACGTCATCAACGTCATCGATAGTCTGAGACAGTCCACAGCTAGACTGTGGGCATACACTTCCTAAGATAGTTAACCGTTTAAAAGTTGGAGATTACAGTTTAAAAGGTTCAGGTTAATTAAAGACCACTGGTGTCATGGTTCTCTAAAAATATAACATATGATTAATATATTTTGTTAAACCATGTTTAAAACTGGCTTCAGCTTTCTTTTTAAATTATTATCATTAATGCTGCTCCCAAGTGTAACAAACACTTTTCAAAATCCATTCAGTCAAATGGGAGATAGTCGCAGACAAACATACATGTCAAACTAAGAACCTCATCCTTTTTTTAATCGGTTTAAAAAATAGGACCATCTATAACCAGGAAAATCAATTCGCTACCACACTTTTCAATCTTGAACACTCTTCCCCTCTAAATCACGTCGAAACACGGTATAAATTAAGGCCCGTTTAAAAAGGAAAACATGAAATTCCTTCGCCGACAAGTCACAGAAATAAGTGAAAGTTAAGATCCGTACGGAATCGAAAAACTTCGCGTATTTTCGTATTTCTCTCTTCTCTCATTCTTTCGAATTTCACTGACGTATTTTCCTTAAAAAAAAGTTTCAATACAATTAATTCCTCGAGGCTCGACGTTTAAAATAAAAGTTTTGTAATGTTGACGATAGATTTTTTTTTATTGTTTTATAAGTAATCTTTTTTTTTTCTTTTTTGTTTTTGTCGAAGTGAATTCTGGGATTTGTTTTGTTTTGGACTGAAGGAAAACTGTGTTTATTAGCTTTCAATAATTCTTAGTGTTATTAAATTTCATCGTTATAGTTCGACTATTACAAACGCCCGAAAGTGACGGTGAAGAAACGTGCATTATTTACCGGCTTATACATACCATATAAATAAGATTATAATTATTTCACCTAGAAATTTCTAATGTTTCTATAAATATTTTCCACCTTAAACCAGTCAAAACTTATCCTTAAAGACATACATTTATTATACATACCTGCACATCAAACTACACATAACCAGTATAAACTAACCGTCGTCGAATGTGTGGAAAGATTATACAAAGCGAGACCATTATATACAGTATACCTTTTTTTTTTTGATGACGGAGACCTTCAAAAGGCGCCTAGATTTTGGGGATAAAAGACTAAGATTTTTACCTCACTAAAACCACCCCGGTGCAAGTTGCACGGCAGCACGTGACCAATGTGCCACCGTCTTCTCTGAGGTCACCACCCTATGCGTCCGTGGCCCCAAAGGACCGCCGGCAGTGGGTTATGTATACCTGTATACCAAGGTATACCTTGATGTGCACATGTCCTATTATAATTGGTATAATCCCAATCTAGCCTAACTTTAGTACATAACAGAATGAACAAAGATACACATAATATATTTAGAACAACCGCCTCTGTCTAAGTCAATTACTGAGTATAGACAAATTAGTACAGTCTAGCGTCAGATTATATTGGGATCAATAGTTTCATTCGAGAGATCAAATCTTATTGTCTATTGTGTATGTTATGTTCTAAGTATATTGTTTTGTGGGATATAAATGGAACTAGATTTTCATTTGGGTTCAATTCAGGTTATTTCATTAATTAACAGACTCCTAAATAAGAATGGTAGTGAATCATGGGTGTGACAGAAGAAGCATGAAAGCAGGATTAGTGCGGTAGAAATAAGGGTCCTGAGAAGTATGTGTGGAGTCAAATTAAGTGATCCAGAGAAGAATTAGATTCTCAGTTTGACCTGTGACAGTATATGTACATATATAAGATTGCATGTGTTGTTGTGTATGTTTGGGGAGTGATTTTAACACGTTAACTGCCACGTAGGTCACCGGTGACCTAGGTTAGTGGTGGATTTGCCTTCAACAGTTTTCTGATGGCAGTTAAAGGCTTAACTTATAAATTTTTGTGAGGCAATATGGCTGAGTTTTGGTCATTCACCCTCGAGAAAAGCAGGAGTAAGACTCCTGCTTTTCAACCCGGAGCCCCTGTAACCCGCTAGGTAGTCCACAGCTGTATTTAACATAATAGTTAACTTTATTATTAACCGACTAAAAAAAGAGGTGATTATAGTCGGCTTTTTAAAACATAGTATACTGAAAATGATAGATAGATAAATCTTTATAGTACCGTACACCATTAATAAAAAATAAAACAAAAAGAGAATCAACAATTAAGATAATGGATACAAAGGCGGTGTTATCACTGATAGCAATTTCTTCAAGACAATCAGGTATCGTAAAAGAAATAGTTAGATGGGAAAATGATTTTATTTTATTTTATTGTATCGAGATAAGCTTTCGTTCACAACTCCACAGTATCAGTAATTTGACGATACATATTTGTCTTTTTGTCGCGATCTCTGTATAACCTGCATTTATCTTTTATTTGCGACCAACTTGTCAGGCAAAGAACTTTAGAGAACGGTTTTAATTGGTGCATTTTTTATTAAATTGTTAATACAATTCAGTAACTATAGTAGGTGCTATATAACTATAGATTGACTATGATGACTGATGACTGTTGATGAAGCGAAAGAGTTATGTAAGAGTCGTAGCAATTGGCGGTTCATTATCTCTGCCTACCCCCTTGGTGGACAGGCATGAAGTTACGCACGTACGTGCTACTTGTAATAAAGAAAAAGGTCAAAATAGTTTATTTACAGTTACGTAAATATAAAAAAGTAAATATATTAAGTAAATCACAAATAAATCTAGGTATTTTTTAATCAAAGTATATTTCCTTAATTATTACTTAGTTTAAACAATTTTTCGTCTGAGTTTAGTCTTATGCAATCATTAGCAATGTGCAAAAAAATTTTTGCTATCGTTGATGGAATGGCCTTAGTTTGCCAGAAAACAAATATTAAAATTTTATCGATCTGGCAACTGTGCCCGCAGTCGCAGTTACATCCGGGCCCAGTCTAGATGATAGGCTAGACTGAAAAACGAGGTTCAGACTTAAAAAAACTATTAAACTTAATGAATCCCTACGTTATTAAAACATCAAAGGACATGAATTAAATTTTATTATATCACACTGTAGATAAGAAAATTTAAACCAAATTTAGCTCAGACCAAAAATCTCATCCACCAAAATCAAATTCAATTACCAAGAAGGCTATAAAGTTGAAAATTAACCGTCACTCACAACAGTGGCTACCTAATATGATAATAGAAGTTTGTTAATAAGCTCTAATGTAATTTGGACCCTAAAACTTTATTACGGAGTTGGTTTGAACCCGTGTGTGAATCGGCTTAAACTGGTTTCCACCGGAAATTTGGCTTGGCGGTGCATTGAAATTATTTGCAGGGTCAATTAGGGATATACGGTTCTATTGCGGTAGGCTGTATTTTCTAATGATTCACGTTCGTGTTTGCAATAATTATGATAGCTTTGAATGTTCTAAGTTCTTTTAGTAAGCCAATGACTCTGAAGAATAAAATAAGATAAATTCGAATTAACGTTGACTGCCTCGTTGGTCAAGTGATGACAAGTGTGACTGCCGGGCCAGGGGTCTCGGGTTCGAATCCCGGGTCGAGCAAAGTACTACCGGGTTTTTTTTTGGATTTTCGAAAAATTTCTCGGTGGTAACACGGAGTCTGGAATTGTGTCCAGTATATGGCATTAGGCTCACCCCCTATTACATGGGACTTATAATACAAATGGTGAAAAAGTGGGTGTACATTGTATAGCGGCATTACGTACCGTAATGTGCACCTCTGCCTATCCCTTCGGGGAAAAAAGGCGTGACGTTGTGTGTGTCTTATTATCAATTTGATATTGCTAGATAGGTGACTACTTTTCACTATATTATCTGTTTTGTAGATTATTTAAAAATATTAGACATAAGTATACAAATATTTTTTATTTTCATAAGGAAATGTATACTCTGTCTTCTAGACAGAAAGACTGATTGTAGACAATAATAAATCGTTTTCCCAAACCGAAAATCGAAACTAGGATTCTCAGCAATATAGCCTGAAATAAAAGCAGATTTAAATAAAGATTAATAAGGCCTACCGCCAAAAACCTAATATTTGCTATGAAAACGTTTTTTGCGCGATACCTGTCGGCAGCAAGACGTTTTGAGCCAAGATGAATATTAAGCCCTAGGGTTGCTACAGTGTAGTAGTTTTAAATATAATGGGTTTTTATCTGTTTAAAGTCGTAAATAGTAATAATTTGGAGCAACGAGCAATAGTTTCTATTATTACTTGATCATAGAATAAAAAAATTCTATGATCAAGTAATAATAGAAACTATAACTTATCTTAATTTTTATGGTATATTCCAGTAAACGAGCAGACGGAACACCTGATGGCAAGCAATTGCCGCCGCCCATGGACACCTTACACACCTGAGACGTTACAAGTACGTTGCTGGCCTTTTGGGCGTTAGGAAATTAAGGGTTGTTGCGGAATCAGGGCGTGGGAAGGGGCCTCCGATAACCTTACACAACGAAACATAATGCAAACATGGTTTCACTTCCGTTTTTTTCTGAAGCCATAGTATCACTCTAGTCGAGCCAATAACTCCTTAATCTTCAATATTTTTGTTGATAGGAATATAAGTAAAGGTCTTCTCCAGTAAATTCTAATCGTCTCTTTTATTTGCTTTTTGTATCCAGTTTATTTCCTGAAACTATCCTTAACTAAAACCAAGATGTAGCACCTAAATTAACACCTTGTATTTTGTACCTTGTACTTATAAGATTGGTAAAAAACAAAATGTTATCAAACGTCACCTATTTTATCTTACAGGCATAAGATTGACGGTTAATAAGGCAAAACTATTATTTCACACTTCATCAGCCTATAAGTGGCCACTACTGGCCCAAGGTCTGTTCTCACTCAAACATTATTTAGACACCAACAAATGCCCGTAACAACCCTATACGTAGTGTTTCATTTTCGCCCGAGTGTCCCCGTTTATTCAGCCTGCCATGTTCCCGGCATTATTGCTTCAGTAATTTAAACCTTATTCACAACACACTTTATTATACATTACAATAATATTATGAAGATTTCTTTATATACCTGGTTGTAGATAAAGTAGCAAACTGTTTTCTTTAGGTATAAATATTATTATTATATCATTACTGATATGATATTTGAGGTCTAATTAAAAACATGTTGATTGCCTCGTTTTGGTAGAATGTTTGTAAGTATGGGATCTCAGGTAAGATTCCCTTTTTTTTTTTTGAGGGAAGAAAATCATCCAATGTCTTTTCCCACCTTGGGTAAGGCGAGAAAGTGTGTCTCTTATTGACTGAAAACCATCCCGTTTCTTCTCCTGCTTTGCGAGAACTTTACATAAAATTAGATTATTAACGATTAGTTACTTACGCTCAGTTTCACCCGCTCTGCTCGGCTCCTGTTGTTCATAGCGTGATGTTTTATAGCCTATAACCGTGCTTGACAAATGGACTATCTGACACAAAAATAATTAATTCAATTCGAACCAAGTAGTTTTTTTTATGGAATAGGAGGCAAACGAGCAGATGAGTCACCCGATGGTAAGCGATCAGCACTGCCCATGTACACCAGAGGAGTGACAGATGCGTTGCCGGCCTTTTAAAAAGGAAGTCCTCTTTTCGTGATATTCCGGACATTAGCACGTTCAAACAAACAAACTCTTCAGCTTTATATAGAGTAGAGAATACACTGAAACACATTGTCAAAGAAGTTTCCTACAAAAGTTTGAGCATTACACACTTCATTCTATCACCTTATATTTGTGGGTTACGTCATAAAAACTTTGTATTACTTGCCAAAACTTTCCTTTTCGTATTTATGGTGATAGGAAAAATGTTGTTCCCGGTCTGAGTGTTATGGTTAAATGTATGATTTATATTCATTGTAGGTTATAGAAAAAAATCCTAAAATCTGGCTACTTTTTAAATACATACCTAGATATCTTTTTGTTATTAAGTAAGTTAAATTATTAAGGACCCCCATTTTTACTGCTTAATTTTGAGTTTCTTTTTATAATTTAATGCTAATTAGAAACTGAATCTTCGAAGTATCCAATGGTCCCAAATGGTCCGAAATTTTAACTAATATCAAAATATAAGTACTTATCTTTGAATGTACTGCAATATTTGCGTCTTTCTTTCTGCAAATTCATATTATCGAAAGTTTGACGACATTATGTTCAAATTAATGAGTATTTTTATTATATAACAATGCTTTTTTCATTCGAATTTCCAAGTGTAAAAATATGTATTGATTTAGTTTTAAATATAAATATATTTTCTAGGTATTTTGGTGCTTGAATTTTTAATTCCTGATGCCTTGAATGTTGACTGGACCTAATTTTTTTAATCTTTACATCTTAGAGGCCTATTCTGTTCCTTTGCCTTTGAAAAGTCCTTATAATTTGCAAACGCAAAGCCGTGCCTTTGATAAAATTTTCCAAATCTCTCCAGGGATCTCTCCGTGGTACAATGTGGAGATAGCTAAGAGAAATGTATTGAGGTATCTGATAACAGGTGTACTTTGTGCTGTAGGTATTTAGATTACTGTTTTACTTTAGTTTTTACGTGAGGTATCGCTTAAAATTATACATTAGCGTATTGATAGACTCAAGTGTGGGAGAGCCATGCTTCGGCACCAATAGGCCGGCTCGTCCGGAGTGATATCACGGCTTTACAGAAAACTGATGTGCAACAACACTTGCGTTGTGTTTCGTTTTGTGAGTAAGGTTACCGGAGGCCCAATTACCAAAATTCTCAACCTTCCCAATCCCCGATTTCCCAACGTGTTTCCCAGTTTGTGCTTACATGTTTAGGTAGTTGCTAAATTACGTTCCTCACCGTGGCTTGGTTCAGAGCTGATTGTGATAGGACACCAAAGCAAATCGCTTGCAGCAACGGTGCTTTGCCCCAGCCGGGCACACGGTCACCGTATGTTGCATCGTATACTCCAGTTGGTCCTTACAGTGAAGACACCCGGGCGTTACCTGCCTCTGAATCCGAAACACGTAGGTAGTAGGTACCTTCCGAAACTGCCATGGATCAGAAAGCACCAGCGTCAGGCGGGTTGAGGACGCCTTTAGCGGGCTTACCGGGGCTCCGGCTCGACAAGCAGGAGTAGGAACGGGGTGGTTTTTACTCAGTAAGAGTCTGATATTCCCTCTCGCCTCGCCCTGGCGAGAGAAGTCGTTGGATTTTCCCCCCTCAATAAAAAAGCGTCTCATTAGCCATTTTCCAAAGAGGGAATTTACCGCTGCGATAACAGTGAGGTCGATAACCACTTAGGTGCTATAACATAAGTATCAGTTACACACGAGACTGAATGATAAAATGCCTATTTTTGCAAGCCACTGTTTTCAATCTGATTCAGATATGGTTATCAGTTTTAACTTATGTCTGGCTTTGGATGAGTCAAATCAGTTGATAGATTATTTTAATAATTTTTATCCTAATCGTTCTAAATCCTTTTTGTGCGCATGCTACTTAACAAAACAAACAAAGAAATTAAAGTTGATTAAATATTATTTAAAAAAGTAACCAACAATACAATAAATTAGTGTAGCGGGTTCGATTCCCGCACGGAGCAACTCTTTGTGTGATCCACAAATTGTTGTTTCGGGTCTGGGTGTCATGTGTATGTGAACTTGTATGTTTGTAAACGCACCCACGACATAAGAGAAAATGCTAGTGTGAGGCAACGTTATTAAAAAAATATATACTTTCGAAGATATGGATTTAAAATATCGCGTGACGTCACTTCTTTTCTTATACCTATGACAAAATAAAAAATACGTGTTTATTATCTTTTTATTACCTAACTGATGAACTAAATAGATATTTAATTTTCATACCCCGTCATCATCCCTATTATCTATCAAGCAACAGATTACATTTTTATAATACTCAGGCACTGCAGTGAAAATAAATTTTGTTTTTCCCCGATATCTGTATCCAATTGTGTGTGACGACATTGACTTGTATATCGTGACGTCACCGACGAATTTTTATTTTATTATACCGATTTAGGGAACAGAGAATTATGTCGCCACTTTAGGGAATAGAGAGTAAATTTCCTTAAGAAAAGGAGGATTCTCCGACCAGGCGAGGTTCTATCCATGTTTCGCATGTAACTTCACATGTGTGATGTAGAATTTTTATGACGTCATCCGTTGAATTGTTTGTCAATAGTCTATGTGCGACTTCTGCGAAATTAAAAAAAAATCCCCGGGGTAGCTAGAGGTGTTGATTACGACAAGTAATGCCGCTATACAACGTACACCCACTTTTCACATTAAAAGAATGCATTATTTTTTCCAAATAACACAATTTTTCTTTTGTTTCTGAAATTCTACTTTTTTTTTATTTATTTATATTTTTACACTTCTGTATACCTATATCATACAATGGCATACTTAATGCCGGGTGGCATTCTCTGACAGTCAACCATTGTGTGATGCAATTTACTTCAGCAGTTATAATTATTGTGTATACTTTTTTTATACGGTATCGATTCATTTAACAATTGAACAGTCATAATCACATTTTTCAGTTTACCAACACTGATAAAAAGATTAAAGAAGAAACGAATACTAATCTGATTTTTGATAACAGCACAATGTGTGAGAACGGAACAAAAATATAAAAATATGTTATCTATACATACATATAATAAAACAGTAGAAGTGTTAATTCTGTAAGTTGAAAATGTAAAAAAAAATAATATTTAGTGTTAGTACTAGAAAAACACTAAAGCCAAAAAAATGATTTTTAATGGAATAGAGTACAGCGCCGCTCATGGACACCCGCAACACCAGAGAAGTCATAGGTGCGTTGCCGTTCTTTTAAAGAAATACGATCTTTTATAAAATGTTTGCTTAAAAAAAATGTCTTTCTGCGGTTGCGGGTGCAGGTGTGGCTTCAGGTTTGCCTGCGTACGAGCAAGGTACCGGGACCAGGACCCATAATTAGGAAGACATTATTCCATGCGGACAAAGTCACGGCCAAAAGCTAGCTATTATATTTAATTATCTTGTTTTTAACAAAGGCGCGGCTTTACGCGCTCGCGCACGTGGCTATTATCTTTTCCTTAATACAAGATCATTTAGAAAATTTAATTCTGCCAGATGCAGGTGGCGGCTTGTCGCTCTACGTGAAGGACTAAGGGGGAGGCTTTGTTCAGCAGTGGACGTCTCTCGGCTGATGATGATGATGATGAATTTTGCCACCGGCATCGCCTGCGTCTAAAATCGATCAATTCGATTTAAGCATTTTCATGGAGGTCGGATATTAGAATCAAGTTGTAGTGGTCCAGAGGTTTAAGAGACTCGGTTCTTATGTATGAGGATGCGGGTAGTATAATGAGTTTTTTCGAATTATATGCAATTTCTAAGCATATTTAAGGTAAGCGTCCACAGGAACGCATTGTGCGCATCGTACGAATTCCATATGACGACATCAGCACGCATCATGCGGTCCGTATGATGCGGATCAGTTGTATCGGTTTCTATACAAGACAAACTAAAATCCGTTACGTGCGATGCGTACGATGCGGGCCTGTAAACGTGCACCTTTAGACGCCACTGACAAACGGAAAGAGAAAAAATCATGAGGAAACTGGACCTTATGATTTCTAATTCGTGCACGTTTTAAATCACCAACTTGTACTGAGGAAGCGTGATGACTAATGCTCAAACTTTTTCTATGCGAGAAGTGGCCTTTGGCCAGCAGTGGCCACTCGTAAGCTGTTGATTTAAATGGTAGTAATTTTAAAAACTAATTCTGACATTATTACTAAGCTCAAATAGATCTCTAGCTCGAAGATCATTATAATATATCAAAAAGACATTCGGCGTTAATTTTCAGGAAGGAAAACGTAGGTAAAAATATAAAATCGCACAAATAATCTTAAACTTATCAATTATCGTCACGTAAAAATTTAAATCTTGGTAGATATGGATAATATATCGATGAGATCATCATTAAAAATGTGATTAGTCAATGAATATTTATGATTCATGAATGAAATGCCAGAATCTGTGCATCCTGGTTGTAACCTGGGGGTTTTCAAGGCTGAATTTCTTATCAAGTCTTCATTAATTGTTGCATCATTACTTAGTACTTCAACCGGCGAGTGACCTGCCGTATATCATCCTTGGTTTCAGAAAAGCTGGGGTAGGAACGGGGCTGTTTTAAGTCAGCAAGAGTCTGACACTCCCTCTCGCCTCGCCCAAGGTGGGACTCATTGGATCATCCAATTTTGATGATTCATCCACTAAAAATTTAAAAATTATAGCTAAGCTTCTTAAAAAGTATTTTATTTGATTACAATATTTACCAAGTATAAATAACACATTTACGACCGAATTTAATATCTCTCTGAACTCAATTCCAAATCTTTGGATTAAGATCAATGTGTGGTCATTTATATGTGTGTCTGATACATATAAATATTTGTATCAGATTTTTGACAAAAAATTTAGGTCAATTCAACAACAAAATTTTCGATTAAGATTGGTTACATTTTTAGTGCTATTTTGTTTACATACACATACAATATACCAGGGCCTACAATAATAGTTATTTAATGCATAATTACAGAATCTATACTTATATACTTATACTTATAATATACAGCACAATATACAATACAATACAATATACAATACAATATTATAAAGCTGAAGACTTTGTTTGTTTGAACGCGCTAATCTTTGGAACTTTTTATTGTTTTTTTTTTAACGTTGCCCCACATTAGGATTTTCTCCTGTGTCGTGGGTGCGTTTACAAACATACAAGTTCACATACACATCACGCCCAGACCCGGAACAACAATCTGTGGATCACACAAAGAGTTGCTCCGTGCGGGAATCGAACCCGCGACACGTTGCACGGCAGCCAGTTGCCCAGCCACCGCGCCAACCGTGCAGTCATAGTCAACTACTGGTCCGGATTGAATAATTATTTTTGTGTTGAATAGTGCATTTATCGAGGAACGCTATAGGCTATAAAACATCGAGCAGAGCGGTTGAAACCGTGCGGAAGTAGCTAGTACATAAAAATGTAATTTATTAAGTATATGGTACGAAAATAGTTTTTCATGTTACTACATGTTCGTAAAGGAATCATGCTTTGGCATGAATAAACTGGCTCGAGTGGGTGATTCACGGAAAACCGACGTAAATCAACAACCATCTTCCGTCTTCTTTCAACATGTGAGTGTATCAATCAAAGGCTCTAACCTCTCACTCTAAAGGCCAATGACCCATGAGTGACTTTGTAATAGGGATGATGACGGGGTACGAAAATTAAAAATCTATTTAGTCCGTTAATTAGGTAATGAAAAAATATTAAACACGTATTTTTTAATTTTGTCATATAAGATAACAATACAGTTTAGAAGTGGGAGCAAATACGTCATTTCTACGTATAAAACGTACATAGAAGTGACGTTACGCGATATTTCAAATCGATATATCTTCGTAAGTATTTAATTCCGTAAAAAAATAAAAAATACGTGTCTAATGTTTTAAAATAATCTAAAAGACTGACATTAAAATGAGAAACAGTCATCTACCCTATGAGCTGCAGACTACCTAGCGGGTTAACCGGGGCTCCAGCTCGACAGGCAGGAGTAGGAACGGGGTAGTTTTTAGTCAATAAGAGTCTGATACTCCCGCTGGAACTGAAAAACTGGACTGGAAAACGAGTTTAAACTCATACTAAGAGTTTACAGATTTCCTCACGATGTTTTCTTTCACCATAATATGTGGGTGATATCTAAATAATCTAAGAACGCAGGTACATATATCTCGAAAAAAGACACAAAGGTTCCCTTTTTTTTTTTTGAGAGGGGAAAATCATCCAATGACTTCTCCGGCCCTGGGCGAGACGAGAGGGAGTGTCAGGCTCTTACTGACTAAAAACCACCTCGTTCCTACTCCTGCTTGTCGAGCCGGTAAATCCGCTAGGTAGTCCGCAGCTCCACAAAGGTTCCCTTCAGTTAAAATTAAGTACTGATTATGAGGAAAAAGATAAGAAAACTTGTAACCCAACGTTAATCGATAAAATACTTTGTGTTAAACCTATCTTTACTTGATAAGATTATACCAATGTATATATAAATGTGCAATTAATAATCTTCTGCATAATAGTATTTTAGTTATTGTAGTAAAAGAAGACTGTAAAGCAAAATGTATAAATTATTTTTGTTCCTTGCGATCGCTGTTTACAGTGAGTATTTACCCTAATTTTCTGTCTGTGTGTATCTAAACAAATATGTCCATTAATTTTGTGTATCTGTGTAAATGTGAACATTAAAAGTACGCGTCCACAGGCCCGCATCGTACGCACCGCACGCAACGGATTTTAGTTTGTCTTGTATAGACTCATACAACTGCGTCCACTGATCCGCATCGTACGGACCGCATCATCGGCAATGCCTACATGCGATGCGTACTGATGACGTCATTCACAATGCGTACAATGCGGGTCTGAGGACGCTTACCTTTAATACCCCCATCGTAAAGTAAATTACCTAATGAAAGTGAGATTGTTTTCTTATACAAATTTTTGACTAAGTAAATTGCCAAAATTCAGGAGATATGGCGTTTATATACTTAAGTATTGATTATTTTTATGTATATAGAAAAATAAATTATTACTTGTAACATAATTTGCGTCGTAAGTCTAGTGATTACAAGTGAGAGTGCTGTGCCATGGGTCTTATGTTCGATTCCCAGGTCGGCCAAAGTATTACTAGGACTTATGTAAATGGTGAAAAGTGGGTGTACATTGTACAGATTGCAGGTGCACCTCTGCCTATCCCTTCGGGGAAAAAATGCATTACTATACGATACGATACTTATACATGGTATAACAAAAAGGGGGTATACATATCAAGTACACTGTTTCTAGACAACATAACAAACGATACGGGAAGGGTTTTTAAATTCATGTTTTCATGGAACGAAGTTATGAATTATTTCAATACCATAAAATTCCAGAAACCGAAAGAAGCTAGTAGATACAGGTGTATCTACCTCATTTTGATGTACAGAAGAAATGTTTCGTAATATTAGCGAGTGACCCCTGTAATGTTGTGATACCTTTGTATGATTTGAAATCAAGACCCATGCGACATCAAGTATTTGGTACCAATTTTTTTAACGTATTTTGAGCTGAAACTTTGTGTATAGATTCTATTCAACCTGTATCCTTCAGTGGTTCTTGATGTATATGGGTATTTTGTTGCACGTTGTATATTTTTGGCTACATTGATGCAGTGGGTGAGTCACAATCTACCACGTGCATTGTGTGATGCAATAATTACTTATTATTATTTAACGTTTAGTTCATAAATGCACTTTGTAATATAGTAATAAATTTACGAACCAAAAATACGTGTTCAATATTTTCATATACATACACATTATCACGCCTGTTTCTCGCTGGGGTAGGCAGAGACACTAGAACGCCAAGGGATAGGTTCTGGCATACCTACTTCTTTCCCTTTATCTGATATTCATGGTGATAGTGGTGGGCAAAATATCTTCATATTAATGCAGGCTTGTATATTGAACGCCGTCTAGAGCCCCCTCTACTGACTTTCATAGGCGTAGCCAGGTTTTAGTATCGGGAGGGGTTCAAGAAAGTAAAACGAACAAAACTTCCTTCATTCATGAGAAGAAAAAAAACAATTTATGTAATAAACAGATTCATAGGTAGACCTTTGCCAATATTTTATTAGTTTTTTTTTTTTTCTGTCGGACGGGTACAATCAGTAGTTAATAAAAGGTATAACCAGTTACTATCTACAAAAATTGTATCTTAACTTTTCGGGGCTGGTTACGCCTATGCTGACTTCTCTAAGTATGCTCGGTATATCCACCTCTTTCTTAAATCTTTTAACTTCCATCCTATAAATATGACTAAACCATCTTTTCTAAATAATATTTTCAAATAAAAATGTAACTTGTTTTACAGGCGTCAGAGCATACAAACTCGAAGAAGCTAGTAGAATTGCTGGAGGATCAGTCAGAAACGACATTAACTATGTGGTAAATATATTTTTAATTGGTCTTCTTAATATAATATTACGTTTTAAGACTGACAATAAACACTGACATAACTGGAATCGGCTTACTGCCGCATGAGCAGAAACGTCATGCATTCCTAAATGCTCCTAAATGCTGCGTCATGCATTGATATGGGGCCTTAGTCTCCAATTACAATTGTGTTACAATGGTCGATCATTGAGCAGTGCAAGAGGGATGGAGTTATACAACCTACATAGCTCCGTCCCTCTTGCACTGCTCAGTGATCGACCATTCTGACACAATTGTAATAGCAGACTAAGGCCCCAGATCGATTGCTGGCCCACAAGTCATGCTCGTGAGCGAGTGCCTTCTGCTGGAACAGGTCGGCTCGCTCATTGTGCTGGTGGACTGATCCAGTAGTAATAAAGATATTGTAGGTTGAATTATCAAGTAGGTTGTCTTATAGTAATAGTAGTGGTGCAGCATGTAATGTAATAATTATCTTTAAAATAAGTATTTTTCACTATAAAACTGCAAGTAATTGTTTAACAAGGGCACGGACTTGATTCCAGGGAAAAAAACCAAATTTTATATACCTAAAATATACTAAAGTTAGTTTTAACTATCGCACCAAATGTCTAGTTGCATAGATGTTAGTACCTACTAGCTGCTCTTGTGCACTTTCACCCTCTGCTCGGCTCCTATTTATCGCTGTTTATAGATAGCCTTTTTTTGAGGGGGAAAAATAATCCAATAACTTCTGTCGCCTTGGGCGAGGCGAGAGGGAGTGTCAGGCTCTTACTGACTTAAAACCAGCCCGATTCTACTCCTGCTTTTCGATCCGGAGCCCCGGTAAACCCGCTAGGTAGACCGCAGCTCCGGATCAGCCATTAGTCCTACTGGGCCCAATCTGTAGTGGTCTGATAGCTCTTTAAGCCGCACGCTCGAAAGATAGCCTATACTTAGCCTAGCCTAGCCTTACTCGATAAGTGCAAAAATAAATATTTATTTTTAACCAGTACTTTCGGAGATTAGCGTGATCTAACAAACAAATTCGTCAGCCTCCTGGCAATGAATAATAACCGAGTAGAGGGCAAAACCGCGCCGGAACAGTTTTTCAATAAATCTAATTGATGATATTGTTTCTAGATATCTTTACAAAAGAAAGAATCAACACCAACCTACGAGAGAGGTCACAAATGTGGAGGTGTGTTAATTACTCGACAGAATGCATTGACAGCCGCTTCCTGCGTTTTTGAAGATGGGTAAGTATTATTTTGTAAACGTAACATAGCTTATACATACCTGGCGTTTGTGGACTACGAGAAAGCCTGTGACTCTATTAAAACCTGGTCTGTTCTGGAGTCCTTGCAAAGGTGCCTAAGCGATTGGCGATATGTCCAAGTGCTGATATGATGCTGCGACCATGATCGTCCAAAAATAAAACCAGCAGTCTGAACTTTCTTTTTTGATGACGAGGGGAAACCTTCAAAATGCGCCTAGCTTTCTGGGGATAAAAGATTAGGGAGTGTGGGGGATTCTTACCGCACTAAAACCACCCCGGTGGCCACCCTCAGCACCTGTAAGGGGCACCGGGTCCTCTAATAGACCTGCTCCGGAGCCCCCATGCCACGACGCCAGTTACGACACATCCTTGGAAGACGTGCGTCTCCCTTGAACCTCGCTGTGCAATTTGCACGGCAGCACCTGGCCACTTTGCTACTGTGTTCGAGAGAGCTATGCTTGTAATCTCTCTGAAGGATCAAATTCTTATCGAGGTGATTAAAGCTGAAGTGATAGTGGGCCGGTGACATTTGTCGTAGAACCGATGATCGTCGGGGTAAACATGATCTAGAGTGGAAACCGGGTCTATGTGTACATAGTGTAGGGTGCACTCCAGCTAGCTGGAGTGATAATATCCGCAAGGTATATGGTAGTGGTTGGATGCGTAGAGCTGAAGATCGAGCTCAGTGGTCTGCCATTGGAGAGGCCTATCTCCAGCAGTGGCTGATGGACATAATATATATTTTACTAGCTACTCCGGGAACACATAATCTAAAAGAAATATTATGACTGTTACAGACAACTGATCAACCAAACTTACTACAGAGTATTCGCTGGGACCGTCCTTACAAATGATAATGCGGATAGCGTTCGCGACATAGCGAGTATAACTGTCCACCCGGATTATAACAGTCAGACTTCTGCCAACGACATTGCTATTATTACAGTAAGAAATTATTTTATATTCTTTACTTGTTACATTTGCATCATATACTATGTTACTATATAAAAATGTCACATTTCAGTTACAAAATGCTTTCCCGGACGCAATAAAGCCCTTGCCAATGCCAACTGGTGAATTACCTGATCACAGTGTATGTGAATCTTCAGGTTTTGGAGGTCTTAATGCATCATCTACAGTAAGTTTCAGAACAATACTGCACATCCTTAATTTGTTAGTCGTGTTCTACAAATGGAAATCGCCATACCTTATTTAAAAGAAAATATTATTAAATATTGAACACCTGGGGCCTTAGTCTGCTATTACAATTGTGTCAGAATGGTCGATCACTGATCAGTGCAAGAGGGACGGAGCTATGTAGGTTGTATAGCTATGTAGGTTGTATAGCTCCGTCCCTCTTGCCACAATTGTAATAGCAGACTAAGGCCCCTGGCTGGTATAAATAGTAACCACGTGTATTTCGCATTAAAATTAATTGGAAATATTTTGTTTAACTTTTTTTATTCTCATTTTAGGCAAGTGCACATTTGATGACTTTACCACTTATAGGAGTGCTCCCAAATTCAGCGTGTAACCAGATGCCAGGGATGCAAGTTACATCAAGCATGATTTGCGGGATGGGAGTTACGGGTGGGAGTGGATGTTCGGTAAGTTTAGTTTTTTGACTTAAAATACTCAACTTGACTAATTGTATAAAAAACTAGCTACCTCCGCACGGTTTCGCCCGCTCTGCTCAACCCCTATTAATCGCAGCGGGATGTTTTATAACATATGGCCTTCCTTGATAAATGCGCTATCCTACACAAAAATAATGATTCAATTCGAACCAGTAGTTACGGGGATTAACACGTTCAAACAAACAACCTCTTCAGCTTTATAATACCATGTTTAAACGCCTAGCGTTGACTTTTATCTACCTACTTGTGTTATTTATAATAATTATGGCGACCATATGGACACAAGTACCGAAGTAAACTACCAAATACCTAAATTTGTCGTTATTATAAGCTGGTGAACCAAATAATAAAGTCAGTCGTAGTTCCTAGCAAGGAAGAAGTCAATTAATAATAATATACCTTTAACAATTTCACTGAATTTTATTTAAAATACAACTATAATCTATACATATAATAAAACTTCAAGTGTAAATTCTGTACATTGAAAACATAAAAAATTAATAGTATCTAGTGATGTTACTAAAAAGACACCGCACCCAAAAATATGATTAAGATGGGTACTTTTTATGCCGAAAAAGTATACTAGTGAATCAGTATAATTCGTAACATTACTGAAGAAAAAAGAAAAAAACACACTCTCATTGTATTTCTTTATTTGCAGGGTGATCTAGGGAACCCACTAGTGTGTACAGAGAACCCATTAAACCCTCCTTCGGTTCTCGCTGGCTTACTTTCTATTAAAAACAACTGTGCTATTAGTAGCCCACCCAACCCAGAAGTGTACACTCGTGTTTCCTCATTCGCACCATGGGTGAATCAAGTTGTCACAGGAGGGGCCTCTACGTCACAACTCGGAATTGCTGTAGCACTAATGTTTCTGGCTATCCAATCCCTACAAATGTTCGACTAAGTCAAAGCCAAAATATACATATTGTAAATATTTATTTTAATATTTAATTAATTCAATAATATTGTTTATTAATAAATGAAATTTTTCAAGTACCCAGTTATTATTTTATTTTGTTATTTATTCACACCTCACCTCACAGAAAACCGACGTGAAACAACGCTTGCGTTGTCTTTCGTTGTGTGAGTGAGGTTACCGGAGGCCCAATTCCCCCCTTCCCAATCTTCCCCATCCCCATTCCCGAACAACAACCCTTAAATTCCTAACTCCCAAAAAGCCGGTAACGCACTTGTAAAGCCTCTAGTGTTTCAAGTGTCCATGGGCGGCGGCGATTGCTTACCATCAGGTACGATACAATACGTCTGCTCGACTACCGGCATGTCTCATAAAAAAAAAATTTAGCCATGATCGTCCCTGCAGGGCAAAAGCCTCCCTACCCTCCTTCCACTCGTCTCTATATAGAGCTTTCTGTGGCCAATCCTTTTCATAGGCATCGAGTTCATCCCGCCATCTCCTTCTGGGCCTGCCGCAACGTCTATTGAGTGGGCTCTACTCAGTGGTGAGTTTTAGGACATGCGGCAGACATGTCCAGCCCAGTTCCACTTCAAGCTTGCGGCTTTCTGACCAACGTCAGCGATTTGAGTTTTGGAGCGCAGTGTGGAGTTTCTTATTCTATCAGATATTATTACGTGTGGGAAATCCTTATCTTATTCTCTTGACATGGGACCAACATAAGTATGTCTAATTCTTACTGGCTAACACCACCACAATGGTCTTGCTCCGCTGCTAGCAAGAAGCCGCTGTATTGCTTTTTCTTGGTTGGTTCATTCAGCCGGCCAATCAGAGCGCCGACAGTACTCTCGTTTCGATTACTTTAAACGTAAAGCAACCTCATACTAAGGATACAGATCAGGCACAATAAGAGAGGCCGACAACGGATTAGATTATATTACCTGAAAACGAACTGAAATAATTAAGCTAAGGATTAGCTATCCATTCAAAGGACGGCGAGCAAGGTTACCTCGCCGCCCGAACAGAACCAGACCCTTGAGTGCGGCGTGTCGCGTGCCGCATGTGCCTCAAAACGCCATCAGATCACCACAGATGGGGCCCAGTAGGGCTGATGCCTGAACAATGTTTAAATGTAAACACAATACAAAGACGGTTTTGCCAGCAAAATGTATCCTAAATTCACATCATCAACATTGTTATTTTGTGACAAACTGACTGACATCACGAAACATTGATTAAATCGTTGGCTGTGGCGGTCCAATGCTTTTGTTCTGTACCCTAATAGAGGTTTTGATGACCCGAGCCGTTGTCAAAATGGCTGATTTAAGGTGATGTTTCATTGACGCGGAATTTGTTATAGCGGGTGACATTATTTGTTGTATTTACTTTACTTTTTTTATGAAACACGCCGGATAAACGAACATACGTATCACCTGATGGTAAGCAATCGCCGCCGCCCATGGACACTTGAAACACCAGAGGCGTTACAAGTGCGTTGCTGGCTTTTTGGGGGTTAGGAATTTGAGGGTTGTTGTTCGGGAATCGGGGATTGGGAAGATTGGGAAGGGAGGAATTGGACTTTACTTTAATTTTTTTTTATTTTTCTTTAATAATTTGTTTCTCTGCATATTACTAACACTAGTCTATAAGAACATTGTTAACTAAATGGACACCACGGTCTGAAATAAATAAATTATTGTTTGTATATTGTATTGTTATTATTTCTTAATTTTCAGTAGAAAATCTTTGGTATTATAGTGTAAGCTGGTAAATGAGCACACGGATCACTTAATGGTAAGCAAATATTGAGGTAGGAATCATCGAAGTTAAGCAAATAGTAGAAATTGTATAACAAAAAATGTACAACGTCACGCCTTTTTATCCTCGAAAGGATAGGCAGAGGTGCACATTACGGCAATGCCGCTATACAATGTACACCCAATTTCCACCATTTATGTTATAAGTCCCACGTAATAGGGAGTGAGCCTATTGCCATATACTAGGCACAATTTCAGACTCCGTGCTACTACTGAGAAATTTTCGAAAAACCGAAAGAAAGCCCAATAATACTTTGCCCGACCCGGGAATCGAACCCGAGTACCCTTGTCTGGTGCACTTGCGATCACTCGACCAACGAGGCAGTGAAGCTTACCATCTTTATTATATCGCTTATTGAACCGCCTCAATATGGTACCAACCTAAATTGTGTACGATGTGCAAATTGCTATGTATGAAGCAAATGGCGTCGCATTTGTTTTCTGATAGGCGATGTATGTGCGTGTCCACGTTATCACGACACGGCGCCGTCAACGTGGAACGGTGCGGTGTATATACACAGAAACAAAAATGGCCGTGTTCACCAAACCATCCTTTAACTAAAAGTTTCTTAGCACGATATGGCACCTAAACTAACGCCTTAAGGACACAACACGCAAAACTCATCCCTGCAACTACATTGTCATTTAAATTTAGTTTAAATCGTATGTTTCATAACGTGAATGCAGCTTGAGTATGCAGTGTAGTTGTAGAATCCCTTTTACAATAAATATTCAGATTGTATAGAAAAAGTACAATGTAGGTTTCGGATGCCCAATTCCCACCTTTCCAATCTTCCCAATCCCCGATTCCTGAACAACAACCCTTAAATTCCTAACACTTGTAATGCCTCTGGTGTTTCAAGTGTTCATGGGCGGCGGCGATTGCTTACCATCAGGTGGTCCGTCTGTTCGTATATAAAAAAATCGAGTTTCATAAAAAAAAGGTTCTTGAGGGCAATGCATTATCGTTCGTTGTTTTAAACGCTTCTGTGTCATACGAAATTGTACGTAAAAGATACACGTTGCTCGAATTTAAAATCCAGGCGTAATCTGCTCTGCGGACAACATTAAAGGTTACTGGGGCTCCGGCTCAAAGCAGGAGTAGGAACGGGGTGGTTTTAGTCAGTAAGAATCTGACACTCCATCCTGCCTCACCCAAGGCGGGAGAAGTCATTGGATGATTTACCCAACTCAAAAAAAGGCGTAATCTGCTGGGAGAAATTCGTAACAGCATAAGTTACATACTGCCGTACTCAGAGTCACTCTATGGTCACTTAATCCAGTCCTTAGCAATTGTTTTCGATACAAAATCATTACTAACGGATAGTTTAAGTAATCATTAAATGTCTCTGAGTGCGGCAGATAGAGCCGTTTTTTCAGGGTGTAAGACTGTCCAATGTCTGTCACTGTCTGTCACTGTCACTGTCAATCCAATGACTTCTCCCGCTTTATGCTAGGCGAAACGGAGTGTCAGACTCTTACTGACTAAAAGCCACCCCGTTCCTTACTCCTGCTTTTCGAGCCGGAGCTCCTGTTAACCCGCTAAGTAGTCCGCAGCTCCATCTAATAATATCTTCTGATTTATTTCGTTGCGGGATCCAAGACAGTCATTCATGTCCCTAGGACGCGCCGGACTTCAGTGTTTAGGTGTTTTCATGGTTGTATCTACTGTAGATCCTGGCTTACAGGAGTTGCAGCAGTGTGGGAGGTTGTGGTGTGCCTGTTCCAAATGAAAAAAATGTCCTAAAATGCAACTGATAATAATTTAAAATTATCGAGTAATTTTGTTACGAAGCAATGATTTGTTTCATTATATTACTAAGTGTACAAGTATGTAGGTACCAATGTACATCGAAACAAAGATTGTTATCGAGGGAAATCGTGATAACTTTGCATTTATCGAGATTCGAATTATCACTAGTTGACATATAATTTGACGAGAATCGACTGCAAATTTAACAAGAATCCCGATAGAGGCGATAAAAATTATTTTTATTTTAAACCCATCTATGCTAGATAAGATTAGACGAATCTATATATATTAGTTAATTACTTTAACTAGTACATAGTATTTAAGTTACTGTGGTGAATGAATACCGCAAAGCAAAATGTGTAAATTAATTTTGTTGTTTGTGATTGCCGTTTTTAGTGAGTATAATCCGTTTATCAGTAATAAATATTCTTAATCGATATATCAAACAAAACCGCTTTCTGTCGTTTTCCTACATTATGTTGAGACCTTCAAAACTACGGAACGAATTTTGTGTGATTCACAATTTAATATATCGGGTGTGGCGTGTGAAAATTGAAATATTGTGCTCGTATTTTTATAATAAAACAATCGTGGAACATACAAAATTAACTAAAAATCACTGTTTAATGGAGATTAATGGAGAAAAGCCTGACAATTTTCATTCGTGACTTTTAGCTAATTGTGCTCGTACTTAGTAAATGCATCTATGGAACAAGAAAAAACCAAAGAATGGCCTTATGCCATAAAAAAGGAAATCAACTTTCCTTTCTATCCATACGGATTGGCAAACGTTTTAATTAGGGGCCAATCAGATCGATAAATGCTATGAAGGAAAGTGAACATTGTCTTATGAGTAGAGCCGGCAAGGTAGAATAGACAAGTACCTAAGGCATCAGGTTGCAGAATGCATGTCCAACTGCCCATAGAATGGGCCCCCATTCTATGGGCAGTTTGATTTGTTAGATTTGGGATACTACAAAATTAGAGGGCCTAGAGGAACTGGGTACTACCTAGCGGAAGCAGGAGAAGAAACGGGGTGGTTTTTAGTCAGTAAGAGTCTGTAAGAGTCTGCCATTCCCTCTCGCCTCGAACATATTCTCCTAGATATCCTCCCCTTAAAAAAATGAAAAATCTGTCTATTCTTGATCGGCCGCTACTTATAAGGAAAAAATACATGAATATTCTCACCTTATCTATAATTAGAAAAAGATGTGATGTGTGAATATTGTGATAACGAGTTTTTCTTAAGAAAATGCTTTCCTGATAAGAAGATACCATAATTATATACCGATAATAAAACTTAATACAGTTTGCAATAAGTTGCGAAATACTACTAATTCTATAAATCCAAAAGTGTGTATGTGTTTGTTCTTTCACGGCAAAACTGAGTGATGATTTGACGTGATTTTTTAAGTGCTAGTTGAAGGGATAGAGATCGACATAGGGTAAGGTTTTGTCTCTTTCTAGACCCCGCTTTCCTAAAAAGAGGGGTTGAAGCTTGTGTGGAAAATTTTCCAGGTGTTTTTAATACATTTGTATGCGAATTATTTGTGAGTAATAAAATCGGAAATCCGCTCCGTGCATAAAGAAGGCGAGCGTAGTCGCGGGTAAACGTTAGACTATACAAATACTCGTCAATGTTTAAAATTGTAATTATGACAATGATTTTATTTTCCCTTTTTAGTCGGATAAGGATAGCATTATTTTAATTAAACATACCTTCCGTTGTAATACCATTTTGAAATCTGTATTTTATAAGAATGTTTTTAAATGCATTCGCGCTGCATTTTAGTACATTTTTTTTTAAGAAAAAGGCTTCTGGGATTTTCACCTATGTCGTTGGTCCATTTACAAACATACAAGATCATGGCACCCAGACCCGAAAAAAATGGTGGTTCATACAAAGAGTTGCTCCATGCGGGATTCGAACCTGCTACACGTTGCACGGCAGCTAGCTAGCCACCGCGCTTACCGTGCACTCAATTAAAAAGCCAAGTCAATGTTATTCCAGACCATGCATCTACCCATGTTCCACATTTCATCCCGATCCCTTCAGCCATTTTGACGCAATGAAGTAACAAACAAACAAACACACAAATTTTCAAAATAATAATTTTAAATAATATAAATGTTAATACAAAAATAACTATAAAATATTTTTTTTTTGTTTCAGGCGTCAATGCATACAAACTTGAAGGAGCTAGCAGACTTGTAGGAGGAACATACAGAAGCAACATAAATTATGTGGTAAATATACTTTTATGGAATATGAGGCAAATAAGCCTACGGATCACCTGATGGTAAGCGATCAGTGCCGCCCATGGACACACGCAACACCAAAAGAGACTTAGGTGTGTTGCCAGCCTTTTAAAAAGGAATACTCTCTTTTCTTGAAGGTTTGAAGGTCGTATCGGTTCGGAAATACCGATGACCATAGCTCATTCTACAGTTTTTCTGTGAGAGCCGTGAAAAACTCAGTGTTATGGCCTGCCAACCATCTACATGATGGGGATGAAAGTGCTGTTGTGTAGGTCGATCATGAAAAGACGTGACAGGTACCAGACCAAACAATTCCTTAGAGCACTCCCCGTAGCATAAGCGATAGAGAATGCACAACGAAGCTACATCTCTACGCATTGCCAAAGTGTCAAGTCGGTTTGAAATAACCCGACACTCAATAATCCGAATTGCACACCGCTGAAGGTATTTTTAGGTCCCAATGCGTTTGCAAATGAAAATGACATTCATACTTTGATTTGCAAAACAATATTACGCATAAGCTGACGCATATATTTATGCATAATTTCTTTGATAATATTTATGATTAAGCGTGACCTTTTAAGCATAAATAAATTAGTCATTACATACTGAAGGTATTCGTAATGTCTGTTTTGTACTGTCAGGGATTTTGCCTATAACAAGCATGCCAACAAACATGCAACAAGCATACTACCTACTAGCTACTCTTGTACGCTTTCACCCTCTGCTCGGCTCCTATTTATCGCTGCTTATAGATAGCCTATAAGCCTTACTCGATATATGCAAAAATAAATATTAATTTTTAACCAGTACTTTCGGAGATTAGCCGAAAGTGTCAAAACACATTCGTGTGAACAAATTCGTCAGTCGTAATTCGTCAATAAATCTAATTGATAATATTGTTTCTAGATATCTTTACAAAAGAAAGAATCAACACCAACCTACGAGAGAGGTCACAAATGTGGAGGTGTGTTAATTACTCGACAGAATGCATTGACAGCCGCTTCCTGCGTTTTTGAAGATGGGTAAGTATTATTTTGTAAACGTAACATAATTTATATCTACTACTCCGGGAACACATAATCTAAAAGAAATATTATGACTGTTACAGACAACCGATCGACATAACTAACTACAGAGTATTCGCTGGGACCGTCCTTACAAATGATAATGCAGATAGCGTCCGCGACATAGCGAGTATAACTGTCCACCCGGAATATAACAGTCAGACTTCTGCCAACGACATTGCTGTTATTACAGTAAGAAACTATTCTATATTCTTTACTTGTTACATTTTGCATCATATACTATGTTACTATATAAAAATGTCACATTTCAGTTACAAAATGCTTTCCCGGACGCAATAAACCCCTTGCCAATGCCAACTGGTGAATTATCTGATCAAAGTCTATGTGAATCTTCAGGTTTTGGAGGCCGTAATACATCATCTACGGTAAGTTTCGTAATAATACTACAAATCTTTAATTAATAAATCGTTTATTATTAGTAGAAATCGTAACCCATGCGCAAATTGAATTAAATAGTATCCAGATATATTTTTTTCACATTAAAAGTATCTAATCTGGTGGCACGGCAGTGCCGCCGCCAAGGCGAGCAAAAAATAAAAGCGGCCGTACTATCCTTTTCTCGAAGCCATTCAGGCCAATTTCTTCCACCTATAACTTTGTTGTGGATAAAACCAGATGCCTGAATTTTTTAACACTAAGCAGGCTTTGTACAAACACGGTATATTTCAGTTTTCATTAAATTTGAACCATTAGTTTAAGAATTATAACATGTCAAAGCTACGAACATCATCGCACGTAATCATGCAATAAACCATCGCAATTCGTAATCATGAAATATATTAAACAATATAATACAAAAAATGGCAATATAATAAAACACAAGTAGGTATATAGGTAATTTTGTTTTCATGAAGGCCAAGTCAATCTATTTTATTTAAAACGTAAAATGAATGTAATATTGATAAGATAACAATTTACATAATAACTTAAGATAGAAGATCTCGTAAGTAGGGACTAAATAAAATAACCGATTTGGTATTACATGGAGTTCACAACTTTTTACGGTAGAAAAACTGATGAGGTACGAAACTTGGACTTTTTTACAGAATGTTTTTGATGGTATTATCACTACATAGTATAAAACAAAGTCGCTATTTTTGTCTGTTTGTCTGTATGCTTAAATCTTTAAAATTACGCAACGGATTTTGATGCGGTTTTTTGTAATGGGTAGAGTGATTCAAGAGGAAGGTTTATATGTATAATACAGGCATAATATGTCACCATTGCATTCATGCGAAGCTGGGGCGGGTCGCTAGTTATATCTAATTAAAGAAATGATTCGACTTTTCATTATCATTTTAGGCAAGTGCGCAATTGATAACGCTATCGTCAGTATTCACGATAGGAAGAGAGGCATGCATCGAAGAAATGGGACATATGATGACATTGGAACTCAGCATGATTTGCGCGGTATCGCTGGGTAGTGGATGTGTGGTAAGATTAAATTTTCAATCTATAATTCATATTATTGTTTTGGATTACGCCTTTTATCTCCGAAGGGGTAGGCAGAGGTGCACAAATCGGCACGTAATGCCGCTATACAATCTACACCCACTTTTCACTATTTGTGTTATAAGTCCCATGTAATACAACGTGTGGCTATTGTCATGTACTGGGCGATATGTCAGACTCCATGCTACCATTGAGAAATTATCGAAGAACCGAAAAAAGCCCAGTAATACTTTGCCTGACCCGGAAATTTTACCAAGATTAATTTAAAAGTTTCATGAGAAAAAGTTTCAATATTAGACACGTATTTTTTTTTTATTTTGTCCTATAAGATAACAATACTTAGAAAAACAAATCCAAGTTTAGGAGTGGGAGCAAATGCGTAATTTCTACATGTAAAACGTACCTAGAAGGGACGTCAGGCTATATTTGAAATCAATGCATCTTCGAAAGCATTTGTTTCCGTAAGAAAAAAAAAAATACTTATATAAAATTTTAAAACAATCTTCAAGACGGACATTATCACATTGAACGCCTAGGTCTCTACAGCGCATGCTTGGAGAGAGGCCAGTTCCCGCTTCAGTGGAAGACGGGAAAACTGGTCCTCGTGAAGAAGCCGGGGCGCCCTGCGGACTCTCCGTCCGCGTACCGGCCCATTGTGCTGCTCGACGAGGTGGGAAAAGTCTTCGAAAGGATAATTTCGAACCACCTCGTCGCGCACCTGTCTGGACTTGGGCCGGACCTCGCGGATGGCCAGTTCGGCTTCCGTAGAGGGCGCTCCACGGTGGACGCCATCATGCGCGTAAGAGACCTCACGACGGGGAATGCAGTGTCCAGGGGTAAGGTCGTCGTGGCGGTGTCTCTAGACATCGCCAACGCTTTCAACTCACTACCCTGGAGCTGCATACTGACTGTCGCAACCGAGGGCTGGGCTCGCTGTCATTGCAGCGGTAAGTCCCCTCTTTGAGGAGTGGCTAGAGAGGCGCCACGGCGCCCTCTCGCGTCCGGCACTGATACAAGCCATGGTGCGTAGCGAGGGGGACTGGGATGCCGTCTCCTCCTTCTGCGAAGCAGTCATGCTAGCTAAGGAGGAGGCGGGGCGCGTGAGAGAACGAACCTCTTCACGCCCCAGCCGTCGCGAGAGATACTCCGGGCGTCGGGGATCGCGCGACGATCTCCGGCCACCGTAAGTGCGGGTCTGCGGACGGCGAGCAAGGGTAGCTCGCCGCCCGACCAGAACCAGACCCGTGCGTGCGGCGCGTCGCGTTCTGCGTGCGCCTCAAAGAGCCATCAGACCACCACAGATGGGGCCCAGTAGGGCTGATGCCTAATCCGGAGCTGCGGACTACCTAGCGGGTTTACCGGGGCTCCGGCTCGACGGGCAGGAGTAGGAACGGGGTGGTTTTTAGTCAGTAAGAGTCTGACACTCCCTCTCGCCTCGCCCAAGGCGGGAGAAGTCATTGGATGATTTTCCACCCTGAAAAAAAAAAAAAAAAAAAAAACACAATGAACGCCGTGGTGGTCACCGGTGACCGACGTTAGCGGAGGATTTGCCTTCAAAAGTTTTCTTGGCAGTCAAAGACTTAAAAATAAAAATTAGTCATCTACCCTATTGGCGATCAATTGCTAACTGTTTTTTTTATTTTTTTTGTTTGCAGGGTGATGAAGGAAACCCACTGGTGTGCAACTCTGAAAGCGGTTCTCAGGTTCTCATAGGTTTACTGTCTAATAGCAAGAATTGTGTGCTTGATCCATATTCCCCAGAAGTGTACACTCTAGTTTACCCATTCGCCACATGGGTGAATCAAGTTCTCTATTCTGAGACCGAGTCATCTTCGTCCTCTAGTACAACCACTACTACAACCACTCCTGAGCCCGAGTCATCTTCGTCCTCTAGTACAACCACTACTACAACCACTCCTGAGCCCGATTCATCTTCGTCCTCTAGTACAACCACTCCTGAGCCCGAGTCTTCTTCGTCCTCTAGTACAACCACTACTACAACCACTCCTGAGCCCGATTCATCTTCGTCCTCTAGTACAACCACTACTACAACCACTCCTGAGCCCGAGTCATCTTCGTCCTCTAGTACAACCACTACTACAACCACTCCTGAGCCCGAGTCATCTTCCTCCTCTAGTACAACCACTACTACAACCACTCCTGAGCCCGATTCATCTTCGTCCTCTAGTACAACCACTCCTGAGCCCGAGTCTTCTTCGTCCTCTAGTACAACCACTACTACAACCACTCCTGAGCCCGATTCATCTTCGTCCTCTAGTACAACCACTACTACAACCACTCCTGAGCCCGAGTCATCTTCGTCCTCTAGTACAACCACTACTACAACCACTCCTGAGCCCGAGTCTTCTTCGTCCTCTAGTACAACCACTACTACAACCACTCCTGAGCCCGATTCATCTTCGTCCTCTAGTACAACCACTACTACAACCACTCCTGAGCCCGAGTCATCTTCGTCCTCTAGTACAACCACTACTACAACCACTCCTGAGCCCGATTCTTCTTCGTCCTCTAGTACAACCACTACTACAACCACTCCTGAGCCCGATTCATCTTCGTCCTCTAGTACAACTACAACCACTACTACAACCACTCCTGAGCCCGAGTCATCTTCGTCCTCTAGTACAACCACTACTACAACCACTCCTGAGCCCGATTCATCTTCGTCCTCTAGTACAACCACTCCTGAGCCCGAGTCTTCTTCGTCCTCTAGTACAACCACTACTACAACCACTCCTGAGCCCGAGTCATCTTCGTCCTCTAGTACAACCACTACTACAACCACTCCTGAGCCCGAGTCATCTTCGTCCTCTAGTACAACTACAACCACTACTACAACCACTCCTGAGCCCGAGTCATCTTCGTCCTCTAGTACAACCACTACTACAACCACTCCTGAGCCCGATTCATCTTCGTCCTCTAGTACAACCACTCCTGAGCCCGACTCTTCTTCGTCCTCTAGTACAACCACTACTACAACCACTCCTGAGCCCGACTCTTCTTCGTCCTCTAGTACAACTACAACCACTACTACAACCACTCCTGAGCCCGACTCTTCTTCGTCCTCTAGTACAACCACTACTACAACCACTCCTGAGCCCGAGTCTTCTTCGTCCTCTAGTACAACCACTACTACAACCACTCCTGAGCCCGAGTCATCTTCCTCCTCTAGTACAACCACTACTACAACCACTCCTGAGCCCGATTCATCTTCCTCCTCTAGTACAACCACTACTACAACCACTCCTGAGCCCGAGCCATCTTCGTCCTCTAGTACAACCACTACTACAACCACTCCTGAGCCCGAGTCTTCTTCGTCCTCTAGTACAACCACTACTACAACCACTCCTGAGCCCGAGTCATCTTCTTCCTCTAGTACTACTACAACCACTACTACAACCACTCCTGAGCCCGAGTCATCTTCGTCCTCTAGTACAACCACTACTACAACCACTCCTGAGCCCGAGTCATCTTCCTCCTCTAGTACAACCACTACTACAACCACTCCTGAGCCCGAGTCATCTTCCTCCTCTAGTACAACCACTACTACAACCACTCCTGAGCCCGAGTCTTCTTCGTCCTCTAGTACAACCACTACTACAACCACTCCTGAGCCCGAGTCTTCTTCGTCCTCTAGTACAACCACTACTACAACCACTCCTGAGCCCGATTCATCTTCGTCCTCTAGTACAACCACTACTACAACCACTCCTGAGCCCGAGTCTTCTTCGTCCTCTAGTACAACCACTACTACAACCACTCCTGAGCCCGATTCATCTTCGTCCTCTAGTACAACCACTACTACAACCACTCCTGAGCCCGATTCATCTTCCTCCTCTAGTACAACCACTACTACAACCACTCCTGAGCCCGATTCATCTTCCTCCTCTAGTACAACCACTACTACAACCACTCCTGAGCCCGATTCATCTTCCTCCTCTAGTACAACCACTACTACAACCACTCCTGAGCCCGAGTCATCTTCCTCCTCTAGTACAACCACTACTACAACCACTCCTGAGCCCGATTCATCTTCCTCCTCTAGTACAACCACTACTACAACCACTCCCGAGCCCGATTCATCTTCCTCCTCTAGTACAACCACTACTACAACCACTCCTGAGCCCGATTCATCTTCCTCCTCTAGTACAACCACTACTACAACCACTCCTGAGCCCGATTCATCTTCCTCCTCTAGTACAACCACTACTACAACCACTCCTGAGCCCGATTCATCTTCGTCCTCTAGTACAACCACTACTACAACCACTCCTGAGCCCGATTCATCTTCGTCCTCTAGTACAACCACTACTACAACCACTCCTGAGCCCGATTCATCTTCGTCCTCTAGTACAACCACTACTACAACCACTCCTGAGCCCGATTCATCTTCGTCCTCTAGTACAACCACTACTACAACCACTCCTGAGCCCGAGTCATCTTCGTCCTCTACTACAAGTACAACCACTACTACAACTACTACTACAACCACTACTACACCCGCTCCTACTACACCGGATCCAACCACACCCGATTCAACCACACCCGATTCAACCACACCCGATTCAACCACAACCGATTATACCACAACCGATTCAACCACAATCGATCCTATTCCGGGATCGGCATCTACGTCAAAACTCGGAACTGCTGTAACACTCATGTTTGTTGTCATCCAATGCTTCTTAATCTAAAACTAAGTCTAAGCCAAAATATTACTCTTTTTTAATATCTTAGGATTAATTTATTTTTGGAACAACTATCGTGAGACATAGTAAATTAACAAAAAATCACGGTTTACTCACGACTAATTTATTGAGAAAAGCTCTACTAGTTTCGAGTCACAGAGGGACTCTTCCTCATGAGCAGCGTGCGTAGACGCGGTGATAAGCATAATGGCATTTGGTTCTGATGCTGGTCTGGTAAAGTCGTATTTTTTTTGCACGTGATTTTTTTACGATGTCAAAAACGTCATTTTGTATTGACTAGACGCCATGAGTACATTTTATACTGAGTGTCATTTGAAGGTACGTTTCATATTGAGCGATGATGTAGCAAATTACTCATATTATATACTTGAATTAGATTTATTCTAATTATAGTTTTCATATTTTAATATTTTTATCTAGACAACAGTTACCCAGATAAGGTACGGACTGGACAGATTTTATTATTAAATTTTCGTACTCTGTCATAATCCCTATTCTTGTAGAAGTCGTACTATGCTAGTTTTTAAGACATACTTAGATAAAACTGTAAGGATTGTTGTGTGTGTCATTATGTTTGAATTACTTATTATACTGTGTGAAATGTGCAACGCCGTCGATGATATCGAACACATATTGATAGGATATAAGTAATATATCAAGAATGAGTCGATGAGACGTAATGTTATAAGTAAATTATTATTAAACTTGCCATGAATGTATTACTATTTTACATAAGAATTTATAATAAGTAAATGTTTATACTCGTATTATCAATACAATAAAGAAAACATTTATATTATTTTCAAGATGTTGATTTATTGATTCTTATTCCTTAATTAAGCCCTAATCCCCAAACCCGAATTCCCATACTTATCCCCAATCCCCAATCCCCAATACAATCATCAATCTCAATCCCAATCCTCAATCCCCTTTTTTTTTTTTTTTTTTGAGGGGGGAAAATCATCCAATGACTTTTCCCGCCTTGGGCGAGGCGAGAAGGAGTGTCAGACTCTTACTGACTAAAAACCACCCCGTTCCTTCTCCTGCTTTTTGAGCCGGAGCCCCGGTAAACCCGCTAGGTAGTCCGCAGCTCCGGATCAGGCATCAGCCCTGCTGGGCCCCATCTGTGGTGGTCTGATGGCTCTTTGAGGCGCGCGCGGAACGCTACGCGCCGTACGCACGGGTCTGGTTCTGTTCGGGCGGTGAGCTACCCTTGCTCGCCGTCCGCAGGCCCGCACTTACGGTGGCCGGAGATCGTCTCGCGATCCCCGACGCCCGGAGTGTCTCTCGCGACGGCTGGGGCGTGAGGAGGTTTGTTCTCTCACGCGCCCCGCCTCCTCCTTAGCTAGCATGACTGCTTCGCAGAAGGAGGAGACGGCATCCCAGTCCCTCTCGCTCCGTACCATGGCCTGAACCAGTGCCGGGCGCGAGAGGTCGCCGTCGCCGACCACATCCCTGAGGACTTGGCGGTGCTCAGCCCACGCAGGGCACACCGCCACCGTATGTTCTACCGTGTCCTCCGGGCGGTCCTCACAGTGATGACACCCGGGCGTTTCCTCCCGCCCAATAAGGAACAGGAACCTACCGAAACTCCCATGTCCGGTAAGCACCTGCGTCAGGCGGTAGGTGAGGACGCCGTGGCGCCTCTCTAGCCACTCCTCAAAGAGGGGACCTACCGCTGCAATGACAGCGAGCCCAGCCCTCGGTTGCGACAGTCGTTGCTGCCATTCCGCCATGAATCCTCAATCCCCTAATCTCTAATTCCCAACCTCCAAATCTCAATCCCCAATACACAATCTGCCAAAGAGCTACAGTGCCGCGCCAGCAACGCACTTGTAATTGCTTTGGTGTTACGGGATTCCACGGATGCTTACCATCAGGTAATCCGTCTGCTCATCTGCTACCGTACACCATAAAAATTCAGTTTTTTAGAACACAGTTTCAAGTGAGTTATTTACGCTGAAACAAAGTGACCATCTCATAAAAATAAAAAGACAGTACAAATCTTTTGATGTTTGTATCAAAATCTATAAGAATATCAAAATAGAAACACACAAGCATAAGTTTGAAGCCACGTAGCAATGCAGCTTTACAACATTGAATTCTTTTCACCACTATACATGAAACATTCACGATTCTTTTCAGTGCAGTACACTGGCAGGCAAAAATAATAGGGTTTTTCTTTTGAAGGGGTATAATAATATAATCCAATGACTTCTCCCCTCTCGGACGAGACGAGAGGGAGTGTCAGACTCTTACTGACTAAAAACCACCCCGTTCCTTCTCCTGGATTTCTAGCCGGAGCCCTGGTAAACCTGCTAGGTAGTCCGCAGCTCCGGAAAAAATAAGGAAATCGACTGAAAGAATATGAAAATTAAAAATCTAATTAGTCCATCAGTTAGGTAATAAAAAAATATTAGTCACGTATTTTTTTAATTTGTCATTATAAGATAATGCATAATTTTCAATTTTATCATACAAGATAACAATACTTAGATAAAAACAAATCAAAGTTTAGGAGTGGGATTTCATTCGCGCACGTTAAGTTCCAAAATACCTACTAGGTAGTCTTCCGATGACGCAGGCGCGGGTGACTCGCTGCTAACAGCTGATCATGCGAAAGAAAGCGCGCGGGTGTTATTTTGGTATTGTGATAAAATAAAAAATAATGAGTATACAAAAAAGTTTCTTTGGAAAAGTTGTTTGTAATCATGAGTACAATCATGTGCTTAAATATCGTTCACTAATTACCAGTCACCCTGTAGATGCCTCATAGATACATAGTTTACTAATTGACATAGGCACAACATTAAGTAATTTTAAATGAATATTTATCAATCCAAATACATAATTATACGTGGAACCAGAAAGGAATCTTTAAAATCGGACCATAAATATCTCTAGAATAGCATTATTCCTCTAGAATAAGTGAACCTGGAGGCACGGGTGAGTTCCCAGTCAAGACAAGTGAAACTCAGTAACACTATTTTTTTTTAAAGTGGGAAAAATATCCAATGCCCTCTCTTGCCTTGGGCGAGGTAAGAGAAAATGTCAGACACTTACTGACTAAAAACCACCCCGTTCCTACTCCTGTTTTTCGAGTCTTCTTTTACCTTGGGCGAGGCGAAAGAGAGTCAGACTCTTACTGACTTAAAACTCACCCCGTTCCTACTTCTGCTTTTCGAGCCGGAGCTAAGGTAAACGTGCTAGGTAGTCCACAGCTCAGGAATTCTGCTACCTACCTATTATCGCAATTGCTGTCTTTTTTTTTCAATCCTAAAGTCTGATAAGTCTTTATTTAGGTATAGTGTTTGAAAAATTGAGATTTATTACAAACTTTGATTTCAATGGGATCACTTTATACCAGAGCAAGCCATTTAGTCCATCTTGGCAACATTTTACAAGAATATGTTTTTACTGAAATCTATTATTTAGTCGTAACTATAAATTTATCTGGTTCAATAAATATTTGTAGAAACGCTTTAATGATTAGTTCTGCGAAATAAATATGAGAATAGGCAATATATAAAATAAATTGTGTCTGACTGTCCCCTTATTTACTTTTATTTCTGTAGAAGCGAGATTATTGTTTGTTCTGAAACCAATAAAAAACTGTATTCTTTCCTAAATAGAAATTGGACAGCACTCGTATGTCTTTCTAAGTTATTGTTGTAAGTAGATTATTTTATTGATAGCTGTGTAATTTTAGTTTTGTTTTTATTTTAAGTCAAGTGATCGAAAAATCTTTTACAACTGTGCAGTATTTTTTGAAGAAAATTTTAAAAGCCGGTAAACGAGTTGACATATCACCAGATGGTAAGCAAGCACCGTCGCCCATGAACAGTCTAAACACCAGAAGCGTCAAAGTAGTGCGCCAGCTTTTTTGGGGGTTAGGAATTTAAGTTTTGTTGGGGAATCGGGGATTGGAAAGATTATGAAGGGGGGTAATTTGGCCTCCTGTAACCTCAATCACACAACGAAACACAACGCAAGCGTTGTTTCACGTCGTTTATCTGTGAGGCCGTGGCATCACTTTAGTCGAGCCGGCTCATTTTTGCCGAAGCATGGCTCTCTTAGAAACATTCATCGAATGTCCCAAATTACTTTCTAATCTAAATTCATTGACCAGTTTTTCTTGCTCGCCAGTGTAGTATTCTTTCCCGAGAGATTAATATTTCATAGCCGCCAGCATCCATCGTTTTATTCCCTCGACTGCGCCTAATTCCGGCAAGATATTCATTGTAACATCTATCATCGCTTAGGAGTTTTGATTTGATTCATTAGGAAAAGGCTGTGTTTTTTTTGTCAAGTCAAGATTATTAAGCAATGTGTGGTTCGATTACTAGGTCCGATAAAGATATTTTTCAAAAACGTCTCGGTCTGCAACTCGGGCAAAGTATTACAGGGCTTTTCCAAAAAAAGAAAGCAAGCGAAGTGATTTATGCTAAAACCTTATTTATGTGAGACGAGGCTTTGGTCAGCAATGGCCACTATAGCTACTAACTATATGGTTGATGTGTATGTGAGGGGTATGAAAAAGTCAAAGTCAAAGTCAAAATTATTTATTTCAATTAGACCAGGAAGGCACTTTTGAACGTCAAAAATGAAAAAATATATTTATCTATGTATATTTTAAAATGAATCGTTAAATCGATATGTTATGGGGTAAGGTTCTTATGTAAGAAAAAAATAACAACATAGTGCGGGGTTCGCTAGTTATATTAACTAGCTTAAACTCGAGTGGATTACGGACTTTGTGACTAATAAAAGTAGCCTAAGTTACTCCTTAGTACATCAGCTATCTGCCAATAAAAGCCCCATCAAAATCGGTTCAGTCATTTCAGAGATTAACCAGAACAAACAGACAGATAGACAATAATGTAAACAATATTATTTTAGTGTATGTATCGCATGTATATTCATATGCATGTAGTAAAAAACTGTTGTATCAATATTACAAACATACACACCAATTTTACTTATTTTATGAGTCTAGATATAGTTAGAACTAAGTTTTTAATATTCCTAAGTTTACAATAAGTAAAAATTCTATTATCCAACTCAATACAACAACACAAAACGTTTTTCTCATGCCAAATGAGTTCAAATGACTTTGAACCCTCCTAAAGCATTAATTAAAAGTTATTTTGCAATAAAAATTAATAAGTAGTGCTCTCCATTAATTATACTTGACCACATAAATTGAACTTTAACCTAAAACTTTGAAAGTCGTTTTTTCATTGGACTTTTTTTGCTAACTAGTCTTGTTTGGATTTTTTTGTGATTTGGTTGAATAAGATCGGTTGATTAATAGTATAAGTGGTTCGGTCGATAGGTTAGTTCGATGCCCAAGTTGGACAGAGTATTTTAAGTTTTTTTTTTTTTTATAAGCAAATGTAATGCCTATAATTTATATTACAAATGTTATTTTGGTTAAACGTTTTAATAGATGCTGCCATCTCTATTTCAATACTACAAATAAATCTACTTTTAATCTAAACTCATTATTTACAACTTAAATAGACCAAAAAAAAAAGGAATAAATACTAACTTAAAACTAAAATAAAGGCGTTAGGCGTGGTTAGGCGTCGAAGTACTCGTCCGCATCGCTGTCATTGGGGAACGTTCCCAGAAGACTGGCCGCATTGCCACGTTGTATGGCAATGCTTATCTTATCAATAATGTCTATTGATCTCCAAAGAAGTGGTCAGAGTGATGTGTCGTGGATTCGATTATTTATTACCGCACGGAATAACTTCACAAACTGATTATTATGTTATCGGCTTTCTCATGTAACTATTTGACGAGGAACTCGACCAGTTTAGTCAAACAGTTACCTTAGTTAGCCGATAACATAATAATTAATTTAGTATGTCTCACGAAAGTTATAATAAAATTAAACTTCTCAAACTGTTATTTAGCTAGACTATTATATAACTTTCAATTCGAAAGATTGAAGTGAGCTTGATCGTGGTCCATCATGTCATTGGTTGTGAAAATAATCTCCACCAATGACGGGCGAGAATGCAGTCGAGTTCACTTTGAAAGTTCAAATAAACAGTTATAGAAGAGCCTAGCACGACACGGGAGAAAATTATACCCAACTTCTTTATGTCCTCAAATTGAATTACTTATCCGGGGTACGAAATTTCTTCACTATTGTAATCTTCAAACACAACACTACCTCCCATTAAAGCCGTGGCAGATAATTTTAGAATACCTTTATATACTACAAACCTAGGTTATAAACCATCTAGGTGCACTATCAAAGGACCTATATATCATATCTTCAGACCTCTGTCAGGCCCTAATGGATCTTCAAGCCATTTAAGTCGAGAACAGGTAAACAGATGTCTTGGTTGTAATAGAAATAATGGGTGTCCCAAAATTAACGCAAGATTTGAATTTGCCGCCATTTGTGCAGTGAAGTGTTGGCAACCCTGAAAAAAAAGCAATTTGACAGCTAACAGTATAGGGTTATTAAAAATGGAGCGTTACACGATAGAACAACGTGTCTTCATTATTAAAGAATATTTCAAAGACATTTCCAGGTCGTGTACTCTCTCGTTTCGGTGATCAAAATTGGCCTCCTAGATCGAGTGATTTAACACCATTAGACTTCTTTTTATGGGGTTATTTGAAATCACAAGTCTATGTCAACAAGCCCACAACCACCCGTGCATTAAAGGAGGAGATTTAGATCTGCATCAACGAAATTCAGCTACATTTATGCAGAATGGTCATGGAAAATTTCAACAAAAGAGTGCGCATGTACATGCAAAGCCGTGGAGGCCATTTGTCCGATGTGTTATTCCATACATAACCCTATCCTATGTACTTTACGAGTCAATAAAAATATAACTATCAAAAGACTAAAAACGGCGTTTTCTATTTAATTCAAATCTTGCGTTAATTTTGGGACACCCTATATATTGTTTAGGGATGTGAGATTTTGGAAATGTTTGTCAAGTAAGCTAATGGTAGATTTTGAATCTAATTTTGAGTATGCGATGTATCGATAGTAGGGAAGCTATCCATAGCACGCATCTATAACACGTTAGTATCCATAACACTCATCTTTCCATATAAAAAACAAAGCTTAGCTAAGTCCTTTCCAATCAGTGCTAAGCTATGTGTACCAATGAACCGATTGGTGAAAGTTAAATGCCTCACCGAAAACCGACGTGAAACAACGCTTGCGTTGTGTCATTGGAGGTCCGATTCCCACCTTCCTAATCTTCCCAATCCCCCAACAACCCTTGAATTCCTAACCCCCAAAATGCCGGCAACGCACTTGTGACGCCTCTGGTGTTTCAAGTGTCCATGGGCGGCGGTGATTGCTTACCATCAGGTGATACGTCTGCTCGTTTACGGCGTGTCCTATAAAAAAAAAACGCATTCGCAGCAACGCATAGCACATCTCTGCTAGAAAAACATCCTTAATCTTTGTTTAACATTTAAAAACACCGGAAAATATATTATCAGATGGTTTTATTTAACCACGCCCTCTGTAATCCGCCAACCCTACCATGTGACGTGTTTGTCGTCTTATCTCTGGAGATTTATGGTCATATTCTGTTTAGATGCGAGGTTAGGTTACGTCTGTGCAATATTTATAGTACAGGGTTTAGGATGTCTAAGTTAAAGCACCATTCCTGTGTAAGGGATTATTTATTAAGTCTACCTTGAGAGTTTGTGTAAACGTTGTCTAGTCATTAGACGATTTCTAATTAGTAGACTATGTGGAGGGTCGGAGGTTCAAGACGTCCGCTTCTCATGCATGAGGACGAGCATTCAAAACCTATCGAAATACTTATGTGATTTTTTCCGAGTTATATGTATTTTCTAAGATTATTTAGACACCACTGATAAATAGTGAAGGAAAACACGAAAAAACCTGGGCTTATAATATCTAATTATAAGTTTGAAATCGCCAATTCACAGTGACGTGATCATAGAGGTTAAATACCTCCCCGATCCGGAGCTGCGAACAATGTAACAGGTTACCGGTGTTCCGGCTCAAAGCAGGAGAAGGAACGGGGAGATTTTTAGTCAGTAAGAGTCCGACACTCCCTCTCACCTCACCCAAAATGGGAGAAGCCATTGGATGAATTTCACCCTTCAAAAAAAAGAGGTAACATATCATTTATAAGTAAATACTATTACAAAAACAATGCCATTTCTTCTCCACAAACCACAAGAGAATCTACGACATTCTATTCATAAGACACTGACATGCAAACAAAATGAAATATTACCACAAACGGTAGTTGCAAGTAATAAAAATAGACCTTTCATTTCTAGAAGCTCTTATCACGAGGTACTAAGGTTCTGTATCGTATGAATATGTAAGAGTATGAAGAGAATTGGAATGATGTGGTTATTGTTACTCGGCGTATGTGCGATTAATGACTTCACTAGGGTGGAGGGCCATGGAATAAGCGAGTTGATTTAGGCTTTAAGAATTTGATTACTTAGTCTAAAATTAGAAGAGTTATGCTTAGGCATGAATAGGCTGGCTAAGAGATATCACAGCCTCACAGAAAACCGTAACCGAACAGAAAACAAAAAAGCGTAAAACAACCATACGGGTGTCAATGGGCGCCACTGTTTTCTTACCACCAGGTGAAAAGCCCCCTCGTTTGCTTCCATTACTCCTTAAAAATGTTTTACGGTATTTGAATTATGAATTCTTCTTAAGCTTCCTATGTAAATAAAATTGATAAGACGAGTCTAGTGTCATACACACCAGAGCTGCGGACTACCTAGTGGGTATACAGGGTTCTGACTCGAAAACTAGGTGTAGGAACGGGGAGGATTTTAGTCGGTAAGAGTTTGACATTCCCTCTCGCCTCACCTAAGGCGAGAGAAGTCCTTGGAAGATTTTCTCCCTTAAAAAAAGAGTTACACACATACACTGTATACCAATTTTATAAATACTGATACTGAAAATCCAATAATCATAATGTGCACGACTCAGGAATTGAACCAAAAATATTAAAAGAGCATTAATAAATTAGCTTTTTCGAGTTAAACATAAATTAAAAGATCAAGAATATAACTCACTTTAATTGCTGAATCATTAATTTTCCTAAAGCCAATTATTTTCACTCAATCGCAGATTTAGATGGCCCACCTTAAGAAAATCCTTATAATATTTTATTACTACCGTTTCAATTTAAGCCTTATTCCTTTTTAATAAAGTTGTAAATCTAATAATTAAGAGTGCTTCGTTAAGATGATTGAAAGCGATTTTGTTTTTCAAAGGAGTTTATTGAAGGGCCGTTGGTCCGAACTTTGCCGATTATCTCCGAACACACACGAAGTGAGTATAATCGCAGAATTGATGGTCATAGTCTATAGGTATGTCACGTCACTTCATTACAGAGACAGTAACTAATATTGCTTTAGGTGATTAAAGCCATGGATACACTAGAGGACAAATGTCCCACTACATGTGTCGGCGACACAGCTTTACTAGAGGACTGACCGACAGACAGACATTTTTAATATTAATCCATTTGCTTTGACGTTCAAAAGGGCGTTTCTGGTCTATTTAAAATCAATAATTTTGACTTTGACTTCAACATGTCAAGCCAATTTTCGCCTGACATAAATGGCGACAATGCACGAGTTATGCCCATTGATTCTAAGAGCCATCAGACCACAACAGAAGGGGTCCAGTAGGGGTGATGCCGAACCGATTCCCTAGCTGATACCTGGGGTTCCGAGTCGAAAAGCAGGAGTAAGAACTGGGTGTTTTTTAGTCAGTCAGAGTCTGAGACTCCTTCTTGCCTCACCCAAGGCGCGAGATATGTATTCATATATAGATACAAATCTGTGTACTCCTCTTTAAATTTACATTCATAAAGTCATATATTATAAGCTACTTTCCATACCAAAACTAAACAGAATATCGATAAAGCAAGAAAATAATATATTTTCAAAGAATTTATCCTTGAATAATACATGGACTAGTCAAAGACATAAAAATTGGATCTCCCAACGTTAAAGGTAGGTTAGACCTCTTGGGACCCTCTAGGGACCTCAGAAAACTACACTTTGTTAATAAAATGCCTGTATATCGTACTAAAATATTTCCTAGAAATGTAGAAAGGGGTATAAAAATTCTTGTCTTTTTTTAGGTTACATCTAAATACCCTGGTTGGTTGTGCGATCAAGTGCGATTACTGAGCATGGGGTCTCTGGTTCGATTACTCTTAGTATGAGTTTGGTTTACGTATAACGAAAACGAAACGAGAGTGCATTCTGCGCTCTGTTTAGTATTGCCATTGGTACAGTTCGAGAAAATGGAAAACTTTTCATTAAAATATAGCATGAATACTAATCTTGTGCCCAGTGGACCTAGGACCTATTTTTCTCCCTAAAAAGCTAGACGCCTTTTGAAGGTTTCTTCTACCGCAGTAAAAAAAGGTCTTAGCACGTAATACATAATTTAAATATAAAATTGTTAAAAAAGAGGTTACTTTGAAATATTATAAAATTACATAAAAAAGAGAGGGTTACTTTAAAAAAAATCAAGATTCTTCTAAGTAAACACTTCAAACACTGCCTACGCCATTATAAGATGTGGATTTATGCCTCCCACGCATATCCTTACCGTTTTAAACCGTGGGTAGTCATCACATTGAACGAAATGATAGCTATCATGATTACAATGTTTTTAAATTGAATATTTTACAGTGGACTATGTATTTAGGTATTTTCAAAATAGCTAGTTGTTTTTTATGTTTTATTAAGACACTGGCGACCCGCCCCCACTTCGCAAGGGGGCAATGGTGAAATATTATGCATGTATTATAAAATATAAAACTTCCTCTTAAATCACTCTATCTATTTAAAACCGCATCAAAATCCGTGGCGTAGTTTTAAAGATTTAGCAAACAAAGGGAAATAGGGTCAGAAAAGGCGATTTTGTTTTATACTATGTAGTGAAGATCGTGATTGTATTTATCTATACTTTTATATTATAAAGTTTAAGAGTTTGTTTCTTTGTTTCCACGCAGCGCGTTCTTCAGAACTAAGTATTGCTTCGAAATACATAATTATTTTTGTGTTGGATAGTCCATTTTTATAGGATGGCTATATGCTATATAACATCACGCTGCCATCAATAGGAGCTGAACAGCGGGTGAAACTGCGCTAGAGGAGCTGTTTCATATGCAGACTCGGAACAAATATGTTCCTTGTTGTGAATTGTTAGAGGAATAGATGACATGTCACATTACAAAGCAGCTTGTCGCCCATGCGGGTCTATTAGCGATGAGCAAAGGCAGCTCGCCGTCCGACCAGCACCTGACCCGTGCGTACAGCGCATCGCGTTCCGCGCGCGCCAAAAGATCGGGCGGGAAAGGAACGGGGTGGTTTTTAGTCAGTAAGAGTCTGATACTCCCTCTTGCCTCGCAAGAGAAGTCATTGGATGGTTTTCCCCTCTTAAAAAAAAGCATGTCGCCCAGCCAAAATGCCATCCTTGAAATGGAGTTTTAAATTACCTAAGTAAGACAAAAGATTTCCCTTTTTTAAAAAGCACGGAACCATTTAACTGTGACTTTACGGACCCCAAACAGCTTTTACACAATTTCACAACTGAAAAAAAAAAATTTTTTTCGCTTATTGAAAAACTTCAGCCGAATAACGAAATTTGTAAGCGAACGAAAATTCCTGTAAAATTCCTCAGGGGGACTATAATTTTATATTTTCCAAAATATAATACATAATATGATTTTGCGCGAAAGTTTTTCGACTTTTAAGAAACTTTTAACTTTTTCAATCTCGACTGTTATTTATCTTTCTAAAGGATCAGATTTATTTTGGACTTTGATGCATGCCTTTAGTTGTGAACCATAAACATTTTAATGCTATATTGTACCTCTATATGTAATTATTGTAAGATCTTATCACCATAACGCCTTTATCACTGGCGGTAATTACAAGAAATGTATTGATTGATACGATAATATTCAATGCCTAAATATATAATTGCCGTTGACGTAATACTATAGTGGAGATATTTTCAAAAACGTGAGTAATCATCATATCGGCCACAAGACGTTCACTGCTGAATATAGGCCACGCCCCAATGACTTCTAGATTGGAAGCGACCGGCATCCAGCTGCCTCTACTCGGTCAGACCAGGTTTGAGTAGTAATCTCCACACTTGTACAATGTGGGTTGGCGATTTCATATTTATAATTATACACACCTTTTGTCAGTGGTGTCTAACAATCTTAGAAGGTACATATTTTTTTTTTTATTTTAAATAAAACGTTGCCCCATATTTTAATTTTCTCCTGTGTCATGGGTGCGTTTACAAACATAGAATTTCACGTGCACATGACATCCAGACCAGAAACAATAGTTTGTGGATCACGCAAAGAGTTTCTCCTTGCGAGACCCTGCGAACCCGCTACACGTTGCACGGCAGCCAGTTGGTACTTTTAGGTAGGTTTTGAACCCAAAATATCGCATTCTCATGCATCAGAAGCAGGCGCATTAAACCTGCACAACTACATTGTGACAAATTATTTATATCTCTATAAATAACTAAATAAATCATCTGATTTGTAGAGTACATACACTGACAGTCTCTAGCATGGCTAGAAACTAGTCTATTATATTAAATCTAATAATATTTAAATGAAATCACCCAATAATCAGCAAACGGTACCGTCCATTAATTATTAGGTATACTTATTTAAACAACTGATAGGCCTAACTGTATACATAAGAGCCTCTTATCAAAATTCACGATACATGTAATGCAAAAGTAAATAGTTAAACAAAATTACTTAGATAACGTAACTAACACGTACGAAATGACATTGAATTTATTTCTTGGGGAACTCCCGACCGTAACGATGGAACCCAATAGCTGGTTAACATGCGATACTTCTTTGTATCGATTCTTTATGGTAGTCGTAAAATAATTACACTTTAAAGGTAAAAGTTTGTTGGTTTGGTATGTTTCTTCGTCAATCACGCTGAAACTACTGAACGGATTTTGATAAAATTCAGTATACAGACAGGATATAAGCTGACTTGGGTGATAGGATACTTTTTATCCCGCGGAAACGCAGGTGAATACGCTGGCAGAAGCTAGTAAAGTATAAGTATGTGAGAGTCATGCTTTGGCACGAATTGCCGTCTCGAAAGGAATGATACCATGGTCTTATAGAAAACCTTACATGAAACTACGCTTCTTTTTTTGAGAGAGGAAAATCATCTAATGACTTCTCGCTGTGAGCGAGGCGATAGGGAGTGTCAGACTCTTACTGACTAAAAATCATCCCGTTCCTATTTCTGCTTTTCGAGCCGGAGCCCCAGTAAACCCGCTAGGTAGTCCGCAGCTCCGGGTCAGGCATCAGCCGTACTGGGCCCCATCCGTGGTGGTCTGATAGCACTTCGGGAAGCGTACGGAGCACGACGTGCCGTATGCACGTGGTAAAACATCCCTAGGGTTATGTTTTGCTCTGTGAGTAAGGGCTCGAAAAAGGCCGGGAATGCACTTGTAACACCTTTGATGTTGCGGGTGATTCGGGTGATAGTTTGCCTACTTAGATTAAATAAAAAAAAGGTGTGAAAAGGTTTGAAATTGTATACATAATAAATACTTTAAGAAAGAAACTTAAAACATTTATTTTACTTATAATAAAAGTATGTATTAAAATGACAAATTACACAAGTTTTTTTTTAAGTTTTAACTACTAAGACTTGTCACGTAATAATTTAAAAGAAATTGTGACAGAACGCTTAATAATAGGTATTGTTTCAAAGTTAAATACAATGTTAGCAACTATTAAAGTATCATTTACAAAACATGCATTTTTCAAAGAAAATTTACTTTAATATAAAACTAAGTTTTCACTGTTTACTTTGCTCGTGAATTTATATTTATTCTAATAGGATAGATGACTAATTTTTGTTTTAATGTCCGTCTTGTAGATTATTTTAAAATATTAGACACGTATTTTATATTTGCTTACGAAAACTAATACTTTCGAAGATATATCGATTTTAAATATCGTGAGACGTCATTTCTAGGCACATTTTGATATACGTAGAAATATCGTTTTTGCTCCCACTTTTAAACTTTGAATCGTTTTATCTAAGTATTGTTTTCATATATGGTAAAAAAAATGCGTTTAAAAACCGACTTCAATAAACCAAAAACCAAAATGTGAGCATTAAGTAAGGAAGACGTGTGGTAACGTGGGCACCAGGCAGACTTCCCACTAGGTGTACCGACGACATCGTCAGATTCGCGGGGAGCCGGTGGAGGTGGCTTGTCGTTCTACGTGGAGGACTAAGGGGGAGGCTTGTTCAGCAGTCGATGTTTCACGGCTGGAAAAATGAAAAAATTGAAAGGAGGATGATGAACATTCTCTCACTCTGGTCGGTCCTTCATGTCTGAAGATCGTGGTCATGGTGGGTGATTCTGGCGCGCACGAATTGTCTCCATCGGCTTCTGTCTGATCCTATGCTAACGACGCTATAAAATTTGTTGCTTTCGTGGTCTTGAGCTGGTCAGACCATCTTGTCGGCGAGCGGCCTCTGGATCTTTTGCCCTCCGTGTTTCCAACAATGACCAATTTCTCGAGGCTGTCGTCCTCGCGTCTCATTATGTGGCCAAAGTAGCTCAGCACACGCTGATAGCACGTTGCCGAGAGACGTTCCTTAATTTTAAGCTGTGAAAGGATTGACACATTATTTTGTGCATTTGGCAGTCCACGGAATTCTCAGCATGATGAGCATTAAGTTATATTATTTTATATGAGTGCTTGCTATGCTCTGAGTTTATATGACTTATATTATGTACTTAGATAAGAGGTCGATCGTATAAATATAATAAGTAGTATGTATATAAGTATTAATTGAATAATTGATTTTAATATCTAAATAATGATTGCTATCATAAACGATATTATGATCGTAAAAGTGTTTAATACTGATTTGATTTATCAAAACACATCTTGATAATTTTTAATCACATGCAAATGATAATAATTTGGAAAGAACCTTGTCACTATCACTTATGCACATTTCAAAAAACTCGATAGCAGCTGTCACAATAAATAAAACTAGTGGTCGCCTAGTGGTCGAAATTCGACCATATACGATTTAATTTACAATACCACTTAACATACGTTCAAGGATAATTTTTATTTAACGAATTGCTATTAGTTTTGTAAAATTCAAATGAATATATTCCGGCGCATCATGAACAGGAAAACTCTATTCATATGAGACGTGAGAATATCATCGCAATGTCAGTCGATTTTGACGTTTTGTCAAATACGATCAGATACTATGCATGGTAGTGTGTGTAATGTTTTATTTATTGATTGAATGTACTTTATAAGCATTATTTTTGAAAAATATTAGCGTTCTGCACTTCGTCTACACATAAACTATAAGTGTACCTTATGCTCCTACTTCCGCGCAATTTTCGTAAAAAGGGGTCCAAAGTTTTTGCCTCGCGTATTAATATATAGATTTGTCGTTTTTTTATATACTTAACTAACAAACCCGTAGAACTCCGTTTTTTGACCTCGTGTCTTGATTTTTTCCTGAATTTTCTTTGCTATAAACCTCACGGAGCCCGAGACCTTTCCAACGAATGCAAATTGCATGCATTTTGGAATTATAGCGTCAGGAAGAAAAACTCGACTTATTTTTACTATAGATAGGATGGCATTTGGCCACCAGCTCGCCTGGTGGTAAGCGATGATGTGGCCGACGATGGAGCACGCTTACCTATGAGCAACCTGTTCACTCGGGACTTGACTACACCCAAGTTGTATTTAGAATGGAAATAGAATCGCATTCCTTGGCGGTGGCAGATTTACCGGGGCTCCGGCTCGAAAAGCAGGAGTAGGAACGGGATGGTTTTTAGTCAGTAAAAGTCTGACACGCCTCGCCCAAGGCGGGAGCAGCAACTGGATGATTTTGCCCTCTTAAAAAAAAAACAAAAAGTTCTCAGCGGTCCGCACAAGAAAATTCGAGCGAAAACGCTTCTTCAAAAATCGAATCATCAAATAAAGAAACGAGGAAAAAATTCAACGTCTTTAACCGCCAATATTAATTCCGGGATACGAAAGCAAAAACCTCACTCCTACCACCTGGGTGACCTCAAGAAATACGCGTCAGCTTCCGTAAAGATAACATTTGGAAACGTTAGCAAAAATGTGACTGACTTTCATTGTTAGAATGGTGTGAAAACACGAGGAAAATACCATTATCATCAAATTTTAAGACCAAGTCTATCAGTCAGATAAGATAGACTCGGGTTCGATTCCCGGGTCAGGCGAAGTATTGCTGGGCTTTTGGGAAAATTTCTCAGTAGTAGCACCGAGTCTCCCCCAATTACATGGGACTTACAACATAACTAGAAATTAACAGGTTTGTAGAAATTGTTGTCATAACTTAAAATGCGAATGATTCTGTGTATGTTTGTTACGCAATCACATCAAAATAGCTGAAGGGATCGGGACGAAATTTGGAACAGGGGCGTGAATAACACATAGGTTACTTGTTATTAGCACCCTTATTAGCAGCACCCTTAGTATGAGTTACAAAAAGACAACTCTTTCGGCACTCAGATTAACTGCCTCGAATAAACCAATTCTCTCGTTTCGATTACTTTAAACGTAAAGCAAATTCATACTTAGTATAATTATATTATTTGTAAATGAAAACTAAAACTGCATTGTTAGCTCAATTAGTCAACCATTACTCATCGATTAGTAATCAATTTCTTTTAATTGTTTTTTTTTGTTTTCTACTCCTATCGGACAGCTCATTTCGATGTGTGTACAATTCATTGTTCGCAACCTTTGAATAAAAAAAATACAGTAAAGATGTCTATGACTTTGAAACCGACCGAACCGACGTGAAACAACTCTTTTGTTGTGTTTCGTTGTGTGAGTGAGGTTACCGAAGGCTCAATTTCCCCAATCTTCCCCTCCCCAATCTTTCCAATCCCCGATTCCCCAATAACACTTAAATTCCTAACCCTCAAAAGGCTGGCAACGCACTTGTAACGCCCCAGGTGTTTCGGGTTTCCATGTGCAGCGGCAAATGTTTACCATCAGTCGATACGTCTGCGCGTTTACCGGCTCATACCATAAAAAAATCTTCTCGAAAAATACCGCACAGTTGTCCCCTTCCCAATCCCGGATTCCCCAACAAAACTGAAATTTCTAACCCCCAAAAGGCCGGTGGCATGGGCGGCGGCGTTGGGGGCAGTTTGGTCAGCAGTGGCCACTTATAGGGTGTTGATGTGTGATGTGATACCGACCTTCAACCTGCCTGCCAAGCGTGAAAATTACGCTTTTTTTGAGGGGATAAAATCATCCAATGACTTCTCCCGCCTTGGGCGAGGCAGGAGGGAGTGTCAGACTCTTACTGACTAAAAACCACCCCGTTCCTATTCCTGCTTTTCGAACCGGAGCCCCGGTAAACCCCCTAGGTAATCCGCAAACCTAAATGTGGCGATGATCTAACTTTCATGTCTTTATCTTTATTTATCTGAGAATAGTTAAGGTGACATTGTTTCAGGCTTGTGAAAGAATGTCAATGTATCACCAAGATAACAATTTTAAATCACCTAGATATTGTTAACTGTAGAGTCTACACATTGAAATTGATTGACTGATTCAGTATTTTGTAAATTATCTACGAATAGTGGCTTAGCTCGCATTAAGAAGTATTATTATTAATGGAATTTATAAAATCCTTCGCGGATGCCTACGTCATAGTAGCTTTATGCATGCAAAATCTTAGCCCGAAAGATTTAAAATTGACAAAGTTTAATACAAACTTCCATCTCCTATTTTATCCCCTTAGGGATAGAATTGATCAAAATCCTTTCTTAGCGGATGCCTACGTCATAACATCTACCTGCATGCCAAATTTCAGCCCGACCCGTCGAATGGTTTGGGCTTTACGTTGATAGATCACTAAGTCAGTCAGTCATCTTTGAGTTTTATATATTTGTAAGATAGGTAAATAAAATTATTAAATAAGGTCGCAGGGAGCCGCTGGATGCAGGTCGCTTCCAACCGGCCTATCTGGAAGTCATTAGAGGCAGCAGATATGTTCAGCTGTGTAGGACATCTAGAGTCTGTGGCTTGTGGCTGATATGATGATGATAATCTGATGATTGGAAAGTTAGGTATTTAAAACAAATTATTATAGCTGCTATAACATTGTTTCAAAAACCTAACTTTATATTATTATGCTATAATATAGCATATCAAACAAATATTTTAATAAACAAATTCCAGTTCGACATTCCAAAAATAGAAATGTAATTAAAATTTAAAAAACTGAAACATCGCTTGGAATTCGGAACGAACGAATCGGAACAAAACAAATTGTTTAATGTAGTAGGAGTAGGTACGTAATTTAAAATTAGAATTAAGCCTTATCGATTATATTTTTCTAATGTCAATTTAGATTAAATACATATTTTAATGGCCAGATTTTATCTTTGCTGATTAACTGGCAGATAATGATTTCATAGAATGTTTCGAGTTTCAAATATTTTATTTTTTAGTTAATTGCAATCCAGAATCTGGTTATAACTGGCTTTTCCACCAGAAATGTGCTACGTAGCTATGCTATGAAAATGTAATAGCTAAGCTGTGAAACTATGTGACCGTTTCGACTGATACCAAGGTATGTAGGTGATGCGAGGCACATACGCAGCTCAAGTATGCGATATACCGATAGTAGGTAATACCATCTATAGCGCAATGGAACATGCATCTATCCATATAAAAACGTAGCTTAGCTGAGTTCATTTCCACCAATGCTAAGCTTTGTGCACCAATAAATATGATTGATGGAAGCCAAACGCATCCACATCCACGGCACGTGGCATAGCACATTTCTGGCGGAAAATGCAGCCTAATAATCCTGTTTACGTTAGGATGCAACAAAATTACAGAATTAGGTATTCAACAAAAGTTTGAAAACGTGACAAAATTTTGAGCCAGTTCTAAATAGACCAGGTCGTTTGAGGTCACTAGGTAAATAGAACAATATTTTTTCAACCCAACGAAAAAGTATTAGACGTACAAAATATGTTTTTTCACGAAATATTAATTTAATCCACCGGCTACCTACAAACAAATAAATTGTTAGGATATCATAATAAATCACTTGAGTTGTCGTGAGCAAAAATAGTGTTTTCGGACGAAGGAAAATGAAAATAACGTGATATTTCGTTCCAAGGAAAGTTAGCCAATGATTGTCCGTCAATATTATTAATAGTTTTTATCAATACAAACTGATTCTTTGTTCATTATTTTATACTTTTATCTGTAAGTCTCGTAAAGATTAGAAAGAAATGTTTAGTCATATATTTTCAATTGCATTCTTAGTCGGTAGATGTTTTGATGTTTTTTTTTACAGATTATTACAACTCGTTGGTCAGAAAGCCTCAAGTTTAAGGGTGATTTTCCTTCGGGCCTGAAAATCAGGAGTAGGAATGGGGTAGTTTTTAGTCAGTAAGAGTCTGATACTCCCTCTCGCCGCACCCAAGGTGGGAGAAGTCATTGGATGATTTTCCCCCCTCAAAAAGAAAACAAAAAAAGAGCCTGGCAGCATTGCCACATGGTATGGCATTGTTTTGTTGTATGAGTAATTAGATATATTAAAATCATCCACACATTTTCTCATTCTCTAATTACAGCTCCATTCTAAGTTAACAAAAGACCAAACTAATAGTTTACTTCTTCATTCGTGCCGATTGATGAGTATTCATTAGAAGCAGACTAAAGAGGTCTTTAAACTAATTGGACTAACTCATTTACTATGTCTAGAAATAGAAACGAGACACAGAGCAAGTAAACCTACCCATTTCTGCCAAAATTCGATTTTCAACTTTATTGTTTTTGGTATAAGTTCGAAAGTTAAATGTGATAATTGGCAGATTGGTGTAGGTTGAGATGCTGGTCACTACCATTCGATTAATTGTTAAGATAACAAACGAACATTTACTAAAATGGGAGAAAAATAAACTTGTTTGTGTATTTTTGGAAGCGTGATGATGAGGTCGAAAACAAAATTCGTGGAAAATATTAATTTAGTTAAATGGTATGCCAATGAAATATTATTTCATTTGTGTTCTATGAAAATGGTTTTTAGTAGGAATCGATTAAATGAGTCTATTTATCTAGCTATCTAGAAAATCTATCTAAATATCTATCTGAATTATCAGTTATTTTAAAGTTTAAAATAGATAATTGTAGTCGTAATTTCGCGGAAACATGGGTACGAACTATATCACTTCGTCAACGTGTGGGCAGAGCTATGCTAAGTGTGGGAGAGCCATGCTAAGATAATTCAGCACGAATGGACCGGCTCAACCGGAGTGGTACTACGGCCTCACAGAAAACCGACGTGAAACAATGCTTGCGTTGTGTGAGTGAGTGTTTACCGGAGGCCCAATTACCCAATCTTCCCATTCTTCGATCCCCAACAACCCTTGAATTTCTAACCCCCAAAAGGTCGGCAACGTACTTGCGTTCACTCGACCATTGAAGCAAATTTTCAATAATACGCATTTGATTTTGAGGTCAACCAAAGTTTGTTTGTGTAGTTTGCCGCAGCAAATACGAGTTATTATACTAAAAAACTTTGCAAATGCCCTTGGGTTTAGCAATGGGGCCATTCTTTACTTTAAGATTTGTGATATTAAAAAGCGTATAAATGATTATCTATTCTTATAAAGTAATGGTTTTAAGGGGTTGCGGGCTAAAAAAGAAAGTGATGCACGACTTTTTCGTAGTCAAATTAGGGCACATAACAATTTTTTACTATCTATCTTGAAAATTTCTGAATGTTCCATACAAACTTTCACTCCCTATTATATTTATAGGAAAGTAGGATATTAAAAAGATGCATAAAGTAGTCTATGGCTGTCTTCAGCCCTTCAACAAACTTCACACAAAAAAATCATGTCTTAAACTCGCTCCGTCGCGACGTGAAGTAGGGCCAAATAAACAGACAATAAAAAAATATAATATCAATAAAGTATAGATGGTCACATACTACAAAAATAAATATACCTACCGTCCCCAAAATCGACAGTGCTGCCACTTATTCTGTGCTATATTAGAAAAATCTAAAAATAATGTGTCTAGCGAGACCATTCAGGGAATATCAATGAACAAGTTTCGAAATAGAAGTGGTATCGCCCAGCAGCTGTGACGGTGGACCTGAATACTTAAATGGGTCAGTCTATTTGAGGGTATAAGAGGTAGGGTGACTAGGAATTTGGAAGGTCTTGCTACTTGAATGCAAAATTAAAAATTTGGAAGGTCAAACATTAAATGAAAATTATACCTAAGATGCCTATTAATATGACGTCACGCTTGTATTAATGGCGGAAAAATTATCCAATGACTTTTCTAGTCTTGGGCGAGGCGAGAGGGAGTGCCAGACTCTTACTGACTGAAAACCACTCCGTTCCTTCTCCTGCTCTTTGAGCTAGAGGCCTGGTAAACCCGCTAGGCACCTCCGGATTATAATTATATTGTCACTTTCGTGAGATATACAAAATTAATTATTAAGTTATAGCCTTACTCACGTAACGTTTTGACGAGGAAAACGACGCGGCGATTTTCGTGTTGCTACTGTACAGCTTCTTACTGCGCGACAATCGCCGCGTAGTGTGTCGCGGAATGCTGCTCATGAATATGAGCCTCTAGCATGGCTTGAAACTAGTCGAGTTCCTCGTCAAAACGTTACGTGAGTAAGCCGATAACATAATAGTTAGCTCCGGAGTAGTTCAGAGTTCCGGACGTCAATCCTTTTAGGCTTTAAAAGGGATAGGTAGAGGTTATCAGCATTATTATCATAATCTGCTAAGACTCCAATCTTGAATAAAGGCTTTTAGGCTGAAAAAAGCACATATTCAAAGTAAGTACCAAGTTATGAGTCCTATATAACTGAGGGAGAGCCTAATGCCACATATTATGTCATATACTTTCGCGAGAATTTTCGTAAAACTGAAAGAACTTTTGTAAAGTTCCCAGGAATTAAGATCACTCGATCAAGAAAACTATAATTATATGAGTTGTATAAGTTTATTAGTTTTTATTGAAGTCACTGCACACCCACGACTGCACGATTGACACGGTGGCTGCACAACCGGCTGCCGTGCGAGGAGTAGCGGGTTCGATTCCCGCACGAAGCTACTCTTTGTGTGATCCACACATTGTTGTTTTGGGTGTAGGTGTTATGTGTAGGTGAAATTGTATGTTTGTAAACTCACCTACGACACTAGAGAAAATCCTAGTGTGGAGCAACGGTTTTTTAAAGAAAAGGTTTTTGCGAGAACTATAGTCACCCTGTTTGAAAACTAACAAAATATTTAAAAGGTCATCCGATCCAATACTGCACTATTGTTAACTTAGATTTATGTTTCGTGGTATTTGTTAATATTGACTAGATATCTGTGAATACATATATTTTGATGCTAAATAGAAACTTTTATACATTTTCATTTGACTCTTTAAAATATTCAGATGAATTTTATTCTTTTTTTAAATTTGTTTATACTTCATTTTATAACAATATAGATGAACGGTTTTACACCAAATCATCTACATGTTTTTTTAAATGACAATGCTGTAGCTATCTTAAAAATCATAAGTAACTAAAATTAGGTACAAAAATAAGATCAGACATAATTATAATACAATTAAATAATCAAATCTAACAATAAATCACTAGGATTTTCTCTTCTATCTCACATATGACACCCAGACCCTATACAACAATTTTTGGACCATACAAAGAGTTGCTATTTGTCGACCCGCTATACGTTGTGTGGCAGCCGGTTGTCCAGCCACCGCGCCAACTATGCAGTCATGTGAAGCAACCAAGGCAAAAGTCATCATCATCATCAGCCTATAGCAGTCCACTGCTGGACATAGGCCTCCCCAATTGTTCGCCACTTTGCTCTATCACTAGCGACTCGCATCCAGCTCCTGCCAGCCATCCTGCGCAGATCGTCACTCCACCTCGCCTGGGGGCGTCCTACACTACGTTTACCGAGACGCGGTCTCCACTCCAGGACTCGCTTACCCCAACGGTTGTCGGTCCTGCGGCTAATATGGCCGGCCCACTGCCACTTCAGCTTGCTGATCCGGTGGGCTATGTCGATCACCTTGGTACTCTGCCGAATCACTTCGTTTCGAATGCGATTTCGGAGAGAGACACCGAGCATAGCCCTTTCCATAGCCCGCTGAGCGACTTTGAGTTTGTGGACCAGTCTAGCCGTAAGTGTCCACGTTTCGGCACCGTATGTCATTACGGGTAGGACGCACTGGTTAAAGACTTTCGTCTTTAGGCACTGTGGGATTGACGATGAGAAGACTCGACGGAGTTTTCCGAAAGCTGCCCAACCCAACTGAATTCTCCTATTCACCTCATCCTCAAAGTTGTTTCTACCTAACTGCAACGTTTGCCCGAGGTAGACATATTTCTGAACAACTTCGAGGACGGCTCCGTGGATCGCAATCGGTTCCGGTAGAACATGTTCATTGAACATGACCTTGGTTTTGTCCAAGTTCATCCGTAGGCCGATGCGTGCAGAGGAGTCAGCCAGGTCGTTCAGCATCCCTTGTAGGTCCTGCAGCGTTTCTGCCATTATGACGATATCATCTGCGAATCGCAAGTGAGAGATGTGTTCGCCACAGGCAAAAGTACATGATTCGAATGGAAAATAAAGACTTTGAATTAGACAAAGATTTATTTAATTTTTAAATCTCTCACATTTCGCAAAATCCGTAAATCAAGACTAGTCTTAAAGGCTTGCTCTTTTACTTAGCTAGTCATAAAATATAAAACCAAGCATTTCAAAAGAATAAACGTAGCAAAGTCCATTCTTCTGTAACAAAACTAAAACCTTTTTAAACATTTAAATAGAATTGCAAAGGCAAGCGCAGTGTACTTAGTTAGTTAATAAAAATGTAGTTTTCAAGCGAATCTCGACCTTAAAGTTTTAAGTTACTTATTTACTTTGGGTGCTAAGTTCCTAAGTTGCTGTGTAGCTTTGAAAAAGGTTTTTTCCTTTTTTGGTTTTATATACAGAGTGTTAATTTAATTCTTAGTGGAAGACTATTAATTGGGTCTCAGCGTATGTATTGTAGGTTCCGTGAAGTAGAATATGGTATTGGTTACCACGACTACTGTTTTTGTGGGTATATTAAGAGGAAGAATGAAGAACTATACATTTTTGACCGACACAGACAAGGATTGAAAAAAGAATGTTACGATGGTTTGGACATGTAGAAAGGATGAATGAAAGCAGATTTACGAAAGAAATATACAAGGCGGATATGAATGGGGCCGTCGGTAGAGGGCGCCGTAGACGGACATATAGCGACCAGATTAGCGATATATTAAAGAAAGGCCAAATTAAAAGTACCTTTAACTGACGAGTATGCGTGAAAAGACTGATGACTGTTGATGAAGCGAAAGAGGTATGTAAGAGTCGTAGCCATTGGCGTTCCATTGTCTCTGCCTTCCCCCATGGGAGGCAAACGTGAGCTTATAATTATGTGTATGTACCAAGCAGTCCTTTAAATTATAATCTTTCCTCCGCCTGCCAAGGATGGTGATTATGATAAATCTTCATGCAGAAGACATCATAAGACCAGTATTGGATTGATAAGAGTTGTCGATGTTATTATCATGGTTTACTCAATCCGTTCAGCAGTTTTAGCGTACAATTATAACAAACAGGCACTTGAATTTATAATATGTATTACTTATGTTTTAGCTTCGTGTCTCTACAGATAAATTCTACATCTGTATCTATAAATATTAATACCAATCCAAATGAACACATTAATATACAACACATAATAAAACATAATGAAAAGTCAATGTTTCTTTCGCCAATATTATAACAATAGGGCCCACAAATATCTTCTATTATATTTCCATCACGTAGGGGTCAAAATTCTACCCTTTACCCTAAGGTCAATGACCTGACATGTCACCGAACTTAATGTTGACATGTTACTTTGATATAATACATGATTTGCTTATATAAGGCGTTTTCGCGAATAATTTCTTTGATGAAAGCTTTATGTATGAGAATGTGGGATTATGAAGAATGACATTATTCTTTCTTGAAATGTATTAGCTAGTTTTTCTTAAGGTATTATACCTATATTTGTATTGTACAGAGACTCAGACGTAAGTAACATAGTGTCTGCGTAGCGATTTGCGATTGCGATTACCGCTTCTCCGGTTTGAAAAGTAGGAGTAGGAACGGGGTGGTTTTTAGTCAATAAAACTCTGACACTCCCTATCGCCTCGCCCAAGGCGAGATAAGGAATAGGATGATTTCCCCCTCCTTAAAAAAAAAGATTACCGCGGCTCCGGCTCGAAAAACAGGAGTAGTTTTAGGTTAGTAAGAGCCTGACACTCCCTCCCGCCGGCGAGACAGGTCATTGGATGATAATCCCCTCATAAAAAAAAAATATAAGAAAAGCTGTATAAAACTTGCACAAAATAATTTCCACGTGACGATACTACGCTATCAAAACTCCACATTCACTGCGGAACTTCTAAATGGATTATTCTTACCAAGTACCCAGTGTTGCGACAGTCGAGCAAAGTTAAATGTCAACTCGGTACAAAGTTATTCCTTGGTTAAACCGTGCTTCAAACATGGGAACTTTGGAAGGAGATTACAAAAACTCTTTTGTATAAGTGAAATCCATGGTTTGGGTTAGATATCTTGTTTTTTTTTAAACGACTTGATAAAACAAGGAGTTTCTTTGATTTATCTGGTATATTTGAGCGCGACTATCTCGCATTTGGCTGAACCGATTTTGATGTGGTTTTCAGCGTAGTATATTTCAAACTTAGGAAAAGATTTTAGGAATATTCCCCGAGTAAATAAATTAAGGCGGAAAAGAAAATTAAAGGCGGTCCCATTTCGCTCCTTCCTCGCACAGATTCTTTGCGGCGGCGCATCTTTATAGCACATCTTACTCACACAGCTACATAGCTTAGTATCAGTAGAAATGGTCACATAGTTTCACAGTTTAGCTATTACATCTTCGTAGCACATCTCTGGGGAAAACGCCTTTAATCCCACCCAATCAATACTAATTCCCACTTCAAGCCTGTAATTTTATTCTAGAATAATTAATTCAAACCACCACTTGGGTTTTCTTGTGATAACTAATGACAAGAATGTTCGTTCCTTTGAATTTTAATGAGGAAATTCTGAATGGATAAATTGTCATTCTGCTTTATATTAAATGACGTCAGTAAGTTAGTGATGGGTATTGTTTCGATAGTTTGCTGTCGATAGTTTTGTTAACTTTTTATTTTGTGTAAGTATTTACTGGCAGCGCCTTCTCGTGTTTCCGTGGACTAAAAAAGCAGTAGTCTATGTGTAAAGCCTCGTCCCCACTAGGAACATTTCTCGAGCGACATGTGTCCTTTATTCCACATCATATCCCCAACACTCATAATCTATCGCTGTTCCAAATTTCATCTTAATCGAATTAGGAATTTTCGAGAATTCGATAAATATTTTTTTTTACGACAAATCTCCAATAATAGCTTCGCTCGATCTAGGAATCAAACACAGAACATCTTACTCAACAATAGCAATTTAATAATTACGCACGCTTAAATAACAAATATTACATTTCATACTGTTTATTCACAGTTTAATTTCGTAATATTACTATTTCTATCGATACTTTAGTTCCTTAATGACGTCGCTTCCCTAATATATTATGAATAAGTTCACACGTCATATTAACTACATAATGAAGTGTAAACAGACTTCAACTGGAGTGTTGTTATTTACTTGTTTGTCTTCCTTGAAGTTTGAAGTCCCTGTGTTAGTACAAAGATCTGTAAACATAACATAACATCATGTCTTTGGTCCCAGTGGGTTATACAGAGGTGCATGCTATGTTTAATGTAACATGTGTTTACCAGTTACTAAATAAATCACACATATTAGTAACTTATTTTAAATTAGCTTCTGTCAGTGGCTTTGTCCGCGTTCCTGTGGTATAAAAAATATACTATCACCTAAGTAAGATCATACTCTGTCTGTATATCTTTCATCAAAATCAGTAGTTTCAGTGTGATTGACGGACAAATATCTAAACATGTTTATAATATATGCTTGTACTTATATAGTTTAATATTAAATATGTTAAGGTGGTGTTTGGCCACCATCTCGCCTGGTGGTAAACGATAGAGCACTCCTACCTATGAGAAACCTGTTCACCCAGGAAGATACTGGCAAGGAATTCCACTCCAGGAATGAAACGTGCTCGTCGTGTGACTAACTGCTTTCTTTGTGTAATACATAAATATTAGAATAAGTTTAATATTAGACTCTGTGCTCCAACCAAAATCTTTCAAACTACGAGGTTTTATTTACACCCAGGCCTCTAAGTTTCTTTATAAAAAAAATCTGTAGTTAGGTACTAAATCTACATGTCTTTAAAACTTTAAAATTTGAAAGCAAGAAACTCACACAAAAAATTGTAACCACACCGCACATCTTAATATCTACAATAAAACAAAAACAGCCTCTTTATTTATATTTATTATTTTCCCCTGGACCCTCGTGCGAAGTCACGCGCTATTAGGCAATCAAATAAATACGAATCCCCTTACTAAACTGCTCCTAGCATATTGACATCTGTAACTGACATTGAAAAGGGATATTTTGCCATAAAATAATACGAAAAGGACAAAATAATTCTTCCGTCACGTCTTTGTCATCCTTTTGAAAATGGTTCAAGGGTAAATCCAAGTCATATAGGGTGATATAACTATTTTTTGTTTATTGTGATAGTTTTCATGGCATTTTTTAGGGGGTAAGTTATCTAATGACTTCTCCCGCCTCGGACATGGCCAGAGAAAGTGTTAGACTCGTACTGACTAAAACAACCCCGTACCTACTCCTGTTCATCGAGCCGGTGCCTCTCAAGTCACTCGTCAAAGAGGGGACTTAATGCTGCAATGACGAATTGCGAATGCAAGTTTTCATGTATTGTTAATAACACTTTTACACGTTAATATTTCAAACATGAGGCCGGCATTTCCTATCCGACTACTCTGAGAAGATATGCCGAAACAAACTCAGAGGTCATAGTCTCTTGTCTGATTTATTTAAAGATTATTTTAACAAAATCAGATAATGCTATAATATTTTAGTCTGAAGTGTGTGAAATGTGTATTCTTTTCTGCCGTTACATTTTAGATTAATAGATATTATTTATTAGTGGTATTATTCTATGTACATTCAAAAATACTAAATCTTTTATACTAAAACAACACATTCACAACCTTTTTAAATATAAATTCACATCAAAACAGATTACATTTGGAAATGTAATGAATATTATTCACGTGATGTGTCAAGGGACTGTCAGATTATGCTCAAGAGCCCTAATCTCTTAAGAATAAGCTCCCACGCACTCAGAAATGTGAACATCAAAATATGAGGTATTATTTATAAGAAAATTGATATGTCACAAGCATTCGGCGTAGTTGGGAACATTGAAGACACCAAACAAGGATTAGAAAAGTTTTGCGTTTACAACAGGGTTGGCAAATGTGTCGTATGAAAAAAAATATAATGTGGGAGAGCCAAGTCGTGCCAAAGCACAAAACTGTGGAATAAGCTATCATCACTGTTTTGAGTCGATAAACCTTTAAAAAAGCGAATCGTACTTTATTACACTTTTTTACACTTTTAAAGCAGTTCTTTAGATACCCACGCGAGAAATTGTTCTTAATTATTTTACTCGTTAAACCAAAAATAAAAATCCAAAGCCTCAATGAGGGTGCTTTTCTACCAGAGCTGTGCCATGTAGCTATGCTACGAAGATGTTTTGGCTAAACTGTGAAACTATGTGACCGTTTTCACTGATACTAAGCTATGTAGCATGCATCTTTAGCACTCATCCGTAGCACGCATCGAAAGCACGCATCTTTCCATATAAAAAACATAGCTTAACTGAATCTGTTTCCACCAATGATAAGCTATGTGTACCAATGAATTATGATAGGTAGAAGCCGCATCCACAGCAATATAGCATAGCACATCTCTGGTGGAAAAGCACACTGAAGCAGGAGTAAGTACTAAGAACATTGATTAAAAATATTCACATTTTTCTTAATTTCTTTTCCTTTGAACAACGTATTTAGTTCAAATATGTCTGAAGTATGAGACGTAGGGTCAAGAGTTAAATAAGTGCTGAAATTATGTTATACCTTTGAATCGGTTTTAATTTGATACATAATGAGTCCTTGGTCCACTTCTAATAAATTAATGGTGGTCCAGTGGTCATTAAGAGTTAGTATTAAAGTTTAATTCTTGGCCTCCAATTAATTATATGACTTAAACAACGAAACACAACGCAAGCGTTGTTTCACGTCGGTTTTCTGTGAGGCCGTGGTATCACTTCGGTCGAGTCGGCTCTTTCGTACCGAAGCATGGCTCTCCCACTCTTAAAAAGAAGAATAGAAAGTATTTAGATTCTCACACATAATTCTTTGTCCACAAAGAAAAACAAAATACGCGACTATATGTTTGAAAATAATAATAAAAAAAAATTTGGTGTGCGTACCAACCCTAGCCACTCGCAATCGCTCTACGCAATGTACATACAAAATACTTTGCGTAGCGTCTGTTTAACATAAATACATTTTGGGAACAAAGTTTTGTCGCCGACTGTACCAAGAGTGTGGTGAATGAATGACTATGTGTAGTACAGTCGAGCTCATTATCTTGTTATTTATTCGTTCATTAGTGCTTGTAGGAATTGTTTAAAGTTTGTAGATTTTTATTTTGTTAAGTCTTTGAATGTTAATAGAAATCTGTTGAAGGCACCACCACGGCGTTCAAAGTGGTCATTTTAGCGCATTTTGGTGCATGTACTTTTAATATTTGTAAATAAGTTGAAATAATATATGAAAGGTAATTTTAATCGTTTTCCCTAAATTATATTTTTTTATAATATTATACTTCACATAACAATTAAATTAAAAACATAATTGTCATAAAAGAGACATTTAAATGTTCAAGTTTAAGAATACCATTTTGTTGAAATATTGTACAAAAGTTTTTTTGATATTATTTATGATCCTTGGACTACGGCGTAGCAGCCGTAGCTTTGGCTACGAATTTTGCTGCGTAGCTAACTATGGCTACTGTTACGTATGCTTAGTTGTTCCAGTTCTATTGTGGATAATAATATGCATTTATGAGTAAGTAAACACACAACACAAAAGGCATTTCTATATAGTTTAAGGCAACGTTGATTTTAACAATAACTCAAATCCTATAGGTACTGATTGCTAAGCAAACATAATAATCTTCTCACACGAAGAATATGAGCATTAAAAAGGCCAATAGGCAATTTTGAAACTTAAAATAATAAATTATAATCTTCAGTGAATACGATACGGTACGGTACTACATAATCGTAGAAAATACGAATAGCTCGGTAAAACATTTTTTTCAAACGTTGCCCTACACTGGGATTTTCTACTGTGTTGTGGGTGCGTTTACAAACATACGAGTTCACATACACGTGATATAACAATTTACGAAACACACACAGAGTAGTTCCGCACGGGAATCAAATCCGCTACAAGTTGCGCGGCAGCCGGTCACCCAGCCACCGCACCAATCGTGCAGTCAAACATTTAACATTGGTACTGTGTCGGTTTTCGATACCTTCATTTTAAGCCTCTGCGCCAGTACGATATAATCAAAATCCAAGTTCAATAATAAATTCTAACAATAGCCTATAATAATATACTCGCTGAAAAAATCACGCCGCACATTTGGAAAAATTCCATTGTTCTGTATAATTTCCATAAAAAAATTTCGCGTACATTGCGGTCTGCGGTTTGACGTTAATATATTTTGACAAATGGTCGCTTTCCCGTCATAATGAAACTGTCTGTTTGTGTGGGGGTAAATCAGTGGAGCCGTGGTTCATTTATGGACTAGTAAAATAAAGTTAACGGATTAATACAGTACGTTTTTTTTTCAGGGGGGAAAATCATCCAAAGACTTCTCTCGCCAGGGCAAGGCGAGAGGGAGTGTCAGACTCTTACTGACTAAAAACTACCCTGTTCCTACTCCTGCTTGTCGAGCTGGAGCCCTAGTAAACCCTCTAGATAGTCCGCAGCTCCGGTAATACAGTACGCTTAGGCTTAACTTATGATATGAAGATGTCTATCGCAACATCACATTAACAGCATATAAGTGGCCACTGTTGATCAAAGGCCTCTTTCCACACGGAATGGTTTGAGCATTAATCACCACGCTAATGCGGGGTAGCGATTAAAAACTTATAAATAGAAATTATAAGCTTGTATTCACGATAGTTTCCTTCACCGTTTGTCAGTCGTGTCTAAATAAACTAAGAAAGTACATACAACTCAGAAAAGTCACGTTGCTACTTGCTGTTGGTAAGTTTCGAACCCGCACCTTCGTGCATAAGAAGCTTAGCTAAGTCTTAAACCTCCTTCGTGTTTTAAGTTAGTTTAAAACATTAGATGAATAACTCACATTAATACGTTTAATATGTCATCATCATCATATCAGCCATAAAACGTCAACTGAATATAAGCCTCCCCGAATAAACCTTCTCCTCCTCTTTGTATACATACTACCTAAAAATTAAACTCGAAATCTTATGCTCTATCTTCACCCAATATCCTTTTACAAAGCAAACACAACAAACTTATTTTCATTTTTAATTTAGCGATTTTCAGTTTACTTTAGATATTATTTGTTTAACTGTAGAAAAGTTCGTGTCCTTGTCAAAGACAGAGAACGAATTTATAACCTGAAAGAGAGGTGGGGGGGGACAGCGAGACAGAAATAGAAACCACGTTGTATTACACGTGGGCGCGGAGTCACGTTTAAATACATATCTATATATATACCAATATACACGGTGTAACAAAAAGGGGGTATACATATCAAGTGCACGGTTTCTAGATAACATAACAAACGATACGGGAAGGGTTTTTTAAACTCATATTTTCATGGAACGAAGTTATGAATTTTTACAATACATAAAATTCCAGAAATCGAACATCAAAATTAGGTAGATACAGGTACTAGGCGATCAGATTTACAGAAGAAATGTTTCGTAATTAGCGAGTGACCCCTGTAGTGTTGTGGCAAAAATCAAGAACCATGCGACACCAAGTATTTGGTAGCAATTTTTTTTAAACGTATTTTTTTATTAAAACTTTGGGTAGAGATTCTGTTCAACTTGTATTCTTCAGTGCTTCTTGATGTATATGGGTATTTTGTTACACGCTGTATGTATAGGTATACCAATATAAAAAGCTGAAGAGTTTGTTTGTTTGAACACCTTAATCTTTGGAACTACTCGTGCGTGAAAAAGTATTTTTGTGTTGGACAGTCCATTCATCGAGGAAGGGAATTGATCAAAACAACCCGGGACTTTTCAAGGTCAGAGTAAATAGTTGCTTACTAAGTCTGTGTGCTCCATCTTCGGCCACATCTTCGCTTCGCCGTCCTGGCAGTAAGCGGGTTGGTGGCCAAACGCAGACTATCATCAACATCAATTATCAACGTTAAAAAAAGGTTACCGGCGTGCAAAGCAGGTGACGCTGCGCTGGAGTAGCTAGTTATGTTATATAGGAGGTTTAAGTGTGAAAGAAGGTGTCACAAAAACTCAGTAGCTTGCAGTAGCTCAAATAAATATGTACAACTAACTAACTAACTTCTGTCAGCAACTTCACCCGCATTCTTCAGTGAGCAAAGATAATGTTACTCACTTCTCTTCGCTTAGCTTGATTAATTCAAAGCCAAATACGAAACAAAACCAGTGTTTACCTGTAAAAATTACCGACTGCCTACTTACATACACTTCCATAGATTAGTTTTCAGACTTTTCGACAGTGGGTACTAGTAACTACGTATCTACCATCTAAGAAAATTAGATAGATAAGGTAAACCTTAGGTTGATTGTACCAAAAACCTATAAAAAGCTCTCAAATAACCGTTAGCCTTCTTAATTAACATATCAGTACAATAAGTCTTGCTATCGTTCTAAATGAAAAAAAAAAACACATACAGATTAAGCCGAGGTCCTTTTTTTAGTCAGTTAATAAACTAACTAACAGACCCTCTATTTCACAACTTTCTGAATAATTCAGTTTGAATTTAAGCGGAGAAGCCACAAGCAATCAATAGTTCACTGAATTTTAAATGTTTCAGGTCAAACAGTTATTTTCAGGCCCTCTAAAGCCCAATACGACAATAGCTTAGATCTTCGTGAGTTAAAATAAAGTTTTCAGTACTGTATTTTAAGCTGAAACTTTTGTTTAATTAAAGTTTCCTTTAATTATTCTTTGCATGGATACGATACGTGAGATGAGTATTAAGAAATTGTTATTTTCTTAGTAAGAAGTTATTTTAAATCTCAAACGTTTTCACCAAAATATAAGTACCATGTAAGTAAGTAAGTAGGTGCGGGAGAGCCATGCTTCGGCACGAATGGGCTCGTTCGGAATATGAAAAAAAGGGTTTCACACTGTGCTTACATTGCACTTGAAACACCAGAGGTGTTATAAGCCGTTACCGGCCTTTTGGGGGTTTGGAATTTAAGGGTTGTTGGGGAATCGGGGATTGGGAAGGGAGAAATTGGGCCTCAAGTAACCTCACTCACACAACGCAAGCGTTGTTTCACGTTTTCTGTGAGGCCGTGGTATCACTCCGGTCGAGCCGGCCCATTCGTGCCGAACCATGGCTCTCCCACACATAAAACAGTCTGTTCACACATTTCTGGTATTCTGTCCATAGTCAGTGCCGATTGCTCATTTCTGCTCGCCTATACTGGTCTATCCCATAAAGAAATCAAATGAGAAAATCAACTTCCTCCTTTAAGGAAAAAGACGGTAATAATATAATTTAATGTTACGCGAATGTGGAAAATGACTGAAAATATTTCAGGCTATATAATGAAAAAATATTTCAAGACAGACTCGAAGGGAATTTTTGATAAATGATTCGTTTCACGCCATGAAGCGAAGAGTTTCTCCATTTTGACAGTTATTATTATAAATGAAAACGAATGAATGTACGTGGATTTTTTTTAATTTTCTAAATATTTACATTTGAAACTGTTTTGTTAATGTTTAACTATTTGACTGACAATACAGGGTGTTAAATTGTGAGTAATACATTTTTGCAAACCCATTCAGTTTTATTACCCATAGAAGAAGGAATTTTGCCCTACATTAGATTTTATACTCTGATATAGGATTTTTGATTGAAAGAATACCGGCAAGGAATATTATCTTCCTCCGTGGAGTGTCGTTAAAGAAGAACACATTTGTCTCTCTTTCGGTGGATGTAGTAAAGACCTATTATTATATTGCGAGAAAATGATCGTCTTTTAGCGAGTTCTCTGTACTTTCTATGATTATTTAGACGATAGTGTCAAACGGTGAATGGCAACATTGTGAGGAAACCTAGTGCCTTTGGTAGATTTCGAACCCGCACTCTCATGCATGAGAAGCAGGCGTCTTAAACCTCCGAGCCACCACGACATTACAACATCGTCTAAAAATACAAAAAAACAAAGCTCAAAATACCTTCAATCGACGCTCTTGACCTTGAACAAGAAGCCGTATCCTATCCCCATCCCGATCAAAGATGAGGAGGTTTTTTCAAGAGGGAACTTGAGTGGACCCTCTCAAGAGGCTCCAGTATGAATCAAATATAATATCACGCCTCCATACCTTCCTCTTCAAAACTGACCGTCTTCCACTCAAGTCTGAGGGTCCCGATTATGATATCGAGTTACTGAGTATCCATTTTGAGGTTTCCTTGCAGAAAATAACCTTTTGTTCTGGTGGGTAATTCGAAGGTATTTGTGTAGGGGTTATTGGCGTCCGTTTCATGATGTAGTGTCAGTTTTGGATTTTAAGTATTAACCCTTCGTATGTTTGGAACGTGCATCCACATGAGACAAAATGTGTTTTCTACTGTTGTCTTATATGCGGCATACAAGAGATTGAGATGTTAAATGTGCTTTTCCACCAGATATCTGCTATGCTACGTTGTTGTGGATGCATTTTTTTAATATTTTTTTATGGTATAAGCCGGTAAACGAGCAAACGGATAACCTGATGGTAAGCAATCGCCGCCGCCCATGGAAACCCGAAACATAAGAAGCATTACAAGTGTGTTGCGTTTCAGAGGTTAGGAATTTAACGGTTGTTGGGGAATCGGGGATTGGGTAGAGTTGGAATTGGGTATCCGGTAACCTCACTCACACAACGAAAGCATTGTTTCACGTCGATTTTCTGTGAGGCCGTGTTCCTCACTCCGGTAGCGCCGGCCCATTCGTGCTGAAGCATGTCTCTTCCACACTTAAAAATAAAAAAAATACTTGGAGTATTTAAAAAAATAATAATGTACAGTTTTGGCTACCGTATTATTTTATTATATTGTATAGATTAAATATAATCGCTTAATCTACAGTTAATCTAGCATTCCTATTATAAAATATCCAGTAAATCCTATATACATGTTCAAGCTAATGATAACCGATGATGTCATGCAACAGCGAGTAACATAATCAGCGTAATGAGTAACATCAACGTGTCAGCAACAAAACCAGGACATGATACCAATACGTAACTTGATTGATGATGTTATTTGCGATAATGATTCATTGATTAGGTATTTGCAGTCTATAGTTTATTTACTCGAAACTATACCTTGGAATGAGCACCTAGCTTCGCTGACTGACGGACAATTCGATTTGTGGACCACACAAGGAGTTTTTTCGTGCGGGTAGCTTACCCGCTACTCGGTGCACGGCAGTCAATTTTCCAGCCACTGCGCCATCCGTGCAGTCAAACATTATCATATTATGTAGAGTAAACTGTCGTCTTGTCACAAAAAGAAGTCAATAAAAAAAATTATACAGGCCTTTTAGGTGATCCTTAGCTGCGGACTACCAAACGGGGTCACCGGGGCTCGGACTCAAAAAGCATAGAAACAAGGTGGTTTTTAGTCAGTAAGAGTCTGACACTCCTTCTCGCCTCGCCCAAGCCAGGAGAAGTAATTGGATGATTCCCAGCCCCCCACAAATAAGACCACCACCTTTAAGCATATTATATTCTGACAATACATTTTTCCGTTTACAATACCCTCCCATACTACAAATATATCCTCATCCTCATTACCAACCAATAACAAATCCTGTACTAAGCAAACACACCCAAAATCTACCTTCGAATAATAGCAAACGGCTACGTGATGTGAATCCCAAACGCAGGTACAATATACAACAAATTCCCAATATATGGGGAAAACATTGAAAACAAAAAAAAGCCTTCGATGCCCAATAATAAAGTTGGCAACGCCGAAATGCTGACAATTCTATGTGGCAGCGTACCGTACGAAAAACGGCTTTGATTTGATATATTACGCGGCGGAAAAAAGCTTTCCGACTCGACTTAGCGAGATCAAAAAGAGTGAATGAATGATTCGTTCATTATTGCATGTCTTTTTGGTTTTGTCTGCATTGCTCATTATTCCATTTTGATGACGGTTTCACTTTACGATTTGGTGATTTTTAACACCATTATATACATACATTTTATGGATTTGTCACCTCTCGAGGTTAGATGATTAAGGAACAAAAATCATTGGAATATTATTGATGGAAGCCAAACGCATCTACTGCAAGGTAGCTTAGCACATCTCTGGTCGAAAATCACCCATACGTTGTGGTTTTGTACGGGCGAACCGAACCGCGGCCATAAAAATAATTTTAAGATATGAATGGAAAAGAAAACAATATCATTATATTTATCAATTTACCAGCTTTATTAGTGGTATTTAGTTGCCTTTGAATGCGGCCATATTTTATTTGATTTTCCTTTCTATCCTTTAATTAAGTGAAGTCCCTTTGTTTTCTGTATATATGGAGTTTCGACGAAGATAATACTGTCTGTCTGTATTCCCTAAAGATGTTATTATTGTGTCCTTTATAAGATTATTTTATTAACTTCATATATCGCATCTATGTTTAATGTTAGAGGATTATGTGACTAGTATATGTTTGGATAAGAGTCAAAATAAATAATGAAGTCCGTTATTAAATCTATAACGTTAGTAAATTTAAATGTCCACATATTTCAAAACTCTGGATGCAATATTAGACTCTGATATTTATTGTAAAATTTGCCTTGAACCAAGAATCAAGCCTAAGGGTAAATTTCCACCAGAGATGTGCTATGTAGCTATGCTACGAAGATGTAATAGCTAAACTGTAAAACTATGTGACCGTTTCCACCGATAATAATCTATGGAGCAGATTGTGCGAATAACATGTGCTATGAAGATGAGCTGCTGCAAAGTAGCTGTGCAAGGAATACGCGCAGCTCGAGTATGTCATGTATCGATACTAGGGAAGCCAGACATCATCATAGCACGCATACATAGCACGTATACATAGCGCATATCCATAGCACGCATTCATAGCACACATCTATTCATAAAAAGAAAATAGCTTAACTGTGTCTGTTTCCACCAGTGCTAAGCTACATATGTGTATCAATGAATATGATTGGTGGAAGCCCAAAGTGTTAGTGGCAATGTACATAGCACATCTCTGGTGCAAAAGATAATTAATTATTATAAACACCGATTCTTAGGACTCCCCAAAAACAACTAAATTAATTTAAAAACGTCCAAATTACTAGTAAACTAAACTACAACAAAATTACCCACATCATTTTAATATTAGCTTCCTAAGTTAACCGGACATACTTCTAAACATACCACCATAGGGATAATCACAGTTAGGAGCCTCATTTTCGATCCCTTACCCACATTAATCCGGAACCCCTAATGACTCCCATGGGGTCTGTATAGCATTCCTTATCTTTCGAGGAAACCGCAAAAATCTGTTATTGATGGCATAATAAGCCATCCTGTCATATAAAAGCTTTGAAAGTATCTGCCACGGCTTTAATGGGAGGTAGTGTTGTGTTTGAAGATTACAATAGTGAATGTAAATTATTGAATATGTGTTATTTTATTTTTCATAAAAACATATACGTGTGAGTTTGTTTTGAATGAGCTATCTCTTTTAATCCCTCTGTCGCTTTGTCAATGAAAAAAATTGATAGCAATTATCAACAATCAAATAATTTGATTTACTAATTCTGATATCTACAAGTAAATAAAAAAATTAAAGATAAGTCAACGAAAATATAGTGTTTTTATGTTTATAATATGTTTGCTTTATGCAACATGCAACAAATCCTTAGTAGAAATCTCTATGTCTACACTCTTAAGAATGTAGCGTATTTCCGCGAAATACCAACAGTTTCTACCAAAAAGGCAACGCAACGTCACGCCTTTTATCCCATAAGGGGTAGGCAGATGTGCACATTACGACACGTAATGCCGCTATACAATGTACACCCACTTTTTCACCATTTGTGTCATAAGTCCCATGTAATTCTACCAAAAAGGCTTTACAATTAACATCAATCAAACTACTTTTCCTCCACGAAAAACACGCTCACTGCTTCAGGAATTTCGACTTAATCTACAAACAAATATATGGGAGAGAAGTGCGAAAATACAATAAACGTATATCAAAACCAACTGTATGTATGTACATAAATCGCGCAAAACTCGAAAATTGCTGGCAAAATTAAAATAGAAGAATTGTTTTTTATTTAAAAATGGTGTCTGTATTTTGCTTTGAATCCGGATTCGGATTGTATTTTGTAGAACATTCACATATACGTATTGTATTTTATGCTGTATGTGGCGGTTGGAAGCGCGGTCTAGTGCTTTTAGTATATTACTTTAGTCTGAAATATTATATTGTATTGCTATTCAATTTCCAAATCGTTTCGAATTTGTGTGGTGTAAAACTGGCTTCATATTGCACTGTAAATCACGGCGCGGACAGGTATAATGTTTCGCATTTTTTGTTAACTAGCTGCGTTATATATAATTATATAATATTATAGTCGGATTTTAAACAGAATTTTTGTTTTGAGAGAGCTCCAACTTTGAGGAAAAGGTGGTGAACAGTTTTTTTAACGTTATCTAATACTTGAGTATTCTCCTGTGACGTGGATGCGTTAAAAGAGTTGCTCCGTGCGGGAATTGAACACGCTATACGTTGTGCGACAGCCGGTTGTGCAGCCAGCACACCAACCGATTCAGTTTTTCTTGAACCAGATTTTTCTCATTTATATTGTACACTCTCTGGCTCTGGCACTCCTTCCTTTGTATTTTAGATCAAATCATTAGGTAATAATAAACATTAACATCCATTAAGATTAAGCGTTAATTTTTTCACACAGAAATGACAGATAGACAACTAAACAAACAAAGTTATATGTTATATGCTCTTATCACGCAAACACAATGCATGTATCGCATCGCGTGCCTAACTCTGAACATTCCCAAAAACATATATGTTATAAATCGTTTCTACGAAACTTTTGTCATAACAAAAGTTTTAACAAATATAATTTTGCATTTATTTGCAAAATATTTTACAATATTTAGGATAACGTCTGTCATAGTTGTTGCAAAAAATGTAATCTCTAATCAAACCAAAGTTTTTGTTTATCTCTGCAAATGTAAAATTGATTAAAATGTCGAATTAAAATTTATTCAAACTTATAACCATTACCAGCGGCTTCGCCCGCGTACTTGTAGCATAAAATAATATCCTATCACCCAAGTCAGCTCATACCCTGTCCGTATACCAAATTTTATCAAAATCGATTCAGTAGTTTCAATGTGATAGACGGACAAATATTGAAACAAAGAAACCTTGACCTTTATAAGTTTAATATTGTAAACAGCGTTTTCTGAGAATATTGAATAAAACCCATAGTCTCAAGAAAGTTCCAGCTATTGGCAGTTTAGCTCACTCCAAGCGGGCTATGTTTAACCCTGTATTCTCAATATTTAAAGCTACAAATACCTATCTACAGAAAGAAAGTATCAACTCGACGAAACTCGCTTACGACGTGGTTCGATATGAAGAACACTTCACACCGATTTAGATACCAACAACAGTGTTCCTTTTGTAACTGCGTGAGTAGAACCAATCTTTATCATTATTCTTTATTTATTTCCAATACTTGTTATATTTTATATATATGTGAACTATGTATTTATAAAAAAAAACTTTTAAAAATATAAAAAGCAGTAACCCACCAGTAACGGGAGAAATCCAAACTACCAGCAGTCAGGGCTCAAAAGAATGAAATTTTTAGGCAATACGAGCCGTGCCCAGCAGTACTGCTTTCTTATCATTATTATTTAACAGTTTTATTTAACTTGACTTGTTTGTTTGCTTGGGTCAAAGTAATCGGTATTTTACTAATTTACTGTCACCAAGATTAAGAAGGTTGTCAAATATCAGATCTGATATCTAATCTAATCTTGATGACCGTAACCGTTTAATATAAAAACATATTGTTAGGTATAACTTGTTTCTTATATCGGTCATTCAAGACAAATATGTTATCAGTCTTATTCATTATTATTTTAAGTGTAAATGCCAGATGTGGAACTTTGTGATTCTTGTGCGGCTGCCATTCATTTAATAGTAATTATAATTGCAGTTCAACTTTTTCCTGGAGCTGCGGTCTGCCTAGTGGGTTACCGGGGCTCCGGTTCGAAAAACAGGAGTACAACCGGAGTGGTTTTTAGTCAATAAGAGTCGGACAACTGCTTCTCGCACCGCCAATGGCAAAAAAAGTCATCGAATGATTTCCCCCTTAAATAAGCCCTTAAAAAGACCTTGAAACCAAAATAATAGAAGACACTCATTTTACACGCGTAATTCTCAAAAGCAAGACCCTTATTACATAAAAATAACAGTAATGTGGAATATTGAACGCTAGACTGTCTGCGCCCTTATCAAAACCAGCCTAAAATGATATAACATTACTCTTCTACTTCAAATTGTACCCTCAAAACTTAAATCCACATTAGATCCATACAAATTGATTCAGAAACTAGTATTATTCAACGTTGAGACATAAATTTAAAACTTGAGCCATTCCGAATAAGGACGGTGAAGTAAAACAATAAAATTAAAGTTTCTCTCTCCATATTTATTGTGATATCGAAATGAACGATTTTAAAGTTTTATGTCTGTTTCAGATATTTTGGATGAATTTTATGAATTTTTGATACTACAGTTATCTTCTTTAAAATCGTATTCAGTGTATAGTCGTGTTAGTATAAAACAATAGAGATTTTCTACTAGTTTGGATTAAGAAACTCGTGATGCCATTAAATAATAAACTACATGATATATGTACACTATACATAACCTCACGCCTGTCTCCCATGTTAGTAGACATAGACTATGGAACCTTAATTGTTTCTTTCGTTTCTCTCTCTTAAAAAAAAACGTTGCCCCACACTAGGATTTTCTCCTGTGTCGTGGGTGCGTTTATAAAAATACAAGTTTACATGCACATGACACCCAAACCCGAAACAACAATTTGTGGATCACACAAAGAGTCGCTCCGTGCGGGAATCGAACCCGCTACCCGTTGCGCGGCAGCCAGTTGCCCAGCCACCGCATCAACCGTGCAGTCATATGAATTGCTACGATTCTTACATATGTACCTCTTTTACTACATGACATGGAAAATTAACTAGGTAAATAACTCATACAAGTACCGTATAAGTACTATATACTATTAAATAAATAAATAGCTAAAATATCCATTAAGTTAAATTGGTGACAATAGGAACAAACCTACTGGATTCACTCGCGACCTTCCGAAGAGTAGTACCATGCAGGGAACGTGATAACCCTGGATTTTTCCATTTTAAAGTCTACCTATATAGTTAAATAATATACCTAAGTATGTAAACACAGCTGTGTGGCAACGGCTGATTAGAATATGTTTCACCAACTTTACTCTTCTTGCGCGGGTGCTAAGAGTTGATTAAGAAGAGAAGAGAAGAGATGACACATTCAACAGAGCAGAGGTCAGGCTTCAGCGCTCTCTGATGAACCAGAACTTCTTCAGACCCCCCTGACAAGCATTGACATTTGGCAAACCTTCTTATATAGATGGGGCCCATAGGATAGGCAGTGGGTTGTCAAGGACTTTTGATGATTATGATTTCATGATTGATGATGATTTTGACTGCACGGGTGCAGCGGCATCTGCAACTACTGCACCGGCAACTGACTGTCGCGCAGCGTGAGTTCCATTCTGTCACGGAGCAACTCTTTGAACGAATCATTGTTTCAAATAAATATGAGTGTCATGTATTTTTGAACTTGTATGTTTGTAAACGCACCCACGACACGAAGAGAAAACCCTTGTGTGGGGCAACGTCAAAAAAAGACGAATCTACCTAATATACTTCTATTTTTAACACACTCTAATACTGAATACCTAATACAATATTGTATTAACATCCAATATTACTCCTAAGCTCAATATTTGCTGTGTTAATATTAGTTTACAAGCAATAATGTACATTAGTACTGCGTCATTGGTTCGCATAATTATTTATAAACATAACGTATGTTTGTTATTGTCTCGAGTGGTAAAGTGCTGCTGCTGAACGGGAGTATTGAACTTCGAATCGGATGTAAATCCCATGACGTGTTAGACAAACTGGAAAGGGGAAGCAGAGGTGAACATAACATAATAACTACATTAAATATAATAGGCATTTAAGTCTATTACTACAAGCCAAGCACAGTTCCTCTCTCCGGTTACCATTAGTGCCGGTTCTCCAACCAGAACCAGACCCGTGCGTACAGCGTCACGTTCTACGCGTGCTTTCAAAAGCTAGACTACTGCGGATGAGACCCGGGAGGGCTGATGCCTGATCCAGAGCTGCGGACTACCTAACGAGAACACTGGGGTTCTGACTCAAAGCAGGACGAGGAACGGGGTGGTTTTTAATCAGTTGGAGTCTGTCACTAATTCTTACCTCACCCAAGACAGGAGAAGCCTTTGGGTGCTTTTACTTCCTCAAAAAAGGGTTCTTGGCATTACTGAGAAATTAACAAATCGAAAAAACACGATTAACACTGCTCGATCCCAGTTTCCTTACCTGATTACTCACTTTTTAAAAAATATCCAAAGCAATATCCACGAAACAAACAAACATCTAATATCTTTAAAACAGACAATAATCCAAAGATATCATTCACAAACATAACGAAAATAGAATCGATTCTGATCAATAAATGCCTTAAAAATATCTTAAGCAACTTATTTTTTTATAAATCCCGTGTTTATAGAGATTGTACACATATTTCAGCACGTGTATACGCCTCCGTTTTGTTAGGAAACAAACAAAACTGACCTTTAACGGTAATATAAAAAGGTCAAACTACTTTCACATTTTTGGGTGTCAAAATATGTTGATAAACGTATCAGGTACTTAATATCGACATATTAATGGTGTCTGTCTTACTTGTTCTTTTTTAGTTACATATTCAGGATCGTACAGGGGTGAGCAAAAGTGCACATTCTTAAATCAAAGCAGAAACCAATAAGACCGTTTGCTTAATCATAATTGGAACCACTCCGACTAATAATGAGTCAGTCATTCAAGTATGAGAGAGCCATGCTTCGGCACGAATGGTCCGGCTTGAGACTTGAGAATGGAGTAATATCACAGCCTCACAGAAAACTGACGTGAAACAACGCTTGTGTTGTGTTTCGTTGTGTGAGTGAGGTTACCGGAGGCCCAATAATTACCCTCATGAACAATGGAAATTCTTTCCAATCCCAAATTCCCCAATAATCTCGAAATTCCTAGCCCCGAAAAGGCCGGTAACGCCCCTAGTATTTCGGGTGTTCATGGGCGCCGGCGATTACTTACCATCAGCTGATTCGTCTGCTCGATTACCGGCTTATATCAAATAAATCAATTACAGTAAGCGCATCTTTCATAAACCTTTCAAAAGAATACCATAAATAATAATATACGATCACAAGCATAACACATAATATATTTGACTGTAAAAGTAGATGATAAATATTCAGTGGATGTGAACATTCTTACATAGTCCCCGGGGTAGCTAATTCGATTCCCAGCTCACCTCCAGGCGTCATATTACGAGCCATTCCGCGCTTCGCGCCAAACTTTTTGTTTTCTCTAACTTTTTGATAACTTCCATTCTTCATGTTGTGTGCGGGGTACTAGTTACAGCGAGTAACATTATAACAGCGTAACATTTTTAACCGACTTCCCTTTGGCTTGATGATCCCAAATGAGTCATAGAACATTTAAAGAACGATGCTGTTCGTCCTTCGGTATCTAGCAGCTATTCACAGTTTTAGGCAATAGTTTAAAATTATACATGATATACTTAAATGGAACGCTGCAAACATGCGATGGTAAAAAACGAGTTTAAAAATAATAAGGAATCTAGTGTTTATTTTATGCAATAATAGTTGTAATCATCTGATTAAGATATGAGTAACACAAAAACGATTAAAATTATAATAACCATTTCTTTTTTAGCGTTTTTCGGGAGCGTTCTGTTTACACCCTATATTGTGTCGTATTATCAACTATCTATACACATTTACTATACTTACTACACATTAACAAATCGCTATCACTACCACCACACCCGCCCATCACAAACATTTACTTTCAACAAAAGAAGTGTAACAAAAAAATTGTTAGTTCTTCCAAGTTCATCGTCTTTGGGAAACAGTCGAGAGTCTTTAAGGTATTCTTTAGTCGGTTATATAATATTTTTCTGTGCCTGGCAATGGAGGAAAGAGGTTAATTACTTTGTAGTAGGATGAAACTGACAGGCAGTTTGTGGAGATTATGCTTGAGTGCTTTGTTTTCAGAGTTGCAGAGGAGTTTTCGAGACTGTCTCGAGCTGTCCTGACTAAAACAAATTCCTCTTAGGAAGATCATGATTTGGTTTATTTTGTTTGTTTGTTCACTGTAATAAAAATTGTAAATGATTTCCTAATGTACCATGTAAGAGGTATGTTGGAAGTTTTAAAAAAGCGGCGCGATTGTATGTTCTATAATAATTAATGGTCAATTATGTTCTTCACTCAAACTGAACTACTGTTCCGACAAAGATTGATAAATGTCAGAGAATTATTGACAACAATTCATCAAAATTTTCACATCATCAGTCTATAAGTGGCCATTGCTGACCAGAGCAGCTTCTCACACGGGAAATGTTTGAGCATTAATCACCACGCCATGCACCACAATCATTAGAAATTATAAGCTCAGGTTTCCTCACGACGTTACTCTTCACCGTTAGTCAGTGATGTCTAAATTATCTTAGTAAGTACATATAATTCGAAAAAAAAAACATATTAGAACTTACCATTGGTAGGTTTCAAGCCCATATGCATGAGAAGCGGGCGTCTTAATCCTCCGGGCCACCATTTAAATCTTAGTTTCAGAATTTCCCACACGCCCACACAACACAAACTGCTATTCATTACCCACAATACATCTGTCTATTCATAGAAAACCACAACATATTATATCATATGTAATATATTACGTACAAAAACCAGCATTCAAGCGTGTGATAGTGTAGGAAAACTTGGAATTGAGTTTCTGCAGTTTCATGACGGATTTTGTTTGGCACGTTGCCAAGAGGAACTGGGATTAATGTACAAGGTGTTATTTGATAAAGTATAATTCTGCAGCCTTGACTGACCATGGAAAGGAAGAAGGTTTTATGTAGCACTTTTGGAAATTATACAAAAACAAAACTGAGAATATTTTTTAAAGCGAAGGATTTATTTCAACTAAACCACACATAATATGTAACTACAGATACACTTTTAAAGTTTGACCTTAAGTGAAACTAAATGCGGTTCCAAAATATAAATTCGTATAAAGAAGAACGAGTAACAAACGCCATGTTTATACTTAAATAAATAATCGTTTTAAAAGTACTAAACTCTTTAGATCAGCTGTTAGCAGATTTGTTTGGCGATCTACTAAAGTGTGTTCTATTTCATTAAGTTTTAAAGTCCTAAAACGGAAAATGTTCAATTCCATAGTCTCAACTAGCACCAGTTAAGCTTATTTTTGTTACACCATGTATATCACTCGCCTATAGATCCAAAGTTTTAGCAATTGATCTTTTTTTGTGTGTTTTCGGCGACCGTCGTGCCGTAAATTGCGTGGAGGGGACATGGTGGATGACTGCAGTTAACTTAAACGGTGTTTTTTATGGAATTTTTTTCAAGGTCATTGATTTTTTTTTTTGTGGAATTTTCCTTTGTAAATGCTTTGGAGATCAGTTATGTTGATGGTTGTGTACTATGTATTAGTTTTGTATGTGTATATGCATGTTTCTCTGGCTTACTGCTGCACTCAGAGACATTTAATGATTACTTAATCTATTCTTTAGTAACGATTTTGCATTGAAAACAATTGTTAAGGACTAGGTTAAGTATTAGAAAATAAACAAGGTCAGTAAGTAATAAGAAGCCTTTATTGCATGAAGGTAGCATACAAACACATATAGTAAGTAAGAATCAACCGTTACCGTTACCGAAGCATCAAAAAAGTGCGACAACATAAGTAACCATTAAATGACTCTAAGTACGGCGGTTAGTTTTGTTGAGATCTGTAAATGATAAGTGCTATGAGAACATTTTTTTTTATTTGCCCCACACTAGGATTTTCTCCTGTGTCGTGGGTGCGTTTACAAACATATAAGTTCACATGCACATGACACCCAGACCCGAAACAAAAATTTGTGGATCACACAAAGAGTTTCACCGTAATAATATCAGATAGTTAACTCTAGTTTTACTAGTCCTAACTTTTTTAAGATGTCCTCAGATAGACACTATTTTAGGCTCTAATTAGCTCGTACTGAGTGGGTAGAAATAAAAATAGAATTAGTCACAGAAAAATGGTCTATTTTATATAAATAAATATGTTTACATCTGGACCGGTAACAGATGGTATATTAGCACAGATCAAAGGCCTTATAATAAACAGTGATGAATATAATATTCTTGAGTATTACGTACAAAGAGAAGTAAATCAAGTAAACATTAGGAAAACGTTAATTTCCCACAAAGAAAATGTTTCGTGAGAAAGTTTTCTGTGGCTATACTTCGTGGTCCCTAATCAAATGTATATTAACATAGTTATGAGATTCTCTTATTACATAATAATGGCACATACATATACATAAAATCACAACACACTGTTAAATAAAATATGGGGATATAAAAATAGTGTGTTTGTTTCTGTAATAAGAAAAAATATTTTTTATATTTTATTTTAGACAGTTGTCCCACCGGCAACGATGAACGAGTAACGAGTAGAGCTAGAACTAGAAACGAGTTAAGCGAGACGTGGCGAGCGATTGTGTAGTTCTGATGTTTGTGTAGTTCGGCTATAAGCGAGTGTACGAGTGAGGCGGGCGATTACTCGCACTACGATACGCACTGCAGAGAAATGACCACTGGTTGCTCGCTCGGCGTTTGTTTTAATCGCTTGGCGAGTGTCGCCGAGCGAGTGTTATCTTTCATAGCTCTTGTCGCTCAGCGACAAACAAGTGAAGCGAGCACTCGCCGGCAGTGTGAACAGTCAGCGATCAACTATTTGTATATGCATCTCTTTTGTTTACACGGAAAGTATATCTATTGTACGTTTCTTGAGCGAGAAAATAGCCGATAGTTAGTCGTTCACTCGCCGTTGGTGGGACAACTGCCTTAGGGGCATTTAACTTATAGTCTACGTCAGCCCCATCGTACCCTATATTTAACTCTAAAAACATTTTAAATCAACTAAATATTTAATAAGAATACTGCAATACTTATAAGTAGGTAGTATAGTAGTGGCTCTGACATAATACTAGAAAAGGATACCAAATCACGTTTTTAATGTTGAAATGTTGCATGAGTGAGTCCCTCAATGAAATTATCTGATCAAAGCAATTGATAGACGTACTCTCAATAGCTTTTTATGATTTTTTATTTTTTATAAAAAAAAGAATAAAAAAAAGCCTGACTTAAAAAAAATTGACGCCGTAATAATATGGCAGTTCCCATAAAAAAGTTTTTATTAAGAATCTTGTTTTAATAAAAATAAAATCCCCTATCAGAATCTCAATTTTAACTTACAAACAAACAAACTTTATAACTAAGTTAGTATAGATCTTGCTTTAAATACTTCAAAGGTAGGTACTTAGTACACTTTCAGAATTTTCATGAATTTCATGAAAATTTATTCTGTACTTATAACCACCTATCGCGTCTCGCAGATCATTAGGCACGATTTATTTAAAATTTCCAAAGAAACTCCAAGAAACGGTAATGCTATAATATTTTTATTTATTTATTTAGGTTTTAGTATTTATGTACAGACCTAAATTACGTCATTTTTTGTTATGAAACTATATTTTACGCCTACATTACATGTAAAATGGTGTAAGCAGAAGTTCATTGAGATTATAATACACTATTAAACCGACTTTACAAAAAAGAGGTTCTCAGATAGACCTGTATACCATATGTAGAGGCTTCTCATGACTTAGATTAAACCACATATTTTTGATTATCTTGACTGATAATATAAGAAAAATAAGCGAAATAAGCATTATTCTCGTTGAGCGAATATGAACACTTTTTCCAAATTTCAATACAACATTATAACAGCAGCGCCGCATGTCCGTAAAATTTAACAACATGGAACTGTTTACGCAGAATTGAATACCGTACATGATTTATTATTTATTTTTCGTTGCAATATTTAGTTGTATTATGTGGACACCATACTACTTATAGTTTTATTTAAATCATAAGAGTGATCTCCATACTGTATATGTATGTATATGAATTACAGGTAAAACGTTACAACACGATGAAACATTACAACCCTCTCTTAACACAAATACCTACGATGCCTACGCAAACTTTGATCTCCTAACCTATTTGGCTTCAGCTAAACCAGCCAACCATACACAACACAGAGAAAACTAAACTCTTCCTTCCCTGATACACAGTCCAATCTCCTTTGACACGACCATAGGCTCTCTTATCAATTAAGAAGACGATCTTTAATCTGTTTACCAAGTTCCTTCATACGAGAAAGGTGTTATGTTTAGTTTAGTAAGTAAATAAGGCAATAGGGATGTTCCCATTTAAATTAATTAGACGATGAAGTTAGACAGTGATGTATGGAGGTAAGAATAGCTTCGGTATGATGTATTGACACAGATTTACGGTGGTGTAAAGTTATTGTGAAATAGGGGGGTGTCAAGGGTTGGTATTATTATTAATCTGGTCTGTTTCTTGTGATGTTAGTTGACGATGTCTGTAATTAATCAAGAACTGAATGGAAGTGTAAGATAATACATTATTTTCCTTACTGTTGTACTCAGAGATATTTAATGCTAACTTAACCCAGTCTTTAGCAATTATTGTTTTCTGAACAAAACAAGTTAGTAAGGAATAGTTTAAGTTATTATTAAATGACTCTGAGTACGGCTGTTAGCAATGTAGACTAATGAATAAAATTAAAGTGTCTGTTTGTAATATTAAAACAATCGCTTTTTACTTCTTGCATATGAATATACAACACATACACCAATTTTTATGTCTATCTGTTTGTTTGTTCTTCTAATCTCTGCAAGGGCTGGACAGAATTTGACGAGACTTTTACTGGCAAGTAGCGATTGTATAAGGGAATAACTTAGGCAATTTTCAGATCCAGCACGATGTTGTGATGGATTGTCGCTACTGCTAACTGCCAGCGTGCTTACGGCGCGTGACCCGCGAGGTGCAAGCTCGCAATCAGCGCGCCGACGAATACGATGCGACGTTGTTTCGCTTGCACCTTGCCGTTGCCCGTTTTGCCAAGTCGTAAGCACATAGCCTCAACTACGACTCAAGAGGACCCTGCGCTGGCCACCCAACGTCACCTTTTTGTATTGACGTTATGAAATATATCATACGCTATACGATATAAAGTTTAATGGCAAGTTAATTGCTAGCTTATTAAATGTGTAATGTCTTTAACACGGCATTATCGCTAACCTCCAGGCAAGGTAGTGGTCATACCTATTAATTTAAAAAAATAATATCCTAAAGGCCACCACCTCATTGATCATAGTGTCAAATGAGGTTACGCCTTCAGAATTTTTTTGAGTAAAACTCGTAAAAACTGCTCGTTGAAAATGGTTGAATCATTGGCCTAAGTAGGCTCGCAAATTAGGCTACATTAGTCACATTAAGTACTCAAGGAAATGGAGGTAGAGACTCGAATATTATTTCTATGATGATTTGAAGTTTTTTTAGTTTAAGGAATGGACGATAACGATAACGAGTTTCTAGAAAAATGGTCGTCTAAATTATTATGTAATATTTTTCTGGAAATTTTGTTCTTAATGCGGTTAGCGAGAGGGCCTCAGTTTCTTTTAATAATAAAGGTAAATAATATCTTTTCTTTCTATTGAAAATAAAACATACATACCTCGTACATAGCCTCACGTCTGTCTCCTAGGGGTAGGCAGACTGTTTCTGATTGGGCGGGAGGAAACGCCCGGGTGTCATCACTGCGAAGACCGCCCGGAGGACACGGTGGAACATACGCTTGCGGTCTGCCCTGCGTGGGCTGAGCACCGCCGTGTCCTCAGGGATGTGGTCGGCGACGGCGCCCTCTCGCGTCCGGCACTGATACAAGCCATGGTGCGGAGCGAGGGGGACTGGGATGCCGTCTCCTCCTTCTGCGAAGCAGTCATGCTAGCTAAGGAGGAGGCGGGGCGCGTGAGGGAACGAACTTCCTCACGCCCCAGCCGTCGCGAGAGACACTCCGGGCGTCGGGGATCGCGCGACGATCTCCGGCCACCGTAAGTGCGGGTCTGCGGACGGTGAGCAAGGGTAGCTCGCCGCCCGACCAGAACCAGACCCGTGCGTGCGGCGCGTCGCGTTCTGCGCGCGCCTCAAAGAGCCATCAGACCACCACAGATGGGGCCCAGTAGGGCTGATGCCTAATCCGGAGCTGCGGACTACCTAGCGGGTTTACCGGGGCTCCGGCTCGACGGGCAGGAATAGGAACGCGGTGAATTTTAGCCAGTAAGAATCTGACACTATACCTCTCGCCTCGCCCAAGGCGGGAAAAGTCATTGGATGATTTTCCACCCTAAAAAAAAAAAAAAAAAAAAAAGGGGTAGGCAGAGACTATTAAACTGCTTACTCAACTATCTAAAAACTTGAATACCCATTACAGTATACTTATACCCATAAGAATACACGGTAGGCACGGTGGCTTGGCAACTAGCTGCCGTGCAACGTGTAACGGATTCGATTTCCATGCGGAGCAACTCTTTGTGTTATCCAAATATCCACAAATTGTTGTATCGAGTCTGGGTGTTACGTGTATCCGACTCGTATGTTTGTAAACGCACCCTCAACATAGGAGAAAATCCTAGTGTGCGACGTTCTATACAATCTGCTTACAAAAAAAACAAAACTAAATATACACGTATTATTATTACTCAGCTTTTCGTCTAAAATATACAGCGTAACTTTTGTATTGTTAGTAGACAATCGTAACAAAAGATTTCTTCCCCATATTTACATATTTTTATATCACTCATATTATATTGTTATGCTACTCCGCTACTCGACACTCCCCCTCTCAAAAGAATAGATGTGTGGAAAAGCGTAACACTTTGACTGACAGATATTAAAATAATCCATCTTATTTATTTACGGATTTAAATTTTATTATAATAAAATAATGTGTATAACAACTCTTGTATATAAAAATATACATATACATAATACTAGGAGTATTACAATTTATATGGTTGGTTAATATGTAAACGACCAGATGGAGCACCTGATGTTAAGCAATTGCCACCGCCCATGGACACCCTGTGCACCAGAGGCTTGACAAGTGCGTTGTCGGCTTTTTAGGGTTTAGGAATTTAAAGGTTGTTATGGAATTAGGGATTGAAAAGATTGGGAAAGGGGGTAATTAGGCCTCCGGCAAAGTCCCTCACACAACGAAATACAACGCAAGCGTCGATTTTCTATGAAGCCAGTGGTATCACTCCGATCGAGTCGACCCATTCATGCCGAAACATGGCTCTCCCACAATTAGAATAGATAAATAGAATACAATAACCAATTTGCCCTGTTTATTTATTTTTCGCAGACTGTCGTTTAACATCGTATCTGGCTTCAAATTTTATCAGTCAAGTATAATATACTTAAATCGTATAACGAGAGACTATTTATGGCAAACGAGCAGATGGATCTCCTGATGGTAAGCGATCAGCGCCGCCCCCGAACACCCGCACCACCAGAGGAATCACAGGTGCGTTGTTGGCTTTTTAAAAATGAAATGAATAGTTTAAATCAATTCTAATAACAGACTGAATCACAATCACACTTGATTCCAACAAATCAATAAATGATAATACCTCCACAGTAGTTATTAGTTCCAATCCAATATTTGGATAATTGAATTGAATAATTTATGTTCAATAAATTTTGCATGGCCTCGCATTGTTTATACAAGCATTTTGGTAATTGCCTTGAGTGATTAAATACCACATTTTGGAGTATAGGTAATGGGTTTTCCGGGAATTGTCATCAATGAGCGTCAATTTTTTGATCGTATGGTGCTTTTTTGAATGGGGATTGTCATCCAATAACTTTTCCCGCCCTGGGTACGCGAGAGAGAGTGTCAGACTCTTACTAACCAAAAATCATTCAGTGACTTCTGCCGTCTTCGGTGAGGGAGTGTCTTCTTCCGCCATGGGTGAAGCGAGAGAGAGTGTCAGACTCCTACTGACTAATAATTATCTAATGGCTTTTCCCATCTCGGATGAGGCGAGAGGGAGTGTCAGACTCTTACTGACTAAAAATCATCCAGTGACTTCTCCCGCTTTGGATGAGGCAAGGGGATTATCAGACTCTTACGGACTAAAAAACCACCCCGTTTCTACTCCTGCTTTGAGCCGGAGCCTCGGTAATCCGTTAGACAGTACGCAGCTCTGGGGCTGTAAGTTAAAGTTGTCATGTCGTGGTAGCCCGGTGGTTTAAGACGCGCGCTTCTTACACATAAGAGTACGGGTTCGAAACCTACCAACGGCAAGTATTAATACCGCAGCCCCGGTAACCTACGTTACTCACGGTTATCTACGTTGTCCTAAAAATATGTTATCATACAGAAATATAATGAATTAAGAGATGCACGCTTCGCGAATCAAGCGACCTTATAATTGTCGTATTTTTCACAGTCTCTTAAAACTTGAAGTGTTTCTAGTACGTCATTTGAACGCCTACACATAAAAACTTTTATATGACGCTATATTGGGCGAGAAATTTCTAAAGTGTCTTCGGTACAAACATTTGTTTTGTAAACAAACACCCACGTTTTAGTAAATTTAGACGCCTACCATTACTTGGAATAAAGATACACCCAAATCAGGGCGATCTTATTTCACCTGAATTAATATTTCGAGAGGTTCGACATTTCAAGTTGTATTGTGTTATTTGTGGATCACACAAACAGTCATCAGTAACATCTCTCGTTTCCGGAGCTGCGGACTACCTAGCGGGTTTACCGGAGCTCCGGCTCGAAAAGTAGGAGAAGGAACAGGGTGGTTTTTAGTCAGTAAGAGTCTGATACTCTCTCTCGCCTCGCCCAAGGCGGGAGAAGTAATTGGATGATTTTCCCCCCTCTAAAAAAAAACATCACTCGTTGCTGCTTGCGGGAATTGAACCCGCTACACGTTGCACGGCAGCCGGTTGCCCAGGCACCGCTCCAACCGTGCAAGAAAAGTAATATAACTCTACTCATTCACAATAAGAAACTGTTGATTGTTGAATAAGTGAATGTAGTAAAGATTAAAGTGGATCTAGCCACAGATAGCTTCTACACCTTAGCTTCTACTACAAATAAAGATTTGTCACTGTCACATCCTTCTTGATCCTTTTTCTAATCGACAGACGAGTGGGTGGTGCAGTAGATTTACCTTTCTATTTCTTTTTTACAGAATAATCAGCAAGTGAGGTGGTAGATTACCTGATGGTAAATATTTGGCACCGCCCATGGACACCCCAAATACCAGAGGAGTTACAAGTGCGTTGCCGGCGTTGAGGTGTATTTCGTATATCTTTATATATATAATTCTTCTGTACGTGTGTATGTCACTGAACTCCTCTTAAACGACTAGACGGATTTTGATGAAACTTTTTGTGTGTGTTCAAGAGGATCTGAGAATGGTTTAGATTCACAATTTTGTCCGCTGGACAATGATTTTTTGATTATTTTTTAATTTATCAGTAGTTGTTGATTTTGGAATGTTTTACATTGAATCCGACAGACGGCGCTACCATCGCAGTGTCAAATATGAATGACGTTAGATATTGTCATAACATTTGAATAACAATTTTCATCAAAAAGGTCCAGAATGTTTTAGCTTATTAAAAAAAGAATAAAATTTTCAAATTAAAGACGTGTAGACAGGACAACGTCTGTCGGGTCCGCTAGTTTATATATATAATTCTTCTGTACGTGTGTATGTCACTGAACTCCTCTTAAACGACTGGACGGATTTTGATGAAACTTTTTGTGTGTGTTCAAGAGGATCTGAGAATGATTTAGATTCACAATTTTGTCCGCTGGACAATGTTTTTTTAATTAGTTTTTAATTTATTAGTAGTTGTTGATTTTGGAATGTTTTACATTGGATCCGACAGACGGCGCTACCATCGCAGTGTCAAATATTAATGACGTTAGATATTGTCATAACATTTGAATAACAATTTTCATCAAAAAGGTCTAGAATGTTTTAGCTTATTAAAAAAAGTTTAAAATTTTCAAATTAAAGACGTGTAGACAGGACAACGTCTGTCGGGTCCGCTAGTATGTATATAGAATTTCATAGGAAAATTACTTCCTATAAAATTCTTCTTTCTTTGATAAAAGGAGTGATACCATGGCCTCACAGAAAACAACGCTTGTTTTGTGTTTCATTGTGGTACTGGAAGCCCAATTACTCTCCTTTCCAATCCTCGATTCCCCAACAACCCTTAAATTCCTAACCCTTGAAAAGGTTGGCAACGCACTTGTAGCGCCTCTGGTGTTTCAGGTGTTACCGGCGGCGACTGCTTACCATCTGGTAATTCGTCTCCTCGTTTACCATAAAAAATAAATAAAACCCGCATATTTTTCATTATCCGGAGAATGCGCTTGACAGAGACAAGCAGCTGCTCCTTGGTAAACTTTAATCCTTTTAACTACGATTTTTAAGTCGCCTGCCAATCATGGAAATTATGTAAAGCTCGCTTACCTAACTCTTAAATCGTTTATTAAATATCTTACTGCCATACAACGGTTTTGTGATGCTTAAGTATATTATAATGTAATCTATATGGAAAAGGAATAAATGAATAATAATAATAATACTCACTGCCGCCATCAGAGACATTTAATGATTACCTAATCCAGTCCTTAGCATTTGTTTTCAGTACAAAATCGTTATTAAGGAATAGTTTAAGTACTTATTAAATGTTTCTGAGTGTGGCAGTCAGAGTCATTTACTAGCCTTGGTTACTTAACCTAGTCTTTAGTAATTGTTTGTGGAAAAAAATGTTACTAAGGAATAGTTTAAGTAATAATTTTTTTATGGTATACGCCGGTGAAACAACAGGGCGTTACAAGTGCGTTGCCAGCTTTTTGGTGGATAAGGAATTTAAGGATTGTTGGGCAATCGGGATTTAAAAGAGGGGAATTGGGCCTCCGGTAACTTCACTCACACAACGAAACACAATGCAAGCGTTGTTTCACGTCGGTTTTCAGTGAGGCCGTGGTATCGCTTCGGTCGAGCCGGCCCATTCGTGACGAAGCATGGCTCTCCCACACTTGACTTAAACCATAAAATGAGACAGGACATTGACATCGTTTATTCATCAAAATTTACAAGTTACTTGAGTTGATTTAACATTAATTTTCATGTAGGTACCTCATAATTATGATCAGCCACAAGAAAATTGTCAGTTGATTTATTAAGGTAGTCTACAAGCGATTTTCAATTCTGTTCTAATTAGAATAAGCTTGAAATTTGAACGAAGATTGTTAAAATTCTGTTGATTAAGCTTAACAAGGCTCTATCAAGCGTTGCCGAGTTTACAAAATTAATGATATTCTTGAAATGTGACAGTTTTATAAGACAAATTAAGGTTGGAACTTGTTTTTTTTTGTAATGTTTGTGACCTTTTAATTCAACAAGGTAGACAGGTAGACTATATTAAGTCTTTGACTGCCAACAGAAAACTGTTGAAGGCCAATCCTCCACTAACATCGGTCACCGGTGACCACCACGGCGTACAATATGTTAAAGGTAAGCGTCCACAGGCCCGCATCGTACTCATTGCTCGCATCGAAGGGATTCGATTTTCAGACTGCGTCCACAATCGGTAGCGTTTGGATTTTCGATGCGAGTAGATTGCCAATCCCATTTTCACTCATATTTTAGGTACGCAATGTAGGCATTGCTGATGAGCGGTCCATACGATGCGGATCAGTCGACGCAGTTATATGAGTTTCTATACAAGACAAACTAAAATCCGTTTCGTGTGATGAGTACGATGCGGGTCTGTGGACGTTTAGGTACCTGAAATCGAAAACTGCATTAATGACAAAATGTAAAATGCTTAAATTTGAAAAAACTAAATCAAAGAACTGAGTCATAAAAATTAAAAATAAAATATCATGTTCGAATTTCAAAAATACTAAAACCACACCGATTAACCAAACCGAAAACCTTTAAATTCTAATTTTAAAACACGACGCGGCAAATTGCCAATAAAAAAACAATATTTGCTGACAGAAAAGCCGTTAAGAAAATTGTGTCACCACTTTTTTTTTAAATTACTTAATCAAGCTTGTTGGTTGAGCCCTTCAGTTTTCAGGAGCTATCTTTGAGTAGCCGATTATGACCTAAAGCAGAGATGGCGAACCTATACTAAACAACGTGCCATTTTTTAAAGAAATGTTTTTTTGAGGTGCTACATTTGACTGCACGGTTGGCGCGATGGTTGGCTAGCTGGCTGCCATGCAACGTGTAGCAGGTTTAATTCCCGCACGGCGCAACTCTTTGTGTAATTCAGAAATTGTTGTTTCGGGTCTGAGTGTCATGTGTATGTGAAAACTTGTATGTTTGTAAACGCACCCATGACACAGGAGAAAATCTTAACGTGAGGCAACGGTAAAAATAAAAAAAAACCATGTGCCATCAAGATATATACAGGGTTAAAGGGTAAGTCGACCTAAATCCTTTAAGACGTGATAGTTTACATCATTCCTGACTGATTTGACCATGGGATCCCATATCCCAAACTTAACCGTTTTCAAATTATCGGCATTTTAACTTTTTTTTAAATTTCCCATTTTTTTGGCTATTTCTCCCTTGTTTTGTCTTTGGTGGCTAAATTTTGTTTTGTTTTTGCTTTTTTGTGTAGTAGATTAGTTGTTTTATTATTTAGAAAACTAAAACTGTAAATAACTGTACCAACTGAGTCGTAGCAGACGATCTAATGTTAAAAAAAGTAAATAAATTTGTGATAAGTTGTTTTTCTTTGTAAGATATTTAAAAAAAAGTCTATGACAACTGTTCTGCAAATATGCGTTAAAATATCTACAATTCTTCAGCTTTCTGATAAGGTATAACATGATAGGGAATAATTTGAATTCTTTGCCAAAACATCGATGAAGTACTACAAGGTAGTAATAAGAATATCGATATTTAAGCTTCAAATTTAACTTGAGTCAGATAACAAAATAAAACAAACTGGTTCACTTCACTTCAGAAGGAGTGTCAGGGAGTGGCTTTTTTTGAGTGGAAAAAATCATCCAATGACTTCTTCCACCTTGGGCGAGGCGAGAGGAAGTGTCAGACTCTTACTGACTAAAAACCACCCTGTTCCTTCTCCTGCTTTTCGAGCCGGAGCCCCGGTAAACCCTCTAGGTAGTCCGCAGCTCCGGATCAGGCATCAGCCCTACTGGGCTCCATCTGTGGTGGTCTAATGGCTCTTTGAGGCGCGCGCGGAACGCTACGCGTCGCACGCACGGGTTTGGTTCTGTTCGGGCGGTGAGCTACCCTTGCTCGCCGTCCGCAGGCCCGCACTGGACACTAATTATCCCAATAAGTGGATCGGGAGAGGCGGACCTGTACTGTGGCCAGCTGGAAGTTCAGACCTGACCCCTATGGATTTTTATGTGTGCGCCTCAAAGAGCCATCAGATCACCACAGATGGGGCCTAGTAGGGCTGATGCCTGATCCGGAGCTGCGGACTACCTAGCGGGTTTACCGGGGCTCCGGCTCGAAAAGCAGGAGAAGGAACAGGGTGGTTTTTAGTCAGTAAGAGTCTGACACTCCCTCTCGCCTCGCCCAAGGTGGGAGAAGACATTGGATGATTTTCTCCACTCAAAAAAAGCCACTCCCTGACACTCCTTCTGAAGTGAAGTGAACCAGTTTGTTTTATTTTGTTATCTGACTCAAGTTAAATTTGAAGCTTAAATATCGATATTCTTATTACTACCTTGTAGTACTTCATCGATGTTTTGGCAAAGAATTCAAATTATTCCCTATCATGTTATACCTTATCAGAAAGCTGAAGAATTGTAGATATTTTAACGCACATTTGCAGAACAGTTGTCATAGACTTTTTTTTAAATATCTTATAAAGAAAAACAACTTATCACAAATTTATTTACTTTTTTAACATTCGATCGTCTGCTACGACTCAGTTGGTACAGTTATTTACAGTTTTAGTTTTCTAAATAATAAAGCAACTAATCTACTACACAAAAAAGCAAAAACAAAACAAAATTTAGCCACCAAAGACAAAACAAGGGAGAAATAGCCAAAAAAATGGGAAATTTTATCAAAAAAGTTAAAATGCCGATAATTTGAAAACGGTTAAGTTTGGGATATGGGGTCCTATGGTCTAATCAGTCAGGAATGATGTAAACTATCACGTCTTAAAGGATTTAGGTCGACTTACCCTTTAACCCTGTATATATCTTTTTTTGTAGTTCGCACATTGAACGCCGTGGTGGTCACCGGACAGTTTTCTATTGGCAGTCAAAGACTTAAGCAAAATTAAAGCCGACTTGGAGTCATTTGTGTTACTTTGAATCTTTGATGTTATTCATATCTGAAAATAGCGACAGGTATAGGACAGGTTTTGTGATCGTGATCACGTGTCCAAAATATTAAGCTGTGTGCCATCAATGGCACGCGTGCCAATGGTTCACCATCCCTGACCTAAAGTGTATTCAAAGTCTCTAAGCGAAAATTTTAATACCCAAAGGCTTTTGGAACATCAAAAGGATATTGGACAAGGTACCTCGGTGCCTGAAAAATCTTGTAATTTTAGCTGCAAACCCTCTGAGCACTTATTAGTCAGTTTTAATAGGATTTTTCATGAAGATATTTTACAGTCGTTTACTTTTTAGCCTTCTTTTCAGGTCTGTAGCTGAAATTGAAAGCTATGAAGCCTGCGACCTACTTCCTGAAACTACTATTTAATATTTATAGTTTTGCTTCGAAGAAAAATTTTAAATAGTCTCTGCTAACCAAAGGCCTCTGCTCATACAAAGAAGGTTCGAGGATTAATCACCGTGCTTGTTCAATGCGGCTTAGTGATTTCAAACTTATAATTAGAAATTATTACTTTTTTTATCAACAAGTTTCCTCACGATGCATGGTTTCCTTCGCCTTCGCCGTATGTCAGTAGTGTCTAAATAATCTTAGTAATCCCATTTAACTTGGAAAAAGTCACATTGGTACTTGCCGTTGGTATGTTTCGAACCCGCAGCCTCATACATGAGAAGCAGCCGTCTTAAACCACCGGGCCACCCCGACAATTTTAATACTATATACATTAATACTACCACAAGAAACAAAGGCGTAAAGTTGTCATATTCAATAGAAATAAGGGTCATATTCGGGTAGCAATTGACCAGAATTTGTTAACATAAATAGCCGTACTTTCAAACCTTTTCATTCCGGATATCGTAGCGTAGGGTTGTCAACGCGTGGCTATTTTAAAATATGTAGGGTTGTCAACCATCCTCCTTACCTTTACTATAATCTTTATAGGGTGTTGTCTGTCCCTTGGTGTTATGACTATCTCACCCAAAACATAAATGTGAAAGGCTGCCAAGTTCGATAATATTGGAATGCTTCGCCTATAAAAGAAGTGAGATCTAAATAAGTACCTACCAAGTTCCATACACAGACCTCAGTTAAAAATGATATAACAAGTTGGCAAGTTTTCACACACTTTGTTATAAACCTACTAAACGCAATGAGTCAAGTATATAATTTTCTATTAAAACTTGCCAAGTTATATCATTTTTAACTGAGGTCTGTGTATGGAACTTGGTAGGTACTTATTTAGATCTCACTTCTTTTATAGGCGAAGCATTCCAATATTATCGAACTTGGCAGCCTTTCACATTTATGTTTTGGGTGGGATTTCATTTATTTTTGTAAGGTTTATTTTCTTTTTTTCTTATTTTACTTTACTTTGACTAAATACAAACCTTCGTGACGAATTTTAGGTCGGTGCGACCATTGGAAGATATAGATAATTTTTTTGTTTTAGTTCCTTAAGGGTATGAATTTACACCTTCATTATTTTTAAAACCGACTCACACTTGGCCATTTTCAGATTTTTTCCTTTACCTTGACCTAAAGACCTACCTCCATGCCAAATTTCAAGTCAATACGACCATTGGAAGTGGTCTAGGTTTTTGATGAGTGAGTGAGTCAGTCAGTCAGTCAGTCAGTCAGTGAGTGTATAGTAAAAAAAGCGACTTTCTGACGTCAATATCTCAAGACCTACAATAGGTACATTAATGAAATTTTGTATTTTAGATAAGTAAGTAGATCTCGACAGATACTAAAAATTTCATATGCGTAGATAAAATAGATTTTGAGTTATAGGTGGGTCGAACTTGGCCCGAAATGGTTCGTGTAATATAACCCACGGCCGGTGTGTCGGTTTTTTTGCTCGAACTTGGCGGACACACTGCCGTGTGTCTAGATAACGTTAGAAGATACAGAGTGTTGAAAGATTATTATGTCTTTTATTTTTCTTTGTTTGTATAAAAATAATTGCCTGCTGTTTTTTTAGCCGACTTCTTTAACTAAAATATATTAAATAAATGAGTTTACAGTTTTCACCAGTCATTAAAAACTTATTGATTTCGATCACAGTAATTGTCTGTCTAAAAAGACTAGTCCGTTACGCAGGAGATATTATATTGCACAAATGTGTGTGCAAAAAAACGGTACCAGTGTCATAAAAAGTGTTGCTTTAGCCAACCCACACATTGAATTTCAATATGAAAACAAACAATTCCTACATTTTATTATTATTCATTTACTACAACAGAAAAAAAAGTAAACAAACACCATATATCACTCATTTTGAACATCCCATACATATATTTAAAAATATATATTCAACTGACTCTGCTTGTCTGTCATAACGTTGATTTGAGTCCTGCATCGCCCTGACTTTTGTTTTTATGCATATTACATACACACGCGTCACCGGGACAATGTATCATTACTTTCCAAACAATGGAAGGGTTGAGGTTATTTTCAGAGCTGGGGGTCCAAATGTCCCTTGTATCATCCATCATGTGGCATTCAGGGGTTGGGCTTATTTTAGATAACTGATCAAGATTTGTTGAAATAAGAATAAATTTGTTTACACTCAGTAAATAAAAGATTATTATGTTCCCTAAAAGGAAATGCAAAACTGCACAAAACTTATTTAATATAACTTCGTTCGTTTTTTTTTTTAATTAGAAGTTCGAATTTGCCAAGCCGCATTGAGCAAGCGTGGTGTTTAATGTTCAAACCTTCTCCGTATGAAAAGAGGCCTTTGGTCAGCAATGGCCACTTATAGGCCGATGATGTTCGATGATGTTATTTAATAGAGCTAGAGAGATGTGTGTGGTCTATCACCATACATTGTATGCAATGCCAGCTTTGTTAACGTTACGGAGAATGCCAAATCAATTAATACCATTTACTCGTTTAAACATTAATCACCACGCTTTCTCAATGCGGGTTGGCGATTTCAAATTTAGAATTTTTAAGCCCAGGATTATAAATAATCTTAGAAAGTACATTTAACACTGACAAAGTCACATTGGTATTGGTGGTTGGTAGGTTTCGAGCCCGCGTCCACATGCATGAGAAACGGGCGACTTAAACCTCCGGGCCACCAAACTATGCTTTTTTAGTCCACCCAACGCTTTGAATATGGCAGTTGTACTTAATACCTACACATTAAAATAACCCAAACATATTATATTTACTATCCCACACATCCTTCTCAAAAACTAAAGGATATTGACCAATCAATGCATCCCATACAAACTAGATAAAAACCCACACCGTCTCAAATTTCAAAGATTCACAAACTGACCTCTGAGCCCTTACCACCCTCTAATACCCCCAAATGTTTACCCACAATATAAGTGTAGATTTCAGGGAAAATATTCCACAATCTAATATAACAAAGGGGATGAAAAATAAACCATTTTACACCCTTTATAAATGAATTGAATGAGCAATTTTTTGTTTGGGTTTTGAATTAAAAAATTGTTTCGTTGGTTCAGTACTTATTTTCGTTTATATTACTGCTGAGCAAAGAGTTTTACAGTCAGATTCAAGCTCCTGATGAGTAATGTTATATGTTCTGGCAAAATATTCGTTTCTTTTTAACCGACTTCAAAAAAACTCAAGAAGCTCTTTTGGTTTTCACTTTGACCTGTATGTGTTTTCTTTTTTAATGGTATAAGCCGGTAAACGAGCAGATGGATCACCTGATGGTAAGCAATCGCTGCCACTTATGGACACTCTAAACACCAGAAGCGTTATAAATGCGTTGTCGGCCTTTTGGGCGTTAGGAATTGAAGGTTTGTTGGGAGGATTGGGAATTAATTGGGGTAAAGTATATAGGTTTGTCTGCAATTATCTTACGATAGGCTGGCCGATTTTGATGCATTTTTCAGAAAGAGTATTTGGTACACTTAAGACAAGGATTTACATTAAAAATTAAAAAAGGAGATTAAAGTCGGTAATTTAAACGTAGTTTAATGACGATTATTAATTCTCAGTATTATTTTATTTATTTATTTATTTTATTGCACACATACATAAAACATATTACATTGTAATTAATAGTAATTAAAGTACTATGTGAAGTATATTTGAAGTATTTAACTTTCAACTCATTTATTTCCTAAGACTTACGTATTAACATATAGCTTCCTCTCTCTCTTACCCATCAGACAATTCATAGCCATTATCCTATTTTTTTAAAATAGATTAACATAATAACTTAGGCTATCCCGTTATCTTAGTCAAGCATAGGTACCGAACTCCAAATTCTTGACTTTACCTTCTTCCAAAACTGTAGGTGACTCCCACATGGCTTGAAACTAATGACGTCACTGGTGGGTGTAGTATAGGTACCTATAAATACCTATATATTCGGAAAAGCAAGAGTAGTGTTTAAACTACGTAGGAGTCAAAATTTGATACTTGGTAATAACTTTGTGATTCCTTGAATGGGGTAAGTAGATAATTGTGCACAAATAGAAGGTACCTACACCTTTTTTGTTTAAATAAAACGAGTTTACGGAGGACTTTGAACTCTAAAATCGATTGAAATATATTGTAATCTTATTGCGTGCATTTAGCCCCGACCGAACTAGGGCGGAATCGTGGCGATTTTAAACAGAGTAATTTTATAAAAAGAGATCTGAATACAAGCTGCCGATTATAATACAATGGAATGTTTCGTGGTTAAAAAAACCTCCGCGGTTTCGACTTAGTGCGGCCAAGGCCTTACTAACAAAATCGTTAATTTGTCGATCAATCTGCCATTGAAAATAGACTTATTTTTATAATAACTATCTTAAGACATAATAAATTAACTAAAAATCTCAGTTTAATAACGTAAATTAATGGAGAAAAACTCTACTAGTTTCGAGTCACAGAGGGACTCATCATCATGAGCAGCGTGACCACGCGCAGTCGCGTAGCTTACATGGTAAACTGTGCGTTGCCGTCAGCAAGTCCGCGCACTCGAAACTATAGAGCTTTTCTCCATTAATTTACGTGAGTAAGCCGTGATTTTTAGAGAATAATCCTAACCTAACCAACCTCTAATGGAAACAATTTCAAAATCACTAGTAAGAACACGACAATTTTAAAACCTCTGTACTGAACTTTCTAAAAAAAAGAACAACGCTTACATTCATGAGAGCCCCGCACCATCTGTTAACTCGACAGCGCCATGTATCACCTTCGACGAGGTACAGCTACACAAACAATAAAAGATCTTGTTGGTACAGGGATGCTGCTTTAAAGTACGGTGGGGCCTTGACAACAGCGGATTATTCTAAGGAACACAATTATAAAATTAAATAAAAAAAGGGAATCACCTTCGTCACTTTCTTCATTTTTTTTTTTCAGTCTGTTAATATCCCTAAAACCTTTTCCTGGGTCTAAAAAATACTTCACTGAAAACTGCAACAAAATCGGTTTAGACAAATGCGAGAAAACAGAACAAATACATACAGGTCGAAATGAGAACCTCGTTTTTGAAGTCGTAAAATCTCTGCAAATATGTACTTAATTGCTAAAGTATTAGTGTTAAATAAAAAAAAAATCCCCCAAGTTTTATTTGGTTTTAATTAAAAATATGTAGATCTATTTAAGTTTAACTTTCATGAGATATACTAAAGTAATTATTATGTTTTGCACCTTATTCACGTAATTCTTTAGCGATAAACTCGATTAGTTTCAAGCTACTCTAGTGACTCATATTAATGAGCAGCATTTTGCGACACGCGGCGCGGCGCCTGTAGCGTCGCATCTACAAGAATACGATCTATCTTTGAATTTCGGTTGTGAGTTGATCGCATCTTTAGTGACCTATACAGATAGTCAACATAAGTTGAATATATCTACATGAGATTGATAGATGTCCTTAAAGTTTTACATACATTTTCTAAGTACTTAATATAGAACAGTACGGTACCAAAACCTTTTGACAAAATGAAACCTATTTATAGAGTCGCTTGTAGGTATTACACGTACTACGGAAACCATCTGAAGACTTCTCCCGCATTTGCGAGGCGAGAGAGAATGTCAGACTCTTACTGACTAAAAACCAACCCCGTTCCTACTCCTGCTTTGAGCCAGAGCCCCGATAACCTGTCACATTGTCCGCAGCTCCGAAATATGTAATAATACCCAACAATCTATACTATACTATATCTTTATATATATAATTCTTCTGTACGTGTGTATGTCACTGAACTCCTCTTAAACGACTAGACGGATTTTGATGAAAATTTTTGTGTGTGTTCAAGAGGATCTGAGAATGGTTTAGATTCACAATTTTGTCCGCTGGACAATGTTTTTTTAATTAATTTTTAATTTATTAGTAGTTGTTGATTTTGGAATGTTTTACATCGGATCCGACGGACGGCGCTACCATCGCAGTGTCAAATATTAATGACGTTAGATATTGTCATAACATTTGAATAATAATTTTCATCAAAAAGGTCCAGAATGTTTTAGCTTATTAAAAAAGTTTAAAATTTTCAAATTAAAGACGTGTAGACAGGACAACGTCTGTCGGGTCCGCTAGTAATATTATAAAGCTGAAGAGTTTGTTTCTTTGATTGTTTGTTTGAACGCGCTAATCTCAGGAACTACTGGTCCGATTTGAATAATTCTTTTCGTGTTGGATAGCGCATTTATCGAGGAAGGTTATAGGCTATAAAACATCACGCTATGACCAATAGGAGCCAAGCAGAGCGGGTGAAACCGCGCGGAAGTAGCTAGTATGTAATAATACCCAACAATATGTTATAAACCACCCCGTCCCTACTCCTGCTTTTCGAGCTTGAGCCCCGGTACCAGTAGTTCGCAGCTCGGGTTGGGCATTAGCCCTACTACCTTTCATTCACAAAACTACCTTCTATTCAGTTGATTAACAAAATGGTTGGTTGCTTTGAGTTAATTAAAGTATCACACGTCAAAGGGTAGGTCATGTTTTATATATGTACATATATATGCACCTATGTATGTGTAATTCCATTCACATCACTGAAATTAGACCATTCACACTTAATCAAATGAATTAATGTAATTTCTTTTCCGGAATATTTGCTTTTATATGTAATTAGTTTGTGTTTTGTAGAATTGTGTCCGTGTGTTTGTCAAGGTTTGTTTTTTTTTATAATAACTTAATAACGTAATGTCACCGGAGGAGTATACAGAGAGGCTCCTGGCTCTTGGCCTAGCAGGTTACCGGGGCTCCGGCTCGAAGAGTAGGAGTAGGAACAGGGGTGGTTTTTAGTTAGTAAGAGTTTGAAACTCCCTCTCGCCTCAACCTCTCCGGGAGAAGTGATTAGATGGGTTTCCCCTCGCAAAAAAGTAGTTAGTGTTATAAGACCTATGGAACGGAGAAGCGGCTGTAGCCATTATATCAAGCATACGTTCAGATTACTGAAAAAACCGAAAATAAACCAATAACTTAAGTTGTTCGGCATTTGCACCTGATAAAAGTTTTGGTTGTTACTGACCCATTGTATAAGAGGCGAAACCTTTATGTAAAAAATAATAAAAATTATTGTCTCGCCCACATTTTCAATGTCCATCAACATGGACTAATGATTGGACAAAATAAATTTCCATTCCTTAATTGAATTTATTAACACAAATTGACCTCGATGAACCTTAACAAAACGAAAAAAAAAAAACACCGACCAACCGCCAATTCCGGCCTAGTTTTTTTTTAAACAAAACAATAGCTAGCCATATAAAAGAAAATCGTAAATCAAAAAATCCGTTGTTTCTGCAAATCATCGGACTGTCATGTTGAATTAATGCTTTTGATCCATTTAAGCAATAGAAGTAAGAAAACTGAAGTTTCATTTCGAGGTCCGACGTAAACCTATTTTTCTAGGTTATAAATTACTTGTCTAAATGAATGTGATTTAGTTAGGTATTTATTATTTATAAGGTATTTCTAGGTATTATAAGCTAAATGCGGTTACTGATACGTTTTTGTTATAAATACTAACTATTACCTATTTTTTATCCAAATTGACGCAATGTAATTTATTTACTTAGTAGTAAAAGCTTGAATAGTAGTTTTTTCCGCTTAAGCCAACACATTACACAGTTAAAGTGATATTAAACTGTGTCATTTGTCACGACACATGACACATGGCAGATGACAGAAGTCGCACATAAACGATCATTAATTTATTGGTCTTTGTATTAGTTTTAAATTATAGTAAGTTTTAAATATATCACTCATTTATGTTTTTATTTCATGTAGATTTATATTGTAATAATTATGTATTTAAACATACCTACCAATAATCTAAGTCCCTGCTAATAATCTTGTCATGGAACTAATTTATAGAAACCTCTATATTAATTTTCCTTGTCCTCAGTAAGGTGTCATGTCTACACATTTATCTTTACGACTATGGCCTTACTATAAAACTGATATGTGGACCAAAATATCTACAAAATGTTACGACATGTTATCAAAGACTGTGTGAAAATTCCTTTCACTATCAATAGAATTTTTATTGTAAATGTCCTTTTTGAGTAAGAATGCTATACTTGAAATTGGTTTGCGGTTTACATGAATATCTTATTTCTCTCTTATACTAAAAATAAATAAAATAGGAAACAATTTCTAGCTTGTTATTTATAATAATGTTATTGTAATAAATTTTGATATTATATTTGACCACATCTTTGAGTGCACGACGCGACGGTGCTCAGCCCATGCAGGGCACACCGCCACCGTATGCTCCACCGTGTCTTCCGGGCGGTCTTCGCGGTAATGACAACGGGGCGTTTACTCCTGCTCTATCAGAAACAGGAATTTTCCGAAGCTTCCATGTCCAGTAAGCATCTGCGTCAGGCGGTAGGTGAGGACGCCATAGCGCCTCTCAAGCTACTCCTTAAAGAGGGGACTTACCGCTGCAATGATAGCAGCCCTCGGTTGCGACAGACGTTACTACTATTCCGCCATCACATAACTTTTACCGCTTTTACTGTTATATTATTCCTTTTATGTGCACTTAAGATAAAAGTCACCAAAATCATAAAAAAAAAACGTTACCTCAATCTCCAAGGGCATCCCTTAAAAAACCCATAAAAACATAATCAAATAAACATTCACAGACACGTACAAGTAAAATAAACGTCATACTCCCATGAGAACTACAATTTATCCTTCCCTTTTTTTGTTAGAGAAAATTTCCACATAACGAGAATTTCATCCGCATTTTTTGCATATACTCTCTGCTTCTACAATGTACTTTATTGCCTTCCTGCAAAGCGTTATATGTATTGTTTCATAATAATTAAGTGCCACCCACCCACTAATGGAGCTAGGCTGTGTTGCTAACGTTACTGTTTTAAATAGTAGTTTGTACGAAGCAACAGAAAGGCATTTAAAAAAATATTAGTAAGTATGATTTTAAAACGAAATATTCTGTTTGTTTGAACACGCTAATCTGCAAAACTTCTGATTCGTATCGAATAATTGTTTTGTGTTGGATAGCCCATATATCGAAGAAGGTTATATGCTATAAACATCACACTAAAATCAATGGGCGTCAAGCAGCGGCTGAAACTTAGAGGCAGAAACTGGTAAATACACAAAGGTGATTTCTTAATTATACGAAAACATAATATATATTATATACCTCCTATATACATAATAATGTTCTCCTGTATACATGCCGTGTGTTGTACATCAGTTTATAAATAAAATAGTACGAAATCTACACTTTTTATTCAACCTATTGATTTTTGATTGTGAGGTGTTGTTTTATAGATTCAACGATTGGTAACACCGGTTACAATGGTTGGAGCTAGTTTCGTGGAAATACAGGGGGTATTAACTAAAATTTGCCCGTTCGCATTTACTTTAAGGTAAGCGTCCAAATGCCCGCATCGTACGGACCGCTTATCGGCAATGCGATGAGTACCGATGACGTTATACGGAATACCGATGCCACAAATGCGAGTAAAAGTGGTATCGATAATCCGATTGCTGATACTGGCGTCGGCAATTCGATCGCTGTGGATACAGTGGACGCAGTCTGAAAAATTAATCCATTTGATGTGGTCCGCCCGATGAGTGCGTACGCAATGTAGGTGTATTGCTGATGAGCGGGCTGATGAGATGAGCTAAAATCCGTTGCGTGCGATGCGTACGATGTGGGCCTGTGGACGCTTACCTTTACGCGATACCCATTTACGTAACTTTCCGAATCACCCTTTGTAAGTGCTTTATATAAATTTTGTTCTAGTTTTTCTCTTTGTGTATAATTGTGTACTTTTATTGTTAAAAGTAGGTATTTGAGGAGTGATTAATGTACTACTATTGTTTAGTAGTAATGCTTTTGTTTCTTTTTTCGTTTTGTTTCACTAATGTGGTATTTGTTACTTAGTAATTAAGCTCTAACATATTTTTACATCGAAATTAATGTACCTATGATTATTTTCATTGTTTTTAAATTCAAAACTGTAATTGATAACCAACGATACAGTCAAATAATTTCAATTAAAGACAAAACCTGAATATTTCTGTCATACACAGAGACATATAATGATTACTTAAACTATTCCTTAGCAACGATTTTGTTTCGAAAACAATTGCTAAGGATTTGTTTAACACTTTAAACGCCACGGGGGTCACCGGTGACCGACGTTAGCGGAGAATTTGCCTTCAACAGTTTTCTATTGGCAGTCAAAGACTTAAGTAACCATTAAATGACTCTGAGTATGGTGGTTAGACCATCTGCAAAAAACAACCCCGAATCATAAGTTGCCAGAACAATTTTCTCACCAAAGTAATTTCTAAAGTATAACAATGATCATTATAATAAGAAATTATTTTTACAAGCGATATTACAAGCGGCCATTTTGTAGGCTATCTACATTTCTTCGTTAATAATTAATACGGCGACCACTTCTCATTAGTCAAAGTGCCTTTTATACAAGCGTCGGATTCTGTAATTCAAGCAATTGTTTTAATGAAAATATTTCCCAAGCTATTTAATGAAAAAAGTCTTGTGTATACATCTTTTTTATATAAATTTTGTGTATTTAATTTCAAGCTTTTTGTTCACTTAAAATAGAATGTTACCCTAAATTCCCAATCCTTCAACCGCCGCAACGCACTTTTGGATCCATTATTATGCTATCGGCTTACTCACGTAACAGTTTTACAAGCGACTGTCGCATATTTCTGCTCATGAATACGAGCCTCTATCATGGTTTGAAATTCTGAATTCTCTAGTGTTGCGGGTGTTCATGGGTGGAGGCGATTGCTTACCATCAGGTGATCCGTCTACTCGTTTGCCGCCGCATGCAAAAAACACTTTCCACCCCATGGGTGGAGGCGATTGCTTACCATCAGGTGATCCGTCTACTCGTTTGCCGCCGCATGCAAAAAACACTTTCCTCCAAATTCTAGGCATAGGATTCTTAATCCCATAATGAGAAGAATGCAATACAATCGGAAAAATACTCATATCGCAATTTGCTTGTGTAGGGAATCGAACCCTCTAACTTTTTTTATAACTCCTTAATTATGATAGACTTGTCAATGTTGAATGAGAATAAGTATTTTAACAATAGGAAATAAAACAAATAAGATATATTTTCATTTATATTTTAATGATAAAATATTACCTTAAAACCTATGAGATCGATGTTTGTATGTTTATATACAGACCAGCACGTCAAGCTATCCCAAACAATTTTCACCTATATACCATTGTAACAAAGTCGGAAATTGTTTGAAGTTCCATAAAAGAGTAGCTTGATGTGCTAGCTATATTAAGACGACATTAATGTTTTTGTATAAAACAGTTTTTTTATTTACAAATCGTCATTTTATTACTTACATGATAATGATTTCTAATTTATTAACATTGTATTTTTAGGTTATTAGGACCGTTTTCAAATAACTATCTATCAGTAGATTTGGCGGTAGCCAAAGCCTCAAAAATAGAACTAAACCAATTTTATTAAAATCTAATTACAAGAGGATCAAAGGAGGTCTAGTTGGAAGTAGTTCCACAATAAATATGATCACGTTTTTAGGGTTCCGTAGCCAAATGGCAAAATACGGAACCCTTATAGATTCGTCATGTCTGTCTGTCTGTCCGTCCGTTCGTATGTCACAGCCATTTTTTGATTTTGCACTCGTGTTTTAATTTTATCGTTTATATCGTATACTAGTTTTTAAAGTAGCCAAATCTACTGACAAATATACATAAATAAATATCCCATTGTATCATTGCTTTACATTTTTTTTCATTAGTGTATTCATTAGAATACATAGTAACCAAATCATAAACTAGGAATTAAAATATACAATTAAAACTATATGAGCGACCATTGAGCTATAACGTTGAACAATTTGTGCTTATCTTCAACAGTACTTAAAAAAAAACATAACATTATTTTAATTATCATTGTCATGGGGACATTAATGGGAACAAATGTTATAACATTTATAGTAATGTGTCTCTTAAAAGCGTTAGCTTTGGTTCAATTCACTGTGGCTTACTATTAGTAAAAACTATCAAATTGAACAAAATCACACTAATGAAAGTATTTTGGTTTGGATGTTTGAATGTTTGTCCGTCAAACACATTGAAACTGCTGAACGGATTTTTATGAAATTTGGTACAGGCAGAGTATGAGCTGACTAGGGCGATAGGATATTAAAGACACGCGAAGGGGGCGAAGTCGCTGGCAGAAACCAGTATTATTATAATATTTCCTTCTAATGATTCAATATAACTTACACAACCAAATTTTATTGAGTCTACGTTTGTTTATTGCCAGTAATAATCTTAAAAACACATTAAATATTATTTACAAAAAATGTTTATTAACTTTAAAATAAATGTACACTTTAAACTGAATCCTCATTAAAAAAGTCCCAGATAAAACTAATCACAAAGATACAAAAGACAAATTAATTTTCTAATTACTTAAAATACTTGCAAAAGAAACATTAAGTAGGCAGTTGACCTATTACTTGGAATAGACAAAATAATTCAGAGAATTTCAAATTTCACGAAGCGACAGAAACTTTTTATGATCCCGCAGCAATTTCCCAATTTCATTTTATGTAAAAACTCATTAACCTCATTCTAATATGTAATATAAAACTTCGTATCACAGGAAACTATCTTCTTATAAGGTAAGCGTCCACAGGCCCGCATCGTACGCATCGGATGGATCGCATCAAACGGATTAATTTTTCAGACTGCGTCCACTGTATCGGCAGCGTTCGGATTGCCGACGTGAGTATTAGCAATCGGATTGCCGATCCCACTTTCACTCGGATTTTTGGCATCGGCATTCCGTATGACGTCATCGGTACGCATCGCATGTAGGCATTGCCGATGAGCAGTCCGTACGATGCGGATCCGTGGACGCAGTTGCATGAGTTTCTATACAAGACAAACTAAAATCCGTTGCGTGCGATGCGTATGATACAGATCTGTGGACACTTACCTTTATGCTCACATTCAGAACACAGGTGAAAGAACCAATAAAATAGAAGACGAGTGAAATGAAATGACAATAAAAACAACGTCTTATCGCTTACAAGTCTCAAACTGATTTACAAAATCATCCAAAGAAATCGAATAATAATTCAACAGTACCCAGTAAATACAGAAATATGGTTACGATTACTGCAAGAAACAAAAACCAACAGCAAATCAATTTGAAACCTATCCCATTTTCTTTAGAAACGAAATTCGGTTGTTCAGCCTGACATAATACAAACTTGTCAGTTACCATCGAATCTTTTTATATGGATCAGAATCTTATTTATCAGATGTAATATAAACAGTAGAAACTACCAACAGTGAATCGAATTGAAATAATACAAATTCTTAACGTTTATTTCTCTTACATTTTCTTATAGTGAGCCTCCAGAAAGCTACTCTGAAATCAGGTGAATAAAAAGCGTATATAAAAGGATTTATCGCTGAATTGAACCACCCCAGCCATGTTAGTATGTACATAAGGACTGGATTCACGTAATTACTTGGAATGAAAGGGGTAAGAAGATAGTACAAGAAGAATGGGAGCCAACAGGCAACAAAACCGCCGACCACAAGGCTCAAAGTCTGCGCAGTTTTAGTCTCCCTTCTTAAAGAAGAAACACGATTATTCTCTACATGTTCTCTCATGGAATGAGTCCGTCTTGTAGTGTTTTTGTATTTAAAGTTCGCTTTGAATGTAACATCGTTGTTGTAGAAGCGAGATTCTTTTTCTTTAGATCTGTGTTTCTTTTTTTTCTCTGGTCGGAAACAGCAGGGGCATTTGTGGTCTTGCGATGAACAGTCGCTGTGTGCTGTTGAGTTTTTTGATGTCTGTTTTGAAGCTGATTGCCGTAACGACATCTTGTCTGATCCGGACTCCGATTCGGTGCGGATGCAGGAGAGTTTTCCTTTCTGAAACAATTAGGTTTTGTTAGAATTTTGTTAGCTTACTTATATGAATGAAAGTATCCTATTTGGAAGTCATTGGGGGAGGCCTATTTTTAGCAGTGGACGTGGTCTTGAAGCTGATATAATAATGATGATGATGATGATTCTTAAAATATAAAATCAAGTTTGATGTACTTCGATAAATTGATGTATGCATGTAAAATTAAGAGTTCAAATTCTATTTCAGATAAAGCGTCACAACTGGTATTTTGCTGTGTTATCTTTCTAGGAAAATTTGTGTTGAAAATCTTAAATACCAAGAATCTTAACTACAAAACACAAATATTTGTTTGTATATTCCTGGATATCACAAACTGGTGTTAATGTTCTGTATTTATATGAAATACGATTCCTTGTAATAAACACTATTGTTCTCACAAAAACATAAGACACGTATTTTTTTATTTTGTTACGGAAACAAATATTTTCGAAGATTTTTAATATTGCATGACCTCACTTCTTGGTACGTTTTACTCCTAAAATTTGTTTCCTTTTATTTAAGTATTGTTATCTTACATGACGAAATAAAAAATCGTGTCTAATATTTTTTTCATTATCTAACTGACGGACTTAGATTTTTAATTTTGTCTGTCTAGTGAAAAGAGTCTTTTGGTCAGCAGTGGCCATTTATAGGCTGTTGATGAAGTATGATGATATAATAGTAATGGGCCAAAAGCCAAATCCCGAACATAATTTTAGATTCCGTGTTATTTCCTATCCCTTGTTTGGCATTCGCTTTTGTGATCACTAGCCAACGAGGCAGTCAACAGAATAGCAATCAGCACCCATAAATCATAAAACTATCTAACCTAACTAATTTATAAATCGACATGTAGACCGTAAGTTTGTAGACTGTATTGTTTAGACCAATAGTAGCTATTTAGTTTTGTTTTTTATAAGCTACTAGCTGACTCGGTAAACTTTGTACTGCCTCAAACATTCTTTCTCACTTATCTGGACTTCCACAAATAATTCATGACCAAAATCAACCAAATCTGTCCAGCCCTTTTCGAGTTTTAGCGAGACTAATGAACAGTATATCTATACTAATATTATAAAGCTGAAGAGTTTGTTTGTTTGATTGTTTGTTTGTTTGAACGCGCTAATCTCCGGAACTACTGGTCCGATTTGAATAATTCTTTTTGTGTTGGATAGTGCATTTATCGAGGAAGGCTATAGGCTATAAAACATCACGCTATGACCAATAAGAGCCGAGCAGAGCGGGTGAAACCGCGCGGAAGTAGCTAGTTATTTATATGGATAAAGATTATGATTTTAACAGCACTAAATAATATATAACACAACAAAACACGCTTTTTTATATTATAAATGTGAAAGTTCGTTTGTTTGTAGGTTTGTCCGTCAATCAATCTGAAACTACAACAACTATTTTGATAAAAGTTGGAATACAGACAGAGTAAGAGCGGACTTGGGCAATGGGATACATTTTATCCCACGGAACCGCGGTTGAAGCAAAGTCAAAATCCAAATTATTTATTTCAAATAGACCAGGAAGGCACTTTTGAACGTCAAAGCAAGCCGCTGGCAGAAGCTAGTAAAGAATAATAAAGAAAGAGGAATAAGAAAAAACTTGTACCAAGTTTATCTCATAAGAAAATCTTACTTTACCTAGTTTAAGACCAGTTTGTCAGGGACTAGTAAACTGTAATGGATCGAGAGCATTTTTATTAAGATTTATACTTTTTTTCCCTTATTTCTGTATTTTATTTTTCATCTTTATATGCGAGATGAAAAAGCTATTTGTCGGTTTAACGAAGTGGAATAGAAAGGACTTGGTACTGTGTCGTGGTTAGATGAATATAAATATGACATCTTAAATGACTAATTTTCTTTAGTTTAACGTTCATATTCCAGATAGAGCTTTTCTTTTGGAAAATCATCTGATGCCTTCTCCTGCCTTCGGTGAGGCGAGGCGACAGGGAGTGTCAGACTCTTAGGTACTGACTAAAAACTACCTCCCGCACTCCTGCTTCAAGCCGGAGCCCCGGTAAACCCGCTAGGTAGTCCGCAACTCGATTCTAGATAGAACTAAAGTACATATAATCAAGTATAAAAAATTTTTCGGTTGGCGCGGTGGCTGGGCAACCAGCTGCCGCGCAGCGTATAGCGTTTTCGATTCCCGCACGGAACAACTCTTTGTGTGATCCACAAATTGTTGTTTTGGGTCTGTATTGACATTGAGAGTAAGCACCTAGATATTTCATTATATTCTATCCTTAACAGTAAATTAACTTAAAAACTCCAGTTATTACTATTGAAATATCTTAAAGGAATTCTGTTTAATTTACTGCGTGTTTAAGCGAGCTCTTTTGGAATGCTTTTGCAACGTGAGTTACTTTATTGCTAGAGTTTATTTTAAGACTAGCTTCTGCCAGCGGCTTCGCCTGTATTCCCGTGGGATAAAAGTATCTCTATCACCCAAATCAGCTTATACCCTGTCTGTATACCAAATTTTATCAAAATCCGTTCAGTAGTTTCAGCGTGATTTACGGACAAACAAACTTTCCAATTTCCAATATTAGTGTGACAAAAGGAATGTTCCGCTTCTCTTTAATGAATTTTATATTTAAATAAGAAGAATAGCGTTCTAGATATTACTGTGTTTTTGATGTATTTTTTTTTTTTTTGGTACCTAATGTAGAATGAAAGCCAAGTTTATTCATTCATTTCATTTATCTATTCATTTATGATCTTGCATAGAAATTAAAAATAATTGAGTCATATTTTAGCATATTATATGTCATATTCGCAGAATTCACGTAGCAGTGCGACAATCGCTGATGCTGCTCTTGAATATGAGCCTCTATCATGGCTTGAAACTAGTCGAGTTCCTCGTCAAATAATTACGTGAGTCAGCCGAAAAACATAATAATTATTTTAGAATTCACATAGATAAAAATTCGACGTAAATAACAAAAATAGCTTTTGAAATAGGTATTACTTAAGTTCTAAAATATAGGTAGTAACACCTAAAAAGTACATAAATCACTGCTGAAAAATACGCCTTTCGTCTGAATAAGCACTGAAACGTCTGAAGAATGGCTTTGTGAGGCTTTCCTATCTCCATACTTTGGATTCAGGTGGGTGACCTTGAGACGACCTTGCCATTTCCATTATGTAAAAGAGTTGCCGAAAAGGGTGGTATTATAATATATCTAGGTATATTATGTAATACATAATAGTGTGTAATGAATAGGCTGTCGCCTGGTTGGGCTTTTGAATTGTTTGGTTTCTGTGCGTCACTTTTTTTTAGGGGGTGAAATCATCCTTCATTCAGACTTTTCACGCTTTGGGGCAGACGAGAGGGAGGGTCAGACTCTTACTGACTAAAAACCACCCTAAGAAGTCAATTCTGACAGTGGCCACTGTCAGAGTTGACTGAGAAGACTGATAAGTTAAACCCGACACTGTCAGATTTCTTTGGCTGCACGGTTGGCGCGGTGGCTGGGCAACTGGCTGCCGTGCAACGTGTAGCGGGTTCGATTCCCGCACGGAACAATTGTTTGTGTGATCCACAAATTGTTGTTTCGGGTCTGGGTGTCATATGCCTGTGAAATTGTATGTTTGTAAACGCAGCCATGATACAGGAGAAAATTCTAATGTGGGACAATGTTTTAAATACAAAAAAGAAAGGTTTGATTAATTAGATAATGCTGGCTAAAATATACTTAGTTATAGCCACAAAACCAATATGGTCTACCTAAACAAAAACACAGACGAATAAGAAGAAAGTCCAACAAATGGATCGTGAAATTAAATTGGAACAAAAAGTGATTAATGAGCACCCTAATGAACATTGATCTAGCGGCCAAATTTCCTTTAGCAAAGAAAACAAGAAGTAAAGTTGCTTGAGACTAGCTTTGATGTATGGTTTAGGGTGAGTTTCTTTCTCAAAGCCAATCGAATAGGTACCGCATTAAAAGAAATACGGTAGTTGATTGTCTATTTTATTTTAAGGAGGGAAAATCGTCCAATGACTTCTCCTAGTTTGAATGAGGCGAGAGTGTCAGACTCTTACCGACTAAAGGCAACCTCGTTCCTACTCCTGATTTTTAAACCGGAGCCCTGGTAATCTGCTAGAAAGTTCGCAGCTACGGATTGTTTAAAACTTGGTAACACGAAATGCAGTCAAAATTAGAATCTTTGTTATTGAAAATTAGAATCTTTGAAGTGCAAAGATCGACCACGGGTAAAGAATTTTCTATCTTATTTATCGTTCAATTAAATTGCTTTTCCCAGCAGTTCAAAGAAAAAAGTGTAACTTATATCACTCCCCAACCACATGATGAAAAGAAAAAAAAACTTATAACACATTCAACACTCCAACTCAAAACACAAAAGAAATAGCAATGAGAACGTAGAATTTTACACAAAGTCTCATTGATATTACACTGGGTAAACAATAAAAATCTAAGATAGAAGACTAGCAAATACATGTAAAGATTTCAAAAGCAACAATATATTAACATACAAAGAAATCAAGCCACACATCAATACTGTACCTACCACAGTTCATTAAAGCACATTCACAAAGAATACGAACATTCTAGACTTTCTTTTTGTACCTAGGTACCTACATCCACTCAGCAGCCTGGAGTTCTGAGCTAATTAGCATGAAGCAGACTGCAGTTAGCACAATGCTTGGCACAAGTACTAGCATATTCTTGTCGTGCTAACTGTATGGTGTGAATGCATAAAACTGTGTGAACGTGATGAAAGTCTACTTATGTATGAACGTGATAATACATGTCAGGTTTTAAATAGAGATTTACATTTACTTTTTTGTGGTATTAGCCGGTAAACGAGCAGACGGTGATCCATCTGCTCGTTTACCGGACACCCGACACACCAGTTGCCGGCCTTTTGGGGGTTAGGAATTTAAGGGTTGGTGGAGAATCGGCGATTGGGAAGGTCGAATTGTCAGCCCAGATGATTAAAAATAAATTAAATCATATGTGTTTGCTCTATATGGTACAAAAACTGTGTTATGTAGAAAAGGCCCTTAGTCCATTGAACTAAGTGAAATATTATTGACTTTTACATAGGTAAGAAAGCATTTATTCATAATGAATGTTATACACAGCTAACTTCCTTGGATTAATATTTTATTACAAAAATACTCCTACAACAACAGTCTACCTAATTCACGTAAACAACTCATTTCCTACGCATTATACAATAAGCGTTTGCTTATTTTTCTTTCATAAACGGTTGAACGTTTATTTTCATATACTTATTATGTACATACTTAACAACGATATACATAATAAATAAATGTATCACTCATCTCTTTTAGGGATACTTGGTATGAGAGAGTTTTCCATTGCATGATATTTTTATTTGAGTATAATTTTATTACAGGTGGCGGCTTTTCGTTCTTCGTGGAGGACTAAGGGAGAGGCTTTTGTTCAGCAGTGGACGTCTGTAGGCTGATGATGATGATTATGACAAATATGGGGTAGCTTGGTAAAATAATAATTGATACATTCAATTTCATCATCAAACACTGCTGGGCTGTGAACCTCCTCTACATAAGAGGAATTTTGCCATAACCTTGAATAAAGGCATTCAGGTTTAAGGTATAAGTTGGAAGCGGGTGACATGAACAGCACGCAGCAGCATTACGGCACGTAATACCACTGTACAATGTACACCCACTTTTCATCATTTGTGTTATAAGTCCCACGTAATAGGAGGTGAGTCTATTGCCATATACTGGGCACAATTCCAAACTCCGTGCTACTACTGAGAAATTTTCGAGAAACTGAAAAAAACCCAGTAATACTTTGCCCGACCTGGGAATCGAACTTGAGACCCCTTGTCCGGTAGTCGCACTTACGAGCACTTTACTAACGAGACAGTCAAATTATAAGCAATTATATAAGACCTTATATAATTTCTAACCAACTCATCGTTGTTTGACGTATGTCCGAATACTCAAACGTAACTCAATTTGAAGACGCTCTCAAACCTAGTTCTGTCCCTATCAATTCTTCATAAAATGACAAAGATAGCACGATATTTAAGTACAACTTAAAATTGAGTAGTATTTCAGTATTCGGTAGACAGACAAATGAGATATCGTTAGAAGAGTCTCCATCATATGCATGTCTATAGACTCTGTTACGTCAATATGGGGTACACTCGAGACCACTTGAAAGTCTCACAGTCGAAGGCTCTTACTTCAAGATCAAGAAAGAGACTTTTGAAAGTCAAGGATATAGTTCAAAGGTACGTCTGTCAGTCCTTTGGAGTATCTGACAGCTATTCGTATCTAGTTGAAGATTTCAAGTTGTAAAAAGGAGAGGAACGATTTATTTTTACCGACTTCAAATAAAGGAGGAGGTGTTATGTTTGGATGTTTGTTTTTTTTATTATTACATACGTCTGGCAAAGTATTGCTGGGCAAGGAGTCTGGCATTGTCCAGTATATGGCAATAGGTTCACCCCCTATTACATGGGACCTTAACACAAATGGTGAAAAGTGGATGTACATTGTATAGTGGCATTAAGTGCCGTAATGTGCACCTCTGCCTACCTCTTCGGGAATAAAAGGCGTGACGATACTTTTTGTTCTCCGATTACTCCGCCATTTGTGAACCGATTTTCAAAATTCTTTTTTTAGTTTTTTTAACTTCACTGTTCGTCAGTGGTGTCTAAATAATCTTAGAAAGTACATTTAACTCGGAAAAAGTCACATTGGTACTTGCCGTTTGTTGAAAAAACCAGCTTGAATCAATAGATAACATTCCATACAACGACTAGACAATACAGCATTTCTAAAAGTCAAAACTAAAAACCAATTTTCGTCGAGTTTTCTTTTCGAAAACTTGCAATTTAATAAGTCTGCTAGCAACGTCGTGTTTCTTTGTTGACACAAAGCGCAATGTTAGTCTCGGTCTCAATAGAAAGTCTCGACTATTTGTGGCTTATTGAAAACGTGGTGCCACCCCTGAGGGGCCAAAAGCGACGTGTATGTTACAACACGATGGTTAAAAGGAAATAGGGTATAAGCGACCAAAAATTTTATGTTCAGAAAAGCCGTTTAAACTCAAACTCAAATCATTTATTGCATTCATGTGTACATTTAGTTGATACATAATTAGGAGCATTTGTCTCAACATGAAACCAGCTCGTCAGTCGTCGAAAGAATACTAGGAAAATATTACTGGGAATAATAGGGTATAAACGCCAAAAATGTCATCGTAGAGCCATGAGAGTAAGCACATTCGAAAGAGCGGAAAATTTTACGTAGGATAGCATAATAAACTCATTTTTGACCAAAATGTCGCTTATACCCTATTTCCTTTTAACCGTCGATATGTATTGTACACACAGCAACACATGAAGCTAAACAAAACCAGTTTATCATGGTCTCATTTTGTGTGAACTCTCCACACATTTAACGCTCAGTTTATACTGGTTATTATAGCATGATGTGTTGTTGTGGATGCCTGTAGCCATAATACATTGATTTTATGAGTTATCTAGTATAAGATATAATTATCTAGTATAAGTTTACAGTTTAACTTGAACCTGTGGTGAGAGGAAAATATAGTACATTAGCTAAGCGCGCGCGGCTTTACTCGCTGCTTGGCTCTTTTTGGTCGTAGCATTTTTTTTCGTAACGTTTAAGACGCCCGCTTCTCATGTATAAGTGCGGGTTCGAAACCTACAGACGACAGGCCTACCACCTTTTTCCAAGTTATAGAAAAGATAGACAAACGGTGAAAAAAAAAACGTGAGGAAACCTAGGCTTAAAGGCTGAAAAGTTTAAAATCGTAAAACTTTACTTTGCGTAAAGTTATCGAATCGGGAAACCCTAGACAAAGCGATTCCAAAAAAAAAAAACCATTTGTCAGAGGGACTAGGTTTGTAATCGCAAAATATGCTTTTAGATATCATCTTTAATTCAACAATGCGACATAAAAAAAAAACAAATGATCACGTATACCTATACAACAAACTATTGCATCTTACAGGAATAGAACCCACAACTAGAAACAAATAGCTTCAGTGCGTCGGCCAATCTCGTCGACAAAACGTTAGAAATTGCCAATTTAAAATCAGTTTGGCGACGCGACGGTGACGCAGCGAGATCACGACCAGCTATTGAAACTGTTTCTGTTTTACGGAGCAGGTGTGTGAACACTCACCATTTTAAAGGTTTATTGGATTCCTAAGTAATACATGTCTATGTCTATGTATTTCGTTCTTATAGACCAGAGAAATAAGTTGAGATGGCAATAATTTTGGAATTTCATAGAAAAATATAGAAAAGCTAAATCATTTCTCTACGAGGAGACGTGACGTGAGATAGCAATCATTTTGAAATTTCTTAGAAAAAATATACTGGAAAGGTAAACCATACGCAATTCGGAACTAAAACATTTAGAAGTGGAAAACCATAGCACCGACTAACTTTTCAATGATTTAATGTAAACCGTAACTAGAATAATTTAATGGTTACTTAACCTAGTCCTTAGCAATTGTTTTCGGAAAAAATCCAAAGGAACCTTCTAAGGAAATAGTTTAAGTAATTATTAGTAGACTCTGAGTGCGGCAGTTTAATAGCGAAGTTAAAGACGCTAAACTAGCAGAAATGAAGACAGATAAAAATGAGACCTATTGAGAAAAATAGACATTCGACGTTAACGATACGCAAGAAATATACTCTACTACGAATACTACTGATATGAAACAGGACTAATTATACCCACTTTTTACCATTATTTACGCAAAAACTCACAAAAACATAAACCAACCTTATTACACTTGGTGCTACTGGCTAGCTGCTGGTGTCTCCTGGCCACGACGCACGATATCCTAGCGTACACATACACCATCACTGCCATGGGTAGGAAGAACGAGCCCATGGCTGAGAACACCACGTAGCCAGGATTCTGATTGTATCTGCAGTTTCCATTCTGATTGTGGTCTGGTTCGTACCTGGGGACAGAAAAAATGATTTACTTTTATACAACGTATAACAAAATACCCATATACATCAAGAAGCGCTGATGAATACAGGTTGAATAGAGTCTCTACACGAAGTTTCAGCTTAAAATACGTTTAAAAAATTTATAAATACGTACCAAATACTTGGTATCGCATAGTTCTTGATTTTAAATCATACAAACATGTCACAACACTACAGGGATCACTCGCTAATATTACGAAACATTTCTTCTGTCAATCTGATCGCCTAGTACCTGTCTACCTAATTTTGAATCACGCGACGGCGCGATTTGAAAAATTAATAACTTGGTACCATGAAAACATGAGTTTAAAAAACCCTTACCGTATCGTTTGTTATGTTATCTAGAAGCCGTGCAATTGATATGTATACCCCCTTTTTGTTACACGTTGTATATTTGATGGGTTGACGTTTGCCCACTATCTCGCCTGATGGTAAGTGATGATGCGGCCTACGATGGAGCACGTTGAAATTGTGGTTAAAAGATGACAACAAAGAGGTAGCGAGACAAAATTGGATGCTAACAGCCCAAAATAGGACGAAATGGAAAGAAATGAAGGAGGCCTACACCAAATTGGTTAAAAATGTGTAAGATGATGATGATGACGAATTAACATGTTACATCTCTAAAAAGCCTTGGCAGTTTAGTACTATGTTGAAGAAGAGGCAAGCCTATTTAATATGAGTACATGTGATACAAATTCTAAACTTCATAGCATTACAAAACCTTACAAGGCAAGCATTTTTGGCTTGACTTTGCCCCACACTAGGATTTCCTCCTGTCTCGTGGGTCCGTTTCCAAAATACAAGTTCACATACACATGTGACACCCAGACCCGAAACAACAATTCGTGGATCACAGTGGGAATCAAACCCGCTACACGTTACGCAGCAACCGGTTGTCAACGATCTATTTACTGTCGAACATTTATTACACATAAATCTTTAAGCTTATTTTTTTAAACACATAAATACTTGTTCAGTGTAATAATAACAAAACAATAAAAAATCGAAAAAGAGATTGAAAACCCATCACAGCTTATCCACAAGAAAATAAACAGAATTAACATTTTGATATCTCTAGCTACCCTTGTCGCCATATTACTTGTATGGGTCACACCGGACCTCGCACGCATGATCGGTTACTCACCGACCCATCAAAGGGTCACCAAGATTTTATGACCTTCCACTTAAATACAAGGGTCTAAGGTTTACCTTCCTGACCTTCGGAAATACCTTAATTATCTATTGACCTTGAAAAGCCAAAATCGTTTTATAGTTTCCTGTTAAATGTCCAAGGATTTGAATTTTACACCTAATTTGGTAGGGGTTACTATTAAGGGGGTGGTTAAAATTATTTATTTCAAATAGATCAGAAAGACGCTTTTGAACGTCAAATCAAATATAATATTATAAATGTCTGTCTGTCGATTAGCCCTCTAGTGAAGTCCAAAGTGTAGCTGCGAATAGAAAAAAACTAACTATTCTTATTCTATTCTTAATCTATTTCTATTCTAAATTTCACCTCGATCCGTTCATCCGTTTTGATGTAAAAGAGTAACAAATAACCAGACATACAAACTTTCGCATTTATTCAGTAGGATTATGAATAGTAGGTCATGTCTTTATAATCAACATGGTATATCTCCAATCAATTGCTCCCATCTCCTATTCAGGTTAAGCAAGATCACCATCATTATTCACCATCGTATTTCATATTGCGAGCTAGCTCGTAATAAGTACTTTTAATAAATCTTCATAATTACTACTTTCCCCCTAAATTTATTCTCCATGCGTTCTTTAATAACTTCCCAGCCTCCGTTATTGTCAATATCTTAGTCTGAAAAAACTCATCTCAAAAGATTTTATGCCGTATTATTTTTATCTTTGTCCTTAAAATCCGTCATTTGATTCTTATGGACGTATAATATAGATGTCGCTATTGTGATCGTAGGCTAAGGAATTGAGTTTTTAAGTTTTAATAATTATAGTCAATCTATTAATTGTCTGCCACGTTGTTCGAGCAATCGCAAGATTCATAAGGTTGAGATTGCTCAAAAATACAAAGTGCTTTGGCACTCCGTATTTCAGTATTCAGAATATTTTTAGTAAATAGCACGGAGCTGGAATCACGCAATAAATAGGCCATACACCCCACACTACAATTACAGGTCAGTCAAAACATAACACAAGTTAATGTCATATTGTAATGTCACGCGTTTTATTTCCGAAGGGGTAAGCAGAGGTGCATGTTAATTACGACACGTAATGCGACTGTATAAAACACCCGCTTTTCACTATTTGTGTTATAAAACCAATAAAATAGAAAATATTATTGCTATATACTGGGTACAATTCCAGACTCCATCCCACTACTGAAATAAATTTTTGAAGAATCAAAAACGCTCGTCATTCTTGAATTGCCCGCCTTGGGAATTGAACCCAAGTCCGTTTCACGGCGCACCGCAAGTGCACTTCTTAATGTAAAGAGCAGCATCATATTGTATAGGTAGGTATTATGTGAAACTCTGACCAACTCTTGAGGATTAGAAAGTCGCTTACGTATACTTAGGGTGCTTCTCCACCAAAGATGTGTTATGAAGCCATGCTACTATGATGTAGCAGCGAGGCTAAGAAACTATGTGAACGTTTCCACTGATACTAAGCTATGTAGCTATGCGAGAAGACGCTTAGCTCGAGTATACGATGTATCGATAGTAGGCAAGCCATCCATAGCACATCTTTCCATAGCTTAGCTGAATCCATTTCCACCAGTGTTAAGCTGTGTGTACCAATGAACATGATAAGTGGAATCCAAACGCATTCACAGCAACGCAGCAAAGCACATCTATGGTGAAAAATCACCCATACTATCATAATCATAAAATTCAATTTACATTTCCTGGCTTCTTACACTACAGAGTTATAGCCAAGACACTCTATTAGTATACTGAATAACATCATTGAATACAATGTTTCCTTGCATCCGTGCCAAGTCGGGTAAGGTCATTGCAAAACAATTTATGAACGGTAATATCTGTTCTGTTTGTATTATACTGCAATGCTATGAGGTTTTTATTATTGTTATATTAACCCGAAGAAGATTACGAATTAATCGTCTGAATTTGACGAAAATGCTTTGGGATTTCTACACAAATAAATGTCTAGATGTCTTTTTTATGGGATAAGCCCGCCACTACCTCCTAAAAACCGCTGCAACTCCTGTAAGTCAGAATCTACAATAGAAACAACCATGACAACACCAGAACACTGAATCCGGCGCGTCGTAGGGACGTAAATGACTATTTGGATCCCGCAACGAAATAAATCAGAAGAGTAATGAAGATTATTAAAGGAGTACTAAATAATGTAAATATATTCGTAATGCTAAGATCTATGTTACAAAGTCGAATATTAAACAAGTGTTTGGCAATTATAATGGGACTAAAACTTATAAGTAAACTCAGCAGTAAATCTGTGATGAAAATGATGATGATGATGATCGTAATACTTCGAAACACGATTCTTTGAAATTACATAGTCCAGCAAGTAGACTTTGGCTTAATATTAGAAAAACCATATCAACAAAATTGCACTTACCAACCAAACATAGGAGGACATGTGATAGCTCCTGCTGCGATCCACACAAAGAATATCATGGTAAGAGCCAGCTTCTTGGATCTTCTTCTTCTGGAGTACGTAAGAGGCCTGGTGACAGCCAGGTAGCGGTCCACGCTGATGGCACAGAGTGAAAGGATGGAAGCTGTGCAGAGGAGGATGTCCAGACTGATCCAGATGTCACAGAGGATCCAGCCTAGCTCCCATTTACCTGTTGGAAAGAGAAGAGAATTAGCTTGATACTTTAAGAGTGTGTATATTATAAAAGTTAGTTTGCTATGATATACTCTAGGTATGTGTTTAATGAATAAGATGGTAGTGGTTGCGTTAATTAGGGCTATTAGAGCCAAAGATGAGGTCAAGTAGGGTTGATGCCCGATCTGGAGCTGCGAATAACATAACAGGTTACCGGTGCTCCGACTCAAAGTAGGAGAAGGAACGGGGTGATTTTTAGTCAGTCTGACACTTTCTCTCGCCTCACCTAAGGCGGGAGAAGTCATTGGTTGATTTTTCCCTTCATAAAAGGGCTATTGGACGGAATTTAATCCTACGTTCATGGGCGAAATTATCTTTTACGTTTAAAGTAATCGAAACATTAGCGAGTTCGGCGCTCTCATTGTTCGGCTCAAATAAACCAACCAATCGTAAACGTAAAGAAAACTTGTACTAATGGTTCTGATTACAAGTTCTCCAGGCGAAGTAAGACTAGAAGATTTGAAAGCATTACGTATTCTAGGAATCAACGTAACAGTTGCTATCGGAAACCACTTGAGCTTCGAAACAGTACTACTACACATAAATGCTAAAGTAATTGCTATGCTTACCCCCAACAGCCACTCATTAATGTTGTTTTACCTTCAACCTAGAGTGTCCATTAGGATGGAAACCACAAAAAGCAGGTATTTGTGGTGAAAACGGACCTCGGCAAACTAGGGTAAGGTAACTAATTTTTATTTCATTTACAAAATCCTAAAAGGTTAGTAGTACTTTTACTTTGGTCAAAGTGTCTATTAATTCCATTGTTAGGGCAAAGGATTTGGAATCAATTCTCGGAATAGAGCAAAATATTATTTGGGAATTTGGAGTCGTAGTGGCCCAGAGGCCTAAGACGACCGCTTGCCGCTTGGGTTTGAAACCTACCAACGGCAAGTATCAATGTGACTTTTTCCGAGTTATACGTACTTTCTAAGATTATTTAGATACCACTGACAAACGGTGAAGGAAAATATCGTGAGGGCTTCTAATTTCTAATAATAAGTTTGAAATCGTCAAACCGCATTGAGCAAGTGTGACGATAAATGCTCAAATCTTATCCGTGTGAGAAGAGGCTTTTAGTCAGCAATGGCTACTTATAAGCTGTTATTGTGTATTATTTGGAAAGTTGCCTGTTTTCAAAGCAGTTTTTAAGTGATTTCTTATTGTAGTGCGGCTTACTGAGATCTTAATTGCTGAGTAAAGTAGTCTTCATTTTCTTTTTTTTTTCGCTTGTCATTAACGGTCTGGACCAAGGTTAGGGTTCGATGACACGAGAAAGGTGGTTGTTATATTGTGTATCCGAACCTCTGGCTATTTGGGAATCAGGGATAAAAAAGTGTGACGTTACACTACGCTTTTCTTAGTAATTGATGTATGTGACTAATGTCTGGCAATAGCTTTGCTTCTTCTACAAAAAGACTAATTATCATCATCATCATCATCAGCCTATAAGTAGCCACTGCTGACCAAAGCCTACATAGAGAATCACCACGTTTGCTCAATGCAGATTGTCGATTTCAAACTTATAATTGGACATTATAAGCCCAGGTTTCCTCACGATATTTTCCTCTACCGTTTGTCAAAAGACTAATAATAGAACTAAAAAAAACTGTTTCTTTAATTGATCCCTGCTTACCTCTTTAGTAGAAACCACTCTTGATATTACATAACAATATTTTAACAACCAATTAAATGCTGAAACATGTGTAGAAATATCGATAAGCAATTTCCTTTAACAAAATTAGAAATCTTTAAATATCAAAGGATATATTTTCCTTTGACATTTATTAAGTACCCACTACACAAAAAATGGAGTATTAAAAGACATACTTAACCGATACTAAGACCGTAATCCACGTTCTAAAAACCTTTTGATTAATCTAATTTTGGAAAAAGTGGAACGCTTAGTTAATATCAAGATTAATTTATCAACGTTTACTTTTGAAGTTAATCTGGTCTGTAAGTCTCTGAGGGTGATTGACTGGAGGATTCAGATGTTTAGTGTTTAGGGAGTAGGCGTTAGTGTAGTGTTCTACACGCGCCACTTTAGGAAGGGAAGCAGCCTCCCATATTCGTTCGGTGATTCGGTAAGGACAACCCGAATCAAGGTCACAGGTTATCTTCCGTTAGGACCCGCTTTCTGCCAGAACGGCGAAGAGAAGATGGAGCACAGAAGTAGGTACACCGTAGTGGTTGAGCCAGTAAGAGCCCGGTACGACCCCCGTCGTCCCCACGACGTGAGAAGTCCATGAGGATTTTCATCGCGATAGAAAAAAGTCTTATAAGTCTATTTTTTGGTATTATTATAATTCAGGTTGAACATTAATTAGGAACTTTTTTAAACAATGTTGATGTCTTCAACAGCTCACGACAGTCTACTGAGCCTTCTCTACGTAAGTAAGGGAGTTTGCCATAATCTTGTTAGACGATTATATTTCGAAAAGTCTAAAAAAATATAAATCTATCTAACTAAATCTTTCTACAATAAAACACTTAATATAAAAAGACTAAAGCAACTTCTCGATCGGGGTAAAATATCGGTAATTTACCGATAACCCTATTTAAGGGTTAAGAAAAGTCGGTAGAATCGGTAGCTTTAAACAAATTCGATTATGACATAAAAGGGAAAGCCCGTTAGACTGAGACCTTTCTACTAAATGATTGATGGTTTGATTTTGTCAGGACCTATTATAATTACCCCAGTTTTTTGGTAAAAGCATCTTCACCTTTTTGATCCAAGTTTAAGGGTGGATTTTCGGAGAAAAGTGGGGATTTAACGTTAAAAATGGGATTTTTAATTAAGGTTTCTGATACGTTAATTTGAAGTAAGTAAATGATAGAATACATTCATATATTCAAGCCAGATAATCTCTAAAAATGGTTTAATTTTTCATTCCCATTTTTTTTTCTATTCTGTATTGAAAAGAAAACCGTTAATTTAGTTTATTTCATTTCAAACAAAATAATGATAAACTTTACACAAAATTAGTTAAACCGATAACATAACCTAGTTAAAAAGAACGCTAACATACTAAAAAATACGACACACAAAGTACACAGAAAACCTCGTTACTAACAAAAATAACAAAAGCCATCGTTAAAATTCAGCTAAAGAAGGGAAAAACTTCGATACTCAGTAAAACACAGTAACGATCACTTGAAGAGAAAAAAAATCTGTTTCGAACCGTAAAAACCGAAAATCAAAATGTACCGAAAACTTCGGAACGCGGCGAAAAATATTCTCCACGTTAATGATATTCCCACACTCCCCTATTAGACGTTCCTACCCACAGTGGAAAGGGGAAAATTGAACAAAATGCCTCAGGACATAAGTGTATTTTTTACCGGAATTTCGCTCGAAAATATAGAGTATGCTCCGATTTTTTCGAAATTTTGCAAGATATGCGATCAGCATACGTGCTCCGATTTTGCAATCCCATGGAAGGAAGACAGTGGTATGCCATTTGATGTACTTTCATGGTAAATTTACTCAAGATAAAAAAGTTAATTTTGATCGTGACTTCAGTTTTAAATCAGGTTTTTTAAATGTAGGACAGAATATAGAGCAAAACCTACAATATCCGTATTGTAACAGCTCTAGACAGTCTCAATATACAAATATACAATTTCACGTACACATAACACACAGACCCGAAAGCACAATTTGTGGATCACACAAAGAGTTGCTCCGTCCGGGAATCGAATCTGCGCCACGTTGCACGGCAGCCAGTTGTCCAGCTACCACGTTAACCGTGCAATCAAATTACATGCTCGATACGAAAGAGGTTTAAATACTGCAACACGTCACATAACACCTTATGTATATTACGTATCGTACTTCATACATTGCAAGTTGCAAAAGACTTAATACAGCGTGTTATAGCAAACATAATATATAGGTATATTCACTCATGTGAATAAGAAACTTTACATTCAAAGCAAAAACATTTTATTTTTGATCGACACGTGTGAGTTTCTACTGAGCAAATGAATATTTATTTCATTTCAAACGATGTAGTTTTATGAATGTTTTTCATACATTGAAATACTCGTACCTACATACGTCAGTTCTTGAGCATTTCTTGAATGGAATGTTTATTTTTATTGCTTGCTGTTTATAAATTTACTCATTTTGTTTGGAGTGAGGCTACACTACACTACAATAGTTTTTTAGTTTTCATTCCGCTTGTAGATGTATTTTCAGCATGCAATGGTCAGCACCACCTTTCCGACCACAATTAAATTCTCAGGCAGCAGAAATGCGACACCAAAATACACACACGATACTCGCTATGCTGCTGTTTGGCTTACACCAACCATATTCATTGTTACACATAGCTTGCCACTGGTGGAAACAGACTTAGCTAAGCTATGTTTTTTTATGGAATGCTATGGAATGGATGCCTTCCTCGCACAGCTATACAGCTTAGTATCAGTAGAAACGGTCACATAATTTCACAGCTTAGCTATTACATTTTCATAGCATAGCTACATAGCAAATCTCTGGTGGAAAAGCGCCCTCACCGTCTGAGGTGTGAGAACTAAGTAAATATCACGTACCACTTCAAGAGAAACGCTTTTTACGTGAGCGTAAAGTATTATGATACAGTATTTATATGTATCGTTATATTTGAAGTATGTTTATTTTGCTTGTTTATGTGATAGGTGGGGTAATGCTCAGGGGGCTTACTCTTGAACCCAATTCTGATCGATCGACATTAATAAAGACAAACTACAAAATTAGTGAGAATCATCTTATGCGTAAACGTATCTTCTGTGTTTACTTGGTACACGAATTTTAAGGCGCTGGCAACGACTCTGGAATTTCGGGTGGCCATGGGCGGCGGCGATTGCTTACCATCGGGTGATCTGTCTGCTCGTTTACCGGCTTATACCATAAAAAACTCATTAATTTGATTTTGGCATTATTTTATGGCAATCAAAGTCAAAAGTCAAAGCATTTATTTCAATTTATCCTAAATTAGGCACTTTTGAAACGTTAAATTGAATTGTCCGTCAGTCTGTCTCTCAATGTAGCTCGTTCCAAAGTATAACCCAACTACTAGGTCAGTTACTACTATTCAATGGGAGACAGCAAAGACATCCCTTTTGTAAAACGAAGAAGCTCTAAGAAGACGATCAACCGTACAATATAAACGAGGCTTTGTCTGTTTCAAACGCAGACTTCGTTGTCACTATCTCAGGATCTGTGTAACAGAATACTTGACGTGTTTCAACGACGTCTATAAGATGGGAATGTTTGTCTGTCAAGTTTGGTGTTTACAAAAACTTATTATCTAGTGGATATAATAATATACAATGCAACACCCTCTGTTGAAATCCTAGCAGGAAATGCCGACCTCATCTACATTTTTTTTATAGTTTTTGACCTGTAAAGGTGCTCTTTTGTAGCCTATTTACAGGAAATAAATTCATTTCAATTCATTTCATTTCATCAAATATTGCATAAGACTGCACACAATGTCAGTTTAAATAAATCATTTTTTTTTTAACCGTTGCCCCACACTTGGATTTCGTCCTGTGTCGTTCGTTTACAAATATACACAGGTCAGATACACATGATACCCAGACCCGTAAGAATAATTTGTTGATCACACTAAGAGTTGATCTGTGCGGAAGTCTAACCCGCTACACGTTGCACGGCAGCCAGTTGCCCAACCACCGCACCAACCGTACAGTCATTAGAAAGCAAGATTCGCAATCGATCCCAAGATCCGTTTCACTTCATTGTTGCCACTAGAAATGCAAAGCAGGAAGGAGAAAGTTATGTTTAAGTTCTGAATAAAAGCGAGTTCTCAAACCACAACTTCAAAAATATGCTTCAACAGTATTATCCGAAAACTTCCATAAAAGATCTACTAACCATAAACTCGTGGAAATCCTTACAAATCTGTTTGAGACCCCCAATAAGTAGGGGTCAAGAAAGGGAAGTAACAATGTATGACGGTAATCGGTTCGGTATCATTTCAATCATGTCGCAGGGAAAATAAAATGTATTTGGAACTCAAATCTTCCACGCTTTGGGTAGATCAAGGAGCGACGCTCAGTGGTATCGGTTTTTTATGGTATGAGCCGGTAAACGAGCAGACGGATCACCTGATGGTAAGCAATCGTCGCCGCCCATGGACCTCCAGCCAAGGACTGAATCCCAATATTGAGCCATGATTTGTTTAAAAGAAAGATAGGGATGATGACAGGTTATGAACATTTTAAATCTATTTAGTCCGTCAGTTAGGTAATGATAAAATATTAGACATGATTAATTTTATTGTGGCATTAAAGAAAACAATACTTAAATAGATAAAACAAGTTTAGGGTTAGGAAATACGTAATTTCTACTTATAAATCAATATCATCATCGAAAGTATTTGTTTCCGTAAGATAATAAAATTAAAAATACGTGTCTAATGATTAAAAATAATCTACAAAACGGACATTGAAATAAAAATTAGTCATGTACCCTATTAAAATAAAATACACATTTTGAGCCATGACAGAAAAGTTCGAAAAAATCAAACAGCTTATTACTCGACATAATACATAAATATTTCACGTCACCAGTAAGCGTCACCCCTAACGAACATTTATCGAACTACCCACATACATAACCCTTGAAAAAGGCAAAGAAATAAATCTGATATCTTTTGCCTTTTTACGAGAACCGAAACCTTCATATTTCGTGATATATCGAAGCCGTCATTTTTATCGTTTATCGGGCAAAGGAAGTACTCAGCGGCGTGTAAGAGGATTTTTAATCATCCCCCTTAAAATTTTCGTATGTTTGGGACTGTGGGGTTAGTGTGAAGCAATTTTGAACCTTGTTGTATAGTGCATATAGTGTTCAATGTTGTTAGTTGTCACATTGGCGAGGTGACCCATGAAATGAAAATTCGTTTTGAAACCCAGTTTCATAAAACTATGTTGTATTGGTTTTTCACCGTTACTGGTATTAATGATACTTTTTTACTTACTTGGTGTTTTTTTAAGAATAAGGTCTACTCTACACGTTGCGTCATTTATATATAAAAAATGCAATGGTTTGTAAGCAAGATGCAGTTACCTTAATAAATTTGTGCTATATTATGCACTTTTGCTTTTGAATATAAACTACATGAAAAAATATATTCTCTACACGTATCATGTTTATAAGCCAATCATTTACTCAAAGTAAAAACCACTTACATAAAGCCAAAATATACTCGTATTAAAGACACAAAGTACCCAAAAATCTAGACTTTCTTTACGCTAAAGAGATGCCAAGTAAAGCCAAATAAAGTACAAATATTAAGTGAACTGAGCTCACAAAGTTGGCATGAAATTATCGTAAACTTCACAAGATACGTTTAAGTATGAAATAAGGAAAAAATAAAAAGATTTTTAGCATATTTATTTATAAAACATCATTGTTTGCTAAAGGGGTAATCTTACTAATATTATACATTACATACATGCGAATATTTGTGAGTTTGTGTGTGACTGTTTGTTGCTTAAGAATGTCATACTCCCTAGTCTTTTAAACTTACTTCCTACTTTTTTTAAACGCTAGGTATCTTTTGAAGATTTCCTTTCGCCACTATCAAGTGTGGGATAGCCATGCTTCGGCACGAATAGTCTGGCTCGATCGGAGTGATACCACGGCCCCAGAGAAAAAAGACGTGAAACAATATTGACGAAACATTGTGTTTCCTTGTGTGAGTAAGGTTATCGGTGGCCCAGTTACCTCTCTCCCCAATCTCCTCAATCCCTGAATCCCTAACAGCCCTCAAATTTATAACCTCCTAAAGGTCAGCAATGCACTTGTAACGCCTCTGTGTTTTGGGTGTCCATGAGTGTTGCCGATTGCTTACCATCAGGTGATCCAACTGCTCGTTTGTCGCATAAAAATGGAGTATTTTATACCTATCCAATTAAGAGAACCCTAAGATTTCATAATAAAAAAAAATGATAAAATACAGAAATAAAACCAAGCAAGCTATAAATAAAACGTTTTAATTCACATTCATCCTTCGCTTCTTAGTTAAAAATTGTGTCTCAATTTAATTTCAAAACGAAGGCGAGATTTATTTCAGTACCCTCTTTTGTTTTATAACAGAAACTTTGCGAAACTTATTCCAAACTTCTTTATATCTTCAGATTTAATTTGGTCATTTTATTACTTCGCTGTCGAAACACATTGAGTTGTTCGTGTTCAATTAATGTTAAACCAACGTCTGTATTATTATCTTGAACGTCTGTATAATTTAGTAATTTAGTTATATGATTGTTTAGTTCTAAGGTTGTTAACGATTTTCTAGAGTTCTTAGAATAGCACTAGATACAATACAATAGACTACGTAGCGGGTTTACCGGGGCTCCGGCTCAAAAAGCAGGCGTAGGAACGGTGTGGTTTTTAGTCAGTAAGGGTCTGACACTTCCTCTCACCTCGCTCAGGACGGGAGAAGATAGTTACTTTTGCCAGCGGCTTCGTCCGAGTTCTCGTTGGATAAAAGTACATATTCTATCAGCTACCATATTTACCAAATTTCTTTAAAATCTGTTCAGACACGGCACCGGCAGATAAGAGAAAAGACATTGTGTAGGTTTAATAATAATAAGTATCCCAAAAAATATGTTACTAGCGCAAGAAACGGCCTCTCTCACTCTCCACGCCCAATTTAATATTTCAACATCAAAGTAAATTATAGATTTTACGATCAATTACAAAACGAAGCTTCTCAAACTGTTAACCATTTTGCATGATAATGAAACGAGCAGATGAACCATAATTGTTACAAACTTCTATTAAAATGGATCACAGTTTTCATTCGATTACATTAAAAGTATAAGTTGTCAAGTAAAATCTGCGTTGTTATGGTTTAAGTGATATTTTGAAATTGTCTTATTGGTTAAAAGCCTGATGACAAACCTAGTTTTCTGTTAGTAAAGATGAAAAAGTTTTTGGAAGTAAAATAAAATTACAAGTGTTCAAAGAATAGGGTAGATGACAAATTTTTGTTTTAATGTCCGTCTTGTTAGTGGTACATTATTTTTAAATATTAGACACCTATTTTTATTTTCTTACGGAAACTAATAATTTCGAAGATGTATGATGATTTGAAATATCGCGTGATGTTACTTCTAAGTACGTTTTATACATAAAAATGACGTATTTGCACCTATTCCTAAACTTATGATTTGATTTTTCTAAGTATTGTTATCATATGTATATGACAAAACAAAAAAATACGTGTCTAATATTTTGTCATTACCTAACAGACGGACTAATTAGATTAAAAATTTCTGTTTTATGATTTGCTTTTTTTAATGTGTGTTGTGTGTGTGTTTTTTTTTCATCTTTGCCATATAATGCGTCTTTCTTCTTTCTCAAGCTAAAATAAAAACAAAAAGCGAACTCACCACTTATATGAACAGCAATAGCAGGCGGCATCACGAAGATCCCCACCAGCAGATCAGCTACAGCCAAACTGGTCACAAAACAATTGGTCACAGTTCGCAACCGTTTTGTAGTAACCACGGCAGAGATTATTAAAGTATTACCTATCACAGTAACCACTATTAACAAACACAGTATAAACACAACACTAATTTCCACGCCATCATAAGTCACTTCTACACACCCACTTTTAGATAAATTCACATTTAAACTGCAATTATCAGAAACCTCATCTGCTCTTCTGATTACATTGTAGAAATTGTTCGATAGATTGTATTTTTCTTCTCCCACGTTTTCTATAATGATTTCGGTCTGTGTGTCCGTTGTTATGTTCCATTGTATATCCAGGTCGGGCACTGATATCATCTACGAACGGTTGAGGGTTTGGTTTCGGATGTCCGATGGCATTTTCTGAAACAAAGAGTTTTTATATAAATAAGGTTGAAATTATATAAATAGAACTTACGGTTAATATTGATTGAACTTTGGAAAGATACTTCTTTTTTAAACATTAGAAAAAAGGAATGATTTGATTGGACTATGTCAAGTAAAGCTTGCTAGGTCGAGAGGTGGGCAAAACACACTATTGAGTGTAGCCTACTCAATTTCAGTAGTGGTCGCGGCATACCCAGAAGGAAATGGCGGGATGAACTCGATGCCTATGAAAAGGACTAGTCACAAAAAGCTCTACGAAGAGACAAGTAGAAGGAGAGCAGGGTGGCCTTTGCCCTGTAGGGGGACGAACATGGTAGATAAAAAAAATGGCAAGTAAACTTAACATTGAGTTACATTATTTTAACACGAAGACGAAAAAAACCTGTCTGAGCTCAAAAATCTCAAGTTTAAATGTTATATCAAAAAGATATTCGTCTGAAATATAATCTAGAGAAATAGAAAACTTTAAAATTTAACACAAAAGTGTGGTCTAAAACAACGTCACCACACAATAACTTTAAACATTAATCAAAAATTTAATCAGAAATAAGATATACATATGAGCCTCTATCACTCACTGAATAAAAATAATATACACAAAACTTAGGGTCCGTTCACACAGACCGGCTCGGAGAGCATCGACGCGCTTTTTCTGTTCACCAAGCGCCTTCAAGCATTCTTAATGACAAAAGCAGAGTACATGAAAAAATAAACCTTAATACAAATACTTAAAACTCTGTTTTCAACGTGATAATAATCTGCGCACCTCTTCGAGCCAGGCGTTGTGAACGAACCCTTAATTTACTTTAAGACTAACGAATTACAAAGTTTAAAATGAAATACCACACCAGACTTCGAACATAAGTTTTGGCACAAAAACCAAACTCACAATGAGAATTCGAGCTTGTACGAAGAACGTGTTTAGAAATAATAATTTTGGAATACAAAAGTTTTGTATTTATTTAAGTGTGGGAGAGCCATGCTTTAGCACGAATGGGCCGGCTCGACCAGAGTGATACCACAGAAAACTGACGTGAAGCAATGCTTGCGTTGTGTGAGTGAGGTTACCGGAGGCCCTATTACCCCCTTCCCAATCCCCAATTCCCCAACAACCTTTAAGTTTCCCACCACCAAAAGTCCAGCAACGCACTTGTAATGCCTCTAGTGTTTTGGGTGTCCATGGGCGGCGGCGATTGCTTACCATCAGGTGATCAGTCTGCTCATTTACCGGCTTATACCATAAAAAATACGAGAATAAAATATAACTTTTATCTTATAAATGGATAATTTATTCTACTCGCCTTCGCATTATCATACTTCTTATTTATATTTGGCCAAATTAGTATTCAGTTTTGAGTTATAAAGTAAAACGTGGTCCTTTCTGGAATGTATTTCGATGAAAATTGGGACATGACCACTTCGGAATAATTATAATCTAAAATCTTTTCACAAAATAAAGTACTTGTTTTTAATAGCTAGCCATTCCCGCGCAGTTTTATCCATTTCATCTTAGCGTTACGTTTTATAGCCAATAGCATTCTTCGATAAATTGACCAAACATAAAAGTAATAATTCATGTTATAACTTTCGTGAGACATACGGAAATAATTATTATGTTTTTCGGCGTACTCGCGTAATTATTTGACGAGGAACTTGACTAGTTTCAAGCCATACTAGAGGCTTATATTAATGAGCAGCATTCTGCCACACGACGCGGCAATTGTCGTACTGCTACTGAAAACTAGTCGAGTTACTCGTCAAATAACTACGTGAATAAGCCGAAAAATATAATAATTAAGAATAATTCAATTCAGACTAGTTGTAGTATAGGAGATTTGCGTGTAAGTACCATTTGTGACAAACTCCTAAAATCATTATACAATTGCACTATGTACTTTGTCTGAATTAGCAAACAAACAAGCCCAAAACATGTATATAACGGGTGTCCCAACAAGAACGCAAGATTTAAATTTGGCGGCATTCGAAGTATTATTGTTTGCCATTTGAACAAGTGTTATTGTTTGTTAGTATAAGGTACGAGGTTAGTAAAATGGAGCGCTACACGATTGAAAATGAGGCAGGTCAAGCGCAAATAGTCAATCATGGTGTTCGATATCGTAAAATGATAACCAGTTTATCCGTACCTCGAATTGAAAAAATGGATTTGGAAGGCATGTGGTTTCAACAAGATGGCGCCACATGTCATACAACCAGAAAAACAATTGAATTGCTGCATCAGACATGTCCCGGTCGTGTTATTTCACGTTTTGGAGACCAGAATTGGCCGCCTAGATCATGTGATTTATCAATATTAGACTTTTTCTTTGGGGTTTCTTAAAGTCGATGGTTTATGCGAATAAGCCGACGACGACTCAAGTCTTAAAAAGGAAATTGGACGCTGTATTAATGAAATACCGCAGCATTTATGCAAAACGGTCATTGAAAAATTCATTAAAAGATCGCGTATGTTTCAGCAAAGCCGCGGCGGCCATCTGCCCGATGTATTGTTCCATAGATAACCTCATCTTCTCTACTTTACGATAATATAAAGCTTTCACGATTTTTTTGAAAATATCTGCGTTTTATTTAACATTCAAATCTTGCGTTCTTGTTGGGACACCCTTTACAAGCTTGGCAATTGTGCTTGCAAAACTCAGATTAACGTAGTATACAAGGATTGCTCTTTATTTATTTATACCAACACAATAGTTAGGATTAACTCTGTGGTGCAGTAAACCCATTAAATACATACACAACTACACATCAAGTCACAAAACCAATATAAACTGACCTTCAAATGTATAGAGAGATCATACAAAGCCAGACCATGATAAACTGGTTATGTGTAGCTTGACACGTAGCAGTGTGAACTGTGTAGACGTATTAATGTAACTGCGAAAAGTTATTTATTTTGTAGTTCGTAGGGTTCACTTTCGTGAATGTGTTTTTATAGTATCTACATTTGTTTTTGTAGGGTTAAAGAACTGAATAAATAATACTACGTATTATTTAGCTACGCGATAAGACTTTTAGCTATATTAGGGATTGTTTTGACTCTAAGAATTAGTAAGGCATACAATTTACTTTTTTGATGGGCCTTTGCTCTATTTTTGAGAGGGAAAATAATCCAATGACTTCTTCCGTCTTGGGTGAGACGAGAGAGAGAGTGTCAGACTCTTACTGACTTAAAACCACCCCGTTCCTACTCCTGCTTATCAAGCCAGAGCCACGGTAACTAGGCAGTCCGTAGCTCCGCGAATGACTAAGACCTGGGTTAAGTAACCATTAAACAACTCTGAGCATGGCAGTTAGAGCTATTTTTAGACTTAATAAAACTATAAAACGAACGACATTTTTCTTTCAACATTGCGTGATAAACTTTTTGTTGCCTGTTTATATTTGCAGATTATGTTTGTTCGAGCTCATAACTTGTTGATATTGAAGATAGCAATATTGTATGGAATGTATTCTCGTCATACCAGTCTTTTATAAATTATATATTTCGATGATGATTCTTACAGTTTATTTCTAAAAAATCATGCATATTTCTTTTAGTCCTTAGTTATCACTTATTTGTGTCAAAATTGTTGGTTAATATATTGGCGACTGGATAAACCAAAAACTAATCGGTTTAATAAAATAAATCTATATGTATTTACTGTACTTAATACCCTTTATACAGAAGCTGTTGTTTTCTTATTTTTAGAGGGGTTTCAGTGTGGTGTTTCTTATTTCTTTTGTTGATTAAACTCAGGTGTCACTGAATAAAAATGTATTCTTTAATCCCGATATAATGTGAATAATGTGTAGTCTAATCATTGTGTTTTTTATGTTTCTCCAAAAAACACAAATTGAGAGTATCATCATGCCTTTTATCCCCGAAGAGGTAGGCAGAGGTGCAAATTACGGCACCTAATGCCACTGTACAATTACCCAGTTTTCACCATTTGTGTTAAAGTCCCATGTAATAGAAGGTAAGCCTATTGCTATATACTGGACAAAGCCAGACTCCGTGCTACTACTGAGAATTTTTTGAAAAACCGAAAAAGTCCCTGTAGTTCTTTGCCCGACCCGGAAATCGAACACCTTCTACTTAAAATAAAATAACAATCAGTCATATAAAGGATTAACAAAAATAAACCAATTAACCATTGAGCCATAGCATGAGCAATAAGATTAAAAATAATTACACAGCCGTTCATAAAAAACTGCCACAAAACACTAAAAACTTTTTTTCAACACAAAAGAGAATTTTCAAAGAGAAATATGAAAGGAACACGGTCACGTTGCCGTGCAAAGTAAATGCAAAGTACAGAAAAATCATTAACAATGCCACCTTTTTAGGTTACCTTTTTATGTCTCGCAGTGTACCTGAATTAATGATAGATTTTCTATTGTAGTTATGTTTGAGCTCTGAATTGTTAAGCCCCGGGATCTTCACGAATGGTTCCCGTTTTTGTAAGATTTCTGGGACCTGTAACCAAGTATTGTATTGTGAGGGGCCCAGTAGGGCTGATGCCTGATCCGGAGCTGCGGACTACCTAGCGGGCTTACCGTAGCTCCGGCTCAAAAAGCAGGAGAAGGAACGGGGTAGTTTTTAATCAGTAAGAGTCTGACACTTCCTCTCGTCTCGCCCAAGGTGGGAGAAAGCATTGGATGATTATATAGAAATTTCTGGCATTAAAACTATGATGTTTTTATCAAGTCTAAACTAGCTCTATACCATATTTCACCCACTATGATTCAGTGGTTTAACATAATGGACAGTGCCGGGTTTTTTATCCGAACATTCCCAGTTTCCGTTGGATTTCCGGGATAATAACTACTTTCTGACCTTATTTGTATTTTCAACTATCTCTATTCACCCAAATTGATTCAGCGGTTTTAAAAAACTATTTTATGACCTTTTTTGTATTAAACTTCTATGACTTAGGCGATGCCTAGTCATAGAAGTCTCTAAAGAGATGAACGTAGGATTAAATCGTATTTTCATTAGGTAAATCCTTCTATGTACTTAGTACGTTATTACGTAATAATTGAAACATTAATTAATTGCAGTACTATTTACTTACCTATGTCAAGTGTAATTATGATGTTATTGCATATTAAGCGAAGCATGGACGCACTAAATACGTGCGGTATATTAAATCAATTCCTGACTGCCTCGTTGGTCGAATGAACGCAAGTGCGATTGCCGAACAAGGTTTTTCAGGTTTGATTCCCGGGTCAGGCAAAGTATTATTGGGCATTTTTCGGTTTTTCGATAATTTCTCAGTAGTAGCACGGAGTCTGGAATTGTGCCCAGTATATGGCAATAGGCTCACTTATCCTATTACATGGGACTTATAACACAAGTGGTGAAAAGTATGTGAACTTTGTATAAAAGCATTACGTGCTGTAATGTACACCTCTACCTTTTCGGGGATAAAAGGTGTGACGTTGCATTAAATAAAGGAGATGGCTAAATGACTGACCCAGGCATAATAACAAGAATACGAATTTCACGCTAACCCGTATCATTTAAATATTCATTTATGAATTATTTTGTGTTTAACTAATTCTTATAACTTGGTGAACAAAAATTAACAAAAATAAGTTTCATAATTGATTTTTTTCTGTTGTGGTTTGACATGACAACACGGAAGTAGGTACTGCAAGCTATTATTAGGACATTAGTTTCCCCGAAAATCAAATCGAAATAATTAAACTAACATCAATTTTTAATAACGGTAATATAAAGACTTTTTTCTGAAACCAAATAATTGTAAATGTTTTGATCGACACAAAATATATATTTTGTATAAGATTGCACAATCTTACTATATATTTTGTGTCTGTCCTTGGTTACTTTATGTTCATTATCTAGTATAAGCAGAATTGTTTACCTATCTACCTCATATATAAATAACTTTCAGCTCAGGTACATCAAAACGCCTTGGTAAAAGTTCATAGCAATGTATAGTTTGAAGTTTTTGTAACGTTGTTTGACGTAGGAGCGCTACTTTATTTTCAGGATTGCGCAGATATGCCAAGTTTCTGGACCTTCTTAATTACAAAATATCAATTTTTAATTATGCGGCTTTATTTATTGCTAGGTACCATATTTATACAATATTTATTTGTACGGGTTACGACGTCCATACTTTGGTTTAGCCATGTCCTTTGGATTGTAGTGGCTGATCCCAATATATACTATCTAAGCTATTCGAGCTGGAGATATTACAGAATAGAAATATGTGCGTAAAATCCAGACGATTCTTATAATACGATTATAAATGACAAAACGAGGACAGAAGTCGTACGCAGAACCAAATAACTTAATTTCAACTTTTTATCTTAACCGAACATTAAACTTCATCCGCCTCGTCATCCACAATCACGTACGTAAATTTTAAACCAATTAAAGAGTCAACACAACACATAATAACCTTTTTTTTGAGGGGGAAAATCATCCAACGATTTCTTTCCCTTAGGCGAAGCGAGATCCCTCTCGCTCATGTCAGAACCTTACTGACTAAAACCACCCCATTCCTACTTCTGTTATTCGAGCCAGAGCCCCGGTAACCCGCTAGACAGTCAGCAGCTCCGTGATATATAATAATCATACTTGTTTATCAACATTACTTTGTAATATTATAAATGCGAATGTTTGTGAGTTGTGTGTTTGTATGCTTGTTACTCAATTACGTCAAAACAGCTGAAGGGATCGAGGTAAAATTTAGATCAGGAGTAGATTATGGTCTGGAATAACTCATAGGCTATAACAAAGACTTATATCCCAGTAAACCGCGGGCGAAGCCGCTGGCAGAAACTATAGTACATTATATTGATGCCATACCGTCTCTAGGAAACTATAAACCGCATTTATTTACATTGTAAACTGTAAACTTGGTCTATATGACACGTGGCTTATTTTCTAAGTAAACTTATATTTTGTTGACATTGTACACAAACTGACGATGTTTGTTCTAGTGTGATTCCTGGTAAGGCGTTGATTTCATAATCGATTAGTACGACGACTATGAAACTTAAATATGGTCCGAGATCCCAGAGCTGTCAGACATATCTTATTTTTACAAGCATTTAACCTTCGGCTTACAGTAGTCTTGTATATACTTTTTAATGCCTTAATGTTTGTAAAGCTTGCCGAGTGACACCTGCGCAGGTACCAGGTGAGAAAGGTAACTAAAAATTAGACTCACTTAACTTAAATTTTTATGTCTGATTTTTATATATGTTTTGTAGAATATTACTTTGAAATCATATTAAAAAAATCAGACACTTTCCATGGACCAAAACTTTTATCAGACGGCTTAAAGCTCTAAAAAATAGTGCGCCTTACAAAATTGTAATAGCAATATATGGTGCCCCTGTAATGCAAAACAGTAGTACAAATCATCATAGTTTTACCAGATAATTTGCACGAACGTGATTACCATCGTGAATGTTACAAATGTGCTACTGCTTTGCCGAAAAGATATTTCTCTCCAACCTCACATATATAGAACTGCTGGAAATGGACTCAGTTAAGCTAAGTTTTTTATATGGAAAGATACGTGCTATGGATGTAATGTAATTGGTTATAACCACAAGTAGGTAAATCTTATTGCATATAAGAATATAACACAATAAGATGAACAATTTTTACATAATATATAAATATAAGACTCGCTCTCACTGGTAAAATTTTTAGTCTTATTAGGCTGCTTTTCCTCCAGAGATGTCCGATGCTACATTGCTGTGGATGCGTTTGGCTTCCACCAATCATATTCATTGGTACACATAGCTTATCACTGGTGGAAACGGACTCAGTTAAGCTATGTTTTTTATATGAAAAGACACGTGCTATGGGTGTGATAATTTTAAAAGCCAAATATTTTTGAATTGAATTGTTTATAGATATAACCGAAAGTACTTAAATTTTAATTCTTAGCGCTATGACCTTGACTGAATATTTGAAAGCATTTCCTAAGTATAAATGCTTTTAGAGCATACAGTTTTAGTTTCTAATGAAACACAACATGGCATGTATTGGGTTACACAATAAGATGAAATGAAGACGAAGGAAAACTTGGCCTCTTGCCAAGTATAGCCTCGTTTCCTGAAGCCCCAAATACATTTTATAGACTCTCTATATCTCTAGTCAGAACTTGGCTACGTTTTAAGATAATACAGATTACAATGTTCCTGAAATATGTAGTAGTTTAGGCTTTCGTAGCTTTTAAGCTAAACTAGAATAAACTCTACGATTAACAATGTTACCAAGTATTGTATTGTGAACCTGATTGAAAAAGAGTAACCTATGAAGTTTCTTGCTCGTTCTTCTCCATAGGAGTCTACACTTTGATATTTCAACACAAGATCCCTTGCCCGGCAGTCACATTTGCGACCAAATGACCAACGAGGCAGTTCTTGGTGAAAACAAAAACGAAATGTTTTTAAATTCATTAATAATTTTCTCTCAAGCTTTTGCTACTACTAAAATGGATAGTAGGAACTATATTTAAATTCATTTTTAAAATGTACATGCAACGAAAATCAAACGGGCATTAGCATTTTTCTACAATTTTCGTGCAAGAGGCGCCCTCTAACGACGCAAATGGCTATGTAATGTGAATCAGAATGTGAAAGCATTTAGTTTCGTACGTACATTGTGAAAGAAATGAATATTTTATGCTTTTCAAAGTTAATGTTTAAAATATGTAATGTATGTTGGTTACATAATAAAATGGTATTATGTGTATGAGTAATTTAGTCATATGTAACCACAGGATACAATTAATAATCCGGAGCTGCGGACTGCCTAGCGGATTACCGGAGCTCCGGCTTAAATAATAGGAGTAGGAACGTGGTGGTTTTAGTCAATAAAAGTCTGACACTCCCTCTCGCTTCACCCAAGGCGGAGAAAAAGTCATTCGATGATTACCTTACTTACTTACTTACTCTCTGTACCCTAAAATGTATTACACAATACCAGGCTAATGATATAAATAAGAATTAAAACTGTTCCTGCAACAACAAAACAGTCCAATTTTTAACGAATGAAAATAACACAAAATTTGGTATGCAGATGACAGCACAGTTGTTGAAAGGTATGTGTCCGATGCGCGGACTAGCGGAACACAGATCCAGTCTCTAAGAGAATCCAAGGTCGAACGGTTGAACTCTTCCTTGAAGGCGGTCTCCGATTGGGGAGACGCCAACTTGGTCAAGTTCAACGCTACCAAAACCCAGGCGTGTCTATTCTCTGCCAAACGGAGTCAATTTCCGCTGGCTCCTACTTTCCGGAATGTGTCCGTTCCAATATCGGATCATCTAGAGCTTCTTGGCGTAACTCTATCGCCAACGCTAAACTTCGGCTCTTATATAGAGTCGAAGGCGCATCTGGCTGGTAGGAAGTTGGGTATCCTCTCGAAGGTGAGACGGTACTTCACACCAGAACAACTGCTGAGCCTGTACCAAGCGCAGGTTCGGTCATGTATGGAGTACTGTTCTCACCTTTGGGACGGCTCGGCTAAATACCAGCTGGATGCGCTCGAACACATTGAAAGGCGTGCCAAGAAGCTCATCAATGATGATACGCTCGTGGAGGCCCGGCTTCAAAGTCTTGAACACAGGCGCAAAGGCGCGGAATTGCACAACTTGATTCCCCCTAGTACTTTCCATCATCGAACCACAAGACAATCGGCGAGGCGTCACCGTTTCATGGTGGATATCCCACCCACTCGCACGAAGCGCTTCGCTTCAAGCTTCCTTGTGCGAACTGCTAGGGAGTGGAACGCCTTGCCGGAGTCTGTGTTTCCTGATGGGTATAACCTGGGTGTCTTCAAAGCCCGAGTGAATAGGTTGCTTATGGGCAGACGTGCTCCATCGTAGGCCCCATCATCACTTACCATCAGGTGAGATAGCGGCCAAACGTCGGCCCATTTAACAATAAAAAAAAAAAAATTCAGTTACCTCAAGTCCTAAAAACGGAAAGCTACAAACACTCACTGTAAACTGCAACTCTTGAAAATACTGAAACTTATTTTCAGACCAAACAATGCACTATTCGCGCACAAACTTAAATTACTAATTTTGTTGTTAGTTTTACTGAAACTGAAGCCTTGGGCAATGTAAAGAAAACTTTAATTATTTGCTACTACGATCGTATTTCGTTTAAACTCGAATTGGCTTGTAGACTTTCGCTTGTAACAGTAACTAAAGTACTTAAAGCCAACGGTAACGTAATGACTTAATTTAACTGTACTTGAAATTGTGCTTTATTTGTTGAAACTGTAAGTTGAGTTTTGAAACTCCTGACTAATTAATTTCATTGCACATTTCAATGGTAAGAATGTTGTATTATAAAACCTTTAATTCGTCGAAGGGATGGGCAGAGATTAATAATTATTTTTATAAAAGATAGAGTCAGTAGCTACTAAGAGATTCTCGAAAACATTTACTTTTTTTAAGGGGCGAGGCAAGTGTCAAATTCTTGCTGACTAAAAACCACCCCGTTCCTACTCCTGCTTTTCGAGCAGGAGCCCCGGTAAACCCTAGGTATCGGTAGATACCTACCTAGTCCGCAGTTCCGTCCCATCTGTGGTGGTCTGATGGCTGTATGCACGGGAAAAAAACTTGGAAATCGAAGCTGAGATCCCTTGCTCTCTACCAATGAGGCAGATAGTTACAAATATAATTCAGAAAATAACTGATCCGGATATCGAACCCAACACCGCTAGTAGCTTTCAGCGAACGAGGTAGTTAGTTACTATTATCACACGTTCCAACATTAAGTGTAAATAGTTTACAATTCAAACTCATAACAGTTTAGTTAAATATCCGGTTATAGTTAAGTTAACATCAATTCGAAAATCCACCAACTTCCGTAACACTATTAAGCCTCCAATTATTTAATGCAACACCATGTACAAGATACTAAAGCTGTCAAATTAAACCATCCTGTATATGCGTGGAGGCGTAATTAATAGTTTGGAGTATAGTACAGGAGCTGGGACTGAACATATTTGCTGCATCTTTGGTCGAGTGGTTGTAAGTGTGTGTGTCTCGGGTTTAATTCCCGGGTCGGGTAAAGTATTATTGGCCTTTTTCAGTTTTCCGAAAATGTCTTAGTAACAACACGGAGTCTGGAATTGTGCCCAGTTTATAACAATAAGCTAACACCCTATTACACGGGATTTATAACACACATAGTGTGTATAGTGGCATTGCGTGTTTTGAGCTCATGTGCACATCTGCCTACCCCTTTAGGGGATAAAAGGGCGTGACGATACATACATACACAAACTTACTGCCATTTAACTTCTTCTTTATTCCTAGGAAAATTGAATCCATTTTTAAACAAAATAACACAACTTTATCTTAGTACTAAAATATGCTCGTCTCATTTTTACCACGCGATTTCAAAAAGAACAAAATAATTCAACAATACTTGTTGCGCACCTGACCTTTTCATAGAAAAATAACAAACGCCGCTCGAGAGCTGCAGAATGGCACGTGCAAAGCCACTATTCAATTTTATTTTGAATATTGAACAGTTCTATTCATATCTTTTGTATGTTTTATTGTTCTGTGCTGAATAAATGGTATGGTTTGTTTTGTTACCAAAAGTAAAATGCTGCTTATGAAAATTATCTCTCATTTTTTAGATTAGGTTAGTAAAACTTAAAGTGTTGTTGAAATGTCGTTGTGCAGAGGTTTAAGACGTTCGCTTCTCATACACGAGGATGTAGGTTCGAAACCTACCAATGGCAAATACCAATGTAACTTTTTCAAAGTTATATGTACTTTTTAAGATTATTTAGACACCACTGACAAACGGTAAAGGTTAACATCGTGAGAAAACGTGGGCTTATAATTTCTAATTCTAAGTTAGAAATCGCTAACCCACATTGAATAAGCGTGGTGATTAATGCTAAAATTTTCTCCGTGTGAGAAGAAACCTTTGATCAGCAGTGTCCACATATAGGCTGTTGATATGATGTGATGTGTAAAACTTCGCAATGTAATTGTTATTATGTTATTTATGCTCGACATGAGTGGCATAAAATGCATTGATGTGTGCTATGTTACACGACTGTGTTAGTATATTTTTGAGAAACGATACCCATTATTGGCTCATCATTCATTCATTTATTCATTCATTACCTCACACCTGTCTCTTATAAAGGTAGACAGAGACAATATAACGCCAATTGCTACGAATCTTTCATACCTCTTTCAGTTATCAGTATTTTTATACACTAAAATCGTCATCTTGAACAAATTAGATCTCAGGTTCCTTAGAAGCTAGATTTCTAACAACAAAATAACGATATGATTACTTTTTTCAAACAGCTGTTTTCGACACAACCCTTCTCATTAAGTATACTTGATTGTATTTTCTTTTATAACCACAAATGGAAAGTCACTGCCCTCATTTCCACTTCCAATTTCAAATCAGAGAGCAACAATAAATATTTTATTTCTTTCAATACTTGAACCTACTACAAAGTTTACTAGCTCCCGGTCTATTCGTCCAACTGCATTCAATTTTCAACCTTGATATTAAGCAGTAAAGTCGAAATTACCGTACATAAGGCCATACACAGGGTGATCGTAAACTGCGCACATGTCTATAGCGATTGTTTTGTAAACTTGTTAGTGTGTGCGGTTTTGCCCGTATTGCGAATTGTGTACGTAGTCTTAACAAATAACATCTGGGTATCGAAACTTGAATCGGAGTTTCCAATCAGGGATATTTATGCCAGATGCTCAACGTCAATCAAGTCTTTGTACTGTAAAAGATATTTCGGTAGATTTAAGCGCTTTGTACTAGTTTTTTTTTTGTAAATCTATCTATTAATTTCTGGAGGACTAAAAGTTTCGGTTATTCACCTGCTCGCAGAAGTTCTGTCGTGATTCTGTCGTCATCTGTTGCCTTGTTGTTTTTATGCTGTCGGAGAACCATCCTAATCATGTACAGACTGATATCTGGAAAGCCCTTGGTGTAGTGTCGTGGCAGTTTGACTCTTGGATCTTGAACTGTACCAACAATGGTTGTGGAGTTAATATACACCTCTTTTTGTCATCATCATTATCAACCGGTGACAGTTTGCTACGGGACTATGAGCTTCCTCTCGTCTACTTTAGAGGATACGCGATTATCTCCGAGCTTATCAAGCGAGTTAGAGATTGCAGTTTAAAAGGTTAAGTTTTACCAGAGAGCACTTAGTCGTTAAACAAAGTGCAGTCTCCCTGAATTGGCTCTGATGACACCTACTGAAAGGGTAACAGTGGTGACAATTATTTTTACTGTACTATCACCACACAACACATTTATTTGAGCTTTTACATTCTATTTATTCCTATACTATTGTTACTACTATCATTAGTGCGTTATTTTTCTTTTTGAGGACGAAAAATCATCCAATGACTTGGACGAGTCGAGAGAGAATGTCAGACTCTCACTGACTAAAAACCACCTCGTCCTTACTTTTGCTTTTCGAGCCGGAGCCCCGGTAAACCCGCTAGGTAGTCCGCGGCTCCGGATCAGGCATCAGCCCTACTGGGCCCCATCTGTGACGGTCTGATGGCTCTTTGAGGCGTACGCAGGGGTATCAATACTGCGTTAGAAATACAACTAAACCGTTCACATCCTTAAAATAATCGGCCTATTGGGACAACTAGAACTACCATTCTCTAGGAAAGAGGAAAAATGTTATTCTCATAAAATGACTGCAATAAAACATCATTTACCATCTCGAAGAGGTAAATGAGCGTCCAGGGATGGATAGCATCCGGATTTCTTTATTGTAGTTATTAGTATTACTATGTGTGTATAGAGGAAGTAAAACGGAGTATGTAGGAAGAATATATGTAAATCCAAAATCATCACTCAGTGAAATGTAAAATTTAAAAAATATCTGATGAATTTGAAGCCATATCTACAACTTATTCTTCCTCATGATTTCTCCGACGTGATTAGTCTATTCAATATTACCTCTTATTTTTGAAGTCGGCTAATATACTAAAGCTTGTTACTTTTTTGAAATCAAAATTGGTTCGACCAATTGACAGATAATCGCGTACAAACATACATACATCATCATCATCATCATCAGCCGAGAGACGTCCACTGCTGAACAAAGGCCTCCCCTTGGTCCTCCACGTAGAACGACAAGCCGCCACCTGCATCCACTGGCTCCCCGCCACTCTGACGATGTCGTCGGTCCACCTAGTGGGAGGTCTGCCCACGCTGCGTCTTCCGGTCCGCGGTCGCCACTCAGTCACCTTCCTGGCCCAGCGGCCATCAGTCCTCCGAGCGACGTGGCCTGCCCATTGCCACTTCAGCCTGCATATTTTGAGAGCTATGTCTGTAACTCTTGTTCTTTGGCGAATTTCCATATTTCGGATTTTGTCGCGCAAAGATACTCCGAGCATAGCTCTCTCCATCGCGCGCTGGGCGACTCTGAGCCTTTCTAAAAGGCCAGCAGTTAGGGACCATGTCTCGGTACCGTACGTCATCACTGGCAACACACACTGGTTGTACATCCTGGTCTTCAGACACTGCGGGATTTTTGACGAGAAGACTTCATGCAACTTCCCAAATGCTGCCCATCCGAGTTGGATTCTTCGGGCGACCTCTTTCTCGAAGTTGGACCTACCTAGCTGGATGATCTGACCCAGGTATGTGTAGTGGTCTACAACTTCGAGTATATCGTTCCCAACGACAACCGGTATAGGTGCAACATGGACATTTGACATGATTTTCGTCTTGTCCATGTTCATTTTAAGGCCCACCTGTTGGGAAACGGTATTGAGGTCGCTGAGCATGGTGTTCAGCTCTTCCAGCGACTCTGCCATTACGACTATGTCATCGGCGAAACGGAGATGAGTGATGTATTCGCCATTAATGTTGATGCCGCGTCCGCTCCAGTCCAAGAGCTTAAAAACGTCCTCCAGTGCGTTCGTGAATAGTTTCGGAGATATAACGTCTCCCTGTCTCACGCCCTTCCGCAACTGGATTGGCCTCGTAGTCTCTTCCTGGAGTCGGATGCGCATGGTGGCGTTGTTATACATACAAACACTTCAAAACCTCGATGTATCTATAGTCGATGTGGCACCGCTGGAGAGACTGCAGCACCGCCCAGGTTTCGATTGAATCGAAGGCTTTCTCATAGTCCACAAACGCCAAGCATAGTGGCAAGTTATACTCCTCGGTCTTCTGTATAACCTGCCGCAGCGTATGAATGTGGTCTATGGTACTGAAACCTTTTCGGAATCCGGCTTGTTCGGGAGGCTGGAAGTCATCAAGCCTGCGTTCGAGACGGTTCGTGATGACCCTCGAAAACAGCTTATACACATGGCTCAGAAGTGAGATAGGTCTGTAGTTCTTTAGCAGACAGTTGTCGCCTTTTTTAAAGAACAGAACCACCACACTCCGTTGCCATGCTGCCGGCGTGGTTCCCTCGAGTATGACGGAATTGAATAGCTTCTGGAGGACTAAAAGTATCGGTTTTCCACCCGCTCGCAGAAGTTCCGACGTGATTCCGTCATCGCCCGGCGCCTTGTTGTTTTTAAGCTGTTTGAGAGCCATCCTAATCTCGTACAGGCTGATGTCTGGGATATCCTCAGTGTAGTGCCGCGTCAGTTTAGCTCTTGGGTCCCGAGCTGTACCGACGATGGGTTGCCGTGTTGAGGTGTATAACTGTCCGTAAAACCTCTCGAGCTCTCCGAGGATCTCGGACTTCGACGAGATGACGCTGCCATCCTCGGTCTTCAGCCTCGTCATTTGGCTTTGCCCAACAGACGAATTCTTTGCGAAGACTTTTGAGCCCTTGTTTCGCTCAATTAAGTCTCTGACTCTTGCGGCGTTATAGGCCCGCAGGTCACGTCGCATGTATTTCGAGATTCGTCTATTGAGCTTGCCGTATTCAGACATATCGTCTGAAGACTGCAGCCTCATCTCGCTACGATCCTTAAGAAGTTTTAAGGTTCCGTCGGAGAGCTTTTGGGGCCTGTTTCGGCGGGGGTCTTGAAGAAGTCTGACCCCACTGCTCGGACAGTTTCCACCAACCCATTATTTATCTCGTCCACGTTTCCACAATCAGCTAGACACTGGAAGCGATTTTGCAGTTGGAGTTGGAACTGCTCGGGGTTTTGGATCTGGGCACGTCCAGGGCGGAGCGTGGACTTCACCAGGCGTGACCGCTCTAGTTTTACATTGATGTTCAGTGTGCCCCTGACAATACGGTGATCGCTACCGGTTTTCACCTTCGCTATCACAGAGACATCACTGAATATACGTCTTTCGGTCGCCATGATGAAGTCGATCTCATTTTTGGTAGAACCATCAGGGCTTATCCATGTCCACTTCTTGGCCGGTCGCTTCTGGAAGAAGGAGTTCATCAAATAGAGTCTCTCCCTCTCCATAAAGTCGACCAGCCGCTGGCCCCGATGGTTTCGCTGCCCATATCCAAATGGCCCTATTCTCAACTCATCGCTATTCCGTGTGCCCACCTTTGCATTGAAATCCCCCATCACAACGGTGAAGTGTGTTTCGGAGGAGTGTATGGCTTTTGAAATTTCCTCATACAGAGCCTCTACTTCGTCGTCACAATGTGTCGAGGTCGGCGCATATACCTGTATGACCTTCAGCGAATACCGGTTAGATATTCTGAGTATAAGGTACGCTACCCTGTTCGACACACTGTCGACCTCACACACGTTGTTGACGAGAGACTTGCGGACGAGAAATCCGACACCACCCTGGGATTTACGGTCTCCTTCCCGGAAGAAGAGCAAGTTGCCGGAATCTAGGATTATCGTATCCTGACCCTCTCTTCGGATTTCAGATAGTCCCAAGATGTCCCACCGCATTTTGCTCAATTCTTCCTCCAGCTCGACAATCTTCTCATCAGTCCGCAGTGTGCGGATGTTGTGCGTTGCCAGGGCCAAAGTTCGTCGGGGGTGGTAGCGCTTTCTCTGCCGGGGATTCTTAGCACCCCCTGCTCCGCCGTTACCTGATCCGCTACCTAGATCAGGAATAGCGGAGCTGCCGGGGACTGGGGGCCGTATAATTATGTTGTCGCTCATAGTGAAAAGGATGGGGGGGGTTGCCATAATCCCCACGCTTGGCAGGCGGCTTGGGGATCGCAGTTAGGTCACCGATAAATTTTGAGAATGCTGCTGCCCATTCCTCGGTGGCTGGTCGCAGTTTTAGGACGTACCCGGGTCCACGGGGGTCCACGGGGAACATACTTATATAGTCGGTTAATAAATAGGCATAGTTAAAACCACCGAGCATGACTTGTTACAAAAACCTACCAGACTGAAAATAAAAGTCTACGAGTTTGTTGCTACGACGTAGCTGGCGCTACGTAGATAGCGCTACGGCGTAGCAAATCTTACGTTCTATAAGGCTGCCTGTCTACCGGAGCGGAGCGAGATAGCGGAGCAGAGAAACGGAGAAATATTAACCAATAGGAGTACACAAAATCTATCCACTAAAGAGGAGCGGAGGTTTCGTGCAATTCTATTGGTTACAATTTCTACAAAACATACTAAATTAATTATTTCAGTAGCAGCGCGACAATCGCTGCATCATGTGTCGCTGAACGCTGCTCATGAATATGAGCCTCTAGCATGGCTTGAAACTAGTCGAGTTCCTCGTCAAACAGTTACGTGAGTAAGCCGATAACATAATAATTAATTTCTCCATTTCCCCGCTTCGCTACCTCACCCTGCTTCGGTGAACAGGCAGCCTTACTCGGGTGATTTCAAAGGCTGTATTCGGTACAACACGGTTTCGTAAGTAAATGGCAAATAAAAATACTTGAGGGGTTATATTTTTAAGGGATTTTTGCTGGGTTTACTTTAGTATCATGTAAGTAGAAGGTAGGTCTTGATTTTGAACCCTGAGTTAGGCATTGATTTATTGAAACTTTACCATACATAGTTTCTATCCGAAGAAGCATAATTATTATTAACAGTGTGACAATCCACTGCTAGAGACTCCTTGACATAAGAGTGTTTACTATAATCTCCATGTGGATAGTGGATTGTGCATCATTGTGCCAATAGTCGTGTCGGCTAATGGGTTAATACCCAAAAGCCTCGACCACCTTAGGCGGCTGGGGCTGATGTAGAAGGCAGTACTCCTTGAAACGACACGTATTGTAAGGAGGTTTCTGTCACTGGTAACCTAACCACTCGTAGATTGGAACGTGCTCCAGCTACTGGTCGGCTCTTATCTGCATGCGAGTTGGAGATCGCAGTATGAAAAGAGAAAAAATTGAAATTTATGTAAAGATGCTTTTCAGTATTTAATCTGCATATAGGCTAGAATAATATGAATATCAATCATTTTAACCATTAAAAAGGTAATGATTAATTTTCTAAAGAATTACGCCGCTTAGTGTCAATTGCCAGTCCACTGAATTTTCTATCAAAAAATCGAATACTTTGTAAGCAAATGCGATTTGTTAGTTAATCTTAATAATTCACATGAGTTCACATTTTCATTTTTCATTTTAGTCACTCTGAAATAGTGATTTAAAATCTGACAATGAATTATGTTGAACTCTAAAGCTTCGTATTCACTAGGCAACATTAGGCACCGGCCACACTAGGGCAAAACCGCGGTTTTTAACCGCGTTACATGAAAACTAGATGCGTGATAAAAAAAATTGTGTAGGAGAGCCATGCTTCTGCATAAGTGGGCCGGCTCGACCGAATTGATACCACAGCCTCACAGAAAACCGACGTGAAACAACGTTTGCGTTCTGCTTAACAATCTTCCCCAACAAAATTTAAATTTCTAACCCCCAAAAGGTCAGCAACGTACTTGTAACGCCTCTGGTGTTCCGTGTGTACATGGATAGCATTGGATTGCTTACCATCAAGTGATCCGTTGACTCGTTTACCGGTTTATACCATAAAAACTGCAAGTCGACTACTACCGCTGCTATTCGATTTCTTTTTTCGCAAAATAATCAGTCCATTGAGGGCCTTATTGGCGAGTCACATATTGCTATTATTTAGCGTTTTCTATCTATATAATTATGATTTTATCAACAGAAAAACTGTTGAATACTTTTGGTGTTTCACAGTTTAAAGAATACAGGGTATATGTTAGTCTCAACGTCTGCCGTCACGAGATGCCCAATAGGTACGAGGCTTAATAATTTTTTATTGCATTCGTGTGTTCATTCATGTCATAAAAATCTAAAGTAATGAATATTGCCATTCACAAGCTTCATCGGTTTGTGAATCGTTTTTTATGATAGGTATAATACCAGGCTTTATATACCCCGTTGGGGTAAGCAGACGTGCATGTAATGAAGGATAATTTAAGGCAGTTGCTGTACAGTCAAATCTATTACCATACCATCAGATATATATTCAAGTTTTTGTGATTCTACTTTTCACTTTTGTATTTCTTTTTTGTGTTATAAGCCAGTAAACTAGTAGACGAATCACCTGATAACAAGCAATCGCTACTACCCATGGACACCTGAAACACCAGTGGCATTATAAGCGCCTTGCCAGCCTTTTGGGGATTAGGAATTTAAGGATTGCTGGAGTACTGGAGATTGGGAAAATTGTGAAGGGGAGGTAATTGGGCCTCCGGTAATCACACATACAATGAAATATAACGCAAGCGTTGTTTCACGACGGTTTTCTGTGAGGCCGCGGTATCACTCTGGTCGAGCCGGCGCTTTCGTGCCGAAACATGGCTCTCCCATTCTTAGACACGCTCAATATTTTCCCCAACTCAATGCTGCAATCCATTAACCTTTACTCTACGACAATCGTATCATATTACTTCTATCGCCTTCTGAAATAAGCTACTTGAAGTAATTTTTATTCAATTATTCCAAAAACAGAACAAAATGAACTCTATAAATACGGCCACAAGGGTTTCCATTACATGTAATAAAACCCCATTAGACGTATCAAAATTCTATCAAAGACACGATTATTTATGGAAGCAACAGCAAAAATCTCCTTAAGCACTCTTATGGAGAAAATATTAAAGATGAAAATTGACATATAATGGACCTTTGTGAACGTCAAAATTGCTTTTCATTCATTGCAGGCCTTTCAAGAAGGTGCTGGTATTGTAACGCAAATGTTTTAAAAAAAAAACTTTTTACAAAGTCAATAGTATGGCCTATTGAATACCAATCAATCATTCGTAATATTAGAGGAAAGTTTATGGAAAGTCGAACAAAAATAAAAGTTTCGCTTGCTAAAATTGATTTTATTTGATAATAGACTTCATGAAATTGAAATTAAGTTACGTTTTGTTGGTGTTCTATTGAAAATAGCTGTTATTGAAATAAAAAATCTGAGAAGAGTTCAATTTAATAACAAATGGTAACTCAATCAAGATCTGTGTGCATAGGTTTTACTAAACATTGCTATGACCTAACAGGGCAAAGAACTGTACTAATAGTATATAATGCTTCTATGTATGTATATTGTGTAATAAATAAATAAAAAATAATACAGGTCTTGGATTCGAAACCTGGAACAAGCAAGGCATTATAAAATTATGATGAGATTAATTCCCTCGCGGAATCATTGGACGCGTTGACTTGAATAGTTTAATCATAAGCAGTGTGACGTGATGCGGTTTTTCGTTCTTGATCAAGATACATGAATGAAAATATCATGAAGTCTAGACTAGGCTGTAATATAAAATACAGCTATAAGGTTGGTTTTGATGTGCTATGTAGCTATGCTACAAAGATTTGAAACTATGTGACAGTTTTCACTGCTACTGAGCTATGTAGCTGTGCGAAGAAAATACGCAGCTCGGGTATACAATGTATCGATAGTAGGAAAGCCATCTATAGCACGCATCTTTCCATATAAACAAAAATTGCTTAGCTAAATCCGTTTCCACCAGAGCTAAATTATGTGTACCAATAGTAAATATGATTGGTGGAAACGTAGCATAGCACTTCCCTGGTGAAAAATCACCGTAATTTAGCTTTGAATTATCTGTACGTCAATTAATTTTTGCCTTTTGTTTGCCCAGCATAATGTTATGTAAAAACAGGACGCTCCTACACAAATCACGTCCTAAAATCCAATCTAAATTTTAATTAACATATTCAGCTAATCTTATCGTTGTGTCTAGATCCTTGACCCACAAAAAGGACAATTAATCTGAAACAGTATTAAGACAGTAGCAATAAATTTATTCACACTGTTTACGTTTCTCCTCAATTTCGTTTTAGCACTTAATGTTATTAAGTTTTTGAGTTATCGTTCGGGTAAATACGGATGTTTAGCTGCTGTTTGTTAATGTTATTGTTATTGTATGATTAATTGTATCTCTTATTTTCTGAAGCGTAGGCAGTTGTGTAGCACTTAAACTTTAACAATATTGCAATAATGTTCTTTGTTAGAAAAAGTGTGGGAGAGCCACGCTTCGGCGCGACCGTAGTGATACCACAGCCTCACCGAAAACCGACATGTAACGACGTCTGCGTTGTGTAAGTGAGGTTACTGGAAGGCCAATTACCCCCTTCGCAATCTTCCCATTCCTCGATTCCCAAAAAATCCTTAAATTCATAACCACTAAAAGGCCGGCAATGCTCTTGTAACGCCTCTGGTGTTTCGAGTGTCCATGGGCGGCAGCGATGCTTAACATCGAATGATCCACCTGTTCGTTTACCGGGTTTATACCATAAAAAAATGATCTATTCATACATGAAAAAACCAAGAAAATATTTTATCATCATGCAACAAACACGAATCTATACACTCTGTAGCATTTCTTTAAGGATTTACGTACACCCCTTGTAAGGGTATTATGATACAAGCTCCCCCTCCCGCCCTCTCGTAGGCGGTGGCATGCGTTTTAATTTCTCGCTTCATTCACGCGGTAACCTTGTAAGTGCGTAATTTATTGGCATTTGAAAACATATATATATATGTGTATACGCTTGTACGCGATACAAGGATAATCGGTTTGCCCTCGTTTTTTCGTAGCGGTTTTTAATTTGTGTTTTTTTATTTGAACATTTAAACACACTTGAAAGGTGCTAATGGATTCTTTTTTTGGTAACGGTTGTTAGTATAAGTTAATAACTTGGATCAAAGTCAAAGTCTAAATCAAAATTGTATATTTCAAATAGACCAGGAAGGCACTGTTGAATGTCAAAGCAATAACTATAAAATTAAAAAAAAATCTGTCTATCGGTCAGTCCTCTAGTGAAGCTATTTGCTCGTTCCAAAGTGTAGAGTCCTATGGAGAAGAACGAGCAAGAAACTCCGTACATATGACTCGAAAAAGTCACATCGATACTTACCGTTGGTAGGTTTTGAATCCACGCATGCATGAGCATCGGAGCCTTGAACCAGGTCTTAAACCTGCAGGCCACTACGACATCTAAATCTCATCAGTAGTCAGTCTAATCTAGTCTATCCACTATCAAATTCAAAATTTCCTAGTACTAACATAAAAGAGTATTTTCAAAAAGTCCCCTAGAGCATGAGAACTTGTCACCAAAACGTTTACAAACAAATAACAAACTGAAACCAAGTTGTTTACACGAAAAATTTCAGACTGAAGACGTACTGAATTCCTTTGAGTCTGAAAAGTCTTCCTTACATATAACTTCAAGTGCCAAGCACTGAAAAATACGCTTGCTACAGTTGTAACCTAGTTTTCAGTTGTAAAATATCTTTTTAACATTTGTTTACAATCTTGTGATTTCTCTTTGACTACAGAAAGGAAATAAAATAAAAATATCACTAGTATTAGTAAAACTTATTTGAAAATATTGTAGTGAAGCAATAGGCTTATCTTTGAGAGCCACGACGTCATCAAACACATATACAGCTCATGAATGTGCCCCGGTGTAGCTTGAAACTAATAGAACTATGTTCGAGCCCTTCATGTGAGAATACCATGTCCTTCTATAACTTAATTATGTCAATTTTTTTAAACTGGCAACAAGTGCTTTTGTATTCAAAATGTGTATTGTATACGAAGAGAAGAAGTATACTTCTTCATTGAAATACTCAAGTTAACTTTATCCATACCCCAATATTCAATATGATGACCGGATTATCGGACTCACTTATTATTCTTAAGCACTTACTTCACTCTTAGACTACAAATGACGATAAAAATACTCTTATCGCAAATTGAAGCCTCCTAGAAGAGACGAGCTAATTTAAAAAAATCGAAAATGTACTTTAAAGTAACTTCAGAATTTTGGGTCCTCAATTTATCCAACATCCGCATTCCAACCTAAAAATAATTTCAATTTAAAAAGATTTTATTATTTCCACGGAGTACTAAACAAAATTGGATTTGATCATTCAATAAGCAATGAAGTTTCAATTCTAAACTTATTTGGACCTTCTCAGGGGCACAATGTAAAATATTTTGCAGAAGACTAACTTCAAAAAAGAAAAATGAAAAAATTAAAACTAACTTAATTTTGGAGGGGTTCCCCTCTTATTCAATGAATTCTCCTGCCTTGGACGAGGCAAGAGGGCTTTTTAGACTTTTACTGACTAAAAACCACCTGTTCCTACTCCTGCTTTTCTAGCTGGAGCCTCGGTAAACCCACTAAGTAGAACCCGCAGCTTCAGAAATAGTACTTAGAAGTATGTGCGGGTCTGCGGACGACGAGCAAGGGTAGCTCGCCGCCCGAACTAAACCAGACCCTTGCGTACGGCGCGCCGCGTTCCGCGCGCGCCTCAAAGAGCCAGACCACCGCCTCACCCAAGGCGGGAGAAGTCATTGGATGATTTTCCTCACTCAAAAAAAAAAAAAAAAATGATGTTACAATTTATGAGTGGCGTAGTTTATTGAGTAATTCTTGACCCCAAGGAGTAGGCAGGGTTTACACCCTTTGCTAATCCATCCGCATTGCTTAATTTTTCCTTGCTCCTGTGACTCGAGGTCTGGTTCTGGTCGAATGAAAGCTAACTTTAAAGTGAATGGTTCGTTTGTACACTCGTCTCAGGATGACTATGAAATACGAGGATAAATCTTATCTTTAGTAGTTTATTTATGAAAATTTTCTTTTATTGTGCGCTAGAGCAATAATCAAGAAGGTACTGTATTGTGCAGTCTCTTTTGTGCCTTTAGGTTAAAAGTCATTATGTCTCCTGCATTAAATTCACGTTTTCTGATGTATTCCGTTGCGGGACTTCAATGTCTAGGCATTTTCATGATTTTATCTATTTTAGATCCTGGCTTACAGGAGTTACAGCGGTTTGGGAAGTTGTGGCGGCCTTATCCATAAAGAAGGTACCGTCGTAAAGCGATACAAACTCTCTTTCTACAAAGAAATTTAGTTTTTTTAATCTCCAAATTACATTGATGATATCACTAAATTATTCTTATCGTTTAATCATACTTACAGCAAAGAATTTCACAACAAAAACGTACTATCATCTATAAGTAAAAGCCTTTCAAAATAAATGGCATTACGAAATATTTTCCTATCTTAAGCCAATCAATATACAGAAAGGCCGTTTGATCAAAATATCTTTTAAGTTGGATTTCGGATATCTTTTGAACATTATAATGCGAACTGGGGCTCGATCTGATGGATCCATAGCAGATGGTGTGCATAAATAAACATTTCTTGGCCCAATTTTGTGCGACATTCAAATATCTTCACTAATAATTTATATTGACAGCATAAATTATTAGATAGAAATGTCCTGTTTTGGACAAAGGACTTCTTTTTTAAAGGTTTGATTAAATCCCTATGCTTGACGGAAAATTTTGGGATTGCATTTAGTTTACAGAAAAAAATATTTGAGATTAGCTACTACCACGCGGTTTCGCAGTCTATTGTTGATGTTTTATAGCGTAGCCTTTCTCGATAAATGGAATTTCAAAATATGGTTATAGTATAGTGCGTAATATTTATAAGTAGTAAATAACTGTAATATTTGTACACAGATTCGGTTTAATATAAAACATCCATTGTAACTTTATTCTAACAAATATTTTATCATTATTTCTTTCTTTCTCCACTACTGTGGTTTTTGATAATTATTTATCTGAAATTCTGTCCAATCAAGACACAATTAAAACAATAATATCGTTGGCTAAATCACCTCTCTCCATTATTCCAAGTAAATTAAGCATCACATTAAGATATGAATCTTACATAGATATTGATTTACTGAAACTGTAAGATTAATAGAGCTTCGCACACGATTAACGTTTCAGTTTCAGCAATAGATATTATGTTCCTAAGAGGGTCCCTTGTTGTATGTTTGCTTAGAATCTGTGTTGTTATCGTGTTAAGCCAATTTTCGTGGAACTGTTTCAGTGTGGAGAATTATTATTTAAACATTATGCTTGTTAATTTGTAAAAGATTAGCTTCTGCTAGCGGTTTCGCACATCGGATTAAAATACCTATTACCTATATAGTATCCTATTACCCAAGTCAGCTAAAACCCTGTCTGTACGGCAAATTTCATCAACATCAATTCAGTAGTTTTAGCGTGATTGACAGACAAATATCCAAACAAACTTTTACATTTATGATATTAGTGTGATTAGTAGGCACAATTGAGATGGTCCTTACCTCTACTTTGTCCATGTTATCTGATTATTTGTTTAGTTACCTACACATATTTATGTTGTAGAATAAAAATTGATCAATAACTTCAAAATACGTTTTATTCAATATACATTAAACCTTTGTTCAATGTTTCTGCATTGTAACTGAATCGGATTGAGAAATAAGAAGGATATCTGTAAGGTCGTTGAAAACGAAATAGCAATAAAGAACAATGTTCACGAGCGGTGAAGCCTTAAGGGGTGGTACACACGAATGTGGAAAACTCCAACTCTTTTATTTTCCCTTTTGATAATGATGATGATACCGAATTATGGGTGTTTTTTGAGATCATTTGGAAAAATGGTCTGGTTTCAAGTGATTGTTGCTGACTGTTTATTGTATGTTAGGTCTTGATGGTGGAATTCTGAGTCAGGTAAAGTATCGTTGGGATATTTGACTTTTTTATGAGACAAAATTGGTAAACGAGCTATCAGTTCACCTGATGGTAAGCAATCGGCTTCGCCCAGGCACCCGGGGGCTCTTAGCCCCTTGCCCGACACTTGCGTCCACTCGACCAACGAAGCAGAGCAGATGGTGAAAATTGGGTGTACTTTGTACAGTAACTTTACGTGCCGTAATGTAGTGGGCAGAGGGGCACTTCTGCCTACCTCTTCGAGGATAAAAGGCGTGACGTTGTACGATGTATAACAATAGTCATGAAAACCAAACATAACACACCATCATAATTTCATTACGTAACAACCCTATAAAATATAATTAACGCCGTTCCCTTAAAACCAGGTTGAACACTTAAAGGCCTATACATAATTTAAAAGTAAAGTAAGTGTTGTCGGTACGCATTCGGGACACCCTTTAAGTGGGCCCCCATTAATATACGTGAAAGCATGATAATAATCCCTTAATGAATAGTCTGTACTTTTTTTATTGTGCTCATTAAAATTATTGAGCATTTTTAGTCATATAAGTGAGGGAGAGCCATGCTTCGGCACGCATGGGCCGACTCGACCACCGACCATCGGAGTGATACCACAGCCTCGCAGAAAACCGACGTGAAGCAACGCTGGCCTTGTTTTTTGTTGTGCGAGTGAGGTCACCGGAGGTCCAATTACCTGCCTTCCAATCTCTGATTTCACAACAACACTTAAATTCCTAACCTCCAAAAGGCCGGCAACGCACTTGAAACGCCTCTGATGTTTCTGGTGTCCATGGGCGGCGGCAATTGTTTACCATTAGGTTATCCGTCTGCTCTCTGCAGGAATTTAGAAAAACAAAGGAATTTAAATTCTGCTAAACAAAAAACTATTCATAAAGTAAAATTTACATGAAAAAAGTCGTATTGAAATTAAAAAACAACTGGCTTTGTGCTCTAAAGCGACAATAGGTTTCACCTCTGAATTACAACAAAAGGGTTAACAAAAAAAATATATGCAAATTCATTAACAATATTTTAATATCAAACACCGAAAACCGTTTTTTGGAAAATAAAGAATCGAAAACCGAATTATTTGTCATGTCTCACAACCCTTAACCAACTGTTGAGAGCCCTGCCACGAAAAGGGTACAATAAAATTTATATAATTCACTAGACCTTCTGTTACTAGTAATTTAAAAGAAGGTCGTAAGTCGTGACCACTAAGTCCTAAGTTAGGTGTTTCATTTTGTAAAACTGTTTAAATTTTTCAAAGGGTCCATTGAGTATTGTAAATAAACTTTATCTGACTAGACATTACGGGACTGTACCCAGGTACGTGATAAAACTAAGACCAGACCAGACCTAGGAGCTGGCAGCAGCATTGTATAAAAATATTGGTGACTTAACTGCGATCGCCTGATGATAAGCAATCGCCGTCGCCCATGGATACCCGTAACATCTGAGGCGTTACAAGTGCGTTGTTGCCGGCCTATTGGGTGTTAGGAATTTAAAGGTTGTTGAGGAATCGTGGATTGGCAAGGGAGGGGTTAATTGGGCCTTCGGTAACCCCACTCACATAACGAAATAGAACGTAAGCATTGATTTAAGTCGATTTTCTGTGAGGTCATGGTATCAGTCAGGTCCAGCTGGCCCATTCGTGCTAAAGCATGGCTTTCCCACACTTAAATGTTACATTTGATTGCGCAAGTACTATTTGTTTAAAACAATTCACTTTATAAGAAGAGCAGAATTTTCTTTTTCAAAATTCATTAGTTTATCTACCATCCGGTCTCTAGGAGAATCCATGGTCGAACGGTTGAACTCGTCCTTGAAGGCGGTTTCCGATTGGGGTGACGCCAACTTGGTCAAGTTCAACGCTACCAAAACCCAGGCGTGTCTATTCTCTGCCAAACGGAGTCAATTTCCGCTGGCTCCGACTTTCCGAAATGTGTCCGTTCCGGTAGCGGATCGTCTTGAGCTTCTGGGCGTAACTCTATCGCCAACGCTTAACTTCGGCTCTTATATAGAGTCGAAGGCGCATCTGGCTGGTAGGAAGTTGGGTATCCTCTCGAAGGTGAGACGGTACTTCACACCGAAACAACTGCTGAGCCTGTACCAAGCGCAGGTTCGGTCATGTAACGGCTCGGCCAAATACCAACTGGATGCGCTCGAACACATTGAAAGGCGTGCCAAGAGGCTCATCAATGACGATGCGCTTGTGGAGGCCCGGCTTCAAAGCCTTGAACACAGGCGCAAGGTCGCAAGCCTTTCCGTTTTTTACCGGATACATTTCGGAGAGTGTGCGGGGGAATTGCACAACTTGATTCCCCCTAGTCCTTTTCATCATCGAACCACAAGACAATCGGCGAGGCGTCACCGCTTCATGGTAGATATCCCACCCACTCGCACGAAGCGCTTCGCTTCAAGCTTCCTTGTGCGAACTGCTAGGGAGTGGAACTCCTTGTCGGAGTCTGTGTTTCCTGATGGGTATAACTTGGGTGTCTTCAAGGCCCGAGTGAATAGGTTGCTTATGGGCAGACGTGCTCCACCGTAGGCCGTATCATCACTTACCATCAGGTGAGATAGCGGCCAAACGTCGACCCAATAAATGTAAAAAAAAAAAAAAAACCATAGATATAATAAATACCCCGAGCCGTAATATAAAACTCTAGTAAAAAAACCTGGAGTAATTAAAAAAAGGTGAAATTAACAGCAGGAACACTGTCTAAATTAATTTAGCTCGTGAAATACATGGATGAGCTTATCTGCAAACAGTTTCCGAGCAATTTACTGAAATTTTCATTAAACAAGCTCCTGAAATTCTAAAACGAGGTACAGTTGGCGACAAAAGTTTTATGTAGAGTATTTATATTGTTTGGTGCTACGAGTCATAATATATTTTTGTAGGTTTGATAAATTGAGATGAAAATGTTTATAGACAGTTGTGTACAAATTGGTTTTCAGTATTTACTCGTATGCGTTTTATTTAATGTCCAAAAAGAGGTAAGCAAAAACATATACATACTCTTACTAGCTTCTGCCAGCGGCTATCATCCAAGTCAGCTCATACCCTGTCTGTATACCAAGTTTCATTAAAACGGATGAGTTCAGTTCGGTAGTTTTAGAGTGATTGACGGACAAACATTCAAACGTCCTAAGAAACAAACTTTCACATTTAGTGTTTTCATATTAGTGCTTATTATTAGTATAGTTACTTCACATGTTAACGCTAACTAATTTAAGTAATAATAGCCTCAGCATTCGCCTGGATATTTGTCATTGGTAGGTTTCGGAACCGCACCCTAATGCATGAGAAACTGGTGACCTAAACCTCTGAACCACCACGACATTTAGAACATCAAATAGCGTAAATTTTTTTAAAAATATTAATTTATTTATTTTATTTGAGTGTTTCTCGTCGACTGTACATATATTGTCCACTCCCCACTGCATGGATCTGGTTACTAATTGAATTAGGTTGCACTCAAATCGAATTATGCTTTTAAATTATTGCAAATATTTACTATTATTACATTCCGGTTAATCCGGTTTCAAAGGCTTGTTGAATTTTATTGGTATGTACAGTATAAACTTTATCAGTTTTTAACAGTAGTCGTTTTACCAAACTTTTCACAAAAATAATTGAATTTAACGTTCCATTAAATTTTTACAACACGATGTTAACATTTTATTACATTTTTAAATAAAATATTTATTTAAAAATAAACTAGCGTCCTTTTACAGGACTTGTTTGCATGATGCCATAATTGTGGGACAAAAGATGGGAATGCTACGTGCTACGAGCTACGAAAGTCGTAGCGCGTAGCAAGGCTACGACCAAAATAGTACTACACTACATGTATTGAAAGTTATTTTCTTATGTTGTGGGTTACGTTTTATGTCATTAGGCATTAAACTTTCGTGCTTATGCCACACTTGTTACGTAGTACAAAGTACTCATAGCATAAATGCCCTTCTGGGGACTACTTAGCGGGTTACCGGAGCTCCGGCTCGAAAAGCAGTAGTAGGAACGGGGTGGTTTTTAGTCAGTAAGAGTCTGACACTATCTCTTGCCTCGCCCAAGGCTTGAGAAGTCATTAAATTATTTTCCCTCTCAAAAAACGGCATAAACAACCTTAGCACACCTATAATACAGATAAAAATTCTAGCCGTATCAAATCGATGAATTGAAAAAAGAAAACAACAATTTTGAAGACAAGAATATATTTGAAACATTTTTCTTTTTAAAAAAAACGGCTTTGACGTATATAAACTGCCAATATTTTTTATTACCAACACTCCGGGGTATTTATTTTTTAAATGGGGACGGATTTGTTTGTGATCCCTCGCGGTTAGTCGAGTTTTAATGAAACCGTCCATTCTAATCTTTGATGAGTTGACAGATTATTATTAGAGTACCTTCTATATTTTTCGTTTCTTTTTTTATTTGTCATCCTGCTTTATGAGTATATTTTATGATCTGAGAAAAATAAAATTAATTGTGGTTATAATTGTAGCTGCTTGCTGGTCGATTGATCATAATTAAGTACGACTACTGAACTAAGGTACGTCGGTCTTTTTTATGGTGTTTCTTTCTTTTTGGATGGTAAGCGATCAGCGCCGCCCATGGCCACCCGCAACATGGTTTCGGAAAAAGTACTACAAAGAGTGTTAATGATCGACATAACAAAAGCTTCATAGTCACTTACAAAACTTAATAACTTTCTGCCAATTATGTTAAGTTTTACATCTAAGCCGCGGTATTTTACCCTAGAGAACTAGAGACAGTTGCTCTTGCGACCACTCGACCACCGAGGCAGACAAAAAGTCATTCTGTCTAATCTACTTATTCCGTGTTACGTAAAATTCACAATTCCCCAGCCCATCTTCCTACATATAACACATAAACATAAAATTCCCATTAAAATTAAATTAATTTCACATCTACAGGATTCCATCCTATTCAAATAAAATACATTACAATATTAAACATGTATACGCTGAAGCGAAGCGGTTAAAAAGCGTAAAATCGTATCATTCAGCGCTCAAGCGCTGTAAATAATTGGATGCTGTATTTTTTATAATTCGAAGGCCTTTTAAATGGAAGCGGGCTTGTGTTATTATACGGCTTATATAGGTGAGTGAAAAATTGAGGGGTTCTTTGGTTCAGTAGCTAAAATGTTGATGTTGAATTTGATGTTTCGGTTTCTACTTTCATGTTTTTTTTTATGATATAAGCTGTTGAACGATCTGACGGATCACCTGATAGTAAGCAATCACCGGCCATGTACACTCAAAACACCAGAGGCGTTACAAGTGCGTTGCTGGCCTTTTGGAGGTTAGGAATTTAAGGGTTGTTGGGGAATCGGGGATTGGGAAGGGGGGTAATTGGGCCTCCAGTAACCTCACTCATACGACGAAACACAACGCAAGATTTGTTTCACGTCTGTTTTCTGTGAGGCCGTGGTATCACTCCGGTCTTGCCGGCCCATTCGTGCCGAAGCATAGCTCTTCCACACTTAAACTCATGTTAGTTGTCTGCATCATTGCACCAAGGTCTGGTAAACCTTGGTGCAGAGATGCAGAGAGGCTCCGGCTCAAAAATCAGGAGTAGGAATGGAGTGATTTTTAGTCAGTAACAGTAACACTCCCTCTCGCCTCGCCCAATGCGGGAAAAGACATTGGATGATTTTACACCTACCAATTTTGACGTCCTACTTTGACCACACAAAATAAGCCACAGAATTATATTAGGATGCACCTCACACCGTCATTACAGTTAATAATAAGGACCAACATTATGCAGGCGACGCCATCGACCATGTAATTTATGTTCCTGGAGCCTGAAATCTGTTACGTGACTGAACTTACAATGAGACGTTGATGGAATACGAATCGATTGCATTTCTCCCGACCTGTCACTTGTACACATCAAGCTATACAATACCAGTATAAACTGACCGTTGGTTGTGCGGATAAGTGATACGAAGCGAGGTCATGATATACTGGTTTGTGTAGTTCCATATGTAGGGTGTTCTTAGAGTTATACGTAATTTATGTACGTAGAACAGATGTTTCTTGGAGGCTGAATACGAGTGATATTTTTCATTGGTTTGTTAGAAAGAAACCAAGGAAACACTAGGAGATAAACGTCTGCATGTATCGGCGATATGTCAAGCAAATTTTCATTAGGTTATCGGACCTCTGATAAACACACTCACACAACGCAAGCGTTGTTTCACGTCGGTTTTCTGTGATGCCGTGGTATCACTCCGGTCGAGCCGGCCCATTCGTGCCTAAGTACGGCTCTCTCACTACCTAATATCCAGGATTTTTTCGAATCGTTTAGTAGTAGTAGTTAGTAGATCAACAAATATTATGTTTCGTAGTTAAGATTCTTGGTATTTATGAATTTAAACACAAATTTTCGGACAAAGATAACACAGCCAACCTGCCTATATGGCAAGATTGGCGACAACCCTCGACTTATGTCCGTAGCGATGTCGTGTCGCGCAATGTTACCAGGCATGTCGACCAAAATCCGACACCGACGCGGTCCTTCATCCAATGTCGCTGACGACAAGTGTCCCAGGACATTTGTCCCCTAGACTGGGCTAGATTACACGATTTTTGGTCTCAAGGATAAAATAGAAAAAGAAAAATTAGAGGTAGACTTAGTTCTTACATCCATTTTATTTGCGTCCCATGACATTATAGCAAAACAATAATAACGTATCTCAATTAACATTTTATAACTTTAATTTACTGAATAAATTACCATCTATTATAATTGCCAGCCAAAAGTACCCAATATTTGGATATGTTTGAAGTTGACTCTAGTATTTAAACACCCAGTAAATTCTCGAAATTTCCAAGTAGGTACTACAACTACACCTATGAATAAAATTGAAGTATCTGTTTGAAATATTTAAATAACCGTTTTTTACTACATTCATATGAATTGACGTACAATAAATACACCAAAATATGCATATTTTTTTAATTTTTATCTATCTGTCTGTCTGTTTGTTCCAGCTAATCTCTAAAATGGCTGGACTGATTTTGACGGGACTTTTATTGGCAGAAAATGACGTCACAAAGTCCGTAATCCACACTAGCGAAGCCGCGAGTATAAACAACTAGAGCATAAAATCCCACCAAGAATTTAACAAAAGGTTAACAACTCTAGTACAATCAACTAAATACATAGCTAATCCACATACAACATTAAACCTTTTCTTCTCAATTCTAAGCCTAAACCATTAAAGCTGAACAAAGTACATGTATTTGATTTTACAGGTAATTTATCTTTTTTCTTTCTTTCTTTCTTTCAACAATTCTCAATGAGAACAATGGATGTTTACATCCAGTCTTATTTTACAAGAAAAATGTACAAAGATTACCGAACAGTAAAAAGGGAATCGCCCTTCACATTGTCCGCCCACGAAACACAAAAGGCGATCAACATGAAACAGTTTTGTAACCAAAGGATTTCGGGTGCTGTTATGTTGATAAGAGCAAGCGATGAGCGGAGCGAGTAGCGTTATAAAGTTCAACGCGTTAAAAATTTGGGCGATACAAAATTACACTGCTGGACTATGGGCCTTTCCAACATAAACAGGTTTGCCATAATCCTTATGCTTTTTTAAGGGGGGGAAATCATCCAATGACTTCTCTTGCCTTGGGTGTGGCGTGAGCAAGTTTCAGACTCGACCGCGTTCCTACTCCTGCTCTTTGAGCCGGAAAACCGGTAAACCCGTTACCTATAGGTAGTCCGCAATCTTTATGCTTGACAGGATTGGAGATCGCACTTTAAAAGATTCACGTTTAAAGTTTCCATCAAATATGTATTCATTTAATCAACTTTTATGATACCCGCGAAAGAATAGGGGTAATAAAAGTAAGTACCTAAGAAAGTGTCAAATTGGTACTTGCCATTGATAAGTTTCGAACCGGCACTCTCATACATAAGAAAATCTCTAAATCTGTATCTTAAATCTCCGAGCCACCACAACACTAAATTATCGCTTCTCGATCATCACTATGATAGCACCCCAACCACTATTCCGGCCATTATTCACTGCTTTTATGCCCAGTACCTCTGTGAATGAGTATTCACACGTTATCGAACGATTCGGCTGTTAAATTCAATGTGCTTCGCCAATATAAATGTGCTCAACGTATACTGAACTAAATGACCCATAGCTTTAATATGGGGTCTAATTTTTTTACGATTGAATAGAGTTGGGTAAAATAGGTAGTTCTAGTAGCAACGTCACGCCTTTTATCCCATTAGGGGTAGGCAGAAGTGCACATTACGACACGTAATGCCGCTATACAATGTATACCCACTTTTTCACCATTTGTGTTATAAGTCCCATGTAAAAGGGGGTGAGCCTATTGCCATATATTATACTGGACACAATTCTAGACTCCGTGCTACTACTGAGAAATTATCGAAAAATCGAAATAAATATTCATTCAATAATAAAATTATTCAATTATAAAATTACAGTTTTAAGTCTTCAACAGAGTAGGTTGTTGTTGACTATTGTCATACACCGGATATGCAGAATTTCAGAACAAAAACCATAAATAGCCGAATAAACCTTCTGCCAACCAGGATAGAAAACTAAAGCCTCTATACTTGACACATGCAACAGTGAATCAATACTTGATGTTTATTTTAAAACTAATAAATTACGCCACTCTTCTCGTAGTATTAAGTTAATATACTTTCGTAAACCTATAAAATAGCTTTTAAAGTTTCATGGTAATAAATACTCGTAGTATAAAACAATTATGTCTACGTGGATTTTAAAACAATATAATAAAGCATTAACCTCCTTTTTGATATTTTTATATGGCAGAGTAAAAACTTTCAAGTTATCGGAAAAATTGATAAAGTGATAGCACTTGTAGCTTAATTTCCTGGTCGTAATAAGTTGAACTAAGGACATTTGTGTGTTGCTTGAAGAGTGTTGAATTAAGAGATAATTTACATACATACATAACCTTACGCCTGCCTCCCATAGAGGTAGGTAGACAGACCACCACAGATGGGGTCCAGTAGGGCTGATGCCTGATTCGGAGCTGCGGACTACCTAGCGGGTTTACCGAGGCTCCGGGTCGACAAGCAGGAGAAGGAACGGGGTGGTTTTTAGTCAGTAAGAGTCTGACACTACTTCTCGCCTCATTTTCTCCCCTCAAAAAAAAGGGGTAGGCAGAGACAATGGAACTCCAATTGCTACGAATCTTACATACATACCTCTTTCGCTTCATCAACAGTCTTTTCATGCATACTCGTCGGTTACCCTTACCGGACGAGCTTGCATGAAAAGACTGTATGTATGTAAACATGTATTATAGCTTTAAAAAATAACTAACCTCATCAGCTACCAAAATAGTTTTCATCGAATATCCACTCCATATTTTCTACCTCAAATACATCGAATACCTACGTATAAAAATAGATCCTAAGCTCACAGCAGCAAGGTCTAAAGTTCTACAAACATGTAGAGCGTACCTAACAGCTTGATCCTAAATGCATTAAGTCCTGTGTATAATGAAATTAAATGGCACCGTCTAACGCTGTATTTACTTTGACACGTGTATTTTTTAATTTTATCAATATATTATGTTCCTTGATTTTGCTCAGAACGCTTTTCTTGATAAAATATTTGTTTTTGTGTTCTAGAACAATTTATTTTGTCATATAAGATAACAATATAATACTTCACTACTTATAAAAAGTACCGAGAAGTGACGTCACGTGATATTTCAAATCGATATATCTTCGAAAGCATTTATTTTCTTTTAACTGCTTCGTTGGTCGAGTGGTCGCAAGTGCGACTGTCATACAAGGGGTCTCGGGTTCGATTCCCGGGTCGGGCAAAGTATTACTGGGCTTTTTTTTTTAAATTTCTCAGTAGTAGCACAGAGTCTGGAATTGTGTCCAGTATATGGCAATAGGCTCACCCCCTATTACATGGGACTTATGACACAAATGGTGAAAAGTGGGTGTACATTGTATAGCGGCATTACATGCCGTAATGAGCACCTCTGCCTACCCCTTCGGGGATAAAAGGCGTGACGTTGCTGCTGCTGTTTAATAAGCCCCTATCCATATATCTACTTTACACAGTCCAAACAGTACCCACATACGCGATTTTTACCCGCGCCCTGATTAAAACGCCGCGTGTTTACTTTACCCACAAATGTGATCCCGAAAGTGGTTGCAAACACACAGATCATGATGCATTCACGAAGCGAGCTCCACATTTCGAATCGGTAAAATATTCAGAACGTGTTTGATGAACACGAGCTTCGTAAACGCACGTATGTATATTCTAGATTTACAGGTAGTAGGGTAAGTAAGATATGGTTCGGAGTTGGATTATCAATCTTACTGTGTTGGGATTAAGATCCAAAGTTGTTTATTAATGTCTTAACATTTAGGGTTAAATATTGTTCCGGTTATATAATCGTATATACTATTTTGATATCAAAAGGAATTATTTATAAGGATAAGTTTATATAAAGGGGTTTGTTTGTCTGTTTGAACGCGCTTATCTCCTGAACTGCTAATCCGATTTGAATAATTCTCTTTGTGTTGGATAGTTCATTTACTGAAGAAGATTATAGGCTATAAAACATCATGCTATAATCAAAAGGAGCTTAGCAGTGGGTGATATATTATATGAATATGAATGTAACTCACGTCTCTTTCTTTTTGAAGCCTAAACCACTGTACCGATTTGAATAATTCATTTAGTGTTGGATAGTGAATTTATTGAGGAAGGCTATACCTATATAACATCACGCTACTACCAATAGGAGCCGAGCAGAGCAGTTGAAACCGCGTAAAAGTAACTAGTAACTAAATAAAATAAGACATAACTGTTAGGGCACGTAAAAACGAACAAAGAATTAATTTAAGCCACACATTTTGTGACATACAGTTCATAAAACATTCTCCAACAACTAGCATACTATAAAGTCTTAGTCTTAGGTCTTAATAAAATAAAACCTAATATTTACCTACACACGGCGACACAAGAAGCTATACAAAACCAGTATAAACTGACCGTCGAATGCGAGGAAATTAGAGGATATGTTAGAAATTTAAGTGTGGGAGAGTCATGCTTCGGCACGAATGGGCCGGCTCGACCGGAGTGATACCACGGCCTCACAGAAAACCGACGTGAAACAATGCTTGGGTTATGTGAGTGAGGTTACCGGAGGCCCAATTCCACCCTTCTCAATCCCCGAATCCCCAACAACCCTTATTAAATTCCTAAGCCCCAAAAGGCCGGCAACGCACTTGTAACGCCTCTGGTGTTTCAAGTGACCATGGGCGGCGGCGATTGCTTACCATCAGGTGATCCGTCTGCTCGTGTTTCATAAAAAAATGTGCGGAAAGATCATATAAAGCGAGACCATGATAAACTGGTTTTGTAAATCTCGAATTGTAGTCCTATTTACATACACGAAATGAGCAATATAGTCGTAATTTAGCCTAGACATACAAGTGTGTTTATTATGTTACAAACAGACGTACATAGTTAACACATAATGCTATACAACCAGTTTATCATGGTCTGGCTTTGAAAGACCTTGTCTTATATTTGTAGGTCAATTTATATTGGTTATGCTTAGCTTTAGGGTTCTCAGAAACCATTCTCTTACCACGGTGCCGACAATCTTGAGAATTTACGAGCTAAAGCAACGTATACGAAATGTGAGTTAACATTTGCTACTATGTATTTCTTTTTGTCTTGTATATAAGGCAAAGTTTATTATATGACTAGCTGTTGCACGCAGCTTTGCTCACGTGGAATACGGACATTGTGACTAAAATATAATACTAAAATAAAATAAAGCAATTTTACATAATCATTATTATTTTTCAATTGTCTGAAATTAAAGTTGCTTAATTTTCTCATTACTATATTATCAACCACCTTTTAACAGACATCAAAAAGGAGGTTCTCAGTTTATCTGAACCAATTTTGATCGGTTTTCAGACTTAGGAGAAGGTTCTAGGCATATTACCTAGCTTAAAAAAAGTATATATGGTAAACAAAATTGAAGGCGGTTCCCTTTTTTAAACAAGTGTTCTGTCAGTAAGAGTTTTATATTCTGTCTGGCCGGAGTAGCCACTGAATGATACCAATACAATATGACACCCAATATTTTATGAGTTCCATATACTTTAAACCAGTAACAATTCCAATCACTCAAAAATCAACCCAGAGCCAGATTTAATTAGATCTAAAGTATCTAAATCTGCATTTGATTCTCTAACAACCAGCTTACATTCCGACTGAATTATAAATCCATTAGCCAATTAGATTGTGAACCAAACTGGCACAATGCATTAGCTAATCAGATGACACCTGATCTCGATTCGTAGAATTATCTGGAAATGCTGAACCGAAATTAGTTTCAGCGATGAATATTTCATTTGCTAAGCTAGCAAGCCAGTCAACTATACCTCTTTTGTTATTTGATTATCAGCTTTATTGTTTTGTTATAAATTTGAAAATACAATAAAAATAAATGTTTGTGATACCCTGATGGCCAAAACAAGCTGGTACAGAATAAAGACAGGGTATGAGTTGACTTGTTTATAGGTATGTATATAGGTACTTTATTTAAATAAGGTATACAACCCACACTTCTGTATTTCGATTTTGACGGTGTCATTGGTTAAGTGGTCGCAAGTGCAACCGCCGGGCAAGAGGTCTCAGGTTCGATTCCTGGATCGGGCAAAGTATTGCGGTGCTTTTTTCAGTTTGTCGAGAGTTTCTCAGTAGTAGCATGGAGTCTGGAGGGTCACCCCCTATTACATGGGAGTTATACCACAAATGGTGCAAAATGGCTGTACATTGTACAGTGGCATTTGTAACGATACTTCTTGATTTTATTTTATACATATATTATGTCCACATGTGAGTCCAAAATTTCCCTAAATGCGATTCCCTGTGTCCGAATAAAAAAGTAATTTACTATTATGTACCATTCATGTGTAATGCCCCAATACACTAAACACCTTTATGGTAATATAAAACACATTAACTTGGCCCCATGTCAGCAATTTATGACTATTTTATGACACACTTAATGTACACTGTTTTGATACACCGCTAGGATTGAAACTAGAACTATGTGAACAATCATTTTACGCATTTTATTTCCTGATGGTGGAAACAGAAGTTGTGTATAAGGTAAATTTCGTAAACGAGCAGACGGATCACCTGATGGTAACGTATAGCCACCGCTTATGGACACACCAGAAACACCAGAGGTGACAAGTGGGTTGCCGGCCTTTTGGGGGTTAGGATCTTAACACTAATTGGGCCTTTGGTAACCAACGTCACACAACGAAACACAACACAAGCGTTGTTTCACGTCGGTTTTCTGTGAAACTATGGTACCACTCCGATCGAGCCGGCCCATTCGTACCGAAGCATGGCTCTCCCACACTTATTTTTTTACAGTACACCCATTTTTCGGTGATATTTATAGTGAAGCGAGAGGGAGACTCTTACTGAGTAAAAACCACCCGTTCCTTCTCCTGTTGAGCCGAAACCCCGGTAACCTGTTACGTTGTCTGCAGCTCTGGATCGGGCATCAGTCTCACTGGGCCCCATCTGTGGTGGTCTTACTCCTTGAGGCGCGCGCGGAACGTGACGCGCCGAACGTACGTGTCTGGTTCTGGTCGGGAGGAGACAAACCTGACTAATTTTGATAGCTACTGGTGTACTCAAACTGGTGAGTTTAGGCATTAAAACATGACAAACAAACAAACGATTACACTTTGACAAACATAAACTTAATATTTGACACTCGAGCAGCCCGCCACTCAACCTATCTCTCCGTCAATGTTTCAAAATCTATACAACATTTACTAAAGACATTTCAATCTATAGTATACAAAGCTTATCGATAGACAGACATGGTCCTTTGTTACTAATATGTTACAACCGTCTAGGAATACTAAACTAGAGCTAGACTCAAGCTTAGGTCATGTAGGTACGCTATGTAAACTGTTTTGAGACAAGGGGGGAGGTGATATGGTAGAGGAAGCTGTCTCGAAATTAATATGGTTACCGGTGTGCTGGTGTTTTGACACATGATACGGCTACAAGGTAGTTTGTTAGGAAATATAACATACTACTAGCTTTCTTTTTTTATGGTATAAGCCGGTGAACGAGTAGATGGATCACCTGATGGTAAGCAATTGCTGTCGTGGACATCCGAAACACCAGAAGCGTTACAAGTGCGTTTCCGGCCTTGTGGGGGTTAGGAATTTAAGGGTTGTTGGGGAATCGGGGATTAGAGAGATGAGGCGAGAGGGAGTGTCAGACTCTTACTGACTGAAAACCACCCCGTTCCTACTCTGCTTCGAGCTTTACTAACCCTATGTTCACTTATAAAAAACTGTATCTCAACTAGATTATTAGATATTTAAATGTTTTATTTGATCGTAAAACCCGATCGTCGGCCGTCTAACTAATTTTATAGATACATATTATGAAAACCTCAAAACCGAAAGGTCATTTCAAAAGGTTAGTTTACGTGACCTATTTGGAGTTCCAGTGACCTCTTTCACAACTCATTTTGTTATAAAACCTTTCTATTCATCACCATTTTTCATATTTATATAGAGTACGATAAATGATTATATAAGTCAATTCGTCGGAGCCATTTTCGAAGTTCGCGTGACGAAACAGCTCTGTGCTTTATGACATAACGTTTTGATGGTACTTTAAGTGCCATAAGTGATATAAGTGACTGTTGTGTTATGTTCATTACATTACCTAATGTAGGTAATTCTATTAATTTTCAGTACCAAAGCTCATAGATTTAAATCACTAACATACTTAATCTTTTCACCTTATAACCGCAAAACTTTTATTTTTATCGTCACGCCTTTTATCCCCGTAAGGATAAGCAGAAGTGTACACTACTCAATACACGCTTTCTCCATATTTATTATAAGTGCTATGTAAAAGGGAGTGAGCCTATTGCCATAATATACCAGACTCTATGTCACTACCGAGAAATTTTTTTAAAACCAATAAAGATCATTTCGTTTTCTATATCATGGTAACTATAAACACATATCTTAAAACATAATAGTAAACCTATAACCCTCTATTTATTTAGGCCAATAATCCTCGCACTATGTTAATATAATTAACCATACAAATCCCCATACAACTAAATCTTTGCTGACTACACTCCTATAAAATTTTACAATATTTTACGTACATTTGCAGCATCCCAAAACCTAAGCAAACACTAAGTATTAAATGTATCATTATACTATATAAGTGCTAATGAATTTGAATCTTTTGTTGCGGTATTAAAGTTTCGTATTGTTTGGCTATCGAATAGATAGCGATTAATCCTTTTAGTGTGTTGTTCTACTGTGAGCGGAAAGCGATTTAGGTTTTTTTGGAAGTAGGTCTGTTTTAGCTGGATTGATTGGTATAACATTATGAAAAAGAGCTGGATTAGACCAACAAACCAGTAAAATAATGAATTGATATAATAGGAAGGAAAATCAATGGATTTTTGTGACAAGCTTGTGCTTTAAATCAGACAAAACGATAGAATGTAAATTTATAAAAAAAACAATATTTACGTCCCATTTACATTTACCTAACTAAAACTAACGATAGTTAGTTGAATGAGAATTTAAAGTAATTCTATGTAATTTTTTATAATAACTATCGTGAAACATATAAAATAACTTAAAAAATTACAGTTCACTCACATTATTTAATAGAGAAAAAAAGCTCTACTAGTTTCGAGACTTTCAGATGGGACGATATCGTTATACTGCGTACGCTGCTCATGAGTAAACCGTTAATTTTAGTTTAATTTTCAATTTATGTCAACAGCTAGCCAAAATAAAATAAATATTATCAGTTCAAAATAAATATTTAAAAAATCCGCTTACAGCTAATCGCTCTCACTAGCACCGTAGAACATTGACAAAAACTACTCGTAGGTAAGTAATCCGCCATATCCTTTGCTGACCGATCCGAACCGTATCCGGCAATGGATTAGTGATCCGGCGACGTTAGTAAGTCGGTAACAGAAGGCTGAGTAAGCTGTGTTTCATCAGCTTTTCTATATTGGTTCATTTATCTTATATTTGTAGATCATTTATGTGTTGTCGAAATGAATTGAAAATAATAATCCTGTGTTGTTCTTTTGTTTGTATGTTTTGTTGTTCAACTAAGGATTTTGTAGCTACCGAGTCTGCGACCCTGTTGTCGGGACGTATAACCAAGATATTTTTTGTTGTAAACGAGCAGACGGGTCACCTGGTGGTAAGCAATCGCCGCCGCCGCAATGGATACTTGTAACACCAGAGGACTTACAAGTGCGTTACCGGCCTTTTCGTGGTTAGGAATTGAAGGGTAAATAGGCCTCCGGTAACTTCACTCACATAACTAAACACAACGCAACGCAAGCGATGTTTCACGTCAGTTTTCTGTGAGGCTCTGGTATCACTCCGGTCGAGCCGGAGCATGGCTCTCTCACCCCCAAATATAAATAGCAATCCCATACCACAAATACAGAAAAACAATTATCCAAACCTTTAAGAAACTACACAATACAACAAAGTACTCACCAAATACCCACTCCAGTAACATTCTTGCTTTAAGAAATCGATCAAGAAAGCTCATTAATCGCACTTCTAATCCAGATATTTTCAGGACAGAGACATAGCGGTCCAAAAAATGAAAAAACCCATCGAAGCAAGTTTTAGTTTTACAAATGGCTTTTGTTTTGGTCCCTTTTATCCCTGTCAGAAGGCTGGCTTTGTCACTTATCACCGTGGCCATTGACGGGTTGAAATATGCTTGTATTGAGCCTACTTAATGGTCAACTGTACCCCTGAAACAAGCGCTACGGTTTGTTGGTTTTTTTTTTGTGTGATTTGGGCTTGTTTTACACATTTGTTAGAGTTAAAATTTGTTTGTCTAGACATTGTATTGATAGTAGGATTATGAATTGATAGATTTTGTTTATTGTTTATAGGCAAAAGAATCGATCAAAAAGCTATCCAATATTATTATTTGTACATATTGTACTAGGTTTCTTATAGAAATGGTAGCAATAGAAATGATGACGGGGAATAAAAATTAAAAATTTATTTCGTCCGTCACTTAGGCACTGAAAACATATTAGACACATATTTTTATGTTATATGAGATAAGAATACTTACATAAAACGAATTAAAGTTTAAGAGTGAGCAATAGCAATACATCATTTCTACGTATAAAATGTACCTAGAAGTGAGTTCCTGCAATACTCGTAATTACAATATATCTTGGAAAGTATTTCTCAAATGTTTTAAGATAATCTACAAGATGGACAGTTTTTAAATAAAAATTAGTCATCTACCCTATTGCAATTGATGAAGTTAAATTAGATGGCTTGCTTTCTAGTTTCAGTAACTTTATTTAAATATTGCAAACAAAAACAATCGCATTCATTGTACACACATCTTTACAACCCTTCCTCCATTCGACACCCAACCTAAAAACTGTCAAACTAAATGCATATTTAAACTTGTCTACTACCGAACGGACCCTTAAGTCCACAACTACTTAGGCCTCGCCATAAATATATTGACACACAGAGAAACATACTTTGTAGCCTCCCCCCCCTCCCCTACTTTAGGGACGGACAAAGGGATTCAATGGTATTGGCTTAATCCCTGGTCAACGGATTCAGAGTAAGAGTGATTGTGGTATTATTCATCTCAGTGGTTCCCAATTGGTGGTCCGCAGACGGCAAAATATGGTGGTAAAAAATACCTAATACCTGCCTCACTTTTTAAGTGGTCTACCGGTCGAGGAGGTTCAATTCCCGGGTGGGGTCGGAAAAGGTATGAAATTACTGCGCATTATTCGGTTTAAAAAAAACTCAGTTGGGCATCTGGAATAGTGATGAGCATTACATGGGACTTATAAAATAAATGGTGAAAAGTGGGTGTACATTGTACAGTGGCATTACGTGCCGTAACGTGCTTTAAAAATACAAGTTTACTATTTCTCTGATATACATTTTTAAACAATTGTTGATATGATCAATGTTTGTATGTACATTGTCATTGTATATTGAAAAGGTTGGGAACCCCTGACTTATCTGATGGTTTGGTTGGACATCGGCATTCCAAAATGGTTCCGATGGATGGCTTAATAGGGTTCGCATTTTGATACATCTATTTGATAATTTGATCATTGGGCTTGTTGTTTGGTTTTGGGAGATTTTAAATGGGTGTTTAGTAAATAATATTGTCTTCTGATTTATTTCGTTACGGTATCCAAGACAGTTATTAATGTCCCTGCGACGTGCCAGACTTCAGTGTTCCGGTGTTTTCATGGTTGTATCTACTGTAGATCCTGGCTTATAGGAGTTGCAGTGGTTTAGAAGGTTGTGGCGGGCTTGTCCCATTAAAAATTATAATATTGTGTTTGTCTTTTTTATGAAATAGGAGGCAAACGAGCAAACGAGTCACCTGTTGGTAAGCGATCAGCGCCGCCCATGGACACCCGCAACACCAGAGGAGTCACAGGTGCGTTGCCGTTTGTTTTGATTTGATGTCAATTTGGTATACAGACAGAGTATGAGCTGACTTGGATGATAGGATTTTTATCCTACGGGAAAGCGTGCGAACCCGCTGGCAGAAGTTAGTTTATAATATAAGACTACAAACTTTTTCTTCTTATTCAACACTATTTCTTTACTGTCAACCCTTCTCTTTGTTAAAGTGAAGAAAATAGATATCACGCCTTATTCCCTAAGGAACTAAGCAGAGACGCATACATTACAAGTTTGCAGACAGTCTAGGCTTTTTATATTCCTTTGTGAATGTGTTTTATGCTAAAATATAGGTATTGTTCTGTTTTGAATATGATCTTATTGAATTGAATTGAATTGAAGAGAATTGAATAGAAAACACTTTATTGTATATCGGTTACCACATATAAAGAGATACATTTTTAGTTTTATGCTTGCAGAAAAGTACACATCTATGTACGCTATGTTAATTCAAACCTTCGATAATTCAAATCAAATTAAATAAAATCACTTTGATGCACCCATATAAATATAATTCGAGAGTCGACTGCACCTACGTTTTATCACAATTTATAATTAAAAAAAAACATCTTCATGGAAAAAAACATCGAGGCAGCATGGTAAATGTGGTGATATGTTTTTTTTTTTTTTTTTAAACGTTGCCCCACATTAGGATTTTCTCCTGTGTCGTGGGTGCGTTTACAAACATACAATTTCACATGCACATGACACCCAGACCCGAAACAATAATTTGTGGATCACACAAAGAGTTGCTCCGTGCGGGAATCGAACCCGCTACCCGATGCACGGCAGCCAGTTGCCCAGCCACCGCGCCAACCGTGCAGTCAAACTTTTATTTATCTTATAAAAGTTACATAAAAGTTAACAGTAGTGTAGCGTTAAATATGAAATCGCCAAACGTTTGATGGCGAGAGGCGCTAAATACAGTTTTTTTTTTAAATATAAAATATACAATTACATACAATGCAATCCAAATTATACGTATACGTAATTATTTACCATACTGAAATCCACACGACCATGACTTATTTGCTCATATTTAATACTTTACAAATACTTTTACATGTCCAAAATCATTTAGACCAGCATTTAACCTTGACCTTGAAAAAATAAAAAACACAAAAACCCTACTTACCTATTCAAACCATGATCATTTAACATAATGGTCGAAACTCCATCAACCCTAAAGTGGCCATAAAAGAGACTGCCTGTTTATTTCACGTGTCGGGTCTAAAGATCCACTTACAACTTGTAATTAGAAGCTAATGATAGGCAGGGTAAGGACTAATTATGCCAATCTAAACCTACCAACAGACACTTAAAGTTGTTACTCTAAAAACAAAAGGGTACTTTTTGGTCCTGTCGATGTTTTCAGGGTTAAATTGAATATTCATAAAATTGCTAGAATAGTAGCGTGTATCGTCACGCCTTTTATCCCCGAAGGGGTAGGTAGTGGTGTACATTGCACGTAATACAACTACTTTTCACCATTTGTAAGTCCCATATAATAGGGGGTGAGCCTATTGCCATATACTGGGAAATTTTCGAAAAACTGAAATGAGTCCCAACAATACTTTGACCGACCCGGGAAGCGAACCCAAGATCCCTCGACAGTCACACTTACAATCACTCGACCAACAAGGCAGTATTTCAAATACCTACAGGAGAAATGGCACAAAACCCTACTACTGAGTACTCATAAAAATAAAACATATTTTCCTTAGAATAGCAAAGCAGGGGAGATCCTAAAATCTAACTAGAAACGTCATGTAGGTACCTACTACCTATGTTAAAATACTTTCTTCAAATTCCACTCAAATATTTCAGTCACACACTAAGACTGAAACCTATGTCATAAGCAATTGTCTTAGGGTGCTTTTCCACTAAAGATGTGCTATGTAGCTATGCTATGAAGATGTAATAGCTAAGCTGTGAAACTATGTGACCATTTCCACTAATACTAAGCTATGCAGCTGTGCAAGTAAGATGCGCAGCTCGAGTATGCGATGTATCGATAGTAGGGAAGTCATCTATGGCACGCGTCTTTCCGTGTAAAAACATAGCTGAGTCCGTTTCCACCAGAGCTAAATATGATTGGTGGAAGCTAAACGCATCCACGGCAACGTAGCATAGCCCATTTTGTGTAAAAGTACCCTAAAACTGAAACCTATTTCGTGAGCTTTCGTGTCTTACACATTAAAACCTAGTCTTGAAACCTATTTTTATCTAGACTAGAATAATAAAAAAAATTACAATAATCAAATTGGATACCTAAAACCGACTCTACTGCTTTCAGAAAAGAGATTATTTCAGCTCCAAGCAGTAACTATACCTAGTAGCAGACAATGCATGGGCGGGGTTTCGAACCCACATCACAAGGGAATCCCTTTTGACAGCTCATTTTGGGTTAATCTTGCATTTTCTGATCCAACAGTCATATTGTTCTAGTTAGAAATTGTAATAGAGTTATGTCACTCTCTTAGTTATTACTAGCGTTGAATACTAATGATATGAATAATTGAACGTGATTCTAGCAATCTCGTAGTGAGTTAGCGTTCAAAATTCTTAGGTATTATCTCTCTGTAGCTCATTTTGTTTTCGGGGAAGGAGGCTTCAAAACCCGCCTAACTCTTGGGATGAAAGACTAGTGAGTGTGAGATTCTACCTCACTGATATAACTGATCCTAATTTAAAATCTTTAGATCGATCTGTTAAAAACTCCATACTAAAACTATCCTGATAATCATGAGCACTTACTCCGGTTCTCGAATCCGAAGTTTCGTTTAATCTTCGGCCGTAGGTTTTATTGATTTACTAACAGAATTACTTGAAATAATGTTTTATTTTTAATTTCATATCAAAACCTATTTATTTATCTTCATTTCATTCGTTCATTATTGTTCACGAAAATTCGCAATAATTAGAATTATTGTAGTATGAAATCTGTGAAGTTTTTTTGTTCGTTCGTTCGTTGAATTAGAGTAGGCCCCAGCTTTGCAGCTCCCACTGTGCAGTGTTATAACACATCTCTAGAAGTTGCAGGGTAATAAATTATCACGTCTCCGTCTCGGAGCAGGAGTAGCAAAGGGATAGTTTTTAGTTGGATAGAGTCTGATACTCCCTCACCCCTCACCTTGCCAAAGATATGATTTAATGATTTTCCTCCCTCAAAAATAAGTTTTTGCCTTCACACTCAATAATACACAAAAATCTTTCACCTACTCATAAAAACAAAACGATTTAAAAACAAGTACCGTACATAAATTATCTACTTTTCTGAACAAGTACAAAGAAATTTTCAGTTTATTACTTCACATGTTTCACTTACAAAGTGAAATTGTTTCTAGCGACATACTCATGTTTAATGAACTGGGAGTTCCGTGGAGGTAGAATACTTATATGTGAATATATCTGTATGTATGTCTGTCTATACTTCATTATATTATAATGACTAGCGGCTCGACCCGGCCTTACTGAGGTGCTTCATCTCTTTCGAATTCTATTTGAACTTTTCATTTTTTTTTTTCATCATAAAAACCTCTGTAGTTGTAAAGACAGAAAGACAGGCTTTAATAAGGGATGTGCTATGCTACGTTGCTGTGGATGCGTTTGGCTTCCACCAATCATATACATTGGTACACATTAAACACCACTCTTGCTCAATGCAAGGTTGGCGATTACATACTCATAATTATAAGCCCATGACCCAAATTTCCTCACTATGCTTTCCGAAAAAACTTAAAAAGCATGTATAACTCGGAAAATGTCACATTGGTACTTGCCGATGGTAAGTTTCGAAACCGCACCCTCATGCATGAGAAGCAGTCTTAAGCCTCCGAGCCACCACGACTATTAATTCACTTTACATACACATCCAACAAATCAAAAATACACGAAAATTAACCAACCTACACTAACCAATCACCGCCATTAAAATTCCAACCACAACATAATTGATAAACGACTCAAAATTAATTGTATCGCCCTAAAACAACGTATGACTGATGGACCAAAAAGGGTTGCGTGGAACATAAAAAATGCTTTAGGCGACTTATTTTGTTCATATCACAAAGATTGATGGTTTTTATTGACATATCACTCCACGGGCCCTGTAGCTAAGTATATCAATCATCTTTCATGAAATTAGGAAGTCTATCAACGTAATTTTTTGAAGTATGTTGTTGATTTATATGGTTACCGGTTTTGATTTATCACTACATAGTATAAAATAAAAATCGTTTTCTCTGTCCCTATGTCCCTTTTACTACGCAACGGATTTTGATGCAGTTTTTTTAATAGATAGAGTGATTCAAGAGGAATGTTTATATGTATAATACATGCATAATATATCACCATTACACCCATGTAAAGCTGGGGCGGATTGCCAGTATACTTAAATAACTTCATGCGTGTCTCCCATGAGGGTAAGCAGAGACTAAGCAACGCTAATTGGTACGAATTTTACATACTTCTTTCGCTTCATCATACCATCATTATTTTCAGGTTAAAGGTACTTTTAATTTGGCCCTTATTTAATATATCGCCAATTTGGATTTTTATTATGCCAATTTTGGTTTAGCGTATGTCAGTCTCATCATAGCCTAATAAGTGTATAAATCAACCAGAGAACAATGAATCAGCCATAAAGCTAAACAACATTCTCCCACTATCAGTACTCGGCTCATTGAGTATTTTATGTAACGTACCTATATCGTTCTTGTTTAAATTCAAGTCCCCGAGAAACCTATTTCTACCGGTCTCAAAAAAAATTAAGTTGTAGTTATCGATAAAATTTTCCTAGTACCTAATAAATCAATAACTCAAAATGTCCTATTCAATGAGCCATTCTAATTAAGATAAGATTAGATTAAAACTCACAGTAGCATAACACAAAAAACACTACGTATGATTCATTCCGGAGCGGAGCGGACTACCTAGCGGGTTTACCGGGGCTCCGGTTCGAAAAGCAGGAGTAGGAACGGGGTGGTTTTTAGTCAGTAAGAGTCTGATATTCCCTTTTGCTTCACCCATGGCGAGAGAAATCATTGGATGATTAAAAAAACGTATAGGTAATTCATTGGAGAGATAAATAATATTCACAGACTTGTGGAAGTTTTAATCTACGATCAACGGGAGAGACCCTTTGTTTCAGCTATCGAAACTATTCTATGAATGAAAAAGCGTTCTCTTAGCAGTATTTGTTTTTCTGAACTTTTTGTACATTGTTACAATAAATTACTAGTCCCAGCAGTATTTTAAGAGCAATAATACGCTAAGTTTTTGGACTAGCACTAAATAAATAATAGTCTGTATGTCTGTCCGGCAGTGAAGCTAGGTGTTAATTCCTAAGTGTAGCTTTGAATGAAGAAGAACGAGCAAGAAACTCCTTTCGTTACTCTTTTAAAAATACATGTTTATAATTTATTTCATACATTTTTCCAGTCAATAATTGTACATATATATGAGAACAATACAAAGACATTGCAACGCGCGACACAAATGGTAGAACTTACTAAGTTAATAAACTAAGGGACTCTTTGATCTAACATGGTCCTCAGATATACATACTGACAATCTGAAAGAGCTTCTAATGGATAAAGTAAAAACGCTATTAATATACGCAGATGCACAAGTACACAAGAACCTAGTATCACTGACAGACAGACTGACGGACAATTCAATTTGACGTTTCAAAAGTGCCTAATTTAGAAATAATTGAAATAAATTCTTTGCCTTTACAAGCTAAGCACATAGTCACAGTCTACACTTCAATTTTATATTTTACATTTTACTACAGAACCCTAAAAACTCGATACCAAAGGATAAGGTTTCGTCTGCGTATGAAGGACTTTAGTATAATGTACCTAACATGCTAATTAAGTAGCTTTAAAGCATCTATGTATATTAATATTATAATATTATGTGACACTATGTTTGTCTATCAGTCTCGCTTTCACGTTACAATGGAGTATTTTGTGATTTTTTAACTGAAAACTGTTACGGCGTTTTCCCATCAGAGATGTGCTATGCTACGTTGCTGTGGGTGTGTTTGATTTCCACCAATCATATTTATTGATACACATTGCTTAGCACTGTTGGAAAAGCACTCTTAGGAGGTTAGACAGTGATATACAGGATAATTTTATTTTTTGGACATAGCAAAATTTTCATATATCATATTTTCATATTTCATATAAGTATCTATAACGGAAAATAGAACGCGTTTTCACCTATTAAAAAATATATTTCTATCTTAGAACGTACAAACTTAAAAAAATGTTTTGCATTGGATATCTTTCATCGGTCATAACTTGAGATTTTTGTACTGAAAGTAACTAAAAAAAAAATTACGTGTTTATTAAATTTACTAATCATTAACATAATTAAAATTTTGCCAGACTTAAAAAAAACATTCCTGTATACGCTATTTTTTTCCTTTGTCTACGTAAGTAAAGCCGTGGGTAACAGCTAGTATTGCATTACTATATTGTAAGGTAAAATAAAAGCTTTCAAATTCACAGAGAAAATCAGGCGCGCGAGTAAAGACGTAATATTTTTTTCTGTTTTCTAAGCTAAAATATAGCTGACTGGTCGTATTTCGTCCATATTTCTCGTATAAAGGGAATCTCCTTTGGGAGTGTTTCAGCTCTTTCTTAGTATTTGACCAGAAGCTAATATAGTTATATTATTATGTCTTTGACATAGTACTCATACTCACATTTTTATACGGCTCTCGAGAATATTTTTTCACTAATGTACCGTATATGTACTCAAATACGAAATAATTGTGTCAAAGTTAACACTATTTTAGAATAATGAACAAAATTTTATAAGAAGGAAACTAAAAGAGTCAAGTTATTTGTTTTATAGGGCCATATTATACTCAAATATGAAATAATTATCCTAAAATTAACACTACTTTATAATAATGAAAAAATATTTGCTTAAAAAGAATTCAAATATTCTTCTTTGTATTATAATAGTTCTATGGATTGTAATTTTATCACTAGGATAAAGTTATAACTACAAACATAAAAAATCTCTATCGATTTTATTATTTAAAAAATATTCTGCAATTTATTTCTTACCTAAATTAAAATAAATAAATTTCAAAACCTAAGCTCCTCATAAATTCAGACCAAAACGTTAAATCCACTTCGAAACATTTCAACCTAAACAAATTTGAAACAAATCCAACAATAAAACTTAATAACTAAACCAAAGAATAATAATCAATCACAATTAAACTCACCTTGTACAATATAACTTTAAAACCACTAAACTTTCACAAACTAAGAACTCACTATTACAAGATCACTTTAAAAAAAATATAACCACAATTTAATTTCCCAAAAAAAAAAAACAAAAAACACAATTTTTCTCCTAATATTTTCGTATCGACAAAAAAACAACACACTGTTTATTTATTTTCTTTTGACAAAATTCAAAAATATCGTTCGTGAGTTCTCATATTACTGAGAAGCAAGCTGGAAAGACATCCGCACGCGTCTGCCGCTCTAAAGCTACTGAAATCGCGGCCCGATGGGCGCAAGTTTCAGCTTCAAACAAACTTCAGTAGCTGAACATACTATGTCATTAACCCCTGCTTCATTTATCCTGAAAATTAGCTTTTTTCAGATGATAACTATAAAGTAAATTAAATGTTTCGTCTGGGTGTTAATTTAAAAAATCTCATGATTACAAAGTCTAATGCAATTTTGTGTCTAAAATTTCATGAAAGAAGGAATTTTCATTTCGTTTCATTTCATATTTATTGTTAGTTTCTTTCAGACATTTTTCATTTTACTTTTTTAAATTTTCTTTCCTTAATTGAAAGTTATACTGAGTGTGTCGATATTTCTTCCAAAAATTCATATTTTAGCTTAACGTTTTTGTAAGGACAGGGTCAAAAAGGGTTGCACTATTACTGCAATTCTGTGCCTTTTGCTGTGAGTTGATCATGGCTTTAAATAGTCTATCAGGAATTTAAAAAAGACGCCTTATTTCATTAAATGGTAAATATCAGCTTTGATCATAGTCAAATCATTTATTCCAATTAAACCATAAATACTTAAAAGTTAGTAAGTACTAATACTAACTTTTCGTGATTTTTGTATCTGTACTTTTGATATATGTATTTTAATAACAGTAAGTACTAATATTAGGTACTTTTAAAGACAACAAATAAATAATAGTCTGTTAGTCTGTCGATCAGTGAAGCTAAGTGCTTGATGGTTTGATATCTAAGTAAAAACAGAAATGTGAACTTTAGTTAAACCTCATCATACTGTTATATAAAATTCAAACATCATATATGTGTACCCAGCAGGAAATCTTAGAAAACAAGAAAGAAATAATAAAATTAACATTTCCCACAAATAGAAAAGGTCAAAAAATTCCCAAAATTCACATTGGAGCGCTAAATTTCCACGCACGCAACCGTGAGCCAAGCAAAGCCACAAATAAAATATGTAAAAGCTACCAACAGAGCTGTGAACTAGAAAATATCGGTCAAGCGTAAACTGCACCAAGGGCTAATGATTCCGTAATCTATAATAAGTCGGCTTTTGCTTCCCGACGCTATAAATCTAGAACGCATTCCATGGTTTTGCATCCGGAGCTGCGGACTACCTAGCGGGTTTACCGGGTTCCGACTCGAAAAGCAGGAGTAGGAACTGGGTGGTTTTTAGTTAGTAAGAGTCTGACACTCCCTCTCGCCTCGCCCAAGGAGATTAATTTCGCTCCTCAAAAAAAAAAAAAGACTCTTATGGTTCCATAATCTATAATATAAAAATAAGTTTTTGTTCCTGACGCTATAACTCCAGAACGCACACGCAATTCCATGGCTTTGCATTCGTTGGAAAAGTCTCCGGCTCCGTGAGGTTTATAGCAAAGAAAATTCAGAAAAAAATCAAGGGAAAAGCAGGAAAACAGAGAAAATCATTGGTGGCGAAACGGAGTTCGCCGGGTTTGCTAGTAGTAGATAAATATTTACATCCTTCACATAGATAGGTATAGCAATTCGAAGATGCCATATTAGTCCGTCCGTATCGGTAACCGGTCCGTAGAGAATACTAGTTTCATCCCATATTATTATATAACATAACATAACATCATACCTTGTAATCCCTGAAGGGGTAGGCAGAGGTATATAATATATTAATTACTCGTCGGCTGTTATGATAGTCCCATTATATGTAGGTAACGAGAGCACATATATTATTCTAATATAAAAAACCCTTTTGAGAAAAAGTCTTCTTCTTCACCGTTTGTCAGTAGTGTAAATAATCTTACAAAGTACATATAACTTGGAAAATGTCACATTGGTACTTGCCGTTGGTAGGTTTCGAACCAGCATTCTCATGCATGAGAAGCGGGTGAAAACCTTACACTCTAAAAACCTTAAAACGGCTTCAATTCTCCGGGCCACCACGACAGCAGTCAGCCACATAGCCAATAAGAAGCGGGGGTCTTAAACCACCGAGTCAGTCAGTCACACAGCTAAACAATATAAACATGAAACATTTTACTACAGATCCCCAAAAACCGCACAGGTGGGAAACATCCGAAGGCTTCATTCGGAAAAACTGCAATACCCTTTGTTTGTATTTTCCAATTCAAAAACGATGTTTGGTATCCTCGCCGTCGCGTTTTTGTGCACGCTGTTTTGCGCCGTTTCTGTATTCTCTTTTGATTGGTTAAATGGAACTGTTGCAATTCAAAACGATGTGTTTTTGCCAGCTTTAGTTTTGATTTTGTTTGTGTTAAGAACCTAGAAGTTTTTTTTTATGTGGGAAAAAGCCTCCAATTACTTCTCCCGCCGTAGGTTAAGCGAGAGAGAGCGTCAGACTTTCACTGACTAAAACCACTCGGTTTTAATCAGTAAGAGAGTAAGGACGGAATAGAGTCGTCGAGCCATCAAACGCATCCACAGCAACGTAGCATAGCACATCTCTCGTGAAAAAGCACCCTAAACCGTGTAACTAATCCGATTTCTCTGACATTTCAATAAAAGAATTGTATTTGAGTAACCACTATTATCCCTTTTGCCATGATTTGTTTCCACTTGACATATAATTATTAATATGTGAATCCGTACTGTGATGTTCAACGTTGCTATTCTACATCTACACTAATGTATAAAGCTGAAGCTGTTTGTTTGTTAAACTAATCTCCGGAACTACTAGTCCGATTTGAATAATTATTTTTGTGTTGGTTAGTGAATTTATGGAGGAAGGCTAAAAGCTGAAGAGTTAGTTTGTTTGAATGAGTTAATCTCCGGAACTACTAGTCCGATTTGAATAATTATTTTAGTGTTGGTTAGTGAATTTATGGAGAAAGGCTATAGGCAACAACACGCTACGGTCAATTGAAAAGAACTCCGGTTTAAAAATCAGGAGTAGGAACGGGGTGGTTTTTAGTCAGCAAGAGTCTGACACTCCCTCTCGTCTCACTCAGGGCGGAAAAAGTCATTAGATGATTTTTGCCGGATGATAAAAAGCAATGTCTTTCGCAACCAGGCGAGAGAAGACAAAAAAAATATAATTAATTTAAAAAAATCCCCATAAAAAAAGAAATGGTATAACAAGCTTAACACGAATATGATATTATAGCATTATCTACTAAATAAAAATAATCTTGTACCTCGTAAGATGAAGTTGTTCAAACATAGCTAATAGCACCGCGGCCGTAATAACTCATCATTATTACACGTAATTTATTATTTTCGTATAATTAATTATGAATTACTACCGCTACCATTATTCAGGGGCCTTCCTTTCTCCTATTTAATAATATAATTCAGTTATCTCTACTTCTTAATGGTTTATTTTGTATTTACTTTTTAATTACTTAATTGCTGACTTTGGGTGTTTTCTGTTTCTTTTTCTTTTTGGTGAATAAAACGTTGTTCGATACTAGGATTTTCTCCAGTGTCGTGGGTGCGTTTACAAACATATAAGTTCATATACACATGACTCCAGTGTGGGAGAGCCATGCTTCGGTACGAATGGGCCGGTTCGACCGGAGTGATACCACGGCCTCACCGAAAACCGACGTTGTTTGAGTGAGGTTACCAGAGGCCCAATTTGCCCCTTTCCCAATCTTCCCAATCCCCGATTCCCCAACAACCTTTAAATTCCTAACCCCGAAATGCCGGCAAAGCACATGTAACACCTCTTGTGTTTCAAGTGTCGATAGGCGGCAGCGATTGCTTGCCATCAGGTAATAGGTCTATTCATTTACGGCGTGTTCCATAAAAAAACCTACACCTGATACAACAATTTATGGATCATACAGAGTTGCTCCGTGCAAGAATCGAGCCCATTACGTTTCACGGCAGCCGGTTGCCCAGCCACAGCGCCAACCATGTAGTCAATACTTTCTAATTACCTAATTACTGACTTTGGGTATTTTATCTTTCTTTGAAAGTTATTTAAACGGCAAGTAAAAGGTAACTTGACCCAAACTCAACAATGACACAAACACTTATTATCTTTTAATAATACACAAAGCATTTAACTTTGGCCTTTGGCAAGACTAGGAAGAGGTGCTAACAATATAACACCCACGTTTTACCAGAGTTATGTTATGGCTAATAAGGGTTGACCCTTTTGCCTTCCACATTTTGTTTTTGACAAACGGAGAAACCTTTTGAATGTAATACCCTACCCGGAAATCGAACCTGAAAGTTAAGACCTACTCGGCAGTCTTATTGATGTAGAATAGGGATGATTTTTACGTATATAATGTACCTAGAAGTGACGCCGAGGGACATTTCAAACCGCTATGTCTTCGAAAATATTTGTTTTTGTAAGAAAATAAAAGTAAAAGTGTCTGTCTGTCTGTCTGTAAATCTTAAAATAATCTACAAGACGGACATTAAAATAAAAATTAGTCATCTATCCTATTGCCCTATGAGGCGGACATAATTTCAAACCCAACCAATTAAAACAAATACACTCACCCAAAAATAACATAATATTAATACTTTGACGGACAAAATATTATCACACCTTTTCATTTAAGATCCTTCAACGTCCACCCAAGTCCGAACCCAACTCAAGACGAATAGCAACCCATCCCTTAGCATCACGAACACCTGTGTCCATAACAAACTGGTTTAAGACTACCTTCCGTCAAAATCATTACGCTATGATTACGTAGACCTGATTTCCCCAGTCGACTGGACAATTTTCTGACTGTCACTGTGAAAAATAACTGACAGGCTTGTGAAGTGTTGGATTGGGCGAGTTGAGTTTGGTGTGATAGGGTTTTGTATAATTTTTGGGATATTTTCTTAGAAAGAAGCGAAAGAAGTGTGTAAGAATCGTAGCAATTGGCTTTCCATAGTCTCTGCCTAACCCCATGTGAGACAGGCGTGAGGTTATGTATTTTTTTAAGAAAGCATGGCTGTGTCGTGATTGCGTTTACAAACATAAAAGTTCACATGCACATGACACCCAGACCCGAAACAACAATTTATTTATTTATAAAAATCTTCTTACCAGGATTTTCCCAATTCGACAGTGAGGCTTGACTTATGGATCAAACAAAGAGTTGCTCCGTCCGGGAATCGAACCCGCTACACGTTGCACGGCCGCCAGTTGTGCAGCCAACCGTGCAGTCAAAAATATCAAATGTCTATTTTGAAATATTTGTTTCCACTTATACAGTACAACATAGTTCTGTAAAAGTAGACCCAACGCAGACCCTTTACCCTTTAGGGTCTCACAATCACCATTAACATACGAAACCCTAAAAACTGAACTGAATCATCTTGTTATGAAGCATTTCAACATCGCTATTCAAGAATAATGAATAAAAATTTCATTCAGTATTTTATACAAAAGAATATTGCCACCTCAGGACATTTAAAATGTATGACAGTTGCTGAAATTGTGATTTCAGACACAATGACTGGTTATGTGTCAACGGTAACTGCTTTATAAGTGGGTAATTAAGTGAAAAGTTAAATAAATAAAGAAGAAAAAGTGAACTAGCTTTTGGTCCGCGGCTTCGCTCACTTTAAGAAGTATTAATGGAATTTATCTAAGCTCTTCTTATCAGACCACCACAGATGGGGCCCAGTAGGGCTGATGTCTGATCCGGAGCTGCGGACTACCTAGCGGACTTACCGGGGCTCCGGCTCGAAAGGCGGGGTGATTTTTAGTCAGTAAGAGTCTGACGCTCCATCCCGCCCGCTCCCGCGCCTCGATGATTTTTCCCCCTCAAAAAAAAGGAGATGCCTACGTCATAGTAGCGTACGTAACCAAATGACTCGTTAATTCGCGCTCAGATTTTCGAAACTGCAGAGAGAAAGAGACAGAAAGATCTCAGAGTTTTCACTTAAATGCTTCAAGTTTCGGACTATTCCATAATCCGAACATTCGGCAATCTTAAATATTTTAGGATCCCCTCGAATCATCGAGAGTCGACTGTATTGTATACGCAGCATACAATATAATACTAGTATACCAAAACGCATATAATCCGGGAATACAACGAGAATTAGCTGCACCGTCGAATGGTTTTCACACGCGGTCAACCACAACTGCAATATGCTGAGTAAATAGTGCTGTGTGTAGCTAATCGATAGAAGACTAACATCACTGTTAGATATCGAAGGGATTTTGAAGTCCTTGTTTTGTTATTTCGCCCAAAAATCGCACATAGACTATCGACGAGCAAATCAACGGATGATACCAAAGAAATCCTACATTACACACGTGAAGTTTACATGCGAATAAACATTGATAGAAAATCCCAACGAACAATGTATCACCTCGCGTGGTCGGAGGATCCTCCTTTTCTTAAAAAACTTTACTCTCTGTTCTCTAAAGAGAGGTCTTACCGACTGACTAAAAATCAACCTGTTCCAGCTTCTGCCTATGCTACCTACTTAGCCTTTGTCAAGAGTAGTATTGTCAAGTCCCTGATGGCAGAAATGTGAATACCCGTACATTAATTCTTCAAGTCAAGTCAAATATCAATCCTTATTCACAGATTTTTGATTTAGAGGTTATTATTTTCATGCATAGGCCGTTACGACAGAGGTCAAGGAAAGGGGTGATGATATACCTCCAAATTTTGCTCTGTAGTCAGCTAAATAAAACTAGTAGCTAAGCTAATAAATATCGAGCTGCCTCGATAATCCCTAGTTTCGAATTAAATTAATACGGCCGAAGCAAACAGACGCGCCAACCGTAAAACATGGCCGGATTTTGGCATGAGCGCCGCCCTAATATTGGCCACTAGTTTTTAGAGTTATGTTTACATACCCTATTGCCTCCAATGGTATTTGTGACAAACATGAATTAGGAAATAGATTAATTATATAGGGAGAAACATTATCTTAGTTTTATTATAACTTTCGTGAGACATACTAAATTAATTATTATGTTATCGGCTTACTCACGTAACGGTTTGACGAGGAACTCGACTAGTTTCAAGCCATGCTAGAGGCATAAGCGTAGCAGCGCGACAGTCGTCGCGTCATATGTCGCGGAATACTGCTCAAGAGCAAGAGCAAGAAACAAGACGAGAAACTCATCTAGTTTCATAATAATTAAGGGATAAATATTTTCTTAGTTGTTGTGTGACGGAAGAGTAAAATATATGTTTCAGCAGACTCGTCCTCGATCGTAAAAGTTGACCAAGAGCTTATTTGCTAGAGACCAGGCGTCAGAACATCACACAACAGCCTATAAGAGATGGTTCCATGCGGGAATCGAATCCGCGACACGTTCCATGGCAGCCAGTTGCGCAACCACCACGCCTACCGTGCACTCCAAAATTATATTTTAATGTCGATTAATGAGACGGCTAAAACATTATTAGCTAGCTACTTATTTAAATGAGTTAGAAGACGAGAAGTTACGTTAGTCCATAAAAATTCCTTTGTTTCCAAAAACACAAAATTTATTACGTTCAGAATATTATATTTCTGGTTTTATTTACAGATTTTATGATAGAGAGCTTCGATGGTTCCTCGTGTTTACAGCTCAATGCCAAATTGTCGGGAATTTACGATGTTTGAAAACCAATACATCATTTTGATGTGTTTGCGTACAAATAGCTCAATCAAAATATTACTTTGTATGGATTTGTGTAGTCACTGCTTCGCTGGCTGAATGGTTGTGTAACTGAATAATAAGGATGGCGGATCGATTTCCACTTTGGGTAAAGTGTTTATAACAAGTAATTGTCTCTAATTATGTTTCCTACTTAAAGTTTTCTACCCATCATATAGATGGTTGGCAGGCCACAACTGTGCGTTTCTCGCGCAACTTTCTGCCTCGCACAGCAAAACTGTGGAATGAGCTATCGTCGGCGGTATTTCCGAACCAATACGACATTCAAAACTTCAAGAAAAAGAGCATACTCCTTTTTAAAAAGGCCGGCGATGCACCTCTGATTCCTCTGGTGTGGGTGTCCATGGGCGGCGCTGATCGCTTACCATCAGGTAACTCGTTCGCCTCCTATTCCATAAAAAAAGGTCCACGCTTAACAAGTGCGGCTCCAGCTCGGTTTCGGCACGGCATTGTATCGAAATGTGACTACCGGTAGCTGCCAGCGTGCTTACGGCGCATCACCCGCTAGCTGCAAGTTCGCGATGCAACGTTGTTTCGCTTGCGCCTGGTGGGCCGCTCGCCGCCACCCTATTCGCTGTCGCTGAGCAGTAACCGCGTGGGCCCCGCGTCACCACTTCTATCGCGGAATGCTGCTCATAAATATGAAACTCTAAAATGACTTCAAACTAGTCAAACTCTTCTTCAAACAAATCCTTTATTATGTTTTCGGCTTACTTACGCAAGTAAGTAAGCCGAAAACATAATAAAGAATTTAGTACGAAAGTTATAATACAAACTAAACGAAACTTTCTTTGTCAATTTAATAAAAAGTTTAATTAACCAACAAGAGACCCGGTCTCAAGTAAATAGTCTCTTGCTAATGGGAAAAACTAGTTCTAGCTTTTGGGAATTGGTAAATTGACTAACACCTGCTCACAGCTCAGAGAGAGAACTTTCTCGATACATTACAAACTTAAGAGACTAAGTTTTGGTGAAATCGCTGTTCTAAGTTACTAACTACTCGTACCATAGGTACGTAGCTTAGGTGTAACTTTTCAATAATAGTTGTAATAGTCTGGAATTTGTACTAGATTTCCACATTATAATACTCGCTATATGCTTCTTACTCTAAAGGTAGTCAAATAACTTGAGAAAATTAAATAGATCCATCATTTAGGGATAAATCATTAAATTATGTTGAATTTTCTTTTATGGTATAAGCTGGTATACGAGTAGACTGATCACCTGATGGTAAGCAATCGCCGCCGTCCATGAACACCCGGAACACCAAAAGCGTTACAAGTGCGTTGCTGACCTTTTGAGGGTTAGGAATTTAAGGGTTGTTGGGGAATCAGAGATTGGAAAGATTGGGCCTCCGGTAACCTCACACATACAACGAAACACAACGCAAGCGTTTTTTCATTCGGTATTCTGTGAGGCCGTGGTATCAATCCGGTCGAGCCGGCCCATTCGTGCCGAAGCATGGCTCTCTCACAATAGAAAAGAACTTTGAGGTACACATTATTTAGGCTGCACGATTGGTGCGGTGACTAGGCAACTGGCTTGCCGCGCAACGTGTAGCGGGTTCGATTCCCCCACGGAGCAACTCTTTGTGTGATCCACAAATTGTTGTGTCGGGTCTGGGTGTCATGTGTATGTGAACTTGTATGTTTGTAAACGCACCCACGATACAGGAGAAAATTCTAGTGTCGGGCAAAGTTGTTTAAAAAAAACGTTTATAAAAACGTTGCCTTACTCTCGCCACAATCGAAATACCTAAATTAACTTTCAAATTGTTGTCATAATCCTCTACCAATGTTACAGAACAGTTATAATTAAATTAATTTCTAATTTTAGAAGATAATTAAGGAATTTAATTATCAAACTTTCTCGCCAAGTATTATGATGTTATGATTTTGCATTTAATTACTAATGTCTTAAGGCTTAGTTTAGACTGTCTTAATTAAGGTTTGTCTTTATTTTTGTTTTGTATTAGAGGTCTGCCTACTTCTTAAAGTTGAGTCAACAAAAGTTTAGGTTCCAGTTCCAAATCGGTCGAAGTTATTTTGGGTTTTTCGAGAATTTATTACAGCACGCTGTTTGAAATTATTTGAGAAATGCGTAGCAAAAGTACTGAAAAATGGGCACTACTTTAAACTCTGCTTACCCGTTCGGAATACAAAGCCGTGAAAAAATGATAATATTACAGTATGTTTTTATTTTTGAGAGAGGAAACTCATCCAATGACTTCTCCCGCCTTGGGCGAGGCGAGAGGGAGTGTCAGACTCTTACTGACTAAAAACCACCCCGTTCCTACTCCTGCTTGTCGAGCCGCAGCTCCGGTGACCCGCTAGGCAGTCCACAGCTCCGGGTCAATGTTTATAAGTTAGTTCTATCACACAATATATGTCACAGACCTATTTAAGATAAAAAATCTAAAATAAACTTAATCATTTTAATTTAAGAGTAACTAAACTTTAGTAATTGTCTTGATAGTAGATAGGTAATTTAATTTAAAAACCCAATAAACTCTCAAAGTATCAATAACTTTGTCCCAATTATAGTAACACGTGGCTCGGATAGATTAAATATTTAGTGAATGGACCAGACGAGAGTATTTAGGTTGAATTATGCCAGACGCTATTTTGGCATTGTTTGGTGTTAAAAATTGCACTAGATACTAAGTATAGGTATCGACTTATTAAGTTTTCTTTTTTATAACGTGATTATTTTTTTCCTACGTCTCACGCACTTTCCACGCCGTGGATATAAGGGGCGTACCAGACTCTTACCGGCTAAAGCCGTCTTCTGCCTATAGCTGTGAACCGGGACATCTTTGCGGATTCATCGCACCTGGCAGGCCTCAGTCTTCCTCTGAGATCATAGCAGCTCTGGGAGGCTGCTTCCCTTACTACTCCCACCTTTACAGCAGACGACTGACTCCCCCAGTCAGCCATCAGTTTATAAGTTTATCCATCTGCAATCGCTTTCCACTAGTGTAACTTAACCCGTTTCTCGATCCAGTTTCACTATACCTATGAACTATTATTGAATTGTTATCCACAAATTAAGTTTGTGTTGTTTCATTTTCTGTGATTTTTGCTAAATCCAAGTATGTCGCGATTTGCTGCGCTTAAGCGGCTCCTGCCAAACCTCGGGGGGCCAAATGCCTCCTGCCGGAGGTTGTACGCGGGGATCGTGCGGTCCATGGCCCTCTACGGCGCCCCTGTGTGGGCGCCGAACCTGATGCGGCGACCAGCTCAGGCGCTGCTCACGTCTCAGAGGGTCATGGCCATCCGGGTGATCCGAGGATATCGCACGATCTCCGGAGAGGCGGCGAACCTCCTTGCCGGATTACCGCCGTGGGATTTGGAGGCGAAGGTGCTCGCGCGCGTCTTCAGTTTGCGCGCCGACGCGTGTCGCCGGGGCGAAACTCCACTGCCGCGCCAGATCAGTGCGTGGCGGGACGAGCTCCGGCGCGATCTCATGGCGGAATGGCAGCAACGACTGTCGCAACCGAGGGCTGGGCTCGCTATCATTGCAGCGGTAAGTCCCCTCTTTGAGGAGTGGCTAGAGAGGCGCCACGGCGTCCTCACCTACCGCCTGATGCAGGTGCTTACCGGACATGGGAGTTTCGGTAGGTTCCTGTTCCTTATTGGGCGGGAGGAAACGCCCGGGTGTCATCACTGTGAGGACCGCCCGGAGGACACGGTAGAACATACGGTGGCGGTGTGCCCTGCGTGGGCTGAGCACCGCCAAGTCCTCAGGGATGTGGTCGGCGGCGGCGACCTCTCGCGCCCGGCACTGGTTCAGGCCATGGTGCGGAGCGACAGGGACTGGGATGCCGTCTCCTCCTTCTGCGAAGCAGTCATGCTAGCTAAGGAGGAGGCGGGGCGCGTGAGAGAACAAACCTCCTCACGCCCCAGCCGTCGCGAGAGACACTCCGGGCGTAGGGGATCGCGAGACGATCTCCGGCCACCGTAAGTGCGGGCCTGCGGACGGCGAGCAAGGGTAGCTCGCCGCCCGACCAGATCCAGACCCGTGCGTGCGGCGCGTCGCGTTCCGCGCGCGCCTCAAAGAGCCATCAGACCACCACAGATGGGGCCCAGTAGGGCTGATGCCTGATCCGGAGCTGCGGACTACCTAGCGGGTTTACCGGGGCTTCGGGTCGAAAAGCAGGAGAAGGAACGGGGTGGTTTTTAGTCAGTAAGAGTCTGACACTCCCTTTCGCCTTGCCCAAGGCGGGAGAAGTCATTGGATGATTTTCCCCCCTCAAAAAAAAAAAAAAAAAAAAGTATGTCGCGATTTAATCCCAGAAAAAAATGAATATTTCGTCTACAATGTTATAAGAGCTAGTAAAACATAGCTGATGCAAATGAAACATTATATCCACGTCGCCTCTAGCCAGCTGTGAACATCATATTGACGCCTGATTTACGTAACGCCTTGGCCGTAATATAGGGATATTAGTTTTTCCATCCATATATAAAAAGAAAATTGTAACTGGGGTATGTCTGTTTGCTGTGACGACAGAGTCAGATATAGTAGAATACATTTACATATCTGCATTTCTCGTGAGTGACGTGAAAGCTAACTTTGGGGTATTATACAATACATATACCATCAAAAACATCCTGTAAAAAAGCCTAAGTCCCCAACTAACAATTTTGCCCTATAACCAAACCTTATATCTCAAAAAAGCTGGGTAAATGATGTATAAAGGTTTTGGTGGTGACTGATTGTTGTGTAAAAGCGTTTGACAACACAGTTTGGCTCTATAAGTTTATATAGCAAAAACGACCTATTAATAGTTGATGTAAAGGTTTACTTCACGACTTTATATAGCTGTTATAGTCAGGCGTTATAGCAACCTCCATTGTGACTAGTATACAACGATTGAACTTCATAACAGTTTTAACTGTCACCCTAATGCGCCTAATTTGCGCAATAAAGGTTCGAAACGAACTCCTATGTGTCGTTTGTTAAAGTAGAGATGACAACTCAGGAATAGGACGATATTACGATATTGAGGGTTTTAAGATCATCGTTACAGTACACAGTAATATAGTGGGCACAAAAAGTCTACATTGGAGTGATTTGGTGATACAGCTGAGTTTCAAATTATATTTATATAGCTTAATTGTCTTATAAAAGGTTGTTAATGCCCATTATAGCTGTAGTGATAAACTTATATCACAAATACAATTTTAGAAGCAGATTGTTTTTTTATAACTATTATAGTTCCTCTATTACACAACAGTACTATAACGGAGATCTTATGTGTTTTAAAACATTAATTATTATTGTGTATAAAGTTAGGCTAGCAATGCTTTTAAATGATAATTCCGTTTTGTAAAAGCACTTCTATCGCTCTTCTACAACAATATTGACATTTGAATAATTCTTTTTGAAGACCCATTTATAGAAAATGGTTCCGTACAAAATACAGTTCACGTCAGTGATGAAATGGAGAATAATTCATTTGTGGACAGCGATTCCAGGTGTGACAGTTTTTCAGATTGTTTGATTGATTCAACTGAAGAAAAAACCAGCAACTACGAGATGGTTTGAAGCATTGGGCTATTAATTATAATATTTCACACGAAGCAATAAAAAGTCTGCCTCGTTGGTCGAGTGGTTGCAAGGGGCAAGGGGTCTCTGGTTCGATTCCCGAGCCTTTTTCGGTTTTTCGAAAATTTCTCAGTAGTAGCACGGAGTCTGGAAATGTGCCCGTGTGCTACCTACCCCTTCGGGGATTAAAGGTGTGACGATATGTATGTATGTAGTTATACTTCTCTGACGTCATACGTAGTACCTACACAGATTTATAAACCATAACATTTATTCATTAACAAAAGTATTCATCATATTTATGGAATAAGGACAAAAAATAAAACAAAAATAACAAACAAGCTCAAAAGGAACCCTAATTTCATGTAATGGTGGATGTAATCTATCATAAGGAGTACTATAGTAGAGTTAAGGAAGCTGGAACTATGTTTATAACTTAAAATAAGAAATTATTTTAGTAAAAGCTCATTAATTCGAAGGGGGCATTCAAATATGTCGTAAATCCATACATAGTTTATCAGTAAAATTACAGTCGCACAACATTTTCCTCGTAAGAGACGAATAATTCGATTAAGTACAAAATAATATCTTAGTCACCACGATACCCCGTCACTTTTCTTATTTTTTTATTTCTCTTCTAAAACACTGAGACACTGCAGCGACGTGAACGAATGTAAAATGAATGAATGATGAATTTTAGTGATGTAATGGAATCATGAACTCTTTTACAGTACCCAAAAACACTTTAGTAGTGCTGCGGTGGCTTATATATCACCAAATAGAGATTGCGTTACTGTAACATCAACTGCAATGGGCCAAAATTGTCATGCCTGATACCCTTATAGTTCTACTTTAACACTGAATGGAGATATAATTGCGCCACTTTCTTTGTAGATGCACCTTCTTTGGCCTTTTATTTGACCACCGTTTAGTTTTTACAAAACGTTCTATGGCCTTCTATAAAACTAACTTTTGTTGGTTGGGTCCTCGCACCTACGTTTTCTTACCGTAAAAAGTTGTGAGATCCATGTAATACCAAGTCGGTTATTTTATTTAGTCCATTGATCGACTTGGCCATCGCACGTAATCATGCAATAGACCATCGTAATTCGTAATCATGAAATAGACTAAACAATATAATACGAGAAATGACAACAAAAGTAGGTGTACGTTTTCATGCGATGGCCAAGTTAATCAATGGAAATAACTAAATAAAATAACCGAGTACCTACTTTTTACCTCGTATCAAAGTGCGTAATACTTTCTGAAACCGTACGAAGTCGCAGGCAAAAGTTAGTTAAGGATAAAATTACTTTTTTACTCTCAAAACGTTACTTATAGTCGCGTAATGTTTGCAAAAATGTTTTTAATAAATTTATTATTGTTTACGTAAGAGTGTTGTGTAGGCTGTAATATCCGTTCAATTTTGGGCAGCAGTTGATGCTAAAATTAAACGTATTTTGCTGTAATAATTCCATAATTAAATGGTTCAAGTTTTTTTAGAACTGTTTTATGGTTTCATTGAGGGGAGTTCTTTTAAAATGTTAAATTGGGTACATTACATAACACTTATTAAGTATTATCCGAAGGGACAAGGCACTAATGATGTTGAAATTGTTAAAACTGTTTTTTTTTTATATATATAACATTGCCCCACACTAGGACTGTGTCCTGTGTCGTGAGTGTGTTTGAAAACATACAAGTTCACATACACATCACACCCAGACCCTAAACAATAATTTATGGATTACACAAAGAGTTCCTGTGTGCGGGCATCGAACCCGCTTCATATTGCGCGGCAGTCGGTTACCCTGTCACCGCGCTAACTGTGCAATGTGGTTTAAATATGGCTAAAAGGAAAATCAAAACTCGTGTTTTCTATTGTTCAACTGCTCAACTGATTATGCTTTCATCACATCAAAGAATTCATACCTCCTTTTAAAGTTAACTCTACTTACCCCTTTGAGAGAAGAGAACAACGCATGTAAGTTTTCCATAAGGGTAATAAATAGCTACAACTTCACTGCAAGCTCTTCAAAGTAAACCAGTTTAATGTTACGTAATTCTGTAAATAAACAAAACGGAAGATCCGAATTTGTCCATGCCCGTTGCAAAAGAAAAAAGTTATAAAATATTCTAATATTTCCTTAATACGAAAGGAACGACAATTTATATTGTTAGGCATCCAACTTTTTTGAGCAAAAATAAAATCAGCGCCTTTGGGTATGTATTTTTAAATGACGCTGTAGAGCGCCTTGGGAAGGTAACACAATTGTATGAGTATAACCTATTTATTTTTTATTAAGATAAGCGTGATTTTTTGTTGGTATGTTTACAAAATAAGTATAATTTTCAGACCCGAAACAATGATTTCTGTCCAAAAGCAAACCATTGAGTGCAACGGTCTTCGGCTAATCGTAACCTTACTTACGTTAAATTTTCTAGACGCGGCTCTCCTAAAAACATCTACACCAACCTTTACCAATAAAATTTACAACAAATGTGACTGATTCAACGTCACGCCTTTTATCCTCGAAGGAGTAAGCAGAAGTGCACACACACACTTTTCACCAGTTGTGCTATAAGTCCCATGTAATAAGGGGTGAGCCTATTGCCATATACTGGGCACAATTCCAGACTCCGTGCTACTACTGAGAAATTTGATCCCCAATAATACTATGTCCGATCCGGGAATCGAACACGAGACCCCTTGTCCGGCAGTCGCACTTGTGACCACTCAATCAACAAGGCAGACCACAGAGGCAACAAATACAGACTTAATCAGTCATATAAGTTTAGATATTGTTTGTAATATACATACTCAAAGACCAAACCCCTGTATTTTCTAAATTGTGTGACAGAGATCCGCTTCTTTTCCGGATTAGCTTTTCCTCGTCGATTTGGGAATTAATAAAAAAAAATGTTACGATTTATAAATTTTAAATTGGACTCTTTTGGCTTGTTGTCTGAAACGTGACTGTGAAAAATAAGGTCATCGTATCTACTAAAATAATACTTTGACCTTGATGGTGGTCTATTTGTAAGTCATATGTAATAAAATAACGCTTTGACGTTGATGGTAAACTGTAATGGTTACAGTTTCGATTTAAGGGTCGGGATAAGTGATATCGGTGTTTTGAACATAATAATGAGTCTAGAATTTCATCTAGTTCTGAAAATAGCAATAGATTTACCCTTAGGATAAGCCAAGGGACTCAAAACACGACTATTGAAAAGTGCGTGACACTTACCACCATTATTTGTACGACGGGAAAACTTCAAAAAGCGTATAGCTTTTTAGACTGGGAGTATAGGATTTTTACCTCACTAAAACAAACTGGTAGCCACCTTCAGCACATGTAAGGGTTGACTGGGCTCTCTAAAAGGCCTGCTCCAGAGCACGTCCCTAGGGAGACGGGTGACCGCTCAATCAACGAGATCAATCCATGTTGATTCCTTCCATCAGTTTTAGACCTAAGTGTCTTTTGTGTCCGGAGCTGCGCGCTACCTAACGGGTTTAGCGGGGCTACGTCAGACTATTACTGACTAAAAACCACTCTGTTCATAGGAACAGAGTAGGTAATAATATAATAGTCTGACACTCCCTCTCGCCTCGCCCAAGGCGGGAGAAGTGATTGGATAATTATCCCCCCCTTAAAAAAATATCTATTGTTGTCCATTTCCAAAATACCAGTAAATTGTAACCAGGCGGAGAGGCGAGTGACAACAGTAAACAGTTTGACATCGCATTCAGAACAACGGCGTGATGAATGGCATTGACGGAATCGCTTCGCTAACGACGTAAACTTTGAATGGAGTGCGACACTGTAGAGAGATGTGGCAGAAGTATTTTTTTATTGGGTAAAAGGTAAACCAGCTGATATGGTAATCGAACAGCGTTGTTCATTGCCACCCGTTCATTGCCATCCGTGACTTTCTACAAGACTTAAAGACAATAGCATGGAGTTTAGAACCATAGATGGGGCACAATGAGGCTGATTATTAATATATTTATAACAGAAAATACATATAGTCATACACAAAAGTAACGTACCTATTAAGTTAGACACTCTAGACCTAACAAATATTTTAGTCGATCACTGAACTCTGAGACAATCAAAAACAATAAAAAATTCAAACAACACAACCCAAAACTAATGAAATAAAAGATTCAAAAACACAATTCCTACCAAAACCATTCACTACACTTAAACTACTGTGATTACTCTGTATATTGACACAAAGTATTTCAACCACACGGTTTACTCGCCTAACGAATTCTACAAACTCACAGCTTTTGCCACAACGACCTTTTGCCACCATTTTTATTTTGTTTCCCTTTAAATACTGAATAAGTAACGCTATGTGGAACGTTTTTTCAGTCAGAAAAAGAAGCCATTTTAGGGCTTTTCTTGTGTATATTACCTATTCATTTCGATATCGTATTTCTGTGTACAGAACAACGAACATAAAGAAGTATGGCACAGAACTTTAATTCTACGATGTTATTGTTAAATTGGTACCTTTTTTTCCTAATGACTTCTCCCACCTTGGGTGAGGCGAGCGGGAGTGTCTTTGTGTGGAGCGAGACTTTTACTGACTAAAATCCATCCTGTTCCTTCTCCTGCTTTGAGCTTAATCTGTTACGATGTCCACAGTCTGGCTCTTTGAGGCGCGCGCGGATCACGTTGCACTGGGTCTGATTCTGGTCGCGGGTCAAGCTACCCTTGCTCGTCGTCTGCAGACCCGCACTTACGTGTGTCCTCCGAGTAAGGGATCCGGTAAGTTGATACCTAGCTTTGAAATCAGTGAAATGTACTTCTTCGCCAGATCTGATCACAATAGTTAGCTAGCTTCTAGTACGTTATGACGTCATCTGATTGTTACGTCAAATAGCAGACTTATCGAAAAATCTAAGAAAAATGGAAAATTTAGTATATTATCGAATAAAAGTATGATCATTTTTGAATATTGCATCGTATTAAAAAGTCGACCCGTGTACTTGATTCAAAAAACCAAAGAAGATTTCAACCACTTAAATCTACCTCTATGACAAACAAGAAAAATTAAAAACAAAAATCAAATGTCTATTTCTATCTAAAATGTCAAATAGATAGGTTTATTTTCATGGGGATATTTTTAGGATAGGAAAAATGACTCGAAATTTTCGTCCGGTAGCCTTAGACTTTGGCTTAGCTTCAAAATATTTAAAATCAGTAATAAAATATGACTCAGTGTTACAGCGTTTCCCATATAGTAAGGCTTGTGAGTGAGTATTCCTTTCTTGGCTTTGTGACGTCACGCCTTTTATCCCGAAGGGGTAGGCAGAGGTGCATATTACGGCACGTAATGCCGTTATACAATGTACACCCACTTTTCACTATTTAATTTTGTGTTATAAGTCTCATGTAGTAGGGGGTGAGCCTCTCTCTAGAGGGTGAAGGGGTGAGTTTCTTTTGCTTTTATCTCCCTTATTTTAGCGATAAAATGTTCCTAGCACGAGGAACTTGACTAATTTCAAGCTATGCTAGAGGCTCATGTTCATTCCGCGACACACGACGGGGTGACTGTTGCGTATGTGACTCTGCTCATGAATATGAGCATCTAGCATGGCTTGAAACTAGGCGAGTTCCTCGTCAAATATTTACGTGAATAAGCCGAAAAACATTAATGATTAATTTAGTATAATTTCAGCATCATCATCATCAGCCGAGAAATGTCCACTGCTGAAAAGGCTTCCCCCTTAGTCCTCCACGTACTATGTCTTACGAAAGTTTTAATATAAACGTTCCTAGCACAGTTATCACGGTCTTATAACCAGCACTAGGGTTTTGGGCAAAGGGCCTATCGTGCACAAATAAATATTTATGCATTTGTTTAACTAGTCTTGTCCTTCATAATGTTATTGTCCAAATAACTTTGAAAAGTTCATGCAACTTTAAAATTGTCAAGTATTTGAAGTCAAATATGTTTTGCCCATAAGGAGTGGTGATGCTCTGGGCCTCCAAAACTATTTCCTTAATATTAAAAAAAAAACATTTATTTTCTAAGATTTTTTTTTTTTTGTAACCTTCAATATCATCTGAAATTGCAGTTTATAAATATAAGCGTCTGTTTCACTACCTTCATATAAGTGCCTGATAAGCTTATGTGATAGAATAGATAGTGCATACAAATTACGTTCTTAATTCAAAGTTATCTGATACATAGCGGCTATCCAAACAAGTCCTAAGACTACAGATTTTGTGTCCTATAGATTTCGAAAGTCACTTTTGATCATCATTCCACAAAAACGGTAATAGGTGAGTATCTAATGGGCATTGTATTCTGTGTTTTCTTTTTCCAGATACAAAAGAACTACCCCACCACGGCATTTAATCTGTTTCAAACAATGGACTGGACAAATGGTATTAAATATTATACTCAGTGCTTTAAATCTGAAATGCCGAATGAGAGATACCCACAACAAGAGATTGGTATGATTTTGCTTATAATATAGCTTTTATATGTAACTTGTATCACATCAACAGCCCGTGATAGTCTATTGCTGCTGGACTATGGACCTCCTCCGCAAAAGAAAAGTTTGCTAGAATCTTCACGCTTGGCAGAGGAGTTAAAGATCGTAGTATAAAAAGATCAAGTCTTTGATAGAACACATCTGCCCATTCTCTGTATAAAAATATGTATGTAATACCGCTTGCTCGGCTCCGAAAGAGTAAAACTTAAGAAATTCTTGCTCGCTTATTACTCATCAAGAAATAGAAATCCTCATTCAAAACTGCAGTATTCGAAGCTGCGGACTACCTAGCGACTGGAACTTCGGCTCGAAGAGCAGGCGTAGAAATGGGGTGGATTTTAGTCAGTAAGAGTCTGAATGACACTCCCTCTCGCCTGCTCGACAGGCTAGAGAAGTCTTTGGATGATTTTACCCCCTCAAAAAAAAACATTAACTCATTATAACTTAACAATGTAGATGTTTCATTACAGGATATAATACCTAACGCAAAAGTGATGATTCTCCAAGAGGTCAACGAACCGATGCTGACTATGGCTGTCTCGAAAGCAGCGACCCTGCTTGGAGCATCCGATGTAGGCATAATCGAGAATATGTCTTGGGAACAAGATTATCATGGCAGGTAAAAGTTCAGGATTTACCTCGTAAGTAGATAGTGCTATAGAAGCCAGGTAACCAAACTCTTCTACGCCCTTAGAAGAGAAAAAAGAAATGCCTACCTATTCAGTACCGACTTGATTGCCCAGACATAAAAAATATACAAAAAACAAAAAAAAAATATGTTGTGTTAACCTACAAACTGTAAACTCGCTAACTAAACTAAACTAAAAACTAAGTGGGGTCCTATATGTGAGCTGTTTGTTATACTTGCTATCAATAATAGGTATGGCAAAAACGCCTAAACGCACAGAAATTTGTTAAAATTTGACTCCACTAATCGTATAATAAACAACATTAGTGATGAAATAATGAAACTCTAACATGGTGTTATGTTCAAGTAGGAGACCACACTCCCAAACTATAGGCTGATATATAGCTGAACTTGGTCTCGGTTCAGTTAAATCCGTAATTCCAACATTCCGACATGTAAAATATTGAGAGATCACACAAAAATCTTACACTACTAACGTATTTAAAATTGGGTATTTTTATTATCTCTGCAGGGAGAGAGGGTAAGAATAACGCTCGGATACCACTGCATGTGGGTAGTTAAAATCTGAAAACTTTCATACCAAACACAAAAGATATCGTATCACCCCTATAAGGTTGTTGAGGGCTGTCGCTCAACTGATATCAAACTGAAACTGTAAAAATACTCGTATGTTTACGGTTTCAGTTTATTCGGGCCAATGTATACAATATTTTCACCATTGTTTTTTCTTCATGTCGGTAGACATATTGGATCCCTTTTTTGCAAGTTTTATCTTAAAGGTATACAAAGGGATTATTGTTTCACGAAAGTACTTCTGAGAATTTCTAAATCTTATACTCCCATAAGATACTTTAGAAGATTTTCGTGGTAGCCCGGAGGTTTCACACGTCCGTTTTTCATGCACGAAAGCGCAGCCCGCTTTGAGCAAGCGTGGTGTTAATCAGCACCATTGGTATGACAGAACACAAATCTACGCGAGACACAATGACTGTGTTATCTATTGTGACTTATACAGGGTGTCCCTGAAATCGACGTCCAACGGGCACTAGATGATCAGCAAGGTTCCAACTGTTATCAGAAAAATATAAAAAAAATTCTAAGTCCTACAGTTTTTAAATTACAGTGACTTATGTGTTATCCACGAAAAAGTACACCCTGTGCCAGTCTTTTGACTCTTGTTGCTACAAATCTTTATTTTTTCGTCTGCAGTCTTCCTTACATTATCCTGAATAGTGTTCCAGTAATATGGAATCATAAATTCTTAGCCAACTGCTTTAGATTGGAAAACATTGTTAGTTTTAGAGGAACCAAATACTCTGAATAAATTTTTCACCTTACTTTAAGTGACTGTACTGAATAAATTATGTATGGCGCTAGTAGTGGCAAATTTCACCAAAGTTGGCGCATTTAATAAGGATTCTAAAATGGTATAACACTTTGCACATTATTTCCTAAATTCGACACAAAAAAAGATTTTTCAACGAAACTCGGTTTCGATGAATTTATTTGAATTTACTAATATTTCTTCTAGTGTACTCAAATCATACGTTATAACCTCGTATGCACTAGACAACACTTTGCACGCGATTTGTTATCATCATGTTGATAATCAGCGAGGATCTCTTGTCAAACAATATTGTCTGTCTACTCATGATTTCGCTTGCAGCTTTCGTTGGCAATATTAATAGACTTACTAAAGGAACTGATGTTCTGTATCATGTTTCACTAAATAATATTGAATGATTGCAATATGATGTTCATAGTGCATCAAACACATTATCAAATGTGTAGTAAAATCAAAAGGAACGGACGCGGCAGATTCATGTACACAGCATATCAACGCGGTAGTGGTATGGTGTACATGAGCCCTTACGCACAATTACTCGTCATATCCCCATCAAAAAAAAAAGAAATGGGTGAATCCTCCGATTAAGTTACGTGTTCATGCCTTGTGATCAAATGCGGGATGAAGCATCAAATATTCTTTAGTTTGTCGAGAAAGAGTTATTTGCACCGTTGCAAGGAATTGCAGGTAAAGCAAAAAATAATTTAAAAAAGAAATAATCAACACGGCGCAAAAAAGCCAGTGTTCAGCTAAAATGCCGAAGCCCGGGTACGATGACTCGAGATGCACAACACCAGTTCTTCTAGCGATAATATTGCCGACGAATGCTGCAAGCGAAATCACGGGTAAACAGACAATGTTGTTTGACAAGAGATCCTCGCTGATTTTCAACATGATGATAACAAATAGCGTGCAAAGTACTGTCTAGTGCATACGAGGTTATAACGTATGATTTGAGTACACTAGAAGAATTTTTAGTAAGTTCAAATAAATTCATCGAAACCGAGTTTCGTTGAAAAATCTTTTTTTGTGTCGAATTTAAGAAATAATGTGCAAAGTGCTATACCATTTTAGAATCCTTATTAAATGCGCCAACTTTGGTGAAATTTGCCACTACTAGCGCCATACATAATTTATTCAGTACAGTCACTTAAAGTAAGGTGAAAAATTTATTCAGAGTATTTGGTTCCTCTAAAACTAACAATGTTTTCCAATCTAAAGCAGTTGGCTAAGAATTTATAATTTTATATTACTGGAGCACTACTCAGGATAATGTAAGGAAGACTGCAGACGAAAAAATAAAGATTTGTAGCAACAAGAGTCAAAAGACTGGCACAGGGTGTACTTTTTCGTGGATAACACATAAATCCCTGTAATTTAAAAACTGTAGGACTTAGAATTTTTTTATATTTTTCTGATAACAGTTGGAACCTAGCCGATCATCTGGTGCCTGTTGGACGTCGACTTCAGGGACACCCTGTATACCCGCACACGAAAGGTTAATGCTCCGTGTGAGAAGAGACTTTGGTCAGCAGTGGCCTTTAATAGGCTGTTGTCGATGTTGATGAAGCCAAAAACAAATTATAACCACTCCACCGAAGGTGAATAAGGATCGTTTTGTTCCAGAATATTCTCAGACATGGCGGATATAATATTTATATCGACGAGAACACATATGTGTGTCCAGCGGTTTGCTAACAAATCCTCCGTGCCAGTGCTATGTATGAAGTCCAGGACACATGCCAGTTTGCAGTCTCTAGCCACCGTCATGGCTATCATGGTAATTTCATTCCATCCTCATGTTAGTCTATTCTAACTATTTGTTGTACATGTAGAAAGGATGGATGAAAGCAGTTTAACGAAATAAATATACAAGGCGAATATGAGTGGAACCGTCGGTAGAGGGCGTCCCAGACGGACATATAGCGACCAGATTGGCGATATATATAAAAGGGTCGAATTAAAAGTACCTATAACCGCCGAACATGCATGCAAAGACTGATGACTTGTAATGAAGCGAAAGAGGTGTGTAAGAATCGTAGTAATTGGCGTTCCATTGTCTTTGCCTATCCCCATGGGAGACAGACATGTGGTTATGTATGTACCTATGTATTTTTTTGCTACCAGCGCGCTTACTTTAATCGCAATCCAGGGCGTCCACCCACGATGGGGACAGAGACCCTAACAAAGATTCCAGGGAGCCACTGGATGCAAGTGGCTTGAAACTGGCAATTCCGAAAGTCATTGGGAGACGATATTAGCAGTAGACGTCTTGTAAGCTAACATGCTGATGATAATGACGAACAAAGAACAAGTGCTTGAATTCTTTAAAAAAAATACACTTAACATAGAACATAACTTCTTTTAAGTGTTTAGCCATCGCAAATTATTTTCCTATCTTACGCCAAACGGAGCGTACCAGAATCATCAATCCTTTGACTCCCGAAATTATATATAATTGCAGGAAGAATTTGGCACAATGCAAGGAATCAACTTGTCCTACGTGGGGCCTACGCATCCAATCCTCAACTCTTATCTCTTGCTGTGCCCAATGCTTGGGGCCAATATCAGATTCAAATGTTGCTGTAAGGTATGGTATAAGTGATTTTTTTATTAGATTGGTCGACAAACGAGCAAAAGGATCATCTGATGGTAAATAATCGGTACCCGTCAATGGACAAGGCAAAACTCCAGGGGAAACTCAAGTATTGTCAGCCTTTTGAAGATTTCTATGCGGAGGAAATCTTCCAATGTCTTCTCCCACATTGGCTGAGGCTAGAAAGAAAGTATCCGACTCTTACTAACTAAAAACCACCCCGTTTCTAAATCTGCATTCAGCCGTAGGCCCGGTCAAATAGTATAGTTGTCCGCGGCTCCGTGGAGATATAATAGGTATGGGAAATTCAGATGGATTGGAAGTATTGAACCTCATAACCTCAAATTGCTCAACGCCATTTTTGTCTGAAGTTATAGTCAGTGCAAGTGTTAGTTTTTTGCGGATTCCATCGGCGGCGGCATCGCCCTGGGCCATCGGCCCATCACGTCCCCCCCTAACGCCGGCACTGGTTATAGTAAGGGTGCTTTTCTACCAGAGATATGCTATGTAGCTACGCATCCCCAGCAACGTAGCATAGAACGTCTCTGATGGAAAAACACTATCACTCCGGTCGAAGTAGCCTACCTCTTACCATCTTACAACTGCTGGTCAATAAATATATTTTTCTCCTCAGAAATGTCCAGTCACCCCTTTCCTGTTCGACGCAAGTAAGGCAATGTGCGCATACACAGGGACGGAGGCTCGCCAATGCGCGGAAACTAAGGACGCCATAAGAAACGCGTGCGTCGTAGTAGCAGGCCCGACTCCTAAGAAAGCTGAGAAACTACCAGACTTTATGCTGGCAACTACAGTATATATTACTTAATTTTTATACCGTATGGAGATACCTCTTATGACTTAATTTAAACCACATATTTATTATCATCTTGGCTGACAATACACGAAAAATGAGCGAAATAGACCCATTAGGTTAAGCCAAAAAGTGCCTTTGAGCTAACAATATGAAAACTGTGTACAAATACGGCATAATAAGCAGACGGGTCACCTGATGGTAAGCGATCTGCGCCACCCATGGACACCCGTAACACCAGAGGAGTCATAGCTACGTTGCCGGCCTTTTAAGAAGGAATACGCTCTTTTCTTTCGTCTGGCGTCATGATGATTCTTATTTTCAGGATATCAACAAAGAAACATGTTTCCGCTGGATATTCTTCCACACCTGTCCAAGAGGGGAGGAAGTCGATGACTTATTATTCTGGAATGAAAATGCCAAGACCTTCACAGCATTCCAGAATATGCACTACATCGCTGCTGCGTTAATGGCTTACCATTGCCGAGATTATTTGTTTTAACCCTATACTTGACCATGTGCACTGTAATGCACACATTTAAAAAATAAATATAGCGACCAGACACAGCAGTATTTATGGTTTATTTTACTACTACTGTATAGATAAATGTCCTAAAATGTCATAAAAAAGAGAATCAGTGTTATTTGGCAACACTGGTTGTCAGTCGGCTTCAAAATAGCAGCGCGTGCGCACACGTCGATGACTAACATGGTAAAAATCGATTATAATACTTATTTATAATCGCTTAAACTTACGTTTTATAATGTTAATCTACTCTTGAATGTGTTTGCTTGGATGATTGCTAATATTTCAAAACGATGGCGGTAATTTGATATCGTAATATTTGTTTATTTCTTGATGTGTCTGCAAATGCACATTGCCAGCTTGCTTGCATTTCTACCTTCCCTATTCTGTGTGCATTCAAATACACATTGCCAGATCACTTAGTAGGTACTTATAATTGTAAATGGAGGAGGCTTACGTTCAGTAGCGGGCTGCAATAGGCTTATTGTATGTAATTAACAATAATGAAAGTCCATAGTAACATTTGTATTTTCCGTACAAGATCAGAGGACAAAAAATATTAGCGTTAGTCCCCAAAGCAAGAGCAGGATCTGGCGCAGAGAACATTGATTCCTCAGGAGACGAACTAACGTTTCATCGTAGTATTTCTAATCATGGCCGCAGACGTGACTCCGACACAAGCTCAGGGACTCCATCCTTACCATCTTCATTAGAAAATCTGCATTGTTGTGGAGATGGGATGGCTGGTTGATGAACATGGGTGGTTTTCTGATTCAAAGTTATTGGTCCAGACGGAGAGTCTAACGTTGTAAAAACTTCACAGAATTCATTCTCTTCATCTGACAATAAATGCCCAGGCATCTATTCTCCGCCAAACGGAGTCAATTTCCACTGGCTCCTACTTTCCGAAATGTACCCGTTCCAATATCGGATCATCTTGAGCTTCTGGGCGTAACTCTCTCGCCAACGCTAAACTTCGGCTCTTATATAGAGTCGAAGGCGCATCTGACTGGTAGAAAGCTGGGTATCCTCTCGAGGGTGAGACGGTACTTCACACCGAAACAACTGCTGAGCCTGTACCAAGCGCAGGTTCGGTCATGTATGGAGTACTGTTCTCACCTTTGGGACGGCTCGGCTAAATACCAGCTGGATGCGCTCGAACACATTGAAAGGCGTGCCAAGAAGCTTATTAATGATGATGCGCTTGTGGAGACCCGGCTTCAAAGCCTTGAACACAGGCGCAAGGTGCGACCTTGCGCTTTTCCGTTTTTTACCGGATACATTTCGGAGAGTGTGCGGGGGAACTGCACAACTTTCGATTCCTCCTAGTCCTTTCCATCATCGAACCACAAGACAATCAGCGAGGCGTCACCGCTTCATGGTAGATATCCCACCCACTCGCACGAAGCGCTTCGCTTCAAGCTTCCTTGTGCGAACTGCTAGGGAGTGGAACTCCTTGCCGGAGTCTGTGTTTCCTGGTGGGTATAACCTGGGTGTCTTCAAAGCCCGAGTGAATAGGTTGCTTATGGGCAGACGTGCTTCATCGTAGGCCGCATCATCAATTACCATCAGGCAAGATAGCGGCCAAACGTCGGCCCATTTAACATAAAAAAGATTATCACATAAAGTAAAATTATATTTACTTTGTGTGAGTAACTGTTGAGATTATCACACAAAGTAAAATTATATTTACTTTGTGTGATAATCTCAACAGTTACTATCAGATTTTGTAGTAATTACGCGACTGCGACTCAAATTGTGATCTCAAATATAACTTATGTGATTCTTAAAGACTTGTTAAAATAATTAGTGTTAAGAATATTATTCCTCAAACATTTATTTTTATTATAAACTTGGATTTTTATTTTTCATGTACTACAGCAATGTGCATTCTGGGACACACACGCTTTTTTCCATTGTTATTCAGACCCCTTGGCAATGTGCATTTTAAGACACATGCAATATTACAATAACTATAGACGTAGGATTTTTTTTATTATTTTTTACAAGTTACTTGCCCATGTCAAAAACAGGGTAAGAAAAAAAATATTTAAAAAAAGCATCTAAAATTCTTTGCCAAGTATAGGGTTAAAGAGGAACATTAATTTATTCAGATTTGGGAATACGGTCAGGCCAGGGCGGCAAGAGACCCTCTATTAACTAGGTAATTTGACAAGGTTCTACACTATTTATGTGTAAGTGAAATTACAAGAGAATATTTTGATTCTTAAAATTATATTTCGATTGATGTAACTTTTGTACAGTATCTCTAACATACATACAAAAGTTTGGCATAATATTTTAGTGGTTTGTGTGTGATTTTTTATTGAATTTAACTACGTAACTAATGAGGTACTGAAGGTACTGTTTTTATATAAATTATTTTATTATCCTGATTCATGCTATATTAACAGTGTATTAATAAAATAGTAGTTAATTTTATGTTGTTTTTTATTATAATAAAATTATAGCTACAACTATTTGAATTATCTACAAACTTACATACCGCAAAACAAGGTGAATAGAATTCGAGGGTGATTAGATACAGAAAAGGGTGAATAAATGTTGGGAAAATATTCTAACATCTATTCACCCCATTCCTGTGTCTATTTACCCTTTGAATTCTATTCACCAAGTTTTACCATTAGCTTAAAAAATATTGGATATGTAACATGTTTTACAATTGATACCTAAAAGTATAAATCAAATACAAAGTATATATTTTTAGACTTATTTCAGAAAGGCTGCACCAATGAATAATGAGCAATTATTACAGAGAATTAATTATTTAATTATTACAGACTTCAAAAAAAGGAGGAGGTACTCTCATATCAAAATCATGTAACTTAATGCTCACAATAATTATTGCAAATAGCTTACAAATTTGTTTAGAATTAATGGCACCGATTTCTAACCTATCAGTCAATACTTCTAGTAGTTTGGCTTTTTGGATTCTGTTTTTTGTATGAACCTTGGCCTGATGACTAATAGGAAATTAAAACTTCAAATGTATGTTAACTAAAACAATTGTTATTAACATATTTAACTTAACCTTAGATTAATAAATCTAATTGGAATAAATAATGTGACTTTGATTTTGAGTTTAACTTTCTGAATATCAAAACAAAACATGTAACATTTCCAACAAAGGTACTTATAGTTTAACCTAGTCTAATCTGTGGCATTCTTGTATTTTCCTCTCATGAACTTTGGTAACGGTACCACTCCAGGACAGGGGATCTGTCCGTACACCTCGCAGATGCATGGACGTTCACAACCGATGCCGAAGTTTGCAGGATTATCCTTCTTTTCAGCAGCTATTGCCTCCTGTTCCAATACTTCTTTTGATTTACCTGTAATTTTATAAATGACATTTTTAATTTAGTAACAATAAGGACAGTAAAATGGGCTAAGTAGACAATATTGTCAGATTCGCTGGAAGATCAGCTTTCGGATGAGAGATTTACAAGTTTTTTTTTCAGCTATGATCATCCCATTTCAGGGCAAACACCTCCCTGCCCTTCTTCCACTCCTGCTTGTGTAAAGCTTTTTGCAGCCAACCATTGTCATAGACTTTGAGTTTGTACGTCCATCTCTACATTTGTGAGTAGTGAGTTTTGCCCACCGCTCGTCTGACAATTTACAAGGCAGAGAGGTTTGAGAGGACTGCCTCATTGGCCGAGTGGTTGCAAGTGCGACAGCCGGGCAAGGGGTCTCGGGTTCGATTCCCGGGTCGGGCGAAGTATTACTGGGATTTTTTCGGTTTTTCGAAAATTTCTCAGTGGTAGCACGGAGTCTGGAAATGTGCCCGATATGGCAAAAGGCTCACCACCTATTACATGGGACTTACAACATAAATTGTGAAAAGTGGGTATACACAGTGGCATTACGTGCCATAATGTGCACCTCTGCCTAACCCTTCGGGGATTAAAGGTGTGACGATATGTATGTATGTATGTATTCTCACTACTACACACTACATGCATAAATGCAAAGGGTTTTTTTATACACCTATCATCATTATCATTATCAGCCTTGAGACATCCACTACTAAGCATAGGTCTCCCCCAATGACTTCCAGATAGGCCAGTTGGAAGCGACCTGTATCCAGTGGCTCCCTGCAACCTAAATCAGGTTGTCTATGTTGTGGGCAAACAGCAAGTTTGACAACATTTATTTAGTACCAGACTAGAATACAAGATCTATAGCACCAAGTTTATATTACAAGAAAGATTAAACTCACCAACAGTATTAATTAAATGCTCTAGAATCTCTTCTTTAGATTTGTTGTCAACATCAACTAAGATCTTTCTCCCATCTTCAAAATAACACTTTATGAATGGTGAAGGAGTCAGATTCTTCAAGGTAGCCACTTGTACGTCAGGATTTTTATATTGAATCTGTGGCAAATACCAAAATACGAATTCCTTGGCTCCCAAATTGTTTTGTCCATTTATGTTGTAAGCCACTGAGAATATTTTAATTTTATCCTTCAAAACTAATCGGCCGGCGTTTAAATAGTTTAAAGTACGTCGAATAGGTGCTCTTCCTTTCATGAACGGCATTTTGAATTTATTTTAATTGTTTTTCTATTACAAAAATAACCTACAAGCTTCACGAAGAACTTAACCTCAAAAATCACACTTTGACACTTCTGTTCATGACTTTGACAGCAAACAATTTGACAAGAATGCGTTCCATTCCGTTCAGAAATTTAAATTTAACCAACTTTATCAATATTTTAGTTTTAGTTTAATTATCATGTTATCTACAATACTTTATTTTTATAAAACGATTTGCGAATTTGTTTTGAAAAATTTAAATAATTCGTGTTATTTGTAAGTATGATTTTTATAGCGAAATAAAACTAAAGTGTTGCGGTGGCTGGACAACCGGCTGCCACGCAACGTGTAGCGGGCACGATTATCAGACAGAGGAAGTCTTTGTGTGATCCACGAATTATTGTGTTTTGTCCTGGATATCTTGTGTATGTTTGTTAACGCACCCACGACACAGAAGAATATCGTAAAATAAAAACAAAAATTAAATGTAAATAGAAAGTACCTACCTATTATATTTTATGCTAATTGAGTTCATAAAATAAGTACCTATAAATCTTTAATATTTTTGTGGCAAACGAGCAGACGGGTCGCCTTATGGTAAGCAACACTGATCGCTTATCGCAACACCACAGTCTAAAAACACAGTATAATACTATGGTTAATACTCTTTGGGTTACACTGTCGACTTAGTACCTACTTTTACTGCAGCACATTTCCATACGGTTGTCCACATTAAAAAGTATTTATTGAAGACCTAGTTCATCGAGGTCTAGGTAGTAGTCATAGATCACTTTCCACCATCAACGTAATCTGTCAAACAAACCTGTCAACAATTTTAAACTCTGCTAGAAAAATGGTAAATTTCAAATACTAGAATTAATTATGGGATTCGTCCCAGAGCAACGTCATACCCTACAGCAAAAGCCAAAATGGTATCTATTTTAAAATGCCTTTTAAGATGAGTAGCAAGATAAAAGGAGTCAAAACTTCATGCACAAAAGTAAAAAACCCCTGCAAGTTCTGTCTCCAACAAGTTACCAACAAGAATGGGTTACAGTGTCAAGGAGCTTGCAAGAAATGGGCCCACTTCAATTGCCTCAACTACACACCGGGAAAAATATCCGACATCAAAGCTGGCATAATTAAAGTGACGTGCCCATGCCCTGATTGCGAGACGACACAACCCAAGGAGTACTTAGTGAAACCACCTTACACATGTTCGAATCAAAACTGCCCAGCAAACAGAGGACCAAAGTGTGCCTCAGAAGATTGCCCCTTAAATCCCAAAAAGAAGCCAGAGAGCACATGTGGTAACAAGACTTGCTCCAAGGAACCAGTCAGTTGTCCAGCTGTTGAGTGTCCACAATCTGCTACTCAAGTGCAGAAACGGTCTCACCCTAGATTACAACCTGCGCGCCCTCCTACGCCCCCTCGTAGCGGTTCGAAGAAATCACCATCTAACTCGCCATGTCGCTCACCAAAGGTACCAAAGACATGCGACTCCCCTCCTGCCGCTCCTCCTCCGAAACCGAAACCAATTTGCGGTGAAAAGCCGAAAAAACCACCGTGCCCTGAAAAACCTAAAAAGAAGGAAAAAGCGCCTAAGAAGAAACCGGTCGCATCTCCGTCTTGCTCAGTACTATCATCAACTTCAAATACGAATTGTAAGTTTGATTATGTATTTTAATTGGTATCTTAAATCGTCAAACATAACTCATAGATAGATATATCATTCAACAATTTTTTACTAGTTTTACTCATTTAGAAATGATATCTATACATAGCTAGGTCTCTTCCCAACGTTTCCCATTTTGCTCTGGGAATGGTGGTCCGATTCTTAACGCACTTGTTACTCCTCTGGTGTTGCGAGTGTCCATGGGCGGCGCTGATCGCTTACCATCAGGTGACCCGCCTGGTCATTGGCCCTATTCTATATAAAAAAAATGGTTCAAAAGTTATGAGCAGTTTTGTTTTGTTCAGTATACTTAACGAACCGATCACTAAACAAAAAGGTATCGGAGGTATCAATGTATTTTTTATTTTGAACAAGAGTAATTAAAATTAAAAATAGTTTATTGTTTGTGATCGCGTCGTTTAGTATTATTGAGAAATCGTTGAACTAATTGACAATTGGTTTTAACTATTCAACCGTTAAAAATCGGATCCCCATTTCCAGAGCAAAAAGTTAGGGAATGACTTCTATGTCCCTGTTCTATGTGACCCATACTTCCAGAGAAACCCTGGGGTACTACATGGGATATTGTCCTATGTGTAACGTAGGTACATATTTACGGTACATTTAATCTTACAAACGCAGGTTTCACATCGCTTTTCATTGTTTTGTCACTTGGATTCAGTTTTTCCAGATGATTTTGATTGATTACGATGTAGTTATTTTTGAAAGACCAGTCTACCTTGGTACTGCGCAGTCAGAAACCATTTTATTTTGATCTTTAGCTTTTCAATCCAAATCCCAAAACTTTGTCACTGCTGTAGTTTGTTTGCACAACACAAGCAGACCACAGAATCACATATCGCAGACCTAGTAATATATTGGCACATTTGTAGTTTACTGACCAATGAACCGTTGTTTTACGTGCGTGCGGGGGACACTACAATAATGGTATAATGACACTTACGACCTCTTTCGATGAACATGGAAATAAACAGATTAATATGCACTTTTAAACACGTAAATCATATTATAAAGTCAATTTCGCATTTTTTGCAGATGTGCCAATATATTACTAGGTAAGCGATATAATAATGCTGCCACATATACCCCTTATCCTAAACTTCTAAATATTTTGTTCCAGGCCCTAAACCAAAATATTCTTCATCGGACTCCAACTTGAATCGTAAGAATCATGCTTTAATGGTGCAAGCCGTACAAGATATGTGCAACACTGTCGGAAAACTTTCCAATCAGTTAAAAGAACTTATGTGTAAAATGATGCAAAACTGATTTCGATACAAGAGGCCCCAACGGTAGAAAGGGCCCCAATGGTACAACAAGCCCAATGGAACAACAAGCCCAATGGAATAACAATCCCAATGGAACAACATGCCCAATGGAACAACAAGCCCAATGGAACAACAAGCCCAATGGAACAACAAGCCCAATGGAATATATTATTACTAGGTAATATATTACTAGGTAAGCCATATAATAATGCTGCCACATATACCCCTTATCCTAAACTTCTAAATATTTTGTTCCAGGCCCTAAACCAAAATATTCTTCATCGGACTCCAACTTGAATCGTAAGAATCATGCTTTAATGGTGCAAGCCGTACAAGATATGTGCAACACTGTCGGAAAACTTTCCAATCAGTTAAAAGAACTTATGTGTAAAATGATGCAAAACTGATTTCGATACAAGAGGCCCCAACGGTAGAAAGGGCCCCAATGGTACAACAAGCCCAATGGTACAACAAGCCCAATGGAACAACAAGCCCAATGGAATAACAATCCCAATGGAACAACATGCCCAATGGAACAACAAGCCCAATGGAACAACAAGCCCAATGGAACAACAAGCCCAATGGAACAACAAGCCCCGATGGTAGAACAAGTGCTTGTGTTGGAACAGGCCCCAGTGGTAGAACGGGCCCCAATGGTAGAACGGGCCCCAATAGTACAAACCGTGCAAGGACGTGCAGCTTTCTAATCAATTTATTGTGTAAAATGCATGACGCTGAATGTATAACAAGTTAATAAGTATCTCCATGTCATATCAGAATTAAGATGTTGACTACTACTTAAAGTTGTTTTTATTACATTCTAGTTAAATCCTGATCCGGAGCTGTGGTCTACCTAGCGGGTTTACCGGGGCTCCGGCTCGAAAAGCAGGAGTAGAAACGAGGTGGTTTTTAGTCAGTCGGAGTCTGACACTCCCTCTCGCCTTGCCCAAGGCGGGAGAAGTCATAGGATGATTTTCCCCCCTTAAAAAATCCTAGTTAAATAGATATACCTATAGATAACCTCACATCTAAAGTTTTTATTGTTTACAAACTACTATATTTCTAAGTAATGGCCGTATTTCATAGAATGCCATGATCAAATGACCAGTTTCACAGTCTACAGAAAGAAACCAGAACAAAGATAGCTTTGGTGTCCGACGCTGGGGACCACTTGGCAACCAAGTCGGCACTTGATTAAATACTGTCTAAAGAAAGGCATATTATTTTGTTGGTTGCATAAATTGACCAATTAACTACAGCATGCTAGTAACGTAGGTATCTTAGCCAACCTACGCAGCCAGCGTTGCATAGTTCGCAGATCTAATGCTGTTAGGTCTTCTTCAAATATAAAAGGAATGTCAGTTTTATCACCTTTTGAGTGATAAAAATCACCCTGTTCCGACTCCTGCTAGTGCTCCGAGCCAAGGCTGTGTAGACCTCGCTCACTGCCCAGGCGGGGTATCGACCAAGACCATTAGGAGGTACATATTGATTCTAGTATGATTTCACGACATAGACGATAGTTGATATTTATCTTCTGTACATAATTAATCACTGACCTTCAATTTGGTATGTATGCTAACTTTTTGTACTACAGAAGACAAGAGAACAATAATTATGGTTTATGGTTAACCATAAAAACATCTGTTGTACCGAGCATCCTCCAAAAAGGTAAAAATTAATCAGGACATTTGACAGACAGTCATAGAAAGAAAAAAACCTAGGCATGTCAACATGAAATTACATTTCCAAAATTCACTATGCCGTCATAAATATAAATATAAAGCTTTTCAAAACGTAAGCCTTGGGAGCTAGCCGTCAACCATGGTAACTGTTTTTAAAAGAGGCTCAGGAAGTTTCTGATCACAATGTCAAAATGCAACAAAGTGAAAAACCCATGTAAGATATGCTTAGGACCTGTAACGTGCAAGAACGGCTTACAATGCCATGGTGCGTGCCAGAGTTGGGCGCACTACAAGTGCCTCAACTACACACCTGGCAAAATCAAGGATATAAAGGCCGGAATCATAAAAGTAACATGTCCCTGCCCAGACTGCAGGACGAGCATGCCAAAAGAATACAGAACCGACACGTCGTACAGTTGTAACAATTCGCAATGCCCAGCGAACCGACCACCCAAGTGTGATAATCAGCAGTGCCCCATCAATAGCGATCAGAAGTGTGCGCGACCGAAAGTGCCGACTTGTGCTCTCGGTACTTGTGGTAATGAATGCAAGCAGTATAGTAGTAGCCATCAGTTGAGTAGTTGTCCTCCACCTCCCCTGCCGCCGCCGTGCAGTCAGTACAACTCGCCATCTCCGGTGTCGTCTTCCGACGCCTGTCTGTCCTCCGACAGATGTGCATCTGGATGCTCTTCTGTGAACGATGTTCACGGAGACGGTGGTTTCCAGGGCACGCCATCGTTTCATGTTGTCGAACAAATGTGTAACACTGTTGGCCAACTGACGAATCAGATTAACGAACTTATGATGCAGATGAAGGAAGTAGTTAACAATAATAGAGGTGGGGCCGGTGGGTGTTGCCCCCCTCAAGCTAAACCGACTTGTCAACAAAAAGGACCAAAATCAATGTGTCCAAAACCTTGTTATTGCCCGGGGAACCCAGCAAGACGATAATATTATAGAAATTGATAAGATGATTTAAATATATGGATGCTTTACATCCCCTGTTTATTATCAATTTATTAATAGTTTTTTTTATTTTGTCCTCATTACTTGTAAGCAGGTCTGCGTTTTTAATGCAAAGTTGAAGAATTCGTTTTTTACGTTTAATTCGCTGCTCAGGACTTGTTCTGAGCATTTAAGTATAGCGTAGGCCCTCAACGTTTTATTCATTGCTTTATAGAAATACTACATCGTGGAAAATAATAAATTATAAAATCTTGCTTTTGTATTTCACTTTGTACCCGTACACCGTACATTATACAAATTTCCCCAACTTTTTATTAACTTTCTGATGTACTAAGCTTATTTATAGGTAGCACTTATATTACGACAACATATCTGTTAATTTCAAACCATTATTTAACCTGTTTTTCACTGATTTCGTACAGTCTAATGTTATGACGATTCCAAATCAACACCAACTCGATTCTGGAAAGTTCTATAGTAGTTAATAAGTTCGTTCAAGTTTTAACATGTAGTATTGTGCAAGTCTGATTGGCAATCCAAGTTGTTTGCAAGTTATCTACCGAGTATTAATATGTTAAATATTGACTGGGGACTGACAAGATTTCACCTAGAGCCGTTATTAAGTAGATCTACGTTCAAGGTGTGCTAATTTGATGTAGAAATTGATCTAACTTGAATATTATGACGCTTTGTTAGTTCTGCTATGAGATAGATATAGATATGTCGTGGTGACCCGGAGGTTTAAGACAACCCACTCCTCATGCATGAGGATGCCGGCTCGAAACCTACCAACGGAAAGTACCAATGTGACTTTTTCCGAGTTATATGTACTTTCATGCAGGTCGCTTCCAACCAGCCTATCTGGATGTCATTGGGGGAGGCCTATGTTCAGCAGTGGACGTCTTATGACTGATATGATGATGATGATGAAACGTGCCATAAAAACAACATAAAAGGAGATTCATTATCACAATTCAGCCAACACGGCACAACCGAATATAGCAAACAACACAATTATGCAAACCTAAATAAATATCTATAATAATTATTATAACGGAAATCACGTAGCAATTTACTTATGTATAATTTACGCACATTGTATAACAGTCAAACTGTTTACTTTGCCCTCAAATTAAAGTGTCATTACGTAAACATGTCAATCACAACAATATGCGCGCCTCAAACCACAGATGTGGTCTGATGTCCGACCCGGATCTGCATGCGGACGACCTTGTCAGACAGGGTGGTTTTCAGTCAGTGAGAGTCTGACACTCCCTCTCATCTCACCCAAGGTGGGAGAAGTCATTGGATGATTATCTCCCCTCAAAAAAAAACATAATTATAAGTTATAACCGTCATTCATTGATTGTGTTTTTGGCAAAAAATAAAAACAAATTAATGGGGCAAAGTCTGTTTGAAATTTTAAGGTTTATTACCAATAATTTATTAAGACGCATGTCACATGCTAATTGGGGTCATATGATGTTTATAACTATTATGCCTTCGAAATTATTATAATATTTTATTTTAAGAACTGAATTCATGCTATTGAAAATATGTAGGCACCATCAGATATAATATTTTGAAATAATCCTTGCTATAAATGTTGGTTAGCGTTGTACTTTCATTAAATAAATCCAAAACCAGCTATTTTAAATATCTTGTATTTTTAATAGTGTAGTGCAAGGATGGCATTTATCATTGGCACGCGTGCCATTGATGGCACGTGGCACAATATTTTGATCACAAATTCTGTACAATGTCTGGCACTATTTTCAGACATGAATAACATTAAAGATTCAGATTTACACAAATGATTCCAGTTCAGCGTGAATTTTGCTTAACGAACTATCAAAATAATTTAGTTATTATTTTAATGGCACATGTCGCACCTCAAAAAATATTTCTTTAAAGGAATGGCGCTTTGTCTTAATAACATAACTATTACATTAAACTTATACCAGTTATATCCCAAACTCCCGTTATTCCGTCCCGTATTAAAGAATACAGTAGGTATCTAAGTAGGTACAAGAAATATCTCAGTAGAGAACAGCGAGTGTTCGCAACAATAAAATAAAAACTAAACAACTTTGAGTATGAATATCACAATGCATGGTACACAATGGTATTGTTAGATATTGCATTTATCTAAAAAGTTTATAAACTACAAAGCATCACGCTATGTAAAAATTATGTCATGTTTTATTGTTTCATTATTTTTGTTAAATTGCATGCAAATTTTTAAGACGGGATTTTTGCCATGTTTATTAATGTCTATGAGTTTCCGATATTTCGGCACTGTTACAAGCGCCATGATCATGGATGAACTGTTTTTTTTTATATTGATATCAAATACAATGTGAGTTGATCCTGATTAATAAAAAAAATATAACTTCATCAATGGGAGCGAGTAGCGGGTGAAACCGCGCGAAAGCAGCTAGCTAAACAATATATCGAGTTAATACTGTAATAAGTTCACCGTCTAACAAGTCTTTCCTTAACGTTGTCTAATTGATACTCAAGTGATTGAAAGATATTGAAAGTTTTCTCGATATTATATTTTTTTTGTTCGTCGTAGCGTCGAGCAATCTTGAGTACCGCCGTATCGAGCTTCATTTCTTATCGATTTTAATGAACATTGAGACGGATAAGTTCTTGGGGAGTATTAATAGATTATTTGTAGTTATTTAATGGTTACTTAACACAGTCATTAGCAATTGTTTTCGGAAAATAATCGTTACTAAGGAATAGTTCAAGTAATCATTAAATGACTCTGAGTACGTAAGAGCACAGCTACGAGATGTAGTGCGGTGATGACAGAGAAGATTAGGGCCCATTTGTCCTCACCCCAACACTTTACGTGTGTCCAGTTAAAATAGAAAGAAAGAAGAAAGAAAGAAAGAAAAACATTAAATATAAATGTTTTATTCAGAAATGTATCTTGAATCTAGTAATGTATGTAACTGTAAGTGTGGGAGAGTCATGCTTCGGCACGAATGGGCCGGCTCGACCGGAGTGATACCACGGCCTCACAGAACTAATGCTTGCGTTGCGACGTGAAATAATGCTTGCGTTGTATTTCGTTGTGTGGGGTTACCTATTAAGTAGTTACATATTATGTAAGTTTATTTATTTGGATATTGGTCCGTCAATCACGCTGAAAATACCAAATGGATTATGATGAAATTTGATATACAGACTGGATATTGGGTAATAAGATACTTTTTATACCACGGGTAAGCGGGTTAAACCGCTGACTAAAGCTAGTAGGCTTAAATAATTTCGATTAAGATTGATGTAAGTTAAAAACATTGGTATATCACACAATTAGCCGAAAAATCACATGCATCAGTAGTAACACAAACTAGGTTAAAGTCCATACGATCAGTCACTTGTTATTTCAGTAAAATATGTGCTTAGACAGCAACTCAATGTCTCGGTAATTGCGATAAGTGGGTCAACCTGTTTACATTGTGTAACGTTTTGATAAACGTTGCCTCACGCGACGAATTTGTACTAAACCGACTGCCGCACAGCGTGTAGCGATTTCGATTCCCACACGGAGCAACTCTGTGTGATCCACAAATTGTTGTTTCGGGTCTGGGTGTCATGTGTATGTGAACTTGTATGTTTGTAAACGCACTCAAGACACAGGAGAATATCCTAGAGTAGAATAACGTTTTAAAAAGAAAATTAGCTATCGAGCTATCATAGTCATAGTCAGACCTGTAAGCAGTAGACTATTCAAAGTCAAAGTCAAAATTATTTATTTCAAATAGACCAGAACCAGAGCATCAAAGCAAATATTATAATATTAAAAATAAATCTGTCTGTCGGTCACTCCTCTAGTGAAGTTATTTGCTCGTTCCAAAGTATCTATAGATTCCTATGGAGAATAACGAGCAAGAAACTCCTTAGGTTACTCTTACAAGCTATGGCTAATAAAATGATGACAAAAAGTGTAGGAAACGAATTAAACATGATCTCTATACATTATGTAGTTTAATCAAACAGGTAATGTCAGCAGATACGCAGATTTATAACAAAAAACTCGGTTAGTGGGTCATTCACCTAATCCTTTATTTAACCTTTAATAAAAATCTGTAGTACGTTTATAACTTGCGATTAGCTTTGTCAAATATCTACGTGGTATTATCAAGATTTTAGTAAGCAGTTGTAAAAAATAATGAATGTGTAAAACCTAGTTTTGCAAATCCAGGTCATAGGTAGGTACCGGAGCTGCGATCAACGTATCAGGTTATCGCGGCTCCGGCTCGAAAAGCAGGAGTAGGAACGGGTTGGTTTTTAGTCAGTAAGTCTGACTCCTTCTAGCCTTACTCAAGGCGGGAGAATTCATTGGATGATTCCCCCTCCCCCATAAAAAAACGCTGGTACCTATTTTAGTGTTATCAACTTACCAACAGTCTGTAAATATTCACTACTATAGATATCTCAACCGGAGTGATACCACGGCCTCACATCAAAACGACGTGAAACAACGCTTGTGTTGTGTGTCGCTGTGTGAGTGAGGTTACTGGACGGCAGGCAACGCACTTGTAATGCCTCTGGTGTTCGGGTTATCATGGACGGCGGCGATTGCTTACAACCAGGTGATCCGTCTGCTCGTTTACTGGCTTATACCATAAAAAAGTACATAATATGTAGGTATAGTAACGGAAAAATGTTATTGACCATAATAATTGTCTTATTTTATTATTGATTCAGAATGGTACCTACTAAACTTTACTTCTAAGATATTTACAAGTACCTCTTATCACAATCTTGTAATGCACTTTAGTTTAAGTGCAGTAAATTGCATTATTCAATTGTTTATGTAATCAGCACCTATATGCAACTTAAGATTATCGGAATAATTACATAACTAATTAAAATTGCAATATACACTTTCCTTTCATTATTATTCACGACGATTTAAACAACCAGGTAAATATAGGTTGGTAAATATGACAATGTAATATGTGAAATAAATATCTAATAAATCAAGCCAAAAAAAGGATACATTCGATTCGATGCGGTCCTTTTGAAGTTTACTTTTATATCAATTTACTCACGTAACTGTTTGACGAGGAACTCAACTAATTTCAAGCCTTGCTAGAGGCTCATATTCATAAGCAGCATTTCGCAACACACGACGCGGCGACTGTCGTGCTGCTACTCACTTCAAAATTATTTCAAAATACCAAATCCTCAGTATGTGCGAATTCCAAACCTATTACCAGTGATTATGCGAGTATTTATTCAGCTTGTAATCAAATTGGTGAATAAAGTACTTAAATTCTTTAGTACATTTTAAAAGACTAATTTATCATGATCTCGCTATACATGATCTTTCCTCACATTCGAGGGTCAGTTTATCCTGGTTATACGTAGCTTGAACTCATTGTTACCATTGACCATCAGCCCATGGCCTTTCAACTTAAAACCATGGTCAATAATGTTCACGAATCTGTGGAACTGACCGAAAAAAACATGAACAATAATTTTGTTGACTTTATAGTGACGGTATAGTTTATTTGACTGTATCGATGGTCGATTAGTCGGAATTGAGACTGCCGGGCAAGGGGTCTCGGGTTCGATTCCCGTGCCGGGTAAAGTATTTCTGGGCTTTTTCAATATTTTTGACATTTTCTCTGTAGAAGCACGGAGTCTGGAATTGTGTCCGGTATATGGCAATAGGCTCACCCCTTATTACATGGGACTTATAAAACAATTGGTGAAAAGTGGTTGTACATTGTACAGTGGCATTACGTGCCGTAATGTGCACCTCTGCCTACCCTTCGAGGATAAAAGGCGTGACGTTGTATTTATTTCTGGTGTATGATCCTATTCTTCGACTGCCAAGCCGGGGATTTTAGGATCGATTATTGTTTCGGAAAAAGTTTTCTAATTAACTAATTCTTGATAATATTACGAGATTTCGATCACTATTAAGGTTATTTCCCTCACTTCATTTGCCTTATTGTAGGTAGGTTACGTCAAAATATAACTCATTTATTTCCCCGAGAGAAATATACTTTAAATGCAACACCCACTTTTTTCACTAATTATTATTGATTAAGCTATGGACACCTAGGACAAACTTGTTTTTTCTTTAAGGGTAGAAAATCAACCAATGACTTCTCCCACCCTGGGCGAGGCGAGACGGAGTGTTAGACTCTTACTGACTAAAGACTGCTTTTTGAGCCGGAGCCCCAGCAGTCTCGCTAGGTAGTTCGCAATACCTAGAAGAATACCTAGGACAAAGTCAATCCAAGCACCATTAGCACCGGAGCTGCGGACTACCTAACGAGACTACTGCGGCTTCGTCCGGCTTATATCTTTTTATATCTTCGAGATTAATTATTTGTTTCCATAAGAAAATAAAAAATACGTGTCTAATGTTTTTAAAGAACCTATAAGACGTTCAAACAGCGAAAGATTTTTATTAAAATCGATTAAAGCAAAAAACCAAAGAGTTTTTTTACTAAAATCAATTAATTATTATTAATTTCGAGCGTAAAACTAGATGACTAACAAGCATGGTAATTAATAGGTCTTACTCATAAATCTGTCATATAAACTAGTAAAAAAGATACGTTAAACTATTTAATTCAAGTCCTAATGATCGATAGAAACTGTCATGAGAGTCAAGTACCTCATTTCCCCCTCTCAAACATAACAAGTTTACCGTGAGTGAGCGCAGTTTGCTAGTCAATTTCATAATAGAAGCACGGTGTCCGATTTAAAATTTAAAACCGATGATCGTAGTGTTTTTAAAATGTTAAGTAGTATAGTAAATAATCCTATTATAAGGCAATATGCTGTTGTGATCACAGGTATGTGTTTTTTATTGTGTGTTTTTAGTTTTAATTCGTGTGTTTTTATGTGTTTTCATTTGTTTTTTGTTTGACATCTTATGTGTGTTAAGGTATGTGGTTTTGTTATGCAATTTATGGTGTTTAGTGTTTTGCAAGGTTTGTTTTGGTAAATAGAAATTTTGTTGATTTTATTACTGTGATCGTCTTTGAAACGAATAGGCTTGAGTGTTTATATTTTTTGTGTTGTGGATCAGGATAAAATGTTGAATGAGAAGTTAGTTAGTGAAGAATTTTTAAGTTGTTCTTGCCTGACATTTAATTGGAAGTTTAACGAAATTTGTAGTAGTTCTAGATTTTTATCCTTGGTGAGATATTATAAGAATTGTTTTTATGTTTAATTTTACAATATTATAAAACACGGGTAGATACTTAAATACTCCCTTTTTAAGGGGGAAAATCATTAAATGACTTCTCTCGCTTTAGGCGAGGTGAGAGAGAGTGTTAGACTCTTACTGACTAAAAACCACCCCGTTCCTACTCCTGTTTTTCAAACCGGAGCCGGAGCCGGTATCCCGGTAGATAGCTGACCTCTTTCTTATAAGTCTCGCGATCCTCAGGGGTGGTTTTAGTCAAATAAAAATCTTACACTCCCTAGTCCTTCCCTCTCCTCGCTTCATCTCAGCCACCCACCTTTAAAAATTATACTAAAGTACCTACAGAAGCCAAATAGGGTTTGTTTATTTGGTCGATAGGTTGTTTTGGAATTAGACCTTTAAACAGCTGACACACAAACGTATAGGAACTACAATCATTAATAGTATTGAAGAAGGTCAGAACAACAATATAATATTGGTACTTAGGACCGTGTGCGTGACTGTACTATGGATGTATGTGGAGGAAAAAAAACCAACTCAATGGTATACAATATACATGAATGTATATACGAGTGTGTAGGTGAGATAAAATAATATTTCACATTTTTCTCTTGTTATTAACAATTAACTTTTTTATTACAATCCTTACGTAAACATTTCAAGGTGCCTATATATCTAGTTAGATAATATTTTTTTAACTAGTGTTATTTATTACTAGCTTTAGCCGCGATTTCGTCCGCGTCGAATAGTGATTTTGGATATTTTTCCCGCTGTCACAGTCCCAGTCCCCATACAGTACTTTTTGAGTTTAGCCAGGAAATACATTCATAGATAATAATATATATATAGCCAAAAAATCTAAGAATTCTATATTTTTGGGATAACGACAGTAGATAACGCCCCAAATGTCATTCAAAAAATTAATTTTCTACGATTTTATTATACGTATAGATTTTTTACGGTAGTACATTTTTATTTTTATTAATAGCGCATAAACGATCATAATTTCAATTAATATAAATTTTCCCGTAATCGACTAGTAAAAAATACGCCTTTTGTTCATACAACATGTCACTTTTTAATATTTATTGATCCATTATCTTTTATACCTGTGGTACAGGTTCTTATGGCAATATCTCTCGGTGTTATATATTTTTTTCTTTTAACACTTTGCTTAAAGCAGGAATCGAACCCAACACCAAGAATCTGTACCTACATTTTTTTTCTCTCCCTGTTATAACACTTTGCGTTCAGCAGGAATTGAACCCAACACCTTTACACCAAAAATCTTTACTTTACTTTACCACAGAGCCAATTCATAACGAGGTTACTTACTTTTTAATTTACTAAGTAATCTAAATATGTTTAACTCAAAGGTGACTGACTGACTAACTGACATAGTGATCTATCAACGCATTCCAAACCGTCCAGTGATTTAGGCTGTGCATGGTGGATCGGGTTTTGGTCAATTCTACCCCCAAGGGGATAAAATAGGGGATGAAACTGTCAATTTTAAACCGATCGGGCTGAGACTTTGCATACATAAAGCTACTATGACGTAGGCATCCCTTAAGAAGGGAATTAAAAAAACCCTTAATAATAATACTTCTTAACGCGAGCGAAGCCGCGCGTAAAAGCTAGTTTAACATATAATTTGGTACACAAACAGGTCAAAATGATTGAAACCTTGATAACATAACTTACAAAACCATTCATACTCTTAAACTCTAAATCAATCGGTCGAATGACCTCTAAAGTAAATACAAGTATGTACCATCTATTTCACACACATACAACAACAGCCAATATATCTTCTATCATAATAGTTATTTAGGAATTTAAACTTTAAAACTATTGTTATAGAATTGAAAATCTATTGTAGAGATTAGGGTAGCTTGATGTGCTATTGTCTGTATTTTGATTGTACGTTTGCTTTTCCACCAGAGATGTGCTATGCTACGTTGATGTGGATGCGTTTGGTTTCCACCAATCTTATCCATTGGTACACATAGCTTAGCATTGGTGGAAATGGACTCAGCTAAGCTATCTTTTTATATTGAAAGCTGGAAAGGCTTCCCTACTCTTCGATATATCTATACATCTTCTCTTTCTTAGCTTAATACCAGTGGAAACGGTCACATAGTTTCATAGCTTAGTATAGCAATCATATTCATTGGTACACATAGCTTAGTATTGGTGGAAACAGCGTTCGCGTTTGGGTAACGATTGCCAATTTGCGTTACGTTCTATCGAAGAACCTTGAATGCCTACTTACGAAACCAATAGGTGACGATAAATACTAATACCTAATTAGATACCTATACTGTCCTTAAATGACATTTCTCATTGAGTTCCTTGAATTGATACAGTTGGAGTATTTATGGCCTACCCAAATGTTAAGCGAAGCAAAAATATTAAGCGCTGTCTATCAATTCGGTTTACTTAGTTTTTTTCCTTGTAAAGGCAAGCGTCCACAGACCCGCATCGCACGCAATGAATTTTAGTTTGCGTCCAATGCATCGTACGGACCGCATCATTTTTCCTTGTAAAGGCAAGCGTCCACAGACCCGCATCAGACGCATCGCACGCAATGAATTTTAGTTTGCGTCCAATGCATCGTACGGACCGCATCATCGGCAATGCCTACATGCGATGCGATACCTTACCTTTAATCCCATCTTAATACATTCAGCCGTTCGTGCTCATGAAAGTAATAAACACTCAAACCACATAAACTTTCCTATTTCTTATATAAACAAGGATAAGAAAGAAATATATAGAGGATAATAAATCTTTATATATAAGGGAGACTGGGGACACTTGATCCCCAGGGAGACTTGATCCCTTGTCAATAAATCGATAAGCACACGGTATTTTTATTTTAAATACTGAAAATACTGTTGCCTTCACTCATTGTGTATGGCTGAACGTAAATTTGACGGTTCACAAACGACAACTTCAGAACAGTGGTGCCATTTTGTTTTCACCAGGTGAAAATATTTTTCTGTGAGTATTTAAATCATTATCTTTAGTTATTATTAATTATAAATTAGTAACCACATTCTAAACACTAGAAAAGTTGTTAGTTGAAGTTTGTATTGATGAGTTTTCCTTCTATTTACGTCTTTATTTCTTTAACAAAAATTTGGTTTTTGAAAAACATCAGCGCCGGGTACACTTGATCACTGCGAGCGCGGGTAGATTTGATCCCGGGATCAAGTGTCCCCTATTTTATTATTGGTTATAGATTGCTCAGTATTTTTACTTGTTTTAGATGGAAGGAAAATGCCGAGAACGTACAAACCTAAAGAGGGCGCTAAGAAACGCATACCCATAGACAAAACAAAACTTGAATTAGCGGTTAAAGAGATTTTGAAAGGAAACACTATCAAAGGAACTGCAAAACTTTATGATGTGCCTTTGATGACACTAAGTTACCAAATATAGGCCTAAAATAATACAAACATTGTAAGTGTTGATTTTTGTATGTTTATATGGTTAAATAAACAATTTTTATATTGTAAAATGCATTTATATTATTATTTTATAATGACGTAGGTACACTTGTTCCACTGTAATCAAGTCTACCCTACACAAGGATCAAGTCTCCCAGCATAGGGGACATTTGATCCTTTTGTAGTGTCGTAGAAAAACTAAAAAAAAAATACTAATTATTAATTAATTCCATAATCTGATAATGCACAAAGTTAGGTGAATAGTTATTCTAGGTAGTCACCAAAACTTTTCTGAAAACCATTATCACAGACATTATTATATGAGCAAAAAACTAAAATGGGGATCAAGTGTCCCCAGTCTCCCCATATAATTCTTCTGTACGTGTGTATGTCACTGAACTCCTCTTAAACGACTAGACGGATTTTGATGAAACTTTTTGTGTGTGTTCAAGAGGATCTGAGAATGGTTTAGATTCACAATTTTGTCCGCTGGACAATGTTTTTTTAATTAATTTTTAATTTATTAGTAGTTGTTGATTTTGGAATGTTTTACATCGGATCCGACGGACGGCGCTACCATCGCAGTGTCAAATATTAATGACGTTAGATATTGTCATAACATTTGAATAATAATTTTCATCAAAAAGGTCCAGGATGAAAAAGTTTTAAATTTTCAAATTAACATGTAGACAGGACAACGTCTGTCGGGTCCGCTAGTAAACAAATAAAATACGTCATAATTTACTACCTCATAAATTCATGTCGTGTCATGGGAGTTTAGTTTTTATAAGTACCTAAAGGTAGAATTCAATTTCCCGTGACACTCGTAAATACTTAATTGACGTCAATATGTTTAAGAGGAAACTGCATATTGCTGACGTCTTCAAGTTCACATACGTCATCTTCTGCATCCTTTACACACGCATTAATTTACGAGGGTCATCAGGTTTAGCAGAATCTGTAGAAGCTACCTCACCTTTTTTTGAGGGGGGAAGATCATGCAATAACTTCTCCCGCCTTGAGCGAGGCGAGAGGAAGTATCAAACTCTTAGTGAATGAAAACCAATCTATTCATAGCACTGCTTTTCGAGCCGGAGCCCTGGTAAACCCGCCAGGTAGTCCGCAGCTCCGGATCAGGTATCAGCCCTACTAGGCCCTATCTGTGATGATCTGATGGCTCTAAAAAGAGTGCTACCTACTACGATCTTTCCAAAAGTAATTCTTAAGCTTCCATCACATTTATGTATCTGTTTCCTTCCTATAAAAACGTATGATGTCGTCGTGACCCTTAATGTAAAAATTGGTAATACCTCCTTACATCGTGACAAAGCCATCGTAGCCAGTCACCAGCCCTTGTCGACTTCTTCAAGAAGGCACTGCTAGTGCTCTTTGTGACACGTATAAAAAGTTTCTTCAGCGCTGCAGCATTTGGCAGTTAAACGATGTGACTCCTTAAGCAGACACACTTCGCTTGCTCAGCAATCCTTCGTGACGATGACGGCTGCGACAAAACTGCTGACGCGAGACTGACCGCTAATATATTGAGGTCAGCTTCGCGACGCGTGCTGATGTTCGTTACACCCGATGATAATTATAAAAATTACTTACATTTTTATCTTTTTTTCATATTTACACATTATACCTACACTAGGATTTCCTCCTGTGTTGTAGGTGCGTTTAGAATCATACAAGTTCACGTACACATGACACCCAGACCCGACACAACAATTTGTGGATCACACAAAGAGGTGCTATACAATGTACACCCACTTTCCACTATTTGTGTTAATGTCCTATGTGGGGGTGAGCCTATGGCCATATACTGGGCCAATAACGTGCCGTAATGTACATCGCTGCTTACCCCTGCGGTAGTGACGTTGCATATGTGCAAAGAGTTGCTCCGTACCCATGCCACACGTTGCGCGGGAGCCAATTGCCCAGCCACTGTGTCAATTGTGCAGATTGACTTACTGTTACCATGTTGCATAAATCAAAAAGTTTCTTATTATAATTTAGACATGGTTGGACATATGAGTGAACAATTATATATTATGTCGCCTAACGCCGGTTTGATTCTTACTCGAAACCGATTTCTCCCTATCGATACACTAATTGTAGTACCCGGTCTAATGATGAGAAGTGTAAATTATTGTTTATGCATGTTAATGTAAAAATACAGAATAAAATCCTAGTATAAAAAATATATGCAAATTCTTGTAACAAAAGTCAAGGACCCTCGGCCATGTTTAGGACTGACAAATTAAAAAGATACGTTGATTTTTAATCAGGAATGAATGCTAACGTTAGGATGATACGCTTAAAAATACTTTTTCCTATTCTAGGGCTATTCCACAAGACTACGAGATCCTAAGTGCATTTATATAAAAAAATAATTCACGAATATGACCTAGACGTAATAAATACTATAATCTAGAGCTTACTTTAAATCGCGAATGTAAATAAGAATGTAAATTAAATGATGTGGTTTTACTATTTTTTGTGTTAGAAAAAAGATTAATATCTTTTTAAACTAAACATTCCACTATTTTATTTTACCTAATATAATTAATGCATAAATTAATATAATTATCTCCAATATACTACTATATACCCGTGGTTGCACTCGTGAATAAAAAATAAACATAATGAGTACATAAGTGTTTTACCGGATTACTCGTATACATTCAAAAATATGTATGGATAATAGTACCCAATTTACACTTCGATTGTTAGGTATCTAATTCCCAATTTTCCCTGTATCAGACCTTTTTTCGCGGTCTGGCCGCCGTGGTCAGGATCAGGCATGTATTTAAAAAGTATTCAAGTATTTATTGCATCCATAATGTACACAGGTGTTAGAAAATACAGTATTTAGTCACAATTATGTCAACGGATCGAGTGTTTCTTTCCGTTTTTCTCAAAGAATTTTCACAATTTTCATACATAAGAACCTTCTCCTGAAAATGACTACCAGGAGACGTCCTTGTGTCCTCAATGAATTGCCTTCCCTAAAATAGATTATAAAAATACGAATAGATATTTTTAATTCAAATAAACAAACTGGTTTGGATCAACCGTTGTCACACAAAAACAAATACTAGAATGATTTATATTATCATACATCGCAGGTTTTCATCAAAAAACTATTTATCTATTCTTTTTTTTACCTTTTTGCACATTAATTATTTACATAAAAATAAAAATACCTAGGAATTATGTTAATTCATACATGTTTTATAATAAAAACAGAAAAAAATCTGATTTTGACTGAATAATTAATTACACAGCTAACAATACAATAGATTTTTAGTTGTAATTCCGCTTATACGTAGATGTATTATATTTTTTAGTACGCGGTGTGCAGCAAGCAATTGAATGCTCATGCAGCAGAGAGGTGCAACATAAAAACACATACATAACATGCAATATAACACTCGACACATGTTTCGCTCCTCCACGGAGCATCCTCAGGAGGTGTTGACTCGGCGGCTCCCGCAGCTCGAATAATTCCTTGCTTCGTTGTCTCTCTGTCGAGTGGTTTTAAGTGCGACTGGAAGGGGTTTCGGGGGTTAGGAATTTAAGGGTTGTTGGGGAATCGGGGATTGGGAAGTGGGTAATTGGGCCTCCGGTAACTTCACTCACACAATGTAAGTGTTATTTCACGTCGGTTTTCCGTGAGGCCGTCAAAGTCAAAGTCAAAGCATTTATTTCAATTAATCCCAAATTAGGCACTTTTGAAACGTCAAATTGAATTGTCCGTCAGTCTGTCTGTCAGTGAAGCTAGGCGCTCGTTCCAAAGTGTTGCTTCGAATGGAGAAGAACGAGCAAGAAACTCCATCGTTACTCTTTTCAAAAAATGTTTTTTACAATATCTCTGATACATTATTTGATCATTTACCTATTGTATATATATGTAGGAACAATGTAACGACAATATGACGTCAAAACTATGGGACAATAAAACCAATTTGTAAAGAATATAAAATAAAAAAGCGGGTTGTTTCAAACATAGTGCCCACATATGTACACTTACAATTTTGAAATAATGCTTCTATACAAATAAAAAATAATCTTTAATTAAATTTTTCAAATAAAAAAATAAGTGCTTGATGCCACAGGATCCCTAGACTACATTGGAATAAATTAATACTTTAATTTAACGTGTAACTAGTGATCGTATTAGAGCATTGTCTAGTGTGAGCGAGTGTCCAGTGGAGCCGGACCAACATGCTGCCACACATTTTTATCTTCAATATAATCTGACAGTTTATAATATGCCTGTTTACACAGTTCACGCTTTATACAAGATTTAAATTTTTTCTCGTTCAGATTCAGTATGGTGGTTGGTAGTTTATTGTAACACTTAACACAAAATCCCATGAAGGATTTCTGCACTTTGGACAATCGGAATTGCGGTATAGCTAACTTATTTTTACCTCTCGTATTAAAATTGTGTCTGTCGCTTCTTTTTTCAAACAATTGTTGATTTTTTCTCACGTACATAATATTTTCGTAAATGAATTGAGAAGGCACTGTAAGAATGTTTATAGTTTTAAATAGTTCTCTCAAAGATTCGCGACGGGGCAAGTTATATATTGCTCGAATAGCTCGCTTTTGCAAAATAAAAATTGATTCTACATCCGCAGCTCGCCCCCACAGCAAAATGCCGTAAGACATTATGCTGTGAAAATAACTAAAATAAACAAGCCTTGCCGTACCTACGTCCGTTAGCTGCCTAATCTGTCTAACTGCATAAGCAGCTGAGCTTAGTCTCCCCGAAAGTGCTTTTATATGGGGCCCCCATTGTAATCTGTCATCTAATGTGATACCCAAAAATATAGTCTCCTTAACAAATTCCAACTTTTGTCCGTTCAAAGCAACATAACATTCGTTATTTTGTACGTTTGGCAAGCAAAATTTAATACATTTGGTTTTTTTCTCATTAAGCGCCAAGTTATTAATAGTAAACCACTCATAGACTCGAAAAATGGAGCTGTTTACGTCGTCAAAATTATTCGTACGTCGACCTATTTTAAAAATCAGTGATGTATCATCTGCAAACAGAACCATTTTTGGTTCATTTTCGAATATGAGTGGCAAATCGTTTATGTACACTAAAAAGAGGAAAGGACCCAATATTGAACCTTGAGGAACGCCCATTTTTATCTCAGACCCTTGTGAATTAACACCGTTAATATGAACTTTTAGCTGCCTATCTCCTAAATATGATTTCAATAGACGGAGCGCAGTGTTTCTAATCCCGTAATGATTTAATTTCAGCAAAAGTGTCTCGTGATCAACGCAATCAAATGCTTTTGAGAGGTCACAAAAAACACCTATGGCATCCTGTGCTTCCTCCCAGGCACCAAATATTTCTTTCATTAAAGTAACACCGGCGTCAGTTGTACAACGACCTTTAGTGAAACCATACTGCTGATGGTGGAAGATGGAGTTTTTATTAAAATGATGAAGCATCTGAGACAGTATCAACTTTTCAAACACTTTGCTAAGGACCGGCAAAATAGATACAGGCCTATAATTATTAGGTTCTGTGGTTTCGCCGCTTTTAAATAGTGGGATAACCTTGCTATATTTCATAAGGTCAGGAAAAACACCGTCATCTATACTTTTATTAAAAATCATAGCCAGGTAGGGCGCTATAGTTTGAATAATTGTTTTGCAGACTTTCACCGATAGTCCCCAAAGATCTTCAGTTGATTTTATTTTAATTTCTTTAAAGACTTTTACTATCTCTAGAGGATTCGTATATTGAAAACTAAAGTCATGTTGACATGATTTTACATTTTTTTTAAGCAAACTAGCTGAGAGTGTAGCTGAAGAATTTAAATCTCTAGTTATTTTAATAGGAATATTAGTAAAAAAATTTTCAAACTCCTGTGCTACATCACATTTTGAAGAAATTTGTCCAATTTCAGACCTTAATTTAATTTCCGAATTATGTATTTTTTTCCTACCAGTCTCATTTTGTATAATTTTCCAAGTTGTCTTTATTTTGTCATCAGCTGATTTTATTTTATTGCTGATATAAAGACGTTTTGCGGCTTTGCACACTAATCTAAAAGTCTTTGAGTACGATGTTACATATTGTTGAAAATGGGGGTCGTTATTATATGGTTTCATGCCATAAAGCTCAAAAAGTTTATTTCTACTCTTTCGAATACCTACAGTAGCCCAATCGCTAAATACAAATTTGGTATGAATATCTTTATTTTTGAGTGGCAAAATACTGTTAAATTCCTTGTTTAATAATTCAAAGAAATCGTTATACAACTTATTCACATTACTAATATCAAATGTTTTTATACTTAATTTACTAGCTAAAGAATTGTTTAATTTCTCCAAATTTCTAAATGTAGTTTGTCTAAATCTTATTTGAGTTTTTAGCAAAGGTAAATAAGAGCTATACGCAACCATCAGTCCACAGTGGTCGGATGGCAAGCTATTTATAATATGTTTTTCTTTGTAATCACAATTACAAAAAACATTATCAATGCAGGTGGCGGTCGAGGATGTTATTCTAGTTGGTTCTAAAAAACATTTTTTAAATTAAATGATCCAAACAAATTTAACAATTCCATACTGCTTGTACTATTTTCTAATAAATTAATATTGAAATCGCCACAAACAATAATTGACTTGTGACTAGTAGAAACCTTTTTAAAACATCCTCCATGACAGAATCAAATAAAGGAAGATTCTGATAATTAGGTGGTCTATAAACACAAACTACAACATGTCTATCCAGCTCAACACAGGACAACTCAATGGTGTGTTCAACTGACAGTGCTACAATGTCTTTCCTTTCTTTAGATTTAATACTATTTTTAACTAATATTAGGGACCCACCATGTAATATTTGTTTTCTACTGAAATTACTAATTACATTGTAGTTTTCTAGATTTAAAGATGTTAGTTGGTCCTCCTTTAACCAATGCTCTGATAGACAAATTAAATCAAACTTAGTTTTTTCTAAAAACAGCTCTAACTCTAAGATTTTTGAGGAACAGCCTTGAATGTTAATATAGAATAATTTAAGGTTGTGCTGCTCCTGTGTATAATTATTTTGAAATGGTTTTATACTGCCAGAATTTACCTTATCATTAATATGATTTATATAGGTATCTTCTGTTGTCTTATAATCTAGTTTAAACCTAGTGTCTCTGTGCTGTTAGACACTCTAGACAGCACAGATTTGTCACTACAACTACTATCTGTTATATTAGTTATAACAGTGTTTATATTATTTGCTATAAGTATAGCAATTTTCTGTCTACATTTTTTTGAAAGGTGTATACCTTTCTTGGTAAATATAAGATTACTAATAAATTTATTAGTGTCAAAAAACAAAAGTCTGTCATTTTGACATGTCATTTTGTGTAATATGTTATTGAGTACACCTATGTACTTATTCTTTGAAGAAGAAAGTGTATTTGAATATGGGAAAGCACACACAATTATTTTCCCACTATTTGATTTTAATAAGGTGTCCACACCATTCACAACATCCCCCTTGTTAAACCTAAACTGTTGCCTACCATTAAAACTAAAACAGATTTTTCATCCAAGTCAGTATGAGTTATTTGTTTTATAATTTTGTTATAACTCATATTGTGGTAACTATTGTTTATATAACTATGATCAAGATGATCATACATCATTTGGCCAAGTCCGGAACCTAGCTCATCACTATAAACATATGTTTTATAGTTATGTTTACTATTTAACTGACTTTTAATTGATTTTATTAGAGTTGGTCCCGGTGTTATTGAAGTCTCAGGAGGCTGAGGTTGGTTCACACAACTGCATTGTAGGTTATTTGCCAATGACTCATACCTCTCTGCGTTGTACTTCACCATATCCATCAGCTCCGAGGCCTCCAGCAGGCGTTCACTCAACTGTTGTTGGGATTGCTTATATTTATCAAAGATGTCCCGCAACATACCTTCCTTATTAAATAAATCCTTGTGAAGGCTCTGAATGTCAGTATCATACATTGTTCTACAGTGATCAAGTTCACTGTTGCAAGATTGAAGATCTTTAATTAAATTACATCTGTCTTTTCTTAAGCTCAGAATCACTTTTTTTAATTTTTGTTTTTGCAATGATTTCTGAGTTCTTTTAATTAATTTATTAATTTTAATGTACTTTTTTAACTTGTTGTGACTTTTAAAGGGGGAGATGTGTACGGTATCCTCACCAGTCAAGTCTATCCGTGGTATCACTCCGGTCGAGCCGGCCCATTCGTGCCGAAGTATGGCTCTTCCACACTTCCTACCACATTTAAATCTAAATAAATATTCATCATCATTATCATCAGCCTATAAGTGACCACTGTTGACCAAAGGCCTCTTCTCATACGGAGAAGGTTTGAGCATTAATCACCACGCTTGCTCAATGCAGGTTGGTGATTGCAAATTTATAATTAATAATTATAAGCCCAGGTTTCCTCACGACGTTTTCCTTCACCGTTAACCAGTGGTGTTTAAATAATCTTAGAAAGTACATACAACTCGGAAATAAATATAAACATTATCTATATCTATACATATAATAAAATCGTAGAAAAGTGCTGTCTGTACATTGAAAATAAAAATAAAAAAAATAGCAGGGGTTATTGTTATGTCGATGTCGAACCCAAAAATGTAATTAACTTTTTTTTTGTCTGTTTGTCTGTTTGTCTGTTCGTCTGTGCGCGCTAATCTCAGAAACGGCTGATCCGAGTTGGATGCGGTTTTCACGAATATATTGTGGGATACTTAAATTTACATTTAGTGTTTGTTTCATGTCAATCGGTTCATAAATAAAAAAGTTATGTCAAATTAAAGAATCACGTCGAACATTCTATGCTTATACCATTAATCTCCGCAACTATTTGACGGATTTGGTTGAAATTTGGTACAAATATAGTTTAGAACCTTAGAAAGGACATAGATATATTTTTATTTCAAAAATCAAAAAATAAAAGTAAGAAATAAATTATTTATAAATAATTCTATGTCGATCGTTACACGACTTCGGTTCATGTTATTGTTTTAATTTATCGAAAAAAAGTAAATAAATAGTAAAAAGGTATGAAAAAAATAATATCAATATAATAAAACATTTAGTACAAAGAAAATGCTCTAACGGAGTATAGATAATTCTATGTCGATCGTTACACGACTTCGGTTCATGTTATTGTTTTAATTCATCGAAAAAAAGTAAATAAATAGTAAAAAGGTATGAAAAAAATAATATCAATATAATTAAACTTTTAGTACAAAGAAAATGCCCGAACGGAGTATAAATAAATAATCCAAGTTGTCTTTATCCTCGATAGATGGCGTTGGGATCGAAATAGATCGCGCTATGGTTTCGTTACATTCATTTGGTTGGGTATCGGCCGAGCGCTTCGGTACTATCGTAGAAAAAGTGTATTATCAGTCGTATGATTATTTGTCTGTAGTGGTCCTGCTGTTTCGTATATTCTAAATTGGTTTCGTTGTATTTGTCAATTAATAAGTTTATTTGTTGGGTTTTCCTGGTTTTTTGGTTAAACTATTTAACGTAGGTTTAGTTTGATATCGATTATTAGTAGTTACTGTAGTTAGTTTTTTTAATAAAATTATAAGTCTAATTTATAAATTAATTAGATTAGATTTAAGTCGTTTCTTTTAAATTATTTAGTTTAAGCTTGGTTATTATAGCATAGAGGATAGGTTGTAATATAGTTTCTTTTTTAATTGTTATAAATTCGTAATTCGTAGCTTTCTTTAGTTTTAAGTTAGTTTAAGTCCGTTTTTAAACTATTTTTTCAATGCCCTAAGTGAGTATACATCTATTAAATTCAAACGCAGAGCTCATTATGTTGATTTTTGAAGAGTTCCCTGGAATATCTTCCACATCTCATTTTTGAAGAGATCCCGCGAGATCGGGAACTATGTGGTTAAAACCAAAAATTTGCCGGAAGTCACTATTCCACGCGAACGAAGTCGCGGGCAAAAGCTAGTGGAAAATAAAATTACACTTCTAATCTACCTAGTTATTATAGAGTTATAGACCTTTAGACCATTTAACCAAACGTACAGAAGTTGTTTAGAAAATGAAGGGAAGTATGCAATTTGTACCAATCATAGAGTCTTGTTGTATATTGTGCAATAGTCTAGCAATAGGACTACAATGGAAACACAGTGGCATAAGAATAGCAGTTGTATTCTCATAGATATGTAGATTGCACGGTTGGCGCGGTGGCTTGGCAACCTGCTGCCACGCAACGTGTAGCGGGTAAAATTCTCGCACGGAGCAACTCCTTGTGTGATCCACAAATTGTTGTTTCGAGTCGGGGTGTCATGTGTATATGAACTTGTATGTTTGTAAACGCACCCACAATACAGGAGAAAACCTAGTGTGAAAAATAATAGATATGGATATTTGGCATCATCTGACGACGAATAAATTTCACCACCTTGGCTCTTCCCGTGGGTGCCATAAGAATCGAGTAAGGAGCCACCTGATCATTTTAAATTTAGTTTAAAAATTACGTGTCCATGCCACTGTTTTTAATCCATTGATTTTGTTTTTTTGTCGTCTTATAAGTAGGTAATAGACTCAGGTACGTAGAAATGTCTGTAAAGATAAAATCTTAAAAATGCACATAGTAAAAAAGTATATAAACAAAACAGTACTATTATATGATACCACTAGCCTCTCCCGCGCGGTTTCACTCGCTCTGCTCCTTTTGATCATAGGGTGATGCTTTAAAACCTATAGCCTTCTATTTAAAAAAAAAAACTACCAAATACAATCATTCAAATCGGACCAGTAGCTCTGGAAATCAGCGCGTTTAAACAAACTCTTCAGCTTTATATTATAAGTAAGTATAAGATTAGAAGAAGCCTTTGGCCAGCAGTGGCCACTTATAGGCTGTTGATGTATGTATGTATAAAATTTAAGTTTAACGCTGTTGTCACATGTCACATTTTGTTTTGACTGTCAAAAGGTTAACGTGATGTTACAAAATGTTATGCAATCTTCAGTTTATTAATTTGATGTCAATTGTCGATTATATGAATACAAAACTTAAGAATGATTATGTCTGTTTTCGCATAAAAAGTGTGAATAAGATACTTACTAGAGTTAACCGCAAAATTGAATTGACACGAATATAAACATTGGTACCTTGTTTAATTCGTTAATCACGTGATAGTTTTTATAACATATTAATTTTGTAGAACGTGAGTTATTTTAAGAAGGTTATTAAAATAAATAAATTTGATGTACCTAGGCATTATTAATACATACAGTCCTTTTTATCTGTCCCATCTTTGGCGATTATGAAAAAGTTGTGCTATTTAATTTTGATCCTCCACGATCAATAATAATCAAATGTCTGGATCCAGAGTAATCCATCAGACCACCACAGATGGGGCCCAGTAGGGCTGATGCCTGATCCTGAGCTGCGGACTACCTAGCAGGTTTACCGGGGCTCCGGCTCGACAAGCAGGAGTAGGAACGGGGTGGTTTTTAGTCAGTGAGAGTCTGACACTCCCTCTCGCCTCGCCCAGGGAGAAGACAATGGATGATTATCCTCCCACAAAAAAAAATTAATAAAAAAGATCTAGAGTAATATAATTTCAATAGACAAGTACATAATGTAAAAAGCGTATAATGGGGCTGACACATTTTTGACAAAAGCCCCAAAAAAGAATTAAGATTAAAAAAACATACTAATATTATAAAAACTCATGTCATTGTATTTTGTTACAGTGAACCTGAGCGTGCTATGCTCTGGTTTGGGCCTGGCTTGGCCTTCACCAGTGCTGGTGAAGCTCAACAATGCCACGGAGACAGTACTCCCGAGGGTCATCACAGCTGAGGAAGGTTCCTGGATTGTCTCCATCGGCTTCTTGACTGGAATTGTAGGTGAGAAAGTTTTGATTACCTTAGGCGAAGATAAGATGAACCAAATGTCATTAGGACTTGAAACGGGATATTTACCATGTTTATTAATTTCTATGAAACTCATGTATACTCATAGGTGTTTTTCGTTCGTTTAAAGTTTTAATGATATTGTTATCGCGACCATGTAAGTTTAAAAACTTATATTAAAATGAACAAACATCTCCAATACTCCTTTTGCTTACAAGACAATAAAAATGTCCTATCGGGGTTAAAAGGCTCATTGAGTCAGCAGGGACCATACTAGCAACTTTGTCTTGACTTAATCTCTTAGATAAACCTGTTTAGGTTACAGCTAAACCCGCGCAGGTTAGGACGTGTCTAAAAATATCCACCCTGACTAAATAGCCAGCCTACTAAAGCTAAACGAACATATTGCCATTTATCGACCACGATTTCAACTTTCATGGTAAAAGCCAACCCAATCCCTAAAATCCCCATTGTCAAATCCCAAACCCCCAAAAATTCCCTAACGTACTAGTAACTCCTCTGGTGTCACGAGTGTTCATGGAAAGCGACGATTGCTTACCATCAGACGATCCGTCTGCTCGTTTATCGACCTTATACCATAACAAAAAAACCCGGTAAAATTTGCGATCTCATGCTACGCTACATGTTTATTTGAACTTACAAAAATAACAATTTATATTTAGCTATAGGATGTGGTCTTTGAAAATTTTAAGATCATTAGAATGGTGATAATCATCATAATAGATCTTCGTTTATTGTGAACATATTTTGATATTGGTTAGAACTTTTTGGTTGTCATATCAAGTACGGATAATTCCATGAATCATGATACAGATCGGGATACAATTGAACATTACAATTGTACAGTAGATTTTATATTATTATGAGATCTTTTTAAAATATCAATTAAGCTAGCTTTTTGCTGTTCCTGTAAACTTCCGTAAGAGTTTTAGGAAACTATAATTATCTTTTTTTTTGGAGGGGGGAAAATCATCCAATGCCTTCTCCCGCACATAAAGTTGCTCAGTACGGGAATCGAACCCGCTATATGTCACGCGGCAGCAGGTTGCCCAGCCGCTGCGCCTACTGGACAGTCAAGTAAAATTTGTTTACAGTACGTTCACAGTCGCTAGGTGTAGACCGGATGAGACGAATCATTTAGTATGACAATCTAAACAAAGTGAACGTTTACTATGTAATTGTCAGCACGTGAGCTCGGTCAACTGAATAATTTTATTACCAACTTACTCATCTATTTCACGTTTCTCACTCGTGCGTTTAAAACTTTAAATAAAATATAATATTGAATATCTCGACTGATACTTAATAAATAGGAGTAACTTGACTTGATTGCCTCGTTGACCGAGTGGATGACAATAAGCTCACTCCCTATTACATGGGACTTAAAACACAAATGGTGAAAAGTACTTAGTGTACATTGTACAGTGGCATCCGTCGGTGCTTAAAATTTTTGTCTGTCTCTCTGTTTGTTCTGACTATAACTATCTCTGAAATGGCTGGATCGATTAAGACGGGACTTTTATTGGTAGGTAGTAACGTAAGTTACTTTTATTTAAAAAAAAAATTGACGTGATGAAAGGTCGCAGGCAACAGCTAATACCAAATCGCATATTTCCTCCTTCCCTTTTGAATTTGTTTATACTTAAAATCCTGTCTAACACGTTGTATTTCTCAATTTCAGCGAACCTGATAATAGGCACCTTCTTAATAGACCGGTTTGGCAGAAAACCGTTCTTGATCCTCATGTGTCTGCCCAAGTTTGTGACTGGCTTCGTCTACATATACGCTACAGAAGTGTGGATGTTACTCCTGGGCAGAGCCCTAGTAGGCATAGCTGATGCTGGAATCTTTACCGTATTGCCCATGTATGCTTCGGAAATTGCGAGCGTGAGTATATATTTTTTATGGTATAAGTCGGTAAATGAGCAGACGGATTATCTGATGGTAAGCAACAAGACCCGAAACAAAAGAGGCGTTATAAGTGCGTTACCGGCCTTTTGGGGGTTAATAATTTAAGGGTCGTAATTGGGCCTCCGGTAACCGCACTTCCACAACAAAATACAACGCAAGCACGTCGGTTTTCTGTGAGGCCGTGGTATCACTCCGGTCGAGCCGGCCCATTCGTGCTGAATCATGGCTCTCCCACACTTATTTCGTTTAGGATTTTTTTCGTCTTTCATTTCTATATATGGAAATTAAATTAAAATTAAATTCAAAGTTTGCCGGGTCAGCTAGTAAAAAATATTTTTTGCATTTCATGGTTTTGCTAACGTCGTCGTCTCTAATTACATTTATTTTATTAAATTAACTTTATGTATGCACTTAAAGTACTTATGCTTATGCAAAAATAATTGCTCAAAAAATTTAAAATTGTTGACCTTGCCTCAGCAATAATTAATGCTGAAATAAAGTGTAACTATGCACAAAGGAAATTAAATATGCAATGTTAATATAAGATCACTCAATGAGAATATGCTCATAAAACATAATTGCCTATAATAATTGTGAGAATCACATTATTAATTAAAATATTATATTGTATACGTATGTATAATAAAAACAAAAAAATAAAAATATTGTATTTATTTAAACTACACGTAAATATATACACGTATATAATTGTATTTATTTAAACTACACATGAACAAAAATAAAAACTCCCTATTACGGCAAAAAAATAAAAACAGTGAGATTTCCAATCAGCTAACGGCCCAACTGCTGGATATTGCTTACTGTTGTCTGACCTACAGACCATGTAAACTACATTTTGTCTTGGCAACATCTAAGATTTTTCTAAAAACCCTTTTATTCAAAAGCCATCAAATGACTCCTCCCGTCCTCAGAAGTCACAGACTTTTAATCACTACCTTACCCGTACTAAAAAAAAAAACTTGCTCCGAGCCACGGTAGCTTCTTTCACCTTTCCTCAACCCCAGGTCTAATGGGGCTTTGAGAGGCGTGCACAGAACGCGTACGCACAGGTCTGGTTCGGCAGTGCGACCCTTGCACAGCATTCACAAACCCGCTTCCACATACCCTTAATCACGAAGAAAATATTTCTTAGCCTCATCCATAACTATTTTAATTTCCAGAAAGAAATCCGCGGCAGTCTGGGCACCATCCTTCAAATCATGTGCTCGTTTGGCGTGGTCACCATGCTGTCCATGGGGCCCTTCATATCCTACACGACCCTGAACATGATCTACACTGGGTTCATCATAGGTACCACATTGCCGTTGCTGATACTACCTGATGGACCTTATTCCTTATATTCTAGAGGTAAGCACACAATAGGGATATGAAATTTAAAAATCTGTTCAGTCCGTCAGTTGAGTAATGAAAAAATATTGGACACGTATTTTTTTATTTTGTCACTAGCGACCCGCCCCAGCTCCGTTGCGTAATTTTAAAGATTTAAGAATACAGACAAACGAACAGACAAAAATAGCGACTTTGTTTTATACTATGTAGTGATATAAGATAATAATATCTTCTTATATATAAAAATGAATTGCTGTTCGTTAGTCTCGCTAAAACTCGAAAATTGCTGGGTGGATGTGGCTAATTATGGTCTTGAATTATTTGTGGAAGTCCAGGGAAGGTGAGAATAAAATGATTGAGGCGGTACGAAGTTTGTCGGGTCAGCTAGTACTTAATAAAACGTATCAATGAAAGCAAATACGTCATTTCTACGTATAAAACGTACCGAGTGACGACACGCGATATTTCAAATATAATATAAACGTTGTCAATTCGTCCAAATTTTAAATGTACCACTTGCTGAGCGCTTATAACCTATCTATATCTTTTTACTTATAATATCATTTCTCAGGCCCGTTTTTTGTGTCACAGTGCACAATCACATTATGCCATCTTCTCTTTGTACTTGTTTCATGGATCTTAAACACGGTATAAATGATAAAGTACTATTTAAGTAGACAAGTAGATGTCAGCAGAAATAATTACCATGAAACACGAGAACAATAAATTTTTTCAACGTACAATTTATTATCTTATATATTTTATCTAATTAGCGTTTTTGTCACGTAGTGTTAAGTCTGATAGTTTTAATATGTTGATACACATAGTATTACATTTTGTTCTTCTTAAACCGTTCACTAAAACAAACTATACTAAACCAGAATAAATCATGGTCTCGCTTTGTATTATCTTTCAATATATTCGCCGGTCAGTTTATACAGGATGGCATAGGTTGATATGTAGCTGTTTACACTTCCGAAGCTGCGGACTACTTAGCGGGTTTACCGGGGCTCCGACTCGAAAAGCTGGAGTAGGAACGGGGAGGTTTGAAGTCAGTAAGTGTTTGACACACCGTCTCGCCTCGCCTAAGGCGGGAGAAGATCATTGGATGATTTTCCCCCTTAAAAAGCCGTTTATACTTACCCATCATAACCACTTAACCGTTTCATTCCAGGTCACAAAACAGAAGCACTGAAAGTCCTAACATTCCTAAGATGTTCAGAAGTACAAGCCAAAGAAGAACTAGCAGAATTCGAAAAAGCTGACGAAATGAACACAGAAAGCGTTTCCAAAAAGGATATTATCAAAAACCGCATGTTTTTGAAATCATTGACCTTAGTCCTGATTTTGGGTTTAGGGTCCCAGTTTGTGGGTTTCAATGCGGTTTCCTTTTATCTGCAGACCGTTCTAGAGTCTACTCAGACCTCAGTTAGGCCTGAAATAGCTTCAGTGACTATTGGCCTGATTCAACTCTTCGCCAGTTTCTGTACCACGTTGGTGACTGATAGGTTTGGGAGGAAGCCTATCTTGTCTGTCACTTGTGTTGGCATGGGATTGGGGATGGTGAGTTCTTTGTATATTTTTTTTATTAAACAATAAAAAAAACATGTCCTACTATTTAAACTACAAAATACGGGTTATGCCTAATTTTCACCAGTTAACCTTTGATACCAATGTATAGTTGGGAAATCTATTGCCATATACTGTACTTTTAGTACAAGTTTGCTTTATGTTTAAAGTAATCGAACCGAGAGCGCGTAAGGTACTTTGATTTATTATTCGAGAACAGTTTATTCGAGCCGGCCAATCAGAGCATCGAACATGCTCTCGTTTCGATTACTATAAACGTAAAGCAAACTCATACTAAGGATACTGGACACTTAGTGCTTAAACTGAGAAATCATCGAAAAACTGAAAAGACTCCAGTAGTACCTCCTCCTACTTAATGTCAGGAAGGATTTTTCCATTCTATTTATATTAATTCTCCTTGCCATACATTTTTTTTTACAATAAGTCTAATCAATATTTATAGTACCTATGTTTCCCCAATCTCTGGAGGGTTAGTCACGTCAAGTACTTATCACATTGTTTTCATTTCAGCTTGGGCTTGGACTGTTCTTCAAGCTGAAAGAAAATGGAGCCGTGGATGGTTTCATGAACTATGTGCCACTAATTTCACTGATACTGGTCGTATTCTGCTACAGTGCAGGTAAATGATTCTTTGTTCTGTTACTTACCACATTAAAAGGTTAAGCTCTCTCTCCTAGCATTTCCCCAATTAACTAGTTGTGGAGTCAATATGAGGTTGAGAATATCAGTATCTTACGTTTAGCGACTGTCATCTGTCCTCCACCAAAATCCAAAAACAACATTAAAAGGAATTTAAAGAAAATACAATCATATTTAAATATGAAATTCACGCGAGCGAAGCTGCGCGCATCATTAGTACTTATTAATTATGATTAATGACAAATTGTGCTATGTATACTACGAAGATGTACTAGCTAAGCTGTAAAACTATGTGACCGTGTCCACCAGTGCTAATTAGGCTATGTGTATCAATGAATATGATTAGTGCAAGCCCAACGCATCCACATCAACGTAGCGTAACACATTTATGGTGGAAAAGCGCCATTAAAGGTGGAAGGAAGGAAACAGTAATGCTTTCCCATTACTCATCTGCACTCTCTAATTATTCCAACGTACCTATATCCTTATACACGCCTTTGATGAACCATTTTTGATCTTTCTGTGTTTTTTTTTTTCCTTATATTAATACAAAGAAATAACTTTAATTATGCTGATAAATTGCTTTTTTCTCAATTTATATCAGGCTTCGTAGGCCCATCTCTAATATTATAAACGAATACAGTTCGAAACGAATGGAGTTTCTTATTCGTTCTTCTCCATTCGAAGCTGCACTTTGAAACGAGCAACTAACTTCACAGACAGACAATTCAATATGACGTTTTAAAAGTGCCTAACCTAGTGCTTTGACTTTGAATGCATTAAAATTCATTATACAAATTATATTACAATATTAGTAGGTACATTAAATGACGAAAAATTTTGCAATAAGCAAATAAATTATAGATAATATTTTAGACATTCTCTCATAATAATTTAAATAACCCAAAATTTTCTACTTTTCCAGGTATCGGCTCCCTAATGTGGGTGTTGAACGCAGAACTCTTCGACGGCCCATCCAGAGGACTAGGGATGTCCATATCACTGATTGTAACAACCCTGTTTGTCTTTTTGACGACCAAATATTTCGCTATAGTATCCTTATCGATAGGACCAGCTGTCACATATTGGATATTTAGCATCAATTGTATATTATTATGTGCTTTCATCATGTTCTGTGTACCTGAGACGAAAGGTAGAAGTTTTGCTGAAATCCAAGACATTTTAAGAGGGAAGAAAGATGAGAATACTAAATGCTGAATTAGTTTTTATTTTAGTTAGATTAAGATTGTTTTTTGCTGTCTAGGTTTTTTTTATTTATTGACAAAATGTAAGGCTACAATATTGCGTTTTGAACATGGATTGTCTTGTACATTGTACACGATATTGGATTGATTAGTGATGACTAAAGGTAGGTAAGCATCCACAGACCCGCATCGTACGCATTCCGTATGACGTCATCAGTACGCATCGTATGTAGGCATTGCTGATGATGCGATCCGTACGATGCGGATCAGTGAACGCAGTTGTTTGAGTCTATACAAGACAAACTGAAATCCGTTGCGTGCGATGCGTACAATGCGAGCCTGTGAACGCTAACCTTAAAAACGCAAGTAACGCACTTGTGTGTCTTAAGTTGTACGTACCTTACTAGGTAACTTTGGTATGCAGGTGTCTGTGGACGGCACTACTAGGCTGTTCTACCTTTCAATTTGAAAGATCGAAGTGACCTCAATCGCGGTCCACCGTGTCATTGTATGTGTGTAATGTCGACCAATGACGGTCGAGAATGCCATTGACATTCGAAAGTTTGAATTGATAGCTACAAAGAGCCTAGCTGATCACCATGAAGTGATCCGTCGTCTGCTCATTCACCAAAAAAAATGTTTAGTTTTGATCCGTGGGTCAGAACGCAGTTCTGTAGCTTTACTCTATCAACAGCCTATAAGTGGCCACTGTTGACCAAAGGCCTCTTCTCATATTGCTCGTGGTCTTACATATTTATTTAAGTTTTTATTTATTACAATACATATTGTCCCAGTACCGTAATCCTTATTGTAATCTCATTGGATGTTTTAAAAGTGATATCATCTTAGTATTTATTTATTTCCACTGGAATACTACTAGTTTATAATTTATGTTCTATGGGGTTGAGTCGCAACCACGACTACCAAACTAGGGATCACGGGGTATATAAGTATAATGTTAAAAACATGACTGTTTTAATATTATGGACAAGTATGACTGTGTTTCTTACCGCCATACTCAGAGTCATTTAATGGTTACTTAACCCAATCCTTAGCAACTGTTTTCGATCCAAAATCCTTACTAAGGAATAGTTTAAGTAATCATTAAATGTCTCTAAGTACAGCAGTTAATGTGTAAGTTTAAATAAAATTGTTAAAAAACTGTGATAAAGAATGCTTTTGTTATTTTGTAAAAACCTTGTTTCCCACATAACATACTTTTGGTAATCATGACAAAACGTGTCAATCTGAATTTAAGACTGCCCCATTGGCACAGAATCAGGAGACATCTACTGCTAACAAAAAGTCTGCTTAGTCAGAAACACACCTGCATTTAATCATACATGAGGTATAATACCTGTTTCATTAAATACAGGTTGTCAAAATCTTCAAAAGGTGTCTATCTTTGGTTACCATTAGCAAATATAAGGAACACCAGGTCTGGAACTTCAAATAAGATAACTCCAGAACTCACATTATGCAATGCCTGTCCCAAACGCGAGGCGACGTCTTGTATGAGTGATCTAGAAGCGAAGCGGTGCGCCGCGGCGCAAAAACAACAAACTGTCAAATTCTATTAATGTGGCCTTTTTTTTGAGAAGGGAAAATCATCCAATGACTTCTCTCGCTCTGAGCGAGGCGAGAGGGAGTGTCAGACTCTTACTGACTAAAAACCACCCCGTTCCTACTCCTGCCTTTCGAAACAGAGCCCCGGTAAACCCGTTAGGTAGTCCGCAGCTCCGGAATTAACGTGGCCTATATCACCAACCGTACATGGGATGCAGTGACCGATCAACTGGCTTGGTCACAACGCATCGCATGGCACCGCACTGATCCCGCATGGATCTAAGTGCCTACATCAAACAAAGAAAAGATCAGTTGTAAAAAAAATATATAATCTTACACTAATTTATTTCAGATCTGTCTTCTCAATCTTACGTCCTAATTCCTCTTGTATTTCCGTAAACGTCTTGCCTTTGGTTTCTGGTATAAAAAACAATATAAATAAGGCAGCAATGATACAAGTACCGGTAAACATCCAGTACACATTTGCAACACCAATTGCAAATGACACATTTACGAAGTATTTAGTAAGTAGGAAGGCAAAGAAAGTGGCGACACCTATAGCCACGGATGCGCCAACTGCTCGAGCTGGACCGTCAAATAATTCTGCTACCACCGTCCAACATAGGGAGCCCATACCTGAAAAGAGACCAAAACTTATTTGAAATATAGATAACAAAATAAACAGGGCAGTTTACTCTTGAAACCAATATCAATGTCAATACAATTTCAATCCAATAAAATCTCAATAATTGTTCAACGTTTAAAACTATACAACCCCAATCGTAGCTGTTAAAATAACATTTAGAGAACGTAATATAAAGCCAAACAGTTTTTTAAAAACGATGATTTTCTCCTGCGTTTATAAACATATCGTCACCGTCCCGGCTAACTGTCGTAACTACAAATTGATGTTTTTCCGGGGCAACCGTTTTTCGGTCGGACGTTACAGTTAAATTACTGTAGATGCGTTATTTGTGGCTTTATCAATGAATTAAAGAGTTTTTTTATATAGGTCTTGGCTTATTCTTTAATTTTGTAGTCGCCCTAAAGCCCTAAGGTATCTATTAAATGTCAGTGCAGATACGTCGGTTTGTGAGATACGACAGTTAGCGGGGAAGGCGACGATATAAGTTCACATACACATCACACCCAGACCCAGAACAACAATTTGTGGATCACACAAAGAGTTGCTCCGTGCGGGAACCACCACCACCGCATCAACCGTGCAGTGCATGAGCTCAAGTTTATCATTTTTACTTTCAATAGTCAATTAGATGGGTATCAAAAGATCTAAAGCAAAACATCATCAAAATAGCCCAAGTTTATATTAATAAAGTTCTTAATCAAGTGTTTACCTGCATTAATAGTCTAATGTATTTATTTAAACTTATGAGAATTGTTATAAAAATGTGTCAGTGTCCATACTGAATGGCTTTGACTACAAATGATGTATTTGCTCCCACTGCTAAAGTTTTATGAATAGCTATTATTCAAGTGTTTACCTGCATTAAAACAGAATATGACCAGCATCATGGACAGGAGAGGCAGGAAGTTGAGGAATCCAACGGTGGGCACTGCTATCGACTTCAATTGGAAAAATGTACCCAATCCAAGCTGTAAGTGAGAAAACAGTATTTTGTTTTTAATTGTTCAGAAGCTTTAGACAGAAACGCGACTTTTCTTTTGAATACGCATATTAACCTATAGGAATAAAACGAGCACCTAGCTTCACTGATGGACAGACTGACAAACAAGAAGGATTTATTGAAATCAATTTGCTAGAGAGAAAGAGTGAGAGTGAAAGGGAGAGTGAGAGTGAGACCCGGCACTGCACATGTGCACATGTATAAGCTGTGTGGGATGGTTTATTTTTTGAAACTACTACGGAATTAAATTAATTTCCCTATAAACGTAACTTAGGTACCGAGTTGATGCTGATGACTTTTTGCTGCAGCTGTGGACTATACCTTGAAAAATACTAATTCACAAACCCAAACTTCGCCAAAAATCATCATTCCACGCGAACGGAGTCGCGGGCAAAAGTTAGTCGCGGGCAAAAGTCCACCTTTGTATTGATTGTACATAAAGTGTAAAATAAATAAATAAATAAATAAATAGGTAATTACTAATCAGTGATAGCAAAAACTCATATCTCCATTAAAATCGCTCAGCTTCTAATACTTAATTACTTGGTAACCAAAATATTACAATCATACTAATAATCTTTTTTTTTTGTCTAACAATGATAATTGTGTAAGTAGGCGCCTTTATTTTAACAATTCATCATCATAAACGATTTAATCTAATTTGATAACATTTGTTGCAAATCATCAATTCACACGCTACGTCTGTTTGTCGTAGAGTGACTGCTTAGAAAATAATTATCGGTTTTATAAAAAAAAAGTATTGGATTTTCTTAAGTAATTTTAAATAATCATCATTAAAAATAGTACTTAATAGGTAAATGTGTCTATCGTCACGCCTTTTTTCCCCAAAGAGGTAGGCAGAGGTGCACATTAAGGCACATAATGCCACTGTACAATGTACACCCACTTTTCACCATTTGTGTTATAAGTCCCATGTAATAAAGGGTGAGCTTATTGCCATATACTGGGCTTAATTCCAAACCCCGTGACTGATGATGCCATAGTTTCTATGAAATTTGGTCCCACTCCCAATAGCTTCGTGTTTTACATCATTGGATAGGTAATTTAAATCTGAATAAAAGTTACTACGGCGCCAAGTTCCAAATCTTAGTCCGCTCAGAGTTATTCTTTATTAAAACATGGTAGTTTTATCAGTAGCTAAATATTTCTGTTTTATTTTAACTTTAATCAGCTCAAAATTATCTATCCAATGATGTAACACCCATAGCCATTGGAAGGAGGGACCAGGATTTGGATCATCCTTTTCGAAAAACCGAAAATTTTCCAGCAATACTTTCTCGACAACCGCATAATCACAAGCAAAAAATGTATTAGAAACTTACCATCCCCAAAGCCATGCCCATAAGCGAAGTAATCAAGATAGGCTTCCTTCCATATCTATCCGTCGTAAAAATAGTGCAGAAAGATGCAACTAATTGTATGCATCCATTAATAACTGATGCAATCTGCTCACTGACAGAAGTTTGTGTCGACTGCAGTATAGTCTGCATGTAAAATATCACTGCATTATATCCTATTAGTTCTAAAAATATGCTCAATAGCACTACTTTGCCTAAAGTCTTTAGTATTGTACGGTCTCTAAATATCTCCCTTTTTGATATCTTTGGCTGGCTCAAGGAGTATAGCTTCATCTCTTCGAGAGCTAATTCTTCTGATCCTCGTAAGTAGATCAGGGTGCTCAAGGATTTCTTTTTGTGACCTGTAAATAAAAGATAACAGTTATTTAAACCGACATGAAACGCTTGCGTTGTGTGAGTGAGGTTACCGGAGGCCCAATTCAATTCCCTCCCCAATCTTCCCAATCCTCAATTCCCCAAAAACCTTTAAATTCCTAACCCCCAAAATGCCGGCAACGCACTTGTAACGCCTCTAGTGTTTTGGGTGTCCATGGGCGGCGGCGATTGCTTACCATCAGGTGATCCGTCTGCTCATTTACCGGCTTATACCATAAAAAATACTTTTACTGATTATTACATTGTCTTTTGCTTTTAAAACTACTGAGAGTTCATTTCGTAGAGTCAAAGTTTACTATTAGAAGTGCTTAGGCACTAATTTAAATTAAAGTTTTCAATAGTCAACTATCATTAAAATAAATAATAAAGAACTTATGCCAGTCTTTTTAAGTGTTAATCATGAAATAAAAAGGACTGGTAGTATTTTTACCTGATTTTAATATAATTTGACCACAAATTCGAAGAAGAACAAAGAAGACACATCATGGATGGTCTATCAGCATATATTCTACTCACCTTTCGAATATAAATAGTAAGGCGTCTCCGGTATAAACCACAAAGGGAGACAGATAGTGGCTATGATACAAGCGTAGATCACATGCAACTCGAAGTAAGGCAGAAACGGTCCAATGCTCAGGAAGATCAGCATCCCCAATCCAGAGGCCACTTGGGATATAGTGCCTAAAGCACCACGACATTCTTTCTGTAATAAATAATGAACAACTTATAGTAGAGCATTGTAGGTTTTGTTTCTTTATATGAATTAATTAAAAAAAAACCCGACTGGAAAAAAAGTAACAAACGTTAAGTGTGGGAGAGTCATGCTTCGGCACGAATGGGCCGGTTCGTCCGGAGTGATACCACGGCCTCACAGAAAACCGACGTGAAACAACGCTTGCGTTGTGTTTCAGTGTGTGAGTGAGGTTACCGGAGGCCCAATTACTCCTCTGTCCAATCTTCCGAATCCCCGATTCCCCAACAACCCTTAAATTCCTAAACCCCAAAAGGCCAGCAACGCCTCTGATGTTTCAAGATTGATTGCTCAGGTGATACGTCTGCTCGTTTACGTTCCATAAAAAAAAAAACAAATTTGGTTCTGAAGCATTGAAAGTAATTTAATTAAAACAACTTTAACAGTCGAGACCCATTATTTGAGTTATTTATTTGAGCCAAAAATAGTAATGGGCCCGGCGAATGTTGGTGAGTTTGTGCCCGTGTTTGTTTAAAAAAATATCATAACTAGCAAACCCGGCGAACTCCGTTTCGCCACCAATGATTTTCCCTGTTTTTCTGCTTTTCTCTTAAATTTTTCCTGAATTTTCTTTGCTATAAACCTCACGGAGCCCGAGACCTTTCCAACGAATGCAAAACCGTGAAAATCGGTTCGTGCGTTCTGGAGTTATAGCGTCAGGAAGGAAAACCCGACTTATTCTTATATAATAGATTAACTATTCATTAAAAGTTGAAAAAAAATTGCTTCGGTGCGCTTAATTAATTGATAAGATAAAGAATCATTCCATTGATGGGTGTTACAAATAGGAACTAAATGAGACGTTGAACTAGACATAATCAGAAACCACGCCACATTGTTCTAATGTCGTCAATAAACAAGTCATCGAGATAAATAGGCATTACAAGTAAAATATTTCCTATTATTATAAGCACTTTATCTTTATCACTTAATTTTTTTATCTATTGCCTAATCTAGATCTACGACTAATAAATAAAATTTAAGTGTCTGTTTTTAGTTTTTAATGTGGGAAATAACCGCTTTTTACTAATACATAATAATATGAATATAAACATGCCTACGCCAATATAATAGTTTAATCTCTGAAATGGCTGGACCAATTTTGACGTGACTTTTATTGACAGGTAACTGCTATACAAAGGAGTAACTTAAGCTACTTTTATAAATCACAAAAACCGTAATCCACTCGAGCAAAGCCCGAGGGCGTCAACTAGTATAAAATATGTATCTTTGCGTAGTAGCAATCTAATATTAATCATTACTTAAAAATATATAGCGGAATTATATGACAATTATATTTGAATACTGCTATTCACTGTTCTAATCAGCTTAGGACATAACTACGTAAACATTACAATGATTAGATATCTATACTTTGATTTTCATTGTATTTTTGTATTACTACATTTGTTTCGTGGTTTCACTCGCATTATTTTTTTTAAGTAGATACCTAATTTGTTTCTGGATTGTGACCGCGACTTATTCGACTTAGTCGAGCATTCTGCATTCTTGTCGGGTAAAATAATATATTTTTTTCATCCGTTCATAGACACATCAGCCAGATCCGAAACAATAGTTTTTGGATCACACAAAGAGTTGCTACGTGCGGGAATTGAACCCTCCGCAACTTTGTGCCGTAGCTGGTTGCCCAGTCCCCGCACCAATTCTGCAGTTAATTGGAGCTTAGGAAAGAAAGAAAGAAAGAAGCCTAACGTCATCAAAATCACTGCAGCCGTTCTCGAGTTACAAACAACACGACATACAAAACTTAATTACCTAAGTATACATAAAGATACATCGATATTTAAAATCCGGGAGGTAAAAAGAAAACTCACGCATTACGACAATGGAAACATTACGACAATCATAATTATGAATTTTTGTAGATAATTTGTTACGACATTTCAAGTAGGTAACTGGTTAATTTTTGCTTTGTCATTAAATTGTGTATTAATTATATTGTCACAGGTCATTGCTCAGTCATCCATTATTTTGATTCGATGTTGTAATTAATATGATAAATACTATAGATTTGATAAGTATCTTGGTTGTAGGTATGTCTAAGTACAGTAAGTTTAAGTGTGGGAGAGCCATGCTTCGGCACGAATGGGCCGGCTCGACTGGAGCGATACCACGGCCTCACAGTAAACCAACGTGAAACAACGTTTCGTTAGATAAAGGAGGTTATCGGAGGCCCAATTACCTCCTTCCCAATCCCCGATTTCCCAACAACCCTTAAATTCCTAGGCCGGCAGCGCACTTATAACGCTTCTGGTATATCGGGCGTCCATGGACGGCGGCGATTGCTTATTATCAGGTGATCCGTATACTCGTTTACCGGCTTATACCATAAAACCAAAACTTCACAAAAAATGAACCGCTTCGCCTCACTAACATAGTTCGATAGCCCATTTACACTGCTTTACAATTTCATGAAAGAAACACATGAATTATAGCGCCTTCTAAAGTCATAGTATTACTTTCCATAAACAATTGCTATATCTTTTATAGCAGGTACGCTATGCGGGAAAGATAACTGTCTTTTCAGTTATTCCTCGAAAGATAGACACGCTTAGATTGTGAGTCCTATATAAGGAGTTTTAAAAGTATCTGCCACGGCTTTAATGGGAGGTTGTGTTATGTTTGAAGATTACAATAGTGAAGAAGTTTCGCACGCCCGGATCATTTAATTCAATTTGAGAACATGAAGAAGTGAAATAAGACTGACCCTACTCTGCATAAAGTGATTCACAAATACGCAGGATACGTAGTTTCAACGACAGAGACAGTGAAAAACATACGTAGGTACACAAAAATAATTATTATAATCGAACCAGTAGTTCCTAAAATTAGTTTATTAAAACAAACAAACTCTTCAACTTTACATAATAAGTAGTAAATAGACTAGTATAAGATTAGGCATTGTATAGTATTAGTAGTTATTAACTCACGCTAGCTATTTCCGAGGCATAAGTAGGTACAGCGGCGATGATACATGCATTGGCGAATCCATCGATTACTCTCGCCAGGTATACAACCCACACTTCTTTAGCGAATATGAGCATAAAGCACATTACCAGCCGCGGTACAAATCCAAGGATCATACAGGTTTTCCGACCTAGCTTGTCCATTAGGAATCCTATTGTGAAGTTTACTGCAAACAAAAGATAATAAATGAAATACTTCATAAGTTTTTAAACTGACATGGTCACTAACACTAATATTAGAACTTAAGACGGGATATTTACCGGATGATCCGTGATCATGGCGCTTGCAACAGTGCCGAAATATCGGAAACTCAGAGACATAAATAAACATGGTAAATATCCAATAATAAGTTTAGGTAAATGTAAAATATTAGTTATTTACACCATCATTTTCTAGAAGCTGCTAGGCTACTATTCTGTAATTGTCAATTCGGAATATTCGAAGCTTGATCACATTCTTGCCCGTCATTGGTCGAGATTGTTCTCACAACCATCGTGCTCCATCGTAGGCCGCATCATCACTTACCATCAGGCGAGATAGCGACCAAACGTCGACCCATTAAACATAAAAAATGACATGACGGATTGCGATCGAACTCACTTTGGATGTTTCGAATTCACAATTGCAGAACAGCCTAGCTGTTCACTACGAAAATGATGACATAAGTAAATGAGTTAAGCATCTGCAACTCTCATTTATCATTAAAAGCAGCAAAATTATATCTAAGTTAGTTTAGTCGGAACGAGGATCTACTAATTAGTGGTACCAATAATTACGAAAATTTCTGCGCAAAATGCAAGCATTAGTCTTCCAATCACCATGCATTCATTTAGGAGTGTCATGCAATCAGCAACTGACGAAAGCATGCGCAAGATGTGTTGATACATGGACAGTAATCTTTACTATCAGGTTATTCGTCGGCTAGTGTGCCAACCGTTTACCATAAAAAAAAAAAATTAAAAATAATACCCACTTATCAAGCCACATCCAGATCCTATGGACACTATCCAAGACCCTTCCTCATAAGTGACAGGTCTGGACAGCACAGTTTCTGTCTTGTTCATCAACTTAACCAGCACTGGGGATGACCATGATACGCTCAGGCCTATGGAAACGAAAGCTAGGTTGGCTGGAATGAAGAAATTGACATCATTTATTTTATGTTTACCATCATATCAAGTAAAAAGCCGACGTGAAACAACGGTTGCGTTGTGTGAGTGAGATTACTGGAGGCTTAATTTTTTTTTTTTTTAAACTTTGCCCCACTTTAGGATTATCTCCTGTGTCGTGGGTGCGTTTACAAACATACAAGTTCACATACACATGACACCCAGACCCGGAACAACAATTTGTGGATCACACAAAGAGTTGCTCCGTGCGGGAATCGAACCCGCTACCCGTTGCGCAGCAGCCAGTTGCCCAGCCACCGCACCAACCGTGCAGTTAATTACCACACTTCTCAATCTTCCCAATCCCCGATTTCCTAACAACCCTTTAATTTTTAGCCCCCAAATAGCTGGCAACACACTTGTAACGTCTCTGGTGTTTCAAGTGTCCATGGGCGACGGCGATTCCTCACCATCAGGTGATACATCCGCTCTTATTTCGATGACTTTAAAGGTAAAGCAAACTCGTACTAAAGGTGCTGATTGGTTGTATAAGTCGCGTAATCGAAACGAGAGCACATTCGGCGGAGTATAGAATAATTTAGGAACATACGAGTAAATGTAGGTAAGTAGGTTATATTAGGTTACCTAGATACGGTACTAATAATACGTGGTAATGATGAACCAAACATAATAATACAAGAATTTGCACTTAAGCAGATAGTATATACTGAAACATGCTCATTAATGGATAATAGACATGGGCTGTGTTTTTCCTTGTTTGTCATAATATATTCAGAAAAATCTAACAACATAGTTAGATTAGAGATCTAATATGTATGAGTACACCTAATTCATCGGCCTCGTTGGTTAAGTGGTCGCAATTGCAACTGCCTGATTTGTTCTAGCTAATCTCTGAAATGGCTGGACGGATGGATATTGACGGGAATTATATTGGCAGTTAAGATGTACTAAGGAGTAAATAATATTGTTAGTCATAAAGTCCGTAATACACATGAGCGAAACCGCGGGCATGCAGCTAGTAATTAATGCAATAAATATGAAAAAATATGCAAATCTCAAGATAATTAAATTTTGACTTAGAAATTTAATGTCCTAAAGGTCATAAAGTCATATTAATGTCACAGTGAACACCTGTTGCTATTTGTTTCATTGTTTTATTGCCGTAATAATGCAGCTTATCTCATAGTTTTATGCACCAGCTTATGTCACTATTATGATTGCTTGTTGTTAATATTATAGTACGGTACTGAAGCGGAAATCTCTTCTCAAATACACCTAAAAGCCCGGAGCTGCGGACGACCTAGCGATAGCGACCTTGCGAACTAGACAAGGAATGTGGCTCGAAGCAGGAGTAGGAACGGAATGGTATTTAATCAGTAAGAGTCTGACATCTGACAAGGCGGGGGAAGCCAATGAATTATCTATTATATATAAATTAATTCCTATTTGACACTTCGTTAATCTATAATCTAAAACTCGAAAACGGCTGGAACGATTTGGCAATTTTTGATCTTGAATTATGAGTACCTACCTATTTGTACCCAGGGAAGGTTTAAAGGGTGAGAAAAAGAAATAATTAAGGCGATACGAAGTTTGCCGGGTCAGCTAGATTTTTATAGAAAAGTTCAGTTAAAAAAAGATGGAAATACAATCATCAGATTTGTATAATTGTGCTATATATAATCTATGCTTGGGCTTAAGTATCGTTCTATAATGCGAGTCAAATTAAGATACATTTATAATCTTTCACGAGATTTCACACGTGCTTGGTGCTTGTATAAACATAAAGTCGTGTGTAGTGTCACCTGTCTCGTGTCTTTAAGATAAAATTGGGATTAAAAGATCTGTGATAAAAATATGTGATGATCATAAATTTGTTGGTATTTTGAGAGTACAGTGTAAGTATCTTTAATAAATGCACTATACGGTATTGAGGAAAGTGTGAATAATATTCATTCGAAGCACATTGTAAAGACTCACAGTGTATGCAATAATAAAAATACTTAATGCAGTGCGAACTGCTAGGGAGTGGAACTCCTTGCCGGAGTCTATGTTTCCTGATGGGTATAACCTGGGTGTTTTCAAAGCCCGAGTGAATAGGTTGCTTATGGGCAGACGTGCTCCACCGTAGGCCGCATCATCACTTACCATCAGGCGAGATAGCGGCCAATCGTCGGCCCATTTAACATTAAAAAATATATATATATATAAATAAAAATAATCTTATGAAAATCATCCAATGACTTTCCCATCTTGGGCGAGGCGAGATAATATCAGACTCTTAAAGACTAAAAACCACCCTGTTCTTACTCCTGATTTTGTTACCTACCTACATATTTTTAGGTCCTACTACGACCTTATAATACTATTCCTAATAGTTTGCCTGCACGGTTGGTGCAGTGGCTGGACAAACGATTGTTGCGCAGCATGTAGCGGGTTCGATTCCCACCCTGAGCAACTCTTTGTATGATCTTGTAAACGTGTATTTGAACTTGTAAACGCACCCCGAACACAGGAGAAAATCCTAGTGTAGAGCAACGTTTTAATTAAGAATAAAATACCGCTAACCGATATGTATATAGGAATTAGAATGAAACATTATTGTCTATGTAAATTATATTAGTTTATTATACAAAATATCACCTAGAAAGATACGATATGTATTTGTTTCAAACTAAGAATAAAACGTTCGGTAATGATAGATAAATATATAAACAACACATTTTCCATAGAATATATGTTATCAAATGGAATTAATTAGTAATTGTAATTGAAGCCAATGCCAGTTGTCTTAAGGTTATATTGATAAACATATTATGTCAAAAGGTAAAATAAAAATAGTAAGTGAATAACATAACACCTTAAATTATCAAAAGAGGTAATCAGAGATATAATCCCTACTAAACCTACATGTTTGTTTCTGGTTGGGCGACGAGCTACCCGTGCTTACAATAGCCGGGAATCGTCCCCCTTTTAGGTACTGACGGAAATCATTTCCCTCGTCAATAATAATAAAAAAGGTCAATAACCTTCCCTTTTAAATGTTTGAGTCTCGATCTAAGTATCTACTTCCTAACTAAATTCGTAGCCCCCAAAAGGCCAGTAGCGCCTCTGCCTCTCGTTTACCGGTGTGTTCCATAAAAACAAATATGTACATATAGTTTATATTTTTTTAAAAATGTATACATCGGGCCCATATCCAGTGAAAAATCAGTGTTACACATATATGTCTTTGCGGCTCTGCCCACCCTATCGGAGATGAAAAAGCTTGACGTTATTTTGTAAAAAAAAACTTATATAATAATACTCACCGGTAATAATAACTAAATACTGTCTCAAAATCGGACTACCACAAAGGTACATTATGAAAAATATAAAATACAATTACACAATTATATTTCGAGTATTTCACTAAAACTCGTCCCACTTGGCATTCGATTCTCGACTGATCTCAAAATGTATTTTCCAGTTTAGCAGATAGGTAAACTAGAAAACAAGTGAACAAAAGAATAATTATTACCGCAAGGATGTCGAATGGAAGATAAATAGTTTTTCTTTTCATTTTTATTATGTATTGTATTTTTTTATTTTTTTGGGTTATACCTTGGGTAATTTATATTGTGAAGGGCATGTTTTAGAGCCAATATGTTTTTTTTTTTTGTTAGAATAATAATGAATGATGAAAAGAATGTGAATAGTGCTGCCAGCATCTTTTATGAATTGAGGGTAAACGAACGGACGTATGCTTGTAAGCTTTTTTTTTCAATAGAGATGTGCCATGCTATATTGCCGGTATGTTGCTAATTGGTGCCAATTGCTATCATTGCAATAGTACGTCTCCTCTTTGAGGCGTGGCACCACGGTGTCCTCTCCTACCGCCTGACGCAGGTGCTTACGGCGAGCGAGAGAAGTCATTCAAGTCAAGTCAAGCCCCCCTTAAAAAAATCAGTTCGGAAACACCACAGGTTCAGGCAAGGTATTCCACAGTCTGATATGTAAGTAAAAGAGCACTATTCCGTCAGTATATTTTTTTTTTGTCTAATTTAAAGTTCTTGGTTAGTGTACACCACTTGTATCTAAAGAAAATCCTAATAATTTAAGCGAAACCTAATAATTTGAGCCTAAAACTACTTAAAACTTCAAACCGAGACAACCCTACTATAATCCAAAAACGTTTCATTTTTATTAAAAGTAAATACCTAATGTACTTTTTATCTTCATTTATGTAAACTTGAACCAAATCCTAAATACATATTTACAATTATTACATACTTAATGCTAATTTTCATAGAGTTAATAGCCTTTGAGCTAGGTGGAGTTATGATAACCACTGACTATAGTAGCTGGTTTCAACAAGCAGATGGTAGATCTCAATGTCTTTTTAAAATGGAGAAGCTATGGAGATTTCTTAATTGAGGTGAGAAGTAGATTTTTTTATGGTATAAGCCGGTATACGAGCATACGGAGCACCTGATGGTATGCAATCGCTGCCGCTTATTGACACCCGAAATACTAGAGGCGTTATAAGTATGCTGCCTGCCTGGTGGGGTTTTGGAATTTAAGGGTTGTTGGGGTATCGGGGACTGGGTAGATTGGGTAGGAGGGTAATTGGGTCTCCGTTAACCTCATTCAAACAACGTAAGTTTCTCGTCGGTTTTCTGTGAGGCCGTGGTATCACTCCGGTCGAGCCGGCCCATTCGTGCCGAAGCATGGCTCTCCTACACTTGGCTTTTAGATTTTTGGATTTATGCTTTGAATGGCAAGCTACAATTCTGCCTACCATACTACTACCTACATTTTTATTAGTACAATGAACCTAAAAATTAATGACTGAATAATCCTTCAAACTTTTTTTAAAAAACCAACCTACCATGTTTTTCTAAAATGCACCTTAACAGCATGAGATAGACATCACATTTAAATAAACATCTATTAATAAGTTCGCTAGACGTAGTACGTAGACATTGATAAGGTTTATCAAATGATTACAGTTGATATGTAATCAGAAATCGTAATATGAGTTTATCTTTGTGATAAGAATCTTTATTCGCTTATCATTAGACATATGAACTTGATAAGGGCGGTCACGAGATGAATTTATTTATCATAGGTATAGGTATATAGGTATGTATTTATACGGTGTGTTTTTCTTTTATTTAAAACATTAACGGCCCGTTTTAGTCAACTATAGGACTCTGGGCACCCTTTTAGAGAACAGAGAGAAAAGTTCCCCAAGAAAAGGAGGATCCTCCGACTAGGCGAGGTGATCGTGGCTGGCGGACTTTCAATAGTTGTTTATTAAGATTTTCTATATTATGTTTAATTCGCATGTAAACTTCACATGTGTGATGTGATACAATTTGTATTTTTTAGGGAAGTCTTGAAGGTATTGGTATATACCTATGTGCATGGTAATAAGCCCGCGTCAGGTCATGGTATTTTTAGAACAAAAAAAAAATAGAGAAAGAAATATGGAAATATTTTAATATAATAAAGTTTTTTTAGCACCGGGAAAAAAGTTTACATTTATAATTTAATATATAAAATAATGGCATTCAGTTCATTTTAACATTCATCTTTATTAAGAGAATTATCTTAATCCGACATCATTAATATAATTATACGATTGATCAAAATAAATTGATTTATATACTTAAATACATATAAAGATAATCATCAATATTACATAAAGGATTATTTATATAGGTACGAGTACACCGCAATGTTGCTCAATCTTTTTTATTGCAAAATGTTATGAAACAGATTATTTCCATCACATTTTGATTTTTTTTTTTTCTTAAATGATATAATGTTTACACAATATTGAGTAAATATTATGCAATGTGACTGTTTACGTAAAATAGCGTAGATGTATATTCATATACTGAGAATGCCTCGTTGGTCGACTGGTCGCAAGTGCGACTACCGAACAAGGGGTCTCGGGTTCGATTCCCGGGTCGGGCAAAGTATTACTGGGCTTTTTTCGGATTTTCGAAAAATTTCTCAGTGGTAGCACAGAGTCTGGAATTGTGTCCAGGATATGGCAATAGGCTCACCCCCTATTACATGTGTACATTGTATAGCGGCATTACGTGCCGTAATGTGCACCTCTGCCTACCCCTTCGGGGATAAAAGGCGTGACGTTGTGTGTGTATGTATATTCATATAATGCATCCTCTACACTACTGGTAAAGTTTTTTTTTGTGGGTATAAGCCGGTAAACGACCGAACGGATCATCTGACTTGAAACACCAGAGGCGTTACAAGTGCGTTGCTGGCCTTTTGAGGGTTAGGAATTTAAGGGTTGTTGGGGACTGGGGGATTGGGAACATTGGTTTCCTTCGACGTTAGAAAGTACATATATCACGGAAAATGTCATATTGGTTCTTCCCGTTGGTCGGTTTCGAGGCTGCGTTCTCATACATAAGAAGCGAGCGTCTTAAACCGTCGTCTACCACGACACATGAAACACCTTTCCCATATAAATTTCATAATATTGCATAATTAAGTACCAAAGTACCTATTATCATATAAATCGTATTAATTTCATTTAATATTTATCGTATAACTTGTTAATTAAGTTATTAATAGGTGCGATAATATTATGTAAAAAACCGACTTCAAAAAATAAATATTCCAAAACAAATTAATATGCACTAAAAAGTAAAAGAAATAATTGCGTATTTTTCAACAACTTAATAGATCAATTAACTTTACTAACTCATCACACACATTATAATGTAAGTAGGTACAATAATTGTTATTTCTGGAGTCGGTGTCAGCCAACTAAGATAGGTTTGTTATTTACCTATTATCACAACAAAACATTACAGTTTTACACCAGTTGTAAGTAGGTACTTAACCACCACTCCGCCCATGCCGTGCCCGTGCCGTGCTAGTTGTTGGTGTTTCCTAGGCTGACACCGACTCCAAAAATAACAATAATTGTACCTACTTACATTATAATGTGTGTGATGAGTTAGTAAAGTTAATTGATCTATTAAGTTGTTGAAAAATACGCAATTATTTCTTTTACTTTTTAGTGCATATTAATTTGTTTTGGAATATTTATTTTTTGAAGTCGGTTTTTTTTTTGTTAAAATTGTTTTTTATTTCTTGATTTTTAGTGAATAACGTATTTGAGTATGGGTCGACCTATTAAACGCGCTGCTCATATGAGACAGCGCCGTTTAAATAAATACTATTAATATCTATCCATATTGACGCATAATTACATTATTTTCAAATGTACCTATATTAACCTGATACCCTTACTTATGATCTGCTGAGCCGACAGCTAACAGTAACCTGTTCATAAGCTACATACATAGTCAATTGTCAAACACACAAACAGATTAGATACCCACATAGGTATACAGTCATGTAACTCAGACAGCACATCAAGCTACCCATCATTCTATACCAGATATGCTACTATCTGTCCTGAATTTTATGGCTACTGAGAAAGATAAGCTAGTATGCATCACTTCAACGTAAACGCAGAGCTCATTCTGCTCATTTTTAAGGAGTTCCCTGGATTATCTTCCGCATTTATGGTCAGACTTAAAAAAAAAATATATGGGACCACACTGACATCGTACTCTTTCAAACACAAAAAGAATTTCTCAAATCGGTCTATAACTGCCGGAGATATCGATTAACATACATAAAAAAAAAAAAAATACGGTCGAATTGAGAACCTCCTCCTTTTTTTGAAGTCGGTTAAAAAGAATTCCCCGTTACCCAATAGTAAAGTCTTTTAAAGTATCAAGTAATTAAAATATTCTATATTTTCATTCCGTAGTCATAATGACAATTTCTTCAAATTCTTCAAATGTACCAAACGTTCCCCGCGTGATGATGACTAACGATTATAAAGATTATCCGTTTATCTTAATACAAATATTTCGATAAATTCTGTATTAAATTGAGTAGCAAGCAATATAAAAGAAAATATTGTCCGTCAGTATGTCTAGTTTTAAAAAGTAAGCTTTGTAACTACTGTATCGATTTTAAACAAATTTTATTATAGGTTATAGGTTACTCTTTACCAAATAATAAGTTATGTATAAAAACATATTTATGGTAAACAATTTTAATGTGTATGGTCGTCAAGATTAAGAGTTTGTACCAAATATCAAATCGATAGTTAAATTCTAATTACTAAGACCTAAACAAGCAAAATAAAAACGATTAAAAATATAGGCTTCATTATATCCCTGAAAAAGTTATCGATTTCTTAGGATATGCTTTTGTATTTAATAACTTTATTTATTTTCTTATACAAAATTTATTTTCTTATTCTGAACGCAATTGAGAACAAAAATCCATATTATATGCAAGGAAAACCACAGGAGGAAAACTTATACCATGACAAAAATCTATTATACAATCAATGACATGTAGGTATTATACGTTTTAAATGTTCGCGATAAAAATGATTTTCACAAATCATCGTATTGTCATATCATTGTATTGTATTGGAGTGTAGTGTATTGTCAAATCATATTGTCGTCATATCTTCCCAATCACCTGTTATGCGTGAATTTATTGACAACAAAATAGCTTTGTCATTGTCATATTATTTTTGTGTATATACCTATCAATATCATACAGACATTACATGTATGTGTTGAGAGCTATGTTTCGGAATGACAGGCCGGCTCGACTGGAGTGATACTACGGCCTTATAGAAAGCCGACGTGAAACAACGCTTGCATTCTGTTTCGTTGTGTGAGTGAGGTTACCAGATTTAACTATTCCTCAACAGCCCTTAAATTCCAAACCTTCAAGTTGAAATAAGGACAATTAATGAAATTATTTTCTGCAATATCCGTAAAGTAAAAAAATCGGTCAACAAAGGCAATATATTATTATCACTGCAATGATACCTAATCTTTGAAACAGATTTGTTTTCAGCAAATGACTTTTTTATTATGCATGTAAATATTGCAGATATTAAAAGAAGGAGGGGTCCTTTATCAAAAAACAAGCATATAATTGTGTGGAAAATTATTTATTGTTTTCCTTTCCTAGACTGATATTGATTGCCGGCAAACTTTATTTGCCGGTGACCGGAGAAAAAATTGGGATGATGATGAAAATGCGTTCGTGAAGATTGCTTCTACATCGAGGTACACTGTCTTTAGGATACGATATCTCCTAAAGTAAGAAAACGAGAGGACCTGCTCTGACCTGGTAAGAACCAGCTTAAGCCAGGTAAAAACCTGCTATATTCAGGTTAAATTAAAATGATATTAATGTTAGTAGGTAATATCAATCGATTATAGTGATATAGTGTTAAGTATGCTTACCCGATATTAGAATTTTGGTACTATTGTCAGAATCAGTTGAATTATTTAGTGACCGCCATACTGTCCTAATTTACTGATTACCCATATAGGTAAAACATTATACATAAACATCCATGTTTAGTATATCGTCGCGGGGTATCATACGTGCGTTATCATATTAAAATCCTGATAAAAGTGATATTCCTTGAATTGGTTCCGTATTAAATTATCAATAGACTATTCACATTTTTTCAAAATGTTCTGAATATATTTATTTTTGAGATTCAATCGTTTGTTTATGTACTAATCATAACTTCTCTGCTCAATGCCTGCAGCAGGCTTGAAGCTTCTTTGGTTAAAAGTCACTTATCCCTAGTAGCGACCGACAATTTCTCCCCTACTTTTTCACCCCGTCTTTTACTCCTGCTTTTCGAGCCACACCCTGGTAAAACCCATAGGCAATCCGCAGTTTCAGATCAGGCATTAGCCCTACTAGGCCCCATCTGTAGTGAGAATATTATCTCCCTATAGCCAAATGATAAGACGAAGCACCTATACATTTTCTACTTTTACAAACACTAAACAATTTCACCACATTGCACAATAAAATGGAGACATATAGATCTGATTTAGATATTATTTTGATACCACCTAACCCTAAAACCTATCAACGAAAATATAGACACATACAGTGATTTTCGATGAAAATATATAAATAAACAGCAAAATATAGATAAAACATATAGCCCACTTTAACGTGCTATGTATTACACGTGAAAACAAATCGTATCTAGATAAAATTTATTTATTTTATACAATAAAATTATAAAATAATACCAAAAACTTTCATAAAGTGTGGTAAAATACTGTGATATTTTTAAAATGGGTGCCGAAGTTGGTATTGGAAGACAATTCTTGATTGCTGGATGCTGTAAGTTTTATAGTTATATTGTTTGTTATTTATTATGTGTAGACTGAAAATTATCTCTATCTCTTTCTTTTCCACTCGCAATCTTTCTCCTACTCATAACCTCTATTACTTTTAACCTATCTTCTACTCTCTGCCACTTTCAATCTCTTTTGCGCTCTCAAAATATATCGTTTACTTAATATCGCGGGTCATTTAATTTCCCACCCACTCATTTCTGCGCTCTCTCGTAATTTTCTGTTCCGCTCTCTTTCTCTCTCTTATTTTACTATAGCTCGGTCGATTTTTCTTGCTGTTTTTCTCTCGTTACAATTTTTCCTTATGTAATTTCTTCTCCACTCTTTATCTCACTCAATAAAAATCTCTCTCTGTGTCTGTCTCTTTCTCTGTCTCTTTCTCTTTCTCTTTCTCTTTCTCTTTCTCTTTCTCTTTCTCTTTCTCTTTCTCTTTCTCTTTCTCTTTCTCTTTCTCTTTCTCTTTCTCTTTCTCTTTCTCTTTCTCTTTCTCTTTCTCTTTCTCTCTTTTTCTGTCCCTTTCTCTCCCCCTCTCTTTTTATATCCCTCTCTTTCTCTCTTGAGACTTCTTTCTCTTTTCCTATTTCATTTACCTCTTAAATCTTTCTCAACTACTAATGAACTCAATAACCTTTTCTATATCCATGAATTATCGTATGCAATATTATGGGTACACCCATATAATTATCTTTTTAATCATTATCACGATGATTGCATTCCTTTGGTGTGACTGATAATAAATTAATATTCATAAGTAATGTTAATTCTACGCTTCAAAAGAGATAAAATAGAAAAGTATGAAAAATGTAGACACTAATATAATAGACTGCACGGTTGGTGCGGTGGCTGGGCAACTGGCTGCCGCGCAACGGGTAGCGGGTTCGATTCCCGCACGGAGCAACTCTTTGTGTGATCCACAAATTGTTGTTTCGGGTCTGGGTGTCATGTGTATGTGAACTTGTATGTTTGTAAACGCACCCACGACACAGGAGAAAATCCTAGTGTGGGGCAACGTTTTTTAAAAAAAAATAAAAAAAATAATATTATTTTTCCTTTTTTCCAGTATATATAGGACAGTTAATGTGTGGCTACGGGATAGGGTGGTCAGCCCCCGCACTAGCCTTGCTGCAAAATCCAGAGAAGACCATATTGGAAACTCCAATAACTGTTGAACAAGCATCCTGGATTGTGTCTTCCAGTTTTGTTGGATTTCTTACAGGTAACAATAATTGTGATGAGCTAAGAATTAAAAGGATTATTTAAAAAAGGGAACGCCTTTAAATTTCTTTACCGTCTCCATTTTTTAAGCCAGTTAATATCCCTAAAGCCTTCTTCTGAATTATACTATGCTGAAAACCGCATTAAAATCGGTTCAGCCAAACGCGAGATAATTACGCACAAACATATGTACATACAGGTCAAACAGAGAAGCTCCTATTTTTAAAATTACAAATACAGTCCCTCCTACAGTCGGGTAAAAACTGAAACTGTGGAGTATACCTATCACAAAAATATTAAAAACTAACCAGTGGCTTTGCCTGCCGTCTCGAGGGATAAAAAGTAGCCTGTAATATTATGTGTTATTACAGACCATCAACTACTTCTTTTCTAAATTTTGTTCCGATCCATTCAATCGTTTTGAAGTGATTTAATAACAAACATACACACATGTACTCACAAACCGCATTTATAATATTAGTACGTAAATGATAAATGTTAAATGAATTATTTACACGTCAAATAAAAAATTATGACTTTTACACGTTAATCTCTAAAAATTAACTAGATGAGGCCAGCATTTCCTATCAGACTACTCTAAGAATAAATGCCACCACCACTCTTATGCAGTCCTACCCCGGTCCTTCAATTATAATATTCTCTTATTTTCAGGTCCCTACGTCTCCGGGTACCTCTGCAATGCAATTGGCAGAAAGCCCTGTCTGTACGTTGGAGGAGTATTCATAGGTCTAGGATTCATGATCTTGGCGTTAGCTAAACATATAGCTGTCATGTATGTTGGTAGGGCAGTCGTGGGGTTTGGTATTGGAGTGCTATTCGTCACAAATCTTGTGTACCTTGGAGAGTTGGCGTAAGTACGAATCATTATGATAAAAATAAAAAGAAATTAATAGAACTCAGAACAGTTTTAAAAAGTACTAAAAATAATTTTTATAATAGCAGTCGTGAGATATACTAAATTAACTAAAAATCACCGGTTACTCGCGTATTATTAATGGAGAAAAGGTCTTCTAGTTTCGAATCACATAGAGAATCTTCATCATGAGCAGCGTACGCAGACACAGCGATATCGCGCAGCGTACTATATTCTAGGCTGCGCGATGTTGTCCCGTCGAAAGTTTTGTAAAACTGATAGATTATTTTTAAAATAAAACGTTATTATAGTAATCTCTGATGCAAAACTAAAAGCTGAAACTCCTAATCTGCAAAATATACTACTCTTCATCAACCTATTTTCCTTTACAACAAAACATTGTAACCTCTACCAATCATAGAAGGAAATTCAAAGCAATTTTATATTAAGTACGTATATTATATTAGCTTGCTTAACCACCTACTTTTTGTTCCAGATCAATAAGAAACCGTGGAACTCTTCTCACATTAACAGGATTCTCAAGCACTTGTGGTACTCTCATAGCTTACTCTGTGGGACCATTCGTGTCCTACGCTGCAATATCATGGATAGCCGTGGGTATAGCGGTTGGTTACGTCATTGGACTATTCTTTATTGTGCCAGAAACTGCTGTTTATCTTGTTATGGCAAGTAAGTTTATCTCATGTATTCATAAATTAAGGCTTACTTATATACTTAGATCCTTTAAAGTCCTGAACACTACTAATATTCGTGTCGTTGTTAACATTTTGGAATATGGTCCGAAAACTTAAATATTTATTAATGACCCGATTGTTTAAATAATGGTGAAACTCTGTGTAGATCTAATTAAACTAGCCGACTAGTGAGAAAGATAGAGAGAGAGAGAGACAGAGAGAGAAAAAGATAAAGAGAGAGTGTGATTGAGGTTGCAAATAAAAAATCACAATAGGTAAATTCATTACTTTTTCAGATAGGAGAGATGAAGCTATGGAACTCCTCACATCGTTGGGCAGAAAGGATGACATAGATGATGTAGTGGCTAAAGCAAATGAGAAACCAATATCAAACAAAGCTCAGATGGCTGAGATGTTCACTATAAAGTCTAATAGAAAAGCACTATTTTTAATCATCACATTAAACATTTTGCAACAATTGAGTGGAATAAATATAGTGTTATCATTTTCTACGACTATTTTCGAGTTGACTGGGTCGTCTATGGAGCCCCATATATCAACAATTATTGTGGGAGTCACACAAGTCGGTGCAGCGAGCATTGCACCTCTGTTTGTAGATAGAACTGGACGAAGGATTCTCATGTTGATTTCTACTGCAGTCTGTTCTATTAGCTTGGTAAGTTCGTCATAATTTTTATTTTGTTTATATTTTCTGTTTTAAGTACAATATTTTTGTTACGGAGGTAACAAAAATAATTACGAGTACGCATCAGAGGCATCACACGCTACAGATTTTAGTTTGTCTTGTATAGAAACTCACACAACTGCGTCCGTTGATCCGCATCGTACGAACTGCTCTTCGGCAATGCCTACATGCGTTGCGTATCGATGACGTCATACGGAATGCCGATGCCAAAAATCCGAGTGAAAGTCTTTATGCCGATCGTCTTTTGTCTTCTTTCAGTTTGCACTTGGCGCTTACTTCTTCTTGTTCGACAATGAATACGACATTGCCGACGACCTCCAATGGATGGCCCTGGCGTCAGTCGTTCTGTACTTCATCGCCTATTTTAGTGGTACGTTGAATTAAACTGGATATTTTATCTTGTCTATCTAGCTGAGATAATCTAAGTAAGGCCATACATTTCATATGAAGATATGAATAAACCTAATATCTATCTCTATTCATAAAATATATCTTTTAGGTGGTTCATAATCAATGAGACTAGCTTTAACAATATTCTCATCGATATGAAACAATTTTCAAATTCTGTTACTTGACTGATTTCTAAAGAGGGGTGCTTTAAAACGTGAAGATTAATACTCAATCCTTCTCTGTGTGAGAAGAGGCCATTGCTGAGCAATAGGCAATTTGTGTTAAGGGACGAATATCTAATCATTTCTCCCGCCTAGTGCGAGGCAAGAGGGAGTGTCAGACTCTTACTGGCTAAAAACCTCCCCGTTCCTACTCGAGCTGGAGCCTAGGTACTTAGGTACAGGCTGTAGATGTTAAATATTTTTTGCAGGTTTCGGCATCATCCCCAACACCTTCATCGGAGAAATGTTCACTGACAACTGCAGAGGGTTCGGTTCCACCTTCACAGTCACTGTTGGGTGGGTTTTTGGTTTCGGTATAACAGCTGCGTTTGGGTACATGTTGCCGGGCTGGGGACCCAGTGTCACATTTTGGATCTTCGCTGGAGCTAGCGTCTTCGCCTGTTTGTTCAGCGCTGTATTCGTACCTGAGACCAAAGGAAAGAGCATGTTGGAAATACAAGAGATCTTAAGTAAATAGACTGTGATACTATATTAAGTTATAATAAATTATTTAAATAGTTATTGTTTTGGTTTTATTTATTTTAATGCTTTTTAACAAATTAAACAGCTAGATGTGTAATTTCAACCCTAATAGAAAACACATGCTCACATGTTCGATAAAAAATCAAAGTGAGGAGTGAAAAAAATATCGGCACGGATTTTATCCCCGAAGGGGTAGGCAGAGGTGCACATTATGGCACGTAATGCCACTGTGCAGTGTACACCGAATTTTTACAATATATGTTATGTTATAAGTCCCATGTAATACGGGTTGAGCCTATAGCCATATACTGGGCACATTTCCAGACTCCGTGCCAAAAAAGTAGGAAGTTTATTGAGATATGTATAGGAAATCTATTTTCTATTTTGACAAAGGAAAGGACTTGATATGATAACAATAGGAATACTAGATAAATTGTATAATAACCAATGACATTGATATGTGGCATTGAAATGCCACACACTACAGGAATTTTTACCGCTGATATTTCGCTTTCCACTGTAGCAAGATATTTTCCAAGATTCATAGCAATACAGTAATTTCCTACTAGTCAAATTCAATACTTTTATCGTAATGTCAAAAACGTGACTTTTCAATGAATTTTGTAGGAGATCGTAACTTATGACGTCATGTTTTTTTGAGTCAAATAGCATACTTACTTCTCTAAATTGAACAAGAAAAATTAAATTAATAAGTATATCGTCAAATTAAAGAATGAAAGCACGATTGCTTCGGGATATTTTATTGTATTAAAATGTCAAAATAATTTATTTTTGACCTAGGAAACTACCCAAATGTCGTTCCATTGTCTCTGTCTATCCCCATGGGAGACAGGGGTGATGTTATGTAACCTACAAAGTTTAAATTTCAAGCCACAAAAGACCGACAACGCACTTGTAACGCCTCTGGTATTTCGGGTGTCTATGAGCGGCGGCGATTGCTTACCATGCGGTTAACCATGCTCTCGTTTACCGGCTTATACCATAAAAAATAATATAGAGAATGTCATATGGCATTAAGCCCGCATTTATGTACCATTTCCTATATTTAGTTTTATGTACGGTACTTAAAAAGTTTAAAATAAATAATTGAAAATAGGTTTGCGACCTGTGACTGCGCTCTGGTGTTGCGGGTGTCTATGGGCGCTTATCATCAGGAGATCCTGCTCGTTACCCCCCTATTCCTGGCTATTAAGGCTTATCTCCATAAGCCTATTTGTCATATCTGTCCCTATGTGCTGCCCCTGTATTATAGAAAAATAAACTCTATGTTTTTTTATGAAAATTTCAAAAACAACAAATCTAATTTGTGCTGAGACATGTCTAATGATCATTACCTGATTAAAATGATCAGCTATGCGTTATAATATCTGCAAAGATAAGTAATCGGTGAAACCGGTTCGTTTTTAGGAGTTGACGTCTGTGATATATCTTTTTGATATAATGCAGGTATGTGTGATGCAAGGTCCGTAATAGGATTTACAGCAGATACTGTAAATCACCCTGATATTAATATTTTTATTATTATATTGTTATTTATTATTCTATTGTATTCATAATCACATCAACAGCTTTTTTTGTTTTGTGAGGCGAAAGGGAAATATCAACAAATGAATTTTCGCCTTGAGCGAGGAGAGAGAATACAACTTCTTATATGTATAACATCAAATACAATTTATTATCTAAAGTTATTAGTAAAAACTTAATTTATTAATCTAATATTATTACTTCCCTCAATCAAAAGAGGCATCACTATCAAGAAATCGAACACTAAACAGCCACGTGCAGTAAATCAGTTTTATGTTATAAACCAATAAAGCGATCAAAATTCATTTTTTTATGATATAAGCCGGTAAACGAGCAGACGGATCAACTGATAGTAAGCCATCGCCGCACACATATGGACAGCCGAATCACTAAAAGCGTTACAAGTGCGTTGCCCGCCTTTTGGGAGTTAGGAATTTAACGGTTGTTGGGGAATCGGGGATTGAGAAGATTGGAAAGGGATAAGATGGGAAAGGGATTAATTGGGCCTCCGATAACCTCACTTACACAACGAAACACAACGCAAGCTTTGTTTTATGCCGATTTTTTGAGAGGCCGTGGTATTACTCTGGTCGATCCAGCCCATTCGTGCCGAAGCATGACTCTTCTACACTTAAAAAACTGATTGTCTATACAGATTTATAAATACACCTATATAATATCTAGTGTATATAATAGTGTATTGTCATAGTATATCGTATCTGATATCATATTATTCTAATCCTGATAAAACTAATAGGCCTTGAAGAATTCGAACGTTAAGTTCCGTATATATTTTTTTAAAAAATAAATATTTTTATTCTAATAATTTTATGATTATTTCTTAAATACATAAAACATTTCTTAAATATTACACATAAGTATGTAGACGCAAACGTAGAACAAAAAACAAGACGACTATACTCTGAAAATAGTGGACCAATTGATGTCCGCTCGTTGACAGCGTGTCGTTTACTAGTTGACCACCCGTTGTTCACTCGTTGACCACGCGCGGTACACCGGTGGCCCACCTGTCGACGAGTTAAGGCGGTGCTTGTCGGGTGCCGGGTAGCTCTAATAAGTGATGACCTTTTTTTGAGGGGGGAAAATCATCCAATTTCTTCTCCCGCCCTAGGCGAGGCGAGAGGAAGTGTCAGACTTTTACTGACTAAAAACCACCCCGTTCCTACTCGTTGTCGAGCCGGAACTCCGGTCAACCCACTAGGTAGTCTGCAGCTCCGAAGTAGTCCGCATTAAGTCATATTTTAAGTAGACACCACATACTCCATCAATTGGCTGTTGCAATAAAAAAGAATTGTGTTCTACCTACCTACTGTAGAAAATCACACACAAGAAAGAAGCGTTTCACAATTACCGCAACACATTCTCATATCAACACAACAATGACTAGCATAAACGAATCTGATTTATACTTTTGATACCACAGAACCTTAATATCTATCAATACAGATTCACGCTACGATTTACGAATATAATATACAGGGTGTCCCTGAAGTCGACGTCCAACAGGCACCAGATGATCGGCAAGGTTCCAAATGTTATCAGAAAAATATAAAAAAAATTCTAAGTCCTACAGTTTTTAAATTACAGTGACTTATGTGTTATCCACGAAAAAGTACACCCTGTGCCAGTCTTTTGACTCTTGTTGCTACAAATCTTTATTTTTTCGTCTGCAGTCTTCCTTACATTATCCTGAATAGTGCTTCAGTAATATGGAATCATAAATTCTTAGCCAACTGCTTTAGATTGGAAAACATTGTTAGTTTTAGAGGAACCAAATACACTGAAAAAAAATTTCACCTTACTTTAAGTGACTGTACTGAATAAATTATGTAACATATAAAGATAAAACATATAGTACACTTTAACGTGGTATGTGGTACACACGAAAATTAATTCTATAAAAGAAAAAAAAAATATATTTTATTTTATTTAATGTTTAAGTATAAATTATAAGTGTGTTAAAATAACTGTGATATTTTAATTTTAAAATGGGCGTCCAAGTTGGTATTGGAAGACAGTTCCTGATTGCAGGATGCTGTAAGTTTTTTTTTTAATTATAAATTTATTTATAAACGAATATATCACACACCTATTTTTCATCTAAAATTAACTTTAGATTATTGTAATACTAACTAACTATAAGATTCGGGAAGTAAATATTAAAGGCATTTGAGCAAAATAGGATTTAAATTAAATTACACGAGATGCGTTTCAAAAAACAAATCTTAAGTTATAATATTGAAATAAACCAAGTAAAATACCTCTTCCATAAGACATATTATTAAATTCTTGGATCCGTTGGACTACAAAAAAATATACCTATATAAGAGAGTAAATAATAAAAGACCAAAATTAGACAAATCGGTCCAACCATTTTCTAGTTTTAGCGAGACTTACGAACAGTAATTCATCTTTATATATACAGATAAATTAGTATACATAGCGTATATACAGTCCTCGTTTCATTTTTCAGTCGGGTAAAAATACTCATTTCCTGTTGTTTACTCGCTTTACCACAAATATTAGCGATAAAATAAAAGATTGCAAACATACTTAATTATTCTAGATAATATTATATTTCCGAAATTTCAATCGTCATCTTTCTAAAACAACTTCTATTCTTTCAAAACTTTCACACTCTCCTTCCTACTTCTTTCTTCACCTTCTTCAATCATACTTAATTTTCTTTGTTACATTTTCAGTGTACATTGGCCAGTCATTGGTTGGTTACAGCATGGGATGGACAGCGCCAGTGCTGGCTGAGCTCCAGAGTCCAGACCAGACGGTCCTGGACTCCCCATTGACTGTAGGACAAGGGTCCTGGGTGGTGTCTGTCTTATTTGTTGGTACCATTACAGGTTTGTAGTGAGATTGTTTACCTTATTCTTTAAATTAAACCTCAGGATGCCTAATGGATACTCGCTTTTCGTTAACGTATAATTATTATAGTGCTTGCTAATGTTTTAGTCTATTTATCTAAGTTTTCTGTTACTTTTTCTATTTCTATAAGTGGGAACCTGTAATTGGCTTATTGTTACTATGCTTGTTGTGGTATAAATTATTGTATTAGTTTTTAGTTGTCCTAACAATATATAAGTCAGCAGTATTTACTTATACTTGTTTTAAATAACCAAGGTACAACTCTAAATAATTAGAATTTCAAGATCAGAAGATTCTTCAACACATTGTACAATAATATATTTAAGTATACAATATAAAACTTTATTTTGCCGACAGGCAGTCATCGACAGTTTTCTGTCAGCATTTAAAGAATGAACATTCTCTAAATACATAAGCATGATCTGTTATAAACTCCATGTCTATAAAAAACAAAGTAGTATAGAAGATTTTCATTAACCATTTTGTACATACATGTAGAACAAAATGGTTAATGAAAACCTTGTAACTTTGTCTTTACATCCAATTTATTAATTGCTGACTTAACTAGAAAACATTTTGTTCATTCTCCAAAAACCTTTTTTCTCCACAAAAACGTTTTAATTTCTTCTTCAGCAAATATTTCAACTATGCCATTTTCTAATTACAGGTCCCTATGTGTCTGGGTACCTATGTAACGTGATAGGCAGAAAGCCTTGCCTATACATAGGTGGTGTGTTCATAACGCTGGGTTTCATGATCCTAGCGCTAGCCAACCAGCTAGCCATGTTATATGCTGGGCGAATTATCATGGGTTTCGGCAACGGAATGCTATTCGTCACTAATCTCGTCTATCTTGGAGAGTTAGCGTAAGTAGCAGCTTGCTTAGTTTTTGTAACATTTATAAACTTTTTTGGTCATGTAGTGCCGGAGCTCCGATAAACCCGCTAGATAGCCGCAGCTCCAATTCAGGCATCAGCCCTTCTGGGCCCTATCTGTGGTGGTCTGATGGCTCTTTGAAGTGCGCGCGGATCGCAACGCGTCGTATACAGGTCTGGTTCTGGTCGGGCGGCGAGCGTGGATGCTTTTGCAAGCTTTACCCATTACACAGGAGAAAAACTCTAGTGTGGGTCAATGTTTTTATCAAAAGAAGGGAAAGGACAGCTGGACTAAGTACATCTTTTACATGAGTTGGTTTACCATAATCTTGCTTTGCAAAGCGCAGTGCTGCTATTATTTTAGTCTCTGTCAAATATATAGTTTCTTAATCTGCTCTGCAACTCCCGATGGAAGAGAAAGGTTGATGATATGTATCGTAATCTGCCGACACCACATAGCTTAGGGTCTTCACTTGTACCTTTAACTCAAACACTATTATAAAACTTCTCTCTTCTTTTTCCAGATCAACAAATGTGCGAGGAACATTGCTAACATTGACTGGATTCTCCAGTACAATGGGAACTCTAATAGCATACGTTGTGGGCCCGTACGTGTCGTACGCTGCCCTTGGTTGGCTAGCCGTGGCTATAGGCAGTGTTTTCCTCGTCACTTTATTCTTCTTCGTGCCTGAAACCGCTGTCTATTTCGTTATGGCCGGTAAGATTTTTTAAATTTTTCTTAGATACAGAATAGGGACTTCGTTCAACTATGTGAAGATTATGGAAAACTATCCTATGTAGAGGAGATTCATAATCCAACAGTGGACTGATTATGATGATAATTACTTTTGAAAATGCTGATAAATATTAAATTTAATCAACAAAAACCTATTAATTTTCTTCTCTTCTAATGATATCTTCTGATTTATTTCGATGCGAGATCCAAGACAGTCCCTGGGACGCTCCGGACTTCAGTGTTCCGGTGTTTTCATGGTTGTATCTACTGTAGATCCTGGCTTATAGGAGTTGCAGTGGTACGGGAGGAAGTGGCTGACATGTCCCATTAAAAAAAAATAACTAAACCCATTTTAATTTCCAGGTAAAAAAGACGAAGCGATGGAACTCCTCACATCACTGGGCAGAAAGGATGACATAGATGATGTAGTGGCTAAAGCAAATGAGAAACCAATGTCAAACAAAGATCAGATGGCTGAGATGTTCACTATAAAGTCTAATAGAAAAGCAACATTTATTATTATCGTTCTAAACATTTTCCAACAAGCGAGCGGTATTATTGCTGTGATTTCTTTCGCTACAACCATTTTCGAGTTGACTGGGTCATCTATGGAGCCCCATATATCTACCATAATTGTGGGAGTAACACAAGTAGCTGCAGGCAGTATTGCTCCTCTGTTTGTAGATAAGACTGGACGAAAAATTCTCTTGTTGATCTCTACTGCAGCTTGTTCTCTAAGTTTGGTAAGTTCTTCATCATTAATATCTTTGTTTTTTACAAGATCTTTACTGTTTTCAATTTTATTTTGTCGTTCTTGTAATTTTTTTTTACAAACTGAAATCCTACATCGTCACTCACTGCGCACCTACTTAATTGACAATACTCCTTTGAACACAACGTCAGATCACCTGAAGTCATCAAACTTAAGTCATGTTCAGAAAGTAGAACTTATTTTTCTTTTATATCTACAGATTAATCTATAGTATTTCCTACACTAACTGTATACATAAATCTTTCTTTTTGACTTTACACAGTCCATCTTTATATTCCTGACCATATGGTTAATCTATTGATTTTTTTCCAGATTGCTCTTGGTGTTTACTTCTACCTATACGACAATGGTTACGAAATCGCTGATGACCTGCAGTGGATGGCGCTGGTATCTCTCGTGCTGTACTTCATCGCTTACTTCAGTGGTACGTAGATTTATAGTGAATTACAGTATTTAATAGAACAAAGCCTGAGCAGATCAAATATGGATAAAGATTAAGTTAAAAATAACTTCCGTAAGTAGTGGTTCTATTCATAGCAGTGCTTCCTTATATCTAATTTGATTCATGAGAGTTTAAGTCTAGGTTAGGTTAGGTAGGCTAGGTATATTTATCGCTACCTTGAGTTCGAAATTCTCTTACGATTTCAACTTCTTTTACTAGTCCATCCACCAAAGTGTTTAAATGTGTGAGAACCAAGCTTCGGCACGAGCGGACTAGCTCGACTGTAGTCAGAAAACCGACATGAAACAACGCTTGCGTTGTGTTTTGTTTGGTTACCAGAGGCCCAATTACCTTCCCAATCTTCCCAATCCCTGATTTCCCAACAACCCTCAAATTCCTAACTCCCAAAAGGCTGGCAACGCACTTGTAACGCCTTTGGTGTGTCAGGTATTTATGGGCGGCGGCGATTGCTTACCATTAGGTGATCCGTCTGCTCGTTTCTATACCATAAAAATTCTTCATCTTTCCAGGTTTTGGCATCATCCCCAACACCTTCATCGGAGAAATGTTCACTGACAACTGCAGAGGGTTCGGTTCCACCTTCACGGTCACTGTTGGATGGCTTTTCGGCTTTGGAGTGTCAACTGCCTTCGGATACATTTTGCCTGCTTGGGGACCAGCAGTCATCTTCTGGATCTTCGCTGGCTCTTGTGCCTTAGCCTTCTTCTTCAGCGCAATATTCGTACCTGAGACCAAAGGAAAGAGCTTGTTAGAAATTCAAGAGCTCCTTAGTAAATAAGCAAACTGTGATATTTAATTTTAGTTTTATATTTTTAGTAAGTATTTATTTGTTTGTCTGTTTTTATGTTTGAAATAATGAATGTTATCGTTTTGAAAACGGGTTATTGTACGATTGATTTGTTGTAATAATTTTAGTTCGATTCTATGTACATATGATATGCGTAACTGTAATATTCAGCCTGATAGTTACCGATCGACCTATTTCTAACGTCGATATAGATTTTTAAGATATTGATAAGGTCGTTGATATGATAATGTATAGACGTGATATTGTATGGATCATTTTTATCTCTAAAGATGTATATATTAGTTCATTTAGTGGTTACTAAGCATCATTGGATGCTATGGACAAAAGTGAATGTGGATTTATGAAATAAATATTTTTACCTTTTTTTCACTGTATTCATTCTTTTATTTAAATACCTAGTGAAATTTAAATTATCGTCTTTCCGTGGCTGAAAAATTTGCCCTGAAAAGAATACACCTACTAAATGTTACATATATCATGTACATGTAAAGAAAAGAAATATGGTTCTATGACAAATGAGAAGACTGACCCACTCACTCCAGAATAGCCCGGTAATATACTTCTCTAAAGTCGTGAGTGTCCACAGTCAGCGCCGATTACTTACAATCAGGTGATCCGTTTGCTCATTTACCGAACTCCATATTCCATAAAGGCCTTTGTTCAGCAGTGGACGTCTCTCGGCTGATGATGATGATGATGATGATATTCCATAAAAAAGTAATATTTGGAGTTCCAGAGGGCTTAGCATGAGTTTAACAAATCGAAACAATACCGCGTTTGGGGCTCTGATTGGCCTGCTCCAACGAACCAACCAATTAGAACGCCGAGTACGGTCTTGTATAGCCTCAAAATTATCTTTATCTCAAGATAATAGCTACTGTTACTTATATACATTACCGTATTTTATATCATGTCGTGTGTTACTCAATAAAAATCTTAATATTGCACAATATAATGCAACATTATAATAATCCAATGAGGAAAATTATGACAATTGTAGATATTTTTATATTCAGTATATAAATCACTAGCTACTTCCGCGCGGTTTCACCCGCTCTGCTCGATTCCTATTGGTAATAGCGTGATGTTTTATAGCATATAGCCTTCCTCGATAAATGCACTACCCAACACAAAAAGAATTATTCAAATCGGACCAGTAGTTCCGGAGATTAGCGCGTTCAAACAAACAAACAAACAAACTCTTCAGCTTTATAATATTAGTATAGAAGTATAGATTTTCAGTACCTATATAAATCGTTTAGATTATGTAAATAGATATTTAGCCGGTAATAACTAGTATTTTTGCTGAAGCATTGTCATGTAATCGTGATTATAAAAAACATGTGGTTGATTATATATAATATATATAAAAAATATATACACATAATATCATTTATATTCACATATAAAAATACACAATCGTTTTTAAACGTTTTTCTACATAAAAGGGCCAAGTTTTGGTACGAATGTACGTGCTAGCTTGATTGCCTGTTTGTTTGTTTGTTTGAACGCGTTAATGTCTGGAGCTACTGGTACGATTTCAATAAATATTTTTGTGTTGGATAGTCCATTTATCGATTTATAGGTTAAAAACATCGCGCTACAATCAATAGGAATTGAGTAGAGTGGGTAAAATCTGCGAGGTAAAAGAACTAACTAGTATCTACCGACAAATGATATAACTTAATATAAAGTAGTAACCGAAAAATATAGCTTTATCGCTCTGAGATAACAATCATTATCGAATTATCTACCTATTGTTATCACAAACACCATTAATATTTAAATGTTTTAATCTTGAGGTTAGGTGGATTTCAAATTATCTTTTCTTTCTACGTTCTATTTTAGTATTGGGGAAGGTCAGTCAAGTCAAAAGCTAATACGTCATACCATAACAGACCAAGTAAATAACATCTATTCGTTCTTTTTTTTTTAAGGGGCAAGTTATTCAATGCCTATGTCATCATAATTACGGATGAGACGAGAGGGAGTGTCAGACTCTTACTGACTAAATACCACCCCGTTCCTATTTCTGTTTTTCGAGCCATCTGTGATGGTCTGATGGCTCTATGAGGCGAGCGCGGAACCTGACGCGCCTTACACACGGGTCCGTTTCTGGTCGGGCAGCGAGCTAATATCTATTCTTTAAATTCCTCAAGTTATACATGATATAAATTATATGAACCGCTGTCTCCTTCCCCCTTCCCCAGCCTTTAAAAATACGTGAGAATATTCAAATCAACACTGGCTTAAAAAGCAATGATGAGTTTAGCAGTTGTAAACGGAGTGAAGTAGCTATGTTACGTTAATGTTCAGAGTTATCACTTAAATCATATATTTCGGATAGATAGCACTTCTAGAGATAAAAGACTTCGGTGGTGCCATCTCGAGTTTTTTACGTACACTATTTTATTAAAATGTGATAGTTGCGTGTTGCCATTCTTCTTAATTTATTTCTCCATGCCTTGATTTTCTCTTTTATTTAGAAATTTCTTACATTTCATTGTTCATGGTATAAGCCGGTAAACAATTAGATGGATCACCTGATGGTAAACAATCGCCGCCGCCCATGGACAGCCGAATTACAGAATTTAAGGGTGGTTAGGAAATCGGGATTAGGAAGATTGGGAATCCGGTAATCGGGACGGGCAAAATACAACGCAGGCATTGTTTCATGGGGTGCGGCGCCAGAAGACCTCCCCGTGGTGCACCCTGGGTACGGGTGATAGTCTCCCTAACGGGGGTGATAGGGTTGGAGTGGCTATTGCCCGTAGCTAACTTCTGGACGGGGCGGGCGAACCCAGGATGGGTTCTGGAGGCGGCGGGCTTTGTGTTGGCACGAGGCCTGTGCTTCCGTGGGGTCGTTTTTCTGCCCGTCTCTCTGAAATTAGCAGAGAACGTGGCGGAGAAACAAGGGCGGTGCTCGTTGTGCACTCACCCTGCCAGCGAGTAGCATCGAGACACAAGTAGTGCCTCGACTGCAGCCGTCGAAGTCGTAATCCGGGAAGAGTTCATGGTTGCATGACTTGGAACGGGACGACGGTCTTGGCTTGGTCGCCCGGACCGCGAGGAAGATAACCTCTATAAAAAATTCCTCCAATACCAAGTTTTGGTGCGCGGCGAGGGTATGCATGGCTGAGGAGTAGAGTCAGTCGCGAGCGCACCCCCAGCTAGGGGACCGGTGGACCCTCTAGTTGAGTACTAAATGTACACTTACCCAGGTACAGGGGGCACTGCCTGGGCGGACCGTTTATTTCCCCCATACTCGTGGGACTTATATGGAGAAGTCAAAACATTAAACATTTTTAAAACCACCAATTAATGAGGAGGAGAGGGCAAGTGAGCTCAGCTCGCTTGCTGTTGCTGGAGAGAGCCGGAGTGGCTCTGTTTTCCGTGGGCCCAAACGGGCCCCAAGTCGGAGGGGTCGGGCTCTGAGTCCGATACCTCATCCGCATCTGGCGCTTGCTCACTGCGCAGCGTGAGCTCGCAGCGCCCGAAAAGGGGGACGTTTAAACGTCCCAGATTGGAGGAGGGTCGGGGGCCGTCCTCCAACGAGCAGGAGGCCCCAGCCCCTAAGATCCCTACGGCTTCGCGGGGTAGGGGTAAAAGAAAAGGCAGTGAGAGGCTGGTACCCACTGCTCAGGCCGAACCAACTGAAGCCGACTCCTCTGAAATGGAGGTGTCTGGTGGCGAGGGCTCAGTAGGCCAGAATGATGGCGAGGTCAGCCTTCGCAAGACGGTTATGGAGGCACTCCGTATGGTGGCTGGACAGAAGTCCCAGAACGCCCGAAACGGAGTGCTGCGACACGCGAAGGCGACTATTATGAAGGCCGCTCGGCAAAACGGGGCGCCTTTAGCAGCAGGGCGGCAGATGACCGCTTTGCAAAAAGAGCTGGGGGAGATGCGGCGGGAGATGGCCCGGTTGACAGCCTCCAATACGGCTATGGAGGCCGAGCTTCGGTCGGCTAAGGCCGAGCTCGCCGCTGTTCGCGGAGGTCGAAGCCAGCCCTCACAGTCAGCGGAGGCTGACATGATCGGCCTGGTGCGGCGGGAAATGGCTGCGTTCCAGCAACGTTTTGACGTGCTGGAGAGCAGGATTCTCCGCCCCCCACTTGCAGCGAGTCAAGCAGCCCCAAGAAGTTTTGCAGCTGCAGCGGCGACCAATTCTGGTCAGTCAAGCCGCTCTGCTCAAGGCCAACCGCCGGCGAGAGAGCTGGTAGCCTCGCCAGCCCAGGCTCCAACTGCACCGGCTGCCAAGGCGCCGAAAGGTCGTAGGCGCAGGGGCACAGTGAGTCAGCCAGCTGTTGCCCCAACCGGAGTAGAGCCTACCCCGGTCTCGGATTTTCTTGTTGATGGCGGCGAATGGCAGGTGGTTGGAGAGGCTAAGAAGGCCGCCAAAGAGGGGCGAAAGCGCCGGAAAAAGGAACAGCGGCAGCGGCGGCAGCAGCGGCGCAAGGAGAAGCGCGCTGCGGCAATGCTTGTCGCCCCTAAAACCGCGGCGGTAGTAATAACTCTACAGCCCGACGCGGTTAAAAGGGGCGTCACGTACGGCGACGTCCTCGCCAAACTGAAGGCGGCGGTAAATCCTGCGGAGTACGGGGCCCCAGACGGGTTTTCTATGAAAGTCACGGCGACTGGAGCCCGCCTACTGGAGGTCCCCGGCGCGGCCAGCGGTCCATCCGCTGACGCTCTGGCCGAAAGGCTCAGGGCGTGTCTCGGGACGGACGAGGCTCGCGTGTCCAGGCCCACCAAGTGCCTAGACTTACGCATATTGGGCCTGGACGACTCCGTGACGGCGGAGGAGATAGTGGCTGCTGTAGCCAGGACGGGAGGGTGCCCTGCAGACCAGGTGAAGGCAGGCACCATCCGTGCAGACAATTCGGGGTTGCGAACGGTTGTTGTGAGCTGCCCCGTCTTAGCAGCCAAGAAAATAAAGGAGGGTCGAAGGCTCCTGGTGGGCTGGGTCTCGGCGCAGGTCAAACTGCTCGAGCCTCGGCCTATGAGGTGTTACCGCTGCCACGTGGGTCACCACGTGAGCGTTAAGTGCACCTCAGAGGTGGACCGCAGTGACTGCTGCTTCCGCTGCGGTCAGCCCGGTCACAGGGCCGGCTCGTGCTCCGCCCCGCTACACTGTCAAGCATGCGCGACAGTTGGTAAGCCGGCCAATCACCGGGCCGGGAGCAGAATCTGCTCCCCTCCTGCCAAAACCAGGGGCAAGGCTAGGCCCTCCGCCACCCCCGTCGTTCCCGTCGCCGCCACTGCAGTAGCAACCGCTTCCCCTACTGCTGCTGTCGCCGCGGCCGCTGCCGGCTGTAATGCCGCCGAGGAGGTCGTGATGGATTGTCAATAGTGACTTCATTACGCCTCCTCCAGGCGAACATCAACCACTGCGCTGCCGCTCAGGACCTACTACTCCAGAGCATGGCGCAGTGGTCGATTAATATCGCCGTGGTCTCCGAGCCCTATTTCATCCCGCCCAGGGATCACTGGGTGGCGGACTTGGATGGCTCGGTGACCATCATCTCGTCGGCCGCCGCCGGTACCCCGACTCTTGAGGGTGCTCAAAGAGGCCGGGGTTGTGTCGCAGCACGGTTCGGAGAGATCGCTCCCAGCAAACATTTTTGTCATATAATCAAACATTTATATGACTTTGAGTCGTATTAAAGTTATTTTACAGTAGTTTTTATAACTCTTCGTCGTGTACTGGTGCCTTATCTGACCGAATAGTCATATACATTTTTGGTCGTATTATAATGTCATATAGACGTTATTACAACTTTTTTATACAATCGTCGTATAATAGTGTCTACGACGACATCTTTATAACTTACATACACAACTGTTTCGTCGTGTAAACGTTTTCGTAGTATAAACGTCGTAATACTGTCAATTTTGTCATATAATTACCTTTTACACGACTGCTATACGAACAATTGTTGTTTAAACGTAGTATTAGTAACCATTACATATAAGTCGAATATTAGTCTTAAGAACGACCTCTATACGTCCTAAAGTATCACAAACATGATAATACGACTGCTATATAATTAATAGTCATGTTAAAGGTTTATAATAACCTTGTATACCACTTCCACCATTTTTAAATCAAATTTATGATATTTATTTACAATGAACTCGCAGCTTATTGGTCGGGAAGTTATATAGTTGTCATATAACGCAGTCACATAGTAAATTATTCATAAAAATATGTGATAACATTAAAATTTAGAAGGCGCATTAAAAATTTGTTAAAAATTAACCTCACATTAATCAGTAAACTTGATTGCCCAATGGTTTACAACTGATGGAATGGTTTTATCACCTCAAATAACAAGAAAAAAAAAACAAAATAAACACAGCTGTCAAAAGCACTACTCCATTAAAATAATATTTTATAATATTCGTTCTTAATATAATCTTTAAACGTCCATTACATACCTATTTCATCATATAAAAATCATATTTGTGACATTAAGTCGAATACACGCCGCAACAGCTACCATTACACGACATGTAGTCAAATCGCCGACGCGTATATGACTACTATGCGACTAATAGGTGTTTTATATGACTGTTATACGAAACTCTTAGCGCCTTAAGTTATATAAAGTGGGCCCAAATGCCGTCGAGTAAACGTCCTTATGACGTTTATACGATTATACTAAATAACATTAAGTTGTTACCAAAACGTCTACTCGACGTCTTAAATGTTTGTTGGGCTGTGGTGGGCGTGTATTTCTCTCCGAACCGAACTCTCGCCGAGTTCCACAACTCCCTGAGGGAGTTGGTTGACGTCGTCGTCGGGTTCCGTTCCCTCCCCGTGCTTGTCCTCGGGGACTTCAATGCCAAGAATCTGGCTTGGGGTTCCCGGATCACTGACACGCGGGGTAGGATGGTGGAAGACTGGGCTCTGGAAACGGGCCTAGTCGTCCTGAACCGGGGTTCTGTTCCCACGTGTGTGCGGATGCAGGGTGAATCGGTGGTGGACATCTCGTTCGCCAGCCCCGCTCTGTCACCGCGTGTCGTCGACTGGTGTGTCATGGAGGAGGTGGAGACATATTCCGATCACCGGTACATCCGGTTTGATGTCTCCGCCGAGTCCGCGGACCCACCGGTCAGACAGGCCCCATGTGGCCCGCGTTGGGCGCTGAGGCAACTGGACCGGGAGCTATTCCTGGAAGCCGCCATCGTGCAGGCCTGGGTGATACCACCGGACAGGCCTGCCGACATTAACGAGGAGGCACGGTGGCTCCAGGACGCCATGTACAGGATTTGTGACGTGGCGATGCCCCGGGTCCGTCCAGGACAGCGGAAGCGCCAGATGTACTGGTGGTCGCAAGAGCTAGCTGCTCTGCGCAGTGCGTGCGTTGCTGCGCGACGCCAGTACACAAGGCACCGCAGGCTTCGTATCCGTCCTCCAGACGCGGAAGCTAGAGAGGCGGAGTTATATGAGGGGTACAAGGCGGCGAAAGACGCCCTAAAAACGGAAATCCGGCGGGTCAAAAACCAGGCCCGCCAGGAGATGCTGGAGACTCTGGACAGAGACCCGTGGGGACGCCCTTACCTAATGGTGCGTGACAAGCTCCGCACACAGGCTCCCCCGCTGACACAGAGTCTCCGGCCAGAGGTTGTAGAGGAGGTGGTCACCACCTTGTTCCCCCAATCACAGAGGGGCTACATCCCTCCGTGCATGACTCCGCCCCCTGCGGTGCCCGATGCGGGCCACAGCGACGACGACGACGACACAGCACCAGAAGTGACCGAGGCAGAGCTGAGAGTGGCGGTGCGCCGGATGGGCGCCAAGAACACCGCCCCGGGACCCGACGGATTGCCTGGCAAGGCGTGGGTCCTGGCTTCGGAGACTCTCAGGCCTCGACTAATTGGTCTTTTCAGCGCATGTTTGGAGAGAGGCCAGTTCCCGCTATCATGGAAAGCGGGTAAACTGGTCCTCGTGAAGAAGCCAGGGCGCCCTGCGGACTCTCCGTCCGCGTACCGGCCCATCGTGCTACTCGACGAGGTGGGAAAACTATTTGAAAGAATAATTTCAAACCGCCTCGTCGCGCACCTGACGGGAACAGGGCCGGACCTCGCGGACGGCCAGTTCGGCTTCCGTAGAGGGCGCTCCACGGTGGACGCCATCATGCGCGTGAGGGACCTTACGACGGGGTCTGCAGTGTCCAGGGGTAGAGTCGTCGTGGCGGTGTCTTTGGACATCGCCAACGCCTTTAACTCTCTGCCCTGGAGCTGCATTTTGGAGGCACTACGATATCATCGGGTGCCTACCTATCTCCGTCGTATAGTCGAGGCTTATCTGACGGACAGATCCGTCATCTACCCCGGTCACCGAGGTGAGTGGAACCGGCGAGAGATGTCGCGCGGTGTTCCACAGGGATCGGTCCTGGGACCGCTCCTGTGGAACATAGGCTACGACTGGGTGCTGCGCACCGACCTCCCGAGCGGCGTCAGCGTGGTTTGCTACGCTGACGATACGCTGGTACTAGCACACGGGAGGTCGCACCAGGCGGCGGCCGACCTGATGATGAGAGCGGTTGCGATAGTCGTTGAAAGGATCCGGCAGCTGGGACTCGAGGTGGCGCTTCATAAGTCCGAGGCCATGTGCTTTTATGGCCGCGGGAATGCGCCACCTCCGGGTGGGTTCCAGATCATGGCAGGAGGGGTTTCCATCGGCGTCGAGGTGACGATGAAGTACCTGGGACTCGTCCTCGACAGTCGGTGGAAATTCGAGGAACATTTCCGACGTTTGGCTCCCAAGTTGGAACGGACGGGGGCTGCCCTAAAGCGGCTCCTACCCAACCTTGGGGGACCAAATGCCTCCTGCCGGAGGTTGTACGCGGGGATTGTGCGGTCCATGGCCCTCTATGGGGCCCCGGTGTGGGCGCCAAATCTACGGCGACGACCAGCTCGTGCGCTGGTTTCATCCCAGAGGGTCATGGCCATTCGGATGATCCGTGGATACCGCACGATCTCCGGGGAGGCGGCTAACCTCCTTGCGGGATCACCGCCGTGGGATCTGGAGGCGAAAGTGCTCGCGCACGTATATAGCTTACGTGCGGAGGCGCATCGCCGGGGCGAAAGTCCACTGCCGCGCCAGATTAGTGCGTGGCGGGATGAGCTCCGGCGCGATCTCATGGCGGAATGGAAGCAACGACTATCGCAACCGAGGGCTGGGCTCGCTGTTATAGCAGCGGTAAGTCCCCTCTTTGAGGAGTGGCTAGAGAGGCGTCACGGCGTCCTCACCTACCGCCTGACGCAGGTGCTTACCGGACACGGAAGTTTCGGTAGGTTCCTGTTTCGGATTCGGCGGGAGGAAACGCCCGGGTGTCGTCATTGTGTGGATCACCCGGAGGACACGGTGGAGCATACAGTAGCGGTGTGCCCTGCATGGGCTGAGCACCGCCGTGTCCTTAGGGATGTGATCGGCGACGGTGACCTCTCGCGTCCGGCTTTGGTTCAGGCCATGATGCGGAGCGAGAGGGAATGGGACGCCGTCTCCTCCTTCTGCGAAGCAGTCATGCTAGCTAAGGAGGAGGCGGAGCGCGTGAGGGAACGATCCTCCTCACGCCCCAGCCGCCGCAGAAGACACTCCGGGCGTCGGGGATCGCGTGACGATCTCCGGCCACCGTAAGTGCGGGTCTGCGGACGGCGAGCAAGGGTAGCTCGCCGCCCGACCAGAACCAGACCCGTGCGTACGGCGCGTCGCGTTCCGCGCGCGCCTCAAAGAGCCAGACCACCACAGATGGGGCCCAGTAGGGCTGATGCCTGATCCGGAGCTGCGGACAACGTAAAAGGTTACCGGGGCTCCGGCTCAAAGCAGGAGAAGGAACGGGGTGGTTTTTAGTCAGTAAGAGTCTGACACTCCCTCCCGCCTCGCCCAAGGCGGGAGAAGTCATTGGATGATTTTCCCCCTCAAAAAAAAAAAAAAAAAAAAAAAAAAAAAAGGCATTGTTTCATATCGGATTTTTGAAACCGTAGTATTACTATAGTCGAGCATCAATGGCTCTCCCACACTTAAAATAAAAAAAGTATTCCTTTATAAAAGGCCAGCAACACACCTGTGATCTCTAGTGTTGCAGGTGTCCATGGGCGGCGCTGATCGCTTAGCATTTGGTGATCCATGCGAGCCCCTATTCCATAAAAAAACATGTTTCGTTATTTCGGTTCCATTTGGTTCAACACTGGTAATTTATAAAAGGGGTTTTAATATTTATGGGGCGTCGTCCCAACATGGTCTGGGCACTGTGATGTGTATGGAAGTCATACACACTGGCACAAATATTTACACATCATAGCCGGTCATCCAATTGATCACGCAGAAATACAGTGCACAAGATTAAGATTAGTCTGCTACAGTAGACAATACGACCTTGTTTGTTTTTCATTTTTCACCATTCATCAGTTCACAACGGAGAATGACTCCGCAATTTGTACATATAGTGAAGATTTATAGTATTAGGTATACAGGGTGTTTGATGCATGGACCGACACAATTTTTTTAGGGATTTGAATGGTCATTAGCTACCTTTTACCCATTGAAATAACTGATTCCATTGTTGTGTGTTGTTCCCGTAAAAATATGGTTACGGTACATTAGTATTTTTACAACATAGTGATTAATTCCTATGACATATACATACTGTTAGAAAGGGTTTATTAACTCGAAAATCTTTTAAAATGAAATTAAATGGCTTTTACTTTATTTTACAAATTATTAAGTCTTTAACCCTTTTCCAGATACTAAGTAAATTAAAACAAGAGGTAGATGAGCTGACGGAAAGTAAAGTGTAGCGAGTGGTGGACAGTGGACAAGGCTAGAGTTTACCTGATACAGCGAGAGATGGCGTTGGTGAGATTCTTGCATTTTTGAAGGGTAAGAAGCTGTATTTTTCATTTTAATGAAAAAATCATATGTAACCAATCATTCAAGACATTTAGTACGTTAACTTTATGGGTAAAAGGTAGCTAATGAACTCACAAATCCCTGATAAAATTTAGTAGTTCCATGCGCCAAACAGCCTGTATATTACATATACAAAATACATAAAGAAAATAGATAAGATGATACTACACATGAACACAAAATACGCTGTTATTGTTCCAGTACAATGATTTCCATCTCATATATCAGACGTGATGTAGATAAATAGATATATAGTTTAAGTATATAGTGTAAATATTTGTGTATATAACAATGGGTGCCGTAGTAAATAATACAAGTATGCGGATGCAGTATGTGATAGCAGCGTGCTGTAAGTTTGTTTTGGTATTTGGTTTTCTGACATGAATAAGGCGGCTTTTTCACCAGAGATGTTCTTTGTAGCTATGCTACGATCCGGATCTGTGGACTACCTAACGGGTTTACCGGGGTTCCGGTTCGAAAAGCAGGAGTAGGAACGGGGTGGTTTTTAGCCAGTAAGAGTCTGACACTCCCTCTCGCCTCGCCTACGGAGGGATAAGTCATGATTTTCCCCCCTTAAAAAAAAGAAAATATGGCTAAACTGTGAAACTATGCGACCATTTTCACTAATACTAAGCTATGTAGCTGTGCGAGGAAGATGTAATAGCTAATCTGCGACACTATGTGACCGTTTCCACTGATTCTAAACTATGCAACTATGCTACGAAGATATGTTTATTAACTTAAGTAATAAAAGAAGTATACTTCTTTACATACAGAGCGTAACTAATGGGACAGTCGGTAGAGGGCACCGTAATCTCTTAAATTTTTTTTTTTTTAAGGGACTTGCCGGTTATCGAGCAGACGTATTACCTGATGGTAAGCAATCGCTTTTTGGGAGTTAGGAATTTAAGGGTTGTTGTTCGGGAATCGGGATGGGGAAGATTGGGAAGGGGGAATTGGGCCTCCGGAAACCTCACTCACACAACGAAACACAACGCAAGCGTTGTTTCACGTCGGTTTTCTGTGAGGCCGTGGTATTACTTCGGTCGAGCCGGCCCATTCGTGCCGAAGCATGGCTCTCCCACTTAAATCTACAATAAATTATATTTTCCTTTCCAGTATACATAGGACAGTTTGGTATAGGGTACAACCTGGGCTGGACAGCACCAGTGCTGGCCAAGCTCAAGGATCCGGAGCAGACGCCGCTGAATGACGTCATCAGTGATGGAATGTCTTCCTGGATTGTGTCTTTCATTTATTTTGGTACTATTTCAGGTTAGTAAGACTCGTATATTATATTGCCAGAAGTAATATTTTAGTATGAGTTTATGCAAAGTAACACCTGATTTTGTCCTTTATGAATAAGACTACCATTTCAATAACTACTTAGTTGCTTAAAGTAGACCCATAAAAGGCTGCAGTATTAAAATACCATCACAAGTTTGTCACCTCATGACGATCATCAAAATACGACTTTTTTATATCGCGAAATTATCATCAAATTCCCACGTTGTGGGGACGACAGGAGAGTGTGCCCGACTCTTAACGGCTAAAACAACCGCCGCGGTGTTACTACGGCGGTAGGGGAATCAAAAGATCACTTCAGACAACTTGACTAAAGAAATAGAGACCATTTATCATTAACATGACCAAGCACATACGAGTAACAATTGAATGAAAATGCTAAAAATAACGTAGGTTTATCTAGACCATACAACTGATACGTGACGATTATCTAACAATTTTTTTTATATTACAGGTCCATACATCTCAGGGTATCTTTGTAACGTGATAGGCAGGAAGCCTTGCCTCTTCTTAGGCGGGTGTGCCCATTTCACAGCCTCCCTGACTTTGGCTATGTCCAAAAATGTGGCTGTAATTCTCACAGGACGTGTACTAAGTGGTCTGGGCAATGGAATCATTTACGTCACTAATTTGATGTACCTTGGCGAAATGGCGTAAGTATCTAGTTAAGCTATACTCTTTTTGTATGTTATAAGCCGGTAAACAAGCTGATGGATCACCTGATGGTAAGTCATTGCAGCGGTAAGTCCTCTTCGAAGAGTGACTAGAGAAGCGCCATGGCGTCCTCACCTACCGCCTGACGCAGGTGCTTACCGGACATGGGAGTTTCGGTAGGTTCCTGTTTCTAATTGGGCGGGAGGAAACACCCGGGTGTCATCACTGCGAAGACCGCCCAGAGGACACGGTGGAACACACGGTTGCGGTCTGCCCTGCGTGGGCTGAACACCGCCGTGCACTCAGGGAAGTGATCGGCGACGGCGACCTCTCGCGTCCGGCTTTGGTTCAGACCATGGTGCGGAGCGAGGGGGACTGGGATGCCGTCTCCTCCTTCTGCGAAGCAGTTATGCTAGCTAAGGAGGAGGCGGGACGCGTGAGGGAACGAACTTCCTCACGCCCTAGCCGACGCGAAAGACACTCCGGGCGTCGGGGATCGCGTGACGATCTCCAGCCACCGTAAGTGCGGGTCTGCGGACGGCGAGCAAGGGTAGCTCGCCGCCCGACCAGAACCAGACCCGTGCGTGCGGCGCGTTGCGTTCCGCGCGCGCCTCAAAGAGCCATCAGACCACCACAGATGGGGCCCAGTAGGGCTGATGCTTAATCCGGAGCTGCGGACTACCTAGCGGGTTTACCGGGGCTCCGGCTCGAAATGCAGGAGAAGGAACGGGGTGGTTTTTAGTCAGTAAGAGTCTGACACTCCCTCTCGCCTCGCCTAAGGCGAGAAAAGTCATTGGATGATTTTCCCCCTAAAAAAAAAAAAAAAAAAAGAAAACCTGATAGTAAACCTCTCATAGAGACATGAAACACCAGAGGCGTTACAAGAGCGTTGCTGGACTTTTGGGGTTAGGAAAATTTAAGGGTTGTTGGGGAATCGGGGTTTGGAAAGGGGAGTAATTGGGCCTCCGGTAACCTAACTCACACAACGACCGTCGTTACGTCGGTTTTCTGTGAGGCTAAGGTATTACTCCTGTAGAGCCAGCCATTCATGCCAAAGCGTAGCTCTCCCATACTTTACTGACTTCACTCAACTTTAAACTGATTAAGGTGTACCTGTTATTCTCCCTACCTAAGGGACTACACATTTAACATAGACCAGATAGTTGCACTCTCTACAGTATTAATAAACCAGAACCTTTAAACTTTTTAGCTTAGAGATTATAGCAAACATTCTAATTAAAAACCCTATAGTCCATCAGTAGACTGTATAGGTACAGTATAGGCTGTTGACTGATCTCACTTACAATTTATTTTTTTATTTCCAGATCCACGAAAATCCGCGGCACATTACTCACCCTGACAGGATTATCCAGCACATTTGGTACTCTAGTTGTATACTCTGTGGGACCATTTGTGTCCTACGCTACGATATCCTGGCTGTCCATGACTATCTCAGGAGTATACCTCGTTGCTTTGTTCTTCATTGTTCCTGAAACTGCCACGTACCATGTTATTGCTGGTAAGTTGGTTTTTCTACCACCAAAGAGTATAATAAGTATAGGGGAATCTAACATTTGTGGCGACACATGACAAGTGACAGATGACAGAAGTCGCACACAGACTATCGACGAGCAAATTAACGGATGACGTCATAAAAATCCTACATCGCACATGTGAAGTTTACATCCGAATAAACATGGATAGAAAATCCCAACAAACGACAGTGGGGTAGAAAGCCCGCCAGGCATGATCACCTCGCCTGGTCGGAGGATGCTTCTTTTCTTAACACTACTACTTTCAGCTTCAAATGTATTAAGCCTATTGTCAAAAATGGACACAACCTTATCTACATGTCTAGATAAATCTATTTAAAGAAACTGTTGATTATTCTAATCATATGGTATCGAGCCCAAAATATCTAGTTTCCGACCAATAAGTTCGATAGCCCATGACAAAAAAAATACACAATACACACCCTACACTCAGAATCATACTCACGAAAACTAGTACCCAAGTACCTTTTTTTATGACAGTGGGAAAACTTTCAAAAGGCACCTAGCTATTTGAGGAGTGTGGGATTTTTACCTTACTTAAATCACCCTGGTGGCCACCTCCTCCAGAATCCTCTAACTAGACCTGCTCCGGAGCCTCTATGGAGCAACGCCTGTTATAGCATATCCCTAGGGAGACGTATATCTCACTTAAACCTTGCAAGTTGCAAGTTGCACGGCACCACGTGACAACTTTGCTATGCTATCGTCTTTCCTGAGGTCGCTAGATGGACACCTAAAGTCCACGCTCTATACACCCTCGACCTCAAAAATGACGCCTGTCGTCGGTCGGGACTTAGGTAGTTGACGTACTACCTAAATACCTATTTACACCAAAGAAAAACAGTTCTAAGCTCTCACTCTTACGTTTCCAGGCAAGAAAGAAGCAGCAATAGCAAACCTCACACTACTAGGCAGACAGAACGACATAGAAGAAGTAGTAACCAAAGCAAGCCAAAAGCCTCGATCAAAAAGAGACCAGATGGCAGAAATGTTCACAGTAAAATCGAATAGAAGAGCATTATTCATAGTTCTAACATTAAGTGTGTTACAACAGATGAGTGGAGTTATACCTTTAACGGCTTTTGTAACTATAATATTTGCTATGACCGGTTCAACGATAGAAGCTCATGTGTCTACTATCATTGTTGGACTGACCCAAATCTTTGCTGCTAGTATTGCACCTTTACTTGTGGATAGAATTGGAAGGAAGATTTTGTTGCTCGTCTCTACTGCTGCTTGTTCTTTGAGTATGGTAAGTTTTTATTATTTTTATAATAAATGCCGTAAGACATAGGTACTAAATTAACTGAACATCACGGTTTACTCACGTATTCGAGTCACAGGGGGACTCTTCATCATTGCTCAGATGCGGCAACGTCGCGCAAACTACTTTAGTCCGCAGTAGGCTGCGCTACTGAAGAGTCCATCTGTGACTAGACACTAGTATAGCTTCTCTCCATTAATAATACGTGAGTAAACCGTGTTAATGGCAAGTTTTTAATCATCTTCATTATCTGCCTCATTAGTGTTTCTATTAATAATTGTATTATTGTTTACCCCTATTATAACTGATACATTCTAGAATGGATTGGATACTGTTGAATGCATTCTAGTGTTTCTTTTTTGGTACTATTAGTATAGACTCTTACTCAAATAATTGCGAAATCCACACGGTACAACATTTTTACACGTTTATATATTAAGTCGGCAAATATTTGTACCACATTACGCCATTTAGTTTATCTATAAGCAAACTGTTCATGATAACTTCGAAACAGAAGATAATGTCTAGATCAGTGTGTTTATGTCCACCTATTTCAGTGAATATTAAGGTATTTGATGTTTTTGTTTCCAGGCTTCCCTTGGGACCTATTTCTACCTCTATAACAATGGATACGCCATCGCTGAGGACTTGCAATGGCTGTCTCTAGTCTCTTTAATGTTATTCTTCGTTTTTTATTTTAGTGGTAAGTTTTTTTTATGGTATAAACCGATAAACGAGCAGGCGGATCACCTGATGGTAAGCAATCGCCACCGTCCTTGGACACTCGAAGCACCCGAGGCGTTACAAGTGCGTTGCCAACCTTTTGGGGTTAGGAATTTAAGGGTTGTTGGGGAATCAGCGATTGGAAAGATTGAGAAGGGGAGTAATTGGGCCTCCGGTAACCTCACTCACACAATGAAACACATGAAACACAACGCAAGCGTTGTTTCACGTTGGTTTTCTGTGAGGACGTGGTATCACTCCGGTCGAGCCGGCCCATTCGTGTCGAAGCATGGCTCTCCCACAATACGGCAAGATAACAATACGCCTGTTAAATTCAAATAGTTTTATTTATTGCTGTTATGCTGTAAAAATATAACAGGCGCTTTGGTAAAACAGTAACGTTTAATGGATTTGGTTTGTTTATTCTTACAAACTCAAAAACGATCCACTAGAGAATCATTATTTTACAGATTTCCAATTTCTTTTTTGTGTTGATTGTGATGATAGCGAATATGCGGCCGAATATGGGGTACACTGACTTAAACTTAGATAAGTAACTTTTAAAGGTAAATAGGTACTTTACCTTTAAAAGTTACTTATCTACATTTATTTACTTTACCAAACTATAGTAACATTAACTCTCTCCCCAGGTTTCGGCATAATCCCCAATACATTCATTGGCGAGATGTTCACGGACACCTGTAGAGGATTTTGTTCCACCTTCTCCGCAACTGTCGGCTGGATCATCGGCTTCGGCGTCACCACCTCCTTTGGCTACATTCTCTTGGCCTGGGGACCCAGCACCACTTTCTACATCTTCACCGCAACCTGCACCATCGCCTTCCTATTCAGTGCCACTTTCGTTCCTGAGACAAAAGGCAAGAGTCTCTTGCAGATTCAAGAGTTCTTAGGAAAGTGATTCTTTAACTGTGATATTTTTTATTTATGAGTATTAAATGTTTTTGTTTTATATTTTGTTTTGTGTTTTATTTACCATTAAAAAGAAAACAAAATTCCAGGCTATCTTGTTATCTACATTATTGAGGTGCTATGTTAAAGGGTGCGTCACGAAAGATGTTCATTATCCATATCCTGTGAGAAGAGGCCTTTGGCCACTGCTAGCCAAAGGCCTCTTCTCGTACGGAGAAGGTTTGAGCATTAATCACCACACTTGCTCAATGCGGGTTGGCAATTTCAAACTTATAATTAGAAATTCCAGCCAGCCTAGCTAGAAAGCCCAGGTTTCCTCACGATGCTTTCCTTCACCGTTTATCTCAGACAAAGTCACATTTCGCACTTTCATGCATAAGAAGCGGGCGTCTTGAACCTCTGGGTCACAAAATTTTCAATAGTTAGCATTTACCTACCCATTTTCATAAAAAATATTTTTTATGTTTCTTTAAGGAAGGCCAATATTCAGAAGTGAATATGTCCTGGTTGATTTGATAAAGATAAGAATAAAATAAAACCAAACAATAACTATTTACATAATTTATTTTAATCATAATATCACAGTATCACAGTCTATTTACTTAAGATCTCTTGAATTTCCAACAAGCTCTTTCCTTTGGTCTCAGGTACGAATATTGCGCTGAAGACGAAGGCTATGGTACAAGCTCCTGCGAAGATCCAGAAGGTCACTGCTGGACCCCAAGCAGGCAACATGTATCCGAAGGCAGCTGTCACTCCGAAACCGAAAGCCCATCCAATGCTGACGGTGAAGGTGGAACTGAACCCTCTGCAGTTGTCAGTGAACATTTCTCCGATGAAAGTGTTGGGGATGATGCCGAAACCTGGAAAGATGAATAAGATTGTAGACTATCAGATTTTGATTTAAAGAAAAAGTAAAAGAAACAATCCGTGCTGACGAATTAATATTGAATAATTCAACTTTAATATTGATCTTAAAGACTGCTTCGTTGACCGAGTGGTCGTAAATGCGACTGCTGGCAAATAGGGCTTGGGTTTGATATATCGCTTCGACCAAAGTATTGCTGGGGTTTTCGATTAAATTCTCAGTTGTAGCTCGGAGTCTGGAAATATGGCCAGTGTACTTCTGCCTACTCCCTCGAGCATAATAGGCGTGTCAAACAAACCATTTAGACTACATTTATAGCCAAAAGTTTCATGACTGGGATCCATTTCTTATAACATGATTCTCGTTACTTACGATGATTATATCGAGTTCAATTTTACGTACCACTGAAGTAAGCGATGAAGTACAGCACAAGCGATACCAGCGCCATCCACTGCAGGTCGTCAGCGATGTCGTAACCATTGTCGTATAGGAAGAAGTAAACACCAAGAGCAATCTGGAAAATTACAAAACATGAAGAAGAAGAAGATACTCATTTAAGAAGACCATACTAAAACTAAAGAAGGATATAGAAAACCTAAATGAGATTTTCGTGAGACATACTAAATTAATAATTTTGTTATCGGTTTACTCACAGCCCTCTTTTGGTAGCGCAATAATCGCTGCATCTTGTATCACGGAATGCTGCTCATGAATATGAGCCTCTAGCATGACTTGAAACTAGTCGAGTTCCTCGACAAACAGTTACGTGAGCAAGTCGATATTATAATAATTAATTCAAGATCCATTTCGGATGATAATCTTACCAAACTTATTGTACAGGCTGCTGTAGATATCAATATGAGAATCCTTCGTCCAGTTCTATCTACAAACAGAGGTGCAATGCTCGCTGCACCGACTTGTGTGACTCCGACAATAATTGTTGATATATGGGGCTCCATAGACGACCCAGTCAACTCGAAAATGGTCGTAGCAAAGGATATCACTGCTATAATCCCACTGAATTGTTGGAGTATATTCAGAACCAGAATTATGAATAATGCTTTTCTATTCGATTTTACAGTGACCATCTCAGCCATCTGATCTTTGTTTGACATGGGTTTCTCATTTGCTTTAGCCACTACATCATCTATGTCATCTTTCCTGCCCAGTGATGTGAGAAGGTCCATTGCTTCGTCTCTCCTGTCTGAAAAAGTTAAGGGTGTGCATTTGAAATCCACTTATGATAATTATTTTAGACTCAACTATATAGGTGTCTTGTACAATGTCACTCGGGTTTGATTTTCAGGGGTATTTACTATGATTTTTTATGGAATCCGAGCACACGGATTACCTGATGGTAAGCAATTTACACTGCCCATGAACACCCGTAACATCAGTACTCTTAATACGAGTTTACTTTACGTTGAACGAAAACGAAAGGAGACCGTGTTCGGTGCTCTGATTGGCTGGCGCGAATGAATCAACCAATCAGAGCGCCGAACGCGCTCTCGTTTCGATTTCGTTAAACGTAAAACAAATTCGTACTAAGGGTACAGAGTGCTTTGCGAAACATGAAGAAAAAGAAAACGTTATCCAGAAAGCATACTTTAATCTTAATATGGAAACTTAAGATTTTAAACTTACTTGCCATAACAAGAAAAACAGCAGTTTCTGGGACGATGAAGAATAATAAAATCATGTACACAACACCAATACCAACGACTATCCATGATATTGCCGCGTAGGACACAAATGGTCCTATGCAATAGGCTACTAGAGTACCAAAAGTACTTGAAAATCCTGTTAATGTCAGGAGTGTCCCACGAATTCTTGTTGATCTGAAAGAAATAAAATTAAATGAAGATTTAAAAGATAAACACAACTCAAGTAAGTTGGGTTTTTCTAATTATCCAAAGCGGTTACAAAAAGATTGATCCAAACTACTAGCAAGCACTGTTCTCAGTTTAGGAAGTTTTGTTAATTCCTTCCAATAGAAGGAGTTTTATCCTTTTTGTAATGTAATAGAAGTTACAGAGACTTCTATTATGGAATAATCAACCGATAAAATTTCCTTTAGCTCTGTAAGGGTTCTGATTTTGATTTCAATTAAATTAAGTCTTAATTCTCCAACAAGTATTAATACTGATTGGTACTCACGCCAATTCTCCAAGGTACACTAGATTGATGACAAATAGCATTCCATTACCAAATCCTGCGACTGCCCTACCAGTATATATAACAGCTACATGCTTAGCTAGCGCCTTTATTATGTATCCTATAATCAGGAACACAGCACCTATGTACAGACAAGGCTTTCTACCAATTACATTGCAAAGGTACCCAGCGATGTATGGACCTGAAAAATAAAACGAAATTAATTAACTAAAAATCACGGTTTACTCTTGTGCATTAATAGAGAAAAGCTCTCCTAGTTTCGAGTAACAGAGGGACCTATAGTCATAATTATACTGATTGTGGGTCAATTTCATGAAGCAAATACAAAGAGATGTTATAACTAGATTTCCCTTTAACATAATGCGTGACACTTAACGGGGAGCGCGGGACGTTACAAACCACGTCCCTCTCTATTTTCCAAGAGTCCCATAGTACAATAATTTTGCCAATTGTTCACATTTTAATGTGCTACTTTCTGAGCGCTTATAAACTACCTACGCGATATTACTTTGTAACATCATTGGGCAGGGTGCATTTGTTTTGTCACAGTGCACAATCACATTATGGCATCTCCTTTTTGTACTTGCTTGTTGCTTCATATTTAGTTTACTTTGTAACCTGCCCTTTTTCTTTTAAGGTAGGTATCACCATTTCACTATTTTGATTCACAATTAAACATACCTGTAAGAACTCCAGCAAAACTGGTTGATACAATCCAGGACGCTTGCTCAACAGTTATCGGAGTTTCCAATATAGTTTGTTCTGGATTCTGGAGTAGAGCTATTACCGGAGCCGTCCATCCTAACGTGTAGCCCAATATTAATTGGCCTATGTACACTGGAAATGGCAGAAGAAAAAAAATGATTATGACCATTTTATTTTCTCCTTTTTTACGCCTGCCAACAGCCATACATAGCTTCGCTGCTTGTACGTGGTCTCCATTCCAGAATCTTTCTGACCCATCAGCCGTCAGTACCCTTAGTACGAGTTTGCTTTACGTTTGAAGTAATCGAAACGAGAACGTTTTCGGCGCTCTGATTGGTTGGTTCATTCAGAACGCCGAACGCGCTCTCATTTCGTTTTCGTTCAACATAAAACAAAATTATACTAAGGGTACTGTTTTTCGGTATGCTATGGACCCCCAATTCTAACCAATACCACGTCAGTTTGTTAATCTGTTGGGCTATGTATGCGACTTAAGTGGATCTCCTCATTTCTGATTGGATCTCGCAAAGAAACCGAGCACAGGCCTTTCCTTAGTTCGCGGAGTAACCCTGAACTTTGTTATGAGGCCCATAGTGAGAGTTTGAGGACCTAAAAATGATCACTGGTAACACACACTGATTAGACTTGCGTACTGAAGCACTGAATTTTTGGACTCAAACTATAATATTGATCAAATTTTGACTTACAGCATCCAGCGATCAGAAATTGCCGTTTTAATCCAGAAGTAACTTCGGCAACCATTTTTAATTAAAAATACGTGTTTTTACTCACAATACCGGTCAACGTTTAAATAATCATTTCTTTAATAATTTGTATTAATTTATCTGTATGTATATCTAAATACTTTTAAATCAAAAGGTGTGAATCTGTATACTTATATTTATGTAGGCAATCAATTAGGGGTGCGCAGTCGATTAATAATACAGATTTTTCGCTAATAATCGTGACTATTCATATTTATTGCTGAAGCTCCTTGCTTATAATTGCTAACACTAAACAAAAGATAAACAAAAATAATAGATATCAGGCGATATGGGGGGCAGAATAGATAGACCACAACAGATTGATATGTATGAAGATTCCGTAGCGTTTAGGGAGGGCAACAAATAGCGGATATTTGGTGTCGAATTTTGGACTTTTTTTACATTTGATGGGTCGACGTTTGGCCGCTATCTCATCTGATGGTAAGTGATGATGCGGCCTACGGTGGAGCACGTCTGCCCAAAAGCAACCTGTTCACTCGGGTCTTGAATACACCCAGGTAAACTCCGGCAAGAAGTTCCACTCCCTACCAGTTCGCCCAAGGAAGTTTGAATCGAAGCTATTATTAAAAAGCAAAGTGTTTGGATGTATCCGGAAAATTACAAGATACCGGGGTTGCGGCTCAAAGCAGGAGTAGGAACGGGGTGGTTTTTAGTCAGTAAGAGTCTGACACTCCTTCTAACATCACCCAAGGTGGAAGAAGTCATTAGATGAATTCCCCCGCAAAATAAAGGATGTAATGTTGAAGAGAAGCCTCTCATTTTAAGAGGAAGCTGGTAGCAGGCTCTTGATAATGAGCTTTGTTATTGAAAGTAACAAAAATTGCATAAAACAACGGAACCAAAAGCAATTTTATTCAGAGCCGATAGACCTTTTTAATCTTGATTGTAAAAGTATTTCCCCCTAGCAATCACCAGCTCAAGGCACAAATTACACTCTTAATCACCAATAGTAGATACCTATTGATAAATTACACACGTAATATCACATCACGCGTGATAAGTTACATTGGACGTAAAAAGCGCATGGTAGACGTATGGCACGTGAGATAAGAATTTAAGATAATCCAGAAGACTACTAAAGAGCATGTGGTGACGAAAAAAGAAGAATACATTTAATGTCCACTCCGTTATTCTTGTCAGGGATCGCGTGATGATCTCCGGCCACCGTAAGTGTGGGTCTGCAGACAGAGATCAAGAGTAGCCCGTCATCCGACAGAAACAGTGGTTCCGCCTCTAAGAGCCATCAGACCACCACAAGGCCCAGTAGATGATGCCTGATCTGGAGCTGCGGACTACCTAGCGGGTTTACCGAGGCTTCGGCTCGAAAAGCAGGAGTAGGAACGGAGTGGTTTTTAATCAGTAAGAGTCTGACACTCCCTCTCGCCTCGCCCAAGACGGGACAAGGCATTGCATGATTTTCCCCCTCAAAAAAACATCCCTATTCTTTCCGCGAGTTTCGTACCATGAACTAGTGGTTTGGAAGCAGCTGCAGGGTAGAGCGGGCGTGCAGTGAATGCGTCGTGAACACACGGTGTCTGCATTACGCACACGCCTCTGCTACGCAGCATGGACGTTGCGAATACGCAACAAAATTTGTTATGCGCTAGATAACGTATAATATATATACACTATATAGTTCGCGTCTCTAATTAACATGAACCTTTTAAACTAATCTCCAAACCATCAGCTGTGTCAAAAATTCTTTTCAATGGCTGTTGATGTAATTAATATAATAAAACCTAATAAAATATTGTTTTAAGTGTAGTAAGTAGGTACGGATTTTACTTTAATATTGAAGGTTACGCTAGTGAAGGATAGGTAGCTACTGCTGCACATTTATGTAACAATTTAGGTAGATATTTATCAATATCATTACGAATTACCTACTACGATATTATTATCAAAACAAATCAGTGATATCAACGTAATAATTCTGCAGAAAATTAGGTGCAATCGTTTAAATTGTGATTAATGACTCATTTTATTTTTCTGAACATAAACCTATTTTATAGTAAGTATGCCGCAGAGTTCAATCTTAAGTATTTCTTAATTAACTTAAGAAAGGAAAACAGTTAAGTTGGACATAAATATTTTACCCCAGAACTGAACCATTAACGTAGCGTAGCTGCGCATTCCGAAGCGATAGTGTACCCTGTATACCAATAGGTGGTCTCCTAAGCCATAGATAGCTAGCGTCAGCTATTTAATCTTTCATTTTAAGGTGAACCTAATAACATCTATGAATGATGGCTCCCATAATTTCCAAGTTCTTTTCAAAAAACACGTTATTATTCTAAAAAGATTTTAGGTAAACCAAGTTATATTTTTCAAATACACACGTTTTTTTCAAAAACGTGCATTTTTATTTATATTATATTGTTGAAAATTTCGACATGTTTATTAGGAATTGAAAATTGCACCAAAGCTTCAAGAATTTTGCGAACAAAGGAACGCTTTCAAACCTTTGTGTTTGTCATCATGACAATGACAGTTGACAGTTTCATCTTACAAAACTTGTTTGTTTACCAATTTCAGGATTCGTACAGTTAAAACATTAATTTAATTCGTTAATATAACAATGGATGACGATGATTATTGGAACACAAGTGAAACAAAAGCCAAGGCTTTCAGTTTTGATGATGACGTGGTAAATATCTTTTCGATATTATTAAAACAGTTAAATTCGTCAGCGATACAAGAACTGACCCCGTTCTTTTTAATTTTATTTAAAAAATATGTGTCGTAGGTCATATTCTATTCTGCCAGCTTCTCAAATTGTAATCTATATGTTTTTATCTCGAAAATATTGTGAATGATTAGTGTAAAACGTAAATTATAAGAGTAGGTGCTTTTCTTAAAATGTCTCTTAAATTTTAAGCCTCTTTTATGTTGTAATTTTTGGTTATAAACGTAAATTAAAAACCACCATTAAATCCCTTCCGAAATTGCTAATATCAATACCATCACACCTTATATACCTAAAGCTGCAAGGAAATCTACTTATAGTCTACTTACTCCTATAAGAAATATAATTAATTAGAAACAATTTTTATGTTAAAATTCTACAACCGTTTTAGCTAAAATATTAGTCTCATGTAGCTAATAAACAGAACATTAGAAAATCTAATACATTCTACAAAGACTCTTTTTAATAAAGCGAACCACCTTCAATTTTCTTTACTGCCTCTATTTTTTTAAGTTAGGTAATAATCCCTAAAACCTCCTAAGTCAAAAAAATACTATGTATGAAAACCACATCAAAATCGATTTAGCCAAACGCAAGATAATCATGTGAATATACATTCATTCAAATAAACCAAGAACTTCTTTTTAAGTTGATTAAAAATCAAACTGAATTATAATATTTACTTTTTCAGCTCTCAACGCAAGAGATTCTGGCTATCGGTCAGAAGTCCTATGCATCACCAGGACAGAGTGAGGAGAGCCTCTTCAACAACATCAGCATATCCACTGTCCAGTCAGCGGCCATACCACTGAACAGTCTTGTGTCTTCTAAGGTTTTAGATCTGAGTATGTATTTATTTTTTAACAGACTTCCACTACTAAATAATTTGTTTTAGTACTTACTTCTGTAATTCTTCTGCTATAAAGATTTAAAAGCTTGCAAAGATTTACATCATATCACACATTAACAGCCTATTAATGCCCACTGGCATAGGGGTTTGACCATTAATCACCACACTTGCACTTGTTGTTGATGATAAATCTTTGATAAATGGCAAAAATGGCCAACGGCTTCGCCTGCATTCCCGTGGGATAAAAAGCATCCTATCACCCTAGTCAGCTCATACCCCGTCTGTACATATTATATCAAATTTCATCAAAATTGTTCAAAATCTTTCAGTAGTTTCAGTATAATTGACAGACAAACATCCAATCAAACAAACTTTCACATTTATAATATTAGTGTGATAACACTCACAAGTTATTTTGTTAGCCCCATTGTATTAAGTTGTAAACATTTTACAAGAATTAAAAGTCTCACTGTACCCTTTACAAAAAACAGTATTTAAAAAGTTATGTGCCTATTAACTCTATACTAAACAAATCTTATTTAACTTAACCATCCATCCTTTCTAGTCCTCCTAGCCCAATCAGGCAAAGACCCCTCAAAGGAGACTAAATACGAACCAGAGCAGACGGTAGCTATGACCCTCAAGCGACTGACTCTTGGCCGCAGCTGTTCCCTACATGTACACCGCAGTATGAAGAGTAAGACGGAGTTGCTAGACGGAGCACTGGCTATTGGAGATGGGAATGCTGTGTTGACTGTGAGTTTTTGATCATAGTTATTATTTGTTTTATAGATTCTACGGTTCTTGAGTAGAAATGGAATGTTTAATTGGTCAAAAATTGTTATTTTATTTTATGATAGTTATAAGCTGGTAAACGAGCAGACGGATCATCTGATGGTAAGCAGTGCCGTCGCCCTAAACACCCGAAACACCAGAGGCGTTACAAATGTGTCGCCGGCCTATTGGGGGTTGTGAATTTAAGGGTTGTTGTGGAAACGGAGATAAGGAATATTGGAAAGGGTAAATAGGCCTACTCACACAATAAAATACAACGCAAGAGTTGTTTCAAGTCGGTTTTCTGTGAGGCCGTGGTATCACTCCGGTCGAGCCGGCCTATTCGTGCCGAAGCATGACTATTATTTCAAATCCTCAATTCAATACAATATATATAAATTTAAAATATATATATTTTATCAATTTTGATTCTGGTAGAGTGGAGAAGTTATAATTTTTTTTCTTTACTCAGCATATTGATGAGAAACATTTACTATTCTAGTATCTAATAACTGACTGTCTAAACCCAATTTCCAGGTGGTCCTATTCCTCATCCAGACTTTGAACAAGAAGCTAGTTTATGAGCTGCTCTCTTCAAGACCAGTGGCCCTAAACCATTACATAGCCTTCCTACAAAATGAGGGGAAGATATCTGAACTTACCGATTTGTTAACGTAAGTTTAACCTTTTTAATTTTCTTACTAATATTTTAAATGCGAAAGTTGGTGTAATTGTGAGATTTTGTGTATGTTTGTTACTTAATCACGTCAGAATGATTGAAAGGATCTGGATAAAATTTGGAACATGGATAAATTGTGGTCTGAAATAAGACATAGGCTACATATTATCCTACAAGCGTGTGAAGCGGCGGGCAGAAGCTAGTTTTTCATAAATGTATTGGGATTTATTAACAATTTTACTCAAGACTGTACTCATGTGATATCATCAAGATACTTATATGTACTAGTACTAATATGCATGTTTTTTTTCAAATTTGTACTTTACAAGGTATTAATAAATACAAATAAATTAGTACAATAACAAACAGAAATAATGATATTCAGTACAGTCATTGGAGAGTTACATTCATGCCAATTGCCAATTATATTTCGGCGATATTTCTACTGATGTTTATATAATATTTACTTATCTGTAATTGCAGGATGTTGGGACGTAGCCCTGACGCTGCTGTAAGTATATATTTTTATAAATCACATCACATCAGCAGCCTATAAATGGACTCAGCTGACCAAAGGCCTCTTCTCACACGGAGAAGGTTTGAGCATCAATCACCACGCTTGCTCAATGCGGTGGCTAATTTTATACATTTTAATGGAGCTTTAAAGTTGAAAACTAAAAAAAAAAATACGGTCGAATTGAGAACCTCCTCCTTTTTTTGAAGTCGGTTAAAAAAAGTCTAATTTTAAGTCTTATTTTTCTTTAACAGTAAAAGTAACAGTATAAGAATAAGATTTCTTGCGTTAGTTTTCCTTGTTTTAATTATCATTCCTTTTTACATTGTAGATGTACCAATACCAACACACGGTGAAGACACAGGGCAACAATGTGGATGTGTTGCTGAGGAAGTTGGGCAACTTGTTGGCCAACCACTTCAACCAGCCCGGTGTCGACCAACACCAGGCCAAGATGATTGCAGATTACGTCAAGTTGTTAGGTAAGGAATTTTTGTATCTTTCTAAATTACACTTATGGTACGAGAGCTAGCAACGTCGAAAAAACAAGCATTTCAAGAAGGCCAGTTTTTAGATATATTATGTCTCTCACTCTCCCAGACATCATACGGGCTATCTGGCAGGCGGTAGTGGTTGCGTTCATCAGTGCGCATCGCATTTCAACTTTTTAAAAATTTCTGAGGGGGGAGTGAGAGACATAGTATATCTAAAAACTAGCCTTCTTGAAATGCACTCTCAAAAACGTTGCCAGCTCTTATACTATTAGGTGTGGGAGAGCTATGCTTCAGTACGAATGGGCCGCCTCGACCAGAGTGTTACCGCGGTCTCACAGAAAACCGAAGTGAAATAACGCTTGCGTTGTGTGAGTGAGGTTAATGGAGGCCCAATTACCATCCTTCCCAATCCCAGATTTTCTAACAACCCTTCAATTCCTAACCTCCAAAAAGCCGGTAATACACTTGTAAAGCCTTTGATGTTTCGAGTGTCCACCACAGATGCATCAGACCACCACAGATGGGGCCCAGTAGGGCTGATGCCTGATCCGGAGCTGTGGACTACCTAGCGGGTTTACCGGGGCTCCGGTTCGAAAAGCAGGAGTAGGAACGAGGTGGTTTTTAGTCAGTAAGAGTCTGACACTCCCTCTCGCCTCGCCTAAGGCGAGAAAAGTCATTGGATGATTTTACCCCCTCAAAAAAAAAACCTAACATCCAGTCACTGCATTAACCATACCTTAAATTATAAGTAATATACTTATTATCTACAGAATGGCAGAAACACGTGAACAAGCCGGAGTTGCAGTACAGGTCGGTGATCGAGTGGCTGGCGTACAACTGCGCGCACCACTGGCACGAGGGGGCCGGGAACGCCATGTCGCCGCTCACTCTGTGTCAGCGACATCAGGTATTATACTCACATAATATTGCTTTTTTTTGTTTTTTTTTTTTAACGTTGCCCCACACTAGGATTTTCTCCTGTGTCGTGGGTGCGTTTACAAACATTCAAATTCACATGCACATGACACCCAGACCCGAAACAACAATTTGTGGATCACACAAAGAGTTGCTCCGTGCGGGAATCGAACCCGCTACCCGTTGCGCGACAGCCAGTTGCCCAGCCACCGCACCAACCGTGCAGTCGTTGCATTGCATATTTGCTCCTTAAAGTAACATTTTTTTGATAGATTGACACTCTGATTTCGTCATCATCATCATCAGCAGCCAGGATATGTCCACTGCTGAACAAAGGCCTCCCCCTTAGTCCTCCACGTAGAACGACAAGTCGCCACCTGCATCCACTGGCTCCCCGCCACTCTGACGATGTCGTCGGTCCACCTAGTGGCACACTCTGATTTACTCAACAGTTTATTGCAAAGAAAAATCTTATTAAGTCGACTGAATTAACTAAAAAATAACGGTTTACTAACGAAAATTAATAGAGAAACGCTCTACTAGTTTCGAGTCACAGAGGGACTCTTCATCATGAGCAGCAAGCGCAAACGCGGCGACGTAGAGCTTTTCTCTATAATTCTATCTACGTGACGTACGTGATTTTTAGTTAATTTAGTATGTCTCATGGTAGTTATTATAAAGATTATTAAAATACATGTCCAAATGTAATATTTTTTGCTTAGCTTTGTATTGCAATTATTTCAGATTACCCCTCTGCAATACGACTGGGTTGTGCTGAATGTGCACGCGAAATCCGGCAAATGGGACATCGTGGAATCGCTATTCACTAAAAAGGTTATATTGAAGAACTAGTAATTTCCTTAAAATTAGCTATATTTTTATATAAGAAATATGTCTGCGTTTAAAATTCTTACGCCTGTGTGTTTTCTTATTTCTCAAATGTTTATCTAAATGTAATTCATAGATACATAAATGATTGCGACAAAATGTTACTTACTGCAGATTTTCTGTAATGAGATTTACGTGATCCGGGTGTCCATGGACGACGGCGTTTGCTTACCATCAGGTGACTTGTCTACTCGTTTACCAACTTATGCTATAAAGAAACTGTTCATTCAGTGCTTTAGACACCAGAAACTCTTCACTCACGAAACGCAATACCACTACATTACCACTTAACATTAAATAACATCCTTGACTCCCCACCACAGGACTGGTTCGGCCGTACGACGATATCGTCGAACATCCCGATGGAGACGCTCCTGTCCCGCCTGAGCCAGCTGCAGGCCAGCAAGCAACTCCTCGCCACCTGCCTCAACAAGGTCGCCAGCAGTGACGACCGGCTGCGGCTCGCGCATATGTATAAGGTAAGCTTATTTTACTATGTAACATCACGCTCATTACGGTGCTTAACCCGTTCATTGCCACGATTATTTTTTTAAAGTTCATAGCGATGCCGCCCTGAGAATGTACTGAGAATGTAGGACAGGCCTGGCGTGTTCGAGGCGTAGTTATAGAAATTCTCAAGAACAAGCTTGACGTGTCGGTGGCAGTGAATGGGTTAAGGGTGTTACCACACCTATCGATCGATAGTCCATCGGTGCCATCGAACGACATCGGTCGACATTGATCGATTGGTAGTTTTAATTGATCGACGGATACCGGTCGACTTACCAATTAATCGACTGTCGGTCGAAGTCAAAGTCAAAATTATTTATTTCAATTAGACCAGGATGTCAATTTTGAAGGTCAAAGCTAATGTAATAATATTAATAACGTCAGTCTGTCGGTCAGTCCTCTAGTGAAGCTATTTGCTCGTTCCAAAGTGTAGATTCCTATGGAGAAGAACGAGCAAGAAACTCCATAGGTTACTCTTTTCCAATCAGATTCACAATACAATTCATGGTTACATTGTTTCGATTGCTTCAACTATGTGAGAACAATGTAAAACTAATATTTAGTCAAAGTGATAGAAAAAGAAAATAACCCTGAGGACAAGGATCGACATCGACCAATCCATTTCACCATCGATCGATGGTATCTATCGGCTATCGATTGTTGTGGTAGAAACTATCGATTGACGTCACCGGTCCATACGATTCTCCATACGGTATACTTCATTATTCTATAAGTTCTTGTAATGTAACTGTTTATTGTACCATCAATTAAAATAAAATAAAACATCACCAGTGTTGGACTAAGGACCATAATCTCCAGACGTGGAAGTCAGGTTGGAGATTGTAGTTTAAAATGTTCTCGGTCAAATATAGACTACACGGTTGGCGCGGCTGCCGCGTAACTTGTAGCGGGTTCGATTCCCACACAAACTGTTGGTTGTTACTTATAAAAGACAAAATGGCGTTAAAGGTCACCTATCTTAACTAGGGAGTTTATTAAAATTTAAGAGAGTCATTAGTCAACTAAACATGTAACTGTATTTTACAGATCCACGCCGTGGTTATAGAAACCCTGGCGAAGCAGAAGGATAGGACGGCGCTCACCAACTACAAGATGACCTTGAACCCTCAATCAGAAGAATACATCCTCGCTGAGAACACTCTCAGAGATAATGTAAGTTGTTTAGGAGATGTAAAGAAAATAATAGTTGCAGGTTGAGACGATAGGTGGTGCTAACGGTGGAGACGCCATGATTTTTATTTTGTCAAAGAATTGAATTTAATTTATTTTGTTATATTAAACTAATTAGTGGAATAAGAGCGACAATATAACTTTAAATGTCGTTTCTTTTGATTTACAGGTAAAGTTTTTCCAATACAGTAATGTTATGTTGTGATTATTCATTGTAACATTTACTCGCGCACTCAGAGTCATTTAATGGTTACTTAACCCAGTCCTTAGCAATTGTTTTCCATACAAAATCGTTACTAAAGAATAGTTTAAGCATTAACTGACTCTGAGTGTGGCAGTTAGCATAGCATTAGCCGTAATTGGGCCTCCGGTAACCTTACTCACACGACGAAACACAACGCTTGCGTTGTTTCGACGACGGTTTTTCGACGGCGACGACGACGGTTTTCTGTGAGACCGTGGTATCACTCGAGTCGAGCCGGCCTATTCATACTGAAGCATAGCTGTCCCACACTTAAATTACATACATTTCTTTTTTTATGAAACACAGTCGGTAAACAGGCAGACGTATCACCTGATGGTAAGCAATCGCCGCCGCCCATGGACACTTGAAACACCAGAGGCGTTACAAGTGCGTTGCCGGCTTTTTGGGGGTTAGGAATTTAAAGATTGTTGTTCGGGAATTGGGGATTGGGAAGATTGGGAAGGGGGGAATTGGGCCTCCGGTAACCTCATTCACACAACGAAACACAACGCACGCGTTGTTTCACGTCGGTTATCTGTGAGGCCGTAATATCACTCCGGTCTAACCGGCCCATTCGTGCAATGCAAAATCAACGTTTTGCATTTATTTCTATAGAAATTTAAATGAAATTAGAGGTCTTGCAAATCAATTATTTTTGTGTTAATAAAGCGTTTTGTTTTTGTTTGCAGTCAATAAAATGGAAGAATTGAGTCATCAAGTTTAAACATTCCAGGATCCAGAGAAAATCTTCATGACATTGTATTTAGATTTTTTATCTTTTTATAATAGACTAGTTTCAAGGTGTTTTTCCACCAGAAATGTGCTATGTAGCTATGCTACAAAGATGTAATAGCTAAGCTGTGAAACTATGTGACCGTTTCTACTGAAGTATGTAGCTGTGCGAGGAAAATGCGCATGCGCATGAGTATGCGATGTATCGATAGTAGGGAAGCCATCTATAGCACGCAACTTTCTATATAAATAACGTAGCTTAGCAGAAGTTTCCACCAGTGCTAAGCTATGTGTAACAATGAATATGATTGTTGGAAACCAAACGCATCCACAGCAACGTAGCATAGCACATCTCTGGTGGAAAAGCACCTTACGTGAATTATCCCATGTTTGTATTGTACATTTCTCATAAAATATTTTTTACTTATGAAAACTCTTAATGTTACTTTTTAAGATATTATTTATTGTTAAAACATTTTTTTATAATTATGAACATAATATTGTATTCAATAAATGTAAGTATAGGTATATAATCAAATAAATCTTATTTATTTTTATAATGTGTCTTCATTTGTCTTATACCTTAAAAATAGATAAAATATCATGAAATCCAAATTGTTTACAAGTGTGATCTACACTTGGGAACAAAAAAAGAGCTACAAAAGCTTTTTCTTTTTGTTTTCTTGATAAATATATTCTGAAACAAGTATTTTGCTTCCCTTTCGCACATTACCTGGCGAGAGTTAATGTCAGGCTCTTACTTACTATTAACCACCCCGTTCCTACTCCTGCTTTGAGCCGGAGCCCCGGTAACCCCTCACATCATCCGCAGCTCTAGATTCGCACATTACCTAAACATAACATTTAAAGGATACTGACCTCAAACTACAAATAATTTACTTGTAACAATATAAGTAAATAATTTGTTTTCCTTATTTACCTAAGGAACTAATAAACACATAGATACTCTAATTACACACACTAAAATAAAGAACACTCATAAACATATACACATACATAAAACCAAGATACGCGCGAAAAACAATACCCTTCCTATAGGTTAAAAATTGAACCCTATTACGCATGTTTTAAAGTTCATAATTCTATATAACTCTAGCTACATGAAAAGCGTCTATTGTTTTATACCTCCTAATGAAAATTTAAAATCCGAATCACCTTCAAAGACTGAGTAAACACCAATTAGCATTAATTAATAATAAGCAAGTTAAAATCATCCTTATTACCAAAGGAATAAAGTTAATATTGTCTCGACAAGACAAATGAGTCATTCTTTACTAATTGCGTCGTCGAGAAACAAGCAAAATTCAACCTTGGTCTCATAAGGATAACGTTAATTTCTCTTTGTCACACCTCTGAGTCATCTTTCAAAACTTGGCAAGTAAAATTAAACCTTAGGAATAGAAAAATAAAGATGATTTTAAATTGTAACGTTATGAATTATCTTGCTTTGGTGCATTCCTTAATGGGACGTATTTTCAAGTGACAAGTTTTGTGCCATAAGGAAAACTTGATTTATTTGTTTAAGTACTAAATATTTGTTCTAAATCTGTCTACGATATTCTAACTGCTCTAATTAGTAGTCAATGTATAAATATACAAATATGTGTGAAATTGGCGTTCTATTGTCTCTGCCTACCCCCATGGGAGACAGGCGTGAGGTTATGTATGTATGTATGTGTGAATTTGTTTCGCGAAAACTGCTGCATCGATTTTGATGATATTTTCAAAATGACTGTTGTTTTATTTACCCACGTTGTTTTATTAATCTTAACGAGGTTTTTAGATCTAACATAATTAATTAACTAAAAATCATGGTTTACTCACGCAAATTTACAGAGAAAAGCTATCATAATAAGTACTTATATGCACTTCTATTCACCAATTTGAGGTTCTTTTCTTTAAGGAGGCAAACTCCTCCACTGACTTCTCACGCCTTGGGCGAGGCGAGTGGGAGTGTCAGACTCTTACTAACTAAAAACCACCCCGTTCCTACTCCAGCTTTTTGAGCTGGACCACCGGTGAACCCGCTTGGTAATCCCGCAGCTCCGGATCAGGCGTCAGCCCTACTGGGCCCCATCTGTGGTGGTCTCTTCAAAGAGTCATCAGTTTGAGGTACTCAGTACCCAAAGGTGTAAACTTATAAAACAGTATGTACATAATTTTATAACTTTCGTGAGACATACTAAATTAATTATTATGTTATCGGCTTACTCACATAATTGTTTGACGAGGAACTCGATTAATTTCAAGCCATGCTAGAGGCTCATATTCATGAGCAGCATTCCGCGACACACGACAAATTTAGTATGTACATACTTGCCATTTTTTAAATAAATACCAGATCACAGTCAATGAATAGTCTCCTCAATAAAACGAGTTCAATCGTCACACGATGCCAACGAACAATGGAATTGAACCTTGAACGGTTTACGGTGTAACCGCTTCTTACATAACTTTTAGTTTCGTTGACCATTCAAACCTCTTTGGTCACGGTTGTGGAGTCCTTGTCCAACTGACTATTGTACTTATTTTGTCTATAAATCAATAAATAATTGTACCCTTAGTATGAGTTTGCTTTACGTAATCGAAACGAGAACGCGCTCTGATTGGTTGATTTGTTCGAACTAGCCAATCAGAGCGCCGAACATTATTCTGTGGCCGAACGCGCTCTCGTTTCGATTACTTTAAAAGTAAATATTCGAGCCAGCCAATCAGAGCGCCTAACGCGTTCTTGTTTCGATTAATTTAACACTTTAGAACGAGCATCTAGCTTCACTGACAGACAGACTGACAGACTATTCAATTTGACGTTTCAAAAGTGCCTTATTTAGGATTAATTGAAATAAATGCTTTGACTTTGACTTTGACGTAAAAAAACTCATACTAATGGTACTGCTTGGTGAACGTGAACGTTACGGGTGAACAACTGGATTTCAACTGGTTTCGTGGACTCCATTCCCAAAACAATTTAGGTACTATACCTACCTATGTTCCTTAACAGTCTACGAGAGTCCACTGCTAAGTTATGCGTCTCTTCTATGAAACAGGAATTTTCCATAGGTACTTACCTAAACTACCTAAATCTCCACGCCTAGCATCCATTATCCTGGCATAGCTCTAAATAGGCTCATCAAAGCACACTGCTGACTGCTCTAATGAACATATTTCTGCTGAAACTGCTGTTTTGGGTGTGGTTTTTATCTGTGATATGGGTTAGGTTACCTTGATATGCAGCCTCTTCTATTTGCATAAAGTACAGGTGTAAACCCTTATCTTCAGTGATAAGCAATCACCCTATTATTATCAGATAATGATAGTACTCGTATTGTTTCATAACAAACGATAACATGGTACTTGCTTAATCAACAACAATATGGTTTTCCCTTAAAACAACATCCCTATGTCTATGTAGTTATAACATAAAATTATACTCTTTTGGAGGGCGAAAAATCATCCTATGACTTCACCCGCCTTGGGCGAGGCGGGAGGGAGTGTCAGACTCTTGCTGTCTAAAAACCACTACATTCCTTCTTTTGCTTTTACCCGGAGCCCCGATAACCTGTTACATTGTCCGCAGCACCGACCTATAGTACTGACATAATATGCACCTCTGCCTATGATGTCTATACCTAATTAGGTCACCCATCAGGGTCATTAACCTTAGTCGCTAGTGGTGTAAGCAGCCCTCGACACAAATATTCTAACATTTAATGTTTCAAGCACGCAAGTAAACAAGTAGGTGGCAGGTAAACAATGCATGCTAACTCGTTGTTATTCAGTGCATTTAAGTTACCTAGGTTACCTAACTCAACCAGTAGTAATTGTGTTACGTTTTTAGTTGTGATATTGTACCTTTTTTTACGGGGGGAAACCTGCAAAAGGCGCCTAGCTTTTTGGGAAGAAAGACTAGTAGGGAGTGTGGGATTCTTACCTCACTAAAATCACACCGGTAGTCACCCTCAGCACCTATAAACGTGCACCGAGTTTTCTATTAGACCTGCTACGGAACCCTCACACAAAAAATGGGGATATTGTACCTATCCACAATAGTTTGGTAAATACAGAATTATTCTAAAGTAGGTAAGTAACTAAGTAGCTAGTTCCATAGGTTTTTTTTTGAGGGGGAAAATCATCCAATGACTTCTTCCGCCCTAGGCGAGGCGAGAGGGAGTGTCAGACTCTTACTGACTAAAAACCACCCTGTTCCTACTCTTGCTTTTCGAGCCGGAGCCCAGGTTAACCTGCTAAAGTAGTCCGCTGCTCTGGATCAGGCTTCAGCCCTACTGAGCCCTATCTGTGGTGGTCTGATGGCTCTTTGAGGCGCGCGTATATTCCATAGGTGGCGTCGTATCATCCACGAAGTTGGAGAGGCGATCTAATAAAGAACGCCTAGGCCTATGTTCAGCAGGGGACAGCTTGTGGCTGATATGATGATCATGGTGACGATAAAAGTATAGAAACACAGCTCAAACCTTCTCCGTGCGAGAAGAGGCCTTTGGTCAGCAATGGCCACTTATAGGCTGTTGATGTGTATGAAAACATTGCAGTAAAATCCTTCCCCACCTAGATATGCTTATCTTTCTACTATTGACTATCTAACACAAAATTTAGGCCATTATTTACACACGTATTAAATATTATCTACCCAAGTAGGTACTCATACATATACTTACATTTCCAAGGCTTTAATTTATCATGTTGATTTGATACATAATATTTACTGTGACTCACTGATTAGACTAGACTATATTTTTTAATAGAAGGTTTCAACTCCGCAAGTTGGACAAATGTTAGTTGTTAATGGGTTTTAAGATTCCAAAGTTATAAATAACCGGCGTAATACCGACTGACTGACAAATAACACACATCCAAAACTTTTTTAAGGGGGGAAAAACATCCAATGACTTCTCCCTTCTGGATTGTAGAACTAAAGGTACTTACTTACTGCTAGGTGTGCCTATATTACGCTTTTGCATCCAGCTATGTATTAAATTAAACAAGTAAATAACTCATTAACAGTCTAATACCTAAGGCAATTAATAGCTAATGATACCTACCTAATTGTAAAATCGTCTAAAATTACCTTCGAAATGACTCATCTTTAGAAAAATAAATGAGTTTGTCGTCTTGTTAATTAGAATTGTGTACCTACCTATTCTGTAGGTACCTTTGTACAGTAAAAAGATTGCAACTCTCACTCGAGTTTCACTACACGCATCAACTCGTATACAATCATACAGTTAACTAGGTATGCCAAGGTAGACCGTATATTTTAGACTAGCTACTTCCGCGCGGTTTCACCCGCTCTGCTTGGCTCCTATTGGTCATAGCGTGATGTTTTATAGCCTATAGCCTTCCTCGATAAATGCACTATTCAACACAAAAATAATTATTCAAATCGGACCAGTAGTTCTGGAGATTAGCGCGTTCAAACCAACAAACAAACTCTTCAGCTTTATAATATTAAGTATAGATTAAAAACAGCCATTAGACATATATCACTGCAAGATATAAAATCATATTTTAATGATATAATTATGGCATTACGTGCCATAATGTGCACTTCTGCCTACCCCTTCGGGGATTAAAGGCGTGACGATATGTATGTATGTACTTACCGCCCACATGACGTTAATTCATTCTAGTAAAACGATCAATAACTTTACAACTATTGAAATTGCGACTAAGCCGCATCATCACTTACCACCAGGCGAGATAGCAGTCAAATGTCCACCCATCAAAAATATATAAAAAACTACATAAATCCAGCCATTTCGAAAACAATGACTTATTATTTTACCTGTTAAGTACTTAGTCATTTAAACTCAGAAAATATACCTAATCATTCTTAAAATACACATTAAAACACCACAATTGGAAACTTTAAATGAAACAAACAGAAACACTTAACTAAACACGTTTATTTACTGTTCATCATCGCCACAGCAGCCGTCTGCATCGATCTCCACACCACACATCCTTAACAGGAAGACACAGCAGGTCACACATAGCAAGCATCTTAAAATCTTCCCACACGAACCACAGTTGCAATGACATGAAATACACATTTTTACACCTTATTGCACTACCCAAGAATCGAAAATCCCTTTTCCACAAACTCCTTTTTGGTAGCGACTATCACCAAATTGCAATTTGCACTTTAGTTTTTTTAAAATGATATTTGTTATTTTTATTAAACGTGAAGTCTTGTACACGAGTTTACAGAACCGCGGGCAGCGGTGTTATGACGCATTTGTTTGTATATTGTACGTTTTAGTATTTGTGAGTGTAAGGGCCTATGCACACCACGTTTTTTAAACGCGTTTGGAAACGCGCGTCGCCGGCGCGTTTTTCTCCTGCAGAGCAGTTTGTTGTCGTTTGTATCGATACAAACGCGTGGTATCGCGTGTATCGCTACACACGCGCGTTTGCATCGCGTCTTTTTTTAACGTTGCCCCACTTTGGTATTGTCTCCTGTGTCGTGGGTGCGTTTACAAACTTACAAGTTCACATGCACATGACACTCAGACCCGAAACAACAATTTGTGGATCACACAAAGAGTTGCTCCGTGCGGGAACGGAACCCGCTACCCGTTGCGCGGCAGTCAGTTGCCCAGCCCAGCGTCTGTATCGCTAGACACGCGCGTTTGCATCGCATCTGTATCGCTACACACGCGCGTCAGGTGTGCAAAGGTCTACAGGCTGCGTCTAACTTGCGTGCGTATCGCGTCTGTATCGCTACAAACGCGCGTCGACGGCGCGTTTAATAAACGTGGTGTGCATAGGCCCTAAAGTTATCATGACTATCTACGGCAGGTTTAAAGTAGGTAAGCGTCAGATAACAGGTGTTGACTTGGACTATGAGTAATGTTAATAAAATGAGTCGCTTACCGACTCATAGTTTTTTCCTGTGAAATTAAAATGTATTCTAGTAGATTTGTCGTAGTTTTGAAACTGACATGGTCACTATCACTATCATTAGAACTTGAGACGGGATTTTATGTTTACTAGTGGTCGCCTAGTGGCCGAAATTCGACCATATATGATTTAATTTACAATACCACTTAACGTACGTTGAAGGATAATTTTTATTTAACTCAAACTCTTTTATAAAACTCTTTTCATATGAGACGTGAGAATATCATCGCAATATCTATCGATTTTGACGTTTTGTCAAATACGATCAGATACTATGCATGTGTGTGTAATGTTTTATTTATTGATTTAATGTACTTTATAAGCATTATTTTTGAAAAGTATTAGCGCTATGCACTTCTCCTACACATAAACTATAAGTGTACCAAATTTTATCCTCCTACGTCCGCGCAATTATCGTAAAAAGACGTCCAAAGTTTTTGCATCACGTATTAATATATAGATTTATGTCTATGAGTTACCGATATACCGACATAAATAAACATGGTAAATATCCCGTCTCAAGTTCTAATGATAGGTAGTATTTTGTCTGTAGTAGAGAACTTCTAAGGAAAAGTAAGGTTTGTTTGGAAAAACCAGATGAACAAGCAAAATAACCCAGATTTTTGCGATTTGTAACACGATGACTACCTATGTTTCGAGCTGCGGGAGATAAAAATAGAAATAGAAACATACATATTTATTTGCTCCAAAACATGGTATACAAAGATCTTACAATTTAAATGGAATTCACATGTTTTGCTTAATTTATAAGCATGCAAATATTTAAAATTATCACAGAAATGTGAGTTTGTATCTATGTTAATACAACATGCAAAATACTGCCTAATTAAAAAACTAAAACTTATAATCTAAACATTCCTTAAGACTATAAAAATTATGTTGGTTGAGCCATTTGTATAGTTTTTTCTTAAATAGACTAGCATTAAGGCACTTAAGCCATGTGGGTAGTTTGTTATATACGCGTTTACACATGGCCACGCAGTTTTTGCTATATTTGGTACTATTAGGTCGGTTTATAACGAGTTTATATGGAGATGCCGAGTCAATACCTTCCGAAGAGGCTCATGGAATAGAATCCAAGCTCTTGTAGAAATTACGTAATCAATTTTTTTATAACTTTCATCATCTTATCACAAGTTTTAATATCTGATAAGTTGTACCTACATACATACATACCAACTTGAGTCATTCTTCTAAAAACTATGATTCACTATCCTAACAAAATACTGATAACAAACTTTCCGTACGATTACTTTTATTTCCTTGAAAGACATACGGCCTTACTTATAAAAATCCACTAATCAACAGCTAAGCAACTAATTAACTAATAACTCATTAACTCCTTAATTATCAATTAACTATTTCTTACTTATAAACACTGTTTACACGTCACTTAACTAAGCAATGGTTAAATAACGTTTTTATTTTATACGCTGCCAATACCAAACGTAAAGCTACATTGTGATGGTAAAATTCCTGTTATCCAAAGAGAAATTAAAAAATCATAACGTCAAAATTCTAAATTGTGTCAAATATTGTCAAAAGAGTGGTAATTTCAAATTTTTTTGGTGTTGTATAAATATACAGCGGTGTGGTGTTTTTGTTGTGTTAGTGATATAATGGAAAAGAAAAGGGCCCGATCTTCAAACTGGGATGAAGAAGAAAAGGTTATTATCATATTAAATTTATTGTTACTTGTACTGTATCTATCTTGTTGCACCAAAATACCTGTCCAAATTGTACTAACTCTGAACTTTGTTATTTTCTTGCAGAGAATCTTAAGACAACTTATAATGGAGAAAATTGATATTATAGAAAAAAAAGACACTACTACAAATACCAATGCAAGGAAAAAAGCTGCTTGGCAAGAAATATTGTTTAGGTAGCATTGTTTTATTTTAATTCTTTAATTTCTTTCATTATCTCTACTACCAAAGTGGAAAGCACTCATGTTTATAAATGTTAACCTTTTTCAGTTTTAATAGCCTTAATAAAAAGCCCAGGGATATGACACAAATTGTCACCCAGTGGCGTAATACAAAAGGCCTAGTTAAAACTAGAGAGTCGGAGTATAGGCGGGCCAGGCAGATGACTGGTGGAGGACCTCCACCACCAAGTCCGCCACAAGAAGATCTCGAACTAATTCAGTCATTGCCTAATGAGTTTGTGATTGATAGTAATGTTTTTGATAGTGATAGCATATTTATAGAAATAATAAAACAGGTATGCATGTATAGTTTGATTTCATATTGTCGCATAGTATGATTTATTTATTTATACATTATAATAATTGTCTATTGCAGTCACAGTCAACAGCAACTGAAAAGATGATGTCAGAATCTGGGTTAGCCACCACAGAAATAGCAATTATTGTAGATTCCAAGAAATCAACTCAGGTACTTGTAATCCAACTATCAACTGAATGAAATCATTATAATAAAATATTCATTAATATGCTCTCCTTTTTCAGTTATCTAATACTCCTGATGTGGAACAAAATCCAATTTTATCAACACCTCTAGCAGCAACAAAAGTAGAGAAACACACAATAAAAAGGGAATTATATAAGCCTAAACACAAACCTAAACAAAATAACAAGGTAACATCATAATCACAGTACTTATGGTTATGCCTAATGGTTGCATGTTTTTTTTCATAAATTACAAAACTGACTGTACTGAATAAATGATGTATGGCGCTAGTAGTGGCAAATTTCACCAAAGTTGGCGCATTTAATAAGGATTATAAAATGGTATAGCACTTTGCACATTATTTCTTAAATTCGACACAAAAAAGATTTTTCAACGAAACTCCGTTTCGATGAATTTATTTGAACTTACTAAAAATTCTTCTAGTGTACTCAAATCATACGTTATAACCTCGTATGCACTAGACAACACTTTGCAAGCTACTTGTTATCATATTGAAAATCAGCGAGGATCTCTTGACAACATTGTCTGTCTACTCCTGATTTCACTACCGCGTCGATATGCTGTGTACATAAATGTGCCGCGTCCGTTCCTTTTGATTTTAGGTACTACACATTAAATTTCATAATGTGTTTGATGCACTATGAACATCATATTGCAATCATTCAATATTATTTAGAGAAACATGAGACACAACATCAGTTCCTCTAGTAATACTAGTAATATTGCCGACGAAAGCTGTAAGCGAAATTATGAGTAAACAGGCAATGTTGTTTGACAAGAGATCCTCGCTGATTTTCAACATGATGATAACAAATCGCGTGCAAAGTGTTGTCTAGTGCATACGAGGTTGTAACGTATGATTTGAGTACAGTAGAAGAAATATTAGTAAGTTCAAATAAATTCATCGAAACGGAGTTTTGTTGAAAAATCTTTTTTTGTGTCGAATTTAAGAAATAATTTGCAAAGTGCTATACCATTTTACAATCCTTATTAAATGCGCCAACTTTGGTGAAATTTGCCATTACTATCGCCATACATAATTTATTCAGTACAGTCACTTAAAGTAAGGTGAAAATTTTATTCAGAGTCTTTGGTTCCTCTAAAACTAACAATGTTTTCCAATCTAAAGCAGTTGGCTAAGAATTTATAATTCCATATTACTGGAGCACTATTCAGGTTAATGTAAGGAAGACTGCAGCCGAAAAAATTAAGATTTATAGCAACAAGAGTCAAAAAACTGGCACAGGGTCTACATTTTCGTGGATAACACGTTAAGTCACTGTAATTTAAAAACTTAGATTTTTTTATATTTTTCAAAAAGCAGTTGGAACCTTGCCGATCATCTGGTGCCCGTTGGACGTCGACTTCAGGGTACACTCTGTATACATCTTGTTGTTTCTTTTTCAGATTGCTGATAATTATGAGGAACAGTTATTTCTACTCACAAAAAAGTGCAAAGAAAATAAAGAAAAACGGGAGGATGAATTGCATAAGAAAAGAATAGCAATTTTGGATCTGGAACAGAAATATTGGGAAAAAAGTTAAAAAATGTTTAAATAAAACTATGTTATATACTATGTTACATTTGTATTTTAAAAGAAATTCTCAATAAAAATGTTTCTGGTTATGTGTGTCAAATTATTAGAGTCCTGTTCAATGGCCTCAGTGTCTTCATCACTGTCTGTGTAAGGGGTTTCATAACTTAAAGTGTCATCAAATTCAATTGCTAAATTGTGCAATACTGCACATGCAACAATTGTCGTTTTAATCGTATTGAAAGACCCTCTCATGGTTTCCAAAATTATCCGAAACCTTGCCTTAAGTACACCAAAACATCTCTCAATTACGTTCCTGGTGCGAATGTGGCTATAGTTGTACCGCCGTTCTGCTTCGTTGCGGGGTCTCAGTACTGGAGTCAGTAAATATGGGGTACAAGGGTATCCACCATCGCCTATAAGTTTTCCTTTAAATTCTCGTTCTTCAAATCTCCTTTTAATGGAACTCTCACGCCATATTCTTGCATCATGAGTACTACCCCTCCAGTGGCAAACTATATCACAGATCTTCAAATCTGCATTACACACCATTTGAGTATTAATAGAATAGTGTCCTTTACGGTTTATATAGTACTGACCAACATCTCCTCCAACTTTTCTTATTTTAATATGGGTGCAATCTATTGCACCGGTAATATGGGGAAACCCACAAATTGTTTCAAATTTCCGAATAGTTTCAGTCTCTTCTCTTAAATTTGAAGGCATTTTAATATAAATAGAACTTTTCGAAGCCAATGCAATAGCAACTCTTTTAGCAGTTCTTGATAAAGTCTGTTGGCTCATGCCATGAATTTCCGCACAGTCTTCTTGAATCTCATGGCGGCCCCAGTATCTTATAGCTGCCATTACTTGCAACTCCACAGGTATACTGCCGCCCCGGCTATCCATGGACAAGTCGTTTCTTAAGATATTTATAATTTTCACCATATTTCCTTTACTGAATCTGTAGCGATGCTTGAAGTCGCTTTCACTCAATTCCTCCATTGGGTTCGATCTTGAATTATATATTTTTACTCTCCTTCTTGAACCAATATTCCTGAAATTTCTTATTTCTTCTATCTCGTCACGGTATGTGCGTAATTTATTATCGTCGTCAAATATATCCATTTTTTAATATTTATCCACTTCACTTTCCTAAGTAGCGGAACAAAGCCCAGCAAACAGAACACAATTCAATGCGAAGTTTGCATGTGGTGTTATTGTTGAAATATACCACAGCTGTGACTTTTACGAATTTCGGACGCCATTTTGGTAATTAAGGTCTTTAAACAAGGCTTCGACACTGATTAAGTTGACAGCTATTTAAGCAGTCGCTAAGACATTAATTAGCGTTAATCATCGTTTATGAGTAAAAATATTTTTTAATACGTAGTTTAGCTGTGTCTTAACTTTAGTGATCGTTTATAAGTAAGGCCAATAATTTGTAACAAAAATATAACGATTTTAAAATAAAAATATCAGGAATCTAAAATGCAATATCGTGATATTGCACTAATAATATAAATATTGGACCCGGGTACGTCCTAAAACTGCGACCAGCCACCAAGGAATGGGCAGCAGCATTCTCAAATTTATCGGTGACCTAACTGCGATCCCCAAGCCGCCTGCCAAGCGTGGGGATTATGGCAATCCCCCCCTTCAAGGGGGAGGCCTTTGTTCAGCAGTGGACGTCTCTCGGCTGATGATGATGATGATGAATATAAATATTCATTAATTATACGCCATGATATTCATACGCATGTTATTCAATTAGAACTACTAATATAACCATCATCTTCATTACAATGTGAATGAACGTGACCACCACACAGTTCGAAACACCATATGCACAGAATGCAACGAAGGCAACGGCAACAAAAGTTGTCGCCGCCGCAAATGAAACACATCACTATACAACTTTATAAATGAAATTGTTATTAAATATAATACTGATTTGACATTAATATACTCATGGAGAAATGACAGAGAACCAAAGATTCTCTCATCAAGTTTGAAAGAGTATGTATACCTAAGTCAATATAGTAGAGAGAGATGTGTTATCAGTGCCGGTGTAAGGGCCATTGATACCTTTGGCGAAAATATTGTGGCGCCCACTTGAGGGAAGCAATATCAAGTGTTAGTTTTTTGCGGATCCCATCGGCGGCGGCATCGGCGCCCCCCAGAATTTGTCGCCCTGGGTCATCGGCCCATCACGCCCCCCCCTAACGCCGGCACTGTGTGTTATCTACATAAATCGAACATCGGATACTCACTGAATTGAACGGTTGGCCTAGAACTGGGTAGTCACTACAGTGGTACACACAATAGCTACAGGAGAAAATCACAGTGTGGGGCAACGTGTTTAAAAGAATAACTGATCAGCTTTTGTGCAACAACGTGTCGCGGATTCCATTCCAAAAATATGCTAATGGATTCTACTAATAAAAAGTACCATAATTTTATTGTAACTTTCGTGAGACATACTAAAGAGTAGCAGCGCGACAATCGCCGCGTCGTGTGTTGCGGAATGCTGCTCATGAATATTAGCCTCTAGCATGGCTTGAAACTAGCAGTGGAAACTATCGTTTTCTTTTTCTTCTCCTCTAATAACATCTTCTGATTTGTTTCGTTGCGGGATTCAAGACAGTCATTCATTGCCCTGGGACGCGCCGGACTTCAGTGTTCCGGTGTTTTCGTGGTTGTATCTACTGTAGATCCTGGCTTACAGGAGTTGCAGCGGTATGGGAGGTGGTGGCTTGTCCCAAAAAAAGACCTTTTTTTGCAATGGTATTGGCCCAACTGTATATAATATAGGTAGGTAGGTAGGTAAATAAAACAATAACTAAACAAGGAACACATATGTATTGCAGTCTCATGTGGTGTGCTTCCTCCAGTGTATGTTGAAGCCGGTGTCTCGAAATAACTGGTCGATATCTTCCTTGTCCAGGTTCAAGGAGGCCTGGAAACAATACGTTAGTCTCTCCAAGTTCTATTGCTAAGAATGAGATTCACATTACCCCTTGTGGCGTGACACCTGACAAGTGACAGATGACAGAAGTCGCACATAGACTATCGACGAGCAAAAATCAACGGATGACGTCATAAATATCCTGGATCGCACATATGGAGTTTACATGCGAATAAACACGGATAGAAAATCCCAACGAACAACAGTTGGGCAGAAAGCCCGCCAGGCTGAACACCTCGCCTGGTCGGAGGATCCTCCTTTTCTTAGGGAACTTTACTCTCTGTTCCCTAAACCTTTTTTTGGAGTGGAGAACTGTCAGATGACTTCTCCCAACATAATTGAGGTGTGAGAGATTGTTAAACTCTTAAAAACCATTCAAATTGTACTCCTGTCCCTTTAGTATACATATAGTATACATATAGTTTGCTTTACGTTTAACCTGTGAGAAGGCGCCCTATGAGCAATTTGCTCATACAAAAATTTTATCCTATAATTTTTAGTCTTACCCAAGCTATACCGTTTCAAGTGCCTCAGTAGTTAGGAAGGCTAACTAGTCATCGCCTGTCCACTAACGCAAATTTCGAGCTGGTTAGTTGTTTTGCGACTGCACAGCGAAGCGGTAATGGAAGCCGTAAATCGTAATAATATAATAGTAATCGAAACAAGAGCGCGTTTGGCGCTCTGATTGGTGGGTTTCTTCGAGTCGGCCAACTAGAGCGGCGAACGCGAAGGGTAGGTACTGATCTGTGGCGGAGCCTCGGCACCTATATGCTAATCTACTATGATCCCAACAAATCTATATTGGCCCTTTTGGATCCCTTGTTTGTACACAATGGTCGGGTTGTTCAACTATGAAGTCTGAAACTGAGCTTGGTTTTGGGGAAAGACTTATCCCACATTTTAAATTATTCTATTTTGTTTTTCTACATTATGATCTACAAAGAAACTGCTACATACCCCTTTGGGCTTCTCATCGTTTGGTGGTCTTTTTTGGAGTGTCATTATGGGCCTAAATCTCTCTGCTTCCTGCAAAAGAAAACGGTGAGAAGTTTTTTTTTTCTTTTTATATGATGCACACTAGGATTTTCTCCTGTGTCGTGGGTGCGTTTACAAACATACAAGTTCACATACACATGACACCCAGACCCGAAACAACAATTTGTGGATCACACAAAGAGTTGCTCCGTGCGGGAATCGAACCCGCTACATGTTGTACGACAGCCTGTTGCCCAGCCACCGCGCCGACCGTGCAGTCAATTTCTTTCATAGTTCTCCAATCATAGTTTCCGATTAAATTAACTTACAATAAATTCCTTCTTTGGTGGTTTTCCTGTGGATGCGTATGTAAGAAGAGCGTTTGCACCCGGTCTGTAAACGAAAAATAATTAAACTAAATATCTGATCACATTCATATGCCTAGACATCAGATCATTACATTGAATTTATCGAAAAATAAACTAAATATCTAATCACATTCATAAAATATGCCTAGACATCAGATCATTACATTGAATTGATTTTCCAAAACGGAACAAGATTTTTTTTTTTGATGACGTGGGAAATCTTGTGCCCTTGAGCTTTTTGGAGATAAAAGACTAGGGAGTGTGGGATTTTTACCTCACTGAAACCGCCCTGGTGGCCACCCTAGACACCTGTAAGTAGCACCGAGTCCTCTTAGTAGACCTCCAGGGCCCCCACGGTGCAATGCTTGTTACGGCACATCCCTAAGGAGACGTGCGTCTCCCATGATCCTCACTGTGCAAGTTGCACGGCAGCTCGTGACCACTGTGCCACCGTCTTCCCTGAGGTTACTGGGTGGGTGCCTAGAGGCCCCAAAGAACGAGATACCTACGTATTTTTCTAAGTCACAATAATTGTGCCGCCGGTTATTTTAAGACTTCAATCAGTTGACATCAGTGAGTACAAAATATGTTGGTTGAGTCAGTAACATTGATGACGTCACATCCACATCTAGTCCATTTCACGTAGTAAAACATAATTGTATATTGCCTTACCTCGGAGGTCTAAGCCTTGTCTGTCTCCATCTCGGACGAAAGATGGTCTCCTGGAAATATTTTAGGATTTTAGAAAAATCGATTAGCATGCTGACCATAATATCATATTGACTGCCTCGTTAGTCTGCAACGCGGCAACGCACTTGTAAGGCCTCTGGTGTTTCAAGTGTCCATGGGCGGCGGCGATTGCTTACCATCAGGTAATATGTCTTCATAAAAAAAAACCTATGGTACGGAAGGCACAAACCTCATGTTCGGTGTTATCATTGTCATCTCTCACGGTGGGCCGGTACATCTCCAGGAGAGTGCGGGGTACCTGAAATATAATAGGCAAGTCTCTCTGAAGGATCGAATCCGAAACGAGGTGATCCGACAGAGAACCAAAGTTATCGACATAGCCCAAAGGATTAGCAAGCTGAAGTGGTAAGGCCGGTCACAGTTTGATCGGAGGCCTAATTCACAACCCCTTCCCAAACTTCCCAATCCCCGATTCCCCAACAATCCCTGGATTCCTAACCCTCAAAAGACCGGCAACGCACTTATAACGCGTATGGTGTTTCAAACGTCTATGGGCAGAGGCGATTGCTTACCCGTCTTATTCCATAAAAAAAACATTTGTCGAAGAACCGATAACTGTTGGAGTAGACGTTCTAGAATGGAGATCGCGTCTAGGCAAACGTAGTGTAGGGCATCTAGGTGGTGTGACGATAAATCAATATTTTTTTATACACTTGGCCGGTAACGCATTTGTATCTCCTTTGGTGGATCCACTTGTTCACGGTCGGTACTAATTGCTTACTATCAGGGGCCGTAAGTAAGTAGATAGGTTGTATAGCTCCATCCCTCTTGCACTGCTCAATGGTCGACCATTCTGACACGATTGTAATAGCAGACTAAGGCCCCAGGTGATCCGTCAGCTCATTCGTCTCCATATTTCATAAAACAATGTGTTCAGTAACTTTCATGAGACATACCAAATTAATTATTATGTTATCGGCTTACTCACGTACTGTTTTGACGAGAAACTCGACTAGTTTCAGTAGCAGCGCGACAATCGCCGCGTCGTGTGTCGCGGAATGCTGCTCATGAATATGAGCCTCTAGCATGGCTTGAAACTAGTCGAGTTCCTCGTCAAAACAGTACGTGAGTAAGCCGATAACATAGTAATTAATGTGTTCAGTGTTACCGGCTGTTCAGTCGGCTCCTCCCTAAGAGTGGGGCGGTACAGTTCCCCCAAGGTGACCTCCGTCGTCTCAGTGGTTTCGGGCCGAGGAGTCGTCAGAGGGATTACCTCCTCCAAGTTTTCCGGATTTTCTTGGCTTTGGCTGGAAATAATATCAACAAGCAATCACAGTGTTTCACAGTACCACTCTCTTTTCCCCAAATTATATAGAGACTGTCTTGTTGGTCAAGTGCGACTGCTGGACAAGGGGTCTCAGTTTCGACTCCCGGGTCTGGCAAAGTATTAATGGGCTTTTTTTCGGTTTGTCGAAAATTTCTCAGTGGTAGCACGGAGTCTGGAATCGAGCCCAGTATATGGCAATAGGCTCACCGCCTATTACATGAGACTTACAACACAAATGGTGAAAAGTGGGTGTACATTGTACAGCGGCATTACGTGCCGTAATGTCCACTACTGCCTGACCCTTCGAGGATAAAAAGGTGTAACTTAGTGTCGTTGTATTCTAGAGGGGTAAAATTTCCGGAGCTGCGGACTACCTAGCGGGTTTACCGGGGCTCCGGTTCGAAAAGCAGGAGTAGGAACGGGGTGGTTTTTAGTCAGTAAGACACTCCCTCTCGCCTCGCCCAAGGCGAGAAAAGACATTGGATGATTTTCCCCCCTCAAAATTATAAAAAATAAAGAGGGGTAAAATTAGAATTTTAGCTTCAAACTTTTATCAGAAGCACTATTTCTATAGGCCGCTTACCGCCACTGTCCAAAGTTAGGTTTCTTCCGAGCCTTCCAGTCGTTCCTCACGATATTGTCGAACTGGTTGTTGTCGAAGGTATTCTGAGCCTCCTTATAGTTCACGTTGATGTTCACCTTGTTCCGAGTCTTCTGTTCCAGCTCCCGATCCAGCTTCTGTATGATGGACTCTTTGGCCGTCGTCGTTGACTGCGGCTTGTACGTCGCTTTGGGAAGAGAAATTATTATTACCAAATGTATATGTCACCGAAAAATAACAAGATCCGTAAGTTTATCAATCTACTAGGAAGTTTATATATATAACTTTCGTAAGATTTACGTCCACATTTTCGTATCAGTCTATAAGTGGCCATTGCTGGCCAACCTCTTTTTTTTTTGAGGGGTGAAAATCATCCAATGACTTCTCCCGCCTTGGGTGAGGCGGGAGGGAGTGTCAGACTCTTACGGACTAAAAACCACCCCGTTTCTACTCCTGCTTTTCGAGCCGGAGCCCCGATAAACCTGCTAGGTAGTCCGCAGCTCCGGATCAGGCATCAGCCCTACTGGGCCCCATCTGTAGTGGTCTGATGGCTCTTTGAGGCGCGCGCGTACTGGCCACCCCCTGGGACTTATAACACGAATGGTGAAAAGTGGGTGTACATTGTGTGGCGGCATTACGTGCCGTAATGTGCACCTCTGCCTACCCCTTCTTGGATAAAAGGCGTGACGTTTATTCTATTGGATTGAAATTGAATTGACATTGAGAATGGTTTTAAGAGTTACGTCACTCACGTCTATGGTACATATTTTTCGTCTCAAATTTCCTGGTGTGCTGTTCAAGAAACTCCCTGGTCGTGGTGGGCTTAGGCTTGGCTTTGGGTACGGGAGTTCGTTTCTCAGTCTTGGTGATCCAAAGAGCTGGTGTAGGAACATCCCCAACATCCACTGTCACGATGTCCGGGTCATCCTCTTCATCATCCTCGTAATTATCTTCTAGTTCCACTTCTTCTGGCTCCGCGGGAACTGGGTGGCGTACCTGGATGGATGTTTTTTTGGTTGCTTTGTCAGGATTTAGATGCCCATGAAATTGGTGGTGAATCTGTTTGTTGTAGGTACCTACATAATTTGAGTAACAATATAAAATTAATTATAATATTTGGTAGCTAAAGTTTTACATTGTACCTATTAATCGGTTAATGCAAGCAGCGTGGCAATCGCCGCTGGTATTTAAATTTTTAATAAAACAAACGTCAACAGACGTCGCTGCAGGCCTAGAACCACATGGCCAGACCAACTTGACACCTATGATAAGGACTGACCGCAGAAAGCTCTGCATAGAGAGGAGTGGAAGAAGGGTTGGAAAGACCTTCGCCCTGCAGAGGGACCACGGCTAAAAATCAAATAAATAAAATAATAAAACAATGCAGTTTTATATTATTCCCACTTTCTTAGATATCGAATGGAAGAATCCTAAATCCATTGATTCTAAAGCAAATAACTTGGAGACTACTTAATCAAACAGTCGGGTAAAAAGCCATTAAACACATACCGGTGCACAGAGCAAAGGATAAGCTGTCCTAGGTCTTCTAGCCGTGTGGATAGGACAGGCAGCCATGGGCCCAGCGACCAGGGTCCTCTGTCCCAACATATTAGTGTGGGAGAAGTCACACACGAGGAGTAGACGGGAGTGGTGGGCACCATGGCGCACGGCACCGCAGCCAACTGCCTGGAGGTTCCACACTGCTAGCTGGCTGAAGTGACCCCAGACTGTGCCTCTGGATGATGAAGGATAATGTTGGAGATCGTAGTTTTAAAGGTTTAGGATTATCAGAGAGAGCTGCTGCGCGCTTCGTTTAAAGTAAGCGTCCACAGGCTCGCATCGTGCGCATCGCACGTAACGGATTTTAGTTTGTCTTGTATATAAACTCATAAGTACAACTGCGTCCACTGATGCGATGCATACCGATGACGTCATACGGAATGCGTACGATGCGGACCTGTGGACGCTTACGTTTAATCGGTTCGGTTCGGTCGGCAGAGCAGTGCGGTGGCAAATATTTTCTGGTCCACAGGATTTTATTCGCTCATTTGCAATTTAAATTATTTATAAATCCGGTGCACATAGTAGCCCATAATGGCAATTATACTACCTTTTTACTAACTAGTGATAAGTCACTAGTTAGGTATGTTATGAGACCCTTGTAGTAGGGGTTGAATATTGTATAGAGGCCTAAACTTATTACAAAAAGAAACATACCAGTTGAATTGAGAACCTCCTCCTTTTTAGGAAGTCGGTTATAAAATGTACCAATACTTTAATAACTTGGTAGCGAATTAACCCCAAGAAAACTTCCAACTTACTTAGCAGTAAGTCTAAACGGCGCCGTCAGTTGCTTGGGCTGCACGCGCCGTCTCTCGCCCCACCACGCGTCCAACACGCGGCGTATAGCACGCTGCGCGCTCAGCTCGTCCGACTCGCTGGAGCGGCGCCACCTTACCTCGCCCACTGTCTGACCCGCGTAGGGATAGCGGACTAAAACAGAATACATGGAGAGAGTGAATTACTTAGGTTATTTTTAAGGGGGGAAAATCATCCAATGATTTCTTCCATCTTGGGTGAGGCGAAAGGGAGTGTCAGAATCTTACTTAAAAACCACCCTGTTCCTTCTGCTTTGAGCCGGAGCCCCGGTAACCTTTTACGTTGTCCGCAGCTCCGGATCGGGCATCATCCCTACTGCGCCCCATCTTTGGTGGTCTGGCTCTTTGAAACACGCGCGGAACGCAACGCGCTGTATGCACGGGTCAGGTGCTGGTCTCGCGGCGAGCTACCCTTGCTCGCCGTCCGCAAACCCGCACTAATTAGTAATTAGGTATCGTAATAAACTTTCGTATCAAATCGGAGGACGCTTCAACAGTCTCTGTAACTTAGATGAAAATTGATTCATTCACAAGAAAATTTGAAGTTATAGACCATACCAGTAGCTCTGCAGTCATCATGTACGAAATGGCATTGATCCGCCAGCCTTTGAGCTAGTAGAGCCAGCTCACGATCCCATTCCTGCAATTTAGGAAAGGAGACCTATTAAGAAGTAGGTTGAGAATGAATAGGTACAGCTCTTACGGTAAGTGTTCTCTTTGGCCTGATAAGAGTACCTAAGATATCACCATCAGTCTTCTGGTGGACTATGAACTTAAAGGGAACTTGCTAAAATATCCGCGATTGACAGACGGTTAACTTAAGTTGGAGATCGCAGTTTTAAAGGACATCGGGCGTTTTTTACCCGATTTTTTAAAAGTCGCGAACATAAACCAAAATATTTTTAAATGATAGTGTTTGCAATCATATTTAATATTGTGTAGTTATTTTGATTCACAATAATGGGAAAATGGAAATAATTAGTAAAATGAAAATGATATTTTAAGTTGACTATTTTTCCTAATTACTAAACGACCGCTCAGTAAGTTAAAATATCACTCCGTGGTATTTTTATAAACCCAATCAGACTAAATCCGTCAAGTTGATGTGCATGTTTCGTTCTCACTCTCGCCCATAGTCTTAAAACTGGTATTATGTTGCGCTCGCGCAGGTAGCTAGCTTATCTTACTACATCGCAGTCCTTCGTCATCATCATCGCAGTCCTTCGCCAAAAGTTAAGAGAAAAATATGTTGTTTTAATTATTTTTGATTCCCTTTTTCCTCTTCAATTATTGCCCAAAAACATTTATAAATATTTTTTAAATGTCCAATTTCTCTTTATTGCCACGACCCACAGATATGGGAACAATACCATTGTGAACTAGATTTAATTGCCTATCCACCGTACCTAATTTTATTTTTGTTCGCCGTAGGTAAGTGTCCCATACAAAAATGCCCGATGTTCTTTTCAGGTTTTTCTGAGATCGATGCTCCCTACAGGTGTGGCAGAAGTTTGTATTGGGATAATAGGATATTGTACTTACAACCAGCATCATAATTTGTGGCTTCGGAAGATGGACGCCACCACGCACTCTTTCATTGCCAGCGGCAATACGCTGACGACGTCTAGCAATTTAAAAGATGTTTTTAAGAAATGATGACAATAGGAAGACATTAGGACTGCCTCGTTGGTCGAGTGGTCGGTCGGGCAAACTATTACTGGGAACTTTTCGGTCTTTCGAAAATTTCTCAGTAGTAGCACGGAGTCTTCAATTAAGCCCTATATAATATGGCAATAGGCTCTCCCCTATTACACAAATGGTGAAAAGTGGGTGTACATTGTATAGCGGCATTACGTGCCGTAATGTGCACCTCTGCCTACCCTTTCGGGGATAAAAGGAGTGACGTTTTCGTTGTGACATTAGGAAGTCTGTGTTAATAGAACTAAGTGATTTAAGTTTCTTACTGGCTTATAAGGTTTATCTGCTTTTTTATGCTTACCGGTTCAGGTAATGGGTGATGAAATGCTTCAAATCATTTGTGAATTTAATTTGTGTGTAGCGTTCACACGAGGGTCCGGGGCCAGACTGAAATCACCATTAAATATTTTATAGATTTTTTTTTATGGAAAAAGTCTATTAGCTCTACGGCGGCAGTGTCTAGCTGCCTAATAATAAACGTGACAAAGTGGTTGTTTCGTTGATAAAACAGTTCCAGGATTTTCGGCCACCATTTCGAGTAAATGATGATACAATTAAAAAATCCTACAATATCCGTAACGCACAAGTGCCATAAGGCGCTTATCGTAGGGTTGATTTAATTCTTCTTATTTAATTCTAATAATAAAGTAAAAAAGGTGGGAAAATCATTCAATGATTTGTTCCGCCTTCCTCCGACAAGGTGAAAGGGAGTCTCAGACTCTTACTGACTAAAAACCAACCCTTTCCTACTCCTGCTTTTCGAGCAGAAACCCCGATAACTCGCTAGGTAGACTGCAGCTTCGGAGTGTTAATACTTCTAGACTCCTACTTTCAATAGAAGTATGAAAGAGATAAGTAAGTAAACTGAAGCCGACATTACATCAGGAAATTGACAGGCAATATGTCGGCCCTTGCCCTGGCAGAGCCTCCTGTATCGGACGGCGCAGTACTGGTGTTCCTCGGGGATGGCCACCACGAAGCTTGCCAGCGACATCCACAACAACATCCAACGGCACATGTTGAGATATGCTGGAAATATGATGAGTATCTATTATGAATGGGCCGGCTCGACCGGAATAGGTAAAGACCTAATCACGACCAAGCAAAGGCTTGGAATTAAATTTACTTGAATTTAAGTGTGGGAGAACCATGCTTCGGCACGAATGGGCCGGCTCGACCGGAGTGATACCACGGCCTCACAGAAAACCGACGTAAAACAACGCTTGCGTTGTGTGAGGTTACCGGAGGCTCAATTACCCACTTCCCAATCCTCGATTCCCCAACAACCCTTAAATTCACTTGTAACGCCTGGTGTTTCGGGTGTCCATGGGCAGCGGCGATTGCTTGCCATCAGGTGATCTGTCTGCTCGTTCGTTCCCGTTCGTTTGCCGGCCTTTCCCATAAAAAAATTACAGCACTTTTGGAATAATCATCAGCAACCCGTAATGCCCCACTGCACAGGACTACAAGCCTCCACGCTCCCTCCTCGCCAAGGGTTTGTCATAATCTCCAGGCTAGGCGATTAGGAGATCACAGTTTATAAGGTTCAAGTTTACCAGAGAGCGCTATCTGGTGGCCTTTAATGGCCTCGTTCGCAACGGATTTTAGTTTGTCTTGTATAGAAACTCATACAACTGCGTCCACTGATCCGAATCGTACGGACCGTATTATCGGCAATGCCAATATGCGATGCGTAATATGCGTACTGATATCATCATACGGAATGCGTGTAATGCGTATCATGCAGGTCTGTGGACGCCTACCTCAAAGAGTCATTATCATTGTTCCGCAACTCACCGTTTACGCAACTTTGGACTTAACACTGCAATACGTCATAATAAACATTGATAAAAATACAATAGTGAATAACAAAAATATGACAATACTACATTACTTTAACGTAAAAATTGTATCAAAAGATTTTCAGCGGTAGGGCAGCCAGCTGTTTACAATACCTACAAAAGTGACATGTTGTCACTTGACAACATATTATGAAGAATAATAAATATCTATTATTCTGTTTTTGGTAAGAGGAGGTCGCATTTAAATGGAAAATGTCATGGAATACAGAACTAGTTTCTGTATTCTAATGGAAAATGTTTTAACTCTATAGGTTCAGCCGACTGTCGACTGGAAAGGGGTCTCGGGTTCGATCCCCGGGTCGGGTCTGTTACTGGGCTTTTTTCGGGTTTTCGAAATTTTCTCAGTAGTAGCATAGCCTGAAATTGTGTCCAGTATATGATAATAGGCTCACCCCCTATTACATGGGACTTATAACACAAATGGTGAAAAGTGGGTGTAAATTGTACAGTGACATTACGTGTCACAATGTGCACCTCAGCCTACCCCTTCGGGGATAAAAGGCGGGACCATGAATTCCTTACTCCATAATATTATAGAAGGGGGTTTCTTTCGAAAAGGACAAGAAAAAGCTTCACTCGGGAATCGAACCCAACAACCTTCAAATTCAGATCCATTTAGCAGATTTTACTTGAAGTGGGGTTTGAACCCAATAATAAAGTAAATACTTAAGTTTTAATTCTTTTTCTTAAAGCCATTTCTTGATATCCAAATAATTGTGGTTTTAATAGACTGGGATTTTAAAAATCTATTTTCAGTATAGGGTACGTATAATTATAATAAATAAACTTATTTTTGGAATAAAAGTCAAAAGTAAATAAAGCTGTTTTAATAATTTAAATCTTTTTATTAACTGAAATAAATCTTAAAAATAATTATTTAACACTGTATTTCACTTACACATACAATACTATATAATATTTATAAATTAAAATACTAACTTAAAGCAAAATATAATGTTGTGTTTCATATAAAATTGAAAATAAAAAAAAATTAACAACAATTATTTAAATTAAATTTAAAAGATTTAAATTTTTAAAACAGTACATTGTCATATCTAAATTATTCGAACGTTTTTTTATTAATAAGTGAGATTTTTATTATTAAATTTAAATAAATGCATGTTCATTTTAACATGTTAGGGGGCCATCCACAAATTACGTCACACGAATTTCATGATTTTTGACCCCCTCCCCCGTCCTTGTCACAATTGGTCACATATGTGAGACTTGGGGGAGGTCTCCCTAGTGTGACGACACATTTTATAATTTTACATCACAATATTTTATTTTAGTTTTTCGGTAATAGTTCCAAGATTGGATTTTAACAGTGAGATTATAATAATTGAAATGTGACGTCACGAAATTTAACACCCCTCTTACCCCCTTGTCACATAAAGTCACACTTTGTCAACCCCCTTCCCCCTTAACGTGTGACGTAATTAATGGATGGCCCCTATAAAAACATAGATATTAATTTAAAATGAAATAAACATAGGTACTTGTGATGTTTACATTTTAGGTTATTATGTGAAATTGCCGGTCAAAGTTTGAAATTAAGCGATACAAGCGTTATAATATTACAATAGTAATCAATTACCGTAAACCAGGGTGTATAGAATTCGAGGGGTGAATAGATACAAAAGAGGGGTGGATACATATTCTGACATTTATTCATGACATTCTTATGTCTATTCACCATTTGAATTGCATACACCTCGTTTTACGACTATTTAAATAATAATTTTTCATTTAATTTCCATGACGGTACTAATATGTCACTTCTTAGTTGACATCCAATTATTTAGTTAATAATTTTAAATCATTTATTGCAAATGTTAAGACGTTGAACAAAAATGCTTTAAAATATTGATGCTATTTAAATATGATTCACACACAAGCAAAAGAATACTATCTTTATTTTGCCTCGAAACATATAATAATATGTTGTTACTGTTTCAGAGAAAGAAAGATGGAATACTGTAAGTAAGAATTGGATTCATATTATATTTTCTTCTCAATATCTTAGAAAATCATACTGTAACGCAACATATTTTAAAAGCACTTTTATCAATATCTAACTCATTCAGTTAATTACTATTGACGGTTAGTTGCCATAAGCTGTTTTTTTTATACTTTTTCATCAGTTGGGCAATAATGGCATGCAATAGAGAGCTTATACTTGCCCAACGAATCAAATAAGTTTACAAAATATTAGCAGAGAAGCAGGTCAAGCTACACTGATGTTTTTAACGGATTTTGAACTTTCATACAAAGGTATAAGATTGAAAATCGATTAAATATTTTCGATTGTCTTGGGTAGCTTGACATGCAGTCCTCAAATTAAAATGTTAGAATATTTTTCAATTTTGACATTTGATTAAAAGTTAGTGAAAATTATCATGTCTCCAAGCTACCAATAGATACTTTGAGATCATTACCTAAAAAAGTTATTTTGTAAAAAAAAAATTTGGAAGTTTGACTAGGGCATTTCGCAAAATGACCAACCACAAGACAAAGTTGCCACAATAAAAAAGTAAAAAAAAGACGAAAAAAAGTTACACTTACGTTACGTAATAATATCCAGAATAATGATACTTTTTACAGGATCACTTTAATGATATCTCTTTAATTAATTATAATGATAATTATTATTACTAAATAAGGCATAAAAATATTTATGTTGGACTAAAAATGATTTATTAAGTTGCGTACAAATTTAGCTCGTTATAATTAATTATTATTTAGATAAAATACGTCTTTAACACCTAAGGCTATAATACAAAATTGTTTGTGAATATTGTTGCAGGACCTTGGACATTTAGCCGCCATCTTGAAAATAAAATGCCTATACACAGACCGAATATTGTCACTGTACCTACATTTAGATTATTGTTGTGTGATTGTTACTAATGAATTAACTAAAAAACTGTGTTTATATTATAACTTTCATGAGACATACTAAATTATGTTTTTCAGGCTAACTCACGTAACTGTTTGACGGAGGAGCTCGACTAGTTTCAAGCCGTGTTAAAAGCTCATTCATATTCATGAGCAGTCGTGATACGCGTCACGGCGACTGTCGAATAGCAGCGCGACGCGCCTCTAGCATGGCTTGAAACTAGTCAAGTTCCTCGTCAAATAGTTACGTGAGTGAGCCGAAAAACATTAATAATTTCTGCTTCGCACAGCAAAACTGTGGAAGGAGTTGTCGTCGGCCATATTTGCAAACCAACACGACCTTCAATTCTTCAAGAAAAGAGCGTATTCCTTTTTAAAATGTTTTTGCGAGTCTCCATAATGGGTGGCGCTGATCGCTAACCATCAGTACCCTTAGTATGAGTTTGCTTTACATTTAAAGTAATTGAAACGAGAGCGCGTTCGGCGCTCTGATTTGTTGCTTTATTCGAGCCGGCCAATCAAAGCACCGAACATGCTCTTGTTTCGATAAAGCAAACTCATACTATGGGTAGCAGGTAATCCAACTGCTTGTTTGCCTCCTATCCCATAAAATAACATAAGTAGTTCAAACTAGCCATTATTAAGGCATTTACTCACGCGAACAAAGTCACAAAACATCCTACATCTATATAATATCCAAGATCCAGTACAAAACTCACAATAAAAATAAATGCATCCACACACAAACAAACAAACGAACGAACGAACAAAACATCATAATATATGTTACACAATTTACATGTCAGTCGTAATGAAAATATTTATATAATAGTCTTATATATAAGCTGCTTTATTTACATCTAATTATATATAATAGTGACTTTACGTATAGATAAATAACTTTACTTACTTATTTACTTATTTTATTCTATGTGTTGTAGGTTTATAGGTTATTTTCTTTTTAATTATTCATAAGTTCATTGAGTTTTAATGAAGCGAGAGATAAAGAGGTACGAATCGCGGCAATTAGCATTCCATAGTCTCTGCCCCATGGCAGACAGGTCAATTCATTCAATTACAAATTCATTCTACAAGATTCAACTACCTATCTCAATTCAAATGCATCACCATTAATATACAAAACACTAATAAATAAAATTGTAGTGTCCGTTTGTAGTACATGCAATATATACACCAAAATAGGTAATATTATTTACAATTTTTGTCTGTCTGTTTGTTTTCGCTAATCTCTGAAATGGCTGGACCGATTTTGACGGGACTTTTATTGGCAGGTAGCTGATGTACTAAGGAGTAATTTAGGCTTACTTTTATTTTAGACACAATTTTGTATTTTAGAAATTCTGAAATACAAAATTCAACTCATTATTCTACGCGGATAAACTCGCAGGCAACAGCTATTACCAAATAATAATTTCACAAATTCATAGAAGAAGGCATTATCGCTACCTACCTTATAAACCTACAACACAGTGTGATGATACGCATATTATATTACATCGTTGTCCTTTTCGCATACAAACTTAGAACAACTGAATTAAAAAAAAAATACACAAAAATTACGCAAACATTTTTACGTCAAATGTAATTTGTCTTTTATTTTTTGGATTTAATTTTTCAAAGGAACATTTCAATTCTATTTATTAAAATGCTGTTTCTGCATACAAAATGGAGATATAATTAGTGATATAAGTTTTTTTAGGGGGAGGGGGGACAATCATTCAAAGACTTCTCCCGCATTGGGTGAGGCGAGAGGGAGTGTCAGACTCTTGACTAAAAACCACCCCGTTCCTACTCCTGCTTTTCGAGCCGGTTAAACTCACTAGGTAGTCCTCAGCTTCAGGTCAGGCTTAGCCCTACTGGGCCCCATCTGTGTTTGTCTGATGGTTCTTTGAAACCATATAAGTGTGAAATTACATTATTTTCTTTTTCATATCATAGTTATTAGCATTTATTTCCACCATTTAAAAGTCCATTTCATTTTCATACACATAATATACACTCCTTTATCATTTTAAAAACATAGTAATTCATTATGAGATGATAATTTCATTTATATAACTAAATTAATTTCATTGCGATTCGTTTACATTTTAAAAATAAAAATTATACATAAAGTAAGAATTAAAATGTTCCTTAAAAAACTCAATCACATATAATTTATTACAAACATTGCAAGCATTCAATTTGCTAGCTAAAATATTCTAATTTCATTAAGAAAAATAAATATCATATTAATTACAAATATCGATAGATCATCGATTACATTAGAATCGATTTGTCAACCTTTACAACGTGACATCACTAGGTAATTACCTCGATTTAGCTAGTATGGTCTGCCGAATGATACATTATTCTTTAAATACATTTATTTTTATTCATTTCCTATTTTCAACGTCTCAAACCGCCATTCGATGTATTTTGTAAATCGATACTTTTTATCGATAAAAAACTTTATTTCGCCCACCTCTATTTCATTTTATCGATTCGACAAACCACACTAGTAATCATTAGAAGCCCTTAAAAATAATAACTATGAAAAATATAAATAAAAAAATGCAATCAACCCCTAATTCTACGAACGCAGTCGATTTTTTTTAAAGCAACGACTTTTTAGTGATTTGTGGGAAGATGACGATTTTATGTATCGATATTTTGAGATTATTTCCATTTTTGCAGATCATTACTTGACTTGGATTGCACAGTTGGTGCGGTGGCTGGGCAACCGGCTGCCGTTCAAAGTGTGGCGGGAGCCGAGATGATTCCCGCACGGAGCAACTCTTTGTGTGATCCACAAATTGTTGTAACGGGACGGGGTGTGCATGTGAAATTGTATGTTTTTAAACACGCCGACTAAAAAGGCAAAGTTTAATAAAAAACGGTTTTACATACTAACTGAATTTTTACTGATTTCAATAAAAAGTATTAAAAACAAAGATTTAAATAAAGTGCGTCAATAAATGTTTGGCCAAAGCTAGCTGCTCGCAAGCCACTTTGAAGTGAAATCTCATTTTAAAATACAAAAGAATTAATTAAGATTTAATGATCTACTCAATTTTCGAATTTTGCAAGATATTTCAATAAATTTACTATTTGATGTAGAAATCTGATGACGCCATAAAGCACTATTTCACACAAAATTCATAGAAAATTAAATTTACTATTTGATGTAGAAATCTGATGACGCCATAAAGCACTATTTCACACAAAATTCATAGACTTTGACTAGTAGGAAACTAGCCTAAGAAATTTCTTCTAGTCTCACATTTTCTCAAGCCAAAAATTATACTATTTCTTTTACAATAAACCGCCATCTCCCCACACATCGAAAGTGCATACATACGTCCAATGCATCAGTAACTAGCATACTAAACGTGCGTAACGTTTTAAAGTGTCACATTAGAGTATTTTGGCAACTTCTTTTATAATGGAAGTGTTAAGTTAACCGTTACTTACATAACTACTAATTATTTTTTATATATGTATTCATTTTTATACAAAATTTGTTTTATTTTATATTCATTTATACTTATGACGCCGTTTATGGGTTTCGCGTGTGTGTATGTGTGTGTTTTGTTTAGGTACTTGTGTTGGTAATGGGGAATATTTTAAGAGGTCTATCATTACACATTTTTGGAGGTTAAACAATACAAATATTTTTATTGAATGATTAGCTTATTTTACATGTTTTTGGAGGTTAAACATTACCAATATTATGGCTTGAAAATCATCGTTTAATCTATAGAATAAACAGTACCCTTTGTATAAGTTTGCTTTACGTTAAAGGAAACGAGAGAGTGACCGGCACTTTGATTGTTCGGCGCGAATGAACCAACCAATCAAAGTGCCGAACGCGCTCTCGTTTCGGTTTCGTTTAACGTAAAGGAAACTCGTACTAAGGGTACTGTTATTAGAACATAGATTGCTGACAAATTCTTAAAAAATACTTTCCAAAGTGATCTAGAATGAAATGAATTTTTAATAAAATAAAATACATTATTTTGACTATTTAACAAAAATAAATCAAGGAGACAAGATTCAACTCATAAACCTCTTAAAATATTTCCCATTACTAACATTAGACCCTTAAATCAGTTTTTTAGCGACACAATTTTATCGAAAAATGCATTTTTTCATCACTAACTTGAGAATCAACAACTTTAATTTGAAACAGCAGTCTTTATCATTATTTACTTTTTATTTATACCATTTTTACTTATCTAGTAACAGTTAGAAAATCAGCGTTATTCATTAAGCGTCCTACTTATATACTTTTTTAAATAAATTATCACGTATTTTAACACTACAAAATATATCTAATTTGTATCTGTACCTTAGAAATGTGTGTTTAATCGAAACTGGATTGGATCAAACATCAGCTTTGATTAGAAATAGTTATATAAAAAAAAAACTGAGCGACGCCGGCGTCGTTCACAGCGCTTACTGCTTATGATTGTGAGCCCCAATCATAGTTTGAAACTAGTCGAACTTCTTCGAATACAGTTTACGTGAGTAACAGATGACAGAATGCAACGTCAAGCCTTTTATCCCCGAAGGGGTAGGCCAATGTACACACACTTTCCACCATTTATTATTAGTCCGAGTCCGTAGGGAGTGAGTCAAAACAATTATAATAATAAAAAACATTTTCATATACAACAAAAAATGCCTGAAAATCCAGTTTCAATTAAACACCAAATCAAAAAACAAAATATAAATTGTATCGCTAAAAAATTACCATGTTAATTTATGTATCACGCCATCTGTCGACCATCGGGCTCATAATGTCATACGAATACAATAACTGAGTATTTACTTACAAAACGTTACACTTTGAGCAATGCACTACGTGTGTCCTATGTACAGTACATACATACATTGTCTATATACAAATGGTGTTTGTATCTGAAACAATGGAAAAAGGATGTTAAATTATTATGAGTTAGGAATAATTTTGAACAGTACCATTAGTACGGATTTGCTTTACGTCTAAAGTAATGGTAACGAGAGCGAGTTCGGCGCTCTGATTGGCCGGCTCGAATAAACTAACCGATCAAGCTGCTGATTGGTACTTGTGCTAAGGGTACTGAAGCTAGTTATGAAGATGATAATTTATAGTTTAACAGGCCCGCTCGATTGTAGTGATATATCATAGTCAGTTAACTAGTCAATAATACCTTTTTTGGTGGAAGATGTTGAAATATCTCATTCCGTCTTGGCAAAGCGAAAGGGAATGCCAAATTGCTATTTCTGCTTTTAGTTGGAGTTCCAGAAACTCGTAAAGTCGTCTGTGACTCTCTCTCATATTAAAAATGTAATTAATCATTATTATATTATTCAACAAGGTGGATAGATGATCTATAGTTAAGGTAGTGGCTGGATGCAGGTCGCTTCCAACCGGCCTATCTGGAAGTTATTGGAGGAGGCCTTTTTCTTAAGAGGAGGAAATCATCCTATGACTTCGAGCCTTGGGCGAGAGGTAGTGTCAGAGTTATACTGACCAAAAACTACTCCGTTCCTACTTCTGATTTTCTACCTGGAGCCCAGATAAATCCGCTACGTAGATTGGGGAGGTCTATGTTTAGCATTGGACATCTTGTGTCTGATATCGTCGCCCTCCCCGTTAACTGTCGTATCTCACAAACCGACGTATCTGCACTGACATTTAATAGGTAGCTTAGGGCTTTAGGGCGACTACAAAATTAAAGAATAAGCCAAGACCTATATAAAAAAACTTTTTAATTCATTGATAAAGCCACAAATAACGCATCTACAGTAATTTAACTGTAACGCCCGACCGAAAAACGGTTGCCCTGGAAAAACATCAATTTGTAGTTACGACAGTTAGCCGGGAGGGTGACGATATGATGTTGATTATTAGAAGGTAGTTACCGTGTCAGTGATGCCTGGGCCGCTTGTGGTGCGGCAGCGGCGCGGCGTGGTGCCCTAGCGTGACGAGCGCGGAGGCGACGGCCAGCCCGCCCAGCGGCGGCGCGCGGCCCGTGCCGCCCGTCGGCAGCCGCACCAGCAGCGACAGCACGGCCGCGCGGCCCCCGCGGCACGGCTCCAGCGCCACCGGAGCTGGGACGCCCGCTCCTGCAAGGGGACATAGCTCATCATATACAGACATATACTCATCTATACCATATATACTACCGAAGAGTTTGTTTGTGTCCTGACTGACTCTCCTTATACGACTAACTTACTCTACTTATAGGCGCGAGGTGTCACACACACTACAAACGCGCTAATCTCCGGAATTAGTGGTCCGAATTGAATATTTTTTTCTGTGTTGGATAATCTATTTATCGACTAAGGTCAGGACATTGTAAAACATCACGCTACGATCAATAGAAGCTGAGCAGTGCAGATGAAAAATCCAAAGGCTTTGTTTGAATGCTCTAATCTTAGAACTCCTAGTTGGATTTCAATAATTATTTTTGTGGCGAATTGTCTAGTTAATGATAAAGACATCGCGCTGCGATAAGTAGGAGCTGAGCAGTGAGTGAAATCACACAACAGCAGTTTAAGTAGAATTAAAGTTCAATATTTATATTCTTGAAATAATAATTAAAATAATCAGCTGCATGTCTGCTGGTGAAATCAGAATCAGTGACCACTATTAATATGTTACGCGTTTTGACATACTCATAACCTGCCATTGTCGACAGCTACATTAAAAAGTTAAAAAATAGTTCCTTACACACACATAATAAGGTTTAAATTCCAGCTAACTTACCGGCGCCCCCCTTCTCCAGCTCGACGGAGACCTGGCTGAAGGGCCGCGACGCCATCTGTTCCATCTCCACGAACAGACGCTGTCGTCTTCTGTACATGTCATATTTCTGCCAAAACAATAACAAAACTTAATACGAGTTATTAGAGATCATTTTTAAATAACTCATGACTAATAGACAGATATTAAACTCCATACAAGTAATATATAAAAATTGATCTAAATCCATAGATTTAGGATTGAGTTCGGTTAATATATGGTGTCTGATAATTAGTGAACGATATTTAAACACGTGATTGTAGTCCTGATTACCAACAACATTCCCAAAGAAACTTTATTTGTAAACTCATTAGTTTTATTTTTATCACAATAACAAAATAACAAAATTTCGCGCGCGCGTGCTTTGAGCTGATCAGCTGTTAGCAGCGGCGCATTATCAGAAGACTAGTATTAGGTTATATGAAACTTTACGCGCACATGCTAATAAATTTTTGTTGTTTTTTGCGGACCACCAAGACGTCAGTTACATTAGTAAACCTAAACTTAATCGATTTAAGCATAAACTGGCCTTAAAACCACCAAAACAAGCTACAAACCTGCTTAATCTTCCACAAGGCAGCAGCTACGAGCAACAGTAGCAGGAAACACGAGGAGAATGTGATGAAGAATTGCTGCAAGTTCAACTTGGGGTACTGAGAGAACGATATCTGTATCCACAGGGGCGGCCTGAAGTCATATACGTAGACGAAAAACGTCGTAAGCGTCACGTTGTCCTCTACGCCAAACGCGTGCTCTGACTTCGCGAATCTGTGGGAATAAGGTTCAATTTAGTATAATCATCATCATTTATTAAGGGTTAGAATACCGCGTCGGGCAGTCTGTTTTTCCTGATGGGTATAACCTGGGTGTCTTCAAAGCCCGAGTGAATAGGTTGCTTATGAGCAGACGTGCTCCATCGTAGGCCGCATCATCACTTACCATCAGGCGAGATAGCGGCCAAACGTCGGGCCATTTAACATAAAAAAAATTCTCAGTAGTAGCACGAAGTCTGGAATTGTGTCCAGTATATGGCAATAGTAATAGGGGGTGCGCCCCCTATTACATGGGACTTATAACACTAATGGTTAAAAGTGGGTGTATATTGTACAAATACTGCACGTTAGGCCTATAAACTGGGCCACCGGCTGCCAAGTAACGTGTAGCGGGTTCGAAGCAACTCTTTGTGTGATCCACAAATTATTGTTTCGGGTCTAGGTGTCATGTGTATGTGAACTTGTATGTTTGTAAACGCACCCACGTCACAGGAGAAAATCTTAGTGTGGGGCAACAATCAAAAAAGAAAAAAAAAATAGCTGCTAAAGAAAAATATAACTGAAGCATTCTCCCAATGCAAGAGAAGGAACGGGGTGATTTTTAGTCAGTAAGAGTATGACACTCCCTTTAGCCTCACCTAGCCTACCAAGTCATTGGATGAATCCCCCCCCCACTTAAAAAAAAGCATTCTTCCAACACTAATAAACAGTTAAAAACATATACTTACTTAAACCTAAAACTAGTACAATTAACATCACTAAACAGCATCCTCTCAGAGGGATCGCTCCTCGTCCTCACAGTGAGGTTCATCCTTGCGTGGGCTGAACACGTTATACTGAAGTCCGCGTCAACATCTGGCTTTACAGGGGCATTCCGGAAATTTATTGCTGAGAGGTGCCTATCCTCCTTCTTAGATAGGTTGAAGGTAAACTGGTAGTCTACTGCTAGGTCATCTGTGGGAGAGAGAGATAGAATATCAATTAAGGTAGAGGGCAAAAGATTAAGGGTGCTTTTCTACCAGAGATGTGCTATGTAGGTATGCAGCGAGGATTTAATAGCTACGCTGTGAAAACATGTGAACGTTTCCACTGATACTAAGCTATGTGCTTATACTAAAGTGGTTAACAAATACGCACTATGCGTCATTTCGTCAATGAAAGAGATAGATTTTCATAACAAACTCAATTTATTTTTATTTTTAGCCATAGTCGTCCCACTTCAGGGCAAAGCCTTCCTACCCTCCTTCCACTCCTCTCTGTGCAGAGCTTTTTGCGGTCAATCCTTATTGTAGGTGTCAAATGTCAATATAAACTCAAACTCAACCTGGAATAATTTTTGCAAGAAACAAATAATTACTCATAATCAATCACTTGTATTTACGATTGTAATATTCAAACACAACACTATCTGCCATTAAAGCCATGGCAGATACTATTAGAATACTATAATATATATAACGTACAGTAGCAGGCGCCCTTGTTGTAGATGTCGGCGTGGTAGTGGTTGGTATTGTCGCACTTGTCGCAGCGGTCCCCCGCCAGCCCCTTGGTGCTGCAGTAGCAGCTAGTAATATATAAGCAGTAGATATATATAACGTACAGTAGCAGGCGCCCTTGTTGTAGATGTCGGCGTGGTAGTGGTTGGTATTGTCGCACTTGTCGCAGCGGTCCCCCGCCAGCCCCTTGGTGCTGCAGTAGCAGCTAGTAATATATAAGCAGTAGATATATATAACGTACAGTAGCAGGCGCCCTTGTTGTAGATGTCGGCGTGGTAGTGGTTGGTATTGTCGCACTTGTCGCAGCGGTCCCCCGCCAGCCCCTTGGTGCTGCAGTAGCAGCTAGTAATATATAAGCAGTAGATATATATAACGTACAGTAGCAGGCGCCCTTGTTGTAGATGTCGGCGTGGTAGTGGTTGGTATTGTCGCACTTGTCGCAGCGGTCCCCCGCCAGCCCCTTGGTGCTGCAGTAGCAGCTAGTAATATATAAGCAGTAGATATATATAACGTACAGTAGCAGGCGCCCTTGTTGTAGATGTCGGCGTGGTAGTGGTTGGTATTGTCGCACTTGTCGCAGCGGTCCCCCGCCAGCCCCTTGGTGCTGCAGTAGCAGCTAGTAATATATAAGCAGTAGATATATATAACGTACAGTAGCAGGCGCCCTTGTTGTAGATGTCGGCGTGGTAGTGGTTGGTATTGTCGCACTTGTCGCAGCGGTCCCCCGCCAGCCCCTTGGTGCTGCAGTAGCAGCTAGTAATATATAAGCAGTAGATATATATAACGTACAGTAGCAGGCGCCCTTGTTGTAGATGTCGGCGTGGTAGTGGTTGGTATTGTCGCACTTGTCGCAGCGGTCCCCCGCCAGCCCCTTGGTGCTGCAGTAGCAGCTAGTAATATATAAGCAGTAGATATATATAACGTACAGTAGCAGGCGCCCTTGTTGTAGATGTCGGCGTGGTAGTGGTTGGTATTGTCGCACTTGTCGCAGCGGTCCCCCGCCAGCCCCTTGGTGCTGCAGTAGCAGCTAGTAATATATAAGCAGTAGATATATATAACGTACAGTAGCAGGCGCCCTTGTTGTAGATGTCGGCGTGGTAGTGGTTGGTATTGTCGCACTTGTCGCAGCGGTCCCCCGCCAGCCCCTTGGTGCTGCAGTAGCAGCTAGTAATATATAAGCAGTAGATATATATAACGTACAGTAGCAGGCGCCCTTGTTGTAGATGTCGGCGTGGTAGTGGTTGGTATTGTCGCACTTGTCGCAGCGGTCCCCCGCCAGCCCCTTGGTGCTGCAGTAGCAGCTAGTAATATATAAGCAGTAGATATATATAACGTACAGTAGCAGGCGCCCTTGTTGTAGATGTCGGCGTGGTAGTGGTTGGTATTGTCGCACTTGTCGCAGCGGTCCCCCGCCAGCCCCTTGGTGCTGCAGTAGCAGCTAGTAATATATAAGCAGTAGATATATATAACGTACAGTAGCAGGCGCCCTTGTTGTAGATGTCGGCGTGGTAGTGGTTGGTATTGTCGCACTTGTCGCAGCGGTCCCCCGCCAGCCCCTTGGTGCTGCAGTAGCAGCTAGTAATATATAAGCAGTAGATATATATAACGTACAGTAGCAGGCGCCCTTGTTGTAGATGTCGGCGTGGTAGTGGTTGGTATTGTCGCACTTGTCGCAGCGGTCCCCCGCCAGCCCCTTGGTGCTGCAGTAGCAGCTAGTAATATATAAGCAGTAGATATATATAACGTACAGTAGCAGGCGCCCTTGTTGTAGATGTCGGCGTGGTAGTGGTTGGTATTGTCGCACTTGTCGCAGCGGTCCCCCGCCAGCCCCTTGGTGCTGCAGTAGCAGCTAGTAATATATAAGCAGTAGATATATATAACGTACAGTAGCAGGCGCCCTTGTTGTAGATGTCGGCGTGGTAGTGGTTGGTATTGTCGCACTTGTCGCAGCGGTCCCCCGCCAGCCCCTTGGTGCTGCAGTAGCAGCTAGTAATATATAAGCAGTAGATATATATAACGTACAGTAGCAGGCGCCCTTGTTGTAGATGTCGGCGTGGTAGTGGTTGGTATTGTCGCACTTGTCGCAGCGGTCCCCCGCCAGCCCCTTGGTGCTGCAGTAGCAGCTAGTAATATATAAGCAGTAGATATATATAACGTACAGTAGCAGGCGCCCTTGTTGTAGATGTCGGCGTGGTAGTGGTTGGTATTGTCGCACTTGTCGCAGCGGTCCCCCGCCAGCCCCTTGGTGCTGCAGTAGCAGCTAGTAATATATAAGCAGTAGATATATATAACGTACAGTAGCAGGCGCCCTTGTTGTAGATGTCGGCGTGGTAGTGGTTGGTATTGTCGCACTTGTCGCAGCGGTCCCCCGCCAGCCCCTTGGTGCTGCAGTAGCAGCTAGTAATATATAAGCAGTAGATATATATAACGTACAGTAGCAGGCGCCCTTGTTGTAGATGTCGGCGTGGTAGTGGTTGGTATTGTCGCACTTGTCGCAGCGGTCCCCCGCCAGCCCCTTGGTGCTGCAGTAGCAGCTAGTAATATATAAGCAGTAGATATATATAACGTACAGTAGCAGGCGCCCTTGTTGTAGATGTCGGCGTGGTAGTGGTTGGTATTGTCGCACTTGTCGCAGCGGTCCCCCGCCAGCCCCTTGGTGCTGCAGTAGCAGCTAGTAATATATAAGCAGTAGATATATATAACGTACAGTAGCAGGCGCCCTTGTTGTAGATGTCGGCGTGGTAGTGGTTGGTATTGTCGCACTTGTCGCAGCGGTCCCCCGCCAGCCCCTTGGTGCTGCAGTAGCAGCTAGTAATATATAAGCAGTAGATATATATAACGTACAGTAGCAGGCGCCCTTGTTGTAGATGTCGGCGTGGTAGTGGTTGGTATTGTCGCACTTGTCGCAGCGGTCCCCCGCCAGCCCCTTGGTGCTGCAGTAGCAGCGCCCCGAGTCGGGGGCACACGCCACCGCCTGCGCGTTGCACTCGCACGCTGCATGAAAAATATTAAAATGGTAAGGCATTATTACATAGTTACTTAAATCGAGTCGCATAAATGATGGCCAAGCATTTTTTTTTCTGTCTTTTTCAAGGTAACCCTTAGGGGGATATGACGCAAAGCTGCGACCAATCCCTGAAATTTGACACCCTATGTACAATCGAACAAAGGCGGGCTTAATGCCGAATGGCATTCTCTACCAGTCAACTGCAGGGTGGTGCACTGACACTTTTGGCGGTCTTACTGCGTACCCGATCCCCTCAAGCCTAAGAATTATGACCCCCCTCCCCCTTTCCCTTGAAGGCAGTCCTTAGTTCACAACAAGACATATAGTTTAGCTGAAATCAACATGAAAGTAATAATAAAATAGCGAGTATCCGTACGTTGGCAGACGCCCCCGTTGTAGGGGGAGCCCCAGTGTCCGGGCGCGCACAGGTCGCAGTGGTCCCCCACGGTGCGGCCCGCGCACGGCTGCACGCAGCGCCCCCCCTGGCACACGCTGTGACCGTTGCACTGGCACGCCGGGCACGCTGTGAAGTGCCATCTGTGGACATTGGATTATGACTTTAGTAAGGGGCTATTTAGGATTATAACTTTAGTAATGGGCTATTTATATCAACACTCAATATTGATACTAAGTACTGTTTCAACAGAGACGGTGGCTGAGCATTACCACCATTAGTATGGCTTAAAACTAATCGAGTTCCTCGTTAAACAGTTACGTAAATAAGCCGATAATATTATATTAATTTATTTGGTATTGATACTCGTATAAGACCTCGTTTACAGAGATGTGGCGTGTCGGATATCTATTGTACATTGCTCATATATTGTGTTAGTGTTTGCGCGAGCGATGACGCAGTAGTCTTCGTATATGAGGCCAAAGTCTGTTATTTGGAGTTGATAAATGGTAAATTGGATTTATTCAGTACAGTTCTCAAAAGTTGCCCAATTTATATGCTGATTTTAGCAGAAATGTATTATAGATTTTTTTTTTATTGGGAAAAGCCCTCCACAACCTCCCATACCGCTGCAACTCTGACGCTGAATGTATTATAGAATGTAAAAATTGTATTTATAAGTTATATTTTGTGACTCACCGATGCTGCGCACAGACCCGGGGCGCGTGTGGACTGCGCGCCCCCCCCGGCAGACAGACCCCGCGGCCCGTATGGGTCCCGTCGTCGCACCATCCGCAGGCGGGCTCAGCGCGGCAGGCGGCACACGACACGTGCGCGCCGCAGCCCCGCGCCGCGCCGCACGCGCCCCCGCCCCCCGACCCGCTCGACGTCGACCACGCGCGGCACCCCCCCAGGGGGAACGATGCGCCGTATGCGTTCTGAGGTGGGGATTGAGATATGAGAATTAATTAATTGACATAATCTATGAATTGTATTTAATTAAAGACAATTATGCACTGTCACGTCTTTTATCCCCAAAGGGGTGCACATTACGGCACATATTGCCGTTATACAATATACGTCCACTTTTCAGCATGTGTGTTACAAGTCCCATGTAATAGAGGATGGCAAACGAGCAGTCAAAGTTAAGTAAGAACTAATATTTTAACCTATAAAACATTAACTCTATGAAATTATTCAGAATGAATGTGAAAGTCTTTAACCAACCTGACAATTCAATTATGATACCTTGTTACATTATTTTTTGGAAGATTTTCTATATTATAGATACTTTTATATACAAAATATTCCACTTTTTGTTAACCTAGAAGGACTAGAAGAAATAATAGTGGTAATGACACCACAAACAAACAATTAAACACAAATAACTAGTCCAATATACCTTATCGACACACCGTCCCGCGGAGGCGCACCAGATACACTCCTCCGCGGTGCAGTTGGCGCATGTCTGGAACGTGGAGCATGGCGCGCTGCATGGACCCGCCGCCGCCACGCTTCTGTAGTAAGAAAATAAACATTTATTATATATTTTTTTATGGTACACGAGCAGACGTATCACCTGCGGCCTTAGTCTACTATTACAATTGTGTCAGAACGGTCGATCATTGAGCAGTACAAGAGGAACGGAGCTATACAACCTACATAGCTCCGTCCCTCTTGCACTGCTCAGTGATCGACCATTCTGACACAATTGTAATAGCAGACTGAGGCCCCTGATGGTAAGCAATTACCACCGCCCATGGACACTTGAAACAACAGAGGCGTTACAAGTGCGTTGTTGGCATTTTGGGGGTTAGGAATTTAAGGGTTGTTGGGAAATCGGGGATTGGGAAGGGGGAATTGGGCCTCCGGTAACCTCACTCACACAACGAAACACAATGCAAGCGTTGTTTTACGTCAGTTTTCGGTGAGGCCGTGGTATCACTCCGGTCGAGCCGGCCCATTCGTGCCGTAGCATGGCTCTCCCATACTTAAAATACGCAAATATACATATACATATACGCAAAATAAATAGTACATTATATTGTACAAGAGTATGTATGATATGTAAGAGATATTATGAGTTATGGTAGTTACGAAAGTTACCGACAATTTTAAAACATACTTAACTAGAATGTTATTGGAAAAATTGAAGAATTTGTGTATAACGTACCTTATATCTTCTGATGAATTAACAGGTTTACACTTTATAGTGTCGTAGTCCCAAAAACAAGCCCGCTGGCTTAGTTCTTCAGATCCCTGGAGGAAAAAAACCAATGTAAGTAAACCTATCCTGTCCTTGGTCGGCTCGAATAACCAATCAAAGTGTTTTACGCGCTCACATTTCGATTTCGTTAAACGTAAAGCAAACTCGTACTAAGGGTACTGTTTAACTGTTAGTAAATGATCGAATCCTGTAGCCAAATGGTATTTTAGCGCCTGTCTACAGAAAGAGTAAAGAGTAAAAACTCAATAATACTACACTTACAAATGTCAAAATTTATGTCAATCGCATATAATTTTAGTTTTTTATTCTACAAGTAGACAAGCGCTAAATGGCATTCGGCTACAGGCCCCGAGCTGTCAATGGACAATTGGACACCCATAACACTAGAGAAGTCACAGACATGTTGTTGACTTTTTGAGAGGGAGTGCACTAAAATATTGCCGACGATAATTAATAAAATTTCGTAAGAAACTATACGTGTGTATGTACGGACATGTGTATGATGGTGTTGATGCGCCAGACAGGCTGCGCACGAGTGGTACCGGCCGCACGCCTCGCGGGGGGACTCGCTGTCCGACCCGCACTCCTCTATTGATAGCGCCATCTGGAAGGGGGGAGGGGGGATGTTGTTACAAGTGAGTTTTTGTATGTAGGAGAGTATTGTTAATGTTAATAGTATTTCAATCTCCGAAATGTTTCTCTGGTAACTGCTAATCCATGTTGTATTTTCTAGCCAATTATTGTAAGTACTCAAAGTTTAAGTAAAGGTCTTTGATCTATATTTTTTTTTATCTTATGAGACATAATGAAATATTGCAGTAATACAGCAGTATAAAGTAGAGGAACGGATCATTATACCTAATGCGCTCTAACAAGGTGCGGCTGACAGATTCAGTAACGTTTCGTATCACTCTTGAAAGTTGCTGCGATTTAAAAATTATGCCTTAATATTTTAGCTGTATCACATTCGTATTATGTTAAATCATTCGGATGCGTAGTTAATTAAATTAAAACCAACCGGAATGTTCTAGTATTCAATTAAAATCTAATGAAATGAAAAATAAAGTAAAGTGTTATGCGTATAACGTAAATCCATAGTCGTGTTTAGTGATGGGATGTACGGCTACGATGGATAGGTAGTCGATGTTTTTTTAGAATAAAAACGAAAATCGTGCGTCGTTCAATTATCATTCTTAAAAAACCTTTAATTATGTGGGTAAATCCACTGTAGACGCGGCTCTCTCTGCCCAAACCACAGTGACATTTTTCTAGACATTTCCGGCGCCATTGATAATGCGTGGTCGTACTTAATCTAACATATACAAACTAATATATCCTTGTTTTCTTCACGGTTCTGTAAAACTGTAACTCTGAAACACCTCAGGGCTCGGTCATAAAATATTTATTTTGGCAAGTATATACACGTAGTTAGACTGCACAACTAAATAACACACACATTTAATAAAAAAATTCAAGAGAATTAAATGTATGCTGCGAGTATCGATAGCGATAAAAAAAGATTTTTCTAATGTCCATCCCTAAAGAGAGACTACTACTATAAAATTGTTGTTTACTGTGTGAAAAGATCAAGAGACTTAGGAGGAGATTTTGTTTAGGAAATGTAATAAATATCCAGTAGTGATGGTGTACCTGGTGCGTGTGCCTGACGCAGTACATGGCGGAGACGTAGCAGGCCCCGCACCACGCACAGCGAGCCGCCGTGCACGCCGCGCACGACTCCGCCTGCGCGCACCGGGCCTCGTCTGCACGGGGGGATCAATACATACAATACAACCATGAAAACACCGAAATATTGAATTCGCTCACGAAGAATTAAATGAAAAATATTATTAGTTACTCAGTGATGTCTAAACAATCTTAGAAAGTAAATATAACTCGGAAAGTCACATTGGTACTTGCTGTTGGTAGGTTTCGATCACCACGACATTCGTCAACAAATAAAGAAATAAATAATAGACCGTCAGTCTGTCCGTCAGTGAAGCTAGGTGCTTCGTCCAAAGTGTATCTTCATGTTGAACATAAAAGAATATAATGAAGCAACATGCTTACCCTTACCAAACCTAGGTTCCGTGAGGCACGCCTTCACCGTGCCGTCGAATGACTCCTTCCAACCCACTTCCTCCAACTATAACAGACAATACACATTACAGGTTTAATAACACTACACAAAGATAGGATAGTCTATAATCTATACTAATATATAAAGCTGAAGAGTGTGTTTGTTTGAACGCGCTAATCTCTGGAGCATTTTTTTTGAGGGGGAAAATCATCCAATGACTTCTCCCGCCTTGGGCGAGGCGAGAGGGAGTGTCAGACTCTTACTGACTAAAAAACCACCCCGTTCCTTCTCCTGCTTTTCGAGCCGGAGCCCCGGTAACCCGCTAGGTAGTCCGCAGTTCCGGAGCTACTGGTCCGATTTGAATCATTATTTTTGTGCTAGATAGTGCATTTATCGAGGAATGCTATAGGCTATAGAACATCACGCTACGATCAACAGGAGCCGAGCAGAGTGGGTGAAACCGCGCGGAAGTAGCTAATATACAAATAAGTCGGGTTTTCTTTCCTAACGCTATAACAACAGAACGCACGAACCGATTTCCACAGTTTTGTATTTGTTGGAAACGTCTCGGGCTACGTGAGTTTTATAGCATTGTCGAAACGGAGTTCGCCGGGTTTGCTAGTCAGGTATAAAAATGTTTTTAATTCATCTTTTTATATTATATCCAGTAGCAGCATGACATTCGGCGCTCTGATCGGCCGGCTCGAATAAACCAACCAATCAGAGCCCCATACGCTTTTTCGTTTATATTACTTTAAACGTAAAGCCAACTCATACTAAGGGTACACTTAGTTGGTAGGACCCTTAAATATAAAGGTTTTAAATAATACTTACCGGCAAACAAGCTCTATCCCTAGCCCTCCAGACGCAAGCTATGGCAGTATGTTGCGCGGCAGTAAGGCAGGCTGCCTCACTCGTGTGGCGGGTGCAGCCCTCCCCCGCCTCGAATATTAGCGCGTCCGAACGGAGACGGCCGTCGAATCTGTTGGGGGAATGTCGACTTTGATGAGTGGGGATTAGGTTTAAAGTTGATTGTGTGGTTTGATAGTTGAGTGAATGATGGAGAAAAGATTATAATTTCTATAAAGAATGTTGAGTTAGTGTATTTTAAGCATCGTCAAGACTGAATTATGTACCAAATGTGAGGGTACAATGTATTTATCAACTCCCATACATTTTTACTCTTTATCATTTTGTATGTAAGTATATGACTGTGATTTTATGGATGAAATATCATTTTAATTGTTATATTAGCTAAGTTTCGAATTAAAATTAATAATATAATGGAAGTATAAGAACTTTAGAAACTCGTCTGAAAGGAGTATATTTTGATCAAGCCATAATCCCTATTTAGTACAAGTACAAAACATGATGATTGTTGATGAAGCGAAAGAGGTATGTAAGAATCGTAGCAATTGGCGTTCCATTGTGTCTGCCTACCCTCATGGGAGACAGGCGTGAGGTTATGCATGTATGTAAACTTACAGGACAAAATATCAATGATATAAATACACATAATATAAGAGTGACTCACCCAGCATGTATGAGCACGGCCCGCCTGTCCTTGGTATGTATGGCGGCGGCAGCGTGCGCCGCGCGGGCCCCCGCGCCCGGCCCCGCCGCAGCAGACCACACCCCGCATCTACACACAAACATAGTGGCATTACACATTCGTACACTTGATATACACTTTTATACCCAGCAGTTTATCATTACGGGCCCCGAAATCATCCGAAACTAGTCGGATGGCTCTGTAATACACATTCTCATTCAGTAGTTCTAGATTAAGGGTTCTACAGTAACCCGGAACTAGTCGAGCATCTCCGTAAGTTACAAAATTTCTCGTTTTCCAATTTATTTTTAAACATTGCCCCACACTAGGATTTTCCCCTGTAAAGGGTGCATTTACAAATATACAAGTTCACATACAAATGACACCCAGACCCGAAACAACAATTTGTGGATCACACAAAGAGTTGTTTCGTGCGGGAATCGAACCCACTACACGTTGCGCGGCAGCCGCGCCAACAGTCAATATTAATATACTAGTTTTATTAATTAGGTTAAATAATGTATTGGATTTTGCTGTAAGATGTCATTTTGTTTATAAATGAATAAGTAAATAAATTCCTTCGACTAGTCGAGCGTGTCCGTAAGTAAAAAATTTTCGCGTTTATAATATTAGTAAGAAGTAATAGATAGTCTATTTACCTGACATCATACAGTAGCGCGCCGGCGGAGTAACACTTGGACGCGGCCGGGCTCGCCACTAGCGCCGCCGCGCTGTCGTTGTGGGCATTACCGCCGAACACTAACATTACACCTGCGGAATATAAACAATACATCAATAATTATTGAAGAACGTGATACCATGGCCTCAAAGAAAACCGGCGTGTAACAACCAGAGCGTGATATTTTGCGTGTAAATAAGGTTATCGTAGACTAAATTTAATCTTCCTCTTGATATGCCCAAATTCATAAATCTACAATCCCCAGAAGGATGCTTTTCCACCAGAGATTTGCTACGCTATTTTGCTGTGGCTGCGTTTGGCGTCCATCAAGCATATTCATTGGCACATAGCTTAGCACTGGTGGAAACGGACTCAGCTTAGCTATGTTTTTTATATGAAAAGATGCATGCTATGGATGGCTTCCCTACTATCGATACACTGCATATCGCACAGTTACATAGCTTAGTATCAGTGTAAACGGTCACATAGTTACACTTTCATTCATTATATCTTCATAGCATAGTTACATAGCACATCTTTGGTGGAAAAGCACCCGTCAAAAAGTGATCCGTCTGCTAGTTTATCACCCTATCCCATAAAAGAATTCAGTAAAATAGTGTCAGTAAGTTTACCTGGTGTAATAAACGTAGCAGTATGTAAATATCTAGGTGTCGGCGCCGACTGTAGAGGGCGCCACAGTCTTAGTTCTGGATCATACTCGAAGAGCGACGCTGATGGGGCCTGAAAATAGAAGAAACGTTTTATATTAACTGTTACAGATTGCAAAGTATTTAGATCCACATTTTCTGATTTTGAAGTGAGATTTTTACGTGTGTGAGAGCTATACTCTGGAAATGCTTGATTGACTCTAATGAAGTTATACCACGGCTTTACAGAACACTAGTGTGAAATAATCACAGTGTTGTTTTGCTGTGTGAGTGAGGAATGTTTGGGACACGCCCGCCACATCCTCCCATTACGGTTACAACTTCTATAAACTAGGCTCTACAGTAGATATAACCATGAAAACACCGGAACATTGAAGTTCGGTGCGTCCCAGGGAAATCAATGGCTGTCTTGGATCCCGCAACGAAATAAATCAGAAGATATTATTAAAGGAGAATAAAAAGAAAACGATAGTTTCCACGTGTGAGCAAGGACACCAGAGGCTTAATCTTCGGGTTTTGCATCCATGGGCACCGTTTGCTTACCATCAGGGGCCTTAGTCTGCTATTACAATTGTGCCAGAATGGTCGATCATTGAGCAGTGCGAGAGGGACGGAGCTATGTAGGTTGTATAGCTCCGTCTCTCTTGCAACTAAGGCCCCGGGTCATCTGTCTCGTGCGTGCGGCGCGTCGCGTTCCACGCGCGCCCCTTAAAGAGCCATCAGACCACCACAGATGGGGCCCAGTAGGGCTGATGCCTGATCCGGAGCTGCGGACTACCTAGCGGGTTTACCGGGGCTCCGGCTCGAAAAGCAGGAGAAGGAACGGGGTGGTTTTTAGTCAGTAAGAGTCTGACACTCCCTCTCGCCTCGCCCAAGGCGGGAGAAGTCATTGGATGATTTTCCCCCTTCAAAAAAAAAGGGGGGATTTGTCTGCTTATTGTATAAAAAAGGTGTTGGTAGTGTACCTGCGTGGCCTCGGACTCGGAGACGAGCCCGCCGTGCAGGTAGACGCGGCGCGACAGCGGGTCCCAGGCCGCGGCGTGCCCGAACCCCGCGCGGGCCGCCCAGCCACGGGTCGCCGCCACCGCCCACACGCCCTCGTCCACGTAGTACTCCTGGACACACAAATACAACATTTTTTAAAAGTGGCAATAGCACAATAAGGATGTGTTTACACAAAATGCTCGCACTTGTGTCTATAGAACGGAGAAATACAGTAGAAATCGTAAGACGGGGCCTGAGCCCTAACAATTGCAGACTACAACAAGCTTTTGTCATTTGCACGTCTTTCTATCAATGTACGTACGTATCATCTATACCTAATGCGCTCTAACAAGGTGCGGCTGACAGATTCAGTAACGTTTCGTATCACTCTTGAAAGTTGCTGCGATTTAAAAATTATGCCTTAATATTTTAGCTGTATCACATTCGTATTATGTTAAATCATTCGGATGCGTAGTTAATTAAATTAAAACCAACCGGAATGTTCTAGTATTCGATTAAAATCTAATGAAATGAAAAATAAAGTAAAGTGTTATGCGTATAACGTAAAGCCATAGTCGTGTTTAGTGTTGGGATGTACGGCTACGATGGATAGGTAGTCGATGTTTTTTTAGAATAAAAAACGAAAATCGTGCGTCGTTCAATTATCATTCTTAAAAAACCTTTAATTATGTGGGTAAATCCACTGTAGACGCGGCTCTCTATGCCCAAACCACAGTGACGTTATCTGAGCAGAAATATGTAGTAGGCATTTTTCTAGACATTTCCGGCGCCATTGATAATGCGTGGTGGTACTTAATCTAACATATACAAACTAATATATCCTTGTTTTCTTCACGGTTCTGTAAAACTGTAACTCTGAAACACCTCAGGGCTCGGTCATAAAATATTTATTTTGACAAGTATATACACGTAGTTAGACTGCACAACTAAATAACACACACATTTAATAAAAAAAATCAAGAGAATTAAATGTATGCTGCGAGTATCGATAGCGATAAAAAAACATTTTTCTAATGTCCATCCCTAAAGAGAGACGTCAACGTCATACTGGCATCTGTCAGCCGCACCTTGTTATAGCGCACAGGGTATAGTAGCAACTAGGTGACTAAAGAAGCCCCTGTGTTGTGTGAACTGTGGTCTTAAAGATTTCGGATAGGCATAAACCATGTTTTTAACAATTAAGCTGGATATCTGGAAGTCATTGGAAGAGTTAGGTTTAGCAATGAACGTCTTGTAGCTGATAGAATGATGACAATGATAAGGCATGTTTTTAAAGACTTAGACTTATACTGTTTTTCTCAATTCTGTAGTGGTATTGATAAAAACACGTTAACAAAAATTGAAATATATCACGATGCAGTATTTACATAGAAAACCAAAAGAATTATTGGCAATTGAAGTTGTATAAAATATATAATCTGTTGAATGAAATACATTATTACAATACTAACCTGCACCAAATGTAGGTACCCGTAATGCGGCGAATGTCCAAAGAACACCAGCATCACGGGTTTCTTGGTGACTCCTAGGTAGACCAGTACAGCGGTGTGACCAGACACGTGGAGACCTCCTGTAAGAAGAAACAAGGAAGTTTTGATGACACTAGAGGTAAATTCTAGGAATTCACTTAATTTTAAACCTATTGCTATGGCTAATAAAGGCCATATTAGCTTATTACAATGATTAAACATTTGTTTACTAAATCAAAACCTTATACATATGTTATAGATATGTTTATTTTTTGTGTTTATGTTTTTTGTCTATGTTTAATTACTATTTAGGTGTATTTTTTTTTTGTTTTGTTTTTTAGTTGTATCTTAACGTTAACTATTCTATTGGCTGTATAACGTATTGGCGTAAGCTGTAATGTTATATATGTAAAAATTTGTAAATAAATAAATAAATAAAATAAATAAATACAATGTCAATAAGGTTCACAATAAACACAGCCCTTTGAAATACAATTTAAAACTAATATAGTGTTTTAAGTGTGGGAGAGCCATGCTTCGGCACGAATGGGCCGGCTCGACCAGAGTGATACCATGGCCTTACAGAAAACCGACGTAAAACTACGCTTGCGTTGTGTTTCATTTTGTGAGTGAGGTTACCGGAGGCCTAATTACCCCCTTCCCAATCCCCGATTGCCCAACAACCCTTAAATTCCTAACCCCCGATACGGCCGGCAACGCACTTGTAACGCCTCTGGTGTTTCAAGTGTCCATGGGCGACGGCGATTGCTTACCATCAGGTGATCCGTCTGCTCGTTTATCATAAAAAAATAGTGTAATAAAGTCCACATAAACTTACCACAATGCTTCAGAGGCGGCTGTCTATGCGGGGAACAGGTGACTGGCGTGGCATTGTGCCACTGTGGTCGCTCACTGTTCAGGCGGACGCGCCAGATCTCATTCGTGACTTCTCCTGCACGACCTTCCAATCCTGCCAGGCCACCGCTGTAATAGATTGGTTTTAATTAACAATATATTATAGCCATTTTGTAGACTTAGCAATAGGCTAGTTTCCTACTAACTATTCAAAATCAATACTTTTTTCGAAAACGTCAAAAACTAATATTTCTGTGAATTTTGCAAATGCAGTGGGTGAGCAGTCGGCTGCCGCGCAGCTTGTAGCAGGTTCGATTCCCGCACGGTTTAATTCTTTATGTGATCCATAAATTGTTTCGGGTCTGGGTGTCTGTGTATATGTATGTATGTATGTGAAATTGTTTGTTTGTAAACGCAGCAACACGGGAGAAAATCCTAATGTGGGGCAACGTTTAAAAAATATGAAAGCTGGTATAACACTCACCCTCTCTCCGGCTCATCAGATATGACGACTCCACCATACACGATGAGTTCGTGTCCATACAACACGGCGGAGTGCGCGAACCTCGCCGCCGGACTGTCGTACGTGGGGAGCACCTCCCATTCTTGTTCTGCTGTCTTATATCTGGAGAGAAGAATGATAGTATGAGACCAATATTATTATCTGAAGAAGAAAGTTGCTACTTATAGGAGTAATTACATTACAGATTTTTTTTTAAACGTTGCCCCACTCTAGGTTTTACTCCTGTGTCGTGGGTGCGTTTACAAACATACAAGTTCACATACACATCACGCCCAGACCCGGAACAACAATCTGTGGATCACACAAAGAGTTGTTCCGTGCGGGAATCGAACCCGCGACACGTTGCACGGCAGCCAGTTGCCCAGGCACCGCGCCAAACGTGCAGTCAAAGTGATGTTGGAGATATCCGCAATAAATATATTTGTTAGTTACATTAATATTGAGGTCAAATTCTGTTTAAATGGATAGTATTTTTTATTATTTATGTATTTAAATTAATTCTTAATAAAGCACCTTTGAAAGGTCTAAATTCAATTGTCCGTCAGTCAGTCTGTCTGACAGTGAAGCTAGGTGCTTGTTCCAAAGTAGAAATTTCGAATGGACAAAAGAACGAATTTTATTCTTTATTTGGTGGTTGGTGACTTTGAATGCCAGCAGAACAGTGTTGGGGACGAATTCCATAGCTAGCATAGCCGATATACCATATAATACAAGGTTCATTTGATTTATTAGATTTTGTATTGAATCTCAATTCCGAGCACACATACTAGTAAACAACTTTTTCTTACACACTACCTACCTATAAAGAAAATGTGAATGTGCAAACGTTTCCCCTCCAATCCTTAATAGATCATCTCCGTAGGGTAGCAAGACGTGCGCGGCGACAGGGGGCGTGTCCCCGCTGTGAGTGGGCGGGGCCCAGCCCGCGCGCCACGCGTCGCGTGCGCACGATATGCCGCGCTTCAGGGCCGAGCACGAACACCCGGAACGGGTGCACGTACCACCGCCGTACGCTGCGTTGCATTCCTCTGTAAGATAAAATAGATAATATTTAATTGTTGTTTGAATAAAATAATTATGAACAATGACAGTCCATTGCTGGACTATAGCTTATACTACATAGGAGTATTTGCTATAATCTTCAAGCTTAGATTAGAGATCATTTTAATAGTTAGGTTCAGGTTTATCAGAAAGTACTGCTGCCTGGTCTTGATCATTTTAACCGACTAAAAAAGGAAGTTCTCAGTTTGACCTGTATGTATATTTGTGCGCGATTATCTCGCGTTTGGCTGAACCGATTTTGATGCGGCTTCCAGAATAGATTTTTTCAGACTAAGAAGAAGATAATCTGCTTTTACGACACCCGTAGTATTTTTATAATAGCTGTCGTGAAGTTTTCTCGCGTATATTAATGAAGACTACTAGTTTCGAGTCACAAAGGGACTCTCATCATGAGAGTGGGACTGGTGACAAATATATTCCACTCCGCTATCATAAGCGTTACATTCAAATACAAAAATAACTATAACAAACAAAACCACAGTAAAATTTCCCAAACATTCCAAGCGCCATTACTAAATAATTAATGAACTTGAATCGACAGTTTTATTAGCTTTCCTATGAACCGTACCATACTGTACCTAATGAGTGAGTAAACCCAAGGTTATACCTACGTATAATATATAAAAACCACCGTAATTTAGAAAGGTATAAAGGTCACCCATGTATTAATAGTAACGAAACCTTTTAAGTCTATTTATGGAGCAAAGTCAGTGAAAAAGTGTGATGTATAAAAACGAAGTTTGTCCACTTAAGTTAGATTGTTTGTTTTAGTGAAAGATTAATGATTTTGGGAGCGCTGCAACTTCAAATGCGCAATAACTAATTCCAAGTTGCAGAGAGAAAGGGATAGAAAGATCTCAGAGTTTGCAGAGGCACCTAAATTCTGAGGTAAGTTCATTCAATAATTGAAATATTCGATAATTTGAAATATTTTACGAGATCAAATTTCGAATTAACGAGAGTCGACTGTAACTAACTATACTCGTTTAATAATTTCGGAGGTTATTCAATTCAAACAAACAGCCAATCTAATCCTCCGGTTTATAATATATGAAGTCAATGATGAGGTTAATGCCCGACCCAGGTTGGATGAAATTATTTTAGGATTTTGTCATGACAACTTTTATACCTGCCTGCTATATCTTGCTTGGGGCTTATAACAAGTTATCTGGCTTGGGACTTTATAAACCTATGTTTTTATAATACAAAATCCTTTTAGTTGACTCAATTCACTGACATTGAGCCAAATCTGATTAAGACACCCTAAAAATAATTGGAAAAAGACCGGCAGAACGATACGGACGAATGAAAGAAATTTACAATATTTTTTATGTAATTATTTTATAACTTTCGTGACAGTTTAGTCAATCGTGTCGCGGAATGCTGCTCATGAATATAAGCCTCTAGAATGGCTTGAAACTAGTCGAGTTCCTCGTCAAACAGTTACGCGAGTAAACCGATAACATGACAATTATTTCCATGTAGGTTCTTCATGTTTACCTGGACACAGAGGCTCATCACAGGCGACTCCCGTCCACTCTGGTTCACATCTACACGACCCATCTTCACATTCGCCGTGATCTGAAAATAACACAAAATACTTAATTAAAATTTGGTGGCGGGGGAATTCTAAAGACACCTAGCTTTGTGGAGATAAAATAGGGAGATTGTGGGATTTTTACCTCCTGTTATCTGCCTGCTCCAAAGCTCCCATGGTGCAACGCCTGTTTACGGCACATCCCTAAGGACCAGTACCTCTCCTTTTTGTTTTTTTTTTGAGGGGGAAAAATCATCCAATGTCTCAGGGAGTGTCAGACTCTTACTGACTAAAAACCACCCCGTTTCTTCTCCTGCTTTGAGCCGGTACTCCGGTAACCTTTCACGTTATCCGCAGCTCCGGATAACCAGTACCTCTACCTACCCCATTCATAAAGCACAACAATATAACTACTTACTGGAACAATTAGTCCTATGGTCGTTGGAAGGGCAGGAGTACGCCGCGTACGTCACGTTGAACCCCTCCATGGCGTACGCATCATCGCTGAAGAAGTGCAGCAGCGCGCTGCCGGAACGGGCTATCACCTGCCTCGTCCAACTCGACTCTCCATTCTCTAAGACACCACTGGAAGAAGAATAACAAGGATTAGGTGGTTCATGAATGAATAGCCTAACATGTACCTAATAGGTACATTACTTTTTTTATGTTAAACCCTTTTTAATTTTTGTGGTTATCAATATTAAGAGTGTGTACCAAATATCATATCGATCTGTCATCAGGAAGGGGATAGTCAAAGTCAAAGTTATTTATTTCAAATAGACCAGGAAGGCACTTTTGTAATGTTGAAGCTATTTGCTCGTTCCAAAGTGTAGATAGAGAAGAACGAGCACGAACGATAAAACATAAATTACTAGATTTGACTCAAATAAACAAACCAAGATATAATCGGGTAAAAACTATATTGTCATAACATGTCCAGATTGTTCAGATTTTTTTAAGGGTGCAAAATCATCCAGTGACGAGAGCTTGACAGGCTTTTACTGACTAAACACCACTCTTTCCCACTCCTACTTTTCGAGCCGGAATCACTGCTCTACGGTCACAAACGTGATTAGTTACCTTCCAAGTTCGAGGTGTACAGTTCGATTTTACTAAAGTTAGTATACACGTTTATCGTAAGTGTATACCTCTTACTCCCTCTTTAGGAAACTACACGAAACAAGTCACTTAACCACTTGTTATAACTAATCTCATTTCGAGTACCTATGACAGTGAATATTAGAATTTCTCTTCAACATAGATAGGTACTTAATTATTGTCTACACACTTTGACGTCATCGTTGATTAGAATTATACCTAACTATACAAAGAATTAATAGCTGCTAATCTCTATCTACGAAATAGCTTCTAGGAAAACTAACTTAACATTATTAATTGGGTGAGTCAACGCCTTGGTAAGTATAACACACGTGTAACATAGCTACTTGTTTTTAGCCGACTGCACGACGCAAAGGAGAGTCATGTGTTCATTTATGAAAGGAATAAGTAGTGGTGTTTCCTACTAATAGTTCACTTTTTCCATAAAAATATTAAGGAGATATATTTCCTCTGGGACTTATAACACGTACAATGTGCACCAACATTTGTATTCTTTCATCATCATCATATCAGCCACAAGAAATCCACAAAGTTGAACGCAGGCCTCCCTCACAATGACTTCCAGACAGGCTGGTTGGAAGCGACCTGCATCCAACGACTCGTATGAGCTTAATCAGGTCAACTGTCCAAATTATAGGCAAGTGCAGCATTGTATTATTTATCATCATAGAATTACTAACTAATACATACGGTAAAACGGGGGAATAGACACAGAAATTGGATGAATAGATGTTAGAAGAGATTCCAAACATTTATTCACCCCTTTTCTGTATCTATTCACCCCGTTTTACCGTACCTAACTACTACATACATCAATAACTATAAAAAATATAATGCTAAAATTCATGAACAAACTACCTAGTTAAACAAAAATAAAAATGAATGAATAACTAACGGAAATGTAGGTATAGTTTCGTATGTATGTGTGTAGGTACGTGGCTAAACTGAATGACTGCACCAAATTGGATAATATCATAATAGTTACGAGACTTAGGAGATGTACAGTACCTACACACGTACATTGTAGAGTTATGCATACATATGCAGGATGTTTAGCTTCTTATTTTCAGTTGTAGGACCTTAGTTATACTAGATTATTCAGTAGGTATTTAGAAAAGAGTCAACCTTGACTTGACAATTGACACAATGTGCTACAATGTATTATGTATGACTATGTACAGTGGAAGACAGATCCGCCTGATCATTTTAAAGGGGATCATTACGGCTCCATACATTTTTAGGTCCCAAAAAATGATCTCCTTTAATTGCTTGAACCCAGTAATAACATTAAGCCATACCCCATGAATGTTTCAACAAATATAAAAGTGATAACGTCACAGTTTACTGACGCAATATGTGTAATCCTTTAACCAGTGGTGTGTTTGATGTTGTCCAGCTACCTGTGCCGGCGGCAGCACCGCCCACCACCCCGTTTCATTCGTCAATTCAAGGTCATGGGGCGGGGCTAGAGAGCGGATCTCATCAGGTGCAAGCAAACATTAACTTAATGGTGGTCAGGCGCATGTGACCACCATTGTACAAATATGTGTTTTATCTCCCATCCCGTTAGCCTTGGCAGTCCTCAATTACATTTTATTATTTAGAACATACCTATCTACCTAGTACCTACAGTATTTTTGTTGATAGCCTGACTATTTGACAACATTATTCTAAGTCTCTTTTTACAAAATTAAATAGGTAACAGACTTTAGGCTAGCAACCTATACCATGACTTTCAACCCTTTACTCCAGTAGATTCATTCTACCCACTGTTGAAAGTCATGTAACATGAGTGGTATTCCCCATCTTTAAAGATCTTCATTTATGACATGAACAGCTAAAAATATACAATATTCCAGAGTTTAATATTAAAAATTATATCTACTTGAACAGATCTGGCAGTTACAACAGCAATCACTAACAATTACAAACTCTATTCTTAAACAACTAACGTCCAAATTAACTCACCTGAACACAGCAAGTAATTTCTCAGCTCTAACGCTATCACCGTCATATACATAGAGGTGGTCCCACCCGCACTCGGTTGCGAAGCTCTCGAGCCGCACCCGTAGGGGTGGGGGGGTTGGCCCCAGTCTGGGCGGAGTGAGCAGCCAGGAACATTGTGTGCTGACACTATAGTTACCCGGACCATCTGTTATGAAGCCCGTTGGTGATGTTAAACTGAAACAGAGATGGCGTTGTTATTAAAAACTGGGTAACTACATAGTTAATTATAAGGATTATACACATCTAACAAGTTCACCCACCAGAAAAATGTGGAATGTAAAGTTATTGTTTATTTTTCCTATGGGGATGTAAACGAGAAGTTAATTTCATGGTCATCAATCAAGGATAACAAATTAAATTAGGTACCTTACCTAGTTAATGACTAGTAAGTATTAGTTAACTAATTCAATATGTTATAAGTATTATGTAAACAAAGAATGTACAACAGCAGGAAAGCTGCTAAAAAGGCTTGTGATAGCTGTTGGTTTTCCTTGCCATTAAAATAAGTAAACAAACTATTTTCTTTATGGAATAAGCCAGTAAATGAGCAGACGGATAACTTGATGGTTAGGAATCGTGGTATCAATCCGGTCGAACCAGCCCATTCGTGACAAAGCATGGCTCTCCCACACTTAAATACTGAACTTGATGAATTTGTTGATAAAAAAGTAAAAACCTAACCAACACAGAGTTTATCGACCCAAATTACCAACACATCAAAAACCGAGATAAAATAAATGTCACAGAACAATAATATACAATAAATTAACCTTGCATTGAATATTTAATCACAGAGATGATAAATAAAACAATCGAAATATAGTGTGGGATCCGACTGTCATTGTTTTACATTTGCATCAAACAATTGTTTGTGGACCGATGATCACTGGACCTGATGCCTGTGTTGCTAACATATGAAATACCTAGTACCTACCCACCAACAAAACAGGGCTTATTTCCATAAATATACATGGGTTTGGTATTTCCCATACAAATACTTTTAGAGAATAAACACTAAAACACTAGTTGTGCATGAGATGGGATACCAGGGTAGATTTTAGTTTATCTCTGATAGAAATTAGCGCAAAAAAACACTATAATTTTTTAAAAGACTGTTCCTTTTGCATGAGGTATAGTGTGTGAAGGATAGTGTACTTAGGTTATTTAATAAGTAAAAATCATAATAAAATATGCCTGTTTATAACTGAGAAAGGGAATTTACCTATAAATTACCATATCATAAATGATATTGGATCTAATTGAATTGAGATGCTGATGAGAGACCTAATCAAGACGGATGACATCACACGGCTGAAATGATGAAAGATACTAACTAAGGCAGTTGTCAAAGCAAGAGATGGAATGCCTCTATAAATGCCTGTTACTCTCCACAAATATATGATTAGATTATGGCTAGAATTCAGATTAAAAGAAATCAAAACAAAAAAAGAATGAGATACGGAAATTACCTATTATAGATACCATATCAAAAATGATATTGGTTCTAATTGGATAAGGATACCAGGAATTCTTGTTAGAAAAGCTTTAACTCACCAAACAATAAATTAAGTAAGTAGTAACTAACAGATATTTTACTTTTTAAAACTTTACTGCACTTGTGCTGAATCATCTTTATTTTTAAACTTAACCAAACCCGAGGATTTATAATATCAAAGTCAAATCATTTATTCCAATTAAACCATAAATAGGTACTTTTGAAATGTCAACAAATAAGGAAATAATGAATAGTCTAGCAGTGAAACTAGGTGTTTGTTCCAAAGTGTAGCTTCATATGTGTAGTGTAGATTAAATTCAAAACCTTCAGGTTTTCATAATTTCATTTCAGCAATCAATCAATAAGTAACATAAACAACTAGACAGTAGACTTGATCCGGAGCTGCAAACTACCTAGCGGGTCTCCGGCTTGTAAAGCAGGAGTAGGGTGGTTTTTAGTTAACTTGTAAGAGTCTGACACTCCCTCTTGCCTCGCCCAGGGAGAGAGAAGACATTGAATGGTATTCCACCCCTCAAAAAAAACCTACTAGTTACTATGTATTTTACATCTACCTCATTGGGGAAAATTTTACCTATTATAGCAGTCAATTGCAAGGTAAGTACCCATCAAGGCATTATAATAAGGACTTCCTAGTATGTTGCAAAGATATTTTCAAGATCTTTTCACAACAATAACTTAAGTATTTTGTAACATTCTACAGTCAATACAGTATTGTAACATTTTCCTTTTGAGTAATATTTTTTCAAATTAACATAATAATCTATCAGTGAAAACTACTTATTTTACTTTGTACCTATATTTTATTTCAGAATTTACATGTTAAATTGACAATCTAAGTTGTTTTCTTCTCTCTTTTGTTCTCTCTGAACTAATCTTTTAAAAACCCTTACACACTTACTTACTAATCTAGACACACGGCAGTGTGTCCGCCAAGTTCGAGCAAAAAACCGACACACCGGCCGTGGGTTATATTACACGAACCATTTCGGGCCAACTTCGACCCACCTATAACTCAAAATCTATTTTATCTACGCATATGAAATTTCTAGTATCTGTCGAGATCTACTTACTTATCTAAAATACAAAATTTCATTAATGTACCTATTGTAGGTCTTGAGATATTGACGTCAGAAAATCGCTATTTTTACTATACACTCACTGACTGACTCACTCATCAAAAACCTAGACCACTTCCAATGGTCGTATTGACTTGAAATTTGGCATGGAGGTAGGTCTTTAGGTCAAGGTAAAGGAAAAAATCTGAAAATGGCCAAGTGTGAGTCGGTTTTAAAAATAATGAAGGTGTAAATTCATACCCCTAAGGAACTAAAACAAAAAAATTATCTATATCTTCCAATGGTCGTACCGACCTAAAATTCGTTACGAAGGTTTGTATTTAGTCAAAGTAAAGTAAAATAAGAAAAAAAGAAAATAAACCTTACAAAAATAAATGAAATCCCACCCAAAACATAAATGTGAAAGGCTGCCAAGTTCGATAATATTGGAATGCTTCGCCTATAAAAGAAGTGAGATCTAAATAAGTACCAAGTTCCATACACAGACCTCAGTTAAAAATGATATAACTTGGCAAGTTTTAATAGAAAATACTTGACTCATTGCGTTTAGTAGGTTTATAACAAAGTGTGTGAAAACTTGCCAACTTGTTATATCATTTTTAACTGAGGTCTGTGTATGGAACTTGGTACTTATTTAGATCTCACTTCTTTTATAGGCGAAGCATTCCAATATTATCGAACTTGGCAGCCTTTCACATTTATGTTTTGGGTGGGATTAGATAAATACTAAGCAGATTAGTCTTATCAGAAACAAAATCAGATTAAGGCCCTAAAACAAATTAGGAACAGGGCAGGAAAGAAAAAAATCCATTCTTAAAGATTAGGTGCATTATAAATTAATGTGCTTTGAAGCATATAATGAAATAGGTTCCAATTCTATTCTAATTTCAATCACAAAATAATGGCCTCCTGAAAATAATATCCTTCTTCTCTCTTTTCTTCAAAACACCATCCAATGGGTAGAAAATAGAATCTTAATACCTAAATCCCCAGTTCACTTGCCTTATAACTAACTATCAACACAATAGTGATGAAAACATAATCACTTAATGAATAGCACCAGTATTTGAGGGATTTAGCCAGCCCTAAAACAATGCACATATCAGCCAACACTATCTTATGTTTATAGTTTTAATCTACTAACCTATGTGAACATACAACCTCTTTCTATTACTCATCCTATTAGGCTGAATAAGAAAATGTGATAACCTAAAAAAAAAAACTAAAGGTTATCTCGCGAAACAGCTGATACAGTATTGAAAAACTGTAAATAAATAATAGACAATCTAGAACATGCAATATTTCGCGTAATATTGCAAAATAACCGACCAAATGTCCTTGTTTTGTGTCTAAACATGTTTTAAACAACATTTCGTCCCCAATTTGCCGTTTTGAAAGCATAATTATTCGTTTAGCAAAGGTTATTTTCTCTAATGTTGGCCAGATAAACGGATCGACAACATTATCAATTTCCATGCCGTCGCGATCACATCGACCTTCAGAACTCCGCCCGGGATGGAGGAAAGAAGCCAAAGTGTATAATTGGATAATCCTCGCGGGCTTTCTCTTGCAAATTCTACTTACCAACCAGTAAGGCGCGCCTCAAAAAGAGGTCAGTGAACCAGACAAACTAAAATGTATCACGGCTACAATGTGGACTCCGGGGAGACTTACTTGACTTTGCCGCCGCAGTACTGACACTCCGGACCCTGCCACCCCTCGTAACACACGCACATATCATTTTTACAAACACCGTTCACACAAGTATGATCTCCACACTTAGACAGAACACCATCACAGAACAATAACACTATGAGCACTGAACACAGGAATGGCGAGAACCATGAACATTTTCGTCTGTACTTAGATTTAAATAGAAATAAAAACATTTGTAGCGATTCTACCATTTTGATGTATGCATTTTCAACGAGTTTTATTAGCGCGGACGTAAAAGCGGTTTCGACGTCGCGTAGTTTCGTACGGTACTAAATTTGGGGTTGTCATACTTTTAAAACTAAAATACCTCAAAGTAAACTTCACTCTAACTTTTGACATAAAGTCTGGCACATATTTTTTAGATTTTATCCTAATTATTTATTTAAAGTAAAATAGTATAACATTACAGAACAATAGAAATAAGTTTATTTTAATTCAGGCTTAAACAGAAATTGTATAAAATAAACAGATGAAGTAGTAAATGGGAGCTATTTCGACATTATTTAATTTTGCAATAATCTTAATCAAACCGATTGATAATGTTGTAATAAAACAGTTATTTGCACACAAACTTTGTTTTATTTATCACTTTGAAAATATAACGACATTACAGCAGAGAAAATCGGAGCAGAGAGAAAGACGCCAAAAATGGAGGGAAAATATTTAAACGTCAAAAGTGACATTGAGAACGCGGGAATTTCAAATTAGGTACTTCAACACTCTCTCCAAATTGCAACGTTCTCTCTTAACAAATAAACAAAAACAATTTCCTTTTTACTTTTAAAATTAGGTAATATGTCCTCAACTTACATTAACATAAATGTTTTATATCTAAACATAACTTTCAATATAACATAGAAAACAATTATGAACATTTCTAAATAACTTACAATTATTAGTTATGTTTTTACACTTGTTTACAATGACTCTCAACAATACTTGAACATAAGAATTTACAATGCAATAGTATTGTTACAGTTTACATATACCTAACTTTGATCTTAAATATTGAAATTTAGTTTTACACAGAGGTTTAGTTAATATATCAGCACACTGCTCATTAGTATTTATATACTTTAAATCAATAAGTTTTTCTTCATATTTTTCTTTTACAAACTTATACTTTATATCAATGTGTTTACAACGTTTATGATAATTTTCATTTTTAATGACAGAAATTGCACTCTGATTATCTATGTTTAAACATAAAGATAATTGATTATATTCATCTATATCTAACAAAAGTTGTTTTAACCAAATGGCTTCTTTAGTAGCACTACAGGCAGCCATAAATTCAGCCTCTGTAGTTGATAATGCTATACTTTGTTGACGCTGACTGGCCCAAGTTATAGCTGCGCCATTTTTAATAAAAACATATCCTGTCATTGAACGTCTTGTTTCTGTATCATTTGCATAATCTGCATCACTAAAGCTTTCCACTACATTTGGTTGTTTATAAGTAAAATATAAACCATATTCCTTTGTTTCTTTTAGATATTTAATAATCCTTTTAACAGCTTTCCAGTGACTATCATCATAACTATCTAAATATCTGCTCACTAAGCTGACACCATACATAATATCAGGTCTACTTACAATAGCCAAATGCATTAAGGAACCAACTGCCTCTCTATAAGGTATTTTCTTGTTCAACTCTGCTTTATTTTTCTCAAGCTTTGTATTTACATCTACTGGTATACTGTTTCCATTTGCATTACTCATATTAAATTTACATAATATTTTCTCTATATATTTAGCTTGGTGTAAGAATATGTAATCTTTTCCTCTTTTTATTTCTAATCCAACAAAATTTCTAGGTTCACAAGTTTTTATTTCAAAATTCTCTTTCAAATCATTTATTACTTTATCCAATATATATTGTTCTTGTGATATTATTAACCCATCATCTACATACAGGATTAGATACACTTTGATTTCATCTAATTCACCAGTGTATACACACTTATCTGAATGACTATTAGTGAAACCAAATTTCTTCAATACAGAATCAAATTTCTGGTTCCAGCACCTAGGTGCTTGCTTCAAACCATATAGGGATTTTTTAAGTTTACAAACTAAGTTTTCTTTATTAATACATAAACCTTCAGGTGGAGTCATATAAATATCCTCTTTTATATTGCCATAGAGGAATGCCGTTTTAATATCGAACTGAATCATTTTTAAATTATTTTGACAGACTTTAGAAAGCATTACTCTTAAAGAATCATACCTGACTGTGGGTGAGAATGTCTCTGTGTAATCCACTTGATACTTCTGTGAACATCCCATGGCACACAGTCGTGACTTATACAATGGGCCATTAATCTCATCTTTAATTCTGAAAACCCACTTACATCCAATGATTTTTACTTGATCAGGTTTCTTCACCAACTCCCAGGTCTCATTCCTTTCATGTGCTTTCAGTTCTTCCTGTATAGACTTTTCCCATTTTTCCTTTTCTACAGAAGACATCGCTTCTTGGTAAGTCTTTGGCAATTCCTCTAGATGCTGATCTCCACCTTGACAAAGGTATGTATTAATTTCATGTTTACTTTTCCTACTTGAAGATCGAGTGTTCATTTTACTAATTTTATCTAACTTTACTTCTCTTTCAGGTACATATAATGAATCATCATCAGAATGAAAGGACTCTACATCTGAAGACTCATCATATGATGATTCATAAGACTCACAAGGTTCCTTGGGGTTTTGAAGCCCTGAACTCTCAGAACATGTATTTGGATCAGTTGATTTATTAGTTAAATCTTTATCAGTAAGTGATACAGTAGTAAATTTTCTCATTATACTGTTTTCTAGAAATACAACATCTCTACTAATAATTATTTTCTTTGTTTTTGTATCTAATAATCGATAACCTTTAGTAGTTTCTGAATAACCAACAAAATACATTTTACTTGCCTTAGAATCTAGTTTCTGACGTTTCATGTTAGGTACATGGACCATAACTTCACATCCAAAGATCCGTATATGCTTCAAGTTAGGCTTCTTTCCGGACCATAACTCTTCAGGTGTCACATATGAAATTGACCTTGTTGGACATCTATTTGTTATATAAGCTGCCGTAGCTACAGCTTCTGCCCAATAGACTTTCTGAAAATTGGCATTAATTAACATACAGCGAGCTCTCTCCATAAGGGTACGGTTCATACGTTCTGCTAATCCATTCTGCTGAGGAGTGTATGAATTAGAAGTTTCATGTATTATTCCTGAATTCTGCATATATTCTTTGAACTGATTACTGAGATACTCAGTACCATTGTCAGTTCTTAACCTTTTAATTTTTAAATCAAGTTGGTTTTCTACTAGAACTTTAAACATTTTAAATTTACTAAATACTTCAGACTTACCATTAAGAAAATAGACAAATACTTTCCTTGTAAAATCATCCACAAATGTCAGGAAATATTGTGCCCCACCAATTGACTTGACTTCTAATGGTCCACAAACATCAGAGTGTACAAGTTCCAGAGGCTTCTTTGCACGGGAGCCTTCTTTTGGAAACGGCAGTCTTGACTGTTTTCCTTCTTGACAATACTCGCACACCATGTTTGATTTGTTTTTATTTATCTTGACACCTTCTACACAGTTAGGTAATTTGCTAAGATCAGAAAGGTTCAGATGGCTCATCCTTTGATGCCACAGGTAGCTGTCACTTTCATCTGAGCTACTGACATATGCTGTTGCAGTACTTGCATTCAAGCAATACATATTATTTATCAACTTGCATGACAAAATTTCTTCCTTTGAGTTATTGAGTATTTTACAGCCATTTTCATGAAACTGTACGGAATGCCCCTTCTTTATAAGTTGACTCACAGAGAGAAGATTACTTGCCAACTCCGGTACATATAACACATTTGTTATTTGTATGTTTTGAGTATTTCCATTTTTATCAGTTATTGACATATTTACTTTTCCACAGCCCTTCACTTGAAGCATTTTATCATTGGCGATACGGATGCTTGTAACTGGTGCCGGTGATAGATCATACAGCCAGTCCTTCCTCATAGTTAGGTGCATGGATGCTCCGGAGTCAATAAACCAATTATTTTTATTATTTGAAGTTGATGCTGAGAATACTGCGACATAACCATTTTCTTTTTCATCCTTCTTAGTTTGATCCTTCCTTTTTGTTTTACAGTACTTGCTAATGTGACCATGTTTATTACACTTGTAACAACGGGGACCTTTAGTTATCTTCTGTGTATTTGCTTGTGCTCTCTGCTTATTTTTATTACCGGCATATAATGCCACAGACTCGGAGCTCTTTATCTCCTGTAAGAGCTTAGTCTTCACTGCATCTGCTGTAATGGGCACACCAGAACTCTCTATTGCCATTATCATCGGCTTATATACTTCAGGTAAGCCGGCAAGTAGAAGAGTACCCAGCCACTCGTCATTAACTTCGAATGAGATGTTTCGCAACTTGTGTGCTGTCGTCATTATTTTGTTGACGTAGTCCTCTATATCTTGAGAGTTATCCAAAGTGGTTGTAATAAGATCTTTGAGTAGACCCACGCGACGAGTTAACCCCTTGTCATCGAAAGCCTTCTGTAAGTTTGTCCATACTTCCTTTGCTGTTTGTGCTTCTTGTATATGGATGTAGTTCACTGAATCAACTAATAATATGATTTTGGATTTAGCTTTCAGATCAAGTTTCGGGTCAACAGCTTTACCTTCGTTTTCTATGCAGCACCAAAGATCCTCATGTTGCAAGTATGTTTGTACGGCAAATCTCCAGGTGTTGTAATTAGCTCGTCCAACCAGCTTTTCAATTAATACCATTGTATTTGACGACATCTCGAAGTAATTGCAATTTATATTTCCAGGCACGTGTTAGTTAAGTTAGGACGTACCACTTTAATATGGCCGGCGACCAGATTTTTATTGTTTTTACTTGTTTTTCGACTAACTAACACTTTTACGACTGAAATACGGTCTGGGCCCATAACCTGTTGTAATAAAACAGTTATTTGCACACAAACTTTGTTTTATTTATCACTTTGAAAATATAACGACATTACAGCAGAGAAAATCGGAGCAGAGAGAAAGACGCCAAAAATGGAGGGAAAATATTTAAACGTCAAAAGTGACATTGAGAACGCGGGAATTTCAAATTAGGTACTTCAACAGATAATCAAAATCACACCATTTTTACGGTGAGACAGTAGGTAACGAAAAATAAGTGAACAATAAAATTAATCACAGATATACCGCTTCTTGGTTATTAGTTGTTTAACTGCACTTTCAATAATACACCTATTATAAACACATTAATACAAAAAAGATAACTGCCAAAATTCTTACGGCTTTGTCATTAACTTTTGTTACTTTTATAGTAACGTAAATTAAAAGTAGTTAAAATAATGTAAATTTCCTTGAATTGTTGTAAAAACTATTTTACTGGTAACACTAAATTGACATTAAATTTAGCTGGGCAGAAATGATTACGGCAGCGTTCAATATTTTTTTCGCATCTCTATGACTGTGATCGCATTATAATTTTAGATGAATTCATTTTTTTATTATTATAAAAAGAAGTAATTTCTTCTATGTTATTAAAGTAGTTAATATAACATATTAGTGTGTTACACAAATCAAATTATTCAACAAATATCTCAGTAGTGCCACCTGTTGAGCAATTAATGAACTATACATTTTTAGTTCTATAACAATCGAATAGATGGCGCAACTAGACGAAATTAGACTCATCTCAAGTAAAAATTCATTACAAAATGTAGTGTTTACAATCTTCAAGTCTTAGTAGTTTTTTAATTAATAATTGTGTCACTTTTTATCTTTAGCGAGTTTTTCACTGAAGAAAATAACAAACCGCCATCCATTATTCTCACTTGGCTTGCAAAGAAAAGATGAATGACGGAATATTTTCTTTTGTAGCGATTTTTACCTCTCAACTGCAATCTTTCTTTGTTTGTTTTCGTTAAGTGCGGTACTTAATTAGTTGGATGTAGCACTTACATTAAAAAGGATAGCTTTTATAATCTATGTGTTAGTGGTTGGCGGGAAATAAAAATGGAGGAAAGATGGATAAACTTTTATGAATTTCAATATTGTTATTTTAACATTGTAGGTAGGTATATTCTGAAGTAGTCAAGACCTATCTAATTAAGTAATTTCTGTTATTTTTCATAATCTGTAAAATTCTCTATCAGTGTTATATTCCCCTCCTCAAAGTATAATTGTGTTTTATCTTAAGCTCAATTAGGTTAAACAGTTTGGTTAGTCATACCCTCTAAGCCTGGTAGGTCGGTTGAAGATCGTGCTTAAAACGTTAAAGTTTGTCGGAAACTAGTGCTTTGCTATTCTATAACTCCTTTGAGTACTTTAGCATCACCAAACGATACGAGGTTTCCTCTTAAATAGGTACATAGGAACTAGGTTACAAGTCGTTTGTTTGAACTATTAAAATCACAGTTAAAACAGCATTTAATTTCTGAGCCATATACTTAATGTACCAAAAAACCAGTTTGGAAAGTAGGTGGACCATCAGATACGGCTGACATGGATATGTGATGCTAACGCGAGCGTCGCGTGTCACCAGCGCACCGCCGAGCTACGGGGGGTATTATCAAAGTGATGGAATTTTGCTAAACTAATTTTGTTTATGTAATTAGGTAGCAGAGATTTTGTGAGTTCATTTAATTTTATGGTAAGGTAATCTACGTCTGAGGCTTTTTTTGAGAGGTGAATTTTGTCTAGTGCCTTATCTCGCCTTGCGCGAGGCGAGAAAAAGTGTGTGACTCTTACTGACTAAAAACTACCCCGTTACTACTAATGTTTTTCGAGTCGGAGCCCCGATAACTCTTAAGGCAGTTCGCAGCTCTCGACCAGAATCAGACCCGTGAGTGCGGCGCGTCGCGTTCCTAGCGCACCTTAGAGAGAGCCATCAGACCACCACAGATGGGGCCCAATACGGCTGATGCCTGATCCGGAGCTGCGGACTACCCTAGTGAGTTTACCGGGGCTCTGGCTCGAAGTAAGAATAGGGTGGTTTTTAGTCAGTAAAAATCTGACAATCCCTCTCGCCTCGCTCAAAGCTGGTAAAGTCATTGGATGATTTTCTTCCCCTTAAAATAAAGGCATCACATCACCTTAATTATGTCTTTTTTATTTACTTTTTTTCTTGCTTTTCCATATCGACCGCTCGACAATTCTGATATTAGAATAGTCCCAACTAAACAGGGATTCCAAAGCAGTTTTACCTTTAACCCGAACTAAAAGGTCATTATTTTGATATTTTAGTTTCTATCGAACTCAATATTTTGTGACCTTTATTTTATGTAGGTTGGCTTATTTTTTTTAATAGTAATGCCCATATCCTTAAAGATATACTAGCTAGAAAAAAATAATTATGTTAAAGTCAAAGTCAAAGACTTTATTTCAATTAATCCTTATCCTTAATTAGGCTTTCAACCGTCAAATTGGTGTCAGTCTGTCTGTCAGTGAAGCTAGGTGCTCGTTCCAAAGTGTAGCTTCGAATGGAGAAGAACGAGCAAGAAACTCCATCGTTACTCTTTTATGTTTGACGTGAAATACTTAAAGACAAACAAACACGTAAGTATTTTGCAAGGTGTTCAATATATTTTGGGTTAACTTCAATATTCCTTGAAAAAGTGCTCTTTTGTAGGCTATTTATAAAATAAAGTAATTCTATTTTATTTTAAATTAATTTCATTTTATTTCATATTACCGAAGTAATTTTCAAAAGATACGGATAAACATAAAAGTCCCTGAATAAATAATTTATAATTTAATAATCCATTTCCATACCAGTTCCTATTTCAAAAACTTCCCTCCAAAACGACGGCCATATTGAAAAAAAAGCCCTCAATAAACACTAAAACGCGATGGCATTAGAGGTTTCGACGAAAACGGTTACATTTTGAAACTAATGCCCGAACTACATGCGATGATAATAGAACCACGTTAATTTTTATAATTAAAAACGTTGTTTAAACCATTTCGAGTGGTTTTTTTTCAAATTCTATTACTTTTAATTATTGTTTGCTTATGGGCTAGGAATGGGTTCCAATTGTTCCTCGTCTTTCCTTAAAAAATGGCAATTCGATGCGTTTTTGTTGTTACTGCTACGCTTAAGGGTCTCAGCACACATATGGGATCGGAAAGGGATCGTCACCGTATCGCCTCGAGCCGTTCAGAATGGTTTGTATTAAACTCCCTACTGCAACGCACACTAATCGGAATAATAACGTAATCGCCTCGCCTCGGAACAGGCTCCGAACTTGAATTCCCGCGCTTACGGCTCATCGTCCCCACGCTTACGTTTCTCCGTCTCCGCGCTTACGTCTCTCCGTACCGACTAACTATCGTGTTAGTCTAGTCGGTGTCGCCTAGCCGTAGCCGAGTTGACGTACAGGCGCTGCTGATACGATTTCGTTACGTGCATACGGTAGGTTGACGCCTGGTTGACAGCGAGGCGAAAGGCGTTACGGTTACGATCCCTTTCCGATCCCATATGTGTGCTGAGACCTTAAGGGTTGATTCTATTTGAAGATAAGAATGTTTTTAGATATTTTGAGGTATTTTTTATTAGGTAATTATGGTATCGACATAGGTAAGATTAATAAGCTTCTAAACAACTGTTTAGAAGCTTATTAATCTTGTTAATTAAGGTTGTCAATTGTTAATTTTATCTGTTTCCAAATAGATGTGTTCCTAAATATTTTTAACTGAATGTAACAGACAATTTAAATGATTTAAGTAGAGGAAAGGTTTTTTATTAAATACTTAGGGGATAAGATAAACGAGCAGACGGCGCACCTCATGGTAAGCGATCAGCACCGCCCATGGACACACGCAACACCAGAGGAGTCACAGTTTTCTTGAAAGTTAACTTATTAAAAGTAAAACGAAAACATTTTACTAGTTGTCATTGCCAGTTAGTGTTATGGTTACGAGTCTCTTGAAATATTTATGATTTAGAGAGCGATCATTTATATTTTTGCTGTGGTCAATTAAACAAAACCCGTTTATAAACTAGACAAAACCAAAAAGACGTATCAACATTACAACTATTTTAGAAGTTCAATTAAAAAAAACACATCAAAACTCTACTAACAACCTGTCTATAATCTATACGTAGAAGCGTTCCTTTTTTAAAAACTAGCGCCAAAAGTGGTCAGCTGTCGGCAATTTGAGTATTATGGAGGCATGCTCGCGTGTTTGCCGCGGCATTTGTGCACAGACCTATAGTTTTTTAATTGTTGTTTTTGTGCTAAATATGCACGGACGCGGGCAACGGTTAGATTCGTGGTGCCAGGCGAAAACGTCATTTTCGTAGCTTTGTGTAGAGTTGGGTAATTAACTAGGTATTTATAGTTTTGCTAGGCATGGTGTATAAGTATTGTAACGAAATTGATTGTGTAAGGATTGTTTTTATTAAGTAAATAAAAATCGTTTTTTTGGAAAACTTAACACATTGAACGCCATGGTGGTCACCGGTGACCGACGTTAGCGGAGGATTTGCCTTCATTTTTCTATTGCTCAACAGTTTTCTATTGGCAGTCAAATACTTAAAACGGGTAACCTTCTTCGAATTTTGTAAAGAAGGACGAAAAATCGTCTGTTCTCTAAAAATTTTTGGGATATCGCCAACATTTTTCTTTTTAATTTTTAGCGGTGTTTAATCTCTGCTAGGCTATTCTGTAATTGTCAATTTGAAACATTCGAAGTGAGCTCGATCGTGATCTGAGTAGACACCAAAAATTAGGTACTTACTTAATTGCTACAACCAGGGCCTACCAATCACTATTCACAGTGACAGAAGGCAAATCAATTACCACACAATCAGTAATTCAATTTACTTGCTTACATACAAACCTTCAAAGAAAGGTTTTTGACCCCAAAACCGAATAATTGACTTGTCAATATTATACACATAATGGTGGTAATTTGGTGCATTTTCAATGTGCACTGAACCAGCACTAAGTACTGTGACCCAGGCATTGTACAGATGAACTAGTGCACCTAAACTGTGTAAGCCGAACATTAGGTCATTGACTTCTTTTGATACAAAATCTAATAAAAATTCTCGTGTCACAGTTTTCGTTGCCATACTTCTCCGAAACGGCTTGACCGATTTTGATGATTTTTTTGTGCTTATCCGGTATTTATGAGAATCGGCCAACACCTATGTTTATTTATTTATTTAATTTTCCGCGGACTATGTCGCGGGCAGGAGCTAGTAAATTAAAGAATCAGTTGCTCCATTTTGTGCTATGAGTCCTATGGTAGACACCAGAGCAACACATCTCTCTCAACTCATCAACATTAAGTTATAGACTTGCTTCTTGTTTAGGTTGCTTTTCCGTCAGACATGTGCTATGTAGCTACGCTACGAAGATGTAATAGCTAAGCTGTGAAACTATGTTACCGTTTCCACTGATACTAAGCTGTGCGAGGAAGATGCGTAGCTCGAGTATACGATGTATCGATAGTAGGGAAGTCATTCATAGCACGCATCTATCTTTGTAAAAACATAGCTAAGCTGAGCCCGTTTCCACTAATGCTATGTACTTAATGTATACCGACGAACATGATTGGTGGAAGCCAAACGCATCCACAGCAACGTAGCATAGCACATCCCTGGTGGAAAATCACCTGAAGGATCTACAAATTTGCCACTACCGGGCAGCAGCACTCTCAGATGCTTAACCTGAATCTATCAGACTTCTATTTCCAACTCATCTGTCAAGCGAGGAGATTATGGCAGACACTCTTATGAAGAGGAGGCTCATGGTCCAGTAGTGAACTGTCACGGGGTAACCGGGACGTTGAAGTATTTCGCACGTAATTGTCGTCTGTTTTCTGAATTTTTTTTGGCTCTATACAAATAGTTGTTCTTTGCGGAAATCGAACCCTTGATAATAGTAATACATGAACCTGTGGTTCGACAAAGGTGTAAATCACATGTTTGTCTCTAATAATATAGGTAATTTTTTCAATATTATTATTAGAATATTTTTCGTATTCACGCTTTAACATCCATTAATTCAGTACCAAAAAACCTTCTAAAATATTCTCAAACCACAAATTAACTATCAAACATTTAAAAAAATCATTCAACCCTAAAAAGCTCAACGTCTGGTCGTTCCTACCATACCACGCATAGACTTCACAAATCCCTAGAGCTAAAACAAAAAAGGAACGTAGCGACGCCGAATTGGCGGGCCGAATCGTCCCTCTACGCAGCTGCATGGCCAAGGTTACTGGCATTGTGCGCAAGAGTGCATTGCCCAAACGACTGCACGCCGCGAAAATGTACACACACATCTGCACCGTGCATGCACGCAAATGTGCAGCAGTGTGCGTGCTCGCTCGAACTGCCGACAAAAAGTATCCGAATTGCTTGTCATAGAGTAACTTGGTGACAGATGTGGTAGGAGGAAAAATAGGGAGATTTTATACTTATTTGGTTACTTTTTCTCTATAGAATATACAAGCAGACGGATCACCTGATGGTAAGCAATCGTCGCTGCCCATGGACACTTGAAACACCAGAAGCGTTACAAGTGCGTTGCCGGCCATTTGGGGGTTAGGAATTTAAAGGTTGTTGGCTGTTAGTAAAACTGGGGCAATTCATTTGCTTTAATATCTTTATGCTTTGAACTGTTCAAATGTTTGTAAATACTTACTGTATTTTATATTTCTTTTTAGGTCTACCAGTACCTAAATCTAGTGCTTCGTTGGTAGAGTGGTCGCAAGTGCAACTACCGGAAAAGGGGTCTCGGGTTCGATTCCCGGGTGGGGCAAAGTATTGCTGGGCTTTTTTCGGTTTTTCGAAAATTTCTCAGTGGTAGTATATGGCAATAGGCTCACCCCCTATTACATGGGACTTATAACACAAATGGTAAAAAGTGGGTGTACATTGTACAGTGGCATTACGTGCCGTAATGTGCACCTCTGCTTACCCTTTCGGGGATAAAAGGCGTGACGTTGCAGTACCTAAATCTAAGTGTATGTAATCAAGTATATGTATCATATCATATGTTTGTTTATCTTAGAGGTACTTTTCTCAAATATTCCTCTCAGAGGCTTTCACAGCAAAATTCACGAGAAACCATCTTACTCTTTGCCGCACAAAAACAAAAAAACAGCATGCAACCAGTCAAAGTACCCGAATTACATACAAACTCACGCACACACGTACAATGTAAGGTCAAGGGTACTCTTTTGGCGACGATTCGGCTCATTTCGGCTGATTTCGGCTCCGTCCGTCGCTTGCGCATGGTCAGGGTTGGACCGTGATTTCTTTTATACTTTTTATTGCAGACGGAACTCCTTTGTTGAACCTTTTTTTTTAGTGTTGAGGCAGGTTTTGAGTTTATGTAATTTTTTCGGTTGTGTGTCGTGTTTGTGTGTGTGTGTGCTTATGTATTGTTATGTGTTAGATGTTTAGGGTCCTTTTTTGGGTGTTAGGCTTTGGTTGGTATCTTTTTTTTTGTGATGGGATGGTCTCTGTTGCTTATTGTATTCGTCTTATGTACGAAATATACTATGTGCAGAGATTTGTTTTGTTGAATATGTATTTAAGTTTGGTAGAATGTATGTATGCATTATTCAATGTAACTTAACTAACTAAAAATCACGATTCACTCACGTACATTAATAGAGAACAAGTTCTACTATGTAGTTTCGAGTCACAGAGGGACTCTTCATTATGAGCAGCGTGCGCAGGCGCAATAACGTCGTGCATCCTACGCGCAGTTATTAGAAAAAATATTCGACCTATTTATAGTTTCTTTGTCTATTATATCATTAACTTTCCTCATCTGTTTTTGGAAAAAATATTATATCCTGGATATTAGACAACAGGCCATTCCTAACATTGGTACATATGTTTTTTTTTTATCTACAAACAGAAGCCAAAATAGCAGGATACCATTAACCATGACAATTGAATAACTCAAAAAACATAACAATCGCTCCGTACCCAAATACCGGGACTACTTAAATAATTATTTAAAACACACCGCAGACTCCATTTAAGCCTAGCATATTATTTTCTTTACAAAAATAGACGTTTCATTGCCCCCAGCGAAAATAACCTCCAAATTGGAGCCGGCACAACGGGTTCAGTTTTATTTTATGTTTTTTAAAGTTGCGGGCACCCGCGGCCATATTGAAAATTTTACTTTTTTACAATACCAAAACCTCGGCCTTGCTCGCAAGTGGCCCGCCCGCTGGCGACGCACAAAAATGCATGGAGGATCAAAAATATCGTTTAGTTTTACGGAAACCCTGTTATTTGTGGTTGAATTTAATGGTTACTGCTTTTTTTTTTGTTTTTGTTAGAGGATTTGGGTTCCTTAAGTTTTGTAGTAGGTAGTAGTTTCGTAAATATTTTATTAATTATTATGTTATCGGCTTACTCATGTAATTACGAGGAACTCGACTAGTTTCAAGCCATGCTAGAGGCTCATATTCATGAGCAGCATTCCGCGACACACGACGCGGCGATTGTCGCGATTACGTGAGTAAGCCGATAACATAATAATTAATTTAGTATGTCTCACGAAAGTTACAATAAAATCATATTAATATTTTTTTAGTTTCTACAGGAGGTACTAATTTGACGAAAAAACATCCTATCACTTGTATGCTGATTGTTTTGTTTTTGTTTTCGAAAAAAACGTAGGTGTCTCTTGTATTACTTTTACTTAAAAAGCGGCTTCATCATCATCATCAGCCTGTTCTCGTCCACTGCTGGACATAGACCTCTCCAATGGCACGCCACTAAGCTCGATCATCAGCTCTACGCATCCAACCATTGCTAGCCACCTTGCGGATAAAAGCTGCTTAGCTATTTAAAAATATAAATAAAAATATTTAAAAAATACATTATTATCTAATTGTACGGAATCAAACACAATAAAAAGACAGTCACCATCGAATATACCGGTAAATATCGACATTTTCTGACAATACAAATATCCCGAACGAGATATGACATTTGGTTGACGCAAGCTGTCAAATTAGCGCGCGTTTTTTTTTTGTCTTAATGGCGGTAAACTAAGGTGGCTACCTTTTTATGTTTTTTTTTTAACCCAATATGCTACAGTAACCTATTTATTGTCCCAATTATAGGTTGAAGATGTTTAATTTTATGTAATTTGAGTATTTGGTATTCAATTGAGTTAAGAACTTGACATTATTGAGCGACCCACTTATTTCAGTTAAGTATTAGGTACAATTGAGGTTACCTATATTTTTATTTTGTCATGACTGTAATCATGTGGTTTTATATTGTATTGTAGTTTTTGCTTGTCGTACTTTTATGTGGGTTACAATAGGTAAGACTACAATTTGAATTTAGCGTTCGGATATTTTCCTAAAATAATGAATTTGCTATTGCCTCGTTGATCGAGTGGGCTCTAGTGCGACTGCCGGGCAAGAGGTCTCGGGCTCGATTTCCGGGTCGGGCAAAGTATTGCTGGGCCTTTTTCGGATTTTCGAAAATTTCTCAGTTTAAAATTGGTCCTAGTATATATACAGTGATAACATAGACTTTGAGTATTATGAGCTAAGTTTTCGGAATCTATAACCAGTAATAATGGTTCATTAAAAGTTTTTCAGACCATCTAAGTTTTGCCGCGTTGTAATCTTAGTTTTTTTGTAGATACATTACATACTTACATCATGTCTAACTTTATTGACTTTGTTGGGAGTTTATGAGTTCTAATCTCTTAAAAATTACTGTTTAGTCTGTGTCCCATTTTCGTTAACATATATAAAAATATACTTACTTTTCTTCTTTACTGTTTGTTTCACAGCAGCTTATTCTTAAATAACCCTTTTGACTTTCAACTCATACCTAACATCACATCAACAGTCTATACGTGGCCACTGCTGACCAAAGGCCTCATCTCGTAAGGAGAAGGTTTGAGCATCATACCTACAGAAGCTTGAAATTTATATCTGTAGATTAAAAAAAAAACTTTTTCTATGGTAACAATTGAAACATGCAACTATTTGAATATTTTTTCAGTATAATCTGAATTACCTTTTGTATGTTTTTTCAGTATAATCTGGATTAATGTTTATTTTATATCATTTCAGTTTCTGAGGAAATTAACTTTTACTTTCAAGGTTATTTAGTAAGAAAATAAACAAAAAAAAGGGGGCATAAAAATGAATATGTGCGTGAAATAAAACAATAAAAAATTTCAACAAATGAAAGAAATTTATTGTATACAGGTTTTAAATATCCTCGCACATTACACCTGCCCAACCAGCCATGTCATATGATATTTAACGTAAGGTATAAAGATCCTATAGATAAAAAGGACATTACATAATGAAAAAACATTCCTTTTTTCACCTCAAATCATCCTATTCATGTTTACAGTAAGTATAAGTAAGAAAAAACAGTATTTTTTACAAACATCGGCCACAATTCCACAATTTCAAATCAACTCTTTTTTTTTTAAGTCGCCTAGCGACGGTTTTGGACGTTTGTTTAATTATTTTTTTTTTATCAAAAATTCAGTCGAATCATCCTAAGCTTAGCTTCTCAATTTTTTTCAACCATCCTAAAAAATTTGACTAGATTTAATACAATAGTGGTGGCGCCAATCACATAAATTTTCTGCCAATTTTTACGATTTTTCTCTTTATTCGTTCGCGATAACGGTTCTGGAAATGTATTTAAACATCACTTTTCATACTGAGGAATTGAAAGATAAAGTTATATATATTTTATATAATTTATAATAAAAATAATTATGAGTTGCTTAAATTAAACTCGAAATCTAATCATCTGTTTATGATTTAAACAATAATAATAAAAACTAAAGGAACAAAATAACAAAAATAAAGAGGCGAGTAAGGTATATTGAAAAAAAAAAATATTTCATTAAAACTTGTACTCAATAATTAAATAACAATATTATAATTTGATCTTGTTAGCTCATTGCGCAGTTTATATAATATTATAAAAAAAAAAACGTGAGCCATTCTCGATTCTTCGGGAAATAACAGGTTTATCTATCTTATACATTGGTCCATTACCTAACTGATTTGTTTGTAAATCACAAAAAGAATCCCAATAATAAAATTTCGCAAAGACAACATTCAAAGATTTTAAATGTCCCCAGCAGTGTGATGTAATATTTTTAAGCGTTATTTCAAATAAATACATCGAGATAGCAAACACTTGATCTGCTACCGTTTCATTAAATTTATAACATAATAGGTATCTCATATTTCTAAAATTAAATGCTTCTTGTTGTACATATTTTTTATAAAAAAAAATTCATCACGAATGTGGAACATTCGAGACCGTCTAGCAAGACGTTTAAAAAACTTTCATCATTCAATATTCTATACCTTTCCACGATAATGCTAAATGTCAATAATAATAAGTCAATTATTGTAATAGTAGTACAATAATCATTAATGTTTTAAAATTAACCATCTAGAAATACATACAAGATGTAAAAGGGAAAACAATTAGTGACGACATTAGGTGATTCTTACATTTATAAGAAAAGTCGATTCTCAACTTTACACGGGTGGGCACAGCGTTCAAAATAGAGTACTAACTAAGTATAACATCTCCCGTATGATCGAACTACACGGCGGCACAGTGTGAAGTTGGGAATCGACATGAAGTTAGGTACAGTCACACAAACAAACAACTTCGTGTCCATAAAAATGTTTCGTAAACTAACATCCTGGCAATGTCTTTTACGAGAAGCCGCGCTCAACGTTTCAAATTCAAAAATCGAATTCTGCAATTCGAAAGTCAAATTAAGAAAGTGTCAAAGTGTTCGCATTTCGGTCGGATACGCGTACGAGGGCAGACGCATCGGACGCGAGCAGCGACGCCGCGGCCGCTTAGTACGATAATATTTAACGTTTTAATTAAAAAATGCAACATTCCCTTCATTGTCTTTTGTTCCTGGACCAGTTGAGGACCGTTCAAGACTAACCTAACCCTTACGGAGAATTTATTACATTTACGAAAAAAAAAAAATTAACAAGAAAAATATTAAAGAATTGCTACGGACTACCTATTTAATTGAAAAATACGCTACAATATTAACTAAAATTCTTAAACTATGTGGAAAAATGATTGAACAATATACAATAAAAATGATTCACTAATAAACCAGTGACCTCTAGCGACTAAAACTGGAGTTATCAAACAACATGGCTGACCGTTGGCGTCGTGTGTACTCTGTATAAATGACATTAAGTAAGTTTGCATCGCTATTGAATGAGGTATTTGAATGGAGGCAGTTGTTTTGTATCTTTTGTAAATTAATATTTCTCTTCCGCTTTGGTGCATCATGTGTTTGAGAACAACAGTTCCATTCTTGTTTTACTAAAAAAAATAATCAATGTAACGGAAATAAATTTAATATTAAAACTGTCTCGCTGTTAGAGTTGGATCCTTCGCCTCGCCATGATTATTATTTTAAGTAGTGTAGAGATCACTGTCAATAACATTTTTAAGTGTTAAGGCGGTGTATACCATTTGTACCGACCGAGCCAGTGCCACCAGCACTCGGCTATTTTCTATTACATATCAGTCGCAACTCTCTTTAATCGGGAATAGAACCCCAAACACTTCGCACAAAAACAATGAATGTATAACATCTCAATATAATATGACAATTAATCATATATAAAGGTTATTTTTATAAAATAAAGCCACTTAAAAATTAACTAACGTTACAAAATAAGATTAAACAACATAATTATTTGTTCCCGATGCAAAAAATAGTTATATTATTAATTAAAAAAAAATCTAATAACATTCTAAACGGAATGTTGATTATTATCTAAATTCTCTTTGCAAAATGTCCCATCCTATGTCTGTACAAACTTACACAAAATAACTTTTTTGTTTTAAGCTATCAACAAATGTCAGGCATAACACACAGATTCGTGTACGTATTTTCGAAAAAAAAAGTTGTTCGATCTTTAAATATTTCATTTCAAATTTCGAAATGCGGTCTGGTAGGGATGTCAACACGACGATAAATAATCTAATATAATCTGTTTTCAATATACAAAAGTATTCATCACTCGGATAAATGCACATAACGTTTATAGATTAACTTTTTTTTATTAAGATTAAATGCTAAAAAGACGTCGAAAATTATGCACAGAGAAACAAAAGTGAAGACATGCTATCGACTAGTTTAAAATTTTGAATATAAAAATTTTTGTTTTTTTTTACCATTTGTTGAGAGAGCTCGACATATCGACATGGGGGATATGTATTTGTTTGGATTATGATTTCATATATCACTTGTATATAATAAATTGTTTCGCTTCGGTCCGAGAAAGATATATTAGTTAATATAACAATATTATGTCGATATATCGAGTGCCCTCGTGTACTTCTATTTTGCACATCACTCGTGGTCTCCGAAGAAAAATGTACGACATAAAATTTTAACTTGTATATAATATAATTATGTATATTTTAATTACATACATAATACAAAGACTTCTTAATTTCCATGAGGCGCACATGTACACATAACTTACAATAAGTATCGTATGATAATTTTATATCCAAATAGTTTTTACCTAAATTTAATTTTGGGAGAGCGTATACATTTTCATCTCGTACTTCCATAATATATTTTTGATTGAACACCAAAAAATTTCACAAATTTGAAGATATCATTTTTTTTTGAGGATTTTTGGGCTAATTATAATTTTTAAAGTCGACAAGAATATAATAATGATTATCCACATTTTTGTATAGTCGATAAAACATTTAAAACTTGGACCATGAAAAATAAGAATATTATCTTCTTAAGATACAATAATAGTACATAAAATATATAAGTTCACTAGATGTATTTAATGTACGTACGTGTATATATGACGGGGCCCGGCGGTCCCCGCAGCTCGTCAATCGTGATCAAACCGCACTCGTAATACCTAAATATCACATTCAGTAATATGGAAATCCACGTGTTAGCTTAGACACAGTTAAAATTACTATTTTATACAAAATAATAATTGCACATAAGTCCGAACATAGCTTCGTGTAGGCGAAGCTCAGCCGACCGTTGAGACGCCAATACCGTCCGCAGCTAGTGCCTGTACGACGTCGCGCGACACGGCGGCGACACGACAACGACACGACGGCGATGCGACGACGCGACGGCGGCGACGCGACCAACAATACCACAACCGCACTACCCGCCAATAGCGCTAATAATTTCATTCAATATATTACCTATCTAATTATAAAAACACCGCACAAAATCTGCAATAGTTCACTTAAAAATCGATAACATTTACACTCATAGCTAGCTTTATAATTAATTTGTTACATTGTTTTTATTACTTAAAAATTATTTTAAATAGTTAATTTATAACGTTAACTTTTGGTTGTCTTTTACTTAAAACAAGGTCAAAATTTGAGGCTCTCTGGATTTGCGTGAATTTTGGACAACCCTAGCGCCGCTTGCAACGTGCAGTGTCGTTCTACCCTACAATGGTTTCGTGTTCATTTGAATTTAGGAGATGGAGTGACAGATTGCGCCTGATCGCCGCGCAAGCGAGGAGTTACAGATAACAGAAGACGGGGCAACAACTCGTGTACTACTGGACGCGACTGCAAGCCACAACCGACGGCATCCGAGTCTCTGTCATGGGACACTAACTACTCTATATTATTGTGATATTGCATTAGTAAAGCTGTGATATATTGAACTGGTTGTGACTTTTAGGTAACTATTGTGATATTTGGTGATAATGTGTCGATGTGGATACGTGTGTGTGAGGACTGTCCGGACTGACCGAGGAAGCGGAAACATAAAGAGGAGACACTACATACCGAGACAAGGGCCGGCGCGCGGAGCCTGCGACTAAGTTATTGTCACTACAACAGTATACACGGGTGACGCGAGTCTCGGACGACAAACCTCAGCGGGCCGTATTGCACTAGCGTGAGTCGGCGAGCGGGCGGGCCGCCCGGCGGAATGTACTTTACATATTATTATCACAAAGACTGAGGAGATCGGGGCGTCTAGCGCACTAGGCGCGGTCCGGGGGGCGGCCGGCGGCGGCGGCGGCTCGGCCGGGGGCGCAGGCGGCGGCGTCGGCGTGCCGTTGCGCGGCCGCAGCTTGTCCGCGCGCAGCCGCTGCACCGCCTCGCGCATCTCGGCCGCTAGCGCCTGGTCCGAGCTGTCCAGCCGGGGCCGGCGCGCGGGCGGCTCGTCGCCGTCGCTGGTGGGCGCGCGCCGCACTGCCTCCCCACCAGGTGGCGCCGCTAGCCGCTGCAGCAGCGCAGGTCGCTCCAGGCTGGATCGAATGATGCCCTCCAAAAACGAACCATTGGCTGGTGGTGGCGCTTCTTCGCGCAGTCGTCGCATCATGTGTGAGGCGTACAAGTCGGGAGCTGGTGGTGGTGGGAACCCAGTGCCAGGCCAATATGGGTAGCCAGGCGGGTAGCCCGGAGCCTCCGGGCCGTTGAGACCGTTAGAGAACGGTTTCGTTGGCGGTTTCGGTGGCGGTGGCTTTGGTGGCTGTGGTTTAGCAGTGTCTTGGGGTGGCTTGGGCTCACGCTTCCGTGGTCGCATGAGGTGACGTTCCTTCACCTTGTACTCGAGCGTGGAGTGCGGCACGCCGTAGTATGAGCCGGCGCGGTGCACGGACATCTCCCCGCGCTGCACGGCCTTCACCGCCTCCACGAGGCTGTCGCGGTCGTAGTTCCTGTACTTGCCCCGCTTGGGCCGCGTGCCCTTGCCTCCGGTGGCCGGCTGCCCGTTGTTGTTGGGAGTGGCCTTGGAGTTACCTGGCGCGGCGTAGCGCTGGTTGTCAGGTGGCGTTTTAATGACAGAGACGTGTCTGTCAGGTCCTCGTGGATACATGAGGTCACTGGGTTGATGGTGAGGCCTATCTAGAGGTTGCTGGAACTTCTGGCTGATGCTTTTAGCGATGACGTCACTGAGGGACGTGAACAGGTGTTGTGTCGAGGGAGGGTCAGCAAACACGGAGGGTGGGAGCAGCAGCTGCGATGGCGCCTTGAGTGATGGTTGAGCGGTAGGGAGCATCGGCGTTATCGGAGTGATGGGCGCTTGTATTTGTCCAGCTGGGGAGGGACTTTTGTCGTCTGGTGGGGGGAATGTTGGTATTTTGAGGATGACTGAAGGAGGCGAGTCAGGACGCTCGGCATCGCTGTCATTATCTGAGTCGACTTGGTCGACGGGAGTGCCGAACTTGTTGAGTTTGTTGCGCAGGGTGGAGCGCGGTATGCCATAGATGAGGGCAGCGCGCCGGGTGCCCAGCCGGCCGGACTGGATGTCGCGGACGGCGGACTGCAGCTCGTCCTCGGTGTAGGCGCGCCGACCCGAGCTGTTGCTGGCACCGTCCGGAGCGGGGCGCTTCAATCTGCAACAATATCAACCTTACATCAGCATACTGTTACAAAACATTACATCAAGAGTGGAACCGGCGATACTTAATCATTTCACAGAACAGATTAAAAACTTCAATGCAGATAATTCGACTGAATAAAGTGCATTGGCCTTTCAACAAGTGTGAAGGTACTTGTAGCTCGATAAACTCTTCTACATACATAATATCATTCTCACTAGAATATTATAAAAAATTAAAGACCATCCCGAGAGTTAGAACAATATTTTCATAAATACATTTTCTTCCCGAAAGGATGCGAAATAATGTAGACGCTGTTCTGAATATGCAACGGGATAAATCAATAAACTTTGCATACTGAGCGAAGGAGATAAAAAAAGAGAAAAAGAAGGGAGCGTCCATGTTCTTTCGAAAGTGAATTTATTCGTCAGACGTGCGGAGTGCATGACAGATGACGTGCGTGGTGAGTCACAGATGCGTTGCAATGGTCAACGGCCCACAATCGTCTAAATTCAATATTTCAAAACCGTACGACGCCCGTTTTAATCCAAGATAACGCGAAATGCGAAATATTTACTCTCAGTCTCGCCGATAACGGCCCACTATGAATGCATCTTTATCATATTCCCTACGGTAACACGTGAAACGAAAATCAACTTTACTGCCTTTTAATAGAGTGTAAAATTTATTGGTTGCAGCTGTCGTCTTCGGTTTCATCTTGAATTGTGCTTTCTTATTTTTCGAGGAGGGTTCTAGTTGAGTTTGAGTTGTGTTGTAAGTGTGGTAGGGTGTGTTTTGGCTTGGCTTGTCTTCGAGGATGCAAGGTCGATGCTCGAGCAGTCTATCGATGCATTTTTATTTGTTTTGGCGAGTCATGCGACCCAGATCGCGGTCCCAGAGAATGAATTTATTCAGTTATCGATTTGGTATTGTGTATAATATCAGTTCCTTCGTGCTCCGTTTTTATATGAATATATCGAGAGGCAATTATGAGTTTAATAACTTTGTTGAAGACGGGAAATTAGCGAGGTCGTTAGCACCGAGACGATTGTGTTGTTCATCACACTTTCTTTGTATAAAGCTCAAGATTGATACAATTATTTGCATAAAATGTACTTATACTTAGTAGAGATATGTAAATTGGTTATCTTCATATTTTGCAGTTTAATTTACTATTGTAATGACTGTTAGATATTGCAAAGCTCGTTTAGCTATGTTGCTAAAACAATTTTTGCATGTCTTTTCGAAAATCATGGGAGTATTCGATCCTGGATTTGGCTGTGGGACAAATTACTCTTAGAAGACTTAATTACTCTATTACTAATTTCATTATACTACGTGAGTAGTCTTCTATTTCTATCCTATTTTTGAAACAAAACAGCTCTAAATATTCACATCACGTAAAATCAATTGAACGAACTAAAGCGCTTCAATGTCACATCAATTACTCGTGATTTTCCTTCACTACCATTCTGAATTACATTTCAAAAGTGCCCCTTCTTTTCTTTAAAATATTTAATTTTAAGAACAAAAATGTATGATGTTTACAGGTGCACAAAAGGGAACACACTTTGATAAAATCAGAGTGAAAAACCTGTTTTACCGGTCCTGACCGCTAGATGGCGGTGGTTGGGCGTGCTATGAGTTGTTATAGTTTATTTTGATGTGTTACTTGACGTTTTATGGAATGTTTTCTTCTACATTTTATCTATTTTGTAAGGAGTTTGTGGGATATTTAGATAAATAGTTTCATTTAGTGGTAGGGGTTTAGGATTGAGAGAGAGAACAATTTAGTGAATAATATTGAGATAATAACATAATTAAATGGAAAATGTGTGAAGTTTTTTAAAGCGTACTGTTAATGTTTAACATTACAGTAATGTTTAGTTTTTACTAGTTTTAGTAACATGATCAAGTATGGTGCAACAAATTAAATCAACGCCCATTTAATCAATCTAAACACAAATTCCAAAAACAAAATATCAAAAAAGACAAACAAAAGAACTTGCACAATATCTTTTACCGCGCAAAAAAAAAAAAAACAAGGAACCACAAACACTGGAAGAGTTATCATAAAAAAAGGTAAAGAATTCCAATTTCATCACGCATGTTTCGAGTAAATAATAAAAGTCTTTGAACGTAGGTTACGTAGGGCTCGCGATAAACTTGGCCTGCCTTTCGCAACGATCCAGTTTGTATAGAGCGTTGACATTGCCCACAGATATGCGTTCCTTGACTTTGACGGCTGTCAATCGTCGTTGGGCTATTTTTAAAATTAAAAAAGAAGGAAATGTTTTTATTTTACGGCCTATTTTTGTCTATTGTCTATGATGATTAAAGAGTTGAATTGTTATGTAATGTGATTGTTATTAATTATTTTAGTTGATTTAATTAAATTGTATCGGTTAATCTTAAGACCCATAACATCATATCTGTACCTAAATTTTTTGCAAATAAATGATTTCTATTTCTATTTCTACTTCTATAGCTTTGTATAAGAAAATAGGACAGTCCAGTCATTTTGATTTCTATCAGTAGGCAGAAGTGCACATTGCAGCACATATTGCCTTTATACAATGTACACCCACTTTTCACCATTTGTGTTATAAGTCCCATGTAATAGGGGGTGAGCCTATAGCTTATAGCCATACTGGAGACAATTCCAGACTCCGCTACTACTGAGAAAATTTTGAAATACTTACTGAAAAAAGCCCAGTGATGCTTTTTAATTTAAATTATTGTTGTTGCTTAAATTTTATTTTATCGATGTAATCTTGAGATGTTTATGTCTAAGAAATTGGAACAGTTATTTCGATTTTAGTGAGTAGTTGAGAAGTTTCTAGTTAAATGTAGGTAATATGTATGTACTTCAGCTAATTTCAATATGACAGTAAATATTTAAATTTGCCATTTTTATTGAAATACGCATTTAAACAACTTCTGAAGCTCGTTTTCTATAAGATGTCATTAAATCGTCTCAATTTGCTCGCTCCAATCATGTCTGACTATTTTCTTTGAATTACTCAGGTACTGCTGATTGGTTTTCTATCTATATTCTGTAATATATCTAAAGTGGACGATTGGCATCTTAGATATTGCCACTTTTAAGTATTTTATCTTTCTGTGATTCAATAAAAATTGGTTTTTCAAACAGCTAGTTTCGTTGTGTAAACGTTTCTTCATTCATCGCGCGTAGTTCTAACGAAACAAAACATCTACAGGGTCAGATAGCACCCATCAAAACCGTAGAACCCGACCCACATCAATAAACAACAAACAAATTAACAATGACATATTATTTTTAATGAACATTGTCGTGATAAAATGGCGTCAAATGACATCTGCGGACATGATGGCGTTAGCTGTCAAAAGTTCACTGACCCCAGTCGATCGTTCGAAGTTTTGTGTTTTAATGGGTGCGTTCACATTTCTATTGTTTGTGTTATTCAAGTAGGTTTCAATAGGAAGTGCGATTATTTCGCGTCCGTTGCGAATGTGTCGATCGTGTTATGACCAATGGTGCTGTGGCGGTAGCGTGAAGAATTGTTAATGCTATACGACGCTATAAAATGCTAGGTGAGCTTTTTAGAACGATTTTTAGTTTTTCAAGTTGTGTTTGTGGAAAATTGTGTTGACGCGTTGGAAGTGGCGCGGTGGGGTGGTCTTGGTGTTGTCAAGGCTTGGAATTTATAAGCCTACACGTAATATCATTGAAGATGGTATCGACACATGGTGTCGTCCATTCTTCAAAGCGCACATAAAAAATTGAATCGCGTTGTCCTACGAAGATTTTATGAGAATAAAAAGTATTACGGCAAGGAATTTCAAATTATGACCTATATTTTAGGTAACATAGAGTTTTAATTTCATCCTGTATTTGGTAATAGGTCACCTGAATGAATGATACTAGGAATACTAATTTATAAGAAGTGAAATTATCTCATCTGTGTCTCCGACTGCATAATATTATCAAAAAAAGTTTGTTAGAATTTTTGTCCGTCAATAACGCTGAAACTACTGAACGGATTTTAATGAAATTTGGTGTACAGTCAGAGTATAAGCTGACTTTTCATCCCACAGAAGCTAAATCCTTCATAAATAACCACCAAATGTGAATGTACAGTATAACATCTTCGCTCAAGACATTAAGTATTGATTTAGAACAAAAAGAGACAAGCTAATCAGATCCTTATCCTACACAAAATAGAGTAAAAAATCCCAAGTCCAGACATTAATCTATTTAAGCTCGCTCATTCGTTTTACCGATACCTCGTGGAAAAGGAAAAAGAGGTTTTTATTTTCATTTCCTTTCCTTTAAAACATTTTAGTTCCTTGCATCTTATTGATAGGGTGGGTAGAATTGTAGGATTGTTGTTTCTTGTTGAAGTATTTGTGATTCATTAGAGATTTATCAGTTTTGTACAAATCCGAACTGGATAAGGGTTAAACAGTTGCTTTAGCTAATGTGCCCTATATAAGCACGATATCTTTTTTAGGGTCGAAAATCATCCAATTAACTCTCCCGTCTTAGGCGAGGCTAGAGGGAGTGTCAGACTCTTACTGACTAAAACCACCCCGTTCCTAGTTTTGCTTTTCGAGCCGGAGCCCCGGTAAAACCGCTGGGTAGTACGCAGCTCCGGAAAGCTCAATATCTACAAGTCTTTATATTGATTGTTATAATTACCTAGCATTTTGTAAAATAATTTGGCAAAGAGTATAAAACAATTTAGTGGTTCTAATAAGGAAGAATAAATAAAAGCACTCTGCTTACCCTGTGCAGGTAAATCGACACACTAAGTAACTCTATTATCATACTAAAACATCTAATTACCTAAGTAACTAACCTATCAAACTAACAATAAATAGAAGTCACATCTAGTAATGTCAAAGTCAACAATACCAAATGACAATCGACATTTTGAAAAGCGAACAAGAATAAGTTTTTTTAACGGTCAAATAAAATAAGGTTGTGTACACATGCGCGACTAAACGCACATTAGCATTAAATTAAGGCCAACGACTAATGTTTAATCCAATTTAGCGCGTTTACCTAGATTAAAGTGATAAAAGCCTTAGCTAATCGGTCACTTTGATGGCTACAATTAGTTTTTATGTTACTCCTAGCTTAGTCGTATTTATGTTGTTGGTCGTTTGGTCAAGGAATTATGCAACACATACGGGATACAGGATGTGTTTTAAAAAGGTGTTTTGTTATGTGTTGTATTCTAATTATCTATCTATACTTAGAAATATAGTATCATAGCCTCAAGATGTCCTATACTAAATAGAGTTACCTCAGTGGGATGCGACCTAACGTCCTATAAGAACAAAATAAGATCTAGATATGAATGATGATGCTCATGAATAAGATCTAGATAGAGATAGAAAATAAGATCTTTATGAAACTAGTCGAGTTTCCCGTCAAAAACTTACGTGAGTAAGCTGATAACATAACAATTAATTTAGTATGACTCACGAAAGTTATAATAAAATTTGCATGAAAATATTGATAACTAACATACTTATTATGCTATCACTATCACTTATTTGATCCTGTTTACGAAAACACTAGACAATAATATTTACTTCATAAATAAATACAGTTATTTGGACAAATATTTGTGCATGTTTTTGCGTCTATTTTTCTTTCGGTCAGACTTTACACAAAGCATTGATAAAATTTTATTTTGGTGACACGTGTGTGTGACATTGACCAAGGAGGTCTAGTGTCAATATTGAGCCATATTTTGTAAAAATGGTGACAAAGGAAATTTTCAGACTTAAGGTAAACGCACGCATCGTACGCATCGCACGCAACTAATTTTAGTTTGTCTTGAATAGAAACTCATACAACTGCGTCCACTGATCCGCATCATACGGACCGGACCGCATCATCGGCAATGCCTTCATTCGATGCCTACGGATGACGTCATACGAAATGCTTACCTTTAAAGAGAATTGGAAGCTTTTACTGGAGCAATACTTATAATAGGAGTAAATCCTAAGGCCATATACTGGACACATTTCTAGATACCATGCTGCTTAGAAAATTTTCTAAGTGTTTTGTCGGTTACTTGCACCAGACAAAAAATCCAGATGAAATGTTATTACTACAACAATTATTTTTTGACACGAGATTCAAAGCCCCAATCTCTCTTATGACCTGTCGATGTCATTCATCAATATAAAGGCAACCACTTTTTGACAATTTCATAGTGAGGTAACTTAAAACGATGTTCTAGTGGCGACCATCTTAATTCTAACGTCACAAAAATACTATAAAATCTAATTTACCTGTTATCCAAGTGCTTATTATCCGGTGGAGGAGTTCCACTCGTGCTGGAGGTGGACTTGGCGCTCAGATCGAGAGGCTGCTCTGCAAGGTTCGGGGATGAAGACGCCGGCGCCTTCTCACCCACCTCTGGCGGTCTGTGGGGGGAAAAGAGTGATTAGATGGGGGTTTGGTTGATGAGAAGTGTGGTGGTTGGGTTAGGAAGACTAAATTAGGTCAGTGAAGATAAAGATAAAGATAAAGATAAATTTATTTGTATAAACATGTGTAGGTAACATTATACATATAAATGTAAATGCAGATAGTACAGTTAAAATTGTAAGTCTCAACATGTTTTGCCATAATTGGCGTACAAAATAATAATAAAATTTATAAAACTATTAAAAAGAACAACTAAACTTAAAATATTTTAAACAACTAACTTATAAATCTTCATTTAAAAAATCTTTAACATGGTAATAACAATGCTTAGTAAGTAAATTTTTCAGTTCTTTCTGTTCTTGAATCCTTATAGTTACAGCAGTTTTGATCTCTCAGTCAATTTGTTGAATAAATCTGTCCTAACCTAGTTGAGGAGAGTCTAAGATTAGAGAGTATTTCTATACATATTAATTAATTTCTGATGAACTCTTGATTATAGCTCTACGGGACAAATGTTCGCTGCAGATTATCTAGCTGGTAACATGGGCTCCGGCTCGAAAAAAAGGGCTAGGAACAGGGTGGTTGTTAGTTCGTAAGAGTCTTTTTTTTTGAGGGGTGAATATCATCCAAAGACTTCTCCCGCCTTGGGCGAGGTGAGAGGGAGTGCAGATTCTTACTGACTAAAAGCCATCCCGTTCCTACTTTACTTTTCGAGCCGGAGCCCCGGTAACAGCTTGGCAGTACGCAGCTCAGGAGTTAGGAAGAGTCTCACACTGGTTCTCGCCTCACCCGACAGAAGTCATTGGATGATTTTCCCCCTCAAATAAAGGGACAAAATGTTTAACATATTATTATTAGACACGCTTCTTTAACACATCACCACAAAACAGATTAATTAAACACCTAAATTCTTTTGAACATAAATTAACAGAATAAACAGTATCAATTCAAATAACAAAAGAAAAAGTTACCTTAACGCGTTAAAAATAAAGTCGTAATAACTAAAACATATGTCATAAGGCCGCCACAGCATATTGGGGAAAATTTTGAACACGTGAATTTAAATAAAAAAAAAAAACAAAACACTATAGCCGTAGATAGAACCGTGAAATATTTAAATTATTTTCAAACTAATGTTGACACAATTCCCACTAAACAGTGCACTGCATAAAATTCGGTCCTTATTGTAATATTTTTGTTCTTGCACGCTTACTTTTAATGAAAAATTATGCAGGGCTATTCTAAAACTATTGGCTATTGGCTTATCTACCAGATAAAAGGGTGATTGTATTATTACTCACGAAAAAAATAACAATATTGTTGCAACTGTCATAATGTTTTTGTTTACTAAAAATGCTAGACAAAAATATTTACTACAACCTTATCAAAATTTTGGTAAATATTTTTGCGTCTGTTTATTTTTGTGGTATAAGCCGGTAAACGAGCAGACGGATGACCTGATGGTAAGCAAACGCCGCTGCTTATGGATACTCGAAACACCAGAGATGTTAGTTGCCTTTTGGGGGTGGGATTTAAGGGTTGTTCGGGGAATCAAGGATTGGGAAGGGGAGGCATTGGATCTCCGGTAACCTCGGTCACACAAAGACACACAACACAAGCGTTGTTTCACGTCGGTTTTCTGTGAGGCCTTGGTATCTGGTCGAGCCGGCCCATTTGTGCCGAAGCATGACTCCATATTTGTCGAAGTATGGCTATCCCATTTAGGTCAAACTTGTCACGAAAGTCAGATAATCCTTTTGATTCGGGTGTTGATAAAATTTCATTTCTGCACTAAAATATGGTCGTATTTGGGTGTTTGCAAAATTTTATATAAGTATGCTTTGACGTTCAAAAGTGTCTTCCTGGTCTATTTAGAATAAAATATAATTTCGACGTCGACTTAGACTTCGATAAACTTTGTTTGGAAAAATAATCTCATTTCATTAATCTAATTTGATATCTGTTATGCAATTGTATTATCTTTACTTTTTACGTAATGTTTTGTTTTGACTTTGTATTATTATTTTTATCAATAGACAGATAAGCTTAAAAACTTGTATCAACACGTTTTAAATACTGTCTCATGTCTGTCTGACTTTCACGATATCCAGACACAAAAATCGATTTATCTGCAAAAATATGATTACGCATTTACATAAGCGCTGATGATGATTCAAATTGCATTTAGTCGAGTGAAAAAACTACTTTTTTTATGCGATGTAAACGAGCAGACGGATCAACTAATGGTAAGCAATCACTGTCACCCGTTAACACCCGAAGCACCAGAGACGTTACAAGTACGTTACCGGCCTTTTAGGGATAGGATTTTAAGAGTTGTTGGGAAATCGGGGATACAATAAGGAACAATAGTCTCTACTAACTAACATATAAAGCTGAATAGTTCGATTGTTTGTTTGAACGTGCTAATCTCCAGAAAAACTGGCCCGATTTGAATAATTCTTGAGATGTAGCTATAAAACATCACGCTACGGACAATAGGAGATAGAGAGAGAGGTAGAGTGGGTGAAACGCAAAAGTAGCTAGTACAATACATTTGGAGATATTCGGCTACCATTTTTAATACTCTTATATTTGGGCTCACATCACAGAATAGCCCTCTAGTCTACAACACACAGCTATTATATTTAACAAAACAAATATAACAATGTGTGCAAGTGAAACTGCATTCGTAAGGATGTCATTTATTCAGCTGTTTTAAACGTATATGTAAAATGCAAGCTTTTGTTGACATAATTTTAATGAAACTCCTATGTATGTCATATTACACATCAAGTTATACGCTACCAGTATAAATTGACCGTCGTATGTGGAGAAAGATCATAGAAAGAGAGATCATGGTAGATTGGTTTTTTAATATTATGTACACATAATAAATTATTTTTAATATTTCACGGTGGATTTTAGGTTATTGACTGTGTATGTACCTAATGACGAATTTTTAAGAAAAACACGTTTTTGTTTTCAATGGAAATTTAATGTCAGTTGGTGTAGGTCTTGTTAAGATGTTTGCGTTTATAGGAATGTTATTAATTAAACATAATTATGTTTAATAAGTGTATCGTAAAATTGTAATTATTAAATACATGCATAGCCTCATGCCTCTCTTCCGTGGGGGTAGGCAGAGACAATGGAACGCCAATTGCTACGAATCTCACATACTTCTTTCGCTTCATCAACGCTTCATCAGTATTTTCATGCATGGTCGAAGGTTTAGGGTAGGTCCATTTAAAAAAAAATGCCGTTTGGAAAAATATGTGGCGGTTTTATTTTACTTGTACAGGTCTTTCGATTTCCTCCTTTTTTGAGAATCATCCTACTATTTTTATTTTTGTAGTCCTGTTCCAAATAGGATGTAACATTGTAAGATATTAAGAAGATCATAGATATCTATGGTATAGGAGTGGCGAATGTCCTGAAATGGTTGGATAATCATGTCATAACTTCTTTATTGAACTCTTTATGCACATTAATGTGTACACAAGGCGGGCTTAATGCCGAAGGCATTTTCTACCAGCCAAACCTTTGGGTGATGCAGAGACTAAACAATGGTAGGTGCACGGTTATTTTAGTCAAAAATCACCTTAAAATGTTTTTTTTTTAGCAAACGAGTCACCTGATTATAAGCGATCAGCGCCGCCCATGGACAACCGCAGCATCAGAGGAGTCACAGGTGGTGACAGTATCCTCTATTTAATAAATACTACGACATCTATGAATAGACTAATATAATATCTGCTATATATGAATATACTAATATATCTGCGTAGTAATTTGGGGTCAATGCGTACATAATGGTCGTTTTGACGTTATCGACCATTAAATAAGATAAAGGGAGCCAAAGTCATGCCAATGTCAGCTTGTAATTGCTGAAACTATATCAGCCTATCCTATATAACATAGCTTCCTAAACTGTATGGTTCCGGAGCTGCGGACTGCCTAGCGGGTTTACCGGGGCTCCGGCTTGAAAAGCAGGAGTAGGAACGAGGTGGTTTTTAGTCAGTAAGAGTCTGACACTCCCTCTCGCCTCGCCCAAGGCGGGAGACGAGACGGTAACATAATTTCACAGCTTAGCTATTACATCTTCGTAGCATAGCTACATAGCACATCTCTGCTGGAAAAGCACCCTAAAAATCAAGCAAGTCTATAACTTAATGTTCATGATAAATTCATCAATAATCATGATCCTCTTTAACATTGGGAATTCAAAATGGTGATTTTAAAACCATATCTCAAATATTTTAATATTGGTCTCAATACATACTTATCATCACGCCATCTAATCTTTCTGGAGAAGTAACTGATGACGGCCTATTTGTCGGACGAAAAATCCCGACAAAAATAATTTACCCTAAACCGGGAATTGTACCCCACTTCCTAGGTAGTTATTAGCATTTGTGACCAATTGACTAGGTCTAGTAAGTAAGTTCTGTATTAAACGAAATATTTTTTGACTCAGGAATTAAACAATAGTACTACCCAACTAAAACTACATTATCAAACCATTTACATAACTTTTTTTGGAAATGACATTGAAGTAAAGTGGAGCACGCTTTTATGTTAAAAGTATGCTCTACTTGCGACCTAGGGCCATACCATAAATATATTTATCATTCAAATCTTGCTTTTAAATGTTGTAAGTAGAGTACCTTACCCTTCGTTGGATTTAAGTTAATGCAACTGTCATGGCAGCCTAAACTTCAACAGATTATAATCGTCTGACATGTTTAAGGTACTTACTTACTACGGTTATAAGTCCTTTTTGACGCGCGTTCAGGTTTAAGTATTTAAAAGCTAAAGAAACGCAGATTTATTTTGACCAGTGTCTGTCATTGATCAATGATGCACATGGATGGCGCTGATCGCTTACCATCAGGTGACTCGGCCGCTCGTTTGCTCTATTCTATAAAAAAAATGTTTAGTGTATTGAATTCTCGTATTTTATTTTTATAGTTTTATTAGTAATACAAAGAAATAAAGAAACACTACTAAAACTTCTAATATCAAATAAAAATAATTTGTTTTTTTTTTGCCAAACCTATATATTATCGCATTGGGGAAACCTGGTACTGGTATAGTAGTTTTAGGTGATATTGTTTTTTTTTTCTGTAACTTATTCTCAATGATAAAATCCTATTTTACAACTGGACAAGAAAAACAACCAACCAAAAAAATTCTCAACCACATGTTCAAAAAACCGCGCGACAAAAAAGCCATCAGATGTAATGAGCACCAACCCTTAGGCCACATACCTGGCCTAACACACCTTCAGCACAATGACTCACGCAAACCATTAATTTTATAATTATCTCAACGACAGACGCCTTGAACTCTGCTGAGCCACTTTTGAAAAGGTCGCGGAATAAGAACACTGCTTCATATTAAGTGCTTGTGTTAAACAAAAATATATACGGTACTTATTTAATTGTATTCTATGTTTTTAAAGTATATTTAGGTATTTACTCATTTGCTTTTTATCATTGAAGGGGTAGGCAGAGTGCATCTACAATAATATAACATCCAATTTTGACTGTTACAAGTCCCATGTAATAGGTGATGAGTATATTGCCATATACAGGCTGTCTGTAATTTAACCCGGTTCTTTAAGAATATTTTTTCCCCTGGGCTTTCCAAAGCCGTCATGAGAACGGCTATAACTAGGTTAAATTATATAGTTTAGATTTGAGACACTCTATCACTCAATCCTATAATATTTAGTTCGACCCGAAATTATTTGCGTGGCAGTCGCACTATGACTCTTGACCAACTATTCAGTATTCTTATTTCTGTATCTTATTTATAAACTTGAGAATCACACCTATCACTACGAAATTTCTGCTTTCCACTAACGAATCTTAAAATATTACCACCTATAAAATTCCCTACAAAAACACCAACAGCCTAATTCCAAACAAAACCTGCCAATACTACCTCCCCCCATCCTCTGCCTACATTTCAAACCCCCATTCTAGCAGGTGAAATGAATCAATTCCTCCGTTCAATGCATTTCTATTGTGTTTAGCACAACACAATGTCTTTGCTTCTGAATTTCCATTCGTAGGCAACTTGGCGGCCATTTTGCCTTCTCCTTATAATGACGGGGACTGGAGACATTGAACAGGTGACAGGTATGGCTTGAGGAACGATTCTGTAGCGATAGTTTTGCGATATAAGAAGTGGAGGTTTTTGGTTATGATTGCTTAGAAAAGGAAAAAAGCTATGGAGAGATCGATTTATTTATATATCCGATTGGATAAAAGATATCGATTTTGAAATCTGTGAGATTTTGTTTAAAGAAATAGGTATAAATTTGATATGATTTATTCGATTGGGATATTATTTTTTTATGGAATAGAGGGCTACCAGGCAGACGGTTCACCTGATGGTAAGCGATCAGCAACACCAGAGGAATGCCATGTGCATTATCGGTCTTTTAAAAAAAAAAAATACTCTTATTTTGGAAGTCAGTTCGGAAATACCGTCGACGATAGCTCATTCCACAGTTTTGCTGTGCGAGGCAGAAAGTATCGTGAGAAGCGCAATTTTAGTAGTAAAAACATCACAAGAGTACTTCTGATTTTGTCATTCTAAAGTATCTATTTTAACCACCAAAGAACTTACGACCTTATTACTAATCTTTTACACCAAAAAAACTGTCAAACTTGCCCCCATCTAACAGAAAACACCATCTAAAACCACCTTAACGTTTCCATACCGTTTTACTCTCGTTTCTCGGCATAGTACTGTCGGTGACAGACATGTCCGACTCTAGCTCGATGCGCATTGTGTGTCTTGGGACACAGACTCCATACAGAATTTGTATGACATTCAGCCATTTTAACCGCGAGGAAAGTAGAGCACAGTTTGTGTAACTTTTGTGTGAGTGGTCTAAATGTGACATGATTTGTGATTGGTTAGCTATTTTGGTTTTTAATACTTGGTTTTTAAGATATATTTTTCGGTAGCGGTGTCGTTAGCAGAAAACGAACTAGAAAAAGGGTGGACCGATTTGTCTGCTCATAAACATCCACCCGCATATACTCCAGTTTATCCGTGATCATGGCGCTTGCAACAGTGCCAAAATATCGGAAACTCATAGACATAAATAAACATAGTAAATATCCTGTCTCAAGTTCTAATGATAGTTATAATGTTTGGTGTTTAAGAATTAATTTTCGGTATTTCTGTGTTATTTAGGTATCTTTAACATAAGGTAGTTGTTGGAAACCATTTAGAAACATTATTAGATACGTTTACCGGATATACCATAAAAATGTGTAAGATTCTCAAGTAAAATAGTTTTTTAGTTATACTACTATAGTCTTGTATTTTTATAACATAATATTTTATACTCATTATAGGTATAATATTAATATCGCAATATTGTCGTTCTCAACATAGCCCTGTCTAGCCCCGTCAGTAAGTTGTTCTGATGTTATTGTGTGGAGTTCTTCGAGATGTCTGTATATGTTTCTGATACATATTGCATTCATTGATTTCTTAAGGTTTCTCTATATTGTGTTACTATTTGAACGGAAACTGTGGAGTTTTATTAGGTCATAAGGTTTTACGATACGTAGAAAAGGTTATTTGGTCCTATTTTTCAAAAGAAAGAAATATAAATAGGTTTTATTAGCCCATTTCACCCACAAAACACTTTTTTTGAGGAGGAAAAATCATCCAATGACTTCTCCCGCCTAAAAACCACCCCGTTCCTACTCCTGCTTTTCGAGCCGGAGCCCCGGTAAACCCCATAGGCAGTCCGCAGCTTCGGATCGGCATCAGCACTACTGGTCTGATGGCTAAATTAACTTTACTACTTAAGTAACGCACTACACAAAACTCAACCCATCCCAAACCCTACACAAACTTTTACCCCACAAACATACAACATACAAAAACATCCGAAAACATACAAAAGCACAGACGCACAGACACACAGACGAACACACAAAGTGTAGCGTAGAAATCGGTTTATTCATTCTCAAGGAATGAATCTCGCGGTACGCCGGAATACGGATTGTCGGTTGCATATCCGCTGTAAGTAGACGGGATCGGCGTCTTGTACGATAAGAGGTTTGGTTTTATGGTATTTTGTGGGGTAAGCAGAGATGTAAGGATTTTGGGAGATGTTGGGAAGATTTTTTTTCGGGTTGTGTGCTGTAGGTGGGTGATGGGTGGCAGTGTTGAAGAGTGGGTGGTTTGGTTATGCTAATAATTAATGCAGTATTTTTAATAATGTGTTTTAATAGGGTTCAATAGATGGTTTTGGTAAAATAATCAGAATTCAGAATGTGATATAAAGTACTTCAGAAATTACAAATTACATGCATAATATTTAGTTGTGCTGTGAAACGTCAAACTTTAACTTTTTAGTTAAGAAAAGAGGCCATATTTCTTTTCTTTTTTAAGGCGAATAAATCATCCAATGACATCTTCCACCTTGGGCGAGGCGAGAGGGAGTATTAGACTCTTACTGTCTAAAAACCACCCCGTTCATTCTCCTGCGTTTACCGGAGGCCCGGTAAACCAGCTAGATAGTCCGCAGTAACTTGTTTTAAATAATATATAAATAACTGAGACGCTCACAGTTATATTGATAGGCAAACATATTGCTCCCAAAACTTTTAACCAACCATCTAATGCGCACTCAAAGCGCAAACCTACACACAATAAACCAAAACTAATTCAAAAGCCTCCATTTTGAATAATAACTACAAAAACACATAAACAAATACCCATATAATGTACTTAAACGGAACTAAGTAAATACTAACGATTTACCTTTAGCAAATATTTAAATATAGACAAAAGAACGTTAGGTTAGTGACGTCACACGGTAATGGCGGAGATGCGATCACAATGGCCGCCCGTGCGTTGTGGCGCGAATTCAACTAAACGTATTTAAATTACAAATTATGAACCTTGAGTTGCACCTGATACAGAATAAATTTTATGTGTTTTGTTAACTAGTTATTGACTGTGACTTCGTTCATAAATCTAGTTGTAGTTGTTTTACTGATATTGTAGGTTTTTTTTTACGTTTGATGGGTCGACGTTTCGCCGCTATCTCGCCTGATGGTAAGTGATGCGTCTGCCTATAAGCATTCACTCGTCACTATTATTTATAATATATATTATAAATGCGAAAATTTGTGTTAAAGTTTGGATGTTTGTTACTCGTAAAAAAGATAAAGATTCAGCATAAAGATAGATTATAATACATTATGTTAATTTGTTATTTTTATTCACTTAACGCGTATAAAACTACCGACTAGAAGAAAGAAAGAAAAGAAAGAAAGAAAGAAAGTCAAGTCAGCTATTTCGGCTATTAATTTAACAAACATAGGTTCACACATCTAAAGTTTATATTATTAACTAGATATTCCAACTTTGCTCGGCTTCTATTGCTCGTAGCGTGATGTTTTATAGCTTTATATATAACCTTCCTCAATAAAAGGACTATCCAACACAAAAATAATGTTTTAATTCGGACCAGTAGTTCCAGAGATAAGCTCGTTCAAATAAACAAACAAACAGACAGACAAACTCTTCAGCATTATATATCTACCTATTAGTGTTGTTATTGATACCTTCTTATAGACACAAGTTTTTTATGATTTCAATAGAACTGTAGCATTTAATAATAAAATTGTGTGTTTTAAGCAAATGTAGTTGGAAGTAAATTCTATGAATGGCTTCAGTTAATTTGTTAGTGGCATTTGTTTACTTGTTGTGTTTGTGTCTTGTGAATTGATATTATATGTCGTCTTTTATATTGTTACGAGTTATTTTGATGTAGTGTATTGTGTATAATGTTTTCCACCAGAGATGTGCTATGCTACGTTGCCGTGGATACGTTTGGCTTCCACCAATCATATGCACTGGTGGAAATGGACTCAGCTAAGCTCTCTTGTGGAAAAGCACCTTTATGATCTGAAAATCCTTAGTAACTAAGTAATGATATGTTTTTGGATTTGATGATATGATTAATGTGCATAAAGATAGTTAGGCTGTTGATATTGTTGTTAAAAACAGAAAATACGAGTAGGTAATGCTTAACATGACCCGAGAATAAAAGCTGAGATCCCTTCCTTGGCAGTGACACTTACAATAACACAACTAAAGAAACCATACCTTTAAAAAGTGCAATATTATCATTATCATATAGATAAGCATTAATCGAAGGATATATAGTATAAATCAAAGTATATATAAGTAGATAATATTGGCAATTGTCCAGATTTGTGCCAATAACCAGGTATGGTTGTATTCTGGTCACAGAGGCAGAAACGTTATGAATCCTAATTCAAGGTAAACCAAGGTTAAACTGTATTGACGGTAGGGGGTTAAATGTAGTGATTTATTGTGGCACTGAATTAGTTATTGTATTTTGAATATAGGTAAGGAAGTTTGAATGTTAATAGGGAAGGTAAAATGGCTGCTAGATGGTGTGGTGGCTGGGCATTCGTTTGCCAGGCAATTCGATTGCCACACGGAACAACTATTTATTTTATTAATTTTTTTATATATGCTTTATTGTACACATTTAAGTAGCCTAGGTTACATACATTTTTAGTAGTATGCGTACAATGGGCGGTCTTATCACACAATGGTGATGTCTTCTAGCTATTTGTGTGATCCACAAATTGTTGTTGTTTCGATTTCTTTACATACTGGGCTAATTTAATTACAAACGTATCAACTGTCATGTCAAGTGACAATGCTACATACGCATAAATGTGAGCGAGAGATCAGATAAAAATTACTTCTTATAGTTCGCTTGTTTGGTAATGGTCCAACTATAACAACTAAAGCTCTTATATTTATATTCCTTTCCTTTTAAAAACAACCAATTAATTACTACCTACTTCTAAAATATAATGACTAGAGTTCTTCTTTCTCAATACATTTCAAGGACCAATACCAGTCGTATAGGAAGGGAGTATAAGTATCTACCCACGTTGCTTCTTGTTCTAATTTGTTGGAAATCGGGTCAGGGTTGCAACTGACGCGATCTTCCTTCAAAAGGCTACCTATGTAGTTAGTTGGCATCTGTTAATTGGCTCTTTATGTCTAATATTAGAATTAGTTTGTTATTTTTTATGGTATAGAGCCGGTAAACGAGCAGACGGAAGTCTGATGGTAAGCAATCGCCGCCGTCTATGGATACCCGAAATAAGTGTGTTGCCAGCCTTTTAGGGGTTAGGAATTTAACAGTTGTCGAGGAATCGGAGATTGGGAAGATCGGGAGGTTAATGAGGCCTCCGGTAACCTCACTCACACAACGAAACACAATGCAAGCGTTGTTTCACGTCGGTTTTCGGTGAGGCCGTGGTGTCACTCCAGACGAGCCATTTGTGCCGAAGCACGTATATATGCTTGTAGTCATTCTTTCTAACCCCTTGATCAACGAAACAGTTGTGTTAAACATACTATGTATAACATACATAAATTATAGCTTTCAGGATACTTCAAAATAGATGGAGCATTTAACAATATACTAAAAAGGTTACAGGTTCAATTTTAACAAAGATACGAAGATCAAAGATCGCCATTGTTAATCCAGTATTATAGTTAACTATTAATGGTATATTGTTAACTAAATCTTTGTCTTAAGCATATTGATGTTGCAACCTTAAACTTTAAACCAATGCCGTTAGAATGGGCAGGGAAACCTATAAGGTGTAAAACTATAAAGCATACAATTTTGTGATCATCATAAATTCTTCTGGACTTGCCTTTTTTTGTTAAGGCGAAGGTCTTTGCTTACTAAAGTAAGTCTCTATCTTTAGGTAAGTATTGTTTTCTGTAAAAAAATTGATTATAATAGGTGTGATAATAAGGTACGTAAAACAAACAAACTTTTTTAGATATTCCATTGTAACGACAAATGAAAGCTAAGCTAACGACTGGTGCTAAGCTAAGTTTAACTAGATTCCATTAAAAGTCATCGTATGAAGATGAAGCGAAGAAGAAGAAATCATATGAAGCGACTAACATTTCCACAATTTGCTAGAGTGAAAAAAGGGTCCAAGTTACCGATATAACCAGGGCTCCAAAGAGAGGAATTTCCTGACAATACGCATCATGTCCAAAAGAAGGTATATTGTCAACAAAAAATCACGGTTTACTCTCGTAAATACTAAATTACGTGAGTAAACCGTGATTTTTAGTTAATTTAGTATGTCTCTAGTCTGTCTTCTGTATCCAAGCCCTTGACCCAACCATCAGACATAAGCATCCTTAAATATAAGTCTTTTTGTTAACTTTATTAACATGTAACCACATAAAATATCCACCTTAATATTAGCTAGTATACTCAGAACGAGTTGGCTCCATTGGGGTCAAGGTAGCCGGAGCATTGTTGATTTTTCTCTAATAATAAAATCATGGGTGTTGTCGTTGGTATGTTAGATACAGCTTGAGTTATGATAATGATACTATGTCTGCGTGGAGATGTAATTACGGTTTGATATATTGAAAAGGACTTTGTGACGTTGTGTTAGCGTGCTTTTCTATCAGAGATGTGCTATGTTATGTTGCTGTGGATGCGTTTGGTTTGCCGCTATTATGTTTATTGGTACACAAAGCTTAGCTCTGGTTGAAATGGGCTCAGTTAAGCTATGTTTTTCATATGGAAAGATGCATGCTACGAATGCTTGTTATGGATAGTTTCCGATTCCCTTATTAAAAATATAGTAAGTTAAATTAGAATTGTGCCTAAAACTGAGCTGCTATCATAATAATAATCTTACTGTTTATACGTCCGCAAGGCAGCTTGTGGCGAGCTGTTGGGCAGTGGCGACCCCACGGACCTGACTCCCGGGAGAGGCCCTACTTTTTAACTCCGGTTGGTACTCGTGACTATCCGGAGTGGCCTCTCCTACCTCACTCTTGCCTTAATTGGCTGGTTTGAGTGGAGATTCGCAAGAGTGGAGTTGCCTTCAGCTCCACTTGGGGGAAGGACGTATCCCAGTAAGATGCTGGTAGGGGTCTTGACCGTACTTCCGGGATTGCTCTGATAGCCGTGGGATGCCTCCCCTTCCTCAAGCAGCTCAACGGATGTTGCTTCCCTTGTCGCTACATGCTAGCGGCCGTTTCCGGGGCCCACTATTGAGTTTGCAAGTCACCCCCTGCCTGTTTATCCGTATTTTTCAATATTGGTCAGGGGCAGGGGCCATAGTCCCCATAGTTAACCGGTTAACTATTCCACAGCCACCCACACCCATATCCCTATCATTTCCTTTTACCATATCTCACAATAGTTCTGCATCAACCGGGGATTGTCCTTTGGTGTACTTCCATAGTGCATACAGGGATAATCGCCGGCTGATGTCCCATTACATTTAGATTAAAATTGTTCAACGGGCCTCTGCGAGTTGGCTTCGGCCCCTCGTACGCCTTCCAAAGGTCCGGGACCCTGTGGTCCCGTGATTATGTAAAGATCATACTGTTTATCCAATAGAATACGATTTCATCACACAAAATCAAAATATTATTCCGTTCCATTAGCTCCCGTAAAGTAATAAAATCATAAAGTAAATTGATTGAATTGTAATCACATCAACTAATAGAGGAAAGCTCTCGTTTCAAATCGCATTACATCATAAAGTACCTTATTTCACATCACATCAACAGCCTATATGTGGCCACTGCTGACCAAAGACCTCTTCTCGCACGGAGAAGGTTTGATTTCAAAATTATAATTAGAAAATTATAAGCCCAGGTTTCTTCACGATTATTTAGACGTTGTCTAAATAATCTTAGTACCTTATTTGGTTTTTCCTATCCAATATCTTTCAATTAAAACTAAATCAATAATTAAGGACTCACCTATCCGTCTGCCTATGGACGAGCCGCTGCATCATCCAGGGTTGCGAGAGCGGCGGCGGCGGCACCAGCCCGCTGCCCAGCGCCGCCAAGGCAGTCAGCATCTGCTGAAACTGCACACACATGTCCGTGTAGCCCTGCCGTTGTAATATTGCATTTTATTATAGGTACATTTATATGAGAATAATTCCCCCATTTCTTAATTTTTTTTTTTAAACTTTGCCCCACATTAGGATTTTCTCCTGTGTCGCGGGTGCGTTTACAAACATACAAGTTCACATGCACATGACACCCAGACCCGAAACAACAATTTGTGGATCACACAAAGAGCTGCTCCGTGCGGGAATCGAACCCGCTACCCGTTGCGCGGCAGCAACCGTGCAGTCATATTATTTTTAAAGTATCATACGATATAATAATGTTTAGTAGGTAGTGAAGTGTAGTTAGTTTATTGGAGTGCAAGCACGACATTAATCAAAAATGCTATTTTTTGGAAAGTGTCTTTGAAAAGAATTGTATCTTTGGGCTCTAAGGCATTGCTAACAAAAATCATATTTTTTCGTATAGTGACGGCCTTCTTATCAATTTGCGATATATAGGGAGGTACACATCTGCTGGTACTTGGAGCATGGTAAGTGATTCTTAGATATCTCCTTGTAAAGTACCAAAACTCCAATAAAAAGTCAAGAAATAGTTCTTCTTCTTAAATACATAAACCACATAACACGGGGCATGTAAAAGAGATCTCCTTTTAAAAGAAACCACCAAAAAACTTTTCGTGAAATTACATAGTTCTTCGATTACCTATTCATATCTACACATCGCATCGCCTATTCGCTTTCTATCTATTACATAGTTATTTAAAATGCTTGTTGGCATACCTGTGCTATAGTCTGAGGGTTCTGCGCCTGCAGTTGAAGTTGGAGGAGGTGTTGCAGCAGCGGCGGCGCGGAGGCCGGGCTCTTCGCGCCCGACACCGAACTGCTGTCTGACTCCGACGCGGGACTCTGCGGGAGAAGAGAACAAGAGTTAGTAAGAGTTTACTGAGGGCGGCAAATGAGTGTGGTAATAGGGGATATGATATCTCTGATGTTTGATGATTCCGTCTTGGGCGATGCGAGAGGGAGTGTCAGACTCTTACTGACTAAAAAACACCTACTACTACTGTTCCTACTCCTGCTTTTCGAGCAGAAGGCCCGCTAAACCGGCTAGGTAGTCTGTAGCTCCAAGAATTGGACTCTTAAACTGTGATTTTCAACCTTCCTGAAGGCATGAAAATTATGGCAAGCCCTCTTATGTAAAGGAGCTACAGTTTTTACTACTTCAGCCACGGACTGTCACGGATTGTTGATGCTGTTATTCATTTATTTAAAAAGGTATGAAGCTTTTTAAGCATGTGCATGACCATATGGTTGCAAATACCCTGGACTTATTGCCATAGGCATTATCTAACAGTCTTACCAGTGATGCAGAGAAAAGTGTACTACGGGTGCAAGGAGCTACCAATAAATGTTATTCCTAGTTACCTATTTTGTGCTACTACTTGCAATTTTCTAACAAAAACTCTTGAAAATATGCTTTGTTGTTGTTGTTTTAACGTCACGCTTACGACACTAAATCCAATGAAGATCATAATAGAATCGAATGCCGGAAACCTCTTATTAATTCATTAAACAGCAAATCAGCCGACGATCTGATGACGCCAATGATTTAAAAAGATTTACAATAAACAAAGGATGATTTCGTTGTCAGTAAAAAGATATCTTTTTTACGGCATGACAATCATTTTCCGATGTGCCAATAGCAATTCACGTTTTCTTTGAACGAGGAAACACTTTTTTTTGAAGGGGCAAAATCATCCAATGTGTTCTCCCGCCTTGGCCGAGACGGGAGGCAGTGTCAGACTCTTATTGACTAAAAACCACCCCGTTCCTACTCCTACTTTTCGAGCCGGAGCTCCGGTAAACCCGCTAGGTAGTCCGCAGCTCCGAGGCGACGAGGAAATCCTTACTTAGTTAAAGTTAATGGATATTTCGATGTCTATCATCGTTTAAAGAAACTGGTTTTTAGTTTGTTTGTGTTTTCTTAGATACTAGTCACTGGTATGCAGTTTTCCTTGTGACTGGCCGTGAATTTGTTTGAAAGTTTCTTGTGATCGTGTTATTATTGAGTAAAAATTGTGTCGCGTTTGTTTGTTATAGGAGTTAGCTAGATTTGATGTGATTGGGTTTAGAAATTGAGGTATATGATGAAAATACTTCCAGAGCTGCTGACTGCCTAGCGGGTTTACCGGGACTTTTCCTCGAAAAGCAGGAGTAGGAACGGGGTAGTCTGTAAGAGTCTGACATGCATTAGATGATTTTCCTCCTTCAAAAAAAGGTGAATATCATTTCTGGTAGTTAACAGGTAGGTGTAAGTAGGTAAACAATACTAAGATATAAAGTGCAAGCATAAAAGCATGCGTCGATTGAACATTTGTCACTTAGAATTAGAAGCATGTGTGCCGAATTTTGCTAATAATTAGTATGTTCATTTCGAGCATACTTGCGAACCCGTAGGCGTTTGATTTAGAAATTTTTTGAGACTGGTAGCTCCACATGGGTGTGTTTACAAACATACAAGTTCACATACATATGACACCAAGACCCAAAACAGACCACACAAGACCAGCCACCGTGCCAGCCGTTTAGTCCTTTAGCATGCTATTTAAGAACATGTGTAACAAACAGGACCTGTAGATTCCTATCAAAAATGACAGCGAGACCAATTTGTTGCTCATGAAGCCTTAAAAAATGGAAATTAATTTCATTTTACACAAAGGCTACTTAAAGCAACTACGGAATTATCCATTTCTTTAAAATTAATAAAACATGATATTGTTACTACGTCTATAAATTAAACTAAAGTGTATGCAATGGCTTTATAAGTTGTAAAATGTTGTTAAATATACAATTGCAATAAGCAGGTGACTACAAGGACTTTAAGTGAAAAAGAACAATATTTTAAACCATTAACAAGTAATAAATATAAATACTTTTAAACGTATGTAATTGGTAAAACTACTTTGTAATGGGTTTAGGACAGCTAATTCTTAAGTACCTAGTCATCAAAGTCAAAATTATTTATTTCAAATATACCATGAAGGCTCTTTTGAACGTCAAAGCGAATATTAAAATATTACAAATGTCTGTCTGTCGGTCAGTCCTCTATGCCACTATGTCTGACTATGTCAGTGAAGCTATTTCGCTCCAAAGTGTAGATTCGATTAGATCCTAGAGAAGAACGAGCAAGGAACTCCATCCTAGGGATAGGCAAAGAGTTTGCCTTTGGTTTTGGCTATCAATATTGCATAACACTTCTTTGTTAAACATTTTGTCAGATTTTCGAATTTCTAATCACCCATAACTAACATACAAGTTTGCCAACATAAACGATGGTTTAGCAAAATGAACACTAGTTTCCATTAGAAAATAAGCAAAACTGGGTTATTTTGTCACCCTAGAAATTACGTATTTCGTTTCCATTTTGGATTTAAGCCAATTCAGTGTGTTTTACGGCAGTATTCGTGTTTGTAACCGACCATAATGGTTATATACCATTATAACGTACATACGTACCATTAATATTGCGTGTATCGATAGCAATCTACGCGATCATAGACAAAGACTGGCGGCCATTTTGACAAGACGTTTATTCAAATTTCGAACGTTGTTTAAATTGTTGACGGTTTTGGAGTGTTTGTTAAGATTAAGGACTTGTTTCACAATGTCTTTTTTTAAGGGGAATCATCCAATGAATTCTGCCTTGGGCGAGGCGAGAGGGAATGTCAGACTCTTACTGACTAAAACCCACCCCGTTCCTACTCCTGCTTTTCTAGCCGGAGCCCCGGCTAAGTAGTCCGCAGCTTCGGATCAGGCATCAGCCCTACTGGGCCCCATCTGTGATTGGTTTTACAATGTCTGGATAGTGGCTATGTATCGGATAACTTTGAATTAACAATGTAATTTGTATGCACATAAGGTTCTCAGTTTGATCTGTATTTATGTAAGTTTGAGCGCCATTATCGCGCGTTTGGCTGAACCGATTTTTGTGCGGTTTTCAGCATAGTATTTTTCATATTACAATACTAAAAAAATGGGAGCCATAAAGAAAATTGAAGGCGGTTCTGCTTTCCCATTTAAGTAGGCATATCAAACATAGCTTTAAGCCCTATATGACTATAATGCCCAAAACAAGACTATCAAATACTGCACTAATCTCACTCTACACTAGCCTACTTTAGGAAAACCAACATTGCAATGACGCAGTAAGCAACATATTGTGCGTCAATTACCTAAAATTAATTAAAACTTATTAAATATGTGGTTTAAATGTGTGATAAAAACAAAACATTTGCTACATACTGACTAGTAATACGAGTTAGGTTTTAACTACTTTGTAGTTGACCGCAGTGTGCGTCAGTTAGCTGTCGATTAAATAACGTTAGTGCTATAGGTTTAGTATTTATTGCACGTGGCCTGGGCTTGTGGAGTTTTGTTCAATGAAACGGACGAAGTAATCTTTACTTGGACACGTGTATTTCTCTTCCTATACTTTTACTTACTTCTCCCGCGTTTCCGTGGGATAAAAATCTAGCCTTATGAGTTATTCTAGACCCTATTCTATCCCTGTTCCAAATTTCATTCCGATCTCTTTAGTCGTTCTGACGTGATTGAGTAATAAACAAAACATACACACGAACACATACACTTACAGACTTTCGTATTTATATTATTAGTAAGAAGTAAGAGGTTGAGGGCGGCCTAGGTGGATATAGAACGACGAGATTGGCGATATATTAAAGAAAGGTCAATTTAAAAGTACCATTAACCAACGAGCTTGTGTGAAAAGACTGATGACTGTTGATGAAGCAAAAGACACATTTTCTTAATCTTTAAGTAAGCTTTTGATCATACAAAGGATGTCTAGAAATGATGGCGCCACCCTAATAATCATTTCTTTTTACATATTTAGTAGAGAGACAAACGAGCAGACCTGGACATCTGCTGGAAAGTGATCAACGTCGGCCATAGACATTCAAAACAGCAAAAGAAGGACATCAGAAGCACAAACGTGCTGTCCAGCTTTTAAAGCGTTTAAATACTTTCTTTAATGTTCTTTTTCTTAGAGGATTGAAGATAAACAAAGCATTCAGAATACATATTAGATCTTAAATTAGATCTTACAAGGAATAATAGATGTTCTCTTAACACAATAAGTGTAATATAGGCCAGAATTATAATAATTTGGTCTTTACAGCCGCAAAGAATCATTGTGTATGTAGTACCTAAACACCAAATGACACATTGGGCAGACAAACCGCAATTATCATAATGTTATTGTTGTAAAACAATAAAAATTCCTCACAGGGGACTTTATTTATGTTAATCTTGTACCTATTGAACATTTAGTGTCTTTAGCCAAATAAGAAACACGGTCACGTTTGTTTTTATTTGCTAAAATGGACGTGTATATCTATTTTCGGCTACCTTTTTTATGGTATAAGCTGGTAAACGAGCAGATGGATTAATCTGATGGTAAGCAATCACCGCCGCCCATGGGCGTCCGAAACACCAGAGGCGTTACAAGGGCATTTTTAAGGGGGAAGTCATCTAATGACTTCTCCCGCCTTGGGCGAGGCGAAAGATAGTGTCAGACACTTACTGACTAAAAACCAACCTATTCCTACTTCTGGCTTTCGAGCCGGAGCCCCGGTAAACCCACTAGGTAGTCCGCAGCTCGGTAAAAACAAGGTATCATGGAGTCCTATCATAGTCCAGTATCTATCACAATTTTTGGCATATCCAGGGCTAGAAGCAAAGATTTAGAAATCAATTGATCAATTAAAAGTTAAGATACTCATGAATCAGACACAAAACTCTATATTCAGTAGTTTTGCAAGCAATGGTCATGATATTAATTAAAATCAGGGTTATATTATAATTAAAACTGTCATGAATTCAACTCGTGCGCAGACTTTGATCAGAATGGACTTTGGAACGTTTGATTAAATGCTTAAAATGTTCACGGAATGGACGGTTCGTGTTATTACGTGTTTCGTGAGTTTTGTATGTAGCTGTGTGAGGAAGATGCGCAGCTCGAGTATGCGATGTATCGATAATAGGGAAGCCACAGCACACATCTATAGCACGCATCTTTCCATATAAAAACATAGTTTAACTGAGTCCGTTTCCACCAGTGCTAAGCTGTGTGTACCAATGAATATGATTGGTGGAAGCCAAAAGCATCCACAGCAACTTAGCATAGCACATCTCTGGTGGAAAAACACCTTAACACTCAGTAATCTGTGACTTTGAGGAATAAAACATCTGATGGTATGTTCCTTTACAAATAAAATCATCATCATATTACCTACAAGATATCTTAAGCTGAATGTAGGCCTTCCCTGAATACCCAAATATTGTTACATAGGCAACATTTTGTAACCATTTCAACTTAAAAAACAATCTTAAATTCTTTTACATTTTCTTCTACAAGTATCTAAGTTTATTAGCTTACTTTGTCTTTATTATTTACCCAATCATCGCCATGGCGTGATATCGCATTGATTTTTTCAAGCTCGATTGATTAATTGGATCTCAATGGAGTATTTTTTCTTCTTGTAATATTGTAATAAATGCTACTTTGAGTCGCTGTTTTAATTATTGTTATTGTCTGAAGAGATTTAAGTATTCAAACAAAGGGAAAAGTACGGTATTATTATGAGTTTTGTATTTGTTTACCTAGTATGAGAGGTTGTTAAGTAAATATGGAAGAAAATTGTATTAATTTCGTATTGACTGTATAATGTTGCGGTCTACAGCAGACTTTTTGGTATAATCGGTCTATGAAAGTAAGAAAAAGTGGTAGATTTTCTTGTAAAGATGTAGAAACTTAAACTGAGCTTGTATGATAAGATGCTTGAATGGGACGAAGATGAGGAAGTCTACAGGATAGTAGCTACTATCTAGTGTATGTTTAACCTGTCGATTAAAGTTAAAGTCAGTGTACCTACTGAATCAATCTAGACCCAGGCACTTTTGATGCAGTAAAATAGAAATGTTCACCAACCTATCATACTCATGAAGAAGAACGAGAAAGAAACTCCATCATTACATTAATCTTATAAAAAGGTCAAAGTAAAAAAGTTCCTACGCTATCCTTTTTAGAGGTCCAATAATTTTTTTATGGTATAAGCCGGTAAACGAGTAGACGGATCACCTGATAGTAAGCAAATCAAATCGAATCAGATCAATCATCGCCGCTGCCTATAGACACCCGAAACACCAAAGGCGTTACAAGTGTGATGCCGGCCTTTTGTGGGTTAAGAATTTAAGGGTTGTTGGGGAATCGGGGATTGAGAAGTGGGATAATTGAGCCTCCGATAACCTCACTCACAAAACGAAACACAACGCAAGTATTATTTCACGTCGGTTTTCTGCTCGGCCGTGGTATCACTCCGGTCGAGCCGGCCCATTCGTGCCGATGCATGGCTCTCCCACACTTAGAATCTTTTATAGGTAGAATAAGACATAATAAACCTATGATTTATCGTCTCCAAGTATAAAATTCCTTCATCCTAATTGAGGTTTTAGTTGCAAACAGGTATTATCCTCGGCGGTTCGACCAGTTCAGTTCACCTTGCTGTTTTGCTAATCACGACTACCTTGAATATTAACTAACGGCTTGTTTAGACTCGCGTCATTGCCTACATAGGTAGATATATATTATTGTATATACCTACGTATGTATATCTTTATATATATAATTCTTCTGTAAGTGTGTATGTCACTGAACTTCTCTTAAACGACTGGACCGATTTTGATGAAATTTTTTGTGTGTGTTCAAGGGGATCTGAGAATGGTTTAGATTCACAATTTTGTCCGCTAGACAATGTTTTTTTAATTAATGTAGACAGGACAACGTCTGTCGGGTCCGCTAGTATAAGTATATAGGTATATGTGGTGTTTTTGTGTGAGTAGGTACGATTTTGTTGACACGTTTGGAAGAAAAAATGGAGGAAGGAAATAGTATTTCTTGTTTTTGTTTAGTGAATATTGTGCGTAATTACAGTTCTTCGTCCTTTATGCTATTAAGATGTGTTTTTTTGTACTAGGTAACCTAAAAGCTAAGAAATACAGTTTGCTAGAATCTAAGACTGCATTACGGGATTCAAGACAGTTATTCATAGCCCTGAGACTTCAGATGTTTTTATGGTTGTATTTACTGTAAATCTTGGCTTATAGGAGTTGCAGAGGTTGTGGGAGGTTAAGGCGGGATTGTCCTACAAAAAAAGAAGTTCGGTGGAAAAATTACTAAATTTTTAAAGCACTACTATACCTATCGACTTATTGGTAGTTTGAGTACAGGAAAAATCAAGAGCTTTTTGTTCATTAAGACTCTACAAGATCTGATAGTTAATTATCAAGCCAATAAGACTCAGTTACAACAAAATGACACACATGGTGCAGTTTACAGTTATGGCACAAATCTCCTAATAAGTGCGGCTAAATGAAGAGTTATTTCGTTGATTGGTGACTATTTAGAACTTAAAGGGCAGGCCAACTATGTCAATGCCATTTGCCAACTATTCTTACTTTACCCGTTTTGGCATAAACGTCAGCAAAGGTTAAAAGAAATTGTTATCACGATAATAGTAAGGGTTTAAAATGAAATTGTTACGTACACCGTGTAATTTCCATTCATTCGTTTAATAGCTATAGATAATGGTCAGGACTTAACAACCAATCCACAATAATTGACGGGTTCAAATCCCAATCTATTTTTTCTAACGGACCAACCGTTCCTAGGATTACCATTACAAAAAAAGAACACGTTCGAATTACGAACAGCTGCTTATTTGAACTTGGAACGTAAAAACTGGCAACATAATTTGCCGCTCGCCAAATGGTGGGGTCTACATTCTAATTCTAAACTCGCGGCCTCCACCAATAGCGGGCGAGGACGACCCAACATGGCCGCCGTGGGAACCGGTTAATGGGCCGTTTGAATTTAGAATAGTATTTTTATTAATACGTTCGAGAACAATTGTTTTTTTTTCTCGACTTCTTATTTGGTATTCATTAGAAATAGGGTCCCATGTTGGACCTACGCATTAGTATTAGATGTTTTTAGACATCCGATACTTTAAACTGCTAATAATATTAAGCATATGGTCATTTTTGAATACTGAATTGATTAGTAAGATAGAGATGCTTGTTAACTTTCAATGAAACCAAAAATTTCTGCTCTTGATCTCATTTCAAGCTGATAGGACGTGATGGAAAATGTCTATTTCTAGAAGACATAAAGGACATGTAGGTTCTGTTTAGTGTTACTGCTATTAAATGCTTCAAATGATGAGATGAGATGAGAATGAGAAGAGATAGGCAGAAGGATCCACGACGAAACTCCTTTCCTAGTCGCTGATCTAGACTGGGCTTTGTCTTTTTGTTCTGAACAATTATATTTTGTTGTGTCGCAACAAGAGGAAGTATTTGGTCTTCAACCAATACTAGAAAGAAAGTTTAGCGCATTTGGTCCAATCAGAAGACGTCCAGTGCATTTAAGAAGATGACAATCAGCCTGTTGTGTTGTTATTATTTGCATACTAAATTAATTATAATGTTATCGCCTTACTCATGTAGCACTTTAACATGGCTTGAAACTAGTCGAGTTCCTCGTCAAACAGTTACGTGATTAAGCCGATAACATAATAATTAATTTAGTATGTCTCACGAAAGTTATAATAAAATTAAAGAAGAAGAAAGACCAGTAATTGTTGAGATTGACATCTATCTAACTAGAAGACTCTTCACCATTTCAATAGACCAAGGGATGTACTGAAATACACAGAATTGAATCGCGTGTCCAGTCCATAAGTTGTTATTACAGCGGTATCTATGCCTTAAGAAGTTGTCAGTATTTAGGGCATAGTTGTTCATTAAAATAGTACTGTTCTAAAATATCTGATACATTGGTTATTGTCTTTGTAAATGGAAGTGACTGTTCAAGGTGTAATAATCATGTTGGGTGCTGAATGCTGATGTTTGGTGGTTAAATCTTAATTTAGTTACGAGCTGTCTTAATAGGTAAATCGAGCTGTGGATTTGATACAATAGAGAGATAGAATTTTGACATATTTTGTATGGAGATTATTTTAATATTATATTATCAGTCAGCTAACCTATAGTTAATTGATTAACAGAGTAACGATGAAGTTTCTTTCTCGTTATTTTCCATTCGAAGCTACATTTTGGAACAAGCACCTAGCTTCACTGACAGACAGACGGACAATACAATTTGACGTTTCTAATGTACCTAATTTAGGATTAATTGAAATAAATGCTTTGACTTTGATTTTAACGATTGATTCATTTGAGAGAGAAATTAGCCACGGTTCTTAGGTATCGAAACTTATTTCCTTGTGATTTCTGATATTTTATCTGAAGCTACAGTTTTCAGATATATTTTGGAAAGAGAAGTTTAAAAAGGATAGTGAAGGTAATATAGAGCTATAAGCCTAACCTAACCTAAGAGGTTTTTGTTTTTTGGTTTGTTCAAGTTTTTAAGTTGTAGTATTTATTTATTTCTTATTTCATTTAGATTTAGTTGTCACTGTGTATTTAATTAAAATTAAATAGAAGAGCCTGTTCCTGTAGGTTTTAAGATTGATGTTTTGTTTTTAAAACCCAAGTATATTAGTCGTCTCAATTTATTACAGAATTAGCTTCTACATTACATAATAATAAACTACACACAAATCTGCAACATTCTACCTTGTTTACATAAAGTTTCGACGTAGATATCAAACACTTTAATCAAAGTCACTAATCCGAGATTAGTTTGCCCGACACTAGAAAAGCGAGGTCGTGCTAAACTAGACACGTACGTTATCAACAGTTATAGTTTGAGCAGTTGATAACCCATAGAATCTGAGCCAAGGTCGCAATTATATAGAATTAGGTATTTTATGACGTAAATACTTAATAGTTAACATACCTAGTCGGTTACTTTATTCATATTTGTTATCTATGTTTGTGGGACAAAACGTCAAATGTTTGTTTTTTAATGGCTGGTAGTAAGAGAAAGGTATAGTGTTTTTATTTTAGTATTTGTTTTACTTAGGTTTTGTCTATTTTTTCTTATTGCGTCGTCGTTCGTCGTGGCACTTTCAGGGCTTTTCAGTTTTAAAATGTTCGTTCGAGAAATAAATTAAAAAATACTGTCTTCCTGTTCAAGGTAATTTTTAAATAGCTAATATAATTATTTCACTAGAAAATTATAAAAGTGATAAATATACAACATTAACTAATTTTAAAATCAGTTCCAGTGTGTTTTTTTACAAAATGGAATATCTGAAGCCGATTTTCGCGGGCTTTTTCTCAAAACACAAACGTCAAACCACCATTTTTATTTCATAGACAATCTAGAAATCTATCTGTCACTTCAAAAAAAATTTTTTTTGTGTATAATATAGCGATTTTCTAATTAGTGAGTGTAAATAAATGAATAAAAGCTGTTTTATTGCTTTTTATAACACGGTGATGGCCGAAGCGTTGACTTGTTACAAATCAAGAGGTAAGGGGCGTATGCTCGAGGGCCATGATGAAGTGGCTACTGGGAATATTAGAAAATATTAAAAAATAACACGGTTTTTTTTTTGTTGTGTCGTGTTTAGATTGGTTTTGTTAAAAATATTAACTGTTCGGTGTTTTTGTCACATGCTTTTGGTATTTTAAGAAAATATTTTTATGGCTTTTGTGCGCGGTAATTTGTTTTTTTTTTTCGAAAATGTCGTTGTAAATAAATTATGTATTAGTAAATAACGCTAATGATTTTTTACAATTTTAAATTGTTTGGATTTCACAGCTTAAAAAAAAGAGTTTATAACACTTTTAACAGAAATAACTATTTGGGATGTATCCTAGAATATAATTTTATGTAGGTTTAGAAAAACGTGGTGGGAAAAGAATTTCAGGCATTTTACTAAACAAAAAGAAAATATTAGTTTTCAAAACAGATTCTTTGTTAGAAAATATCGACATTGTATATTATTTTACTGAGGCAATATTTGATTTGTAAAAATATAGAAGTGTGTAATAAAATGTAAATATAATGCAACTACCATCTTAAAAAATGGAATCATTGTTAAAAAATTAAGTTGGGTTCAAAAAATTTTTAAGACTAAGAACTAATGCTAAACTATTCTTATTCTAGGGTGTATAAAATATTTGCTGTGTCTAGATAAAAAAATGGAGAGATTAAAAATGTGATAACTAAAGTGTGAACAATATCAGAATACTAAGAAAAAAAAACCTAAAAAAATTGCTGAGGCTAATATTGCAAAGAAAATCGAACGTAAACAAATATGGCGTGTACTAATAGGTACAGCTAATGACTAAATTAGAACATGCACTATACCACTAATAATAGCAGCCAATCAAACAATTTTAGTTTATCTTAACACCAGAGAAAAAAGCTCAAAAAACAACTGACGCATTCAATCTAAACATAGTATATTTCATGTTTGTAACTAATAACTCCAACTAACCATGAAATCGCTTCATGTTACATGTTACATTTCACACTCTATAAAAAACACTAGTACAAAACGCACACTTAGTAACATCAGCCGCTTAAACTGAACGCGCCCGCCAGAGAGTAGAGAGAGAACAAAAAAAAACAAAACAAAACAACAAAAATCGTTTGTCAAAAATTGACGTAAAACGTCAAAATGTTTTTTTTTTATTTCCGCGAGCGGCAATGATTAGTAAAGGCGTTCGTTCTGCGAGGCTATTTGGCCGCACGTGTTTCGCCGAGGGGTGGGTCTTGCACGTGAAATTTCCCAGGTTTCCACCCTCCGCGGACCGCCCCTATAGGCTTTTCTGTCCGGCCTATGCTGTTTAACCGATCGGCTTGCGAAAGCAGCGGAGTCGCTTACACATTACATTTTTTTTTGCAAAGGGGTTGCTTGCAAGTTTTTTTGTAACCTCTATTTTTCTGTTCGATAAAAAATTGTAGCAAGTGAACTACAAACATGTTGACTAGCAAAAACAGTTATAAATGAATCAATTACAACAAAAATTTACAATTCAAATGAAACACGAATCATTAAAAGTAGATCATCGCAACGTTACAATTATCAACGAGTGTATTTTGAAAAATCTAAAGCGATAGTATGATGTGCATTAATTTCATGCATCGTCCACTTTTCCTGTGCAATTATACTCAATACCTTCATAGTTTTTAACAGCCAAACAATTGCAGGTTACGATAATTTTTATACAACACGTAAATGGTAGAATTAATTTACATTTTTTTTTTATTTCTTTCGTTTGGTGCTTAATTGTGATAGCTCATGTGAACAGGTGCTCGTTCTATGAAAGCTGTTGTTATTAGTTATAGTTACTGAGCGTTGAAGGCAATTTTATTAAAATAGGAAGTTAGTTCGATACAAGCTGGTTATTATTATAAATTTCCGTATAAAACTTAACTTAAAAATTACCTTTAAACACATTCCGAACACAATTTAAAAACCTCATCAATAACTAGTACTAAAACTCAATCAAAATTCAACAATTTCGTTGATTACACTTCATTGTTTATTTCACTCGATACACAATCAACTCGATTCCAATTAAAACACCAATTTACAATTTAATTAAAACAGATTCACACACAGCTCCACGCAACTTAATAAACGCAAAACAAAATTAATTAGCACAAGTAGTTACAAAACAGATTAAAAAAAAAGTGTACTCAAAAAGCACAAAGAGACAATGTCCACTCCACTCCCGGCTCTGTTCTTACACTGCCTACTTTTCATGCTCTACGCCTACACATTCACTATTTCAGTAACAGCACTGCAACGAGCGGGGAACTCGACCTTATATGCATTCGAACAGGGTCGAGAATAAAGTGCATTTTTCGCGGCACGCACCCCATCTCTTTCGCGCGTATTAATCAAAATACCAACTCTACTTTGACGTTGAATCGTAGAAAATGGATAAGCCATTGTTTTCTAAATTGAAACTATGGTTTGCACGGCCGACGTAAGATGGTCCCTTTGCGTTTGTTTCGCGTTAGATTTTGTACCGGATTGTCATAGATGTATGGGGGATTGGGGTCTAGTTAGGCTGGTCGTGTCTTCGCTTGGTTTAGACAGAATACATAATTGCTATTGCCATCTATAGGTTTTACAATAAAGTGTAATTAAGAATGGACAATGATTAGAATATCGCGAGGGATGTTGTTATTAAGAGCGTAGCCATTAGGTCTTAATTAAATTGTATGTAGTTACGGTATCAATGTTTTATTTGGTATTATATTTAAATAAACATGGTGAATGGAAATAGCGTCTAACGTTGTTTGGGAGATGCCTAAAAATATTTGTGACCTATAAAAGCAGGGAACGGTATGGGTCCCTTTTTTAAGCTTTGCTTTGCTTTTAATATAATATAAAACACTTGATTTAATTACTAATTATTGAATTATCATTGATTTATGATATTGTAGCCTCACGCCTGTCTCCCATGGGGGTAGGTAGAGACAATATAACGCTAATTGCAACGAATCTTATATACTTCTTTCATAAGTTATGTATCATGTAGCCACATAAGTCAATTAACTAAATAAAAAAAAATCATTACCCGCCACAATAAAAAGGGCAACAACAGAAATTCTCAACACTACATCTACAAATGATACAACAATACAAAAACCTAATCACATTATACTTTTTTTCTATGTTTCACCATTTTTGTTAAACCAACGACGCGTTACATTTAATGTTGCACATAAACACATAAATAACAAATCGAAAACGCATAAATTTGATGCAACTGACATTATTCTATCCATAGACAAGATTGATGTCAGATAGAAGAACGATTTAATTTTAAAAAAAAGCATTCCTTATATGTAGTCTGTGGTGTTTTTGCCGCCAAAGTAATAATTTCGTTGTGATTGCCTGTGAGTTTCCCATAGATTCACAATACTAGAACATAACTGTGCTATGATAATTCTAGACCAAAACATATGGTTTGTGTGCTAGCTTTTTCATTATTTCTACTTAAAGAAAAACCTTTCTTTCAAAGCGTTCTAAATGTTATAGTTCTTTACCTATTATTTTTAAAATGTCAGTACCTACTTAAATAGATATGAATAAAAATTTTAGGTTTTTACTAAAGATTTCAGTTTTATTCACTATTAGGATCTACAAACGGCTTCACACCCGTGAAATAAAATATAAACGATGTGTTATTACAGACCATAATAAACTCCTGTTCAAAATTTTAAGGGCTTTTATCATTCAGGTATTAACCAATTTTAAAGTTGCTGCATTTCTCAGTGTCATTTAATGCTTAGGTGCTCAACCCAGTTCTTAGTAATTGTTTTTGATACAAAATCGTTACAAAGAAATAGTTTAAGTAATCATTAAATGTCTCTGAGTACGGCATTATGTCATTTAGTTACGAAAATTGAAACGTAAAGTTCATAGTAAAATTTTACATCATCATGAAGTCATTATGACATCAAATTGCATGATTAGACCTTAGACCACAAAACGTGACGAACTAACGCACAATACTTTATGCCTATTAATAACAGAAAAATTAAAATCAATGAGAATAATCTTATACTACGCATATTAATTATCGTATCAGTAATATCAGCCAAATAAGTATTTTAGTGTTAGTTTATCGAGAGAATAGAAAACTAAATAATACAGAGAATTGACAAAATGACCCATATGTACCACTAGTTTTTATGGTATTAAACGAGCAGACGGAATCACCTAATGGTAAGCAATCGCCGCCGCCCATAGACACCCGAATCACCAGAGGCGTTATAAGTGCGTTTACGTCCTTTCGGGGATTAGGAATTTAATGCTTGTTGGGGAGTCGGACATTGGGAATATTGGGTAGGGGATAATTGGGCCTCCGGAAACCTCAATCACAAAACGAAATACAACGCTAGCGTTTTTTCACGTCGATTTTCTGCAAGTCCATAGTATCACTTCGGTCGAGACGGTCTATTCATTCCGAAGCATGGCACTACACTTATATTCCCAAAAATATAAGTAGATACAACATCAACATAAAAATAATAACCAGTCATATTCAAAACATCTTATTTGTAACAGAAGGCAAGCCTACAGCCAAACACAACTTCGTTCATCATAACAGATCTCAGAAAGATCAAGAATCATTTTCAATTCAAAGCAGTCGAGATTTATTGCCTAGTTTCTTTAACAGGATGTAACCAATCATCAATAGGTACCTCAAAATATTCCATTGCACTACAATGACTAACTCGATCTAGGTTTAAAGGTCACGGACGCATCATTTTGAGTCACTATTCGAGCTACATTCTTATGCAGGCAGCCATGATGTCATCAGAAGTGATGATGATAGTCATGTGTTTCAAATTCGTTAAAGGTATGTAGCTACCCTATTACTACTACTATTTGGTAGCCCAAATAGTCCGTTTCTTCTTCATTATATGTCGTGTAGAGGCGTTTTTGGAGAGTGGAATATTCTGTATATGCTTCAATCAAGCTATCTAGAGATTAAATAGAATTGTCAAATTACCTTAAAGCTTGAGACTTAGATGAATTTAGTTAATGTAGAGGCTACTGACACGTATCTGTGTAATTTCAGACGATTATAAATTGACAATAATTCCGGGTTATAAAATGGAGAATAAATAATTGCTAAGACACAATATTTAGCTCAAAAATCCATAACAAAGTGACAATTTACGTTTTGGAATGGTATAGTCGTTGTCGTATATCATAAATCAGAACCACAGCAGGGAAGCTAGCTACAAATTGAAACCTACATTATAAATTCCAGCAATGATGTTACAGACAAAGATCTAACTAAATCAGGAAAAAACCTTACAGTAAATATTTAAAAAGACCTACACATAACACTACAACCACAGAATTTCACACCATCACACAACGTAACACGTGTAGCCGTAACTACAGCTACAGCTATTAGCAGAACATCTGGCGAACAGTCTTGTTCAATCTATTCCACCAGTTTATGTTACTGCACTATATCTGTCTCTCATAATGTAGCTCAGGTTATGGACACACCTGAGCTTCCAAGCATCCCCAATCTAGGATTCTGGGTAATCAAATTGGAAGACAGTGTAGTGAGTACTGGGTTTATGGGTGATTGAAATTTGTGGGTCATTGTCAGAAATTGTGTTATTGGTTAGTGTGTTACTGGTCTTAGATATAATAGGTGTTTTTATTACTATAATACGAACAATTGACATTTCTTTTTGAGTTAAGTAAACATACAAGTTAATTTACCTGTCAAATTTATCTAACGTTTAGATGAATACCGATTCGATTCTAATCGATGGAAAGTATTGTGTATAAAAAGATATAAATTTATTTATTTTATTTTTTTATGTCTCCTACAATGAAGAAAAATATCCTGAAATTCTAATATCAGTCTCTTTTAACAATTTAAGCATGTAGCCCATTAAACCAGCGCCTTCTTGTAAAACAAAACTATAATTTCTACTCCAATTACATTAAGATCAAAAAGCAAACTCACCATAGCGCCGGTTGGCCTGTTCTCGCCTCCTCCCGGCTCACCATCCGTACAGAAGTAGCATTTGTCCTGCGGCTTCCAATCTGCTGGTTCCTCGGCTACTTCCAGCTTCGGTTGGGTGGCAGGCCGCTTGATCAATGACTCTAGAATAGTTTCTGGCCTTCGAGCCACCTTTTCTTCCACTCTTTCTTCCTTTGTTTCGTCCTCGTTGATCTGTTCTATGGTCTTGATCTTCAAGGCAGGTGGAGGGTCTGTCTGGACCGATTCCTCGTCGCTCGATAATTCTGCCTCCCCTCGTTTTGGTATTAACGCGTCCTGATATAGTTTCCATTTTCTTCGACCCATCAACTCCTCCGCCACCCGTTCTAGACCTGGAAAGACAGATTTGTTTATGTTATTAGTTTGTTTGGAAGTTTAAATGAATGTTTGTGTTAATTTCTAGTGACGTGTTTGTCTTAAAGTTTTTATAATAATGGTTTGACAAAAGGTAAACCTTACAATTGCTCATAATGCGTATTGTGCCAAGAAAGTATATAAAGTTAACATTATATGTATAACAAGAGAATCATACGCATAATAGTTACTTTTGTACAACAGAATGTACAAAAATATTGACTTATACAAACTAACCTTCTAAATTCTCTCTCAAACCAAATAAAATGAACGGTAACCATCCAATATCTAAAAATCAAAACCACAAATCATTTTGACCTAAAATCTATAAGAACCGGCGATCGTTAACATACTTTATTAACTCGAAAGTGCACAACGGTATTGAAATTTAACCAGTCATGCGACTTTTCTAGCCAATAAAACTTTCGCGCGACCAAAATGTCGTCGAACTGTGAGTGCGATTTATAGCAGTGTTTTCGTCTCTAGTAAATAATTATCGAATATTAATTATTGTGCATATTTATTGCTGACGATAAGCGGTCTTGTGGCACCACTGAACAAATGGGGTGTGGCTGCAGTGACAGCGGATAACGGATGTAAGGACGATGTAGCGGATACATGAGTTTCTAAATTATTGACATTTGTTATTCTATAATATAAAAATACTGGCGTTATAACTCCAGAAAACACGAACCGATTTCCACGGTTTTGCATTCGTTGGAAAGGTTTCGGGCTCCGTGAGGTTTATAGCAAAAAAAAACATTCAGGAAAAAATCAAGAGAAAAGCAGAAAAACAGGGAAAATCATTGGTGGCGAAACGGAGTTCGCTGGGTTTGCTAGTGTTATATAAAATTTATAATAAGCACGAATTTAAACATTGCTAACTAGTGATTTAGATTGACTTATCATTCCACGGGTTGATGATTCAATTTACGCTTGCCCGCAATAAAAATCCATTAGGTATTAAACTTTTCTTGAAATAATAAAAGAAAACTATATACCTTAATTATCAGAGACCTCGTATCATGAATCTAACTATCAAGCTGTCACAGGTAGATGCCTATCTGACGAGTTAACAAGCCTGGCATCTAACTAACGCTTTTTTTAAACATATCTTGACCATCGCGGGTTATTAAAATCAATTATTTTCCGTAGGGAGCCTGAAAAAAGTAGATGGAAACTAACTTTTGATGAATTTGATTAACATCTTTGTTAGAAAAGACCAGAAATGGCAATTGATAATAAAATAGAAGCGATAATTTATTATAGAGTGGATACATGTAATAGTTGCTATGACTTTTAAATGTTGTAGATTATTTATTATGTGAGTTTTAATTTCATTTAACCTTCTTTTATAATCACTTAAACAATTTCATTTAATAAACTAAGTACTAAAATGTTTTATTAATATGGACTATTAAGTTTTAATTGAATAAGTTAGACTTATTTATTAGTTCGTTTAAAAAATTAGACTATATCTTTACAAAAAACTGTGTTCCTGTCATATTATTTTTTAAAAGATCAATTACCGTACTAAAAATGTTAATCAAAATCATAATTTCCTTTTCCCCGCTGTCACTGCGACCACGCCCCAACACTCATATAAAGTTATAAAATAATGTGTCGAACTGTCGATATCTAGAAACGTCGGCCAAGGGCCGAATTATTATTTCAATATATTTTTCATATAATTGTATGATCGATAGTTATATGAGTAATTACATCGTTTGGACGGGTCGCTGCTCGTATATCGTATATTTAAATAGTTTATTGTCAATTTATTTTATATAGTTATCTGCTTTTTATGATCCTGTGTACTTTGAGTAGTATGTTGATTTTGTTATGAGATTTTGTCGATGGAGAAATACAAAATTTTCGCTCATTAATTAAGCTTTTTGTACAAAATTCTTGTAGTTTTTACATTGATCGTCAGAATAGAGGTCTACAATCAGAGGTTGATGGACTGATGTTGAAGATTATTTCAGTGAAATTAGTCGGTGGACGGTGTACCTAAGGGTGTTTTTTCACCAGAATAGAATAGAATAATTTATTTGCAAAGAATGTAGGTATAGATTATTAGGTGATACAAAATTTAAAGTCCCTTGTACAATTTACCTAAATAGGCATGCGCATTTACATTTAAGAAATAATTTAATAATACTTATCATCTGAGAATTCTTGTACTGAACTATAAGAATTTCGATAAAGTAATTCTGTAACTAGAGCTGTGCTATGTAGCTATGCTACGTTAGATGTAATAGCTAAGCTGTGAAACTATGTGACTGTCAGGCTGATGGAAAAGATTCCTAAAAAAAGCATGCTGGAAGCTGCTACATTTAGCCAGACGATCGGGAAACCATGAAGAGACCTATATTCAGCAGTAGCAGGACTTGATTAAAACCTAAATGATAATACAAATAAAATACTTAGACCGACATTCTAGAAAAATCTAGAAATTTCTAAGATATTCACTACGTACCTAGATAATCAAACATCTATAGATTTGAATTAAAATAAATATTTTAATGAAACCAGTTCACACAACAAGTGCAGTGGGTTGATTTAACCACTGCATCTATAACTACCTCGTTTCACAGTAAAATAACTCTTAACACATTGTATTAAGAGTGTTATTAGCAATAGCAAATGACACTATATGAACAAGTCTATGACTACATAACTTTTATAGTAAAATAACTCTTAAGACATCGTGATAAGAGTGTTTTTTGCAAATGTATAGTAAAAAGATCAGTTGTGCTTATATCTTTCTGAGAAACGGGTTTAAAGATTGTACTTGTAGAATTAGTTTCTCTAGATGGGAATTGGTTGCCATTTTTTTGCGTATGCGCATCGAAATTTGAGCGGATGTTATGTTGTATGATCTGTGGTCGTTGGTTTTTATTATCTGTGAATAGATGAAGGATGAAAGGATTATTAAGATTGGTTTTAATCGTCACATGCCTGTTTACAATTTTATATCTATGTTTTTCTTTAGCTTGCAGTCTAGATATTCAAAAGCTGAATATTTTAAAATTGCTAAATACCTACTTTAGGAAGTACTAGCTTCTACTATCACCCAAATCAGCTCAAACCCAGTCTCTTTACCAAATTTCATTAAAATCCGTTCAGTAATTTGTGTTTCTTTGATCTTTACCAAAAAAACAAGTTCCAAATTCCCAAACATCTTTTCATATCCACCATTTTTTTAATCGACGCCATCGTTGTAAATCAATCATAAATTACTACACAAAGGCTATAATAACTCATAGCAATGTAAACTAAATACAAAACGCCATAGTAACATAGTATAGTTAGCATAAACCGTAACTTTTCCGTAACGCATTACGCAGTAGCGTAAAAGTTTATTGTAAAAAAAAAATACGCGTCATCATTTGAATTGCAATCATAAAATGGCGCGAATTAGCATAGACTATAAGAAGTGTTCATTGTCTATTACATCCGTTCGGGGCCATCAACCTTTTCGTAACTGTTATTGTTTTTGAATTAAGAACGTTTACTTTTTTTTTCGTTTTGTTTTAAATTTTTATGATCTGTTGTTGTGTTTTTTTTTTATTAAAAATATATATGGTGATTTTGTTTTGTTATATTTTTGGTAAGTAATTGAACATGATAACGATTATTATGTAACGTCTGAATTAATAGAAAATATTGACATTAACTGCTGTACTCAGAGTCATTTAGTGGTTACTTAACCCAGTCCTTAGCTATAGGGATGGTGACGAGGTATGAAAGTTAAAATTCTATTTAGTCCGTCAATAAGATAATGAACAAATATTAGATAGATACGTATTTATTTTATTTTGTCACATTAGATAACAATACTTAGATAAAAGGAATCAAAATTCAGAAGTGAGAGCAAATACGTCATTTCTACGTATAAAATGTACCTAGATTACGCGATATTTCAAATCAATATACCTTCGAAGGTATTCGTATCCGTAAGAAATAAAAAAATACGTTCTTTACTAATAAATAGTTTACCTAAGTAATTATTAAATATCTCTAAGTATGGCTGTAAAAGTAAATTATTTCAAAGACACAACACATAAACCTCTCATTAAATACAATCTAACATTAAAACAAAACAAAGTAAAACAATTTTTCCACCTCATTACCGTTGCTTTCAAAAAAAAAACTGAAGTTTTGTTCGAATACCGGTACAAATGATTTGCTCATGAGATTTTTTAACCAAAGTGACTAAAGTTAACTGAAGTAGAACCTGCACAGGTTAATATTATAATTAATGGACGCTACAGACTCTTATAGCGTGGAATAATAAAAAAATAATTACATATTAGACTTGCTTCCAAGTAATTCGTAGTGGGTAATGTGTTTTGAAAGTAAGAACTATCTTCGGACCGTGATCTCCTGTGTATGGGGGGTGTCTGATTGTGGTGCGATTTGGTGTTTCTCTTATGGCGGTATTTTTGTAGTTAATGGTGTTTTTTTTTTGTGATTGGAGAGTATGTTTTTGATCACAGAGGAGCATATAGAGATAGAGGAGAGAGAATTTTGATCAATTTCTAATTATAAGTTTGAAATCGCTAGCCGGCATTGAGCAAGCATAGTGATTAATGCTCAAACCTTTTCTGTTCGAGAAGAGGCCTTTGGTCAGCAGTGGTTACTTATAGGCTGTTGATGTGATGTTAAACAATATTAGTTGTGTTGCCAATTGTATAAATTTATTTTAACTGTAATGCTTATCAAAATTTAAAATAAAGTTAAAATATTGCCAAGAGATTAACTATTTTTTTTATTACGTAAAATTGTCGCCTATGAAATATTTATTAACATTTTTTAAACCTATCAAATTAAATAAAATACACTTCTCTGCATCACCGATCGGTGGACTGGTATACAATGCCATTCGGGATTAGGCCAACAATATAATTATAAGATACTTTAAAAAAAGTGTTAACGAAAATAAAAAAAGCGAATGACGCTGCAAAATCACCACCATCACCATCATTCATAGTTTAAATCATCATCAAAGTACTCCACACAAACACAAACAGAAACAAAGCTATGCACATTGCACATTGAATAACAAATCAAACGGTGAAGCTATTTTTTACAAAATTCTCTTGCAACCCGACCCACGCTCATTGACTAGTGTTAGCAGATTTTGATGTTCCCGTGGGAACCTGCACTTTTGACACGGACTTACAAGTCCGTCTAGTCATCTAGTTGATTATTTACTGACAGACAGACAGAAAGAATGATTTGTATAGCTACTAGCTGACCCAGCAAACGTTATTTTGCCTTATACATTATTTGTAGAAAATAGATAGTAGCGGATTCTCAGACCTACTGAATACGCATATAGAATTTGGTAAAAATCGAGAAAGATGTTTCGGAGGTGGAAAGCTGATATATTAGATTTATTTAGAATTCTATGTATCGTTTGTCTTAACTATAGGTAATCGTAATTTAGTAGTTTTTTTAGTTTGTATTGTTTTGTTTAAATACACATTGTAGTTTGTCAAATTACTAATAAAGAGGAGATTCTAGGTTCGGTTTATTCGTAGGGTATAAAAGCTTACAGTTAATATTAGATTGTGAAAATATCAGTAGCGGCACAGAGTTCAGAATCTTACCAAGTACTTAGGTACTAGGTATAGCAATCTCAAAATTCACTAGGTACCTAACAGAAATGATGCATAAAACTAAACCTAATAATTACAGAAAATCGTGTATTTAAAATAAATAGGTACCTAAAACCAACACTAAACCAGTTTAACTATAAAACAACAGAATAAAACAAATGACAACTTAACACAGAAGCCTATAAACAAGTCATATAGAAATAACTAAATAATTTCAATTACGTAGGTCGTAGGTACTTTTAAAAATGTTGTTCAAGGGATGGGCAGTATGATAGAGGCGCATAGACAAAGGATGAAACGTGTGTTGACTGTGGATAGGCTAAAACTGCGATTGGACAGCTCTATCTCAAGGTCGCAGTGAGTCAGAATGCATTTGTGTATGCGTGTTTTAATGTTGGCGCGAGATGTAAGAGGTAGCGGGGAGTTTTAGCGATTCTTGTGTCAACTGATGGGCCTAAAATTTATAAAAGAATTGGTTCCCGATACTTCTGTATATGCTTCTGTTTACATAACTGAGACCTTTTTCTTTTGTTGACTGGGGAAACCTTCAGAAGGCGTCTAGGTTTTTGAGGAAAAAACTAGGGAGTGTGGGATTTTTACTTCACTAAAATATATTCCCGGTGGCCATCATAAACCTATTGTATGAAAGATACGTCAAATAATCTTCCAGTTACAACTAAATTTAAAGTAGCGGAACGATTGTAAGCTTAATATGATTAAAATATGTAAGAAACGAATATGAAAGTAGTCGGCAAGGAATATAATGTAGTTGTGGCAGCCTTAATTGCTTATATTATTATATAAAAATTGAATTGAACAATAATATCACAATCCAACTTTGTACAAAGAGGCAAGCGTTACACACCATCATTTTCATTCATCTACCCATATCTATCATTAACAGTAAACCTTTTTGGTGACACATTAGTTCCTTTGTTACTAGAAACGAAACACAAAAAAAGAAATCTTAGTCATCACACTCCAAAATCAGACCAAATCACTCATCGCACTTATAAAGCCATCGCTTGCCAAAAGGATGTGAATCATACAGTTTCGTAGACATCAGAATCTGGGTGAAGGTTACCAAAACAATCTCATATAAGTTTAGATGTAAAAATGGTAAACATTGTTAGAATGAGTCAGTTTGATCGAACAATGATTCGTTAGGAAATTTCTGAATGATATTGTGAGGAAACAAAGGTAGTTGAAACTATAATAACGGTACTTTATTATGATATATCATCCGCTGGGACTTACAAAGAATAAAATGGAATCCAAGTGTGATGAAGACATATTAGAATCTGTGAGTTTTACATTGTATAACCTTTTTTTCAGGGGGATAATCATTCAATGGCTTCTCTCGCCTTGGACGATGCGAGAGGCAGTGTCAGACTCTTACTGACTAAAAAACAACCCGTTCCTACTCCTGCTTTTCGAGCTGGAGCCCCGGTAAACCTGCTAGGTAGTCCGCAGCTCCAGATCAGGCACCAGCCCTATTGGGCTCCACCTGGGATGGCATATTGAGTACGCTCGGTTCTAGACTTTGATTAAGCAAAGTTTTTTTGAGTTATAAAAGTAATTTTTATTATATTATTTTTTATTAATTATCAAGGAGCTTCTTGACACGTGTAAGAAAAAAACAATATTCAAGCTTTAAGGCCTTTGCTAACCAGATGTAGGCAATTAGCAAGATTTATAAGCCAGTATGACGGAAGTTATATCATTTTATTATCTTGTAAACTTTAGGTAAAAAGTCAGTTTGTAACATAGACCATACGGTAAGTGATTCAACGCGGAAACAGCCGATGTCCTTGTTCGGCAGAACGCGAATATGCGCGTGGAATTGCACATATTATTCGCTTTTAATTATCATTATTAAACAATGTCCTTCTCCGGTCTTGGTGCATTAGTTTCATGATTTTTTTCTAGCATCATTATGGCTTCAAGTCGTTGCCTTATAAGGATACGTCTTGATGTTTATAGTAGATATTCGCATTCACAAGACATGACATGCTCGCGCAAACAACAAAAAGTTAATCGAAGTATTTACGTCGACATGTTGCCCTTGAAAAATCTTTGTAAATAAATATGTATGAGGATTTGTGAATATTTGCGATGATATTGCTATTTTATATCAATGATGATCTTCAATCTTGCGCATACGAGATGGCGCTTGAGATACGTTGCTCATATGAGTCCAATAGGCTACTTTCCTACTAGTCAAATTCAATACTTTTATCGAAACGTCAAAAACGATATTTTCTATGAATTTTGTATGAAATACACACTTATGACGTCATAAGATTTTTACGTCAAATAGCACACTTATTTTCAGAAAATTAGCTATAAAAAGTCGAAAATTAAGTAGATCATCAAATCCGTGAATGAAAGTGTGATTGTTTTTTAATATCCTATTGTAATGAAAAGTGGAAATAATTTATTTTTTACTGAGAAAACTACTCAATTAGTTCAACTGTCACATGTTTGACATTAGCAAAATATACTATTGAACCATAAGCTTGCTTAAGAGCCTCCAGCCAGAAGCGTCGTTAATTTAGTTCAAATAAATATGAAAAATTCTAGCTTTGTTTTGTCACCTTGACAGATATTATAATACTATATTTCTTATCTCAATGACAAATAGACTAAGGTTTATGAAACTGTCATTTAGACAGCCTTTAGACTATAAATTAATATCTATTTTGCATACAATTAATTATTAGATTATTAATTTTCTTGCCTTGATTTTACCCAAGGAGAAGAATTGAATACTATTCTGTGTTTTATAGCTAGCAATCTTAATTTTTATTTACTTATAATAAATAGCCTGAGATTAAATGTAATACCTAACCATGATTATTGAGTCTGTATTAAAGATGTTTTTAACAAGTTTATACTAAGTATTTATTATATTTTTAAAACCTAATAATGTAATAATTTTGTGGAAACATGGCCAATATGTATTTAAATTATTTTAAAAGTAAATAATTTTTTTATGGTATAAGCCGGTAAACGAGCATACGGATCACCTAATGGTAAGCAATCGCCGTCGCCCATGGACACCTGAAACACTACAGGCGTTACAATTAAAAGTGCGTTGCTAGTTTTTTGGGGGTTAGGAATTTAAGGGTTCACACTTACACAAATTACTGAATGATTGCTTACCATAGGTGATCCGTCTGCTCAATTGCCGGTTTATACCATAAAAAAACAAATCTCACATTCCTTAATCCATCTCATCACCATAATAATATCAGTCAAAACTGAACATACAACCTCCCAATGACTTTCAATTTCTTCGTCGTACAAGTAATAGAAGATTCTCGATGCAAATGTACCCATAGTTTAATGAACGCAAAAAATAAAAAGGCTCGCAAGACATATGCCAAAAGGAAACAGGTTCTGTGCCCGTGCAAGACAATTGTTGGCCGGATGTAAGCTAGTACTCAGGCTGCAGTACTTGATTTTAATACTTTATCTAGATTATTGCTGAGGTTGAGTATAGGGTTTATAAAAAGGCTTTAGGTCCTTATTATTAGCTGTTGATGGTTTTGTTTTTTAAATGTCGGTATGGGTTTTTTGTTCCACGTGGTATGCTTAGAGGATCAAAGAATTTAATATCAGCAACTATCGCACTCAGAGACATTTAATGATTACTTAAACTATTCCTTAGTAACGAATTTGTATCAAAACCAACTAACTCTAACTGACGGACTAATTAGATGTTTAATTTTCGTAACCCGTCATCATCCCTCCCTATTGCTAAGGACTGGGTTAAGTAACTATTAAATGACTCTGAGGACGGTGGTAAATGTAAAAAAAAATAGGGAATTAATCGAAGTTACAATCTTATGGTAGGACTAATCGACAAATGACATTTAAATGATACTTCAATGAGTGAATAGAAAACTCAATGAATGGGTTTGACATAAGTTTTGACATATTCTGTCGAATGTCAGTGTCAATACTTTGTCTAGTCTATTCAGCCATTAGTCTTTCGGTAATATATATATATTTTATTATCTCGGTATATATTATCTCGGTAATAACTGGTAGCTTATACAGTTTGTATTAAAATATCAGTTTATTGCACAGTGGTTCAAAAATGTTTGTTAACAACACAATTATTAATGACGTAAGTTTTCATAGCATCATTTTTAAATCAATTAAATAAATATGTAATAAATTCTTTTTGTACCTATGAATGGGAAGGATATAACCATTTATTTTAAAATTAATAGTTATGTTTTTAAAGCAAAAACCTTGCATGTTTTTAGACAATTTCCGATCCACCATTTAGATAAACTTAACACATTTTTATGGCAGGTAATTGTCTCATAAAATAATAGTGTTTTAATTCCCGAAAATACTTTAAATTTACCCTTTCATGTTTATGTTTGTATACTTCTATAACACTGATTATATAATGGCATGCTAGAAACTGTAAATAAGGTCCCTTATACGTGACTACTTGACTATATCAATTACTGAACAAAAAATAAACTTAATACTACCAAGCATGAGGTAACAGCTCCTTACCTCATACTTCAATTGTCGGACCTATGTCGCCATTTAATATTCACGCGAATTAATGAAACGCAACGAGAATTTGCGAAAAAAACACCATAAAAAAACTTTATTACCATGAAACATTGTTTATCTATATACCATCACAGTTGTGTAACACGCAACCACGCGTACACATGGTAAAAAATAAAACCCATCGATCATAGCCTATGATAACAATTATAATTGTTAAAAAAATTACTAACTTTATCGCCTTGACCAATGAAAACAACCGAAATACATGACAGCCAATGAAGAAACAGAATTATAAAAATAAAAAAAAACTCTATGACATAAAAAGGTTATAGACCCCTGGAATCGAACGCAGGCTATTTGAATGAGGAATTAGAATAAGATGGCAAAAAATATGAGCATTAGAAAGAACGGTGCGACCACTGTGCAAGCGAGACGGCCGATATACGCGGGACGCGATTGGCTGACCGCTTTTTATGCCTTAGTTCCCCTAATCTTCATTTCGAACAACATCTGCTACGCTAATGTTTATTCGAAATAGTTCTTTAAATTTATAGTATTAAGATCTCATTTGCAATTCCCTAGATGGGGGTTTTGTAACATTTTCCCAGTTATCTATTGCGCGGTCGTTGCACGCAAGTTGTTATTTCAATTTTTAATACATCTCTCATCGAATGGGTTCCATTTAAGGTCAGCGTTTGTTGGAAAAAGGCCCACAATGTTTTTTAAATTATAATTTGTTTTTGCCGGTCACCTATTGGTCGGCAGATGGGCATAATAATGGCTGGAGGGTATGTTTTTGTCCATCCTTTTAGTTGAATCTAATTTATGAGGGAATCTTATAAGGAAGTTGGCCATACGCCGTGTTCTAAGATGGGTAGGTACACATAAGTGAGATTAGTTGTGTAGAGGATAGCAATTTTTATATTTATTGAAATTTTAAATAATGTTGAACAATAAAGCATATTAGGTATTCTAAAGTAATGTTGCTAAAACATTAATTCATGTTTAAATTAATTTGTATTTTACTCATTTAAATTTCGCATGAAAAAAATCAAATGACATATTTTAATAAAAACTTGGGACTTTACACTAAACAATTATAAGTATAATTTTCCTTTTTCAATATATTAAAACCGTTCGAAGTAAGTTTTCAAAACAATATGTCAATATGTTATGTTGACGCATGTTAATCGTTTTACCTAGAAGTCATTAAAATGAATTTACAAAATGCAATATTTACTATTTCAAAAAACAAGGAAACAAATTCAAACAAATAAATGTATTATAATGCAAATATAGTGTTAATTAAAATGTTTAATTAAAATAGTCAAAGTACCTATATTTCTAGTCATTAAAACCACCTTTTAGGTCTGATTAGTTTTTTAATGAATATTTAATCATTCGTATTTAATATTTTAGTATAACTTTAAATAGTTAAACTTTTTAACATATACTACTTATTATAAATTGATGCATTAAATTAACATGTATTATAATTAAAATGATAGAATTTATATAAATTACTATTTTTATGACAAGGCATAAAATATAGATAGAACTAATCAATAAGCATTTTGAAAAAGTCAACTCTATTTCTCAAAGGTGCAAAATTAGATACGTGTCTCTCTAGGGATGTGCCGTAACAGGCGTTGCACCATGGGGGCTCCGGAGCAGGTCTATTAAAAGACTCAGTGCTCCTTACAAGTGCTAGGAGTGGCCACCGAGGTGGTTTTAGTGAGGTAAAAATCACATACTCCCTAGTCTTTCTCTCCAAAAAGCTAGACGCCTTTTGAAGGTTTCCCCCCGTCATCAAAAAAGGTATCTAACCTAATTTTACACATACCCAAATAGTTAGTATTCAAAACATATTTGAAAAAGGTACCTAAGTCTATAAAACAACAAAATGAGAAAAAATTGTAACAACAAATACATTTTTCCCAACCCTAATATCTAGCTGTCACCTGTCACAAATGACACATCGAAACGTCAATACCAATAAGCATAAATTCAACACAATTTGTAATATTGTCATCGTACAAAAAGAACTATTTCCAACTTGAAATAAACTAGATATAAAACACATACATAGCCAATAAATACAGCGATCAAAAGAAAAGATACAAAAATTACAAATGTACCTATTACTCCAATTAGCTTCGAAGTTTCCAACTAGAGCCGCCCTGAACGTGGAACGAATAAATTATATCGATAAAACTGTTTGTATCGATACTATCGATAGAAACTGTTTCGATATTTTTTGTGGAAGGTTACGGCGTGTGCGCAGCTAACGGGTTCTATGGTTAGTTGTGTAGTTTTGAATGATTATAGATATTTACGTATGACTGATGTTATTATATTTTTTAAGCCGAAGTATTGGTTTGAAGTACTAGTTGAAAATACAAATAGAAATTTCCCATTGAATGGAAATCATCCACAATTTTTACAACCATAATGTAACACCTAATTTCTTCATTAAATTCGTTTAGAAGTTTTGACCAGAGGTCCATTATAAGCGTCATCAGATCGTCTTTATCCATTACTGGATATAAGCTTCTACACTAGCATGCCACAAAGATTGATCTGTTCAACAGAGATCACCTAATTCAACGGAGGCAAACGATAATAAGTAAAATTTCTAAACTAAGACACTACTTAACCTGGAAATACCCAATAGCACGACTAGAGCAACCCAACAAATCATATCACAGTTCAAATTGACAATAAAGTCCATTGATAACAAGGTGTTGTTAGACCCCACGCGTTCTTACTTACTTCCTACAGACCTCCAGACTATTTTTACGACTTCCACCATGGTTTATGATGTACCACAATTTAATGCTTACATTCATTATTCTTTTATTCTAGAAACTTCTGTTTACAGGTTGAATAGGTATGCCTCTTAATACGAATGATTCTAAATGGGAACTCTTTTCAGGAGCTACGGTCTGCCTAGTGGGTTACCGGGGCTCCGGCTTGAAAATCAGGAGTAGGAACAGGGTGGTTTTTAGTCAGTAAGAGTCTGACACTCCCTCTTGTCTCACCCAAGGTGGGAGAAGTCATTGGATGATTTTCCCCCCTTAAAAAAGTGGAAACTCTTTTGAACATGTTGAGTAGCGCTTGATGGTTTCGAATTGAATTGTTGCTATTGTTGATTTGGGTGACAATGTTGTGTAAGATTTTACACTAAGGCTTGTATATGATGAGCTAAAATACCATTACTGAATTTTTATCAATTATAGAAGAATGAAATCATCAAACTCTCCGTTAAAAGATCTAAAACATCTTTTAGCTCCAATCTCCATTTTGTTCCAGAACTTTCGATACGTAGAATCACTCAAAAATTCATCGATACACTACAAAACGTTCGGTTTACAAAGCATTAGTCAGTAATTATAGTTCGTAGCCTCCATGGTGTTTCAACGGCTACTGTTTAAAGTATTAATCATACAGAGATTAGAGCTAATGTAACCTATGTTATTACTCGCCATTACACCATTTATAACTACCATGAGATTGATTGAAAACCAACCGACATTAATACTCGGGCGTGTATTGTTGTGACACGGTCGATTGTTGATATTTTGTTTTTTTTTTATATAGTTTTTGTTTGTTTGTTTGTATGCTGTTTTCTAATTTATTTAAAAGAATAAAAATAGGCTAACATTATTTAGACACCACTGACAAACGTCGTGAGCGATCCTGGGCTTATAATTTCTAATAATATCTTTGAAATCGACAACCCGCATTTGACAAGCGTGGTGATTAATGCTCAAACCTTCTCCGTGTGTGAGCAGTGGCAAGTCTTTGGTCAGCAGTTGCCACATATAGGCTGTTGATGATGATATCTTGGTTAATGTCCTAGATGAGAGCTATGGAGAATTGTATTTCTTTTTCGGTTTCTCTTTTATTTGTCTTTTTCATGTCATCATCTTCTCCCATTCTCTTCTATTTTGTCACCTTTCACATTGTCCATCTATACTTCCTTTATTTATCATTTAGTTGTCTAGGTGTCTTTCATATTTTCGAAATTCTACACAACATTTTCTACTATTACTTAAGGCAACTGTCACTTGTTTTGACACCTTTGAGACAGGTTTTGTGACATAAGCAAAGGGATCAGCATGACATGTGTGTCCAAAGTACTTCCTTCTTTTTTTACAAAACTCCTTTATAGTCAAGTTCTCCCATTAGAATACTATAGATATTTTCTAAGCAGGTGCCATCGTTTCCGAATGAAAATTAAATACAATTACTGATAATCGCATCACATGACATTTAACTAAGTAGGTGCAGGGGTGCCAACGTAATAATGTTACGCGTCAATGGACCCGCTTGCAGCTAACAAATGCATGTTTTTTCAACGTTTTGTAAGAAAATTATGCGATTAGAATAATTAATGGAGTGATCGAAGCGAGATAGGTATGGAGTACCGAAGTTCTTCACATAAAATGCGAAGAATACTTAGGATTTCTACATATAAAGAAAAAAGTATTAAAAATAAATAGCAAAGAAGTTAATGTATTTTATTTTTCTAATAAAACGTAGAGAATTCAGTAAAAATAAAAAGAAAGATCTATAAAAATAATGGCTGGCATTAATATAAGTAAAACCTCTTTTCTTTAAACAAAACTGAAATAGAAAAACCACATATCACTTCATAGATTCTTATCTTTCATTTGAAATAGCAAAAACTATTGTACCTCACAAGACGAGGCATGGCGTGATCACTTTTTGTTAAATAAATAAAGCTTCATTTTCCATTAAAAAATAATTGTTGAGTTTGTTTGGCGTTTCTTCCCAGGAACCGAAGTGAATAAATAGTCTATTATGGAATAGCATAAGCCTTGACATAAGTTGTCAAGCCCATACATTGTTTTTCTGTCCATTTCAATTCGACTTCACTACATAGTATAAACAAAGTCGCTTTTTCTGTCCCTTTGTATGCTTAAATCTTTAAAACTCCGCAACAGATTTTGTAGCGATTTTTTTAATAGATAGAGTGATTCAAGAGGATGGTTTATATGTATAATACATGTCTAATATATCACCATTGCACCTATACAAAGCTGGGGCGAGTCGCTAGTGAGATCTAATAATGTAATTTCTTTAAAGCTAAAATTTATAGGTAAACATAAACAACACAAACAACACAAAAACATAATAAATAAACTTTGATATACGAAAACTATTCACTGTCTATTCTACCAGTTATACTTAGAGATTTTTTAATACTATTGAGTAAAAAAACGATTAAAAAGTAATAAATTAAAAAATACCACTTAAAAAATTTAATCCATACAACTTAAGTTTCAAACCTGACATCAAAGTATTCTGTATTCTGTTTCTCACGGTGTCTCTCGCGCATCGATGCGTAACGTGCCCGCTACCTTATATCATTACTACAAAACTAATTGTACACAATTAGAGCGCCTTTCTTTTTAGATTGCAGCTTAAGTTTCCAAGTGGGGCTGACGACAAATGGGGCTTGTTTCTCAAAACTCAACTGGTTGTAGTTTGGTTGTCTTTTGTTTTTTTTCTTCTTTAAGTTGGCACTATTGTTTGGATGTCATTTTCGGGAAAATAGTACTTTACAAAATATTACTTTACAATATGTGCACCCAAAGAAATTACAGTCAGTAATAAGACCACCTTTGTATCCATATACTTATTAATATTTCTTTTTTGCATTCGTTTTAATTTTTGTAATAAAGATTATTTAAATCTATCTATCGAAAATAGCTTTTTTTGAAAACTTTAGATTAAATGGAGATGGTACCTATAACTATGTTGTTTTAATTGTGTGAGGTAGTTGTGTTGTGACTAAAAGACAAAATACTGCTGTACTGTGTACTCTATTCTAGAAATATCCCTGAAAACAATTGAGGTACCCACGCATTCAAACGATACACTAATAAAAAGCGGAGCTATTTTATAACACTCATGTCTATTTCACATCAAATATTTTCAAAACATATCACAATTATAATAGTTTTAAACAGACTAATTTTTAACAAAGGCATTGGGAAACCGAGTCTACGAAATGCTTTCATAATATTATGTATAACTTACAGTTAATCATGTAAAAACCAATTGAATAGATGACTGGGCCGCAGGTGTTAGTTATGCAATAATTAAACCACTCAACTATTTTAATATAAGCAGCCATTGTGGCAAGTTGCCGGCTCTGATAGCCATTGACAACAAAACTTTAGCGAAACTATTTTCATTGAAATTGTTTTGGTATTTAAACTACACGTTATTGATTTTATTCGCGGTTAATACTGTGCAGTTGGAAACTTTCGGATAGCCGTACCTCGCTCGTGTTGGATGTTAAATAAAAGCCGCGTGTGTTCGGATATGAAGACGATGTTTAATGAGCGCCGGCCGAAGCTTGAGCAACTTTTCAACGTTGCGGACTTAGTTTCTGTTAGTTAGGTAACTTAAACTTGATTTGCGTAAAAGCAAATTTTCCACCGAACATGCTACCTCTAACTTTAATCTCACAGACATAAGATTAACTCTCCAACGCTCCCCGTCCACAATTGCAAAGTTACTGTAAATAATCGCATAATAAACACCGATTTCTTTTCTTTTACAATATTTTAGAGCCAATCCGAAACTATTCTATAATGTGTCTTAAATTACTTTATAACCGGCACGAAATTAAGCACGCCTCACACACAACGACTGCCTAAGAACCCATAATTTAATAGTTGAACGCAACCATAACTCGTAATTTCACAATGTTGGCATCACTGCCTAATGACAGTTGGAAGCGCGCGCAAATTCCAAAATGGCGGCCGCAATAAAGAAATGATGGTGCGTTTCGAATCACACCGAATTAACTTCTTTTGTTAACTTGAACTTGTTGTGGGGAAAACTATGTTTCCGCGTAATGCTCAGGAAAATTACTTATTAAGATTAATAAAACGTGACATCATCGAATGCGTGTAATAAGAATCATTGTTTTCCGCAAAGGTTGAGAAAAACGGCAATGGAAAACGTTTATAGAAGTATTTAATATTAATGTACGAGGTAAATATAACGAAACGTAAACGTCAAACTACGTTCGTGACTGAAATTATTGCTTTTTTTGTTTGGGGATTTTCCATCTTGGTTCAAGGAAAAACGTAAGACAAACAAATTACTTTGGGAATTACGAGAAACAGTCACTTGGTACTTACACAACATTTAGTAATTTATATATCTAACTACCTTTGATTCTACGAACCAACTGAATTTTAACTAAACTTCCTCATCTCCTCAAGTTATAGTAGAAAGATTTTCTAACAAATTCGGGTTTTCTCAGCAAATTTTCCAAGAACTGAAGCCATTACCAACATGTAAAAATGTCGTCATCCTAACCTACAAGAGAAAATGTCTACACTTAATTACAAAGTCAATCAAAACTAATGTTTTTCTAAGAGATGGCAATCTCTCAGCGTCCGTAGTTCACAGATGGTGGGTAGATTAAAGATCGGAAGGTCAAAGACTTTCCATCGCCTAAATAGAGAAAGCATTCAAGGAGACATTAGAAAATAATACGCCGTAATATATCATTTGGAGAATGTTGCTCTTTGATCTTTAGGGGCGACGCCTAAAGAGAAAAAGTTTTCGCTTATAATAATATCGATAGACAGTTTCGGCATTCATTGTTTTGTGAAGTTCGAAAATAGTTGAGTAGTTGAGAATTTTGGTGGTGCAAAAGTTTTAAGTAGCAATGACAGGAGTATTTGGTGAATCGAAATATGTACTTTGTGCTGCTGTATTTCAGTGTTTTAATAAGCCTTAAAAAAGAAACAAACTGAGGTTTAATATACTGATATTGACATTTCTATTGCAAGGTGCGTTTCTTGCAGTTGTATCAAATCTCCATTAAATTTGGAAACATGGAAAACTCGCGACAATCTAAAACTGGACTGTGGGCTTCCTGTACATAGGAGTGCCATAATCTTCGTGCTTAGCAGGCAGGTTTTAGTTCGCAGTTGCTTCGATCAATGTGTAGTCGACCGGCTATCACCATTATATACCTACTATGCTTTCAGAACTTATTTTAAACAACCACGTAGTAATTTAGGGAAGTGCTAAAACTTATGTCCTAAATTAATTAAAAAATGGGTGTAATTCTTAAACAGAAACCTACGTACTCCCAGTTTATGGGTAGTAATAGTAGCACACAGCACTTTTATGGGCTTTATTTACGAGCAGAAGAAATTTAATTACGTTTGTGGTTTTATCGAGTTAGTTAAACATTTTTGGATAAACTTACGGAATAAGGAGATTAAGAATTAAGGTCTTTAGTGGACGGTTTAAAGAATTAACAGTTTTAGTTTGATGTAGAAAATTCGAGTGTGTGTTGATGTTGTAACTTCTCTTTCGCATTAGGTTTAACCTATGTAATGATAATGAATTAAATACGAAATAACTAATGATGACCGATCCTTATTAAAAAGATAGATTTATGAGACACGTAAATACAGTTTTAAGGTATGTTTCAACACCTCTAGTTCAGTGTTTATTAAAATAGCAACAGCGGGTTACCGGGGCTCCGGCTCGAAAAGCAAGAGTAAGAACGGGATGGTTTTTAGTCAGTAAGAGTCTGACACTCCCTCTAGCCTCGCCCAAGGCGGGAGAAGCCATTGGATGATTTTCCTTCCCCAAAAAAATAAAATAAAGCTGATAGTTAAACATAAGTATCTTCTTTAGAAAATGTGTTTATAGCAGAAGTTCGACAATGATGGAACTGGTCCTTATTTGTCTATTATCAAAGAATTAATTAACACAAAATAACATCCGTATAAATAACAATGCAACTAGCATAACATATGCCAAGTTAGTGCATAGTGCATTGGGAAAACCGCGTTCTATTGCAATTAATAATGTACCTACTGCACAAATATGTTAGGTTCGAATTCTAGCCAATAGCGAAACGATAAGTCGGAAAATATTAAATTAATAATTACTTACCTATTCGTTTTAGACCGTATTTTCCGGTATGAACAAGTCTATGCATGTTTAATGCATTAAAACTAGTTAAAAGATTAATATTCTTATGATTTTACATTAATATAAGTGTTCCTCATCAATTTACTGTTGAAATATTATATGCTTAAATATTTGATGATTCTGGTTATAGCGGAATTCAATCTCGATCTAACTTATTGTTACATACATAGAAGATTAATTGATACACATGTCACATCAACAGCCTATAAGTGGCCACTGCTGACCAAAGGCCTCTTCTCACACGGATAAGATTTGAGCATTAGCAACGCTAGCTCAACGCGGGTTGTCTTTTATTGAAATAGGTAATTCATCAGAAATCATAATTTCGCAGTGAATCTCAAGTGTCCAATATTATTCTATGTGTTGTGCAGATAATAAATTTCTGCATATTGTTTAGTTGACTTTGATCTATGCTTTTTACTTTAAAGCCTAGATTTGGACTCAATATCTATAACCAGCTTGACGATAGTCGCCAAAATCATACAGTAAGTTATGTCACACTATCCAAAACTTATTTTAAGTTAAAATATGAAGTTAAACATCAGCTGTACTGCAGCACATGTTCGTTGGCCATGACACAGTATCGTTACGTGCGCGTTGCACGAATGCGCTCTATCTATGCTTATCTATGCGCACTTTTGTTGACACCCTTGTGAGCGAACGAAGGTCATTTACGTTACATCATGTTTTAAGACCCATAGGGAATTTTAAACTTCAAAATATCGTAGAAACTACTATTTGTATAATACAATAATATAAAGAACTGTTACAGAGATAAAAATTACCATGAATTGAAATTTAAAAAAAATGTTTCGTTCTTTTTGACAGTTGACAGATGACATCCACCATTTTAAATTTAGGCAATATGGCTGAAATGTTTTTTTTTTTTAATAAAGGGTTTTAAAATTGAATAGTGTATTATACCGTTTTAGTGAATGTTATGCAGATATTTTGGAAAAGGTTTTTTTTTAAGTTAATTAGGAATATATTTGTCGTTGTAATAAAATACTTTGTTGTAAGTTCATAAAACAACAATACTGAGAACGCAATTTTGTTTGTTTCAAATAGTTTAGTTAACTGTTTTCCTTCCGGCTAGCTGTTAACTGTTATATTTTAACTGGAACCGATAACTGAAGTACTTTTTAAGGTTATGTTAGGTACTAACATAATGAGCTAATATATAAAAAAATATCGGACACCTACTAATTAGTATAAAATTGTAGTAAATGAAAAAAAAAACAGGATTTTTCGGTTCCCAAAAAAATACATTTTTAGATATTCCAAAAAAATCAATAAAATTGACAGTTATTATTATGTAGTATGTATAATAAAAATCTGACTTACCCAGTCTATACCCCAGTAATTCCATGCACCACAAAAATGTAACAAATAATTCACTATAGCGTCTAAACACTAACTACTCCATAAATGTACAAACTAATATAGTAACGCCCATTTATCATACCAAAAGCGACCAATGCCATGTCAACTAACTTAACAAATTATTTGCCGTCACACCTCCACACTAAACACCCTTAAAACTAAGAGCACAGAGTTGAAAATCGCTCGCAATTCCAGTCAGAGGTTGTTTAGATATCTGTGTATGTGTGTTGATTCTATTGACGCACACTGTCGTAGGTGCGCACGATTGCTTGAATGGGAACGCACACATGTGCGCCGCGCGAGTGTCACGAAATCCAGCCCGTTTCTAGGTTAGATCATGCGCGTGCGTTCGTCATGTGACCATGAGGCTGTGCGGACAGATTTCGTGTTTTCCTTCTTTGAACGCGATTGGTTGTTTAGATTTCAGCCATGTTTGTAAGGTCAGATGATTTGTAATGAAGATTTGTTTGTTTTTGCAACGGAATTGGCCCTAATTGGACTGATAATGGTCATTGCAATTTGTGCGATGATAGATTAGTTTTAGAGTTGAATTTTAATTAAATAGCATAAAAGTATTTTTATTAAGTATTAGCAATTAACTATTTTTTAGGCTTTTCTATAACCAACTATACTTAGAGTCATTTAATGATTACTTAACCCAGTCCTTAGCAATTGTTTTCGATACAAAAACGTTACTACGGAGTAGTTTAAGTAATCATTAAATATCTCTATCTATAAAATGACAGTAAGGGTAGTAAAATGTCCCATAATTATAGGTAATTTCTAAGGTATGTACATAATCATAAAATTGCAACAATATCTTACCATATTATAACAAGCCAAAACACAAATAAACCATCAATAAATCACCATTAAACAACAATCACTTCAAATAAACCACACCACAAAATGGTATAAAACAACCCATTAATGTACATGAGTAAACCGTGATTTTTAGTCAATTTAGTACCTACATATGTCTCACAATAGCTATTATAAAACAAACAAATGCACTCCACACTAAATCAAGGACACTATAGCCAAACTAGGACATAGTGCAAGGACAGGTCTAGTCCAGTAGGACAGTCCCACTAGCCTGCACAGCATGGTGGCAGGATAGTCGACCTTGCGCGCGAGTGGCTGTGGCCTAGACCGCGCCAGAGCGCTTTATTTATGCCCTGCGCCCGCGCAACGAGCCCGCAGACAGATCTTATAGCTTGCACCTAGATAGCTCTTTATAGAATAGGTTGTGCTGTTTATATTACAGTTTGATACAGGCTGTTAGTATTTGGGTATAGGTTATAATAATTAAGCTAAATAAGTAAATAAGAATCAGTGGTCTATAGTTTCTGACTACTTCTAAAAATAGGTTTGCTTTTTAAAAGAAGATGTCCACTTTACGTGACAGGGTGTTTATTATGAAGGAAAGGAAAGAAATAATCAAATTTTAGGTTATTTGAGATTAAAAAAAAACAAATAGATAGATAGGACTCATACAATGTAAAATATCAGCTTTTTAGAAATTGACGGATTAAGGTTATATAGCGACCGTGACTTTATTCTTTTTGAAGGGGAAATCATCCAATTACTTCTCCCGCCTTGAGTGAGGAGAGAGGGAGTATCAGACTAAAACCACTGCGTTCCTACTCCTAATTTTCGAGACCCGCTAGACAGTTTCCAGCTTTGAGAGCGACCACGCAAATCAAAATTAAACCAAATGAGACCAAAACCCTCATGAGATTGTAATAAAACAGTTTTACCCATTTATAAACACCACAACAACTAAAAAAAATTAAACACCCAAATCCCCTAAACCCCCTCAAAAGTAGGTCATACCAAACCAACCTAGGTTCAGACGCTATCAGTCCCTGTTAGCACGAGTCGTTGACAGCCACAATTAGTAGTCGTTAATCAAAATGACAGATAAAACCTCGTTAGTCTATCGTGATGCTATTCAGGTCACCACTGTCATACTTCAACGTCACATTGCAAAAAAAATGAATAACGGAAAAATTAGGTGCGGTTTTGAGTTGTGGCAATTTGTTTTAGGACTTATTAAGTGTGGGAGAGCCATGCTTTGGCAAAAATGGGGCGGCTCGACCGGAGTGACATCACGGCTTGTGTTTTGTAAGTGAGGTTACCGGAGGCCCAATTACACCCCTTCCCAATCCTCGATTCCCCAACAGCCCTTAAATTCCTAACCTCCAAAAGGCCGGCAACGCACTTGTAACGCCTCAACTGTTTCGGTGTCTATGAGCGGCGGCGATTGCTTCACATCAGGTGATCTGTCTGCTCGTTTACTGGCTTATACCATAAAACAGTTGGTCTGTGGTAGTTGTATCTGCGTCGAAAGATACCTATGTATAATTGTGGATATGTGCATTAGGTTCTATACTATTACTTAATTGAGTTGATATATGTGGAGTTTACAGAATACTTGCATTAGATACTATCCTCACAAGAGTTTTAGAAAACAAGTCATAGAGGACGTTTATTTAAGTTTTTGTGACTCCATTATACTAGAAAAATAATGACTAATAAGTAATAATCATTCCAATCAAGATTCTATTTTACGATATTGTTATTATTGCATCAATTTCTCTCAATACAGACTGCGAATATCTTGTAGAAAGTAGTACTCTAAGCCTTTCACTTCGCGTGGAAAAAATAATGTAAAATGTATGATATATTTTGTTAGTAATATATAAAGACTATGTGTATAGCCATTTAGTAATGAATGGTAAAGTAGAATATACATAGTTTGTCACCACCCTTGTTCCTCCCGTGGGTATAATTGGACTTGACTAAGTGACGTTTGACAGGGCTGATGTATCAACACGTTTTAAACACTAACAAACACACATCACTCTAATATTATAAATGTGAAAGTTTGGACGTTTGTCCGTTAATCACGTTGAAACTACTGAACGGATTTTGATGTTTTTTTTTTGGTATTCAGACAAGGTATAAGCTGACTTGGGTGATACGATATTCAGCAGGCGAAACTGTTGGTAGAAATTAGTTAGAAACATAGTAGGGACGTTACAAATAATTGAAATTTAGTATATTTAAATATGTTTTCAAACCATACCACACCATTGCAATGCACATCAAAAACCCCGAGTTATTTAGAACAAATATATCAAACGTTTAACTAGTAGTACCTTGACATAGTTATGGTATCAGTGAAGTGCTAACTTTTAGTTAACACGAAACCTTAACAGTTAAATAGAATGGCCTTGGTATCATCTCACTGGATGAGAGTCGAGGGAGGGTTATTTTTTATATGTATTTGTTTTATATTGAGAGTGGAAAGTTTTGTAAAATTGTCTTTGAACGTGTCATGTTATTTTCTAGGTCTTTATTTCATTTAGAGGATAAACAGACGTAGTTAGGACATTTAGATATAGATTTTTGATAACCGAAGGAATAGTCAAAGTTACACTTATTAGTTACAAGCTTTCTGCTCGCATTTTCGTGGGATAAAACGTAGTATATATGTTATTAAAGACTATCTTCTACCCCTGTTAAACATTTTATCCCGATCCCTTCTGCCGTTTTGACGTGATTGAGTAACAAATATACACACAAATTTATAAACTTTGGCATGCAGCACCTTGAAAAGCAGGAGTAGGTGATTTTTAGTCAGTAAGAGTCTGACACTCCCTCTCGTGTCGCCCAAGACAGGAGAAGTTATTGGATGATTTTCCCCCTTCAAAAAACCTAACTAGTTAGAACAGGGTTTATTTGATTCTTAGTAATAAAAAAATACAATATATTGACTATTTTGTACTTTGACAAAATGTATATGACATTACAGATTGTATTTATTGGACCACTTGACTGCAACCTTCATTGAATTATTGTCTAAGGTTAGAATTTTAAACTGCGCTATTTCTAGCTGTACCTAGACGTGAACTGCATTTTATTTTATGACATCAAGGTTATCGATTTAATGTCATAAGTTTAGTATCTACCGTTTAAAAAGAAATAGCTTGACAATGTCCTTTTAATGAAATACAATATGTTTAGGAAGGAATGCAACATACTACATTTTACAGAGTTTCTAAAGATGGGTTTTATGGGATCCGATGATTTTTTTGGTGATAAATGACAAGACATCGCCGCCTCCGGCTCTGGTTCGAAAAGCAGAAGTAGGAACGAGGTGGTTTGTAGTCAGTAAGAGTCTTACAGTAGCTTTCGCCTCGGCCAAGCCGAGAGAAGTCATTGAATGATTTTTCCCACTCAAAAAAGCACCTCTTATGGGCCTAATACCAGAGGAGTTACAACAAGTGTGTGGTCAGACTATGCATGCTAGCAGTCAGATCTTTGGTTAAAATCTCAATTTTCAACTTCCAAATCTCCATAGACCCTCGATCTATACCTATAGTATTTGGTAATAGAAAATCTCACTTCCTCCATTGCAATACTAGGCAAGTACAATGCATTATGCATTTTGTAAATCACAACAATCAACACTTGGACAGCAAAGGACACAAAACTATTTTCCTCTCATCAATCAGATAGAATTAAGGAAATAGAATAGAAGTAATTTTAAAACAATGGCTTCTAAAATGTTCCCAGCGTGTAACACTTATAGTCAATCTATTGTGTATCTAATAATTCAAGAAATACGGAAACTGGAATAGTCACAATCGCCTTGTACGGACTCTGAATGTTTGATTAAGATCTGCGTTGCTATTTTCCTGATTTGTCTACTTTGATGGGTTTGCAAGGACACTTCTAGTTGCATCTTTAAATCGGTGTTGGGTAATGAGTATTGTTAAAGTTGTTTCGTGTCTACCGGACTAGGAATAAATCTTGAAAATTAAAGCAGTTAGGAATTGTCTTGGTAAGTTCAATAACGAACAATTTCCCGGTCACTTGGTAAACTACTACTTTTGTCATTTATGTAATGAGTTTCTTTTGATAGCTCATCGATTTTATTCACAGTCATATTTTCTAAGCCTTCTGAAGGCTTAGAAAATATGAATGAAATGAAAGAAAATTAAATCACATACAATGACGTGAAATGACATGAAATGACACGAAATGATATGAAATAACTTGAAATGATATGGAATTATATGCTATGAAATGAAACGAAATGAATTTACTATGCAAATAAACCAATCAGGTTTTTATATCTTGTCAAAAATCGAACTTCCAATAAAAATTCTGTCGAATTTTCTGTTTTTTGAAACAGAAAAAGAAAATGGCTACTTTACCAGGCTTAGGCACATATCTAACAATACATACATAATATACAAAACTTATCATAACCAACCATGAGTCAAAATGCATTTCGCTGTAGGGCTGTTATCAACGCCAGCGTGATAAGGGGATTACCACGTCTAGCTCGGTGATAACGTTACATTCGGATTACATACACTAAATATCTTCAACATTAAATAGTCGTAAACACATCATGGCGGTTTTGTCCTCGAAAAAGAGATACAACACAAATGGTGTGTTATAAATCCCATGTAATAGGAGGTGAGCCCATTGCCATAGGTATATTGGGCACAATTTCAGACTCAGTGCTACTACTGAGAAATTTTTGAAACACCGAAAAAGGCCCAGTAATGAGGAGATGAACCTATTGCCATATACTGGGCACATTATCAGACTCCGTGCTAGCACTGAGAAATTTTAGTAACACCGAAAAAGGCCCAGTAATACTTCCCTCGCTTGAATCCAACCCGAGAACCCTTGTCCGTTACCAGTTGCACTTGCGACCACTCGACCAACGAGGCAGACATATCCTATTATAAAGATTTATCAAGAATAAAGACTATCAAAGATACTTAACATAAGGATTAAAATCCACATGACACTACAATGTTATAACCACTAGTTAAACGACTCAATTAACGATACAGTTAAAATGAACCTACAATAAAAAGTGAGTTAAGTTAAATACAGTGATTATAAACCCCCATGTGATTAGCCATTAGCCCTATACCCCATGAATAGATGGATAATTGATAGATGGTTATGTTGCAACTGTCATTTTATTAATATAAGTATAATTATAATGTAGGAAACGTGTTATCATTTTGTAACAATGTAACAGGTTGGTTGGGCTTTTTAAGTAGGTAGATTTTTAATCAAAAAATAATTTGATGAAGGTTTTTGTGTCTTTTTAAATTCTCTAATACGATATAGTCTATTTTCTTTTACGTGGCTATTTAATGACTATTCCTTAGTAACAAATTTGTTCCTAAAACAATAGCTAAGGACTGGGTTAAGTAACCATTAAATGACTGAGTACGCCGGGTAAGAATATTTTCTTTATCTAATTATTTCTTCTTCTAGAAATATTTATATTCGTTTCTTTGTTTCCATTAACGGACAGATTTGAAAAAGTCTCTCATCATTGGAAAAGTATGTTACTTTTTAGGAAGTAGTAGAGGCGACAAGTAATTATAAAAATGGTCCCCCACACACAGAAAACACCACAAAAATCCTTCACAATTAGTTTAGTTATCTAAATTTAGCTCACAGATCGTTGTGGAGTTAAATAAATATGTAATTACATACATATAAGGTATTGGTATCGTCATACAAGGGCACAGCCTTGGTACTTAGATAAATTTACATTATTGCATGCATGACACACTAATGCGTAGTTCACAACAAAAATATTCGGTTTCAAATAATTGGAAAAGTTTTTTTATATAACTCTTTCCCGAGAGGGGTTTGATAAATGTGATATGTTGTAGATGTGTTATGTTAAAGTTTTGAAAAAATCTCACGTTTTATTAGTTAGTTTGAATTAGGTGGGTCATGTAGTTTGGGAATCTTCTTCATGCGAGAAGAGGCTTTGGTTAGCAGTGGCCATTATTAGGCTGTTGATTAAATATAATATATACCTCTAATATGTTGATTAAAGATGTAAAAAGAAACATAATTATATTACTCCCAAAGAGTACGGTACCTACTTTGATGGAGTGAAAAATGTAATAAACTAAACTAAATAGGATAGGATAGAATACTTTAAGTCTAAGTGGTAGAAATCTATTGTACGATGAGTTTTATTCTTTTGTTTAATCATTGTTAATTTAAGCAGTTTAGTACCGTACATTAAAACCTTGTGTCATTGCTCCTTTGAAACTTTCAGCTACTTTGATCTTTCGGTTATATGTTTATCTTATTTTAATTTTTTGCGTATTATATCTAACTACAACTGGAGTACAATATACTTCAGTCCATCTATTGTCAGACATGCTGGCGTCTGACTAATAACGCATAATAGTTAATTTTCTACGCACTATGTCGGGATGTACTCATGTCACTGGGCTATGCGACACAGCACTCAATGTGCATCGTAACGCAGTTTCCTACAATTGCATTCTAAAACTCGTTTAGAATTTAAATAAGACAACAACAACTATAAAATAACTATTTAAATTTATAGATTTGACAGTTAAAAATAATTTGGCGGGTAAAGCCGCCATCTTGGTATTTTTGACAGCTCTAGTCCCGCTCTTTTTTTCTTTTATGCAAATGTTCATGTCATATTCAGCCTTGTTTTGCAAACTATAAATTAATTTATAATAATTAAAATAAATGAGACATCGAGTAGGCAAACTGAAGCGGAAACTATTGCCTATTATTACTAGGTAATCTGACTAAAATGACCAATTAGGTAATGTGTTGTTTAACCCAGCCAATAGGAGAGAAGCAGTGATGATTAATTCTTATTTATCGTAAAAAATGACGATCAAGGAAATCGTGGCAATTGTATTCGTGTTGTAAATATTCTTGGGTTTTCATTTAATGGCTATTGACGTCATATTATGATCTAGTGTTATTGTTTAGGGTATATTATAGACCCTGTTACTTGTATTATTCTCTATTAAATAGGTACCTACATTTCGTGGGAAGAACATGACATATTTCATTGTGAAAAACGCTCTAGAAAAAACAAACTCAGAATAAAAATACTACCATATTTATTTTCTAAAAGTAAAGCGGTAAATATTATTCGTAGAACATTTTATATTTCCGCGAAGGATGCAGCAAATATTGACCGATTTAACTTAACAGTGACGTGCGGCGACCAATCACATTACCGCCATTTTGAAAAGTCAGTTTCTTTATCGTCACCAAAAGTCAACATCGTTATGGAAAACAGCTTAGATACAGCACCGTTTGGGCCGTTATCTAACCGTGAAAAAAAACCCAGCATACCCGCCCACCGCTCTACTTGCTTACGGTATTTCGAACGAGGGAAAGAGATAGACAGCGTAGTTTTTCGTATAAAAGAGTGGGATAGGTATATTTTTGTGCGTGCGTCGTCAACGCTGACTCGGTGGTTTGTTTGGCCTAAATGAAGGTTTTATTATATTAATTGCTTCCATAGACAATTGTTTTGCTTCGATGTTTGTTCGACTTGTTTTTTTTTTAAATGGACGGTGTGTATTGATCTTTTAATTAGTCTGACGGCTTCCTGTTTTAAGATAAAATGATTTAGTTTTCCTATGTGTCGTTAGTTTAACTATGTTGTAATTAAGTTAATAATAACTGCAGTAGGTATTACGTAAGACCTGTTAGGTAACCTAGGTACCCTAGTTGTTGTTAGCTACCTATTATAAGTATTATTTTGCTATGTACCTAGGTTTTAGAGTGATAATGGGTTTATTATATATTATTATTTTATTTAATAGTGTAACTATAAATACGTATGTATTTCAGTGAATATATTTTAATGGTAATTATTATTTTAATCATCGTTTTGCTGTTGTTATAGACAAAGGGATAGAGGTTATGTGTCATACATTTTATTAATAGATAAAAAGGGTAATAATATTAACCTTTTATAAACAATCCCAAGCAATTTAAGCTTGAAAATCACTAAAACACATCTTTACTTAAACTTCAATTTGAGCTCCCAACACCATAGTTGGCAGTTTTACTTTTAACCACTAAACCAATTATACAACCTATCCTACATTAAATTATTTATTGCATAGTTAATAGACAATACTAATCCAATATTAATTTTGTACATTGCAAATAGAGGACTGACCGACACAGACAGACATTTTGTTTTCTTTAAATTGTAATATTTGCTTTGACGTTCAATCCTTCCCAGTCTATTTGAAATAAATAACTTTGAATTTGACTTTAAAAGAAATTGTAAGTGGAGTATTATAATAAAATATTCTATTCTACTGCTGAACATAGGCCTCCCCCAATGACTTCCAGATAGGTCGGTTGGAAGCGAACTTTCTTCATCAGTGGATATCGTATGGCTGATAAGATGAGGATGGTAATCATGATAATTCTAGTCTATTCTAAAAAGAAATATCTACCATTACAAATAAATCAAGAACAAGATATTTAAATCCAAAGGTAAACTAATAATAAACAAACAAAAAGTTTGTCTGAAGGAATACTTGAATTAATCTGAAAACTTCAGGAGACTGGGAACTCGAAAAGTATATTGCATTCGGCTGAAAGTTTCTTAATTAAAATAGCTATGGATCTGATAATATAGAAGTATACCTATGTATGTATGTATGTATGTATGGGAGAAGTGCACATACTTAATTTAACATTAACTTATCACCAGTTATGGTATCTTATCCCCTGTAAGGATTCCCATGGAGGTAATAGAGGCTTTCATAACAATAAACTGTACCTATATTAAGGATAAATAACCTAAGAAATACCTTTTCTCTAAAAATCAGAAAATAAGCGTTGTTTAAATATTTCAAGACGCTAAATAAACAGAAATCAAATCAAATAACTTTAATGCGTCATAGTGTACAGTGTGGTCTACAATTTTAATACAGTAATATATTCCAACTATTTAAAATACTTCGAAAACTAGAAAATAAATTAAAATACTGTAAATAACCAAAACAAGTTACACTGATATTTTTGCTCATCAACAAAAACAAAAAAAGAAAACGATAATTTTACAGCTAATCAAACTCAAAGTCAAAGTATTAATTTCAATTTAACCTTAATTAGACACTTTTGAAACGTCAAATTGAATTATCCATCATCGTCCCTCGTTCCAATCTTTTCCATTTTCAAAAAACAAACAACAGAGCTCACATACCATAAACAAAAAACAGACATTAACATTCAAAAAAGTAGACAAGCCTGCTAGTGTGTTTTTTCAGCACATTTTAATCAGAGAGCGTTCACAAAAACGTGTGGGTACATCCAAAACATGTATTTTTAATACAAAGTCGTGTTATGCTCTGATTAGTCCCACATGAGCCACTTTGTGACGGAGATCAGAGGCAGCCGAACCAAAATAGGTACCACTATGATGTTGCACTGCTATAGATATCTTGTAACTATGTTTTTATATTTATTTTTGTGAGAAATTAAATAGTCATATTTTGTAATTTTTTATGTTATAAGCCGGTAAACGAGAAGACGGATCACCTGATAGTAAGAAATGTAAGAGTTATTGGGGAATCGGGAATTGGGAAGATTGGGAAAGGGCTAATTGGGCCTTAGATAACCTCACTCTACGAAACACAACGCAAGCGTTGTTTCATGTCGGTTTTCTGTGAGGCCGTGGTATCACTCCGGTCGAGCTGGCCCATTCGTGCCGAAGCATGGCTCTCCCACACAAATATTACTGATACTAGGTACAATAATCTGGAAGTCACTGAGGAGAAGACCTATGTTCAGCATAACATAGGACATATGTTCCGATGTAATCTTGTAAGCTGACATGAGTATATTGGAGATATCAAAAAATATAATCTTACAACCTACATTATCTCATACATTTTGGAAACATTTAATGTTTAGATTTCATTTAAATTTAACTAAACATACGCATTAACAAATCCCTCCTATCTTCCCGAATAAATACTTTAAACATCAACCTTCTAAGCGGCTAATAAAACACAAGGCGTTGCTGTTATCTTATCAGGGAATACAAATTAATGTCTAACTATGAATTAAAACATCCACTTGTATTTAGGTAATTACTATCAAGAGCATATAAAACATGTTTAATAAGTTTCTCGAATATTCTGTCCTATGACAAACTGTTTTAAGCAATGACAGATATTGTTTCGAACTCCCTAGATGGCGTTAGTGTGGCGAAGCTGTCAAAATGAATATGTAAAGTTGTTAAATTGTTAAATAAGAAAAGAGATTTGTGTTATTTAATTATGCATGTATGTACATAAGTAATATAATTTCTATGTGATCTCATCTAGTGTGGGATGTCTTCTCTACCTAAAAATTTTAAAAAGTTCTGAAAATCTTATAGTTAAAAACCCTATGAGACAAGAATTCTTACTTAAGTCTTTATTCTCAACAACTAAAATAAATACGATAATTCTCAAATAAGTTACGATTAATTTTATTACAAAACAAAAACAAAATATTTTATTTTTGACAATTGGAAAGATTTCTAAAAAACATCGCCATCACTTGTATTCATCTAGTTACCAAGTCACAAAAATACAAAAAAGTCAAGCAAAACCACTCACACCCACTAGTACACTCATGACACAAATTCATAAAAACAAAATGGCGGCTCACATCAATATTCGTTGTAATTTTCGGTACATATCTGTACTGTACTTGACTGTGATACCTTATCACTGTTATCACGATAGATAACAGCCGGTATTAGCATTTTATCTGCTTATATACTACTCATGTAGAGGTACATAGGCGAGGTATTATGTAGATAACGCAAGAGTGGCTTTTTAGTACAAAATCCTAGTTTTATTGGAAAAATGTTTGATGTGTTTGTATGACTAAATATCGTATGTACAGTGGTGGTCACATGCACCTGACCACCTCTGAGTTTAATTTTCAAGTATAAACAGTTTAATTTTAAAACTGTCCCCTGCTGTACATATACCTACTTACATTTATGTACAATATTATGAGTAGGTATGGAAAAAAATCATTTTCCTAAACTATAATTGGCACGAAAGAGCCAAAAACACATGATTGTGTTAAAATACATTTCCACAATAAATATTTAATTTCAGTAAAATGTTTCAGTAGTTTTTTTAAAGAAAAGTTCTCAATCACATCACTTGTCAACTGCTGGTGACTTAGGAGATAAGAAATAAATTAAAGTCAAGAACATGTTGTTTCAATTGATCCTTAAAAAAACTTTGGAATCATCAAAATTGAGAATTTTATCCCAAAACCCACTCTTGCAACCTCATCTGACAAAATCAGGCGAAATATCATCATATTGACACAAATAACAACTAAAAATAACTGATAATAACACCAAATGTAACTTTAAAAATAAACTTATCATCACAATTTAATATTAAGTTACATTTTTTAAATATAAATCTGTCTTTATTACTGTGTCGCATAAGTATGTCAATGGAAATATTGTATTCAGGAAATAATTTCAGTTCATTAACGAAAGTAAATAAATATGAGTAAAAAAGGGACAAAAGTTGTAAATAAAATAAATATACAAGCTTGTGCCAGCGACTTTAATACCTTTTCACTGTCAAAAGTCAAAAGTCAAAGTCAAAATTATTTAAATCAGAATCAAATGACAATCGACATTTTCCCCTTTTTACTAGACCGTACAAAATGTATTATTACTCGTGGTCATGTGTGTGTAATTGGCTGTTAAATGTGAAGATTTAAGTTCGATTCCTAGATGGTTAAAGGTCCAAAATCAAAAACAGGTGATATCAATACTTTTTCAATCTGAATGTGTAAATAAATGAGTTTATAATTAAAAACTCCCACAAAAAGGGTAAAAAAAATCGAGACATATCTTTGAAACTTTTGATCTAGACACCTATATGAGCTAATCTCTCAATAACCATCCCTCAGACCAATCAAAAAACAACATTACCCCCAATAACATAAGATTCAAAACCCAACACAGCAGCAAACACAAGAAACAAGACCAACTAGGCAACAAAGAGTAACAGTTTATCATTTATTTCGGAAACTCACTTAAACTTACAAATTGCCTTAAAAAAAGTCCGAAACTAGTTTTCGAAATAAAGCAATTCGCTAGTTCTCAAAGCAACACCCAGGTTTCTCAGGAGTATGTTACTGGAAAAATGTCTGACTAAAGAAAATGAACTTTCTTAAAAAGTAGGAGTCTGACCTACGAAATTACTTCCTCGGACAGTGCAATAAAACTCTTTGGGGAAAGGTGGGGTCTCAGTGCTAGCGAGCAACTTGAATTAATATTCATATCAAGCTATTCTTGGTTGCTGTGACAATTTTGGGAACACTTAATAAAGTAGGAACGTTGTATTCTGCTGGTACAGTATAAATAAGTAAATGCATTTAAAGACAAAACCTTAGTAAGTTAAGTTTAGTGAGGTATGTGTTTTTTTAGGCTATATTATTTTGATTGTTTGTTATGGTCGTTATTTTAAAAAATCTTTCAAACTTTACCTTTATACAACATTTAAACATCAATCTATACAAAAAATTATCTCTAAAATGTTGCATTGAATTAGACAATGACTTATTTATTGCTTGTTCATGAGTGCTGTAGTTGGAATAAGGTTTGTGTAAAAAAATAGCCTTCCGCGATAAACCCACTATTTAAATCAAAAATATTATTCAAATCGGACCAGTAGTTCCGGAGATTAGCGCGTTTAAAAAACCAAACTCTTCAGCTTTATTCACTAATATAATTAAAAATAAACTTAAAATTTTCGATGCCCACACTCATAAAATATATAGTACCTAAATAACTATGAGCAATATTTTAATATAACACATACCTATTTAAAACGTTTTACACTGGATATTTTATGACTATTTTATAAAGTAATTTATGAGTTATCTACAGACATTAAATGCGTTATGGTATCCCAGTTAAACACTTAATAGCAGGACGTATTAAGATTAAGGAGCTATAAATGTTAATCAAAAGTAAACCTTATTATAAGTAGACAGAAGTGTTTTCATAAAAGCCTAGTCTTTAGTGAAATGTATCTTACTTTTTGTTTGTGTTATAAAATGGTGAGAAAGCAAAACGATAAACAATCGTTGAAACATCACCTTTTTATATACAAAAGCCCAATTACTCAGCTACTGTACTGCAACAAATACTAACTTAATAAAATTTTATTTAAAAAACCGCCTTCAATTTTCTATACCACCTCCATTTTTAAGTCCCGTTATATCTAAAACTTTCTCCTGAGTCTAAAAAGAACTAAGCTGAAAACAGCAACATAATCTGTTCAGCCAAACGCCAGATAATCGCGGACAAACGTACATGTATGTATGTACATACATACATACACGTCAAATTGAAACACTCTTTTTTTGAAGTCGGTTAAAATAAAACATATTCTAAAAGCACCCCACCAACAATATATCTATCACACGCTTTTTACATCACCAACTACTTAATCTAACGTACACAAGGAACAGTAAACCGTAACATTAATATCAATAAGCGATGAATCGCTGTCAGTGGCGCCCCACCCTAGCGGGGAGACAGGGCGGAGAGGAATGGGAAGACCGGTCAGGCGGGGAGTGGGGGAATGGGGGGACTCTAGGAGCGTAATTGGGACTTTTTCTTTGGACTTTAGCCTTTTGTTTTGCAAAGTGACTTCTTTCTTGTGTCGGGCTTGGCAATCGATTGGACGAAATGAAGGTTTTAAACTATTCTGGAAAGTGCTGGAATATTTCGCCAAAGTCCTGAGGATTGAGGGGTGAAGGAAGGAAAGTGGAAAGTTTTTGGAATAAGTGAGATTGTGGGGGGCGCTATGCTAATAGCTCTCGTATCTTTGGTGCGGCGAATCTAATTTTGATTTTAATTAATTGTTTTGGTCTCGAGTCTGGTGTTCGGAGATGAGATTGGATTTGTTTTTCTTTTTAATTCTTTATAATATTATAGATTTGATAATATGCAGTTCAATGCTAAGTAAGTATGGACTACTTAATTCCTTATGGATTGGTAGTACCTAAGTACTTCTTAGTACTTAAGAATGATAGGCAAATAGGGATGTCTAAATTAAATCTTTAAGTAAACTTAACAAATTACACCATATTTTTTTTGGGATGGGGATATAATCATCCTATGACTTCTACCTTCTTGGGCGAGGCGAGAGGGAGTGTCAGACTCTTACTGACTAAAAACCAAACGGGACGGATTCAAACTCGCGTTACGCTACGCAGCAGCCGTCTAACGACTGAACTAATCGTACAGTTGACGAAACCATTTCATACGATTTTTAACAAGGTATTGAGGATGTTTAGCAAATGATAAGACAGGTATCTTGTTTCTAAATGACTTTACAATATTTAAAAAATACTTTAAAAGTCACGTATATGCGTACGTTTTTGAATCAAAAATGTACTTTTAACTTTTAACAAAAGAGTTTCATACAAATTTTATGCTAATCTAATCTATGCAATGTTAGTCTGAACGTCTGTATGTTTGTATGTATATATGGTTAGTGAAACAATATCTATTGTAATTTAATGAGCCGATTCGGATGCAACACTTGTATTCTAATTCTCAGTTCATTTTTGTACTGAGCGAGCGAGGGTTAAGAAATTGTATTTTAAGATTCGTTTTTTGATTGTATTTTGTATTTAGTTTAAAAAAGTTTCAGTTATAATAATGAGCACTTCTGCTTATACCCTACAAGAATAGGGTAGATGACTAACTTTTATTTTAATGTCCGTCTTGTAGATTGTTTTAAAATATTAGACACGTATTTTTTATTTTCTTTCGGAAATAAATACTTTCGAAGATATATTGATTTGAAATATCGCGTGACATCACTTCTACGTACATTTTATACGTAGAAATGACGTATTTTGTCCCATTTCTAAACCTTGTTTCGTTGTATCTAAGTATTGTTATCTTATATGACAAAACAAAAAATACGTGTCTAATATTTTTTCATTACCTAACTGACGGACTAATAAGATTTTTAATTTCCATACCTCGTCATCATCCCTATTAGTGACTGTAATATGAAATTAATATTACCTAAGTTAAGTTAAGTTACAATTAGGTAATATTGATAGCATTCTAGTTAATAATATAGCTCTTTGGAGTCAGATCATCTGTTAAGCTTAGATTACTATGTAATTAGATCTAGGGTCTGCATTGATCTAGAATTCTAGATAATGTTAATGTACCTATGTCAAGGATAGGTGGGGACTTTGATTGTTATCTATCGATGGCAGAAAGTGTGCTAATTCTTATTTTATTATCTATACTAATATTATAAAGCTGAAGCGTTTGTATGTTTGTTTGAACGCGCTAATCTCAGGAACTATATTATATGAGCTGATGAATTAGTTTGTTTGTTTGCAATCGTCTTTGAAACTACTGGTTCGGTTTCAATAATTCTTTTGGTGTCGGATAGCCAGTTTATTGAGGTTCAGCTAAACGCGTTCTGAAAATCGCATACTAACATACATACGTATAGGTTAAACCAATAATCTTATTTTTTTTAATTCAGTTATATTAAGTTCTTCTATGTGGAAAAGATCCATCTGCTCGTTTGTGTTCTATAAAAAGTAATATTTCTGTACGTAGATCTCCTACATTATATAGCGGCATTACGTGCCGTAAAGTGCACCTCTGCCTACCTCTTCCGGGATAAAATGCGACATTGTTGTCGATCTTCTAATACAAAATTTTCCAATAATTAATTGAACAAAAAAAAAACACATACCTCCCCCATTCTATCAAGCAAAACCCAATCTTGAAACAAGAGAAACCTTTTTCAACAAAACTTTTCCATTTCGCCAGGTATTTTTACCATATGTCCTTGCTCTTTCACACATATGATAATTGTATGACCTTAAATATGCTGCGTCTCACTCTCGCATGGAGTTCTTATTTCGTTCGCCGTTCAATTATTAAACCGTTCTGATCTAATTAACAAATGCCAATTTAGTGAACGGAATTGGATGTGAGGATGGTGTGGAGTCGAATTTTTTTCTTCTTCATTCATTTCTTCTTCATTCGAAGCTATACTTTGGAACGAGCTAGCTTCACTGACAGACAGACTGACAGATTATCATTTTAAAAGGACCTATTTATGGTTTAATAGTGGAATAAATGATTTGACTTTGACTTTGACATTGAATTATGTACAAGAATTCATGTTCATTAAGTATAATATTATGCAAACTATGTGTATATTGTGCGAATTTTATAACTCAATTGATGTATGAGTTTATAATTATCCAAAACCCAAAAATAAACTAAACACAACAGAGTGTCCACTCACGTCGCTATCCCGCAACGATTACGGCCGAATGAAGGAGACGTCGTAATTGGAAATATAGACATAAAGGTTTAAACAAGTCATTATTTACAGAACTACCTGTGACAAACATCGACTAATGTGGTGATAACATACCTTTTAATTTACCAAAGGGGTAGGTAGTAGATACGTTATTAGTTCTCTTCTAATAAACGACATGTTGTCAGCATCTAGCTTCACTGACAGATAGACTGATGGACAATCCAATGTGATGTTTTAAAAGTGCCTAATTTAGGTTTATTTGAAATAAATGCTTTGACTTTGAGCTTGATTAACATATTCAACAAAAATACAATGAGATACTTAGACTAAGAAGAATATTAAATCTAATCAAACATATCTTCCTCTTTTCTTTTTATCATTTACTTTCTTCTGCCAGTGGCTTCTATACCAAATTTCATCAAAATCCGTGTATTAATTTCAGCGTGATTGACGGACAAACATCCAAACAAACAACTTCTTCTCTTTCACATTTCTTTTTAACCGACTTCAAAAAAAGGAGGAGGTTCTCAATTCGACCGTATTTTTTTTTTTTTTTTTATGTATGTTAATCGATATCTCCGTCAGTTATAGACCGATTTGAGAAATTCTTTTTGTGTTTGAAAGAGTACGATGTCCGTGTGGTCCCATAAAATTTTTTTTAAAGTCTGACCATAAATGTGGAAGATAATCCAGGGAACTCCTCAAAAATGAACAGAATGTGCTCTGCGTTTGAGTTTAAGTGATGTATATTAGCTTATCTTTCTGAGTAACCATACAATTCAGGACAGATAGTAGCATATCTGGTATAGAATGATGGGTAGCTTGATTTGCTGTCTGATTTACATGTGTATGTAGGTACCTAATCTGTTTGTGTTTGACAAATGCATATTTCTGGCAGTTATAGTCCGATTTGAGAAATTCTTTTTGTATTTGAAAGAGTACGATGGCAGTATGGTTCCATATAATTGTTTTTAAAGTCTGACCATAAATGTGGAAGATAATCCAGGGAACTCCTTAAAAATGAGCAGAATGAGCTCCGCGTTTACGTTGAAGTGATGCATACTAGCTTATCTTTCTCAGTAGCCATAAAATTCAGGACAGATAGTAGCATATCTGGTATAGAATGATGGGTAGCTTGATGTGCTGTCTGAGTTACATGACTGTATACCTATGTGGGTATCTAATCTGTTTGTGTGTTTGACAACTGACTATGTATGTAGCTTATGAACAGGTTACTGTTAGCTGTCGGCTCGGCAGATCATAAGTAAGGGTATCAGGTTAATATACATTTGAAAATTATGCGTCAATATGGATAGATATTAATATTATTCATTTACACGGCACTGTCTCATATGAGCAGCGCGTTTAATAGGTCGACCCATACTCAAATAAGTTATTCACTAAAAATCAAGAAATAAAAAACAATTTTAACAAAAAAAAAACCGACTTCAAAAAATAAATATTCCAACACAAATTAATATGCACTAAAAAGTAAAAGAAATAATTGCGTATTTTTCAACAACTTAATAGATCAACTAACTTTACTAACTCATCACACACATTATAATGTAAGTAGGTACAATTATTGTTATTTTTGGAGTCGGTGTCAGCCTAGGAAACGCCAACAACTAGCACGGCACGGGCACGGCACGGGCGGAGTGGTGGTTAAGTACCTACTTACAACTGGTGTAAAACTGCAATGTTTTGTTGTGATAATAGGTAAATAACAAACAGTTGGCTGACACCGACTCCAGAAATAACAATAATTGTACCTACTTACATTATAATGTGTGTGATGAGTTAGTAAAGTTAGTTGATCTATTAAGTTGTTGAAAAATACGCAATTATTTCTTTTACTTTTTAGTGCATATTAATTTGTGTTGGAATATTTATTTTTTGAAGTCGGTTTTTTTTTGTTAAAATTGTTTTTTATTATCATCTAGGATAGGAATAGGATATAATTAGAAAGCATGGCCTGCCACTATCTTTACACACGTTTTTGTTTTCTTACATTCATGCAATCCGTCACATTCATGCAAGGACATTGGTTAAGAGTAATTATTCTCTTTCAAACCATCTTTTCTCCCTTTAATAAGTGTGTATTGTTATATGTAACTAAACCCCCAAATTCTCAATCATCCGAACCGTCCGACTATGCATTAGACGCAGTACCTGTAGAGATCTGGTGGAGCCAAGATATTGATTGTGAGCTGCCGTAATATAATTATCAGGATGGCCAGCTGCCTAGCAGACACGTGTATACGTACCACGCGTCACAATGCCGAATTACATGCTAGGATACTGCCGACAGATATTCTGTAGATACGAATTTGTATAAGAATGGAATATGTTCTCGTATTGAGTGTGATTAGAGTAGTATTGTGTAAGATTTGGAACTGGTGAAAGGGTCTATTTTGGCGATAGTTTCTTGTAAGATACTCTTTAAAAAATGCCTAGAAACAAACAAGGAGGTAAAAATTTTAATACGACTCCTGTGAAGTGTCTTCTTTTTCTTTTGTTTCTTTTTTTTAAGCGTTATCCTAAACTAGAATTTTCTTCTGTATCATGGGTGCGTTTACAAACATACAAGTTCACATACACATGACATTCAGACCCGAAACAACAATTTGTTGATCACACAAAGAGTTGCTCCGTGCAGGAATTGAACCCGCTACAAGTTGCACTGCAGCGGGTTGCCGCGCCAACCATGCAGTCAAAGGTTTTAGTATCCATTCTCGATACATTGCATGTTTGAACTGCGAATCTTCTTCACACAGCTACATAGCTAAGTATCGGTGGAAACGGTCACATAGTTTCACAGCTCAGCTCTTACATCTTCGTAGCATAGTTTCCTTATCAAGAATTTTGGCAATTCTTAAAATCGAAACCGAAACATCCTTGCTCAATGTCACTCGACTGATTAAATGCCTCGTTGCATTCCTAAAAGATCTAAAGTCAACATTTAACTTCTTATTACACGATTCTGAGATATCCAAGAAGTTTGTAGCTTTCTTTGAATTTCTAGATAAAAGATTACATTCAAGTTAAATCGAGTTTTAAGTAAAGATTTCAAGATGTAAAAGGAATTTCTCGGGAAAACTGACCGAAAAAGGTATTACTCTGTGAAAAGGCCAGGCGAAGCTGAAAAGCAAGCTTGTTTTAGAAACAACATGGTTAGTCTATTTTTAATTAATTAGTAACACAGAAGTTAATGCTTAATTGAATTTTAATAAAGATTTTTATCAACCCATTAACAGTATTAGTTGACTACTTCACACATCACTCACACACTATTCGTTGTGTGAGTGACGTTATCGAAGACCCAATTACCCTCCTTCCCAATCTTCCCAATCCCCAACAAACCAAAATTCCTAACTTCCAAAAGGCCGACAACGCAGTTGTAACGTCTCTGGTGTTTTAGACATCCATGGGCTCTCGTTTACCGGCTTATTCCATACTGCACGGCTAGCGCAGTTCGGGTCTGGGTGTCATATGTATATGAACTTGTATTTGTAGTCACATTGATACTTTTTTTTAAGGGGGAAAATCATCAAATGACTTCTCTCGCCTTGGGCGAGGCTAGATGGAGTGTCAGACTCTTACTGACTAAAAACCACCCCGTTCCTACTCCTGCTTTTCAAGCCGGAGCCCCGGTAAACCCACTAGATAGTCCGCAGCTCCGGATGCCTCTATCACCTCACTACGTAAACAAACAAACAAACAAAACAGTTCCAATAACACAGATTCCCAATTCCAATTGAAATATCGCGATATTTGGGCGCCAATAAAATGTTAAGCCTTCAAAAATATTGTTACAAAACTTGCGTTCCTTATAATCCATGAACGGACCATGGAAGCACGTCCCAGTGCGAGTGACGTCACTGTACGAACGATTTATAATAACCCAGAAATTGTATAAAGTTATTATCATGTCACGTTACCCCCTTAATCCCTGAAGGGGTAGGCAGAGGTGCACATTATGGCACATAATGCCAATGTACACCCACATTTCACAATTTATGTTGTAAGTCCCATTTAATAGGTGGTGAGCCTATTGCCATATACCAGGCACATTTCCAGACTCCGTGCTACCACTGAGAGATTTTCCGAAAAACCGAAAAAAGCCCAGTAATACTTCGCCTGACGCGGGAATCGAACTCAAAACCCCTTGCCCGCGGCAGTCGCACTTGCAACCACTCGGCCAAGGAGGCAGTCAATTATAGTTCTTATTACTTGATGAAAATATCCAAAACCAATAATACATAAATATATTTCTGAGTTTCCTGATGGGTATAACCTGGGTGTCTTCAAAGCCCGAGTGAATAGGTTGCTGATGGACAGACCAGTGCTCCATCGTAGGCCGTATCATCACTTACCATCAGGCGAGATAGCGGCCAAACGTCGACCCATCAAATGTAAAAAAAATATGTTTCTGTATTAAGCGGTTTTAACCCAACTACATCAAGTTCACATATTTGTTCATACAATAGTAGACTCAAAACAAAGGAAATAAAGCCTATAATGGAGGTGAATGAGAGAGAACACCGGTGTCTTCTCAGCTGTTTATAAATTAATAGACGATTGGGATCACAGTTCACAACAAAAAACCTAATAGCATACTGCTTACTCCCTGCGATAGCTAGTCTTAATAGCAAGACATACGCAAACATTTTAAAGATAGAAAAAAAAACAAATTAAAAAAAAAAACATCAGCTAATAATCTCTAACAAAAGAAATCCGATCTTTACGCACACAAACACAATTACATTCACACACAAATACACATACATTGTAAAGTATACGTTTGTGTGTGTGTGTGTGTAACCCTAGTAATTTTTGCCTAGGTCCCTGTCTAGCCCGAATTGGGGCTAGGGAATAGGGTGTGCCTAGATAAATGTAGCGATAGCAAATAAACTGTTATATTTTAATTATTATAAAGTGTTATTTTTTTGATTCATTATAATGAGTTGTATGATTCATGATTTTAGTAATATGATATTGTAGATGACTAATAGTTTACTAAGTATCAATTTTTCAACAGTTAACTTTTATACATAGAAATAAAATTGACGTCTGACAGTTTTTGTATGGAAAAGTATCTTAAAATATAGGCTTACTCATGCAAACACTGATACAGCGAAAAGCTCTACTAGTTTCGAGTCACAGAGGGGCTCTTCATCATGATATACCAACTGTGAAAATTATAGGAAACTTTATTAGAAAAGAAAATGACATGTTAGTAGAAACAAACACTTATTTTGTACACAGTAAGGTTAACTTTAGAATATCAACAACCAATAACATCTCACATACGTTGTTATTCCCAAATAGCATCAATATTCCTATTACAATCCTATAATCCTAGAATCCTATTCTTCAATGGTAGCCATGGTAACCAGTAAACAACTTAAGACGTCTCCTAATACTACCGATCTAATCTTATTTACATTGCTGGATTTGTATAAAACTTGTATTGATAGTAAGGAGAATAAAAAACCAAAGGTAAGCTGTGAAATAAGTGTAAATTAAAAGTTGATAAAATTATTTTGTTATTGGCTTATTCACGTAACTGTTTATCGAGGAACTCGACTAGTTTCAAGTCATGCAAGAGGCTCATATTCATGAGCAGCATTCCGCGACACACGACGCGATTGTTCCGCTGCTACTGTCTAGCATGGCTCGAAACTAGTCGAGTTATTCGTCAAACAGTTATGTGATTTAGCCGGTCACATAATAATTAATTTAGTATGTCTCACGAAAGTTATAATAAAAATATATGAATTTGTGAAAATACATAAAATCGCGATCAGTGTATTTACTTACAAATTGAGTATATTAGAAATCTGCCTACCCTCTACGAGAACACCAAAAATGGGATTATTTGACATAGTTAAAAAAAACATAATCTTAAGAAAAAAATAATTAAAAAGTATAATTATAAACTAATTTGCGGACGCTACTCAAACCGAACCCTTTCTACAACGATTTGTTTTAAAGGTCGTCGCCCTCACGCTGTCTCTTTCCCACGGCATTGATATCGTATCTTTCCTCTCACTCACACACGCATAGGGAAACGACCTACGGAACCATAGCAAGGAGGCTTAAAAAAATCCGGAAATTTTGGATTTTGGTAATGATATGCTAAATATTATATAAATAATAGACCAATTTTTTTTTCTCAAAAACAATTTATTGTTACTCAATATATGTTATTATAATATAATAATATGACAACGACTATATGATATTGTATATAACGACACTACTTAAGGTACCTATACTGATTTTTTTTACTTTTTCACTAGATGTTTCACTAGATTAATTGGTTGCCATTTATTTAAGAATAATAATGTAACGTTGATGTTCCAAAATTATAACGTCATTAGCAACTCTTTGTGTGATCCTCAAATTGTTATTCCGGGTCTGAGTATGATATGCATATGAACTTGTATGTTTGTAAACGCACCCACGACACAGGAGAAAATACTAATGTGGGGCAAAGTTATTTACACCCCAGTATTCCTCAAAAGGCTTAACCTACCCTTAAACATACGTCATAATTGCCTGAACCGAAGACCCAACGCCAAATACCGGCCAAAGATCCAAACTCCGTGCATCAAATACACAAACACTGATTTATATTCCAGTCAAATACTAAAACCGTTACGATCCTTAACATTTGAATTGTGATTCGAGATTACATTATTGTTATGTAATGAGAACATGTGGGTTTGATTCCTGGGTAAGGTAATTGCTAATCCTGATATTTTGGACTTCAAAAAGCTGACCCAGAGCAGCGGACTGGCTCGAAAAGCGGGAGTAGGAACGGGGTGGTTTTTAGTCAGTAAGAGTCTGACACTACTCTCGTCTTACCCAAGGATTGGATGATTGACCCCGTCATAAAATACTTATAAAAAGCACAGAAAAGGCTTCTTCCATAAACTCTTACAATTTACAAAAGTTATTTGATAATACTTTAAAACACATCTACACAGCATAATAACAGAATTAGTGCTATCACTGAGAATCTAACGCACTTAAATAAAGTTAATAAAATATATTTTTCGGCTTACTCACGTAACTATTTGACGAGGAACTCGACTAGTTTCAAGCGATGCTAGAGGCTCGTATTCATGAGCAGCATTCCGCGACACACGACGCGGCGACTGACGCGCTGATACTGTCTTTAATATATTTATTGAAGCTAACAAAAATCTACACAGTTTAATACATTTTCCTCTAAGTTACGCATTACTAAAATAATGCGTAACTGCGTAGCGACACCAATGCGCCTACCTCAACATTTTTTCAACGTAAATTTCCTTCCTCACAAACTACTGACAATTTTCTAGAATACCTACCTAGCTAGGTCATTTAGTACTATATGACTTAAATGCACTTAAAAACAACTTACATCATAATTTAAAGAGACAGGTGCTACGAACAACAAGTTTTTTTTAATTCTATGTAAAACTGCCCATTTACCACATAATAAATCGTGTTAGATAAAAACAAAACACTCGATTCCAAATCTAAACAACAAAAAAAAAAGAAAAAAAAACTTAAATTGAAAAAAGAAACGCCTGCCATTGGCGTAGGTCAGTAACCTAACCGTCATTCATTCCAATTTCAAACTTGGAATTCCGAGCGAAGAAGCTACGCACACAGGCGCGCCGCACGCACACGAATTGGGCGGGTTTAATTTGTATTTATGTAGGGCACGCACACATAGCTGCATTATATGGGTCGGCACACAAACACAATGAATGTTTTTGACGAGTCATATAAGACGGTATTTAAATGAATTATTGTTTTGTACCTAAAAGGATTAATCAAGTTGGTATAGGGCTTATTATTTTCGAACCAGACTTATAAAACACTACTTAACGCATTTAAAACCCTAAGCAATTATAATAAAGTACAAAAACGTATGACATAAGACTCGAGTGATCAGTTAACTTCAAGTTTGAAGCTAATCTTTAAAAGATACGGCAGCCGTCAGCGGAAACATTGTCCCGTAGACATTCCTACCGACATTTGTCAAGGCGAACGACCTATTTCGTCCGCATACAAAATCTGGTGTAAGCATTTCGGCGGCGCTACTTAGGCACGGCTTTTCTGTTGCCTCACAGTTTTTTAGGCCAACAGTTTTGAGTTTTTTTTTTACGTTACAAGCTCTATTAATACCTAGTATTATCATAAGTTAATCATAATCAGTACTTAAAAAACAAAGTCGCTTTCTCTGTCCCTTTGTATGCATAAATTTTTAAAACTACGCAACGGATTTAGATGCAGTTTTTTTTATTAGATTATATTATGTATAATACATGCATAATATATCACTATTGTACCCAAGCGAAGCTGGGGCGGGTCGCTAATATACGATAAAGTGTTACGTATAAAACAGTAACCTCGAACCATAAATTCAAGAGCACTTACATAACATAACATAACAAACTCCTTTACAAAATAACCTTACTCAACATTGCAATAAAAAAAAACACAGCTGTCAAAATTTGTAAACAGAATCGACATTCGAATTTATAAAAAGAACGTCGTCATTCGAATTTCGTTGTGTCGTCATTCGCAAGGTGTTCCGTTTGTTAGTGTGCGTGCACACAGACGCGTGGTGCGTCCGCTTGGGGTAGGTTAGGGAAGGAATTGGGGTGGGCCCCGCGCCGAATGTTCAACAGCCAAGTTTGTGAAATATTGTGCGTGTCACGGAGATTGGCGTAATGTAGTAAAGATTATTTTTTGTTAAGATTTTCGTTGTGTATTTTAGGGGTCATGTTTTATGATATAATTGGATTATTATGGATGGGTTGTGAACGTGTTTTTTTTTACTGAACTCTCAATCGACACACATTTTTTATACAACTACTTTTTCTACGTTTTTAAACTGACATGGTAACAAACACTATCTTTAAAACTTAAGACGAGATATTTACCATGTCTATGAGTTTCCGATATTTTGGCCGATATATCGGAAACGGAATAGTGCCGAAATACCGGAAACTCATAGACATTAAAAAACATGGTAAATATCCCGTCTTAAATTCTAATGATATATTTTCTACGTAAATAATAAAGTCATCAAAGCTCCATAAAAGAGCCCAAAGAGCACTAAATTCAAAAAGACTCCACAACAAATTCCTAGCCGTTTCTTATTCCATATTCAAATGTCGTCCAGATACATAACGGCGCTAAAAAACCGCCCGTAACCGCTTCGATCCGGTTCACGCGGTACAAGTTTGGACCATTACGCTGCAGTTGACATTAGCTCGTGATAAAACGCATTTAAAAGTAAAATATTGGAACGTTGTAAATGTATTAGATGCGTAGGTAAAGGCTGAGTTAGGCTTCGAGTTCACTGGAGGAAGAAATGGGACCTATAAAATGCAATGTTGGCACAGATTTGTGACTTAGGCAAAGTAAATTCAGACGAAAACGGTGGTTCTGCATGTTAAAAATGCATGAAAATACAGACGGTCTATCTTTTGGGCCCTTAAACCAGTTAATCGGTTCAAAATATTTGTTTCTATAGAGAAAAATAAGATTTTTTTTCTAATAATCCTCAATTAGGCACTTTTGAAACGTCAAATTGAATTATCCGTCAATCTGTCTGTCAATGAAGCTAGGTGCTCATTCCATGACTGTACATTTAAATAGGAGTAATTTTCAGTTCTAGTTTGTATACTGAAAGACCAAAATATTGATAGTTTAGTGCACTTGGACTTCTTTGTACATGTATCATGCAACACTGCAACCGCTTGATACATCCTGCAACAAGTATCAAAACACGTTACACGATCAGTGAGTCAAATCCTAACCGACCTTCGCTGCAGTGCGGAGTTAATTTGACATTGATTTATATATGAAACTTAGAATTCAATGTATTCAGATTTTAGAATTATTATCTAAGCACAATGTAGTCGGCAAATCAAGTGACGGTTAAGTAATAGTGGTTAAGTATTCAAGGTAGTTGTTTAGGTTAACTTGTAAAGGTAACTGTTTTGTTGTTGTGTTGTTTAGTACTTAGATTTGTCTTTAAAAGATCTGTGGGAGATGTCCCGCTTTTTGAGACTGACAAAATTGGTTAAGTTATTTGCTTTCTTTTTTTGTTTTGGAGTTTTTATTAATAGATAAAGTCAGAGTTCCTAATGTATTTAGAATCTGAAAAAGACAATATTTTTTTATGAATTTTCACAGCTTCAATGGACCAAACACTATTTATTTTCCTCCAAAGTGGCAGTTTTTTTTAAGTGTGGAAATCTAATGACTTCTCCCACCTTGGATGAGGCGAGAGAGAGTGTCAGACTCTTACTGACTAAAAATCACCCCGTTCCTTCTCCTGCTATAAGCCGGAGCCCCAGTAACCTTTTATGTTGTCCACAGCTCCAGGTAGTTTGAGAAACCCTGGTATGGGCTATACATAAGGTTGCTACTATACAATATTGCGCGGTAGAAATGCCATATTTTAGTGTATCCGCAGCTCCGGATCAAAAGAGGTAAAATATTAATAGTTTCACCCACTTTTCATCAGTTGTAAGTCATCAAAAATACATACAAAATCTCGCGTCTGACGCCTTTTGGGGATAAGCAGAGCCAACAGAAGTCAATACAACGACAACGTCATCACTAATCTGTCATTAATATCCTGTATCACATAGACCTACTATAAGATTGCTCTCAAGTATATGTAGAGTTGTAGAGCGTGTACCAGAGGCAAGTACCGCCAGTGTAACAGGTTGACAAACTGCTTGCGTCTCAGAATGACTCGTCATGTAACATTCATTCTACTGACAGTACCACAGGTCTTGATATATTGACTGTGACAGTCTACTCAGTACTCAGAGAGTTATACTTTTTACTTCTTCCTAAAGCGTGTGTATCTGGTCAAAGATTGAATAGATTTCACAAAGGTCTCCAAGGCGATAAGTCGCCATTTTTAATCGTCGGTTTAAAAAAACTCTTTATAGAGTTTAACAGCTTTTTGTAAAGTATAAAAATGCCATAAAAAATTGTTAACTTTGTTGACTTTTAACACCCATTTTAAAACTGTGTGGTGTAAATTATTTGCTTTAAGTTAAAAGTGTCTTAAAAGCTATTGTGTATGTCGATGATTCCTTAATATGTATAAACATAGCACTTGAATTCGATACTAAATGACATCAGATCCTATATAACTTGACCTATTATAATACTCTAGTAAAAAAACAAGCTCGTAAACGAACTACGTTTCAAAATACGATTTTTATATAAAAACAAAAGCAAATGGAACTCGCATCTTAACATTAATTAAGCGGGCAATCAAAACAAACGGGATATATATATACATAAACCGGTATGTATGCATGTTGTTACAAAACAAAATAAATAACACTGACATCATATCCCTATTCCCACAGAATACAAAAATAGCATAGTATCAACTGTCCGGGCTCCAAGTGAACGATCTTCGGGTGTTTCAAAAAAGGAAAAAAGTAAAAAATTGTGCAACGGCCAATGCTCTTCGTCGGTAGTGGAATACGCGCTGTAGCAAAAAAGCGGGGTCGTCGACCTCGCGCCGTGTCCTTCGCAAACGTCTGTGTGCGTGTCACCGCACGCACGCACACTAAGCCCTGCTCGCATTTTTCGTGTCCGCACACAATTTTCGCTTGTGTGCGTAACGCGGATGCTTTTGAGTGCGTTAACACGTTGGACGCACGCAAAAAAGCGTGCGTTAGGACCGCCGCACACTGACGCATCTTCGTGTGTGTTGAGGCAGGTCGCGTTAGACTTAAGGATATTGATGGAGTATAAATAAAAAAAGGTTTCTTCTTGCAAATTATTAAAGGCTGTTAGGCTGCATGCTTTTAAACAGGATACATTGAACCGATACGGGAATGCTGACTTTAATATTTTACTTTTGAGAATTCATTTTTCATCATTATTGTGATTAATGACTTTGTATGCCATGTCGAATTTAATCGTGAGTCGAGTTAAATGATGTATTGCTATGTTGCTATGTGTACAGAACTAGATTTCAAACATAATCACATTTTAAACATAACTTTACCTCTACATTTTCCACAAATTTGGTCTCAAAAAAATGTTTTCACCGAAATATAAAAGTACGTAGGCCTAAATATAAGAGGGAGTGCGTGCGTTGCGATGTGTGTAGAGCCCTTATCCCTCCGTTGCGTGCGTCGGGCCTGCGCGTTTCCCTCTTAATTTTGTCATTACAAGTTTACAATGTCGACCAAATTGCTGTTCTGATTACCCGCGCTTTTTACCTTAGCTACGTAAATCGCTTCCATTTTAGCGTAAATAATAATAAGAGCTGGCTGAATTACGTTCTATTCTTTTTTTGAATTTAAATTTCTTTTTTTATTTCGTTCTTTTTTTGCATTTGAATGCTTGAGTTGTTTCTTTTTTTTATTGCTATGGGAAAATATTTTTTTGCCCCGTGTATACTTGTATAGTAACTAATGATAAAGTTTAGAACACACATAGTATAATACATTTATGGGTGCGAATAGATACAGAAAATTTGATCGAGTCAAGTATTGCGTTATATTATAAGTTTTTACTTAGATTTAAATTTAGATTTCAGCCATGATCGTTACACTGCAGGACAAAGGCCTCCCTATCCTCTTTCCATTATTGAGATTTTAATTACATTTTTTTAAAGCATTAACTGTCGAAAGATAACTGTTGAAGGAAAATAACGTCAAACGTCGGTCACTAGTGTCCGACGTGGCAGTTATAACTGCTCTTTCACCACCAGATTTGGAGAGACTCTTAAATATAACTAAGTGACTATTTCAAATGAACTGTTAATACGAAACGTCCAATATTCATTTCTCTCTCTAACAAAACAAAAAAGAAACACAACGAAAGACGATAAAGCTACGAAACTAGTAGCTAGCCACAACAATCTAGCTAAACGTCAATTAGGATAAAGTCGTGCGCACACCGAGTGCAAACATCGCTCGCAAATAAGGGCTGGTTCACATAGTAATGCATGGGTGCGGCGTATGTTCAAATAACGTTTATAGGTCGCGAGACGCGTGCGATGCAATCACGACATCGGTAGAAGGTAGCAGTGATGATATTGTAAAAGTCTTTTTTTTGTAAATAATGGTAAATTGGTTCTTATGGGTGTGGTAATAGAAGTCAAAATGTTGATGAGTGAGAGACACCTTTGTTACAGATCTTAATTTTGAGGCTCAGAAAAATAGTTTTTGTACTTTTCCAGGGTTTAATTTGAATTAAGACTTATTTTTATTAACGGTTATGTTGTATTGTGTCGCATCAACTGTGTTTTCCATGACTATCTACACTCATCATAATATATCACTGCAATGGCCGCGGTGGCTGGGTAACTGGCGGCCATGTAGCGGGTTCGATTGCCGCACGGAGCAACTCTTTGTGTGATCCACAAATTGTTGTTTCATGTGTATATGAAATTGTATGTTTGTAAACGCACCCACGACACAGGAGAAAATCCTAGTGTGGGGCAAAGCTTAAAAAAATCCAAACATTTTTCCCTGATCTTCCTACATCAGATACTAAACAATTTGAGTTGAATATTATATCAAAATCTACATTTTACAAATAAAAATACGAGTCAGAAAGTAAAAATCCTTTAAGAATCTTTACGAAACTACGCCAGACAACGCCAATTAGGTACAGCAGTGAACGTCGTAGGTGTGTGAGTAGGTGTGATCATTTATAGGCCACGACACGAGACGAGTACGATTCAATCACGACTTATCAATCTCTGTGAAAAATTTAACACCACCGCATGTCAAGCTACCCTAATTAGGAAGGCACCTGTAAGCGTTTTTCAACTTTGTTACTATGTTACGAGGGTTGAAAATGAGGTTGTGTGTTTAGTGTACGTTGATGTGCTGTCTCCGTTTTGTCCTTATATTTTATCTGATTCAGACGATAGGAAAATTACGTTTGTGTAGGATTGTAAGGTTGGTGGCTTGTAGGACGATGTATGTTTAAGTTATTAGTCATAATTTGGTATAGAATTCTTCTTACGCCTCTTGGTAAAATCAAAGTACCTATACGAAATGAAAAAGACGCTTATTTCTTTACTTTTAGAGATACATGCAACGTCACGCCTTTTATTCTCGAAGGAATAGGCAGAGGTGACATTATGGCATGTAATGCCGCTTTACAATGTACACCCACTTTTTACCATTTGTGTTTTCAGTCCGATGTAATAGGGGTAAGCCTATTGCCATATGCTGGGCACCCATCTAGACTCCGTGCTACTACTGAGAATATTTCGAAAAACCGATAAATGTCCAGTAATACTTTGCTCGACCCGGGAATCGAACCTGAGACCCCTTGTCCGGCAGTCGCACTTGCGACCACTCGACCAACGAGGCAGTCAAAGATACATTTTACATTTTATTGGCTTTATAATCAGATTTGTGACAGCTCATTACGTTTACTCCAAAGAACCACTTGAAATTTCACATTTGACGTACCACTTATATAAAACAAGTTCATTGACCAGACTCCTAATTACTATAAACTTGTTTTCGAATACAAATCAACCGAATGCAGCCGAAGATATCGAAATGGGTCACACAAATTAATAAATACATTAATTAGAAAATTGCAGTTGCATTGTGCTGCAGTCCAAACAGGAAAACCAGGGGTTAATGCGTTATATTTATTAGACTTCAATGCCATGCTAAAAGGACTTTAAACTTAGTAGATAGGCGTTTAAATTCAATTAATGTTTGTATGCCTACCATTCAGTATATTGTACTATAAAATTTTAAACTAATAATATCATTATAATAGGGATGATGACTGGGTCAAAAATAAATTATTACAACTTTTCAATACAATCAAATATTCAAAAATAATCACACTCTCATTCATAAATTTGATGAACTACTTAATTTCTAGAAATAAGTCTGCTATTTGACGTCAAAAACGTATGACGTCATAATAGAGTATTTCATACAAAGTTCATAGAAAATATCGATTTTGACGTTTCGAAAAAAGTATTGAATTTGACTAGTAGGAAACTAGCCTATTTTTTACTGTATGACTAACCAGTAGTTAAATGTTCGTAAATGACTATTGAGAGTGATTTCTTCGATTTAATTGCTGTATACAGCATTTTATATCAATGAAAAGTGTGAGTGTGTGTGTGTGTGTGTGTATGTGCATATGGGGTGTTTCATAATAAGTAGTAATTTGATTATTATGTTATCGACTTATACTCTCGTAACTGTTTGACGAGGAACTCGACTAGTTTCAAGCCATGCTAGAGGCTCATATTCATAAGCAGCATTCCGCGAGTAAGCCGATAACATAATAATTAGTTTAGTATGTCTCACGAAAGTTATAATAAAATCAAGTAGTCATTTGATTTGGAGTGATAATTTTATAATAAATGTATTTTACCTGTCTAGTGAAAATTGGGTCAAAATATGTGGTTTTGTAACAAAAATATAACGGCATAGTATCAGGTAAAATCTGCCCTGAAATACAGGTAAAATTGAATTTATTTTAGGTAAACGAATTAGAGGATAATTCAAATATATACAAAGGGAAATTTCGCACGATAAATTGTTTCGAAAATAAATGCGCGTACGTGCAAATTGTAAGGTATAGTCATCATACTTTTTGATATCTAAATTAATATTTAAATACATTGTATTGTGTTTACATTACAATACAAATAGTCATACAAAATTACTACGCTTTGTTTTTGTCGCAATTACTTTTTTTCTTGACACACACATTCATTCGGTTAAAAATCTGTTAAAAATACTAGTTCATATTAAATAATACATAGCTTCACGCCTCTCTCCGATAGGGGTAGCCAGAGACAATAAAAGACCGTCAATTGCTACAAGATGATTTTTAAAAAAACTTTAAATTTTCATTTAACAAATCATTATTCTTCTGTGTTATTAAGCATCGTTGTAGCTTATTATTATCATCCTTATTTTTATTGGATTAGTTGAGAGCAGTGTCACAGCTTAATTTATTGAAACCAAATTTTGTGTTTCAATCGGCAGAATTGTTAACTATTGGTTGAGGATAATGACGCCGTTAACTTTTTGTTTTTTTTTTGGAAAATCACCCTATAACGAGTCTTATAAAATACTAATGTTAATGTGTAATGTTTTACGGCCAATTCCAATAACCTACCTATCGGTAGATTTGCCTACCAGCGGTAGAATTTTGACACATTTTGTATGGAGCTTATGTCAAAATTCTATCTCTAGTAAGCAAATCTACCGATAGATAGATTATTGGAATTGGCCGTAAGTGTAATTAACCTTACAAAAAATAAAATAAAGGCGTTGTTACACTCGATACATATAAACACCAAAACTTGCCCCGCGCCGTCACCCGAGGCCGCGCCCGTCCGATCTAATTAAAGTAAGAGCCCCCAGTGTGCGTCATACTTTACTGTTTTAAGATACGCAGTTGTTACTTGTTTTTTTTTTTATTTTAAGTTGATTCTGTTTTCGTAAATATTGTAATATAGGCAACATTTTAGTGCCTTTAATGTCATATGAATTTTATTTATTTATTTGTCAATATAACCATATCAATATTGTTGTACTTTATAAAAAAAATGTAAAAAAATCTACGGTCTTTAAAGACATAGGTTGTATTCATAATGTATACAATGAGCTTTACTTCGCAGTTGGCAATGAAGTAATAGAATTTCAACTTTAACCGCAAAACAATAAGATCTTAAACACACTGAACAGATTGATGTAGTTTTATAAGTTGTGCGTATGTGTATTGTCATTTCATTCTAAATTTGAATCTTGGGTACTTCTGGGTGAGAAAGAAGCTAATAGTTGACCTAACATAAACCAGTAATCGTATTCTCAATTCAAATTCAATTATTACGAATGTCTGCAACACCAGAATCAGAGTTAGTCACACTTTCTCTTCTTAAACTCAAATTATTTCAATAAAACATCTCCATAATCAATATACCAACACCTAATTTCAACTTTATCGACTAAAAACATTTTTAATCACAGAAAATTCACTCCAATAGGTAGTAATATATATTTTTTAATAACAATCCATTGTAAAAGCTTGAAAGCACTCATAAAATAATATAAATGTACTAAATAAGAAGATTATAAAGTGAGAAACACGATTTAATTAGACACTTGAATAACGATACTTCAATAATATTCAATAATTTTATTTGTAGTCGTTCGTCCATCTTGCTTTCCATGCTTTGTTCGAAATGTTCTTAATTCGAAATGAAATATAAATTTCTCATTCCAATTGTTTTTGTTCTTTATTTGAATTTGTTTTGTTTCTTTTTTTTAATTGTTGCGATGATGTTGAAGAAGGTTTATTGTTAAGTATTTTTTATTTATGTTTTTTTTTTTTACTTTTTTTATTAGTATTTAGATACATAGTCACTTGACACAAGTGCCTATTTGGGTAGTACCTACGTAGAGTGTTAAATTTTAGATCAATTTGTTTTAAAATCCTATTTCCTATATTTTACTTAGATTTCAATATGAAAGGTAGGTCATAATTATTAATCTAGGCACTCTTATCGATTCAAGACCAACGATAGTCCGTGAAACTCAAAAGTAAAAGCATATAATGACTTCCCCGTGCCAGTTCTAGTAAGTAATTTTACAACGGTGTGTAATTGACTTAATCACTCGCCTGTCATCACCGTTCTTGGCATTTTTGAGTAACAGTACTTTATAAAGGTTTTACTTTAAATATAGCATTATGTTGACTAGGTACATTGTGGTATAATATAATATGTGTGACCTTTGATTATAAGGAAAAGGGAATAAAGCAACTACCTATATTACCTAATTATTTATAATTAACTGTTAAAGTCATCGCAACAAATTCGAATTTGGAACAAACAAAAAAAAATCGATCAACAAAACGAATTCAAAAATCGAACGCTCCGTCAAACCAGCCAGCAAGAACGAAGCGAGCGCTAACGAAACGCGACATCAAAAAACAAAGCGAAACAAGAGAATCGCATCTAGCAAGAATCATCGAACAAAAACGGGTCATTGTCGAAAGTCACCGGAATCGAGAGGCCCCGCCCGCTCGCGCCATTGGGCCTCCCAGCCAACGCACTTCGGAATTTTAACAAAAAACCCAGCCTAGTTCCGCCTTCTAAAATGTTTTTTCCGCACGCCAAAATGGCGGGCCCACTATTTGTTTACAGATAGTATTGTGGATTAACTTTGCTTTTTAATAGAGCTTTCGTTTCGTAACGTTTTATCAGTGTACGTGGAAACTGGTGTATATTTTTTTTTTGTTATTTTTTTTTCACGTTTTGTTCAACGCTAGTTTGGTGGTAGTGTGTTCCAAGCTTTGTTATTTTGGTTGTTCTCAATTTGAATGTGTTTGTTGCTGGTTGGATTTTGTTTCTAGGCTGCCAGTAACATTTTAAAAAGTTATGGTTTGTTCGACTTTTTTTTTGTTACTGTGGAATTTATTCGATAAAAATGTCATAGTTTTTTTTCTATCGTATTAAATGTTAATGACTATTAAAATAATTATGACATTCGATCAAATCAGCTGAATATACTGTAAGCAGTTTACTGTGTCAGTAGAACGATTAGTCTACAAAGTATTGCTGACTTAACATCTATATTTAATTGGCTGCCTATCAGCAAATTAGTATTGAGCTAATAAGCGAGGAATGTAGATATTTTTAGTCTAAAGTAGGTAATTTATGTCAAGATGTTATACTTAAATAGTTTGTCAAAAGATGTTATTAAAATTAATGTGAGATGACAAAAAAATCCTTTTCACTTCAAATAAGTAAAGGAAAAGTAAAGTTTTATTCACCGTTAAAGTTTTTTCAAAATCAGTAATAATAGCAACCAAATTTCAAAAGACGAACACCACAGAAAAAACAAATCTCTTCACAAAAAAATCAAGAACAAGTCCAAGACACACCTCATTCAGCCTAATCTGTCACTAACAAAATACCACTGGCTGGAAAAAACGTCAGTGTCAACCGTTCAAGCATTTTTTTACGCCTTCACCGTGTAACATGCATGCGTAGCCTAGACAATGTGCTGTGACGTCACAGTATCGTGCTAAACACGTGCTATGCTCATATGCCCAGCACGTGCTTATGTCATAAATGAACTAGTATTATCACAAAATACTTAGTCTGCCTTCTATCTACGTCTAGGTATATTATATGTCACGTAATAATTAATTATGTGTTTGTAAACAGTTGCTTTGTTGGTGGGTGTTTTATTGTTAAGGTTTTTTTTTTGAGAATGAAGAAGAAGGATATAAAATGATATTGGATAGCTAAAGACACATTTTGAAAAGTGTCACATTGTGGCATTATTCTTTACAAAAAATGTGTAAATGTGTGTTTCAGAGTTTAATAAAACTTCACGCTTTTAATTTTGTCAAGAAGAAAATTTCTAACACAAAACTTTTCACCAATGATAAAATAATAAGTACCTTTGTCATTTAGGTATCTACTAACAATTAACTATTTGCCAAACAAATCCCAAACTCCAAATATAACCTAAAAATCACCAACTTATCTACTAATCTTCTTATAACTTATTAATCACCACTTAAAACCACCAACAAACCAACCTCACCTCCTCAAAAACATGTATACAACTGTTATAATATTGTTGATATAATTAAACAGTCAATAGTCAGAAGCACACTGAATATATTTCATAAAAACAAAAGAAGATCATAAAATAGTTTCCACTCTTATAAGTGGCCAGCTTAACAGCACAGATATATGTAACAATAACCAATCTCCAAACCTTACCACCCAGCAACTAACACCAACTACATCACTACAATGCTAACAAGTCTCTACATATACACACGTGTAGAGATTTCACTCTCACAGCATCCGTGGCGGAGTGCCAGCCACCAATTTGTAGCTATTAGCGGCTATCTGACTGTTCCTAACTTATTTACTATGAATATAAGCTGTGTAAGGCGTATTATGGTTTAAGTAAATAGGCATAATGTCATAATGTCTGTTTTTTTTAAGTCTGCGTTTGACCACCAACCCACTTTTTTTGAGGGTGGGAAAATCATCCAATGACTTCTCCCGCCTTGGACGAGGCGAGAGGAAGTGTCAGACTCTTACTGACTAAAAACCACCCCGTTCCTTCTTCTGTTTTTCCGCAGCTCCGGATACCAACCCGCTTACTGTCAGAATTGTGAAACCAAGATGTAGCCGAATATGGAGCACTCAGACTTAGAAAGTAGCTATTCTCCCTGACCTTGAAAAGATCTCGTTTTATAGATTTGTCTATTTTAACCCTTTAAGCGACTAGTTAAATGTCAATTACCGTGTCTCCAGCGCGATACTGCAAACCGAAAAAAATATATCTACCCTAAAAAAAGAGGAGCAATCTTGTGGATGTGAGTCTAATCTGTGACATATCAAAAAACTATATAACGTGCCAAATCATTATCTATTTAATTATTAACAACACATCATGATAGTCCACTAGAGAACTATGTGCTTCCCCTACATAAGAGGATACGGAGACCAAATACTTAGGCAACAAAATAATTAAGCAAAACCATCCAAATCAACCACCAAAAACGTTTAAAATTTAATTTAAAAAAGCTCATTGTCTCTGCCTACCCCCATTGGAGACAGGCGTGAAGTTATGTATGTTAAAAAGGTAGTATTGTACATCTTTCCAACGAATAAAACACATGACAAGATACTATGACGTCATGTGACACTATCCCAACAAAACTGAAGGAATATGCTCTAATAGTCGCCAAATTGTTGTTGGCTGCTCGCCAAGATGCTGTCATCGAGAGTGAAACGATAGTGTGGGATGAACTTTATTCTAGACTAGTTCTAGGTGTCTATAGTTTACCTGGAACTGTGTGAAATAATAAACAGTATCAGTATCTTGTCTGTTATCCCTTAACGTAGAGGTATTTTATTTAGTAGGGAAAGCATGCATAATTTTGCAGCTTAAGCTTAATTATACAGTTAAATTGATATATTGTCAAAAAAAGTATGATAATTTTAATTACTTATAAGTATTCTTAAATTCCTACACTTTTTTATCTTATGACTAGCCGGTCTAGCAAACTTTGTGTCGCCTCAAACATGTGTTATTCTCACCTTTTAAACCTTTCTTGGACTTCCACAAATAATTCAAGACCAATATCAGCCAAATCGGTCCACCCGTTTTCGAGTTTTAGCGAGACTAATGAACAGAACACAAAAAGTTAACAGCGTCATTATCATCAACCAAAAGTTAAACATTAAACCGATTGAAACACATTTGGTTTCAATTAATTAACCTATGACACTGCTCTCGACCAATCCAATAAAAATAAGGATGATAATAAGCTATAACGATGCTTAAAAACGCGGGAGATTAATGATTTGTTAAATGAAAGTTAAAGTTCTTCGCCTAAGGGTCTATCAAAAGCCCCCGCCCTACCTTAACATAGAGTATATATAGCAACTGTCCGAAACTCTTTGGGAAACAAATACCCTGTCTACATTGTCTATAGTCTAAAAAGTACAGACACCGCGCCGGGATCTTTGACCCTCAAGATACACTCGGATTAGCTACGAAACAGTTTCTTATGGATGCGGTAACTGTTTTTTGGGAATTTAGTAGTATAAGGTATTGTATATAATTGGAGATTAACAGGGGTCTATTGTTTATACAACATTTGCTATGTTGATGTTTACTAATTTATAAACCAAATTATTATCTCCTCTGAGTAAAGCTACAGTTACGTGCTTTAAAGAGTGATTTACAACTAGTCTAAGCCACATTTCAAGATTAGAGAGCGATTAGAGAATAGAGACATTCCCTTTTTTAATTTTTTTTAAAGAGGGAAATTCATGAGGTAGAGGGAGTGTCAGACTCTTACTGACTAAAAACTATCCCGTTCCTACTCCTGCTTTTTAAGCCGAAGCCCCAGTAAACCCGCAGGGTATTGCGCCGCACAAAACAGGGATGCTAATACAACACTCACTAAGCAAAATATCCAAAAAAACAAACACAGTTTATCCCAAATCTAACCCTAATCCTAATTCGCGAGCACCTCCACGTATTCAGACATCCTTGCTCGCCACCCCGGCGATCTCACCCCAGCATCTTACCAGTTTTATAGGTCGCCGTCGAATGGTCCACTCGACCGCTATCGATCTGCCTTCTATCCTCTCCCGTTAATATTTCATCTCATATTTTTTTGTATTTTCTCTCATAAAATGGCGTATGGTATTGTTTCTGGTTAAGGGTTGATTGTGTTTAGTTTTGACTGTAGAGATTTTGGTTTTAGTATTGACTTTAACTTGTTTTGTCAGTCTGTTAATCACAATTTCGTTAATGTATAACTTGTTTGTTAAATGTAGATATTGTAGTGCTGTGTTTCGAGTGTAAATGGCAGAGTCAATCCCATAGATTGACTTTTCCATTCACTCGAATTATGTTAAATGGAATTAAAATCCTTTGTACTTGACGTTTCCTTGTTAAAACCAAGTCACATCACAATAGAAGACAGTCATCAGCTCTATTCTTGGCTTAATCAGCATATTTAATTATTTACTGATTAATCATTAACAAGTTTAGCAAGGAAATGACGATGATGTGTTAAAAACAAATAAAATTAGTAATTACAATGACTTTAGTTGCGGAATTCCGGTGTCTTGGTGTTTGTCAACAAGGTAGGTAGTCAGCGGTGAATGATATTTTATTTTTAGTTCGTAGTTTGTTATTTGTATATCAATCAGTTTGGATAACAAAACAGTATCTACGTGTAACCGCATACATTATCTGTCTGTTGTACTCAGAGTCATTTAATGATAACTTAAACTATTCCTTAGTAACGATTTTGTATGGACAACAATTGCTAAGGACTGGGTTAAGTAACCATTAAATGACTCTGAGTACGACGTTGCGAAAGGTACAAATAGATGTAGTTGTGAATATTGAAGAAAAAAAACATTGCCATTAACATACTTCAGACTAAGTTACTTAAATTTTGGACTGGAATTTAGTATGTTTTGCAATCTTCAGACGGATCTATTATGACAAAATATAGCTTCAAGGTTGTCCTACTTGATTGTGTATTAAATAGCCTACTAATGGTGGCTAGGACATCAACCTACAACCTCTTTTTTCCATAGATTTTAAATTTCATCCTCATTGTTTTGTAAACAAAGTCGAAAGTCTATTGACAAAACTTAACATCTTGTAGCAAGCTGCGCTATTGGCGTCTGTGCATTGACCTTTAGAAATTAGAATAACAACATTTCAGACAGATCACACTATTCACCCAAAAATACTGAAAAAAATACTTTAAAATAACGTTTTTAAAAGGAAACAACAACAAAAAAATTCGTTAACTATGGTTAAAATAAAATAAAAATTGTCTATCAAAGAAAGAAGGTTTGAATTCAGAACTGTCTACTATATGACGTGGAATCAGGGCGACAACCTCTAGACAGAAAACAAAGTACTCGTGACGTTTTATTAGTGGCCAGTTCGATAGCTTACTCATGTTGGTACTAAGTACTTTATTTTTTATCTATGTTTTGCTAAATTATCTTTTATTTGTAACGCAAATAGTATGTTGCAATATTTTCTAAGTAAATGTGTTTTTTTTTATTATTTTCTTTGTGACAAGTTCCTTTGGTATCTTTCTGTACCTATTTGAAATATACAAGTGATAAGAATTAAAAAAGCATTTAATTTCTTCAATATGTATAAAACAAAGTCGCTTTCTCTGTCCCAATGTCCCTTTGTATGCTTAAATCTTTAAAACTAGGCAACGGATTTTGATGCGTTTTTTTAATAGATAGAGTGATTCAAGAGGAAGGTTTTTATGTATAATACATACATGTTGATTTCTGTAGTTTACTCAAATAATGTGTCTATCACATGAAGGCTTTGAATTAATTCAAGATGTCATATCAAAGTTGACTTGCTTTTGAGGTAGTTTACAATTAACATGTAACTTCATGTATAGAATAATTTCTAGTAGGTGCTTAATTACAAGAATATACTTTTAAACAAAAGTTATGAATCCACCAAACATAGAAACAACACTTGCGTTGTTTCACGTTGTGTGAGTGAGGTTACCGGAGGCCCAATTACCCCCCAATATCAACTCAAATCCCCAACAATCCTCAATTTCCTAACCCCCAAAAAAAGCTGGCAACGCACTTATAACACCTCTGGTGTTTCGGGTCTATAGGCTTTGTCGATTACTTACCATCAGGTGATCCGTCTGTTTTTTACCCGTATCTCATAAAATAAAGTTTATGTCATACTACTGGATACTTTTCAGCTTCCATTTTAAACAATATCCAACCAATCGAAGTATTTTAAACATTACAATAATTATGATCAATATTTTTAATACAATTAACAATAATTAGATATATTAAAAAGTGCAGCAACCTTACTGAGTGCGTCGAACGAGCATAGCTCATATAATTAACATAGTGACTCATAAAACTTCATATATTGTACATATTTACTGATAAATAATGACCTTACAATATATTTATCGGTGGAAATATACTGTTTATGTTACACTAGTAAGAACACTCGGATTTGTTGAAGAAAAAAATGTCAAAAATCTCTATCTACTTATAAAATCAGTTGCTATTCGTTGGTTTTGCTAAAACTCGAGAACGGCTGGACCAATCTAATTTTGGTTTTGAATTATTTGTGAAAGTCCAGAGAAGGTTTGTAAAAAATGTTTGAGGTGCTACGAAGTTTTCTGAGTCAGTCTTGTATTAACGTTAGAGTCAACGTCTTGAGTAAGCGCACTGATTAATGCTCATTTCTTCTTTGAGTGAGAAGAGGCTCTCTGTCGAGAAGTAGGACAGCTAGAGATTGATAATCACAATGATGATGAGGGTATTCCCTATATTACTAAACCGACGATGAAAATTCACTGTCAGAAAACTATGCATGTACAAATTTATTATTCCTAAACAAATACATTAAATTCTAACGAACCTATTTAAAACGACGCATTACTCCTCATCACTCCTCTTGACCACAAAGCATATCAACTGGTTGAACATACTGACTAATGAACAAAACGTGTACAGAAAAATAAACTAGGCAGAATGACTGGCAACCTAAGCCAATCGAATCAAAAAAAGATACTATACGCCCACAATTCAAAAAGCGAACGCGACTCAAAAGCTGTCAAACTGCCCGCGCTGACGCATGGTTTTAGGGTTGTCAAGGGATTTATAGAATGGAGGATGTTATTGATTTATTTAGGTAGATCTCATTTTCACACAAAATCACAAAGTTCTGAACTGATCAATAGTAAGTAACAAAAATATTTGTGCGGTGGCTGTGCAACCGGCTGCCGCATAATGTTTAGCGGGTTCAATCCCCGCACGGAGCAACTCTTTGTGTGATCTACAAATTGTTGTTTCTGGTCTGGGTGGCACGTGTATGTGAACTTGTATGTTTGTAAACGCACCCACGACACAGGAGAAAATCCTGTTGTGGGACAACGATTTAAAAAAGGAAACTACATGTTTTTTTCTAAGGACTAATGTAACCTTTTCTTAACAATATGGAGGCAGGATTAACTGTAAGCTACGACTATTTCAATTCAAATTGCCCATATTTCCCACAAATCTATACTAGCCAAAGCCATTCTTACAAGAATAATTCTCTATCATTGTTTCTCGATTCGATATCCGTTCTATTCATCGATTTAAAAATATTACACAAGTCTTTCCGTAATAACTATTTGTGATCACACATTATGCATAGTGTAACAGTAGCCATTTTTCCATTGAAGGCAGCCCTAGAGAAACCTGCTCCAGAGGCGACCGTTGATCCGCCATATTGGTGTTCTTTTTTTGAAATCTCAAACTGATCGCTAAAGGAATACTTATGACAGGAATAATAAAACGCATTAAATTAATGTTCAGATTCGAAAAAAAGAAATTGTGGATTTTTTTTTATTTGTCTATCAACTACCAGCGAATATGTTAAGAGTTTGTATACTCATTGCGGAATTCTAGTGAATTTCTTAGCGAGATTTTTAGCTTCACTGTTTTGCAAATAAGTCAAAAAATCTTTTGATTAAAGCTTATAAGAGATTAGAAAGATGAAAGACGAAACAACTCATTGAGTCTGTACTAAAGAATTTAATGACGTTAATCACCAGTTTGGGTAAAAAAGTTATAAGTTTCATTTACCAATAATTTCAATATCTCTAGAACAACTTCTTTGATAATAATTTTATAACCAATTCAAACTACAACATTTTTCAACGTATTAATATGCATATGTTTCTGCTATGTTACAACTAAGGTATATATCGCCAGCCCTAGACCTGAGGCGGCCGTTCACCGGATCTTATTTTGTTTTTTGTCCCGCATACAAACTGAACACAAGCTGAGAGACCGGTGAACACACCTGTAACTTGCTGGTATTATATAATAACACTAGCGGACCCGACAGACGTTGTCTTGTCTACACGTCTTTAATTTGAAAATTTGTCGGATCCAATGTAAAACATTCCAAAATCAACAACTACTAATAAATTAAAAATTAATTAAAAAAACATTGTCCAGCGGACAAAATTGTGAATCTAAACCATTCTCAGATCCTCTTGAACACACACAAAAAGTTTCATCAAAATCCGTCTAGTCGTTTAAGAGGAGTTCAGTGACATACACACGTACAGAAGAATTATATATATAAAGATGTACTACTACTAACATAGCTATGATCCCGGAGCTACTGACAGCCTAGCGGGTTTACTGGGGCTCCGGCTCGAAAAGCAGAAGAAGGAACGGGGTGGATTTTAGTCAGTAAGAGTGTGACACTCTCTCTCGCCTTGACCAAGGCGGAAGAAGTTGGATGATTTTCCCCTCTTGAAAAAATATTATTACTAACACATATCTTGAATTCAAGAAATTCAATTATCACACAGTGAAAGTTTGTTTTTCCGTCAATCACGATGTAACTACTAAACGAATTTTGATGAAATTTGGTATACAGACAGGGTATGAGCTGTCTTGGATGATAGGATACCTTTGCCACTGCCTGATATTTAATTGTAAATTATCTCTTACCTCCACAGCGTCCACAAAATTAAGGAAAATAAAAACGTAAATACACACTTTATAGTAGGAATTAAACATTTTATTGCCAGATCAAAATATTCGACATTTTATTGCCAAAAGTTCAATGTTACCAGTGAAATTAAATATCAAGGTTTCACGGTTCAGTTTTAAAATCAAGGACTTTTCCAAATGAAGTGTTTATGGTGTTTTTTTTTAATTATTATAATTGAAATATGAGTAAGAATGCAATCACACGCTTCCTTGGACATAACTGTCCAATCTCTCAATTATACTGGATTTTCGACTGTAAAACAAAAACAATTAAGTCCAAAATCGAATAAAGAAATGTGACAGACAGGAGTAGGTTGAAGGCTCACTCCTTATTACATGGGACTTGTAACACAAATGGTGAAAAGTGGGTGTACAGTGTACAGTGGCATTACGTGCCGTAATGTGCACCTCTGCCTACCCCTTCAGGGATAAAAGGACGTGACGATAAAAACGAAACTTTAATTAAAATACAGAAGAAACACCAAAAGCGACAAGTTCAAGTTACTCTTTCTAGAATCTAATCTGCAATAGCTTTAAATAAACGCTTGAAATGTTACACAATTCTATATTTTTTAGTAAATAAACTTGCTATATACACAGAATGTAATTAAACAGCTTCCTACAAAGTAAATATGAAATTGTCACATATTAACTTCTGTTTCCTAGAATCCGTAATAACATGGGTTGCTTACAACTCGTACTGCGATATATCTTAGATCTAAAAAGGCAAATGGGTTCTGCTTATACGTTTTTTTCTGTATCTAAGTTAATATTAGAGCTTCTTTGTTTACATAGAAATAGGGATTAAAATTAATAAATAGTTTACCACAAAATAAATGGGAAATCAGACAAGACTTTAGTCTAAAATTGTGTTTAAGTTTTCTGCATAAAATTTTATAGACATCTTCCAAAATTTTAGTTAATTTTAGTTACGGATATAATAAAAAAGTAACGCCTTTTATCCCCAAAGGGGTAGGCAGAGGTGTACATTAAGGCACGTAATGCAATGTTCATCCACTTTTCACCATTTGTATTATAAGTCCCATGTAATAGGGGGTGAGTCTATTGCTATACTAGGCACAATTCTCTCCATACTATTGCTGAGAAATTTTGGTAAAACCGAAAACAATCCTTTAGTACTATGCTCGACCCGGGAATCATACAATGTTATAATGAAAATAAACAGAATTAACAAAATAATCGTGAAGAAAGAAAGAAAGAAAGACGTATCATAGTTTGAAGCCCTTTGAAGCAAACGAAACTGACATCAAACAAAAATACATTGTAAACTCAACTACAAACAGTATAAATTACCTTACAATAATAAATTGAACCATAACTGATGGACGCTGCAGCCAGGACAGAACTGGTTTACCCTTGAACATTGGTCAGGCATCCAGTAGCTTTGGGCTGAACGATTATCTTTAAAACTAAAACACTAAAACCTGACATTCCTACCGCGCAATATTGTGTAGTAGCAACCCTATTGTATAGTTTATACCAGGGTTTCTCAAACTATCCGGAGCTGAAATCAACGTAAAAGGTTACCGAGGCTCCGGCTCGAAAAGCAGGAGTAGGAACGGGGTGGTTTTTAGTCAGTAAAAGTCTGACACTGCTTCTCGCCTCACCCAAGGCTGGAGAAGTCATTGGATGATTTTCGCCATTCAAAAAGAAGGGTTTTCTTAAACTATGCGTCGGGATCCATTGGTATTGCAAGCGATTTTTTTGTGAATTATACCAATCGTTCTGTATTTAAATTTTTCATATTGGTAACGGTTTGAGTTAAAAGGTACTTTGGTCCTGAGTTTAGGAATTTAATTTAGATAGGTTGTAGATCAGACAACTTTGGGAACCACTGATCTATATAATTTGTATAGCCTACTAGCTTTAGCCAGGTTTGTTGGGATAAAAAGCCTATGTGTTATGCCTGATTATAGTCTATATCTAAGCCAAATTTCATTGAGATGCGTTTAGTGGTTTTTGTAAGATATTGAATGATAGCTTAAACTTTGCATTAGTAACTATTTTATATCGAAAACAATTGCTACGAAATGGGTTAAGTAACCATTAAATTATTGTAAGTTTATAGCCTCACTGCTAAATTTTGCTTTCGCGCGCGAAATTTTGTTGTTTTGTTATTGTGATAAAAATAAAACTAATGAGTATTATATTTTAACAACTCTTTGTGTGATCCACAGATTGTTGTTTCGGGTCTGGGTGTCATGTGTATGTGGAATTGTATGTTTGTAATCGCACCCACGACACAGGAGAAAATCCTAATGTAGTGCAAGGTTTTTTTTAAAAAAGAAAAGAGTATACAAAAATAGTTTCTTTGGGAAAGTTGTTTGTAATCATGAGTACAATCACTTGTTTAAATATCGTTCACTAATTACCAGTTACCCTATATTTAGCCTTTGAGTTAAACCAGACACATACCTAACACAATCCAACTATAAAAAAAAAAAACTTTAAAAACGTAATTGCCATTTTCGTTCGTTACACATAACTGCTATGACGTCACACTGTGTCAAGTCCATAGAGAATCAAAATCTATGCATTGTCTATTGACAGACGGTCACTATTCTCGTATGTGTGTCAATGTAACTTTCAAACAGATATATATTTACGCTGTGATGTAGTTTATGTTTAATAGAGTTTTCTGTTTTAAATATATTGGCTAAATATCACGTCTATTTTAGTCTTAATTTTTTTATGGAATAGGTGGCAAACGATCAAACGAGTCACCTAATGGTAAGCGATCAGCGCCGCCCATGAACACCCGCAACACCAGAGGAGTCACAGGTGCGTTGCCGGCCTTTTAAAAAGGAGTGATAGGTGAATAATTAAAAGTTAATAATTAATTGAGTTAATTATTTTCATAAAGTTAACGTTCATCAGTACTGTCTTGTTATTAGAAAACATTTTACTTTTGTAGGGTACAAAATTAAGAATCTATGCGACTATTGTCTTTAGTGTCAGATCGGATCTAGATCCGAGCTATTCGACAGAAGTTTTCCTGTATCAACTAAATAAATCATTCAATTAATCGGAATATGTCTTGTACTAGTTTCTTTTCCTAATCTATAACACAACATATTACCCAAAGTAATATCAAAACCACTAAACAATACCCAAATTACCCACACATTTACAAGCAAACAAACAAAAACAACTTAAAACAAACAATATGAAAACCCAAAGAAAGGGTAAGTAACCTTTCTCGGTATTTTCGTCCATAACGTGGCTTATTGGCCAAGGGACACTCGGTTGGGGTAGGTCATGGCGACCGGTTTCCCTCGCCGCTGCCGAAACAGGATATCAAATTTCAGTGAAAGCCTTTTACACGTTAAAACACGGACGGCCATTCATTTCTGACATTTAGTCCTGATATGGTGTAGTGGACCGTTTGGTCAATAATGTCATTATGCAACGAGGTTTAAAAATAACTGGTGTCTATTTATAGGGTGCAATTGAGAATTATTGTCTTTTTATCTATAGCGACTTATGTTCTGTGAATGCATAGAGGATAATATAAGTAGAAATACAGATTCTTTTTGTTAGTTTGTTAATAAATCATTTGAAGACAGTTTATTGCTACTCTGTAAATTTCCAGCTACTTATATTGTTAATAAGATACTCCAAAAACCGAACCACTTAGCAATCGAGTCAATCTCCAAAACGGGTGGGTGTATCTCATTGAAAATAATGATATTCAAATATGTAGTATTTTTTTTTGTTATTTTCAATGAGATACATGATTACCATTAAATATCTAAATCTGAAAAGCGCCAGAGTGATCACACGAATACGACCGTTTTGGAGATTGACCCAATCACACTTACAATCATTTGACCAAAAAGCCATTGTTCCCAAAAAAATAAAAAAAAACATATCAAATAAAAAAACGACATCCGTATTCTAAAAAAAAAAATTCAAATTCAAACGCCATAGACATAATAAAAAGGCAAAGGCAACAAACGAGTCTGCCTTAGAACCGCAAGAACTTTTTGTATAAATTCTTGTTTCTCATTTTAAACTCGTAGACGGATGAGGTACATCACTTTTTACTCAGAATTTATTTTGTGCGATAGATATTACTGATCGCAGCGGCCATTTTGTTTCGCTACTTGAAATTGCGCGCTCGTGAATATTTTTTTTTTTATTATTTTTAATGTTTTTAATGCGTTGAAAGTTAAGTTGTCCGCGATTGTCGTTGGTAATGAAACTATAATTGGATTTTAGAGAAGTTGGGCCATTAGGTTTATGTTTCGAGTGTTAAAATTAAAGTTTTACAAGGTCTTTGGGATTAAGAAAACGTTCTTTTCTATTTTGGTTTTTGAAAATGATCAAGTTGTATGTTTTTATTTTATTTTGGTAAAACTTCCTTTCCCTCCTACGTTAAATAAGACACTATCAATTCTCTGTTGTATATTTTTATTACTATTTATTTTGGTAAAAGTTCCCATCCCTCCTATGTTAAATAAAGCACTATTCTTTGTAAAAAAAAATCGGTAACGTAAAAATATTAATAGGTATCTATTTACTAAGTATCAGCTCAATTTAGTAATTTAAGTACACAATCTTCTTACCAACCGAAATGCAACATACCTGGCAAGCGTGGATACTGTTACACCCTTCCTATATTGTAGAGATTGTCCATAGACCAACAGCAGATTGTCAACTAGCTATGAATAATGAACCAAAACCCAAATAAAGCTGAATAATCGCCTTCCTTATTTAAATTCACCACTCAATGTTGCCACACGGAAATAAACAAACAAAATCTGACTAACTAAAATAAAATTAATCACGAAAACATTTTGTTTATTTAAAATTATAAATTATTCTGGCTGATACATACATAGCTGCAGTGAGGAACGGTTTTACTGATGTTTACAAACAAACATACGTACATACATAATTGTATATTGTTTACTATTTTATATAGTGAGGAAGTAAGTCACTATGGAGATGAAAATGACTGTTACTATAACAGATGTAATATATGATAATTATCATGACGTTAAATCCCCAAAAGATTGAAGAGAGATGCCTTTGTTGAGAGTAGAAAATCATCCAATGACTTCTCCTGTCTTAAGCGAGGAGAGACTTGACTTTCTAAATCATTTAGATAATCGAAATCGGAACATAAAATAGTAGTTTTTTTTTGCAATTGATGCATTGGACGAATTATTGTTTTTCTGAATGAAAGCAATTTTGGAATACAGAAAAATCGACAACTTCATATTTCGGAAATTCTAAGCTCTTTGTCAGTGGAATTAGTATCATTTTTGAAGATTACAATTTATCTAAAATGTTATATACTTCATTGTAAACATGGAGTCAGACATTTTGTTCCTTATAAATTATACCAAGTCTATACTATTATTTATCAGATGAGGCCCAGTAGGGCTGATACATCATCCGGAGCTGCGGACTACCTAGCGGGTTTACCGGGGCTCCGGCTCGAAAACCAGGAGTAGGAACGGGGTGGTTTTTAGTCAGTAAGAGTCTGGCACTCCCTCTCGCCTCGCCCAAGGCGGGAGAAGTAATTAGATGATTTTCCCCCATAAAAAAAAAGAATATAAAATGTTATAGACTTGGAGCCAGATATACTAACTCATACCAAGTCCATACCTACTATTATTTACGTATATTTAAACAGTATTTCTCAACTTCGTTCCGTACACGGTGAAGACTTAAAAGCGAAACCTTAGTACGTACTAAGTTGATGTAATTAAACAGCACAGACCCATCTGTTCGCAAGACGCACGGAAAACAATACGACCCGACCTCCAGACAAGTAATCGAATAAACGAACAAAAAAATCGCACGACAAAAAAAACGCACGACGCTTTCGCCGCCCGTCTGAGTGACCTCATTTTTGGGCGTTTTTTGTTTTTTTTTTACTCCTTCTCCTGCAGTTATTATTTGTCTGAAGATGTGTCTTTGGTTATTTCTGGCCAGTGAGTGTGTTCCGTTTTTGAATGTTCGAATTTTAAGTTTGGAAGCTTATGTTCTGTTGTCGGTTGGATGATTTGAAAGTTGTTTATTGTATCTGTTGTAGAAATATGAGACGTGTAACTTTCTTTTTAATGTCCAATGATGAGTGTCTTTCTATCTTACAACTTTATTAATAAAATATCTTTATTAGACTAACCGAAATCGAGAAAGCACCAACTTAATTCTCAAATGACCACGCTACAAACAATTCAACAATAACCGAATAAATTCAATAAAAGAACAACAAATTCAAAAAGCATCATAGACAAAAACATTCCATTTTCAAGTTATAATGCCGTCGTTCGAAATTCAAACAGTGAAATCCGTTAGCGGCCAGTATTTCGACTGGTTTTGTAGTAGGGTAGCTAGCACCTGTCTCGGCCTAGAGTCCGCAACCTAGATTCAACGCACGAACGTACAGACTGCAAATACATTTTATAATTATTATTACAATTTAACCCCTTCATTTTTGTGTTTTTATTAAAAGTAGCTTTGTTATAAGAGAATAGAGTTTGATTTGTTTTGATGGAATTGTTTTTTTGGGGCAGGTTGAATCTCTAAATTGGTATCTAGTAAGATTTAATGTTAAGTTTTGTTTGGTTTCTGATTTGTTCAACTATAATGTGTATATACAACTAACACTGACATGTGTGAAATCATTGATTTAATTAAACAGAGAACCCATGGACGAAATTCTTGATTCAAAATATTCAAAGCAAGGAGGTTTATTTAAAAAGAAATACAATGATATAATTCCTATTATTCCTTAAAAAAGGAATTGTAGGAAAATTGTATTTATCAATTCAAATACAGGCATTAATAACCAAAAATACATGATTTTTTAGTTAAAAGTTACTTTCTAGAAACCACCCAACCTTTATAATCTCAATTTCCAATACGCATTGTCCTTTAAAATATAATAAATAGACAGAAGTTAAATAAAAAGACAATAAAAATGCACTTTTATAGCGACAATAAATACATTTAAATGCACCTGTTTAGGTAGCTATTTGCATTTAATGGCTTGATGACGTAAATCATTTTGTTTTCCTTTTTTTATTTAACTACGTCACACTATGTCTATTTTATACAGTGAAGTTTTTTGGTATAAACAAAAATATGGAAAGAGGAATTAATGAATGAATTGAGAGGCACTGTTGTTTTTATTCGAATTGAGACAGGGTTTGTGTTGATAAAAAATATCAAATTTAGTGGAAAAATCAGTGAACAGCTCTTGATCAAAGCTGGGAGGACCTATCATAATAAATACATAAATATCTATCGGCTTGTATCTATAGCACTGTTGAGAAAAGACCTCTTCTTACACAGAGAAGCAAATGCATTAATCTCCATGTCTACTCGAGGTTAGACAGATAAAATAACTAGTACTAAGTAAATTAAAACGAATATATATCTGAATAAATTCATAATAAATATGTACGAGTACATATCATAAAGTTATGAAGCCAATTAAGGACTTAACAAACCAATAAACAAGACGTCAACATGTCAATTAATATTGTATTAAAAATAACTTATTTATAAACTGAAATATAAATAACAGTCAAATCTTGATAAATAACACCTAATATATTAGTCTACATATTAAAATGGCCTCGAAATAACAGTTATAAAATACTAGCACAGTTATTTCGTTTCGATATCTAGTTTGCGCAGGCGGCGTAGATATCATAGTGTTAGGCGGGAATAAATCCAATATGGCGACTCGGCTGTGACATTGAACGCTTAACCAACCTAGTTATAAGCATCGACATTTTAATAGTTCGAACTATGCACTTAATAGACTATGTATACTGATCCTTGTTGCAATTTAATTTGGTTTTTAATAGTGCCACTTAAAATTGTATTGACGTGAATTATGTCAAACGATAACGTTCGGATTTTGCATTGTTATCGTTAGAAAACCGTGACAGATCGATTTGAAACTAAAATAAAGAATTTTCGTAACTAAATATTGTGTATAATGTGTGAATTTAGTTTATTATTCCAGAAATGTCTGTCTTAAATATCCCTAAACTATCAAAAAGCTATAAATAAAAGCTAAAAGTCTATTACAAAAGCTGTTTCGCATTAAACAAGAAGCCTAGTTCACATAAATTACTCAGCGCAGCGCCATCTATCGTCAAATTAAGTAAACGTCAACAGTAGATTGTGCAAGCGACTTTCGCCTTGGCCGCTGCGCCGGCGCACCTAAATACCCGCCGAGCCAAGTGCAGTAGTAAACTTGCATAATTCTGTCAAGTTGAAGCTTTATTGAGATTTATTATATGATAGACTGATTAATAATGATTTATGAATATGTTATTAATTATTAAATATTAATAGTGTGTATACTTAAAGATGTTTAAAATCCCTGTCTGAGAAAACTACAATTATAAAAAAAAACACAAAGAGACCAAACAAAAACAGTTACAAAATCCCTGAATCAATGTTACAATACAAATTACCTACGTAACACTCTCACACAAGGCGTAGAAAACGAAATTATTTAAACGAAACTGCGCATAAAATAGAACTGGCATGCGCAAACGCATTTAAGTAGACATAAACCTAGGAGAAACATAGTTAAAACTGAGACATCAGCCATGCGTAGCCTTCAAACTAGTCGTGGAGCTAAGATGGCGGTCGTAATGCAATAGCTGGCTGTTTGTAGGTTATGTAGTAACATTGACAGTCGCCTGCGCTTGCCTTGCACTGTCGGCGCGCGCGCAAGGACCCCGCTGCAATTTGAAGGGCGCGAACTTGAATAATTCAACTTAACGTTTGATTTTTCTTCTGTTTATTTTAAAAATGTATATGATTTGTTTAAAATAGGTTAGATTTTTTGAAAATCTTGTTTGTACTGTCAAATTTGAGAGTATAAGTTGATAAGTCATAAAGTAATTCATGTAATTGATATTTAAATGTCGTTTCAAGGATGTTTTAATGTAATGTCGGGTTTATTTAGGTCAAATGAATAAGTCAAAGTGAATATATGTGTATTATAAGTATAATAACATTTCCTGAATAAAGTCGACCTTATTTTTTTTTATTTATAAATATCATTGTTTTGTTCGACTTCTTGATAATACTGTCTGCTACGTTTATTGTTTATTTTTTTGTTGTTATTTGCAGTTGTACCTAGTTGTTTTTTAAAGATTAAGGTAATTGATGTTTAAATAGACATTTTGTTATTCATCAATTTGTCTGTGATTGTCAAGGGTGTGTCTATTTTAAATTACGTTGCTATATTGTTATAATTTCCAATTTATAAGAAATGTATTAATAAAGACAATATTATCAGTCTATTTCTCATTTATACGAAATTAACAGCGTATTCTCACATAGTTTTCAATACCAAATAGAAATGAGCAATAATGCTAATAAAAGTATCGTTAATTTATTATATTAATTAAAATTTTATGGAAAAAATCGTTGCGACGCGCATGTCATAAGTTCCGACGGCTTTATTTTAGCCTACGATCACCGTACAGCCTCGTAACATTGATAAAAACTGACTTATTGAACTAATAAAACATTTTTTGACTATTAATTACTTTATATTATTATTCAATATAAGTAAAAAAACTAAAATATTTCGATTATATGAGTTTTATTACAAACTTTTCCCTAAAACCCCGAAAATTCGTTGCCGAAAAAGTTCGCATTCCAAATTCCGAAACTTGTCAACGCTTGTCTATGTCCCAAAGCGTTCTAAAATAGAAATCAAAAAGAAATTTCGAAAATAGAATCGTTTTCTCTATGCCGTCATTGGCCTTCGATCAAAATATAGGTTGCAATTTATTAACGCACACACGTGAACCTCACGCACACCGGCACATCGTTGCAATGTAAAACGGTGTAGTCATAGAAAAAGAGTGGGATAGATAAACGATAACGAGAATAGGAGGGGAGAGTGGAGGGGGCTCGTAAGAAAACACAAAAAAATGTGCGTGAACCCTACGCACACACTAACCGTTACGCGTGCGTTTACATATGCATCGCACGCACACTACGACCACTTTAAGTCAAGGAGAACGCAAGATTAAGGGCACACATTATTGACTTTGAAAAATTACAAAAAAAAAAACTCCAGCTCTTTGTTTCACGCGGCAAAATAAGTTGTACTCACATGCGTCAGAGGCGGCCGGTTCCTCTTCCGTCCAGTTTGACACTTCGGTAGTAATTTTTGTAAAAAAAACGAAAAAAAGTCGCAATAACAATACCGGCGTCACCTCGTCATGTAATCACGAATCCATTCAGCCGTATTTCACAGCGATCACACTGTCACTGCATAATATATTGTAACACATCACGGTAGTCACTTTTCACAAAAATATTCCTTCTATTACTTATTTTATACTAAATAAAAAATATAGTTCGGGCCCTAAGTTTCCATGTGATATGTGTCTTGCATCTCAGTGAAGAGCCGCACTTATTAAATACGAAGAGAAATTCAGAAAAACTCACTAAATCCCAAAATATTTTTTTTTTTACTTTTCGATTTGTTTTCGTATTTCGAAGCCACTACGCGATGATATGAATATTTTTTTTTATAAAATATAGTCTGTGGTCAGATTTTTTTTTAGTAATTTTTGTTTATTTTTCGGAGGTTTTTAGCGGTAATGTCGCGTGTTGTGGTCCAGTTGTCTGCCGGGAACGGAAATGCGACGCTCCACCGATTGTGCATAGGCGGGACTGCACCGAGCGCGCCCACCGTACTAGACGGCGTGCGTACTTAGCCATTACCTTGTATTTACTGCGACCGAGCTCCGGCGCTCCGGCGCTCTTGATACTTGAAGCCGACCATCCGAAAAATGTAAAAAATTACGAAAAATTCGGATAAATTTCGGTTGAACACGCTTTTATTCGGTTGCTGAACACCGGCACTGTTTGTTTGTAATATTTGTCCCCACAATTTACGAGTAATATTTTATTAAATCCATATTAGAGCACTTTCGCGACGATTAAGTTAAACAAAAAATTAAGAAATGAATTTTAAATGCACTAATATTTGAACAAAAGTGTACATTTACGGGTTTATTCACTGGTATTTTAATCACTTGTGGAGCGACAAAAGTTTGCAGCTCTGGCCTTTCCTTGTTGGGAAACTGATCCGAAGTATCAAGAGCGCGCGGTCGGACTGTACCACCACTACATAGGTCGATTGCAGTGTCGTCTGCACACGCGCGCCTGTGTGAGTGTCCCGCGCTTGTATGAACCTTGTGCATTTCAGTTCTACTTACTTATCTAACACTTTGTATTAATCCAAATGACATCCAACTTGCACAACAATGTATCTGAAACCTTCTAAAATATTCTAAAACTTATTTTAGATTTTTTTTTTCAAAAAACTAGTCTATCCTTGTCTAGTGTGTGTACACGAAAACTTGTGTTTGTGTGCAGTTTTTTATCGTTTTTTTCTTCGAAGTGTGAGTGTATTCGATTGTATAGGGCTGCGTGTGTGTGTCGAGTGCACAGGGAATGCATTAGTGTGTGTAGTTCTTATAAGAAAATGGTTCAGTGAAAAATTTTGTTGGAATTCGTATAGATGGCGCTGTTCCTATGATGAACGTAGCATCAAAAAATTAGTTACACCAGTCTGCGGGCAATTTTGCCTTTTCAGTGTAGTACAATAGGGTTTAGATTTGCGTAGTAGGAGTTTAATGCTTTGTAAAATTCGTTTTTGACTCGAGCGTGGGTAATCGTAGTTAGCGATTAGAACAATTTTGATATGATGAAACACTTGAAAATATTCTAGTTACGTTGCTTATCATTTTGATACAAGATTACTCAGTCAGGGCAAGTTTAATTAGCAGTTTAACATATATTTTAACTACCATTGTCTTGAAACTAAGCGGGTAGACTGGAACTAATCTGCGGGGGTGTTTCCGCAAAAAAGTGCCATTAAATATGCAAAAACTGTAATCCGAGAGACTACGAAATTTTACAAGAGTCTCAGGGACTTTCGTAGCGTTTTTAAAGAATAGTGTATCGTTTTTTAATAGGTAATGCTTAAGAATTATGCTTGCTACGAAATCTTTATTGGATCGCTACGAAATTCGTGTTGGATCGCTACGAAATTTTGCTACGAGAATGGAATATTGTTTATGGGTTATGTAGAATGGGTGCTACAAAAGTACCATTCTGGAAAACAATATCTCTAAGATTAAAATGATATATTAATATGTGTTCTTCAATATAAATAGGATTTTTCATATAATTAGTGGTTCTGTCGAATAAAATAATAATTGTTTAGATTTGCTTCATTGGGTTTGGGGTAAATACATGATTCGGGAAACGTTACAATTTGATTTCTTTTTGTTGTTTATCAAGTATATTTGGTTGAATTTAAAATTCTGCTGTCACGTTTATTGAGTGGTCGCAATACTAGGAATTTGGATACGACACTTAAGTTTCGATATCAGAGTTAAGTGTATATAATTGTTGATATTTTGATTCTACATATTTAATCACGTCACTGGTTTTACTACTATATTTGGTAGTTTTTGTGCATTACGAAGATTTTTGCAGACAAAACGATCTAATAGTATATTTTCATGTTCAAGTTATATTCAATTATTATTTAACTCTATTTATATATCAATGGTGATCTCATAATTATGGTCATATACCTCATTGTGTATTTGTTTACATGTTCTTAATACCATAATAGCTCTTTGATCCCTTGTTGTATAAAGAGAAAAATCTACATCTTTCCTATAGTCAATGTTTAGTTATTATTTTTACAATAGAATTTTTCAGCTTTTGTTTTTACAGGAGTCTATGGTATAATTGAAGAGTAAATTACTAGTAAGATGGGGTAAGTAGTATTGTTTTGCATAGTTTTAAATGGTACGTCACATTAAGTTTTGTTTATGGAAACTTGAATTCTATTTATATTGATGGCATAAGGTTTTGTTTCCTCTGATAATGTCTTTTGATTTATTTCGTTGTGGGATTTAAGGGTATAATTCATGTCACTGGGTAGCAAAGTTCAATGTTTTGGTTGTTTTATGGTTGTATCAACTATAGATCCTGGTGCACAAGAGTTGAAGTAATTTTGGGAGGTTCTAGCAGGCTTCTGCCATAAAAAGAATGGTGGTAAGTGAAGTTGGTGAGCGAAAATTTGTAAATTCTGACTCCTGATAAGGAGGAAAAGAAACTTTATTTTTCTTATCAGTAAAGTAAATTAATTTATTTTGAGTTTTGAGAGTATATCTTTTTATGAGTTTAAAGTAAATTATGATGTGATTTCTGGTTCTTTTTGTGTGGGATTTAAGTCCTTAATTATAAGTCTGAAATCGCTAACCTGCATTGAGCAAACATGGCGATTAATATTCAAACCTCCATGTGAGAAGAGGCCTTTGGTCAGTGGCCACTTATAGGCTGTTGATGATTATGATGATGATGTATGTACGTATACAGGGTGTCCCTGAAATCGACGTCCAACGGGCACTAGATGATCAGCAAGATTCCAACTGTTATCAGAAAAATATAAAAAAAATTCTAAGTCCTACAGTTTTTAAATTACAGTGACTTATGTGTTATCCACGAAAAAGTACACCCTGTGTCAGTCTTTTGACTTTCGTTGCTACAAATATTTATTTTTTCGTCTGCAGTCTTCCTTACATTATCCTGAATAGTGCTCCAGTAATATGGAATCATAAATTCTTAGCCAACTGCTTTAGATTGGAAAACATTGTTAGTTTTAGAGGAACCAAATACTCTGAATAAAATTTTCACCTTACTTTAAGTGACTGTACTGAATAAATTATGTATGGCGCTAGTAGTGGCAAACTTCACTAAAGTTGGCGCATTTAATAAGGATTATAAAATGGTATAGCACTTTGCAAATTATTTCTTAAATTCGGCACAAAAAAAGATTTTTTAACGAAACTCCGTTCTGACGAATTTATTTGAACTTACTAATAGTTCTTCTAGTATACTCAAATCATACGTTACAACCTCGTATGTACTAGACAACACTTTGCAAGCGATTTGTTATCATCATGTTGAAAATCAGCGAGGATCTCTTGTCAAACAATATTGTCTATTAACTACTCATGATTTCGCTTGCAGCTTTCGTCGGCAATATTACTAGACTTACTAGAGGAACCGATGTTGTGTATCATGTTTCACTAAATAATATTGAATAATTGCAATATGATGTTCATAGTGCATCAAACACATTATCAAATGTGTAGTAAAATCAAAAGGAACGGACACGGCAGCGTCATGTATACAGCATATCGACGCGGTAGTGGTATGGGTATGGTGTACATGAGCCCTTACACACAATTAATTGTCATATCCCCATCAAAAAAAAAAAGAAATGGGTGAATCCTCCGATTAAGTTACGTGTTCATGCCTTGTGATCAAATGCGGGATGAAGCATCAAATATTCTTTAGTTTGTCGAGAAAGAGTTATTTGCACCGTTACAAGGAATTGCAGGTAAAGCAAAAAATAATTAAAAAAAAAAAATCAACACGGCGCAAAAAAGCCAGTGCTCAGCTAAAATGCCGAAGCCCGAGTACGATGGCTTGAGATGCACAACACTAGTTCGTCTAGCGATAATATTGCGGACGAATGCTGCAAGCGAAATCACGGGTAAACAGACAATATTGTTTGACAAGAGATCCTCGCTGATTTTCAACATGATGATAATAAATAGCGTGCAAAGTACTGTCTAGTGCATATGAGGTTGTAGCGTATGATTTGAGTACACTAGAAGAATTTTTAGTAAGTTCAAAATAAATTCATCGAAACGGAGTTTCGTTGAAAAATCTTTTTTTGTGTCGAATTTAAAAAATAATTTGCAAAGTGCTATACCATTTTATAATCCTTATTAAATGCGCCAACTTTGGTGAAATTTGCCACTACTAGCGCCATACATAATTTATTCAGTACAGTCACTTAAAGTAAGGTGAAAATTTTATTCAGAGTATTTGGTTTCTCTAAAACTAACAATGTTTTCCAATCTAAAGCAGTTGGCTAAGAATTTATGATTCCATATTACTGGAGCACTATTCAGGATAATGTACGGAAGACTGCAGACGAAAAAATAAAGATTTGTATCAACAAGAATCAAAAGACTGGCACAGGGTGTACTTTTTCGTGGATAACACATAAGTCACTGTAATTTAAAAACTGTAGGACTTAGATTTTTTTTTATATTTTTCTGATAACATTTGGAACCTTGCCGATCATCTGGTGCCTGTTGGACGTCGACTTCAGGGACACCCTGTATATGTATATATATTATGTATTAATTGACGTATAATGTAAGGAGATCTCTCTATTGAATCTAATTACATAATTACAGCTCTCCAGAATATAATTATAGGTCTCATATCAAGGCCTTGTCAATCGATACCTTTGGTTTGATACCCAGAAATTAGTTTAGAATATAGATCATGATATCTGTTTCAATGTAATGTTTGATATTGTTAATGTTAATTTCTATTATCTATATATCTATAGTATTTAAGCTCTGAAGGAGTGGGCAGAGGTCTAAGGCACATTTGTGTTATAAAAACCAACGTGAAACAACGCTTGCGTTGTATGAGTGAGGTTACTGAAGGCCCAATTACTCCACTTCCTAATCTTCCCAATCCCCGATTCCCCAACAACCCTTAAATTCCTAACTCCCAAAAAGCCGGTAACGCACTTGTAAAGCCTCTGGTGTTTCAAGTGTCCATGGGCGGCGGCGATTGCTTACCATCAGGTAATACGTCTGCTCGATTACCGATGTCTCATAAAAAAAAGTCTAACTTTCCCCAAAAATGGCTACCGGTTATCCGTATACTCGTTTACCAGGTTATACCTTAAAGTTTCAAAATCTAAACTAAGCCAGATCATAGCTTCACGCTATCCAATCTAAAGTATAAGCAGCGATCAAACAAACAAACGATCAATAAAAACGTCTACAGTGAGGCGCTGATCAGTCTAATTGAAACAATAATGTTTCTGAGATAGCATCGCACACACACACCGACTAATCAAGGTCACTTGTGATTGAGTTACGAATGCCATATGCTAAAACTTCTAGTTTTGTAGGAGTATGGGCTAGAATTGGGTCAATTATCATACATTCTGATATAATCCTTTATAGTTTAGGGGATAGAGAGGAAGGGTGTTTGATTTTACACCAGAAATGTGCTCTGTATCTAAGCTATGAAGATGTAATAGCTAAGCTGTGAAACTATAAACCGAGGAAGATGCACAGCTCAATTATGCGAAGTCTCTATAGTAGGGAAGCCATTCATAGCATGCATCTTTCCATATAAAAAAAAAAACATGGCTTAGCAGACTCAATCAGACTTATTGCAATTGTTTCTTTAAAATTAGACCAAATAATAATGTTTTTACTCAATGCAAGAATCGAAGCTTCATCACTTCTTCATCGACATATTGAGTGTCTAAATGTAACCAAATATAAGTTACTATTTTTTGAAGGGGGAAATTCATCCAATGGAGATTGTCAGACTCTTACTAACTAAAATGACACCGTTCCTACTCCTGCTTGTCGAGCCGGAGCCCCGGTAAACCCGCTAGGTAATCATCAGCCCTACTGGGCCCCATCTGTAGTAGTCTGATGGCTAAATATAGGTTACTTGGAGTAATTTAACCTTGATCAGTTACTGTTACCTCAATGTATGTGGCTCTAAGTTAAACAGAGCCATTGTCTTACATTATGTTCAAGTTTAAGTTATTTTCATTGTTAACTTATTACTCATTATTAGGATGGGAGTTAGTTGGTGCACGTGGATCGGACATTTTGGGTTTAAATTTAGTTTTAGTGATAATAAAAAAGGTAATTTAAAAAACTAAAAAACCCGACTGCGTTTCTTTATAACATGAAAATGAAAAAACCCTAAAACAAGAAAGTCATCGTAAAATTGAAGCAGTCGGGACCCATTCTAAATATGAAGACTTAGTGAGGCTAGCTGGGTAAAAAATACCAATTTCTGGTTCAATAATACTTTGCTCGACCAAAAATTGATTCAGAGACCTCTCTTGCTTGACTATAAACGTTTCACCGATCCGACCAGTTTAGTGACGGACAATATTTTTATGTTGTTTTTTGAGGGGGAAAATCATCGATTGACTTCTCCCGCCTTGGATGAGGAGAACGTCCGACACTTATTGACCCGTTACTATTCCTATTTTTCGAGCCAGAGCCCCGGTAAACTGAATGCCGCAGCTCTGAATCAGGCATCAGCCCTACCGGGCCCAGATTTGATCCTTACATTTTGGTAACACCATCAATAGATTGCATAATTTTCAAAGAACAAGTGATTCCACAAACATAAATCTATCCATAAAACACATAAAACTAGAAATATGTCACATTTAAAGTCCTTTAAAGTGCTAAAGAGCGACATAATTAACTAATCACAGTCGTAATGTTTTAATAACAACATTACATACTGCACTGACGTGTACCTTTCCGCGTTTTTGTCCCCATACGTGGCGATTACGGATGTGGTGATACTGGAAGCGGTGTGGTGATTGAGCGTAGTTGGTGTGTTGATTTGAGAATGTTATTTTTTGGAAACGGTTTTATAGTGGTAGCGGTAACGGTATAAGTGTGGGAAATGCATGTTTCGGCACCAATGGGTCGGCTTGACCGGAGTTATACCACGGCCTCACAGAAAACCAACGTGAAACAACGTTTGCGTTGTGTTTTGTTGTAAATTACCCCCATCTTTTCAATCCCCGATTCTCTAAATTCTTTGTTAAATTCCCAACACCCAAAAGGCCGACAAAGCACTTGTAACTGGTGTTTCACGTGCCTATGGGTGGCGGCGATTACTGCCCATCAGGTGATACCGTCTGCTATTTTACCAGTTTGTACCATAAAAAAAACACCCACCAAATCATACCATATCCAGTACAACGACATCTATGTACAAGTTTGTGCCACAAAAGAGATGATACCGCCGGCATTTTGCTAACTGACCGGTGATTATACAACAATTACCTCGCAGCTTTGCCCGCGACTCTACTATTATACCGAGAACTAGTTTCATCTAGTATTTATATAGTTTAATGTACTTTAAATGGAGGGATAGGAGGTAGAAATAAAGTAACGGTGTTTTTTGTGATGTGTTTGTAGATTTTCGTTTTATATTAAGTAGGTACCACTTTTTTCAGATATGTTTAGAGTAGGCAGAGTTGCTGTTTTCAATGTAACAGCTGCTAACCACTAGGAACGCTATGATTCCTATGAATTCCAGAATTGTCTCATCATTAACAGCCACTAAGTGGCCTCTATAAGCGGCCACTGCTGACCAAAAGCTTCTTCTCACACGTCTCCGTGTTTGGGTTTTGGCATTATTCACCACGCTTACTCAATGCGGGTTGGCGATTTCAGATTTATATATGTATTAAGAAAGGTACTTATGTGAAAAATGAAATGAAAAATGTCCAAAAGAACTACGAAACACTCTCAAAACATTTCTAATGAAACTTTAAACAAAACAAACCTGAAAATAAGTTCACCTCCAAAGTTAAGCAACCGGGTCATTGCCCTCCCAATGTTTCAGGGCTTCAAACTCCGGTACCTACGCAAACAAATTGTTTTTTGCCAACATTTGTACGTCTTCATCAACAAACCTTGCTGACGCCATGGAGTTTAAAGTTTGTACTTTCTGTAGACTTTTCCTTATTCTAAAATGTGTTTTTAGCTCCTAAAATGTTTTATGTCGGTGTAAAATTAATTAAAGAATGTCTGGTCTAATAATTGTATCAAAATCTTTAGCTTAAAAAGTGTTTTTCTGGGAGTGAAAAAATTATTAATAGATGTCGGGTCTAATAATTGTATCAAAATCTTTAGCTAGTTAGTATTTATTTTCTCCAAAATTATCGGTTTCGGTGGAATCTTACAAAAACCGTACCGTCATTAACCATCAACACAATTACTCCTGAAAATCCGTTTACGAGGTAAAGAAGCAGACGGATTACCTGATGGTAAGCATATAAATAGCCGTCGCCCATGGACACCCGAAACACCAGCGGCGTTTCAAGTGCTTTACTGGCCTTATGGAGGTTAGGAACTTAAGGGTTGTTGGGGAATCGAGGATTAGAAAGATTATGAGTCTCCGGTAACCTCACTTACACAACGAAACACAACGTTAGGGTTGTTTCACGTCGGATTTCTGTGAGACCGTGGTATCACTCCAGTCGATCCGTCCCATTCGTGCCGAAGCATTGTTCTCCCACACTTAAAAAAGTTGAGCTTAATTCATATTAAATCTACCCAATTTCCTCATTACTCTATAAAAATACGACCATAGCAACAAAAAATTTGCATCGTAACAAATCCAAAAACGGCACTTTGTCAATATGCCAATCTTTTTACGGTCGACCTCGTAATAAAAGATTCTTTTTCCGCAAATCGAACCCACGTCTGTCCGGAACAGTCGGATCCCACGTACATTAACCGCTGAACCGCAAGTGGCTTGTCAATAACAGTTGGTACAAAATGTTTGACGAAATTTTATTTTAGATTATATTGTCGGTCGAATTGGGAAATGGTGAATTTTGGACGGAGATTTTACGGAAGTGACAAGTTATAATGATACTTATTTTTGTAAATTTTTGGTTTGCCTTTATTAACCTTCTTGTCTGCCAATATATGTATATGAGACACAATAGAAAACATACCACGGGTTAATATACAAGTATTTAGTTTAATGTTGTTATTAAATGTGTAATGTACTACATATAGGTAAAGGTAATTTTGAATTTGAACTATAAGCTAGATAATTCACTTTGAAAGGTTATTTGTTTAGACAAGACAAAGAAATAAAAACTAAATAGTATTTTATATTTGAAAGAATTGTAAGTATATACATATTGTTAGTCTTTACTGCCTCCATATTTTTGAGTCAGGTAATATTTTCACTAAAACCTTTTCTAAGTCTGAACAATACTATGCCGTTATTCGTATCACAATCGGTGTGGCGAAACGCGAGATGTTCCCGCACAAAATACATGCAGGTCAAACTGAAAACCTCCTTTTTTGAAAACAATGGAAGAAGATTTTTAAAAGAAAAAGAAAGAAGAAAATAGAATCTCAAAGGCGCTAACGTCGCAGAGGTTTATTTGCCAAAAATCCTGATCAAGCTGGCAAGCAACCATGCTTTAAGTCAAAATCAAATTTTATCAATTAAAATAATATAGGTATATCGTAGTCAAGATCTTCTTAAACTTAGCCCAGAAGGAAACAATAAGAAATGTGGCAATATGTCTTAAAGCTGTTATGTAGGTAGAGAGGTTAGTTTCCGTCGGTTATTTTAAGTTTTATTTCAAGTCGGTACTAATACAAAATTAAATATTTTTACTTAAATACAAGCTACAACTATCTAATTATACTACATGGACATCAAGCAATAAAAACATACGCTTAGCAAAAAAACTGAAATAAAATATGAAGACCTATTAAAAAATTTCAAGAGAACGAAATCTCGCGAAGGCATTTAACTTATGAAGTAGGTAAGTAGGTGTATCGTAGCAACAAGAAACCCTATTTTAAAGGTGACGTCACTACAGCAGATACCAGATCTCGGGTACTAGAACAAAAAACTTCTATTCCTCGAGACGCCATGACACTTTTTTGTCGTCGACCTAAGATGGCGAGTGACGTAGACCATCTAAAACAAAAGAAAGCCCCACCCACTTACGCGCAAAAAAGCAAAACAAAAAAACATACGTGCATGGAAAAAAAACAATGAGATTTTAAACGCTACGGAAACAGGGGAAAAGCACGGACGTGGTAAATCAACAGTGGCAGTAAATCAACAAATAGGAGCAAACGAAAATCCCGAATTCACGGGACTGGCAAGTACACAGCGTAATCCCGGCACAGCGAGCATGCAAACTCGTAACAGTGGCACATTTACCGGGGACGGCATCAGACGAACACTTGTTGCTTGCGGATGCCAACTCCACGGTTCCAGGCGGCCGCTAAACTTCCCAACCGCTGCAATTACTCCCACAACCGAATTACAATTCCAAAATACTAGAAAATTGACTTCAACCAACTTTCAAAGTAAAGTTTGCAAAAACTTTTCTACACGTATAAATATTGTATAAAAACTGCAACGAATAACTGGTGTTATAAATATATGTTATGTTATATATTGGTATTATTAAAAGCACCTATTTATTTCACTGAGCACTTCACTACGGTGTCTACGTCTTGAGACGCGACTTCGCGACGCACTTACAAGACGACGCGAGACGTTCGAAAATTTAAATTTCGGCTAAGACCGTTATTTACCGGAATTCCGTTTTTTAAAAATTACGTGCACTTCGGTTGTTGTTTTAGAATTTTGAATTTATTTTTTCCGAAACGTTAGCCGTTGTTGGAGAGCAGATATTGAATAATTTAGCTCCTGATTGCGGGAGAGAAGTTGCATTAGTGCACGCCGTCCCGGTTGCAACAGGTTGTTTGGTAGAGAACTGAGGGGCGCATGCGCGTAGCCGCGACCGCTGCACCCCTCTACAATGGTCACATCCGAATTTCGATTTTAATTTCCCGGATGGATTAGTTTTCAAGGCCTTTTCAAATACTACAACATATAGACATTTAACTAAACGAATTTTATTAACACACATTCTTCATAGACATCCCATTAAATACAATTAAAATGACAAAAACTGGAAAACTGACAAAGTATTAAATAAAAGCAAAAAAAACAAAAACATAGCTCTCTAACACCCAAATCCCTTGATTTTCACCCCAAAAACACACCATAAAAACAACAACCCACCTTCTTACATTCCCAACCACTCATACACTAAACAAAACACAACAAAAACTATTAAAAAAAGACTTAAAAAAAATTCTTCTTGATGAAAATTCCGTAAGTTGACGTCAATTTTGCGGCTATTGTAGATGTCGCTGCACCGCTCTTGGCCTCCTATAAACACGTGTAGAGTTAGGTACTGATAGCGCAGCCTTATCTCTAACCCCCAATTCTAATCACTAGAAGTATTCCTTAAACCTAGATAACAGAAGAGAAGAATACATTTTGTTAGTCTATTATTCTTCTAGACTATTCTTCTGGTAGGGGTAATAAGAATAGGTTAAGGGGCAAAATTGATAATAACTGATATTAATTCAAATTGTATATTATTATATGTACCGTATATGTGTAGTTCTATATCCAAAAAGAGATCGATTTTTGACATTCGATAATTTTTTTTTTATGACTGATAACGAGATTATAACATCGTTTACCAGATTATAACATAGATCACCTGATGGTATGCACCCAAAACACCAGAGGCGTTACAAATGCGTTGCCGGCCTTTTGTGGATTAGGAATTTAAGGGTTTTTGGGGGATCGGGGATTGGGGAGATTGGGAAGGGGGGTAATTGAGCAGCTCATTCTACCGAAACATGGCTCTCCCACACTTGACAGCTAAAATAAAGATAGAAAACTGGACAATATGTTAGAATGTTAGATACTGTTTAATTTTGTCATCTTCAAAGTAACAATTTTGTCACCGTTTGTCAGTGGTGTTTAAATAATCTTAGGAAGTACATATAACTCGGAAAAAGTCATATTAGTACTTACCATTGATAGGTTTTGAACCAGCACTGTCATGCATGAGAAACGTCTTAAACCTCCGGGCCACCACAACAATTTAAATAACGAAATCTCATTACAAACTACATTTAAGTTTCAGCCCAAGACAAGATATATTTTCACATCTTAATTACAATACCAGTTTCATAAACACACACAAGTCAGAATCCCATTTAACAGTAAAACTACCAAACAGAAATAAGCATAGACAAGCACCCCCACTTAACCATAACCTGCCTCAAGGCACACAAAGTGCGCAAATAACCCTCAAAACTCCACAAAAGCTACTTCCATACATAAAACCCTAAAACGAGAATCGCAATAAGGCCGTAAAACAAATAAACACACAAACAAAATTCATACAACTCGGTGTACAAAATTTTCACGAACTAAATACGTGGAGTATTGAGGGGATGGAGGGTTAAGTGGAAAGATTGGAGATTTTAATATTAAATGCAAAGAAATGTTAAAAACTGGTTTTCAACTATTATGTTTCTTAGTACGTAATAAGTGAAACATAACATAATATTTAAATATATCGACCAGATTGGTGATATATTAAAAAAAGGTTACATATTACACTGACCAGATTAGCGATATATTAAAGACAGATCAATTTAAAAGTACCCTTGATCTACGAGCATCCATGAAAAGACTGATGAAGTACAAAAATACAAAACGCTCAAATTATTTGATTTGACCGTAAACCCTTTGCTCAGTAGTATGAAGACCATTAATTTAAAAAATACAACTTTATATAAACCTTCTAATCTATAACCATGTTTATCACTGCTCCACCAATTTTTTATAACGGGGGGAAACCTTCAAAAGGCGCTTAGCTTTCTGGGGATAAAAGACTAGGGAGTGTGGGATTTTTACCTCACTAAAACCAGCCATCACTGTTACACCTAAGTAACAATAACACCATCTACAAAAACACACCACACTCACCCAAAAACCACTATTCACCACTACCATAGCACTCTGTACCTAACTTACTCACACCCAACACTGTTGCTTCAGTAGCGAGAGTATGTAACTGGTTACCCTGGATATTTTTAGCGTGGCTAGATAAGCACAGGTTTCGTGCACACTGCACAGAACACAGAGCACAGTTGCTCTTTTATACGAGTAGGTACTAAGCTTCTAACAAAATGCACGGATTTTTTTAAAGTAATTTAAAATGGTGGACACTTGTGTGTTCTTTAGTATTTGCGTTTAGTAAATCTTGTTGTAGATTTTATTTGGTTATTTTGGTGTGACATAGTTTTAGAATATGTCTGATGCTGGAATTTTGCTAGGAATGATTTAAATGTAACATTTTTAATAAGACCAGAAACAGTTTTATTTATCTAGCTTACCGTATTCGTTCCTGATTTTTGAATATTTAACTTCTTGTATTAAAGACTACAATTGTGCGTTTCGGCACACGAAGGGTTAATTCTAATTTCAAATTCAAAATTCAATTTAATTTCTTATATTTTTAAAAGGTATACTTAACGTTTTTCCTAAATTCTTATTTTAAATATTACAAACACTGGCCGAATACAAAATCCATTAAAAAAAAATAAATTAAAAAATCAATTCCTTTTTTGTATTTTTAAAACGTAGATATTGTTTTTTCTAAATTCTTATTTTAAATATTACAAACACTAGCTGAACACAAAATCCATTTAAAAATTATGATACATATTAAGATTTTAATCAATTCCTTTTTTGTATTTTTAAAAGGTATTGTTTTTTTCCAAATTCTTATTTTAAATATTACAAACACTGACCTCACAGAAATACCTTTTATAAAAATTAAATATAAATAAATAGGGGTGTCACTCACCCAATATGTAGACCATATTCTTAGTCCAGCGCTGTAGCTCCTTTCGTATCGCGCGACGTTCCTGTTGGCACCGCGCGAACGAGCACTCCGCCATGGCACTCGAGCGACAACCCTGAAACAATGTAAAAAAGATATTTAGTATCATTATTGATAGTAACAGTAAAGGGATCTTATGAAAAAGTAATCTTTTGGGATTAATCCAAAAAAAATAATAATTCATGAGTCGGTAATGGCAAGAAGCTTAGTAATGTATCTTACTAATTCCTATGATTAAACATAGCCTATAAAGTAAAAAAAAATATTTTTAAATATTTTTTTATTGGAATAGGGGCTAACGAGCACGTTGCTCGCCGCCCATGGACACCCGCAACACCAGAGGTGTCACAGGTGCGTTGCTGGCCTATCAAGAAGGAATGTAAACGCTCTTTTCTTGAAAGATTGAATATTTTTCTCTACGGAGTATCAAATTCAGAAATCTGTCAACGTTACATAAAAACACTATCACTATCTACACTTCCTACTTCATTATTATATTTTAAGACACCTCAACACAACAGGGATCAAATACTGAAACATCTGGCTGAAAAGCTGAAACACTGAAACAGCGTCAAACTTCCAAACTTCGTATCTTTGATAACTCACTGAAAATGTTCCTGTAACCAAACCCCCGTTCGAAACTGCTGCCTGAAAGTTGTGAAATATTCATATTTATACTGTAAGGTAACGCGTTATAATTATAAGACTATGATTACATACATAAATATTCTAAAGCTATTTTAAAATTAGGACCATTTGATATTTCGGACATTCGGTAATTCGAAATAATTTAAGAGTTCTTCGAGTTACGAATTCGAATGACGATTGTATATAGTATATAGAATTAGGATGATGTCAGGGTATGAAAATTAAAAATCTAAATATATAGTCCGTCAGTTAGATAATGAAAAAATATTACACACGTATTCTTTTTTATTTTGTCATATAAGATAACAGTAGTTAAATAAATGAATCAAACCTTAGGAGTGGGAGCAAAAACGTCATTTCTCAATACCTATTGTAAAATGTACTTGGAAGTGACGTTATGCGATATATCTTTGAAAGTATTTATTTAAACCACCCTGTTCCTACCTGCTTTGAGTCGGAGCCCTGGTAACCCGCTAGGCAGTCCACAGCTCTGGGTAATTCTAGAGTCTTCTGTTATAATACCCGTGGCAAGAGTAGGAGAGGGCCGAATGTAGATAACTTTTGAATATAACTGACGAAAGCTATCTCAAGCTAGATGCATACATCTTTCAATTTCTACTCTTCAAAGAAACCCAACATCACACCTAATATTAATATTATCATTAATTTCAAATTCAAGACGTATGGAAGATGTCAAAGCATATACATATATTATACAAATATATATGTATATTCTTTTACTCAATGCAACCAAAAGATCTTAATGATTGAATGAATGAATGAACGAACATGATGCTCAAAGATGCTCCGAATGAATGACAACTAAACATCGAACGTCTTATATTATCTGTATTAAGATTTTACCGGGAAATTTGTCTATGGTAAGGTTTGAATGTGGAACGTGTCTTTGGTTTGAAATTTCACAGTTAAGATGGTTTATGTAAAATACTGATATTCAGTTAAATCTTGTGAAGATTCAAAGACGTCTCCAATGCATAGGGTAAGAAAATAATAATTATTAAATTCATTCATTCATACATATGTGCAAATTTTGGCACGTAATGCCACTGTACAATGTACATCCACATTTCACAATGTATGTTGTAAGACACATTTCTAGACTCCGTGCTACTACTAAAATTTTCGAAAACATAATTATTAAATGTTTAATTTTATTTTAATAGGAGTTAATAAAGGTGAATTTGGTCAACGGACATAATTCCTGGAACCGGTAAATTAAATTAAGACTGACTACCGACAGAAAACTGTTGAAGTAAAATTTCGCTAGCGTCGTCGGTCGCCGGTGTCCTCTGAATGAATTATTAAAGCGATATTTAACATCAAAAACATAAGTATTTTAGGTATCATAATAAAAATATCACAAAATAAATTAATAACGACTGCATACTTTACTCAAACTGGGAGTAAATTCAAGATTATTGTAGTTACAAATCTTAGATTCATATAATCATACTCAATTGAATGATAAAACTGCACATTCAGTATTAAATGATATAAGGTAACCTAACCAAATAAGGCCTACCTTATTTGGTTAGGTTACTATAAAAGAAAAATATCAGTATTTCAGGTGACCATAAAAATATGACAAAATAAATTAACGATTGCATGATTCTACTCAAAATGGGAATAAACTCTGACACTGAGTAAACCAATAACATTATAATAAAATAAATTTAGTATATCTAACGAAAGTTACAATAAAATGATATAAAATTGTGTACAGATTGGGTACATCGGCACATATTCACGAGCACAACAATAACATTCGACAGTCGCGTTCATTTTCATCCCAACAATGGAAATAAATTCGGCCCACAAAATCCCCGACCCGTTACTACCAACCGAATATTTTAATTGACTTTCATAACGAAACATCGTTAAATACAGACGCAACGATAAAACATCGTTACTCACGGAACCCCCTTACCTATTACCCCACAAACAAATTGGCCAACATTTTGAAACTCGAGGTCAAAACTTAATTCAATCGAGCGCAAGCGATCGGTGAGTCGGCCCACTAACTAAAATTTCATTAACTCCCATTTCCTGGACGAGCCTAGCTATCTTCGAACATCGCAGCTCGAACAAAATAAGAAATGAACCCTATTCAATTACTATTACATTCATCGAAGTATCGAACCCGCCGGTCAATGGCCCCGAAAGGAGCTAACGAAATTCTACGAAAAACCTCCGATCCTCATCAAGAACACCCGACACCCCCCGAATATGCCCGAACCACCCGAATCTGGCCCCCGAATTCTTATTTCAAACTCCAGACGAACAGGGGGCCGGGGGGTATCGCGAAACTATTCTTATTTTAAAATCTCTCTCCACGGAATATGCCACGAAAGAGGTTCTTATTTTAAAAATATCACGCTCCACCGAAATTTTCTTATTTTAAAAACTTGAGGGGGGTGCGAACGTTCTTCCGAAATCCACCGCCCCCGCTCACCCCCGGGGCCCCTCGGTGGCCAGTTATGATATTCTTATTTTAAAAATCGCTCGAAGCGTTCCGATTCTGTTATTAAGATGTTGGTGTGTGCAAGCTTTTATGAGGCCGCTTGTACGTGAGCCAGGATCATCTAAGACACAAAGGGGTATTTCGCGTAAACCTATACATTGTTATGGACCGCATCGAGGTCGTTCTGTCTCGCGATAAAATAATAATAAAGCTTGAAAATAAATAGTAAATCTCCATTCGCCATCCCTGACCTACATGACCCAGTTGCGAGTTATGTAGCCGATTCTCGATTCACATAAATTGTAATTCCTAATTTCGCATAACGAAGTGCGCGTAGGCGATTGGAAATTCAAATTTTCGAGTCGTGAATTTTGATTTGTGCAGGTAGGCAGGTACCTGCAGCGCCGACTTGCGTTAGAGTACATCTGTAGCTGGTAATGAGATCTCCTGTATTGGGGCATCGTCTGAAGACACGTGTAGCGTATTGATTTCGTAGATTACGTATACATTCCTACACAAGGAGCATGTCTTGCATACGGCAGCTAGCTGTCGTGTATGCTACCCTAGTACTACGCAGCTACACTACATGTGGCATTCTCATTTCGACGTGGAAACAGAAACAACGTTCATCGATCATTTGGAATTATTCAAATTCAAATCTGCATTCTAAATAAAAAAGGGATTATAAAAATTTTCGAATCGGCGACCAATAACGCTTGCCGCCAATTTCCATGGCTGTCAAATTTGGGGCCGCCGCGCCCGCCACCCTTCTCAGATCAATTTACGATAACTCGGTTTGAGCTCCGTCCCGCTCGGCCTTAAGACGCAGCCCTATCCCCGTCTCCCCGCGGATAAGTTCTAGAACTGGGCAACTGTTGAGCGCCAACACCCGATAGGTGGAATGTCCATGAATTTTTATTTAAATTTACTTTTCGAATATGTCATTGTCAGGGGTGGTGTGGTGTGTGATGTTTTATTACAAGTTTTTAATTGAATGGGAGTGGGCCGTCCTGCGTCTAATGTTTTTTAAAGAGTTATTTCATGCATTAGTTTTATAGGCATTAAAAAAAATGCTTTCATAAATGTAAATAAAAAAAAAATACCCTTTTTTTTGTAACTCCCATTGTTAAATTAATCTGTGAATTCTAAAGGAACACACGCACATACAATTTAAATAGAGAACTTCACCCACACATGTATAGATCGATTCGAGCCCCCTATCTATTCAGTAGAATATCATTACGGCGAGCCCCTAGTAAATAATAGTGACCCTATTTCTACTAGATACCGCGTTCTATGTTACGGCAGTCTCGGGACCATTCTCTCACGCGGATATGGCCCGGGACTTATTTTTAACTGTTGTGTGCGTCTTGGCCGTGTGTGTGTGTGCATGGGGGTGGCGGCTACGTGTGTGTGCGTGCGTTTGAAATATTCCCCCGTAGCGTGGCGCGGGGAATTGATGTTTTTAATTAGTTTCCAACGGTTTTCGTTGGTGGTCTGCACTAGTCGATTTTTATTATTATTTATTAAATTAATTTATATTTACAGTAGCGTTCTATAGATTGCGGTATTCGAATCGATATTCGGATTCTAAAACGTGACGAAATTTTCTTTGAGTATGAATGAGAATGCATTCAATGTGGTGAAACTTTAATTGAATCACACTATCCGTGAAACAATTTCGTCAAAGTTAAACTAAAATATAAAACAGGGCGAGTGGAGTAACCCGGTACGTTTCCTGAAAACTTTCCTTTGTAGGCGAAAATTCAATAGGCGGGAAGTTCGGTCGCGCCTGTGCCACCCGGCAGCCATTGTGCCCGCTAACGGACATTAAAAAGTGTCTAATAAAAAATTACGAGACCATGACGAAATAGTACTTAGTATTTACATACACATCAACTTTATTTCACTTTCTAATTCCAATTTACACATCAAACAAAAAAATATGGCGTCTGACAAATCGTTCAATGACGAATTCGGAATTCAGTTTTTAAAATTCAAATTCAAAATGCTCTCTCAACGAAATAGGTACACCTGTATGAATTTAAATTTCGAATGTGTAGTGTAGTTGCTGCCACAGAATAACTATAACTAACGTTTTAATATTTAACAACTGTATTTTTTTTTGTATTTTTCATGTAGTATTATTTTCTGCTGTGTCAACTGTGGAAAATTGTCACAGAGTAGTTGGAGTTTGTTGAGAAAAATGTACAGGCTGGTTTTTTGTTGAATGTTGTGTGTAGGATTTCGCTAGGCTGTGGCAAGTTTGTGTACCTGTTGCGCAGCGCTTTTGTTTTTGTTGATCGCTAGTTTTGGAGCTAGCCAGCGTTTGATACGAGTTTATCATGAACCCAGTAAAGGCTTATGTTGTTCATATTTTTTTTTATCTTTTTTTTCGGATTCCGAACGTCGGTTTTCGCACTTGGAAAATTTGTTTTATGAACAGGTTTAGTTGAACGGGTTTTTGTTCCGGCATTTTGTTCGAATCGTCGATAGTTTGCTGTTCTTCTTTTTTAACGTTCTCTTTTTAAATTGAGAACGTAATGACCGTTATGATTTGTAACTGACGTTGGTCTTTAGTGATGTTCCATGCACGTTTTATATAATAATACATCGATTCTTAAATATAAATAGTGTTGAATGTGAAAGTTTCACAATAAGTGAATTTAAAGTAAGACGAAGTTTACCGTAGGCTGTGTTAAATTTGCATGGCTGCTTCCAGACCTGTTGCATTGCCTGCTGTATGCACATAGATTTATTTGGTGACAGCACTGAATTTCATTTCATCTTGTGTTAGATGTTATTTTACTTTAGATTGAATTTAGTTTGCTTTCAAAATAACAAATGTGTTTGTGAATATCAAAATGCTGTTTTAATATTGTGAATGTGTAATGATTTTAAGATTAAAGAAGATATTTGTACGATTGGATTCTTTTTAAGGCATCGATATTAACATTTTAATTTCAATCGAATTTTAAATTCAAATCAATAATGTACAATGCATGCATACATCACTATCGTTAGAAAACATTCTAAATTCAAATTCGAACACACGAAAAATAATAAACATTTTTTTTAATAAAAACTACAAATTCAAATTTCGAACACACACATATTCAGCCAGTCACAACATTTGTAACATTTCGATAACGTGTGAAAAAAAAAATCGAGAGATGACCAAGAGCGTATCCCGAAAAAGTCTTATCCGAGTTTATCCCAAGTTCGTGTAGGGTGACGGGGGGGTGCGGAGTGGGGGGCGGCTCCTCCGCGCCTGTGTGAAAGAATGCCGGGGAATCAATACAACCGTGCACATTAAATTGGCCAGGGTGAGGCTACCACCCTATGTCAATTTTTTTTCGGTAAGTAATTTTCCCAAGTCTCTATTTTTGTTTTGTCTATGGTAATGAGGGTGTAGGAGTTAGTATTTGTTTTAGTGTACGGTTGATGTTTAAGGAAGTTTTAATAAGGTGCTAATTTTGTTTTTATGTCTTTATTTTTCCTTACCTAATGCAAGTTTCATTCTGCAGTAATCAATCACTACAATGTGAAAATCAAAATGATTTTTTCTTGCATCTATATAAAAAAAAAAAAAAATTACGACCAAAATCTTTACATAAACACTCCATTTCTTTTTTAAACTATTTTTTCTACAGAACCTAAGTTAAGATGAAGACTAACCTTTAAAGATACTCATTTACCAACCACTTTTTAGTTCAATAAACATTTTAGAAATTACCTACAAATAAAGTAACGACTAGTATTCTTAGCATTTATTCTAGATTATTCTAGATTCTAGACTATATCTAGTATCATAGTAACTTGACATGTTTACATAAAGCTATTGAGTTTCGCAGTTTGATTTTGTCGGAAACGGAAACCGACTGGTAGCCTGTTGCTTTTGTGACTAACTTGAGGCTGGTAACTTTTATACGAAGAAAATTGTGTGTTTTGATGTATTTTTTTTTTATAGATTGTGAATATTAAAGGAGGGATCTTGGTTTTGATCATTATAGTTTGTTATGCTAAACTATAGCTTAGTAATGTAAGAGTAAAAAACAATTTCAATTTGTAAAGCGAAATGAAAAAAATAAAATTTCACTCTAAAATATCAATTGAGAAATAGAATTTTATAATTATAATGCAGCTTATTTTTATATAATATTTACTCAAAACGGACATCAGTTATTCAAAATTAAAATATAAGAGACAAAGCCACACCGCATCACTAAAAACAAAATGAACAATAAAATTACATAATTTAAAAAAAGAATTCCTAAGTCAATTCTAAACCCCATATTTTTTTTTATATACGAACAGTAAACTGTAGCGGGATATGATACTGACATTGTGCGTTCGTACTCTTTCACTTGCATGTCGCCCTGGTACTTTTCATACGAGATCATATTGAGTAAGGCTTTAAAATAGGGCATAAGTTTTTAAGAATAAGTTTTATTTATGATCATTTATTACTAAACTCTGATGATGACAGCGTAGAATACATTTCGTACCACCCCTACTCTTCTGGCGGGTATCGTAATATGCTATACTGCTATACTTGTGTCTACGAATATCGTGTAGCCGATGTTATACAGACATTGTGCGTACCCTTTAACTTCCATGCTGCCTTAGTACTTTTCATACAATTTAATAATTCATAAGAAAAAATTTTCAGTATGTTCTTTTTTTATGAATAAGTTTTATGGTAATTTAATACTAGTCTAATAACGTTCTTACCACTCCTACTCTTCTGGCGGGTATCGTAAAACCTTGCTATACATGTATCTAAGAACATCGAATAGCCGATTTGATACGGACATTGTGCGTAGATACCCTTTAACTTCCATGCTTCCCTAGTACTTTTCATTCGAGCTCTGAAGTAATTTTCACTTTGACTTTCAGATATTTTTATGAATAACTTTAGAGATAATTTTTATCTAGGTACTAGCATGGAGTCGTGTGATAAAGGAAGATAGGTGTAGTAAAATATATCAGATTTGTCACCACTACTCTTTCCGTGAGTATTAAAAAGTCGACCAAGGGACTGCTTTGACAATTATTGTGAGTCTGTGATAGTTTTACCAGTTAGCTGTATGTTGTATTACCATGTACATATTAATATAGAAGTTTAAATCAATTGTAAACATATTGACTACATTTGCCCATGATTTCAAACCAATAACTAAGCGTAGCTTTAAGTTTATGTATTAGAACATTCTAAGCAATAAAGCTAGGCTCAACGAGACGAGTCAATTACCGAACAAAAACACAATTTCGGCTAACAATACCGTCTGCTAATTTGACTCACAATCAGAATAACAAAGTATTCAGAGACTGCCATAAAACACCGACCCATTTTGCTTAGTGCTTAATTGTCACGGGCGTACTGGGGGAAAAGTGAACAAAAATAGCCCAAGTTTTCTTTCCGCAGACTGAAAAATCTTAACAAAAAACTTTGAAATAAAGGGTAGAAATGAGCCATCAGTACACCAACAATGGTAGGAAAAACAGTCGGGTGAAATTGGTCATAATGAGTGTCTTCTTGCTCCCTCTCACCCCTTCCCCCCTACCCCGTCATCTCCTTTGGGTCAAGCGGGGAAATAAAATTTTAAATTGAAGCCGTGAAAAAGACAAAAATGTTGGAACCGAGAGACTAAAGTTTGGAGTACACCGAGTTAGATTGTGTTCCGTGCTTATTTTTAGTTGGGCGTGCTATGTGAGAGAATGTTCAGTTTTACTATTTTATTCTATTGATTCAATACTTTTAGATTTTCTAATAGCTAAGCTACGACTGCTAAAACCTTACAAGGATATTAAAAATATTAAATAGTCTCACCAAATCTCTCCTTAAAATCTTTTTTCGTGTGAAAACAATCAAATATTGTCCATATTTAAACTCCCTTTAGTTAATAAAATGTCCATGAAATTAGGACAAAATAACTGTGTGTGTATGCAAACTTTATAAGAAATGAACTACGTCTAGGGAGAAAATGGAAATTATTCAACGAATTTAGTATGTATATGTAAGTATAATATATAGTATATATACTATGTTCCAACATATATACATATATCATATTATCTATGTCCGTACAACGTTCTACATTTAAACGATCTTTCAAAAAAAACCGTTACATTATTGCTGAACGTTTCAAATTGTAATGTCAGCTATTCGAAATTCGAATATTTGAAATTAAAAGAGTTCGTTTCAGATTCTCTTTGGTCTTGTTTTAATGATTCTTTATTCGAAATATTGGGCTTTATGACTTCGTTTCTCTGTCGTTGTTTTTTGTCTACGGCCAGTGTTGTTTTTGTTTTTTAACGAATTCGAAATTTAAAAAGTTTGTGTATCGAGAGGATTTGTGAGCGTGGACGGATTAGGATCATAGTATACATTGTAATGATGTGCTAAAAGCGACTTTATGTCGTTGTCATAAGGACTCTGCACTGATAATGTTTGTATCTTTTTTGTTTTGGTAGGATTATTATGATTTCAATTTGTAAATTTTGTAAGCTTATATTATCGAAGTAAGAAATGTAATTAGCACCTACATTACAAATAAATTAGTTACTTCGAGTAATTTAAAATAAGACTGCTATTGGAATCGAGACTTTTTAGCAAAGTTCCCGAATTCGATTCCCGGGTATATGAATGTCCACTCAATCTAAAGCTTACCTTCTATAGTTAATTTATTGATTTCTTTCAATACATCTGACCGTCTGATACTAAATAAGTATCTAAGTACAGACATCCGAATTTGTCAAAACACTTTATTCAACTTCCAACCTTTATACTCTAGTTATACAGTCGAAAATCGTTTGTAGGAATTCGTATATTGGGGTAGGTCTTAGGTCAATACACTGGTTGTTTTTACTTCAGTTCAATGAAGGCTGAGTTTTGTCTTTCATACAAATATATGAGTATTTTGTTTGACACACAATAAATTGTGATATTGTTTAGTTCAATTGTGGACGTCACGCCTTTTAAGTACCGAAGGGGTAGGTAGAGCACATATAATAATTTAGGTAACATTTTCTTTTCTACCCTTATGAGACTTACCATTAAGAATGTCATGTAGTAAGAGGTAAGTATTTGGTACTATACTCTTGCGTATGATTCCCTGGTCAGGTGAAGTTGAACGCTTGTTTATCTTTGCAGCATTTTGATTGAGTTTTTTTTTAGAAATAGCACAGTCGAGTATTGTGATCAGTGTGTTGCAATTGATTCATCCCTCATTACATAGGACACAATAACATTACTCGTGAAAAACTGGATGTAAATATTATGTTTAACTTACTAATCAGCTCATACTCTGTCTCTGTCTGTCTGTATATTTCATCAAAATCCATTCAGTAGTTTCAGCGTGATTGAGGTCAAACATTCAAACAAACAAACTTTCACATTTATAATATTAGTGTGATATTTATGTCCATCTCTGCTTACCTCTCTAGGGATTAAAAACCATCATGTTATGTAAAAATTCCACATACATTTACACATATTACATGGGACTTATAGCACAAATGGTGAAAAGTGGGTGTACATTGTATAGCGACATTACATGCCGTAATGAGCACCTCTGCCTACCCCTTCGGGGATAAAAGGCGTGACGTTATTGTGTTGTACATTTCGGTTACCAAAATTAAAGCTTCACCGTTATAATTGCAAGCACTTTAGGCCGACCTTAATTTAAATGAACCACTTTTATTTTGAGTGCCTTTAATGTAATCTGTTTAATTTGACTGCACGGTTGGTGCGGTGGTTGGACAACCGGCTGCCGCGTAACGTGTAGCGGGTTCGATACCCGTACAGAGCAATTTTTTGTGTCGTTCACAAATTGTTATTTCGGGTCTCGGTGATGGTAAGCAATCGCCATCCACGAAACGCCAAAGGCGTTACAAGTGCGTTGCTGGCCTTTTGGAGGTTAGGAATTTAAGGGTTGTTGGGGAATCGGGGATTAGGAAGATTGATTGATTTGACATAGTTACAACGAAACACAACGCAAGCGTTATTTCACGTCGGTTTTCTATGAGGTCGTGGTATCACTCCGGTCGAGCCGGTCCATTCGTGCTGAAGCATGGCTCTCACACACTTCACCTAATTCAAGCTATTTCAGACAGTACCCTCTTAGTATAAAAGTCAATATCATAATTAAATAACATAATATCTCCATCTACTTCATACACTGTCTTCCAATACAACATCAATAAATCTAAAGACTACACACACATACATACACACACACACACAGACATAAGTAAAAAACTCTTTGAACATAATAAACAGAACAAAGGAAGCCATCTTTATCTGGAAATAATTAATAATATTCCTTAGTAATTAGATAGCATAGCAACATAAACTTAAGCTATAGGAAAGATAATGAATCAATGTAATTAATAAAAACATATCGACCCCCCTTAGGGGCAGCCTCACACTAACGCCCCCTATCTTCGGACGTAACACACACAGACTAATAATTAATCATCCGGCGTCTTCCCACTTTTCTTGCCCCCTTCCACCCGTATTTAATTCCTCGTACAAAACACCCCAACCTCCCCGTTTTTTTTTAGTCTCCCGAAGTGTTTTCATTCTGCTCTCAGACTGAGGAGAAACGGGGTTTCTGACTACAAATTGAATTTTGTGGTTACTTGTGAATATTTCACCGTGTACCGGGATATTAAGCGGTCTGTATACTTATTTGTGTGTGCTTAGCTCTGTAAGCTTATGTTAGTGTTCAACTTAATAACATATTGTGAAAATTTCTAATTAATATTCACAATGGATCTGAAATTGGAATTCGCTTACTTTTTTATTCACCGAAAGATTAGGTGTGCATTTAAAATTCTAACACTCTATGTTATATCCAAATACTAAGTAGACATGAAATATTTAAAAAAGTTATAACTCATGAAATTTTGATCGAAAATAAAACTTATTTAAATGCAAATAAAGGTCAAAATTATATAACAAGTTTATTAGCACAGATTACTAATCAAATCAAGAGTATTTTTTTTAGTTTGTCCTACAAGACAACAATACTTACATAAAACAAATCAAAGTTTAGGAGTGGGAGCAAATCCGTCATTTCTACGTACTTACCTAGACGAGACTTTACGCAATATTTCAAATCAATATATCTTCGAAAGTATTTGTTTCTGTAAGAAAATAAAAAATAAGTGTCTAATATTTTAAAATATTCTACAAAACGGACATCAAAATAAAAATTAGTCACCTACCTTATTCAATTGTCCTTTCAAAAACGCGAATAAAAATAGTTAAATATGATATCAAAATACAATCCACCATATTACATTGTTACAAATCAGTTACTCACTAACCTACTATGAAATATACACAAGTCCTTCACTCTTGACCCGCTTGGCAACTTGCCTGGAACAGGAATCAAATCTGTGACTTATCTCAACAGGTATATTTATTGTGTGTTACTCATGCTTCCGTGTGTAATATTACGATTTGTTTTGTCTTTACACGTAATATAACATCACGCCACATATTTATTGAGAAGATAGACAGTAGTGTGCATTTAGTAAACCTAGGTTTTTTCTAGATTTAACCATGTCCATGAATGACCATGTCCATGAACATAATCATATTTTCCAAACTACATTTTTTTCTGGTATAAGCCTGTAAACGTGCGGATGGATCACCTGATGGTCAGCATTCGCCGCCGCCCAAAAGAACACTTGAAACACCCGAGGTATTACAATTTAACATTCACCATCAAAAAAAAAAACATTGTTAATGTTACAGTCAAAAATACAAAAAAAAAACCTTAAATTAACCAGAAAAATCAACCCAACACATCGTTTCCAACAGTCAACTTGCAACCACAATAAAACAGTTGTAGAGTCTATTATCTAACAACATACTTACACAAAATCAAACGCAATACAAGGCTGACTAACTCCTTGCCGGAGTCTGTGTTTCCTGATGGGTATAACCTGAGTGTCTTCAAGGCCCGAGTGAATAGGTTGCTTATGGGCAGACGTGCTCCATCGTAGGCCGCATCATCACTTACCATCAGGCGAGATAGCGGCCAAACGTCGACCTATTAAATGTAAAAAAAAGCCTTCTGCCGAACCCTTTACTCGAAACCGACAAGACAAACTAATTCCTAAGACTATCACACATGGTACTCATCATTATATTAGCTTTAAGACTTCTATTAGCTGACTATAGGCCTACCCCAATAACAAAACACTATCTGGCACATTTTGTGTCGCCAACAGGGCACTGTGGCGGCCAATGTAGGTTACTATTTTACGCCGGCATTGTGGCTATATGGCACTATGGCACTAGACATCTGTGGCACTATAAAACATATGGTTTCAGAACTATTTTGGGTGGTTATAAGTATGCTATAATATACTTGGAAGGTTAGCAGGACTTGTGGTGTTAGCTACTGTTTAATAAGCATCTTAGAATTGAGATAGGTTGTAATTTGTAATTGATTTTTTAAGTCTTGACATAGGCATTTAATAGTATGTTGTTTTAGCCAAAAATTGAGCCTGAAGTATTGTGCTACACTCAGGTATTTGGAACTTACGTCAAACTTAAGTATATCTGCTGCTAATCCTTTACTAATTATTATGAAATTAGACAACGTAAAGATAAATAAAAACTTCTTTCCGACTCAAGAAAACATATTCCAATTACATTCTAAAACAAATAAATCGACGTTAGATACAAAACTCAATTAATAATAAAGAAAATGTATTCATACGAGTTTTATTTTAACCAATTATTTTAATGTAGTTCCTAATGAACACACAAGCCGGGGGAGTCTATCGATCAGCTTAAAGACGTTCCTTACGATTGGTTGAGAGACTAAACAAAAAAGAAAACGTATTGCATCTTTATAATACACGCATACATTACTGGTGTGGACAAGAAATCAATACATGGTAAGTAGAAACAAGATGGAATTAAAACAAAATGCTTCCCATTACGAAACGTGGACCAAAAATCATAACAAGCAACTCCGACCAAAAATCTAATTAACCGATGTACAACAAAGAAAGCTTTGTAACATCTTATGGATAGAAAGAGAGAGAGGGACCACGAGAAAAATGCATCCTCCCCATTTAGGGGGGGCGAACTCACCCCTCAGGGGTGGGTGTATACATTTTTTCTTTTCCTTTTCTTAAGACGAAAATTTGTTACGCTTTTTATACTTATACACCCGGGGTGGTTCGCCCCCGATCGATAGTAGGGGGGGAGAATGCACCCGTTATCACTACCTCCCCTTATCAATTTTTCGTGCAGTTTTTTGCCTTATTATACTAGAGGTACCTTTACTTTAATTATTCCATATATTTTGATATTGCACTGAATTGTTTAGAGTTTAAGGTTTAAAATTGTGTATTGGTGTGTTTTTCGTTTAAGACAAAGGGGAGATTAGAATGTATGGATCTTATGCTTTTAGGAGTATGAGGATTATTTCTTGTCTGTTCCAAGTGGGAGATTGTGGTGAGATTAATCTCGAGACTGGTCTCTTTTTTACTCATTTCAAACATGTTATCTTGCGTTATCATGTCCCAATTTTAACTAAGACTATTTTGTAGGTGTCTAGAGAAAATGTAATCTTATTTTTACCACAAGGCGTGTTTATCGCCTTATGTGCTGATGTTTCTCAGCTCTAAAACTAAGTCAGTCTTATATCTACGCTATTGTCGCTTTTTGGTGACTCGTGACAAAGGGAGCGTTTTAAAGAATAGATGGATGAAACGAGAGGCGACTAATGTAAGGATGGATAGAATGTGTGAGTGATATGAAAGATAAAGGAGTTTGGGATGTGATGACGCTTGATAGGAGAGAAATTTAAATTTGGTTATGTGTTTGAAATAGAAGATGTCTTTTTTGTCAGATGATTAAAATAATTATTATGTAGTAATCGATTTGGAAGTCATTGGGGATTCTGCAAAAGACGTCTCATGATTGACATGATGATGATAGACTGTAGTTACGTTTGGTGCTGGGCAACTGGCTGCCATGCAAAGTGTAGCGGGTTCGATTCTCGCACGGAGCACCTTGAAGCATGGCTCTCCCGCAGTTAATTGATCTTTGTTTCATTACAAACATCAATCTCTTTGTTATCTTACACATCTATCAAATACAAATCTACATAAATAGTAAAATAAAAGTCCTGTTCTACTACATTCATCACCAACTCCAGCCGATATTTCTATAATTTCTTACAAAGTATTACCCCCTAAGTAGCCATAATGAGTTTAATGAGTAATTAAGCAACCTCTGGTCAGTCGACCTCTCGTCGATTCGTGATGACAACCAATAAACTAACTCTAACCATATTTCAGGTTGGATTTTCCTTTTTTTCGACTTCGCAATAATGTTGCAGTATTTGAATCCACTTGAGTTACGATTATAGCCTTCCTTATGGTCTATTGTCTTTAGTTGTAGTGTTTGCTTCTTTTAAACATGGTTTAAGTGGTTGTTAAGTAGTTGAATGTCTTTATAGATAGGTACTGGTTTATTGGAACACCATGGTCGTATAATTAGGGTGATTTTGCTGTGCTACGTTGCTGTAGATGCGTTTGGCCTCCACCAATCATTTATGCATTGGTAACCATAGCTTAGCATTGGTGGAAACGCATTTAGTTAAGCCATATTTTTATATAGAAATATCCCTCCCTACTATCGATACATCGCATACTTAAGCTGCACATTACAGCTTACCTATTACATCGTAGCAGAGCTACATAGCCCATCTTTGGTGGAAAACTACCCTTAGTCTTGCTGTCCGTCAAAACTTACAAGGTATAGGGCATACCCTGTTTGTATACCAATTTTCAATTTCAATTTTAGTCAGCCTTATGAGTTGACTTAGGTGATAGGACACTTTTTATCCCACAGTAATGCAGGCAAAGTCACTGGCAGAAGCTAGTAGAGTAATAAAAATGTTTTCATTGCTTCCACTAATTTCCTACTGAGATAACGTCTCACTGCATTTATCTTAAGTTGTCCTTTGATGGCCAAGCAGCGTATCTCTCAGAAATTCAAAACATTTACAAGTTTGCTCTCGCGAATAATATTAAAATATCATTCCTTTAGCTTTCAGGTTGGTTGATGGTTTTTTTTTTGGTCCCCGGTTGTGGAAAAGTTGGGATTAATTTTTGTGAATATTTTTTGTGGTTGGTTAAATTGGTTGGTTGTGGTTAATTTCTTAAGTTTTTGGAGGGGAGGTGATTATAATGTTTTTGATTTTAAAAGATGACAAAGTGATCAAAGTTGTGATGTTGATGGTGTATCAAGCTGTCATTTTAAATAATTAATGAAAGAATGAAGAATTGGCTTCTTTTGTCTAACAAACAAAAATGAGTATTAGGTACTTTTTTTATTGGATAACCGACACAACCTTACAAAACCTATTTACTTTTGACAACACCTCAAAACTTCTTTGATAGAACCAAATATACAAACTAATGGGTAAAATAAAGTATAAACCGACATAATACAAACAAAAAACCAGTTACGAAATCCAGTTAAAAAAACTAAATGTTAAATTAACGATTAAAACTACTAGGCACCTACTTCTTTAATCGCAAAGTTTGAAGTCTCCAACTATACATAAACCAAGTACTTATCTCTCTAGAATACTATAAAAAATAAACTTGGGCCAATGAGTTTGTCTAGCTGTGGGCCGGAATAATTAATTGGGTAGATAGTCGTTGTGATGGTCAGTGTTATATGGGATTTATAACATAACTGTTGTTAAGTAGGCTCTTAAATAACATTTTTTGTAGTTATTTTTATGGTATAAGCCGGTATTTACGGAAATAAAGGAATAAAGGAGGCCTATAGAGGACTATCACGAGCTATTGTTGAAAAGGCCTGTATTCCAGCAGTGGACAGTCACAGAGTGTGTGGGGACATTTTTTATAGTATAAGCTGGTAAACGAGCAGACGGATCACAGCAATAGCCACCGCCCGTGGACACCCAAAACAGAGGTGTTACAAGTGCGGAGAATTGGGAACTTGAGGATTATTGGGAATTCGACGATTGGTGAGATTTCACGTCTGTTTACTCTCAAAGATATACAAAGGCGTGAAATACGAGCTTCTTTAAATGTATTGGATTATGAAAACCACAATTACACAAACTGACGACATTTTTAAATAAACATTTGATGTGAAAATTAGGGTAAGTGGATATGTAATTTTATTTCCTAAAACACGTTTTTTGAAATAGCTAAGTGCTTTTTGCTGAATTTAGCCGCTAAATTATCTTCTTTAATAAGCTAAGCTTAGTAGCTTAGCAAGAACTGAATAAAAATGTCCACCATGAAGAAATTGTCAACAAAATGAATGTCAGTCATGTACCTATGGTGAGAGGTGAGGTCATCTGTTTACTTATGGCCACAATCACCTATTGATACCAATAGGCTCTTCCGCCTCCAAATGAATATAAACAAACCTCTTTTATAGAACAAATAAAGGAAACATAAGTACCAAGACACCATAACAGAAAAATAAATAAAAATTCTAAATTCAAAACCCAATGAAACACAAACACGAGTCACGACAATTTCAATGCAAATAAATCGAACAGTAGCAACAACTATAATAATAAATACAAATTTGTAATCGTTTGAAAAACGTACGAAACCGGTCATCTAATTAACAGAAACAATGACACTGGCTGCGCTGACGCCGGTGGCCATGTTGGAAATTCGACCAATCGCGGCGCTCGGAGCAAGGTCATGCGCAATGTCAAAACTGGCGCGTAGCTTCCTAGTGAATCGTCTAGGCCAATGATTGTTACTATGATAGATACCATTCGGCCATTTTGTTATATATCTTGCTTATCAGCAGTGCGGGAGATAAGTGTGATGATAAAAAGCTGAACTAAATGAGTTTTGTACTGAATCTAGTTGGCTAGAAATAGTCTGTGTAATTCTATGTTTTATATAATGCATTTTGTACTGGAATTAAATTGATTAATTTGTGTAGTTATTGTGCGTATAATAAGAGCTTGTTGTCATATATTTTTACGCTATGCTGTTGTTTCTTTGAGTAATAGTTTACTCATAATTTAGTTGTCTCGTCTCTCTGTTATAGGATGCTTTTCCACCAGAGATGTGCTATGCTACGTTGCAGTGGATGCGTTTGGATTCCTATTTTTTTTTACAGCTAAGTTCTTTATATATAGAAAGATGCGTGCTATGGATGGTTTCCGTACTATCAATATCTTCCTCGTTCAGCTACAAAGCTTAGTATCAGTGGAAGCTGTCATAGTTTACACAGCTTTAGCTATAACATTTTCATTACGAAGCTACATAGCACATCTCTAGAGGAAAAGCACCCATAATGTCTTGTTATTATGAGTATATGTATATCTAGTCATTTATAAGACAGAAAATTCACACTGCTGGACTATGGATCACCTAATGTTACATAAGATCCACAATATTCACGCCTAGCAGGTTGAAGATCGCAATTTAAAAGGATCTGGTTTGCCAGAAAGTGCTGCTGCCCGGTCCCTATCACACATAAAGCCCTTTAGTCAGCAGTTAGGACACTCGTCAAAATAATAATCATAGTGACCATTGACCAATATACTTTTTTCTAGGAAACCTAAGAATCATCAAGTGTACACCAAATAATCCCAAATGCCTATCTAAATTCCACTTCTAACAATTTTCCCAAGCGAGGTACGTACTGAGCATATAATAACAAAATATTTTGTACCCATAACGGGTATGGGCCAACCACGTCTAGTGAAAGCATAACCCATGCCCTTAGAAACTTGAGAGTCGCCAGAGAATCTGTAATTTGTAAATTGTATATAACACTTATAGGTAGTATAGTTTTTACGAAATTATTAAGACTTTAGTTTTGTGTGAGACACCACAAGGGCATTAAAAACTATCTTTGTAAGTGTGGGAGAGCCATGCTTCGGCACGAATGTGCCGGCTCGATAGGAGTGATACCACGGCCTCACAGAAAATCGACGTGAAACAACGCTTGCGTTGTGTTTCGCTGTGTGAGGTTACCGGAGACCCATGTCCCAATCTTCCTAATCCCTGATTCCTTAACAACTCTTGAAGTCCTAACCCCTAAAAGACCAGCAACGCACTTGTAACACTTCTGGAGTTACGAGTGTCCATGGGCGGCATTGATTGCTTACCATCAGATGATCCGTCTGTTCGTTTTTGATGTGTAGTCTTTTAGTTGGCTCGACACCCACAGTAAGAGCAGAGGGATTGTAATGTATTTTACTTCATTGACACCACAAGACACATAAGATCATTAACTTTTTCTTTTGGGGATTAGGAATTTAAGGGTTGATGTGGAATTGAGGATAAAGAATATTGGGGAGAGGGATTATTTTGGACCTCCGGTAACCTCACTCACACAATGCAAGCGTTGTTTCACGTCGGTTTTCTATAAGGCCGTGGTATCACTCCGGCCGAGCCGGCCCATTCAACACACTCTTCCACAATTTTTAAAACCAAAACAGAGAGAATAATATTTCGGACGCTACGACTACGACTCGGAATGTGAATTGGTACAAACTCGTTTAAAGATTAAGCCGGCAGAACAGCAGTTTACCGATGAAATGCTACCCGGTTACCGACATAGTGTTGTTACCGTATCGATATTCATATCTTAATTAATATTTTAACCAAAGTGTAGGTCTGTATGTCGTATCTTTGTCTTTTGTTTATGTTTAAAGTAAGGGTCTAGTATAATTTTATGCTTCTGCGATCTGTCCTGATGGAGCCCAGTAGAGCTGATAACTGATCTGGAGCTGCGGACAATCCAGGGGATTTACCAAAACCCTGGTTTTGATTTGACTTCCACTGAATATCCCCTTTACAGAGACCAGACAATTACAGATGGGGTCCAGTAGTGCTGATACCCGACCCGGAGCTGTGGACAACCTAGGGGGATTTCCAGGGCTCCGGTTTAAAGCAGGCGTAGGAACGGGATGGTTTTTAGTCAGTAAGAGTCTGACACTCGCTCTCACCTCACCCTGACGGGAGAAATAGTGAGATGATGATGAAAAAAATGGACTGAACAGGAAGAGTTCACTTCCGTATAATATAAAGCATTATTGCATAATTTATAATTCAATACAAATTACAGATTTTAGAGCTCCAAACTTGATTTCATATTAAATGAGATTAACATTTCTTTTGATACACAATAACTACTCTTATTCCAAAGGTATAGAGTCCACATTTGATAGTAATAGACTTTATGATAGACGTTAAAAGTAAATACTAGTCGTAATTGGTAATTTCTAAATTTTAATGTTAGTTATGATGTTATAGAGGGCTAAAAGGTCAAATTGAATGCACTTTCTCTAGTTATTACAGGTTTAAAAAGGTCATTTTGGTTCATAGGTTTAAGGATGCTTTTCCACTAGAGATGTGCTATGTAGCTATGCTACGAAGATGCTATAGCTAAGGTGTTAAACTATGTGACCGTTTCCACTCATACTAAGCTATGTAGATGTGTGAGGTAGATGCGCAGGGAAGCCATACATGGCACGCATCTTTCAATATGAAAAACTTAGCTTAGCTGAGTCCATTTCCATCAGTGCAACTAAGCTATGTCTATCAATGAATATGATTGGTGGAAACCAAACGCATCCACAGCAACGTAGCATAGCACATCTCTGGTGGAAAAGCAACCTTAAAACTTGCGTTTTTATTTTATGGTTTTTGAAGTCGGTTTTTTAAACGTAGTTTTATAATCTTTTTAGTTACTTTAGTATGTCTCACGATAGTTATTACAAAAGGTGCTTAGTATAACATTGCTAAATTCTCATTAAGAACACCGAGTCTGTTTTCTATCCTATTTTGACTCTTAAAGAACTAAAAATTAGGTCTTTTTTTCGGTAGAAATTGAACATGACACATATTATGATGGTACTATAACAAGACATAGACTTGAAATGGTCCCAAAAAGACACTACTATTCTATCGACTACTACCCATCCCTATTTATTTTAAATTGCGTTATATTACAATCAGAGTATACAGCTCGGTGCATTTCCTACGGCTCTGAAACTTTCAGTACGTCTGACAAAGAATTCGCACTCTACCACACCACACGCCATTTTACCCCCTCCGTCTTCAAGAATAAAGACGAAACTCCTTTGTAGAAACTAAAGGTTTTCTATTTTGTTTTCGGATGCAACTTATTTGTGAAAACAGGAACGAAAGAGATGGGTATAGGGATGCGTGGTGGGTGTGAGAGGGATGGAAATACACTAAATTTACGAAGCCACAGGTGGTGTACCTCGGGTACAGGCGCTGGGGAATATCGTTTGAGATTATTTTCTTCTTCAGGAGTTTTTGTGGATCCCAATTGATGGAAATGCTGTTTTAAGAGGTTTTTTAGATGGCCAATGGTGAATCTCGCATTGATTCCTGTCAGATTTTTAATCTAGTGGTATATTGAGTGTAATGTCTGCAACATAGACAGAGAAACACACACACACATATAATGTTTTTTCCAGTTTATCCTCATGTCCTGAATTGTTATAAGGCCATGGAAGCCAGGCTTGTTATTAACTGGCCACCTACAATTCACAATATTCGAACTTATTGTTGAGACTTCTTCGAAAGACGGAAAAGTAGCATAATTAATTCTTTGCACTCAACCAACAAGACATTCTACTTGATAGGTATTGTTATAGCATGAAAAATCTAGTAACATTTTGCACGACAAAAAATCCAAGCTGTAGGCTTGGATTGGACCAACTCACTTGACCATGTCAACTAATTCCCCCTCCCTCCTATATCACCCCCTCTAATACCAGCTAATAGCAATGAAAATTTCCAAGGAATCTCAAACGTAAGACAAGTTTTTGATAATTAAAAACTTCACGTTGAATGGGAACATAGATATACAATCATACTAGATATATTGAAGTTTAATAATTGTGATCCAAAAGAGTTGGTAAAAGGAACCTAGGTTGTCCAAAAATACGTTTGGTATCTACCCAATGTTCCATATCATCAGAATCATTGGAAACCAAACTCGCACAGCAAAACTATGGAATCAGCTGTCGTCGGCGGCATTTCCGAACAGATACGACTTTCAAATCTTCAAGAAAAGAGCGCATTCCTTTTTAAAACACCAGCAACTCACCTTTGACTCCTCTGGTGTTGCGGGTGTCCATAGGCGGCGCTGATAGCTTACCATCAGGTGACGTGTCTGCTCGTTTACCCCCTACTCGATATAAAACAAAAACAGATTGATGTGGGATTTACAAAATTGAGAAGTATGGCGGACAGAAGAGAAGACTATTATGTAGCAATAATGGGCCAATTTGGTCTGGAATGGCGACGATACCTATTGATCGAATGAAAGAAAGAAACAAGAAATTGTCCAAAGCGTAAGCACAGATGAGTCTACCATCATAGACCCAATAAGCTTCAATAACCTGTTAAGTCATTATAGGCACTTAATTCCTATTTATAAAGTTCCAGAACGATGCCCAAGACCAAGACACCATCTTTAAAATCAGTCTTCAAATGATGCACTTAAAATAATTTTACGATTTTTAATAATGGAACTGTCATCTTTATTTATTACCACCTTGAGACTGAAAGACATTTAGCAAGGCTACGGGGAAAACTCCAATAAGCCTTAATTGATTAGTTATTGAAGATATTTGTAATTATCTATATTTTTTATGAACTAAAAGTAAAAACTAAAAGACCTGTACCTCTTCACGAATGGGCCGGCTTGACCGGAGTGGTATCACAGCCTCACAGAAAACCGACGTGAAACAACGCTTGCGTTGTGTGACTGAGGTTACCGGAGGCCCAATTATTCCCCTTCCCAATCTTCCCAATCCTCGATTCCCCAACAAACCTTAAATTCCTAACCCCCAAAAGGCCGACAACGCACATGTAACGCCTCTGATGTTTCGGGTGTCCTCAGGCGTTTACCGGCTTATACCAAAAAACAAATCTTACAACTCTTCTGGTATTGCATAATCTTCAATAACCTTATGCTGAAGACATCATTGCATACCCTAAACCAAATAGCCTGCGACATCTAGTCCACATGAGCTCTATGGCCACAGCGGTCACTTTGCCTCGTACATCACATGCCGTTTCCCATGGAAGTGCAACTTAAATAATGTATAAACGAATTGTTTTCTTTGTTTCCGATGTTCGAAGGAAGTAATTACTAGCTTAGCTCTATCTTTATCGATATTTTTGTGCAACGACCTGCTCAGTGCAAAGGAATTCAATTAGACCTTTGTGGAATACTCTAACCACAGAGTGAACCGACTGTGTCATCCTCACCATCATAGTTATTGGCTTCCATCACATTAATGACCCGCAAGATCCAAGTTTTCATTAACCGCTGCTTACGTCGCATTCTTGGAATTTACTGGCCCGAGACCATCTCCAACATAGACCTACTGGAGAAATGCCACGAGTACCCGATCGACCGCCAGATCAAACGCCGAATGTGGGGATGGATTGGCCACACACTCCGAAGAGGTCCCGATCACATACCCAAGCAAGCCTTGGATTGGAATCCTCAGGGGAAAAGGAAGCGTGGTCGACCCCGTCAAACCTGGTGTCAATTAGTGTTGGGAGAAGAGGTGGGCATCAGAATGACGTGGAGCGAGTTGAAGCGAGAAGCTCAAGACCGGTCGCGATAGAGGACTTCTATGGACGCCCTCAGCCCCAAATAGGGCCATAGGACATTAAGTCAATCATATTAATGAACCTGGTCATACAAGTTAATGGTGAACAGCACCTGGACCTTACAGAATTTGGAGAGCTACTTACAGTAAAAGTAACTTAAGATAGATACATGAAGAGGAAGAGGATGGTCCCAGAAGAAATGATAGATTGTGTGAAGAAGTATATGGAAGAGAGAAGAGTCGATAAAAGAATGATGATTCATACGGGAGTATGTAAGAAGAATACGTCACCATACCTGTTGAAGAGCAGGAAAAACAAGAAGATTAACGAAAAACTGAGTCAACAACAAATCTCCATATAGCCTTCGGGGAATAAGAAACCTCTGACGTCATTGACAAACCACGTCAATACGGTTTTATCCCCAATAAATATTAGAATAACATTAATGTGTATGATTGCATAGGATTTGCATGAGACCTACATTTCTGACCTAGAAGGCTAGAACATGATATCCTATGGCCAGCCTTTGAATTTTATTGATCTATATTGATCTGGATCTTGCTTTCATAATTTACTTCTTATGCATGTACCATGGAACTGGTTTTATCTGGATTCATTGAGTATGTAAAGATGAGACTAGTGATATTGTTAAGAAAAGTTTGCTTGCGTTATTGGTGGATGGGACATGACTACATGAATCAAGACTTTTTCTCTTAGTCGAAAAATAAGTATGGTGGTGATTATAACTAATATTCATTATGCCAGATAAATAAACAAAATAAAATTAATTTTAAGTGTGGGAGAACCATGCCTCACAAAAAACCGACGTAAAACGTGAGTGAGGTTTCCGGAGGCCCAATTACTCCCCTTCCCAATCTTCCCAATCTTCGTTTCCCCAACAACCCTTAAATTCCTAATCTCCAAAAGTTCCGCCACGCACTTGTAGCGCCTTTGGTGTTTCGGTTGTCTATGCGCGGTGATTGCTTACATCAGTTACATCAATTGCTCAAATCACAATTTCTGGATAAACAAAAGAGATAACTAGACTGAGTGGCATCGCAAAAGTTATGATATTCAACTACTGAAAAAAGCCTTCCTTATCAAAAAAATCTTTTGAAAAAAAGCAACTTGAATCTTATGGCTTTGTAGTAGTTGTGATGTAGATTGACAAAGCGCTAATCCCAAGCCCACTAAAACGTAAACAAAGCAGAATATAAAAAGTCGCATTATAAAACTAGTATCGTATAAAAATTTAATTTAATTCGATAATCGATCGAGCATTACCTTTTTTATAAGTCTACGACTACCATGGGAATAGGGACAAGTGCTGAATTGATTAAAAAGCGATGTTTTCGCATGACTTTAATGTTTATAGTTTTTTAAAGGAATCCAATGGACATAATTTCACTATTATTGTTCTCTTTGTGATTGACAGTAATGTAGTCTAATTTGTTAATGTTTTTTTAAGAGGAGAAAATTATTCACTGACTTCTCTCGCTTTGGGTGAGGCGAGTGGGATTGTCAGATTCTCCCCGACTAAAACCATCCTGTTCCTACTCCTGCTTTTCGAGTTGGAGCCCTGGTAAAATCACTAGGTAATCCGCAGCTCCGGAATTTGTGATGGACTAGATAAAGCTTTTGGACAGTATTGTAAGTCGATTTCTTTTAGATTAAAATCTTTTGACCCGTTCTTTGATTTGAATTCAAAGAATCTTACCAAATCATATCGAAAGGTGGAAAAAGATAATCGATTGAAATCTGAACAGTCACTAAACACTCTGTAGTAATTCGTCTGATAACCTATTGACATTCTTAGGGTATAGATGGGTAAGTCCAGGGCAAATACTTACGGCAAAGTATTTGTGAATTTAGTTTAATCAGAGTTTCGCCAAAATTGTACGACAAAAAAATTACAATCTCAAAGTTCTTAAGGAAAACAAGTAAGATAAAACGATGGTATAAGTATTGAAATAGATTATAATTGTATGTGAAACAAACAGGGCAACCTTGGGGGCAGACATTGGAGAAATGGTAATGGGGCAAAACTAGGTCTAATTAATTTTCAATGACGAGACGTGCGCCAAACAGCTTGAGCGTGAAACACGTTTTGTTTTACGCATTTCGAAACGGCCAAATACTACAGTGCTGCCACTTTTTGTCACACAAAATAGAGAATGGAGACAAAATGGAGGCAGTTTGTTTTGTGTGTTGTTAGACGTATGGTGTGGTATGGTAATTAGTGATTATATTATAAAGTATCGTGTGGAATTTAGAGTTTATTTTCGACATTTTCTGTATTTTTGGATCTGATAAAAGTGATAGGTGTCTTTTTTTGAGGGGGTGATATTTTCCCGACTCATTAAAAACTTGACTTTTCCAGACTTAGATGAGGCAAGAGGTAGTGTCAGACTTTTTTTGTCTATATACCACCCCGTTTCTAATCTTGCTTTTCGAGCCGGAACTCTAAGTGATAGGTGTCTAGGAACAGAAAAAGGATACTTACACGGTAGAAGCTGTAATGATGGGGGTGCCACTTAAGATTTTATTTTAAACGAGTAAGTGATTGAGAAAAGTCCCTTTTTTGTACGTCACAGGGACGCCTCTGCTATTCTTCTTCTTTAGTTTCTTACCAAAGAAATGGTTTTCACATGCCTTAATTTTTTACAGAATGACTTTAAACTAAAATAAGAAGTTAAGAACTTCCTATCACCATACTATACTGACTTTTCTCATTCCAAAAGACCTTTAGATCCTAAAATCACCTTCCAAAACAACCCCTGAACATCGAAAACACCCGTCCCCTGTACACTAACTGTTGCTCCTACTCCGTAGCTACATCTACACGTACAGACGGACGAACACGTTAAAAACACTCGTATTGTATTGATTTTGTTCGATCGAGGCTGCGACGCCGAACTAACGACTCTGCTGCTAAGATCGAACAAGTAAATGGAGACCCTTTTGTTTTGATACCGTTTTACTTGCTGAGAGTTACTTTAGGAGCTATTTAAGAAGATTGTTGTTTGTTTATTAGTAGTAGAGAGTAGAGTATTTGTCTTCTAGAAGAGTGATTAATTTAGCGGTTTTACTAATTTACACGGTCTTGAGTTCGTCTTAATAGACAATGAGGCTATGAGAGACGGGTGGCATTTTCTGTTTTAATGTTTGGTGAACTTGCTGCGATTGGCTTGCGTTGAGATTATACTCTTAATATGTCTATTTTAAGTGGAGGTTTTCGTTCAGCAGTGGACGTTCTTCTGGGTGGTAATGATGACGATGGAAGAAAGGTAGTGATAGTTATAAAAGTTAGTGAGAATAAGTAGTTCACACACACACACTTTTTTTCAGTTGGGAACATTATCCAATGACTTCTCTCGCCAGGGCAAGGCGAGAGGGAGTGTCAGACTCTTACTGATTAAAAACCACCCCGTTCCTACTCCTGCTTTTCGAGCCAGAGCCCCGGTAAACCCGTAACTCCGTATACACTCACACACTTGACACATCATGTTGTACAGAGTTCATGTCAAAATTGTATCTCCAGTAAGCAAATCTACAGATAGATAGGTTATTGAAATTGCTCGTAAGCCGATAACATAATAATCAATTTAGTAGGTCTCACGAAAAATATACTTGATGAGATTTAGTTTGCGTTAGAATGCAGTTCTGTTTAAAATATCCTTTCAATGGAGCAGTTTTGAATGCGTGCTGCATTGACCTCGCACCTCAAGGGATTCCAAAACTATTTGGACGTCTTTGGAATGCATAACACTAAACATACATACATACACATAATTACTGTATAATGTGATACGCATGTTATTATATTTAGGTCTATTTCTAGGCACAAACCATGTGTTTAGACTGATTAGATCAAATACGTCACCAGTGTGGAATAATTTTAGCTATCAAGGTCTTGCTAGCATTTTAATTATAGACTCCTGATTTCTGTATTGGTTAGTTCCAGAGATAAATTAGTTTGGTAGATAGTACTTATTATGTCTCGGGTTTGATTCAAAGATCAGGTGAAGGGTTTTTTTTATATTTTTAGTGATAGCTCGGAGTCTGAAATTTGGCATGATGACGGCATAAAACTCAGTTACTCTTACATGGGAGTGATGGGATTCATATGGAGTTACTTTCTCATTCTTCTCCATTTAAATCTACGTTTTGGAACGAGCACCTAGCTTCATTGACGGACAGACTGACAGACTATAATTTATTTCTTTATTTGTTGATATTTCAAAAGTACCTATTTATGTTTTAATTGGAATAAATTGTTCGACTTTGACATAACATTACCTGAGAAAAGTGGGTCCTTACATTGTATATACGTACTTCTGTCTAACAGATCTTAGAATTTGCAGATCAAAAGGCGTAAACGTCTTGTGCCTACATCTAATTATAAACTAACACTACCAAGACACATCTACTACTAAAACTTCACTATCAAAATAACCTAATCACCAACAAAAAAAAATCTTACGAAATTAAGAAAAAAAACCGAAGAAAAATTTCGTTTCTATTGTCTACACCCACGTTTAAAATGAGTGGGTGGTGTGTCGTTTGAAAGTGGGGCGAATAAAATCAATAGGGGGGTGGTGGGGGGGTGCTAAGTGAGTGAAACAGATCGGTCGGGACGAGTGTCCGACGTTCCGTTCAAAATCGGACCCGTCGGCCGTCTGTATGTCTTTTGTTACCAGTTTGTTTTTGTTTTTCGTGAATCTAAATTTTGTGGTGGGGAGGGGGGAGTTTTGTTGTTAGGTTGGGTAATTTTGTTTGTAGAGTAGTGTTTAGTGGATTGGTGTAATGTTGGTAATGAACTAGACACAATTTGTTGGTATTTAAAATAATTAAGTAGCGGGAAGAAAGATGAAGGAATGGCCGTTTCATTGTATGTACGTAAAGAAAAAAAGATGTGTCGATTTCTAAATTATTTCTAAATAATCTTCGTTTCTTTGTTTTCAAATTTAATTTAAATAATAAACATGGATAACCATTTCAAAATACTCTACTTTTCTTATAAGATATATCAAAATTTAGGCATACAATCGTAACATACAAACTTATTGTAGCACTTATTAAAATAATGATTAGCTAATATCACCTTTCTTGCATCATATTATTATATCTTGGATAAAGATTTCGACTTTCTAAGTCCAATTACGTAATACGAGGCTGAGTCTAGCCTAATTGCGAGTAGGTAGACTGAGTCCGTTGCCTAGCAACCGCTGTAAGGGTCATTAGCTCTTTGGGTTACTTGGCGCTCGCCTTTGTTACATTAGATTAGGTGTATCATATCTAAATCTTTTTTCATCATAAGGTATATGGCAAGAAGCTCATCCCCTATTACATGGGATTTGTAACACAAATGGTGAAAAGTAGGTGAGCATTGCAGCGGTATTACGCGCAATAATGTGCACCTCTGCCTACCCCTAAGCGGAAGCTTATCCACCAGAGATGTACATCTTATGAAACTTTCAAAGACACAATAAATGCTACTTTCAACCTAAATATTTAAATATTACACTCATCACTTCACACAGTGACCGAGTGGTGACTTGGTATAATATATAATAATATATATCACCGAAAAATGGCTATCCACCGATTTAACAATCAGAGAGAAAAAGCGTCGTGTGTCGCGGTATGCTGCTTATGAATATGAGCCTCTAGCATATGGCTTGAAACTAGTTGAGTACCTCGTCAAACAGTTACGTGAGTAAGCCGAGAACATATAATAACTAATTCAGAGAGAAAAAAACATAAATTTCATAAAAAAATATTTCAAAATTCCATATCTACTAACCAAATCTACCAACAAAATAGCTCATAAACACACACACACACACACACATTAAAAACACCATCTTAGCGATGACGTAAACAAAAGCGGAGTGGCAGCACTGTCGTATTAGGGAGCGCGGAAGTATGGCGTAACTTCAGGCCAGATTCAAGGCAAACTTAGCTCACAGTTTCGTCCTTGGTAAATTCAGTTTAACTTTGTGACGTCGGTCGTTACGTAGGCACTAAATATGGTGTTAGGTTATAGAGGATAGTGATTTTATTAATATTGAGACTCAAATATTTGCAACGCGACGCCTTTTATCTTCGAAGAGTAGGCAGAGGTACACATTACGGCACGTAACGCCACTGTATAATGTATACTTTTTCACCAATTGGTTTATAAGAGGGACTATACGTTGAACATTAACCTGATAGTTAGAGCTTTTTAAACTGAGATCTCCAACCCAACTGTCAAGCTTGGGGAATTCTTGAGCTGCGGATTGTCTAGCGGCTGTATCGGGACTCAGGCTCAAAAAGCAAGAATAGGAACGGGGTGGAGTCTTATACTCCTTCTCGCCTCACCCAAGGCAGGAAAAGTCATTAGATGATTTATCCCCCTCTTAGAAAAAAGGCTTCAGGAATTATGATAAACTCTCTTATGTAGTCGTTGATAAACATAAATTAACCCCTACAATTCAAATATCCTGCCTATATTAATTACACTATACACCCAAAATACTCAAGCAGTTTCATAGATGACACCATCAAAACTAACCAGTATAAGTTGACCTACATACATCTTATAAGCGGGAACACACAGATGTTATCTTAAATCGGTCCACGTGTAGAAAATAATAGTGTTACGTGTAAGCAAACGGCAATATGTGTTACATAGCGAACGTTTGCGAAGCCCGTGCGAATCAACAAGTATGAATCTACTGGGTGCCGTAGTTATAGTGTGGTGTGTCGGAAGATTTGAGTTGATGTCGAGTTTTCCGAGTGTTAGAGGCTTTTTTTTTGTGAATGTGTAATTTATAAGTTATGATTTGTGTTATTTGCTAGTGTTGCTTTATTTAAAAAGGTTTGTTAAATAGTAATTTCTTTGTTGATGAAAGTGTTTTTCTGTAATAATTAATTGTTATTTCATACCCTTTTAGTAAATTTGTGGTGAAGTCATAATATTTAAGACAGTAGGTACTTAATTTAATTTCATGTGATGTGATTAATTTCAAATACTTAATTTAATTTCATGGTAAATAATTTTAAACAAAATTAAGATAAGTTACTGTTACTCAACATGTTGTTTTTGTGAAGACGTTTTTGTAAGTTTATTTTGCACTGATAATTTTACACACTTAAAATTAATACGAAAAACATGAATACAATCTACTAGACACCTACAGACACCTTACTTACATAACACACTCACTTCTTACGACAAAAAAATAACAAACAAAATCAAGACTCTCCGACAACCCGCACTATGAATACAACACAGCACCCTTGGCAGCAGTCTACACACACACGCTCACGAACTCACACACACATCACAATATTGGATTTTGTTTATATGAACAAAATGGCTTCACATCCTATACCCTTTAGCAGCTAATCAAATTATGAATAGTAATTAGTTTCTGGGTTTTAGATTAACTTGTAACAAAGGTCTGGAGTGGATTAGGAAGGGGGTTAATGAACTTCTCACCCCCTATTACATGGGACTTATAACACAAATGGTGAAAAGTGGGTGTATATTGTACAGTGGCATTACGTGCCGTAATGTGCAGATGCACTTCTGCCTACCCCTTCGGGGATAAAAGGCGTGACGTTGATGATGATGATACATGTCACTAACCCCACTCTTCTAGTGGGTATTGAGACACAGCTTCTGAAGTCTCGTCTACTTAGGTCAGTTGGAGATCGCAGTTTAGATTTAAGGTTCAGGTTTATCAGAGAACTGCTGCGCTGTCTCTGTCATATTATTGAATGTTTTTCCACCAGAGATGTGCTATGCTACGTTGCTATGGATGCGTTTGGCTTCCATCAATTATATGCATAACTTGGCGTTGGTGGAAACGGACTCAGTTAAGCTATGTTTTTTATATGGAAAGATGCGTGCTGTGGATAGCTTCCTTACTATTGATGCATTATATACTCGAGCTGAGCATCTTCCTAGGTATCAATGGAAACGGGCACATAGTTTCACAGTTTTCACAGCTTTTTTATTTGTGTGTATTTTTGGTGCATCGTACTCAGTGCTGAATAGATTATTTATCTTTCTTTCACAGATTGCTCCCTATGTCGAGTTTGTGTTACATAATTTTATCCCAAAGTTATTTATAATGAATTTCGATATCTACCACACATTTAGGATGTAGCCAAGTAAATGGGACGTGCCACAAGGATATTCGGATGTCCGGCCGGACACAATTTCCATAGATAAGCTGCTCTATGTCTGTGATGCTGTGATATTGTTTTCATTGGCACTTAGCAACTGATTCTAGAACATTTTATGGAGTGGGCTTATTAACGCGTAAACCACCACGTCAGACACTGGTGACTGACGCTTAGGATTTGCCTTCAACGGTTTCCTTTCGGCAGTTAATGCTTTAAACATATAAAAATCATATTTTTTCTTGATGTAATAACTGGCATATATTAGAAGATGTAAACATATCAGCCACAAGATGTCTATGGCTGAATATAAGCCTCGTCCAATGAAAGTTTTCATCAATTATGTCATGAAACCCACGAAATAGAGAGTGATCCTATTGCCATACACTGGAGAAAAACTAAACTCTAGACTGAAACATTTTTAAAAACCAAAATTCTTTTGCCTATTCCGGTAAATGAACCCAAGACCTCTTGTCGTAGCAATTAAATACCAAAATACATAGCTACCTATAACACCATAACCTACCTCTCCATAACATCAAAATCCCATAAACACACGATAGATTTAAAAAAAAAATACTAAAACAAAACTATGACATCAGCTATGCCTGACCCAGGATGTGAATTCAAAACATCTATTATTAATATTTATACCTATCTATGACGTTTTAACAAAGAAACTTAGATTCCCAAGCTGCTGTAAAAATAAATAATTTTGTATAGAAACCGCACATGAAGGTACACTAATCTATGAAAAGCAATTCTAAACCTTATTGTGTTTGTGTAAAGGTCGAAATTCTTTTGAAGGAATTGGATTGATTGGGGGTATGTTGATGTGCTATTCTATAGGTACTTTAGGTAATCGTGTAGGGAATATTGTTTTCGAAGTCCAAGGTTAAATACGTTTCATACCAACAGCCTATAAGTGGCCACTGCTGACCAAAGACCTCTTCTCGCATGGAGAAGATTTGAGCATTAATCACCGCGCTTGTTCAATGCGGGTTGGCGATTTTAAACTTATAATCAGAAATTATAAGTCTAGGTTTCCGCACTTATTATATTAAAGTATAATTATACCGAGTTTCATTGTATTCTGACTGGTAGTTTTTGCGTGATGTTTGGACATGGACCGATGACATCGTCAGAGTGGCGGGGAGCCATTGGATGCAGGTGGCGGCTTGTCGTTCTACGTGGAGGACCAAGGGGGAGGCCTTTGTTCAGCAGTGGACGTCTCTCGGCTGATGATGATGATACAGACAGACAGACCAATAAATTAAAAGACAACTATTTTTTTTAATCTCATTTTGGCCTTCATGTATATATGTCTAGTAGTACCCCCTACTATTTACTTCTTTTAATATTTTCAATGTCCACAATTGACATTTCTACAGTTTTATTATATGTACAAATGTACATACATAGATATAGATAGTTTGTCTAGTATTCTAAACAAACCATCTATTTAAGGAAAAGCTAGAAATACAACCAAAACGTGTTACCCACACGAAACGTAAATAAATCAGGATAAATGAACAAAATCGCTAAATTTAATACTAAAAACTTCAAAACAGGTGTAATAATTCGATAATATTAGGAAAAAATGCGTCTATTTCGGAGTCATAGGGAAATTCTACGTTTTCCTTTTAAAATAGTGTCATAGAAACTATTATGGGACAACTTTGTAAACATAGGTTAGATTAAATTGGTCAAACATACCTACATTTCGCATTTATAATATTAGTAAGATATGTTTGTTTGTCCAGTAAAAGTACCTTTAACCGACGAGCATGCATGAAAAGACTGATGACTGTTGATGAAGCGATAGAGGTATGTAAGAATCGTAGCAATTGGGATTCCATAGTCTCTGCCTACCCCCAGGGGAGACAGGCGTAAGGTTATGTATGTATGTATTTATATTATGTAATGATAACATCAGCTCAATACGCAAGTCTTAAAAATAAATTGACTTCTACACTACTTTGTCCTAGTTTTTGTGTCTAGACTAGACAAAACACCAAATTCTAGACATATAATAGTATATTTAGGTAGCTACGTAGGTAGGTCTAAAGTGCATGTGCATATTAGTTATTTGCAATTCGTCTAGACGAAACTGATACTGCATTTTGTGCAAGGTTGTTTTAAAGTCATTGCAGTTTTGAAATCAAAAATACTATACTTACTTCATATTTATAAGTATGTTATTCGGTAGGTACTAGATACCTAATATTATAATGCTGAAGAGTTTGTTTTTTTGTGCGAATCTTCGTAAATACTAGTTGGAATTAGGGTATACAATCTTACTCTCGAATTTCGTGTATATTTAGCGATATGAATCTCGTTCGAAAAATGGACGAGATCTCGCGACATTACCAAGGTAATGAAGGATTTTTATTTTGATATTAGAAGACGCATCTGATTGTTTCTTTTATTTGTTGGCACGATAATTGACATTTAACTGGACGGTTAAAGGCATCTGACAAATATCTATGTTTTAAAACATAACCAATTAAAATATTCGCAACGTCATGCCTTTTATCCCCGAAGGGGTAGGCAGAGGTGCACATTACGGCACGTAATGCCGCTATACAATGTACACCCACTTTTCATCATTTGTATTTTTAAGTCCCATGTAATAGGAGGTGAGCTTACTGAACTATAATATTCGTTACATTAGAAAATGAGTCAATCAATCACATCGTAAGATACCTAAGTACAAAAAGAAACCTAACTCTATCTGTCTCACGGTACAAAGTCCAATAATTTTGGCTGTAACCACAAAAATATAGTATGTTAGTATGTCGAACGAATGTATTCAATTATTTTTAAGCTACGTATGAATCAGCATTGTTTTTTTTAATTAGTAGGTACACTACGATATACCTAGCTATGTAGTTGCTAAGTCAACTACATATTTGTGTGTAAATTATAATTAAGTTGTTTTTGGTGTTTGTAGGTATAGTAGTAATATTGTGTATTTTCCTTGGTTTTGTTTGGTTATATATGTATGTGTTGTAGTTGTTTGTAAACAATTTTAAATATATTTTATTATTACTTTGTCTCAAAACTATTTGTGAAAGAAATCTCTTAGTGAAGACTGCACAGCTGCTGCGCAACATGTAGCGGTTTCGATTCCCGCTCGGAGTAACTCTTTGTATGAACCACAAATTGTTGTTTCGGGTGTCATGTGTACGTATGTGAACTTGTATATTTGTAAACACACCCATGATACAGGAGAAACTCCTAGTGAAGGGCAACATTAAAAGAAACTTATCTATAATTGTGGACATAGTAGCAAAATTTATCAAATACGGTGTAGGACTTTTTGGGTAAAAACAATTATATTTGCTAATATTATTGAGTGATTATATAAGTAAAGGTATATTACTATTGTTACTATGTTATTATTGCTGAGAAGTCTTCTTATAGGTAGTATGGCTTCGATTCTCGTATTATGCAATTACTAATTGCATTTCTATGAAAATATGCCTCACATCGCATGTATTTTGTTTTCAATTAGATGAAATTTCGAACCACACAAACAAACAGTTCTACATTATTGCCATATATAAAAAAAATATTAGAAAACAAATGACACTAGCAACACACCACTTATTTAAATCCTACCTATACAAAAACAAACTTACATTTTCATTTTACAGTGGCGCTAGTTTCTTTACCTATTGTCACACTCTAGAACATTTTTGTTCACATCCAAATTAGTTCCGATTTCGTCCACCAGCATTATAAAGTCGGTCTTATCTCTAGTTGCATGTGACATAATTTCGTTGTGTTTTCACACGACATTTTGTTTGCGAAGCGATATTTGATATTTAGGGACGAACAGTACCCTTAGTACGAGTTTACTTTACGAGCAAACTCCTTTTTAAAAGGCCGGCAACGCGTCAGTAACTCCTCTGGTGTTGCGGGTGACCATGGGCGGCGGTAATCGCTTACCATCAGATGACCCAGCTGATCGTTTGCCATAAAAAAAGTTAATAAAAACGAAACGAGAACGCGTTCGGAGTTCTGATTGGTCAGCGCGAATGAACTAACCAATCGGAGCGCCGAACGCGCTCTCGTTTCGTTTTCGTCCAGCGTAAAACAAACTCATACTAAGGGTACTGGTTTGTGTTTATGTTTTTGTAGGTTAGTTAGCGTTGTCAGAAAAAAATATTTGATGATTTCGTTTATTATTAGAGACACGTGAGGTATCATTATCGCTGTTTTTTGTACATGAATAGGTACTTGTACTATATAGGGTGTCAAAGTAACAGTTAAGTTTTCGTTACAAAATGACATGTTTTGTGCAACATATACCTTAACGTCGCGTTTTTAAATCAGGAAACACACTCAATTCAGTTATATTATGCTTCTGGTGTTTCGGGTGTCCATGGGCGGCGATTGCTTACCATCATGTGATCCATCTGCTCGTTTACCAAAGCATGGAGCTTATTATTCCAAATAATGCCCATGCACTTTCGAAATAACTTTTCCCGGCCTGAGAACTGAATTATAAACCTTTTGCTCAGCAATCGTATGTGCAACCACTCAACCTACAAGGCAGCAGTGTATGATATTAATATTAATAGCAAAAATTAAAAACAAATTATCTTGCCCCCAATAAACCGAATGTAACCAAAATTACACACAACATGTATTTAATAGGCACCATGTTTGAGACACGTGTTATTTCAAATTAGGCACGAAATATAATACCTAGGCTACCTAGGAATGGACACAAGGTCTTGAATCTAGGTCGACTAGTTTTGGACCTAGGTTTAATAGATATCTTGATAGATTAGGTCATAAGGACATTGGTGTTATGTCATTTAGAGGTGTCTGTTTATAGTGTTAGTTGGTAGTTTCATAAAGGGTTTTAAGGGATTAAAATCTCCTCCTTGGGCGAGGCGAGAGAGAGTGTCAAACTCAAACTGACTAAAAACCACCCCGTTCCTTCTCCTGCTTTTCGAGCCGCAGTTCCGGTATAATTCAGCTCCGGGTCACGAAGGATAAGTAGTGATATTTTAATAGAAGGTCAGTTTTTATGAAGAGGAGTTACAAGTGCGTTACGTGCGTTTAGAGGGTTCGAGATTTGAGGATGGAAAATTAAGGAATAAGGAATGAGGGGAGGGCCTTTGGTAGACATAGCGAAACCTAACGTTGTTTCATGCCGGATTTCTGTGAGGCCGTGGTATCACTATGCAAAGTTTAAAAAACGGATCCAATTTGAAATATCTACTACACAAAACTCTAATAAAAATATTTTATGTTAAACTATAATAACGACAATTTTAATAGTTTCTTCGAATGTAAACAGAAATTAAATAATATTATTTAGATACGCTTAGCCTAGGAATGGATACAAGGTTTCGAATCTGGGTCAACCAGTTTTGGTCCTAACTTATTTATTACTAAGCCATTAGCGAATGTTCTGTGTTTTGGATTTATTATTTTATTTATTAAAACGAAACATGACATGACTCTGATTATTTTGTGATTGAGTAGGTAGAGCGCGGAGTTTAAGTCGGCACGAATGGGCCGGCTCGACTGGAGTGATACCACGGCCTCACAGAAAACCGACGTGAAACAATACTTGCGTTGTGTTAGTAAGGTTACCGGAGGCCCAATTACACTTTCCCAATCTTCCCAATCCCCGATTCCCCAACAACCTATAAATTCCTAACCCCAAAAAGCCGGCAACGCACTTGTAACGCCTCTGGTGTTTCGGGTGTCCATAAGCGGTGGCGATTGCTTACCGTCAGGTGATCCGTTTGCTCGTTTACCGGCTTATATCATACACTTACAAACAATTGGAAGGTGCCACCTTGGTGGTATGGAGCCGTAAGTACCTTTTGTATCTTCTAAAAATGGTAAGGTGGCACCTTAACGGTAAGAGTGAACCTTTTCTATCTTCTGAAGAATGTATCTATCTATCAACTTCTTTTAATAATAAGTAATGTAATCTACCATTAGCATCGATTACCTCAGACAGAGTCCTGAGACCTATAATTAACAATTGAAAAGTAAGTCCCCTTGTTATAGACATAATTGCACTTTTATATTATTTTTCTTTCTGTGATAGAAATTACTCAGTGGAAATTTTATAAAATAAAATGTCTAACATCTAATTTATTTACTTTTTAATATTATTGCTATAAAGGTTTTTAAATTTCCCAATAAATAAGTACTTAGGGTCAGGTGGGGTAAGTGAAACATACTTTACTTGTATTTTAACATAACGGCATCTGACGCAGTAATGCGACGATCAATTTCAGTTGCATTTCTTGCACAGTACTCTCCTTTAGCCAATGATTCATGGAGTTATGACAAACAGCTCTTTAGTCTTACCATAAGCGAGAAAACAATCAATATTTTCAGACTATGGTTTTGTTTCACTTGCCCCTGGAAAGGGGTAAGTGAAACAAACGTCAGAAATATAGTTAAATGTTGTATTTATGCAACGGTTACTTGACTAAGGCAACAATTCAAATTTTGTTTGTCTAATGTCTATATTCTACAATCAATATAAGGCTTAGTTTTAGAAAAGAAAACAAAAAACGTATTTTGGGGTAAGTGAAACATAGTTAGCATGGTCAGATGTCTCAAACATTTGTATAAAATTTAAAACAGAAATTATAGGTAGTGAAATCAAAAACAAAATAAAAATAAATTTCTTTACTGACTTAACAGTTTGCTTACAATTACGAAAACAAGCATCAGACACCGCACAGTGTGTAATTTCCATAATCTAAAGGGACAAAAGTCTTGAACCCAAACTGTACAAATTTACTACGAGATAAAATGTATTGAATGAAATTTAAAGACATTGTCAAGGTTTCAGACATATATTGTAACCATATTATTAACATATAACACAGCATATATTTCAATATATGTATAAAAAAAAAAATATATTAAAACTTAAAATCAGAAGTACCATGAAGACCTTAAACAGGAAGAAATTCAGTCAGAATACTGAAATTCTTCCAAGTCGCTATTAGTATCAGAATCTTAATTTTCTGACTGAATTTCTTCGCGTTCAATGTCAATAGTACTCATTTGTAAAAGTTCACAGACTTCAGGAGTCATTTGGCTACATCTAGTTTTGGGAGCGGCACGTAAGCTTGCAATGTAGGGGTCTGATGTCATTAGTAACCGATTTATTAAGTCTGTGTCCGTGTCCACTCTTTCTACGAGATATTTGTGAAGGCAATCTGAAAATAAAAAAGTTATAAGAATTTCGCAAATATAATTTAGACACAAATAGTAAATTTATGATTACCAACATTTTTAATCACGTAAAAATGTTTGTGATTTCTGATACGGGGGAAGTGAAACATATGTTTCTCTTTCCCCGTGTATTAAGTTTCACTTACCCCACTTAACACTTTTTTAGGTTTAGTTTTTACCAAAGCCAAAACTCAATTATCCTTAGGAATTATCGAAATATAATCATTGGACTAGAAAGTACATACTTTTTACTCAGTACTTACCATTAGGTACATTTAAAACACTTATTTTAAAACTTTCACGAAAGCCGAAAACGTCACACCTCCAACTCGTGTTTTGACAACTGACAGTTGAAAAAATTCTTTTTTGTTTATTGGTGTAGAAAATGATAATAGCGACATCTATGTTTTATCAATAAAACCACATCGCCATTCTGTTCTACCGACTAAGCTTGAAGTATCGATACACTTGTTAGTTATAGAGTTATGAATGGGTGTTTCACTTCCCCCTGAGTTTCACTTACCCCACCTGACCTTACTATTTAAGTTTTAGTCACCAAATTGGACTGAAAAATACTGAAACCTCAAAATCGAACATTGGAAATTGACGTAACATGTCAAGATCGAAAACATTAAAATATCAAATTCCTACCAAACACACGAAGGCTGAACATCAAACCGAAATAACATTTCAGAATTACGATTATGTTCGAAAATAATATTTTTGTTGTACTTACTGCTGTAACCGACCAAAAAACACGAAACCACACAAAAATACTGAAATGTAGGTAAATGCTTAAATAAACTTCGTCACGCTAAATCGCTATTACTAACAAAATACTACGCTAAAAGTACCGGGTTCCGTGTTGTCAAAAATTTTAGCATAATTACACTTTTTACCCTAAAACTGTACATAGAATAGGTAGATAGATACTACATGCACTAATTTACTATCCGTTGCCATAGTTACATGTCCAAAAAACCAAAGTACTCACACAAATTAAAACTTAATAATGGATTTCATGAAAAATCGCTTCACGAAAAAACATTTTTTTTAACATTGCCCATTTACACTAGGATTTTTCCCCGTGATGTGGTTTACAAACATACAAGTTCACATACACATGACACCTAGAAACAACAAATTGTGGATCATACAAAGAGTGATTTATTTACTTTTATAATCCCTTTAAACAGCATCCGCAGAAATTCATATCAAGACCCGAAACAACAATTTGTGAATCACGCAAAGATTGATTTTTCTGCGTTTCATCCCTCAAACAGTCTCCGAATACATCAGCAAATACACAGATGCCCAACTACAAACCGCTTAATCGACCAGTGAGGCCGATCAAAAACGTTTTCCTAACCCTGAAAAATGGAACAAAAACGTCCCGGTTTCAATAGCGTCCCTACTCTGAGGCCACGACATAACACCATTCTCGTTTTTCGTCAATACATCGTTGTTTTTCGACATCAGTTTTTTGCTTTTTTTTTCTCGTTTAACCCGTCACCGGCTACCGGGCGCTCGGCTGCCGGCTTTCAGCCTTTCCACGAAAATTTTACCGGCTAGAAATCAGTGTAGGTTGTAGCGGTTTACGAAATTTTCCTGTTCGCTTATTCAATGGAGAGGGCGCTGTTGTCGTTTTTGGGCTTCGCGTTTGGTTAAACGATACTTAGATTTTTAATTGGTTTTCCTGCTCTATTGTGTTTTGTAACTTGATTGGGATGGTTTGGGATTACAAAAGATTATTTGGTTGAAAAGAACCTTTCCATGAAACTATTTGTTAAACAAGACATAAACAGAGTCAGTCGTTTTCCTCGAAAAAAGTGTGTCGTGTATAAACCACACTTTTTCGTAAGCATGTTAGTTAGTTAATTAGGATATAAGTCATAGATGTTGTTCTATTGCTAGTTTAATCAACAAGACCCCTAACAATGAAAACCAAAGAAATAGGAATGATGACGGGGTTATGAAAATTAAAAATCTAATTAGTTCGTCAGTTGAGTGTTGAAAAAATATTAGACACGTATTTTCTTACATAAACAATACTTAGATAAAACGAATCAAAGTTTAGGAGTGGAAGCAAATACATTTTTTCTATAAAATGTACCTAGAAATGACGTCACGCGATATTTCAAATCGATATAATATCGGCGAAAGTATTTGTTTCCGTAAGAAAACGCAAAACACGAGTCTAAGATTTTAAAATCATCTACAAGTTCAAGAAAACACGAGACAAACAAGAATATTTCTTAACAAAAAAAAACTCTCAACTCAAAACCACTCCACACATTTTCGTCGGATTAATTTCGGCTAACAGTTGACCAAAAACTAGATATACTTAGTCAAGTGTTTCGCGACAACTGTCGTGGCAACTCGTGACTATTCGTGACTGCTCGGGACTACTCGGAACCGTTCGTAAAGCCAGCCGTACACGGACGGCTTCAAGCAGTTAAACCCGACTGCTTGAAGCCGCGACTGCGCGATGAACTATAGCCATTCATTCGCTGCCGTACACACGACTGTTCGAGCAGTCGCGACCGCTTCAAGCCGTCAACTGCACGATGAAATTCCATCGTGCCGTCGACCGCTCGCGAGCAGTTGCGAGGCATACACGGACTGCTCGAGCCGTTGACTGCTCTAGAGCAGTCGACAGCTCTCCGACTTTCCTCCCCCCGCCCTTTGAAAAAATCAAAAGAAAATCAACTGCTCGAGCAGTTGGGTACACGCTACCCAACTGCTCGAGCAGTCAACAACCGACGGCTCAAGCAGTCGACGCCGACCGCTCGAGCGGTCCGTGTATGTCGCTCAGCCGCTAACTGCTCGAGCAGTCCGTGTACGGCCGCCCTAACTGCTCGTGACGCGAGCCCGACATTCGGGGAAATTGCGTTTTTTTTTTTTGTACTCCCTAAACGACAAAGGAAATTAGGCTGCATGAGGCGGACAACGCTTTTAAAATGATTCACTGAGTCGCCTTTTAAAAAATGGATGTGTAATGTTATTGTTTTGTTTTAATTATTTAGAGGTTTGTAATGAACACTAGGATAATAAATAATTTTGTTTTTTTTCCTGTATTTTTCGGTTGTGTGTGGAAAAAAATTGAGTGGTATGAACGCATTGTTGAATAATTTTGTGGTTAACTAGTTCATTCCTATTGTACAGGATTCTACAGTGTACAATTTAAAACTAAGATACTTTATATTTTCATAGAAGAATAGGGATGATGATGGGGCATGAAAATTAAAAATCTATTTAGTCCGTGAGCAAATACGTCATTTCTAATACGTACCGAGAAGTATCGTCACGCTATATTTAAAATTAATATATCTTCAGTGTATCTTCAGAAAGTACTTGTTACCTTAAGAAAATAATCTTACAATACGGACATTAAAATAAAAATTAGTCATCTACCCTATTGCATAGTCAACACGAATTATAACATATGTACACCACTTTCAATTAACCGACTTTACAAAAAGACAGACATTCAACTCAGATGATATATTTTCTTATAGAGATATTTCAGGAACGACTGTAAATTAACCACAAGGCAATACTTGTCTAGACTGTACAAAAAAAATCTAAATTGGCACAATAAAAAAAAAACAAAAAGAGTATTACGACCTCCTTCAAAAGAACGAATCATCCATAAACACCCATTTCGAATTTCGAATCAATTTGAATTAAACGAGAACCGTTCGAATCGTTCCCTCCAAAACCTATTAACGGTCGTTTCTACCGTCAAATTACAGAAAATCTAACTACCCACATAAAATTGTACGTATTTTCTTCATTCTCTCGTTTCAAAATGATTTTTTTTTCCTACCATTTTGGCAAAATAGAGTACCTAGGTATTTAAGTCTGGCAACCGGCTGTAAAATTGCACTATCCGTAATTATACTGAAATTTTCAGCTGAAACTCGCTTGAAATAGTCTGTCGTGAGTAGTTTTTGTTTTTTGTGAAATGTATTATGTTATGATGTAGGTATGTAGAAAGGGCTTGGTAGTGTTTGTAAGTATTGTTATTTGGATGGTTATAAATTGTTTTTTTTTTGTATAAGCCGGTAAACGAGCAAACAGATCACCTGATAGCAAACGCCACCGCCCATGGACAGCCTTTTGGGGGTTAGGATTTAATAGGTTGTTAGGGTATCGGGGATTGGGAAAATTGGAATTGGGCATTCATTTACACAACGCAAACATTGTTTCATGTAGGCTTTCTGAGAGGCCTTGGTATCACTCCAGTCAAAATGTCACATTGGTATGCTTAGAACCCGCACCCTCGTGCATGAGAAGCATTTTTTTGACAAGACTATATAATATATTAATTATTCTATAGTCATTTTCCATTGATCAACCTTTCAAATAGCAAATCTTATTCCTAAGTCTCAATCCGAACACCGACTACAAACACACATGTTCTTTTCCCAGCACTATGTAGGTACAGTCGCGTACAGTCGCGTACATTCGCAGCCAGTCAACAGGTGTACCGGATCGCTTATAGTTTCGGCTGTAATCTCGACAGATTTCGCTGACGACGGCCGCTAGCTGCGTTGGACAGTTGGCGACAAAAGTGTTTGGGATTTTCCGTTTAAGTCTTTGACTGCCAATAGAAAACTGTTGAAGGCAAATCCTCCGCTAACGTCGGTTACCGGTGACCACCACGACGTTCAATGTGTTAAACTCGGAGATATATTTTGGGTTTTTAAAAACTACTTATATTTTAACTAGTATATTGTATCAAGGACTATAATAATACACGGTAAGTTTGGTAGATATATTTTGTGTTTGTTAATAATAAACTAGGAAAGTAAAATGAATGGGATCATCTAGTTATTTAAGAGATTGACCTGTAAAAAGAGTTACATTTTAACCTATTTGCAAAAATAAATATGTATCATTAATTAAAAAGACTGGCTTTAAATGGTATAGGTAATTGTAATAATGGTTGAAAAGTGCTTTTTTCTTCAAACTAAAAATTTGATTATAGTAACGGGGTGGTTTTTAGTCAGTAAGTCAGTTTTCAGTCTGACACTCCCTCTCACCACGTCCAAGGCAAGAGAAGTCATTTGGATGATTGTCCCCACCCCAAAAGGTGCTTTTTATTAAATAAATTCCCAAACACTTCTCTCAGCAACAGTATCAAAGTTCCGGTATCGTTGTTGTGTCTACGCCAGCGACTCGGTGCCGACTGCCGACTGCCGAGTGACGTCACAAGCCCGCACCACCACATTACATACAGATTCCTGTTCAACACGGTTTTACATGCCGAGTGCCGAGTGCCGAAAGCCGAAAGCCGAGCGTATTGGAGATTGTGCGCTGCTCTATTCAAATAGTGATGTACCGTTACTTTAATTCAGGTATTGTTGTTTGAAATGTATTTTGGGTGTAGTTAAACTTCTTACTAGTACTTAGTAGTGACTGCCTCGTTAGTCGAGTGGTCACTAGTACAATTGCCGAGCAAAGGGTCTTGTGTTCGATTCCCGGGTTGGCCAAAGTATTACTGGGCTTTTGTCGGTTTTTCGAAAATTTGACAGTAAATAGCACGGAGTTTGCTATTGTACCCAGTATATGCCAATAGACTCATCCCCTATTACATGGCACTTACAACACAAATGGTGAAAAGTATGTGTACATTGTACCTATATGCATTACACGCTGTAATGTGCACCTCTGCTTACATCTTTGGGGATGAAAGGAGTCTCCTAAAAAAACACAACAACTACCTATGTTTTTGTTATTTTAAGCAAACTAGTTTTTGGAACTGTATCATAAAATCGGAAGAGTATTCGTTTGTTGAGTATTAAAATAAATATGATTGTTCTAATTCTAATTAGGTCTGGACGTAGTCAAAAGTTTGGAAAATTATTATTATTATAGGCAATACTTATTTCCTTTTAACCACAACGACAAAGCTATGGATAACAGCTAATACTTTTAAAACTCACAACCATTTACAATAAACACCAAGTACTACAAAATTACAATACTTCCTCTCACCCAGTTTACGACCACCAGTACACTCACAAACAAAAGCATTCTCATTTAAATTAAACAATACTTACATATTTATGTTAGTTTGTTTGTCTGTATCGAAACGTTCGCTAGTCGGGAGTCGGGAGTCGGAACTTTCATTTCCTAAGCGAAGTAAAGCCGACGCCGCTGAAAGCCGCATTATTTAATATTATACTTTGTTGACAATTGTCTATTTGACTGTACATTTGTAGCTATAGAGGTGTGACAGCTCATTTTATAACTGTCAATGTGGCATGTAAAAATGTATTAGTTTTATTCAATGGGAAAAAAATTATAATCAAGAAAAATCACAGTTTACTCACATACATTAATGGAGAAAAGCTCTACTAGTTTCGGGACATAGAGGGACTCTTTAGCCTGCTACAGTGCTGCTTATGATGAAGAGTCCCTATTTGAGTGAAAATTACCAGCGCTAACGGAAGATTCACCTTCAACAGATTTTTGTTGGCAGACTAGGTCTTAATGTCCGTGAGTAAACCGTTTTAACGTAACCATCCCTAGTTTTCTCATAGGTGTCTAAGACCCGAATAAGGGCTCTTAAACTAGGTATAATCTCCAATTTGCTCGTAAGGCATGGAGATTTTGACAGACTCTAATGTATAGGAAACTTATAATATTTTACTAGATGCTAAATAAATAAACGAAAATATCCAGACTGATGCATTCTGAACCTTAGACTTTGAAGCTTAAGAACCAAATTGGCAAAGTAGCACTTAATCCCTTAAGCCTCCAAGGCACAGCATTAAAGAAAAAACAAGATCGATCTTCACACACTATGCTCCAATTCAAGGTCACACACAGATCATAGACACCGACCATAGCCAACGCGACCATAGACTATCGTGCTGTCAGTCACGACTGTATGGCAAAACCAGAAACTATTCGAAACACAACCATTTCTGAAATGCTACTGATATGTAATTGTATTCGGTAATGGAGTATACTTCACTTCACACTTTACTTAGGTTGAAGAGGTAAGCAGAAGCAGAGAGAAATGTAAGAAGAGGTATAAAGTAAGTTCAAGTGTGGGAGAGCCATGCTTTGGCATGAATGGGCCGGCTCGACCGCAGTGATACCACGGCCTCACAGAAAACCGACGTGAAATAACGCTTGCGTTGTGTTTTGTTGTATGAGTGAGGTTACCTGAGACCCAATTACCCTTCCCAATCCCCGATTCCCCAACAACCCTATAATTCATAATCCCTAAAATGACGGCAACGCACTCGTAACGCCTCTAGTGTTTCGGGTGTCCATAGGTGGCGGCGATTGCTTACCATCAGGTGATGCCGTCTGCTCGTTTACCGGCTTATACCATTAAAAATGTTGCAAAAATCTGCAAAGTTGGTTGTTGTTTTCCTTATCTTAAATTCTAAGAACTAGTTAGGTTTTACCAACATTACACTGGTTTGTTACCCAACAAGTTTTTCATAGAAAGTCATTGGAGTAAGATTACCTACGCTACGTTTAGTGTACCTATTAGTCATTCTAAGATATACGTATCTCAATGTTAGATTTGATTGGTAAATAAGGTACATGACTAATTTTTATATTTAATGTCCGTCTTGTAGACTGTGTATTTTAAAATATTAGACACGTATTTTTTATTTTCTTACGGAAACAAATACTTTCGAAGATATTTTGATTTAAAATATCGCTTGACTTCACTTTTAGGTATGTTTAATACGTAGAAATGACTTTAACTCCTAAACTTTGACTCGTTTTTGCTAAGTATTGTTATCTTATATGACAAAATGTAAAAATATGTGTCTAATATTTTTTCATTGACAAACTGACACTCAACAACTCATTTAATGGTTATTTAACCTAACCCTTAGCAACTGTTTTCGATACAAAATCGTTTCTAAGGAATGGTTTAAGTAATCATTAATTGTGTCTGAGTACGACAGTAAGTTAATTTGCTAAAGCGAACCCAATAGAGGTAGTCTTTGACTCACTCAATCACTCACTCAATTAGTTCACTCCCAAATATTCTCGAATCGAAAACAATAACACTGAATTCAATCTGTAGATCATTACAATAATCGGCAATCAAACGACGACCAACTTAAAATTACACTCGAAAATAGGCCCTATGAACCTTATTATGTAAACAATAAGCACCAAAGTAGAATAAATAAAATTTAACAAACAGCAAACGCGACCGTTGTGCTTCGCCGAAACAGTTCTGAATTCAAACATCGTGTCGCGTGTCCTTCCGCGGAATTGGCGCGGAAATTTTTGTTATCTTTTCGTATTCCCCGAACGGATTTTAAATTGAGAACACAAATGTGAGAACTATAAAATGTCGCTCGCGCTATGGTTTCTACAAAATCAAATACAAACAAGCATTAAAAATCATTTAAAATTCTATACTTTTGAAAAGGATCGTTTAGATATTGCAAATTATCTAGAATTTTGTCGCTTGGCACCTTGGCAGTAGCTCTGAAATACAAAATTAAAACAATACAGGTAAAGAAATTTGCCCTGAATATGAGCCTCTAGCATGGCTTGATTGGGCGGGAGGAAACGCCCGGGTGTCATCACTGCGAAGACCGCCTGGAGGACACAGTGGAATATAAGGTAGCGGTCTGCCTCAAAGAGCCATTATACCATCACAGATGGGGCCAAGCAAGGCTGATGCCTAATCCGGAGCTGCGGACTACCTAGCGGGTTCACCGGGGCTTCGGCTCGAAAAGCAGGAGTGGTTTTAAGTCAGTAAGAGTCTGACACTCCCTCTCGCCGCGCCCAAGGCGGGAGAAGTCATTGGATGATTGCCCCCTCAAAAAAAAGCATGACTTGAAACAAGTCGAGTTCCTAGTCAAACAGTTACGTGATAAGCCGATAACATACTAATCAATTTTGCTCTGTTTGTATGAAAATTTGAATGTCAAGGAAGCTATAATAATATAATTGTGTTTGTCTATCTGTCTGTTTGTAGGTACGTGTTAGCACGTGGCTACGCAACATGTGTGCCCAAATTGCTTGCATCGTGGTGTGATGCCACAAATACTAGAATACGAGATATTTCTCAAGGTTTAGACCGATATTTGGTGTAAGAAATGTGTATGAATGCACTTAATCAGTTTATAGGAGTTTTGTAAGTATACTGAAGGTTGGTAGAAATAAGGTACCTAAGTCTTTCTGGTTAAATAATTCGTCCCCATAGATCCGTGACTTAAATTTAAAAAAGAACTTGGAGAGTACTCAATATAATGAAATTATCTATCTACTTCCTATCTTTAATTATCAATCATGATTAGACTACTCGAGAACTAAATAATTTATTATTTAACACGTCTTAATCATTGTAATTATATCTGCATCTTGACGTCTTTTATCCTCTTTTACTCCGAAATCGAAAAAAGTCCAGCAATACCTTATGCGACCCGAGAATCGAACCCGTTATCCCTCATTCGCACTTGCGACCACTCGATTAACGAGGCAGTCTACAACACAAATGGAGAAAAGTGGGCGTACATTGTATAGCAACATTCTGTAAAGTACACCTCTGCCTACCCCTTTGGGGATAAAAAAGACGTGACGTTGTGTGTTGTAATATCTATTTCAACAGATATTTCAATTATCAGCCTCGCTTCAAAATACCCCTGTAACAGTGACGTAAAATATTCCACTGAACCAAAGGATCTCCGTATGTAGGACGAGTTTGGAGGCCAGATAACTCAATTTCGGAGGGCGGAAATTTCCCTCACTGAATTAGCTTTGAGATTTTCAAGCTAGTTTTCATTTACTTTCACTAAAAATGTTAGTTAAAATTTCATTAACCGTTTTATTTTTAGATTTTAAGTCAATTGTTTTACAGCTTTTTTTAAAAGGGAAAAAATCATCCAATGACTTCTCCCGCCTTGGGCGAGGCGAGAGGGAGTTTTAGACTCTTACTGACTAAAAACCACCCCGTTCCTTACTTCTGCCCTTCGACCCGGAGCCCCGGTAAACCCGCTAGGTAGTCCGCAGCTCTGGATCAGGCATCAGCCTACTAAGCCCCAATTGTTATAAAGCTGTTTAAGATAATATGAGTAGCTAAGTGCTCTGTAAATATAGGTAATTAGATGTCATATAACCATACCTCATTCATCATAGTTTAATGATGTTCATCAGCACCTATTAATTTATTTACTTGACAGTCCGTTGACTAAGCGTAAAGATATCATACAAGTACTTAAATATCATTGGTGACTATTTTAAGACAAAATTACAATTAGGGACTTCCCCCTTTAATCAAAATTCAAATATTACCATAACTATAATGACTAACCGCCGTATTCAGAATGATCTAATAAATAAAGTTAGCCCAGTCCATAGCAATTGTTTTCAATACTAAATCGTTACTAAGGAATAGTTTAAGTAATCATTAAATGTCTCTGAGTGCGGCAGTAATTTGTGTTATTTAATTTATAATTTATGTTCTTCCCATGATTTTATTCTTATTATAAGGAAAGAATATGCTAGTACTACAATATCTATTTATTTATTTATTTTAACTCTTTGCCTATATACGTACATGTTAATTATGTCTAAATACGTTCAGTGGTTTTTGCATATCACATGTTTGTATTAAATTGGTTCAGATCGAATGAAGAATAAAAATAATCTTCGGTTTTTATTTAACACATTGAATGCCGTGGTGGTCACCGGTGACCGACGTTAGCGGAGGATTTGTCTTCAACAGATTTCTATTGGCAGTCAAAGACTTAAAAAGGAATATCATCATCATTATCGTTCACCACGGGAAGAGAAGCCTCCTCTAATGCCAGCCACTGGAAGTGACCTTCGCATCCAGTGGCTCTCTGCAACCCTTAGGAATTAGTTCACCAAAATAGATTGACAGGATCTATCACTCTGTCTACATCTTTATTTTTGGGGATATTATGTATAAATTCTCTGTTATCTTAATCATTACACGACGCGGCGATGCGATCAGTAGCAGCGCGACAATCGCCGCGTCGTGTGTCGCGGAATGCTGCTCATGAATATGAGCCTCTAGCATGGCTTGAAACTAGTCGAGTTCCTCGTCAAAACAGTACGTGAGTAAGCCGATAACATAATAATTAATTTAGTATGTCTCAGTTATCTCCCTGAATCTTTGATCTATGTCTTACAGAAACTAGAAATAATTTAAACTGTCTTGTTTTTTTTTTTTTTTATGGGTCGACAGTTGGCCGCTATCTCGCCTAGTGGTAAGTGATGACGCGACCTACAATGGAGCATGTCCGCACATAAGCAGCCTATTCACTCGGGCCTTGAAGACACCCAGGTTATACCCATCAAGAAACACAGACTCTGGCAAAGAATTCCACTCCTTAACAGTTTGCACAAGGAAGCTTGAAGCGAAATCTCAAGGCTATTTCCCAAATAGTTTTAGTGTTAGTACTAAGTCTTAACCAGATTTCTTTGAATTTCAGTATTTTAAATAATACATTTAAAAAATACTACAAATCTAGTCGGAATCCTAGTTCCCTTAGTAAAAAGTAACATCTTAGTGGCCCAGCGTCGTGTTGCCAATATAACCGGCCAGTGATAAGAGTGCATTGTTTTATAATACGTATCGATTAGCTGTTTGCAATACGTGACCGATCGATTTTCGTACATTCGAATGCTTCCAATCGATTCTAAATGTAACAGTATAATAGTCTGTCAAAATACTTAACTGTCAATCATTATTAAACTGTCAAAATTTGATTTTTTTTTGACAGATAATATATAAGTATTGGTCAATTAAAAAAGAGTTGACAAGTTAAAAAATATCACCTATATTTTTTAAGAAAAAAGAAAGTTCGGCAGTGACTTTAAAAAAAGGGAGAACCAAATCGAATCAGTTTTTCTAAACCCAACTTAAATCCGTTTTCAACTACAAAAATGTCTAACTAAAAACTACATTACAACTGCTTAATAAAACCGCTGTTCACAAACAAAGCAAACTATCCTTCCCCCTTAAAAGAAAGCCAGCAATCAAGCATCCATTGTCCTTAATTAAAATTCTATCAAACAAAAGACATTACGAAGACCTGCTTCATAAAAAAAAAACGGTTTAATAACTACCGAAGTACAACAGGGCTTGATTACTCGACAATAATGAGCTAATGTATCCGTGAGAACTACGCACGCGCGAAACCCAAGCTATATCCCAGTACTACTCAGTACCAAACGAATTCAATGTAAAGATCAAGACCTTTTAATACGACCAACGTAAGAACTGACAGCATTTACAACCTTATCCATTCATAATCAATACACAAATTAGCGAAAATTAACTCTAAAACCGATGTAATAGAGTGCAAATTACGTGTAAAGCGAAACTAGTTTTTGTTTAGAACGGTTGCAAATGTCAAACCTTAACCTCAAAACCGTGACGCGGCGGCCATATTAGATGCTTTCGGCTCCATTCGGAGGCGCTCGGCTAATGTCGAGAGCGGTCGTTCGACTAATTTAAATTGACCTGTTGCGCGGACGGTTGTTCGAAGCGTTCTGATGTAATGGATGAATATTAATAGTTGGCGGGAGGTCAAGTTAGGCTGGTTATTGTGTGGGAAGGGTGCTATTGAATTAGATAAAGACACCTTGTCTCTTGAACTATTTGATAGCGCGCAAGATAGTTGTATCCTTGATGGAAGCTACTATTATTAGTTTTTTAAATGCCATTCTGTAATTTAATTTTATATGCGATGACATCATCTTTTAAAGGGAATATTTATAGTTTTATGCGACTACTTTATCTGATAATAGCACTTGAATAGTTACTTTCTGAAGTGTTTTGTTGAGGATTTTTGCGGATGTCAAAAACAGCATTCGACAATATTTTAGCAGAACTACACAGACATACATAGGTAACATAACCTCACGCCTGTCTCCCATGGGGGCAGGCAGAGACATCGGAACTCCAATTGCTACCAACCTTACATACTTCTTTCGCTTCATCAACAGTAATCAATCTTGTTATGCATGCTCGTCGGTTAAGGGTACTTTTAATTTGGCCCTTCAATATATCCCTAGGGCGCCCTCTACAGACGGTCCCATTCATATCCGAATTAAATATAAAATATCAATACCTACAAGTAGCAATGTACGTAATAGTCATAGAAAACTATTTTGTATCTATCGACATTAAGTCGTAAAATAACCATCATAGCTGCATAATGGAACTTTTATATTTCAACATCCAAGGTAGAGATACTTCTGTAATAAAATTTCTAATGGGCACTAGTCAAAAAAAAAGAAATATCTCCATCAAGTAGAGCAATTTACCGTGCGTTGCCACTGCACTTGGAGGGGGGGAACGTAGAACCGTGTGACGAAAATCTAACATGCATCAAGACAAAACGTCACAACTGACATAACATTGCAGAGGAAAAACAACCTTATCTATAAAAATGTAAAGTTTAATTTAGTGTGTGGGGGAATAGTGGATAGTCTTTTAATTCCACGTTCAAAAATGAGTTGGCGCGCCTAATGACAAGGTTAAGTGTATGAAACGCAAGAACTGGTTCTAACACACGGCCGGCCGTTAGCGAATAGACAAAAAATAGCCGCCATCTTGGATCGTGGCCTGATGAGGCTTCTTGTTGATGGCGGGACAGGAAAGTTATGTAATTTAATTTAATTTTCGAATCGTTTTATTATTATTTATTTTTTCTTTATATTGTTATTGAATAAGATGATGATGAATTTTAGTTTTATTTTATTAATTTTTTATTTTTAATTCAAGTAAATATTTATGTATGCAACCAACTTTTTTATAAAATTGATACCAATCTAGGTTGGTGTGATAATTAATTTTATACCTAACTAGCGACCCGCCCCAGCTTCACATGGGTGCAATGGTGATATATTATGCATGTATTATACATACAAACCTTCCTCTTGGATCGCTTTGTTAATAAAAAAAAACCGCATCAAAATCCGTTGCCTAGTTTAAAAGATTTAAGCATCCAAAGGGACATAGGGTCTGTCTTATTAAAACGTTATTCAGAAGATTTATTTAAAAAAAGAACATTGAGTCTGCTTCGAATCCTGCGCACGTATTTATAGCTATTCATTGTCCATTGGTCGATTACTAAACACCTCTATATACATACCTAGCTTCTTTTATCAATAGAAGCATCACAATAGTCAAGAATGAAAATCAATCTTATTTTTATGTTGACAAGGTACTTTTTAGTTTAAAATGTGCGATTTTGGACTACGAAAATTTCTTCAAACTTTTGCAAAAAGGTTTACTTTATTTATTTCCTCGCGGTTTCTGCTCGGCTCCTAATGATCATAGCGCGATGTTTTATACCCTATAACCTTCATTGATAAATGGACTACCCAACAAAAAATCATCATTAAATTTGGACCAGTAGTTCCGGAGATTAGTGCGTTCAAACCAACAAACAATCTCTTCATTTTTGTATACTAATCTAAAAACAATTTGACATCATATTTCCTATTCCTCATTACATATATATCAACAAAACAATGTAAAACTAAAACAAAAAACCATTAGACAGCAATAAAGTGAAAACATAACATAAACGTTGGGTTGCGCGCACGCATCACGGCTCGTAGTGATCGTTACTGAGAACTGTTTGTGGCGCCACCTGCCGGCCGCTTCGAGTTACTGTCACGACAGCTAACTGTGCTTGTGTGAATGTTCTGTGGGTAGGCAGGATTGTAAGTACACAGTTAAGTATGTAGATATTTAAATCTTATTTGTTTTTTTTTTGTTGTTTTCGTTTAGTAGTTATTGGTTGAGTGGTGGCAAGCGTGACTGACTGCCAAATAAATAAGAGTGTTCGAATCTCAGGTCAGACAAAATCTTACTTTGTCAAGTAAGCGGTTCCAAGTTCAATTGTTTGATAGTGTGAGACATTTCTTTTTCAGGAGTAAAAATTTTTTTTAAACGATTGCAATACATACTTTTCATTAGATAATAGGTAATTTAAGCATATTGCTATATACTGGGAACAATTCAAGACATCGCACATTTGTACTTGGAATCAAAATGTAATTGCATAGAACCCGAAACCTTTTACTTCGCAGCCACACTAGCAATCAATTGACCGCCAAGACAAATCCATTTAACAAACAGAAATATGATAGTACTTATTATAACTTTACCTTCACCTACCCACCCATCCAATAATAAAACCGCCATGTTTATAAAGGTAAGCAAAATTCAAAGTACCGTTACAATCAGAGTGGTCAATGACCTCACAGTATACAGCATAAAAATTGCCATGGACAACACCGCCATACTTTTATAGACACTCGAGAGAGTGAATGAAGATGTATTTTTGTAAAAGGGTTTAAGTAGGAGTATGTATATTACAAGCTATGATTAGTTAGGTACTATAAAAACTTAATGCGTTGTGTATGTGAGGTTACCGGAGGTCCAATTATCGACCTTCCCAATCTTCGAAATCCCCGATTTCCCAACAACCCTTAAGTTTCTATCCCCCAAAAGGCCAGGGAGGAGTCGAGAGTTACAATATATTAGTTTCTACGAGCGGCTTTGGTCGCGATCTCGTGGGATAAAAAGTCCTGTCACCAAAGTCAGCTAGTTCCCTGTCTGTATACAAAATTTCATCAAAATCCGTTCAGTAGTTTCAGTGTGATTGACGGACAAACATCCAAACAACATTAGTGTGATACATATTAGAACAAAAAAATAAATACTTTTCCTGGTTTGAGTGGTCAGTGAGGAAGGAGTCTTGAGTTTGATTCTCGAATCGATCAAAGTAAGGATTACGGGTAATTTTTACATCTTTCGTCAATTGTTAGTAATAGCATTGAGTCTGGGAACCCTACTACATTGGACTCATAACATAACTATACTACTGTGTGTGATTGGCCAGCTCGAATAAACCAACCAATCAGAACGTCGAACACGCTCTCGTTTCGATTACTTTAAACCTACATAAATAAAACTCATACTAAGGGTACTGGTAAAAAACAAAAGTAACCTTATATTAAATCTTACTTAACCAGAAAAATCTAGAAGCTTCCACAGACCAGACTAACTTCGAATGCATTTACATAATAAATTCTGATGACTAATTATTCATAGTTATGCACTTAATTATATAAAACGTGTGCAGTAAACACAAGAACTGCATACTAGTTGCACTAGTCACTTGCATAAGGAAAAAGAATAACTCGAGAAGTATATAAGAGTGCCAATTATATAATTATATTGAATACATAGCTAAATGACTGATAAATAGGACTCAGTTAAATGTTGTTTACTGATGTAATATTATGACGATTAATCTTTAAAAAGATAGACAGAAGTGCGTTTTAAAATTGTGTTAAGATTTCGTCACTTATCATACACTATCACACCAATATTATAAATTAAAAAGTTTGTTTGTTTGTTTAGATGTTTGTCCGTCAATCACGCTGAAACTACTGAACGGATTCTGATGCTACCAATACAAATATCAAGCTGGCTTGGGTGATAGGATAGTTTTTCCCACTTTATGACTAGTCAACCATTGGACAACCTCAATTATCAAATGAAACACATTATATTACTTTACCAACCTACCACAAGTTTGTTGATTACTCTTAAAATCCATTTTACAATTCAATTTTCAATGGAAACAGCATCACACGTAAAATAGACTTCCCTCCCCCATTTCCCTGATCCTCAAATGCCTAACCCACCAAAAAAACCAGCAACGCATGTCATAACTCCTCTGGTGTTGCGAATGTCCATAGGCGACGCCGATTGCTTACAATCAGATGATCAGACAGACCATGTACCGGCCTATACCATAAAAATATCACATCAAAACCTCAAACCAAGATAAAATGCAACCAAAAATTTCCTCCATAACCTATTCACAAGCTAATTTATTTTTAACCTAATAAAACTAGAGTGGATTTAGTTCAACGAACCCGTTTACAAAGCATGACAATTTACCTGTATCGATTGTCCTAGCCGAATTGACCGGCTCGAATATTAAATGCACGTTTGGACATATTTCTGGACGATCGATAACTTCATAGCGTGCCACTAACAGATTTAAAGTAGACATGATTTTTTTTTAAACGCGGAATTTTTCGTTTGTCGTTTAGTGGGTTGTTGAAAATGTATGGGAAGTGCAGTTCTGTTAGTTTAGGTGTTGATTAGGTTTATATAGCATCATTGTTATTAAACAATCAGTGACAATTGACCCCTATTTGTTACATAGTTAGATATTTTCTTCTGCCATTACTTCGTCAATCACTAGTCTTCGGGTTATTTTTGGGACTAACCTCCTCTACCTCCCAAAACCCCTGCAACTTCTGTACGCCAGGATCTACAATAGATACAATCATAAATACATCAGAACACTAAAGTCCGGCGCGTCTCAGGGACATGCATGACTATCTTGGATCCCGCAACGAAATAAATCAGAAGATATTATTAGAGGAAAAGAAAAAAACAATTACCATGGAATTTGAAAACATATGTTTAATTTATGTGTTTGTTTAAAAGGGGTCTTCCAACGCCACTTGCCACATTTGTGGTTAAATCAAATAACAAATTAAACACCAAACAAATGTTGACACGTAGTACTTGTAACAAAGCTTCAAAAACTAATAACAATGGCTTTTACCAACAAAAATTACTTGGTACAGTTTCGTGTTTGAATAGTATAATAGTGTCTTTGGGTTTCCTTATTTGTCATAAATTTTGTGGGAATATTGTAACCATGAGTTATTCTAAAACGTATTTGTTTAATTAACATTACCTATTGGGAAATCCCTGTATTCAGATTTACCAACGTGCGACATTTTAAGGTAAAATATGTTGATAACGCTATCAAATAACCGCTGTTTTTTGACAAAATGTGTGTTTTGTGGACCAAAAACATGGTTTTAGGTGGTGATTAGGAAACGGACGTAGGTATTTTTTAACTTGCGCACTTTATGATTAAGAGGATACTAATAAATAACCACAGTTTCGAAAAATAGTCAAAAAGTGCAGTCTTTACAATATTTTTTTTTGAAATTTGGGACCCAAGACAGTCTCTGCGATGCATTTTGAATGTTGGTTGACTGTGAATCCTGGCTTACAGGTGTTGCAGTGGTCGGAAACTGACGACAGATTTGTCCCAAAATTATTTTTTGCACTACATCGATTAGTCCAAGACAGATGGACAGAAACTAGTATCTAGGGCTTTTCTCCATTAATTTACCGTGATTTTTACCCGACTGCGAAGGAAGGGTTATGTTTTTCGCGCGTATCTTGTATGTATGAGCCTAATATTCTTTATTACCTCATTTCTTCGAAACGGCTTGATGGATTTCGACAATCAGGGCATCGTTGGATTCGTCTTAATTACCCAAGTGTTCTTAGATATGTGACGTAAAACAAAAACCAACATGGCGGCCGCGAGGCGCCCTAGAGAGAAGTAAAAAAAAATAAAAAAAAAGTATTTGCTACAATATGGGTATCAAATTAAAGAGCTCATCATGAGGATTCCAAAATGGTATATCACTGACATATAGAAAAAAAAAATACTATGTGCAATTTGGTTCTTTATTATCCGAACTAAATACTCGTATAGGTACTACGCGACGCGATTGACTAGCGGTTTCGTGTCGCGGGTGAAATCTTGAGAAACACATAGCCGTATTATAACTAACTAAAAAGTGTTAAATAAAAATAAATAAATTTAAAAAATTAAAAAACCCGACTGCATAAAAAACACTTTAAATAAGTGCAACAGTCGGGACCCATTAAATAAACTAGACTAAAATCATTCAATATGGGTCCCGACTGTTGCACTCAATTATTTAAAGTGTTTTTTATGCAGTCGGGTTTTTTAATTTTTTAAATTTATTTATTTTTATTAGTTAATTTTGTTAACTTTATACCTTTATTCATAGGTTGTAAAGGGCAGATAGCAGTCGTAACTGATACCCTAGCTAATCTACGGCCGGAAACTACACTCATCATAGACAAGTCTTGTTTATACTACAAAAGTGATATGTATTATAATTATAATCTTTTGTTTTTTCAAGACAATCGCACTTCCTTGACCCGCCAGCTATTGAATTAAGTTAGAGGTGAATCTAATGATTCATTCAAATATTATTTACCCCACTTCTGATATGGGGTCTTTAGCCTAGGAGCTGCGGACTACCTAGGGGGTTTACCGGGGCTTTAAAAGCAGGAGTAGGAACGGTGTGGTTTTTAGTCAGTAAGAGTCTGACACTCTCTCTCACCTCACCCAAGTCGAGAGAAGTCATTAGATGATTTTCCTCTCTAAATAATGGCCTAATTCCCATTCATATGGTAAGAGAAGACATTGGATGATTTTTCCCTCTTAAAAAATAATTTTCAGGTTTGTTTGTCAGTGCTATTGAAAAACACGGTGGACTGACGACCAACGATAATGGTAGCAGGTAGTCGATAGATGCTGGTCGTGCATCCAACTATCTGGTTTGGAAGTCATTGAGAGAGGCCTATATGCAGCAGTCTTATGTAATGATGATGATGATTAGTGCTATGTAATAGGAAGTTATTGGATATTGATTTTTTTAATGGGATAAGCAGGCAAATCAGTAGAGGAATCGCCTGAGTAGATGGACACCCGAAACACCAGATGTGTTACAAGTGCGTTGCCGATCTTTTGGGAGCTATGTATTGGGATTCGAGGAATAGGGATTCGGGGATTGAGAGTTTTGGGAGGGGAGTAATTGGGTCTCCAGATATATTGCAAGTCATGTGCAAAAGTCATCCTTACAAATTGAATTCAGAATGTAAATCAACAACTGCATTTAAATGCATCCTTTAATAAAAGAAACAACACTTCTTTTTAACGTATAAATTTTTCATAATTCGAATGCCTGCGGTGGCCTTCAGAATTTAAATATCAAATTTTGTTATTTACCTCTATGGTAATTCAGCTTAATGTATAAAGGTATCAAAATTAAGGAAAAATATTGATGTGCCAGAATATTCTAATTTTAGGTATATTTGGTAACTATAGCTACCTAAACACTAGTAGAATTTTGACACGTTTTGTATGAAATTGTAGGATTTTGAAAGAAGATCCGGCGCTGCGGACGACGTAACAGCTTACCGGGGTTCCAGCTCAAAGCAGGAGAAGGAACGGGGTGGTTTTTAGTCAGTAAGAGTCTGACACTCCCTCTCGCCTCACCCAAGGCTGGAGAAGTAATTGGATGATTTTTCGCCCTCAAAAAAAAAGTATTTTAAAAGAATGGATCCTAACCACCGTACTCAAGAGTCATTTATTACTTAACTCAGTCCTTAGCAATTGTTTTCGAAACAAAATCGTTAATAAGGAATAGTTTTAATAATCATTAAATGTATGTATACGATAGTTAGCTTTAAACAAATAATAAAAAGCTTTATTTCAATTTAGAAGTAAATTAATTTAATATTAGGGAATTGTTTTAAGTAATTCTTGGTAAGTACTCAAAGTATTATTATTTCAGTTACAGTTTATGTTGTATGTAGAAGTTTTTTTTTAAGATGAAGTATTGTGTATTGATAGTAGAAATAAAACAGTACACTTGGCTAGTTCATGATCACGTTGATCTATGAGCCATATACAGTAAGTAAGCCGGTTTCGCGCCATTCACTAACTATCTACCTACATACCTACCTAGTACTTATACGTATACCTAGGTACGAGGCAAAAACTCGTTGAGACAACTCTTTATTTTTCTTTGTTCTCATTTTAAAAACCGAACAACCGTTATTTATAATTTATTCCTTTTCAATTCCAAATTTAAACAACGTTCCATTTTTAATATTTTTGTGTATTTTAAGTGTATACTGGCCAAATATAAAGTAGTAAAAAGTCATTGAAACTCCATCGAGTCGGAGTTATTATCGCACAAACCTAGGCAAACTAATAGGTTAGCGTTCCTACCTACACTGATAGCACGAAGGCCAATCGTGCGCAGGCAAGGCGACGCACTGCAAAATTACTAATGTGTCCTACCAAACAAAAATATCTTTCAACAAGTTCGTCAACCCAAAAATAACGCATGCAAACAAAACAGACCCTATTTTATCTGAAAAATTGTGTCAATAAGCACTGTTTTCCCTCGCACTGCCCTCCACGGGCCGAGACCGCGATAGTCACATGGGTGCATTTGCAGGCGCAGACTAGCAATGCAACTCACACGAGGCCAACTTCACTGCGCTCCGATCATCAAGTTCATAGATTAAGATTGGCGTTCATAGAACTGACTTAATAAACTACGGACACTCGACACAACGCTCGATTACTTTATATTTAGTAAAAGATAAGCACTCACCTAGAGCCCATGCAGTATCTGTCCGTACGCATACAAAATGTCCCTGGTCGTTTGTTTCTCCATTAATAAAATAGTTCACTAACACTACAAGTCCTAGGTTTATCTAAGTTTGCACTTTGACATCACAATATTCCATAAGTTTGTACGACAAGGCACTATGGCTACATCACAAAATTGAGCAAAGTGAAAGAAAAAAATAGTTTCACTTTATGAGGTCATCGAACGCGCGGTCGCGACTATTCCGCTGCATTCGAAAATGGAACGTTTTGAACACACTCACATGGAGCTGGGAGTGCGATTTCGGGTGGGCTCGCCACCGGCTCGGGGTCCATTCGGGGGATTTTCGTCGATTTTCGTGTCGGATGGTACGCGAGGCGCGTGCGGGGACAGCTCGCGCGCAACTGAAGATTGTCGTAGGTTAAGTTAGGAAAAAAACACCGCTAGCTCAATTTTCCGCGTTACGGCCGCCACAGTTTCTCCGCGCCAAAAACTAGTTGCACTGTCACACATCACGCCGCACTCGAGGGATACTTGCACTAAAATAAATCCCAGTCCACGAGGTCGGTATTGTTATGACAGCTCCATGAAATACAACCATGTGTATCTATGGAGCGGGAATGGGACACGAAGAGGGCGCCACCGGTCCAAACGCAGACGATTAGAAAAACAAACTGCTATTAACGAAATAAACTAGCACAGCGCGTAAACACATCGAAATTACTGCCACTTTTCATTATACATTATTTCGCTATGCACCGGCCCGACGTCACCGAAATAGCAGACGCTCAGAGTTATGTTCGTCTCTTTCGCGCGCGTGCAGCGGACATTTCTAAATTCGAACATTTGGAATTTGAATTTGAACTGTCATCTTTTGATGTGTACTCTATGTGGTTATTTTTTTTTTAATAATATTCGAGTGTGGTGCGCGGCGTGACGGTGCACACAGCCGAGTTAGCGCACTTGTACTGCGGGTTTGTGGCTAGATGACATTCACAGAGGCTTAAACTCCAAGTTCAGACGGACGCGGCGTCAATAAACTTGGATGCGATGGTGCGCTTGTAATGTGCTGGCCATGTAACTTTATATCTGTTACACAAACTGAGCTTGGACCTCGACACTTACGTCATAAGGTTTCGTCGCTGCTAACTGTCCAGGCTTGAGACATTGTTCGCTTGTTCCCATCATTATATCTTCATTATCAATTCTTCAATGTCGCTAACTACTTACCTCCACATATTTAACTAAATTTCAATTTCCATCTAGCAACGAAAATATCTGTCCTCAGCTGTATATGTAGGTCGTAGAAAAATTGTTGTACTAGCATTAATTAACTAAATATTTCCGAAAAACTTGCATAATTCGCACCAAACCAGTGACCCAGTTGAGTGATTGTTGTGGCTGCGCACACGCACCTACTGACGCGACAAAGATTATTGTTTCGCAGATAAACTAACAAATAAAGACTTATTCAATTAACTTTCTTTTTAGATAAGAGAGTAATCGTTAATTAAATAAACAACTGTCGTGTGTTTTAATTATGATACTTGTATATTGTCCAAATTATAGTAGTTAATTAAACCCCCTGGGGAAATTAAAATTTAGGTTCTTACAACTGTATAATATATCCAAAAGGTGTATATAAAAAAAAATCTACACATAATATATTTGTTTCATGTACCAAAAGTATTGTAAAATTCAAATCATTTATTGTAATTAATGTGGACACAGACAATTTTGAAACGTCAAAATTAAATTGTCCGTCAATAAAGCTAGGTGTTCATCCTAAAGTGAAGACTTGGTTGCCATTTAAGAAAGAAAAGTTATAGTAGAACTACTCACATTTTAGTTAAAATGCGCCAAGAAGGTTGGCTATTTCTTCAGTCAGAAGATAAGCATTTTTATTTGTTTTAGTTTTACACTATGTTTAATTGTTTTAGTTTTAAATTATAATAAGTTGTACATATTTATTTATTACTTATTTAAGTTTTTATTTTATGTCGATTTATATAGAATCAATAAAATATTTTCAGCCATTCTTCAACATATGTATTTCATACAACACACACTATACGTATTGCATTTTAACAATACATGGATAATACAAAGAACTGCATCTTGTTATAATAACATAGTAATGTTGCATTACTGTTTACTCGCATCTTACGTCAATGTATAGTGCATTTCTATTCAATATTATGAACACGTAACATCACACCTGTTCTCTAAAGAAGTAGGTAAGGGTACCCCCTTATTACTAACACATTTTTCCCCCTTTATAATGTAAGAGCCATGCTTCGACCAGAGTAATACCACGGCCTCACAGAAAACCGACGTGAAACAACGCTTGCGTTGCGTTTCGTTGTGAGCCCATTCTCTGATTTCCCAACAACCCTTAAATTCCTAACCCCAAAAAACCCGGCAACGCACTTGTAACGCCTCCGGTATTTCGGTTGTCCATGGGTAGCGGGATTGCTTAACATCAGATGACCCGTTTACCGAATTATACCTTTAAAAGTATCTACCAATGTTACTTTTTCCAAGTTATTATGTACTTTCTTAATTAATTAGACACCACTGACGAATGGTGAAGGAAGACATCGTGAGGAAATCTTATAATTATAATTTGTAAAAACTTATAATTTGTAATTTTAAACTTATAATTTGTTAATTGACCAATCCGCAGTGACAGTTACTGTAATCAGCATTTTTAGATTCGCAAGTGTAGATTCCTAAGGAGAAGAATGAATAAGAAACTCCATAGATTCTCTTTTTCATCCAATTTCACAACAAAACTCCGTGTTACATTTATGTAAAGTAGCTCGGTACATCCGTACCAAAATTGAGCATGATCATGCGCGTACGCATATACTGAGAACTGACAGCGCAACCTCCAAAATATGTAAAACCAAATTACTTCCCTGACTCATTAATATTCTGAGTTTTCGAGATGACTCGTGCTTTACGGATTAAATTGGTTTCAATTTATATTTTTGAGGTTTATTCGAGTAAAGGAAGAATTGGGTATGTTGGGTGTATTTATTTTAGCTTTTAATGCCTGGAATTACATATACATATTTCTTTACCGAGCTGTTGTACGTTCGGCTGGTACCTAATATCGTAGTGGCCCAAAGGTTTAAGACGCCCGCTCCTCACGCATGAGAATGCTGGTTCGAAACTTACCAACACAACAGCAAGTACCAATGTGACTTTTTCAAAGTTATATGTGTTCTTTCTAAGATTATTTAGACACCACTGACAAACGGTAAAGGAAAACATCGTGAGGAAACCTGGGCTTATAATTTATAATTATAAGTTTGAAATCGTCAACCCGCATTGAGCAAGCGCGGTGATTAATGCTCAAACCGTTTTGTAGTTTTTCATGAATAGACAAATTCTTCAGAATAGACAAGTCATAGGTAATAGACAATCATAGCTAAAATAATTACATATGTCGATCTATGTACTATCAAATATCTAATAAATGATTATATTTTAATCCACATTTTAAATACCCAAACAATTTACGTAACATCTTTTTAAAAAGTTAAAAAAGACTATAAACTAAAAACAAAAATAAATAAATAAATCAGATCAACCGAAAACGAAAATCGAATTCCATTTCCGTGGGCAGCGAAAGTGACGTTTATTTTTTTTTAAACTGTCGAGTCCTGCCGAATGCATCGCGCATTCAGCCTCGTGGTGTCATCGACCCCTGTATTCGGGCGTCGACGGCCATTAAGTTGGGAAAGGTCAGGCTCACACACACATTGATAAATATTATGTGTGTGTGTGTGCGTCTGCTTTTACTTTCAATTTAAAGCGAATTTAAATTTTGCGTGTACATATTTAATATTTTGTCTGTGGCTTTTTGTTTTGTTTTGTTTTGTCTGTGGTCTTACGTTTATAGTGTCTGTATTAATGTTATTGAATAACATAATTATTTATTCCTCCTTTTTATTTCCCAATTGGGATAAGCAGAACAGTTTCATCAGTTATGTTATGAGTCCCATCAAGTCACGGTGATCCTATGGCCATACACTGGACACAATTCCAGTCTATAATACAATAGGTATGATATATGATATCTATTTAGTCCGTCAGTTAGATAATGAAAAAATGTTAGACACGTATTTTTTATTTTGTAATATAAGATAGCAATACTTAGATAAAACGAATCAAAGTTTAGGAATTGGAGCAAATACGTCATTTCTACGTATAAAATGTACCTAGAAGTGACATCTCAGGATTTCAAATGGATATATCTTGGAAAGTGTTTGTTTCCATTAGAAAATGAATAAAAAATACGTGTCTAATGTTTTTAAAATAATCTACAAGACGGACATTAAAAAATGGTCATCTACTCTATTAGAATCGTAATTAATCTGTCTCTAAAAATAATAACAACACATCATACTTATAAAAACACAGACATCAGACAATAAGTATATACATTCTAATCTTATCTAGATACTATTGTTACTTTTGTCTGCGAATCTTGTAAACAGTCTATGTCTAGAAAAAGACTTAGTACAATACCTATTTCCTATTTACAAGTCTTCAGGAGGCTTTTCCACCAAAAATGTGGTATGCCTTTTACGTTGTCCGCAGCTCCGGATAGGGATTATAGCTAGTTTACTGATTTACAGCAGAAATTAATAACCAATTTCATATCGAAACTGATCTTTGAGATTAATTATTCTAAAACCCAGATTGACCCAAATATGTTGGATTAAAATTGGCTAATTCGATTCATTGATCACAAGTTTAGAACACACTCAAATACCAAGAATTCGAAGAAAGAATGTGTGTTTGGTGCGGTGGCTGGGCAACTGGCTGCCGCGCAACGTATAGAAGAATCGATTCCCGCACGGAACAACTTTTTTTGTAATCCTCAAATTACTGTATCGGGTCTGGATGTCATGTGTATGAGATGACCTTCGACACAGGATAAAAACTCTAGTATGGAGCAACATTTAAAAAACAAAACGCACTTACCGACTAAGAATCTCAACACTACACCAACTGCAGTTGAGTAAGTGCACAACACTCGATGACGTAAGCAATCGCTCGGTCACAAAAATGTCAAACGTATTATCAAAAAAAAAACTGCCAAAATTACAACGAAACGAATGCATGTTGATAACGCTATCTTATCGGCACTGACCATGCCAATTTTGTATAATATTGAGAGGGGTCAGGGATATTTTCTATCCCTTTCACTCTTGTGATTTTTTTCGTATTTTTTCTCTCTGTCTAACGTAGAGCAATGCCTTGTTTATTGTTTGTTCAGCTGTCTGGTGATGTAGGTATTTGGTTTAAATTTCTTTTTTGTGTATTTTTATATTATTATGAATGTTTGATAGTGATAAGTTCAATAAAAAATGGAGTACAGCAGTATTATAAGTGTCAAAATATTATGAATTAAACAAATAATTGGTAATATACGTCAACGTTATACACCACTGCCTACCCCTTTGGGGACCAAAAGGCGCGATTTTATAAGTTAATTTTGTCGTGGCAGCTCATAGTTTTTTTTTTTTAATGGGAAAAGTCATCTAATGACTTCTCTCGCCTTGAGCTAGGTTAGAGAGAGTGTCAAAATCTTACTGACTAAAAATGACCCCGTTCCTACTCCTGCTTTTCGAGCCGGAGCTCCGGTAAACCCGCTAGCTCTGTAGTCAAACTTACAATCAACGAACCTGTAAAATAAATAAAAACAATTAAAACTTGGACCTACATTAAGAGCTTATGACAATAAAGTAAAAATGCATTTATAATCAAAAAAATTATTTCCAAAAAAACTGCATCGAAAATTTTACGACATACATTCACACATAGGGACAAACATTCATCATTGTTACGAGTATACAAAAACCAATCTTAAACCTCTTAAAATAAAGTAGAATTTACTTTGCAGTACCCGCTGAACGAACGAAAAGTTCATTTAAAAAATTTTGTCGTATTAACTGAAAAAGAAAAAAAAAACAATAAGTCGTTCTTTTTTCGAATTCAAAGGTCAAGGAACGTGTGGCCTCTCGCTTCCTCCTCGCGTTGTATTTTCGTCCATGACAATTCGGTAATATTTTTTAAAAGTACCAGTATTCAGTTTTTTACAAAACGATTTTATGTGTCTGCTACATAAATGCTTTTTGGAGCTGCGTAAAAGAAAAAAAAATGGAAGTTAAATGTTACCTTAACACATTGAACGCCGTGGTGGTCACCGGTGACCGACGTTAGCGGAGGATTTGCCTTCAACAGTTTTCTATTGGCAGTCAAAGACTTAAAGAAACTATTCTATCTTTCTAGCTTATTTTTATTACGCGTCGGCTACGAAAGGTCTACGAATATACTACGCTTGATCTACGAGTCTACTCTAGTCTACGAGTCTTCTACGTATCGGCTACAAATATACTACGAATAGTCTACGAGTCTTTTAAGGACGGTCAGCTACCAATAGTGTTGCCCAGCAAGAGTCTTGCAAGTCTCGCATTTACCAATTAGCCAACTGTTATTTTTTATACGATTATGATTTAACTGTATTAACTACCCGGCAAGAGTCTTGCTAGTCTCACAAATACTTATTATAGTAAAAAATAGCATTAGGCTAATACTATTTTTTATATGCTAGGTGCTTTTGATCTTACAATGACGAAACAGAATAGCTAGTATACTATACTTTGAGGTTGTTTAATAGCGGCCACACCTTACAATATAACTGTATAGTTAAATCTGCACAATACAGTTAATACTACAGTTAAATCATAATCGTATAAAAAAATTAAGTTGGTTAATTGGTAAATGCGAGACTTGCAAGACTCTTGCTGGGCAACACTAGCTACCAACGAGCTGCTACGAATACTACGCATAACGCTAGATTTATCGTCTACTCGTTTTCTACGCAGTCGGCTACGTATTCTACAGCAGTCTTTTATGAACAATCGACTACGTTCTTTATCTGCATCTGCCAATAAGTTTATGTTTTGTCTACACTATTTAATTTTCTTCTACCATGCGTTATTTTCTTCACTGATTTTTTTTCCTATATTGTGCAATATTGTCTTACTTACGCACGATTGTAGGTACTTAGTTTGTAGTATCCGACACCATATTACTTAATGAAGGTTCAATAAAATTCCCTATCCTTAATTTTAATTAACAATTAACTCTGAAAAACCCGTTTAACAAAACAAACTTTACAAGTAACCAACCTTTCCTCTGAACAAATACGAGTAACTTTATATTTATTTGTATTATTAATTACTTTAAAATGATAAAGGGCTTTACGCGTTTCAGTTGTTTTATTTGACTTTTCCTTGTTTTGAACAAAGTGTGACTTCATTACCAAATTCTAATGTATTATGTACAATTGACAACGTAAATACCTCGCCTGTAGCCAAATGCCGTTTCCTGATCCGGAGCTGCGGACTACCTAGCGGGTTTGCCGGGGCTCCGGCTCGAAAAGCAGGAGTAGGAACGGGGTGGTTTTTAGTCAGTAAGAGTCTGACACTCCCTCTCGCTTTGCCCAAGGCGGGAGAAGTAATTGGATGATTTTCCCCCTCAAAAAAAAGTCAAATGCCGTTTACGCGATGGCTATGACTTGGCGGGCTTTCCACCCAACTGTTGCAATTTTCTTCGCATGTAAACTTTCTATGTGCAATGTAAGATTTATGACGTCATCCGTTGATTTGCTTGTTGATCGTCTTCTGTCATCTGTCACATGTCATATTTCTTTTTCTATGGAACACGCCGGTAGTCAAGCATACGTATCACCTGATGGTAAGAAATCGCTGCCGTCCATGGACGCTTGAAACATCAGAGGCGTTACAATTACAAGTGCGTTGCCGGCCTTTGGGGGTTAGGAATTTAAGGATTGTTGGGGAATCGGGAATTGGGAAGATTGGGAAGGGGGAATTGGGCCTCCGGTAACCTCACTCACACAACTCAAGCGTTGTTTCACGTCGGTTTTCTGTGAGGCCGTGGTATCACTCCGGTCGAGCCGGCCCATTCGTGCCGAAGCATGGCTCTCCCACACTTAAAATATCATGTCATGTGTCGCCACACTGTGGTCAAGAATTGAATTGGTTGACTGTACGTATCCGTTGGCTATGATATTTTGTAGTTCGTATTTAATTTTCGGGAGGCAAAATGTTATTTATAGTGCATTGTTATCATTGCTGTTGCTGTTGTGGTCACGCTTGATGTAATTAAATGAGTATTTAGAATAAACTATTGCAAATTTTGGTCGAATGAGTTAAATTTAAATATCTCTGTAAATATACATACATATGTCAACTGCATCGCATGCATACCGCTTCATAGCTTCATTAGAGGACATGGGGGGAGGAGGAATAATTTTGACAACCAAAGTCAATACTTTATATATGACTTTGACCACTAGATTTTTAAATTTACAGTATGAATAAATAGAATAAAAAATACAGGGAATTACTAGTTGGTAGTCGGGAGAGCAAATATGGAAATTGAAATTTTGTGTGGCCTTTTGAAGACGAGGGAAGGTAAAGGGATTCCCCATACCCTTGAAATGGAGAGAAAAGGAAATTTCATGTGCCTACGAAGCCAAGTGAGACCGCAATCAATTTTAGCAATTATTAAACCTTTTAAACACAATGTTTGTGAAATAAATAATTTATTGTCATAGCATTATTATTGTTTAGTGCCTACTTCTTTCAACAATACAACTCTAGAAGGGAATTCACCCATACATAGTAATTCCAGGCAATTATATTTATTTTTGTTTTAATGTAATAATATTTCATAATTGCCTATTATTCCATAAAAAGCATGATAAAATAGAGGCATATACACATACTAATTTTATAAAGCTGAAGAGTTTGTTTGTTTGAACGTGCTAATCTTTGAAATTGCTGTAGGGCTACTCCGGTTCTCGAATGCGAAGTTTCGTTTAATCTTCGGCCGTAGGTTTTATTGATTTACTTAACATACGCTCCATACAAAATGTGTCAAAATTCTACCTCTGGTAGGCAAATCTACCTTGGTCCGTTATTGAAATGCGCTGTAATAGAATTACTTGAAATAATGTTTTATTTTTATTTTCATATCAAAAGTTATTTATTTATCTTCATATCATTCATTTAATTTTGTTCACGAAAGTTGGCAATAAATAGAATTATTATTGTAGTATGCAATCTGCGAAGTTTTTTCGTTCGTTCGTCCGTTCGTTGAATTATAGTAGGTAGTATACTATATAGTTGTTCGAATTGATGTTCGAATTGAATCGAACCCTCATGCATGAGAAACGAACATCTTATAGGTACCTCTGGGCCACTACAACGACAACGATGTCAAGTCAAAGTCAAAGTCAAAGCATTTATTTCAATTAATCATAAATTACGCACTTTTGAAACTTCAAACTTGAATTGTCCGTCAGTCTGTCCGTCAAGCCGTCCGTGAAGCTAGGCGCTCGTTCCAAGTGTTGCTTCGAATGGAGAAGAACGAGCAAGAAACTCCATCGTTACTCTTTTTTTAAAAAAAATATTTTTACAATGTGTTACGCACATAAATTAATCCACTTTACTTAAAACACTAGTCATGTTTTAAGTCACATATTTTATGAGGTGGCCTATTGCAATATACCTACTTTAATCTAAGTCTGTTGTACTATTAACCTTGGCAGTACAAACATTTCGCAAAATACTATGCATTACGCATTTTTTCATATTATTATCTTGTTCTGTTATCAGTCAAAGAACTTTTGATAAAATGAAATATATACTGAAAATGATAGACAGTCTGAAAGTAGATTAATATATCGGTAAGTACCAAATTATGAAATCATTTTAGCTAGTTGTGAGTCATTGATTAAGTTGTCACGTGTATAAACATGAGGTCTTAGGTTCTTGAGTAGCCCATTAGGGCTGATGTTTGATCCAGAGCTGCGGACTACCTACCGGGTTTACCGGGGCTCCGAATCGAAAAGCGGGAGTAGGAATGGGGTGGTTTTTAGTCAGTAAGAGTCTGACACTCCTTCCCAAGGTGAGAGAAGTCATTGGATGATATTCCCCTCCTAAAACAAAAGGTTTTTGATAAAAGCAGAGTGTTTTTAAACAGTGCTTTAGGAGGCTTTTTTATGGTATAAGCCGGTAAACGAGCAGACGGATCACCTGATGGTAAGCAATCGCCGCCACTCATAGACACTTGAAACACCAGAGGCGTTACAAGTGCGTTGCCAGTCTTTTGTGGGGTTAGGAATTTAAGGGTTGTTGGGGAATCTAGGATTGAGAAGATTGGGAAGGGGGGTAATTGGGCCTCCTAACGTCCAGGATCCTATGGTGGTAAGCGATATGGACCCATAACATAACTGTTAAAAGTGGATTTAATTTTAAGATATACCTCTGCCTACCTGGGGATAGGATTAGGATTGTGTTTTGTTTCTTTTTGAAGGTCATCCAAATATGTAAAAGGCAACAGTTTATTAACTTGTCCACCATCTGAATCAACACAACATTTGTTGATTTCGTTACAATAAAACAAACCAATGCGTGTTATATTCACTTTTATAGATTACATTAAAGGGAGAGAGGACAGTTTATAATTTTCAAGTATTGAGTGCCTGTGCGTTTCCATTGCTACTAAGCTATGTAGCTGTGCGAAGAAAATGCGCAGCTCTAGTATGCTTGCAAGAAGTATGATAAGTGCAAGTATCGATAGTAAGGAACCCATCCATAGCACGCATCTTTCCATATAAAAATCATAGCTTAGTTGAATCCATTTCCACCAGTGCTAAGCTATGTGTACTATTAAATATGACTGGTGGAAGCCAAACGCATCCACAGCAACGTAGCATAGCACATCTCTGGTCGAAAATTAACGTAAAGACTAAACTCACAAGCACTAGAAAGCTGAAACTAACCATATAACTCCCTTAAGGAGTGGAGAGGACCAGTAAGTGAGGATTCCCCGAAATTCCTACAAGACCAAGAAATAATTAGATTTTTGTGCGTCATTATAGTAACAAATATAGGAATATGTGTTCACCCATATTTGTCAATGAGGATAAACGAATGCTCGCCTTATACGTCTAAACAATTTGAACGGATTAATCTTGACAAACAAATTAACTATTAATTACATAAAGTTTGGTTAAATTTAACCGCACGACTGTTTTGGACGTTGTTTAAGGAAAAATTCATATCGAATATTGTTTACCGGTGACTTTTTGACATTCAGCTGTACGAATTCTTAGGAATAACTATTATTACTTAGTTTTGTTGATAAAATTATCCTTTTTGAGTCGGAATTTTTATTAGTTTTTTATATAGCGCCAGACTATGATATTTTCCCGTGCCCTGGCTTCGTTTATCGAGGGTTTTGGAGCTTCTTAAGTGTGTGAACCTACGTAAGAGAACCTTACATCAACATTTGCCATAAAAGGCCTCTTCTTACAAGGAGATGGTTTGAGCATTAATCACCACCCTTGCTAAATGCGGGTTGGCGATTTCAGACTTACGATTTCATTAGAAATTGTAGGCCCAGGTTTCCGAACAATGCTTTTCTTAACCATTTGTTAATGGTGTTTAAGTAATCTTAGAAAGTACATGTTGGTAGGTTTAAGCATCTTAAACCTCAGGATAATGATTTCATTTAAAAAGAAACACACTACCCTCTTTTGCAGCACAGTCGGATAAAAAAAATGAGTCAAAGAAACGTCACATCTGCAACCTACACCTAGTGACACACACTAACCAAACAGAAGACAAACAAACACACATATTTACGTGTTATGAACACAAAAACGTGTTTTTTGACATTGAGGACGAACGAGTGTGTAGCCACTGATAATCTGATATCAGTCGCGATAAAAATATAAATTGGAGTAAAATGATAAGAGTGCGTTCACCTCCGCCGCCTTTGTGTGTGATAAGGCTTTTAGTCTGGGTACTTTATTACGTAGTGAGTAGCTATGAAGGGAATTTCTTTACATGTAATCCCGGTTTAGATTTTTAGATTAACTATGTGCCTATAATACATAGATACTGCTTAGTTGGTCGAATGGTCGCAAGTGCAACTGCCGGACAAGGTGTCTCGGGTTGGATTCGCGGGTCGGGCAAAGTACTATTAGGCATTTTTCGATTTTTCGAAAATTTCTCAGTAGTAGCACGGAGTCTGGAGTTATGTCAAGTATATGGCAATAGGTTCACCCCCTATTACATGGGACTTAAAACACAAATGGTGTACATTGTATAGCGGTATTACGTGCCGTAATGTGCACATCCACCTACCTCTTCGGGGATATAGCAAACTTCGTGTCGTTGTATATATTATTTATTATGTTTTTCGGCTTACTAACGCAATTATTTGATTAGTTTCAAACCACGCTAGAGGATATTCATGAGCAGCATTGCGCGGCGACTGTCGCGCTGCTACTTTGCTTTTTTTTTGAGGAGGGAAAATCATCCGATGACTTCTCCCGCCTTGGGCGAGGCGAGAGGGAGTGTCAGACTCTTACTGACTAACAACCACCCCGTTCCTTCTCCTACTTTTTGAGCCGGAGCCCCGGTAAACCCGCTAGGTAGTCCGCAGCTCCGGATCGCTACTATTCTGCTGGATTCACAAATTGACAAAACAATGTGACTAAATAATTCCCCGAATACAAAATAAATGTTTTTGGGCAAATTCCAAGATGAGGAAATAAAAACAATTGAAGGACTAATTGATTCAATTATTGTTATGTTAATAATTCAAACCAATTATTAAGGAATGTGGCCTCTCAAATAGGCATGTATTATTTACTTATATAAGCTGTTACTCGTAGTTTTGCTCGCGTAGTTAAATAAAAAATTGTAATAGCAGTCTGTTCACTCTCTTTTTTTTTGAGAGGGATCCATCTAAATCTAGACCTTTTTAAGAGGGCAAAATCATTCATTGACTTCTCCTGCCTTGCGCTAGGCGAGAGGGAGTGTTACTCTGACTAAAAACCATCCCGTTCCTACTCCTGCTTTTCAAGCCGGAGCCCCGGTAACCCGATGGGCAGTCCGCAGCTCTGGTCTTAAACTACCTAACACTTAATTTAATCAAGCTAATATAGCTGAAAAGATATTTTGTTTGTATGAACGTGCTAATCTCCACCAAAATTGCCTAACATTTAAAAATATCCTACACTAAAAATGCTTTGGCTACTTACCTCTGGCTCAAAATTTGCATTTCCTGCGAATGTCGTGGTTTCATATTTTTAATAAATTGTACATAATTTGTTAACCTGTTGTTGGTTTTTACATATGCTCAATAGTTGAGGTTAATTTACCTCAATGGCAGGGTATTTCCATTTTTGGTATTATTTAGAGTCCCTTTAATTTGGGGACGACATTTTTCCTGTTGACTACTTCTTTGGGCATTAGTGTTACTCCTGTGCAAACGAGACTCTTACTGACTAAAAACCACCTCATTCTTACTCCTGCTTTTCGAGCCAGAGCCCCGGTAAACCGTTAGGTAGTCCGCAGCTCCGGACTCTAAAGTTACAATCACAATTTGACCTAAATTAACTAAAAATCACGCTTTACACATGTACATTAATGGAGAAAACCTCTACTAGTTTGGAGTCACCAAGACCCTTCATCATGAGCAGCATATATGCAGAGTTGAGTAAACTAGAGTACAAAATAGATTTTAAGTTAATTTAGTATGTCTCATGATAGTTATTACAAAAAATTTTACAACTCAATTATAAATGTATTGCACGACATAATATGAATACTTAGCAGATTTTACTAAACCGTGATTTTTAGTTAACTAATTTAGTACGGTATATATCTCAAGATAGTTATTACCAAAAAATATGCTACTCAATTATAATTGTATTACACGACATATCAACATTTATCAACAAAATCCAAACGAGTAGGTAAACATGGCCGAAATATATGAAACCGTCAATAGATTTGATATGGAGTATCCTTGAAAGAGTTCAGTAACTCGGCGCCGCTGGCGACATTGTGCGGGTCAGTACCTATTTGATAGGAACTTAATATTATTGTAGTGGGAGCAGAAAAATTGGCTGACTATTTCTTAATTAGTTGTTAGTTGTTATATATAAACCTGAAGAGTTTGTTTGTTAAAACGCGCTAATCCGGAACTACTGATCCGGAGGATCTGATTAGAATAATTCTTTATGTGTTGGATAGTGCATTTATCGGGGAAGGTTATGGGCTATAAAACATCACGCTACGATCAATAGGAACCGAGCAGAGCGGGTGAAACCGCGCGGAAGCAGCTAGTTAGATATATTAGTTATATTACTTAAGTCCAACTAACTGCCCTACTCAGAGTCATTTAATGATTACTTAAACTATTCCATAGTAACGATTTTGTGTTGAAAACAATTGCTAAGGACTAGGTTAAGTAAGCATTAGATGACTCTGAGTATGTCGGTAAGTGGTGTATGAAGTAATGTCGTGGTGACCCGGAGGTTTAAGACGCCCGCTTCTCATGCACGAGGGTGCGTGTTCGAAACCTACCTACGACAAAGTACCAATATGACTTTATTCGAGTTATATTTTTTAGACTTAGGAGAAGAATTAAGCCCGACTTAAAAAAATTGATGTCCTCACACGTGGATTGAAGTCGGTTTTTTTAAATGTAGTCTTAATTTAAGTAGTAACTTAGTAGACACTTAATTTAAGGCAGAAAAACAAAACACTATATTCTATTTGCCCTTTTTAATTAATTTAGGATTGGCTCTTAGTGGGAGTCGTCTTAGTCGGAGAAGTCAGAGTCTTAAATAGCTCATTGGATTTTAAAACTACTTGCCAAAAATTACAATTTTAACCTATCAAATCCTACACCAAAAAATTAACCAAACCCACCCATACGAGACAACATACTAAACTTAATTGCAAACGGTACATCTATAAATAAATATATATGTCGATGTTTCGTATGTATGTGTGTAGCGATGCATCATCAAATCCTAGGTCAATGCACTCTGATTCACGACACTTTTTGTATCTACCCATCTCTTTTACACACATCTTATCATACATGCTGTCTCTTTCTGTCTTTGACTGCAAAGATTTTAGTGATAAAGGGTTTATGTTGCATTTTTTGCTTATCTTACTGTGTCTGGTAGATATTGTATTGTAGTTAATAGTAAATATGTATAAATCATGTGACTGGTAGAGTCAGACACATTTTAAGTGTGGGAGAGCCAAGCTTCGGCACGAATGGGCCGGCTCGACCGGAGTGATACCACGGCCTCACAGAAAACCGACGTGAAACAACGCTTGCGTTGTGTGAGCGTGGTGTGGTAAGCAATCGCCGCCGACCATGGACACTCGAAACACCAGAGGCGTTACAAGTGCGTTGCCGGAATTTTGGAGGTTAGGAGTTTAGGGGTTGTTGGGGAATCGCAGATTGGGAAGATTGGGAAGGGGTGATTGGGCCTCTGGTAACCTCACTTACACGACGAAACACAACGCAAGCGTTGTTACGCTGAGAAATTTTCTAAAAACCGAAAAAAGCCCAGTAATACATTGACTGACTTGGGAATCGAACCCGAGTCCCCTTGACCGGCAATCGCACATACGACTACTCAACCAACAAGGCAGTCAATTCCAATTTCAACCCATATTATAAAAAGCAGCAACCAAAAACAACGCTCATTTAGTTTTAAAATATCAACAACTACGCAGGCAAATGCATAAAAGGAAAACTGCATAATAATTTTACGTACGTACGTAGCGTAGTTAAAATATTTAGTTATTGGTTTATTCTTGCACAAATATTGCACGTTATCAGAAGTCAATGACCCCTGCTGATAGCCATTTCAGGTAATCCAGCAAATAACTGTTTTTCAAGGCGTTGCTGTTGACTCGCTTTGATTAGTAACCAGCTTATTTGAAAAAATGTTTGTAACTAAGTAAATATGAGTGATACTTGTTACATACGAAATGTAACTTAACGCCTTTTATCCCTGATGGGGTAGGCAGAGGTGCACATTACGGCAAGTTATGCCACTATACAATATATATCCACATTTCACCATTTAATTTTGTCTTATAAATGTAATGTAATAGGGGGTGAGCCTATTGTCATATACTGGGTACAATTCCAGACTACGTGTTACTACTGAGAAATTTTCGAAAAACCGAAAATAACCCAGTAATACTTTGCGACATGGGAATCGAACCTGAACCAGTCAAAGAGTCAATTCAGAAATGTTATTGTAGTGACATAACAATGACATAAAATTAACAAGTTTATAGACAATTTTACGAAGATATTTTTATTGTATAGTTTGAGATACTTGATCACAAACGAGCTAACGTATAACGTAATTTGAGATTTACCAAATAACTGTATCTTACAAGAATTAAATGTCCAATACTTTGACTAGTTCTGTAATTAAAAACAGGACCTCACACTACATTAACGCCATCTATTAAACAAAAATTGAACTAAAGTCTTCATTAATTAACAAGAACATACATACTTAAATAAATACAAAACATGAAAATTCCAAATCATAATTCGAAATACAAATTATAAAATAAAACAAACAACTGGCCGCAAAGCCCCGTTACCCGAACGCAACGGGTTCCAAAACCAAATTCAAATTCAAATTACTTTCACCAACAAAATGCGTGTTCCATTAACGAATCCGCCGACATCCGTCACAATATCACATAAAACGAGGACACCCGAATTCGCTTCAAGGTCGTTGTGGTAGGTCAGTGCTGTGACGTCAGAGGCGCCCTCCAAAACCCAGGGGTCAATGGCCCCGGTACCGCGGAAACTGTGCTGAGCGCGGCCCGAATGCGAATTGGGGTTTGTATGTGTGCGTGAGCCCTGTTACACACGGCCGGGGTTCGGAGAATTTAAAATTATTCGGAATTATTCGAACGGTGTAAACGGTACAAGAATTGTTTTTAAACTTTTGTTGTTAGTAGTGTTTGGTGATGATTTTGAAGTCAGGAATGTAGGTTTTTGTAAAATACATAATGAAATAACAATAGGCTACATTAAATGAGTGCCTATAGTATCCTGTTCATTCACAATAAAATTTCCAATAAAATGAGAGAAAAGCAAAATGAAAGAGGTAAAGCAGTTTAACAATTTTTATTTAACCATAAAAGGACACGGAATAAAGAATATCTACCATATATTCCAATATTAATAAAAAAAAAACAAATCGTAACAAAACAAAATATCACGAAACACCCCGAAAGCCTAACCTCCCCATTACTTCGTGTACGTACACGCTGTGTATGTGTGCGTGACATCGTCTGGGTGTATCTGTGTGCGTACAATTCGGGAACGCTTCGACGAAATATGAAAACTTTCCGAGAATTATGTTATGACAAAGAAATTTATTATACATACGTACCTAGTAACTGTTATTTTGTATTGTATGTATATTTATAAATAATCATATTTACGAGAATTTTTATAATATAAATATATTTACGAGAATTTCTAACATCACGCCTTTTTCCACGAAGCGGTAAGCAGTGTTGCACGTACACATATTAAGTGCTGAAAAGTGAATGTTACATTTTACTTTTAATATATTATTAATTGGCAATATTTTTAAAGGTAGGCAAAGTACAGTTATGTGGTTTGTATGATTAATTAAAATTATAACAATAAAGTTCATACGATGGTATTTTCCTTCCAAACTGTGGTTTTTAATAGGACAAAGGACGTTTAGTTTAGCACACACACCGACGTACCTATATACTTTTTTGTAGTTAGTTTTAACTATTAATATTACCTTCGTAGGTACGTAGATACTTGTTTAAAGTCAGCATTCTCAAAATTTTCAGTATCTATTTGTCATCGCCGGTTTAAGACGCCCGCTTCTCATGCACGAGGATGCGGATTCGAAACCTACCAACGGTAAACACAAGTACCAATGTGACTTTTTCCGAGTTATACTTTCTAACCATGTTTAGACACCACTGACAAACGGTGAAGGAAAACATAGTCAGAAAACCTGCGCATATACTTTCTGATTATAAGTTTGGAATCGCCAACCCGCATTGAGCAAGCGCAGTGATTATTGCACAAACCTTTTGCGTGTGAAAAGAGGCTTTTGGTGAGCAGTGCCTACTTATAGGCTTTTGATGATAATTGATGACTCATCTATAATGGCACACCCTCTCCTAAAATTCTGTGTTCGACAATGGACTTGCATCACACAGTAAAAATAACTTGTCGATTATGGAAAACCCTGTTTTTGCAGACACTTTTTTTGACGGGAGAAAATTATCCAGTGGTTTCTACCACCTCGGATTAGGCGAGAGGGCGTGTCAAACTCTTACTGACTAAAACCTTTCTTACTCCGGCTTGAATTGAAGAACATTAATAGAAACGGGATCACCGTTACTACTCCTGCCCTTCGAGCCGGAGCCCCAGTAACCTGCTAGGTAGTCCGCAGGTACGGGCTTGCAGACACTAAACTTGTAAACCATTGAACCAACGAAACACAATACTAAGTATGATACCTAGGTCCATATCACACCTGCCTATACAGCTATAGTTTTTAAAAACTTCAAATAAAAATACCAATCAAGATTTCCCACACCAGTTATAAATAATAAATATAACTATATAACCCGACGAAGTTTAATAAACTTTCATAAAAATAGTTCTCATCTAAGTAACTAGATACATATATTCTATAAAAAATAAAAATATAAACAGCAACTCGCAAACTAATCTTTAATAGAGGCCATCTTTATAAAAAAAAAGCATAAAAATAAAGAATGTAACGACCGAGGTCTGTCTAACAGGTTTTTATTGAAAAAAAAAACAAAATGGCCGCCGACCAATCGTCTAACGCCGTTCAAATTTCGGATGCGCAGGAGTGGGGAGCGCGTTAGAGTCACAATAGATGCGTGTTGGTTATACAAACGTGTTTAAAAGTAGGGTCCGATGTGTAGGGGTCTCTGATTGGATAATGGCCTCTGTTTCGGTTCTGTATTTGATTTATGCATTTTAGGGGCCTTGGTTTTTATGTTGGTGGGTTTTAGAAGCGAATTTATTTAGGGTGTGTTTTAAGATTGTAGTTACGTTGCAATTTGGCGTGTGGTGCTATTGTCTTACATATAATTATTTTATTTGAATTCTTTAAAAATGATAATATTAAATAATAGTAAACAATATAAGTAAATGCGTCATGTGTACTGAAAAAGTGAAAGATAAAAGAAAAATTAACAAATTATAATTATTAAATTGTTAAATAAAAATTACTATTAATCTAAAACATAAAATCTATATTCAAACATGTACACATTTACACACACATGAATATAAAGTACCTACCTACATAATACATAAATATAATTTATCTAGGTATACCTAAACATACCTACAACTATCTATCTCATAAATAACCAAACAAACCCACTTTGTCTATGAACAGCCAAAAAAAATCGACCACTCACGAAACAAAGTAACGACCTTCTAATTTTTTCTAACACCACAACAACCAATGGGAAACGTCCAAATTTCGAGGATGCGCCTGAGTGGACGAAATTTTTAAACGGATTAGATGCACACATAGACATTGCTACACAGTGAAGGTCAATCAACAAACAACGTCGTGCGTAGACGCTGTTTATGTGTGTGTATTTTGTGTGTGTGTGAGTGTTTTATGTGCATGTGTGCAATTAGCATTTATTGAATAAGAGTCAAGTGTGAATGTTAATGAATGTAAGTGAATAATAATTTATTTTGTTTGTTTTTCGGTCTTTAAAATATGTACATAGTACGTAGGTACCTACATATATATTATATATATGTTGGCTTGGTGAACTTAGTACCTTGGGAAGCAATGACGATTGATGAATAGGTATAGGTATACCAACGCCAGCAGATCAAGGTACCCAAAAAGTCTTAAATAAATTTTTACTTTATTGCTGTGTGATAGAATCGTAAGTCTGTTGAAGGAATTCGACAGATTAAAGTAGCTTCATGTGTTATCTTAGCTCTTTTGACGGGAGAAAACTTCAAAATGCTCCTAGCTTTTTGTTAGATTATGACTGTAAAATTATGTTCTTATTATATTTTCAGAAAAAAGTCTTTAATGAATTAATATTTTGTGCGGATATAAAAGGCGTGACGACAGATTTAGATAGTAGTGGTATGTAGTACCTACATGTAAATTATGTAATCAGTTCACCACGATTAAAGAGCATGAAGATCACGGTTTACCCTCTTACCTATTATCCGAAACTGTGGACAAGGTAAAGGTAACGGCACTGCTCGGTAGGGGCTGCGGCTCAAAACAGGAGAAGGAACAGAGTGGTTTTTAGTCAGTAAGAGTCTGACACTCCTTCTCGCCTCGCTCAAGGCAGGAGAAGTTTTAACTGCACGGTTGGCGCGGTGGCTGGGTAACCGGCTGCCGCGCAACGTGTAGTGGGTTCGATTCCCGCACGGAGCAACTCTTTGTGTGATCCACAAATTGTTGTTTCGGGTCTGAGTGTTATGTGTATGTGAACTTGTATGTTTGTAAACGCACCCACGACACAGGAGAAAATCCTAGTGTGGGGCAACGTTTTTTAAAAAAAATATTGGAAGGTGTTTCCTGGTAAAAAAAAAAATCAATCTTTCCTATAATAGAGGATCTGCCTGAATGTCCCGTGCCTGTGTGTCTACCAGTGGACTGTGACACGTAAATTATTCCAATGTTTCAGTTTGAACATTATTAAACGGCAAGGTTATTTCAATTGTAAGTGTATTTTTATTTGTATCGCTGCGTTTTATTACAAGTCACTTACTAACCGTGTCAAGGTAATACTATCAGGAAATACGATTGTGTATTTTGTAAGCAATTGAAGATTTATTGTATTGATGGTCAGATGTTTTGAAATGCGTAAGCATATATGTATATTCCATCAAGGGAGGAAAATTATTCAAAGTCTTCTCCCGCCTTGAGCAAGGCGAGAGGGAGTGTCAGACTCTTACTAACTAAAAACCATCCTGTTCCTACTCCTGCTTTTCGAGCCGGAGCCCCGGTAACCCGCTAGGTAGTCCGCAGCTCCAGGTTTATTCAATTGGTTGATTGTATGCAATATCGATCTCGCGAAATCTTGTAAATTTTTTGCGAGAATAATTTACAAGACAGGACAAGACAACATCTCGCGAGTTAAGGAGATTGCTTTACTAAAGTATTTTTGTTTGATGAATGATGATTTCTTTCATTATATATTTGATAGTTATGTACGTCAAAGTGGAAGTAGTAAACGAAGTACTTAAAATTCTTTATAAAACTACAAATCTCGAGACAATAAATTTTATAATTTCGGAAGATCTCGCTTGAGCCCACATCTCGCGAGATTTTTATTCCCTAGTTGGTTTTAGTTTGTTAAAGATAATCACCATGCTTAGCAGGTATGATGGTCAGACTGGTTAGAGAAAGAACTTCAGACTGTTCCCTAAAATGTAAACAAATGAGTAAATAAGTAATTAGTAAAAGCGGTCTCGTGGCTGGACAACACAGACAGCTAGAAACAGACACAGAGCAGACCTAGCGCGATGGAGTACAATATAGTGCAATGAAGTGTACACTGGCGGACACTGGAAATGGGGCAGCGAGGAAAATTAAACACTGTGGCGACCTATACTTATACTCTTTGCAGTAGCGACACCTGTCAAATGATAGATGTCAGAAGTCGCACATAGGCTATCGTCAAGTCGAGTTTGCTTTAGGCCTCTGATTACGCCAACTAGCTTTACTCTGAGATAATTTCGCCGCACTTCTATTTATGTAATTCTGTGCTATCCAATTATCACTTCCATCTATCTGTTCTCGTCAAATCTTTCACTCCTTCTTTAAACTATACTGTGTGTACTCTTGTTACAACTTCTGAGTGAGAAATTAAACCATATATATTATTTCTACTGTGTGAGACTTTTACTATCTATCTACTTCTTCTTCAACCTTCACACCATAATCCACAACCTACAACGTGGGAGAGCCGTACTTCAGCTCGAATGGGCAGGCTCGACCGGAGTGATACCATCCATAGTCTCACAGAAAACCGACGTGAAGTAACGTTTGCGTAGTGTGAATGAGGTTACCGGAGGCCTAATTGAGGAGGGGGTTCTTCCCAATCCCTGATTCCCTAACAAAAAAATTAAATTCCTAACCCCCAAAAGACCGGCAAAGTACTTGTAACGCCTCTGGTGTTTCAGCTGTCTGCTGTTGGACGGCGCCAATTGCTTACTATCAGGTGATCCGTCTGTATCAATTGAGCTCGAAAATCTTTATTAGATCCAAAACAATTGGGTAAGCACATTTTTATTCACTGCACATCTATTGTCGGTCGTAAAAATCTGTATAAGGCACCTAGGGATTCAGGTATCAATACTGTATTGTTATTACAAAATGGGCTATCACATTTTAATATCAAAATCCTATCAGATAAGCCTTTTCTGCCCTACTTTCATTTACTTTCCCATTATGATTCAGCTTTAAATATCAGACAAAAATGTACCTAGAGACCTAGGTACTATTAGTTCATCAATATAGCTGTTTCTCTGCATATTGTGTAGAGATCCTAACTTATACCCGTGGCTTTACTCGCGTGGAGCATGTTCTTGTTTGTACTCCCAGGCAATAATATAAGTATGTACTCAATTTCAAGTTGTAAGTAACTAGCGGACCCCACAAAGTTTGTTTCGCCTTGAAGATTAATGTATTTCTTACATAACAACCTTCTTACAATAACAAATCCAACAAAAAAAGAATCACCGAATTTGGTTCAGCAGTTCTTGAGATTTGCGCTTAGCAACACATATAACGATACATTTTTACATTACAGACCAGACAAGTTTACTTTCGCATTTACTACACCTAAGTTGAGATTTGAATATAAATATTATACCATCAGTAACTAATATAAAATTAAAATTATGTATAGATAGCCTAAAGCTTAGCTTAGTATAACAGAATCAATTTAAAATTTAATTCAGATAATAAAATTTAATTACGCCTGCATCCGTTTCTTCGGCCGCCAATGTAGAAGTACAGCTAGCGCGCAATTTTTAAGACTAATTATCGCCATATGTCAGTGTCGCCGGGTGACAACGCGCATTTTTCGTTGCTGACTCTACTTGAGAGAACGTTTAGATGGTACTTCCTAAGTTAGCAGTTTTTTGAGATGTACGGATAGTATATTTTGGCACAGTTTTTGTTTAAAGCTTTAAATAAATGGTGGTGTTTGTTTGTTAATGTGTATTATTATAACAAGTTTATGAGCAAAAAGGGTGCCTGCTTCATTAGTAAAATAATGGTCCCTGTCTCCATCCTGTCTGTTAAGCGTAGAAATTAGAGCAATTCAGAAGAGTTTCATAATCCAGAAGGCCACAGTCTGATAAGTACTATTATGGGAGAGCACTGCTTCTTTCGTCCCAATCCCCGAAACTCCAACAACTCATAAATTCCTAACCCCCAAAAGGCCACGTACTTGTAAAGCCTCTGGTGTTTCGGGTGTTCATGGGTAGCGGTGATTGCTTACCATCAGGTGATCCGTCTTCTCGTTTACGAAATTATAACATAAAAAAAATATTCTTACTTATGGATGTAATTCTTTAGACTAGGACACTTCTAAAAGTATCTTCTTAGTTAGTAATTTACTAGCTAAGGATAGATTTATTAAAATTTTGACATGTAAGTACCTAAAACTCAAAACAACGCCATCTATCGGCAAACAATCGAAGTAGCAAAACCACAACTAACTTTGAAACACTTGCCTTGGAAACTATAGTCTTTTTCTTCTCCTCTAATAATATCTTCTGATCTTTTTCATACTTATATCTTCTGTAGATCCTGGCTTACAGGAGTTGCAGCGATAATAGGAGGTTGTGGGTTGTGGGTTGTCCCAGTACCACATCTCACCCACCCTCTTCAAGTACCAAAAACCCATGATCCCACATTGTTTGTGTGACCCCATATAATAGTACCGTTATTATTAATAGTGTGTCAACATAACGTTGTGTTCGCCGGAATGTCCAGGGGTCACGATTATTGTGTCACTCGTTAGTAGTGACACCATAATTATGGGATTATTATGGACATTATAAAAAATAAACATATGTCCGTCAAATTGTGTAAATATGGCGGTTGTGTCCTAAAATATTTAGGATTAAGTAAAGATCTCTCTATGCAACACTTATTTTACACCAGTTATCTATGTCATGTCTGCGCATGCTGCTCATGAGTCCCTCTGTGGCCCGAAACTAGTAGAACATTTTCTCCATACATGTACATGAGTAAACCGTGATTTTTAGGTAATATATTTAGACAAAAGTCTAAGAAAAAATCCTGTGTGATATGAGTTAACACACTTTTGCTAAAATATTTAGAAAAGGCGTTACAGTCTCATTCACAAAACAGGATAGCAAAATTATCATATATAAAAAACCTAGCTTCACTGACAGACAGACTGACGGACAATTCAATTTGACGTTTCAAAAGTGCCTAATTTAGGATTAATTGAAGTAAATGCTATGACTTTATCCTAAAACAACTTAATAAATATACCTCCAATGTAATAGGTTAGAATTGTCTGACTCAAATGTCATTTGGACAATACTTCTATTGTTTAACCATTTTCCTTAATTTAAAACCACTTAGAAAAGGTTAGGTTACATTAAACTTAGTACCTACTTAAATTCAATTGTTTAACATTATTATATTTGGATGAATCTGGATGTCAATTATGGCGTCCACGAGAGGTTCGCTGCTGGATATCGGTGTAACTTACGAGAGGAATCTTGTGTGATGGTAAATGTTTTCTTTATAAAACTAACCAATTTTTTACAATATACTATCGTGAGACATACAATATTAACGCGCCGACGTTCGCCGCGTTCATGCTGCTCATGATGAAGAATCACCTGCGACTCGAAATTGGTAGAGCTTTTCTCAGTATATTAACGGTAAAAATATGTTCGTCAAATTATGTAAACATGGTTGTGTCCTAAAATATTTAGGAGTAAAAAAAACTTATTTAGTTCACAGAAACTTGGGCGAAGTCACTGGCAGAAGCTAGTAACAAATAAGGTTAAATAAGTTTAGCATAAGACGAAAATACTCTTAAATGTTTATGTATGTATAGCTTTGGTTTATAGAAAGCATTCACCATACATAGCCTATACACATCTGCAGACACATTCAAACATTATTTCATTCTTCAAATATTAAAGTCCCCCAGCATCCTCAATAATGGTCGCCCTAGCAGAGAAAGTCGCGCCACTACCGCCCAATTAGTCGCGAGACCGACGCTTCCCGCAGTTTAGGTTGTCCACATTCTTCAGATTATTCGTCGATAGTGTGTAACATTCCTTTGGCTACTCTCTGCTCACAAAATACAATGTAAAACGGAGGGGGTTTAGTCTGGTGGGGTAAGCAGAGGTGAACTTTATTGTTTGCACATTTTGGAGGTTTTGAACCCGTGGTGTTTGGTGTTATTTAAAGGTATAGAAAAAGTATATAGAGCATTTTTATTGCTCATTAATAGCCCACGTCGTGGTTGCCAGGAGGTTTAAAACACCCGCTAATCATGCGTGAGGGTTCAGGTTCGAAACCTACCAACGGCAACTACCAATGTGACTTGTTCCGAGTTATATGTACTTCCTAAGATTATTTAGACACCACTAACAAACGGTGAAGGAAAACATCGTGAGGAAACCTGGGCTTATAATTTCTAATTATAAGTTTGATATCGCCAACCCACATTGAGCAAGCGTGGTGATTAATGCTTAAAACCTTCTTCTAAAGAGAAAAGGCATTTGGTCAGCAGTGCCCACTTATAGGCTGATGATGATGTGATGAATAGCACAGTCTCAGGAATAAGGCCCGCTAAATTAATATAAGCTCCAATTACATGAGCCAACAGCATAACTGATAAAAACTAAATGTTACATTGGCATCAGTGCAACATGTAGTGGGTTCGATTCCCGTTTGAAGCAACTCTTTGTGTGATCCACAAATTGTTGTTTCGGGTCTAGGTGTCATGGGTATGTGAACTCGTATGTTTGTAAACGCACCCATGACCACCCATGACACAGAAAAAAACTAAGTGTGGGACAAAGTCTTTTTTTAAAAAGAAACAATATAATTATACATTAAGCAACATGACTTGTCTACATAAATAATAAAAAAAGAATAGCAATCAATAAAATTTCTTCAGTCTCCAAACTCGTGACTCGCCAGTGACTCAGCAACAAATAGGTCCGTCTACTTTCAGATCGGCGTCCGTTCGAATTGGGATAGTGAATGCCGGATAGTGGGCTGTAATACTTACACTATTTTGTGCAGCGAAATCTGTTAGGAACACGGATTAGTTGCTAATGGAGGCTTAATAATGATGTACAAAATAATAATACGTTTTGACGTTGATTTGTCAATGATGTAAGGCTTATTTAGCCCTTGTATTTAATCAGCTTATTTACTTAGAGGTAAGTACGGATTATATTTATGTAATAATTTAAATTACAATTTCATTAAATTTAAGGTTTATACTAACTTAAACTATTAATCGTATGCTAAAAACAAGGGAGAAACCATGTTACATTCATAGCTTCTTGTAAACATATTAAGTATTAAAACATTCAAATAAAATTACCAAACAAAGTCCAGCTTGACATCTTGTAAAGTCCAACGCAAAGTCAAATCGTTTATTCCTATTAAACCATTAAAATGTCACCATTTTGAAATTTCATCAAATAAAGAAATAAATAATAGTCTGTCAGTCTGTCCATGTACAGCTGTGTCTATAAAAAGTGTGTATAGTTACGTAGATTAGGTAGGCACCTAGTACTCCATTCTCTGTCTAATCCGCGGCACAAATTTAATTCTGTGTGGGAGTGTCAGTCAAAGAGAAAGTGTTGTGACTCCTACAATTTTTATCTATCAACATTCACCATTCTATTCTATCGGGTACCGTACAGAAAATCCAATAATGCTTTACTCTAACGATTTTCTAGCTGCTAGGTTGGAGTAGTAGCGAATAATTGACAGCTACCTACGTGTTAATTTGCTGCAGATTCAATTCCACAACGAAACAATTTCCGGAGCTGCGGACTACCTAGCGGGTTTACAAGGGTTCCGGCTCGAAAAGCAGGAGTAGGAAAGGGGTGGTTTTTAGTCAGTAAGAGAGATACTACCTGTCGCGTCGCCCAAGGAGGCAGAACTTATTAAATGGATTTCGCCTTTCGAAAAAAGGACGAAATAATTACCTATCTGTACCCATTCTGTACCTAAGTAATCCAGCAGTTCCATTATGGGACTAAACAATACATGGTATATAAACAAGCAGACGGATCAACTGATGGTAAGCCCATAGACACCCGAAACACCAGTGGTGTTATATGTACGTTGCCGGCCCTTTAAGGATTATAAATTTAAAGGTTGTTGGGGAATCAGGGACTGGGATGGGGGTAATTGGGCCTTCGGTAACCACTCATAAAACGCAAGCGTTGTTTCACGTCGGTCTCTTAGAACTAAACTACCTATGTGTAAGTAATAAAAACCTATCACACAAAGCAACAACAATAAAACAAGCATCTTAATAAGTAATTTAACAGAAACCAAAGCCATATAGTCAAGGTAGGAAACTCCTTGCAACTAATACGTACAATTTATATTGCCTGACTAAAAATAGTGTTGTGACGACTCGCCAATTTGGCTGGAATGTTGCAATCGTCTGGCGCCCACATTGCCCTAATAAATAGTGTTGGGACATTCTCGTTGTGTTGGCTGGATTGACTACGAATTAGGAAATTAATAAAACTGCTGAGTTTATAAAACTTTGTGAACTTTGCTGATAAGAATTAAACAAAGGATGTTAATAAAAAGTCGGAGATTACGGAACGCATTATTCTGATATAGATGGCCTAAAACCGACTTTATTTTAAGTCCTCCTAACTTAAAATAACCGACAAAACCCAAAATTATTTATAATCATTTATCAAAATATTATTCGAGACCACTTAACTCGATCAACAACAACAACAATATCACACTAGATAGTCGATGTCACCTATAATTCAATTCATGTTAGTATTTAGTCAGTATGTATTGTTTGTGCAACACAGTTTGTGCGCGGTTTAGTCAGAATTTAGTCAGCCAGTCACAATTATTTAGTCATTAGTCGATAGTATTCACATCACTACTAATAAAGTTGTCTGTGCGACACGTGGTTCGTGTATTAGGACAGTAGAAGCGATTTAGTCAGGATTTAGTCAGTATTTAGTCAGCCAGTCACGATTATTTAGTCATTAGTCGATAGTGTGCACATCACTATTAATAAAGTTGTCTGTGCGACACGTGACTCGTGTATTGGGACAGGATGGCGCGATTTATCAACCAAACAACATCTCATCTTGTTTCTTGTAATGTCAACATTTATGTGACATAAACAATATTACTTAGGTAGGTATATGAGATTTTTCTTAGTGAAAATCAACTTCAGTCAAAGTCAGACTTTAAGATTTTTTTGGCTACCTTGCGTTTTGTGGTATTGGGGTATAAAAAGGGAACCGCCTTTCAGATTTAAATTGCGAAGCTCCATTTTTTTAGCAGTTATACCTGAAACCATCTCCTAAGTCTGAAATATGCTATGCTGAAAACCACAGAAAAATCGGTTTAACCACACGCAAGATAATTGCCCACAAACATACATACAGGTGAAATTGAGACCCTTCTATTTTTTTAAGTCGGTCCACCACCACAACGCCATGTAATCATCAGCGGGAAGATATCCAGTGCTCAATAATGAATGCTTATCCTTAAAGATGGCGATGAAAAGCCTCTGAAATATTTAATCCTTTTTACTAATCTTCTTAATCCTGAATTCTTCAACAACCCTTAAATTCCTAACCCCCAAATGGCCGGCAACGCACTTGTAACGTCTCTGATGTTTCGGGTGTCTATGGGTGGCGGCGGTTGCTTACTATCAGGTGATCCGTATACTTATCATAAAAAAGTATAAGTGAAACAGCAGTGACGTCACGCGCTCCCTTGCACATTAGGTAATGTTTAAAGTAAACAGTGCAAGCATTGCATTGCTAGGGCTGCCACTAAGTCAATTTATTTCGCTACTCACAGAACATTCGCGTAGCTTCACTTTTTGTCGGGCTGATTAGAGCGACATCTATTTTTTGTTAGTGTTAAATTAAACTTTGTTGGAACTGAATTAAATATTTTATGTTAGAAATGCTAGCAAAAGAGAATTTGTAAAGGATGGTCTATTGTTCAATGCATAATTTACGTGTCTAACTGATTATGATATATAGAGATAGCGACGTAGAGATGACTGAACGTGCTATTATCATTTCTACGCAGGATGTATTTGCTATAGTAAAAGAAATTAAAAATTACGTATTTTCCTGACGTAGAAATCGAATTCAATACCTTCATACTCGACAGTTGTATTTACGACCACTCGACCAACAAAACAGTTCAAACTCAAATCATGTATTCCACTTATACCATATTTATACTTAGGTACTTTTGAAACATCAACAAGTCCGTCAGTGAAGCTAGGTTACAGTTTACAATAACATTACACTTGTAACCACTAAAAAACTATAACAATTTCATCCAGAAATCGAACAGCAACTCACTACCACATCCCGCACTACGCCACTAGCGTAGTGTTTAGTAGTATTTTGTGCTACAAATCTTATTAGCGGCGTAGTTACGTTACGCCAGTGTGCGCACGACCTTAGCGTGATTCACTTAATCCACGGCTTATTGAGAAATGCTGGATCGGGTTTGTTTTGAATACGTTAATATTTCGATGAAGCTTTGGTTCTACGAGTAAATATCATGGTGGACCATAGCTGCGGTCTACGTAGCGGGTTTACCGGGGCTCCGGCTCGAAAAGCAGGAGTAGGAACGGGTGGTTTTTAGTCAGTAAGAGTCTGACACTACTTACCTCTCGCCTTGCCCATGGCGGGAGATGTCACTGAATGATTTTCCCTTCTCAAAAAGAAAAGACTGTGTGGTATGCTATTAGGTACTGATATATTATCAAGAAACCGAAAAACCGCCAATTATACTTTGCTTGACCCACGAACCTATGCTCAAAACTAAGATCTTAATCAACGAACCACCATTATCCTAAGTTTTTTTTAAACGAGTATGATTTACGATTAAAGTAATCGAAACGAGAACGCGTTCGGCGGTCTTATTGGTTAGTTAATTCGAGTCGGCCAATCAGTGCGCCGAAAGTGCTTTCGTTTGGATTACTTTAAACATAAAGGAAACTAATACTAAAGGTGCAATTGTCAACTACCGAAGCAGACAGTCAAAGAAGTTACCCAAACATCTACAGTTAATCAGCTACGATATTAAAATATGCCACAAAATGTGCAACGTCACGCCTTTTATCCCCGAAGGGGTAGGCAGAGGTGCACATTACGGCTAATGCCGCTATACAATGTACACCCACTTTTCACCATTTGTGGTATACGTCCCATGTAATAGGGGGTGTGCCTATTGCCATATACTGGACACAATTCCAGACTCCGTGCTACAACTGAGAAATTTTCGAAAGACCGAAAAAAGTCCAGCAATGCTTTGCCCGACCCGGGAATCGAACCCGAGACCCCTTGTCCAGTCGCATTTGCGACCACTCGACCAACGAGGCAGTCACAGAGTGCCACAAAATCTATAATAAATTAATATACTGCATTAGAAAGTATATATCGCTATAAGTTTAGTTACGACTGACACAAAGCGAGCACCGATTGCTATTTACATGTAACACATATCGAACGGCGAATGGGAAATACTGGGATTCGAGAAACGTGGATGTGAATTTGTTGGGATAAAATTATTTTAATACTTGATGCTTGTCTCTGGGTATAGTAAAACAAGTAACAAGTGGATAGTGGGTTCCTTGGTCTAATTCACATCACATCAACAGCCTACCTATAAGTGGCCACTGCTGACCAAAGGCCTCTTCTTGCACGGAGAAGGTTTGAGCATTAATCACCACGCTTGTTAAATACAAGTTGACGATTTCAAACTTAGAATTTCTAAGCCCAGGTTTCTTAAAAATATATTCCTTTACCGATTGTCAGTGGTATTATTAATAAAATTTACTTTCACTTTGAAACCTTACGGTAACCATAGAAGAATTACCGGAAAAAGCCAAGCTTTTTTATAGGAAAGAAAGAAAAAAGAGAAGAAATGGGTCATTCTACAGAGACAGTAAAATTTTGTTCGCGTAAAATATGTCCTAGCTCCTCAGGTTTTATTTCTTTCCAATAATTATTTTATTAACTTTGTATCATTATTTAACAGTTTACATAGGAATCCTATTATTTTTTTTATTACATTTTTATTTTTTGTGGTACAGTACGTGATTCCTCACGTCCTGTCGAATGTTCGTAACGCAGGTTACAGGATTCAGGTGTCTCTAAAAATTATTTTTTAATATTCCATGCACACATCACATGAACAAACAAGTAAAGCATATAATAAATAAGCAGTCACTTAAATGGCAATGATTATGAAACGATATTTTTAATTTTATTGAACATTCTACAATGTTCGTAAAAAATAATCACTCCTGTAGGAATAAATGGAAAAAATGGTAATTTTTTTATTTATTAAGTTGCAACATTTTTTTCTATCTCTGGCAACTCTTTAAAGTGTTCTGTCAGTGTCTGTGTCAGCCATATTTCGGACAGAGACTACGGTGCCGAGAAAAATAAAGTTTAAACGGCGTTCTACATAGTTGTCAAAGTTGATACTTCACAACTGTACTCCACTAACCAACGCAAGTAAGTGGTTTACGAATGTAATTTTCTTATAGTTTTGTAATTTAACTGGTCAATTACTGAATTCAAGTGAATTACATTTTCATAACCTCAAATTTTGTACAGGATACGTATTTTTATGCTAAAACTCACTTCTGTCGAACTCACTTCTGTCGATATAGTTTTCTACAGAAGTGATGTTTTTCTACAGAAGTGATGGTTTGTACGTTTGCTTATTAGAAATGATCGTTTTTAAGAATTATACCCTGACAGTATAGCCTAATAACCGTAAAATGCTGTTTTTTATTATGGTTTGATAATTTTCTGAACTATGTCGCTATTTGGTGGTAGTTTTCTACAGAAGTGATGTTTTTTCTACAGAAGTGATGGTTTGCACGTATGCTTATTAGAAATGATCGTTTTTAAGAATTATACCCTGACAGTATAGCCTAATAACCGTAAAATGCTGTTTTTTATTATGGTTTGATAATTTTCTGAACTATGTCGCTATTTGGTGGTAGTTTTCTACAGAAGTGATGTTTATCTACAGAAGTGATGGTTTGCACGTATGCTTATTAGAAATGATCGTTTTTAAGAAATATACACTGACACTATAGCCTAACAAACGTAAAATGCTGTTTTTTATTATGGTTTGATAATTTTATGCACTGTATCGCTATTTGGTGGTAGTTTTCTACAGAAGTGATGTTTATCTACAGAAGTGATGGTTTGCACGTGGCATAGTTATTTTAATTTCTTTTTACAGGTATGGCGGGTAAAAAGAGGTCTGAGAGAGAGAAAAAAGAACGATTAAAGGAGCAAAAGAGGACATGGATACGAAAGAAGAGAGAAAAAATGACTGAGGCTGAACTAGAAGAAAGACGTCAAAAAGATAGAGAGAGATATAAAAAAAAGAAGGAAGCTGGAAAAATAAAATCAATAAAAGATTATACACCAAGAATGCAAAAAACAATCCGAAAAAGTTGGCGTGAGCGTGCAAAAACTCATCGCAATAAATTGAAACTACTGAAAGCTACTGAGCAAAGACTTATAAATGATGAGACTCCTCCCCCAAGTCCGACTTCACAAAGTTCTACACCATCTAGTAGGGCTTCCTTAGGCAGAAGACTTGCTGAAAGAAATAGGCGAAGGCTTAAAATAGAAAACAAGCATCTAAGACAGCGAATTTTGCATTTAGAAAATTTATTGGCTAATAAAAGAATGCAATTATTACGTACAAGACAACCTCGTAATATAATAAATGATGGACTACCAGAAACAATTGTGATGGGACGTAAACGAAAACAAATAGAAAATAAGGAAGCTGTTCGCAAGTTTTTGGAAAAAGATGAATGTAGTCGAATCACGTCTGGAAAAAAAGAGACTATTACGAAAAATAAACAAAAGAAGCAAATTCGATTTCTAAATGATACAATGCTTAATTTGTATGAAAAGTTTAAGGAGGAAACTAAAATTAAAATGTCCTATGCTCTTTTCTGCCGTTTTCGTCCATTTTGGGTGTTGGTACCGAACGTTAATAAAAGAAACACCTGTTTATGTGTTACACATACAAATATGGAAATGATGGTGACAGCATTAAAAAAAGCAGCAATTATCAAAGAAAATTCTGCAATCGGTTTGGTGAAAAGCATTTGCTGTGCAGGTAATTTGAGGTGTGATTGCTTAGCTAGACAATGTAATTTCTGTAAAAATAAATCTGTAAATCTAAATAAATATCCAAATGACATGATGATTACTTGTGAAAGGTGGATTACAAAAAAAATTACAACTACGATAAAAGGACAAGTGAAGCTGTGCCAAAAAACTGTCAAAGAGTCTTTCTCATCGAAGAGTGAAGTTTTTGTCAAGATCTTTTTAGAAGACAAGTTGCCGAAGTTTATTAAGCACCTTTTAAATATTATTTCTCAGCACAGAGTTCTAACAAAGATAAAAAATGAGCTAGCTGATGATGAGGCCTTGCTTCATATGGACTTCTCAGAGAATTATAATTGCAAATACTCTGCTGAAGTACAATCAACACATTTTGGAGGTTCTAAGCCGCAAATTTCATTACACACTTCAGTTTTATACTTGCGTGGCACTGACAAGATTTCCATCAACTCATTCTGCACTCTGTCTAAAAATTTGAGACACGATCCCGTTTTAATTTGCACACACCTCAAACCCATCATAGATCATATTAAATATAAAGTACCAAATTTAAGAACTATGCATTTTCAAAGTGATGGGCCTTCATCGCAGTATAGAAATAAGTCTATGTTTTTTTTGATCGCAAAATATTTAAGCAAAGAACTTGGTGTAGATAATATCATATGGCACTTTAGTGAGACCGGACATGGAAAAGGGGCTCCTGATGGCATTGGAGGATGTGTGAAAAGGACAGCCGATGCATTTGTAGCGACCGGTGGAGACATCCCAGATTTTGAAGCATTGGTGAGTTGTTTACAAGAAAAATGTAAAGGCATAATTATTTTGCCAATCGACGATACTTATGTTGATGACATCTCTAACATACTCAGCACTAGTACTACAAGACCATTTACTGGTACTCTATTAATTCATCAACTTACATGGAATAAGACCAATCCTGATGTCTTGCACGCCCGACGATTAAGCTGCAGTATTTGTGAAACAAATCAGATCTGCTCACATCATGAGATTGGGCTTATTTACCTAACCTACAAACAAACTGATAATATACCAGTTTTGAGGACATCAGCTGATTCACCATCGGAGTATTCGGAGTCACCACATTCAGAGTATGACATATACAAGAACCCAATAGCAACAACCTCACGTACATCTATCGATTTTTATCGAAAATGCTATGGATCTGATAGTTCATCTGATGAAGAGATTTTTGAAAGCAGGAAGCAGACACCTCTTAGAGAAAACGTTATTAACACTAAACGTTCAGATGGTAATCTACAAAGTCGGTCAAATAATACGTCATCGGACGAAGAAAATATTTTCTAATGTTCCTTTCAATTATTATCTCTTAATATTCTACAGGAATGACTGTAACGGTAATGTCACTTCTGTAGAATTTAATTGTTTATTTTGCAGAGTGTTTGTTTACTTAAGTTGATTATGTGTACTAGTCTTATTGAGAAATTATTACCAAAAGCAGTTAAGACTGATGATTAATTTTATTTGACTATTAAAAATTATTAGTTTTATGAAAGATAAGCTCACTTATGTTGAAATTAGAATCACTCCTGTCGAAGTGATAAAATTAAAATGTGCAATTTTTTCTCATAATGTTAATGATTGATCTCTGATTTTATTTTTAGAAGATAATTACATAATAACTCTTTATTATAACAGAATAAAAAACGGATTTGGTAAATTTTAAAAAGTATTTTATTTTTTTATCCCTCGGTAGAATGACCCAAATATATCTAATTCTTTCTCGTGTATGTACATTTAACGTGTAAATGGGCACTAAAACACTTTGGCAAACACGTCCAGCTCAATACACAATTATTAAAATTAAAAAGTTAAAATCTTACCACCTCAATAAAAACCAGGTGCCAAAATAACTCAATCCCAATTCCCATCCATTCGCTACCACATCCGAGTGGTCCCATTACCAGCATACCATAGTTTCACTGGATATTTTCACTGGACACGGGACACTATCGGCTACTGTCGGATATCGTCGCGCAACTTCGTGTGTTTCCGTGCGTTAGGGGTAGCGGGGGGTGAGGGGTGAGGGGAGGCTTGCTAATAAACGATTATTATTTTCGATATCGGAAAATGTGAAGGAGATTAGAAATGGATGAGTATAGTATGGCTATTGTTTGAAGATGGGAGTCTCTTTGAGTGTAGTTTAGTGAATTGTCGTGGTTGCTAAGTAACTACATAGTAAGCTAAAAGAATGAGAGGTTATTGGATTTCTATTTACGTAAAATGTTGGATGAATTGAAAAACATGGCCTAGTATAAAACTCTTTCTGTGCTTCTATATAAGTAGGTATTAAACCAATGATAGGTAATGTCGAGAATTATAGGCCAATTTTACTTAGGGATTTTATTAAGGTTTTCCGAAAATAATAGACTCACCCCTATTTCATGGCACTTATAACACAAATAGTGAAAAGTGAGTACACAATGTAGCGGCATTACGTACCGTATTGTGCATCTCTGCTGCCTACGCCTTCGGGGATAAAAGGCGTGACATTGCAATAAATACCTATAAAGTTATATTTAACGTAAAAAGATCTTACCTTATACCTATACTTCTGCTCACCTCCCCTAAGTAAAGCGTATCGATTCGTTTGGGAAACCTCTGAAAGAGATTTTAAAATTTTAACACGCCGCGTACCTGTACATGTAGTAACATTGCGCGTTAATATGCCACTACTATCTGTTCTCGAACGTAACGAAATAAACACCATCGAATTATCATTAGAGAAAAATAGATTTGATAACTGTACCCATACCTGCTTTTCGCTAGATATGTTACCGGAGCTGCGAACAACGAAAAAGGTTACCGGGGCTCTGCCTCAAAGCAGGAGAAGGGACGGGGTGGTTTTTAGTCAGTAAGAGTCTAAGAACTTCTATCAATCATCATCAACTTCTCTAACAAATATCTACTTCTCAAAGGTCAAGAGTGAAGTCAATAAAAAACAACATTAGTGGTACCATCTAGTTAAAAAAGCAAATACGATTTAAAGAGCAGGGTTACTCCTCGTCCAAATCATATACTCAACTAGCTACTTCCGCGCGGTTTCACCCACTCTGCTTGGCTCCTATTGGTCATAGCGTGATGTTTTATAGTCTATAGCCTTCCTTGATACACTATACAGCACAAAAATTACCAGTAGTTCCGGAGATTAGCGCGATCAAACAAACAAACAATCAAACAAACTCTTCAGCTTTAATAAGCCATAATATTAGTATTAGTATAGATTGAGTTTAAATGAATAAAACTAAAAATTGATTCGTAAGTGAAACAAATTCGAGTTCCAACAGTATCATCACATCACCAGCTAATGCAAGAGGTAGTTACGAGCACTCTCAATTTATGGCCACCATAAACTGACTGCGCTCAGTGGCACCTTAGGACGGTACCCATGCACCGCACCCATATTACAGCCAAGGTTTCATAAACGTGCCATATATTACCCAATTTATATTTTCATTGCCGTCTGGGTGAAAAACAAAAAAAAAATTATGTGCTTAAGTCTAAGTAGGTACCATTTTAACCCATTTTCACCAACATCTCCAAATGTAAAGCATGGGAAAGCCATGCTTCGGCACGAATGGGCCGGCTCGACCGGAATGATACCACGGCCTAACAGAAAATAATCGACGTGAAACAACGCTTGCGTTGCGTTTCGTTGTGTGAGTGAGGTTATCGAAGGCCCAATTACCATCAGGTGATCCGTCTGCTCGTTTACTGGCTTATAACATAAAAAAAAAGTTTAAACTTAGATACCAACCACTAACTTAAAATTGACACCTACCAGTAAGGATACACCAGAGATATGCTATGCTACGTTGCTGTGGATGCGTTTGGCTTCCACCAATCATCTACGTTGGTACACGTTGCTAAGTACTAGTGGAAATGGACTCAGCTAAGCTATGTTTTTTATATGGAAAGATACGTGCTATGGATGGCTTCAGCTAACTAACAGCTTAAATCTCCGAACTGATATGTCCTTAAATGTTTATTACGTACTCCTTTTTAAACGCTCTTGTAACTCCTCTGGTGTTGCGGGTGTCCATCGCAAGCGCTGATTGCTTACCATCAGGTGATCCGTCAGTTCGTTTTTCACTTATTGCAATAGTACGCTTCAACAATACCAAAAGACTCAACATAACTATTAAAAATATGAATGTTACATATCATTGTTTCAATACACCTCTGTTTACCCCTTTTTGGAAACAACAGACATAACACTATAATTATTAAAAACTGAGTCTCCTTAAATCAACCCCATTTTCAATCATTTTCGACCGAACATAGGGGCCCTAAATAATTGAGACCTATCCCCCTATCCAATCCCACACAATTCACCCCTCACAAATCCTTTTCGAACGCCCAAAGGGTTTTAATTAGTTACCTGTAGTGATACTAAAATCCAGATTAAAAAATAAAGTCTTAATTCCTAGGGCAGCACATGAAGCTACACCAATTTTAAAAACTTCTCCAAACTATTTTCAACCTTGACATCGAATATTTAAGATAGAAATCCGTTTAACAGCTTTGTCAATTTTTAGTATACGTTGATATGCTGTTGTCGGTATTTAATTAGTCGAGTCTGCACTCATTTCGATCAGATTTAAATGTGATCTAGATAGGTAGTAAAAAGAGTCTGATTGTCGTGAAATGTCTAAGTCTTAGATCTTTTATCGTTGAGTAAGATCTCTAGTTTTAATTTGAACGATTATAGGATTATGTAAATAATTGCTGTTGCTTTATTTGAGTGTAATTTGTCTCGAAGATCAGTCTAAGTTTATGCCTTTTGTCTGACATTTTAGTAGTCATTTGAAACTTGAGTACTTAGTACCTATAATTAAGTAAATTAAAAAATATTGGTTTTTCAACACATGGTTTTTCTATTGCAGACAAACCAACTAAGCTACTCTGTAACTGTCAATTCGAAAGACGATGTCAACTCGATCGCGGTCCACCAAGTCGTTGGTTGTGAGAATAATGTCAACCAATGACGGAATGCGATCAGCGAAAAATTGGACGCGTAATTAAAAGCAGTATAGTCTTTTCTATTTTTATTGTAGAGTTGTCTGATGAACCTTTTAGGTTTATTTTCCGAAATAAAAAGAATTTGAATTTAAACCTGATTACAAGAATCAAATCCGATATATATTTTGGCAAACCCTCTGATGTAGAGAAGGCATTTATGAAGGTGACAATACGGATTACATTTAATTTAATCAGTATCGGAATACAAACAGTGTCTCAGAGCCACACACTAAGGTTCCCTATGCCAAGGGGTCTAGACCAAAACACCAATAATAATTACAAAACATATAAGTTTTTAAACTGAGATAGTCACTAACACTAGTATTAGAACTTGAAACGGGATATTTACCATGTTTATTTGTGTCTATGAGTTTCTAATAATACTAACAGTATTACAAAACATTTTGTATAGGAACTTTGACCAACATGTAGCAAAGCAAGTGAGCCACAAAAATGATAGTGTGTGCAATTAATGCGGCGACACGGTCACTTTGGTAACCCAGTGGGGTAGGCAGAGGTGTTAGTGCTGTGATCACTCTGCGGGCAGTTATTGCCCAATCGCCACGCTTCGAATAGTGGGTAGCGTCCGCAGGGCAATCGGTTTATGGGAGGAAATTATTTAATTGATTTATTCTCACATGGATCACCATGTGAGAATAAATCAATAAAATAATTTCGATGAAAGACACAAATTATCAATTAGTATCAACTAATGATGTGATGTATAACATGTGCTGAACGAATAAATTCTATAATGTTTATATTTGTAATGAAGATCTAAGCTTAGTGAAGTGGAGCTCAATAGCGCTTTTATGTTACAGATTCGATTTTTCTTTTTGAATGTTTATAATGTTCAGTGAATTTGCAGTTTACGTTTACAACTTAACACGGATACTAAGCAATTCTAATTTTAAAAAAAATATGATAAGTGCAATAAGTTATTACTCTATCGTTCTACAATTAGAAAAAAAGATTAACTGATTTAAAAAAGAAGCATTCTAAATATGTTACACACATTTCAAAATTTACATTTCACCAAGACTTTTTAGATCTTTAAACACGATTCTATCGCTTTTACTAACCACCACTAACATCTAAACAATACTTAACCCACAAAACACCCCCTCTTCCTAACCTTTTCTGCTGCCCCTACGCATCCTAAACCCATGTAAGCGTGAGCCTTCACGCCGCGACACACGGGTACCGGCAGAGCTCTGGGTTAACGTCCGCGGAAAAAATGATCCATCGAGTTCCATCACATTTAACGAGTTCAATGCCCGGGTGAGGCTTTGATCACATTTGTATTTGATGATGGTAGGTTGGGTGGGTTTTTGGTTGCTTTTTTTGGAATTGGTTGTGTTTGGTTTTGGTTTCGAAGGGTAGGTTATGGGTTTTCGTATTAGAAAATGCAAAAAGAAGTTTTTAAAATTAGTCTGTTCATTCACAATTTAATAGGGGTAAAAACTTAAATAGATATGTATGTAATAAATACATATGTACAACTTACTATAACTTAAAACTAAAATAAAGAAAAATAATAAAAATTTCCTCCATTAGGCGTCAAAGTACTTTTAAATTAATAATTAGTCAAGTCTCTTAAATTTATATAACAAATTGCAGGTTTAATAATAAAAAAATATAACAGATTAAACTTTTTATCAATGATCGATCGAATGCAATCAAGTTTAAATCACTCGTTCTATTTCACAGCAAACTTGAGTCATTTTTTTATAAAATCTTATGTGTTAACAAATATTTGTGTAAACTATACATGTCACTTGTTTATTTAGCGTGTGAAATAAATGTTTTTTCTTTCTTTCGTCTATGTCTAAAAAATAAACATAACTAGGTACGTACTCTTTCTTACAAAATAAAACAAAACTAAAATTCCATTAAAAAACCTTTATTTCAACAAACATAAAAACTAAAAGAACCATTTTCTACATTTCCACATTGAACTATCAACAATTATAGAGCCCATCCCTTCGTCCTAAGTTCCATATTTAGGTCCTAAACCAGTTTGGGCTAAGCTACATCTGCTAGACAGGTGCACCCTTTATAGCTAGCCTACCTAGGTCATAGGCATTAGAACTAGTGTTTTAGATCAACACTAGGTTGCAAATGTGAATAACATTTTCGAGTTATTCTTTTTAAATGTGTTTTTGGATTATGTTTGCTGTTTTTTGTTGTATGTGGTGATGTTTGGTTTGGGTTAAAATTATGTCGTCAATAATTAGGTACGAAATGTAATATATTAACTTGAATTTTGCTAGGCATTGGAGGGGTAGACAGAGGGACTTGTTATGTAATTAATAAGTTGTAATTATGGTGACAAGAGGAGAGACGCTCAGTGAGCGAGAGGTGAAATCTGAGAATTAACTAAAGTCGCGATAATTTAATAGTTTGTTCGATTCTGTGACATAAAATACATTTATAATACCTAAATATTATGAGATAATAAACTAAAGCGCTAAATTAACTAAAAACCACGATTTACTCGCGTTCATTAATGGAGAAAAGCTCTACCTACTATTTTTGAGTCACAGATGAACTCCTAGCCACTTTAATACTTTCAATACTTTATACTGTCGTCATATAACGATAACGACACATGTTTTAATTTCAGAAGAGCTAGACAGAGATAATACCCAAATATGAACACATTTTTATCAGTTGTGTTATGAGTCCCATATAGGAGGTTAGCATTTTATAAATACCAGTTACTTTAACATGATAAACATAATATATATAGGTAAATATATTTTGAGTGCACAAACAAAAGATTACAAACTTAATACCAGACAAGGGATCAAGGTGAGCGAATGTTCAAAAGTTTTAAACTGTTTTAAACTTTAAATAAAAAGGTATTCGCACCGAAATGTCAAGTTATTACGAAGCGCACGGAGTCAACGTTTCGTGGCGCTTTTGAAAAGCTGCGCGTGCGACGCGAAACCGGTGTAAGTCGGATATTTGTTATTTTTGTTGTACTGGGGTTAATACACCCCAATAACTTTTTAATCCTAATAGATGAATAGTGAAAAGTTGTTTTGATTGTGAAAATTGGAAAAAGAAAGAAAATATACAATAACGACGTCACGCCTTTTTATCCCTGAAGGGGTAGGCAGATGTGCACATTATTTGTGTTATAAGTCCCATGTAATAGGGGGAGAACTTATTGCATACTGGGCATATTTCCAGACTCCGTGCTACTACTGAGAAATTTTCAAAAAACCATAAAAGTCCAGCAGTTTTATGCCCGACTTGGGAATCGCACCAGTTACCCCTTGCTCGGCAGTCGAACTAGCGACCACTCGACCAACGAAGCAGTCCAATCTTTAGTGTTGAGAATCATATAAACCTTAAAAGGTTTGGAAACTAAAAAATGCATTTTCTGTCTTACCCCGAGTGAGTGCACCGTGGCTGCACATTGCGCATACGCCGCGAATTCGACTCGGCCTTGAAAGCGGTCGCCGACTCCGTGTAACCGCGAAAATAAGACCATCGACTAAATGATGTTTCTCGCATCCATGTGAGTCTATGGTTGGCATCTATATTTTTTATATGAATAGGGATGATGACGGGGTATGAAAATTTGAAATCTATTTAGTCCGTCAGTTAGGTAATGAAAAATATTGGACACGCATTTGTTTATTTTGTCTTATATGATAACTATACTTACTCTGGGAGTGTGGTCTTTGGTAATCTGAGCGTTACACTATGTTGGATAATTTAATTGTTTCGTCAGGTGTAGTATATTACACAGACCTTGTGGAGTCTCGAGCAAATTTCCGTGCATTTAGGCGTTTTTGCCATACCTATTATTGGAAGCAAGTATAACAGCTCACGCATAGGACCCATTTAGTATTAGCATTTAATATTTTAGTTTTAAGTAAAATTTCCGTGGTGCTTGGCGACTGGGCTTCTCCCAGTTGTGCAGTCTCTTTTGTGCCTTAAGGCTTAAGTCATCCTGTCTCCTGCATTAAATTCACCGAGGGAAGTGGAAACTATCGTTTTCTTTTCTTCTCCTCTAATAACATCTTCTGATTTGTTTCGTTGCGGGATCCAAGACAGTCATTCATTTCCCTGGGACGCGCCGGACTTCAGTGTTCCGGTGTTTTCATGTTTGTATCTACTGTAGATCCTGGCTTACAGGAGTTGCAGCGGTATGGGAGGTTGTGGCGGGCTTGTCCCATTTAAAAAAAAAAAAGATAACTATACTTAGATAAAAGGAATCAAAGTTTAGGAGACGAAATACGTCATTTCTTCATATAAAATGTATACCTAGAAGTGCCGTCACGCGATATTTCAATTCTATATATCTTTGAAAGTATTTGTTTCCGTAAGAAAATACGAACGCAACGAACAACAGTTGGGCAGAAAGCCCGCTGGGCATGATCACCTCGCCTGGTCGGAGGATCCTCCTTTTCTTAGGGAACTTTACTCTCTGTTCCCTAAAATCCTGCTGCCTCTGTAGATGAGGCCTTTGCAGCAGTGGACTCTCACTCTTCTAGCTGACTGTTCATACATCGTAATAATATTATTACATTCAAATGCAGAGGTAGGGTTTAATGGCGAACCGATGCTGCGAATCACCTAGCGGGTCTACCGGGGCTCCGGCTCGAAAAGCAGGAGAAGGAACGGGACGTCTTTAGTCAGTAAGAGTCTGACAATCCCTCTCGCCTCGCCCAAGACGGAAGAAGACATTGTATGATTTTCCTCACTTAAAAAATGGATATTTTGTACTTTACTAGGCTCACCTCCTATTACATGGGACTTATAACACAAACGGAAAAAAGTTGGTGTTTTTGTACAGTGGCTTTACATGCTATAATGTGTACCTCTGCTTACCCCTACAGGGATAAAAGGTGTAACGATAATTTTTTTAATGGAATAGAAGACATAGGGCACTAAGACTCTATTAAATTTACACTATTAGGTACTATTTACAACATACTACTCCTATGTATGCAACTAAAATACAATGTCATTAAATGTAGGTTGTTCATTAATTCATATAAAGTAGTGCAACAAAAACACTGACAAATTCAAATACAATAATCCATTTACACAGTTAAAATATCAACGTCAGAGCGTCAGTGTCGCGCTATTCTCCGAAACAGCTGGACATTTTATGCTGCTTTGAAAAATGCACCTGCAAGTATTAGAAGGCTTTATTACGCTATTATAGATTAAACAGGATAATCATAGGAAATCTATGACATTTTACAATTAACTTTATAATTCATGACTGACCAGTTTATGTATGGTAGCAAGTCGTATGTATTAGATATATAATAGTAAATTTTATTATGTAATTAAAAATAAATTCATTATAATAAATCCATGTGAATAATATTGTAGTAGAATTGGCTCTATGTATTTTCTTGTTCTTAAAATAGAAACAAAAAAGTTTTCAACAAAACTGACTTCACTAAGGTCAATGGCCTTAGACTCGTCATTCTTATATTGGCCCATTTTGGCCGGACGAAACAACGGAAATATACCTGTCCCGCTCGCACCCATTACGAAACATACACATTTTCGTGTGCACAATGAATACCGATTATCTCATTCACGGCGTTCGCTTTTTGCGAAATTTGCGTTGATGTGCGTTTTTGTGTTGATGTGTGCGTCACAAAAATTATCTGTCCCGGCCGCGGGTGCGATGCATTCGAATGGCGTTCGTGCCAAAAATATCTCTTTTATTATTGAATTTTTATTATACTTGCCTTTTGTATTCGACACGCGTGTGAATGCATGCGCTGTTATACACAATATACACGTACATACCAACAAACGCTTGTATTTTTAATATATTTTTCGATAACGTTGTGGTAGGTCACGGATGTTATGCATGTGTGTGTGTGTGTGTGTGTGTGTCAGCGCGCGTGTTTCGAATTTCGGCATTCTAATTTCAAAACCGGATTTTGTCAAAGACGCCATGTTTGTTTCTCATTGGTTAGAAGTTGTTTTTTTTTTATTGTCTTTCTAAGTTTTTGTCGATGAAGTTTTTATGTAATTCTTATTTTTATTAGTTTGGGTTGCCATATAGAATAATGTATAGTCAAGTTGGGTATAATTACGTAGTTATAATGTATGATTACATGTCTTTGGCTAATAAATGGCATATAATGAAGTAATGAGTAGTAAATAAGTACATATAATGAATATTTTATTGCTTAACCTATAAATTATTATTAATTCGACATCTGTTTTTAGCTTAAGAAAAGTATAATTTAATATGAACTTAACTGAATTTCTTTGGTAAAAGTGAGTGCAGGTTATTTTTTCTTTTGGGCATAAATTAATTTATAGGATACCGTATTTCTTGAAATTATCCCCAAACCATCAAATCTACTTAACTACTAGTCAAACTAGTCATGACACCTGTCTCTATCCACTTCTACTCAAATACATTAGAATAAAATAACAAACAAACAAAAAAAAAGAAGCACAAACAATTTCATTTCCATAATTTTATTATCTATGCTTTTAATGGCTGGCAACTTGCAGTAATATCTAATTAAATTCAAACAACGAACGAGTCTAGATAATTAAAAATAGTGTTCTAATAAAAAAAAAACGTTAGTTACGGCCGATCAGTTCCCCATAAAATCTCAATGTATAACGTGAGTTGTTCACACAAGGTGCTTGACCGACACCACAATAAGAAGAGTCGGTATCCCGTCACCTGCCGCAACAAAAACACAGAACGAACCGGACCGGTCCATCGCAGTCCGGTCCGAACCGGCCCTACTGATTTAATGATAGAAACACGGTTTTTAGGTACGGTCGCACGATTTTTAGATAGCAAACTCGATTTATGAACAACGTTTTTCGACTAGGCTGTATGGACAAATGTCAATGTCTAAACATGACAGATAGAAATAAATTATTATTGTCTATGTCTACGATTTTAATTTCTTGAAATTAAATCTATTAAAATTAATGTTTATGAAATGAAATGAACTTCTAAACTACGCAATAAATAATAATATTGTCGTAAAATAAAAAGGAAATTAATGCTGGTATTACTATGAATACTTAATTAGCTGTCATTCGAGTGCTTATAATCTAATAGTGGCCATTTTTCACTGTCACTCCTAATACATTTAGTGTCTAAACACTATTTACTTAGGAACGCGTCGCTGGAGGCAATACATAGAGCGAATTAACATAAAAACGTTCAAACATCCTTATTTAGGTAAAAAAACGACCCCATCACCAATCTAAATGATTAAATTGTTATTTAATTTTATGCAAAAAGTCCGAGCTATATAAATTTATGCTCGAGCGTAGCACAGCGTATAAATTACAAAAATAGCTATTGAGCTTCCCGGTCATTACCCCTTGAAACTAGGACCCTCGCAGATTAGCAGGGAAAAAACTAAAATGGCGTACCTATGTCTGTATTGTTTTGTTTAAAACCCAGTGTTGGTATAAAGGGTAGTATTTTCATGATTTTAGTTAGAAAACCGACGTCAGGGCTCCACCAATAGCCGGCGCCCCTGTCAGCAATAGATAGGGGATGATTTTGTAAAAAAAGCGGAAAGCGCTTAATAGATAAATGATTGAAGCGCTTCATCGCTTTTTTGCATTTATCCACTTAACTATTAACCACACACCCTATTCTCACAACCCAAAAATCAACAAGAAACACAAGAAAAAAAACCAGAAAATTCATACTAAAAGAAAATAAAACATGATTAATTTTTAAACAGTGATCTATCAAGCGCTTTTCGCTGTAAGGGTGGGAGTTGCCCCTACTGGCATCTAGGTCCCATCCTGGCCGTTTGCTCACATTATTGCAGTTTGATGAATTGTGCTGCACGCCTTACTAACGGTCATTCAACTTATGAAATGTATCACCGAGGCTACACCCGATGAAGTGCATCGGAGGCAGTCAATAAAAATATTATGAGTAGCTAAGGGTAACTTAACTATCATAGTTTTAAGAGAAAAGCCTTTAATAGGGATGATGACGGGGTATGAAAATTAAAAATCTGTTTCTATTCTATTTAGTCCGTCAGTTAGGTAATAAAAAAATATTAGACACGTATTTTTTGTATTTTGTCATATATGATAACAGTACTTAGATAGAACGAATGAAAGTTTAAGAGTGAGCAAATACGTCATTTCTAGGTATAAAATGTATCTAGAACTGACGTCATTGCCGACACATTCTACAAAACGCAAAAATGTAAAATCATATTGAGTGATTTCTGTTTTAAAGTTGACCAAAAAGAATTGTTAAGATGACAGATTCAAATATTGAGTTTATGAATTAAAGTCGTTAATGTTATCGAATTATATACAGTACTAAGTTTACCTCACGTCTAAATTAATCCTCAATATACAGAGATTTAAATAGGATAATCTCAAAAGTTCGGACCCAGAGAATAGGAGACTGATAATGTTGAAATCTTTGAATAGTGGCATCTCCAACGCAGCATTGGAGCATCGTCGTGTTTAGATAGATAACTCTATTGGCAGTTTAAAATAATTACCAATAACGTCATATTAACATGTCGCTTGTTAGCGAAAGGTTTAGCAAAGATGTACCAATTTGATTTATTTCTAATTCTTGTTGCTTCTAGCTTGACCTGGAAATCTGTTTCTCTTTTAAAAAAAACGTTGCCCCACTTTAGGATTTTCTCCTGTGTCGTGGGTGCGTTTACAAACATACAAATTCACATACACATGACACTTAGACCCGAAACATCAATTTGTGGATCACACAAAGAGTTGTTCCGTGCGGGAATTGAACCCGCTACACGTTACACGGCAGTCAGTTGCCTAGCCACCATCTTAATATTATGGCAGTCAAACTTCATCACTAAAGTAACAAAACAAAATCAATTTCATATCAATCAATCACAGATCATAAACAACTAAAATGTTACCATATCATAAAAAAAAACAACACGTCTTTTTCAAATATCGAAATTCGAACATTAAAAAAGTAAACCACGGTTCCTTTTTCAAAAATTTCGACGGCCATTACATACTAACCTTAAACTTTACTTACATGTGATTGGCTGTAATTAAAAATCGTTCAATGAACTTGGCATAACATAACTAACCTACGGCAATGTGTCCTGCGTTGTGTGTGTGTGTGTGTGCGTGCGTGTGTGCGTACATTTCGTGAGTTCATTCACCTTGCCAGTTGGGGAAGTTGGGAGTAGGGGAAGATATGGAGTTGCTGTTTGTTTTGTTAATTTTTTTTTAGTTGGACAGTTACGTTACTGCTTTGGTGTCTTAGATTGGATATGTATTTGGTATTGTTTAATGCGAATTTATTTTGTTTAAAATTTCATTAAGTTTTTTGTTTGGATTAGAATCAAAATTAAACTTTTATCTTAGGACAATTTCATCAATTCCAAGCAACATTTCATAAAATTCAAAGAAATATTTAGTATTCTTATTTCCTTATAGTTACCTAGGAAAATCTGACCTCGCTTATAAAGATCAACACACATTACCTACATATCAAAGTCAAAATTAAAAATAAATAAAAATAAATGCAAAAGAAAAAATAAGCACACTAATCCATCTCCACTTCACCTCTATCCATCCGATATTTAACCAAGTCGCGGAGTTGCATTTTTGCCACACACGCACTTGACGGTGCGTGTGTGTGTCACGCACACACGCACGCACGCCGGCGTATGATGGACGCTTTATATATTTTTTTCTTATACTCTGTGCACACTGGCCGAAGAAAGGCATTAAGATTCAATTTAAATTTCGAACATCTTTTGCGAACCCTTTTAGCCATGCTTCGGCACGAATGGGCCGGCTCGACCGGAGTGATACCACGGCCTCACAGAAAACCGACGTGAAACAACGCTTGCGTTGTGTGAGTGAGGTTACCGGAGGCCCAATTCCCCCTTCCCAATCTTCCCCATCCCCGATTCCCGAACAACAACCCTTAAATTTCTAACTTCTAATAGACCGGTAATGCACTTTTAACGCCTCTGGTGTTTCAGGTGTCCATGGGCGGCGGCGATTGCTTATCATCAGGTAATTCGTTTGCTCGATTACCGGCATGTCTCATAAAAAAAAAAAATTTTTGTGCCGAATTCAGTTTTCTTTTAGTACCTATTTACAATGGTACTTAGGATACCTATATCACTCGCACGAAGCACTTCGCTTCAAACTTCCTTGTGCGAAGCGCTTCGGTTCAAGCTTCCTTGTGCGAAGCGCTTCGCTTCAAGCTTCCTCGTGCGAACTGTTAGGGAGTGGAATTCTTTGCCGGAGTCTGTGTTTCCTGATGGGTATAACCTGGGTATCTTCAAAGCCCGAGTGAATAGGTTGCTTATGGGCAGACGTACTCCATCGTAGGCCGCATCATCACTTACCATCAGGCGAGTTAGCGGTTATAAAAAAATATCTTTAAGCTTGAGAGTGTCTCTCGTGTTTTATAAAACATTAGGATTTTCTCCTGTGTCGTGGGTGCGTTTACAAACATACAAGTTCACATGCACATGACACCCAGACCCGAAACAACAATTTGTGGATCACACAAAGAGTTGCTTCGAGCGGGAATCGAACCCGCTACACGTTGCACGGCAGCCAGTTGCCCAACCACCGCGCCAACCGTGCAGTCAAATGAGCAGTGAGATTAGTTGCTTTGAAAAATTTAAGCAGTGGTTTAAGCATTAATAGAAGACATAATCACCTGTCACTTATTATGCTTTATCTAAAGCTATTGAAACAGCGAGCGAACTTTAATAAAATCCCATAGACGCCTGAAACACTAGATGAGGTTACTAGTGTGTAGTCAGCCTTTTGGAGGTGTCCAGTATCCTGTGTCAATACCTATACTGTAAAGAATGTCTATATCAGAATACTCTATTAATATAGGACCCTATGAACAAGATCCTAATTTTGAAATTGAAACTAAAATTCCTTTGCTAATCGGATCAGAAGTCAAGAAAAGTAGACACAATTGCCGCCGCTCATGGACACCCGAAACACCAGAGGCGTTTTGTTTTTTATGAAACGGTAAACGAGCAGACGTATCACCTGATGGTAAGCAATCGCCGCCGCCCATGGACACCCGAAACATTAGAGGCGTTACAAGTGCGTTGCCGGCCTTTTGGGGGTTAGGAATTTAAGGGTTGTTATTCGGGAATCGGGGATTAGGAAGTTTGGGAAGGGGGGTAATTGGGCCTCCGGTAACCTCACTTACACGACGCAAGCGTTGTTTCACGTCGGTTTTCTGTGAGCCCGTGGTATCACTCCAGTCGAGCCTGCATTCGTGAGGATGCATGGCTCTCCCACACTTGAATAGGTAGGTAATAAGTATAAGTACTAGGTACTACTAATGTAGGTCTCTAGGTCACCGTATTAGGATACCTAAACACAAATTACATCACCTAAATACTATGTGGCTGGGGACTTTTTTGTATTTGTTTTGACATACAAATGAATGATTCACAATTTGAACTTATGACCTCATTAAGAACAATAGTGTCATTGAAGTTTTAAGACGTTGTGGAAATATTAGGCGATTGATCATTGCAAATTGGGAATTTACTGAGGAATTTCCCTAACGTTGACATTCTTTGTAAACCACAATTTGTTGGTTCAAGCGTAAAACACTTGGTAGGTATTTGTTTTTTGGGACAAGCCCGCCACAACCTCCTTAACCGCTGCAACTCCTGTAAACCAGGATGTACAGAAGATACAACCATGAAAACACCGGAACACTGAAGTCTGGAAATGGAAAACATGTCTTGGATCCCGCAACGAAATAAATCAGAAGATATTATTAGAGGAGAAGAAAAAGAAAACTATACGCGACATGTAAAATTTGTAAATGCCAACATTTGAAGTATAAATTTGTTCTTCTTAGCAATATTAATATCTTAAAGTTTATAAAAAAAAACTCGTAATACTCCTTTTGTGAAAGTCGGGTAAGCTCAACTGTGTCCTCCCCCTAACAATGTATCAGTTTACTCGTGATGTCCGTCTGTCCGTCTGTCCGTCCGGTGCAGTAGCTTCCGTCAAACCATTGTCTCATTATTCTAATTTTATTACTTTAATATGTTGAAATTTTTATCTTGTCGCCATTTTTAAATCATTTTTGGGACTTATTTTTGTGATTTTAATAATAAAGTTTACTCTTTGTCAAATGGATTCATGGTCAGCCTATAAATGTTGGTATGATAGCGTTAAAAACCTATTTAGTCCGTCAGTTAGGTTCGTTACACGTATTTTTTTTATTTTGTCATATAAGATAACAATACTTAGATAAAACAAAACAATGTTTAGGAGTGGGATCAAATACGTCATTTCTACGTATAAAACGTACCTTGAAGTAACCCTAACCTAGAATAAATATATGTCTAATGTTTTAACCTGTCCGAAATCAAGATTGTGATTGACCTCTACTCAATTATGGCCAAAAAACAGAAGAGATAGGTAACTACCTAGTTGGTAAACTCGACCATTTCAACCGAAAATAGGTAGGTACTTTAATTCCGTAACTTAAAAACTTTTGTTTATTGTTTATTTTTTAAAACCGTTACCCCACATTAGGATTTTCTCCTGTGTCGTGGGTGCGTTTACAAACATACAAGTTCACATACACATCACGCCCAGACCCGGAACAACCATCTAGGGATCACACGAAGAGTTGTTCTGTGCGGGAATCGAACCCGCGACACTATACACGGCAGCCAGTTGCCCGGCCACCGCGGCAACCGTGCAATCACAATCGTATAAGCCGATAAACGAACAGACGGGTCACTGGATGGACACCCAAAACACCAGAGGCGTTACAAGTGCGTTACCGGTCTTTTGGGGTTTAAAATAATGTACAAGACGGTCATTAAAATAAAAACTAGTCATCTACTGTATTGGCGCGTCAGTGTCCGAATCAAAATAGTATAAACACCGGTATGACTGTCGCTGTGTGTGTGGTGCACAAGTAATTAGAAGTTGGTGAGTCGAGTCCCGGGTTTACAACTGTTGGGAGCGGTGTGGGGTACGAGCGGGTAGCGGGTTTAATTATTGTTATTACTCGTGCGTACCTACGGATATAAGTTTCAGTTAATCCGTGATCATGGCGCTTGTAACAGTGCCGAAATATCGGAAACTCACCAAAGTGAATAAACATGGTAAATATCCCGTCATAAGTTCTAATAATCGTGCGTACGGAGCCTCAAAGAGCCATTAGACAACCATAGATGGATGGCCCAGTAAGGCTGATGCTACGGACTACTTAGCGAATTACCGGGGCTCCGGCTCAAAAAGCAGGAGTAGAAACGGTGCTGTTTTTAGTCAGTGAGAGTCCGACACACCTCTTGCCGCCCAAGTCATTGCGTGATTTCACCTTTTTAAAAAAAACTTGTTAGTTGAGTTGCCAGTACCAGGGGTTTTAGGATGATGTTAGGATCGGCCAGTGTTTTAGATTTTTTTTTATTGGCGACTAACGAGCAGTCAGATCAACTGATGGTAGTAAGCAATCTGCCGCGCCCATGAACACGCACACACAGCGCAGCACCAAAGAATTAACTTTTGATAACTAATCAAAAAAATAAAAGAAATATTTCAATAATTATTTGGTTAGCCAATGAGTAAAACCGAACCCCATAGCTCAGTTACCACGCTTTTCAATCACTCAACCATGAAGCAGTCTATATCTCTCAACGAGAAAAAGAATATATGAGACTAGCTACTTCCGCGCGGTTTCACCCGCTCTGCTTGGCTCCTATTTGTCATAGCGTGATGTTTTATAGCCTATAGCCTTCCTCGATAAATGGACTATCCAATTAAAACAGAATTATTCAAATCGGACCAGTAGTTCCGGAGATTAGCGCGTTCAAACAAACAAACAAACAAACTCTTCAGCTTTATAATATTAATATATTTATAATTTATGGCAATAGGCTCACCACCTATTACATGGGACTTACTACATAAATTGTGAAAAGTGGGTGTACACAGTGGCATTACGTGCCATAATGTGCACCTCTGCCTACCCCTTCGGGGATTAAGGGCGTGACGATATGTATGTATGTATATTTATAATTTATAATATTATAGTATAGATATTCTTTTCAAATCAAATCGCTACCGCTCCATAATTACGTCCGATATTTGGCGTACCCCGTGCCCCCTTAATTCGGCAGCACCTCCAATTATACACCGATCCGTTGACGTGAGAAGTAATTTTAATGAATCCAACACATCTTTTGATGTGTGCCTAGTTTTATAATAGTTTCTCAATTTGTTATGAAAGTTATGTCGACAAGTTTTAAGGGGGGAATATTTTTAGTTTTTAATTTGCTTTGTGTTTTAATTACTAGCTGTTGCCTGCAACTTTGTCCGCGTAGATTAATGGACTTCTGGTACAATATGGATCTATAGATTTTTTTGTTACTCCTTGGTACCTACATCAGCTACCTGCCAATAAAAGTCCCATCAAAATCGGTCCAGCCATTTTAGAGATTAGCCGGAACAAACAGACAGACAAACAAAAATTTTAATAAATCTAAGGGCTCTGGCTCGGGACCCAGATGTAAGAACGGTTTTTAGGCAGTAAAAGTCTGACACCCCTCTCGCCTAGCCCAAGGTGGGAGAAGACACTGGATGACTCCAGTCATAAGACTGGGGTAACATAAGTTATAAAAAATAAATCGAGGTTTTGGAAAGGAATAAGAAGGAAAGATACTAAGTATTATACAGGAACTTGAACTTAAAACTCATTCTTAACACTTTACCCAGTCTCTGAAAGGAACTTGAGACCTTTTGCAGTCTCTTCTAACGACTCCATCACTGTGCCAACCGTCTAACTCTCTCTCTCTTTCTATTCCCTAACGAATTTCCAGACGAATACGTTTCCTAATCCATATTCATTAATTTGAGGCGGTGAAGCGATCGCCAAATTTTAATGGCGTGCCAGCTATGGGTGTAAGGTATTAGGGATCTAAGGTACGAAAAACCAGATCAAATATTTAGGATAGAAAAAAATACTGCTTCGTTGATCGAGTGGTCGCAAGGGGTCTAGGTTTTGATTCCTGGGCCAGGCAAAGTATTGCTGGGCATTCAGTAGAATTGTGGGCTGGAACTGGGCATTCAGGAGTCAGTCAGTAGAATTGTGCCCGGTATATGGGGATTTAGTTGCTTTATAAGCTTAGTAGCTCTAATATCAAGATTGTTGTACTATGGTGGTATCAACCAAAAAGTTGCATTACCTTACAAATTAACAGGTTTTAATACACCAAACTCTATCGTATAATCTATAGGCAATCAAAAGTGACATTGACTATGTCACTAACCTAAAACTACCCAAAACTGATAATTTTCCTAAAAAAAATAGCGAATTATCGAGAAAATACCTTAAACAACCCTTCAAAATGACATCTCGAAGGGTAGAGGATACTCATCAGCAGATCCTGAACAAGCTGCTCTCGGAGTCAGGGTTGGAATGCTTCAGGACATTGGTGCAGTCTCCTGAATCATACACCAGCTCCGAGGCTGCTGAAGAAGGCGGTAGGTTATCATTCGCTCCTGATGATCAATGAAGATGTAGATGCCTATTTTTCTGGAATAGGGGGCAAATAGGCAGACGGGTCACCTGATGGTAAGCGATCAGCGCCGCCCATGGACACCCGCAACATCAGAGGAGTCACAGGTACGTTGCCGGTCTTTTAAAAGGAGTTTTTTTATGGAATAGGGGCAAATAGGCAGACGGTTCACCTGATGGTGAGCGGGCAAGGGTTGGCTTTAGTTATTTGCGGCATAGTTTTTGCGGTGTTTTTGGTATTAAAAAATAGGAAATAACAAGCTCTTCTTGAAGGTTACAGGAGGCTTACTTTTTACTGGTTTAGTAGGGGTCTATTGTCATTCTGTTTTATTGGAATAGTTCCAGACTACGTAACGATACTTTTCCCAACCCAGAAACTAACCCTTCCTCATTCGTCGTACTTCACACTAATATTATAAATGTGAAAGTTTGTTTGTTTGGGTGTTTGGATGTTTGTCCGTCAATCACTCTGAAACTACTGAACGGATTTTGATGAAATTTGGTATACAGGCAGGGTATGAGCTGACTTGGGTGATAGGATACTTTTTATCCCACGGAAACTCAGGCAAAGCCGCTGGCAGAAGCTAGTTATTAATACCTGCATCAGTAAATATGTATGTAGGTGATAAGAAACGTGATGATGAAGAATGAACTGGTGTACACAGGTCGTGTGGAAGAAATATCCCCAATACCCATCGAGTCCCCGCCAGAGGAACAGCCTAAGATGGTGGTGGAGGAAGAGGTCCCGGAGGTCGAACCAGAGATATTCCCCTCTGCCTCCCTGCGATTCCCACTGCCAGATAAAGTTAGGGCTCTTGAGAAGCAGAATAGGTGCAGTATGATTTGTCTACGTTGTGATATGTAGATTATTCCTCGATGGTTTAGAAGAATAGCAGTATGTTTGTAGAAGCTGTTTTTCCACGATCGACCGTAGGCAGGAATATTAAAAGGACTTAACACCACCATTCGTCAGTTAAGTTAAGAGTATGTACCATGGAGAAAGGGCATATTATCAGATGAAAATCCACACCATTCTAATACCGATTTAAAATTAAAAGAAACCTATTTGTCTGACCCGTCATCTGAGACCCATTAATCATACGACACACTACTTGTATATTAGGTAGAATAGAGTCAGGAGTTGCATTGCGAAAATCCAATATTTAACAATACAATATATTTTTTTTAGTTTTCATTCCGCTTGTAGATGTAGCTCGAATTCGAGTTGCCCCCGAGTCAATATCTCCTAAAGATACTCTTTGGATGAGCGAAACATATGTCGGGTGTTTTGTTGCGTGTTGTGTGTATTTTTGTGTTGCACCTCTGCTGTATGAGCATTTGATTGGGGGCGGGAGGGTGTTGGTGCTGAAAATACATCAACAAGCGAAATAAAACTAAAATTAATTGTATTGTTAGTGCAACACTACTTATAACCAAAGTAGTAAAGAAACTAACGAAATTACAGAATCTTCGTCCTCCCTGAGGACCTAAAAACCAGCATAGACCCTCAAGCGATACCTAAAATAAACACCACACCGCAACAGAAGTGTATCGATATGCTGGGAGAACTCCTCGGCTGCAAGAGGTACAAGAACTGCCTGGCTGAGTACTGGTTCCTGGACACCTTGGCCAACTTGCTGAGGAGGGCACAGGAGGAGGAGATGGATAGACGTGAGTAACTTAACAGGCCTGTAGGACGCGGTTCGAACATATATAGGGTCACAGGGGAAGAGTTAAGGAGTAATTAATTAAAATAAAATGAGAAGCCTAATTGCCGCCTTCCCAATCTTTTCAACAACCCTTAAATTCCTAACCCCCAAAAGACCGGCAACTCAGTTGTAACGCCTCAGGTGTTTCAAGTGTTTATAGGCGAGAGCGAATGCTTAGCATCGGGTGATCAGTCTGCTAGTTTACCGACTCGTTCCATATTAAAAAGAAAAGCATTTTTTACCTCTAACTGTGAGCTATTTTATATTTTTTTCATATCTTAGGTACGTGTACTTTAAACGTAAAGCAAACTTGTACTATGGGTACTGGTTTGATTTATTTCAGCAACTCAAGCAATACTGATGATTTGGTTCTGTCAATGGATGAAGGAGATGCAATACTTTGATGCTGCAGACAGGCAGCGCATGATGAGGAGGTTCCAGGTAGGTAAATACACCACATGGACAAGGTTTGAGCATTAATCACCATGCTTGCTCAATGCGGGTTGGCGATTTCAAACTTATAATTAGAAATTATAAGCCCAGGTTTCCTCACGATGTTTTCTTTCACCGTTTGTCAGTGGTGTCTAAATAATCTTAGAAAGTACCTATATGCATTTAGCTCGGAAAAAGGCACATTAGTAGGTTTTTTTACGTTTATTTACATTTGTTCTCCGCTGACTCTAGGTAGCTGCCCTTGTCATACAATAAAATTACATTAGTAGGTGTTGGACCCGCAACGTCGTGCATAAGAAGCTTCGTTGTTTACGCATTGTTTTTATCTTCTCATTAATTTTAAGATGATCGTCGGTAGGTATATTTACAGATATACATATACAAACATACTGACACTTACTGAAATAAAATCTCTTCGCAGGAAAATATGTTAGCAGCAGCGAAGTTCGTGGCACAAACCGACCACATCCCCACCCCATTTCACGCGGGGATTGTTTACAAATCCCCAGAAGATGAAATAAAGGAAACGCACGCTCCCACAAAACTAGATTCCAAACATCTAGTCCATTTCGCCGGCACTAACTTCGAATGTTGCATGCGTGATCTAGTCAAGATTATTCACTATATCTTCGATCTGTGAGTTGTTTTGTTATAGGATTTTGATCCTTATGTTACGATACGCACTTCATTGAATTGTGGATTGTGTACTGTAGATAGATAGATAGGCAGGTATTTGTAATTTTGTTTTGTAGTATAGAATTTTCACAACACACAACAGTTGGTGCGGTGGCTGGGCAACCGGCTGCCGCGCAACGTGTATCGGGTTCGATTCCCGTACGGAGCAACTATTTGTGTTATCCACAAATTGTTGTTTCAGGTCTGTGTGTGATGTGTATGTGTACTTGTATGTTTGTAATCACACTCACGACACCGAAGGAAACCCTAGTGTGGGCCAACGTTTAATGGATTTTGCTGGGTTAAAGCAATAAAGTTTTAAAATGATCAGACGGATCTGTCCTACACTGTACCTATACCTTTGACACTGATATACCCAATACTAATTATATTTAAAACTTCTAGTTTCAGCACAGATTACCAATACAACCTAGTGCGTTCAGTGTTTACCTTCACCCCCGACTACGTCCAAATAGATGGGCCGTACCAGATTCAGGTTCCAAAGCGATTGTACTCACCCGTCAAGGCGAAAGCTAAAAAACCTGAGAAATCTCCTAAAAAGGATGCTAAGGTAGTGAAAGGAAAGAAGAAAGAGGATACGGAAGAGTATTTGGCTTTGATGGAGGTGATTTATACAATTTATTGTTATAACCTTATGTTTCTTATAGACGTCTTCTTTTTTTTTTTGGGGGGGGGAAATCATCTTATGTCTTCTCCCGCTTTGGGCGCGGCGAGAGGGAGTGTCAGACTCTTACTGACTAAAAACCACACCGTTCCTTCTCCTGCTTTGAGCCCGGTAAGATAGGTGATGAAAGGTGTCATCGTCTAAGGTGAAGTTTCGGTTAGTCACAATTGACGATCAATGGCAGGCGAAGTCGCTGTGAAAAATAGAACTGATACTGTAATGTTATCAACATGATAGATAAAACTTTTGGTCCGAATATATGTAAATGCGTATTCTTAGGGTATGGTTTGAATGAAATAAACATGCGTTTTCGATGATGTAGGGGCTTAAAACCAAAATTCTGGGACAAATGAACGAAAATTCCCTTTTTCCTCATTTGTGGGTAAACATGTGGGGGAATATGAGAATGATCCAAAGAATTCCACTTTTACTTATTTTAAAACGAAAAGAAAATAGACGGAGCATGTAAATGATCAACCACTCTCTTCGTTTCTTTAAACCTTGTAGCAAACAGCAAAGTTATTCTGCCAAACTCTAAAACTTCAAGACCAGAGCCAGGATCAGCTCCTTCAAATGACTTTAACAAAAATTTCCAAATTTTTCAGTTAAAAGCAAGAGACGAAAAGCTCTTAGAAGAACAAGAAGAGCATGACAGAGAAATGTGGCTTCTCAGGAGTTCCATCTTACCCCTATCTTTCGCTGGTACTGAGGAGTTCTTCGACGGATACTGGCCAGCACCTCCCCCTCCTCCCGAGCCTGACCCGGCTATTGAAACCCCCAAGAGTAAAGGAAAGGGTAAAGGTAAGAAGTGATTGAAGGGGGGTAAGAGTGAAACGTGGGGTAAAGGTAAAATGTGGGGTAAGGGTGAAACGTGGGGTAAGAGTGAAACGTGGGGTAAGGGTGAAACGTGAGGTAAGGGTGAAACGTGGGGTAAAGGTAAAATGTGAGGTAAAGGTAAAATGTGGGGTAAAGGTGAAATGTGGGGTAAGTGTGAAACGTGGGGTAAGGGTGAAACGTGGGGTAAAGGTAAAACGTGGGGTAAAGGTAAAATGTGGGGTAAAAGTGTGTTGTAGTGATAATAATGATTAAGTATTGTTATCAAATAAATATTATGGAATGTTTCTCTTTTGTTTTGGTTTTATCGACATTCATAAATATCATAATATAAGCTTGTGATATGTTCAATACTTTAGATTGTGAATTTCTTAACACTGCTAAATTGATGGAATCAAACAAACTGCATGTGTTCTATCAACACATATGCAATGTAAGGCCCTTAGTACAACGGCGTCAGCGTAATCTGCTACGCCGACGACACGCTGGTGCTAGCGCACGGGAGGTCGCACCAGGCGGCGGCCAATTTAATGACGACAGCGGTTGCGATAGTCGTTGCAAGGATCCGGCAATTGGGACTCGAGGTGGCGCTCCACAAGTCCGAGGCCATGTGCTTTCATGGCCGCGGGAACGCGCCACCTCCAGGTGGGTCCCAAATAACGGCAGGAGGGGTTACCATCGGCGTCGAGACGACGATGAAGTACCTAGGACTCGTCCTCGACAGTCGATGGAACTTCGTGGAGCATTTCCGACGTTTGGCTCCTAAGTTGGAACGGACGGGGGCTGCGCTTAAGCGACTCCTGTCCAACTGCGGGGGGGAAATGACTCCTGCTGGAGGTTATACGCGGGGATCGTGCTATCTATGGCCCTCTACGGCGCCCCTGTGTGGGCGCCGAACCTGATGCGGCGGCCAACTCGGACGCTGCTCACGTCCCAGAGGGTCATGGCCATCCGAGTGATCCGTGGATATCGCACGATCTCCGGGGAGGCGGCGAACCTCCTTGCCGGATTACCGCCGTGGGATTTGGAGGCGAAAGTGCTCGCGCGCGTCTTTAGTCTGCGCGCCGACGCGCGTCGCCGGGGCGAAACTCCGCTGCCGCGCCAGATTAGTGCGTGGCGGGACGAGCTCCGGCGCGATCTCATGGCGGATTGGCAGCAACGACTGTCGCAACCGAGGGCTGGGCTCGCTGTCATTGCAGCGGTAAGTCCCCTCTTTGAGGAGTGGCTAGAGAGGCGCCATGGCGTCCTCACCTACCGCCTGACGCAGGTGCTTACCGGACATGGGAGTTTCGGTAGGTTCCTGTTTTTGATTGGGCGGGAGGAAACGCCCGGGTGTCATCACTGCGAAGACCGCCCGGAGGACACGGTGGAACACACGGTTGCGGTCTGCCCTGCGTGGGCTGAGCACCGCCGTGCCCTCAGGGAAGTGATCGGCGACGGCGACCTCTCGCGTCCGGCTTTGGTTCAGACCATGGTGCGGAGCGAGGGGGACTGGGATGCCGTCTCCTCCTTCTGCGAAGCAGTTATGCTAGCTAAGGAGGAGGCGGGACGCGTGAGGGAACGAACTTCCTCACGCCCTAGCCGACGCGAAAGACACTCCGGGCGTCGGGGATCGCGTGACGATCTCCGGCCACCGTAAGTGCGGGTCTGCGGACGGCGAGCAAGGGTAGCTCGCCGCCCGACCAGAACCAGACCCGTGCGTGCGGCGCGTTGCGTTCCGCGCGCGCCTCAAAGAGCCATCAGACCACCACAGATGGGGCCTAGTAGGGCTGATGCTTAATCCGGAGCTGCGGACTACCTAGCGGGTTTACCGGGGCTCCGGCTCGACAAGCAGGAGTAGGAACGGGGTGGTTTTTAGTCAGTAAGAGTCTGACACTCCCTCTCGCTTTGCCCTGGCGAGAGAAGTCATTGGATGATTTTCCCCCTGAAAAAAAAAAAAAAAAAAAAAAAGGCCCTTAGTACGAGTTTGCTTTACGTTTAACGATATCGAAACGACAGGGTGTTCAGCGCTCTGATTGGTTGGTTTATTTGCGCCAGCCAATCAGAGCGTAGAACGCGCTCACGTTTCGATTAGGTACTTTAAAAATGATTATTTTTAAAGTACAAGATTTTGTACTAAGAGTATAGGTGAAATGAAAACAGTGCCGTGAAAATAAAGCTACTTTAAATTTCATACATTATTATATTTTACATTACTGACAAGTGGTATTCAATGTACAAGAATAATTATCTTTACATCAGTTCTCACTATTAAACATAATATTTATTATAATATATATTCGCTTTACATGAATTGTGCTTCATATATTTTGATATGAGCTAGGCGAAATACTTTCTTGTTTAAGTCACTTTGACTTTTACCCCAAGGTAACTTTAACCCTGAAAGGGTAAAAGTGAAAGTGTAAAAGGGTAATATTGAAAACAGGGTAAATTGCAATATTAGGTACAATACTTTGTACTTGATAAATTTTGAAAACATCTAGTTTTTTAATTTTCTTTTTGTAAAATTCTAGTATTTTTTTTTAAGTATTTCGCCAAATATAGTGACAGTGTCTTTAATACATAGTAACATACACTTAGAACTTCCTAATACATATTTACATAGGGCCTTATATACTACATTATAACAAGTACGATTATATTTGGTTAAAAAACGAGTTAATATATGTCTTACATACTAATTGGTATATAGAGAAAACGGCAGTCAAGAAGTGTGTGTGTATTATGTACAAAGAATTTTGAAAGGCTAATTATCATAGAGCAGGGATCTTAGTATAAGTTTGCTTTACGTTTAACGACATTGAAACGAGAGCGCGTTCAGCGTTGTGATTGGTTGGTTTATTCGAGCCCACCAATGACAGCGCCGAACGCGCTTTCGTTTCTATTTCGATGAACGTAAAACAAACTTATACACTAAGGTCCCTATACCCATATTAAACTTACATTACAATCATTTTGATCTTTACAATGCAAATCAGATTCCAAACTTATATTGAGCTTTCAGAAAATCACAAATTTTCAGTAATACGTAGCTCCATTAGGGCATCAAATGTTAAGATATCATACTCAGTACCCTTAGTACGAGTTTTGTTTTACCTACGTTTAAAGTAACCGAAATGAGAGCTTGTTCGCACTGATTGGTTGGTTTATTCGAGCCGGCCAATCAGTGCACCGAACGCGCTCTCGTTTACTATAAACGTAAATAAAACTCTTACTAAGGGTACCGAAGTCGCTTTAACAATCATATTACCTTTGTGACTGAGAAACAACCTCAATTCCAAAATATTCCCTACTTCTTTATACAAATTAGCCTTTCACGAATTACAAGAATGATTAATTATTGTATGAGAAAAAATATCAAGAAATGTGCTTATAAATGTAACGCTGTCTTTGTCACTTTGTTTGAAATAGTCGCGTCTCGCTCACTCTTTCAAAACGTGAACGCGTACATTAAAGGAGATTTACTTACAAATATTCAGTATTTATTATTACAATTTACATTAATACGTTATTGACTAAGTAAATAACACAAATAAATCACAATTTTTGGAATTATTCATATTCTTTCGTTACCCACTTTTAGGGTAAAATTGAAATGAAATGGAACATATTTGGGCAATAAAAATAAAATAATTGACGTTGAATAATGGACAAAATTACAATATCAGTGTGCTTTCTAAAACAGGCAATATATTTCTGCAATGAATGCTCGTTAATCACAAAAAATCATGTCATTATATTAAAATGGGAACTAAAGTAATTTTTTTCTATTAAAATATTGCACTAAAATTATTATGTAATATGTCAAACTTATATGAGTCGCGGAATATAAAATCAATATTTACTATACATCATATTTTATAAGTGGAGAGATTTTACGACAATTATTTTGCCGACCAAAATTAAAATAAATGTACCTATTACATTACAATACGTATCATTTTTGTGTGATGTACAATCTATGTTTGTATAGGCCACCAGATAAACCTCACATGGGGCACGACTTTAACCAAAAGTCATAATAAGATCTTTCATATTTCATCTTCATTCATTATCATCTTTTTTATTGGTTAGTGACAAACGAGCAGACTGACAGGCTTACTACGAGTTTGTTTCACGTTTAACTAGATCGAAACAGCAGAGGGTTCGATGCTCTGATTGGTTGGTTGATTCGAGCCTCTCTTTTCAATTCCGTTAAACGTAAAGCAATCTCGTACCTACTAATGGTACCGCTCTGCCCAGGGTCAATGGACACCCACAACACCAGAGCTGCAAGTGTCTTGCGGATCAGTTATTGTGGGAGTTGGATTGGGCTCCTTAACTGTTTACTATTTCTGTTAGTTTATTAGTAATCTTATAACTACTACTGGCATGTTTTTAAGTTACAATATTCGCTAGTATTTTAAAAGCTGTGTACATGTTAAATTATGCGTTTTAAGGAATATAGACTATAGATTGGAATGGCAATTTATATTTGTTTTATTTATTAATAAAAACCAATGTTATTTCCTGATAATTCAATTAATTCCAATAGAAATAGAACCAATGTATGAAATAACATGAAAATCGGTTCAGCCGTTTTTGAGATATAAATGGTATAAATAAATAACAAACACGGCTTCGTTTTGTATTATAGAATGTGACAATGTGAATGTCAATCGTAATCAATTTGCTAGTTGAGATAATTAAAATTTTTCATATAACTAATCCACCATCTTGGAATATTAACAACAAAAAGAAACAATTTGACACATTCGATTTTTTCCTAGACAGTTAACAAAATTGACTACTAGTAAATTGAGCGTACAAACAATATTGATTACATTTTTTATTATAATTAATTGAAATTAACAATTTAAAGTCTTTTTTACCCATGATATGAAAATAATTAACAACAATTTTCACCTAAAAGTCATATATATATATTTTTTACGCCTTATAATAACGTCAAAATTTTGTTAGGTATCTTTATGTCAGTTTTTTTTGTTAGAGGATTCATAAACATATGAATCAGCTGTATGTTACGTGTTACTGATTGCCTGCAAATATTTGTGACACATAAACTTATTTAAATGTGTACATGTGTACTAATTTGTACTACCATGTGTATTAATTTTTTTCTTTTATAAAAGTCACATGTAAGAATTTTTAGATTTGCACTTAGCATAAAACTAATGTTTGAATCATACGTAGCTATTTTTGAATAAAATAACCATCACTAATACAATCTATCGCTTCAAAGTTGCACCGTATTATTAAATATACATAATGCACCAAAATGATAAAACTAAAATAGAAATTAAGGACCATCCTAAAAGTAATTTATTAATTGAACAAATTAACAAATCAGTCTAATACATTTATGGAATAATAATTGAATATTGGTCAATAATGTGAACTCTACTTGGCATAGAAAAAAAGGGAAAACTTGAGCTTGTAAAAATTTCCTACCACATTTCTTTTTATTAAATGATAAGTGCAAATGATACATCATAGTCACCATTAGCCTGAAAACTGAAGGCATAGTCGAAATAAAACTTGTACTAACAAATACTTATATCACAATTTCGTAATAATATTTAACTACTTATACAATAAAAAAGGAAGTATGTGTCTTCATGAGATACGATTATTCAATATTATTTATAACTTATGTCTTATTTATATACTTGCTTATGTTATAGCATCGATACCATATAATAACTATTGTGAGACATGCTAAATTGATTGAAATACTAGCTAACCTGGGCTAACATTCATACCACCTTATACATTTACAAAAATGCCATTAAATTAAAAAAGCCATTAAAAAATGGTTTTTAAACCTTCCCTGGACTTCCACAAATACTTCAAGACTAAAATTAGCCAAATCGGTCCAGCCATTCTCGAGTTTTAGCTAGGCTATTGAACAGCAATTGATTTTTATATATTCAAATATACTGTCATGTATCATGTGAATTATAGAAAAGTTCGATTAATTTCAAGACCACGGGTTCCCATTTTCTTGAACAGCTTCCTTTACACAATTATGTCGCGCAGACAACCTTTCTTGTCACAACGAGCCCCGATTATGGCTTTAAAAAAATCTTTGTACCTACTACTGGATGGATCGATGGATACTTAAGATGGATAGTACTACTGATGGCAAGTCATTCTGACACGGGAAGACAGGGACTAAACTTCCAAGGTGTATGTTTATAAACACACCTATGACATAGGAGAAAATCCCAGTGCAGTGCAACGTTTGAAAAATGCAGTATCGATACTATAAAAATAATGATTATTGTATTATTTAAATGAGAATTAAATTCATTATGATCATAAGACATTTCTAATAGTACATATTAACTAAAAATCACGGTTTACTCATGTACATTAATGGAGAAAAGCTCTACTAGTTTCGAGTCACAGAGGGACTCTTCATTATGAGCAGCGTGCGCAGACGCGGCGACGTCGCGCAGCCTACTGATAGTAGACTGATGAAACGACAGTATGATGAAGAGTCCCTCTGTGACTCGAAACTAGTAGAGCTTTTCTCCATTAATGTATGTGAATAAACCGTGATTTTTAGTTAATTTAGTATGTCTCACGATAGTTATAATAAAAATAGTACATATAATTATGTGAATAAATGCCGTATATACAGTCCGTTATAAATGCAAGATAACTAGGATTAATTGAATACATATAATATACAGAGTGGGTCATATAGTCAAATGCAAACTTTAGTCATTTTTTCTTTAGTATTTTACACGATTGGCGCAGTGGTTCAGCAATCAGCTGCTATGTAAAGTGTTACAGGTTCGATTCCAGCACGGAACAACTTTTTATGTGATCTACAAATAGTTGTTTCGCGTCTGATTGTGATGTGTATGTTTGAATCAGACTATTTTACCCATATTTTTTTTTGGGATAAGTAGACAAGCAACTATACATACTGCAATCTGACGACACAACGAAACATCTTTCTCTTAAAAATACAGTAAAATTATAATGTTGAAAGTTTCAATATTATAATTTGTCAGTATTTCTTTCTTTCTTTCTTCAAATCCACTTATCCCAAAAAACAAACACCAAATACTGGCAACACTAGCTTACAAACTACAGATAATATAAACACCGTCAATTGGCAACACATACATACATACATAGATTAATAATTAACTAATAATAGTAATAATATGCACAATAATGCTTAAATAAAAGCTCACAGAGATCTGCCCGCTCCCTATGGGGCAAGCGTGATGATACGAAATTCAAGAACTAACCTGAGATTCTTTTTGTGATGTTTTTTTTAAGAATTTTACTTATTTTTTTTCTATTGGCAACACTGATGTTAACATTTTTTAATCTGGCAATTTAGGCTTTTAGTTTTTTTGGCACATTTTAACTTATAGTGTTATTAGTATACATAAAATAGTTGAGTTTGAGCCAATTTATGATTAGATGAGATTACAAAAATAATGGAATGTTGTTTTATGTAAGAAAAGGATGGCACTATCCCTCACTATTATAGTTATTGCTATCCCTTTCTCACATTTTTTTTTATACTGTTTAAATGAGATATCGTCTAACATTAAATGCAAATGGGTAATATTTGTTTATCCCGGTTATTGAATCTTGTCCCTTGTGATGAAAAATAAGTAAAATTCTCAACTGCAGACATTAATTCCACCATAATAATGTCAATGGCACATAAATGCATTTGTTGTTCGCGGCTTCGATTCCCAGTCCAGGAAAACGATGACACGCATACTGTTCAATCCTAAGTTTATTACACAGGTTCGATTCCCGGAAGTTTATAAGTCGATGGCACATCAAATGTGTCGGGTCACAATGAGAGTCAATGGCACACTAGACGCAGGTTCGATTCCAAGTTTATGAAAAAAGTCATGACACTTCACATGGTTTACCGTTTAGTTTGTGGTAGTTGGATCACATGTGGAGTGCGGGGGGCGCGGGTTCGAGTCCCGTGCGAGGCGCCTGCTACAGCAGCGCTCGCCGGCACTCGTCTCGGTAGGCGCCCAATGTGCCCCTGTTTCATGTTTGCCATCTGAAATTAGTTTTTATAAAAACTATTAAACAACATGATATAAATTCCTTTCAAATGATTCAAATTGACAATGACAAAACAATAAGTTTGGTGCGGTGGCTGGGCTACCGGCTGCCAAATATGATATGGCTGGCTTAGTACGAGTTTTTTTACGTTTAAAGAGATCGCAACGGCGCTCTGATTGGTTGGTTCATTGCAGCCAGCCAATCACAGTGCCGAACGCGGTCTCGTCGCGGTCGAAATTCATACTTAGCCCTAAGTCTGACTGCACGGTTGGAGCGGTGATTGATTCTCGCACGGAGCAACTCTTTGTGTGTTCTATAAATTGTTGCTTGCAGTCTGGGTGTCATGTGTATGTGAACTTGTATGTTTGTAAACGCACCCACGACACGGAAGGAAGTCCTAGCGTTAGCGGAGCAACGTTTAAAAAAAGAAAAAAAAAGGGTTCATCACAACAAATGCTTTACCGCACTTCCGTAGGCCGGAATCCGCCTGGTATGTCGGAACATACTAACGGCCAATTCCAATAACCTATCTATCGGTAGATTTGCTTACTAGAGACAGTTTTTTGACATAAGCTCCATACAAAATGTGTCAAAATTCTACCCCTGGTAGGCAAATCTACCGATAGGTAGGTTATTGGAATGGGCCGTAAGGCGAATTATCGCTGACAATCAGATGATCATTCTACCCATTGCCATATTGCCATAAAAAAACCTTATGAATATACATACCTAGCCTTCTGCAACTCGATCTGTCCCTCCAGTGTCTTGGCGAGGTAGATGACGAAGAGCTGCGCGAGCGCCACGGCGAGGGCCACGCTGGCGATGGTGTACAGGTTGCGTTCCGCCCACGCGCGCACTATCTCTATACAACCACTCGTCCATACGCGCTTACTGGCTTCTGCCACCTGTAACAGCGTAAAATAGGATGGAAGATGCGAAAAGTATCTTTAAAATTATAATATGTTTATCACCCACTACAGGACTTTAAGCCTTCTCTAGATATAAATATCATTTGCTATAATCTCCACGCTTTTTTTTTTGAGGGCAATCATCCAATTACTTCTACCGCCTTGGGTGAGGCGATAGCGATACAAGCTATTTCCACGCGGTTTCACCCGCTACTCAGCACCTATAGATTGCAGCGTAATAAGCCTATAGCATTCTTTGATTAATAGACTATTCAACACAAAAATAATTATTCAATTCGAACCTACGTTCCTGAGATTACCGCATTCAAACAAACAAACTCTTCAGCTTTATATATTTGTTACACTGATACAAATAGTCATAACAATTATGAATAATGTTCCAATTTAGTTATTTTTGTAAGTTATTGTTAATTTTATATTTATTTGAATTTTCCTGTTTTATGTTATTATAAAATATGATTTATAAGTTTATTAAGTATAAAATATTGTTAATTGCATTGTTTATTGAAATTAGACTGTTGATGCATTTTAGTGGAGCGACACCCTCGCGTTTTAAATAGCCCTCCTGAAGGGGAATCGTAGCTAGATTGGCGCATTATATTCTAACTATGTAATATTGGAATGTGGTGCATGGCTATTGTTGACATAAGCACACGATCTTGTGTCTTCATCTTGTTCTTTATTAATGTTGGTGTTTATTCTGTTGACTAACCTTAATAGTAATAAATAACAAAGAAACTAACACCATATTTAGTTGTGCAGTGCCCTCATTTTACTAATTACCTAGTAACCTCTACACTTTCGATGATATGCCGATAACCTAATAACCCATGAATAATGTACAAAATGATAAAAAAATATATGTTCAAAGAAAGGAAAAATATCTCAAACAGTTTAAAAATACTTAGATAACAGTAAAGTTCCCTAAGAAAAGCAGGATCCTCCGACCAGGCGAGGTGATCATGCCTGGCGGTCTTTCTGCCCAACTGTTGTTCGTTGGGATTTTCTATCCGTGTTATATATAAACTTCACATGTGCGATGTAGGATTTATGATGTCATCCGTCGATCGTCTATGTGTATGTGCATCTGTCACTTGTCATGTCATTTGTCACCACACTTTATGTTTTAAACTTAACGGTTATTATTGTATAACTAAATCTCAGGACCCATATTAAATTAAGTATGTTACTTCATCATATGTCGCACAATGCTGTTTAAGTCTACAAGCCCCAGTCGTGGCTTGAAACTAGTCGAGTAACCTCGTAAAACATAATTATTATTAAACTTACCGGATAATTCTGCACTCCATACCCGCACATGATGTTGACGAGACCGGAGGATATATCAGTCGCGTTGATGCAGCACGAGAATGGAACCCCGCACCTTTCGACGGACGGTGATGAGCAGTTGAAGTATTCGTTCTTGGACCAGTCCATGTAGCCGTCTGAGGTTAGACCGCAGCAGTGGAACTGGAAGGAAATTAATTATTAGTAAGTCTCTTTTGGTTGAAAATTATAAAAAATATTATGCACTGTGGTCAAGTAAGATGATTACTCGTATGTAACTATTATAACGCAAAAATAGCATTACTTGGTTACTAATAAAACTACCAAAATTACCACGTTTAATGAAGAATATCTCTGAATGGACAAAGATTTGGAACTAGGTGTCATAGTAACTTTTATTCAGCTCAAAATTACCTATCCAATGATGTAACACACATAGCTATTGGAAGGTGGGACCAAAATTTGCATCCTCCTTTAATAGAAATATCAAGTATTTATAACGAAATCAAACCACTGATAGGTTAAAAGTCGGTGACATAAGCTCAGTTAGGTGGTGGGTAACCTATCAGTACTACTTACGAATAATAGTAATTTTTTGCTTTTTAGTTTTTAACTTTTGTTTAGTTTTAGTTTCGATTTGAAGTCGGTTTTTTAAACACAGTTTTTAGGTTTAGGTTTCGAATCCGCACTCTCATGCATAATAAGCGAGCGTCTTAAACCACCGGGCTACCACGACACAAAATTAATAAACAAATGAAGAACTCACATCACTCTGAGCGAAATCGATGAAGTTCTGCAGGTCAGGGTCGTCCCTGTAGGCGTGCACGACGCGCTCCGTGAAGCTGAGCTCCAGCAGCCCGTGCAGGGAGCGGGGGAACACGAACCCACACACCGCGCCCCCCATCTCCACCAGGAACAGGATCAGCAGGCATAGGGAGTACTGGAACGAAACAATATAATTTAATATTATGGTTGACTAGCTACTTCCGCGCGGTTTCACCCGCTCTGCTTGGCTGCTATTGGCCTTAGCGGGATGTTTTATAGCCTACAGCCTTCCTCGATAAATGCACTATTCAACACAAAAAGAATTATTCAAATCGGACCAGCAGTTCCGGAGATTAGCGCGTTCAAACAAACAAACAAACAAACTCTTCAGCTTTATAATATTAGTATAGATTAGTATAGATAGGAGAATTGCGTAAGCCCAATATATACTAATTATTATAAAAAAAATAAAAACTCTTTATAGCTCATTCCTCATCCGTTAATGACAAGTTAATTAAGTTATTAACTTATCATTATAAGGGTGCTTTTCCACCATAGCCACGTTGCTGTGGATGCATTTGGCTTCCACCAATCATATTCATTGGTAAACATAGCTTAGTACTGGTGGAAACGGACTCAACTAAGCTATGATTTTTATAGGGAATGATGCGTGCTATGGATGCGTGATGTAGATGCGTGTTATGGATGTGTACTAGGGTTGGCATACCTACTATCGATACATCGCATACTCGACCTGCGCATCTTCCTCTCATATCTACATAGCTTAGAATCAGTGGATACGGTCACATAGTTTCGCAGCTTAGCTATTACATCTTCGTAGCATAGCTACATAGCACATCTCTGGTGGAAAAGCATTCTGACAGATCTATTTTCTAGTCAAGAATAATGATTTTCTACTTTTCACTTCTAATATTGAAATCAAAGGGAGTAGTTCTATTTCATTTAGTTAAAATGTGTCTTAAGACCTATTATGGTCCATTATTCGATTAAGCGGCCATAAAACTTCCTACAATGATACATGCACTTCTGACAACACCCTTTACTGAATAACAAAAGTTGTAAATCAAGTAGATAATATATAGTATAAAGTAATACTTAATCATTTACATAACAACAGTCATAATTCTATTATCTCTACATTCTTATCAGAACAGTAGGTGTTTGTTATCAACGCGTCTACCGACAGCCGAATCAAAAATACTACTACACTATACACATATGGATATCCTCACACCTTTCTCCTATAATAAGAGTAGACAGAAAGTATTTAACGCCAAATGACCTGATCAAAGTCAAAGCATTTATTTCAATTAATCCTTTAAGATAAGTGCACAGGCCCGCATCGTACGCTTCGCACGCAACGGATTTTAGTTTGTCTTGTATAGAAACTCATACAACTGCGTCCACTGATCCGCATCGTACGGACCGCATCATCAGCAATGCCTACATGCGATGCGTACTAATGACGTCATACGGAATGCGTGCGATGCGTACGATGCGGGTCTGTGGACGCTTAGGTACCTTAATTAGGCACTTTTGAACATCAAATTAAATTGTCTGTCTGTCAGTGAAGCTGGCTGATTCTGGCATACTTCTTTCACATCACCCACATGTAACAATCTTTTACGGATCTTTCTCTCTTAATTTTTTACGAAAAGACGCTAGACAGATCACTTTATTATTATTAATTAACACCGATAATGGACACCCACAACACTAGACGAGTTACAAGGGCGTTGTCGGTCTTTAAGAGTGGGAATTGGGCTTCGATTAATTTCACTCACACAATTAAGAGTAGGTAAGGTCAGGGTGGCATATTCCGTCTATGGGGCGTAACCGTCTACTTGAAATAACGCTCCTTACAGTCGAGTTACAGCGTTTGTAAAACGGTCGGTAAAACAACATTACTTTTAACTATAAATAAAATTCATCAGATTGGCGTTAGGCGCTATAAAAACGGGTAAAACAGTCTACAAAGTTTACTTACGTTTTTAAAGTGAAATGCAAGTGCCCTACGCTCCTGTATTTTTGAAGATAAGTTTAAAATTATGTTATTTACAGTGTCGAATGAATTCAATATATATAGTGTAGGGTCGTTTTTTATCTTCAGTGTATTTCTTTGCAAGATAACGCTACCAATGATCAGATTATTTAACGTAACAAATTTGTAACCTCGAAATGATTAAGTGCATAATTCCGTCTATTTTGAATGGGGCAAAATCATCATACGACGAATTTGCCCCATTACAGAGATCGTAAATCTTTTTTGTGTGTAACATTTACAGAATAATTGCCACCACAATATTGTTTTAAAATACCATTTGATTTTGATAGGTTTTAAGTTTTTGATTGAATTAAAACGATTTGTGAATTAAAACGACCTTAACAAGACAATTACATATTTTTCTGTGTACGTTTATCTTAAGTTTAGTTTACTTCATCTGCGCCGTCTTCATCATTAATATGTTTATTTTACAAGAATATGTTACTTTGGGATGTTTTTAAATGTATATGTGTATATAAGTGTATACTCAAAAATCGAATCACCCAATGTTTTGTACTGTTGTATAAGGAGTAAAATCATAATTATTTTCGTAAAAACTTATTTAACAAGTACCTATTTAACAAATGAGATGATAACGCTCCACTAAAATATGTTGACCACCCCTGTTGGCTTAAACATGCCGAAATAGCCCCTAAAAATGATTTTTACGTATTTAACCAGAACGAGACGTTATTTTAAAGATTGTGAAACACAGAATTCATTGTCACTTACAGAAGTATATTACAAATACGTATTTTATTAAAACAATTAAAGATTTCAATAAATTCTTCGATTATGACGGATTTTTCCGATTTTAGAAGGGAAAATCCGTCTACTGCTCAAATTTTAAAAAACAGTTAATATCCTGGCACTGGCGACAATTTAATTAAAAAAGGTCCCGGCATTTCAAAGCTTAATAGATTCTCATTTCGATGAGACCATATCATTGATCATACATCAACACGTTCATCCGATACGGAGACTCAAATGTGAGTAAAAAAAACTATGCCGGCATTAGCCCCCTGACCTTAATTTAGATTTATAACTTGGTCATATATGCATACTATGCATATATGACCAATCTAAGTAGCCTATGCATTGCATAGGCTACTTAATATACTACTTACAACTTTATAATAACTTTCGTGTTACATACAAAAATATTTTTTATCGGCTTACTCACGTAACTGTTTGTCGAGGAACTCGACTAGTTTCAAGCCATGCTAGAGGCTCATATTCATGAGCGGCATTTTGCGTCGTGTACCCAATTAACTAGGTACTAATAACGTCAATTAGAATATTTAATATGCCTAATGTATCCGTGTTTGTATAATGAATCGATTTTCCTTATAGGTAACAAGTATAGGTGCATGAAATACATTGAGGCAAAATAAACTGTTTCGTTGTATACTTGCGTATTATATGGGACTTCTAGTTCTATCCTTACATATTATAAAAATAAGTCATTTTATTACTGATAATAGAGGAACAAGACAGACGGTCGAATTCAGTTACTCACTGGTCGAAAAAAGGTGAAATTCGGTTTAAAAGTTAGCTAAAACCCAAGGATTAAGAGAAAATATATCTTAATCCCTATGGCATAAGAGAAAATTTCCCTAAAATCCTATACCATTTTAGAAAAGCATTTTTTAAACGTTTATAACCTATCTACACCATTTTACTTATAACATCATTGGACAGGGCCATGTTTTTGTGTCACAATGCACAATAACATGGCATCTACTCTTTGTTACTTGTTCATAATAATAACTACAAACAAAAAGTTGATAATACAAGGAAATTTATACTTTTTTTTTTTGAGGGGGAAAGTCATCCAATGACTTCTCCCACCTTGGGCGAGGCGAGAGGGAGTGTCAGACTCTTACTGACTAAAAACCACCCCGTTCCTTCTCCTGCTTTTCGAGCCGGAGCCCCGGTAAACCGGCTAGGTAGTCCGCAGCTCCGGATAAGGAAATTTATACTTACAAACTTGAGTAAGCACGTGTTCTCTCGGAGTGCGCCCACGCAGCCGGCGAAGCTGACGATGAACACCACACCGCCGAGCAGCGCTATCAGGAGACTTATATTCAGCATCACATCGTACACTGTGTCCAACTGAAAATAGGGGGGAAATATACATTAATGTCAGGGAAGGGAGAGAAAAGACTTTTGTCAGTTTATCTCTCTCTTAGACTCTTTCCAGGACTGTCGTAAGAAAGGCCCAAATTAACAATCAATTTCAATCCAAAATATCTTTTCTTTTGAGGGGGGAAAATCATCCAATGACTTCTCCCGCCTTTGGTGAGGCAAGAGGGAGTGTCAGACTCTTACTGACTAAAAACCACCCCGTTCCTACTCCAGCTTTTCGAGTCGGAGCCCCGGTAAACCCGCTAGGTAGTCCGCAGCTCCAAATCAGGCATTAGCCCTAATGGGTCCCATCTGTGGTGGTCTGATTGTTCTTTGAGGCGAGTGCAGAACGCGCCTCTGGTGTTCCGGATGTCCATGGGCGGCGGCGATTGCTTACCATCTGGTGATCAGTCAGCTCAAAAAATGATCGATAACCATCTGCCAAACAGAGACTATGGCGCTCTTTAGAAGTGCCAGCAGATTGTGGAGGTACCTAAAATACTAAAGAAACACGTGACTTTACATTTATGCAAAGCATGATTAAAAATACCTACTGTAGCAACGCTTGCATAAACATTGATAACATTTTCCCTGAATACAAAAACTCATCAAATAATAAGAATAAAATTATTTATCGCTTTACAGTGTAAAATTCAACATTTATTTTTTCAATAACAAAACTATACAAGAGATCTTAGTACGAATCTGTTTTATATTTAACGAGATCGAAACGAGAGCGTTTGGTCCTCTGATGGGTTGGTTCATTCGCGCCGGCTAATCAGAGCACTAAATGCACGCTGTTTTCGGTTTCTTACAACATAAAAATAAGCTCTATAAATGGTAAAATATATTTTTTACTAGTACTTTCGTAGCCTAACCAAAACAAACAATTAAATCCTTTTTTTAATATAAGAATACGATAAAGATCAGTACCCTTAATACGAGTTTGCTTTACGTTAAACGAAAACGAAACAAGAGCGCGTTCGGCGGTCTGATTGGCCGGTGCGAATGAACCAACCAATCAAAGCGCCGAACGCGTTCTCGTTTCGATTACTTTAAACGTAAAGCAAACTCATACTAAGCCCTCTGAGTGAAAGAAATATGGATACTGGATAATATTACTATCTCTTTCACACCAGTACAATGAACAATAAGGCTTCAATCATAATATCATAGTTAGTTCAGCCCCTAATCTATGAAACTTGATACTTTTTGAGGGGAACCTCTTATACTAACGATCATACAATGGCTTACCTATCTTATAGTTTTTTCTCTTCCTGTATTATAAAGTTGTTTGAGAAACACATCCGATAAGCATCTTTAAATATTTTCTAAATCATCTTATTAATATTATAAATGCATATGTTCGAGAGTTTGTGTCTATGAGTATGTTTGCTACACAATCACGTCAAAATAGCTGAAGGGATTAGGATGAAATTTAGAACAGGGGTAGATTAGGTATGGTCTGAGATAATACACAGGACACTTTATGCGAGCAAAGCCGCTGGCAGAAGCTTCTTAGTAAAATTATAAATTCGTAAGTATTTGTTTCTCTTTCTTTCACTTTGCTACGAAGCGGTTTTTGAGGTTTTTCTAAGCTGTTTGTGTCTAAACATAATTAGGGAGACTGCAGTGCTATATTTGTTACTAATTCCCTTTGACTAATTATATACACAAAGTTACAGTAAATTTTTTAAGACATGCCTGCTGGATGCAGGTCACATCATAATTACTTACAAACACGGTACTGGTCACAGTATAATGCTATTAATGGATTATTAAAATGGATTTCATTTTAAACCCTACCTTTATCAGTCCTGTGGCTTGCCATTTATCGATGAACGCGTACAGGCCCACCGCTATCAGCAACCCTCCGAATAACTGAAATTAAAACATTATTTTATTATTAGTTACACTATATTTTAAGGTTTTTTGAGGGGGAAGGGCAATGACTTCTCTCGTATTGGGCGAGACGAGAGAGAGTGTGAGACTTTTACTGACTAAAAACCACCCCGTTCCTACTCCTGCTTTTCGAGCCGGAGCCCCGATAAACCCGCTAGGTAGTCTGTAGCTCCGGACCGGCAATTTTATTATATTGTTGGTTAGTACCTATGTATTATTCAAGTCCAAATCACATAGAGAAAGTAACATCCGCATTAAAAAATTTAGATTTCTTCTTTATTTATTTACTTTGTGATCAGAATAATGAATTACCTAAGTATGTCTAAGTAACCAGTATCTACTTGTAAAGCAATAGGTGTCTCATCTATGGAATTAACACTTTACGTAAACATGAATGTGTAAACAACACAGTTATACAACAATGAACATAGATACATATCACTTGAGGTGAAGAGTAAAACTTCTCTCGAGAAGAAACTAACCTAAGGAAAACTAAAAACTGACTTAAGGACTACACATTAGATATAGACCAGACAGAAGCAACTCTGATAAACCTGAACCCCACACTTGGTTTCTTTTCTGTCGTCGTGGGTGCGTTTTTGGTGTTAACCAAAGTAGTCATGCTGGAGTGCAGATCTACGCTAGACACAATGTATGGCTGGGCAACTGGCTGCCGTGGAACGTGTAGCGGGTTCGATTCCCGCACGGAGAAACTCTTTGTGTGATCTACAAATTGTTGTTTCAGGTCTGGGTGTCATGTGCATGTGAAATTGTATGTTTGTAAACGCACCCACGACACAGGAGAAAATCCTAATGTGAGGCAACTTTAAAAAAAAAAATAAGTTCCCTAAGAAAAGGAAGATCCTCGGACCAAGCGAGGTGACCTTGCTTAACGAGCTTTCTGCCCAACTGTTGTTCGTTGGGATTTTCTATACATCTTTATTCGCATATAAACTTCATATGAACGATGTAGGATTTATGACGTCATCCTTTTACTCGTCGACCGAATGTGCGATTTCTATCACCTGTCACTTGTCATGTGTCGCAACATGATTTCTACTGTGTCTCAATGTCTTATATACCCGCAGACCAGGCGTTAAGGAAGTCACCAAGGCCTCAACTATCTATCATACTTAGAAATGCAACACTTAACTATAGGGTAGACACCATAATAACATTAAACTATACATTACTGTATATTGCATACTAGTCAAGGTTGAATGACCACATACAATTTGATATGAGATACAACATGTACATAAACCAAATAGGTATATATTACATGCTAGACTATAGTTCCTAACAAAGGATGTGTGTTACCCAAGTAGTTATTCAACAATTTAAATATAAGTTTAACACGTTCAATGCCGCCAACACGCCAAGCGTGTTCTTGCGAATTTCTATAACTACGCCTCGAACACGCCAAGCGTGTCCTAAATGTTTTAGTGATATTTCGAAAATTAGTCAAAATTGCCTTTTAGAATTCTCATTACATAATCTGCTAGCAATAACCTAATGATTATAGGGCGGCATCGCTATAATCATTAGGTTTTGACATCGCTATGAACTTCAAAAAATAATGGTGGCAGTGAATGTGTTAACTAGCTTACTTCCGCATGATTTCACACGCTCTGCTCTGCGACTCCTATTGATCGTGGCGTAATGTTTTATAGCCTATAACCTTCTTAGTTATATAGAGTATTCAACACAAAAATATGTTTTTAAATTGGTCCAGTAGTTATGGAGATAAGCAGGTTCCAATAAACAAACTCTTCAGCATTAACTATAGGTGTAAACAAAAAAGTAGAGTAGTTATATGATTAGATAGTATATTTATTCCATGCTAGACTAGCATTCCTAATAAAGAATGTGTGTTACCAAGCCTTTTACAATGTAAATATTATCATGTCAGCTTTTGTTTTAAAATTCTTCTAGAAATAATATCAGACAATAGTAAATTACTATCCAATACTGTGGTCAGGAATTGCAACACAATCCTACAAAGATATTTTTATTATTATATTATATTGTTTTCACGGCCTCACAGAAAACCGATGTGAAACAATGCTTGCGTTGTGTAAGTGAGGTTACCAGAGGCTTAATCACCCCTTCTCAATATTCCCAATCCCTGAATCCCCAACTACCCTTAAATTCCTAACCGGTAACACAATTATAACGCCTCTAGCGTTTCGGGTGTTCATGGGCGATAGCAATTGCTTACCATCTGTATGCTTGTTGACCGGGTTATACCATAAAAAACATGGTTTATCTAAAGTGGGTTTTATTTTTACTGTTCATTAAATATAAGATTATGAATATAATACTTTTTGAGGAAAAAGGAAGTGCAAATGAGGATAAATAATGTTTCCTATTTACTAATTAAAACATATGATAACATTGCACCTAACTATTATATATTATAATTAAGCTTGTAAACAAGACAAGTTTTAAGTGTGTTGCCGGTATTTCAGGGGTTGAGAAACTTTGATGAATGGAGATATTAGGAAAGGTAATAATTGGGCCATAGGTAATTTCAATCACACGACAAAAAAACACAAAATTAAATGTTTACAGTGGTTTTCTGTGAGGCAATGATATCACTCCAGTTGAGCCAGCTCATTTGTGATAAAGCATGGCACTTCCACACTTTACATCAACTTACTTTAATGAGTGGGTAGAAACTATGGGTATCTAATGCTTTATATTTGCAGATCAATACAAGACCTAACATACTGGGTTTAGAATGGTGGTTTAACTTTATAAGCTTTGTTTTGTGTGATAGCACTAATTTCTAGAACTAACTACTCATCCGAAATGAGTAGATACTTTTATGTTGACCCGATTTAGGAAAGTTATAGGCTATAAACATCATGCTACGACCAATAGGAACCAAGGAGGGTAGGTGGAACAACAAAAGAGTCGCTATAGTATTTTACAAAAATTAAATAAAGAGTTAAACACAAATAAAATAAATGTATCAATTTTCACACATTATAAATTTTCAAAAGCCAGGAACAGAGTTTCCGCTTGAAATGTATCTCAGTATGCATTCTGAATAAATCAATATTTTACCTCATGTGTCAATAAACTTAAGTATATTAGCATGACATCACATATTAATATGTTCTTCGGAGAATTAAAGATGATGCATACCTACTTAGGTAACTCGGACAATGTTTTTCTACTTTAAAAATATAATAAGGATACTTATAGTTGATTCTATAGACTATGGATAGCCAATAGCTGCTAAATAATTTTAAATATAGAATGTTATTTGAATGGATTATCAGCCAGTTACATTTCTATGGAACTTATATGAAATTGTTGAACCTGGCTCTTAGTTCTACATGTTTGTTTCATCCCTATGTCATTGACCCTTTGTGCATGGACATTAAAGTTACATAAAAACTCGTTGTTGTAACAATACCCATCACAGGGAATGCAAAAAAATCGCATTTTCGTTGAAACGTCCAACAATTGGCTTCATTTATCACATTATCGCCATCGAGGCCGGAACAATAGAGAACGGATGCGGCCGAGAAACAAAACGACACTACATGGCAGATTCCCATGCCTAGTGTATCATCGAAAACAATGATTCACACACTAACAATGATGAATGAAACATCAAAATTCCAACTCTCTAACATTGAAAATAACGAAAATCATCAACAAACATACATTTTTTATCACTAAATTATAAATTACAATATGTAAAACTCACCCAGAATATAAAATTCAACACAAAAATCATATATTTTACACATCCGCTCACATACGTGAAGTTAGGTCCGCGGCGGCGATGCATTTTGACCGAATGCTCCATAAAACACACACAATATATAACAAACTATCTGCACTGTTTATTTTTGTTGTTAATATTAAATTATTGTTTAAAAATTAAACATTATTGGCGAATGAGTAATCAACATCCTCCGACGATTGTTCTTCTGTCAAATCTGAGCATAGACTGCTGTAAAACAGCGGTGGGCGATCGGACATTGACATTTCGTACAGATTATAAAAACCGTAACATTTAGTTTTACGATAAAAAACCGAACAAAAAAAATATTGTTTTATCGGTTTTATAAAGTTTAAAAAATATAGAAAACTATTTAAAACATATTATTTTATTTTACTTCATGATCTTATATTAAGTAGATAGTACGAGTATAAAATCAGTATAAGTCCACATCTGCATAATTAGGAAAACGAACTTTATTGATTAGAAAAAGAAAGAGAGATACTGTTTATTTTTATTAAAATCCATCATCAATGGTCATGGTTAAAGATTCAGGTTCATATTCGTAATCGATATAACGATTCTTGATGAGGTGCTTGTAGACAAACGCAGACTTCCTGGCGGTGCGAGTGCGAGCTGGATCTTGGTAGTCCACTTGGTACAGGCCGAGACATGGGCTACCGAAAAAAGATATATTTTAAACTTAGTTTCAGAGAGGTACTTTGAGACAAATTATTTCTTTGATTTTCGACCACAAAACTTACATGTAACCCTCCAGCCACTCCATGTTATCCAGCAGACTCCACACCATGTATCCCTTGAGGTTGACTCCCGCGTCCAGAGCATTGAGCGCACTCTCCCACGCTGCCCTTAAGTACGTGATCCTGTCTTCATCAATCAGGCCACTGTCGCGGTGTGACGCCCATCCGTTCTCTGTGATATAGATCGTCGGGTTGTTGTATTTCTCCTTCAAGTGGGTTAAAGCGTGGTAGATGCTGTTTGGGGCCAGCTGTGGAACAAGTGAGGACGACTTTAGATGGCCATACCATTCAGATTGTAAGGTCCAAAGAGTGAACGGCAACTTAGAACAGGGGTGTACGAAATATGTATCACACATCAATTAATTTTTCAAAGATAAATAGAAAATGTTGCGATGCATTCGTTTTTGGGTTGATAAAACCACCAACCACAATTTTTGACATAGCATAGAGACTACAGAGGAGATAATTTATTTTATCTGCAGTATCTCTTGATTTCATGCTTAAGATAAGTAGGTATTTTGAAAAAGATAAGTTATTTCAGTTTCCTAAGTAACAAAAAGGCTTGAATCTTATCAACCTCTCTGAAACATGGTCTTATGAATGTTTGGCTCCATCTAAGGGATTATAGATTCATTTTTAGACTCTATAAATAACTTACACTTAGCCAAGGAGAGGCTGATTTAGGATTCTCCTCAGGCCAGTAGAAGCCAACGTTCACATCATCCAACATAGATGGCGCTGAATAAAACTCCTTATGTTCGGTCGCTGACACCTTCACTGTGGTATAATGGTTTACGCCGAAGAAATCTGCTGCTCCCTTGATAAAAGCTTTCTCTTCTTCAGTGAAATCTGGGAGACGGGTGCGAGGGAATCCTTGCTGTGCGCTTTTTTCAGCTACTCTATCCAACAGTTCTCTTGGAAGTCCACCATCAGCCGAAAATATGGGCTCGGAGTAAATACCCCACTAGAAATATAAAAACACAGTTTTAATTTCAACATTAATTTAAATATGCTTATTATTCATCATTATCAACTTTGTTTTGTTATCTTGAACTATTTAGAAGAGAAAGCATAATAATTTATCTTATGCATACTCACTCACCTGAGATTGCCTCATAAGTTCCGCAGCCATCAAATCTTCTGCAGAATCAGTATCTGCTTCAAACCAGTTCACGCTGATTGTAATACCACACTGTCCTCCCTGGGTCGGCTTGAACTCATTGTTATACAAATGGTAAGCTCTTGCGTGAGCCAACACCAAGTGCTTAGCACACAAGTAAACACCAACACCATAGGTATTTAAGAGAGGAGCTTTGTTCATATATTCGAGACCTTCAAAACAGATTTGACTAGGCTCGTTAAATGTGATGAACAGCTTAACTCTGTCTCCAAAGTTCTCGAAGACCACCCTCGCGTAGTCTTCATACCAACCCGTGAACAAGGGGTTCATAAATCCACCCAAGTCCTGCAGTTTCTGGGGAAGATCCCAGTGGTAGAGAGTGACCATTGGAGTGATGTTGTACTTCACCAACTCATTGATAAGGTTGTTGTAGTAGGCGACGCCAGCTGGGTTGACCTCATTGGCCATGCCTGTAGGGAGGATCCGAGCCCAGGAGAGGGAGAACCTGTAAGCGTCCAGGCCTAACTCCCTAACCATTTCGACATCACGCTTGTAGTTGTGGTAGGAGTCAGCAGCGACATCACCTGTGGTTAAGTCTTGTATGACTGTTGGGTTGGTATGGACCAGTCTATCCCAGATGTTTTCCCCCTTGCCTGAAATGACACAAAAGCCTTATTGACACATATCAGCAAAAATGTTTCAAAAAGCTAAAAATTTAATTTGCTCCTAAACTTACCATCTTCATTCCACGCTCCTTCGATCTGGTAGGCAGCTGTAGCAGCCCCGAAGATGAAGTCATCAGGGAACCGACGCTGCTGCCTCACTGTCGAGCAGTGACAGGCTGCCACCAACAAACTGCAAGAGTAAACCTCGTTTAATATGTAACCCTCACGTGCTCTTACTCAGATAACCACATAGTTCTTAATTACAAAGTGATCAGATAGATGGAGAAAAAACAAATACCGAACAGTCGTGCTCACTACTCAAGCATCAAAAACAGCACACAATAAAGTTTACAAAGAAAAAAATAAATGCAAAGCCCTGTTAAACAACTTAAATTATCAGACCTTTAAAACAAAGGGTCAAGGTCATTCACCGAGCAAAATCCAGTTTCAAAACAAAAAGATAAACACAAATAATAAAGAATATAAGAAATTCACGTACCATAAGACCACTGACTTCATATCGACTGGACTGTGTAGGCAGTTTCGGTACTGTCTTTATACTGAGATACGTCATCACAGACCGTGGTGAGTCTGTACATCTTTTTATCTCACTTCTGAAGCACTTCAAGTATCTAAGATGTGACGTGTTTAAAGTAAATCTGCAATGATAAAAAGGTTTTTTTAGAGTTCCATTGGTTGTTTAATCTTTGTATGCCTTGCTTAAATCTTGCTTGTATCTATCGCTCAAATTGAGAATAGGCCCTATTCGGGACATCATTGAAGTTAATTATAAAATAAGTAGCTAAAGCTTATAACAGAAAATAACAGAAATAAAAAGACCTTTTATTTTTATTCCAAAACAAAGGCTACTACATCTACATTCACGAAACATGACCTTTTATTTTTTGACGGGGGAAAATTATCCATTGACTTATCCTGTCTCGGGCGAAGTGGAGTATCAGACTCTTACTGACTAAAAACCATCCCGTTCCTACTCCTGCTTTACGAGCCGGAGAGCCACGGTAAATCAGCAAGGTAGTCCGCATCAGGCATCAGGTCAACTGGGTCCTATCTGCGGTAGTCTAATGGAGCTTTGTGCCATCAGACCTTACTGACGAAAAACCACCCGGTTCCTACACCTGCTTTACGAGCCGGAGCCCCGGTAAACCCGCTAGGTAGTCCGCATCAGCTCAACTAGCCCCGATCTGCGGTGGTCTTGGATCTTAGAGCCATCAGATCACGACGTACGCACGGGTCTAGTTCTGTTCACCCACACCCGCACACTAAACATCCTACAGAACCCATTCTGGTTAGCACGTGATTCATTTTTTATCCCAAGACAGACTTTTGCACCAGATTAGATAATTTGACCCGCCTATCAACATGCACGTTATAAGTGGTACCATGAAGTATTTTTACTTAATAGGTACTTGAAAGGCAGATAAAATTCGCTACAGACAGTTTTTTACTGTTTATTTTTATATTGTATACATAAAATATTTTTCTTTTTACCCGACTGCGCCAGAAGGAGGGCGAGGGGTTATGTTTTTCGAGAGTATGTATGTATGTATTTATGTATAATTGTTTGGCACGCTATGCAGCCTAAACGGCTTGATGGATTTTGGCTTGAGAGGTGTCGTTAGATTTGTATTTACTGTGAGAGTGACACTGGATATATCAATATAATAAAAAAACAAAATGACGGATTATTGGCGCCAAATTCAAATATTGTGCACTCTCTAACCTTTTTTTTTTTTTTATAAAACTTTGCCCCACATTAGGATTTTCTCCTGTGTCGTGGGTGCGTTTACAAACATACAAGTTCACATACACATGACACCCAGACCCGAAACAACAATTTGTGGATCACACAAAGAGTTGCTCCGTGCGGGAATCGAACCCGCTACCCGTTGCGCGGCAGCCAGTTGCCCAGCCACCGCACCAACCGTGCAGTCAAAACCGGAACGAGTCGATGGATTTCGGCTTGATAGGGGTCGTTTGATTCGTATTTACTGTGAGAGTGCCACTAGATATATAAAAATAATAAAACTAAAAGAAAATAAAATAAAAAAGATAATTTAAAAACTAAAAACCCCGGCTGTGTTTCTTTATATGTAATATGAAAATGAAAAAACCCTAAAACAAGACAGTCATCGTAAAATATAAGCAGTCGGGATCCATTCTAGAAAGCTAGCCGTATGTGCCATCACCAAGTCTTCATATTTGGAATGGGTCTTCATATTTATTACATATAAAGAAACGCAGTCGGGTTTTTTTGTTTTTATTAAATTACCTTTTTTATTTATATATTCCTCTAGGCTTTAAGTAGTTGGTAAATAGGTAGGTATTAAATACTAGGACCAAAAATGAAGTTAAATTAATTATACTACTTACCATGTTCAAAAACATTCCATTGCAAGGAGATAGACATTATCACACAGATAAAAAAACCGGTAACAATTGTTCTAAATCGGTAAAACGACAACACCAATTAAAAATAAGAATTATTTTTTTATTCACCTTTTAATTAATCAAGGTACAAAACATTTTCGCTTTTTTTATTAAAAAAGGCATAGAGTACTTTTTTGCGCTTATATCTTGAATATACTTACTTAGTAAAATTGTTCACCACTATAATAATTTATATGGTGTTCATTTTCATCACTTCGATTTGGGTTAAAGGTTTTTTTTAATCGTCACGCCTTTTGTCCCCGAAGCGGTAGTCAGAGGTGCACATTATGGCACGTAATGCCACTGTACAATGTACACCCACATTGAACAATGTATGTTGTAAGTATGTATGTATATCTACATACCGAGCACATTTCCAGACTTCGTGCTACTACTGAGAATTTTTCTAAAATCCAAAAAAGCCCAATAATACTTCGCCCGGGAATCGAATTGGGTTAAAATCTGTAGGTTAAATCTAAAATAATCAAGACAATAGAATAAACTTAGTGTATTTTAATTTTATATCATTAAAATCCATCATCAATGGTCATGGTTAAAGATTGAGGTTCATATTCGTAATCGATATAACGATTCTTGATGAGGTGCTTGTAGACAAACGCAGACTTCCTGGCGGTGCGTGTGCGAGCTGGATCTTGGTAGTCCACTTGGTACAGGCCGAAACATGCTCTGTGAAATAATAAGAGCCAATTTTTAATAACAGGTACCACAGAAAAGCTCAAATAGGTCCTAAAACTACGATCATGCATCGAGAGATAAGCAGTAGCGTCCGTGAGGATAGCGTGCGACAAGAAAAATCAAAATCAGAATCAGAATCAGAGTCAGAGTCAGAGTCAGAGTAAGGGTCAGAGCCAGAGTAAGGGTCAGAGTCAGAGTCAGAGTCAGAGTCCGAGTCAGAGTAAGGGTCAGAGTCAGAGTCAGAGTCAGAGTCAGAGTCAGAGTCAGAGTCAGAGTCAGAGTCAAAGTCAAAGTCAAAGTCAACGCCAACGTCTACGTTTCTCTCTAAGTCAATTAGTCCTTAATTAGGCACTTTTGAAATGATAAATAATTATTCCATTTGGCCGTCAGTTTGTCAGTGAAGATAGTAAGCTAAGCTAAGCTCGTGCTAAAGACGATGGTACTTACATGTAACCCTCCAGCCACTCCATGTTATCCAGCAGACTCCACACCATGTATCCCTTGAGGTTGACTCCCGCGTCCAGAGCATTGAGCGCACTCTCCCACGCAGCTCTGTAGTACGTGATCCTGTCATCATCAATCAGGCCACTGTCAGGGTAGGTGGACCATCCATTCTCAGTGATGTAGATCGTTGGGCTGTTGTACTTCTCATTCAGGTGGGTTAGAGCGTAGTAGATGCTGTTGGGAGCCAGCTGTGGGGGAAAGGGGAAATTAGTTCTCATCATGTTGAATATAAAATAAGGATTTACAAGATAAATGAATTATTCTCGAGTATAAATGCGAAATGAAAAGTCTCTGTGTGACGATTTTGTTTTTTTTATAGAGATTGCCAAGCAAGGTGTGTATTTTTTTAAATATTATCTTTCGATTTCCAAGATAAGATAAATACATCTAGTCGGTTATGTATTATTTTACAACAAAAAAGTAAACGAGCCCATAAAAAAAAATCTAAAATAAAGCTGGTAAATGAGCATAGAAACCCCAGAGGCGTAACAAGTGCGTTACCGGTCTTATGGGGGTTAAGAATTTAATGGTTATTGGTTATTCAGGGATTGGGAAGACTGAGTATTTGGGTCTCTGGTGATCTCACTTACATAACAAAACAAAACTTGCGTTGTCAAGTGGTATTTCACTTTGGGTTTTCTGTGTGCCGTGCTATCTATCACTCCGGTGGGGCCAGCCTATTCGTACCGAAGCATGGCTCGCCTACACTTAAACTCACATTTAATAGTACTTAGGCACTTTCAAGATCAAAACTAAATTCTAAAGAAACTTACCTTCAACCAAGGAGAAGCTGATGCAGCATATTCCTCAGGCGCATAGAACCCAACACCTACATCATCCATCATAGATGGCGATGAGAAAAATGCTTTGTTCTTAGTCGCTGACACCTTTAAAGTTGTGTAATGGTTTACTCCGAAGAAATCTGATGATCCCTTGACAAAAGCTTTCTCTTCTTCAGTGAATTCTGGCAGACGAGAGCGAGGGAAACCTTGTTGTGCACTTTTTTCTGCCACTCTTTCCGAAAATTCCTTTGGAAAACCACCTTCAGCCGAGAATATGGGTTCAGCGTAGATACCCCACTAGAGAAAAGAAGACAACATACAGATTAGTGGGAAATTAAACACTTTATTAGTCTAGATTTATTAACCTCAGTCTACGTTAGTAACTAGTCTATCTATAAAATGTACCTGTGCCTGCCTCATAAGCTCAGCAGCTGCCAAATCTTCATCAGAATCAGTATCTGCTTCAAACCAGTTCACGCTGATTGTAATACCACATTGTCCTCCCTGGGTCGGCTTGAACTCATTGTTATACAGATGGTAAGCTCTCGCGTGAGCCAACACCAAGTGCTTAGCACACAAGTAAACACCAACACCGGTGGTATTCAGGAGGGGAGCTTTGTTCATGTCTTCAAGACCTTCAAAGCAGATCTCTCTCGGCTCGTTGAATGTGATGAACGACTTGACTCTGTCTCCAAAGTTCTCGAAGACCACCCTCGCGTAGTCTTCAAACCAATCCGTGAACAATGGGTTCATAAATCCACCCAAGTCCTGCAGTTTCTGGGGAAGATCCCAGTGGTAGAGAGTGACCATTGGAGTGATGTTGTACTTCACCAACTCATTGATAAGGTTGTTGTAGTAGGCGACGCCAGCTGGGTTGACCTCATTGGCCATGCCAGTGGGGAGGATCCGAGCCCAGGAGAGGGAGAACCTGTAAGCGTCCAGGCCTAACTCCCTCATCATCTCGACATCACGCTTGTAGTTGTGGTAGGAGTCAGCAGCGACGTCACCGTTGGTTAAGTCTTGTATGACTGTGGGGTTGGAATGGACCAGTCTGTCCCAAATGTTTTCACCCTTTCCTGGAATCATACAAAAATACCACATTATTCTTTATAGTGACAGACTGCTAGACAGCACCATTTATGTTGAAACTGTTAATTGGCTTACCATCAGCATCCCAGCCTCCCTCGATCTGGTAGGAGGCTGTGGCGGCTCCGAAGAGGAAGTCATCAGGGAACCGACGCTGCTGCCTCACGGTCGAACCGTGACAGGCTGCCACCAACAAACTGGAAGGAGTTTGAGATGAGAGATTAGAGAGGAGTTGGAGACACTTGAGATTTAATACAGGCATCTTTTGAGATCATCTTAAATGAGGTTTAAGATGATGGCCCAAAAATGTTTGTAAATAGAGTTTCATCTACTTACCATAATACCAATAACTTCATACCGACTGGACCGTGCAAGCTGTTAGCTATTTTCATACTGACTTATTGTATCGTCTCGAGCCTTAGTACATCTGAACATCTTTTTATCTCATTTCCAAAACACTTCAGCTATCTAAGATGTTGTATTATATCATAGCGAATGTACAAAGATAAATGTCATGTGTGTTAGAGTTCTGCAAAGTTGAAGTATTTTCGTTTTAATCTAGTTAGTTTTTTATGTTATAAGCCAATAAACGAGCTTACTGATCACCTGATGGTAAGCAATCGAAACACCAAAGGTGCTACAAGTGCCTTGCCGGCCTTTTGGGGGTTAGAAATTTAAGGGTTGTTGGGGAATCGGGGATTGGTAAGATTGGGAAAGGGGCGTAATTGGGCCTCCGGTAACCTCACTCAAACAACGCAAGCGTTGTTTCACATCGGTTTTCTGTGTGGCCGTGAGAAGCACGGCTCTCCCATACTTCCACACGCCCACACTTAAATGAAATAAAAATAATTTCATCATAATTTCTGGTCGCGTATGCGTATACGTAGGTTTCATCGGTTCTACCCGTCTCTTGGCTTGCATTTTTCAATTATTTCCAAGTCCAGTTCTTTCGTTAAAGCATTAATGAATGTATTTACTTTATTGACTGCAACGTACATTATTTTCGCCTTTATATTGGCTTCTACACGAGACGACGGCAATTCTTAAGAATAACGGAACTCCAAGACACACATGACTTTTATCTCCGGACATTCGTTTGATACATCGCATTTTAGATAGCTGAGGTGCATTAACAAGTGAGATAAATTGATGTACAGAGTCACCTAGAGCTTCGATGATGCTATCAGTATAAAAACAGCATACAAGCTGTATGCCACGTATGACACGGTCCAGGGGCCTTAGTCTGCTATTACAATTGTGTCAGAATGGTCGATCACTGAGCAGTGCGAGAGGGACGGAGCTATGTAGGTTGTATAGCTCCGTCCCTCTCGCACTGCTCAGTGATCGACCATTCTGACACAATTGTAATAGCAGACTAAGGCCCCAGCTCGCACACGCACCGCCAGGAAGTCGGCGTTTGTCTACAAGCACCTCATCAAGAATCGTTATATCGATTACGAATATGAACCTCAATCTTTAACCATGACTATTGATGACGGATTTTAATAATGATAAAGGAATTGAAACTTTATTTGAATAAACATTAGTTTGAGTTTTGTTTATTTTTTATTATTATTCTTTTTCTTCATTCTATTATTTTATTTATTCAGGCCACCGGTCCTCCGATTCACAGGTATCGTGGAAGTGATAAGAAAATATATATCATTAGAACTTAAAACGGGACATTTACAATGGTTTCTACCACACCTTACTACACCGTAGTGAAAGTGGTTCGGTGTCGTTGTCATTAGCAAAACACTAACTAGAAAGACCCTCTTACTGACCGATTCGTCTGCTCATAAACATCCACCCGCATATACTCTAGTTCATCCGTGATCATGGCGCTTGCAACAGTTCCGAAATACCGGAAACTCATGGCAACCAATAAACATGGTAAATATCCCGTTTTCCGAAGCTACGGACTACCTCCGGAGCTGCGGATAACCTAGCGGGCTTACCCGGCTTACTCCGGCTCAAAAAGCAAGTATAGAAACAGGGTGGTTTTAAGTGAATAAGAGTCTGACCCTCCCTCTCGCCTCGCAAGGCAAAAGAAGACATTGGATGATTTTCCCAACTTAAAAAAATCCCCTTTCGAGTTCTAATGATATTGTTAGTGACCATATCAGTTTAAAAACTTATATTGATAAGTAATTAATTGGCGATGCGAGAGAGTTAATTTCGTAATGTTATGTAATAAGTGTTTTATATATAAATAACTATTTAAACGGTTCAAGTTCCCCAGTTGGCCTTAGACCGATACTACGATAGATAAAATTACTGACCTCAATATTAAACGTATACAAACATACACGTTTGTATTGTTGCTCGTAACTCCTAAATTGCGGGACGGATTTTGATAAATAAAATTATTCTTTTGTTTTCTTGTAACTTGTGATTCAGTTGTTCGTTAGTTTATAATGTGTTGTTTAAGATTTTAGTGTGTAAGTGTATTAGTGTTTCGTTCGTTGTGCCAAGATGTTTGCGATTATTGTGTAAGTAGGTGTTTTGATTTTTATCTTACTAATATTGTAAATGCGAAAGTTTGTGTGTTACGTCAAAACGGCTGAAAAGGTGAAATTTGGAATATAGGTAGTATATTCAGGTGGTAATTTATTAGCATAGGGATATTTCTAATTATTGCAACTATTTTTACGTACTCTCATTTTTACCTGACTGATTACCGCTATATTTGATTGTGTTCAAACCGAACTCCAGACCTTCAACTTGACACCATACCCGTAAACCTATTTCATCAACAAAATAGTTTGTCAATAATCAAGTGGTGAGGGGCGACAGAGAGAGAGAGAGTGTCTGCTCTTACTGACTAAAATCCACCCTGTGCCTACTCTGTTATTCGAACCAGAACCCCGGCATCCCGTTGGGTAGTCCGGATCAAAAGAAATTCGAAATCGAACTTATTGACTGGACGATCCGTCACAGTCAGACTATGTGGAAGTCATTGGGGAAGGCCTATGTTCAGCAGTGGACGTCTTGTGACTGATATGATGATGATGATGATGTTTCTACCTATCTTACCTCCTACCTATCTCCTATTCTCCCACCTATCTTATTCTTATTAAGTTTCCTTTCACAAATATTTCTAGCTCCTGTCTGCTGGTGTCAGCTTGCCATGGTTCCACCTTGAGAAACAGAAGGTTCCCTGATGACTTTATCTTCGGTGTCTCCACAGCCGCTTACCAGATTGAGGGAGGGTGGAATGAAGATGGTGAGTTCTACTTGCTATAAATTATAAAAAGAAATAAGTTTGGCTCTTTAGTATAGAATAGAATCAGGCGTTACTTTGCGGAAATCCATGCTACACTAACAATACAGTAAGTATAAGCGGAATTAAAACGAAATAATCTTACTGTATTGTTAGTGTTGGCTCTTTAGGTAAAAATCTTTGTCAAAAAATTATTAAAATTATGTGAATTAAATCACAGAATTATGTAATATTGTTTAAAAAACTAGGTAGTAAATACAGATAACTTTCAAGCCATCGAATTAATGAACATGGTAGGAGAAGGATAATATTATACAACAGTTATTGCATGAAGTAAATATTTACTAGGTACTTTTGAACAGGAAGGAAAAACTTATATTGACTTGAAAGCGGGTCAAGACAAAAATACCAGTCTTTTATAAAAGTCAGAATATTACGATCATATTAAAAATAATTTTAAATTTTACAGGCAAAGGCGAAAGCATCTGGGATCACTTAACACGTACCAACCCTACCGCCGTCAAAGACGTTTCTAACGGTAACATCGCTGCTGACTCCTACCACAACTACAAGCGTGATGTCGAGATGATGAGGGAGTTAGGCCTGGACGCTTACAGGTTCTCCCTCTCCTGGGCTCGGATCCTCCCTACAGGCATGGCCAATGAGGTCAACCCAGCTGGCGTCGCCTACTACAACAACCTTATCAATGAGATGATGAAATACAACATCACTCCAATCGTTGGCCTCTACCATTGGGATCTTCCCCAAAAACTGCAAGACCTAGGAGGCTTCACTAATCCTCTAATAGTCACCTGGTTTGAAGACTACGCGAGGGTTGTCTTCAGGAGTTTTGGAGACAGAGTCAAGATGTTCATCACTTTCAATGAACCTAGAGAGATCTGTCTTGAAGGATATGGGTCGACATCTAAAGCTCCTATCTTAAATTCCACGGCCGTTGGAACCTATTTGTGTGCTAAGAATTTGTTGATGGCTCATGCTGCAGCTTACCACATTTATGATAAGGAGTTCAGGTCTAGTCAAAATGGACGATGTGGTATAACAATCAGTGTTCACGATTATGCTCCAGCCACTAATTCTACTGAAGATGTTTTCGCTGCTGAGGTAGCAAGGCAAGGAGAGGTAAGAACTGAATGAAAGGAAATAAGATTAACTTTTAATCGGTTCTAAAGTCTTCCCTTCAGATATATGATAGCTCTACGTTTATTAACTCTGTGTTAGATCAGATAGTAAGCCTTAAAAAATGTAATAATATAGTGAGTTATGCTTCGCCACTAAAGGGCCGGCTCAACGACGACACGGTATGAATGTCCGATTTCTCAACAACCCTTAAATTCCTAACCTCCAAAAGGCCAGCAATGCACTTTTAACGCCTCCGGTGTTTTGAGTGTCCTGGGGAAGACGATTGCTTACCATCAGGTGATCCGTCTGCTCGTTTAACGGCGTATCGGCCATAAAAAAGCACTGCTCTTACATGCGTATCTATTATCCGTTTAAATGTTTATGACCCGCAACCCGCATCGCTACTTTTATTTTTATTTACCCCTATTTTAAAAGAAACTTTTTATCCTCAGTGGGCATTATACGCAGATCCAATTTACTCAGCTGAAGGAGGATTTCCAAAAGAGTTAGCTGACAAAATTGCTGTGAAGAGTGCTCAGCAGGGCTACCCTCGGTCCCGTCTGCCAGCATTTACTGAAGAAGAAAAGGTTTTTGTCAGAGGATCTTCAGATTTCTTTGGACTGAACCACTACACTGGTTACCTAGTATCAGCTACAACGCATGAGTTGGTCCCTAAGCCTTCATTATGGGACGATATGGATGTTAGAATGTATAAGAATGCGACTTGGCCTAAATCTGCTGCATCTTGGCTTGCGGTGAGTTGCTGATCTCTTATTACTTTTTACTTTTTTTTCTTAAGACAATGAAGAATGTAACCCGTCGCGTTATAAGGTGATTGTTTTAATCCAGAAATGAAATAAATCTGAAGATATCGTTAGAGGAAAAGGAATGGTTTCCATTTTCCTCGTTTTATACCCATAGGATAGTAAAACGTATTTCTCAACTTGCATCATGTACACATTTCACTCAAAAAATGCTTTAGGTGGAAGTACGGAAAAGAACAGGCTTTTTTTCTTATTTTTTTAAGGGGTGGAAATCATGACTTCTCCCGCCCTGGGAGAGACGAGAATAGGTGTCAGACTCTTACTGATTAAAAACCACCCCATTCCTAATCTTGTTTTTTGAGCCGGAACCCCGGTAAACCTGCTAGGTAGTCCGCAGCTCCGGATCAAAAGACGTCTACCTTTTCGTCTTCGCCAAAATTAAGCCTAGTTTAATAATGAACCTTTCTTTTACAGATGGCACCAAACAGCCTTTACAATGTGATGATCCATTTGAAAGCCAGATACAATAACCCAGTGATCTACGTCACGGAGAATGGATGGTCCACCAGGTCCCAGGGTGGACTTATAGATGATGACAGGATCAGGTACTACAGGGCTGCTTTGGAGAATGTCCTGGATGCCCTGGATGCTGGAGTCAACCTCAAGGGATATATGGCATGGAGCCTCATGGATAATTTTGAGTGGTTGCAGGGTTACACGTGAGTTTGAATAAATTTTAGAGATTAACTAAAATGCGCAACGTCATGCCTTTTATCCCCGAAGAGATAGGTAGAGGTAGACCTGCACAGTACGGCACGTAATGCCAATGTACACCCAGTTTTCTCCATGTATTTATTAGAAGTCCCATGTAATAGGGGGTGAGCCTATTGCCATATACCTGGACCTAATTCCACACTCCGTGCTATTACTTAGGAATTTTCGAATATCCGAAAATAACACAGCAATTCTTTGCCCGACCCGGGAATCGAACCCGAGATGCCTCGCCCGGCAGTCGCACTTACGACCACTCGACTAACATGGCAGTCGAGCATCGACAAGTCATTGAGTCTGAAATTATTATTATAGAACTTAAAAAAAAGTTAATTTATTTATCACTCTTATTTTCAGCGAACGCTACGGTTTATACCAAGTGAACTATTCGGACCCTATGCGCACGCGCACCCCCAGGAAGTCAGCGTTCGTGTACAAGCACATCATCAAACATCGCGCCGTGGACTATGAATACGAGCCGGAGACCATGGTCATGACTATCGATGAGGGACATTGAATGGAAAAATAAAAACAGCTCGACGTTAGTGGAGGATTTGCCTTCAATAGTGTTCTATTGGCAGTCAAAGACTTAATAGATTAATTAATTAGTTTGTTGTAAATATTATATTAGTATATATTATTAAACAAACCCTCTGTAATTTTATTGTAACTTTCGTGAGACATACTAAATTTAGTTTCAAGCCACCCTAGAGATGGTAGTTCCTCGTCAAACAGTTACGTGAGTAAGCCGATAACATATAATAATTAAACCATCTGTAGTTTCTGTGTAAAATAACAATTATAAAGTAGAATAACAGACAGAAGACAGTCACTTCTGAAGAAATTTAGAAACACCAGAAATATAGTTCTCTGAAGTCATTACTAGAGACATCTATCTGCAATTTTGAGAATTATTCAGGCTCAAATAATATGAAATAAATGATAAAAGATTTTTTTTTTGCAAATCCGTTACAAGATAAAACTTTTACAAGTCAATCTCTAAAATAAATAGATGAGTCCTATCCCTCCTGAGTTTCTATCTCAATACTTTGAGAAGTAATGCCGAAACAAACTCAGAGGTCATAGTCTCTTTTAAAGTCCACACAAATTAAATAATGAATGTATAAAAGAGAATGATTAACCAAACAATCTTTCTTTTAAAAAATCCTTCACCTTCCATTTTCAATTAAAAATTCACGTTCCATTGTTAATTCAAGTTGTAGTTTATATTTTCGTTCTATGCTGTTAGTACCATCAACGTTCAAGAGATGGTGACGTGTGCATCACTTTAAAGTTTAAGGTCGTTGTATTTGACAATATTTGCAAAGTCATGGTGATGTGCTTTAGAAAAACTAAGATAAAACATTATCTAACTCTCAATTCGTTATAGATACCTACTATTGACTTGTTTACTATACATAGGTATCTCTGAATGTAAACTGAGTTCATTATCATCATTCATTTCATCATCTTCCACTCATTGGTGGAGTGTTTTAACTATCAACGATGAGTTATTGGATTTGAGCTTTATTTTTTCGAAAAGCAGGAGTAGGAACGGGGTGGTTTTTAGTCAGTAAGAGTCTGACACTCCTAGCTTCACCCAAGACGGAAGAAGTAATTAGATGATTTGCCCCTGGAAAAAAAGGGGTAGGCAAATGTGCCAATTACGGCAATGTACACCCGCATTTCACCATTTGTGTTATAAGTCCCATGTAATGGGAGTGAGACTTAAAGAGAGATCTTAAAAACAAGTTTCCTATAATCTTATCGATGAACTTGCTACTATTTATTGATAAAACCTTGTTATATTAAACACAAACAGGTATATTTTAGTATGGTTTTGCACAGCGAATCTCAACTGTTTTAAATGTCGATTTCTCAGTATTAAGGAAACTGGACGTTTTACATTATCTAACATCTTTTTTTAATATTTTTTTCTAATCAACGTTTGGTTTTTGAGGGACGCTACTGAGAAAGGGTCAAAAAGAAAACGAAATGCAAAATTATTTATTTATTTATAAAACCTAACAATATGATATCTTACAGCTAATTCCAATACAATGTCATATTATCTTACATATTATTTAACCCTAACATTTAACTTAATTAATATAACACACACACAAAAGGTTACGCCTTTTATCCCCGAAGGGGTAGGCAGAGATACTCATTACGACACGTAATGTCGCTATACAATGTACACCCACTTTTCACCATTTGTATTACAAGTCCCAATAACAAGTCCAAAATATAGTTAAAAAAATATAAGAGGAAGTAGTCCCTAAAGCATCAATAAAGACACTATGAGTAACTTGCAACAAATTATTTGCGAAAACAAGTTTAAAATACACTGACCGAGTGCAAAAGTATCGGCGATGATAATACAGACGAGGCGACACGTGAAGTGGTCCAGCATCTTCAAGATTTGAGATAAAGTACGTCAAGATAATGTTATATAAACTGTAAATCTATAACTGGAGCTACTCAGTCGGCTTTATCGGCGATATGAAGCTGCTAGTGGTCTTAAGGTACGTTTAATATTGAAATAGATTTTCCTTGTACACACACTTTTCACCATTTGTTTTATAAGTCCCATGTAATAGGGGGTGAGTCTATTGCCATATACTGGGCACAATTCCAAACTCCGTGCTTCTACTGAGAAATTTTCGAAAAACCGAAAAAAACCCAGTAATACTTTGCCCGACCCGGGAATCACTTGCGACCACTCGACCAACGAGGCAGTCTTATTAGTCCTAATAGCGCCATTACGTGCCGTAATGAGCACCTCTGCCTACCCCTTCGAGGATAAAAAGGCAAGCTATTGTTGTATGTAATTTTTCCTTCAACAACTTGATCCGTTTTTATACTTACTTATATGTATTTTGTCACAGTTTGGTGGCGGTTGCCTGTAATGCCTCCATCGTGAGGCATCAGCGCCGGTTCCCCGATGACTTCCTCTTCGGAACCGCTACAGCCTCCTACCAGATCGAAGGTGCTTGGAATGAAGATGGTAAGTTAATTCTGAATAAACTATTGTCACTATTTGTTGGTCAATCTTTTCCGCAACTTATCCTAAATTTATTTTAGGTAAGGGTGAAAACATCTGGGACTACATGGTCCACAACACCCCAGAAGTCATCAGGGATCTATCCAACGGTGACATCGCTGCTGACTCCTACCACAACTACAAGCGTGATGTCGAAATGATGAGGGAGTTAGGCCTGGACGCTTACAGGTTCTCCCTCTCCTGGGCTCGGATCCTCCCCACTGGCATGGCCAATGAGGTCAACCCAGCTGGCATCGCTTTCTACAACAACTACATTGATGAAATGCTGAAGTACAACATCACTCCTCTGATCACGCTCTACCATTGGGATCTTCCTCAAAAGCTGCAGGAGTTGGGTGGTTTCGCCAATCCCCTCATCAGTGACTGGTTCGAAGACTACGCGAGGGTTGTCTTCGAGAACTTTGGAGACAGAGTCAAGATGTTCATTACTTTCAACGAGCCTAGAGAGATCTGCTTTGAGGGTTATGGAGCTGCCACCAAGGCTCCGATCCTAAACGCCACCGCGATGGGAGCTTACTTGTGTGCCAAGAACTTGGTCACTGCTCATGCTAAGGCTTACTATTTGTATGACAGAGAGTTCAGGCCTGTGCAGGGTGGTCAGTGCGGTATTACCATCAGTGTCAACTGGTTTGGACCAGCCACGCCCACTCCTGAGGATGAAATGGCTGCTGAACTTAGGAGACAGGGCGAGGTTAGTCCTTTTTTTTACTAAATGCTTTTCTTGGTCGCTTTTTATTTAGTTCTATGGAGTTAATATTTGGTATTTGTTGTTTAACAGTGGGGAATCTACGCTCATCCTATCTTCTCAGCTGAAGGAGGTTTCCCCAAGGAGCTTTCAGACAAGATCGCCGAGAAGAGCGCTCAGCAAGGCTACCCTTGGTCTCGTCTACCAGAATTCACTGAAGAAGAGAAGGCTTTTGTCAGAGGAACTTCAGATTTCTTCGGAGTGAACCACTACACCGCATTCCTGGTGTCGGCGACTGAACGCAAGGGTCCGTACCCTGTGCCATCTTTGCTGGATGATGTGGACACTGGCTCCTGGGCTGATGATAGCTGGCTCAAGTCTGCTTCAGCTTGGCTTACAGTAAGTAGTTTTGATTAAATACAGGATTTGGAATCTACTTCACCACTCTGAAGATCATGAGTCAGCTTAAAACTCTACGAATTACTTTTTCTTTACAATTGTCAAATCTTAATTAGTCTCCGAAGTGTTCTGTAATATTTTCGTCTACATTTCCTTTCTTTTTAAAACCCTCCATTTATTTCCAGCTTGCACCAAACAGCATCCACACCGCTCTGACCCATCTGAACAACTTATACAACAAACCCGTCTTCTACATCACTGAGAATGGCTGGTCTACTGACGAGAGCCGGGAGAACAGTCTCATTGATGATGACAGGATCCAGTACTACAGGGCTTCCATGGAGAGTCTCCTGAACTGCTTGGATGACGGCATCAACCTTAAAGGGTACATGGCTTGGAGTCTGATGGACAACTTTGAATGGATGGAGGGTTATATGTGAGTATTTGGGATATATAATAATGGGGATAAACGTCCTCTAAATTTTAGGTGATGTAACTTCAAGCTTTGCAAGATGACTTGGGATTGTAGCGAACCCTCCCTTTCAAGTATTCAAGTATTTATTGCAAGTTAGTTCCTTAAGTTCCTCAAGTTAGTCCCTTAGTTAAAGCTCTATGGGTACTTCTTCAAAAGCGTTTTATGTTTTTTGTTTGACTATTTATTTATTTATTTGTGAGTGTATTTATTCCCTGTTAGTCCCATGAAAGTGATGGTCATGAATGCATGAGTAATATTATATTGAGCCATATGCCTATTTTTCAATTTCTATCTTCTTTAGACTTACAGGCAGATATTTTTATTTAAATTATATATATCATCCGTATCCTGCTTCAAATGTCGAAAAACTATCTGCAAGCATTCTTACCTTACATTTTGACGTTTTTCCCCTACAGTGAGCGATTCGGCCTTTACGAGGTAGATTTCTCGGACCCTGCGCGCACGCGCACCCCCAGGAAGGCAGCGTTCGTGTACAAACACATCATCAAACATCGCGTCGTGGACTATGAATACGAGCCGGAGACCATGGTCATGACTATCGATGAGGGACATTGAATGGACTTCTTTTGAAATTAAAATGGCTGACTGAGCTTGACTGGTTTATTTATTATTGACTGTTAAATTTAATAAAATGAATTGAACATTTTATTTGATTGTTTTACTCTATAGGTAGTTACGCCAATTAAGAATAAACAATATCAGACTTTATTTATAATATCGTATCAGTAGACTTATCCCCGAAGGGATAGATAGGCAAAGGGTTTTAATATAATGTTTGCCAATGACGACTCGAGTACCATATATACCACTCGACTGCCTTCGAGAACCAAGGGAAGCCATTCAATGATTTTCGCCTCTTAAAAAAAAGCTGGGTGCCGTCACGATTTATTGATTATTCCTGGGGCCTTAGTCTGCTATTACAATTGTGTCAGAATGGTCGATCACTGAGCAGTGCGAGAGGGACGGAGCTATACAACCTATATAGCTCCGTCCCTCTGATCGACCATTCTGACACAATTGTAATAGCAGGCCCCTGAAAAGTAACAGTTAAAAGAACAACACTTGACTGTGCGGTTAGCACGGTGACTGGGCAACTGGCTACCATACAACGTGTAGCGGGTCCGATTCCCGCACTGAACAACACTTTGTCTGATCTACAAATTGTTGTTTCGGATCTGGATGTCATGTGTATGTAAAATTGCATGTTTGTAAACGCACCCGCGACACAGGAGAAAAACTTAGTGTGGGGCAATGTTTAAAATCGTAATCTACCAAGTATTTTGAGGTCCTATGCTGTTCTGTAGCTGCGGATTACTTAGCGGGTTTACCGGGGCTCCGGCTCGAAAAGCAGGAGTACGCTACTTAATTTTAAGTTGTACTTAAATATCACGCTATCTCTGTCATTTAATAAAGAATTTATAGTGACAGAACTACATTTGAGAGCGTCTTAAAATTCGGGCATGAATCTTTGATGTTATTCATATCTGAAAATAGCGACAGACATAGGACAGATTCTGTGATCAATGACGTGCCCAAAATATTGTGCTGCGTGTCATCAATGGCACGCGTACCAATGGTTCGCTATCCCTGGGGCCTTAGTCTGCTATCACAATTGTGTCAGAATGGTCGATCATTGAGCAGTGCAAGAGGGACGGAGCTATACAACCCTCATAGCTCCGTCCCTCTCGCACTGCTCAGTGATCGAGTAGTCTGCTATCACAATTGTGTCAGAATGGTCGATCATTGAGCAGTGCAAGAGGGACAAGAGGGAATAGCAGATTAAGACCCCTGGACTAGACCATCGAAATGTTTATCGATACGCGTGCAAAATTGACGTCAAACTTGCATGACTGAGTGACATCGGTAGGCTTAAAAGTCATACAAATATGAAATGATAATTTTGTCTATGTTATGTTACTGTCAAAGTCTGAGTCAAGGTAAATCTTAAGTCTTTCTAGTAAAGCTTTAAAAGTCTCTGTCTTTTTAGTAAAAGTTTAGCTCTGATATTGTTCTTCCGCAGTACGAATCTTACTATACTAATTTACTTCTAAGGAATCTAAGTTTTTAAACTGACATAGTCACTAACAATATCATTAGAACTTAAAACGGGATATTTACCTATCCCATTTTATGTTCTAGATAGGTAGATAGATAGATGTACAGTATTATTTGTATCAACATGCTGAACCATGTGCAAATATTAATATAATTTTAGATTTAGTTTTATAACAATCAATGCGGTTATTAAGAATTCCAATCACCTATATCCTAAAATTAACTGGTAAGACCTTACAATTACCAAATCTCTTATTTACCAGTGACATCTATAGTTTGCACAGGTTACTTAAGATGCAAATCTTTTGTTTTTCGTAAACATGTCAACATTAACTTATCTGTTGTTTATCTCTGGCATGTCTGAACAATTTTGTTTACATTTCAATTGATATTTGAATAATGGTTCCGTATAAAACCTAGATAGTAGATTTTTAGTTTTAATTCCGCTTATACGTGTATTTTTTAACATGCGGTGTACAGTACCGCCCTCCCGCCCGCAATTAAATGCTCATGCAGCAGAGGTGTAACATAAAAACACACACATAACATGCAATATACTACTCGACATATGTTTCGCTCCTCCACGGAGCATCCTCAGGAGGTGTTGACTCGACGGCTCCCGCAGCTCGAAAGCCTGGCTTTCGGGCTTTCGGATTCGGCTTTCGGATTCGGGGATTAGGATGATTGGTAAGGGGGGTAATTGGGTCAAGGGGGGTAATTCAACTAAAGTATATCAACCCATTCAAATATTTAGTTACCAACTCGTAATAAAATTGAAAAGCTACTAAAATAAATTGACATCTTGAAGTACTATCAATACGTTTGGTGAAAGACACGAAGGTTATGACTGCCACGCTAACACTGCGTGGTAGACTTATCCTACACTGCATTGATTGCAATAATCTATGGACTGTGTGACACCACGATACGTGCATTTACACTTACATAACGTAACATGGATTTTGTTAATGCACAGAGAAATATTTGCATGATTTGTTCATGTTCCAGTTTTTTTTTTTTTTTGAGGGGAGATCTTTAATGGGACAATCCCGCCACAACCTCTCATACCGCTGCAACTCCTGTAAGCCAGGATCTACAGTAGATTATGAAAACACTGGGACACTGAAGTCTGTCGCGTCCCAGGGACATGAACGACTATCGTGGATCCCGCAATGAAATAAATCAGAAGATGTTATTAGAGGAGAAGAAAAAAAATGTTGAGGGGGATAATCATCCTGTGTCTTCTCCCGCCTTGGGTGAGGCGAGAGAGTGTCAGACTCTTACTGACTAAAAACCATCCTGTTCCTACTCCTGCTTTTCGAGCCGGAGCCTCGGTAACCCGCTAGGTAGTCTGCAGCTTCGGTTAAGTTTTATTTTACCTGTAATATTTAGGTTGGATAGTAGAGATGACACAATACATCTTTAATCAGTGAAGGGTAGCCAGAGGTGCACTATGCAGTCAATTAACACGATCATTCAGTATGGCACCAACTTATCTAGAGTTGTTATCACTTTCATGTATAGAGAGGAGGAGATACTAATCATATTATGTCCATTCATTTATTTCTCATACTTGTTTGTTACATTTTTAAATATTAAATTAAAAAGAAAAAATAAAACATTTAAAAATATAAAAAGCAGTAGCCCACCAGTAACGGGATAAATCCAAGCTACCGGTGGTCAGGGCTCAAGAGAGAGGAATTTCCGGACAATACGCGCCGTGTCCAGAAGTACTGCCTTCTGCATCAGGCTCTTGATCCAACCATCTAACGTTAGCCTACTCAGGTGTTGGTCGAGGCTTTTGGCTATAAGGCCATTGGCAGATACGACTATCGGCACAATGCTAATCATATTATTATTATTTAATTAAACAACTCAATTTTATAAAAAAAAAACACATTTTGCAAAATTAATTATTATGTTATCGGCTTACTCACGAAGCTGTTTGACGAGTAGCATCGCGACAATCGCCGCGTCGTGTGTCGCGGAATGCTGCTCATGAATTCATATTCATGAGCAGTCTTACTAGTTTCAAGCCTCTAGCATGGTCAAACAGTAACGTGAGTAAGTCGATAACATAATATGTAATTAATATTTGTAAGTCCTGGAATCTATTGTCAGGTATGTTTTGAAACAAAACTGTCATGTCTATTCATGCTCTTAAAATAATAATTTGTGATAAGTCGACGTAAACTAAAGGTAGACTTAATAACTTTTTAATTTTTTTTTATAACGTCACGCCTTTAATCCCCGAAGGGATAGGCAGAGGTGCACATTATGGCACATAATGCCAATGTACACCCACATTTCACAGTTTATGTTGTAAGTCCCATGTAATAGGAGGTGACCCTTTTGCCATACACTGGGCACAATTTCAGACTCCGTGCTACCACTGAGAAAGTTTCGAAAAATCGAAAAAAGCCCAGTAATACCTCGCCCGACCTGAGAATCGAACCCGAGACCTCTTGCCGCAATTGAAACCACTCGGCCAATGAATAAGTCTGCTTATAATGAATAAAATCCGTTAAGGAAAATGAAGCTAGCTTAACATATTATGCAAATACACTTATACAAGTCGAAGATAATCCAAGACATAATATTTATCTCTCTCGACACGTTCACGTGTAAACTAGCGGACTACAAACACTTCTGATAGCTCAAGTGGTTCGCTCCCTTCAGATAAATAATCTCAATTGAATTATATAAAATGTAAATGTATCGATAAACTTGGTTAGTGATAGAACCTGGTGATATGAAGCTGCTGGTGGTTTTAAGGTAAGATATATAGTGATACTATATTCTATTTATTTGGTAAAAATAATGTGGCCCTGAGATTTTTTATAATGTATTAATGATAAATGATAATATTTATTTTGCAAATAGGTTACAATGTAACTCTTTTACACGTCATTCTCTTAAATAACTAGATGAGGCCGGGATTTCCTATCGGACTACTCTGAGAAGAAATGCCGAAACAAACTCAGAGGTCATAGTCTCTTTTAAAGTCCAGACAAAATCAATTAAAGATGTCGGAGAACCGTGCAAGTTGATTTTGTGGTGGTCTTTAGAGGAAAGAACCACAGCAGTTTGAGCGGACCTGTTCAGATGGGTATGGGTATACATACAAAAATAAATAATATGTCACCATAGTACAATGATACCAATGGGACCATGTTACAATGTGTTCATGAATGTGACTTTTCCGAGTTATAATATGTACTTTCTAAAATTATTTAGACGCCACTGACAAACGATGAAGGAAATCGTTCTGAGGATGGTCTTATAATTTCTAATAATTTGAAATAGTCAATTCGTATTGAACAAGCGTGGTGATTAATGCTTACACATTCTCCGTGCGAGAAGAGGTCTTTGGTCAACAGTGGTCACTTATAGGCTGTTAATGTGATAAGTGTGTGTACATGCACTACTAATGAATAGAACGCAAAATTTTAGTATTCTGAGCATAATTCATTGCTTCAAAAACTGTTAAACAATTTAAATTTTTCTCTTCATCAATGTAATATTTAGACATTCCCATTATTATATTATAGTTTGGTGACAGTAGCCATTCATGGCGCCAATGTGAAGCACCAGCGTCGGTTCCCTGATGACTTCATCTTCGGGGCCGCTACAGCCTCCTACCAGATCGAAGGAGCTTGGGATGAAGATGGTAAAGGAGAAAACATCTGGGATCACATGGTCCACACTAACCCAAGTGTGATCAGAGATTTGTCCAACGGTGATATCGCTGCTGACTCCTACCACAACTACAAGCGTGATGTAGAAATGATGAGGGAATTAGGCCTGGACGCTTACAGGTTCTCCATCTCCTGGGCTCGGATCCTCCCTACAGGCATGGCCAATGAGGTCAACCCAGCTGGTATTGCTTTCTACAACAACTATATCAATGAAATGTTGAAATATAACATCACTCCAATGGCCACTCTCTACCATTGGGACCTTCCCCAAAAGCTGCAGGACTTGGGAGGTTTCGCCAATCCCCTCTTCAGCGACTGGTTCGAAGATTACGCGAGGGTTGTCTTCGAGAACTTCGGAGACAGGGTCAAGTTGTTCATCACTTTCAACGAGCCTAGAGAGATCTGCTACCAAGGATATGGAGGTGATTTGAAGGCTCCCATCTTGAATTCCACTGCCATGGGGACTTATTTGTGTGCAAAGCACCTCGTAATAGCCCATGCTAAGGCCTACCATCTCTACAATAAGGAGTTCAAGCCAACACAAGGCGGGCAGTGTGGTATTACCATCAGTGTAAACTGGTTTGGTCCAGCTACGGACTCTGCTGAAGACCAATTCGCTGCTGAGATCAAGAGACAAGGCGAGGTACTTTAAAATTTGGTTTCATTATATTGTCTTCTATCATTTTCTTCTTGAAAGGCTCATGAAAGCTTAACGTTTTAAGTCAAAGCATTTTTACAAGCACTTTCTTTGATTAGTTATCTTTTTAACAGACAAGTAACAAATCAAAATACTTCTATTTCTCAGTGGGGCATTTACGCACACCCAATCTTCTCATCAGAAGGAGGATTTCCAAAAGAATTCTCAGAAAGAGTAGCAGAGAAGAGTGCTCAGCAAGGGTACAGGCGCTCCCGCCTACCGGAGTTCACAGAAGAAGAGAAAGAATTGGTGAGAGGAGCATCAGACTTCTTCGGAGTGAACCACTACACAGCAAGACTGATATCAGCTACATTGTATAAGGAAGCTGCACCGGTCCCATCTCAAGTAGATGACATGGATGTTGGTCAGTATGCGCCTGATGACTGGGCTACTTCTGCTTCTGCTTGGCTTGCGGTAAGTTGTTCATGTTTGAAACCTTTGTTTAGAAGTTGTCTTGATTTTGAGAGTTCAATGAAGTTTTTATCAGACGCTTAATAATTGAGAGTTGAAGTATTATGCACTTGTTCTTATGACTAAGTGATAAGACCACACTTTTCTCTCGCTCTAACATAAACGCTACTTTTTATGGTTATAAGTCAGTAAATGAGCAGATGGATCACTTGATGGTAAGCAATCGCCAACGGCCATGGACACCCGGAACTCCAAAGGCGTTACCAATGCGTTGCCGGCCTTTTGGGGGTTAGGAATTTAAGGGTTGTTGGGGAATCGGGGATTGGGAAGATTGAGAACCCTCCCCCCCTCCTTCCCAATCTACCAAACATTTGGTCATTGGGCCTCTGGTATTCGTTCGTTCGGTAAGCGTTGTTTCACGTCAGTTTTCTGTGAGGCCTACACTCCGTTGAGCCGGCCCATTCATGCCGAAACACGGCTCTCCCACACTTACTTCTTATGAAGCAGCAAATTTTCCTTGCTCAAAATTTACTGATCAGGTTCAACTAAATTGCTGACTAACTTAAACTAATGTTTATCTTTCAGTTGGCTCCAAACAGCATTTTCAACGCGTTAAATCACTTAAAAGAGAAGTATAACAACCCGATCTTCTACGTGACGGAGAATGGGTGGTCCACTTACTATGAGACCGGTCTGGAGGATGATGGCAGGGTCACCTACTACAGGGCTTCCATGGAGAGTCTCCTGAACTGCTTGGATGACGGCATCAACCTTAAAGGGTACATGGCTTGGAGTCTCATGGATAACTTCGAATGGATGCAGGGTTATGTGTACGTATTATTGCTGTAAACCCATTTAGGGTGTGTCAAAGTTTACTAAGAATAGTGAAAGAGACAGATGGAAATGTTACATTGGTGGGTGCGGTTTATATGGTTCCCATATGATAACTTACCGTCGTACTCAGAGTCATTTAATGGTTACTTAAAGAATAGTTTTAGTAATCATTTAATAATGTCTCTGAATACGGTAGTAAGTCTTGATCTTTAACTCCAGTTTAGTTGATTCATTGAGGAGGACGTGATGGCAAATAAAGTTACTCACAGAAATTTTATTTCCCTCTGAGGTTGTAAACAATATTATCGCAGAACTAGGTACCGTATGTGCTCCGGAGCAGGTTTAATTAGAGGACTCGGTGCCCCTTTATAGGTGCTGAGGGTGGTTTTAGTGAGGTAAAAATCCCACACTCCTTAGTCTTTCTCCCCAAAAAGCTAGATGCCTTTTGAAGATTTCCCCCCGTAATAAAAATAAAGAACTAGGTATGTAGATTCCAAAAATAAGTATTTTCTTTTTTCACAGTGAGCGGTTCGGTCTGTATCAAGTGGATTTCTCGGACCCCGCGCGCACGCGCACCCCCAGGAAGTCAGCGTTCGTGTACAAGCACATCATCAAACATCGCGCCGTGGACTATGAATACGAGCCGGAGACCATGGTCATGACTATCGATGAGGGACATTGATGACTATTTGTTGTATTAAAGTTAATGACGACACTTAAATACTGTTTTATATTAAAACTGATTTGAAACGTTTCGTTCAATTTTGTTTTATTTGTACGATTAACTGACTGGGACTTAATAATTTATAGTAGGTACCAATAATGTCTGTTTCTTTAGCATTCCTATTTTCTCATTCTTTTGAAAGGCAAATGTTCCGTCTAAATTATTGGCATATAGCCATATAAAAATGAATTGAAAGCTCGTACAACTTTAATCTTACTCCTCAAAAAACATTCTTCTTAAATATCAAGATATTCTTATTAAATTATCCTTCAAGAAAATAGCGTATTCCTTTTGAAAAGGCCGGCAACGCACCCAGGATCACGGTGTTGCTGGTGTAGATCGGCTGCACTAATTGCTTCCCATCAGGTAACCCGTCTGCTCGTTTGCGTTCCATAAAAAAAAAACAAGAAATTAATCGGATTGCTGCAACAGTTTAAGTTTTGCTCTTAGCAACATTTTGCAATTTCGCATCAATAAGTATTGGGCTTGGTGATTGTCTATAATCGTCTCTAGGATTCAATCTAAGAAAAATACCTAACCTAAAATATTAAACCAATTTCAATGAATTCTGTGGTTAAATCTTCGAAGGTTTAGAACTCAGTTTTGTTTTAGTAGTACTAAAAACAACAAGAAAACGCCAACGCCATCTATATTTTGCCCCAAAGAATTAAAATCTGTACTGTTAAGCTAAACGCTACGAACCTTAAGAGAGAGTTTATGAATTATTTAGATAGATGTCGCTATAAAACATTATAGATATTTTATTTATTAGGCTAAGAACATCACGACTGTATGGTTAAGAAGTCAGTAGAAACTTCAATGCTTAGTAATTAAATTTAATTAGACACCAAATATGTATCTAAGTGTTATGAGAGCGAATTCAGTCAAAAATTAATGACAAGGGCACGGACCATTAGAGTCCGTTTTTTTTTTTTTTTTTTCAGGGGGAAAATCATCCAATGACTTCTCTCGCCAGGGCAAAGCGAGAGGGAGTGTCAGACTCTTACTGACTAAAAACCACCCCGTTCCTACTCCTGCTTGTCGAGCCGGAGCCCCGGTAAACCCGCTAGGTAGTCCGCAGCTCCGGATTAAGCATCAGCCCTACTGGGCCCCATCTGTGGTGGTCTGATGGCTCTTTGAGGCGAGCGTGGAACGCGACGAGCTGTACGTACGGGTCTGGTTTTGGTCGGGTGGAAGCTAGCCTTGCTCGCCGCCCGCAGACCCGCACTTACCTTGCCTGGAGATCGTCACGGGATCCCCGAGGCCCGGAGTGTCTTTCGCGTCGGCTAGGGCGTGAGGAAGTTCGTTCCCTCACGCGTCCCGCCTCCTCCTTAGCTAGCATAACTGCTTCGCAGAAGGAGGAGACGGCATCCCAGTCCCCCTCGCTCCGCACCATGGTCTGAACCAAAGCCGGACGCGAGAGGTCGCCGTCGCCGATTACTTCCCTGAGGGCACGGCGGTGTTCAGCCCACGCAGGGCAGACCGCAACCGTGTGTTCCACCGTGTCCTCCGGGCGGTCTTCGCAGTGATGACACCCGGGCGTTTCCTCCCGCCCAATCAAAAACAGGAACCTACCGAAACTCCCATGTCCGGTAAGCACCTGCGTCAGGCGGTAGGTGAGGACGCCATGGCGCCTCTCTAGCGCTCCTCAAACAGGGGACTTACCGCTGCAATGACAGCGAGCCCAACCATTAGAGTCCGTAGAGAACTAATATAAATAGAAATAATAAAAAAAAAAAACTGAATTCAGGTTAAAGTTCTATTATCAAACACGAAATATGTAATATGGCGTTCCCTTTATCTAATAATGGAAAATATTATTTATAAATACTAATCTACCTAGATATAATCTGAAATATGTACCTACCTACCATTACTAAGACCTTTTACCTACATAAATACCTAACTGTCTATCAACTACCGACGATGAACTTTAGACCCATTACTTTCAATAGAAAATCTTTCTTCACAACAACAAATCACTGTAATCAGCACATCAAAGACTGTAATCAACATAAATTAGATAAAATTATAACCCAACCAAATTAAATACGACACACAATGTCACTGCTATCTCAACGACTTAGCTGTAGGACGACACAATTTTGTTCGCGCGTCAATTAGTTCCAATTTTGGCCGCTCGCATTTTTAATTTGTCAGTGTTATAGTAAGTAATGGAAGGAAATTATCTAATTGTTGATAATATAGATATGTGAACTAATACAGTTTAGTATACCAAAGAGGATGCACGTTCTAGCTCTTTTATTATTGAAGTAAGATGTTTTTAAATGAAATTGTGTTTTAATGGTGTAGGCTTAAAATTGTTTGTCGTTTGTGCTTAAAATCTAAGATTATTTTTGTTTGTAAATGTGTTTTATAGAATTGTGTTTATAGTTTAAAATCGTTTCTTTTTTATTTGGGATTGCGGTGTTTTGTGAAGTGCATAGAAATAAGAATATTAGTATCATAGAAATATAAAAAACGCTTCTTTCATAATATATCTATGATTAGTATGGTGAAGTGTGCATGAGATTTATACAGATACAAGAAAATAAATAAAATTAAAATATTCAAACAAATATTGTTTAGAGATATTCCTAATGGTGTTCTTTTCGATGTGATAATTTTAATTAATTTATTTATTTATACCATTTAACAATTAAAATACCAACTATATTTATAAAATTAATTAAATAAAAAAACTCAACTGTAAAAAAAGTAACAAAACAAGTTTGAATCAGAAGCATATTATTATAAAATAATTTATTTAAACCAACTTTAACAGTATATATTTATATAATATATAAGACGGAAATATTCTGTTTTTGCAACGTCACACCTTTTATCCCCGAAAGGGTAGACAGAGGTGCACATTACGGCACGTAATGCCGCTATACAATGTACACTCACACACAATGTAAAGACGGGAATATTTAAGTACCTAATAATAACTAAATAAATAAATAAGCCTTTTATTGCTGTTCTACAGTTTACGCACATTTTCTTATTACTAATAATATTCCTATATGAACAGATCATCTACACGATCGGTTTCACTTGACAGCTTGTCTTCTGACAAAGGCCTCCTGTAAAGATTTCCATTTCTGTCTGTCTCTCGCTGTTCTCGTCCACTCTGGACCCGCAACCGTTTTGAGTTCATAATAATAACTACAGTCTGGTAAAAAAAATATAATTTTCAGCCTCCTGGTCGGTTCTGATGGCTGGACGGACACCAGGAGGAGAACGTTCCCGGAGAACTTCCTCTTTGGAGCAGCGACATCAGCTTACCAAGTGGAAGGAGCTTGGAATGAGGATGGTAAGTGTCGTATTATATATTTTTTTAAATCGTTCCTACACATTAGAATTTTCTCCTGTGTCGTGGGTGCGTTTACAAACATACAAGTTCACATACACCATGACACTCAGAATCGAAACGACAATGTATGGATCACACAGAGTAGTTCCGTGCGGGAGTCTAACCCGCTACCCGTTGCGCGGCAGCCAGTTGCCCAGCCACCGCGCCAACTGTGCAGTCAATCAGTCAATTTCTAAAGTCCTCCTAAGATTCGACAGTAGGTATTCTGTAAGAAACTAAAGATTTAACAGATTTCAAAGTCAAAGCATTTATTCCAAGTAATCCAAAAAAATTAAGCACTTTTGAAACGAAACCCCCAAACAAACAAACACCCTCATCCATTTATCATATTAGTAACTAAGTATGGATGTAATACAATAGACAAATTAATATTTATTTAATTTATTTTAATATATTTATTCTAATGCAACATTACGTAGACATGACCTGACTTATTGCCACCAGACTTAGAAAGCTGCCTGACCCGAGAATCGAAACTGAAACCTCGCTTGGTAACCACACATCCAACGATGCAATCATAATAATCCAATTTAATCATGAATCAGCACTTCAATAATTACATAAGACTACTATTTAGTTTAAAAAAAAATAACAATTAATATCTTTTATCTTTCCTCGATTAACTGATAGCTGTTATCTTTCACGTAATATCTGTCGTGTGTTCACTGTATTGGGGTCGGCAGTTACATAGGTATTACGTGGCCCAATTAGTGGCAAAATTAATTATCTTATATTTTTAGGACATTTCTCGTAAAATCTTTTTGTATTAAAGCTAACAATTCCTTTTTCTTTATACAAAAGATAGGTTTATCGGGGCTCCGGCTAGAAAAGCAGGAGTAGGAACAGGGTGGGTTTTTATTCAGTAAGAGTTTGGCACTTCCTCTCGCCTCGCCCAAGGCGAAGTCATTGGATGACTTTCCCTCCTTAAAAAAAGCTTGTACACCCAGTGTCCGATACGGCGCTTAACGTATAATAATTCTGTGATCATCATCTGTACACTTAATTGCAATAAACGTTTTGACTTTGACTTATTGAATAAAATAAATACTCGTATATAAACCTGTACTCTATTTGATGACGTCCTTCTATTATAAATATTCTGTTCCCACAGTCAAACTGTAAAAAAACCATTTAATGGAAAGGAGTTAAACAATAGAGTTTTTTTTTATTTATAAGATCATAAATAAATAATTATCTAGACTAATAAATAAAATTGGATGTCTATTTGTAATATTGATATATAACCGTTTTTTTCTACATGCATAAATTAATACAGGTACCAATATTTTTTTTGTCTCTCGTCTGTCTGTTTGTTCCGGCTATCTCTGAAATGGCTGAACCGATTTAGATGGGATATTTTTATTAGCTGATTTACTAAGGAGTAACTTAGGTTACAGTTATTTTAGAAAATGAAGTCACAAAGTCCGTAATCCACGCGAGCGAAGATTCAGGCATTCGCTCGTGGCATCAGCGGGCAGATGCCCGTATATATTATACTTAATACCTAATAATGCTTCTTAGAGGAAATTAACGTTTCAGATGTGACATTAAGTTTTAAGTATTGTTTTAAATACTGGTGCGTTTAGTTAATTAATGCGAAAGTATATGAAATTGTGTGTTTGTTACTCAATCACGTCAAAACGACTGTATATGTGATGTACGAGACGATAGGTGTTCTGTAAGTAACTACATCAGTTAATTTTACAAAATCTTTCTCTGAATTTGCAGGCAAAGGCGAAAGCATATGGGACAGGTTTTCCCACGAACACCCAGAGAAGATAGCTGATGGTAGAAATGGGGATGTGGCGAGTGACTCCTACCACCTGTGGAGGCGAGACGTGGAGATGCTACGAGAGCTGGGCGTGGACTTCTATAGATTCTCCATATCGTGGCCTAGGGTTCTACCGACAGGTAACAACAATTAAACAACGCTGTTTAGAAATGTGATTTCATCTCCACCGTTTCTGATATATGGTTTTTTCTGTTCATGATAAGTTTTTGAGTCACAAAAACTATTAGTAGTATTGTTTTAAGGTAATTAAATAATCTCTACATAAATCTACTAATGCTACTAAATTTTAAACTGTACTAATCTCTAAATAATTTAATTAAAAGAAAAAAGTGATTTTAATCTTGTTGCTTAAATGAATGACGCAGGTTCTATCCCAAGGTAAGAGCAAAGTTTAACAGATAAATTGTTCTATACATAAAACCGTCCCCTACTCATACATATGATGCAACGCAAATTAATTTCTCCTGTGATCCAGTCAATGATGAAATATAAAGAAAAACGTCCAGTCACTCTCAATTCAATATATGGATCAGACAGATAAAGACTTATAAACAAACATGAATGACAGTTACACAGAAATTGGTACAAAACTCTGTCTGTCCGTTTTGCATAAACATTTGTACAATGAGTTATTTTTAGCAAATACTTCGACTTGACCGTCGATCTTGGTCGTTTTATCATAAATTATCTTATTATTAGTAAAGTAGTAGATAATTTAATAATACACAGGGATATAGCTGCAGTCGTATCTATGTTATGCTCTCGAGCTTAAGAGCCCCCAGTGTGCGAAAGTAGAATATGTATCATTTTTTTTTACTACAGAAAATGCACTCTTTTTTTAGATATAGTAAGCGTGCATCCAGATGTTGACAATATAATTTTAGAAGTGGATTGATGGGTAGTACGTAGGAATAATAATAAATGGTAAATAATAAATAAAAAATTATATACATTTTCAAAGAGAGTTCTGCCTTTACACCTATTAGAAGCACAACTATCTATCCATATCATTAAGCCTACAACGCATACCTATCTTCTACATATAGCCAATACCTATCACTTAACCACTTAAAACTCATCTTTATCACCAAAAAAATAACAACCCTTTTTCATTCATCTTCACAGGATTCCCAAGCAGCATCAACGAAGCTGGCTTCAAATACTACGACAACTTAATAGACGAGCTCCTCAAATACGACATTCAACCAATGGTCACCCTCTACCATTTCGACTTACCCCAAGAATTAGAAGAATTAGGAGGTTGGACAAACCCCCTATCCGCCACCTGGTTCGAAGATTACGCGAAAATAGTCTTTAAAAGATATGCGGAGAAGGTTAAATTTTGGATAACTATAAACCAGCCTAATACTATCTGCATGGAAGGTTATGGGAGTGACGTCATGGCTCCAGGGGTGAACGTGAGGGATGTTGGAGCTTACGAGTGTGTGAAAAATGTCCTGCTAGCTCATGCAAAGGCTTACAGGCTTTATGAGAAGGAGTTTAAGAAGGAGCATGAAGGTAAGATTGTTTTTTTATATGACTAGTCAATGTGGTGATGTTATTTGATTTTTTTTATTGTAAGATAAGATAGTGTCTTGGTGTCCCGGAGGCTTAAGACGTCTGCTTCTCATACAAAGCAAAGTACAAATGTGACCTTTTCCGAGTTATATATAGGTTATTTTTAAGCATATTTAGACACTACTGACTAACGCTAAAAGAAAACATGGTGAGGAAACCTAGGCCTATAATTTCTAATTAATTATAAGTTTGAAATCGTCAAGCCGCATTGAGCACAAGCGTGGTGATTAATGCACAAATTTCGTGAGAGAAGAGACCTTTGTTCAGCAATGGCCACAGATAGGCTATAGATGAACCTAAGATTTGGTTGTTTTATGATTATTATTTTTACGATCTCTGACCAATCTGTGTGTAGTTTTATGTCATGACGACTTTTGTTCTTCAAAGATTCTTCAGCCCAAAGTATAACAAGTGTGAAAATATCTTACGTGATGTAAAATATATTTAACAGGAAAACAGAAGATATTATTTTACTTGGTGCGGTAGTGAAGAAATGAATTTGCATTTCTATAATTATTCACTTAAACGTTGCATCATTTGACATTGCAGAAAATTTATCACCTGTTTAAATATGCAGCTAAATTATTGTTCGGTCTGGTAGTAGTAATGCATTGCACGGCATAACTATAATCTTTTTTTATGGTATAAGCCGGTAAACGAGCAGACGGATCACCTGATGGTAAGCAAGGCTCGGAACCGGTTTAAAAAATACCGGTTAATACCGGTTTATATCGGTTTTCCTCCGAACTTTTCTTAAGAACGTGAACATTTCAAGAAATTTATTTTAACCTAAATTAACCGGTTTATTCGACCAGGGGCATGTCGGTACACGCGTTGAAATATTATTATTGAATATAATCTGAACAGCGCGCGGCGTTTCTTTGATGTGCCTCGTATTAACCGGTTTTTATTGACCTAAACCGTTTAATCCGAAAAAACCTTTATGAAAATACGGTTCCAAATACCGGTTTCAAAAACCGGTTTCGCGAACGAAACCCAATGTAAAGGTTTTGCGTACAAGTACATAATAGCGGTTTGAAAATTTAACCGGTATCCGAGCCTTGATGGTAAGCAATCGCCGCCGCCCATGGACACTTGAAACACCAGAGTCTTTACAAGTGCGTTGCCAGCCTGTTGGGGATTAGGAATTTAAGGGTTCTTGGGGAACCGGGGATTGGTAAGATTGGGAAGGGGGGTAATTAATTGGGCCTCCGGTAGCCTCACTCACACAACGCAAGCATTGTTTTTCTCATGTCCCGTCGATTTTCTGTGAGGCCGTGGTATCATTCCGGTTAGCCGGCCCATTGCTGAAACATGGCTCTCCCACACCTATTTATAACTTAATAATGTGTTGATGTATATTTAATAATTATTTATTCTCTGAATATTATAATACGACATTAAAACAAAGGATTGTGTTCTGAAATGATAAAATAATAACATTAACATAATTGCAACTGTATTGTGGGGACCGAGTCACCCACGTCCGTAGGAAGATACCCACAGTTAGGCCCTACACGTGGTCCCCGGGTGGTGCTAATCAGGTGACACTAACTGGTGGTAGGTTTCGACCGACGGCTTGTGACCACCCACTGGGTAAAGACGTACCGCCAAGCGGCCTTGCGTGTTCCGGTACGATACCCAGTGTAGCCGATTTAGAGGGGATGGGTCAAAGTGGCGGTCCCAATGTCTGCAGACCGGCCAGACTCGCGTTGCTCATGACGCATCGGGAGACTAGTCGCGGAGGGTAGCGGGATCCGAGGCACGGTGCACCGCTGGCCGACCGCAGTTAGTTGGGGGCCCAAGTAATGTGTTAGCCACATGTGAAAGGCTGCCCCGCCAACTGGCGAAAAATCCCGGAATGCGCCATCGTGCTGGTTGGCGACAAGGCGAGAGGGCCCGATGGACATTTCCGGGGGGGCTCGGGCGTCCCCGCAGTCTCCAGACTAGTACCCCAATGATGACGGCTTGCCAATGCGTGACTGTGGTAGCGGTATAGGATTCCATTTTACTTCCTTCCCCTTCCCTAACTCACTCAACAACATGCCAAGGTCAAAAAAGAAAAGAGCAAAACAGCGGCTGCACTCCCTCTCACTTAAAGTGCACCTTAGTAACATACGAGGTCTGCACACAAATCTCGCAGCAGTCCACTTTCATCTTGAGACTGAAAAACTTTCTCTCTTTTTTATCTCAGAGACGCAAATTAAAAGTCCGTCAGACGTATCGTACCTATCATACCCAGGGTTTACCCTGGAGCACAATTTTAAACCGCACGCAGGTGTGTGTTTTTACGCTCGGGACGATATATGCTATCGGCGTCTCCGCGACCTTGAGGATTCCAGATTCTCAACGCTTTGGGCTCTAGTGGACACAGGCATGGATAAAATTATCTATGCATGTGTTTACCGTTCGCACAGTGGGGATCAGGAGGCGACCAGGCTCACACAGTACCTCAGTGAGGCGGCAGATGCGGCTCAGCAGAGGTACCCTTCCGCTCAATTGGTGTTACTGGGGGATTTTAATGCCCACCATCAGGAGTGGCTCTTCCCATACCAGTTCACAGACCACGCTGGCCGAGAGATGCGAAAGCTTTCGCTTACACTAAATCTTACCCAGCTGGTCCAGGGAGCTACGAGGGTGCCGGATGTTGAATCGCACACAGCCAATTGCTTGGACCTTCTGCTGACAACAGATCCAGACCGCTACTCAGTGTCGATATCATCACCGTTAGGTAGTTCCGACCACTGTCTGGTGAAATCAGTATCAGTCTACTCTCCGCCCGATCCCTGCCCCAGAGGCACCAGGCGGGTATGGCGATATAGGTCAGCAGACTGGGACGGCATGCGATCGTTCTTCGCTTGTTATCCTTGGCAGCCTACTTGCTTTTCTTCAAATGATCCATCGTCGTGCGCAGGTGCTGTGGCGGATGTGCTGCGGCGGGGGATGGAGTACTATATCCCATTCTCTGACGTAGCAGTGTCTGACCAAGCTCGCCCTTGGTTTTGGTCCGGAATGTGTTCGCGCTAACGCGCTTATGCAAGCGGCATACCGGGCATGGGCCGACGCTCGTATGCACAAGGCGGGCGACGTGAGTCAAAAGAAGAGGGCTTTCAATAGTGCTGCCAAGTCCTGCAAAAAGGTGATGAGGAGGTCTCGGTTCGACCACATTAGCCACATCGGGAACAAACTAGCCTCATACCCTGCCGGTAGTAAGGCGTTTTGGACCCTGGCTAAGTCGGTTGAATCGAACTTCTGCCGTCCCTCACTACCGCCGCTGATTAAACCCGATGGGTCGCTGGCACATACTGCCGAAGAGAAGGCAAATTTGTTTGCTTCCCTCTTTGCAGAATCTTCGCGTCTAGATCCTGGTGACGCGCGACCCCCAGCCTGTCCTGATGGATGTGGGTCGAGTATGTTGGATATTCGCATCCATCAGAAGGACGTCCGTAGGGTGTTGCGTAACCTAGACGTGAACAAGGCGAGCGGTCCGGATGGGATACCAGCGATTGTTTTGCGGACATGTGCGCCTGAACTGTCTCCGATCCTGACACGCCTGTTTAGGCTATCTCTTGAGGCTGGTAAGGTGCCGAAGGTATGGAAGCTGGCTAACGTACAGCCCGTTCCCAAAAAGGGTAGTCGTGCTGACCCAGCCAACTATAGACCAATTTCAGTAACGTCCATTCTATGTAAGACAATGGAACGTGTACTGAATACTAAACTCCTGGCATACCTAGAAACTAACGACATCTTAAGTGACCGACAATACGGCTTTCGCCGAAACCGGTCAACTGGAGATCTTCTAGCGTATGCCACCTACATCTGGAGTGAGGCCATTGAGAGGCACGGGGAGGCGCTTGCCGTTTCCCTCGACATCTCGAAGGCTTTTGATAGGGTCTGGCATCATAGCCTTGTTGGTAAGCTTCCCTCCTTCGGCCTGCCTGCTGGTCTGTGTGCTTGGATAGCAGACTTCCTGAGCGACCGATCCATCCAAGTGGTCATCAATGGCTCCTCGTCCGATGAAATGGCTATCAATGCCGGAGTTCCTCAGGGGTCAGTGCTCTCGGCTACATTGTTCTTGTTGCACATAAATGATCTGCTTAAGCCCGGTACCTTTGGGTATGCAGATGACAGTACTGTTGCTGAGAGATACACGTCCAGCGCACGAGCTAGTGGGTCACAAATCCAGTCTCTTCGAGAGGCTATGGTGGGGCGCTTGAACTCTTCCTTGGAGGCGGTATCCGCATGGGGCAATGCCAATTTGGTTGAGTTCAATGCTGCTAAGACCCAGGCGTGTCTATTTTCCGCTAAAAGGAGCCAATTCAGCCCTGCTCCTACTTTCCGAGGTGCAGCCGTGCCAATAACCGACCGTCTGGATATTCTTGGTGTTACGCTAACGTCTACCCTCAACTTTGGGCCATTCATTGAAGCAAAAGCCCATCTTGCTGCAAAAAAACTGGGAATCCTCGCAAAGGTCAGACAATACTTCACGCAGGAACAGCTGCTCAAACTTTATCAGGCGCAAGTTCGATCATGCATGGAGTATTGCTCTCATCTTTGGGACGGATCAGCCCGATACCAGCTTGATGCACTCGAGGCAATCGAGAGACGAGCCAAGAGGATCATTGGCAATGATGCACTTGTCGAGTCGAAACTCCAAAGTCTAGAGCACCGACGCCGAGTGGCTAGCCTGTCGGTTTTCTATCGGCTGCATTTCGGGGAGTGTGCGTCGGAATTGCACAATTTAATTCCGCCTAGCCCGTTCCATCATCGGACAACCAGACGTACGGCAACGCGTCATCGTTACATGGTGGATATCCCATCTATACGCACAAAACGTTTTGGGAGTACATTCATTATACGTACAGCTAAGGAATGGAATTCCCTGCCGGAGTCTGTGTTTCCCGAGAGCTACAACCCTGGAATATTTAAATCAAGAGTGAATAGGTTACTTCTAGGTAAGCGCGCTCCATCGTCGACCGCATCGTCGCTTCCCATCAGGTGAGATAGTGGTCAAGCGTGAACCTATAGTTAATAAAAAAAAAAAAAAAATATTTGTTTCGTTTTGTGTTTAATGCAAACATAAATAAAACATATTAACATTGTAATAGTAATCTGAGTACAATGGGCGGTCTTATCACACTTGGGGGTCTTGTCTTATCGGCGATTTCTTCCAGACAAACTTTGGGTGGATATTATCATTTATTTCAAGATTCAACATAAAATTATGAGTGTTTGATTCTATTATATTATATTTCAGGTAACGTCGGCATTGCAGTGGCAGTTAATTGGTTCGAGACCTTGGATCGCAATAACACTGTCAAAATGGAAGCTGCTGAGAGAGCGAGGGCATTTGAGGTGAATGAATCACAAACTTACGGGTTTAACAAACTGATTAGATATAGAAAAATAGTCCTCGTCCAACTCACTAGCTAGGGTTTCTAGATCTTACACATAGTTTGAATTGCCCTTAATACAATGGGATTTACCAAAAGGAGGTGATTCTTCTTTTTGTACCTTTTATGAAAAATTGGCAAAAATATCCATTACCATCATCATCATTTCAACCACAAGACGTCCACTGCTGAACATAAGCCTCCCCCAATGACTTCCAAATAGTCCAGAAGCGATCTGCAAAAATATTAAAAAACCTAAATTGTAAAGAAAATCTCATTCACTTAACATAAGAACCTAAAACGGATTATTAAAAAAATATTAATAATATCTTTTCAGTTCGGTATATACCTCGACCCAATATTTTCCAAGGAGGGTAACTTCCCCCCTATCGTCAGAACTATAGTGGACAAGAAGAGTGAAGAGCAAGGGTTCAAGACCTCCAGACTACCGAAGCTATCTTCTGATGAAATTAAGCTGCTTAAAGGTAATTAATGACTAACCGCCGTAGGTACTCAAAACCTTTTAATAGTAACCTAATTTAATCTTAAGCAATGGTTTGCCGAACAAAATCATTACTAAGGAATAGTTTAAGTAATCATTAAATGTCTCTGAGTACGGCAGTAAAAATCATTCCTGCAATGTGAAAAGTACTGAGTCGAATACTGTTGATGACTGAGAACCAGTAGTTGAACAAGAAAATACATAAAAGTCGGAGATAATCCAAAAATCCAATTACGTTTACTGCAATCGGAGTATCGAAAAAAAAACCGAAATGATTAAAAAAATTAATATTACAAAATTACCCTATAAATGATGATTCTAAATCGAAGTAGGATAATAGAATGATCATTCTTACAATTTATTCAACAGAACAACAACTTGCGAAATCGTTTACGTCAAATGTGCATCAGCAATTTATTAAAATAATAAGTACTGGTGCGGATGCAACATCAGCGATGTCCAGATAGTGGTTATATGTAATTATCCCGTAAACACGTTCATATAACGCATAGATGTTATTTGCCAACTTTCATTTTAAAGGTTTTACAATCCAGATTTCCTCCATTTTCCAGGATCAGCAGATTTCCTAGGCATGAACCACTACACCACATTCCTGGTGCACCATGGTGAGGAGAAATTCGAGGGTCCTTCAGTTGAAGACGATCGCAACACCATATACACACAGGGTTCTGAATGGATTTCTGGCAAATCTTCGTGGCTGAAGGTAATGCACTTGTTTAAGACTATGAACTCTATTAGAATAGTTTATTTTTTCGTTTTATCATCATCAACAGCCCATCTATCTAGATCAGTCAATTGCTGTACTATGAGCCTCACACACAAGATGGTAGAACATAAGAGGGTTTGCCACATTCTGCCCACTATCACGCGAATTGGACATCGCAGTTTGAAAGATTTAGGTTAAACAGAGACTATTGCTACCTATGCTTAATTAAATGTGTAATTCCTTAGTCAGCCCTTACGACACATGTAGAAAAAGAAGAGAATGACATTTTTTTTGAGAAGGGAATATCATTCTCAGGCTTATCCCGCCTTGGACGAGACGAGAGGGAGTGACAGACTCTTACTGACTTAAAAACACCTGGTTCCTACTCCTGATTTTCGAGCCGGAGCCCCTGGTAAACCCGCTAGGTAGTCTGCAGCTCTGCATCAGGACTCACTATCTCTTCTCAGACATGACGTCATATTCATTTTAACAACTCCTTTTTCCAGAGTGCTCCCTACGGTCTCTACAAAGCGTGTATCCATCTTAACCTGAACTACGATTACCCACCCATCATCATCACTGAGCATGGTTGGTCTACTGAGAAGGGTCCAGTAGACCAGTTGCGAGTAAACAATATGAGGGCGTACCTCGGAGCTCTCCTACTGGCCATGGAAGATGGTACTCAGGTCAAAGGGTACACTGTGTGGAGTCTCATGGACAATGTCGAGTGGACCGCTGGTACCAGGTTGGTAGAGTATTTATGGAAGTTTACAAAGTAATTGAAAACAATATTCGTATATAAGTGTGGGAGAGCCATGCTTCTGCACGAATAGGCCGGCTCAACCAGAGTGATACCACGGCCTCACAGAAAACCGACGTGAAACATGGAAGTGAGGTTACCGGACGCCCAATTACCCCCCTTCTCAATCTTCCCAATCCCCGATTCTCCAACAACCCTTAAATTCCTAACCCCCAAAAGGCCGGTAACGCACTTGTAACGCCTCTGGTGTTTCAAGTATCCATGGGCGGTGGCGATTGCTCACCATTAGGTGATCCGTGTGCTCGTTTATAGGCTTATTCCAAAAAATAAAATATCACGCCTTTCTTCCATGGGGGAGAAAAAAATTGCTTCGAAACTTACATTAACTCTTTTGCTTCTATATTATATTTATCCAAAATACTTATTTCCTTTATTTCAGTGAACGCTTCGGTCTCTATGAAGTAAATTTTGAATCGGAAACCAAGGAGAGAACAGCGCGACTCTCGGCTCTAGTTTACAAGCATATCATAGAGTCGAGAACCGTAGAAGATGGATGGAGTACAAACAACTTGAAAATAGAAATTACTAAGAAGAATTATGAAAACAAAAAGAATACTAACTATAAAGGCGAATTATGATGTCATCACTTTTAACGCAAGTTACTTGAGTCGGCACTACTTCTTCCATTCTGTTCATTATCAGTAAATAGCTTAGCCTTATTCAGGCTAAGCTATTTTCTTACCCGCTGGGTATAGGCGAAAGAAAATGTCTTAAAACTCTTTCTTATAACTTTAGAGAGACATACTAAATTAATTATTATGTTACCGGCTTACTTACTTACCTAACTGTTTGTCGAGGAACTCGACTAGTTTCAAGCCATGCTAGAGGCTCATATTCATGAGCAGCATTCCGTGACACAGGACGCCTTGTTTGTCTGTTATTGTTATTTTGAATAGAAATTGGTAAGATAAGTAGATAAAGTACGTATTTATTAACATAAATTATATGTGTTATCTTAATTCTTGACCTAATGCTCGTGGCATAATTGATAATTGTGAACCAGGAACTATCTAATAATATAGTCCATGGTCACATTTCTCGTTTATTTATAGCTACGTGCTACTGTAATTGATAACTAGGTATTTTGTAATGTGTACTTAAGTATTTTGTAAGCAAAACAATGTAATAATTAGATTAAATGTTTTTTTACAATAATGTTGTTGTTGTTTTTTTCTACATAGTATTTATTTTTTTCGATACGACATCTATCAAATCTAATAGGAACTATTACTGCCGAGAGAGTTGCAATAACCAACCAATTAGTTCCAAACAAATAAGACAGATGTCGCTAAACTACAATTACCAGTTATATGATTTGAATAACAGAGGGCACTAGTTGCTGTCTTTTGTAAATAATTTAGATCAGTGTTTTTTTCTTACTTGCTTAAATAAAAGGTTTTATCTTTGACAGTTTATTTGAGATATATGTATTTTTATTTTCCTTAACCACACTTCCCAAACCACATTTATTTCCTTTTATCGGTCCGTCTACTATTTTACTGTATACCAAAGTTTAGCTATTAATTGAACCCAACATAATATTAAACAACATGAACTCCATATTAACTTTTATTTTAATGAACATAACAAACAAATTATTCGTCAAAATTCAACAACTTTTTATCTAAACACAAAAGGGTCTATTACATACCATAACAATTATAATGACCAGATTTCACTACACTACAATACACTTACGAACCGAAATAGGTAGCCATTGCAAATCACTACTTTTTGGGGTTAGAAAAACTACACAATAAACCATTTCCAACCACATTCCCTAGTCGCTAAAGTCGATTTTTAAACAGAACAGGCCTACAACAAATTCGCGCCACCCGCGGCGATTGTTTTGGGCGAATATTTTTTTAATTCTTTGTTGCATTTTTTTTTTTATTTTATTGTTAGTAAAGCTAAATAGCGTATGTAATTCATGTTCAAATTGGATCGAGGGCTTGTCGTTAATCTTTTGTTTGTATTGTTAAATAAAATATTTAGTTCTTTCATCCCGTATTGTAGATTGTAGGTATTTAATATTTTATACCTTTACACACGATCGGCTGTGAAATAAATAGACAGGCGATGGAAAAATGAAAGTGATGCCGCTTCTAGGCATTTTTTTTTTTTTTGTATTGTATTGGTGTTTTTTTTATCTATGATGGGTATATTTCTGTCATATTTGGTGTAACTTATTTTTATTTATTTTGAAAATACACTTTATGTTCTCATATCGTCTGCCATAATATTACTGATAGATAGGCTGACGGATAATTCAATTTGACGTTTCATAATTTAGGATTAACTGAAATAAAGGCTTTGACTTAGACTTTGTAGTCAAACTTTTGGCCTTCGAAATACCTCGGAGCGAAAGAACACCTAGCGTGTTACCAAGGCTCTGGCTTGAAGAGCAGAACTAGGAAGGGGGTGGTTTTTAGTCAGTAAGAGTCTGACACCCTCTCGCCTCACCCAAGGCGGGACTGAGTCACTGAATGATTGTCCCTACTCAAAAAATGCGTTCAATTGCATTTTGTCGTCGAAAGGACCGAAAACCTCTGCTTAGTCTATTTTTAAGAAAGAAAAAATGTTCCTAAATTCATAAATGGTCACCAATCCACAAATTAACAGTGACAAACGCAACTTAACCTAATCACAGAAGACCCGCTTAGTAACTTAGACCCAAAACTCACAATAGCTTCTCACACAACACAATAATATAAGTACATATATCTCGTAAATAATAAAATGGAGATACCTACCTACCTATCTATTTATGTATGTATGTGTGTGTGTTGAAGGGAAGGAGAGGGGAGGACTTTTATTATATTTGTAGGATTCCGTCAAAAATGTACGGGATGATGCGACGTCGTGCGTAAGATACATATTTATATGGTAATGGGGCGTCCTAAGTGAGGAGAGGGAGTGTGTTTTGTTTTATTGGGGTTTTTTCTATTAAATATTGAGGGAACTGGAAAATAGTTTCCAGTGTTCCATGACCAATCAGAAAAATTGTGAAATCTACTTAAGGAAACAGGCTTTTCTTTTTTCTCCATCTACTTAAACTATTTAAGTAAACAGCGTTTCTTTTTTCTCAATTGTACATGACAAATTTTATTTTAATGTCAGTCTTGTAGATTATTATAAAACATTAGATACCTACGTATTTTTTATTTTCTTACGGAAACAAATACTTTCGAAGATATTATATCGATTTCAAATATCGCGTGACGTCACTTCTAGTTACGTTTTATACGTAGAAATGACGTATTTGCTCCCACTCCTAAACTTTGATTCGTTTTATCTAAGTATCGTTATTTTATATGACAAAATAAAAAATACGTGTCTAATATTTTTCATTACCTAACGGACGGACTAAATAGATTTTTAATTTTCATACCCCATCATTATACAATAATATATGTAACTTTTTAATAAAAAGTGTATGCCACAGACGACAGCCGTGTATCCGCCGCGTATGATTCAATGATACACCCGCGCCTCGCCCCGATCCTCTAAACTCCCAACAAATCCGGTAAGTAGCACTCTTTATTATATTACTATATATAATACCGACTGTCTTTCTGTTTGTCAATAAATTATACTTCGCACGCGCTTTTGAAGATGTTGGGGGCAGATTTCCAAAAAAGTTTTTTTATTTTATTGGTATCTATGACAAGAATTGGCCGAAAAAAGGTCTAAATAGAGAGGAGTGGAAGGAGGGTAAGGAGGCCTTTGCATTGCAGTGGGATGACCATGGCTGAAATATAAATCTAATTGGTAGTTACAAATAGTTCTCATATCGATCTTGAAAATTGTAGGTTCAATACAAAGCATACAAACTTTCACTCCCCATTTTAGGAAAGTAAATTAGAAAGTAGTATAGTTAGAAAGAAACAAAACAATACAATTATGAATATGGTTAAAACAATTGCTCGTTCTTCTCCATAGGAATCTATACTTTGCAACGAGCAAATAGCTTCACTAGAGGACTGACCGACAGACAGACGTTATTAATATTATTATATTTGCTTTGACGTTCAAAAGTGCTTCCTTGGCCTATTTGAAATAACTTTTGACTTTTTGACAATTTGCTAAATTTTTTAGAAGCCACTTTATTCCTATAATTTTACAAGCCTGTCCACGATACGCCACTAGTATCGGAACATCAGACAAATCCAATTCTGTAATAACACCAATATTGCCGATGCCCTGTGAGAATGTACGCTTTGATCATATACCTTTCTCTTTTTAATTTCATTTTCATTACTTTGTACTGGTACAAGGTAATTGATTGGAAAATAGGCAATATTTATACATATACATACCTATAGCGCCCTTAGTATTATCCATATTTATCAAACGAAATATTACCAATAGCATTTTTTTTTTATTGAGGGCGGAAATCATCCAATGACTTCTCCCGCTTTGGGCGAGGCGAGAGGGAGTGTCAGACTCTTACTGACAAAAAACCACCCCGTTCCTACTCCTGCTTTTCGAGCCGGAGCCCTGGTAAACACGCTAGGTAGTCCGCAGCTCCGGATTTTCCATCAGTCTGTCTGTCAGTGATGCTAGGTGCTCGTTCCAAAGTGTAGCTTCGAATAGAGAAGAACAAGCAGGAAACTCCATCCTTACTATTTTAAAAATGTCATTTTAAAGAGTCTAAGAGAAACAGGTGATTTTTCCTCACAATTTTCAAATATTATAATCTAATTTGAATTTGACGCGCTGAAATGAGTGGCTAGTATTGACATATCGTTGACAGTAGGGTCTGTCTACAAGGAGTATGTAGGTTATTATGGCAACTACTTATAAGAACTCGACCAACGAGACAGCCCGACGAACCTTTTTTTTTTTTTTTTTTTTTTTGAGGGGGAAAATCATCCAATGACTTCTCCCGCCTTGGGTGAGGCGGGAGGGAGTGTCAGACTCTTACTGACTAAAAACCTCCCCGTTCCTTCTCCTGCTTTGAGCCGGAGCCCCGGTAACCTTTTACGTTGTCCGCAGCTCCGGATCAGGCATCAGCCCTACTGGGCCCCATCTGTGATGGTCTGATAGTTTTTTGAGGCGCGCGCGGAACGCGACGCGCTGTACGCACGGGTCTGGTTGTGGTCGGGCGGCGAGCTACCCTTACTCGCCGTCCGCAGACCCGCACTTACGGTGGCCGGAGATCGTCACGCGATCCCCGACGCCCAGAGTGTCTTCTGCGGCGGCTGGGGCGTGAGGAGGATCGTTCCCTCACGCGCTCCGCCTCCTCCTTAGCTAGCATGACTGCTTCGCAGAAGGAGGAGACGGCGTCCCATTCCCCCTCGCTCCGCACCATGGCCTGAACCAAAGCCGGACGCGAGAGGTCACCGTCGCTGATCACATCCCTGAGGACACGGCGGTGCTCAGCCCATGCAGGGCACACCGCTACTGTATGCTCCACCGTGTCCTCCGGGTGATCCACGCAATGCCGACACCCGGGCGTTTCCTCCCGCCGAATCCGAAACAGGAACCTACCGAAACTTCCGTGTCCGGTAAGCACCTGCGTCAGGCGGTAGGTGAGGACGCCGTGACGCCTCTCTAGCCACTCCTCAAAGAGGGGACTTACCGCTGATATAACAGCGAGCCCAAGCCCGACGAACCTACTACAATATTATTAGTATTACACAACTAAGTCGGCGTACTCAATGCCTCAAAGTAAGTACCCGCCTTATAAATACTTGAACGTCTCAATAAATTCACAAGTAGGTAACAAAGGCACTGTTACTGCGGTCACCTTATTGTGTGCTGTCGTAATGATATACAATACGTTAAGTGTTAGTGAATGTCTGTCGGTCCGTCTGTCCGTCAGTCCGTAATCCAAAGGAGGTGATCGCATTGATACATGTTTGGTAAGAGGCCTTTCAGATTGTTGGTGTCGTGCGATTTTGTTAAGATAGTGATTCTAAAGTTAGTACTGTTTTAGGTGATATATGTTCTCTAGAAATGTTTCGTCATAAATACTCTAAATTGAAAAGTTTTATAATATCTTAGGTGAATATTTTTACCATAGGTATTTAGGCAGTCATTAATTCAATTTCGTATGGATTTTACCTAAAAATGAGGGATCTTAGAAATAATCACTGATACTTTTCTGGTTTTTTAGACTTCCACAACAGCTATGATACAAAATTAAGAAAGCTCTTCAAATTAAAAACCAAACACATAACCTACTACGACTACTTCACAGACTACAAAACCGCGCGACACCGTTCATATGAAAGGCCTTAACTATACAGCGAAATATTTCTTCGAATTACGCAACCGAGCTATTGTGCCTACACCATTGTTGATATATTTACGTTAATGCTTACCCAAGTGAGAATTTAATGCGATATAGCTACTTAGACATTGTGTTAAAGTGCCTGGGATTATCCTTCAAGTAACCGACGGCACTATACGTCTTATTGATAGTTAATTCGGCTACTTTTTGCGTAAATCTATTGTCAGCCGTACAATGTAATTGTTGGCACCACTACTCTTGCCGCGGGTGTCGTTGGATCTGACTAATGGACTATACTACATATTATTTGACAGAGATTGGGCAGCAGCGAACTCAAAAAGTCCAAAAAGTTAAAATTATTTATTACAAATAGACCAGGAAGGCACTTTTGAACGTCAAAGTAAATATATAACGTCTGTCTGTCAGTCAGTCATCTAGTGAAGCTATTTGCTTGTTGCAAAGTGTACCTTCATATGGAGAAGAATGGCAAGAAACTCCAATAGTTACTCTTTTTCAATCAGGTTTATGATACAATTCTTGGTTACATTGTTTCGATTGCTTGAACTAAGACTAATATTCAGCCAAAGTGAGAGAAAAAGAAAATAACCTTGAGGACAACACTCTGAATTCTCTGAACTATTTTAATTGCGATATCTTGCCAAGAGTTGAGGCAGCTCCGATAGGTAGGCCCAGCTACCACTTTACAAAGTAGCAGTCAGTCAAGTCCAAAAACTGGTAAAATTATAATTACAATGAAAAAAAAATTACATTAATTTAAATACCCATTAAAAATTTAAAAAAAGGAATTGGACAACGCTACACTTTTAACATAAGAGCCGCATCACACGAGCCTAAAAAAACGCGACGACAATTCGCTATTATTCTCAGTTACTTGTGTAACTCGATACTGATGTTTTCGTCACCGGTGTTAAGTCGGTGACAACTGCCACCGATCGTAACAAAGATTAGCCATCGATTACCTGGATTACTTAGTTTAAAAGTAAAAGTGTTTTTAAAGATTACTTCGGAAAGATAGTCGAGTTTTTGAAGTGAATTGAGATGAGCTTGGGTATTTAAAATGTAGTTGTTTGTGTTGATGCTGTTTGATTTTGATGTAGGTTTTGATTTGTAAAACGTATTTGATAGTTTAATTTCATCTGTAGGTATTAACATACATGTGCCGCGCTTATTGTGATGCCGCATTTGTAAAGAGTGTTTAATTTAGCTCAAAAAGAAAAATGTACTTTTTGGTTTAACTACTTGGGTCTATTTATTTCACTTTTCGTATATTATTAGCCAATATGATAACAAAAATAAATATGTGGTTTAAATAAAGTCATAAGAGTTTCCTCAGGTATTTATTTTATTTAATAGTATTTGATTGAAAAGCCCTCTACTAAGTTTTAACTAATTAAAAATTTTTTGGCATCTTGGTATGAAACTAAAAACTCTTTTCAATAATAGAAATTTTTAAACTCAACATAGTCCTCGCAATAAATAGACCACGACAATCAAAATTAAACGAAATAAAAAAACCCACTTCCATTTCAAATACCAAATATCCCTGAATCTACTTACTACCTATATGTATAACACTTACGCAATCCTGGTTAATCCGTCCAAGTATTTGTGTATAGAAATCACGTCATCGGCTAATCTGTTAAACACCGTGGATTGTCACCGACTTAGCGCGCACAAAAACGTATTATGTTACTCATGGTCCAACATGGTGATGTAAAGGTAAAATATGGGATGCTTGTTGAACATTTTTTGAAGAATCAATGTAGGTTAGTGTGTCAGTATTTTGTTTTTAAAGAGTATTTCGTGAAAAAATTAAAAGGGTTATGAATATGTTACCCATATAAGTTTTTAAACTGACATGATTACTAACACTAGTATTAGAACTCAAAACGGGATATTTACAATGTTTTCCTATTTCCAAGAGTTTCCGATATTTCGGCACTGTTGCAATCGCCATGATCATGGATGCTACCCATAGTTTTATCTGAAGGAAAATCTTTGTAGCAATTTCCTATTACTATCACGTAATTTTTGTAATAATACAGTCTTTAAAATTAACATTGAGTCCTCCGTTCTTACCCCAAATAAGAAGTTACACATACAATTTAATTATTTTCTAAATTAAAACATCATTCTTAATACACACTCATCTCCAAGATACCTAACAATAATCTCCACACACAATATACCTACCATAGATACCTTATATAAAAGCATAACTACACTCCACTGCCAATCGCCATGCCGTTTCAACCCAACACAGTGGCAGGACTATCTAATTCGGTGTAACAGCTTTTTTTACTCTTAATCCTAGTAAACAGCGCCCATGGTGCATTAAACATGAAGTGCAGGGCACTACAATGACAAACTGTTCAACCGTGGTAAGGGTAGCACCGATGTTTGTTGTCACTTACCAATGTTTAGTAGAATTACTTATCATCTGTTGAAAATTTCTTAAAGAACTGAAAGATTTACTGATGAGATCTGTGTCAATAATGTAAGTTCATTTGGGATGTAGTTGTTTTTATTATTTTAGTAAGACTGTGTAGTGAGGTACCGGGGCTCCGGCGCGGAAAGCAGAAGTAGGAATAAAGTGGTTTTTAGTCAGTAGAAGTCTGACACTCCCTCTCGCCTCGCCCAAGACGGGAGATGTCAATGGACGATATTACACACTCAAAAAAAAAAAAAAATGCAGAATTTTCTACATGGGTACATAATTGATTTTTGACAATCTCTAAAACATTTCCTTAGAACTGTAATTCAGATTTAGGCCTAATATGTTTTTGTATGGTAGTGTCTTAAAATTTTCTTAATCAAATAAATGGAAGATTTAAAAAGATAAATTATGTATTCATCTGTATGTAGGAGTGTATTTGTAGAACAGCATTTCTTTGCATTTCTTTACTTTATGCAGATAGAAATGAAGAAAGACAATAGGAAACAGTTTACACTTTCCCCGTTTTGGCAAGACATTAAAAGACAAAACACCAAATACCTAGCCTGGTTTCGATGAACACACCCATTACATTCCATACCTACCTTCAACAAACATACTCCTACATACAGATGACAATCAGCCACACTTACCCAACACCATTCTCAAAGATTTATCTCTCAATCGGCGTCGCAAGAAACACTTTGTTACCATTATTTTGTAACATTATACCAATGTTTATTCAGTTCCTACTAAGTAAAATACTTAACAGATTACCCCAATATGTAGCTGCGTTCAAAGCGGATTTAGATGTCTTTATAAAGAATTATCTGTTGCGTAAGTTGCCGGCTTAAGGAAGAATTTGTAGGCGTGGACAATTGGACATGTGGCAAAAAATTTGCGGTGAAAAAATTTGGAGTGGTAAGAAAGTGTTTCTATAGCAGAGAATGGTGCTTAAGATTAATCGATTATTTAAGAAAAAGTAAGTACAGAAAGTTCTTATTTTAAACACATAAACGATTTGATACATAAAGATAAAAGGTTAAATTTCTTAAAAACGACTTTAAAGCAACTTCTAGCAATAAAGTGGAACCGTAACAGATAAACAAGTAAAAAATAAGATATACCAATAATTATAAATATCATGAAACACCAAAGAACACACTAAACCTCTCTAAAAAACAACATAACACACAAAAGAGAAAAAATCCATGAGAAAACACACTCCCATTCTCCACACACCCACTCATGTAACCAATACACTACTATTACAATAACTAAAAGCCCTTTCACAAAGGTATCTCAATTAGTAGACCAAAAAAACACAATTACGGGCCCTCTACCTCTCTAGTGCCCACTCCTGCATAAGTCGGTAAGGGCAGACACGCGCCACCCATTACAGGTTTAATTAAATAAAACGCACGAATATGTTGCGCCCGTGTGAAACGGCTTTAGGTCAGTGATTGGGAATAATAATTACTTGATTTTTTAGGTTAAAGAAAAATAATAAAAATATTTTTTTTATCTGATTTACTTTGCTATTATTTATTGGTTAATCTATGCGAATTGTTTTAGTTATGCGATTGCGCGGTCTCACGTCTCATCAAAATACTGGCTACAAAGGTTTTCGATTTTCAACATGTTTTGGGCAAGATAGTGGAATGTCAAAGCTACACTTTGGAACGATCACCTAGGTTTAATGACGGACAGATTGACAGACAGACTATTACTTATTTCTTTATTTGTTGACGTTTTTTAAAGTAATTAAGCTGCGGACTACCTAACTGGTTTTCCGGAGCTCCGATTTGAAAAGCAAGAGTAGGAACGGGTGGTTTTCAGTCAGTAAGAGTCTGACAGTCCCACTCGCGTCATCCAAGGTGGGAGAAGGCATTGGATGACTTTCTTTCCTTAATAAAAGGCATTAAATTTATATAATACAGCAGTAACTAACCACTCACCTATCAACTAACCAACTATCGGCTCACTAATCACTTTTTCCTACAGTGTTACTATACCAACTAGGGCGTGATGACCAGAAAAAAAAACTATAATATCTTTAACCTTAATAGTCGATAATCGTTACAAAATACTCGATGCGTAACAATAACTCGGCGTTTCAATTGTACGGTGTATGGGGAGCTTTAGTGTACTACTCGAGTGGTGTATGGGACGCCACGCGGCATACTTATGATGTATTGAGTAGTATAGTGTATGGGATCACTTGAAAATACGATCTCTGATTGTTATATTGAATTAGATTTGTATGATTTATTTTTGTACAGCGGTTTTTTAGTTTGTGGAAAATTATTTTTAATTATCACGCTATTAATATTATAAATGTGAAAGTTTGTTTAAATGTTTGTGTGTTTGCCCGTCAATCACGCTGAAACTAATGAACGGATTTTGATGAAATTTGGTATACAGACATAAACAGGTATAAACTTGTATGTTTGTAAACGTATCCATGACACAGGAGAGAATCCTAGTGTGGGTCACTACGTGCCTCCGTGAGAGTTTGTCATAAGTCATATTTTACAAGCTCAGCAGTTTAAAAAGTTCCGGTTAATTCAAGATATATGCCTACTACCCGATCACTGTCAAATGTGCAGTTGCTGAATTTTCCAACACCTGTGGGAAGAGCAAGTATGGTGACAAATATGATATTCAAAGCCCGATGTCCAATTAACCCCCTTCCTACTCTTCCCAATCCCCGATTCCACAACAATCCTTAAATTCCTAATCCCCAAAAGGCCTACCACGTACTTGTAACGTCTCTGGTGTTTCAGATATCCATGGGCGGCGGCGATTGCTTACCATCAGGTGATCCGTCAGCTCGTTTACCGGCTTATAACATAAAAAATACTTATATCTACTAAACACACCATCCAATTTTCCAAAAATACTTTCATTGTATTCCATACAATAACGAAATCGTCTGAAATAAGCAGTTCTGTGTTGCAATATCAATAAATAGTAATCAGCGCCTAAATACCTATCGCTGTAAAGAGGTTTAAGTTTGGTCGCATCCCTACCCCTCCCCCCTCCCACCTCCGAACCGCGAATTACCCGACAACGTCGCTGCCTTACCCAGCCCTTGACTGTAGGGTGAATATGTGTAGGACTTGATAGCGGATTTTCTTTTGTTTTAATCTTTCCTATGCCGTATATAAGACCACAAGGAAAAATACATCATGTCTGGCGTGGATCTGCGTTCTGACACACGATAGGTCAAACAAAAACATCGATAACTCAAAGGTGTCAGTTAGAAGCGTGGCGATGGTAGAGTGGAACACATTTTATAGAGTCATTTATAGATGTATCTATAACTTAAGGACGAATATTTCATACTTTAAGACTACTGCTCCAATTCAGCAATAACTCGTCATTTCAATTTGAACTTTCAATAGATATGCTATATTTAATAACGTCAATACAAAAAGGCTGTAAAGGCGTTGTAAGCGCGCTGTCCATGCGCTATCAATGCGTTTACCGCAGCTACGTAGTGTTTCCAAAGCAAAAAAAAAAACGCTGAATCTTAAACTAGCCCAGTGATTCCGAAAGTTGTCTGGATTACGACTTATCTGAAATTAAGTGCCTAAACTAATGAAAAATAAAATACAGAACGGTGTGTTTTTCTAGAGACAAGGACAATTGTCAATATGACTAACAAGATTGAAATTTTCGACCTTTTAGACTAGACAAAAGAATACAAAATTTAATGTAGAAGTATTGACTTAAAGGTCAGATCTTTAAACAAATTGCGTCAAAACTTATATTGAGTCCCAGGAAGTATTCACAAGACCGATCACATGGTCACCCTACAAATAGGGCTTGTAACACGCGGCATTCCAATTTAGCCGGTAATGTGGCCGGGTTCAAAGTAACGCGCTGTTATTTTCTACCAGTGCTCGTACACTCTTGTATACCTACCCTTTAGTTAAACCGTTGGGTTAAATAGTCCTATGGAAAAGTGATTTTTTTTTAATATTGCATGTATATAAAAGGCAAATGCGTTTTCTAATTGATTTGGCTCATGGAGTTTCTGAGGGCACGTTAATTCGCCTGCCTCGTTGGTCGTAGGCCGCAAATGCGACTGCTGGACAAGAGGTCTCGGGTTTGATTCCCGGAATTTTTCGGAAATTTCTCAGTAGTAGCACGGAATCTGGAATTGTGCCCAGTATATGGCAATAAGCTCATCTCCTATTACATGGGACTTATTACACAAATGGTGAAAAGAGGGTGTACTTTGTATAGCGGCATTAGCCGTAATGTGCACCTCTGCCTACCCCTTCGGGCATAAAAGACGTGACGTTGTGTGTGTGATTTTAATAAATGAAAATGGTTTATATATTAACCAAATAACTGACAATTTAGTAAGTAATCTATGTATGAACGTGTTCAAGTTAAGCGCAGTTTGGAATCGTCCTCGTAAACTAGTTTTATTATGACAATGTATTTTGGAAGACTGCGCTAGGATTTGCCACGAACGCATAATGTGGAACTGACTGTAGTCTATATAAAAATAATAATATAAATATAACCTTAAAATCCGTTAAAAGACTTATTGAAAAACGTTAATGAACTTAAATTGATAGGAATCATGTACAGAATACATAAGATCTTCAAGAAAAGAGCATACTCCTTTTTAAAAGGCCGGCAACGCACTTGTGACTTCTCTGGTGTTGCGGGTGTCCATGAGCGGCGCTGATCGCTTATCATCAGGTGACTCGTTTGCTTGTTTGCCACCTATTCCATAAAAAAGAGTCGAATCTCAATTATCGACTAACTACCTTGTTTTTTAAGGACGGAAAATCATCCAATGACTTCTCCCACTTTGGACGAGGCAGGAGGGAGTGTCAGACTCTTACTGACTAAAAACCTCCCCGTTCCTACTCCTACTTTTCGAGCCGGAGCCCCGGTAAACCCGCTAGGTAGTCGCTAACTACCTTACCTACTTAGATATTATTACTTGTACTTATAAACATTCATAGATTTTCTACAACAGTTATAGTATAGTAGCCATAGGTAAATGAAAACCTTTATAATAATATCACAATCGTACCTATTAAAGAAAACCAAAACGTAATTCCACATTTTCTTTGCCATTTAAAAAAAAGATGTCGCATCTTACCAAAAACAGCGCGTAATAAAAACGAAATGAAATAAATAAATTCACACCTAACCTAACTGGAAAACGACGGTGGTAGAGAAAGTTAATTTGAAAATGGAATCAGCATAGCCGACCAATGGCGGCGATGCCCGAGGGACGACCGACCAATCGCGGCGCGGGGATTTTCGCGCGCTGAATTTTTATTAGCTGAGATAATAACGCGCCATTTTCCGACAGGTCCCCTTTTTCGTTTAGGGTTCCGTGAGTGTTTTTAAGGAACGATTTGTGTAGCTATTTAATATTTCTATTTGTTTTGTACGTTTGTAATGTAGCATTGATATAATTTATCCTAAATACCATATAATAATGAGTGATATCTGAATAGATAAATAAATGACATAATCGCATGTAACTTTTTAACTCTTATTTTGGATGATCTTTACATTTAGATTCAAATATGACCACATCAACAGTCTATTAAATGGCCACTGCTGACCAAAGGCCTTACACCACACTTACTCAGTGCGGATTGGTGATTTCAAACTTATAATTAGACAATATAAATGTTATGATGTTTTCCTTCGCCGTTTGTCAGTGGTTTCTCAATAATTTTAAAAAGTACATGTAACTCGGATAAAGTCACATTGGTACCTATTTGCCGTCGGTAGGTTTCATATCTTAAACCTCCGGGTCATCACAACTTGGCACACGAGATGACCACGGATAAAGTGTAATAACTAAAGAAACTATCATCGAAATAAATAAATAATATTGTTCTAAGTAAATCAATATACGGAACACCTAACAATATTCCACGGTACGTGTCTAACCGCTCTATATCTCAGTGTTGCCACTCGCGAAATGGGAAGTGACGTGAATGTGCGCGCTGTGACACGACGTCGATTACTGGATTCTATTCGATTTTCTACGTTTGTAACACTGGTTATAATTAAAAGGGAGGGGCGTTCGCGAAGGTGTAATATAAAAAGTTCGATTGATATTCTTTAGGGGCGAGCCCGCGGATCTGATTTGATATTATTGTATTGAACAGATATAGGAGTTTAGCTTTAGATTTATATTCTGGTTTTGTTGTATTGAAGTGATACTTTGGGGAATAGAATACGTGAGGTTGTAGTTTGTTGTGTAAGGGTTAGAGAATGTGTTTTTTTTTCAGTCTTGGACTCGCCCAAGACTGAAAAAAAAGGCGAGAGGGAGTTTCAGACTCTTACTGACTAAAAACCCAGTTCCTATGCATGCTTTTCGAGCCGGAGTCCCGGTAAACCCGCAGCTCCGGATCAGATATTCTTCACGCTTAGCAGGTAGATTGGAGATAGCAGTTTTAGATTTATCAGAGAATGAGTTTGATGTTCAAAAATGCCTTCCTGGTCTATTTAAAATAAATAATGTTGACTTTGACTTTGTCTGTTAAATGTGGAATCACCTAGTAAGCGTGGTGGCAATAGTATTCTATTCTTCCGCCACCACAGAGCATCATACGTACCTCGATACGTATTTAAATTGATACTAAAGTAACAAAAAACAACATAAAAATAACAAAATACTCCGCTATTCCAACGTCAATAAATAGAACCACAAAAAAATCCAATTAAAGATCGCCCTTTACCAAAAGAATTTCGAAAAAGGAACCGCAAACCGAACAATGCTCAATGAACGAGTTCCTATTTTAAATACTACGGGAGAAAAAAGAAAAACAAATTTCCAAGATGGCTACTTTGAAACTTACATAATACAATTTGACGGGGGTTAACTTTTAAAATGTTTTCGGAGTTGATAGGAAAGTTTTCATCCGGCTATTTTCCGCCCCCGTTCGTTCAATAGGGGGCGAAACAAAGAAGCGAGCAAGCAAAGCCTGGACGTCGAGCTAATTGTTACCAACAATTGTTTTAAAGCTTTTAAAATTATTATTTTTGCTTTTGTTTCGTTGGGAATAATGGAGCCCGTTTATTGGTGGGTTTGGGTAAATTTTATCTATTGAGGTAATTGTTTAATTATGTTATTTTGTGGTTCTTTTTTTATTGTATTTTTTTAAGATTGTGTAAAGTATGATAGGATTAATTAATTGGCTGTTTTGTAGGCATGGAAATACATACCTAATTTTTACCTATTATCAATCATTCTCATTAAAGGTACGCGTCCACAGCCCCGCATCGTACGCATCGTATTCACCGCATGCAACGGATTTTATTTTGTCTTGTATAAAAACTGATACAACTGCGTCCACTGATCCGCATCGTACGCACCGCATCATCGGCAATGCCTACATGCGATGCGTACTGATGACGTCATACGGAATGCGTACGATGCGTATGATGCGGGCCTATGGACTTACCTTACCTTAAAAGTAGATACTTAGTTTCCCAAGCGAAACAAATAAATGATATCAAACCCACTACAATAATAAATATAGACACTGTAATTGTTCCACAAACATTGATCCTAAAACGCCCACTCTTCACCAAATTGGCTACACGCAGTAGCCAATATCACACAGAAATCAATAAAAGTTACCAAAAGAATGCTCCTCACTTCAGATAAACCAGCCAACTCCAACAGATAGGGTCTCGTTAAAAATTTTAAGTAGAAAAATATAAAAAGGCAAAGTAGAAAAAAGTGTGAATCCTAAAATTCACAAGTCATTTGCCCGTGGAGTTTACAGCTTGGCTGTATGGAGCGTTTCCTTGGCCCGCGGCGGGCGCCGGCGACGGGCTAATTATTTCCCGCTCTTTCCGTTTCCTGCCCGATCAACGGTTTCAAACTCTGTTCTCGTTCTCGGGTGGAATTCAAATTGAAATGTCAAAATTATTTGAATGTGGAACGTGGGAGTTTGTTTATAACGATGTGGTATATTTTGGGAAGATGGTGTTTCTATTCATTTATGTTCGTAGGTACCTATGAATTAACTATTTTCTTGATATAGTTTTAATATGGTTTTAATATAAATAACTATTAGGTAGGTGATGTAATGATTAATATGTAACGTAATAAGAATACGAAACTAAGTACTCGTTAGAGAAAAAGTAGTTTAATTGTAATGACATTTATTTATCTTACTTGTTTAATACATTTGTAAATATTTAATTAAAACAAAAATCATTTAAAAATATAAAAAAGCAGTAGCCCACCAGTAACGGGAGAATTCCAAGCTAATGGCGGTCAGGGCTCAAGAGAAAAAAACCTTCCGGACAATACGCGCCGTGTCCAGAAGTACTGCTTTCTGCATCAGGCTCTTGACCCAACCATCTAACGTTAGCCTACTCAGGTGTTGGTCGAGGCTTTTGGCTATGAGGCCATTGGCAGATACGACTATCGGCACAATGATTGCTGAATCTACATCCCACATGTCGACAACCTCATGAGCTAAATCAAGATATTTACTGGCTTTATCTTAATAAAATATTATTCAGATGTGTACATAAAGAAAAGAATTCTCTCTAATATGTTTCAATCCCTTGTTCCCATAAATAATAATCATTAAAAAAATCAAGCAAATGACATTATTGTATTTATTGGCTTACTCACCTAACTGTTTCGCGAGGAAGTGCACTAGTTTCAAGCCATGCTTGAGTCTCATATTCATGAGCAGCATTCCGCGATACATGACACGGTGATTCGAACCTCTAATACGGCTTGAAACTAGTCGACATGAATAAACCGATAACATAACAATTAATTTAGCATGTCTCACGAAAGTTATAATAAAAAAAAATCAAATGACATTTGTCGACAATTCTCTTATTCATTCTGCCAAAGCTCTACAATGTACAATAGCATAGACAAGAACTTCCTCGCTAGTTCGTGATTGGACACAGACAGTACACGGCGCGCCGTTGATCAGTCGCTCCGTCTTGAGACACAAGATGTGTCATTATCTCTCGCTTTGTTTTAAACTTGCAGCCAGAATTTCTCTGCTTCATGTGTCAACTGTCATGGCGGCGCTTGAGTTATAGTTTTGAGTATTTAAAGAGTTGGAAATAAACTTAAATAAAAGGTAGTCCGAAAATTGTATTATAAGTGTGGGAGAGCCATGCTTCGGCACGAATGGGCCGGCTCAACCGGAGTGATACCACGGCCTCACAGAAAACTGACGTGAAACAACTCTTGCGTTGTGTTTCCCAATTACCCCAATCTTCTTTTTTGTATTCCCTGATAAAAAAAAAACAGCAACGCCTTGTGTTTTATTAGCCGCTTAGAAGGTTGATGTTTAAAGTATTTATTCGGGAAGATAGCGGGGGATTTGTTAATGCGTATGTTTAGTTAAATTTATATGAAACCTAAACATGTAATGTTTCCAAAATATTGCCGTGCCGTATTACTTACACTTATCTCATTTGTATTAAAGCATGGCTATCCAAATCTAATATAATATTGGCTCCTGTTATCAGCCTTTTTATAAAGACAATATTTTGGAATTAATTAATCGGCATTTGCTACATAATAAACAGTAAGAAGAAACACCGAAACCAACTCGAGTTAGATAAATAAATACCAAACGAAATACAGCTATAGTACACGTATATATAAAGTACATATTTAAGTACGTCATAACATTATATAGCTACTTGAAGTTATCTCAATCAAAAGCTATTTAATGAGCCCTTGGTACAGTCACGTACATAATTAATATGAGTCGCAAACTGCCGTGTTATTCCGTAAGACTGTTTCGCTAAGACATTTCTCAATCGACGGTAAGATTCTTAAAATAAAAATAAGTTTTTTCAGCACTAGAGTTATTTCATTTTTAAGCCGGTTAACGAGCAGATGGTGATCCGCCTTATAATGTTCGTCCGTCCGATGATTAACAGGTGATCCTGATGGTAAGCAATCGCCGCCGCTCATAGACACCCGAAACACCAGAGGCGTTACAAGTGTGTTGCCGGCCTTTTGGGGGAATTTAAGGGTTGTTGGGGAATCGGGGATTGGAAAGATTCCCGGTAACCTCACTTACCGCAACGACAGCATCGTTTCACGTCGGTTTTCTGTGAAGCCGTGGTATCACTCCGATCGAGCCGGCCCATTCGTACTGAAGCACAGATTAAACGTTACGATCTCGGTAACGTAAAAAATCGCGCAACTAGGGCTCAGGTGATTAAGAAATCCGGAGCTGCGGACTACAGAGTGAGCAGCTTACCGGGGCTCCGGCTCGAAAAGCAGGAGTAATAACGGGGTGGTTTTTAGTCAGTAAGAGTTTGATACTCCCTCTCGCCTCGCCCAAGGCGGAAGAATTCATTGAATGGTTTTCTCTTCAGAAAAAAAATAAGAAGCCCATCATGTTGAGTATTTTGACATTTTAGATTATCATATTATTTAGTGGTACTCCCTCTCATCTTATCCAAGGTGAGAAAAGATATAGGACGACTGTCACTTCTCAAAAAAAAAACAAGAAAGAAATAAAAAGCCCACCATATATGAATATTTTGACCTCTTAGATTTTCATATGTTGCATAGTATTTTGACATTATATGTTTTTATATTTTACTTGATATGATTTGCGAGATGGTTTACGACATTTCCAGAATACCCCGGCCAGAACAGAAGGTATAATGAAGAACACAAGTGTATAAGTTGCGTGTAAGTAATTACGGAGTCTCTCTCTTAACTTTATTTCGGCGGGTCGCCTCCGTCTCGGATATATACGTACTTAGGTGGGTTACTATACGAGTAGTTTTGATACTTTGGTTTAATATTTTTTCATATTATATATCTATTATATTTCATATTATATTCATATTATGATTTTGCGACTTTAGAGTAATAAAATTAGGGCGTTTTTTAAAAAAGATCGGAAATAATTCCGGTTTGGGTAAAAATGTTTCACATATATTTGTATAATGAGTAAAATCACGCAATATTTCCAATCGATATACTCATTTTCGAAAGTATTTGCTTCCGTAAGATCCAAAATAGCGATACATTAAAGAAGGGCTAAATTAAAAGTACCTTTACCTTTAACCGACGAACATGCATAAAAGCGAAAGAAGTATGTAAGATTCATAACAATTGGCGTTCTATTATAAAGACAATTGAAACACTTGCCTAACCAATGGGACACAGGCGTGAGGCTATGTATGTATCTAGAAAAAAAGATTTATTATTTAATATTAAAATTTAGTGCAGTCTAACTTAAGCACCGTTGTAATCAAAAGTTGTATAACCGTTGTATCAATTACGTCTTCAAGTACCAAAACTAGACGAGTACACTATAAGAGTTTATTCATGCTCTTTAGAAGAAATTTCTCAAAGGTGAACCTAACTTACAATATGCGGTATAATCACACACACAAATGTTTGGTTCTAATTAATATTTTTTGACTGAAACAGCGTAACCATTCAATTCAATTAGTTACAAATATATCGGTATAAAACATACACACTTAATTTAAAAAAATACTTAGATATTATCTATTTACTTATGTCCAATCCGTTAGTCAGTTACGTTAAAATGTAGAGAACTTTTCTTATAAACATGAAATACTTACTGTATACTATACATAATAATTATATTAATCCACGTTTGCAATCCAAATAAATAATTTGACTGGACTTATTTTTTTAACGTAAGTCTACGTTTGGCTACCAACCCGCTTAATGCTAACTCTTTGTTTACTGATGACTATTATATACATACATAGATCTATGAGGTTGCGTAAATACCTCATATCACGAGACACAAGAAAACTTAAATCCGTCTAACAGATTTAAGCTAATCTCACAACAAACAATATTAACCAATAAATACTAAAAACGCATACAACTAAAACAATATACCTACATCTTAAAATAAAACCCAGCTATAAATAGTCCACCTCTCAAGCACTAACACGAGCCCATTCCGTAGGATTACCCACGGCATGGCGGCGTAAAGTAAAATAACCAAAATAATAATATAAAATATAATTTTCTCGGAGCATCACCATTTCTGTGTTTCTGTACCTACTCTTGTGAGACGTCGCCGTACCGCAGCAAATTCGGGCGCTGTTTAACATTTAAATGTTGAATCATACTTGGTTTCATCCACCCCCTACCCCCTACCCCTTCCCCCTCCGTCCCCCCTCCCCCGTAAGGACTAACGTGGATAACGCCACGAGATTATCGTAATGCCTTCTGTGTTTTGTGCGTGACTGTACTTTTTTTCGAGGATTAGTTTTGGTATTACGTTTTTTGTTTTTAGTTTTCGTGTGTGTAGTGTGATTATGAATGTGATGTGGATGTGACCTTCAGTTTGGTTAAGCTGCTTTTCAACTAATTAGAGTGAAATAATTGGCTAATTTAAATGTAGATAAGTTTGGCAAAGCACTTTCTGTTTGTTTAACTATTTATATAAAAAACAATTGTTTGTCTCTGGTATTCTCTGAAGGAGTAACTGGAAACTCTGAAAGAATAAAAAAGCCCAAGTCTCGTACCTCATCAGTTTTTCTACCATAAAAAGTTGTGAGTTCCATGTAATACCAAGTCGGTCGTTTAGTTCCTACTTAAGGGACCTTCTGTCTTAAGTTATTATGTAAATTGTTATCATATCAATATTACATTTATTTTACGTTTTAAATAAAATAGATAACATTCACACATTAAAATATAAATAATAAAATAATGAACACCACATCCACACAAATCATACCACATCTTGACTCTAGCAAAGAGCGTCGCAAGAAAGTAAACTCAAGTAAATTTTAAGTAATAAGGAACCTCGCTAATCAGCGGGAGCTGGTTAATTACAATTAATACGCCCCCAATGTCCGAACGCCGGCGGAAACGCCCGAGCGCCCGCGGAAACAACCGAAGTACCCACGAGATTCATATCAGTCGTGTTCTATTGGTGCTCGTTAAGAATTCGAATTTTAAATCGCGCAGAATGGATGCGTTTAGGTTTAATGCCTAATTTCATCTAATGTTGTCTATGTGGTAAAAGCGTGAGTGTGTTGAAAATATTGAGTAAGAATCAATGTAAGTTTTTAAACTGACATGGTCACTAGCACTATTATTAGAACTTATAACGATAAAATGAATAAACATGGTAAATATCCCGTTATAAGTTCTAATAATAAGAATCAATGTGTACTGTTTTATAATACTTGTACAAGAAACCAATACCTAATAACCGCTTACAACGGTATGAGGACAGCAGAAATTGGAGATTAATAAAGATACAGATTTGTAAGTCTGGGAGACACTAATGGGCTGGCTCGATCGGGAGTGATACAACGGTTCCACAGAAAACCGACGTGAAGACGGGAAACAACGCTTGCGATGTGTAAGTGAGGTTACCGGAGGTTCCCAATACCCGATTCCCAACAACCCTTAAATTCCTAATCCTTAAAAGCCCGTCAACGTACTTGTAACGCCTCCGGTGTTTCAAGTGTCCATCGGCGGCGACGATTGCTTACCATTTGGTGATCCGTCGGCTCGTATACCGGCTTATATCCCAAAACAAATGCAGGAAGGTTTCAAAAGTAGATAGTTACTTAACGTTATAACAATTAAAAATAATTCGAACATTTACTAGATTGAAATGATAAATAATATGTAGTATACACATTACTACAGCATTAAAAGAAAAAACCCTTTTTTAAATCCAATAAAAAAATAACGTCGCCTCTGCACGCGCGACTAATCTATAATCAACTCCGCTGATTCTAACTTTAAATTTCGTCCCCTCAAATGGAATGATTCGTAAATTTGAATTAAGAAATTGGATTGGTGTTCTCTTGTTTAGGCGTCATCAAAGAGATTTTGTCCGTTAGCTGGATAACTTCAGTTCGCATTCAAAATTCGTAGAAGGATGTCGTCTTGTCAGTTTATCTGGTTTTATTTTAATTAACAGTCGTGTTCTCGTTATCGCGGCTTTCAACTTATGATTGATTAATTAATGTTTTAATTTTAGTAAGATTTTTGGTTCTTTGAAATGAATTATATTTATATTTCTTTGGTTTTTCAGTTTTTAGATTTCTCTTTAATTTTCTTCGTTCTACTTCTTGATTTTGAATTGATTTAGGTTTGAATATATTACTAACCTTCTTTTTAAGGAGGAAAATCATTCAATGACTTCTCCCACCTTAGGCGAGGCGAGAGGGAGTGTCAGACTCTTACTGACTAAAACCAATCCGTTCCTACTCCTGCTTTTCAAGCCGGAGCCCCGGTAAACCCGCTAGGCAGTCCGCAGCTCCAGGTAGTCTGCAGTTCCGGATTTTTACTAACCTTAACTCGAGTTCTTAATGTCGTAAGCCTCTGGATGCAGATTGCTTCTAACTTCAGAAGACTGAGGGAGGCCTATGTTGACATCTTGTAGTTTTTATGATGCTAGTATTGGCTGCTTACTTACACACACGAATACAAATCACACGTACCTTCAAATCAAACGAAATACGTAGATGTACATAACATCACACAGAAACAAATACAAAACGTAGACAAGATTTAATATTCAAATTTCGAATTTCGAATTCCAAAATGGCTGCCGAATTCACAGCAAAGACAAACGTAACGGACTCACATGAGTTATTGGTTACGTACATATCATGTGTTCATACGTTTCGTGTGTTTTCAAACAAAATACGTTGGAAGCAGATATATTACTTATCTGTCGTCGACTTAGACGGATCGGGCGATGGCAACACAAAGAGATACATGGGAATGCCATCAGTTACGTGGCAAGTTAGGTTTGTTGTGTACATGTAGCGAGAGCTATGCTATACTATTACTATAGTATAGGTTTTTGAAGGAGTAAAATCATCGTGTATTTCTCCTACCTTGGACAGGGCTAGAGGGAGTGTCAGACTCTTATTGACTTAAAAACACCCCGTTCCTATTCCTAGTTTTCGAGCCAAAGCCATGGTAGTCCGCAGCTCCGAGTAGATTATATAAATGAACTATGTAAAAATCAAAAAACAAAATCTTCAGCTTTATATATTAAAAATAAGTATAAGATTACCTTTAAACTCAAGTACTTTTTATAAAAGAAATCGTTAAAACCACAATAAGCAATTAAAATGTAAATTAAGTCAAATATAATGTAACATTTTTATAAGTTAACAACCCAATACTTAAGCCCAAGCGATACTATTTGCTTGTTCCGACAACTACCATGCTAAATAATATCGTATATGTTCGCATCACGTCCACTGGCACACAAACTTTACGCCCCCTTTCACACAACCTGTGTGTAAATCTATCACGTATCGGTTCTGTATGAGAATGTAGAAAGTAACGCTTGACATATAGGATTAATAAAATATTCATAAAACATATTATTAAGAAGCTAGTAGCTTCTACACACGGCTTCGCCCACGTTCCTGTGGATAAAAAAGTCGCCCTATTTTAATATGTGTTATTCTACAGTATAATCTCTGATCTGCTCTCTATTCCAAATATCATTCAGATCGCTTCAGTAGTTTTTGCGTGAAAGAGTAATAAACATCCATACTCACAAACTTTTGTCGGAGGTCGGTTCGATCGGAGTGATACCACTACAGCCTCGCAGAAAACCGACGTGAAACAACGCAAGCGTTCTTTGAGATTACCGGAGTTGAGTGAGATTACCGGAGGCCCTCCCCTCCTCCTCCTCCCCAATTTTTGAATGCCCAACAATCCTCAAATTCCTAAACCCTAAAAGATCGGCCACGCATTGGTAACGCCTGTAGTATTTCGAGTTCCATGGGCGGCGCCGATTGCTTACCATCGGTGATCCGCCTAATCATTTACCGGCTAATCCCATAAAAAATATTATTACATTAAGTTATTATATTTGCTTTAATTGTTATCGACAGATACATACTATACTAGACACATCTAGGTATCATTTGGTACCAAATAACTGTGTAAACTGTAGGTAATGCGACATAGAACAGCGGCCAGAGACATGGGCTTCCATTGAAAATGGCGACGGCCATGTAAAGATCCGGCGGACAGAGACACAGGTACAATTTGCATTTTCACTCTCTATTTGAAGCAATGCCGTCGTTGCAGTCTTTGAGCTTTGTAAACGGACTCGGATGTCGAACCTCGGACGTCAATCAGACAAATTGGATGGCCAAAGAACGTTACCTCGCTGACGTGTGCGCGCCGGACGCCCGTCCGGGCTCGTTTGAGCCGTGCTTCATTTTCACGTTCGATTTATGAATTTTTGAATATTTCTCGTGTTCTTTTTTTTTCTTTTTTTTGGGTGGGTTATTTTTTAAGCTTTCAAATTTTCGTATTCGGAATAAGAGATGTGTTGCCATTGCCAATTTTTTAAAAGAAATGTAATGATTTTTAATTTGGTGTTCGATTTTAAATGCTTTTTGTAAACTATCAAAGCGTTTTAGACAGTCTTTTAATGGTTCTCAATCTATACAATGATTATATGATTCAGTATCATTAACACCCAATGCGCTACACATAGAAATACTCCAATAAACAAAGACACCATCTGATCCACTCAACCACCATCAACACTGACATCAAACAACAAAACTTAATCTTTAATCGTACTTTCGGCAGCTAAAAGCAATCAATCAGCCACATATGGGCCTTAAAACCTCCTTCCCAATTACACCCCTCGTTATTTCAATCGGGCAACACTAAATTACCGAATAACATGTTGACGACAAAACGCTTTTCAATCTCCCACTAACAATATCCCCCAAAAGATCCCCTTTTTGTGTAGCCCCCGAATGCCAATCTTAGCAGATTGCTTTTTTTTCCTTTGTCCGTTTTGAATACGGCTCGCATGTACGAATACGTCCTTTGTAGATGATTAAATACTGTACACGGCGGAATTGCCAGATTAAAAAAAGTATTTGCGACCTTTTTGGTGCGCGTTAAGGTTCAAAGAGGTTTTCGTTGATGGCAATACGTGGTGTGGTATGTTAGTAAAGTACGGATTGGTTATTTAATGGTTTCTTGATTCGGACGATTCTGTGTGATGATTAATTTTGTTATCGTTCACATTTGTATGGCGATCGTATGATGAATGGATTATATGTGATTTTCTTTTACTGGTCAAAGAAAAGACTGGAGTCTCGTAGTGATTATTCAAAGTTCAATTGGTTTCTGTTTGGCTCCTAATATACACAAGTCAAAAAGTTAAATTAGTATGTTTTCACTCCCGATTTTTTTTTGAAAGACCGTTGCTCCTCTCTAGAATTTATCCTGTGTCGTAGGTGTGTTTACAAACATACAAGTTCACATACACATGACACCCAGACCCGAACAACAATTTGTGAATTACAAAAAGAGTTTGCTGCTCCGTGCGGGAACCGAACCCGCTACACGTTGTACGGCAGCCAGTTGCCCAGCCACCGTACCAACCGTGCGGTCCAAATGAAAGAAAAGACCGGCGCGTTCACTGATATTCCAGAATGTTTTTGAACTGCAATTTGTAATCGGCCTGCTAAGTAAGAGCATCCGAAAGTTAACAAAACCGGTAAGGTGATTAATTCATACACATACTACATACTACTACATAGTTCAGTCTCCGCCCCCCACTGTCTTTGTGCCTACAGCCCTAGATTATAAGTATGATGTCATTTGTCTAGTGTATAAGTCATAGGTGTATTCCTAAATACATATATTAGTATCGATTTGTGCATCCTATTAAACGTACGTATATTGGCCTACTGTTTTATTGATACTCACCTAAGAAAGTACATCATACATACTTTGGACAGCAAGCGCACATCTTCCTGATTAGAAACGGACCCCAGTGATGGTTGCATCATGATCGTTTCATACTAAAGAAGTAATAAATACATAATCAAATCAAATAACTTAGGTTTGCAAAATACACACACAACACTCTCTCCCTTTCTCCCCACCTACAAAAGAAAGAGAAAGAACACATCACCGTGATAAATTCATTACAAAAAGTAGCAATATCATTACATCCCGCCCCTGTTTCCATTCGCGTTGCAAGTCTAAACAATTTTTTAAACACCGTTAAACACAACACTCCCCTTTTATAGCAAGTCGGTGAATCCCGAATACCGATACCCGATGGAATATTTTTGTAAAAGAAAATAACTTTTAATATGAAAAATGAGATTATCATATGAATCCCCGACATTTTTACTATTCATATAACTTTTTTCATTGGAATATGAACCTTATTTTTTGACGTGTAAAGTTAAAAATGTATTTTCCGCAGGTAAATTGACAGCAAATAGAATTTTGAAATAAGAATGGTCACGCCATATTGCCTTTGCGGTTTTAAGGAGGGAACACAAGCAAAAATGAGCTCTATTTTTACTCAAATAAGGTGTTTAGTATCTTTTATTGTCGGCATGTATAATTTTGTTTTACTTCGCATCTCTCAAGCCAAGATGTCACCTTTGGAAAAATTGTTTAACATTCCCGCGTCGAGTGGTTTATTTCAATAAATATGAATGAAGTTATAATGTTATTTGATATTTTTTCAGTTATTTATTTAGATTAACAAAGTTTTGGTGTTATGCCAACGTCTAACCGTGTTAATAACGTTAAAGTTGACATGATTGTGGACGGCGAAGTTAATTTTCCAAGAATCATATAAAAATATAAAATTTAAAAGATTTTAAATGAAAATTAAGATAATAGGGAGTATAAACATGATTTCTAAGCATTTATTTGATTAATAAATCTCATTAATGTTTATAACATTATATTATAATAAAATTTGTTGGAATAAGGTTCCAGAGACAGAAACCTCCTCACTATACGTGCCGTTTCGAGCTCGCTTGCTCAATGCAGGTTAGCGATTTCTAAGTTATAATTAGAAATTATAAGTCCAAGTTTCCTCAAAATGTTTTCCTTCACCGTTTGTCAGTGTCAGGTGTCTAAATAATCTAAGAAAGTACATATAACTCGGGTAAAGTCACATTGTTAATTGCCGTCGTTAGGTTTCGAATGCATAAGAAGAGGGGGTCTTGAACCTCCGGGCCACCATGGCACGTTTCTAATACAATTTTCTATTAGAACATAATCTACTTTCCTTTTATAGTTAAAACGGTAACAAATTCATGATCATACATTTAACTCATAATAAAATTAAATACATCACATAAAACGTTCGATTTACAAAAAAAAGCCCGCGGAAAACACACTACACTCACAAAACAACAAAATATTATTATTTATGTATTAAAAAAAAAGAGACATAAACAACGCGCGCTAACTCCAATCGAAAATGGAACGTCTATACTTTTTTTTTCAACAGCCATTGACAAAGGCACACCCGTCAAATGCCATTGCTTAAATGAGAACGCAGTCATTCGCGAGTGTGGTGGGATGGAAAAATCATCGCGTGAAAATGTCATCGGTTCACCGTGATATTGTACTCGGGCGAGGTAGCACGCGGTATAAACTGTCATTAAATTAATCATTTTATGTTTTATGTAAAATTGTTTTTGCAGTTATTATACTTTTTATTCGAATTTAAAGCTGTTGTGGTTTGTATAAATTTCGGTAGATTTAGAATATCTACTGATTCTTATTATGTTTTTCCAATGTGAAATGAATTATTTAATCAAGATTTGCATTTTACCCGTCAGTCAATAAGATGGTGAATATGACGCAACACGCGCACGCTGCTCATGATGAAGAGTCCTTCTGTGACTCGAAATTAGTAGAGGTTTTCTCCATTAAATTACGTGAGTAAACCATGATTCTTAGTTATTTTGTGTAATATTTATTTTAAAACAAGTACCATAAATATAATTAAGAAAAATACTATAGTTTAAGCTTAAATGGGAATATGTTTTTGAAGGACTGCCTTCAAAAACATATAGATTCCTATTATCGCCACTTACCACGTTATAACACATGACGTACGTAATCGCTGGAGTACTGAGCATTTACAAAATGGCTCCACAACGACACCCGACGCGAAATAACGTGCTTGTAATACATATTGAAATGAAATAACGTTACTCATACTTTTTACATATTATTATTATGGCAACACCATTTATGCACACAGTAATTTCGTACTGTGCAAGCAGTAGGCAAAGGCAGACACATTAAGAAACTATTATAACCATTTTAACCTTATTAACATTTTTAAGTGTGAGAGAGTCATGCTTCGGCACGAATCTTCCTAATACCCAATTCCCCAACAACCTTAAATCCCTACAACCCTTAATTTTTTCTATCCCAAAAAGCCGGCAACGCACTTGTAACGCCTCTAATGTTTCGGGTGTCCATGGGCGACGGCGATTGTTTACCATCAAGTGATCTGTCTGCTCGTTTACCAGCTTATACCATAAAACAAATAATTTTTATGTTATTTGTTTTTTATTCATGTCATTTCATTTAATATTTATCAGAGTTCGTTCGTAAGATTCGCCTACACTGAATAAGGAATTTTCCAATAAAATAGAAAATTACTGTCATTAGAACTCAAAATCGTTTTATATTATTTGAATCGAGTTTCAAAAATCATTGGAACACACTAAAAAGCAACACGTTTAGAAAAGAATAAGTGAATTTCAAAAATTCAATATAGGAACACGAACGTTGAAGTTTAAAAATTCGAAATTGGAAACACGCGGCCGTTGAAAGACGCGCGTTTGAGGTGCGCAGCGCTGATTAGGACGCCGAGAGTATTAGGTAGGCTTAGGGTTGCCAAATAGAATAGAAATGGTAACTGATTTATTTTTTCTAACATTTAAGTATAGTTTGACGTCTCGCTTTTATTTCCCCAAAGGAACGGACAGAGGTTTCTATGTCTAAAAAAAAAACTCGCATTTTAACATTATAAATTTGAATTTACGGTTGACGCGGTGGCTGGGCAACCGAATGCTAAGTAACGCATAGCGGCTTCGATTCCTAATATTAATACGTAGCCTTTAATTCCCAGAAAGAGAATCCAGACCCAACCCCGAAACCTATTTTTCATAATAACTGTAACAAAAGTTATATTTTACCAGTATCTTTATAAATTCCAGACAAAAGTGGCCTCGGGTGCCATTCCGTTGCTATCTATACCGTGATTTTCACTGAGAATAAAAACACTAGGAAAATACAATATTTTTAGTTCAATAAGGATGATGACTGGGTCAAAAATAAATTATCACAACTTTTCAATACACTAAAATATTCAAAAATAATAATCGATTTTTTCTAGCTAAATTTCTAGAAATAAGTCTGCTATTTGACGTCAAAAACTTATGACGTCATAATAGAGTATTTCATACAAAGTTCATAGAAAATATCGTTTTTGACGTTTCGAAAAAAGTATTGAATTTGACTAGTAGGAAACATGCCTATTCTAACAATAATAAAGCACCCTAATTTGATCATCACCAACATTTTTTGTTTTTGTATGTAAGTAATAAGTTTTTTTTTGTCATAGAGACATCCTTAGTCAGTCGTTTGCTGCACCGTGATTGGAGCAGGCGTCTCGAACCGCTGGGAAATCAGCGCCGGCCGCGACACACTGCTTATTCGACGTTTGAAAACAGTACCACCGACTCTTCTACTGTCTATTGTCGTTCTATTTTTAAATCGAGAATATTTTTATTTTTATTGTGTTAAATGGCATTTTTGTGCGGATTGGTTACTTATTTCTGGCTATATTTTTTATTTACCACTTATAACGGTAAAATTGATTAAACAATGAAATGTATTGTATAGGTAGCAATGCTACACTTTATGCTACGCGTAGACCGTGGCGTAGCACTTTCGTAGCTTATTGCTACAGTCGTAGCAGGTGCCTACGAAAGGCCTTTTTAAACTAATAATCGTATTTTCAGCTTTATTTAAAGTTATTGTGTCCCACTTTCGCATTAATTGTAACTGATTACATGCTTTTCTATCCCAAAAACACATAAACAGTAACGGTAAGTAAAAAAACTTCTCATTAATCAAAATTCATTAATCACTTAATCTTACACATCATCAGGCCTTTACACACATTTACAAAAAACATTTTCCCCATTAGCAACATTGCACCCACAAACTAAAGAAGCGAATTCGAAAATTTAAATTTTATTTTAGTAAAATCCTGGCCGTTTATAAAAGCGGTTGGTTGTCACTTCGCCGTGTCGCCGCCGGCCAGTCCGGTAAAACATGGCAACATTTCGCACAGAATTTTGTAACATTGCAACATTGTCCTACGGCGGCATTCAACCACCTACAGTTTTAATGTCGGATTTATTCGATGCGTGAATTTTTTAACTTTAATTTTTAATTTTGGTTTTAAGTTGTTAATTGTTTTTACCTAAAGTTAAAGTTTTGTTATTTTTTGCTGTATGTTGTATATTGTTGTATTATGTTAAATTAACTAATTAAATACTCATGTGAATTAATTATGTCACTATAAGTTTCAGTTTATTTGTGTCATATACATAAATGATAAATATGTACATAAATTAGAGAAGTCACGTATTGTTTTAGTAAAATAATTAGGAACATTGGAGTCTTTTTTATGGTATAAACCGGTAAATCACCAGATCGTAAACAATGGCCGCCGCCCATGGACACCCGAAACACCTGAGGCGTTACTAGTACGTTACCGGCCTTTTGGGGTTAGGAATTTTAGGGTTGTTGGGCAATCGGGGATTGGGAAGGGGGGTAATTGGGTCTCCAGTTACCTCACTCACACAACGAAACGCTACACAAGCGTTGTTTCACGTCAGTTTTCTGTGAGGTCGTGGTATTACTCCGGTCGAGCCGGCCCATTCGTGCCAAAGCATGGCTCTCCCACATTCAAAATATTATAGGTATGTTATCCAATAATCACATTTCTTTCTCAATCACCGATGATTACTCTTGTATGTTTTTATACTATCTTTCCTATTACAACTAAGCTAATATAAAAACAGATTGCTTCCACAATAGTACTTATAATAACGTCAATATGACACTACATAACCCTTCGTTGACAATCACAATGGGCTGTATTATTGTTACCGCATTATCACAACAGTGGCGGTGTAAGGGTTATATTAAAATCATTGACTACATTTATTGAGTAGTTATTTGTAAGCTCGTTGCGAAGTTAATTCGATTTTTTTTAATTTGACTAGCTTGCCACAACCTCCCTTACCGCTGCAACTCCTGTAAGCCAGGATCTACAGTAGATACAAACATGAAAACACCGGAACATTGAAGTCCGACGCGTGAATGAAGTGAATTCGAATACCAAGTCATGTTTTTTTATAGTATAAGCCGATGAACGAGCAGACGGATCACCTAATAGTAAACAATCGCCGCCGCCCATGGACACCCGAAACACCAGAGGCGTTACAAGTGCGTTACCAGCCTTTTGAAAGTTAGAAATTTAAAGGTTGTTGTTGAATCAGGGATTGGGAAGATTTGGGAAGAAGGGGGGGGTTATTAGGCATCCGATAAATACCACGCCCTTTTCTATTTTCTATCTAGCAATCCTATACTACAAAAATGTTGCCAATTGTCCACATTTTAATGTGCCACTTTCTAAGCGCTTATAACCTATCTACACCTTTTTACTTATAACATCATTGGGCAGGGCTATTTTTTTGTGTCACAGTGCACAATCACATTATAGCATCTCCTCTTTGTACTTGCTTTATGGTACCTGAAAAACGTTGCTCCACACTAGAATTTTCTCCTGTGTCATGAGTGCGTTTACAAACATATAATTTCACATGCACATGACACCCAGACCCGAAACAACAATTTGTGGATTACACAAGGAGTTGCTCCGTGCGGGAATCGAACCCGCTACACGTATTACTCTAAGACCCCCCTCACCCCTCACCCCCTCTCTATTACTCAACACTCATCATAATCTTCTTAAAAAAAAAACTAATTCACAATCAAAAGTGACGTCACAGAAGCCATCTTTATTTAGCCATTTCGTAAATAGAAGTCGAGGGGAAGCATAGAGAAATCATTTGAAACCCAAAATGAAAAAGGTGTCAAAGATCGTATTTACGATTCATTATACTTAATCCATATATTATGGGTTAGGGGCACCCCTAAATGGTAAGGTATTGGAATATGAACCTTGTGTTGTTGGTGTAGGGTTGGTTTTTGTATGGTGTGGCTCTTGTGATAGATTTGATAAAGTAGTGAATGCGTTTTGTAAGTGCCCATTGTGGCGACAGATGGTTCATGAGGGATGAGGACTTGGTTTGTTCCTGGTTCGGGTTGGTTTTTATTGACGGCATGTCAGTTATTTAAACGAAAATAAAAAAGAACTGATGGCTTTTTGTATGTGCATCATTAATTTCTTTAGAAAATCTAGATTTTAATTCAGAACTCAGGGTTTAGTCTAGTGTAAAGTAATGGTTTGTAACGTTTTATTTCCTATTAAATGCGTTTTTTTTTTGTGTGTGTGTGTTATAATATTTTTATCTTTAGTAACTAGTATGTTAGTTCAAATTCACTTCATGAACATAAACATTATCAGCATATAAGTGACCACTGCTGACCAAATGCCTGTTCTTACACGGTTAAGCCTTAATCACCACGCTTGCTCAATACGGGTTAGCGATTTTAAACTTATAATCAGAAAATATAAGCCTATAATACTTATAATATTTAACTTAATCTTCATGACCATTCACTTTTTTAGCAAGAAAACTACCAATTTAAATACAAAATCTCTAAAAAACAAACGAACCTCTACAAAAAAAACACATCTCACTAGCGTCAATAAAAAAGGTGTGACTTAGGAACAAACCCTAAAACGAATCAGCCTTATGGGTAACTGGAGCCAAAGCACCGCTGCACCAATTTTATGATGTTTTGTCATTCACCAGTCAGTAGTCAGTAGTCAGTATAATCACTACTGGGAATTTGTGTATATCTGTTTAATGGATGCCATTTAGGATTACTTTTGATGAAGATACTGGGTCTTCAAATTCAAATTTAAATAACTTTATTTGTAGAGGTTACAGAAGATGTTGCAACAATTATGTTGATCAGTTAATATCTTGCCTTCAGCGGCGTACAATTGCATTCACTTCTTATTTACTAGATACTTATATTTTTAACCGACTTTGTAAAGAGATGATGATATAAAGACATATATAAATGCCTGATAATATTCACTTCGACTTTTTTTAATTAACATAATTCACCTTGACTTTTACATTAAGATTGCTAAAAACTACGCTAGAAACTGAGTTAGTGATCAGTGGTGTTTATTTAACGCGTTAACCGCCACGTCTGTCGGTCATTGGTGACCGACTCTTAGCGGAAGATTTGCATTTAACAGTTTTCTTTCAGCAGATTTCTTAAATGTTTTATATACGATGGAATCTATAACAAGTACAGAGTGATACCAGACAAGTCGGTATGTAAGTACCTACCTATCCTAAACATTTGATAATACGATCCGCACTTGTCTTACTATGTTTCATTATAAAAAAACCCAAATAACCTAAGTTTAGGTGCCTACATAATAAAAACAATATCACTAACACATAAACTGCTTAAACCACTACCAAGTACCATCCTCAGCTAAACAACAGTGAAACAAACTAACCTCCTGTATTTAAACAAACCAACAAACTCGACAAACTCGACAAACATATTAATTTATACGGAACCCTCACCCCACCCCTCAAATAAGAGCACATCACTACATCACAGAGTAATATAACTGCGAGGGTGGCAACACTAATTAAACGGTGATTCGGTGCTGCCAGATATTAGGCGGTGATTTTATTTATTCGTTTCGTAATGGTTATTTTGTTATGGTGATTGCATGATTTGTTAATGGGATTATTTTGAAGTTTATGAATATTGGCTCTTATTATTAAACTTTTGCATTTTAATTGTCTTTTAGCACGAATTTTAATATCTACGTACGGTATTTTCTAGTATATTGGGTAGTATCCTACGTCAAAAGTAAATTATTTTGACTTTTCAATAGAATAATAATATAATGTCGCAAAATAATCATAGCATTTATTCATTAATTAGACGATATTCAAGAGCAGCACGCCGCGACACACGACGCGGCGATTGTACTGCTGCTTGGCTTGCCACGAGCCTCTAGCATGGCTTGAAACTAGTCGAGTTCCTCGTCAAAAAATTACGTGAGTAAGCCGATAACATAATAATTAATTTAGTAGGTCTCACGAAAGTTACAATAAAATTATACTCTATTAATTCAACAACATTTAGTTTTAAAAAGAACCTAGCATATATTATGCATTCATTGAATATAGACTTACTAAACTGTCCTTTTACAAATTAAACATTACTAAATAAATAGATGAATCACAAGACGCACCCACTTACCCGATTGATGTCAACACAAACCCGACTACTCAAGGGCCAATCCACTTCCAATCAAATCTAACCGTTGATTCATAAACAAACATCTCTATTCGAATTTCGAACCAGCTTATTCTAAATTCAAATAGACAATGAGTGAAGGGAGTGTTTGGGGGCGGCGCACACTTGGCTGAAGAATATAAAAACAATGTAGGTAAAATATTTAAGCGGTCAATGTATTAATTTATTATATTTTTTGTGAGACTATAATTTTATTCATCGTTAAATAATTAATACGTAATGGATAATAAAATTTATTAGTAACTTTGGCTAGATATCCTGAGTGAGAGTGCGAAATAAATCGTTTTTCTTTCTTTTCTTTCAGATAATATTATTAATGAAATATATTAAGTTTGTGGAAATACTATATTTTGTCTCATAAGTAACGCAATAAGCACATATGAACCTAGTTTTTTTTAATGTGACGACGCTGCCCACACTATGTTTTTTGCGTTGCAAACATGAAAATTTACATAGAGACAAACCCCAAAAACAACAATTAGATAGAACCACACTAATATAAAAACATGAAATATAAAGTACATCTTAAAAAAAATAAACAAATTAATTTCTCCGTTCAATATGCGTCGTTCCTAAGCAGAGCTATTACACGACCGGTTGGCCAAATGGCGCGAAACCCAACCCTCCACAGACTAAACAATAACATCATAATGTGGTCCGTTCTGTAATGAGGCCGAAAATAACGAGGTGTGTTGTCTATGCTCTTTTTAAATGAAGGAGTTTGTTATCCTATTTTCTAGATGAATGTGTTTTAATTACCGCGAGGTTTTTGGGGTAAATTGTGTGTTTTTGGTTTTATTATTATATTTATAAACGGAAAGTTTTGTTTTCCACATTGTTTGGTTTAATGGGAGCAGTAAAATAACTGAGTGGGCGAACTGAAAAAGACTTACAAATTCATCTAGAATCCCAAAAAGAATTTTAAAATGATCCCTCCTCATTTATAACTAAATGTATTTTTTTCTATAATATTAACTAATTATGACTTTTTTAACGTTGCCCCACACAAAAATTTGCTCCTGTGTCGTGGGTGTGTTACAAACATACAAGTTCACATACATATGACACCTAGATCTGAAACAACAATTTGTGGTTCACACAAAGAGTCTTGCAGGAATCGAATCCACTACTTGTAGCACGGCAGCCAATTCTCACTACGTCAACCGTGCAGTCAAATTTTATTTTACAAACTTTTACCAACAGCATATAAAAACTAAACAACCGCACAAACAAAAATCAATTCAATTATCACCTATCAAAGAGATCCTAACTAAAATATTCCCTTGCACCCCACTGCAGTGCCGAATGGGCCGACTAATGTTCACTAATGGTCTCTACACATTCCCGCAATTTGCCGAGCGCCCTCTGTCGGTGGGGGGTGGCTATATCTTCTTATTTACACTTCAAACGGTGGCTCAGCTCTCAAATGTCATTGTTTCGGGGGCTCATGATGGATGCTTAATGGTTTTGTTTAGGCATGAATGTGGGTTTGGAATGGGAGTGGGCGTTATGTGTGGGCTATCTAAAATTGCGTTACATTTTGCACGTTTACTTACTTATATTTTTTTGTGTTTAAGGTAAACGAGGACTTCACCAAAGGAGTTAACGTTAACATGCTTTACCTTTTTTTTGAGGGGGGAAAATCATCCAATGACTTCTTCCACCTTGGGCGAGGCGAGAGGGAATGTCAGACTCTTACTGACTAAAAACCACCCCGTTCCTACTCCTGCTTTTCGAGCCGGAGCCCCGGTAAACCCGCTAGGTAGTCCGCAGCTCCGGATCAGACATCAGCCCTCCTGCCATTTAAGGTTTTAGTATGGTCTTTTCAGTTACAAGACTTAAACATTGTTGAACATTAGTCTTCCTTCAAAGATAGACCGACTGGAGGTGACCTGCAATCAAGTGTGGGAGAGCCATGCTTCGTCACAATTGAGCCGGCTCGACCGGAGTGATACCACGGCCTCACAGAAAACCGACGTGAAATAACGCTTGCGTTGTGTGAGTTAGGTTACTGGAGGCCCAATTACCCCCCTATCTTTCCAATCCCAGATTCCCCAACAACACTTAAATTCCTAACCCTCAAAAAGCCGGCAACGCACTTGTAACGCCTCTAGTGTTTCAAGTGTCCATGGGCGGCGGCGATTACTTACCATCAGGTGACCCGCCTGCTTGTTTACCGGCTTATACAAAAAAAAAAAAAAAATCCAGAGAGTCCTTGCAACCTTTATCAGGTTATCCGTCAATCTTGTAGGTGGACATTCTGCATTGCACATGCCTCGATCCGAGGACTATTCCTAACCTATAACTAGTTATCACCTTTAAAACTAATACACAAGGCTTCAATTACCGACACGGGATTAATAAAAACGTGGGTGCTACGCTACCATCCTTCATAATATCTAACTTACTAAGTACGGAAGACAAATCAAAGTTCTTAAGCTATTATTTCTCAGCACCTTTGTTTAATTGCGTGGGAGGATCCATTATCAGCCAATAGACAAGGAAAGGAGTTTCCCTTTAGCCACAATGGAAGATAATTGTACAACAGTGCTGCCCCCGTAATGGGGACCAAATGGGGGCTTTCGATAACGAAAGTATGTTGACGAAAGTTTTTTTTTTTTAACTGTAGTACTGCAATACTACAGTTGAATATATGAAAGTTTGCCGATAATGCAAATGTGAGTGAGCCATGCTTCGGCACGAATAGGCCGGCTCGACCGGAGTGATACCACGGTCTCACAGAAAACCGACGTGAAACAACGCTTGCGCTGTGTTTCGTTGTGTGAGTGAGGTGGGGTTATACAAAAACCCTTAATTCCTAAACATCAAAATTCCGGCAACACACTTGCAACGCTTCTGGTGTTTTGGTTGTCCATGGGCGACGGCGATTGCTTACCATCAAGCGATACGTCTGCTCGTTTACCGGCTTATACCATAAAAAATGTTGTCAAAGTGAATCCATAGTTCTAATTCCAATTAAGATATCTAAAGAATAATACGCCATGCGACTGAAGTTAATCTTTTTAGGTATTTATATGTCTAATTACCTCATAAGTTGAGATATTGACTGTCTAACATAAGCCTTAGTAAAAACCTTCAAGAAAAGAGCATAGGTACTCCTTTTTAAAAAGGCCGTGACTCCTCTGGTGTTGCGGGTTGTCCATGGGCGGCGCTGAACTCTTACCATCAGGTGACTCGTTTGCCTCCTATTCCATTAAAAAAATCTTACTGCCCCATTAGGTACAGAACATCACAGTACTAAGTAATAGACCGAGAATCGTTTCGCCTCTGTCGACAGTCGCTACCCTACGGACCCCGACAAGCCCGCAGCGAGTTACCGCCGCCGGCAACCAAACAGTTTACTTTTCCCACTTACCTTGAGTTCGTACGCACTTTTACTGATGATAGACCAGTATATCTTGGTCTCTTTCCGGAGCTGCGGACTACCTAGCGGGTTTACCGGGGCTCCGGCTCGAAAAGCAGGAGAAGGAACAGGGTGGTTTTTAGTCAGTAAGAGTCTGACACTCCCTCTCGCCTCGCCCAGGGCGGGAGAAGTCATTGGATGATTTTCCCCACTCAAAAAAAAAAAATATCTTGGTCTCTTGAGTTTTTACTAATGAATGACCAGTGTAACTTGGTCTCTGGAGTTTTAAACTACAGTTTTAAGTGTTATTGTTACCTTTTAAGTATTTATTTTTAATCACACTATTAAATTGGAAATGTGAAAGATGAAAAGTGGGTGTACATTGTATGGCGACATTACGTGCCGTAATGTGCACCTCTGCCTACTCCATCGGGTATAAAAGGCGTGACGTTGCGTATGCACGTTTGTTTGAAATGTTTGTTCGTTAATTACGCTGAAACTACTGAACGGATTTTGATGATATTTGTTATACAGACAGGGTATGAGCTGGCTTGAATGATAATGTAGTTTTTATTTCACAGGAACGCGAATTAAAACACTGGCAAAAGCTAGTTTTTTTTAATTAATGTATGTATGAATTACCATTCAATTTTACCGAACGCCTCAGTATTTCTAAACACATTATTTCAAACTAGCTAATTTCAAACATTGTTTTCTCACCTTTTAAACGTTTCCTGTACTTATTGTTACAAATAATTCAAGACCAAAATTAGATAGATATAAATCGGTCCAGCCAATCTCGAGTTTTGGCGAGACCAACGACTCTAACAGCAACATTTTTTATATATATAGAAAATATTACTGAAAAGTGGTTAATTAACTGAAATTAGAAGCAAAAACCTTCACTATTTCATCAACAAAAACATTCTCACATCCCAAATCCCATCCAAAATTGATCTTAACTATAAATAATTGACTCTTAACACATGTTTCTAACTAAACTGGATAACTTATCAAACCAATTGATCTTCGCTGCCCAACACAAACTATGGCCACAGGGGTCATCTTACGCTGGTGACGTGTTGCCACCATTAAAACCTTTTGTAAATGAGTGGGCAGGGGTCAAGGTAAATTGGTCATCGTTTATATGAAACGTAATTACCCATGTGGGGTCTATTAAATACATTGTGTCGGCTAAAAGCTATGGGCAATTATCTAGGGGCGTGTCTGTGTGTGTGTCAGTACTTTGACGTATATGTATATTGTATGTATATACATATATGTATAAGGTGTTCTGAAATTATTTGCCACGGCTTTAATGGGAGGTAGTGTTGTTTGAAGATTACAATGGTGAAGAATTTTCGTGCCCAGGAGCGGTTAATTCTATTTGAGAATATATAGAAGTTAAATTAACATTGATTCTAATCTGCATACAGTGGTTCACAAATACGCACGATGCTATCAATTGTTTTCATTGACGAAGCAACAGAGACAGTGAAAGAGATAGCTCTTTCATAACAAACCCATACATTTTTTTTTATTGACGACGCAACAGAGACAGTGCAAGAAATAGCTCTTACATAACAAACACATACGTAGATATTTTGTATTAAAAATAAACTCATAAAGTCATAATCAATAATTTATATTCACTATTGTAATCTTCAAACACAACACTACCTCCCATTAAAGCCGTGGCAGATAATTTTAGAAACACCTTATATAATATAGTACGGACAGACAGTCAGACACGAATAGTAAATATATAATTGTTGGCCATTTCGTGTGTTAGTTCATAATTGTGATTGCGGAGAGGTTTTGACGTCAATTTAATTTTCGTACTTAGATTTCAATGTTTGTTGTTAGTTGCTGTTATGATTTGAAATATTCAGCTGTAAGTTATTTAAAGTTTAATATTCAATTCGACATTGGTCATTACGGCCATAGTGAGTTTCATAAGCTACGATATATAATATTAGGTTATCAAAACATGGCGACATGACGTGTAAAAGAGTTACATTGTAACTTAATGATTATTTTCATTATAACTTGAATAATTATTCAATTACGTGGAAATGTGAAAGTAAGATATTCCTTTTTTATTTTTAAGATTTTCTGTTTTTGCGCTACTACTGAAAAAAAAAATACATTTCTGCCTTACTACCTCATGCTTTGGAGGATTAATAAAAATGCTTGCAAAATGTGATGAAAATGCACAATAAAATTAAATGCACATAAACAGAAAAATATTAGTTACTCGGCCGTTTATCCTTTTAAACACAAACCATGAAACACAGGTTTTTAAATTAAACCTAGATCGGGCGGTCCACTATCAAATAATGCATTTCCAAATTACTGTTTTATACTGTTATTAATATTTTAGTTCTAGTATATTTTAGCACTGTAACTGTATCATTATTGTAATAGGAAACATTGTTTCTGTTGGAGTAATGTTAAACATTTTTTTGTAAACATTATTTTTGAATAATTTTTATTATTTTTTTTTATGAAGTAACACAGCGTTACTCTCAATCAGATCTCTATTTACCCCCAAAAGACAACATAATCACATGTGCCCATTAACTTTGAATTAAAAATCACCAGTTGGGGTGAGTAATAGCTAAATCGTGTAACAGTACGCCACCGTACCCCCTTACCCTTTGTCATTTTACTCCTACGTTACCCCACAGCGGTGATGTTATGATATTATCATATTGTAGGGTGCCAATTTGTTTGCCGGTTTATTGGTGATTATTGAGTTATCTAAATGTTTATTTAAATCTGGTTTCGGTTCTGATTTTCGGGTTAAGTTTGGGATTAGAAGAGGGTTATAAGGTTAAATGTTTTTTTTTAATAAATTGTGTTCGTTTTATTCGTTGTCTTTAATGTTACTTATAGTAGTGCAATGGATCGATGAATGTAAATATTTAATGTTAGTCGTACATAAGGTGAATGTCTTGTAACAAACAGATAACTTATTTACAATTCAATATATACAGTACCCTTAGTACGAGTTAACTTTACGTTAAACGAAAAGAACAAAAAGGTTGGTTCATTCGCACCGGCCAATCAGAGTGCCGAATGCGCTCTCGTTTTGATTTCATTAAACGTGAAACTTACTCGTACGAAGCCCACGATTTTAGGCATTACTTTTATCTAGTTCTGTAGTACTACAAAATATGTGACGTAGTTAAAGCTCATTGTTTAAGGTAAACCCTTTTCTGAAGTTACTGAAACATTTTTGTCAAACTTCTTGCTTGACTGTCACAGTTGCTTTTAAAAAACAATATCAGATCACCAAAACCACAAAAGCCCTCAAATCTACAATATTATATTCTATAACCCAACAAAAGACTATAGGGTACAATATACCCAGGGGTATTAATAAAAAAATTGTCCAAACAACTGTTGAGGTAGTGGACCAATTTTAAGACCTCTTATGGTGCATTTTGGGCCCCATAAGAGATGAGTCGCTTGGGAGGGGTCAATTCCCCATGGTGGGGGGTTTAATGATCATAAACATTGGCTAAATGATCGAATGCTGTCCTTTTGTTAGTTTATTTTGTATTTGGTTTAAAGTTGTTTAGTGTTGAACACTCACTACCCAAATGTTCTTTTGGTTGGTGTTGTTCGTCGGATCATTCAGCAACAGCCGTCAGCTGAGCTGATTGTAAACTGACACATGCGTGCTGCCATCTGAACAGGTCCGCTCAAATTGCTGTGGTTCTTTCCTCAAAAGACCACTACAAAATCAACTTGCATGGTTCTCCGACATCTTTAATTGATTTTGTCTGGACTTTAAAAGAGACTGTGACCTCTGAGTTTGTTTCGGCATTTCTTCTCAGAGTAGTCGGATAGGAAATGCCGGCCTCATCTAGTTATTTAAGAGATTGACGTGTAAAAGTGTTATTTTATAACCTATTTGCAAAATAAATATCATTTATCATTTATTTATCATTTACTCAAGTTGAGCTATCGATACCTTAATTAGTAATCAGCCAACTCCACATTTCGTTAAAAATATATATATTTATTTTGTAATTACATAATGACATTTCCTTAAGACAATTCTCGAAGAACAACACAATGAAACGACAAAGAGATCAGCTTTTATAATACATTAGATTAAATAATATAAATGCAAAGGTAACGATACAAACATACGATGTTAATTCTAATTGTATAAAATATATGAAACATATTAAGATATTGTTAAGATGAAGTTACATTTGTGACGTCTCATTTTAAAGTCGATCAACTTTATTATTGTCATATTGAAACTTGTAGATATGAGTTATATCTATATTGTTATGTGATTTAGACAATTTACCAGTTAAATGAGTAATAAAGTATAGTCACGCCTTTTATCCCCGAAGGGGTAGACAGAGGTGCACATTACGGCACTTAATGCCACTGTATAATGTACACTCACTTTTCTCCATTTGTGTTAATAGTCCAATGTAATAGGGGGTGAGCCTATTGCCATATACTGGGTACAATTCCAGACTCCGTGATACTACTGAGAAATTTTCGAAAAACTGAACAATGCCTAGTAATACTGTGCTCAATACGGGAATCGAAGCCGAGACCTTTTGCCCGACAGATGAAATTGCGACTGGACTAACGAGGCAGTAAATCAGTAATAATTTTTATACCCACAGAGAAGTAACATAGACTTATCATCTGTAAACATTAAAAAAATTAAAACAATTTCATATTCCTGAATTATGAACATTGAAATGTCTACTTAGTTATACATACCGATCGAAAAAAACATACCGGCCGAATTGAGAACCTCCTCCTAATTGGAAAGTCGGTTAATAAAACCTTTTAAAAGTAGTTCAAGACTAAAATTTCTAAATAAAATTAAATAAATTTTTAATTTTTACCTCACACAGTATAAAAGCCCCCTTAACTCACCCACATACACACATAGTTTGAAAATCAAGCGAAATATGAAACGTGAGCCTTAGGCAACGATAATTAACGACTTCAAAGCGACCATCGTTATTGTATCGTTATTCATCGTTATCGTTATTTACGTAGCTAGCTCGTGTGCTCATACGATTTTTAACAATGTAAACGATAGCTTCGTGTATTACGAATAATTAATTTAATTTTTTTTCTGTGCTGTTCCATTTTGTTTTTTTAATTATTGTTTTTATTTATTAAGAGAGAAAGGGAAATCGTTGATGAGTTATTCTGGGTTATTGGTTAACTTGTAAGTGTGACTTTTCAGGTCTGGTCCCAATTCCCTGTTCTGAAAAAAAAAACTGGGTATTTTTATACTAATTGCCCGCGTTCACTTCGATTTACCTCTTTTTACAATATGGTAGTTAAATGACTTATAGTGTGATTTTCCAGCAGAGATGTGCTATATAGCTATGCTACGAAGTGTAATAGCTAAGCTGTGAAATAATGTGACCGTTTCTATATGTAGCAGTGCGAGGAAGATAGGCAACTCAAGTATGCGCTATATTGATAGTAGGAATGCCATAGCACGCATTTTTCTATATTAAAAACAAAGCTTAGCTGAATCCGTTTCCGCCAACGCTAAGCTATATGTACCAATGAATATGATTGGTGGAAGCCAAAGGCACTCACAGTAACGTAGCATAGAACATCTCTGGTGGAAAAGCACCCATAATCTAGGTTCCAATAAATAAGTAAGTAGGTATGTTTAGCATTACAAGAAAGAAACAGTTGCAATTATATTTACCATGGAGTGCCCTGCTTACGTACATTAAAACCATGGCACTTATTGACAGACTTGTCACCGCAATTCTATAGGGCAGAAATGGCTATACTAGTAATACCAACAGTCCAACCAGGCTCCAATAATTGGCTCCAACTTTACTTTATAAATTCCTCCCTGGAGCAATCGAAGCTGATACACATAACGACGTATTGTGAATCAAATAACTGTCACCAGTAGACATCTTGTCCAAACAATTATCACACAACAGTAAGTAACAAATAAAATCGTTATTATTGCAAATTACCGCCATCTGCTAACATTAGTCATTTGACAGATCCCCAAAGGGTTTTTGGCGCGCTTTCACCAACTGTCAAGCGGCCATCTTGCGGGCCATAGACGAAATTTGCAATTTAACGCGCCATTGATTCTAGTTCTGTTAAATTAGCCGCATTTAATCCGTTTTTAGTTTAACAATAGAATTTTGCAAGCAGTAACTGTTTCTGTTACTTTAAATATGATGCGCTTGTTTTTATTTTTCTCCTTTTGTGTTCTGTTTTCGGTGCTTTTTGAGTGGTCACGCGGAAATTTTGATTTTTTAAATCGTTTTAAGTTTAATATGGCAGACGGTTCTGGTTTATGAGATTAGTTCGTCGATAGGCGCCACTTACGGTAGCTGGTATAAAAGATTTATTGAAATTATAGTTTATGCAACCTTTTTTTAGGATAAGTTAACGTAACAAATGGGCTTTAAAGACTAGTTCAATTCAAAAGATATTTTTTTCTTTGATTTCTTGCTTCTTTGAGTTTTATAGATGGCTTATGTGATAACAGATAACAGAGTATTAAGGTAAGCGTCCACAGGCCCGCATCGTACGCATCGCACGCATCGTACGCATTCCGTATGACGTCATCAGTATGCATCGCATGTAGGCATTGCCGATGATGCGGTCCGTACGATGCGGATCAGTGGACGCAGTTGTATGAGTTTCTATACAAGACAAACTAAAATCCGTTGCGTGCGATGCGGGCTTGTGGACGCTTACCTTTAGTAACTGTTAAACTTAATACAATCTTGGTTACTACAATACTCGTACATCACTCTACAATGACGTCACTAAAGAACAATCCATTGAATACCACACCCACAACACCAATTAACCCACCAATCCCCATTTCCACGAACCATTTATTCAGAAAACTGTGGTAAAATTTTAACAAAATTCACCAATAAATGTTGAACCCGCTCTCATTAGCAATCGATACCATTTATTTATCTCGTGGACGGTAAGGGCTCACCACACGGGCCGCCGGCAGCGGTGCGTGAAATATAAGAGCACTTCACAATAGGGCTAATAACTCGTGTGAAGTACCCTTAACGCTCCCTCGGATATTGGACTGAGGTATAGGAGGTAGCGGGTAGCGAGTAGAAACACAAACAAATATACATACATATTACAGAACATTTGTTCACTCTTTTATTATTTATTTTATTTTTTATTTATTTATCCAATTTCCATATAAATTACATTACAATATACTAAGCCCCACAAAACCGTTTTAATAGTTTGACTGTGGGGTCGCTGAATCTCTATGTTAATAATATATGTTTTTACAAATTAAAAGTGTCTAAGTAATATAATTTTAATTTACGTTTAAATCTAATTAATTTAGCTTCACTCCTTATGTCTGCTGGCAGATTGTTTAATAGGTAAGGTATTCTCTTGTTTAGTGTCCTGTCACCATAGTAATTGGTGACTCTAGGTACATTGAATCTACCAGCAGCCATAGATCGTGTGTTAAGAGTGTTGTTCACATAAGTTAAGGTATGTTCTTGGGTTCCATGGTAGTTAACTAATAAAAGATATTTATGTTTTAAAGTAATCGGCAAAATTTTACATATTTTAAATAATTTTCTGTAATCTCCTTTACAGTTGCTTTTAGTTTTTTTAGATTCTTTGTTTTATTGTCACGCCTGTTGTTCGGAAGGGGTAGGCAGGGGTTTTTCTTTGTCACCATACCGGTGTACATTATGGCACGTAATGTACACCCACTTTTCATAACTTGTGTTACAAGTATCATCTCATGTAATAAAATAAATAATACATTATCATTTATAATTGTACTTTCTAAGCATATTTAGACATCACAAACTAACAGTGAAGGAAAATATGGTGAGGAAACCTGAGCTTATATTTAATTTCTAATTATAAGTTTGAAATCGCCAACCCGCATTGAGCTAGCGTGGTGATTAATACTCAAACCTTCTCTATGTGAGAAGAGGCTTTGGTCAGCAGTGACCACTAACAAGCTATTGATGTGATATGAAACAAAAACGCTATCACAAATCGCTACATCTCCCAACATGAGCCACAGAAAAACATGGTTGTTACGAAAAATATGATTTTATCTTTATTCTGATCTGATCCTTTGTCGGGCGAAGTCGGGAGCTATTGTATGTACACAGACAATTTTTTTAACATGGCGTCTGATATTCTTACGTAAATACTTTTGTTTTCTCCAAACGTTAGTAATATTATTAGTTTATATCCATTTTTGATGGAATAAGAAGATTATGGATTTTATACGTTGACTAGCGACCCGCCCCAGCTTCGCATGGGTGCAATGGTGATATATTATGCATGTATTATACATATAAACCTTCCTCTTGAATCGCTCTATCTATTAAAAAAACCGCATCAAAATCTGTTGCGTAGTTTTAAAGATTTAAGCATACAAAGCGACATAGGGACAGAGAAAGCGACTTTGTTTTATACTATGTAGTGATAGAAAATGGTTAGCCTTTTGGTAATTTTCCACCAAAGATATGCTATATAGCTATGATACGAAGATGTAATAGTCAAGCTGTGAAACTATGTGATCGTTACTACCGATACTAAGGTATGTAGCTGTGCTATGAATATGCGCCGCCGCGAAATAGCTGTGCGAGGAAGATGCGCAGCTCGATTATGCGATGTATCGATAGTAGGGAAGCCATCTATAACACGCATATTTCCATATAAAAAATATAGTAGTTGAAACCGTTTCCACCAGTACAAAGCTATGTAGGTATTATGCAAGGATTGTGATCCTCCTACTTTAAAATAAAACATAGGCACAAGCACAGAATGGCTCCTAAACAAACCCTTTCAGCCACAACACAGTTTTACCAACGCAAACAAATAGAAAGAAAAGCTGAAAATCTACATAACATGGCGACCAGTCAATAAATCAAATATAATGTGCCTGGAACACACACACACAAACATACATACATTTATGTTATGACCAGGGGGCCTACTCCGGTTCTCGAATCCGAAGTTTCGTTTAATCTTCGGCCGTAGGTTTTATTAATTTACTAATAGAATTACTTGAAATAACGTTTTATTTTTAATTTCATATCAAAATCTATTTATTTATCTTCATATCATTCGTTCATTTTTGTTCACGAAAGTTCGCAATAAATAGAATTGTAGTATGCAATCTGCGAAGTTTCGGACGAAATTTCGTTTTTCGTTGAATTAGAGTAGGCCCACTGACCAGAGACGAAGCTAAAAAATCGACTAATCAAAAAACATTTCTCTTGGTACGAGCAAAACCAAATTTGTCGACATGTATATTTTTTTGAAGAGTATAATATCTACTTGTTTAGTTATATACAGTCTGTTTTTTTTCTCACTAGGCATTTTTTTCTGAGAGTTAGGTATCATTTAAAGATAACATTTTTTAATGTAAAATAAAAGTTTATACAAAAGGAAATTTCCGACTTCACTGAAGAAAGACAGTTTTAAAAAGGACATTAGAAGGATCAAATTGACTTTGGTTTCGAAAGTCGTTGATTCCTATTATGGTTTGTTTCTTATTTAACACCAACCTCCGAAATAAAAGTTATTTTGACCATTTCAGTGTTCTTTTTAACCGTTTTTCTTCAGTGAAGTCGGTTATTTTTATTTTTTCTAGTAAAAAGTATTTTCTTATTTAAAAATGGAATGTTTGAATGATACCTAACTCATAGAAAAAAAATTGACTGGTGATTAAAAAACAGGCTGTATATGTATGTATACTTGTTAGGTTTTATGTATACCTGTATACTTGTTGGGTGATATTCGTATACTTGTCGGGTTGTATATGTGGTGTATAGGCGTCAGTGCGCTCGCCCATAAATACAGGAACACGGCTAATGACTGCATAACTGATATTTACGTCCGATGAGTATTGCTGTTGAGGTAGCCATGTTTGATGCTGTTTAAACCTTGAACCTTAAATTATGAGTCGTGAGCCAACGACGCAACGTCACTCTGCCTCGTTGGTCGAGTACTCCCAAGTTGCGACTGCCGGACAAGGGGTCTCGGTTTCGATTCCCGGGTTAGGCAAAGATTTACTGGGCTTTTTTCGATTTGTCGAAAATTTATGCCCAGTATATAGCAATAGGCTCAATCCCTATTACATGGGACTTAAAACACACATAGTGAGCAGTAGATGTACATTGTATGGTGTACGACTTAATAATACTCTTAAGTCTATCCGACAGAACGACCGAACGTTAAAATATAGGGAATAAGCACCGCTTATTTCAAAAGCTATTTCTCTTGCTTAATATTTAAGCTATTAGTTTTTTAGATTAGATATTTTACGTTTAACCAGCTTTAACTGAACATTAGCGTTTTACAGATATTATTATCTGAGGATTGAATGACAGCACCGCAACGAGAACACCCCCCACCGAAGCCATAGACTCCATGCAAAGTAATATATGTTGAACAAAAAAATGGCTACCAGTCCGCAGCTATCATTGTAAAATGAATTAAAAGAGTTCGGCTAAAAGTACGGTTTCGGCAAAGGATTGAATAAAAATGATAAAAATGATATACGATGCACGGGGCCGCTGGCTTGATGCGAAAATACGTCGGCTTATAGTGTTGGGATGAGCTTGTTACTTCAATGTCGATGAATTGTGTGTTTTTGAGGTTATTATGTTTTGGTTAGGTCTTAATTCCTGCTTTAGGTTTAGGTTTAAACTTTACGAAGGTTAAGCGACTTAACCCTGCCAGCCTGGCAGGGTATCGCATTAGGTCACCGTATGAGTTGAATATTGTAACAATGAGGAATTGTAACGGGGTGGTTTTTATTTAACAACAGTCTGGCACTTCTCTTCAATTCTTTTTTTAATCATCCAATGACTTCTCTCGTTTAAGGCGAGGCGAGAGGGAGTGTCAAACACTTTCTGACTAAAACAATCCCGTTTCTTCTCCTGCTTTTAAAGCCGGAGCCCTGGTAAACCCGCTAGGTAGTCCGCAGCTCCGGATACATTCTAACACCATTGTCTATAATTTCACTTTACTTGTGAATCTCAAAAGCAGTAGTTAGAAATTATGTGTTAAAAATAACACCAAGCAAGCCTAGAAATTATAGCAAACTGTCTTACGCAAAGGAGGCTCATAATAATCCAGCCGTGGACTGCCCAGCTGTTCATAAATGATCAACAGCTATTGAAACATTATCTGGACCAGTTTATATCGATGTAACGCGTTACAACACTACGTCATATTTAGTAAATGAAGACGCTTTCTCACTGGTGTAGCTCTGAATTTGGTTTTCACCTAAATTAGTTCAATATGAAACAAATAAACGTTATGCTATTATAATAAAATAATGGCACATTAACTTCACATGTTTGATTATGGAAATTCATGACAATATGGATGATGACGGGGTATGAAAGTTAAAAATCTATTTAGTCCGTCAGTTTGGTAATGAAAAATATTAGACACGATTTTTTTTTATTCTGCCATATAAGTAAACTATACTTAAATAAAACGAATTAAAGTTTAGAAGTTTTTTTTTTCAAGGGGGGGGAAATTATCCAATGACCTCTCCCGCCTTGGGCGAGGCGAGAGGGAGTGTCAGACTCTTACTGACTAAAAACCACCCCGTTCCTACTCCTGCTTTTCGAGCCGGAGCCCCGGTAAACCCGTTAGGTAGTCCGCAATCATTTTCACGTATAAAACGAACCTAGAAATCACGTCACGCGACATTTCAAATCAAAATATCGCCAAAAATATTTGTTTCTCTAAAAAAATAATCTACAAGACAGGCATTAAAATAAAAATTAGTCATCTACCCTATTTGAAAGAGAAACCTCCCGTTTTAAGTCATTTAATGATTATTAACTGAATAATTAACATGGCCAGTGTAACACCCTCTCGCCATAAACTCGACTTGGAATCAAAAGAATTAAAAAGTACCGTCCGTCTGTCCGTCTGTTCGTAGAAAACAAAAAAATCCGAGTGCCGTACTCAAAGTAACGTTATTACGGGCTTTAGTTACGGCTTACCGTATCCCCACCGAAATTGGGGCTTCATACCGCGAATCAACCTACCCCTTTTCTGCCAAATATACTTTAAAGAAATCCCAACTTAATTAGCCAACGGTTAAGGTTGAAAATGTATTGTGTGTTGTCGATTTTGAGTGTATGTTGAGGTGCAACATGTAGTGTTTGGCTGTCGGTTATATTTTCGATATTTTATGTCTCCGATATTTGTAAAAGACGTTATTTTTTTGTGTGTAGTTTTTATATGGAAGTGTACGTAAATTGGTTTTTCTAGTTGTAATTTTATTAGCTCCCAAAGGTAACAAGAGGACTTATAACGCCCACTATACCTGCTTTTTGTTAGTCAAGTCCTTAGGTTTAACGGAGGATTTGCCTTCAACAGTTTTCTTTCGACAGGTAATGCTATTTTTTCGTTGATAAGTCAATGCCAGAACGGCGAAGCGAAGATGTGGCCGAAGATGGAGCACACAGACTTAGAAAGTACCTATTCACTATGACCTTGAAAGTATGCTTTAACTTATAATCACACTATCACATCACACTATATAATATTTTAAATATGAAAGTTTGTTTGTTTGGATGTTTGTTCGTCAATAACGCTGAAACTACTCAATGGATTTTGATGAAATTTTGTATACAGATAGGGTATAAGGTATGAGCTGACTTGGGTGATAGGATTTTTATCCCACGGTAACGCGGACGAAGCCGCTGGCAAAAACTATTCAAAAGTAAATTATAAAAGAACCATTACAATATTTAATTAGATAACCTTAGCTATTCACAAAGTTCCATCACATCAATGTTAATTTCTATCAGAATTTAATTAAATTCAAATTCTCAATATGAATATGTATGTATGTATTTCGAAGTTTGTAATTATTAATTTTAATTATTATAACATTATCGAACCGTAGTCAACTCGTTAGTTACCTACGCAATAATGTAAAACTATGATAACATAAAGTGTGTGTTTAACATTGTACATACCTTCTATAACCTCTGTTTATGTATCTTCTTGAAAGTCAAAATTAAAGTCAAATCATATATTTCAATTAGACCAGGAAGGCACTTAACCGCTTAACTGTCAGTATACAAGACACAACAGTAAATACATTGTGTGCCCATGATGAGTTTAATTGAACATCAAACAAAAATTTTAAAAATGTCTGACTTTTGTCTTCTTGTGAAGACATTTGCTGATTCCAACGTGTAGAAGAATAGTCTATGGAGAAGAACAAGCAAGAAACTCCATAGATTAGTCTTTTTGTATATGGATAAAAAACAAGGCATAGGTTACTTTTTACCTAACTACTCTTTTTCAATCAGATTCACAATACAATTTTTGATTATGTACAAGTAAGAAGTGACACACGCACGACAAACATTTTTAGTCGATTACCAAATTCACTAAACAACAAATCGATTCGTTAATCGATGAAGTCGATTACAAAGAGAGCACTTCCAAAAAAACTCTAAAATTAATTTAGTATTAAAATATCATCACGGGTGCACCGCGAGGGGTAGGCAGCGATGCTTATCTCCGTCGTTTGAAATATCATCCCCTAATGTGGAGCACGCGCCCCCGCGGCCGGTGTTACCATTTAAATAAAATTACAATTAGATACGGACTGTTTTGACCACTGGCAACTGCTTTATTCATTTAGTTTTAACTGATGATTTATATTTGTATGCTAGTGAGTTGGGCAATTTTGTGTTGTTTTTTTTTTAATTAGTATAGAATTGGTAGGCTCATATTCTACCCAAAATAGTTGTACCTAATTGGTGAAAATCGATGTTACACTTATAAGGTGTTTTCTTGTATGCCTGTTTAGGTAACAAAAGGTTCTATTGAACCTTTAATTTATAGTTTTCAAAACTATTTCTTGTTCATATTACTTGTCTTTTGTATTAGGTATTAAACAATCATAGGTACGTCAACTTATAATGATAAACCAAACATTTAGTATAAGTTGCTTTTATAAGTTGAACAATAACTTAACTAAAAACAACGGCTTACACACGTAATATACTGAGAAAATCTCTAATAGTTTCTAGTCACAGAAGGACTCTTACTTGTGAACAGAGCGTACGCTATAACGCGGCGACGTCAAACAGCCTACTTCTACAGAAAATTATCAATAACACTACTTATAAAACAAATAACAAATATTGTTAAGATAGGTACAACCAACCGCTTTTTTTTTGAAAGGGGAAAATCATACAATCACTTCTCCCGCCTTGTGCGACGCGAGAGTGTCAGACTCTTACTGACTAAAAACCACCCCGTTCCTTCTCTTGCTTTTTGAGCCGGAGCCTCGGTAAACCCGCTAGGTAGACAACCAACAGCTATGGCGTTTTTGTTCTACACTCCACACTTCCAGTAGTCACACCCCTCACGGACTAATCCAAGTGTAGGGGGGCGACAGAATTAATGTCCAATGTCCACGGGCCCCGAGCATTAATTGTTAAAAATCGACCATCCATTCACTGCCAGATAATATTCGTTTTAATGTTACTTATATTAAAATTTCAAGTTCATTAGAGTAATTTCATTTACGCACATGTTTTATAGGATCATTTTAAATAATAAACATGAAGATGAGTAAAATTATTTAAGCTTAGTTACATAATTATTAATTCGTTATTTGTAATGCACCTACCTATATAAGAATTTAAAATTGTTGCTAAATATAATTTACCGAGTCGTCGCAAGAGTGGCTACAGGGCAAGGGGTCTGGAGTTTCTAGCCTCCGTACTATTACTGAGAAACCAAAAAAAGCCCAGTAATACTTTGCCCGACCTGGGAATCGAACCCGAAACCTCTTGTCCGGCAGTCGTACTTGCGAGCACTCGACCAACGAGGCAGTAAGGTAGATTGACGGGCCTAGACATTAATTGCCGTCACATCATATTAAACTCTGCAAAACTCGACTAAAACATGTCCACTACAAAATTGCCCACTGACCCAAAAAATAAAATTCCAAGACCAAATTATTATTAAAACAAACAAACACACAAAAAGCTTGTTCCTATCCTTATCTCGGAATAAACAACAGCAGATGTTACAATGACGTAACAATAAAACTAAAGGTGACATTATCACCCCTGACATTTCAAATGTCACTACATCTAATGTCCTTAATGTTAGTCAACTAATTATACGTCTCTATTAATCGACTATCCAACTAACGGATGTACCGGACATCACTATTGTCATGTTAAAATCGAATTGTTATTTACAAAAGAGACTATGACCCTTGAGTTTGTTTCGGCATTTCTTCTCAGTGTAGTCCGATAGGAAATGGCTGCCTCATCTAGTTATTTAAGAGATTGACGTGTAAAAGAGTTGCATTGTAACCCATTTGCAAAAATAAATATCATTTACTTTACCATCTGTAATGTACTATAATTCTTGCAAAATTTAATAAATAAACATTTAATTTCAAGTTTTATAAATCATTTTGACCATTAAGTGTTTTTAAAATAATGTTAAAATTCTTCCGTTGTATCGATGATTTTCAGTTAAATTGCCGCTGATTTCTGAATTTCTCGGTAAATTGTACTTCGTTATTATATTTAAATTTAAATAATTGTGGGAACTCATTTCATTTAAAGTTATTTTACAAGCCTTTACATATAATTATGTACTTACTTACGAGTTACTCAACAAAGTACTCATTAAAAAACAATGCTTGGGTATTTTATGAGAATTCTAGGATTATACTTACCTACTGACCACTTTCTTTTTAACGTGAAATGCTTTATTTGTTTTTAAGTGAAATCACTAACGAATATCTCTTTTGCACGCATTTTTATATTATAATCTTAATTAATTTCGTGTCTGTTGGACAGACAAAGACCATCCTAGATCCATTGTATCCTGCGGGCGCCACAATGAGCCATCGAAGCACCACAGATGGGGGCCCAGTAGGGCTGATGCCTGATCCGGAGCTACGGACTACCTAGCGGGGCTACGGCTCGAAAAGCAGGAGTAGGAACAGGATGGCTTTTAGTCAGTAAGAGTCTGACACTCCCTCTCACCACAGTCAAGGCGGCAGAAGTCATTGGATGACTTTCCCCCAACAAAGAATGATAAATGATATTACCCGTCGTAAATGATAAATGATATTTATTTTGCAACTAGGTTACAATGTAACTCTTTTACACGTCAATCTCTTAAATATAGCTAGATGAGGCCGTCATAGTACCCTAAACATATTTTACAAACCTTACATTTATTTAATCTTATTATGTACGCAAAATGTTGAACACATTTGATGTTATTAAACGCATACTAAATTGTTATTGGCTACCATTATAATACAAAGAAACCGTCACACTTATTCTTCTCATGATCATCAAAAAAAAACGCAAAGCGTCAAATAAAAGAAAAACAATTTTAATACGTTTTAAAATATCAAGTGATTCGTTTCTAATTTCAACAAATGATTCCATAAAAGACCTTTTGAGTTACAATTTATTTTTTAAATATCACCGACTACCTCCAAAATGAACCCTATAGTAATAACCATTAGAATAGTATTACTAAGTCTATAATCGACTAAATATCTATGATTTAAAAGCTTTGTAACACGACCCAACACTATTTACCTATTCATTTTTCAAAAAAGGAACTTAACGCCCAAATCGACGCGTTAATACTCAACAAAAGGAAAAATAAACGGCTTTGTGTAATTCGACAAAGTTGTATTTACAGTTGTAACTGAACAAATGAAACCTTATGTTTGTAAAGCTTAAGTTGATTTTTGAATAAAATCTGGTTCAACAATGCATGTTTATCGTGGTAATAAATATAAGCAAAAAAGAAAAATACGGCTCCCTACGTTTTTTAAACATGTAATTCGTAGTTTCGAATTGCGAACTCGGCATTCTTATTTCAAAACAGCGAGGTGTCATTGGACACTCCCTCTTGGGTATGGCATTAAGAAATTACTGGCTGACACTTCCAAAAGTTTTGAGGTTAGATACGATTTAAATATTTTTAAACTGTTTTTAAATAGATGTTGTTTAAACATACTTGCATAATCTAATTTCAAAATAACAATGTTTAAGTATACTGGTGAAAATTCGTCATACCACAGAACTGCAGATTACTTCAACGTAAATAATATTTTATCGTAAATGATATTTACGATTTACCAATTGGCCGCTCCATTACCCAAAAATATTTTAAACACTCAACAGTTTAATTTAAAACGTAAATGATTAACAATAAATGACGCAAACAATTATCGTATTACTGTAATTAATCAATCAATCAAGTATCCGTCTATCACACAAATAATTAAATGAAAATGATCAAATTTTAAATAAAGTGCCAATTATGGTTCGCAACAGTAAACAGTACTTCGGTTACAAAAGCTTTTCCACGATTTATTGTTGCGGCAACATTTAATTCATTACAGTTAATTTTGAATTTCACATGGCTCAAATATTTGGTGAGACGGAAATTTGTTTTTGATTGAACGTTTTAGCGAGGCTTCATTATTAGTTGTGACTGCTGTTATTTGGTAATAGCTAATTTGATTATGGTTTGATATTGTTTAATGTATTTTTGACACTTCAACATTAGATAACATTGATGTAATGAATTTAAAATAACTGAATATAATTTAAAAAAATATTGGTCTATTCAAAATCACTATCTTCATTACAATCATCGCAGTACTTTCTCACAGCCGTACTATCATCACACGCTGCATTTTGAAATTGGAATCGTATGTTTTTAAGATGGCCGCTTATTGTCACCAGTTTGACACCACGGAGTTTGAAAAACATTGATCTGGATGTGATAAGTTTTTGTATTTCCGTATTAGCAAGCTTTAGAAAGAGTAAGCTTTATTAAAGTACTTAGATACGCTTACATAAAATTAATGCCATGCATGTAATTTTATCTAGACTGTAATAGGTACACTGAAAAACGAAAATAATACAGTTTTTTAATGTTATTCTGTCAATGTCATAGACGTCTTTTGCAGTAGCTACCTATAACTATTTCTTGTTAGTTTAGTTCCTACATCATTGGTGAAATGATGATGTGATGAATCATTGCGGCATTTCTCGCCACACTAACGATTGTAGTAAATTGTCTTATATTAACATCTTAAACTAACATCTGTAAGTATTTTTTTATGAAACGCCGGTAAACGAGGACACTTATCACCTGATGGTAAGCAATCGCCGCCGCCCATGGATACTTAAAACACCAAGGGCGTTGCCTGCCTTTTGGGGGTTAGGAATTTAAGGGTTGTTGGATTGGGAAGATTGGGAAAGGGGGAATTGGGCCTCCGGTAACCTCACACACGCAACGAAACACAACACAAGCGTTGTTTCACGTCGGTTTTCTGTGAGACCGTGGTATCACTCCGGTCGAGCCGGCCCATTCGTACCGAAGCATGGCTCTCCCACACTTAAAGTATATCAATAACTAATTTAAAAAGAAAATGCGACTAGAATGAGAAACTTCTTCACAGTTCCTCACAAATTTTACACACACGCTCATATTATTCCACATAATTGAATTGGAACAAATGCTAAACACCGATTACTCATCAAACAAGGCTCCTAGCTAACCAGCACGGTTCAGCAACATACTTGTGTTATCGTCGGATCGCGATGAGTGCGTAATTGGATTTGAGCCGCGCCGGCTCGCGTTTTACATAAATTACGCGTTAGTAGAAACGCACCCTTAATTGTTCCGTATTTTTACGTCATATGTTAGAAAATTTACGTAATTAGGTAATTCGTTTTTAGTTCGTTTTGTAATTTAATTAGGATTAATGTAAAGTTGGAAAGATGTAGGGAACTAGGACGGTCATATTCTAAAGTATACCTAGCTAAGTTTGTTGTGCAAATGTTGTCTTTAATCTTGACTATATTTAGTGAAACTTAGTCGGAGATAAATTTTTTAAAGGTCAATGTTAAAGATTTTATTAATGCACATAAATATGGTATTATTACACAAAAATATTGCAAGCGGGCCTTCGGACGGCGAGCAACGGTAGCTCGCCGCTCGACCAGAACCAGGCCCGTGGATATGGCGCGTCGCATTCCGCGTGCGCCTCAAAGCGATCTCAGACCAGCAAAGATGCCAAGCTAGCTGAGCTAACGGACTACCTAGCCGGTTACCGGGGCAACGGCTCGAAAAGCAGGAGTAGCAACGGGCTGGTTTTTATTCAGTAAGGCACGGTTGTACACACACGGTTTTTCGCCGTAAGAATGTACGGTTAATTCGCCGTGTGGCGGCACGGTCGTCGGTGTTGTATGGGTCACTACGGAAACGTGTAAACGGGCACGGCGGCGCCACGGCACGGTGCCGCCGTAAGTAAGTAAAACTTATAATACCCTAATGAGTTTAAAAAAATAAAAAGTAAATTTAACACAACGAAATTTGCATGCATGACCAATACAAGTATTCCGGAAACGGTGCATCAAGGAATTTACCAATTAGCAAAGTTTGTCGCATCGCTTACAACGCAATGATATCGTTGCACATAAAATAATTACTTTATTGCATCAAATTAATGTCAAAACCCAACGTGTTACAGTTACAGTACAAACATTCATAAATAATTAAATAATAAATATGCAAAACTTAAATTAATTTATTTACAAAAAAAACACAAAAATAACGCATCCTTGTTTTCGGAAACATGCCGTGATGATCTGCCATAAATTAATACAAAATTATGTTTTTTAATTTAACTTTTTTTGGGGGTTTTATCGAGATGTTTAATTAAATTCGTCTGGTGTAATGTTTAGGGTCACTTGCCATATGTTTTCTTAGTATTTAAGCTTAATTTTATGCGTAAGGATCAGCCCTTAGCGTTGTTGTGACCGTTTCGCCGGTATTCGCCAGTATTCGCGATGTAATCGGGAAATGATGAATTGTTTTTGTAATTTCTTGATTGATTGTGTACTTGATGATTTGGTGTAGGGATGGGAGATGAAATTAATTGTTGTAATAGTCAATACTAACGTCAGTGAAGTTAAAATTATTATGGATAGTTCGAATGGATAAGCGACGACAATTAACTGCTGTTCTAGTCAATACGAACGCCGAACGAAAGTGTAAGATTTTTTTCTATATAAGGAGGTTTAAAAGTATCTACTACGGCTTTAATGGGAGCTGATGTTTTTATTGTAACTTTAATCGTCAAAACATTACGTGAGTAAGCCGATAACATTATAATTAATTGGGAGCTGATGTGTTTGAAGATAATAATAGTAAATAAATATCATTGATTATGTTTGTTTTTTATGCTAAAAATCTACGTATGGGTTTGTTATTAGTTTAGAGACATTTTCAGTGTCTCTGTCGCTTCGCCAATGATAACAATTGATAGCTATTGTGTGTATCGTGCGTATTTGTGAACCACTTTATGTAGAGTAGAATTAACATCTATATGTTCTCAAATTAAATTACTTGGTCCGGAGGGCCATTTCTTCACTATTGTAATCTTCAAACCTCTCATTAAAGCCGTGGCAGATACTTTTAAAACACCTTGTATTTCGTGGTTGTTACTTTGTATAACTTACTTTATCGCAATCAAATATACAAACTATCTAGTTCACAAACGATTCAAATTAATCTAACGAACCAAAATACTCTAAATAAACCAACCATCCCCAATTAAAAATTAAAACTAAAATAAATACATGTAACATAAGTTGTTCTAAGTCTGTCAACCCTACGATGCGTATACGCACGCTTTAGCCCCAAAAATTCATTATCACCGCATCGTTGAATTAGATCTAACCAAGATAGCGATATAATAACGGTCTTCTGCGTTTGTTTGGTAGCGGGTTAAATTGCGCAGGAGTTGATAATTTGTGATAAACTGGTGGTTTTTGGGAGTGGGTAGTGTGGGTACAGCTGTTTCATGGTTTTTGTTTCAATAGTTGTGTGGTGTGTTGGTGTAATTTGTGTGTTTGTTGATGAATCTATTAGTGAAGAGCTTGCTTGAGTGGAGTTTGGGTAAAAAAACTTATTCATGTTGATGATTCTTGTGTGATTCTTCTTCTTTATAATGTTGTCCATAGGTTCAAGCTAGTTGAATTGATAAACCAAGGTCATTTAAATGGTATTTCTTTTTGCCAAAAGTCATCTTCTCTTTTTTGTTCTAATTAATATCATCCAATGACTTCTTTCGTCTTGAGCGAGGCGAGAGGGAGTGTCAGACTCTTACTGACTAAAAACCACTCCGTTCCTACTCCTGCAAATCAAGCCGGAGCCCCGGTAAACTCGCTAAGTAGTCCGCGGATCAGGTATCAGCCGTACTAGGGCCCCATCTGTGGTGGTCTGATGGCTATCTATGAAAATTAATTATTTTAAAATATGAATCGAATTTCAATGAAAACACTAAACATTCAATAGCTAAAATTGCATTTATTTAAAATATAGCATTTGTATGAATAATAGCGAAGTCTTTAGTAATAATTCGATCAGCTAAGTCCCGCGTGAAACCACTCCATGTTATTAGAAGTGGGTGAAAATTGCTGCTCGCTACTTAAGGCGAATGTTATCGAACTTATAACACAATATTTTTATAATAACTATCGTGAGACATACTGAATTAACTAAAAATCACGGTTTACTCACGGATATTAATGGAGAAAAGCTCTACTAGTTTCGAGTCACTTATTGTTTTTTATGGGGGAAAATCATCTAATGGCGTCTCCCATCTTGGGTGAGGTGAGAAGGAGTGTCAGACTATTATTCACCAAAAACCATTCCGTTCCTATTCCTGCTCTGGGTTGGGCATCAGCCCTTCTGGCACCCATCTTTGGTGATTGGATGTAAGGTCTGGTTCTGGTCGGGCGGCGAACTAGGCAATTCAGGTATATTATACCTTATTAAACTCCAACTCCTTAAAATCCGCTCCTAAGATGATCCCCTGACCGAAATCTTTGCGCAGACACGAGAAGAAGCTACAAGAAGGCCTCCTATAGTGGCATGGCCACAAATAACCAGAAGAGAGTTCTTGACCAAAGCTAAAACCAACATTTAGACAGACTCCCCCTTAACGAAGCTACAATTTGTAGGGATTGTACCAACGTACCGCGCGCACGACATCCGCTCGTTATACCACTGATACTTTATTTACTTTACATAAACTTCATCACTGTATTATAGACACTGAAGAGGATAGGCAGAGTAGTGGAACTTCTTGTACTCTTTTTTTAATAAAACATTTTTTTTATGAGACATGCCGGTAATCGAGCAGACGTATTACCTGATGGTAAGCAATCGCCGCCGCCCAAGGACACCCGAAATACCAGAGGCGTTACAAGTGCGTTACCGGCTTTTTGGGAGTTAGGAATTTAAGGGTTGTTGTTCGGGACTGGGGATGGGGAAGATTGGGAAGGGGGAATTGGGCCACTCTTACATGGTTAATCTTATTATTATCTCTTACTTATGAATGCTGTTAATTCCTGTTTAATTATGTTTTAGTTATGTATGTAAGTTGCTTTAATTGGTTCTCTACCGTTGTAACTTTTGAATTAAATAATTAAATGAATTAAATAAATGGTTGGGGTTGTGGCTGGGCAACCGGCTGTTGTAAGCTGTAGCTATCTACTGCTGAAGTAAGGCCTCCCTATTACTATGCTGCTAAACATAAGACCTTTCCTTTTTAAGTGTGTGAGAGCCATGCTTCGGCACGAATGGGCCGGCTCGACCGAGTGATACCACGGCCTCACCTAAAATCGACGTAAAAGAACGCTTGCGTTGTGTAAATGGTGTTACCAGAGGCTCTATTACTTCTTCTCAATCTCCAATTCCCCAACAACACTTAAATTCCTAACCCTCAAAAGGACGGCAATGCATTTGTAACGCCTCTGGTGTTTCGGGTATCCATGGGCGGCTTCCATTGTTTACCATCAGGTGATCCGTCTGCTCGTTTACCGGCTTATACCATAAAAACACCTTGGATTCGAATAAATTAGTTAAAGGATTCGTAGCGCGTGGAGAATTACATCGACACCAATACCATTTTTTTTATATATATATAGAATTGGTTTACCTACCTAATTGTTTTTCAAGCACCATTGACTTTAATTATTAGTTAAAACATTTATGAATATGAATTTATAAGTAATTGTTTTATTAAACACTCCATTAGGTAGCTATTAGATTATGGATCAAAGCTAAAGGTATTTTTTTTAATAATTTGTCAAAGAACAAATAAACAAAAATCATTCTATTCAGGGTAATTAAGACTTTATTCCAATGATTTTAGAGTATAAAATCGAACAAGGATACATTCTAAAATGCTTAATTAACTTAGCCGTGTATACAAAATCGATTATCGTTTTCAAACGCATCTGCCGTTCCAAATTTGAATAATTACAACTTTTAAATACAAACATAACCGGCAAAGTTACGTTGCATTTGACAATGGCGCTAGTATCTTCGTGGACTGTCAATTTTTACATACAAAAGTAATAGTTCCAGTTTTTTCCGTCGACTTTTTAATTTGGTCGATGTGACATGGAGTCGACCATTAGCGTTTTCGTGTTGCGTTATCAAACAGTTATCCTGAATTACCTCTTAACATGTTATTAATTGATACTGCGGACTTTTTGGACGCTTTTAAAGCAATTAAAAAGTTAATGTAAACAATATGACCCTCTGGGGTGTAATAATGGATATTTTTACTATTAATCTATCTATTCTGTAATACGTACCTATGATGGGTTTGTGTGAGTGGGATGGGGATGGTTTGGAAGTAAAAGTCATTAACTAGAACTAGCTGACCTGGTAAACTTCGTACCGCCTCAAACATATTTTTCTCATCTTTTAAACCTTCCCTGGACTTCCTGAAATAATTCAAAACCAAAATTTGTCAAATCGGTCCAGTCATTCTCGAGTTTTAGTGAGACTAACGAACAGTAATTTATTTTTATATATAGAGATCTAGGTATATAGATAACTGAAAGTACTTAAACCTAGTCACTAAAACGTCTGCTCATAAACAAAGAAGTACCTAAAAGTACCTATCATAGTTATACTACTGATAGAAAGTAATAAACCACTCAAAAAGCACGTTTTAATCAACCAACCATGGCAGCGATAACTAACAAAAATCTCAACCATTAAAAACATCTAAAGAATTCTCATTAGCAAATGAAAAATCAAATAAACGGGACTGCACTTAATAAAACTGTAATATGGCGGGCGCACGTTCCAAATTCAATTTCGATAATTAAGTGACAGTTGATAAAAACAACATGGCGATTGGCTCGCACGCGGCGGCCGTACAATCGGAGCGTGCCAACACTTGCAAGCACGCGCGATCGCGCGATAAAAAACCATTTTTAATTAAATTGAGATTCCACAAACCTAACACGCCGATAGATGGCGTAAACCTCAAAAAAAATGTCCCAAAACTCAATTTCTATCACCAAAAAAAAACACAATTAAAACATCAACAGCAAATTTTTGGAAATGATATCCTACCGTAACAATTTTAAGGTTCATTTTCCACTCAAAACGAGAACATGGCGTGCTGTTTACCGGGATGCATAACGGTAATTAGAGTATTGTCGTGATAAACCAATGTAATCTCTATTACTTAACGATAAAATCCAAATTGCTTTATGATAATGGAAGGCGTTCGTGTCATGGCGTCGTTTGCGCGGCAAAACGAACTGTTTTGTAACATTTTTACGACAGGTAATAATCGAATTAATATCGAGAATCGCTTAATTAAATTGATATATCCGTGAATGGTCAGTTAATGGCGATCATATTAATTAAAACCGATGATTGATACGCCATATTAACAAAAGTGGAAATTACTTAATATAATTCAGTTTTTGTTTTAACAATTTGTTTGGTAAATGAATAAATAAGTTTATTTTGTAATTTAACGGTGTAAGTAATTGGCTGTTTAATTGCAGTCCGGTTTTATTGTAGTTGATTAATTATTATGCGATTGGTTTAATTTAAATTTGGTAGTTTTGTGGCCATTTTGAGGGAAGATTTTGAGTTATTTGTAAATTAACTTTACTTGAGTTCAAAGGTTTTTGTATCTATATTAAATTCAGAATCTTTTAAAAGTGCAAATGATATTATGTTGAATTTCAACCGAAACCTCATTCCTAACAAGTCACCTATGTATTAAAAGAACATCTGTAATTAAAATTGTCAGTTAGAAATATGTACTTACTGTATACTTACGACCATATAACCACGAGTTTTTTGACATTGGACGAAAACTTTACTCTAGGGCCTTAGTACGAGTTTGTTTTACGTTTGACGAGAGAGCGTTCGGCGCTCTGATTGGTTGGTTTATGCGTTTTGTTTTCGCTAAACGTAAAGCAAACTCGTTCAGTACGAGTTTGGGTACAATAGTTTATTATCTTCAGCTCCTTTTAATCCACTACAGGATATAGACATCTCCAATAAAAGGCAAAGTGTAATGCGTTTAAGTTCCTACATAGGTTATTTTTCTTCAACCAGTTTTTCTAATACTGCTCTAATTTAAAAATTCTCTAATCATTCTCTAACTAGTAACACCACAAAACCAATCTACACTTTTCCAGCCAAGCATAATGTTGCCAACCTCAAAAAAAAATATTACCCATGTAAAACAGGCAACACTTCCTGACCGGACGCGAAGCTCCCACACCTCCCGCTCCGGAAATAGCCGGATGTGGTAGGCGGCGTGTTAGCGGCGCGTGGCAACATTTAGTTACCCCACTCTAACATTCTGACATTCTGACATTCTGGCATTCTGGCATTCAGATTGCCAGATAACACGGCACGCGACGTGACACTGATCTGCATGTAATTTAATTATTTTTGTCGGTTTTCTTTCTTTTTTTTTTTTTTGTAAATTGGGGATGAGTTTTATGTTTTGACTGTTTTTTGAGGATTTACGATGTTATTTAAGGACTTATGTTTTTTGTTTTTTGTTTCAGAAGCAGTTATGAGTGCCAATTATGTTGATAATTTAGTACATTATAAAGTAGGTCATGGACAGTTGTAATTGGATTTAGGTTTACTCACTTTTTATAATTTAGATTGTTGTGTACGATTTCAATCTGTCGTCTGTATCTGTACTTGTGGAATAAAATAAATAATAATTATTATAAGATTGTTTTATGTAATAAATAAACAGTTGTCCTAGGACTAAACCTTGTAACATTTTTTTGTTAATTAGTTAAAATATACCGTGAAAAACTACACCTGAAATTAAATTTATATTAATTTGTAACCTGACGCTCCAATTCCATATTTTATTCTAGATTAGGCCGGGACTCCACCAAAGCGGAGACGAGACGAGCGGAGAGGAGATGTTTTTTAAACAACCAATAGAATTGAGTTAACGTCTCCTCTCCGCTCAGCTTCAGTGGAGATCGCTGTGCGGAGATGTGTAATATTTGTATGTCGCGATTGAGCTGTGCGCGGACGACGCGCAGTGGAGAAGATGTGAGCGGCGTGCAGTGAGCGATGTCACCCTCCCCCTCTCGCACGCTAGCAAAGTTTAATTAATACCGTGAAAAACTACACCTGAAATTAAATTTATATTAATTTGTAAACAGACGCCCCAATTTTATTTTTAGGTCTAGACTAGGGTGGATTACGAATTTTGTTACAAATAAAAGTATCCTAAGTTACGTCTTACATCATGAGCAGCGTGCGTAGACGCAGCGATGTCGCGCAGCCCACTTACTACTTACAAAGCTTCTCTCCGTTAATGTACGTGTGTAAACTGTGGTTGTATCTAGTAAAGGTACGCTATTTGTTCTAAATTAAGGAAAATAAAAAGAAACACAAATATTGCATACTGATTTTATTTCCTCACCTTACCTCAGCATAATAATATTACAATTACGAAGATCATTCAACTACTATCAGTAAATAACATTAATATTTTAGAATTAAGCATCGTTTTAATTATTTATTTATTTAGGCTAGCAACATTACAGAATTACCTTGAAGCAACATAGCAACACAGTTTATTTAAAAAAAAACAATTCATAATCGATTCTCTTTCAATCGATATCTCTGTATAAATATTTAAAGTTACTGAGGGTTTAAAAAATCTTAAAAAAAACAATAACACAGTGTTTTTATTATAATCCTATTTTTAATTTATTTACAATATTCTGAGCATTTTCGTTTAATTTTTGTCTTTTTTCTACGCTAGTCGCATAATGCGTTCTTTTTTATTCGATATGCCAATTCGCAAGAATAATCGAGAAATTCCAAAGGATTAGCTAGCGAAGTTTAAGCTATCTACACAAATACAGCTCTACTAAAAAATAGTACACTTTATGAAAATTATTTCATTGACAATAATCAAGAATTAAAAAAAACTATAGCATTCGAAAACGTCAACTGTCATTTTTTGAACTTAGAATGGAATACAAACCAGCGACTAGAGACTATAAAGGTAAGCGTCCACAGGCCCGCATCGGACGCATCGCACGCAACGGATTTTAGTTTGTCTTGTATAGAAACTCATACAACTGCGTCCACTGATCCGCATCGTACGGACCGCATCATCAGCAACGCCTACATGCGATGCGTACTGATGACGTCATACGGAATGTGTACGACACGGGCCTATAGACGCTTACCTTAAAATTACGTTAATTTTTAAAAAAGGAAACTTCATATAACGAACGCTTACATTTAAAAAACGAATACTCAGTTCTTTCGATAGCTATTATTTACAGACTTACGCGCCAAAATAAATAAATACAATGGAGGATAATTATTATTAAAACGTTCTTATTTACAACAATATACAACATGGAATTACATAGAACTTTGTACGTAATAATTAATTGTCGGTTTCACAGCTCCCTGATAACTTTAACTGACAGATAGTTCTGAGGTACGCACATTACCTAAGCTACCACATGGTTTATTGGATTTTCAACTTAATCCGACTTGAAATAGAGTTGACAATCTATCAAAAAATATTGATAGACTGATTTGGTTACCAAGAAACTATGAAACCGACCGTATCTCGAATCATTTCACTATTCATATTCATTAACAACGACGTTGGCGTATTGTTTTTAATTATTTTTCTTACAAATCTTGTAAAAGTACAGTCAAGTAAGAGACAAGACAGCACATCAAGCTACCCAAAACTGTTACAATCATTTAATTGATTTTCAACTTTAGAACATTATAATAAAAGTTCAAAATCCACTAAACAAGATTAGTAGATTTGATGTGCTGTGCATTCAAAATTTAAGAAAAAGGTGTCTTGAAGAAAAACAATAAAACCTCTTTTGTTGTATCTAACAGCGCATATACCGTAGTACTACGTCGTTGCAATTTATCTAGCACGTAAATAAAATGGTCGGGGCGTGTTCGGATAAGATTAGGGCCCAAAACAATGGAGACTCGGTAATAAAACCCTCTACCGTGTCCACTAGCTTTAATTCAACAAGTTACCTGACTAGACTATCAACGTGCGACCACAGACACTTTTTCCAAACCTTAAACAATAGGATTTATAACACGTTTCCTTTGCCTGCATTACTAGCTGTCAATGTCACTGTCATTGTCACATCTGTCAAAATGACGTTTCACTGCAAAGTACTTTAGAGCCACGTACTTTTTGCTTTTTACTTAATTATTTAAAGACAAGCTTTGTATTTTTACAGTCATTATCATTACCGTACTCCTAGAACACAATCGCCACTTCACAGACGTCTTTAAGCCACAAACCACGATCACCACAATTATGTTTATCTTACCCAAACCCATGAAAACACGCCCCAACACGAACCTACACATATAAAGTTACATTTGAACGATTTGGCAATAACACTCTGAACATGACTAGTCCCGCACGATCACATTCAGTAATGTCCGTCTTCCGAGCGTGCGGGCTCAAGCGAACACTACACGAGGCTGGACAGCGGAGCCCTGGACGTCACAGGAGACGCGGGGAGGGGCTGCAGCTGCTGAGGAGCTTGGGAGGGAAAGTAGACCCCTCCGACGCCATCGTTGAACTGAGGGTGTAACGGCATCGGCGTGTGAGGCATCGACGTGGGCCGCGACTCGTGGTACAGGATGGGGACGCGAACCAGTCTCTGTGCCGCATGGGCCATGTTAGCAGCCTCAAGTTCCGCAGCCAACTGCCTCTTCCACTTATTCCTTCTATTCTGGAACCAGATCTTCACCTGGGTCTCTGTTAAATGCAAGGAAGCGGCCAGACCAGCGCGCTCCGAACTGCTAAGGTATCGTTTCATATCAAATGTCTGTTCTAGTTGAAAGACCTGGGATCTTGAGAAGACCGTTCTGGTCTTCTTCTTTCGTTTGCCAAGGTTGGCGTTGGGGTCCCGTTTCTCGTCTTTATCGAAGTCGTCGCTTTCGTCTACGTCTGGATCCGAGTCTTGGACGTCTGGTTGTTGAGGGTAGAGGGCTGGATGGAGGCGCGGGGAGCGGGGGGAGGAACGGGACGGGGAGGGAGGAGTGGGAGCTCGAGCTGGACTCCTAATTCGAGGGGATCCTCCCGCTGAACCTTCCTCGTTGGTGGTGGAGTCTTCTGTAACAACGAAAAGACCATTAGTATGTGGAAACTAAACTCTAGAATAATTATTGTGGACATTTGTTAAGTTAAATAAAAACCAATGATTCCAGAGTTTGATCGTCAATATTTTTGTAATTCTCAACATCTCAATAAAAAAAAAACAAAACCACATCGATTTTCAAATCCCAACAAACAACAAACCGCGTTCCAATTTCGAAAAAAACGCCGTCAAATTGCCCAATCAAAGGCGTTGTTCGATTTGTATTAAAAGTAAATCGACTAATAGTAATTGGATATGTCCCTCTATTTATACCCCGGCTAGTCGATTCCGGCCGCACGGAAACCTTACTCGCTAATCCTCTGTGATTTGTTTTAAGCTCTATTGACTTTACAGAGCGTGGGCTAGGCAATAAATGTATTCGTTTGTGGATGAAGTGATTTTTTTTAGAATTAGGTTAATACGTTAATAGAAGCTTCTGTAGATAAGCGGTGGATTACCGAGACTGGTATTTTTTATTACTAATTTCTTTTCGATTCAAAACATCAACATTCTGTGACAGATAGACCTATAGACAGCCTACTTCACATGAGAAGTGTTAGTGCCATAGTCTCCTTGATTTTTGCTTGCAGACAAATTAAAGATTGCAATTTAAAAGGTTCCATAACATGTAAGTTTTTAAAGTGACAAGGTTACTATTGGTCATTCAACATGGTAAATATGTCGTTTAAAGTTCTAATGATATTAAAAGGTTCCAGTTTATCAAAGAACGCCGCTAGCCAATCTACATACATAACTTCACGCCTGTCTTCCATGCTAGTAGGCAGAGACAACGGACCGTCAATTACTACGGTTAAGGGTACTTTTAATTTGGCCCTTCTTTAATATATCTCTATCTAAAGTATAGTTCCTTAATCGGTTCCTAGGATCTCCGAAAAAAGTAAGACCAAAAAAAGCCTTTAATATCTCCACACAACCCAAACATACATACATAATACATAGGTAAGCCTAAAATTCAAATTATATCGTAACCCGTAACGCGATCAGAGCAGTGGACCGACTAAGCTCAAACCAGTTTGTAGCAGTTAACTAAATAGTTAACAGTAGAACCGAAACTGTAGGCAACTGCCTAATTGGCTTTAATGACCCATTAGTGCTGAAGCTATTCATTAGACAAAAAATATTTACAAGGAAATCCTCGGATCCTAACTTTGCACGTGGAAGAGCTACGCTTTTTTTTTTTGATGTGAGAAAATCATCCAATGTCTTCTCCCGCTTTGGGCGAGGCGGGAGGGAGTGTCAGACTCTTACTAACTAAAAATCACCCCGTTCCTACGATCATTCATTCGCAGCTCCGGATCATTCATCTGCCCTACTGGGCCCCATCTGTGGTGGTCTTACGCTACGGTACAAATGGGCCCGGAGCTACGAACTACCTAGCGGGTTTACCGGGGCTCCGGCTTGAAAAGCAGGAGTAAGAGTCTGACACTCCCTCTCGCCTCGCCTAAAGCGAGACAGTGACATGTCGTCTCTTTTAAGTACGGGGTAGATCACTAATTATTATTTTATGCGTAGAAATGACGTATTTTCTCTCCTAAACTTTGATTCGTTTTACCTAAGTATTGTTATCTTATATGACAAAACAAAAAAATACGTGTCTAATATTTTTTCATTACCTAACTGATGGACTAAATAGATTTTTAATTTTCATACCCCGACATCATCCCTATGATTTAAAGGCCGGCGTAACACCTACTCTTAAATGAAATTCAAAATTCGAAAATGGAACATCGCTATTATAAATTAGAAATCAAAGAACATTATGCTTTATTCTAATTTCAACTTTATTTCTTTCTATCAATAGAGTCACTTTTTAACTGTCACTTTACAATGGGGCTTTGAAACAACGATAAAACCAGTATAATGCAAATCCCAGCGTTGCATACAAGGTCCTTGATTCGCAAGCTCTTGTTAATTGGTCGTACAACGATTTTATAACCAGTATAACTTGACCTGTGACTTCACAACTTTATGTGGAAATCAGAGGTATTCCTAGTTGGTGCTGTAATGTGTGATTTGCATTGATTTTAGAAGCCCTGCCAGTAATCCTGTGTTAGTGCTCGCTTGCTGTTTACACAACCGCTTACGAGTTAAGCAGTTTACTAGTTTCCAAGTTGCTGGGATATTATTATTCAATACTTAGGTATAATTATGTCAAGGAATGTAACTGTAAAAATTCAAGATGTCTATCAAGCTTTAACCTATATAATTAACACCGCCCTTATCTTTTGTCGGTTGACATAAAAAATATAATGAACCAACAAAAACTGTCAAACAAATTACACTCAGATATTTTTCGCAATCAACAACGCGATGTTCATTTAAAACCTCTTTGAAGTTCACCCTACACCTGTGTGTCCCTATGTCAGTCATTCCATCGTCAATAATCATAAAAATTAAAAAAAAAACTGCGCTCAAAAACCGAGCAATCAAACAAAACAGCGTTCCGTATAAACCGCATTCGAAAATTAAAACGACCGCGCGCGACATCACTCTGACAGAGCGACAACACCACATTTGGCGCGAACTGATTCGTATAGGGAATGGTATGGGAGTGAGAGAGATGGATATAGGTTTGTTGTTTCGCCGGTAATTGTGCTGTGATGGCAGTAAAGCATTGTTCGGTCGGTTTGGACCGCGTGAAATGGTGGCGCCTTTGTTTCGTCACTGAGATGGGTTTTGGAAAATTAAAGCCGCGTCGAGTGGGGTTGGAGAGCATGTTATGACGATTGCTTGTTTAGAGGTAACGTGCGCCTAGCCTTGCTACGTTTCTGTTAGTTTTGCGTTAGTTTTAATGACAGTTATGTTATGCGTGTGTTATGTTTTATGTAGAGTAGACGGGATCTGAAGACTAGAAAAATCCTCTGGAGTGATTATTATTTTCAAAAATGTGATGATGATTTTCGAATGCAGTATTGAAGTATCTGTAGATACAATTTCAAGCTACGCTTATTCTTACGTACATATACTAGATATGTATTCTTTTATTTAAAATCAACAGATAGAACGAAAATTCCAAATAAGTAATTTATAAACCAATGTGCCAACACACATTGTTATAAAATTGCCTATAAGTACACATACACACACACACATAAACAATAACAAAACCCTCATCGAAAACACACAAACAATAGAAACTCAATTTCAAAATCCAAATTCAATTTTCGAACAACACAATTTTCAAATAACACAAAATCCAACCAGTTACTCGACTAACAGTTTGTCAAAACGCATCACTAATCCCGTTCACCTGACACCGAAATCACGTCGGAAACTCGATACATCGCATAGAATCGATTAGGTCCGGACGCCCCACTAGTGCTAATCTGTTACGGTAGCTCGCTGACATCATTTATTATCTGTGCGAGTAATACGCGGTAATGGCCGTGTTGTTTAGAAATAACGCGGGCAAATTTGTTCATTGTTCGTATCGAGTTACTTATTGTTAGATGTTATTATTTGTTATTGTGATTATTATTGGACTTAATGCATATTTTTGTTGTACTCTTTCTTAATATGGATGACTAATTTTTGATTTAAGGTCAGACTTGTAGATTATTTTAAAATATTACACTCGTAAGTATTTTTTATTTTCTTACGGAAACAAATATTTTTAGTAGATATATCGATTTGAAATATCGCTTGGCATCACTTCTAGGTACATTTTATAAGTAGAAATGACGTATTTGCTCCCACTCCTAAACTTTGATTAATTTTATAGGACAAAATAAAAAATACGTGTCTAATATTTTTGCATTACCTAACTGACGGACTAAATAGATTTTTCACACCTTGCCATACCTATACTTATCTTTAATAAGCTCAAAGATGATTCAAATTCAAAATTCTATGTAACGAAGAACGCCACATACAGTTAAACTCATTTTATCTGTACCTTTAAGACACAATGTTTTATGTTATGTTTATGTTACTAACCTCTGGGAGGAGTGGTTCTGTCTTGTGGTCTCTGCCAATACCAGGGAGCCGGCACCAAACCCCCGTACCTTCCCGCTAGAGCACTCCACTGTGATATCAAACCCAATCTGTAACAATACAAAAAGAAAATAAACATTTAAAATACACGAAAAACTAAAAAAAAAAAACAATAGAGGTGGTCGAAAGAATCAACTAAAAGACTACTCCAGTTGTTCCGGTAGTCGGTATGATATAAGTCGGTAAACGAGCAGACGGATCACCTGATGGAAAGCAATCGCCGCCGCCCATGGACACCCGAAACACCAGTGACGTTACAAGTGTGTTGCCGTTGTTGGGGAATCGGAGATAAGTAAGATTGGGTAATTGGGTCTTCGGTAAGTACCAGTATTGATAAAGAATTAACACATTAAACGTCATGACGGTCCCGGTTACCGACGTTAGCGGAGGATTTGTCTTCAACAGTTTTGTATTGGTAGCCAGATGCTTAATACGCAACGTCCCATTTATGATCGAAATAAGTGAAACATTCACGTTGTGTACATTACATACAAAACCAAACCTAATTACCAAATAACTAAATACAATAAACTAATTAAACACAATCCATTGAATACCTATACAAGACAAAACACTGAACAAGGAATATTTAGGCGTTTTAGTAAAGATTATGACTGTTTAATTAGATTTAAGTGGCCGTAGCGTGACACGGTATGAGTGACAGAAAGTATCTGGTTACAGACAAAATGTGTTTAAGCCTTGACACCTGAGGTATTAGGGTGTATTATGACAAGAATAATAATATCACGGTTAGTGTACTTAAAAAAAAAAGAGGAAATTAGTAAATAAGGTGATCTAGGGTGTAGTGTGTTTGATCTCCGGCCACTGTAAGTGCAGGTTTGCGGACGACGAGCATGGGTAGCTCGCCGCCGGACCAGAACCAGACCCGTGCGTACGGCGCGTCGCGTTTCACGCGCGCCTCAAAGAGCCAGACCACCACAGATGAGACCCAGTAGGGCTGATGCCGACCCGGAGCGGCGGACAACGTAAGAGGTTACCGGGGCTCCGGCTCAAAGCCCAAGAAGGAACGGGTGGTTTTTTGTCAGTAAAAGTCTGTCACTCCCTTTCGCCTCACTCAAGGCAGGAGAAATCATTGGATGATTTTATCCCTCACAGAAAACTATCCCAATACCACATCGATAACCAGACTTGTGTACACGTTCACAAAACCATACTTCTCATATATAAACAAAATAAAAATAATTCTAAGCCCCCAATCACACTTTAATAGTCCAATCAACCCTTCACTACACTATCGCACACACTTATTTATAAAAAGGCTAAATAAAAAAATACAGACATAAAACAAACTAGAGAGAGAAAGGAGAAAATCAGGCAATATAAAGAAAGAGAGGCTATAAATCACTCGGCGGGAAAATGTTAGATTTTAGAGTAGTTCCCATTGTTAGGAACAAGCTTTCTCGCTTACCGAGCGATCGCGTTCCGAGTATAAATATCGATTGTTGCCAAAGAGGATTGCAGCACTACGCTCTGGGGACGGTACAGCCGCTGTAGGGATGGGACGATTGTTGTCGATACATTTTTAAACGTATAATAATTAAAAAATATTAGTTTGGTAGTTGAAGAAGACTTACTATAATACTCATAAGTCTCAAGAGAAACACAACGGAACTTAGGCCTTCCCCAATAGCTTCCAGTTCGGCCGATGCATTAGCAAAATAATATTATGTACAAAAAAAAATAAAAGAGCGGCTATTTATCTTAAATTTCATAAACTATCATTTAGTAAGTACTCGTATATACATAATATTATAGTGACTTATGCTGTATACTCAAGCTACTATGATATTTATTAAAAACGTTAATCATTAAATTGATAAATATACAAACAAAATGCGTCACTAATCACCGTAGCAAATCAACCAATCCTTTGCTACGCGTCTACGAAAACCGCTACGCGCTACGAAGACGTAGGCGCGTAACCCGTAGCAAACGCCTACGCCACTAATTGCAATTTAGTTCAATTTATTTACCAAATTGTTATATAATATCAGTCTTATGTAATAGAGAGTGAGCCTATTACCATATACGAGGCTATACTCCAGATACTCATGTTGCTACAGTGAGAATTTTTGAAAAATGTAAGAATCTCAAATATGTTTGATTAACCTTGAAATTGAACCTGACCGATTATACAGGGTGTCCCTGAAGTCGACGTCCAACAGGCACCAGATGATCGGCAAGGTTCCAAATGTTATCAGAAAGATATAAAAAAAATTCTAAGTCCTACAGTTTTTACATTACAGTGACTTATGTGTTATCCACGAAAAAGTACACCCTGTGCCAGTCTTTTGACTCTTGTTGCTACAAATCTTTATTTTTTCGTCTGCAGTCTTCCTTACATTATCCTGAATAGTGCTCCAGTAATACGGAATCATAAATTCTTAGCCAACTGCTTTAGATTGGAAAACATTGTTAGTTTTAGAGGAACCAAATACTCTGAATAAAATTTTCACCTTACTTTAAGTGACTGTACTGAATAAATTATGTATGGCGCTAATAGTGGCAAATTTCACCAAAGTTGGCGCATTTAATAAGGATTCTAAAATGGTATAGCACTTTGCACATTATTTCTTAAATTCGACACAAAAAAAGATTTTTCAACGAAACTCCGTTTCGATGAATTTATTTGAACTTACTAAAAATTCTTCTAGTGTACTCAAATCATACGTTATAACCTCGTATGCACTAGACAACACTTTGCACGCTATTTGTTATCATCATGTTGAAAATCAGCGAGGATCTCTTGTCAAACAACATTGTCTGTTTACCCGTGATTTCGCGTGCAGCATTCGTCGGCAATATTTTCGCTAGAAGAACTGGTGTTGTGCATCTCGAGCCATCGTACCCGGGCTTCGGCATTTTAGCTGAGCACTGGCTTTTTTGCGCCGTGGTGATTATTTATTTTTTAAATTGTTTTTTGCTTTACCTGCAATTCCTTGCAACGGTGCAAATAACTCTTTCTCGACAAACTAAAGAATATTTGATGCTTCATCCCGCATTTGATCACAAGGCATGAACACGTAACTTAATCGGAGGATTCACCCATTTCTTTTTTTTTTTTTTTTGATGGGGATATGACGTTTAATTGTGCATAAGGGCTCATGTACACCATACCACTACCGCGTCGATATGCTGTGTACATGAATCTGCCGCGTCCGTTCCTTTTGATTTTACTACACATTTGATAATGTGTTTGATGCACTATGAACATCATATTGCAATCATTGAATATTATTTAGTGAAACATGATACACAACATCAGTTCCTCTAGTAAGTCTATTAATATTGCTAACGAAAGCTGCAAGCGAAATCATGAGTAGATAGACAATATTGTTTGACAAGAGATCCTCGCTGATTATCAACATGATGATAACAAATCGCGTGCAAAGTGTTGTCTAGTGCATACGAGGTTATAACGTATGATTTGAGTACACTAGAAGAAATATTAGTAAGTTCAAATAAATTCATCGAAACCGAGTTTCGTTGAAAAATCTTTTTTTGTGTCAAATTTAAGAAATAATGTGCAAAGTGCTATACCATTTTAGAATCCTTATTAAATGCGCCAACTTTGGTGAAATTTGCCACTATTAGCGCCATACATAATTTATTCAGTACAGTCACTTAAAGTAAGGTGAAAATTTTATTCAGAGTATTTGGTTCCTCTAAAACTAACAATGTTTTCCAATCTAAAGCAGTTGGCTAAGAATTTATGATTCCGTATTACTGGAGCACTATTCAGGATAATGTAAGGAAGACTGCAGACGAAAAAATAAAGATTTGTAGCAACAAGAGTCAAAAGACTGGCACAGGGTGTACTTTTTCGTGGATAACACATAAGTCACTGTAATTTAAAAACTGTAGGATTTTTTTCTAATAACATTTGAAACCTTACCGATCATCTGGTGCCCGTTGGACGTCGATTTCAGGGACAACCTGTATACAACCAACCTACCAACGACACAGTGTGTGTTTTCGATAAATCACACATTTCCATAACCACAAACTCCCAACACTAAAATCGATCCCATATCTTCCTATTTGGAGGCAAGTTTATTTTTTATCGATATTCGAAATAACAATAACGATTGCGAGTGTTTTTATCGACAATATTTTATTGTTGCAAGTGCCGAGTGTACGATAATGGGGAAATGGAAAAATGCTCGCACACCGCTTGGTTTAAATAGTGACTGTTGTTGATATTTTCAGTTATCACTTGTGGCCTGAAATGGGGTCGATCTAATGTAATATATTCAGTGGATTGTAATTATAGTCTTTTGTAGATATACATAGATTTGTTTTTAGATGAGATAATTGGATTAAGAGGTGATGGTACGACTGTGATATTCGTTAAGACACATTTCGATGTTCAAAACCTAAATTGAAGGCAGCTAAATCTTCCTAGGCTATTTAAAGAAACCGTGTCAAATCCCCAACATCTTAAGCCTAAAACAATGCTGAAACAAACCCAATAAGCTCGTAAATAAACCGACAGAAATCAATAAGAAAAGGAATGTAAAAAATTCCCGTCGCCCCGCATCACAGGCTCCACAGTAATCCGGGACGCGTACTCCGCGCAAATTCCATTACACGATAAAACGAAGCGCTGAAACGTAGCACCACGCCGCCATCTGATTGGTCGGCACACCGCGCCGTGATTGGCCCACTCACTAACCCCGCCTCCCACTGGGGGTATAAAAATCGATGCGCTGCGAACACTTATTCTTTTTGGTGTCGCACGTCCACCGACACTTTTCTCTTGTTAATAATAATAGCGTTTGCGCTATCTTTTTATGGTTTAAAGTGTTTACTTGTATCTGTTGTCCGTTCGCGAGACGGGGCTTTGTTAGATGGGGTATGCTTTTAAGCATTGTGTCTTTTCAATTTCAGCTTGAGAACGATAGTGTGCAGTGTAAGCGAGGCCACTCAGAGCGCTGCGCGGACAATGCCTTTATTCTACTTGCAGTCGTGTTCCGAGAAACTGAAATTAGCTTCGTAACTTGATACGTCTGGGATATTGGGGAGATATAGTTTCTGTAAAGGGTGAATTCTTTAGTAATACACTGACTGTCATAAGACCAATTACATGATATTTAGTTAAAAACGTAAGAAACCAACTTGAAATATATTCGATTTTGAGTTATAGCTATACAGTATAGAAATCACTCATATTATCTAACGATTGGCAGATACAATTAATAAATTGCAAGCATTAATTCTGTGTGCATAGCTCTAAGTACATAAATTGAAAACAGAAGAGCAGTAAAGTTGTAGGTTGCCCAACTAATGAGGAATCAAACTAATATCAAAATACTTGATATTTGGACTGTAATTAAATACTAAAAGTGATTGAAAAATCGCAAATTAGAATGATTGAAAGAGACTTAACTCAAAATTTCTGTATCATTCGATTTTATCATAAACTGGCATTATAAAATATAATCTACAACTAAAGAACTAACCCATAAATTAATCTAGTAAAAATCAATCGTATGTCATGGAATACGGAACAGATATACTAAAATGTATTTAGTACTATAATTTTCTGAGACTCTCTGACTCATTTCCCACACCTTGCAGTTTTTGGATTCGGTCACTCTTCTTCTAAGGATTTTTTTAATGTTAAATTGGCCGACCTTTGGCCGCTATCTCGCACGAAATATAATATATATAATGTTGCGAAATATTCACCCGTCTTCAAACAATTCTAAATAATATTTCCAGCATATTACATGAAACATGCCTCCTAATGCACATGTAGTATAGCTTAAGCACAATAATTATTACTACACTAATAGTAAGCCCATTACTAACGCTTCAATCACGCTTACATGCCGACTACGGAATATTACTGATTTGCAATCATAATTTAAACCTTAATATTACATAATTAGAGCTTAGTTTTAGATAATAGAACCTGTATTATCAAATGTATTAATTGGTTTGTAATGAAATTACAAGTAAAGACCTTTTTAATTTTGCATAAATAAAGACGGGGTTAAATATTATAAGTTTTTGTCTACATTGTCCATAGAACCGTGTATGTAAGCAATTTTACGTCAATCAAGTAATATATCGTACAATTTGTAGTATTTTTTAGAATGCACTCATTCCCCTGTCGTCATCATTATCATCAGCCTCTCTCACAGGAAGAAAGTTTGAGCATTAATCACCACGCTTGCTCAATGCGGGTTGGCGATTTCAAACTTATAATTAGAAATTATACGCCCAGGTTTCCTCACGATGTTTTCCTTCACCGTTTGACAGTGGTGTCTAAATAATCTTAGAAAGTACATATAACTCGGAAAATGTCACATTGGTACTTGCCGTTGGTAGGATAAGCATAAGAATCTCTCAGAAGCTCTCATGCATAAGAAGCAGGCGTCTCTACATTACACTATTCTCTCTAAACTGCCATTATAAGCAATAGTAGGTACGCTATATTTGAAATCAAAATACTTAGTCATTGTAATTCTACACACCCTAAATACTCCCACATTCGTACACAAGCTAATATAATCACCAATATCCCTACAAAGGAAACAAAACACAAATATGATTTCAAAAATCATATCAAACAGCAACTCTTTAATAAAACCGAAATAAGTTGAAAGCTCTGCCGATCCCCTTGCCTGAGCTATGTAATTCACATTCCTTTGTAAAAATCAGAGCCCCTTATGTATATAATCGGGTAAACCAATAAGTAGGTAAGCATAGCTCCCCTAACCTTAAGATTGTATATAGAGTAAGAATATTGTGTGGTCCAAGTTGTGATATGAAGCGATTTGGAAGACTATGTTTATATTATAACTTTTGTGAGACAATTAACTATTTTGTAGTATGTCACTAGCAAAGTGACAGTCGCAGTGTCGTATGTCGTAGAATGCTGCTCATTAATATGAGCCTCTATCATGGCTTGAAACTAGTCGAGTTCCTCGTCTAATAATTACGTGAGTAAGCTGAAAAACATAATAATTGATTTGGAAGACGTTTAAAGATTACAAGTACCCGGCGATAAAAGTCACATACAGCAATCTTTTTTTATTTTATACACACTTTTGTATTATATAACATAAACCATCTTTGTCTAATCTCATATACGTTGCAAGCACTGGGAAAAGTGCATAAGCAAGTGATCAACTAGTCCCGCACGCATTATAGACTCATCATTTTGCTAAATGAATAAATTTTTGTTAATATCCTAGATCGCTTCCGCTACCTCTTCCCCCTTGGACCACGCAGTAACGCATTAAATTATTTACATTTAACGCGAGCGAAGTGGCCGGATAGACATAGGGAGCCATTCAACATGTCTGCTCTCAAAGCTATTAATTTTGCCAACTAGGGTGGCGAGTAAAGAATATTATAAGTATGCTTCAAGACTGTGATTGGGCAATGCAATGACGTGATTTGAAAACTTTAATTGAATTGGATTTTATTCTGTGGTGTTTCGTCGGTTGGAATTCGAGAAATTGCGTTTTGGTATGGGGTTTTAAGTTAAATATTTAGATGTGGAATTATGATATAAGTTTTATTTTCATGGAAGTGCATGAATTTTAGGTAATGATGAAAACACTTCTTCTGAAAGATTAGTTCTTGTTTAGGTAATTATTTTAATCTTTAACGTACATAATTCGATTAAATAGTGATACATAAGGCGAACTTAATGCTATCAGTCAACCTTTCTCTTTGAACCTTAGGGTTAGAAAATAAGGAATTTAGGTAGTTTTTGTCTCTAATTTTTTAGCCTCGTCTTAACTTAATCTATGTGTTTGTCAGAATAATATGCAGCTGAATATGTATAATATACAAAATTATCAGTTAGTATTTTACGTCAACCCACGTTTAAACAGTAATATAAAATAAAAAAGTTATATGTATAACAAAACCTAAAACAAATTACAAACGTTACATTCTACAAAAACAACTACCTACATGAAATACCAAATTTCATCAAACGCAAAGCTAACAGCGCACCGGTGTGAATATAAAAATCAATAGATATAGTTTAAGGAGGCCATCCCCGCGGGATGACGGGGACCTCGTAAATAACTCCAACTACATATAATATGGGATCAACACTGGCCCGTTTACGAGGGGCCGGAATTTCGACCCCAAACACGCCAAATTTTGTCCGTATTTTGGTAAAACTTGACAATATCCTCACTATCCTAACCCCTAAGTTGAAGACGAAACGTTGATAAGTTTTTTATGTGTTTGTGTTTATGATTCAAGATTCAGTTTTAGGGTTTAATGTGTGACTACAATATTAGTGTGGGGTTATTGCTTTTGTCTAAAAGGGTAAGAAGTTGTTACAATTAACTCTTAGCAAAACTAAACAATAGGTAACTTGAATGTGCGCAGAATAAAGTTAGTACTTATACAGCGTGTAAACGGAATACTCCCAAGCCTCCGCAAATTAGTGACGGTTTAAAAAAAATATTTAAAAGAAAAAGGAATTCAATGTTTATTTTCATTAATAATAGTTGTAATCAATTGCTTAAAGCTAATGTTGCATGAATAACACGATTAAAATTATAAAAACAATAAATATTTGTAGCGTTTTTCGAGAGCGTTCCGTTCACACCATGTATTTGTATTCCTTTCCTTAACATCTATAAACTAAATGCTATTGAATCAACCTAACCACTCCTACCAATATGAAAATAAAAAAAAAAAAAAACTAAAACGCCACAGTTGAAAAATCACATCGTTTATTTACGAAACATAACCTAAAAACTAGCACGCATGAATATTCAACGCCGTCCTTCACGTTAAAAACACCAATTAACAACGCTACCATTTACTTAATTAGCAACAAAATGCTTTTAAAACAAAAATTATTCACCCTAATTCGCTGTAATCTGTAAAAAATTCACAAAGTATTTTTTTTTTTACTTAATTAGTGAGCTGTCAAAACAAGGATGAACACGGATTAGGTATAAAAAAAAAAGTTTTTCAAGATGGCGCCGTACAATGACAGATCGTTTACACAGATACAAAATGTCCCGCCACTGTAAATTAAGATGGGGAAAAAGGGAAAAGGCGCGAATAAATGTTTATTCTTACAGATGTTGAGTTTTTATGGTGTTTCCTTGTAAATGACGAGATTACTTTTTTATTTTGGGGGCGGGAGACAGAGTCGGAGTCGCTGTGAAGATTTTCGCCTTTTGTTTGTGATACTGGGTTTATGTCATCAATCTTTTTATTTTTGGCGGGTTGTGGAGTGCTAAGTGAGGTTGTGGATATGTATTTTAAAATGCATATAGATAGATGGAAAATTTAGAAAAAAACATGGTTAATTATTATGTTATCGTCTCATTCACGTTAGCCAGTAGCAGCGCGACAATCGCCGCGTCGTGTGTCGCGGAATGCTGCTCATGATTATGAGCCTCTAGCATGGCTTGAAACTAGTCGAGTTCCTCATCAAACAGTTACGTGAGTAAACCGATAACATAATAATTAATTTAGTATATCTCACGAAAGTTATTATAAAAAATAATGATGCAAGTTTCTTGCAAAACAATCTATGTTTTCTTAATCATCAGGTTAGTTCATAAATCACGTTTTTTGTACTAGAATTTTAAACATAAAGCCATATAACAAGAATCTACTTAGCTAATATTACTTAAAGTTAACCTAATATAACCTATGATAAAATGACAAGATAACGCCAGTATACTGAAATGTGTCTCAATTTTTAAGTTGTACTTAACTATCGTGCTATCTGCGTCATTTTATAAAGAATTGGTAGCGACAGAACTAGTCTTGAGATCGTCTCAAAATTTAGTAGCTTTAGAGTATTTGTACATTAGTCTGTCTTCTATGCTAAAACTATACAACCTAGTTTAAGACAGAGACAACAAATAAACTAAAATAAAAACACGCACAAACGAAAATAAAAACACGCACAAACCCCCAAACCCCATGCACAAGTCATTACAGGCTTCTAAACACGAGAAGTGACGTAAAACGGAACCCTTACATCGTCAGTAATGTGCCGACATCCCATGTAATCAGCTGTCTTAGGAAACATGCCTTTTATCTACTCCCCCCTTAAACCCTTCGCATGGGGTAAGAATGACCAAATTACGAATTGAATGACCCCTGTTTATGTCAGTGCCGAAAGTTTTCTTCTTGTGTGATTTTAATGATATTGGATGTAATGATGTTATGTGTTTTATTCGAGTAGGTATGTGAAGTCATTTTTGTTTAGTTTATGCAAATGATGATATTATGGTTGATAATAAAGTATTTAGTTTATTTGTGTAATAGTGACCATTCAACTATAAAATAATACTGACAAACAGACACACTATCGCATTTTTAACCGAGTCCAAAAAGAGGAAATTATCAGTTTGACATGTATGTATGTTTGTACGTGATTATCTAGTGTTTGGCTTAACCGATTTTGATGCGGTTTTCAGCATAGTATTTTTAGACATAGGAGAAGGTTTTAGGTGCATAAGCCGAATTAAAAACATGTAGGTTCGCACTTTAACACGTGTTTAAACATACGTGTTGAAGTCAGTTTGTAAACGTAGTTTTATCTAAGATTATTATTATGTTAGATTGATAACATATAGTAAAGCTGTAAATTGAGCTAAGTACCCTACTTAGGCCAAAGGCCTATGTCTAGCAGTAAACGAAAACGCGTTAAAGATGATGATAACAACCAACTACATATGTGTATATCTAAATCAAATTTCAGTAACGAAGTGTGTACATCTAAATCTAACTTAAGTAACGACATAACTCAATAATCCTTTATTTACAAAAAAGCCGTATTTTATTAAACAATACAGTTTAATAATAAACTTAACAAGCGATTTGCAACTCGTTAGCTTCGCCGGCTAATGCTGTGCGATATTACGGTAAACTTGCCGTACTTACTCCGGCTAGGTTTAAACCGATCTTATACACATCCTGCCGCGTTTACATGCACTAGTTACTGGCTTGTAATAGAGGCAAGTGGACTGGAATTCAAATTAACTGTGAATTGTGGACTGGAAAACAAAATAGTAAAAAATGGTGACTAGATATTTATTGGTCTATAAACATCTAAGGGTGCTTTTCCACCAATTACAAAGATGTAATTATTTATGTATGTACGATGTAATTAGCTAAGCTGTGAAACTACATATATTCCCGTTTCCACCGATACTAAGCTAAATAGCACCGATAAAAGCTAGTAAGATGTGCTATGAAGATGCGCCACTGCAAAGTAGCTGTGCGAGGAAAATGTGAAGTTCGAGTATGCGATGGATAATATTAGACCCAACCATAGCACGCATCTTTCCATATAAAAAAACATAGCTTAGCTAAGTCTGTTTTTACCTTAACACCTTTATGCAAACATTTTTACAATGTTTATGCTACATCATAAAATAATAAAGATGTTTATTTATTCGCTTAGAAATAATTAACAATTTTACAATGTCTAATTTCTAACCTAACATTAAGAATTTATGGCTCAATAAAACAACTTAATTCGTAAAATACCAAACAACTGACAGTTATAAAATAACAATGTAGCTGCTAGATCGGTAGACAACTAACCTTTATAAAACACAAGTACCCATCATAAATTAATTAAGCCCAACATGTATTTAGAAAAAGGTTTTATAACGCAACTCATTATTTCAAAGTCAATTCTAATATAGATGCAACGTCACGCCTTTTATCCCCGAAGAGGTAGGCAGAGGTGCACATTACGGCACGTAATGCCGCTATACAATATACACCTACTTTTCACTATTTGTGTAAGTCCCATGTAATAGGGGTGAGCCTATTGCCGTATACTGGGTACAATTCCAGACTCCGTGCTACTACTGAGAAATTTTCGAAAAACCGAAAAAGTCCAGTAATACTTTGCCCGATCCAGGAATCGAAACGGAGTCCCCTTGTCCAGCAATCGCACTTGCGACCACTCGACCAACGAGGCAGTCAATTCTAATATAAACCCTTTATACCCTTATTATTATGTCTTCTTTAAAACAAAACACGACACAATTACACAATAAACATACAAATGAATACTCGTTCCACTACCCAAGCAAGCAGACACTCCATTCAAGTAACTTGCCAGTGTAAACGCGGCAGCTATCTGAGATTAAGTCTACCACAACCGCGCTGGCCGACCGCCGATCGATCCGAGCATTATACTGGCTAGACAAGTGGCCAGTTACTCTCCTGAATAGATTACTGAGTTTAAACACTCCTATATTGTTAGGGTCGTTACACAAGTGTGCTGTTTAGGTGGGGTATGGAGTAGGGCTTGCTACATTGCTTTAGTAATTGTTGGTGATATCTAGCTTATTGTATAGTTAGCACAAGAGTAAAAGCTTCGGTCATTCGTTTGTTGGTTTGTGTATATGTCTTTCTTCCTTCTTTATTCTACCAATATTTTTGAGATATTTGTGTAAGTATCTACTTGGGAATTTTAGTTGGGAGTATGCGGCTGCAAAGGATATAGGCTTAGGACATAAGATTCAAGTAGAAGTCTGATTACAATTTTTAGTACAATAATTTTTTTGAGAAAATATTTGAATAAATATAGTATGTTGATGATATGAGTTACTGTTTCTATGGATAATAAGTGTATATGCAAATGCTTATAAATTTCCTTTGAAAGTCACTAACCACCATACTCACAGTCATTTAAAGGTTACTAAGGATACAAAATCGTTACTAAGGAACAGTTTAAGTATGTAAGTATTCATTAAATATGTCTTTGAATGCGGCAGTTAAACATGTATACTCTATAACAACAGTAGTATTTATAATCTGAGTTAAAAACCAAGATCCTAATAAACCATATAAAAAAATATAAACATTTTTCCATTCATCAATCTCTCCAATCTAATCCACAAGTACCAGGCGCACAGAACTACAAAAGAAGTGCAAACCAACTCACCTGGACAGCATAGCATCGTTCGCATTCCCGAAATGATTAGCAGCCAACGCTGCTTCCAGGACATTGGACTCTCTTCTCGGCTCCGCACGGTTCAAAATCGAACTGATAGAAAAACTGGTGTAAGGCGCACTGCCGGTAGCTTTTTCTTCTTTGTCTTTCTTTAGTTCATAGAAGGGACTCTTCTGGTCTTTTCTGGATGGTGAGGAGGTGATGTCAGGACTGCTGGCTCCTGATACCACGTTCACTTCAATATCTCTATCGTCTTGCGAAGATACGGGCGAGTCCATCTTGGGTGGTTACTGCTTCATTTTATGGTGGCCTGGGAAATACATGAACTGTGTTAGTTGATGGGAATATGGTAAACATGTCTTAGATACTGTTTGGACTGTTACTAGGCTAAAGTAATATTAAGTGTGGAGGAGCCATGCTTCGGCACGAATGGGCCGGCTCGACCGGAGCGATACCACGGCCTCACAGAAAACCAACGTGAAACAACGCTTGCGTTTTATTTCATTATGTGAGTAAGGTTACCGGAAGCCCAATTACCCCCCTTCCCAATCCCCGATTCCCCAACAACCCTTAAATTCCTAACCCCCAAAAACCGGCAACGTACTTGTAACGCCTCTGGTGTTTCGGGTGTCTATAGACAGCGGCGATTGCTTACCATCAGATGATCCGTGTACTCGTTTACCGGCTTATACCATAATTGTATATATACCCTGAAAATCCAAACTATAGATAATATACAACCAAAACTAATACCCCCTAAAACTTAGCTTCATAAGACGTTTAACATGATCAATAATTCAACACATTAAATGCGTTATTGTTCTAAGCTTTATTGGGTCCCCTCCCTAAGGACGAGATGGGGTAATAATGGGGGAACATTCATCCCCCCATTGTTCTGAATAAATAATGAATTATAGAGATTTACGGATAAGAAAGTATTCTGAGGTAATCACGTTAAAAGATTGCTGAGTTTAAAAGCTACTTATATTTTTTTGTCGAATGATATTTGATATTCTTGGGTAAACAAATATCGGGGGCTTTTTGGCAATTTTTCCTTGTGTGTTATCTGGATTTCTTATTGTTTATTCAATTGTGTGTTTATAAAGTTTCACGCTGAACGAGCTGGATTGGTTTTATTTAATTTTAAAAGAGGTAGATAGTTCCCAAAACATTATATTATTGAATGTACCATGATGCGAGCGGAACTAGTTGACCGCTCCATAGGTACCGAATAGGAATCAGTGAAGCTACTGTTTACAACGCATTAGCCAATGATAAATTTATAACCAATCTCGACATAACGTGAATAACAATTTGTTCAATAATTAAAACAAAAGACAAAACAACTTTTAGAAATATAACACGCGCGGCCAAGTACATAGATCCGCGCGCGCCTGTTGTATCAATTACATTTTGTAAATCAATGGGTCGAATATAAGTCTTATTTTTAAGGAAGATTGACTGTAAATCTTACAGCACTCTTACACAAAACTAGTAGGCACACAAAACTAAAGCAATAAAAGCATACAAAAGACAAAATTATCAACCTAAAAGACAGAAATAAACACAGCAATTACATAAAACGAATACAGATTTCGGAAAACGGCAATTGCAAACGATTTACTTTCGAAAAATTGGCGAGAGATTTAATGTTTAAAGCACGATATCAGATGAGGTTCGGCCACAGACATACAATACGTCAATTTAATGATAAATGTTTGCAAAGTATCGCATGGACTGCCACAAAAACGGTACTAACCGATGTCAGTGGCAAAATGGCAGTAACCAACGTTGGCATTGCCAAAATGGCACTAACCGACATTTGCCAATGGCTACATGGCAATCATTCGCAGTTGAGCTTTTACTCAACTGCAATGAGATGTGTTTATTGTGCATTTTTTTTTATTTGCATTGACTAATGTTGCTTTTTTTTGACGTGATTTATTTTTCTACATATAAGAACATAGATTTAGTTAATAGGTGTGTTGGTAGTTCAATGGATAATACTTCGAACTGATGACTATGATTAGGTGGTTGAATACTCACACAATAGACAAACATAGATATTTTCTAGCTTTACAGTTTTTGTCTAATTATATGAAATATTGTGGTGTTATTTTGTTGTTTTTTACAAAAATCGTAAATAGTGTCTTATCAAGAGCTGGAAAGAGGCTTTATTTCTGTTATGTAGCAATATAATCATCCCTAATAAATAAAACTTATACAATAATCAATACATAGTGTAAAACAAAGTCGCATTCCGCCGTCTGTGTATCTGTATGCTTACCTAGATCTATAAAATTACGCAACAGATTTTGATACGGTTTATTTAATAGATAGAGTGATTCAAATGAAAGTTTTATATGCATAATAACTTCCAATCGAACACGTGCAAAGCCGTGTGCTAAAGCTAGTAATTGATAAACTAAAAATACACCTACTACATAATATTATCTACCCTTTTTCAAAATGCCATAATGAAGAGCACATAAAATATAAAGTTGCAACATTTTACAGCATTTTAATTAATTAAGGGGTTGCCATAATTAGAGACACGCGTCCGATACTGATGTAATGATATAACGTATCGGGGGTAGGCAGTACCCCTCTTTTTAAAGTAGTGGGACGTCAGATGTCTGTTAGTTGTTTTGTGAAAAATTACCGATGTTTAATTGATAAAATGAGGAAATTTATGGTTTACTCATTGCGTTTGTTTTTTCATTGAAAACGTAGGTTTTAGGTTCAATCTACTAATTATGTATTATCTAAATGTACACATGAATGCAATAAATAATTTGAGTTTGAGTTTAAGTACCAATTGATACAGGTTTACTCATATTAAATAAATAATTACAATAGTCTTGCTTCAATACTCAGAGTCATTTAATGATTACTTAACCCAGTCCTTAGCAATTATTTTCAGAAGAAGAATCGTTAAAGAAAGATTTTAAAACAATAGGTACTATGCAACGTGGAACCTCACGCCTTTTATCCACGAAGGGGTAGGCAGAGGTGCACATTACTGCACGTAATGCCGCTACACAATGTACACTCACTTTTCACTATTTGTGTTAGATACTAATCAATGTTTCAGATGGTAACACAAACAATAAGGTCTAAATTCCCTTAAAACAATATGTGTGATACTACATACGAACTCACAAACTATAACCAAACTCTTTAGGCTTCTGTACACGCGTAAATGTAGTGATTATACAATTTTAATACTAATTAGCATTCGCTAACGTGTTTGAAAGTAATTCTGTATCAGTTGGCATTGGGCCATGAGGTTGTACTCATAAATAGTGTCCTATATGACTATCCCCAGACGTAAAATTGTCTGCTTAATTTGGCATAGTAATTACATATTTAGTTTTATATTTTTTTAATGGTTATTGAGTCACTTTTAATACTCCCTTTTATGTGGAACTCACTCGCTTGTCGTTCTACGTGGAGGACTAAGGAGGAGGCTTTATCCGGAGCTGCTGCTTTAGTCAGTAAGAGTCTGACACTCCCTCTCGCCTCACCCAAGGCGGGAGAAGTCATTGGATGATTATCCCCCTCAAAAAAAAATGTAAAGTCTGATGATGATGATGACGTGGAACTTATGAGGTAACTGAGTGAAAGTATTCGTTGATTGTAACGCCCATTTTTAGCCATGATGGTAAGCGTATGTTTCAGAGTTTGTGCCTAACTAGGTGTTAACTAAACTGACACATTCTGAGAAGTCATTAGATGATTTACCCCCTTAAAAAAGGCCTAAAAAGCATACCACACAGTTGCTATATTGCAACGTGACAGATAGTGGCACACTCAGAGACATTTAATGATTACTTAAACTATTCCTTAGTAACGATTTAGTTCCGAAAACTCCGAAGACTCTGAGTACAGCGGTAAGACTAATAAACCAAAAAATAAGGACGGAGGAATGAGGAAAGAGCAAAATAATAACCATTTTAATATAAAATATGTTAAGTTTCTATTTACCATCGTTGTTACTAACTAAGAATTCCTCCAATACCTAGGTATAGGAGGAATACCTAGGTACATATCATATTCTTTAATATCAAACGAAGCCACGTGCTACCACTAGTATATAACCGAAACAAACAAGATGGCGATTTAATAAGGTAATTAATATAAGTGGCGCGCATGCCGGCCGGCCGCACGTCAGATTACATGCTTGCTGGTAATATGTTATGCTAATTTACTATTTCAGGCTTTTTGGGACATCCTCGTGTCACTGCCGAGGTAAGTAAATAGAGGAATATAGTATCTAGGTGGTTGTGAGGTAGGATGAGGTTATAATTTAAGTGTGGGAGAGCCATGCTTCGGCAAGAATGGGCCGGCTCTACCGGAGTGATACCACGGCTTCAGAGAAAACCGACGTGAAACAACGTAACGCTTGCGTTGTGTGAGTGAGGTTACCAGCGGCCCAATTGGTCTTCCCAATCTTCAATTGCACATCAACACTTAATTCCTAACACCCAAAAGGCCGGCAACGCACTTGTAACGCCTCTGGTGTTTCGGGTCATTTACCTAATATCTACACCCTGTGTTTTCCTTCAGGCAATTAAAGGCATAATGTTTTTACACAACAAAATCTGAAGTCTCAGAAAGCAGAAACAGCTATTGATACTCCCGATATGGTACCAAGTTGTAGTACTCTACCGGGGCCGACGGGTTTTTGTGGTCTTCGAAACACAAAGATATATTACAATGCAATAGGGTAGATGACCAATTTTTATTTTTATGTCCGAATTGTAGATTATTTTAAAATATTAAACACGTATTTTTTATTTTCTTACGGAAACAAATACTTTCGAACATATATCGACTCTACAATTACACGGAAGTTTTTCGAAATATACTAAACAATGATCTTGTAAGTTTTACAATACAATTAAATTATTTTATTGTTTATTTAAAAACCACTAAACCACAAAAAGTTGCCAGTAACAAAATACGTAAGATAAAAATCGCTGAACGCCGGCTGTTCTCGATTCAGTGACGCGAAATCGATGTGTAACCGATACTTTATATCGATTAGCTTTTTACAACGCCTCGCCTGTGTCTCTTTTTACTTTTTTTAATTAAAAAGTTCATGTTGAAACACATTTTTAATCTGTGTGTCATAATATTGTCTATTATGAGAGCTAAATTAAAAAAGCATTGAATAAAATGTATATTTTTTTTTTTGTAAAGATTGAATGCTTTATTTTCGTGTGAATTGCACCTTTGCTTTAAACTCATAACATAGCTATTTTTGTTGGAAATGTAGTGTTTTGTTCAAAAAAGTATTACCGCATGTTTCTATTATATTAACCGACAAGGTTAGATATGTATATAGAAATGCAAGTAACCGCCATACTCATAGACATTTAATAATTACTTAAACTAACTATGCCTTAGTAAAAATTTTGTATCAAAAACAATGGCTAAAGACTGGGTTAAGTAACCATTAAATTACTATACGTACGGCGGCGAGTATTTTATTAGCATTTTATTTTAAAATGTATTTAGCTCTCACCAGTATTAATCAAAATTATATGTAACAGAACGCACTCATATTCTGTCGCAATAAAATTTTCTATCAATTTGGTTGTCAAATGTTTTTTTTCTCCAACAAACCTCCACTGTTGCACATTTAGAGAATTAGGATATTGTTAGAAGACATATTACAAAAGACCCTAAAAACACACCACATCTACCAAAAAGCCTAACATCTAACCGTCTAACGTACGTTCCAAAACCTAACAAGATTGAGCAGCTGCCCATTTGACCGATACGATCTCTCATAAAGTTTAGTATCCACTAAACTTAACCCTTTGCATGCTAATCGCGACACAGTGTTAATTCGGCCGGCTTACACACCGTAGCGAGCGATCCAACGGTTAGATTAGAATTAAGCCTTCTAATTTCGTTACGGTGTGACGTTTTTTTTTAATTTCGCTTTTTTATTGTTTTATAACGATGTAATAGGAGATCGTATGTAAATAGTTGTATGTTTAATTAGTGACTTAGTTTTTTGGTTTTATTGGGCAACTACACATGATTAAACAAAAGTTGGTACTCTAATAAAAATAAAATAAAGTTTATATTGAATGGTCATCAAGATTAAAGAGTCAAGTACTATACATGTCTTTTATGTCAAACGGTTTTAGTAAGTTTATATTGAATGGTCATCAAAATTAAAGAGTCAAGTACTATACATGTCTTTTATGTCAAACGGTTTTAATAAGTTTATATTGAATGGTCATCAAGATTTAGTGAGTGTACGAAATATCAGATCGCTTTTACGACAGAAAGGGGGTAAAATTCCAATTACTAGATCTGACCTAAACAAACAAACAGGGCTAAATAAAACTTTGAATGTTAAAATGCGACCTGACCATATTGCGCGGAATAAACTACAGAATGTATTGTTATATTTAGAAAAAACTCAATTGATTGATGATTTAACAAACCGATCATCTGTAAGGTTTCACCTACAACGGACACCAGTCTCAAATTTATTGTATTATAATTGTTTGCTGTACATTTTTAAATGACAATGAGAGAAATAAATAATATCTATAAAAAAAAAATCTAAAAGCGAAAAGTACTGCAAACTTGTTAAAACAAAATAATAGTCCTCCTACACACATACACTTCTAATAAACATTAGTCACAAAATACAATGTAAATAAATAGCAGTACACTCACAAGTCACAAAAACAAAAAAAAAATAAGTCACTTAATTTATTTATTCTGTAGCTACACTAATTAGGCGCGATACGCTACGGTGTGACAGTCACACGGCTGTGGTATGGCGGCCAACGCATCTTACTTGAAGGGTTATTAAAATTATACTTTGTAATGCAGTTTACGACTTAAACGTCAACTGTTTCAAACACATTAATTAATTAATTAAAAAAGACAATATAAGTTTTTAAACTGACATGGTCACTAACACTATTATTAGAACTTATGACGGGATATTTACCATGTTTATTCACTTTGGTGAGTTTCCGATATTTCGGCACTGTTGCAGTTAATCCGTGATCATGGCGCTTGCAACAGTGCCGAAATATGGGAAACTCACCAAAGTGAATAAACATGGTAAATATCCCGTCATAAGTTCTAAAAAAGACAATGTCAGCAGATATTAGCCTTAGTTGTAATTTGTTTAACTGCAATGAATGATTAACTAAAAAATGGTTTAACTCACGTAAATTAATGGAGGATGGTTTGGCTGGGCAACCGGCTGCCGCGCAACGTGTAAATGATATTTATTTTTGCAAATAGGTTACAATGTAACTCTTTTACACGTCAATCTCTTAAATAATAAGTAGATGACGCCGGCATGTAGCGGGTTCTATTCCCGCACGGAACAATTCTTTATGTGATAAACCAATTGTTGTTTAGGTGGTTCTGGGTGTCATGTGTATGTGAACTTGTATTTTTTTTACATTTAATGGGTCGACGTTTGGCCGCTATCTCACCTGATGGTAAGTGATGATGCGGCCTACGGTGGAGCACGTCTGCCCATAAGCAACCTATTCACTCGGGCCTTGAAGACACCCAAGTTATACCCATCAGGAAATTAAAGATTAATTGAAAATGAACACTAAATACCAGCTAACACTGACCGATTTTCCTCATACAAGTAAACGCTTGTACAAAACAGTTTCTTAGAACAACACAAGTTATTCAAAAAATACATTTTAGATTGACAATTACATTTCTAGCACATTCCCAGTAGGAGACACGCAATGTCCTTGTTGGCAACCAATAAAAAAACATAAATTGTAGTCGCAAAGATAATTTATTTGTAACTAAACGCAAGTCCCAGTGGACCTAATATTACTGTCGTTTACCGTCCGCCATGACACTTACCATAGTTTTAATATAGCACTTACTAATTAACACTTTGTCTAATTAATATTGCATTATTACCTTTTTTTATTGTCTGACAAATCGGCCTTTTTTTAAACGGAAAATTAGGGTGTAGCTAATTGTTTTTGATAGGAAAGGATATACATACATACCATATGGGGAAACCTCTTAACAATTTTATTGTAACTTTCGTGAGACATACTAAATTAATTATTATGTTATCGGCTTATTCAGTAGCAGCGCGACAATCGCCGCGTCGTGTGTCGCGGAATGCTGCTCATGAATATGAGCCTCTAGCATGGCTTGAAACTAGTCGAGTTCCTCCTCTTATGACTTAATTTAAACCACATATTTGTTATAATCTTGGCTGACAGTAAAAGAAAATTGAGCGAAATAGGCCCAATAGTTAAGAATATACCCCATAAAGTGCATTATTCTCTTTGAGCTAATTTGAACACTCTTTACAAATACGGCATTATAACAGCCGCGCTGCATGTCCGTAACATTTCTAGACAACCTACAACTCTAGAGCTCTTCTGTGGTCAATTAATATGGAGCTGTTCATACAGAATTTAAATACTTGATTAATTTCATTATTTACTGACTGACTATTATTTATTTCTTTATTTGTTGACATTTTAAAACTACCTATTTATGATTTAATTGGAATAAATAATTGAACTTTGACATGTTACTTAAAAACGATTATAAAAAAAATATAGTATACTAGCGACCCGCCCCAGCTTCGCATGGGTGCAATGGTGATATTATACATATAAACCTTCCTCTTGAATCATTCTATCTATTAAATAACCGCATCAAAATCCGTTGCGTAGTTTAAAAGATTTAAGCATACAAAGGGACATAGGGATAGAGAAAGCGACTTTGTTTTATACTATGTAGTGATAGTATAAAATGCGTTTTAAAAAGAATTTAATATCATCCTAAACTGATAAATCGGTTACCGTCGGAATAGCTACCTAAATACACACACGATCAAGTACTACGAAGTGCTACGATTGCTACGCGCGCTACGAAGCCTACGTAATTTAAATTTATACAATTAATTGTGTAATATTCAATTGAAGCAATTAAAATATTGATTCTCAAATATCTTATTCTAGTGCGGACATCTTCCTACTAATATAATAAGCACTAGTGACCCGCCCCTACTTCACTCGAATAGGGATGATGGCAGGGCAAATTAAAAATCTATTTAGTCCGTCAGTTAGGTAATGAAGAATACGACACATATATTTTTATTTTGTCATATAAGAAAACAATACTTAGATAAAAGGAATAAAATATTAGGAGTGGGAGCTAATACGTAATTTCAATTGTTGTTCGTTAGTCTCGCTAAAACTCGAGAACGGCTGGACCGATTTGGCTAATTTAGATCTTGAATTATTTGTGGAAGTCCAGGTAAGGTTTAAAAGATGAGAAAAAAATTGAGGCGGTACGAAGTTTGCCGGGTCAGCTAGTAACAAATATTTACTTGCCTCTTCTCTTTTAAACACAATCGATAGAGTATCGTAAGATTTCCAAAATCATTATCAGTAAACTCTATCCCATAAAAGAGGATTTAATGTTACAAATGTACAAACTATTATAATACTTATTTAATGAATACTTACACTATTCCTTAGTAAAGATTTTGTATCGAAAACAATTGCTAAGGACTGGGTTAAGTAATCATTAAACGACTCTGAGTACGGCGGTAAGTAATCATTAAACGTTTTCTTAAATTGGTCTTCGATTGTTAATAAAACCTCATCTTTATTTGAAAAATATTTGTAGCTACACACTCTTATAATATCTTCTAAATCTTATATTAATTAATAACAATATACCTAGCCATTATTTATGTAAGTTAGGTTTTTAAAAAGAGTTTATACTTATTACTTTATATCAATAGATTACTAAATTATACTTTAAAGTCTTGTAGATAAGACATGTATTTTTTATGTTCTTATGGAAATCAATACTTTCGAAGATATATTGATTTGAAATATTCCGTGACGTCACTTATAGGTACGTTTTACACGTAAATATTACGTATTCACTCCCACTCCTAAACTTTGATCCGTTTTATCTACGTATTATATTACATATATGACAAAATAAAAAATATAAATATAATCTTTTTTCATTACCTAACTGGCGGACTAAATAGATTCTCCCTATTACAAAGATATTTCTCAGAAAACAATATAGGTGATTTAAAAATAAAAAATACGAAAACAAAATCTAACCTGTCAAAATAAAATCAGCTTTTGTCTCTCCGTATCAACACAGGCACAGTACTCGATAGAACATAACTCTGGCCACACACACTGAAAGTCCTTTAAAACTGCACTGTCTTGAAATATTTCGTGTCAACAAATTTTGTTACTAGTATAACATGCCGAGGTAGAGCGGGCGAGCCGCCGCGTGCAACTGTGCGACAGACACTGGCAAACTACCCTTAGAATTTGGGGCGTCACTCTGTACAAGTACCACCCCTTACATCGGCCAACCGTGCACCTTATACCCATCCTTTTCCTACTAAAATACAAAGATATACGCCGTTTCTATTTATTACATTATAACCCTTATGTGTTTTGCAATAAGAATGGTGTAGTTTATTTGATAAAATTGTTTTATTTAAGGTGAAATCATCGATCGTGAAAGTGGCCGGTACTGAGCCAAGTCTAACGCAATTAGGGTTACTCACTTAGCTTTTAAATCGCTGAAACTGTTCTCGTGTTTATGTTTAATTTGCTGGACCGTGCGCCATAATGGCTAATGTGGTCCACGACTTGTTTCTAAATGTTTTCGTATACAAATGAAACTATTTCGCTTTTGTAAATTGTGAGAGGTAATTATTTTGTCTTGGCAGTTTGACTTTGTGGTCGATGCTGGATTTTATAATTATTGGTTGAATATTTACGATACTAAATAGATACTTATAATACATTTTTTTAATAAAATCTCTATTTCCTTTCTTAATGTTTTTAACTGTGATTTAAGATTATAAATCACATTTTTATCCTTTGAAGTAAAGCCTGTTTCACAGCATCTTATTAATGTTTTTGTTAATTTTACTGACGAATAGACAAACGTGTTTTCTATACAGAATATTACAAAACAAATGACTGACCGTTTTTTTGTACCTATTTAAATTGTATTTCTTCTTTATATTGCATATGGTGAATTAGCGGGCCAATTATTAAGTTTACAGTCTTGGATTCTATAGCGCCTAGGTGTATTATTTTTTTATTTTTACTACAGTCGCAGGAAGCCATCGGATGCTGGTTGCTTTCAACTCAATGATCTGAAACTTCAGAAGAGAGCGGCCTTTACTTAGGAGTTCATGATATGATGATAATAATATTAACTAATCAAGACTGCCTCGTTGGCCGAGTGTGAGCTAGTGTGCCTGACGGACAAGGGGACTCGGGTACGATTCCCAGGTCGAGGAAACATTACTGGGCCTTTTTTCGGTTTTTCGAAAAATTTCTCAGTATAGCAATAGCACGGAGTCTGGAAATGTGCCCGGTATATAGCAATAGGCTCACCCCCTATTACATAGGACTTACAACATAAATTGTAAAATGTGGGTGTACATTATACAGTGGCATTACGTGCCGTAATGTGCACCTCTGCCTACCCCTTCGGGAATTAAAGGCGTGACGTTATGTTATGTTAATATTATCTAATGATAATGAACTTTGCTATCCAGCTTATTAATACAGCATCGTCATAGTTACTATCCTGTATAATATGTGATTCCCTGTAATAGAAGAATCACAAGACCATGTAAATTATAGTCAATTGTATCTTAGCAAGTAAGTGTATTCTTTGTTGGAAGTTCAAATAAACAAAATAAAAATAAAATAGAACTCCTTTGGCGTGAATAAGGTTTGATGTTATTTTATAGATACTTTTACTGATTTCAAAGTCTTTTATTATCACGCGGACTAACGCGGAATGGTAGCTTTAGTTAATTGGCGTTTGTGCATTTTCATGTGATCTGTTTTTCTTGACCAACCTATAAATAAATTCACACGCGTCTGTTTATGTAAAAGGTAAAAAAAATTGTGAAAATATGAATGCAAGAGATTTACTTACAACTTACGAACAATGTTTAATTATTTGGTCAATCGTTTTGATTATGACTTCTGAGTTTGTTTCAGCATTTCTTCTCAGAGTAGTCCGATAGGAAATGCCGGCCTCATCTAGTTATTTAAAAGATTGACGTGTAAAAGAGTTACATTGTAACCTATTTACAAAAATAAATATAATTTATCATGATAACCAATACCATGAGTAAAAATGTTAATATTGTAATTTTAAAAGAATTTAGGCTTATTGCAGTTAAGTAGTGCATCTGTGTTGCGGGTGGCCACGGGCTGCGCTGATCACTTACTTACTCATGATCCGTCTACTCGTGCGAAGACCATAGCAAATAAGTACTTACTATTTTGTACCCGTTTTTATCTTAAATGTATGAAAGACATGGCCGCACAGAAAACCGACGTGAAACAACACTTGCGATGTGTTTCTTTGAATAAGTTTCCCCCCTTCCTAATTTTCCCAATCCCCGATTCCCCAGTAACCCTTAAATTGCTAACCCCCAAAGTCCATGGGCGGCGGTGATTGCTTACCATCAGCTGATCCGTCGGCTCGTTTACCGGCTGCTACATAGCACATCTCTAGTAGAAAAGCACCCTTTTTTTGAGGGGGAAAATCATCCAATGACTTCTCCCGCCTTTGGCGAGGCGAGAGGGAGTGTCAGACTCTTACTGACTAAAAACCACCCCGTTCCTTCTCCTGCTTTTCGAGCCGGAGCCCCGGTAAGTGGAAAAGCACCCTTACAATTATGATTTACCTACTCAGTGCCGATGACAAATTAATAGTTTTAGGAAATCCAGGAGAAATAAAAATCTTCACAACATGATATATCATCTACAAGATGTCTACAGATTACTCCAGACGCGGAAACTGCGCATTTTTCCATTTTCTTATGATTCCCATGTAGTAGATAAACAGTGATCTTATTTCACTGTTGTCAATCTAATATTTAAAATTCTCGTGTCACAGTTTTCGTTGCCATACTCCTCCGAAACGGCTTGACCGATTTTGATGAATTTTTTTGAGCTTATCCGGTATCTATGAGATTCGGCCAACATCTATTTTTTATCCTCCTAAATGTTAGGGGTAGTACAACCCTATTTTTTTTAATTTTCCGCGGACCAAGTCGCGGGCAGAAGCTAGTAATGTTATAAAATTATACATCTGATTGTTTGTGAGTCGAAATCACGTCGAAATAACTGAAGGAATCGGTATGAAATTTGGAACAGGGGTAGATAGCAGTCTTCAATAACACATAGGACACTTTTTATCCCACGGAACTGCGAGCGACGCCACTGGCAGAAGCTAGTAATGTTAATAAAGAAAGTTAAGAAATAAAGTCTATTTCCTAATAGGTATGGAGAACAATTCCAGACGGAGAGCTTTTACAAGAATATTTTCTAGCAACCCAAAATTCCCCTACAGTATTTTGACGACACCCATTTTTAGCAATACAGTGGATCAATGAGATACGTACCTACCACATAAATATTTTTATTTTAAACTTTATTAATCAAAGCAACCTCCCAACTCACAACTATAATCCAAATTAACTATAAAATAACTAAATAACCGCATTCAAAAGTCAACATCAACACAGTTTTCTCCATCGTCATATTTCACCCTAAGTACTTGAAGACGGCCTTAGGCAGGATCTACACAGGCGGGCTAAATTAGTGTGGTGCCCGCAAGCACTTCCGACCGTCCCCGTCAGTGTGAGACTGGCTTAATGACTAATTTGGCCTTATAATTGCCCTTGTAGGCCCACTTGGGGTGATATAGGCAGGGTTTAGCTGTGGACTATGTTTTGAGAATAAACAAACATTTAAAATGGAAGGTTTTAGGGGGAGTTTCGACTGTTGGAGTTGGGAGGGTGTATTTTTTGTTTGGGTTTACAGTTTTGTTTTTTGTTGGTGATTTTAATTTGTTTGTTGGATAATGTTGGCTTCCTATATAGTTCCTATCGTTGTTTGGAGTTTTTTAAATACTTAAGGAACCTAGGTATATGTACCATGATACCTTTAAAGATTTTTTTAATAATAATAGTATTGTAATGTCACTTTAATTAATAATAGCTATTCTAAAAGATACATTGTTGTAGTAAATAACTTTCTCTTCAAAATTAATCTAAATATCTTTGTATATTTATACTTAGTAGCGACATCTTTTGAATTTCTAAAACTTACCTACTTAGCGCCATCTATATTTTGTGTACGTGCAACAGAAACACGACAATGTCAGTTATCGTAAACAACGCCATCTGTGGGGTGGTAGCTGAAGTGTAAGCAATTAGTCTCACAGGTTGAGTTAAAAAGTTTAGGGGCATTTCTAACAGAGGGCACTAACCACTAACTAATAATAAAATCGTACCGTAAAACGGAGTAAATAGAAACAAATCGGGGGTGAATAGGAACAACATTTTTTGTGTTTTCACGTAATTTAGAACTGTTTACACCATTTAATTTTTTTAAATACAATTATTAAAACCAAAAATGCTCTCAAAAATATGAAAACAAACTAATAATCCTATTAAAAAATCGTTTCTATTCACCCCTAAGTTTCTATTCACCCCATTTTACCGTATCTCCAAAAATTTTAGTCATACGGTAGGTTGAGTTTCATAATTATGTAGCAATAATTTGACCCTCTCCATATGAGGTAGATAGGTAAACAATTCTGCTTATACTAGATAATGAACACAAAGTAACCAAGGACAGTCACAAAATATATAGTAAGATTGTGCAATCTTATACAAAATATATATTTTGTGTCGATCAAAACATTTACAATTATTTGGTTTCAGAAAAAGTCATTATACTACCGTTATTAAAAATTGATGTTTGTTTAATTATTTCGATTTGATTTTCGGGGAAACTAATGTCCTAACAATAGCTTGCAGTACCTACTTCCGTCTTGTCATGTCAATAACAATAGAAAAAAATCAATTATGAAACTTATTTTTTGTTAATTTTTGTTCACCAAGTTATAAGAATTAGTTAAACACAAAATAATTCATAAGTGAATATTTAAATGATACGGGTTAGCGTGAAATTCGTATTCTTGTTATTATGCCTGGGTCAGTCATTTAGCCATCTCCTTTTAATATTTTTTGGCTAAAACTCAAGTCTGAAATTATAAGAAGTTTCGTTAGAAATAGTGCCAAAGAATGAAAGAATGGTAGATGTGGCGGCACATATCAAGATATGGCACATATTACACAGACATTTTGGCACTTTTTTGGTACAAAATTTAATATTTCTGCTTCATTCCCGTGCATATTTGCATGCAATTTCATATTGCATACTAGTGTGTGTAGTGTAGTTAGGTAAATAGAAATAAAATAAATAAATTATGTCCAAAATACTTTTATTTATCAACAGCTTTATGTATAAAACATTCTCACTATGTACTATCAACACTATGTTGGACTTTTATATGTACTACAACCCCGTAGTTTATCGATCTGTACGAATTTCGACTCTATTCACAAGCACTTAAGATTCAAGCTAAGCGAATAAGTATACCCGCATTTGAAAAATACATTTACCATTTTTTTATATATTATATGAATATTTGTATAAAGTTTTCAAAGTTTTCAATACGGGTATAATATTATTCTACTTATACATTCCCATAATTTTGAATAACAAGTCATAATAGTAAATAAGGAACCTTTAGTTCCAGTATACGTCACGATTCTCTGTGGCGCTAGTGTGCTTTTTAAGGTTTTTTTTTCAACATCAAAATTTATTAACAATTTATTTTTTGTACAACCACCGCCACAGATCACAATGTTTTTAAAGGTCAATTTAACATTTTCCACATACTTTTTAAATCTTAAGAGCTAACAATTAAGATTTATAAAACCGAAATGTATAAAATTCTTATACAAAACACGTTCGTGTATGAATATTAGTCACAAAACGAAATCAACATGAAGAATCTAATAGAGAATAATGTAGAACAAAAATTATTATAATTCCTATTTTAACGTAACCTTATCAATTCCTAAATGCTACAAAGCCATGATCTTAATTTTAAAGAGTATTGATTCTATGTTCGTAGTGACTCGTTTAGCTGATTAAATTTAAAAATACGTACAAAATTATGTACTACATAGTCTTTTCATTCATTACCTATCATTTCTTACAACATACGTTTGTATATTTAAAAAAAAAACAACGAAACTATTTCTTATCTGTGCAGGCTGCGTTGACAGCTGTCAAAATCGAAATTTGGCGGGAATGAAATGTGTCGAAAGGGCCATACACTCGTCAATTTACCGCCACATCGGATTGTACAAGACATAATACATAGTATACAATATAAATAACCAAAAATCATAAGATAATGAAAATCACAAAATACATAAGACCCGAGAAAATACAACGAATTCTCTAGAAAAAAAAACAGTCAATAAATTGCCTAGTGTATGGGTAAACTTTATACACAGAGCGATAGAATCCTATCCTTATCACTTAGACAATATAGTTGATTTTACACTGTCGGTGGAAAAATAACCGGAAATAAATTACTGTACTAGTATAACTTAAAATATATAGATAATATAGAACAAAACTTTGCATTATTTAGAGACCAATTTTAATGAACAAGATACAGTTTAACCTATTTCATAACTACTTCGCTACAATAATATGAAATAAAATCTTTTAAACTTAAAACCATTAAAATATGCTTAATGTTACATTTAAATAAATTATCACCGTAAAGATAAAAACAAAAAAAGTATCATCTAGTTAGTAACACTGACTAGATTTCAAAATTCAATCTAATTGTTTTTTTACAGGGGCAACTCTAAGCAAACTAATTTGTTGCCATATGAATAAAATGTGCTATGAAATATGGAGTACAATTCCTTTGGCAGTGAGCAGAATAAAATTAATTATTTTATATTGAAACTACGGAACTTAAAGCACATTAAATGAAACTAGTTATGGCATATAATCAGTTGCTTAGAGTGTATGTCTTAAAATAAAATTGGTCTAAGCAAAAAATAGGACAAACAAACAAAAAATATTACATAATAAAAATTATTTATACAATAAATATTTTATATAATTCATAGATCCGTTACAAGTATGGACTGTGTGAATTTTATATGACTGCTTTTCTGATATTTTAAGGGTGGAGGACAAATGAGGAGACTATAAACCTGATGGGGACTGATGGAAAGCAATCGACTCCACCTCTGGACATCCGCAATACCAAAAGTATTTTTTTTTACTATTTTTACTCGACTGTAGGAAGGGTATTATATTCATATTAATATTTCTGTATCGATCAATCAAATTAGATAGTAAATATCATTCAATCACAGAAGAGTAATCAGGGTCCTGGAGCAGGTCTATTAGAGGACCCGGTGCCCCTTACAGGTGCTGAGGGTGACCACCGGGGTGGTTTTAGTGAGGTAAAAATCCCACACTCCCTAGTCTTTTAACCCCTAAAAAAGCTAGGTGCCTAGTGAAGTTTCCCTCATGCAAAATTCACGCTTTCCAATCAAATATCAGAGAAGGCCATCTTTAGTTAAATGAATGACAGATATTTCTTTATTTATGAATAAGCAAGTTTAAATTAAAATCTTGTAATAAAACTTAAAGGTTTTTAAGCGAAAGTATAAGCTAGTCAATTCTGTGTTGCTGTGTTTAATTATAAAATAGGAACAGTGTTTTTTTTTTAATAATTTTGGCACTTACAATCTCAATGGAAGTTTTTTTAAGTAAATCTAATTGCACCTAAATTAGATTATTTGTGCTATCGACTTTGAATCTTAAGTAGTTTCGTTTAAGGTTACTTTTAGTATGTTAAGTAAAGTAAATATTCAAAATTTTATAGACAATTCCGGATGATTGGATTGTTTGTTTGTTTTACAATATGTGTTTGTTATTTGTGTGCGTAAGAGTCGAATTTAGGGTTATATCTGCGTAAAAGAAGTTCTTCATAAGTTCAAGTACATATCTTTGGATAAAATAATGGCTTCAATTGATAGATAAAATATATAGCTGTCTCTTACTAACATTTGGAATAAGAAAGAGATAGAAGCTATATAATCCAAGATGGGTAGGCAGAGGTCTACATATGCAATATAAAACCAACTTTTCACCAGTTGTTATGAGTCCCATGTAATAGAGGATGAGCCTATTGCTTAACACTGGCTACAATACCAGATTTTGTGTTATTATTGAATTTAAAACATTGAAAAATGGAATAAGAAGATTTAGACTGCACGGTTGGTGCGGTGGCTGGGCAACTGGCTGCCGCGCAACGGGTAGCGGGTTCGATTCCCGCACGGAGCAACTCTTTGTGTGATCCACAAATTGTTGTTTCGGGTCTGGGTGTCATGTGTATGTGAACTTATATGTTTGTAAACGCACCCACGACACAGGAGAAAATCCTAGTGTGGGGCAACGTTTTTATAAAGAAAAAAAAAAAAACGTTTTGCCCAACTCGGAACCAAAAGTCTCTCAATGGACCAATAAGGAGAATATTAATATTGAATAATACAATTGTACTATATTATACTCAAGCTATCTTCCTATCTCTTTCGTCCCTTTCATGTTAGAATGAGAGCACAAATATATTTGCTATGATATCAATTGAAGCCATATACAGTCAGTCCCATACTATCTATCAGTAATTTGCTAACTAGAGATATAATTTTGACACATTTTTAACCAACTACAAAAAACGGAGGAGGTTGTCAATACGACCATTTTTTGTATGGAACTTATGTCAAAAATCTTCTTGTCTAGTAGCTAATGAGAAAGGTTTTCCTTTCACCAGATAACGCTAATTTAATGTGAGGTCATTGTCCAATGAATGATCCAAAGACATCACATTAATAATTAGTTTGTTAGACAAGAGACCTCTCACTTCACTAGCAATCCTGGCGGGGCACGCTTGCAGTAGACTTTATTCTACTTACTGATAGATTGAGATAGAGAATACAATCTCGGAATCCGGGATCTGGGGATACATTTTAGCCCAATTATGAACTACATAGTCTAATCCCGGGGTAGACCCGGAATCCCGGGATTTCGCATAAAAATCCCGGGATTTCGCATAAAAATTCCGGGATTTCGCATATAAATACCGGGATCACGCATAAAAATCCCGTGTTTCGCATAAAAGTACCGGGATAGATAAAGATGCTCGAGATTTCATTCTCTAAATGAGACTGACTGATGGAGTCAATTCCGTAAGTCTTTTTATTATTATAGTGTCTTTTTTATTTAATTATTTATTTTCTATATCTACTTTAAGAGTGTAATTATATAGGTATGTATAATAAATAGTGTATTATATGTATTAGCATCTACTATATACGTACGGGTATGGGTATTTTCCAAGTCAAAAATTAAATACTTGTTTCGAATTATCAAACTGCTATAGTTAGTTTTCTATGAACTTTGTGTGTTTGTGTCTTTTTATATATTGTTAATTTGCATACTAAGTAACTTAAAGATTAGTGGAAAATGAATTGCATTGTTTAATCAATTAATCAAAATGTTTTGAGAATATGTAGTATTGTTTGTGTGTGTTGAATAGAAAATTCGAAACAATTAATTTTTGACTTACGAATCTACCCAATTGTGCAACCAAGAAACAAATTATTAAGGGTATAGTGCAATTTAGATTTTTGAATAATATAAGGTGTTAAAATAAAACAGGTTTAATGACATACAGATAGGAAAGTCCACATATATAACATAAAAAAAATTGGTAACAATCGTCAAGATGACATACATAAAACATTTTTATACATAAAGAAATATGTACATAGAAATATCACACTGACGTTTGTTTGCGCAACTGATCATAGTTCTCACTGGCTTGGATTTAATTCCCAGTTGATGTAAGGTTTTTTGATTATTGAAACTGGAACTTATGTCCCGTGTATAGCAATAAGCTCGACTAGGGTTGCCAAATGACCGGGATTTCCGGGATTGTCCCGGAATATTGTGTGCTGTCCATTTCCAGTAATTTTACTTTGCTGTCCCGGAATAAAAAAATACTAGATTTTTTCACAAAAATACAATACTATGGCTGCAAAAGTCAAACCAAACGTTGTAACGTGCTCGCAAGTCGCGCTGCGGGCGGGAAGGGTGAGTTCTAGGAACCTACATAATTCTTACTTTTACAGTTTAGTCTCGTATGGGACACCAAAACTCAGATTCCGTTCATGGTCTTAGAAATGGAAAATTATCAGTCTGGCAATCCTAAGCTCGACTCTTATAACATGGGACTTGATAACAAAACTGGTGAATAAATGGGTGTAAGGAACATTCTATCACCCTTTAGGGAATAAAAATAGTACATTGTACAGCATAAAATACTATGAAAATGTAGTTGCGCAAACAGAAAAGTCAATTTAATTTTTTTTTATACACAATTTGTCAAATTTTGAAATGAATTCACTATAGTTATATACAGGCAAGAGATTATGTCTCCTAATGGTCCCAGCATATACTTTCCTGTGGGCACCGTCTATGTAATAATTATGTACAAGCCGAAATGAAACTTATGTCTTAACATAAAAGTGTATTTTGCATACAGCACGACTAGTAAGAAAAAGGAAACTAGAATTAGTTATGATGCGACTTCGAAACGGTTCGATTTGAAAGACTCGACAGTATGGAAGCGATTTTTGACAAAGCTTATAAATTTAAACTGTTGGACAGTTCTTCAGTACAAAACAAAATGAGAATGATGACAACAGATTTACAAATAAACAAACGAAACAACTATTTATATCCTTGAGGTAATCTGACTATCAACTAACAAACTAAAAACGAAACAATAAACAAAACGATTGTGACATTCAGCATTACTTCACAAGTTTTTATACAACAAAATAAATCCACGATCATTTACGCTACAATGCCACAATCTGTGAGCAAATTTTGTTCGCAACAAAACGCTGAACACTGTCTTTTTGATTGCACGTCACTAGGTAACTGTCACTTTGACAGCTGTCACCCATGACAGCTGTCATTGCACGCATCCACAGCATAACCTAACCATGATTTCACCAAAAACGTGATAAGAATTTCATTTAATAATTCGGTTTTACACACTAATTCATTTTTAATCTCACTCCTTTTTATCATGACCTGACACAATATAAATAATTTGACAAGGTACACATAGCCGAGATAATTTGAATGTCAATCAGTACATCGCTATATACATGTTTAAATAAATTTAGTCATACTATGTCGCTTACTACTATGACTGAAAGTTCTACCGAGGTAAGTGTTAGGATACTAAATGTATTTGCTTACCGAAAAACCATTTTTATTGAGAGAAGCCAGCGGTCTAATATGCAGTTCCACTGTTCACTATTAACCTAAATCACTGTCACTTGGCTCACTGGGGCTGGATAGAATCCGCCAATTACACACTGAAACGTCACTTTGCTTACTAGAGAGAGCACCACGTTGATCGGCCAGCTATTCACTGGTAACTGTCAAGGCTTGGAATCGTCTGAGCGTTTATGCTCGCTCTTTCTTTGGCTGAGTTTCTGCTTCATTTCTAGTAACATTTGATCAAATGTATTGTCGTCCTCGTTCCGGATCGGAGGCAGCGCCACCTGCCCGTGGAAGGCGCTCTCGGTGTATTTGGCTTCGAGACCATCTAAGGAGAAGAAATAAATGGGTTAATAAACAAGAACTGTATGAGATTACAAAATGTAAGCGTATTTTCCTATTTTATTGTATGAGAAATGAAATGAAAGAAAAAGTAGTTAGGACGAAGTCTAATAGGCAAAAATATATAAACGAAGGCTAAGCTAAAGCTAAGTTACTTATTTATTTATTCTTATGGCACTCCAACGACTCATTCACAATTCATCTTTTTTAAAACATTGTAACAGATCTTATTATTCAGTGTGAACTTGTCACTTAGGTACAAGTTTCAAGTTTACAAGTTAAATTATGACAGGTACAAAAAAATAAAACAAAGACAAAAAAAATATTATGTGTGTAGACAAAAATTCAAATCAAAATAATGAAAAAAGAGAGACACTTTATCAAAATGATCAAAAGCAGTACATCTATTAAATCTATAAATGACCACTTACGTCCAATTCCAATAACCTACCTGTCGGTAGATTTGCCTACCAGAGGTAGAATTTTGACACATTTTGTATGGAGCTTATGTTGACATATACTAATACTATCTCTAGTAAGCAAATCTACCGATAGGTAGGTTATTGGAATTGGCCGTTACCTGATAAAAATAGAAAGAATTTTTAAGCAACAAATAATCTAGTCTTAAATAAATCTAGAATGGAAGTGGAACTCACCAAGATCAGCATAGCTTTGCCTGCAGAAGGCGCGCCGGCCTCCAAACCCGACGTCGTACTGAGGGAACGAGCTAGCAGCCTCCACCGCCGACCAGGCGTCCCGGGCTCGTTGGTACGTCACGAAACCGTATCTAGACCTGTTACGGAGATAAATAATTAGCTATATTTTCTTTTTTGAGTTGGGTAGACGAATAATTCGTTACATAATATTGCTAGTATCTTGAATGTTATTGAAAAATCTGCTTTGCTGTTTTTGGATTTAACGTCTTAAAAGAATAACTATACATTAATTGGTAAAAACTCAACAAGTTTCGAGTCAAAGAGGGACTCTTCATCATGAGCAGCGTTCGCAGACACGACGGCGTCGTGCAGCCTAGATAGTACGTGAGTAAACCGTGATTTTTTAATTAATTTAGTATGTCTCACGATAGTTATTACAAAAATATAAGATATTGTCCCACCGTTGAAGTTAAAAACACAACTAGAAAATGTGTATGCAACATACAGCTACATCAAAAGCGTATAAAAGATTATAATGCTTATCTACTGTTAGATTTTATACACAGATTGAAATATACAAAAACCCATATTATTACAACAAGAAACATCGTCACGCCTTTTATCCCCGAAGAGGTAGGCAGAGGTGAACATTACGGCACGTAATGCCGCTATACAATTAATGTACACCCACTTTTAACAGTCTATGTTGTAAGTCCTATGTAATAAAAAAATTAAGTAACGCTTCTGAGTTTCGGGTGTACATGGGCGGCAACAATTGCTTACCATCAGGTCCGTCTGCTCGTTTACCGCCTTATATCATAAAAAACCAATACGTGGAACACTGGAAAATGTGATTGCAACATAGAGCTACAGCAAAAGTGTACAAAAGATTATGATGCTTATCCTTTGGTAGACCATACACAGTTAGATCCATACACAAATTGAATTGGACAAAAATCCATACAATTACAACGCAAAACATCGAAGTTACACTTACCCATCTTCCTTGCTATGTAGCCGTACTTCCACGACGTGACCAAACTTGGAGAACTGGTTCTTCAACGTCATCTTCGTGATATCCTTCTCCAGTCGACCGACGAACACTATCCTGCGTTCCTCGACCAGTGTGTTACTCTCCCTACAAATATACAAGATTTATTATTAATCTTATTAGGATTCAAGTAGCTAGTAAGAACGTATTTTTGTGACTAAAGTTTGTCTATGATTGAGAACAATTTAGTTAAAAATCTTGACATTAACAATGACTGCACAGTTGGGTAGCAAGGCATCAGGCTGCCGCGTAACAGTAATGGGTTCGATTCCCGCACGGACAAAGGACAGGAGGAGAAGCATTCTTTATGTGATCCACAACTTGTTATTTCTGATCTGGGTGTAATGCGTATGTGAACACGCGACACAGGAGAAAGAAATGAATTTGTTATATTTTAGACATGAAACTATGACATATTGCTCTGCCGGTCAATCTGTATTGATGCGATAGAGAATGCATGTTTTTTTCATTCTATTCACACGATTGCGTCTTTTTACTTAGCGTTGATTTTTTTTTTTGTTTTGTTACCGCGTGCTAGGGACACGGTATGACACATTGATATTTAAGGACTTTTTAGGGCATTGATATTTAACTGAGCGGTCAAAGAAAAAAGACCTTTAAAACCAATAACTATAAGTACAAATCTGTGTCTCTAACTAACCTATCTTCAGAACTGTAGCCCCTGTAACTCTTGGTCTTGTAAGGTTCGTCTCGCTTGTAAGAACTGACGGATCTCCTGGACTTGGTCGACGAGCCGACTGATCTCCTGGACTTGGTGGAACTTGCTGAGCTGGAGGACGAACTCGACGATGATGATGACGAGGAGGAAGATGACGAGGATGATGATGAGGAACTGGAATTGAAATTATAATTAGATAATGTGTTATAACGTAGTCTATTGACTGTAAGCTATTAAGAAGTCTATGTGAGTGTTACTAAAGTTGGTTTTTATTTGTTTACTATAGTATAGTACCTACAATGTGCTATGAATGTTGAGTTTAATCTGAAAAGAACTTTATTTAAGTGTAACTAAAGTTGATTTTTAATTGTTAATTATAGAATAGTAACTACAATGTGCTATGAATATTGAGTTTAATCTAAAAAGAACTTTATTTAAGTGTAACTAAAATTTTTATTTGATCGTTTTAGTGTAGTCTAATATGTACTATAAATATGGACTTTAATCAAAGAATAACTTTATTTAGATGCAACTAAAGTTGATATTTGATCGTTTTAGTGTAGTCTAGTAATTATGTACTATAAATATTGACTTAAACTTCATCTACGTATACTTAATGTTCAATTTTAATCGTTTAGTGGTATAGTACGAAATTGTTTTAGAGTGTGAATGTTTAACAAGTGTCACCGAAACACGTGTTCGGTCGCGAAATGGTGCCCGTAACCTAATTGCGTAACTCAACGCCTTGTCAAACACGTGGCTACTACTCGCGTGATATTAAACGAATATACAGACAAACATTAGCACTACAAGTATTAGTAGTACCTACCAAATATTATACATGAATTATTAGTTAAATAAAATAACCTACAAAAAAAGACATTTTCAATAGAAAACTCTTTCGATAACGCTTGACACATGTGACTCGTTTCTCGTTACGCAATTGGGATGTAGTATGTGAATAGAATAGACCAAAACATATGTACATACGTACATATGTTACTATGTATTACATAGCTCGTGATCGGTCATAAGATCTACACCAAGATTACGTAAATAATCGCTGCATTTTACATTGGAAAAGACTACAATTTGTGTTACAGAGAGTTGTTTAAAATCTTTAGTATCAGTTAGTATTGTTTAAGGATATTATTATTAACTTTAGTTTATATGTTATCTTGTTAGATTCTCTATCGTATTAGGTTAATATAAGTTTAGTTAATATAAGTTCATCCGTGACCATGGCGCTTGCAACAGTGCCGAAATATCGGAAACTCATAGACATGAATAAACATGGTAAATATCTCGACTCAAGTACTAATGTTCGTATTAGGTTAAATCTGTAATGATAGATAGACGTAAGAATGATGATATATAAATAAATAAATTATTGGTAAGCTAAGTCTTATTTTGTTAGATTTAAGCTAAATATCATCAATCAACGAGGTTATATGAGGCTAATCAGCACATATGGATGGTGTTGGTAATCATAAAAATAACACCAAACTCGACAGGAGAGCTAAAGTAATTAGGACGACGTATTTTTAAACTATTGAACAAAACTATATGTAACAAATTGATATAAAATTAAGTGTGGGAGAGTCATGCTTCGGCACGAATGGACCGGCTCGACCGGGGTGATACCGCGGCCTCACAGAAAACCGACGTAAAATAACGCTTTTGTTGTGTTTCATTGTGTGAGTGAGGTTACCGGAGGCCCAATTACTCCCTTCCCAATCCCCGATTCTTCGACAACCCTTAAATTCCTAATCCCCAAAAGGCCGGAAACGCACTGGTAAAGTCTCTGGTGTTTCAAGTATCCATGGGCGGCGGCAATTGCTTACCATCAGGTGATTTTACCATCGTTTACCAGCTTATTTCATAAAAAGATAAAATGTATTCCTTACCTAGATGATGACGAGTCCGAGCTTTCAGAAATGGTCGGTTTCCGTAAAGGCGGCGTGTGGGACTTGATGATCTTCCTATCGTTGCTGTTCGTAGGAGGAGTCAGCTTCAACTTTTTGGCAGCAGGACTCTTGGACCGAGTGCTTGTTGGTCTGGAGCGCGATCTATGTGACCTGTTCTGGTATGGCGACCGCGACCTGTGTTTCCTTTTATAAGGAGAGTCTGATCTTCTATACCTCCTGTAGCCTCGAGACCTGGACCTGGATCTACTTCGACTGCGACTCCGACTGTGCGATCGTCTTCTCCGCCCCCGCGAAGCAGACCTCGACCGCCGTCTACTGTATTTCGAGTCGTATCGGTCTTTTGACCGAGACCTATGGACTTTCTCCCGTGAATCTTTATGTTTGGGCACTATTTTTGTTTTTCTATTCTTAGCTGATTCGTTGCTTTTCCTTGATACACTACTCTCACTTGAGACGGACATGTCACTGTCGTTCCTTTGTCGCGCTGGAGCAACTGGGCTGGGTCTCTTTTTCAGTGTAGTCGCAACTGGCAGCTCAGTAAACTCAGGTAGTGAATCTGTCTGTATACTTATGGTAGAAGTCACTGGTTTATTCCTTTTCTTGCCTAGATGTAAAATAACCTTGTCTTCGCCGTGTTCCGCCTTAGGATCATATTCCCGTACTATAGTAGTATTACGTTTCTCATGTTGAGACTTAGAACTGCTTGGTTCTACCGACTCCACCTTCTCGGGAGCTTTCTTCAAGACCACATCTTGGATGCTCGAGAATAGTGAATTACTCAGATTTCTCGTCTCAACCTGTTTCTCAACACTCTTTAACGTAGCGGCGATGTCTTTGTAACGTTTCTTATCAATTTTTTTGTCAGCTTTATCATCTGTGGACGTTTTTCCTCTTTTTACATCGAACACATTCTGTTTTAGTACATTATCGGCTTTCTTAATTTTGAAATTAATGAGAGACGACGCTTTTACTTCAGGTTCTTCGATGGGGGTAATTTTATCGTCTGTATTGGTGCCGACACTCACCAAGATTAACTCTTCATACTGTTGCTGAGCCGGCTGTTGTGGTTTCTCAGTATGCGAAGGCACTGGCACTATTTCAGGCTGAGGTTTCATCCCAACTATTTGCAGCATCTCAGCCTCACTTATTAGCGGCTGTAGTTGAAGAATATCAACTTTCGGTATCTTGCTCATTACAATATTCTCCTCTCTCTTCCTTAGTGCCTCTGCTTTCTTTTTATTCGTATTTAGCAATATTTTTCTCGATGCCTCTTTAATGGGGTCGAAATATTCTGGTTCGTTAGGCTTAGGAATATTATTAGTGCCATTCGTTTTTATGAGTGGACATTTCACTGCTTTATCCAATCCAGGGCTGGGCATGTCAGGGAATATCGCTTCAGGGCTGACTGTCGCGGAGCTGTTGTTCGAACTTGCTCCCTTTCTCAACTTGTATTCTTGCAAGTTAAGCTTCTTTTTCTTCTGCGGTTGTTCAACCTCTTTCGTAATAGCTGCTACCAACATGCACTTATTTGATTCGTCATTGTCTGGCCTCTTCTCCGGCTTCAGCTTTATTGGCTGCGGGATCTGGACGTCTTGCTTATTACTAAACAATGCTGTGTAAAAGTTGTCCTGTTTGGGACGGGCTTCGGTTCCTTTCGGCTCCTTCACAGTAGCAGTCTCTGCATTATCCAAAGTTTTAACTTTATGCCTATCTATTCGTTTTTCTTTTTTGTCTAAATTGTTATTTTTTTCACTATCACTATTTTTACACTTCTCTATATTTTTCTGAGAGTCTACAGGATCACAGTTTAGTATAACTTCAGATTTATTCTTAATAAGTAACTTAATCCTACCATTACAATTTTGACTATTAATATCACTAGCTTTACAAGCTTCCTTTTCGATCACAGATTTTTTATCGTCTTTACAACTATCTGGTGCACTTAGGGGTGGGGACAGTTTTCTACGACAGTTCGATTGAATGGCCGGTTTACTACTGCTTTTTTTACTTTCTGCTTCCTCTTTCACTGGTTTCTTGCTTTTTACACCATTGTCTTCTTCGTCACTACTCAAATGGTAAACCACTTTTTTACTTTTACACGACCTATGTCTAGAATTAAGTATTTTGTTTTTGCTGACTATGTCGGGTTTGAGTAAGCTTTGCCCTCCCTTGACTTTGGGCAAGCTACTCCGCTTTTTCGGCGAGCAGTAGTCATGATCCGAGTGAACGGGGCTCGGTGACCGCCTGCTGGTCGCATTTAGTGGTGTGGGCGGCATCTGAAATAACGTATTGATTTAGAATACGTCTTTCAACCTGGAAATAAAAAATGGAAGCAACCAACACAAGAGAGAATGATACTCACCAGTATTTGCCGCATTTTATTCTTATTTAATTGCATTCCAGCGTCTTGAAGCCGCGTGCCATTGGACAAACCACTTTTTACACTATTTTTGGATGTCACAGCGCTCGATTTATCTTTCTTCTTTTTGTTCATATTTTCAGAGGCTTCGAATTGTTCTAACAGAGAGTTCACATTATTAGCTTCTAAAACTGGCAATACTGTCTCGTTACAAGATTCGACATCCACGAAATCTTCTAATTCACCTTTTGTCTCTGTCGCTATTTCTTTTTTATTAGCCGACTTTTCTATGCAAAAGTCTAGAACTGTTTGAATAGGTGTGGATGAGCGATTTAACACAGGGACAGGCGAAGAAACAGAGATGGTAGCTTCGAGAGGACGCTCTAGATCCATATCTTCGATATGGAAATTGTCCTCTTCTTGTATAACTTCCTTCTTTTCAGTAATTAAAAAGCTATTCACATCTTCGTCCGTTAAAATACGCGGCGCACTAGTATCTAGTTTATCTCTATCACTGTCTAAACCTAGATCAGATAAATCTAGGTCCTCGAAGGTCATACTTTGCTTAACATCATCATATTCCATGCACATATGCGGCACAGGTGATTGCGGCACCGAAGACGACTTTTGTATGGGCCGAGATTTCATGATTGTGTGAATGTCCTCTAAGAGGAACCTCTTTATACTTTGGATTCTTGGCCAGGCCTCTAAGTCTTCTTTTGATAAGTTGGTGACCTGAGTTGGGGGCAATACGTGATGGGCTGGATCAATGTAACTACTTGTTAACTTTGATGTAATTTGTTGAACATTTTCTGGTATGTAGTGGTTACTATGTTCTTTAATAATGTGTTCATCAGGTGTTTTAGGGAGGAAACCGTGTATGTTTCCAACTGGGAGTGATATATCCTTGTTAAAGTAGTCATCGATAGCTCTGACTACAGGAACGTCTTCCTCCAGTATGTGTTGGTTTGTATCGACATTATTATTGACATTTGAAACCACTGGAGAAACACATACATTTACCACTTCCTCTGTAGTATTTCTTTCTAGATATGTGATAGAGTTATGGCTGATATCGGTACCATTCGGTATATCTGCCATTAAGGTAGCTTCTGCCTCTTCTGCAGCTTCTACCTCTTCAGCAGCTTCTGTATTTATGACAGAAGCATCAGCTTCTGTGTGTATGACAGGAGCATCAGCTTCTGTATTTATGACAGTAGCGTCAGTTTCTGTATCTATGACAGAAGCAACATCTTCTGTTTCTTCTTCTTCTTCTTCTTCCTCATCATCATCGTCGTCGTCGTCACAGTCGTCTGGATCTACCGCAATCACAGTATAAACCATATAGTCATCATCTTCTACCAAACAATTCTCGTTGAGCTCCAAAGATGTTGGTAAAGACTTATGTATCTCAATTTCTGCACCAGTTTCCGCATCTTCTACTGCGAGGATTTCTTCGTAATCCAAACTGATATCCTGTTCTTCACTAACCTCATACCCATTCTCTCTCACTGTAGGTTCCTCTGTAGGGTCCTCTGTAGTTTCTTCTGCATTCTCTACATCTATATTTTCCTCTGTCTCAGAGCTTTCATCTTCTGAGCTGCTACTGCTATTATTACTCGTGTGACTTATATTAATCTGAAATGAAAGAAGAAGCAACCGTTTTAATAAAAATAAATACACCAAGAACCGGAATAACGAACAACATGTGGACCACTTAAAGATTTATATGAGGATCAAACCCGGGACTCGTTGGCACAGTAACTGGTCATTTAGTCAATACCATTACTACCCAATACTTTTCCATGTAAAAAATGTATTGGCATACAGTATGTCAGATAAGATTTCTCAGTTATATTTTTACTGGCCTATTTAAAAGTGTGGTTCGTTTGCTCACCTCAGTGTCGTCACCATTGCTGTCAACAGAATGCCTCAATTGTGGCACACTGATTTGCGTGGAGTATTCAGGACTGTTTTGGTTACCACTACTGCTTTCTGATGATAGGGAGTCAATCTTCATACGCATGACTTTGTGTCCGATCGGACGAAACGGAGCCTCCCGATACGTGTATGTATTTAATATGTGCGACTCCATGTCTGTGAAAGAAATAGGTTATGGTTAGAAAAAGAATATGACATGAGAAAATCTAACCTATCTACTTCTTCCAAATAAGGCTATCACATCAATAACCCAATACAATCCACAGCTAGACTAAGGGCTTCTTCGAAATAAGAGGTTTGCCTATAACCTCCTCGCTAGACAGGTGGGTTCGAAATCCCAGTTTAGAAACGCTGGTCAAACAGACTCTGTGTTAATTTAGTTTCGGCTCTTACAACACCCGCGGGATAAGTATGGGACAACAGACGAGACCAAGGCCTATATATTATATAATATTTGTATACATATTATTATGTACCGTTCGTTAAATTGTTGCCACAGCTCTGGATTTCCGAGTGACAGTGAGTCTGTTGTCTAAACCACAGATATAGAAACGAAATGATAAGGCAAGTAACATGGAATGTCGCGTCGCTTCCTAAATGTGGTTAGAAAATAGTTATACGATTTTAAATCGAAATATAATAGCTACCTAATTAAATCAAAACGAATTAAACATTTTAAAAACATATAATTTTTATTTTAATGTCCGTCTTGTCGATTTTTTCAACATATTTTTTATGGAAACAAATACTTTTGACGATATATTGATTTGCAATACCGCGTAACGTCACTTCTAGGTACATTTTATACGTAGAAACGACTTATTTGCTCCCACTCCTAAACTCTGATTCATTTTATCTAAGTAAGTATCGTTACCTTATATGACTAAAAAATAAATATGTGTCTAACATTTCATCATTACCTAAATGACGGACTAAATAGATTTTTATTTTTTATAACGCATCAACGGGCCTTTTTAGCATCGAGGTTCAGCCTTTTTATAACTACAACCTGAATGTGTTAAGTTTAGCTATTAAAATACGGTTGGATTAATAAAAAAATCGCCATTGTAAAACAAGTATCTGATAGTAAACGGCGAACGGTAGCGCGATAACGATAAGAAGACAGAATGGCTGACAAAAAATAAGGTCATAGGACTTTCTGATTACAACATTTTAAATCTATCAATGTTGCCCCACTTTCATAGAATTTTAACCGAATAGATACTTCATGGACATAATTATGTCTAAAAACATTCAAGCATTGACATTAATTGCTATTTTAAGATTTTTAAACACTTCAGCGTTATTAAAATTCAATCATTTCAGGTAATGTTTACCAAAATTGTATCAGTAGTCGCCGTCGTCACAACTCATCCCCCAAGGGGTAGGCAGAGGTGCACATTGCGACACGTAATGTCACTGTACAATGTACACCCACTTTTCACAATGTAATAGGTGGTGAGTGGTACCGTGCCGTGGTACTACTGAGAAATTTTCGAAAAACCGAAAAAGGCCCAGCAATATTTCGCCTGACCTGGGAATCGAACCCTTGCTGCAAGTCGCACTTGCAACCACTCGGCCAACGAGGCAGCTTATTAGTAGTCGTTGGATGAAAAGTGAACTTATTATTGTAAGTCTTCTCAATCATAAACAGTAGTTACGTAGTTAGGTAGTAGAATGGTAAACCCCAAAGTGTAATTAGATAAGATTGCAATACATTACGATGGCGGTTACTAATTATTTGTTTGTCATCAACTCTTGGAATTCCGATTCATTGCTTCCAATTTAATGATAAGCGTTTACAGAGCTGCGTATCAAATATTATAAGTAGGTATCAACAATTAGTTTCCGTGAGCGGATTCGCCTCTGATATCGGGATATAAAGAAGCCAATCGGTTATTACTTTAGACTCCATCTATCTAGCTGTCAGACCACCACAGACGGGGCCCAGTAAGCCTGATGCCTGATCCGGAGCTGCGGACTACCTAGCGGGTTTACCGGGGCTACGGCTCGAAAAGCGAGAGTAGTAGCAGGGTGGTTTTTTGTCTGTAAGAATCTGATACTCCGTCTGACCTCACGAGAAGTCATTGGATGATTTTCCCCACTTAAAAAAAGACTACATCTTAACTATCTGTCATGCCAAATTTCACTCAAATACAATCAGTAGTTTTTGCGTTTAGGACTTAAAAACACACATCCACACAAACTTTCGCAGTTGCAATGTTAGTAGAATGATACGAAAATTAATTTAGTCGATAAATAAATGAAGTTTTTCAGACGTTTTCGAATACATATAATGTCAACAAGTTTTCGTGACAAAGTAATTTAACACGCATATTGCGCGTAGACAATTTAAATGTTGTAATAATGTAACATGTAGATGCTATGTAAGTGTCATTTTGTTTATTCAATGTTATTACAATCATGTGATACTACTACTGGACAAAATTCTACAAACGGAACAAACCTAGAATCTTATCATTTTAACCTGTATTTTTTATGGTATAAGCCAGTAAACAAGCAGACGGATCACCTGATAATAAGCAATCGCCGATTCTGGACACCCAAAACACCCGAGGCGTTACAAGTGCCGCAATAGGATAAATGACGATTAAAAAACATTGTGTATGTTATGTTTTGTTCCGCATAATTTACTGCGCAGATACAGCACGTATACTGGGGCAGGGTTGATAAACTGTTCAAGATCAATGTCAAATGTGTATTGATAAATGCGATGCACGGATACCGGCATCGGTAAGTCAACTTTCCACTTTATCGTTTTCGTAATAAAGTCGGATATCTAATGAATGAAGAAACGTAAACTGAAATTCACCGTCTTGGGAGTAATTATGTAGTGTGTTATTGGTTGAGGTGATATACGTCACGCCTTTAATTCCAACGAAGGGGTAAGCAGGTGTAAAGACAAGGTGATTAACACGTAATTTTCACCAATTAAGTAATTATTATTTAATTATTTAATGTAGCTATGCTACGAAGATGTAATAACTAAGCTGTGAAACTATGTGACCGTTTCCACTGATACTAAACTATGTAGCTATGCAAGGAAGATACACAGGTCGAGTATGCGATGTATTGATAGCAGGGAAGCCGACCATAGCAAGCGTCAGTACATAAAAAAAAAAAACAGCTTAGTTGAGTGCGTTTCCACCACCGCTAAGCTGAGTGTGCCAATGAATATGATTGGTGGAAGCCAAACGCATCTACAGCAACGTAGCATAGCACATCTTTGGTAGAAAATCACTCTAAAGCAGTTTTGTAATCAAATAACTACGGACAGACAAACAGAAATGTTATCTATGATAGACCTCATCTATAACCGAGAATTTTACCCTAAACTAAAGCAAATAGTTATTATTCAGCTTAAGCCAAAATGGGACACAATGCGCGCATTACATCATTCTACCCTCAATCTTCATTCACCTTTATTACAAGGGAATAAGGTTCAAAATGTAAACAGCTGGTGTCGGCACATTTCAACAATATTGTAAAGGGACCTACAGATGGGAGAAAGACACATGTCTAGTAACTATTGTTCAAAACAGTTATGAAAGCCGGAAAAATCTTCGTCGACTTTGACACATCCGCACCTTTATGTTAAAAGCAGTAAAGTCGATATTTCTATAGCAAGATACGTCTCTGGTCAGGTAAAAAGGAGCGAAAACAATTAGAGGATATTTCCATTTAGAAAAAATGAGTTTTAGTAAGTACTGGTCAGGTAATAGACATCCAAACGTACAGATTCAAAAACTAAACATATTCTGTAACTATGTTTGTGATAAACTCAAAAACTGCTGAACAAATTTTCATATGATCTACAGTGTAAATCGTATAGATATCGTACACCAATAGATATGGTCATTCGCGAGTAAGATTTAAATGTATAATTCAAAGCTAAAATAGCGGTAAGAAACCAAGTAGATAAGAAATAGTTACAACATACGAAAGACATCAGACTATTTGCATCAATTAAGAACTTATTGATTCAAGTGAATTTCTATTTGATCAAATGGTTTAAAAATATTCTCAAAGTCTACAATACAATAGGTGATGATGATCACATATATCTTATAGCAAATAACATTTTTATGGGATAGGCAGACGAGCAGACGGATCATCTGATGGTAAGCATAGTCAGCACCGCGCATGGACATTCGCAACACCAGGCGTTAGTATGTCGCCGACATTATGTAGTTAACTTTTAGAAAATACGTTAAAAAATAAAGTAAGAAAGAATAAATTCAATAAAACCGAAACATTACGAATTTAAACTATGCTTAAATAAAGATTAAGATATAGTTTTGCAAAGCTATTAGCTTAGACCGAGATCTTAGATTATCTCGAATACAAACACGAGATTTTATCACGAAAATATTTAGCAAATGTTGCACAGTGAAAAGGTTACCTAGGTCATCTACTATTAGACGACCTATGTAACGTTTTATACTGCACAACGCACATCAACACATCGACCAAATTCGAAGAAGATATAAAAAATCCAATACAGTTTACGATTTCAAATAAAATAACGTATCCTATGAAAACCCTGAAATGTAAAAAACATAAAAAGTGATAAAATAAATAGTATCTCATTAAAACATATAAAAACAGGTACATGACACTCACTCACACATGCAAAACTATGTCCAATGTCCAATGTGGGTAGTCAGAATATTTCAGAAACGATAGCAACCAACTACGACACATACTTAAGCTTCCATCCCATTCATTGGGCAGGCGACATCTTCATAAAACTTGTTTATTTGTTTATTTATTCGAACGCGTTTATCTCTGAAACTACTAGTGCGAATTAAATAATTCTTTTTATGTTGGATAGTTCATTTATTGAGGAAGGTTATAGGTTATAAACTATCACGCTACGAATATTAGGAGCCGTGCAGTAAGCGAAACCGTGTCAGAGTAGTTAGCTAATACTCGCAAGCATCCATCCCATTCATGAAAGCCATTTATTTATTAATTGCATTTAAAAAGTTAAGAGTTGTCCCTGAACATTATAGCCTATCACATTTCTTCAGTACATTTTCAGCTTTATACTGTTAAACAGTCAAAATACTACTAAAGAAATTTTCAGATAGCGTGATGAGTTCGCCTTGGCATCTACTCAAAAACAGTAAATAAATTTGGAGAGATAAAGAATAAACATTACATGGTAACAAATACATACATACAAACAAAATATCAAAACAGAAAGTAAATTAGGTACCTATAGCGGAAAAAAAAACAACCGTGGTATCGAAATTGCTAATGTATATACGTTTTCAGATCATGGCGCTAGCAACAGTGCCGAAATATCGGAAACTCATAGACAGAAATAAACATGGTAAATATCCCGTCTTAAGTTCTAATGTTAGTGCCAATGTATAGAACATACCTGTGTTATCGTCACTGTCATCATAGCAATCCTCCTTGGATCTAAGATGATCATAATATTGGGCAGGGAACGCCATTATGCCCACCACACACAAAACTCAACAAAAAAAATTCACTAGTTCCCATATATCTGGCAAACTTTTAAACACACGACTAGTTAAACATTTAAAACTAATTTTCAAATATTAATTTTAAGAGAGAGGTCCCATAAAGAGGTGTTCACTTCACGAATTCGCAAGTTGTACTGATTCCAATTGTTCCAAAAAAAGGGCCCTGGACAGTGACCACTGCTATCCCTACCCCTTTCTTTTGTCTTCCTACCTGAATGCATTTTTAAATACCATGCTTTGATTGCAACGCCTGTGATTGGTCGGTCCCTAAGTACCTACCATTGTCTTTCATCTTTTGTCTCGCTCTAACATGTCATAGAAATATTATGGGTTTTTACTACCTTTATATTTTTCAGGTAAAATAAGAACAATTCGTAGTTAAAAATATGAGTTTACTTATTAACTTAGAAATATCTAATCAATACAAATATTATAATGCTAATTTCTTATTAAATTTTGGCAAATACCAATGTTTTCGTCTGAGAGTACCTAGAATGATATCTCTCGATACCTACATATTTATACTCGATAGCCTAATAATTATAATTACCTGTATGACCCTCATTATTTGAGAATTTAACTAGCTTTTTATAGTTAGGCAAGACAATAATAAAGGTTAAGTAAATCACTGCGAAAACTAAACGAAATCCTCATCATACGATTCATTGACGCGACGGCCGACATTAACCCATCTTATTTCAAAATACTAAAAATCGATCTTAATCCTCATATTTCGGATGAATGTCGGTTACTTATTGCACCCGTTAAAGAAAATAAATCATATTCTATCTATCACTGAGATCTATCTGTAAATTTGTGTGGTTTTCCACCAAATATGTTCTATGTAGCTATATTACGAAGATGTAAGCTGTGAAACTGTGACCGTTTCCACTGAAACTAAGCTATGTAGCTGTGCGAGGAAGATGCGCAGCTCGAGTATGCGATGTATTGATAGTAAGGAAACCATCCATAGCACGCATCTTTCCATATAAAAAACATACTTTAGCTGAGTCCGTTTCCACCAGTGCTAAGCTATGTGTATCAATGAATATGATTGGTGGAAGCCAAACACATCCACAGCAACGTAGCATATCAAATCTCTGGTGGAAAAGCACCTGTAGGGATCGACATCCAACACGTTTGGATATTGACATATTAAGTACAGTATAAACCAACAAATATCTGATAACAAGCCAAAAGAAGCGGAATCGTGTAAAACCCGCAAAAGAGCTAAAAAAGAAGAAAGTTCGCAAGCGGACACAGTGAGTTTTGTGTGTCGAGAAGTGAATAGAGTTGTAAGTGATACAAGTGACAGAGGTAGCCGTGTCGTTGGCAAAAAATGAAATAGAAAGAGGGTAGACCGATTTATCTCATCATAAACATCCACCCGCATATACTCCAGTTCATCCGTGATCTTTGCGCTTGCAACAGTGCCGAAATATCGGACACTCATAGACACAAATAAACATGGTAAATATCCCGTTGCAAATTCTAATGACAAAATAGATTTAGTTTTAGTATATCAATGGAAATCACGACTTAAACTTAGCTATGCTAATACACTACTTACTATAGACGAGTGAGACACGAGAGAAATTATGACGATCATCAGACCAAAACCAAACTAACAGAAACAGCTCACTTCGATAAAAATAGCAACCAAATAATAATCACAAAAGTTCACCTACTTCAACTTTAGATACCATAATATTAAATCATATTGTGCAAGATACCTCTTTGCTCTTAACATTACCTATGAATCATAACTGGCCACGTAGAAGCTGACATTTGACACACCCCAGCTGATACATCAATCAAACAACAAATTGTCACTAATCACATCAACAATGTACTGTGAAATCCCAAAAAAATCGTAAAAACAGTAAAAAATCCAAAAATATATGATAATTAACTAGTTCACTGTAAGATATATGCTGTATATAATACAAGGTATTGTGTAGACTTTTCTTATTTTCATAGATTACTGTTTTACGTGGTTTATAGTCCAGTACATGGGTATCATCAAGTATTTTTGTATCTACTACGCCTAATTACTATATTTAATCGACGAACAATGGGCAAGGGCTCAGTCCATGAAGACAGGAACTAAACAGACCTAGTGACAGAATCTCCTGTTGCAATGGGATTAGGAACAAGTGGATGTTCTATAAACCCTAGATTCCTTTGGATGCAATCGTAAAAGATCTTCCTATATCATATCTATACTAATATTATAAAGCTGAAGAGTTTGTTTGTTTGTTTGTTTGAACGCGCTAATCTCAGGAACTACGGGTCCGATTTGAATAATTCTTTTTGTGTTGGATAGCGCATTTATCGAGGAAGGTTATAGGCTGTAAATCATCACGCTACGATTAATAAGAACCGAGCAGAGCGGGTGAAACCGCGCGGAAGTAGCTAGTACATGATAAATAGGCTTTACAAGTCTCATTATGAGTCAAAACAACGGTCCATATTGTCTTTAAACCTATAAAAGTACTACTGACATCTTTAGTCTGTAAATATCAGCACCAACCTTTAGGTTATTCCAAGATTAGGTCGCTGAGACATTAGGAGAACATAAGAGACTATGCTGAACGAACCAATAGATTTCGAGTGGGGGACATCAGCTGTTTGGTCTATCTAATGAGATCTATCTTACTAGATACATTTTAAAGATTTTGACTACGTGCTATTCGAAAAGCACTAGAAAAAAATACGAAGAAATAAGACAGAACTGTGTAACTACCGTGTAGGGTTTTATCTAATTTTAACATGATAATAATCGTGAACTAAAAAGACCACCAAGAAAGCATTGATTTTGTAAATACAACCCAGGGTTAGTTACACCTATTCACACAATATATTCTTAGTATTCAAAAAATGTCACGTGCCCCCCACATTACGTACAAAATAATAGATATTCAATAAAAAGCTTTGGAACTTAGCTAAAATACGTTTACCGTTTCAAAATAATTAGATAAGCTGAACAAATCATAGATTCCTAGAAACACGTGCGTACGTGCGCTTCTAGATAGGAGAAAATAAAATACTGCAACAATAAAAACAATAGGATACATGTAGCTAATCTAAATAAATGTTTCTATCTCTTTCTTTCTAATCCCGTAAACAAAGTATTTGCATCCTTTGCGCACACTATCTGCTAAACAATAGGTGAAATGAACTAGGTAATTTGATTTTTGTCAACCGGTAAATATCAAAGTAAAATGTGGTATTTTACCAACTTTCTTAGAACAAAACATCCATACTTTATGGGGATGGGTTTCATGCCCTATTTTTCGAAACTTGTTTAATGTTTATCATTGTTTTACTCGTCAATAAAACAATATTGTTCATTAGTTACCTATTCACAATAGAAATACTTCTGTAGGTAATGTGCAAAAGGTTCGGAACTCCATATAACTACAATAGGGTTCTCAAAATCTTTACAAATTGGACGTTTAAAATTTTGAATATGTAACCGAAACCGACAACAGATTTGCCGTGCCAAAAATTTCATACAAAAATACAAATGAATGGTTGAGAAAAAAAACCGGGGGATGTGCGAATGAAGTTTGCTAACCGAGGCGAGGATTGCCCATATTTTTATCTATGTAGGTAACTATACAATAAAAATATTGATTTCGACTCAATCTAATTGTTTACAATGAAGAAATAACAAAAACAAGTAGCAGTCGATGGATTTTTCATCTCAACTAGTTAAAATTAACTAAGCGCCTATTTCACCACCTTCATATAAGTGCCCGATAAACTTATGTGACAGATAGTGCATACAAATTAAGTTCTTAATTTAAAGTTATCTGATACATAGACGCTATCCAGACATTGTGAAACAAATCCTAAGTGTGACGTTAACTAAGTATACGCATAGGTCATTTTGAGGATTTAATTGAGATCTAACAACCTTTTTGCAGCGTAATCCATTCAATCTCATCTTGGCAACATTAACAAGAAAGTATTTTAGTGGGACACACAGACACATGACTCAAATGAATAAAAAAATCTGAAAGTATGACTTTTTAACAACTTAAAGGGACCATAAACAATTATTTCGCCTCGTCCCAAAAATAAAGAGAATTGACAGACAGACGGGCGACAAAGCGGCTCAATGAGAGTCCTTTTTTGAGGTACAAAACCATAGAAAGATGTTCAAAACTATCCAGTTTCCATGAGCTTAGCTAATAACAAAAAAATATATAACAATAAGTAAGAATGTCTGCAGATGGAAAATGTTTAAATTTACCGGTAAAATACTTCGTAGTAGATGCAACAACCCATATTTCTATTGTAATAAAGAACAGCACGTCAAGCTAACCCAAACGATCACATGTTCAATGCATTGTCAATTTTACTGCAAGGCAATTAAGTTGAATTTACTTGGACGATCCATCGGACATCACATGATCTTCCTATCTGGCATAATTAGGAGACTTCGACATAAAACAATTAAACAGTTGACACTTTCATTAGTTTGATTGATAAAATAATTACAATGGTGATTAACGATATGATTTTTATGAGAAATTGATTGATACGAAAATTAAAATAAAACCGACAATAATTAAAGGTTTAGTAGTTGCGAAAAAAGGATATTTATCACATGTCAATTATTTTACTATTAAGAAATTGTTCAGATACATTGGAGAACAACAATAATTTAAAGGTAAACGTCCACAGGCCCGCATCGTACGCATTCCGTATGACGTCATCAGTACGCATCGCATGTAGGCATTGCCGATAAACGGTCCGTACGATGCGGATCAGTGGACGCAGTTGTATGAGTTTCTATACAAGACAAACTAAAATCCGTTGCGTACGATGCGTACGATGCGGGCCTGTTGACGCGTACCTTTAAGAAGTTGTTCGGATACATTGGAGAACAACAATGCTTTAAACCATCATCTATAAATCATATTAAAATTGCAGTGAATAACTTGTGCATATTTATTGAACACCTAGGTCAGGGATGCCAGAACATTGGCACGTGTGCCACTGATGTCTACGTACATCACAATACATTCTTTGGGGCACGTCATTGATGACAAAATAATATGGCAGGCAACGCACTTTTGATGTGACTGGTGTTGGATGCATTTTAGAATGCATAACACTTTAGTTACTATCAGGGGATAATAAAGCAAAACACTTTGTTGCTACTTAAATCGGCAACCCGACAGACTGACAAACTGACAGAACTATATAGGTAAAAAATCGGTCTACATCCACAGACTTTGAGTTGAGACAGGTTAAGCAAGCAATGTGATGGTAATATCAATGCTCATTCCATCTCATCGTGAACAGTTTTTGCCTGGTTAACGAAACAGTTAGTAGACTTATGTAATTAGGTACAAGACATTTTTACGGAATCCTTTGATGGGTAATTCCAACACGCTCGTCCTAGCTTTGTCCAGACTATGATATACTTTTTTCCGCCTATCCTAGTCCTAAACATGATAATAAATATCCCATTTTGTGCAGTTGTTTGGTAGCTGTGATCAGGCATACGTCTCGACGCTTTAATTTGTGAAAAATTTCATGAGTCTTGTAAGATAATGAAATAAAATTGGAGGATTTTGGAGACAGAACCACACAGGTTTAATAAGACCTGTTTTACAGAAGACACGCAGTTTTCATTAAACAAGGCGACAGGCAACTTAAAAAGAGCCAAAAAAGAAACTGAACTGAAAAAAGAAATGTTTGATAACCAAGTATTCTGTAGTTTTCATGTTCATGGCTGTACATTGGACCTCATTGATACTTAAAAAAATATCTTTATTATCATAATTATACGATCGAGTGATCGAAACGATTACAGTTATCATGATCGTTCATAATCATCATAATCAATTAATTAAAATGAATTGCAAAATTAAGTTCATGAATGAATGCAAAATTTAAATGAGTAGACGGATCACCTGACGGTAAGCAATCGGTGCCGCCCGTGGACAGTCACAACACCAGAGGAGTTACAAGTTTATATCGAATGTAAAAGAGGGCCACAGCCCTTGACGATAACAACATTAACAGTCTATAAGTAGCCCCTGCTGACCAAAGGTCTCTTCTCACACGGAGAAGGTTTGAGCATTGAACACCACGCTTGCTCAATGCGCGTTGGCGATTTCAAACTTATAGCTAATTAGAAATTATAAGCCCAGGTTTCCCCATGATATTTTCTTTTATCGATTTGTCTGTAGTGTCTAAATAATCTTAAAAAGTACCTACATATAAATCGGAAAAGTCACATTGGCCGTTGGTAGGTTTCAAAGGCATACCCATGCATGAGAAGCGTCTTAAACCTCCGGGCCTCTACGACGCGACGACGCGTTGACAATAATTAATTTACAAATTAATTAAGGAGATAACTACATAGTCGTCTACGAATCTTTATTTAATACACAAAACATGATAATTACTTAATGACTAATTGTTTTACACCAACTTCTAACGATGTTTTTGGTGAAACAACTAGATACCGTCATATTTATCACACTTCACACTAGTATTATAAATGTGAAAGTTTGTTTGGATGTTTGGATGTTAGTCTGTCAATCACGCTGAAACTACTGAAAGGATTTTGATGAAATTTGGTATACAGTCAGGGTATGAGCTGACTTGGGTGATAGGATACTTTTTATCCCACGGGAATGAGGGCGAAGCCGCTGGCAGAAGCTAGTTTTAAATCAAATGATGTTTATAGGTAATCTCTTAGCCCCGTAGCACCCCGTAGATCGGGAACGGCCATCAGTTAAAATTAATCTACAATGGTGAAACACGCCCACGGTTCCTCATTTTTGGTCATTGTTTTAAAATTTTAAAACAAAACGATCACTAGTTACCAAGCACCTTTTAAAACTCCTTATCGGTCAAAATTCTCCGTATTTTCGCTTCCTCAATAATAGCACGCGGTTTAAAAATATGGCCGTTGTTTAGCAACGACACAATGTAATAATCTGGGCCTCATTTAGGCACATTGTAATAAATTCCTTACAGTACCGGTGATGTGGGTGTCCATTGTGAATAGTATTACCTGACCCTTGGGAAAGGCAATAAAAGGCATTGTTTTAAACCCCTAGTTACAAGTCTTAACTACGCTTTGCTTTATCTTAAGACCCAAACGGATGAGCCGGCTTTGGTTTACTTAACTAGTTATTTTTTTTATAAAAAATCTCAGCTGATTTGAAACTATTTTTTTTTTTGTTGATGTAATTTTCCTGGGTGTTTCTTCAAAAACTTTAACTTTTGTTTAAACATCGTTATTCTCCGTCGTTATTAAGTCTTTGACTGCCAATAAAAAACTGTTGAAGACAAAACTCCGCTAACGTCGGTCACCGGTGACCGGCATAGCTTATTATCATCCTAATTTTATTGGATTGGTTGAGAGCAGTGACACGGCTTATTTTATTGAAATCAAATTTTGTGTTTCAATCGCCAGCATAGTTAATTTTTGGTTGATGTTATCAGCATATAATTTGACGCCGTTAACTTTTTGTTTCTTTTTTTTTGAAGAATCACCGTCCTACATGTTTGATCGAGTTGAAATTATCTATCCTTTGATAGCTGACACACTACTCCGTCAATAGTCAGTGCGTTTTCGTGTAATATTAAACATCATAAAACTGATTTTTTAATCGAAATCGACGCCACAATAATTAAATTACATAGTCGCTCTCACCAAACACGATATTTAACTAATAATACTAATTGCTATCTAATAACCTTTAAATTAATTCAATCATTAAACAATCAACTGGCGTAACTGCCGAGAAAAGGTCCAACTGCCGCACTCACAGACATTTAATGATTACTTAAACTATTCCTTAGTAACGATTTTGTATCGAAAACAAATGCTAAGGACTGGGTTAAGTAATCATTAAATGACTGAGTATGGCAGCAAGAGTCGGAAACCTGGGTGGAACAGAATAACTAACTATTCGACATCAACAGTCCGTGACAATTCTCTGCTGAACCATAGGCCTCTGCGAGGGGTCTACCATAATCTTGGATTACAGGTTTATCAAATAGTAGGAACTGCTTTTGATATCTCTCAAATGTCTAGTCTTTTAAAGATTTTGGATTGAGATCGGTTACTAGTTTCGGCAGTAAGTCGGCTCTTGACAACCGAACCGCAACCGACATTGCCCGACCCGAGAATCGAACACGAAACCTCTTTTTCTGTATTCGCAATTGCAACAAAAATGCCATCATTAATAATAAAGAACCTTTTGATTCAAACAACTAGTTATAATAATCAGCATCTTGGTACAAAATTGAAATGCGATTGTTCCGCGCGAATGAAACCTTTTTTCTTGGTTTAGGTTAAGCTACACTAGCCGAGGTCGGGCTATTGATGTGTGACCATCAACATTAACACCTCGACTCCTCCGCGCATCAAAGAGCACGTGACTTTCGACAAATACTAACCCGGATGACTTAACACCACATTTAAGATTTTTTTGATAAACAATATTGAGATCGGAAGCGAAAATGAAACTAACTAGGTATATACGAAAATGAAAACTTGTACTCCTCCTAGGTATATTTTAAGGAATCCATCAAATTGAAATCCAATGGAAATCCATCAAATTCGGCAAACGACCATACAGATCACCTGGTATGCAACATGCAACCCCAGAAGTGTCGAAATTCAATTACAAAAATTACACAGAATAGAGTAAGTTGACCTAGACAACTCCGCCATTGAAAACGACTAGATTAATTATAATTAAAAAAAAAATGTTGTCCCAAACTAGGATTTTCCTATATAGTGGGTGTGATCACCCTCGGAACAACAATTGAAACAATTCAAATAGAATCTCAACCTTATAGTCTTACTAGCTTCTGCCCGCGACTTCGTCCGCGGAAAAATAAAAAAGTTTGGGTTGTACTACCCCTAACATTTAGGGGGATGAAAAATAGATGTTGGCCGATTCTCATAGACTGGATAAGCACAAAAATTTCATCAAAATCGGTCAAGCCGTTTCGTAGGAGTATGGCAACGAAAACTGTGACACGAGAATTTTATATATGTATTAGATAATAAAGTTGAAAATATCGATGAATGTTTCTAAAATTAGTTAACTACAACTAACTAGGTACTTTTATTTCGTCACCATTGACTGACTTGTAGCTCTGCCAACGCATAAATATGACGTAGGAGCATGGAATAGAAAAAGTTTCCGTATTCCGTACGTTGGAGAGTCAGTCTTCGGCCCGAAGGCCGGTTCGGTCGGACTAGGGAATGTAAATCTCGCGAGATCGGGGTACATAAGGGAGATCTAATGAGATTCCCAATTGTTTTCTTTTTTTGCGTTTATAAGATAAACAGTTTATTTTCTCGAAAATTGGAATAAAAAGAACTGCCTGAAATGATAAATGATATTTATTTTTGCAAATAGGTTACAATGTAACTTTTTTACACGTCAATCTCTTGAATAACTAGATGAGGCCGGCTCCGCGGACGAAATTAGAGGCATAATCATTTATTTGTTAACAGAGGAAAAGAATTACAGGTCATATTATGTTTGGTATCAGAACCCAATGTGTGAAATTATGGCGAATCACGTAGAAGATCGAATTCGTATGTCGAGATCAATGTTTGATCAATTTCTATCAATGTTTTATCGCGCGCTAATTATATTTTATTTCCTTAATATTGCTTTGAAGAATTTAGGCATTTTCAATAAAATGAAAGGAACATTCCCAGTAGATGGAATTCAAATAACTATTAAAATGAATCCATCTGGCAACTGGGCCCGCAGTCCCAGTTACATGTGGGCCCAATCGGCGGATTCCTCTCTCTAAACATTTATTTATGATTTTAACATGTAGATAATAATAATTTGACACCAAAACAATGATTTGCCTGTGACCTATTGAAGGTTATTATCAGACTGTCTGGAAATTTTGCTAAATTAAGTAAGATAAAAAGTTAATTTAGTTCAGACATTTACATAATAATTTTAACAATTTTGTGGTTTGTATAATAACAAAGCAACATTAGTATTGGCCTTTATCCTCTAGACTTTTAGAGAGAGAACAGCTTTTAGTTATATGTAAAAATTTTCCAATTGAAAAATTGGTTAAGACATGCCATTGGTATGGGCCAAGAATTTAACCAATAACCATTATAATTAAAATAAAAAAAAATCACAACGAAATTGTAATATTGTTTGTGGCGGAAGCCAGCGCACAGGCCATAAGTTGATAATAAGAATATCATTACTAACTATTTCTAACACATTCAGGCACTAGATATCAGATTAAATCTATTTACATTAACTATGTAAACAAACATGCAAGACATACATACACATGTACATTATATACTATCTCTGTTAGGCCCAGTGACACTTCAGTCTCGTTTTTACATGCAAAATTCAGAATAAGTATTATCCACTCTAGACATTACCTACCACTCTACATACTTCTTATATTTACTCAAATACTTTCATTCATGCATATTTTGATGACAAGTATTCAGTGTAGATATGTCTATATTATCTTAATCTTATCTTTCACAATATGAATGGTGTGGAGCTGATATTTTGGCAATTTAAATGTTTTAGTGGAATAGTTACTCATTAGTAATTAATCATCTGTGTGATTCAGAATCATGTAAGTGGCCACAGCTGATCGAAGGTCTCTTCTCACACAGAGATTTGATTCAGAATAACAAAGTGTTAATGTAAAGTTGTTTTATTTTTTTGTGTCATTCACTCTGAGTTAACCAAGACAGGCGAAAATCTTGTTCACAAAACCATTTTTATAAACATCTTTATATTTATTGAATAAATTACGATTTTCATGGTGAAAAGTAACCCCTAAAAATTATAAAACTACCAATAATAAATTTAAATAAAGATTACACAGTAAAGAGTGATAATGTACCTACACAAAACTAAAATAAAACACCGAATTGGTGTTAGTATAACAAGAATAATATAAAGTACCTATTGCATTCCGATTATGCAACCTTAGTATTTTTATTGGTGCATATTACACACATTTTGCAATCATTATTGTTTATTATTACATAACTTTATTTCACAATATGTATTTCACTCATACATTCAATTTAGATATACCTATATGTATAGTCTAGCCTAAAAAAATACAACTACTTATGAGTAATCAATCCAAAACCACTTATATGAGTACTTAATTACCTATTTAGGTAGTTTTTGTTAATTTAGACTAGCAAGGATGATAACAATGCCTAACAAATAATACCCTTCCTGCAATAAGGTAAAAACAAACATTTAATTTGTTTTGAAATTAAAGGAAAATGACACCCATATTTAAAGGACATTAACTTATTTGGAGTTTTATTTATGTATTTGCTTCCTTTATTGTTTATTTATTTATTTATTAACATAGTATACAACAATTACATTAATCAAATTATATACTAAAATTATATAAAAAAAAGAAAATGCAACATCACTAGTTATTCCCAATGGGATAGGTAAAGGTGCATCTGCACTTTGCAGCACTTAATGCCACCTATTTTTCACCATCTCTGTCATAAGTCCCATGTAAAAAAGAGTGAGCCTTGAAGGAAAAAAAGAAAACAAAAATAAAATATGAAACCAAACAACCAATAATAAGTATTTAAGTACATCAAAATTAAGAACCAAAAACCAAAACTTCACATTCAGCATTCATACTTTCCGCTAACTCAACAAATAACCTTTAATTCTAAACAAATAAATGTCAAATTAACCAATTACGGTATAGGAAGAACTAAACTACGCACTTTTAAAGGAAAATGCAAATGTTACGCGAAAATATGCTTTATTTGCATTCAACAAGTCTCAAGTTTCTGTCCTTCCAATGACTCATTAGAATAAATTAAGTATTTTAATGTTTCTTTGTTTTTATGTTACGTTTAGATCATATCGGAAACGGCTAGATGTGTTATGATGAAACTTTTCTCATGCGTAAAGGTTGTTGAACTTGTAAAGATGAAGCGTCTGATTGTTGTTTACGGTTGTTACTTTTCAATTTGTTTATAGATTATAATATTACAAAAGATATTATTGTGATTAGAACAAGCGATTAATTTGAGAAAATTTTCCAGTTAACAAAATGCTTAATATTAATAAAATCTTCATGTAAATCCAGTTTTTAGTAATCAAAGAGATATCAACAAGTAAATGAATATTAATATTTGTCTAGAATATACGTAACTACCGTATATAAATAGTTATTTTATGTACATTATAATAATTTGAACAAAAATATAAAAAATCAATAACAATCAACATTCTAATTCAGAAATTGATATAACACAACAAAATCCCGAGATCTCTTTAAACTAACAAATTAAACTAACAGTACTAATTAAAGGAATAATTTATTATTTATTTCCTTATATCCTTTATTATAAACATTGTTTAATGTTTACATAAACAAACATAAGTCGGCCATTTTGAGTAAGACTTTTTTTTAAGTAAACTGTAATTGTGAGTTTAACATGTGACTTAACTAACCTAACTATGATAATTGTAGTTATTTATACGTATGTTATATGAAAGTAGAGCAGTTTCTAACATAACTATGTTATTATCATAAAAAAAGGTTGCATGTGTGATGGTCACCTTTTATTATCTATGTTCTATTTTGGTTAATTTATGTTATATCTAATGTAAATAAACAATGTTAAATAAAACCTATACATACCTACATCAAAACTTCACAGTTTTAAACACAATATTGAAGGAAATTCCATTGAATTTAGACCTTAAGGCCACATGTGACTATTTTAAACAACCATGTGACACTTCAATGTTATCTATCTATTTTGAAACTAAAACATTTACCTTAAACTCTGCAAGACACTTATCACACGGAACTTTACAAACAAATTAATGTTTACATGTCACATTTCTCATGAAATAGAATGTTTTTCAGTGAATTATTATCAATTGTAGTGTTATAACAGTTCAATGAGGTTTATCTTGGATCTTGACGCCGAAAACTAACCATCAGCCGTCATCGATAAGGACCAAAATAATCTCGGCTGTCAAACCATGTGTGAAACCGACATTATTTCACGTGATCGCATCAATTTCTGCTCCAAATATAGCCAACATCTTCACTTACTTCCAATACCCGCAATAACACGCGCACATCGACCGGATAACGGTTAATCCATCGTATCGCTGTACTTGCAAAAAAACTGCACTAAATACAATCGAGTTTTTAGGTTAGGTTTACGGAACCAGATTTTTACGTCCATACACACTTTTTAACACACAAAACATCTTAATTAAACGTTTTTATTGTTGTACTAACGAAATGTAACATGTTTCCAATGATTATGATAGAAACAAACAATGATTGTGCGAGATCAATCGCCCGCGCGAACCTAACCTTGCTCACGGCACTGTGATAGATTTCTAGTTCAAGGTCCTAAGAAAGAACTGAAAAGTCACATGAAGGCGTTACACAAACAAAACTGAAATATCATTGCGACCCGCACAGAAATCTATTTTAAGACAAACAACAGATGAAAAAAGCACTAACCTTTACAACCTCAAGTGACGGCTTTATCCATGTAATTTTTGTTGGGATATTCTAACACGTTTAGCACAACAAACACTACACACAAACCACAAATGTATCGTTATAACACTTTTAAGATGCACCACGGATATTTAAAAAAGGTTTTTCGTAAAAAAATTAACACTTTTCACGAAACATCACATGTTACGAACTTCACGACAGCAGAACTATGTGTTGCCACAATTTATTTCGTTTTACTTGTCAAGTTTTGAGTAGGTCTGTGCCGTTCACCGGTAAATGAAACTCGATTATAGAAACTTTGTTATTCGATATATTAATTTTATCATCGAATTCCATGCAAATGCTTTGTAACAGTACAATAGTATTTGGCGATGAGCCAAAATAATAAAATATGATCTGTAGTTTTCATAGTTAACTAAATCTGTCTATTTATGTTTCAGATGTCTCATACAAGTAATATTACTCTTAGTGATGGAACGGAAGACAAGTTGGAAAGTATACGAGAAGAACAGATTTCTCCAACAGCTTCTACTGTCTCTAAACCGATTGCTTTAGAAGACTTAAAAAAAGATATATCAAAATGTACCTGCAAAAGATACTATGAGGTAGGTAAACGTTTTTAAAAGAAGTAGAGAAGGGCTCTACTACTTTCGAGTCAAGGAGTGACTCTTCATCATGAGCAGCATGCGCACTCGAAACTAGTAGTGCTTTTCTCAATTTATTTACTTACTCACGTTATTTTTAGTTAATTTAGTATGTCTTCCGATAGTTATTATAAAAAAAGTTGAGAAGGGTTATTTTTCGTAGATTTACGTCGGTAAACTAACATACTTTGTAGGTTCTTTCTAATTAAGTTCTTTATTTTAACATAGATGGTGAAAGATTCAGTAACTGCTGAAAGACTTGAAGAGATTTTAAAGGAGAAGGAAGAAGAACTACGGTCGCATTACGATCAAATATTAGAACGAGAGAGGGAAGCAATTAAAGAACGATTTGACTTCATTTTATTGTGAGTTGAAAATAATTATGGTGCCCTTTGAATGTATTGCAAATTCATGACTCATTCATGGAACCCAGTCAGTAATCTTGGTATTAATAACGACAAAATTCGGTTGCTTGGGCGTTTACCCTGCCCATGTGCAATTTCTGAGGATTTCGAACTTCATAGATTTAATAACACTTAACTAAACCAGAGGCAGTTGATGATCAAGTAAAAGTTAACATTCCCAAATAATTTACTAACTTTACATGACAGAAATGAACAAACACGCGCATCTTATATGCTTCGTGAAGCACACAGAGAAAGGCAAGAAAAAATCAGGGCCTTACAAACTCAGTTACAGTGTAAAAACTTGGCAGCTTTGATGTATGTCATGTGTACAGAAAGACGGAGAAGTAGACTAGAGAAGCTGAGGATTATAAGAGGTAACAATATTTTAAACATTTACTTGATTAAAAATATAACTCGTGCGCAATAACTCTGCACCTCGCTGGAATGCGATCCCCTTCCCACTTCTCCGCACGGCGCCACGGCAAACCCAATAAGCTCAGAGGCCTTAATACGAGTTCGCTTTACGTTAATTTTTTCACCTAACCCGGGTTTTTTCAACGGTATCGAAACGAGAGCGCGTTATAGCACTCAGATTGTTTAGTTCATGGGAACGGGCCACTTACGGCGTCGAACGCGGCCTCATTTCGGTTTCGTTAAACGTAAAGCAAACTCGTACTAAGGGTACAGATCGATATCGTGCGTCATCGACGCGAGGTGCAGAGTTAAGTCACAAAAGTAACACCTACATAAAATATTTGACAAGAACAAAGAACAAAATGAACACCGAAACTAAGTATTAATAAAATATAATTTATAATCGATACTAAAATCGATACTATATTCCCTGAAACTCGTCTGAAACATCTCTATAGAAAGATGCTTCGTCAAAATTATTTATATGGCAACCCTGCCAGCGAAGCACGCTGTTTTATTTTGTGCGTGAAACGAAACAAAAATCTCGCGCACTATTTTCACCACGCTACAACTTGTGGAAGCGAAATTACATTAAAATGTAACACGTTGGAATGAGAAATAAGAATAACTACACGCGACATCTAATATTAAATCCTTTATAACCATTTATAATCTTCAAAGAGACATTATTGTATCAATTTCGTCGATATTTTATGATTTTTAAGCCTGAGCAGATTGTTTTTAGAATTGAATAACCTTTAACCTACCGGTTGAATGTACTAGGTACGTATGTTACCTACCTTTCTTTACACAGATGTTTACACGTGTCATATAATTTACAAAGATAGAGAAATGCTTATGCCAAAATGTCTAGCAGTTTATCAGATAAATGGAATTATTTTATAGATACCTAGATAGGAATTTATTAGGTCATTTAGGAATTAGGATAGGTACTTGTAGAAGTACCTACTGAATACGTATTTGTCTTGTTTATATAGATTTTTCATTTTTATATCCCGTCATCATCCCTATTTTACCATACCATCCCTATTATAACATACTTAGAAAAAGCTATAACTAGAAGGCAATTTACCTACAAATCCGGTCTACCTTAAAGATATCTATGTAGACCTAGCTTTTCTATTCCTCAGATTACAAAAATTACATTGATGAACTACATGAAATATTGACGGAGGGTCAGGAATTAATTCTTTATCTATCGAAAGGATACAAAACTGCTGCAAGAGTAGATCACGAATGGAGGGAGAAGATGAAAAAAGTTGTTAAACAGGTGAGCTAACTACTTAATCATGTACATTAGGTATGTGATCTAGACAACAAAATAATACAATTAAGCCTTGCTCCACGCTAATATTTTCATCTGCATCGATATTTAGTGCATCGATACAACAACTCATAAATTCCTAACCCCCAAAACCCAAAACGTTGCCGGCCGGCAATGCACCTGTAAAGTTGTAACGCCTCGGGTGTTTCGGGAGTCCATGGACGCGGGGATTGCTTACCATCAGGTGATCCGTCTGCTCGTAGTGCTCGTTTACCGGCTTATACCATAATAAAAAACCGGCTAAGTGCGAGTCGGACTCGCCCATGAAGGGTTCTGCAACAACAAGTAGATGACATAATATAAAAGCCATAAAATAACTTGGTTTTACACTGTGGTTTTACATAGTATTTGTATGAACGACAAAGTTATATTTGCGGTTTTTGGAAAATGTATTATTTCTTAAAAAAGAAAATTGATATCTCCGTTCCGGTTCCGTTTTTTGCCATTTGACTGCGGAACCCTAAAAAATAGGGAATCTGACACACATTACATCCCCATAACTCAAGTAGAATGGCGGGTAAAAACTATTGCAAAAAATTTGGATCTAATTTTCTAGTCACTACATTAGGTACTGGAGCTGCGGACTACCGGGTTTACCGGGGCTCCGGCTCGAAATGCAGGAGTAGGAACGGGTGGTTTTTAGTCAGTAAGAGTCTGACACTCCCTCTCGCCTCGCCCAAGGCAGGAGAAGTCTTAAGATGATTTTCCGCACTCAAAAAAAAAATAATGGTAGTTAGGTAAGAAAGTGTGACACTATTAAGTAACAGCCACAATCTCGTATCGAGATAAGACTGTGCTACTATGCCACAGATGATAAGCGTCAGTGCATACCTACTTATCGGAGAGATTTATCATTGATATTCAAGGTCGGTCGAATTGACTGACACCTTTTATCAGGCGGTTAAAGATTGTAGGTGTTTAGGTATGTATTTATTAATATATACTATGTACTAATTATTAGCGATAGGCATATCATTTAAAAAAAAACGTTGCCCCACACTAGGATTTTCTCGTGTGTCGTGGGTGCGTTGACAAATATACTAGTTCACATAACACCCAGACCCGAAACAACAATTTATGGAACACACAAAGAGTTGTACCGGGCGGGAATAGAACCCTATTTACGTTGCGCGGCAGTCGGTTTCCCAGTCTCCGCGGATTGTTAGAAATCTCTCTGCTTTCTAGAGTTAACAATTGCTAATTTGCTGAAGCTTGAAATCAGAAATCTTTGTTGATTTTGTATTATAAGAAATTAGACACCTACACAAATACAATGATGATCACTTTTCTATGAGACAAGGCGGTAAACGAGCAGGTCGAATACTTAATGTGATAGTAAGCAAGTAACCCTGCCGGACACCCGCAACACTGGAGGAGTAACAAGGTACCGGAGGAGTCACTCGGCTGCACCAGTGCACACCACAATGCATCCGTTGTTACATGCCGATTTTCTGTAAAGCCGCAGTATCACTCCAGTTTAAACCGGCCAATTCGTACCGAAGCATGGCTCTTCCCCATAATTATTTTCCTTCACGGTAACACGTCATATTTCTTGTTAAAATTAAAAACGATTTACGTCTGTATTATGTACACAGTTCATGGCATTTATCTACAACTACACGGGAGGCACCCCGGAGGCCAACCAGTACCTGATAGATCTGCCCAAACTGCTGAAGATCGAAGCTCCCATAGATGTGAACCCTGAGGAGGATCCTTGTGAACCTGAGGAGGAACCGGAGCAGCCTGAAGCCGATGAAATATGTAATAATTATAATTACTTTACTAAAGTACAATAAAGTATAAAAATTCGTAGTACCTACCTAGTCTAATTGTCAGGGTCATAAGTCTCCCTAGGAATGCCTCGCTAGTGCCGTATCAGGCGTTGCACCATAGGGGCTCCGGAGCAGATCTAATTAGAGGACTCGGTGCCCCTCAGTGCCCCTTATCTGTGCTGAAGGTGGCCTCGCTAAAACCACCGGGGTGATGCTGAATGTGGCCACAAACCTGAGTGGTACTAGTGAGGTAAAAATTCCACACTCCCTAGTCTTTCTCCTCAAAAAGCTAGGCTCCTTGTGAAGGTTTCTCCTCGTCATCAATAAAAAATGGAGGTTATTAAGGTTCATACTGCTTATAGATAAGTCTAATGTAAGTAGATCAGTCCCAATTGAGAGCAGTACATATATTTATTAACCCCGTCATCCCAAAACTAGGTGACGGCGAAGGTAGAAGTCCTTTAATTTGCACGACTACTTTTGGGAATTAAAAACCTTACACTGAGTCATGTAATGTACCTCCACAGCTCGAGAACTGGAATGGTGGGAGACGTCAGATAAGGATTGCAAAGAGCGTCCGTTTGTGATGTTCGGTGACATGGAAGACTTCACTCCTAATCAGAGGCGACAGGTCCTTAAAAACGCCAAACGGGATAAGAACGCCAAGGCGCAGAAGACCGCGCCCGGAAAGTGGAAGGAATATGGTAAGATGGTATTATTGCCGGGGTTAAAAACCTTTCGGGTAACCGGGGCTCTGGCTAGAAGTCACTAGGTCATTCTCTTATTGTCATTGGCAACTATAGATTAGCCTAGCAGGAGTAGGAATGGGGTGGTTTTTAGTCAGTAAGAGTCTGACACTCCCTTTCACCTGACAGAAAGGAAAAAATCATTTGATTTTCAGGGATTTCGAAGGCTGTTGATAGGATGACTAGACTTTTTACTAGACACTTACTACTGGACTTTTTATAAACCTATGCATGCATTATTCAGCTTTCAGAACCATGTTCCTGAAATCGAGATGTTGCAATTTGGGCCAAATAAAAGATATGTACGCGAACAAACTGCCGCTCCCCACCAAATTCGAATGTATGAGTTACACGAATGGCAATGGGAATGACAAGGATACGATGAAGGGATCCAAATTGGTAAGCTGGTTATGTGAAAATGGTGCTTTTTCCTCTAGGATCACTATTCAAGTAGTTAGGTATTAGCCGAGTGGTAAAGCATAGAAATTTATCCCACCACAACCTACTCATCTCCCACTGATGGGGTCTAGTAAGGTTGATGCCCGACCCGGAGCTGCGGACTACCTAGTGGGTTTGTCCGGGCTCCGGCTCGAAAAGCAGGAGTAGGAACAGGGTGGTTTTTAGTCAGTAAGAGATTGACACTCCCTCTCGTCTCGCCCAAGTCGAGAAAAGGCAATGGATGAATTCCCCCTCCCTCCCCCTTAAAAACCCCTTCTTATCTCGTCTTAGGAACCGACAAATGGAATTACACAGAAGACCGTGTGTCTTCTGTCAAATGTAGTACTTTCTGATAAGCAACCCGCTGTCCTATGTGTAAAGATTATATAAAACAATTCTTGGGTGATAGTGGGTGTTACATTAGAGGCGTAGTTTAGTACCACAAGGTTTAAATAAATTGCTATGTTAAACAGTTAAAGTTAATATTCTTAATATTTTTCTTTACAGTCAATCTCAGGGGCTCGTGGAGGAAGTGTAGACATACGAGGGAATATGGGCTCTATTCTAAAGATCATGTAAGTAATTTTGAACGATTTTTGTCTGCACAATTATGCTCTACTGTTAAAATGAGAGTATATGTTTTGTTTTTCCAGTACATCAGTGCCAAATGCTGCGCCAGTGAATGCGAAGACAGAACTCCTTGGTGCTAGAGACTCTATGGAGATCACATCCACCACCAGACTGGTAGACTGGCTTTCAGATTTTTATATATTTTTTATTTTACTTTTGTTGGGTCGACGTTTCGCCGCTATCTCGCCTGATGGTAAGTGATGATGCGGCCTACGATGGAGCACGTCTGCCCATAAGCAACCTATTCACTCGGGCTTTGAAGACACCCAGGTTATACCCATCAGGAAACACAGACTCCGGCAAGGAGTTCCACTCCCTAGCAGTTCGCACAAGGAAGCTTGAAGCGAAGCGCTTCGTGCGAGTGGGTGGGATATCTACCATGAAGCGGCTATGTATGTATGTAGTATGCTAAGTTTGCAGCGATCCCTGATAAACTTGAACCTTATATTCAACTCGACTGCTTACCGTGAATATTAGGACGAATCCTCTTAATAAGTGAATTGATATAGTCGTCATTGTTAATGTTTTTTTTTTATATATAAGTATTGTTTTATTTATTTTTTTGTAGCGCGAACGCGTTTCAATAAAGCCAACGGAGAATCACCCTAAGACCAAAATTCTTAACATTGGAAGAAAGCGAGTGAGTATCTAATGATTAGAAAGGCACATGGCACTTATTGATTTATTTTTTAATTAATTAATTACATTCTTTTAGCCATTAGGTAAAAATCGGACACTCCCTGCACATCTCACATAGGTTAGGAGGAGTCATTAGATGATTTTCAAAAATTGGCCTATGTATTGTTTCAGACCATAATCTACTCCTGTTCCAAATTTCATCACCATCCCTTCAGCCGTTCTGACGCAAAAGAGTAACAAACAAACAAATATAATATTAGATAGTAGGATGTCATGCCATTCTAAGTAGAGATTGTTTCCTCTCCAGGGTTCTGTCTTTGATGTACCGGATGAGGAAGAATTGGTGGAGAAGCCTGTCTCGTCATTGTAATTATGATATTTCCTTACTATTATACCTAATTACTTAATTATTAATTAGTATTTATAAGATGGTCTAACAGAAAGTCACCACCCTTACCCATTGGCTGTCGTAGGACCTGATTAAGGGACTACATATTTATTGATAGAGCCCAGTAGGTAGCATGTAGGACCACTCTTTAATACCACACTAGGCAAGTGGCGTCAGGTTACCGAGGGGTGTCGTGAGACGCGCCTGCCCAACCACCCACAGAGAGGCGACAGCGCCAAAAGAAATAAGGAGCACCCATAGGCGTAGCCAGGATTTAGTATCGGGAGGGGTTCAAGAAAGTAAAACGAACAAAACTTCCTTCATTCATGAGAATATAATATGTTAATATAACCAGTTACTAGCTACTTTTATCTTAACTTTTCGGGGTGGGTTCGAACCCCCAAAATCCCCCCCTGGCTACGCCTATGGGAGCACCTATAAGGTGCTTACCTAGGACGTTCTGTGGGTTTAATCCACCTCTGCCCTTTACGACACATCATCCATAGCTTCAAAAAAGAAAATCCGCAACGCACCTGTGACTCCTCTGGTGCTGCGGGTTTCGATGGGCGACGTTAATCGCTTACCATCAAGTGCCCCTCTGCTCGTTTGCCTCCTATTCCATAAAAAATATATATAAACAAACAATCGAAAAAGGCAAAAAATAAATCTGCACACGTATTGTATCCATTTTTGTTTTACTATTCCAGACATCCACATACACACGACGTCACCTATGAAAATATAGATCAATTTGAAACGGAATCGAACCTAGGGTATGTAATTGATCCATAACATAGATTTTGTTTAGATTGTTATAGATTATGTTTACATATATTATACATATTACATAGGTTATGTTTATTTAGATTGTTCATTAAGTCTTTGACTGCCAATAGAAAACTGTTGAAGGCAAATCCTCCGCTAACGTCGGTCACCGGTGACCACCACGGCGTTCAATGTGTTAATAAATATTTGTACTAGTTTGTGAGCTTGTCTAAATGATAATCAAGTTTTAATTTTTTATATTTATTTTCCAGAAGTATTCATAATGACAGTCTGCAAATGATAAATAATCGAGTTCCTGATACAGATCGCAAAATAAACTATGAAAGGGTAAGTTTGTCTTATACATATTACATTTATATCTCTAATTCAATATGCATACTTTTACTAATAAAATATACATATTATAGTAGTAGTTTCTATAAATGATTAGCGCCTGCTACTTTAAACAGAGCAAGCGGATAAGCGACTTGCTATGAAAAATGTATCAGGCGCAACTGTTATTTGAATTGCTATGAAATATGTTGTAGGCGCTATAGATGTGTACTAAGACACTATTGTTCAGTAGAATTCTCGTCAATTGACAATAATATTATGATTAATAACAAAATGATGTGGACAGTAATTGTTCTCATATTATATCGTGATGTCTCCCAAGGTGTGTCCCATGGAGAAGTGTCAGCGGATGCAAGTGGACTCCTTCATGAGGTCGCTGCCTCCATACATGAGGGCCAATCCCTTCACACTCTTCGAACAGAACTTCGACCATTACGAGACTTGTTCACCAGGTTTGATTCAAATCTTCTTATGATAAGTCTGTAGCTCATTAATTATATTTTTTATTAGCGGTCGCCCGCGACTTCGTCCGCATAGAATAATTTATGACTGACTGGGTTTTTATTTTTGTCTAAAATAACAAGTAGCTAAAGATACTCTGCCAATAAAAATCACGTCAAAATCGGTCCAACCATTCCAGAGATTGAGTGATACCACCGCCTCACAGAAAACTGAAGAGAAACAACGCTTGCGTTGTGGGCCCAATTACCCCCTTCCCAATCTTTCTAATCCTCGATTCTCCAACACCCCTTAAACTCCTAACTCCCAAAAGACCGCCAACACACTTGAAAACTTAAAATAAATAATTTTGACTTTGACAATGACGCATACGCAACGTCACGCCTTTTATTCCCGAAGGGGTAGGCAGAGGTGCTCATTACGACACGTAATGCCGCTATACAATGTACACCCAATTTTCACCATTTGTGTTATAAGTCCCATGTAATAGGGGGTGAGCATACTTTGACTATGACTTTAATAACAATGCCTTTTCAGAACAACTGGCGATGTTAAAAGAACGTATTGAACATAAGAAGACCAAGGAGGTCGACAATACAATTGAGACTGAAGATCCGATGGAGGAGTGGGTAGGACATGGCATTGCTGTGCAGACGTCTGAAGGGGCCTTGGACCTGCCTCCCTGCACGTGTCATGTGCCCAGTCCTTCGCCTGCCTCCACCGATGTTGTGTTTAATGGTAAGTCCGTTATAGCATGTACCAGGAGCCTTAGTCTGCTATTACAATTGTGTCAGAATGGTCGATCACTGATCAGTGCAAGAGGGACGGAGATATACAACCTACATAGCTCCGTCCCCATCCGTCGTGACTAAGGCCCCAGGTTGCTGTAGGGGTGTTCCATCATTTGTAGTATCCATCGACGTCTTATCCTAATCATTTAACCGAATATTTGACGCTTATTTCATTATATAAGGTAATAATATTAGATAAAACGAATCAAAGCTTAGGAGTGGGAGCAAATACGTCAATTCTACTTTTAAAACGTACCTGGACGTCACGGGATATTTCAAATCAATATATCTTTGAAAATATTTGTTTCCGAATCAAAAATACGTGTAATGTTTAAAAAAAATCTACAAGACTGGCATTAAAATAAAAAAATGTATCTTATTTTTTATTATTGATTTTAGGTTGGGTTTTAATCTCTTGCGCCTATTAGAGGAATGTTGCTCTGATATTTTTATCAGGTGCACCGTGCAAGTTCCTCAACATATTGTTCTCTTTTAGAAGTGAAATAAACTGTTTCCTTACGTTCTTCAGTTATCAAGATTTTCCTATTTCTAAAGCCCTGTCTTTCTTCCTGTTTAGTTCAAGATTTGATCCCGATAAAGCAAGCAATGGACGCTATTCACCGTGAATGTTTGTACGACGAGAGAATCAACTTCGACAGGTTCAAGCTGATCGGACAGGAGAGCAGGTCCCTTTTGTAAGTACAATTTGTTGATAGACATTCACAAAACTATAGCAATAAGTAAACTTTGATATATTTTTATAATAACTATCGTGAGACATACAAAATTAACTAAAAATCACGGCTAACAGTCAGTTGCAGGAACGATCATTAAATTTTTAAAGTGACTTTAAATATTAATGAAGCTTTAAAGTGTTGCACAAAGAAGTATTTCTATCTCATTTTAATGCCGGATTAACTTTAATTAAAGAAACGTCAAATCGGGACTTAAGCCTATTTTTTACGTTGCACAAAACGTCATTAGCGCTAAAGGAGCATTAAATTGACAGTTTGGGGCTATAATTTTTAATGCCTAGTCAAACATCCATTAAACTTGTTATTAAACTCTCAATTCTTTTGTAAATAGTGCTAGTAATATTTTTTTACTTTATTACAGTATTGTTTATAATGTCCCTTTCAAGCCTACCATCTTTATTCGCTCCTTCCACGACGACGTCGTGTACCAGATAGGATAAATTTATTTGAAAAACATGACGGAGAAGAGTTTCGTGTGAGATACAGGATTTCTAAAGCTTTACGCATTTGCGAGATACTCAATTTAGAAACTGAAACTCGAAGAAATAAAGCTATTGATGGCCTCACATAGTTATTGACACTAGTGGCCGCCTAGTGGTCGAAATTCGACCATATACGATTTAATTTACAATACCACTTAACATACGTTCAAGGATAATTTTTATTTAACGAATTGCTATTCGTTTAGTAAAATTCAAATTAATATATTCCGGCGCATCATGAATAACCAAACCTCTTCATTATAATAACCTCCTTCAATGAGAAACCTCTTTTCATTTCTTCTTCTTTTAATATCATCGCAATGTCTGTCAATTTGACGTTTTGTCAAATACGATAGGGGAAGGTGGGGGAATTAGGAACACTTAACTTAAAAGGCAAAAAACAGTATTTTCTCTTAAAAAAGGAATCAACTTTTATTACTTAAAAACATTATTTATCTGTCTGCTTATAACGGAAAAAATATTTTTTCATTTCATGACACATAATATCACACACGTAACTTTTGCTGGTCTCTCTGGAAGTGCATTGCACATGTGCCCAAAGCTTTATTGTGGTCATGTGAATCTGATATTTGAACTGGTGGTGTCTGGTTCAGTATGGCAGCATCAACGTCTCGCCTCATCTAAAAAAAATTGTATTGTAATAAAAATATAAAAACAAATTGTAAATATGAACGTTCCCAATTACCCGCCACCCACCGTTCCTAATTACCGGCAGTCGATAATTTGAATAAAAATGGTCGCGACCTTCGATAGCATTATAAGTGAATCCTATAACACGTAAAATTTTAAAACGGATTATCCATGAAATAAACTTACGAAATATGGTGTCATTTTTTTTTTTTTTTTTAAATCTTTATTTTATTTAATTTTTTGGGGTTTTTGTCCAACAAGGATATGTCAACCCCATCATACCTTATAACAATAATAAATTCATTTGTTATAAAAAAAAAACTTAACTGAATTATAAATAAAACTATAAATCTACTCCTCACTGCTGAACAATTAACATTAATCTACACAATTTTTTTGCAGCTTTTGATTTAGGGTTTGCTAAAATGCTTTGAATCAAACCTACATCCAGTCTATTTAATTTCAGTTCATTCAGCAACGAGTCGCGTTCATTCTTATTACGGACACATTCCATCAGCAAATGCTGAACATCTTCAATTTTGTTGCAGGTTGAGCAATTGGGGGAAATTGATTTTTTCATCAAAAACGCAAATTTTGCTGATGGAAAGTGTCCTGATCTAAGTCTAAAAGCTAATTTAATGTAATTTCTACATAATTTACTGTCATCAAACCAAGGAACACGAGGAAGCTCACTCTGTATGGTCTTATACCAAATGCCTTTATGTATAGATTGATTTTCAAAAAGTTTCTTCCAATCATCAAAACATACTGTTTTAAATCTAGGTACTAATTCCCAATGATCAGGTAAATAGTTCATAACCGTTCCCTCTACTGCTGCTAACTTGGCTGCACAGTCAGCCTCCTCGTTCCCTTGTAGACCAATATGTGCTGGAACCCATTGCAACTTTAACTCTGTACCCCTTTTATTAATGATATTAATAGTTTTAAGGATCTCATAAGCTATCGATGCACCTCTGCGACCAGAGACACATCGAGCCACATGTTGCAAGGCACTCTTACTATCTGAAAAAATAACAATTTTACTCAAGTTATGACTCATTACGTAAGATAAGGCCTGATATATTGCAATGAGTTCCAGCGTCATTATAGATACATCCTCACAATTGATTTTAAATCCCACTTTATGTTGTAAGGTTTTGTCATAGAATGCAGCTCCTAAACCCAGATTACTTTTAGACCCGTCCGTAAATATTCTATGCCAGCCTTTATATCTCTCGTTTAATTCAGCGCAAACATTATACACTAATGTACTTGGATCACAATTAGTTTTGGAACATTGAATGCACTCGAGATTTACACAAATATTTTTTCCAATAGATATTTCTGAAACCCATACATCTAAATTAAACATACTAAGAATACGGACAGAATTTATATTGAAATGTCGAACATCACTGTAAGTTTTCACAAGTAAAGGTTTTCTCTTGTTTTCCCAATAACTTCTATTACAAAGAGCACTAAGATCCGAAATATTAATAGTTGTTTCATTATCGGTCCACGACATTATTTTCAAACTAAATTTATATGCTAAATATTGTCTTCGCAACGATAACGGAATTATATGTAATTCACTTTCCATTACATGAATAGGTGAGCTTTTAATAAAGCCCCCTATTATTCTTAAGGCTTGGTTTTGCACTTTGTTTAACTTAAGCGTGTGAGATTTCGCACTACTATCATAAATGAAACAACCATAATCCATTCGGCTTCTAATTAATGCAATATATAGCCGGCGCATATAAATTGTATGAATTCCAAAGGAGCTACCAGCAAGCACCTTTAATATATTTAAGAGTTTACAGCATTTCTCAACTAACTCGTTAATGTGCTTGCCCCAACGAAGACTTCTATCCAACCACATCCCCAAGTACTTAATACATTCAGAAAAGCTCAAATTACATCCATTTATTTTTAATGTAGGTAATATTCTTCTGCAACCTCGACTAAAAACACAGAATTGTGACTTGCTAGGAGACAATTGTAATCCCAGTTCACCTAACAACACAACTATGGAATCGAGAGCACTTTGCATATATCTTTCACATTTATACATATCTTTGTCTCTAATATACAGTACGAAGTCGTCTGCATATTGCGACCAAACTACATTGAGTGCCAATTGACCTATGCGATAAGTTATTAAATTAAAAATTAATGGGGATAGAGGATCTCCCTGGGCCAAGCCTCTATTGGTCCATCTGGTAAGTATTGAGTCACTATTATTATTGATTTTAATCCTTAATCGTCTTTCACTTAAAAAAGACCAAAGGTAATTACAAATCTTCGAACCTATTTTAAGCTGGTCCAAAACGTTTATAGCATAATCGACCGACACATTATTGTAAGCATTTTCTATGTCAAGAAAACATGCTAAAGTTGGAATGTTGTGTGAGAATCCTATTTGCACATAAGACACTAAACGGGTGATTGAGTCCAAACACGAGTGAGATTTCCTGAACCCGACAGTATGAGATGAAAGAATACCTTTCTTTTCTGTGTACCACTCTAACCGTTTAAACAACATTAAGTGAAAGACCTTACAAACACATGATATTAAAGAAATAGGTCGGAGCTTCATCTCAAGACTATTATTATTGGCCTTAGGTATGGGAATGATTTGAATATTTCGCCATTGATGGGGTACAATACCAGAATTTAAAATGTTATTGAATATGGTTAATAAATAAAGTTTGGCCTCATCAGGTAAATGGAAAAGCATGGAATGAGAAATCGCGTCCTCGCCCGGCGCTGAATCTTTTTTTTTAAGGCAACATTCTAGTTCTTGAATACTAAACCCACATTCCAAAATTTCATTACTTGAAACAAAGGGGGGTACAGAATTTACTACATAATCGGGGGTAAGTGAATACAAAAGTTCCTTTTGTTTATCAGGAGGGGGATGGCTTTTTGTTTGCCTGTAGCCTTTTATCCATTTCATCCGGCGCCACATCTCAGGTGCAGAAACTGTTTGATCAATGGAGTCACAAAATTGTTGCCAATCTAACGACTTTGCTTTGTTTATTAATTTTTGAGATTCTTTCGTTTTTTCTTCGAGCTTACTTAAATTTTCCGGGGTTGGGTTACGACGAAACTTAGAAAGTGCTAATCTCCTCTGGGCCACTACTCGAGACAATTCCGTGTTCCAGTATCTCTTTGGCTTAAAATTATTTGTAGGTTTAAAACAACATTTAATATATGGAATATGTTTATCTGCCGCATAATTAAGTTGCGTTTCAAAAAAATTATACATATCCTGAAGATTATTACCTGTATAACATTCTGTATAGGGAAAAAACTTGTTTGTCAATGTTTTACGATATTTCACCCAGTTAGCCTTTTTATAATTTCGTTTTTTAGTAATTGAGAAACTATCTGTAATGTTTATAGAAATTTTAATGATTAAGTGATCACTACCAATATTTTCGTTCAACACCTGCCAATTAAGTTTGATCGCAATATCAGAAGACACAAATGTAACATCCGGTGAAGTTTGTTGCAAACTTCCATTAACCAATTTGACTCGTGTAGCCATCCCATTATTTAGGTGGACGAATGAGTTATCTAGGGCTGCATCCAGAATTTGTGTGCCTCTCATGTCTGTTTTTACCGACCAATTAGTGTGGTGTCCATTGAAATCTCCCGCTATTAAGGCTGCTTTAGTGAAAGATGCAAATAGTTCATCCCAATGAGCTTGTTGAGTATGCACAGATGAAGGACAATAAACACTTACAACATATTCCAAGTCTTTACAGTTCATTAATTTTACGCTAACAATTTCTATTCCCGAATTGGTAACATTAATTGGATTCAAACAAGATTGAATGGACTTGTGTACAAATATTGAAACGCCCCCATAGGAATCTAGTCTATCTGTTCTATACAGATTATAACCACTAACATTAAGTTGACTTTCCTGGTCAAGCCAAGTCTCACTAATTATAGCTATATGTATATTTTCTTGGTTTAAAAGCTCCCTAAAAGATATCAGTTTCGGCCGTAGACTTTGTGCGTTCCATTGAAATATGTTTAAACGTATGTTATCATGTGTATTATTATCCATTTAAAAAACTGAAAAAATGTTCAATAAACTCACCCTTAGAAAATCTAACTCCTAATATTTTCAATAATTCTTGCCAAATAATTTTTAAAACCGAGACAACTTTTTCTTCTAATTTAACTTCCGACGTAAATACATTTTTCAATTTTAATAATAATTTAGAAAATTCAAATCTATACCGTAACTCTTCACCTTGCTGCTTACTCTTTTCGCCCTCTTCTCTCTGATACTTATTCTGTTTATTAGTTTTTTGTTTGTTTATGCTCGAATCATCTCTCTGATCTTCTTCTCTATTTATTGAAGGCTCTTGGTGTATGTGTGTCCTTGTCAGTACACTACTATAGGTCTCTTTCTCGTTGTTATTAACGATTGCAAATTGATTGACATTATTTTCCTGTGAAATCTCATTTGTTATGGGTTCTTGGTGTATGTGTGTCCTTGTCAGTACACTACTGTAGGTTTCTTTCTCGTTGTTAGTGACGATTGCAAATTGATTGCCCTTATTTTCCTGTGAAATCTCATTTGTTATTTGTTCTCCTTTCTTCTCTTTTAAAATTTGTAAGGCTCTTCTGTATGTAACTTGCTCTTCACTCATTATATTCCTGATGGATTTTTCTTTTAGATAAATAGGGCACCTTTTATCCAGAACGAAGTGATTCCCCTTGCAGTTTAAACATAGAAAGTTTTTTATGTCGCAATTTTCATGACTTCCTCCACATTTTGGGCATATGACTTTTTTCGTGGGGCAAAATTTAATGATATGGCCAAATTGCCAACAACCTGAGCATTGCGTTACAGGAAATACATATTTTTCAACTTTAAATCTGCAATCGTAGGCATAAATATATTGCGGAAGCACATTACTTTTAAAACAGATTCTGACAGACTCACAATCGACCCATTTCCCTTCTGGTATTAATCGTTTTAATCTCCTTACCGATAAAACATCAACACCTGACTTAAAAATGCTCATAAGTTCTTCTTCACTTAGTTCAAGGTCAATCCCTTTTACTATTCCATACGATACAGACATTTCTTGTATTAATTGACATCGTAAACCCATTTCTTTGAATTGTTTACAGTCAATCAGTTTTAGAGCATCCTCTTTTCGCTGGCATTGAATAAGAACTTTATTGGCGCTTTTATATTTTATCTTAAGAATGTCTTTAATATTTTCACTACGAAGTATTTTAGCAAACGCTATTGGTTTCGGTAAATTCTCCTTGGAGGTAACACAAACTTCATGATTTGACGATATTTCAGATGTGTCATTATTGTCATTATTTTCCATATTTTTTCCTTGGCTATTATTGACTTCCAATGAATTACTTCTTAATAATCGTTTAGGTTTACCTCGTAACACAGTAATAAAATCATCTTCACTATTTGTATCATCTCGTTCTTTTCTCTTCTCTGCCCTTCTTACAACTTTTCCGTTATCACCTCCGCTTGCTACTATTTCCTCATCCATGTTAGTCATCTGACTTAATTGTTTTTCACATTTATCCAGTATTTCTGAATCACTAAGATCATCACCACTGGAATCGGTTTGCATTTCACAATAAGTTTATCGTGGGGTTACACTTAGAGGATTAAGAAACGATCGTAACGAAAGGCAAAACACGTGCGCACAGTCAAACGTGACAGCGCCGAATCATGGTGTCATTGTACTCAAAAATATGACATTTGCATCTAATGTATGAAAACACAAAATTTATAACAAAAATGCAATAAAAACATTTTGACTCACCGTGTCAAGATGCGTGCATCCTCCAGTTCCCACTGTCGCTTGCGCACTTAGGGGCGGGGGAAGCATACCTCGAATAGCCGCGAGACGGGATACGGGGAGGGGAAGTGGGACTTATCAACGTGTTCCCAATTACCCGCCGTTCTCAATTACCCTACCTTCCCCTACTATGCATGGTAGTGTGTGTAATGTTTTATTTATTGATTTATTTATTTATTGATTATGAATGTACTTTATAAGCATTATTTATGAAAAATATTAGCGTTCTGCACTTCTCCTACACATAAACTATAAGTGTACCAAATTTTATGCTCCTACGTCCGCGCAATTTTCGTCATATAGATGTTTGTGATTCTTCGCTACGGGATCTACCGAAGATCAGCTTCCTGCCAAACATTGGCCTTCCTTAGGTATTTCCATATCATGCTCGGGGAATTATTATAGAATCGGTGTATTAATAGATGTATATACCTTGTTCTTTATAGAGACTGGGTAAATGCTAAAGAAGTGTTAACTATTAAGTAGTTATTTTTAAGAATAAATAAAACGATTTATCTTGTTTTAAATTAATTTATTTTATTATATATTTATTTTACTAAAATACCAAGCCACCGTCACATGGGGGTAATTCGTACTTCCTCTGTGGGTGCAATATTATACCATTCTTTGGTTAATTCTTTGCTTAAAAAGTTAGTAAAAGGGCGATGCATACTGCCTGAACCAGCCTGTGTTGCATCAGATACCATGGTTAATGAATAACACTGAAAATTCTTTCTACAAAAGGAAAACTCAAGACGAGTCCAATTCTCAATTAATCACAACAATAACAAACACCTGGAAGCTACATTAAATCTTCTCTCTTACAAAAGGTGTTACGATACCAATGAAAGATAATTCAACACCACATTAAAGCAATTGATAATATTTTTATCGTAAAAAATTAGGATTTTTCCTAAATACAGAGATGACAGAAACGCTCATGATGACAATATTGACAACTAGGGCTGGTCAATGGTCATCTAGAATTTTATTCCCGCGAACCAAAAAGGTTGATACCTATTTTAAATCGGAACACATAATTGAATCGGTTCAGGGAATTAGAAGAAAATTAGATATTTATATGTATTCCACTATTAAGACACTACAAAATACATTTAATAGTAGCTAATTAAAATAACACATATACCTAATCTATTAAATATAGAGATATTTAATCAAATACAAAATATAGATATAGGTATTACGTAAAAAATGTGATTAGCTCTGGAAAAACTCATAACTAAGTCTTAGTTTACAAGTAACTAAGTAGTAACAAATGGTATTGTATTGATTTTTATATTGTCCTTTAACTACATGAAATAAATCGAGTCACGATCGATAAATCGTTATTTTAAAAAATCGGTTTCTTTCGAAGCGGGATTCACATCCTTCCATCCTTAATGACAATTTACATTCAATCAGTTCCACAGAGTATACAAATACTACGTAATCAGTTCATTCAAAATATGTGTTTTAACTTGCAACACTTTTTAATGTCGTCTTTAGTTAAAGTCCCATTAAAGGGACCCGCAACAGTTTTGTGCAACGTCTTTAAATTTAATGGAATATCAGTCAGTTGCAGAAAACTGTCTTTAAATTCGACATTAGTTAATCCGTCATTATCGCTAATATTCCATTAAATTTAAAGACGTTGCACAAAACTGTTGCGGGTCCCTTTAATGGGACTTTAACTAAAGACGACATTAAAAAGTGTTGCAAGTTAAAACACATATTTTGAATGAACTGATTACGTAGTATTTGTATACTCTGTGGAACTGATTGAATGTAAATTGTCATTAAGGATGGAAGGAAGCGAATCCCGCTTCGAAAGAAACCGATTTTTTAAAATGACGATTTATCGATTGTGTTTGGATTTATTTCATGTAGTTAAAGGACACTATAAAAATCAATACAATACCATTTGTTACTACTTAGTTACTTGTAAATTAAGACTCAGTTATGAGTTTTTTCAGAGCTAATTACATTATTTACGTAATACCTATATCTATATTTTGTATTTGATTAAATATCTCTATATTTGACAGATTAAGCATATGTGTTAATTTAATTAGCTACTATTAAATGTATTTTGTAGTGTCTTAATAGTGGAATACATATAAATATCAAATCTTATTCTAATTCACTGACCGATTCAATTATGTGTTCCGATTTAAAATAGGTATCAACCTTTTTGGTTCGCGGGAAGTAATTCCTAGATCGCAGCCCTAGTTGTCAATATTGACATCATGAGCGTTTCTGTCATCTCTGTATTTAGGAAAAATCCAATTTTTTACGATAAAAATATTATCAATTGCTTTAATGTGGTGTTGAATTATCTTTCATTGGTATCGTAACAGCGTTTGTAAGAGAGAAGATTTAACGTAGCTTCCAGGTGTTTGTTATTGTTGTGATTAATTGAGAATTGGACTCGTCTCGAGTTTTCCTTTTGTAGAAAGAATTTTCAGCATTATTCATTAACCATGGTATCTGGTGCAATACAGGCTGGTTCAGGCAGTATGCATCGCACTTGTACTAACTTTTTAAGCAAAGAATTAACCAAAGAATGGTATAATATTGCACCCACAGAGGAAGTACGAATTGCCCCCATGTAATGACGGTATGGTATTTTAGTAAAATAAATATCTAATAAAATAAATTAATTTAAAACAAGATTAGTCGTTTTATTTATTCTTAAAAATATACAAGGTATATACACCTATTCCCCTAGCATGATATGGAAATCAAGATGCGAGAAGATTAAATGAAATTCATAACATTTCAGGAATTACAATTTATTTTTACAGAACTATTATAAACCAACAATCCGTCTCATCGACCAATATTTGAATTAATTATTTTCCGCCATTTTTAGGGTTCCGTAGCCAATGGCAAAAAACGGAACCCTTATAGATTCGTCATGTTTGTCTGTCTGTCTGTCCGTCCGTATGTCACAGCCATTTATTTCCGAAACTGTTGAGCCTACATAGTTGAAACTCTGTAGGTTGATGTATTTCGATAACCGCTATTCGAATTTTGAATAAAAATTATTAAATTTAAAAATTAAAGGGTTTTTACATCCATACATGGAACTGATTCAAAAAAAATTTTTTTCAGCTAACATACCCGTGATGGGTGTCTATGGATATGTCTTTAAAAAAGACATAAAGGTTCCCAAAACCATTTTTCGTCAAAATCAACCGTTTGAAAGTTAGACGCTTCCAAAGAGGAAAAATGAGTGCCCCCTCAAAACTTTTAAAATAAGAGAGTGAAAAAACAAAAAAAATATATATGGTGTAGATTTCAATAGAAACTAACAACGAAAATTGGTTTGAACGAGATATCAAAAACCGTAAATATAACTTTGTCGTTCATACAAACACTATGTAAAACCAAGTTATTTTGTAACTTTTATAATATGGCATCTACTTGCTGTTACGGAACCCTTCATGGGCGAGTCCGACTCGCACTTGGCCGGTTTTTAAATATATCATTTGACGTTCCATTTCAGCTAACATTTATTTTAAACAGTTTATGTAGTCTATGAAATGACGAAAAAGGTTTAATATGAAATGACGAAAAAGGTTTAATATATTTATTCCTATGAATAGTACTCAGTAATTAAATACTATTATATTATAATTACATCCTACATTATATCTGTCTGGTGTTGCTAGTGGTTGTTAACACTAAGGAAGGCCTATGTTTGGCAGGAAGCTGATCTTCGGCAGATCCAGTAGCGAAGAATCTCAAACATATCAATAACTATGTGAGGCCATCGATGGCTCTATTTCTTCGAGTTTGTTTGTAAATTGAGTATCTCGCAAATGTGTAAAGCTTTAGAAATCCTGTATCTCACACGAAACTCTTCTCCGTCATGTTTTTCAAATAAATTTATCCTATCTGGTACACGACGTCGTCGTGGAAGGAGCGAATAAAGATGAAAGGGACAAAATAATACTGTAATAAAGTAAAAAAATATTACTAGCACTATTTACAAAAGAATTGAGAGTTTAATAACAAGTTTAATGGATGTTTGACTAGGCATTAAAAATTATAACCCCAAACTGTCAATTTAATGCTCCTTTAGCGCTAATGACGTTTTGTGCAACGTAAAAAATAGGCTAAAGTCCCGATTTGACGTTTCTTTAATTAAAGTTAATCCGGCATTAAAATGAGATAGAAATACTTCTTTGTGCAACACTTTAAAGCTTCATTAATATTTAAAGTCACTTTAAAAATTTAATGATCGTTCCTGCAACTGACTGTATTAGCGATAATGACGGATTAACTAATGTCGATTTTAAAGACAGTTTTCTGCAACCCAGTTTAACTCACGTAAATTAATGGAGAAAGCTCTACTAGTTTAGGACTAAGAGTAGGCTGCACGACGTCGCCGCGTCTATCTGCTCACGCTGCTCATGATGAAGAGTTCCTCTGTGACTCGAAACTAGTAGAGCTTTTCTCCATTAATTTACGCGAGTAAACCGTGATTTTTAGTTAAGCATTAAAATATTTTAAACTTGCAAACAAATGAGAATGAAAATGTGAAATAAATATATTTTAAACTAGCTGTAATCAGATTGTGTTCCATACTTGGTCTGGGTTAGATAAAACTATGAGTTTGTAGCCCTACGCTAAAAACATGAAAATTCTTCTTACAGACAAGAAGAAATAGACAAAGAAAACGAAAAAGAATTCAAACAAGCAAGATACGACGATATAAAGAAAATATTGAACCAACACCCCAGTCTTTTGGACATTTTCCAGGCTAACGTGAAATAGTTCACTCATTAAAAAGCACGTCTCATGTAAACAATTTATTTCTAAATCTGCAGTAACAAACAGACTAAAACCTAATAAAAACATTGAAATATAATTGACGTATTTTATTTAAACCTACTGTTAACAATGTCTTGTATAATTTAGTGGATCCAAAAACATTTATTTCCTTTGTATAGGTATAATAAATGGACAGAAGGAGTCTAGTTAAACTTTGGAAAGACATAAAACGATAGTGCTGCCACCACTAAATCGTCTCCTTCCATCAGACTCTCTCTCTCTCTTTCTCTCTGGTACATAATATTTCAGCCACATCTATTAACAATAATACATAATCCATTTGTTTACGATTTTCAATTACAGTCGGGTAAAAAGACAAACACGATCACTTGTTATTCAAAAATTTTAACAAACTTTATACAAAACCATCTTTCCAAGATTTATATCCTCATAGGCATATGGTATATTTTTTTCATTATTCTTTCGAGTCGTACCAAAAAACGTCTTAATAATTAGCACCAAGGTTCAATTCTTATTAAAAACCGTGTTCAAATCTTGCGTAAACTCCATTGGTTTATTGGTAATTTCCTTTAGTTCATTCTGTATCGTATCTTCGATAGTCATCACAACATTTTCTTGTTCACTGTCCTTAAATTCTTCAAAACCTTCAGCATCTGGATAATCTTCGACTCTTTCTTCCATTTCAATGAAGACATCGGATTTGATTCTTTCCGCAGTACATTTCTCACTTTCTTGTTCTACGTTATTATTGACCTCAGTGAGGCTTGGTTTGGGAGTGGTTTTTAGAGATTCTTTGGCGACAGGTATTTCTACAAGTAAAATAGATGACGCTGAGTCACCTACTTTACTTTTAGAATCTATACTTTTAAGGGAATTCTTTTTAACTGGCAGTATGACATCATTCGTAATCTTTGGTGTCGGAGGAGGGTTTTCGAATGGTACAGAGATGGTGTTTGTGAGGGCTTCCGCCTCCTTTCGCCGAGCTTGTTTCCTCTCCAATTGGTTTTGCAATTCATCAATCCTTTCTTCTTTCAATTTCAATAGATTGTCTAGGTGTTCGACCTGTATAAATTAAGAATGTTACGCTTAATTGACATGCAAATTAATCGACCGATTAACCTAAATTCGGGCGTATTGATTAAGTAATTGTCACCGATTTAGCTGAACAGTGTTTAGATTCTAAAAGTGGATAGATTTGAAGGAAGAGAATAATGCAAACAGCATCACGAATATTTTCTTTCCGATGAGATTGCTTGCTCGTTCTTCTCAATACGAATTAACACAAACGAGTAGTGTGACTATTGGAATTGAAATATATGCCATAATTCTTTTAATACATTATATTTCTTTTGAAAAAGTATATCATCTTCATCATTACCAACAGCCCATGATATTTCCAATCCCCGATTCCCCAACAACCCCTAAATTCCTAACCCCCAAAAGGCCGGCAACGCAATTGTAACGCCTCTGGTGTTTCAGATGTCCATAGGCGGCGGCGACTGCTTACCATCAGGTGATCCGTCTGCTTGTTTATATTACCATAAAAAAAATCCTTTAATGGACTATGGGCCTTCTCTACATACATTTCTCACATGCATATAGTTCTTTATCTCCTCACTTACCTTCTGTTTCAGTACCTCTGCAGCCTCCTTGGCATCCTTCAGTTCCTCTTTGAGAGCACAGTACGACTCGTAGTTGATGACTTTCTGCTGCATGCTCTCCAGCACGCCGTTGACTCTAGTTTTAACTGGTACCACCAGCACGTGTTCTGTAACATATTAGGGCCAGAATCTCTTTGGAGGAAGTAAATCCAGTAGTTATTGAAGAAGATATCTTAGCTCAAATTGTTGTGTTTACAGACAAACTGTATCCATCATTTATTCTCATTACGTTATATCTATGAATGAGAAATTGCCTTAATACAATTCAAATCTAAGACCTTTTCACAAAAGAACAAAACCAATTTCCCCTTGGACAAAGGCGTCTCTAACAGCGCACCACTTATCTAAACTTTCAGCTCTTCATATCGAACCGTTTTAACAATATCATCATCATCACTTCTTAAGTTAAAGATATAGTTTGTCTAACTCTTAAGAGACATACGGCCCTCAAGTTCTGATCGATGAGGAAAGGTACCATCGTCTCCACAGGCCTCGTAGTAGCTGCCACCGCTGGACATGTTCTGGTCCTGTTCCTTCGCAGACTTGTTCAATTCTTCGTCGCGACGTATCTTGTCTCGAACTGGAATAAAAAGACATCTTCATAAGCTAAAGGAGGATGCCAATCCTGGGGCCTTAGTCTGCTATTACAATTGAGTCAGAATGGTCGATCATTGAGCAGTGCAAGAGGGACGGAGCTACGAAGGTTACATAGCTCCGTCCCTCTCGCACTGCTCAGTGATCGACCACTCTGACACAATTGTAATAGCAGACTAAGGCCCCTGGTCCCACCTTCCAATGGCTATGTGTGTTACATAATTGGATAGGTAATATTGATCTAAATAAAAGTTACTAAATGGCGCCAAGTTCCAAATCTTAGTCCGTTCAGAGTAATTCTTTATTAAACATGGTAGTTTTATCAGTAGCCTTCAGTAGTCATCCTTTCATCCACTGCTAGACAAAGGGATCCTTCTTAAACAGCCGATCACCATAATCCTCCCGACTGACAAGACTTTTAAGATTGCAAATATTAGGTAGAAGTTGATGTTCGTTTTTCAGTATCTGGTAAGGGGTTCCAAATTTCCTAAAACAACTATACAAGCCTGTTCCAAACCTTAGAAGACCCTATTGGCATTTCCCCTCTAAGTTCTCTTAGAAAAACCACTAACAAAGAAGTCAAGTTCTTTTGAAGTCCAGGCATAAAATAATGGCAGAATGGTCTCACCCATCACGAGAACCCTCTCAATGATCCCAGGAGCGCAGTTGGCGAGCTGTTCCATGGTGTTGCAGCATAGATTGAGCTTCAGCTTCTTCAGCACTTTCCTGTTCAGCGTCATCCAGTTGTTCAGCTTCAAGGAGTGACTGTTCCGAGGCGGGTAGTTGTGCATCTCCACCAGCTTTGGGTAGTGCACGTTGAGGATCTCTGCGAGAAGGACTGAACGAAGAATTTTCATTATTAAGGTAGGTAAAAGTTTCATGCTACTGCTTTGGTACGATATGGTAGTTAAAATTGCGGCTGATGATACCCATTGAAAATGACTTTCAATGGACGACGTGAGATTTTTTATGATAAAGCCGGTAAACGAGCATACGGACCTGGTGGTAAGTAATCGCCGCCGCCCATGGATACCCAAAACACCAGAGGCGTTACAAGTGCGTTGTCGGCCTTTTGGGGCTTAGGAATTTAAGGGTTGTTGGGGAATTGGAAAGATTGGGGAAAGGGCTAATTTACTCTCTGGTAATTCACTCACGCAAGGCAAGAGTTGTTTCACGTCGGTTTTCTGTGAGGCCGTGGTATCACTCCCGACTGACTTTTGATTGTGGTGATTTTAAACTATCGGCAAAGTTAAACTAATGGAAGTTTTAGAAATGGGAAAAGTGTCTTGTAAATTATGCAATAATAAAAATGAAATGTCCTGAATGACTAGTTTAATTTTGGAAGCAGAACTCGAGTAGTAGAAGCTACTTTAGCTACTATTTAACAAAACTAAACATCATCACGTCTTCTAATCCCCAAAATGGTAGATAGAGAAGCACATACTAAAATATAACACCCACTTTTCATCAGTTATTTTATAAGTCCCATGTGATACGGTCGCTTCAACTTTTCTTTTTAGTCGATAATGCAACCACTGCTGTCTGTAAATCATTCTAAAGTATATCAGTGGCGTAACTATACCGTTTGGGGCCCGCAGCAAATTCGTTGGATGAGCCCTTCTTCCCAATATAAAAAATTATAGTTCAGATGATAATTTTTCAACTGGGGCCCCTCCTGCCTCGGAGCTCTTGGCATTTTGACGGGTTGCCACCCTATAGTTACGCCACTGAAAGTAGAGGAACCTTACCAGCATCAGAAAAGTCCCGATTAATCTTCTTCGTAGGTCGGGACAGCTTGAACGTGTCGACCCAAGCCAAAACAGATTCGATATCCGATAAAGGTATAGGAGTATCAATGTTAGCCATCTTGCAGCATTTAATTATATAAATAGTTATTTAATATATTATTTATACTTTATTTTATTCAGTGTTGATTGTTTGACAATGTAAATTTCGTGTTTGTTGTCAGACATTTTCTATGTTTTTTTAAGGGAAGCGTTTTTGGCCAGTTTTTGGGAGTTAAAAGGAGGTTTTTGTGATGTGAATCCGACCTTCTTTGTTCATATCGTTCATTAACAGGCTATAATTTATTTTTGGGGGTTCTAAGGCAGTCATTCATGTCCCTGAGACGCGCCTGACTTCAGTGTTCCGATGTTTTCATGTATGTATCTACTTTCATGTTTGTATCTACTATAGACCCTGGCTTTCAGGAGTTGTAGCGGTTTTGGGAGGTTGTGGCGGGCTTGTCCCTAAAAAAAACCTGTGATGCGATGATGCGGCGCAGTGACGAAAAGCTGTGAAGACTACTGGTTATGTAATTCATCTGTATAAGAGGATTTGTCTTAGTAATCTCCACGCTTGGCTGGCAGGTTTATCTTATTACCTAATTAAATCAAAATTTCCGTTTGAATTAAGTAATAACTTGTGACTGCCTCGTTGATCGAGTGGTTGCAGGTTTGGTGGTGACAGGGGGTCTAGGGTTCGATTTTCCTGGGTAGGTTAAAAAAGTATTGATGGATTTTTTTTTCTGGTTTTTTGAAACTCAGTAATAGCACGGAGTCTGGTATTGAATAGGCTCACCCCCTATTATGGGACTTATAATTCATTACGTGCCGTAATCTGCACCGCTTTTTTTTTAAATCATCCATTGACTTCTCCGCGTTAGGCGAGGCGTGAGGTCACGACTCTTACTGATTAAAAACCACCTCGTTCCTACTCCTGCTTCTCGAGCCATCTCTGACCACCTCTGCCGACCAATTCGGGGGTAAAAGCCGTGACAATATGACGATAGTGAAATGTGGATGATAGATAGAGTCACTTAACTCCTACCACTTAGAAACGACTCGCATGGAATATAATTATGATGCTATTTATAACCATTTTTCTAATTACACGAACGATAATAGTCTATTAGATATATCTAGTCATCTAACTAGGTACGTTACATACCCACTATTATTAATACTTATATGGAAAGTCTTCAAACTAAGGCTGCTTCTCCAGTAGAGATGTGCTATGTAGCTATGTGAAACTATATGTGACCGTTTCCACTGATACTTAACTATGTAGTTGTGAGAAGATATATGCGATGTATCGATAGTAGAGAAGCCATCCATAGCACACATCTTTCCATATAAAAAACATAGCTTAGCTGAGTCCGTTTCCACCAATGCTATGCTATGTGTACCAATGAATATGATTGGTGGAAGCCAAACGCATCAACAACAACGTAGCATAGCACATCTCTGGTGGAAAATCACCTTGACTTAGACCATTAAATCAATGGCTGACATTTTCTCTCATACCGTTAGAAAGCTTCCTTGAATAGATCTCGTCGATCACATAAACGAGCATTGCAATTTCTATATGCAACACATTACCAATATAAGTTGACCCCTCTCATCTCAATATTCCATAGATAATGTATTGGATTGTGCAGTTACATTGGGTCTTGGTAAACTGGTTGGCTTCTAACTGTAGTTGCATAGAAATTGTGCTTTCTATTGCGTTTAGTGACAAAAGGTTTCTATGTTGTGTCCGTATGAGATTTTAAGTTGGGATATTTTTGCTTTTTTTTATTTCCCGAAGTAACATTAAGTAAGATTTTTTTATACGTAGACTAGCGACCCCCCCGGCTTCGCACGGGTGCAATGCTGATATACTAAATACGCTACAGAAAAACTGTGAACGTTGTTTATAAAAAAACATAGCGGCCCGCTTCGGCTTTGCACGGGTTTAAAATATGTAACTCACTGAAAAAATGATAAAATCAATCCAGTAGATTTGATTTATTCATTTACTGCCCGTAGCCCGCACGCGTTTTTGGAGTACTTAAAACAATTCCCCTTTCCTTATCTTTGGAATATCTTTTATACACAATATTTTCACTTTTTTTACGCTCAGGCGTCGCCGTAAACGCTACGTTCCGCAATTTTTAAATCTGTACATCTTAGCACTTTGAACTTACTAATATTTCTTCAAAAATATTGATTTAAATCAGATGCTGTAAAAGGCCAAATAGATCTATATTAAATCAACAATGTATTTAAGGTATTTAATTGGATAAGGATTAATGCTGTATTGGTTAAAATCGCTTCGAATATTAGTCATTATTTGTCGTAAAAAGTAAATGACAAAAAAATGTTATTGTGGGATATCCATAAGAGATAGACATATACCATCGCAGACATATACCATCGCGGAGTTTTCTGTAGACCTTTTCATTGTGTACAATACTTAGTACATTATTTTGATAAATCTCGTAGGATTCAGCCTGCGTTTGCAATGTAAGCGGAAAAAATGTAATTATTTGCGACATCACATTAGAAACCTCAAAAATAACAGTATTTGTCCACTATTTAATGGATGATATTATACATAAAAACCTTCCTCATGAGTTACTCTATCTATTAAAAAAACCGCATCAAAATCCGTTGCGTAGTTTTAAAGATTTAAGCGTTCATAGGGACATACAATCTTTTTTTGTGTGGCATAAGTGACACATGACAGAAAAAGCGACTTTGTTTTATACTAGGTATGTAGTGATAGGTAATGGGCGGTGACGTCTGGTATAATTCTATTCTATCAGGTAGGATTAGTGACGTCAACTACGGATTGAATCCTCAATCCTCTAGGTGCTTCTAAAAAAATTTTTTTTTTCTTTAGTATGTATGTGCTTCGCAAAATATATTTCTTCAATTCTTGATTCATACAGTTTTTTATTTAACTGTACCGTTTTAGTATCTACAATAGATTCTTTTAAATATTTAAGGAACGGCTCTAGTCGATCTTTTTTTTTTGTAGTCAATTAAAATTACCATTATCAAAGTTATAGTATATTTTTTATGTTATTAATTGTTTTTTTATGTAACACATTCAGACACAATGTATCTATATTGTTGTGCGGGTCGGAGGGATCAGGCTGTGGATCGTTTCCTCAACGTACCCGCGATGTGGTCAGGGAGCCAGTGGACTGTATGATGATGGTGGAGAAATAACTCTTGTACTGAATTAACAATACTTTATTCCATAGGTTACAAATTATATTAACACCGTAGTGGATTGACTTTACGCGACTACTTAATCGACATTAACACACTCTGACGATACATTTGATAATACGTGAAAGGATAATTACGACACTTACATAATGACGTTCATTGACACACTGAGGACGTCTCGAAAGGAGTCGTCCTTATATAGGCGGGCCGCGCAAACAAGATCGTTCCTGTCCACGTGCACGTCGCGGACGTCGCCGCGTTACCGACAAGTTCGTGCAAGCCCAGGAGCATGTTTAAACCAGACAGCGGCGGCACGGAACAAAGGATTGCCGCCGCTCACCTTTGATATTCGTGTTTAAACATGCTTTTTAACAGGAACGATCAAGTTTGATACATGTCGCGGGCGGCTCGCCACCTTACATTGCTGTCGTGCACATTTCTCCCGCCGTCGCCATCAGGCGACTCCTTGGTGGGCACGACAATGCGCTCCGCTGGTCTTCGGAGTACGGGTCCTCTGGTCACTCGTACCTCTTCATTTCCGTCTGGTAGCACCTGCGTTACTCTGCCTTTGGGCCAGGTGTTACGTGGAAGGTCAGGGTCGGAGGTTACGACGACGTCTCCAACCTTGGGTGGGGTGCTGCTGCCGAGGGCTCCCGCCGGTTTCAAGGCGCGGCAGGCACTCACATTCCCATCTTCGCCAAATCGGCGACACCGGTGGTACGAGCTTCCAGCTTATAGACCACGCATGTGACTCACTACCTAAAGCTAACCTAACCTAAAGTGCTTAAGGCGCTTTCACCTAAGTCCCTATCAGCCGCTTAGGTAGCGTTGTCACTACATACATTCTAGACTAGCCTATTCCTATACCTATTGGCTAATCTATACCATAACCTTATATCTATATGTTAACCTATACCTATGGATTAACCTATACCTATAACTAATACCTTTACCTATACCTAGATCTATAGCCTAATACTTATACCTAGATCTATATTTTATACCTAATTCCTAATACCTATATGTCTTTGTGCCTATCTACAGCTACACAAATAGAACCATAATAACCTAACGGCCTCATCCGTTCATGATTGATGAAACGGGGGTACGGGTACGTAATATTCCCGTTATCACGTAAACTACTATGTAACTTCTTAGGCTTATTCCTACGTTCGGGTACAACAGCTTTTTCTTTATTCACTTCCTGTGGCGCTTTGATTTTCCCGCGCAAACGCGAAGTACCTGCGCCGGCGCTGTGAGTACTTATCACTGATAACGAACTGTCGCACGGCGTCGCTCTGTTGTCCTGTGTGGCGGCGATTACTTTTGATTTTTCGGCGCGTTGTTTATTCTTATCTAGGCGTTCTAGAGTACCTAGATGAGACTTGACTGCTGTAGCTGCTTCTTGCTTCCTTTTCTTGAAGTTTCTAGAGGATAATCTTCGACTCTTCTGTTCTAGGATGCCTAAGGTTTCCTGTTGTAGGTCTTCTCTAGGTATCCTAGGTTCTAAACATATTGATTCTGGTTTGAAGGTTCTTATGGTTTCTTCAACTGGTTCTACATTTTCTTTAACTATGATGTGGCCGCAGAATGTACTTGTCTCTTTGTTTACTGTGTATTGACAACCGTGTAAAACCCAACCGAGTTTCGTGTACGATGCTACCGGTTGGTCGCGCGCACCTGTCCGTGTCTTCGTGGCTACTAATAAATGCCAGTTATCTTGACCTATTAAAATCATTGGTCGCGCGTGTTCATAAACAAGAGTGTTCCTAATGTCATCTAAATGCCTGCAATTGTTTAGGTCTTCGGTATGTACAGTCTGCGTCGTGACTTCCAATCTAGTTACGGTGCGCGCCGCCTCTATCTTCTGTGGGGCGCTATGGTACTTGCCTTGTATGTGGAGGCTCACGGTACGGCTTCGCTCGTGCTTGAACTCTGTGCCTAAGCCTTGTATGCACATAGAACTTTCTGGCCCATCTGCACCTAGGATGTCTGCTGCTGACGCGTCTAACAAGGTGACTGTACTCCCATCGTCTAACAAGGCGTATGTATGTAGCCTAGCATGTGGTCCGCTCAATGTCACAGGAACTATCTTCAAATACGCGCGGCGATTGTGAGGCGAAGTTGTTTCCCGCGCTGACGTCACGGACTCGTGTGTCGTCATCGCTGGCGGCGCGGGCGGCGCTGTGTTTACATTACGCTCTTTGTGCAACAGTTTGTGATGCTTCATGTTGCATCCATCTACGTCACATATAGGCGCTCTACACGTTATTCTTCTGTGTTTACTTCTTAAACATCTAAAACACATGTTATTTGATTTTGCTATATCCCATCGCTTATCTATGTCTAACTGTTTGTATTTACTGCAGTCTGGTAACTTGTGGCCGTGCTGCTTGCATGCCGGGCATCGCTCACTTGATGATTTTTGACGAGTATCTACCATAAACGTGCGCTCAACTCTGCGCCGTCGTCGTTCATCAATGGCGTTATCCCTATCCTGCTCTGGCAATGCGTACGCGCTACACTTGTCGGCCTCTTCATTCATGAACATAGATAAGAGCTTCAATACGGGAGTATCTTCAAGCTTTCTATTCGCCGCGTAATCATACCATTTATGTTTTAATATTGGCGTTAACTTTTCTATTATAGATCGCGACATTTCGGGGCTATGTAAATAGTGGATTCTATTTAGTGCTTCTATCGTACCTACCGTGTTTGCAATACGACTAGCAAATATACAAATATCCCTAGGGTCATCCTTTAATCTAGGTAATAATTTTAGTTTATCTAATTCCATCATTATCAAAGCCTCAGGCCTACCAAAACGTCTTTCTAGTGCATCTAGAATGACCTGAGGGTCAGATTGACTAAATAATAGACACTCTACAGCTTCCTTTGCGGCGCCTCTGAGGCTTAACCTAATCCTAGCAACATTTTCTACGCTAGAAAAATACGTGTGTGAGTCACAATACGCGGCCTTATACGCTATCCACTCACCGGGTTTTCCATCGAAGACTGGTAGCCGCTGCATGAACTTCGGTGACTCTCTCGAACTGCGCGTGACCTGCGCTAGTGCCGCGGCTAGTGTTCCTACGTCTATCAGTTTTTCACTAACATTGCCGTGTGACACTTCACTCGCGATATTGCCCTTTGTTTGCGCACACACACTTTCACGCACTTTGCCGTAGCCGTCGTCGTCTCGCAGCGGGTGCGCGCCCGCCGGGGCGCCGGTGTACGTCGCTGTCGCTGCGTGGGCTGCGTCTCTGCTCCTCCCGCCGCTGGCGTCGTGAGGCGGCGGCCGAGTCTCACCTCCGGGTGGCGGCGCGGGTCGCGCTAGCCACGTTCCTGTCCTCACGGAGGCGAGGTCGTCCTTCAGCTCTTCGTCGTCGCTCGACTCAGCTTCGGCTATGATGCGTTGTAGCTCTATTTCTTGCAGCTTAACTTGCATCTCGGCCAGCCGTTTTCTAGCCTGCAACTCTGCGAGGCGCTTCTTTCTCGAGTATGTCGAACGGCGTGACCTGGTATCGCTGGCCTTGAGCGTGGCGTCGATGTTGGTAGTCGCTGTAGACCCGCTTCCTGTGTCCGTCACTCGGGCCGAGCTCGATTCTGGTGCCGGGGTGCTGGCACCCGGTCCGGTGGTCACGGAAAGCTCTTGCTGGGTCTGTTCTCCTCTGGACTCTCCACTACGGCTGCGTGTTAACACCATGTTGCTGGAACTTGATCCGGCTCGAAGGACCAGAATGTGCGGGTCGGAGGGATCAGGCTGTGGATCTTTTCCTCGACGTACCCGTGATGTGGTCCAGTGAGCAAGTGGACTGTATGATGATGGTGGAGAAATAACTCTAGTACTTGCAATGATGAGAGTTAGGGAGCGTAATAAGGAGACGTGTTGATCTTAGGAATACCTTTAATTGACTAACTTATACGACTAACTTACACTACTTATAGGGGCGAGGTGTCACACACACTACACCTCCCCCGTTTTTTGGAAAAAAAAATATTTTAATACATTTTTTTTTTTATTTAATCCTAACGAAAATAAATCTAAATATATTAACCGCACTGTTGACAATTGTTACAAAATTTATTGTTATAGAATTCAACAATTCTATTATCTATTTATCTTTTTTTACGTATTTTATTTTTCATAATAATATAATCATTTTCCGTTAACATAAACCCTCATTACCTTTATAACTAGGTACACATTAATACATTTTATTTTATTTAACTTATTTCACTACCATTGTCGTAAGGTACATACATTACATTATACACATGTGAGCACATTACATTTATACAGGACTCTCCGGTACCTGCTTTTCATTTTATTTATTTCATTATATTATTCACCATTCTTCATTTCTTTATTATACCTATGTGTGCTCACTTTATTTATTTATTTATTTTATAATTTAGTGTCAATATTTAAGGTTTCTATTGACCTCCAATAGATTCTCACAGAGAGAGCTCGTCTACACCATGATCGAACTAAGGACATGACCACTAAACTGTACCTTACCATGTGTACCTATTATATTTATTTTTGACTTATCATTTAACTATCACAAACCAACATAACACAATCTAATTGAATTGCTTGGTTGACAAAATTATACGTTGTCCTTAGGTGATCAGCCTTCAGTCACACGCCAAAATTTGTGTACCAAGTCATTCCAAATTATCTAAAAACCAAACTTACAAACTTTTACAAACAATGAACACATTCCAAAGCTTTGCTGATATCAAATTTCATTCATCTAATTATTAATTTCATAAGACAAAACCAAAGTGCAGTTGTTATTGTTACTCGGTGTCAAGTAACACGATTCTTCCAATACAATCTGACACTCGGTATGACATCATTTACCTATATGGGCATGGGAACATTCCTTCAATCCCTATTATTCATGCTATCCATACTATATAATTACAAAATTTTACATTATTTCGGCAAACAAAAAAAAAATACTTACAGAATTTACCAAAGAAAAAAAAAAACTGATTGTCAACAGGCGTAAACACTATTCTAAAAACTTAAGTACCATTCTAAAAAAACATAGCGCTAAAATTATCTAATTATAATAATCCTTACATTAATATAATTTTTGCCCTTAATAATATTTTAAGTCTATATTTTATCTACTAATTAGTGTCCATATCACATTATTATAAAAAAAAAAACACACACACAACACTATTGGAGTCCGGTTACTCCATTCTGCGTGGCCAGGGTAGCGGAGATAATCTCGGACGCTCCCTGGTTGCCAACATCTCCCGGCTCCATCCTATTCGACACCAACAGCTCCCTGCAGGTCCTCATCTGGCTGCGACATCACCCGGCAGCCAGCAATCAACTTCACTTTTCAACTTTTACGCACTTTTAGCCCACTAATTTTTCGGTCATAAGAGTTTTTATTAAAAAAAAAAAATCCATATTTTTACATTGTACTCGTGCTCAGCGCTGCCCGCGTGGCAGCACTGGCAGGGTCGCCATGCAATGACGTGGCTTCGGGAGCAATGAATGAGACGTGTGATTCTTATGAATAACTTTAATTGACTAAACTTATATGACTAACTTACACTACTTATAGGGGCGAGGTGTCACACACACTACATACTGAATTAACAATACTTTATTCCATAGGTTACAAATTATATTAACACCGTAGTGGATTGACTTTACGCGACTACTTAATCGACATTAACACACTCTGACGATACATTTGATAATACGTGAAAGGATAATTACGACACTTACATAATGACGTTCATTGACACACTGAGGACGTCTCGAAAGGAGTCGTCCTTATATAGGCGGGCCGCGCAAACAAGATCGTTCCTGTCCTGGGTGCACGTCGCGGGCGTCGCCGCGTTACCGACAAGTTCGTGCAAGCCCAGGAGCATGTTTAAACCAGACAGCGGCGGCGCGGAACAAAGGATTGCCGCCGCTCACCTTTGATATTCGTGTTTAAACATGCTTTTTAACAGGAACGATCAGGTTTGGTACATGTCGCGGGCGGCTCGCCACCTTACATTGCTGTCGTGCACAATTGTTATTGAATTGAATAAATGAAAAATGAAAAATGTTAATTGTGGTCCCGCAATTTTCGCCTAGTAGGTAGTAAGCAATGATGCAGTCTATGATAGAGCACGCCTGTCGATAACCATCAACTAAGCAACCTATTCACTCGGGCCTGCAAGACACCCTGGTTATCCAGGTATACCTATCAGCAAGCATAGACTCTGCCACTCATCAGCGGTTCTAATAAAACTTGAGTTAACGGTTGGTCGAAAATCGGCTGCTGTGAAACGTCGCGAGTTTCTGCAAGGAACAATTTATTACTTTGTGTTAAAACCCAAGAATGGATCCAGAATTTATCATGAAACAGGACTTATAAACCTTTCCATGTATCCCTTTTTACCCCTCTAGTCACAAATGGGCATTATTTAACTTTGCACTTGACAAATAAGTTGACAAGCATCCGCCATCTTAGTTTGAAACGTCACTTTCTACAAACTATTTGCGTTTTCGCAATGAGATGACAAGTTTCGTTTTGTACACACAGCAGGTGAAGCTACACCACTCTTATATGCGATTTTCAACTTTAATAACTTTAGAGTAAAGTTCACAATTAATTGCACAGAGAAGTGTATCTTCATTTGCCGGTATTTATACATTTGTGAGTACAGTCATAAGCAATAGTTTGTTTTTTTTATGTCAATTCAAAGCCTATGGATTTAATTGGTTATTTTTAGAGAGTTGCTTAGCGAAAGTGCATGTAGATTTGGATGTGGTATTCCGTAATTTTGTACAAAAATGTCTATGATTGTGTTAATTGATGCTTTTGTGAGTGTAAAGAAAGAAAGATTACCGCCTGCCACGGAACCTTTTGTAGATAAAACAATTTTTTTTAAAAGCATTGCCCCACGCTAGGATTTTCTCCTGTGACGTGGGTGCCTTTATAAACATACAAGTTACACAATATACACACACACACACATGCAATCATGCATACGAAAACCGAAGCAACAATTTGTGGATTACTCAAAGAGTTGCTCCGTGCGGGAATCCAATCTGCTACCGGACTGTCAATTGTTTTAATGGTGGCATTTAAAAAAATATACATTGAAGTGTCGCTACCCTTTGAGTTCTCATGCAAGCCTTAACAATTACTTAGAATTTTATTAATGCACATAATTAAGAAACTGCATATTAAATTAAATACGTGTGAGTACGTAGCACATTAGGTACATATAAACCTACACAAGTTATTGTTTTTATATTGTAACACTTCCGTCCACAGTTGTACCTACCTATTGCTTTGTTTTCTCGGCTGAGTCAGCTCATGGGTACCAAGTACCTACCACTTGCACAAGTCTTGCTTATTATTTACACTTTTAAGCAAGTATTTACTTTTAAAAATAGCCCTTTTATGTTTAAGTTTAAGGGGAGGTAGAGTCACATCACGCTTTTAAATCCCCTATGGGTAGGAACAGACTTCGGCACGTAACGTGGCATTTTTTTTATTTTTGACGTTGCGTTGACTATTCAACCTCCGCGTCCGCGTATTTTTAGTTAATAAAGTAATTTTCTTAAAAAAATTATAAGTAACAAAATCTTGCCAAGTTATCTGCCAACCTTATTACAGGTGGAGGTGAACATTACACTGTAGTCATATCTAAATAAATGTCATATCACTACATAGTATATAAAGTCGCTCTCTCTGTCCCTATGTTCCTTTTTATGCTTAAATCTTTAAAATTACGCAACGGATTTTGATGCTGTTTTTTTCATAGATAGAATGATATGTCACCATTGTACCTTTGCGAAGCTGATGCGGGTCACTAGTGCATAATAAAACAGCAATTTCAGAATTTGTGCTAATAAGAGAATTTTTGGAAAATAGAAAAAAACTCAGTGGTGCTTTGCCCCATCTGAAAATCAACCCCGTATCCCATTGGTCGACACATAATTATGTTTATATACATATGTACATATAGGTACCTAGACCTACTTAAACTTCAACTAGTCTTAGCTCTGTATAAAACAACTTAAACAGTTTAAAAATATTCTCCTAACACATATCCACTAATGCCACCTACAATACACAAAACAAATGGCTTCTGCCTATCCCCCCTAATCTATAGCGTGATGTGTATTTAATGATGACATAATAAACGTACGTTTTGGTTTTCCAAATCTGTTTAAGGTATGGGCACACTTAAAGCGTTTTATAGCAAACTTAAGCGCTTCAGATGTGTGATGACTTTTAAAGACAGCACAATTACAGTAGGTACCTATGACTTTACTTCATAGATTTTGCATAGAATTTAGGGTTTAGGATAGGGTAGGACTTTGGAGCTGCGGACAACGTAACAGGTTACCGGGGCCACGGCTCAAAGCAAGGAACGGGGTGGTTTTTAGTCAGTAAGAGTCTGATACTCCCTCTCGCCTCGCCCAGGTGAGAGAAGTCATTGGATGATATTCACCCTCAAAAAAAAAAAAAAAAGTAGCACGGAGTCTGGAATTGTGTCCAGGTATGGCAGTAGGCTCACCCCCTTTACATTGGACTTACAAAATGGTGAAAATGTACATTGTTAGCGGCATTACGTGCCATAATGTCATGTAGCCTACCCCTTCGGTGATAAAAATACGTTGTGTGTATATAATTATATCGTCTGACATTTTTCATAGTGCAAAGTTTACCAAGCCTTTCAGAACTTGGAATTATTGTGCCTGGTAACCTGGTAACACCGGGCAAGACAACGGGATGTGACTGTTAACCAGTAACCTCTCTCACATGTCAATGACAATTGCACACCCGGTTTATCGCTAGGCGATATATAGCAAGCTCTGTGACTTCAGCTTTACTACGTTAGCATTCTCTAACGAATTTGGAAAGGCGATGGAAGCCAGTTGTAATTCGACATCAGGTCACATCGCACGCGAGTTTAGTGTTGTGGTGTAAGCAGAGATAGAGGCATACAATATAAGGTTAGTCTATTGTTTGTATATTTATTTAGTTTTATTAATATAGTCTAGTGTGTCATGTTTCGTTGATCGAGTGTTGTTGGTGTGTGGGTAAAACTGCTGAGCAATGTGGTGTTGGGTTCGATATCTGAGTCAGGGAAAATATTAGAATTGGAACTTGAAACGGGATATTTACCATGTTTTTCAATTTCTATGAGTTTCCGATATTTCGGCACTGTTGCAAGCGCCATGATCACGGATAAACTGTTTATCCGTAAATATCCCGTTTCAAGTTCCAATTCTAGGGAAAATATTGTTTAGATTTTTCTGCTTTTCTATAATTTCTATTGTATGAATATTAATTCCCTATTAATTGATATCTTATTTCTGGGAATTAAATAGTAATTATGACTGGTGTTAAGTGTGTGTTAATTAATATAATTTGGTAATGCGTACCTCTGCTTAACCATGTATATTATTATAATTTTGTATGGTATAAGCCGGTAAACGAGCAGACGAATCACTTGCAGCTAAGCAATTGCAAGTGCGTTGTGGGCCTTTAGGGAGTTAGGAATTTAAGGGATATTGGGGAATCGGGGATGGGGAAGATTGGGAAGAGGGTTAAGCCTCCGGCTACCTCACTCATGCAACGATACACAACACAAGCGTTGTTTCACGTCGTTTTTCTGTGATGCCGTGGTATCACTCCGGTCGAGCCGGCCCATTCGTGCCGAAGCATGGCTCTCCCGCACTTTTATACTTACTATAAGTTTCTGTCTTCTTTTTTCGAATTTTCGAAAATTTCTCGGTAGTAGCACGGAGTCTGGAAGCGTGCCTGGGATATGGGAATAGGCTCACCCCCTATTACATGGGACTTATAACACAAATGGTGAAAAGTGGGTGTACATTGTATAGCGGCATTACGTCCCGTAATGTGCACCTCTGCCTACCTCTTCGGGGATAAAAGGCGTGACGTTGTGTGTATGTCTATACTTAAGTTTTTTGGGTAATAAAACATAATTATGCTCGTTTCTTACACAATTTATTGGCACTACGAACTTTGTCCAAGCAATGACGTTATGGTAAAACCAATGGCACCATTGGTTAGATAATCCATTCTTTATGTAATCCATTGAACTATTCGTTGTGGTATCGAAGATGGTATAGAGGGGCCTTGTACCGCTTTCTTAGCAGTTTATTTCCAGATGATTCTGTATGTTAAGTAGTAAATCCCTTCTTTTCTTAGTTTATTATCTCTGACAGTATGTCTTTTGTCCTGGAAATTAATAGCCAATCTCAATACAAAATATCTTTTTTTTAAGCGGGGAAAATCATCCAATGACTTCTTCCGCCGTGGGCGAGGCGAGAGGGAGTGTCAGACTCTTATTGACTAAAAACCACCCCTACTTCTGCCCTTCGAGCCGGATCAAGGCATCAGCCCTACTGGGCCCCATCTGTGGTGGTCTGATGGCGAAATATATAATGGTGTTGCAGAATGAAAATAATATTTATTTTTATTTTCTGCAAGTCGTCCCAAATGTGCCGTAGGTATGGGGGACGAGTTGATGAATCATCAGATGTTTTCCTTCACCGTTTGTCAGTGATGTCTAAGTAATATTAAAAAATACGTATAACGTGGAAAAACGTTACATTCGTACTTACGTCACTATATTAAATTAATATCAAAATCTATCTTCCTAGTAGTATAGATCAACTTGACTTTGACTGCACGGTTGGCGCGGTGGCTGGGCAACTGGCTGCCGTGCAACGTGTAGCGGGTTCGATTCCCGCACGGAGCAACTCGTTGTGTGATCCACAAATTGTTGTTTCGGGTCTGGGTGTCACGTGCATGTGAAATTGTATGTTTGTAAACGCGCCCACGACACAGGAGAAAATCCTAACGTGGGACAAAGTAAAAAAAACCCGAAAAAACGAAACTTAATTAAGTAAGTACCGTCACAGTGAGTTTATATTTTTAATAATTTCACCTAAAGAAGCCTTAAAAAAATGTGAAAGGTTCCTTGCACTGATGGTTTTGAAGATCAGCCACACTTTCCCCTGTTAGCCACTTAATTAGTGGTTTAGGTACAACTTGTAATTAATTGTTAATTCATATTTACTTAATGTTATAATGATCATTAGTAAGTGGTAATAACAGTATACCTACCGCCTTACGGTAAGCGCCCACTCTCCTTCTGCGAAGCAGTCATGCTAGATAAGGAGGAGGCGAAGAGCGTGAGGCAACGATCCTCCTCACGCCCCAGCTTCCGCAGAAGACACTCCGGGCGTCGAGGATCGCGTAACGATAGCCAGCCACCGTAAGTGCGAGTCTGGTCGGAAGGCTAGCAAGGGTAGCTCACCGCCCGAACAGAACCAGACCCGTGCGTGCAAAGAGCCTCAAAGAGCCATTAGACCACCACAGATGGGGTCCAGTAGGGCTGATACCTGATCGTAACCGTTGGAGCTGCGGTCTACCTAGCGGGTTTACCGGGGCTTCGGCTTGAAAAACAGGAGAAGGAACGGGGTGGTTTTCAGTCAGTAAGAGTCCACTCCTCTCGCCTCGCCCAAGGAAGAGCTCAAAGAGCCTCGCTAGAGAAGTCATTGGATGATTTTTCCCCCCTTAAAAATACTTTACTTTTTTTTTAATTATTACCACTTCGGTACTTGGGGTTTCTCGACCACACAAACGAATCGGTTGGCATGGTGACAGCACAGTCGATAACATTAATGTAGGTACTTGTGGTACTATCTATCACTTACCATCTCCACTACTTTTCCAGTGAGAATAGTTTAAGTACGTAATCATTACTATTGTACCTATGTCTCTGAATACGGGAGTCGATCTCTAACTCCCTGTAGTGCGAAACGTGCGTATACGCACATACTAAATTACTTTCTCTTTCTATTCAAATGTTGACACAAGAAATTATCACAGACCTCATAAATGTTGCCAGATGACAAATAGACAAACTTATGTCAATGCTATTCCTGTGTCGTGTGCTTACAAACAGAAATTGTAGATGCAAATTAGATACCTATAGGTAGATAGTGCTGTAGTGTATACCCAATAGTTCTATGTTCGCATAATATATCAATGTATCTTACTCGTGTATTTAAATATCAGTCCTTATTAATAAAAGTCAGCATTAAATCAGCAGTCGAGTGTTTTACTCAATACAATCCTTACAGTGCGGACTACCTAGCAGGTTACCGGGGCTCCGGCTCGAAAAGCAGGAGTAGGAACGGGGTGGTTTTTGGTCAGTAAGAGTCTGACATTCCCTCTCGTCTCGCCCAAGGCGGGAGAAGTCATCGGATGATGTTCCCCACTCGAAAAAGAAATAGATGTAGATACTAGATAAACTCGAAATAATAATTTGTAGATCATTCAAATGCACTTTGCGAATGGGAATCGAACCTGTTACACCTTGCACAGCGGTCATAGTCAATATGTAAAAATGTTAACTACTACTTCAACGTGGTTTCACTAACTGCTAGGCATCTAATTTATCAAAATCAGTCAAGCAATTTCAGGGTAATCCCTGAAATTGCTTGACCAGAACAAACAGACAGCTAGACAGACAAAATAAAAATTACGTTGGTAATTTGTATTAATGTATCGTGTGTATATTTATAATGCATGTAGTAAAAACAAATATATCGATACGGGCTGTCCTATTGATTTTCTTCAGATTTTTTTTGCTATAAACCTCAGGGTTCCCAAGACCTTTCCAACGAATGCAAAACCGTGGAAATCGGTTCGTGCGTTCTAGAGTTATAGCGTCAGGAAGGAAAACCCGACTTATTTTTATATAATAGATTGGTAGCGACAGAGCTAGTCTTGAGAGCGTCTTAAAATTGAGTAGGTACCTAGTGTTTGAGTATTTGAACATCACAGACTCAATTTTAATGTTTAGTCCGGATGGAAAATCCGCAATAGGTAATCTTTATTACCTCGTGATGACTGCCTCGTTGGCCGAGTGGTTGCAAGTGCGACTGCCGGGCAAGGGGTCTCGGGTTCGATTCCCGGGTCGGGCGAAGTACTACTGGGCTTTTTTCGGTTTTTCGAAAAATTTCTCAGTGGTAGCACGGAGTCTGGAAATGTGTCCGGTATATGGCAATAGGCTCACCACCTATTACATGGGACTTATAACATAAATTGTGAAATGTGGGTGTACATTGCATTATGTGCCATAATGTGCACCTCTGCCTACCCCTTCGGGGATTAAAGGCGTGATGTTATAAAAAAAAGTAATCTTTATTTTGAGAAACAGTGTAATTTACAAGTTAAAGTTAAAGGTTACTTGTTAAACATATCGCGTGAATCTCATTCATGAACTTACAGAGAATAACAATTAAATTAAAAAAAAAACATACACACAGCAGCAAAATACAATCAAAAATAGACTTTGTAACTTTTGTACTACGGTATGTTTTTGTGTGTATTGAAAAACACGTAGGTAGTTATGGCAAAAAATGCCACGTTTCCTTCTACGCACGTAGTTTTTTTTTGTAAAGGTCATTGACACTATAGTACATACAGGTGCGCCGTTAACCCACAATATTATTGTCTGTTTCTGGTTATCTCCAGTTCAGCTAAGCTATTCTCACTATTCTGTAGTTGTCAATTCGAAACATCAGTATCCTCAGTACAAGTTTGCTTTACGTTTAAAGTAATCGAAACGAGATCACGTTCAATAATTATATACTTATTATACTATTCTAATATTCTAATAAAAACCTTATTTTCTTCAATAGTCAAATCGTTTTTTTTCTTGGGTGTTGGAGGGTTTATTTAACAAGGAATTAGCTGTCACTTGGAAATTACAGGGATCGTTTCAGCCGAAAGTTTGAGAAACCCGGTTCTATTTATAGAATCGTAAAGTTGGTGTAGAACCAGTAACTTAGTAGATTCAATGAATGATTGTAAAATCAATTCGGAAATGCCCACAGCTGAGATTACGTGTCGCGGATCAAACCTCCTTTTGATAACTGGTTTTGGAAATGTGTGTTAAATATATACACATAACACACATATTACTTATTATATAATGTGTCGTAACCTCGCATAGAATTTTAAATAGTCAGCAAAACTACCGTCCGACACAGAGCTGCGGATTACTTAGCGGGTTACCGGGGCTCCGGCTCGAAAAGCAGGAGTAGGAACGGGGTAGTTTTTAGCCAGTAAGAGTCTGACACTCCCTCTCGCCTCGTCCAGGACGGGAGAAGTTATAGCGAGTTACCGGAGCTCCGTCTAAAAAGCAGGAGTAGGAACGAGGTGGTTTTTGGTCAGTAAGAGTCGAGACTCTTACTTACTCTCTAAAAAAAGAGGGAGTGACGAGACACTCCCTCTTGCCTCGCCCAAAGCGGGAGAAGTAATTGGATATATGTATTAATATTTAAGTCCTAACAAAACCCACGGGAAGCGCAGGGATGGTGACAAAAGTAATCAAATACACACGACTTGGACCTACGTAGCATGTTTCGTCATGTCTCCTAGAAATTGACCATGACACTAAATATTGCAAGACAATATGGTATGTCCTTCACTCTACTGACACTGGACCCTACACCTGTTTCAAACAATGCAATTAATTACGAAATCTAATTAGTTAGTGACACATTTTACGTGAATCGAATTTGGGTGAACAGAATTAATTTACTGAGGGCCTAATGCGACTTTTGACGTTAGCGCGATCGAAATGTTACTGCGTTAAATTCTCTGATTGGCCAGCTCCAATTAACCAACCAATCAGAGAGCTAAACACGGTAACGTTTTGATTTCGTTAATGTAAAATAAACTCTCATTAGGCCTTCTGTAATGAGCATTTTGTTTGAGCGTCGCGACAACATGTTGTAACGATACCAAACGTGGTGGTTTTGGAGAAAACCTTCTCGACCCAACCTCATTGTCCAGGATTGAACTGATATGGGTTGCCGATGTATTGCGTTCACAGATTATATCTATGGGGTAGACAATACCCTCAGTACGAATTAGCTTTTCGTTTAAAGTAATTGAAACGAGAACGCGTTTGGCGCTCGGTTTGGCCAGCGCGAATGAACCAACTAATCAATGCGCCAAACACGCTCTTGTTTCGTTTTTGTTCAATTTTTCTAAGGGCACAGATATAATGCTATGTATTATTATGACCCTTACATATTTTTACTATACCTACTTGCTAAGCTTAAATCCAAAATTTCCACTGAACTACATCATTAGTGCCCAATAACATTATAACAACCCGGACTTTTGAAATATCTTATTTAAAGTCATTGCATGTATTCTTACGCAGTATCTGATGGGCGAGTACATGTTATAAATACAAATTGTGTGGTCTAATTACATGTCACTGTGACTCATACTGGCCTTCAAAAATATCAGTAGCTGAGATGTTCATGTTTCCTTAAACAAATAGCTTCACGCCTTTTATCCCCGGAAGGGTAGGCAGAGGTGCACATTACGGCACGTAATGCCACTGTACAATGTAGGTACATCCACTATTCACAATTTATGTTGTAAGTCCCATGTAATAGACGGTGAGCCTATTGCCATATTCCGTGCTACCACTGAGAAATTGTCGAAAAACCCAGTAATACTTTGCCAAATAACACAGTTTTAGCATACTTTTTTCGCTTCCTCACTACGGTGTGACAGGACAACGAATTCTCTTAGCATCCATCAACCTTCCTCATAAAGGTTCTTCCATTTTCTTCCAGATGATCGTGGCAGAAGCTTGGAAAGCAAGCTACCTCTACTGGGTCTTTCCAGCTCTGATCGTCGCTACAGTATTCGCGATTCTTGGTCTTATCGGAGTCATATTCGCGATCAGACTGTTCGCCAAGTATACCTGTGGGAGATTCCGAAAGACCACGAGGATGGACGGAAAGACCGTTATTGTTACTGGCTGTACCGGCGGCATTGGGAAGGAGACGGCCAGAGACCTGGCCAAAAGAGGAGCCAGGGTTATCATGGCGTGCAGAAATCTGGAGGTAGCTGAGAAAGTTAAAGGTTATTAAATAACTTTTATTTCTTTGTAATGTTCAACTGTTTTGAGGATAGGAATAACTGCAGTTTTTACTGCATTACTAGAGAATATTCTGTCTGACTAAATGGTGCGAATTAACCTAAAAATTTTTATAGCCAGTAAACGAGCAGACAGATAACCTGATGGTAAGCAATCGCCACCGCCCATAACTCCACAGGTGTTACAAGTGTGTGGCCGGCCTATTGGGAGTTAGGGGGAATTTAAGTGTTGTTAGGGAATCGGGGAAGGGTGGGAAAGGGGGTAATTAGACCTCCTAGAAGTAACTCAGTCACTCAACAAAACACAACGCAAGCGTTGTTTCACGTATTTTTGTCCATCAGTATACACCTTTCTTACCGCATTAAATACGAACCCGATTAGTTTCTAATTACACCCCCAATTTTATCTTCCAGACGAGATCATCGACTCCACAAAGAACACACAAGTGATAGTCAAGAAACTGGACCTGAGCTCCTTCGCGTCCGTCCGCGAATTCGCAGCAGACATCAACAAGACTGAACCAAAACTAGACGTCCTCATACACAACGCAGGGTACGCAGACACGTTCAAGAAGAGAAAGACTGTAGACGACATTGAGATGACTATGGAAACCAACCATTACGGACCGTTCCTCCTCACCCATCTCCTCATAGACTTGCTGAAGAAAAGCGCCCCATCCAGAATAGTCGTCGTCGCATCTTCGCTGTACCGCCTCGCATCCTTCAACATTGATAACCCAAACCCCGTTGACACCATACCAGGGTACCTTTACTACGCTTCCAAAGAAGCTAACATACTCTTCACCAGAGAATTGGCACGAAGACTGGAAGGTACTGGAGTGACGGTCAACTGCCTTCATCCAGGCTTGATAGAAACTGGGATCTGGAGCTCAGTTCCACCTCCATTGAATTGGATGCTGTTCCCTATCATCAAGTTCTTCTTTAAGACTCCTAAACAAGGATGCCAGACCACGGTGATGTTGGCGGTTGATGAGCAATTGGAAAAGGTATCAGGGAAATATTTTTCTGATTGTAGAGAGAGCTCGCTGTCGAGTTCTGTCAGTAATATGAGTAGGGCTAAGAAAGTTTGGGAGGTGTCCGAGAGGATGGTCAAGTTGGGTGATGATGATCCAAGGATTTAGTAATAATGGTTGGAACTTGGTGAATAGAGGAGAGATTTTAAAACTGAATAGTTTGTGAAAAATACAAGCAACTTGTTAAGGTTGTTCTTAAAAAATATTCAGTATCTATTCACAAATGTTTTACAATATTTATTGAAGAAATTATGAAGGTAGAATGTCAATCTTGAGCCAAAAATACATTGTTTCGACTTGTTAACATTTTTTAACGTACAAAATATTGCTCAAATTATAGTAGGGTACAATTTCTACATGTCTATATTGTACCAATTTATCTGCAAAATAGTCAGTATGTTGCTGTACTACGAAATCTGTCGAATAAGTTATCAGGCAGTTATCAGAGACTCTTTAATATTATTATGTTCTATTTATACAGCTAAGCTTAGCTTTCAAATAGTCACATTATAAAATGTTAGTCGCTTGCTGTTGCCGTTTGCAAAATGTACTTTAATGTATAAAGTATATGGTTTATTTTTATGTACATGTGTTTTAGATAGAATTAAAGTTATTTTTAAATTACTTTACTTACTTTTATTTATATTTCATTTGTTAGATTTTACCCGGAGAGTTATAGAAATGGGGTAAGAAATAAAACATATTTTAAACTTAAAAGTAATTTAATATTTGAAAAAATATTGATGTGTTTGTTACATCGATACATATTGTAAGATATAACTATCACTATGTCTTATACTAGAACAATATCGTACACGATCGTTCAAAGGGGTACCTAGCACCTCATTATAGGCAGACAGACAGACAAACATGCAGACAAAATCTTATATGTATAATATGATGATAGGTGATTTCTGATGACAAGTTTTTTCAACGGCGGGTAACACTGTCCACTTAGTACAAGTTTGCTTTACATTGAACGAAAACGAAACGAGAACGCGTTCGGCGCTCTGATTGGCCAACGCGAATGAACCAACCAATCACAGCGCCGAACGCGCTCTCGTTTCGATCTCGTTAAACGTAAAACAAACTCGTACTAAGCTCACTGAACACTGTAAATATGTCAAAAATTGCATGAACTTACTTTTAGACCGGTATATGAGACACAATAGAAAATACATTGTCTCGCGTGGATCTACTTCCCGGCATACTAAGTGTTAAATATTTGGATGCGAATTTGTAATAATAATTACAAAAACCCAAGTATAAAAAATGGCCACAAAAAAAGTACCAAGTTTGAACCGAAGTACTTCAATAACGTTCTTAAAATATAGTTCAACTTCTATCACCCCTATGACCGACCGTCCACGATTCTTAGTTAACCTTTTGAACGCCAATGGCATGAATAGATGTCATGCGCAAGCGTGCCCTGTGCGCCACCGACATCTATAGATGCCAAGAAACAGATCACAGAGAAAAACAAAATAAACACATTCGATAACATTTTGGAATCCCTAATATTTTCAGGGTTATTTCGTTGAATTTTAATTTTTATTTTCGTTGCTTGGCGTGGAGGGCACAGCGAAGCGTTTATGCTCTGGCGGTCAAAAGGTTAAACTTTAGCAACCACTCTTTCTTAATTAATCCTCATCCATGGGCTGTTCCTCATCTCTCTCCTTCTTCTTCTTTTTTTTCTTTTTCTTCTTGGCACTGGCCTCAGCATCCACGGCCTGCTGCAGTTCATCCAACGCTTCTTTCATTACTTCGATATTCTTCTTAGGAATGTCACCGGTCTCGTAGAACTTGAGACGGTCTTCGACTTGCTGGCGGAGTTTCTCACCAAATACGGATGATTGGATTTCTAGGGGGGAAAAAGGAATGTGGTTAATTTTTATGTGAAATGAACCAAGATTATCATCTACTGGGTTTTTCAATATTCTGAGCACTTTGTATTATTAATTATATTGTTTTTAAGAGTCAAAACTTTCTTAACCTTTTGAACGCCACGGACGTTTATAGACGTCTAACGAAATCGTGCCAAACACGCCACCGACGTCTATAGACGTCAAGAAAACGACATTTTTTAAATACAAAATAAATATACTAAATTAAGTTTTCTGTGTTTCTTTTTCCTATTATTTCAAACTACTTTAGTGAAATATTGTAAATTGACACAAAGATATATTCATTATTTGAATTCACAAGAAAAAACAATCGTCAAATATTGCTAATCGAAATCCGTAAAATTGTGTATTTCCCCACGCCACAGACGTCAAGACACGTCAGCTAGTGATGGGTAGGTAAGGTAACTTATATTCCAAATTTATGAAATATTTTATTGAAAGTAGCTTACTATTACTTTGACAATTACTTTTTACTGACAAATATTCGTATCTGAATATTCCTAATGTATAATATTTAAAAAAATGTGGAAAAGAACTTATAATTGATATCCTTAAATCGATAGTTTACTGTCCACTCTCGCGCATCCCTATGTAAGAGCTCATAGACAGTTACCTGTACGCCACAGACGGGAATGGACGTCAAGCGGTGACGTCATTAGCGCTACGGGAGTCCGCTAGTGCTTTACTACATTTATTATTATGATCGGTGGTAATATTAAAATTTGAACAGCAAAAGGACTTGGATGACATAAGTTTGCCAAGTTTCGAAGAATCCGACTAATAATTATATGTAAAACTAGCGACCCGCCCCAGCTTCGCATGGGTGCAATGGTGATATATTATACCTGTATTATACATAAAAACCTTCCTCATGAGTTACTCTATCTATTAAAAAAAACCGCATCAAAATCCGTTGCGTAGTTTTAAAGATTTACGCGTTCATAGGGACATACAACATGACAGAAAAAGCGACTTTGTTTTATACTATGTAGTGATAGTGATGATTAAATTGTTTTAAATAATAAAATATTATTATTTTTTATGTACCACAATATCACATGATCACATCCCTACTCGCATGCGAGAAAGTTGTCAAAAGTCGTGCCAGCCACGCCAGAGACGTGTCTTCACGTCGGCGGATGTCGTCACGAACCAGATTAGTGATGTACCTTATTATATTATTGATTTATTCGTTTGTAGTTCTAATGTTTGCTTTTAGGTTGCTTAGAACTTAGTAACTGCTGTTTAATGATAGTATGATACCAAATAGGGTCAAGTTAAATAAAAGACCAATGCAACGAATAATATTTATTTAAAAAATATAGAACGAAAAGCACGGATTCATTGGTTATCGATAACTTTTCGTTAAGATGTTGGAATCACTATTTTTTTTGTAGGTTTTTGTACTGAATTTGTGGCTTGGCGTAGAAGGGGCGCCGATGTGTTTACGCTCTGGCGTTCAAAAGGTTAATGTTTCTTAAATTCTTTTATAAATTTTGTTTTTCAAAAAATATATCTATCATAAGTAGAAAATCTCAGTTTTTTGTCACTTGTATTGGCAGATAGAAAACACAATATTTTGGATTTTAATTTCACTTTCTAAGTAAATTATACTAATTTTATTTTCTTATTTTACCCACTGAGTAAGTACTAGGTAGGAGTAGGAGTATGAGTATGAGCGAGATAGACGTAAGTAGGATATGAGTAAGAGCGAGATAGACAGACACGAATAGATTTTGCTAAATAATATTAGTGTATGTATATATTTGACTGCACGGTTGGTGCGGTGGCCGGGCAACTGGCTGCCGCGCAACGGGTAGCGGGTTCGATTCCCGCACGGAGCAACTCTTTGTGTGATCCGCAAATTGTTGTTTCGGGTCTGGGTATCATGTGTATGTAAACTTGTATGTTTGTAAACGTACCCACGACACAGGAGAAAATCCTAATGTGGGGCAACGTTTCTTTTAAATAAATAAAAAAAAAAAAAAAATGAGTATCTTACCAGAGAAGCAGTCGATCCTGGATGCGATGGAGCACTTGTTGGCGAGGTACCGGCTGATGCGGCCCTTGTTCTTGAGCCCGGCGCGCCCGATGAACGTCGAGTGGTACAGCAGCCCGTACTTGGGAGTGTTCGAGCGAGTCTTCAGCGCACGGAACAGGGCTTTCTCAGCGCCTGGTCATGGAAGAAGTTTTTATTAGTAAAGTATTTACGGATTAAGAACTCTAATAGGCATAGAATGTGATAATGACGGATAGAATATGACATTGATTTATGCTCTATACAAATTGATAAATTCATTTTTAGTAACCAAATCTATACACAAAAAAATAAAGTATTTTTTCGCAAAACTTAAAACAGGTGACAGACATAATGCAGTAATGGATTTTTATAATAGGCCCTTTTTATTCAGGATGGAAAATCATCAAATAACTATTAGCTAAGGATAGTCATCATAATGGCTGCTCAAACCTGAAACTGAGGTGGAGCATCAGATTCCTAATGACTAAAAACTCCACTCTGTGTTATATACTCGGTTAATATTACTTAAATATATGCAAAAATAAACATACCCAAAATCTGCAGTGTAGAGGCTGGGTACTTGGCGAGGCTGGTGAGTGAGCCGGCCTTGGAAATGAGTCGCGCTCCGACCTGGTCTCCTACCAAGGTGGTCAGGTTCGGAGCCACTGACTCCATCTTGGTATGCAGGTACTCGGCTATCTGCTTTCTGTAATTATCGTAATATGAACATGTATTTATTTATCTAATACTGCCTAAACTAGGGTATTCTAAATCATAAATGTCAAGGGAGGATCTACAATACTTGAACATACAATATCACACTTGGTAATTCAAAAACAATTTGAAGATCACAAATAGTTGTTATAGCAAAAGTTATGCCAAGGAGTCTGGAAAAGTAAAAAGTAACACATGTCGGGCTATAAATGTACTAATTTGGCTGAATGCGGACGGACGGACAAACTATTGTTTATTTCTTTCATTCTTTGCTGACGCTTCAAAAGTACCTAAGTATTTATGGTTTAATTAGAATAAATGATTTGACTTTTGACTTTGATCTAAGAAGGGACAATATTTAAGAAATTATAATATACTAGATACTTCCGCGCGGTTTCACCCGCTCTGCTCGGTTCCTATTGACCGGAGCGTATATATAGCCTATAACCTTCCTTGATAAATGCACTATCCAACACAAAAATAATTACTCAAATCAAACCAGTAGTTCCGGAGATTAGCGCGTTCAAACAAACAATCAAACAAACAATCAAACAAACAATCAAACAAACAAACTCTTCACCTTTATAACATTAGTATAGATTAGTATAGAATATGTAAATAATTCAGAAACATACCTATAATTACTGAGTCCAACAACTCTGCCGGCGAACATCTGGATATTAATCAAGTCAACTGGAGAGATGTCCATGCCCATAGACATTTTGGATGCATCAATAATAGCCTGGGCCTTCTCCGAGTCACCGAGGATCTCCGTCAAAGGTTCCACTGACTCATCGCTCAATGATTTCCTGTCCTTGATGAATTCTGCGCACTTGGTGTACAACTGGTTCTCTGGCACAATGTTGATCAGCTCCGGGAAGTGGTAGGAGTACCATTCTCTGTGAAAAAAATATTTTTGGTTACATTTTTTTTACTATTATTGCTTTTTTCAGTTTTTCGAAAATTTCTCAGTAGTAGCACAGAGTCTGGAAATATGCCCGGTATATGGTGGAACTTACAACATAAATTGTGAAAAGCAGGTGTAAATTGTACAGTGGAATTACATTCTATAATGTACACCTCTGCCTATCGGGGATAAAAAGCGTGCCGATATTTAATTTACTATGAAATGTTAAAATAGAATAATTGGTGAACTACGATTATTCCCACTCGTAAAAGCCGACAAAAATTCGACTCATGTTACAGGTGACCCATGAGCGGTGCAAATGGCTTTCCATAATATTAGTATCGGTGATCAATTAACTTATTAAGTCTTCCCAAATCCTACCTATCTTGGAAATACCCTGAAATCAAGCCTTTTCTTACCTGATCCTCATAGAAAACGTGTTGATATCCTTGTCGAGTTGGTCAAGTAGCGCTATAGACTGGATGATCATGTTGTCTACTCGGTGCACGTTGAACTTGACTCGGGCACGGGAGTACGAGTGGCCTAGACCGAGCTGTGCTACGCTGCATGCCTTCAGAGTCAGACCTTTGATCAGGGCGTGGAAGTGGTGACGGATACCTGTTGATAAATAACAAGTTGTAATAAGAGGAAAAGTGGTTTCAGTGACCGATTAATTAGAACCAAGTAGCTGTTTAGCAGAAACTCATTATTGCTAATTTTGTTTTTTTGTTAAATAAACAAATGTTAAGTTTAACACGCCTAAATATAACACCACATGATGAACATCACTGGGAACTATTGTCAAATTAGTAGAATTTTATTTTTTCATGAGATTTTACTTAGTATTTATAATATATTAATGTTTTAATAGCATTAATTGACTTTGACTTCGTAATATTGTAGGATATTATTATATACAGAATTTATTTGAGTTCCTAGGTAGAATGTAGCAGATAATTTCATACACATTACACTTATAATGGAGGTACATGTGTGGATACTATTGCATTCACTATAGCACTGCTGTTATTACCACAAATGCAGGGTGCACTTGCGATAGATCAAAGCGTGCATACTATTTTAAAATACACATTTTATAAGGCTGGTTGTATTTTATTTAACTGTCTTTGAAGAATCGGTACAATACATGTACATTATCTGACACACAACACATATTCTAGATCTTAGTGAAAATAAATTGAACTCTACAGAAACTAATAAAAACACAATCACTTTTCATTTCAGAAAGCCAAGTAAATAAGTTAGAAAGTTAATTTAACAAAACTTTATTTAGATTTCTATGTTAACTGCCTAGCTGGCTTCTTATTCCTAAGTATTTGGAATATAACATAGTTATATGCGGTTACACATGCAGTTTTTCATTCTCCTAACATTACTACATTTGTTTACCGTAGTCAAAAGATAACAATGATACAAACCTCGGAGTATCTCCGGAACAGCACCAGTGTGTGAGCATGGGATCTCCAGAGCCTCGCTGATGGCAGCCCCCAGTTTGGGGTCCAACACACCCAGGGTGCATTTGCTGCGCTTCTTGCGCTTTGGAAGCGCTCCCTCCAAGAACAGGTTCAAGTCTTCTGGTACAATACCTGTTTGGCAAATATTATGTTATAATTGTGGTATTTTTTTTGTAGTTATAACAGGTACTTGTTGTGTTATTTAGAGCAAATTTTGTGGTAATTATAATAAAATAAATTGTTTATAGACCATGCTGTTAATTGTTTACATCTCTACATTGAACACAATAATCCCATCGATGCTAGAGTTAAAGATTAGTTTTAGAATTAATATAATAAATAATATAGCATCTTGCAACATGATAGGAAATACAGGACATATTTTATTTTCATAAAATTACCACACAACTCTGTGGATAGTTTAAATAAACTAACAATGAGTATTTTATACAATTTTGGAGAAAAATACAGCAGAAATAAGTTAACAGACGTGTCGTGTGGTCTTTATCAATGAACACGCGGGACACTAACCTTCAGATATTGCGTTTATATTTTCCAACGCTACCACTGCAGATTTGAATGGCTGGAATGCGCTCAGCGTCACAACAGAGTTGAATCGCTGCAAGTCAGTCACAGACTCCTCAACTTGAGGCAAAAACGCCGCAAGTTCTTCAAATTCGGCAACTTTGAACAGGGCGAACCCCGCACTGTGTTCGTACAACACATATAATTTACTCTGAAATAACATAAAACTTTATCACTTATGCCTACCACACATTTTAAACAAACCAAATAAAAATATTACGCACCATTTTTTATTATTTCACTTCAATTTATTTTCATTTTTCGGGGAGAAACAAACACGTGAGTTTTGTTTGCTACCCCGCTCACGAAATGTTTTCGAGGTTATGAGTTTCGTGTCACGTAATGAGAACAAGACACTAGAAGATAGGCACACAATGCCGCGACCAGTAAAAGAAAACTTGACTAATTTTAGTGTTGCAAGTTCAAAATTCTATTTTACTTGAAAATTATTCAATATTTGCTATTCGAATATTTTATTCTCGCTATTTAGCCTTAAAAATAAATAGTAATCGTTTATTTTCTCGACGTCAAATATAATTTACGTAGAACGAAACGGACTGTTGTCTACTTCAATAGTGATGGACCTAGTAATAGCAACTCCTTAGTATTTTTAGGAATGAAACAATAGCTACTTACTAAAGTCATTAAGTTCAAAAAGTGTTATTGAGAAATTTATTTTATATATTGCATTTATTTGCCTTGTGCTTTTGCTATTTGCCACCAAAATAATTTTGAGTGCGATCTAGTAATTAATATCATTACATATTTTATTTAAAAATGCGTATTATATTTTTCCGTGCAAAATCAAAACTATATTAAATATTTTTTATAATATCAAACATTAGGAAAGTGATCTTATTTATTATTTAGTTTTGATTGTTTATTACTAAGTACATTTTAGTAATATTTTTAAGTCTGTTTACGTACAACACTACTTGGCGTCAACGGACAAATTTGACATTTCAATTTGAAATTCTCCCACGGGAAATTGCGTACGGGTTTGTTGTTATTCGTGGTGATATTGAATAATCTTTTTTAAATGTGGACTAAAACTGAACACAACGTGTAAAGTGATGTGAAAACTCTAGATATTGAGTTTATAAGTGCATCTATGTGAAAACACGGTGTTAAAATGGCTACAATTACGATGCAAAGAGACCTTGTTGTCTCGTTCAAGAAAGAGACTATTTTGAACGTGGGAATACTCAGCAAGCTGCAGCAAATGCCTTCGGAGCTTAGCAGATTGATATTCAGGGAGAATGCTTTAGAAAAACCGACCCAGAGTTTGTTTAATCATCTGTCGTATTACTTGGTGTCAATAATCGATAATCAGGTCTGCAGTACATTGCCGTGGCCGCTGTACGACACGAAGACAGAGAGAGCGTACAGAAACGAGCTCTCTAACTTCATCACAGACTACAGCAACAAAGGTTTGCTGTCTCCAGTCATGTCTTCCTACTTGGTAAACCCTGGATGCTACAAGGTGACCATGCTAATATTCCAAATGTCTCAACTTGCTGTCCAAAGGGTCGTACAAACGAAAATGATAAATGATTCACAGAAAAAGCTCTATGACACCATGACAGAAGATTACAAATCACACAAAGAAGGTTTTATAGAGAATATTGATAAAGAAACAGTGTCTATGTCCAACAAGTTCTCCAATTATTTATGTAAAAGAGCGGCAATGGAGAAAATAGCTGAAATGTTCCGTAAGAAGATTGTAGAGATGGAGAATAAAATGGTTGAGCTTAATGCACAAAAATATTTAGATGATATTGTAGATGGATATTTGAAAACGCACAAAGTTGATGAAGTAACAAAAAAAGAAATATTAAGTATAAAGGATGTTCACAAACCAGCAAAGTTCTTTGATGACTGGTTGGCGGAGACAGACAACAAAATAACACAATTAGAGGAGGAATGGGATTTGAAAATGAAACCGTTCCTCCAGAAATGTGTAGACACTAGGAACAGTAGCCAAATGTTGATAGCAAGACAAACGGGTGAAGCAGAAAGGAGTTCCTATACTCTAGAATACAATCCTAAAACTGATGACATGTGTACGAAGGAACTGCAAAGCCAAGTAAACAGTGAACAGAGGTACATCCTCAAAAACATTACGAAAGATGACAAATTAAGTTTTCCGAATCTTATACGAGCTTTCCTCATTTCAATATGTTTTATACTGAAAAATGCTGAAATAGGAGATGAGATTTACAAGTTCAATCAGTACTTGGATGGAGGGAAACGGAACTTAGCGGAGATTGTGTCTGCAATGCGAGTTCTTGTGGAAAGAGTGATGACTGCTGAAGCTAGACTACAGGTAAAATTAACTTTATTATACTAACTTAACTTCTATTACTCAAGATTCAATGTAAAAGATTTTAATTATTCTTCCCTTCCTTATTTCAAGGTCATTTGAGATCACAAACTCAAGATGATGCAAGAATTCATGAAATTTTTTGCGTATCTGATATCTTGGTAACTCTAAAACACCATGATCTTTACATATTTACTAAATTATATTTTTTCTTTATTCCAGCCATCAGAATCGTCATACAATCAGTCAATATCTCTGAAGGAATTCTCGGAAATACCACCATTACCTGACCTCTCAGATTTGAAGATGGGCAAAGACCTACAGTCTCAAGTTATATTTGACAACTTCACTCCTCTGAACATTTCGAAGCATCAGTTCAATTTGCGTAGAAGAGTGCAGTCTTTTGTCAAACCGCCGTCGCGTTCAATGCTCATCGCGCCCTTCTACCAAGGACCAAAGGACGACTTCCTGAAAACCCTCATATCATGCCGCTTTAGTTCCTACGACCGTCCAAACACGACACAAAACTTGAATATGTCCGTAATATCTCAAGTCAATTGTAGAAATAATGAGACCATAGCCGAATGTTCCTCTGGTTTCACCAAACAGCAAATATTGAGACTACTGTCAACGAAGAAGTCCAGTAGTTCCAAAAAGTTTAAATATAAGACTGAAAGACCAGACATTCAAGTGAAGAAAGGAGGATTGTTCAATGAGTCTGTAGTGTCTAATATTGACAATGCTTTATTCAGAAGTCATTCATCACCTAATCTCTTTGAAAACAGAGAAAAGCGGTCAAAGATTCCTATTCCTAGGAAGCTCTCTATTATGCAAGAAGATTGTCCACTTCTAGAAGTTTCTGGAATCTCAGTGTTGGAGAAAGACAATAGTTTTGGCACTCCTGAGGGTGTGCCTCGGTTAGAGAGTACACGGAAAATATTCGACGCTACAAGCATGCCTGCCATTACTGTAACTCCTGAATCAGAAAAGGTTGTCACAGAGAAAGAAGACTCAAACAAGGTGCATTTTGCAGAATTAAATGTACCAAAACTGCAGGAGAATATTCTGGAAGAATGTAAGACTGAAACTCCAAAAACTAATACACAATTGATTAGGAAAACTAGTTCATTAGAGAAGATTATAAATAGGTTTAAGAAAGTTAGGGCGAGTGTGTTGCCCATTGACAAAAGTAATGAAGAACTTAATGAATTCAAGACTATTGCGGAAGAAAAAGAAAATTTGAATACAGTTAATGTAGATGTATTCACAGCAAATAGGGTCTTATTGCCTGATCTGTTAGGTCCAAGTTGCAGTGTGATACCGCAGAAGTTAACTGAGGATTATTTAGAAGAGTTCAGCTTTGATGATGAGACTCCTTGCAGGAAACCGCGGGAAAGTCTAGGCACGGCCCTAGGAGTTGACAATACATTTTTAGACCAGTTTGATTTGATAGACTAAAGTACTATAAGTTGTGAAGAGTCCAGTATTTTCAAAGTAATAGTAATAAAGTTTATTATGCAAATCTACTGCAGATATTTATACTTACCTTTTATCTAACTAGCCTAACCTGCCTAAAAATATATTGCTGCACAAATATCACACTGTTGTCTGTTACAACTTCCTAATATTAAGTAAATTATGGCTTATTACAATTTCTCAATTTCCTTGTAATGAAGGAACTTCTGTAAATAAAGAAAATTGTGAGGCAAATTTTATGCTACACGAAACGATCTTGCCTCGAAAGGCGTCTAAATATTAAATTATTATGTAATTATTATGTTATCGGCTTACTCACGTAACTGTTTGACGAGGAACTCGTCTAGTTTCAAGCCATGCTAGTTACGTGAGTAAGCCGTTAACATTATAATAATTAATTAGTATGTCTCACGAAAGTTATAATAAAATTAGAGTCTAAATATGTTTGTTTTAATAACAATCTAAAAAGGCTGGTACAGTTTCTTAGACAGTGGATTGTCAGTATTTTATCTGGACTCCATAAGATAATACTTATCCATACCTAAGAAATTGGTAAAAATATTAATTTTTATGAATTCGATTTGTGTTCACATAATGTAGTCAAAAGTTTTAATCTTCTCTCAGCTTTAATTTAATGTTTTAGTTGCTTCCTCGAAAAACGAAAAACAAGTTTTGACAAACTTGTAAATGAAACGCTTTTCGATAGATAGGTATAGTGATAATGAAGTACGTTATATATTAGTTTGTAGTTGTTTAGCTGTTAACTGTTGTCCATGTAACTAGTTTTACTAATAAAATAACTAAACACTCATGTATACCAGTTGTTTTTTTTTTAATTTACAATCTGAAGTCTATCAAACTACATACATATATTATATCAGCCCGTTAGCCGCTAAACGGCGAAGATCGTGCCTAGTGTGTTTGTTAAAAGCAGATTTAAGAAAGAAATATAACGGGGTCATCTGTAGAGGGCGCCCTAGACGGATATATAGCGACCGATTGGCGATATATATTATTAAAGAAGGGCCAAATTAAAAGTACCCTTAACCGACGAGCATGCATGACAAGACTGATGACTATTGATGAAGCGAAAAAGATGTGTAAGAATCGTAGCAATTGGCGTTTCATTGTCTCTGCCTGCCTACCTCCATGGGGCACAGGCTTGAGGTTATGTATGTATGAGTTAAAATCTACAAAATACTAATAGTATGAACATTTTGGGAATTAAGGTGAACAAAGGGGAGAATAGATAGTAATTAAAATAACAAAATAACGCCACCAATAACTGAAACACGACACAAACAATATATCATTATTTTTATTAGCACTTTTCCTTACACATAGAGAACAAGGTGTAGCCTAAACTACCCAGTAATAGCTAATTGTTGTCCACAATTGATTTTAACATTGATGTTAACACAAGCTAGCTGCGTTACAAAGAATTTGAAGATGTATGGTATGGCAATAGAGACCAGATTGCCTTCTCCGCATAATCTACATGTTTCCTTATTCGTTTCGCTCTTGCCCACTATAGGACCCAGTAGAGTACCGCATTTTGAGCATAGCACCGCCTGGAAAGTAAAACAAATGTTATTAAAATAGTGATAATGACATACTTTTTTAACTAAATTACTAGTTTAATAAATGACACAAATTAAAGTTTTTCTCACTCATGAGTCAAAATACAGTGTTAATATAACTAAACCGATATCATGTAGCAGTTTTTTAAGTTGCAAGAAAATCATTTAATAGTAATCAACTTTTTTCCGCGTTGAATTTTGTGAGTGTCGTTTGATTTCTTACTTACAAAGTATCAAGAACTAACAAAAGTTTGGTAATTTATTTGAAATAGCAGACATTATGCAGCCATAACGAAAGTTACTGGTACAAAAAATACTGGCTAAGTAATATGTACAAAGTGACTTGATACTAAATGTGTCGAAATGTATATTGCCGTACCCTAACCGGGTTTCATGTTGAGACAAATGTTCCTAATTATGTATGTATCATCTTAATGTACACATGAATGCAATAAATGATTTGAGTTTGAGTTTATGTACCTCTGTCTTGTCGGAGCAGTGGAAGAGTCGGTCGTGCAGCAGGAAGGCGGCGCCGTGCGAGGCGAGCGCGTCGCGCTCCATCTCCCCCAGCCGCACGCCGCCGCCGCGCCGCCGCCCCTTCACCGGCTGACGGGTCAGCGCGTCCACCGCGCCCGTCGTACGGACCTGCACGTACACATTCATAAATCAATAGATTTGTGGCAACACTCTGACAAGTGACAGATGACAGAAGTCGCACATAGACTATCGACGAGCAAATCAACGGATGACGTCACAAATATCCTGCATCGCACATATGAAGTTTACATGCGAAATAACACGGATAGAAAATCCCAACGAACAACAGTTGGGCAGAAAGCCCGCCAAGCTGAACACCTCGCCTGGTCGGAGGATCCTCCTTTTCTTAGGGAACTTTACTCGCTGTTCCCTAAAGATTAAATAAATAAATACCGTAAAACGGGGTGAATAGGGATCGAGAGGTGAATAGGGACAGAAGAGGGGTGAATAGGTATAGGGAAATTCTTCATAGTATCTATTCACCCCTCTTCTGTCCCTATTCACCTGTCGATCCCTATTCACCCCGTTTTACCGTTACATACTTGTACTAATGTTGAAGGTAGGGAGGCCTTTGCCCTGCAGTGGGACAATCGTGGCTGAAATCTAAATCTTGTACTAATATTGCACTATTATAAACATATATATTATTTTGTATAAATTAGGAAGAAGAAAATATATAAGGATATTCTCCTATGTCGTAAGTGCGTTTACAAACATACTATTTCACATCACACACACAGACTTAGAACAACAATTTGTGATTTATAAAAAGTTAATGTTGGTTTATTATTTGACGTATTGCGAACACACCTTCGAGGATAATAGGCCGTTGTACGTTGCTGTTTTTATGCTCAAAACGACGTATTTGCTTCCACTCCAAAACTTTAATTCCTTTTATCTAAGCATTGTTTTCTTATAATATGTCAAAATAAAAATACCTATCTAATTTTTTTTCATTACCTAATTAACGGACTAAATAGATTTATAAGTTTCATGCACCATAAATATTATAAATAAAGGCCTTTGCCCTGCAGTGTGACGATCATGACTGAAATCTAAAATCTAAAAAAATGCACCATCATCATCCCTATTGTAGTCAAGTTTTAACACTTCATCATACCTGCCACTTATCCGACACCATATGCCTGAGTCTCTGGTAGTGGATGACTCCGAAGAATATGTCGGCGTCCATCTCCCTCCCGTCCACTCCGCTGTACATCCTCTCAGTTCCGTAGTAATTGTAGCCAGACGCCTCCAGTAGACGGCCGAAGTAGTTTATTGCTGTGTCTTTCTCGTTAAAACGGAATGGCGTTGCGTCGTGGACCTATGGGGAAAAGTTATTAATTTAAACTTTTATGTTTGTTTGTAAAATGATAAATAATGGTTCATAAGGTGAACTTAATGCTATACTTAACATGTCATTTTTATGCCATATATTTACTTTGTAATAGCTAGTACGTAATTGTAACATAGAATTATTTTTTAAGTTTGGCGAGAACTTATAGAATATAAGAGAGAAATGACCAATTAAAAATACTTTAACTGTTGTTTTAAATAAAAAACAATTTTAACAAAAAAAAAAACCGACTTCAAAAAATAAATATTCCAAAACAAATTAATATGCACTAAAAAGTAAAAGAAATAATTGCGTATTTTTCAACAACTTAATAGATCAACTAACTTTACTAACTCATCACACACATTATAATGTAAGTAGGTACAATTATTGTTATTTTTGGAGTCGGTGTCAGCCAACTAAGATGGGTTTGTTATTTACCTATTATCACAACAAAACATTACAGTTTTACACCAGTTGTAAGTAGGTACTCAACCACCACTCCGCCCGTGCCGAGCTAGTGGTTGGCGTTTCCTAGGCTGACACCGACTCCAAAAATAACAATAATTGTACCTACTTACATTATAATGTGTGATGAGTTAGTAAAGTTAGTTGATCTATTAAGTTGTTGAAAAATACGCAATTATTTCTTTTACTTTTTAGTGCATATTAATTTGTTTTGGAATATTTATTTTTTGAAGTTTTTTTGTTAAAATTGTTTTTTATTTCTTGATTTTTAGTGAATAACTTATTTGAGTATGGGTAGACCTATTAAACGCGCTGCTCATATGAGACAGCGCCGTTTAAATTAATAATATTATTATCTATCCATATTGACGCATAATCACATTATTTTCAAATGTATATTAACCTGATACCCTTACTTACGATCTGCTGAGCCGACAGCTAACAGTAACCTGTTCATAAGCTACATACATAGTCAGTTGTCAAACACACAAACAGATTAGATACCCACATACACATGTAAATCAGACAGCACATCAAACTACCCATCATTCTATACCAAATATGCTACTATCTGTCCTCAATTTTATGGCTACTGAGAAAGATAAGATGAATATTTCATTCTGCTCATTTTTAAGGAGTTCCCTGGATTATCTTCCACATTTATGGTCAGACTTTAAAAACAATTATATGGAACCACACTGCCATCGTACTCTTTCAAACAAAAAGAATTTCTCAAATCGGACTATAACTGCCAGAAATATGCATTTGTCAAACACAAACAGATTAGGTACCTACATACACATGTAAATCAGACAGCACATCAAGCTACCCATCATTCTATACCAGATATGCTATTATCTGTCCTGAATTTTATGGTTACTCAGAAAGATAAGCTAATATACATCACTTAAACTCAAACGCAGAGCACATTCTGTTCATTTTTGAGGAGTTCCTTGGATTATCTTCCACATTTATGGTCAGACTTTATAAAAAAATATATGGGACCACACTGACATCGTACTCTTTCAAACACAAAAAGAATTTCTCAAATCGGTCTATAACTGCCGGAGATATCGATTAACATACATAAAAAAAAAAAAAAATACGGTCGAATTGAGAACCTCCTCCTTTTTTTTGAAGTCGGTTAAAAAGGGAACTACTTTCAATTTACTCAAGTACCTCAATTTTTTTATTCATATAATTAAAAATATTATACATATTAAAAATTCCCTAAAACCTTCTCCTAAGACTGAAAAATACTATGCTGAAAACCGCATCAAAATCGGTACAACCAAACTCGAGATAATCGCGCACAAATATATGTATACATGTCAAACTAAGAACCTCCTTTTTTAAATCAGATAAAAACGACACTAGCGCCTCTACAACTGCAAAAAACCCCATTTAAACCAAACAAAGTATACTTACATGTCCGTGTATGCTAGCGGCTTTCCCAGCCATGCATTCGATCATCATAGCGATGGTCATTCTGGACGGGAAGCCATGGGGGTTGAACAGGATGTCGGGCACCAACCCTGACTCCGTGAACGGGAGGTCCTCGGCCGCCCACTTTTGGGAACAGATACCTTTCTGGCCGGCCCGGGAAGCGAATTTGTCACCTACTGTTGGGTTACGCTGTAAAGAATATTATTTTCATTTAAGTGTATGTATTAAATCAATTTATTATTATAAAATTTTCTTTAGTTTACTATCTCATTATTTAATAAATACCTAGTCATTACTCAGAAACTTTTAGGAAAAAGAAAAGAAATTCTCAATTTCAATTCAGCTGATTCTGCAACGTCATTCATCACTTGCGATTATGAGCCCCCGTAACGCTTGAAAGTAATCGAACTTGGAACAGTTACGTGGACGCAAGTTTTTTTAAACCCTTTGTGCTACAGGATTCTCGTGTATCGTGCTGCGTTTACCATAAAACTTCACATACATATGACACCTAAACCCGAAACAACAATCTGTGGATCACACAAAGAGTTGCTCCGTAAAGTAATCGAACCCGCTACACATTGCGGGGCAGCCAGTTGCCCAGTCACCGCGCCAAGCGTGCAGTCATTGATAGAATTAAAAACGGACTGAAGTTAATATGATTATGTCTACTACCAAATCCCCTCTCAGTGGCGCCCCCTACCGTACCCACCTGTAGCCGTAACATGACGCAGGCCTTCTTCAGCGGTCGCGAGCTGAAGTCCCCGCAGAGCCTCACGGAGTCCACGAACACCTCCTCCTTGCCGTGGTACTTGCTCACTATGAAGATACTCTTCTCGCCGTCGTAGTAACTGAGGAGGGAAATAACACATTTTTATTTTTATTTTTAAATAAGACCTTGCCCCACATTAGGATTTTCTCTTGTGGTATAGAACTTTTAGAAACAGTTTTTTGTTATTGGCTGCCTCGTTGGTCGAGTGGCCCCAAGTACGAATATTGGATAAGGGATCTCGGGTTCAGGTTTGCCCGGGTCGGGCTAAGTAATACTGAGTTTTTTTCGGTTTTTCGAAAATTTATCAGTAGTAGCACGGAGTCTGGAATGCATACGGCAATAGGCTCATCCCTTATTACATGGGACTTATAACACAAATAGTGAAAAGTGGGTCTACATTGTCATTACGTGCCGTATTGTGTAACTCTGTCTACCCCTTCGGGAATAAAAGACGTGACTTTGCATTGTTACTTAGGTACCTTTTCAAACGTCAAAAAAACATAACCCTCCTTCTGGCGCAGTCGGGTAACAAAGAAAGAAATAGTCTGTCAATCCGTCAGTGAAACTAGGTGCTTCTTCCAAAGTAGTGTGGCGGATCATCTCTTATCATCAGGTGAGATAGCAGCCAAACGTTGACCCATTAAATGTAAAAAAAAATTTGGTTGCCTGTAAAGTCGGTTTTACGGGCGAAGATTTTACGTGACAACGTCTTTAGCGGTGGACCGATTATGTTTGAGTGGGAGAGAGACGCAAGGCATTCGCCGGTCCGGCCTCTCTCTCGTTCGGTGACTCATCGTCACGTTACCGGGCGTTACACTTTTTCATGAGTGACTCCGAGCCGCAACCTAATTTAAGACGTTGTCACGTCAAAATGCCCTTACCTATAAAACGGGTCATCAGGTTTGACCCGGGCCCCTACAGCCGGCAAGCCGTCCTCATCGATATGTTCTTCCAGCTCCGGCTTGGTGGGGTCCCTGCAGAAGTAGGACGCGGGGTGGGCCAGCTCTATGAAGTCCGCCTTGTACACCGACCCGGCCGCGAAGCCCCGCTCGTACGACGACTTGTTTATTATCATCGCGTCTTCCATGTCGTAGCCCTGTGGATAAAAATTTAAAAGATACGCTAAAATGGGGTGAATAGGGATCGAGAGATGAATAGGGACAGAAGAGGGGTGAATAGATACTATGAAGAATTTCCCTATACCTATTCACCCCTCTTCTGTCCCTATTCACCTCTCGATCCCTATTCACCCCGTTTTACGGTATTTAGTTTTGGATAGTGGCGCAGTAGTAAGGTAATTGTAGGGTGATTGTAATATAAAATCAGTCAAAGCCAATACTTTTTTTTAAAGAATAGTCGATAATTTACAATAACAACAACAACGTCACGCCTTTTATCCCCGAAGAGGTAGGCACTTAGGCAGAGGCGCACATTACGGCACGTAAAGCCGCTATATAATGTACACCCACTTTCCACAATTTGTGTTAACTATATGTCCCATGTAATAGGGGTGAGCATTTTGCAGTCGCACTTCCGACTACTCGACCAACGAGACGGTCGATAATTTAATTATGTGTTAATGAATCTTGTACGAGATAATATATACATATTTTATGTCTGAATCTAAAGAAATCTAAAAATTCTGAAGTTGGTATATTGTAAATATATATTTGTAATATCACAAATGCGAAAGTTTAATTTTACTTTCACTACCTTTTATCTCAGGGAACACAGAAGCAAGTTGCTAAATAAATAAAAAAATACGCACCGTATAAGAAATAACAGCAACAATAGCATTAGTCCCACAGGGGTAGTCGTCGAGTCCAATATTATCATAATGGGTGGACCGGAACAGCGGCGTGGCGGGTGTCTGCAGGCGATACAGCTTGGTCTCGGCGTTGGTCTGCCACGTGTGGATCGGGGTACCCATCGTTTGCTTACCCATCTGGCACTGGTACATGTTACTGGAATTATATTATTCATTTTATTTTATTACAGCTCTCGAAAATCATATCAAGTTATTATTGTTATGTTACATATTAAAATCTATACTTACTAATATTATAAAACTGAAGTTTGTTTGTTTGTTTGTTTAAAAGCGCTAATCTCTGTAGGTACTGGTTCAAATTAAATAATTATTTTTAGTGTTCGATAGTGCACTTATCGAAGAAGGCTATAGGCTATATAAAACATCACGCTATGACCAATAGGAGCCGAGCAGAGCGGGTGAAACCGCGTGGAAGTAGCTAGTCATAGATAATTATGGGAAGTACACCGCGTCATTTGTAGGTGTATGTGTTCTAAAATTATAAGCTTACGGCTTTAATGGGGTACAGTGTTGTGTTTGAAGATCACAATAGTGAAGAAATTTCCGAAAGACCAGTAAATTCGATTTGAGAACATAACGAACGTCAATTCCTTGCTCGCATTTCTTATGAAAAAGGCTGATTCTCCTAATTGTACAGTTTACAATCAAATTGAAGATATTCAACATTTGCTGATGGAGTGTGTTCGGAACGGAGTAGAACGTGAGTTATTTGTTAAGGATTGTAAGATAAATAAATTTGATGTAGGCGTTATCCAATCTATTTTATCTGTACCGTTTTCGACGATTATGAAAAAGCTGTGCTATTTGATTCTGGTCCTTCACGAATAACAATCTATTAAGTAGCTCTAGACTAATTGTATACAAATAGACAATTAATGTAAAAGGGTACGATGGGGCTGACATATCTATGATAAAAGCCCCTAAATAAATTTAGATTAAAAAAAAATAAAAATTCCTTGCTTGGCAGATGCTTCGAGCGGGTGCTTTTATGGTTTAGGTTTGCCAGAGAGCGCCGCTGCCTGATCTTTGGTAAATGGCTTACTCAGCTCTTACGACACGGGACACCATCTAATAAAATAATATATAAAATTCTCGTGTCACAGTTTTCGTTGCCATAGTTTTCCGAAACGGTTTACCGATTTTGATGATTTATTTTGTACTTATCCGGTATCTATGAGAATCGGCCAACATCTATTTTTCTTCATCCTAAATATTAGGTAGTAGAACCATATTGTTTTTTAATTTTCCGCGTACGAAGTCGCGGGCAGATGGTAGTTTACTATAAACATGTACTAACAACAGCAATGTGAACTAAAAATCACGACGAGGCGTCTGCGCACGCTGCTCACGATGAAGAGTCCCTCTGTGACTCGAAACTAGTAGAGCTTTTCTCCATTAATTGTGTGAGTAAACCGCATTTTTTAGTTAATATAGTATGTCTCACGATAGTTATTATCTACTAATATTATAAAGCTGAAGATCTACTAATATATAAAGCTGAAGAGTTTGTTTGTTTCTTTGAACGTTCTAATCTCCGGAACTACTAGTCCGATTTGAATAATTATTTTTGTGTTGGATAGTGCATTTATCGAGGAAGGCTATAGGCTATAAAACATCGCGCTATGACCAATAGGAGCCGAGCAGAGCGGGTGAAACCGCGCGGAAGTAGCTAGTAATAAATACATAACAGTAACTCGACTGACCGTGGCGACTGGTTGCAGTCCGGCATGGGCACGAGCTGCGCCAGGTTGCTGAGGAACTAGTTTACTATAAACATGTAATACATAACAGTAACTCGACTGACCGTGGCGACTGGTTGCAGTCCGGCATGGGCACGAGCTGCGCCAGGTTGCTGAGGAACTAGTTTACTATAAACATGTAATACATAACAGTAACTCGACTGACCGTGGCGACTGGTTGCAGTCCGGCATGGGCACGAGCTGCGCCAGGTTGCTGAGGAACTAGTTTACTATAAACATGTAATAATAACAGTAACTCGACTGACCGTGGCGACTGGTTGCAGTCCGGCATGGGCACGAGCTGCGCCAGGTTGCTAGTTTACTATAAACATGTAACAATAACAGTAACTCGACTGACCGTGGCGACTGGTTGCAGTCCGGCATGGGCACGAGCTGCGCCAGGTTGCTGAGGAACTAGTTTACTATAAACATGTAACAATAACAGTAACTCGACTGACCGTGGCGACTGGTTGCAGTCCGGCATGGGCACGAGCTGCGCCAGGTTGCTAGTTTACTATAAACATGTAATAATAACAGTAACTCGACTGACCGTGGCGACTGGTTGCAGTCCGGCATGGGCACGAGCTGCGCCAGGTTGCTAGTTTACTATAAACATGTAATAATAACAGTAACTCGACTGACCGTGGCGACTGGTTGCAGTCCGGCATGGGCACGAGCTGCGCCAGGTTGCTAGTTTACTATAAACATGTAATAATAACAGTAACTCGACTGACCGTGGCGACTGGTTGCAGTCTGGCATGGGCACGAGCTGCGCCAGGTTGCTAGTTTACTATAAACATGTAATAATAACAGTAACTCGACTGACCGTGGCGACTGGTTGCAGTCCGGCATGGGCACGAGCTGCGCCAGGTTGCTAGTTTACTATAAACATGTAATACATAACAGTAACTCGACTGACCGTGGCGACTGGTTGCAGTCCGGCATGGGCACGAGCTGCGCCAGGTTGCTGAGGAACTAGTTTACTATAAACATGTAATGATAACAGTAACTCGACTGACCGTGGCGACTGGTTGCAGTCTGGCATGGGCACGAGCTGCGCCAGGTTGCTAGTTTACTATAAACATGTAACAATAACAGTAACTCGACTGACCGTGGCGACTGGTTGCAGTCCGGCATGGGCACGAGCTGCGCCAGGTTGCTGAGGAACTAGTTTACTATAAACATGTAATGATAACAGTAACTCGACTGACCGTGGCGACTGGTTGCAGTCCGGCATGGGCACGAGCTGCGCCAGGTTGCTAGTTTACTATAAACATGTAATAATAACAGTAACTCGACTGACCGTGGCGACTGGTTGCAGTCCGGCATGGGCACGAGCTGCGCCAGGTTGCTAGTTTACTATAAACATGTAATAATAACAGTAACTCGACTGACCGTGGCGACTGGTTGCAGTCCGGCATGGGCACGAGCTGCGCCAGGTTGCTAGTTTACTATAAACATGTAATAATAACAGTAACTCGACTGACCGTGGCGACTGGTTGCAGTCCGGCATGGGCACGAGCTGCGCCAGGTTGCTAGTTTACTATAAACATGTAATAATAACAGTAACTCGACTGACCGTGGCGACTGGTTGCAGTCCGGCATGGGCACGAGCTGCGCCAGGTTGCTAGTTTACTATAAACATGTAATAATAACAGTAACTCGACTGACCGTGGCGACTGGTTGCAGTCCGGCATGGGCACGAGCTGCGCCAGGTTGCTAGTTTACTATAAACATGTAATGATAACAGTAACTCGACTGACCGTGGCGACTGGTTGCAGTCCGGCATGGGCACGAGCTGCGCCAGGTTGCTGAGGAACGCCGTCTGGGAAAGCTCGACGTGGGTCGTTTTACCTGCAATTACACATATTACATACATATTATAAAGCTGAAGAGTTTGTTTATTTGTTTGAACGTTTTTTTGTGTTGGATAGCGCATTTATCGAGGAAGGTTATAGGCTATTATTCAAAAACGGGGAAGGTATAGGCTATAGCCTATAACCTTCCTCGTTTTATAAAACATTACGCTACGATCAATAGGAACCGAGTAGAGCGGGTGAAACCGCGCGGAAGTAGCTAGTATTACATATAACATAACTTACATTAAATACATACATAGTAGTTAGGTACATAGTAATATTCTTACGCCAAAATCAATGCGTAATGTTTGTAAACAATCCACTAAGGTTCCTCGTGGTATTATGTTCGTTTTAGAATCCATCTAGATTGTAACTGTGTATAAAATAACCCAGTACTCTTAGTACGAGTTTACTGTACGTTTAAAGTAATCGAAACGAGAGCGCTTTCGACGCTCTGATTGATTGGTATATTCAATTCGGCCAATCAGAGCGCCGAACGCCGCTCTTGTTTCGATTACTTTAAACGTAAAGCAAACTCATACTGAGGCTATTTTTCATCCAATTACTTCTCCCGCCTTGGGCGAGGCGAGAGGGAGTGTCAGACTCTCTTACTGACTAAAAACCACCCCGTTCCTACTCCTGCCTGTCGAGCCGGAGCCCCGGTAAACCCGCTAGGTAGTCCGCAGCTCCGGATTAGGCATCAGCCCTACTGGGCCCCATCTGTGGTGGTCTGATGACTTTACGTACCTTTAAGTATCTCATTGTGTGTGACAGCGATGTCTAGATACAGCTGTTCCATGGTCCCGATGAGCTCAAGTTGTCCAGTAGACAAATTGATGACCGGCCTCATCATTCGAGCCTCGCTCGTGAACAGGAACACGCCCGCGTATTGAGAGCAGATCTGATACAAACACGAACAATTACAGGTTAGGCTGAACAATTTCGAGGATGAAAGATTAGATTTTCTTATTTGCGGTATATTGAGTTTTGGATTAATAAATGTGGGAGAGCCATGCTTTGGCACTGCTGGGCCGGCTCGACCGGAATGATACCACGGCCTCACAGAAAACCGACGTGAAACAACGCTTGCGTTATGTGAGTGAGGTTACCAGAGGCCCAATTCCTTCCCAATCTTTCCAATCCCCGATTCCCCAACAACCCTTAAATTTCTAATCCCCTAAACGCCGGCAACACACTTGTAGCGTATCTGGTGTTTCAGGTGTCCATAGGCGACAGCGATTGCTTACCATCAGGTGATCCGTCTGCATAAAAAATTACGATTTCAAATCTAATCATCATCAAAATAAGTATAAAAAGACGAACAAACCTGTTTTTTCGGTACAACAACAATTTCCATAGTTATGGGAACTTCTTCACCCTTGATCTTGAGGGTCCGGAGGTAGGCAGCGGACTTGTCGATCGTGTCCTCAGCGAAGTATCCGACGAGGCGCCCGTCCACGAACACTGGGTATTTGTACACGTCGCGGGATAAAGGGGTCTGGGCCACTGAGCTTATGGGCTCCATTCCTGGGTAACAATTAATCTATATATTAATACGTGATGCAAAATCTTTGGACCCCTTATTACGAAAATTGCGCGGACGTAGGAGCATAAAATTTGGTACACTTATAGTTATATTTCAAAGTATATAGTTATATTTCAAAAATAATGCTTATAAAGTACATTAAATCAATAAATAAAACATTACACACACCACCATGCATAGTATCTGATCGTATTTGACAAAACGTCAAAATCGACAGACATTGCGATGATATTCTCACGTCTCAAATGAATACAGTTTTCCTGTTCATGATGCGCCGGAATATATTAATTTGAATTTTACAAAACTATTAGCAATTCGTTAAATAAAAATTATCCTTGAACGTATGTTAAGTGGTATTGTAAATTAAATCGTATATGGTCGAATTTCGACCACTAGGCGACCACTAGTTCATTTTAAAAACTTTTAAGTGTGGAAGAGCCATGCTCGTGTAGTGTGCCGAGGTAAGTAAATATATGAATATAGTAACAAGGTGGTTGTGAGGTAGTATGAGGTTATATTTTAAGTGTGGAAGAGCCATGCTTCGGCATGAATGGACCGGCTCGATCGGAGAGATACCATGGCGTTACAGAAACCTGACGTAAACCACGCTTGCGTTGTGTTTCGTTGTGTGAGTGAGGTTACCGGAGGCCCAATTACCTCCATTCTCAATCCCCGATTCCCCAATAACGCTTAAATTCCTAACCCCCAAAAGGCCGGCAACGCACTTATAACGCCTCTAGTGTTTCGGGTGACCATGAGCGGCGGCAATTGCTTACCATCAGGTGATCCGTCTGCTCGTTTACCTAGTAACAGAGAGTTTACTCACCGCAGCGTTCTAACACTTGTGGCAATCTCGCAATCTGCTTCGGATCTGCGTGTTGTGTCACCTAGAAGAAATTAAACAATATTAGCAAAAATTTTGGTTGAAAAACAAAATTCCTTATTTTTTTTTAAATGTGGAAAAATCTTTATAACTTTTTTTTTTGAAATAAAAGAGAATTACCACGGCAAGACCGAAGTGATGCCACCAAGTTACAGAAATAAAAATCGTTTGAAAAACAAAATTCCTTATTTTTTTTTAAATGTGGAAAAATCTTTATAACTTTTTTTTTTGGAAATAAAAGAGTATTACCACGGTAAGACCGAAGTGATGCCACTAAGTTACAGAAAACCGACGTGAAACATTGTTATGTTATGCCGTTATGCATATAGGTTATGTTATGCCATGGGATGACGTTACCGGAGGCATAACGCTTCCCCGCCAGAGGTCGGGCCTGTAACACCTGCGATGTTGCCCTGGGCGGAGCTACTTGCTAACGTCAAGCAACGATAGCTATACAACCTGCCACGGGGCTCCGAAGTCGGTCTACTAAGAGGGCCCGGTGCCTCCTTTAGGTGCAGATGGTGGCCACCGGGGAGGTTTTAGTGCGGTAAAAATCCCACACTCCCTAGTTTTTCCCCAAAAAGCTAGGCGCCTTTAGAAGGTATCCCCCGTCTACAAAAAAAAAAGGTATACAACCTGCATAGCTCCGTCCCTCTTGCACTGCTCAATGATCAACCATTCTGACACAATTGTAATAGCAGACTAAGGCCCCAGGGGTCGCTAGTTATGGGAAATGCAGTACCTGCGCCGTCATGGTGAGATGGTTGAGCAGTCCGCAGGGCGCGCCGTCGGGCGTGTGTACTGGGCAGACGAAGCCAGGTCATATACCAGGGTCGCTAGTTATGGGAGAGTACCTGCGCCGTCATGGTGAGATGGTTGAGCAGTCCGCAGGGCGCGCCGTCGGGCGTGTGTACTGGGCAGACGAAGCCAGGTCATATACCAGGGTCGCTAGTTATGGGAGAGTACCTGCGCCGTCATGGTGAGATGGTTGAGCAGTCCGCAGGGCGCGCCGTCGGGCGTGTGTACTGGGCAGACGAAGCCAGGTCATATACCAGGGTCGCTAGTTATGGGAGAGTACCTGCGCCGTCATGGTGAGATGGTTGAGCAGTCCGCAGGGCGCGCCGTCGGGCGTGTGTACTGGGCAGACGAAGCCCCAGGCGTCCGGCAGCAACTGCCGCGCCTCCGTCGTGCGCATCTCCATGAAGAACGACCCGCGGTGGATCGACCTGCACAGGACCATACTTAACACATTGAACACCGTGGTCGTCACCGGTGACCGACGTTTGCGGAGGATTTGCCTTCAACAGTTTTCTATTGGTAGTCAAAGACTTAATATTCCTTTTCTTTTGTTATACGACTCTATAAGTTCCCATAACGTATACATACTGCTTATTGTCACATCAATGACAAAATTAGCATTTTTTCTATAGTTATAAACCCTATGGTAACTTGAAACTAGTTGAGCAACTTCCTCGAATAGGCGTATGTGTAACCGTGTGTACATTATGGTTTTTTTAAGGGGGGGGGGGGGAATCATCCAATGACTTCTCCCACCTTGGGCGAGGCGAGAGGGAGTGTCAGACTCTTATTGACTAAAAACCACCGTTCCTACTCCTACTTTTCGAGCCGGAGCCCCGGTAACCCGCTAGGTAGTCCGCAGCTCCGGGTCGTCATCAGCCCTATTGCTTGCTCGCCGTCCGCAGACCCGCACTTACGGTGGCCGGAGATCGTCACACGATCCCCGACGCCCGGAGTGTCTCTCGCGACGGCTGGGGCGTGAGGAGGTTCGATCCTTCCCCCTTTTTTTTTTATTCTACAAAAACTAATGCTTGACTACAATCCCACCTGATGGTAAGTAGTGCTGTAATCGTTGATGGTGAGGCGCACTAGTTTCTTAAGAGCCTATTCCCTCCCGCTTCCTCCTATATATTATGGTTTGGAATAGCAATAATTAACTGATACAGTATGTTACTAACTTGAAATGCGACATGTATCGCATCCGGTTGATGTTCTCAGCGACGATGGTGAGTCCCTTGTACTGGGCGAGGGTGACGTTGTTGGAGGGCGCGTTCCCAGTCGCCAGGAACGTCTCGAACTTTTGCTCCAGGTTCCCGCAGCTACGAAGCATCTGCTGGACTTCGTGCTGAAATACCACAATAGCTGTTCTTAATCCCAAGGCTCGGATACCGGTTAAATTTTCAAACCGCTATTATGTACTTGAACGCAAAACCTTTACATTGGGTTTCGTTCGCATAAACCGGTTTTTTTAAACCGGTATTTGGAACAGTATTTTCATAAAGGTTTTTTCGGATTAAACGGTTTAGATCAATAAAAACCGAAAAATACGACGCACATCAAAGAAACGCCGCGCGCTGTTTAGATTATATTCAATAATAATATTACAACGCGTGTACCGTCATGCCCCTCGTCGAATAAACCGGTTAATTTAGGTTAAAATAAAGTTCTTTAATGTTCACGTTCTTAAGAAAAGTTCGGAGGAAACCCGATATAAACCGGTATTTTTTAAACCGGTTCCGAGCCTTGCTTAATCAACAAAATGTTAGCGACACACTCGTAACTCCTCTAGTGTTGTGTGTGTCCATGGGGGAAGGGGTAGTGGGATTGTTTATGATCAGGGGATTCGTCTGTTTTCTGCTCGTTTTGCCATTAAAAATACTACAATCAGCAGCATTTAGTAGGTATTTTGTATTTTTTTTTTTCAATATTCATATAGCGAAGCAAATTGACTTATTCCACTGTTCGATGAATGACTTCGCAAGGATAGTATGTATATTCATTCAGTAATATGTTATTAGGATAATTCTGTACTTTATTTTATTTTAAGGATAATGTTATTGAGAGCGCGTTCGGCGCTCTGATTAGTTAGTTAATTCACGTCCGCCATTTCGTTTAGAAGAAGAATTTATGAACCACAAAGAGTAGAAGAGAAAGGTATAAATATAAAAATCACAAATATCGGAAACTCATCAAAGTGAATAAACATGCTAAATATCCCGTCATAAGTTCTAATAATAGTATAATTTTCCAATTCCCCCTTCCCAATCTTCCCCATCCCCGATTCCCGAACAACAACCCTTATATTCCTAACTCTAAAAACCAACGCACTTGTAACGTCTCTGGTATTTCGAGTGTCCATGGGCGGCAGCGATTGCTCACCATCGGGTAATACGTCTGCCGGATTACCGGCGGGTTTCATCGAAAAAAAATCTGTATCTTTTAAGGATTTGGCGCTCTGATTGGTTAGTTAATTCACGTCAGCCATTTCGTATAGAACAAGATTTTTTTGATCACAAAGAGTAGAAGAGAAAAGTAAAATATGAGACTCACCACTCCAATATCAAGTTTTTTAGAAGTCTTAGCTTTCCTTTGCACTTGTATCCTCAAGTTGGTCATGATTTGCTGGAGCCTCTCCTTCAGGATCTGAAGGTAGAGGTGGCCTCCCACCAACAGCTCCTGGACCATCACAGCGTCTGCACCTTCCACCTGGTTACCATCAGAATTAGTGTCATATAGTTTTCGAATACCGATTTCCCATATTTCATCCACATAGATATCCGATATTATATCTAGGACCTAGATAATGTCTAGATACTAGGTAAATGTCGAGAGAAACCAAAACAAGGGTTGCACTTTTTATATGAGGGATGAGGATTCCCTCATATTTGCCAAGTTGTTATTGGTCGAGTGGTTGCAAGTGCGACTACCGGACAAGGGGTCTTGGGTTCGATTTCGGGTCAGGCGAAAAAAATCAGTAATAGCACGGAGTCTGAAATTGTGCCAGGTATATGGCAATAGTCTCACCCCCTATTACATGGGACTTACAACATAAATTGTGAAAAGCGAGTGTAAAATATTGTACAGTGGCATTACGTGTCATAATGTGTACCTCTACCTCCTCCTTCGGGGATAAAAACGCATAACGATTAAGTCAAACTGCTTTTTATCATATTACTTTTATCTCCTGTTTAAAAGTTCCAATAGCGACCTGAATCTAGTAGAGCTTATACTAATATAACATAAATAATCTATACTAATCTATACTAATATTATAAAGCTGAAGAGTTTGTTTGTTGGAATATGCGAATCTCCAGAACTACTGGTCTGATTTGAAAGAATATTTTTGTGTCGGATAGTGCATGTATCGATAAAGGCTATAGGCTATAAAACATCACGCTGTGACCGATAGAAGCCAAGCAGAGCGGGTGAAAAGTAGCTAGTAATAAATAAAAAAAAATAAGGCTTACCTTACACTTATTCTGAACCAAATCATACAACTTCTGTGCCATAAACACAAGCGCATTGAATTTATCCTTATGGTCCTTCAGATGGATCATGACACAGCGGTTGATGAGGAAGTCTGCTGCATCCAAGTCAGTGGCCCAGGGAGGTAGCTCGTAGAGTTTAGGACGGAACATCCTCCCCAGGTAGGAACGGCACTCGTGTGAGGAATGTAAACCCTCTTCGTGTAGTTCCCTCAGCATATTCTGTATACAGCTGTAAGTTACAAATTCAGATTCGATATTCAGTTAATATATATCCAGTTAATCCGTGATCATGGCGCTTGCAACAGTGCCGAAATATCGGAAACTCACCAAATTCAATAAACATGGTAAATATCCCGTCATAAGTTCTAATAATAGTCCCTTTGTATGCTTAAATCTTTAAAACTACGCAACGGATTTTGATGCGTTTTTTTACACATTTTGTATGGAGCTATGTCAAAATTCTACCGCTGGTAGGTAAATCTACCGATAGGTTAGGTTATTGGAATGCGCCGTTAATAGATAGAGTGATTCAACAGGAAGGTTTATAAGTGTAATACATACATAATATATTATTGCACCCATGTGACAACGATAAATGCGATGTCGGCATTTTGGGCGTTAGAAAATTAAGGGTTGTTGGGGAAGCGGGAATTGGGCCTCCTTTTACCTCACTCACACAACGAAACACAACGTAAACGTTGTTTCACGTCAATTTTCTGTGAGGCCGTGGTATCGAAGCGTGGCTCTCGCACACGTATCTACAGCAACTTAACATAGCACATCTTTGGTGGAAAAGCACCTTGATCCTTTCCTAATTCCTAACTCACTTGTAAAGCCTCCGGTGTTTCAAGTGTCCATGGGCGGCGGCGATTGCTTACCATCAGGTAATACGTCTGCTAGATTACCGGCATGTCTTATAAAAAAAAACCTGATGAGACTTACTTGACATAGTACAGGTCGTTTTTCTTCCCGTGTAGCAAGAGTCTGTATATGTAGTGGTCCGGCCAGTCGACCAAACACTTCATGATGAGCAGCAGAGGGGCGTAGTACATCATTTTACGGTACGAGAACATCAGCTTACATGTACCGTTGTTTAGGAAGTGGAGTACATTGTTCTGAAAACAATATTATTATAAAGATGTTTTTTTTTTGAAGAAGGGCCTAATCTTCCTCCTCGTGTAAAGCGAGAGGAAGTGCCAGAATTATTGACTAAAAACCACACTTAATTTTTTGTTTATTTTGTTCTTACTCTGTTATTATGATATCTAAAAACTACATAATATTATATTATTTTTGATACTGTTATTGCGACTTTGGCTTAATTTTTTGTTTATTTTCAAGTAATTAGATTATTTTTTACTATCTGTTGCATTCTATTTTTAACTGTTACAATTTATTAATTTATATTTGCATGCCTCTTGCTAAAATATGGCTGAGTTCGCACTGTAACGAAACACCACATTTTATTGTAACAACCCATAATTATCTTTATCTTTACTGCAGTACTATACCTATGGTGGCTTCATATGCAATATTTTATTTTAAAAAGTCAAGGAAACTGCTCATACACCAATTTATGCACCAAATAAGGAGCAACTGTAACATCTACAACAAATATAACAGAATATAATTTAATAAAAAAGTAACAAAAAACCAACATACCGTACTGGTTTGATCCGAAGTGACACAGCGGACCATGACACCGTAATCGGAGAACAGGTTACCCCTCATCCTCCACCCAGAACGTTTGATAGCAACGGGATAGTTCCGTCTGGTGACCAGCAACATACGGGCTAAACGTTCATGTCCCTGGAAAACGGAAAAAATATTTTTACATAACTAATATTATAAAGCTGAAGAGTTTGTTTGTTTGAACGCGCTAATCTCAGGAACTGCTGGTCCGATTTGAATAATTCTTTTTGTGTAGGATAGCGCATTTATCGAGGAAGGCTATAGGCTATAAAACATCACGCTATGACCAATAGGAGCCAAGCAGAGCGGGTGAAACCGCGCGGAAGTAGCTAGTTTTTACATATAACCAAGGGGGCGTGGAAGTCTTTGGAGGAGGCCTATGTCGACAGACAAGCTGTTACACAAAATAATCCAGTTGCCGATAATTAAAATGCATTTAAGAATAAATCAAGTCAATTTGGTTTAGAAATTAGGCATATATTAATGTAATTGTAAGGAAGAATCAGCAATAAAGGCTATTTTACTTTATTTATTTAAGTGGGCGTTCATGTATTACGTAACACAATTTTTGAAGATTTTCGACAACCCCTCAGCCCTTTCTCGTAACGCAACGTAAAGTTTTTCTGTAGCCCTCTCTAAACGTTACGTAAAACGTAATTGACAATTTTTACCCTAAAGTCCCAAAAAGTGATGTTATAGTTTTTAGCCTTGGTGTCTGTTGCGACGGCTGGGGCGTGAGGAGGTTCCTTCCCTCACGCGCCCCGCGTCCTCCTTAGCTAGCATGATAGCTTCGCAGAAGGAGATGGCATCTCAGTCCCCTTGATTATGATCAATACTATGTATTCATTTTCTGTATTATGATTTCTCGCAAGCTTGTGTATGCAATTTGCTGCAACAATATAACTGTATGTGTATTATACCTTGACGATGAAGTATCCGCCCCATTCATCTGCATGTTCATTGTGCTGCACCAGCTCCTCCGGTGATAAATCCGCCAAGTGACACATTTTGGACTGTAAATAAATGAATATAAGTATCAGTTATTATTTTACTATAAATATATAAAACAGTTATGTGATTAAGCTGATAACACAATAATTAATTTAGTGTCTCACGAAAGTTATAATAAAATTATAGTGTAAAAGTAAATGATAACTCACTTTCACCATTATAGGCAGGGATCCCAAAGATCTATCCACTGTGATGCACTTCTCATCAATTTTCAGTGTCAACCGGATTTTGAAATCACCTTTGTAAGTAGCAGCACGCTGTCTGCACTCTGTCGGCAGTACTATCTGGTTTTTAACACCCACCGCCTCCATTGGAACACTGGGTTTAGCAAATCCAGCTTCGTCAATAGTTATTTTCACCCTTTCTCCGCCAGGGACCTCAAATTCAGCGGGCACCAGATCCGCAATTGCTGCTTGCAAGCCATCTTGCAACATATAGTTGAAAGAATCAATGTGAGGCGCGCCAAGACATTGTAGATACTGGAACCAAACAATACTATGACTATCTAAACTGTTATTATAATGAAAAAAGGTAAAATAAATATTGCAAGAGGTTACGTACAGGATTTGCGATTTTCGGCGGTTTCCGATAATCTGGATGGCTTGTGTAGGCCAAGGACGGGTTCTTTGCGATCTTCTTTGGATTCATTCTGCTTTTGTCATTCACATTTATACTTAAAAATTATAAAACACTGTTTAAAACTATACGACAATGTTTATATTCACACTGCGGCACTGCGCAAGTGTCCACACCACACGTGTTTTGAACTGTCAAATTTTGCTGTCATCCGTCAAGTCAAGTTTGACAGTGACAATTTTTGACAGCAAAACGTATATTTTTGTTTTTTCCGTGACCCAACTTCATTGTAAACGAAACGGCAGCTATTTCTAGCTTATGGCCGGGTATAACCCGAAACATACAAGAAAATAGTACGTTTCTTACCAATATAATACCAGTTACCACAGATTAATGTATTAGGCAAGGCAATGTCGGCCCAATACTGAAGTCTATAGATTTCTAGTAACTCTTTCTAATAAAACTAAAAATAATGTACAATATTCTATGAGCTAAGCCAGTCAAGAAATATTATGATATTATTGAATAAGAAAGACGTTCATCCAAATTTCTCATTTAATGTTATTTATATTTTATTCATATTATTAGACACATGTTCTATTAGATCCAGTATATGGCAAGGCTTAGGCTCATCCCCTAATACACGGGACAAACATTAATTTTATTCATTTGGTTCAACACAAATTGTGAAAAGCGGGTGTATATCATGTAGTGGCATTACGTGCCGTAATGTGCACCTCTGCCTACCCCTTCGGGGATAAAAAAGCGTGACGTTACGTTCATATTATTAGACAATACGGATGGTCATTATCAGCCCTTGAAGCCCTTAACGATAGGCTCGTATTTAATACCTACTAACTATTTTAATTGAAACTTAGAAATTAGTAAAGACAATGACAAATTAATTTTATTACATGTAACAGTAGTTTTTAAATACTATCCCTTTATTACACAATCTTGAACACATTCACAGAATAATCTAGAAAAAGGTAGAAAATTTTATCTGTTTCCTAACTTTGTCTATGGTTCATTAATCTTCTGCAATCCAATCTGCACTTTGGTTGGGTGTTTACCAAGTTGCATAAATTGGTGAGCTTGAACCGAGATCGATAGTGTTCAACTTCACTTTGCTCCTGGTGTTTGCCATCTGCTAACATCACAATCGTAGCACTAGCATTTCTGCATCATTCCTGAGTCTTCACTCATTAAGTACCTTCGTACTACAGTTACTTACTGTTGTAAAATAAAATTGTGTTCCAATATGGAGAATGGTTCTGCGGCTGAACATTTCGGAGGCAAAAAAAGTGAGTATTATTTTTAATATGTAAGCCTTTTATCCTCGAAGAGGTAGGCAGAGGTGCACATTACGGCACTTAATGCCACTGTACAATGTACAGTGGCATTAAGAGTTTTCACCATTTTATGTAAGTTTTGGATTATAAAGTTTGTCTTTTGTTTTATTGAGAGTTATCGCCTCCGGCATGGCGCGGCGTCAGTGCATACCTATATAGTTTGCAGTCATGTTTATTCTTGTTCATTATAAGTACCTATTTATTAGTTTTGTGAACCGTTGTGCTAAATAAGTTAGGCACGTTGTATTAAAATATTATAATATTAAGTAGATAAGTGGAGGGAGGTACTAGTAATTAGAAAGTTCGAGACCAGGGGGCCTATTCCGGTTGTCGAATCCGAAGTTACGTTTAATTTTCGGCCGTAGGTTTTATTGATTTACTAATAGAATTACTTGAAATAATGATTAATTTTTTCATTTAAGTAATTCGTTCATTTTTGTCCACAAAGGTTTGCAATAAATGGAATTGTAGTACGTCGAAGTTTCGTCCGAAACTTCGCTGATTGCTTACTACAATTCTAAAATCAATAAAACCTACGGCCGAAAATTAAACGAAACATCGGATTCGAGAACCGGAGTAGGCCCCCTGGTGTTGCAAATTGCATCGGTAGGAGGGAAAATAAAATTAGTGCAATCTAGACGTATAAATTATTATACAAAGAATACTCAGTACCTAGGTATAAAAGTAGAAAGGACTGGTAGAAGTCTTGGTCAGAAAGTATCCCTAGGCTTGGCAGTTTCGGGAGGAAACGCCCGGGTGTCATCACTGCGAAGACCGCCCGGAGGACACGGTGGAACATACGCTTGCGGTCTGCCCTGCGTGGGCTGAGCACCGCCGTGTCCTCAGGGATGTGGTCGGCGACGGCGCCCTCTCGCGTCCGGCACTGATACAAGCCATGGTGCGGAGCGAGAGGGACTGGGATGCCGTCTCCTCCTTCTGCGAAGCAGTCATGCTAGCTAAGGAGGAGGCGGGGCGCGTGAGAGAACGAACCTCCTCACGCTCCAGCCGTCGCGAGAGACACTCCGGGCGTCGGGGATCGCGCGACGATCTCCGGCCACCGTAAGTGCGGGTCTGCGGACGGTGAGCAAGGGTAGCCGGCTGACCAGAACCAGACCCGTGCGTGCGGCGCGTCGCGTTCTGCGCGCGCCTCAAAGAGCCATCAGACCACCACAGATGGGGCCCAGTAGGGCTGATGCCTAATCCGGAGCTGCGGACAACCTAGCGGGTTTACCGGGGCTCCGGCTCGACGGGCAGGAGTAGGAACAGGGTGGTTTTTAGTCAGTAAGAGTCTGACACTCCCTCTCGCCTCGCCCAAGGCGGGAGAAGTCATTGGATGATTTTCCACCCTTAAAAAAAGGCTTGGCAGAGGCTAAAAAAGGCTGGTTTCGTTTCTTTACACCTCTAGTACCTACGATACTCAGTAATAAGTTGTAGGTTAGGTATCATCATCCTCTTTAGTCTGTCCCTCAGTCCTTCGTCCTCCCTCTACATAGATAAAGGTTTTTGGTAGGTACAATAGCAGCATAAAGATCACAGTTAAAAGGTTTGCTTAATCAGCGCGTTGCTGTTCTCAGTTAAACACCTATGTACAGTGGAGGACGGATCCGCCTGATCATTTTAACATTTTATTGCTTGGACGCAGCAAAAACTTTAAGTCACACCCCATAAATGTCTCATCAATTAAAAAAGCGATAACGTCGCAGCTTAGTGACGCACCATTTGTAATCCTTAAGTCAGTAGTTCATTTGATGTCGTTTGGCTTACTACACCTACATTACCCACCATCCCGCTTCATTCGCAAATTCAAGGTCATGGGGCGGGGCTAGAAAACTGATCTAAACAGTTGCAAGCAAACATTTAACTTAGTGGTGGTCAGGCGCATTTGACCACCGTTGTACCTATTTTGTAGCCTCTAACTCTTTCTACGTGAGAGTAGGTGTGGTGACAAAATATGGGTAGGTGCAATAGGTATTCTACCGTCGCCTCTAGGTACCTATGTTACTGTAGTTTCGAGACTTTTCGAGACGGTTCCACGTAAATGCAGCCAGTACCTATATCCGGAGCTGCGGACTAACTAGCGGGTTTACCGACGCTCCGGCTCGTAGGACAAGAGTAGGAACAGGGTGGTTTTTAGTCAGTAAGAGTCTGATACTCCCTCTCGCCTCGCCCAAGGCGGGAGAAGTCATTGGATGATTTTCCACCATCAAAAAAAGCCAGTACCTATAGATATAGGTAGATTGTACTTGATCGATAACGCCTCGATTATCGAGTGAATTGTATTGCATAGGTAGGTAAGAAGGTATAGATAGAAATAAATAATCGAAAGACTTAATTATAATTACGGCGGCACAGAAACTCCAAACAATTAATATAAAAAAATGGATAGATGTCCAACGAGCAGACTGCCTCGTTGATCGAGTGGTCGCAAGTGCGATTCGGGCAAAGTATTGCTGAGCTTTTTTCGGTTGTTCGAAAATTTCTTAGTAATAGCACGGCGTCTGGAATTGAGTCCAGTATATGGCATTAGGCTCACCCTCTATTAAATCAAATTACATGGGACTTGTAACACAAATGGTGAAAAGTGTGTGTACATTGTATAGCGGCATTACGTGCCGTAATGTGCACCTCTCCCTACCCCTTCGGGGATAAAAGGCGTGACGTTGCGTGTAATACAATTATCGATTATTAAATCTAGCCGTTAAAGGAAAATCAGGTAAAAACATGTTCTACTTAATATAATCTAGACACACGGCAGTGTGTCCGCCAAGTTCGAGCAAAAAAACCGACACACCGGCCGTGGGTTATATTACACGAACCATTTCGGGCCAAGTTCGACCCACCTATAACTCAAAATCTATTTTATCTACGCATATGAAATTTCTAGTATCTATCGAGATCTACTTACTTATCTAAAATACAAAATTTCATTAATGTACCTATTGTAGATCTTGAGATATTGACGGCAGAAAATCGCTATTTTTACTATACACTCACTGACTGACTGACTCACTCACTCATCAAAAACCTAGACCACTTCCAATAGTCGTATCGACTTGAAATTTGGCATGGAGGTAGGTCTTTAGGTCAAGGTAAAGGAAAAAATCTGAAAATGGCCAAGTGTGAGTCGGTTTTAAAAATAATGAAGGTGTAAATTCATACCCCTAAGGAACTAAAACAAAAAAAAATTCTATATCTTCCAATGGTCGTACCGACCTAAAATTCGTTACGAAGGTTTGTATTTAGTCAAAGTAAAGTAAAATAAGAAAAAAAGAAAATAAACCTTACAAAAATAAAAAGGCGATAATATTGAATGTTGCGTGTAATACAAGTGAGATCGTACCAAGTTCCATACACAGACCTCAGTTAAAAATGATATAACTTGGCAAGTTTTAATAGAAAATTATATACTTGACTCATTGCGTTTAGTAGGTTTATAACAAAGTGTGTGAAAACTTGCCAACTTGTTATATCATTTTTAACTGAGGTCTGTGTATGGAACTTGGTACTTATTTAGATCTCACTTCTTTTATAGGCGAAGCATTCCAATATTATCGAACTTGGCAGCCTTTCACATTTATGTTTTGGGTGGGTCTATTTTATCTTTAAGTTCTTTGCGATATGCAGTAAATGTGCATTATACCTGCATAGTTTTATCTAAATGTTGATATCACGTTCATTACATACCTGTATATACCTGACTTTATTGTTTCACAGCTTAGCTATTACATCTTCGTAGCCGGAGCTGCGGACTACCTAGCGGGCTTACCGGGGCTGAAAGCAGGAGTAGGAACGGGGTGGTTTTTATTAGTCAGTAAGAGTCTGACACTCCCTCTCGCCTCGCCCAAGGCAAAAGAAGTCATTGCATGATTTACCTACCATAAAAAGCATAGCTACCTAGCACATTTCTGGTGGAAAAGCAAATTCAAATTCATTTATTTCTGCGAATATGGGTACATACATGTAGATCTTATATTGTTTAACAAAAGGAGCATTGACCATATCCTACCATAAGGCTTGCAAAATTAAACAAAAAGCACCGTAGATTTTGTTTTATGTATTCTCTAAACTCATTACAAAGTATTTATTCGTTTATATTACATCGCTTATCGTGCGCTACGTCACATCCATGTAGTGAACGTTCGCTTGTTAAATATTGTTAGCTTAGCAGATTTATAAATACCACCGCTATTAGGTACCCACTAGTAATGTGACGAATATTCGCATTCGCATACGTGAATATTCGAACATTTTTTGACATTCGCATTCGTATTTTTCTGTCTTAGTGCGAATATTGCAAATATGAACATATGTATTAAAAATGTTCAGTTACAAAAAGGTATAATTTCAGTGGAGGTATTAATTTCTTTTATATTTACCACAAAACCTTATCTTCTGATTAAATTGTTTTGCAATTATCATAAGATTGTAATTTTCATTGATCATTATTTTATAGTGAGTGATTAATCAACTTTTCATTAGGTGCAAGTTATCAAATTATGAAAAATATGAAAGTTTAAGATCTAACCCTAAAAGTTTAACACATAACTAAAACATCAGTCTTTACCCTTGAACTTAAAACAAACGTTTTTATTATACTTTACAAATAATTGGGTGTTTCGCCTTGCATCCAGTACCTGCTCATAGGTTTTTAGTTACCATCAATCAGTTGATCTGTCAGCTCCTTTGTTGGATAAGATTCAATAAATACGATACGACCTTCAAACCTTCAAGAAAAGAGCATACTCCTTTTAAAAGGCCGGCAACGCATCTGTGACTCCTCTGGTGTTGCGGGTGTCCATGGGCCGCTCTGATCGCTTACTATCAGGTGACTCATCCGCTCGTTTGTCACCTAGTCCATAAAAAAAACAATGGATATGTACTTATTAATTTTTTTCTATATACATATTTATTTAAAATCCTCTAAATTTACATTTTTGAGTACTACAAAATACAAAATAAAATAATATTTAAAAATATAAAAATAGGAGCCGACCAGTAGCGGGAGCATGGTCAGGGCTCCAGAGACAGAAACCTCCTCACAATACGTGCCGTTTTGAGGAGTACTGCTTTCTGCATCAGGCCCTTGATCCATCCGCCCAACCCCAGCCTCCTAAGGTAGTTGTCGAGGCTGTTGGGTATTAAACCGTTGGCCGACACGACTATCGGCACAACGATAGCCGAATCCACATTCCACATGTCGACAACCTCGTGAGCCAAGTCAAGATATTTTATACTTATTATTATTTTTGTGTTTACAGTGACTCCTATATTTGCGAAAAATGGCGTTCTGTCGGGCTGGCTGGAACACTACTGTTTGGTGTGCGACGAACTGTTCAAGACTGAAGAGGAGACTCTTGTTCACATCTTCAGTTCTCTGCACAAGAGCAAGTTGAACAAGTGCGGCTATTTAGAAAAATATAAAGGACATTTCATTAGGAAGGTAATCAAAATTTATAAATGTAATTTTTGTTTTTTATGAAACACCAATAATAAATAATCAATATGTAACCGGGCTGACGTGTCACCTGATGGTAAGCAATCGCCGCCGCCCATGGACACTTGAAACACTAGAGGCGTTACAAGTGCGTTGCCGGCTTTTTGGGGATTAGGAATTTTAGGGTTGTTGTTCGGGAATCTGGGATTGGGAAGATTGGGAAGGGGGAATTGGGCCTCCGGTAACCTCACTCACACAACGAAACACAACGCAAGCGTTGTTTCACGACGGTTTTCTGTGAGGCCGTAGTATCACTCCGGTCGAGCCGGCCCATTCGTGCCGAAGCATGGCTCTCCCACACTTAGACTTGTTATTTTAACGTGTCGTGAAAGCATTTGAAAATGGGTCTGAGTGTATCAGTTATTCACACAGATCTACAATTTGAGGCTCATGCAACGCATTTTTAGGGTTCCGTAGCTAAATGGCAAAAAACGGACCCTTTATAGATTCGTCATGTCTGTCTGTCTGTCCGTCCGTATGTCACAGCCATTTGTTTTATTACCTAACTACTATAAAACATATAAAAATATAATTATTATTATTATGTGCGTTGTGTGGTGCGACCGTGCGAGTGAGGTTACCGACAGGTCAATCCTCCACACCATTATTAGTCCAAGATCTTTACAAGAGACTACTGAGAACCGACAGTTATATGTATATGCATTAGAAAATAAGCTGTGTCTTTCGGCTCTGAGATCTTACTCTATATCACGAAATCTCCAAAAGACCGGCAACGCACTCGGTAGGTAACTCCTCAAGTGACATGTCCATCAGTGACGTTGATTATTTACGCTCGATGGCCGTCTGCTCGTTGGTCGCCTGTCCAAACCCTTTGACCGCCACGGTCGGCTATACTCGACAAATCAGAATGAGCTCACGACGCTTTCGTCGGTAAATGTCGACAAAAATATAACTATTTTACACTACATTTTATAAACATAGAAAAAACTGATTTGTAGCTGTTTGTATTAAAGATAGAATTTGTAGCGTGGCGCAGGGAACATTTTTTTTCTTTATTGACGTGGCGGTCGAAGGGTTAAACATCTTATGGAGGAGAATAAAAATTGAAGGCGACCTCCGATCGGGGTGACGCCAACTTGGTCAAGTTCAACGCTACCAAAACCCAGGCGTGTCTATTCTCTGCCAAACGGAGTCAATTTCCGCTGGCTCCTACTTTCCGAAATGTATCCGTTCTGATACCGGATCACCTTGAGCTTCTACGCGTACCTAACTCTTTCTCTTTTTTTCCTATTACAGGTAAATGGTATTTATTTCTGCGAGCCTTGTAGTTTGACGTTCCCAGTGGCTACGAAGGTGGATCTACATATAAATGAACTGACTCATCTGGATGCGAGGTCTGCTAGTATTGCTACTCCAAGACGCATAGACGCCAATACACTGGCATATGACCGGTTCATTATATCAGATGATGCTTGGAACGGTTGCTTGAAGGACTCCTGCGTTCTATGCAGCATTGAGTTTGAAGAATCGGATCCCCAGGCCCACAAGAGGGCTCACAAGATATCGCGCGACCACGTTCTGAATTTACTCAGAAGTGTAGTGATTAGAAGTTCATCGCTTTCTGAAGAACAAAACATTGCACTCTACAGGAAGGTAATTATTTTTCATTTATGTATAAAGGTACTTTCAACATTCTTACGCGTTTAATGTTAAATTTTTTGTCCGCACCATGTACCTACAAATCTGATTTACTTTTTTATAACTGCCATAACAAGCGAACGTTGGTAGGTAGGTACAACCAATAAATAATGTAAACCACAGCTCTACTTTTTACAGATCGACGCTAAAACGAATCATTGTCTTACTTGCAATGAAATCATTAGACTCGACATAAGTAGTCATGTTGAGGACGTCAAGCATAAAAAAGCCGTTAAACTTAGCGAAGAAAATAAGGGCGTGCAAGTTAAAGCAGATACTTCACTAAACAATGGTGATGCTTCTAAATCTCTCCACAACATGAATAACGACAGAGGAGACAAAGGTATCAACAAAATTCACCTTGGAGGCACTGTTAACGGAGACACTAAGAAACACGTTGATAAAGTAAAAGATGGTATAAAGGCGTCAGCAGCTGCGGACGAAAACGACACCTACTTCAAAAACATTGATATTCGAAACTACATCACTGACTACAAAGGCAAAAAGTGGTGTGTCTTATGTGATTGTGTTCTAACAAACTGCCAACCTGAGGAACATCTTCGTTCAGAACACCATAACACTCTAATGAGACTGCACAAGGGAAAGATAGAAAACGTTCAAAAGGCCAACAGAAGCGCAAATACAAATATGGATGATAATGTGGATAGATATCAAGAAAACAACATTAATATGAACTTGATTAATGAGACTGCATTTTGTAAGAAATGTTCGAAGAATATTGATTTTGACACCGACTCTATTGATAAGCATATTGAGGAACATAAGACTGCTATGAAAAAACCAAAAATCAATGTTCCGTTTCTATCAGGAATGAAGTCGAGCGGTTCGGAGCGGACTACCTTGTTTACTAACCCAGTCTTGTTGACCAGCGCCGAAACTAAGACTGACAAGCCTGAGCCTAAAGTAACAAAGCTACAGGAGTTCGCAAAGACTCACGGGTTCACTCGTAATTCTGCCGATAACAGCTATTATTGTCACGCGTGCGACCGTCGACTCGCTAACGATATGGTGAAACTACACGTCGAAAATAAGACTCATATTGAGAATATTACAAAGAAAACATCTAGAACTTATGAAAAAGCAGTCACAAAGCAACCTCTTCTTGAAGTAGTAACAGTAGGCGAATTATTTGATAATAACGTAGAAAAAGAACTGATTTTAATCATCAACGACAAATATTGGTTGAACGCTTTTGGTTTCTTCTTGCTTGCTGAGTTTCGGCGAAAAGTCTTCTGCCAAGCCTGCAATATAGATATTCCAGTAGAAAATATTGTGGAACATATAATAAAGGATGAGCACAGAGATGCTGTGGAAAATTGCCTCGTGGTAACTTCTATGGAGGACGAATTTATTAGAGAGGTAAGTAAACACGGCATAAAGTCGTGGTTATTGCTAGTATCATCAATTAATAGCCTGTTTCCGTCCACTGCCCCTCCAGTAGTACATCACTGAGCTCGAGCTTCAGCTCTTCTTCTTCTTTCGCAGCTCCTTAGTTATGCATATCGATACTCCTCCTTAGAAGGCACCCACTATATTATACTACGTTTGCCTAGACACGGTCTCCTTTAAATAACACGTCTATAGGTTACTGTTTTTTCCGTTCCTACCCCTGCTTCGAGCCAGAGCGGCCTCAGCCCTACTGGGCCCCATACCGATGTGTGGTGGTTTGATGGCTCTTTGCATTCGCTCGGGTCTGTTTCTGGTCAAGCGGCGAGCTACCCTTGCTCGCCGTCTGTGGCCGGAGATCGTTTCGCGATCCCGGAGATTGCTGGGGAGGTTCGTTTCCTCATGTGCCCCGCCTCAATCGTAATTGCTGACGACTAGATTGACTTACTTAACCGATGTCAATCCAACGTTTCTGGATCGATCTCTGTTTTTGCCAGAAACTACACAATTAATGTGAAAAATGATATTAATCTATGGATTTTGTTTGAAATCGAATAAACTAAATCGTAACGCAGGATTATAAGCCTTTTGTATAACTAGATAAAACTCGTTTTCAGATAAAGTTGAATAAGTATCACTGCGGCTACTGTAATATTGTAGAAGAAGATTGGGACGACATGGTAGACCATGTCAACTTGCCTGAGCATAAATCTGAGAAACTCAAAGCAGAGGAGAAACTTCGTAGATACGCAAAACATCATCGCATTAGAGAAGTGATCACGATGGAACAAGACGAAAACGACCAATTAATGAAAGCATTTCTAAGGAAGATGAATGGATTACTACTCGTCACTAGACACACTGAGTGATATCTCACTCAATACTGATTTACAGGCAAAATTAGATTAGATTACGAAACTCTTTATTGTACACTATAAGAACAAAACGGACAAACGTTCAGAAATTGATTGTAAAATGGGGAAATTAATAACAAATACAATATTTGTACGAAATTAATAACCAATCGCAATTCAAAATTTCTGTTGTTGATCGATTCTAATTGTTGTTAAACTAAATTGAAGTGTTAAATCGAATAAGTACTTATTCGATTTAACACTTCAATTTACTTTATTTTTGACACAAATTGAATAGAATTAATGTGAACTTAATCAAAAGATTTTAGATTGAGAGGTTATTAATTTCAACATTAACAAGACTTTTTTTAGATAAACTAATAATGACGGTTCACTCACGTAAATTGATGGAGAAAAGCTCTACTAGTTTCGAGTCACAGAGGGAGTCTTCATCATGAGTAGCGTGCGCAGACGCGGCGACGTCGCGGTAGACGAAACTAGTAGAGATTTTTCTCCATTAATGTACGTGAGTAAACCGTGATTTTTTAGTTAATTTAGTATGTAACGATAGTTTTTATAAAAATATTTTTTTAGAGGTAATCGTATCGTGTTTTTCTAAACCATTAGGTACCACCATCGACGTCTTACCCTAATTATCTTTTAAGCCAGGTCTTAATGTTAGAAAGTAAAGAAGAACTAATTTAATTATTATGATCGGCTTACTCACGTAAATGTTTGTCGAGGAGCTCGACTAGTTTCAAGACATACAAGAGGCTCATATTCATGAACAGCATTTCGCGACACACGACGCGGCAATTGTCGCGCTGCTGATGCATTAATTATTATGATAAGCCGATCATAATAATTAATTTAGTATGTCTCACGAAAGTTACAATAAACTCATCAATTAAGAGTAAGACATATTTTCTTTTTTTTACGAAGTGTTTGTATTTTAGTTACTTATAAGGCTCCGCAAGAGGTACTATGGTGTAGGGTTGCCAACAATTTTTTATCGAAATATAGTTTTTTTTGGTTGATTTTTTTGGTGATTTAAAAAATATAGTACGCTCCAAAAAAAAAAATAGTACTTTACCTAGTAGGGAAGAATAAAAAATAGAATTTTGCATTATTTCCATACGAGTTGTACCTATTAGATGTTTGCTATTTGTACATCTCTACCTATAAGTACTATTTATTTTGATTAAGCAAATGGCGTAAGGAAATATAGTATTTTTGCGTACTACATATTTCTTCAACACGGAGCCCCGAAATATAGTACAATACTATATAATACAATGCGATAGGGGTGGGACTTCTATTTTAACCCGTTAAGGTTGAGTACTACATCTTATTTTATCGACAAAAAAATTATATGGGGGGTTGAACCCCTAATCGAAAATATTGATAAATAGCGATTTTTTCGGTAAAAATAATTCCACATATAATAATTACACAGAAATGATTTTTTTTTCACGAAAACATTATCAAACATTATGAAAAAAGTAATGAATTAGTTAGCCAAGGTTTTTAGCTACCGTCTGTGCTACCGTTTGTCGCATACCACCTTTGATATCACATAAAGTAAAAAAATATTAAAATAGCCAGAATTTTTAGGGGGAGGGGGTTCAACCCCCCATATTATTTTTTTGTCGATAAAATTAGATGTAGTACTCAGCCTTAACGGGTTAGAAGTCCCACCCCTATCACATTGTATAGTACGGTTGGCAACGCTAAGTATGTGCTAGAATTAGTAACCAAATTTAGCAACCTATGAATTTATCTATTTTTATTAGATTTGCTTGCTAGAGGAAGAATTTTTGTGTTTGTAAACGTTTTTATGATTTGAAGAGAAACTGGGTAATGTTTTTTTTAAATTCCAAAATTCCCATAACGTCAGGGCAATATCATATATGTATGTATGAGTCATTATTGTATAAATTCTATCAGAAAATGTTTTATCATAATAAAAATAAGTTTCAATTAGTATTGCCCAACAAGAGTCTTGCAAGTCTCGCATTTACAAATTAGCCAACTTTATTTTTTTTACGATTAAGATTTAACTGCATTAGCTATATTGTGCAGATTTAACTATACTTACAGTTATATTGTTAGTTGTGGCCGATATTAAACAACTTCAAAATATAGTATACTAGCTGTTCTGTTTCGTCATTGTAAGATCAAAAGCACAAAACAAATAAAAGAGATTTTATCTGTTCTGTGATAAAGAACACCTAACATAATATAAAAAATAGCATTAGGCTAATAGGTATTTGTGAGACTAGCAAGACTGTTGTCGGCTAATTAATCGGCGGGCTCCGAAATCGTAGGCACTTATCGGGGCTCCGGCTCAAACCAGGAAAATGTACAGGGTGGTTTTTAGTCAATAAGAGTCTGGTCACCCAAGGGGGCAAAAAAAAAAAAAAATTAATAAATAAAAAAAAAAAAAGGCACTTATCGCTGTAGGTACGGGGTGACGGGGCCCGGCCAGGGCCGCATTTAACATCAGATGATTCGCGTTATAAAACAATCTCTAGTTAGCAAATCTATTGCTATAGATAGATAGGTTATTAAAACTTGGCTGAATATGTTTTATGTAATACCTAAGTGTCGTATATAAAATAGCAGGGGAGCCCACGGTCACAGAATAATAAGTAAACCACGGTGCTAAATTGTACCTACCTAGGTACCTACTGTATTTTAAAAGTATGGTCACACAATGTATATTTTTTTAAACGTTGTCCCCACACTAAGATTTTCTCCTGTGTCGTGGGTGCGTTTACAAACATAAGTATAAATTCAGATGCATATGACACCCGGACCCGAAAGTGCCCGAAACAACAATTTGGTGCTAACACAAAGAGTTGCTCCGTGCGGGAATCGAACCCACTACACGTTGCACGGCAGCCAGTTGCCCAGCCACCGCGCCAACCGTGCAGTTATATAGTTATGACATAACTTTCCTTGAAGAGGAAGCACACAGTTTGATTGCACGGTTGCCGTTCCGCAGTGGTTGAACAACTGGCTACCTAACATCACATCAGCATTATCAGCTTAAACTAATTTGTACCTACCCTTAGTACGAGTTTGCTTTACGTTGAACGAAAACGAAACGAGAGCGCGTTCGGCACTTTGATTGGTTGGTTCAATCGAGCCGGCCAATCAGACCGACCGTGCTCTCGTTTCGTTTTCGTTCATCGTAAAGCAAACTCGTACTAAGGATTCTGATGATGAGGGAGAACCAGGGGCTTTAGTCTCCTATTACAATTGTGTCAGAATGACACAATTGTAATAGCAGACTAAGGCCCCTGGGTTCTCTCACTGTTCAGTACAGGTACCCTATTTTGCCGTTTCAGGAGATAACCTAAATCCTAAAATTCCTCGATCGGGCTCCCCTACTACATATTATTTTACTATAATAAATAACAATATATAAATAGGTACATGCCTATTATTATATGATTGTATCCGTCGTGTGTATTTCTAAGCATATCTACGTATTATTATTCAATAAATATCTTAATATACATTAGTGGTTTTATTTATTTAAATTCTTTTTCGATATTAAATTGTCCCTATGTATGTTTCAATAGTTGCAGGGTGAATCTTTAAAATAAAAAAATACAAAAAGTTAACGGTGATGGACAATACATGGACAAGACAATGGAATACCGATATATTAATAAAGGGCCTAATTAAAAGTACCTTTAACCGACGAGCATGCATGAAAAGACTGATGACTGTTGATGAAGCAAAAGAAGTGTGTAAGAACCGTGGCAATTGGCGTTCCATTGTCTCTGCCTACCCCTATAGGAGACAGGCATGAGGTTATGTATGTTAACGGCGTCATTATCCTCAATCAAAAGTTAACAATTCTGCCGATTGAAACACAAAATTTGGTTTCAATAAATTAAGCTGTGTCACTGCTCTCAACTAATCTAATAAAAATACGGATGACAAGCTACCACGATGCTTCGCGGGAGGATAATGTTAAATATAAGTTTGTGAAGTTTTTTGAAGAAACAACCTGTAATAGTGGCTTTTTAAAAAGAAAAGATAAGATTGTAAAGTTTTCTGAAGAAACAACTTATTATAGTGGCTTTTTAAAAAGATAAGATTCAAGAAGAAGATTTATACATATCGCACACCAAGTAATATATTGGCACATTTACGGTTTTTATAGTTTACCTGACTTGTTTTGGTTTTTAGTTTACTAACTAATGTACCGTTGTTTAACGTGCGTGTGTGGGGAAACTACAATAATGTATAATGTATAATGACACTTACGACCTCTCTCGATGAAAATGGAAATAAATAGATTACTAATAGACTACCTAGTGCCAGTTGCAGTAGTCTACTTATGTGAATTAAGAGCATATTAACACGGCGAGTGCTTGTTGCTCAGAACAATTCATTAGGCGTTTAGTATCAATATAAAAAACAGAGGCTTTTGAACGAAACTAACTACCCAGAGGTCTTCTACTGAGCTGCGGACTACCTGGTGGGCTTACCGGGGCTCCGGCTCGAAAAGCAGGAGTAGGAACGGGGTGGTTTTTAGTCAGTAAGAGTCTGACACTCGCTCTCGCGTCGCCCGAGGCGAGAGAAGTTATTGGATGATTTAGCCCCTCAAAAAAAAAGAGGTATTCTACTGAATATCACATCTACGGTAACAAGTTGGTGTAGTAAAGGTAGATGATACCTTTGCTACATACACCAAGTTGTAGAAAAGGTAAAATATATCTACCTATATAAGTAGCCAAATCGGTCTATCCGTTCTCGAGTTTTAGCGAGACTAACGAACAGCAATTAATTTTTACATAGGTATGTAGATTTTGGAAACCGTTGTTTTTTATACATACTACTAATAAAAATAAAAAAAAAAACGTACTGTGTTCGTTTGTGTTTTCGAATCAATGACTTGTTTTGTTACTAACAAGCTACGGTTGTGAATATTTAACAAGAGATCGTAACAGATGAACACCAAGTTATCCTAAATTATAAAACCTTTTATATAGAATTTCAACTTGATTCTTAGCTAAATAAGTTTGAAATACTAATGAAGTAAGACGGATAGCTTGATTTGCGTCTGTACCCTTAGTAGTAGTTTGCTTACGTTTAAAGTAATGGAAATGAGAGCGCGTTCGAAGCTGTGGTTGGTTGGTTTATTTGAGCCGGCCAATAAGAGCGCCGGACGCGCTCCCGTTACGATTACTATTAATATAAAACAAACTCATACTAAGGTTACAATACCCGCATGTGTTGATTGAGCGATACTTGTTATAGGTATACGCCTAACTTAGGTAGTAACTAAAAATACATTTATTTATCTCGTTTGGCCTGATTACAGTCACTATTACATTTCTACTTTTATTTATTAATTATTGCACACAAGTTAACATTTTATGTGTCGAAGAACCATGTTTCGGCACGATTGGAGTGATACCCGTACAGACAGGGTATGAGCTGACTTAGGTGATAGAATACTTTTTATCCCACGGGAACGCGGGCGAACCCATTGGCAGAAGCTAGTATGAAATAAATACTTACTAACTTATACATAGGCGATCCAGAGCTGCGGACTACCTAGCGGGTTTACCGGGGTTCTGGTTCGAAAAGCAGGAGTAGGAACGGGGTGGTTTTTAGTCAGTAAGAGTCTGACACTCCCTCTCGCCTCGCCCAAGGCAAGAGAAATCATTGGATGATTTTCGTCCTCAAAAAATAAAATAAAAAATAAAACGTATACATAGGCAAAATGAAGTAGATAATATAATATATTTAACTACTGAATATTTTTATAAGAATAGGTATCTATTTATCATGACCTAGGTGAACATTTTCTTAATGTATTCTTGTATAAAATTCCATTGAAATCCGTAAATAACCAAGGTCATGGCATGTAGGTATTGGCGATTTAAATAACTACACACTCAACTCTTTACAAATAAAATTATTCATTACTTACCTACAATAATATTATAAATGCGTCATAAAATTTGTGGTATTAGTACACCTCAACCATGAATATGCTTTTCAACTTTCCTGGAACGCGTATTTCCTGTGTGCCTGACCGCCACCACGCCTCCTTTATACCTCCTACGTCATTTGACACACCTACGTCACGTAAAAATACGGGAAAACACAGGAACGCTGCTATAAATCCCGAAGTCAAAATGAATATAGGGCAATGTCAATTTCGATTGTCGCGTAAAAGGTACAAAATCCTAGTTCTTCACAGTAAAAATAAAACAACGAGTGTTAGAAAAAAACGTTGCATAATTCCAATACGTTTAAATATTAATCTGTGGTTACGCACAAACAACGTCGGTAGTTTTTTTTTAATTCGGCCAGTGCTCCAAAATCGTGCGGACGCTGCGCGCGCTGGCTGTCCGACGGTGTCCCGCGCCAACTCGCGTTATATAATTAAAAAAAAAAAGAAAAGCGCGGTTTGTCTTTAGCTTTTAGTGTTTAGTGATTTTATTTTGTGAATTATTGATTTCATCTGACGAATTGTTTTAATTTGGTGAGTATTTTAATTTACTAATGTTTCTTTGTGTAATTTAAAATCGACTAAGTCCCAAAAATTTGTTTTTTATACTTAATTTTTTTTTTGTTTTCTTTGCTTCTCATAATGTTCCTAATAGTATACTTCAATTCCTAAAAATCCGTCCACTGACCAAATATTGACATGTTTTCATGAAAAATTAATTGTTAGGTTATTAGTTTTGATTTTTAAAAGATGTTACATTGATTAATGGAAGATGGCTTAGCCATAGTATGTAAATATTTTAACGTTAAAATTGTATTGACAAATACATTCGCTAATGTTTAACTCATTTGTGTCTTGACAGGCAATATATTATTCGTCTTTCTATATGTTATAAAATCTACTGGTTTTTTTTTTTTGTAAACACAGTCACCAAATATTTTATTCTCGTTTAGATAACATGTTATGGTACAAATACCTACCTAATTAAAATGTTTATCTATGAAATCTATAACATGACGAATTTATGTAGGTAAGTAGGTAGGTGCAAATAGAAAACACCAAGTAATTGTCATAAGCAGAAATATTAAGTTTAATAAATCAGACCAGGCTTTGCTTTTCATTTTTCTATGTTCTAATAAAACGTCGCAATGCGGTAATAGAAATTTCGAAGCGTCACGTGATATAGAAAAGTTTTGCTAATTATGTTTTATGACATAAGCTGGACTTACCGCCGTACTCAGAATCATTTAACCTGGTTACCAGTCCTTAGCAATTGTTTTTGATATAAAATTGTTACTAAGGAATAGTTTAAGTAATCATTAAATGTCTCTGAGTGCGGCTGTTAGATAGGTATCATCTCGCCTTTTCATTCTCAGGGAGTAAGCAGACTGACTTATAATCTATAATTTTTTTGTGCCAGTGTTGATTGGTTTAAGTTTAATTACTTAAAAGTTTTGGAATATAGACTCAAAATTACAATGAATGTAGGCTGTAGCAGCCTTTTTCCTATTTGTAAATGATAAACCAAATTCTTACAAACTTGGAATTAAACAGACTGCTCTTAAATATTCAATTCTTCGATCAATCGATCTTGAAAAGTGAGTTTTCCAATATGTATAAGAGTTTTTCAGAATTGGTCCGTTATTTTTAGAGCAGATTGCAATAGTCGACTGGTCACAAGTGCGACTGCCGCTCAAGGGGTCTGGGGTTCGATTCCCGGGTCGGGCAATTATTTACTGTTTTTCGAAAATTTCTCAGTGGTAGCACGGAGTCTGGAATTGTGCCTAGTAGATAGCAATAGGCTCACCCTCTATTACATGGGACTTATAACACAAATAGTGAAAAGTGGATGTCATGTACATTGTATAGCGGCATTACGTGATGTTCACCTTTACCTACCCCTTCGGGGATAAAAGGCGTGACGTTGCATTTTATTTTGATTAGTATACACCAGCGGCAGCGTAAAAAATCGATTTTCTTTATTTTCTTACTTCCTTTTTTTCCGATGCAAATAAATAGACAATGTAATATTTCATCTTTATTTGTATGTTATTTCCTTTCATTAGCTAACTACTATGTATGTCATTATATGGCGGTACATACCACCTTACGTGAGCTGAACTGTAAATACTACAGATGGAAGAGCTTTTTGTTTAAATAACAATATTATTACATAACTACGAACGGAGCAAAACAGTTATTTTAACTGTGATAATATGTTCATTAAGTTATCGCACGTTCAAAGTGCAGTGTGCTGTTATTACAATACTGATACACCTACCAAAGTATAGGTTTTTTTATACTATTGACAGTCAAAACGTCACGCATTTTAATCCTAAAATCGGAGCACAATAATTGTATTATAACATCCACCTTTCATGATTTTTTTTTACCAATATTAGCATACTATGTCAAACTTTTATTTCAAAGTCAATCATTTATTTCAATTAATCCTAAATTAAGCACTTGAAACGTCAAATCGACAAGATTAACACAAAATTAACAAGGGATCACTTGAAATTACATAACTTAGGTTTGGAGGATTGAGGGTGCTTTTCCACCAGAGATGTGCTATGTAGCTATGCTACGAAGATCTATTAGCTAAGCTGTGAAACTATGTGACCGTTTCCACCGATACTAAGCTATGTAGCGTGAGAAACTGCGCAGCTCGAGTATGCCATGTATCGATAGTAGGGATGCCATCCATAGCACGCATCTTTCCATATAAAAAACATAGCTTAGCTAAGTCCGTTTCCACCAGTGTTAAGCTAAGTGTACCAATGAATATGATTGGTGGAAACCAAACGCATCCATAGCAACGTAGCATAGCACATCTCTGGTGAATAAGCCACCTCGCAAGTATAGGAAGTTGATATAAGTCTTCTGCACATTAAATTTAACAAACGCACTTCTTTCCTGAGACCTGATTCCTTCATCAACAAACTCAACAATTGCAATTGCAATCTCTAAACGAGGCAGTAATTGAAATTATAAAACAATTTATAACTTATATTGTCAATACATGGATTAGCTGTATAAAATATAATGTGTTATCATGCTTTTCAAAAGGATTACGTTAGATAAGTGCCCATATAATACGGTAGCGACTGTCGGATTATATACCTCGGATCATGTGATGATATATCGACTAAGATATTGATATATATATATACTAAGTTTTGCCAGTGACTTTGCCCAGATAAAATTGGCCTATGTACTTCGGCTTAGTAATAACTATATTTATGCAACAAGATTAGTTGAGTAGGTGGATAAAACTTACCTAGCGGGTTTACCGGGGCTCCGGCTCGAAAAGCAAGAGTAGGAACGGGGTGGTTTTTAGTCAGTAAGAGCCTGACACTCCCTCTCGCCTCGCCCAAGGCGGGAGAAGTAATTGGATGATTTTCCCCACACAAAAAAAAATGTGGATAAAACTGGAGGTAACAAACAACCTAAATATTGTGGTAGGATTACATAGCTAAACTCGTTTACATGAACTACTATATGTTAATAAAGATTATAATATAACCGATATATTTGCTCAATTTCATCTCCATCATTGCGTAACAAACAGACAACCAAACACATCAACTAACTATTATAATATAAGTAAATAAACCACGTATTACTTCCCACTTGTATTATCGAAGCTATTAAGATAACTTTTAGTGTTTAACGCTTGATATTTAAGGAATATTTTAGCCCTTTGGTTGTACCTAATCATACGTTATAATAAGTGTCTAAAAAAGCGTCTTCAGATCTTATTGGAGACTGTATCGTGTTTATTCCAAACGAGTACCTAATCTCATTTCCCGGGTCAGGCATAGTACTTATTTATACAAATAAAGAGTGTTTTCAAGTTGCAAAGGCAGGAGACTTGCTGGTATAGACTATATTTTATCCCTCGATCACACGAGTAAAGTAAAGGAAGCTAGGAATTTTGTTCTATTCTGTATGTTGATAATAGATTAAATAATAGGCATACTAGATACTAGAGACATTTATCTATTTCATATATCATTTATCAGACGGAATCCAACTGGATGGATTCCAATGCTTGACAAAGTTGATATGATATCTTTATCTTTTGGGTCACATTTTAATATTTTGAACACATTTTTCCAGAAAACTGAAACGGACAATGATAACTTGAAATGACCCTGTTGTATAAGATGATGCGACGCTGCTAGTGTAAGCTGATAGATAAAGATTAATCTTTAAAAAACTTAGTATTCAAATTAAAATTAGGTATTTTACTTAAAGCAAGCAAGCAGAGTATATTTTGTCCCCTATAGTTTTTGATGAAAATCATCCAATGAATTCTTCCGCCTTGGGTGAGGCGAGTGGGAGTGTCAGACTCATAGACAGTTACTGACTAAAAACCACCCTGTTCCTTCTCCTGCTTTGAGCCGGAGCGCCGGTAACCCTTTATTTCGTCCGTAGCTACGGTATATTTTGCCCTTCTGATGGTAAACGCTCACCGTAGCCTCCCTAAGAATACCTGCAATACTAGAGACTAGAGGTATCATGTGTGTGTTGTGAACCATATAGGAAACTGCATAATAGCATTATCGTTGTCAGGAAGGAGGGCTGCTTGGAAATGAAGTAGTCGGAGAATGAATTTAAGACCTTTCGTGTAGTAGATAGAATTAAGCTTTACTTTTTTTTAAGTTGTCTCATTCTTGGATTTTCTCCTGTGTAGTGGGTGCGTATACAAACATACAAGTTCACATAATACACATGACACTCAGATTCGAAACAACGATTTGTGATCACACTAAGAGTTGCTCCGTGCGGGAATCGAACACGCTACACGTTGCACGAAAGCCAATTGCCCACCCACCGCACTAACCGTGCAGTCAAACAGTTACAATCTAGACATTTTCATTTTACGATTATGTGTTTTGGCAAAAGGGCAGCATGAATAATCAACGTTTATTTAGTTACAAACAAAATCTAGAATAGGTGTCAGATAAATTGTAGGCGATACGGTCATCCTTGGGCCGTTAGCCTGGTTTGCGGTGTAATATTATAATGTGGAAGCTGATTTCATTAATTAATTATTTATACACTGCATAACACTACATAGGTCATATCCAATGCAATGTTTAGATAGAGTGGCTTTTTAAATAATATAATTAAAGTGGTTGAGTGTAAATAAGCATTGACAATTTTGTTAATCCCCAAATTGTGTTGTTAGTCACAAAACTCAAGAACGGCTGGATTAATTAAGATAGTATGCTATTCATAATTTTAGAACCAAATCGATTGGGTCAGTTCTCCGTTTAATACGACTCGATTACCGGATCCGTTTGTCTATTGCGGATGATTGTCATATGATTGGATGACCAACACACTCGTATAAACGCTATCGCTACGAGGCAAATAGCATACATTCGAGTATTTCTGCCGTACTCAGAGTAAATAAACTATTCCTTAGTAACGATTTTGTATCGAAAAACATTGCTAAGGACTGTGTTAAGTAATAATCATTAAATGACTCTGAGTACGGCACTTAGTCTTTAACTATCGATCCCATTCATTGAATTTGAATTCTATTCCCCTGTAATTAAATCTGTAATAATATCTGTATCAAACATCGATATTCGTTCAGCTATACCGGTGTGATTGAGAAACAAACATATATTCATAACCTTGACAAACTTTCACTGTGTAATAGTAATTTATGTTACAATACAATTACTCAATGTATCTATCTAGCTGAAACTATAATATTTCACAGTAAGAATGTTAAAATAAGCAAATAACCAGTATCAGTGAGGGCTATCATTCAAATCAATGCTGATAACGTGTTTTATAAGAGATAAGGGTGCGACATAAAAATTAACGTAGATATCTTATAATAAATCTGTGTTATCTACGCACGTTACCGATAAAATAATTTGTATTACAAAATTGTGATGCTACGTAACTAGTGGAGACAGCAGCAGGTCAAGCTACTCGGTTTTTCTTTATTAGGTTTACTGCTTTCTTCTTTTGTTTTAAAGTCCAAAATTGAATGAACATTGTAGTTTTAGTATACATAATTAGCTACCTACCTATAATATGCTGCTAGAAGATTTTTATTTAGTCCATGGGCGGCACTGATCGCTTACCATCAGGTGACTCGTCTGCTCGTTTACCACCAATACCATAATAACATATTAATTGATTTTTTATTTATTAATACAGATATCTAATCAAGTATTTAATGACACTAAGAATTGAACGCAACTCCCAAGCACCTAGTGGATTCTATATTATGTAATTTATAATAAGCGCCCTCTACGCAACATTTTATCTGTCCCTGAAACTTCTGACAGGAAATGTCAGTAAGTTGTTTTTGTGAGACATGTTGTTATCTTTTAATAATCTGTCATGGACTGTGTGGTCTTTCAGGTATAAAAAGATTATGTATTTTGTATTATCAACGGTGTATATTATCAGATCTCGAGTATATCAAGAGTTATCGACGCTTAGAAGTAAGCTATCCACTCCGGCCCTATCTAAATCGTTTGACAGATTTAAATCACCACCTAAATGTGTTTGTGTTTCAATAGCTATCTATCAATTCGCAGTTATATAGCCCTGAGCTGGAATTATGCCAAGTATCTTGCCCCTTATACAATTTCGTTTTCTTATAGTTATGATAATATTTTCTCCGGTAATACGTACTTAGCGTACCTAGTAATAGTTAAAGTGTCATTTGCATGTGGATCAGGTACAGTATAAAACCTCCAATCTCTAGCTAAACTTGAATATTTATACTAACAGGTCGAGTCTGACATCACAATAACTTATAAAAAAAAAAACGAAACTAAATAGCTAATAGTCTAAACAATATGATCTACTCATATTTTTGCCCTATAAAGATTCACTTTTTAGTGTCAATAATTGTAGCCCTACCCTAAAGATTCCAAGGTTAAACCACTTACTGCAAGCTTCTTTCATTCGATACGCCATTCCGATAACAAATGATAGTTTTATCAGATGAATTGCCTGATAAGCTAAGGTACCTGGCGCCGAAACCCCTTTATGATTATTATAACCGTAAGTCAACAATGATTTCTGCAATCTTTTAAGCCTTTCCCACTTTGATTAGGATTATTAATAAGTGTCATTATGGGATTCTGAACTTGACTTGTTAACTGCCATCAATGCACAAAAATATCTACTATATTTTTTTGTGGTCGGTAAATGAGCAGACGGATCACTTGATGGTAAGCAATTGCCGTCGTCCATGGACATTTGAAACACCAGAGGCGTTACAAGTGCGTTACCGGCCTTTTGGGGGTTAGGAATTTAAGGATTGTTGGGGAATCGGGGAGATTGGAAATTGGGCCTCCGGTAACTTCACTCACACAATGCAAGCGTTGTTTCATGTCGGTTTTCTGTGAGGCCGTGGTATTACTCCGGTCGAGCCGGCCCATTCGTGCCGAAGCATGGCTCTCCCACACTTAAACTTTTATTACAATGTCATCTCGATATCAATCTGAAATCGATTGTTGACATTTTTGTATAGTTTCTATCAAAAATTAAGATCGATTCAGAGATTTTGGATTGAGATCATTTTTTGCCTGCTCGGCTCCTATTGATCGTAGCGTGATATTTTATGGCCTATACATAAAAATAATTATTCAATTCGGACCAGTATTTTCGGAGATTAGCGCGTTCAAACAAAAAACTCTTCAACCACTTCGTATAGATTACACTATACGAGCTTCTCCTTTTACAAAACTGCGTAATATCGAATGATTAAACTACCTATTTAGTATTTGTATCAGTAAAACTTATGTTGTAGTGGTTTCAACATTATTCTCCAATGTGTATCATATGGGCACGTGTTTGATAATTTTGATATTGAATCCATTTAGTAATGTTTACGATAATGGTTACTCGTATTTTAGTTAGTCAGCAAGGGACTGGAATCATGGGTGACGTGAGCGGGTGAATGAAAGGACATCGGGCGTTTTTTACCCGATTTTTTAAAAGTCGCGAACATAAACCAAAATATTTTTAAATGATAGTGTTTGCAATCATATTTAATATTGTGTAGTTATTTTGATTCACAATAATGGGAAAATGGAAATAATTAGTAAAATGAAAATGATATTTTAAGTTGACTATTTTTCCTAATTACTAAACGACCGCTCAGTAAGTTAAAATATCACTCCGTGGTATTTTTATAAACCCAATCAGACTAAATCCGTCAAGTTGATGTGCATGTTTCGTTCTCACTCTCGCCCATAGTCTTAAAACTGGTATTATGTTGCGCTCGCGCAGGTAGCTAGCTTATCTTACTACATCGCAGTCCTTCGTCATCATCATCGCAGTCCTTCGCCAAAAGTTAAGAGAAAAATATGTTGTTTTAATTATTTTTGATTCCCTTTTTCCTCTTCAATTATTGCCCAAAAACATTTATAAATATTTTTTAAATGTCCAATTTCTCCTTATTGCCACGACCCACAGATATGGGAACTATACCATTGTGAACTAGATTTAATTGCCTATCCACCGAACCTAATTTTATTTTTGTTCGCCGTAGGTAAGTGTCCCATACAAAAATGCCCGATGTTCTTTAATGTGAAAAAATACTGATGAAAACATTGGAATAACTATTTGTGTGTATCATACAAATGAGTTATTTCGTGGGTGAATTATTAAACTTGCAACAAACAGTTGTCCTGTTGCAATAGTCAAACCTACGCCGTCTTTGTTTTTCCTAATTAAACTCGTGGGATAAGTAGAAAATATAGCTTAGAATAATAATTCTATAATAATAACTAAAGTTTAAATAAAATAGCCAACTCTTATTACTCCAACAAAAAAATAATTATTAAAATCAGCCCAGTATTTCCGGAGATTAAGACGTTCAAACAAACAAACAAACTAGTACCTAATAGTATAAGATTTGTAGATTATTTGAAGGTGATAGATACCTTTATATATTTTAGTCTGAATACATTTACAGTGTATAAAGCAGCACTTCAGATATTAGATGCCCACTCCTAATTCAATAGTATCGATATGAATTGTTACTCGTTAATTACTAGTGGTTCCGATAATAATTCTTAACTAGGTAGCTTATCTTTCGAAGTAAGGTAATATAATATCGCGCCTATCATTACGCAAAGGAGTGTTAACAGTAAAACGTTATTAGTCACTTTATAATTAACGGCTTATTACAAAATGCTTAACACTGTAAAGAACTCACAGCAAACCGACGTGAAACAACGCTTGCGTTGTGTGAGTGAGGTTACCGGAGGCCCAATTACTCCCCTTCCTAATCTTCCCAATCCCCGATTCCCCAACAACCCTTAAATTCCTTTCCAACGCACTTGTGACGCTTCTGGTGTTTCAGATGTCCATGGGCGACGGCGATTGCTTTCCATCAGGTGATACGTCTGCTCGTTTATCGGCTTATACAATAAAAAAAACTTTGCAACCGGCTTCGGTTCGAAGCAGGAAAAAGTCCAGGGTAGCTTTTAGTCAGTAACAGTCTCACCTAAGGCAGGAGAAGGATGATTATTCCTCTTAAAAAAAGTTTTTCTCTACCATGTTTAACAGTCGTCATGACAAGTACACGACCAACAAACTATGCCAAAAGAATTTCTTATTTTTTCTGTGTCTATTATTAGCAAAGTAGATAACTACAATGTGGGTAGTTACATAACTAGTACACCTACCTAACTACCTACCCACATATAGAGAATGCTAGAATAAGAATCTTGTTCATAAGAACGATCTTCCATTGTATAACTTGGCTCCAACAAATAGGTTAACAGCATAAGTGGTATAAGTGACAATTTCCTTTCGAAATGGGACATTATTTAATAAAGATGCTTTGTATGTTCGTCTAAATACAATAGTCGTTGTTACTGAGATTGAAGAATATAAAAGATAAATGGTATAATGGTATCACGCTTATTAATTAAAACTTATAGCTTCACTAGAGGACTGACCGGCAGACAGACGTTATTAATATTATTATATTTGCTTTGACGTTCAAAAGTGCCTTCCTGGTCTAATTGAAATAAATAATTTTGACTTTGACTTTGACTTTGGCTTTGACTTAGAAGGTTAGTGGCCATGTCCTCCGAAGCTACCGAGCGGGTTTACCGGGGCTCCGGCCCGAAAAGCGGGAATAGGAATAGGGTGGTTGTTAGTCAGTAAGAGTCTAACACTGTCCTCTCGCCTCACCCAAGGCGGGAGAAGTCAATAAAGGATTCCCCCACGTTCAGGGTTATTAGTGCATTGTCCGTTTGTGACTCAAATATTTGCAGTTGTCTCGGTGTCTGTCCGTCTTGTTAGCGATGACCATACTCACTACACAGGAAATACTCAAGTGTTCTCAACACAGACTTATTCTTGTAGTGTAGTAAATACTGTATTGTTGGTATAAGCGGGTTTAGTAAAGAGTAAGACACATTTTTAGAGTATTTTTCACATTCAAATTAATTTGATGTTAGTCGCAATCGATAGAAATTCATATGTAAGACCAGCTGATCAAACCAAGGAAGGACCTTGTACTTGTATCTTTATTGAACATTGTATCAACTCATGCAATATTCATGTCGTGGTGGCCCGCACCGCCCGGAGGTTTGAAACCTACCATCGGCAAGTTCCAATGTGACTTGTTCCGAGTCATATGCACTTTCTAAGATTATTTAGATACCACTGACTATCGATGAAGGAAACGCGAGGAAACCTGGGCTTATAATTTTCTAATTATAAGTTTGAAATCGCCAACCCGCATTCAACCCGCATTCAAATCTTCCCCATGTGATAAGAGGCCTTTGACTAGTAGTGGCCATTTATAGGCTGATAATGATGATGAAATGATATATCGACTCAAATATTTTAGGTTAAACGTAGAAAACGAAGAATCAAGTCACTTTTGATTCGGTATACATAAAAAAAATGTTCTAACACATTTGTTTGACCAGCCAACAACCTTGGACTTGTATATTTAATGAGTAAACAAAACAGTTCAGGATTTGTAATGATGAGCATGACTGGTAGTTACCTCGTTCGCTCCATTGAACTTCGTTAACGCATAAACGCAATACAATGCGTTTGATTTGACCCCTGTTACAATGCAGCTGTTTACCGGCTCAGTTCCTATAGTGGAATGTTCTTGAAGGACAATTTGTTCATTTATGGGTTCCCGATCCGAGGTAGAGGAGTTCGGTTATTTGTTTGGAAGCTACTTAGGCCAATATAGATGATGACGAGGTATGAAAATTAAAAATCTATTTAGTCCGTCAGTTAGGTAATAAAAAAATGTTAGACACGTATTTTTTTATTTTGTCGTATAAGATAACAATACTTAGATAAAACGAATCAAAGTTTAGGAGTAGGAGCAAAAACGTCACGTATAAAATGTACCTAGCAGTGACTTTACGCGATTTTTCAAATTGATATATCTTCTAAAGTATTTGTTTCCGCAAGAAAATTAAAAATACATTTCTAATATTTTAAATTAATCTACAAGACGGACATTAAAATAAAAATTTGTCATCTACCCTATTAACTACTTATAATTTTGACTTACAATTAGCTAATGATAGGCTGGCTATTAATAACAGCTAGATAATAAATTAAACAGAATATACACGCTTCTAGTTAACATTCAAATCTCATAGCTTTGATAATAATTAGTTTCTTAAGTAAATATTCACATTACAATTAGCTAGTTTCTGTGGCTTCACCCGTGTTTCCGTGGGATTAAAAGTGACCTGTGTTATTTCAGATCATAAACTACATAATAATATAAGTTGGATATGATCGATAGACTGAACAACAAAACGTCTCATTCTTATCCTGGGGGCTTACTCTTGAATCCAATTCTGATCGATCGACATTGATATTGTGAAATTTCGTACTCTTGAGTTGCAAACCTGCGCCCATTGCATCCGTATTGCATGGATATTGAATGAACTAAATGGTATTGAGTTTGGCTTTATATTCCGTACTCTGAATGTTATACTAACAGTTACCATTCGGGTTGTATAGTTTTGACATGAAATAATTATAAGATTGAAATTGCATTGACATTGAGATTCACTTCAAGAGTAAGCGCAACGAACTATTACTTGATTACTTAAATCTTGAAACTTTCAGTGAAAATAAGACCAATACAGTTTTGTATTCATTTTTAAACTGGCTATAAATCACTATTAGCTGTACTCAGAGTCGTTTAATGGTTATTTAACCCAGTCCTTAGCAATTATTTTCGGAACAAAATCGTTACTAAGGAATAGTATAGAATAGTAAGTTCAGTATAAAGATGATTTGTATTTAACAGAAGTAACTCGCGACCAGTTATTTGTCGAACAAATTAGCACAATTAAGCCTATATTAGCACGAGCCACTGCGGTCAACTCAAGGGCAAGACGTATGTATTCGCTAACTCTACAGATAATCTTAATTAATAACCAATGTAACTTGTAATGTTAATTTTAACCTAAATCTAAAGAAAATGTTAATTTTTGATCATAAACTTTGTTTGTTTACCTGTTTCATGTACATTGTAAGTGACTGGTATTAGAAAATTATTAATATTTTTGTTCATTGAGGCCTCATTTTCGTAAACAAGGTAATTTGCATTTATATAGAAATAGAAATAAACGTGTTTTAGCATTTTTATTATCTAACGAACGTGCTTAATACATGTTTCTTATTATAACCTAAAAAATATGAGTCTGATTCTTTTTATTACATTAGATAATGTCAAACTAAATGGATATTCACTTTTGTACCCTGTCAAAGTCAAAGTCAAAGCATTTATTTCAATTAAGCCTAAATTAGGCACTTTTGAAACGTCAAATTGATTTGTCCGTCAGTCTGTCCGTCAGTGAAGCTAGGTGCTCATTTCAAAGTGTAGCTTCGAATGGAGAAGAACGAGCAAGAAACTCCATCGTCACTCTTATTAAAAAAAATGATTTTTACAATATGTCTACAGTCTTAAATAGGTATTTATAACCTATACACCAGATGCTATCATAGACTCAGTAGTAAATAACTATTTAGAAATTCTTTATAAACTTGGTTCTAATCAAAACAAGAAATGTACATACTACATAATATACATTCCCACTCGTGACTAAAGCAGGCACCATTACATAAGCTAGATACAAAGTGCCGACTTTATTGATAAAATAATTATTATTGTTTACTTTATATTAATGAATTTATTACCTCTTGATTTAATGATTCCTGCTAAACTATTCTGTTATTGTCAATTCGAAACATTCGAAGTGTATTTGCGGTCCGCCATGTCATTAGTTAGAGAGAATAATCTCGACTAATGACGGGTGAAGAGTGCGATCGAGCTCACTTCGACAGTTTCGAATTGATGATTACAGAATATGCTAGCTGTTTGTAAATAAAGTAGGTATATAACTGTTCTTTGGATAGATATCTTGGGATGTACAGACGTGTGTGAATTACTTAGTAACTATTTACTAGAAATTTTACTATTACCGTTCATTGCGGGATAAATTAAGATTTACTTTCGAAAATTCGCGACCGTATTTTGGATTTGTAAAAGCCTTTTGACTAACACGGTAAGCGATACACAGATATTATGCTTTGTAGTCAAGTTTTTCAAGAATTGCGTGAGTGACGTTACCCGAGGCCCGATAGTCAATCTTCCCAATTCCCGATTTTCCAACAACCTTTAAATTCCTATAACCCCAAGAGTTATTGCAGACCTCAATTCAATTGGGAGATGAGTTAGTAAAAAGATGTTTACTAATTTAAATCTGAAAGTAACCGAGGTAATCTTTTGTTTCAGAATGCGAGCCCTATAACTGATCAAGATGGATAAACCTACTATGCATATGTTGGATGTTCAGGAGAAGGGGGGACAGACTAGAAAAGTTAATCAATATATAGCTGCTGTTGCAGGTGAGATTTTTGTTACATCTTCTTTGATAAGGGCAGGAATCGAAGCTGTCACACCTCGTTCTCGATAGACACTTATTGGGTTCCCTCTATCTGGCAGAATTTTAATGCTCCGAAATTTGTTTGGCATAACACACTTGGCAGAATCTTCTTTAAACGAATATACATATGGCATAAAAATCATTTAATATAATTATTGTTTTGTCGAATGTTTATATGTCCGAATTTACAAAGGCATACTTTTAACATGGTAGAATTTTATTTCGCATAATTACGTTTGGCAAAGCTTAATTTTGCATAATTTTGTTTCACATAAGGTTTATTTAGAGCGACGATTGTTTGGCATAATTTCACTTGGCATATTAAGAAGATGGTAGAATAAAAGTTAGTAAAGTGACAGAACCGAATCGCTGCAAAACCGACTGCACGTAGTCTTGTTTGTCCTACCCCTAGAGTGCAATTTAAAATCGCGTAGGCGCGGAGGGGCGAGGCGGCCCGCGGGCTATGAGCGAGCCGCCGCAGCTGAGGCTGGCCGGCGAAGCCGGCCAACAAGCCGAAGTTGCGGTGGTGAGCGAAAGCCGTCTGCGACGATTAGCGCGCGTGGGGCCGCCGGAGCCCCGCAGCGCCGGAGCCGTGACAGAAACCATGCTTGCTTGCATGCTGTTTGCTTGCTGCATGCTTGCTTGCATGCTGCTTGCTTGCTTGCTTGCATGCTTGCATGCATGCTTGCTTCCAAACCTGCTTGCTTGCATGCATGCTGCTGCATGCTTGCTTGCATGCTGCTTGCTTGCTTGCTTGTTTGCATGCTTGCTTGCATGCTGCATGCTTGCTTGCTTGCTTGCATGCTGCATGCTTGTTTGCTTGCTTGCATGCTGCATGCTTGCTTGTATGCTGCATGCTTGCGTGATAGATGAGTCTTTCAATTATTATGGATATTAAAAGTATGCCAAAAGACGATTCTAACTGTAAACATTCTGAGATATGATGGTTCTACTTTTTAATTATTATGGTTATGAAATTTATGCCAAAAGACGATTCTGACAGTGAACATTCTGCAATATGATGGTTCTACCTTTCAATTATTATGCGTATCAATTTATGCCAAAAGATGATTCTGACTTACAAAATTATGCGTTTTTAATGTATTACAAATGATGGTATACCAAATGATTTTCTGCGAAATGAAGTTTCTGCCATGCGTTGTTATGCAAAATAAAATTATGACCAAAAAAATCTACTAATAAAGGTAGACCCACACTTATCCGCAATAGACGGTACTTTAATCCGAAATCGAGGTTTTCATTGATTTACGGGGATGCTCGACTGATTTCGAACCTTATTGGAGTTCTTAGTATGAGTGTTTAGCTTAGTGAACTCATGTTTTATCCAACTCAGTAATAGGCTCATAAGTTACTCATACATCATTTGCTACTACTAATATTTTTTTAACTGACTCAAAAAACTCCAGACTATTACTTCACTGTGATATTCGTAACTAAGGAGCCAATGTAACGTACTTATAACTATAAGTACGGCTTTCCTATTCCTAATTCAAGAGTTAGTCATTAAATCAGTTTAACATCGGAATACTAAACAAGCAATGTCGATCATAGATCATTAGTAGTAGTCATAAACGAAAATAAACGTTACATTGACGAGTCTATTAATATAGTATTGGCTACGGATGAAGTACTTACATTTTAGGTCGGTAGCTCTTGGCTCCGCACAGAGGCGCCACTGGTAAACGGAATAAGTATATTAGATGAGATGATGTTTTTGAAGAGTCCCTGTGTTTAAAAGATGGCTTAAAAACTCTAGATTAATAACAGTCACCTTTTCATATGAGCAGTCTGCCCATTACATACTTGGGAAGTGCAAATACTGGCACGATGAAAGAATAGGTTCATGATTTTAATCATGCTAAACCTATACCCAATAATATGCAGCGCAATTGAATTTGAGTATGAAGCCCTTCGTTCATCCGGAGCTGCGGATAAGGTAACAGGTTACCGGGGCTCCGGCTCAAAGCAGGAGAAGAAACAACGGTAGTTTTTAGTCAATAAGAGTCTGACACTAAGGTGAGAGAAGTCATTAGATGATTCTCCCCACAAAAAAAGCCTTCGTTCATCAATCACCTTTGAAAATAACAATATGACCATATTTTTTACAAACCTTTCCTTGTCCACAGCTGCAATAGCCGCGGTCGCTGGAGGAACAATCCTGGCATGGACATCACCAGCCCTTCCACAGCTGGAACCGTTCAAAAACGTCACTATAGTTAATGGCACGGCCTCGAACTCCACTGCAAATGTAACGGGCCCAGTCTTGCCAGCGAACTATTCAGGCTACGTCAACTCCTTGGGTCAACCTGCTGACTTCCTCTTGGATACCACGCAAAGTAAGTGGGATAAGATAGTGTGTGATATTCTTATATGGAACTAGCAAACCCGGCGAACTCCGTTTCGCCACCAATGATTTTCCCTGATAACCTGCTTCTCCTTTTATTTTTTTCCTGATAAATGATGATAAGGCTTATTTTATAAATGAGGAGAGGTCCTATCAGTAAATAATAACAACGCAAGGAAATAGACCCACTAAACGACTTTTTGAAGAAAGTTTTCGTTTAAATTACGGCTCAATTTCGCATCTCCTTCGTTCCATTTGATCATGCTTATTAACCAAACATTTTCCTCGATCCCAAAATAAATGCGTAAAATCTTCCATCCTTACTAAAGCTGCCATGAGTGCATAAATATGCTAAGTAGCACTTACAATATTGCAGGTTTATTTTCGTGGCTAAGACGGGAATAAATCGATCTATACTATATTTCTACACTGCACTTTTAGTTATTTAATTTGCATGAATTATTTCATCCGGAGCTGCGGACTACCTAGCGGGTTTACCGGGGCTCCGGCTCGACAAGCAGGCGTAGGAACGGGATGGATTTTAGTCAGTAAGAGTCTGACACTCCCTCTCGCCTCGCCCTGGCGAGAGAAGTCACTAGATGATTTCCCCCCCTTAAAAAAATCTATACTATACTGGGACCTATAGTTATACCTATACTGGAAAACCAATATTTCCTGTTTTGTAGTTAAAGTCTAACTATTTGCAACATCACTGGAACTTCCACCTGTGGATAAGTCATTGGCTACGTAAGTGTGGTCATCTTCATCATAGGAATTAACGTCATTACTCTTAATTAGTCACTTCAGTGGTGAAGAAAGTGCATCATCTGTATGTAGCTTTTCTTATGGATCATCTAAAGTGTCCAGAGGTTTTTTTTTGTATAATAACTATCGTGACACATAGTTGATTAATTGAAAATACCGATTTACTCACTTAGGTTAATAACTTTTACGCCATGGCTGCTCAAGAATTGGTAGATGACTCCTGTATAGAGTTTTCCAAAACATTTATTTTTAACTGAGGAATTTCTTTCGTTTGCTCCAAATTAAACTTTTGGTCTCAAAAGCGGAGATGCACGTATTCAATGTAACACCAACTTTTCACCGTGTTATGTTACAAGACCCATGTAATTAACAGTGCTGGAATAAGGGCCACTGGTACCCCGGGCGAAAATATTGTGGCGCCCACTTGAGAATTTGTCGCCCTGGGCCATCGCCCCATCACGCCCCCCCCCCTAACGCCGGCACGGATGTAATAGATGGGTTTGTTACTTTATTGATCAACGTCAGATTTTAAATGCAATCATAAAGGAAGAAATAAAACATTATACGATAAATGAGTGATACACTTTTAAAAATGCATCAAATAACGTATCTTTATTCTATTTAAATACTCCACTTGAAACAAATCTCATCGGCAGTCGGGTAGACGGCGTGGGCAGGCCCCCACTTCACACGGTCACCCGCTAACCTTGGGAAGGTCACGGGCTCGTTGGCTTGTGGGCGGTGTAGCTGTGCTCATTGTGGACTCAGAGAGAGGAAATACAAAGGGAATGTTTGAATGAAAACTGATAATATAGGGAGATTTTATCATTAGAACTTAAAACGGGATGTAGTTTCCGATATTTCGTGAGTTCATCCGTGATCATGGCGCTTGCAACATTGCCGAAATATCGGAAACTCACAATGACTAATAAACATGGTAAATATCCCGTTTTAAGTTCTAATGATATTACTAGTGACCAAGTCATTTTGAAAACTTATAAGGAGATTTTATTTGAAATTGCTATGTTGAGTACTTAGTGGAATGTGGGTGGCAACGACATGATGATGGCATAGTATGGATGGCATTTGAGAAAATTGGATTGCAATAGTGCTGATGACGGAGTGCGAAATTTAATTAAAAAATCTATTTAGTCCGTCAGTAAGGTAATGAAAAAATATTTGACACGTATTTTTTATTTTGTCTTATATGATAGCAATACTGATATAAAATGAATCAAAGTTTAGGAGTGAGAGCAAATACGTCATTTCTACGTATAAGACGTACCTAAAAGTGACGTCACGCGGTATTTCAAATCGAGATATCTTTAAAAACATTTCTTTCCATAAAAAAATAAAAAATACGTGTCTGATATTTTAAAATAATCTACGAGACGGACATTAATATAAAAATGTGCCATTCTACCCTATTGTATGAAACTGAAATTTAATTATTCGAGTAGGTGGATATTTTAACCGACTTACAAAACAGGAGAAAGTTTCTCATTTCGACCTTATACATGCTTCGTTCGTTCGCTTATTGCACTGAGTACGATTCCGGATTGCGTGCTATACTAAGAATTTCGGGAATCCCAAACTCCTCATGGTATTTGTACTTTGTAACCACTTAACGAGATAAACAAAATTACCTTGTTTTATAAGTACATTATGGGTTTTCAATAATTACAATTTTAGCTGAATTCTGACATTTATTCATTTAAATTAGGCATTCAGATATTTATGTATATAGCTATTAAAGTATTTATTTCAATAACAGGAAAATTACACTTTTGGTTACGTTATATTTATGGTTATACCGTTTTCCTCACATTGGGTAGGTAGGTATTTACATATTTTATGTGTCAAACATTTAATTTGGGATTTACCTTGTATGACGGTGTTGCAAGTCATTGAATACTAAAATACTGCAGTTGTATACGTATGCATTTGTGAATGCATCACGAACTTTATACTCTTTACAAAAACTACTTCAATGTGGAATTCTTTCCTGTTGTTAAGCTGGCAAATAATATATACTTACACTTACTTATATATGTATGTTTATATTTAATTCTTAATCAGTATACATATAATTTCTATAACTTTGTAAGTATTATTGTATAAACAATGTAGTAATCATGATCAGAGAGCCTACTACAGCGTGCTGATTGGCCTGCTCCAATGAACCAACCAATCTGAGGGCGTTACGTTTCGATCTCATTAAACATAAAACAAACTCGTACTAAGCTCTCAGAAACCAGTTGTTTCCAGTAATCATTTTAAAAACGAGTTATATTTACAAAATCGCGACTGCAAACTGCCGACAGCGGTGGGCGTTTGGCACGCCATCTGTGATCTATTTTAATGCTAAACAAACGCACACACCCACCATTAAAACAAGTTTTATGGGATCACTGAGAAGTTTCTCACATTATCTACATTTTATTTCACATCTTCCTTCCTGTTGTTTCATCCGATTCCCGTAAAATATCATTACGGCTTTGTTCTTTGGAGAGGTAGGCAGAGGTATGTTATAGTATACATATAAAGATATTTTTTTCAATCAGCTGTATACTGGACACAATTACAGATTTAGTCTTACAAAATCTAAAAAACTCAATAAAATAATTTCGATCTATCAAGTAACCATCTCCCAAGACCATGTTTCGACGCGAATGGGCCGGCTCGACCGGAGTTATACGAACCACGGCTTCACAGAAAACCGACGTGAAACAACGCTTGCGTTGTGTTTCGTTGTGTGAGTGAGATCCCCATATTTCCAATCCCCGATTCTCCAACAACCCTAAATTCCTAACCCCCAAAAGGCAGACAACGCACTTGTAACGCCTATAGTGTTTCGGGTGTCCATGGACGACGGCGATAGCTTACCATCAGGTGATCCGTCTGCTCGACATATACTATAAAAAAGCAATTACTTTTCTGATCTGTTGGGGTAACATCATATTGTTATGTCATTTGCACACTGTCAACTCATGTACTAGACCAAAATATCTTATTCACGAGTAATTACGTCAGACGCAGTTTGGAAGTCAATGGCACTGACAAAAGAAATATACTATTTTTGCACGGAGACAGCATGCTATTTGTCAAAATGTAGAACTGCGTACATAGGTAATGTTTCAAGAGAAGCATAAAGTATCTTGTTATGACGTCATACGTGTTTTCTCGGGGGAATATTCAATATGCAGATGCTTATACGAACACAAGCAAAAAAGCCGTAATTTTACGTGGTTCTAAAATAACTACGTACCTACGTGATTAATCTACTCTCCATACATTTAATCTTGTAATTAATAAATACATCATACCTCTAAGTTACTACTTTACTGCGGACTACCTAGCGGGTTTGAGTAGAGTCTGACACTCCTCTCGACTCGCCCAAGGCGAGAGAAGTCATTCGATGATTTTCGTAATATTTTTTCGTGATATTTTCCACCCTCAGAAAAAAGTATTGCAAAGTAAATCCACTCTAAAGTAATCTTTGTTGTCATCCGGAACTGCGGACTATCTGGCGGGTTTACCGGGGCTCCGGCTCGAAAAGCAGAAGTAGAAACGGGGTGGTTTTTAGTCAGTAAGAGTCTGACACTCCCTTTCGCTTCGTCCAAGGTGGGAGAAGTAATTGGATGATTTCCGCCTCAAAAAAAAAAACTCTAAAGTAATCTGAATCTAGAACTAAAGACTAACTAGATACTTGATACGCATTAAGTAGTAGTCCTATTTGTGGTCATTGCAAATGTTTATCGATTTTACATTTTTCTTTTCTCTCTTCAAAATATCCGGTATTCGAAACATCGTTAATTTAAACGCGGAAAGAAAAATATTTACGATGAAAACATTTTTCTTGGCACACGACTGTGTGACGTAGACGTCACGCGACCGATTCACAAGACACGCCCCCGTGCTAAACTGTTTTACTAACAAACAATAGACTAACCGTAATCTATTGTAATCTTATCTCATTAACCAAGCTACTGTTTACTTGTGAAATAGTCTCGAATTCTTCGGTAATTTTCTTTAAGCCGCTTATGGTTAAATGGTTGGCATTATGTCTACGTTTTGGCGGATAAAAGAGCGTATTATTATGTGATACTGTTTTGTTATTTGAGCAAAATTATATGTCAGAACGAGTTTTTTTAAGGGAGGAAAATCATTCAATGACTTCACCCGCCTTGAGCGAGGCGAGAGGGAATGTCAGACTCTTACTGACTAAAAACCATCCCGTTCCTACTCTTATCCTTCGAGCCGGAGCCCCGGTAAACCCACTAGGTAGTCCGCAGAGAGAAACTAGGAGTGCGATGTATTTTGCCGAATGAGTTACATTCGGTAAAATACGTCACGAGCACGAAATATTTTACGCCGGTTTTCTGTGTTATTTTCAAATGACATAACATCTAAACTTGCAACTAGTTGGCACACTTTACAACAGACCTAGTATTAGTACAAACAATAAATTTTATCTTCCCACATTATTCGTTCAAGAGAACTTTTCATGTGGGCGTGTGATGCAGTTTGTAGTAGATTTAATGTAACGAAACACATTCAAGAATGTATACAGTGCATTCTTACTTTACTTTCAACAGTATTTAAATAGAATACTATGTCAATGTCAAATAGGTCATTGGAAACCAAAGAATATAACTATTTAAAGTCGGTCAGTATTAGAGTGCTTTTCCATCACAGATGTGTTATGTAGCTGTGCTACGAAGATGTAATAGCTAAGTTGTGAAACTATGTGACCGTTTCCACTGATACTAAGTATGTAGCTATGCAAGGAAGATGCGGAGCTCGAGTATGGGATGTATCGACAGTAAGAAAGACACTCATAGCATGCATCTTTCCATATAAAAACATACTTTGACTGAGCCCGTTTCCACCAGTGTATTGAATGATGTGTAATATCGAACATGATTGATGGAAGCCAAACGCATCCACAGCAACGTAAAATAGCACATATTCGTTGGAAAGGCACTCTAACTCTTACTTTTTAAACACATACATATACATAAAATATACCACTGAAATGAGGATAAATATCTACCAACGACCATATATATATATATACTGTACATTTGGCTAATGCTGTAAACAAGGATACAACACAAATACGTATGCAATATTTTCGGATTGGAAAACCCGATTGTCGATACCAATTGAGCTTTGTTATATATCATGTAGGTTTATGCATATTTTTAAATATACACACGGGAATACCTAATTATGGCTCAAAATACATAATAATGCTTAACAGTTGTTATTATTATTTCGTTAATATGGTTTAATATCACTACATAGTATAAAACAAAGTCGCTTTCTCTGTCCCTATGTCCCTTTGTATGCTTAAGTCTTTAAAACTACACAACGGATTTTGATACGGTTTTTTTAATAGATAGAGTGATTCAAGAGGAAGATTTATATGTATATCATACATAATATATCACCATTGCACCCATGCGAAGCTGGGGCGGGTCGCTAGTAATTTATAATTATTAAAAAAATCTAATAATAAGAACTTAGGTACCTATTACATGTACATAAACCATTTAATGACTTACGATAATGTTATCAGTTCAAAGTTTTTAATTTTTTAATATTTTGTCCAATCCGGGTATCAAACCAGTGAACTCCCAAACTCAAACGTGACGTGTAGGTTAGTAACCCTGTTGATGGACGCGTGTAACAAATATATTTATTCATCTCGCGATAAAGGGCATTTGCCTGACGTTATCTGGCAAGCCCCCAGGTTGCGTAATCCAACGCTGTTGTAAGCCAGTGGTCTCATCGCTAGCGATTAGCGATAAGCGGTTTGAGTTAAAAAATAGAATTTAAAATCAAAGTCAAATCATTTGTCGCAATTAAACTATAAATGGATAGATGCAGGTCGGTAGGTTCTTGTTCCAAAGTGTAGCTGCGAATGGAAATTAAATCTCTAATCATTATATCTATAAGCATTAATATTTATATGCATGATGACAAATGACTAATTACTGAACTGATGAAACGTTTATGTCTATTTTGTTATGTTTGTAGTTTTAAACATTAAAACTGCATCGCTGTATTAGCATTTGATTGACAGGATAAACGTAACCCGCATCTAAAGGCAGATTTCCTAAAATTAAGCTCTAGTAATCAAGTCACCTCTCCTCGCCTACAGTGAGACCACCGCCTAACATACGATACACCAGACTCCACCTACATATAGCAACTGTATGAATGTACGTATACACATACGATAATACGTCACTCGGTGGCTAATTTAGTAGTTAGTGTGTTGTGTAGCTTATCTTGTTGCTAGGAATTTGCGTATCATGTTTATATTTTGACTGGTTAGAATAACTGTTGTATTATAATAAATCTCGTGGTGGCCCGGAGGGTTTAAGATGCCTGTGAATCATGCATGAGAGTGCTTGTTGTTCTGGTTCGGCTTATCAACGGCAAGTAGGTACAAATGTTACTTTTTCCGAATGATATGTACTTTCAAAGATTATTTAGACACCGCTGACAAACGGTGATGGAAAACATAGTTAGGAAACCTAGGCTTATAAGTTCGTTCCCGCATTGAGCAAGTGTGGCCAGCAGTGGCCGGCTGATAGGCTGATGATGTGAAAACTAGTTTAAATATTGAACCTAATCATCATCGTGGAACCGTTTCCATCAGCTATAGCACAAGCCTCTCCAATAGCCATCTACCCAACTAGATATTAGATATTAATTCCAAATTATTTCTTTCCAGGTTCCTTAGTATCATCAATCCTTGCCATTGGAGCAGCTATCAGCGCTCTTCCAGTGGGTGTGTTAGCCAACAAAGTGGGCAGAAGACCGACAGTGCTGATCCTCTCCATACCATTCCTTCTGAACTGGCTGCTCACTATCTTCGCCAATGGAGCTAGTATGCTCATCGCTGCGAGGTTCTTCGCTGGATTGGCTACTGGTAAGAAATACGAAGAGAGAGGCTCTTAGATCTTAGTAGAACAGTTTTTGTGAGTGTAAAATGAAATTCTCTGTTTGTTCCTCAACTCAGAAACTGTTTTTAACAGTATATCATGCTTCAACTGAATGGTGATTTTTAGATATTCTTTATATCACTCTAGATGCCAACGTAATTGGCTTTTCGCATGAAATTCAGTATTTCATCTCAAAAGTTCTTTAGAAAATCACAAGACCTGATCAATCATGCTTAATTTCTTAACCAGAATATCCATTAAACTCTTGTTCTTTTAGAAGACAAAGTTTACTCACATCCACATCTTCAAGTCTTACCTTTTCTTACCTATTCCTTACTTTCCTACCAACTTTTTTATTACCATCTTCTCTAACGAGAACTATTTGATTCCCAGGTGGTGCTTGCGTGGCGGCTCCGATGTACATCGGTGAGATAGCAGAGACTTCCATCCGAGGGTCTTTGGGTGCCTTCTTCCAGCTGTTCCTGACTGTCGGCATCCTGTTTACCTTCGTGGTCGGTGGCTGGACTCATTGGAGGACGCTCTCCATCATCTCTGCTGTCTTCCCCGTCCTATTGGTTGCTGTATTCTGGTGAGTCTCTTTTAAAAACTCTTCATTGGTGTTACTGTTGGCAAGTGCGACTACTAAGCACGTATTGTGTAAAGTATTGTTAGGGTCTTTACAGTTTTCAATATTTTCTCTGTAGAGTCATTGATGGAAAGAGGGATTCTGTTCACCTTTACCTACCCCTTTCTGGTAATAGACGTGATGATTTTAAACAACATCAAAAATTTTGTCTAAAGCTTTGTCCAATTCCAAAATAGATAGCCACATTAACAATAATTATACTAAACTACATTTAAAGTACAAATATAGACTTGAAAAACAAATATTAATAATACATACAATGTATAGAACAAACAGACAAACAACAATTATGATAATGTTTATGTTAATATGGTGACAGAGTTCACTTGCATTGTCGATGCTGAGAATAACTTAAAACTGCATTGACCCGTGGTACAATGTCAGGAAAATATAATATAATTGGGTTATTCCAATGTTAAAATTGTATCTAAACTGGAATAATAAACAATGGGATGGAAACGTTTTGAAAGCTAGATCATATAAATATATACATGAATAATTTTAACACGTATATCGCCACCAATCGCTTAGCGGATGATTTGCCTTCAACAATTTTCTTTCGGCTGTTAATGCTTTAATATCCTACAAATATTTCATTACAAGGTATCCATAAGTTAATAATAATTATAACTGGTGGAAAAAGAGTCTCCAATTGTTTCCGAGATATGGCAATATGCACATATGGCAATATGCACATATCGATACCTAATGTTCATGAATAGAGCAATTATTACCATGTAAACTGTATTACTAGCAGAAACTACTCTGTTCTCACACGTTGAAGGCATAAGCCTTGATCATCTCGCAATTGATGAATTCAAGAGTTGGACAATAAATTATTTAAATTTTAGGCTAAAAAGACAAAACAAAAATTGTTAAGCACTTATACCGCTATAACCAAGATGTTCCCATTTGCAGGTGGATGCCAGAAACTCCTCAGTACCTTCTTGGCAAGAACAGGCGACGTGATGCGGAGAAGTCTCTCCGTTGGCTGCGCGGACCTGATGCGGACCTTACTGCTGAACTGGAGGAAATGCAAAAAGATGTAAGAGTTTTTATAAAACTTATAAAACTTGTCCAACGGACTGATTGGCTTTAGTTATACATTTTTCTTTTCAATTATTTAACTTCTCATATTTCTTTACATTGATATGTCCTTAATTTTTTGGATATAAGTAACAATAGAAATCTATCGTACATTCATATTAATTTCTCAGTTTTATTTTGTAACCTACTAAATATAACCATTTTATCTTTGCAGGTGGACGATGCATCTCGTCAACGAGCTGGGGCACTAAGCATGTTAACAACCAAGGGACCTCGCATGGCGCTCATCTGTGGGCTCGGCCTCATGTTCTTCCAGCAGTTCAGCGGCATCAACGCCGTCATCTTCTACACGAACAACATCTTCCAGTCTGCTGGCTCCAACATCCCTCCCGTCATCGCCACCATCATCGTAGGAGTCGTCCAGACCATTGCTACTTACCTCTCTTCTGTCTTCGTCGACAAAGCTGGTCGTAGGATCCTGCTCCTCCAAAGTACGAGCATCATGGGTCTTTGCCTCGTCATCCTTGGCATCTACTTCAAGATGCAGAAAGATGGCTACAACGTCGCTGCCTTCGGTTGGATCCCTCTCGTCTGCCTCATCCTGTTCATCGTGTCCTTCTCCATGGGCTTCGGTCCCATCCCGTGGATGATGATGGCTGAGCTCTTCCCTGTGGAGTACCGTGGAACTGCCACTGGTATCACGGTCATTACCAACTGGATGCTGGTCTTCGTGGTCACGCTCTGCTTCCCCATCATGCAGGTAGCCATCGGCATCTACAGCTGCTTCTGGTTCTTCGCTGGTTTCATGGTCCTTGGTACCATATTCGTATTCTTCCTCATCCCCGAGACCAAAGGTAAGACTATATCCCAAATCCAAGCCATTTTGGCCGGTAAGAACTATTAAAATAAGGTTTACTTTAGTTCAACAACCAAATATGTATATACTATGTCCAATCTATCTTGCCTTATCCAAAGTTTGGTTCTTAAGAGTGAGTAGGATAGAAATATGTACAAATAGTAAAGAGTGAGAGAGATAGAATTTGGTAAGCACTTTAGTAGGGCCAAGATATTTTGTACGAACTTTAGTGAGGAAAATGGTGTAAGAGAGTGATTGGAAATCTGCCTTAATACAAAGCAATAAGGGTGATTTTTGTAGTACATTTGTAAACTGCTATGTCAATTGAGTAGTATATTTAAACATATATGTGATACTATGAATGAGTAATTAAATAATGTTTACTACAGAGGAAATATGTAAATTTTGATAATATTTGTGTAGATAATACAGTAAGTTAGATATGAAACATGACATTTGTAACAAAAATTAATAATGCTAATTATTTATTGTGAGATATATTAATGGTGTCAATGTAGCTCCACCGATTTTTATGTTTCAATTTTTATTTTATTTTATGAATTATAAATTATAGTAGTTTAGGGACACAGCAATATAATTGTGATGAACAAATATTTGAACAATGCTTTTAGTTATAATATAAAAAAAATATTAAATTATCATGTTAATTCTTTTATTTCATGTTGGCAATATTTATGTTTTTATTATTATTGTTTTAGCTTTTTAATGTTATAAACTTTTAGCTGGCCTAATAGTTTATTATTGGACATTTTAATATTTTTGTTCTATAAATTAATTTATATTTATAAATAAGGATAGGACAATTAAGTGCCGTCTAAGTGCCAAATATATTTAAAATTAAATATTACATAGTAACTAACTGAACGTTTATTGAACAAAAACTATTAATATGTAAGCGATATAATATTGAAATGGATATGTTAGGAAATAATGAAAACTGCCAAGAAATAATGCTTTTTATTTTAATACCTAAATACAAAGAAAACACATAAATTGCATAAATCAATTAAACATTTTACCTGCTCAGAATATAATAAAAAAATCACAACAAATTAGTGAGAGGGTAAGCCCTATATACAATGTATATTTACCTTACCCTAAGGTAAGTTACATATACATAAATAGGGGTAAGGTAAATATACACTATGACTACTATCATCACCATCATAGGAGCCTGGTTGTCCTATACTTAATATAATCTTTGGAACCAGCAATATAGGGTAAACCCTAATTCTAATATTATTGTACGGTAATGTGTATATAAACAAAATGAGGGTAAAACCCGCTCCTAAAGAAATTGTAATATTGTTAGGTACTTAGGTAATGTGCCAAAATGCCGGCTGTAAGGTTTTTATACCGTGATTGTTGTTGTATGATAATGTTGTATGTTTATATTAATTATAATTTAGAACAATAAATAAATAGTAAGCTGTTTATTCTTGTGTATTTATTTCTACACTGCACTTTAAGTCATTATCGTTTAATTTGCAGGAATCATTTCATTACTAAGAGAAATAAGGATACTAAAAATGTCCTTTATTTATCAATAATCGCGGAATGCTGCTCATGAATATGAGCCTCTTGCATGGCTTGAAACTAGTCGAGTTCCTCGTCAAACATTTACGTGAGTAAGCCGATAACATAATAATTAATGTAGTATGTCTCACGAAAGTTACAATAAAATCATTAATTCATGTGTTCGTAGGGTATAGCAAAACCTTGGGGGCTCCGGAGCAGGTCTACTAAGAGGTCTCGGTGCCCCTTACAGGTGTTGAGGATGGCCACCGGGGTGGTTTAAGTGAGGTAAAAATCCCACATTCCCTAGTCTTTTATCCCCAGAAAGCTAGGCGCCTTTTGAAGGTTTCCTCCCGTCATCAAAAAAAGGGTATAGCAAAACCTATTAATATGGGTCTATGTATAAAAAGTAGAATCGCATTCAAGTATAATATGTAACCCCTATTATTGCACTTCGGCAACTTGCTGAATAATAAGAAGGAAGACAATCGATGGATATGCATTCTCTCAACAACATTCTAAAGTAGTAATAAGACTAATATCTTCTATAATCTATAGGAAGGAAAATAGAATAGGAAGGGTAAGGCTAAAAGAAAGCAACTACACGGGGTAAAGGGTAAATGAAAGCCACTACAAAGGGGTAAATGATAAATGAAAGCAACTACATGGGGTAAAGGGTAAATGAAAGCGACTACAAGGGGTAAAGGGTAAATGAAAGCCACTACATGGGGTAAAGGGTAAATGAAAGCAACTACAAGGGGTAAAGGGTAAATGAAAGCAACTACACGGGGTAAAGGGTAAATGAAAGCCACCACACGGGGTAAAGGGTAAATGAAAGCGACTACAAAGGGTAAAGGGTAAATGAAAGCAACTACACGGGGTAAAGGGTAAATGAAAGCGACTACAAGGGGTAAAGGGTAAATGAAAGCAACTACACGGGGTAAAGGGTAAATGAAAGTCCAAAAGCTATATAAAAGGACAATTTATTAGTCAATACATGGACGAAGTGAGCGAAGGACACTCTCTACAAATCGTTCTCTTCTCGATATCATCTACTCTCAACGAGAGCTCAGTGATCTGCTTCTCAATAGCTTTGACGTCACTTCGGAAACCGGTCACAGTAGCATCCAACTCCGTCAAATATTGTATCTTGTTGCAAAGCTCATCGTACTTCTGGGAAATGTAGTCTCTAGCGTTCTGAGAGTCAGTTAGTTCTTTATCAATCTTGTTAATCACTTCGTATTTTAATTCGTCAAATTTTGATTCCACACTCGGACCCAGTAAACGGGGTGCCTTGAATATCGTCGACTCATCGTCTTTGAGTTTATTGGCGATTGCCTTTGTGTGACACGCCATGTTTAGTTGTTACACGAATTTCGGTACGTTGACACGGAATAATTTTATGTTATTGTAGCTAATGTGCATTTTGTCGCGTTATCCACGTCGATTTGTGTCGTAAATAGAAAAAAATGGCGGTGGCGGTGACTGATGGGGCTGACGTTTATTTTTCTGATTTTATTTCAGTTTTTTTTTTCTTTTGGCATTTTGTTTAAGTTTTTTTGTCGTGTAGGTTGTATTAATAAGATTCAATTAAAATCAATTAACTTATTTTATCCCTTTTATTGAACCTTGAGTCCTTGTTTATATCTTATTTGGACTTACTAAAAGTACATATATTATGCGAAAGTTTGTATTACGTTTGTAATTAAATCACGTCAAAACAGCATCGGGAAAATCACAATTACTTCTCCCGCTTTGGGCAAGGCGAGAAAGGACTCAGTCCGACTCTTACTGAGTAAAAACCACCCTGTTCCTACTCTTGCTTTTTGAGCCGGTAACCCGCTAGGCAGTCCGTAACTCTAATGGAACAATACGTAGGTTACTTCTTATTTCACGACAACTCAGGCGAAGCCGCTAGGTGAAGCTTAGAAAGAAAATGAAAGTATCAACTTTTGTCGTTAGATACGCCCTCAATAAGTACGTATAGATGTAAGTACGTATAGAAGTAAGATGATAATTGCATAGATGGCAATGAGATTAGACAAATCTGACCGTTGAACACATAAACAAGTAATATGAAATCTCTAAGATATTACCCACGCTTTCACCACATGAGAGCGATGCACTTGGCGGCAGTGACCTGCTCACGACACTAGGAGTAATGTCGTTATGATAAGATAGCACGGTGATAAGGAACACAACCATTAAAGGGTTGAGATGTCAATATTATATGTATTGTGACTCTTTGTGGGAAGGGTTTTTGGAGTCACAATTTTTTTTATTTAGTAGTTTTAAGTTGATAAATGAGCAGACGGATCACCTGGTGGTAAGCAATCGCCACCACCTATGGACATCGGAAACACCAAAGGCGTTGCGTTGCTGGCGTTTTGGAGGTTAGAAATTTAAGGGTTGTTGGGGAACATTGGAAGGGCCTCCGGTATCCTCACTTTCATGACGAAATACAGACGTTGATATTCGGGTATAACAAAACAATTTAGTAGATGGATAGCCTAAAAGTATAATTATTGGTATGTGATCACCAATGGATGAATGAAGTTATAGTTAAATTCTATCTTATCATGTGGCAAACTTCATATTATGGAGATTAGTTATACATTATGTTGCATAGATGTCGCTAGTAGTAGCATTTTACTAATATTGATCAACTGTACTAATCTATGATTGTTTTGTACAAGGTATCGTGTGTGATTAAAAACATTTAAATTTTCATTTTGAATTAAGTCTTAGAAAGAGGTGTACCTACCTTCTTTTTTTAAGAGGGGAAAATCATCCAATGACTTCTCCCGCCTTGGGCGATGCGAGAAGTGTCAGACTCTTAACTGACTAAAAACCACCCCGTCCCTATTCCTGCTTTTCGAGCCGGAACCCGCTAGGTTGTCCGCAGCTCTGGATAAAGGGTAGCTATTTCGGCTATTGTCATACAAAGGAGACCGGCAAAATTTCATAGTTTTAGCCTATTTGTCCGTCAATCACGCTGAAACTACTGAACGGATTTTGATGAAATTCGGTATACAAACAGGATACAAGTCAGCTACTTGTATGATAGGATACTTTTTTCCGCAGAAACGCGGGCGAAGCCGCTGGCAGAAGCTACTAGTTTCCGGAATTCTGATACCTATAATTTTCCTTTTTGTACCATAGGTATATACTTTTACTAGCTACTTCCGCACGGTTTCACCCGCTCTGGGCTCCTATTGGTCATAGCGTGATGTTTTATTTCCCGATAAATGCTCTATTCAACCCGAATTAGGGCAGATCAGACCAGTACTTCTGGAGATTAGCGCGTTCATACAAACTACAAACTCTTCAGCTTTTAATATTTTATAGTATAGTATAGATTTTTTTTATCATTTATTTATGTAAATCACTTTTGCAATCGATGCAAATAAACTGTTTTTTCTTTCTTTCTTTCATATAGTAGGCAACGCGTTAGTGATTCTATTGGCGTTGCATAAGTGTCTTCTACGACGCGTCGATCACTTTACTACCGATAGCAGTATTATAAAAAATAGATACTTATACGAACAATGTACACTTGTCTCGCACCTCTTAGCAACATTATAAGATAATATCTATATAATGAATACGTAATTAGAAGTACTTGATTAATGTAATTATAATAACTGGTTTGGTTGCACGCCATCAGATCGGAAAACATCGGATTTCTGCATATTAGACGCGAATAGGGAGCCATGTTTATTTCTTTGAGGAGGTTAAATATGTGTAGCGGTTTTGTCAGTAGTTAATTGATTAGTAGACATCCTTATTATAATTCATTAATAGATGGAGTTGCTATACATATAGCAAAGTGTATATGCAATGCATGTTAAACATTAGGTTTGTAATAATTTTTTTTCAGTCAGTGGCCCAAGTAAGTCTATCCTGGGTTTTCACCATATTTTGTTATTCCCCCTACCCAATTATCCCCTTCCCAATTGACCTCTCCCCGATTCCCGAACAACCCTTAGATTCTTAACCCAAAAAAGGTCGGCGACACATTTGTGACGCCTCTGGTATTTCGGGTGTCTACGGGCGGCGGCGATTGTATACCATTAGGTGAACCGTCTACTCGTCTATCGGTTTATACGGATAAAAAAATAACCTTTATACTTAATCCAGTATCTCTCAGGTTATAGAAGTACCTATATCATAGTATTTATCAACAGTATCTGTAAATCCAGCCATAACTGATAACCTAGTACTAATCTAGTGACCTAACCCAAGACCTTAGCTTTATTGACTTCAAGCGCGATGAACTTTACAAGTAGGTATAGTACCATGATGATTTGCAAAAAGCGGTAATAGATGTTTTTAGTGAAATTATTATCGACGTATAGGGGAAAGTAGGGTAATTGAGAACGGCGGGTAATTGGGAACTCCTTGATAAGTCCCACTTTTCCCCGTATCCAGAAAACGGCTATTCGAGGTATGCTTCCCCGCCCCTAAGTGCGCAAGCGACAGTGGGAACTGGAGAGATGCGTCGCATCTTGACACGGTGAGTCAAAATGTTTTTATTGCATTTTTGTTAGGAAATTTTGTGTTACATACATTAGATGCAAATGTCATATTTGTGAGTACAATACACCATACACGCGTAAGTTTATTTCATGGATAATCAGTTTTAATAATTTTACGTGTTATAGGATGCACTTAAAACGCTATCGAAGGTCGCGACCATTTTTATTCAAATTGTCGACTGCGGGTAATTAGGAACGGTGGGTGGCGGGTAATTGGGAACGAACAAATTTACAATTTGTTTTTATATTTTTATTACAATACAATTTTTATTAGATGAGGCGAGACGTTGATGCAGCCATACTGAACCAGACACCATCAGTTCAAATGCGAAATCAGATTCACATGACCACGATACAGCTTTGGGCACATGTGCAATGCACTTCCAGAGAGACCAGCGAAGGTTACGTGTGTGATATGTGTCGCGAAAAATTTTTTTAGTTATTTATAATTGTTCTCTGTGCCATTTTTAACTACCCCATTTCTAATTACCATTTCTAAATACTGTAAATTCATTTGCTCCACGGGCTGATCTCAATTACCCCATAGGGTGTCGGGTAAATAGGAACGGCAATGTTTTTTATTTTTGCCAATATTTCTAATAAAAAGTTGATTATTAAAAAATATTTTTCTGTTATAAGCAGACAGATAAATAATGTTTAAGTTTTAATAAAAGTTGATTCCTTTTTTAAGAGAAAATACTGTGTTTTTTGCCTTTAAAGTTAAGTGTTCCCAATTCCCCCACTTTCCCCTAGATTGTCATAACATATTCAGATTTTTTTTAATCCTTGTAACGAGTCGAGTCTTAGTGTTTAAAATGTGGTATCTTCAATCTAACATTAGCCGATTTTTTTATGGGACAAGCCCGCCACACCCTCCCACATTCGCTACAACTCCTGTAAGCCAGGATCTTCAGAAGAATACAAACATGAAAACATTGGAACACTGAATTGTTTGACGAGGAACTCGACTAGTTTCAAGCCATGCTAGGGGCTCATATTCATGAGCAGCGTTCTTCGATACAAGACGCGGCGATTGTCGTCGAGTTCCTCCTAAGCGGATAACATAAAAATTAATTTAGTATGTCTCACGAAAGTTATAATAAAATATATAATATATCAGAATCTTAACTTAACATTAACATAGACAATGAAAACTCCTGCCGTAATTATCACCCACTCGAGCTATCAAGCCCTCCACTACCGCATAATCATTGTATGCCGTGCGTTACGTCGAGTGCACTTTCATAACTGTAATTTTCCAATAACTGAACGTATGACATATTTTTATAAGTAGTCATTAGGTAAGTATGTTACCCTTGCTTTATTACGTACTAAATTAAGAAAATGTTTCCATTTTGTCATCACCATGACTGAATCAGCCACAAGACATTCACTGCTGTCATTAGGGGAGGTTTGTACCCTTAGTACAAGTTCATGCTATACGTTTGTAAAGAATAGTTGCTTTACGTCAGACGAAAACGAAATGAGAGCGCGTTCGGCACTGTAATTGGTTGGTGATTGCATTTCCCTATACCTGCACACTTTTTTAAAAGGATGATGAAAAATGAGCGAATTACATTCCAGATTCGCTCATACCATACTCGCTCATACACTGAAGAAACTTTCTTACTGACTAAAAACCATCCCGTTCCTTCTGTTTGGAGCCGGAGCAGGGACTCGGTAACCCGCTAGGCCTTAGGTTTGCAGAAAATATTATTAATATTATTTTCAATCTGCAACTCGCCCCACGTGACTGTTTGGTATACCCACGGAATCGAGGAACGACCAATGTCAAGGCGATTTTTCCAAGTGTATCTCTCCGTCTATCCTATTATGATGATTGTATGTCAGATATATTTAGTATAACACAACTAGTAGCTCATAATACCTGTTTACCTGTAATGTTTAGATTATAAAACCAAAAATAAGTAAAAATATTTACACAATGACAAACATGCACTACCTGTCAGTGTTGGTAATCCAAAGTTCAATACTCAGACTGTTGTTAACTCTCAGACTCAGACTATTTTGGAAATTAATTTATACAAATATTTGACTCCTTGAGGCATCGAACTGTCTGTGTAGTGTGGAGAGAGGACGAAAATAAAGAATGCTGTTCTTTTTAAAGAAACTTTGCTGCACTCTAGTATTTTCCCCTGTGTCATCGGTGCGTTTACAAACATACAAGTTCACATACACATTTTTGGCACCTTTTTGGGGAAAATCCAATGACTTCTCCCGCCTTGGGCGAGGCGGGAGTGTCAGACTCTTACTGACTAAAAACCACCCCGTTTCTACTTATGCTCTTCGAGCCGAAGCCCCGGTAGTAATAGTCTGGCACTCCTTCTTGCTTTGCCCAAGACGGGAGAAGTCCATGGATGATTTTCCCAACATAAAAAAATAACACAAGAATTAATCAAATCGAACCAATAGCTCCAGAGATTAGCAATTGTGTTATAAGTCCCATGTAATAGGGGATGTTCCTATTGTCATACCCTGGACACAATTCCAGACTCCGTGCTACTACTGAGAAATTATCGAAAAACCGAAAAAAGCCTAATAATACTTTACCAACTCGACTAAGAAGACAGTTATAAAATATCTTTGTCTTTTAAACTCTTCAAATAAATATATAAGTACTTCATTTAAAAATAGACGCAAACACCAGTTTGGACCGGTAGCTATCTTTTAAGTGCCAATTTAAAATACCTAGGTACTATTACTTGATACTTAAGTAGAGAGTAAGCAGAATCAGACCAAACCGAATTACTATGTGATGACTTTACATACACACACGTGACCAAAGTGACCATGTACTACGATGGTAGTATTTTAAGTTGTCACACTTGATGGACAGATTGTTATGCTATGAGTAGTTCTATGTCAGGGATGGTCAACTTGATGGTAGCTTGGAGACTCTCCTGCGTGTGGCTGGTCAAGAAATTCACTACATTATGAAGTTCAGCTCTGAAAAAGCTATATTTTCCTAAGAAGTATGTTTTCACCAACGAGAAAAACAGTAGTCTGTGTATTAAAACATATAATTCATAGAAACAAGTTCTGCCTACCCATTCAAAAATCAAGTCGCGGTGCTGCATGCAGTCTGGAATAGTGCCCAATATATGGAAATAAGCTCACCATAGGGTGGTGAACCTATACATGGGACTTATAACACAAATGGTGAAAAGTGGGTGTACATTGTATAGCGCCATTACGTACCGTATTGTTCATGTCTGCCTACCCCTTCGGGGTTTAAAGGCGTGACGTTGTGTGTGTGTAAGGTTATAAATAATTAAGTCAAAAACATACTACTTTAATTTGAGTTTTATTTACTGAGATTTAAAGTCACTAGGTGACAGGTATGTATCGAGGTCAATGACATCGTCCTTTTACAACAGTCGGGTAAAGGATAGTTCAATGTACTGAAACACCATCAAAAATGGGTATTGATTTCGGGCACTAATAGAGAGTGAGTTCTGGGTTCGATTGTCAAGTTACTGATTTTCCTCGGTTTATAGACTACTTCCTTTATATAGACAGGAAGGAGTATTGAATTTTGATGGTTCATCCTTTTTTATTATATTTAAAATGATCTCACACTATAAACCAAGATTCGAAATCGAAAATCTCAATAAATTCTCCGAAAGTTCAACGACCATTTGACAGTTCTAAAAAAAAATAGCCGTCAATTTAAATATTGGTCAATTGACCATCGATATCCACAGATTATACCGTGAATAACACAACAATAACTATGCACTCGAGTGCAACGTACGAACCAATTACAATACAAACCTAATTAATTACCACTATTTAAAAACAATGACCGCACATCAACATACTACGAACTGTCAACTGCACAATTGAATACCAACCTCATTTTCTTTACAGTAAAGTTGAAAATCACCTGAACAGAATTGGCAGATTGGGGTGAGCTTGATCTGCAGTTGTCTGGTATGAAAGCAAGGACGATAGGAATTTACCAAGTACTATATATGAGCCTCACGTGCAGACAATTCCTAAGAAAATCGGCGACATATTATCACTTGCTCAAGGGGTATATAGTATCTGTTCGTCAATGACTGTTTGATAAAATGCACTTCAGATTTCAGGGTTCCATTTAAAAAATATTCACAATGTAAGTTAAAATAGATAAGTTATGTCTTTTGATTTGTAATAGAGATGGGTTGTAACAGGTTAAACACTATATCTGTTATAACTGTTACTGTTACATAAAAATAACAGATCCAAATATCTGTTACTAAATAACAGCCTGTTATTATTGTACGGACGATAAAACGTCTTCTTTATCTAGTACTCTTTAAAACCGAAAATCGTATAGAAAATAGATATAAAAGAGCATTTTTATTAAATAAATAAATGTTTTCACACTACAAAAAAAATTAAAATTATAAATTGTAATTATTTTGAAACAACAAAATTTTCTCTATGGCAGTTTTAACGAAATTGCCAGTTCTAAAATAAAATAAATTATACATTTTTTAAATATTGGTCACTGGTCAGGCCTTATCAACACTTGACAGATTATACCGTGCAATAACATATACAAGTCACTATTCACTTACTATTTGTTCTTGCAACGTACGAACCAATTACAATACGAACCTAATTAATTACTAGGTGCTATTTAAAAACAATGACTGCAATCAACTTTACTACGAACTGTCAACTGCACAATTGAATACCAACCTCATTTTCTTTACAGTAAAGTTGAAAATCACCTGAACAGAATTGGCAGATTGGGGTGAGCTTGATCTGCAGTTGTCTGGTATGAAAGCAAGGACGATAGGAATTTACCAAGTACTATATATGAGCCTCACGTGCAGACAATTCCTAAGAAAATCGGCGACATATTATCACTTGCTCAAGGGGTATATAGTATCTGTTCGTCAATGACTGTTTGATAAAATGCACTTCAGATTTCAGGGTTCCATTTAAAAAATGTTTACAATGTGAGTTAAAATAGATAAGTTATGTCTTTTGATTTGTATTTTAAAAGAGATATATCGAGATTGAGCCATGAGAGAGTAAGCCATATTTGTACCGACCTTTTACTCTTTACGCGGGTTTATAAGACCCGAGTAAGGGGCAACATAAAATGTATTCAAGTGTGAGAGAGCCATGCTTCGTCACGAATGAGCCGGCTCGACCGAAGTGATACCACGGCCTCATCTAGAAAACCGACGTGAAACAACGCTGTATTTCGTTGTTTTAGTGAGGTTACCGGTGACCCAATTCCCCAACAACCCTTAAATTCCTAACACCTAAAAGTCCGGCAACGCACTTGTAACGCCTCTGGTGTTTCGGGCGTTCATGGGCGGCGGCGATAGTTTACCATCAAGTGATCCGCCAGCTGAGCTTGCTATATCAGCGGACTTGTAACATAAAAAAAGGAATAGTTACATTATCGAGAAGTAGCTATCTCCTTTTATGGAGTCGGAGCGAATTTCTTAGGGGTATTATTATTTTTTTAGCATGGAATAGGTGTCAAACGAGCAGATGAGTCACCTGATGGTAAGCGACCAGCGCCGCCAATGGACACCTGCAACACCAGAAGAGTCACAGGTGCGTTGCCTTTTAAGAAGAAATATGCTCTTTTCTTGAAGGTTTGTTTCAGCACATAATGTCTTTTTTTTTTGAGGGGGTAAATCATCCAATGACTTCTCCCGCCTTAGGTGAGGCGGGAGGGAGTGTTAGACTCTTACTGACTAAAAACTACCCCGTTCCTTCTCATGCTTTGAGCCGGAGCCCCGGTAACCTTTTACGTTGTCCGCAGCTCCGGAGCACATAATGTCTACGGAACCAATAGAAGTGATAATGAGTCAGTACGTTAGCTACACCCTTGATATCAATATTTAGTTGTATATGATCCAATTCGGCATTAGTGGTGTTTCGTGAGTGACTGTGAGCGGACTCCTCCGGCTACCCGAGTGGTGAGTCCCAAGTTTATTATAGGTTGATACTTTATAGTTAATTATAATTAAAATTATATTTATTTAGGACTTATAAGTTATTTTAAATAGTGACTTAAGTTTTAAAGTCTATCTATTGGGTAGGTGTTGATAAACTAGGAGATTTTTTTTGGAAATAGATGTTATGTTTAATACTGCCTCGTTGGTCAAGTGGTCGTAAAAGCGACTGCCGGGCAAGGGACCTTGGGTTCAAATCCTAGTACAGGCAAAGAATTACAGGGGTATTTTCGGTCGGAAAATCATCATTTGGTTGGTATAACTATGGTAAAATTATTTACGTCGTACATTTTTATAAAGTGTTTTCAAAGTTTTAGAATGGATAGAAAAACAAATTACTCCATTCGTTTATTACCTTCCAAGTGACGCGATTTTTTATCATAGAATATTTATTTGTGTTAAATAAATAAAGTCGTTCCCTATATGAGAATTACTCATACATAGTTCATATCTTCAGAGCAAATAAATATAAGATTACCTAGAAGTAAGATTTCATCATTACCTGTCTATATACTGGAGTTTAATCCGTCCTACTTATAAACGATGAAAAGTATCAACCAACTTTTTTTGAAGTCGGTTAAAATTAAATTTATGTGTAGCAAGTAATCTCACAACATTTTAGACCTCACGTCCGTACCCAGAGTCCTATTTAATGGTTACTTAATACAGTCCTTAGCATGTCTTTTTGGATCAATATCGTTACCAAGGAATTGTCGTGTGTATGTGAACTTGTATGTTTGTAAACGCACCCACGACACAGGAGAAAATTCTAGTATTTAAAATATATCAAAGAAATTAAATTGAGAATTGAAAATCTCAAAAATCTTTCCTACCACCTACCTAATCTGGAAATAGTTCCATAGACCCTGATAGTTGCAATAATTGAGCATACTTTACACCCAATCGGAAAATTTGCCGCAGCATGAGAATAGATAACCTTGCTTTGCATGCAGAGCTTTCAAACAATGCAAATGTATGGCGTCCTGTCACCCTGTCTTCGGAGCATCCATCAGACATTGGAACAGCTCCAACTCTGAGATGAGAAACACCTGATTGGATGTAAACAATCATTTATTTCCTAGTTTAAGGAGTTTGAGAATGAGCCAGGAAGTCCTATAACATAGTATAATGTACGCCACATATTTTACTAGATATTATAACTAGACAATGTCTGAAATTTTATTACACATACATATTACACGGGAGTTGTGTATAAAGGCAGATTTACACTTAGTTAGTATTTGACTCCGATATCGATAAGTCAGGGCATTTTTTTATTTTTGAAAGGAGAGAAAAATCCAAAGACTTCTCCCGCCTTGGGTGAAGCGAGATGGAGTGTCAGACTCTTACTGACTAAATGTTTCTACTCCTGTTTTTCGAGCTGGAGCCCCGCTAACCCTACTAGGCAATATTAGCGTGAGACCTTTCAAGTCAGCGCATACTTTTTGCCGCTGTACTGACTTCAAATCAATTTACATTGCTTTTATGGATCAGCTTTGACTTGTATCGATTTTTAGTAACTGATCCTGTGTAAAACAGCCTAATGGCAAGTGATAAAGTGACCGTTAACGCACCTGTAACTCCTCTGGTGTTGCGGGTGTCTATGGGGGGCACTGATCGCTTACCATCAAGTGATCCGTCTGCTTGCTCTGCTCATAAATAAGACATAGTCCGAGTATTTTAACACGTTAACTCCCATGTAGGTCACCGGTAACCGGAGGAAGATTTGCCTTTAACAGTTTTCTGGTGGCAGTTAAAGGCTTAAGTATTATGAATCAAGCGTCCAAAATCTATGTATTGACGTAATAAATCAATAACATAGTACATGTATGAAGCATCAAATGTTTCATACGTTTGGCCAGTTATCTATCGGTTGGAGGCGACTGTGATAGTACTTCGATACCATTCAGTCGCACACCAACCCACGAGTGTAGCCGTTTGTAAAAATACAACTCATAAATTGCTGTATTAAATTTCATTGTAGTGTCGTTGAAGATAGTTGAGTTAAATCATTAATTTTTTAAATTTATTTCCCTTTCGATATTGTTTTGTGGAGTTTCTTTTTTTAATTAAGAGGGAAAATGTAAGTAATTTTTTTTATTTTCATTTATTGTACCTGTATTTATTACTGTTTATTTTAAAGGACTTTATTAATGCATTAATATTAGCTTACTAATTCAGCTTAGAAAATAATAATATTTTAAAAAAACTTTGTAACGAAAAACTCGTTATCTAAGTGCATCGACTGTCATTAACAATAATATTACATGACTACATAATTCAATACTTGTGTATTGAATTATATTGTTGTCAATATATTACAAATAAAATACAATGACAATTAAAAATAAAAAGCTACGGACACCATCTGCTACAATAATATTCTCCATATTGTCGTAAAATCAATACAAAGATGTATTTAAATGACAATAGTTCATTAATACAAGTATTATAGTGTACTACATATATGTATGTACCGAATACATAACAGAATAATGAGTAGAGGAATAACCACAGGATTGAGAACGTATTGGTTTTTAATCAGTAAGAGTCGGACACTCTCTCTCTCTCTCGCCTCTCTCACCCAAGATATGAGAAGTCATTGGATACTTTACCCCTTCAAAAAAAAAACCACGTGGTTCATTTACGAGTAAAATAAACCTAAAAGTGTCTGTAATGTATAGGATTTTAATTTAATATCATTGCCTTTTCACAATCGCAATTTTTTGCGATAACTTCTTTTGGTTTTTCTTGAATTAATAATGAGTTAATAATAGTAACATTTTTAATTAAAAGCTTATAAATATATTTTCTTATGAAATAGACATTGAATCAATTGACATGCCAAAAAACAAAATACGTATTAGGAGGAAAATAAAATAGGTATTTGTAGTATCTATAATAAATATATCTAAATCTCAACAAGGACTTTTAAGATGATATAATGATAATTTACCATTACAAATACTAGATACAAAAACTAAATACTAAAAACCAAATCGCCATTCGTACTACAGCAGAAACTGTATGAAAACTATTTTTGTTTTGACATTGCTGGTAAACATACGAAAATAGTTACAACGCAGTGAATTAAAGCTTTTGATCTTAGATCAGTGTTCGGGATCTAATGTACTTCATTCGGAAGCTAACTGCGTCGTTTGTAGAGACAAGGTCTCGAGTTCGATACCCGAGCAGCGAGCAAGGGTAGCTCGCCGACCGACCAGAACCAAATTCGGGCCCAGTAGGGCTGATGCCTGATCCGGAGCCGCGGACTACCTAGCGGGTTTACCAAGGGGGTACTGGGCCCTACTTGAGGTAGTAGCTGGCTCAAAAAGCAGGAGAAGGAACAGGGTGGTTTTTAGTCAGTAAGAGTCTGACACTCCCCCTCGCCTCGCTCAATGCGGGAAAAGCTATAGGATGATTGTCCTGCCCCTCTTAAAAAAATGGTTCTTTCAAATTTAAGACAGCTTATTGAAAACAGGAATTAGAACTACAATGGCCTATATATCCACATACATAAATGGGTGACTACACGCCGTTTATCACGGATACCGTATATGTCACAATCATACATTACATTGATAAATTAAATACATATAATATGTACTTTGTTTTTACATTAAAATGAATCATTTTATTGCACACAATAGCTTTTGTTCCATATGTTTGTGAAATATGATCCTTGATCCTGCTACATATAAAATGATGGATTATTACAATTTAGTTAATAAGTATTAAATAATTGATAATGGATTTTACCTAGGATTATACCAGTCGATATGTTTTTTGACCGCCTCGTGGTAGCGGTCATAAGTACATTGTATAAAAGTCAGACTAGTTTTTTGGCGTGTAGGTAAGAAAATAATGATTCATTTAGTACAAAAACATTGACTGGTTAAATATTTACTTTGGTAAAAAGCATACAATTTGTATGTAATGACTACTTTGTCTGTAGTCCGCCATGCTTGGTCGCCTAGTCGGAGGATCGTCTCTTTTCTTAACTGAGGGAACATTACACACTGTTCCCTAAAAAATGATTTTGATTCTATTACTCAGGAGATGAGCTTTTTGTCATACAATATTTGAGAAGCCACAATGCAGTTTCTGCCAGTGGTTTTGCCTGTGGCTGTGGGATGAAAAACGCCTATCTGTTATTCCAGACCATAACCATTCCAGTTCCAAATTTCATCTGCATCCTTTCAAACGTTTTGGCGTGAAGGAGTAACAAACAAAACAAAAATACAAACTTTCGATTTTATAATATTAGTAGGATAATATAGCTAAGTACTATAGATACTGAAATATGTAATCACAGACATTTTTATTATTATGTAGGTCGCGTTATGTACTAGCTTACCGCCTGCGGTTTCCCTTATGTGTTTAGAAGATAATTTTAGAAAAGAGTTCTATAGAAAATTCAGAATAAAAAGCAAGCTTACTAAGTGAAAATTAATCTATACATACTTTACTTATATTAGAGAATTTTTAAATCGGCTCCGTAGCTTGAAGACTGCGCATTGCAAACAAACTATAGAATTATTTCTCTTATTATATGTAAAAAAATAGTAGTAGATAAATATTTTTTGTATATTATGGGAATTTCAGCAGCTGTCAGTTAATATGTTTTGATTCTAGTAATAATGTACCTGGAGGTAGACAGTAGGACAACCTACTTTAATGCGTTATACTAGATTTACAACTTAATTATGGTCGTAATAAGATACAAAGTACATTGAATAAAGAAAGACTATGAAGTATTTATGTCTATGTAGAATGTAAGAATAATTTCACTTTCTTTGCTACGCCGTAGCTTTTTGAGGACTAAAGCGACTACGCCGTAGCTCGCGTAGAGGGGTCTACGCAAATATTATTTTTTAACCGACTTCAAAAAAGTAGGTTCTCAGTTTGTATGTTTGGTTGGTTGTGTGCGATTACCTCGCGTTTGACTGAACTAATTTTTATGCGGTTTACAGCATAGTATTCTTTAGACTTAGGAGCAGGATTTAGGGATAGTAGGCGGTTCCCTTTCTTTTTTAAATTATTTGTTTCTGAATTGCAACTAATAACTGTAATATGTATATAGAAACGAGATTATACTACTGGTTTAAGTCATTGGAGAGGCTTTTGTTCAGCAGTGGACGTTTGTTTCTGAAATGATGATGATAATACGAAATTCGGAAAGCTATTTATGCTATCACATGATGATGATAATGCGAAAATCGAAGGCTATTTATGTTATACTTTTCTAATTAAATAAATAAGTATATCTAACGTTGTGTTAGATTATATCAAGATGTTATTCTCGTATCTATAGCGATCTCCAAGTCAGGTTTCTATATCATTACATTTTGCTACCTAATTACGATTTAACGGAAAAATACAATAATTATACTGATAACGGTTTATCAGGAACACTGATATTTATTACCTATCGTAGATTTTATTTATGAATGTTAAATGTCTACGTAAATCACACTTATATTATAAATGTGAAAGTTTGAATGTTTGGATGTTTGTCCGTCAATCACGCTGAAAATACTGAACGGATTTTTATGAAATTTGTTATACAGACAGGGTATAAGCTGACTCGGATGACTTTTTCTCCCACGCAGGCGAAATCGCTGGCAGAAGCTAGTGTACATATATAATATTATAAATGTGAAGGTTTGTTTGTGTGAAAAAAAGCTAGATACATTATAAAAATACACACGGTATATATACATATTATTACATATTATACCTAAAAATAAGTGTGTATAAAAAAAACGTTATGATGTAACGAACCAATCTATTTTGATCTTAATCAAAAAGGTAATTAAGTCAGTATTTCCCCGAGTGGTAGATGGTGTATCAGATTGGGAAACCTTGATAGTTTTTTATCAAAGTCAAAGTCAAATGCATTGATTTTTAACACGTAATGTGCAGGAATGATTTTCATTAATCGAGTTACGGAAACTAAATGCTTATTGATTACTTACTCTTAAAGAGAAATCAAGCTTATTTTTATGGTATAAGCCGATAAATGAGCAGACGGATAACCTGATGGTAAGCAATTGCCGCCGCCCATGGACATCCGAAACACCAGAGGCGTTACAAGTGTGTTGCCGGCCTTTTGGAGTTTTAGGAATTTAAGGGTTGTTGGGGAATCAGGGATTGGGAAACATGCTGGTAATTGGGCCTCCAGTAAACTCACTCACACAACGAAACAAAACGCAAGCGTTGTTTCACGTCGGTTTTTTGTGACACCACGGTGTCTGTATTACTTTGGCCAAACTGAATCCGAAGCATGGTACTCCCACATTTAAAACAATAATGTTATAAATTGAGACCGATACCTCTTACTTGATAGTCATGAATGAAAAAAAAATCTTGATAGAAAAATCAATTTTAATTAGTAGCAGATTTATGTTTACTGTTTTCCGATCGGAGTGAGAATTTCGAACAAATGTGTGTAACAATGGTTTAAGCTAAATAATTCGAATGCACAAACAACTCTATGACACTGTGTGACCTACAGAAATATTTGTGTTTGTACAAGTTCCAAGATTTAAAAATATCGTAGTGCGAGTGCAATGACCTGTCCGTGTTTAGGTCACGAGTGTCACTGACCTTTCTCAAATACAAAAATATTGCATCTCGAATTCTTGGACCGATGTTATAGAACTATACTCTAGCGGAGATCTCTTTAAACGTGCATTTAAAAAGGGATGCAAATACATTTCTTTTATTATGGTATAAGCCTGTAAACGATCACCTGATGGCAAGCAATCGCCGCCGCCCATGGACACCCGAAACACCAGAGGCGTTATAAGTGCGTTGTCGACCTTTTGGTTAGGAATTTAAGGGTTGTTGGGGAATCGGGGATTGGGAAGATTGAGAAGGGGGGCAATTGGGCCTCCGGTAACCTCACTCACACAACGCTTTCGTTTCACGTCGGTTTTCTGTGAGGCCGTGGTATTACTCCGGTTGAGCCGGCCCATTCGTGCCGAAGCATGGCTCTCCCACACTTAACAAATTGTTAAGTATCTTACATTACAATCATGATAAATGGAGGTCGCGTCGCGAGCGTTTACAACTTTGAACTCTATTTTAAACCCTATGATTTATGTAAATATAACATCCCACCCCAGCTTCGCATGGGTGCAATGGTGACATATTATGCATGTATTATACATATAAATCTTTCTCTTGAATCAGACGATCTACTAAAAACCCGCACCGAAATTCGTTGCGTGGTTTTAAAGATTTAAGCGTACAAAGGGACATAGGGACAGAAAAAGTGACTTTGTTTTATACTATGTAGTGATTAAGCTATGACTATGTATTCTGCACAAACAAATTAATAACATAGAATGGAGTGAAAATATTTGCCATTATTTATGTATTTTTATTGAATGCAAATAAAACTACATTGCTGTAGGATGTAGGAACCTGTTCTATGCACATGTTGCGTCTATGTAATATTTATAACGTGCGCGTGAGTGTGTTGTAGGCAAACTATTCATTATTTAGATGGAAATATGTGGAATTACTAATTTTGGTATACCAACTATTGATAAAATTGTAAAAGTAAGTTTGTTTGTCACATCTTTAAGCTTTAGTGACCGAACCAATCTTCTTGCAAATTTGAATATCTTTAGTTAGGAAATTCAGAACAACATATGAGCTAATTCACGCGGGTGAAGATGCGAGATTAAGCTAGTATTATTTATGTAAATGCCAAAATGGTGTAAGCTGTGTTATAAGTCTCTTTGTGTCAAGAGGATATCATATTTTCAGACTTTAAAATATGATTAGATTTTGCTCAAATTAGGAATCGAAACCGAGATTTTTATAACCTAGTTTCCATATTATTTTCTTAATAAAGAACAGTCTTATGTAATAGCTATTAATATACATAGGTATGTATTTACCTTTTCATTTCTTTTTTTAAATAACTTCACCATGATCGATACAAAAGATGGATTGTGACAAGTCGATAATCATTTAGATCGGAGATACAAATCTGTGATATATCGCATTAAGATAAGGTTCTTTTTAAATTGTCAAAGTACATACCAGTTTGAAGTCTTAGAAATCAGACCCTTGTATGATTGACATGAAAACAGACTGATATGGATCGTGAGGTAATCTTGTGTAACAAGTGACTCATTGTAGTCTATATAAACATTGATAAAGTCCAATTTTTCATTTGAAATCCATGCTATGCTACTGGCACTGCTGAGCCCTCTCCATCGCAGTAAAAGAGATTTTTGAAAAGAGTAACGATGGAGTTTGTTTCTCTTTCTTCTTCGTTCGAAGCTACACTTTGGTAACACCTGGCGTCACTGATAGACAGACTGACTGACAATTGAATTTGAGGTATTCAAAAGTGCCTAATTAAGGATTAATTGAGATAAATTCTTTGACTTTGATACCATGGCCCACAGTCAAAGGCCGGTAATGCAACTTCCAATTTCGAAACTAGTGTGTGTGGTGGAAATTAGTTGTTTATCGGAAATCATAAATCTAAAAAAAAAATACAAATACAAACTCTTTGGCTTTCGATTAATCAGAAAAAAAACCTGGCCGTTTTTATTTATGACGCCACGTATTTTATTCATCTATATTCCAATTTTAAAATCTTTTCATTGTCAATTTGCACATGTCATTTTGGTAGCCATACTCAAAGACATAATTATAATTTAAAACCAAAGAGTTATAATAAGTGTAAGGGAATTTAAAACCTTTAATTATATTGTCCTTGGCCATAGTACCTAATTATTTTAGTGTTATAACAAGATGTCTTGTTTCCGTAAGGCTATGGTTTTCCTACAAACAACTGTGGTAATATTGTCCCTCCTGTGCTTCTTGTGGTACTTTTTAATGGTATTGTGAATACATCCTTCGAATATGGACACATTGATCAGGTATTTAATTTATTTACCTACTTTTCTTAAATTAGGAAATCCGTTACGGATAAAATAAGCCTTAAATTACCGCGGAGCCGGTTTTGAGCAGGAGTAGGAACGGGATGGTTTTTAGTCAGTAAGTGTCTGATAGTCCCTCTCGTCTTATCCAGCGCGGGATGGGAGTCATTTGATGATTTCACCCCTTAAGAAAGGGTATATAACCTCTCACCTACCTTTTCTAACACCTTTTATCGATGTTCTTTGAGAATAAAACATTGGTTGCTTATATTTTCTAACCATACGACTAAATAAATATAATAATTTCTTTCTATAGTAGTTCTACGAGTTCAAAACATAAAATAAAACTGTCTCAAAATCTTCGCATTGAACCTACGACCTAGTGTTAATGAGTTCCCATATAATACCTTTATAATAATGCAATTATGAATAAACAAATGCATCACAAACAAGCCAAGTGGTGTAGGAACCCATTAGATTTGTTTATACACCTACTACAAGACCATTACTTAGTCTTATATTCATTTACATAAATATTAAACATATGACTATGTTTACAAATAGGTTATGTTTAGATAAATACCATGCCTTTGGTATTCAAAGAGTTTCTCTGGTACATTATCAGTAAGGGCCTATACATATCGCATTTAGGGATTTACCTACCTAAAATTTTAAATACTGGCAGTAAAAAAAATACTGTTTTTATGATCTCTAGTAATTCTAATAAAGCCCATTCGTTTGATATCTCTAATAGAGGTAGTTATGCAAAATATATATATAGGTTATACCAGTATCGGATTATCACATCGATCTGTCGTCAATAAGGAGGTAAAGTTCCAATTACAAAACCCTAGACCCAAACAAATAAAAAAATAAAGGGGCACGCTAAAACAATCGTTCAATATTTGTTTTTTTTTAATTTATTTATTTAAAGGGCTTTGTCGCTTGGCGACCATATCGCCCAGTGCAGGAAAAACAAAGTTTGGTTACTTATTACTAGCTTACGATCTACTTATCACTAATTTGTACAAGTGTTGTGCTTTATCGGACACTGGAAAAGCAAGAATGGAGTTACAAAGGCCAATGTCATTCACTCTTTGCGGACCAAAAATACTAACCCTAGTATTTTCATTCCGGGCAGTTCAATAATTAAAAGTCTATTTCTTCTTCATCGCTTATATTGCTGGTATTACGTACCAGCAACAGACAGAAACTAGTAGGCCTTTCCTCGTTAATTTACGTCATTTAAATCGATCTATGTTGTATATATCATATTGCAATCAAAATACTTCATTATTTATTATCTCCCTTCTATTTATAACCCTTGCAACTTGTTGTTAATCCGCGTAATTTATCAACTTTTTTTACTCCACCTGATCGGACCTATTGCCACGTTTACAATTCCACGTTCAATCAATTGCCACGTTTACAATACCACGTTTCATTGATTTGATTGGTACGTCATCAATATATCTCGGACTCCGGTAGCCAGTCATTGGCTTAAACGATAAACGAAATTATCACATGAAAATAAAATGCCTTTCATAAATAGGTATCTGCGGGTAATTAATTACGTTATAGTTATCGAAATAATCCGATTTTCATTTGAATTACCTAATTATCTATCGTTTTGTTTGCTAGTTTGTGTTTATCTGTCGTGTGGGGTGGTAAGGACGAGTAATATTTAATTGTTTATTAAGCTCTTGATTCTAATGTCGTGATAATTGTTGTGTATTTTACTAGGTGGTATAGTCTTCGGCACGTAACTTGGCAATTTTTTTAAATATTAATAAAGTTCTCACACCAATGGCGTTACAAGTGCGTTGCCGGCTTTTTGGGGGTTAGGAATTTAAGGATTGTTGTTCGGGAATCGGGGATTGAGAAGATTGGGAAGGGGGGAATTGGGCCTCCGGTAACCTCACTCACACAACGAAACACAACGCAAGCGTTGTTTCACATCGGTTTTCTATGCGAGCCGGCCATTCGTGCCGAAGCATGGCTGTCCCACACTTAGTCTTCTGTGGTGGTTCGCCCAGTTTTAAAACCGCATGACGTTTTAATACAACGATTAAATACCTACGTCTAAATTACCAGCTTAACTTGAACGATTGCACTGCTATCATTAAAATTTGGTATCATTTTGAGACTTGTTGTAATAATAAATAATTACTTAGAGGTAATTAAAAGTAATAAATGATTGGAAATCCATTGCAATACTGTCGACTGCAGTAATTAGCTGTTTCTTAATTGGTTTGTGGGTGCAGTTGTTTGTTATCTATGTCATTAGTCGGGATTAATTTTGATTTTTTATAAGTAACTAATTGTTTTTGGGTGTTGGTTCCATACCTAAATGTTTAATTGATCTTGAGTATTGTGAAGTTTAGGTAGATATGGTATAATTTTAATTTGATGATTTGAGTTTAGTTGGATGGATACCTAACTGCTCCAAAATGCACTTGCAACTTCTCTGGTGTTACGGGTATCCAAGCATAGCGCCGATTGCTTATCATCAGGTGATCCGTGTGTTCGTTTGTGCCCCTGACTGCCTATCGGGTTTACTGGGGCTCCGCGCTCCGGCTTGAAAAGCAGGAGTAGGAATGGGGTGGTTTTTAGTCAGTAAATATCTCACACTTCCTTCCGCCTCACTCAATACGGGAAAAGGCATTAGATAATGTTCCCCTTAAAATCCTATAAAAACATCGTCAGTCACGGGCAGGTGGTCGGGTTAATGTAAAACGTTGTGAAATAAGAACCTTTTTTCAAGAGTATCTGTCTTATTCTTGCTGATTGTTATATTATTTAACAATTTGTTACAAATCTCTTACCTCATATAGCAAGTTATCTATCTATTGATATAATAACATTAATCACCTTAATTTTAATACCGTATTTATGTAAAGACTATATATAATCTAAAGACTATTTATTTGATAATACTTTAAATCGTTTCGTTGAATATATTGTACAGATTTTTATAGGTCTATTACGCACTGTAACACATACATCGCACAGTATATATTCAGTCTTATATAATACAGATAAGTTTCTCGCCTTTTTACCCAAAATTTAAGATACATTTTGAAAATTTTTGTATCGCAAACATTGAATAGATGTCTTTTTTATATGAAAAGATCAAATATCTTGCCCAACTCCTAATATAATAAGGAGGTAGAGCACGGTAACAGAATCTAGCTGCTATATGCATTTAATAGATCGGCTATCGTTTTGGGAGGGCCCATGACACTCTGAAAACGACGGTACAAACGGTTCCTTACATAGTAGGATTGGTTAGCATCACACTGGTAGTTCCTAGGGAGCACCCTGTTCCTAGTACCAGGTACCTAGGTACGTACGTAGGTATTTCCTAGGTACGGACATCATAGTAAAGTACACTTGCTCCTGTAAGTGTTTGACTATGGTGTCCGTTTACCATGAGCCAGCCCTTATGAGCTGCTTAAAGCTTATTATGCTTTAATTGGTACACATATCAACTACCAAAAGTGATTGGGACTAAAAAACTTCTTCTTCTTCTTTTTTCTTTTAAAAAACGTTGCCCCACACTAGGATTTTCTCCTGTGTCGTGGGTGCGTTAACAAACATACAAGTTCACATACACATGACACCCAGACCCGAAACAACAATTTGTGGATTACACAAGGAGTTGTTCCGTGCGGGAATCGAACCCGCTACACATTGCGCGGCAGCAAGTTGCCCAGCCAACGCGCCAAACGTGCAAAACTCAGCAAAGCTATCTCAAAGACGTTCAAAGATGTCTTATTTTATTATTTTATTCATATCTGTTCAACTTCTGGATTATCAACCCAGTTGCATCTGTCCATTGTCACCTAGTTTTTAATGCAGTGTTTCATGCAAACACTTGTCACAAGTGCCCTTGAAATGATATGCGACGCGTATTATATGGAAAGCCAGACGCACTCCATATCGTTACATGATCATAGTTAGGTGTGTATGTAGGTACTTGTAAATGGAATTATTGTTCTAGTGTTAGCCAAGGCCAAACGTTTTAGAAATTCCTAATTAATTACTACTCGTATAATTTACCTAAGTGATGTCTTTAATGTGATATTATAAGAATTGTCATTATAATATGATTGTCTCTTAGATCAAATTATGATATGTGATCGCTACTGCTAATACCTCATTTCCTGGTTTGAATTAATTATTTTAAGTTTCAAAATTCTCAGTAAGGATCAGCAACATTTCCGATATCCTCATATTCTGAAAACACTAGTTGCTACTTAGGTATAGGTACTTAAACAGGAATATAAATATTTATAGAGTGTAAAAAAATATTATAACACAGTGCCTATACACACGCTGTTCCTACTAAACTACAAATTAATCAATTGAAAATTCTAGCCCCTTCAAATTTTCACATAGCAAATCACAATAACGCGTTATGAGTTTACCATCAGGAGCATAAGCTAGTTCAGTTCCTTTTAACACGTTTAAAAGTACTTTCGTAGTAGAAAATTTAATAAGTATGGTTGGAATGTAAAATAGTTATTATCTTATGTCATTTTTAACTTTCTTCCACTTACCTTAGTCATAATGTAAGAGTGACTAGCTACCTACGTAATTATAATTTCCTTGTGAATCTCCGTACAATTATTCAACGTCAAATTATTATGAATTATAACAAGAAATTATATGTTATAGTTTTCCGAGTGGACCAAGTAAACAAGTCTGGCTCATACATACATACATACTACGTCATTCGTATAAGTAGGTTTATTTACACAGGTTTAACATAGGACTTTCCATATAATTTTTTAGTGGTAAAGTAAATTGTATTCTTTTAAATAAATAAATATTATTATATATTTCATTTAATCAATATAATTTGACAATTGCGTTAATTTACAATATTTTATTAAAAAAAAAATGGGACTCAGAATGACGTATGTTTCGGTGGTGCGGACTACTTAGCGGGTTTACCAGGGCTCCGGTTCAAAGAGCAGGAGTAGGAACGGAGTGATTTTTAGTCAGTAAGAGTCTGACACTCCCTCTCGCCTCGCCCAAGGCGGGAAAACTTACTGGATGATTCTCCCCCCTCAAAAAAAAACTTGCCTGTTTTTAGGGGGAACTCCCAGGTTGCCAATATTTCCCATAAAACTATAAATACATTAGTTTTCTAAAATGTTAAATCCATGCTAATATTTTTGCAAGTCAGGTCTGATTATCAGATATTCGTCATCCTTTCCTTAAGGAAAGACTAAAAGACATACCATTTGCAACCAAAGTGAGAGGAAAATTGACATTTTGTATAACGTGTTTGGTGTGTCAAATTGAGAAATGTTATAGGAAGCGGGAAAACGGAAGCGGGCTGGCCGCCATTATTCATCTCGACCTCGCCTTCCGCTGTGTTGTGAATCTGTGGTCGGAATACCAATTGTCTATGATTAGTCTATTAATGAATTTAAAACGTGTTCGTACTAAATTATAAATTGAATGGTATATTGTAATTTATAGACAGATATTCTTTGTGCTTTTATCGTAATTTGTAACTGAAATTCGAATTCATGAAAATAATTTTGTTATACTATTGCCTCGTTGGCCAAGTTATTTCAAGTGCGACTGCCGGCCAAGGGGTCTCGAGTTCGATCAACGTGTCGGGCACAGTAAACCTAGGCATCTTTCGGCTTTCCGAAAAATTTTCAGTAGTCTGCAAGGAGTCTGGCATTGTGCCCGGTATATGGCAAAAGACTCGCCCCCTAATACATGGGACTTATAACACAAATGGTGACAAGTGGACAAAGGGTGTACAATGTACATTGTAGTGTCATAATGTGCACTTTAATCTCCGAAAGGGGCCTACCCCTTCGGAGATCAAAATCATGACGATACTTTTTTATAAAATCAAAAATAGACAAGAAATCTGATTGTCCAAATTGATGTTCCTAAATCTAATAGTACCTCAAACAGTCAACAGGTGTCGCTAGTCGTACAAAAACAGTGCAGTAAACACTGATAACTAGTACTCACGGTTGTCGGGTTATCTTAAACTCTATAAAATTATTTACGCAAATGATAAAAAGTTAACTCCAGCCAGATAAACATCTAAGCAGTTGGCAGTTATATTTGTTAGATAAATAATATATATATATGTTATTGGATGTACTAGTCTGTTATGTGTATATCTTGAAATGATAACGGAAAAGATGCTCCTTCCCACGGTCGTGGTTTTGTGTACCATTTTGGATTTTAGAAGAAAAATTCATAAGTACATTGTTTCGAAAATTATGGTCTAAGAACATAATAAGTTAAGATAATATAACAAAATTTACTTAGGTGTAATTGTGACAATGTGAAAAATTATCGACTTAATTGTTTACAATTTAAAAATACCAACATAAACTTAAAACTAAAATAAGGAAAAATTTTGATAAAATATAAATGATCTCCTTTAGGCGTCGAAGTACTCGTCCGCATCGCTGTCACATTGTTTTGTCTACCTAGATCTTCATTTGTGTCTCTCTGCATCACCTGAAAGTTGACTGTTAGAGAATGCCCCTAATTGGCATTAAATACACCATCGTTACTTAATATGATACCTAAATGTGAAAGTTTGTATGGTTGAATGTTTGGATGTTTGTCCGTCAATCACGCAGAAACTACTGAACGGATTTTGATGAAATTTAGTATACAGACAGGGTATGAGTTGACGTGAGTGATAGGATACTTTTTATCCCACGGAAATGCAGGCAAAGCTGCTGACAGAAGCTAGGTTTAATATAAAGTAATATTTTGAAACGAATTTTCTCCGCACGAATATCACACCCAAGTAAATATTCTATGTATATTACATAGATACTTTGCTTCTACTGACATACATATTTACAAAACATCATCCATATATTATGTACATACCTATGTTTATATGATATTAATATAGTATCTGCGATTTATCTCAAAGTTATCGTAAATACATGTGCCGATATATTGCAAGCCGGTTGTGTATCTAGATGGTGTAGATATGTATAGATTGTAGGTTTTACCCGTAACATAGGTGAATATATAGTCATATGTAAGGTGTTCTAAATGCATCTGCCACGGCTTTAATGGGAGGTAGAGTTGTGTTTGAAGATTAAAATATCACTACATAGTATAAAACAAAGTCGCTTTCTCTGTCCCTATGTCCCTTTGTATGCTTAAATCTGTAAAACTACGCAACGGATTTTGATGCGGTTTCTTTTAATAGATAGAGTGATTCAAGAGGAAGGATTATATGTATAGTACATGCATAATATATCACCATTGCACCCATGCGAAGCTGGGGCGGGTCGCTAGTACGAATATAAATTATTGATTATGAGTAATTTTTTTTCATACAAAAATGTCTACGTGTCCTTTTGTTATGAAAGAGCAATTTGTTTCACTGTCTCTGTTGCTATCAATAGTTTTTACTGACGATGCAACGCATCGTGCGTATTTGTGAACTACTTTATGCAGAGTAGAATCAATGTCTATTAAACTTCTTTATGTTCGCAAAATGAATTAACTGGTCCGGGGTATGCAATTTCTTCACTATGTATTCTCCAACACAACACTACCCATTAAAGCCGTGGCAGATACTTTTAGAACACCTTATTTACACAGTACACTGATGTTTGATCAGGATAAGATTTTGTAATCAACATAATTACTGATAGACAGCTAATTATCATAATTCGATCTGTTCTGGTTGACACTGAATCTCAACTGGATTGAACTGGATGTTACCAATTTATTTATGAGTGAAATAAAACCATTTCAATTCAATTTTCAATATTATTTAAGGCTTTTTTTTGAAGGGGTAAAATCATCCAATCTCGGCGACTTCTCTCACTTTGTGAGTGTCAGACTCTTACTGACTAAAAACCACACCGTTCCTACTCCTGCTCTTTGAGCCGGAGCCCCAGTAAGCTCTCTAGGTAGTCCGCAGCTCTGAATCAGGCATCAGTCCTACTGGGCCCCATCTGTGGTGGTCTGATGGCTCTTAGACGCGCGGAACGTGACGCGCTGTACGCACGGGTCATTATTTAAGGCTTCGAGTAATGTTACAAACAGTTCCAACAGATTCTCATCTCATCTCACATGGGACTAAAAAAAAAGCAACGTCACACCTTTTATCCCCGAAGGAGTAGGCAGAGGTGCACATTACGACAAGCAATGCCGCTATACAATCTACAACCACTTTTCACCATTTGTGTTATAAGTCCCATGTAATAGGGGGTGAGCCTATTGCCATATACCGGACACAATTCCAGGCTCCGTGCTACTACTGAGAAATTTTCGAAAAACCGAAAACACCAAAAACATGGGACTAAACTTAACTACTAAAACTGTTCTTAATACTACTTGAATCAAAGTTTAATCAGACGTTTAGAGTTACAAGCACACAGACAGACAGAATTATTGCATTTTATCATTACTACTTAGTATGTAATTATTCAAGTAGAATGTAAGCAGATAAAGTTAATATAGTATGTTGGAACAATCTGTGGGAATAAGCGTTTTTATGAGGAAGATAAAAATAAATGATTGAACAAGGAAAATCGATATTAGTACCTACTCGTACTCGGAACAATTTTTATCGATACTATGCACCTGATGTAATTGTGATTACGATTGTTATGTTCATCTGTTACTTGTTTAGTTAGTTTTAGTTTCCATCCATGACTAATTAAAGGTATATTATTTCTTTTTGGGATGCTATAACCTCCAACCCGCCTGCTAAGTGTGGAAATTATGAAAAATCTCGTGTGTAATGTAGAGTAGATCCACATTAAGTATTATCATTATAAAAAAACTAGCTTCTGCTAGGTATTTCGCACGCTTTCCTATGGGATAGAAAGTATCCTAACGTACAAGACAGCTCATACCGTGTCTGTTATACCAATTTCATCAAAATCCGTTCAGTAGTTTCAGCGTGATTGACGGATAAACATTCAAACATCCAAATATTCATATTTATAATATTAGTGTGATACCTTAATCTTATTGGTCTGCCTATGCATCTGTCCATTGCTGAAAATAAGTTCTACGTCCCTGAACATATGTATGTTTACATGTGCCAGGTATTAATGTAGATTTATCTAGAAAACTTACTAAGTACCTAGGCTACTCAATGTCATTAGTCAGATATTCAGGTGTGTGATAGCTGATAATTTTCCTACTTGAAACACTTGGGAGTATATTAATCATCATACCAATCTAATGATGATACTTAAACGTGAAATACCTATAACTTAAGCGATATTTGATGTTGAGGATACCAAAGAACGCTTTAAATGGTACCTTAACATGAGATTTAGTATGTCTACGCCATTGCCCTCTCTCAAATGAGGTCTCTTTTCTAACGTAGACAGCATGATTCCTTGCCAAAGTCTTTACTAATGATGAATGCCCCCGTCAAGGGGTTCCCACAACCACATCAATGGGAAAAATCCCAAAGTATCACCACTGTACTAACACGACGTCTTCATCCACAGATTTGGCGGCATAAAGTCGGGTGTTTGCCAAGCATCCACCCTCGAGCCCTGCTGAACGTAAACACAGCAACGTAACACATATCGGGTGACGTCACGTGACGTATGGAAGATAGGAATTACGCTTACGACCCGGTTGGTCAGACCGGTGCGCCAGTCAACCAGCAAGCGTACAGAATGGAGGCAGGGCAACTGTGGCGGCAATATGTCATCGCCGGAATCGGTACGTACAACTTTTTTATTCTACATTTTAAATATTTTTTTGTTTAATACGACCTCCTTTTACAGTGCCTCTGTGTTTAAAAATCATAAATTATAAAAAAAAATGTTTGTAATTAAAAAATGCGCGCCAAAATTTCGAATTTAGAATCGTGTTTTTAACGTCTCAGTTTTTGTGAATGGCCATTTTGGAATTACAATAAATTAAAGTGAATTATTAATAAATAAAATACATGTGATAATTTATAGTGAACGTCTTTAAAATAATGTGAAGTGTTGAGATGGTAAAATAAATTCAGTTTTAATCGACACGAAGATTAAAATAACAACGCGGTGCGATATAGTGGCGGAACGAATTGTAAAATAATAACTTTATAACGACATAATGTACATAAGATCTCGATTAGATCGTTTAATAATATGAACGAAGCGAGAAATAGATTTTTTACATTGTACAATGGAAGTGCAAGTATCCGGTCTACCTAGCGGGTTTACCGAAGCTCCGGCTCGAAAAGCAGGAGTAGGAACGGGGTGGTTTTTAGTCAGTAAGAGTCTGACACTCCCTCTCGTCATTGATGATTTTCCCCCCTTAAAAAAAGTATCCGGTGCTTAAACCTTTAACAAAAATGCGATTAAATAATATCTTTACGTAATATTTTTATCGGTATAAAAATTATCACGCTAAGCAATGTTAATACAACCAATTGTTATGTGTTATCGTTATAATTACAATTGCAATGTACTTAATAATTATTATGATCGGTTTTCAATAGTAGAAATGAGTAATTAAATAAGTATATTGAAGAAATTGTGTGAGCATAGGTACTGACGAAGTACACAGTCTTATAAAATATGTATGATATGTTTGGGTCACTCACTAACAATAGGAGTCACTGTGTTACTGGAAAAATATACTGAACACTTTCAAAGAACAGTACCTACATCAATCTATTTCAAATTACACTTGGTAGCAAAGAAATGGCGCCACTAGTGTTCTTTTTTTCAAAGTCAAAGTCAAAGCATTTATTTTAATTTATCTTTAATTAGGTACTTTTGAAATGTCAGATTGAATTGTTCGTTAGTCTCTTCGGTGTGTCCATTGGTGGCGTTGATCTATCCAAGTCAGAAGTCAAATTCAAATCATTTATGCCAATTAAATAAAAAAAATAAAGAAATAAATAATAGTCTGTCAGTCTGTCCGGCAGTGAAGCTTGGTTGCTAGCTGCTAACCTTGTTCCAAAGTGTAGCTTCGAATGGAGAAGAACGAGTAAGAAACTCCATCCTTTTATTTTAAAAAACCCTACATAACTTAAAAAACAATATTCGTTTTACAACAAAATACTCTCATTTCAAAAGTTCCTTTCATAGGATATACGTTACCAATTTATAAAATACTTGTATTAGAAAATGATTTACCTATCAAGAAATGAAAAAGAAAAAACGCTAGTGACTCCGTTTCTTTGCTCCTAAGTGTATTAAAAGATTTTCATCTAGGTCCACAAAATATATTTAGGTTACCTGTTTAGTTAGTGATTTCCGTAGATACTCAAATGTAACCAGCCATAAGATAAAATCTATTTATCTTAACACCTTACTATCTGACTATGTAGGGCCTGTGAAATGTTATTATGATTGTCAATAGATCAACTCGCAGTATATATTCGCGTATATAGTTCTGATAGATACACAAATAAATGTGTCATGTTTTGGTAGTTAACTATTGATAAACTCGCAAATGTGGAATGCGATCAAATTGCATTTATGTATATGTAAAGGAAAGATATTAAGTATTATCATATTAGGTAACCTTAAATATCTATTTTCTTAATGCACAATTATGGCAAACGCTCTGATAAAGAGGAGCCATATAAACCAGTAGTAGGCTTGTAAGATGTTGATGATCAATCAACTATATAGCAGTACTCTATCTTACATAGAAATTGAACCCAAATCTCTATTAATCTCTTACTCTTTTACAATAAGAGAATAAGTCGGGGATAGCCACGGTTCCTCTCAGATGGGACGGCTCGAGGACGCCTCTGGTGTTTCGGGTATCTAAGGGCGGCGCCGATTGCTTACCATTAAGTAATTCGTCTGCTCGTTTACCGACTTATCTCTTAAAAAAAACTCTTTTAGATTATTAAAGATATATCAGCAAGATATTCTACTTCCTACATCATTTCTATTTGTCACTAAGCAATGCAATAATGAGCACTATCCCGAAGAATGACATGTACGACGATCGTTGCATAATTCCTGGCAGCCGTCCCTAAACGGGTTGAACGTACGATTATTTGGTAGATTCGCGTCCGTCTTTTTTATGAGATAGGGCGACGAACGAGTAGTTTGATCATCTGATGGTAAGCAATCGGTGTCGCCTATGGACACTCCCAACATCAAGGGGGGTTACAAGTAATTTGCAGGCGTTCTGTGGGTTTGAGTATTTGGGAAATTGGAAATAGGGGAAATAATCTGGCTTTCGGTAGTAATCTCATGCATACAAAAAAACAAAACACAAGTATTGTATAAGGCCGTGCGCCGGTTTTCTGTGAGGGTGTGATAAAAAAAGGCCGTGATAGCTCTCTGGACAAGCTGGCCTGTTCGGGTCTAAGAATAGCTCTCCCACACTTAAATTACTAATTCTACTAATCTCAATCTATTGCTTTCTAAAACTTTCTAGAAAGTTAGTAGTCTTTAGAAAATAATTTATTATTGGTCTAAAAATATCTAAAAATAAATTCCTAAAGATATAAAATATCTTTATAAAATATCTTACTTAGTAAATAAAAAAGAGGCAAGAAAAATATCATAATAAAGGTGATTCTTAAGTACCTTGCTGAACGTGACATCACATATTTTGCTTTCTATGTTCTATACATACAGTTTTAAATTAAATTAAATATCCAACATTTAGGTAAAATCTCATAATTTATAAGAAATCACATTAAAATTGAGATTTTGTCCAGTTTGTGTCCTTTAAAACCCAACCTTTTAGAAAAAAACATAACAAACGTATGCCCTTGAAAAAAATTATGTCCCTTAAATTATTCCTTTAAATAAGCTGCAGTTTCTATCTCCACACTTATCTTACATTGAGAAGAAAATACCCAGGTCATTAAGTACTAAATAAGCAGAAGTAAGTCCATTTACATGAGGAAATGCATTATATTTGCGTAGCTGCCTAATGTTTCCATTCTATGGACGTCTGTCGCACTCTAGTTACTCATAGTTACGTCATGCATACTAAACTCCTTATGAAATGGGTATTTGCTTACATTTGTAGTGGTGATTGCTGTTTCTTGAACCGTTTTAATATGACGACCTATTAACAGTCCCTGTTAGTCCACTACTGTACTAGAAGCCTCCTTTAGGGGCGGGGGGAATGTCTTATGACTTCTCGCCTTGCGTGAGGCGAGAGGGAGTGTCAGACTCTTACTGACTAAAAACTACCCCGTTCCTACTCTTGCTTTTCGAGCCGGAGCCCCGGTAAACCCGCTAGGTAGTCCGCAGCTCCGGATCAGGCATCAGCTCTACTGGGTCCCATCTGTTTTGGGCTCTTTGTGATTACAGATGATAAGGCCAAGGAATTGATTAAAACTGGTTACATTTTTCGGTCTTCATTCATAGTTCTTAATAATTAGCCTTTCCATTTCTCGATGCAATATTCAAATTCACGATATTACTTAATTAGAAGGTACTTAGAAGATGAATATTTACATGGCACTTGTACCAAATATGTCTATTACCCGGTTGCTACCGAGTACCTGAAACAATTCCCACATTTCAGTTTGTAAACAAACAACTGTAAACATTGTATTTGAAAACAGATAACGGAACTATCTATCACATTAATGTATTGTTTTAAATATTTGTACATAGATTTCAATGTAATTATTACCTCTATTGTTATGTTATATAACTGTATTTTATTACTGGATGTTATGTTATGTTATATGTATTATGCAAGGGAGTAAATATGCGTATAACATGGCAACTGTAACTGATGACTGTTGATGTAGCGAAAGAGGTATGTAGGATTCGTAGCAATTGGCGTTCCGTTGTCTCTGCCTACCCCCATGGGAGACAGGTGTAAGGTTATGTATGTATGTATGTATGTATGGTTGTAAAGACGCATAGTCTATGTATGTATTACAAAAAATGTTTAGTGCGTTTGTCTAATTCTTTAATGCTATTTAAAGTGCCTAAATAAGGTTGATATTACGGAGGTTTTAATTTTAGTTGAGGCAATTTTTTTAAGGTACTTTAAACTGTTATTTTTAAACATTTCATTCTTTTATTATTGTCATTTAAATAATATCTTGTTAGACATCTTGTTCCCATTTCTATTGCGATGATTTCTCTGTCCTTTTAATATTGAATGAATGAACTATAAATATATATTCGTACTTAGTGTATATTTTATAGCTTGCCAAGTAAACTTGCAAGATAACCTCATTTTTATCTACGACTGTAGATTTACGACTCGCGATTTTTACACGTTTTGTAAATATACACACGATATTAAAGTAGATATCGAAAAAATATATGATCGACTAATAATTACTTAACATTTATTTATCAAATAGAACATGTTTTGCCCCTTTATAGAGTTTTGTCGCCAAAAACTAAGAGCATTTTCTAAAATAAGAAACTTACCTACTCACGTATAGATTGTTACTCACGCAAATTGCCCTATTTTTAGTTTACTGTCACAGATAACCTAATTTGCAAAGAAACCGAAAAATGTTACTAGTTTTAACAAATTCCTTGGCCTTTTCATCTGTAATTACAAAGAGCCATCAAACCACTACAAATAGGGCCCAGTAAGGCTGATGCCTGATCCGGAGCTGCGGACTACCTAGCGGGTTTACCGGAGCTCCGGCTCGAAAAGCAGTCTGAGTAGGAACGGGGTGGTTTTTAGTCAGTGAGTCTGACACTCCCTCTCACCTCGCCTAAGGCGAGAGAAATCATTGGATGATTTTCACCCTCAAAAAAAAGTCATCTGTAAAAATTTTATAGTAGTCGTGCTTTGCAAATACTGGCCATTCAAGCGAAGTTCTCGGCTAAGAGAAACTAAGCTATATCCTTGAAGAGTACGATCGAAATGAGTTCAGCTGTTTCGTAGTTCATTGAACGGCGTACGCAATTTACTCATTGAATAATAATGTGCGCAAATTAAATTTGATTAATTTTGTTTTAATTATTACTGCTTTGTTATCCGAAGGTCCTATGATAATGATATTTATGGTTATAATAAGCAATAAAAACAAACCTAGTTTTTGTTGTAAAAACAGAAAAACGCGTGCGTAGACGGTACGTAAAAGTATTGAAATTTGAGGGACAGTTTTAAAGAGCGTAGGTTAAGAAGAGGTATCCTTACCCATTAACAGCCTTGTATCGCATATTTCGCGACACATATTTCCATGTACCTGCATCTCATGTCGTAGGTATTACTGCGACAGAGAACGTGTATGATTACCTACTTATTTCGATCTATTCTCACGTTTGAACCTCCTAATTTAGTATAGATTTTATTTTATTTATTATTTGTAGGCGTGTATTTTATTCCATTTGTAGGCGTGTGCTATGTAAATGGCTTAAAAAGAAAAAGGCTCTTAAAAGGCTCTTCAACGCTCTTGTAGCTCCTCTTGCGTTGCCGGTGCTTCCGATCGCGAAAAACAGGTTCTCAGACTCATGCATTCCTGATCCGTTGAACCAGTAGTAAGTAATAGTGTATTGCTAAATTAAAATGTTAAACTAACTATTCACGTCCTAGCAATCGACACATAATAATTAAAAACAAATTAATTGATTACGATAAATCGGTAAATACACAATTAAATTGATATCGATAATTTGAATTGAGTAACCTTCACAGTAGATTAATTTGAATATATATTACAAACCTATTGTAATCTTGAGACGATTACATTTGACATATATTCGCGAAAAATGTCCAATGAGACAATTTTATTGACACGAAAACTGCTGAATCGAGTGAGATGCAGTTTTTTGACTAAGATCTTTATAAATCCAGTTATTTCTTTGCTATCATTTACGCTTCTTCGTAACTTATTATGAAGTCAGTAAAAATATGTCTATAAATATAAAATAAAATTTCATTATTCTTCCTGTTAAAAACAAGTTATCTACAGATTTTAGTAAAACAAGTTTAGATACTTTCCTCAAATGTTTAAAACCGGTCTAAACGAGGAAAACTTTAAGATCATTTTTGCATATCAAATAACTTTTTTCATTTTCCTTAATCCACATATACTTAATAAAAAGAATTCATTATTAATTTAAGTTTTAAACGGATTAAGCCTAATAGTCATTAGTGTAGGAAAATAAATAAAAAAACGTCACTAGCAAAGTAAAATTCCTTATTGATGTCGTTATATAATTTGACCTCCAACGCTCGATAAGACAGGGCGGCAAAGATTATCACACTCTGTGGATAGTCCGCAATAAAAAAGGTTATCCGTACCATAGACACTGTAAAGAGGTCATGATTTATGACGCTGTTTAAAAAAATATTGTTGACAGATACAGATCAATTAAAAAGTGCAGTTGGCGCGAAAAATTGCAGATTTTTTTATTGTCTCTATGAATTTGCTAGTTTTATTTATTAGAAATAAATAATAAATATTTGTTAAAAAGAGTTTTCTACTCTATTGTCACCACACGGCTATCATAGCTATAACATTATAGTATCATACACATGACACTTGACTCTATAATATTATAATTGTAAAAGTTTGTTTGGATGTTTGTCTGTCAATTACACTTAAACTAGTAAACGGATTTTGATGAAATTTGGTATACAAACAGAGTATGAGCTGACTTGATTAATAGGATACTTTTTATCCCTCGGTAACGTAGATGAAGCCGCTGGTACGAACTATTACTTTATAAGCTAAACAAAAAATATGAAAACATGACCGTAATAAACTACGAATCAGATCACAATATTCACACTACTCTACACTAAATACTTAACAGTCGTACAGGGAAATTAGTCATTATAATAATGGTCTAAAATTACCCCCGTGTTCACGTAAAATACCTATGAATGACTAACTATAATGTTTATGGTGAATACCATGTTTTTTTTTTACTTTGAGTGGTTAAATTAGAAATAAATAGGCTCTGTATGAATAGTTTGGACTTGTTGTTATTTCCTCTTCACAAGTTAGGAGATATTTTTTGTGGGTATGGTATAAGCCAGTAAACGAGCATGGCTACCCGAAACACCAGAGATATTACAAATGCGTTACCGGCCTTTTGGGGGTTAGGAAATTTAGAGTTGTTGGGGAATCGGCGATTTCGAAGATTGGGAACAAGGGTAATTGGGCCGCCGGTAACCTCATACACACAACGAAAACAACGCAGCATTGTTTTAACGGCGGCGATTGCTTACCATCAGGTGATGTGTCTGCTTGTTTACCGGCTTATACCATAAAAAACCCCGTTTGCCAAATGTGGAAATTGTAGCAAACCTTTTTTATTTAGAGTAGACTCATAGTCCAGTAGTTGACTAAAAAACTCATAAACAATGCACTGCACTTTCTTATCCTTTCAAATTAAAACTGATACGTGTTTAGCTAAAGCACTGGAATAAAACAATTACATAAGTACTAATCAACGTAAAATGGTGGCAATGAATACGATGTACTTAGGGGGCGATTTACATACCTATAATAAACGATAAAGAGTTGATAAAACGTGTTATCAAGACAAAATCTTTTGAATTATACACTCACCTACTCGTACCTACTACGTTATTGACCTTATCTGCTGGATAGTTGTGATTATAACATATGTACTCTATAATTATTTAAATCAATACGTTATGATAAGCATTTCTTTATATTTAAGACTTACTGTTGCGCGCGGCTTCCCTCGCGTGGATTACGGGCTTTGTAACTAACTTACGAAATAAAATATTTGTCTAAATTAAAAGATACTATATTACTCCTTAGTACATCAGCTACCTGCCAGTAAAAGTCCCGTCAAAATTGGTCCAGCCATTTCAGAGATTATCCGGAACAAACAAACAGACAGACAGACGGACAAAAATTGCTGTGGAAGCCAAACGCATCCACAGCAACGTAGCGTAGCACATCGGTGGTGGAAAATCAGTCTTAACCTCTTGTCTGTCGGTATATGAGACACAATAGAAAACACATTGTATCTCTCGACTTGAGTTCCAGCTTACAACCAGTTATATCTTTAATAATATCAACATCCTATTAGTGGCCACTGCTGACCAAAGCCTCTTCAATCTCTGTCTCAAATCTATGTAGCAATCACCTAAAATCTCCACTGCTCTCCCATACATTCAAAGACCTCATTAAACCATAATTATAAATAAGTTTCCTCCATAACTATTAGGTACTCATACACACACAACTATTACTCATAGAAAACCAAAACGAAAAATAAATGCTCGATTGTCACAAATTAATCAAAATAGTTCCACTTTTAACCACTGTCAAGGTCGCGACAGGCGCTAGTGTCGATGTTGAGGACATAGAGTTTGAACTTGTCGTTAATATACAATTTATATGCGAGTTTATATGTTTGTAGTGTGCTATAATTGCACCATTGTTACCGCTAAGTAATGTAGGGTGACTAGGTAGACGGTTTTCCCTGTATATTTCACTAGAGGACTGACCGATAGAGAGACATTATTTTGTTTCATATAGTATTTGCTTTGACGTTCAAAAGTGCGTTCGGTCTATTTGAAAAAAATAATTTTGACTTTGACTTAACTTTTATCTGTATTTTGTAATATAAGGTAGGATACGTTATAAGGACATTGTTTTTTAATGTGTATTTGAGGTTATGGTCTAGCAGAGTAGCTTTTTTACTTTGTATTTAATTAAATTGACTTTTTTTTCTTAGTCCAGGATTGATTTTAGTTTACTAACTCTATAATTAATTGATTGATTGATTGACATCTCGAAACTGACTGAAATCCAAACAAAGCGCTCGGCCGATTCTTTTATAAAGGGAGTCGCGTTGGCACCCAACGTGGTACTATTTTATCCCAAGAAAAATACAATCATGGTGACACTTCCTATTTATTTTACACAATATAATGACGTCTGTCGTAAAATTAAATAATTGTCTTTATCTGATATCACTATAACGTCATAACATTAATAACTAAATTAGTTAGGTGTCAAATCATTAAAAAATAAATAATTGACTGCACGGTTGACGCGGTGGCTGGGCAACTGGCTGCCGTGCAACGGGTAGCGGGCTCGATTTCCGCACGGAGCGACTCTTTGTGTGATCTACAAATTGTTGTTTCGAAAAGCATGTTTGTAAACGCTCCAATGAAATCCTAGTGTGGGGCATTCTAAGAAAAACAAATCGCCGTTGTTTTTTATGGATTAGGAAATAATAATATAAAGGATCACCTGATGATAAGCGATCAGCACCACCTATGGACATCCATAACATGAGAGGTATTGTGATTAGGAGAGTTAACATAACATATTTTTCCTGAGAAATAGGTAATTTTTCCTGAGAAATAAAAAGGTCAGAGTGAATAGGTACTTTCTAAGTCTGTGTGCTCCATCTTCGGCCACATCTTCGCTTCGCCGTTCTGGTAGTAAGCGGGTTGGCGGCCAAACGCAGACTTATCAACGCTAAAAATAATATACATACATACATATCGTCACGCCTTTAATCCCCAAAGGGGTAGGCAGAGGTGCCTATTATGGCACGTAATGCCACTGTGTACACCCACTTTTCACAATTTATGTTATAAGTTCCATGTAATAGGTGGTAAGCCTATTGTCATATACCGGGCACATTTCCAGACTCCGTGCTACCACTGAGAAATTTTCGAAAAACCGAAAAAAGCCCAGTAATACTTCGCCCGACCCGGGAATCGAACCCAAGACCTCTTGCCCGGCAGTCGCACTTGCAACCACTCGGCCAACAAGGCAGGTACGCTACAAAAAAGTATAAGAATAATATTTTTCAAGTTGAATGTCACAATTACTATCGAATTTAATTCCGTTTATAAAGATGCAACGGTCCGTCAATCGGTCTAAACATAGCACAGACTAAAAATAAACTCACGGGATGTCGACTGAGAAGTGTGAAGACTTGTATTAATATTAGATAATGATTGTTCAACTGTTGTCACCTGTGCGCTATTGTTCTGTCTATTCTATTATATAAAAGTCTTCCGTTACGGAGTGTGTGACTGACTGACTGACTGACAACGCACCACAACCAAAACTACTGGACTGAAGCTAGGCTATGTATGTTCTTTGGGGAATCCGTTACTGACTGACTAACTGACAAGTGACAACACACAGCCTAAATTACTGGTTACAGAAAGCTGAAACTGAGGTATGTATGTTCCTTAATGAGTGTATGGGAAGCACTAAGAGAGAATTTCTTTAAATTCCTACGGGAGTGGGAATACTGGAAAATCGCTAACTTAGTTCTTTGTACGAAGTTAATGGCAGAAACTAAGTGGTCTATAGTTCCATAACCTAGGTATGTTAGTTTTAAATAGTGACGAATCGGTCAATAAACCTATTGAGGAATTTAATTCATCCATTCTTTGATTTCTCCTTTCTAAGCCGTTGTCTTGTAGTTAGTGTATTATTGTCGATTCGGTATTTTATATTGAAGAAAACTGTATATATGCTATAACTATGATAACGAGTAAGCAGCATTTTCAGGTGACCGATATCTTTAATCCCCAATATTGGCCTGCTATCTGCTAAGCATACGAAATATAGCCAAACCTATGACGTTATTTTATTACGAACCAAGAACACAGTCCACATGAGACTGTTACAGTTTTAAGCTGAGTATTCTGAAGGCCGAAAAACCGACGTAATCAGAAGATATCTAAAGATTCCATAAGATACAGTAATCTTCTCTCTCCTCGGTTTTCAATGATTAGCTTTGAGAAATCTTGAGTTCATGATTCAGAGGAGACCGTTGTTCGATAAACCACTGACAACTGCCTGTTAAACAAATCTTATTTATCTATCTATTGTGACAAGATAACACGCACATCAACCTACTACAATATCTCTCCAATAGACAATCGACTTTAAACAAGAGTTTTAGAGTTGAAAATGTCTCAAAGAATTCAGATGCATAGAGGATCTTGATGTGCGATGCGTCTGTAGTTTAGACAATGCGTGTGTTATATTTCATGAGTATTGTAGTATGGTTAGGTATATCTAAATATTTTGTGCGTATCTTCAGAAGTACCTATATGTTATCTATTTGACTTTGATCCCTTTTCAAGAGTACTATAGGCTATAGGCCTATATCTCCTAGCCGACATACCTACGTCTTTCTTAAGTACGAATATACTTATTATGTAAATGTGTTTTCACAAGTTCCAGACAGATTATGTTTAGAAATATTTCCATCTGAATAGTGGATCCCCATTTTCTACCTATCTGTTGTAGACAAACAGCCCTAAAAACTAAATATTCTAATGTGTAACAGTCTAGACATTGTTATATTTATTTGTTTATGCATATGTCAGCCTCACTTACTCAGACTATTGAATTTATTCATACAACGATTTATATGACTTCATCTCGTTGATGATCGGTGCAATATTGTTATACAATGGACATCCTTTAAACCGCAAGTATCACTCTCCAGTGCATTCAACTATTCAAACGATACTAACGCATATAAATCGCGTGATTTTTCATTTAGAAGTTATAAATACATAATAAAGATGTTAGTTAGCAATTTGCCGTGTGATGAACCTAGAGTAGTTCCTCACCAGCCCTGCTCTTTCCGCGGGTGTTGTATACCCGAATAGGGACTACACATTTAACAGAGACCGGGCACCGCTTAGATAAACAGGTAAACCTTTTTATGTCCACACTGGCATAGAATATCGATGGATAAAGAATGTTAAGAGAAATGGTTTCAAAGGTACATAGTTCATAGGAACCAGATGGTATACTTACCTATTATATTCCTAACAGTTTAAAGTTCAGAGTTTTAAAAACAAACCGGTCTCATTATTGTTTGGTCTAAGACGGTAGGTGAGAGTATCATGAAACGATCTTATTATGTAATCTTCGCTCGTGTTTATAAAATAAAGAGTTATTAATTATTAATAATCCAATCACACCATGGGCTGGCTATTAAAGAAGGCACCTACATAGACAGATTTTAGATTTTACAGCAAAACGCTGAAATCGAATCTTTCCCAGTCAAAGTCAAATCATTTATTTAAATTAGAGTCAAAATCAAAATCATCATCAAATTAAATATTTCAAATAGACCGGGAAGGCACATTTGAACGTCAAACACGTCAAATGTCAAAACGTCGTACACTGGAGCTGGCTCATTCATTCCAAAATGTAGTATATATCATAATATACCAATCCAACCTTCCAAAAAGTTATTTAACTTTGATTAGTATTCTAACAAATCATGCCACGATTGTGTCACTAACTAGACACTTAGGTAACACTAATATAATCACGTGTAGGTAAACTAACTAAACAATGGTTTAATTTATAAATAACGGTCACGAGAGAACCCTCCAAACGATTGCAAATACTTTTAATTTAAACTCAAATATATTTTATCACATTCACAAACACAACTGAATCAAAAATAATCTTCATTCAAATTGTAAGCTTTGGTTAAATATCATAATGTTTACTTTTTAATATTTGTTTATTCAGTGTCAGACTCTTACTGACTAAAAACCACCCCGTTCCTACTCCTGCTTTTCGAGCCAGAGCCCCGGTAAACTTGCTAGATAGTCCGCAGCTCCGGATCAGGCATTAGGCCTACTGGGCCGCCCCAGATGTGGTGGTCTGATAGCTCTTTAAAGCGCTCACAAAACGCGACGCGCCGTCCGCACGGGTAGTTACAGAATAGCCTAATAGGTCTTTTAATTATTTCTAGACATAAACAGACAAACAAACAACAAGAATCCATACAAATAAAGCCTATTTATATATTATATATCGTAGTATCTATAGCGGATAATAAAATACGAGGTATTGTACTAATATCGCACTGACCGCAAAAGATAATCTCACAATGCACAGTAAATAAACACGTGTTGTAATTAAAATACACAACACGTTTACTATATGCAGCTTGGTAAACAGATGACGTAGAAAAATTGATTTTTTTTCATGAAACTATAGATAATGTTTTCAATGATCTAGGTAAATCAGCTAAGTTCTGAGTTAGGATCGATCCTTAATTATGTAAGTTCTGGGTTAGGATCAATCCTAAATTATGTAAGTATGTTAGGATCGGATCTAAATTAACTACTAGTTTAGGGCCAGGCACAGTATGTGGACTACCTAGCGGGTTTACCGGGGCTCCGGCTCGAAAAGCAGGAGTAGGAACGGGGTGGTCTTTACTCAATAAGAGTCTGACAGTCCCTCTCTACTCGCCCAAGGAAGAGAGATGTCATTTGCGAATTTGTCTTATTTTTCTGATAGTACCAGAAATTAACCATAAGCGCTGCTATACTTAGTTCCAAATCATAGATCGTTTCCAAAACCCGATAAGCACTAGGTACTTTCATTAGCTAAAACCGAACTTCTATTGTCAAAGAGCCGTAACTGAACATACATATACACAGTTACGTGGGTAAGCCGATAACATAATAATTTATTTAGTATGTCTCACGAAAATTATAATAAAACCTATACACCTGTTACTATGTAGTCTATAGGTATTACCGCTTTAAACAAATGCAAGGTTAGTATTCCGTTTAAGCTTACTGTAGGAAACTTTATAGTACTAACGATATGTACACAGCAGTACTGAAGTCCGATAGGAAGGCTTGGCAGCATAAACCACATCGGTCTGTTTGTTCTTACCACTCATAAACTCAACTAAAAATAAAGTTAGTTTTCTTTCGTTTAAGGTTTTCTTACTCCTAGTTGTGTTAGCCATTTTATTTCAATGCTGGATGTCTAACTATAAATACACTGTCCAATTGAAAAAGTTGTTAATGTCTTGAAAGAATAGGCGAAATGGCACTCCCATTTGTCTGTTAGTTAGAAAGGGATGTCATAAAATATCCTATCTAAAACAAGCTAATTTTATTTAACTAGGCCAGGGATTCTGGAATCCTTAACTTTCTATAACCAGCTAACCACCTTAAGGTGGGCAATAACCTGATCCGGGGCTGCAGACTTCCTAACAGGTTAACCGGGGCTCCGGCTCGAAAAGTTGGAGTAAGAACAGGATATTTTTTAATCAGTAAAAGTCTGACACTCCCTCTCGCCTCCCCAAGGTGAAAGAAGTCATTGGATGACTTTCCCCCCTTAAAAAAGGGTGGGCAATAACAGCAGCATTCTCTAAAGTCGTCTTCCATCTGATAATGATGAATTTAGCATGTGCAGTGATAGCAATACTGTCACTGTCTATTACGGCAACGCTATGCAAATACAAGCAAATCTCGCGGCTGTTTAAACGGAGAAACTAATAACATCTCATATCTTTGTTTGTTGTATAATATTTATTTTGTAATTATGCATCGACGTGGAAGCTTGGAGACATGTCAAAAAATCCACGTAGCTTCTGTAAACTCCATAAAAATCCATAATTTACCTAAGTTACTGGAATGCTTATCCCAGGCACATTTTGATTACAATTATATTGGCCCATATCACCCCAAAGGCCGATAATACTTGGTTCTACAATCTGTCTTGGTTCTCCCTCCCCTGGAGTTGTGGATCAACTGCCCATGAACGAGGCTGATCACTTACCATCAGGTGATCTGTCTGCTTGTTAACCTCCTATTTCATTAAAGAATTCAGACACACACTGACTAGTAGTATAGGCAGTGTACTTAACAGTAGTAGCTAATATCTTGTCCAATCTCTCCACAAGAGCTGCTATTTCTATCTTAGAATGTGCACGTGAACGAAAAGATTTATTTTTATTATAACAAAGATTTTTATCTCCATAAATGTATTTACGTAGTTAAACTAATTATAAAATGTGTTATCGTTTAGTGTAACGTCTTAGTTGTTTACAATGGCATGCAAATATCGACGTGGCCGTCAAATGCGTGGAGTAGGAGATTTGTTTAGCAAATATTTACTTTCTGAAGTCTTTAATAATAATTCTTTATAATGCTCGGGCCACATTAACGGGAATTGCCTTTAATCATCGCGATAATGGACGTTAACCGTAGGTGTAGCCACCACTTTACGGGATAATTTGACAATGGCATTAACATCTTCTGATTTGGTTCGTTGCGGGATCCAAGACAGTCATTAATTTCCCTGGGACGCGCCGGACTTCAGTGTTCCGGTGTTTTCATGGTTGTATATCTACTGTAGATCCTGGCTTACAAGAGTTGCAGCGGTATGGGATGTTGTGGCGGGCTTGAGCAAAAAAAATGGCATTAGCAATGTCTTTAGCGTTAGGTGTATATTTACATGCTGTATATTTCCGCTTATGTTTTCACTACTTATACAATGCGAGCTTCGGAACTCTCCAATTTTAGCCCTTATGGGAATCAAATACGATCTAATCTTCTGGATCAACCGTCATTGCCAAAATTATGCCCATATTAACAATCTTCTTTCTTTTGTCTCCAGCGAATATCGCGATTGCGTCGACGGGTTACTCCATGGGATGGACGTCCCCAGTGAACCTGAAGCTTGCAGCTAACGACACCAGCAACCCTGTGGGCGAGCCTGTCACCAAGGACCAGGAGGCATGGATCGGATCCCTGCTCACAGTCGGTGCTATCTTCGGTAGGTGCCTCATTTTCTTTAAGACTTTAACAGACCTACACCCGAATACTAAAATGCTACTCAATTTTAAGTTGTACTTAAATATCGTGCTATCTCTGTCATTTTATAAAGAATTGATAGGGACAGAACTAGTTTTGAGAGCGTCTTAAAATTGAGTAGCGTTTGAGTATTCGGACACTAATAATTGTCCTTAAAGAATAACTGCTACCAGTCCACTGCTAGAGACTAAAAACCTCTCTCTACGTTGGTTTGCTGAACGCACCTTAATCCAAATAAATTCAAATTACAGGCCCATTCCTCGGCGGTTTCGCTGCATCAAAGATCGGTCGCAAATGGGGTCTCTTGAGTACCTCCATCCCTCTGTTCATTGGTTGGATCCTGATCGCTGCCACCAACAGTGTTGGCATGATCTACGGTGGCAGGATTTTCTGGGGTCTCGCCGTCGGAATGCTGTTTACCATCTCACCCATGTACTGCGCGGAAATTGCTACGGTAAGACAGTTTTTCTATTTGTTTTATTCAGGCACAGATGAATCTCACTTGCATCCATCTTTTAGACTTAATTTGGGCAATTAAAACTCTTAACCAAAAAGCTTCACACGGAACATAGGAAGTTCAATACTGTAAAGTTTTATAAAATAATGAGAGATGTAAACCAAACACAGGCAGATATTTACCTTAACCTGTTACCCAAAATGTCCGAGGAAGCCAGACTCTCAAATTGACAAAGTACATTCGTAGTTACGCAGAGACATAATATTTAATTTTCTTTGGATTTATCCATATATAATTCACATTATTCACACTTTGTTCCGGAAAAGCAAACGGACACCATATGAATCAGAAGAACAAGCTTTAAAAAAATATTTTGTACCTAGACTGCAATTATTTAAAAAATATTATTTGTCCTAGTAACTGATATAGCTAAACCATACTAAAAAAAATATTACATGCCGTTTTGTTAGTTGGTTTCAAAAATATTCCCAAAGACATCCAAAATTTTGTCTCTGAAGAACTACCCTTCACTTGTTTTTGATTGTCATAAATATTAGGAATAATTTATAAGTTTGAACGTATATTATTTTGTTTTGTTTTTATTTTGTATGTGTTTTATTTTGTTTTGTCTTTTTATTTTATCTTTTTATTTTTGTTTTCTTCTTACTAACTGATACAGTGTCATTGTTATGTAATTTTACAGTGCATGTTGTGACACCTTAAAATGTTGTGCATTTAAATTAATTATAACATAAGTGTTTAGATGTAAGTTGTAATGTAACAGCTACTGGTTGTCCAAATAAATAAATAAATAAATAAATAAATTCAAATTACAGGCCCATTCCTCGGCGGTTTCGCTGCATCAAAGATCGGTCGCAAATGGGGTCTCTTGAGTACCTCCATCCCTCTGTTCATTGGTTGGATCCTGATCGCTGCCACCAACAGCGTCGGCATGATCTACGGTGGCAGGATCTTCTGGGGTCTCGCCGTCGGAATGCTGTTCACCATCTCTCCCATGTACTGCGCTGAAATTGCTACGGTAAGACCGTTTTTCTATTTGTTTTATTAGATCTCACTTTCCATCTTTTAGGTAATTTGGGCAATTAAATACTCTTCCTTTGTCGGAATGGGGTACAATATAAGGTTTTTAATAATAATGAGAGATGACACCTTAACCTGACCCAAAATGTCCGAGACCTCTCAAAATGAAACAGTACAAGTTACGTTGAGACATAATTTTTAGTCTTAATTTTTAGTTTTCTTTGGATTTATCCATATTAATTCAAATCATTCACACCATTAAGTCTGAGACTGAGCAATCTCAGTTCGTTTTCAGACTTAACTGTTCCATAGCTACTATATTCTCTTGAGCTCTACCGTCGGTAGCTTGGATTTCTCCCGTTACTGGTGGGCTACTGCATTTTATATTTTTAAATGGTTTGTTTTTTTAATTAAATATTTAAAAATATAATCAACCATTAAGATAAATAAATAAATGAAGTACATATTCCAAAAGAACTACATATTTATATATATATTTGTTAGTAATATTTAAAACTTCATGTTCATCTCCCCAGGATGACTCGCGCGGTGCGCTCGGTTCGTTCCTGCAAGCGTTCATCACGCTCGGCTACCTGCTGATCTACGGCATCGGGCCGTACGTGTCCTACATGATCATCGCCTACGTCGGTATCATCTTCACTGCCGTCTTCGTCGTCGGATTCTTCTTCATGCCCGAGTCTCCCTTCTACTACCTGGCTAAAGGTAAGCTTCCCAGTCTATATGTCTATGTGTTAGTCTACTTGCTGTAATGGATTAGGGTGATATTATAATAGGGTTAACCTATATTTTTTTATTAATTATTTTAAAACATAAGCACGTGTCTAAACGTGATTTTTCTCTTCTTATAACATTAAATAAATAATGCTTTCGACGTTACATTGATTTGAAACTTCATGTGAATACGTGACATGACGACCTCCCATTCCTAAACTTAACTCCTTTTTATCTGAGTATTGACAACTTATATGACAAAATAAAAAATATATTTCTATTCAATTTTTAAACCCCATCTACCTATAATGCATTTGTTAAAGAATAAAGAATTAATTAAGGTTGTTCGACACACAAAAATACTTCTATTAAATCAGTTATAAATAGCGTTGAAGCACATTGCTATCAAATAAAATACAGGTTTTAAATGTAGTATCTATTGTATTATTTTTAATATTAATATCTATTGTATGATCACCCCAGGTGACAGGGAAGCAGCCGCTAGCTGCCTGGCCAAGATCCGCGGCCGCTCCCACGCGGGCGTGCAGGCAGAACTCGACCTGATGGCTGCTGATGTCACCGCCTCCTTGGAGAAAACCGCTACGGTGAGGTTTTAATGACAATTAAACATTGAAGTATCCAATGAGACACAAGTCTTCTCCTGGATTCAGTCCGCCTTATTTTTTTTTATGGAAATCGAACAGACGTATCACATATCACCTGATGGTAAGCAATTATCGCCGCCCATGGACACTTGAAACACCAGAGGCGTTACAAGTGCGTTGCCGGCCTCTTGGGGGTTAGAAATTTAAAGGCATTTTGGGGAATCGGGGATTGGGAAAATTAGGAAGGGGGTAATTAGGCCTCCGGTAACCTCACTCACACAACGCAAGCGTTGTTTCACGTCGGTTTTCGGTGAGAGTGGTATCGGCCGTGGTATCTTGGTAAAATTGATCATGTTTGATCATTGGCAGCTAGACAGTGCTCTCAAATATGTCTGTTATATTCATATGTCACTTTTTTGCGGGTATCTCAAATTGCATGTGATCAGCAACCTGCCTGTCTTTTTTAATTCTTTGGTATTTTTGTCTTTGGTCTTTTTTAATCCGTCTCTTGGCCTGATCCGGAGCTGCGGACTACCTAGCGGGTTTACCGGGGCTCCGGCTCGACAAGCAGGAGTAGGAACGGGGTGGCTTTTAGTCAGTAAGAGTCTGACACTCCCTCTCGCCTCGCCCAAGGCGGGAGAAGTCATTGGATGCTTTTCCCCCCTCAAAAAAAAAGAAATACATGTGTCTGTTATATCCTTTATTAAGATTAATATATTTCGCTTCCAGGTCGCCGACGTGTTCCGCGGCAGCAACTTCAAGGCGTTCTACATCTCGTGCGCGCTGGTGTTCTTCCAGCAGTTCAGCGGCATCAACGCCGTGCTCTTCTACATGACCAACATCTTCGAGGCCGCCAACTCCAGCCTCGACTCTGCCGTCGCTACCATCATCATTGGTGTTGTACAGGTATTTATTTATTTATTTAAAGTAAAATAGTATAACATTACAGTTTTTACACCAAAGCCTTATACATTTCATATTATTGTACCAAATTAAATTCGGCTAATAAAAAAATAATAATAATAATAAAACCATAAAAGACAAATAGTACAGATAAAAAATGTATGTGGTATGTGTGTCTACTATTTTCCTTTTGTATAGCTTCTTGATTATTTTGGTCTGTATAGAATTACCTTTGGGATGAATGGATAATATTGTAGTATTGTGAGCTGTTATTTTGCTTTTAAATGCAATAAATTATAAATAGTGAATGTGAACGCTCTACCAAATGAGTCTCAATGAAGATTTTCTTCCATCTTTTAATAAAAAAATAACCTTTTTAATTTACTTCCCACCAGTTTATGAATCAGTATCTATTCTCTCTCTCTCTCTCTCTTGTACTCTTTAATGTATTTTTCCGCAACTTACAATAATAGTAATTTGTACGTTTTCCAGGTGATTGCATCTTGCATCACCCCTCTGGTGGTAGACCGACTGGGTCGTAGGATCCTGCTCCTCATCTCAGCTTCCGGAACTGCTGTTGGTTTGGTAAGTATTGCCTTGTATTGTCATCTAATTTAACCGTGATTTTTTTTTTATTTATAGAAAAGTCTTTCCTTTTGAATCAGTAGTATAAAACCTACCCTGACTGTGATCTATTCGTGGATGAGCTTAAAGCAATTAAAAGGGTCTGCCTAAGCTTTTGTGAAAGCCTCTAGTATCTAGAAATGTTCTTTCTTTTAGTTGCTTTCGTGTACTGTGCAATAGTATATTATTGATTGTCTTTTTTGTTTTTGTTTTACCAATTTTATTGTGATGTAATTTTTATGTTTTTCTTCCTTTTATTTCAATTTTATTTTTATAATTCTATATTTTGTATGTGTTAATGTAATTGGTTCGTTGAACCGTGTTAACATATTAATAATAAATAAATAAATAAATAAATAAATAAATAAATAAAAACAATCTCTGCTAATTTTCCAGGGTCTTCTAGGCATGTTCTTCATTCTGGCTGAGAAGGGTAGTCCAGTGGTGTCCAGCATTGGTTGGCTGCCGATCCTGTCGCTGGTACTCTTCATAGTGACTTACTGCTGGGGTCTGGGTCCGCTGCCGTGGGCGGTCATGTCCGAGCTGTTCCCGATCGAAGTGAAGGCCATCGCCTCGCCCATCGCCACCGCCTTCTGCTGGGTCCTGTCTTTCTTGATCACCAGGTAACATATGGATTTTATTTGTCTTTGGAGTAAGGACAATATTAATAGATTTTGTATTGTGGATTTACATTGAAAGGCTGGGTTTCTTGCAGTTTAAATAGTATTTCAGTTAGCTTTTTTGTCAAGTTATTGAATATATATGGGAGAAACTGTTTGAATTTTGGAATAAAAAAAAAAGTTCTGCTCGGTTTTACTCCAAAATAAAAGTATTACGGCTTTGAAATGTGCAATAGATTATTGGAAGTTCAATCAACAGTTACCGTGGATCCTTCTACTAATCTGCAACTAACATCAGCACAAAAATTATCATTATCTCTTGTCAAATTTAAATTCTTCAGTGGAACCTTTTACCTAAATTGCTAGCCTAGCTTCACTGACAGACAGACTGACGGACAATTCAATTTGACGTTTCAAAAGTGCCTTATTTAGGATTAATTGAAATAAATGCTTTGACTTTGATTTTGACTTTGCTTTCTTCTCGTCGTCAGATATTTCAGTGCCATCGCCACTGCCCTGGGTATGGGCGGCACGTTCTTCATCTTCGGCGCGTGCTGCGTGGCTGCCTTCTTCTTCACGCTGTTCCTGGTGCCCGAGACCAAGGGCAAGAGCTTCCAGGAGATCCAGGACATCCTGTCTGGCAAGTGAGTAGACCTTCATTGTTCATTTGATCTCAGGTGTTTAATGGCTGTGGTGGATTTTATTTTGGAATTAGACTTTTTTCTGGTACAAGCCTATAAACGAGCAAGCGGATCACCTGATGGTAAGCAATCGCCGCCGCCCATGGACACCCGAAACATCAGAGGCGTTAAAAGTGTGTTACCGGCCTTTTGGGGGTTAGGAATTTAAGGGTTGTTGGGGTATCAGGGATTGGGAAGATAGAGAATGGGGGTAATTGGGCCTCCGGTAACCTCACTCACAAAACAAAACACAACGCAAGCGTTGTTTTACGTCGGTTTTCTGTGAGGCTGTGGTATCACTCCGGTCGACCTGACCCAGCAGTGCCTGCATCACTCCCTCACACACGTCACACTTAATGTCTGATCAGACTTAAGGTCTGATCTAAAGCTCAGTAATGAACACTCGCGGCTTAATTTGCTGATGGTGATGGACATGTAACTTTCTCGTAATTATACTAATTTACAATTTTGTTTGTCCACAGGCCGTCCAAGCTGGAGAAGGCATAAAGTGATAGTTTAACGTGAATATTTTGTGTTATATGAATAATCGCTAGCTGTTAGTATTACTGCATCGGGCCAACCCACGCATACGCCGTAACAATCGGAATATTAGGGACAATCGAATACAGAACTAAACGAGATACCGATTTTACTACATCCGATTTTTGTAAAAATCGGTTGCTGAAATGTCATTGAGAAAAATCAAGATTTATTTATAAAATATTTGAGAGAATCGGTCGTGTTACGTGTTCCCTAGTTTCCGATTGTTACGGTTTTCATCTTGTTGATTGGAGATCAAATGTCTGCTTAATTTATTCCAGTGAAATTATATTTTTATACGTACCTAGGTAATTTAATGTTGGGTCTCCAATTCACAAGGTTTTTGTCGAGTATAATGCTAGGCAAAGTTTCTGGTCTTTCAAAATGGGATAACTAATAACTTTGCCAAGTTTTATACTTGATTTCAACGGATCAAAACATTTGGACCAATTTTTATATGTATTTTAATGAGAATAGTAATTTATAACAATGTCCCTTTACGTATATCTTAATGTTCCTTAGTGTTGGTCGATAAATGATCAAAGCTGGCCATCCGCCATTTTTTTAGGTGATATAATATTATCGTATGAGAATGGTAACACTGGAATATAAAATTGATTCATAAATCGACAACTTTTTTTTTTTTGAGAAAAAACGTTAAGCATAAAACTGTATTAAACGCAGAAAGTTTATCAAAATTGTGCCAAAAAGTATAGAAAAATGACTTTCTGACATTTTTAACCTACAAATCTGACATTGACAGATGAAACAGTGTTGCCTAAGTTAAAAAATGTTTGTTATAAAGCCAGTGTTGCCATTGTCGTGTGTAAGTTATGTAACAATCACATTGTAAGTACAAACTAGTGGAAGCAACGAGCGGACGGACGCAACTATTTGTGATAGTAGCTAATTATTCTATTGTACATACCTATTTAATTATTTTTAATGTCTAATCATTATTTTGTTACGAATAAATTGTTTTATATTGTGTTAGTTTTTGTGTTTTATTTCGTTTTCCTAAGTTAATGATTTAAGTGTCTTTTCATAGACCACAAATTAAAATAGATTTATCTAGCACTAAATAATTCTTTTTCTGTAGACCTCCGACAGACCCTTATTTAGTTAAAAGCTTAAAAAAATGCAATGTCTATCTCGAAATTTAGAGGTCCTAACTAAAAACTAACAACATTTTCGTAATTCCCTTATGTCAGACCCCCCATAAAGCCATAATTATTATATACCTCGTAAGTATGATAATAAATAAATAAATAAATAAAATAAATATCAGACTGAAGCATAAGGTAGTGGTAGTCCCCTTGATAGAAGTGAATGCATTTATAAAATATTGGCATCAATGACTGCCGTCTGAGACAAAAATGGATGCAGATTCGTACCTATATAACATCCATGGTTTAGGAAACTTACTAAGGGCTTCATTTAGAGCTTACTCAACTCAGTCTAATAGTATTTAGATTTTACCAGGAGAATCCCAAGTACCTAAGTACTAAATAAAGCATGAGCCGATTGCCAATATTATAATGTAACACATCCGACATAATTAATCAAGTGCGTGAATACTCTAAGAATGCTTTACCTGACCCGGGAACCAAATATGTCTTCCTGAGTAGTTGTACTATTGGTCTGGAGACCAAGAAGCCAGTTATAGTGTAGGCAGAAGTGCACATTACGGCACGTAATACCGCTATACAATGTACAGATGTTCACACACTTTTCACCATTTGTGTTATAAGTTCCATGTAGTAGGGGATGGACCTATTTCCATATACTGGGCACAAATTCAGACACCGTGCTACTACTGAGAAATTTCCCAAACACTGAAAAAAGCCCAGTAATACTTTGCCCAACCCGGGAATTGAACCCGAGACCCCTTGTTACTAACGAGGCAGTTATAGCATTCACAAATAAACCGAAAGAGATAAAACTATTAATATCAGGTTTTAGAAAACCTCCTCCATTTTCGTTCGTCGGAAATAAAAACAAATACCGACTGACATTTACAACAGCAATTAGGAAACAGTAAATCTAAGATAAAACACAGCAGTGGCTTCTAATCCGGCACTTATCAAACTTTATTATGGCAACACTGATTGCTTGTTTAATTATAGAGTAATCCTATATTCGTGTGTTTATACAGAGATAGTGTGATTGCCTCATATCTTAATAAGTAACGCAATATCAACGTGGAGGTTTTGACGTGGCGCCCTAAGCCATGTGCCTCCTGTTGGCAAACGAATCACATGAAGCCTCGTCCCCACTTTTTTTTTGAATGGGGAAAATCATCCTATGACTTCTCCCGCCTTGGGTAAGGCGGGAGGGAGTGTCAGACGACAGCGCCGCGACATTGTTAGGTTTGGGTTAGGTTTGGGTTAGGTTTGGGTTAGGGTTAGGTTTGGGTTAGGTTGGGGTTAGGTTTGGGTTAGGTTTGGGTTAGGTTTGGGTTAGGTTTGGGTTAGGTTTGGGTTAGGTTTGGGTTAGGTTTGGGTTAGGTTTGGGTTAGGTTTGGGTTAGGTTTGGGTTAGGTTAGGTTAGTTAACACAAACCTAATCTAACCTAACCCAACCAAAACCTTACAAAAATATAAACCAAACCTAGCCCAAACCTAACCAAAACCTAACCGAAACCCAACCCAACACAACCCTACCCTAACCAAAACGTAACCTAACCCAACCAAAACCTAACAAAAACCTAAACCAAACCTAACCCAAACCTAACCCAAACCTAACCCAAACCTAACCCAAACCTAACCCAAACCTAACCCAAACCTAACCCAAACCTAACCCAAACCTAACCCAAACCTAACCCAAACCTAACTCAAACCTAACCCAAACCTAACCCAAACCTAACCCAAACCTAACCCATATCTAACCCAAACCTAACCCAAACCTAACCCAAACCTAACCCAAACCTAACCCAAACCTAACCCAAACCTAACCCAAACCTAACCCAAAACTAACCCAAACCTAACCCAAACCTAACCCAAACCTAACCCAAACCTAACCCAAACCTAACCCAAACCTAACCCAAACCTAACCCAAACCTAACCCAAACCTAACCCAAACCTAACCCAAACCTAACCCAAACCTAACCCAAACCTAACCCAAACCTAACCCAAACCTAACCCAAACCTAACCCAAACCTAACCCAAACCTAACCCAAACCTAACCCAAACCTAACCCAAACCTAACCCAAACCTAACCCAAACCTAACCCAAACCTAACCCAAACCTAACCCAAACCTAACCCAAACCTAACCCAAACCTAACCCAAACCTAACCCAAACCTAACCCAAACCTAACCCAAACCTAACCCAAACCTAACCCAAACCTAACCCAAACCTAACCCAAACCTAACCCAAACCTAACCCAAACCTAACCCAAACCTAACCCAAACCTAACCCAAACCTAACCCAAACCTAACCCAAACCTAACCCAAACCTAACCCAAACCTAACCCAAACCTAACCCAAACCTAACCCAAACCTAACCCAAACCTAACCCAAACCTAACCCAAACCTAACCCAAACCTAACCCAACCTAACCCAAACCTAACCCAAACCTAACCCAAACCTAACCCAAACCTAACCCAAACCTAACCCAAACCTAACCCAAACCTAACCCAAACCTAACCCAAACCTAACCCAAACCTAACCCAAACCTAACCCAAACCTAACCCAAACCTAACCCAAACCTAACCCAAACCTAACCCAAACCTAACCCAAACCTAACCCAAACCTAACCCAAACCTAACCCAAACCTAACCCAAACCTAACCCAAACCTAACCCAAACCTAACCCAAACCTAACCCAAACCTAACCCAAACCTAACCCAAACCTAACCCAAACCTAACCCAAACCTAACCCAAACCTAACCCAAACCTAACCCAAACCTAACCCAAACCTAACCCAAACCTAACCCAAACCTAACCCAAACCTAACCCAAACCTAACCCAAACCTAACCCAAACCTAACCCAAACCTAACCCAAACCTAACCCAAACCTAACCCAAACCTAACCCAAACCTAACCCAAACCTAACCCAAACCTAACCCAAACCTAACCCAAACCTAACCCAAACCTAACCCAAACCTAACCCAAACCTAACCCAAACCTAACCCAAACCTAACCTAATACAACTTTTTTTTTTGTTAAACCACATTTTAAAATTTCGCCGCTTCGGGCAGTTGCCCGATTTAGCCCCACCCCCTGGATCGGGCCCTGTTTACGCTGAACGAAAACAAAACAAAAGCCCTTCAGAGTACTGTTGCCCAAGTAATTTTCGTAACGATTCTAAATGAGATGATGCCCCCTGTAGGAGCCAGGCAGTTGATTGGATGAGGGTACGATTGTCATTTGCCTGGGTTTGGCCCCTTTGTCTTTATAGGTATCGATAGTCTTACCGCGTTCCCATGGATGACTCATTGTTTGCCTTTACTACCTCCTTAAGTTACGCCAAAAGTTGTTTGGTTTTTAGTCCGTTTTTTGAGGAGGGTAAATCATTAAAGAAGCCCGACCCGACCAGAACCAGAACCGTGCGTGCGGCGCGTCGCGTTCCGCGCGCGCCTCAAAGAGCCATCAGACCACCACAGATGGGGCCCAGTAGGGCTGATGCCTGATCCGGAGCTGCGTACTACCTAGCGAGTTTACCGGGGCTCCGGCTCGACAAGCAGGAGTAGGAACGGGGTGGTTTTTAGTCAGTAAGATTCTGATACTCCCTCTCGCCTTACCCTGGCGAGAGAAGTCATTGGATGATTTTCCCCCAGGAAAAAAGGGTTATTAATCTAGGAGAAGCCTGTCAGTAACCCCGAAACAGGTAGGTTTACACCTGTTAGTGTTAGGTACGTAAATTGTTTGCAGGACTAGAGCCTATAATCTCGTGTCAATGCGCAGATATAATGTAAACATCCCGTATCTCGGTGATTACTTGAATATTATGTACAATGTCATGCAAATATCGACGTGGAAGTAATGACGTGGCCATCATACGGCTTCTGTTTAGAGGTATGTGTACCAGTAAGCCTTGATGCTTGTAGCTCTTGGAGATCCCATGACGCTGATGGTAAGCGATCGCATAGATCGCTAAATGTGTAGCCTGTACACTGAAATGTGTAGCTTAAAACAACTTTTCCGAAAACATATTCTGAATATTTCCACGTCCTTGTTCTAAATAAAACTTTCAGATCTTATCAGCAGTTCCGTGTTAGGAACCTAATAATAAATAATGAATGACTCTATAGTAAGATATCGTAATTCCTGTTGGTAATCACATTACGATAGTATCTTAATTACTATAATATCTTAAAATCTTAATTATTGTTTATCTGTCGCATCCACGTTGGAGGTTTTGACGTGGCCATCAATGAACTACTGTTTGAGACAGGTTTGGCTTAAAATAAAATTAACTTTTAAAGCAGGAGTAGGCCCGGAGCTGCGGACTACCTAGCGGGTTTACCGGGACTCCGGCTCGAATAGTAGGAGTAGGGTCGGGTTAGTTTTTAGTCAGTAAGATTCTGACACTCGCCTCGCCCAAGGCGGGAGAAGCCTTTGGACGATTTGCCCCCTCAAAAAAAGAAGTGCTCCATCGTAGGTCACATCATCGCCTACCATCAAACTCCTACTACAGAAGATCCACAGCCAAATAAAATAAGTTAGTTTAGCTCGCATAATTGAGCCAGTTTTTCATAAATGTGCGTCCACCGCAAACTATGCCAGCTAAGCGGCTATGAAGTGCCGTGTGAAAAATGGAATGTTACGGCACATTAAAATGTGGGAAATTGATAACGTTTTTGTATTATGAGAGAGCTAGATGGAACACAAGGATGTGGTTTGTAACGTCACGCACTTCCCGTAAGTGTCTCACTTTATGTTAAAGAGAAACCCAGTTATGACATCTACACTTCGTATTTGCTTCATGATTTTCACCAATAGATAGTATTTTCTGAGGATTGTTTAGGTGTAAAATTTACTATGATATATCTTTTTCAAGAGGGGAAAATCATCCAATGACTTCTCCCACCCTGGGCGAGGCGAGAGGAAGTGTCAGACTCTTACTGACTAAAAACCACCCCGTTCCTACTCCTGCTTGTCGAGCCGGAGCCCCGGTAAACCACAGGTCCGGGAGGTAATTTAGGGCTAGAAAGTAGTAAATAAAACACAAATAAACATACAAATACTGTATTTGACAATAAAATCATAGTAACACATCAGTCTTTCGCTCATTCGATACATTCGAGACAAACACAGATTTGTTTGCTTAGTCTAAAAACTAAATATAAAGTTATAAAGGTACCTAATACCGTTAGCAAGAATATGTACACATTTTGCGACCAAATTAATATCAACCTTTACTTTTTACACATAAAGCACTTTTTTATGAAATAATCCGGTAAACAAGCAGACGGATCACCTGATGGTAAGCAATCGCCGCCGCCCACGGACACTTGAAACACCAGAGGCATTACAAGTGCAATGCCGGCCTTTTGGGGTTAGGAATTTAAGGGTTGTTGGGGGAATCGGGGATTGGGAAGATTGGAAAGGGGGGTAATTGGGCTTATTTGAATGAAGATCAGAAATACCAAATAGTCCACTAGTTATACTACACATAATGAAAAATTACGACTACGAAAGTCGATTTTTTTTTTCTGTATGCATGTGAAATATTTAAAACATCGCAAAATGTATACACACTCTTGTTTACCACTCTTCGGTATTTTAAAATTAAATTAGTAGTCAATTGATTTATAAGAACTATGTATAACATAAATTAAAAATGTCCGACATATTGTAAACTGTCAAACTGTCATTAAAACGTTAATCATCTCTATATTTTAAGAACCCCGGCCGAAGCCTGAAATTAATCGAGCGTTCTCGAACCATTTAAGCGATATTTGAGCCGCTAATATTATTAAAACATATTTAAAAATACCTCTACGCATAATTAAGAGATTTTGGTCAAATATTGTGTGAGCGAAGTACCAAGGAGATCGGTACATAATAAAATACGTGAGTAAAGTCACATTGATAAGTTAGCTTGCTTTTATTACATACATACAGTCTACGTATAAAGCATATTCATATTAATGTAATTTTCAAGCCTTTTGTGTCACATGGGGGTGAGGCAGAGGTTAACTTTATGCTGTAAGAATAATTACATTTCGTCTGTTGTTTTAAATATTTTAGCTTTTATTTATTATATCGTAGTACCGCATTTAATAAGGTTTTAATTATTAGACTGTAAAATTTCAGTCATTATGTATGAATTACTCATAGTTATTATATGTTGTAGTGTTACCTATAGTTTATTACGGAGACCACGGGCTCCTTAGCTCCAATTTAAAAAATAAAGACCCTCGATACTAAAATTCCAAACCCTATACGAAATAAACTAAATATGTATATTAATTTATTACTGAACATTGCTGAATATTTTTTTTTAAATTTAAAATTCGAGATAAATGACTATTGCTTACTTTTATACAACAAAATATAAATTATCGAGGGCGTAATGAGCATATATGAAGCCGTAGATACTCATACAAATGCTGCAAAGTTACAATTTATATTTGCGCTGTAATATCCAATGAATTTTACATTTCTTGACAAATGTTCTACCTACCATTACTTTAAGACAATACAGAACACAGTTACAACCAATATTCAAAGCAAATTAATTATTATGTTATCGGCTTACTCACGTAACTGTTTTACGAGGAACTCGACTAGTTTCAAGCCATGCTAGAGGCTCATATTCATGAACTCCATTCAATAATGGCTTGAAACTTGTCGAGTTCCCCATCAAACAGTTACATGAGTAAACAGATAATACAATAATAAATTTAGTACATTCTAAAAGAATCACGAAATTCATAATAAAATTATATTCAAAGCAAGCAAAAAAACCGATCTAAAACACATTACAAATGAAATACAACCATAAAGCTGGCACCACAAGATTCATTTCGGTTTAACACTTTTATTTCAAAGACTTTGTTTGACTACAGCTAAAATGCTTTACTTATTTCATCCATATTGGCTAACACGTCACAAATGCTGGCAGCAAACAGTCTTATATCTTCATTCTTCTTTATTCTAAGACTTACTGAGTACAATTTCTTATACGTATCTCTCATTTTCTCATAATCCTTATTAGATTTGGATAGACAGTACTGTATAATACTCTTAAGTATAAAATGCAATCTTGACTCGTAGAGACACAGGAGACTAAATTCCCCTTTCAAGTTTTTCTCATCTGTTTCTTCTATTTTCTCCTTCTCCTCTGGGTCCTTTTCTTTCAACACTTTCATTATAGAGTGCGACTGACGTAGGAGTTGGACGGCTGACTGAAGAGACTTGAGCTTCAGGTTGGGTGATACTGGAAGGAAGATGAGTGTGAGTACTAGTTGAGCGGAGTGAGTTGAGAAATAACGTAGTCTAAAAATAAGATCCCATGTAATAGTACAAGGCATCAGTTCGAGAGAGGAAATGAGAAGTTATTTAATAACATGAATGAGTAAGTAAAATTTTGTAAAGTATAAATATAAATATAAAAGTATAATAAGAGTGACTGAGTAAGTGAATAAATAAATATGCAGGAATGAGTGTATGTGTGTGAGTCAGTGAGTGAGTGAGTGAGTGAGTAAGTGAGTGAGTGAGTGAGGTGCGTGAATGAGTGAGTGAATGAGTGAGTGAGTAAGTAAGTAAATGAGTATGATACATTCATGCAGCCTGCCTCTCTAATAGAGTGACATGTTCTGGTTATAGAGAGGGAATACTTACACACAGCCTGGCCCTCTAGCAGAGCGACATGTTCCATCTGCACGGTGAGGAACATGTTGGCGTCCTCCAGCGAGGGAACAAGTTGTAGAGAGGGAATACTTACACACAGCCTGGCCCTCTAGCAGAGCGACATGTTCCATCTGCACGGTGAGGAACATGTTGGCGTCCTCCAGCGAGGGAACAAGTTGTAGAGAGGGAATACTTACACACAGCCTGGCCCTCTAGCAGAGCGACATGTTCCATCTGCACGGTGAGGAACATGTTGGCGTCCTCCAGCGAGGGAACAAGTTGTAGAGAGGGAATACTTACACACAGCCTGGCCCTCTAGCAGAGCGACATGTTCCATCTGCACGGTGAGGAACATGTTGGCGTCCTCCAGCGAGGGAACAAGTTGTAGAGAGGGAATACTTACACACAGCCTGGCCCTCTAGCAGAGCGACATGTTCCATCTGCACGGTGAGGAACATGTTGGCGTCCTCCAGCGAGGGAACAAGTTGTAGAGAGGGAATACTTACACACAGCCTGGCCCTCTAGCAGAGCGACATGTTCCATCTGCACGGTGAGGAACATGTTGGCGTCCTCCAGCGAGGGAACAAGTTGTAGAGAGGGAATACTTACACACAGCCTGGCCCTCTAGCAGAGCGACATGTTCCATCTGCACGGTGAGGAACATGTTGGCGTCCTCCAGCGAGGGAACAAGTTGTAGAGAGGGAATACTTACACACAGCCTGGCCCTCTAGCAGAGCGACATGTTCCATCTGCACGGTGAGGAACATGTTGGCGTCCTCCAGCGAGGGAACAAGTTGTAGAGAGGGAATACTTACACACAGCCTGGCCCTCTAGCAGAGCGACATGTTCCATCTGCACGGTGAGGAACATGTTGGCGTCCTCCAGCGCGGCGAACAAGTTGCTGGCCTGCTCGTAGTGGCTGCGGCACGCCACGAACAGGGTGCGGCGCCGGGGACCTTCCTCTGACGTCAGGCTGGAACAACATATTCATTTAAGTAACGTCACACGTCAGAGGTGCACATTACGGCACCTAATGCCGCTATACAATGTACACCCACTTGTCACTATTTGTGTTATAATTCCCATGTAAGCCTATTGCCATATACTGAACATAATTCCAGACTCCGTGCTACTACTGAAACTCTGGGACACATTGTCCACTAGTCGGTCGCCGTCGAGCTTTACTGGTGCAATCCAATTGACTTTTTTTTTGAAGGGGAAAAATCATCCTATGACTTCTCTCGCCAGGGCAAGGCGAAAGGGAGTGTCAGATTCTTACTGATTAAAAACCACCCCGTTCCTACTCCTGCTTGTCGAGCCGGAGCCCCGGTAATCCCGCTAGGTAGTCCGGATCAGAACCCAATTGACTTGAGGGACTTTTCTAGTCGAGTTACCTCATCAAATAGTTACGCGAGTAAGTCGCAACATATAATTACCTAGCGACCCGCCCCAGCTTCGCATGGGTGCAATGGTGATATATTATGCATGTATTATACATATAAACCTTCCTCTTGAATCATTCTATCTATTAAAAAAACCGAATCAAAATCCGTTACGTAGTTTTAAAGATTTAAGCATACAAAGGGACATAGGGACAGAGAAAGCGACTTATTAAGGTTTGTGAGGCATATCTATCTAGGCGAGGCATATCTTCTCTATCGAGTTAATTAGTAAACAATACATAGTAAACGGAAATTAAAACAGGGTTAAGTCTTTGACTGCCAATAGAAAACTGTTGAAGGCAAATCCTCCGCTAACGTCGGCGTCGGTCACCGGTGACCACCACGGCGTTCAATGTGTTAAGTAGTAAGTAACCAAGAGGCTCATCAATGATGATGCGCTTGTGGAGGCCCGGCTTCAAAGCCATGAACACAGGCGCAAGGTCGCAAGCCTTTCCGTTTTTTACCAAATACATTTCGGAGAGTGTGCGGGGGAATTGCACGACTTGATTCCTCCTAGTCCTTTCCTTCATCGAAACACAAGACAATCGGCGAGGCGTCACCGTTTCATGGTGGATATCCTACCCACACGCACGAAGCGCTTTGCTTCAAGCTTCCTTGTGCGAACTGCTAGGGAGTGGAACTCCTTGCCGGAGTCTGTGTTTCCTGATGAGTATAACCTGGGTGTCTTCAAAGCCCGAGTGAATAGGTTGCTTATGGGCAGACGTGCTCCACCGTAGGCCGCATCATCACTTACCATCAGGCGAGATAGCGGCCAAACGTCGGCCCATTTAACATAAAAAACTCACCGATACTGCGAATGGTACAGCGAGCCAAGTCGGTGGTATATCATGGCGGCTCGGAACTGGTAGAGGTACTGCCGCGGGCCCGGGCTCAGCAGGCAGTGCTTCAGCGCGTGCTTCAGAGCATCCGATACTTCTGATACTTCCTGTACCAAATAAAGACATGTCTTGAAGTAAAACTTAAGTATTTAATGCCCGTTTGTTTGGGTAAGTGAATGAGAGGGTGATTGAGTGAGTGAGTGAGGGAGAGTGAGTGGGTGAGTGCGTTAATGAATGAGTGAGTGAGTGAGTGCGGGAATGTATGAGTGAGTGAGTGCGGGAATGTATAAGTAAGTGAGTGAATGAGTGAGTGAGTGAGTGAGTGAGTACGGGTATGTATGAATGAGTGAGTGAGTACGGGAATGTATGAGTGACTGAGTGAGTGACTGTGGGAATGAATGAGTGAGTGAGTGAGTACGGGAATGTATGAGTGAGTGAGTGAGTGAGTGACAGACTGAGTAAATAAGTGTAAGCGGTAATGATACTAACGAAAGCACTGTCGGTGGAGTCCTGCATGAGCACGGCGCGCGTGTAGACGTGGCAGGACAGTTCCCAGGCGACCAGCTCCCAGACGGAGGCGGCGCCGCAGGCCTCGCGCGGGCCCAGCAGACCCAGCGCCGCCTGGTACAGCTGCTCCGCCTCGTTGTACATACGACGTTTCTCTTGCCTATAGACAAAAACAATTACAACTCGCAAGGTGAGTCATGTTAACTATCTCTCTCTCTCTCTCTCTCTCTGTTTCTCTCTCTCTCTCTCTCTCTCTCTCTCTCTCTCTCTCTCTCTCTCTCTCACTCACTCACTCACTCACTCACTCTCAGTTACTCACTCACTCTCACTCACTCACTCACTCAATCACTCACTCACACACACTCACTCACTCACTCTCACTAACTCACTCTCACTCACTCACTCTCACTAACTCACTCTCTCACTCACTCTCTCACTCACACACTCACTTGCTTAGTCACAACACAATCACACTCATTCTCATATATTCTCACTCATTTTGCTACACAATAATAATACTTAATTACACAATATGCGAGAAGTAAGGTTACTTATACTTACGTGAAGCCTCCCTGGTCACAATGCACGCGGTACCTGAGGTACCTGCCCTTGTTGCAGTACAGCAGTGCCAAGTTGGGGATGTCGTTCACTTGCTTGAATATCTCGGTCGCCTCGTCCAGGCACTCGAGGGACTTGCGAGACGTCGACACGAACTGTTTCAGCAGGAGTTTCGCTTTCCGAGACTCAGGGTCCTCTTCTTCTGTGTATTTCGCGTATAGTTCTGTGGGTAGAGAGAAAAATTGTGTTATGAAAATTATGAATAAGGATTAGGAGGATATATTCCAGACGTAAAAAATACAGAGTTTTTGAAAATTTTTTCTTGATATTGGATTTTTTTTGACTGCATACGGTTGGTGCGGTGGCTGGGCATACTGGTTGCCGCGCAACGTGTAGCGGGATCGATTCCCGCACGGAGCAACTCTTTGTGTGATCCACAAATTGTTGTTTCGGGACTGGATGTCATGTGTATGTGAACTTGTATGTTTGTAAACGCACCCACGACACAGGAGAAAATCCTAATGTGGGGAACGTTTTTTTTTTAATAAATAAATAAAATATAAAGAAAAACAAAATATTACGTCTAAATTTCACATAATTTAAGTAGGTATGAATGCCTAAAAATTAACATAATTTAGGGTATACTCCGGGGCTCCAGCTCGAAAAACAGGAGTAGGAACGGGGTGGTTTTTAGTCAGTAAGAGTCTGACACTTCCTCCCGCCTCGCCCAAGGCGGGAGAAGTCATTGGATAATTTCCCCCCTCGATTTTTCCCCTTTCGATTACATGGGCCTAATAATACAAATGGTGATGATTTGGAAACTTTTTATCTCTCGGAAAAGTGGGCAAAGCCGCAGCAGAAGTTAGTAGTAGGTATGATATAAAAATAAAGAAATAATACACTTACGCTGTCCATCATTCATATGCCTGACGGCGAGTTCGTTGCCGACGGACGCGAGGCGGCGCAGCAGCTCGGCGCGGCGCGGCGCCGGCACTGACGCCGCCAGGCGGTACGCAGACATCGACTTCAACATCGCGGACACCTCGCTTGACGGCAGGGATATGTCTGTACACACAAATATACATTGATCAGTACCTAATTAATTGTCAACGGTGACCAGATATCGTAAAATGACAAACAACAGTACCCTTGTATGAGTTTACTTTCGAGACGAGAGCGTGTACGGCTCTGACTGGCCGGTTTATTCGAACCGGCCAATCAGAGCGTCGAATGTGCTCTAGTTTCGATTACTTTAACGAAAAGCAAACTCGTACTAAGGTTACAGACCAAAATGTTTATTCAAATTGCTATAAGTATGAAAGGAAAGGCGCTTTTCGGCCCTTTTTGAAACGCACATGCATTAAACAAATTCGTATTGGTTGGAATTAGTGATAGACGGATGTATGAATACTCAGCTTTGTCATAATTGATCATACAAAATCACGCATTTTTTTTCTTTCTCCAGACCAATCTTAACTAAAATCGACTATGCCACTAAAATTTCCATCCAAAATGTTTAACGCTAGTCAAAATAAATATTAAACAACTTTAAAACTCACCCAACTCAAACTCATCATTAACAGCATGTTCAACTTCCTCAGTCATATCATTTTCCAGCTCCAGACGGATCTTGGCGTCAATATCATGGTCGGTACCAAACTGCTTCTTGAACTGCTCCATACGATGCCAGTTCTTCGACATCTGGAAGAAGTTATCTCCCACACGACCCAGTAGACAACCAGGGTCAACCACCTTACTCTTGATTATCATATTCGATAGCAATTTCTGGCATTTGCTTGCCATGTCTATATATTTGAGGGAGAAGCCATATTGCTCGTTCACATAGCTGTATTCAGCTAGTATAGCGTAAGCGAGGCATATCTTTTCATACAACAAAGTTTTCAAATGTAATTTCCAAGCGAAATTGTCGTCTCGATTAGGTTCGTGCCACGTCGGGTAGACTTTCTTGTCTTTAAGTATTTGTATGGCGTTCTTGTCTACAGTAGAATTAGTTTCGATTAAGAAGTTCCCACACTTCTCACTCTGTTTTCTCTCTCTTTTCCTTCGTCGGCTGCGAGACGTGTGCTCTTTGCCCTCAGACTTAGATTTGGAAATAGGTTCGTAACTCATTTTGATTGGTTCGTACGGATTCGCCATTTTGGGGTGTTGTTCTTCTACTATTATTTGTTGTTTTATACGCTCGCGTTCTTCTTCCTGTGGGGGAGATAAGTATGTTAGGATTTTCGAAATGGTTTTCTTTAATCGATGAATAGAACTCTACCTAAATAAAATGTTGTCAAGATGTGAACACAATGTGTGATTAACGGCATAGGGCATGACTTGTGTGTGCGCAGATTCTTTCCTTATTACATAGAAACACAAATGTTGGGTTATTTTTTGCGCTAAGCTCTTTTTTAATAAACTTGCTATAAAAATAGAAAAGCCAACAGGTAATAGGAATAAGTTTAATTGTAAATATTTATTTTTGTATTAATAAATTTGATTGAAGAAAAATGTATTATCTCAATATTCTGTTACTATTTCTACAAATCACCATAGTAATTATAATGTAGTGAAGTATCGCGTATGTAAGAGAAGTGCTACATACCTTAGACTTGTGTATGGTGACATGATGCAGTGCCAGTAGCCCCTTGAGTGCGTGTGACAGCGCGCGGCCGCAGCGGTCGGGGGGCGCCGTGCCCACCCCGCTCCCTACTGACGACGACTGCTTGCACTCCTACAGTACAGGGGGGAGTATACTCATACAGACAATATGGTGGGGGGGCGCCGTGCCCACCCCGCTCCCTACTGACGACGACTGCTTGCACTCCTACAGTACAGGGGGGAGGTATACTCATACAGACAATATGGTGGGGGGGCGCCGTGCCCACCCCGCTCCCTACTGACGACGACTGCTTGCACTCCTACAGTACAGGGGGGAGTATACTCATACAGACAATATGGTGGGGGGGCGCCGTGCCCACCCCGCTCCCTACTGACGACGACTGCTTGCACTCCTACAGTACAGGGGGGAGTATACTCATACAGACAATATGGTGGGGGGGCGCCGTGCCCACCCCGCTCCCTACTGACGACGACTGCTTGCACTCCTACAGTACAGGGGGGAGTATACTCATACAGACAATATGGTGGGGGCGCCGTGCCCACCCCGCTCCCTACTGACGACGACTGCTTGCACTCCTACAGTACAGGGGGAGGTATACTCATACAGACAATATGGTGGGGGGCGCCGTGCCCACCCCGCTCCCTACTGACGACGACTGCTTGCACTCCTACAGTACAGGGGGGAGGTATACTCATACAGACAATATGGTGGGGGGCGCCGTGCCCACCCCGCTCCCTACTGACGACGACTGCTTGCACTCCTACAGTACAGGGGGGAGGTATACTCATACAGACAATATGGTGGGGGGCGCCGTGCCCACCCCGCTCCCTACTGACGACGACTGCTTGCACTCCTACAGTACAGGGGAGGTATACTCATACAGACAATATGGTGGGGGGCGCCGTGCTCACCCCGCTCCCTACTGACGACGACTGCTTGCACTCCTACAGTACAGGGGGAGGTATACTCATACAGACAATATGGTGGGGGGCGCCGTGCCCACCCCGCTCCCTACTGACGACGACTGCTTGCACTCCTACAGTACAGGGGGGAGGTATACTCATACAGACAATATGGTGGGGGGCGCCGTGCCCACCCCGCTCCCTACTGACGACGACTGCTTGCACTCCTACAGTACAGGGGGGAGGTATACTCATACAGACAATATGGTGGGGGGCGCCGTGCCCACCCCGCTCCCTACTGACGACGACTGCTTGCACTCCTACAGTACAGGGGGGAGGTATACTCATACAGACAATATGGTGGGGGGGCGCCGTGCCCACCCCGCTCCCTACTGACGACGACTGCTTGCACTCCTACAGTACAGGGGGAGGTATACTTATACAGACAATATGGTGGGGGGACGCCGTGCCCACCCCGCTCCCTACTGACGACGACTGCTTGCACTCCTACAGTACAGGGGGGAGGTATACTCATACAGACAATATGGTGGGGGGCGCCGTGCCCACCCCGCTCCCTACTGACGACGACTGCTTGCACTCCTACAGTACAGGGGGGAGGTATACTCATACAGACAATATGGTGGGGGGCGCCGTGCCCACCCCGCTCCCTACTGACGACGACTGCTTGCACTCCTACAGTACAGGGGGGAGGTATACTCATACAGACAATATGGTGGGGGGCGCCGTGCCCACCCCGCTCCCTACTGACGACGACTGCTTGCACTCCTACAGTACAGGGGGGAGGTATACTCATACAGACAATATGGTGGGGGGGCGCCGTGCCCACCCCGCTCCCTACTGACGACGACTGCTTGCACTCCTACAGTACAGGGGGGAGGTATACTCATACAGACAATATGGTGGGGGGGCGCCGTGCCCACCCCGCTCCCTACTGACGACGACTGCTTGCACTCCTACAGTACAGGGGGGAGGTATACTCATACAGACAATATGGTGGGGGCGCCGTGCCCACCCCGCTCCCTACTGACGACGACTGCTTGCACTCCTACAGTACAGGGGGAGGTATACTCATACAGACAATATGGTGGGGGCGCCGTGCCCACCCCGCTCCCTACTGACGACGACTGCTTGCACTCCTACAGTACAGGGGGAGGTATACTCATACAGACAATATGGTGGGGGGCGCCGTGCCCACCCCGCTCCCTACTGACGACGACTGCTTGCACTCCTACAGTACAGGGGGGAGGTATACTCATACAGACAATATGGTGGGGGGCGCCGTGCCCACCCCGCTCCCTACTGACGACGACTGCTTGCACTCCTACAGTACAGGGGGGAGGTATACTCATACAGACAATATGGTGGGGGGCGCCGTGCCCACCCCGCTCCCTACTGACGACGACTGCTTGCACTCCTACAGTACAGGGGGAGGTATACTCATACAGACAATATGGTGGGGGGCGCCGTGCCCACCCCGCTCCCTACTGACGACGACTGCTTGCACTCCTACAGTACAGGGGGAGGTATACTCATACAGACAATATGGTGGGGGGCGCCGTGCCCACCCCGCTCCCTACTGACGACGACTGCTTGCACTCCTACAGTACAGGGGGGAGGTATACTCATACAGACAATATGGTGGGGGGCGCCGTGCCCACCCCGCTCCCTACTGACGACGACTGCTTGCACTCCTACAGTACAGGGGGAGGTATACTTATACAGACAATATGGTGGGGGGCGCCGTGCCCACCCCGCTCCCTACTGACGACGACTGCTTGCACTCCTACAGTACAGGGGGGAGGTATACTCATACAGACAATATGGTGGGGGGGCGCCGTGCCCACCCCGCTCCCTACTGACGACGACTGCTTGCACTCCTACAGTACAGGGGGGAGGTATACTTATACAGACCATAATATAGTGAATAATTAGTGAATTTCCGATCGATTATAAAAAAAAAAGCTTTTGATGACTAAAATCAATGTATAATCCTACCAGTTTTCAGTCGGATCGTGAACAGATATTAACATTTCGTACTCGCTCGTCTCTACAGATAATTATATGTAAAAGTACTTTGTAGATTTTCAACTTTTGATGCCTGTACAAATTCTATCACAACTTTAGTTCTGATCAAAAATGAATCGTATCCACAAAAAGGACACTTATTAAATACACAATACATAATATTTTAGAGTGTACTTACTTCAACGGTATTCCGGACCTTGTCCCCTATATCTCTGAGAGCCAAGCCTCGGATCTGGAGGGCAAGAGCCGATTCTCCTTCGGCGTCAGATACCTCCCCCTTTTCAGATCCCTCTACATTTTCGGATCCCTCTCCCTTTTCAGATCCTTCTACGTTTTCAGATCCGTCCCCCTTCTCAGATCCGTCCCCCTTTTCCGATCCTTCCGCTTTTTCGGATCCCTCTGCCTTTTCGGATCCCTCTGCCTTTTCAGATCCCTCCGCCTTTTCGGATCCCTCTGCCTTTTCTGGCACTTCGACGGCGTCTTCTGCGTGTTCTGAGCTAACGTCTTCAGCTTGGGGGGGATATAAATCTGGATCTTCACAATCTGAGTCTACGTTGTCATCTAAAAATTTTAGAAAATAATAACACTACTAGTACCTAAATCAACGAATGAGTTAGAAAAATCAGAACAATTCATAATTTGCAACTGAATCAAACCCAATGAAATGCTTATATTTACCTTTAAAATCTGGATTAGCAGGATTCGTAGTAGCAGGTACGTACAAATCAGCGAGCATATAGTGGGAGGACGCTATAATTTGAGGATACCTCTCTTCTTTCAGCAGCTCTATGACGTGTTCCAGCAACTGACGGACATGTTTAGACCTGTTCGTCATACGCATGTTTCTAGCCACGCGGTAGAGTAACATGGCGACCGGAGTAGTGAACGGATTGTCCAAGCTATCAGGACATAGAGACGTCAGGTCGTATAGCTTCACCACGTCATCATGAGGGCCTTTGAACAACCAATAAGTATGCCCAGCTTTAGTTGCATTGGACTTTAAGAAAGATAGGATATTCTGGGCAACGTTTCTAATGACTTTGGGTGAGAATTTTGAATGTTCCATGTTGGGTAGGTCTTCGGTCTTCATGGGTTCATATTTCTGGACGATTCCATCGAGATGGTAGCACATGAGGACTTCAGGGACGTTGCACATGAGGTTGTCGAGCCAGTAGTCGATGCCTGTGAGAACGTTTATGGGCTCCCGCGTGTCCCTGAGCCGGAGACTGACGCAGGGCCGGTCCTTGTCTCCGAAGATGGGCAGGTCGCTCCCTATGAGCATGTGTATGTCCTCGAAGGTCCAGAGCACGTTGCGGTTGTATAAATGCTCGTTCGGAGGTTCCTCCGCACGCGTCTCTGGTTCTGGGAGGAATGGGCCTGTGGGGAAATGTTATTGTTGTGATTTTTTTCAATTTTAATGGTCGAAGTAATGATACTTCTAAACCAGGCTATGAAATTTTTACATTTAGTATATATCCACCATATTTATATCACAAGAAATTTACGAGAAAATGACAAAAGTAGATTGAAATCTGAAAATGAACCTTTTAGTTAAGTATGTGCATTAGCATAAATTCTGTACATAGTATACTTGAATTCACTGCAAATGTAACATTGAAGGAACATTTTTTTTTTTATTCATAGATATTAAGCTGAAGTAAGAAGAAGACTACTTCTTCTATAATAATAAGTATGTAATATGCATTACGTTTGTCAGCGAGACAGACGGAGGCCGCGATGTGCGGGAGCGGTTGTGTCGCGGGCCCGTTGGGGCGCTGCGCCACGCTGTGCGACAGGAACTTGTGCGTCAGCTGCAGCGCCGACGACGGCGGCGACAGGCGCAGCGACATACGCTCCTGTACCAGACATATTCATACTTTTTTTTTAAGAGGGAAGATTTTTTTTTTCATCTATTATATGTATAGGATTTTCTCCTGTGTCGTGGGTGCGTTTACAAACATACAAGTTCACATATACATGACACCCAGACCCGAAACAACAATTTAATTTTGTGGATCACACAAAGAGTTGCTCCGTGCGGGAATCGAACCCGCTACCCGTTGCGGGGCAGCCAGTTGCCCAGCCACCGCACCAACCGTGCAGTCAAAATATCGTCCAATGGCTTCTCCCACCTTGTGTGAGGCGAGAGAGCACACGACCTTGTCGCTGCGACAACTAATGCAACAACGCGCGCGATTTTCTCGAGCGACACGCTACAAGAAATAATAAATAAAAATCTTTTTTTTTGTGAAGGATATAATATATATAATATATTGATAGGATAGGATATTAACAAAAGTATACCTAGAGGTAGGTATTTCAATAATATCGACAATTAACAAATTTTTTTATTTTATTTTCACTGTTTTCTGTACCTATTTATTACTGTCTAAATTATTCACACCATGTTTGTGATATCTTATACAGTGTCATTTGAACTAAAGACGGATGTTAGTATAATATCTATCGTACGAAATAATAAATTAAAATAAACTTTATAAGTTACTTTTCACATATTTTCGAGAATGCCCGACTAGTTTCGAACAACCTCGGAGCTCTTAATAATAAGCTGCTAAAAACTTCCAAAATTAAAATAATATAATATTTCTTTTAATAAATTTAATAGCACAGAATATTAAATCTAACAATTCGCAGTCAGCAATTTTAAACCTTATTCCAATTAAAATAGTTGTCAAATTAACATACCTGCTCAGACATTGTCTTCAAAATGTTCTCGTAGAAGAAATCCTTCAGCCAGGACCACTCGGACTTCATCAGGTAATCGTACACGTCGAAATCGTCCAACAGTAGAGTATTCTCCACGCGGTGCACCATCATGCTTACCTACAACCATCATTCACATAATTATTTTAATTTAAATACATACTCTCGAAAAACATAACCCTCCTTCTGGCGCAGTCGGGTAAATACATATGGAGTGGAGTGGAGTGGAGTTTCTTGCTCGTTCTTCTTCTTTTTTTTTTAACAAAACGTTGCCCCGCATTAGGATTTTCTCCTGTGTCGTGGGTGCGTTTACAAACATACAAGTTCACATACACATGACACCCAGACCCGAAACAACAATTTGTGCATTACACAAAGAGTTGCTCCGTGCGGGAATCGAACCCGCTACACGTTACGTAGCAGCTAGTTGCCTAGCCACTGCGCCAACCGTGCAGTCTTCTCGATAGGAATCTACACTTTGGAATGAGCAAGTAGCTTCTCTTGACTTTTTTATTTTAACGTTTGGAAGTAAGCGTCCACAGGCCCGTATCGTCCGCATCGGACGCATCGCACACAACGGATTTTAGTTTGTCTAGTGTAGAAACTCATACAACTGCGTTACCGATTGCTAATATTCGCGTCGGCAATCCGAACGCTGCTGACACAGTAGACGCAGTCTGAAAACTAATCCGTTTCATACGATCCAACCGATGCGTGCGATGCGGGCCTGTGGTCGCTTACCTCAAATATGCCTTCCTAATGTATAATTGAAACAAATGATTTTACTTTGACTTAGAATAGTATAGTAGAATAGTGATGTCCTGATGGTAAGCAATCGACGTTGCCATTACATTTTAGATCTAAATACAGAAAAGATATAAGTTCCGCTTTTTCACAATTAAAAATAATCATCATAAGGGGCCATCCATTAATTACGTCACACGTTAAGGGGGAAGGAGGGGATCAACGAAATGTGATTTTATGTGACAAGGGAGGGAGGGATCTTAAATTTTCTTGACGTCACATTTCCATTATTATAATCTATTAAAACAGGAACTATTATCGAAAAACTCAAAAGGGGGAGAGGGTGGTCTCACAAATGTGACCAATTGTGACAAGGACGGGGGAGTGGGTTAAAAAAATCATGAAATTCGTGTGACGTAATTTATGAATAGCCCCTAATAAGAGTAGTAGAGGAGTTATTTTAGGAGTTTAAACCGATACTCACTGTTCCATTAGGTTGGTAGGGCAACTTGAGTAGTTTCTTGATGCACTCCGCGCCGGATATCACGTCTACTTCCCCCACACAGTCGGGGAACATGTGCGCCATCCTGAAGCTATGGACCACGAGATAGTTTTTGTTATAATTGTCAAGAGATTGATAATGTCTGCCAAGAAAATGATATCATGATCCTCGTAATTATCTTCATACACCTTCGGGAATTGTGAAATGTAATATAGAAAGAAAGGGTAAGGGAAATGATAAAAGAATGTCTCACGCACAGAATCTGCAAAAATACCTATGAGGGCACAGAATCTGCAAAAAGACCTATGAGGGCACAGAATCTGCAAAAAGACCTATGAGGGCACAGAATCTGCAAAAATACCTATGAGGGCACAGAATCTGCAAAAAGACCTATGAGGGCACAGAATCTGCAAAAAGACCTATGAGGGCACAGAATCTGCAAAAATACCTATGAGGGCACAGAATCTGCAAAAATACCTATGAGGGCACAGAATCTGCAAAAATACCTATGAGGGCACAGAATCTGCAAAAATACCTATGAGGGCACAGAATCTGCAAAAAGACCTATGAGGGCACAGAATCTGCAAAAATACCTATGAGGGCACAGAATCTGCAAAAATACCTATGAGGGCACAGAATCTGCAAAAATACCTATGAGGGCACAGAATCTGCAAAAAGACCTATGAGGGCACAGAATCTGCAAAAATACCTATGAGGGCACAGAATCTGCAAAAAGACCTATGAGGGCACAGAATCTGCAAAAATACCTATGAGGGCACAGAATCTGCAAAAATACCTATGAGGGCACAGAATCTGCAAAAAGACCTATGAGGGCACAGAATCTGCAAAAATACCTATGAGGGCACAGTATCTGCAAAAAGACCTATGAGGGCACAGAATCTGCAAAAATACCTATGAGGGCACAGAATCTGCAAAAAGACCTATGAGGGCACAGAATCTGCAAAAAGACCTATGAGGGCACAGAATCTTCAAAAATATCTATGAGGGCACAGAATCTGCAAAAAGACCTATGAGGGCACAGAATCTGCAAAAATACCTATGAGGGCACAGTATCTGCAAAAAGACCTATGAGGGCACAGAATCTGCAAAAAGACTTATGAGGGCACAGAATCTGCAAAAAGACCTATGAGGGCACAGAATCTTCAAAAATATCTATGAGGGCACAGAATCTGCAAAAAGACCTATGAGGGCACAGAATCTGCAAAAATACCTATGAGGGCACAGAATCTGCAAAAATACCTATGAGGGCACAGAATCTGCAAAAAGACATATGAGGGCACGGAATCTGCAAAAACAAAATAAGAATAAGAAGGGTTCCTGTACACAATGTCGCCTCCGCGCCCTATACCTAATTGCACCGTATAGGTATACGCCGCCCGCGCCGTATAATAGCACTTGTTCCGATTCCATTACTGGTCGCGTACGAACGTGACCACGGTCCCGTAATGGATTGAACCAAACAGAGGAAACAAGCGCGGCGGCGCGGCGGCTGCTTCGTGCGCAGGAACTCCTATTTCCACTTTATAAAGAACATTCCGAAATCAACTTGATAATGTTCTTGTGTGATCTACATTCATAATTGCTTCTAGAAGATAACTTTACAATCAGTTTTTTTGATAATATAGGTCGCCAAAAATCTATTATAAAATTTGTTCATCACATTATGATCATTGGTACAAAAAACACTAAATAAAATGAATTACCTGGATAGCCCAGTGCCCCTGGTCAATATCTGCTTTAGTCCATATGAGTCAATGGCCGCCCCCCAATTGGAGGGAGGCATGTTCAGATCCGTGTTACATTGTAACCGAGCGTAGCCCACAGGGCTCTGGAACGCGGTGTACTTCACCACCGCTGTCGATTTGATTCCCGGGGAGGGACTGCGACTCTGAAAATAATAATAAAATTTTTAGATAAACTAGAAAAATGCAATTGGTAAGAGAAAATTATTTTTGTCTATGGTGTCCATCATCATCATCATCAGCCTGTTCTCGTCCACTGCTGGACATAGGCCTCTCCAATGGCACGCCACTGAGCTCGATCTTCAGCTCTACGCATCCAACCACTACCAGCCACCTTGCGGATATCGTCACTCCACCTAGCTGGAGGGCGCCCTACACTACGCTTGCCTAGACGCGGTCTCCACTCTAGAACACGTTTACCCCAACAGTCATCGGTTCTTCGACAAATGTGACTGGCCCACTGCCATTTCAGCTTGCTAATCCTTTAAGCTATGTCGGTAACTTTAGTTCTCTGTCGGATCACCTCGTTACACATTGGTAGGTGTCGGACCCGCGCCCTTATGCATGAGAAGCGGGCGTCTTAAACCTCCGGGCCATCACAACATCATAGGTAATGTTAATAGATTTAACTCACAATAATAAACAGCATTTCTTTTTACACAAACATGTATTTTTGGCTAGAGAAACAGCCATATTAAAATTATGACGACTAAAATGCTCTTCAGTTCCTACATATAAGATCTTATAAGATCAAAGTTTATCAGGCAGACATCAAAACATGTTTTTGAATCAAAACTCCTTATAAAAATATAGTTTTACATCTCTACTTTAATTTCAGCATTGATCTTTTTAGCTTTATTTTGCCAGCCTCCAGCCTAAGCATTAAATATTGGGCCACCAAGATACAGTTTGGGACCCACAGTTAACTCATTTGCATTTGTATTTATGTTAACATTCATTAATTCCATGTCTGAATGTAATGTAACTGGTGTGTTAAATGAATAAAATTTAATTGAAAAAGAAATAAAAAACATATTTATACATTTCTGTAATTGCTTTATTCATTTAAGTTTAGAAAAAGCTCATAAGTTCTATCCAAAACCATGAGTCTGAGTGTATTTTATAAATTTAAATTAGTCCAATTGGCACTATCCTATAAAGATTATAAATGTGTCAGTTTGTTTGTTTGGATATTTATCCATCAATCACACTGAAACTACTGAATAGATTTTAATGAAATTTAGTATACAGACAGGGTATGAGCTGACTTGGGTGGTAGGATACTTTTATCCCATGGGAACATGGGTGATGCCGCTGGCAGAAGCTAGCCCATAATATGTTCTACAGTTACAACTAAAAGGGGTATGATTGAGATGGAATTTAATCAAAGTTCGTGTATTTACAAATTGTCTTACCTTCTCTGATTAAATTATCATCTACTGCTGATAAAAATATTAAAAAAAAATGGCTAGTTTTATAATCAGTAATTATTCCAGGAGAGTGGAGGCTAACTTTCTGTAAGCTTAATTCAAGAATAATTTAATGTATTGTTTGCATAAAATAATGTCTCAATTTGAGGATAATAAAACAAACTTCTGTTGAGCTCATAAAAAACTTATTTGGCAGTGGTGAAGTAGACCATAAAGTTACAAAAAAAAACATTATTGTTTGGTTTTTTTTTGTCTGAAATGGGGTAAATGTAAATGCTGTAATAATATGGACTCAGTTTTTGTAGTAAAACTTTGACAAGAGTCAACATCTGTGCAAATTATGACCATACTATTTAAACTAGGTATTTAGGGTAATTTACAAATTAAGAGTTACAAAATGCTAAACTAAATACTTAGTAATATAATGTTGGATTTATACTTATTTAGTAATTAGATTAATTAAAATGTGATTATCATTAATCATTGTTGTATTATTAGCTAAAGAGAGCATAAACTATAGAACCAAATGTAAACAAGCCCCAAAAAAAAACTTTTTTTTTCTCTTCATATTATTAGTAATTTTTGACTCATCAATTTCATACCATATTGCATCATATCATAAGAACGAAAATTAAAGGTTGTAGTTATTAAAAAAGTTTATTTAGAGTTATTTATCGATTGAATTAAAACTTGAAGAAATTTTCTAGAAAAAAAAATCCTACCTTCGTTCGCTTTTGATCATTTTCGTTTTCCAAGTCGTCCATTTTTTTAAATAACTTAACACCTGGATAATATTAGTCACAGAAGAGGATGGTATCCGCTTTCAGCACTAATATAATTCAGTGTAACGTGGGTTTGGAATTTATTTATTCTTCTAAACAACCTCTATCTCGAATCTTGATTCTTTATTATCTAATAAACACCTGAAAAAGAACCGGTCTTTACTACCATGTAATAAGGGCTATTTTTCTGTAGCAAATCTCAAAAAACACAGCGTAGATGCCAATGTCAAATTCAGTCGGTTGTCAACTAATAGAGCAAAATGTTGCCAATTTACTTTTTAGGTTTGTTAGAATTTAATTTGTTCTTTCTTTAATTTGGTGTTCCTGTTGGAAATGATTTTATAAGTTTTGTTAGAACTATGAACTCTTGTATTAACTTTGACATATAACATTATACAATAACATCGTGTGATTGTATACCATTACCATTACAAAAACATAAATTCACAAACATTTGAAACTAAAGAAATATGGATATAGGAATAAATTTTTAGTCCTTTACAGGAGCGCAAATCTTATAATGTAACCAATGCGTTACTAATAAAATTATCCATCAAGAAATACTCTTATAGTTTAAACTTTAAGTAATTGAACTTATAATAGTGAGTCATTATGGTATCTCATTAGCATTAGAACCTTCGATTAGACCTAATCACCAAATTATTCAAGTACTCATTGGTAATACAAACAAGTAACTTTAAATCAACACTTTATTAGGGTCTCAGTAAGTTTATTCCCAGTTTATCAGTCAAACCGTTAACATTGCGCCGAGCGGCAGTAGAAAAACACCTATGCCTTTGCTTATGGTATAAAATCAATACAGAGCTCACTAACGCCATACTTGATAGCCAGACGGCATAGTGCTAAAAAACCATTGATCCGTTTGATCTCCGTGAGAGGCGGGGGCGGGGAGCGGTCGCGTCGCGTTGAGTGAGTCAGCGGCCATCTTTGTCACATTTGACGTTTACGGCGGCGATCGGCTTGGTGTCTTGTCTCCGTGTTTGCGATAAAATTTTATTTTACTCCAATAAATAGTTTGTGTTGGTGAAATATATTTGCGGAGATAATTTCTGCGTTTCCTTTGTAAGTATTAATCGATATATAGGTTTTCTAAGTCGTATTCTGCGATATTCTGTGTCCTATCCAATACAGACAATGTTAGGAAAATCAATTATGAAAAAGCTACGTAAGCAGCGTTTTTCGTGTTGTTTTTGCTATTTCTATCTATCTATGTAAATAATGTTGTATATCAATTTTATTGCATTTATTTATAGTTTATTTTGATACAAACTGCAGTATTTCTGTAAAATAGTAATATTGAAAAAATATAATAAACGGGGTCCGTTAGTTTGGGCTCATTGCTGCCGGCCGGCGACGTTCTACTTTCTAGTAAGTTTAAATTAAATACCACGCGAAGTAATGTGTAGTTATGCCTATAAAATCGGATGTTATCTAGCTATATTTTTTGGTCTAGATTACAAGATGGCGAATCGTAGACCGCAAAGCAACGGTGGGCGTCGCATGGATTTTCAACGCAATGATCGCGGGAAGAACTTCGGGCGCAGCGGAGTGTCGCCGTGGCAGGGCAGTGGCCCTGGCGGCGGCATGCCCAACCTGCTCCCTTTGTCGGGGGGCTCCACTGAGGCCACTCTGGCTCTAGCCAACAACATCATCAATCTGCTACAACCTCGTCAGAACCCTGTCCCCTCACTCCTCGACATGCCTATCAGACGTGATTTCGGACCCAACATGGGTCGGTATGATCGTGGTTATGGACCTACCAGGGTAAGTACCATCTTCTAAAAAAGGTTTGGAAAGATATACCGCGGTAGGACTTGAGTAAAAACTATATTGTACAGTTTCAAAGACCTATGCATCATCCAAATTTCTTTGATGTCTGGTATTATAAATACTCTGTCACATCTGAAAATGCTAGATCTTATGCAAACTTTTCCTGCTTTAATGTTTTAATTATCAAGTACCTAATTCTTCCATTATTTTCATGCATGAAAAAATATAATTTACTGAGACCTCTTTATTGGATCCCAGAATCTTCAGTTATAGAGCAAATAATTTCATAATCACATTTTAATGACAAATCTGAAGTATTTCAAATTTCAGCATCTCTTCATGGCTCGTAGAGCCTGGCAGACTTCTTACTAACACACATGTTCTGATCAATTCCCTTTAGATGGGCAATCAAGGTAATTTCCGGCGTACGGGAACTTACAATCGCTCCGGTGAGCGTGTCAACAACAATCGTAAACCATATAGGCCCAATGATGGGCAAAGGCAACAAAACAAGAGTTCCCCGAAAAAGGAGGCCGATTCAAAGGCTAAACCTGTTAAGGAGAGGTAAGGAACCCTGAATGTTTCCTTCCGGTGGTGACACCGAATTTCTTGTGCCCCTGCTGGCGCCGAGCCTCACTGCAATAAGTCTCTGTTAACACTTTACGTTCACCGGCCTCTGAACTTTAGCCGAATTGGCATTACATTAGTTTCTGCCTCATTTGAGGTGCAAATATATTTCTGTGACAAATCTCGAAAGTTTTGTTTTTATATTCTGTGAAAAATTGTCTTCACCATAGGCAGGTATACCTAGATATCTGTCTATATGTATGTTGGCTTGTTATTGGAATTTCATAACCCTGGGTGCACTGCCCTGTACTGGTTTGTGCACCTATTTTTATCTACTGTTTAATGCTACCTCCTATGGATTGTAATGGATTGATAAACATTAGCCATGTGTCACATTGGTAAGTGTGTAATAATAACATTGACTTTACTAATAAACAGAGAAACGTCATTTGAAAACTTACATCATCTTTAACTAAAGGAAAAGAAGATTAAATCCATACGGAGCAAGACAATATTTATGGAAATGGACATGAAAACATCACATTAGCTGTAATCTTTAGAACTTAGTCAAGATATTATATAGTTGTCTTCAATACAGATACTGAACACAACACAACTCGCCTCGCCTCCTTTTTAGTGTATTGCTAATTTATTATCTTAATAAAAGTGTGCTACAACCTGCATAGATTTTGTCCCATAAATGGGTGGAACTTAATTTCTATACAATATGCCCTTTATTTACCAGCAAACCATCCCGCAGTGAAAACGAAGAGAAGAATGATGCTGCCTCAACTGAGCAAGATAAGGAAAAGGCTGAGGACACCAAGAAGGAGGCTCCGAAGACCAGATATGATGACATTAACCCTCAGCTACTGAAGTGTCACATCTGTAACAAGAGCATGTGGGATGGCAGGTCCTTTGAAAACCATCTCAGTGGACGAGCTCATGCTATCATGATGACGAAGACTGCGGAGAGCTATGCGCTCACTGCTGACACCATGCGTCAGGAGTTTAAGGTAATTTTTATAATATTCTAACAACACTTACGTCACAAATAAATGCGTGAATCTAAGTCTTTAAACTGACATGTTTACTAACACTAACATAAGAACTTAAAGACGGGATATTCAGTTCATCCACGATCGAGGCGCTTGCAATAGTGCTGAAATATCGGAAACTCATAGACATAAATAAACATGATAAATATCTCGTCTTAAGTTCTAATATAAGTGTGTGCCATTTTATTAATGGTTTCGATTAGATTGTCTTAAGAAACACAATATATGTACCAATGTGTTGTATATGAAATTAAAAACATTCCTTTCACTTCCATTAAAACAGATCCGCGAGATGAAACGCACCCGCAAAGCCGGGCAGCAGCCGGCCCGCGACTTCTACTGCGCGATGTGTGACATGTACGCGGCCGACGGAGCCATACACCGCACCACCGTCGGACATCGCAAGCTGAAGAAGTACCTGCACCCCACCTGCACATCCTGCCACAAGGAGATGCCTACCAGGATCGAGCTTGATGAGCACCGCCTCACTGCCGAGCATTTGAGGAATATGCAAGACAAGCAGGAGATTATTACCAAGCCTAAGCCTGAAGGTGAGTTGCAAACTATTGTGTTAGGTTCTTTGTTTCTTGTTCTTGAGATAGCAAATCATGTTTTCTTTTTCGATTGAGGGTTTAAAAGGGAAAATGTCTTGGTTAGTCACACTCGCACATTGAACATAATAATATTTTAACCCGTCGTGTGCTGGAACGCAGATCCACACAAGACACAATGTATTTTCTATTGTTGTGTTATATTATATACTAGCGGACCCGACAGACGTTGTCCTGTCTACACGTTAATTTGAAAATTTTTAACTTTTTTAATAAGCTAAAACATTCTGGACCTTTTTGATGAAAATTATTATTCAAATGTTATGACAATATCTAACGTCATTAATATTTGACACTGCGATGGTAGCGCCGTCCGTCGGATCCGATGTAAAACATTCCAAAATCAACAACTACTAATAAATTAAAAATTAATTAAAAAAACATTGTCTAGCGGACAAAATTGTGAATCTAAACCATTCTCAGATCCTCTTGAACACACACAAAAAGTTTCATCAAAATCCGTCTAGTCGTTTAAGAGGAGTTTAGTGACATACACACGTACAGAAGAATTATATATATAAAGACTAGCATACGAAAGGTTAATCAATTTTGTTTCTTTGAAAAACAGGATTTTGTGTGTGTTTTTCTACTTCAATGAGTTTCCGATATTTCGACACTGTTGCAAGCGCTATGATCACGGATGAAAATAATGAAAATAAAAATAAAAAATGCTATCAACATCAAATAAAGTTACGCCGCGTCTGTTAATGTGTTAATAATCTCTTAATCTAGTCATTTTTTAAGTCCCAAGTCAATACTTTGTATTGTTTTAATAACTCTACTATAAAATATATTATTTCTGCTGTAGTAATGGTGATCTCGACCCTGAACATGGAGCAGCTGTACCTGCGCGAGGACAGGCAGCGTCGGCGCCGCAACGACGACAAGAACGGAACCGACAAGGATGGGGAGGATGCTGAAGCCAAGGATGGAGAGGGAGAGAACCAGGTTTGTAAAGATAAATAGCTACAAATCGTTTATTCGTTCATGGATGTCCAAATCGACGCTTAAAAGGAAATAGGGTATAAGCGACATTTTGGTCAAAAATGAGTTTAATATGGATAATGGATGGATCCTACACAAATTTTTCCGCTCTTTCGAATGCGCTTACTCTCGTGGCTCTACGATGACATTTTTGGCGTTTATAACCTAGCAAAAAAAAAACATTTTTCCTAGTATTCGTACGACGACCGACGAGTTTAAACGACTCTCCTGAACATTTCATTTTTTAATTACCTTTACAAAGGAAATTGTGACATTCATACAATCAGAGCTAGGTACTTATCTATAGTAACAAATACCATTCGTGATCTATAAATTACTGCTACTTAAACTGCCACATAGGTTACCGGTGAATGGTGTAAGCCGACGATTTGCTTTCAACAGTTCTCTGAACAGGCAGTTTAATTTGTAAACACATATTTTAGACATTTATCGCATGATGGTTGAAAGAATAATAAGTGCCTTCTACATTTCATAATGAATGAAGTCATTTAGTCATACTACCAATACCATTCAAAAGTATAGTTTATATATTTTAATGTTGTATTCTTCACACAGGATGAAGCTAAGAATGAGGGTGAAGGTGAGGCCAAACCCGAGGGTGATGCGGAGGAGAAAAAATCCAAACTGGACAATGATAAGACCATCTTGGACTACAAGGAGGGAGACGATCTCACTGGAGCCACACAGGATATGTTCCCGGCTTACAGGTAGGTGGAGAGAGTTTACTGAAGTTCATTTCAACAAACACCTTTTTTTTAAGGGGGAAAATCATCCAATGACTTCTCCCGCCTTGGGCGAGGTGAGAGGGAGTGTTAGACTCTTACTGACTAAAACCCACCCCGTTCCTACTCCTGCTTTTCGAGCCGGAGCCCCGGTAAACCCGCTAGGTAGTCCGCAGCTCTGGTTAACAAACACCTTAGGAAAACATAACAAAAGCCTGATTGTCCTGCCTCAGTGATATTGAGATTCCAATTTGAGCAAGTTGTTCTTTTTTTTAAGAATTCATTTACGATTTTCTCTGTAGTTTCTGTAGTAGTAAGCATGTACTAAAGTTTGTTCCTAGTACATGCAGTGTATAGTGTAGTATGTATAGTGCAGGCTATCTAGTCAATATTACACTCATAATTAGGCAGAAAAATTGGTTTCAATTCGTGTATTCCTCTACTTACTTACAAATGATATTATAATTTTATGTAATGTCTTATTTAAAACATATTTTCTCGCCAACAGCACTGAGCGTGGTGTAGGCGGTTCATTCCTGTCCGAGTTCCGCTGCATACAGTGCAGTCTCTGCCGCAAGCTGCTGGATACTGATGAGACCGCGCAGGTACATCTCCGCACCTGGAGGCACCATCAACTCTTCACCAGGCTTCTGGCTGAGAAGAGCGGCACCCAACTGGTAAGTGGAACTGAACTTATGGAATACTAGCTACTTCCGCGCGGTTTTACCCGCCCTTCTTGGCTCCTAATGGTCATAGCATGATGTTTTATAGCCTATAGCCTTCCTCGATAAATGCACTATTCAACACAGAATTATTCAAATCGGACCAGTAGTTCTGGAGATTAACGCGTTCAAACAAAAAAAAAATCAAACAAACCCTTCAGCTTTATAATAGTAGTATAGAAGTATAGATTTGAGGATGGCAATCAGCGCCGCCCATGGACACTTGCAACACTAGAGGACATACAAAAGCATTGGGACTTTTAGGCATTAAGAGTTAGGTATTGTGCCTCTGGTAACCTCACTCATATGACGAAACACAATGCATGAGTTGTTTCACATCAGTTTTCTATATCATTTACTAACAATCATGCAAAGACTCGATAACAATGCATATTTTCATACTAGTATCAAGTTATTGATTTGTTACGCATTATGCTAATATTATTTTTATATCATCTAGCCATACCCGTACCCGATAGCCGGAACATCGGTATGGATAAACAAACAGAGTGCATGGTATTATTATATGTTGGTAGGACCCCCATTTGTTGATTTAATGTGACCGATAACATACCTTATAATATTACTTTTAATAAACTGATAAGCAAAATATATTGTTAACTGACTGGTGAAAATCGCCTTGTGGATCGTATCGCAAATAGATTCACTAGGGTGCAACATTTGTAATATTTTAATATTGACTTTGACACTCAAAAGTAGGAACTTTTGAACTTCAGGAAAAAGAAGGTGCCTGGTCTAGAATTGAATTAAATGATGTCGACTTTAGGTTGCTACTTTGACAACAGAGTGATTTCATAAATTTTACTATCTGTAATTTTCCCTTGTGTATGGCAGAAAACCACCCTTTTTGGGAGCCCAAAATAAAGAAAAATGGGATTTAACATTTTATAGTTTCAACTCCTAAAGGAATGTTTTGTATAATTATTTTACATTATTTTACGTTTATCGGTTCCATAAGTCAAACAAATTACTTCCAAAGACATCGTAATTCGTCTTTAAAAATGTTTACGTATTATTTGTGTTTAGGTATCCCTTCCTAATTGTGTAGGCATGTATGTGGAGATGTATTATGTTGGAGAGAACAAATCTATTCAATGTTGTGGCCAATCTAAGTCCTTCATCTTCTAAACTGTTGGATGGAAACAGCATGATATCATTAGAACTTGTGACGGAATATTTATACCATGTCTATGAGTTTCCGATATTTCGGCACTGTTGCAAGCGCCATGATTTCTCGATGTTCGTGGAATCTCTTCTTTTCTTATATTGTCTCCGATGCAAGACATCTCAAATATTTTCAAGACATTGAAAGTTAAATGTTTTAATGTCCTATCTTGGTCATGTCTATGTGTGAATGTAATGAATAATGGATGACTGTTCACGCATGATAACTGTCTTTTCAAGACTCGTTATAATTATCGTGAGACATACTAAATTAATTATTATGTTATTAGCTTACTCATGTAACTGTTCATGAATATGAGCCTCTAGCATGGCTTGAAACTAGTCGAGTTCTTCGTCGAACAGTAACGTGTGTAAGCCGATAACATAATAATTACCTTCAATTCTCGTGGAACAACAGTTATTTACATGTTTTTCAAGTGTTTTTTTTTTATTATAATTTCTTACAATGTTTAAATGTTTAGTTTAATATGGCTTATTATTATATGTGATTATGCTTATAACATGAACATTTTGTCAACAGGGAAATGAGACATCCAATAACAAGAGGTCGTTGGACACCGATGAGAATTCTGATGCCAAGCGTCGCAAGGTTGATGATGAAGCCGAGCAGAACGGCCATGATCATGATGAAGAAAACAAGGGTATGATTCCTTTTATCAATAATTCTTACTACTGCTAACATAGACTTGACTTTATATCATACTAACTTCTGCTGCATCTTCGCCTGTGGGTTCAAAAGTGGACCATATGTTATTCCAGACCATATGAAGTTTGGAACAGATGTAGATCTGATCCCTTCAGTCAGTTTTACGTGATGAAGTAACAAACAAACGTACAAACTTTCGCATTTTATAATATTAGTAGGATTGTTTTAAAAATTATACATTTTTATTAATTTACTCGAAAGTCTTGTTCTTATAAATGTTACCATGCAAATAGAGATTGAAAACTTGATCTAATTCTCATGCAATCTAATTATAAATTCACAGAGGTAGATAGGCTGTTCCAAACTTTATCTCGATCCCTTCAGCCCGTTTACAATTATAAACTTACGTCTGCTAACTATACTCCCAACATTATTATTATACTACTTTAGCATGTTAACTGCCACACTCACCGGTGACTGGAGTTAACGGGGACTTGCCTTCAACAGTTTTCTGATGGCAGTCAAAGGCTAAGCTATAGCACCATATTCTATCTTTACATTAACATGTTATAAATATTGTAGATGAGGAAGTCCTGGACTCGGCTGCAGAGGACTCCATCCTGAACAAGGATGATGGTGAGGGTGGGGACGGTGGCGAGGACATGGAGAACTGGGAGCAGACCGTCGATGAGATCTTGGAGGATGAGACTACTGGTAAATAAAAACAAATTATAAGTCCCCTTTAGAAGTGTTACAGTGAATTTGTAATTACAACCGTTAGTCTGATTAAAATTTTCAAAATTGAGTGTGTTGTATGTACTAGGTGAACCTCATATGGGGCTTGTAACATAACTGTTGGAAAGTGTTACTTAAAATGCAAACTGCAAACCATGCCCCAACTTTTCAAAAACAATGGAATTACAGTACCACATCATTTGCTCAATTTTCTAATCTATTTTCCATATTTCTAGCCCCAGTAAAAGAAGAGAAGCCAGCACCTGAGCCACCAAAGCAGGAGGAACCAGTGAAGCCGGAGCCGGAGAAGCCAAAGACTCCGCCACCAGTAGTCCAGGCCGCCGCCGTCGTCGAGAGGCCCCGGGGCTCCCCGCGTGGACGCGGCCGTGGCCGAGGAAGGGGCCGTGGTCGGTATTAGGCGCCTACACGACAATTAACTCGTCACAAAATCTATTTGGGATGTTTCCACACACAAAAGTGATTAGAAATCGTCAATTGCTCGGCATAAGCTCTGAATGAGCAGTTATATATTATTTTTTAGGTCAAAAACAGCTGGGCTAAGCTTTTCTTTATATTTGTGTAATGTGTATGCTAGTTCATACAAAATGAATGTGACGTCATAAAGTACGATGTCGTACAAAATCTATATTGAATTGTCTTTTTTTGCATTCTAAAAATGTGTCGTATGGCTGGAAACATCCCTATTTATTATTTAAAACAATAAATTCTATGAGAAAACACTACTTTGTCAATGTCTTTAATTTTGAGACCTGACTGATATTTTTTTGTAAATTTTAGATTATAGGCCTGTTCCACAGCATCTGATTGGTTTGAAACAGGCTTCTATAATCTAAATTATAACCATCATCTATCAATGTTGTGCATAGTTGATTTATTTAGCTATTTTTCTATGTCATAGGGCAAACATAATATATTTATGTAACTGAATACTTAAACATAATGTAAGTTTTATATTTATCAATAGTGTAACCTAAATACACGATCTTTTTATGTTATATTCATAAACTTGAATCACCTAATGACGCAACGTTCTGCGTGAGCGATCTAGACGCTTACAAGATCATAATGGCTTGATATTTTTGCGCGAACTGGACGCGGTGCTATCACGTTTTTGTTTATAATGTTGGAAACAAAACTAAACGATTCAAATGCACTTAAAACCTAGCTGCCGCGCTACACCGCATCGAGTTCAATTCGCGTGTCATCGCACTGCTTTTCATTCGGTTCTAGATCGCTTACCCAAGAATATCGCGTCTATCATGTCATTTAGATATTCTCGTTCAAGCAATTGAATTGTTCATTTAACCACATTCCTTTGCTTAAACATGCTACTTAAAAATAGTACAACTAAAATAATTATATTTTTGCCAAAACAACAATTTTGTAGTGTCAATTACTATTTTTGTAACACCAGAGATTCTTAATGTGCATAAATATTTCTGATTACTCATAAGATAATGGTTCTCATCGTTATTTGAATATGACATAAAAAGATATGTTCTTCCAAATAGAAAATAGAAGTATATTTAATCAGATTTTGTGTGTACCTTTGTAGTAAAGTAAAAAGACAGATTTCCTGACAGCTGTTTGTATTAGTGAGTTGATTGTGCAATTTAAAAAGTAATATGTATGTGTCCTTACACTAAAGTGTATTATTTACTTTTATTTTTATACAAATCTTACTATAGTATCTATGTATAGGCTGGAATTCGACCTAAAAATACATGATGTATATTTTCCAAACAGGTTGATAACGAAGTTTTTGCATTTGATAATAAACTTCTGCATAAATTATAATTTCAATAGAATTTATTTATAACTACTTCTATAGAAAGAAGTTTGCATAGGACTGATTTATTATAAAGTATAAAAAAGATAAAAAATTATATAAGTTATCCAGCAGTTTAGTTATTAAAGGAATGTTTACTTAAAGCCCATTAAAATAAGGTCAATATTTCCTAAGACATTATTTTGATTTCTTACCACTTAGATATTTGCTGTAAATGTTGTAAGCAGCAGGTCTTAACCAAAATATGTTTAAAAAGTCAAGTAATCATAAAAATATGGTATATTTTGCTTACTCTAGCGTTCTAATAATAATTTAGAACTGATTATCTCTGCTCATTTGTAATCCATTGCTTAAAATTAGTGCACAATAAAAAAAAATACCTAATAATTAATACATGTTTAGCGCATTAGGTCAAACTTTTGTAATCAAGACTCGATTCTTAGTATCTCCAAATTATTTCAGTTTAAGTATTTATAGTTATAGCACTTTAGACATCTAGTGTAGGCTTGCATTTTCTACTATTAGAAAATAATAAAATATCTGTGACTTCCGCTTAATATTAGGTCTTCTCAAATTGAGTACTACTCGTATCTTCGTACCACTTATATGGTATTATTTGGTGTATATTCTGGGTAAAATACCCGTAAAAACTAAACGGTGTGATCTTCACGATATATGGTCCAAAGCACAGTTAAGTGCACTGTACAATCATATTGAAAATTTCATAATCTGAGTCTGTCTTGTATAATCTCCATGTGCTTTAGTTGTGCTATGGGCCCTAATATACTTCTCGTGTACTTCTATATAAGTCTCTAATGTCTGAGATTCCCTTTTTCTATTATGTAATGTGATTATTCAAATAAAATAAATCAATAAAATGTCTGCCTGGTGTTTTGATTTTTGTAAACAGTAAAATGGGGTGAATAGGGACATAAAAGAGTGGGTGAGTAGATAGTATGAAGAATTTCCCTGTACCTATTCACCCCTCTTCTGTCCCTATTCACCCCATTTTACGATACTTTCGCTTCTAAATCAGTACTTGTTTTTCACCAACAGTTACAAGTTGATTAGTCAATTCTCTGTGCTTCTATCACGACTTTTCTAAAAAACGTAAATTAATACCTACTTCTGGATTACTAAGATCCCATAGGTATAGATCGGTGGAAGCCAAAAATGTCCATGACATGGAGCATAGCACATCTGGTGGAAAAGCATCCTTAACCCAACTTATGCTGAAGCACTGATCAGTGTGAGACACAAAGTGTATTCAATTGTTGTCTCATATACTCGCAGACGAAAGGTTAAACTTACAATTATTATGCTCTTTGATTTTAACTGAAGGTATGAGATGGACCTATGATTTAACTGAACAGTTAAATCTACCGAACATATATGTATATCCTAAAGCGCTCTTAAATCATAGGTAACATAATACAGCTCTGCCCATATATGTAATATGTAAGTGCCTATATAAGAACTTGTGATTCATACAAGGAATTATTCTATGCACTGTAACTACTTTTAGAATGGACCATGTTAATATTTTAACGCATAGTAAGTGCAATGACGTAGATGTGGCACTACTTGCTACAACTATTCATGTGAGTTGATAATACATTTTTTAAAGAGAAATAGTAAATGAAACAAACAACATGTAATGTAACTTATTTATTAAATTAACCTTATATTTAACTGTCGTAAAAGATCACATTTGATCACTAAAAATAATATAATAGTGTGTATTGCGCTACACATATAACTTTACTTCTTTTTCTTCAACGATCTCACACATCTTACTTGACTTCTACTTTCTACCTCTCATCAATTTTAACATTAGTTTGGTGTCGTTAATCTGTGTCTTTTGGCGTTTCTTCTTTTTCTCAACTGGTTTCACTTTAGGTTTGGGTGCGTTCTTCACCTCGTTGTCTTTCTCATTTTCCACTTTCTTTGGAGGTTTTAGAATCGCTTTCTTAGCTGTTACATTCTTCACAAGTGTATTATCACCTTTCGTCACTGCTTCCTTGAATAAAACCTCTTTTTGAAACGTAACCTTCTTTTCAGCATTTATTTTCTTCTTCAAGATTTTATTCGACACATTCGGACTTGTCGCTACAATTTTCTGACTCTTGGCGACTTTGTTTAACGCTTTGAATTTATTTTTGCCGAATTTAACCATTTTTATTTATATTTTACTAGAAAAATACCACAATAATACGACGAAACAACACAACACAACGAAAACAATGTGACATTGACATTTGACAAATGACAATGTGACTCTGACTTTGACGTTAGTGGTATGCGTTTAGTTATCAGCATAAGCAAGCTCATACAAAAATAGATGGCCTTGGTGTTATTGATAGCAGCACACTTGAGGGCTTAGAAAAAAATTCTTAATAATTCAGCTTTAAAGCTGGACCTGCTTCGTACTTTTTTATAGGGGTACAATCACCTAATGACTTCTCCAGCCAGCCAGCGAGGCGAAAGGGAGTGTCTCTGACTCTAACGGACTCTTATGGTCTAAAAACTACCACGTTCCTACTCTTACTTATCAAACCGGAGCCCCCGTAACCCGCTGGGCAGTTTGTAAAAATTACTGCCGTTCCGTAACTGTTTCGCACTAAGTTTGCCATTAATGTACCTTAATGATAATAATCCACCAATGTGTGTGTGTGTGTGTGTGTTATTTAATTATAATAATTAACATTTGATCGAGTCAATGAAACAACAATCACTTTCTTCAATAATTTATTATTGTCATATCGTCTCTTTAAGACATTGCGCTTAACAGAAACATCGACACATATAACATTGATATACAAATACATGATTACTCTACGACAAACGTATTTAAATCTAAACATATAAATATTACAAAAGGAATGAGCAAAATAAATGCATTGAAAATTGCATCAACATTTCTGTACTTAATTCGAGCGCAATATTTCCTTACCACTTAAATAAAACTAAAAAATGTTGCTATTGCATAAAAATGGTACGTATATTATACGTTTTAGAGATTCTGCTCGTTAGGACTGTTATTTACTTTAAATTAAACGTTCAAGTCAAGATCCTTTTCCATTGCTTTCCTCAAAAGCAGCAATCAAAAGTTTATACAAAAGTACTAAAATTACTGCATTATATTATCATTTAAATTGGCCTAGAAGTCTGTGTGAACTACTGTGATCAACAATTTGGTAACTTTTTATACATTTTGTTGCTTATTTGGAGCTAGTCAGGTACTAAGACCGGTTACAAAGGCAGTCAACATAATTATTATATTTGTTTACAAAACTTTACATCTTTTACACCTAATCCGATATCTAGAGACCCTATGTACAATGGTTTATTGTTGGTAAATAAATAAAACTTGTAATTTTAAATCAAGAAAGAAAAAGCAAGATGAAATGCAATTTATTTTTACAAAGATACACGATGACAAGCTATGGATGTGTCACCTCTGAAATTGATAGAAACTACCAAAAATCAATATTAATTTACTTCATAATGAATGAACCATTGTACGGCAGAGTAAATAATAATTATTATAACATACATTCTAAAATGGCTACTACACTTTATTGCGGCAGTAGCAGCTAGCAACTCGCATTGGAATGTTTTGAGTATGTTCCAAACTTTCATATTTACACAATTAAAAATACAAATTAACATCTAGACGAAGCCATGAATATTATAATTAACAATTATGTGTATTACAACATCAAATATTATGCCAACAATTCACACTACAGACAATCCAACCACAAAAATATTTTGATTATATAACGAAAAATAGTTTAGTCACGAAATATCGCGTGCAATGATTTATTTTATAAATTGATTTTCACTTAATTTTTACATACATACACATGCATATTATAATACATTCTACTTTTAAAGTCAAGCTATGATACTTGTATATGTTTTTTAATTCTTCTTTTACTAGTAACTTATGCAAAACATCCAAAAATATAAAACCTAAAATTATTTCTACGAAAATCAAATTATATAAATGATTCTTTGGGAATGGCAACACTTTGTCCTTAGTTTAGCACAGCCATACTGACAAAATCAAAGTGGTTTACAAAAAAATACTTATTTTTGTAATATAAATGTACCAACTGATTGTTTTTCTTAAAGAGTAAAAGCTATCGGCTAATAATGATGGCCATATTTTTATATTTTGGATGACATTTCCCAAATACTAACTTTGTACAAAAGTAAGTTTGTAACTATTGATTGATAACTTTCAAACAATCAGATGGCACATCTTTACAATTATTTTTAATTTTTATATAGACTATCAAATGAAAGTTACAGCGGTAAAAAAATATAATTAACTAAACGCTAATAGCTTACACAACGCGAGGTGATTAATAACGCGCCCATTTTCCTTTAATTAAACATAGCTAGCTGTATTTAACTTAAAAATCAGATCCAAAAATTGGAAATAAAACATTGATTTCAAGCCGAAATACTAGATTTTAGATACATTATGTTGAAACAATATTGATTGACTATTGCTTATAAATTTATAATTATATTTTCTACAGTACAAGATATTTGAACAAGATATAGGCATATAAAAGCTACTACTAACATCATTTAATAATAGACTATGTATTGTCCATTTCAAATACGTTTTTTAGTAGGTAAAAGTGTTTATGAATTTTGTGGTCCCCAGCAAAAACTAAACGTGTGTTGGTAGTAATTATACCTAATAGATTTTTATTATGGTCACACTAACGTCTTGGGGTAAAAGTTAGGTAAAGGTAAAACGGGGTGAATTGAATTAGAGGGGTGGATAGATACAGAAGAGGGGTGAGTAAAAGTTAGGAAAATGTTCTAACATCTTTTCACCCCATTCCTGTATCTATTCACCCCTTGATTCTATTCTCCTCGTTTTAAAGTAGGTATTAAGTTTTAATGAAAATGTTTACATTTTTGATTTTTTTACCGTTTAAACGCTTATTGAATCAGATCTATTTTCAATCTTAATTTTTCAATGTGATTCTGAATAATTCGATTACTACCATTACGAACTAAAATGGCTAAAAAATACAAATTATAGCGTGCACGGGAGATATAACCAAATCCATTCATATATTTATTAAAACATAATTTTCATTAAAAAATTATAAGAAACCTAAACTAGCATTTTAGTCTACGATGAGTGCACATTCCTGTATTCTTTTGCTATTAAAATAGTATAATTGTATGGGGGCACGGCAGTGACTCCGCCAAGTCGAGTACATTATACGCATAGACATAATTAATTGAGTTGCAGCTAAATATGACTGATATAAAATCGAAGCACAATAGACTTATCATGCGTAAAGCATTACTTTTATAGCAAATAAAGATGAAATAATGTCAGTGACTTTGTCTATTCTTTGATGTTTATGCAAATTCTCCCACAAACGCTCAGAGTTCCCAAATTCTCCTTTTTCATATAAAAATGATTAGTTATACACATCATTATAATATATCAAGCTTATGTTTTACTACTCATTTTCATCTAAACCATTAGCTGCCAATATAGTGAAATAATTTCATTCGTTCCTATAATAAAAATTGGTATAATGACAGTTTTTTTATGTCAAACAATAATTGTAATTATTAAACCACGATTCGAGTTATGAAAGAGACTATAAACACATACAGACAATGTAGTATATATTTTATACATATACACATAATTCTTGTAATTAAAATTGATACTGCAAAGAAATCATCACGGTCTACATCAAAGTGTATTATTAATACGAGTTTGCTTTACGTTGAACGAAAATGAAACGAAAGCGCGGTCGGTGCTCTGATTGGCTAATGCGAATAAACCAACCAATCAGTGCGCCGAACACGCTTTTTTCGTTTCGTTTTCGTTCAACGTATAGCAAACCTAGTAATTTTTACCAATATGACTTATAACACACATTTTATAATAACTTCACATCTTGTAATTGAGTACATTAATTAGTTATTCATAACATACAACAATTCAATCGTTCACATTTGCGATTAAACGCCAATTAATGCGAGAATTAATCGCAAGTGTGTAACTTCGGTTAATATTATACACATTACATATAAATAGATATTTTAATATAACAGCATTATTTTCATATAAAATGTAAATGTACGCTTGCCTGTTTTACCATTGAAGTAAAAATAATTATTTTCTAGAGGCTCGGTAGTGCACTGCCAAGTCGAAGCAAAGCTGTCGCAATTGTTGTTTTTATTTTAATTCTATAAATGAGGTTGAATGTTGCAAATGTTTTCTTGTACTCTTTTGGTAAAACAGACAAGTAGTTGCCTTACCGATGGTCGGATATGTTGTCGAAAGCTGACGTAGTTGAACGCGTTCACTGGAAAATAATTATAAAATGTTATTGTTAGTTACAAAACTTTAAAATATTAACTTGAGTCTATAGTAAATAAGTAATCTATGGTGTTTTGTAATCTCAGTACGAGTTTGATTTACGTTTAAAGTAATCAAAACGAGAGCGCGTTCGGCGGTCTGATTGGCCGCCTTAAATAAAGAAACCAATCAGAGCGACGAACGAGCTCTCGTTTTGAGTATTTTAAACGTAAAGTAAACTTATATTATGGGTTCTGTACTTCTATTATTCTTACCTTCATTTTGGGTCGCGATGATAACGTCAGCTTTTGCACAAGGACGGTGGCAAAGTCTGAAATAGAACACAAAATAAATAAACATCTAGATTACCGGATATATTAGCATTAGTATTACATATTAATGTCGAAACCAAAATGGGAACACAACATGCTTATCTCTATTTGGGTCCCAATTATATTAAAATTACAGTGTCAATTAGTCGACCATATTACTACGGAATTACAGGCCTAAATATTAATCGAAAGTAGTAGAGTTTTTCTCAGAACGTCTACGTGTGTAAACCGTTAGTTAATTTAGTATGTCTCACGATAGTTATTATAAAAAATGGTCTAAATATTTCTTTTATTCTATAATATCTACTCTCAATTTATATGCGCCACTCACTTGTGATAGAGCTGAGCCACTTGATCCGGGTCCTGGGATGCAGCAGCAGTAGGTAGACGGGCACGGCAGTGAGGATCATGAGGCACCCCACTCCTGTCTCCGCGGGGGACGCGAACGCAGGGAACGCCACCACCAGTATCGTGCAGATTATGTAGATCACTGGAAATTTAACATGGCGCTTAGTTAATGGTTAAGATTTTGGAGTCTATATCTAAAATACGGCTCAGGACGTGAAATGAAACCAGGTGGTGTATAAGTTCATTATTTTCGTTACAAACTTTTAGCGAGCTTTGTCTTCATTTTTTTTAAGGTATAAGCCTGTAAACGAGTTGACGGATCACCAGATGGTAAGCAATCGAAACACCAGAGGCATGACAAGTGCGTTGGTACCCTTTTGAGGTTAGGAATTTAAGGGTTGTTGGGGAAATTGGGGATTGGGAAGATTAGGAAGGGGGGTAATTGGGCCTCTGGTTCCAAACGTTGCACGTCGGTTTTTTGCCGAAGCATGGCTCTCCCACATTTATGAAAATAGTTAACTTACTACATATTAATTACATAGTCACATAGCGTAAGCGATGATACTGATTACTATTCACTTACCGGGGAAGAAGAGGTTTACTTTGATGGGTCGTTCAAGATTGGGTTGTGTGTACCTCAGCACGGGCAAGCACAATACTGCAGCGCCGATACTTAACTGTAATCAAAGAGGAAAAAAATAAAAATATGTTTAATAGACGGCCTATGAAAATATATAAGTCCATGGTTTTGTAGCAATCTGAGTTAAAGAGTCTCTTTATTGTATAGTCAAAGTCAAATCATTTATTCCAATTAAACCATATACTTAGGTACTTTTGAAACATCAACAAAGAAATAAAAAATCTGTCAGCCTGTCCGTCAGTGAAGCTAGGTGCTCGGTTCAAGCTTCGAATGGAGAAGAACGAGCAAGAAACTTCATTCTAGTTTTTATGCTCTACACATCATATATTAGAAAATAGCACCTCGATTTCAAAAAATACAGGTTCTACAATACATAATAAATTAATACATTTACGTCCGAATACTCAAACGTTAAGTTGTACTTAAATATCGTGCTATCCCTGTCATTTTTTTAAAGTAAAGAATTGATAGTGACAGTACTACATTTGAGAGCGTCTTAAAATTGAGTAGCGTTTGAGTATTCGGGCTTTCCTCTCCTTTTCTTTTACGGGAGTGGTTACATACCCAGGTCGCAAAGCCGACATAGTTGATGAGTGCGTAGATATCCGACACGGTGAGGTAGACGAGGCTGAGTAACGCTACAGCTAGTACTGCGGCAGCCGGCGTCGCTCGGGCACTGACCATCGTCAACATCTCCGGCATCTGTCCTTGAGCCGCGCCCGCGTAGAACAATCTGGAGGTAAAAGGAAGACTTTATTTATGACTAGCTACTTCCGCGCGGTTTCACCCGCTCTGCTCGGCTCCTATTGGTCATAGCCTGATGTTTTATAGCCTATAACCTTCCTCGATAAATGCGCTATCCAACACAAAAAGAATTATTCAAATCAGACCAGTAGTTCCTGAGATTAGCGCGTTCAAACAAACAAACAATCAAACAAACAAACTCTTCAGCTTTATAATATTATATATAATATATAATTATGTGGTGTAATGCCTTACATCACGACTCGTGAGAGTCGGTATTCCACAATCCTCCCGCCCTCAAGGAAGAGGAGGATCGCGTTCCCTATCGACGTATATTGTATTCCCTAGAACTTTAGTGAGGATGGTGGTTGTATGGATGGCTGCTTGTTTCTGTATGATGTGTATGTTAATGTTAGAGTCTAACTGTGTGCAATATTTGTGGATACTTTTAGCTACCATTCCGGACGCTCCTATGACTATGGGTACGACTTGTGCTTGTGTGTTCCATAACCGGGTTATTTCTTTTTGTAATAAATGATATTTACTTAGTTTTTCTATTTCTTTGGCTCCTATATTGTAATCTGATGGTACTGTTTATATATTAATATATAATATATATTATATATTAATATATTATAGTATAGATTTCGCAAAAAGTACCTGTATCAATGAAAATATTGAAAGCCTTATCAGATTGGGATGGGACAGCCGCCAGATAGAGGGTGATATTTAATCTTTGTCGACTAAAATCTTTTATGGATTTTGCCAGATTTTACAACAATTTCCAAATTTAGAAAGCACCTATTGCTTAGTCTAAATAAATAGATAGGTTAGTGACTTAACAAAGCCTTACTTTGTAAATATTTGGTAGATTCTAATTTATCTTTTCATTCATCTTCTTTTAAGTTATTTATTATTTAGGTTTAAGGTATCTCTGCCTCGAGATCCCTCTCAATTCAAGAAGCTAATATGCTTAGAGTTTGTTTTACCTTGAAGAAGTAAGAAGAACACCATTGACGGCTCCGAAGGTGGAAGCAGCGACGAACAGCGGAATGGAGAGAGCGAACCAACCGAACAGACGCTCCGCAAACGTTACAGCTACTGCTGCTGAACCAAGGACCTGGTGGTAAATACAACATAAGTCAAAAACAAGCTTCCTTGTGCGAACTGCTAGGGAGTGGAACTCCTTGCCGGAGTCTGTGTTTCCTGATGGGTATAACCTGGGTATCTTTAAAGCCCGAGTGAATAGGTTGCTTATGGGCAGACGTGCTCCACCGTAGGCCGCATCATCACTTACCATCAGGTGTGATAGCGGCCAAACGTCGACCCAATTAATGTAAAAAAAAGACGTAGAAACATGTAAGAATATCTATTAAAACATCACGGTTTACTCACGTAACTTAAGAAACTATTCTACAGTAAGCTGCGCGACGTCGGCGCGTCTGCGCACGCTGCTCATGATGAAGAGTCCCTCTGTGACTTGAAACTAGTAGAGCTTTTCTCCATTAATTTACGTGAGTAAACCGTAATTTTTAGTTAATTCAGTCTCACGATAGTTATTGTAAAAAAAATGTAAGAACATGTTTAACTCTTCTTTTGTATAACTAAGATGTCATTTAAATTTCTTTGAAAGTTTCTCTTTCTAAATAGTTTCGCTAGTATTCACCTATTGTTCCGTAAAATACGAGAGATCGTACCAACCTTTTCTTCACATATTTCTATTTCGTTTACACAAAAAATACCTTTAACACCCGTCATGTAAACTTGGCGCTACTCTACCGAAATTATGTTTTTGAAATTAAAGCATTATTTTTGTGTATGATACATTTAATAAAATATTTAGCAACCGTCATTGAGTGGAGGTCACGTGTATCGGATACCTATTACTTTTGTAAAGCGAAGCAATCACACTAATTGTTAACGGGTAACCTTCAGGCGTTCCTTGACTTGCTTCGTAGTACGTAGCCACTCATAATGGTAAAAATATGAAGTCTTTTTTAATAATAAGTACCTAATTAGTAATTAAAGTACTAATTAGGCGGTGACGGGCAAGGTATTACTGGATTTTTTTTTGCTTTTTCGAAAAATTTTAGCAGTAGTACGGAGTCTGGAATTGTGCCCGGTATATGGCAATAGACTCACCTCCTGTTACATAGGTCTTGTAACATAAATGGTGAAAAAATGGGTATATATTGTACACTAGCTGTGCCCGCGACTTCGTTCGCGTGGAACAGTTACTTTAGACATCTATTTATTTTTGTAAACAACCTCCTCAACTTTCTGACATTCCATTTCACCTCACCCAAGGCGGGAGAAGTCATTAGATGATATCCCCCCTTAAAAAACTCTTAATTTTCCTTATTTTTTTTATAATTTTATTTACAACTGTAAATACTATTACTATTATATAATAGTACTGCCCTTGTCATACAATTTGTTTTTCTTTTTACAATAAATCTTATCAATATGGTATCTACGTTACACACTACAATTAACCACAACTATTAAAGTATAACTACAAAAATACTTACGCATTACCTAACATATTTGGTTTGTTTTTTTCCACTAAATTTAATTTTCCTTATTAGTACAGTACTTTCAACGGATCTTGGCGGGTCTGAACTACGTGCAGAAGGCTGCGCAATAAGTGTTTTGAACCAAATGGTGGCATGAGGCGAGATGCGGGGGCGGCGATCTAGGCTAGAGATTGACCATTTCTAAATACAATTGACCCCTTACACTTATTGCGCAGCCTTCTGCACGTAGTTCAGATCTGCCAAGATCCGTTGAGAGTACTGTACCTCCTTACCTCAGTAGGAGAGAGTGTGGTATAAAACGCGACGTTGGTGAACGTGTAGACCACGGTGACCAGGGTGCAGGAGATGGCGATGGCCCGGGGCAGGTTCCTCACTGGATCCTTCAACTCCTCGATTATGAAGTTCAGGTAGTTCCTGGAATAGTTGGAAGGTAAACTTTTTTTAAGTCCTGTTTAATGTTTAGGTAATGTTATGTTTTATACGTTTTTGAATTGGCATTGTTACTAACACTAACAATAGAACTGAAGACGGGATTTCGGAAACTCATCGACATTATGTTTTGTTTGTCAATTCATTCAATAACAACAAGAAATACTTATCTTCAAATGTATTCAATAAGTTATTGACTTCTAAAAGAACCTCTTGACTTTCATTGCATTTATTGGTTTAGAGAAATAAATGTTTTAGAGTTTGTCCTGTAGTATAGGACAAACTCTAAAACATTACATATACCTACAAGGTGGATCATCGTAGGTATTTTCTAGAATAAAAATGCTTTGCTTGTTTTGACTGCCTCGTTGGTCGATTGGTCGCAAGTGTGACTTTTTTTTTTTTTTTATGGGACAAGCCCGCCACAACCTCCCATACCGCTGCAACTCCTGTAAGCCAGGATCTACAGTAGATACAAACATGAAAACACCGGAACACTGAAGTCCGGCGCGTCCCAGGGAAATGAATGACTGTCTTGGATCCCGCAACGAAACAAATCAGAAGATGTTATTAGAGGAGAAGAAAAGAAAACGATAGTTTCCACTTCCCTCGGTGAATTTAATGCAGGAGACAGGATGACTTAAGCCTTAAGGCACAAAAGAGACTGCACAACTGGGAGAAGCCCAGTCGCCAAGCACCACGGAAATTTTACTTAAAACTAAAATATTAAATGCTAATACTAAATGGGTCCTATGCGTGAGCTGTTATACTTGCTTCCAATAATAGGTATGGCAAAAACGCCTAAACGCACGGAAATTTGCTCGAGACTCCACAAGGTCCGTGTAATAAACTACACCTGATGAAACAATTAAATTATCCAACATAGTGTCACGCTCAGATTGCCAGAGACCACACTCCCAGAGTATGTGATGGGCGGATTGCTCATGTTGCAACTCCGCTGTCGAACATTGGCACCATGGTGAATCAACGAGTTTAAATGAGAACAATTTGCTTTTAAAGTTGCCATGGCCAGTAAGAAATTGGGCAACACAGTGATCCACCTCCAACCATGTCCTCTCCAGACGCTCATGCACGGATGGAAAGAACTGATAGAGGTGGCGGCCCTTGGTAGAAGATTCCCATCTACACTGCCACTCAGTCAGAAGTTCATCCCAGACGTCCGTTAAAGGCTTGAGCAATCTATCAATTTTGCTTCGATCACGTTGTGCTAGAAAGTTTGCGGAAAAGTTAGGTCTCGCATTATAGTACATGGCAGCACGTCGCTGCACCTCAAGATCGACTGGAAGTAGTCCCGCGAGCACAGGTAGGGCCTCTGTGCTAACCGTCCTATAAGCCTTACACAGAAAGATCAAGGCTAGACGCTGACCTTGGAGAAGCTTTCGCCGTACCGCGCCTATTGTGGCCCTATCAGCCCACACTGGTGCCCCGTAGCACACGCATCCCAGGTAGGTTGCTCCGTAGATGGTTCTGAGCGTAAGAAAAGAGAGACCCCAGGTAGCCTTCGAAATTCGCGTGAGCGCATAGAAATTGTTTTTGGCTTTCTCACTAATAGTCTTAATATGTTCAATAAAAGAAAAGTTTTTTTCTAGGACTAGACCGAGATAGCAAACCGACTCCTTACGTTTGACGGGAACGTTATTGAATTTAATAGACGGCCATGATTTCAAATTTCCTTTAAGCAATAATTGATAGGTTTTATGGGGTGCAAAAGTTAATCGATTACGTTCGCCCCATCGCGAGATCCTACTGAGGCAGTCCTTAGCTAAATTCTCTAGTCCGGCTCGAGTATTTGATTGTATTAACAAAAGGCCATCATCCGCATATCCAGTCAACGTACAACCAGAAGGAAGGGGGGTCGCGAGCAAGTCATCAAACCCTAAATTCCACAGATACGGGCCAATAACCGAGCCCTGAGGACATCCCATTGACAACGACTTCGACCGAGAAAAATTACCAAGTTTCAGTTTTACAGAACCATGAAGAAAATAAGTGTATAATAGTTTGTATATGTTACTAAAGCAACCACGACCCTTCAGTTTAAGGAGTAGCATTGGCCACCACGCGTTATCAAAGGCACCGGAAATGTCTAGAAAAATGCCTACTACATATTTGTGCTCAGACGAAGTCACTATGGTTCGGACAGAGAGAGCTGCGTCTACAGTAGATTTACCCACAGTAAAACCAAATTGATTATTGTGAAATTTCGGTCCACCGGGCAGCAAACGAGGAACGATAAGCCGCTCAAGAAGTTTTCCTAATGATGGTAAAAGCGTAATAGGCCGGTATGACTTAGGGTCATCGGGTGGTTTATTTCCATTCTTAGGTATTATGCGAATGAATCCACGTCGCCATATACGAGGAAAGACGCCCTCCGCTATACAACGATTAAAGACAGACAGGATCGCGTCAGCCGCAGATTTGCACGCTTCTATTATCATTTTATTTGAAACTTTATCCTCACCAGACGATTTATTCATAGGCAACGTTTTAATAACAGTTACGAGCTCATTGATGGAAGGTAGATCAGACACCGGTGAATTGGGTGGTATAGCCGCCCACGACCTAATCTGTTGATGATAATCGCTATCTGTCTCGGATACATCGTCAGGGATGAGTTCATCGAGTAGAACTTCCGTTGTCTCCTCAATACCAGTGGTGTGAACATTGTTGACTTTTATGTTCTGTACGAACGCCAGATCGACGGATCTATTGGCTTTGAACTCATGGTACAGAGGCGACCACGGACCCTCGCTTTCCAGCCTCTGCACTACTCTCCGCAACAGGTTACCCTTAGCTTTCTCCACTGAAGCCCTATAACGTGACCTGGCAACTCTAAACGCAATCAATGCTTCATCAAATGCAAAACCAGTAACTTTACGTTTTTTTAGTCTATTTAATTGTTTGCGCGCTTTACGAAAACATTTACGTTGTTCGACTAGATAATTATTCCACCAGTCACATCTGCGCGTACTGGTCAAGGATCCCCGACCAAACGCAATGTCGGCACAGTAAGTAAAAGTATCCGACATGATTTCAGCACCTTCTTCTGCCGAAAGGTCTTTGCGAGTGAAGTCTGTGGCCTGAGATGCAAATAATAAGCTAAAGAAGTTCCAGTCCGCGCCCTTAGTTTTATATCTAAAGCCACTACTGCAAAGCGTTGGACCCCGGGGTAATCCCGAGACAAATTCGTACACGATCAGGCGATGGTCACTACATGACGCATCCGGTAGGACACGCCACCTATCCAAGCTAACGTCCGAACTAGAAAGTGTGACGTCAATACAAGATTCGCCCATTTGGCTGCAAAAAGTAGGTGGTGCATCAGGGGTGTTATGTATGGAGAGATTCATTTCGGCAATGAATTCTTCAACGGCACAACGCCGCTCCATGTCAGTAGCCCTAACTTTGCCATACCATAAGGATGAAGACGCATTAACGTCGGCGCCAATTATAATTTTGGAGCCCGCAAGCGACTGCAAGACGTGACGGAGGTGATGAATGTGAGGAGTAACTGAGTCAGAATATTGAAAGTAACAGCTCACAGCGTAAAGTTTAAAGTTTTCTGAGGCAATCTCCGCCACGGCACAGTGTGACGTCATTAAATTAGTTATAGATGTTACTGTGAAATTAGATGATCTCGTGACGTAAATTCCAGCTCGTGACCTACTGTTCAGCTGCACTACCCTGTGCCTTAAGTGGGCATTTTGATACTGTTCTTGAACAAGTACAATGTCAAGCTGATAGTCGACTATTAGTTTGTCTAACTCGGACGTCGCAACCCTGTCGTTATGTAGATTTAGTTGCCCTATAGTCAACCTATCCATATTATTATTTAATAGGTGGTGTTTAATATGAGTTGTTCGAGTTTAGCTTTGTAGGTGCCACACTCGGGCGAACCACAACGGTGGTCGTGAGGTTTTTTGAAACGTTTGCACGCCACGCATGTTGGAATAAAATTTTTATTATTTATATGAGGGCAGTCGTGTGATTCATGCGCCTCAGCACAATTACCGCAGGTGGGTGTTTTAACCGTGCAATGTTTCCTAACGTGGCCGAACTGCTGACACAAGTGGCATTTAACTAATTCTACATCGTCTATGAATCGGCAAGTAGCCCAATCTATAAAAAGTTTATCTTTTGTCGTAACAAGATGTTTACGTATATTAGCGTCTAGTTCAATGCCAACCCACTTACGACCGTTTTGCAAAGTACGCCGGCGGGTAATTTTACAAGATTTAATAAAATCTTGCTCCTTTACTTCGATTTCCCCACTAATATTTTGACGATACAGTGAGGTCAAAAACGCGGCGTCCTCCATAGAACCCGGGATGTCCTTGACAAGGATACGCGGCCTACGACCTTTTGGCTTTTCCAAACGCAAACCGGCGGTACGAATCGCTGCTACGGACTCAAGCTTCTTTATCTGCCGCTCGTCAGCAACACGCAATACGACACCCGACTTCGCGGTTTTTTTAACTCCTACAATTTGAAAACCGTCGTCGCAAGGTTTAATCGCCTTCATAAGCGCCTGTTTAGTCGCCGATGACGACGCAAAATCAGCTGAGCGCTCGGTTGTGGGGTAGGCGACAACACACGGAAGCGGCGCGCGGGATTCCATCGCGGGCGCGATCTTGCTGGGCAAACGCAGTTTTAATGATTCGGCATACGAGAGCTTATTTTGCACCGGCTTACTGTCCGCTATCACTGATGATGACGTTTTAAATTTATCTAACTCGCGTTCCGTGTTCGACAGCTTCGTCTCGACGCAGGACGATTTCACCGCCAAAATCGCGACAATACCCGTGACGCGCTGGGTTAACTCAACGATCGTTGTTTTGCTGCCTGTGGCTAAACGCGAATCGAGCACGACTTCATTAATTTTCGACAATAGTTGTGTTGCCTCAGTCATAAGGTCTGTGTAGCCCTTATTACTCTCACTCGCCGGGGATGACAAATTCGGTGAAACGCAGGTTTGTACACGCTTGGACGACCTATCCTCGGGAGTCGCGTACGTTGGAGATTCGATCTCGCTGAATAACCGCTTTGAGCTACACGGCGGCGATCGCGGAGTTAATCGGCTTTTTCGAAATCCGTCACGATCGGGCGGGTCATTATGCGACGACATCGTTTATTATTAAGTATATAATTCTCGGCAACAATTGGAAATAAAACTTCGTACGAATATAAAGAAATAAACTATAAAATTACACACAAGTTTATATCTTGCCACCCGCAATAAAAGAAATAAATGGACTTACCGAAAATGTGCTGCATAAAACGTAATTACGTGGATTAATTCGCCTAACTACTTACTTATACCACACTCAGACACAGGGCACACAACATAAACAACACAAACCGGAATAGGCCACGGAGATAGCAAAAAAATAAAAGAAATAATTAACAGCGATAAGAGCACCACTGCACCGTGCGCGCGCGCGGAGGGAAGTGCAAGTGTGACTGCCGAACAAGGGGTTTCGTGTTCGATTTAATCAAAACTTTCGGTGATGTTCAGCTATAAAATAAAAGGTAAAGGAAGAAGATCTTACCATCCGTTGTAAGCGAAGAGTCCGGAGTAGAAGGAGAGCGCGATGGACGTCACGTCGTTGGTGGTGCCCTCAAATGTGAAGTGCTGCACCTCTCCTGAAAGGTAGACACATTCAAGATTGAGTTTCACATACTTTATAACAGAGAGTTATTAACAAGTGTGGGAGAGCCATGCTTTGGCACGAATGGGCCGGCTTGACCGGAGTGATACCACGGCCTCACAGAAAACCGACGTGTTACAACGCTTGCGTTGTGTGAATGAGGTTACCGGAGGCCCAATTACCCCCTTCCCAATCTTCCTAATCTCCGATTCCCCAACAACATTTAAATTCCTAACCCCCAAAAGGCCGACAACTCACTTGAAACACCTCTGGTTTTTGGGTGTTCATGAGAGGCCATTTTTGAGCTGGCTCCGTAACCTTAATACATCATACTCTATACACGAAGAAACGAAACACTACGGATTGTTTTTAGCCGAAGCATGACTTTTGCTCTTCCACGTGTATAACAGTGGTATAAGAATAGCAGTAACCTACAAAAGTGACAACGAGAACCTCTTTAGTCACATTAATGGAATGACTAAGAACCACTAAGCTGTTCATTGTATCCAATTTGCGATGGACCTCTATGGGCATCGATACATCACTTCAACCATTATCCCAGCACCCGTCTAGCCAATATCTTCCTTTATAGTCCAGACTATTGTATTGCCGTTTCACACGAGACCTGCCCCGGATTGCAGCAATCATTTAATAACGGGCTTTGTGCCACCACGGCGACGGCGGCGACGGCGGCGCCCACGCATCAGAGGAAGTGTGAATTGGATCTTATTTGTGCATTGTGCAGTTTCGTTTCGTTTCTTAGATTGTTGCCTTAGTGATTGAATTAAAGTGCTTATAGTAAGGCATTACACAGGATTTTTTTATGGTATATAGTAAACAAAAGGGTAACCTGATGGTAGGCAATCGCCGTCCATGGAAACTCGAAACACCAGAGGCGTTACAATTGCGTTGCCGGCCTTTAAGGGGTTAGGAATTTAAGGGTTGTGGGGAATCGGGGATTAGGAAGATTGGGAAGGGGGGTAATTGAGCCTCTGGTAACCTCACTCACATAACGAAATACAACGCAAGCGTTGTTTCACGTCAGTTTTCTGTGAGGCCGTGGTATCACTCCGGTCGACCCGGCCCACTCGTGCCGAAACATGGCTCTCCCACACTTTATTTCTCAGTCGATGTTGATTACATATTCATAGACGTATTTTTATGGGATAGGTTGGTAAACGAGCAGACAGATCAACTGATGGTTAGCCACCAATGCATACTCAAAGAAGTTATAAGTGTATCGCCGGCCTTTGGTTCCGTTAAGGAAAAGAAAGAAGTAAGATACAAAACAGTGATTGAGGAAACGTCTGTATCAAACCGCCTTAAAGCTTGCATCAGTCACGAATTTATTCTTAATTTTACCTCAAAATAAGTTGTTTATTTTTGTGAAGTGAAGGTAAAGTCCCTCTTACCAGGTAAAGATTAAGTAGATACTGAGAAATCAATTCATAGTAGTTTTTGTAGAACTGCAACTCTTACACGAAACGCCATTCAGTCGTTACCTTATACCTACCAATCAAATTGAATATTCATAAGATATCAATGTTTCTTGTTACTAAAAGGTACTATACTATAATAGTAGGTACGCGAGGAACTAAATGACCGGGCGCGTTAAAGTTCTGAAAGTAATAATTTGTCTTTTGTTTCAATACCGTAATTGAACAATTGTTATTCGCGATATCTCGAGATTGGTCATCAATCGTCTTTGTCTAATCTCATATGCGTTGCAAGCCTGTAGCAGTAGGCACTCTCACCCCTGTTAGCCACCTTTTTTTAGAGGGGAAAAATCATCCAATGAATTCTCCCGCCCTGGGCGAGGCGAGAGGGAGTGTCAGACTCTTACTGACTAAAAACCATCCCGTTCCTACTCCTGCTTTTCGAGCCGGAACCCCGGATCAGGTATCAATCCTACTGGGCCCCCATTTCTTATTCGTCATCTAAGGAGCAGCCAACTAGTTCCGCGCGAATTATTGTAGAACAACTAAACATTTCTAAGTAAAAAAATGCAATTTCTCAACCATCTACAAAAAATTTGAGCAACTAGTTGCATATAATTAAGTGGGATCAAAATAAAAATATGCTTAAAACAGGGATTATGATGGGATGGGAAAAACTTATTTAGTCCGTCAGTTAGGTAAAGAAAAAATATTATACTGTTTTCTTTTTTGTCATATAAGTTAAAAATACGAGTAATCAGTGGAAGTAAATACGTCATTTCTACGTATAAAATGTATGTACTTATATTTTAAATCGATATGATGGAAAGTATTTGGTTCCGTAAGAAAATAAAAAATACTTGTCTAATGTTTCAAAACTATCTACAAGTCATCTACCCTATTGTAAGTTTAAAACCAACAATCCGTTTCGCGGAAGCGTTGTACTTCATTAGGTAATGTCCACTCCTTTTCAGTATAACTAAAAAAAAGCGCTGTAACTGTCACATTGCGGCGAAGGTCTTCGCCGGCAACGATACAATTGCAGACTGATGAAATACAGCAACAATATTTCAACCACTGTCTATTAATTTTATGAAACAAGAGCAGACGTATCACCTGATGGTAAGCAATCGCCGCCGCCCATGGACACTTGAAACACCAGAGGCGTTACAAGTGCGTTGCCGGCTTTTTGGGGGTTAAGAATTTAAGGGTTGTTGTTCGGGAATCGGGGATTGGGAAGATTGGGAAGGGGGGAATTGGGCCTCCGGTAACCTCACTCACACAACGAAACACAACGCAAGCGTTGATTCACGTCGGTTTTCTGTGAGGCCGTAGTATCACTCCGGTCGAGCCGGCCCATTCGTGCCGAAGCATGGCTCTCCCACACTTAAATACCAGTCACTATTGATCAGAAATCAATTAACTTTCCTTGAACGCTTCCAGTAAGCAATCTTCAGATCTTTGTGTATTCGTTGATGCAGAATTCAATTTACTCAAGCATTGCTCCCGTTATCAATAGAAAGAGCTCGCTATCATATCGACTTGAACTCATTACCAAGGAGGTTTTGCAATTGACATGATTTTTTATTAAAGATGGTACAAAATGTCGTGGTGAACATGAGTGCTCTTTTAAGTTTTTTTTTTTGAGTTGTGAAAGTCATTTAGTTACTTCTACCGCCTTGATTGAGATGGTGTCAGACTTTTACTGATTAAAAACCACCCTATTTATTTACGTTCCTACTACTGCTCTTGGAGCCGGAGTCATGAAACGCGTTGGGCCTTCAGAGCATCAGTCCTACTAGGCCCTATATGGTGGTCTGATGGCTTTTTGATGTCTAATTGCAGTGATTTACATTACACATCTTGGTGTCCATATAGATTAAAAAGAATCGGGTTTCTTGATTAAATACTAGGTACTTAGTTTGTAAGTTGTGAATGTAGTTAAAACATTGTATTTATTTCATTGATCTTTCTACTTCATTCGTACAAAGTCGTTCACAAGTATGAGAAGTTAACCAACTTCCTTCCTTATAAAGTTTAATATAAAAAAATATAGTAACTTTACCGATTATTACTTATAAAATATTTTTACCTACAATTTTAACCCAATATAGGGGACTGTAATTTAGTTAGGTACCTATTATCCTAATTATGACCAAAAGAATTTAGGAATCATTTCAACCTGCAATCATAAAAATACCATGTATTTTACAATTCAAAATAAATGTTACTGGAGAGGCCAATTAAAGAGATCTGGCCTTTTTCCATTTCTAATTAAGAGAAAAAAAAAAGAAAGAACGTAGTTTACAGAAGACTATCTTTTGTAAACTACGTTTAAAAAAATCAACTTTGACATCCGGCTTTTTAAATCCATTAATATAGGTACTAAACTTGGTCCTAGTTGTAACAAACACTTTTTTGAAAAAAAGATCAAAATTAGTTCGGCCAATCGTGAGATAATTGCGCACAAACATAAATAGGTACATGCAGCTCAAACAGAGAACTTCCTTGTTTTTTGAAGTCGGTTAAAAAAGAAAGTAAGTACCTAAGTAGATACTCAATTTATCTAGTCCGGGAAAGAGTAATAGAAACCAATTCTACACAAATAAGTATACAATTTTACATTTTACTTATTCATAGTTTACAAAGCACGTGCCCCATAGAAATTACAATAAAACAACAATAAAAATTAATGATGTAACAGCTGTATCAATTTTCTAAGTCGTGTAATATTTGCATAAAACGTAAGTGGATCATGGTCAAGTTTAAACTATCGCGATCGCGGCGAATGCTATATTATTGAGTAATTGTAACGCAATCAAATTCTCTCGCCGACTATCTAGTTGTCTACGTCTAGCGTTACTCTGTATAACTAGTTTGTTTATAGTTATTTTTTTGTTTTGAAAGTAAACAATAGTTTTTTTACATAGAACGTCAATTACAAAGTCTGAACCTAAAGAAAGAAAGAAAGGTCAAATAAAAAAAGCTGTAAAAAAATCTATAGGTTTTTTTAGTGTAAGCCGGTAAACAATTGGACGCATCACCTGATGATAAGCAATCGCCGCCGCCCATGGACACTTGAAACACCAGAGGCGTTACAAGTGCGTTGCCGGTCTTTTGGGAGTTAGGAATGTAAGGATTATTGGGGAATCGAGGATTAGGATAATTGGGAAGGAGGGAAATGGGCCTCCGGTACCTCACTCACACAACGGAAGCTAGGCTCTCCCACACTTAATATCTTAAGGTCTACATCTACTTAAGTACCGTAGTTAAATTGTTTCATCAGCCGAAAATAACACGATCATATCCGGCAAAAATATGGCATTTAGATTAATTAAAGATTAATAAAATTAATCTAAATGTCATATTTTTGCAACACTGAAACATGTTATAAGCCAATTGGCTTATGACGTTCTTTCAATGTTTGTTTTTGTGTTGTATCTTAAGAAATGCATCCAAATATAGCATCTACTATTCAGTTAAGTACGTAATTTTGCTCCATTCACATTTTTGCAAAAACAAAAATATTTATATTTTGAAGTCAATTCACACAAAAATGTGGGTCATTTAAATAATAGACACTTCCAGAACTTGCCTAAAACAAAATAAGATACTCATTGAAACATACAAGTAAGTAACATTACTTACTTATTTGTTTAAACAAATGTTTTTAAGCGTCCAAGGTTAAGCAATTTGTTTAATCAGTAATTGAGCAATTGTTTGACTTGCAACGAAGACTTAACAATTACCGATATGCCGAGATACATTTATTGACGAAATTGAAATGGGAATCTACGTTTGAAGGTCGACTGCCAGTTTTCAAGGACACGGGACGTCCCCATGACGTCTAACTATGAGTCAGTCTGTCCCTAAAAATACGAGCTAACTATGTGTAATTTGTTACCAAAGTTGCTGAATGGAATTAGTCACCTCAGCTTAAGTGTGGGAGAGCCATGCTTCGGCACGAATGGGCCTGCTCTACCGGAGTGATACCACGACCTTATAGAAAATCGACGTGAAACAACGCTTGCGTTGTATAAGTGAGGTTACCGGAGACCCAATTACCACCCGTCCCAGTATGGAGATTTAGATTTAGAGAGAGGAGGCTTAGGCTTTTTTTTAAGGGCGGAAAATCATCAAATAACTTCTCCCGCCTTGGGCGAAGTGAGAGTGAGTGTCAGACTCTTACTGACTAAAAACCACCCCATTCTTACTCCTGCTTTTCGAGCCGAAGCCCCGGTAAACCTGCTAGGTAGTCCGCAGCTAGGCTTAGGAATATCTCCCTAGGGATGTGCCATAATAGGCGTAGTACCACGGGGCCTCTGGAACAGGTATATTAGAAAGATGCCCATTACAGGTGTTGGGGGTTTAATAACGTAAATATCCCACATTCCCTAATCTTTCCTCCCCAAAACCCTAGGCGTCTTTTGAAGTTTCATTAAAAAACTCAATACCAGCATTGGGTTGGTAATGATGTAGAAGAACTTACCTCTGCAGAGCTGGTAGATGCCGGCAGCGATGATGATGAACAGCGCCAACAGCTTGGCGTACGTGAACCAGTCCTGCACCCGCGTGGCCGCCCGCACTGACCAGCAGTTCACGAACGTTAGCAGCACTGCCGACAACCGATAACACATTGTATTGTAATTGTCTTAAAGTTTCAATCAATTGACATCATTTTTTTTTTTTTTTTAAAAACGTTGCCCCACACTAGGATTTTCTCCTGTGTCGTGGGTGCGTTTACAAACATACAAGTTCACAATACACATGACACCCAGACCCGAAACAACAATTTGTGGATCACACAATAAGTTACTCCGTGTGGGAATCGAACGCGCTATCCGTTGCACGGCAGCCGGTTACCCAGCCACCGCACCAACCGTGCAGTCAAAATAAAAATTGGCATCGTGATCTTTAATATTTAGCTTGACTACACACTTGGTACAGTAGCTGGGTTACTCTGGCGGCTGCGGTTCCCATATAACAATCCTACGGTTGATATTCTCTTTAGTACTTCCCATAGTAAATAGAACGTACTCCCCCTTCAGAAAAAATTGTAAAGTTAGTTATGAGTCGTATTTTTTTTAAACTGCGTCTTTTGTTTAATTTCAAATGCATCACGTGAAGTTGAATAGGTTTTAAGTGAAAAAAACATCACTTCATAATATTATAATCATTAGACATTTCTTATTTTCCTACTTATGTACATACATGTAGTAAACTGAAAATGGGACCGGTGACTCCTTGCTCGGGTCGGAAAGGAACGCGGAAGCTATTCAGGTTGCGTCTCAGAACTTATTAACACAACTTCCATATCACGCTGTAGGGTGGTGAGATGTAAATGTATGATGAGATATAATGGGGACGATCTTCTTTTCATTATAAAATAAAAGTTTAATGCTTTTTTCAATAAAACTGCTATGTTAATATACCACAGAATTTGTATTCTGCATCTCATTCTGCAACTACGAATGCGAAATGAAATAAAGACAATAAAACAGACTTTCGCATTTGTAATAGTGGTATGAAAATGTAATAGAGGAATTAAGACTTAAGTTTAACCGCTGCACTCGCAGTCATCATAAGTGACACCTAACAGTACTAGTAAGGGGTATGTATAGATGCTACAATACAGTTTGGGGGTGATTGATTTAAACTGCATTAAGTATTACGGCCGTACTCAGAGTAATTCCTTCCAGTCCTTAACAATTGTTTCGGAACTATTTTTTCCTAAAAAATAATTAGTTTAAGTAATCATTTAAATTTCTCTGAATACGGCAGTTAACACCATCAGATCGTCATCATAATTATCAGCCACAAGACGTTCACGGCTGAACATAAGCCTCCCACAATAAGATCTAGATCAGCCGGTATTCAGATCACGTCTCTCCAAAGTAGATTACTGCGGTGGTGTCGCCAGAAATTCGTTCCAAATACCTTCCTGGAAGGAATTCGTTTGAGCAATAACTTAATTAGTGGGGACAGGAACGAGAGTTTTAACAGTTTTCACTGGCCTTAATACGAATTCGGAAATATGTCTTTTTTTGGACCCTTTAAACTACATATTGAGGACTCACAACCGAAGTTTATTTTTTGTTTATCCAACCGAGTTGGATGACATTTTTTATCCCATTTAGAGGAAAGAACCCAAACGCATAATGAATATCCGTCGATTAGATTATTTTATTTCCATTTTATTGGCAGACGCGAAAGTAAATTCTTCTTGTTTTATTACCTAAACCTCCTGGAAATTGTTGGAAGCACATATTTATTTATCTAGCGACATGAAAATATGGCAAGAAGCCACACTTAAGATATAAGTGGGATTTCACATATAAGTGGGATTTCAGAAAGAAATCAGTTATGCTGATTGAAGAAATATAAATTATTGAAGAGAAAAACAATGCATTTATTGATGATCTCCACAGACGCGAGTGAAGATTTCTTATAAAGCAACCAACAGTTAACTTTAACTTTTAAACTATGATATGAAATGATACTCACATATACAGCAAGCTGCGAGCAGCCTGGTGGCGTCCTCTGGCGGGTCACACTCGGGGAATATTGGCTTCAGCACGTACACACTGAACGTCAGCGCCACGATCGCCTGGAAACAAACATGGCGTCAGTATCTTGTATCTATGACCATGGAGTATAGAAGTAAAGAGTGCGGTATGATGAGAGAATTAAGGTGCGCGTCAGGCCCGCATCGTACGCATCGCACGCACCGCACGCACGCAACGGATTTTAGTTTGTCTTGTGTAGAAACTCATACAACTGCGTCCACTTCGACTGCATTATAAGCAATACCTACATGCGATGCGTACCGATGACGTCATACGGAATGCGTACGATGCGGGCCTGTGGACGCTTTCCTTTAGAATGTTAATTAAAGTGTTAATTGAACTGCATTAATTTTGTGATATCACCTAAATATCACGTGGAGGACCAAAGGAGTGATTTTCTTTAGTAATCTAGTTACTAACTGATGATGACAGATTTGGCGCTACTAGTCCGCTGGTATAACATACGTTATTTACTATAGTTAAGTGTGCATGATCTTTCTAGTAGAGTCTTATATCAGATTAAACCCTCCTTTATTTATCATAACCCTCCTTTTTAGTCTACTGTAGTCAAGTAAAAACAAAAAAAGGCCAGGAAAGGCGCCTTTTAACCTCTTAACACTATAATGCCTCTTATTTAACACAATCCTCCTTACTTCCATACTCCATGGTCCATGACGTCACTCGTGACAAAGTTCTCAAGCTGTGGCGCTGTAGATATAATGGGAAAGTAATCCCTTGAGCTTTGTCATCAGATGGTATTTTTGTAAGAAAACATCAAGTATTTTCTTAGTGAAGAAAATATTTATATCGATTATGGTTAAAATGTAGTATGTATTCTTGTGAAGAAAATTGGTGTCGATTATATGGTTATTGTATGTGTGTGTTTTTGTTTTATTCGGTTTGTGTTTATTGTACTGTACGTATTTGTATGTAGGCTGATCGTTAACAATTCGTATTTAGTCAAATAATAAATTATGCGAACTTAAAAATGAAATACATATCACCCTAATCTACAAAGTATGCCTAATTCATTCGCATATGTATTATTTTCTTATAACTAAACACATTATAACTAACACTAAACTAATATAAGTAACATTTACTCCCACAATCCTACTAGATCCCACATACATTTGGTCCCAAGTTGGGCGCCAATAAAACCTTTACAGCAAGCTACACTAAATATATCACTATATCCGACTCCAATATTGCTGTTCAATAAACTTTACATACAAATAAAATTCAATATAAAGTCACAGTAAAGGATACCAATGGAAATAACATTTAAATAAAGTCCCACGCTGGGCGCCAATAGCAGATGTCAACGGAGTTGTAAAATAAATCTCGGCGGCCATATTGTTTTGTTATAAAGAAACAAAATTCTGCCGTTGACAAATGTCTTATTGAAATAAATGAGCAACTGTTTATTTTGTCAGCTATTTGTATTTATTTACTTTGAAAGCAAAATTATGAGTGGGTGTTTTAAATATAAGAAGATTTTTCGATAATATTTTTTACTTTTAATTTGGAAACTTTCATTCAGCATTTACCCCACACACATACAAAATACGATAAAAATACACAGAGAAACGATTACCAAACCTATCACTCAGAGAATAAGGTTTAAATTCCCGCAATAAAACAGTTCATTCAATAAATAATAAAAAGCTCTTTCTTCGACGAATGAAATGGCGCCTTTAATCAGATTACTGACCGTGTCTGAGGCTGTAATTTGTATTCCCTTCTTGTCTCTCCCACGCAAAGAGAATGCGTCACGACCCCCCTCCCTAAAGCGTCTGGAGTTTTATACATACATACGTATATACTGAAGTTAACAGATCAGCCTATTTGGTATAAAATATAAATTATTGAACTTTCCGAATGGATTTGATCCACGAATCCGAACGAATTTGGTCCACGCTTGACAAATGAATAGGAAATTTTAATTCAAGATTTATCAGAGATCCCCAATCCTCGATTCCCTAACAACTCTTTAATTCCTAACCCCTAAAAGTTCGGCAACGCACTTGTAACGCATCAGGGGTTTCAGGTGTACATGCGCGGCGGTAAACCTTCCCTTCTACGATTGCTTACCATCAGGTGATCCGTTTGGTCGTTTACCGGCTTATAACATACAAAAAGACAGCATCATTACCCAGTCTAAAGATATTAGAGGTTACTTGTCTTTTCACAGTTTCGTGGTAGCTTCTCACAGATTTTTACGTAAGGGACAATATTTCAACATCAATCATAATAATACATCTGTCTATGAGATCTAAATCGAAGGTTCTGGAGTCGGAAAATATTTGATGGAGTATTTCGATTTTGGAGCTCTCGGTTTTAGTATTTGATTACACTCGTTATCAAATATATAGAATATAGAATAGAGTCAGGCGTTACTTTGCAGAAATCCATGCTACACTAACAATACAACATTTTTTTAGTTTTCATTCCGCTTGTAGATGTATTTTCAGCATGCGGTATATAGCACTACTCTCCCGTGTGATAGATACTAACCTAACTAACCCGATAGATACCTCAAAGCTTGGTAGCTTTCAAACATGTCCTCTTTATATTAAAGTCTGACTGGAAAATATTCAGTATGTTACTCTTTTTATGGAAATTTAATTCTTATTAAGTAGATATGTTTGTTATTTTACTACAAATCTGATAATTATCTGATAATTATCAAGACAATATAACTTTATTTATCCCTGCACAGAATTGTAGTAGTAACATATCAAACATATCTACTAAATAACAATAAAATTTCCATAAAAAGAGGAAAATACTGAATATTTTCCAGTCAGTCTTTAATATAAAGAGGACATGTTTGAAAGCTACCAAGCTTTGAGGTATCTATCGCGACCTACGCATATTGCTCCAAATCAATACGTTGCTGTACCTGCTATACTATTTAATGTGTCGATGCTATCTAGAAGAAAGTTTTACGATTGTCTGCCTAACTATAGATATAAAAATATTTCAGTTACACAATACGACGACGATTTCATACCAAGGTCAGGGAAACTAAAAGCTTATTGATGAGCAAGTGGTCCCTAAAAATAAAAACCTTTTTTTATTGTAGATAGGTACTCTTGCCGTTTGTCTTTTTGTGGTGTAGGCAGATTAAAGGTACGCGTCCACAGGCCCGCATCGTACGCATCGCACGCACTGCACGCATTCCGTATGACGTCATCAGTAGTATGCATCGCATGTAGGTATTGCTGATGACATCATACGGAATGCGTACGATGCGTGCGATGCGGACATGTGGACGCTTACCTTAAAACATCCCCTCATCTTTCCTCTAGTGTCTAAAGAGCAGCTATGATATTGTGTAATTGTCAATTCGAGACATTCAAAGTGAGAACATCGCATTCTCGCTCGTCATTGGTCGAGATTATTCTCACCAATAACATGGCGGATCGTCTTGTCATTATTCTTCTATAACTTATCGTATAATTAAAATACATTGTGTACGTATTTTATCAATTACAAATACGTAATGTTTACATATAAACTAATGTTGATAATGAACTTGTTTCTATGTACCTAAGTAGTGTTACACATGTCGATAGTTAAACACAATTAGATAAATACGTTAAATTCATGATTATGTTTGTCAAAACTATCGTGAGACATACTAAATTAAGCCTTTAACTGCCATCAGAAAACTGTTGAAGGCAAATCCTCTACTAACGTAGGTCACCGGCGACCTACGTGGCAGTTAACGTGTTAGTTAAAAAATCACGGTTTACTCACGTACATTAATAACGAAAATCTGTACTAGTTTTGAGTCACAGAGGGACTCTTCATCATGAGCAGCGTGCGCAGACGCGGCGACGTCGCGCTGCCTACTGTGACTCGAAACTAGTAGAGCTTTTCTCCATACATCAACTTCTACCTGAGTCCTATCCTATTCCTTTATCTACACAAATATTACTTTTACAAATATCCTGTATAGTAAATGCATTCTATTCTTACACATGTTTATTTGTTCATTACGATTCATATTAATACAAATGCCCATATAATTAATTATTATGTTATCGGCTTACTCACGTATTTGACGAGGAACTCGACTAGTTTCAAGCCATGCTAGAGGCTCGATAACATAATAATTAATTTAGTATGTCTTACGAAAGTTATAATCTATACTATATTATAATATTATAAAGCTGAAGAGTTTGTTTGTTTGTTTGTTTGAACGCGCTAATCTCCGGAACTACTGGTCCGATTTGTATAATTATTTTTGTGTTGAATAGTACATTTATCGAGGAAGGCTATAGGCTATAAAACATCACGCTATGACCAATAGGAGCCGAGCAGAGCGGGTGAAACCGCGCGGAAGTAGCTAGTAAAGCCCATATAATTTCTGATCTCCTCACCTGTGAGCAAGGTCTGACGATCATGCACTCGATCCAGAGCCTGATGAAGGCTGCGAAGGGTCCAAACGTCTCCATGATGTAGGCGTAGTCGGCTCCACTCAGCCGTATCATGGTGCCCAACTCCGCGTAGCAGTAGGCTCCTATCTGCAGAAAGAAATACATAGTTATTGAATGATATTCTGTCTTCAATTTATTCTTCTAATATTCTGGTAATATGTCTTTCGATTTTTAGAAAAATTCTCAATAGTAGCACGGAGTCAGGAATATGGTAATAGCCCCCTATTACTGTGCCTCTCTGCCTTCCCCATCGGAGAAAAAAGCCGTGATGATACGCGTAAATTCGCGCATTGTGTATTTTACTATTTTCATCCAATTTTAATTACGTCAATTTGGAAAAAAATTACGTAAGTATAATAATAAACTTGTGTTACTAAGATTTGGTAGTTAAATGATAAATAAAATTAGAAAATAAACTTATTTACTCTACATTAACTTACTATATACCATCTAACTTATCACAATATTATAATCTTGTCTACTTACCCAGGTACAGGAGTTATTAATTGGTATAATACTACGTTCAAGTACCGTTAATCATGAAATTAGCGTTGTATGCGGAGGAGCAACTTGTAAACTGTCACTTATCTTTCTGCTTATCCCTTTAACAACAGACACGTGTCAGATGCTGTTTTATAAAGAAGCTTAAATAGAAGCTGAAATATCTTGTGAACCAAGTTTTGTTTTACGGTATAAGCTGGTAAACGAACAGACGGATCACCTGATGGCGAGCAATCACCGCCGCTCATGGACACTTGAAACACCAGAGCTGTTACAAGCGCGTTGTCAGCCTTTTGGGGGTTAGGAATTTTAGGGTTATTGGTTTGGTTAATTTTAGAATAGGGGATTGGGAAGATTAGGAATTAGTCCTCCGGTAACCTCACTCAACCCATCAAACACAAGGTAAGCGTTGTTTCACGTCGGTTTTCTGTGAGCCCGTGGTATTACACCGGTCGAGTCGGCCCATTCATGCCGAAGCATGGCTCTCCCACACTTAACTTCAAGATAATTTTCATTAAAGTGATATTATTGTTTACTGGCTCGTTAATTGGGTGATCTCCATATCGTCTAGGGTTCGATTATAGAGTTGGGTCAGGTATTATTGGGATCTTTTGTAATTTCTAATCCCAGTAGTAACTATGTGCCTGGAATTGTGCCCAGTATGGCAGTACATAGTCTCAGTTTCTTAAAGTAACATTGATAAGAATATTTAGGTACAACAGGTTTAAGTGTCACATGATTGTAATAATACAATTGTTATTGTGATATAAGTTCTGTGGCTGTTATTTAAATCACAGTTTTCGTCACTACGTTATCAATGCGTTGCAGGGATCCCCAACAATTAAAACAAAAAAAGTATCTGCGATAATGAAAACTAACGGCATTAACCTAACTTACAAACTACAGTTCTTACTGTCGCACTCAGAGATATTTAATGATTACATAAAATATTCCTTAGTTGGTAACAATTTATGATTACTTGAGAAATACCTTAGTAACAATCTTGTTCCGAAAACAATTTCAAAGGACTGGATTAAGTAAAAAAGTAAAATATCTTTGAGTACGGTAGTTAGCAACAGCATAGTTAATAGTTATATTCTTTAAAGTTCATGCACCTTTACTATTCATAAACAAAAGCACTAACAACAACGATAACAATCTCCTACAATGCTATAAGGATAAAATAAACTTCTATTCTTTAAGTTAAATTGTAAATTGTTCCTCATTAGGTACGCAATGTACTACCCCTGCTAGATCCACTATCAGTTCTGCTGCCCGCCATGTGATAGATAGCGACATGTTCATATGATAATAGTGTACGTGATTTTGTTTTTTATTACACACGTGGTGACTGCGGTATAGTTGTGTAGGTATGTATGTTTTGTACTAAACATTACATAATTTTTTTTAAAACATTGCCCCACACTCTGATTTTCTCTTGTCTCGTAGGTGCGTTTACAAACAAACAAGTTCACATGCACATCACACCCAGACCCGATACAACAACTTGTGGATCACACAAAGAGTTGCTCCGTGAGGGAATCGAACCCGCTACACGGTAACCAGCCACCGCGCCAACCGTGTAGTCAAGTTAGCAGAAAAGTTCAAAATAATTCATGTTTTGTTTTGTTTAAGTATTTTTTATATTGGTATTGGTTAAGTATTTTGTATAATTGTCAAAAGATTCGAGTACCTACTAAACATAACTATTACACTATCACCCAACAGCTAATCCAATCCTTAGATTGGATAAGTAATCCTTAGATAGACCTTAGCCTTTGAGTCCAATCTAAGGCCCTAGAGCTGATGCCGGATCCAAAGTAGTGGACTACCTATCAGGTTACCGGGCCACCGGCTCGAAAAGCAGGAGTGGTTTTTAGTCAGTAAGAGTCTGACACTCCCTCTCGCCTCGCCTAAGGCGGGAGAAGTGATAGGAAGAATAAACCCGCTCAAAGAAAATCGAATGCCCTATTACCATGAATCAGGCGCATTTGCAAACAACGTGCTAATATTGAGATATTTTCAAAAAGTACTGGCCCGCTTCGGTAATCTAACTCAAGGCGTTTAGGTATTTTGGCAGTCACATTTTGGCGATCGCTTAGAAGCATTTGAAATGTGGGTATACAGAAGAATTTTGAAAATCTCGTGGACTGATAGAGTCTCAAATGTAAAGGTGTTGCGGTTGCTAAACAAGAAAACAGAGATTTTGAACACCATAAAGCGGCGTAAACTGCAGTACTTTGGTCACATAATGCGCAACGACAAATACCAGCTGCTCCAACTACTAATTCAGGGGAAAATACAAGGGAAAAGACCACCTGGCCGAAGAAGAACCTCTTGGCTCAAAAACCTTAGAACATGGTTCATGAGTACCAGATCCCTTTTCCGCGCAGCTGTTTCGAGAGTTAAAATTGCCCTAATGATTGGCACCTAATTGTCATCACACTACCTACGAAGAAGTCTTTCGAGTCTTCCTTCTGTTCCTAATTGCTACAATTACTTAGAAATCTTATTTATAGCTTTCCGTAATAAGAATGAAATGTACAAAACCAGAAAATATAAATTACAAGTTACGAGAATTTTTAATAATAAGCCGTGGTATACCGACAGATTTAATAAGCTCCTCAGAGAATGGAAGCAATATTTCTTGTAGCTAGCTTAGTAACTCAGATTGGCTTATTATACTGGTTTTAAAATAAGTAGGTCCTAATAAGTCCCCTGGGGAACTCCGTTGATAAATTCCTTCTAAAGCTATTGTACAGAGAATTAATCAGTAGGATAAATCATAATAGATTTTGAAAGGAAATATATATTTTGAGAAACGAAATAATTTTCAAATTGATGATGAAATGATCTGTGAAAATTCTTCCCTTTTAGCATTAGTCTAAAATATTACAGGTAATCGTTTCTATAAAAACAGATACCCAATATCCTAAGTAGATATTCTTCTAACCAGGGTTTATGTTGTAAAACTGTATCTTAAAATTACAATATAGCATAGCAACGTCACATCACACTCATCAACAGCCTATAAGTGGCTTTTGCTGACCAAAGGCCTCTTCCCACATGGAGAAGGTTTGACTATTAATCACTACGTATCCTATTAGAAACACTTCTCTCAAAAACGATCACTATCAACTGAACAAAAAGCAAGCTGTTCTGGATACTCACCATACTGAAAACTCCAGATGCGATCCACACCAGCAGACTGGCGTTAACAGAGCCTGTATACTTCAGGACACCAGTCGGTGACACGAAGATCCCACTCCCAATTATGGAACCCACGATAACGGTGATGCCATTCATGAGAGACATCTTCGCTTCTAGGGCTCCTGCCTCCTCGCCTCCTTTGGCCTCTGGATCCGCCTCCGCATCTGGTTTCAGGGCTTCGGTCTCGCATTCTTCTTTACTTTTTGGCGACCTGTAAAGAAGAATAGAATTTGAAATGTTGATAGGTAAGAGAAAGATATTACGAATTATATTACTCAGGTAATCAGAGTGGAATAAACCGATCAATTGTTTGCCTATGAATTAAAACCGAAATCTCATATTGACTGCACGGTTGGTGCGGTGGTTGCGCAACCGGCTGCCGTGCAACGTGTAGCGGGTTCGATTCTCGCATGGAGCAACTCTTTGTGTGATCCACAAATAGTTGCTTCGGGTCTGGGTGTCATGTGTATGTGAACTTATATATGTATGTAAACGCACCTACGGTAAAGGTAAAAATCCTAGTGTGGGTCAACTTAAAAAAAAAAAAACATATGTACCAGTCACACGCAACATCAAAACGTAAGAAATATTAAATACATATGTAAAGAATTTCTTTTAAAAAGTCTCATATTTCACAATAAGAATGAGTTCAATGATAAAGACTACGAAGGTTCAGTGACCCGTCACTCTGCAACTGATTGGATAATACAACGTAATAGCTATTGTTACGTGTTCACTCTTCAAGAGCAATTTCACGAGCAGAAATAGTCCACGACCTGTGTCTGTCATTATATGAATTGCTTCGTCTGCTATTCACGTAACCTGTAGCTAATTTGTTTATTCTTCTTTTTGGCCTTGCTCTTAGTTCAAATTATCTGTGACTGAAGGAAGAGATCGAAAAAGAAGGAAAATTGGCGAAGGAGATTTTAATCATTAGACTCAGAAGGTTGTATGTGTATCCCCCTTCCCAATCCCCGATTGGGGAATCGGGTTGTTGGGGAACAACCTTTAAATTCCTAACTCCCAAAAGTCCAGCAAAGCACTTGTAACGCCTCTGGTGGCGATGCGATTGCTTACCATCAGGTGACCCATCTGTTTGTTTACCGGCTTATTAAAAAGGCGCAAAAAATGCAGTTTTGACTTTGACTTTGAAAAGTACGCTGGCGTTGATGATGCCAAGACAACTGTTATTCTCATTTTATATGTTAATTTATCACCTCATAATTTCTGACTCAACCATCGTTTTTATCCCATTAAAGAGAATAGAAACTAAGTACCTATACGTTCACAAAATTTTCAAAGTCGAAAATTCAGAATATTTGCTGAATAAGCTGTAGCTCCAGTGTACATTCTTTTAGGGCTTTCATTAGGGTTGAACGCTTGTTAATTATGTGTCAAAGTGTCAAACCCTAATAAAAGCCCACACGATCCCAGAGTCAATTAACTCCACATTAAGTTAGGTGATGTTCATGAAATTACCAAGTTAGGATACCTAGGGATTATTCAGATTAACACTTGCTAATGAACGTTATGAGCTATTAAATATTAATATACATAATATTCTACAAAACGAAACGTTACACAAAACTACATTGTCTGTTTTAATGTTGTTGTTTATTTTTCAAGGCAACCCTGTTAGGTTAACCAATTTTTTAATACTCAGTTAGGAATACACTGTTAAATTATCCTATCAGTAAAGTTGTAGTATGTACTGTGTCTGTGAAAACGGTATTTCACTGGGCTCTTTCTTTTTGAATGTGGCTATTGCATCCTTTTGAAAATCCCCCCCAGTCATAAAAAAGAAGTTATTAACAGTTTGACTTAAGCAAAATTTGAACATTTCAAAATATTAATAGAATTATATCTAATCGCCTAAGACACACACACCCACGTTGTGATATGATTTGCATTGATAGACCCAATGTCAAACTTTCAACCTTCTAACAATCTGTATTAAGAATATAATACATTGTGATATACCAGACAGGTTTTGTCTTTTTACAACAAACAACAGTTACATCACTAGGTTTTATAGTTCGTGACAATGACTAAACATTTTATACTCTTCATTAAAATGGTAATAGCAATCTTCATCGATGATAAAAGTCAAGGTTTGACTATCAAAATCAATTCCAAGGCGACCGGCTAGCGAAGTTGTATGACACTTCCTTTAAATTTGCAAAATTGCTCCGGACACGAATAATTCGATTAAGGTCGTTGTGAAAATAATTGTGAATCCGGTTAATAGTGGAGTGGAGATATAATTGGATTAAAGAACTGTAGGATATGCTTTAAGAGGTTTATTTTGTGCTTGTAAAAGCAATAGTATTTCGCTTGAATTTTCTTTGATATTAACCTCACGGAGCTTGAGAGCTTTCCAACGAACGCAAAACCATGGAAATCGGTTCATGCGTTCTGAAGTTATAGCGTGAGGAAGGAAAACCCGACTTATTTTTATATTATAGAATTCTAAGTCAAATCTAATACACATAGGAGAGAACCGGTAAATCAAACCAAAAACTAAAATAACATCATCAAAAAGAGGCCCAGTTTGAAAAGTGAATCTTATTTTAGATAGCAACAAAACAGGTTTTTATTTATAAAAGTCTTACATAAAACAGTTAATTCAAAAGAATGAAATATAAAACGGAGTATGTAGATGTGAATATCAGTGTACAATCTTCCCAGACGTCTTTTGTGTGTGCTCAAAGGAGTGATTGTGTACAAAGAATCTGTGAAAGAAACGGCCCACTGGGGTCCCACAAGGACATTCGGTCACCTATTTTTTAGTTTTTACTCAGGCCTTTGATTAAGTCGAACAATTATGGCGATGAAGAAAATTATTTAGTTTTTGTTCTATAATTACTGTTTCACTGAATAAGTAATTGAAATCTGTTGTGTTTTCTAACTGGTTTAAGTTAGACTTTTAATTTTTGCTAAATATTTTGTTATGAGATTGTCATCTGACATTGGCAGATTGTTAAGCACAGATTGATGATAAAAATCGTAGCTTAAATATCAAGGGTATGCTTTAAACACTAGTCCCGTGTGTTTAATTTAGAAAGGCATTGCCTGCACCTGGGTTTGACATGATGATTACATGTAAACTGCTAAGATAATCTCCTGTAAGAATCTCTATCAATAGAATTACATTTAGCAATTTAGATAAACAAAGATTGCAAAGTAATCAGTGTAGGAGAGCGGCTCGACCGGAGTGATACCACGGCCTCACCGAAAACCGACGTGAAACAACGCTTGCGTTGTGTTTCGTTGTAAGAGTGAGGTTACCGGAGACCCGATTCTCCCCTCCCAATCATCCCCGATTCCCCAACAACCCTTGAATACCTAACCCCCAAAATGCCGGCAACGTACTTGTAACGCCTCTGGTGTTTCAAGTGTTCATGGGCGGAGGCGATTGCTTACCATCAGGTGATACGTCTGCTCGTTTACCGGCGTGAACCATAAAAAAAAAACAAACTACCAAAATCACTTTCGTTGTTAAGCAAAAAACAACACTACCTACATAATATTACAAAGGTGGGCAAGTAAACCGTTATATTATAACACGGGTACATAATATACAGAATAACAATATACAACATTAATCTTTATCACACACACCTCTGACCAAACGAGTTACAAATTCGGCATTTATTTAAATTCTCGCCAAAACCAGTCGAAGATAATTAGTGTGGCGATTGTGGCGAATCATGTGAGCATTAATTAGCTATATATAGCTAGATACATAGGTATATATATACCTATACAGCTATTTACAGTACCAGGCGATAAATATTGCACATCGATTTTTGGTAAGAGACAGTTTTGTGTCATAATTATGATTATTATTTTATTTGTACAAAACTGTCTCTTTTTGTTTTTTAAGCCGACTTTAAAAAAAATAACGAGGTTCTCAGTTTGATCTGTTTGTAATTTGTATATGTATGTTTGTTTGCGAATATGTCGCGATTGACTGAACCGATTCCGATGTAACTATTGTAATGCTGTTTTCAGAAAATTACCACTTGTTTTCAGAAAAGTACTTCTTGTAGATAACACTTTGGAGCAGGTTTTAGTTTAGAAAAACCTTACAAAATAAAGAAAGAGGTTGAAATCGATTTTTTTAATGTTATGTTGTAGTTTAATGAAAATTATTATATTATAGGAATTAGCAGACGGATCACCCAATACAAGTCAGTTACCGATCTTTAAAGGATTGGGAATTTAGTAACCTTCCTCTTTATATGATTCAAGGAAAGTGCTCGACTTTTAATGTCTCCAAATCATTTGCAGTATACATATGTATATGCAGTGTAGTCGAGTCTCTCTTTCCGAAGGTCGATGTTGCAATATTTATCGCCGGGTACTGTAACATTACTGTTATGTAACAAACGATATGAGACTAGAGTTTTCTAAACAGGAACAGGATCAAACGTGTTTCTGACCCACTGACCTTTGTGAAGGTCATGGTTTTATCACGACGTTTGATGTGTTGTTTTGTTATTCATTTCTGTATTACATAGTCACGAGTTAATTACTCAGCTTTCCTGCCAGAGGTTAGGGATTTTACAGTTTTTAGTTGTACTCTTACATAAGATTTCATTCCTTTTCCTAAATGATCCACAGAGTTCATTTTTCTTTGTTTATTAGAATTTTATCCTAGTTAAAACTGTTGGTATGTCTAGGGTCAGCGGTGATGACTACTTAGTTATTCAGTTATTCTAGATCTGAAACATAACTTCTATGTTTAGCTATACACATTTTGTAACCGACATGGCGATGATGATACGGACTAATGACATAAAACACTTTACTTAAAACCTTTAAAGCATTATCAATTGAATATGATGATTTAAATCACTATTAGGTATATATTTCATTGTTAACATATTCATAGACCTTGACTTGAGTTAATGTCCTATGTCCCCATAGAAGTCCTCCATCGCAATCAGTCTATAGGTCTAGTCACTAGTCTATATTTTTTATAGTACATAAAAATAATTTATATTGCTTTTAAGCTAAACTACATACCTAAATTACCTATCTACATATAGGTAGTAGGTAGGCATTGTTGAATGTCATTCCTTCTTTCGCTTAAGTAGGTCAAATGGAAGTGCGGAAGTTTAAAAGCTTTTCAAAACTTCATTGAGAGTTGATGTTTGTTTTCGTCATAACAAAATATGACATCACATCTTCAGGCCCTGAAGGGGTAGGCAGAGATGCTGATGTTGAATGTAACACTCGGTGTTCTTCAGTTATTTTATGAGTTTCATGAGAATGGGCCAACGGTACCTACGCAGACGGTCAGTTAAAAATAATAGTAAGCAGTTTACCCTAGGGGATTGGTAATAGGATACCATTTTATATATCTATCATCCATAAGACACTACATTGTCCTGCAACTGACAAAAGTAATTCATATTGAAAAAAAAACGTTTAATTTTTTGTGTTTTCATACATTACTTACTATTTCGATTAAATTCGAAAAAATGTTAACCAGAAAGTATTGGTGTTTCGTCGATACCGTTCTTAATTCTTCGAAAGACACATAAATAAATTCACTTTTTATCAATTTAACATCAACTAGAAATTAATGCCACGATTTTATCTAGTGAAAAAAGTTTTAAAAACTCGTTATGAAGCGACTACTTTTATCATCATCTCATTGTTCTATTTATGTATTAATATAAAAACATTAGGAACGTGTATTATGATGCATATTACTATCTATACTATGTTTATATGAGTGACATATATCACGTCTCTTTAGTTCATAGTGATAAGGTCGGTCATTGGGTCGACTTGATAAGTGCAACTTAGGAGTTCCTTATTACATAGAGACATTTGATTATATTATGTATCTACTTGTTTATTTGATTTATGTGATTACTTCGTCGGTGGGATTATGGCTTTTGATTAATTGTTTATTCTGACACTTTGTTTTAGTTCTAGTGATAGTAGCTTCTAAACGGTACCTATGACTGCCGGAGCGTCTCAAAGAGCGCGCGTCTCAAAGAGCCATCAGTCTACCACAGATGGAGCTCAGTAGGGCTGATGTCGACCTGGAGCTGCGGACTGCCTCGAACTGGCTCAAAAGCAGGAGTAGGAACGGGGTAGTTTCTAGTGGGATGATTTTGCTACCTTAAAAAAAGCGGTATGACTGTATGAGATTTCGATTTTCACAGCATCAGACTGTGACAGCCCACTGCTAGTTAGCCTCCTCTCATCATGAGCATCCTCTCCTCTACTCATAGACCAAACCCTCAGGATTAGGTTTGACAGGTGGATTGGCTATCGCAGTCAAAAAGGTTCTGTATCAAAATATCAGGCAGAGAGTACCTACTATATATTACCCAGTCTTGTATACTTAGCGTATTGCATCTAAATCTAATTAGAAAGTATTCTATTAATAGAATGTCATCTTATTAAACGAAGATATTGACAAGATGATCGATGATGTATTATGCAATAAACTACCTACAATATGTTTACTCGTTAGTGTTTTAAGATGATTGATATTGACATTATTAATCTGTACGGTTATTCTGAAAGTAACAATTCGAAAGATTGAAGTGAACTCGATCGTAATCCGCCATGTTGGCGTGGTTTGATTGTGAGAATAATCTCGACCAATGACGGCCGAGAATGCGATCGGGCTCACTTCGGAAGTTTGAATTGATAGTTACAGAATATCCTAGCTGAACCTAATACTAATTTTAATCATCTAGCATTCCACTTGTGTCTTCAGTATGAACACAGTCAAGTTTAAGAAGTAGTCCATATCACTTTACAACCTCCTAAATAACTCCAGACTCATAATCTTTACCATAATGATATCCTTCATAACATTACATTGTATAGCGGCATTGCCGTAATGTGTACCTCTGCCTACCTCTTCGGGGATAAAAAGCGTATTGTTGCATCAACGATACCCTTTATAGAGTTAGGTAAAATCATTATCTTGTGATATGAAAACTCAAACATAATTTCCTAATATAATAGGATACCATAAATGAATCAAGTTTCAAACATTATTTAACTCATGTATTGATTGGGAAGCGATATGAAGTGAATGCTCTCATCAGTCCGGCCATACATTGGTATCGTATGTAATTGGGGCAGCCACATAATGAGGGCGTAAACAAACATAGTCTATTATGTTTAATTATACAGTATACAGCAATTAAATACAGAGAGATTACAGTGATATGTGTTCTATCTTCATATTTTTGCTCTACAACTTATAACATTTTTACTAATAGCATAAGCTAATAGCATAGCTGAGAAATCATAGGATGGTAAGTGATCATCACCACCTTTAAGGTGCTTTTCTACCAGAGATACGCTATGTAGCTATGCTGCCTATTAGCTAAGCTGTGAACTTATGTGACCGTTTCCACGGATACTAAGCTTTGTAGCTATACGAGGAAGATGCGCAGCTCCAGTATCCGATATATCGATACGATAGTGGAGAAGCCATCCATAGCACGCATCGTACCTTATAAAAAACATAACTTAGCTGAGTCCGTTTCCACCAGTTCTAAGCTATGTCTTGTACTTATTATTCTGTGGCTATGTGTAACAATGAATATGATTGGTAGAAGCCAAACGCCTCCATAGCGTAGTATTGCACATTTTTGGTGGAAAAGCATAGCACACATCCATAGGACGAAAAAAATCTAATATTAGACAAATAAACACTAGAAGAGATCAGTATTGTATCGTTAATCCAAATCGTTCAGTTACCACGGACGGGGTAGATAAACGAGCCAGTTAATTAAACCTTAAAATTACTTCGCCTTTAATCGGTTAACTGGCCATAATTATTTGTTTGAAGTTTCGTAGCCCTTATTAGTTACGCTAACCATTAACTTTATCTAGTCAAATAACTAACTACCTGTTAGATTGTATACACATTTTATAAATTACATCGGTATCGAGTTTGTTGAAGGATTTGAAAAGTAATAAATAGATATGTTTTACTAGCTTCTGCCCACGGCTTTGTCTACATTCCCGTGGGATAAAAAGTATCCTATGTGTTATTCCAGACCATTATCTACCTCTGTTCCAATTTCATCCTGATCCCTTCAGTCGTTTTGACGTTATTGATTTACAAACATACACAAATGAACTTTCGCATTTAAAATATTAGTAAGATAGTAAGGTTTTTAGTGTAAATCGGATTGTCAAGTATGATATTTCAGCGGGTTTAAACGTATTCGCGACAGATGGTATAAATTAGCGATTGAATAAATCTATGATCATTTTAGAATGTGCAATAAAGGTAAAGGGGTAAAAATAACGTGTACCCACTCCTATGCTTAGCCAAATTGAAAGCATACAGGACTAACTGATGACCTCCTTTTTTTGAAGTCGGTTAAAATCAAATGCTGATATGAATGAACATGGAACAATCAGCTGTAATAGACGTTAAAGAGTATCGATTTCAGCATTTGTTTCAAACAAGGTTGCATTCCAAACTCTAATTCATTAATTTCCTTTAATTTGACTAGACCTAACCTTGCTAGGTTTTAATTAGGCCCAATCTACGTACAATAAGATCAGAACTACACGCAGAGATTATAGCTTGGGGGTAATTATCTACTTTATAATTATCTTCATTAGTGAACGAATTGGTTGATGGATTGATCCCAATACTTCGACTACTTAGTAAAAACGTGTTGTTTGTTAATCTATGATGGAGTAGACAGAATTAGATGCACTTATGTTATGAAAACTCTTTTTAAGTTATGTAAGTAGTTGTGTTGTTAAACTACCTAGCGGGTTATCGGAGTTATGGCTGGACCGGGTGGTTTTTAGTCGGTATAAGTCTGACACTGCCTCTTGCCTCACGCTTGTCAGGAGAATAGATTGGAAAGAGTTATGGAAGAAAGTTATATTGTTAACTCTATTGCGTAATAAGGAATTATGAAGTACCATTAGATTAATCATCGATCACGATCTCAGACTCCGTGATACACTGAAATATATTACAATTAAATAATTTATTTTTAAAGTGGCCCCACATTAGGATTTTCTCGTGTGTCGCATTCATACGTTTACTGTGTATAAAATGGGCGAATTTACTATTTTACTTTTACTTAAATCAAACAAAAATAATACAGAATACTATTCCAAACACAGAAGCATAATAACAATGTTCAAAAAATAGCCGCCCCTTCAAAACGGCTATTTATGAACCAAAACGAATAAAAAAAAAACTATGCCATTTATTTACTGACAAAAATTTCAATAGCACATTCTCACTGTTATAAAACTGGCTGGTAAAACGGTCGCAGCTGCCCTACATAACCTTGGCCTAGATTTCAGCTCGAGGGTAGAACCCTAACCACCCTAACTGCAAACACGAGGTGATGGGGTTCTGTCTCCGATTGCGTCAGCCTCCCTTCGAAGCTAGCCGTGCGCCAAATAATGGGTGTCCCAAAATTAACGCAAGATTTGAATTTGCCGCCATTTGTGCAGTGAAGTGTTGGCAACCCTGAAAAAAAAGCAATTTGATAGCTAACAGTATAGGGTTATTAAAAATGGAGCGTTACACGATAGAACAACGTGTCTTCATTATTAAAGAATATTTCAAAGACATTTCCAGGTCGTGTACTCTCTCGTTTCGGTGATCAAAATTGGCCTCCTAGATCGAGTGATTTAACACCATTAGACTTCTTTTTATGGGGTTATTTGAAATCACAAGTCTATGTCAACAAGCCCACAACCACCCGTGCATTAAAGGAGGAGATTCAACTCTGCATCAACGAAATTCAGCCACATTTATGCAGAATGGTCATGGAAAATTTCAACAAAAGAGTGCGCATGTGCATGCAAAGCCGTGAGGCCATTTGTCCGATGTGTTATTCCATACATAACCCTATCCTATGTACTTTACGAGTCAATAAAAATATAACTATCAAAAGACTAAAAACGGCGTTTTCTATGCAATTCAAATCTTGCGTTAATTTTGGGACACCCTATACCAGGGGAGGGTTTTATATCGACTCTTTTGTGATTTTAAACTTGAAGTGGGAGTTTGGACGTCGGTTTGGGATTATTTAAAATGTGTGGATGCTGATGTAAGATATTCGGCATCGTAATTTTTGGAATGTAGAGGTATCTAACTTGTATTACTTAGATTTACGGATGGAAAAAATACCTAGAGGTATACTTAGAGGTCTTCTATAGGATAATGTGTTAATTAATTCTTTTTTTGATCATTGTTAAAACAGAACCATTAATTAAGGCCTAACAGAAAAATAAAAATGATTGAAGAATGAAATTTGAATGGCATGCAAATGCCATTATTTATTTCAAATTTTAACGTCTTATCAACACATTTGCTAAGAGTGAACACTTAGTTGAATTGTATCTCTGTAGAAAAGTACCTATGTATTTAACTTCACCAACTGAAAAAGATTTTTAAAGATTTCAAACTGACATGGTCACTATTAATACCTATCATTAGAACTTGAAACGGGATAATAACCATGCTTATAAATTTCTGTGAGTTTCCAATATTTCGATCATGGATGAACTGATCATGGTATATTATATCATATCCCGTTTCAAGTTCTAATCACAGTTTTTAAAGGTATGGAAATCCTCAAAATAGTCCAGAACATTCTAGAAAGATAATAAATAAGCTCTAGCACACGATTGCCACCATATTCGACACATCGGAAGGCGAGGATTGGATTCATAAGTGCACTAACAGGGCTTCCTGCCTAATTCACTTACGTTTGTACCGCATTAACTAATCGTGAGATACAGTCAGCCGTTTAAGTAATTGTACCGCGAGGACTTTAATTCCAGGATAACTGGTGTTGAATGACCTGGTAGCTGGTCTGGAAATCCGTTGTTTAGTAGGAATAGTGTAAAATTTTCAAATGAAAAAAAAATTAGTGTAATATAGTAGTGTTACTTACTCATATAGTGTAGTTGTTGAAGTCGCTTTTACATGTTTGTTAATTCAATGAGTACCTATTTATTTGTTTACTAGCTACTTCCACACGGTTTCACCCGCACTACTCGGTTCCTATTAATCATATATATAACCTTCCTCGATAAATCCGCTATCCATTTTAAAAAGGATTATTCAAATCGGACCAGTAGTTCCGGAGATTAGTGCGTTCAAACAAACAAACTCTTCAGCTTTATAATATTATTATATATTATATAGTATAAAGATTACACTCAGTCTATTAAAAGTCTGCCTATCTCCTATGGGAGTTGACAAAGACTATGGAACGCCAATTACTAGAAATCTTATATATATGTACCTCTTTCGATTCATCAACAGTCGTCAATCTTTTAATGGATGGTCGTCGGTTAAGAGTACCTTTAATTTGGCCCTTCTTTAATATATCGCCAATCTGGTCTCTATATGTCCGTCTAGGGAGCCCTCTACTGACGGTCCCATTCATATTCGCTCTGTATATTTCTTTCGTAAATCTGTTTTCATCTATCCTTTCTACATATGTCCAAACCATCGTAATTTTCCATTTTCAATCCTTGTCACTACATCGTCTTTCAAACCACACTTTTCTCTAACAACACTATTTTTAGTAGTAGGTGCTAGTACACGCTGTATTACAGCAAGTCGAGCTTTGCTGGATATTTTTTTCACTAATACTGTAGATACCTTATATTGTACTCTTACAGTATCTACACCCACATTTCGCCAGTCATGTTATTATTAGTTACAATCAATAGCAAGCGAGTCTACTGACGCTGTAGTGTACAGGGGATCCAGACTCCGTCGTGACTTTCAAAAATTAAAAAATCAATAACACTTCGCTCATGGTAAAAAATGCAAATGTAAGATTAATAGCTAGACTAATAAACGAGAAAAGACTACATAAATCTGTACCATAGGTCTTATGTCCGAATACTGAAACGCTACTCAATTTTAAGTTGTACTTAAATATCGTGCTATCTCTATCATTTTATAAAGAATTGATAGGGACAGAACTAGTTTTGAGAGCGTCTTAAAATTGAGTAGCGTTTGAGTATTCAGGCGTTAGGGTGTTATAGAAGCTAAGCTGTGAAACTAAATGATCGTTTCCACTGATAACTAAGCTGTGCGATGAAAATGCGCACCTCGAGTATACGATGTAGCGAAGCCATCCATAGCATACATTCATCACACGCATTCTTTCCATATAAATAAAACATAACTTATATTAGCTGAGTCCGTTTCCACCAGTGCTAAGCTATGTGCACCAATAAATATAATTGGTGGAAGCCAAATGCATCGACAGCATCATCATAGCATAGCACATCTCTGGTGGAAAAGTATTCTTAATCTAGCCTAGTAAGAAGGTCTTACGAATTGTCGAATGGGCCCTCTATTGGCAACATGGTATATAAAACGTATAATAATTTCGATCAAGTCTATAAGCTAGTGGTTATTGGCTATCAAGATACCCAATATGATATTAAGATAATTCATTTTCGCACACAATCACCATAACAAATGGGAATCGATCTAATCAATTGAGAAAAATAAGTACCCTTGTAAGTATTATGCCAATTGGATGTCCATAAACTGAATCTACATTGATCAGGTTATTGGGTATATTTCTGGACAAAAGCTATGCAAAATGGTTTGATTCAACTATAGATATAATCTAATATATAAAATGTCCATGTCACAATGTTAGTTACCGTACTCCTCCGAAACGGCTTTACCGATTTTTACCAAATTTTATATGCGTATTCAGTAGGTCTGAGAATCGGCTACTATCTATTTTCCATACCCCTAAATGATAAGGGTTGTTCACCCTTAATTTTTTTTTAATATATTGAAGAAATAATTTATAAGGCAAATAACGTTTGCAGGGTCAGCTATTATAATATTTCTGTAAACTCAACAGACACCTAAAGTATTGTCGGGTTGTACGATTATTGCTTACCGGCGGCGTTAAGCTCACTAGAACTTAGGACTCACACCACAACTACCCAACTGGCGAAAATAACTAGGTGTTTGTTATTGAATACGACCTCATTCTGCTTTATTGTGTGTTCACACCTAATAACTACATTCTTATTTATATGTTCTTGAGTGTCTCCGATCTAAGCCCCCTACATGCATTGACGTCAGACATTCGGCCTTGTTCAGTAAACGAGCCCCTACACACAACGATTTGGCAAAAACCTTCACTCAGAAATGTATGGAATCATGGGATATGGCATTCCTTAAGTCTCACGTAGGTATATGAAACGTAGAATTTTTCGGTTTATTGAAATACCACATCGTAAATGTTGTTGTAACTGAAATATGAAAAAATCTGGATATCAGTACTTTTTCGTGTCAATCCACCTAAAAAGACATACTTAATTTCTTTAGAAAACTATTCAATTCTTAAACCCATTGTTCGTTACCTAAAATAGACATGAAAAATTTCAATTTTATTCAAAAAAGTGCAACAATTGTATAAAGCAGGAAGTCAAAATATGGGTACTTTAAAATCAGCTGTAAAAATACTTCCTTCCTATATGTATATGGCTCTAGAAGGACCCTATTAAAGGGAATGTTTAAGTACTTTATAATTACTTATTTATAAAAATAACTGATAGGACAAGAAGGTCAATAACTTTTATCAGAAACATGGCCGTTTCCAGCTGCAACATAAATGAATTGCAGTAATGAATCGTGAACATAATTGTCTTTAAATACTAATCTGAACAGCATTATATCTATAGCCCGTGGCAATCCATTGCTGGACTACCTTTTTTTTAGAGGGGAAATTCAGCCAATGACTTCTCCCGCCTTGGGTGAGACGAGAGGAAGTGTCAGACTCTTATTGACTAAAAACCTCCCCGTTCCTACTCCTGCTTTTCGAGCCGGAACCCTGGTAACCCTTTAGTAAGGCAGTCCGTATCTCCGGGTCGGTGTTGGACTAGCTGGACTATAAGCCTAGGTTAAAAGTCGCAATTTCGGTATACCATAGAAATCATGCCAGTGGATGCAGGTGGCGACTTGTCGTTCTACGTGGAGGACCAAGGGGAGGCCTTTGTTCAGCAGTGGACATCTCTCGGCTGATGATGATGATGATGATGATAGATATCATAGTTTGTAGTGTAAGTTCGTAATCCCTCAGTCGATTCTTACAATATAAGTTTATAAACTGACTTGGACACTAGACACTAGTAATATCATTAGAACTTTAAACGGCATATTTACCATGTTTATTAGTTTTTGTGAGTTGCCGATATTTCGACACTGTTGCAAACGCCATGATCACGGATGAACTTTAGTGATCCGAAAGAAGTACCTAATCCGTGATCATGGCTCTAAATACCCACGAAAAGAGCAGTGACGTAATATCCTTACTACTACGCTTGGTGGTTAGTAGGGTAAGCCATTAAGCTCATCGTCGTGGAACAATATTTAGTCCAAGCAATTTCGAGCTTTGGCTGGACTCCTCAATCGATATCACGTATGCATCTGATAGGTCAGTGGGTCGACAGCACAATGACCCATAGGTTATTAAAAACTTCATTTATATACACTGATCGATGCAGTAGTTAATGAAGTGACATTTTAATTGTTCCTTCATCATGTAGGTAACATTAAGGCTTATTTGACAGCTCACTTTTCATCAATAGGTATACTTATTATAACCACTATCTTACTCATACGGGCGAACTTTCTTTAACTCTTGTGTTACTACTATTGACAAATATTTTTTTCTATGGAATAAGCCAGTAAACGAGCAGACGAATCACCAGATGCAGTAAGCAATCGCCGCCGCCCAATGTAAACACCAGAGGCGTTACAAGTGCATTGCCGGCATTTTGGGGGTTAGGAATTTAAGGGTTGTTGGGAAGATTGGGAAGAGGGGTAATTGGGTCTCCGGTAACCTCACTCACACAACGAAACACAACGCAACCGTTGTTTCACGTCGGTTTTCTGTGAGGCCGTGGTATCACTCCGGTCGAGCCGGCCCATTCATGCCGAAGCATGGCTCACTGGCGACAAATTATCTTTGACTCTGATGTCCACCACTAAGTTATACGACCACTTGATTAACAACTCAACGAGGCATACCATAAAACACAATATTGCTCCCTAAAATCTTTATTCCTAAATAATCTTACACAGATATCTGTTTAATGACGTGTTAATGTTCACGAATGGCGATTGGTAGCGATAATGATAGGTTTTTTGTTGCTGGTGCTCCATGCAATCAATAAAGTCACAACGCGACACGACAAGGTCTATCAATGTCAATCTAAATTAATTGATTCACTTTTCTAAACAACTGCGAATGAATTGTCGAGATTGGTGTTGATTTTCGACTCTCCTGGGTTTGGTTTCTGAAGACAAGGTTGATCTAGTTTTTTTTTAGACATAACTATAAATGTGACTAACAAGTTTACAATCTACCAAATACAAAGCATTTTCCTATGAACTTAAGGGATCTTTTTTATGATATACTCCGGTAAACGAGCAGACCGATCGCCTGATGGTAAACAATCGCAGTCGCCCATGGACACCCGAAATACTAGAAGCGTGGCAAGTGCGTTGACGGTCTTTTGGGGGTTAGGAATTTGAGGGTTGTTGGGAAATCTGGGATTGGGTAGATTAGGAAGGGGCTTCCGGTAACCTCACTTATACAACGCTAACGTTGTTTCACGTCGGTTTTCTGTGAGGCCGTGGTATCACTCCGGTCGAGCCGGCCCATTTGTGCCGAAGCATGGCTCTCCCACACTTAAATTACTCTTTTAATAGAAATGGCGTTCGTGATATTATTGACAGTATCTGGTGAAGTTCATTTTTTTAACTAATTAATCTATCTTTGTCACTCATGATCTGTAACCTTTTTTTATTCGATTTCTTTTATGTATAACTTTTCTCTTTTTTTTTCTCGGCGCCAACAAACACGATGTTGTTTTTCGTAACATCACACCTTCCATTTTCCAAAATGATAGACTACAAGTATTGTTTGACTCCAAGCAATTCAAAACGTTAAGTGGGTCTTTCAGTGACCTCTATCTCAAATTAATATCTTTGCCAAATGAATTGCACTAACATGTAATTGAAATAGATTGATAATGAAATATCTATTAATGATTACGCGAATGTGACCACGACTGCTGAATGCTGTAACGGTTGAGATCAATTGTAAGATGACGACATTATTGCCGTACATTGCAGTGGTAAGTGCTATGAATTTTTAGACAAAGAAAACTGAAACTTAAGTACCAATAGTCTATAGTTGGTAAAGCTAAAATTGAGTGGTCGAGTGTGTAGTAGTGTAATAGTGTTTTAGAGAAAGGTGTGGCTTCAAAGACGATGTTGTGACAAGGATTGGGAATGTTACGATGGTTTGGACATGTAGAAGGGATGTATGAAAGCAGATTTACGAAAGAAATATACAACGCGAATATGAATAGGGCCGTCGGTACAGGCCCTAAACGGACATATAGAGACCAGATTGGCGATATATTAAAGAAGGGCCAAATTAAAAGTTAACCGACGAGGATGCTTGAAAAGACTGTTGATCAAGCGAAAGATGTATGTAACATTCATAGCAATTGGCGGTCCATCGTCTCTGCCTAACCTTTTGAGAGACAGGCGTGACGTTATGCATGTATGTATGTATGTATTGGTAAAGCTTAAAATATTTTTGACTAGCTTCTACCAGCTGCTTCGACCGCATTCCCGTTGGATAAAATGTATTCTATCACCCAAGTCAACACACACCCTGCCTACCTATATACCAAATTTCATCAAAATCCGTTTAGTACTTTCAGCGCAATTGACGGACAAACATCCAAACAAACAAACTTTCGCATTTTGGTGTGATAGTGTAATTGGATTTAGGTACGTTGAAGAAAGTTAATAATGTTTTAAATGTCGGTAAATTAGGTAGGTAATAGGTATACATAGCAATTTACCTTAATCATTGTGCTAGAATCTAGAAACGAAAGTACGATGGATAGAAAGTTGCAATTACACGATAGATACCTATAAGAACGAAGATTTTCCTTAAACATGATTTGGAAAAACACAATTACTTTTTTGAGAGAGGAAAATCATCCAATGACTTCTTTCGCCTTGGGCGAGGCGATAGAAAGTGTCAGATCCTTACTGACTAAAAGTTAAAAAAACACCCCGTTCCTACTCCTACTTTAAGCCGGAGTTACTTGTACTTATTATTCTGTGCCTTGAGTTCCGGTAAACCCGCTAGGTAGTCCGCAGCTCCGGAAAAACATAATTACTAAGGTACTTTACCTATAAAGCTTAGTTATTTTTTTAAATTGATGTTCTTTAATACCTAGTTTAGTATTTACTTACTTGCTATTTTTCCTTATAAGTAAATACCGAATGAAAAGAGAACAAAAGAAAAATCATTTCAGTAATCGCTTCAATGGTTTTCAATGAGCGAACGGTACCTGGGATGACGTAATCAACGGACTACTTACTTTCAGCTGAAATAATTCGCTTTCAGTTTACAGTTTTTCAGTAGATAGCAAAAACATTTAAGTGTAGGTATTGATTTAAATGAAAGTGTAACGAAAGCTTTGGAGTCGTCAATGAAAAAGATTCACAGAATTTAAGTAGCATATTTTTATCTATATTTTAAAGGTTTTAAGCAGATTCTGAAAATGATGTAACATTAGGTATACCTACATCACGCTTTAAAACCCCCGAAGGGGTAAGCAGTGGTTTACTTTTCTCCCGTTATGGTAGATAGGTAATAGGGACTGAGCTCTAGGTACTGTGTGATACCTAGAAGTACTTAATGTTTAAAAACCTAATGACTAAAAATCACCCCGTTCCTACTCCTGCTTTTCGAGCCGGAGCCCCGGTAAACCCGCTAGGTAGTCACACGTTTAGTTTTCCAAAATGATATGAGATGATTTCCACGAGAATACTAGACTAAACTAAAGGCAGGTAATGTATGTAATTACTAGTACTACTATGGATTGAATTTAAAATGGAATCACTAGACGACAATAAATAATTTCATCAGTCCTGTAATTTATAAAAAAATATATACTTAATGACCCTGAAAGCTGGAAAATAACGTGTTGAAACGAAACAGAGTGGTTAATTATGACATATTGTACCTACGTATAACGTACCTACATAATTATTTTTAACAAAGTACTCTTATCAAAAACCCACTTCCGAAACAACATACTTTGTGATCCTTAATTTACATACACACTTTGATATTATTCGATTTCAATGCCATGTCCTTGACAAATGAAAAAGACTTGGGTAAAAATGAAAATAATGGAATTGTAAATTATATATTTATATATAGGATGCGAAAGTTCACAGGACATTTATCTAAGTTTAACACTACCTACTAAAACAAACTACTATAACCAGATCTGAATGAAAGGCGATAAATTATTGGGTCAATCTCCAAAACGGGCGCATTCGTGTGATCGCTCTGGCGCTTTTCAGATATACATACATATGTATTTATTGGTGATTATGTATCTTATTGAAAATAAATTATATTTAAATATTTTTTTTTGTTATTTTCAATGAGATACATAATTAGAATTACCATTAAATACCTATCTATATCTAATCCCAATAACACGATCGAAACCGCTGACAAAAGCTACCTACTTACAAAAGTTAAACTACGAAATAGATAAGCAACTGTTTATCATAATTATTATTGAAAATAACATAAGTTTATATAATATTCTCTGCACCGATAGTCCCGAGGCCAGCTAGGGGTCAAAGGTAAAAGACATTTTGGGGTTACTCTCCATACCTCCCCCCCAAGGGGTGGCACAGGGAGGCAGATCGATGACGCCACGTGCTCCGTCTGACGCAAGAACCGCTACATTTGACGCGGGAAATGTGATTTTTTTATTATTATTTAAAAATGGAATTTTATTTATAATCTAGTGTCTATTTTTTTTTATTTAGAAGCTGTGCATTATACATTGTTGGATTATGAACCTTTTGAGATGTAGAGATAAAAAAATCAAATTATTTTTCTGCTTTTTAAAAATGTCTATCTATTTAATACGTAGGGGTACGTAATATAGAGATTTTTCAAAGCTTTATCTCATTACATATTAGTGACGTAATTTCATCATATTTATCATAAATCACGACCGCGCTGATGTAGTTTCTGTGTCTTATTTATTGGATTTTTTATCTATGAGGTTACAATAATGTGTAAATAGGTGATGTAGATAATAGTACATAACATTATTGAAGATTATTGCTAATAATAGACATCGATTTCAGTATTGGGGATGTAGGGTGATGTTTTTAGCCGGCTACGTTTTTAATTTTTTTTTTTTTGATGTTGTTTTGTAAGTACAGGGAGATAGGCATATCATTAATAATTAATTCGTGTCTGGAAATAGCTTAAAAGACATTTATAGATAATTTCTGGCATTTATTTAGACTTGTAAATGATCATTAAATACAGTAAATGTTATATTTTACTAAATGATTAGGTTCTTTACCTAGTAATTTGGAATATATATTTTCTTTTCAATATTTTTCTAGGTGTGACTTAGGTACTTAATTAATTAAAATTTATTTTTTGTGCCACGTTTTTTTTAGGTATTTAGGCAAGTCGAAGTATTTAGTAGGTACAGATTTTTTCCTTATAAAATTATACGTAAGTATGGCATAAATATTTTAATTACGAAAAAACCATAAAATTACGATTTTATGATATTATTGAGCAAATTGTTACCTAAAATGAAATGTCAAAGGTTAACACGTTTTTATTACAGTAAAAACCGGTATTAAAATCCACATTAAGAACGACACACACTAATAAAAAATAATACTTACATTTTTGTGTGTTAAAATTTTATTTTTAATTCACTAAATTAAAATACTTTGCAAATGTCACTTCACTTAAACGATTTCCCGCGTTTTTCTGCCGAAGCGACTAAGCCCGCCAAGTGGGGCCGCGAGACTGCCGTGCGCCAAATATGAGAGAGACAGAAGGTCAATTCCGATAGGTGCAATAGAGATAACTATATAGTATTGAACGAGGGATGCAAAGGGGTTGGAGATCAGGCCGGCACGAGATATGAAAAAAATATGGGATTTGAACGATTGGATTTTCATCCGACTGGGCTGAATCTAAATTGTTCAGAAACGGTATTGCTCCGAGTTTATCAAGCTTGTTTCAAAGTGAAAGTATTCTTTTTTTTTATTAATTTTAAGCTTTATGTTATAAATAAGGCTTCTTCCTTAAAATAAATTATATTCCTTTTTAAAAGGCCGGTATCGCACCTGTGACTCCTCTGGTGTTGCGGGTGTCCATGGGCGGCGGTGATCGCTTACCATCAGGTGACACGTCTGCTTCTTTGTATCTTATTCGATAAAAAGAAGAAAAACATCAGGCCCATGATAAGATACAAAATTCAGTACATACTACAATGAAATAGCTAAACCTAATACGGTTTAGCTTGCCATTAAACTTAAACAAAATAATTGAAAGTGTTACTTTACTTAATTCACATCAATTTAGGTTCCTAATCAAGATGTAGAGCATTTTTTTTTCAAAATAATTAAATCGAATAAGTGTCTGCCATACGCATTTACGTTCATGAGATATTAGAGGGTAGTACCTCCCATCTTGTGCTTAGAAGAAATTCAAAAGTTCGCGGCGATAAAATAATGAAATAAAAATTATTTTCTGTAATGCCTCTTTCTCTTGTACAGTTATAATTGTACAGTTATTATTTATCCAAATAAGACGTCGATGATGCTGATAATCTCCGGCTACCTCTCTCGCGGGGCTAGGTAGCAGGTGCCACATAACGCCACCTATGTACAATACTTACTAAAGTACTTACGTATTATAATTTGATTTCCTTACTTCCAAAACAATACCTTACAATTTTCTTCATATTATTGATAAGAAATAAATAATAATAATAACAAATTAGAAACAAACAACATCATTGCGTTTCAAATTATTTTTATCTATATCTAACCGCACGAACTTGATATTGTCAAATGTCATGTCATGATGAGACGTTGCCAATGTCAACAAACAGCTGATAAGTATTGTTTTGTGCGGTCCTGCCATACTTTGGTTATCCATTAAAATAAATTAAATAAAATGAGTGAAGCGCCCAGACTTATCGTGCTTTACGGCAGCCAAACGTATACGGCTCAAGAAGTAGCAGAAAGAATATGGCGGAAAACGAAAGTGTTAGGATTTCGAGGGCCGGTTCAGGCAATGGACGAATACCCTATAACTAGCCTTATAAAAGAGGAATTTGCTATATTCGTGTGTGCCACAACAGGCCAGGGTGATGAGCCAGATAATATGAAGAAGTTCTGGAAGTTTCTGCTGCGGAAAAATCTACCTCCTACCTCTTTATTGAAGTTAAAATATGGAGTGATTGGACTCGGTGACTCGTCGTATTTAAAGTTCAATTTCGCTGGCAAGAAGCTACACAGGCGGTTATTGCAGTTAGGAGCAACCCCTTTATTAGATATAGGTAAGATTATAATTAATCCTTTGTTTAATTTTGTAAAAATATCAGAAATTGAAGGTATCAGAAAATGTTAGATATGCTATAAGATTCTTATCAGAATTATTGTCCATTTTTGATTGATGTAGCAGCCTATTTATCAGAATATTTATCTAAACAGCAACAAGAATGTTAGATTAGGAATAGCTTACTGTTACTTTATGCTAGAAAAAAATCTAAGAATTTCTACCCAAAGTCTTGGATTCCTTTGTCTTTGATCAAAGTCAAACTCAAATCCAACAGATTTTCAGAAAAAAAAACATGATGACCTATTCAAAATTGGAATCCCACAATCTACAAAAAAAGAAAGATGTTACAATACCTATTACACTTTTTCTTTTTTTTTTATAGGACTTTGTGACTACCAACATGACTTAGGCCACGATGCAGTTTTAGCACCATGGCTAAAAGAATACTTATCAATACTAAAGGCATATTACCCAAAAATAGAGCCAGATAACATACAAACCACTTTCATACCTCGATGGAAGGTATCCCTAGAAAAATGTGAGGATAAAAACACAACTACAAAAGATGGTTTGACGGAAGACATATATTTTGCAAAAGGCATACGGGATAGTTTTGTTGATGCCACACAGTTTCAAGTTGTGAAAAATTATAGAACTACACATGTAACACATTTTCAAGTAAGTATTATGGCATTTGAAGCTTCAATTTGAAAATTGTTTAAATTATGCCAGCAAATTGTAACTCACTCAAGGAAAATAATGTAATGATATATCTATTCATCATTAGTACTCTCTTTAAGGAAAAATAATAGTTATAATTCCTTATTTTTCAGGATGTTCGAATGATTACACTCAAAACTACAGGTAAAACTGTAGTTAAATATAAACCTGGCGATGTATTCAATATACGGCCTAGGAATAGCAAAGAGGATGTAGAAGATTTATTTAGTATTTTTAAAGAGCACAACATTGATATACTACCTCATTACAATTTAGTCGTTGAAGAATATCATGATGGTAAGTTTTTTGTAAATATTTTTATTTTTATCATTTAATCAGGATAACATTTTTCTTATTTAGTTTTGTGTACCACACAGGCTACTCTAATAATAGCAAATATGACAATTTTTAAACGAAATTTTGTAGAATATTTCTAGACGAAACTACGTTTTGTTTTACATTAGCATAGTATTAGTAGGTACTAAAGTTCTAACAACAAAAAACAAAACACATACTACAAAACTTTACTTGCTTGTTCCTTCAATATATTTAGTAATGCTATGCCGGAATTGTATTATTTTTGTAATTTGTAAAAAGATTTGATCTTGAAAATAAATAAATTTCTTCTACAAATTCCCCTGCGTCGAAAGAAACTAAACGCGTAACGTCAACGTCAAAATAAACACGTGCGGTTCTGTCAATTGTCGTTGACATGTCATTTGTATCGGTAACACGGCGTGTTGTTTTATCCGAAATTAAATAAATAATTTTACGTTAAATAACTTAAAATACAATAAAAGTTCACAATGTTGCGGCGGCAGGCGCGTTTGCGCCGTGAATATTTGTATAGAAAGTCTGTGGAAGACAAACAGAAGAATATTCAAGCGAAAAAAGATCAATTGAAACGGTGTTTGGAAGAAAACATTCCTATCCATGGAGATCTGAGAAAAGAGGCCCTTGCTTTACAGAAAAGAATAGACTATGAAGATAAAGGTAAGATTTGATTCAGTAATTTATTCTTTATTAGTGTTGTTTTGTTTACAAAATGCTGTTATAATTATTATAACCTAAGTTAAGTAAAATAACATGCTTTTATGTTTTAATAATTTCACTGAAAGATTGATAGCGTAGAATACAATTTATAATCTATATTAATATAACTCAGATCTTTTAATTGACAACAGATTGACTAGCAACTATGAAATAGTTGTGGAAACAAAATTAGAAATGATTAAATAAAACCCTTGATATTTCAGGCCCAGAAAGAGCAGCAGTAATAGGTAGTTTCAGTGGTGGTGCGAACACACAGAGCTCTCAGGATGATGAGTACAGATACGCTGGAGTTGAGGACCCAAAGATCATGATTACCACCTCACGAGAGCCCAGTGCCAGGCTTAAGATGTTTGTTAAGGAACTTAGGTGAGTAAACTTTGAGAAGCCCCTTAAAAACTTCCATTAGCAAACAAAATCAGTTTTACAAGTTTAGTTATATATGAGACAGACATAATTTGTTATCATCATCTAAGTCCAGCCATATACGGATTGTTTTTCTCAGCTATTAACTAATTGAGCAGTCTGTGTATTACTGGCCTAATTGATAAATACAAAACTGACACGTTAGGGAACAGGGTGTTACGTTTCTTAAGATTGTGAGAGGAAAATCCTCCAAAGGACTAGGTGATAATTTCTGGTGGGCTTCTGTACCCTTAGTACAAGTTTGCTTTACATTGAACGAGAGTGCATTCAATATTCTGAGCTCTGATTAGTTAGTTCATTCGAGCTGATCAATCAGAGCCCAGAGCACTGAATGCTCACTAGTTTCAATTACTTTAAACGTAAAGCAAACACATACTGATCAACAGCTGTATGTTAGGAATTTCTATCAGTGCTATTTTACATACAAACTTTGCTTATCGAAATTAACTTCTATATGGTAACTAATTATCAAATTAATTTCCAGGTTAATATTCCCAAACAGTCAGCGTATGAACCGTGGTGGCTATGAGATGTCACAACTGATACACGCATGCAGAGCCAATGAGGTCACTGACTTCATTGTGGTGCATGAACACAGAGGTGTGCCTGATAGCTTGGTAAGTTTGTTTTTTAATATTTTACAATAAGCACTGACATGTCTCACATTTTTCAAATAGCATACCTGCCTACAAAGCTGCCATTGAATTTCAGATTCCAATTTCATTAAAAGTTTGTAGATTGTCTGCCAAACCAGAGTAAAAAATTATAGTTACATAGTAGCTAATAATAATAATAAAATAGCTAATATGTATCTAATTCTGATAAATGGTTTTTAATAGTTAGTCTTATCTCATCATTAAAGTCAGTATATAGGGTACGGTAATTAGTGACAGATACGTCAAAACGTTTTGGTGCTCATGATTACAAACAACTTTCCCAAAGAAACTTTTTTATATACTCATTAGTTTTATTTTTATCACAATAACAAAACAATAAAAGTTCGCGCGAGCGTGCGGGCATTCTTTGACATAGAGAAATGAAGTCCATTGCGTAAGAAACTGACTTTCACTAAAATATTCTTAACCTATATTTCTTCTTTCAGGTAATCTGCCACCTCCCATACGGACCGACAGCATCGTTCACTCTCTCCGGAGTAGTGATGCGGCATGACATCCCAGACATCGGGCCAATGAGCGAACAGTTCCCACATCTCATATTCCATAACTTTAAGACTGATCTTGGTAAGTTCATTTCTCATGTAACTTTATATCTTTTTTTGGTTCAGTAAGGATACCATGTTTTATTGTAACTTTCGTGAGACATACTAAATTATTTAATATGTTATCGGCTTACTCACGTAACTGTTTGAGCCTCTAGCATGGCTTGAAACTAGTCGAGTTCCTCGTCAAATAGTTAGGTAATCTAAAATCTCACCACATGTCACCAAGGGGAATGGGGGTCAAAAAATCGTTGAAAAAGCCTCACGTGATTAATGGACGAACCCTTTTTTTTTTTTTTTTGATGGGGGAAAATCATCCAATGACTTCTCCCGCCTTGGGCAAGGCGAAAGGGAGTGTCAGACTCTTACTGACTAAAAACCACCCCGTTCCTTCTCCTGCTTTTCGACCCGAAGCCCCGGTAAACCCGCTAGGTAGTCCGCAGCTCCGGATCAGAATGCCCTCCACTAATTTTCAAAATCCTAAGAACAGTTTGCTTATATTAAATAACTATGTTTAATTTTATTCCACAGGTCTAAGAACAATGAGTATACTCAAGTATTTGTTCCCGGTGCCAAAACCCGACTCCAAGAGAGTGATCACATTCGCAAACAATGATGACTACATCTGTTTCAGACAACATACATATAAAAAGGTTTGTTTTTTTTTTAAATGATGTATTTTAATTACTTAATAAATAATGCTTTTCAAATCAAATCAAATCAAATATTTTTTATTGTGGACCATAGGTTGTTGTACATAATACAGATAGTGTTAAGACCTTTTAGAACCAGCTATGTCCTACCTGTATAGGGTGTACAATACAAAAAAAATTGCGGGTTCAATTCTCGTAAGTAAGACTTATACAGACTTATACTGTATGTAGATTTACTCCTGAAAATCGTAATGTCGGATAGTATTTTTTAAACAGAATCTCTCAATATCTGCAATAAAGAAACGTGATAATTCACGCTTCTTTATTGCAGAAATAAGCATAATAATCTTACCACAGACTAAACATAACTTCGGGATCTGAAAATATATTGAGTATTGCCCAAATTGAAATGCCCACCTCGAATAATACTTTGCCCGACCCAGCAATCGAAACCACAACCTCATATTTATCAGCCACTACCAAACCCGACGAACTCCGTTTCGCCACCAAATGGGTTCGCTTATTTTTGTATCAGAGATGGTATTATATGTGAAAAATGATTTTCCCCGTTGTCCTGATTTCTCTTGAATTGTTTTCCTGAATTTTCTTTGTTATAAACCTCACGGAACCCGAGATCTTTCCAACGAATGCAAAACCGTGGAAAGCGGTTCGTACATTCTGCAATTATAGCGTCAGGAAAGAAAACCCGACTTATTTTTATATGAGCCAATAAAATTATATAGTTATTAATAATTTCTCTCCTTTTTACAGGCGGGCAAAGACATAGAGCTATCAGAGATAGGACCTAGGTTCCAAATGAAGCTGTATGAGATAAAGCTAGGTACCCTGGATGCCCTGGACGCCGCCGACACGGAATGGGCGCTCCGCCCCTACATGAACACTGCGGCCAAACGACGGTTCTTGAGCAATGAGGATGGATGGCAAGAAGAGGAATAAATAAATGTTATATATTTTTGTACTTTGTTGTTTTATTTTTCTTACCTGACCTTAATGTTATTGGAACGAAAATACCCTTAATTTTTATATATCACACATCTGCAATCTATCAGTGGACACTGCTGACCAAAGACATAACCCTTATGTATGTATGTTTGTGCATGATTATCTCGCGTTTGGCTGAACCGATTATGATGCGGTTTTCAGCATTGTATTTTTAGACTTAGGAGGTTTTATGCATATTACCTACTTTAAAAAAAGGTGGCCGTAAAGATAATTTAAGGCACTTTTTTATGTTTTATTTCATATCACAAAAAAAATTTCACGGTTCTCTTATATAAAAAATAGACAAAAGTATAAGCCTGTGTGGTTAGTATACACTATATTGGAGACTCGTTGGCCCAATACTTAATACATCATATTATAATTAATTTATTCATAATTCAACAACAATATAGACTAACAGTTACAATACCAAATCGTCTACATGTTTTTTTTTTCATATCCGAATTCATTCAACTTTAAGACGAAAATCCTCAAATTACTATTATAATCTATCCATTGTTTATAGATATGCCAGTCCCCCCATTCCTAAAACAACCGCACACTTTATATGAGATAGCCGAACAGTACTGGGACCTGCGCAGTTACCCCACACAATATGTCTTCTCTCTTCTTGCACAAGTGTCTGAGGATAAGTTAGAAAGAGAGAAATGTATAGAACTCAGCTCCCCTGAAGGACAGGAGGATTGGCTTAATTATTGTAGAAGGCCTAAGAGGACTGTTTTGGAGGTGATATATTTTTTTGATAAATTACTTGGTCTAGTGGTATTACAACAGTTTAGTAGCCATTTGTGTACTCCTTGTAAGATGATTTAATATATGATTTTTATTATTATAACTTTCGTGAGACATACTAAATTAATTATTATGTTATCGGCTTATTCACGTAACTTGACGAGGAACTCACGACGTGTCGCAGAATGCTGTTCATGAATGAGCCTCTAGTATGGTTTGAACTAGTCGAGTTCCTCGTCAAACAGTTACGTGAGTAAGCCGATAACATAATGATTCATATATGTTTTTTTTTTTACAAAATAATATAGACCGTCATCCAGTATCAAACATCGGACTTTAATATCCCAAAAGAAGCATCTACCAGTTATGTTTTTAAGCCACATGTATAGTGGAGGAGGTCAAGTAATATACACATACTGTACCTCTACCATGGCAAATTTTAGTTCCACTGGTAACCGGTAGAGGCGTTGTAAAATTTGCCATACAAAAAAATTACGTCGTCGCTAGCGATTATCGACAAATACTATTGCTTCAAACTCATGGTAGAGGTATATACTGGACCACCCAATATTTCTTTGTCTACATCCGAAACCTTACTAACTTCACAATTACCTAACACCATATTTTTTCACAGGTCCTACACGACTTCCACAAGTCAGCATCGAAATTGACATTAGAAGTAGTTTTCGAGTTATTTTCCACGATCAAACCGCGCTCCTTCTCCATTGCAAGCAGTTGCTTACCATCAGGGGGCAGAGACATAGACCTGTTAGTGGCTGTGGTTAATTATAAAACCAAGTTATTGAAGCCCCGGCTCGGACTAGCCTCAAACTGGTTGAAAGATTTGAAGATTGGCGATAAAGTGTTTGGATGGATCAAACCTGGAACTCTTGTGTTTCCTAAAGATTCTGTAAGTGGTGTTTTCATACTTTTTTGTTCTTTTATTGGTAATGGTAGCTTTAAAGCTTTATGGTAAGTGAACACAGAAGCCTATACGCTTTTGCAACTCTAGAAGCATCACAAATACGCTGAGGACCGTGTAGAAAACACCCTTGTTTCCGGGGTGGAAATTATCCCGGAAATGTTGGTACAATCAACAATAAGTTGGCATTTGGTTGACATCGGGAATTCTCATTTTTCAGGCGAAATGCAGCAACTTTACATCTCTAATTTATTGTATTTTATGAGATGGTGATATCTAAATTTAGTTATTACACAATAATGTCTAGGTTTTGGATCTATTTAATTTAATTATGTATTTAATTCCAATTTCCAGTCGACACCCCACATCATGATAGGCCCCGGTACAGGTCTCGCCCCCTTCCGAAGTCTCCTACAAGAGAGGGAGAAGCTACAAACAGCGAAGAAGGATGCTCTACATCTGATATTCGGATGTCGGTACAAAGAGAAAGACTTCCATTGCAGAGAGGAACTTGAGAGAATGGTGAAACAAGACAAGTTGACTCTGTATTGTGCTTTCTCTAGAGACCAGGAGGATAAAGTGTGAGTATATGTACCTACAGCAGAAAAAAACATAGACATTTGTCTTTTTTTATGTAACAAGCCGGTAAACGAGCAGACGGATCACCTGATGGTAAGCAATCGCCGCTGCCCGTAGACACCCGAAACACCAGAGGCGTTACAAGTACGTTGCCGGTCTTTTGGGGGTTAGGAATTTAAGGGTTGTTGAGCAATCGGGGATTGGGAAGATTGGGAAGAGGGGTAACTGAGCTTCCGGTAACCACACTCACACAACGAAACACAACGCAAGCGTTGTTTCACGTCGGTTTTCTGTGAGGCCGTGGTATCACTCCGGTCGAACCGACCCATCCGTGCCGAAGCATGGCTCTCCCACACTTCAAAATAAAGTATTGACTTTCCTACGATTTTATTATATGTATAGATTTAGTACGTTTTTAAATTAAATATTTACCTTCTTCCAACAGATACGTCCAACACAAAATATCAGAAAACAAAGATCTATTATGGCAGTTGGTGTCCAATAAGGCTTATATCTACATTTCTGGGAACGCCAAGAATATGCCGGACAACGTGAAGGAGGCTTTTGTAGAAGATGTACTGAGCAAGACTGGAGGGCAGACTCTTGAGGAAGCCAGGACTATGCTGAAGGAGTTGGAGACTAGTGGGAGGTTTCAGGTCGAGGCCTGGTGATGATATAATGCTGTTAATTTTAGTTTTTTTGACCCATTTTGGACTGTCACGGTTTGGTGTTATTGACAAATGTTTATTATCATATTTTTCTATTCTTTTTTTTTTTCTTTTTTAATTGTTTCTTCTGTCGATGTGTGGTGTTTCTTGTGACACCTTATAATACTTATTGTACATTTTACAATCAAATAATTATAATTAAGTGTGACGGCCTCGTTGGTCGAGTGGTCGCAAATGCGACAAGCGGTTACATGCCGTAATGTGCACCTCTGCCTACCCCCTCGGGGATAAACGACGACGTTGCATAATTATAATTAAGATATTTCGCAAAACGAGGGATTGTTTTTATAAGTTTGTCTATCTAATGGATAGACCAATTTTGATGTGTATTTTTTTTTAAATCAAGGTGCTTTTCCAAACCTTACCGTGGCTGTCCTAGGCAAAAATTTTGGTGTGCATTTCTTCTTTTTTATTTATAAAAATCTTTTGATTTTGTCAAACAAAATTATTGTTTTAATTTAAATTATTGAGCAGTGTTACTGCATAATGTCACAATTTGTTCTTTTTTAATTTAATTAGAGGTTTGACCTCACAGCTCAGGCCTAAAACATCACATTGAAAATTAGACCTTATTGACATGAAGATATTTTTTAAAATCAGGTGTAGGTAATATTCGACTCGAATAAAAATTGTATATTTAGTACTTATGTGTATATTTGTCTATTATATGCTTGTTTAAATAATAAAAATGTCTCTGTGATAAAATATTGAATAAAATCACAACATAATTTTAAATGTAATTTTATTTTAATCCTTATTATATAATATTTACATCAATAGGACCCATAATACAATGTATTGAAAAAATAGTTTTAACATCTAAATTTTAAACTCTATTTCACTAACTACTTGTACCTGAACACAATTTTATCAGGCACCATTTTATAAATCAGAAACAGTCAAAGAGAACTTATTATTTAACGTCTTTACATTGCAAAAACGTACCAATTTGAAACAAAAAGAAATTAAAACACAAACTTACTAAAACAAATAGCATCATCAACATAAATAGATAATAATATCCACTCAATATAAGTTTGTAAACTGACATGGTCACTAACACTATTATTAGAACTTATAACGGGATATTTATGTACCATGTTTATTCACTTTGGTGAGTTTCCGATATTTCGGCACTGTTGCAAGCGCCATGATCACGGATTAACTGTCACCAAAGTGAGTAAACATGGTAAATATCCCGTTATAAGTTCTAATAATAATATCCACTCATTCACATAGGTCTCACCCAACAACTTCCAATACCCTGGTACGAGTTTGATTTACGTTTAACGAAAACTAAACGAGAGCGCGTTCGGCGCTCCGATTGGTCGGCTCGAATAAACCAACCAATCAGAGCTTGAACTACTTTAAACGTCAAGCAAACTTATACTAAGATTACTGAGCGCCGAACGCGCTCTCGTTTCGTTTTCGTTCAACGTAATTCAAACTCGGACTAAGGACACAGATCAGTCAGTTAAAAGCGTTAGTTAGTGTTATACCTAATGCGCTCTAACAAGGTGCGGCTGACAGATGCCAGTATGACGTTGACGTCTCTCTTTAGGGATGGACATTAGAAAAATCTTTTTTTATCGCTATCGATACTCGCAGCATACATTTAATTCTCTTGAATTTTTTTATTAAATGTGTGTGTTATTTAGTTGTGCAGTCTAACTACGTGTATATACTTGTCAAAATAAATATTTTATGACCGAGCCCTGAGGTGTTTCAGAGTTACAGTTTTACAGAACCGTGAAGAAAACAAGGATATATTAGTTTGTATATGTTGGAATAGTACCACCACGCATTATCAATGGCGCCGGAAATGTCTAGAAAAATGCCTACTACATATTTCTGCTCAGATAATGTCACTGTGGTTTGGGCAGAGAGAGCCGCGTCTACAGTGGATTTACCCACATAATTAAAGGTTTTTTAAGAATGATAATTGAACGACACACGATTTTCGTTTTTTATTCTAAAAAAACATCGACTACCTATCCATCGTAGCCGTACATCCCATCACTAAACACGACTATGGCTTTACGTTATACGCATAACACTTTACTTTATTTTTCATTTCATTAGATTTTAATTGAATACTAGAACATTCCGGTTGGTTTTAATTTAATTAACTACGCATCCGAATAATTTAACACAATACGAATGTGATACAGCTAAAATATTGAGGCATAATTTTTAAATCGCAGCAACTTTCAAGAGTGATACGAAACGTTACTGAATCTGTCAGCCGCACCTTGTTAGAGCGCATTAGGTATAGTGACCATATAAGTTTTTAAACTGACATGATCACTAACTCTATTATTAGAACTTGAGACGGGATATTTACCATGATTATTTATTTCGATGAGTTTCCGATATTTCGGCACTGTTGCAAGCGCCATGATCACGGATGAACATGGTAAATATCCCGTCTCAAGTTCTAATAATACAGTTAAAAGTGACCTGCATCCAGCAACTTCCTTTATCAGGTCATCTGTCTACCTTACAGTAATGTCAACTTATAACTAATATATTATACAAGTTTACAGCCTGCAAAACCAATTTCGACCCAAAATCTTCAGATTAAGGTGCATTTTTAATTACTAAAAACTAAGATCTTTATTGTTTAGCTTACTTACATTAACACATTAAACTAATGAAGGAAAGCTCTGCGAGTTACAAGCCAACTGACTTAATAGGCTATGCGACGTCGTCACACGCTGCTCATGAATAAGAGTCCCGTTGTGACTTGAAACTAGTAGAGCTTTACTCGTAAGTCGTATATAAGGAGCTTTAAAAGTATCTGCCACGGCTTTAATGTTATTTACTATTGTAATCTTTACACACAACACTACCTCCCATTAAAGCCGTTACAGATAATTTTAGAACACCTAATATTTCACTTAAATTAGCACTCTTATGTCTCACGAAAAGTTAATATACAAAAAACCTACATAGATTCACGACCGAAATTATTAAGTGATCTTACTCCAAAATCCCTGGACCGATCTCAGTTTTTCATCAAAAGTCCAATACAACTATTAAGATAAAAAGAATGCACCCACAACATAAAAGAAAATCCATAGCATTTTAAAAAAGAATGTAAGAATAAATAAAATTATTGAGAAGATAGTTACTGAACCGATTTCAGTATTGTTACTGAAATCGGTAGTAAGAGATTTCGCCTAGCTTCACTGACTGACGGACAATTCAATTTGACGTTTCAAAAGTGCCTAATTTAGGATTAATTGAAACCATTACCATACATACCAATTACCATATTACATTTAGCTGGAGTTAGGCAGTCCCCACAGTTTGAGGTTGCCAGCATCTCGCTTCCTCTCCGGCGGCTCCTTGTCCTCACACGCGAAGGCCACCAGGTAGCGAGACGGGTGCCACGCTACTGTGAACGTCGACGCTTGCACTGGGATCTCCGCTACTTTTTCTCCTATAATATAAATAGAGGTTTTAAGAGGTTAATCCGTGATCGTGGCGCTTGCAACAGTGCCGAAATATCGGAAACTCACCGATGTGAATAAAAATGGTAAATATCCCGTCATAAGTTCTAATAATAGGTTTTAAAAGACTGTATTTTTGCTACACTTTGGAATGAGCTGCGAGAGAGAAAATATGGGGGCATTTTGGTCAAAATAATTACATCTTTTTTAAGTAAAAATTATGTGTTACTGTAAAAAGTGAATTTCATTTACAAGTTTTTTTAAGACAAAAAATGAAAAAGTGTAATCATGAGAATAATTAGTTTACCTGTCTCTGTGTCTCCAATGTCGATGATGTGGTCTTCGCTGGCCGACGCGAGCAGTCTGCCGTCGAAACTGAACGATAACGTGCGCACCGGCCACTCTAGTCTGTAAACAACATTACATAATATACATAAGTCACCAAGACATGTTGAAGAAACAAGTTGTCTTGTTTTGTACAAGGTGAAAAGCTAATTCCTATTCGTAGTAGATAGAGACTGTTGGTAGACACGATATTAATTGATACCATAAAAAAACATAATTTTAATTGATCAATGAATACCAATAATCACTATACATACACAAAAAAGTTAATTATTTACTTTGTTTGAAAATTACAACTTTATAATTTTCGGTTTTCGTTGAAATATTTAGTTGTATTATGCTTCTGTGGACTAGTAATACTTGTGATTTCATTTAAGTCATATATGAGTGATCTCCATAGTGGAAATAGATTTTCTCTTTGTTCACTTCTCCAACCTCTGTATAATAAACTCCAGTTCTCAAGTGTGTGGCAAATCTGCCTTAAAAAATTTTTCTTTTATGTTAAATGGGCCAACGTTTGACCGCTATTTCACCTGATGGTAAGTGATGATGCAGACTACGATGGACAGTAAGTAAGGTATAATATATAAGTAATATAAGTATATATTACTTATAATATACAGTATATAAGTACAGGTTAAATGTGCACATACTGCACATCTACCCAAAAATCCATGAAAAAAATCGTCTTACCTGGAAAATACTCTAAGGCAGGCGAGCTCATTGACATCCCACAAGGAGACGAGGGCGTCAGCGGAGCCCGTGGCGAAGTACCGGCCGGTGGGATCATGTTCTATACAGATACATGTGCCCGGGTGCGCCTTCAGCACTGTCTGCAGTTCTAGAGAGGGGTACCTGTCACAGATAATTCAAATTTAAAGTAGATATTCGAATAATGCTAACAAAAACTTTATGGGCACATTACCAACAATTCAGACCCTTCATAACCCTAGGTCATCAAGGATCTGATCTAGGCTATAGAGCAGGTTTAATTTGGGGTCTAGATGCCCCTTATCAGTGTAGAAGATGGCCACCGGGGTGGTTTTAGTGAGCTAAAAATACACCCTTGGTAATCTTTCTCACCATAATCTTTTTTTGATGAAGAAGAGCCTACGCTCTGTTACTTAATGATGGACAATGTGTTTAATCAGAGGTAAAGTAAAAGTATCGACTTTACACACAACTGTGACTGTGCTAACTGTGATCCAGATATTCTGTAGTTAGTAATTTTTGCATGCATCATCACAGACTTTCGCATTTATAATAATTATTAGTAAAGTGTTTTAATTTAAAGTGATAAAATTACTTACGACAATATATGTACGCAGCCCAGTCCATTGGTCAGGTAGAACAAGTCGGATGTGTTGTTCCATGAGATCTCATTCACTTCAAAGTTAAACTGCTCCTCTACCACCTGTGGAATAAATACAATAATTTATAATGAAATCAGCCTCATTGGTTGTTGGTCAGAACCAGCAAACAAGAACAAGCGGATCAGGCGAATGTATTACCTGACTTTATTCAGCTTTTCAAAATGTATTATGATAATGGCTCACCAAAAATAACATGGGACTTATTAACACAAAATGGTGAAAGGTGGGTGTACATTGTATATCGGCATTACATGCAATAATGTGCACCTCTGCCTACTCCATTAATTACAAAAAATAAATACACAACATTCTATGGTGCAACATGTGGTATTTCTTATGTTACTAAACTGTAGTATAACTTAGTTGACTACTAGACTATCATTTATTAATTGTTGCAGCAAATCTTACTAATGACGATACAAAAATACCACATGGAAAAATAAATTGCTTAGTTAAGTTTGTTTGTCTGTAATAAATATATAAACATATGGCATGTTTACTTACAACTTTATATGTCCTAGTGTCTATGAATGAGACTAGATCCTCCTTGTTGCCGACTGCAATGGTGCTGCCATTTGGAGACCAAGCAATGTTGATGTTCTCTCCTTTTGTTGCTATTGTTGCAGCACATTTATGTGTCCTGTGTGACATAATAAAATGGGTTTAGAGTGTACACATTGTGTTCATTGTTTGTTACAATAACAGAAAACTGCAAAAGGCATGAATTAAAAATAAGTAAACAGCACAAGAAAGGTTATTACAAGTCTCGAAAACACTTTTATAAACCATTAGAGTTGAAATTATTAATTGAAGATTATGCCCTAACAGATTTTAAATGTATATTGACAAAGAATTAATGTTATTGTCTCACCTTGTGTCCCAAATCCTCACAGACTTGTCTCCACTAGCTGTACTCAGCAAGTCAGGGTGTGAGGCATGCCAACACAGTTGATCAACAGAGCCAGTATGCCCTTTGAATATGTAGTCTTGCACCTAAAACATAACATTAAATTAAAACCTTTTTTGAAAATTCAGTACAAGGCTCTACACTAGCTTACCTTTGCCTGACAATAAACAACACGAAGACATAAACATAACCTAAAAATTCGTAATTGTAATTTGTTTAGACTTACCAATCTGTTTCTTTCCAGCGTAAATGTAGCCACACTCTTATCAAATGAACCCGATGCTAGTTTTCTGCCATCACAAGACCACCCCACAGAGTGCACTTTAGAAGAATGGGCTACATATTCGCGAACAAGATTGTGTGAAGCGAAATAACTTCGTAACTCTGCTAAATCTTCTATTGGAGTCTGTGTATGTTTAGGATCTTTCATTTTGGATGAATTAATTGTGCTAAGATGTTTTAAATAGGTTAAGCGGCAACAAAAGCCTACAACAACAGCAAAGCTACAAGTCTACAACACAACCTGTCACCGCCGCAATGAATTTGAAACTGACAGTGACAGTAAATGAGTGACGGACAGACAGAATCAGTCACAGAGTACATAGACAAAAGGTTCTATTGCCGTTGCAGCAGTAGAGTTTATTTTGCTTAAATCTCGCAAAACAACTGGTCCGTATTGTATAGGTAATTACTGAAAACTGAAGGTTATCGGGTGAAACAGCTTTAGGTGAAAACTATGCGGCTTAGAATCTGGGACTCAGCTGTACGCAGAGTTAGTGTCAGATAAAGTTGAACACAATTTTGCAAGAATGAATGCTAATCAATTTGAGATACGGTGTTCATTATTGAATAACAAATAAGAAAGAATGATACAAATTTAGAGATGCCATTAACTGTGAAGGAAAGATTATTACTAACATTGAGATTTTTAGCAACTGGAGATTCGTATGTCAGTTTGCAATCTGTTCCTCATTTCAAAACTGGTCTATATCGATAATTATTCCTGAAGTTTATGAAGCCATCATTGACCTGTTAAATGATTATGTAAAGGTAAGTAAAACCTACCGATTACTCAATAAAAAAGTATTGTATTACCCATAAACATTTAAATTCTTTAGTAAAGTAATATCAAACGGCGACTTTCTGAGATGTCTATGGCGAGGTGGATCGCGCGAACCAAACAACCGTCCACACCGCGCGCATCACGCAACTGAGGCACCTTTGATGCTGGCACAAAAACCGACCGCACACGGATCGCGCGAGGTAGGGAGCGCGCGCTCCAATACGTGCGCATGGATCGCGCGCGGCACGTCTACACCGCCTGCATCTTTGGATCGCGCTGCTGCCGCGCGCGATCGGAGCGCAATGGATCGTCCGGTGTGGACCCGGCTATTGGTACAATAATATTAAGAAATAGTAACTTTTTCATACTGAAAACTGCAAAAGGCAATTAAAGTATGTAAACAGCACAGGAAATGTTATATGAGTCTTGACAACACTTTTGTCAACGCATTAGAGTTCAATTATTTAATGGTAATTGTGCCCCAACAGATTTTTGCAAAGAATTAATGCTAGGCTCACCTTGTGTCCCAAATCCTCACAGATGAGACTTGTATTCCATATGGGGCCGTACTGCAGCCTTATAAGAAGCAGGCGATGTGAGGCATGAAATACTGCCTTGATCAACAGAGCACACCATGCCCTTTCGAGGATATGTAGCCTTATCACTCTAGAAACACGGATATTAAATTCGAAATGTTGATGCCAAGTATCCCAATTCTAATACCGGGCTAAACACGCCGACCTGTGTCTTGTAGGGTTAAACTGGAACAAATTAAGTTCACCCCAATCTGAGATTCTCTGCAAAGAAGTCTCGATTTCAGACACAAGTCTGTTTCGGTTGTCGATGACGTTTTCCCGAGAAATGTAGCGCACCGGTATAATAGGCTGTACTAGTTTTCTGCCATCACAAGGACCACCCCGCAGATTTGCACATATCATTGATATGGATGGAGGAACAAGGTATTAGCGAACGCAGCCTTGAGGGACACCTGCGAAATAGAGAGTCGGAGCATTCCCCGTCGACAAACCTTAATGCTTCTGTGTAGGAAGCAGTAGACCCATTCGCACATTTCTGGATGAAGACCATAGGAAGAAAGCTTCGAAAGAAGCGCTTTATGCCAAACCCGGTCGAAAAGCTAACTACCAACGCTACCCCTTAGATTCACACCTGTGCCCCGGTGTGTTAAACCTCCCCAGTTGACCATTACGAAAAGTAACTGAATGATCCTCTAGGTACCGCAAGAGCGGGCAGTTAATAAGATTCCATTATTTTCAAGAAGGTTATGGCTATCGGTCTGTAGTTGGACCCATTTGTTCTATCGCCTTTTTAGGGTTCCGTAGCCAAATGGCAAAAATACGGAACCCTTATAGATTCGTCAATTGTCTGTCTGTCTGTCTGTCCGTCCGGTCCGTCGTATGAGCCATTTATTTCCGAAACTGTGCGGCCTATATAGTTGAAACTTTAGGTTGATGTTTTCGGTAACCGTTATTCGAATTTGAATAAAAATTATTTTAAAAATTATTAGGGGGCACTACATACATGGAACCGATTCAAAAAAATATTTTTTTCAGCTAACATATCCATAATGGCTGTCTATGGATAGGTCTTTAAAAAGACATTAAGGTTCTTAAAACCATTTTTCGTCAAAATTAACCGTTTGAAAGTTAGACGCTACTAAAGTGGAAAAATGAGTACCGATGTAGTCACCCCCCCTAACTTTTAAAATAAGAGAAGGAGAAAACAAAAATAAATATATGCTGTACATTTATAGAAACTAACAACGAAAATGAACCATATATCATTATAGTTTTTAAGCAAAACATTTTCAAAAACCGCAAATATAACTTTGTCGTTCATACAAACACTATGTAAGACCACTATGTCATCAACTTGCTGTTACGGAATCCTTCATGGGCTCCGATTCCGACTCGCACTTGGCCGGTTTTTGTTTAGGGATCGGATGGTCAAGGCCGTCTTCCATGATTTTACGCCTAAAGAGTAAGCTATTTTATTCGGTCCAGTTTCGGTACAGTCGACTCTATCTCGGGCAGGACCACTCGTTGTTCCATCCCCACTATCACTACTTTCTCCGATCTAGTTGCGAAAAAAATATAAAATGGTTGAAATATTTACAAAATATTTTTATTATTTATGTTTAAAATTTGCCAAAAAGTGCCGCCCGGGGTATCTCTTTTATTGCCGAATGACGCTACGCCACTGTCTAATGGACCCTTTCGCGTGTTGTAGGCCGCGCGCGGATTTAGTCCGCATGCGGGTGATAGCAAGCTCCGGGCCACACTCAGGACAAAGATGTGTCAAATGGTAATGGTAAATGGTCGAGTCCCGTGTCACTACGAAAACACACATGATAGGAAAAGCCGGAGGCCCAATTACCCCCTTCCCAATCCCCGATTTCCCAACAACCCTCAAATTCCAAAAAGGCCGGCTACGCACTTGTAACGCCTCTGGTGTTTTAAGTGTCCATGGGCGGCGGCAATTAGGTCAGTGGGAAGCCTTAGGGGTGGATTTTTGCGATTGCTTACCATCAGGTGATACGTCTGCTCGTTTACCGTGTTCCTTAAAAAAAAAGGAGTCCGTCGTACGTCATGCCTGCTCCTGCAGTGTTGTGCGTGTCGTGTGTAAAAAAGCTACTCACATAGTAGGTACATTTAACTCTCGGTGGAGTTGAAATTATATGGCCCACTTGAGCGAAATCACGCTTCAATAGCTGAGACGGCAATAAAGCCGATCGTAACAAGCCGCGACAGTTATTTATGATCATAATCGCAATATTTCGCTAACGATATCCTCGGAATAGATTTGAGAATTTGATCGACTGTCAAATTGATTTTAGTTTTCGAATGTACCAAAAAGTATTTACCAAAGATAAGTTTAGGGCCAGCCAGTATAGTGTATTTATATTAGACTTTTGTATAGGGAAAGGAACCTAATTCTCTTTTTGAAGGCATGAAGGTTTGTATTACGGTAGGTACTTTATAAAATCACATTACGGACATCTTTTTATCTAACCAACTGAACTTTTTCGTAATTAAGATTTCGGAAGACATGGGTGTTATAATACAAATGGTGAAAAGTGTGTATATTGTATAGTGACATTACGTGTCGTAATGACACCTCAGCCTACCCCTTCAGGGATAAAAGGCGTGACGTTACTAGGTTACGGAAGGAAAAAAAAGAAAAATGAATCAATTTGCGAATGTTTTTATTTATTAAAAAATTGCATTGACAAAAACTTAACACTTGTGCACTCCACAATTATTTCCTAATTGAACTTAACAATAATATTCCTTATTCCTACTTAATTAAGTAGATTCAATTTAATAAATAATAAAAACAACAATGTAACTTAACTAGAATCACTCTGAGATTACATTTCAGATTTATCATTCAATAAAGTCGGTATCATTACATGACATACATACTAACAAAATAAATACATAGTACAATTATTAGTTAACTAGTATCTTTAATTTATTAGTTAGTCCCATTCTAATAGGCGGCGAGACTTACTAACACATTACCGAGCACATTTACAACTCACTCAGTAGATGGCGCTTATGTAGCGTACAGTAAGGTTCTATTTGTTCATGGACATGGACACCGATAACCAGAGGAGTCACAACCAAACCATACAATAACGATCTGGCCGGCGCAAATGAACCAACCAATCAGAGCGCCGAAAGCGGTCTCGTTTCGATCTCGTTAAACGTAAAACAAACTCGTACTAAGGCCTCTGTAACTAATGTACGCATCGACATCGGTGTCATCACATTTTAAAATCTTATCACATAACGAAATCACAGGTTGTTTCACAAAAACTAGATAATACCTGAATAAACAGTAAAAAATATTAACTTTTCCATTATCTAGATTAAACATAACACTTATTCAAAATTCAATACGCATAGAGTACAATTTTACAATCGTAATTTATTATGTATAATGCCTTTGGACTGATATATCCTAAAACTGCAACCAGTTTTCATGACAACACTTTCGAGCCTTTCATTCTCGATTTCTAGTCGAAAAGGGCATTAATGTTAACTTATTCCAAGTCATTAAATTAATTCTAATCTAGGTATTTCGCTCTAGCACTAATAAACTTTTCCAGATTCTGCATGTGCCTATATAGATTGAACGGAGTCGAATTTATAACCGTAGCACATTCTTTTATAACAAAATAGAAACTGCTTGGCGTATTCTCTTTCAACTCTTCATCAAACTTCTTATGCCAGTCTTTAGATCGCGCCATAAACTCGGTGTCATAATGCCTAAACCAATATTTGTATTCCGTGAAGTTCTCTTTATTTATTAAAGGTTCGAATTCTTCTTCCCAAGCAATCCTAGCTTCTATCATTTTCTTTTCTTCTTGTAACGCCTTCAATGGCACTTCGTCATCGGAATCACTTTCATATTTTGTTTTAATAGTCTTGATATTTTCAGGTTTTGCGACCGAAAAGAAACCAGTTTTACCTTCTTCTAGCTTTTTATTTAGTATCTCATCAACTTTGGGATCTTGTAAAAGGCTGGTCATGTCAAAATCTTCTTCTATTTCTTCTTCCATCTTCATTTTGAGATAAAGTTGTTCTGTATCGTATTTTTGGTCGTCAAATTTTGGATCGACTTTTGGTATTAACTCATTTATGTTCATTTCTTCTTCGTCTTCGAATAGTTTCTTTTCCGTCTGTTCGTCTATTACCTCTTCTATTTCATTAGTTTTATCCGCATTCTGTTCTTTGTCACCTTCTGTTTGTAGTACACTAGTCTGAGGATTCATAGCTGATTGGTTTTCTAAATTCTCAGTCATCATAGATGTTCTTGCAGATAATGTAGCAACATCTACATTTGTCGTGTTTAGTAACTCAGGTTGAGTTACATTTGCATTCGTGATATTGGCGGTTTCGTTTGGTATTGGCTCTAATGCACCAATAATGGAACTGTTCCGAATAACCATGTTAACTTCGTTTTTTAATTTATTGAATAAATCGAATCGCTGATGTTCGTAGTATCCTGTGACAAGTTCTGAGATTTTCTGTTTATTTTCCGCAGCACTTGTTCTAGTCCGTTTTCTTGGTTCTCTGTTTATATCTTCATCGCGCATCACATCAGCCTTCCTTTTTCTAGGTTCCCTATTTCTATACTCACTGGGAACAGGGATCTTATATTTTCTACAAGCCATCAAGACTAGTTCTTTAATTGTTTGATCTCTATCAAAAGTTTCGGGGTTAAATACTGGTATGATGTTTTCATTATCAGACATGTCAGTGATACTGGCGCGATCATCGTTGAATGATTCGTTATGTGGTGCCGGTAGCTCATCGTAAGGTAGATCTGGATCTTCATCATTAGCTTGTTCCATTTCATCCTTTAAATCAAGTTCTTCAAACGAATCATCGAATATATTTTTTTCATTCTCTTCTTCTGTTATTATGAATTCTCTGGTATCTTGTTCCTTTTCTTTTTCTATCATACTTACATCTGTGATATCGGCTCCATTTTCAGTTTCATTGGCGATATCTTTATCATTTGTAGGGTTTTCTGAGTCATAACCATGATCACTCTCTTTGTCTGTACTAGAGTTTTGTACATCTTCATTCCCTGTCTCTTCACTCTCCACATGTTTTATTGTTGGAGGTTTTGTTTTCATCCAGTTTTTATTTTCACAATTTTTCACATAAACCATTTTAGTTTTACTTTTTTTCATAACTATTGTACCCATAATAAGATTATTAGTTGTTACCTTTCTATTTTCACTGACACCTTTGATGATGTTTTCTGCGTTTTCATCTAACAGTTCCAAATGTTCACAGGCATATTTGAGAGAATATTGAGTAAAATCTTCACTGAGAAGATACCTCAACTCAGGATCCTGACTATGTTCTACTACAATATCTGTATAGTCATAAGTAGGAGTTAGTGTTGGTGAAAAGTGGTGTTTTGGAATAACTCTACCTTCGTTACTTTCAGGTATTTTATTAATCAAATCCATTGCGGTTTCGTCTTGTAAATCTTTGGCTTTTTGTGGTCTATCATTTGTGTGTTCAATGTAGACTTGGTCATCTATGTCTAAACAATACTGCTCAGCCATGTACAGACAACACTTGCTAAGAGTAATCTTCCTAAATTGTAAATAATTACACCATTCTCTAAACGAAAATAATCTTGAACTTGGTTCAGTATATTTACCGTTTCTATGCGACCTTTGTAGATCTCTGTCTACATTTATCTTATCAACTGCATCTGATAGTCTTTCCTCATACTCCCCATCTAGGCCAAAGCACAGTTTTATTGCAACTAGGACATAGGACATCACCACACCTTCATAATCCGGCACAGTACAGAGGCGTTCTTTAGACTTATCACTGACATCAAGGAAGTCACATCGATATAGATGCATCAAGGAGTATACCAACGGCTTTATATCATTTGGGAGGCACAGTTCCAGTATGATATTGTCAATCATCTTTCTCAGATTGGGAACTTTTGGTGTTCCAAGATCTAGTTTCCGAAGTAAAGACATAGTTAATGCGCGTAAGAAATGGACATTAACAATTTTACTATGTATAAAGTTAGTCCAGATTTTATCCAAGGTTTTCACATGAATATCGTCGGGCACAAACCTTTGTATGTTGGAGAAATTTAAATGTTTTTCTTTGAGGAACCTGTACAAATGAGACAGTTGTATGTCACTCTCGTCTAGGTTTAGTGCTAAGTATAGCATGGCTAGAATGACTCCTTTTGACAAGAATTTGATATCTCTCCGAGATCCGTCTATGATATTATTTAAGCCTTTTGGTTTCACTGGTTTATCTTCATCATTTTCTTCGATTTCTCCTTCATCATCATCTTCATTGACTGTGTTGTTACTATTCTCTTCTACCATAATACTTGCGAATGTTATGTGATCATTTCCTTCCTGTGATGTTTTTGCTAATCTGTAAAAAGTTGGTTTTTATATGTTAGTTACATCAATGAATTCAATGATAAATCTTTTAGTAACTGATTTAATCAATTTTTATATCAATTTTAAATACTATTTTAATAGCCATTAATAAAACACATATTTTCTTCACTTTGGTCAAATATTCTAAAGTTTTCTAACTATAGAAATCGTCAAACAGACCTTGTGGACAGAACATTGACCCAAACATAAAAGTATTACCAGTTCTGAAGAAAAACTACAGGAAAGGTGCCAATAAGAAGTATTAAGACTAGTAAAACTTACCCTAGATCATCTTTATTCTGATATTTCTTAACATATCTCGTCCAGATCCAGAGCAGCTTTAATTTGAATGAAGGGTTAGCTCCGGCTGCCACCAGCTCGTCGGCCAGCCCCAGTATTATGAAGTTATATGCATGCCATTTGTACCATTCTGGACTCACTGTAAACATTGAACAAGAAAATTTTACTAATACTAACTTTTATATGAAGGTTTGGTATATGTAGAGGATTGCCTCTATGTCTTTTTATTGAGCAGGTAGGCAGGCATGTAGGTTTTATGAGAAATTCATCAAATTATTATTTAATCAAAAACTTATTTTTTTGGCTTTTGATCTTTTTGCTTTGTTAAATACAAGTTAAAGCTGTTTGAAATATCTGTGAGTTCTCTCTGAAACTCTCCTGTCGTTGATACAGCCATGAGCTGTGAGCCATACAGTCATGAGCCATGAGGCATACAGCCATGAGCTGTGGGCCATACAGCCATGAGCCGTCAGCCATACAGCCATGAGCGTGAGGCTACAGCCATGGCTGTGGGCCATACAGCCATGAGCCGTGGGCCATACAGCCATGAGCCGTGGGCCATACAGCCATGAGCTGTGAGATTTACAGCCATGACCCGTCAGCCATACAGCCATGAGCTGTGAGCCATACAGCCATGAGCCGTCAGCCATACAGCCCTGAGCCATACAGCCATGATGTTTACATGTAGTAAATGTTATTTAGTATACTAGCTAACCCGGCGAACTCCGTTTCGCCACCAAGATTTCCCTGTTTTCCTGCTTTTCTTTTGAAATTTTTTGAATTTTTTGCTATAAACCTTACGGAGCCCGAGACCTTTTCAACGAATGCAAAACCGTGGAAATCGGTTCTCGAGTTATAGCGTCAGGAAGGAAAACCCGACTTACTTTTATATAATAGATTAGAGTAACTAAATAAAGGTAAGTAAATAAATAATTGCCCGCTGTTGTGCAATAAAAATAACATTGTATAACCTCTTAAATAGAACAAAAATCAGTATTAAAGTAAACAACTTACTTTCAATCTTAGTGTCTTGTATTTTAACCTTTCTTCGCGTTGATAGTGCGAATGTGCCATCTCCCAAAGATTTATGATCAATCACAGTTTCTCTAACATTTGTATTTTGTGTATCGCACTCCACACAGTAATAGAATCCATCAATTAATTTTAATTCTGTACAACCACACACTTGACAAGGCTCAGAAGCCATTTCTAACGTTAAAATTATAACAAATTAATTAATTAATATATAAATAATTTTCTAGGAATCACCATCACCATGTGATTTATTTTTTGTGATTGTTTATCTATTCTCCCGCCCTGTCACTAGAGATGTACAGACTATCCTGAGTACTTATCGGTTTTTTGACAGTTATTAATAATACACAGAATCGATATAAAAATTTATTGTTTGATTTAAAGAAAAGCGATCCAATAGGAAAATTATTTAGATTTAAGGTATCTTATAAATAATGGATGAGCCGTTCCAGTCTTCTTGCTGATTTGCTACTGTGAGACTGACATTTTAAAAACCGTAAACTTTCTTAGTACACTAGCTCTACGGACATCTCTATGGTAGGGACACCCGTATTCTGTCAAAATTAAATGTCAAAAAGTTGAACAAAAAATTATTGCAGTTGGGTTTGAAACAATTAGAAAAAAAATACCATTTGTATGAAAATCAAAATGAAACTTTATCTCACTTTATTGATTCCACTTGAAATTATCATTCTTTCCGTAGCTAAGGCTTTTTCATGTTTTTTATTTAGTGAACACATTGATTGACGTGTAATTTGTTACCAGAGACAAATAATTTCTACCAAATTAGAAGTTTTATTTTCATAAACCTGTAAAACCACAAATTCTTGATTGATACCACGGTTTCACTGAATACCAACATAAACACCATTTACGTTGTTTCATTGTGTCTTACCCTACACTTAAATCTCCCCATTTTTAATTCTCAGATCATCAAATCTAACCCCTAAAAGGCCGGGAACGCACTGTTGCGGGTATTTATGGGTGGCACGGATTGCTTGGACACATACCTTCTTCTTCTACCATCAGGCGATCTGCTTATTTGCCATCTCTCTTATGTATAACGATTAATCTATAATGCATAAAAAGAATGGGACCAGAATGAATCAATGTAGTAATGCTGCTCTATTTCAAATGCACTGATCGGTTTACCTTCTTTTGTCTTATGTTTTTGGCGCACTATGTTTTTTCTAATAGGATTATATTCAAGAATAATGTAGTTCTAAATATTGTTAAATTGAAGTGCAATAAAACAATGGTTTTCTAAATATTACTAAATTACTATTTTTTTCAACGTATGGTAGTTTTCTTAAACATCGGCGTGGCAACTGGAAAGTAGAAACACTGTAAAAGTGGTAATTTTCGTAGCGTATTGCTGTCCGTCATCAATAACTCGCGTAATTCGGGCGTGTGCTCCATTTACGCTTTTATTGAAAGAAACTAACCGTTTTACATCGCCGCCGACGCACACGAGCGTTCGCGCCGTCGTTTGCCGCTCAAAGACTGTCATGATATCGTCCTTTACACCACACCCTTGGGTATCGTGAATCGTAGTCGTGAACTGTTGCGTGTTTATTGCCGACGGCAGCGTTTGAGGCTGTTGTACGGGTTGGATTACGTTAATCTGTGTACGGTGTAGTGTTATGTGTATAAGTTAGCGGTTGCATAGTTGTGTTGGAGAGCGCGGACACATTGATGGGCAGAGTCGTGTGCGGCTGGCAGGCGGCAGACGAGCCGCAGCGGCGGGTGTTTGCTTCCTGGAGGGTCTACGATAAAATCAGCCACACTGGAACTGATGGAATTAGAGAATATCGTCGCGAACACTGTTTATTTGAAAGCCAGAGAGGGTAGGTACCTGATACAATTTTATAAAGCACTTGTTTTCATTATCATAACTTGCGTAGAGTATTGGCGAGACTATAACAGCAATATTTGGATATCTCGTATCACGTTGATTCTTATAAGAATTCAAATAGTTTGGATTCAGAACAGTTATGTTTCAAATACAACTTTTTGACAAACTTTCAAAGAGAACATTAATTTAGTTAATTTTTCGTAAAACCCTTGATTTCAAGTCTTAAGACTAGAAACAAGTTTATCATATGAATTTTATCTTTGAAATAGCATCTCTAACTTTAATATTTACTCAAGCAAAACAACATGTCTAGAAAAAAGTTTCAATACCATTTTCTCCCCAAGATTCTTATTCAAATATCCACCTTATCTATAAATTAATAAAGTTAGTTATTGAATGCAAATTGTTGTTTACTGTACACATATTGATTTGAATTTGTAATATTAATGTCTGGCTCTATAGCTCATGTGTAACTTAGTTGCTGAGAACAATTCCAATATTACTATATTTACACCTCATTGTTATTAATTATTTGATTATTACAATTACGATAACTCTGATTGAGGAAATGGAACATTCGTTTGATAATTCGTAATTGTTTGCGCCCGTAACTTATTAAATTATTGATAAGGATGTTGTTTATTAAAAATACGGGCACAAGATCTTGTTTACGTATTTTTTTAAGTTACGTTTCTGTTTAGTTTTTTCACAACTTGACTTTTAAATGTGTGTTTTATCTATGTTATTGCCGTAAATTATATATTTTAATTTTATATATTCATTTCTAGAATATAGGAATTGTGGAAATAGTAAAGTTTAAGGTTTAAAAAACAAGATTCTACATCAACAACTCGGTTCTTAAATATGCAAAAGACTAGTTCTATAAACCTGTATTGTATTATTAGCTGATGAGTATATGTTGAACGTAGTATGTTGGTACAAAATATTATAATTATGCTTATTAGTCTGTTATTATAGATGTCTCATGATTGGCCGGTTATAAGGATATTTTATAGTTCACTGCATAATAGAAAACACAAACACTTTTTATTTTTGTTTAAACTCCTGAGAAACTAACGGCATTGTACGATTTGGTTAGGAAGAATGTATTCCTTATTTTAAAAGGCACACAATGCAACCGATAAGCAAAGCAGGCAAGGCAGTCTGTGACTCCTATGATGGTGTTATGGGTGTATAGCTTTATTTCAGGTGATCAGTCTGCCCAAACAAAATTATGGAATTTCTTTTTGAAAGGCAATAAAAGAAGAGAAATGGGTGTCAGGCAATAGCTAAACATATTCATGCTGCCTCAAGAAAAAATTTACTATCTGAGATTAGACTAGAAACCTAAGGAGACTCACAGTAAAATTTTTTACACACAATAAAATTAAATATGAGGAATTGAGGTGGCTTTCAACCTAGGTAGTTAACATTTATTGCTGTGTGAATCTTCAACCCTACAACTGCAAAGATACAATGTATTTTTTTTATTGTGTCTCATATACTTGAGAGGGAAGTTACATTCCTTTATGTCCTAACTATAAGGAAACAAAACCAGAGGACACTTTAGTATGGAAATTAAACCAAAATAGTCTTTATGATGCAGGTAATAAAACCTAAGTAACAGTAACAATATTTCATAGTTACCTTGTTTATTTAAACACTAATAAATAATATTTACTAAGTGAATCAATTAATTGAATATGAAATTGGAACTTCAATTAAATTGTTCAAATTAAAATGATATATATATACATTTTGTCAATTCATAAATGTTAGGTATGTACCTAATTGAATACCTAAGTAACTACATATTATAAGTTTATTGTACCAACAAATATGAATATAATTACCAAATAAGGTTTGAATAAAATTGTTATTGTTGAATTTTATAAGTATGGAAGACAGGAAACCACAATACATCCATTTGTGCAACTTAAACTAAATGTTGGTTTTTAAATGAACAGTACAAAACTATACCAACCCTTTTTTTGACGGGGGAAAGTCATCCAATGAGTTCTCCCGCCTTTGGCGAGGCGAGAGGCAGTGTCAGACTCTTACTGACTAAAAACTACCCCGTTCCTACTTCTGCCCTTCGAGCTGGAGCCCCGGTTAACCTGCTAGGTAGTCCGCAGCTCCGGAAAAAAATACCAACGTAATACATCGACGAAAAAAAATTTCATACAAAAAGTCGTCTTTGCATTTGCAATTTCGATAAAAATACTAAACACTCTTCGTATCCCATTTCTCGAAGAACTTAATGGGCTATCTGACATTACGATCACTTAAGGAGAGTATACAGTATGGATAAAAAACAAAACCTTTTCATAAAACCGCTAGCCTTTCATAGCTGCCTATAACATGGGCATTCATACAAGAAATGAATAGCATCAGAGAACAAATCAATGAAGCTATAATTAGTTTCCTTTAGCTACAAACGGTCGTCTAAAATGTTTAATTAAACATTCATCCTGTTTTTAAACAATCCTACATTATTAGCTGGACATTGTATGTTATTATATGTTCGTACGTTTTACCTGCAATTATGTGCCACTTACGTCTGTTCTGTACAACGTAGGTATTTTAGTCCATAAGGCAATGATATAATATCTAAATTGATCACTCTGATGAGGAAAATGCCCATAGATCACACTGACTGTTAATAACAGGTTGAAAAAACATAACTACGTATAATTTATTCAAAAATAAGCTGGTCATCTATGATGTAAGATAAAAATATGTTGGAAATTAATTGCTCTTAAGATAGTGTTGTGATCTGAAGCTATAGAAGACCTATCATTCTAAAGTACGGACATAAAGATTATTTCTAAAGCGAATAATATAACTTAGCATGAATCGACAGGTCTCAAATTCAATTCGTCAAATTCTTACGTAAAAAATATTTATCAGCTAGCACGTGAAGTCATGTTACCGATATCGTTTGTTACCTAGCAACAAGATTACGTACTTCAAGGGCCTCGAACATCCGAGGAGACGTGTGGAGAATTTCACACGAACTATTGTGTTTATACCCATTATTTCCTGGCGAGAGTTTGACCGGAAAGCAATCCGTTCAATAAGACTGCGTTGCCAGATTTATGCCGTAAAGAAGTTGAGAAATTCGCACGTTCTTCCTGCTCCAGTTATGCTCCGAATTACAGGAAAAACTAGCGGAAGAATGCTTATCTAAACACTAGTGCTAGACTTCCAGGATATAGAGACCAGATCATTTCTGTGCAATTTAGATAACTACCCGTATCTTCAAAAAGATTCGCAGATTATCCGTGAACACCGGTTAACTCGCATGATTTGCCCATTCTGTTAAGTGAATGAACACTACATACCGTGAACATTGCCGGTTGAGGAAGTCAGTTTAGCACACAGAATTTGCATGAATATCCTAAGTGACTTCATTATGTAGCTATCTAAGCGGATAATGTATAGAAACAAACTTTAAGTGTCTATAAAGAGGTGTATGTAAACGATATCAAATTAATGACTAAGGTCCTTATGTTGTAATTAAAACCAAATAGGTTTATTCAAAGTGAGGCACGCTTCACCCTTGTAATTGTACCTACCATCTATCTATTGCGGAAGAGCAAACATTGTCGACAGGGGTAGTATCGACCTTTCCAACTTGGAACAACAGACCCATTGAACGTAGAAATGCCGGTAAAGGTTGAGTTAAGGGTGAACTTACGTCTTTGCTATCTAAATGTCCTTTAATACAAGTACTTTACGGTCAAGGACATCGGTTCAATAAGATTTGTTCCAAAATACACTCTAGTAGTGCTATTTTAGACACAATATTGATAAGCAAAAATGAACGAATCACGCATATTTAAGGTATCCAGTTTTTTTATGTCACTTATGTAGCGTATGATCCTTAGATCAACAAACTATTTGCCAATGTCAACCCGTTGCCGAGTATTTAACACCTGCAACAATAACACGGCCTAAGTAGCAATCACTGTCTAACATAATCTATTGCCATACTCCTTCCTTATATGTAGTTAACCGGTATTGTACGCATCTACATAAATACGAGGAAAAATATCATAATATATTAAAATTGCTGACGTACATAAAAAGCTGACCATCTCATTAGATAAGTTTACTTGCACGCGACTGTAAGTTTGTAAATAATACGTTGCCCTTGAAATATGCACTAGGTTCGATTTTTTAGAGTGGGCTGTTGCGTAGGAGTGGCCGTGAATCCGAATGTAATCGAGTATTGCTTGCTCGATACAGAGTAGTGACCCCCGGGGCTTGGATGTTACGGTAATCTAGATTAAGTGTCGACTGACTAGATTGACGATGTATTTTCGGCTGTAGGAACTAAAAGATTTTGTTGACTTCGAACTGTCAATGGAAATGGAGTTTGTACTTCGATTAAAATAATTTTGTTACGTCTCTTGAGGTTATTAGCCTAAAAGCAGTTTATCGTACAGACTACTAAAAGATTTGTACCCGTTTTTTATCTAAAATTGGAGGATAAAAGAGAAGTTTGAAATGTAAGTAGATTGCAAACTTCCATTACTGTAAACATATTCCTTTATACACTCAGGATATAAGCAATAATGCATATGTTGGCAGTATTCAATAAAAACTCCATACAATCCCCCTTCGCCGGATATTTTGCCGTACTCCTGAAAATGTGTAGTCCAATATTTTTCTTCCGTTAGATTTCCTGGACGGAGCGGTGTAGTAGAGGGTCGACCGGAACTTAGGAGATTGCTTTCCAATTACAATTTTATGTTTAAAACGTATTTTAAAGGTTCACAAAGGAAATTTCTGTAGTTTTCTTTATAACCTTTTTTTTGTTACGGATACTTTTAAGTTAAAAGCATATATTATATAAAAATAACTAACGGAGGTTCTTTTTATTTATGAAGTTAAAATGAGGTAATAATCGCTGATCGAATTGTTACGTAACAAAAACAAACTTAACCTTGATTTAAACAAGAGAAAGGTGATTGTTTTCAATTCAATCAAGCTAATCGTCAACCGGTGTGGTGCGGATTCGGTTCAATGTGACAACTAGTGCTTTCAGCAATATATTATATACAGTTTATAAGATTCTTACCGATGGGGCCCAGTAGGGCAGATGGCTGATCCGGAGCTGTGGACTACCTAGCGGGTTTACCGGGGCTCCGGCTCGAAAAGTAAGAGTAGGAATGGGGTGATTATTAGTCAGTAAAAGTCTTACACTCCCTCCCGTCGTGGTTGGACGATTTTCCCCCACAAAAAAAAATTGAGTCAAGATTTACCAATAGATGTACTTCGCTCAACGGAGAATCTGCGACGACGATGCCATTGCGATTTGCGTTGCCCTCATAATGGATTACAGGGGGAGTGACCAATTACCAGCCGGCCGGGTTTGATTGCCATTCAATTAATTGGGGCTCTCCCTATCCGACTCATAACCAAATATATCAGGTAAACTTTGACCGTACAGTGTTCCTAACTGTATTTAAGTATGGTGTGGTGTGGTTTTAATTACCAACATTGTGTGCCTAATTGCGTGCGAATATACTGGATAATCACTCTGTATTAGGTTTCCGGCAATGTGGTGTTGATAGTTGTATCCTGCTGCTATCGCTCCGGGCATGCATGTGTTTTGTTATTTCAATACCTCATTGACGTAATAAATGTCAATAGTATCTGCTTTTAGAGCTTTGGAAACGTTTATTTTGTTATTTAGTTAATTGCCGGTTTAATATTCGAGCTACAGTTTGGAATGAGCACCTAGCTTTCACACGGATAGACTGACAGACTATTATTTATTTCTTTATTTGTTGATGTTTCAAAAGTACCTAAGTATTTATGATTTAATTGGATTAAATGATTTTACTTTGACATATCTATTATACACATTTTGGACTACATGTTTAGTCATTAAGCTGGGTAGTCAAAAATGTGGAATATCAAAATCTTTGGTTTTCCAATCAAGAGATAAAGGGTGATGTTTATAACGACGAAGTCTTGGAAGATACAAAGGAGGTCAAAGGATTTGTTTTGGCAAAACACAAACTATCTTCACTGCTTATGTTACCCTTGTCCCTAAACTAACAGAATTACAAAGTGCCGTAAGCCGTGAAACCTTTACTTACAAATAACACTTCCATGTAACCACACTGCCTTAAGGAGAGTGGTTTCTGATCATGGAAGTCTTAAGAATAACTTTTGGTCAGCATATCGATATCTGGTTGTGTGCCAAAGTTTTCTCATATATTTGCTGTACGTTGGTGTTAGGGTGTATTTTCCTTTGATGTTTTGGGAAAATTTAAGGATACTTTTAGATTTGTGAAACGCGATTCTAAGGAAGTCGAGAGACGTAATCGTTACTAGGTTTACTTACTTACATTTTTGATACAAAGAAACGTATTTTTTCTCGTACATTATTTCTATTATTATTTGCCTATATTACTTGTAACTCGTTAATTTTGATTACATTGAAGATTAGTCCATGTAAACTTTTATCTCAAAACAGATTTCAGTCCAAAATATTTGTTTTTCTGGAATTCCCGATGACAATAGTCCGTATCAGCTTAGTATGATAAAAAGTCAGGATTTACGCGTCACGTTGGCGGATTTTCCCAATCTTTTCGGAATCATATTGAATGAGTTCAGAGGTTACAGAGTTTTACATACATGGGAATTAACGCAAACGGTGTAAACACTGTACGTAGACATTAGTAAAAACTTTATTATAACTTTCGTGAGACATACTAAATTAATTATTATGTTATCGACTTACTCATGTAACTGTTTGACGAATGTTTTGCGCTCATGATTGCTAGCATGGCTTGAAGCCTAGCTGTGGACTACCTAGCGGGTTTAGGGGCCTGGTTTGAAAAGCAGGAGTAACTAGGAACGGGGTGATTTTTAATCAGTAAGAATCATACACTCCTCTCGCCTCACCCAAGGCGGGAGAAATCATTAGACGATTTTTCCGCCTCAAAAAAGCATGGCTTGAAACTAGCAGTAACGTGAGTAAGCCGATAAAATAATAATTAATTTACGCTCTAAAGAATATTAAGAAGAAATTCGTTTGAAGAGTTTCCAATAACTTACCTACATTACTAAAAACAAGTAACAATATTATTATTCTGGTTTTCAACAAAACGTTATTCCTTTTGACAGAGACTGCATTACCTTCGAAATGAGATGAAAATTTTACATCAAGTTTTCATTACTTAAAGTGCACTTAGTAAGTATTCGAAAAGGCCCAAGTAACTCTTTGCTCGTAAAATTGAAGATATTAATGCTGCAGACTGGATGTTATTGCCAAGTTTGCAACTGGCTTTACTGGTTAACTAAATAGAATCTTGAATACTCTTCATTTTAAGATGGTGAACAGTTATTTTACAGGTTCTGGTAAAGGATAAAGATAGGTACATATTTTATTAAATGTACATATATAATGATGTCAAGACTTTTGTAATAGACCACATACCATTATGGATGCAATAAATACTTGAATACCTGTGACTCCTCTGGCGTTGCGGGTGTCCACGGGTGGCGCTGATCGCTTACCATCAGGTGATCTGTCTGCTCGTTTGCCCTTACTCAATAAAAAAGTAGGTAATTTTGGTAAAAAATAAAGTTAATCAATATTAATTTTGTTTTAGCTGTTTCATTTCATAAGGTTTCGTATTTAGCCACTATTATGGAATCAAAACCGCTGCAAGTCGTATCTGAATTTGTCATAAATTCTGGAGTCAGAACCAAAAATACACTGCAATCTAAACCGATATCTATGACACGAACTTGTAAAGAAGAAAATCGATTGAAAGTCCCAATTGCAATATACAAACAGCTAGAGATCATCACTTACATATTCCGGGTGGCACTGCGCGATATAAAAATATTCTCCCAAAACTTTTTCTAAGTGGAAGCAACTTCAAAGAATCCAAACTTTGCCAGGGTTGGCAACTAACAAGTATAATACATAAAGTAATCCCTGTAGGGGTGTCCAAAGGTGTATAGTTACCCTCATTAATTCGGTGATAACGGTCAGGTACCATGAAATGAAAGACGAGCCTTGAAACTTAGATTTTTGGACAATATTTACGAGCTTTTACTTAACTTTTCTCAAGTAAATCATAATTAATGATGTTTTAGTTTCTTTTTTTTATGAAACACGCCGGTAATCGAGCTCATGTATCACCTGATGGTAAGCAATCGCCGCCGCCCATGGACACTTGGAACACCAGAGGCGTTACAAGTGCGTTGCCGGCTTTTTGGGAGTTAGGAATTTAAGGGTTGTTGTTCGGGAATCGGGAATCGGGATTGGGAGGATTGGGAAGGGATTGGGAATTGGGTCTCCGGTAACCTCACTCACACAACGAAACACAACGAAAGCGTTGTTTCACGTCGGTTTTCTGTGAGGCCGTGGTATCACTCCGGTCGAGCCGGCCCATTCGAAAAGTTTCTCTGGCAATAGCTATATGGGACGTTATTACGTACAGAAAGATCATAATAATTTGTGCTATTGTGCGCATCATTTCAGGGAATTCGCGATATTTTTACACTTTATTATAAGCATGTACCTAAATACAGATCTGTTTAAAAATGAAACTAAAGTTTATTGTTCAAAACTCAGACTATTATTTATCAGTTCTCGATACGATAAACAGAACATTAATTTACAACTACCCAACGAAAACAATTCTATTTGACTCTCCTATTGTTATTCAATTGCTATCCGAAATTGTTGGAATACCCTCTCAATAGTTCGCGCATGGCAACCGGTAAAGACGTACCTAGGTACTAGTACTTACATCACTGACTCTAATTTCCCAGGAGGTTTCAAGTTTTCCTAGAATTTCATTAAGAACTAGCTTCATGCCTTACCAGTTTGAGCTGCATGAACGAAATATGGTCGTTGCAAATTACATTTTTATTGCCCCTCTCGTAAAACTAAGATTAAAAGAGATATTAGCGATTAAATGCGCGCTTTTATTTTGCATAAAGATTTAATGAATCATGAATATTTTACTTTATATATTGTACTTAATTTTTTTTTGTCTGTGTTAAGTTTTAGACATATTTAATTAAACCTTACTGATGATTGTTGAAGAGAAGATTTCTTTCTATTAAATTATGAGCGAGTATCCAGAGTTTCTTATTAGTTACTAACTATCGCACTTAGAGATATTGATAATGATTACTTAAAGTTTCCCTTAGTAACGATTTTGTATAAAAAACAATTGCTAATGACTGGGTTAAGTAACCATTAAATAACTCTGCGGCGGCGGTAAACGATATTAATTTACGTGGAGGTCATATGCTCCATTTAATGGACAGGAATAAGTCTGTAAAAATTACAGTCATTAAAGTAACGCTCGCCCGTAATACGATTGAAGAAATAGCAAAAATCTTACCCGCGAAGATATCTTTACAATACAAAGGAAGCTTGAAGAGAAAAATATGGTTTTCTATAAATATCTGTCATTGTAATCTATCTTACGATATTAACGCACACTCCGCTGCTCTTTATGCCCACGCTTATAAAAGGTTTCACATTTTTTTTGATCAATGACATGCCGAATTTTTGGACCGATTTCCGTGAGAACTCATAAAGATAAATGGATTTAATATAATACCGGAGTTCCGCTTTTCTAATTTCCATGTAATTTCGAGTACAAACAAACATCTTTAATGTTCGGATGGTTTATCAATCGCCAGTCTGTTTTCTGTTACGAAATTCTGGAGAGAAATGAAAATATTTCTCTTTGAAAAAAATTGTCTAAAGATCGCTAAACCGAATCTGTCACTACCAGAGGGTCTACTCCGGTTCTCGAATGCGAAGTTTCGTTTAATCTTCGGCCGTAGGTTTTATTGATTTACTAATAGAATTACTTGAAATAACGTTTTATTTTTAATTTCATATCATAAACTATTTATTTATCTTCATTTCATTCGTTCATTTTTGTTCACGAAAGTTCGCAATAAATAGAATTGTAGTATGCAATCTGCGAAGTTTTTTCGTTCGTTCGTTAAATTAGAGTAGGCCCCCAGTTAGTTTGAACGTATTCGAGTTTGACCTTTGCTTGCGTTCATGAGCGATTTGCTTTGATATTTTCTCTTTATCGCTTTTTTTAAGTACAAAGTATAATTTGAATCAATGGGGATAAAAGACGTCGAAAGATGACATAGAAGTGCCTCATTATAAGATCCTTATCTGTACCTATTAATGTTATAATATTGTGAAGCTGAAAGAGCCGCTTTGTTTAAATACATTGGTCTAATTAAACTAACTGTTGGATGAATATTTTGTTTTTTTCTATGAGTTTAGAATCAAAGGTTCATGACTGTATAATGCCCTAAAAACTTAATGACTAAAGCTGCACCTGAATTCTTGCCAAAGGGATGATGACGGGGTGTGAAAATAAAAAAAATCTATTTAGTCCGTCACTAAGGTAATGAAAAAATAAACACGTATTATTTTATTTTCTCATAGTTATACGATAACAATTTCCACAAAGAAACGAATCAAGTTTAGGAGTGGGACCAAATACGTCATTTCTACGTATAAAATGTACCTAGAAGTGACATCACGCGATATTTCAAATCGATATATCTTCGAAAGTATTTGTTTCTGTAATAAAATTAAAAATACGTGTCTAATATTTTAAAATAATCTACAAGACGGACATTAAAATAAAAATTAGTCAATATAAATTGAATTGCAATGTAGAAGATTACAAAATTGTGACGTGTCTTTGTCTCTAATTCATAATTTAATCAATGGACCTGACCATCAGGGCATTTGACTTAAGGTCTAACAAGCAGTATAGTCCACACGTGTATAGTCCACAGTAAATAACATCATATACAGTTGACTAATTTCCCCAGAGGTGGGCGGTAGGTCTCCACGCGTCAGCAGTTTGACATGTACAAAGAAATTGATTAAATGTTGTAACGTTATGTACGCATGCGAATAACGAAGGTATGGTGTTAATTAGGGATGTAACGAAGGTAGTTTTATCGGAACAGAAGGCGGAGTCGGAGTTTTTAAATTTACTTTATCGGAGTTGGAATCGGAATCGGAGTCGGAGGAAGGATCAGAAAGTGATGGCATGAGAGAGAATTTTTATTTAAGGACAAATAAAACATTATTTCATTCATACTCGACTCTTATGAACAGTATCCTTAGTATGAGTTTGCTTTAAGTTTAAAGTAATCGAAACGAGAGGCGTTCGGCGCTCTGATTGGACGATTCGAACCCGCTAAACCAGCCACCGCGCCAATGCAGTAAAACCGTAAAGTACGAAACGAGAGGCGTTCGGCGCTCTGATTGGACGATTCGAATAAACCAACCAATCAGAGTACCGAACGCGCTTTCCTTACGATACCTTTAAACGTAAAGCAAACTCGTACTAAGGCTACAGGTTCATAGTATGAACATTCCGCCGTCGCCGCTATGTTATGCTTAGACCTCCGATTAAAACCTTCGATTTAAAAGTGTCGGAGCCGAAGTCAGAAGAAGGTGTAATAATAATCGACTTAACGGAACCGGAGTTGAAGCACCGTAACATCCCTGGTGTTAATTAATATAATGAAGATAACAGATATTAGTTAAATTGGCTTGTTATTGTATGCTAAGGTGTACTTGTAATATTAAGTTTTGACGTGTTACCAGAAATCTGTTAGGGTGTTGTATTTGTTAGGTAGCTTTCTGCTAACGGCTTTGTCTATTCAAGATGGATAATCGATTCGTTGAATAATATTTGGATACTCGTATATGTAGGTACTTAGAACCTATCACTTCCAAACATGCAATTTCATCATGTCTACAAAACAAAATGTTTAGTTTGAAATTCTTCAATTAAAATTAGTTAAGTGATTTAGGAGTTTAAAGAGAGACCTTCAAATCTTTAAGAAAAGACCGTATTTATTTTTAAAAGGCCGGCAACGTGCTTGTTACTCCTCTGGTTTTGTGGGTGTCCATGGGCGGCGTTGATCGTTTACTATCAGTTGCAGTTTACCCCTGTTCCATAAAAAAAGGGAATTGGCTTACTTTTCCATCTATAGGTATGAAGATTCTCGTTCAAACACGTGATTGGAACTTGTCAATATGCAAACTATGAAAGAAACACAAGTACCTATAGCAAATACCTGTTTTGTGTAGCGAGTAGCGACATTTAGAAGCGTGTCTAAGTGAATGCTCATACAATTAGGTCTCTGTCCCCGCATCGAACCACGTTAATTAGTTACGCTCTTCTAATTTTAGAATTTTTGTAATCAACGTTTCTCTATCATTGAGAATGGCTAGCTATTTAAAACTGAACTTAATTTGTTTTAGAATTAATTATCGATATTTTGGTTAAAAGAAAAATACTTTGTAAGGAGATTCTAACGTATATAAAGGCGGGCAAATTAATATTTGTTGTGTTTTATGTAATACGAAGTATGGTTATATGATTAGCGCAAAAATATGGCTTTGCCCTCCTATGAAATAGGAGATATACAAATTAAAAAAAAACAACCTCACTCAATTCGGAACCAACAATATAAAATGATTATAACTTTTATCACACAAACCGGTTCATTCGAATATTTTTTTAATATCAACAAGGCTGCTTATCACAAGGTCGATGTTACTTTGTTACATATTAAAAAACAAAGCTCAAGGTCATTTGCCATTATCCTGTATCCTGAACTTTAGGGGCGTTGTCGTGTATTTTTTATTAGTTATGTCATGGGTTTGTTGCTAACCAAAATATCATGAAATAAAGTAAAGAAGAGTTTATGTTTCAACTAGTGAATTATCATTTAAATAATCCTGCAGGCCTTGATGTTATTTAAATGATTTTGCAGTTCAGCATTAACCAGTCATCCATATCAATTTCTTTCTAGCTCTATGTTAATAGTAAAAATGATTAATTACCTAATTAATATGAAATCACTTATGATTTAGCTTTGAAATTAATATTTATGAAAATGCTAGGTAATCATAAAAGTTTCTGATACTGAATTTGATCTTGTTAAAATTAATAAAATTGTGTCACCGGGGTTTTGGTGCGAAATCTTTGACATGATTTAAGGTCATGACTTTTCTCCCGACGTACCTACACTTGAAGGTATTATTGAATAGTGCACACTTTGCGCTGAAATAGAGACTTTTGAAGCTGAAAATGTAAAATGTTACCTGAGCCAAAAGCGAGCACAGCGCTCTCGTACGAATGCAACTGAAGCATTGAATCGAAATATACTTTTATTAGAAAACATTTCGTTGGCGGACGCCAAAAAAATCACGTCTACCACAGCGTGGGATTTTCGTTTACAAACACAAATCTCGAATAGCTCAAACTGGACAGATTGCCAATTTAAAACTGTTGTAATTAACGTTAATGTTAATTAAATTTAACATTCAGAAGTGGGTCAACCAGATCGCGTAGTTGTAAAAGTAATTAAATTCATCTGTGTTTTTTTATGTGCTTCAAATGTCAAAGGCTTTAAGTTGTTAGCCCCGTTGTGTCTTAGAATGGTGTTGTAAAAGTTTGTAAGATGTTTATTAATTATTCACCTACCACCTACTAAGAAATATAGTATTTTCGGAGGTTTAATAACTAGTCTTATGTTCTAAGATTCAGTTCTTATTAACTATGATTGAGCTCTTTTTGTTGAGAGCATTTTTTGCTTGCCACTAACAGGGACGCATACCTCATTCTTCTCATTATGAGATTTGATCCACGGGATGAGTAGTTATTGTAGAATTTAGATTTGTGCTCGGTATGTACCCTGTTCTACTATCATTAATGTAATCTTATGTCTGAGAGACACCAATTCTAACAAATGTTATCCTTCTACTAATACAAATAGAGATCAAATTAACTCTAACCATTACAATAACATCAGCAATTTTCTCCACTACATTGCTTAATTGGAAACTATGCTCTAAGTACTCTTCTTAAGTGAATGATGAATTATATGGAAGGACTATAAGCACACAAGTAAAACCACTTAGCAAGCCGTTACCATGCGACTTAGCCAAGTTACCCATTTGCTGATTGATGGCCGACCGCCCCACCCTGTAATGGTCGTCTGCACATTGCAGATTTAAATACGATTCCGAAATAGAATTCCAATCTTGGAATTTGGAATGGCTTTTCGTGTTATCCTGATAGTTATTACTCAAGTTCTTTTTTTTTATAGATTAAAATAAGAAGAAAGATGGCACCCATTGCATTGTTAATCGCAAGTAACTGCTTCGATAGATTTTTGATATCAGACCCGTCTAGCGACTTTATATGAAGTGTGGCATAGTGACAAGTTTATTTTAAGTGTGGGAGAGCCATACTTTGGCACGAATGCGCTGACGGAGTGATACCACTGCCTACCATAACGCGTGCGTTATGTAATTGAGGTTGAGGCCCAATTACCCCCTTCCCAATCCCCGATTTCCCAAAAACCCTTAAATTCCTAACGCCAGGTGTGCCTGAGTAGTGGTAATTGCTTACTATGAGGTGATTTCTGATCGTTTACCGTCTTATACCATAAAAAACGCAGCTTGCTTCTCATGACCTAAATTACTAATTTATTTATCACTAAAATCTCTAATCTCATCACTAAATCTTAGGACTTGTTTGATTGCAATAGCTATACGGAGCTCGCCTCAATGATTCCTCATCTCTTCGATTGATCAATCATTAACGATTGAGTCTGTACATACATCTGTGTTATTCCAATTGCCTGATAGCCGACCAATACAATCAATGCGTGTACCAGTTTATCATTACTTAATTGTCATTAAAATGAATGTATCAGTGTCGCATTACTCATGCTTGAGTTCTCCGGTGATATACGACTGTTCTGATAACGTGGTTTAATTGAGGTCTTTGTTTGGTTCGGCCGACCATGTGTTCTGTACCATCTTTGGGGGTCACTAATTGACTTTGTCTAATTAGAATAGTGCTACATAATAGGCGACTGATTATGGAAAGTTCTGGAGAATGTCCTGATTAAAGACTTGATGCTAGAATGCCAGAACTCCACAATTCGGTTATCTATGCTAATACAATAAAATACTTTTACGTAACCTCCCTAGCCAAAAGGGTGCGTGCGCTTACAACTTTTTAGGTCTTTTTGTCAAAAATAGTTGTGGGGCGTATGAACGAATGAGCCCCCGGATCGATACAGAAACTTGTATATTGTAGCACCAAGGCCTTAGTAAAACCTCCGACATATTTCTCTTTTATTTTTATTGCCTGTTATTACTATAATGTATGCAAGAAATGTGTGTCTTCCCTCACCATTCACCCCGACACTGTAAGAAAGGGCGTATAGCCAAAGTTATGGTTTATTCATGCTGATTTGATAATAAAGTAAAACATAAAAAATATGGAATATATCTACGCACACATAAATTCAAAGATAAAAAGAAATTTGTATACGATTCTGTTATACTAATTTGGTGTTTGCATATTCGGTGTGTCCCATTGGGGAGAATTTTTCTACTGATGTTTTATTTTTGTCTCTGTAGAGTTTACTCACCTTTCGGGTAACAGTCTACACCCTACATCTTTACGTTTATACCTAAACATGTGACAAAGGGTTGTTACGACAACCCTGATTGCTTTCGTCGTCACATTTTATCCGTAACGACTGTCGATCAACCGTATTCGTATGATAATAAGAACGAATGGCCTCCACTAAGCCGAAACTTATCGATTCCGATCTAATGCTGATTATTTTCTTAACAAAAACCGCCCTCAATTTCTGTCCGATCGGAAAATGAGGGCGAAAGATCGGGCCCCTCTTATGTAGGTACACATGGACATTAATAGAATCATTAAGTTTTATACCCTTAGGTGTTAACGAGCGAATAAAGGTTCCATCTAACATCTTATTACGTGATCTTCGTATGAGAATAATATACATTATGTTTTAGTGGATAATTGGGGCCCACTGTAGCTTAGCGTCTAGGGTTATACCTAAAAAGATAGCTGAATCTACAGGGTCCAACTCCCCGCCCTTTGATAGTGCCTAACATTTGGTGTTAAGAATTTAATCTGATTCATTAAGTAGCAAGTTATTATTACTATTTTTGAGAGAGCACTATTTACATGATCACTGACTAATTGTCCACGTTTGAGTTTAAATAATAAAGAGGTATCATCAGCAAACAGTACTATCCCATGGTTATCCTTTACAAGGTAAGGTAAGTCATTAATATAAATAAGAAATGCTACTTTACTTATCAAGCCCAGATTTTAATATACAAGTTTAAAATAATACAAGTAGATTTCAGTACTTTTCATGAATACAATAATGTAATGGTTTCAAACATTAAAATAACTCAATATTATTATTAAAATAAACTATGAATCTCTGAAAATGTTCAATTAACTGTAAGTTGTTTAGGTTTATATTAACAAGGCTTGTTGTTGGGAGGTATACAAGTGGAGATTTGACCTATTTATCATTTGTTGTACAAGTCTCAAGGACGAGGGGTCCTCCGAAATGTTCTCACAATAGCTCCAAATTAAGGCTCTTCAGTTAACGAAAACAACTCAACTACGTTCAATAGAGACGTTGGGACTTAAGATTTATACTTGAAGCTGTTAAGATCAGTCCATTTTCTACTTTAAACGTTATTTCTAGGGAATTAAAGAGATGCTTCTCTTCCTACCTGCTCTCAAGTTCTTTGAAAAGGCCACTTCATTTTCTTTGTTTGTAAAAATTATCTGATTCTTGAAGAATTATCTTATTCATTTCAGTTATTCTTTTGTACTGTAACATTCAGTCCTATCGTTCTTGAGACAGTTTGCAAAATTTATTTGAATCAATACTTTCTGCTTCGATGGTGGCACATTAAACAGCTTTTACGACTCAAGATACCCATTGAAAGCAAACTTTGTTCGATGGCTTATATTGTTGTGATATTAGATACAAAATAACAAAGTTGGCGAGCCGTTATAAAACTGTATTCTCACACTCGTGAGTGATGAAACAAGAGTTCATTATTATAAACGTCATTATAAAATATGATTTGATTAAGTGGTGAAACGGCCGTCAGAGGAGACCCACTTTTGATTGAATTCATTTATAAGTCATGACGTTTGAAGACTCGCACGGCCGCCTGCAAACACGTTTTGTTATTGTTGTAGAGATATGGAAAGTGGTTGGTGATTTTAAATAGAATTACTAGTGTGTACCGGGCCAAGACGACAGGTTTTATTATTCATTCTTTCTTAGCGATACGACATGGCTCATCTAACTAGATTTAGCTCGTGTTTGTCTTTATTCTAGTTGCAGCTTTGGCTTAATGGACCCGAAAACCTGGGTTTTCTTCCAGAAAGAATCAATTTGACGTTTCAAAATTTTTATGTTCTATGTGTTTTTGCCATTTTTTGGATCTTTCAAATCGCCAAAAACAGGTCATTGCCTTAAAGTCGCTAGTGTCAAATCTCAACCAGTTATAGTGACGTAATTTTCTTGTTATGCTGATAGCATTGCTGATGGTAAGCAATAAAAAATACATACCTAGGTATTTGAATATTTGGACAGTAGGTATATCGCAGGTTTTTAACAAATATCGATTCGTTGACGTCATTTGGTGAGTTATTACCTACCAGTGTTGGTTGTTTGGTATTAAATATTAATTTATTTATATAATATTAGTAATATGGTTTGTTGCTATACGGAGACTATATAGCATGACTTTTTTTAGGAAAAAGGTCGAAAGCTATTGGGTAGGTAGTTCTAAACATCTCGCGATGTAAGTACTGGCATTTCTGAGCGAAGGAACTTGCAAGTAATCTGGCTAGCCCAGCGTGTTTATCGATTCGGGCAGGGTCGTGACATTGGAGTTTTTCTGCCGGGAATTTCTCAGTAATTGTATGTAATCCGAGAATGGAAATGTGTCCGATAAGTGGGCCACCAGGGGGCGTGCCAGTCACCATTTGCTGGCTAACTTATGAGCTCATAACGTCAGCAGGGAAGTAAGGTCCCATCATAAAGTTTTATTTGCAGATCGGTTTCGGCTTTCGGCGCCCAAAATGTAGGCCCACTCTACTACGCTCTTATTTATTATTTTATGTTTCTGACGCTCATTCTCCTTACTTATTTTGATTAAAACCAAAGCAATGATCATGTATTTCCAAAGTTCCGACACGTTATGTAGTAAATCTAAAATAACGTTTTTATCCCAACCCATTTAACGAAGCACTTCATTTGAATTGTTTACCTTCCAATCAGCGGCTGTCTAACCGAACGAGCTTAAAGCAAACTCGAGCATCGAATCAAAACGAAACTATCGAAAGAATTAGAAACGTTGAAAAACTAACATTTATTCGCATACATTACAGTAACGTAAGTATTACGATGGGCGCTATAACTCTTGGTAATCTCACGTTACTTCAACCAGTAACAATAATATCGATAATTGAGGATCGTGACTAATCTTTGAGAGCTCGAAACGAAAATCTCTCAAATGAAGACACGATCGACCGAAAACGTAACACAAATGTTTATTTTAAAACGCGTATATATTTCAATTTGGCTATAAATTATCCCGTTTCAAGAGTAACCATTGACGGATACTCGTAAAGAAAGATGCGGTCCCACCATCACAGACGGAATAACTCGGTTGCATACTTGCGTTAATTTAATTTATTGCTCGTAAAATTTGTAATTAGTTAGGTGTGCAACCGATGTTAACTGTTTATGTGCTTGTTATTGGCCGGGATAACTGTTATTTTGCTGTAAAAACTACCTCGTAATTGCTTAGTTGTTCTGTTTTAATTATTTGGGTTGAGTAATAAGACTTATTTGGCTTGTCTCATAGTGATGCTGGACTTGAGTTCTAATCTTAGTCCCATCATCATCATCACAAGTTGTTATCATCATTGTACCTTTTTTTTTGAGGGGGGAAAATCATCCCATGACTTCTCCTGCCATAGGCGAGGCAAAAGGGAGTGTCAGAATCTTACTGACTAAAAACCACCCCGTACCTACTCCTGCTTAGAGCCGGAGCCCCGGTAAACCCGCTAGGTAGTCCGTAGCTCAGGAATTTAAGGCATAACAGCCACGGTTTTATAATCATATAGCTGGTTATTAGCTAGTTGCATTCAAATTATAAATACAAGGCAAGCGCCGTTATTTACCTTATTGCTCACAAATTCAATTAAATATTTATTTATGTCCGACCAATGACGTATGTGTACAAACATACACACACATATCTACTATGATACGATGATATTACTAACAAAAGTAATCTGTAATGTAAAAATAAGTTGGGTTTTCCTTCCTGACGCTATAACTCCAGAACGCATGTACCGATTTCCACGGATTTGCATTTGTTGGAAAGGTCTCGGGCTCCATCAGGTTTGTAACAAAGAAAATTTGGGAAAAATTAACATTGGTGGCGAAACGGAGTTCGCCGGGTTTGCTAGTTGATATATAGAAACTAGAAGCGGCTATACACCTTACAAATTAACTGTACAGTTAAATTGTAACTTTAACTGTACAGACGGACTGTACAGTTAAATTGTAACGTGTTTAAGCTGCATGTACTGTACGTATGGATCTGTGATTTAATTGCTGTATAATTCAATCGCAAATGTTTAATCATTTACATTACAATATTTTCTCAGTTATCGATAAGTAGTTTTCATCGGTTCCAGATATTACCACTTATTTATACTCCATTGGGAGTTCGTTTTCATAAGTGCTAATGTCTTTCTGACTCAATCGTGTGGCAAAGTGGTTGCAAAAATGATTGTTGTGATTGATTTTTAGTCTGTTTTACTGCTCGGTCTCTATTGGTCGTAGCGTGATGTTTTATAGCCTATAATTACCTTCCTTGATATATGATATTGTATAGCGGCATTACGTGCCGTAATGTGCACCTCTGCCTACCCCTTCGGGGATAAAAGGCGTGAAGTTGTGTGTGTGTGTGATATATGATAAATAGATTTCCTCAACACAAAAATTAATATTAAAATCGGGCAAGTAGTGCCATAGATTAGCGCGATCAAACGAACGAAGAACTCTTCAGCTTTATATAATAGGAGGTAGACAGTAACTATAAGATTTAAGGTGGTAGACTTGCTTGCTGTTGCCACCTTTGCCTACCTGATAAAAAATAATGTTATATTATGCTCATTCACAACAGAAATACAATGCCGACGAAAATAAATACCTACTTATAAATCCCTTTCTTTCAGTTACGTTTCTGTTCCAAACGTTTTCCCAATTTCATGCATGACGTTACCCGTGATTGGTCGGAGGAAATAACAAAAGCCAATCAAATCGTTTCGCGCCACTTTTCGGGAACAGATTAAACAGGGTTCTGTGATTTGTCGAATGGAGATGCATGGGTGAATTTTATTTATCTGTATACTTTATTTTTGAGCCGGGAATATCGTTCAATGACGTCCAATTGAGGAGGGAAAGTCAGACTTTTACTGACTAAAAACCACCCCATTCTTTCTCCTGCTTTGAGCCGGAGCCCCGGTAACCTTTTACGTTGTCCGCAGCTCCGGATCGGGCATCAGCCCTACTGGGCCCTTTTATCTGTATACTAGCGACCCGTCCCAGCTTCGCATGGGTGCAATGGTGATATATTATGCATGTAAATCATCCTCTTGAATCACTCTATCTATTACCAAAAAACTCATCAAAATCCGTTACGTAGTTTTAAAGACTTAATAAGCATACAAAATGACATAGGGACAGAGAAAGCAACTTTGTTTTATACTATGTAGTTATTTAAAAGTAACGATCTACTGTTTGTTGTTTCCTTAAAAATGATAGGAAATGGTGTGTTTATAGAATAATATAAGTACCTTATTGTTAGTTATTATTGGGTCTATTGTTGTATCAGGTGATGTCATTTACTTAGTGTAACAATAAGGATTTAGTGAAAACACAGAAATAAATCCTTAGTTTGTGTGTCTATGTGTATGTTTGTTACTCAATCACGTCAAAATGGCTGAAGAGATCGGGATGAAATTTGGAACAGGGTTAGATTATGGTCTGGAATAGCACATAGGATAATTTTTATCTGGCAGAAGCTAGTTTACATATAAACACTAGTACCTACATGATTACATACATACATATCTTGATTCACACAAACCTTATTTAATATCGCAGATGTTATTTTATAAGTACAAGATAAACGATGTTATAATTAGTTTTTTTAAAAGTAATTTGTCCGACATCGTACCAAGTTCCGCAGATAACAATCTTAAGATTAATTTAAATCTTTTTTTTTATATAAAATGCCGTATTTATTTATCAATGTGATAAGTTCTAATCTAGTGAAAGTTCACGTGTTTCATTATTTCCGAGTATATTTAAGTCATTGTTTTATTTATTGTTATATGATGTTAATTGTTGTGAAATTGATGTGTCATTATGTTAATTAATTTGATAAAAGTCTAGTCGTTCTATTAATAACATTGTCACCATTTAATTTTCTTTTTATCCCATCCTGACTATACGACTGAGGACTTAGTACATGTTTTTTTATATTTAATGGGTCGTTTAGCCGCTATCTCGCCTAATGGTAAGTGATGATGCGGCCTACGATGGAGTACGTCTGCCCATAAGCAACCTATTCACTCGAGCTTTGAAGACACCCAGGTTATACCTATCAGGAAACACAGACTCCGGCAAGGAGTTCCACTCCCTAGCAGTTCGCACAAGGAAGCTTGAAGCGAAGCGCTTCGTGCGTTTTTTTCTGTTGGATGTGATCAAAACAAAGTTGCGTCTGGCGCCGTGATTGGCCGGCTGCAATGAATCAACCAATCAAAGCGCTGAACACGTTTCGATTTCGTTAAGTCTGGCGTGAACCTAACTACTTACTAGACTAACTACTTTTTTTTAAGGGTGGAAAATCATCCAATGACTTCTCCAGCCTTTGCCGCGAGAGGGAGTATCAGACTCTTACTGACTAAAAACCACGCCGTTCTTACTTCTACCCCAGAGCTGGAACCACGGTAAACCCGCTAGGTCTGCAGCTCTGGATCAGGCATCAGCCTTACTGGGCCCCATCTGTGGTAGACTAACTACTTACAAGTTCATTTTTGCTTAAATCCTTCGCGGATTTATAGGTTCTCTGTTATATCATTAGTCCTATTGTAAAGGGATCCAAATACAACCCTAAGCTATGGTCTTTGTCCGCAAATTGTTGTGCTTGTTTACAACTATATAGCTTCAAACTTCTCTGAATAGTTTGTTTTGGGCATGTTTGAAACCCTTCAAAATTGCTAGAGCAATAATATTTCTTAGCTTCCAGTCTTAAATACTGATATTCAGTCGAATACTATGGAAATAAGATTTAATGTGAATGCACGGTTGGCGCGGTGGCTGGGCAACTGGCTGCCGTGCAACGTGTCGCGGGTTCGATTCCCGCACGGAGCAACTCTTTGTGTGATCCACAGATTGTTGTTTCGGGTCTGGGTGTCATGTGTATGTTTGTAAACGCACCCACGACACAGGAGAAAATCCTAATGTAGGGCAACGTTTTTTTTTTTTAAAGAAAAAAAAATGTTGCGTACTCCTTTTTAAAAGGCCGGCAACGCACCTGTGACTCCTCTGGTGTTGCGGGTGTCCATGGGTGGCGTAGCTTACCATCAGATGAACCGTCTGCTCATTTGGCCCTATGCCATAGAAAATGTTTCTGGTATTTGAAATTCTTTGACCTTTGTAAACTCCTACGAGAATTGCAGACAACCCACACGAATGAAGTCGTGGGCGTATCACTAGTATTTATGTATAGGGGGAGAAAACGTCGTATCCGCACAAGTTCAAGGTCAAAGAAAATGCAACTCTATGTTAACAGTACTTAGTACATTTTTATTTGGTTCATTTACACGTAATACATTGAAAAATCCTAACTGCACAAGTTCAAGGTCATCTACAAAGAAATTGCAACTTTATGTTCACAGTACTTATGACGTTTTCTGTTTATCAATCATTTATTAGAGAGAAAATATTGTATTCACACAAGTTCAAAGTCAAAGCAAATGCAACTCTATGTTAACAATACTTAGTACTTTTTCTGTTTGTTTCAGGAGGTTCCGATAGCAATAAGGGCAAAAGTAAGAAGTGGCGGAAGATCCTCCAGTTTCCTCACATATCACAATGTTTAGATATAAAAACAAAAATAGGTAAGTCCATTTTTATATTGATTTAGTTTTTAAGGAAGTTCTGTACCCTTAGTATGAGTGTGCTATACACCGAACGAAAACGAGACGAGGGGGTTTTCGGTGCTCTGACTATTTGGTTCATTCGCGCCGGCCAATAAAACCGCTGAACACGCTCTCGTTTCGTTGTCGTTCAACCTAAAACAAGCTCATACTGGGGGTACTGTTCGCTATCTCAACGTCTAATATGATCAAATATCTACATAAAATGGGAGGTTTAAAAAAATATCCATCTGTTGTTTTACTTGATTATATCCTAAAGGTCTGGTGTTCGTAATCTTAAATTTTACTGAGCAAGTGGCTCTGATAAAATGCTACGGGATTATCGTTATTCAAACCCATAAAATGTACTTTACATTTGTGGTGATTTTGCATTACTTATCTTTCCTACAATGACACTTAATAAAACATTATTGACGTAAATATGCGTAATAATTGGCGATATATTAAAGAAGTTCTAAATTAAAAATACTCTTAACGAACATGCATGAAAATACTGATGACTGTTGATGAAGCGAAAGAGGTATGTACGATTTGTAGCAAATGGCAGTCCATTGCCTCTGCCTACCCCCATGAAGTTATGTATGAATGTATTCTATTTTGTGTATTTTTTGCTAAACGTATGGAAAATAAAACATACATCACACACATTTACCGTCTGGTGCACCAAAATTATTCACTCAAACTGAGCTAAAAACTTATCTGCATTTATTTACCCTATGTGAATCTAAATCCGACAGCAAATCCTTTCCTCAATGAAGTATTGTGGTTCCTTTCAAAGTGGGAGCTCCGTCTAGTGAATGCGTGGGCCGGATAAACGGTTTATGCCTACAATCCTGTCCCAGCTACCTAACTACTAAGTTTACCAGGACTGCATTGCATTGTCACGGAGATATTGCTGTTGGGTGATTGTTGGTCGACTATGCCCGATTGTTGCTTTGCAGCAAGTAATATTAGTGTATTTTGATTTCCAAGTCCCTATTTTATCTTCGCTTCGCTATCCTGGCTGTGAGCGGTTTGGTGGAAAAAACGCAGACTCATTAACGTTAAAAAAAAGTGTTGAAAGAATAATTGAAAGAGGTGTGTAAGATTCGTAGCAATTGGCGTTCCATTGTCTCTGTATACCTCCATGGGAGACAGGCGTGAGGTTATGTATGTATGTATGAACATACATACATAACCTCACGCCTGTCTCATGAAATCATAATTTTTATTTACGTCAGTGTTTATTTATAAATCTTTAATTTTAACTTTAAGCGGTAAATCTTTACTGATATGGACTTTCCTTGATCTACGGTTTTTTGTTCGTTAACTTGCGTTTTCCCACATTTTTAAGTTAGTATGATGTCATTAGTATCTACATATCTATCCTTCTTCCTTTTCTCATCCATTGTTGATCCGGTATCCATTTCTTTGTCAACAACACAAGATTGCTCGTCTAGGAACACCAGATTTGTTATGTCGTCCTGTTTTCTAGGGCCTATTGTGTATGCTGATTCTATTTATTATGTTTTCCTTTTGTCCCTTGCAAAGTCAACAAGAACATAAATATCTGTTATAGCAGTCAGCAAACACTTCAGTTTTATGGAGCTTACCGTCATTTACAGTCTGAAAATGTGATGAGAAAATTATTCTTGAGAAATGTTTGATTCTATTCCCAAGATTGATTGGTTTCCGATAAGTATTGGATTGTTCTTTTCTGTTCGCATCGAATATTATTTGTCAGCTCCGGATGGATGAGTTTATTAGTTAGAAAAATGGGATTTCATTTTCTTGTTTTATTTCGTTCGATGTGGTAACAAGCTTAAGGCTTATTGGATGAAATGTATTCTGTTGATGTAGATAATAATCATTATGCTTTGATATTGGTGTAAGTAACGTAGTCTTTACTTCTGTAGCCTACTATTTTTTTTTTTGAAGGGGAAAATCATCTGTTGCATTCATCCGCTTAAGGCAAGGAATGAGAGAGTGTCAGACTCTTACTGACTTAAAACCACCCCGTTCCTACTCCTGCTCTTCGAGCCGGAGCCCCGGTAACCCGTTAAGCACTCCACAGTCGCAGAACCTACTAGAAGTAACATTATGGACAAGCAAAAAGTTTCCCAACCAAACAAAACATCACATACAAAAATAGATATGATTTCCTATCTAGCGATCAAGGAAAACGAAATACAAATCTATGATGATGACAAATGTGTGCACTGACTGCATCGACCGACCCGTTTATGCAGAATCTATAAAACCAAAATATTTATGAACCTATACCTATATATTGCTATGTTAATTATTATAAGTATTCCATAAATATTGCACTAGGGCATCCCCCACATCCTTCCTCATTCCTTCGGAGGAAAAAAAAATCGTTTATAAGTTAGTAACTAGAGAAGTATAATTATAATATGACGTTTGCTTTAAACAATGCTCTGTACCCTTAGTATGAGTTTGTTTTACGGTAAAAGTAATCGAAACGGCGCTCTGATTGGTTGGTTAATTTGAGCCGGCCAATCAGAGCGTCGAAACGACAAAAAAAATTTAAACGTAAAGTAAATTCGTACTAAGGATACTGGATAGGGAAGATTGTAAGTTATGTCAAAATAAAACTGTTAGTTACCTATGGACTTTAAATTTAGGTAAATTGGTAATTAATTATGGAGGTCGGAGGTAAAATGGTTATCAAGCGGTTTATTGACGTCAAGAGGATAGTGCTTAATCGAATTCCTGAGTTATTTTTGTTTGTTATTTATTTATATATTTACCGTTTTGGATATGTGCTGTGTCCAAATGGAATAAACGTTAGCCGAATCTGAAAGAAAAGCCAATTTAAGGATGTTTTTCCACCAGAGATCTGCTATGCTACGTTGCTGTGGATGCGTTTGGATTCTTCCAAACATATTCATTGATACACATAGCTTAGCAATTTGGAAACGGACGCAGCTAAGCTATGTTTTTATATGGAAAGATGCGTGCTATGGGTGGCTTCCCTACTATAGATATATCGCATACTCGAGTTGTGCATCTTCACATAGTTCCACAGTTTAGCTATTACATCTTCGTAGCATAGCTGTTCCAATGTGATGGAGCTTCGACATAATTTGTCGTATGTGAACTTTAATGTCTATTTTATTATATTCGAGCAACAGTTTATATACTGTTTGGCTACTGGCACATTATTTTGAATCCCTAAAGCCTTTAGACCTAAATATTTATTAAGGTATTCGAAGACAGTAACTGAGATTTATAGCCCAAGAAATTAGGTATTTCGAACAACGCGGGTCTGTAATAGTATTTTAGACAATTACTATTTGAAAAGGGACTTCTTCGCAATGACTAGATATTACGATAAGAACAAACTTTATGATCGATTTGACTGCGAGTAACCATAGCACATATGTATTACACGAATGCTTTGTGAACCATCATGATGTTGTGGATGGACATGATGGACATCACAAACCTGAAACTGTCCCAAATGTGGAGCAAAGAAAGACCTCTTCTCACACGGAGAAAGAGCATAAATCACCACACTTGCCGTGATAACCACGGAGGAGTAATACCTTGGATCTGGATGTCGAGACAAAATAGAGAGGATTGTAATACAGTATTGCTAAAGGAGGATGCGAGGAATAGCAAATCTATACTATTATACAGTAGTACATACTGTCACTATTCTAAATCCGCTTGCAATCGGAGTGTGCTATTATTGTAATCGACATCTGTTTGCCGATGCATTCTATGAAAATTCAATGAAATTCACACAACGGAATAGTTTTGAATCAATTATAAATAATCTTTAATGTAAAAATAAGTCGGGTTTCCCTCCTGACGCTATAACTCCAGAACGCACGAACCGATTTCCACGGTTTTGCATTCGTTGAAATGGTCGGGCTCCGTGATGTTTATAGCAAAAAGAAAATATTACTAGTAACAGTAAAGGTCAATTTGCCTGCTTTACTTAAACTATTGCAACTCCTGTAAGCCAAGATCAAGTATATGAAGTATACCAACACAAAAACACCATAAATGTGCATTTAAGAAATGCAACATTCATACGCAGTTGTTTCGCGCCGGGTATTCATGAGGAAACAAAATCACGACTCAGAAGAAAGCCCTTGTGTGTCATGTGTACTTTGGCAATGTTTTTTAAGAAAGACGCCCGTGCTATCATTGAATGCTAGAAATATCTTACAAACAATCTACTACACATCTAAATACCAGTTTGATGTAGACAGCAGATTCATCCATTCTTCGAAAATTCAAATACCTAAGTACTTAACGAAATTCAAGCTATCGCAAACATACATATTCATTCTATTGAAATCTCCCTAAGCACAGATATATTTGGAACCAGAATTTCTGGTCGTTTCCAACTTAATTTACAAAATGGAAGACCAAGTATTAATTTCAGTTGGAAGTAATTAAAACATAATCAAGTTTGGTTGGATTTGGTACCGTATTTCATTTCGCTATTGTACTCTTAATTTCCGTTTTATCGATTGTTCTGTTCGTTAAGTTTCGAGTTTGTGGACAGATTGGACTCTGTTCTGTGATGTTAGCCTGGTCTGTTTTAGCTTTTGTGTGTTTAGAGGATATTATGCTTTCTTTTCTTGTGTTAAATTCTGTGTCTAATGAATTATTGTAGATAGTTTGAATTCTGAATTATTAGAAAAAGCATTGCAAAATTAAGGTCTCTACTACCTCGTTGTTCGACAAAATTAACGAGTACAAACGTTTTAGGTTTGTAACGTAGTTAAAGCATTAACTGCCAACGTGGCGGTTAAAGTGTACAATGATTTTTTTGTTCAAACTGCCTCTTCTGCCTTACTATCTCTAAAGCGAAAATAATTCCAACACCTTCAAAATAATCTAATTTTCCTCAAAGTACAAAATCACATTCAAACTATATAACTACACTTAGCATGTATTCTTATAGGTATCGATTGCCGACTTCTGACCTGAAGAAAAGACCTGTTAAACGTTTAGCAAACGTGGCACAAAGCTAGCATTCTCGGTACACAGCACCCTTCGGCCCTTTGACCGAATAAAACTGTAGGGAGATCAATGGATATTATTCATTGTAAAAGACGTCCAGTTTTCGTTACCATAAATTATACGAAGCTGAAAAGCCTTACATTAATGCATTTTGGATCTTTGGATCTTTGAACACGATTTTCTTTTAAGTATTGTTGAAGGCGGATTTTTGGGCGAGCAATTTCTTTTATGGAGTTCAGTTTCTTTGTAATATGGAAGTTGTTGATTAGATTCGCGATATTGGAGAAAGATCTCTGACTCTGGAGATGATGCTATATTTCCTAGAGGCTAGACGTGAGGGAGAGCCATGCTTCGGCACGAATGGGCTGGCTCAACCGGAGTGATACCACGGCCTCACAGAAAACCGACGTGAAACAACGCTTTCGTTGTGTGAGTGAGGTTACCGTAGGCCCATTTACCCCCTTTCCCAATCTACCCGATCCCCGATTCCTCAACAACCCTTAAATTGCTAACCTCCAAAAAGCCGGCAGCGGCGGCTTGTAACGCCTTTGGTGTGTCGAGAGTCAATGGACGGCGGCGATTGCTTTACATCAAATGATCCGTCTGTTTGTTTACATGAAAAAAGACACTAATAAGACAACATACGATAATGTATCTTCCGGAAACAAAGAGGTACATTTTGATAATAAAGCCTGTACGTAAGTTACTATAACTTAATGTTATTAGGCGATACCAAGCTAAAGCCACGCATGTGTTGATGCCAAACGATCTGTGAACGCCGTTTTACAGCTTACAGCTTTTACGATCTTAAACAGAATGTGTGGAACTGGATCACGTATGTTCAAGTGGAAACCATAGACTATAGACACCACATTACATAGACAACATAAAACCAAGCGTCAGATGTTCAAAGGCTTAAGGATACATAAAAATGTACTGGTGAACGTTCCCGGTAGAACATCGGTTCGTGAGTGGTTTTTGGAAATGGCGTTTGGGGTAAATGATGTGTTGTTCTTGCATAATGGTGCTTGTAAATATAGTGTTTTTGTTTGTTAATCTGCCTCGTTGGTCGAGTGGTGGCAAGTGCGACTGCCGGGCAAGGGGTCTCGGGTTCAATTGCTGGGTCGGGCAAAGTATTACTGGGCTTTTTTTGGTTATTCGAAAATTTGTCAGTCCTGGGGGTGAGCCTGTTGTCATATGACAATAGGTTCACCTCCTATTAGATGGGACTTTAACACAAATGGTGAAAAGTGGGTGTACATTGTATAGCGGCATTACGTGCCGTAATGTTCACCTCTGCCTACCCTTTCGGGGATAAAAGGCGTGACGTTGCATAATTGTTTGTAAATATAGTAGGTATTTTTAACATTTTTTCCCAAACAGTAGAACTTCATCTATGAAAGCTAGAGCCTTAAATAAAAGCCAACGCCTAAACCCGAGGCAAGATAGGACGGCTCGCCTCATATTAAGTTTGTAAGTAAACTCGAGTAAATGTTACTGGATTTTAAAATTAAATTCTGAGCCTGGAATGAAAGTAGGCTCGGTCCTAATAATATAAAACAAAATTGGCAAAGTATCTTCTTCACCAACGAAAAACACCTCAGGGTAAACAATGCGTAGTGTTAACTATTTGCACATAAGACTAAAATGAGAGAAGAAAATTTAGAAAAGCCAATACGAGTTGGTTATAAGCATGCAAATATAAAACAATCAGAGAACACTCCAATCCGATTGCGGCAATTCCGACTGCACGGTTGGCGCGACGCGTAGCGGGTTCGATTCCCGCACAGAGCAACTCTTTGTGTGATCCACAAATTGTTGTTTCGGGTCTGGGTGTCATGTGCATGTGAAATTGTTTGTTTGTAAACGCACCCACGGCACAGGAGAAAATCCACGGCAACGTCATTAAAAAAAGGAATCACTAAAACAATTGCAGATCAAGTAGATAACCAAACAGACCAGAAGTAAACCACTCAATCATTTAAAACTGCAAACAAACTCGTAGCATCCTTATCTTATTGTACAAGAGTGAGGGGGAGAGAGATATGCGGCCAAATGAAAAATACTTTGGGCCCCTCCTTCCAAGAATGTGGGTAATAGAAATGTAATTGAGAGGAATTCTTTCGACTACACGTGTCTCGTGATATTGGCCATTGAAGTTTTCATTGTTCAGCGCTTGAGATTCCTCTCGTGTCATACTAGGGTGAGGGGTCTGGCTCTAGTCTCTATACAAGTTTTAGAGGTCATGTAGAGGTTCTTTTTCTGTCTGGTAGATGTCTTTTGGTAAGGTAGATGTGAATCACACTTATACAAATATGATTTCTTTTGCTTGTAATATGGATGGCATTAGGTAGGAAATCTTGGGATGGATAATTTGCCTGCTATACAATAAAAGCGTGCGTTATTTTTTACCTTGTGCATTTGGAGTGTGCGTCAAACACTGATCACAAAGCTATTCGTGCTACATTTATTCAGTTGTTTTTGTTGTGTGAGTGAGGGTACCGGAGGTCTAGTTACCTCTACCCCCTCTCCAATCTCCCTAATCCCCAACAATCCTCAAATTCCAACCCTATAGTCCATAGGCAACACACTTGTAACACCCCTGGTGATTCGGATGTCTATGGGTGGTGCCAATTCCTTACCATCAGGTGATCTGTCAGCTCATTTACCGGCTCTTCTCATAAAAAAAGCCAATGTAACCCTTTCCAAATCTACGACATCTTTACGGAACAGCTTTCCTCCCAAAAATAACAAAAAAATCTCAATAGTAACAATGTTCCGTCGATTCGTAAGGCTGAAGGTCGTCTGCAAGTTCCTCAAATTGAATACCTGAACAGCATTTATTTTCTCAACAAGTGTTGAAGGAAAAACGACGCTTATTGCTATGTAGCTCACGTTCAATGTCAAACTAACGCGAACTTGAGACCCAGGTTATAGAGTCTAGGGTTACAGTGTTTTTGTTATTGCTTTGTATAGTCTGTGGTCTGCCTTTGTGGCCGGTCTTAATGACATATCTGTCGATTGAAATTGAACTTTGACATATATGTATTTTGGATTCTTTTTCTTAAGTAGTCAATAATCTAATGGTAGACAGGTTATTGAGAATTACCGTTAATATATCTTTTTTGAATTTTGATTTGTTTTAAGACTTGTGTGACTAGATGCATGAATGTGATGGAAGCTAAATAGAAATATGTAATGTTCATTTGTTTTTTAGCGTGTGAAAGAAATGTACTTTTTTTCTTTCTTTTATTCTATCCCTATTTCTTTAGTCAGGCTACGGTCTGTGGCGTTCTGTAGTTTCTGTATTCGCCTCTGGTCTTTTGTAGCCTGTCGGTAGGTTTAAGTACTTTTTGAAAATATTTAATTCCAGATTAAGTTTCCACCTGTTAAACTAAAATCGAATATTAACCGATTTTTCGTCTAATACCAAAACTTCATCCATTATAATTGAAATCTCGTGGTTAACAGTCATAGGTACCTACGCATAACTGTTCAATAGTTACTGTCCCTGATTTATAAGTTAATTAATATTAATTATTGTTTTCCAACAAAATATTAAGTATAATTGTATCGCTACATGCGTCATATCGGCCCCGTTGTGTACCATGCTTCTGTGCACCGGTGCACTCATTGTAACCAATTCAACGTTTTATTAATTAACTAGCGGGTTTACATCAATTCATTTATTCATTACTGCTTTTGCTATTGTTCTTTTGATATTTAGTACCTTTGCAATTTGTGTTATTGCTACTTGGTAGAGTAATCGGAGCTATTTTTGAGTTTAGTATAGTTTTTAGTCAACATCATCACCTCTACAAATATGCTGTTAATCGTAATCTCCACGGTTTGAAAAAGTGCTTAAATTATCAAGTTTGTCACCGTTTCTTTTATTCCTTAGTTGGCTCTTACAACATCTGCCTACCGATGAAAATTTTGTATACCCTGGAATCAAATTCCTAAATCCGATCAAAGAGTTATAGTAAGTGCAACGTCTTTCCAATCACATTCCACCCAGCAATCAGCTAACAGAACCCGATCGGACGCATATTGACAAATGACGCAGACATCCACATCCGACGACAAACAATGGAGTAATGAAAATTAAAATAAAGTCATTCAATAAATTGCCTATAGATAAAACAATGTAATGAATGAATGAATGAGAGAAAGAAAATTGTAGACAAAACATTAAGTTTGATGTAATAATAACTATAGGTAGATTCAGCAATCATTATGCCGATAGTCGTATCTGCCAATGGCCTCATAGCCAAAAGCCTCGACCAACACCTGAGAACTAACGTTAGACGCTTGGATCAAGAGCCTGATGCAGGAGGCAGTACTTCTGGACACGGCGCGTATTGTCCGAAAATTCTTTTCTCTCTCCCGTTACTGGTGGGCTACTGCTTTTTATATTTTTAAATGTTTTTAGTTTTTTTTTTAAATTTAATATTTAAAAATGTAATAAACAAGTGGAATAAATAAATAAATGAACTATAGGTAAAGGGTGTGATATCGTATGGTTGAAGTACAGTGTGCTTATGACGTGCGCGTTTGTTTAAAAAGAAAAAAGAACAATTACAAGCTCTCCCATGTGAATGTTTCCAACGCACGCATGTAGGGCGGCCATGTTTTGCAAAATTGTTAGGTTATTTGCACTTGTTAAGTGTTTTCTCTAATCATCTAATGCTTAACATTTATTCAGTTGCTTTTCGTTGCCGCTCAAGAAGGCGGTATGTTGTATACTATCGTCCATTGCATTTTTCGTCTCTTGTAATAAAGAATCCCATTTCCATATATTGATCACAATTTCCTTACTTTTACTAAAAACATCAAAGATGAAACGTTCAGTAACTACCTATTTCTTTGCCCTCTTTTACGAATCCTTACTTCCAAACTTAACAAAACAAACAAGCTAGTTGGAAACGACATAAATATGTCTCCATAATGAGCAGAGTAAATAATAGTAAAATATTTATTACATGAATCTAAGTGGATGACACAGATTGGATGAATGTTAATGTTGGTTCAGTCCACGTCAGATGTCATGTCAATAAGGGCGATTAATGTATGGAATTTATTGGTCGGATGTAAGTGGAAATGCCGGGAGGGGCACTAGAAGGTCAAATGTTGACCTTATTGATGGAGTCCTTTAAAAGGTTTGAATATTGTAGAATAAATGGTACGAAAATTTTGCTACTGAAACGAAGACGGTGAATAAAATAGAGCTAACTAACGATTATGGATGGAATCAAATTAACAATTTATAGTATCCGCGACAGCATAGCTCCAGCCAAATCTTTGAATAGATTAGATGTTTGGCATGCAGATAGATTTGCGTTAACATAGAATTTACTTTGTATCACACTGTCGCAAGCGAAGCCACAGACGCGGCTAGTCATAAATATACAATGAGCCAATTCAACAAAGCAGACGTATAAAACTCTCTTGAAGTTTCTATTATACTTGGGCTAAAGTTTTTTCGAACGAATGAAATATAAAGGTCATAAAGATATCGGATTTATGGACATAAGTTTTTATTGATTTTCCTCCCTTCCTAGAATGTTGTATCCCCCGAGAGGGACGCTAGCTAGGCTACTTCCGTATTCCGCAGCTCTTTTTGATCAATATTCAACCATTATTTTTACATTAACCCTCAGATGTAGGATAATATTTATAAACATTTCACGTACATTTTTCTCTTTAAGGGGTTCGAAAAGGTGCTCCTTTAATAAATTGCCTATCCTGTACATGTAAATTACATTATACATGTAATTATAACAGAATTAGTTTTGGGTGTGCCTTTTTATTGACATTGAATTGTTTCCTATACAAGACGAGTAAACAACGAGTTAGGGATTCTTGATATAAAACCACAACACGTGTAGAAAATCCTATTGACAATTAAGGCATAATGAAAACCTTTTAACTGGTTCATTATTAATACAACACTGCATTTAGGCTACAGCTACAATCATTCCTAGCGACTTACCGGGACTCCAGCTCGAAAAGCAGAAGTAGGAAAGGGGTGGTTTTTAGTTAGTAAGAGTCTGACACTCCCTCTCGCGTCACCCAAGTCGAGAGAAGTCATTGGATGATTTTCCCCAATAAAAAAGGCTACAACCATTACATACTCTTATGACTAAACGCTACTTAAAATCTTCACTGACATCTCCCAAAACCATTATTTATTCTCACCCGTGTCCAGAATTAGAAGAATTTCCAGTACAGAAGTCAACAGCAGCACATTTATCAAATATCCTCATTAAGTCCCAACGTCAAAATGCAAGACTCGGTAACGATCTTCATCAAGACCTTTGTAAATAAATTGCCACACAAATTGTAAGTAATGTCTGACGCTAATTTTCTTCCTCTTGTCATTTGGGGAGGTAATTTTGGAATAAATATCTGTCACACTTGTTGGTATTAACATATCATCATTTGAGTTGGTGAAGGTGTGTGTAGGTATTGACGCATCTTTTGCTGTATTAAGTAAGTCCATTGCTGATTCCATAATACTTAATTTCATTGAACCCATAGTCAGAAATCAGCCTGTGTTTTTTTTAAGTTTTAAAGTCACCAACGCAGTCGTGATTTTTTTCGGTTTTTAGCCTTTATAAGAAATTTCAAAATTTAAAATTTCTCTGGTATCTAGTGCAGTAAGATTACAGTAACCATTTACCATCAGGTGACCAGTACGCTTTGTTGCTAATGCTAATGTTTGTAATATAAACAAAATATGAAATCGGAAGGCTCTGTCATTTTTTATCCAGTCTCAAGACCCATGCTAGAACTTCGTGCGCAACCTTAGCTTCCGACGAAGATAGTTGAGACTGATATAAACTTGTAACATGTATGCGCTATCTATATGACGATCTTAATATCGTTGAAGTTTTCAGGGTTAAGAGCTCGATTACCGCAAATTAGCCAAAATTCGCGTTTCCTTCACCGGTGCGGTACTGCGGTATGAGTCGTGGATGGTTATAAACTAGACTCAAGTGTAACGGATAGGTTTTATTTGCCAAAAATTTGATATGTATTTAATGTAGTAAGTAGTTTTGTATTGTTATGTGGTTTTTGATGTTCAACTTCACAGTCATAATATAGACTCTGGACTTTGGAATCCAATGGGCTATTTACTACTATGGCTTACTATCTACCACAATTAGTAGTGAAAAGTAGACTGACGTTTATTTTCTACATACAGGAAAAATAAACCTGGAACTGTATGAAGTACATGAAGTTAATTTCGTCAATAATATTGATATGTGTGAGTCACAAATACGAAGATATTTTCTTGATGTACGAGACTAATACGTACACTGAGTAGTAGTAACATTTGTAGTAGCATCATTAAGAACGTGTTTGGAACACTGCCAAGAAGAGCCAAAAACTTCTCTCGATTGTATCAACTATGATTAAATTTCATTAAAGATTTATGTTGAAAGATTTTTGGCTTGGAAATAAAACTCTTTAAAAGGATTCCATTTGATATTTTAGTAGCACTTTCAGTAAAACTATTTGTAGATTTGAAGAGGGTGCACAAGCACAAGCTTGTTTGCAGAGAGCTTTTATTCTAGCTTCATAAAATCACTGAAAACTAAATGACAATACGTTTGTGACTGAAGTATTTATTTTACCATCGCTGCCTTTTCATCCAAATGAGACTATTAAAGAGACTATAACAACGTTTAAATCCCAAATTCCGTCCTAATACTAAAAATTTCACAAACAACGCCAGCTCTAAAACAAAGCTCCTAATTCAACACCAGAACACGGCAACAACAGATTTGAAATACTTTCTAACCATTCGTGGCATTACGTTAATCTTCTATATCCATTAAAGCCGTACGCGTGTAGTCCTTACCCTCCTTGTTTGTATGTTTGTGCATGTGATTTGTACTCGTAATAGCACTCTACGGTAGTGTGAAACATTTGTAGACACACTATGTACACAAACGTAGTCTATATCGAGTTTCAGGAGCGGATACTCTTTGTTTACTTGTCGCGAATCCGACCGGGGTTGTTTTGTGTTGTAAATATAACTATTATTTTAGTACTGTTGTTCTCTGACCTGGCATTAGCTTTTGATAACTTAATTATCGTTTTTAGTCATTATTATGGTTATTTTTTAGTTTCTTGGTTGGCACGTCATATCGTTAAATGGAATGAGTACATTCTTGAATGTTGCAGTTTGAAATCTGTGTAGATTTACGATTAAGTTTATTTGTTGGCTAAGGTGTACCTCAAGGAACTATTTGAGAACCACATTTAATTATTAATAATGAAAGTTCCGTATTGTTTTGAGATAAAAATCTCATCTCAATTATTCTTGTTTTTGACTATTGTACAGTAAAATATAAATCTACAAAGGCTTTCGTCAATTCCGAAAGCAGTTTAATTTAACATTCCTCCACCTTTAATAAAATGAAATGAGATTTCGTGACGGACCGTTATCAGTGCAAAATGTTACGGGATCAAACAATTTACATACTTCTTTTACTTATTTAAAAGTAGGTTTTTCGCAAATGTATATGAAATGGCGTCCAGTCAAGTTTGTGATATTCAAAAAGCATTTAGCATTAAATTTAAATTCTTATGGGCACAGTTAGTGTAGTGGGAGGATGTCCCTACTTATTACACCGCGATGGGTGCTACAGGGCGACGTAGGGCTGTCACAACCGACAATAATTTGTTACATTATAAATTATGTCAGACGGAAAATTAGAATTATATTGGATTCCTCGACGATGTTGAATAATTTCGTGAATTCAATTTCCGTTTGTATATTTTGCTTAAAGTAATGATGGTGACCTAGCAACGTCTTATTCTGTGTTCCTTTATCAATTTAGTTATAAGCGTAAACCAAATTAATGGCAAGACAAAGAATGGAGGAGGAAGCCGGGACGTTGTGAAAATGTTTGAGGAAGAATATTTTGCGTAAATAAAAGTTGATTTACTTAACGAAGCTAGCATAAAAGACTTTATTAGCATATAGATTGTATCAGTAACCCTTGGTAAAATACTGTTGCTGTCGGAACTACAATAGTTCCCGCACTATCAGCCCTACATGACATTTTTTGTCGCAATCGGCCGCGACCGTCAAACGTGGTAACAGTTCTTGACTGTAAACATTCAGTTTTAGTACACAATTCTGTTATAAATAGTCCAAAGAAGGCAATGAAATGGTGCCACCCTTCTTTGTGGACATTTTTTTTTTCAGGATTATGTTTGACATGAAATAAGCTCATACAAAAGGATCAGTAAGTTAGAGTTTTGTACTGAAGTTATATCTTTTTTTACTGTCTGCACCGGACAGAAAGGCCGAGTGAAGACGAACAACGATAAGGATGTCACCACGAGACAAATTCGTGTTTCTTTTGCCCAGTTGTAGGTTATGTAAGGACTTTCATGTTACTTTTTTGATAACAATCTTTGGACAGTAATTTTGGTCCTTTTTTCCGCAGTATGTCATTGTTCAACACAGCGAATTTCTTGTGAAGTTTTGACTAAATGTGTTCAACAGTTTTGCCGTCTTTCGCCGTCCGGTCTGGTTCGAAGTTGACAAATCCAATAAGTCACCCTTCCTTTTAAAGGCCGAAAGAAGCCACGGTATCCACTTATTTGCCGTTTTTCTTGTCTGCTAATATTTCGTGTTTAAGGGGCTGGTATGAATATTTTAGTTGTAAAACGTGTTCTAAATATGAAACATGATTATGTGAGACAGTAAACGCTATCGTTTGTCTGGAGCGCCTGTAATGGGTAATAGCGCCTAATGTAAAGATATTTTACGTAATATTCGCCTTAATATTCTCCTAGTGGAGTGTACACAACGTTCATCATTATAAAGTCCTTTGTAAATGGGGGTGAGCTAATATCATTTGTTACAAAGGTTGTTTTATTAAAACGAGTTTTTTGTTTAAATAATTCAATTGTAGTCTTCCTGGAAGGTGCTTACATCCGCAAGTATGTAGTATCATATCTACCTCTTCATTTTTTTAATTTTGATTAACCATTTTAACTAAATCGTGTGGCACGATTAGTCCCAAAATCCTTTAGGAGATATGCAATAATCCAGAATCTGTGCATTTCTAAAATTTTTATGTAAATACCTATTTATTAGATACTTCTGTCATATTATTACTAAAACAAAATCCATCATCAATACACATCAGTCAAACACGCAACAAATTAAAAACAGTAATCCATAAATGTGAACGAAAAAAGTTCTCTAATAAATTACTTGAGGATCCTAAATATGTTTAACGTGCAAACAGACTGTAGAAATTAAATAACAAAGTATCTCCCGGTACATAATATAAATTAATATTACATAACTTTATATCCGAGGCCTTATTTACACAAGCCCCGTTATTCCTACCGCAGGGAGCATCGTATCCGTACTAAAATTTCTCATTTTGTATCTAAACATTGTGTATCGTCTGTAAAAAGGCATAAAGATACGGTTTTATTATTATTAGTAAGTTTTTTTTTTTTCTAGTATTTTTTTCTTTTATCAAAAGAGAAATTTGTTTTTATCCTTCTTCGCTGTAGTTTAGCGGTTGCACGTATTCGTCATATAAAAGGTCTCTACTTCGCTTTTTAGATCGCGCAAAGTATCAATGGGGTTTTTAAATCCTCAGTACTAGATATTATGACTAATACGGTATCTTAAGTTTGGTAATAGTCCACTAGCAAAGTAGATGTATGAGGTACGGTCAGACGTCAATCGATCTGTTGCTATCCAAAGGACCAAGGCACTAAAAACATAAGTTAAAACCCCCCTAATCAAGAATTTACTTTACATCCGAATAAATCAACTTACTGAGTTTATCGTCTAACCCCATGAGGATACCACTCCAAACATTTTATGTCATCTCGAGAGCATTAACTTGGATCCTCGCCGCTCAAAATAAATGGTCCTTTATGACAAAAGGACCAAAACTAGACTCCAAGGAAATGGTGAAATAATGCGCACTTGAAACTGTCCTAGGGAATGCTAAAAGTGTCTCATTACCTGTAACGACTTTAATTGGAAGAAATAACGTCTCTGGTACTTATCTTAATGGTCCTAGTTATCACATTCACGGCATAGGGCAGTGTTTAGTTGATGACATTAGGTTTTTTCGATGTCACGGAAGATTGTTAGGAAATCTTTGGCTTGCCGTTAGCCCTTGCGCTTTTTAAATGTGACAGCTTGATGGTTGCTTCTTTAATTAGGGATGTGAAAGGACTATGTGTTTTACTTTTACTGTTATTATTAGTTTCAGTTCAAATTTTATCTTATGTTGATTGGGTGAGGATGGGATTACGTTAGTCCAACCTAAATTAATTAAATAGGGCTTATGTACGGATTTATTTTGCGTCAAAATCGATAGCATTGCGTTTTATATTACTCATAAATATGCCAGTAAACGATTCTTATCTCAACTTATCTTATCCATTCATATAAATAATATCAGAGATGAATAGGCGGACATTCTCGTGCAGTGATTTAATCACGATGATATTTTTTCATTGCAATATAACGAGTATGAAACAAAAAAGGAATGTATGGAGGCCCAAACAGCTCACTGAATGGACGTCTTATTTCACAGTCATGTCTAATTGCTGTCTTCAAAAAGGGCATTTTACAGGCTCTTCGACGTTTCTAAAGGTAGTTAGCCGTGGCCACGCACACATGCTCATAGGATCATTACTTTCTTTGTTTGTGCCTTAAAGGACTTTTACATTTGATACTCATCATATTTAGAATTTGTAGTCTTTCTTTTGTCGCAGAATTTGAAGATTGTTTCTACGGACTGTTTTAGTTACTGTTAGATCGAGTGTAATACTAGACTCAGTGTTAAGTGAAAATTTCCATCATTCTTGCCTGATTGGTAACCAGAGATATTTTCGCGTCTCGGTTATCACTACCATTATATTTTATACCCTAAGGGATTCCCTGAGGGAAAATTTTAACAATACACCGTCCAAAAATGGGAATATTTCGGAGGTCTATCTACTAAGTTCATTATTTTACACGTGTTTTACAAAACTACGGTCGACTTTAGTGTACAGTTTTACCCCTGTTTCAGTAAAGTATATTAATCCCAGGACAATATCCCAGTAATTATAACGAAACGTCTCATCTTAAATTACACAAATGTTATACGTTTAATTTCGAGTTCATATTTGCTCCTAAATTTTGTAATTCATGTTGGAATACACGAGGCTAAAGATATACGACCTCCTTTCTTACTTTAGATTTCGATACACAACTCTGAATTTACTTGACTTTAGATTCCTTGAAAGTTTAGAACGAGTAAACAGGTATTTTGTTGAAAATTTTCCGACTTAGGTAAACTGATCTTTAGATTGTACTTAGTAAATACTGAAATTGATTTTAAGTTGAAGAAGGAAGATTTTGTATTAATGTTTAAAACGTTCGCTGATGGAGAGGTCACAAATATAACTAGGAATGCTGATGTTAACGTAATATTATTTCATCGAATCAATGTTAAAGATGGTTTGTCTAATTTGGTGCAGTCGTTCAGATGGATAGTTTGTATGGAATCTAAATAAGTAAAAGATTGCAGTAGAAGTATGCTCTTTAGTTTCTGCCTATTTTCAAAAGACCATCGTCCTCTACACTGTAGAAAATAGGCGTAATAAGAAACTTAACCTTAATATTCATCTATACATATAATAAAATCGTAGAAAAGTGCTGTCTGTACATTGAAAATAAAAATAAAAAAAATAGCAGGGGTTATTGTTATGTCGATGTCGAACCCAAAAATGTAATTAACTTTTTTTTTGTCTGTTTGTCTGTTTGTCTGTTTGTCTGTTTGTCTGTTTGTCTGTTTGTCTGTTCGTCTGTGCGCGCTAATCTCAGAAACGGCTGATCCGAGTTGGATGCGGTTTTCACGAATATATTGTGGGATGCTTAAATTTACATTTAGTGTTTGTTTCATGTCAATCGGTTCATAAATAAAAAAGTTATGTCAAATTAAAGAATCACGTCGAACATTCTATGCTTATACCATTAATCTCCGCAACTATTTGACGGATTTGGTTGAAATTTGGTACAGATATAGTTTAGAACCTTAGAAAGGACATAGATATATTTTTATTTCAAAAATCAAAAAATAAAAATAAGAAATATTTATTATTTCTTCGATCGTATCGAAATAATTCTATGTCGATCGTTACACGACTTCGGTTCATGTTATTGTTTTAATTTATCGAAAAAAAGTAAATAAATAGTAAAAAGGTATGAAAAAAATAATATCAATATAATAAAACATTTAGTACAAAGAAAATGCTCTAACGGAGTATAGATAATTCTATGTCGATCGTTACACGACTTCGGTTCATGTTATTGTTTTAATTCATCGAAAAAAAGTAAATAAATAGTAAAAAGGTATGAAAAAAATAATATCAATATAATTAAACTTTTAGTACAAAGAAAATGCCCGAACGGAGTATAAATAAATAATCCAAGTTGTCTTTATCGTCGCGTTGGGATCGAAATAGATCGCGCTATGGTTTCGTTACATTCATTTGGTTGGGTATCGGCCGAGCGCTTCGGTACTATCGTAGAAAAAGTGTATTATCAGTCGTATGATTATTTGTCTGTAGTGGTCCTGCTGTTTCGTATATTCTAAATTGGTTTCGTTGTATTTGTCAATTAATAAGTTTATTTGTTGGGTTTTCCTGGTTTTTTGGTTAAACTATTTAACGTAGGTTTAGTTTGATATCGATTATTAGTAGTTACTGTAGTTAGTTTTTTTAATAAAATTGTAAGTCTAATTTTTTTTTTAATTAGATTAGATTTAAGTCGTTTCTTTTAAATTATTTAGTTTAAGCTTGGTTATTATAGCATAGAGGATAGGTTGTAATATAGTTTCTTTTTTAATTGTTATAAATTCGTAATTCGTAGCTTTCTTTAATTCTTTAGTTTTAAGTTAGTTTAAGTCCGTTTTTAAACTATTTTTTCAATGCCCTAAGTGAGTATACATCTATTAAATTCAAACGCAGAGCTCATTATGTTGATTTTTGAAGAGTTCCCTGGAATATCTTCCACATCTCATTTTTGAAGAGATCCCGCGAGATCGGGAACTATGTGGTTAAAACCAAAAATTTGCCGGAGGTCACTATTCCACGCGAACGAAGTCGCGGGCAAAAGCTAGTCTAGGATAAATTGTCAACATTTTCAACTTTATTGTCATCTAGATCTTATCCGAACTAATGAGAATTTTAAATAGCACAGCTGCAGCCTTTCCCTGTGCAGCTCACGGGTGGACTTAATTAATAAACAATAGATGCTGTCCATCAGCGAGCTGTGTGTGAGCCCTGACCTCATTCACTTCATGTTGCCGCTTGGACATTGATGAGAAACCTTGGGTTATATGTTATGGGGGTTTAACAATGTGGGAATTGATTTTTTGTGTGTGGATAACACATTTAAGTTTGGTGAAGTGGCATGTGAAAGCAGCTGAAGACTAAGCTTAGGTTTTGTGATAAATGAAAATGGAAAAAAATGGATTTAAATGAAAATGGGTTTAAGTGGTGGAAAAATGAAAATGGGTTTAAATGATCAAGGTGTCTAACGGCCAATTTTAATGTCAAAATTGTATCTCTAGTAAGCAAATCTACAGATACATAGGTTATTGAAATTGGCCGTGATACATGATGGAATGAGACCTAATAAGTCAAAGTATTCTTTTAATTCGGTTAAAACAAGCGTGGCTAGCAGCTGGCTGACTCTGGTTACAATTCTTGGATTAGTCCAAAGTTATTTGTGTAATATCGCATTTTATGCGAGCTAGAAGCTAAGTTATGAAGTTGGCTTTAAGTAGGAATTTCTTTCTATATTTGCTTTCCGAGAAACAAGGAGTGTAGCGTTAAATTGAAACAACATAGATACGTATAAATGTAAAGCCGAACTATGTAACAGAATAGCGGCCACAACGCCGCGTCCCAAATTCTCTCCAATTCTTGATGTTTATCACAAAGGCTCAGACAAAATGATATATGAAGACTCATAACTAAAGACAAATTACACAAGATTATTTTTTAACAAAACTAGTTTTTGTCTTGTCGAGCACGACTATCAATAATGTAAATGTACCTTTTTAACAAGTCAAGGAAAAATAGAATGGACAGAAAACAAAAATAGAATATGAAATTATAAAACTTGTATCACTTCTCAAAATGTCTGTTATGTGTCTCAATTAAGATGTCTCGGTAACAAAATCTATATCATCCATTCGGCCATTGGGTCACGGGATCTTAAAATTCTCAGTAACAAAGGTCGTTGAGGTCAATTGCAGTAATCAAAGTGTTAAGTATTATTACGAGTTATTATGACTCATGGTCCTAACATCCGCGGTCCTTCTGCTCAAATCTTTGACAGATATAAAGAAGCCATATCGGGCATATATATAACATTTCGTAAAATTAATTAATGCTTCGTAGATTACGCTTAATCCTACAAAGCTCTCAAGGCTTGGAAAAGCCTCAGAGGTTTTGGTTTTAAACCTTCATTTCGAGATGTATTCTTGCGAAGATAATTTCTGGAAATCTTATTAGTTTTTCTACTTTTGCGCGATTAGATTGACTTCGCATTAACTAAGCCGAACCTTGAACTTTGGTGACGCAAAATATTTACGTCTTATCAATTCTTTTTTGTTCATTTTATTTAGCTATTCGTCTTTAATGTCCTTATGAGTCAGTAATGTCGATATAACTTCAGTTTGACTGTGATGATCATACACGTCGCGAGTGATATCTGGATAAGTGATATGTACTTGTTCAAAACAACATTTTTTCACGTCGTCTTGACAGCTAGATAAAGGCGACATTTCCTCTTACCTCTTACATAGCAGGTACACCAAAACTAAGCGTCAACAAGAATATTATTAATCCTATAAAAGTGCTCTCGGTTTCACACAAGTATCTCGTATATTTTTATGATCGTTACCCATCCAACACTTGACCGCAGCAACCATTTAACCTTGACCACCAATTAAACGATAGTTAAGGACGCCAAATGAACTAATAAATTGAACCAAATCGACTTTTACTTGATCCGGAAAATATCTGCGCCTAAATGGTCTATAAATTCGAATGTAAGTGCTCTAGAAGGTTTGGGCAATAGGAAGGACTTGTCCTGACTCCGAGATAGGACAATAAAAGTAATATGTAGTTAAAACGGATGCCTACAGTAAGAGAAATGGTCGCGCCTACAGGACCAAAAAGGTTTGCTTTTTGTTTGCAAGATTTGTATAGATTGACTGATGTATTTATTCTAAGGATAAATGGTCCGTAGATGTTGGACATAGGACTAGATATTTGATGAGAACAGAAACATGTTTGGGAAGATGTGCGGACTAGAAAATGGTTCCTAGAATCAACGTCTTAATTATTTTGAGATACGGTAGTTGATGTAATGTAATTTATCAAAAGAGATACCGACAGACGGCTCCTAAGACCGATTAATTAAAATGTTCAGAGGTTAAACATGCTGCCTTCCATAATTCAATACTAATGAAGACTGTTGTTTACCATACATTTACTAAACGAACTCTCCTTTAGTTTACTAATTAGAATTGCAACATTTCTAGACAAGTCGCAACCATTGTTGTAAAAAGAACTTTCTTTTGTGTACTATGTTTTTAGTGCCATTTAACTCCCAAGAGCGTGCTGAGACCTTTCATTGGAATCTTGGAATGTTATAGGTTGTGGCAACACCATTCAACTAAAGGTAATTCGTCACAGTCTTACTAACATTCAGCAACATCTAAATATTTCTAGAGTCAACGATGGTATGTGCGGTATTATCTTCTTGTAACATAAACTCTACTGCAAATAGCGATTCTGATTTCGTCGGTCTTCAATATTTTCTTGTTTACTTATCATATGGGCTAGCTCTTCGAATATAGGTCAAGTTAGCTTTGACATGTTTTACTTTTATTATTTTTTCCCCTCCAAGGGTCCGTTATTGACCTCGATCTCGCTTGGCACAAAGCGATGGATGGAGTCAATGATGGATGGAACAGGAGATGCTTACACCCTTACTATAAAGGTTGTTTGTTGTTGACAACGTTTTCCATATTGCCGCCTGCCGTCAATGGCTCCTCCTTCACGGTTATTAGCTCACGGCTTACTCCGTACCTCTCGAGTTCCGCGTTATCCACTGATGTAAGAAACAGAAATAGTATAGAAGTCCATCAAACATCGGATGTTATGAAATGTAAGGTAATTGGGTAATCACAAAGTTGTTACGACTTTCAAAATGTTTGAATGCTATTTTATTACCGTCCACACACTCCGTCAGACAGACGGACGCGAATTTACATTCGAAATGTATTTGTGTCGAACAATATGTGCAAGGCAAGTATCGTAAATCAACACATTGTATCTGCGTAAAAACTTGATCTGCGACATAAAGTCTTGCTTCGGCTAGTCGATGTTCATCACGAGTATTCTTCATCACCATAATTACCGGTCCTTAAAACTCTTCTACTGAGGTCTGACCTCCCATTGACCCCTAGTAAAATGCAAGCGATGCGGACGTAAGGACCACGTTCCCCATATAATATTCCGTCGAGCTTTCTTTTATAGGTACGTGTGACTGCGTGTCTTACTGTCTTCCCAGTAAACCAATAAACTCGATCGATAAACTTTCCTCACTTTTCTTATTCACATGATAATAGTTTGTTCCGTTTTCTTCCTTTCCCTTACACTTTATTTTTATAGCAAACAGTTCATTCCTATGTCGGAAAGTTGTAGTATCCTGTTAAGCCGAAAACATCACTATTCATATCTTAATACGTAATATTTTGCAATACTTTCTAAGACGCCAGGTCGATATCACTTGAGGTCCTTGTGCGGTGGTATAGAGGAGTGAAGTGCAGCGGAAGGTTGCCGTCATCTCGATTTTCTTTCTTTAAAATATTGTTTCGTACATTGCAATAACGTAAAGTAACTATAAAATTATATAATTAAATATTTCAAGCTCCGCATCCAGTGCTTTAGCATTTGTAACAACTTTATTTAAAAGTCAAATATCATGCCGAAGTTAGCTCCACGCGTTACAACAAAGTACAACGACATCCCGCTATTTTATATAAATCTTCACTAAGGAGGAAACTTGACCAGAATCTCTTGAGTTTATTCAAGCAAAATTTCGAAATTTTAAGATGCCCAGATTAGGTCGTTTTGTGCTTATCAAAGATCCTTGAGTGGTGGACTAAAAGGCTTTCTTCATTATTCGCAGATTCTTGCCGAGATAAAAATGAATGAACGTTACTTTAATAGTTGGTTTATCTTCAATAACTAGTGAATAGTAAGTTTCCTCAATAAACTTCGTTTATTACTCGATTGAGTGTTTTATGCCAATTACAATGTTGAAGGCCAACTCTGTAGCTGAACGCTGTTTAATTTTATGAAGAGGGATATGATGGCGCGCATTTACGTTTTATCCTTCCGAAAGTGCTTAATCGAATGAATATTTGTCATCTCCCAAAAATATGGAAGTGTAAAATAATCGGCCCGACCACCTGTGACGTCTGTGGAGCAATAACTTGGTGAATGCGGTCATTATTTTGCGTTTCCCTGCCACGAGTTATTGGCGCTGTAAGAATTTATAGTATTTTACGTGTCGTTTATAACTTTTGCGCGTACTTGTGAGATGTAAGCGTGTTATTTTCAAACTGCTTCGTTATCGTACTTGGTTTCGATTCCTTTTGCTGTAATGTTCTGTGCCTAACTAGAAGGATCATGATTAAAAGACGTAGACTTAGTTCTGACGATTAATTGGTCTATGATATATGTATGTACACAGACCATCTATGTTATCCATTAGATATTATAATCTGGGATTCTGTTTTGGTTATTGAAATGGTATAGAGAATTTAATATAAGTATATTAGGACCAAATAATTTTATTCGTATTATATTGGGTTTTCCGTGGAGTAGTATCGGGACCCATAGAAAAATAAGAAATAGACTATAATTATTGTTTATTTCTATCCATTTAATCCAAAATAGCAAGAAAAATAGGCACATAATCAATTCTATTTCACCATCTACCTAACAAATTCTTCGTAAAACAGTGAGTTTTCCACTCCTTAACCGTCGTTTCACCAAATTAGGTAAGTCATTAGATTATCGCGCATCTTGTGGCTTGGTCCCCCATTGTGCGCGTCTCGAATAACTATGTGATGTAGATAAATTGATTTGCGACTGCTGTTTTGTTACTTCTTATTTTTATGTTGCGTTTGTTAACGTTCTTGTTCTTACTTATTTATATTTCTGGTCCTTTGAGTCACAATTGTTTAGAAGCGTGTTTAATAGTGTGCAGTGATGTGGTCTTTTGAGCTGTAATTTTGTCTCTTATCCTACTTAATATTTAAATGCGAAAGTTTGTATGTTATTTTGTTTGTTACTCTTTCACGTCAAAACAGCTGAAGGGATCGAGATGAAATTTGGAACAGAGGTAGATTATGGTCTAGAACGACATATAAGTAGCACACTTTTTATCCTATGAGACCGCGGGCTGGAGACTGACAGAAGCTAGTGATACATACATAAATAAATAAGGGTGTTTAATTTCTCTCTTTATTAGAGATGTTTTAAGTTGTGCGCTCTTTTTTTCTTTCTTTTGCTTTCGATGCAGTTAGTTTTCATATCTAGACTTGTATTAGATATCATTGGCTTTTGTTTTACTTATCAAATTTTTTGTTGAACAGAGTTTCACAATCCTGTCAGGAACAGGTGTGTAATGTTATATTACAGTAACGTCTTGTGAGGAACATTATTTTCGAGCGTTCCTCGTAGGAGTACCCTTTTTCTCGGAAATTTGTTTACATAATACTTGCCGTGGAAGTTGATGAATTATGACAGATTTTTCAAACACCATCAACAGAGTGCCGTTTCGTATAAGTATACATAGAATTTTGTAAACAACATTTGTTATATTTTTTAAATGGTGATAGAAGTGGTTGACTGCCTCGTCGGTTGAGTGGTCGCAAATGCGGCTGCCGGACAAAGGGTCTCTGGTTTGATTCCCGGGTCAGGCAAAGTATTATTGGGCTTTATTCGGTTTTTCGAAAATTTCTCAGTAGTAGAATTATAACACAAATGGTGAAAAGTGGGTGTACAATGTACATTGTATAACGGCATTACGTGCCGTAATGTGCACCTCTGCTTATCCCTTCGGGGATAAGTTGCGTGTGTGTGAGAAGTGGTAGCCTTTTTTTGTTAAACACATATTAGATCTTATCAATAGAAAGTGTAATGCCATGAAAGATTCAGGATTTGTTACCACTTTAAGTGAAATGTCATGCGATTTACGATTAAAATTCCTTAATGATAACCACATAATTTGCAAATGCAATATGATTTTCATACTGCACAAGTGTGTCTATGAGAATTTGTGTATGTGTTAAAGATGAATTGAAGATTCCACAGACTGCCGTTTAAAATTTAGTTGCATCATTAACCCGCTAACTTAATTGCTTGAGCAGTTAACTGATAGTAGTTATGTCCTCTTTATTAACCAATGCTCGTTCTATGTTATAACTGAATGTAGACTTAAAGTATTAGGAAATAAGGGATATTTTGTCCCTATCATAGGTTCACGCCAAGGGATAGACCGAAGTGCATATATACCCAATCTGTATAATCCCCATTCACCAATTCCCCTAAAGGTTGAACACTTGTAACTCGTTTGGTGTTGGTTGTATCATGTCCTTAATCGAAGGTGATTTAATCAGGTAATCCGTCTGTTTGTTTGCCAACCATCACATTTGGATGTTTGTCCCTCAATCACTCTGAAACTACTGAATAGGTTTTGATGAAAATAGATATACAGACAGGGTATGAGCTGATTTGGGTGATAAGGCTTTTTATCCCACGGGAACACGGATGAAGCCACTGGAAAATATTTAAACAATGAAACAAATTCACCATTTTTTTATTTGTCCCATGTAATATGATGAAAGTGTTAATTTGTTCTTATAGTTTTCTCAATTCTCTGTCCTTTAATTAGTCTCTCGTAGCTATGCTTAACTTTGATAATGTCAATCTTGATAAGTTTGTCGTGCAAGTATTGATTTAAAGTCTCAGGTGAGATCCGTTGAAGGTTTACCTGTTTCTTCATGTTATATTCATGGGACTAACCCGCTACATATTTGTCGCATTAATATTGGAGGACATGGAAATTACCTCTTCGAATTCCAGTCAGCTAAAATCTATAGTGGCGCCATGATAGATTTAGAATATTGTAAAAATATGATTTAATAATTTATTTGTTGGAAGCGTGAGAAAACAGTTGCCGTATTTATGAAATATGATACAAAAAGACTCGAGATTTCTATTTAAGATCTAAATTATATTAACCTATACAATTAAGGGAAATCGCAATTGTCACCATAATAAAATATTAAATTAATCTAAGTCTTATTTACCGTCGAAAACAAAACTATTTTGTCGTCTAATTTATAAAGTTTTTGATATTTTTATTAGCTTTCGTAACGACCAACTATGGGAAAAGTTTTTATTGTTTTCACACACGACATCTTCGAACCAGAAAGAAATGATGAGGTACTTGAAATTGTAGTTTTGTTTTTACTGTAATAAAGACTTTATTGGTGTTGTTTTAAGAGTTAATTTTGTTTTTTATGTCTAAAGAATTAGATTCAAATGTTAATAGGAAGGAAAAAAGAAATTGGGTCGTCGGTTATGGCCTAATTTCGTTGTTATTTTATAGAATAGATCTTTACTTGCTCTGAAATCTTAGTCATACATAATTGAGACTTAATATGTCTATTATACGGTCCGTTGTTTAATGCACAGAAGAATAGATGTAGGTCTATTATTTGGCGTGTCAGGGTAAATGGATTCCCAGAAATCAGAGAAATTGGAACGACTATTGAGCAATACGATCGTTTCCTGGTTACAATTAGACTAATGACACAATTATCTACTCAAATAAATGTACTGTCCCATAATACACATCCTTACTCTATCACATAAGGTACATATTCCTTCATCTGCAAAGAACATACATTTTAATATTACATTCCCTATATTTTACATATCCCTATTTGGGGCTGAACGCAAAAATGGTTTACTCTTTCCACCAGGGACCGAGCCTGTATTTCTGTACGTAGAAAACTAGTTATATAAAAATATAACCTACATACGTCTTATCCCGACGTCAGCTGTAGCGTTAAACGTGGCTGTATACACATTGTTACCCGTGTTTGATGTCGAGCGTGATAGATGGCGCGCATATCGACCCGCTACAGCAGGAGCTTGCAACCTTTTCTTAATCAAGGACCACTTTTGTAGCATTTTTGTTTGGTTTGGGACCACTTTTGACACATTTTCACTAGAGTTGTGGGCTTCAGCTTCATTAAATAGTAACTTCTTGATTATTGAAATCAGTTGATCCTCTCAGCTCAGCTCTTTTGACATAAGTTAAATTCGAGCTTTAACTTTAGCTAGTATTGTTGTTAATCTTGTTTTTTTTATTCATTTTGCGGACCATATAGTCCCCTTTGCCGACCATCAGTTGGGAACCACTGGACGAGACAAAGAACCAACAAGTATGAATAGGACTAGCTTTGTGAAATCGGCTGTGAATTTAGCATTTCCAATAGTCAGTAAATGTGTATCTGATGTTTCTTCTAGGTTTTATATTTCTGCCGTCAATATTGTGTTTTGGTTTTGAATCATATTCAATCGACATCTCGATATGTACTGTCAATCACTTTTCAAAGCTAAACTGTTTGTGGCATTTCAGAATGTAAACATATCTGATGAAATTCTATCGTACAAGCTACAATTTATTGTTCGTAAAAACACGGTGAATCTTCTGGCTCGAGCTAGCACAATAATGTTTGTGAATGTAGACACGAAGATGACCTAAGCTGAACTGACAACAATAAATCTTCGCTAACTTTGAATCTATTTCCGTCAGGTCAGCGAATTTTCGGCTCATGTCACAATCCCTCGGCCGGTACCTACGTATCTACGTCTTATTTATACTCAAGCATTCTCCTGTTTTTCGTCGAGTCTGTGATAAATATTTTTCTAGTTTACTTGTAAGCCTGAGATTCGAATAAATCCGCTTTTCTCTGATGCCTTTATTTTTATTGCGATCCTTGCTTTCACCGTTTATATTCCGAGTTATGTAGACTTCGGCTGATTTCGGACACATTCGGAATTCCCCTCGGGCTATAGTCCTTTCCAATTTTCCTCGGGAACCAATTTTCGAAGACGGTATCAGGAATAAGTTTTGTTTGATACTCACTAAAAACTTTTCCGTTTTCGTAATTGGACTTCGTTATCTTATTTCTCTTTCGATTTTAATTGTAGTTTGTTAGGATTGTTTGTTTGAAGACATTTTTGGAGGAGGTTGTGTCGTTATTTTTTGTGATTACATCGTTAATGTAAAAAAGGGATGCATGAGTTTCCCGGGGATGTTATATATTTATTATATTTTAGAAGGTTTGTCATCTAATCTATGGACTCGTTGCTATAACATGTTGCATACTAAGCTTGCTGATGGATCGATTGCAACCGTAGAAGAGTTTTCTATTGTTTTCACGGACGATATTTCCATTTGAGTACCTATAAAAGGTGATGTTTGTATCCTTATGCTTCGAAAACTGTCTTCCACATTTCATTACCGTTTAACTAGAAACCATAGAAACTAAACAAAATCAAGATACATCTTTATTTCATAGTTAATTTAGAAGAAACAAATACCAGGAGCTCTGGTTCTGTCTGATCTTTAAACAAGTTTTGGTAATCTCTTTACGAACCTTAATGGACGCTGAATAAGAAATCTGATTTTCATTTCGGTCCTTGATGTCTAATATAAATCGTTTATGTCATAAAAATGATGAAATTTCACTGGAATACTGATTGAGATATTATTTCTAAAGGTTTTTTGGAAAGGACGTTTGTGAATAGAAGTTAAAAAGTCTGGGTGTGGATAGTTAGATGGTCGAGAGTAGGGAGAGGTCAATTTTTTATGTCCTATAGTTTTCAGTCTAGTTTAAATAAAACTGTACTATATCAAAACGGATAGGAAAATACTTTTGAATTGAAATAAAAATACTTCAAAGATTTAATTATAAAATGGTCCTGAAATCCAATTAAAAAGTGGTCCTTTGTAGTTTGTGGTCTTTCTGTACGAGACTTGTTTTAAACAGTTATGTTTTATCTACTAAATAAGGTCTATATTGAGTTATTCTACTATTTATTGATATAGGTCTAAGATAAACCCTAAATATTTCATTTTACAAATTAATTTACTTTAATATTAATTGTAGTTTCACGCAGTTTTAATATGAATCCCTCATTTCTCGTAAACTAGGAAGAATATTTCAAATTTTAATGGTACAGTAGAGTACAGAGAACTGTAGCTGGAATGAGTTCCCTTCTGCGAATGTCCTCGTTTTAAATTACCTACTTATCAGTCCTATCGCAACCCCTAATGTTACTTAGAATAAGGTCTAATTTGGAACTAAAATTAAGAGCTATATTTAGGGGCAAGTTTTGGTCGTGACAACTAGTCTGTAGTTGGCAATAAGATGTCTATGTGCACTACCCTTGGTACGAGATTGCTATATATATGTAAAGTAATCTGCTCTCATTAAAAGTTTACATGTATGTTTGTTGCTCAATCACGTCAAAACGGCTGAGGGGATCGAGATTAAATTTATAACAGGGGTAAATTATGGTCTGGAGGTAAACATTTAAGCTAGTTTTTAATAAATGATTTTGACTGATTGACTGAGGTAGTATTTTTTTTATGATATAAGCCGGTAATCGAGCAGACGTATTACCTGATGGTAAGCAATCGCCGCCGCCCATGGACACTTGAAACACCAGAGGCGTTACAAGTGCGTTGCCGGCTTTTTGGGAGTTAGGAATTTAAGGGTTGTTGTTCGGGAATCGGGGATGGGGAAGATTGGGAAGAGGGGAATTGGGCCTCCGGTAACCTCACTCACACAACGAAATACAACGCAAGCGTTGTTTCACGTCGGTTTTCTGTGAGGCCGTGGTATCACTCCGGTCGAGCCGGCCCATTTGTGCCGAAGCATGGCTCTCCCACAATTTATAACAGGGGTAAATTATGGTCTGGAGTAAAACAGGTACTTAAGCTAGTTTTTAATAAATGATTTTGACTGATTGACTGAGGTAGTATCAACATAAATTGGTTAAAAAGTGTTACAACAATCGTGCCCCCGTGTGTCCCGTTGGTGAATATGTGAATAATAATGACAGTAATGTTATATACCTATTTTCCTTCCTCAAGAAGTTCGTTAGTAACGAAACAGGTGTAACACGACCATTAGCAGTAACCATTGTATTCAAACAATTTATAACTCTTGACGTACTTGTAAAAGTTACAGGAAAAATAGCACAGCAATGACAGGTATACGTCTTGATTTCTATAGCTTTTACAAAGAAAATGTTTGTCTACGTCATCTGTCCATCCATACTTATAAAGTACAATAGGATAGGAGAGATGATTAATTTTTATGTTTATGTCCGTCTTGTAGATTTATTGATTGATGTATGTATGACTATTTGCTCTCACTCCCAAACTCTAAACTTTGATTCTTTTTATCTGAATATAAATTTTCATTACCTAATTGACGGTCTAAATTGATTTTTAATTTTCATACCCCGTCATCAATGTCGTCATCCCTATTGAATCAATGATATTTTTCGTATGGATATCACACGTGCTCAATCAGAACCTGGATCTATAGCAAAGACCACGGTACAATAAAGTACGTCTCAAAACTACAATTTTGCCCATCGCCCTTCGGTGATGGGCCAGTACTACCTTAGTAATACGGCTATAGCGACGACTTCACTGAAAACTGACATGAAGTGAAACAATGCTGGCGATTTCGCCGAATGATGTTCCCGAAAGCCTTTGCTCCCCCCAAAGACCGACAACGCCCTATTGACTCCTCTGGTATTGCAAATGTCCATGAACAGCGCTCATCTTACTTACCTTTACGTGATTCGCCTGCTTATAGGTCTCCTATCTCAAAAAAAAAAACAATCTTGGAGTAAAAAGGTCGTTGACTTCTCATTAGTTAAGTTTTCCTCATTATCCTTATGTTAATTCACTAACAACGAGTAGGTACATGTAATGTTATGCCCAAAGTTTCCTCCACTGTTTTCTTACTAAGCTTTTGCTATCAAAATTTACAAGAAGTTGTCGGTTATAATGTTTTGAAAGTTCATTAACCTGTGTGAAGTTGGTGTAATTAACGTAGTAAAAGAAAAGTGTAATTATTCTCGTTTTAGTCATCCCATGTTTGATGACAATCCATTTATAGCACATCAATGAAATCATTCATCAGCAACCTGTTTGGAATATACTATAACTATAACATATAAGCCTAAACAATACCGCTCAGTTGAGCTCGATCTTCAACTCTTCTTGCATAGCTAAGCTATGTTTTTATATGGAAAGATGTGTGCTATAGATGGCTTCCTTACTATAGATACATCGCATGCTCGAGCTGCGCATCTTCCTCGCACAGCTAGATATGGAAATGGTCACATAGTTTCACAGCTCAGCTATTACATCTTCGTAGCTTAGCTACATAGCACATCTCTAGTTGAAAAGCTCCCTAAAGATGGTGTTTTTAAATAAAACATAATATACATAACTCCACGACTATCAATATATTGCTCAGTAATAATAAGTAAAAGACCAACTAATTTCTTAATCTACAACAAATGGGACATCAGACGACCTATCAAACCATGCAAATCAGAAATCCTCATTCAAATCCCAATGCTGAGGCAATTTTAATCTCGGATCAAAGATTCGTCTCGTACAGTACGTTCTATTGAAATTGAATTCTGTTTTATTTGCTAGACTGTGAAATTCTTTCATTTTCTGCTCGTTCTAGCGCTAAACGCTAACCGAACGCTTGAACGTTTAAATACCAGTAAATGTTTCGCTAATGTTACATGGAATTATCGTAAATTTATTGCTACTGTTTCCAGTCATTTTGGTATATTTTTGTCGATTAAATTCTAGGTGTAAGTTTGGCTCCTAGAGACAGGATAATTATTTTATGTGATATCTTTTTGGATTTAATATGTATATTTTGTCTTTTTCAATGATATCTTTAACTTGGAGGATTAAAAACAGCAGTGGTTATGTTCAATGATATCAGCGAGAAATAGTTTTCGACTTGTGTCAATTAGTCATTAGCAAGGTATAAATCGCTCAATAATGCGTGTCTGTATTGTCTGCAGACTAAATTATTATAATATATTCAGTAGTTTTTGATTTCATTGTAGACCGATCTAAAGATTTTGTTCGCATTTTAATCCTTGAAGAATCTCTTGCATATGTGAACAATCAAGGGCTTGAATAAAATACAACACCCTTCCTACAGTCGGATGAAAAATCAAGACAAAACATATAAATGTCTATTGTAAATCAGAGAATAAAATATATTGTGTAGAAATACTGGTCGTCATATTACTACACGAAATAAAACATGGCGTCGCGCAACTCGCAAGGTACCTACGTCCAAAGATTTTCGCCGTAAGAACACTTGTAGGGCACCTCGTTCAAGGATGTGTTCCTTATTTCTTGGAGAAAATCTTGGTTTCTCTCATATGTGAAGGTAAGGGAAATAAATATTGGAGTGCGGAAAATATCGCGTTTCTAGTTTCTTTCTACCTCGGCAAAAATGAGTTTCGTAGAAATCTCTTGAACGTTTTTTTTTGTGTTAGTTATTATTAGTGTTTAGTCTTTAATAAGCAATAATATTTGATGTTGTATTTCGTTATTAAAGTAAATAAAGCAAGCGAAATTAACTTTTATTTATTTCGTGTTTATTTTTCAACGATTTCAAATTGCTTCGTTGGGTTTTAATTATCGTTATTAAAACTTTATTTCAATAACATTTCATTTAAGGTTAATTTGAGGAGGGCAAAGAATGATTACGCTTTAAAATAGTAAAATATTACATCTAGAAACTTGCCCGCCTTTTATTTTATGGGATTAATTACATAAAAGCTTACATATACATACAAGTTGATGCTGTGAGAAAACAAAACGTTTCTACAAAATAATATAAAAACAAAATCAACTAAATGGATATCCGATAGTCAAACAATGTTATAAAATAAAATAAAAAAGATATGCAAAAAGAATTTGTAAAAATATTCTAACAGGCTGTTTAAACTATAAAGAAAAAACAGTGTCAATTCAGCTCAATTGGCAGTAAAATGGCCGATATCGATACTAGCTGGCTTCAATAAAATATCCTGAGACGAGATATTACTGTAAAAGCGTTTACTAAAAGCAACAAGGACGATTGAAGAACAGAACAGAATTATTGATAAAAGAAACTTTCTGGTTCTCCAATAAAGGTTGTTTAGTTTAAATTCTTTTGTTTCCCTTGAATTTTGTATTTAAATCCATTCTCCAGTTTTTCTATGGAGTATGTCCGTTAACAAGCATACGGATCACCTGATGGTAAGCAATTAGGGCCGCCCATGGACTCTAGCGATTCTAGACGAGTTACAAGTGCGTTGTAGTTAGGGAGCTGGTGGCAGGATGGAACGTTTTCTAACACATCATCATCATTAACAACCTATAAGTGGCCACTGCTGACCAAAGGCCTTTTCTCATATGAAGAAGGTTCGAGTATGATCGTCTTAAAACTCCGGGGCAACATGACATCCCCATAGACATAGAAAACACACTATACACAATATATTAGTACGACAGGAGACAGGATTAGTAGTTTAAATAGGAATTTCGGATAGTATTCCTCCAATACTTTGCAATTCCATTCCTATAATCACTGATGTAATCATGTTATTGATCTCATCATAATATGATATTTCGTAAGTAAATGTCAATCGTATTTTGATTAAAGATCACGACCCCCTGTAGCGCTGTGGAGATGAAGTAATCTATTCTAGTTATAATGAACTCTAATAGGGTGAAATAAGGTTCAAAATCTGGTCATATCTATAGGGTATACCTACTTTGTTAACCTCATTAATGTTATGTAAGGATAAAGTTATAATAAGCACTTATCTAAGCTTTAAAGATATAAAGGAAGGCTTTTTAAACTGTTTTATTATAACTTTCGTGAAACATACTAAATGATGGGAGTGTGTGGTTTCGAAACCAACCAGTTATATGTAGTTTCTTAGATTATTTGGACGCTACTGACAAACGGTGAAGGAAAAAAATCACGAGGAAACCTGGGCTTATAATGTCTTATTATAAGTTTAAAATCGCCAACCCGAATTTAGCAAGCGTGGTGATCAATGCTCAAACTTTCTCCGTGACCAGCAGTGGCCACTTATAAGCTGATGATGATGTGATATGAAACTAATTTTATTGCTAGTCCATATAGGTGTCAATGGGAGGCAGCGATTGCTTACCATCAGGTGATTTGTCTGCCCGTTTACCGGCTTATAACTTAAAATAAGTCTATTTACAGAAATAAATATAATAATTATAACTTCATTTCATATCGTGGTTCCGATTTATCTCATTTAACTTAACCCTAAATTAACTTGCACGATACCCCCTTCACCAACCAGTTTGCGCGCCACGTAATTACAAATCTTAATAGAATTGCACGACGTGTAATAATGCCATTAAACGCTAATTAAATACTTCATTTATAGACTCATTAAACGTTTATTTAGGTATTATAATAAAGATAGAAAGTTTATTCGTTTCGTGTCGTCAAGATTTTGCATTTAATTAATTTGGGATATTTAGAGAATGATTTACGGCTAGTCTGAATGCTATCTGACTAAACGACTAAATTTGATTTGACATGAGATAAAAACGCACAATGTGCTTCGGATGCTTTTATTATTTTCTGCAAGAGAAACGAACTCAGCTAAGCTATGTTTTTATATCGAAAGATGCGTGCTATGGATGGTTTTCTTACTATCGATACATTGCATACTCGAGCTGCACATCTTCCTCGCACAGCTACATAGCTCAGTATCGGTGGAAACGGTCACATAGTTTCACAGCTTAGCTATTATATCTTCGTAGCATAGCTACATAGCATGTCTTTGATGGAACAGCACCTTGAACCTGGAGAGTAGAAGATAGTAGGTCCCATCATAATATTATAATAAGCACTACACAACCAAAGACATAACCCATACCTTCACCACATATTCACATATTCGCGTGCAAAAAACTAGGTTGGTCAATAAATAAATACATTAGAATTGTAAATAGCCCTTTGTATGTAAGGTAATTGGTGAGGGGCGGAGTGCCTTTGCAATTGATATCAATTAGATGTAATTAATTAATACCCACGAGTCCACCGCCGACCGCTGGCCGGTTTCCGTGTGTATGACAGTAAATCTAATGGGGTTAACTTTGACAAAGGGATCCAATGTTTGGTCAAATATTTGATGTTGCTGTTGATTACACGAATTGAATGTTAGTTTTGCTTGAATTCGGAATCTGGAATGGATAAAGCAGGAGACTCGACAAAATAGAAGCCAGTCTTACGATGGAATGGAATAGCTACCATTGAACTCCATGATTCCATAAAAAACTTGGGTTAAAACAAAGAATTCTCCCGCCTTGGGCGAAGCAGGAGGGATTGTCAGACTGTTACTGACAAAAAACCACCCCGCTCCTACTCCTGCTTTTCGAGCCGGAGCCCCGGTAAACCCGCTAGGTAGTCTGCAGCTCCGGATCAGGCATCTGCCCTACTGGGCCCCATCTGTGGAAGAACCTAGTCCTAGGATTTTATCTTGTTTCGTGGGTCCGATTACAAACATACAAGTTCGCATACACATTGACTTCCAGGCCCCGAAACTAGAATTTGTGGATCACATAGAGTTGCTCCGTGCGGGAATCTAACCGTAGGTAATAATACGTCGCGCAGCAGCCGGTTGCCCAGCAATGCCCAACATGCCCAAATGTGATGATTTGTCATACTTAAGAATGAATTATTATATTAATTGAATGCTGCTCTTGAAAAAGAATTGTGACTTCAAACTCTATTATATTGGACGTCTTAAAATTAACCCTTGAAATTTTCTTATTATGAACAAACCGAAAACAAAACACTTTCCACCAATACAGAAAACCTCGAGCATAAAATTATTCACTTATTTATAAGCTATTTCTATGCTCAGTGCCCAGGAGTACCGACCGGAGGAAAAACGTAATGAAATGACAATTTCATTAAACTGATGGAGTTGACCAGTTGAAATTACATATGTATGTAGTTTTAATTAAATGTCTTTTATATAGCCGCCCCCTTGCTTCGCTCGTAAAGTTTGCCCCTAAAGCTACGGTGGCGCTATCTATGAATGTTGTTCTGACACGTGGGGATGTTTAAAGTGTTTATTATTGGAGTATGTAACTACTGTCCTATTATAAAATCCTTAGACAGGAAAGACAGCCAATGCGCGTTATATTTTCTATATGTTACCAAAGTTACCATGGTAAACCAACATTAGAAGACTTAAAGAAACGAACAAGGAATGAGTCTACTGATATAGCGACCCCCGTTACCTTCCTAAACGACATTGATTATTTTCAAAAACTGAAAAGCTCGCTATAGTTTACCCAACCAGGAGCACATAGCCAAGAACCCATGATTACCAATAGTATAAATCAAAGTCGCTTTCTCTGTCCCTATGTCCCTTTGTATGCTTAAATCTTTAAAACTGCGCAATGGATTTTGATGCGGTTTTTTTTAAAAGATAGAGTGATTCAAGAGGAAGTTTTATATGTATAATACATGCATAGTATATCACCATTGCACCCATGCGAAGCTGGGGCGGGTCGCTAGTAACCTTTGTAAAATAAACAGAGATAATACAGTTTCAATTAATACTACTAGCTAGAATATAAACAACTGTTTTTACGACGCGCCCGGTAACTAAGTCCAGGATCAACCGAAATACTGGGGCCTTAGGTTTTATTTCTGGTTTGGAAAAAGCTGATTACAGTCTCTGGGGTAAGTGTTTTTCCTAAGGTCCGGCCCGTGAGGTTCGTCCCATCGACAGAGATAGGACGGGACGTAATAAACTGAAAACATAAGAGGTTTGTTACTATCAAGCAGTTTTCGATACTGAAATAATATTATATGAAAGTGGTGAACTTGCTAGATAAAACTTTTTAAAGAAAGTTGAAGTTGGAACGTCAATTTTTTAAGTCGGATATTATACCTCAAAATTTTTCCTAAGTCTGAAAAATACTATCCTGAAAACCACTTCAAAATTGGTTCAACCAAACGCGAGATTATCACCCAAAAACATGTGTGTATGTATGTTTGTATACAAGTTAAACTAAGAACTTACTTGTTTTGAAGTCTGTTAAAAATAAAATTAAAATTGCGAAATAAAATATTCACTTCGATCTTTCGAATTGAAAGTTACAGAATAGCCTAGTTGAAAATCAGAGACCGACTATCCTATACATAGCGTAATTTTTACTAGTTTCTCTACATTCTATCATAAATAACTTTAATCGGTTTGTAAAAGCAATTTTCCCGTTTTAATGGCGACGTCTAAACAAGATGGATAGTAAACGTCTTTCTGTTAAAATCTAAGATTATAACGCGACCATTGTCTTAATCCCAATACTTAACAACAATCAAAAACATCAATAGGATCTAGTCAGGTAAACTAATCTCGATACTTAAATGACGAGGTTTATAATATCTTTAGATAAGGGGAATTACAAATTAACATTATACAAATTAGTTCTGTCTGTCTTTGTGCATCACCTCTTACGCAAACAAAAGAACCAACTAAGGCCCAGCGCACATTGGCGGACGCGGTGAAGATACTGAGAATATATCAATTTAAAATAAACCTTGATTACTATAGTATACGGTTGAAAACAGCATGCCAAAGATGGGAGGCGTGCGGTGCCTCGTCAAGCTTTTTTGGCATGCAGTTGATGAATCAGTACCCTTACTATGAGTTTGCTTTACGCTTGAAGTAGTCGAAACGAGAGAACGTTCGGTGCTCTGATTGGCCAGCTCGAATACACCAACCAATCAGAGGGCCGAATGCGTTTGATTACTCTAAGGGTACAGAAATCCGTCACGTCACACTTCCAAAAAGTATTTTTAACTCAATTATATGAAATAAATTTGATTGTTCTTTGAAAAGGAAACATGGTCGTAGAATACTAAAAGCTTCCTCGAAACTGTGTCGATCTATTTCTCTACTGTAGAATAAAGTGGGATTCTCAGTTAGGTACCTACCTATATACACATTTTGTAACTGTTTAACACTTTGAACGCCACGGTGGTCACCGGTGACCGACGTTAGCGGAGGATTTGCCTTCAACAGTTTTCAATTGGCAGTCAAAGACTTATTACCTAACTAACCGGAAAGTGTTAGAATCATAGAAAGATAACAGAAATATTTAAATATGCCATCGTTCATAGGCGTTAACCAAAATATGAAAATATGAGACCTCCTGGAACCACAGACATTTCAAAAACAACAAATTGCCCAAACAAGTAGCTAACGATTAATGTTATCTTGTTTTAAACTTCAGAAAATTCATGATGATAAAGAGGTAATAAATGAGATGTATTTTTTGTAAACTTACGGACTCCAAACGTTTCAATCAAGGAACACAAAGAAGTTAAAAGAAGAAAATTTCCTCCCATAAAGACGCAAGTCCTTCAGGGCAAGTTTCATACGAGTTTTTTTATTAATAAAATCGTAATGAAGTGGTGTTTGTTCATTCAATATTTGTTGGAGAAACAATTACTTTTGTATATTCGCTTGTATACATATACAATGTAGGCACGGCAACACATGGAGCTATACAAAACTACTTTATCATGATCTCGCTTTGTATGAACGTCCCGTGCATTCGAAGGTCCGTTTATATTGGTTGTATAGCTTGATGTAAAGTGACGTGTACAAGTGTTCGTCTATTTATTGAGACGTAAAAAGAAATGTTGTGAGCATTTTCATCGGGAAATATTAAGATGAGTGTTTGTATGTTTGTTTTCCCGTGTTTATTGTTCAATCAGGCGGCCATGTTAGATTTTCCTGTGAAGTAGGTGTAACTATGGATGGAGAAGGAGGCTTGGTTTGTTATCTAAGTTAGGCGAAGCATTAGGCATAAGGGTGCTTTTCCACCAGAGATGTGCTACGCTACGTTGCTGTGGATGCGTTTGGCATCCACCAATCAAATTCATTGTTACACATAGCATAGCGCAGGTAAAAACGGGTTCAGCTAAAGTATGTTTTTTTATATCGACACGTTGCATCTTCATAGCACATCTCTCGCACAACTACATAGCTTAGTATCATTGGAAGTGGTCTTAAAGTTTCACAGCTTAGCTAGCATAGCTACATAGCACATCTCTGGTGAGGAAGTAGGCATAAGTACAGTATATTCCCTTGTTTTTAAATCTTCAGAAGATAGTTACAATGATCTTGTTATTCACACAACAAAAAGAACAATAATATCACACCACAGCCGTTGGTCATTTCTTAATTTATATCCCAAAGCTTTCCCCGTAATACAGTGCGGGATGAAGGAAGATAATCACACGATGGATGTGCTACGTTGGGCCAGTGTAAGTGATGGCGCCTCTAACCATTGTTTATTATTCCGCGTTCCTTCCCTAACCTCACTTGGTAACTCGCTCGTAAAACAATGTCTGTTTCGGCTTTAAGATTAACTTTTTTGTTATGAGGATTTATGACGATTGAAGTTTTGGACTGTGAAGATGGGCTCTGAGTGGTCTTTGAGTTGGTGTACTTCGTAAATACTATAGAACAACGTCATAAAAACTTTTTTTTGAGGGAGTAAAATCGTCCAATGTCTTCTCTCGCCTTGGGCGAGGCGAGAGGGAGTGTCAGACTCTTACTGACTAAAAACCACCCCGTTCCTACTCCTGCTTTTCAAACCAGAGCCCCGGTAAACCCGCTAGGTAGTCCGCAGCTCCGGATCAACGTTATAAACACTTGCAGATGACTTATTAGCAATGTTCGATGTAGATACTTTTTTATGGTATAAGCCGGTAAACAAGCTGACGGATCACGTGATAGTAAGCAATCGCTGACGCCCATAGACACTAGAGGCGTAGAAGTGCGTTCGCGGCCTTATAGGAGTTAGGGATTTAAGTGTTGTTGGGGAATCGGGGATTGGGAAGATTAGAACTATATGTTTGTTGTTTACAATGACATCTATGATTATTGTAAACAACAACTAAATACTACAGATCTAAACAGCAACAACACATTCAACATTCATTAGAAATGAAAACACAAACAGAAGCAAACACGATTGAAGTCATTGCCTCTTGTGATGCTATACGTTGAAAGTTGGAAGTAAACAATCGTATATGATCTTACTCAAGTCCCATGTTTTGGCTGAATCGGGAGGATTCATTAAAACAGCAGTGGAAACTATAGGTCCCATTAATATAAGTCTAGTAGTCAAATAGGCGAAATTAATAATTAAATAAAGCCAAATATGGTGACTTCTTTGAAGGGGAAAACGTTATCAAATTACTCCACCTGTCGCGGGTGAGACGAGAAGGAGAGTCAGACTCTTACTGGCTAAAAATCACCCTGTTCCAACTCCTGCTTCAAGCCGGACTCACGGTTACCCTTGCTATTGACCGCAGCTCCGGTTAAATATGATAGCTAAATGTGTTTTGGCATAAAGGATATGAATCCAAAATTAATCTTGCCACCATAGTCCTTACAACTTAGTATAATCCGGTAGCTTCTAGCAACTTAGCAAGATTACTTTCAAAACTAAACCAATATAAGGAAGAGACAATCAAACGCTATGGCCAGAATGTATTCCAATTTCTTTGGCCAACACAAATCTTCATAACGGCCCAGACCTTCAGCGCCTAACTCCGTCCTCCCTAACGCTACAAGATATTACTTTTGTTGTTAGGACCCTTCCCCCTATACTTGTGAAGCATTCTGCATTATGTATGTATGTTTGTTTGTGTGTTTTCTTATTACATCTATCTCTGTTGCCGATAGTTTTGTGATATCGTTTGTAGTTGTTCGGTGTTTTGTTTTTGTTTTATGTTGTTTAGTTATGGGTTTTACTTTATTGAATTTGTTAAAGGTATTATTGTAAGAAGAGGCAAAAAGAACATTTAAAATATCTTGTAGGCTTTGATAACAATTATACTTAAGTTGTTCTGTTTTTTAAGTCTAGAATACAACTGATCATTCCTAACCCTGATTCTTAATAACATTAGGTGTTTGCTAATGCCGCTTTGTTAACACATTCCTGCATGCTCATCCTAATTGACTTTGTGGCCTAAAGAAATAATCTTACTTAGCATCTTCAAACAATACTTTTCTCCTGCAACATCAATTAAATAACTTAACTGAACAAAAAAATTAACTCATTTCATGCGATAAATTACTATCAAGAAAGGACACGACCATATTTTCCCAACAAAAATAGACTTAATACCTAACACTCCTGTTATATCAGGCAGGCTCGCTACTTAACCTACCACTAATTTACAAAGCAAACATGAAACCAATACCAATATTCTTCTTAGTCAGTCTATTGGAGATCCAAGATAGAAATAAACTATTTAATCAGATCACTATTTGGGATCCAAGATAGAAATAAACCAGTTAATCAGATCACTATTTGGGATCCAAGTTATTAGGAAGCAATCGATCGGTAAGTCTTGAGATAGGAGAATATTGCAATCTCATGATAAACTAAGGGATTAGAGTTGAAGTGATCGATTTTGCTCGGAATAGGGATTGTGTCTTGGTTGGTTTTAGGATATTGGTGTGTTGTGAGTGGTGGTGGTAATTTGATAAAAAGTTTTGTAGAGTAGTTTAGCGTGAGCGACAGATGGGTGAACGAGTGATTGTGTCTAAAATTCGTTCGTCTGTTGAGTTAGAAATGTAAAGTAATATAGTTTAGTGTAGATGAGAAGCTACTGATAAGTGCCGTAATTGTATTGTATCGAAATTTTTCGTTTCGCACTGGGCGTGTGGATACCAATTAAACCATAAATACTTAGGTACTTTTGAAACGTACAACTAAACTGTGACTAGGCGAGACCCTTTTAAATAAATAAACATACTACTTACATTTTAGAATTTTGATTTTGAAATCCGGTTTCAAACATATTATTTCAATTTTTAAAAACATATGCGTATCTACATCTACGAAAAATTTTGATCCGTACCAACTATCCTACAGAGACTGAACAATCAACTAGATATGGCTGAATGGATTTCGCAAAAACTTAGTCTAGGGTCCCTAGTACTAGGGTCGACCTTCCCAGTCTCCCAGACAGGCCCTCGGGCGATGCTTAGACATGTTGCCTTGTATTATCTAAACCCTCCGGAGGATAATTTGATTACTGTACTCAGTTTCTAGTTGATGATAACTCGAGATCTTAGTATAAGTTAGTACGCAAGTACTGGTCTGATCGATTCGAAGAAGGGTCTTAATTTTTCTCGTGTTACTCTTTCGTGGTATACTGAGATTCTGTTCATTTTAAGGGGATTTTTTGGAGTCAGGCTTTATAGTGAATTATTTGTTGTCGTTATACAATCTGTACTCGCTTTTTACCATGTGTTATAAGTTCTATGTAATAGGGTGTGAGCATATTGCCATATACTGGATAAAATTCCAGACTCCGTGGTGCTACTGGGAAATTTTGGGAAACACCGAAAAAATTGCGGAATAATACTTTGCCCGACCTGGGAATCGAACCCGAGACGCTTCGTCCGGCAGTCGCACTAGCGACCACTCGACCAACGAGTCTGTATAGGAGTTAAAGACTTGGTATTTTTATGTCGACCGCAATGTGTTACATTAAGTTTTGTTTTTTTTTTTTTTTCATTTTCGTCACTCTGCTTGATAGAGGAGCCCTTTAATTTTGGAGCTGATGAACCTATCTCATTCCACTGCAAACTAACTTCTATGTCCATTGTATTAACGATCACATTTCTTTGTTCCAGATGTAGGTTACGACTACGTAGTAGACCAGCAGCCGATAGGCAAGCTGCTGTTCCGGCAGTTCTGCGAGAGGAACCGGCCGCAGTATCACAAGTACAATAACTTTCTAGATGCGGTAAGTACCTGATCATTGTTTTACTCCATTTTGTACCTTATTCTTATGATGTTAGTACTCAAATTTGTTTATATCCTCTCTATTTGTACGTGTCTAAGTTGAAATTATGTTCCTATTAAACTTCCAAATCAATTATATTGTTTTAATAGATCTTTCTTTCTTTCTATAATGTTGAATCTATTTATAAATGACTTCGCTTAAATACTAGTTCCATTTGTCTTTCATCTCATCTCTCCCTTTCACATGTTGTATCATGTCTTTCACGTAACCTATCCACGCTTTCTAAGATCGATAATAAATTAAACTTGTAAAACTCTTTGACAAGAGCGATCATTCACATCACCAATCCCAATTTATCACGCGAACCAGCCAAATTCGACCCAAAAAGCCGATCTTTGCATAATAACAAAACTAAATTGGCAAGAAAACGAATCACACAATCACAAATATATACGAATTTGACCTAAAAAGAATGTTTGATCGTATTCGGTTTGCGGTATGGAATCGATACGCTCAGCTCTATATTCAGATGTGGTCAATCCCGAATCGCCACATATCGAAAACATGAAAGCCTTTGCCATATAAAGGCAGAAACATATGCACATATTGTTTGATTGTTCGACATTGTCCCGTCCTCTATAATCGGGATTTTGTCGGGCTTTTGATACCTATGCTATTTCTTTTAGCATGAAAATGGGTTTGATTTTTGTTACTAGTATGACTATGATATATTTGTTTGTGTGCAATTTTTGTTGCTTTTAAAGGTTAATTTCAAATCGAAAAGTTCAAATTGCTTAAGGTTATAGAGATTTAGCAATTTTGAACTCTCGGTTTCGTTAAAGTTGTTGCGTAATAAATAGAATGCTTGTAGAATAATTTGTAATTGATACGTCTAGGTACAAATGTCCGTTATAATATTTTATTGAAAAGCGACATGTTTCTATATTAAAAATCAAACATACATAACGATATTTATTTCAAATTTCTCATCCATTTTAAGATAGATTTGTATAATAATCTAAGGCTGGTTTCAATAACCTATCTACCTGTATATTTGCTTACCAAAGATAGAATTTTGACATATTTTGTATGGAGCTTTTATTAATATTCTTTTTCTTTTTTAAAAACATTGTCCCACACTAGGATCTCTATTTCGTGGAAGCGTTTCCAAACATACAATTTCACATACACATGACATCCTGACCCGGATAAAAATATTTGTAAATCATACAAAGAATTGTTCGGTGAGGGAATTGAAACCGCGACACGTTGCGTAGCAGCCGGTTGCATAGCTACTAGGCCAACCGTGCCGTCCATTTCAATTCTAATAAACAAATTTCAATTCTAATGACTGCACGGTTGGCGCGGTGGCTGGGCAACTGGCTGCCGTGCAACGGGTAGCGGGCTCGATTCCCGCACGGAGCAACTCTTTGTGTGATTCACATCTGGGTGTCATGTGCATGTGAAATTGTATGTTTGTAAACGCACCCACGACACAGGAAAAAATCCTAACGAAACAAATCTACAGACAGATGATAGGTTTTATTGAAACCAGGGGCCTTAGTCTGCTATTACAATTGTGTCAGAATGTTCGATCACTGAGCAGTGCAAGAGGGACGGAGCTATGTAGGTTGTATAGCTCCATCCCTCTCGCACTGCCCAATGATCGACCATTCTGACACAATTGTAATAGCAGACTAAGGCCCCAGTCAACCACCATCCATCAATAACTCATCTACCAAGATAAACATCAATGTTCGAAGGTCTATAGTTTTGCTTGCAGACAGACAGGTATGAGGTGGAGGTGGACGAGACGCGTGCGATGCTCGCGGCCGAGGTGTTCGGCAGGTACCTGAAGACCGACGACTGCGAGGCTGTCACCGACGTCGTCAGCAGGCAGGTCATTGATGAGGCCAGCGCTACGATTGATGGTGAGGAACTTAAGATAGGATTGGCGATATATTAAAGAAGGGCCAAATTACAATTGCCTTTAATCGACGAGTATGCTGGAAAAGATTGATGACTGTTGAAGCGAAAGAGATCTTTAAGAATCGTAGCAATTTGCGTTCCTTTGTCTTATCGTAGCAATTTCCATTGTCTCTGCCTACCCCTTTGGGAGCTAGGCGTGAAGTTATGCATAACATAACATAGTTTATTCATATTATAACTTTCATGAGACATACAAAATTAATTATTATATTTTACTCGGCTTGTTGGCTTACTCACGAAGTTATTTGACGAGGAACTCGACTAGTTGCAAACCATGGAGTAGCAGCGCGACAGTCGCCGCGTCGTGTGTCGCGAAATGCTGCTCTTGAATATGAGTCTCTAGCATGGCTTGAAACTAGTCGAGTTCCTCGTCAAATAATTACGTGAGTAAGCCGAAAAACACAATAATTAATTCGCATATATTAAACCGAATTCACCGATATGATTGTAAATCCCAAAAACCATAAGTGCTAACTTCTTTAAGTCAGTCAGTACATTCTTGATCCATTCTCTAGCTTAGTTACAAAGAAAAATGCGCCTTAATATGCGTGAAAAACAAGTACTAAATATGCTAAACGTTGTTCAATGAAGCTGTCTGCTAACAACGTGTCTAATGACCGTCGGTTCATAATCGATGAGACCATTAAGGTTTTTTGATAAAATCTCTAAAAGGCTGTCATGTTCCCGATCGGGTATAAAGGGACCTAAATTTGTTACGGTAGGAAGTGATTTAAAATGTTTACAGATGAAAAAACCTGACTGCCTCGTTGGCCGAGTGGTTGCATAGTGCGACTGCCGGGCAAGGGGTCTCGGGTTTGATTCCCGGGTCGGGCGAAGTATTACTGGGCTTTTTTTCGGATTTTCGAAAATTTCTCAGTAGTAGCACGGAATCTGGAAATGTGCCCGGTATATGGCAATAGGCTCACCCCCTATTACATGGCACTTACATCAATAATTGTGAAAAGTGGGTGTACATTGTACAGTGGCATTATGTGCCATAATGTGCATCTCTGCCTACCCTTTCGGGGATATAAGGGTGTGACGATATGTATGATGTACCTGTGTATGTACAGATGAAAAAAACAGCTGTACCTATGTAGATTGGTACCTTATTTCGTGTAATGGCCTTGAAAATGGATGTTAGTTTAATTTTATAGTCGTTTAGGGAGCTATTTTGTGTCTAGATTAAATGCTTATCGATTTAGATTTGGTTTTAAACTACGACACTATAAATGTCGGTGAATTGTAGATACCAATATATGTTCAGCTTAATTGTACGGTTTCAAAATATACCACTTTTTCGCAAATATCGAAAAAATTGTACCTTGACACTCGTCTACCTATGAATTAGATTATTGGAGTATGTGTATGTCTAAGGAAATATGTCCATCTCTGTACTAATTTTCTGTATGAAATTTAAATAAACGCGACACCAAAAAAGTACAGAAAAATGTTGATTACTGATGACCAAAATTTTTCTACAACAGGGATGATGACGGAGTATGAAAATTAAAAATCTATTTAGTCCGTCAGTTAGGCAATGAAAAAATGTTAGAAACGTATTTTATTTTATTTTATAAGGTAACAAAACTTAGATAAAACAGCAACAAAAAGTTTAGGATTGACAGCAAATACGTCATATCTATGTATAAAACTTACGCGATATTTCAAATCGATATATCTTCGTAACTATTCGTTTCCGTGAGATGATAAAAAATACGTGTCTAATGTTTTAAAATAATGTACAAGGCGGACATTAAAATAGAAATTAGTCATCTAGCATATTTTACTGACATTTGCATTGCCTTCTAAGCAAATAATATTTCTTATTCTTACTGCCGCAATCAGAGACATTTAATGATTACTTAAACTATTCCTTAGTAACCATTTTGTTCCGAAAACAATCGCTAAGGACTGGGTTAAGTTACCATTAAATGACTTTGAGTACGGCGTGGCGGTTATTCTAATTATTCTTATTTCTGCCTCGTTGGCCGAGTGGTTGCAACTGCGACTGCCGGGCAAGGGGTCTCGGGTTCGATTCCCGGGTCGGGCTAAGAATTACTGGGCTTTTTTCGGTTTTTCGAAAATTTCTCAGTGGTAGCACGGAGTCTGGAAATGTGCCCGGTATATGGCAATAGGTTCACCACCTATTACATGGGACTCACAACATAAATTGTGAAAAGTGGGTGTACACAGTGGCATTACGTGCCATAATGTGCACCTCTGCCTACCCCTTCGGGGATTAAAGGCGTGACGATATGTATGTATGTATGTCTTATTTCTGGTTGCAGCCGGCGCTAAAGACATATTCATAGAATGCGTGCGATGCGTGAAGAGTTTCCTGGCGGGCGCTCCGTTTGCGGAGTTCGAGCGCTCCATGTATTTCCACCGCTACCTGCAGTGGAAGTGGCTGGAGGCGCAGCCGGTCACGCAGCACACCTTCAGGATGTACCGGGTCCTCGGCAAGGGAGGCTTCGGAGAGGTCTGCGCTTGTCAGGTTAGTGGCTATTCGGATTAAATCAGCTTTATTGTGGACCATAGGTATGCATTATAAATACAGATCTTAAATCATTAAAATGAGTTTAGGTATGTCCCGCCGTTAAGGCATACAATAATAAAATATAAAGAGATTATTTTTAATGGCGGCAATACACCTGTGACTCCTCTGGTGTTGCGGGTGTCCATGGGCGGCGCTGATCGCTTACCATCAGGTGACCCGTCTGCTCGTTTGTCCCCTATTACATAAAAAATGTGGTTTTGATGATATCTATATGTTGACTTTAATATGTTAAATAAAGAAAGGTGTTGTTGGTGCATAAAGTTCGCTTAAAATGTTTGTTATTATGTAAATAAGCAACAAAACACTGTGTTTATAGACGAGGTCGGCGTTTCCTAACTAACTGGGACAATTAGAAATGTGATATGTTTAGCTTTAATTAATACCATATCCAATATCACCATATCCACCATATCTAATACACCGACAGCTATATCCTATATCATAGCTAAGTCCGGATTACATCGACCCGGAGCTACGGACTGCCTAGAGGGTTACTGGGGCTCCGGCTCGAAAAGCAGGAGTAGGAACGGGGTGGTTTTTAGTCAGTAAGAGTCTGACACTCCCTCTCGCCTCATACAAGGCGGGAGAAGCCACTGAATGATTTTCCCTAAAAAAGGTTACCGGAGTTCTGGCTCGAAAAGCAGTAGTAGGAACGGGGAGGTTTTTAGTTAGTAAGAGTCTGACACTTCCTCGCGACAAGGCGGGAGAAGTCATTGTCTGATTTTCCCTCACAAAAAATACAAGTTTTGGCGAAGACAACTATTAAATTTCTTTTAAAACCTACTGCAAATAATTCCCTAATTCTCATTTATTACTCCAGTTAGATACTGATGTTTCAACCAGACACAACTATCCACAACGTCTAACATCACTCCTAAATGGAGTACAGAACTCCAAGAGAACAATTATTAAGTTGGTTAATAGATTTCGTTGTCGCAGTGTTTCCTATAGCCTCTCCCCTCGAGTTTCCAAGTTTCGAGTGAAATGGGTTGCTTGTTCCTCGGGTTCGAAGTAAAGGTGCTTTTCCAGCAGAGATGCGCTATGTATGTACTATGTACAAATCGCACATCTAGTAATATATTGGCACATTTACGGTTTTCATAGTTTACCTGACTTGTTTAGTTTTTAGTTTACTGACCAATGAACCGTTGTTTTACGTGCGTGAGGGGGGAACTACAATAATGGTATAATGACACTTAGGTACGACCTCTCTCGATGAATATGGAAATAAATAGATTAATATCCACTTTTAAACACGTAAACCATATAAAGTCAATTTCGCATTGTTTGTAGATGTGCCAATATATTACTAGGTGAGCGAAATGGTGAAAAGTGGGTGTACATTGTGTAGCAGCATTACGTGCCGTAATGTGCACCTTTGCGTACCGCTTCGGGGATAAAAGGCGTGACGTGTATGTGCTATGTAGCTATGCTGCGAAGATGTAATAGCTAAGCTGTGAAAATATGTGATCGTTCTATGTAACTATGGATCGTCAACTGATACTAAGCTATATAGTTGTGCTAGTAAGATGTGCTATGATGATGCGCCGCAGCAAAGTGAAGATGTGAAGAATCGATTGTAGGGAAGCCATTCATAGCACGCATCTTTCCATATAAAAAACATAGCTAAGTCCGTTTCCACCAGTGCTAAGCTATATGTACCAATGAATATGATTAGTAGATACCAAACGCATCCACAGCAACGTAGCATAGCACATCTCTGGTGAAGAAGCACCCTTACACTCGGTTCTGCTCCGCTAAACGACAATACTGCGTTTAATGGATTCCCGTTCGTAGATACCGAACCGAGAGCATTATTTTTGATGTCCCTTTTAATTAGTTATTTGTTTTTAGTTGTTAGTAATGCTCAAGTATTTTAGTTAAGGCTAGTTGGTAAGTTAATACTTTTTTGTAATGCGGAAGATATATTTTTTATTCCGGTGCCGCGGACAACGTGAATGGTTACCGGGACTCCGGTTCAAAGTAGGAGAAGGAACGGGGTGGTTTTAGTCAAGATAGAGTCTGATACATTTTCGTAGATACTTTCGGTTTAAATTATTTTCTTCAATCTTCCATTCTTTATACCTCCGCATCTTTTATTTAACATTTCATTTATAGGCCAGTGCAGATACCTCTAATAAAGGTAAAAAGTAAAAGAAATTTATAGTAGAATGAAACCTATTGGAAATCGAAGAGAATATGCTAAAAATGAAAAAAAATAAAAATTCCACTCCATCCGAGTTCGGGAAGTGGGGGGGAGGGAGGTTTTAAGATTAAAAATCGGTTTATCGCAATTTCCGGCGAAGTTTTAGGTAATAAAAAGATCTACAACTTTTGTATTTACACTTTTTTTATATTACTTAAAAATTTTGTGGAAAATTAAAAAAACTACGATTTCGGTTTTTTGTTCTTATCTTTGACAAAAATATTTATTGTTTAACGAAATTTTGAGAAAACGTGCCTTTATATGTACCAAACAAACTCAAATTTTTTGGAATTGAAAAATTTATTTTTTTACCAGATATTGATTAAATACCGAAAAATTATCCTAATTTTCAATCGAAAATTCACGCGTCAAAATGTCAGCTTTTTTATAAAATTCGGTGGGCTGTTTGTTCGACGAAATCTCTACTTTTCGATAGTGTAAAAAAAAATTACGTTACCATGGAAAATGTTCTCAAAAAACGCAATAAACTAAAAAAACTCGAATCGAAAAAATTGTTTTTCATCATTATGCACAATTTTGAGCTATTTATTACAATTAACTCATGTAGAGTAAGATTTAATGGTACATTGACAATTAAAAAAAATATATAAATTAAAACATTCTACTATGATTAACAATCAAATAAGTTAATAATGTTTATATTTGATATAACATCTACAATGTTATAAGAAAGTTGTAGAATTTTGTTTTAATTAAATACGTAGATACTTATTTGTTGCTATTTGAAGATAATTTATAAACCTTTTTTATTTTTTAAGGTGGCAAAATCATCCAATCCAATCCAATGACCTTTCTCGCCTTAGGTGAGGCGAGAGGGAATGTCAGGCTCTTACTGACTAAAAACCACCCTGTTTCTAGTCCTACTTTTCGAGCTGGAGCCCCGGTAAACCCGCTAGTTAGTCCGCAGATCCGGATCAGGCATCAGCCCTACTAGACACCATCTGAGGTGGTCTGATGGCTCATTGAGGCGCGCGCGGAACGCGACGCGCCGCATGCACGGGTCTAGTTCTGTTCGGGCGGCAAGCTACCCTTGCTCGCCGTCTACAGACCCGTACTTACGGAGGCCAGAGTTCTTTGCGCGATCCCCGACGCCCAGAGTGTCTCTCGCGAAGGCTGGGGGGTGAGGAGGTTCGTTCCCTCACGTATCCCGCCTCCTTCTTTGCTAGCATGACTGCTTCGCAGAAGGAGGAGACGTCATCTCAGTGTCGCTCGCTCCTCCAGAGACACTCCGGGCGTCGGGAATCGCGGGACGATCTCTAGCCACCGTTCACTATCACCTGTTTTTTCTGAACATTTTTCATAGTAACGTTTATTTTTTTTTACACTATCGAAAAGTAGAGATTTCAAAGAATAAAAAGCCCACCGAGTTTTATAAAAAAGCTGACATTTTGACGCGTGAATTTTCGATTGAAAATTAGGATAATTTTTCGGTATTTAATCAATATCTGGTAAAAAAATAAATTTTTCAATTCCAAAAAATTAGAGTGTGTTTGGTACATATAAAGGCACGTTTTCACAAAATTTCGTTAAAAAATAAATATTTTTGTCAAAGATAAGAATAAAAAACCGAAATCGTAGTTTTTTTAATTTTCCACAAAATTTTGAGGTAATATAAAAAATGTGTAAATACAAAAGTTGTAGATCTTTTTATTACCTACAACTTTGCCATTAAACTTTTTTTCATAGGACTTGTAGTTTCGCCGAAAATTGCGATAAACCGATTTTTACTCTTAAAACCTCCCTCCCCCCACTTCCCGAACTCGGATGGAGTGGAATTTTTATTTTTTTTCATTTTTAGCATATTCTCTTCGATTTCCAATAGGTTTCATTCTACTATAAATTTCTTTTGTTTCAAAACCTATCTGCACTGGCCTATTGATTAATTATGAGTTCTGTATTAGAGTTGATGAGCCTATGTGTGGGAACACACCAGTCACAATCCCAGACTTCTAAACTACACTTAAGAACATCTAGTTACACTTATAACATGACCGATGTGACCCATAAACTTTGCGTTTACATCATAATTAAACGTCGGTTTACGTTCATTTTAATTAGATATTTTGTAATTCAGAATATTACATGGGACTTATAACACAAAAAGTGAAGAGTCGGTGTACATTGTACAGCGGCATTACGTGCTGTAATGTGCACCTCTGCCTATCCCTTCGAGTATAAAAAGGGGTTGTAATTCAGACATCGGTTGTGTCTTGAAAAAGTAAAGTGTAATCGCCAATTTTTCTTTGTGAAAGTGTGTTAAAAAGCTTGACTTGATAATAATAATTCTAGCAACTCTCAAGGCCAGCTCGCGGAGTCGATCAATCATGTAAATATTGTGTCACCAGTGAGTGATGGTTGCTAACTCTCTGCCTAAGTAAACACGTAATCATTGTTTACATGAGGTCCGCTAAGTTGGGCCCTTGCCAGCGTAGGAAGCTGGGGACGTTATAGTTTCCGAAATAAGGTGTTTTTTTTTGTTTAGCCACCAGTTAGTGGTATTAATTGGTTATTAACTGGTCCTTTGTGATATATTTACGTCGTCTTATGACTATAGTGTCATCGATTTTATACATACAGTCACTTTGTCTATAGATTATTTTTTAAGAGGAAGTTCTAATGCTTGAGAGCCCTCTAAGCTAAGATAGACATTTTAGTTGTCATCAACCTATAAGTGACACCTAACATTGCAAGTAAGGGGTTAGTTTAAGTGCTACATGACGCTAAGTCATTTTTAGAAGATATTGCTTAGGGGAAGAAACTGTTTTAAGGAGTCAAAATCATCCAATACTTTTCTCACCATGGTCGAGGCGAGAGGGAGTTTTACTGTAACTCTTACTGATTAAAAACCATCCCGTTCCTACTCCTGCTCTTTGAGCCAGACAGAGAATATACCTAAGAAACTTTTTATAAATAACCCAATATATCTCGCTGTAGGTCCCAGTAAACCTGCTAGGTAGTCGGCAGCTTCGGTTCGATTCTAATATGAACCTATGCCTATAAAGCTTGTCATAAATAACCCAATACATCTCCCTCCAGGTCCGAGCGACGGGCAAGATGTACGCGTGCAAGAAGCTGGAGAAGAAACGCATAAAGAAGCGCAAGGGCGAGGCCATGGTGCTGATCGAGAAGCAGATCCTGCAGCGCATCAACTCGCGCTTCGTCGTCAACCTCGCGTACGCGTACGAGACCAAGGACGCGCTGTGTTTAGTACTCACTATTATGAACGGTTAGTAACAACTTAAGAAGACAGCCTTGTTGGTCGAGCAACGTACTGCTGGCTTTTTTTCGCTTTTTCAAAAACTTCTCAATATTAGCACAGAATCTGGAATGGTGACCAGTATATGGCAATAGGCTCACTCCCTGTGGCATGGGACTTACCTATAACGTAAATGGTAAAAAGTGGGTGTCCATTTGTACAGTGCTGTTTGTGCATGTGCACCTCTGCCTACCCCTTCAGGTTCGATAAAAGGCGTGACGTTGCGTTTTGAAGATTGTTATGAGATGTTGAAAACGAGGATCCAATAACCTTTAACTTCTTTAATTTTTGATATTCATGGACGGTGCTGGCCTCTGACTATCAGGTGGTTCGTCTACTCTTGTACCCTTCTTTTAAAGTACTCAGTCACTTGGTCTGCCTTTCAGGGTTTGGGTAACATTATAACACATGTCACTACAAATACATTTATAAAATGACAAGAGATAGTACGATATTTAAGTACAACTTAAAATTTTGTATCGTTTCAGTATTCTGGCGATAGCCAACTAAATTTTTGCCGCTTGTGTTATTAGAGTTATATCGAATCGTGAGTCTATGTCAGATTGGTAATTCGCACTCAAAGGCATCATCGGATCTTAGATCATTAGGTTAATTTAGAAATGTATTGTTCCGCAGGTGGCGACCTGAAGTTCCACATCTACAACTCACTTGTGTTATGAGAGTTGTGTTTTAATCCAAAGGCAGTCATTAGATAAATGAATGTAACAGTGTATGATGTTCCGCAGGTGGCGACCTGAAGTTCCACATCTACAACATGTGCGGCGCGGACACGGGGCTGGGGCTGGAGCGCGCGCGGTTCTACGCCGCGCAGGTCGCCTGCGGACTCGAGCATCTGCACAAGATGGGCATCGTCTATAGGTAACTCTACTTATTCTGATCTTATTGTAACTTTCGTGAGACATACAGTACTCTCAACGGATCTTGGCAGGTCTGAACTACGTGCAGAAGGCTGCGCAATAAGTGTAAAGGGTCAATTGTATTTAGAAATGGTCAATCTCTAGCCTAGATCGCCGCCCCCCGCACCTCGCCTCATGCCACCATTTGGTTCTAAAAAATACTTATTGCGCAGCCTTCTGCACGTAGTTCAGACCTGCCAAGATCCGTTGAGAGTACTGTACTAAATTAATTATGATGTTATCGGCTTACTCACGTAACTGTTTGACGAGGAACTCGACTATGAATATGACCCCTAGCATGGCTTGAAACTAGTCGAGTTCCTCGTTAAATAATTACGTGAGTAAGCCGATAACATAATAATTAATATACTTATTCTATTGATCATCAACATTTCTAGTGTAGTATTGTTATTACAACAAAGTTTACCGTATTAATTGATAAATGATATTTATTTTTGCAAATTGGTTAGGTACAAGATATCACCTTTTCTCGTCAATCTCTAAAATAACTAGATGTGGCCGGCATTACCTATCGGACTCCTATTCGTGTCCTGGAAAGCTTACCAAACTGCTCATCCTGCCGACCTATATGCCTTGTAACACTATACCCTACGATCATCTCACTACAACAAACGATTGAGAGAATAGAGAACGCATCCTATGTGCGAGCACTCCCTCTCGCCCCGCCCAAGGCGGGAGAAATCGTTGGATTATTTTCCCCTTCAAGAAAAAGCCTATCTGCTATGGGTTATGTGCTCATGTTTATACACCAAAATATGTCTTTATATCATGTTTAAGACCATCAACCATTTAACCAACTGTTTAGATTCAGAACAAAAAAAAAGAAACAATAATTGTTTTAGTTGTTAATAAAACATTTCGCTGTGTTCCAGGGACTGTAAGCCGGAGAACATATTGCTGGACGACGCGGGCCACGTGCGCATCTCGGACCTGGGGCTGGCCGTGGACGTGCCCGAGGGGGGCAGCGTGCGCGGCCGGGTCGGGACCGTCGGGTACATGGCACCCGAGGTACGTTAGCACGAAGCCTTTTTGTTATAGCTTTTTGTTTGGTTGGTGTGGTGGCTGGGTAACCGGCTGCCGTACAATGTCTAGTGGGTTCGATGCCCGTATGGAGCAATTCTTCGTGTGATCCACAAATTGTTTCGAGTCTTGGTGTCATGTGTATGTGAAGCTGTATGTTTGTAAACGCATCCACGATAAAGAAGAAAATACTTAAATATTGGGCTATTCTATTTTCATTAAATATTTATGCAGTTAGCTAACTCACTTGATTGTGTTACGGGAATGTTCGACTAATTTCAAATAAAATGGGAACCAATATTTAAGAGCTGGGCACATGAAAACGATCTGTTAAATGCGATTTCTTTTTAAAACAGAAGACGTTTTTCTTTAATACGTTTTTCATCTTTATTGCAAAGAAATAAAATTGTCGTCAATGCATCTCTGCCTACCCTTTCGGGGATAACAAGCGTGACGTTGAACGTTGAAATAAAATTGAAAATGATCTGTGTATCTAAAGTCTGTTAATGTGTGATATATGTTTTCTTTACATCAAAAATGTTTAACATTACTATAATTGGATTGCAGGTGATAGACAACGAGCGGTACACGTTCAGCCCGGACTGGTTCTCGTTCGGGTGCCTGGTGTACGAGATGATCGAGGGCCGCGCCCCCTTCCGCGCGCGCAAGGAGAAGGTCAAGCGGGAGGAGGTCGATAGGAGGGTTAAAGTTAGTGTATTTACGTTTTCTTTAAATAGGTTATTGTGGTAAAATTTAATTAAGGAGGTTTTTAACACATTGAACGCCTTCAACAGTTTTTTATTGGCAGTCAAAGACTTAATTATATAGTTTAATAAAGTAAAGAGATTGTACTAATGTCAATGATTTACACCAAAAAGGTGTTTGTAATCGTATAAAATCTGGGGGGAGGGGTGTTGAGTTCCGTGAACATGATATAATGTTTTTAGGAACCATTCTAAGTCGTTTTAGTGTAAAACAGTTGAATCCTGTGTTTGTGAGGTAATATTTTTAATGAAACAAACAAAATAATCGACTTTATTGAAATGTTTATGTCTATTTTTAACCGGATTATTGTTACAAAGAACCTTTGTTTATTTGACTACTTATTAGAATAAACATAAGTATAATTCCGAATTTCTCCATTCCAGCACGAGCAAGAGAAGTACTCGTCGAAGTTCAGCGAGTGTGCACGAGCCCTGTGCACGGCGCTGCTGTCGAAGTCGTGCGTGTCCCGGCTGGGCTGCGGCGCGGGGCGGCGCGGGGCGGCCACCGTCAAGCAGCACCGCTTCTTCGCGCACCTCAACTGGGCCAGGCTCGAGGCCGGCATGGTCGACGCGCCATTCGTGCCCGACGTATGCACTACTTCATATACATTACTCATAATGATTTCACTGCACAGTTAACACGGTTGCTAGGCAACCGGCTACGACGCAACGTGTATTAAATTCTGTTATCAGCTTACTCACGTGATGTTTCGACGAGGAACTCGACTAGTTTCAAACCATGCTAGAGGCTCATATTCAAGAGGAGCAATTCGCGACACACGACTCGGCGATTGTCGCGCTGCTACTCTAAATAATTTAGTATGTCTCACGAAAGTTAGAATAAAATTGTATTAAATTCGATTGTCACTCGGAGCAACTTTGTGTGATCCACAGATTGTTGTTTCGGATTTGGACGTCATGAGTTTGTGAAATTGATGTTTATAAACGCACTCACGACATAGGAGAAAATCCTAATGTGAGACAACTTATTAACTATACTTATAAAATGAGTTGATTTTCCACTACTCCCATTCTTCCCGCGAGTGCTGTTAATGCCGATTAAAGGGATTTCAAATTTAATAGGAATCGAAGAGTATTCGTTGCTCTTATATCATAGCTAAACGATGTCCGATCTATAATTTCCAACGAAACATAAATGTATTTTGTTTACATTAATACAAACCTAGAATGCAATTCTGAGCGAAACGCTCAGACCGTCGTATTTATAAACATTGGCATTCAACATTATAAATACAAGTCGAGCGTTATAAATAAATTCTCGAACAACATCATTTGGAGTTATAAACAAACAAATTGTACTTACAAGTTAATTTAGCCTTAGTTACTAGAGTCTTATTTGAGACTGCAATCTTTTCAATATCTCACACGATAATGTAGGATGGATGGATTTAAGTAATTAATGTTTTTTTTCAATAAAATTAATCACTAATTTCTGGCTTATGTTGCAAATAGCAAATAAAATAACTTTTCGGAAGTTATAGTCACAGAATTTTAAGACATATTTGTTTTTGTAAATGATGATGCGGCCCACGATGAAACACGTCTGCCCATAAGCAACCTTTTCACTCGGGCCTTGAAGACACCCAGGTTATACCTATCAGGAAACAGACTCCGGCAAAGAACTCCACTCCTTAACAGGAGATCCTTATATTAAATAGAATCCTTATAGACATAATGAATTTTGTATCGCACGTATGTAACAAATAGTTTTCCTCGTTCCAGCCGCACGCAGTATACGCGAAGGACGTGCTGGACATCGAGCAGTTCAGCACGGTGAAGGGCGTGAACCTGGACGCGGCCGACGACACGTTCTACGGCAAGTTCAACACGGGCTCCGTCAGCATCCCCTGGCAGACCGAGATGATCGAGACCGGCTGCTTCGCTGAGCTCAATGTCTTCTCTAGAGGTAGGTTGGGACTGCGTTTCTTTTTAAAATACTGCCTCACTAAATGTCTGTATCCGGAGCTTCAAACATACGGACTACCTAGCGGGTTTACCGGGGCTCCGGCTCGAAAAGCAGGAGAAGGAACGGGGTGGTTTTTAGTCAGTAAGAGGAGAAGTCATTGGATGATTTTCCCCGAAAAAAAGAGGTATGTTAGGACTGTATTTCTGTTTAAACTTAAATTACTGCCTCACTCAATGCCTCTACCATGAGTTTGAAGCAATAGTATTTGTCGATAGTCGCTAGCGACGACGTAAATTTTTTGTAAGGCAAGTTTTTCAACGCCTCTACCGGTCACACGTGGAACTAATTGAATTTTATCGACAAATACTTCGACAATACTTCAAACTCATAGTAGAGGTACTGATAAGACGTATCACTATTTTTTGACTTGAAAATCAAGTGTTAGATGATTATGAGATGGTGTTGGTACAATCAAAATTTTTCTCAAGATTGGTTTAGAGAGAGAGAAAATTCTACGTCACTTCGTTTGTAAGTTCTATCCCTATAAATATATCACAATATTTTTGTTTCGTGGTGTTAGGTGAAGACGGCAAGGAGTGTGCTACAGCGGACCTGCAGCTAGTCCCGGCCACTACGACGCCCGAGGAGGAGAAGGGCTGCTTCCTATTTGCCAGAAGGGTGAGTTGTCTTTAGTTTGGTCCCGATATTGTTATGATGTGCAAGCGAACCTTTGAGCAAGTGTGGTGATTAATGTTGAAACCTTCTCCGTGCGAGAAGAGGACTTTGGTCAGCAGTGGCCACTTACAGGCCGTTGATGATGTCAATGTGATTGTTATGACGTTAATTTAAACATGTACTTGCAGCTAGTCCCGGCCACTAACGCCCGAGGAGGAGAAGGGCTGCTTCCTATTTGCCAGAAGGGAAGTTGCCTTTAGATTGGTTAATGTTCGATGTGCAAGCAAAACTTTGAGCAAGTGTGGTATAATGTTAAATTTTCTCCGTGCGAGAAGAGGACTTTGGTTAGCAATGTTGTATATGCAAATTTGTAAATAAATAAATAACTTAAAGAGAGAATTTTGTTAAGATTGTTGATTAAGATCAAAATGGCTTGAAATTATCTGTAGTTTCTGTCTATTGCTTTCCTAAATGATTACTATTTATTTTCCAATTTCTCCAGGTACTATGTCCACAAAAGAAAGTATCAGCCCGGCTGCGCGCGGTGCCGGTCCCGGAGCACCTGTTGCTGCCGTCGTCGCCGGCGCCGGGCGGCTTGGCGTGGCCCGCGGCGGAGGCTGCGCCCCCCGCGGCGGAGCCCCCCGCGTCCGTGAGCTGACCGCCCGCTGCCGCCCGCAGCCCCCCTCACTAACGCCCGACATAGCGGTGCACTGCCGAACACGTGACTACTTCACAAGTAAGCAAATATTACCTAAACGCTAAACCCCGATTAGAAGAGTCTTACCACAGTTTGACGCCTAACTAAAGCATGGATTACGTGAGAGTAACGCGAGCCCGTGCCGACACCAATGATGATACAAATATATAGAGTTATCATAGAAACAAATAAATAGTTAATTTAACAAATTGACTCGTCTCTACACGCATCGTCCACTTAATTCAAAGACATTATTGTATGCAATATTTTGTTCCTGACGTAATTATAATTTAAAAATGTCGTGACAAACTTAATTAATGTTTAAGTTGTTTAAATAACGACTGCCTTATGGCGTAACTGTATTACGTAATGTAGCGTCAATTGTGTAGACATTAATTTGACTTGGCGATACACTACCATGCACCTTTTAAAGACAAAAGTAAAATACTAGCCGAATGTGGTTTAAGCTTAGCTAGTTTCGTAAAGGCAATGAATTATGTGAAAATAAACTTTATACTTAAGTGAAGAGAGGTGAAAATGGATTATCAACTTTTTTGTTTAATCATCTCTTAAAATCTTGTACGTTCAAGCCCCATTATCAAATGGTTGTATATGAGAACTTATGTGTAAATGAAATTGGAACCTGTATACGTAGTAATATGATGCATTCTCCCTTGTACCTGTCGGTTAGTGTTTTATCTTCGAATTGTATCCTATGTGACGTATTTCGAATGCTATTTTTGTATCTATTTTTTGCATTTAAATTGTCATGTACCTTTCTTGGAAAGTTGCACGCAAGTCCATATAAGTTAATTTGGTAATTCGCATTAGACGTCTCAAGTAAAACTTGCAATTCAGATTCATTCATTCATACCTTCACGCCTGTCTCCCATGAGGGTAGGCAGTTCAGATAGATTTTTTATAATAACTTATAGCATGCCCAGTTTTGTAAGATAAGTACTTTACGTGTATTGGCAATACATATTTAAGTTTTCTTTTATAAATGTTTCATAATTTGACAGCAGATATTGGTGCAAATAGTACAATATTTATAATACTGCTGAGTCTCTTATGACTAGGCATAAGTGCTTTAGACTTTAGCCCTTTTAATTTTCTGTTCAAAAACATTTGTTTCTGATGATTTTTATTTAATATTAAAATAGATACAAAAACAGCATTCGTTGAAATCCTATAATATAAGAATCATACGTAATAACATCTTAGTGTGACCTGTTAAAAATAATCATGAACAATTTTAGTTTAAGTTCATTTTTTACGCTGGCAATTGTAAGGTTTGTCGAGATGATTTTTTTATCTATGGTTCGTAGGGGTGTGAGACGGAATATTGTCTTTAGGTTTGATATTATTTGAGTGAGAATTACTTACAATTGCTGACGTTGTTTTAAAAGGTATACTTATAGTATTTTGGCTTAACTAAGCTCCACACTAGGATTTTCTCCTGTGTCGTGGGTGCGTTTACAAACATACAAGTTCACATACACATGACACTCAGACCCAAAACAACAATATGTGGGTCACACATGTTGTATTGTTTAACATAAGAATAGATATTTGCAGTTTACGTATAAAGAATTGAATATTACGCAATGTCTATTGTTAATTCATATTATTTGTTGCGGGCAATACTGGTATTAAGTCAAAATATTGTAAGTATACCTTTTACATATGTCTATTTGTCATGGATGACTGATATTATTCTGTAACCATTATGCATTTAGCTCAATAGTTAAACCTGGAGTATTACACGAACAAACATATATTATTATTATTATATCATTATGTATTATCCTTATATAATTAAGTAGAAGTACGCGTCCATAGGCCCGCATTATACGCATCGCACGCAACGGATTTTAGTTTGTCTTGTGTAGAAACTCATACAACTGCGTCTACTGATCCGCATCGTACGGACCGCATCATCAGCAATGCGTACTGATGACGTCATACGGAATGCGTACGATGCGTACGATGGGAGCCTGTGGACGCTTACCTTAATGCGTCATTATTGATATTATTAATTCGTTTTATTTATAAATATGTATTTCATAGAGTTGTTTATTTATGTCTGTGAACATTTTAAACTAGTGTTGGGTCACGATTATTCAAACTAGTTTTTATCGATACTTGATTTCGAAAAGTTACGTAAAATCGATGCCAATAAAACATTTTAGAAGGGATGTCCCTCTTGTTTTGTGAGTAGACATATATTTAAACTTATACATTTTTATAAAACAGTTATATACGCCATGTTTTTAGATTGTTTTGTAAACGTCAAGTAATTGAATATTTCCTATTGATGGCTTTGTAATATAAACGTGTGGGTCGAGCCGTGGATTGTTAGGAGCAAAATCTTAGTTGAACTCGACATTCGAACATTTTTTAACTTTATATTAATACTCTATATTAAACTTGAAAGATATTAAAAGTTTTTATATGAAATGACGGCGGAATTTCGCACTTATGTCCAGTTTAGCTAAGATTAAAATCCTTTAAAGCTTAAATAAGCATTAAGTAATGAGATATTATGTCCATTGTAAGCTAAGACCTATTTAAATATCTTTCATGTTAACAATGTAAACGGACATTCTTTAATGTGAAGTTTTCATTGAATCGTACAGTTATGGTAACAAGTCATCCGCCTCACTTAAGTCACTAAAGCTAGATAATGTAATGAAGCAATAATAAGGAAACGAATAGAAGGGAATCTATGGAATCGTATGTTTATTAGTTGTTTCTCGTCTGTCGTGGTAGTGTAATGTAATAAATAACGATACAACGTGAAAGCGGGCACTAGTGAAGTTTCTTTACACAAGAAACAAACACATTGAACTTCATAAACCTCTCGTAAAGATTGTGAATAATAAATCGTCGCACAAACAATTGGAAAAACTTTTTCGTCTTACTGTACATTGCCAATTCACTTCCAATATAAACTAGTGTAAGTATTGATGCATTTTGATGTATAACTTTTATTGTTATTGAATATTTCGATGCCTATTGTCATTTTTTGAGGCTGAACGCGTGTGGAAGGGTACGGTTTATTCAATTTTCGGCTCTATCGTTCTAAAAATAAGGTTGTTATGAGCCATTTAGCGTAAGGAGGGCTAATAGAAATATTAGAAGTCTCGCGTAACTGATATTCTTAAAAATATAATTGACAATTTATTACGGGTTTTGATAAATGTTCCAAACTTGGCTTTTGTAAGCCGTTAACAAAAGAATTAGTCGTTAAGGAGCTATTTACTAACATTAGTAGTTATAATAAATGCTTGCGATACTAAACATTAGAACATGGTATGCGCATAGTCGGCCGCCTCTGCATTTGCGGGTTGAAAAAATTAGGTTAGACGTAGGGGACAATTTGTTTAAAATGTGGTTGGTTGGATGTCGGCCCTTCGGGTAAAACGGGCCTACGGAGTATGAACAGTGGGGTCTTTTTGATAAAATAATTAGATAGAAAATCGATGTAAGAATCGGACGGTGATTTCAAATTACGTGTGTCGACGGACACAAATTCCTATGACATGCAATAATATCGACTCCATTTGTGTTGAAATGAAAATATTTTTATAAATCTCTCGCCGCCTCTGCCACACGCTTTCATTATTCGCCTCCCATTTTTAATCGTCATTCAGGCTTCACCTTGCACCCTGAACATTCGTCGCCATCTTGAATTAACGGAAACACACGAATGTTTACGGAAACTGCCGAAGTGTAGTGCCAAGATTAGCCATGCAAGGGTAATTGTGTAAGGCAAGTCATCACGCTACAATATTTCTTTATTTTTTATTCGCACAAAGTAATTGGTTCACTCGTTCATTCAATTATTTATTTTGTGTTGCAACACTGAGTTTGAGGGTTGCTAACTGACTGGCTGTGAGTTTAAAAATCATTTAGAATTTTATATGAGGATGCACAAATAGTTTATTTATTTTATGCTTTTGTAATTGAATTCTTACATCGGGAAATTTTTAAACATTCAGCCATTTTGTTTTTGAATGAATGAATGAATGATTGAACTGAACGAGTGACCCGTTCAATGCTTCGACGCTCCTATTCGATATAAGCAATCCATTCAGATATTGACTTTACAACGAATATAATTGTTATTATGAAGTAATCCTACGTTTGTTGTAGCGAATTACTGAAATACTTTTATTATTACTTAATTATTTAAAGCTTTTTTTATGAATGAATTGCTCAGAGTCATTTAATGGTTACTTAACTCAGTCCTTAGTGATTCTTTTCGATACAAAATCGTTACTAAGGAATAGTTTAAGTAATCATTAAATGTCTCTGAGTACGACAGTAAAACTTTGTAAATCTTTTTTAAACATGATTATGATGGAATGTAAAGAAAAGAGCTTGTATTGTACTATGACTCAATTTTGTATTGTTACTTATTTAATTAAATCATGTTTTTTCTATCAATTATTTTGTTTGTTAGAAGCTAGAATATATTAAGTTGCACATAAGCTAGTGTTACCATCCATAATGCATTTTTTTATATAAGTTGTTAATATTTTTTTAGTCTTGCAAGTTGTAAAGTCAATGTTGGAATATAATTAAGTTGAGCACTTACTTCTTGACGAGTTGCCTCAACGATGCTCAACTCGGGAGCTCAAATTGTACAGGTTTTTTAGTATTCCTTACTTTTAGGGCGAAAATCATTGACCTGTGTTATCTGTGAACATTCGTAGACCTTATACGTGACAGTTTAACGTACATTGACGGTTTTTTTACTTTATTACTCTGATACATTGTGAATTTTTCATACTAAGACGGTAATGTACGTTAAAATGTCACTTCATTTTGTATACTTGTATATGGTAATGTATAAAAGACATTGATATGATATGATTGCCAATGTATTCTTATGATAAATAGCCTATAGTGTCAATAACTGTGGTGAATCAAATAATTAATTTGTTCATACGACGTTCACAGATGACAGATTTTTTTGAATAAGCATTTAAGCAAAAGTGTGTGTTGTCACCGAATTTTTGTAAGAATTTATATATAATAATATTAATTATTATTATAAATTAGAATCATACCTGTATCATACTCATTTGATGCATTTTCGACTAAGTGTATTGAAGTGCAGTGGCATGATGCGCAAATAAGTTTCAAGTTCGATTACCCACAAAAAAAACAATGAACTGTTTTAAATAATACTTTTTGGTACAAAATTCAATGATTTTTGTATTTTCAAAGACTTTTTTTAGTAAATTTTCTATTTTTAGTACGTCGTTGTAACGTTGCGTGTCGTGCTACTGCAACGCGTTGCGCGCTCGGTTGCAATGCAACCGCGTAGCGTTGCTGTATTTAGCTTGATAGAGTTATGGTTAGCTTTCCTTCATACTGTTAGTCGTTATTGCAGTATTTTGATGCAAATATTATTATTTAATAAGCATATTCGTAATAAATTGACTCCGATATAGAATGTTTGTTTTCTTTTTCAACCTTATTTTTTAAACCTTACCCTATACTAGGATTTTCTTCTGTTGCTAGGGTACGTATATAAACACATTTTCACAATACACATGACACGCAAACCCAGAAACAATAATTTGTGGATCACACATTTTTTATGGTATAGATAAGCCGGTAAGCGAGCAGACGGATCACCTGATGGTAAATAATCGCCCAGCCCATGGTCCTCAGAAGCGGTACAAGTGCGTTGACGGCCTTTTGGGGATAAGGAATTTAAGGTAAAGGTTGTTGGGGAATAGAGGATTGAGAATGAAGGTAATTGGGCCTCCGGTAACCTCACTCACACGACGAAACACAACGCAAGCGTTGTTTCACGTCGGTTGATTTTTCGAAAATTTCTCAGTAGAAGTACGAGTATGGAGTCTGGAATTGTGTCCAGTATATGGCAATAGGCTCACCCCCTATTGCATGGGACACAAATGGTGAAGATTAGGTGTACATTGTATAGTAGCATTGTCGTAATGTGCACCTCTGCCTACCCCTTCGGGGATAAAAGGCGTGACGCTGCACGATATAGACTAATGAAACAAATAAATACAATTTGATATATCAACTTACACTGCAACTCCTTTGGCAATAAAATAAACAACCAACCAAATCAAATTCAACAATTTATTCAAATGAAATATAAATAACAGAGATGAACACAAACTAAGTATGATATTATAGTTTGACCGACATTATACTTTATATATGCCTGTGAAGGGGAGGGAGGGCAGAGAAATGGCAAACATAATTTACATAAATATTAAGGTTGATATTCACACTGGAGCGCTATAGGCGGCTAAACAGTGTAGTAACGGCAGAGAAGAATACAATATGGGCTTTCGTTTTATGCTCACCAGATGTCGCAAGTACCTTTCGTTTTTCGACCAATAGGGAATGAGCCAGTGTCACACCATTGGATGGTCAATATTCGACAGCTGCAGTGATTGGATAAAATCTTGCTACATTTGCCATCTGGTGACCAAAATTACGGTAGCTCACGTTGCCTATATTCTTTTCGTAGACATTTGACAGAAACCAGGCGCTCAGATAATATATTTGTATTTTCAGCCATGGTCGTCCCATTGCAGGGCAAAAGCCCTATCCTCCTTCCACTCGTCTCTATGCAGAGCTTTCTGTGTTTAAACTACCACTAAAACTCACTACTGAGTGAAGCCCACCCCACATCAATAGACGTAGCGGCAGGCCCAGAAGGAAATGGCGGGATGAACTTTTCGTACACCTTTGAACAGAGACACAGGCGGCAGCACTCTAATGAACCACAACCTTTTAATAAACCGACTTCCAACTCGCCTGCCAGGCTTGCCAAGCCAGTAGTCGACTGGCTGTTAATGTGGAATAGGATGCTTACCGAACTTAAAGCAAAGTGCAGCGGTGTCGGTCAAAGTACAATAAGTTAATTACACAAATGCACCACGATACAATTACTACTTAGAACTAAATAAGATCATAATCTCGAATATATAGGTAAGGAAGCAAATTATTTATATTTATTTATCATTTATTTATAATAGAAGAAATTGTAACAGTCTTTTCGTTAATTTTATATTACAATTACAATTTATATCATACATGTTATACTATAGTGCTTCGAATTTATGTCAATTATACGTAAAATAATATACATTAAAAATGTTTTTTAAATTACGTTGTGGAAGACAGGTAAACACAGCAAAATGAAACGGCGAATTCGCAACTTTGAACTTGCGTTGTAGCTTGAGCAAGAAGTAGCTTGTGAAAAGGCGTCGTGGTGGCTCAGAGGTTTAAGACCCGCTTCTCATACATGAGAGTGCGGACTCTAAACCTACCAACGGCAAGTATCAATGTTTTCCAAGACTTTTCCAAGTTATCTGGTACTTTCTAAGATTATTTAGACACCACTGACAAACGGTGAAGAAAAACATCGTGAGGAAACCTGGGCTTATAATTTCTAATTTATAAGTTTGAAATCGCCAACCTGCATTAAGCAAGCGTCGTGATTAATGCTTAAGCCTTGTGAGAGGAGGCCTTTGGTCAGCAGTGGCCACTTATAGGCTATTGATATTATGTGAAATGCAATAAATAAATGATTGCAATCATCATTAAAAATATAGAAATGATTGTCTTTTATTGAAATTGACCCTATTTATATCTACATACATTGATTTATCATTTATAATTATAATAGATTGAATATACAATATTGCACACTGGTATAAACTTGAATATTCTCATTTCACAAAACATTAGTTTATTAATTTATAATTTCTTTTTAAACTTGAAAACGTGTTGTTAGTATTATTTTTTTTGCAATACTTCTTGCTATTTAGATTTGAGGATGAATTAGACAAAAATACTCCTAAACAGCTGAATAGTTTTCGATACAATTGTCTTGACTTCATGTTAGATATGTATTATTGGTAACAACCACACTACAACCCGATGATAAAATATTAATTTTAATACAGTCAATAATAAAATATTTTTTATTATAACTATAGTGAGACATACAAAATTAACTAAAAATCTTTGATTTGGTACAAATATTTTATTTTAACTAAAATCACGGTTTACTCACGTACATTAATGTCATCAAATCAGTAGGCCGCGCGACGTCGTCGCATCTGCGCACGCTGCTCATGATGAAGAGTCCCTCTGTGACTCGAAACTAGTAGAGCTTTTCTCCATTAATGTACGTGAGTAAACCGTGATTTTAAGTTAAAATAAAGTATTACTACCAAATCAAATTACGTTATAAAATGGCTACACTTTTACATAATCATCGAATATAACAATTTACATTTTGACATTGACTGTACAGGAACACAAATAAGGTTCAATTTATACTAGCACAGAGTCGAAGCGTCTTTCCAAAACTGAACATAACAAATTCAACCTTAACTCCACAGCGTAACGCACACATTACTTCTGAGATTTTACAAAGGCACGCGCATTGGCCGAAATACGCGCGTCTGCGCGCGAACGCTTCGACTCTGCGCTAGTATAAATTGACCCTTACGCTGTGGAGTTAAGGTTGAATTTGTTATGTGCAGTTTTGGATAGACGCTTCGATGCGCTTCGACTTTGCGCTATTATAAATCGACCCTTAGAAATGATTAAAAAGATTACAACTGTCCTTTGAGAAACCACTACTTAATATTAAAACAATAACGATCAATTCTAAAACCCGTGTCTAGCTACTTAGTTTAAAATACATACCTTAAACAGAAACCTTTTTCTTTTGAGCTTTTTTCTTTTCAACCTGCACTTGTCTCTCAACTTTAGCTTTCTTCTCATAAATTCGTTGAAACAGAACGAACTTCCCGCTCTGAATGTGCTTAGTTTCATAAATGGCGCCCTTCAAACGCCAAGATGGCGTCTCGCAGTGTTGCCAACTTCTGCAATTGCTACCAATTTGTAGTTTATCCAGTAGTTTTTTCGACATCTCTGGTATAATTGGTTGGAGTACAATGCCGCATATTCTTAGCGTTTCCATGGTAACGTGTAAAATAACGTCGAGTTCTTTCTGTTTTTCTGGGTTCTTGCGCAGTTCCCACGGTTTTGTAGTTTCAAAGAACAGGTTTGCTACGTGCAACACTTTTATAACGGCGTCCACTGCTTTGTAGAATTGGTAGTTTTTGTAGTGGGTGTAGCATATTTCTGGAAGAGATACGAGATGTTTAATAGTAATATTGATTTTAATGTTAAAGATTAATATTTTAAGGATACAATCACAGCGTATTAACAGCATAATCAAACAACAATTTAAGTAAAATATTAAGAGGTTGTAGAAAATTGATTAAGCATAGGCAGAGTAAGTACAGCGTGCTTTTATAACGCAAGGTAAGGTGTAGATGACACTACAGTTTTTATGTAAATACATGTGTTTTATTTAGATATACAATATAATAAATTATGTCAGTGTGTTCTCTCCTAAACTTAAATTGTTGTACCCGACTGGGTCCACACTATGTCCTAGTTAATTTACCACTTAAATCTTATACGTGAAAAGCAATAAAGAATTGAGTATTGAGTATGTATTGTTCAAATACTCAAACGCTACTCAATTTTAAGACCCTCTCAAGACTAGTTCTATCTCTATCAATTCTTTATAAAATGACAGAGATAGCACGATATTTATCGGTCGGATCGCACGTATCGGACGGATCGCACGCATCGGTCGGATCGCACGCATCGGACGGTTTGGTCGTATCGCACGCATCGGTCGAATCGCACGCATCGGACGGATCGCACGCATCGGACGGTTTGGTCGTATCGCACGGATCGGTCGGATCGCACGCATCGGACGGATCGGTCGGATCGCACGTATCGGACGGATCGGTCGGATCGCACGCATCGGACGGATCGGTCGGATCGCACGCATCGGACGGATCGGTCGGATCGCACGCATCGGTCGGATCGCACGCATCGGACGGATCGGTCGGATCGCACGCATCGGACGGATCGGTCGGATCGCACGCATCGGACGGATCGGTCGGATCGCACGCACCGGTCGGATCGCACGCATCGGTCGGATCGCACGCATCGGTCGTATCGCACGCATCGGTCGGATCGCACGCATCGGACGGATCGGTCGGATCGCACGCATCGGACGGATCGGTCGGATCGCACGCATCGGTCGGATCGCACGGATCGGTCGGATCGCACGGAAGATACAAATAAACGTAAGTAATGGAATACGTGGCTCATGAAGTGTACAATATAGTGCAGGCAAGGCGTAGCAACAGACAAATATTTGGCCCCGAACACGTAAACTGTCTAATGACACAACTGCAGAGTGCCGTACAATATCTATACGGCAACGATGTTTTACACCGGGATCTCAAAACGACCAACATTCTACATTCTTCTGAAGGTGGCAGATTTCGGAATGGCCCAAGAATATGCTGGTACCGTCTGCCTGAACCACTGCTAATTATGCAGCAGTATTATACTGCAACACATGCAGCACTCCTATAGACTTTTTTTTAATGGGACAAGCCCGCCGCAACCTCCCATACCGCTACAACTCCTGTAAGCCAGGATCTACAGTAGATACAAACATAAAAACACCGGAACACTGAAGTCCGGCGCGTCCCAGGGAAATGAATGACTGTCTTGGATCCCGCAACGAAACAAATCAGAAGATGTTATTAGAGGAGAAGAAAAAGAAAACGATAGTTTCCACTTCCCTCGGTAAATTTAATGCAGGAGACAGAATGACTTAAGGCACAAAAGGCTCTCCTATAGACATGTAGAGTGTTGGATGTATAGGTATTTGCAGAATTTATCAATTTCCAGCCACTGCTTCCCGGTACATCTCAGTCGAATCAGTTGATAATCCGAATTAAATCGGTTTATAGTGAAACGTACGCAAGTTGGTTAAACACTGACATTTATTGAAACACCCTCACCTCACATACAATTATCACTGATTATTGACATACCGTCTAATATACTACACCTAACTTATAATTTTTTTTTTATGATTCAAGCCGGTAGTCGAGCAGACGTATTACCTGATGGTAAGCAATCGCCGCCGCCCATGACCACTTGAAACACCAGAGGCGTTACAAGTGCGTTGCCGGATTTTTGGGAGTTAGGAATTTAAGGGTTGTTGTTCGGGAATCGGGGATTGGGAAGATTGGGAAGGGGGAATTGGGCCTCCGGTAACCTCACTCACACTGCTCACACAACGAAACACAACGCAAGCGTTGTTTCACGTCGGTTTTCTCTGAGGTTGTGGTATCACTCCGGTCGAGCCGGCCCATTCGTGCCGAAGCATGGCTCTCCCATACTTAGAAATGAAAATGAATGAAATGAAATAAAACGTCCACATACCGGGCAGCGCCTCGACGTACTCGACGAGTAGCGCAGCGTGTTCCCCCTGCAACAGCTGGGTGAACTCCGTGGGCTGTAGCGCGGGGAACTCCTGCAGCGGGTTCAGTGCCGTGCCGCAACATCTTGACGCTAGGTTGCCCAGGCTATCCGCTAGCTCCGAGTTAGCCACGTTTATCAGTTTCGTTAGGCTGAAGTCTGGAAAGAGCGAAAATATTTAGATGTGTAAATATTTGGAGCCCGCTCAACGTCTACAGACGTGACGGCAGACCCAAAAGGAGATGGCGGGACGAACTTGACATCTATGACAAGGATTGGCCACAAAAAGCTTTACACAGAGAAGAGTGGAAGGTAGAGAGGCCTTCGCCCTGCAGTGGAACGATCATGGCTGATATCTAAATCTAAAGTATTTAGAAATGAGAGATGAGAAAGATAAAAATATGTGTATGGAAAATTATTTACAATTGGTTCTGTACCCTTAGTATGAGTTAGCTTTACGTTTAAAGTAATCGAATTGAATCGAATATAAGATTGGTTAGTATATTCGAGCCGGCCAATCAGAGTGGCAAACGCGCTTTCATTTCGATTAAGGTGGTTTCGAATAAGTAGCATAACACCACATACTTGTTTAATAAAATTCTTAATAGGTACCACATAATTTGGGGAAGAGATTAATTTTATGCAATCTATAAATATGAGTCCGCACTTGGGACAAAGAAAATCATAGTCATCGTCATCATCATCTCCAATATACAATGTTTAATACTACAATGTACACTTACTAGCATCACTAGCCATGGTGGCCTCCCGGAGCAGTAGATAGCGCAGCGCGTCGTACTCCACGGGCGTGGCCCGCGGACAGACGACGTTGCCCAGCGACTTGGACATCTTGGCGCCGTCCACCGTCCAATATACAATGTTTAATACTACAATGTACACTTACTAGCATCACTAGCCATGGTGGCCTCCCGGAGCAGTAGATAGCGCAGCGCGTCGTACTCCACGGGCGTGGCCCGCGGACAGACGACGTTGCCCAGCGACTTGGACATCTTGGCGCCGTCCACCGTCCAATATACAATGTTTAATACTACAATGTACACTTACTAGCATCACTAGCCATGGTGGCCTCCCGGAGCAGTAGATAGCGCAGCGCGTCGTACTCCACGGGCGTGGCCCGCGGACAGACGACGTTGCCCAGCGACTTGGACATCTTGGCGCCGTCCACCGTCCAATATACAATGTTTAATACTACAATGTACACTTACTAGCATCACTAGCCATGGTGGCCTCCCGGAGCAGTAGATAGCGCAGCGCGTCGTACTCCACGGGCGTGGCCCGCGGACAGACGACGTTGCCCAGCGACTTGGACATCTTGGCGCCGTCCACCGTCCAATATACAATGTTTAATACTACAATGTACACTTACTAGCATCACTAGCCATGGTGGCCTCCCGGAGCAGTAGATAGCGCAGCGCGTCGTACTCCACGGGCGTGGCCCGCGGACAGACGACGTTGCCCAGCGACTTGGACATCTTGGCGCCGTCCACCGTCCAATATACAATGTTTAATACTACAATGTACACTTACTAGCATCACTAGCCATGGTGGCCTCCCGGAGCAGTAGATAGCGCAGCGCGTCGTACTCCACGGGCGTGGCCCGCGGACAGACGACGTTGCCCAGCGACTTGGACATCTTGGCGCCGTCCACCGTCCAATATACAATGTTTAATACTACAATGTACACTTACTAGCATCACTAGCCATGGTGGCCTCCCGGAGCAGTAGATAGCGCAGCGCGTCGTACTCCACGGGCGTGGCCCGCGGACAGACGACGTTGCCCAGCGACTTGGACATCTTGGCGCCGTCCACCGTCCAATATACAATGTTTAATACTACAATGTACACTTACTAGCATCACTAGCCATGGTGGCCTCCCGGAGCAGTAGATAGCGCAGCGCGTCGTACTCCACGGGCGTGGCCCGCGGACAGACGACGTTGCCCAGCGACTTGGACATCTTGGCGCCGTCCACCGTCCAATATACAATGTTTAATACTACAATGTACACTTACTAGCATCACTAGCCATGGTGGCCTCCCGGAGCAGTAGATAGCGCAGCGCGTCGTACTCCACGGGCGTGGCCCGCGGACAGACGACGTTGCCCAGCGACTTGGACATCTTGGCGCCGTCCACCGTCCAATATACAATGTTTAATACTACAATGTACACTTACTAGCATCACTAGCCATGGTGGCCTCCCGGAGCAGTAGATAGCGCAGCGCGTCGTACTCCACGGGCGTGGCCCGCGGACAGACGACGTTGCCCAGCGACTTGGACATCTTGGCGCCGTCCACCGTCCAGTGCGAGTGGACCAGCAGACGCCGCGGCGGGTGCCACTTGATGGCCATCAGGAACGCCGGCCAGTAGATGCCGTGGAACCTGGCCGATGAAGATGGCAATGAGATATAATCATATGAAGATGGCAATCTATGTATACTAATAAGCTCAAGAGTTTGTTTGTTTGTTTGTTTGTTTAAACGCGCTAATCTCCAGAGCTACTGGTCCGATTTTAATAATTCTTTTCGTGTTGCATAGTGCATTTATCGAGGAAGGCTATAGGCTATAAAACGTCACGCTATGACCAATAGGAGCCAAGCAGAACGGGTGAAACCGCGCGGAAGTAGCTAGTAAGATATAACCTCTTACTTAGGTGGCAATCCTTTTGGCTTGGGCACATTGCCACCTTGTTTTTACATGTTATGTTTTTAGTTTTATATTATTCAAATTGTGCATTACTTTTTTTTTGTGTTGTTAATGTTTGTACTGTGAATGTATTAATTTTACCTGTTTTTTTTTCTTTTCTTTTTTGTGTTTCGTTTTTGGTGCATCGTGCCCGGTGCCAAATAAATGATTTTTCTTATTTTCTTTATAATCGTCATTTATAAATATCAGTTTTCATGTTTGCTACCAAAACTTATATGTAGGTAATAGGTTTTTAATAAATGCGAAGTGTTTTGTATATTCGCGTCTCAACTATTGTGTAGATTTTGACGAAACCTGTGTATTAAATTTCACCAGTTTTAAAAAAAGGGTACATGATTTGTTAAGAAAAAAAGTATAGAGCTGACTCTACACTTATTTTTTGACATTGAATCCATTCTCAAAACTAAACACATTTAAATTGGATCTTAAAACTGGATTTTAAAACCGTTGGACTTTCAAACCGCCTTTTTATGATCGAACTACTAGTGCTGATGCTTCAAAAACAACAAGTTTTTGTACTTGTAGGTGAGGCGAGAGGGAGTGTCAGACTCTTACTGACTAAAAACCACCCCATTCCTGCTCCTGCTTTTCGAGCCGGAGCCCCGGAAACCCGCTAGGCTAGGGAAAATCATCCAATGACTTCTCCCGCCTTGGGCGAGGCGGGAGAGAGTGTCAGACTCTTACTGACTAAAAACCACCCCGTTCCTTCTCCTGCTTTTCGAGCCGGAAAACCCGCTAGGTAGTCCGCAGCTCCGGATCAGGCATCAGTCCTACTGGGCCCCATCTGTGGTGGTCTGATGGCTCTTTGAGGCGCGCGCGGAACGCGACGCGCCGCACGCACGGTTCTGGTTCTGGTCGGGCGGCGAGCTACCCTTGCTCGTCGTCCGCAGACCCGCACTTACGGTGGCCGGAGATCGTCTCTCGATCCCCGACGCCCAGAGTGTCCCACGCAGCGGCTGGGGCGTGAGGAGGTTTGTTCCCTCACGCGCCCCGCCTCCTCCTAAGCTAGCATGACTGCTTCGCAGAAGGAAGAGATGGCATCCCAGGCCCCCTCGTTCCGCACCATGGTTTGAACCAGTGCCGGGCGCGAGAGGTCACCGTCGCCGACCATATCCCTGAGGATTTGGCGGTGATAAGCCCACGCAGGGCACACCGCCACCGTATGTTCTACTGTGTCCTCCGGGCGGTCTTCGCAGTGATGACACCCGGGCGTTTCCTCCCGCCCAATAAGGAACAGGAACCTACCGAAACTCCCATGTCCGGTAAGCACCTGCGTCAGGCGGTAGGTGAGGACGCCGTGGCGCCTCTCTAGCCACTCCTCAAAGAGGGGACTTACCGCTGCAATGACAGCGAGCCCAACCCATTTCACCCCTGAACTTAAATTACTTACTTGAGTATGTCCTTCCCGACGACATGTACGTCAGCGGGCCAGGGCCTGCCGCGGTCCACCATGGCGGCCCGGTCGGGGTACCCCGCCACCGTCAGGTAGTTCACCAGCGCGTCCAGCCACACGTAGATACTCTGCTCCTCGTCGCCTGGTACCTGGAACCATTACATCATCGTTCGGCATCATCGCAATATACAGTTGATAATTATGTTTTAAATAAGCAGTATGGAAATATGTAATAACTTCACTAGAGGACAGACTAACAGACAGACGGACTTTTTTATAATGTAATAATTGGTTTATTTGTAATAAAAAAAAAATACTATGACTTTGAAAAAAAGAAAAAGAATTTATTTTACAGAAAACACGCACACTAATAAAAGGATTATATAAAAAAACTTGTATAATACACAAAAATTTATATAATACAAAATGATTATAATAAACTGAAAACAGTAAATACAAAAACAAAGAAATAGTGAAGATAAAATAAAAACCGTAATTAAGTACATATTAATTACGTTTTACGATGTAAGTACTAACGTAACTGTTCGACGAGGCAACTCGACTAGTTTCGAGCAACACTGGAGCTCATAATCACATTTCACCGATCAATTACGTAAGTAAGCTGTACAAATAATGAATTTGCCATACCCGTATAGCCCAGTGCACCCGGTTGGACGGCCGACTGACCGATATGTCGGGCAGGTACGCGTCGGTCGCCAACATCTCCTGCAGTTGCTTCTGAAACTTCGACGGGGTTATCACGCCGTCTGTAAAGAAAATAATATGATTAGGAGTCCTTTTTTGTCCATAGGAATATTATGGTTTAGATCACGTAACGTGTGAGAGAGCCATGCTTCGGCACGAATGGGCCGGCTCGGAGTGATACCACGGCCTCACAGAAAACCGACGTGAAACAACGCTTGCATTGCGTTTCGTTGTGTGAATCAGCTTACCGGAGGCTCAATTTCCCTCTTCCCAATCTTCCCAATCCCCGATTCCCCAACAACCCTTAAATTCTTAGGAATTTAGGGGTTAGCCCCTAAAAGGCCGGCAACGCACCTGTAACGCCTCTGGTGTGCCTAAGTGCCCATGGTGCGGCGGCGATTGCTTACCATCAGGTAATACGTCTGCGCGTTTACGTTTACGTGTTCCACATAAAAAAAACTGTTTGAATAAGTAACTTGACTAGTTTCAACCCGCGCTAAGGGCTCATAGACACAAGTAGCATTGCACGATACCACATTTTTGACTGCACGGTTAGTGCGGTGGCTGGGCAACTGGCTGCCGTGCTACGGGTAGCGGGTTCGATTCCCGCACGGAACAACTATTTGTGTAATCCATAAATTGTTGTTTCGGGTCTGGGTGTCATGTGTATGTGAACTTGTATGTTTGTAAACGCACCCACGACACAGGAGAAAATCCTAATGTGGAGCAAAGTTTAAAAAAAAGAACATTTGTTCAATGTAAAGAGTAGAGAAGTGTAGAGATTCTATTCAATATTATTTTTTATTTCTTTTTTCTCTATCTGGGTGCACACATTTAATTAAGATTCTTTCATGATAGTAATAAAATTGATAAATTATAATTAGTTACCATTCTTCAGCCACTGCTGTAGATGTGATTTGAAAGCGCTCAGTCGGAACATGTAGTTAGTCTCCTCCGTCCATTCTACCTTGTGGCCAGACTCTATCGATACTTTCACCTGGAACATTAAGTAATTAAATAAAATCACGATTACATGAAGACTACAAGTATTTTATTTTATTAAGGACAACAAACAGCAGTATATTAAACATAACACATGAATGAAATAGTAAAATTATAGATTTAACAAATACACTACTCACGATTTTTTTAAAGGTAGGTAGAATTTCTACAAAAAATATATTTTTGTATAAAAAACCACATATCAGTCTGCCTCGTCGTCGAGTGGTCGCAAGTGCGAATGATGCAAATGCGAGGGGGTCGCGGGTTCGATTCCCGGGTCGGGCAAAGCATTTTTCGGCTTTTAGAAAATTTCTCAGTAGTCTGGAATTGTATCCAGTATATGGCAATAGGCTCACCCCCTATTACATGGAACTTATAACATGAATGGTGAAAAGTGGGTGTACATCATATAGAGGTATTACGTGCCGTAATGTAAACCTCTGCATACCCCTTCGGTGATAACAAAGGCATGACATTGCAAATAAAAGAAAATCATATCAACATGGAATTTTGTCGACCATTCCAAACAAAAAAATCACTAAAGAAAAGCCAGTATTTTATACTAATTGACTTTTTGTTAAGATAACAATGTCACTTACATTCTCCCCGTCCCTAACTTCATCCTTGACGTGTGTCTCCGGCACGAATGCCTCGTCGTTCACACTGTACCAGCCGCTGTACTTGGACTTGTACACGTAATCTTTCTGCACCAGTTTATTCTGTGAACAACATATTTTATTAAAGAACTAGCAAACCAGGCGAACTCCGTTGCGCTACCAATTATTCTCCCGTTTTTCCCGCTTTCCTCTTGAATTTTTTTCCTGAATTTTCTTTACGGAGCCCGAGCCCTTTCCAACGAATGCAAAACCGTGGAAATCGGTTCGTGAGTTCTGGATCCAGGAAAAAAACCCAACTTATTTTTTTATTATAGATTAACAGCCAAAACAAAACTGTTAGAGACATATCCTCCGCTAAGCAGCGTGACGGTTATCGTACTAAAGATCTTTACGGTATTGTAAATTGCCAGAATTTTGAAGTAAATTTATTGTGTTATAAGTAATAAAAAATAATGTTTTTTCTTTGTATATCGTAGTACACGAGACAAGAACTTTAATTAGTAGACAATTGACTATAATTGTGTGCTATACAATTATGAGTATATGATTGCAAAACAAATATCATCGAGATTGTTTGTTTATTATTTGTTCAAAAAAAATGCTCTATGAACTGAATTAATTTTAACTAACAATCACGGTTTACTCACAGAGGAACTTTTCATCATGAGCAGCGTTAATATACGTGAGTAAACTGTTTTTTTTTGTTAATTTAGGATATTTCACGATAACGAGAACGGAAGTTAAGAACAAAGGCTTAGTTCCTGTGGTAAGAAGGGCAGGTAAAACTAGTAATATGTAAATAAACATCAACAAAATACTCACCCAAAAATGTCTGACAGCGACCTTATGCCTCTCCTCGGTAGTCCGTATGAAGTCAGTGTAGTCCACGTTGAAGTCTCGGAACAGCTGCTTGTACTCGTTGGAGACATTGCTGCAGTACTCCGGCAGAGACAGCTTGGCTTTAGCAGCCGCCTGCTGGATCTTTGTGCCATGCTCGTCTGTGCCTGGAAAGTACATGTTTCGTTAGATCCTGTGCCTGCAAATCACCTATTTTGTTAACAATTGTCGCATTGTGTAATTGATATTAATCTAGAATGGCCAGTCTGTAATCATTGCACTGTAAACATGTTTGTGCATTGTGTTAATTAAATAACCTCGCATTGTAGTCTATGTAATTGTATGATCTATTAAACATATTGGCAAAACAGCTTAGCATTTCCTGTATTTACAGGTGGTATCAATTTGATCAATGGCGGTATTCATCTTGATTGAGGGGAATATAGAATCAATAATTTTATTTTATACCTACTGAGATATATTATAATTATTACTATAATTATATTATAACTACTACAAAACTTTCACACGCAAAGGTTTCACACGAACACGAACACAAAAAGCATGATTAAATTCGGACCGGTAGTTCCGGAGATTAGCTCGTTCAAACAAATAAACAAACACACTCTTCAGCTTCATACAGGCTGTAAACGGAATACTCCCAAAAACCGCAGACAGGAGATGGTAAAAAAATTGTCAACTAGGTACTTAATAACATGAAAACTAAATTATAAAAAAAATTTTGTGATTTTCAGTAGTATTCCATTCAGATCCTGTGTAATAAAGTTTAAGTATATACAAATACAGTCAGATCACAATTTTACTTCAATAACAAGAAGCGAATACTAAGTAAACAATGTTTAGTCTGAATGATTGTAAACAAACTCGCAGAGCACACTAATTAGCAACCGCAATGCAAGTGAAGTAGTTATTGATAACAATCTATTTATGTTCCTCAATTAACTGATAGTCTTGTTGTTGTTATTCGTTTCTTGATTTAATTCTGTTCAATATTGCACTTTGTATTAATGTCTTGTGTACAAGGGACGTAGAAAGACATGTGAAAAGTTCCTTAAAATGTAGTTGCCATAATTCACAGATTATTATTTATATTTGATTAGCTGAACCGGCAAACTGTACGGCCTCAAACATTTTTTCGCATCTTTTAAACCTTTCCTGAACTTCCACAAATAATTCAAGATGAAAGTTTGCCAAATCGCTCCAGCTGTTCTCAAGTTTTGGCGAGACTAACAAACATCAACAAGAATTTTTATATACAGAGATAATGTCCCTAAACAAACATATCAATAATGATTTTATATATTAATGCTACTCAAATAAACCTTTTCGATACCAAGAAAATTAAAAATAAATATTATTACCCAATAATTTTATTTGCTTTATTATAGCTACCAGATCAGTGATACATTAAAGGACCAAATTAAAAGTACCCTTAACCAATGAGCTTGTATGAAAAGGTTGATGACTGACGAAGAAGATTCATAGCAATTGGTGTTCCATTATCTCTGTCTATCCCCATGAGAGATAGGTGTGAAGGTATGTATTAATAATAATCTTACCTGTACTAAAAATGACTTGACAATCAGGGTTTGTGAGCTTCTCAAATCTTTGTATTGCATCTGCTACTACAGCTGTGTAGAGGTGACCCAAATGAGGCGCTAAAACAAATAATAATAATCATCTTTATTAACTAAGATGAAATAAATAGAGAAAAGTAGTGTTAAAGCAAATATTTAGAATCTTTGAGGAAAGAAATGGTTTAATCCCGATCAAGGATAGACGGAAGTTTATTTTTACTATGCAGGTAGTCCCTAGACAGAAAACTATTATTTCCTTTATAAAACTTACCTGCATTCACATAAAATATTGGCGTAGTAATATAAAACGGTGTTTTCTGCACAGCAGATGAAAGTAATCGTAGCGATATTCTCATTTTCTAGGAAAATTACCGCTAGCTCTCGTTAAATGTTTACCCAGCTGATCACCAAGAAGGTTATGATATCAACTGTAAACTTAGAGTGTTTGTATTAGGTCTTGTTTGCTTATTGCACTCTCGAGGTCCATCCAAATATTTTTATTTACATTTCATTAAAGTAAATTAATAAAATAAACTCGATAGTACTGTGACAATTACCGCAAACGAGCAATAAAATTTGAAAGGCAAAATGTCATATCTGTCAATGTCATTTGAAATTAAACGTCTTCACATCTATCAATATTGCAATGCAAACTTTTTTAAAAGGACTTCAATAATCATACTTGGATATGTAAAGAACTGTCTTTTTGATTTAGTAACTTTATACCAATTCCGTTATACGTTGACAAATTGTATACTAAATTCTTACTGGAAAATTACAATAAAGGTGGCTGTCTTCTTATAACAACTGTATTTAAATATTTACGAATAAAAGTGCGTAATTAAGGTGCCTGCAAAGATTTATGATGAAGTAAACTTGCTGGAAATAAATTACTGAAACATATTATGCGCTAGTGCTTTGAATATACTGCGTAAAATGGCAAATTTTTCCATGACTTTACACGATCGAGAAAAAATGACACATAATTCCACAAGATTTCGTAACAATTTGTTCATATTCAATTTTGTAGCATTCTCAAGTTGAATCAATGAAGGGATAGATCGCGGACGTGCGAATTTGTTGTGATGTGTGTTTAATTGAAAAATAGGAATATTATAAAATAGTGTTGAGTGAAATATATCGCAAAATGTCTTACGGCAAGATTGTTATTATGGCTTGTGGGAGCTTTAGCCCTCCAACCTACATGCACCTTCGAATGTTCGGTATGTAATATTGGAAATCGAAGTTGAAATGCGCAATTATTTTGCATTTTTCATTAATTTCATTGCAGTGAACTTGAACTTTTGACCTTCCGTGTTTTAAATATCCGTAACTTGGTAGAACAGTTAGCTTTTTATGTTATAATTGTTGTAATGTTATGAAATATGTCTCCTTGGAAAATGTTCAAAGTTGCTGTTACTCTATTTCGGTTTTCTATTTTTTTCTAGAAATCGCGCGAGATTATATTCACACACTGAACTTGGGGAGTGTGGTTGGAGGTCTGGTGTGTCCTGTGCATGATGCTTACGGGAAGAAAGACCTGGTTCCTGCCCATCACAGGTAAATATCAAAACCTTTTTTATTTTCGCTTATCACCATGATGTCATGTAAATATTTATTCGGATGATACATATAAAACTAGACCATGCGAGTAAAATGTTCTATAATCATTGAAATAATGAATAGGATGGAAAAAAGTGATATCAAGTTGGCTTTCTTATTAGTTTTTTATGAATTTTTTTTACTTATGTTTTATTGTTGTTCTTGGCAATAATTATAAAAGTGTGGTCACTTAATTTTAAAGGTACAATCACTATTACTCATTAGTGACTCATGACTCATGATTATTATAAAAATTCAAACACAAACAGTTGTAATGGCAACCTATGCTTCAAATAAACTAACAAACAAATGCCTAAATCTTCTTAGTCATGTCAGAAAATAGCTTTAAAGAATAGAGTCTGGTGTTACTTTGTAAAAACCCATGCTACACAAACAATAAAATATTTATTTTAGTTTTCATTCCGCTTGTAAATGTATTTTCAGCATGCGGTACCCAGCACTACTCTGCCATCCGCAATTAAATGTTCACACAGTAGAGGTACAACACAAAAACACACGCAATATGCAACCAAATACTCAACATATGTTTTGCTCCTCCACAAAGCATCAGGAGGTGTTGACACAGTGGCTAGATAATTGATTTTTAACTATGTGTTAGATCAATCATCAACACAGTTGGGCAATATTTATGAAGGTTTTTCATTATCTCTAGTCTAGGGTTGGTCAGAGAAGTTGCAGTTTCATCAGTCTCTATCAAATATATGTATTGAATATTGACTCTGATTACCGAAAACTCGAGAAACAAAAATGTTATTCAACCAGTTTGAACATATTACATCATGGCAGCATCTTTGCTAAAGATAAAATAATATCTTTTGTTGACACACTGAAACAATAATAATTATCACAGTAGACGGTTCAAGGTGCTGATAAATATAAATTTATAATATGTAAATATTAAGACAAAACGAGGTAATTTAAGCCACCAGTCATCGACTAAACAACGCAAGCTTTATTTCACGTCGGTTTTCTGTGAGGCCGTGGTATCATTCCGGTCGAACCGGCCCATTCGTGCGAAAGCTAAAAGTCAAAGTCAAAATTATTTATTTCAAATAGACCAGGAAGGCAATTTTGAACGTCAAAGCACTCTCACATTCAAGATCATAAATATCATTCACATATTAATGAGATCAATGACATAACTGAGGCTAATAGGTACCTATTATAATGTCTACCAGGTTCAGACAAGAATAAAATAATATCAATATTTAATATTCACATCATGTCATTGTACCTACAGAATAAAAGTATAAACAAGCTCTCCATTGCAATCTCTTATTTGTTTTGGTATGACTTTATAATCATTGTGATTGTGCAATAACTATACAAAAGTTATTAATATTTTAAAAATAAAGTCCACTACACAATGAATTTAAAAACGTTATCTATCATATAGTCCAGTGTCAATCAATTTATACATGCCACTGCTGGACTATGCGCCTCTTCTACGTTTTTTTTTTCGATCGCCGCGCTATCCCCGACGCCTGGTGGGTCCCTCGCGACGGCTGCGGCGTAAGGAGATTCGTTCCCTCACGCGCCCCGCCTCCTTCTTTGCTAGCATAACTGAATCGAAGTAAGAGGAGATGGCATCCCAGTCCCCTTGCTCCGCACCATGGCCTGAACCAATGCCGGACGTGAGAGGTCGCCGTCGCCGACCACATCCTTGAGGACACGGCGGTGCTCAGCCGTTGCAGGGCACACCGCCACCGTATGCTAAACCGTGTCGTCCAGGCGGTCCTCGCAGTAGCCTCTTCTACATTAAGAAGTTTAGCCATAATCATGCGACACTACATCACCATAGTATCAAGCTAGTAGGAGATCGTAGCTTAAAAGGCTCAGGTTTATCAGAGAGTGCTGCTGCCCAGTCTTAGTTGGCTCGTACAACACCCATATGAAGAGTCATGTCACCACATGCGTCATTGAAATCTAGTTAGTTATATTCAGTTAAGAACACATGCTCGTTCTTCTCCATAGGAATCTACACTTTGGAACGAGCAAATAGCTTCACTAGAGGACGGACCGATAGACAGACGTTATTAATATTATTTGCTTTGACGTTCAAAAGTGCCTTCCTGGTCTATTTGAAATAAATAATATTGGCTTTGACTTTGACACAAGCTCAAATTAAAGTATACAATAAATTGATTACAGGATATCAATGTTAAAACTGGCGCTGAGATCATCATCATGGATCAAGATATCAGAGTGGGAGACGCAGCAGTCAGGGTGGACGAGGACCAGGGTATCTTTGCAGTATCATCAGGTAAGAAGAACGGTGGTAGGCAGGGAAGTAGATAGTGTCTAGTAGCAAATGCAACTGCTAAGCAAGGAGGCTTAATTCCCGGGTCGGTAAAACTGTTGTTGAGTTTTTCGGTTTTTAGTATTACTAAATGACACGCAGATTCTAGAATTTTGATCACAATCGAATATTAATTATGGATTGCACCTACCACAGCAATTGCAATCAGAATTGCTCTACTCAGCTACCTTTCGGCAATGAGGCTATGACTGTTTCAACTAACGAATACATACGTATTGAACCTAACGTAACCTAACGAATACGTATGTCGATACGACCTACAAACCTTCAAGAAAACAGCGTTTTCCTTTTTCAAACGCCGGCAACATACCTGTGACTTCTTTGGTGTAGCGAGTGTCCATGGGCAGCGCTGATCGTTTACCATCAGGTGACCCGTATGCTCATTTGCCCCCATTCTATAAAAAACAAATACATTCCGAATAGTTAGAAAATACTATGACTCACAATCAAACTTACAATAGTATAATTCAATTTCAGTGGGAACAAAATAAATATTCATATTTTAAAGTAATCACTGCTGAGGTCAACTTAAACACATTATGTTCTGATTAATTTATCTTCGTGGTTGACCAAAACCACAGTCAATTGCATCGGTATCGGTAGGTAGACAGTAGATGAGAGATAGTGCACTGAGGATGAATGACCTCTTGTGTAGGGACTCTAAACCGCGAGTATGTCTGCGGGCTGTAAAAAATGCCTATATTACACTCCATCTTTTTAAGTTTCTCTAGATGTGTGTGTCTTTCCTATAAGTTCAAAACAATGATACTTGAATTTATAATATTAATAAAGGTAACTTTTTATGGTATAAGCCGGTAAAAAGCCGACGGGTCACCTGATGGTAAGCAATCGCCGTCGCCCATGGACACTCGCAACACTAAAGGCGTTAGAATTGCGTTGCCGCCCTTTCGGGGTTAGGAATTTAAGGGTTCTTGGGCCTCCGATTCACAACGAAACAACGCAAGCGTTGTTTCACGTCAGTTTTCTGTAAGGCTTGGTATCACTCCAGTCGAGCCATTCGTAAGCATTAGCTCTCCCATAGTTAAACCTTAAAACCGTCTTAACTAATGGATGTTTAAGAGTTAATGGAATACTCTATATAGCTCATAAATGTGACTAGTTGCAGCTATCTAAATTGAAAAATCTTTATGACTTATCGTTTGTCTAACACCATGCTATGATACTTGAGAACTAAGCACACTGTGTAGATTCTTTGACTGCACGGTTATTGCTATGGTCGGCGCAAGTAAATTAGTCTTTGGTGAGGTGTTTAAAAAAAATCCATTGCAAAAATTTAGTTTAGACTCACGTGAGAATTCTCCAATGTTAACTGTCACAAATAAATTCTGACCAATTTCGAGAGACTTTACTTTTGACCCTGATATTGAGGGTACCGGTAGTTAGCGCTCAGGTGACTAACGTAGCCCATATTGGCAGTGGATATTCGTCCACAATTAAGGCAAGTCAGCACTTATCTTAACTCCTAAATTTATTTGCCAAGAGGACACTGGTGTCGTCTCTCACCCAATTCATTACAGACCTTATTCCCAAAGCTTAGAGACTACTTTTTTGTATGAACTTGTTTGGTTTCAGTATGCGAACATTTGTCATAATAACAACTCCTTTATTCCCAGGACACAATAAACAACTACCTAACAGGGGTCAATGACCCGGACCCGCCATCTTGGCTGCCAGATGACATACTGAACCTCAACAGTTTGGATGAGCCGGACAACTTGATGGAGAAGTTCAACGGTAACACGCAAGATGGCGTCACCGTCAAGCTGTTGTGTGGAGCTGATCTCTTGGAGTCCTTCGCCACTCCTGGACTGTGGTCTGATGAGGATGTGAGTAGTTTGTTTGTACCGTTGCTGTTCGTTAGTCTCGCTAAAACTCGAGAACTGCTGGACCGATTTGGCAAATTTTGGTCTTGAATTATTTGTAGTCCAGGGAAGGTTTAAAGTAAGTCCCCTCTTTGAGGAGTGGCTAGAGAGGCGCCATGGCGTCCTCACCTACCGCCTGACGCAGGTGCTTACCGGACATGGGAGTTTCGGTAGGTTCCTGTTTTTGATTGGGCGGGAGGAAACGCCCGGGTGTCATCACTGCGAAGACCGCCCGGAGGACACGGTGGAACACACGGTTGCGGTCTGCCCTGCGTGGGCTGAGCACCGCCGTGCCCTCAGGGAAGTGATCGGCGACGGCGACCTCTCGCGTCCGGCTTTGGTTCAGACCATGGTGCGGAGCGAGGGGGACTGGGATGCCGTCTCCTCCTTCTGCGAAGCAGTTATGCTAGCTAAGGAGGAGGCGGGACGCGTGAGGGAACGAACTTCCTCACGCCCTAGCCGACGCGAAAGACACTCCGGGCGTCGGGGATCGCGTGACGATCTCCGGCCACCGTAAGTGCGGGTCTGCGGACGGCGTGCAAGGGTAGCTCGCCGCCCGACCAGAACCAGACCCGTGCGTGCGGCGCGTTGCGTTCCGCGCGCGCCTCAAAGAGCCATCAGACCACCACAGATGGGGCCCAGTAGGGCTGATGCTTAATCCGGAGCTGCGGACTACCTAGCGGGTTTACCGGGGCTCCGGCTCGACAAGCAGGAGTAGGAACGGGGTGGTTTTTAGTCAGTAAGAGTCTGACACTCCCTCTCGCTTTGCCCTGGCGAGAGAAGTCATTGGATGATTTTCCCCCCTGAAAAAAAAAAAAAAGGGAAGGTTTAAAAGGTGAGAAAAAAAACAATGTTTGAGGCGGTACGAAGTTTGCCGGGTCAGCTAGTCTATCTATCTATATAAAAATCAATTGCTGTTCGTTAGTCTCGCTAAAACTGGAGAATGGCTAGACCGGTTTGGACAATTTTGATCTTGAATTATTTGTGGAAGTCCAGGGAAGGTTTAAAAGGTGAGGAAAAAATGTTTGAGGCGATACGAAATTTGCTGGGTTAGCTAATTATAAATAGAAGTGTGTGGTCATCATCTGTGATTCATTAATAGCCATGATAAGTTGTCTAATTTTAATTGAACTGAATGACTTGCTAAAATATTCGTTTTACACCAATTACTTGAGTTTTTTTTTTCTTTTGCTCTACGTGATTATGCAGTATTGTCGGCGAAATATTTAAAAGTAAAAATGATAGCCTTATACAAAAAAATGGTGTTACACGTTTATTGGTAGGCATAAAAATCTTATGATTGTAAACATGTTTCATAAAACTTTAACCTTAGCGTGAGTCAGCGGTAAGCCTGTACTTAACAGTTAGGATTGATTCACATCTGACGGAACATGCGTATCATCGGTTGCGTAACGCCAGAACAGACAAATGTGTAGAAAAACAAATAACCGTTCACATTCAATCGATGATACGTCAGTACGAACGATGATACGCTCGACGTATTTTACGTCAGATTTGAACGGACCCTTATAGCATTAAGATTTTAATATTTTCTATGTTCTAAATTCCAGTTGGAGACGATAGTGGGTCGCCATGGGCTTGTGGTGGTGACCCGGGCAGGCTGTGATCCCGGCAAGTTTATATACGAGTCGGATATACTCTACAAACATAGGGTAAGTATCATAATGACCTTTTAAACAAGAGTACAGTAGGGTAACAAGTTATGTTATATGGCGTAACCAGTTGTGTTATATGGGGAATGAGCTGTCGTCGGCGGTATTTTCAAACCGATCCGACCTTCAAGAAAAGAGCATATTGTGTGGGAGAGCCATGCTACGGCGCGAATGGGCCGGCTCGACCGGAGTGATACCATGGCCTCACAGAAAACCGACGTGAAACAACGCTTGCGTTGTGTTTCGTTGTGTGAGTGAGGTTATCGGAGGCCCGATTCCCCCCTTCCCAATCTTCCCCGTCCCCGATTCTCGAACAACTCCCAAAAAGACGGCAACGCGGGCGACGGCGATTGCTTACCATTAGGTTACGTCTGCTCGATTACCGGCGTGTCTCATAAAAAAAAAAAATTTAAACGCCAGCAACGCACCTTTAATTCCTCTGGTGCTGTAGGTGTCCATGGGCGGCGCTGATCGTTTAGCATCAGATGACCCGAATGCTCGTTTGCTGCCTATTTCATAGAAAAAATTGGGTTATTTATATGGGTAACGAGAGCTGGAACATTTTTTGTTTGTGATTCACAAATAGTTGTTCCGAATCTGTGTATGTGAGATGTATGTGAATTTGTATGTTTATTAACGCACTCATAATACAGAAGAAAATCCTTGTGTGGAGTAATGTTAAAAACAACGTGCATGTTTGTAGTCCTTGAAAAATAAATCTATTCTAGTACAATAAAAGTAAATAAAAATGGTTATTTAGTATTTACCGATAAGCCTATTTTCAATCTGTATAATAAAAATAATTATTTTATCAAAAACATGAATGAATTAGTGATAACGGTAGTGTATTTGATAAAGTAAATCAGCACGACTCGTGCTTGACCGATTGTGCATGTCTAGAGCTAATGTTTTTCAGATTGCATATTGATAATTTTTTATTTTTAAAGTAGGTTACAACTACGTAATGTTATGTTTGTGTATTTTGATTAATGATTTTTAACTTCACGCCTTTAAATCTTCAAGGGTTAGTCAGTGGTGTACGTATAATAGGGATGATGACGGGGTATCTATATATTAATACGTGATGCAAAAACTTTGGACCGCTTTTTACGAAAATTGCGCGAACGTAGGAGCATAAAATTTGGTACACTTATAGTTTATGTGTAGGAGAAGTGCAGAACGCTAATATTTTTCAAAAATAATGCTTGTTAAGTACATTAAATCAATAAATAAAACATTACACACACATGCATAGTATCTTATCGTATTTGACAAAACGTCAAAATTGACAGACATTGCCATGATATTTTCACGTCTTATATGAATAGAGTTTTATGAAAGAGTTTGTTTGAGTTTGAGTTAAATAAAAATTATCCTTGAACGTATGTTAAATGGTATTGTAAATTAAATCGTATACGGTCGAATTTCGACCACAAGGCGACCACTAGTGAAAATTAAAAATCTGTTTAATCCGTCAGTTAGGTAATGAAAGAATATTAGACGTGTATTATATTTTTATGTCATATAAGATAACAATACTTAGATAAAAAGAATCCAATTTTAGAACAAATACGTCATTCTGCTTATAAAACATACCTGACGTGAACATACCGAAGTGACGTCATGCGATATTTCAAATCGATATCTACGAAAGTATTTGTTTCCTTAAGAAAATAAAAAATAAGCGTCTAATATATTAAAATAATCTAATCTTAACCAGACGAAAATTAAAATAAAATTTGATTAGTCATCTACTCTATTACCTGTTTACAGAAAAACGTGATCCTAGTAACGAACTACATAGCCAACGAAGTGAGTTCGACGCAGATACGTCGGCTGGTGAGTCGCGGCGAGAGCGCCAAGTACTTGACGGACGACGGCGTACTGGCGTACGTACGACAGCACTCGTTGTACGGCGCGCCCAGGGAACACACGTGAGTATATCTTGGTATTATTTGTTGTTGGAGATAGTGCTTCAAAAATATTGAAAAAAGAAGTATGAGGTTGGTATTATGATACGCGTCGACAGGCCCGCATCAAATGCATTGCACGCATCGATCGTACGTCATCAGTACGCATCGCATGTACGGTAGCGGTCCGTACGGTACGGATCAATGGACGCAGTTGTTTGAGTTTCTGTATAATACAAACTAAAATCAGTTGATGCGTACGATGTGGGCCTGTGGACGCTTACCTTTATTCTTCCTTTTTTTATTTCTGCGGGCCAATAGTGATTCAGGGACAACATGTTGGGAATCAGAATAATCTAGAAGATAGTAATTCGAAAAGGAGTGGATAGGTGTAATTTAGCGGTAGGATATGCCAAATGGTGAATTAAAAATGCGATGGTAGCAAGAAGAGATTCTTTCTTAATTTTTTTTGGTGCTTTGTTTCTTAGCAACATGCCTACTCCGTTGGAAAGAAGAGATTTTAGCATATTGATAAGTTGTAGTATTGTAATTCTATATTATGGTGCGTCTAAATCGCCAAACCAGTTAGAAACTCGGATAATTATTATTAACCTCGAGGAATAGGGAATACTCATCAGCTTTCTATTCATATATTAATTCGCAATTATTCAGCAATTTTCGTTTTTATTTCCAGTGCGAAAAACTCTGAAAAAGACTCCTTAAACTCACCCACAAAGTGTTCAATTTAATGTTATTAGAAACTCGACTTTGAAGACATGAATTTAAAGTTTAATTTTGTATACCTCGCAGGATAGTAGTTTTAAATTTATTTTCTTAATGTCTGTGATAAGAAATCTTAAACTAAGTGTACTGAGTATGTAATAATTAGCTGAATTTATATTTTTATGTATTTGTTTTTATAGAAATATTTTTTTATGTAAATAAATAGATGTTTACTATCGTTCTCGTGTCTTTTGTGTTTAAAATACGGCTTTACACAAACAATTACTAACGTTCAGTAGGTACTATTACACTACGTATCATATTTTTTTTTTTTTTTTTAATTATGTGATCCATATCATAACATACTTTACTACATTTTATAACAACAATTCTAACCCAAAAAATCTTTTTCCACGCTGCCCTGGAACAGTGAGTATACAATCCTTAACGAACTAATCGCTAGCTACGACAAACGTTCACCTCAAGACGTAATAATGACGTCACCAGAAGAGACGAGCTTCAAAAACATACTCATTTCAATTCGAGACAAACCTTCCATAGTCGACGAGACTATCACAGTGAAACGGCCGCGCAAGGCGAACTTCTTAATGCCGAACTCACATACAGACTCCGTCAGCCCTATATGTGAGCCGTTAAAGCCTAAAATGGCGTACATAGACAAGGTCCCATCCACGTACGTTCCAGGGAAAGCAGTCAAGATAGTCAGCGATGCAACCGAACATAAGTTGGACAAGGTAACGTTTGATACTGCTTATAGCTCGCTCGACAGTTACTTAAGCAAAGATTCTGACTTCGATCTTTATAAGCGAAGGGTAAGTGAGGGTAACGTTGGTAAAGTTGAAGTTGAGACTGCGAAGAAACGCTGTTCCTCTACCATAAGGAAGCTGAAACCCGATGAGATGAAGAAGAGTAAGTCCGAAGTGAGTAAGTTGTGTGATAAAGTGAAGAGTATAAAGATTAAAGAAAGTTCTGGAAGGAATTATAAGACTAGGAGCTGTAATGATATTGTCAGGTTGATCCTCACTAAGCATGGGATTCATGTTATCAGTGATACTGAGGCTATTGTGTAGGTTGATTTGGTTTTTATTGAACTTAAGGTGGGGTTTCACTGGAGAAGAAGTGATTTATTTCGTGAAATGAATGGTTTATGCAGAGATATTTTTCGTGAAATTTGGTTTAATCTATGCTTGTGCCAGTAACGTCGTCCGCGTTATCATAGGATAAAAAGTATCCTATCACCCAAGTCAGCTCATACCCAGTCTGTATATCAAATTTCATCAAAATCCGTTCAGTAGTTTCAGCGTGATTGACGGACAAATAACCAAATAAACAAACTTTCACATTTATAATATTAATGTGAACGAAGTTAAAAAGTGGCTATACTTGAATGATTCAATGACGAATTATTATAATGATTGTTTTTGAATGATGATGAAACATGTTTTTCGGTGAAACCTCAGCCTAAGTCCATTCGCTATTTCGCACAAAAAAAAACAAATTGATCTAAAAATCATTAAATTCACAATACAGTCAATTTATAATGGAATTGTAAAGTTTCTATACAAGACATAGCTTATTGAAAAATCTACTAAAATCAAGTTCTTTAAGTTACTTTTCAATATTGTCTTCCAAAGTATGAATTTATTTGTCTATTATAATTCGAGTTTCATAAAAATCTTTACCTAAACTCTAAAACGTGTGTAATAAAATTTGAACCTTATACTATTGGACAAAGGACCCTTTTTTAAAGAAATAACCTTTGTATATAGAGACCATTATTGTATGTATATGTATAATGTAATGTATTACTCTTTTTATAATAATATTGCTGTTTTAGTATATAATGTCTATTGCTATGTTTATTAGTATAAAATTAGGAGAGGATGTATAAATAGATGTTGCCCAATTAGACCCGTTTTTGTTAGATAAAACATGTGAATTATCACTAACGAAAAGTTGTCATTCACAGTTAGCAGACTACTGCAACGAAGGTTGCATTCTAATTTATTTGAAACTAGACGAGCATCCATGAAGATGTTTTTTTAAAACGTTATGGCTTTTTACTATATATCGTAGGTGCGTTTACAAACATACAAGTTCATATCCACATGACACCCAGAATCAACAATTTGTAGATCAAACAAAGAGTTGTTTCGTGCGGGAATCGAATCCGCTTAACGTTGCGCGGCAGCCGGTCGCCCTACCACCGCGCCAACCGTGCAGTCTAAATTACTATTACTACAAATCGTATATTTTTATTATTTCGCTTTTAGATAGATGTATAAACATTTTGGATACCAGATAATTGTGACGCAACAACTGTTTATCCGTATTCTCTACGTTTAGACGTTAAATTACCATCTTTATCTATACATATACATCTACTATTAAAACACTAATTACCCTTACCAAGAGAGAATTCTATTCATAAGAATTATATGTATTTTATATGTTAACGCCAGCATACAATCGATTTTGGACTTTATAACTGAAATATAAAGTTGAAAATCAATTAAAATGCATATGCTGGTTTAAACATATTAACTTAAACTTGTAACCTGTGAATTTATGTAACCTTTTTATATAATTCTTTGAATTTGTAAATAAATCTTCAATTTAAACGAATTAATACCTTACCAGTATTAAAATAAAGCTCATATTTATATGTGAAGCCAAATGCTGCATGCTTTAAACGAAAATGAGTCTTAAGTACTTGAATTTAAAATTGTTTTTTGATAAACAATTTGTTGTTCCTTAGTGAAATACCGTGGCCTCTGCCTAGTAACTTGTGCAATTACATTTTTTACTGCTTTTTATCAAAACTTGAATGGCTTTAAAGAAATATTTATTATAATATACATAATTACATATTACTTACCTTATTTATACAATATTTATATAACAATATTGTATTATAATATAACGAAAATATTTATTCACAATATACAGGTTGTTATTTTTAAATGACTTAAAAAAGGAATTTATTTCAATAAATCTAAATGTCTATCTATCTATGCTATGAAAACTATGGCTACTAATAACCAATAAATAAATAATAAAACTATGATGCAAATATACATTAAAAAAGGTAAAATAACAAAATACTTATAAATGTTTGTATTAATTTTGTTCTAATGCTCATGTTTTTATAATATCTTTTTACTAACCTACAGACTCAATAATATGACAATACAATATTTTTTTGCGACAAATATACTTCTTAAAATTCTTTATACTAATTTTATGCTACAATTTATTGTGAGCAAAATAGGCAATCACTCTTCGACATTTTAAAATCCTTATACTTATTTATAAATAAATCAAAATACAAAAAACAGTATTCCTAAATAGTGCCAATTTATTACTATTTCTACTATTTTATTCATTAAATAAGAAATAAATGTCAAATGTAGATAAACATTAAAAATATAAATTATTATTAGCATTAATTAATTGCGAGTTTATTAATTGTCTTTAAAATTTATTAAATGTTAACAGTATTAAATAGATTTAAATGTTTAAAAATAGTTTGTTGATGTAGTTTAAAAGTAGTTTTAAACAATGTTAAATTAGAGGTTATGTTAATGACATTATACATGGTGTACTTTTTACTGTCATCGAATAATTAATTTATTTGCTTATCCTATGTGAATATTAATTCGTTTCCTTAGTTTTAAAGAGTTGAATACATATTTTAGACATGAATTTTGGGTTTGAAGTTGTTATAAAATCAAAATAATTTTAATAGGGTAGATGACAAATTTTTATTTTAATGTCCGTCTTGTAGATTGTTTTAAAATATTAGACACGTATATTTTATTTTCTTACGGAAACAAATACTTTTGAAGATATATCGATGTGAAATGTCACGTAACGTCACTTCTAGGTACATTTTTTACTACTTGCTACCATTCCTAAACTTTGATGCGTTGTATCTAAGTATTGTTATCTTATATGACAAAATAAAAAATACGTGTCTAATAATTTTTCATTACCCAACTGACGGACTAAATAGATTTTTATCATCCCTATTATAAAGTCGAATGTTTTAATGGATATAGAGATATTATAACATTTGTTTTATTATAAATATTTAATATATTATGTAGAATTGAATGTATTCAATTTGATTTAGATTATATTACTTATAGATTTTTCTATCATTGTTTGTGATTATGAAAGCATGTTTTGATGTCGTGGCTTCTCTTAGTATTTTGTAATGTTTGTGTCTTATTGTGTATTGACGCCCCCCTCCCCTTTACATAGAGGAATTTATTTCTAATTATTCATTATTTTGTACCTTTGTCTTGCCTCCCTGGACATGGAAATGAAAAACGAACCACTTTGCCTAACTAAAGACTACAATGATATAATATATAATTATGTCGTCTGCTATAGAGTTTATTCTCCGATTGTTCACATCTACCCATTCCTAGCCACTGTGGGGATATCCTATTAAATATGATTTTTTTTAAAACAAGCTTCTTCTATCTAACTGGAGGATGGTTTCAGCGTTGCCAATTAATTTTGATTCTTGATTATTGTTGTAAAAATGTCGTTCGTTTTTCATTCCTAGATCCAAAATTATGTATTGTTAGACCCCGCCCCTTTTTATTTTTCTCCTAACTTGGGTGTTGTGTTGTGTAGGGAGGCGGATGCCCGTTGTAGCTGACGTGTTGCGCGCGCCGCGACGAGACGACTACGTAATGGGCCGTCACCGTAGCAGGGACGTAGCGAGTTCGTAGCGGGATCGTAGCGAGTTCGTAGCGGGACCGTACCGAGTTCGTAGCGATACCGTACCGAGTTCGTAGCGGGATCGTAGCGAGTTCGTAGCAAGTTCGTAGCGAGTTTGTAGCTGGGACGGGCGGAGCGCGCATACCCTATTCCTAATTACTATAAGTTATCGTACTTAGTGCTTTGCGTGTCCACTAGTTGTCCTTTTACGGCAAATGTTTGAAGTTTTTATGTCGGAATCTTCGAAAGAATACAACAGACCTTTACCGAACTATTAATTTAAAAATAAACACAAGTCTTGTTCTGAAGATTCAAATGCTTTATGGTTTTATATAATAAGATTTGTGTTTTAATAGTAATTTCACCCACAATCGCGAGTGTAATCACAAAAGCACTAGTTTTTTAATGTAATTGTTATAATATGTATTTAAAATCTTAAAAAATATATATCATTTGGTGGAAATGGAATGTGATACAAGTTGTGGCAAAATTAAATATTTTTGGAGGATGTATACAATGTTGTAATAAATAAATAAAATGTTATGTTTAATCGCTCAATGTTGCAAGTGCAAGAAAAATATTCTAAATGTTCTAAAAAGCTTGTCTTGTCGGTTTGTTTATAAGTGAATGTTTTTGTATCAACTAGTGGACACTTTATCGGTTTAGTTTGAAGCTTTTTTTATGGAAAATGTGCATGAGATATATATTCTTATATTTTAATATGTTTTAGGATTAGAGAAAATATGTTTTTATTTTATTATTTTAATAGCTTATTGGTCGTTTTGATGCCTCGCATCTGCTTGACAAGCATTTATGAACTGTACCCTTAGTATGAGTTTGCTTTACGTTTAAAGAAATCGAAACGAGACCGCGTTCAGCACTCTGATTGGTTGGTTCATTCGCGGCCAATCAGAGCGCTGAACGCGCTCTCGTTTCGTTTTCGTTCAACGTAAAGCAAACTCGTACTAAGGGTACTGTAATTGAATGTAATAAAGTTTAATTTTGCTTGTGGTTTTATCGTGGGTCAAATTAAAAGAGTTTTAATGTCATGTGCGTGTTTTCCATGAAGCTTCAAACAGCCGTTTGCTATATTTCAGCATTAATTTAGCTTTCCTGCTGAAAGTTCTACGCTTCCATACTTATACAGCATGTAAAAGAGAGATTTGACATTCTACGAGGCTTACAGGTTTAGATTTTCAACTTAAAAGCTTTGGAATAAAGTTGAAATTTCACTGAAGAAGATTTCTTTTTATGAAGTGTATGTTCATAGTAATGAGTACATTGACCTTTTAAAATGCTACGTTTTTCTTTTACATGCTGTATAAGAAATTAATCTTAAGCCTTATATTGATTCTGCAGCTCTGCAATTTTGAACTCTATGTAGCCGTGCTTAAAGTTCTTTTTGAAAAGGAACTTTGCTTACTTTAGGTCCTTTTTACTTTAAGGTACAGACTCAAGCACATATAACTACCCAAGTTTAAAAAAAAATCAATACATTTTGAACCTTATTTCTCTTAGTTTGGGGATGCTGGCTGATACTTAACCAGCTTTGGCTAAATCGCTGAAAAATTAGACCTAACTCATTTTCAACCTTAAGCTATTGCAATAAAGTTCAAAATGTATTAGAAAATTTGACAATGAAGGGTAGTTTTATCTGCTATCTATATTCTTAGTACGAGTTTGCTTTACGTTTAAAGTAATCGAAACGACAGCGCGTTCGGCACTCTGATTGGCCGGCTCGAATGAACCAACCAATCAGACCGCCGAACGAGTGAGTCTTGTTTCGATTACTTTACTTTCTCTAACTCATACTAAGGGTACTGTACCATGAAAGTATACTTTAAACTGCGATATTTGAGCACTTCCCTGCATTGGTGTTCTCAAAACGTCGTTAGATATAATTTTAGGTGTTAATCAATTAAATGAATATGTAATAGCTTTTTACAGAGTTGCAAAGTCTTAATGGCTGAACACTTAAACATTATTTAATTTTAAAATGTTCTTAAAAGTTGGACTGCCTGCTCTATCAGTCAAGACAATTAATAATTAAAAAAGTACGTTTATATACCGACTTACAGACGCGTGATTAACTAAATTGTTTAAAAATCACTCACGTAAATTAATGTAAATTTTTTTGAGTCGTTTAAAAAGTTTGAGAAACCGAATATACTTAGCCCGTTTGGACTCCGATATAAGATCCAACTAATTTCGCGTTGCTAAACAAGAAATTAAGGACAATTTAAAATTGGATAGCGTTTCAGTGTTCGGTCTTTAGCGAGTTGTCACATAAGGCGTCATGTAAAGGACCATTAACGAAAAAGAGATTTTCATTTTGTCGTCGGTAGATGGCACTAGAGAGTTTTACATTATGTGAGGTATCTGTCTACACCTTCAGAGAATGATGCCTTTTTTGAGGGGCAAAATCCGTCTTGGGTGAGGCGAGAGAGAGTGTCAGACTCTTACTGACTAAAAACCACCCCATTCCTACTCCTGCTGGATAGGTTGTCCATTGAATGGCGCCTAATGTGGCAACTCTTCAAACTGTAGGTACCAATTCTAGATGTTTTAATATTTGTAGAATTATGTCTAGCATTTTGTATGGTCAGTTTTTATCTTTTAAACATATTTAAATGTGTTTTTGTTTATGAAATCTTGCCTTAATTTTGCATGAAATGCGGATTTATTGATGTAGTGTCTATTTCTTGATATTTTTGTTAATTTGTTATGAAAATATTTTACAAGTTTGTAAGTAGTTTATTGTGATCCAAAAATCCTACAAATTGATTTATTTCAAAGTTATATTTTGTACTTATTAAGACATAATATGTACTTTAAAGAACAACGAGAAAATGGTTAAAATTATTCTTAGATTGTATTTTATATCTATTTTCATTTGATGATAATATGAATACTCGTATGTAAGGCTTGTAGTGGTTGACAGTTTACATACATACATAAATAACCACACACCTGTCTCCCATGGGGGTAGGCAGAGACTATGTAACGCCAATTGCTACAAATCTTACATACTTCTTATTTAATTTTGCATTTAATACTTTAGGTTCCAAGGCTTTTTATAAGTTTAACAAATCACGTTGTAATATTTAGTTAAAATAGAGAATCTATTGTAAAACTATTACTTTTGTATAACATTTAATATTATTTTAATTTATAGTTATACATATAAAATGTGTACTTAATATTAGGGATCTGAATTTGTATATTTTAAGTTTTTTTATCCAAACCTTTGTTGGTTACGTTTTTTAATTTATACTTTTATAAACTATTCTAAATACCTATATTAAACTGATGTTTAAATATATAATATAAATCTAACTAGATATTTCATGTAATATGTATGTCACAACATATAAAATATATTGTTTCTGTTACGCGAATATTTTTGTTAACATATAACTGGGATTATTGTTTGTTTCTCTGTAATTTATACATATAATGTATTTAAAGATGTATACTTACCAATTGTAAAATAATTATGTTTTCTAAATATTTCACGCACAGTTCTAGTCAATATAAATGTAATATTATAGCTTATTTGTTTTCTAACAAAATCATTAAAGTTATAACAAAAATCTATGAACAAAATTACAGTTATTTGCGATATTTTTTAAGCTAATAATGCCGTGATATTATATTTATTTATGTTATAAATTATATTCACAATAATTTATCAATCAAGGTACTTAATTTTATAAAATCACATACAAAGCTAAGTTTTGAATGAATCATTCCTGTTTAGTTATATAAAAGATTATACAAACTATAGTTATCACATATTACATATGTATAATAGTTAACTACATAATGATAAAGTAAATACAGTTAAAATCAAGATAATACTTAGGTAACCGCCTTGTAGTACTTACCGACACTAAATAATCTGATAGTAGGCTGTAACATGTTGATACATTACAAATATTGCTTCTCAAATAATAAAGGTCTATTTATTTATTTAACTTGTTTTATTTCAAAACACGAAAACCTGCAGACGTATTAGCTGATGGTAAGCAATCGTCGTCGTCCATGGAAACTTGAAACACCATAGACGTTACAAGTGCGTTGCCGGCCTTTTGGGGGTTAGGAATTTAAGGGTTGTTGGGGAATCGAGTTTTGGGAAGATCGGGAATGGGTATCATTCCGGTCGAGCCGGCCCATTCGTGTCGAAGCATGGCCTCCCACATTTAAATGGTTATAATGTATTAATAGGCCGTAAAACGCTACGTTCAAAAGGAGCCAAGAAGTTATGTTGATTAAAATTAAAATACACAAATTATAAAAATAAAGGATTTTAATAATACAAAAACGATGACACATGTAGAATAGATGGATTACAATAAGTCAATACAACATTATTAATTTGGTTAACCTAAAATCACGGTTTACTCACGTAAATTAATGGAGAAAAATTGTATTAGTTTCGAGTCTCAGAGGGCTCTTCATCATGAGCAGCGCTTTTCTCCATTAATGTACGTGAGTAAACCGTGATTTTTAGTTAATCTAGTATGTCTCACGATAGTTATTATTAAAAAATATTAATTTGATCACTGATATTATGATAAGGTAATGTATAAGATACAATAATATTGATAACTTATTTTCTATTAAATATACACGGACGAACTAGTTTTAATACAAGTAAATTTTAACAACCTTTTTGAAATAATGCTGCCTAATAATTGGGAATATATTTGGGAGCAAAGAAACGGAGCCACTAGCGATTTTTCTTTTTCATTTCTTGATAAATATTTTCTGATACAAGTATTTTATTAATTGGTAACGTATGTCGTATGAAAGGCAATTTAAAATGAGACCTTACCTTTAAAATGAGAGTATTTTAGTAGTATATGATTGGGCATTCTGGACCACTTTTCGCTCGGCGAACGCCTTCGCTCAAGTGGTCCAGAATGCCCAATCGTGAATGGTCGACTCGTTAATGTTAGTAATGCAAAATAGATAGTGGTAGTGGTACGGTTTATAAATATTAATCTAAAATAATATTTGTTACATTATTACTTAAACTGTTCCACGCAATAAACATGAAATTTGTAAAGCAACCACAATCGTTGAATGTCAACATAATATGTGATGAGTTTTGTAAAACTGATTTCCGTCACAGCGAATTATTACCTAATTCAGTACGTTGTATAATTTGCGGACCGTCAAATTGTGGAAAAACAAATTTACTCATTAGTCTTCTTTTACATGAAAATGGTTTAAGATTTCGAAATGTTTATATTTATTCAAAAACCCTGTACCAACCCAAGTACATATTTTTAGAAAAAGTGTTGCAACGAGTATCAGGTATTACGTTTCAGAAATATCAGGAAAATGAAGAAATTCTAAGAGTTCAGGACGCAAAACCCGACTCTGTGATTATATTTGATGATGTTGCTTGTGAAAATCAAAACAATATGCGTGATTATTTTGCAATGGGAAGACACAAGTATATCGATTGTTTTTATTTAAATCAAACTTATAGTAAAATTCCTAAACAACTAATAAGAGATAACGCGAACTTAATCATACTTTTTAAACAAGATGAAATTAATTTGAAGCACATATACGAAGAACATGTCAACACTGATATGTCATGGGTTCAATTTCGTGAAATGTGTTCAAAAATATGGAACGATCCCTTCAGTTTTGTCGTGATTAATAAAGATTGTTCTAAAAATAAAGGTTGTTATAGAAATAAGTTTGACACTTTCGTAGTTTTTGATTAAATCAATGTTATTTAAATCCGATACCCTACCTTTCTTAATTATTCTACTTAGAACACTTAATCAAGCACTATCTATTTCATCAATATGGAAAAATCTTTGAAAAGACAAATCGTTGAAGCGACAGAAGCCGTGAAGAAAAAAGTGCGAAAAATGAAGGATATTGAAATAAATAACAAAGAAGCGCTGGAATCCGTCTTCAAGCCTGTAACAGAACCATTAAACTTAATTGTAAAACTAATAATTCCTTTTAAAGTTAAGAGAGTGGATTAAATTGAAGAAAATAGCTCCGTTTCTTTGCTCTCAAGTGGATAATGAAATAAACTATTACTTTTGGAAGAATTAAGTGTTATACATACATAGAGGTCGAGTCCTGTTTATCGCACTCAATTTTCAAGAGCTCCGTTCGGGCTCGAAACTAGTCGAGCATCCGGTGATGCATGTCATTGTACGTATTACCCGTAATGCATATAGTTATTGTTATTGTGCAAATATGCTACATGCTATGTAGGGGCTATTCAAGTCCATTAAAAACATGATGTCCTTTAACAAAATGCAGTGTAATGGCGATATAAGTTAAATTTACTAGACTAGGTATAGAGTATAATAAGTTTATAATAACAAGTAAATACAGTCTTATATCGATATTATTTGAATATAGGGTGACTGGTAATTCATCATTATCATCATCATATCAGCTATAAGTCCACTGCTGAACATAGGCCTCCCCCAACTGGTAATTAGTCAATAAATTATTTAAATACAGTAGAAACTCTTTATTCGCGGGACATGCGTTCCGTAAATATGCCGCGAATACAGAAACCGTGAATATGGAATGCTAATTTGTATGGGGTTATAGGGGATACGTTCCTAGATGATGAAATCAAGAAGCAAATAGTAGATAAAAAAAAATGTTTAATTGAACTTTCTGATCATACAGATTGCCTGATGATAATATTATTATCATGAATATGGGAATTTTCGCAATTTTTCAATCCGCGAATAGTGAAAACGCGAATGAAGGAAGCGCGAATAAGGAGCTTCTATTGTACGTGAATTTATTTCTATCACAATAACAAAGTATGTAAAGTTAAGTAGGTAAAGTTCCAAAGTACGAGTACCTAGTTACTAGTCTTCCGTCACCCTATATAAAATAAGACATGACACATAAAACATGACAATATTATGCCTTTTAGTTGTAGGCAGAGATAAACATCTTCAGTTATTTTGTAAGTCTACATTGGGTTTCAAACCTAAAATTCTTTATTACATTTTTTACCTTATTCCAAATAAATCAAGGTTCAAAATCTATTGCAGAACTAGGTTGGAGTAGCTTGATGTGTTTGACGTTACTTCTAGAGTCATTTGAATTAAATATAATAAATTTTTGATATAAAAAGTTTAAATTAATTAAAGAAACATTGAATACTTTTGCACAACCAAGAATATTACTATTGCAATAAAAAAGTCTACAATACAATCCTACTGAAGTGTAGGAAAGACCTAAGTACAATATAATTTGATATTGCTATCCATATTAAATGCACACCTTAAAATAGAACTAGAGAACGGGATCTGAACCTATGTTCCTCCTCAGCAGTCGTTCTACTGACCACAAAGCCAAAGAGAGGCACTCCTATTATCAATTCTCAATAACGAGTATTCTTTATCTATGTTAGAAAAAAAGTGTTAAGGTAAGCATCCACAGGCCCGCATCGTACGTCTTGTATAGGAACTCACAAAAAACAACGTAATCAAGAATTGTATTGTGACCTAATTGAAAAAGAGTACCTATGGAGTTTCTTGCTTGTTCCATAGCAATTTACATTTTAGAACGAGTAAATAGCTTCACTAGAGGACTGACCGACAGACAGACGTTATTAATATTATTATATTTGCTTTGATGTTCAAAAGTGCCTTCCTGGTCTATTTGAAATAAAAATAATTGACCTTGACTTTGACTACAACTGCGTCCACTGATCCGCATCGTACGGACCGCATCATCAGCAATGTCTACATGCGATGCGTACTGATGACGTCATACGGAATGCGTACGATACGGGCCTATAGATGCTTACCTTTAACATTCATTCCTCAGTTCCATTTTTAAATTCAAGTTTTCTTAGCTGCCTTAACAGGTTCCGGACACTGACACCAAGGAGTTCTGTTTTTATCACAAATGAGTTCCACATTTAAAACTGTGACGTTTAACCCGTCGACCGCCACGGTGTGTGTATTGTGTAGCTTGTATGACACGTCATGGACGCCGGTCTCACGGTCGCGGCGACGGGTTACCTCGCGCTGGTTGTAGCATTTCCGCATATCACGTTTTCTATACGTTTTGTCGTGGACATGTCTGAAAATATAAAAAGGGAATTTGTTAAATGTGTATTTAGTAATTAATATAGGGCCTTAGATAAATGATAATAAATATAATACATAGATAAAGGATAATAAATATAATACATAGATAAAGGATAATAAATAATGCGTTTTATCTTTGATAAAGATTGAATAAAAACTGAATCATGGTTATATTTTGATATGCTATAGTATTTATACAGTGACTCATTGAATGTGTGGAATATAATCGAAAATGCAAAATAAATTTTATTTTAAAACATTGACAATTTACATAATCACAATCTTAACGGGTTATTGGGGCTTTGGTGTGAAGCCAGAGTAGGAACCGGATGGTTTTTAGTCAGTAAAAGGCTCTTTCACCTTACCGAAGGCGGGAGAGTGATTTTTAGATAATTTAGTATGTCTTTCAATAGTTATTATAAAATTATCATTTTATGAATTTAAAAACTTGACTATTCATACAAAATCTGATAAATAACAATACAAAATTATTATAAGAAGAACTTACCTAAAAGTATTATCTATCCCAGTACTAATATTGCTTGGTCTCATCACAGTCAGTTTTGCATCTTTTAATCTCACGTAAAACTCATCATCTTCCAATCCCCACCCCCAGTAGTTATTAGACATCCCATTCACCAACTCATACTGTTCTCTAGTCACTAATAAAATGCCTCCTATAAAGGTATCATAGTGATATTTAGGATGTGTCTTCGGAGAAGATATGTGCATCGGCCCGGCCGCAGGATAGTCATACTTTAAATTATCATTCAAAGGCAACAAGTCCACATCATGCATAGCTATGTAGTCATAGTCCTTCTTAGAATAAATAAACCCGACATTTATTAAAGAAGCCCTGTTAAAACGATTGTTGTCTTTCTGTTGCACTATAAATATGTGAAATGGTATTTTTTGGCGGTTTAAAAAGCTGTACATGTGTGGCACGAATTCTAGAAGTTCTTCAAAGCGATCCCGGAAAGGCACGAGCACTGCGAGACGTTTTTTCGGCGTTTCTTGAGATGTTATTCGTTGTCGTACTGGGTTAGGTAGGGCCTCTTTTTCTGTGGAAATTTAAGTATTTTGGAATTAGTTATTGATTAATAATGACTCTTTATATAATATAGAATATATTTATGAGTAAACGTTACCGTATCGAATGGGTAAAGCAGCTAAATAACAACCCATTACAAAAGTCAACATCAAACAGATACCAAGACATTTTGAGCCGGACAATCTGTATCCCATAAAGTTAATTCGTCGATTCATTTATGCTTCCTGTCTAATATTTACAGGTATATTATAAAAGCACATTATTTTCACGTGGACATTATAATTTAATTAATAAATTGCTCGTTTTTTCAACTCCACTGTTTTTGTTACTGAAGTAATGACATTGACATTTGACAATGGTACTCACGTCATGTCACTGTCAATAGCGTCATATTGACAATGACGTAATGGTTACGTTCAGAAAAGAGATGGGAGCCATATGCTTCGTATAGAAACTTGCATGAAGGTTTTTCCTTTTTTTAACTTTAATGTTTATTTCAATAAAATACTATTTACATTTTTGATAGATAATTTTGCTTACTTTTTATAGGAAGTCATAGCGTAGATAAGATAGCTGATTCCTGTACGTGTTTCATGATTAGTTTTACTTGTTAGAAGCTTGTTAGTTAGATAGAATAATCACGGTATAACTGATTTGCAGATATTTTGCGATAAATAACATTGATAATAAATGATTTAGTTACCCACGTCACGTTTAAATCAAATGAGACTCTATTTCGATCCTATTATGTACTAAAATTGGTCTTAGATACCGTATTAACAGCCCGACGGTAGCTTGCTCAAAATTTGCGCACACGACTTAATTTTAAATTCTCTGTACAAAGAAAAGTTCTATATTTTTTCTAAATTCTAATTTCAAAAATCTCTTGTTCTCTTATGATATTCAGTTAAAACATCCGCCAGATGTAGGAACCTACACTCACGGTATTTTACTTACTTGTTTGACTTACAGACCTACAATAATAAAAAACAGTTCCAATGTAATTAAAGCGACCTGGAGTATTATTAATGGTGAAGCAGGAAGATCTAAAAGGAGAAGTAGTGAATATAATCTGGTAATTGATAATAATGTAATTAAATCAGATGCTGAAGTTGCAGCCGCATTTGAAAACTTCTTTTCGGACATTCCTGTTTCCACTACCAGGTCCTTGAATTCATCACCCACTGTCGCAGAATCTTTACTAAAAGATAATGTTGTAGCTTGCCATTCAAGTTTCAATTTTGAACACATAGATTATACAGATATAATTAAAACGTTCCATACTTTGAATAAGAAAAAGACTGCTGACCTGTGGGGTAATTCTGTGTACATTGCTAGCTCTGTAATAACTATTGTGGCACCTGAATTAGCTTTAATTTTTAATAACTGTATTGATCGTGGTGTGTTTCCTGATCTCATGAAGAATAGTAAAATAACTCCGTTATTTAAATCGGGTAGTACTTCTGACCCCACTAACTTTAGACCTATTTCAGTACTACCTACATTCAGTAAAATTTTTGAAAAAATTATTCTAAATCAGATGCAAAGATTTTTTAATAGAAATAAATTATTGCATGGTAACCAGTTTGGATTTACAAGGGGTCGTTCAACAACTGATGCCGGTGTTGAACTTCTTAATCAAGTATATGACGCGTGGGAGGACTCAGGGGACGCATTGGGTGTTTTTTGTGACTTATCCAAGGCGTTCGATTGTGTCCTTCATGAAACACTGATCAGGAAGCTATCCCATTATGGAGTGCGGGGCAACTCTCTGGACCTACTTATCTCTTACTTGAGTAATAGAATTCAGAGAGTTGAGATTAACGGGAAAATTTCTGCCGGGTCTGTTGTTAGGATGGGTGTTCCGCAGGGGTCAATTCTCGGTCCGTTTTTATTTCTTATTTATATTAATGACTTACCTTACCTTGTAAAGGATAGCCATGGGATAGTACTGTTTGCTGATGATACCTCTTTATTATTTAAACTCAAACGTGGACAATTAGTCAGTGATCATGTAAATAGTGCTCTCTCAAAAATAGTACGCTGGTTTAGTGCCAATAACTTGCTACTTAATGAAACAAAAACTAAATGCATTAAATTCACAACACCAAATGTTAGGCATGTCAAAACCAGCGTGCTAATCAAGGGCGGGGAGTTGGACCCTGTAGATTCAGCTATCTTTTTAGGTATAACCCTAGACGCTAAGCTACAGTGGGCCCCACATATAGATAAGTTGTCGAAAAGGCTCAGCTCAGCAGCATATGCCGTTAAAAAAATTAGAAATTTAACTGATGTAAATACAGCGCGTCTAGTATACTTTAGTTATTTCCATAGTATCATGTCATATGGTATTCTCCTGTCGGGGAATGCTGCTGACATTCAGTCTGTCTTTGTGCTGCAGAAGCGAGCCATTCGATCAATTTATAATCTTAGTCCGAGGCATTCTCTCAGGGAACTATTTAAAGAAATTAATATAATGACTGTTGCCTCTCAATATATCTATGAAAATATAGTGTATGCTCATAAAAACATAAAGTTATTTAAAAAGTACAGTGATATACACAATATCAACACTAGAAATAAAAATAAATATGTTGTTCCTACTACTAGACTTAAGAAAATAAGCGGTTCGTTTAGATGTCAATGTATACGCTTTTACAATAAAGTTCCCAGCCATATTCAAAGTTTAAACCTAGGTAAATTTAAAAATGTTATTAAAGAAAAACTTTGTAGTAAAGCTTTTTATAAAATAAAAGACTACTTGGAGGATAGTCAGGCTTGGGAATGAACTGCTATAATGTCCACACAGGTCTTGCTGACATGTTTGTAACATATAGTTACATTTTTTATACAATTTGACATAAACTTAATTTGACATTGTTTTATATTTTTTTTCCTTTTATATTTTTATATTTCCTTTTAAAATTGTTAGTTTGAGGACCGTGTGAGACTTTTGCTAGTCATTTTATTTTTAGTAAATTATATTCTGACAGTTTGAGCATTTGTGTGGCCTACCCAAATGTTCTTTTGGTTGGTGTTGTTCGTCGGATCATTCAGCAACAGCCGTCAGCTGAGCTGATTGTAAACTGACACATGCGTGCTGCCATCTGAACAGGTCCGCTCAAACTGCTGTGGTTCTTTCCTCAAAAGACCACTACAGAATCAACTTGCACGGTTCTCCGACATCTTTAATTGATTTTGTCTGGACTTTAAAAGAGACTATGACCTCTGAGTTTGTTTCGGCATTTCTTCTCAGAGTAGTCGGATAGGAAATGCCGGCCTCATCTAGTTATTTAAGAGATTGACGTGTAAAAGTGTTATTTTATATCCTATTTGCAAAATAAATATCATTTATCATTTATCATTTATCATTTACAAGACCGCCACGGGCAATGAATTTTTATATTGTCCTCGCGTTTCCTTACTACACACGATAATTTGTATGTACCTGCATTTAATTAAGATATAGGTAGGAAGGTACGTAAACATTATATACTTATTAGATATTTATTTTTAATCAGGGGCGTAAGGGAGGGGTGAGAGGGAGTGTTCCTCTTTAGTCTAGTGAATGTGTATTGCAACAGCGGCTGCTAAGTAAGAGGGTAGTCTAATCTTGGATCTGACACAGTCCTATTGAGATATTTTTAATTTTGGTCAGTGATATGGTAGCTGGAATTGTGCCACGCCCCACTTATATCTATACTGTAGGTAGGATTTTACAGAATAGGGGGCAAACGAGCTGACTAATACTTACAGCAATAGACTTACAATATGATTGGTATTAATAGTACCTATGACGCCAAAAAACTGCGACTCCATGATGTCTGATGATAAAGCAAGACAATGCCATTTTGTCCATACCGGTCAACTACCAATAGCTGTTAGTTCAGAGAATCATATCATTAGTTTTGACTAACATACCTCCTACCTATACACATTGTAACGTAGTAAGTAGGCATCTACTAGCAATTTAGGTTTCTATTAGGAGGCTCTAAAACCAAATGAGTTTAGAAACAATAGTCAAAAGAACATCCTTGTACTCAAAAAAATATTACAATAAGTACCCAGTAATAACAATTAGCTCAATATTATTAACGCCCGCCATTTTAAAATGGAAACAATGGTTAATCACGGCCATATTGTGTCCACCTTCCACAATTAATTTAGTGGGCGCGCAAATAGCGTGCGTAGAGGTCGTTCCGAGACGATTAATTAGCAATTCAAACAAATTTAGCTTAATAACAACGTCTAAACTTGGTTTCGATCGCATTTACGTGTAATTAAATGCTTTCCTAACCATAATTTTATGTTTTAGGTCAGTGAGGGTTTAAAGATGGCGGATATTTTCCCGCGCTATTGTTTATAGTGTGGGGATAGTTGGTGTTGATAATTTTATCGATGTTTTACTAATGAGGCTGTAAAAAATATTTTTAATTAGCCAAAGCTCCACTACAATACGAGTTAGGTATATTTAGATAATGCTAATAATTTGCCAAGAGTAGGTACAAAGATTAACTATAATAGGTACGTGTACATAAGAACTCGTGTAAGTACATAACTCTTTTAGTATTCATGATGATAAATATCTTTATCATCATTGCTTACACTAATATTTTAACATTTTTATTTCTATTTCTTTTTTACTCATTCTTTTTTCATTCATTTTTTTTCTTTTTCACAAAGGAAGGAAGATCAATTGTTGAACATGAACAAACCTAATTAATACTAAAAATAATAACTTAAAGATACTTAATTAAACTCATAAATAAAAGATAAATGAATTAACATCGCACTGAACAGGATTCATGACTAAACCTCATTAATTTTCATTTCGGTAAGTAATAAAATTGTTGAAGCTTATCTCATTACAAAAGATAGGTAAATAATTAGACAGAATTATCGTTTCCACAAAGCTGTGATAGGAATCCAGTATCTTTTGTAGACTTTTTTTTTAATTACAAATACATACCGACAGAGACCGACCGCCATTTTACGTCGTGTGTACGAATTAACAACAATTAAATACGAGCCTCGCTCACGGCACGAAATGTCAACAATAAATATCAATTTAACGCACACTAACAACACAAAGCAACACAATTAATTACCTAAAGTTTTTATAACCACCTAATTACATGGTTCGCTCGAACGGCCACGCTCGGGTTGCCAACCACAAAAACTTAAGCTCCCCGAAATTAACTAATAAAAAGGAAATTTGTATTTTTGTTCATAAAAATGTTGAAATATTACTTAGTTGTACTTTTATATAACGTTTTCCACGAAGTAATTAGTGTCAATTACACAAAGTTTATTATTTATTTACGTTTTCCGCATCGTTTATCTATCTATAATATCTTTTATTTCATGGTTTTTGTGGATTATCTTATGAAAACGAACAATTCTTTATTAAAACCGGACCTTGTATTGGTGTTTAATGAATACTAGCATTCGAAACACCTTCTATTTATTGCTACAAAATTTATAACGAGCCAAACACACCATAAATAATAACTGTCACTTTATTTAAATATTCCCAACATTGCAGTAAAACTTCCCTCGGCTGAATGAGCCTTGCCCATTGCCGGCGGGCGGCGATTATATAAAAAAACAAATATGCTCCGTTTCACCCAGCAATACATCAATGTCCCTAGTTAAAAGATAAGTTTACTAAATACCTACTTTCAACGAGTGAGTTACGTCTTAGTTAAAAGTAATTAAGAATAAGTAGTAAGAACTGGTACCGTGGCGTTTCTATGTTTATATTTCAAATAATAATTGACTGTTTCGAGCTGGCTGGAGTAATTAACGGACAGAGAACAGGGGATTTTGAATGTGTTATTTATATTCAGCCTAGAGGTACGGCTGAACGGGCGTTTTATAATGAGTGCGTCCGTGGCATTGTTTGGTTATCGTATCCGAACGTGATCAACGCGTCATAAAAATAAAAAATAAAAAAGTCAACACATTTAAAAAGCCCGCGAAGAAATTAAAAGATGGCGACTGTTAATTATTTTTATTGGTAATTTTATAGTGTTGATTAAACAGATCCAATTTGTTCTAAGATAGTTAAAGTTGAGAACGGCTTGCGATTTGAATTCGTTATTAATGATCGGAGGCTTTAAGATTGCAGATCTAGCAATTAATGTGCTTAATAAATTGTCTCATTTTAATGCTATGTTTGTTCTTTATTAATAGAACTTTCGATCGTAACTTGTTAAAAGGTGGCTTTAGAGGCTGGCATTTAGAAATACTTACTATACAGTATATACCTAGGTACCTATTTATTTATTTAAGATTGTTTAAGTCATCTAGCGGTATTTCTTCTCAGAGTAGGCCGTTAGGAAATTAGGATAAGGTTTTTTTATATAATATTTTTTACGTATAAATGTGTCCTTGGAGCCTATTTTCAAAGATAAATTCATTGTTTCAAATTATTCTTGATTAATTTAACCTTGTAGTCTACTAGCTTTTACCAGCAACGGCTTCACCCGCGTTCCCGTAATTAAAAAGTGGCGTATGTGTTATTCTAGACCATATGATAATCTACCTCTGTTTCAAATTTCATCTTGATCCATTCAACCGTTTTTACGTGAAGGAGTACTTAACAAATTAAACATATAGGTATAATTTCGCATTTATAGGTAATATTAAGTAAGATAGTGCAGGATATGTAAGTCTTAACTCATAAGGAAGAAGAAGTCAGGTGCTGATTAAAAAGCGCCAAGAACGGATATTAACTAAAAATACGCGTGCGGGCTGTTTAGTAGAAATACAAGAGGGTGCCAAGATACCTACTAATTACTCCGGATATGCGGACTACCTAGCGGGTTTACCGGGGCTCCGGGTCGAAAATCAGAAGTAGGAACGGGGTGGTTTTTAGTCAGTAAGAGTCTGACACTCCGTCTCATCTAGCACAAGGCGGGAGAAGCCATTGCATTTGTTCCCTCTCAAAAAAATGATACTAATTACACTAGTAACAACATGAGCTTGTAAGACTCTAGCTAAAGTCAAATAAAACAGATAGCACCCTACATGTACCTAAATATATGTACATACATGGAAATAAAAGATACTTAGCTATATACTAAGTTTCACAATATCAAAATCGATACCTTCATGTAGGTAAATAATCATAATAAAACGATTATAACTTCAACACACGTTGACAATAAACAAGCGTGCGTTTACAACATGTTATTTACCTAATAAATAACTTAAGTACCTAATTTGAATGTAAAATAAGTACATAGCAAGGAGGTTTCAAGCATTGGCGCGAAATGTCACTTGGGTGAGTGCCAAATTGCACCATAATTTTATAGAAAGGCCTCGCCAATGGATGGACATTACTGCAGAATTTTTGTTTGTAAGTATGTGTGACGAAGTTTATAAATCTTTATAAAATCATGCATATGTACTTTTGTTTCAAGACTGTATACAGAAACAAAGGGTTACTATAAGGTATCTATTAATTATCATGCTAGCTACAAGATGTCCTAAACAGACTCTAGACAGACTGATGGACAATTCAATTTGAAGTTTTTAAAAATGCCTAATTTAGGATTAATTAAAATAAATGCTTAGAGTCAGTTCGTATTTGACAGAACATGCGTCGCGTATTATCGCCTTATCGGCCACGTAACGCCAGGACAAAAAAGAAAAACACTTGACCGTTCACACCCAACCGATGATAATACGTAAGTACGACCGATGATACGCTCCACGTATTGTACGTCAGATATGAACCAAACCTTAGACTTTGACTTTGGTTAAAAGCAATCTGCAACGAGCGACTCTCTGCGACCTGGGGACCTACTCCGGTTCTCGAATCCGAAGTTTCGTTTAATTTTCGGCCGTAGATTTTATTGATTTACTAATGAAATTACTTAAAATAACGTTTTATTTTTAATTTCAAATCAATATTTATTTATTTATCTTCATTTTATTCGTTAATTTTTGTTCACAATGGGTCGCAATAAATGGAATTGCAGTTTGGGAAGAAACTTCGTTTTTCGTTGAATTAGAGTAGGACTCCAACCTGAATTAGGTCGTTTGTCCACCGGGTAGATGTCCTGTGTCGCGATTATAAGGGATATGTACGGGCATTCGTTCAAGTGACAAAATTAGTTCGTAGAGAGACGTAGCGCTACCGTAGTAAGTTGTCTACGCAATTATCAATTCTTGTAGTTACGGCGTAGCGCGTAGCGTAGCAGACAAATATTAGTAGTCACGTAGTTCAATGTTAAATGGAGCGAGTCTACATCCAAATTATCATAGAAACTAAAGATCTTCAATAAACAATTCCATAACCTATCGTCGGAAAGGGTATGCGGAATTTTTTTAAACGTTGACATACAATAAGATTTTCTCCTGTATCGTGGATGTGTTTACAAACATATGATTTTACACTGCCCATGCCACACTGACCCAAAACAACAATTTGTGGATCACAAAAGTAGGTATTGCTCTGTGGAATCAAACCCGCTACACGTTGCTCGGTTACCCAGTTGCCCAGCGATCGCACCATCCGTGCAGTCGATTGTTGCTTTTCGACTAAGAAACTGCAGTTACCAACGACTGACTGAACATTATATTTTCTTATAGTGCGCATGCGTTTCCCGTCGGCTACCGAATACACGAATAATAATTATAAAGTTACCTATGATATACCATTATATTTTACAAATGGTACTTGACAACATTAAACAAGTTCACGAATTAAAAACTTTACCTTAAGTAGTCACAATATCACCCAAAAATTCCTCCTTTTCGTATATAGGTAGGTAATACATCAGATATTATAGAATCCTCCAAGGAAACCTATAATAAGGTCCCTAAGAAACTGCGTGTGGGTACATAAACGGGAGCTTAATACGTATGTATTAATCGAATAAGCACGTATTTCATTCAATTATCCATACTAGAAGCAGGTGTGGACATAACCGAGTTCATTAAAATAAGTAGCGGGCATTAAAGCCTCGCGTGTATCCAAACTCTTTGCATGACAGATGTCAAACTCAAAATGGCGTCTTGAAATTGGCGGGCAATCGATTTTTTTTTATAGTATTATTCGTTTGTAATTATCGAATTAGAAAGACATTAACGATTATTCGATGAAGTATGGTAATAATTTTCCATTATTGTATGTTGAAATGTGGTAAAAATGGTAATAAGGAGTTGATATCTACGGCTGTTTTATTTATGTGGTATTTTCATTTTGTGTCTTGTAGTCAATGTATGGAATATAAAGTAGGCATCGTATTAATAAGGCGTTCACTTTATACTTTATGCCGACATAGATTGTTATCTTGATACCTAATTTTGCGCAATTAGTTAGACTTCTTGGATTGTTTTGACTTAGAAAATTTATTTTACAACTAGATAATAATTAGGTAGATAATTATAACGGCTCTAGATTTTACGGGCTAATTATTATATTTATAATACATACATGTAAAAGTATGTTTGTTTGTAATTTTTTCACATTAAAGCGGCTGAACGGATGGGTATGAAATTTCGAACAATGGTAGGTTTTGGTTTGGAATAACACATAGGTTACTTTTTAACCCACAGGTACACGGACGAAGCGGCATAGGCTAGTATAGAAATAAAACAATTAATTTATTTACTTAAGCACACGTATTATTATTTTTTAAAGCTTTTCAAAAGGAGTGGGATAGTTTTTATCTACCTAACGTCACGCCTTTTATCCCCGAAGGGGTAAGCAGAGATGCACATTACGGCACGTAATGCCGCTATACAATATGCACCCACTTTTCACCATTTGTGTGTAAGTCCCATTTACTAGGGGGTGAGCCTATTATTTTTTTATCTATTTTAAGATATAAGTCACATTTCTACTTATATGCAAGTATAGCTAAGTTCCCACCAACTCAGAGTAGCAATCACTGTGTGCTACATGGTAACTGAACTCACACCTCCGTAGCAGTAATAATTACAAATTACAATGGCGATGGCGATGGCGGCCACACGGGGCGCAACCCGAGCGACATAAAACATAAAACACCATTACACAAACCCTCACAGTCCGTTAACCATCAATAAAATAAAATCAAAACATTTTCTCATTTTACTTATACGGAACGGAAGTAAAACAGTAATTACGTATTATTAAATTAATCTAGAACGCATTTGTTGAACGCAACGGCGGCGGCGCGATCGTAAATGGCATGTTTTACAAAATGGACGATCGAGTTCGCGTTCTTGTTTAAATGTCGATATCGATATCGATAAACGTGGGAGCAGCACTATTTGTTGGTGATTTTGATTGTGGACTAGGTTTAAGTCGCGGCTTTGTCTTCATGTATTTGAGCTAACTACATCTCCTAAGCATATGAATTAAAATGTTTCACGAAGCTTAGCTGAATGCTTACCTAAATACTAGACGGATTGGCGATATATTAAAGAAGGTACATAACAACTAACCTTAACTTACTTTTTACATTTATGAATACTTAAGTGATTACTTAGGAGAAATGGCACAAAGTCAGTATTATACATACCTAATTATGTCCATTTACATTAATCATGCCCTTAAAATAAGCCTCGACTCGTATCATGTTGTCCAATGTTATGGATATTATCATTAAGCAAAGAATACACTTATTGGCATAATTGTAAATACATTATTAATACGTAGTATGCACAAAGCATGTGTAAAAAACTACTGACTGTTGATGAAGCGAAAGAGGTATGTAAGATTCGTAGCAATTGGCGTTCTATTGTCTCTGCTTACTCCCATGGGAGACAGGCGTGAAGTTATATATGTATGTATGTACTAATAAACTACATGCCAATGATATATTACACAGAAATAGGTATTAAATTGTAAGATTAAAACGTAGTTTGAACGTAATTCTTAAGATTATAATTATGTGCATCGTCCTGCTTAATGCCTTCATTATTCTGTCTTACAAGTCTTGTAAGACGAGCTGTAACTCAAAATTAACAAGTATACAAGTACGTATTTAATATTTTTTTTAAGAGAAAGCTAACTTACTTACAATTTGTTAACCATAGCCTTTGTTATTTGGCATTCGTTTAGCAGTAAAATACATTTTTAACCGTCACTTTACGTACGAATTATTAGTTCATTCAAATATTGAAAAAAAAAAAGGTTTCTGGTACACTACTACTAATTACACAAAAATGTACCTAATTAGTATTTACGATTAGGTATATTTTTTATTGTACCTTAAGTGAATAAAAGGTTGATAGTAAAGCTATGTGTCTTTTAAGCCACTTAGTCATACGACTTAAAACAAGTGACATTAAAGAAAAAAATAGGTAATTAGCAATTAATTATTTTCTAAAATAGAAGAGCAATAAATGTCAAATGATTTTATTATAACTTTCGTGAGACATACCAAATCAATTATTATGTTATCGGCTTACTCACGAAACTGTTTGATGAGTTTATCGCGGAATGCTGCTCATGAATATGAGCCTCTAGCATGACTTGAAACTAGTCGAGTTCCTCATCAAACAGTTACGTGAGTAAGTCGATAACATAATAATTAAATGTCAAATATTTAAGAAGGATATCTACCTACTTCAAAATAGTTATCTATGTCCAAGTATTTTATAATTTCAATTTTTATTTATTTATTTATTTTCCGTCTTTGTTATTTATTATGTCTGGTTTACGTAAAGGGATAAAAGGATTGCGTGTCCAGATATAATCTAATTACATTGGAACACAAGTGGCCCTCTCAAAAGGTTAATGTTGTCTACGCCCTTTCATTCACAGCTATTTAGATAAAACTGTGGATTTTACACTATCTTACTCAAATAATCAGACACTACAGACAACTGAAATATACAGCCAGTAATGTGCTATCACGCATTTGAAAGGAATCACAAAATGCTTTAAAAAAACGTTTCGTATTAAAAAACACATATATTTTTTATTTTCAAGATATATTGGTTTAATCTATCGCGTGACGTCACTTCTAGATACGTTTTATGCGTAGAAATAACCTATTTGCTGTCGATCCTAAACTTTTATTCGTTTTATCAAAGTATTGTTCTGTCTAATATTTTTTTATTATCTAACTGGTGGACTAATAGGGATGATGACAGGGTATGAAAATTAAAAATCTAATTAGTCCGTCAGTTAGGTGAAAAAAATATTAGACACGTATTTTTTTATTTTGTCATATAAGATAACAATACTTAGATAAAACGAATCAAAGTTTAGGAGTGGGAGCTAACTACGTCACTATAGAGTATAAAACGTACTCTAAAGTGACGTCACGCGATATTTAAAATGGATATATCTTCGAAAGTATTTGTTTCCGTAAGAAAATAAAAAATACGTGTCTAATATTTTTAAATAATCTACAAGACGGACATTAAAATAAAAATTAGTCATCTACCCTATTAGATTTTTAATTTTCGTACCCCGTCATCATCCATATTTCGTTGTCCTGTTTTTGTTTCAAAATTCGACTAAATTAATCACATTAATATTATTATCGTATCTAGACAGTCTATTGTAGATAGCTATGTAGGTACTTATTACATACGTTAGTCAAACGATACCCCAAAAAGTCAAAGAAGTACATTAAGAATTAGGCACCAATTAATGATTGACGTATCAAAACCAATAATTGAACATTAGACATACTTAACCAGATAACAGCCACTCCGCCCTTGCTTTAACTTTCAGTATACTGCACAACGATTGTAATAATGACTGTACTTAAACATTTTTGGTAACGGAAATCAATGAATTCAATTAGTGTTGTGCACGTATCGATGTGTCGCTAAAGTGTCGGCCGCCCGCGTCGCCGCGCCCACCCGCACCCATTGTTTACCAACCACGTTTTTATGATTGATGCTAATAGTGATGTGATTAATCTATCGATAAAAAAGTCGATAGATTTGATTTTGTTTTTTTTTTCTTGAGAGTTTTTTCAGAATGTAATGGCTTAATGTTTTTATAATTGTTGCGTGTGATTGGCTGGTTATTTTTATTATGTATGATGATTATAGAAAAAAGTTGACGTTCGTAGATAGTTAATGTTTAGGTATGAAATTGGCAAGTTGTTAAATGTTTTAGTTTTTGCGTGTGTGAGATTATAAATTGCGTTGCAAATGAATGTGGGAACTTTTACTTTAATTAACTTGTGTGTTTTTTAATTCTTTATCTTGTTTGGCCTTTTCGTGACTATAATTTATAGGCTATTCATCGATATCTATAATTTAATATTTGTTTTGTGAAATTCAATAATGGTGTTAAACAAATAGCGGTTATTTTTTCTGGGCTTCATTTAAGTATGCTGGATACTTAATTTTATTAAGATGAATGTAATGATGAAGTATTTTGCGTAGGAGTGGCTGCCACCTGCGCATTATACCTAACTCATTAAAAGGTAATGCATATTTTTTTCTTAGATTAGCTCTGTTAAACACCTATCTAATTAAAATCTTTAAAACAAACATCACACCAATAAATGTGTAAGTTTGTTTGTTTGGATGTTTGTCTATCAATCACGCTGAAACTACTGAACGGATTTTGATGAAATTTTGGTAAAGCTAACGTGAATGATAGGGTCTTTGACCTTTAATCCTAAGGGAACGCAGGCAAAGCCGCTGGTAGAAACTAATTTAATCATAAAATTTAATTCAGTCTCTGTATATACAAATTATGGAAAAAATACGTTTTTAATAATCTGTCACCCTCATTATAACTCAGAAAATTTAAAACACCGATACTAAGAAATCATCAACAGCTATAAAAGATTATACATAGATATATGCAACGTAAACATAGCAAGTTTCTCCTTAGGTATATACGGGACATAAATAATAAATATTACCTAGAAATAATTAGCTACGGCTAGTTAGCTTGAGAAAGTCGATAATTAATTTACAGGGTAGACAAACATGATTGCTTAAGACATAGTATATAGAGGTAATATTTAAAACCTACTTAATCAACGCAATTTAACATTTTATGGCTGTATCTATCGACAACTTATAGATACTATCTCTTTAATATCCTTTTGGTAATAACTGGTAATATTAAAACCTGTTTTTGGTTATAAAAACCTCTCCTACATTATAACACATAGGTATCCTAGAGTAATATAACTGTTTAATACATTTTCAACTGTAATTTCAAATTGGTTAGGTTGATAATCTATTTTATTGAGTAGGGTAGCTTGTTCTGCTGTTGTCTGCACCTAGGTGTTCAGATACATACTTTAAAGTTTAAAGCAACAAAACTGTTTACTAAATTTTCAACTGTAATTTCAAATTAGTAAGGTTGATAATCTATTTTATTGAGTAGGGTAGCTTGTTTTGCTGTTGTCTGCACCTAGGTATTTAGTTTATGTATTCAATAAAATTATTTGTGTAAGTAAATATATATTTTATACTTGATGTTTAACTAGTTGACCCGGTAATCTTTTTACCATGTTAGATAAATGTTGTATTAAGTTTTTGGTTGTTATTAAGAGTGTCAGTAATAAGTAACTAATTAATTATAATTATAAAAAAAAATGCAATTTCAATAGAAGATTTTTTTATGGAATACCGTACCGTATATCGTAGGCGGCAAACGAACAGACGGTTCACCTGATGGCAAGCGATCAGCGCCGCTGAAGGACACCCACAACACCAGAGGAGACACAGTCACATCTTCTAGGCCTATTAGCATTCCATGTTATAGGTACTGGTTGATTTTTACATCTGAAGCTTAGTTATAATTAAGAATTATGTAAGATTCGTATCAATTTGTGTTCTATTGTCTCTACATGTCTCTACATACACCCCCATGGCGTATGATATAAGAGACAATAGAGGACATAGAATACAGGCGTGAGGTTATGAATGTATAATTAAGAATCTTGACTACTAAAGTAGACTATAAGCCAACATCCAATAATAAATATTTTTCCCGTGACATAGTAAATCAACTTTACAAATCAAAACAGAAAAACCCATTTACAGAAAAATCAATAATTTTAAACTCGATATCGACAACTTCCCATCTCTACTGCATCGACAATCGGCAACCAGTGAAGCGCAACACTACACCGCTTTTATGCGCATACGCTTTTATCCGAGCTTCGCTGCTTAACGTTCATTACAACGCTGTAGGTGACTTAAGGAGAAGGGGGGAAGCTGCACAATTATAACTTACACCGGCTCAAGTTGCATGGCGCCATTTGTTTGAGCGGACATAATATTGATCAATTTTCTGAATAAGAAATATTTTAAAATTTCTCAATTGAAGTACAAATTATTTGTTTATTATGATTGCGATTGGTAACAACTTTAGGTTAAGCTTAAGTACGTAATTGTCCGGAGCTGGGGACTGCCTAGCGAGTTTAGCTGGGGCTCCGGCTTGAAAGAAGGAGTAGGAACGGGGTGACGGGTCACCTGATGGTAAGTAATTGCCACCGCCCATGGACACCAAAAACACCAAAGGCGTTATAAGTGCCTCCTCAGCCTTTTAGGGGTTAGGGATTTAAGGGTTGTTGGGGAATTAGTGTTGGGAAGATTGGGAAAAGGTGTAATTGGGCCTCCTGTAATCTCACTCATACTACGAAACACAACGCAAGAGTTGTTTCACGTCGGTTTTCTGTGAGGCCGTGGTATCACTCCGGTCGAGCTGACCGAATCGTGCCGGAGCATGGCTCTTCCACACTTAATTTTAGAAATGAGTAAGGCTATCTTAGTCTATCTAGTAAGGCTAGCTCTAGAAATTAGTAGATATCTTAGTCTTATTAATACTAAGTACGAGCCTATTACATCACTGTCCTCATAGTCAACGGGTTTCAAATTGTTAGGCGATAAGACTAGAACATTTGTCTAAATGAAAATCTAACTAGCAATGGAGAAATAAAATTAAGCCTAAATTAGGTTTACGTCAATTAGACTATCGTAGTCAGCAGAGGTGGAACAAGATAAGCCAAGTTGGACCTTTTCTAAGTTAATTTGAGTATTGTAGGTATGCAATAATTTATGTATTGATTCAAGCCAATATGAAAATTGAAACCAATTTCAAACCTGATTGTGCTCAACATATTTGTTTTATGTTTTCAATAAAATATTTTTACAATACAATCTTGTCGATAAACGTGAGTTTTATTTAGCTGCATTTGAAGTTAACACGAATTTTGAATAAAATATTTTCACTCTATAATAAGCTCCTTGGTGAACCCTTTACGAGTTCCTAAGGTCTACCTTAGCAACTAGTCTAACAAGCACTCTAGTGCTTCGCATAGGATTGGCAAAAACGTAATTTTAGGTTCGATCCCTATTTTTGGAAAAAGTAGTAGATAAGGAAAGTCATTTTAAATATTTTTCAAACTTCGGACAAAGCAACCGTAACATATTAAAACGACTGCCTACATAATGTTTTAATTCCATTGTTAAATTAACTTATCACCAGTTACCAATGAGGGGCGAGTCTATTATCAAACACAGGGAACTGGGAACAATTTCATAAGTAAGGATACTTAAAGATAATGTTTAACTGCCGCAAACAGAGTCATTTAATAGTTACTTAACCCAGTCCTTAGTAATTATTTTCGATACAAAATCGTTACTAAATAATAGTTTAAGTAATCATTAAATGACTCTGAGTCTCTGAGAGACTGCCTCGTTGGTCGAGTGGTCGCAAGTGCGACTGCCGAACAAGAGGTCTCAGGTTCGATTCCCGGGTCGGGCAAAGTATTGCTGAGCTTTTTTTCGGATTTTTGAATATTTCTCGGTAATAGCACAGAGTCTGGAATTGTGTCCAGTATATGGCGATAGGCTCACCACCTATTGCATGGGACTTATAACACAAAAATGGTGAAATCTGGATGTGGCATTGTAAAGCGGATTTTGTGCCGTAATGTTCACCTCTGCCTACCCCTTCGGGGATAAAAGGCGTGAAGTTGTGTAAATGACTCTGAGTGTGGCAGTAAGACCGAGAAAAACAACAGGTGAACTTAAAACCTTCAGTCCAGCAGTTACATTTTCAACTACGAGTCCAACAAGGCAATCTAAACACAATTACACCGGCGCTGTAATACTATCATCGTATTATCACGCCTCAGTACAAGGGAGCGGCCAGAATCGTGACCACATTTGAATAACTGAACGCTACGTTGTACTTACAATTGGAGGTGTTATGAACGTATCGATTTTATCTTGATGTTGGCAACTGAAATCAAGATGGCCGCTAATGTTCTACAATTACGCGCCATTATTTGTTTTGAGGTTATGGGAATGTTTGTTGTAGGATTTGATTGGTGTATGTTGTGTACCTGTAAGGTTGTGGATCGTGAGGTGAGGTGAGTAACAGGTAAATATTATCATGAAATTCCTGATAATAAGCTTTCTGAAGGTATATGTATCAACATATACCTTGATACAGATAATTAAAGATATCCCCATCATCCTCGCGGGACGACTCCGGCCACCGTAAGTGCGGGTTGCGGACGGCGAGCAAGGGTAGCTATCGCCCGAACAGAAATAACCCGTGCGTGCGGCGCGTCGCGTTCCGCGCGCGCCTCAAAGAGCCATCAGACCACCACAGATGGGGCCCAGTAGGGCTGATGCCTGATCCGGAGCTGCGGACTACCTAGCAATTTTACCGGGGCTCCCTATGAAAAGCAGGAGCAGGAACGGGGTGGTTTTAGTCAGTAAGTCTGACACTCCCTCTTGCCTCGCCCAAGGCTTTAGAAGTCATTGGATGATCCCCCCTCAGATAAAAAAAAAACAAAAATCACTTTTTCCTAGTTATGAATTACCCTATTGCGATCGTATAAGTTTTACCTCCCTATGAATAGGTATGCCCTATGAAAAAACAGGAACAATCTAAACCTTGTGCTATTTTTATATTTACTTGGCTTATTAACTAATTATTATGTTTACTCAAGTAACTGTTTGACGAGTAACTCGACTAGTTTCAAGCCACACTAGAGGCTCATACTCAAGAGCAGCAATGCGCCACAAGACGCGGCGAACGTCGCGCAGCTGACTAGTCGAGTTCCTCATCAAACAGTTACGTGAGTAAGCCGATAAACATAATAATTAAGTTCATGCTATATTGTTGGGAATTCCTAAAATCCAAACACTTTTGACTCCCGGATTTGAAACTCAGGTTTCTAGTTCAGAAGTCGCTATCTAGCATTTAACGTTAATAAGGCATTATCCAGTTAAACTTTGAACTTATAAAACTTAGATGTGAAAGGTGTTGTTACCTAGCTATAATTATGTATCTTTATATCATTTGTCGAAATAAATGTGAGAAAAGAAAAGTTGGCAGGAAATTTTCAATTACAGAAAGTGAGTGGTGTAATAAGGATGATTGTGGCTATTCTCGCCAGGGCCGTATTTAGGCAGAGTGTTGGACCCGTGTGGAGTTTGTAGACTGGGCCCAGCTATGACCATGACATTAGGTAAACGTTTCCTTTTATTGTTTCTTTGTATTAGCTAAAATTTTAAACATTGGGTGATTTTGATAACAAACATGAAAGCATAAATGCAATTTAGATGCCCGATTCTGTTATTAAGTATTTGAATAAATTTGTTTAGAATCTATACAGGGCAAAGTCTCAACTGAGATTCTCTCATTGTCATTTAGTCAAATATGTATTTACACTCTTTCCTTAAGAAAAGCGTTTCATAAGTAGATTAGATATACCCTAATCAGTCGGGTAAAAAACAACAAAAGATTAAGAGTGCAACAAAATATTTGGGGACCGGTATAAAACTGATTGCGTTCCTGTCTATCGCGGATTAGTTATGTCCAGCGAATGATCAGGTCATGGGTTAGACATTACTGCCGACTCTGATTCCAATGATAGTTAGGTATGCTATCCCTTCAGGTGTTCGTGTTTCCCCCACTTTCCCCTACACTCCACAGTGGCTATTTTTGTCACGTGTAGGTAGTGAGATAGACCAATAGGTTTCACTCAATGCAGGTACCTAAGTATTTTGTCACGCGGAAGTCATAAAAGATTAAAATCGGAAAAAAATGTGAAAACAGTTTTCAAACAGAAATATTTTCTGCCCAATAAATAATACGGTAAAATTCGACATGTCTGCCAATTTTTTTTGCTAACGAGCTTTAATCTCCTAAACCGCTGCAACTCCTGTAAAAGCCATGATCTACAGTAGATACTACCATAAAAACAACGGAACACTGAAGTCCGGTGCGTTTCAGAGACTTGAATGACTGTCTTGGATCCCGTAACGAAATAAATCTGATGATATTGTCTACCTACTTACCTACATTAAAGGTACAATTTCCAATAATTTTGCTAATGAGGTAGTAGTAGTAGCCAAAATATTGCTAGGTACTACGGGTTGTACCTGAAAAGCTTTTCTTTAAGATAATTCATAACAGTTTGACTGACTTATTTTTTGTGAAATGATTTTTATTTCAATAATGAGATTGTTCATCTGCCTGAAAAATCTTTACAACCCAGATAAGTTATTAAAAATAATGGTTAATTTACTTAAAGGTTACATAAAAGAAAAATCGTTTCAGCGAAAATTCCGCCGGAAAAATTGCGCACTGCACAGTGGTTGCAACCTAAGTGGAATTTTTATTTCGGTTTTTTTATTGGAAGCGTTAAAGTTGTTAAGACAAAATTGTATCCCCAATAGCCCGACAACACATTTGTAACGCCTCTAGTGTTTTGGGTGTCTGTAGGCGGCGGCGTATAATTACCATAAAAAAAACTGTACCCACTGGTATTTTCTAACATTCTACTTAGGTCCAATTGGAATATCATTAACATTCAATTTGTATCTAGAAAGTCTTTATTTTAATATCCTACCAAAATTAAAATAAGAGAAGCTAGGTTAATATAATTCTAGTTTTCTTTTATAAGTAACGGGTAAATATCTGAGTACCTAAAATGACCTATCAATTATAGGTAAATCAAAAAGATTTGGATATTCAGTTGGATGAAAATAGAAGATATTTTAAATGCCTTCGTAAAACCCAGATGCTGCTAAGATTGGTTTAAGTATTTAATATTTTATTTATTACCCGTTTTTAAATATATTAAGTCTATTGCTAGGTAGTTATAGGCGTACTTACCTACATTATAAAATGGTATGCTGTTGGGATCTAAAATATCTACACCATTTATTATTGAAATTGTTTGAAATTAATCTGAGCAAAAGTCCTAATCAAAATAAATGTACCTACTACAATGTTTCATAATGAATAGGTACAATATCATAACCAATCTGTGTTTTATAAACAAAAATCAATCACAGCGCACCACAGACTATAAAACATAACAATTTTAATTAAAAAATCAACTATTTACCAAACACTGTTTAGTTTGTAATGGTGGAAAATATCCGTGAAATTCAAACTTTATCGGGTTTCATTAAAATTTAATTCAACTACATAAGAAAACAATCGTACGGCAGCGGCAACAAATTATTTTATTATCGATAAAAATAATTAAACCGAACGCGACTATAAACGTCCGCCATTTTGTAAGAATCAATTATTGGCGGGAACCGTTGAAAAATCCACGTTTATCTCGCGACATTAAGCTAATAAAGCATCGGACTTAATTAAAAAGTATTACACCGTGCGGAGGCGAGCGGAGCGGGCGAGCGCCGCGTGAGCCGACTAGCCCAAAACGAGTAAGTCGACCGCGATTACCCACCCAATCGACGCCTTAATTGAATCATAACCAACTAAATTCGAAAGCACCACTCGACGCGTTCCGCGCCACAAATCTGATGTAATACGCCATACGGCCGGCTAAATCACAAGCTCTTAACTCAAACCGCCCACTGGGAAAGCGTTCCAAATTCAAATAACACCTCTACATGCCTGCTGGCCAATCGCGCAGCAGCCATTCAAATAAAGAGTTCAGCTCAGAGATCAGTCGCCACCCCTCGGTAAATACCGTCCAATAGGAGGTGAGGAGTCCATGTTCGTTATTTTTTTTCCGTGTCGACGGGCGTCTCGCGAGTGCGGAGGGCTCATTCGGCCGCGCGCCGCCTTGGCGTTCGTATCGCGCGCTCGCGTCACGATGGATTGTGTTCTGTGTGACATGTGCTTCTGATTTGGTGTATTATTTTTTTTGTGACGGACCCGTTGTGTGTAAAAGCATGATGCCTCTCGCACCGACCCCTGTGGTGGCGGTGCCATCGAAGCCGAAAATAGGATTTAGTATAGACAGTATAGTGGGTGGGTCGGAGCGGCCGAAGCAGGCCTCGCCGCCGCTGGCGAGTCCTGGCTCTCCCTCGCCGGTTGCGTCTCCGAGGAGTCCTTCGCCGCGACCTTTGTTGAGGCCGAGTGCGTTGCCTGCGGTGTTCCCTTCTCCCGAGTTGAAGAGGCTACCTTACTTGGACGCTCAAAGTCACCACCACCAGTTTCTGGCGCACTTCCAAGGAGCTGCTCTTGCCGCGGCTCTGGCGCATCAGCAGCAGGGCTTCGGAGGACCGCTGCCACCCCACCCGCCCCCGCACCCCGCGCCGCCAGTCCCCCGGGAGTCCTACACGCTGTATCCCTGGCTCATCAACAGGCACGGCAGGATATTCCCCCACAGATTTCCTGGAGGTAAGTTTTAATTATTGTTCTCTGTCAAATTAATAATTTCTTTTCATTTTAAAGACTATCAGTGCCTTATTTAGTTCTCTAAAAGTTGAAAAATATGTGTTTCTTTCTTTAGAAAATATTTTCTGTCTTTTTCTGTGTAACCAAAATATTTTTTTTCCTGGATTATATTAGCAGATGTTTAATTTTGGGAGAGTAGTCAAAATGTTGCATTCGTGAAATTTCATGGCCAGTGTGACCTTTTCTAAACCTTGTATGGCACATTTGCTTTTGCCTTAATAGAACCATTGTTATTTCTGTATCGTCAATACTTTTGCACTTCTTAATTTAATCTGCGTCAAGTTTTCTGTCATCGGTTTTACGATGTTTTCTTTCAATACAAGAGTGTTTAAGATATAATTTACTTAGCCACGTCTTTTAAGTCTCTCTTAAGACCATTTTTATGTGTGAAACATAAGTAAAAAAGTTAATGTCTTTAAATTTTTAAAATTGCATTGACTTTTTCTGAAAAATTATAATTTTTCTGGACCCCTGTCAGGAAACTAAGACAAATAAAGTTGTAACACCCATATTACAAATGTTATGCTAATAACTCCGTTGAAAGTGTAGGTAATCACTTGATTGATGTTCTCAACTTTTTATATCGAACGGTAAAAACTTATTAAACTTATAATAAAAAAAAGACATATTCCCACAAATATTTAGCCAATTATGCAGTAATTTATGATCCTCATCTCATGAGAAAAAGCTCTTTATTATTATTTTTTTGTTGCCCAAAGCCGTGTCGTGTCGTCGGAAAAAACATCTTTACAGCTCTTAGTGAAAAAAAAAAACTTCCATATATATAATAATATATAGACGAATCGTGTCCGAAGTTAGAACTAATTTTTTTTATGACAATTTCTAATTTCGAATTGAAATCTAAATTGTTTTTCTTTTTTGTGATTTTTTCATTTTTAACCACTGTGTGATCTCAATTTAAGTGTTGTTAAAGTAGGGCTTTACTTTAAAAGCAATTAAGAATAGGTACTGTTAGGCCATTCTTTGTTAAAAGTGACTTTTCTCTGGTTTAAAGACAGCCAGGAAAATATCAAGGAAGATGTTGAATTTCGTGCATAGATTGTAATGATTTGATCCGCATTCAACGCGTTGTTTTTTTATTTGTTTGTTTTTCTTTCTTGATCAGGGTCATTGGTCTCACTGGGCATTTTTCAAATTCTTACGCTTGTTCCTTTATCTGGTTAAATAAATGACTTTTTGATATTTAACAATGACAAATGCCGTAATTGTCTTGCCGTAATGTGCACCTCTGCCTACCCCTTCGGAGATAAAAGGCGTGACGTTGGGTAATAATGACAAATAAACTCAGATACTAACTCCTCTAAACTAATTTTGTTTTCTATGATCTATCAATTTCATTTTATGGAGCATTTTATTTTTTCAATTAAAAATGGTTTTCATTTCCCGCCGGCAATTGAATGATGAATCAAAAAAGCCATATAGGTACAAAAAAGTATGTCTATTAATTTTTATTATGTGATATCAACGAGAATTTCTGCCAATGTCTTTTTTATTACTGCTAATTTGAACAAGGTATTTAGTTTTTTTATATATAAAGCAGGTATGCACCGCTCAATTTTAATCAATATCAATATCAGGTTTCGTAATAAAATAATAAATAAATCACAGTTGCGTCAATAATAATTAATAATACGCCTATTAGGCACTTAGTTAACGGAAGCTCCAGTATCTATACATATAAACTTAATAACTGTAGTGAAATTGCCTAAGACTGTGAAGTGTAGCATACCCATTAAATCATTCAGTGATTTTCATTTCCTGCTTACAAATTTCTTATTAGCTGGTGTATTTATTCGACTAATCTATACTACCTGTCTATACTTACAAAGCTGAAGAGTTTGTTTGTTTGTTTGAACGCGCTAATCTCCAGAACTACTTGTCCGATTTGAATAATTATTTTTGTGTTGAATAGTTCATTTATCGAGGAAGGCTATAGGCTATAAAACATCACGCTATGACCAATAGGAGCTAAGCAGAGCGGGTGAAACCGCGCGGAAGTAGCTAATTATGAATAAATAGGGTTATTATACTCGATTGGATGTGGGTACGAGAATGGACGTTTGTTTTTGAATGTACGGGCTCGTTGTAAGCCTGAATTGTAGGTTGCATCCGATGTATGCGATGGGGTAGTAACCTATCATTAGTAATGCGCTTTCGTGATCAATAAATCATCAAGTTATAGCAGCTTGTTACTCAGGTATCATGAGATGTTTGTGTTTGTACCACACTTTTATTTTTCTGCCTCGTTGGTCAAGTGGCAAGAGGTTTCGGGTTCGATTCCCGTGTAGTGTGTGTGACACCTCGCGCCTATAAGTAGAGTAAGTTAGTCGTATAAGGAGAGTCAATTAAAGGTATTCCTAAGATAAACACGTCTCCTTATTACGCTCCCGAAGCCACGTCATTGCACCCGGTCCGGAAAAGTATTGATCGGCTTTTTTTTGAAAATTTCTCAGTAGTAGCACGGAGTCTGGAATTGTGCCTAGTATATGGCAATAGGCTCACCCCCTATTACATGGGACTTATAACACGAATTGTGAAAAGTGGGTGTACATTGTATAGCAGCATTACGTGCCGTAATGTGCACCTATGCCAAACTCTTCAGTGATAACACGCGTGTCGATACAACTTTTATTTCTACACAAAAGGACACGGTCTCGTTATAAAAAGTATCTAAGTTTTTTTTTGACAAAACGTTTATCGATTTACCCGGGTCATCGCGTCGCGTGTAAAGATACGTAGCGTCGTTGACAGAATTAAAATGTTTCAAAAAAAAAAGTAGTAGCTTATCGGAACACGCAGCCATTATGATAAAAAGCCCGTTATCTGAGTACGTCGAGATTGTTGTCTTTGGTTGTAAAATAAAAAGAAAGTTTTTAATAAACATTAATCCGTTTGGCGCGAAAAAATAAAACTGTCATTGTCTTTGTTTCGTGGTTTGATGTGAGTTTTTTTTTTATAAAAGTAAGTCATTAACACTCTTTTATACCTAAGTATTGTTTTGTTATATTAATAGACAGTAACCTATTTATGAACAAAGTATTGTAGTACTGGGCTTTTTACGGTTTTTCGAAAATTTCTCAGTAGTAGCGTGGAGTCTGGAATTGTGTCCAGTATATGACAATAGGCTCACCCCCTATTACATGGGACTTATAACACAAATGGTGAAAAGTCGGTGTACATTGTATAGCGGCATTACGTGCCGTAATATACACCTCTGCCTACCTCTTCGGGGATAAAAGGCGTGACGTTGCGTTTGTTACCTATTTAAAATAGACCTAATCTTCACTAGTTGACCACAAATATGTCAGCTTGACATTTTTATCACAACAATCGTGATCTTCAATTTAAAAGTTAGACAACTGAGATAAAGATAAAAAAACATTTGCCCCTTTCTCTAATGATACATTTCTAAATGAAAAGCCAAATAATTGACAGGCAGTTTGAAAAGAGAAATGGAATTTATAAATGGAATTACCACAGACAATCATTGGTGGCGACCATAGAGCGTTTTTTTTTCGACCCGCAATTGTTTGACAGACAAAAGAGGTTTTAATAAGTTTGTTTATTCCTATTGTCTTGTTGAAGTCGGATTATCCATTTAAGCTTCTTTACTTATTTCTAGTATACCGTTGGACTAACTATGTTAAAAATGCCGTTATTATCCGTTAGCATAGTTAATTTCAACGGTTGTTCTTTGTTGGGACTTTAAAATCGATTTCGTCAACGTTTTTTTTGGTAAATTTTGTTATTGTTTTGAGCCATTTAGATAAGCTTGCGTTTACGCGTGTTTGGTCTTGAAATGTTTTGTTAGATGTTGGTCATAAAATAATTGTCATATGGACGTAAAAAAATGGTTGGTGACATGTTATTTAGAGTTGAATTGTCTTTTGAAGATGTTTTTTTGATGAAACGTGTTAATTTCTTTGTTTCTTTTGGGTTGTGATTAGTAAATCAAATTCAAAATAAAATATGAGTGTTTCAAATAGCGATTAGACGTTATTAAAGTTAAAATAGTTAACTGAAAAGATCGGCACTCATAGTTATACTACTCAGATTTGTTATAATATCTATAAGTCTTAGTAAAATTATTTGCTCGTAGCAAAGTGTAGATCCCTATAGAGAAGAACGATTCTCTTAAAATGGCCGTTTCTCATCAGCAAATTTACAGTAAACACGGCATTTTCATAGTTATACTCTATAATACTCAGATAATTTGAAATGTAGCTCTGTATTAGATAAAATCAAACTTCAGAACAAATAAAAATGCAAAAACCGGGATCTTATAAAAACACTACAGAGTGAAACTATATTATTACCCACACATTACTCTCAATCTATTCAACTATTAATCACATTTATTATATATGTAGATACACATATACATAGACTACATACATAAATATGGCGTCAGAGATATACAATTAATATGTTTTATAACTCATATCTAATGTGGGCAATTAAAATTTTATGATTTAATTACAGCGTCCCGTTCGTAATTAGTTGTAGTAGTTACTTATATGCTTTGGGCATTTATTTAGAGTTTCTTTGGTGGAATGGAAAATCCTTTTATTGAAGAAATTACTTTTTTGATTTTAGTCCCACGGTAGGGCGCCAATAGAAAGGTACTATAGGTACTCGCATTTTACTACAAATTCTTGTACATAGATACAATATTTAAGTTTTTTGCTTTTTATTATAACTTGGTTCTTCAAATACTGAGATTATTATTATTTCGATAGGCAGGTTCCGTAATTTGATGCGCAGAAATGTGAAACGCTCCAACGTTTTGACTTACAATTTCAGGTACTCACTATTCCAAAGTCAAATCATTTATTTAAATACCAATAAGGCTACTTTTAAAAGCAAATCAATACCAAACATTTACAACATTATAAGTGTCTAGTCTATTCCTATGCCAAGTCCTAGTAAACTTATCTGCTCGTAACAAAGTGTAGATCCCTATGGAAAAGAACGATTCTATCAAAATGCATGCCGTTTCTCGTCAGCAACTTTACGGCAAAAACGGCAGTTTCATAGTTAACCACAAGCAAGAACTCATATATGTGAACATACCTACCTACCTATAATGTATCTACTTATCAATAAGTTAAGTCTTAGATTAGCTTACAGTAACTGGGAATCAATTAGAGTAAATTATGCACTGAACACAACTGATCTTTGATCTCTTGCGACTGTTTTATTGACTAAGTATATCCGTAGGAAGAAAACTAATGATATTGTGCTTGTAATAGGTTTGTTTTGATGCTAAAGGCAAGCGGCAAGGAAAAAAATATAGTTATAATTTTTTTTTATGTTTTGCACTGGGAAATTCTCCTGTTTCATAGATTAGAAGGTCCCTTAGTAAGTTCTACCATTTGTATTGGATAAAAGTATCTGTGAGATTGTCTTTGCTCGTTCTTCTCCATTCACACTTTGGAACGACAATAACGGATCGACTGACAGACTATAACTTATTTCTTTAGTTGTTGACTTTTCAAAAGTACCTATTTATGGTTTAATTGGAATAAATGCTTTGAATTCGACTTTGTATCTACAAAAAAAAATATTTTACATATGTGTAAGTGATGAATATGTGAAAAACCTGTAATTGTAGTTTAGCTACGTTTATTTCTATTGGATTTTATTGTAGAACATTACTCATAGCTTCAATGATTGACTGACAGAAAATTATTTCTTTATTTGTTGACTTTTCAAAAGTAGTGCTTATGGTTTAATTGGAATAATTGTTTTGACTTTGTTTTTACAAAATGTAATTTTACATATACATTACGTTTAGAACAACATAAAATATGTGAAAAACCTGTAATTGTAGTTTACCTACATTATTTCTAAGTATTATAGAACATTACACAATCAGTTGCACTTATTATTGCGACTGACAATATGCTAATAGTAGATATTTCGTACGAAAATAATAGAAAATGAAAACATTTGTCCATTCGTCGTGGACAAACGTTTTCATTTTGTGAATAGTTTAATAACTCTTGACACGCTACTGTTGTCCGCAACAAATGGTTGGTTATATTCCAAACAAGTTAATTAAGACAGATACTTACTTGCCATGGAATATGCAAAGTCATTAACAATGCAGGAGTCGAATTTGAACTGAAACCAACCAGCATAACAGTCGACCTACCAATAGGGATGATGACGGGGTATGAAAATTAAAAATCTATTTAGTCCGTCAGTTAGGTAATGAAAAAAGATTAGACACGTATTTTTTATTTTGTCATATAAGGTAACAATACTTAGACAAAAATAATCAAAGTTTAGGACTGGGAGCAAATACGTCATTTCTACGTATAAAACGTACCTAGAAGTATCGTCACGTGATATTTCAAATCAATATATCTTCGAAAGTATTTGTTTCCGTAAGAAAATAAAAAATACGCGTGCAATATTTTGAAATATTTGATATTTATAATAAAAATTAGTCATCTCCACTATTAGAAGAATAATATCGAATATCAAAGAGACAATACTTTGCTTAACCCGGTAATCAAAAGCCCAGACCTCTTACTCAGCATCCGCGCTCGCGACCACTCGACCAACAAGATAGTTGAGACATAAACCATGTTCTAATTGACATTAATCTAGAATAATTACAGCACTTAATGTGACTATAGGGTTGGCTAACATTGTAACTAATTGTCAAAACAAATCTAAATATTATACTAAACAAAAATGTTAGTTCCATGTGTCTGTCCGTCTTTAGTTTGTAGTTTGTCGTTTACACATAAACTGCTGTAGGAATCGAGATGAAATTTGGAATAGATATAGGTTGTAGTTTCTGTAACCAAGTACACCTGAACGTTTTTGAACAACTGAACGCCTATTTAGGCATAGTGTTTAGTAGTTTAGTCTAATGCCTCCTGTCTAAGTAAGAAAAAAAAAAACAAAAAGTGTGTAAATCGTTCAAAAAGTTATAGCCGGTAAACGAGCAGACAGATGACCTGATGGTAAGCAATCGCCGCCGCCCACGGACACCCGAAAACTAGAAGCATTACACGTTGCCGGTCTTTTGGGGGTTAGGAATTTAAGGGTTGTTGGGGAATCGGGGATTGGGAAGGGGGGTAATTAAAGTTATGATAGATGTGTCTAGCACCTAGCATTGCCGACGAATATATTAACGGACGAATTCCATTTTCAATTCATTCCAGAAACGTATGCTCTTTAACAATATCCCAGGCAAAGTCACATGCGCAGCTAGTATAAGTAATAAAACTATTTTGAAACAATATCATGGCCGTTTGACCCGATCGTGGTCTGTTTCATTACTGTATCCTGATAGCCTATAGCCCGAATACATTGTAACTATCGACCCATTAGTTGCAATTAAAACGTTGATAACATAATTATGAAGATAACGGGTTCAATTTATAGTTTCTTCTGTATTTAACTTTGTGTCCCGGATTTGTTTCATTTTTTTTATTATAATTGTCGCAACTACGACTGGCGGGCAATGGGTCTCGGGTTCGATTCCTGGGTCGGGCAAATTATTACTCTCTCATTCTCAGTAGTAGTACGGAGTCTGGAATTGTGCCTTTTTTGGTTTTTCGAAAATTTCTCAGTGATAGCACGAAGTCTAGACCTGTGCCCAGTATATGGCAATAGGCTCACCCCCTATTACATGGGACTTATAACACAAATGGTGAAAAGTTGTTATACATTTACAGTGGCATTACGTGCCATAATGTGCACCTCTGCCTACACCTTCAGGGATAAAAGGCGTGACGATAAAAAATAATATTTTATAACTTTGACGTTTGCATTTTTGACGTTGTCAATGTCAGTTGCGATTTTTATTGTCTGTGGTTTGACAGTTGTTTTTTTAATTGATTATTGATGTTATGTCGTTAACAAAGGGTGCTTTGTGTGATGAGACATCGAGTCTTAGGTACTCAAAGGGCTTTAAACTCAACTCAGAACAGAAGCTAACGATCCTAAGTAAAGTTTGTACTTTAATGTTTCTCAAGTGTTTATTATTTTAATGACTAACATATTTTGTTCATATATTCTCAGTAGGTATAATTTTTGCGTCGTAAATTAGGTTAACTGATATTTTAACGCTAATTAGACACTGGGAGTTATTTTTATATTAATTAGGGAGAATAAAATTACGTCAATCACTACAAACTACTCTTATATACTAAACTAGCGACCCGCCCCAGCTTCGCATGGGTGCAATGGTGATATATTATGCATGTATTATACATAAAAACCTTCCTCTTGAATCACTCTATCTATTAAAAAAGCCTCATCAAAATCCGTTGCGTAGTTTTAAAGATTTAAGCATATAAAGAGACATAGGGACAGAGAAAGCGACTTTGTTTTATACTATGTAGTGATAAAGTAGGTTATTTACCATGCAAACAGTAGCCCCTGCCGTTCCCAGCCACCCTTCTCAATTCCACACCATTATTTAAGTCAACAAAGACCGCCATCATAATTTGCCCCTCCTTCCGTAAAGTAAATATTCATAATAAACTCTATGGATTAGTTGCTTTATCATCCCCATTTTATCTGTGACTGTGACCCAATGTTTGAATGAACTCGGCGACATTGTAAAGAACTCGATTTTAATTAAACTGGCTTAGCGCACACTCGCTACGCCCGTCAAAAAAGGGGGAAAATAATAAAAATAAAATATTTTTTTTCATACAAAACTAATAAGCGTTTTGACAAAGGAGGTTTTATGTGAGTTTTGAGTTGTGAGCGACTGCGACCCGGCTCCCGATTATCAACTGAAGCCATTGTTGTTCGAAATTTGATTATTTTATAGTGTTGCTCTTTTGTCGATTTAGTTCATATTCGACTGTTTACTTTTTTATAGCTTACAAGTCATACTTAATTAAAATAAAAGATTTTGTCAAAAAAGCAATCTGTTTAGAAATAATTTGTTTCTTTTCAATGCAGATATCACGCATCTAGAAAGTTTAGATGTTTCAAAATAGCATTCTTAATGTAATTATCGCCAAACTTTCTACGCCAATAATAAGATTAATAGACATATTAACAGACGCAGATAATCACATAGATATACATAGTCATCTGTGATTCATAAAAAAATACTTGTCTGAACTACTGGTTACTTAAGCTCGTCATGTATATGGTTCGTTTAAATCGCAACGCTAATTAGGTGCTTATTTGCATGTCATTATCAATCGTCCCACTTATCGATACTTGCGCATCACTACTAGCCTCGTTATGTTGGTAGCACTGCCCGTCACATCTTTCGTTACGCGCGCTTTTTTCTTAATTACCACATATTGTTAAACCACATGTTTTTTTTTATTCAAACCATATTTCCTCTAAAAGGATTGAATAGCTTATAATTGGCTGTAATTTGAGCTTACTTTGTTGTGAGGCGAGTGCGACGATTAACTGACGTTAAAAAGGAACGATTTATAATGATTGTTATGTTGGTAAGTTTGAGTGGGCAGCCATTTTGTTAGTGATGCGATCGGTAGTTAGACAAATGATTTACAATGTCGACGGCTCCGGAGAGCAACGAAAACTATGATTAATTAACGTTGAGTTATTGTTGTTGCTCGGTGAAGATAATGGGAATCTTATTAGAGCTCTGTTTTATTTGTTTGGGCAATAATTTTAAAAGTTTATCAACGTTTTTTTTGGCCGCCATGTTAAAAAGTTAATGGTTAATTAAAAGAGTGGCGGGAATGAAATATCAGACGGTAGTATCTGAAATCGTTTACGATGTCACGGCCCATCATCTGTTAATACGAATACTATAATAAACTCGTATCTCGCATCTTATTTTAATTGATGACGCGCATTTTCAATTCATAATTTCTGTTTAATTGTGTTTAAGTTATCGAAGAAAAAATCATTCATTACGAGCGAGAGTTCAGCACGATGTGACCTTAGAGCGACGTCTCTGATTAATATTTTGTAAGAACATTATTTTCGGATAAATTAGTTTACAGTTATATTGATATAGTTTAAATGAATTTATCATTGGTTTGGGAACGAACGTCATTATTATCGTGTGTAGTGATCGTAAAACAAAAAGTTTATGTGTTCTGTGACACCCTCGCGGGTTATCGACGAGATAACGATGTTTGTGATTTCAATTACTTAACTAATAATGTCGATATTGAATTATATTTTTCCATTCGGAATTTTTTACTGATCATGTAATAAAATTAAAGACAAATAGATAGATAGGTACCTATAACTATAAACTATAATTATAAACACGTCCGTCATCGCCTACCTACTTACATATAGGTATAAAATGGCGATATTTTTATACCATTTAATTGAAATCGTTAAAAAAATAAAAAGTTAACACACAGTCATTATCAGAAACACCTACAAATTGGCCAGATAATAAAAGAAGACTTATTTTACACCTAGATAAACGTTCTAAAGTCACTTTTTACTTCTATTTTAATGAAGAAAATTTTTCCAACGGACCAAAGAAATGCCATTAGTTACAATCATTGCATGTTTAAAACAATTCCTTCATAGGCAGGGGCGGATTAAGCCTAAAGAGCGCCCTAGGCAAACATCTCATCATCACCATCAGCCTATAAGTGGCCACTGCTGACCAAAACCTTTTCTCGCACAGAGAAGGTTTTAGCATTAACCACCACGCTTGCTCAATGCGGGTTAGCGATTTCAAACTTATAATTAGAAATTATAAACCCAGATTTCCTCACGATGTATGTTTCCTTCATCGTTTGTCAGTGGTGTCTAAATTATTAATCTTAGAAAGTACATATAACTCGGAAAAAGTCACATTGGTACTTACCGTAGGTAGGTTTCGAGGCCATAGGTAGGTCTCTTATGCATGAGAAGCGGGCGTTTTAAGCCTTGGGGCCACCATGACGTTGAAGGATATCATAGGCGCCCTTAATTTTTCTGGCACCGCTGCCACTATGGGCGCCCTTCTGTAACCTGGCGCCCTAGCCTCTTGCCTTGTTTTATTTAAACCAAATACGGCCCTGCCTCCATCGCTTTATAGGCCACTTTATCAGATCCCAACTAATAGCTAATAATAAGTCACAAGTGAACTTAAAGACTGGTGTGAAAACAGATTATTATAATAAATTGCGTTACTTTTGCAAAACCTGTGTGTTATCACGCAAAAGACACATTTGCGTTGACATAAACGTAGTAAGTAATTAAATTGTCATTATTTAGTCGTGTTCGTACCTTAATGTTGATATTTTTACTTTTATATGGACGTAATGAAAGCTATTTTTAAGTTTCATAATAAGTTTTATTCTTTGTTGGTATATGTAGTTGTATTTAAGTGTGTATTTGACATTTTACTTTTCAAGTCATGAGTGTCGTTTAATAAGGAGTGAGCCTATTGCTATACATTGAGCATAATAAACTTCTAGGCTCTTATACTAGACTAAGGTACGGAGCTGTGGACTAACTAGCAGGTTTACCGGGGCTCCGGCTTGACAAGCAGGAGTAGGAACGATGTGGTTTTTAGTCAGTAAGAGTCTGACACTCCTTCTCGCCTAGCCCAAGGCGGGAGTCATTGGTATGAAAATATATCTTTATTCTTAGTTACATACTTATGTATTAGTATGTACTATGAAACAGATGCCAAATGTAAATGCCATTTTGACCATTTTCTTTTTGCTACGTTTAAATATTATCGATTAGATACTCCGTCCTTTTATCTGTGAGTCGTTAAATGTTTAGTACCTAGGTAATACCTATAGAAGTAAATAGTCCAGTAGTACCTACAGCACATCAACTTGTCACAGTTTGTCAATCGATTTTAAACTTTACTTTAGTAATGTTAAAGTTGTAAATCTGTTGATAGTTAGGTGTAGCTTGATCTGCTAGCTGTGTGCAATTATTTATCTAATTGCTTCAGTTGAATAGATCATAAAGTTGCTTAATACAATTTTATTATTATTGTACTTTAAGAAGAATCGTTTTTGTTACATTGAGCTGATGATTAACATTTTAAACAAAGTAATTTAAGTAATGAGTTGTGCAAAGTTTTACTGACATTTAATTTGCTTTTAGCTCAATTAAGGACAGTGTCTACTCACGGAACCTTACCTTTACCCGTACGCGTTCGATGCTCTGATTGGTTGGTTTATTCAAGCCGACCAATCAGAGTGCTGAACGCGCTCTTGTTTCAATTGCTTTAAACGTAAATAAAACTCATACTAAGGGTACTGGTAACTCCGGAGCTGCGGACAACGTAACAGGTTACCGGGGCTCCGGCTCAAAGCAAGAGTAGAAACGGGGTGGGTTTTAGTCAGTGAGAGTCTGACACTCCCTCCCGCCTCACCCAAGGCGGGAAAAGTCAATGGATGATTTCCCCCGTCAACAAAAAATACTGGTAACTATTATATGAAACAGAAGGTGGAAAGTATAAAAGTTATGTAGGTTAAAATATATAGTATGTGCTCTTCCCCTTAAATAAAAAAGGGTGAAGTTAAAGATATATTTACATTTTAAATTATAATTTGAGTAATGGACTTCAAGGATAATGAAATATATCTACATAATAATGTTTATAAAATGGCGACGGTATATCACAGGGGACACGTAACTCTTAATTATCATTCCACTATTGTTCGACTTCCCCAATTATATCATTGTCACGGTTTAGTCATCGTTTTACTAGGTAAAGGTCGGGTTGGCTAATGAGAATAATTTAGTGTAACTATTGATCGGTATTTTTTCTAATAATTTTAAAAGATTTTCTTTGATAGAAATCGTTCATTCATAAATATTTTGTGTGTAAGTTAGGTAAAAATGTGTAATGTTTTCTCAAGTTGGATATCTGTTGTAGTAACAGATTTCGAACGGCACGCCTTTTATCTCCGTAAGAGTAGGCAGAGGTGCACATTAAGACACGTAATGCCGCTATACAATGTACACTTTTCACCATTTGTGTTTTAAATAAGTCCCATGTAATAGAGGGTAAGCCTATTGCCATATACTGGGCACAATTACAGACTCCGTGCTACCACTGAGAAATTCAGTACAAATTGCGATTTTGAGGGTCTTTTACTCGAATACTAACATCTAAGGACTAGCGGAACACAGATCCAGTCTCTAAGAGAATCCATGGTCGAACGGTTGAACTCGTCCTTGAAGGCGGTCTCCGATTGGGGTGACGCCAACTTGGTCAGGTTCAACGCTACCAAAACCCAGGCGTGTCTATTCTCTGCCAAACGGAGTCAATTTCCGCTGGCTCCTACTTTCCGAAATGTATCCGTTCCAATATCGGATCATCTAGAGCTTCTTGGCGTAACTCTATCGCCAACGCTAAACTTCGGCTCTTATATAGAGTCGAAGGCGCATCTGGCTGGTAGGAAGTTGGGTATCCTCTCGAAGGTGAGACGGTACTTCACACCAAAACAACTGCTGAGCCTGTACCAAGCGCAGGTTCGGTCATGTATGGAGTACTGTTCTCACCTTTGGGACGGCTCGGCTGAATACCAGCTGGATGCGCTCGAACACATTGAAAGGCGTGCCAAGAAGCTCATCAACGATGATGCGCTTGTGGAGGCCCGGCTTCAAAGCCTTGAACACAGGCGCAAGGTCGCAAGCCTTTCCGTTTTTTACCGGATACATTTCGGAGAGTGTGCGGGGGAATTGCACAACTTGATTCCCCCTAGTCCTTTTCATCATCGAACCACAAGACAATCGGCGAGGCGTCACCGCTTCATGGTAGATATCCCACCCACTTGCACGAAGCGCTTCGCTTCAAGCTTCCTTGTGCGAACTGCTAGGGAGTGGAACTCCTTGCCGGAGTCTGTGTTTCCTGATGGGTATAACCTGGGTGTCTTCAAGGCCCGAGTGAATAGGTTGCTTATGGGCAGACGTGCTCCACCGTAGGCCGCATCATCACTTACCATCAGGTGAGATAGCGGTCAAACGTCGACCCATTAAATGTAAAAAAAAAAAAAAAAAAAATCATGTCTTCGTTTCGTATTTTTGCCAATTTTCCTGTATCCTTCTCAAGCAATAACCATTTACGTATCGGAAAACTATACAACCTTTTTGGAAGTTTCCATTTTCTATCGAATAACCCTTTGTCCTTTATTTCAATTTCGTATTCGAAGTTTCTTCACAAAATATGTATTTATTATTTAACCATTTACACGCGACAGCTAATTAAAAAGAGCTGTTACACGTTGCGTAAGTATAAAAGTAAAGAAATTAAATATAAATATGCAGTAATTCATGCTGTCACAGCGACAATTATCGCACAGCGCAAGAGAGTTGTCAAAAATATCAACTTCGGTGAAAAATTAAAGACAATTTCATACGTTTTACTCTGTACAGTTATTAATAAGACGCATTCATTGAAGGCAACGTATTTATCATTGACATTAATAGTATTGTAAGCGCGACAATGTAAGTGCTAGTACCTTGGATTATGACACTTTTATCTCGTCCACGAAGTAATCTGCTCATTAAAACTCACCAACGAATAATAAATAAAAATAAACGATAACATCTCCATTTTAATGTCTCGACCAACAATGACGTTATATGTAATTGATATCGTACCTTAAATAATACGTTACAATTGCAAGTCCATTATAAAGAGGTCCATGTGTGTGCAATCGTGAGGAATTGGAGATAGGTCTCGGTAAAATGGTTGTGTGTACAATTATAATGTCATTAGCAAATGTCAGGACGTCGCTACAAGGCCACTGCGTGCGGAACGCGTATGCAACCACCCACAGGTAAAATATTCCTTGTAACTAATGGACTATTAAAGTTCCAAGTTGGACGAAGCCTTTAGCTGAAGCTGTTTTGATACGAACCCTAAATTGGCTCGGTAATCTACAAGTAATTGTTTGGAGTGGGCGTGTCAGTTTTTAATTATAATTATATAATTGCTCTTTTGTATGGACGTTTCAAAACCGGTAGTGGAAGTATGAATGGACTTATTGTGGGAGTGAGAACGTTGGACAAGTATTTAGGGCACGGCACCTAAGGAATTTAATAAGGCTTTGTGATAATTTGATTTGATACGTTGAGTCAGAGTCTTATTAACTATTGTTAGCCATTTGTATGGTACTTGTCAAGTTCCTCATGATGTATTCATTAAGTTATTGAATTGTTTAACTCAATCAAACCCTCATTTGGCATCAGCATAATGTCTATGTGACGTGTCAATATTTATGATCCTTATTACCCCGCAATAAAGGTGGGTTTTCTTATTCATAAAACATGCAACAGATCGTTTGTCTACATCCATTAGCGTGTAAATATGCGAATTACATTACCATCCTGTTGATTACGATCGGTTACTAACAAAACGTATAATAATAGCTATTTTACAAACGCTAAAGTATTATTGTGTAAATCTACCAAACGTCACATTTCAACACAAGCCTATACACATAGTATAAGGCAGAAATGCTCGACTGTATAATTTGTGGTGTTTCATTACTTCATATTTCTTAGGACGTAAAATAACATAAGTGGTTGATGGATTACACTCCTGGGGCAGCGTCGTTTAGCGGTAATCTTTGTTTAATTTAATTTTAATAGTCGGTACGCCACTGCGAGGTTAGTTCGTGTGGATTTTTATAATGTTCCACGTTTAAACTTTGATTTTGAGCGGGATTTTTTTTAGGTTATATGTCATTGTTTTTATTTAGGTAAACTTCCACAGGCTCGCATCGTACGCATCGCACGCATTCCGTATGACGTCATCAGTACGCATCGCATGTAGGCATTGCTGATGATGCGGTCCGTACGATGCGGATCAGTGGACGCAGTTGTATGAGTTTCTATACAAGACAAACTAAAATCCGTTGCGTGCGATGCATACGATACGGGCCTGTGGACGCGTACCTTTAGTGTGACCAACGTAACTGTCAATAAAAGTATGATTATAAAATGACAATTGTAGAATGTTAAAAGGTATAATTTTAAAAAATGGCTACTGTTTAATATGAATGTTACAAGAATACATTTGTTGGGCGCTTTGGTTATTCATAATAAATTATATTTTTCATTGAAAAAAAATTTACATACACACTTCATAATACGCTTAATATTATAATGGAATTATAAACCACAATCACAGGTAGGTACTGCTGCCTACATTCTATAAACTTATGAATTATTTATGTAGATATGTTAAGGAATTTTATATTTAACATTCAATAAGTGTGTATAATGACAATTTTATTGCCTTACCTGTCATGTCAATGTGCCCATATAAGTTATGTTGTATCAATCGAACTTGTCAATGTTATATTTACGCGTATTACAAATGTTTAAGTGGCCATTTTATCTTGAAACTTTGTGTTGAAGATCAAATGTCATAGATCTGTCAAATCTATACGTGTATGATCTAACTCCAGTTTTAATAACCGACTTTAATCGAAAATCTTTAGATTAAGATTGATTTTTGACATTAGTTCTAGTTATAGAGTTTCTTTACCTTTAGTACGAGTTTGCTTTACGTTGAACAAAAACAAAATGAGAGCGCGTTCGGCGCTCTGATTGGCCGGTGCGAATGAATCAACCAACCACAGCGCCGAATGGACTCTCGTTTCGATTTTGTTAAACGCATAAAGAACAAATACTAAGTTTTCTGTTAAAAATGAAGGTCGATCCAAATATCTTGGATTAAGATCGGTTATTGAAATTATCAGTAAGAGACTTGGGCGGGTGTCAAGTTATTCTGGTTAGTAGCAGATTTCCGTATAATTATAATTCAATATAAAAACAGTAACATATCAGATCTCGTTCCAATGTATTACAAAATTTGCCATATTACGATTTATGAATAAACTTATGGTGTGGTCTTACGGTTGGTAAATAACTAATTATTAATATGGGAGTGAAAAACCCAAGATATGTGTAAGGCCTCTTAGAATTTTCTTAGGCGATTCTTCTTGTTGGTCGGCAGCCTTGTTTACCGAGTGGTTGCATGGGTTCGATTTCCTTGTCGGGCGAAGAACTGCTGGGCTTTTTTCAGTTTATCGAAAATTTCTCAGTAGTAGCACGGTGTCTGGAAACGTGCCCGATATATGACAATAGGCTCACCCATTGCACTTACAACATAAATTTTATGAAAAGTGGGTGTACATTGCACAGTGGCAATCCGTGCCATAATGTGCACCTCTGCCTACCCCTTCGCGGATAAAAGGTGTGACGATATAATAAAAAAAACTTCTGTTTCTTTCTTCCATTTATTCTTAGGGCCCTTAGGATTTCCTTATGACTTTTACTAAAATCTAGCCTTTTGTCCACCAGGTCCAGACATCCCAGGGTTCCTCCTCCAGCCGTTCCGCAAACCGAAGCGGATCAGAACCGCCTTCTCCCCCTCGCAGCTCCTGAAGTTAGAACACGCGTTCGAGAAGAATCACTACGTCGTTGGTGCTGAAAGAAAGCAGCTGGCACAGGCGCTCAGCCTTACAGAAACACAGGTACGTTTGCTTTTGTTATTTGTACGAGAAAAACATACATACACTAGCGGACCCGACAGACGTTGTCCTGTCTACACGTCTTTAATTTGAAAATTTGTCGGATCCAATGTAAAACATTCCAAAATCAACAACTACCAATTAATTACAAAAACATTGTCCAGCGGACAAAATTGTGAATCTAAACCATTCTCAGATCCCCTTGAACACACACAAAAAATTTCATCAAAATCGGTCCAGTCGTTTAAGAGAAGTTCAGTGACATACACACTTACAGAAGAATTATATATATAAAGATATATAACTTCACGCCTGTCTCCCATGGGGGTAGGCAGAGACAATGGAACGCCAATAGCCACGGTTCTTACACACTTCTTTCGCTTCATCAACAGTCATCAGTCTTTTCATGCATGCTCGTCGGTTAAAGGTACTTTTAATTTGGCCCTTTTTTAATGTATCGCCAATCTGTACGAGAAAAACTTAGGTAAAAGCAGGTGAAACATGTATTGGAGGGGCAACATTTTGTAATGTCAGCGAAGTTAAGAAAAGCTTGGTATCTAGATTATTAGAAAAAAAAAGGAAAAATACGTCATTAAGAATGCTATTAGCACTTTCGTCATTTCATTCACATTTCGTCTTTCTTTCTAGTAAGTTCGTCACGAACTTCGTTGTACCAAAACACCTAATTCTTAATAATATCAGCAGATTAATAATAGCACATAGAAGATAATGTAACATGACAAACAAATGTTGTAATTAACGTTCTTATTAGTGAAAAACATCGCGATCATTGTTTAATTTAATATAATTAATATCAAACGGACCAAAGGTCGTACAGTCGTCACAGATTTCGCCCATTAAAACTGACATATTGCTCTATATATTAAAAATAACGCTGTAAAATAATTTCCTAGTATTTATGTTATCGTAAAGTAAATAATAAAACATTTAGTATTAATTAGATTACGTGATATTGTGAAAAATGCCTTTTATCTCATTATTTGTGTGATAATTTAGACGCTTCATAATGTTTTGTTATTAATTTTAATTTTTAGACATCATACACGTGTCTTGTAACATAATAACAACTTCGTTTCCACATAATAAATAATTAGTCTCATAATCATAATTTGCTCTACAATCTCCTACTAACTTTGTACCAAAAAATCATCTACACTACAAGACATCTACTACTGAACAGAGGCTTCCCCCAATGACTTCTAGATTGGTCGAGTGGAAACGACCTGCTACTCAAAACTACAGCTTAACACGAGAGCATAAAACAGAAATTCATTTACTACCTTATCAACACACTTATAATCCCCGAAGGGATAGGCAGATGTATACAAAATTTACTACAGAAACAGTTTCTCTATATTACACCTATATAAGAAATAATGTTCGAGCACCGATCACATCAACTCACGATTAATTACTACTGGATACGATGAACAAATACTATAATTACTTCCAAAGGGTAATGCAAACATTATTGATTCAATATTACGATAAGTTTTCAAATATCAAGATGGCATTTTTAAACTGCCTTGTGGAGCATAATTTAAGGTCGAGAATATTATTGAATTTATTACATGAGAGGAAGAAGATAGTCATAAACTGCTTCTTTGGTGAAGTAATGGAATCCGTGGTTTCACCTACTCAATTCTTTATTGCTTTCCAATCATCCAATGATCTCTCCAGTCTTGGGTGAGGCGAGAGGGAGTGTCAGACTCTTACTGACTAAAAACCACCCCGTTCAAACTCCTGCTTTTCGAGCCAGAGCCCCGGTAACCTGCTAGGTAGTCCGCAGCTCCGATAGTGTTAGCGTGGTTATATGTTAATCAAAATGTTTAAAAAAGACCATATTAATTATTTCTACTAAAAAACGTAGTTTTTAAACAAGCAACGTGTAAGAACATTTCTTCTATAAATCATAACAAAAAATACATAATTCAACAACATAAGTTTCATTAATTTTGAAACAGTAATTAGTCTAAAGTCGTGCTTTTCACTTGTAATAGTTTTAGCTATTAATAAACGTCAAACAAAAATATAATAAAAGGAAAATTTATTAACATTAAATTAGTAGTTTTTATTTTCACATTTATTGCACAAAAACTACGAAATTGTTATAATTATTTCGCTGTGGCAACATTAATAATGTTTTTGTGTAATTATTTATTTGTGAATTATTTATAATTATAACGCAATATGAAGAAAGTTTTAATTATATTAAATGGCTTGTTATGCGAGTAATAACGGCGAAGGTGATTAATTTTCTCGAGGAAAGATTGGAAAAATAAAAGAGAAATCTGGTGACACGTCAGACAGATGCCGAAAGATGACAGGCTTGAATTGCATCTTGTAATATTTGCAGTCCATGTTTACCCTGTGGGGTCGACTGAGGAAAGTATTTGCTATCACCCCTACTCTTCATATCGTATGAGCCGACTAGGAGACTACACATTTAACAAACAACTGGCTACAGTGCTCCATGATGAAACTCAATCTCTTAAACTGCAATCTCCAAGGACAACGGCGGGAGAAGTCATTGGAAAATCATTCAATGACTTCTCTCACCTTAGGCGAGGCGGTATCAGCCCTAGTGCGCCCAGTGGCTTCCTTGGCTGATTAAGTAGTACTGCAAGGATAGTCACCTCAAGGTCGACCACCAACCACACCTTAACCTTTCCACCTGAAACCGAACAAATCAAAGTCATAATGAATTAAAAGAAGTAATAACTGGCATTATCGTAACAATGCAATCACGATAAGAGTATCAAGCGTTGCGTCTAATTGTTCGAAACTGTGCGAAAAAACCGCTTTAATTACTGGATCATTAGGCGTTGGCGTGCGTGTGCGCCGGTACAGTCAACACCCGCGGTGGCTAGATGGATACATGTATTGTTTCTTTGTCCGATGATTTCTTTATCGTGTTTATTGTGTGTTTATCTAGCTGTTTAATGATCTGGAGACGATTTGGTTTTTGTATTCAATTGTATCTACGTTAGGTTATGTTTAATGCATGGGTTTGTATAGTGTTGGTTGAGAAATTGCAAGTTTGGCTGTTCTGTAAGCCGTGGTGAGGTAGTGATTCTTGTTTAAGAAAAGAGATAATAATATTATTGGGTACATAGATTTTTGGAAATTGTTAATAACTGTAGTATGGGGTTTGAAGTTTCAAGCTGTATCTGATATTAGTAGCTACATAATATAGTAAATGGTGAAAAGTTGTCGTCGTGTATAATAAATGCATCTGTGCTGTGTCTACTTTTTTTTCATTAATATCGTGTATATAAATTTAATAGCACTAAGCGTCATTAGATTTTAATATCAGAAATTAGAGCTAGGTAAAAAAATATATTAGATTTATCGATTTTGAAATTTGGATAAAATTCAAAGCACTTTTACCACGAGTTTGGGGATTGAAAAAAATTGCTGAGAGGCTCAGAGCATTTATTTCAATGAATCCTCATTTCCTCGTCAGTCTGTCTGTCAGTGAAGCTAGGTGCTCGTTCCAAAGTGTAGTAATGTAATAGTTCGAATGAAAATGTTATAATGTGTATGTTGTTATTAATTGATTATTCTGCTATCCGTGCAGAGTGTTGGCAATCGGGTGTGGTCAGTTACTAATACTAATAGCTCAACCTAGTTTCTAAACACATTTGCAACGTTTTTTCTTAGCTATTAAGTCAGTACCGTGTTTAATGTAATTGTATGATTTATTCACAGTTTTTAGCTGTTCTGTCTAATTATTCGACGGGAAAATTAATTACTTCAATGACGTTATGTTGATTGGTAAATGATGGACTGTAGTTTGGGTGGTCAGACAGTGTTGAAACTTTAAAATCAGGTGGTGAAATGAAGGTTTGACTCTAAAATCTTTAGTTTTTTGAAGGGAGGGGAGAATCATCCAATGACTTTTCCAGGCTTAGGTGAGGCGAGAAAGAGTGGCAGACTCTTAGATTTAGATTTCAGCCATGATTGTCCCACTGCAGGGCAAAGGCCTACCTACCCTCCACTCCTCTCTGTTTAAAGCAGACTCTTAGTGACTAAAAACCAGCCATATTCAGCTCTGCCGTCATCTTTTGGTTTGGGTGCGTCATTTTGTAAAAAGTAGGAGAAGCAATAATGAGAGCACATGCCTTCATTATTGCTTCTACATTATTGTAAAGAGATCTTTCTAGTGAATTCGTGTGGCTAATTGTTAATGTTTATTTTGATTTGACTATGTATATCTATTCGTTACATAATATTATTTATTTATCGTGTCTATGTATGTAGGTGCTTTTTATTTATATCTTTATAGTAAAAATCCACATTCGCTAAAATACAAACGTACTTACAACCAACAAGAAATTGCCATTAAAAATAGTATAAAATAAATTGGTAGAAATTACACCTTTTACATTTAATACCGACATAAAAAAACATGGACAACACAAATATTACCCAACATCCAACTAATTATTATAAAACGTACCTCATTCTAACTCGATAAATGTTGGAAACTACCAATTTGGTAGAAAAAAACTACATGGACATGGCTACACAGTTGATTAAAGCAGCCAGTAGGAAATTAGCGCCGCGGCTAATCGCATCATGCAACACTGATGATGAAACAAAAAATATGGAGCGACTCTTTCATACGTTGTAGTGGTTCTGTATAAAGATTATTTTATTTGAAATTTGTACAGAGTTGGTATTATGTGTTAGTATTTTTTTAATGTGATAGAAGTTTAGAATAGATTCAGATGATTAAAGATATGGAGCATATTTTATTATGACGAAACTGTCTTTATTTTAAATGTATGTGACAAATTACTTTGTCTGTCTTTGTAGTAAAGCATTCCAGAGATTAAATCAAATCTCTACTATTTGTCTTAATAAATATTATTTACCTATGTATAAACTAGTATTGAGAATTTACACATGTAATTGGCTTTCTACTACTCTATGAAACCAGTACTAATAATGAACTCAACAAGTAAGTAAGAGCTTCGTATACCCGTGTAACAAAACATATGTCTTCATTAACACTACGCTCACGGAACCCTAGAAAAAAACATCTTCACATCAACATCAAAGTAGCAATCATTATCTCCCGTCACAACTGCACATTACCATAGAGAATTATAGAGTAATGAGGCTTGAAAGTCGATCTAATTTATGGTACTTTGATGATGAACACCATAGTTTTTGTTCAACTGTTATACTTAAATATTGAGTTCAATTGAACAGAATTTACATGTTAAATGAAAATTATTTGTAATTAGGTGTGGTTTAATTAACCAGCTGCTTGTTTATGGTCGTTACAGACCGTTAGTTATGGTCTGTAGAGAAAGTTAGGAGAGCATAGACAATGCGGCTTCCGACCTAATTATTAGAACCTGCTTACTTCAAAGGCGTTTCTGTTTTTACGGTTTCCTTCGGTTAATTTAGTAATAAAGCGTTCTGATTTCCATAAATACATAAATATTACTCATTTACTAAATCCTTCCCGGATACGTCAATTATGCGTCTATATTTGGAATGAATACAAACAGACGAAATACGTGTATTTAGTGCCCCACCCAATGTGCTTAATTTTTTGTGAAATCAGTACTTAGCATTAATTAATGTGGATTGATTAAACTCTAAACTGTGTTATCCGCATCAATTGCGAAAGACAAAAAAATATAAAACTCTACTCGATCATTCTATTTTTATAACAAAAAAATAGGCCTTCGTCAGTTAACACAAAAAATTGTGCATTTAACAAACAATGAACAATTTTTTACTAATGGCTACACAGAGAAGTGTAAACAGACAACCGCCAATATGTTTTTTTAAGACCAAGCCGCGATGACGTATATGCAGGACAGGTTATACCCGATACAAGTAATTTTATATTATTAACTAAATTACATGCAGCTGGCCCGTCCGTACGTTCGTATATAGTCGACTATTAAGATAAAATGTTTACCATACGTAATTCGATTATTGGAACTCGTGAAAACGTAATTTTTGAGGGAAAACCGCTCCTTGGATTTTTAACTTTTATACCTTTGCGTCGTTACGTGCGTCCATATTTTTTTAATTAGTCATAATTTCTCACATATGTCGGTTGCGTTGTAAACTTGTTCGATTCTCGATTTAAATGTTTGTTCTCCATTTAAAATGCGAGCGTTTTTATCGATGTTTTTATATTTTATTTTATTTTTATTTTTATGATTTAATTCTCGTGTTTCGTTACGATCATACTTCTCGTTTCTCGATTGTTTATTGCGTTTGTCGAACTATTATGATAAAATTTTGTCAGAGATTGTCGATTTGTTATTAAAATCTGTTGTAATATTGTACAGCTGCATTTATTTTTTAATTTTTACGTAATATTTAGTCCAGGTGTGCGTTTAATGTCACACCTTCGCTGTCACATCAAATTGATATGATCGCGTCAATATTATTCCAATGACTTAAGTCGTAACATGAAGCTGTTTTAAGTTAAGTATCTGTAACAGTTATGACGTCATTTCGATACGTTATATAAATATTCTTAAATACGTACTTATATTTTATTGAGGGTCCGCGTAATATTACGTTATTTGTTCATGAATTGACTGACACTTGGATGTGTAAAATTTCATTACGTCATTCGTTTTAAAAGACTAGCACATGCGTTTGTGTTTTAAAAATGACAAGTTATATTATTATTATAATACTTAGGTAGTTCATAGATCAGGTTTACTTAGACATTTATACAAATGTCTAAATAAACCTGATCTAAAAAAAGATCATACCTTTTCTTTCAATTTAGCACAACGCCCCATCGAACAAGCAACAGGACAAAAACAAAAATTCAATTCACTAAAACGGATTTTTTATTTGATCTTCGTATTTATTCAAGTTGTCGAATCAATAGAAAAAGCATAGACACACATACCTCTACCTATATATAGACAAACAATACTTGTCTATGGTTCTCGATACCTATTTCGATTACCGCGCAAATTGAGCAAATAAAAATGGAGGTAAATGTTTATCGTGTCACTACGCATGCGCGAGGCGAGGGGCGGCGCCCTATGGCGAAGTTCGCGCCGACCCCTGTAGGGGGCGCGCTAGGGGAACGATTTAATACTTTTTGAGGAATGAGAAAAAATATATTTTGTTTTTGGTTGTGGCGGTGGCGCTAGTTTCGCTTTTAGTAGCAATAGGATACTAGAGTTGGTTTTGAAATTGTTGTTATTTAAACACTTAATAATTCTTTGTCTTATTTTGGTAGAAAAGATACCAGTACTTAGCATTAAAATTAAGTAGTATACCTAAATAAAATAAGTCATTTTCAAAAACGCACGCAAAGTCTACGAACAAAATCAATGTTTAACCCGTATTTACTCGAACTTATGTTACAATATTATTGTAAAACATACTAAATTACATACTACAGTACATAAACTATTTACTTTAAAGCTCTCTGCTACCCAAAACCGGAGATAATTGCTATTTTTAACAAGCTACATTTTTGACTACGACGCCTACGAAAATGCTACGAGATTCGTAGCACATCGACTAATTGTATATTATTTATATTTTAAACAGAACTAATGCGTTGTTTGTTATTTTGACTTAAAATATAATGTTTTTATGACATGTGGACTATGTATTTAGATTTGTAAATAGCTTTTAGGTATAAGTGAAGGTAAATAATGAAGTTTACGTAGAAAATGTAATAAGGTTTTTTCGTTTGTCTTCTTTTTATCTTTATATGATCACCATTTCCATATAATGATGTTGGGATAATTACAGTGACTCAGTGGGATAATAATACTCACTCTATAATCATTCCAACTGCAGATCAAAAGCCTCTTCTTACACGGAGAAGGAATGAGCATTAATCACTGCGCTTGCTTTAGGTTTGTATTACTTTTATCTAGAAATTATACTGCCAGGCATTTTCACGACAGTTTTCTTTACCATACATTAGTTATATCTTTATACAAAGCTAAATATAAAGTACCTAATCATAAATTCTATACTACCTCTCACACATATACTTTGCCATTACCCTCGTACAAAGTACATACGCACCATATAAAACAAAATACATAAGTCAAATGGTACCCCATTAAAACGGTACGTTCCGTCCCGTTGTCCACTTACGACATTAAATGTCGGAATTGTCGGAAATCGACACGCGTCCGAACCGTGCGCGGTTTTATTGGTCGCGTTCCGGTGTTACCCAAGTTTCAAATATCCGGTATTCGACCGTGTAATTTTGATATTAGTACGCTGTAATAATTTTAAAGTTTTTTGATGTGCTAATATAGCTCTTATGTCTTGGTCGTAAAATATTATTATGGCGTCAATAAATGATAATTGTTGTTGAGGTCAATAAACTTTTGACAGGATTTATTAGATTAAGATTAATGCAACCATAAATCCTTTTCGTCAGATTTGCATATTAGTATAATCTAATACATTTATTTTATTGTGAATTTCCTATGAAAAGGTCAAATTAAATTTGCTTACGGCGTTCGTTATATATGTAGATGAGAATTTGTGAAAATTAATATTAATTGTTTCTAAATTGAATGAATATCACGGTAATGACTCAAAACCATGAAGTAAATACAAAGAGGAATTGTTATAACCGGATTTGCCTTTACGGGAAGTGCAACGTTCCCTTACTATACAAAATTTTGCCAACTGTCCTGGCTCTAATATACAAACCAACCAGAGCGCTGGACACGTTTCGATTACTTAAAACGTAAAGCAAACTCGTACTAAGGATATAGTTATCAAATCATTATTTACGTCATACCTAAAATAAAAATAATCCTAATCAAACCTAGAAATTAACAAGCCCCACCCAATTCTTAATCAACAACTACTCTGAAAACAACCCAAACATCTTCAAATTAAACACTTTATCTTAACTGCACAACTTAAACTAGACACTTAAACCTTATTTACCGGTTCCAAAACAAAACGAAACAAAAGAAAATACAACTCGAAACAATTCAGTGCTTCACTAATGGCGAACGGAAGCTACGTAAGCGGGCGCTTTTCCACTTCCGCCGGCGCTTGATTATTGACTCTCGCCTTTTATCGTGCAATGCCATCACTTAGGACTAAGGAAATTCGCGTTAGGCCTTGTTTTGTTCTAAACGTAAAATTGATGGGTTAATTCTCAGCGTGTTTGTTTTTAATCTGTGTGGTCTGTGCTAGTGAGTGAGTAGTAGTAAATGAGTTTTGTCTTTGGTTATAATTGTCTGTGGATTTCTGTGTCGTTGCACATCACTATTTGTGTTATAGTGATGTGCCTTGTTTGTGTGAATGATTGTTAAAAGTGTTCTCTGTAAACGTTTTTGTTTTTGTTTCTTTACATAGAAATGTTCTCCTGTGTTTTGGGTACAAGTTCACATACACATGACACCCAGACCCAAAACAACAATTTGTGGATCTCACAAAGAGTTGCTCCGTGCAGGAATCGAACTTTCCACGTTGCACGGCACCCAGTTGCTCAGCCACCTCACCAACGAAGCAGTCATTTTTATCCAATCACACTTTTATTTTATTATTTGTGTTTAGCAAAAAAATATTTAGAAATAATAACGTGTTCAGTTTAACACTATAAAACTAATTAAATACGAATACAAGCGAAGACTGTTATGATTACTTAGTAAATGACCAAAATGGCAGCCATTGATGGACTTCGGCCATTAATCAATGGATCAGAGTGACCAGAACCAGTTCACACGCGGTCATTACTGGCAATTTGAGTGATGCCGTCTCTTTTGCACCAGCCGCCATCTTTGGTTTAGCAAATTGACACTGGCTGGTTTAACTGTCATTTTTTAAATTTTAGCGGGTGAAATTTTTAAAAAATATTGTAGTTTAATTACTGCACGGTTGGCGCGGTAGCTGGGCAACTGGCTGCTGTGCTACGTGTAGCAGGTTTGGTTCCCGTACCGAGCAACTGTTGGTGTGTGATCCACAAATTGTTGTTTCAGGTCTGGGTATCATGTGTAGGTGAACTTGTATGTTTGTAAAGGCACCCGCGACGCAGGAAAAAATCCTAGTATGGTAAACGTCTAAAAAAACAATAATAGATGTTATTTCATATCGAAACGTATCAGGGTTTTTAATAGTGCGTTTAAAAGTAATCATATCTTCTGTCTTGATTCTTTCTAAACCCCCATTTCAAGGGTGATCATAAAACGGTTTGCTACCAAAAAAAACACTCACTTATTCCTAACTGAATCACTTTATTAACATCCAATTAAAGCTCGCCAACCCTACAAATATGTAACAACCCCAATTTGTCACTATAATGTCCCTTTCTAAACTATATCTATCCCTTTCCCGCACTAATGGAGCTACAATAAAGTAATACGACGATCCATTTAAAATTTCCTCCAAATTCGCGCGGCGTTCTTAATTGCGTATCTCCCCTAGCGGTTGCCGTCTCGCTCTGTTGCATGGGGGTTTGTATAAGCCTGTCTCACTCTCTAATCCGTAGGGGAACGGTATAATCGCGTACATAAGCACTTAATCGCATTTCGGGCCATGTTGAATGACACCCCTATTTATTTAGTACGGGTATCATTGCGCGGATCCCTTTTCCTATTAAAACGATTGTTTGCGGAGAATTATAACTTTTATTTAACGACCAGGGTTGTTAGAGCTCTTTTGTTGGGATAATAGAGTTTTATGAGGGTTCATTTTACGGTAGTTGATGCGTATGAGCAGATGCGTTGTGTGGAACGAATTAAACTTTTATTGTTGTTGTAGTGCGAAGTGGTTGTACATTAAATTTGCATCAGAATGCGATAATTGTTTGATGGCTTGTCTCGTTGCGGGTTTTTTGGGATTTCGTGTACATACTCTTGTTGTGTATGTGTGCAATGATGTATGTTTGTTCTATGTTACTTAGTTGCGTTGTTTCCTTTGATGTCTTTGTTATGTGTTCTGTGTGATAGTTTTACTTGTATGTAGTAAAGATTTGGCTATAGATAGCAGTAGCCTAAAAGTGATTAGGTAAAAGAAATATTTTACTTAGCTTAATACAACTTCTACCGATCTAGTACCTATTATCTCCTAAATGCGTGCTCATTAATCTACACTAACAAACAATTAAACTAATCTAAAAACTCCATCTCAAATTAAACAAAACAATAAATAAAAGTAAAATAAAAGTCAAAAACTTAACCCTACACCACGATAGTAAAATGATACAAAATTACATAGTACGCCACATATCCCTAGGGGTATAAAAGACCGTATGATCGATGGGCGGCGTATAACCCGTAACCAGCAAATGGGCCTATGGGACCGACGGCGCTAGGGTTGAAATGGAACATTCTGATAGGGACTTTGGATTTATGTAATTGTAATAAAATTGATGATCATCGGTTTTCCAAAATTGTGTGGGGGGTTATTTGTGTTGACTCAGGACTAGTGTTAGTAATAATTGAGATACTTCTTAACTATTGAACACAAGTTGTTTATTCATTATTTATATTAAGGCATATCAACAATGTTTATATTATAACTTTCATGAGACATACTAAATTAATTATTATGTTTTTCGCCTTACGCACGTAATTATTTGACGAGGAACTTGACTAGGTAATAGGTTAAATTTAAAAAGGTTAAAACTTGAAAATATGAATGTTAGTCTTTACAATTTTACAATCATTTTCGCGAAATCAAAAGATAATTAGAAAGTCTCAATTTCGCAATGAAATACTTGGACTCCAACATAAAAACATTTCAAAAACTAAATAACTTACAATTCCAGTACACATATACACTTCACTTAAAAACTAAAAAAAAAACTGCCTCAAAACGTCTATAATTACTTTAAACCCAGCAATAAAACAAAACAAAGCAAGAAGGAACTCAAACTCAAACGAGTAACATGAGTAAATGTTACTCAAACAAACGAATGGACCTACAAGCCGACGTTACTACTATAATTATCATATTTAAGACATCTCCCTATACTTGGACAAAGGACGGCCATAATATCCATTTTGTATAAACTTTAACTTTGATTTACAGCTGCTAAACATAGACTAAAGTACCTTTGTTACTTTGGTACGTCGTTAAATTTTCACATAAAATTACAAGTGGTAAGATACTAGTTAGTATTACATACTTTGCTTGTCTGTTTTGTAGAAACCGACAAATAAATGTATGCTAAGTCAAAAAGTCAAGTTTTTGGTAAATGTTACTAAATAATACTAAATCATAGTATTAATTATAAGCTGTGGTTTTTTCAGAGGTACAGAAAAATTTTATGATAATAATGTTTTATATATTGGTCTTACTCATTGAATAAAATCATAATTTAAGAGTAGATACGTTAATCAAGTTCAATTCATTCAAGCATACATTCCAGTGGTATACAATGTACACCCACTTTTGCAACCATTTGTGTTACAAGTCCCATGTAATAAAGGGTGAGCCTATTGCTATGATTCCTGACTCCGTGCTACTACTGAAAAATTAGCGTAAAACAAAAAAAGTCCAGTAAAACTTTGCCCGATCCCCGATCGAAGCTGAGACCCATTGTCCAGCAGTCACATTGCATCCACTCGACCAACAAGGCAATCATGGATCGAACCTATCTACATATAATATTATACAAAAGCCTGTCAATCAGTGTACATACATAGACATATTTGATTCTAGACATGTACAAGATCAGTCTCCATAGTACATACTCCCCTCTTCCACGCACCATTACCTCGAACAAAAAGGGTGGTTTCGGATATAAGTTGATTGATTTCTGATGTCAATATATGGGAGGTAATGTAGCGTGTCTGTCGCTGTATGGGACCCTATAATTGGAGGGGAGACACCATTATCCGTGAACTTTTAGTATCTATCATTTTTCTCTCACGGTCTCTGGTTGTAGATTTGATAGCGAATTTGTGTTTACAAACACAAATTCGTTTTATTTACTAGCTACTCCCGCGCGGTTTCACCCACCCTGCTCGGCTTCTAACAATCTTAGCGTGATGTTTTATAGCGTATAGCCTTCCTCGATAAATGCACTATCCAACACAAAAAGAATTATTCAAATCGGATCAGTACTTCCGGAGATTAGCGCGTTCAAACAAACTCTTCAGCTTTATAATATTAGTATAGATTTGTATGATATAAAAGTACCCTTCACTGATGAGCATGCATGAAAAGACTGATGACTGTTGATGAAGCGAAAGAGGTGTGTAAGATTCGTAGCAATTGGTTTTCCATTGTCTCTGCCTACCACCATTGGGAGACAGGCGTGAGGTTATGTATGTCTGATATTTATAATATTTGCGTATTTGTTTGTCTTTATAAAAACTTCATTGGTTTCAAGTATATGTATTATTGATGATTGTTATCAATAGTGATTCTACAGATTTATTATGATTGGATTAGCATTTCTATTTAGTTTCTGTTGTAACAACGTTAAAATACGCATTTCCTTTCGATTTTCCAATCCGACCATTCAAATAATAACTTTAAAACGAGATAAGAGTCATATTTCAACCAAGTAAACCCCAATTATATGAGAAACAATAAAAATACGAAATGTTTGATAGAAAATCGTTGAAAAATCAAAGTTATTACCTTATTCCCTTGTAAACTTTTTATCAGTAATAAACAAAAATGTGGTTTATAACTTGTACGGAATTGTAAGGAGCTATAAAGTGAACGATTGCATCAATTTCACGCCAATCCGTTGTAACTAACATATCGATTGACCAGTTTTACAGTCGCATTCAATTTTAATGGAAATCCTGATAACTTATTGCTTTCGACTATAAAAATATAATCGTATATGTTTCTACCTAATTCTTGGTAATTTTATGTTGTGGAAAATTTTCAGAGGAAATTATATTGTTTTTACGTTTCCCTTTGCGAAACATATTGAATTATTGATGCAAATAACTATATGTATGTTACAAATACAATACTGTTTAATGGCGTACATTTCTAAACACCAAAATCCCATTCGATATCATTAACTTGATTAATTCGACGGCTGTAGCGAAACTGTCACCACAAATACTGATTTGACAAAAGCAATGCTCTTAAATTGTCTTAAAGGCCTTGTATTTCTTCCAAAACAATATTCAAGCTAAAATTATTATCAGCAATTACTCTTTATTGTGTGACTCATTCAATAAACACTGTAGACAAAGCCAAATGTAACCCAATTCCTAACCTAAATAAGCGTAATATACAACCTTAAATCCATTTTTGGCAGAATAACAGATATACAGACTGTATGCATTAGTTACAATATCTCAAAAGCTACTGGCTGGATACAACGTGAATACATTTCGCAAGCCATTAACCCTGTGACAAATTGTCTTACAAAATGGCTGCCGACGTTTTTTGGGCGGGAAATCTGTTGTTGGCGCGCAGAAAAATTCGACAACGGATTTTTCTTTCAATAGCATGTGATATATGATTGGAGGGGTCGCATTGAATAGTTTTTTATTAGCTAGTTCCTTTAATCCTTTATTGTTGCTCGTCGACCATGAAATTATGTTATGATTTGTGTTTTCTATTTTTTTATCGCTATTGTAACGCATTTTTTAAAATACAATTACGTATTTATATAGATTTGCATTTAATTGAGCAAAAACTTCTTTCATCGTGATGAAAATGTATTTAATGATGGATGGTGTTTATGTACCATGAAAGTAATTGGTTAAATTACATAATAGTAATTAAGAAATTCTTTGTCAACAGGTTAAAGTTTGGTTCCAAAATAGAAGAACGAAACACAAACGAATGCAGCAAGAGGAGGAAGCGAAGACGGGAGGCAAGTCAGGTTCCTCGAGCATGAAGCCGGACGACGGCAGCCAGCTCAACAACTCCTACGAGGATGATGACGAGGAACTAATCGATATGGACATGGACGAACTCAGTGAAAGTGAAAATGAAACGTAAGACAGTGGACTAAGTGATAAAATTGTGTAAATATTAATGTAATCTAGATGTTTAGAGTATAGTTTTATTTATTTATGATTTTTAAGAGATTCTAGTACTGGCGATGTTGGTGGTATCTGTACGCCTGTCTCAGCCTACACTGACTCCAATAACGCTTGAATTCACCAGAATCAAATGAATTATGTACACATTTCATCGTGATTAGTACAAGCCATGCTTTACAAATCAAGCCCGATATTGTCATTAATAATCTTAATTTCAATAATTAATTTTGGCACTTGGCATGTCGCAATCAAATTTGCTGGTTTTAATTAAAATTTATTTGATTACCAAAGCTCGTTTATCAACACACAACATGATCAATCTTCAAAAAGTGGGCGTTAGTTGGTGTTTGCAATAATTTATATCAATTCTAAAGCCATTATTGTGGCCATATCATTAAATCAACTTTATAAAACGGTTTCAAAATGGCTTCCCGGGTCTTGTTAGCGTCACGGCTTATTAGATAACAAAATTGGCCGTATTATAATAGTTTTCGGGGTTTAAATTAATTAAAAATGGCTCTTTTTTGATGTTCATCCAGTGATGTGGGTATAATTAGACATTTTAGATTTGAAACGTTGATAGGCAGGGTATGTGGTTTCTCAACGAGCGCTGTCAACGGAGGAGAAGGATAACAATACGAGAGTTACGGGTGTTAGAGTGAGATAGGTGTAATATAGAGATGAAGGCGATTATGGGTGCGTTCAGGGCCCTATTATTAAGAGATGCGTTCGAAAACTATCGCGTTCTCGAATCGCGTTTCGTAATTGCTCGCGACGTAACCAAATTGTTTCTCGACTCGTTGACGATTGTTCTCAGCCACTATTTGTCTACGCGTTAGGAATTTAACGATAGAGATCTTTTTGTTGTTGATGATTTCTTTGACGCGTTGCCTAACTGTTTAGTTTGACTAACGACATGTCTCGACTATTGTTTTAATGTGTCACTTGTTTTTTATATTGTTTCAAATGTGAGCTTGAATTTTTATGGCCATTATTAATAGTGAAGTCCACTTTTTATTGCGAGGTGGTTTTGAATACTTTTGATACCGAAAATAATAATGAATTCGCACTAATCGTTCGTTCGGCTATTTTATGGCGGATTACAGTTGAACGCTAAAAACTTTACGGTCAATTAATCGATTAGCAACTTTGATTATGCTTAATTAAACTCCAAACTGGTTGGGGAAAGCTATGACTGGTATCATAACTCATGATTTTCTCAGCGTTTTTGGTAAATTTGTCCAGAAATGTACAGGATCAGTTCTCATTGTATTGTTTACTATGTTACTTCATAGGCTGTGGCCTTAAAACCCGAGTTTAAACGAGCGATTATAAGGCTAATTTGTATTTTCCTTTCCGTCTTTTGTTCATATGATTTACGATTACGAGTATCGAGTTCTCGCCGAATCGATTTACCGAGTGAATCGATTTTAAAAACAAACTATTTTGTTTTTGTTCAGTAACCGTGCGGTTATGCCATGTTGTTACAAAATGTAGTTTTTAAAAACATGCTAAGGTAATATATTTTTAATTGCTTCATATTGTTGAGTGGAAATTGGTTTCGATAAATGATAGAGAGCTTTAGATTTTACGTTATACTACACAGATTTAACTAGTAAAGAGTTCACAGCGTATTTATAAAGATTGAGAAATAAATTCTCTTTGGCTATTCGAATTCTTTAGTCTAATAAAAAACAAAAATCGATCATTGGAATGCGCTAACTACCTCACTGCGCTATTAAAAAAAAATCCGAGGCAAAGAACCAAAGCGTTTGGCTCGACGCCATTCGTAATTTGAAATCTAGATTCCATTTTCAGCTCAATTAACTCTTAGTCGATTTTAATTATCGATTTTATTCATTAAGTGTTTGCGATTAGCGGGCATGTCGATATTTTACGATGTATTCTTTCGTAAAAGTCCGTTTTTAATTACATTCGCATTGATTGCTTTTAATTCGCTGATTATGTGACATTATAGGGTTTATTGGAGTCATTCGATGTTGAGATAAGGCTGTACGATATTCGAATTGATTTTGACATGAGAATTTTGAGTGATACCGATGATTTTTTACTTATTGTTATAGGAAAAAGGACCGATTTTAACGAAAAAATCATCAAAAACATAGTCAAAATAACCTTGTCTCAATAATTATGTACTTATTTTAAGTTAAAGAATTTAATAGTTTATTATTTATGTTACGTTCGGATTTTTTTGACTGTTTCGTTGAAATCGGTCCTGTGTACTTATACTTAGAGCTCAAAATTGAGTAGCAATACACATGAAAGTAAAACATATTGCATACATATAAAGTTAACGATTCGCTCAAATATAGTAGTTTTATTAAGCCAGTTCCTTTAGAGTAATACGTTATGTGAATAAAAATATCTAACAACTCTATGCAGTATTATAATATCTACCCAGTGACGTTGGTATTTGACTGAGTGACGTCACAGTTTGTACACTAGAGTGACGTCAGAATGCGAGGAGCGGTATGAGAGATTAAAAATTAAATATTGATAATAAATAGTATGTCTAAATATTTATTTCTGATTTTTATTTTCTTCTTAAGACCTGGTGTTCAGTGAAATCATTATATTTTTACTTTTTATTTCACAAAGACTTTGTCAACAGTCTGTTGTTCTTCAACCTAAGATGATCTACTTATGTAATGAGAGGTTGTCACATGTACCTTCGAAATTCAACCCAGTGAAGTCAACCATAAAATGAAGTATAAGACAAGAAAACTACTTAAAAGAAAGAAAACGAAGTATTTATTCACTACTTATTTTTAAAGTCAACCTAAGAGCGGTACCACACGAAGCGTTGCACACGTTTCACTGGCGCCGCAACGTTGTTATGTCGCCGTAGCAGCATTGGACAGTCTGTTAATGAAAGTTTCCTTGTGACGCAAAACAACTGAGCGGTGTCGCTTTGACGTCGCAACGCATTCACCCATCCCCGCCTTGTCTTGGTGGTTGCAAGTCCGGTGCATCGTGTGACATGCAACAGATATTTCTATGTATGACGACGCAGCGACACCGCTCTGTTTCGTGTGTCCCCGCTCTAATTCACACAAACATTTATGCGTGTTTGCCTACAGGCTACACTTTAAAACACGAAGCGTGCAATAAAGACCGATGAACGAAATCGCTTCAAGCACTCCCATTCATTCATTCAGTCTTTTAGTTCATTCACACGTTGACAGATGCGTGACAACTGACAATTGACAATTTGACGTTTATATTTAACGTAAGAAAAGAATACAGATAATGTATATAAAACTATTTATTTCTTATTATGTATTTATTAAGGAACTTATGTTTAAGATTGGGCATGTTTTGGAGGACTTGTTCACAAGATTTTGTGTTAAAATATGTATTTGAAGATGACATCTTACTAATTGCATTTTTAGTTTAGAATTTTTTATTCAAACAATGTATTTCACTAATTTTAATTTTTTGAAATTGTAATGGGAATTCTATAATGTTGTTTTCAATAAAGATTTTAATTTAGTATTTGTCATTTGGTGAAGCGCTAGTGAGGCATAGATAGGGTCTTTTATCTTTAAGTCCAATCGTTCGATAGCTGTCAACAACTTTATTGAGAAGAGACCTTACTGTACACTAGCGCCTCTACCAATTTAAAAACTCTTGTTTCATGTATTTACGCCCAATCTTTTAAATATATTGTAAATGTCTCTAAAATTTAAAAATAAAAGGTTCCTTCTTCTTCGTAATGCCACAAAAACAGTTTTGTAAATAAATTAACTAACAAACAATCTTCTAGGTTAGTTGTACATTCTTTTTATTTAATAAAAAACATAGTAAAGTTGTACATATGTGTGTTTAGATGTAAAAGAATACGGTATAAGTGTATCTGTGTGTATATCAAGTCTTCAATGACGCCCATAATGTTTCGTTCCGACTCATTGCGAAAATGTAGTAACTTAAAATCAAACGAGTGATATATAAAATATATGTTTTTACTCATTTAACTTTTTGTTGTTTTCTTTCTCATATCAACGGCCTATAAATGGCCACTGCTGAACAAAGGCTCCTTCTCACACGGAAAAGGTTTGAGCATTAATCACCAGGCTTGCTCAATACGGGTTGGCGATTTCAAACTTATAATTAGAAATTATAAGCCCAGGCTTCTTCACGATGTTTTCCTATAAATATATAAATGTGAGTTTGTTTGTTTGGGTGTTTTGATTTGGAAACGTGGGCAAAGCTGCTGGCAGAAACTAAATAAATAAAGGTTTGACTTACAACTAGTATAGGTAAATGTGTGTTTGTTTGTATGGACTACAGGTACTGAACTTTATTATTGATGAAATTCATACCAGGTGCCACGTAAGTATGTAATAAAGAAAATCTACGATTCAGTAGCCACCAATTTACTGATCCTAAGTAGGGATGGGTAATCCGGAGCTGCGGACGACGTAAAAGGTTACCGGGGCTCGGGCTCAAAGTAGGAGAAGGAACGGGGTGGTTTTTAGTCAGTAAGAGTCTGACACTCCCTCTCGCCTCACCCAAGGCGGGAGAAGTCATTGGATGATTTTCCCCCTCAAAAGAAAAAGTAGGGATAGGTAAGATAGGGGCTTTATTTCATGATTTTCAGAGCTACATCAGAACCTAAGTATACTATGCCTATGATAGTTTAGTGTTAGAGACAGAATGACTTAATTAAGCCCAAAATAAAGGCACAAAAGAGACTGCACAACTGGGAGAAACACGGAAATGAGACTTAAAACTAAGTGGGTCCAATGTGTGAGCTGTTATACTTGTTTCCAATAATGGTATGGCAAACATTTCACAAGGTTCGTATAATAAACTACCGCAACAAATTAATTTTTAATGTTCCAGCCTTTTCATTGTGGTATCTACTGTAGATCCTGGCCTACAGGACTTGCAGCAGTTTTTGGAGTTTGTGGCGGGCTTGTCCCAAAAAAAGTTCTTTCACTACATACAATTTTAATAACAACGTTTCCATCAATTACATATATAAGAACACCAAATAAAAACATTTAAAAATAGTATAGGATAGATAGATAGGATTAATAATATCGTATAAGATATACCTACATAAATATTTTCACTACATAACATACGTTCTGTACTTATATACCTACTCGTATCTACATAATTATACCTAAGTCAACTATATAATTAGTACTTACATAAAACGTCTGGTTGCTTAATCTAGCCGTACCAACGCATTAGACATAATTACTAAGTTCCAACGTTAATGCTAGGTATTTAGCTAAATCTAGACCAGACTGACAGGTGACCTAGCTAGACCTACTAGGGGAAAATCTACGTTTTATGATGATAGACTTAAATTGACTGCCTCTTTGGTCTTGTAGTCGAAAGTGCGGCGAGGAAGGTCTGTTTTCTGGGTTGAGTAAAGTATTATCGGGATTTTTGAATTTTTTTTAGTATGCAAGTGCGACTGCCTGACAACGGGTCTCTCTCGATTCTCGGGTCGAGCAAAACAACGGTCGGGCTTTTTTCAGTATTTCAAAAATTTCTCAGTTGTAGCACAGAGTCTGGAATTGTGATCGGTATATGGCAATAGGCTCACCCCCTATTCCATGGGACTTATAACACAAATGGTGAAAAGTGGGTGTACATTGTATATATCTGGCATTATGTGCACCTCTGTCTACATAAGTGGGGACAAAAGCCCTGACGTTAAAAAATAGACTTAAAATAAATAGCTCTCACACTAAGAGGCAATAGCTCAGCGGTTATAGTAAGATCAAAGGTCAAGAGTTCCAACCTCCTGCTTATTACGCGTCCATTTGCGTCAGATTAAAATTAGACTTAGGTATAATTAGGTAAGCTGAATTAATGTGCAGTCTAGATTTTAATTAATTAAGTAATTATTAAATGTGGTTTAAAAGTTATGTATACGTATGTATGAAATACTGAAGTTAATTTTATCTGTTAGATAGGTTCTTCTGATATAATTTCTTTTCTAAATCCTGGGATTTTATAGCTACTTACTTACCGTCGTACTCAGAGGTTTTTAATGGATACTTAATCCACTACTTAGCAATTGTTTTCGAAACAAAATCGTTACTAAAGAATAGTTTAAGTAATCATTAAATAATTCTGAGTATGGCAATTAGTTATAGTTATAAAATAGCTATTCAGTTGCTTGAAAACAGAAGCGATCTTTTAGCCAAAACGCACCTAGCTTTCTGGGGATAAAAGACTAGGGAGTGTGGGATGTTTACCTCACTAAAACCACCCCGGTGGCCACCCTCAGCACCTGTAAGGGGCACCGGGACCTCTAATATACCCCTACAGGGGCGGTAATTAGCGGTAACGATTATAACTCAGATTTTCCGTATCGAATTAACAAGAAAAATACCTCTAATAGACCTGCTCCGAAGCCCCAAACAGAAGCCAGAATCGAATAAATTGTCAAACGAAATAAACAAAAGAGGAGCTACTTAAAATTTAAATATTTAAAACAGTACCAGTGGCAGTGGTATCATAAAGAAATTGGCGAACGACCACACAAATAGAAGTGACGTCACGCATCGATATGATGACAACACTAGCGTCCCGCGATGAATGCCGAGTAGGGACGTGACACGCCTACCTAATCAACTTATCGACGTTGGAATATTTTTCGGTAAAACTTTTTTTTATTATCTTCTTGAACTTTTGCCTGTGATGTGACATTTACGTTTAGAGTTATCAGATTGGATTTTATGTCGAAATCGATCGTGATGGGATTGTCGAGTGTGAGTTGAGGAAAAGTTTTTAAGGTCTTCTTCAAGGCGGATTAATATCACCGACGTGGTAGTCAACGGTGGTTATTTTATTGGCGAACGTGGTGATTGTTATCGCGATTCTAACGTGTTGTTTTTGAAAGGAAAAGTGGTGTGATTAATGCATATTTGGAATATTTTTTTACGGACGAGATTCGAATAGTTTTACTAAGTACACCGATACTATGTAGCGGTGCGAGTAAGATGTGCTATGAAGATGTGTTGCCACAAAGTAGCTTCACAAGAATGAGGTGCAGCTCGAGTATGCGATGTATCGATAGTAGGGAAGCCAGCCATAGCACACATCCGTAGCACGCATCTTTCCTTATAAAAACATAGCTTAGCTATGTCCGTTTCCAACAGTACTAAGCTGTGTGTACCAATGAATATGATTGGTGGAAATCAAACATATCTACAGCAACGTAGCATTGCACATCTCTGGTGGAAAAGGACTCTTAACTGCAGTTAATATGATAGCATTAATGATAAAGTGGTGGTATGTGATTCTCGACCACAGAATTTTGGATTTCCCACATTTGTATAAGGAAACTGGAATTAAAATGTGGACGTGACAGACGTCTCGTTCAACACTATACAGTACCACTAAAGCACTGTCTAATGCCATACCTTGTGAGACAGTCATACCATTACCAAAAACAGTCGACATTAGGCGCTCATTCAATCAAAATAAGTTCTCTTTTATTACAAAACATTTCTTGGAACTGCGCTATTATCACATAATTGGAATACATATAGGTGTACATGCCTACTATAAATATATTTCCTGTTGACATCGGCCCTATAGTTACTAATTATGCATAGATATTAACTAATTAAATTAACTTTCTACTAAGGGCCGTAGGACTTAATTGGAATAATAAGTGTTTTTCTATGAAATTATTTAGGTACCTACCAGATGTTTTATATATTTAGAATTAAGCATAACCCACTTTCTGGCGTTGCCGGGTAAAATATATGTAAGTCTGTAAGTTAAATACAACTCAAAAAGCTAGATAGAAAGTGGAGCCTGCTTCACTCAGCCGGTTATCAAGTGACAATCATTAATGATAATATCAATATTTAACTATATCGATAGATTCCAAAATCACATATCGATACAGTTACGCCCAACACTATTCGCGTAACATTGGAGCATAATATTGAAAGATTCATGACAAAACCAAATACTGAGTTATTATTTAACTAAAGGTGTAAAAACCGCATCAAGTGGTCGGTTTAACTTTACCGTCTTAGTTAACTCAGTTCTCACACATAAAAGTTATCTTTTAACTCGAAAATAAAAGAAAAAAAAATAATGCAATTTATTTTCTGATTCCTCTTAAACTGCCGTGATCGTTGGCGCGCGAAAAGTTAAATAGTTAAAAGGATTACTTAGCAGGTAAGTGGGTTCGAATCCTGAATGATGTAAGCCAATTTTCCCCGAAGCGATGCGGGTGGCATATTTTAAGGATATTAGAGATTTTACAAACAAACTTTAGATAAGGATTTTTTGGACATTTTTGAAAGGTTTTGCCGCCTTTGCGGCGGTGGGTTTATAGTGATTAGATTAACTTTTGTCAAGTTGGTTTTAACTGGACAGTTATTGTTAACTGTGATTTTTAAACCGCTTCTTATTCAGTTAGTAATTGCAGTTTGGAGAAAGGACGTTGTAATAATTACTTGGTTGGTAATTACTTAGTTAATGAACACTATTGAATAGTGGTTGCAATTCCGATTGCTAGAAGGGAGGTCTTTGTTTGCATTTCTGAACCGATTTTCAATTACTTTTTTTTTTGGACGGGGAAAATCATCCAATGACTTCTCCCGCCTTAGGTGAGGCGAGAGGGAGTGTCAGACTATTACTGACTAAAAACCATCCCGTTCCTACTTCTGCTTCTGCGAGCCGGAGCCCCGGTAGCCCGCTCGGTAGTCCGCAGCTCATTTTTAATTACTTAGGTAGGTACAAGAAAATATCTCGTGAGATCGAATATTTTTCAAAATAAACTCATTACCTTACGTTTGATACATTCAAGGAAAATGGTATCTAATTGTATACATGTATATTATATTCATGATGACAGGCTAACAAATACGACAAAAATGTATTCGTTAATTTCTATAAAGTTACAATAAGATACAGTGCAATTAATAAGTCCATTTGTCTAAAATTATGACATTTTATTTTAACGAAGTTTCATTCACATTTGTCATAAAATACCATTAAAACTGTACATTTAAAAAAAAGTTAAGTAATTATCGATTTCAAGAAAAGTAAACATTTACAGTTAGGTTCTTAGAACTAAAAGGGTTAATTTTGAACCATTAAAAAACGCAGTAAGCCGATTGCGGGATCTTTAATGAATGATTAAAAAAGTTTTAAGATAACTAAAGAATTTGACAATAGTTTTTATCTTTTTGTACTTGTTTAGAAAAACGCCGCGTTTTGAAAAATCCCATTATTGAAGATAAGGGGACAAACTTTGTAATCCTTTCTTACTCTATTGTTTATATGTTTATGCATTTTTATCTATACATTTTTGTGTTAGAATGTGGCTAATTTTGAATGTTTTGGTGTTTTGTCTACTAAATATAAGGAAGTTCAGGGTGTATTGAAATCCAAAGCAATGTATAGGTAGGTATATGAATCTACATATCTTACAAAGTAACTAATAATAATTATACAGCGAGGGTGCTTTTCCACCGAAAAATTGCTTTGTAGCTATACTACGAAGATGTAATAGTTACGTGTGAAACTATATGACCGTTTTCACTAATACATAAGCTTTTCGATTTGAAGCTGTAACAGCTTCAATTCTCGCACGGACCACGGGTAGCGGGTTCGATTCCCGCACGGATCATCTCTTTATGTAATCCGATCTACAAATTGCTCCGGAACTGAGTGTTATGTGTATGTGAACTTGTATGTTAGTAAACGCACCCACGACACAGGAGAACATGCCAGTGTCAGTAAGGCAATGTTAAAAAAAATCTATTCTATTACATTCATTACATTTGATATAGAAATGGGACGCGCCACTTAATGAAGGCGCAAAACAAACAGACGTACACGGCTATTAATTAGCGAGTCGGGCCGAGGGCCGGTGTATTAAGCTATCTGTCAGTATTGTAACAAATGATGAGATCTACACGTCAACTTCGTATTGAGTTATCTTTGTATCTAGAGGGCGTGGTGCGAGGTATAAGCGGTAGCGGGTGGAAGGAAATCACCATTGTGATTTAATTAGGTATGTTTTAAGTGGAGTGTTGACGATTAACCTTTTAACCGTGAGAGTCGGATGAATCCGACCACGGAATTTTGTGACTTAATCACCGCAGACATATATGTATATGTCGCAGCGATATGATAAAAACAGGGATTTTGCAAAATCTCTAAGGGATTTGATCAAACTACGGAGGATGTCTAAATAACAACACGATTTTATCATTTCCCTAAACAAATCTGGTGATTTGACAAATCCCTCCAAAGAAATCTAGTGATTTGAACAAATCCCTAAATTGGTTCAAATGGTGAAAAGTGGTTGTTAATTGTACAATGGCATTACGTACCGTAAAGTCCACCTCTTCCTACCCCTTCGGATATAAAAAGGCGTGAGGTTGTTTGTTTTTGTACAACATATTATTAATAAACAATCTCAACTACATACAAATATTTTCTCCTCAATTTCAACGACGATGTTTAAACGTCACTTTCACATCAACAGCGATAAGTTTATCCCTTGTACCACACAATAACGGTGTACCCAAGATCGTGCTGATGACCTGTGACTTATATTAATACAGATGTCCAACAAAGCAGCACTGAGCACTATTGTAACTAACTGGCACCTCGGATTATTGTGATTATCTTTATATATATATATACTAATATTATAAAGCTGAAGAGTTAGTTTGTTTGTTTGTTTGAACGCGCTAATCTCAGGAACTACTGGTCTGATTTGAATAATTATTTTTGTGTTGGATAGAGCATTTATCGAGGAAGGTTATAGGCTATAAATCATCACGCCACGATCAATAGGAACCGAGCAGTGCGGGTGAAACCGCGCGGAAGTAGCTAGTATATTATAATTCTTCTGTAAGTGTGTATGTCACTGAACTTCTCTTAAACGACTGGACCGATTTTGATTATTTTTTTTGTGTGTGTACAAGGGGATCTGAGAATGGTTTAGATTCACAATTTTGTCCGTTGGACAATGTTTTTCAAATTTATTTTTAGTTTATTAGTAGTTGTTGATTTTGGAATGTTTTACATAGGGTCCGACAGACGGCGCTATCATCGCAGTGTCAATTATTAATGACGTTAGATATTGTCACATTTGAATAATAATTTTCATCAATATGGTCCAGAATGTTTTAGCTAATTAAAAAAAGTTTAAAATTTTCAAATTAAAGACGTGTAGACAGGACAACGTCTGTCGGGTCCGCTAGTCTCTATATATATAATTCTTCTGTAAGTATGTATGTTACTGAACTTCTCTTAAACGACTGGACCGATTTTGATGGATATTTTGTGTGTGTTCAAGGGGATCTGAGAATGGTTTAGATTCACAATTTCGTCCGCTAGACAATGTTTTTCTAATAAATGTTTAGTTTATTAGTAGTTGTTGATTTTGGAATGTTTTAGGTTCATTGGATCCGACAAATTTTCAAATTAAAGACGTGTAGACAGGACAACGTCTGTCGGGTCCGCTAGTATTAATATAGATGTCTAACAAAGCAGCACTGAGCACCATCATTGTAACCGGCTGGCACCTCGGATTATTGTGATTATCTATGTACCAGTTTGTGCTGCGATTTACTTCGAGAAATAATAGTGGCAAGGATTTTGTATGTAGGTATTTAGATGTGTGTGTATTTTAGTGTGAACGGTGTGAACTTAATATTATGATGGAGGATTAAGTTAGTTTTTGTGTTTTAGTTAATGGTTTTTTTTTTGAGGGAAGAAAGTCATCCAATAATATCTCTCACCTTGGGCAAGGCGAGTCAAAGGAGTGGAGTATTAGACTCTTAATGACTAAAAACCACCCCGTTTCTACTCCTGGTCCTGCGCTTAGTAAATGGTTTTAGCTCTTAAGGTTTTGTCATTGAAAAAGATGTTGTTTTAAACATTATTTTACTTGGTTATCTTTGCTGTTGCAGTTATTAGTGTTTAGGCTACGTTGACTCCAGTGGCTGCTACTGACAGTAGTAGAAAGAAGAACCTGTAAGTATAAGTATAAAATGTAGCAGCGCGACAGTCGCCGCGTTGTGTGTTGCGGAATGCTGCTCATGAATATGAGCCTCTAGCATGACTTGAAACTAGTTGAGTTCCTTGTCAAATAGTTACGTAAGTAAAACGATAACATAATAATTAAGTAAACAGTAGGTTGGCGCGGCAGTGGTTAGACAATCGGCTACCACGCAACGTGTAGCTGCTCCAATTCTCTCTTTGTGTGATCCACAAATTGTTTGATTCGAGTTTAGGTGTCATGTGTATGTGAACTTGTATGTTTGTAAACACACCCACGACACAGAAGGAAATCCTAGTGTGAGGCAACGTTCTTGATATTACAAAAAAATCCTATTACTAATTATCTTACCGTTATAATCTAATTTAATAAAGGCACAATAGGTACCTCCATTATCTTTTAACAGTGAATATTACCGTAACAGACAGGCATACTTCAAAAAAATTCTTAAACGACAACAACCGAACAATGTGTATCTTTCAATCACATAACATTGACCAATCAAAACAAACTAATACACTAATTAATAACATTAAAATCATTATGTTTCGGCGCACATCACAGACAAACCGACCAACTAAAAATTACCAATCCAAAAATATTTTTTTACTCTTACAACATTGGAGTTAGAGTCGAAAATGGTTTTGACAGCCGCTGTCATAATTTTGTCGATGGTCTGTGACATGTTTGACATGTGTCAAAAGTGACCGCGCTTTTATTAATTATGGTCATTGAACGTCAATGTGGGACACGATTTAAGGGTTATATATCTTAAGATTTAGAAAATATTCTATGTAACGGAGTTTGTGGAGCTTAACATAGCTTATTGTAATAGTCTATGCTACTTTAAAAACTTTTTTAGTACGGTACTACTGTAGGTCTGTGGACTGCCTAGCTGGGTCTCGAAAAGAGTGACCGACGAAAAGGAGTGCCTTTCCACTCCTTTGCTTACACTTCCTCTTCCGTCGCCCAAAGCGGGAGAAGTCATTGGATGATCCTCCATCCTAAAATAAAAACTACTGCTGTAGGTAATTGCAAAATTAGCTATAATTATCTCTGTATCTATCTATTATAGTACTTTATTTTTATTTTATTTATTTATCTATCTATTTAAACTTTTACAGGGAACTTTAATTTTAAATAGACAAGGAACAAAAAGATACGTGAGCCTTTGATAGTGATAAAATATAGATCACTACCTAGTATTAGACAATGTATACAAGTATACATTATCTACATAGATAGATAGATAAATATAATTGTATATTGTAAGTACTTGTAATACTACAATGCGCAAGTGTCACTGACAATAAACTAATGTAATCTTTTGTAAATAAAAGCCAGTCAAAATACACATTTATCCCATTAAAACCGACAGTTAAAAGTTACCAAAAACGATAAGCTTATCTCTCAAATTAACAAGTAAACTCAGTTCAAATCTACTGCCAAATAAACTTGACAAGTTAACAATAACTTTAAAGATTAACATTACAAGATATTCCTTAAAACTAAATTAACTTGCCTTAACACTTAACCGCTGTCAACGTTTAGATTAAGCGATAGTTGCTAACAAAATAAACCAAGTTATTAATGCCGTTGTGAAAATCACGCTTCCTTATCATTTGCATAGAAATAGAGGTGATATTTTGAGTGGGCAACTGTAAATGTAAATTGGTTTTGTAGTTGTTCTAATAATTTGATTAGGCTATCTTGATGAGCGGTCGATGAGTGTGTGACGTCATTGTGTATCTACCAATCGGAGGCTGAGAAAGTATGAAGTGCTTGTTGTAGTCATGTTGAGTTCAAATTGTAGATCGCTGGTTTGAACTATGTATGGTAAGGAAAATGTAAACCATGTTGTCTTTTTAAAGTTTGTTTTGAAAATCGTGTAGTGGTAAGTGTCATTGCCAAGTAAGGGGTCTCGAGTTCGATTTCCAAGCTGGATAAAATATAACGGGCATAATATGACCAGTAAAAAGATGTTACATTGTGTTAGCGTACTTCTCTTTTTGAGGAGGAAATTCATCCAATGAGATAAGTAGGGAAAATGTCAGACTCTTACTGAATAAAAACCACCCCGTTCCTTCTCCTGCTGTGAACTGGAGCCTCGGTAACCTGTTACGTTGTCCGCAGCTCCGGATTCTGTATACCCATTCGGAGATAAAATGACAAAACATTAATGAGAAGCTCTACCTACTCAACTAAAAATATTCAGAGCATTATTTACAAAATGACTGCCTCGTTGGTCGCAAATACGACTGACGGATAAGGGATCTCGGGCTCGATTCCCGGGTCGGGCAAAGTTTAACTGGGCATCTTTCGGCTTTTCGAAAGTTCCTCAGTAGTAGCACGGCGTCTGCAATTGTGACCAGTATATAGCAATAGGCTCACCCCCCTATTACATGGGACTTATAACACAAATAGTGAAAAGTTGGTGTACATTGTATGGCGGCAATAAATGCCGTAATGTGCACCTCTGCCTACCCCTTCGGGGATAAAAGGCGTGACGTTGCATAATTACGAAATGTCTAGAAGTTATGTTTGAAGGTTACATCTCTAATTGGTCATTAACATTTCTACCCACACTCCTTTATGAAGCGACAAACAAATTGACCAACAGTTAACAAGCTACCTAAATATCACACTATAATTACTAACCTTCAACATATAAAGTTATCATACACATACTGCGCCATTTAATAAACCAATAAACTATAAATAAGTCTCATTATATGTGATTGGCTCGTGAACGCATGTAGCAACATTATGGCACATTATTATATCTGGCAACACTGTTATTGTGGTGTGGCAACACTCTCTGGCACTGTTATTGAGTCTATGGGTTCTTTATTTGAAAATTAAATTGGCAGTTACGATGTATTGATGTGCAATTGTTGTTTTTTTTGCGTTATTAGCTTTTTGCTTGCAAGGTTTTTTAATTTTATTTTTATGTAATCAGTTAGGTTTTTTATTTGTGAGATTTTTGACTGCCATATTGTAAGTGAATTGGCCAATATAAGAGGTCAGTTTTTGTGATGTTAGTGCTGCTATGTGGTTATTAATAGATATTAATTTTATATCTTGCATAATGGATCTTGACATGCTTAACATTACATAGTTAATGCTTTGTAGCCTCCAAAGGTGTGGATAGTGGTGTATTTTTCAGTAATCAGAAACCCATTTTTCAGCAGTTACAGACACTTGGTTTGTAATGACTATACCGTCGCGCGTCTCATTTAAGACTGCACGGGCGGCAACTAGCTGCGGAGCAATGTACATATACGCATTTGTTTTTTCAGGTCTGGGTGTCATGTGATATTGTATGTTTGTAAACGCACCCACGACACTGGAGAAATTCCTAGTTTGGGACTAAGTTTAAAAAATAAAATTAAAATATCGTTATCACAGGTTTTGAAAGGGTTTTTGCAGATACGTACCTACTTAGTGACATGGGTAGGCAACCTTACGCCCAAATATTACAAATGTGAACGAGTGTACAAACACACGTTACACAATTATCTCTCTTTCAAGTCAAAACAATAATTTTTATGTTATGAATTTTGTATATAGAGATAGACAGTACGTTGCAAAAATATATATAGACTACTTTATTCCTTTGATCCCGCTCGAGAAGCTGCTAAAGTATGTAGTAGCAAGAAAACAAAAAAGAATCGACCACAAATAAATACTTTATAGTCAAAACCGGGATCTCTTGTAAATCAACCAACGAAGCAGTTGTTAAATAAATTACAAAATCTTTCCCAATTAACAAATACTTGTTAAAATGTCTTTAAAAACTTTACCCTAAATAAAAAAGTTAAGCTTTTTTTTATCTACCCACTTAACTGGTATAATATTCTAATAGTTGACTACAAAATATATGACTAATAGTCGGTAAGCGGGTCTCGACAGGTAAGGGGCGTGTGTATGGGAAATTACCCCAAAAATGGGGATTTAAACACCCACTTATCCCATCAACGAGGGCTGCCCCGAAAATGGGATAGCGCCGGTTGTGTGTGTCCATTGGAATACGTTATAATATTTTGAAATTAAGTGACCGTCATAATAATTGTATGGAAAGTAGTTTTGACTCTTTTAGGAATTTATAAAGATAAAAAATAATCGTCAAAATGCCTATCAATGCCGTCAAGGACCTACTATCCAAAACTGTATACTGCACAAACTGTCATGTGAATACTTATCTTCTCTAATACCTATTAGTCTTGCTAAAACTCGAGATTGACCGGACCAATTTGGCTAATTTACAGGAAAGATTTAAAAGGTGAGAAAAACAATATTTGAGGCGGTACGAAGTTTGCCGGGTCAGCTAGTCTCTATATAAAAATCAATTGCTGTTCGTTAGTCTAGCTAAAATTCAAGAATGGCTGGACCATTTTGAACCGATTTGGTTTGTAGAAGTCCAGGAAAGGTTTAAAAGGTGAGAAAAAAATGTCTGAGCCGGTACGAAGTTTGTTTAAAATTAAACATAATGATTCTCTTGGAAAGATTATTAAGATATGTTCGATTCGATTTCGTGTTATGTTGGCTTACGCCATGCTAAGTGCTCATTGAGACAGCATTGTGACAGTTTCAAACAGGATTATCATTTACAGAACATTATAACATTAACGATAGACTCAAAACAACGATACGTCACGTCATTCCGTGACTAGCGACCAAAGTACAATGGACACGCACAAAATGAGGCGTACACCAATTTAATATAAACACGGATATCTTTAACCGAAGTATCATCGAAACTTTCATTATAAGTTAATTTATTAGTTAATAGCCATTATTTCCTGAACCATTGTTTTAACTGACAGATGTTTTGGTTCAAAATTTGGTTCAAATTGAACCGATTTTGTTGGGAGTTACGTCTGTGCATGTTTTTGCACCTTTCGCCCTGATAGTTGTATAATAAGGTGGTTTAAAGATTAATCAGGGTGTAAACGGTTTAGGAGAGGGTTCGTAATTATATTTAATGACAGACGGACAGACAAATGTTTTTTTACTTTTCAGTAGTAAACTTTTTGGTGGAGATTATTTTTCTCTTACTCGTAAATGGTGTCTTTGTATTCTTTGCCAAATTTGTTATAAGAATATTGTAATCCAAAAGAAGAGCCGTGGTTAGACTTTTTCTTCCAAATTCTTCTATCAGGCGTAATTAATAAATGCGTTTTTCTTGTCTTTAATATAGGTAGTACCTACATATCAAAGTATTTTGTTTATTAGCATCAACAGCCCATGATAATTATCTCTGTTGTATGTAGGTAATGCCTTAGCTGACTCCTACGATAAATGCTGAAAAATTAGGTTGGTAACAAACAAATTCAACCTTTTCTTATTTGAGGGGTGAAAATCATCCAATGACTTCGAGTATCAGATTCTGACTGACTAAAAACCACCCCATTCCTTCTCCTGCTATTCGTGCTGGAGCCCCGGTAAGCCCGCTATGTTATCCGCAGTTCCGGATCACGCATCAACTCTCCTGGGCGCCAACTGTGGTGATCTGATGGCTCCCTGAGATAAAAATACATAAATTAATAAACGATTAATAAATTCTACCCTACAACTACACGACCACAATTTTAATTATAACACGAGTAATCTCTATATATAAGTTCGTTAGTCTCGCTAAAACTCGGGAACGGCTGGACCGATTTGGCAAATTTTGGCCTTAAATGGTTTGTGGAAGTCCAGGGAAGGTTTAAAAGGTGAAAAAAAAAAAATGTTTGAGGCGGTACGAAGTTTGCCGGGTCAGCTAGTATTTGTCTTTGTATTTGACTGTATTTGTATTTGACTGCACGGTTGGTGCGGTGGCTGGGCAACTGGCTGCCGCGCAACGGGTAGCGGGTTCGATTCCCGCACGGAGCAACTCTTTGTGTGATCCATAAATTGTTGTTTCGGGTCTGGGTGTCATGTGCATGAGAACTTGTATGTTTGTAAACGCACCCACGACACAGGCGAAAATCCTAATGTGGGGCAACGTTTTTTTTTTTAAAAAAAAGAAAGGAAGAAAAGAAGAGTCTATAAATAACTATCCCCAAAAAATATAACATAACACACCTATCCCAATCATCATTCAAAACTTCAAATCCCCATCCCGCGTATCTAACAAGACACCATAAAAATACCATAGCACATTGCTTACCAAGTCACAACTAACACATGTACAGGGGGTTGTAAAATCATGCGCCCCATTAACCAATTGTGTTGGCTAGTTGACCTAATGGGGGAGGAACACCCCCTAACTAATGTCTCGAGTGAGTTTGTGTCGATGGTCTGTCGTAGTGTGCGTTAAGGGGAAGTTGAGTGGTGGTTGTAGGTTGGTTTGGTAAAGGAATGGTTGATGTTATCTAGAATTGTAATTGATATCATCATAATAATATTATCTTTAAAAATCTGAAATAATATTAGGAATAGGTTGAAACATCACGCCTTTTATCCCCGAAGAGGTTACGAGTAATGTACACCCACTGTTCTCTATTTGTGTTATAAATCCCATGTAATAGGAGGTGAGTCACAATTCCAAACTCCGTGTTACTACTGAGAAATTTTCGAATTACCGAAAAAAGCCTAGCAGATCTTTGTCCGACTCGGGAATCGAACCTGAGACCCCTTGTCCGGCAGTCGTACTCGACCAACGAGGCAGTCAAGTAAAATATCTACCTGGTTTTTACTCAATCACGTATCAAATTAAAACCAATCTTTACCTTAACACCTCAAACGAAACCTTTAGAACTTCGCCTTAAGCTCTCCTCCACTGTGTGAGTATCTCCCATAACCACACAGTTCACACGCCACGAGTGTGTGTGGGTGTGAGTAAGTGTGTGTAAGCAAGAACAACTTGTTTGTTCAAAGATTTAATACTCAGTAAATTTCTTTAAGTTTACCTGGCTGACGGGCGAGAGGGATAAAGGTGGGTGTGCACATTTTGTATTTAACTGTTTATGTATGGTATGTTAATAAAAAAATTTGGAGATGTGTTGTGTGTGAGCAAAGACGATTGGTGTGGTTAAACTAATATTATATAATATGTAATTGAAATTATTTTAGGAAAATATACTTTTTTTCTGAATTTTGATTTAAAGGGGAATGTTGATAAATAGGAAACAACGGCTATCTTAGGTATAATACTTACATATGTATGTATTTATTCATAACTTAATTAAAAGAATAGAATTTGGTTTTCATAAATAGAGGTCATTTTAAACTATGGTAACTATAATAAATTATCATATTTAAATTGATTCTCTAATTTATTACTTAATTAAATCCTTTTGATGAGTCCGAAATCTAAATGCAATTCATAAACCAATTTAGAAAATTATCATTTAAATAAGTAGTTTAGTATTCTAACACAGGCACCTATAAATAGACTTAGTTATAATAATGAATCTAATAAAGCTAGGTAGCTAACAAAAAACTAAAAAAAATACAATCATATCATTAAAAATTTCCAAACCGCTACTCACTACTCGTATTAAACGCAAACAAAAAACGTCTATTATACAAAACCAATGATATCACACCACAAAGAAAAGCATTAAAAAAACAAAATGAAATAAGATACAAGAAATACAAAAAATACAAAAAGAAAAGATACAAAAAAGGCACTTACACCCTTATTCACGAGTTCAACTTAATTGGATATATCATAGATGTCTGTTTGCGCATGGCAATTGATTGCTGAATAACAACATGTCGGCAAATTGCCCAGACGTGCGACAGAGACAGAACAACTCCACCACGTAAGAAAGAAAGAGACACCAACAATTTTCGCAACTCCATCCTCCACAGCCACGCAGTAACGAGACAGTGGCGAAAATAAAAAGAGTTTAAAATATTTATTTTTTAAAAGGTGATTATTTTATTTTTTTAATGGCGATTATTTTAGTTTAAAACCATTTAATCATGAGCGCTTTAACGATCGAGTTAGCCTGAAGGTTTCCTAAATCATTTATTATAATTGATCAATAAAATGTTAATTTTTATAATTATAGGCCTATTGGGGGTCGATTTTTACGACTGGTGGTAAGCTGTTTTGTGAGGTTTATTTTTATTTAATTCGTGGTGTAGTGAAGAGTTATCATTGGGGATAGTTACGTTGCTCAGCCGCTGGGTATAAGATTTTGACTGCACGGTTGGCGCGGTGGCTGGGCAACTGGCTGCCGTGCAACGTGTCACGGGTTCGATTCCCGCACGGAACAACTCTTTGTGTGATCCACAGATTGTTGTTTCGGGTCTGGGTATCTTGTATGTTTGTAAACGCATGCACGACACAGGAAAAAATCCTAAAAATAAGAAAAAAGATAGGTTATCCTGTCTTTATTTGTTGTTAAGTTAATCACTACCTAGTATAAAACAAAGTAACTTTCTCTGTCCCTATGTCCCTTTGTAAGCTTAAATCTTTAAAACTACGCAACGGATTTTGATGCGGTTTTTAATGGATAGAGTGATTCAAGAGGAAGGTTTATATGTATAATACATGCATAATATATCACCATTGCACCTATGCGAAGCTGGGGCGGGTCGCTAGTATAAAGTGTAAAGGATTGTACTGAAAGTGTTTTGTGCTAGAGATTGTTTCGTGTGTTAAAGGTTTGTTTTATAATAGTTATCGTGATTTGGTTATTGTTAGATAAAAATTCCCGTGATCGAGTGAACATAATATGAAACGTAAGTTTTAAGAGAAGTATAATTATGTTCCAAATTAAATTAAGCATGTCTCCATGAAAAAGAAAAATACCTAGTTCGCTTTTTAATACGTAGAATTATAGCCAATAGACTATCATAAATGGGACCCAGTAGGACCCAGTAGGAGTAGGACTGATGCCTGATCTGGAGCTGCTGACTACCTAGCGGTTTACCGGGGCTCTGGCTCAAAAGCAGGAGCAGAAACGGGGTGGTTTATAGTCATCAAGAGTCTTGACACTCCCTCTCACATCACCCAAGGCGGGAGAAGTCATTGGATAATTTTACCCCTTAAAAATAAAAATACGTGGAATTATAACATAATTGGCGTAAACTGATAACATTTATAACACTTAACGTGACACTATCACGTAATAAAAGATATAACTTAAAATTAAGTTATGTTATATTACACATTATACATATAACATAACAGGCTGTTGATAACGACCACAACAGTAACAGTTTACACTGTCATCATCATAATTCGACTGAAGTTATATTAATTTAATTACAATGCAGATGTGAACATATCCAATTAATTTGAAAGCGTTTTTAACGACCGTAACAAGCGCCTTCGTTTATGTTATTATTGACTCTCTTCGCGCCGTGGTTTCTGCTGCATTCCATTTGACCACTTCGTCGATCGAGTTGCCGTAAGTGCAACTGCCGGACAAGGGGTCATGGGTTCGACTCCCGGGTCGGGCAAAACATTACTGGGCTTTTTTTCGGTTTTTCGAACTCAGTAGTAGCACGGGGTCTGGAATTGTGACCAGTATATGGCAATAGACTCACCCCCTATTACATGGGACTTATAATAACACAAATGGTGAAAAGTGGGTGTACATTGTATAGCGGCATTACGTGTACCCCTTTGGGGGTAAAAGGTGACGTTGCTTTTTTGTGTTAGATTTATTTATTATAAGAATTTAAGAGCAATTGAAAATGTTTAGATCCAATTACCTTACCAGTTAGACTATAATGATTTGTTTATTTTTCGTTACTCTGCAAAAGGGTGAGGTTTGCCAGAGAGGGTCAGAAAACTCTATAAAAATCTAGAATTTTGTGATCAATGAGTAATTGCTTGGATCAAGGACCTAGTACCTACCATTTAGCCATCAGACCATCATAAGTGGGGCCCAATGGGTTTGATGCCGACCCGGAGCTGCGGACTACCTAGCGGGTTTACTTCGGTTCCGACTCGAAAAGCAAGAGTAAAATGGAGTGGTTTTTATTCAGACTGACACCTCCTCTCGCCTCGCCCAAGGCGAGAGAAGATATTGGTTGTTTTTCTCCCCTTGAAAAAAGTACCTACCATTTTGTGAATACTGATACACGGTAAAGGTATCTAGTGGGTTTTATTCATGACTAGCTACTTTCGCGCGGTTTCACCCACTCTGCTTGGCTCCTATTGGTCATAGCGTGATGTTTTATAGCCTATAGCCTTTCTCGTTAAATGCACTATTCAACACAAAAAGAATTATTCAAATCGGACCAGTAGTTCTGGAGATTAGCGCGTTCAAACAAACAAACAAACAAACAAACAAACAAACTCTTCAGCTTTATAATATTATAGTATAGATAGACACCAGTAGTCAAGAGTCAGGTTTCCATAGCCCAAAAAGAAGGCATGGAAGGATTATTACCTATCATCTTGTATACATACATAAGTATAGCTAAATCTTGTATGTTGCACCCCCCAGCAACACAGACTGCAATAAAATAAAAGATATATTATATCACATACATATATAAAGGGGTGGGGGAGTGGAGTTTCATTTAAATTCATGGAATTTTCTAGAATAAATGCATGCAGTCGCCGTCGAGACGTTCTGATGTTGTGTTATTGTTTGTATTATAAATTCTGTTTAAACAAACAGAATTTATATGTATGTAAACATATGTAGTTCTTTTGGGTTTTCTTTCTACATATTATAATGGGTGCCGTTCTTTGAAGGTGTAAGGTTAAAGTTAAACGATAGAGACAGACTGACAGACAGAAAGTGATCTATGTTATATTTCATTAGTTTATTAGTCCTTACGTTGCTTGTAGTCCAGCTAAAAGTCATTAAGAAAGCTGTTTTTAGCTGACTTCTTGAAACGAGATTCCTTCAAGTTTGACACGTATGTATGTTTGTGCGCGATTATTTCGTATTTGTCAGAACCGATATTACATACTGTGGATTTTAGCATAGTATTTTGCAGACTTAAGAGAAGATTTTTGGGAACCTGACTTAAAAAAAAATGAGGTGGTTAAAGGATTGACGACAGTTCCATTTAAAAAAGTTTAAAAGTTATTGTAGTACTTTTTGCAGTTGATATTATGATGATGATGAAGGTCGAGTCATCGCAAATCCGACGCTGAAATTAGTAGTACTTCATTACTTTTTTTTTCATAGAAGGTAAAAATATGATTACATGGGACTCAATGGGTAATTCTTCTCCACCACCTATGAAAAACGTGAAAGAAGTCACAGAAATCTGTAAAGGCTGGCAAGACAATAAATTGTTTTTATAAACAAAACAATACTGTTACCTTTAAACAAAAACAAATACGGAACCGTTACTAACACAATCCTTTTTTCGGGGTTCCGCAATCAATATTATTATATTGAATCGAAATATTTATATTTATTGAAAGCAATTTTAATGTAATATAAATAAATACGCGCACAAAACGAAACGAAATCTGATCGGTGATTTTAAATAAAACATTTCGCTAAATGACATGGAACTAGGGATATCGGAAGAGGCTAATATTATTTTAAACGTTGGGATTTTTTCCTGTGTCCTAGCAATATACCTAAACGTTGTTCCACACTAGGATTTTGTCCTATATCCAATATATAATTTTAGATACACGTTACACCCTTTTTGGAAGGGGGATAATCATCCAATGATATTTCTCGCCTTGGGCGAGGCGAGAGGGAGTGTCAGACTCTTACTGACTGAAAACCACTCCGTTCCTACTCCTGCTTTTCGAACCGGAGCCCCGGTAAACCCGCTAAGTACTCCGCAGCTCCGGACACGTTACACCCTAGACCAATATTATTATATTGAATCGTAACAATAAATTGTAGTAACACGTAGAATTAGAAACCATTAGGTAGCTCAAGCAACGCGTCAGCTGTGCAATCCTTTTCTAAATGTAACATAATTTATTTCATACATCGCTTAATGAAGCTTCGGAGCAGGTCTACTAAGAGGTCTCGGTTATAGGTGTATAAGGTGGCCACCAGGGTGGTTTAAGTGAGGTATAAATCCCACACTCCCTTTCTCCCCAAAAGTTTTTTATCCCCAAAAAGCTAGATGCCTTTTGAAGGTTTCCCCCGACATCAAAAATAGACCCAGACACTCGCACGAAGCGCTTCGCTTCAAGCTTCCTTGTGCGAACTGCTAGGGAGTGGAACTCCTTGCCGGAGTCTGTGTTTCCCGATGGGTATAACCTGGGTGTCTTCAAAGCCCGAGTGAATAGGTTGCTTATGGGCAGACGTGCTCCACCGTAGGTCGTATCATCACTTACCATCAGGTGAGATAGCGGCCAAACGTCAACCCATTAAATGTACCAACAAAAAACACCACTTATCACTTTTCAAGCCACTTCCATAACCCATAACTCCAGTATCACCGAAATCGAGAGCAAACCTGGTGTGTTTCGCGAACAGCTCGCACTATAGGACCGTGTCGAAATAAATAAATATCTCAGCTCTCGTAAACATGGCTCCGAGTGACTTTAACTGCGGACCCCGAGCCGTATTGTGCTAAGGTTTTAGGGATCTGTTTGAAGATCCTAAGAACCTGGATCATTTAGAAATTATTAACTAACTACTCAACTCCTAAGCAATAATACTAGATTATTAAATACTGACTGCCTCGTTGGCCGAGTGGTTGCGAGTGCGACTGCCGGGCAAAGGGTCTCGGGTTCGATTCCCGGGTCGGGCGAAGTATTACTGGGCTTTTTTCAGTTTTTCGAAAATTTCTCAGTGTATCTCAGGTACCTATATGGCAATAGGCTTACCACCCATTACATGGGACTTACGACATAAATTGTGAAAAGTGGGTGTACTTTGAACAGTGGAATTACGTGCCGTAATGTGCACTTCTGCCTACCCCGGCGATTTGATTGGCCGGCGTGAAATAAACAGCCAATCAAAGCAAACTCGTACTAAGGATACAGATCGATTCAATTTGCAGATGGAAAGTGAAACGTTTGGAATCTAAAAGTAAATTCAATGCATGCTTTCAAAAAGCCTCATTTATTATTGTCAGAATAAGAATTTTAAGGGGGAAAATCATCCAATGACTTCTCCCGCCTTGGTCGAGGCGAGAGGAAGTGTCAGACTCTTACTGACTAAAAACCGCCCCGTTCCTACTCCTGCTTTTCGAACCGGAGCTTCGGTAAACCCGCCAGGTAGTTCGCAGTTCCGGATGTCTGAATCAGTAGAAGTTAAAAATGTACCCGCAGAACCCAAGCCCTCAACCATTCAGCCTAACTCCTTTTTATCGCTGAGAAAATTAATTTTTGCATTATAATGCCCCACCGTTTTGTCTCTGTTTCGCTTCAAGATTAAACGATTGTTAGTTATTTAGAGCCTTTGCAAACACGTTTTTATTAAATTTCGAATGAAGGACCTTTGAGTCGTCTTGTTTTTATACGAATTGTTTTTTAAAACGGCAACACTATATGGTATTTAATGATGTAATTTTCGCAAAAGGTACACATATTTCATTATTTTTATTTCTTGTTTTTGGAGTTAGTTTTTTTTAAATTTAATATTAATCGATTTTAAAAGATTTGGGTTTCAATGAGTCAGTGTGGTGTTTTATTTTTTTTAGATATTTTGAGTTTTTTGTTTGTGTTTTTGTAAACGTATGAAGCACCTTAGTGCATTTTTTAACCGAATGTAGAAAAGGTATTTGCCATTATTGACCACAACAGCTACAAAATAATAATAGTGAAATATTTATTATCTATAGGTAACACTTAAATAGAACAGCTGATACATTACTTCACAAGATAAATAACGTGATATCACTGCATCTCTACTGCAGTAAATGCAAATAAAAAAGTTACATTGGCGCGCAAATGGACCAATAAGTATATTATCCTACTTAATCATTGTCTCATAAAACACTGGCATATTATAAAATAATTTGAATTTAGAACCCTCATCATATTTGTTTCCTAATTTAGCTCCGAGAACATTAACGTGTAGGTGTTGTAACAAATTGACAATCTCAAAAGGATATCAATAAACAATAAAATAAAACACATTTTTATGTACATACTAACAAACTGAAATTAAGATCTTTTAAACAAAGTGTTCATACGACACTTTTGGCCTGAGCCTTAAACACAACCCTAAAAACCTTATCTCCACTCAACACCAATCAAAACCCAACCCAATTACGAAGGCAACAGAATAAAAATTCGCATATTCACAAATTTGACATATGTCACTTTGACAGTGACAGTTTCAATCAGATTGTCACTTCAAGAGATTGCAATAAAAAGCTAATAAAGTCCGGTACAGGCTCGCGAATGCTAATAATCTTATAATAGTGTTCGTTAAACACATCACACGGTAACTGAGGGCATAAAGCAGGTATACACGAGCGTATTTTGCACTCACATTCGTAATAAAATAATTAGTATCGAGACGTTTTATAATTTTGCATCGAGTCGTTATTTCGCCGTATTGTGATGACAATGTCACCACATCTACACTTCCAGTGGGTATCGTAAAAGCAACTGAGATATTTAATAGAGACTTAGCTTCACTGACAGACAGACTGACAGACAATTAAAGACTGATTGAAATAAATGCTTTGAATTTTGACTTTATTTTTTGGGACCTGGAAGCAGAGCTCTCTGATAAATATGATACTTTTAAACTGCGATTTCCAACTCGCTTGCCTGTATGATTTTTTCATTAGTATTGTAGCTTATCAGTCATTATCTGGCTCATTAGACCAATGATTCGTCGTCGCAAATAGGACTTCGGAGTAAGAAATTTCGTGTCAGGTAGATCACGAGATTTTTTTTTTAATTTGTCCTAGTGTCTGGATTATCCCCGGTATATGGTAATATGCCAGGCTCTTATTACCTATAATGAGACTTTTAACTGCCTAAAAGTTAGTGTCCCATTATTTTTATTGAAGTATATCAGTCTTCTACAAAAAAGACAAGAATTATACTTATGTGCTTATGTCCTAAGGTTTAAAAAAGGTTGCAAACATTTATGAGATCAAAATAGTCGTTAAAATGTTTTAAAAAGGTAATTTTGTTTGATAATTAAATAATAAACGTTGTTTTAAAAAATAAAGAGCGGTTATTTATTTGGATATTTACTTGATGATGACGTAAGTAATTATATTATGTATTTTTGTTTATTTCTTGTTGTCTTGTCTTTTAATACATGATTTTCTATGTATAGGCTACTTTGTAGTAGTTTAAGATATGTAACTTATTTCTGGTTTAAACGTTTTTAAATTTAATAAACAAATTAAATAAAATTCTCAAAAAATATATCCAGCAAAAAAAAAAACAGATAAACCATTACCTTCAGAAAATCTTACAAAAAAATAGACCTCACCATTTTATATCCAGTCTATAACTTCGCAACTCTATGTCCTTTTCGTCTATCTCTTTCGCACTTACACAAAATCACATCTCCCGTCTCGTTTCACCAGCAGCCGAAGCTTATTCACACCTGCACATTATTATATTTGTTTATTTGTCTGTTCATTTTGTTTTATTTTAATGGCAACACTTGCATAAGGGCGATCGTGAAATGTTGCCATTTAAGTTGTATGAGGATTGTAAATTTTAAGTGACAGAGTTGTTTGGCTATGTGCATGAATGTGATGGAAGCTAAAGAAGTATGTGAGGAGTTTAATCGATGATCTGTAGTTTTTGTCTAATATACACGTAGTAAGACTAATGTGTGTATGAAAATTCAATAAATCCATAAAATATGAAGGTTATTTGTTCCAAAGTTAAGGTTATGAAGGTTATTCATACTAAAGTGATTGTTTACTTTATATATATCTTTAAAAGGGTAAAAAAATGTATTTTGTACTTGACGAGTATTTTAAAAGTATCTACAGGTTCAGTTGAGTAGGAATTAGTCTTGTCAATTACAAATGCATTTTTGGGAACAGGCGTGTAAAAATATTGTAGAAAATATAAATTAAAATTTGTATTTGATAAATTAAAAACCATAAAAGTTTGATGGTTTAAAATAGAAATAGAATATAAAATCTCAGCAGTCTGAAAATTGCGTGACATCTATACCAAAAAAACCAAATAATAAAAAAGTGCACTACACCCTTTACCTCCGTGGACCGCAGCTCTATACATCTCGTTAACGCCTGCTTATAAATTTGTCTGTCTGTCCGTCTGGTGGCGCGCACCTCGGGAACTATATTACCTGCTAAACATTTGTGTGTGTGTTGAATTATTGCACTCGTAATTGTTTACTAAAATGTTATTGAGAGGATTTTAAACATTTCATTAGGTCGTTCAACCTTGTTTTTGTATTTTGAATGGGTTATGTTAAATAAATACTATAACTTCACGCCCTGTTAATCCCTGAAGGGTAGGTGAAGATGTACATAGTAATATACAATGTAACATCACCTTTTCGCCAATTTTGTTACGATTTCTGTGTGAGCCTTAACCACGCACCTAACTCAATCTCACTTTAGCGCTGTGGACTACCTAGCGGGTTTACTGGGGCTTCGGCTCAAAAAGCAGGAGTAGGAACGGGGTGGTTTTTAGTCAGTAAGAGTCTGACACTCCCTCTCGCCTCGCCAAAGGCAGAAGAAGTCATTGGATGATTTTACCCCTCAAAAATAAAAATTAAGAGTATTATACCAGACTCCAAACATAAGTATCTACTGAAAACACACTGACCCTTTTTCCTATCTGCTATCTAAGTTATTCCAAAAAGTCTTTCAACTACACTTACCAATTACTGACAAGAAAAAGCCAAACTTTTTTTATTTCCCTGTCCACCCAACTTACAAGACAGATACAAAATTTATTCGACCATTATATTCTTCAATCCCAAAACATTTACTAATATTTTCCCGTAACTTTACCCAACATTGGATAGAGTCATTATCATTACACCATGTAACCTGATACAAGGTAAGCAGAGGTGTAAGAATCCGACATTTGATGAGAATGAATGGTTCTGTACGTGAAACAGACATACGGATAAACATGTTATTGTATTTTATCGTCACCATTAGTGTTTACTATAAAATTTGGAGGTTTTTTTTTTAATTTTTTATCTGTGGCTTCGTAATGGCGGGTTAGGTTACACTGAGCTGTCAAAGTTATCGGCCATTTTGAATTTTAAGTGTCAAAACTTTGACGTGATGTGATTTTTATTTTGTAGAATATCTTATAAAGGTAAATCATTTAATTATGAACTTTTTAAGGGCTATATTTTTGTGTTGTTCACACGGTAAACGTTTAATTAAAATACCTTTCGAAATAAACAATTTTATAAAGATGAGTAGATCTCACATTACAGGCTATTTCGATTATTACCTACTTATAACAGTAATAATAACTATTTGCATTGCCAAAACCTGTAGCCAAATGCCATTTAGCGCTTATCTACATGTAGAGCTGAAAACTAAATTCTATGGGATTGACGTAAATTTTGATACTTGTCAATGTTATACGATAAGGATTGGCCGCAGAAAGCCCTGCACAGAGAGGAGTGGAAGGAGAGTAGGAAGGCCTTTGCCCTGCAGTGGGACGACCACGGCTAAAAATAATAAATAAATAACAATGTCATCACGATACATTAAGTTTTCTATTCTCTCTGTATACAAGCGCTAAAGTGGCATTTAGCTTGAGGCTTTGGTATAGTAGCTGAAACCAAAACCGCACTTGGAAAAACTCTTCTCACTACTTACGTCATCAGACAAAATTCATATATATCCAAAAACATTTACATTCCTTCATCATGGGCTCACCCCCTATTACATGGAACTTATAACACAAATGATGAAAAGTGGGTGTACATTGTATATCGGCATTACGTGCCATAATATGGACCTCTGCCTATCCCTTCGGGGATAAAATGTATTTACATTCCTTAATAAAACAGATCCTCTTGAACTTCACACAAATAATTTACTCAGAAGTAATGGGCCGTCAGTTCGACGTGTATACTCCGTCAATAACGTTCGTCCGTTTGTCAGTCGCTTTATCGAAACCAGTGGGCGGTGGGATTGACGGACGATTTGATTTGAACCACAGTAGCTATGTATGTTGTATCTCACTTTACGTGTTGGTATGGGAAGGGGTTAAGTGTATGAGGATTTGTGGGTATCAATCAAGAAATTTAAAATGTTAACTGACTGACTGATGGATAATACAGAGTCCAACTGCTGATTGCAAGAAAAGGGAGGTGTGGAAATGCATTGAGAAGTGTAGAAGCATTAGAAAAAGAGAAAGAATCAAGAAATTAGGAGATGAAACACCTAATTTCGGAAATGAAACGCGTTATGATAAAAGGTGGGTAAAACATCTGTTTTGTCACAGAAACAAGGCAGCAGCACTCTGTAATAAATGTGAACTTTCTATACTGCCGTGTCTAATATCTTTCCAAAATTATGTCAAACGCCTCTCTTAAAATGGAGACCCAGCTGGCAGTGGACTTTGCGGACTACCTACCGGGTTACCGGGGCTGAGGCTCTAAAAGCAGGAGTAGGAACATGTCGGCGGAAGAAATCATTGGTTGATTTTCCCCCACAAAAAAAGCGGGCAGTGGACTGGCGCGGGCTCTTTATGATATGACATACCTAATCAAATTATGAATAGAATAGACACCAGAGATAATCCAAAATTCCACAGGATCATACATTAGTGAGCAAATAACTTCACTACGCCACCGATAGATAAATCAGTACACTTTATATTATTACCTAACTCTCAAAATAACCCTCTAAGTTTAATTGAAACAAATGTTATACACAAACAAACAAAACAATTCAAATGGACCATACAGAATCATGAGTTTAACAAGCCGAATCAACCCGAGATTACCCGATCTTGGCCGAACGCTCCCGATCCTAATCGGGGCTCGTTGTGAGCATTTTATACCGCGGCTGCGCAGTTTATCAGTAACTTGATACTTTTACAATGAACGTAAGACGTTTATACGTGGTAAGAGCCATTTAGTTTCTGAATTGAAATGTTTAACGTGATTTTTCATTGTGTACGTGGGCTTTTGGGGTCCTTTGGTCTGTTGGGAGATGCGTGGTTCTGTTCTGACACATTCCTTGGTCAAATAAGAAGAAAAATAATTATCTATGTACAGTAGAACTCCAATTATCCGAATTAATGGGGACCGGGACCCATTCGGATAATCAAATATTCGGATAATCGGATTTTTTAAAAAAATGCCATTGAAGAGAATAAAAGCTACGTTTTGATATTGCACTATTTTTTTATTGAATTAAATTGCGGGGGAAGTCAGTGTAGGCACAACGGCAAGTTAAGACAAGTCAAGTCAAGACTTGACAAACACTGGCTTCGTGGGGGGGGGAGAATAATAGCGCACTTAGACTTTTTTTGACAATTTTTGTGATTCGGATAATCGGCGATTCGGATAGTCGGAGTTCGGATAATTGGAGTTCTACTGTATGCTCTTTTTGTTGTTTTAGTTTCCATGGTTACAAGTGTTTTGGTAATCACTTCATAAATTGGGTTTTACGAAAGATAGAGGAGTAGGGAGTTGTGTTAAATTTTTAAGCAGACAATTTATAACTAAGATATATGAACTAAGATTATAACCCAAGAGTTCTTGCTTAGACTCTACTTCTTTATCATCATTATTAGCCTATAGAGGTCCACTGCTGGACATAAGCCTCTGCTAAGGTGTGCCACAACACACGATGCCCCGTCTTCCGCAACTAGGAGACTCTTTTTGCTACTAATTTTAAGAAAATTGTCTTTTCTGCTTATAGATACCAATGCATTTTTCCAAAATAAGAAGGATTAATTTTAATTTTAAAATATTACATGCATTACACACCAAAAATCTTTAATACGAATACTATTCACGTCACCGCTTGTGTTCAAATATTATTTTTTTTGCTACTACTTTTCACATTTTCACATGCATGCTTCTTCCAGCGAGTAAACCCACGTTAAAATCGAGTACACAATATCACCTTTAAAACAGATATATTCATAAAAACTTATTTATAAATATAATAAGGTTATTTATTTTATTAATGCCCCAACGAGGCGTTAAGTTACCTTTTATTTTTTACATGTTTATAGATAAACGATCGATCGTATCGGGGTTCGTTCCCGGCTGAGTTATTGTTATGTCTCTCTATTATTTAAGACGAGAGAAATGTCTTGTTGTTGTGTTAATCATTGATTACTGGGAATTGTTAGTTATTGTGGTTTTAAAATATGTTTTTATTGAAGAAGTTTCTTTTGGTATCATAATATTGTGAACCATAATATCTATTAAGATTTTGCGTCGGTTACCTCTAAAAATGTTTTCTTTTCTGTTTTCTTTAAAAAAACGTAGCCTCACATTTTCTCCTGTATCGTGGATGCATTTACAAACATACAAGTTCACATACACATCAAACCCAGACCCGAGAGTTGCTCCGTGCGGGAATCGAACCCGCTACACGTTACACAGCAGCCGGTTGCTTTGCCCACCGCGCCAACCGTGCAATTGTGAGTTTCAGATTATAACACTTCTCTTTGAGGCTTGAGAGACAGGACGGGAAAAGACATTGGATCCTCGTCCAAAAGGGGTCCACCAAAAAAATATACTATATGGGGTCCCACCAAGGCACGCTACGTTACTGTCTCTAGCTATTGGAGAAACAAACTTGTTATGTCATTATAAACTATGTTTTATTATTAAGTATTTGACCAGAGCATTGAACTCACACCTTTACACTTACCTGTCCTACAGGTACATAAAATACACATAGGTTTTTTATTACCAAACCATAGCATCGAACATAAACTAATAAGACCGCAATACAATTGTTTTCACACATCAATAAATAAAATAATAACAATCCAAATAGAATACTTGTACTTCTATCCTTCTTAGATCACAAAACATCATCAAGAGTTGGGCATCTACCATCAGCGCCGTTTCTCGGAACCCCTCGGCTCAGGGTCGCGGGTTCGGTTCCCCGCTGTGACGGTAATTCACGCCACTCACACCTCGCGGGATTGCTGGGTGTCAAGTTGGAGTTAATGGTTTTGGTACTTTAAGAAAGATAATTTTAATTATTATGTTTATTTTTTGTAGCTTAAATGTAAATATTATTATACTTAATAGTGAATTTCTTCTTATTTGAAGTCTGTTAATGTGAAAGGGACGTCATCTCTTTTTCTAGCTGAAATATTAGGAACTGAAATATAAACTTTTCAGTACCTAATTGTGTTATAATGTGTGATGATTATTAAGCTGTAGAAGAAAATCTCATAATCACTTAAATGGCCTTAAGGCAGTTAAAACAGCCTTAATTTTCAAAATCAGATATTAACGACAGATTTAACACAATACTTACAATTTTTATTTTCACTAGGTGACATTAAAGAAGCATATATTCTTGATCACATAGAAAATAGATTACCTATATACGCTTAATTTTGAAATATATTGAACTCAAACGATCTTTCAAGTATGCATATACGAAGTCGATGATGACTTAACGGGTTGCGACGACTCCGGCTCGAAGAGCAAGAGTAGGAACGGGATGGTTTTTAGTCAGTAAGAGTCTGAAACTCCCTCTCACCTCACCCAAGGCGGGAGAAAAACAAAGTATCAAGACGCACCAGTCCTGATTCCAAAGTAATATATTGATGATGCTGTAACAGTCCATTGTGATCTTTTGTTAGATTATGATAAGTGAGATAACTTATTCCAACTTAATATAAACGTTTGTCCGTATGTCTTAGTGTGGAGGTGACTTAAGTTAGGATTATGTTATACGGAGGGGAATAAGTTGAATTAAGTTATAAATAGTATGTTGTTATGGCGTAACTAACTAACGTTGCGACAAGGTAGTTAGGACTTACTTAGAGTTAGGTATTAAAGTTATAAACGATAGGTCGCTCTTTTGAGCTAAGTTTTTGACACTAAGTTAGTGTTAATGTGGACTTATGCGAAAAGATTTCTCTTTCGTTGGTACTTTTGCGTGATGCAGAGACAATGGTTTATGGGTTTTACAATCCGCCCATTTTTTCTCACCAAAGAAACTAGTATCTGAGTGCTTAATTAGATATTAGAAACAGACCGAATAACTGGTTAAAGGTAGAATCCTCGATTCCCCAACAACCCCTTAAATTCCTAACCCGCAAAAGCCAACGCACTTGTAGCGCCTTTGGTGTTTTGGTTGTCCATGGGCGGCGGCGATTGCTTACCATCAGGTGATCCGTCTGCTAGTTTACTGGCTTATACCATAAAAAGATGGTGGAAAAGCAAGGATACCTGTTGGAAATCCTATAGGCAACGTCCAACAAGCACTAAAAGAGGAATTTCACGAAATCCCTACACACACTCATTATCAAAACCATATTTTATGAGCAGCCAAAGTAACTTAACGAATATCCGCGCCATATCCACCCAAGTGCTGACGTCAGAAGGTGTCCGTTCATCCTCTCACAAGTCACTGTTTGTTTTACATGATAATTGTGAAGACTTACGAGGCACATTCAATATGTCGGGATTTATTATAATCTTTAATACGTTGGTTATGTGTTAATCTCCTGGTTATGCGTAAGGAATGCTATAAATCCAATGTAACGTGCTAGCGACTTGATTAACTTACTGTTCGAATTGTTGGTTATTTATTTTGGTTTTGGTAATGTGTTATTTATAAGTAATATTGAGGTAAAGTACTTATAGATGTCGACTGTCCAGTAAAAGTATAGTTGTCGACTGTCTCGTTGGTCCAGTGGTTGCGAGAGCGAACGCTTTATAAGAGGTCTTCGGGTCAGGCAAAAGAGTAGTAGCTTTTTTCGGTTATTTGAAAATTTCTCAGTAGTAGCATGGAGTCTGGAATTGTGCCCGGTATGTAGCATTAGGCTATTGCATGGGACTTATAACACAAATGGTGAAAAGTGGGTGTACAAAGTATAAGATAACATATTTTTCTTTAAAAAAAATCGAAACACTACAACTTTTTCTTCTATGTCGTAGTCATGTGTGCGTATATAAACATACATCACACTCAGACTTGAAACAACAATTTGTGGGTCCCACAATAAGTTGCAGCAACACGTCGCACGGCAGTCAATATACCTTCATGTACTTAACTTCTTAAGGAATTACCAAGTATTTTGTATATGGACATCAATGATCTGCTTCATACAAGACAAAACAAGTCCATTCAATGCTTAGTACATTCCTTTTTCTCCCAATATCATTCAAAATACCGTAAAATCTAAAAGTAACTCACACTATTCACATAAGGGCTTATTTACTACATAAAGGTGCATTTAATAATGAACTTTATGTTTGATAAAATATGGTGTAATTTGCTTTGGATTGGCAGTGGTAAGGTAATGTGTGGGCAGCGAAATAGTTCTGCTATTGTAGACAATGTAAACTTGGATCAGATTGTGATGATAACTGTGCTCGGGTGATGCGGCATTTGTTTAGGAGGAAGATTCGACAGACTAACTGTCCTACGCCCGAATACTGAAATGCTACTCAATTTTAAGTTGTACTTAATTATCGTGCTATCTCTGTCATTTTATAAAGAATTGATAGCGACAGATTTAGTCTTGTCAGCATCTTAAAATTTAGTGGCGTTTGAGTATTCGTACATTAGTGGTCGAGAACTTGAGCTAATCTAAAGTGATCTGGAAAAGTTGACTGCACGGTGGGTGAAGCGGCAGGGCAACCGGCTACCGCGAAACGTGTAGCGGGTTGGTTTCCCGCACGGAGTATCTCTTTGTGTGTTCTACAAATTGTTGTTTCGGGTCAGGATTTCATGTGTATGAGAACTTGTATGTGAGTAAACGTGCTCAAGATACAGGAAGAAAACATAGAGTGGGGCAATGTTAAAAAAAGACCTTTAGAAAACTTTATTGAAATTGACAGAATTTTGGTACCTACAAGATTTGATAATAGTAGTATTACAATGCTTCTTAATCTCTTAGGAACAAAACTAGTCTGTGGATAGTATAAAAAATGCCTAATTGCTAAGTATATCTTCCACAAATTCTATATAATATGTTTTCCTGTCAAATTAATCCTAATTATATACCTGGCAAAGTTTTCATAGACGCTCTTTTAGATTTTCCTTCATTATCAACTGTAAAATTCACGTCCCACTGCTGTGCAAAAACGTCCCACATAGATTAGGTGTAAGCATTAAAGCATTAATTGCCGAAAGAAAACTGTTGTAGACAAATCCTCCGCTAAGCGTCATGGCGTTAATTTATTACGCTTGCTCAAGGGATCTAAACATACCACATCCACATATTCTCACATCCGTACACAAAAGTGTCACCTGATACCTTGGATATGGCATTTAAGTGGAATGTCCGTTTTACTACATTATAATAAACAACTTCTCAGAAAGTGATGACTATTACTTACGATATTAGTGTTTATGTCCTTATGTTTATAGTTCACATTGATTTGCGAGGCAGATACAATGTAGGGGACATAATATGGCATTACTTAATATCAGTTTTTAGTTACACGATGTAAAATACTGGGTACTGACATCTAGGACATGTATGGTCATTGACTACAAATTCTGAAGATTTAGTATTGTGAAGGGTTACATCAAATTGCAACGTCACGCCTTTTATCTTCAAAGGGGTAGGCAGAGGTGCACATTACGGCATGAAATGCCTATATACAATATACACCCACTTCTCACCATTTGTGTTTAGAAGTCCCATGTAATCGAAGCAACACTTTGGAACGAGCGCCTAGCTTCACTGACGGACGGACTGACGGAAAATTCAATTTGACGTTTCAAAAGTGCGTAATTTAGGATTAATTGAAATAAATGCTTTGCCCGACACGGGAATCGAACCCGAGACCATTTGTTCGGCAGTCGCGATTGCAACTAATCGACCAACGAAGCTGGTTACATTAGATAATGTCTTATAAATTTGGAAAAGGGTATACAATATAAGCGTTGTTTCACGTCGGCTTCCTGTAAGGCCGTGGTATCACTCCAGCCGAGCCGGCCCATTCGTGCCGAAGCATGGCTCTCCCACACTTAAAAAGTCTGGGTTTTAGGTCCTATACACACACGCAATTAAAAAGGTCGAACTAAATAAAAGTTTATTACACCTATTTATACAGTTGTGTCAGAATAAAGTATACAAGTTGTCTAACCAATAAACTTAACTCTAACTTGAGTTCAACTTAGCTATTTATGGTCAGCCTAATTCTCACGAGAGTTTTTCTACAACATACATACATCACGGCTTAACTTATTGGAGACACGGACAGTGTACGGGAAAGGACAGAAGTATAAGTTACCATAACTTGTGTGTGACCCATTTTGTTAAGTCCTTCGTGACTTAAGCTATGCTATGCTATGTGGGAGAGCCATTCTTCGGCTTGATCGGAGTGATACCACGGACTTACAAAAAACCGACGTGAAACAACGCTTGCGTTGTGTTTCGTTGTGAGATTGAGGATAAAGGCGGCCCAATTACCCTCCTATACAATCTTCCCAATTCCCTAACAACCCTTAAATTCCTATCCCCAAAAGGCCGGCAACGTACTTATAACACCTCTGCTGTTTCGGGTGTTCATGGGCTGTATGAAAACTAACTTCTGCCAGCGGATTCGCTTGCACTCCGATGCGATAAAAAGTCAGCTTATACCCTGCCTGTAAGTATACAAAATTTTATTAAAATCCGTTAAGTACTTTCAACGTCCAAATAAACAAACTTTCACATTTAATGTGATAAAAAGCAATTCTTGTATCAAGTAAACCTTTTCACCTTCCACGTACCGTGGACCCCGAAACCAGGTGACATGTCTAAACGTCTCCTCAACGGCTATTTAGTAATAAATGTCTTTTTATGGCTTATTAATGTGTATTATAGGATTTTATAGCCGTTTAAAGTAGATGTATAGTATTAGTGACATTATGGAGGTATTTAGTGGCCACAGGCTCGAGTGGGATGTTAAAATTTTGGAAAGAAAGATTAATAATGTTGGTGTTTGTCTTTTTTTAGCAATTTTTGTTTTGTTATTCTGTTTGTGTTTAGTGAAACCGGATGTTTTAGGTGTTAAGTCTGTGATTCAGAGGTTATTTTTATGTCTATGCACTTATTTGTTTCGGAGAGCCATGCTTCGGCACGAATGGGCCGGTTCGACCGGAGTGATACCACGGCCTTACAGAAAAGCGACGTGAAAGAACGCTTGCGTTGTGTGAGTGAGGTTACCGAAAGCCCGGAACCGGACCGGAATTACCTTACCCCCTTTCCAAGCTTCCCAACCTTCAAATTCCTAACCCCTAAAACGCCGGTAACCCACTTATAATGCCTCTGGTGTTTCGATGGTCCATGGGCGGCAGCGATTGCTTACCAATAGTAATCCATATGCTCGTTTGCCGGCTTATACCATAAACCAAAAAATGTGCTCAATTGTCATTTAAAATATAGATTCAAAGACTAATACACGTTTTAGATTACACGTGTCTTGCCAAATCATAACAAGTCTATACCCTGGTCGTTAGCTCCCAGCGTGAAGCTATAAGCCACAGTAGGGAAACTAAACTAATTACTAACAAAATTATTTTATTAAACACATTATAATAAATTCAATAAAACAGCTAGATCCAATATGTCTATATTCAATATGTTTGTCTACTAGTTTTACGCATTTTTTCATTCTAATTATGTTAATTATGAATTAGAAATCGCATTCGTAGTTTTATTGAAATCTGTAGATACTAAAATGTATTTTATTTGACATGTATTGCCCTCCTAGGATATCTAATTAGCATCAGCATATCCAACAGGATATCCTCGAAAGGCCAGGTGTCCGCTTTTATAGTCAGACAACATAATTTTATAGGTATCTAGCAATTATATAACAACAAAAAAAAATAAAGATGTCGTTTTCTTTTAAGTATAAAAAACATTTATTGACTTACACACAAGAGACTGTAAACGGTGACGAGTTCGTATTCTCTTTTCAAATTTTCTTTTTACACAAAATAACTGATAAACTCATGTCAGTTATTGTTTGTTTTAAACATTTTATTTCTTTGACTAAGAATAAGTTTACTTATTACTGAGAAAAAACTAATTTACTTCGAAAAAAAAAGTCTCGGTGTGTAGCTTGAGTAAGCGATGTATCGATAGTAGGGATGCCATCCATAGCTCGTGTCTTTCCATATAAAAACTTCGCTTAGCTGAGCCTGTTTTCATCAGAGATAAGCCATGTGTACCAATGAATATGATTGGTGGAAGCCAAGCGCATCCACAGCAACGTAGCATAGCACATCTCTGGTGGAAAGTCACAGCTTTGAACCTATGCTCTTTGTAAATAAAATAAATATTAAGATAAGATTATTTTCATAGACTAGATAAGACACTCAAAAATTAAAAATATCTCCAAATTCACAACAATCAAAATTTTAATTAATTTACAATTAAGAAAATAAAAATGAAATCAAATTCATTATACGTATAGGAAAGTATTCCAAAGAGATTTATAGCTACACAAACTATGTCTGCTTGTCCGTCCGTCTCTAAGTTTTGATGTTAATTATATATAAAATCCGTGTTTATGGCTTTATTACTTATATAAATCAATAACTTATTATAATCAGTGTTATAATTTATACTCAATCAGTGTTTGTGGGAATCACTGAGAGATAATATTATTAAACAATGTTTTACACTTATTATTTTATCTTTAGGAATGTCTTTGTAGGTTTTGTGGCTGAGTAACCGGCTGTTGCATATTGTGTCGCGGGTTTTATGTTGGTATAGGTTGTTTAGGTACAGATAGTGCAATGTTTAATTTAAAAGTGTTCAAGAGCCATGCTTCGGCACGAATGGGCCGGCTTGACCGGAGTGATACCACGGTCTTACAGAAAACCGACGTGAAACAACGCTTGCGTTGTTTTGTTGTGTGAGTGAGGTTACCAGAGGTCTAATTACTCCAATCTTCCAAATCCTGAACAACCCTTAAACTCAACGCACTTGTAACGCATCTGGTGTTTCAAATGTCCATGGGTAGCGGCGATTGCTTACCATCAGGTGATCTGCTCGTTTACCGGCTTATACCATGGAATAAAGATTCTTCCTTTATGTAGTGATTGAGTGATTGACAGACACCTTACTCTTACAACTTTAGCTTCTAAAAAGTTAAGATTTCCGATTTTCTGAATAGAGTAGAGCATCAGAAACGACTAAAATTAGCACCCATCAAAATCTAGTTGCTATCATAATTTGTATTCAACGGAATGGAATTATTAATGAAGCCATTTTTACAGTTTTAATCCTAAATTTTGATTTTTATGTTTATATTATAATATGTATATATACGGAATATCGAACCAATAAATAACATTTATATTTTATGACAACCGACGAAATTTTAGTTATTATTAATTTAAAAATCAGTCACAAATAAAAATCTTGTTTCATTCATTTCTATTTTTAGTTTTTTAAGTAAAAATACATTCTTTATAAATTATTTTGTCCTTAATCTTCATCTTAGAAAGTCTTATTTTTGTGTATTTTTAAATGTTTGTTTGTATGTGAAATTATATGTTTGTAACCGCACCCACGACACAGGAGAAAATCCTAGCGTAGGACAACGTTTAAGGAAATTTCTAGGAGAAAGATTTGTGAATATTGGATTAAAACCACTGCAGCAGTTACCTGGCCACCATTAGGACTTGTAAGGGAGACTCTAAATATTGGCCCCCTCTTAAAAAGCCTCCTTTTGTGCACTCGACTAGTTTCAAGCCATCCTAATGGCTTATATTCATGAGTAGCTGCATTCCGCGACACATGGCGAGGCGATTGTTACTAGTCGAGTTCCTCATCAAACAGATACGTGAGTAAGCCGATAACATAACAATTAACCTCTTGTGTTGTGGTACATTTTATTATATGCTTTATGACATTTAGACTATAGGCATTATTTATAAATACCTGGCCGGCGGCGTAAAATAATTAAGTCACATATCAATACCAAATTATTTATGTCGACAATTTTATTTAAAGAAATTCGTTAATTCACATCATGTGAATTTAATTCAATACGCTACTGGGAAACAGTTTGATTGTAAAATATACATACTTTATATGTTTTATACATGTAGATGAAGACATTATCTTTATTGGGAAGGTAAATGCAGAAGGTTCAATTTTATGAGATAGACAATCGAACAAACAAACCAAGGCGCTTAATCTTGAAACCAATCTCAATGTCAATACAATTTCAAATCAATAAAATCTCAATAATTATTCAATGTCAAAACTATACAACCCCAATTGTAGCTGTTAAAATAGCATTCAAAGTACGGAATATAAAGCCAAACTCAATACCATTTAGTTCATTCAATTTCTATGTAGTACGGATGCAATGGGTGCTAGTGTTGCAACGTAAGCCCCCAGAGCCGGTGAGCCTATTTCCATATGCCAGGCACATTTCCAGACTCCGTGCTACTACTGAGAAATATTCAAAAAACCAAAAAGAGTACCGCAATACTTAAGCCCGATCCGGGAATCAAACCCGGAGGCCCTTTGCCCGGCAGTCACACTTGCAACCAATCGGCCAACAAAACTATAATATACCTATATTCTTCTCAAGCACAGTTCATCTATAAGTTGTATAGTGTTAACCTTTTGTTTTCCCTGTGTGTGTGACTACTGTTCACGGTAGTCAACCATAGGACCCCATACAGCGCTCCATAATATATAGACCACTAAAAATTCCACAGCCAACGTATAAAAATTGTAATTTTGTTGTTTTTCGTTTATGAATAATCAATGATATGAATGGTAGCTTTATTAGTGTTTTTGGTTAAACTGAGAAACTTAATAAACGATCTATTGCTTAACGATAAGTGTGGGAGAGCCATGCTTCGGCACGAATGGGCCGGCTCGACCGGAGTGATACCACGGCCTCATAGAAATCCGACGTGAAACAACGCTTGCGTTGTGTGATTGAGGTTACCAGAGGCCCAATTACCCAATCTTCCCAATCCCCGATTCCTCAACAATCCTTAAATTCCTAACCCCCAAAAGGCCGGCAACGCACTTGTAACGCGTTATAAAATAACACTGTTTACACGTCAGTATTTCAAATAACTAGATGAGGCCGGCATTTCCTACTCTGAGAAGAAATGTCGAAATAAACTCAGAGGTCATAGCTCTTTTAAAGTCTCAGATTGCCGGCTAACTCCTTAGAAATTAACACAAAAGATCAAGAGTATTAAGATTCAGTGAATCTTTTTAAAACCTTAAGAGTTATCTTTAGTGACCGCCAAAACCACAAATAGCTAAGTACTTCAATTTAATCACATAATTAAAATTCAAAACCGTCATCGATTTTATTAAAAATACCTTAATAATGAAGCCTATACGTATTTAAATCACAATTTACCTACGCTATCATATAAAATACCATACATTAACACACACATAGATATTTATTACTAGGTACATATAAACTCATAAAAATTGGCAGTACATACTCGCCCGAACACATAGAAAATGTACATAACAGACATAAATAGTAACTAAGGTTTTAATTAAACGATTTAGAATCTAAAAAGTGTATGTAACAGGATGTCAAACATAGTCTTATTGGTTCGATGTGATTTGCCCACAATGGATGCTCATTGATTTCCCTGAATCGAACCCACGACCAATAGTGTTGTCCTCTCTATAAATTTTGACAGCTCAATAAAATTCGTTATTGGTTGACCTCTATGGTATGTTAGGGTAGGAACACAATGACGGTTTGGATTTAGAATTTTTAGGCTGGTGTTAAATTTCGACTTTTAAATTAATTTTCGAATTTTTAACATTATAATATTATGTAGTGTTTTGAAATTATTCACAAATTTTAAATACTTTTAAGAATGCTGTGATTGTAAACAACCAATAACTTACTGGTTATTTTATAAATTAGTTTGAAATTGTCAACGAATTAAAGGCCCATTGTGATTTTAAATTGTAAGCCATATAGAATAAGGTAATTTATGATATACTTAAATGTAAAATAAAATTAGAAATACACCAACGGCGTACAACTTTTCACGGAGAAGATGCATTAAACCACCAAACTTGCTCAATGCGGGTTGGCTAAATAAAATTAGAAAGAAACTTGAATTAGTAAATAATAACTTATTTTAGAGCAAAACTCTAAATACACTCTAATTGCAAATTTCCAAACAACACACACACACACAAAACAAACACATTATAATAAACTTCACCAAAAAACCTAACATCCACATTCACATTGTAACACTTTCATCCAAAACATACCAACTCACTTACGTCAGTAACCAAGTGAGTTGGTTCCTCGAAACTGAGTACGGAGAAGTGAGTGTGGATGACGCCTAAAGACCGTTAAGTTGCTCGGCGTCTAGCATTCGATTCACGTGCGTGCGTTTAGTGCCAACCAATCAAGTCTCACGCCTAGCATATTAAAGGATGTACTTGTTTTGTAGTACTAGCGAGGATATGTGGAGATAGGTTTATGAGTTTATTTTTAAATTTCATAGAGTGTCTGCCTAAATTTTTTTTTCGTTTGCTTGCGGAAGCCTACAAAAGGTTCCTGGTTGCCTCCTTAAGGGGGAAAAAAGCAAACGAAATGTGATATTTCTACCTCGTCAAAAACACTCTTCTAGTCACCATAAGCATCTATAAACTACACACCTCCCTTTAGGCTTTTTTATGACGGGGGAAATCTTCAAAAGGCACCTAGATTTTTGAGGAGATAGACTACGGAGTGCGGGATTTTTACCTCCCTAACACCACTCCGGTGGCCACCTTCAGTATCGGTAAGAGGCACCGAGTCTTCTAATTAGACCTTCTCCGGAGACCCTATGGAGCTATATCCCTTTAGGCCTAGTAATATGTGAATCTGACAATATTATCACAGCACCAAGCAGGAGGTCTGCCCAAGTTACCTTTCTAGTTTATAGTCACTATTTGACAACTTTCCAAACAACTAATAACTAAATGCTCTTTATTCAAAATCTATCGCTCAGCTCTCACTACAGCACACACTCAATTGTCCAATTCAAAGGATAACAGGCAACTGTGATACGCAATTAAATTTCTAACTTTCGTTCTAGGAAACACAAACAATTCGGGCATTTCATTTCATTTGAATATTACTTGTTCCTAAAACACACAATGGTGCTAACGAAACTATGAACTTGGCGCTTTTTACGCAAGAGTATAGAAAAGCAAATTAGATTTTTGCAAAAATGAAGTATAAAATGTAATTTAACAAAGTATTTTATGCAGTCTTATCAAGTTAATTAAGTTGGTTAGACAGTTTTCAGTTATTCTACTATCAATTAACTAAAAATGGATAGAATAATAAGGTAAACCGCTAAATAATTTCAAGACTACTGGACTAGTAGATAATAGGTAATAAGTGACGAGCGAATTTTCGGATAAATACTCAAAATGGATAAATCTAGTATTTATCCATTTTGAGGTTTTATCTACTTTAGTAAAAACGTATAAACATTCAATATTTACTCGGTAATCAATGGATAAATCCATTTTGAGTATTTATCCTAACAATCCACCCATCTAAAGTATCTACCACCATCACTATCATTAAATAGTCGATCGTTTCAAAAGTGCCTAATTTAGAATAAATTGAAATAAATGCTTCGACTTTGACTTTGATCTCCCAGTCACAGCTAACAACTGCAGTCTTCCGAACAAAAGTTCCAACTCCCTAGTTTAAGTACCCAAAATCGTTTAAACAAATCACAATAAAAAATATACCACAATCGAGTATCTTATTTACAGAAACCATTTTACTATCGCGTTCAGAATAGACAATTTAACTACATGCATTATTATTCCGATGGCTGACCGTTTACCGATTCTTAGGAAGAAGTTTTTATTTTATCTAATGGCTTTTATCAATTGGAATTGGGGTGGGCACTGGGCATACTTGGATATGTGTGTGGTATTCTAAATTTTAACTACTTCAACATCACGCCTTTTATCCCCGAAAGGGTAGATAGATACACCCTTTTTCACCATTTGTGTTATAAGTCCCATGTAATAAGGGGGTGAGCCTATTGCACTGGGCACAATTCCAGACTCTGTGCTAGTACTAAAAAAAGAGCCCAGCAATACTTTGTCCGGCCCGGAAATGAACCCAGTCGCACTTGCTACCATTCAACCAACAAGGCAGTCATTTTAAATACTTTTAAATCAAATTTCTGTGGGGCTCTACGACTGGGTTCCTCCTAGTCGTGCAGTCTCTTTTTGTGCATTTAGGCTTCAGTCATTCTGTCTCCTGCGTTAAATTCAGCAGGGAAGTGGAATTATCTATATATTCTCAACTTTTCTTCTCCTCTAATTATTTCTTCTGATTTATTTCGTTGCGGGATCCAAGACAATTATTCAGTGTTCCCGAGACGCGCTGGACTTCAGTGTGCCGATCGTTTTCATGGTTGTATCTACTGTAGATCCTGGTTTACAGTAGTTGCAGCGGTTTGGGAGGTTGTGACGGGCAGGTCCCCAAGTAAGCTTACGTCTAATTGTGATTGGAGACAAATTTTTATAGGTCAGACTTAGAATCCCTATTGGAAATTCAACGTGTCGCTTACTAAACTTAACAGCTCAACCGAACGAAACTAAAGAATAACTCATTCAAAAATTATTATTCAATCTAAGTATAAGTTTAAGTATTCATAAAAATGTACCCAAACAAAGAAATTGTCGTGTAATCACATTTTCGAGTGTCAAATTGTAGTTTCTCTATAATTTATTACTTTTTATATGAAATTTATGTTATGTGAGCATTGAGTTATGTTAATAGCCCCGTGTTTAGATATAAACGTGTCATTTGTAAGACATTAGCCAACGTGTTTATGTGGTTTACGCAAATATTTATACCTTTTTGGTTTTAGAAATGAATTGATTATTAGTTTAACATAGTGTTACGTGAAGGAGTGTCTCTTTGTTTTAATAATCGCTATTGGTTTTTAAGTTTGCATACTAAAGAAGTTAAGTATTATTTTTAACCGAAAATTAAACAAACTTAGCTTTAATTTTATCTACTTTCACAATTTGTTAGTTTTATTTTGATGTGACTGTTCAAAATAGGAATGGATAAGTTTTAGGGATCATGTTTTTTTTTATATACTAAATAGGATAGCGTTTGGCAACTGGCTTGTCTGGTGGTAAGCGATGATGGGGCCAACGATGGAGCATGTCTACCTAAGGGCAATCTGTTCACTCGGGATTTGAAGAATCCAAGTAATATTTTGTAGGAAGCAAAGACTCCAGCAAGGAATTCCATTCTTTAGCGGTTCGCACAAGGATACTTCAACTCATATGTCATAATCCACATAAGTTTAATTATAACTGCCTTAATTTTGAATACGTTTATTTACCTCACACAATCAGTTTCATAGGAAGTACTTATAAAAACAATTACACGTATTATACGAATTACCGTTAGAAAAACTTTAGCCAACAAAATACCCATGACACGTACCATTTCAAAAACCCTAGCTACCGAGTTCCTTTAGCCTAATTCCCATACAAAAACCATATAATTGCAGGACCTGCATAACTCGGGTTTGAACCCGCGTTTCTTAGAAGACAATGCGTCATTTTTATCATAATAAAATCAACTATAAACCACTATAATACTTGCATTACCGTATAACAACGGCAATTGTCTCTCAACCCGTTTTCAGAACGACCATTTTGTGTTCCGATTTCCTAAAAAAACGTCATAGGTTGTACGTGGGGGTCGGGTGACCATGGTTTAGTGTTTTGTCTGAGTTTTCTAGACTTTGAATTAGTGTTTTTGAACTTCTGTGGATAGTTGCAGTTGTTATTTTATCTAAAAAAAACTTGGGTAACTCTGACTGCAAGCTAGTGGATGCAGGTGGCGGCTTGTCGTTTTATGTGTAGGACTGAAGTGGGAGGCTCTTATCCAACAGTGGATGTCTTCCTGCTGATGATGCTGATGAAAGGTGTTGCCTTAATTGAGAAGTCTTCTTGCTGAATAAAACAGTGGGTGCAGTTAGTTCACTGAACTGAACCCATCGATATGTTTTTATATAAGTATTGATGTATTGCCTTTTGAATTGAAGTCCATCCTAAATAACATTTATAATAAATTTAAGCGGTACTAGAGGATAGAAACAGAGGTAATACCGTCGCATATTACATTAAATCTTAAAAATAGTATAGATACTCATAATCCAATTAGCGTAGCAAATACGAGCCTAACCCAGTTTCAAAATGGCCTAACTACAGGATAATCTAACATTTTTCTTTCTCTGTTCGTCTTCAGATGGATAGAGAAAGAGCAAATAAATTGAGCTTCTACCATTTTCTCTTCTAATCCTCACACTTATAGCATCACAAGAATATGAGAAAGTCTCTGCAACTCCAGCAACATACTACCCCTACTCCATAATATAGTTTCCCAGTGCTACTCGGTCGCTAATAGTACGTTTATACGTTATGTCCCACATAATAGCAGTTGATGTCCGCGTAATGTGCGCTCAGATACAGTAACGTGTTCCTGCAACGTCAATGAGGTGACTTATGACCTGTTGCAGCAAGCTTACATGGCGATACCAAGGTAGGAATGACTTATAATTATATAGTTGTAGCCCATAAATATGACATCAGTCATTTGTTTAATTTCATTCGTTCTTAAGACGCAAATGATCATGGCAGTTGCAACAGTGTGGAAATAGAGGGCGTCAACTCATAGAATCTTCCATAAACGATCGGTCTTGAGCTATCCCGTCTTCACCTCGCTCCACGTCTACGTCAATAAATATGTCATCAATGATGTAAAAGAATGTGGGAAACCTCTGCTGGACAAGGCAGCCTAGCTTCTGTAAGGAGAAAGACTGAGTGTCACCTAATCAGCACCGATAAGGGGCAACCTAGTGGAGATTCTAATTTACAAGGACGCCTGCTCTGGAGCTCCTATGGTGCAACGCCTGCTATGTAAACTGTCTCCCATAAGCCTCGCTGTGCAAGTTACACGGTAGTAGGTACATGACCACTGTGCATCATCATCCATCTTCTCTGAGGTCGCTGGATGACCACCTAGAGCCCATACACAATCTGTATCGACCCATGTAAACCCAGCATGTTGCAGAATTGACAGAATTCCGGCAAAAGTTGTCACACGCCACACAATCCTTGATGTGCTTGTCCAATGGTCAATGTGTCGATTGCCATGGCAGATGGCTTATTAGTTATTTGAATTGGGTAGAATTAAGTTGTTATTTTACATTTAAAGATTTGATTCGGTTTTTAGCTTGTTCTTATCTTACTTTCTGAATCGAAAAATAGCTTGTCACACACCCTTGCAACTATTTTTACACCCTTTCGAGTATAACAATTAGGATATAGGTACTTTTCACACTTCAATCTCAACCACAGGTCCCAGATAAATCTCAACCACAGTGCGTATTTTAAAATCCTCTACTATGTAATCTGTTATATGTTAGCAATACTGAAAGCGATTTGAAACTTCAAATAAATGAAGTAAATCGCTTTTTTATAGAATAGTGGGCAAACGAGCAGACGTGTCACCTGATGGTAAACAACCAGCGCTTCTCATGGACACCCGCGACACCAGAGGAGTCACAGATGCGTTGCCGACTTTTTAAAACGGAATACGTTCTTTCATTGAAGTTTTGAGTAACAACACGAAACCTTCAACTAGCCTAATACCATTATCCGGGACAAATGGAAAACAACAAACAACGAACGGTTGTTATCTAAACAGTTTCTGAGTAAATCGAGATATTATGATAGGAACAAATGAGCGGCATGTATGTCTGTACGTCTACATATATGTACATATACAAGCGACCTCATATGTGATCTACGTGACACCGCTGCAGTTACGACTTGATGTGATGTAGATGTGCACTTTCTTGTCAAGTCAAGATCGCGTACGTTTCATTTTTACAGTAGTTAGGTTTTCTCGTGTATCGCTGTTTACTAGGAATTTTATTAGTATCTTACTGTTTGTCTTGTCTAGCATCTTGGTTGTAGACCAGAAGGTGTGTTGATGATTTAGTAGCAAGTATTGTAAAACAGTTGGGTCCGTACCGAAATTGAACACTATCTAAAAAAATAACGTTTAAGTAAGAGCTATTACACACGAACGGAATGTGGCAATAGACAGAGATTTTTTTATATGTATAAAATAATTTGATTTCCACATACTCGAGACTGTGCCCTTGTCATACAATTAGTTATAGTTTTACACTCGATAATACTTCTTACAAGGGTATTCCATGCTACACTAACTACTAATTTTGCTATACAACTATCCATATACAACGACAGAGCTTGTGGCGTCCCTAGCTTGCAGCTGTAGCATCACTGCATTTAAAATGCCGCTCGTGTGAAAGAGCTCTAATATAGAAGAGATTTTGAATTAATTGTTTTTAATAATACTAAAGGAACCTAAGAAAAAACCTACCTACCGCAGACAGACTTATCTTTAGAAGCATACACAAATCGATTTCATTGCCTAAAGCTTGTGACAGTCACACTTGTGCCCCAAAAGGCCAAAACTAATAAACTAATCAGTAAGAAAAACCAGTTAATTACACACATAATTAAATTAGTCATAATCCTAAAATCTACTGATTCACTTTACTATCACAAAAAACGCGTTACATCCTTCTCAAACACCAAAAGAGTAAAACCGAAAATTTCTACTAACTCATAAACCCACCAAATAATCGGCTGCCCTTCAAAAATTTCGAAAAATACACAATTTTGACTCAAATTTCAAGCCTCTTAATCCACTAGAGCAAATTGGTTTAAATTTACAAACGTTTACAAAAAAGCGTATCCTTTTCGAGTGCGCAAAAACGCCTTTTCGGTGATTCTGAATAGGCTACTTTGAAATGATCAGAAACGTGTCGATTCGAAAGGTCTTGTGTCGGTAACGATGTCAAAAGACTTGCTCCCTTTTGGTTTTGAGTTTTAACAAATCGCAATTTTGTGGTGTGATGCCGTGTGATGTGTTTTCGAAAGTGTAATTTAGCATTTGAAATCGATATGTTTGGAGATGGATATCGATACCTACCTAAAAAAAAGTTAGAGAATTTTGCTCGAATTTGTTGCGAATTGAGGGCAGATTCTGTTTTTATAAATTAGTTTTTAATGTAATCTATAATATATCTTAGTTTATCGAAATTAAGAGTTTATATAATATATCTTAGAAATCGTCTCAAATTCAAACTCAAAACATTTATTACATTCACGCATTCACATATATGTTACATTAGCACATTAGTTCCAACATGAAACGTGTCTAGGAGTTTCTTTTCGCATTTACTTTTTTTTTTTTCTCTTAACACTTACTTTCACAGTACTTAACAAATTACTATTGAACTAATAAACCCACATACTACACTTATCTCCAACCAATTAATCATAATAACTCCACCAATTGGACCAGCCCTTCAGAAATCACATCAGATCACACCAAGCCGTTAAAGGACTATTTGAGCCAGATGTCCAAAGATTTTTTGTGACACCCTTGTTGTATTCACGGCTTTACTTCAGTGTACCCATTGTGTCCCAGTGTCGATTTCAATTAGCTTCCCATTGTGATATTGTGGGCTTTTCATTATCTATGGTCACTTATTTTTTGCTCCTCTTTAAATGTCAGTTATGTTTTTTTTCTGTCACTTCGACGGTAGTTGTGAATTGTATCATAGTATTGTGAATATTGTGTTTGTGTGAGTGGGTGTGGTTCGTGTATTAATACAATTTTTATTTGTATGTAGGTAATTTGATGTTTATTGCATGGTTATTTGAAGTTGAGATTTAGTTGTATTGGTTTTGTTTCTGATTTAGAGGTCTGTTTAGTTGTTTTGAAACAGACGCATGCTAGTACTGAACATCTGCACGTAATTTTAATTGGTACAAGAATTGACACTATTTTAAAATTACCTAAGACGGTTGACTGTCACTACACACAGGGTTTAGTTTTTTGACGGGAGAAATTATCCAACAGCTTTCTCGCCTTTGGTTAGAGGAGAAAGAGTGTCAGACTCTTACTGACTAATAACCCCGTTCCTACTTTTGCTCTTCGAGCCGGAGCCCCAGTAACCCGCTAGGTTATTCCACAGCACAGGGCTTAGTTAATTTACATTGAAAAATGTAGTGTAAGCTTTTTCAACTACTGCTAAAATTATAAGCAATACTTAAGTGAATAATTTTGAGATCTATTATCAACACATCGTCAATAATTGCATTAGCGAACACTTAACAAACACCATCATAATCTCGTCGTTTCTAGCAAAACGAGTATTCTATTGCATTATTCTCCTTTAACAAATAATACCATAATAATTATAAACTAAACAAGATGTCACCGACACGTGTACAAGCACAACAAGCTACACAAAACTGTCACAATTATTTAACACATTTTCAATCTTAGGATAAAGTTATAAGGTTTAGAATCTATTAAAGATATTTGCCAATGTGGTATACTTTGATGAGCTGATTCGTACATAATTTATGGATATTTGAACACCTTTTGCTTTTTTCTTTTTAGACCATCTGGCGTCTTTTGTGTATGGTAAACTAATGGTCATCGTATTGAGTTCAAATTTTGCGTTAAATTTTAACTATTTATAGTTATATTGTGTGAATTTGTATGTATGTATGTATGGATGACTGAACAAATGATTGTCTAGTATAAGTTGTGTTGTCATCCAATTCGTTACAATGGCAATTTGTGATATATTTTATGAAGGTGATATTGCTGGTTTTAGTCGTGTGTGCTTTGTTGTTCGGATTGGCTCAAGGAGGGCTTTAATGCAAGAGATTTTGACTTCTTTGTTATAGTTTGAAGGGCGAGTGGCACTTTCACTATTGTAGATATTGTACATGTATAACTGAAGTGGCACATAGACTATCGACGAGCAAATCAACTGATGACGTAATAAAACTCCTACAACGTACATGTGAAAACAAGGGTAGAAAATCCAAACGAATAACAGTTGGGCAGAAAGCCCGCTAGGCTAGATCATCTCGCCTGGTCGGAGGATCCTCTTTTTCTTAGGAAACTTTACTCTCTGTTTCCTAAAATATGCTTAAGGGAGGTACCTAATAGTTGTCCCTCAAGAAAACAGTAAGCTTACTTGCCATCTCCATTCTAGAAATCAGGAAACATGTACGTATCAGTAGCAAGCCACACATATCAGAGAAGAAAAAACGGTACTTTAATATTTTATAACAAAGTCATTCCATTTTGCCACGCAATAACTCAAATTACAAAACATAACGATCAAACGTTGTCATTGTAGGTAAAACCTCCACAAATGAACTTATAGCTCTTCATTTGCGTAAGAATCAACTTCCTACAGGTCCAAACGGAACCAGGGTCCATAATAAACCCATTTATTTCCAATACAACACACTGGTATACAGAAATCTAACGTTTTTACATAACAAAGGACGCAAAAATCCAAAATTGACCATAAATCGTTTAAAGTAGACAACGATTTCAATTTAATTTTATTCAAAACTTAGGACATCTTCATAACTGGTGGCTGTGTGCAGTTGTAATACAGAAGGTCCACTTTGTTAAACGATGGATAATTATTTATTAAGTATTCACAATAAATAAAATCTTAAGTAAGTAACGCAACGTCACGCCTTTTATCCCCGAAGGGGTAGGCAGAGGTGCACATTACGGCACGTAATGCCGCTATACAATGTACACTCACTTTACACCATTGGTGTTAGGTATAAGTCCCATGTAATAGGGAGGTCCCGAAACAGGAGAGAGCTACTAAATTCTCGCTTCTCGACTAAAATACTAGCGCAGTGTGAACCTGGTATTAATTCTGTTGTAGTATGTAATTTACTGATGGCATTTGTTCAATTCAAAGTGTAGATTGAAGTGCAGAAATGGAGTGTCTGCTCGATTTCTTTCTACAGTTAATATTTTTTACCCATTTCAAAAAATAGTCTTCTTTTATCAGTTAATTATATTGTTAATTCAATATACCTTCTGTCCTACCTTCACAGTGACATAGGTAGCACCTGAGCTACCATACAATGGACGAGAGGCCATCAAACGACGGGATATCTCCCATTCAAATAATTTAATACATTGTAATACAACGCACTGGAGTCTACAGAAGTTTGTTAAAAACTTTAAATTAAACGACTATAAACTATTTGATTGGTACGTTATTCAGACAGGTGGAATTTTTGAATGGATATGTAGATAGATGTATTGAATTGAAGGAGTTCCGTGTGGGCTAGTGTTTGTTACTTCTATTCGAAGCTACACTTTGGAATGAGCACCTAGCTTCACTGACGGATAATTCAATTTGATGTTTCAAAAGTGCCTAATTAAGGATTAATTGAAATAAATGCTTTGATTTTGACTTTAGATTGTAGTATGTAGAAAATGGAATCTATTTTTGAGTCTTGGTGGTAAGATGTATTGTTGTCTAATGTTAGATATGAAATAAGTTTAAATTAAGATGTAATTATTTAGCCATATTGTATAATACCTGTCTGGTTTAGGTACCATAAGATAAATTCGATGTAAACTAACCCTTTAATTAATAAATAATGGCATATTATTAGAACTTAATGCGAAATGATACTCTCCAACCTTAATAGGTTTCCATAAATATAGAAGGGAGAAACAAGGTAAAGTAAGACCTATAGCAAACAATATCTTATTGTCCCTTATTCCAGAGTAAGTAGATAGAAAATATACTTTAATATTTACATATTATATTTTTATAACATATTAGATTTAAATAAAGATAAAGACACAACGAAATAGAGAGATAATCTTTCACCCACCTTTCAACTGACATAAATAATAATCCCACAACCACATCCATAGACACAACCTACTCTTAATCCAAAAAAAGTTGAATAATTCAAAAACAATAACTCAAAATATCATTTTACAATCGTTTTTTGAGTTGGCGTGATAAATATATTTGTAAACTTCTACCAATCATGTGAGCTGTGCCCCTAGTATGAGTTTACTTTAATATTAAAAGTAATCGAAACGAGAGAACGTTCAGCGCTCTGATTGGCCGGCTCGAATAAACCAACCAATCAGAGCGCAGAACGCGTTCACGTTTCGATTAATTTAAACGTAAAGCAAACTTATACTAAGGTTACTGATGTTTACACGGCTTTTAAGAGGAGATAACTCATTAGCTATGCGTAGTATCACGTCCGTAATATAACTCTTGTTAAAATGAGTTTTATATAAATCAGGTGAGTGTAAGCGAGGCGACGTGTTGTGGATGTGTGTGGACGACACAGTGGGAGGAAAGATATGAGGTGCTATATTTATGAATTGGTCTGGCTATACTGTTTTTGGTGAGGGAAATCAATGCTTAAAATAATAGTTAAGTGACCAATGTATTTAGAATAATATATTTCAGCATTGTGATGTCATTTATCATTAACTAGATCCAGTTTTTTATTTAATCTTTATAATATAATTACGACGGATTTTTCTTTAAGGAAGGAAAATATTGCAATTATTTCTCCTGGCTAGGGCGAGGCAAGAGGGACTCTTCCTGACTAAAAACCACCTCATTCCATCTTCTGTTTTTCGAGCCGGAACCACGGTAAACTCGCTAGGTATTCCGCAGCTCCGGAACTATGATGCATTAGGAATGTAATTGTTGATACAATTTTTCTTGGACGAAACTTTTTTCATCGAAAAATGTTTATAAATATGACTTTTTTACGTTACACAATTATTTTATTTTCCCAGCCATCGCTTCCACAGCGCAACAAACCTAAAAACCCTCCACTCAAAAACCCACAAAGATCCAAGATATTGGGCGCACGTACACACATAGAGAACAAGCAGTATCGTATTACGGCTAATTTGAATAAGTTATAGCCGTCCATAGACAACGCTCTGATGTCTCTATTATTTAAGGGACACAACCATCTTGCTTCACAATACGTATACAACTTTATGTGTCACCTTTTTCTCGTGATTAACATGTTTTTGTTAGTGTAGATGGCGCTTTGTTCGTTTTTAAGGACTTGTTTCTTAGGGGAATTGATTAGTTTGTTGTTGTTGGGGGATTTTAATTAAATTATATGAGCAACTACGCAAGCAACGTCATGTCTTTTATCCCCGAAGAGAGTGCAGATTACGCCAAGTAATGCCGCTATAAAATATACACCTACTTTTTACCATTTTTTTTTTGCAAATAGTTTACAATATAACTCTTTTACACGTCAATCTCATAAATAACTAGATAAGTCCCATGTAATAATAGTAGGGGACAAACCTATTGCCATAAACCGGGCACAAATCCAGACTCCGTACTACTACTGCGAAATTTTCAAAAGACCGAAAACGCCCAATACTTTACCCGACCCGGGGATCCAACCCGAGACCTCTTGTTAAAGGTCGCATTAGCGACCACTCGACTAACGAGGCAGTCAAATTAATTAAATATGGCTACATAAATATCACTAAAGTTTTGAATTATAAAAAAATACCAGGCCTTCCTACACTTACAGAATAGAAATGTTGGTAAAATTATCATATCACAAAACCTTTTGTAACTTACCTACAAGAGATTCAATTGTCAATACCTACCTAAAATATTCTTGTACTAACACTCAACAAGAATCGAGTTACAATATGATATTGTGTGTTCAACCATTTTGTTTCTACGTAGGCGTTGCATGAATGGGATAGTCTCGGCAATATTGTTTTTATTTTTATAACATTTGTTTTAGTATTTTATTATTGGAAGAATACCTTTATTCTTTACTGTAGGTATGTAAGGTAGTCGTGGGAAGATTTGTATATACCTATTTATAGGAATTTGTTTGGATTTTTGTCAAATAGGTTAATCACCGCACTCAGAATCATTTAATAGTTTCTTAAACCAGTCTTTAGTAAAATTGTTTTTGGAACTAAATCGTTACTAACGAATAGTTGAAGTAATCATTAATCGTGTCTCTGAGTACGGCAGTTAGTTTTTAACTATTGTATATACCAAGAGTTTACGTACCTAATCATTAAGTGTATATGAGTACGGCAGTTAATTTATAACTGCAAATTGCAAAACTAATTGGAATAGAGTACCCATTGAGTTTTTATTCATTATTATCCATTATCATAGAAGCTTTTCTAGGAAACTGACTTTCTTTCTACTGTCAACTGTTACTTCTCGGTTCATTTTATACGTAGAAATGACGTTTTTAAAAAATTAAAGAAAATCAGTTCATTTCCACCGTTACAAAAATAATTAACATAAAAGTACGCGGCTCAAAATTTGCTCCCACTCTTAAACTTTGATTAGTTTTTGCATGTATTGTTATCTTATATGATAAAAAAATTTTCATTACCTAACTGACGGACTTAATTGATTGATTTAATTTTCATACCCCGTCATAATCCATATTATAGCAACCATCAAATGATATTACTGATAACTTAACGATTACCAGTACTTGTCATTACCGTTATAATTGAGAGGGTTAATTGAATATTTTTACATGATATTAAAAAAACTTACATACATTTAGTAAAATGTCGCGGTGGTCCGGAGGTTTAAGACGTCCGCTTCTCATGCATGAAAGTACGGGTTCGAAACCTACCAACGGCAAGTACCAATGTGACCTTTTCAGAGTTATATGTACTTTTCAAGATTATTTATACACCACTGACAAACGGTGAAGGAAAACATCATGAGGGATATGGACTTATAATTTCTAATTATGAATTTGAAATCGCCAACCCGCATTGAACAAGCGTGGTAATTAATGCTCAAACCTTCTCCGTGTGAGAAGAGGCCTTTGGTCAGCAATGGCCACATAGGCTGATGACGTGATACATGAAGTACAATATAGAGTATAAACCCAAACATGAATCAATATGAAAAAGCCAACACAATCAAAATGTCAACTCAAAAAACTGAACAAAACTTCTCATTGTTCTATTCAGACCTTACTAATAGGGTCATAAAACAAAAACAATTGACACAACCACATTATCACCGACCATTGAAGGACAAACCACTAAACTAATGATTTTCAACACAAAGGACTAATTCATAAAAATACTACACGGTCAATTATAACCCCAAACACAATTTGAATGGTCAAAAGACCACAAGAGACCAAAAAAATGGTCTTTTAGACAAAGAACGCTTGTGGGTGCGACAGGCCATTAAATGGCCATATATCTTAGTTGACCATAAATTGGTTGGACCATTATTCTCCTAATTATTAGCGGAATCCTGGTATTCCGTGTTTTTCGGTTTCGGGTAAAATTTAGGGCAGGGATGGATTTGGTGATGTGGGTGGAGATTATTATTTTATTTATTGTTTGGTTGTCTCTATTTTAGGCTTATACTAAAGTATAGCTTTTCGTCTTGTAACTTTGAAAATGACGAGTATCAACATCTGATTGATACAATTAACTTGGAGTTTTTCACCGCGAACATTCTTTCTCAAAATCATTTGTTCTCTTCTAGAATACCCATTATTTTAAGTCTCTAAAGATAAATAGAGATGAATGTATAAAAGGCGACCCACCAGGAGCTGAGGACTACCTAACGGGTTTACCGGGGCTCCGGTTCGAAAAGCACAGAAGTAGGAACGGGGTGGTTTTTAGTCAGTATGAGTCTGACACTCCCTCTCGCCTCATTCAAGGCGGGAGAAGTCAATCGATAATTTTCCTCCTTCAAAAAAAAAAAAGACCAACATGTTTCGAATTATTAATTTTTCAGTCCTAGTATTATGCGACCAAATAATAAGCAAGTAACTCCAGACACATTATCAAACATAAAAATTTAACTTTAGTTATCCCAAATCCATCCCTGCGCCCACAACACTACAACACAGCAGGGAGCAACTCTATAACGCCTGCCCGTCAGTTACCATTGTATAAACCATGAGATTGTATCTACACTACACAATTATGACGGTCCACGGTTTGAGGGTAGGCAGATGATGTTCCGAGCTCTTTATACACACAGTATAAACTGACCGTCGAATGTGCGGAATGATTATAGAAAGAGAGGTCATGATATACTGGTTTTGTTTAGCTTGATATGTACTCGTGTACAATGTGGGATGAGCAGTCTTTTGTCCGGAATTTAAGTGGTTTGTGATATACTCATCGTGGATTGTCGAGTACTTTGATTTGCATTGATGTTTTTGTGAGTTTTTGGTGCGTTCTATCACCTTTTACTGGCGTTTGTGAATGTAACGATAGGTATATATTGCATTATTGTTATTGTATATTCTCTCCGCTTTCTGTGGATGACGTAATGGGTTATGGGACTTCACGTTGAACCCTTTAACCGCCTATATTGCATGTTCAACAGATATTTCCAAATATCTGCTACTCATGTCATATTGCTGCGACAGAGATTTTTTCATTCTATTCACATGATTGCTACTCTTTATTTAGTGTAGATATATTTATTTCGATTTGTAGCCGCGGACTACGGGCAAAATAATTGATACTTAACTGGGCGGTTAAAATATTAATAGAGATCGATAACAAGCCACTTAAAAGTCTGAGCTTTTCTAAATTTCGATGTTCAACCCGTGTTGATGTTGTGTATATTAATATTTGGCCTTTGTTGTGTAGAAAGAAGAGTCTAACTTGATACGAAAACGCCAAATAATATTAGACTTTACTGTTCACATTAACCACTTTAAACTAATTAAAAATACCCCAAACGAATCACTACACAAACACATTACGAAAACAATAAAACCAAAATCAAAATAATAACAATTAAAGTTCGCAAAGTTCTCTTTAATTCGCATTAAACCTCCCCCACGACTTGTGTAGCCATTTATAATGCGTGTGCGCAATTAATTCCGCACAGCTCGTTATTTATTGGTCGAAATTGAATTAGGAACATGATGTGATCTACCCTCGTTTGCTTTAATGCGGTTAATGGGTATTTTATTCGAAATTCGAAAGTTGCAAGCGATTTTATTTTAATTGACTTATTTATGTTCTGTTGTGAGTTTTGTTTTAGTTTTAATTTAGTATTGACTGTGTTGTGATTTGAATGGAAAGGTTAAGAACTTATTAATTCTAGTAGTATAGTAAATTAAAAGTATCTTTAACCGACGAGCATGCATAAAAAGACTAATGACTGTTGATGAAGCGAAAGAGGTGTGTAAGAATCGTAGCAATTGGCGTTCCATTGTCTCTGCCTACCTCCATGGGAGATAGGCGTGAGGTTATGTATGTATGTATGTAATTCTAGTAGTTTTAAAGCGCTAAACATATCATAGCTTCTCCATGTGAGAAGAGGCCTTTATTCAGCGATGGTCTGTTATAGGCATTAGCCTTTAAGAGGGCTTTTAATTTTTACTCTAAAGTAAGTTTTCTAATTAATAGAATGAAGTAACTGTGTGCCTCTATACCAAAACTCTTTAGTTTAGTAAAATACAAAGAAAAACATATTGCCAATACTAAACTAAACTTGATAAATAAATTAAAGTTTTATGAGCAATAAATATGAAGTGTATTAATTCTTTCTTTACATTACCACACAATAAACTACAGAGAAACATCACTACAAAGCAATTCAAGCAACAAAAAAATACGAAAGTCAATCTCAACATTTTTATGAGTACTTTATAGTTATCCAATTGTCGGCCATCTTTCTCAACTAAACTGTCAAAAACCTATACAAGACGAACATGAAATAATCAATTGATAGTCAATAGATACGCTGGCATTGTACAAGAACCTATGTCGACAATAAAACTAAATTATTTGCAACAAATTGTCCTACACTATTCTTAGAAGGCGCCATGACACAATTATTTCCAAATTCAAAATCTATCTGTCGTTAAAAGTATTGCCACGATACAAAAACCACCGCGTAAACAATTTTCAACCTTATTCATGTTGTTATAAAGATAGTTTGACAGTGTATGGAAGGTAAAATTAATGTTGTCATCGAATAAAGACGTCACAAGTCAGATTTAACAATGCTCTGTGATTGCCGTCAGCCATTGTACATTATTCACGGTCATTATATTCTATTTAGTTCGATATAACCGTTTAATAGTTTACGAAGTTCCCCTCACCATGCTTATTAACAATACAATAAAAATAAATAAATAGCCCTGGAGCCACTTTACACCTTCTTAGAATCCGGCAGTTGTTTGGGAAAAAAAATCAAACGTTCCCTTTCTGATTTTTTTTTTCGAAGCTTATTGATCGCTTACCCATATTCCTTTTCCCTGACACTCTTGCCAAGCAATAATGAACCTTATTTTCAACGACATAATTTGAAATTTTAAAATTTGGAACGCAAATCCTAATGTTGCCAATACAATAATGACGTTTATGAAGTGGAAAACGATACTATCACACTGTCAATCCCTTTTCACGGTCGTGTTAATATAAAATTAATATTTTTGCCACTAGCAAGACCAAAAAAAAATGATGTTGCCATATTGACAAAAGATGTTTGACAAATAATTTTCACGTGAAATCGTTAAAGTCGAGGAGCGTGAAATTCAAGAGGTATAATATTGTTCCCGGAATAGCGAAATGTGTTGGGATTTGGACAAATAAATTGCTGATTGATTGATATAGGTATAATACATATTATTATGTATCTGGTGTGTTGTGTGGTGATACCGTCTAGCATACTTTTATCGTGCTCCTACTCTTCCCGTGGGTGCTATTAGAGCCGACTAAAATACTGATTTAACCTAGACCCTTTTTTTAGGGGGGGAGAATCATTAAATGACATCTCTCGCTAGGTTAGGCGAGTGGAAGTGTCAGACTCTTACTGACTAAAAACCACCCCGTTCCTACTCCTGCTTTCGAGCTGGAGCCCCGGTAAACCCGCTAGGTAGTCTGCAACTCCGGATTAGGCATCAACCCTGCTGGGCCCCATTTGTAAAAATATCAGCAGCAACAGCGATTCTTTTCAAACCTTCAAGAAAAGAGCATATTCCTTTTACAAAGGCCAGCAACACACCTGTGCCTCCTCTGGTGTTGCGGGTGTCCATGGGCGGCGCTGGTCGCTTACCATCAGGTGACTCGTCCGCTAGTTTGCCACCTATTCCAGGAAAAAACACATAGGTATCGACGAGACGACCAGTAATCCAAAGTCCATTTTTATTGAATCTATAAGTAATTCCTCATCGCAAAATAGCACATGACCTGTATATAATGGAGTAGTTTAAACTAAGACAATTGGACCTTATCAAATAGATCTTTATTAGATTGATGGTGTGAATTATAATCAAACACAAAGTTATTACAAAACGAACTTTATTTTTACACGATTAAAGTTGATAGTAACTTGGTAGCACATAGTTTTGGCGGTTCCGTAGATCTAGCGGTGATACATTTTGAATAGGTAGAAGGTTTAGTGTAGACTTGCGATTAGTCGTGCGACTTTATGATTTGTCATGTTGCGACAGACTTTCGATAAAGGTAAATGAAAAGATAAGTAATTATATCATTAATATTTTATAGATCACCCCTAGAGGTTTTAATTATATGGTGCAAATATCTATACAGACTTTTGTCAATCACACTTCACACTAATATTATAAATGTGAAAGCTTGTTTGTTTGTTTAGATGTTTGTCCGTCAATTACGCTGAAAATACTAAACGGATTTTGATGAATTTTGGTATTAATATTTATTGGATGACAGGAACTTTTGTAGTAACGGTATCTAATAATAACCACGCGTATATCCTATGCAACATAAAACAAGCTTTATTATCAGATAGTTACTAAAATTTCAACTTTCAACTAAATTTTATTGCTACAGCTAAAGTATATTTCTTTTCAGCTTTTGACAATTCAACACATTTTTCTTACCGCCCATTAAAATAATTTACTTAATAAAAAATTATATCGCAAGTATACACCAACCTTATGTCCTTGTGTGGTGCGACAGACAGACAGACACAAAGGACGCGATTAATAGTAAATCATTATTTTACGACAAATTGTTAATAGTAAGTGCGAGCATAAACTTATGAATTAATTCTATAGATTAGCTGGAAGTTAATTTTATAGCTTCAATTGTTTTAATTTGAAGGTTATAAATGAGATATTATTATTATATTGCAACATCACGCATCACATTAGATATTTTTATTTTGTAAAAGGATTTTACTCCGACTTTCTTTTCTGCTTATTTCTTTCTTTCATTGAATAACGTCACGCTTTTGTTAAGACTAGAGATAGAAAAACTAGAAATAAAGAATTAAAGCTTTATTGTACATTTTTAAACAAGACATATATTGCTTTGTAAGAGGAATTTAGAGGTGTTTCGTGAATTCTTATTGGTTTCATTAAATGGAATGTGAGTTTATTGGCAATTAGTACTCATTCACTCATTACACTCATTCTAGCTAACGATAATCTAATGACCACTGCTCTATAATAGCTATGGTAAATGGTTAATAAAAAAATATTATGAGTTTTCGTAATACATAGTTTATTGGGTCACGTAGACACGAAGAAACAGTAATTAATAACCAATAATGTAATAATAGGTTCCGACAAAATCGGATACTAAATGCATAATACCTTATCTATACTATCTATACTAATATTATAAAGCTGAAGAGTTTTTTTGATTGTTTGTTTGAACGCGCTAATCTCAGGAACTACTGGTCTGATTTGAATAATTGTTTTTGTGTTGGATAGCGCATTTATCAAGGAAGGTTAGGCTACGATTAATAGGAACCGAGCAGAGCGAGTGAAACCGCGCGAAAGTAGCTAGTACTACATAATACTGTTCATATCGAAAAACTAAACAGTTGCCACAATACCCATCCGGAGCTGCGGACTACCGAGCGGGTTTACCGGGGCTCCGGCTCGAAAAGCAGGAGTAGGAACGGGGTGATCTTTAGTCAGTAAGAGTCTGACACTCCCTCTCGCCTCGTCCAAGGCGGGAGAAGTCATTGCATGATTTTCCCCCTTCAAAAAAAGCCTTCTCTATAGTGTACCTACTTATAATTATTTCCCTAATGCTGCATTGCCATAATCTCTAATGAAAAAAAAGTTAACATTATTACCTATTTAATATATTCTATAATAAATAATAGTTATTTTGGTACTTTTGGTAGTGCTTAAATATATTAATAGTTTACATTTGACGGTGTCGCCGACACAGCTATACTTTTCTGCCCGAAAGTCACATCTCACGCAGACAAAGTCGCGAGCAAAAGCTAGTAACTAATAAACCGCAATAACTAATAATGTTAAAAGCGACTCCGTAACTTAATATAACCTATAAATTTTATTTTTTCTAGTAATAACTTTTTCATCGATGCCCCGTGACTACACAAATGGAATTTCGCAAAAACAACATAACCTATGATTAGCACAAACTATCCCTCATTTCAAATCGATCACTCAACAAGATGACAGATGCGTTCCTTTTTCAAAACGTTTTTGCGAGCGAACGTGTTTCGAAAATCGAATCCAAACATGTTTAAATGGCCAATTAAAATGGCAATTTGCCGCTCGCTCCCGACAGCGTTAGAACGCCCATTTTAATTCTTTAAAATAACAGTTTTTGTCCATAGAGTAGTAAACTTATGACGTCGGATCACTTTACAAAAGCTTTCGAAATATTTTTTTTGTAACGTTTCGTAGTAAAAATGTTTTTTCTTTTTTGGTTGGGAGTTTAATAAAAACGTTTTGTTCCGTAATTGGTTATGGTCTTACGCTATTTGAGTTATTAAAAAAAAACAAAACTATGTCAACTGTCAAAACTCCTGCTTAAAAAGGTCATTTCTGGGGTTAAACTTGAAAGTTGTTCCTAATGACTTAATATCCAATGACTTCTCCCGCCTTGGACGAGGTGAGAGGGAGTGTCAGACTCTTACTGACTAAAAACTACCCCGTTCCTACTCCTGCTTATCGAGCCGGAGCCCCGGTAAATCCGCTAGGTAGTCCGCAGCTCCGGATGGCGGATAGAAAGAGACAGAAAACATTATTAGGTAAATTACTAACTACAATCAACATTATCCATTGTCTTTGAACATTTTCTCTCCAGCCAGTCAGCCTTCGATATTCAAAAACGTCACACGTCATAGATTAAAAACGTCAAGCATCAGACTGCATCACAATGCACCACCCGTGTCGCAGGAAACCAACACGTTTGACGTACGCCATTAAATTATTACTATTAAACCCGACAGGAATTCTGATTTCCCTGACACGCGCATATCCTACGTGTAAACGACAATGTAGTTAAAAATTGTGACTTCTGTTGACACTAAATTGTCTAATTTACTTTGAAATTGGTGTTATAGTGAAATATGGGTTGTGTGGAGAATGTGTCATTAGGAGTACTGGCCACTAAATTTCTGGGATGCCATAAAGTTTGGGCATAGAGAAGTAGATGTTTTAATGTCGTCATGTTGGTCAATGTGGTGGATTTATGGTGATACGTGACTCTGTGGTAGGAAGAAAGATATTATTGTTTTTAAGTATTATGTTAATTTGAATACGAATTAAGTCTAAAGCATTATTTTGATTTAGAGAACTTTGTTTACTGAGTGTCCAGAACAATAGGGTAGATGACTAATTTTTATTTTAATGTCCGTCTTGTAGATTATTTTAGAACATTAGACACGTATTTTTTATTTTCTTAGGAAATCAAATACCTTCGAGGAAATATTTAAAATATCGGGTGACGTCTCTTCTTGGTACGTTTTATATGTAAAAATGACCTATTTGACTACTAAAATTGAATTAGTTTTATCTAAGCATTGTTATCTTATAAGACAAAATAAAAAAATACGTCTCGAATATTTTTTCATTGGCTAACTGATGGACTAAATAGATTTTTAATTTCCATACCCCGTCATCATCCCTATTTACTGTATGTTTTTATTGTTCTTTCTTACATACATACATACCTTCACGCCTGTCTCTCATGGGGGTAGGCAGAGACGAAATGGACTGCCAATTGCTACGACTCTTACATGATAAATGATGGGTACCTATTTATTTTTGCAAATAGGTTACAATGTAACTCTTTTACACGTCTATTGTCAAAAGTCAAAAATTCAAAGCATTTATATTTGAATTAATGCTAAATAAGGCACTTTCAAAGGTCAAAATGAATTGTCCGTCATTCTGTCTGTCAGTGAAGCTAGGCGCTCGTTCCAAAATGGAAAAGAACGAGCAAGAAACTCCATCGTTACTCTTTTTAAAAAAAAGTCTGGTTCTTTCTTCTCAAACTTAAACTATTTTCATGTATTCTTATATGTATCAAATCGACCTCATTGCGAAACCCAATACAAAAGCGTGTCAACGCAATAATTATTCTTAACTGCTACATATTTTAGCGGAACCTTCCACCTCTTGCCAGGCAATAGACATGCGGATGTGATCTGTGCACAAAGTATGATATTAAAGTGTTTCTAGTACGCATGCGCCGGCGTCAAAGGATGCGCCATGACGCAATTGTATGGAATACTTAGATCTAATGTCGCAATGACGCCATTATTGAATTTAAAACGGAATGCATGTTTATACCCGGAAGGGAGGGACGCGTTTTGGTATTGTATTGAGATTATTATCTGTTATGGGTTGTGTGATGGTGCCGCTAATATACTGGGGTTTGAGTTTGAAAGGCGCTAAAGGAAAATCAGGATGCTATAGTATAGAGAAAAATATCAGATCAATCACGGATATATTCTTCAGTAGTAGCATGGAGTCTGGAAATGTGTCCGGTATATGGCAATAGGCTCATCCACTGTCCTATAAAGGGACAAATAGTAACGGGTTCGATTACCGCACAGAGCAACTCTTTGTGTGATCCATATCCATATCCATATTGTTGTTTCGGGTCTCCGTGTCCTGTGTATGTGAAATTGTGTTTGTAAACGCACCCACGATACAGGACAAAATCCTAGCTTGGGGACAACGTTTTCTTTAAAAAATCCTTTCTAGGACAAAACCCTAGACTAGGGTTTAAAAAACGGTGCCCAAAAAAGGATATAAGTTTTAGTCAGCAACCGCAGTAAATCTACCCAATCAGAAGAAAACAGACGTACTATAATAATAATGACAAAACATTAGCAAAATACAAATAGGTACTTATTAAGAGACTCCACCTGCGAAGATAGTGATGGAAGACCACCTCCTCTACCTCTCAGGGTCTGAACAATGGAGGAGTATAGCTGGACGTGGTGTGCAGAATTATAATCACTAAAGCATACTGATGATAGACTGGTAACGATCGTATTATTTGCAAGCTACATGTCTTTTGTAATCGCAAAAATAATGTACTCACGTTAAGATTTTAGAACAGGGTTGTTGTGGAGTTGTAGTTGTGATTGTTTTCTTAATTAATGTATTATTAATTACAATTTATTTATAACATGAACTTAGGTAAATACGTAGACTAAATAATAATAAAAACTAACACTAAAATATATACAACTTAAAAACTAAACCTATAGGTATAAAATTAAAACTATAAGTATTTATAAGATTCCGCCAACAAACCAAATAAGAATTTCTTCTTTTATTGGATTTACTTAATTCTCTCTCAAATTCTAGTTGGATTTTACGCCGCAGTACTTATAAGATTATGGTCAAAATGAAATATAAATTACATTAGATTTCTACTTTTTGCGTGTAATGTTTAAAAGTAAAGAGTGTTAAGTATCAATTGTTTTCAAAATCTTCAGAACCAAAAGTATCTAGCACAATCAAAATATCAAAGCAAGTGACCCGGTTGTGGCCATCGACCCCTTTGTGGCCACTTGGGCCTTCAAATATTTATAACTAAGGCATGGACAAATAAATTACTCTGTTATGTACAGTATTTAAAATATTGAATATTGGAGACACTGATACCGTTGGCAGCTTTGATGTGTCAAACTTCACTTCGATGCAACAAGTCATTCTTTTTAGTTGAGGGTGAAATTGTTAAGATCTTAAAAAAAAGGCTAAGGCGAGCGGGTGAGGATTTGGTTTTATTTTTTTAATCTTTGCTTATTGTTTGGATATTTATGTTAATACTACATGAAGAATATATTGTCTAAGTGGAACTAAAGTTATTTTGTCGCCATATGTTTCTGAAGTGGGATTATTAGAAGGTGGCCACTAATGGAGACAAAATTATGAATTTCCCCATCTTTGGCCACACGGCTGGCCAAAACTTTTGTACATAAACGCCCCACTTCTAGTCATTTATCGTAATTTATTTATTATTTTTCCTTGGCTTTACATATCAACAAACACATATTTTTCATTTTCAGAGATGCAATAAATTGCCTTCACACAAAGGGAGGTCAGTTTATTTTGCAGCTTTTACCAACGTCATATAAATGTTAATCTCTTTATTTGTAAATTAAATTCAAGTGAAATAATAATATTTCATATTTTCCAGACTAAATGAAAACCATTGTTTCTAAAATGTCAAATCTAATTAATAAATTTTGATTACTTTTATTGTATTTTTTGATGGCCAGAACTGGCACACGACCGTGGCCAGAAATGGCACGAATCTGGCCAAAAATGGCACAAACTCCCTTTTTTTTTCTTTTTTATACAGTTATTATTTTACTGGACGTTCTTTAAAAAAAGGGTTTTCTTAGGCAAGATTAATACATGTTAAATGACTTTTTACAAGAAATATGTTCGTGATAACAAAAACTATAAGTTAAGAAAGCCTCAAAGTCGACAAAATTCTTAAAGTGGCCACAACCGGGTCACTCACGATACTGCTACACAACTACTTAACCAACAAAAAAAAATCACCAGAACTCCACCAAATATGTAAATATTCAATCATTACCGTCCACAGATAACAATCAAACTTTAACAAGAAACTAAAACAATAAAAACGACTCCATAGGCTCACAAAATATGATATTCAATCCGTATACACTCAATAAACAACGTTGCATTCAATTCAAAACGTCACAGGAACACAACGTGTGGTCAACTTCGTATAACTATGCATGGCATCGCAACAAGACGCATTTAAACATAACTAATTCGTATTATGCGTTTAGAAATTTAATTTTGTCTACAGAATGCAAGTGATGCAACTAGACGTAGACGCGCGGTTGGCGGGAAGTTTTGACAGGTGACAGTTTACTTTTTTTAATTCTGTTTTTTTTTTGTTGTGTGTAGTGTTTTGTTTTATTGGGTGTGTTATAATGTTGTTCTGTGTTAAATAAGGTGTCAATCATAGTGTGTGACTAAGAATCTTATTTAGTCTGATTTAGGCCTGATTTTGCCAACGCCAGATACCTTTACCAGAGGAATAATTTTGAATTTTTGACAATTAATCCATACAAAATCTGTCAGAGGCCCAATTACGCAACTTGCCAATCCCCGATTCCCCAACAAACCTTAAAATTCCTAACCTTCAAAAGGCCGGCAACGCACTTGTAACGCCTCTGGTGTTTCAAGTGTCCATGGGTGGCGGCGATTGCTTACCATCGGGTGATCCGTCAGCTCGTTCACCGGCTTAATTAAAAAAAAATTAGGCTTGATTTTTTTTATCTAGATAACTTTCTCGGAGAAATAATATTTGACGACGTCAATTTTATTTATTGGATAAAAAAAATCTGTTACTTAAAAAATCAGCTCGTAGTCAGTTATCACCAACAATTATTACTTAAAATTACACACATTAATTAATTAAAATTTAGTTAGTTCATAAAAATAGGTATTTTTTAAATGTAAATAAATAATGGGATTTAGGCGAAGTTCTGGAATCAGAATCAGAATATTTTTTTTAAATGTGTTGCTTTTTGTGGTATAGCTCTGCAAACGAGCATAGAGATCTTAAAAACCAAACTTGATAAACATAAACAGGCATATCACAACCACTTATAAAACAAACACCACGCAAATAATTCCTGGAACTAATAACTTATTAGCAAATAGAAAGTCAATTAGCAATCAATGGCCAATCCGATCACTTCCTATGGCTATTAATAGGAATAGTGCTGACAATTCCTATGATATTCTAATTGCCTAATGCTGCGGCCACACTAATGGAATATGCCATTGATTATGGCGATAATTGATGTTTGTTCTCACATAGTTGAAGCAATCGAAACAATGTAACCATGAATTGTATTGTGAATCGGATTGAAAAAGAGTAACCTATGGAGTTTCTTGCTCGTTCTTCTCCATAGGAATCTACACTTTGGAACGAGCAAATAGCTTCACTAGAGGACTGACCGACAGACAGACGTTATTAATATTATTATATTTGCTTTGACGTTCAAAAGTGCCTTCCTGGTCTAATTGAAATAAATAATTTTGACTTTGACTTTGTACGAACATTTAAAGTTCATAATCGTTCATTTGTTTTCAAAATCAATGGCATATTCCATTAGTGTGGCCCCAGCATTAGTGTGTACACTATAATGTATGAGTATACAGGTTGATTATATTAAGTACACTATAATGTGTGAGTGTACAGCTTGATTATATTAAGTACACTATAAACAGTTGCATCTGATACGCGCCTGAACTACATTATTGAGAAACATTCATTTGTCTCTCATTGACGTTTCTCCGGACAGGGTTGTCGCGTGGCAAAATGAGAATAGAACTTGTTTGTTTCATTTTAATATATTTGTTTTTGGGTTAATAACAAACATTCACATTGTTCTACCAATTTATTGTAAAGTCGAAATGAATGAGCATTTTCTGAAATGAAATTCCTGGTTCGGGCAAAATAAGACGTGCAGCTAGAGGCTCTGATCTTTTAAAACTACAATCTCCAACCCGACTGCCAAGTCTAACGATAATCCGGAGCTGCGGTCTGCCTAGCGGGTTACCGAGGCTCCGACTCGATAAGCAGAAGTAGGAACGGGGTGGTTTTAGTCAGTAAGAGTCTGATATTCCCTCTCGCCTCGCCCAAGGTGGGAGAAGTCATAGGAAGATGACAACAATGGCAAACACTGCTTACACAGGAGAAGTTCACATTCCAGTAGTGACCATTATTTTCTTTTTTTCTCAGTTCAATTTCAATCAAGCAAATTCTATTCAACATTTTTCTGTACTAACACTGACTATAACTGTAATCTATTAACATGTAATCTGGGGCCTTAGTCTGCTATTACAATTGTGTCAGAATGGTCGATCACTGAGCAGTGCGAGAGGGACGGAGCTATACAACCTACATACCTACAGGCTCCGTCCCTCTCGTACTGCTCAGTGATCGACCATTCTGACACAATTGTAATAGCAGACTAAGGCCCCTGGAACTGAACTAGCAGCCCTGCTCACCCCCATACAATTAGGCATTCTCTGAACGCGTGCCTGCCTCCTAATGTATGGTCGTTAAGTCATCGTACGTGGCCTGGTTGTGATGCAACCGATTAGGCATAGGTACTTGGATTAAGCATGGAACTTGATAGTGGGTAGGCAGGGTATGTTTAGTATGGTGATAGGGTAAAATTATATAGAGCTGTTTGTGAAAAAACTGTAGCCTACCGTGCAGTCAAACAAAATAAAAATTAAAAGTACATTGCCGTACAGAAGGATAAGGGGTGGGATTGGGACCATGGTAATTTCACTCACACGACTGTATGCAACGAAAACGCGGTCTAAACTGTTAAGCTAGCCCATTTGTGCCCAAGTTTGACTCTGCAATGAAAATAAATACCATATGTACATCTACCACTAGCTACTCTCATGCGGTTTCACCCGCTACTCGGATCCTATTGATTATAGCGTTATGTTTTATAGCCTGTAAGCTTCCTCAATAATTGAACTATCCAACACCAAAATAATTATTAAATTTGAACCTGTAGTTCTGGAGATAATAAATAAAGATGATAATGTAAACCTGATTGAAAAAGAGTAACCTATGAAGTTTCTTGCTCGTTCTTCTCCATAGAAATCTACACTTTGGAACGAGCAAATAGCTTCACTAGAGGACTGACCGCCATACAGATATTCTTCTTTAATATCATAATATTTGCTTTGACGTTCAAAAGTGCCTTCCTGGTCTATGTGAAATATATAATTTTGACTTTGACTTTAACTTTGAATCCAGTCCAAAGAAACAACTCTCTCTCTCTCTCTGTATCTCTCGTATCTAATTTGTTGAGAATTGTCTTATTTTATTTTAAATATTACTAAATTTCTTCTTTTTGTTTAACTAGATTGGCTGTATAACGTAATGGCGTAAGCTGTAATGTTGTATATGTGAATTTGTAAATAAATAAAACTCTCCGGCTTTATCGTATAAGTATGTTAGTAAGATTACGATATCTTGCCTAATATAATCACCATGCTTCGGCTCGGTCCCATCACTCTCTCTGGCCCAGCGCCAGCGTCAACTGACGTGTTGGAAAGTGATCGACAGCGTATTATCGATGCAATCACGACTTTTCCAGCAAATGATACATTGTGTCACTGTTCTACCTTTTAGTGTCATCAGTAGTCTGTATCCGGGACACTAAACTGGATTCTGTCAAGCAGAAAAGATCCAGCCAATATTTTACAATTATATTTTTGTGGGAAACGGAACGTGAGTGTAAGAGTGAGATAGAAGTATGTATACGAGTGAGAGAATGATAGTGAAATGTTAAATTCAAATTTGACAGAGAAGAGTGGAAAAAAGAAAAGACGACGAGTGCTAGCCGTAAGACGTTTAATTTTTCAAGAAGAAATACAAGTTAATTTATTTCAAGACGGGTGCTTTTCTTTTCCCTACCCAATATCCCACATTTTCAAATGTCATAAATACCTGAAACCGAAAGGGTTACATTCAAAACGACGCGGGTTCGAAGTCGCTGTAACAATGTCTGCGGAATAATCACACATCCGTAGTGGTCACTCTGGAATATTCACTTACCCGTGACATTATTTTACTACTTTTGAGTACTTAAATGAAGTTTAAAGTTTGATGACAATTGATGAAGCGAAAGAGATATGTAAGATTCGTAGCAACAGAACAGTAGACAGGCGTGAGGTTATGTATGTACTATGTAGATAGAATATTAATAGTTTATTTGGAGCTTATGCCAAAAATATGGAGACTCTTTTAGTAGGCACTTAAAATATCAAAGAATTGGTCCGATGACAATTGTATTATACTAAAAGAAATTATACTATTGTATTAAAAATACCATATACCTTATCGCTAATTCTAGGAACTAAATAAATAATAATAATTATACTTTAACTCCAAATATTTACTTTTTAAGTACCGGTACAGAGAACAATGGTAATATAATGGCCATTTCCCGTTATCGTTATCAGTATATTAACAATGACCCTAAACTCATTATAATTATAGTTATCACCATTTCCAAGTGATACCTACGTTATTAGTTGTCACTTAAGCGACCGTATACTAATTTTATCAATTGTATTGTGTGTTCACATAACCTCTAATTTCTATTCTATATCTATAAGTGAGGACTTGTAATTGGCTTTATGTTGTCTATGAAATCTCTCTTTTGTTAAGTTTTTATATAGCTGTAACTCTTCAATAGTGTAAACCATCTATTTGAACATATTTTCTCGTATGAATCTTTTCCTTTACATAAAAGGGATACATACATACATTGTATCTATTTGCGTGCCAAGCTTAGCAACGTTGAAGATGGAGTTTAGAAGAATCAGGCTTTTTTATGGAATAGAGGGCAAACGAACAGAAGGGTCACCTGATAGTAAGCTATCAGTATCGTCGCCCGTGGACAGAGGAGTTGCAGCTGCGTTACTAGCTTTTTAAGAAGGAATATACTCACATACTGAAAGTTGGATCAGGTTCCGAAATACCGACGGCAATCATTCCACAGTTTTGCTCCAAAATATTTCCCTCCAAAGTACTGACTGCCATTTGTTAGGTATAATACCACATAATAACAAAATAACCGAATTTAAAACACAATACAATAATCATATGCCATTGTTTACGCATGGTCTTTTTCGGACAACTTTATCTTAGATAACGACCTCCGAGCGAAGACCATTGTGTCGGCAAACACTACGAATTTGTGAACCTATTGTTCTAAAATACCATTATCAATAGCATGGTCATTTGCACATCGTTATCAGTAAACTCATTAGACACTGGGGTACTATATAAAGCGACCTTCGCCGTGTTTGGAAGCCAGTCTTACTTCAGCATTCAACCATGTAGTTCCAATATTTGGAGTGTTAAAATAAAATTACATTTGCGGGCGTGAGTTTCTCTTATGCCTGTCGTAATGGCATCGTCTGGAGAATTCTGTGAGAGAAAGTGGAACGAGGGAACATCAGTCATTCCGTGATCATCAATGACTGCATCATGTCGTCGAAGATGCAACTCCTGGATCCTGGACACGTTGATGTTATTGCAGTAAGTGGCCAAATTTGTGTGCTCTTTATCCTTTCCTAAATTCTACAATGTAGATATCCAATTCCTTACTCTGTTTTATTTATATGTGTATCTTGACGATCATAAGTAAGTTTTTAACCACCGTATTTTGGAATAGCATGTGGCTTGCATATCGGTCTTGCGAGTCTGGTCTTTGGTTTAGAGTAAACCTATTATAGTATCTGATGATAGAAGTTCGCCATCATATTCTTACTTAAGACATTTTATAGGTAAAAATTATGGATAATATCGTTTTCAAGATATAACTGTTGCTTATTTAAAAAGATCTTGAATATTAAAATTTATATCCTAGATTTTCGGTTTTATTAAAATAGTCAACGTGGCGTCTTGTTATTTAATGGATTTCTTTCCGAAAATTTGGAAGATTTCGAGACATTAAAAACGTAAAGCAAACTCGTACTATGGTAGAGATTGTCAGATTGGTTTTGTTCATGAAATAGTGTTGGAAATTATGCTTTAATCAATTATTAATTAGCACTTCCTATTAACATAGTTAAAATTATGTTTGATATTCAAATATCGGTTGACAGGTCAGTATTGTTCAGGAAGTCGATGATATTCGCGAGGATATGTTTGTTCTTTAAGCATCTATCGGCTCTATAGTATCGAGTCAATATTGTTTGATAGTTTGTCTCTATGTTCTTCTTTTAATTTCATTCAGTGACAGAGTCACCAACTTTAGGTTCTTTTTTCCATTCAAATATTAATTAATCGGTCAGTATTGTTTCTTCAACGTAGTCTTTCTGTTCACATGGTGGGTTTCAAACAGACAAATATATGTTTGATCTTTAATACCCATTGTTGGTTTACTATAATTCTTTAGGTTTACTTTCTTTGCTTGCCTTTCGTTTGGTATTGTTTAGGAAGTCTATTATTTTTGCAGTTAAAAGTATTTGACATTCAAATATTCGGTCAATATTGTTAATTTTGCTTCCATCTTTATATTTATAAAATTTCTTACTATTTTTACAGTTTGGTTTTGAATATTATTTATTTGACAATAATGTATTCAAATGGAGACTAGTATTGTTCATGAAGTAGCGAAAATGTGGGAACTGTGTACTCTGTAGTGGATCCCAGCGTGGAGGAGTAGGGGAACACTCAGACACACGTACATAATGTTTATTAGTTTACACTTCTCAGTAACTTATTCAGATATCCATCGATCGGTCAATATTGTTAATTTTGCTTCCATCTTTATATTTGTTGTTACAACAAATATGTTGATTAGCCAACAGTTTGGTGAGCGTTGGCTCCATACCGTCAGGTCATTATTGTATGATAATGTCTTTGTATCGTTCTCTTACTTTTTTTTTTTGTAGCGAAACAGTTTGTTATTGTTCGTGAAATAGTGTTGGAAGTTAATTAATTATTTATTAATTGTTGAGAATGTAAATGTTGTTCTCAATATTTCTTCTTCTAAGTCTCACTTTTCGTGGATTTTTCTTTTTTGTCTGTAGTGTTCTTAATTAGCACTTACTAATTTCGACTCGCAAACATATAATGTCTGAGGTGTAAGCACGACAGTACGTTTAGAATGCGGGCCAGTCTTTGGTTAGACACCAACTTCAAGTGGTTTTTTCCATTCAAATATAATGAATATTTGAATGTTCGTCATCGGTCAATATTGTTAATATTGCTTCCATCTTTATATCTATATAATTTCTCACTAAAATATATGTTTGATATTGTAATATCGATTGACAGGTCAGTATTGTTCAGGAAGTCGATGATATTCTAGATGAGATTTTTATTAACATAGTTAAAATTATGTTTGATATTCGTTCAGGAAGTCGATGATATTCGCGAGGATATGTTTGTTCTTTAAGCATCTATCGGCTCTGTAGTATCGAGTCAGTATTGTTTGATACTTGTCTTTGTATCGTTCTCTTACTTTGATTTGTAACGAAACAGTTTAGTATTGTTCGTGAAACAGTGTTGGAAGTTAATTAATTATTTATTAATTGTTGGGGATCTAAAAGTTGTTCTCAATATTTCTTCTTCTAAGTCTCACTTTTCGTGGATTTTCTTTTTTGTCTGTAGTGTTCTTAATTAGCACTTACTAATTTCGACTCGCAAACATAAAATGTCTGAGGTGTAAACACGACATTGTTACGCAGTAAGAAACTTAACTGTTTTTAAAAATAAACTTTATTTATTACAATGAATATTTATAAGTTTTGACTACACTAAGGATATATGTCACAGTTGAATTATGGAGATGAACTGACTATGTTTTGCTTATGAGCTAGTTTATATATTGTTACAATCGTGAGATAGACAAATAGTATATTAGTAACTATCTAATGAGTGTAGACAAAGTAAATTAGTAACTATCTAATGAGTGTAGACAAAGTAAATTAGTAACTATCTAATGAGTGTAGACAAAGTAAATTAGTAACTATCTAATGAGTGTAAACAAAGTAAATTAGTATGTTATCTAAAGTAACTAAAGCAAATGGGTTATTTATCTAAAGTAACTAATATGGCTAAAGTACTGAGGAAGGGTTACAACGTAACACCTCCCCCTTAGAATAAAGATTGGGCGCTAGCGCCTGATCTTTAAGTATGAGGCGACGATGGGGCTTCGTTGTCGGTAACGCATGATGTGGTGTAGTCCAAGTCTCTCATCGGGATGGCTACTTGCGTAGTTCGGCGTCTTGAAGAGTTGTCGAAGCAGTTGTTGAAGATTTGTATACAGGCGTTTCCATCGTTGGGACTTCTACGGCGTATGAAACCATTCGGACATCGGTTGCAGATCTTGATGGTGAAATATATAAGCATAGTCATGGCAATGGGGAGGAAAAACCATGAAAAGTTAGCTTGATGTTTGATATTCAAATATCCATTGACAGGTCAGTATTGTTCAGGAAGTCGATGATATTCGCGAGGATATGTTTGTTCTTTAAGCATCTATCGGCTCTGTAATATCGAGTCAATATTATTTGATAGCTTGTCTCTATGTTCTTCTTTTAATTAGATTGGTTGCGAAAACCAAATTGGCATTGTTCATGCAGTACTGCTACAGTTGTAGGTTATTATTTCTTTCTTTCATTATTTCTTTATCGTCTATGATGTGTAACGAGACTAGTATTGTTCATGAAGTAGCGTTGGAAAGAATGATTTAAAAGTTATTTTCTCTATTTCGTCTTCTAAGTCTCACTTTGTATGTTAACTTACTTTTCTTGGTTGTGTGATTAATTATCACTTACTCATTTCAACGCGTAAACAAATAGTGTTTGAGGTATGATGACAGTATGTTTAGAATGCAGGTCTGATCGGTCAGATTGGTGTTGTTCGTGAAATGTATGTCTGCTGCCTTCTGGTGGAAGATTTTCATTGTTTACTCTAGATGTTTCTTCTGTTTATTTTCCATTCAGTGACCGAGTCACCAACTTACAGGTTCTTTTCTCCATTCAAATATCCATAGAACGTGAGTTTTTACCTAAGTATAACTTTAGCTCCGATACTTGATTTTCGATTTTGCGGAGATTTATATTAAGGAAAGATTTTGTCAAATTGTGTTATTGGTTTTATTTGAGAGGAAATTGATTGGAATTTGTCTGATAATCTAAGTTTTTTCATGAAAATGAAAAGCCGTCGTAGGTCTTTATAAATTATGAGTTTCCAAGAGTCATCGGAAACAAAGATTTCACCTTCTTCTTTATAGAAGATGTGATAGGTAAGGGTTTAGTTAGCATTTGAGTGGCTAGAGCTCCTGTAGTTGCCCACAGTATGGATACAACAAATATGGGATTTTCATTCAAATATGGATACTTCAAAACCATTTCGGTTTTTTTTCCATCCAAATATGGATATTCGCCATTAAAGATTTGTTTTTTCCTTCAAGTCGGAAGGTTTGCATTATTTACTCTGGGTGTTTTTTTCCATTCAAATATAGATATTCGCCATTATATGGTTATGTTTTTATATCTCCTTCTTTCAATATTATTTTTGTTTTATAAAATGTTATCTCACACTGGGATTTTCTCCAGTGTCGTGGGTGCGTTTACAAACATACTAATAGTATGTATGTTTGACGTTCAAATATCTATTAACCGGTCAATATTGTTCATTCGAAAGTCTAGTATTGTTCCTCTGGATGAGCTTGTAGTTGGTAATTCAAGGATCAGCAGCTAATCAGCTACTATAGTATTGTTAATTAAACGACAAGTCCATTTTATTCGTCTCATTACGATATGTGGTAATTCTGATGCAGGTCAGATTGGAAAAATAATGTCAGATTGGTATTTTTCGTGAAATTTATTTCTGCTTCCTTCAGGCGGAAGGTTTTCATTATTTACTCTAGAGGCTTTTAATATTGTTTTTCTTTTATAAAACGTAGCCCCACACCATGGTGGGTTTACAAACATATGAAATATATGTTTGATATTCAAATATCCGTTAACAGGTCAGTATTGTTCAGGAAGTCGATGATATTCGCGAGGATATGTTTGTTCTTTAAGCATCTATCGGCTCTATAGTATCGAGTCAGTATTGTTTGATAGTTTGTCTCTATGTTCTTCTTTTCATTTGATTGGTTGCGAAAACCAAATTGGCATTGTTCATGCAGTACTGCTACAGTTGTAGGTTATTATTTCTTTCTTTCATTATTTCTTTATCGTCTATGATGTGTAACGAGACTAGTATTGTTCATGAAGTAGCGTTGGAAAGAATGATTTAAAAGTTATTTTCTCTATTTCGTCTTCTAAGTCTCACTTTGTATGTTATCTTACCTTTCTTGGTTGTGTGATTAATTATCACTTACTCATTTCAACGCGTAAACAAATAGTGTTTGAGGTATGATGACAGTATGTTTAGAATGCAGGTCTGATCGGTCAGATTGGTGTTGTTCGTGAAATGTATGTCTGCTGCCTTCTGGTGGAAGGTTTTCATTGTTTACTCTAGATGTTTCTTCTGTTATTATTTTCCATTCAGTGACCGAGTCACCAACTTTAGGTTCTTTTCTCCATTCAAATATCCATAGAACGTGAGTTTTTACCTAAGTATAACTTTAGCTCCGATACTTGATTTTCGATTTTGCGGAGATTTATATTAAGGAAAGATTTCGTCGATTGTGTAATTGGGAGTTTTATAGATTGAGAGGAAATTGATTGGAATTTGTCTGATAATCTAAGTAAAGATTCATGAGAAATGAAAAGCCGTCGTAGGTCTTTATAAATTATGAGTTTCCAAGAGTCATCGGAAACAAAGATTTCACCTTCTTCTTTATAGAAGATGCCTGCATGTGAAGGTAAGGGTTTAGTTAGCATTTGAGTGGCTAGAGCTCCTGTAGTTGCCCACAGTAACACAACAAATATGTGGATAGTCATTGCTGGTTCGGCAGGTAACTTCAAAACCCTTCGGGTACCGTACTGTTGAACACCACATAAAGATGCTGCCTTCAGTCGGAAGGTTTGCATTGTTTACTCCTGGTGTTTTTTTCCATTCACATATGGATATTCGCCATTATATGGATTTTGTTTTTATATCTCTTTCTTTCAATATTGTTTTTCTTTTATAAAATGTAGTCTCACACTAGGATTTTCTCCAGTGTCGTGGTTGCGTTTACAAACATACCGTATGTACATATATTATTATATTATGTTTGACGTTTAAAAATCTATTAACCGGTCAATATTGTTCATTCGAAAGTCTAGTATTGTTCCTCTGGATGAGCTTGTAGTTGGTAATTCAAGGATTGGCAGCTAATCAGCTACTAGTATTGTTAATTAAACGACAAGTCCATTTTATTCGTTTCATTACGATATGTGAGAATTCTGATACATGTCAGATTGGAAAAAGAATGTCAGATTGGTATTTTTCTGATATGTGATTGTAAAAAGAATGCTTCCTTCTGAGTGCAGAAGGTTTTCATTATTTACTCTGGATGGTTTTAATATTGTTTTTCTTTTATAAAACGTAACCCCACACTAGGATATGGTGGGTTTACAAACATATAAAATATATGTTTGATATTCAAATATCCGTTGACAGGTCAGTATTGTTCAGGAAGTCGATGATATTCGCGAGGATATGTTTGTTCTTTAAGCATCTATCGGCTCTATAGTATCGAGTCAATATTGTTTGATAGTTTGTCTCTATATTCTTCTTTTAATTTGATTGGTTGCGAAAACCAAATTGGCATTGTTCATGCAGTACTGCTACAGTTGTAGGTTATTATTTCTTTCTTTCATTATTTCTTTATCGTCTATGATTTCTAACGAGACTAGTATTGTTCATGAAGTAGCGTTGGAAAGAATGCTTTAAAAGTTATTTTCTCTATTTCTTCTTCTAAGTCTCACTTTGTATGTTATCTTACCTTTCTTGGTTGTGTGATTAATTATCACTTACTCATTTCAACGCGTAAACAAATAGTGTTTGAGGTATGATGACAGTATGTTTAGAATGCAGGTCTGATCGGTCAGATTGGTGTTGTTCTTGAAATGTATGTCTGCTGCCTTCTGGTGGAAGGTTTTCATTATTTCCTCTAGATGTTTCTTCTGTTATTATTTTCCATTCAGTGACCGAGTCACCAACTTTAGGTTATTTTCTCCATTCAAATATCCATAGAACGTGAGTTTTTACCTAATATAACTTTAGCTCCGATACTTGATTTTCCATTTTGCGGAGATTTATATTGAGGAAAGATTTCGTCGATTGTGTAATATGAGTTTTTAGATTGAGAGGAAATTGATTGGAATTTGTCTGATAATCTAGTAAGATTCATGAGAAATTCGTTCTTTATAAATTATGAGTTTCCAAGAGTCATCGGAAACAAAGATTTCTCCTTCTTCTTCATAGAAGATGCCTATGTGAGGTAAGGGTTTAGTTAGCATTTATGGCTAGAGCTCCTGTAGTTCACAGTAACACAACAAATATGTGGATAGTCATTGCTGGTTCGGCAGGTAACTTCAAAACCCTTCGGGTACCGTACTGTTGAACACCACATAAACATGCTGCCTTCAGTCGGAAGGTTTGCATTGTTTACTCTAGGTGTTTTTTTTCTATTCACATATGGATATTCGCCATTATATGGATTTTGTTTTTATATCTCTTTCTTTCAATATTGTTTTTCTTTTATCCAATGTAGCCTCACACTAGGATTTTCTCCAGTGTCGTGGTTGCGTTTACAAACATACAAATATTATATGTTTGACGTTCAAATATCTATTAACCGGTCAATATTGTTCATTCGAAAGTCTAGTATTGTTCCTCTGGATGAGCTTGTAGTTGGTAATTCAAGGATTGGCAGCTAATCAGCTACTAGTATTGTTAATTAAACGACAAGTCCATTTTATTAGTTTCATTACGATATGTGCAAATTCTGATGCAGGTCAGATTAAAGAATATCAGATTGGCATTGTTCGTGAGAATTTATTTCTGCTATCCTTCAGTCGAAAGGTTTTCATTAAAACTCTAGAATGTCAGATTTGTATTTTTCGTGAAATTTATTGTCTGCTTTCTTATAGGCGGAAGTATTTGCATTATTCAACTCTGCAACTTCGAGTGTTTTTTTCCATTCAAATATGGATATTCGCCATTACATGGTTTTTGTCCGCTTCTGATGTTCGCGGGTTTTCATGTTTGTATCTACTGTAAGATCTTGGCTTATAGGATCAGCGGTATGGGAGGTTGTGATGGGTCTTCCTATTAATTATAAAATTTCTATTCAATGTAGTCAGGATTGTTAATTTTGTTTCCATCTTTATATTTATACCTATTCGTTTTCATGTTCAATTACTATCGCGTTTCGAAATTGTTCGTCACTTCTAGTAGTTGTTTAGAAACAGAGACTAGTATTGTTCATAAAGTATTGGAGATGTGGGAATTCTGATGTAAAGATCAGATTTGTATTTTTCGTGAAATTTATTTCTGCTTCCTTCAGGCGGATGATTTGTATTATTCACTCTGAGTGCTTTTTCCATTCAAATATGGATATTCGCCATTATATGGTTTTTGTTCGCTTCAGTGTTCCGGTGTTTTCATGTTTGTATCTACTGTAGATCCTGGCTTACAGGAGTTGCAGCGGTATGGGAGGCTGTGGCGGGCTTGTCCTATTAAAATAAAATATCCATTGATTAGTCAGCATTGTTAATTTTGTTTCCATCTTTATATTCGTTTCATTACGATCGCGTTTCCGAAGTTGTTCGTCACTTCTAGGAGTTGTTTCGAAACGGAGACTAGTATTGTTCATAAAGTAGTGGAGATGTGGGAATTCTGATGCAGGTCAGATTAGTATTCTTCTTGAAATTTATTTCTGCTTCTTTCAGGCGGATGGTTTTCATTGTTTAGTCTAGATGTGTAATGGCCCGAGCGGTTGGCGTGGATATTGGTGTGTGGGAACTAAGACTCACGCACAAAAAATTAAATATTTAAAGTTCTTTAAATATGTAGATTCACTTAAATTAAGGCAGCACTGAATCAACTTTAGATTTCCTCTTGAAGTAAATAGTTTGGTTGTAGTTGGAAAACAGCAGCTTACTCACAGTAGAAGTGTTGACGCACGAAGAATCTTCAGCAGCATTTCTTGTAGTGTCTTGTCTCGTGGTTAGGCGATGCAACGGCTGGTGATGGTCACTGAACCGTAGAACGTACACTCGCTTGATCCTCGAAGTCGCTGTCGGTGATATGTTGAAGTGATCGATCGGTGGTCGCGAAGATACCGGTCGAATACTGTTGATCTTCTTCCTTGTAGCGCTGTTTGTGTACCGGCGGTTATTTATGCCAAAGAATTTCTGAAGACCTGAGTGTCCAAGATTTTCCGGAGTCTATCCTACACTTCTGACACCAATTTGTAATGGCCCGAGCGGTTGGCGTGGATATTGGTGTGTGGGAACTAAAACTCACGATTTGGACTTTTAGCAACTTCTTTATTTCACGATTCAGGAAGTCGATGATATTCGCGAGGATATGTTTGTTCTTTAAGCATCTATCGGCTCTATAGTATCGAGTCAGTATTGTTTGATAGTTTGTCTCTATGTTCTTCTTTTAATTTGGATATATAACACACTAGGATTTACCCCTGTGTCGCACGTTTGCAAACACACAATTCTATAATCTGACACATGATTTGACTACTTCAATAAAATAGAAAATCTAGTTTTAAAAGTCCTTGAATTTAAATCGAATATCCATCTGCTATGCCTTAAAAAATGTATTACTTACTTTATCATCAAATACTAAAGTATAATTAATGACTTATATATTTTTAGGTAAGACTCCATTTTCTTTCAAAACTGTTCATATTAATTTATCAACAAATAATCTAGACTTACTCTGATCGTCAAAATACTTTATAATAACCATTGATTCAGAATGTTCCACCAACCTCATATTTATTAACTCCTATCCTACACCCAAAATCCTCTTCCTACCATTATCCATGAGCACACATACCTGGCCACTGCCGCTTTACAGAGATATGTCTTCAGATAATCCAACTGCAAGATTTCCACCACCTCAATGCCATCATTAGCAGTACCATCATCAGTGGCGTCTACAAGGCACTCTCTATCTGCGAGGTAGACATCATCATCATCATCAATAGAAACACATCTCTTGTTGAACTAAAGCCTACCTCTCCATCGGCATTGCCATTACTTCCAGCTGATTGACAAGGATTCTTACGATTTGGTCAATTTTTTCTTGCTAAGCAATAAGTTGTTCAATAATAAATGGCAAAATCCTGACCAAGTATATCATCATGACCAGCCAGAAGTGCTTTCGAATCAAACCCTTCAAAAAAGGAAGGTGCCATATTTCTTTACTGGTCAGACACATCCAGTTCAGACACCAAAAGCCCAGATAATGCTGCCTGTATTTCGGTAGCTGGTTGCAGTTTTTGTAACATATCTTCACCAAGTCTTTAAGAAACTAGTTTCCAATTTCAAGAACTCACAATCAGAATTTGCCCCACCGATATTCTAATGGACTACCACTCAAAGACTTACTGGGGCTTAAGGGCAAAATGAACTACTCATGTCATGGATTCACTAAATAAAGTCCGCATTTTGGTGTTCCCTTAACCAGAGCAGCAGGGTGACCAGGATTATGGCAGGGAATAATGGCAGGATCTGGCTAAGCACATAGTGATGAGCTCCGCTAATACTTGGCTATGATCATGGCAACTCTGCCATGAAGAGAAGGAAGAAGTTAAAGAACGATCATATTTGAATAAACCTGATGGGGTCTTTAATCATTGATGGTGATATGATGACCACGACCGAACTGAAGCTGCTGAGAAGAAAATAATTGTAAGGAAAGAAATAAGTGTGGGAGAGCCATGCTTCGGCACGAATGGGCCGGCTCGACCGGAGTGATACCACGGCCTCACAGAAAACCGACGTGAAACAACGTTTGCGTTATATTTCGTTGTGTGAGTGAGGTTACCGGAGGCCCAATTCCCCATCTTTCCAATCCCAGAATTCCCTAACAACCCTTAAATTCCTAATCCCCAAAAGGCCGGCAACGCACTTATAACACCTATGGTGTTTCGGCGTCCATGGGCGGCGGCGATCGCTTACCATCAGGTGATCCTGTAGCTCAATTACCGGCTTATACCATAAAAATAAGATAATCACATAAAGATCCTCTCATCATCATCATCATCTCAGAAGACAGAGTAGACATTACACCGTAGTTTAAGTAATTTTAGTACCTTATTTAAAATAGAGACTCTAATATGTAAGTTTTATCCTAAGTGGAGAATTACCCGCGAAAGCTAATAAGTACATACTTAACTATATTTTAACTAAGTTTAGAATTAGTTATAAATACCGAATTTGAACTTTAAATCTAAATCTATTGATAGAACTTGAATTTTAATTTTTTTTTTTAGTTAACTTTGTATGTTGTTAGCCTTGATATTGGAAACATTGTAATTGTAATCACTATATTATAATTGTATTGTATAACATTAATAACTAATTTTATAATAATTATTGTATTAAATATTAATCTATTTAGAGTTGTAATGTTTGTATTTGTATCCAATCGTTTTGTTCCTATGTTCTATTGTAAGTGTACTATTAAAATGAGAAATAAAATTATATTTGTAAGTAACCACTTATATTTGATTTCGATTCCCTGATAATTTCAAGAATTAAGACTAATATCTAAGAGCCAAGACAACAGTCTCAGTATACCTACACAATATTTAATATTTTGACTGCACCTGCCGTGCAACGGGTAGCGGGTTCGATTCCCGCACTGAGCAACTCTGTGTAATCCACAAATTGTTGCTGAAAAACAAAAGACACAATATAAAATCTTTGCTAATATTCCTCTAATAAAATATTCACTGAAGACATAAGCAACAAATACTGCAACCTAAAGTCTTCATCTACCAGAACAGTCATTCAATTCTAACATTTATGAACTACACCATAAAGTCTGAATTTATTTGGCGTCGCCGTTACAGTGTTGTGAGCGGAAATATTTATTGATGACGTCACAGTACTAAAATGCTTATAACATCATATTATTTATATTGAATACTAATGCATAGAGATTCTTGCAATTATATTTTTGTTCTAAGGTATACAACATAACCTAGCATACGCAATAGCGTATGCTAGGTTATGTTTGTTATACTTTGAAGAATACTTCAAAGTATAACAGACTTACTCAAAGACTGCCTCGTTGATCGAGTGGTCGCAAGTGCGACTGCCTGGCAAGAGGTTTCGGGTTCGATTACCGGGTCGAGCAAAGTATTACTGGACTTTTCGAAAAATTCTCAGTAGTAGCACGAAGTCTGAAATTGTCCTCAGTGCATGGCAATAGGCTCACCCCTATTACATGGGACATAACACAAATTGTGTAAAGTGGGTGTATATTGTATAGCGGCATTACGTGCTGTAATGTGCACCTCCGCCTACCCCTTAGGGAATAAAAGGCGTGACGTTACTTACTCAAAGCTCTATTAGTTTCAAGCCACACCGGGAGTCATATCAGAAAACAAATTTTTAGACAATTACTTCAACACTACCACAGAACTATAAACCATCAATGATCTACGAACTTCCAATCAAAAAACAATAACAATTTGCTTTCTAAAATTTGCGTGTACGCATCTCTGTTAATCGAGGCGATATGGCGCGACGTATATTCGTCTCTTTTCCGCATATAGCACTATCTCGCTCGCACGTCATTACGTTATTAGTCTGGTTTGAACATGAAGAGCTGTGATTAGCAAGTGATTAAGGTTCATTCAACATAATCATGTAATTATTTATTTATGTTTTAGACTCGAGTGGGTTTTGTACCTAGTATACGTTAGGAGTTCAGAACAAAATTGGTTTATGACACCTGTCTCGGTAGATAAATGATATAAAAGTTTTAGTGGAATCGAATAGAGAGAATTATTTTTTTATAATAACTATCATGAGACCTATAAACTAACTAAAAATCACGGTTTACTCACGTAAATTAATGGAGAAAAACTCTTCTAGTTTCAAGTCACAGAGGCTCTTCATCATGAGTAGCCTGCACAGACTCGGAGACGTCGCGCAGCTTCTGAGGCGTCAATAGGCGCTGCTCATGATTAAGAGCCCCACTGATTTTTAATTAGTTAAAAGACAATTATTACTATAGAATTAACTTAAGTTTCTAATAATAACATAATTTTCCTAGGCTGCGGTAGTTAGGAATATATGTATAGATTTTTAGTCTTGTCGCAAGGCCAATGTTTATCTTTGTACGTCTTTTATCGAATTGTAACTATCATCAGTTCAGTTTACTTATTCTAACGTAAAATAGATGCCTATATGAGATAACCGTCAGTTGTTTGTCCAAAATATAAGCAATCGACACCCTATAAATTTACTTATAGCCCTTCTCTTTAGATCATACATGCACTTTTTAAATCAGTGTATAAAAAAATTTTTCACACTTTTATTACAGTCCAACTTGCCTACCTATTCACCCCAAATCAAGTTATTATATAAAACCTATCTACCACAATACATGTATCTCTAATTGAAATACACCAACATTCACACCAATTACTTTGCGGTAAGCATCTGATTATATTACGTATACTGCGCCAGTGAACTCGGCACGCAGTAACGATATCTGCTCACGATCGCTAATGAAATGAACGAGAACGTTCCGTAGCACTGTTGTGACATACGGATATACTGATAGAGGAGCAATGGAAGAAGAAATATAAACTTTTATCATCATCAGCCTGTGCTCGTCTACTGTTGGACATAGGCCTCTCCAATGGCACGCCGCTAAGTTCGATCTACAGCTCAACGTATCCAATCACTACCAGCCACGTTGCGGATATCACTGTCACTTTACCTGGAGAGAAGGAGGGCGCCCTATACTACGCTTGCTTACACGTAGTCTCCATTCTTGAATATACACCAACGGTCATCGGTTCTTCGAAGTCAAAATGATTTATTTCAAATAGTCCGGGAAGGTACTTTTGAAACGTAAATGTGAGCGACCCATTGCCACGTATGTCAGTAACTTTAGTTCTTTCTCGCATCACATTAACTAAATTATTCATTATTAAAAACATCACCACGCCTTTTATCCCCAAAGGGGTAGGCAGAGGAGCACATTATAGCATTAAATGCCATTGTACAATGGACATTAACTTTTCACAATTTATATTATAAGTCCCATGTAATAGGGGGTGAGCCTATTGCCATATATCGCGCACATTTCCAGTCCGTGATACTACCGAGACATTTTCGAACAACTGAAAAAACCCAGTATATTTTTCCCGAGTCGGGAACCAACACACCAATCAACGAACAACGGCCAACGAGGCTTGATCTCCCTTCTACAAACAGTTAATCTCCCTTGACAGCCGTATGTCAGCAAGATATTTACCGGCTAGTTAGATAGACATTTTCCACCGGAAACACACGGCATTACATCGTTGTTTATTGTTGTTCGCCAACAAACAAACAGCCTGGCTCTACGTACGTGCATATATATAATTACTACCACCTTTAGTCATTCCCATATCATAACGCCGTATAGATTGTGAGAGCTTCCCATAACACTAAGTGCTAAGTCATTATTGCTTGTTTTATGGGTTGTGGAATGTAGCTTTTTTTAAGGGGAGAAAATCATCCAATGACTTCTCCCGCCTTGGACGAGGCGAGAGGAAGTGTCAGACTCTTACTGACTAAAAACCACCCCGTTCCTACTCCTGCTTTTTGAACTGGAGCCCCAGTAACCCGGTAGGCAGTCCGCAGCTCCGGATTAGGTGTAATGTAGCTGGATATTAATTGAGTGACACAATGGTTTCATAGAATTGAGGCGTGAAACAACGCTTGCTCTGTGTTTCGCCGTGAAAGTCGTGGACTCATTTGTACCGCTCCACTGGCGTTGTCGGTAAACGAGCAGACGGATCACCTGATGGTAAGCAATCGCTGGCGACCATAGATATCTAAAACACCAAAAGACTTTACAAGTGCGTTGCCGGCCATTTGGGGGTTAGGAATTTAAAGGTTGTTGGGGAATCGGGGATTGGGAACTTTGGGAAGAACACTCACACAACGAAACAACGCAAGTATTGTTTCACGTCGGTTTTCTGTGAGGCCGTGGTATCACTCTGGTCGAGCCGACCCATTTGTGCCGAAGTATAACTCTCTCACACTTTTGACCTATTGTTAGATTCTTAAATAAACACAAATACAAATCAAAAAACGATTATTTTTCTAAACCCTAAGTTAATTAAAAATCCACATCGGTACGGTAGCAAAAGAAAACAAAAATAAATCCTAATTGGAAAACAATCGGGTAGGCAAGGTGCATTAATTAATGCAACTGTCGCTGATTGCTACGTGGATGCAATTAACTGCACCATGTTTCTATAATCACCTGTAACTGCTAATTAATATTGCACTCAGCTGCAGATAAGGCTGCAATTGGAAAAGAAATTCATTTTCCTCAAACACACTTAATATCACACCTGTTTTTAAGAGGATATAGAAAAGTATTTATAGTGCCTGGAATCTATAAACAACATTGGAGTCTCTGTTTGCAATATTGAAATAATCACTTTCAACTACATAAAAAAGGTATATGTATCGTATATACATATGTATGTATATACGATACATATACCTTTTTTTCGTTTCTGTCTGTCTCATCCATCTCTCAAATTCTGGCTGGACAGCTAACAATTATTACTGGTAGCTAATGTACTAAGGAGTAACTTAGGCTACTATTAACTACTTTCGCGGGCATGAGATAATGGATGATAATTGATAGTACACAGTGGCACATACAAATATTTGTCAACCGACCGATCTTAATCTGAATCATCTGCATAATTATCAAGCAAAAACTACAATCAAATCTGCCTATAAACTCATATATATATTATAGTAAAATTTCATGGAAATATAGCATAATAACGATGATAAGTATTTAAAGCCTATATTTGTGTGGAGTAGTGGGGACTGATTGCCAGGCGCTGTTTACTGCCTTAATTGTTTTATTGTCACCTTGTTAGAGCCTTGTTATACAGAGCGCGGTTACACCGAACTGTAAGGGAGGTATTTTAAATAATTGTATAAGGGTTTGGTACTCACATATCATACACATCGACAGCTTATAAGTGGCCACTGCTGACCAAAGGCCTATTCCCACATGGAGAAGGACGCTTATTCAATGCGGGTTAGAGATTTCCCAGGTAAGCCCAGGCTTCCTCACGATGTTTTCCTTCACCGTCTGTGGTGTCTAAACATTCTTAGAAAGTACGTATAACTCGGCTCAACAAATTTTGAGTCACAGAGGGACTCTTCATAATGAGCAGCGTGCGCAGATGCGGCGACGTCACACAGCCTACTGACTGCGCAGAGTATGTGTAATGTACGTAAGTAAACCATGATTTTTAGTTAATCTTATAAAAGCTTTTTAAAGGGAAAAATTAAGAACAAAACCCACCACAACTACTAACCAACAGAAACCACAAATTTTGTTCGTTTAAACCCAATTATACCCAATAAATCATCAACCATCGCTTCGGTGTAACCCCCGCCCAGCCCCAGTTAAATAAGTAGTCAACAAGAATTATACTGGTCACAATCAACCCATGACCATAATACCATTAAACGAAACTACTTGGAATTCATTAGACACCTATATGGTCATTAACCAATCAATAATTTAGACCAGGGGGCCCCAACCTTTCGTGGTCAAGGACCATTTTTTTAACATTCTTGGTAGGTTAGAGACCACTAGAATTATTGTTTTTTTAATGTGGTCACAATAAGAATTCATTAATAAATACTTTGACTTTGACTTTAAAATTTTGTCCAGATTCATTTAAACATAGTTTATTCGCTTTTTAGTTATTGAAATCACTTCTTCTCAGTTGACATTAGTTTAATTCGAGTTTTACCCAATTTATATTTTTTCTCCTGTGTCGTGGGTGCGTTTACAAATGTACAATTCCACATACAGACACGCAGACCCGAAACAACAATTTGTTGCTTTACACAGAGTTGCTCCGTGCGGGAATAGAGCCTGCTACAAAATACGCGACACCTAGTTACCCGCCTTGTGTTTCTCTCGTATATATTTTTTCTTTTTGCTAATCATATTTGGTCCTCTGCGGCCTACCAGTTGAGAACCACTGATTTAGACTAATTCATCCATTGATTGATTAACAAGCATCTTCTTAAGAATTCGTAGATTCTTATAAAAAAGTATTAGGATTCTTACTAAAGAAGTTGTAAATGTTTATTGTCCAGTTTGTTATTCAGTAAACGGTTGATGGCTTTATTTTATACTTGTATATTGCTTGTAAATTAGTTTTTGGTTCAACCATTTTGTATTGTTACCTATTTTCAGCTGTATAGGAGTTTGTAGTCTAGGCAAGCATGGCTACTGATCAAGGAGGTTTTGGGTTCCAATTTGAAATCTGGTATTAGTGGATAAAGCAATCTACGTATTACGAATTTGGTATTGTACTTCGGTACAAATTTTCGATTCCTAATTCTTCCGGTAACGTCACTCACACACGCAACGTTGTTTCTCGTCGGTTTTCAGTGTCAAACAAACAAACTTATTGGAACATTTAAAACTTATTGTCACACCTTTTTTCCCCAAAGGGATACACAGAGGTGCACATTACATCATTTATGTTATAAGTCCCATGTAATAGAGGTGACCTACAATAGTAGCACGGAGTCTGGAATTGAGAAATTATCGAAAAACTGAAAAAAGCCCACCAATACTTTGCCCGACCCATGAATCGAACCCGAGACCGTTCGCCCGGCAATCGCACTTGCAACCACTAGACCAACGACCCACCATTTAAAACATGAACACAATAAACACAAACCATCTTTAAACCAACAAAACATTAGCAGCTGTGGTGATTAGTACCTAACCCTCTAAGTTATGAATCACCACAATCTCGATTAGTGAAATCGGTAACAAACTCATTATACGGCGTGTTGTATAATTATCGGGCGATCTGCCGCGGCCGCGGGAGGTGTTGAAAAACAGATTGGGACAAATAAAAATGTTGAAAAAGTGTACAGTTGTGTAGTGTGTGTGTGTTGTACGGTGTTAGTTGGACTGTCCTGGTTCGTTTTAGGTGGGTGTTTGGGAGATTTTGTTGTTTGGGTGATTGTTTTTTTAATGTTTACGTAGTGTTTATATAGGTATGTTTATGAACTGAATTCACCTATTCAATATTGATATGTTTTTAAAGGAATATCGTATGGATATCATTGTATAAACTAAATTATGTATGTATGCATGTAATAAATATTCATTGAGCATAAATTGTAAGTTATTTCTTATGGAACGTGGCAACAGATTGGCAGAACATGGTGTATAATAATTGAACAAAAGGTTTATTAAAATAACTCTCAATCAAGATTTCAGAATCTGTGAAATGTTTTTTTTTGTAATTGATTGGTCGACCTTTAGCCTAGCTGGTGGTAAGCGATGATGCGGCCTAAGTTTTAATATATGTAGATTTTATTTTAAGCATAGTATTGAGAATTATGTAAATAATTAATATTGGTAAAATCAAGTTAAACATAGCTGTTTCTATAGGTATATTAATAATATCAAAAAAATGTAATTCTAAACAAAAAACCCTTTAACATCCTCAAAACACACACACCCTACCTCCCACTAAAAACACGAGTGGACAATCTTACGGGATCTTAATTGGGGAGCGAGCTATGCGCGGCATCCGTCGGCGGGCCATGGGCAGAGACAATTCTTTTATTCTCCGGACCCTGGACCTGGTCGTGTGTCACTGTCGGCGACGGTCCGTCTCCTTCGCCACCATTTTACTTTTAAATCACAATGCTTTATGTGCACAAGTTTAAGACGAAACTCGTAAAAAATATATTTATCATGTTTGTTTTACTTTTGGTTTTGGTTACGGTGTAGGTAAAAACTGTTTGTTTTGTGTTTTGGGTTCTAAGTTTGTTTTTGTAGTAAGGTGTAGTGTAGTGTAGTGTAGTGTAGTGGCGAATTTGTTTTCGTTTGAGGTTTTTTTTTTTGCTGAAATTTACCCTGATGAGTAGGTTAGAGGAGTATCCATGTATAGTGTACTCAGTAAACAACTTTTGCATGCAGCGTCACGCCTTTTATTACCGAAGGGGTAGGCAGAGGTACACATTACAACGTACACCCATTTTTAGGGTTTCGTAGCCAAATGGCAAAAAACGGAACCCTTATTACCATTTGTGTTATACACTGGGCACAATTCCGGACTCCGGGATGCTACTGAGAAATTTTCGAAAATCAATTAAAAAAAGCACAAGACAAAGTTGACAACTTTTAAAATAGTGAGGTTTTTTACAAATTGCTACATAAACTTATAAACTGGTAAAAAATGGATGCCATATTGTAAATGTGCAATCCCTCTGCCTACCCCTTAGAGACAGGCTACATGCGTAATGTGTACATGATTATTTATGATTACATCGCAAAAAACTTAGTTACGACAAACAATAATGGAGCCCTTTTCCATCACCAAAACCTCATTTTATGGTCACTTAATCAACAAACGTCACATTCCTTATTAGTATAAAGACATGAGTAAAGTATTATTACATTAACTTATCTCCAAATATCCATGCAAGGGCCACAATGCTAAAGAGGCGATGAGCTGCACATTGATACGGACCGACAGTGCGAAAAATTAATTATATTTATTTAATGGTGACTGCACTTGATGCGCAGGAGTTGAACGGGTTGTGTAATTGTATGTGTGTGTGGTTTGAATATATGTATTGTATTGTATGTTGTTTTTGTTTCCCAAATTATTATTAGATCTCAATTCAATCGTATCTTCAGATTGATTTTTGACGTTAGTTCTCTTTGTCACAAAATTGGATCGATTTAGTGACTTTGGATTAAGATCGGTAATTATTTTGGGCGGTGGTGGATCATGTCTGTATTGTATAGACGAGCAAGGGGCTTGGGTTCTATTCTCTGGGCATGCAAAATAGTTTTAAGAGTTAGGTAGTTTTCAGTAAGCTATAGATGGAAGAACAGCAAATGGTGTATGAGCACATCAGTCTGTTTATCTTCACTTTGACTCATAACACAAGTTGATAAATTGTGTAGGTACATTAAAGATTGTTCTGCTTACCTTTCCGAGAATAAAAGGCGTGACGTGAATGTTATTCACATATTGAAACAGTGAACATTGAAAGTCATATTCGTTCGTCATTTGTTAAGCCAGTTGAACGCGAAATCGATTACATTTCTCACCGAATTAATCGCTTGAATTAACGTGTGGGGTAAGTTAGAAGCGGTAAGCGGAATGAGATTATAAAATTGTTGATTGGGAGTCGAATAAAATAGTATTTGTATTTACATTTACAATATTTCGGGGATTAAAAGAAGGGATTTCTTTGTTTCTTTATTAATGCGACAATAATAATGAAACAATTCAGAACCACGATGTATAAAGTTAGGTCAAATGCTTACCGAGGCTGAGGCTAGAAATATAGCGTAAAGCAGGCTTTCTGCAGGAGCTCCTGCCTTAAAGCAAGAGTAGAAACAGAGTCATTTTTAATCAGTTAAGAATCTGATACTCCTTCCAAGTTCAACCAAGTTGGAATGAGGTCACTTGTAAAGGCATCATCAATTCTCACAAAAAAAGATATAGCGTTTAAGCACCTTCATCGGATTACTTTTCTTTGTGAGGCCAAAATCATCTAATGACTTCTCCCGCCTTAGGCGAAGCGAGAGGGAGTGTCAGACTCTTACTGACTAAAAACCACCCCGTTCCTACTCCTGCTTTTCAAGCCAGAGCCCCGGTAACCCGCTAGGTAGTTCGTAATATCTTATAACTTAGACCACAATTTGAAGGGCGAAGTGAGACAAACTCCTTTTAATTTGCAAAGATAACTGTTCGTCCGTTTATTAATTGCTGCCGTGTTATACCAACACTCGCGTTTATTTATCGATATCGATATGAATTTAACGAGGCCCATCATTGATTTAATGTTTATTTAACTTCGAGATTCTTTTTCTTAAGGATTTGGAGTGAGTCCCAAGTATGGAATTTTGAATTTGGTTCTTGAGTCGGAAGAAGAATTATAAAAGAATTTTACAGTTGTTCCATATTTTTTTAGTAAAAGAAACATGACTACGGCAATAGGTTTTGACGTTTCAAAGCGTTGATTTAAATTTATACAAATACAGATTTTTTTTATGTATGATTTTCTCCTATGTCGTGGTTGCGTTTACACGTTCACATACAAATAACACCCAGACCCGAAACAACAATTTATGCATCACACAAATTAGAGAATAATCGATTAATAATTGAACTTATTGCATTAATTATATACCATGGGAGAATTACCAAAATTTCTCTAAAACTTAGTAATCACAACTTGTCTAAGAAATCACCAAAGAAAAATAATTCTTTTAGGAAATGCACAAACATGCACAGTCATTTCCTTACTAATCTCTAAAATTCCCACTCAAAGCCAAGTGTACAAGCAAGTACAATTTAAACGGAGAAGTTGATAATTAAAATCAGTGAGCACTGAGTTACGAGCAGTTAGCTAGTTACAAAATAGTGGCGTCCGATACCTAATTAAAAGCAATATTTAATAGAGAAACGCCCCCGACAAGGAAGGGTTGTTACCAAGTCGGGGATTTTCATTTAAGACACTTTATTTTGTCTTGAGAGTTTAAGGTTCTATGCTTTTTTATCACGTCTGCCGCATGTCGGACGACCGTGTGCAAAACTCACAACTAAGTGGAGACGACTCAACGTCAAAAGACGTCGCGACAGGCCTTGAAGGAGATGGCGGGATGAACTTGATACCTCTATGATAAAGGTTGTCCCTAGAAAGCTCTACACAGAGAGGAGTGGAAGGAGAGTAGGGAGGCTTTTGCCTTGCAGTGGGACGATCACGGCTAAAAATAAAATAAATAAATAAAAATGTTTTTTATAGAATAAAAATCACAACAGTTTGTATAGTTTTTGAGTCTGATTGGGATAATCTCAAAATTTACTGCATGTATTTTTATATGATTTTAGATTTTTAAGTAATGTTCACGTAATTTGACTTAGAAATCGAACCCAATACCTATACCTTACACTCAGCAATCACACTTAAAGTCGCAATACCTACTCGTTGAAAAGCTCAATTGAAATAATTCCGAGCTAGTATGCATCCGTGTGTTCACAGATAATCTAGACAATTAATATAAAGCCTTGTATGTTTCCACGGCCACAGACTGCACAAGTGCAACACCACGCTGTTACATCTAGGAGCTGAGTAGAACTGCAGCTAAAGTTAGGTGAAGTTTTATGATAAACTGTGTAAGTATTTTGATGACGATACCCTTAACCATCACCACCAATATCACACTTTTTACCCCCGAAGGGGTAGGCAGACATGGACATAATGGCACGTGTAAATCCCGCTATACAATGTAGGTACACCCACTTTTTACCATTTGTGTTATAAGTCCCATGTAATAGGGGGTGAGCCTATTACCATATACTGGGCACAATTCCAGACTCCATGCTACTACTGAGAAAATTTCGGAAAACCGAAAAAGTCCAGTAATACTTTACCCGACGAATTGAACCTGAGACCTCTTGTCGCACTACCAACCATTTGACCAATGACGCAGTTCCTTAACATATCACTATTTTTTTAATACTACCGTACTCAACTTTGTCTTATCTAAGGAACTTTAGAAATCATTAATTTCTTTTCTTGATAATACAAAATTAACCTTATCTTAGTAAAATTCCCAAGTAGAAGAATAAAACCCACAGTGGCAATATTAAAACAAAAAAAACCTTAAGATTAATGAATTTCAAATGCAGCCCTAAAACGTACTCGAACCCCTACCCTTCCCGAGTCATCTGTCAAATGGTTCAGAAACGATGACACAGCCAATATTATTGTATCTAATGGAAGAAAACTACTATTTATTAATATGTTTATCTTAAATCGGAATGTTGAACGCAGGAATAACACTTGGAAAGTACTATCGACGAATGTGAACGGTGTACGGTGTCATATGATTTTTTAAGTGTCGTATGAAAGGATGTTAAGCGTGAAATTATTAAGTTAAATGATTTGAAAAAATAAAGACTTTAAGTTTTTTTAAATACTATTATTAAATAAAAGCACAAACTTTGAAAATATGCGCACAGTGCGGAAAAACTCCGATAAAAAGTAGTATAACTGAAGAAACGGATGTAGAAATAATGTTTTTTTTATGGAATAATCCGGTAAACTATCAGCTGATGGTAAGCAGCAATAGCCGCCACCCACCCGAAAGATAATATATAGATAAAGATATCTAACAACAATTGGGTTAATTATTGTTAGAAATAATAACTAGGTATACATGTCTTAAATCAAAGGCAACATTAGCACTAATTTAGTCTCAAAATTTATTACTACAATTACAAACAATTCATCTCCTTATAAAACGCCCTGCCACAACCTAGACACCAAAAATTCCATCGATAGTACAAAATCAGGTAGGTGGTCAAAACTTAAAAGTCAATAGGAGACGGAAGCGGATGTGTGTATGTTTGTACGTCGATATATTAACGAAGGCTCAAGTGTGCTGCGTCATGGGGTCAGTAGAGACGTAGGTAGTAGGTAGTCCTCCACGATTTGCCTGAACACATACAAATTGGTGTATTTGTGGGAATCGGTATATTATGATGATTATAATGATTTTCTTTTGTTAGTGAGTATCCTTTTATATTATAGTTGAGGTATAGTATATTGATAAGCTTTACTAGAGGATAAACAGATATTTTGTTTATTTTTATATTGTAATATTCGAAAATACCTACTTTTCATCATTTGTGTTATCAGTCCCATGTAATATGCACCTTTGCCTACTCCTTTGGGGGATAAAAGGCGTGACGTTGTAATATTTGCTTTGACGTTCAAAAGTGCCTTCCTATTTGAATTAAATAATTTTGACTTTATGTATGTACGTAGTTTATGGGTGGATATAATTTAACAATTTATTCTTGCCTGGTTTCTCCTTTAGTCGAATGACTGTAAGCGCGATTGTCAAGCAAGAGGTGTTGGGTTCGATTCTCGGGTAGGAAAAATATTTTTAAGTTATTTCAGTTATTAGTCTTATAATCTAGAATTATAGCCGATGTATAGCTAGTAAAGAAAAGAAACTTGCAATTGTTGATTAAAGATAAACACCTGCTGTAGGTAAATTAGGAAATCAGATCAATTTGAACGTATCCGTCAAAAAACAACTTCACACTGAATTTTAATCGATAGGAGCAAACAGAACAATTCTCACACTTACTAAGTAGGTAGTGCTGAGAAAGGAAATTGATTTCTGTCGGTCGGATACTCAAACGTCAGTTTAGATTTTATAAAGTCATTTCGATTTTCTTATAAATATACCTACAAGTATTTTCTGCAGTTTTTTTTTTTTAACTATAACCCACTGTAGATTTTTCTCCTGTGTCGTGGGAGCGTTTACAAATATACAAGTTCAAATACACATGACACTCAGACCTGAAATAACAATTTGTGGATCACACAAAGAGTTCACAAGCTCCGTGCGGGAATCGAACCCGCTACACGTTGCGTGCTAGCCACCGCGCCAACCCTTACAGTCTTATTTAACGGCACATACTACAACTAAACTAGCCTCTAAGCATACGCCCAGAACCGAACCCACTCGCTCCACTAAATCAGCACAAAACGAAAATATTTGATAAGAAAACAACACGTAGACAGACAGACAGGAAGAGATGTTCAATATTGATGGTAAACAACAGTGTTGGATCCGTTTTCGAAGACTTATTTCGTATTTCCTCTAGTTTTTTGTATTGCATCATAGCTTTGCCGTGAAAATATTTTTTACCACATCTTCTTTCATCAGATCTTTTGGTGGGTAAGTAAGACCTGACTAAAGGAGTATATTTTTGACAAAGTCAGGGCAGTAATGATGCCTGGTAGACGTTTCCTTAGTAAATCTTAAATAACAAGTCAATAGGGTTTTTTTATTATTTTTGCCGTATATATTTTTTACATATATATAATTTGGAATTAAAATTTTAACTACAAAATTATAATTTATATTTTATATTTGTATGCCTCCTGGTAAAATATGTCTGAGCTCGCAAACATCTCATTTTTTGTATAACCCATATTTGCAAAACAAACTCACTTTATCTTTATCCTATACTCCAGCAGATGGACTCACGAGTTGCTAACGATTGCTTATTGATAAAATAGCATAAAAAACTCACCTTAATCAGAGACCACTCCTTCAAATATAATCAGGTCATACAACACCCACGGGAAGTGTAACGTTGGTGAAAAAATGTTCAATATATTTAAGTAAATGGTGAACAAGTTATGCCCACAAGTATTTGTTGTTTGTTACTGCGTTTAATTTATTAGTGTTCAAACCGTTCTCTTAAATTGTTATACTGATGGGCCCGCGGTGGTGGGCAGGGCTGACCAATGACCAATGTATGGTGTTACAAAAATATTGGGTTCTAAAGTATCTAAGAGTATTTAAGTAGGGGTGATAACGGGGTATGCAAATTTAAAATATATTTAGTCCGTTAGGTAGTCAGTTACGTAATAAAAAAATATTAGACTCGTATTTTTTATTTTGTAGATAAAATGAGTTAAAATTTCGGCCGTCACGCGACATTTCAAATCCATATATCTTCGAAAGTATTGGTTTCCGTAAGAAGTAAGAAAATAAAAAATCGGCGTATAATATTTTAAAGTAGTCTACAAGACGGACATTAAAATAATAATTTGTCATCTAAACATTATTGTAGAGTATTTGAGATATTTCTATTATATAAAAATAAGTCGGTTTTTCCTTCCTGACGCTATAACTCCAGAACGCACGAACCGATTTCCACGTTTTTGCATTCGTTGGAAAGGGCTCGGGCTCCGTGAGGTTTATAGCAAAATTCAAGAGAAAAGCAGGAAAACAGAGAAAATCGTTGGTGTTGATTGTTATGATATTTATTAAAATACTAGCAAAATAAAAATAATCACACAAGAATCTAGAAAATTGCATCCGTAAATAAAAAATACGTTCCGTAATCAATTAATAAGACCTGGTTGCAAGTAGACTTGTCGTGGGAGCACTAAGATTTAATCAGACCGCTACTAAAAGGTCGCTATTACTCAAACTGTGGCAGGTGACTCGATCATTATAATACAATCAATAATTATATTAATTATATGACAGACGGGTCTATTAAATACCGTACTTACTCATAACTACTTAATACTGCTGCATTCGGATGTGGTTGGAAAAATGTTGTATTTCTTTGCTATATTTAATACTAATTTACCAGAGTTAAAAGTAGCCTATTTGCTTTTCCAAGCAGAATATCTCTGTTTAAATTGTACGGAATTGAGTAACAAACATATACATAAACTCACGAACTTTCGCATTGAAATTAGCTTCCAATCAGAATCTTCGCCCGTGTTCTCGTGCGATAAATAAAAATTTCGTACCCTATCTGTATACCAAATTTCATCAAAATCGGTTCAGTAGTTTCACAAACTTTCATATTTATAATATTAGTGTGATAGTTTGATTAATAAGATTTTCATTGCAATCTAAAATGTCACTTTCTCGTTGTGTGAGGGGATAGGCAGAGACTATGGAATACCAATTGCTACGATTCTTACATAAATAAATAAATTCTAATTGCTTGACCCAAACATACAAACGAGTAGAGGCAATCGTAATATAATCGTTTAGGTAATAGAAAAAATAAAACCGTTTAGCTAATAATAAAAATAAGTTTACCATTTCTTAACACACCCCTTTAAGAACCAGTCGCAATATTAAGATAAAAATATTTTTTACTTTAAAAATAAATAAACAATAACTTATGTTCACCAGCCCTAAGTTTCGCTCCTCCCACTAGATCTTCAACTCCGGCGCAGAGGCAAAGTGGGAGCCAATTTGAACTCAACACCACGCACACATATGCAACTTGAGAGAGTGTGGGTAAACATGTATAGGTGCATGAGATAGGTACTTACTTATTTATGTCTAAATAATATTTTTTTTCATTATTATGTTTATGAAATATTTATATTGATGTAATTAATTATTGTATTAAATGTCTCTCTTTAAGTGTAAAGTTTGTAAGTAGATACTAATAATTATAAAGTAATATTACAGAGCAATTTGTAATTTGTCAACCGGGCTATCGAACCCGACACCCTTTCCTCCATTGTTGTCTTTCATCATCATCATCATCAGCCGAGAGACGTCCACTGCTGAACAAAGGCCTCCCCCTTGGTCCTCCACGTAGAACGACAAGCCGCCACCTGCATCCACTGGCTCCCCGCCACTCTGACGATGTCGTCGGTCCACCTAGTGGGAGGTCTGCCCACGCTGCGTCTTCCGGTCCGCGGTCGCCACTCAGTCACCTTCCTGGCCCAGCGGCCATCAGTCCTCCGAGCGACGTGGCCTGCCCATTGCCACTTCAGCCTGCATATTTTGAGAGCTATGTCTGTAACTCTTGTTCTTTGGCGAATTTCCATATTTCGGATTTTGTCGCGCAAAGATACTCCGAGCATAGCTCTCTCCATCGCGCGCTGGGCGACTCTGAGCCTTTCTAAAAGGCCAGCAGTTAGGGACCATGTCTCGGTACCGTACGTCATCACTGGCAACACACACTGGTTGTACATCCTGGTCTTCAGACACTGCGGGATTTTTGACGAGAAGACTTCATGCAACTTCCCAAATGCTGCCCATCCGAGTTGGATTCTTCGAGCGACCTCTTTCTCGAAGTTGGACCTACCTAGCTGGATGATCTGACCCAGGTATGTGTAGTGGTCTACAACTTCGAGTATATCGTTCCCAACGACAACCGGTATAGGTGCAACATGGACATTTGACATGATTTTCGTCTTGTCCATGTTCATTTTAAGGCCCACCTGTTGGGAAACGGTATTGAGGTCGCTGAGCATGGTGTTCAGCTCTTCCAGCGACTCTGCCATTACGACTATGTCATCGGCGAAACGGAGATGAGTGATGTATTCGCCATTAATGTTGATGCCGCGTCCGCTCCAGTCCAAGAGCTTAAAAACTCCTCCAGTGCGTTCGTGAACAGTTTCGGAGATATAACGTCTCCCTGTCTCACGCCCTTCCGCAACTGGATTGGCCTCGTAGTCTCTTCCTGGAGTCGGATGCGCATGGTGGCGTTGTTATACAAACACTTCAAAACCTCGATGTATCTATAGTCGATGTGGCACCGCTGGAGAGACTGCAGCACCGCTCAGGTTTCGATTGAATCGAAGGCTTTCTCATAGTCCACAAACGCCAAGCATAGTGGCAAGTTATACTCCTCGGTCTTCTGTATAATCTGCCGCAGCGTATGAATGTGGTCTATGGTACTGAAACCTTTTCGGAATCCGGCTTGTTCGGGAGGCTGGAAGTCATCAAGCCTGCGTTCGAGACGGTTCGTGATGACCCTCAAAAACAGCTTATACACATGGCTCAGAAGTGAGATAGGTCTGTAGTTCTTTAGCAGACAGTTGTCGCCTTTTTTAAAGAACAGAACCACCACACTCCGTTGCCATGCTACCGGCGTGGTTCCCTCGAGTATGACGGAATTGAATAGCTTCTGGAGGACTAAAAGTATCGGTTTTCCACCCGCTCGCAGAAGTTCCGACGTGATTCCGTCATCGCCCGGCGCCTTGTTGTTTTTAAGCTGTTTGAGAGCCATCCTAATCTCGTACAGGCTGATGTCTGGGATATCCTCAGTGTAGTGCCGCGTCAGTTTAGCTCTTGGGTCCCGAGCTGTACCGACGATGGGTTGCCGTGTTGAGGTGTATAATTGTTGTCTTTGCCAGAAAGAAAAAAATATATTAAAATACGCACTTTAAATACTCACTTGAACGAGTCGAGTAAAACTCTACAAATTTCATGTCATACCGGGGCTTATATTTATTAGTAGCGAGCGCGGGGAGCTGCGGACTACCTAGCGGGTTACCGGTGTTCCGGCTCGAAAAGCAGAAGTAGGAACGGGGTGATTTTTAGTCAGTAAGAGTCTAACATTCCCTCCCGCCTCGCCAAGGCGGAAAAAGAGTAACTGTATGAATTAATTTAATTCGTAACAATTTATTTCACAAAAATATAAATAACAAAACACTTCTCTACACCACAGTACAGAAATCAACCGAGTACAGTCACAAACAACTCCACTCGGAGTGAACTGACATTAAAATTAAAGATAAAGGATAAATGCACAGCCTGTCAATATATTCAATAAATATGGCCGACTACCATAACTTAGTCTTGTATTGGTTTAATTTGTAACTACAGTAAATTATTACGCTTTTGTTTACAAATTAGTTTATAGGTATTGTGGCTGGCTATGTGCTATTGCGATTGAATTAATCGGTTATGTAAGCAGAGTAGAATATATTTGCCTACAACTTATTGGCTATTTGGTTGTTTATGGGCTGGCTCGAGCGAAGTGACATAAATACCACATCCTTACAGAAAACCGACGTGAAACAACGTTTGCGTTGTGTTTCTTTGTGTGAGTGAGGTTACCGGAGGCCCAATTTCTTCCCAATCCCCGATTTCCCAATAACTTCTATTCACACACACACACACACACACAACTTCACACCTTTTATCTCCGAAGGGGTAGGCAGAGGTGCACATTACGGCACGTAATGCCGCTATGAAATGTACACCCAATTTTTTACCAATTGTATTGTAAGTCCTATGTAATAGGGGGTGAGCCTATTACCATATACTGGACACAATTACAGACTCCGTGCTACTACTGAGAAATTTTCGAAAATCCGAAAAAAGCCCAGTAATACTTTGCTCGACCCGGGAATCGAACCCGAGACCCCTTGTTCGGCATTCGCACTTGCGACCACTCGACTAACGAGGCAGTCATCTTCTATTCCTAGCCCCCAAAAGGCCGGCAACGCACTTATAACACACATCATGTTTCCGGTGTGCATGGGCTACTGATTGCTTACCATCAGGTTCAGTTAGTCATTCAGGCACTCCAGTCGAGTCAACCCAGCAGTGCCGAAGCATGGCTCTCCCACACTTACCATACTTTTACATACTTAGCAACCAAACCTAAGACAACATGCTCAGCAGTGGCGCTCGCGGCCATTCAACTAACGATTGCTAACCCAACACACACGAGCTTGAAAATTGTTAACAACTCGAAAATAACTCATGACCCGCGCCCGAGGGTTATTTCATTAGATCATTATTTTATGGGCCTCAAATTTGGGCATTAAAGGCTATTATTTGGGCCAATATAAGGCCAATTATGGACCTTCTCGGAATGTTGATGATTTGTATCGGGTACGCGATTTTATTAACTAGTTTCTTTCGGGGCGTGAGACGGTGGCAAAAAATGTGAAATTTTTTGGATGTGAGAGGATAGTAGTAATTAACCTATTTATAATTAATGATAATAATATATGGAGATCATTTAAAACGTGGTTAAGTAAAGATTTATATTACTACAAAATATTGCGCGACACGCATATATAGACATATTATTACATACCTCACACCTGTCTCCCACGGGGGGTAAGCATAGACGATAGAACACCAATTATAGACATATTATTCTAGGTATTTTAAGTTCAATTACATTACTATGGCGTCCAGTGTGGCACGGATTTGGTCCAACCAACGTATCGGACTCCTGCCCCTTGGTCTTTCTCCATCAATTTTTCCTGTGAGTATTATAAATTATAATCTACGAGTACCTTATTTCAATATCAGTTATGTATGTTCTCTATGGTCAGATTCTTGGAAGGACTCGGATTCAAATTCTGAATTGGACAATATATGGAATCGTACTCAACATAAATTTATTATGATCAAAATCACACTCACTATTACATAGACCCCACAACACTAAAATACACCCTCTACCGACCACTACATACCAAAGAATTAAAAGGCGTGATGTTATATGATGTTCCCGAGAACAGAACAGGCAGACAAACATGTAGGCAGGGATAAGAACAACAAGAGTATGGCTACAGACGGTAATTAGCGCTGTGTAGAGCTGAACATCGTTCTGCGTATGCGCCGGTTCGTGTACCGATAGGAAAAGAAATTTTGTAATCATCTTTTGAAAAGAGATTTATTTTAATGAAAAGATATATAAAATGTTAACTTTGTTCATTTATTGGTTAATGTTTATTGAGTGTTTAGAGGCGAGAGTCATACAGCTAATTTAACTAGCAGCTTCAAACACCAATAACGGAATATGGGCCCGTAATGTGGCTTGAAACTATTCGAGTTATCTCGCCAAACAGTTGAACGAATTTACTCTCGTTCAACTGTTCAAACAGTTAAACATAATAATAAATTTCATATGTGTACACTTGAATTATGTTTAGGTATTAAGTTTAGTCTAGTTCCCAAAATAGGGTGGTCCAGACGACCTTAAAATTCTGTCGATATAATTATTTTAAACTTGATCCTAAGTACCTATGCAAGTGCATTATTTCCTGGTACATTAATTATGCATGCAAATGCACCAATCTATGCAACATTCACTCAGTTTTTGCATCTATTTAAAGGTCAAGTAAAATAAAAAGCAGTTAAACCTACATTTAAGTTTCGATGACAAATCTATCGATCAAAATAAATAATAATATGTTCCACCAGAAATTATGTCAACATAATAATTAATATTAAAATTTAGAGTCGATAATATGTTTTATAATATATGTTAATTGATAGTTACCTATACTAATCCATATAAAATATTGATTAAAATTCTAATATCGACAGTTCAATCAAAACTAATTAAAATTTTAAAAACATTTAGTTTTGTTTCTTTTTAAATATCATTTTACTAAAAGTAATGAAAATATTAAATAAGAACTATGCAAATATCAAAATGAATATACATAAACATTTTAAAAGAAAGTATCGACAGTTTAAAATTAACATCGACTAGTGTTGTGCTGCTATCGATACGGGGCGTGTCTACATATAATTCACAGGCTATTACCGCTCCACAGCATTAACAAATATTTAAACATATTATACACGAGCAAAAAACGTGCGCGCGCAGCCCCCTGTGACGTAACGACCCGTTTAAAAATGGAAACTTATTTTATTCTTTAGTAAAACGAACTTCCTCTGTACTTAGAAGGAATGTCAAAGTTTTAAAATTAAAGGACGCAAAAAGTTATTGTGTGTACTTCTTCCAAAATTAAGTGGTTATTGAAATGTCACGTACGTGTATGATTGATTCTTGAAAGACCAATTTTGTGGAAGAAAGGACATATTAAGGTAGCTACTATTTTATATTATTTGTGGTCTTCTTAAAAACATCACAATATTCATGAATCTTTGTAAGCAGTTTTTTATGGAATAGGTGGCAAACGAGTAGACGAGTCACCTGATGGTAAGCGATCAGAGCCGCCCGTGGACACCCGCAACACCAAAGGAGTCACAGGTACGTTGCCAGCCTTTTAAAAAGGAGTACGCTCTTTTCTTGAAGGTTTGAAGGTCGTATCGATTTTATATAAAACACAATTTTATATTTAGACCTAACATTTACCTAACCTTTGCCAAAAGGACGCCACTTAAGATTCGACTCAGCTCGAAACAAGTCGATACACTCTAAGCGCGTTAATAAAGTATCAATTTAAACAAAAACGTCTCAGTAATTCTAAGAACCACATTTGCACCTACCACGCCATTTAATCACCGTGCCACCCCAAAAAAGTTGATTAATCACCAATACGATATAAACGACCAATAATAAACGCGTTAACTAAAAAATCATTACGGAACCCTTTCCAATACGAAAATAAAGGCATGCCCACATAATTGGGCCTCGAACAAATTTCATTGATATTCCGTGATGGGAAAAAAACACAAAACGAGTTGTCGATGAGATGTGTTCTGGCTCGATATTCTGAGAACAATTCTCCCAATTTAAATTTACTTACACACCCAACTTTATACCTTTACACATAAGATTGAATATTGCACGTTTCAAAGGTAAGTGTAAGTTTGTATTTTTATAATAGGCCACTTACGAGCAGCGCAAATCGCCGAGAATTGCTTCGTCTCAACAAGGTGTCAATTTGGTAAAGTTATGAAAGTTTTCGTTTCTGAGAACTATTTGTTTTAAAGTTACGCCCGTGGTCGTCCAGTTGTTTATTATGTGCATTGATTGCGTCGATGGGCGTCCGGGCGTGTTTTATTGAATGCGAACGTCGATAGAATTGGTTATGAATTGCTGCTGATGGCTGGGTGCTGCGTACGATGCCATGGTGATGATGACGGTATGTTCTAATATTCTTTGAATATAATTGTGCTATTTAATAATAATAAGGTTTAGATTGATTTTGATGGACAAAGGAACAATATTTTTGACGATCGGATTCTGTTTAAGTAATATTAAGTAACTGAAAAATCTAATGACCTTACATATTTTTCGAACTATGTCAGCTTTTCTAAAAATAACACAAAAAATAATAGCCAAATTACTTTTATTAAAAGTTAAAGTCGCGTCTCTACTTAAATGTTCAACTTATTTTAATAAGCATTTCAATTAATTACATCAAGTATAAATAAACCACCACTACAATCGATATCAAATCAGAATATCGATAAAAACTAATCGAGCAGACCTACATCCCTAAACCGTAACGAGATTTATATCATATCATTATGCATAAAATATTTCTTTTAAACGTATAATTAGTTAATATTAATATTTTAAATTATATATTTTGTCCCGACGTTCGTTCCTATATTAATGGCGTTTCGTTTGCTTTATTTATAATTATCAGGTCTTTAATGAATTCTGTTAACGCACAGTTTATGATCTTGTGGCTATGACAGCTTTGGTGTGGATTAAAAACGATTATGGGTTAATTTTTTTAAAGTTCGCTCACGATTTTTGTGTCTGTATTTATTTAATTGTGTTTTATATGTGTAGATTTTAGTTATGGGTTTATAAGTAGATAATGATTTAGGTATGATGTAGTGCTAATAGTATTTTATAGTTGATTGTGTTATAACTTTATTTGTTAACTTTTTTATTTAATATTTTGAATACACATTTATATAAGGAAATTTTAGAGTTTCATTTAGAATTCCGTTGTTGTAAAAACCAATACGTGTTTCAATTACAATATAATGTTTTATTTGTATAGTAAGGTTAGTTTTCTCAATCAACATAAACCTAGTGTTAAACAACATTACTTTCCTTGAAAACAAACCCGAGAGAGCAATCTCTGCTTACACAAAAAAGAGTATGGCGTGAAAATATGCACATAAGTAAACACACACGCTCATATACAAAAGTTTACTGCAAAATGTCTGCACTTATACCCATTAACTCACGAACACTTCTCAAGACAACCCCTAAAATTTTGCACAATTACCCTTTATGCGGGTAATTTGCGATATACTGGCAACACTGGTCAGTATTACTGCATAACGATCCGAAACTCCCCACATGCGGCCCAAAAACGAACATCCCTTTAAAACACAACGGCTTAAATACTTTTTTGACGGCAAAAATAATTTTGTCGAAGTCAAAATTCGATGAGATCTTGCTGTTTTGATTTTGTGCTTAATATTGTAGGGATCAGGGTTGAAAATGGTTTATTAAAGATTGTTGGCCATCAGTAAACATCGAGTTAGCACCGGGCCATTATTGAATTTACTTTATATAATAATGGTTAATCACCAGAATGCATCGTTCGATGCTGCCTTGTTACTGAGAGCACTAGGGATGTGGTTATTGTTGTATCGATAAAATTTGTATCATTATGGAAAAAAAACATCCTTTGTTGCTATTAATCAAACAAATGTTTATTGTATAAGTTGTGAAGTTACAGGCATGATGTCAAATTCATTCTGTTTTTGATATTAAAATGTTTTGTGAACATAATTATTGTACATCATGTGAAAGACAATAACTAAAAAAATTTGGTGGAATTTCGAAAAAATCATTTTGCATTGCATTTTACTATTTCCTAAACGGACACGAAAACTCTAACATTACTAACTATTTCAAACCAAACTAAACACATAACCAATTAATTCAACAGACCCACAACTTAACAACATCCGACACTAAACCACTAAACCAAACATAAATAAAGCAAACAAATTATCGACAATTACTATCGACATTGCATTTATCGACACGACCCCACCCGTAACGCCGGCGGCGGCTGCGCAAGGGGCGTGGCTCTCATTCTCCCGTCGTAATTTATACCAGGATCGTTAAATAATACCACTCACACTTGCCACTTTCCTGGGTTATAAACACGCACCGATTTTAATTAAGCTTTCATTAGTTTAGATAGGAGATATAAACTTAAGTTTATTGTATTAAATCTAGCCAATGGCAATGTTATTATGGGGGTTTGGATTCTTTGTTTGAGTTTGGCTTTTGGTTATGTTATCTGATGGTGGAGAATAATGCATTTGTTGCCACACCTATTCTTTCTGATGGTATCGTAAGAGAGTAACAACAAACTATACATATGACAGAGACTGGGCAGCAGTGTTCTTTGATAAATCAGGTTTTTTTAAACTAATCTTCAAGTCACCAGTCGTAGGTAGAGAATATTGTAAACCCATATTAACTAGTGTAGGCTTATAGTACAGCTGTGTGGACTGCCACGGACTGTGATGCTGTTGATGATAAGTTGCAGGAAGCCAATGGAAGCAGAAACCTTCCAACTGACAGTCATCGCATTTTTATGGTTTAAGACAGTAAAAGAGGCGAAGGATCACCTAATGGTAAGTAATCACCGTCGCGCATGGATACCCGAAACAACAGAGGCGTTACAACTTAAAGTGTGTTACCGGCCTTTTGAAGGTTAAGAAGTTAAGGTTATGGAGGGTGAATTGGACCTCCGGTAACCTCAATTACATAACGAAAGACTCACACAATGCAAGCGTTGTTTCACGTCGGTTGGTGTCACTCCGGTCAAGCCAGCCCTTTCATCCCGAAGCATGGCTCCCACACTTAAATACTGATACTGGTTGCAGCACTTCCAACTACACTTCCAACCGGCCAAATTGGTTTAAGTTTCTATTTGTTTTTTTTTATTAGGTACATTACAACTAGGATACAATATCTAGCTTCCACTATCTATAATATTATGTGGGAAAGTCTCTGACAGTTTTCTTTCAACATTTATTACATAATTCAATTTCCTATAAGCGAACCATAGTGTAATGTTAATGGACAAGACTGAATGCTGTATTTCCCTTGCGTGGCTACAGAGCAATAATTTAAAAACCTATGTATCATGGACTATGGTTTTTGTAGTGACGACTGAATGAACTAAAAAGTGGTTGGTTTTTTGTTGAATATGTGTTGATGATACTTAAGGCTTAATTTACAATTGTATGGTCTGAGTCCATAGAGGTATAGGGTGTGAAACATACAATTAGGTTCATTCATTGAGGACCAACAGAAGACAACAATTCAATTTTAATATTTCAAAAGCGCTATTTAATGGTTAATTGGGAATAATGTTTTTAAAGTCAAAGTGAAATCATTTATTCTAATTAGACCAAAATAAAGCTCCTTTGAACGGTTAAACAAATAAAATGTGTCTGTCTGTCGGTCAGTTCTCTAGTGAAGATTCCTATAGAGAAGAACGAGCAAGGAACTCCATAGGTTACATGGTGGCTCTTTCGCAATCAGTTTGATTATAATGGCATCATAAGGCACACACCTTATAATAGTAGGTATAGGTATTTTTTACCAGTAGTCTCATACAATAGGGGCAAGCCTACTACCATATACTGCCTGCCATATAAGCCTGCTGCACAAAATCATTAGAACTCGAAACAGGATATTAATCATGTTTATTAGCAACAGTGCCGAAATATCGGAAACTCATAGAAATTAAGAGAACATGGTAAATATTCCGTTTCTAGTTTTAATGATATTATTAGTGACCATGTCAGTTTAAAAACTTATACCGGACGCACAATTCCAAACTCCTTGTTATAACTAAGACCTTTCCTGAATTCTGTCCACATCACCAACGACATAGTAGTAGGTGAAGGTTCTACAAATATACCTCCAATTATCTCTTTAAGGTATAATTCGCTTTTCTTATTAAAGAGCAATAACTCAGGTAATTTCCATGTAAAACCTACTTAGTAGAGCAAAAAACCAACTCACGTAGTAATGACAGCAGATGCTTTAAAAACCATTACAAGTACCATCTAGACGAGCAAATTGTAAAATTATGAAACAATAAATTATTGAAATTATATAATTTCACAAAATTAACAGTGAACTCTTACTCGCCATTATAAAGACATCAACGCGTTTTTTATTTTGTTTCCAGTTATCATTTTAGTTAAATGTATAATTTGTATGCGATTAACCGCTTACGGTTAATGATAGGTGGTTAAATACTAGTTTTCGGTTAACGTTTGGTCTGTTGACAGTGGTTAACATGTATTTAGTGGACGAGAAACTGTGATTGATTATGGTTTTTAAATTGACCGAGACTTGAATTATTTATGCTATCAATTATGGTTAAAACTATTGGGTTTTAATAATGTGTATGGTTTTATGAACACTATCTATAATTGCATACAAATATTTCTTAAAGTATAAGGCTTTGAGTAACGAGTAACGCCATCTATTGGAATAAATCGGAATTGCTGTTCGAAAATAGATCGTTACTTTGTAAATCTACTCGTAAGAAGGTATTTTTTGAGTATTCGCTTTTTTGTATTATTGTACGATTATATTGTTCAGAAGTGATTGGGCTCGATTTCAAGTCAGACATTAGCTCTATTTTTGTACTTATTATTTCTTATAGTATCGAATTTTTGCTATTTAGATGCTTACCGATACACGAGTTTGGAATAAATGTAAAACAAAGTTCTTAAAACATTATTATAATTTAGTAACTATTCCCTTCATTGAATGAGTACTTCAAATACTACTCATAACACACAAGACAACAGTTAAAGTTATAATTAAAATATGTCACAATGGCTTAGTATGAAGCAAGATTTATTTTACATTGACATCGTCTAATAAATAAGTATTCGAAAATAAAAGCATTTCATTTCATTTCACTGAGTATTGAGTTGTACGAATGAAGATCACAGAGCTAATAGATGTTATGGTCGGTCTTAAAGACTTGACGGATTTAAGGAAATGTTTGCGCAAAGAGAAGTTAAACGAAGATTGGGATATTTCAAACTGACTTGATACTTTGACAATGGGTAGAGATGTAGCTTCATTGTGCATTTTCTATCGCCTATACCACGGGATGTTCTCTGAGGAATTGTTTGGTCTAATACCTATCACATCTTTTCGCCATCAACCTACACAACAACACATCCATCCTCATCATATAGATGGTTGGCAAGCCACAACTGTGCGCTTTTCACGAAACTTTATGACTCGCACAGCTAAACTGCGAAATGAACTATCATCGGCGGTAATGATCTTCAAACTTTCAAGAAAAGAGCGTATTCCTTGTTAAAAGGCTGGTAACGCACCTGTGTCTCCTCTGGTGTTGTAGGTGTTCATGGGTGGTGCTAATGCTTACCATCAGGTGATCCGAATGCTCGTTTGCCACTTATTCCATAAAAAAAATCTTTATCCTACAGCGGGAATATTGTGGGCGGTAATTAAGAAAATTTACAGGGTATATGGGACAGACGGATCACACCAGAAGGGTTACGCGTAGCCTATTAAGAATTTCTGTATTGGGGATGGGAGCAAAGAGTAGGAGTCCAAACTTAAGTCTTTAAAGACTTAAGTTTCCCATAGACTTGTATCCGTATGTTTTTGTATGTAGTTACCTATTAACTTTTAGCCTGGGTGATAGAATGAAATTATCATAGCCTACTGTCGTCTACTACACCTAATGACCAAAAAATCTCATGTTTGTTTTAGGAAACGTCACACTTTGTAAGCTTTGTAATACCTAATGCCGCGCCTAAAAATAAGCTACTCCCGTGATGATGAAGGCTTACATATAATTAAAAAAAATAGGATGAAAAAATAATTAAACTAAAACCAAGTGACAAAAATAAACTTAATTTCCAAAACATCATACCTACATATTTTAAAAAAGCAATTACCGAAACTACGTTAAATCAATTAGTTAAAAATACGAAACACTAAAATAAACGATTATATTATAAGTTAGGCATAAAATAATAATAAAGTCACGCCTGATTACCATTTTTCACACTCGAACAACATAACTTAGTTTAACTGGCCAAGTGATAATCCGATACACCATACAATTCCATACATTATTACTTAAACAAACCAAAATAAACCTTACACTATAAAATATAAAGAACAAATTCATTAATTGCCCGTTTAAAATAAAAAGAAGTCACTTACAAGTACTCCTGCGCATTTACAAATAATTGGAACTCATGCGCGGACCAATGAGAGCGCGCGACGCTTGAGTACTATTGTCTCTGTGTTGCTGTCTCGCTCTGTCATGAAGATAAGACGTCTATCTGTCTCGCTCTTTGCTATGATTGGAAAATTGGTGAGTATTGTTGTCTCTCTCGTAGGTACTACTGGTTTTAGATTATAGGCCTACTTTAATTTAGGCCTAGGATTTGCTTAACACCGGATTAAAAGTAAAAAAAAGATATTTTTTTTCTTTATCGACGTATTCACATAATGCTCAAAATATGTCAAATGTGTAAAAAGTTATGAATATTGGATATATATCTCACCGTCAAATAGACCGAGATGCACAAAATAGGGTCATCATCAATTTAGTAATTGTTAGTCGGTCTTTTTCTACCTTCAGCCCAAGGCTACTACAGCTAGATTATGGGTACTCCTTTACTGAAGATGGTTTGTCAATCTCTACCCTTACTGCTGCACTCAGAGACATTTAATTATTACTTAAACTATTCCTTAGAAACGATTTTGTATCGAAAACAATAGCTAAGGACTAGGTTAAGTAACCATTAAATGACTCTAACTCAGAGTGGCGGCGAGCCAGTGGATGCAGGTGGTGGTTTGTCGTTATAAGTGGAGAACAAAGGGGAGGCCTTTGTTCATTAGTGGACGTTTCTCGGCTGATGATGATAATGATGAGTATGGCGGAAAGTCAGACTTACGATACAATGCTGAAATGATAAATGCATATCATAGCTAAAATTATCAATGTCATCGAATCCCACACTCCCAAAATGTGTCAAAATTCTATCTCTAGTAGGCTAATCTACAGATAGATAGGTTATTGATACTGGCCGTTATTCCCAAGAAAGCTAGGCGCCTTTCAAAGATCTCCTCCTGTGACCAAAAAAAGGGTTTGTACTATTAGTAGGGTTTGTTTGTGTGATTAGAGAAAAAGTAACTTTATACGTCGGTTTCCATAATTGTTATCGGACCTAAAACGAAATCCTTCTCAGTTGCAGTTGTGTCCACAGAATATTGAAAGCAGTTACTAATGAGTTATTATGATTGTTGTTTCTTCATGCAATTATGTGACAAAACTTACATTTACATCATAATTCCAATTGTATCATCTTCAGTTTTGTTATGTCATAAACCGGTAAACCAGCAGACGGATCACCTGATGGTAAGCTATCACCGCCGTCCATGGACACCCGAAACACCAAAAGGATTACAAGTACGTTGCCGGCCTTTTAGTTAGATATTTAAGGGTTATTGGGAAATTGGTAATTGGGCATTCGGTAATCTCACTCAAACAACGTAAGCGTTGTTACTTACCAAAGGGATAGGAGGAAACGTGCTAAGCAAATAGTCGAAAGTATTATGTTATTAGTCTTATGTAACAGTACGACCATATTCCACATAGGCATACAATGTATATCGAGATATTTATAAAAACTCGAAAATTTGACATACCCCGACCCAAATCGAACCGACACCCCTAACTTAGCAGTCACACTTCCCACCACTCAACCAACGACCCAAACAGTCCAAAAACCATTAACAATAACTTAAACCAAACCACATCTCATTATAACCATCACTAATTAAACATGCAAGCCTCGAACGAACGAATGAATGAATTAATTTGTCAAGAATGAACGACGAATGATTCCCATTAAGGTCCCATTCAAGTTTGAATGAAAGTAATTTGTATACACTTAATTTAAATACGGTATCAGATAAACTTAAGTGGTTAGGTTTAAGGTTAATCTTGAGTTCCGCGTTATATTTGTAAAGTTAGAATTAACTTTAAATAGCTATTTATACTATTTGTCAATGTTGTTGTAAGCGAGTGTTTTCATTTTTCTTTTTTTGTGTAGGGTGGATTATGGGGTGTTTCTGCTTTCTAGTTATTTTATACTAGTTTCTGCCAGTGGCTTTGCCCTCGTTCCTATGGAATAAAGTATCCTATCATCCAAGTCAGCTTATACCCTGCTCTCTAAAACTAACTCAGTAGTCACCAGCAGCTATAAGGAGTAATGCATCCTCTAAGTCTCAATAGACCAGTTCTGAAACACTGACTGTGTCACCTCTCCGTCTAGTTCATCAGAAAATAAAAAGAAAAGCCTATCACACTAATATTGAAATTTCTTGTGTGAAAGTTTGTTTGTTTGGATGTTTATCACGCTGAAACTACTTAATGGATTTTGATGACAATTGGTATACAGATAGGGTATGAGCTGACTTGAGTGATAGGATATTTTTTATCCACCGGGACGTGGGCAAAGCTGCTGGCACAAGCTAGTAAACTAAAAAAGAAGACCTCGCGATTACGAAGATCTTGAGCGTGAGTATCAGGCAAGGGTCTAAGGTTCCAATCCTAAGCTAAGCTACATATAACTCTAAAAAATAGAGTAGATACCTACGCATATACACATAAGTACTAACACATACCACACAAATAAAACACATCCCAACCAAACAGAATTAATGACATCACCATAATAATAACGATTAATAAATAAAATAACTTGTAAAGTTATTACAGCGGACACCAGCCTCATCTTTATCAGGCCATCAGTTTTCACCATGGCGCACACAGACGTACATACGCAGTGCTAAGAGAGCTTGCGTGTAATTAATTCATACGTTTTATACTTCACACGCTATGGATGCGAGGTGATCATAACATGTGTAGTGGTAGGAATGGTTAGATAGGGACTGGTATAAAAATGAGATAGTATTTGTTTGTTGTCCGCTTTTATATAGGCAAATGTGCTTCTCGAAGAGCAAAGATGAAAGTTAAAGGAAGAATGTTTGAGTATTCTGAGGATGATCCTTTAGAAGCGTGGAGTTGGGGATTTGCAGAAGCTGATGGTGACTACCACGAGGTGTTTTAGTGAGGTTATTATTAGTAAGATAAAAATCACATACTACTTACTAGTCTAATATGGAACTGCGGACTACCGGGCTCCGACTGGAAAAGCAGGAGTAGGAATGGGCGGGTTTTTATCTCGCTCAAGGCGGGAGAAGTCATTGAATGATTTTTCCCTTTCAAAAAAAAGTATCAGTGGAAACGGTCACATAGTTTCACAGCTTAGCTATTACATTTTCGTAACATAGCTACATAGCACATCTCTTGTGGAAAATCACTCTTACTTCTACCCTTAGTAAGTCACAAGGGGCAAACTAGTTACATAATTAAATATCGATAGAATCACTCCGTTACACGTTATCTAGTCACCACAATAACTGCAACATATTTCAACTCAAACTATGAATAAACAAATCTAAATATTCATAACTCTGGAAGCAATCACGCCACTAAACAGTTTGACTGCGCGGAAAAAGGACAAATATAATATATTTTCAATTGATGTGAAAGGGATAAACTTAGCTACGTCACAGCGGGGTATCTTCTCTGCTTCGTATTGCTGGGAATACGTTCGGTGTCTGGGCCGGTAACTTACTAATGTACGGTGTACATTGCTGCTTTGAAACTAGCTATAAAGAAAATGTGGTTGGTTATATTTGGCCTATACTTCAGACTTTAATTTACAGATATTAGTAATATTCTAGTTTACATTAAATACAAAATAAAAGGAAATAAATATAACTAATTTTCAATTTACACTTAATTCTCTGCATACTATGGCACTAATATCAATAGATTGATGTAGGTATTTCTTGCAAATAAATTAAATTTGAATTTGATCGTTACCTATATAATTGTCTTTTCTTTAAGAGAATTCCATGGCAAAAATATACCTAGAAATAGCTACATACCTGTTATTCATTAATGCACATCAACTAAACTCCATACAAACCCAGCAATGTAAACGTAACAAGGTAAAAATATCGCAAGATGGCGTCCAGTGGTAGAGCAACTCGTTAAGTGTGCGTGTTTTGGTTTATTTTCATAACTACCCATATCTATCACTGTTAACGATGTTTATTTAAGCAGTTATTTAAGGGTGACCATGCGATGGAAATTACTGGGATGTAATAATAATTACTTTGTTGAATACAACGTCACGCCTTTTATCCCCGAAGGGGTAGGCAGAGGTGCATATTATGGTTCGTAATGTCGCTGTACAATGTATTTCTAATTTTCACCATTTGTATTAAAAGTCCCATTTAATAGGTGGTAAGCGTATTGCTATATACTGGGCACAATTGGGAGTCCGTGCTACTACTGAGAAATTTTCAAAAAACCGACAAAAGCAATACTTTACCCGACAAGAAAGTGTGAAATAAATGTAATAGTTTTTAGTACACTATGGTTTGAGAAATAAAAAAAGCTGCTCGACTGCAGTGATACCACAGAAAATAGACGTGAAACAACGCTTGCGTTGTGTTTCGTTGTGTGAGTGAGGTAACCGAAGGCCCAATTACCCCATTCCCAATCCCCGATTCCCCAACAACCCTTAAATTTCTTACCCCAAAAGGCCGGCAACGCACTTGTAACGTGTTTCAAGTGTCCATGGGCGGAGGCGATTGCTCACCATCAGGATGCTCGTTTACCGGCTTATTCCATAAAAAAACAGATAACTTTGAATTAAGAATGTAATTTGTATGCACTATCTGTCACATATGTTTATCGGGAACTTACATGAAGGTGATGCAACAGGCGTTAAGTTTAGCAAAATAAACCAAATAACTTTTGAAACTTAATTCCTACACCCCAACTAGACACTAGTCTCCTCTTCCCACAAAGTATACCCACCCTACCATAATAAGGCATAAGCTTACCGGCTATTTGCTCTTTTATCAAGCACCAGCGCCTAATGATGTTGTTACAAAGCTCTTCAAAGTATACGGTAGCATTTTTTAACTGTCAAACTTTAATATTAGGTACTATGCTGTAACTAATGGTTGGGGAGGCAGTCTAGTTAACTGAAGTTCAATTTAGGTATGTGGCAGTTGAGTGGTTACTTTGATTAAGGAGTAAAGGGTGTTTTGGGTTATGTTTTAGAATTGGATACTTTCTTGGTTTCATTATAACTTTCATGGGACATACTAACTAAATTAAATATTATGTTATCGGCTTACTCACGTCTCACGTAACTGTTTGATGAGGACCTCGACCAGTTACAAGCCATACTAGAGGCTCATATTCATGAGCAGCATTCCATAACACGACGTGGCGATTGTCGCGATGCTACTGGCCGAAAACATAATAATGATTGTTTAGGTTTAATAAGTTTCTTGGCGTCTGGAATAATACCACAGCCAGGAGTGTGGTAATAGGCTTAACATAGGACATGGGATTAATACAAAAACTGGTGAAAAGTGGGTTTAAAAATGTCTACTCTTCTATCTATTCGTCCGAGGAACAAAAGCGTGATGGTACGGTACGCTATGAGTTCAACCGTAACTGTCAGTACCTGGTATTTTGATGAACATTATAATTGGTGAAATAATTATTTGATTAGTAATTATAATTCTAAAGTGTCAGTGTGGATTGTTATAGCAATTAAAGTGTTTGAAAGTTACTCTGTACCTATTTCTTCCGGCATATCGTTGTATTAACTGCATAGTTTGGCGCGTTGACTGGGCAACCGGCTGCTGAGCAACGTGTGGTGGGTTCAATTCCCGCACAGAGCAACTCTTTGTGTAATCCACAAATTGTTGTTTCGGGTCTGGATATCATATGTATGTGAAATTGTATGTTTGTAAACGCACCCACGACACAGGAGAATATTCCAGTGTGGGGTAATAGTATTCATCTAGCTCTAATTTAGTTGTAACATCACGCCACACAATTAAGTTACACCCAGAGTGCCCTACACAACAAAATCACTACCTACTTAACAACAAATAAAATAAATATAACAAAAACATAACCAACAAAGATTTATCATCAATTTAATCTTAATACAAACATAATCGAGCCGTCAGAGAAGGTAGCAGCAGCCACACTCGGCCGATACAAGACGCGACGGGGCGCCATTGTGAACCCACAAACGAAAACCCATCCAAGATGAGCTTAATATTATAATTTGATATTTTTTTAATGTATATACATATTAAAAGTCACGCATTGAAGTGTTTATTTAACGCGTTTCTGAACGTTTCGTTTTTTTTTTCTTAAAACGTTAGCTACGTTTCCGAACGTAAAGGCAAACGTCACTTTGATCGATTGAGTTTGACAGTTGATTGTGAGGTCGTGTCTTCAATCTTGTTTGTAAATTGTGGTGAGTAGGGATTGGTGTTGTTCTGTCTAGAGTATGGTGATTGGATTTTGAGTATGTCGTTTGTTTTTTTCGTTTAATAGAATACCATGCAATGACTTATGCCGCTTTGGGTTAGGCGAGAAGGAATGTCAGACTCTTACTGACTAAAAACCACCCTGTTCCTACTCCTGCTCTTCGAGCCGGAGCCCCGGTAACCTGCTAAGTAGTCAGCAGGTCCGAGTCGAGCAACAGTTCTACTAGGCCACATCTGTATTTGCTGATGTCCATGATCGATAGGTTGAGTAAAGAGGTGGTTACTACAACATCGGAATACTTTATTCATAATTAGATCAGTAACATAATTATTTGACCACGCTAATCTCCGGAACTACCGGTCCGTTTTGAATAATTAATTGTATTTGCGTTGGATAGTGCATTTATCGAGGAAGCTGAAAAGAGCGGTTAAATACGCGCGGGAGTAACTAGTTTGAAATAATAGCAAGGTATGAATTTGGAAAGAGGTCAAAAACATTCGTTCTTCAACAAACAAAAACCTAATAAAAATTAACCATCTACTCTTTACACCACTGCCTACCTCATCAAGAGAAATGAACCGTGATATTATAACACTAGGCAACACTCAAAATTTCCCGGGGAAAATTCATACCGTATTTTATTGATAATCAAATACCTATTACCAGAAAAATAATAATTTATTTCAGTCACGTATAGGAATGGAGATTTTAACATTTTTGTAAAAAATCACTTTTTTTATTAGTTTTGGAGGCTAGCTCTAAATTCTTCTTAGTAACGATCACAATAATATTTTGTAGTGTCAGTATACATTGATTTCTTTCGCCATGTCTCGCTTTTGTGTTAATTCTCCGGATTTATTTTGTTTTATTTTCACCGAAGAGTAAAAAAAAACCCACCGTTAAGTAATTACGAAGTGTTATCGTGCATATTTTGGTTTAGACGTTCGCAACCAAGATAAATATTGGGTGCCACACATGTGTTGCTTCTCATGCCACAAGAATTTGACAAACTGGTTTAATGGAAAACCAACTAAGATGCCTTTTGGTCAACCTATGATTTGGCGAGAACCTAAGGATCATGTAAGTGACTGTTATTTTTGTCTCACAGATGTCAAAGGATTTTCTAAGAAATCTAAGCACACAGTAAAGTACGCAGAGGTGTCTTCCGTAACAAAACCAATACCACATTCAGAACATCTTCCAGTACCTAACCCACCAAGTCACGTTGAATCCTCAAGTAACACTTCTAGTTCTGATGATGAATGTGAAGACTTTCAAGTGGCAAGTACATCTAAAGCACCACATTTGATCAGCCAATCTGAGCTTGACGATCTTTTTAGAGACTTAGACTTACCTAAGGAAAAATGCAATGGATTTGTTCAAGTCACGGAAATTTTTTTGGGAAATAAACGATCGCCTCAATATGAAAGCCTTATAAACCAATTGTTACATGCTTATAAACAACTGGGGTGCAATATGTCATTAAAAATACATTTTCTGCATTCGCACCTTAATTTTTTTAAAGAAAATCTAGGCGCAGTGAGTGATGAGCACGGTGAGCGCTTTCACCAAGAAATTGCCTCAATGGAAAAGCGTTATCAGGGAAAATGGACCACTTCAATGCTTGCAGACTACTGCTGGTTTTTAATTAGAGAGACACCAACCTCTTCTTATAACAGGCAGGCCAAAAGAACAAAAACTAGTTTATTTTTCAAGTCTAAATAATATTTTACTTTAAAATAATAACAAAAAATTGTTAAAACTAAAAATAAATTTCTCTTAAAAGCTATACGTGACTGAGATGTTTTATTTACTGTTCTAAGTTCTCTATACCATGGCCTTTCCGAATCACACAATCAGATCTCTGGGAAAAAAAAATTTATTTTTTATAATTAGACAACATACAAATCACCTTTTACTTATCACATACCATCGTGTAAAAACAACATAATTAAACTTCTGGAATGCAACCCACAACATTCCGATACTTGACACCTTAACCACGGAACCATCAGTACACCGGTACTTATTAAAAACGATAGCTATAAGTAATATTATACGTTATAGCATGGAGGTTAGATAAAATAGGTTTGTTGAAGATATCATGACCTCATTGGATAGTATTGAAAAAAAAGTCTGGCTTTAAAATGACAAGGTGTCTAAAAGTGTGGGAGAGCCATGCTTCGGCACGAATGGGCCGGCTCGACCGAAGTAATATCATAGCCTCACAGAAAACCGACGTAAACAATGCTTGCATTATGTTTCGTTGTGTGAGTGAGGTTACCAGAGGCCTAATTACCCCCAGCCCAATATTCCTGATCCCCGGTTCCCCAACAACCCTTGAACTCCTGACCTCCAAAAAAGCCGACAAAGCACTTGTAATGCCTCTGGTGTTTCGGATGTCCGTGGACGAAGATGACTGCTTACTATCAGGTGTTCCGTCTGCTCGTTTACCGGCTTATACCATAAAAATAAAGATAGAAACTGAAGAAGTTTCAGCTTTATTGTAACAGAACCGTATGATACATTTTTCTATCCTTACTCTTTCCATGGATATCACAAAAAGAAGACCATTAATTAGTTCAACAACGGACTGTTTATGATGAAATAAGCTTAATTCTGAAAGATGTGTAGTACGTTTCAGTTTAAAATAGCAACAAATTGCTACTTCTTACCTCAGTTGTCAATACTAATGTATCTAATCTCAAGCACATTCAGCTTACCACTTCAAATACTATAAGCGTCATATACCTCTCATATAAAAAGCAACCAATATAAGATAACTAATGATATTAAAAAGATAGTGTTCGCATTAAAATATATTATTTATACACACGGTGACTCATCGAGTATGGAGCGTAAGAAATAACTTTGTAAGGTAAATGTCACGTTATGCGGCCAGCGGTGGTGGTGGTGTAACATTTTGTAGTGATGGAAATTAAATTGATAAGTGGTGCTTGAAAATAGTTTTAAGAATTGTTTTTAATTCTGATAACCTTTTTTATGAGGGGTGTTATTGTTGTGTCGGTGTTTGCTAAGATAAGGGATAAAAGAAGAAAAAATTAATGATTTTCTTAGTTTATTTATCATACGACCGACGAAATTAATATTTTACATCCCCTAAATATTGACACTTAGCAACTTATTCATAATTAGCTTGAGATTGATCGAATTCTCTTCTCATTTTCTTAAACTTATTACATTCTCATTCAGACATATCTAAAAAGACAATATCATCATTATCCTCTTGCCAACATAATTTTCTAAAAACACAATCACAATTACCACCCAAAACAAACCACAAGCCACCGCCATATTGAAACACAACCACGACCCATGGCCACGACAGGAGCGCTTACCCTACCGATAATGATCACGTAAACCGTCATCTAACAAGTGAATGATTAACGACACACCTCGACACGTAATGAAGGATAATCATCACTGTTTGTTTTTAGAAACGATGCCCAGTTGCCCAGCGCTGGGCTTTTAGAGACCCTTGGGTTAAAAAAGATTTAATTGTTTCAAATATGGACGGTTGGCGCAGTAACTGGGGAATTGGCTGCCGAGCAACATATAGCGTGCTCGATTCCCGCACAGTCTGGGTTTCATTTGCATGTGAACTTCTATGTTTGTAAACGCACTCACAAGACAAGAGAAAAATCAAGTGTAGAGCAAAGATTCATTCTTTAAAAAAAACACACTTCATGGGTGATCAGCTACCTTCGTATTATACTCAAAGAGTTACAAGGAATCTAAGAGAATTTTGCCTATTTCTTCAATAAGCAGCCCTATTTACTAGCTTAAGATTTCCTCAGATATAACTTAACTATCATAAAGTTCTAAGTAACATACGGAACTCAACACAACCAAAATGCAAGTAAGAAATAAGAATATAATTCTCAATACTAGTAGGTGGCACAATGACTAGACACTTCTGCCGATACTCGAACGAATACAGTTTGACGTTAATGATTTATTATTTAATAACAATTTCCGAGTAGCCAGTTATTATGTTTTGAAATATTTGCTTGTAAAAAATGTAATATGGCTACCTGACGTCATTTTAAGGTATGCGAGTTAAATGCTTCTTTAGTTGTGGGAATTTAAGAGCTACTGACTAACGTATTGTCTCGAATACAAGTCATCGGATTAGTTATTAAGGTTTTTCTTGTAATTTCAAACTTGATAAGAAAATACTTACATTTGTCCTGCGAGTATGCGAGTAACACATGTCGGGTTTAGATGGAGGGTAAAAAAAGCGATAGGGCCGAGCTAATTTAGTTCATGAACATGAACCTAAACTCTCAAGCATGGTTAGTCTGCCTAGAAGGACGTCAACAGTCACGTCTTGTTATCCCCGAAGGGGTAGGCAGAGGTGCACCTTACGCCTTAAAGAAAACAAAACTAATAATACTTAGTTTCTTACATCAGACATGGTATTATAAAAAATGAACCTTTTGATGAAGTAGTATAGGTACATTACTTTAAAGAAGGTAACCGCGTTAAATTTTCTGATCTGTCCTTTTTTTAAATCAGGTGGTATACCTAAAACCTTCTCATAAGTCTGAAAAATACTATGCTGAAAACCGCATCAAAATAGGTTCAACCAAACACGAGATAATCACGCACAAACATACAGACAGATCAAACAGAGAACCTCCTTTTATGAACTCGATTAAAAACTACCAAATGCTAAACCCTACTTTTCAACACATTAGTCATAAGCTAAAGGTTCATCTTGAAGATAAGTTAATCAGCCTTTATAATGATGACTTCAACCGCCATGACAGTTATGACAGGATATTTACATCAGCTAATTACACTGCCGGCCACGTCAAGCTGATTGAGGTTATAATTGAAATATCTGTTTGTTGAAGTTGAAGACTTGGCTCTTGACGCATCTCGTGTCTTTGTTTTTGAGTGTCAAGTTGGGAGTAATGGTGCTTTTTCAACAGAGATGTGATATGCTACGTTGCTGTGGATGCGTTTGGCTTCCAATAATCATAGTCATTGGTATACATAGCTTAGCACTATTATTGGAAGCAAGTTTATACTTGCTGAGCTGTTATCAGCTCACCCATAGGAACCATTTAGTATTTGGTTTTAAGTAAAATTTTCGTGGTGCTTGACGACTGGGCTTCTTCCAGTTGTGCAGTCTCTTTTGTGCCTTAAGGCTGAAGTCATTCTGTCTCCTGCATTACATTCATCGAGGGAAGTGGAAACTGTATCTTCTCGTCTAATAATATTCTCTGATTTATTTCGTTACGGGATCCAAGACAGTCATTCATGTCTCTGGGATGCACCGGACTTCAATGTTCCGGTGTTTTCATGGTTGTATCTACTGTGGATCCTGGCTTACAGGAGTTGCAGCGGTATGGGAGGTTGTGGCGGGCTTGTCCCATTACAAAAAAAAGCTTTGCACTGGTAGAAACGGACTCAGCTAAACTATGCTTTTATATGGAAAGATGCGTGCTATGGATGCTATGAATGGCTCCCCTACTATCGATACATAGCATACTCAAGCATACGCATCTTCTTCGTGTAGCTTTGTTTAACAAAGCGCTAATTTAATAACCTTATGCAAAAAAACGTAGGTTGAAGCTACAAAACTGCATATTTGCATCTCAACCCGTTGATTAGCCATAATATATGGAGACCGCCGAAATACTGACACCACCATATATCAGTGTCTTCCATACCCATCGCGTGTCAATCTGTAACGATCTTCATCAGGAGTCGATGAATAAGATGTATTTTTGGACATCATTTTCCTTATTGCGACCACCTTATTCTTACTGCGACCGCAATTGCGACTGCGGCGGCAAGGGGTCTCGGGTTGAATTACTGGGCTTTTATTGGTATTTAGAAAAATTATCAGTGATAGCACGGTGTCTGGAATTGTGTCCAGTATATGGCAAAAGGGTCACCCCCTATAACATGGGACATAGAACACAAATGGTGAAAAATGTATGTATGTGCATTATGGCATTACGTGCCGCCTCATTGGTTTGGTAGCGGCAAGTGCGACTGCTAAGCGCCAAGCGCAGTCACTGTGGGTCTGACTTCTTGTCTCCCAGGTCAGGCAAGTGTTCTTGTGTTGTTTTTTAAACGTTGCCCCCACACTAGGCTTTTCTCCTGTGTCGTGGGTGCGTTTACAAACATACTAGTTCACATGCACATGTCATCCAGACCCGAAACAACCATTTGTGGAACTTACAAAGCGTTGCTCCGTGCGTGAATCGTACCAGCTATACGTTTCACGACAGTCGGTGGCCCAGCCACTGCACCAACCGACCTACCAAATAAAGCACGAAATCTGGATTTATATAATGTTATATAACTAATAGTACGTTCTCATATACCACACTTTCCTAGCTCTAATTAAAAAGAGAAACTCCTTCATTATAATTAATAAACACGAAATTTTCTAACACATCACCAATCAAAACTTTATCTACACAAACAATAATTAACTGAAAATAAACTTTCCAAGTAAGTACCTACACAAACTTAATTCTTACTTAGTATAAATCAAATTACTTATCAAGGACATTAATCTCTAAGTTAAGTTTAAGTTAAAACTCATGATATTAACTTAATTGCCGAATTTACGTCTCCATATGTCACTATAAAATGTGACATTATTATTATTTACGGTCGCCATCTTGATTTTTGTGTTTTTTTTCTTTAATTATGTCTTGTGTGGACGTATGTTAAGTGGATGGTAGTGAGACTGTTGAGCTGGAAGTCCAAAGGTGGAAATAATTGTTCTTGATTAGTTTCTACCAATAGCTTCGCCCGCGGTTCCGTGAAATAAAAATGATCCTATCACCCAAGTCAGCTCATAACCTGTTTGTATACAAAATTTAATGAAATTCCGTTCTGTAGTTTCAGTGTGATTGACGGATAAGCAAGTAGTAACAACTTAAAATCTTCTCCTAAATCTGAAAAATATTATGCTGAGAACCGTATCAAAATCAAAAAATGCCAAACACGAGATAATCGCGCACAAAACAAATAGTCCTAAGTCTATTATGCTGTAAACTGAATAAAAATCGGTTCAGCCAAACGCGAGATAATCGCGTACAAACAAACATACATACATACAGGTCAAACTAAGAACCTCCTTATTTTTGAATACATATTACTTGTCTGAATCTATGAGCCTTATTCAACAGTTAGGTACTCTTTCCATGACCAATTCACAGTAATATATTACGTGCATAATTTACTCTTATGCAAAATAGTAACATCTAAAATCTCAATCACATCACCATCTCCAAAAAAAGTTAATATTAACAACTAAAAAACATAATTACGTAGCGCTAAAATGGCGCTTAAAACAAATAAAAACTCCGTAATGAGGATATCTCAGAAAGAATTAATTGCAATAAAAATGATTTTATCATTTAAAGATCAACCTTTATTTGCATACGCATTTGTAAAACGGACGACACGAAATGTGCTCGTTTAAAAATTAGTGACATTTTATGCGTCTTACTTTTGTTTCTTTTTTTTTATTTGGGACGAGTATGCGTATACATGTATTATATTTCAAGCAAAATTATTTTTTTGCTTGTTTTCCGTGATTTATGAGTGAATAAAAAGGGTATATTAGTCATTATTCGAATGGTTTGAAGTGCAATTTCTAAGCGTGGGTCTCGGGTTAAAGTCCCGGGTAGAGCATATTGAAGTAATTTAGATTTTTTCTTCTCGGTAACTGTAACATAGGCTTTTAAACTAGCTGACAGCGTCGTCATCGGATGTCAATAGATTTTATATATAAATGGATTACCCGTTGGTCTCAACCCTTTCTCTTTCTTACCCCCAAATAATCTCTTTCCTTTCTCTCTTACCCCTCTACTGTTTAGATTTAAGAATTGGAAAAGATGAATAAAACTATTTGAACTTTAGACTTTTAATTTAACAAAAATACAAAACAATACAATGAGATCGCGGTATCTAAATGCCTATCTTGTATCTGAGTATGTATGGCAAAAACTATTTCATAGAACTTAATATAAATCGAATTGTGTAAAATATCTAAACAATAAAATTAATTACATCATCATAGTATGAAACTATCATCTCTCTTAAAAAAATATTCATCACAATCACAACCAATAGCAAAACCACAACTATGCGATTAAAATGACAAATATAAAAAAAAAAAACAGAAAGCCACAGACTCCATACAATTTCAAAACCACATAAAAGAATCTTAAAGACCGTTAATGAACATCGAGAACAATTAATTAAACACACACATACCTAGTTCTTAAACTAAAAATTCAAATTAACGGAAAAAAGAACGTTCTATCGTTCCTTTTTTAAACAAATGTCATTATAAACGTGCATGTAATTACCGTTAAAAATACGAGTGTTCAAATTTAAATTAATTAAGAGAAGGTTTTTTGAATTTGGAAGATGGAATCGCTATACCGATACGTGAGGCGTTCTGCTTGCGTTACAAACACACAATTTTATCGAATTAAATAAATCTTTGGAGTGATATTGGTAAGAACTTTTGATAGTCTGTTTGTCTGTTTGGTGGTATAGGAGAATTAGAAGAGTTTTTGTAAATCTTGTCATTAGTTTATACGGTTGGCGTGGTGGCAGGAAAATCGGCTGTCGCGCAACGTGTAGTGGGTTCGATTCCCGCACGAACCAACTCTTCTGTGATCTACAAATTGTTGTGGGTTTGGGTGTAACGTGTATGTGAACTTATATGGTTGTAAAAATAAAAATAGTGTCATGATTGAAAATAAATAGAATTAAAATCCTAAAGTGTGGCAACGATTATGACAAGATAAGTTTCTAATTGTCTATAATAGTTTCCAATATTGTTATTTTATAACCTCAAAAAAGTAAGTTGATAAAGTCTTAAAAAAAATCGTCTAATAATCTTTTCTTAGCAAATAAAAACACAGTAAACACAAACCTTCACACCTCCTTTATTTTAATCTCGAGCGACACCGCAGAACATGTCTATAGTAAGATAAAAATAAAATAAATGTCCTATCTTGCGCCTGGGCATAGCGCGACCAATTAGTTTATTGGTCGACATATGTCCTTCCCGGAACGTAGCGATAACATCTATGTAGGAATGACGCTCAGAGAACTGAACGAATGAAAGAATGAATGATTTGGAATTAGTTCATTCGTTCAATTAAACGAATGAATTGTGCGGCGAAACGAATGATTTGGGTTTGACTGGTTTTTGCAAGGATACTTTGTTAAACACGGATTATATTTTAAGTTCTGTTTCATAATTCATGTTAAAATTATTTTAATACAGAAAATGTTCAAACCATATTCAAATGTAATAAGACCTAAGAAGAGAAAATACTTAGAAGAGAAAATTCATTTCACGAATCCAATTCCCATTATACATTGACAACAGCAAACCATTCACTCATTCCCAACCCAATATACGTCAAACCTAACGCGTACAAATCCGAAACGCGCGTTAATGTGCGCGTACATATATCGCCCGATAATATACACATCGGGCGGAAAAAACAACAAAAACCGACCAATACCCAATTAATAAAAAAAACCTTTAGCTCAACTTCTCTTTTTGTAATGTTTTGTTAAACAACTAAATTTGGGGTGAAAAAAAAAACAACTACCATCTTATTATCTGTAGTGAACTTATATTTATTTTGACAGGCATCGTAAATTCAAAGGTTTTTGTTGGCCCCAAGATTAATCACCTATTATATTGGTAATGTTAATAGAAGAAGGTGTTGGGCACCATTTTTGGGACCCGCAGGTGTTTTATTGGCATGATAGGATCTCAGCTCGATGATGTCATTCGGATTCCGTAGATTGAGATAAAAATGGCTTTTTATGGTAATTAGTGTGTGATCGTTTAATTTTATGTTTTTCGAGAGAATATTTTCACGCTGCGTTCCGTGAAACGTGGTTAGTTTGATTATCTTCATTGTGTGTTAAATTATACATTGATAGTTAACGTTTTATTAATTAATTGCTACTGAGAAGTTATTGAGGTGCTTCAAACCACACTATTAAATATTTCAATAATAACAAATCTAATATTAGGTGTGGGAGAGACATGCTTCGGCACGAATGGGCCGGCTCGACCGGAGTCATACCATGGCCTCACAGAAAACCGACGTGAAACAACGCTTGCGTTGTTTGAGTAAGATTACCGGAGTGTGGTGTTTTAAGTGTCCATGGGCAGCGGCGATTGCTTACCATCAGGCAATCGGTTTGCTCGTTTACCGATTCCATAAAAAAGTCATCAAAAAAGAATGTGTGCGTATGTAATTATAACTTCAAATTAAAAAACCGTTAAAAATAATGGCTCTATTAAATTAGACATCAAAGTCTAAACATCTGTTTAATTTTTATACATACACGAGAATACTAAGTGTTCCCTAGATCACGATTTCAAAACTATAATAGACCAAGTTGAATATCGTTGCTTGGTAAGTTTAATACCTATACCTTTAGTCACAATTGTGGACGCACAGATCCTCAATAGAAATTATACTGAATCCTATAAACAGGACACAGGCACAACACTTCACAAACATAAATATTTTAATCACCACGCTAACGATTAAAGCCGGTGACACATTAGGCGCGGTTAAACGCGCGGTTGCACGATTTCTAAACGCGAGAATAGAAAAATACGAAATTTGTTTAAAATCAAAAATATTTTCGCATTTAAATGCACTTTTTTATAAAACATGATAAATAATTTATCAAAATAAAATAACATCTTTACTGAAATCAGTGAATCGGTAAGAACCTATCAAAAATCACAGTATTATTTACGAACTGCTATTCACACTTAATGAAGTTAAAACGCGCGTTTTTTTTTTAGATTTTTCTATACGTGAAGCATGTAGCGTTTTTATTGCTGTGCTTGATAAAGAGTGAGCATCATTATCATGAAAACCGCACGTTACAAAATAAACCGCGCGTTTAATCTTACATCAGACAGCGTACTAAGTACTGAGAAAACTCAGTACGTTTTGCAACGTATAGCGCAAAAAACCGCGCGTTGTGTTACACGTGTGTTGTAGCTGTGCTTGTTAGATAGTGAGCACAATTATTATGAAAACCGCACACTCTGAAATAAACCGCGCGTTACACAAAGCGCGTTATACAAAGTTGTACAGTTTGCAGCGTGTATTTCAAAAAACCGCGCGTTGTGTTACACGTGTGTTGTAGCTGTGCTTGTTAGAGAACGAGCTATTTGTTCCGGCACGTATAAACTCGATTAATGTGAACAGATAGCCCGCTACGTCTGCCGCGGCGATTTATTAGACTTGACTAGTTTGCGGTGCAAGGCGTAAAAGGTAGCGGATTGAATAAGATTAGGAGTTTAATTAATGTGCTATGGCAATGGTAAGCATATATGTGTGTGATTTATTACGCTTTGTAGTATAGTCGATATTTGATATGGGCTAAATAATTTCAAATCTATGTTAGGATTCTACATTTATTTCTTTCTATGTATATTTTTTTTTTACAATAGAATTTTGTTGTTAATCACATTGAATTTGTCGAATAAATGCCTTTTTTTCTTTCCTTCTTTCATTGTAACAGGTTCTCAGGTATTGAGAGACAAAAAAAAACTGTTTTATGATGTTTTATTGGAAATGGAACCATTATTCCTTCTATCGATTTTCACGTTGGTTTCACTACAAATCAAAAAACATAAATTCAAAAACTCTACCGCTTATAACTTGTACCGCTCACAGCATGGAACCATATAAGCGGCTCAGCAGTTTGTTAAACCATCCTCGAGTGAGAACTAGTATTATTGGGCCACTAATTAATTGTGTTTTATATTACGCCCGTTTAGTGGCCCCACACTTATGTACTTATTTCATGTTTAAGATGAAATATTTGATAAATTTAAGGGTGAGGTCGGTTTTGGTTTTTTTTTTATGGGATGATCGTTAGTGTTGAGTTTGTTAGTTTGTGTGGCTGGATTGTGTGCTGTCTTAGGTTCGATACACCTTATTGTAAAAGGTTTAAAGATATTGGATTTTCCAAATTGTTAGTTTTAAGTCGGATAGTTATTAGTATGACTTAAAATCGTTCTGGTCGCAGTTGACCGTAGACAAAATACATGCATTCTCAAATTTTTGCTGTACCTACTTGTCATTATTTTTCTTTTTTGTTTTTTGCGTGTGAAATAAATGGTTTTGCTTTCTTTCTTCTTTCTTCTGTTGGCAAAGACAAAAGGTTTTTGTGTTGGACTGTTAAAAAACTGTTAAATGTTTCTTACAATTTTGTTACTCAAATTATATTTCATAGCCATGTCAATAGACATTTAGATAAATACAATACATGTCAATGAGAAATCCAAAGTTTCTTAATAATGGCTATTAGTATTGTATTTGGCTTCTCCCAACTATATTAAGATTTACTAAATAATAGTTTGGTGAAAAGGCCAATGTCCATGTCCACTATTAACAAGACTCTGCCTACCCCTTCTAGGAAAAGCAGGTGTGTTCTCTTTTTTCGACAATAATTTAAAGGATTTCTTTCATTAGTTTAATAGGATTAAAGTTAAAAGGTTGGGATCTCGATCTATGGTCAGTAGGGTCGCGCCTAGTTTTATTTGAATTACAATTTAGAAGTTATAGGTTAATAGGTGATAATTATAAAAATAAACTTACTGTGGGTAAGTGGTCGATTAGCGCATCAACTCAGGAAATAGGATGCAAGTTTGAAGTCCAAGTGAATGACACTGATCTTTTTTTTATAGCAAAGAATTTGGAATCATGCTCAGAGTATGACAATAGGATCACCCCTTCATCATCATCATATCAGCCACAAGACGTGCACTGCTGAACATAGGTCTCCCTTAATGACTTCCAGATAGACCTGCATCCAATGGCTCCCTGCGACCCTAATCAGGTCGTCTGTCCACTTTATGGATCACCCCTTACATAATATATATGATACTCATAACATAACTATGTGAAGAGTAGACTGTTACATTGTTTACATACAATTATGCACATCTAACTGCTTGTTCAGAGAATTATATTATGATGTTCAAAAACACCTAAAAATATTTACAACAAATATCACCAACACTTCTGCCGATACCATAATCGTATTAAGCGACAAAGCCACATTCTTGCGCGTCGCTCGATCGTCGCGCGTCGCACAAATCTCGTCGCGGGCTAAACGTGCGATCATTATGCGCGGGCGACAAAAACGCGTTCGATGCGACATGGAATCGCAACACTCATAAATAAATACATATCACTAACTTTGGTGTAGGGGATAAGCGATTTGATAGGTTCTTGTGTACACTTTATTGTGTAAGTGAAAGTGAACTTGAAGAGAGTACTGGGTATTGGCTTGAAATATTAGTAGATTTTTTTATGGTATAAGCCGATAACCGAGCTGACGGATCACCTGATGGCAAGCAATCGCCGTCGCCCATGGACACCCGAAACACCGGAGGCGTTACAAGTTGTAGTAGTAGTTGCAGGCCTTTTGGGGGTTAGGTTTTCTAGTTTTATTGAAAGCCGTGTGACGACAGTGTAGACCTTTGACAGTCCACTGCTTAGCTTGGGGCCATCTCTGCATGAGACGATTTGCCATCATCTCTTTTGAGAGACGTGTTGGTTCAGGTTTATCAAAGAAGACTGCTACCTAGTTTCTGATACTTGCGGCGACGCATCTCTATAGCACATCTTTCTCGCACAGCTACATAGCTTAGTATTACTGAAAACAGTCACATAGTTTCACAGCTTAACTATTACATCCTCCCAGCATACCTACATACCACATCTCTTGTAGAAAAGTACTACTAATCAAGACACCACTTTTAGTATCCTTCCTAATCCTCAAACATAAGTCTCCCGCTCCCCGCCCCCACATAAACCGCACCCGACACATAAAAGCCGAACACCGCATGTTCCCCATGCATGAGGCACCATGAAAAACCCGTGAAAGCCACGTAATGGCTACAGAACATTTGTACTATTATACCAACGAATACTTTAGGATACTTCTTATAGCCCACTCGATTTATATTGACCGGCCGACAATGGTTTTTGTTGAGCGAAGGTGCTTCTCAAATCGTCTGGTTTTAATGTTTAATTTATGATGTCATTTGTTAAATCTGTTGTTGTAGGTTTTTTTAGGGATGAGGTTAGGTTAGGTTAAAAGGTTGTTTGTGCTACTGGTTGTGGCAATGTGTATGTTGCAGGAGAAGTTGGGTTAAGTATTAATTTGATCGATTGTTTTGCTTGTAACAATAGATCGCTTACATCGGTTAGGTAGGTATATTTTTAGCAGAAAATGGACATGATAAATCGGTGAATAAAATATTACATGCTTAAGGACCAAAAATATTGAATCTAATCCAAGACATTTAATCAAAAATTGTTGTTTCTCCGGACCTACTTACTACTGCAAATAAAAATAGGTTATTTGTAATTAAAAATTAAAGTAGTTGATAGAATTTTACTAATTGGATTTTCTATTAGAACTATGTAAATAGGACTCTAATTATCATTCGTGCCATAAAACTCATTACTTCTAAACTGCTTAATATTATCGGAATAATATTCATAACAAAAGGAAAACCTACCTAATTCTTAATGTGTACCTTAAGTAGCAATGACCAAATAACCTATTATTGCTACCAAAAAAGAATACTAACACAGTAGCAGCGTGACAATCGCCGCGTCGTGTGTCGCGGAATGCTGCTCAAGAATATGAGCCTCTAGCGTGGCTAGAAACTAGTCGAGTTCCTCGTCAAACAGTTACGTAAAGAAACTGTTAACATAATAATTAATACTAACACAATTTGAAACCCTAAATCGAACAACATAATATTTCAAATAAAAATCCACTTAATAAAAAAAGCAATGGAAAAAAATACCATCAAACGATCAAATAATATCAAAGCTATCATAATCCTCATAATTCTGATCGAAATGCCACCATATTATTATTATTGGCACCCCTATTTTGAACCCGTCGCCACCCCATCACTTGTGAGTTAAGCGGAACAACCCCCATGGGGCAGGTTACGGGGTCCACCCCATAAAGAGGGTGCAAGCCCCATGGGCTTATGGGATCATTTGTTATCGCCAAGATTCTGATTAAGTAATAAATTGAGTGTATGATTTGATCTTATGGTCGCTAAATTTTTATTGTAATCGTTTTTGTTTGTAAAATTTAAGGCCTAGGCACTTACTCATACGAGAAAACACTGCAAGCACTAAACGAGGCCGTCGTCAATCTCAATGTCAATGCAATTTCAATTCAATAAAATCTCAATAATTATTCAATTTTACTTATGACATATTTTTGTATTTTGCATTATGATTTTTATTATACAGATTTAATGTCAAATTTATACATCTGCAGAGGCCTATGCCCAATAGTGGACGAGAACAGGCTGATGAAGATATGATGATGAACTATACAACCACAATCGTAACTTTTTAAATAGCATTCAGAGTACGGAATATAAAGCCAAACTCAATACCATTTAGTTCATTCTATATTCACGCAATACGGATGCAGTGGGCACTAGTGTAACTCGACGTAACAATGTCAATCGATTGGAATTAGATACAAGAGTAAGCAAGTTGTAGGTATTAGACATTTATTAGACTTTTATTAGCCAGGTTTTCTTCTTTACTTTACTTTCTTCTTCAAAATATTTTTTTTTTCTTTCTTTCTCTTGATAAAATGCAAAGGGATAGGATATCTTAAAGATATAGGAATTTTTAGAAACTTTGAGTATTATATGTAGGACAAAATTGTGAAAAATAAAATTATACCTACTTTAAATTAGGTATACAATCGTCAATGCGATTCACGTATGTTTTTCAATTGTCAATCCTTAATATCCTTCTTATTGTGTTTATGACAATTACAGGCTATAATCATTATTGTATTGCATATCTTTCTTTTTCTTAAGTTTTCCCTCGCTAGTATTTTCTTCTATATCGTAGGTACGTTTACAAACATACAATTTCACATACACATGACACCTAGACCCGAAACAACAATTTGTGTATCACACAAAGAGTCATAGAATCGATCGAATCTATTACCATAATATCCTTAATTTTTAATCGCATAATTAGTCAGACAAACAGACCAATCACAACAGACCGCACCGACAAAAACAATCCTACCATCCTCAATAATTCAGACATTTCCAACAAGAAAACGATTTAATTAAAAACGCGAAAGAAAAAAGTAGAAACAACAAATTGCCGATGCCGTTATCAGGCAGACAACATAATAAAACTTTGAGTGAGCCGACTCAAGCATTTGGTGACAAAAAATCACGGGCTTAATGAAGAGATTCACACTCCAAACGGAATTTTCGCCGCTGTTAAAGAAAAAAATGGCGGCCGAGTGAATTGTAGACTGTGCTGTGATATAAGACGTTGTGATGTAGACAATCATGGTCACTGTCTGTCTGTTTGGTCCTTCAATTACATTGTGTACGTTAAATTGTGTTAAGAAGAAAGAGTTTCAAGTCTTTATTAGCCGGCCTCATCTAGTTATTTAAGAGATTGACGTGTAAAAGTGTTATTTTATAACCTATTTGCAAAATAAATATCATTTATCATTTATCATTTAGTAGTTATACTTATGATTAAGTAGAACCTGATATTTTTATTTTAAAGATCTAATACCTGGTATGGTAAACGAGCAGACGGATCACCTGTTTAGTAAGCAATCGCCGCCGCGCCGTCCATGGACACTCGTAATAGAGGTTTGTTCGGTTTCTGAAAAATTCTCAACATTAGCTACACTACATTTTAATGTAGCATACTTGTACGAATTTGCTGTCAAGACGAACCGATTATTATTTATTTCTTTCTTTGTTGACTTTTAAAAAGTACTTAAGTATTTATAGTTTAATTGGAATAAATGATTTGACTTTTGTTTTGAAGAACCGTGAGGAATAACAAAATCTCATGGTGGTACAAAGGCTCACATCTACTTTGACTGAGCGAACGGAGTAAGTACCTTATGTTACCTAAAAATCACGGTTACTGAGAGAGTAGGCTGCGCGATGTCGCCGCATCTGCGCACGCTACTCATGATGAAGAGTTCCTCTGTAACTCGAAACTAATAGAGCTTTACTCCACTACTTTACGTGAGCAAATCTTGATTTTTAGTTAATTTAGTATGTTTCACGATAGTTATTATAAAAATAACTACCAATACTATATTTCATTCCTCTTGCTTTAAAACGTTAAACTCCAATTCGCACCCGCCAACAAACAACAAACAATCCCAACACTAATAAAAAACAAAACACACAAAACCAAAAACCAATTCCTTAAGTTAATCACGAAACACATTCGAAACGAAACGGGAATCGAAGCGCAAACCCCAATTTCGGTTACCGAACAAAATCGCGAATGAAATCTTAAAATTTTATTATGTATACGATATTTTTTATGTTTCTTTATGTTTGCTTTAGTTTATTTGCGTTTACACTGAGCCAAGTCGGACGGACTGTCAATCAAGTCGCCACCGATGCGTCCAGGCCGATTGTTTTCAAATAGGTCTTGTCCCTACTTCATATGGACAACGAATAATCGAGGGTGCTAGGGACCTTACTCATGAGGGAAGTTTAACTGTTTTTTTTATTAAACTTTGTTAGTAAGAATCGGAAATAGTAGTGGGACAATCACGTTTTTTGGAGATCTCGGGTTCGAAATGATGAACATTAGTCTTAAAGTATTCTGGATTATTATTAGAACTTATGACGGGATATTTAACATGTTTATTCATTTTGATGAGTTTCCGATATTTCGGCACTGTTGCAAGCGCCATGATCACGGATTAACTCAGTTCAGTTAATCCGTGATCATGGCGCTAAACATGGAATAAACATGGTAAATATCCTGTCATAAGTTCTAATAGTAGTGTTAGTGACCTTGTCAGTTTAAAAACTTATATTCTGGATTGATAACCATGCCCAGGTAAACGTGTGTTCATCATTATCATCATCAACAGATCATCTCTTGACTGCACGGTTGCTTCGAGTCTAGGTGTCATGTGTATGTGAACTTGTATGTTTGTAAACGCACCTAAACACAGGAGAAAATGCTAGTGTGGGAAAACGTTTATTGGTTGCCTACTCGTTGTTTAACATTTTGGAACAAGCGACGACGATTTTCGACGTTTCAAAAGTGCCCTAAACGCTTTGTAATATATAACTCATATAGAGTAAGTACATATAGAGTAACTTAAAACCGTGGGGTAGCAGCATTTAGCATAGCCTTACCTACCCCCCCACCCCCCTACTATCTTTCTGATTAGAAACGGACCCTGAAATAAACTCCTTGACGTTATTTTTATACTATTTGAGATTCAGTCCATTGTGTAAGTCCTCTAAGGAGGTTGTAAAACGCACTCTTAACCAAATAGTGTGGTGATACGTATCGGATGACGCGAGCTGACTTTGCGAGTCAAATGTAAGAGATAGCCGTGTGCGCAGGAGTCGATATACGTACGGGAATATATCTTGAACAGGAATATTTTTTCCTATAAAAACTATCATGAAAAAATACCTACCTTCTCATTAAATTGAAAAAAATCAGGCTTGCTTACGTAAAGTAATTGAGCAAATCTCTACAAATTTTTGACACAACAGTCCTCATATTAATTTTTACAATTAATTTCGATAAATATATTTAAGCATTACGTCAGCACGTAGGTAGGGGTAGGTAGAGGTGGACATTACAGCTAATGTCCACCTCTACCTACCCCTTCGGATAAAAGGCGTGACGACATGTCTAAACAGCACGTGTATCTAATAATTTCATACTAAAACATAAATTCCCACGAAGATACATTGAACAAGTAAAAAGCAGATTAAACATTTAAATAATACGACAAAATAAATGTTAAATTACTACAACACAATATGGGTACATAAAAATAAATACGTAATTTGTAATATCTTAACCCAAGCATCGATCCCACGTACTTTAGCTCAACGGTACTCTTAATCCAACAGACCTATGATCTCAGATCTGGGAAACGCCAAATATTTACGTAACCAAGGTCATAACACTAATCACCGTGTTACAAAATTAATCACCACGTCACAAAATTAATCACCATTGACACAAAACCGCGTGGGAAGATAACCATCAGCACAGCGTGATGTCTTCATTTAAATATATTAAACAAAGTTGTGTTAGTTACACCTTTTGTTGGTATCTCGGAAACGGCTGGGCCAATATTCATAAACTTTGATTTGTGGGATGGCTCTTAATTTTTGAATAGCATAATAACTATCGAGAGATCAAGTGGCCATACGATGATTAAGTAGATATCGGATTCAATTCTTGAGTCACACAGAGTGGCGATATTATTGAAATTATTTAGTTTTTAATACCACTATTACCATAAGCAAATATAGCATAATAGTGCTTAGGAATCTATTACCTAGGACTTGTAACCTTAATTACAAAAATCCTATCAAGTATTGGCTTCAGTTGACAAAAAAACAAAATCTTTTTTCCTGTACAAAGTGTATTTGATAAACACAACATTTATTGATCCGAACACGGCAGAAACCGCAGAAATAACTAGTATTATAACGAAATTAATGGGGAACGAATAGTGTCTGTATATCTAATGGCTCACATCTCAGATCCGGCTGTGATGTAAATGATGAGAAATACGTTTAGCAGCCAATTACATAATTAAGTTTGTAAATAACATGCGTTATGAGTTTTGGGTACCGTCACCATTTTGTGTGGACTTAAAGTTAGTTATTTAGGAAATGGTTCCGTATTTAATTAAAGAATTTAGAAAGATTTAACTAAAAGGTTGGATTTTTATACTTTAAATACTAATAACATACATGCTTGTTTATCTCGAAAGAATAAACTGAGGTCTTTTTATGGTATAAGCCGGTAAACGAGCAGACGGATCATCCGATGATAAGTAATCGCCGCCGTCCATGGACTGCCGATACACCAGAGGCGTTACAAGTGTGTTGCCGGCCTTTTGGAGAAATTTGAAATTTAAGGGTTGTTGGAGAATCAGAGATAGGGAAGATTTGAAAGGGGGTGTAATTACTCCTCCGGTAGCCTCACTCACATTACGAAACACAACCCCAGCGTTGTTTCACGTCGATTTTCTGTAAGACCGTGGTACCACTCCGATCGAGCAAGCCCATTCGTGCTAAAGCATGACTCTCCCACACAAAACACTCTTTGATTTGGCCAGTCAACAGTTGAACACTCACATTAAATAAACATCATGACAATCTTTACACAAACTGACTAAGCTCCAATTTTTAATCATTATTATTCACAAATCTACAAAAAGAAACGAGAAATACCAATTCAGCTCACACTTGACCACATAAATTCAATCAGTCCGCTTTAATAGTATGTTAATCAGTCACTATCACATCTGTCATGGTCATTGATTCCGAATAACATAATATTCTACTATTGATGACTCGATATTTGACATTTTGAATTGTTTTGAATATATTATTTTTTGATATTAAGCTTGTATAGTTTTGGCCTGTGGTTTTGGTTGTTTTTACATAATATTATTATAATAAACTAACAAACCCGGTGAACTCCGTTTGGCCATCAATTATATTCCCTGTTTTTCAGCTTTTCTCTTGAATTTTACTTAAATTTGCTTTCTAACAAATGGAAAACCAAGGACATCGGTTCATGTGTTCTGGAGTTATAGCGTCAGGAAGGAAACCCGACATTTTTTATATTTTACCTATAGGTGTACAACACACATCACATATTACTATAAGTGGCCACTACTGACCAAATGCCACTTCGCGCACGGAGATGGTTTGGATAATCACCACGCGTACTCAATGGTTGGCGATTTCAACATTATAATCGTGGAGATCATGACAAACCCTCTAATGTAGAGGAAGTCTATGTTCCAACAGGAGAATACAATAAACATAATGAATTATTAAGTTTTTCGGCTTACTCACGTAATTATTTGACGAGTAACTCGACTACTTTCAAGTCATGCTAGAGGCTCATATTCATGAACAGCATTCCGCGACACACGACGGCGACGCGGCGACTGTCACGCCACTACTGACGTAGTCAAGTTCCTCGTCAAACAGTTACGTATTTAAGCTGAAGAACATAATAATTAATTTAGTATGCCTCACGAAAGTTTATAATAAAAACATCAAGAAAATTGTAATTAGATTCACAAAAACTCAGTGGCAATTAATAATTTATCTTTCAACACACAAACAGACAAACCCAGAAATACATAATAAACATTTAATATATAATGAAGCGAAGCCATTAAAATTGCCAATTTACCTTTTAACATAATTTTATGTCAAGTTAATTTGCCCCGTGATGTTATAAATCATTGTGGCCTTGTGTTATAAAATTAAATATAATGTCTTTATATACCTCGTAGAATATGCTAAAGAAATATATAGAAATTCCAATCCCAATTAATATAAGAATTAAGAAAGTTTGTTTGTGGGTTTGTTACCTCCTTTTATAGTTTATCAACTCAACCAATCACAGGTAACCTTTCACAGCAAATTCACGCCAGTAAAGCCGTAAGCAAAAACTACTTTTCTACTTACATTTAAAAAAAAAAAATGAGATAGACTTCAATCCAGGAATGGTAAGTGTGGGAGAGCTATGCTTCGGCACTGCTGGGCCGGCTCGACCGGAGTGACACTACGGCCTTACAGAAAACCGACGTGAAACGACGCTTACGTTGTGTTTCGTTGTGTGAGTGAGGTTACCGGAGACCCAATTACCGCAATCTTCCCAATCCCCGATTGCCCAACAACCCTTAAATTGGTAACCCCCAAAGGCCGCCAACGCACTTGTAACGCCTCTGGTGTTTTGGGTGTGCATGGGCGGTGACGATGGCCTACCATCAGGTGATCCGTCTATCGTTTACCGAGTTATACAATAAAAAAAAATTGAACACTTTCCTTAGTAGTCCACACTTTATTCATCAGAGGATAAACTATTATAACGATATACTAAGTTACCAAAACAGTTATAATCGCAATATTCTCCCGTATATCGTTGAAAACGTCAATAGCATCGAATGTATCCATGTTCGGTGCTCGGCTGGTGATTTAACGACCGCTGAATTTGTTGCTCGCACTGATTGAAAGCGTATTACAGTTTGATTTGAGAATTTTAAATTGCATTCCTTGTTTTTAATACGTTATGCTTGAGTTGAGTTTTAAGTATTTGTAGAATATATTTTTCACCGGGTGCAATAAGAGTCGATCAACCGATTATTTATTTACCTGATGATGGAAAGGACTCCAGTAATTAACTGTCTCTTGATATACATACAAGGTGTTCCTGAAGTCTATGTCAAAATGGCATCAGATGAGGAATACTCGTAAGTGTTGTGCGGTATAGTTTTACGTAGATAACACAAAGTCTATGTAATTTGAAATTTGTACGACTTAGATTTTTTTTGTATTCTTCTGATATCCTTGAACCTTGCCGATCACCTGGTGTCATTTGGACGTCGAACATTCTGTAAAAGGAATGAAAGCGGAGGCCAAAGGAAACACACTGTATTGAACTACGAAAAGAAACGTATCAGTACCCTTAGTATAAGTTTGCTTTACGTTTAAAGTACATAATCGAAACGAGATTGGCCGGCTCGAATATACCAACAAATCAAAGGGCAGATCGCGCTCTCGTATCGATTACTTTACAACATAAATCAAACTCATACAGAATATCTAACAATACCCAGGAATCCATAGTATGACATTTTATATAGGTAAGGAAACGAAATGTTATTAAAATATAAGTATTTTAATAACATTTTATAAAAAATATAAGTATTTTAATAACATTTCCTTTAAAAATTCTTCTTTATACATGAAACCTACAACTGAACGGAGAAAAACATCCACACAAAAGTATTAATGATACAACGATCTCAAAATATTACTTTTAATCCGAAAAATTACCAACAGTACCATCACATGGCCCCATAAACCATAGACCCCATACACATCATAATCGCCATACCTTCACAGATTCGAACAACAGCCCCATAGGGATCGCCATGGGGGTTGGAATCATAGAACAAATTAACTCATAACATCACGCCTTCCCCATTAAATATATAAGTAGATAGATGTATCTATCACCATCATTTTATGGGGGCTTTTCATTATTTTATCCTACTGCCAAAAAGAGGGTTATTCGGTAATGTAATATAATAGTTATACTAAGTTGCGGATACTAAATTAAGTTAGTAACATTGATTGTTCATATATTAAAATCAGGCGTTACTTTGTAGAAATCCATATGCTAGATTAACAATACAATATGTTTTTTTTTTTATTCCGTACATAGGTGTAGCTCCTAATACGATGACCAGATTTGATTTATGGAATAAATATTTAAGGGAATTTGTGAACAAGATCCATTTTATTGTCAAATATCAGGACAAATGCAGACTTTATGCTACATACTGAAAATTTTAAATATCCACATTGTTAATTATTACAGAGACGTAAGTAAGCCGAAATACTTACGTCACTGTTTAACAAGGATGAAGTTAAATCATAATGGTATAAAAAATTAAAGTTGGCTAATTGGTAAATGTGATACTTGCAAGGCTTTTGCTGGGCAACACTAATCCCACGGGAATGCGAGCAAAGCCAATGGCAGAAACTAGTAACTACATAAAAGTTGAATACTCATTCAAGTACGAGCATGTCATAACTACCCACTTAAAGTAACAACTAATAAAAATAATTAGCAAACGTTCTCTCCACTACCATTCATCATTATTATGAAATCACTGGCAATTACTGCTAGAAAATTATTCTTAAACATCTACAAGACAAACTTGACTTTATTACACTTAACCGAGAACTCAAAATCATTTACAACAGAGTGATAGTCTTAAAATAATATGACTAGATAACGTAACAATCCAAATTCAACCTTAAAACTTTAATATTAAAGTAGAAAATACAAAACAGCTTCACGATTTTCAGTATGAAAGTTAGAGGAAAGAGGCTGGTTTTCCATCTCACTTTAGCTTACAGGAAAATGTATTTCTATCTCTGTCTGGCTCTATTGATTTTCTACAAACGGATTTCGCGTTTAAGAGGAGGGTATTTGCATAGTGCAATTTGGTAAACCTACTGAAAGTTACAGGGTTCCGTCTGAAATACAAAATGGCGGCAAATATAGCCTTCAATCTCATTTAAGAGATGAATTTTTGAAAATATCACATGAATTTTGATGAAATGTATGTTTTTATGAAAAGGATTTCAAGTTACATCCCTTCATGAAGTGTACTCCGTGGAAGGGTGAGTAGTCTGTGTGAATGACATGTCTGTTATTTGGTAAAGGTAATTTATTCTTTTTCTTTTTTTTTTTAATAAAAACGTTGCCCCGCACTAGGATTTTCTCCTGTATCGTGGGTGCGTTTACAAACATACAAGTTCACATCATACACATGACACCTAGACCCAACATAACAATATGTGGATCACCTTCTCAATCCTTTTCTGATAAGCAGTCAGACAGAAAGACACAAGTAGCTTCTAGATCTGTCACGACGTTATCTCTATAGGATCTGCTAGGCTCTTCTGTGCCGGAGCTGAAGACTTACCGGAGCTGCGGACTACCTAGCGGGCTTACCGGGGCTCCGGCTCGACAAGCAAGAGTAGGAACGGAGTTGTTTTTAGTCAGTAAGAGTCTGACACTCCCTCTCGCCTCGCCCCGGGAGAGAGAAGTCATTGGATGATTTTCCCTCCCGCAAAAAAAGGCTCTTCGGTTACTGTCAATTTGAACTTTTGATGTGAACTCGATCGCATTCTAATCCGTCATTGGTCGAGATTATTCTCACAAGTTCACTTAGACCTTTTGAATTGAAATATTCAGAATAGCCTCAAAGATAGCTTAGTACGAGTTTGTTATACGTTCAACGAAATTGAAACGAGATTGATTGGTTGGTTCGTTTCTGCAAACCTATACTAAGGATACTGAATTTAAAACCGAAAAAAGAACCTATATCATCTCTGAGATCAAACCAATCTCATTCACCAGTCGAAAAACCCAGAAACCTTTAAAAACTTAACTCCAACCACACAACCTCTACCCCTTAATACGTGAAAATATCCCAATCCCTCCCCCTTCCCCCCAAATTACATAACAATCGTCGCATTAAAGTTTAATTGGGTGTAAAGAGCACCCCCTTAAATGGGAGCCACCCAATGTGTACTCAGGACACCCACACATAGAACGGAGCTCTCTCATTGGTCCGTTACTTGAGCGAGAATATTGCGCACATGTTAAAGCTATTTGTGCTATGCAGATATAGTGGTACAGGGTGCTTTGTTTTGAAAATAGATTATTTTTTGTCAGTGAATTATTTTAGTTAGTGGTTAATATGGGTTGGTGATTTCTAATCATAATTATTAGGATACATTTATAGTCTAAGCAATGTCTTAAAGCTATAGTTTTAGTATTACCTACGTATGAGTACGTCACAACTAGCCACAGGAAAATACACAGAACGTGCTAGTGTGTGAGGTTATAAGCTTTAAAATTTTAATAACACAACAAAATTTTTCACTTAATACTCACCTAAACTACTATTTTCTTTTTTACATTTCAATCGAAATATTTTTGTACAGTGAACCAAGACTATTGCTCATTTGTTTTCTAACAATTGAATACAAGTTTACGTTCAAAATTCCAAAAAACAGTCATGGTTTTATTTAAATGGGGAACCAACACTCTTTTCCTCTATTATTATCTTCGAGCAACCTAACCTAATCTAAATACAGACCAAACTCCAAATTTCTATACATAAAATAAATGTCACCAATATTCACACACCCTGGACATCAGACGTTGGTAATGACACGTTTAACTGTAGAGCACGTCTAACGCACACATCGACACGGAGGGTGGAGGGAATCTGGGAGGATCTGGGAGGACCGGAGGATATTTTGTGAAGAAAATGGATGTAAATGGACTTCATTTCAGAGGGATCTTTGGCTAATTATACTTTAGTATCATTAAGAGATCGGATACATAATTGTGTGCAATAATAATGCTTGTTTTATGTGTTTGACGGTTTTTGTTATGTGTTGTGTTAAATCACGGTAAGACTTAGAGCGATTATCAAGTCATTTTCCCCTGGGAGACGGGTAGCAGCATCATTTTGGGTGAATAATATGGCACCTGTCATGCGTGAGGATTATGAAAACTCCTCATGAGAGGTCTTTGTTAACTGGTGGATGTATTTTGAATAATTATGATTTCGATATTATTGTATGTTGCTTGTTTATAAGCAGGCGTGCTGCATGTAGACCGCATTGTCGCTTACCAACAGGCGATATAGCGGCCAAGCGTCTACCTATTACCAATAAAAAATGTCTCACGACTTCTAATTATGACAAAAAAATATCTAGAAGCCGTAAAAGGTAGGTTTAACTAGACTTATTTATAGATAGAAAACATTAGTAGCTTTGTTTTTACATTGCGATATGCATGTTCCTTTTGATGATAAAATTATACTTTATATAATACTAAAATAATACTTTCCATGATTTTCATGGAATGAGATCTTTAAGATTTAGTGAAATTTTAGCCTGCTTACTAATACTGAAGATTTCTAAAATCAAAAGACTCATTACACATTTCAACTAACCTCAATATTGAACCGTATTAACACTTGATTCAAACGAAGCACCCAGCCTCTGTACCCAACATTTTCCTTCCTATCAAAGATTAGGAGTAAAGTAATCCTAAACGCATCACATAAGGGATGCTGGGAGCAACTCCTCGACCAATCCATATTGGCGATAGAGGGAGATAGGTGATGTGTTAGAGAGGGATGGAGCACACAATCCATCGTCTTACAATCCCATTTCCGGCAAGTATCACTCCTTTAGCAAATACCTCCCACTTAAGTACAGGCGAGGGAAATGGTGAAATGGAGGTAATCCTCTTATTTTGATTTTGGGCTGTGCTAAAAATCTAAGTATCTTTGTACAAGAGCGATTGTAATGCGACTTCTCTTTGATTATTTTCCTAGGATAGAATTTGCAGTGAGATTGTGACTACCTTATAGATTGAGTGATCGCAAGTGCGTCAGAGATCTCGGCTTCGATTCCCAGGTTTGGCAAAGTAATGCTGGACGTTTTATGGCTTTTCTAAATTCAAACACTATTTAGAGGCAGCTCCTTGTATTACACTCCATAAGCTCAAGCTACCAAAACATTGTACAGAGAATAATTTCGTCTTACCTCATAATATTCAAATGCATATCGCGCCTTTGAGTTGTTAAGTAGTTGAATTTTCTTCTTGAACAAGTACATAGTTGAATTGACTAGTCGAGTTCCTCGTCAAAACAGTACGTAAGTAAGCCGATAACATAATAATTAATTTAGTTGAATTGAATTTAATGTTATAGAATAAAAATTTCTATAGGCGTTATAAAATATACTCTACAACTAAAGAACTAATCATAAGAACTTCCATTTTTTGGATTCGGTCACTTTTATTCCACGTCACTAATATTCACATTTGCAGTCACAAGTATAGCCAAAAAACTTGCAGAAATACAACAAAGAACTCATTTCCAAAATCTTCTTCACTCACTTGTCTGCGCATCTGTACAATGCCCAGGGGTGGCACTTATCTCTGCAAGAGTCTGGGGGTGGGAGACAGCCCTGGTGGGGGTAGGGGGGTGTTATTTGTCCCCCATTACTGAGCTGTTAGTATAAGCGTGAAATGGAGGTATTTGTATGTAGGTATGTTTGTAGGTATAGCTCTGATGAGAATTCGAGATAATTGTCTTATTATTACTGCTATTAGATTAATTTTGTGATTGAGTGAGAGGAGGGTATTGATTGGTTATGTTGTATTACGATTTATATTTGATATATCATCAGTCTTAACACAAAGGCAAGGCTTTTTAATCCCCGAACGGATAGATAGAGGTGCACAGTGCACACATATAATTTCACCTGTTATTAATTATTATGTTTATTGGCATACTCACATAACTGTTTGACGAGGAACTCGACTAGTTTCAAGCCATGCTAGAGGCTCATGTTCATGAGCAGCATTCGGTGACACACGACGCTCAATTCATTAACATAATTCTAAATTCAATGCTTCTACTTATTCAGAAATTTGCAAAAAGCCTTTGCTTGGCCCGGAATTTCAACTGATTTTTTTTTCATTAAATGGGTCTACGTTTGACCGCGAGATATCACCTGATGGTAAGTGATAATGCGGCCTACGACAGAGTACGTCTCCCCATAAGCAACCTATTCATTCGAACTAGAAAAATCATCGAAAGAACGAATTTTACCTATACATTTATCCGACAAACCTCTGAATCTCTCTATTCCATCCGAATTCACACTAAAGCCCTAAGATCCCAAAAAATTGGTGATATATTCCCCAAAATGAAAAACACCAATAATTGGGTGGAACCCAACACCGACCGACCGACATAAAACAGTAACTCGACACTCGCAATCAGGGTTTATGTGTTGAAAGCAATTTTCTAGCGACATAATAAATCCTAAAGCGATAGATTCGTCCTCTGCGGTTTATGCTACTTGGCACCCGATGTTTCACCCTCTTTGTATTAAGTAAAAAGAAAAGAGAATGAAAATAAAAGGCCTTTATTTTCCTGGTCATGGAAACAGTTAATTGGGTATTATACCTACCAATTGGTGATGGCAAAGTATGTACATAAGTCAAAGTCAAAGCATTTATTTCAATTAATCCTTAATTAGGCACTTTTGAAACGTCAAATTGAATTATCTGTCAGTCTGTCTGTTCGCGAAGCTAGGTGCTCAATACGAATAAATACATACGAATACAAATTTTATTCTAACTTTCGTGAGACATACTATAAATTAATTATAATGTTTTTCAGCTTACTAGAAATAGAGGCTCATATTTATGAGCAGCATTCCACGAAACACCGGTGACTGTCGCGCTGCTATTAAGCCTCTAGCATAGCTTGAAACTAGTCAAGTTCTTCGTCAAATAGTTAAGTGAGAAAGCCGAAAAACATAATAATTAATTCTTACTCTTCTTGTGGGTATAGAAGGTGCCACCTAGGGGACTACACTACACATTGGACATAGATGGTACGACTGCACTCTCTGAAAAAGCAGATTTTTTTAAAATACGATTATCAACCCGCCAACCGTGTGGAGAATCTGCCAACCTCTCTAATGTAGAGGTGGGTCATAGTCCAGAGTAGACCGGGTTGTTAATGTTGAGGCTATATTAAACTACACCAAATAAATAATAATAAAAAATTGTCCCAAAAACATTTATCTGAGCGTGCAACACACGGGAGCAATATGGCGCACACTTTCGCGCCAATTCTATTCAATATGTCGGATGGCAGTAAAAAGAAAATGGACTAGAGAGGAAACTAATAAAAATACGATAGTCCACAATAAAATGTTTGCTGTAAAAATGTTTACCTTCAGAACTAGAATGTCTTAAGTAACTTGAGGTTATAATATTAAAGACATATTCTTTGCAAACTCAAAATCACTTGATTTACCCATAATTATACTCTTATGTCTTTTTACGCAGCAATTTTTCAAACACCTATTAAGTAGTACCGAATTAACCGTTTCAAGTGCGTTAAGATATCTAAAGTACTCATAATAAATGTGTTCAACCCTTTCGTGAATTGAATCTATAAGTTGTAGTAGGTATTTGAAAAAAAATATATAAGCAAGTTTAAAAAAGAACAGGGATGTATGAGGAAATAAGGTATCGGAAGACTTGATTTGAAACTACCTACTGCAACTAAAATTGTTAATTTAATCACCAGCAACAAATAAGACTGTCAGAATATGTATTGAAAACTCGAACGTCGTGCTCGAAAATCTTTTTCCGAAACAGCACATTCCTTTCCCTTCATTTCAATTTACCTACATCTTAGCCAAGTTTTTCACCGCGAGCGAAGTCTCGTGCACATCTAGAGTACAATATAAAACCTAAACAAAGAACAAACGACATTTGTCGCTTAAATCCGTTCAGAAACGAGGCTCCCACTCGATATTTTCAACGGTTCTTGAACGAATATTGGTCCCCGCGGATCGATTTCGGTCGAAACGGCAAAAGATTTTTGCCTCAAAAAGAAACAAATTTGTAAGCGACCATTTCTGATAGACACTCCTGTTTAGGGTCGCCACTACGCAAGATTTTTGTGTCTGCTTGAGTCAATATACTCCTGGTTCCATGAGGAAATATTTTTGCAAAAGGTCTTCATGATCATCAATCTTCTTCTTTTCTGATATAAAAGGCTTTTTCAACTATGATTATTGTGAGTAAGTAGTATATTCGCACAGAAACCTATTTTGTAATTCGACTAACGATAGTCTAGCTTGATTATAGGTACTAGCCATTAGTGGTCATACCGTCATTGGTAGGTTAAGTAAAATTACAAAGTCTATTTCTTAACGCAAATCTGACCAAATCTCTATTCTTTATTGCTAACAACTAGGTCCTTATTGTATGTAATCTGAGCAAGATTTTAACTATTTAAAAACATATAGTTTTGGGTCAACTACAAGTCAGTATAATTAAACTTAGTAATATTATAAATGCGAAAGTTTGTATAAATGCGTTTTGAATTGGGACTTTGTGTGTTTATTACTCTATCGCGTCAAAAAGGCTAAAAAGTTTGCAATGAAATTTGGAACAGAGATAAATCTATATTAACACTCGTGCTTTTTAATATCATTAGAACTTGAAACGGGATATTTACCATGTTTATTAACACCTATGAGTTTCCGATAATTCGAATTACCAAGCCGCGGATACAAGCTAGTACTTAAATAATATCACTATTTAACATAAAAATCACTCAAACCAAACAACACCACCTCCCTTCCAGTTCACAATATCCTGGTAGGAAACAAATACAAAAAGGTTTTCGTATTGTTTTCACAAATCGGGCCCGAGCCTACATTCGTTAGAAGTGCGATTGAATTTGTTCCGGCATCAGCCATTTTATTTCATTTGATCACTACCCACCGTCATTGTTTTGTTTCCATTTTAAATGTATTTGGTATACTTTTTGGTAACCTTTTCGTGTTGTTCTTTGTGCGAATATAATTTTTCGGAGTGAGATTTTTGATTCGATAAGTGGTGTGGGATTTTGGTTTTAAATTGTTATAGTTTTTTATCGTAAATATAGTGCTTTCTTTCTTAGGTATACTACATTTTTATGTCTAAATATGTAAGTAACCTATTTATATCTCTATTTCATTTAGATTTTTATTTACTATGCAATTATTTATTGATCTTTGACTCAGTAGGTGGCACTACATACATACAAAACATAACCTCACGCTTGTCCCCATGGGGGTAGGCAGAGACAATGAATCTAAAAGAGTATCTAACGATGGAGTTTCTTGCTCGTTCTTCTTCATTCGAAGCTACACTTTAGAACGAGCACCTAGCTTCACTGACGGACAATTCAATTTGACGTTTCAAAAGTGTCTAATTAAGGATTAATTGAAATAAATGCTTTGACTTTGACTTTGAAAATGGAACACCAATTGCTACAAATCTCACATACTTATTTCGCTCCAAGGTGGCGCTACTAATGCATAAAGTCCTCTAAGTTAAATTATTACAAAACGTTTACTATCAGGCTAACTAATGATGGTGATGACGTGTAGAACTGGAAACCAGTCGACCATCTCCTCAGGTCACCATGTAAACTTATAATCCCCATTAACTTATAATGACAATCGGCTTAAAACCTAACCAAGAAACAAAATTAACTTATATTTCCAAAAGCTCAGTATTACAACCAAAATGAGCAGTTGATAAATTGCCTTTAATCCTTCAAAGTTTTTTCTAGTTCCCAAACCAGGATTCGAACTCCAACGTTCCCGGAACTAATTTGTCGTTTAACTATTTAAATAAATCTATGATTTATCGTACAAAAACAGTCGCCGACGGTAAATGTTTTACTGTCAAGTTGTTAAATACAAATTGTGGATTGCTCTTTCTTTATTAAAATTTTTAGTGAGTTTTTAATAGTTCCTGTTAAGTTTTAAATATAATATTAGAAATGCTTTATTGTAGGATTAGTTTGAAATGAAACTAGGCACGTGTTGCTCTGTAAAACAAAGATTTATTTAAAATAAATCAAAATACTGGAATACCAATGAATATGATTGATGGAAGCCAAACACATCCACAGCAACGTAGCATGCATCTGCTTATCTTATTCGCACACGGCACAACTACACAGTAGAAACTGTCACATACTTTCACAGCTTAGCTATTACATCCTCGCAGCATAGCTACATAGCACATCTCTGCAAAAGCACCCTAACACAGCTGTTCGTTCAAGGTATTAAACACCAAAGTTCAACTAACAGTAACTTAACATTTTTTGTCCAACTAATTCGAAAAACGCTCGCAAATTTTACGCTAAATGCTTCAATAAATCTTAAACACAAAAACTAGACTCACTAATCCATGTTACTTTCGCCCCATTTAAAAATTAAAACAAAAACATCAAAATGGCCGCCAATTTGACAGCTGTTTTCGCGCGGGTGGCCGCGTCCATAGATAATCCTATAATCCGACCTGTTTAGATTACTAATGAACGCAACTTATCTTAAAATCGTTAACATGTGTGTTTTAGTTACAGAGTTAAGCTTGCAATGTGATATTATAATCTTAGTTTAAGATCTAACATGATTTATTTATGAGGGAAAGCTTTTTAGTGTTTTTCTAAGGACTTTAAAGTGTCGATTTGAGTTTGGCCCTTAATTAATACTTTGTCTGGGGTGAGTTATTGGTATTTAGTAATAGTTTCACATTAATTTTAAAGATTAGGGTGTGGTATAGTAGCCCAGGAACTGCGGACAAAGTAAAAGGTTACCGGGGCTCCGGCTCAAAGCAGGAAAAGGAACGGGGTGGTTTTTAGTCAGTAAGAGTCTAACATTCCTTCTCGCTTCGCCCAAGGCGGGCGAAGTCATTGGGTGATTTTCCAAAAAAAAGGGGTGTAGTATTATTTATTGAACTAATTAAACAAACATATAAAACAAAATGGTAATTAATTCGTTAATGTGCGGTCTTCTTCTCTCTTCTTTCCTTATTCTTCTTTTCTGACATTACCCTAGGCTTTTCTGTCATTCCATTAGCCCTAGGTTGGTTTGCATCTCACATCTCTTTGGACTTTCTCGAAACCATTTCCCACATGTACCTGCAATTACTACAATAATGTATCCGAACAAATCTCAATTATCACCCTATCAACGCTACATAAGGAGACAAGTCATATATCTCTCTCGAATCAACATTCCAGGGAAACACAAAAAAACGAGACATTAAAATATCCACCCATATAGTTAAATCCAAATAAATATCATTCAAAGACCGAATTAGTTTGAAAAAGGCGCTCATTTAAGTAAAACTATTTCGGTTACCGGGAAAACATTAAAACTGACAGAATGATAACGCGAAACAATAATTGGTGTAACGACAGAATCCAACCGAGTTGTCCCTTTGATGGATTAGTGAACGCGACCAAAACCAAAGTGTAAATAAAAAAAAACGAAGTCAAATTCAAAAAAAGAACCGACGATTGTTAAGGAACACGCTTGACTTTTTGTGTTGCCCTATTTTTAAAGTTTTGGGGAAAAAAGTTTTTTATACGGAGCGAGTGTTGACATGTGTAAAAAGTAACGGGATGGAGACGAAATGTGTAGAATGCGTGTATTGTCACGGCCGGTTAGGATGTGCGCGGGAATGAGCGGATGTCCTAGTAAAGGACGCATTTATAACGGGGTTTTAGCGGTGAAATGTATATACAAGGCTTTTTGGAAATTGGTAGAAATTATTATCTTCTCAACGCGAAATTTGAATTTGCACTTTTTACCATCAGTTATTATTCTCCATTAACACCAGAGGCGTTACAAGTGCGTTGCCGGCCTTATGGCGGTTAGGAATTTGAGGGTAATTGGGAATCAAGGATTAGGACGATTAGGAAAGGGAGTAATTGGGTCTCTGGTAACCTCACTCACACAACGAGACACAACACAAGCGTTGTTTCACGTCGGTTTTCTGTGAGACGTGGTATCACTCCGGTCGAACCGGCCAATTCGTGCCAAAGCATGGCTCTCCCACACTTAGTACCTACCAAATCATTTCAAAATAAACATTCATAAAATATTAAAATAGACGAAAATCATTTCTAATATTCTTTTTATTTACTTAAAACACTTACCTGTACAAAAAATAGATTATAAATTGAAAATATTTCTCCAAATACATAGTTGCGGCAATGATTCACTGAAACTATTCGATAAAATAATAACTAGACGTGATTTACACAATGCGCTTACGCAGGATCTTAAGTGTTTAACGTCATTGCGCACTGTATCAAAATATTACTCAAAATAAATGTAAATAGGTTACTTGTAGTGCGGGAGCTGGCATTTATTATACTAGCCTTTCTGATTTTTTTTCTAGTTTCTATCGTTTTCATAGCTACGTCGTCAGTCACATCACATCACACATCACCTGAACAGTCTATAAGTGATTATTGCTGGCCAAAGGCCTCTTCTCACACAGAGAAGGTTTGAGCATTATTAAACGCTTGTTCAATGCGAGTGGCAATTTCAAACTTATATGCCATAAGCCATAATATATGGATCACAATTAACTAATTAGGTACTTACCTAACTAATCCTAGACAGATTAATCAAGATAGAATGTGCTTTACATGGACTACTTTCTACCCTAAACACTTCGTAGACAATCTAGATGCCAAGTTCTTGGACCTATTACTTTTCAGCTTTTAGGTATCTAAGAGTAACGACTAGTACGATTATCATAGATGCTTGTTTAACATTAGGGACCAAATGGTTAAATGTGTTCTCTTATACACACTTAACTTCGACTAGTTTACGTTTGATTATATAATTAACCTATGACACAGACTTAAAGGAACAGAAGTTCCATACATTTTGAAAATATCAAGTTCAGGAGGACAGAAAGTCTTTCTTAATAATACCTACATGATTTTTTTTAAGATTTTCATGGTGTTGGCTCCTCAACTATACCACATTTCGACAAATCGTCATAACAGCACTAAAATATGATTATAAAAAAGCAATAAACGGGTAACGAAAACTAAAATTAAGTGCATTAGTTTATTAGTCAGTCGAGTACAGGCGAGACGAAAAGTGTAACATAGTTACACTCAGTTAATTTACGTGTAGGAGAGCCAGCTCGACCGAAGTGATACCACGGCCTCACAGAAAACCGACGTGAAACAACGCTTGCGTTGTGTTTCATTGTGTGAGTGAGGTTACCGGAGGCCCAATTACTCCCCTTCCCAATCTTCCCAATCCCCGATTCCCCAACAACCCTTAAATTCCTAACACCCAAAAGGCCGGCAACGTACTTGTAACGCCTCTGGTGTTTCAGGTGTCCATGGGCGGCGGCAATTGCTTACCATCAGGTGATCTGTCTGCTCGTTTACCGACACATTTACAAAAAGAAAAATAGTTACAATCCACTCAGTTATACTGATTTTTGGACAGTTTTATTATAGAAGTCTTCTTTCGATTGCGATGAAACTTTCAAAATGCTTGTAACACCTACTTTTACTACTTTCTTTTGTGTTGTGACTGCGTTTACGAACACATAATTTCCATTACGCCGCCGAGCTAAGTTTCTAATAACGTTTTTAAACAACAACAGAAAATAATACCCATACAAACATAAAACAAATTGCCTTACACAGCATTTTCTTCATTTCACCATAATAATATCCATGGGAAAAACTATCATTAAACGCTCAGTTGCATTTATTTCTTGATTTTTAATTTGCAATTCAAATTAATATGTTATGCGAGCACTTCTTTTTATGTTAATTGTTCTGCTAATTGCATTTTAAATGGTTTCTTTTGTTTCTAATCTAGTAATAGATCTGTGTGTTGTAAATAGTACCAAGCTACTTAGGTTATCGCTGAACAGAAAACAATAGCAGGTAATGTAATTTTGTATTATCAGCTTTGATCAAAATGTTTGCGGGATATGCTAAGTGGAGTAGCATTTAGTAGTTAGAATCCAGATTAGTTTCATGTTATATTGAGAAAATTGAACAAAATATGATATTTCGATCATTAAAAATTGTATAATAGTGGTCTAGAAATAATTAATTAAAGTAAACATACCTTTTGGAGGGTGAAAATCATCCAGATAAAATCATGCCAGACTCTTACAGTTACCGACTAAATATCACCCCGTGCCTACTCCTACTTTTCGAGCCGAAGTCCCGGTAACTAGCTAAGCAGTCCGCAGCTCCGGGTTGAAATTAAAGTACATACTCGTATACCTACTACTACTACCTACAATTTATTAAGGTAAGTATACTTAACTCTTCGGCTAGTTTCAGGCTATAACGGGATTCATAATATTTTTTATAATAAAATAAATAAATTTACCTATAATACACAAAAATTAGTCTAGAATCAAAAGGCAAAATAATAATCGAAATTATTTACGCTCTCTCTTGAGCTCTGACCGCCAGTAGCTTGGATGTCTCCCGTTACTGATGGGCTACTGCTTTTTATACATATTTCAAATGTGACTTTTTTTTAATTATATATTTAAAAATGTTTTAAACAAGTATAGTAATAAGAAATGACATAATAATCAAATAATATCAACAGGCGTAATATAATTTTTAACGTAAAATCAATATTTTCGTAAAACTTTTGTTGCCGCCAATACATCTGTCATCGCGACAGATAAGTGCGCGCGAACGAGCGCCGCGCGCACAGATACATTAGCGAAACGTAATATAACATAGATGCGTTCATATTAACTGGGCTATTGTCGAAGTGATGGCGCGAATGGATTACTTGGCAGCTCTGTGTTGCCTGCGTAACTGTTTTTGGTAGAACAGTCAAGGATATTATACGTAGGTTTATACCTACCAGTTGGTGTATTCAAATTCACATTGTAAGTTTGTCATTAATTATTAAAATAATGAATTTTGAATAGGATAATAACACAGTATGTTAAACACGCTATAATTCACATTCACAGACGAATGTGAATTATAGTTTATATCTTAAGTATAGCTGTAGGTACAACTCAATACTTTATTTCAATGTTAAGAATCTTCCTTTATTGAAATAAAATGAAAGTTTTAATTTTGCCTAAATTCAATTTTTATTAGGTATTTGTTTTGTTTATCCAAATAAAAACCCTATCAAAGATGCTACCTAGTATTGTTATATGTAAAGTACAACATAATATTAAACTTAATTATAAAATCTATTTAAATTCAAAGCTGGCAACACAGCATAATTCGAAAATATGGCGCGAACAGATCGCCCGATGACAGCTTTATAGTCCACCATTTTGGAGTCCATTTAGTAAATGCAGATAAATATTTATCGGCCAATAACACGCGTTATACTGATGAGTTGCGTTTATTTTCGTTGCTGAGAGCTCTCTGGGAATCGGATGTTTGTTCATAAATACATTTTTGAAAGATGTTAATCTTAAAATTGTTGAACAATGATCATTACTGGGACCGGAAGATACGTTCTCATTCTTCGGATTTTAAATTGTTGACGGTTAAAATTCCATTCGACAAATTGATTTTTTGTGTTTTTCCAGCAATTAACAGCTCGACAGGAATGTTTTGAGTGTATCCTAGAAAAAATAATGGTGATTTAAGTAAGTATTTATCATTTAATTTAAGATAAAACCAATGACACTTTTTTGGTGTGATGGGTCGACGTTTGAGCACTATCTCGCCTGATGGTAAGCGATGATGAGGCCTACGATGGAGTACGCCTGCCCTGCCCATAAGCAGTATATCCATTCACTCGGGTCTCGAAGACACCCAGGTTAATACCCTTTGGGAAAAGCAGACTCTGGTAATGAATTCCATACAACTTTCATTTTGGACGAACTTAACACCAAATACAGAGAGAGAACAACCTAATATAGAAAGAACTGAATATTTAGCAATAATTCATGAATTTATGATTATTATGATGCAGGTCGTTGTCAATCGGCGTATCTGGAAGTCATTGGGGGAGGCCTATGTTCAACAGTGTACGTCTTGTGATGATAACACTTAATTCGTATATCTCTTTTTCTTTTCGTTGCCTCACGTGTATTGTGCAATGGTATATATTATTGATTGTTATTTGTTTTTTTTTTTCCAATTTTATAGTGATGTCTTTTTTATGTTTTTCTTAATTTTATTTTTATAATTCTATTTTGTGTGTGTTAATGTAATTGGTTTCTTAAACCGTGTTAACATATTAACAATAAATAAATAAATCTCTGCTTACTCCTTTGAGCAGTAAAAGGCCTAACGAAAATGTGTGTAAATAATAGATACATAAATAACTTATTTAAGAACGAGTACTGCCATCTATTGGTAAAACACGATACTATTTTACAACTGTCACAGTAGCGCCATCTAAAATCTAAAAGTCGTAAACATATTAAAACAAAATTGTCAAATTAAGATAGATGGCGCTAGCGTAGTTTATATAGTTGTGCTAATAAAAAGTCTTTATTCCGCCCGCCACAAATGTTTTTAAATCTGGTAGCACTGGTTCTCTTCGTTTCACGTAATAGTTTTACCATATAAAAGTAATGTAACTTTTGAAATAAAATAATTCGTATAGAATTAAAAGTAAAATATTCTGCTGATTTAAAATTAGCGCACGAATTCTATAATTGCTACTTTGACATTATTTTGCGAGACAAATGTGTAAAACTTTTTGCAAAAGATTTTACACAACGTGAAACGGATTGCAATTTATCGGTGCTGCCAACCTTCAGAAGTAGGAAATCAGAAATAACTTGTCTCAAATCCACCATTTTCCCTTTGTAACTAACCGGTGTTCAAAACACGTGCGTACGATCAAGTTACATGGAAAACTTGTGTGATCTCCGTGCATATTGAATAAATACTTACGCTAAAAAGTGCGCCGTGTTTCGATAAACGCGCGTCGTGTATTAAAACAACATAATGAACACCGAAAAGCTAAAGAAGTTGCAGTCACAGGTGCGCATCGGCGGTAAGGGCACTCCGAGACGCAAGAAAAAGGTTGTTCATGTTACCGCGGCGACAGATGACAAGAAATTGCAATCATCGCTCAAAAAATTGTCAGTGAACACTATCCCTGGCATCGAGGAGGTGAATATGATAAAAGATGACGGAACAGTGATACACTTCAACAACCCGAAAGCGCAGGCATCCCTCGCGGCCAACACTTTCGCTATCACTGGTCATGGAGAGAACAAGCAGATCGCCGAGATGCTCCCCGGCATCCTCAGTCAGCTCGGCCCCGAAGGTTTGAACCAGCTGAAGAGGTTGGCGTCAAGCGTCGCCGCGCCTAAACCACTCGACGAGGACGATGAGGTCCCTAACCTAGTCGGCAACTTCGACGACGCATCGAAGCAGGAGGCCAAGGAAGTCATCACGAACGAGAAAGAAAAAGAGAAGGAGAAGGAAAAGGAAAAGAAACCCGAATCAGAAACCAAAGCTGCAGATAAAAAAACCGATTAAACTTAGTCGGCCACAACGGTGTAGTTTTTAATTTTGCTCACCCAGAGAAAAGGGTTTCCAAAGCCACAGAGGCGTCTCAAATAGTTCTCATTTTATTTTACATTGTGTTCCTAAATAAATGTATTTTGAATTTATCATTTTCTACATTTATTTGTATGTGTAAATTGTGAATGTGTTTTGTTGGTACAGGGACACTTTTTTTTTAATTTTTATACTTCATAATGTGACTTTGGAAACCTCTCAAACATCCTGAATTAAAACTGCTTAACTCTTATGCCATGCACTAATTCATTATTTTTAGTTTATATGTAACATACAGCATAATGGGATATGATACATGTCGATTCTCTTTTATAATAGGACCTAGTTAAGTGTTGTAATGACCCTATTGTTGAGACTTTGGCGATATAGGTAACTTCAATATATTGAAAAAAATATAAATATACATTATTTTTGACAGTGCACCATGAAATCATAGAGTATATGATTATATGTATAGTAAAGAGGTGTTGTACGCCTTAGAATATTTTTAAATATTTTCTAAAGTTGTTGATTCATGTCCGGAGTTAAGATTTGCTTTCTTAAAAAATAGTTATAAACAAAATATTAGTCACAGGTAGCTCTATAGGTTATTGAGCTAACATTGTATAAATAAAATGAATAAAAATTGCAAAAATTGTAAATGATTAGAGTTTTGGTATGTGGAAATAACATTAAAACTTTGATCGAAGTAAATGGACTTTTATTTTTGACACTACAGACTAAAAAATTACTATACCATAAATAGAACAGAATACTATATTCAAATATTCTCTAAAAAGGACCTATTACAAACTTTTTAAACTATTTGGAACAAAGTTTTGAATTCACACATGAACAAGGAGGTTAGGTGAGCAATGTGAGACTCACACCTGCTCATCTGTACACACATGTACAATTCAATTTCAATTGTAAATCATCATGAATATAAATAATTGAAATTACTTTAGTAAATAACAATACATTGGCCTCAAAAATTTAAAATCATGTGGCTGATTATGCACTAATAGAATCAAGCCATTATAGCCTTTATGCTAACGTATTAAATGCCATTCTTCACTGATGAATAATTGTAACTATAAATTCATTAGTGGAACCTAATTTTATAAGTGGTTGATGAAGTCATGATTACTGTACCTATTAAAAAATAATAAAGTGATTCTAGATTAGCAACTGCGTTATTATTATTGAGTTTAGTATGTAAGTAGACGAAAATTAAATTTCAAGGTTCAAGCAGGTCCATCAACCTGTTTAATATTAGGAGATCGTGACTAAGCCCAAAGTCATGCTTATTTCCTTGTTTCGGTTCAAATATCCTTGTATGGTTTACAAATGAACTTATGAACAATGATTAATTTATCGCCGAAATAATATTCATGAATTTATCACGTGGGAAAGGATATTGTGGTTACCGGTTAGCAAGTACAAAATAGTACAAGGTACAAGTTAGTCACTACCTATGATTAGATTGTGATTAAGACTGAGTTTTTTTATAGTATTTTTATCAACATTGTTTGTTGATAAAGAAAGTGCTTGTAATAATTTCAGCAATCCCCAAAACGAGGCATATTTAGGTATAACGAAACGTAGGTTATCACGAACTTCTAACATTTTTTAGAGTACATTATCATCTAAATCGGGACAAAAAAGTATAAAGTTAAAGTTATACCTACTTTACTAAATAATCTAGTTAAATCTTAAACTGAAAACTAAAATAAAATAAAATAACTGAAGAGTTTTTTGTAGCTCTCATCTCTGCAAATTACTAAACGCATTCTTATTCTGTCAAAACTCAGAGCTGTCAGATGTCAAATTCTATTTTCATCACAAAAATATCGAAAGTGATTTACTTTTTGTTATTTAATTTCTTTGCATTAGAGTTTTGTGCATTTTTTACACAATGATAGCAAGGCCGTGGACAGACGATTTACCGAAATGCAAAAATTCTTGTGTAGCATCTTATTTTTCGCGATTAGGAGGAGGGAATACAAATACCACTGATGACTACCTGTGTTTTTACTGCCAGACTGAAGATAATTTGTAAGTAAACTTTAGAACCTACATTATGTACTCTTGTTCTAGAACCTTACTTTTCTTCAGCTGTATTGTTAACAAAATATTGGGTCATAATTGAATTGTTTCTTTGAAGTACATACTAACAAGTACATATGTTATCTAAAAACAAAGATAAAAATGACATAAAATCACAGTTAATGTGAAAGTATAGTTTAATATCTTAGGTTATCTTCAGTCAAACAGCCAAATATAAGTATTATCTTGGTACCAATTATATAACTTCATATTAATACCACCTTTAGTTCCCTCTATGGAGTATTTGAGCCACACAATGGACTGGACGCAGCGAGGTTCATCATGCAGAGGATGGCTGCTGAGATCCTGTTCCCACCACCATCAGCTAACACTGACGAGGAGATTAGAGAAAGACTGAGGTAAACTTTTATTCTATTCTTTTCTGTTCTAAAGTGGACAGGTAGAAGTGGACATAATACATACTTATATACTGTTACACCTACCTATGTGTATGTACCATGAAGTAAATAGTAAGTTATGTCATGACTGAATTTTCCTTTAACGCAATGCATGACTTTGTACAGGGAGAAAGAAACACTACAAACTCTATTCTCTATTTTCCATCTAGTGGTCCCATACTACATGTTGCCAATTGTCCACATTTGAATGTGCTTTCTGAGTGCTTATAACTTATCTGCATCTTTTTACCTATACAATATGGCAGGGCCACTTTTTTGTGTCACAGTGCACAATCACATCACACAGGGCGCATTTGGCGCCTTGACTGCAAAAATAAAGAGAGAATTTTATAGCTTTATATGGGTTCTCTAAAATTAATGTATGATGTATAATATTCCAGGAATGCATTCATATCAGTGGAGAAGGCATACATAGAGAACTATGATGGTATGATTGCAGAGAGGACAAGTCTACAATATCAGTTGCAGACACTCAATGAGACACAGGTATAGGCTGAGAAATATTATTATTATTTGAAGTGAAATTCACTTGTAGAAGAGCTTGTTCCTGCATGGCTAAAGCAAAGGCAATGATGTTTTAACTATTTAGATTTCTTTTTTATGGTATAAGCCAGTAAATGAACGTCTGTTCATGATCACCTGATGGTAATTAATCGCCGCCTTTCATGGACTCTCGAAATTCCAGAGGTGTTACAATCATTACAAGAGTGTTTGTAATCAAAATTATTATAGTAAAACTTTATCTAACCTTGAAATGAAACTTTGATTTCTTTACCCAGCAAGCATGTTAGCAAGTAATAGCCTAGCCAATAATTAAAACTAAAATCAAGTAACAAAACAATTTCAATAATCTTCAGGTATCCCAAAACTACAACATCTTGGCCCGTCTAAAAGAGATAGACGTGCACCTGTCAGGCGGTGCAGCAGTGGTGATAGCACTGGTGCATGCCAACAAACTGTTCGTGGCCCACGTGGGAGACACCAGGGCGCTGCTCTGTAGGACTGATGATAATGCTGTGCTGAGGGTCGTGCAGCTCACCGTGGATCATAGTCTGAATAACGAGGATGAGCTGTTGAGGCTCCAGCAGTTGGGGCTTGATGTTAATAAGTTGAGGAATTGTGAGTATTCTATTATTTATTTATTAAATTAAAATAAAATAGATTGACTTGGCCATCACATGAAAACACAAGTATGTGTACTACTTTTGTTGACATTTCTCGTATTGTATTGATTCGTCTATTTCATGATTATGTGTGATGACCAAGTCGATCTATTTTATGTATTTAAAACGTAAAATAAATGTGATATTGATATGATAACAATTTACATAATATTAATTTAAGACAGAAGGCCCCTTAAATAGGGACTAAATAAAATAACCGACTTGGTGTTACATGGATCTTATAACGTTTTACGTTAGAAAAACTAAGATGCGAGTCTTGGGCTTTATTACAGGATTTTTTTGATGGTTTTATTTTACTCCACTTTAACAACCTAATTTAAACCTTCCACAGCACAATACCTAGGCAACCAGACCGGTACACGGTGCCTAGGCAACTACCTAGTCAAAGGACTGTACAAGGCGTTCCCTACAATCAGCGCGGCCGTCACGGAGCCCGTCATAGCTGCTCCTGAGATACACGGGCCTATTATACTGGATGAGTCTTGCAGGTACATATTTTTTTACCGTCTTGTCTTTTATCCCTAAAGGGATAGGCAGAGGATCGCATAATGCTATGGAACGCTACATGCATAGTATTTTAATTTAACTAAAAATCACGGTTTACTCACGTTTAATATTGAGAAAAGCTCTACTAGTTTCGAGCCACAGAGGGGCTCTTCATCATGAGCAGCGTGTACAGACGCGACGACGTCGCGCAGCGTACGTAGGCTAAAGTGGTAGAGCTTTTCCCCATTAATTTACGTGATTAAATAGCGATTTTTAAATAATGTAGTATGTCTTACGATAGTTATTATAAAAATATAGTGTATTAGAACACAAAATTTTTATTTTGTTAGAATTTTTAATGTTTACCAAAACTAATAAATAACATTAATATCTTTTGATCTTTGACTCAAGAGTTGCCTTGTTCTAAGTAAACTGGAGCTGTTCTTGTTTGTGTTGTTTATATTGATAATTGTAGGGTTCAAGATTTTGAACTTTACATAAATAGATACTATTTAAACTACATTTAGTATAATAGTCGTGATAAGAAAATTATAACGTCACAATTCTTGTTCTCAACTTTAGAGTTTATTTTTGAACGGGTGTTTTTTGTTTGTGCATCCATTTTCGTGAATTTTATTTATTTATTTATTTCGTCTTCATCACAAAAACAGTGAATGGCGGACTTAATGCCTTAAGGCATTATCTAATAGGCAACCATAGGGTAGTGCGGATTGATGCGAAGCCAAAACACAGGCACAAAAGAATAACGGCGCATTCCAATAACCGATCGGTAGATTTGCCTACCAGCGGTTGAATTTTGACACATTTTGTATAGAGCTTATGTCAAAATTCTACCGCTGGTAGGCAAATCTACCGATCGGTAATTGGAATGCGCCGTTAATATAAGAATGAATTTTGGTTCAGGTCCCACAACAATTTCTGACTAACTATTTAGGAGAAACCAAAATTAAGATCGAAGCTAATATCTTGCTTACCACTGGCATTATTTATTGTAACACAACATTACGGCTTTTATTTCCCGAAGGGTGATAGAGATGCACGTTTTTAATACAACAATAACACCCTCTCTTTCTTTCATTACAGATTCCTAGTCCTGGTAAGCGCAGGAGTGTACAAACGCATACAAGAAGCGAAAGGCAGCTACGAACAAACTAACAAGCAGTTAGCACAGTTAATAGTAGAGAACTTCAGGAAACATGACTTCAGGATGGTCAGCCAATCAGTCCTTGAAGAAATAGAACAAGAATTCGTTTCCTACTGCGTTAAAAACAGTCTGACACCAAAACCAAACACCCACATGTCATTGTTAATAAGAAATTTCAACTTTTTACCCACAAATGAAGATGAAATCCCACCAACACACAGTGTAACGAAAAACGCATCAGTCCGATTCAATCCGATTGTCCAATCAAAATCGAATACGTTACTCAACGAAATCGATTCGGAGATTTACTCGTCTGGTACGAATGAGATTGAAACGAACGATTCTAATATCGATACTAATCGGTCTATTGAATCGACTTCAGATATTTATCCTGTGGGCAGACCGTTTGATAGGGATCGGAAAATCAAGGGTTATGTCGACTTTTCTTGTTATTTTGAAAATGTGGCGAAGGCTAGGAAGAATGGGACGCTGCCTGATTTTATTAAATGATTAGTTTTTGAAAGGTAAAGAGTTATTCTTGTCATTATTTAAAAGTATTGTGATACTATTTATGTGTATGCTTTTACACACTATCAGTATCGGCGCTCTGATTGGGCGGCTTGAATAAACCAACCAATCAGAGCGTCGAACGCGTTCTCGTTTCGATTACTTTAAACGTAAAGCAACTAAGGGTACCAGATTTCGTGCTAATCGAACCCCTTTTCCAATCGAGTCATGCAACCAATAATGTCAGTTGGACATAGAGCTCTTTTTTAAATTTGTTCTGGTATTCCCAACGAAATACCCGTAAAGAGGACTTTAAAAATATTATAATCTTTACTTTTGATCGCTCTCAAACCCTAAACAATCTTATATGAAAACTAAATTAAGAAATTGTTGTATTTTAATGATTTGTTTATGAAATTGGCCACTTTGTAAGTCTTACTTGCCTTCGATATGAAATAAGTATTAACATATCTTGTATATTATTATAAATATTAGTTTCTAAGTATTATGACAATATGAGATTTTTGTTGTTTTATAAAAATAAATGATAATGCAAAAATCTGTATTATTTATTTACCTTATATAATTTTTGCTGGCTACTGCTCAACCAATATTTATCGCTCGTTTGTAAGGAGGTACATACGATATCATTCAAGAATCGAATTTAGACTACGGACCTAAACCTGTCGCCCTTTACGGGTGCTGAGGGTGTTAGTTAGTGAGGTAAAAATATTTTCTTTCTCTTTACTTTCTCCCCAAAAAGCGAAAGGCCTTTGAAGGATTCCCCCCCCGTCATAAAAAAGGCTAAGCACACGCAGTGTCCATGTGCATATCTTACTAATATTATAAATGCGAAAGTTTGAGTTTATGTGTTTCTGCTAGCGGTTGAAGGGATCGGGATGAAATTTGAAACAAGGATAGATTGTGATCTGGAATAACACATGGTATACTTTTTATTAACCAGGAACAGAGGTTAAGAACGGAGTTACGGAGTACATTAATAAAAAACCAAATACGAAGGCAATATAACTATATTAGTAAGTAAAACGGAGATACACAATAATATAATAATGGGTAAATAATTAAACAGGCTTGTAGTCCAGCTTGCTCTCCAACTTCTTGTTGTCGGCCACCTTGCGGACTGCTTTCATTAGGTCCTCCTGGGAATAGACATATTAAATTTAATATAAGTTATTTTAATCATGAGAAACGCGCAGACGGATCACCTGATGGTAAGCGACTAGCGCCGCCCGTGGACAGAGTGGCAACACCAGAGAAGTCACAGGTGCGTATTATTCTTTATTTATTTATTTAGCATACTTGTTTAATATATTTTTAAATATTTTATTAAAAAATATATTTAGAAATATAAAAAGCAGTAGCCCACCACTAACGGGAGAAATCCGAAAATTTCTGTCGCACCTGTTTATACCTGACTGCGGAGAGCTGCGGCCAAGTGCGCAACGGGAACTACGATTTTTAAAAGACACATCTATTGTCGTGAATTGAAGGAACTTTTATTTCAAACTTGATGAATTAAATTTTTCCCACAAAATCAATTAATAATAATTAAAAACAAAATCTATCGGCCACCTTTTAATTTACAACCTGATAGATTTGTCTCCTACTCATAAATATGAGTAATAAGGTAGATATTAGCATGTACTTGATAACTACACAAATCTGTAGCCGGATCTCGTACTAAAATTTGGTTACCTGTATAATATACTCCCTCTCGGCCCGTATGGCGAAGAGCCCGGCCTCGGTGCAGACGTTCCGGAGGTCGGCGCCGTTGAACGTGTCCGACAGCTTCACCACCGCCTCGTAGTCCATCTCGCCGTGTTTAGCTATGGGCGCCGCGTGGATCTTCAGGATTTCTAGTCTGGAATTTGCGAGGATAAAATGTTAAAAAACAACAAATGGATTAACAAAGTAACATTCACCTTTTGTTAGTTATTGTATTTTTTGTCTATTATTATTTATGTTACAAAGGGTAAAAATGATCACACACAGAACACTACATTAAAATCTAATGATACTTTGCAAATATTTATAAACAAATAGTAAACTCGAAAAATCCCAAAGTTATTATACAGTGAATCTTGAAGAAACTTGGTTATATTTTTTTAAAGCTTAACTCGTCGTGTGCCGCAACGCAGATTTTCGCGGGACACGATGTATTTTCTATTGTTGTCATATAAGACACTGGCATACTAATAGTCCGGTCAATATACGATATTGAAATATCAAAAATTCCGACAGAGCTGAATTTTGGTACAGACCTTTATTTTACTATAAAGATTAAAATATTAAAAGTCCCCATCTATCCCATATTCAAAAGTTATTCGGGGTCAAAGGTCAAGATTTTAGGTTTTTGAGTTTTTCTCAAAAACCGTAAGTTTTTTGAAAAAAACCTCAGACCAAATTTGTAGATCTTAAAATTCTCTACAAAATGGTCTTTATAAGTTTTTCTATAAGTATTACCGTTTCTAAGATAGATTCGTGTGTCCCCACACACATTTTTCCACTTTGGAAGCGTCTAACTTTCAAACGATTGATTTTGACGAAAAGTGGTTTTAGAAACCTTAATGTCTTTTTTAAAGACCTATCCATAGACACCCATCACGGATATGTAAGCTGAAAAAAAATTTTTTTTTAATCAGTTCCATGTATGTGGTGCCCCCCTTTACTTTTTAAATTTATAAATTTTTATTCAAAATTCGAATAGCGGTTACCGAAATACACCATCTTACAAAGTTTCAACTATGTAGGCCCAACAGTCACGGAAATAAATGTCTGTCCGTCCGTCCGTCCGTCCGTCCGTATGAAGCCTGTTGGGCCCGAAACTGTTGGGCTTCTTCATCAGTTGAACCTCTTGTAAGATGGTTACTTTTTGACTGTAAATGCTTCAATTCTAGATGAATAAAAATCACTATATAATTCCTTATAATATTTGAGGAGTTCCCTCGATTTCTCCAAGATCCCATCATCAGATCCTAACTTGGTGACAATGGGACCACTTCAGAACTATCTACTTTCAAAAAAAGAATTTTGAAAATCCGTCGGCAATTGACGGAGTATTCGATGAACAAACATACAAAAAAAAAAACATACAAACAGCCGAACATAGTTCCTCCTCCTTTTTGTGAAGTCGGTAAATAGGTTTTATATTTTACCAAGTGTGTGGGGAACAAATGGATCAAACATTCACTTTTCGTTAGTTATTGTATTTTCTCGTGGTATCGTATCGTCACACCTTTTATCCCCGAAGGAGTAAGCAAGGTGCAAGTGGCCGTTATACAATGAACACCCACTTTTCACAATTTATGTTATAAGTCCCATGTAATAGGGGCATGAGCCTATTGACATATACCCCAGTAAATCTGGCATTGTGCCCACACAATTCAGACTTACTTATAAATGTTTAAAGCTTAAAATTTTGTTCGTGATTGAGAAGAAATATAAAAAAAACAATAAATCAGATACTAACCTAGCCTGCTCATTAGGCAATGGAATCTCAATCTTCCTGTCCAGTCTACCAGGTCTGAGGAGAGCAGGGTCCAGGGTGTCAGGTCGGTTGGTGGCCATGATGATCTTCACCTGTCCCAGGGAATCGAACCCGTCCATTTGGTTCAGCAACTCCATCAACGTACGCTGGATCTCACGGTCAGCACTTGTACCTTCGGAGAAACGACGGCCACCTGGAAGGGAGAAATTAGTTTTTAATCTGTCGTGTATTTTGTAGCAAAAAGTGTAGGTAGAGGAACTTTTTACAATATACTTAAACATTGCCCTACACTAGGAGATTCTCCTGTATCGTGGGTGCGTTTCCAAACGTACAAGTTCACATACACATGACACACAGACACTACATTTTTTGTATCATAAAGCGCGGCAGTAGCAGCAGACACTCTATGCCGAGCAGCACACCATAAAGTAATGCAGTCTTTTACGCAATAGCGCTGTACAACTTGAAATTGTTAGAATGACAGTGCAAGTGCTTGAAGAGTTTGTTTGTTTGAACGCGAAACTACTGGTCCAATTGGAAAATAAATATTTTTGTGCTGGATAGTGCATTTATCGAGGAAGGCTATAGGCTATAAAACATCACTCTAAATCACGATAGGCGCCGAACAGTGGGTAAAAAATTATAATTACAAATACGAAAGTAACTCACGTCTCTATCTCTTCACGCCTAAACCATTGAACTGAATTGAAAAAATATTTTTGTGTTGGATAGTCCTTTTAACGTTATAGACTATAAAACATCACGGCTACAATCAATAAAAGCCAAGCAGTCTAGTAGCAAGTCTTTAATCAAACAACTGCACGGTTAGTGTGGTGGCTGGGCAACCGGCTGCCGTGCAACGCGTAGCGGGTTCGATTCCCGCACGGAGCAAATCTTAGTTTGATCCACAAATTGTTGTTTCAGGTCTGGGTGTCATGTGCATGTGAAATTTTATGTATGTAAACGCACCCACGACACAGGAGAAAATCCTAATGCGAGGAATTGTTTAAAAAAACATGTTCATACCAATAGCATCGATCTCGTCCATGAATATGATGCAGGGCTGGTGGTCGCGCGCGTAGTTGAACATCTCTCGGATGAGACGCGCCGACTCGCCGATGTACTTGTCTACGATGGCTGAGGATACCACCTGCGGAGTAGAGGGTATGTTATTTGTGAAATATTTATTGTAGAGATGACAGGTGAAGTGGCTAGCTAACTTTGAAGGCAGCAAATATTTTTTTATTAACATTGGAAATTCAATAAAAAAAGAATTAGATACGCAATAGTGACAGCAATTCAATGAATAGTTCTTTCTTTTCAGAAGCACCTTTTTGGCATATGGTTCAATAACAATTTTATGCATATTTTAACTAAATAATAATGCGAAAAGAGTAGATGCATTGTTATTTGTTTCGTTCAGCTAGAATTTTACTTCCAGCAGTTGAATTTGACTTCCTAGACTGTTAAAGTCTATGAGTTTAAAATCTTAAAAAACGAACCCAGACCCACAGGATCACCGGTGACGGCAGTTGCGTCAAGATCAGGTGAGGACTATTTCTCCCCGCCGTCATTATATTTTTAAAACATTCCATAGTTTCTGCCTACCCTCATGGGACACAGGCATGAGATTATGTATGTATGTAAAACGCACCTTCAAGAAGTTAGCATCAAGTTGTGAGGCCACAGCCCTGGCGAGCAGAGTCTTTCCGGTACCAGGAGGTCCGTATAGCAGACAACCCTTGGGAGGAGTGATGCCCACACGTACGAATAGCTCTGGGTTCATCAGGGGTAGCTCAATAACCTGGAATTAATAATAGTAAAAATGTTGATTTGATCATGTAAAAGTGTTAAGATGGTTAGAGTTTAATTATAATGAATTTGTTCTTTTGGCATGTCCATCAAAAACTCTGAATATACATAACAGACAAAAAAATTATAGGTTCCTGATTTCTAAATGCAACAAAATTAAACACATTGAGTGTTTTATTGTATTATAAATATTTTTCGTTTTATGGTATAAGCCAGCTATGGGGCTATGCTATACAGGTTTATCGTATAACGAGCAGACGGATCACCTGATTGTTAGCAATCGCCGCCGCCCATGGACACCCGAAACACCAGAGGCGTTAAACTTGTAACGCACTTGCATTGCCAACCTTTTAGGGGTTAGGAATTTAAGCGTTGTTGGGGATTCGGAGATTGGAAAGGGGAGTTATAGGACTCCGGTAAATACTAATTTCTGTATGTATAGATAAGAATGAGTAAACCAACCTCTCTGAGCTGTCGGATCTGTTCCTGCAGACCTCCGATGGCGGAGTATGTGACATCACCAGGGTCTTCGTGGCTCATGTTGTATACTAGGGGATCAACCTGGAAAATTTAAAAAAAATATTATATCAGTAAACAGTTCTACCAATTGTGGAAGTAAATCATCTATAGAGGTGTTGAAATAATAAAAATAGACTAACTAAAGGAGTATTCAATTTCCATTACATAATGGGTATACAATTAAAAATAGTTAAGAATTATCTATCTTTTTTAAGCTGGCTCTGTAACACAGGCTTTACAAAGGCATCAACTACGAATAGACTGGAAGGAAACAATATTCTTAAGCAAGCAATCATTTTAAGACATAGTAATAATATTGTGTTTTTGGTAACAACCTCACCCATTTCTGGGGAATTACACCAGAGTTGCTGCCTTGTGGCCAAAGCAACTTTGGCTATATATCTCGCCTGGTGATAATGATGCGGCCTACAATGGAGCATGTCTGCCCATGAGCAACCTATTCACTCGGGCCTTGAAGAAGGTCCAGGTTATAACCATCAGGAAACTCAGACTCCAGCAAAGAATATTACTTATTATTATGTTAGTGGCTTTAAAAAAATACTAAAACTGTACCTCTCTAGGTAAATGCCTCATGATGGTGAGTGTGGTCATGTCGAGTGCGACCCTGGTGCCTCCCTTCAGCTTCTGCTTGTCCAGCTGTCTGCGACACCCAACCACGTAGCGAGGACCATTTGTTGCTTTCACAATGACTGAAAAATACATAGTAAAAATTGTTATTGATTTTTTCTTTGATACCATATCATGAGTATCATGAGTACCATATTTTGATAATAACTAACGTGAGACATACTAAATTGACAAAAAAATCACGGTTATCTCAGTAGGCTGCACAATGTCGCCGAGTCTGTGCATGCTACTCATGATGTGAGTCCTTCTATGACTTACAGCTAGCAGAGCTTTTCTCCATTATTGTAAGTGAGTAAACCATGATTTTTTGGTTAAGCTAGGCCCTAGATTACTATACCAGAGTAGTCCCTAGATTTTAGGGAGTACCAGTACTCTTGTTTATAATATGCCACATTTCATACTTCAATAGAAATGATTAATACATGATCATTAGCACAAATAGCTATTCCTATTCTTATTTGAACCACATTAACAACTTTTGACATAATTAAACTTATAAAACTCTATCCAACATTAGTCAAAACCAGAAATAACAAATAAAAGGCAGACACTAGCACATCATAATACCCCAACCCAACAATATCCATTTACAACCTTATAACTCTACAGTAAAGTTGAAAATTTGTTAATGATAAGGGTACCTTGATGTGCCAGCATTTACAACATGGTATACTCACATTTCTCCTCAGTCAGCTGCTTGAGCACCTCTCCGACGATCTGACCGACACTCTGCAGAGCTTTCAGGTCATTCTCACTCTTGTCATACTGTTTGGTAATGTCTTTTAGTTTGTCTCTCACTGAAACAAGACAATTACATGTTTAATACGTTTTTACTAACAGCCTGGGACTTATAACACAAATGGTGAAAAGTGGGTGTACATAGTATAGCGGCATTATGTCCCGTAATGTGCACCTCTATCTATCCCTTCCGGGATAAAAGGCGTGACGTTGAAATACGTTTTATTTTAGGATTTATAGAATTTTTTGTAGTATTTAGTTTCAAGGTATTTTTTACTAAGAAATGTAATGAAAAATATGTATTTCTGTTGATAATATGACAAATGAAGTCTTGACAAAGTGGGTATAAGGTTCTAATTGGTAAGAAATTTGTGATGAATTCATAAAAAGTGATAAAGCATCCCTTTGTTTGTGAATTGGATTTTAGAACGATTTAGTGCTTAAAAGAAACTTAAAATGATACTCCAACAATGGTGGGAGAACCTTAAGCAATATAAAAATTCATATCAATGTATCTGATGCTGCAAATAATACATTATTTTCGTGAAAATTGAGTTCTATGACCTGAGAGGAGTAACCTCTTTTTATTGTAAGAGAAAACTCAGAAATACTAAATAAATTAGTATTATTACGAGTTACACACGATAATTGTAGTGTTATTTAACTAGTATTGAGTAAAAATAAGCAATTATTTGATTTCTAGGACAAAAGTTAGTGTAATGATTCGGCAGAAATCGATGACAAGCAACTCGAAAGTCACAAATACATACTTTCTTTCAGCCTAGATTCGACTTCTTTGTGTTCCATCAGCTTCTTTCTGTAATCCTGAAAGGCTTTTTCACGTAGCCCGTCCATCGTTGAGGGTCCGGCAGGCATTTTTAATAGAATTTATGTTTACGTGATAAATGCAAAAACGAAAATCACTACTATTTGACAGTTCTGTGCGTTGACATCACAGATTAAAAATTCTGATGTCTGCTCTGTAACGAACAAAACGTAATCGTCCGCTAGTATTACGATTAGCAATATCGGACTATAATAAATAATTATTAACATAATCAACATGAATAAATTACGTCAAAATATTAAAATTATAAAATTTTACTAAAATAAATATTTTACTCTGAATAATTAAATTAAAATTAAATTGAATAAAAAGGAATTATTTACGCCATTATCTAACTTTTTTAATGAGGTGTTCATTAGCGGATATATCATTTTACAATAGTGCCAATAGATGTCCTAAGATTTTATAGGTCTTAAAAGTAAGATGACTTTCTTCTTTAAATTTGATTGCCCTTAGCAAGCCTAATGGAATCTTGCTCGTCTTATAAGTTGTCCTAGTCTACTGTATCAAAGTATCTTGTATGATTTTTGAAGGTTTCTTTCTCCCAGCGGCTGAGTGTCCCTGTTCATACTATGTTGTCCTTACGGCCGTTGATATTTGGAGATTCTTCAAAGTGCTTAATTTTTGTATTTGGGAAACGGTTTGTAATGCACTTAATTAAGTAATTAATGATAAATTAAACCACCCAGGAAGACAAATCAGCAGGAATCAAACCCGATACCTTGAAATCTACTGTCAGTCATACCTATTCGTGGTCGTATTGGTGCTAAAGTCCCAAGCCATGAATATTTACAATCTTTAAAAAACATAACTCAGGAAAGAGGAACATCAAAATAAATTACGTTCAAGGCACTTATCTTTTTATTTAAAAAAAAATATCGCAATATGATACATGCTCGCCGCGCGCCGTAATGGCGGGTGGTTTCGCGCCAAAATATAATAAAATAAAGCTGCGCGCGTGTGTTATTTGCACGGCACGCGAATTACGTGACCCAGGTCCCGTAGACATCACGTCTTTTAGGTATCTAGTTTATACCGCACGTGTTTATTTACTGTACCTAAGTGAAATGAGGTTAAATATCCACCTAGACTCTGAGTTTTCTTGGATTTATCTGATAGGGCCGGGAATGAGGTGAGCGTACTTTAATTTTTTTACGAACATTACCGTTTTCATCTCACGTAGAGGCTTCTTAATCTTTTGCCCTTTAAACACGTTTTTAAACACCGTTTTCTGGGTTTTATTATTGTTAGAAACTATTAGGCGGGTACTTGCTTAGTTAAATGCCATTTTGTTGTCTACACTTTTTATAGCTTAGTACCCTTTTCAGACATTTGGAATTCTAAAGACTTTATATTAGAATCACTTAAATTAGCAACTATCAAGTCTGAAATTAAAGAATATAACGCCTAGACAAATTACAATAGCAATAACTTTCATAAAGTAAAAATTTATTCATCAAAATATTAACTACCTATAGGTACTTAATTTTTTTATGGCATAAGCCGGTAAACGAGCATTCGGATCATCTGATGTTAAGCAATCGCCGTCCCCCATAGACATCCAAAACATGAGAGGGGTTACAAGTGCGTTGCCGGCTTTTTGGGGTTAGGAATTTAAGGGTTGTTGGGGAATCGCGGATTTGGAAGATTGGGAAGGGGATAATTGGGCCTCCGGTAACGTCAATCACACAACAAAACACAACGCAAGCGTTGTTTCACGTCGGTTTTCTGTGAGGCCGTGGTATCACTCCGGTCGCTCGGCCCATTCGTGCCGAAGCATGGCTCTCCCACACTTCTGAAGTAGTAAAAGTATAACTACAAAATAAACGAATTATAATTCTTTAACAACTTTATAGTTAGGTACAACTAAGTATTAGATACTACTTTTACAACAAAATAACAAAATGTCCATAAAAGCGAACGTTTGCAATTTCAATTGCAACAATATCTTAGACAACTTCTTGAGATGTACCTTAGGGTAAGCATTTTATTTACAGACTAGTATCCGCCTGCGGCTTCCCCCGCGTTGAATTTAGAAAAGTTTTCTCATAATAGGTACTGTCTCCTAATCTTGTAGAATAGAGAAGCGTGATACCACCACATCTACTCTTTCTGCGGGTAGAATTCTTATAGGGCGACTAGCACATTAACAGAGACCGCGATGTCCAATCCTCCCTTATTTTTTTGAGGGTGGAAAATCATCCAATAACTTCTCCCGCCTTGGGCGAGGCGAGAGGGAGTGTCAGACTCTTACTGACTAAAAACCACCCCGTTCCTACTACTGCCCGTCGAGTAAGCCCGCTAGGTAGTCCGCAGCTCCGGGTCTCTAATCCCTTTTTTTTTTTTTTTTTTTTTTTCAGGGTGGAAAATCATCCAATGACTTCTCCCGCCTTGGGCGAGGCGAGAGGGAGTGTCAGACTCTTACTGACTAAAAACCACCCCGTTCCTACTCCTGTAAATTATAAACAAACATACAATCCCGTCGAACCGGAGCCCCGGTAAACCCGCTAGGTAGTCCGCAGCTCCGGATTAGGCATCAGCCCTACTGGGCCCCATCTGTGGTGGTCTGATGGCTCTTTGAGGCGCGCGCAGAACGCGACGCGCCGCACGCATGGGTCTGGTTCTGGTCGGGCGGCGAGCTACCCTTGCTCGCCGTCCGCAGACCCGCACTTACGGTGGCCGGAGATCGTCGCGCGATCCCCGACGCCCGGAGTGTCTCTCGCGACGGCTGGGGCGTGAAGAGGTTCGTTCTCTCACGCGCCCCGCCTCCTCCTTAGCTAGCATGACTGCTTCGCAGAAGGAGGAGACGGCATCCCAGTCCCCCTCGCTCCGCACCATGGCTTGTATCAGTGCCGGACGCGAGAGGGCGCCGTCGCCGACCACATCCCTGAGGACACGGCGGTGCTCAGCCCACGCAGGGCAGACCGCAAGCGTATGTTCCACCGTGTCCTCCGGGCGGTCTTCGCAGTGATGACACCCGGGCGTTTCCTCCCGCCCAATCAGAAACAGGAACCTACCGAAGCTTCCATGTCCGGTAAGCACCTGCGTCAGGCGGTAGGTGAGGATCTCTAATCCCCTGCACTGAAGATTTTGAGTACTGAGGGCTGATGCCCGATCCGGAATTGCGGACTACATAGCGCGAAATTCTGGCTCGAAAAGCAGGAGTAGGAACGGGTTGGTTTTTAGTCAAAAGGCAAGAGTCTGACAGTCTATCTCGCCTCGCGGGAGAACCTCTCCCGCCTTAGGCTATTGATTTTTCCTGCAAAAAAGTATCAAAACTATTTTAAAGCGATGCAAATTATAAACAAACATACAATCTGTTCTTTCTTCTTTAGAAAGGACATAAAATTTTAGATCTGCCATCAAAATAGCTAATGTTACTCTGGAGGACAGAACGAATCTTGGTTGTTATGATCCTAGATAGAGCAGGAGCTAATGTTTTGTGTGGTAGTGTACCTAGAGTGCAATTCTGAGCAGAAAAGTAATAGTTTTGGTCAGGTATATTTGTATAGAAGGTTATTGGTGTAGGTGGTATTTTAACATTAACTTATAAAAAAATGACTTGTTCTACGGCCAGTTTCAATAACCTATCTATCTGTACATTTGCCTACTAGAGATAGAATTTGGACACATTTTGTATGGAGCTTATGTCAAAATACTATCTCTAGTAGGCAAATCTACAGATAGATAGGTTATTGAAACTGGCCGCTAATAGATAGATACCTATGTCATGCGACGTGTTGACTGCATGTTTAGTATAGTGGGTGTACGATAGACTAGACTGGCAGAAGTATTTTTCTTACGAAACTGCACTTACAAAATGATTACAAAATTTGATTATGATTACGATTATGATTTACAAAATGTTGTTTAGTATTGAAACTGTGTGAAGTCATCGGCTTACTTAATTGGCTAGTCGTTCAAAATTTCAGTAGACACTAGACATAATTATCTTGGGTCCCTATAGGATTTTTTTTTACATTTGATGGATCTGGATATGGACTCTTTCGCCTGATGGTAAGCGATGATGCGTTAGATAAGGTATAATATCTTACAATTATGAATTGTCTGCAAGATTGACGCAGTTTCTGCGTTGAACAATTCATAAATTGTTTTGGGTCTGAGTGTTATACAGGAGACAGCGCTAGAGTGAGCCAAAATTAAAATAAAATCGGTTAGGCAAAAAATAATGATAGGAGTATCATGATAGTCTTTCCTCTTTTTTTGGGGGGGGGGGGGGAATCATCCAACGACTTCTGTCGCCTTGAACGAGGCGAGAGAAGGTGTCAGACTCTTACTGACTAAAAACCACCCCGTTCCTACTCCCGCTTTTCGAACCGGAGCCCCAGTAAACCCGCTAGGTAGCCCGCTCTCTCCTCTGTACCTAAGTTTTAAAATTTAATGGAAAATCATGTCGTGTAATCTCCAACCAATACGGCAGCACTCTGAAAGATTATCATCAGTGTAACACTTTACACGAGTTATTGTTATTTTTCAAGCGACACATAAAATCCTGTCTCTCGTAAAATATGAGTGCCGCCGTAAAACTAAGAGCGGTGCTTATTAACGTTTTAAATTTTCATCGCAAATTGATGTAATGTTATGTGTGATGTTCATGCTAGTCTTTCGAAGGGATAGACAGAGGTGTAAGTAAATAAGTTAATTACTATCAAATAAGTTACCTTTTGCAGCAAGAGCCGTTTAACAGCCGAAATTCAATACCGAACTCAATCTCTGATTTTGGATTAAATCTGCAATTAATTTTGGCCGTAAGGGACATTACCTACCTACATTTGACAGACGCTGGGCTGCAGCGCTCTCTAATAACCCTGAACCTTTTAAACTGCGATTTCCAACTTGCCTGTTGAGCGGAAATGATAGCAAACCCTTCTCAGTAGAGGAAGTTAAATAAATAAAAAAAAAATACAGAAATTATAATAAATTTAATTTCCTCACTAAATATATAATACTCATATGTTTAATCGTAAATCTCCTTATTACTACAAAAAAAAAATGAAATCCGAAAAATACTCCAGTCATACTTTGCCCGATCCGAGAATCGAACCCGGGGCCCCTTGCCTGGTAGTCGCACTAGCAACCACTCAACCAACAAGGCAGTAATAAATTTTAAACCAGTCACTTATAACCGAATCAAGACCAATTACTTAAACAACCTATCAAATGACTTAATCACAAAATTATTCACACAAAGTATTTTACTAAACTAAAATATTATAACATCAAACTCTCGCCCTGTAATGTTACAAAGTCTTGTATCAAAGTTTGACTATCGCGGTACAAAGTGTAAAGTGTATGGCAACTGTAGCAACTATGGCAAATATGGCAACTATATGGCAACTATGGCAAGTAGCGAACAGGGATCACAATACATAGTGCAAGTTTTTATCTTTTCACATACTTAGGTGGTTACATCTTTGTAGCGGCGGCACATTGGCTTTTCAAGAGGTAAGAACAATCTATGAATATTTATTCTAGTAACTACATGTAGGTATATTTATTTCAGTGTTTAAACTGACATGGTCACTAACACTATCATTAGAACTTAAGACGGGATATTTACCATGTTTATTTATGTTTATGAGTTTCCGTGATCATGGCGCTTGTAACAGTGCCGAAATATCGGAAACTCATAGATATAAATAAACATGGTAAATAACCCGCCTTAAGTACTAATGATAATATTTATTTCAATCAGAAATTAGACATTATTGGCTTATTCTTGAATCAAATTCCGATCAAACCACATTGATAATGGTAATTTCGTACTCTTGAGTTGCAATACTAGCGTCAATTGCATCCGTGTTGCGTGGTTGTTGAACTTAATAAAATGGTATTGAGTTTAGCTTTATATTCCATACTCTGAATGCTATTTTAACTCCTACGATTGGGGTTGTATAGTTTTGAAATTGAATTTTTATTGAGATTTTTTTGGAAATTGTATTGACTATTGAGATCTTGAGTACCAATACAAACCAGTTCTGGTTTAATGGTGCAAAATATGTAAAACTATGTATTGTATATTTGTGTAACAGATTAATAAAAAAATAAAAAAAGATTGGTTTCAAGAGTAAACGCCCTGAGTATGTTTTTAAACTGCGACCATTCGCCGAGAGATGGGAAGCAACATCCTCTAAATTTTCAGTAGGTAGCGTGGAGATTATAACAAACCTCTTCTTATGATGAGAGCCCTTAGTTTAATCTGGCAGATGATGATGAAGTATATAGAAATCTATTTAAAAAATCTTGCTAAATATACCTAACTAGTGACCCACCCCAACTTTACATGGGTGAAAATAGTGATATATTATGCATGTATTATATACACATAAACATTCCTCTTGGAACACTCTATCCATTAAAAAAACCACATCAATATCCGTTGCGTAGTTTTAAAGATTAAAGCATACAAAGGAATATAGGGACAGAGAAAGCGACTTTGTTTTATACTATGAAGTGATTAAACATAAAATCTATTACCTAACCCAATTTTCTAGGTCTAGAAGCGGAAAGTAAAAAAAAAGGTGACTGAAGAATGTATTTGTTCCTATCTACGTTCTTTTACTATTGACCACATACCTACTAAACGATACGAAGTATGTATCTATCCAATAATTCTTACAAAAACAAAGCGATGTCTAACTAAATCTCTTGATTTTACTTCGGAAAAGGAAAAAAGCGGATCCTCCTTGTCAGTCGTAACTCCATAATCTCTTTCTAGTTTTATCTATTTTTTTACGGAAAACTTTTGTCGCGGAGACGTTGAAGATAAATTTAAATATATGTGTGTTTTTATCTCGAAACACAAGTTCTCTGTTAGGACTGTTTTAGATATTAGATTTGAACTTAAGTAGAGGCTTTTGGTTGTACGAACTTGGTTCAGTTATAGGGTGCAAAATGTCTGTTTTGTGTCTATTTTATGAGAGCCACGCTTCGGCACGAATGGGCCGGCTCGACCGGAGTGATACCACGGTCTCGCAGAAAACCGACGTGAAGCAACGCTTGCGTTGTGTTTCGTTGTGTGAGTGAGGTTATCAGAGGACCAATTCCGCCATTTTCAATCCCCGATTCCCCAACAACCCTTAAATTAATAACTCTCAAAAGGTCGGCAATGCACTAGTAACTCTGGTGTTTCAGGTGTCCATGGGCGGCGGTGATTGCTCACCATCAGGCGATTCGTCTGCTCGTTAACCGATTCATAACATAAAAAATCGACTAGGTCATTCAAAGCTTATCTTCTCATCCCTAGCACAGAAAACGAGAACCAACTACTTCTATCAATATCAGATCTACCAAACGTTGTGTTTTCACACTACAGAACAAGACATCCAATATTAACAACCATATTTTAAGTTGATAGTTGATACCAAAGTTAAATAAGCTAGGAAGATATACCGTTCAAAGTAAAATACTTATGACACACGGAAATTGCAAGCTCGCTGTACTGTCTAAAATCTAGGTGAAGTTTACAACGACGACCTATCTCTAGGTACCTGCATATCATTTCCAAGTTTAAACTTGTCCTGGTGTTAATATCATCTGCAATATTTGTTAACAGGGCCGGATTGTATATTTGTGGGCCCCTTGTTGATGGGTGGGCCCCTTTTTGTCGACAAAAATTAATGAATGAGTTAATTTGGTTTTGTAGGAGAATAATGAAAAACCGTCATATTTGTCATGCTTATATGGCGATATTGCATGTGTTGTCAATAGATGAGGTATAGCATGACCAGAAGTATCTTAATTTATGGTGACTTAACGGAGATCTTACAATGCCTGTCAAGCGTGGGGATTATCGTAAACCTCCGCTTAAGGGAGACTTTGGTTTATTCCATACTAGCAAGTTTCGCATGGGTGCAATGGTGATATATTATGTATGTATCATACATATAAACCGTTCTCTTAAATCACTCTATCTATTAACAAATCGCATCAAAATCCATTGCGTAGTTTTAAAGATTTAAGCATACAAAGGCACAGGGACAGAGAAAGCGGCTTTGTTTTATACTATGTAGTGATTTTGGCTGATAAGATAAACTTCATAGATGTTCTATGTTAACACATGTGACTTTAGAACTGAAGATATGAGTATGTAAATAGCTTTAGACAGACAAACGGTCCTGTAGTCGTCTGCATTCTAACTTATAACGTGTGGCTCAGCTGCGGAGCCGGCAGCTGATACTCTCGTCATGGAATAAAGAATAGATGCCTTTAAAATATTTGAAAAAGCTGTTAAAATTAACCCTCCTATGTAGAAGATTTTTTTTTTTTTTTTTGAGGGGGGAAAATCATCCAATGACTTCTCCCGCCTTGGGCGAGGCGAGAGCGAGTGTCAGACTCTTACTGACTAAAAACCACCCCGTTCCTTCTCCTGCTTTTCGAGCCGGAGCCCCGGTAAACCCGCTAGGTAGTCCGCAGCTCCGGATCAGTCCTATGTAGAGGATGCCGTGATGATAAAAATATGAGACCTGTAAGAAACTTTGTGACCGTTTCCACCGATACTAAGCTATGTAATGATTGGAGATGTATCGATAGTAGGGAAGCCATGCGTAGCACACATCCATACCACGCATCCTTAGCACGCATCTTTCTATATAAGACATTGCTTAGCTTAGTCCGTTTCCATCAGTGCTAAGCTATGTGTACCAATAAATATTATTGGTGGAAGCCAAACGTACGAACAACGTAGCATAACACATCTCTAGTGGAAAAGCAATCAAACAGAGAAGTTGTTTTGATTTCTAACAAACGGGTTATATACGGGTACCTTAACAGTAATGCGGATGGGAAGACAAACGCAACGTGTGCGTTATCGGGACGTCAACGATAACGATTGGGTGCATCGATAGTGCAGCTGCTGCACTTTCTGCTAGATACATGTGTCTATTGACGGAGATAGACCTATCGTTCTTGCTACGTTATTTTTGGCTATCGCAAAAATTCTGTGTGGATTGTTAGAGGAAACTTTGGTACAGTTAAACAGTCAGAAGAAAAATATTTTTTCTGTATCGTGATCAAAAACCGTACATGATAATAACTAATTACAATTTTATACTTATTAATTACTAGCTTTGCTGCTTCGCTGCTTCTGCCGGCCCGCGTTCCTGTGGCATAAAAAGTATCCTATCACCCGAGTCAGCTCATACACTGTCTTAGTTTATTTCGTCCATCACATGTACACCTCCCAGCTTTAAACAGAAAGGAGTGGAAGAAGGGCCTTTGCCGTGCAATGGGACGATCATGGCTGAAATCTAAATCTACATATACACCACACAAATAAAACACACCAAGACAATTTTAACAATTTTTAATACGTTCACAATTTTTATGGGTTTAATTTCAAATTTCACAATAACAAAGAAATCACATTTACTTTGCAATTAATTACATTTCAAAACTTACATTTTTTTTTTACAAACCATGTAATATTAAATTTCGAGCTTAGTTTTACTCGTACTTATTTGTGAGCTTAGGAATTACTGCTTATTTTCTCCTCCTCCTTTTAAATTTCTAATATCAAACCAAGGCACCAACGCCAATAAATGGGCTTACAAGAATCGGTAGAAGAAAAAATCACATGTTTCTTATAATCTTATACTTTTAGCTGAAAATAGTTTATTATTTTATCTATCTGAGCTTAGTGTTTGCTGATAAAGTGAGCTTACATTATTTACATAATTTGTTTCATTCACGAATTTTTCTCTACATATTTTCTGATATTATTAACTTGTCTCTTCTGTTCTTTTCAAATTAATTTTCTTCTGAATCCAATCCAGTATTACCATTAAAGTAATAGTAGGTATTCTAGGATAGTCAACACAGCTTTTGAGAACAAATAATCAACAGGCAAATATCTTGAAGTTTTGTTCTAGTCGTCGTAATTTATGCTCATTTCTACTAACTTATCGTCCATAACCAAATTAAAACAGCAATCCCAACAAGGACAGCACGAAACAAATGGGCTTATAAGTAGCGGTAGGATTACAAAACACATTTATACTTGAAGCTGAAATCTATTACCATTTCTTTTAAACTAAGCTTAATCTGTTCTCTGTGTGTGAAACTGAGCTTAGTTTTTACGTTATTGGCGTTACTAGTCTTAAACTGAGCTTACTTTTTACGTTACTCGTTTTATTAACGACGTTTTTTAATTATTATAACCTTGTTATTTCTTTTCCTTTTTTAATAGAGTTGCATTTGATCGCTCTTCAAGATTTTCGTTTGGGTACCAGAGTATATACCAGCACGGCAGAATTGAAATGCAGCTTGGGCAGCAGAGCGGTATACAAATGATCCAGGGACATATAAATACGAACGGTACCCACCAGAGTGCACACATTTAATTTTTTAATTGATTTTACTGTTAATTTTACAAATTCGTTTCGAAACTTTATTTATTGTTTAGAATGACAGTGTCATTTTTGACTTCGTTAGTAGTGGAGCATGGAGGTGAAACGAGCTCCATTATTCGGTACCAAAGAGTATAATAAGTATAGGGGAAGTGGGTACGTGGGAAGTGGGAACTGTTCTATATTTTGAGCTAGTATTAAACTTTGGTCAATCTCAAATATTTTATAGTACTCAAGCTTTTGATAAACCAAACCTTCAAGAAAAGAGCATACTCCTTTTTAAAAAGGCCGGCAATGCACCTGTGATGTTGCGTGTGTCCATGGGCGGCGCTGATCGCTTACCATCAGGTGACTCGTTTGCTCGTACGCCTCCTATTCCATAAAAAAATCATCACAGGACACTGTAGAATCAGTAAAAGTCAAATCAATTTGAAACATATTTAATAAACATTGAAATCGTGAGCTCAGCAACATCATTAATAGTTTCTTGTAGGAAAGTCACTATATCGGGAATATTTATGCTTAACTCTGTGTAATGAGCGATTATATCGTGGACTTTATTTATAAGCTAACTAGCAAACTCGGCCAACTCCGCTTCGCCACCAATGATTTCTCTTGACTTCCTGCTTTTCTTTTGAAATGTTTCCTGAATTTTCTTTGCTATAAACCTCACAGAGCCCGAGATCTTTCCAACGAATGCAAAACCGTGGAATTCTGTTCGTGCGTTCTGGAGTTATAGCGTCAGGAAGGGAAACCCGACTTATTTTTATATTATAGATTTGTAAATTATGCCACAGGTTGGCATTTGCATATAATTTCATCATTTAAAGTATTAGCATCCTTATCATCATTGTTCTCGCAGCATGAGATGCAACGTGGACATATTACAGGGAAGCATGCAACTATGGGCACAAGGATTAAAGGAAAGAACGGAAAGGGATTAATACAACACATAAGGTAACTAAAACTAAGCTCGAATTTACTAAGCTTACTTTTTACAAATTTCTGCTTGTTTAATTGTTTGAGCTTAGTTTTTACTCTTTAATTTTCGTGTCTATCTCGTTCGGGTTACCTTTTTCGTATGGTATCTCTTCTGGTATGGCCCAGTTTGTGCAACAATAGCAGCAAGGGATGCAGGATATAAGTGGACTTATAAGTAGTGGGAGGAATGTAATGAAGCACATGCGATCACTCTTAGATTTCTTTCTTTTCCTTTCTTCTGAATTTGAGCTTGGTTCCTTTGAAAACATTAAAACGAAGCTTAGTTTTCTATTTTACTTAAATATATCAAGCTTGTTTTAGCGATTATAATGGATTCTACCATCAATTTTGAGTATTATTCTCATAAAGATCTTTTACAGACTTTTCGAAAATGTCGAATGTATTGAAGAAGTCGATTTGTAATGAATTATTTAAATACACTTGTAATTTTAATTTGTTTTGATTATTTTTGAGATATACTACACGTGGAGATTTGACAAATATATGATCTTTGGTCATCATAGGTAATGTGTAATGTCATATTTTAACCAAGTAAATATAAAGAAGGTTGCCTTTATATTGAGATGCCTTTTGGTTTTCTGATTGGTACATTTGATATAAGAAGGTACATACTAAGGATGCTTTTAGGTAGAGAAAGCCCCAAAGACCAAAAGTGAATGTTACGAGGCCTATATTCAAAATGGAAATTCCAAAAAAAATATAAGGCAGTAATATACTGAGTGCAGTATTAAAAATATCCTATTACACGGTACTTACAAGATAAAGTAAAGTAACAAATTGCAAGTATGCTACCCGGGACCTAGGTATATAATTGTAAACCCACACAGAAAAATTACTTCAGTAAATTACCAACAAGGAAACAAAATAAAACGAAAGAAATACACACAAAAATACAATTTAATCGAAAAAGTAAATACAGGCAAGGGTCAGTCGGTACAGACTCAAATACAAAATACAATACAATACAGAATTCATATTACAGCTTTAAGTAGACAGAAGAAACAACTATTATAATATAAATAGTCAGTCTTTGATACCTTGGTATGATGATGTTGAGCCATCAATGAATTCCTTTGTAGTTTAAGGATCAGTAGCAATCCATTCTACCACCTCTGCAGCTGTTGTAGCCGCTGTACCCATGGGCTCTGCAGCACTCGTCCTTTTCAGGGTCGATACGGGAGCAGACCTGGTCACAAGGTCCCACCCGAACAGCTCCGATGGAGACCAGCATCACAAAGGCGATGAGGACGAGCAAGAAAGTGGTCTTGATAGCGGCCATATTGAAACGGTTGTGTTGAATTGAACTGAAGATGTGTTCTGAGTAGCTTCAGTCATGCCCGCTTGTTTTATACCCTGAATCTAATCTAGTTGTGTAGTTATGTTTTTAAAATAACCAGTTTTATCAACAGGATTGTTGTATTCCCTTAGCTGTTGTATTTTGTGACGCTTTTTCCTTATCTCTTTAGGTATGTTTATTAATACTGGTGTTAAGATTGTGTTTGTTTGTTTGTTGTAGTTTTGCGTCTAAAGTGGTGAGTTAGTTATAGTTAGAATGAATTTTGTTACAGTTACATATGCGTTATTAGAGAAAGGTGTGGTTTAAAAGACGATGTAGTGATAAGTGCTTGAAAAAGGAATGTTACGATGATTTGAACATGTAGAAAGGATGGATGAAAGCAGATTTACAAAAGAAATATACAAGGTGGATATGAATAGAGCCCTCAGTAGAGGCGCATATAGCGACCAGATTTACAATACACTAAAGGGCCAAATTAAAAGTACCTTTAACCGACGCGCATGCATGAAAAGACTGATGACTATTGATGAAGCGAAAGAGGTGTGTAAGATTCGTAACAATTGGCGTTCCATTATCTCTGCCTACCACCATGGGAGAGAGACGCGTTATATATGTATGTATGGGAAAGGAATAGGAAAAGAGAAGAAGCAACCAATAGGTCAAGCAGAACATCCGCTCTCCATGCAATTGTGATGCTGACCACGATCCTCAGACATGAGGGAACGACCAGAGAGAGATTGGCACGAGTAAAACCGCGGATAAAACCAATTGCAGGGATAACACACATTTAAATGATAAATCTTTAAAATCATAAACTGGTTATACAAAAGATTAGTGCCCAGACTGCGATTTTTTATAATAAAATGTTAGAATAATTAAAAGTTCATTCGATTCGTTTATTACAAGGAAGGTGGTGTTTTATTTTAATTTATTGTCCATAATTGGTTTTGGTAAAGATATTATTGAGATGTTGTTGGGCTTAACGTTGTGGGAGAGACCACGCCTAGCCCAACGTAAGCTTCTGAGACTGTACACAGTTTGTACTGGAGATGGAAGTTGAAATTTCTTCTCGTCCTCTGTATTTAAGTCTACTCTGATATTTAAGATAACCTTTGATTATTTCGTTGCGGGATCCAAGACAGTTGTTCTGTCCCTGGGACGCGTCGAACTTCAGTGTACCGATGTTTTAAAAGAAACGTTGCCTCACACCTTGTTTTTCTCCTGTGTCGTGGGTGCATTTACTAACTGACGTTCACATACACATGACATCTAGACCCGAAACAACTAGTCACATAAAGAGTTGCTCCGTGCGGGAAACGAATCCACTACACGTTGCGTGGCAGCAGTTGCCCAGCCACCGCGCCAACCGTGCAGTCAGAAATTTTAAATTGACGATTGAAATTGAATAATTTTAGCAACGCTGGCGAGTGGTTAGAAAATACTGATGTAAGAATAACTTTCATACTTCAGAGTTTTATCATAATACCTTATAGGAGAAAGAAGTGGCCACATGTATGTAATTCTATCTAGGTATCGGCCAAAGCTGCGGGTACACACGGGTAAGTACGTCTGGAATGCAATAGCCTTTAGATAAGACATGCATATGTTTTTAATTTAATCATGTCTGTCTACAATTGCACTAGACCAGCATATATTAAAATACTGGAAGGTGTTTAGGGTTCAATGAAAACATTTTTAGGATGCCCAATAATTGTATAAAATTCTAATGAGCTTGTTAAGAATGGAGATATAAGGCAAGTCCGAGGTTTCTTACAGATATGAAGCAAGTACAAAGAGGAGATGCCATAATGTGATTGTCTACTGGGTAGAACGATTATAAGCGTTCAGACGTGGCACATTAACATGTGGACAATTGGCAATGTTTTTATAGTATTGGACCGCTAGACCTAAGAACCTAAGAAAGGAGACCTTAGTATGTGTGACAACTGGAGAGGCATCACATTGCTCTCGATTCCTGCTAAGGTTTTCTGCAAGATCATCCTGGACAGACTGGCAAGGGCCGTGGACCCTCTCCTCCGCAGGGAACAGGCTGGTTTCCGATCGAGCCGCTCGTGTACGGACCAGATCAACACTCTTCGTATCATACTGGAACAGGCATCAGAATGGCAGAGAGAGATTTACCTCACATTTGTTGACTTCGAAAAAGCCTTTGATACGTTGAAGTGGCCAAGCATCTGGTCTCGTCTACTGGAAATTGGAGTGCCACCGAAGATTGTCCGCCTGTTGGAGAGTATCTACAGAAAGTACTCCTGTAGAGTAACTCACAACGGTCTCATTTCGGAAGACATAACGGTGCACGCAGGTGTCCGCCAAGGCTGCCTTCTGTCACCTCTGCTTTTTCTGGTCGTCCTGGACGGAATTATGCTTCGCATCACAGATAAACGGCGCCGCGGGATAGAATGGGGACTGTCCAACACATTAGAAGACCTGGACTATGCCGACGATCTTTGCCTGCTGAGTCACACCCATGCCGACATGCAAGCTAAGTTGGACGATTTGCGACAGGAGGCAGCAAAAACAGGGCTTAAAATTAATACCCGGAAGACCAAAGAAATAAGATCTGGCGTGAAGAATAATTCACCGTTGCTGATTGGCACAGAGGCAGTGGAGCGCGTCCACAAATTCACATACCTCGGGAGCGTCGTGTCAGAAACTGGAGGAAGTGAGGAGGACATCGCCTCACGGATCGCCAAAGCTCGAGCAACTTTCGCGCAGTTGAGACCGGTCTGGCAGTCCCGAAAACTGACCCGAAGGATCAAGCTTAAGATCTTCGGGTCCAATGTCAAATCGGTGCTGCTATACGGGTGCGAGACGTGGAAGGTGACAAAGGACATCTCCCGCCAAATCCAGGTCTTCGTTAACCGATGTTTGCGTCGCATTCTCGGTATTTAGGCCCGAGACCATCTCCAACTTAGACCTGTTGGAGAAATGCCACGAAAGTCCTATCGATCGCCAAATAAAACGCCGCAAGTGGGGATGGATTGGCCATACTCTCCGAAGAGGCCCCGACCACATTCCTAAACAAGCCTTAGAGTGGAATCCCCAGGGGAAAAGGAAGCGTGGCCGTCCTCGGCAAACCTGGCGACGTACTGTAGTGGCGGAAGCGGCGGGCATCGGCATGACGTGGAGCGAAGTGAAGCGGGAAGCTCAAGACCGATCGAAATGGAGGACCTCTGTCGACGCCCTCTGCCCCATCTAGGGGTCATAGGACCTTAAGTCAAGTAAGTCAAGGACCGCTAGATGCATCCATGTTCCGCACTTCCCGGAAAGAGTCACGCTTTATAGAATGTTTACATCACTATTTTCTCCTGTGTCGTGGGTGCGTTAACAAACATACAATTTCACATGCTCATGACACCTAGACCCGAAACAACAATTTGTGGATGACACAAAGAGTTGCTCCGTGCGGGAATCGAACCCGCTACACGTTGTGCGGCAGCCAGTTGCCCAGCCACCGCGCCACTCGTGCAGTCATTAGTATTTGCTTTGCACAATGAATTGCTATTTCCCGCTAGTACGGGACCCCTACTGTTTAAGGGACCACTCCGAGTTGAACGATAAGGAAAATACTTACTAGTAATTGCATGATAAATATATGCAAATGCACAAAATAGAGACAAATTGATAAAGTACTTTTAAATGCAACGACTTTCTTAATCAACTAACCTGGTTATTTTGTCTAATGAAATTAATCATTGTTTATATTTTAGCTTGCATTATCTCATGTCTCACATAGTCAGTGTCTACTACGCTTTTGAAGGTAAGGGTGTCAACTAATATTTTTGAAAAGAAAAAATAAAACAGATGTCTTCAAACATCAAGTTCTATTGCCGGAGCAGTAATAGCAACGGTTTTTAAATTTCAAAAGGTTTGAATAATCTTAATAAATTTTTCTTTATTTATATAGTCACGCCTTATATCCTCGAAGGGGTGGGCAGAGGTGTACATTATGACACGTAATGCCACTGTACAATGTAGGTATTCCCACTTTTTAAAATGTTGTAAGTTTGAGTAATAAAATTTTTTCTTTATTTATATCGTCACGCATTATATCCTCGAAGGGGTAGGCAGAAGCGCACATCGAACCCGAGACCCCTTGACCTAAAGTCGGACTTGCAACACACTCGGCTAACGAGGCAGTATACTATAGAAAAATAAATCAAAAAACCCGAAAATCTAAAAAAAGTAACAAAACAAGTTCGATTTAGAATCGTAGGTAGAAAGTGATTTAATTAAAACAACTTTAACATTTGGGACCCATAGGTATATAGAAGGGGATATTTGAGTCAAAAATAATAATGATTTTGACCTTGCTAATCCAATTTTATATACCTTTTGTCGTAGCATCTGCGCAAAACATTTTCAAAATACTGGTATATATTACGACCAATTTCGATTTATATTTTTGTAAAAATAAACTATTTTTAATTAAGAAATGATTTCTCAGCAGCAAATCTACCTACTCCTTTCTATCAAAACTTATTTATTTGAAAATCAACTCTATATTTTTGTCATACAGTTGAAAATTCATTGAAGCAAAATAATTTGCAGTGGCTTTACAAGCTGGCCAGGGCTTTATTAGATAAAACTTTATGAATTTTGGGATACAGTTGAAATTTCAACAACGAAAATTATTTGTAGTAGCTTGATATGCTGGCCACGATAAATACATTGTCCTAAACTTAGGTATAACAGGAAAGCCAACAACAATGTTTTATTCTTTTTTGTTATTCCGATCCCAGTGGCCTTGGCATTCAAAGTTCATAATTTTAGTTCAAGATCAGCAAATACAGGTTATTTTTTTATGCAAAAAAACTTGTGTAAGTAGGTACCTACATATGTGTAGTTTGTAGGTATGGTAGGAGTGTCATGTTTACAAATAATGGGTCACGATATCACAAGTAATGTAATTGAAATCTATTGTATAAAAATAAGTCGGTTTTCCCTTCCTGACGCTATAACTTCAGAACGCACGAACCGATTTCCATGGTTTGGTTATGTATATTATGGCCATGATACAAAATAAGCGAAGCCATCTGGTAGCGAAACGGAGTTCGCCGGGTTTGCTAGTAATGATCAAAATTAAAGAAAGTTAAAAAAAGGAAAAATTTAGAATCTGTCTTTGCTTGTTGAGTAGTCCTAAGTCAGTCTGATAAACAATAATATGTATATGTTATTTGGTCATCTGAATTTTGAAATTCTTTAAGCTACTATCTACTTACTGAACGACACTTGTCAAATGTGTGGTGAGGTGCGTATGTCAAATGTGCGTATCTATATTTTAGTAAACTGAGGCTTCTGTGCTACACAATATATGATTTCAAGACATGGTCATTAAATATTTTTACTAGACTTTATTTTTAACGACGAGCATGCATGAAAAGACTGATGACTGTTGATGAAGCGAAAGAGGTATGTAAGATTTGTAGCAGTTGGCGTTTCATTGTCTCTGCCTACCTCTATGGGAAATAGGCGTGTGGTTATGTATATTATGTATGTTTGTATTTATTTGTATATGCACACACGACACAGGAGGCAAGAGTACTAGGTATAGAATAAAGAAAAACAATTGTAAATAAAAGATATTGTAATTATAGTTTCTGGGGAGGGTCCAAATCTTTCGTGTCATTCTTTTTGGGCTTCACTGGATGCTGGTCGAAGTCATCGTCCAAGTGAACTACTAAACACTGACAGCATTTCAAACCTGAAATCAAGCCATAAAAACTGTTACCTACGTTACTAAAAGACATTTTTTTTATTATTATATCGTCATGCTTTTTATTCCCGAAGGGTTGTGCAGAGGTGCACACTACTGACTGACTTAGTTTTTTGGCAAAATGGAAGATTTTTTTTTTACTAATAACTTTTCTGTATTTATACCATTAAAACGGTATCTAGTACTTCTAGATACCATTCTATGTAGTGATCTTTTAGCCTACGATAATACGAGAGTGTACCATAAATTCTTTATCAATATCACCTCCCGAAGACTTCCAAATTTGAGGGGATAAATCATCTAATCTTCTCTTGCCTTGGGCGAGGCTAGAGAGAGTGAGTTCTGAGAGAATTCTTACTGAGTAAAAACTATCCCGTTCCTACTCCTGCTTTTCAAACCGGAGCCACGGAAAACTAGCTAGGTTGTCCGCAGCTCTGGATTAGATGTCAGCTCTACTGGGTCCTATCTGTGGTGGCGAACCTATCTGTTATTAGTCTCTACACTTTGCTAATTAAGTTCTTACCTTTGATACAAAGCGGGAGGCAAGACAAGCACGGTAGAAATATAGAAGGGAAGCAACATAAACGTGGCGCGCAAATACAGAAACACATGTAAACACCAGCCCATCGACCGAGGACAGATCACTCCATCCATTGGCAGTGCAGTCACCAGCATTTCTCCTTAAATTTCGTATAACTTTGTCCAACTGATTTCGCCATAGTGTTTCTTTGCGATGATGTTGCGATGTGACTTGTGGTGTCAAATTTGACAATGACGTTGATGGCTGTGACAGTGAGGAGGTTGGTTAAATCCTTCTGTGTTTGTAACTTTTTTAATCTTCCTATTACTTACTACTACTGCTACTTTGGTCACCTGCATAGATATGGAGAGTGGATAGGTGACAAGTCAAAGCCAATCGTGAATGCTATCACAAAGAGCTGATTACTTAGGGTTACAGCAATGAAGATCATCTAGCAGGAAGACAAGAATCTTTTAGAGCTACAAGAAATAACACTGTAGTAGTTGCAAAAACAGGAGCTTCAATAGAATTTTACATCTTGAGTTATTTCTGGGCATCGAACTTTTTATTCTTTCTAACCATCATTCAAAAATAACCACAACAAAAATAAACTTCCACAAAATATTTTCAAAGGAAGTAAAAAACAAAACCAACAAAAAGAATTGGATCATTATTATACGTTTCCTAGAACTTTAGAAAGCAATAAATGTATGAGAATGATGAAATTTCTGCACCTTCCTACAACAACAATTCTCAACAACAAAACAACAATTCCTACAACTTTTACGCCACAATAACTATTGTTGCAAATGGCTAATTCTATCGATACGTACCATATTTTAAACTAAAAGAAAAATAATAATTTAAGTAAAGGAAAAATCCTTGGACACTTTCAGAAAAGGCCCAAAAAGCATGATCTCCATAATTTTAAGTCCAACATTCCCCATCCATTATTCCAAACCCATCAAAGTTCATTAATATTCCAAAATATTGTTCTAAACACTGAGTTTGCTGTGTCAAAAATGATAAATCATTGTGATCTCCCACTCTAAGGTCTTCATAAGTTATTAATACAACGCGGATGGCTCCAAACTTAATACAAAGTGAATTTTACAAAGTTCCGAGTGTACAGGATGAAACTATGGATCTTGCAATACTGTGTACTTTGTACAGGATGGTTTGGAAGTCAAGTTTGGAATTTTTAATTGGTTTGTAGATTAAGATAAATAAGAGCATTTTTTTCAATGTCCAACTGGTAGATTAGAAATGTATTTTCTTTAAATCATTTGAAATGCATTTTGTTTTATTTTCTTTCTAACAAAATTAAATACTTTCGTCGATTCACTAATTTGAAATGTGTGAATCGTATGAAATGAGTGTGTTTGAATCGTGTGAATTGAAATTCGAAATCGTGGCTATTTACTACATTGTATGGGGTAACGTGACGTAACGGCCTCCCACTTCTATATTTATCTCCGTGTTATTTAAGTCGTAATCTTAACAAATTAAAAAAAAATGTATCTAATATTTTTTTAAACATCCCAATTTAACAAATCCATATTTAAAAACAACCTGTATACAGATATTAGTTTCGAAAATTTTCCGCGAATGTTTTTGTTTGTGAAGTTTGTTGCGAAATGTTTGTTTACAAAGTTGGTGTCGGTTAATTTAATAATAGCTTTTAATTTCGTACAGTTGTACACGGCTTAAGGTAAGAATAAGGTTCGCTTTCTTTTTTTATTTCTTAGGTTTTATATGTAATGGTTATAAATAGACAATGCTACAGAAATTATCAGCCATATGTTACAGCCCAGCCATGCTACCGACCGATTTGAATGGCCCATTGGGGAAGCCTTTGTTTAGCCACGTGTAGTGTAAGTGTGGGAGAGCCATGCTTCGACACGAATAGGCCTACTAAACTGGAGTAATACGACGGCCTCACAGAACAGCACTACAAGTGCGTTGCCGGCCTCGGCGAGGCGCCTCTGGTGTTTCGGGTATCCATAGGCGGCGACGATTGCTTACCATCAGATGATCCGTCTGCTCGTTTTCCGACTTATACCAATGTGAATTGATTAGCTGCAAGTTCTTTAGTCTTTAGGCTCACACTCTGAACGAAAACAACAGGTTCAAACTAGCTATTTTATGCAAATCTTTCTTCCTCTACAGAGAATAACAATCTAAGTTACTTTTAAGTTTTTAACTTACGCTAACCGAAGAACTTAGGTAAAATTCCATACCAATCTTTACGCTTAACTTGAGAGCATAACTTAAGCAGTTAAACCATACTTTAACTTAAACTTAACTTAGAATAACTTAGAATATGATATACAGTAACAAACAGTAACGGTTTAACTAGGATTAACGATACTTGTTATAATTCTCGATCTAACTTAACTTAAGTTAGAGTCAGTCCAAGTTATGATAACTTACTTGCTAGATATTCTGACGTTTTAGCGATAGTTGTAGTAGTAGTAGTTAAGTTAGATGTTGTCCCTGTACTTATATGCTTAGCTTATATTACTTAGGAATAGAGCATACAAATTTTTCTTTTTTAAACTTTGCCCCACAATTGTATATTTTAAGGAAGAAAATAGGGTAGAACAAGAGTAGAGTGCATTTGAGAAATACATTTACAGACTCTCACTGGCGCACTCAGAGAGATTTAATGATTACTTAAACTATTATCCTTAGTAACGAGTTTTGTATTGTATAAATAAATCTATAGAAAAAGCTAAGTAATCATTAAATCTATCTGTGTACAGCGGTTAACTGCAATCTTCTATATATATCTGTCAAGTGTGGGGTTATGGTGAATTGACCTTATGAAGAGAAGACTAATAGTCCAGCACTGGATTGTCCAGTAAAAATTTTGTCATATGAAAATTTAATTTGAGCACCTACACAAACATATTGATTGTTTGGGTTACAATCTCAAGAAGGGCCACGCAGGTAGAATTTCTCAAAATATCAATGACACAACTTCGAGACAAAAAGATACCCCACATCCAAATTTCTAAAAATATCAAACACGAGACACCCAAACAAATCAGAAACCCAAAAAAGAACAAATCACATACTGAATGCAAAAATAATACCTTTTTATATATTTACATATCAGCTGACTCGGCAAACGTTGTTTTGCCTTATAAATTATTTGAGTGGTGATGAAAGAGTAAAAAATAGGGTTCCATAGTATTTTTGTAGTCTTTGACTGACAATAGAATACTGTTGAAGGCAAATCTTCCGCTAACGTCGGTCGCCGGTGACCACCATGGCGTTCAATGTGTTAAAGCCACTCATAAAAATATTAAAACAAAATAATCTTCAAAAAATAATTAAGGGTGAACAACCCTTATCACTTACTGGTAAGGAAAATATATAGTAGCCGATTCTCAGACCTACTACGCATATTAAATTTGGTAAAAATTGGTAAAGACGTTTCGGAGGAGTACGGTAACTAACATTGTGACATAGAAATTTCATATAATATTAGATTAGTACATACGCAATATAAACCATACAATACTCGTGCAAAACCTGCTTAAACTTGGGTATCCATAAGTCATACACACACACACATACACACACGCACGCACACACACGAACACACGTACACAAAGTTCGTCCGACCGAACTTGTTGGAAGTTGAGAAAACTTCATTAGCCCTAGTTGGGCCGAACATAAATTTGGAATCGTATTTTCAATTATGTTGTGTGTGAGTTAACGGGACATTTCCCAGGGGTCGCACGTTCACTTCTCGGGCTACACACTGGTATTGCGGATGGATAGTATATTAATATTATTTCTAGGTATTAGTAGCTAAATAATTGGATTATTTATATAATTAACTATTAAGACCCAATTACCCTCCTTCCCAATCTTCCCTAACAACCCTAAAATTTCTAAGCTCCGAAAGGCCGGCAACGCACTTGTAACGCCTCTGGTGTTTCGGGTATCCATTGGCTGCGGTGATTGCTTACTATTAGGTGATCCGTCTGCTCATTTACCGGCCATAGAACAATATCTCTTCAATGAGGCCCAATTAACTCTTTCCCAATCCCCGATTCCCCAACAACCCTTAAATTCCTAACCCCCTAAAGGCCGGCAAAGCACTTATAACGCCTCTGGTATTTCGGGTGTCCATGGGTGGTGACAGTTGTCTACCATCAGGTGATCTGTCTGCTCGTTAACCGGCTAATAAAGATTTGAAAAAAACTTTCGTACGTTGAGGTTTCTCAAATAAGTAGTCTACCAGACGGACACTAAAATAAAAATAGTCATCTACTAACTATGCCTTACTATCCTATTATACTAACTATTGCTTTTATTTACGACCTTCAAACATTCAAGAAAAGAGCATACTCCTTTTTAAAAAGGCCGGCAACGCACCTGTGTATCCTCTGGTGTTGCGGGTGTCCATGGGCGGCGCTGATCGCTTACCATCAGGTGACTCGTTTGCCTCCTATTCCATAAAAACAAATATTACTTACGTCATCTTTGTTGCCTCTCCTTGAGGTCCGTATGTCCAATGAGACCTCACAAAGTGTTCCTCAACAATCAAGCTGGCCCCCGTTTCGACAAGTCAGATGCAATGTATTTAGATGTATCTAGTACCTAGATTATCTAGGTATTACGAGCACCTAAGTTTGTTGGCATGTATGTTTGTAAATTGTAAGACTAGTGATTTGTTCGCAGTTTGTATTTACAACTAAGACTTTCTTCTACCTCATAGGTGTATTTTTAAACATTTTTTTTCAGTCTTGATTCTGGATGCGTATCCGAACTCCATGCCGTAGTTTGTGGATAAGACAAAGTACTTATCTGAGCGGGAATCGAACCCTTACCATGTTGCAAAATAGTGTGACAACTGTTTTTAACAAAACCAAAACCTTGTCCCACACTAAGATTTTCTCCTGTGTTGTAAGTGTGTTTATAAACATACAAGTTCACATACACATGACACCCAGACTCACGACAACAATCTGTAGATGTCACAAAGAGATGTCCCGAGCGGGAATCGAACCCGCGACACGTAACGTTGCACGGCAACCAGTTGCTTAGCCACCACGCCAACCGTGCACTCAGTTATATTATGTTATATTACCTATACATATATGTATGTACATCTAGTTTAGTTACTGGGCTACTATACTATACTGTTCTTTTTTCAGTTTTTCGAAAATTTCTCAGTGGTAGCACGGAGTCTGGAAATGTGCCCGGTATATGGCAATAGGCTCACCACCTATTACATGGGACTTACAAAATTTTAAAATGTGGGTGTACATTGGCATTATGTGCCATAACGTGCACCTCTGCCTACCCCTTCGGGGATTAAAGGCGTGTAATAGTATAGTATAGTAGTATCTAGTTTAGCTATAAAAGCACTAGCTACTTATACATATAAATAGCACAGTCGGGCGTTGAATCCCGTCCCAGCGGGGTGCTACCGATACTTTCATCGGAGACTGTTCACAAACTCTTAAGAATTTGTTCGACCATATCAGTTTAGTTTTGTTCACACTTTTATATATAAGGAACAATTTAGTTTATACTGGAATTGTTGTAGGAAAAATATAGTTTATGGGGTATTCAGTTTCCTGATTATAATCATGTGATAATTGAGACAATTAGACATACAGACATACAGACAATCCATAAAAGAAAATAAGCTCCGTAACTATTAATTTAGGAGTAATAACATAATATAATTCAGTCAAATCCATTAGATAATAAAAATATGTTATTACAGAACACTCTACGGGAATCGAACCCGCGATATTAAGGAAACTAAACAACATGTGTAATAAAATTTTATTCTGGGTGTTTTTATATCTTTATTTATTGTGAGGTTTATGATTATTAAATAACAATATAAGCGCCATCGTAGCTCGTACATAGAGATACATACTTACATCCTTAACTATACTGAGACACCTTGTATGCTATGTTCTGGGAGGTATAATAATTTATGAAGGAATAAAACAAATAAGTAAAGATTAAAATTTGTATATTGGTACTTCGTATATTTTTTCATTTACATTTTGAGTCGATAAGAATTAATAGTTAATCGTATAGTCTTAGACGATTTTAATAATTATAATTATATTTTTTATATAAAGAACTATATAAACGTAACGCGTTCCGAATTTTTTATTTTTTCATATATTAAAAATTAAAATATTTAACAAATACTATATAGATTATTATGCTACAAGTATAAATAGTTTTTTATTAATTTAGAACATTTTTTATTGAACAAGTTACTAAATACACAGGATAGCCACCTATAAGTTATTTAATTTTTAAAAACATTCTAAATATTTTCACTAAATAAGTAGTAATGGCGTAATTTTTATTTTTTTTACAAGATTTAAGACTGTACAAAAACCTGTATGTATTTTGAAAAACTTTTTACTCACTTAAATAATAATTTTTCACAATAATTCACTCATTAAAATTAAATCACTAAATTATTGCATTAATAATAGTATAATTTATATATTATTCACGCAACATTTCCGAAAAAGTGTTGTGTGAAGAATGTTTTAAGGTCTAAAATCGTATGACACGACTTTAAAAATAGAACCTACACAAACAGCAAGGGCTCGGTGCTAGATTGTGGGGTTCTAGATTGTTTTGAAAAAATGTTACTCCGTAATTTTACTCTCTCACATAATCTTACATTTTTTTACTCAGTAAAATAAAAATAAAGTTTTTTTACACAAAGTAAGGAAAGGCATATCTACTATTATTTGATAATCACACACACTTTGGAAGACTATATGAAATATTTTTAAAATAGTGAAAAATTATAACAAGAAAAGAAAACTACGTTCTCTATTGCTTTTGAATTCAGTACGTAATTAATATCTAATAATTATTTAATTTAATTTATATTAAAATACTAATTATTCACTATTTCGGCAATGGTGTTGTAATGTTATTATTTTTACTTAAACATATAATACTTAGTATTAAAGTATTAAGTCCTAAGATCCAAGAAACTAGTCTACACCAATTTAGAATTAAGTTGTCGTTGTTGTTCATTAATAATTATTTTACAAGATATATTGGAAATAATTATTGAGGAGATATTTACAATTTGTATTTAGGTTTGGAAAAAGATTTTTTTTTATTAAAAACTATCATCAGTCGTAGGTATAGTTGATAGGTAAAATGGTTAACAAAAATAATGGAGAGTCCGAAAAAACTAAAAGTCAATTTTGAAAATTTTAACTTAAACGGCCAGAGTTTAGTTTTAAAAACGTATTCTGTGTATAGAAAAATTCTAAACTTTACTAAAATGTACATAACCCTTACAAGCTAAGTGGAAACAATTTTATACAAGGTTAAAATTTAATGGATAAAATTGTTTTACTATATTCATAAGATTAGAAAAATTTACAGGAAGTATTTGGTGTTCTTTTTGGTATATTATAATTAATATAACCTAATATATAACTAGGTATCAGTACATATCTATATATAAGTACATATTTACATGAAAAACTTAAAACGATAAACTATATTAAAGCGGCCAGCGCTGTTTAAAAAACATTTAAAATTATGATTTACAAATATCCACCAAATATTTGGTTGAATAAAATCCTTTGACGCAAGGAAAATTAAACTAAGTGTATTTATTTACATTAATATTTCAAATAAGTGCATTTTATTGTTGTGTAGTGCTTGTCGATAGGCACAGAGGCACAGTCATTTTTTTATTTTATTTTTAAAAATATATTTAACCTACAAAATACTGTTTATATTGTGAAAGAATTTATATAACCTGCAAAATAATTTATACATTAAAATAAATAATTGTTTAATTAATTTTATATAAATTATGTTATAATTAATTGTCTTTTTTAAATGTTATATAATTATTGTATTTTAAACATAAAACCTTTATAAAATTACTTTCACAAAATATTCAGTCACATTTTAACACCGCATCTTTACAATGATTGCTTTATTTTATTGTTTTAGTAATTAGTAATTGTGATTGAAATAGTTTTAAATGAATATTTGTTTTAATGTGTTTTATACTTTTATGAGAAATTATACATAAACATTTATACATTGTAATAATTATGAAATAAAACAAAATACACACTTAAAATTAATAACAGAAGATAGTGTAGTTCGATTTTTATCAACAATATTATAATTTTCTAAAATAATAACAATGTTATTTTATTTAAACTATTTTCCATAAAATATTTCAACAAAATTCAACAGTTTTTTAATGGAACATTTCTTATAAAATATGATAATAATTTAAATAAATCATTTTAAATGTTATATATTTTATATGGTGAATGTTAGAATTTATAATTATAGCAACTAATTATATGAAAACTACGGATAGGTAATTCACTATTTTGTACGTATTTAAGCGTATGGGTAAGTCTTCAAGGGATGTTTAAAGAAAATATATAAATATGTAAGAAAATGTTAATTAGACGCTATTATAATGATTTTTCTAGCAAGTTTACAGTACCTAAGACCCAAATCCAATGTGGCGTATTTTTATTATATTATTTAGCAGATTTTTTGCATTAATTTTTTGATTTAAGCAATGTTTTTTGCCAATTAAAGTATAGATGTATTGAAATCGAATAGTATTTTTGCAAATTGAAATAAAATTTCAATAATAATTATAGTATGTAACTATAGTAACATAGTTTTCCAGTAATGATTAGTTAAATTGCTATTTCATTACGTGCAATTAAGTATACATTTGGTAAATAGTTGAAATTATTGGTTGGACAAGTAGAAACCTAAAAATCTTCGTGAATCAGGTCCTAAATTAATTATTATGTTTTTCGGTTCACTCACATCATTACTTAACATGATCTCAACTAGTTTCCAGCCATGCTGGAGTCTCATATTCATGAGCAGAATTCCGCGATACACAACACAGCGACTGTAGCATGGCTTGAAGCTAGTCGAGTTTCTCGTCAAATATTTACACGACGAATCCGAAAGACGTAATAATTAATTTAGTATATCTCACAAAAGGTCCAAAATTATTGTTTATTTGTTGTGTTTTTAGAATTATTCATTAAATTATTTGCAAAATACAATATATTTATATTTAATTCATCTTTTATATGTTTGTTAAGATTAGACTTAATACGCCACAATGAAGTTGGGTACGAACTCAGCTAATGCTAATTTTTACGAAATCTGATGACATTAAAGCTATGTAATTCCTTTATTGTACTTTTAAAGGAATAATTATTATGATTAGTATGTATAATTTTTCAAATCCATTAGTGTTTTTGCAGTTTCTCCGTATTTTATATATTAATTCTATAATTCAGCTACGAATATTAAAAAAATCTACGAAATGAATTACTTTATAGTAGTTATGTACTTTTTATAATTTACAATTCCATTTTTTATTCTTTAAAATAAAATGTACATTAGTATCCTGATATTTTCTATTATAATTAATTTTACTTATTCTATGTATTTGTAAACAGTTTTAGGGTTGGCACTATTAGTGTTTTGTTTAAAAATAATTATTCCATTAAAATAATTTATTGTTTAACTGTTTCTAGCCGTATCTGATATAATTAAAATATATATTATTAAATAGCTATATTTTTGTATGAAATGACAATAGGATTTCTATAAATAGCTTAAAAATCTGACAAGCTGATCTAGACATTATGATACGATAAATATGATCTATTTTTATTTATATGTAAGCGTAATTTTATGTCACTTCGGTTCTATTGACTGTTGTCCCAATTATCCGCTTGACCGATATTATACAAATGTAGAAAATACAATACAATATCCATTATAAATACAACGTAATTATTTTAAATCAATTATAAATAATTATACAAAAATTTAGTCTCGACATTATTTATAATTAGTTGGTTAAATAATTGTTTAATAAAATTATATTTGTATTTAATGATGATGATTGAAATAATATCAGTCAGAGTGTATAATTATATTCGCCTTGTATCACTGAACCGCTTCCACCATTTAATTATAACTATTGAGTGTCCATTTCAACGTACATTGTAAAGATTCGGTGCTGCCCTCTGCTGAGCCATCATGATCCTGTTGGCTACGCAGCGGTAACAGCACACGTAGGCTAAACATCACTTAAACAGTATTCTTCTAAACGCTCTTCTAAAATCCTTGTTGAAGATGGTGTAGATCACAGGATTTAGCACAGAGTTCATATATCCTAGCCAGAAGGCTATCGCGAACGCGCTCGAAGGTATCACACAGTTTCTGCAAGCTGCTTTAAGTATATACAAGAAGAAGAATGGCAGCCAACAAGCTATGAAGCTGCCCATTATTAACCCTAAAATTAAAGTAGCTCTCTTCTCTTTTTTTCTCGCTAATCTCTTCTTTTCTCTCTCTGGATCTCTAGGTTTGTGTGGTTTTGGTAACGCTGGTTCTAATTCTGATTTGCTTGGCTGAGATTTTTCTTGTCTTCTGTCTGTTTTTTTGAAGATTCTGAGTTTTAGAGGTTTGACGCCTCCACAGCGGCTCACTACTCCTGAGTCTGATGATGACGGTTCCATCTCGGAGACCATGTCAGCATCTATCGCGACGCTGGGTGCTCTGCCCCTCGTCTGCTGCAGCTGAAGCTCGCCGTTCACTGAGAGCGTTGAACTCCTCAGTGGACAGGAAGCCAGTGGATTTTTTTGTACTTGTGCTGATGTGACAACCTGAGGAGGGAAAGGTTGATTAGTTTTGTAGATTACAGAATTAAAGTCTCTGAAAATGGAGCTGGCATACACAAATAAAGTAAAGGTTTTGTTTTTTTCTTAACTTTGCCCCACTTAAGGATTTTCTCCTGTGTCGTGGGTGCGTTTACAAACATACAATTTCACACTCAGACCCGAAAAAACAATCTGTGCATCACCCAAAGAGTTGTTCCATGCGGGAATCGAACCCACGACACGTTGAAAAGCAACCTGTTGCCCAGCCACCGCGCTAACTGTGCTGTCAAAGGTGTTATATTATTTAGTTAATTAGGTCGTTATTGGTGTGATAGAAGACTATACATTTTCATTATAAGCCAAACTTGCCTTTGAACTCATAAAAAACCAAAAATGCTAATCTAATGTGCATTTAGGCTCAGTTGTTCCCAATCTTCAACGCCTTGACAACTAACTGGCAATAGCCAAACTTGGATTTGAAATCTAAAGAACAAAAAAGTGCTAATGTTATTCTTTGACTTTAAACAGAAACTCCACCTGTTTATCTAATCATTGACTTGTCCACAAACAATTAACTGGAGAATTGACTGAAAGTCAACCGAAGTTAGGATTGATCTTAGTTCGAAGACTTGTTAACTTTAACTTGGCTAAGTTAAAGCCACAGATCACAGTTAGGTTAGGTTCTAAGTGATGGACTAGAATTTACTTGACCTAGGGTCTGCTTGTTAGGTATTGATGGATTTTCGTTTGTTTAGTCGCAGTTTGTGGTCAGTTCTTGTGTTTGATGAGAGATGAGATTTGAAGTTTGTTTTATTTTTTAGTATATTAATGTTTTTTGAAATGAGATTATTTTAGATGTGAGATGAGACTGAAATGTATTTGAAGATTTTTGTTATATTGTTTCTTATGTTAATATGAATTTATTTGAAAATGTTGGTTGCATAATACATGCAAAAAACGTCAATTCCGAACCCAACCCTTCTTTTCAATTTTTGTTTTCGAAACCCACAAAGTGTTCTAAAGCCTTTTACATATAAATTATTACAACAACTTCTATTTATTTTTCTGTCTGGTCAAGTTTTAAGATAAAAATCTTATCATAATATAATCTGAGGTCATTGAGGAGGATGGTTGTGGTCAGTGGCCCATTTGTGCCAAATCTTAGCGTACCTTGAGCGTATCTTTCCGTTCGTCGGGCGGTGGAGGTATGGTGTCCCCAGCCTCGCTCGTCGATATGTCTGACGCGAGCTCGCACGTCACTGTAGGTATCTGCACTTGTGGTGTTTCTATTGTTGATATTTGGCTTTCGCTGGAAAATAATAACAATATGTTATTGTTTATATAATATATAATATAATAAATATTATAAAGCTGAAGAGTTTGTTTGTTTGTTTGTTTGTTTGAACGCGCTAATCTCCAGAACTACTGGTCCGATTTGAATAATTCTTTTTGTGTTGAATAGCGCATTTATCGAGGAAGACTATAGGCTATAAAACATCACGCTATAACCAATGGGAGCCAAGCAGGGCGGGTGAAACCGCGCGGAAGCAGCTAGTTGTTTATATGACTCATCATAGTCGGCAATACAGAGGGCAAACGATCACGAGGCCGATCACCAACGCGATGCACAGCAGACCAGATCAAGATATCGTCTACCGTCGGGTTCCACCAACTCGTTCACGATGCGATGGACAGAAATTGTTGGAGACAAATAATTCGCTCCAAATGCGAATCCAAGGATGACCACGATCCTCAGTCATGAGGGGCCGACTACGGAGAGAGATGGTTTATATAGGGTGGTGGTTTATATAGAGTCATTTAGTTTTAGGAAGGGGTAAATTTAACCCGTAGTATGTCGGGAACGTAGGTGTACGCGAGACACAAAGTGTTTTCTATTGTGTCTCATATACCGATAGACAAGAGGTTAATGTCTCATTAAACAGAAATTTTGGTAAAAAAACTCAATTATTTATATTGAGTTTTAATTATTAAATACAAAATTATTTATAATTGTTACTCTTGAAGTTATAATAAATTAATTTGTTTACACAAACAAGCAAAGACATTCGATGAAGAATCTCAAAAACAAGACAAAAAAAAAATCTAAATGTAAGGAATATTTAGAGGTGGAATGTAGAAAATCCTGCATTCCTTATCTATTATAACGAAATTATAAAGAGTATTTTATAAGAAAATTAAGTTTGATAAATAAATTTAAGGTCTTAATTGTTGGGAACGTTGTATAGAGGTCCTTATTTAAGACTATAGATGGTTTCACAACAAAATAAAAACAAACAAAATTGTTTTCTTATTTGAAAACAATTTTGTTTTCAAATAAGAAAACATTTAAAAATTTTGTTTTCAAATCAACAAACGAGTCTCCGGAAACTAGTCTAATAATTACATTTACAACTAAAATCACAAACTTTCGTGAGACACACTAAATTGGTTATTATCTTATCGGCTTACTCAGTAGCAGCGCGACAATCGCCGCGCCATGTATCGCGGTATGCTGCTCACGAATATGAGCCTCTAGAATGGCTTGAAACTAGTCAGTTCCTCATCAAACAATTACATGAATAAGCCAATAACATAATAATTAAGACACTCAGTCACAATTATTATTATTAAAAGGATTGATTGTGAAGGCAGAAATACACTACCGTGGCGTGTCGTCACCAGAAGTATACATATACCATAGATTTTTTTAGAAAGAAAGAAAGAAAGAAAGAAAATAAACTTATTTGGCAATGACCCCAAAACACACAACATAACAAAAAATGAAATAAAAAAAAGAACCAATTGCAGTACATGCATAACAAAAAAGAAATAAAATTCAAAAACCAAAACAAAAAACAAGTTTACATCATATGTCCCACGGATGCACCAAATAGCTTATTACCAGCCAATACACCGCAACACGGTAACATATTTCTGCCTTTGTATTTACCCGTTATTATTGCTAAGATGGCCCGGAGGCATCGGGTGCGTGGAGGGCATGGGCCTCGTGCCCTTCGGAGGGTTACTGAAACTCGTCTGCTGCTCGTTCTATAAACAGAAACAGTTTTATTAATAAAATATTTGTCTTCTTATATTGTGTAAGATTAAATATTGGCTGCGGAAGGGTTTAAAAAGACCATTTTTCTCTCATAAAATCATCTGTTAAAAAACACCAGAGATGTGCTATGCTATGTTCTGTGGATGCGTTTGACTTCCACCAATCATATTAATTGGTACACATAGCTTAGTATTGGTGGAAACGGACTCAGTTAAGCTATGTTTTTGTTTTTTCCTCACACAGCTTAGTATCAAAAGAAACAGTTACATAGTTTTACAGTTTAACTATTACATCCTCGCAGCATTGCTACATAGCACATCGCTGGTGGAAAATCACTCTTATAATAATTCAACTTTCTCAAATATGCCTCATAAAATTATGTTTTGTATGATATTCAATTGCTGTCGGTTAAATAGTCTTTTGAACTCCTTTAAGTACCGACAGAATATTATAAATTTTTTATTTGCATCGTCACCCCTTAAGAGTAGGCAGAGGTGCAAATTACAGCACGTAATACCGCTATACAATCTACAGTCACTTTTCACCATTTGTGTTATAAGTCCCATGTAATAGAGGGTGAGATAAATTTTATTAATTTGCTGGTATTTCAAAGTAAACCAATTTATGGTTTAATTGGAATATGTGTGAAATGCTACGACCTTCAAACCTTCAAGAAAAGAGCATACTCCTTTTCAAAAGGCCGGCAACGCACCCGTGTCTCCTTTGGTGTTGCGGGTGTCCATGAGCGGCGCTGATCGCTTACCATCAGGTGACTCGTTTGCCTCTTATTCCATAAAAAAGCCTCGTCTTTAATGATGGTCTACTCACAGGTCGCGGTCTCGGATTCTTCCTGATGCCTCTCCTCGCGCGTGCCTTCGCGGCGAAGTATATTCGAATGTACACGAAGACCATGATGCAGGACGGTATGTAGAAGCTGCCCAGCGCCGAGTAGACCACGTAGCCAATGTCATCTGACACCTGGGGACGAAGAAATAATACGTTAAGAGGGGTCAATGTATATGGAGGTTCTTGCTCGTTCTTCTACATAGGAATCTACACTTTGGAACGAGCAAATAGCAATACCAAAGGACTGACCGACAGACAGATATTTTGGTTTTTTTTTAATATTGTAATATTTGTTTTGACGTTCGAAAATGCCTTCTCGGTCTATTTGAAATGAATAATTTTGATTTTGACTATGATGTTAGAATAGTGGGGGTAAATAAATGTTATATTTTGAGTGTAAAAACCGCAAAATTATTCTATTAAGTTATTATAATACTCAGAATAATTGCTTAGAATCATAACTAGGTTTGATTACCACAATCCACAATTTTATAATAATACTAGAGACCCGTCCCAGCTATATTATACATCATATAAAACTTCCTCTTAAATCACTCTATCTATTAAAAAAAAACCGCATCAAAATCCGTTGCGTAGTTTAAAGATTTAAGCATACAAAGGGAAATAGGGACAGGAAAAGCGACTTTGTTATATACTATGTAGTGATTCATATTCAATTCTATTTGAAACTTGACCTACTGGTAACCGCCACATCCGTAAATCTTCAGTTTCGAATTCAATCATTTGAAAAACAGACCCTTTAATTTTAAAACACCATCTATTTCAAGAAAAATCATCTCAAAGCACCACTTATCTTTTAAAACAAAAAGGAAATTTCTTAGATAACGTCGAAAGATAAGAATTACCTCATTATTGGAATGATAAGTTTGTGAAGGTCGCTTTAAATCGTTGAATGCAAGTGATCCGGAGCCGATAACTTTGAAACTCTTTAGGGAAGGACTTCAGGAAACGAATAAATGATTACCTCTCTCAGTTTTAGCTGAGTTTTATACTTTTATTACATTTCAATATGAAGGTAAATCTTTTTTAGATATATCTCATTTTTTGCGGTTTTGAATTGAGTTATCGCCAAATATAAAATTGTAACAAAACTGACGACATTTTTAGTATTAACAAGTTGACAACCCTTTTGCGTAACATAACATATTATTATAGTCCTCTCAATATTAGTTGGCTTTACGTTGAACGAAAACGAAACGAGAGAATTTTAGGCGCTCTGATTGGTGGGTTAATTGAGTCAACCAATCAGAGCGCCGAACGAAACACCACGCAAGCATTGTTTCACGTCGGTTTTCCGTGAGTCCGTAGTATCACTCCGGTCAAGCCTACCTATTCCTGCTGAAGCATGGCTCTACCACATTTATTTTCAATTAATCTTTGCATGTTGTTGCAATATCTTTGGTCAAGATGACTCGAATCTTACAAATAATTGTAAACAAACCATCAGCGTTTTACGTCCTCTCATTTCTGTTGCGTGTGATCACTTTTTCGCCTATTTAATGACCGTTCAGAGTGATAGTAAAATACTTGTAGTACCTACAGAAAAGTAGTATTTGGGTTAAATGCAGTCTTAACTTTGTGATTTGTTTATTAACATTTAACATGGATCTTGGGTTAGGCCCTTAGTATAGTCTGTTTTAACTATAATATTGTTTTATTATAACTTTCGTGAGACATACTAAATTAATTATTATGTTATCGCTTACTCACGTAACTGTTTGCCGAGAAACTCGACTTGTTTTATTCCAGTAGCAACGCGACTATCGCCGCGTCGTGTGTTGCGGAATGCTGCTCATGAATATGAGCATCTAGCATGGCCTGAAACTAGTCGAGTTCCACGTCAAACAGTTACGTGAGTAATCCGATAAAATCATAATACATTTTTCATGTTTTTCTTCAAATGCTTAAGCATCAAGCAAAATAAGATCTTTCTTTTGAATTAGGCAAAGTATGGTAATATTCTAAAACCTTCATTTAAAAACGAACCTTTTTCCTAATCCAATAAGCTCGCTTATAACTTGCACCGTAACATTGATACGTTGAAACATTCTATTCAGAGAAATTTAATCTGAGCCATTGTATGTTTTACAATGGCCATCAGAGATATTGGTTGAAATGTATTTTGTATGAGCCAGCGACGCCTGCCTGATTGGATATTGCGGGAGGTAATAAACGAGGAAGGTTTTATGTTTTTTAGGTTTTAGGAAAGTGAACAAAATGTATACTTATTGTAAGCTGTCAGGAATTTATTATAAAGTAATATTACAGAAGAAAATTTGACCGAACTAGTGTGTTACCGGGGCTCCGGTTCGAAGACCAGAAGTAGGAACGGGGTGGTTTTTAGTCAGTAAGAGTCTGATACTCTCTCTCACCTCATCCTAGGAAAAGTAATTAGATGATTTCCTCTATCAAAAACAAAAGCCAGATTCTACAGTAGATACAACCATGAAAACACCGGAACACTGAAATCCGACATGAATAACTGTTTTGGATATCGCAACGATGTAAATTAGAAGATATTATTAGAGGAGAAGAAAGAACTTCCATCAAATTTATGCAACTGGTCTGGTCACCGTGTTCATCCAACGACTTCTCCCGCCTTGTGAGAGGCGAGAGGGAATGTCAGACTCTTATTGACTAAAAACCACCCCGTTCCTTCTCCTGCTTTGTGCCGGAACCCCGGTAATCTTGTCCACAACTCCGGATTGGTCACGCACATTGATTTTCCCTTTTCCAAAATAACTTCAAGAAAGCAAAAATACACCTAGCGCAGCACCCCAAAAAGATTCCCATCCCAATACCATTTTTTCCTAATTTCCGAAGTCCCGCAAAATCTGTTAAATTTCACCTCAAAAAAAAAAATCAGTTTCATTATAATTATCACTTAATTCCATAACCTCTTTCTTCAATAGTACGACGTTTCACGCACCCGTGGCTCCGTACAGCGTTTATTTAAGCTTTTTTCCTTCCAAATAGGATATTACAAGGTCCATAATGATTTCATTATACGACCCAAAGACAAAGGTCATTTGTGGGAAGGAGTAGTTAGACGATAACTGTCTATGCAATGCAATATAAACTCAATGCTTTTAACAAAACGGTCTCTTTTCCAACTAAGATTTTGTGATTACATTTTGGTAAGAGTTTTTGGGGTTTGGCGTGTGTGTGAGCGGGGTGGTGTGTGTTGTTTTTATTTTTTATAATTGGTTTTAGTTCAATTGATAGTATTGTAATTGTTGAAATGTTATTCACATTATGGCTTATTAAAGGCTTGGCCCTCATAATTTTTTTTCCAAAAATTTATTCTTTTAGGTTCATGTTACTAGGAACAAGGAGCCTCGGAACATGTCTACTAAGACTCTACTCAGCAACCCTTACAGGTGTTGAGGGTGGCCATCGGGGTGGTTTTAGTGAGGTCAAAATCTCAACTCTTATATCCTCAAATAGCTAGACGCTTTAAGAAGCTTTCCCCCGTCATAAAAAAGTACAAGTTCCGATATATCATTATAAGCGGTTAAACAAGTCTTGGCTAAAAATGAAGATTCAATATCTATTTCACCCTTTTACTGTTACGAAGCCTTATAAAAAGTTTAAATAACCATAAAAAAGCCCAACTAACAAAAAAACACGCGAACTTAACTGTATTCACAACTACAGCAGAAACAAGAGAAAACTATCATCATTACACTTTAAGAAGAAAAACTCTCGCTAACATTGTACCACGATAGTTGTTACTACTTATGCAACGAACTACTCTCCGACAGTGTGTTGACAACCATTTCAAAATGGCCGCCGCGACACAACGAAATGGCGCGTAAACAATGTAAACTTTATAACAGGAAAAATGGCGACAACGAATATTATACTAACTTTTATTATTCCTTTAAGCAGTAATTTATATGAGAAATTATTAAGATGTAAATGTTACGTAGTGTAGTATGGGAAGTCGTAGTGCATTCAATCATCTGATGCATATTTCAATATTTTTAGAACATGTACTTACTCACAAAAAGAATAGTCAACGTACCATTAATAAACTAATTTATACGTTAACACATAAGTATTTACTATGTAAAAGTCGCTAAGTCGTTCATTTTACAAACGAACAAGTATACACACGAATGCATAAACTACGCTAATATGAGTTAGCGCAGTGTCAGATTTTGACCAAAGTGATCCCCGCGTTAATAATAGTTGCGTAATATAAATCGAGTGATTTCAAAAAGTACCTTTACTTATTTTATAAAATTTGTAACTTTCTTATTTTTGCATATTTCTTCTCAATTTTTTTATGACGTATGTAAACACACATTTTAAGCAACTTGGCATAAAAAAAGTTTTTTCCAAATTTCGAGTTAGCGTAGTATAAATTGCTGGTGTCGATGTGTTCACAACCATTTCAAAATGGCCGCCGCCACACAACGAAATGGCGCGTAAACAATGTAAACTTTATAACAGGAAAAATGGCGACAACGAATATTATACTAACTTTTATTATTCCTTTAAGCAGTAATTTATATGAGAAATTATTAAGATGTAAACTGTTTACTTGTTTAGAAAGTTTTTACCCCTCTTTTTACGCGAAGTTTCCCTTTTACCGCAGCCTGATCTTATAATGGTCGTCTCTGTTGAATGTGCTAAGCAGTATATTATTTTTGATGTTCCATTTATGACGTTTTTCATAAGAACTTGGTTAATAAAATGTTGTTTCTTGTGAAATTATGAATTGTGCTGATAAAAATAAACATTTTATTTGCCGAATTGAGAACAGTCGGTTAAAAATTACATCATGCGTATCATCAAGCCGAACAAAATAGTGACTAGATCAATGCATCTATTTTTAAAAACCGTAAAAACAACTGTACTCTATGCATAATGTGATTTTAAGTGTGAGAGAACCATGCTTCGGCACGAATTGGCTCGACCCTGGTGATACCACGGCCTCACAGAAAACTGACATGTTTCGGGTGTCTATAGGCGGCGGCGATCGCTTACCATCAGGTGATCCGTCTGTTCGTTTACCAGTTTATACCATAACAAAAAGACTAGGACACACGGCAATCCAAACAAAAAAATCCTTTTACACAAGTTTCCCGCTATCACTGAGACCACACCCAACAGTTTTCATTAGACCATCTTAGAACCGTAGCTAACTGTTATTCGTAAGAGGAGCGTTTCTTGCGGTAGGCTGGTTATTGACATCGAGTGCTTAGCTAGCTATATACTGCGGTTTTACTTGTGTTTTAGGGAGAAATTCCTTCCTACTTCGTTCAAGAGCTGTCGAAGTAGGTAATATTGATGAGATTTTCAATGTGAAGGTGTAAGTTTGTGTGTAAATAAAAATATGTTTGGGAAATATAAATGTGATATACCTATATATAAATATATATTATATATACCTATGTATATATGATATACCAATATCACATTTCTCGCCTATGGGTGCGATCTAGAAGCGAATGCGAAAACAAAAAACTGTCAAAATCTATTGACGTGGCCTACGTGATCAACCGCACATAGGATGCTGTAAGCAATCAATATTGGCTTGATTACACCGCATCGCGTTGAATTCGCGTGTCATCGCACCGCTTCGGGTTCTCTTCTAGATCGCTCACGGAAGACGTCGTTACTGTCTGTTTGTGGAATAAAAGTGTGATTCTTGGTTTTTAAGTTCGTTCTTAAGTTCTTCGGTTCTTAAGTTCTTTATTCTAGAATTCTTAACTGCTTCATTTTTATTGTTACTACAGTTCGGATTGTGATGAGATGACGCCCAGTAGGGGGGTATGCGTAGATGCCTGATCCGGAGCTGCGGACTACCTAGCGGGTTTACCGGGGCTCAGGCTCGAAAAGCAGGACTAGGAACGGGGTGGTTTTTAGTCAGTAAGAGTCTGATACTCCTTCTCGCCTTGCCCAAGGCGGGATAAGTTATGGCTTCTCCCTCAAAGGTCGGAATGTGATGTGTTTGTGAATGCACCCTCAAAACAGGGGAAAATTCTTGTGCAGGGTCATGTTTTTCGTATTTAGAGCTATGTTGTTTTTTTTAAACGTTGCCCCACATTAGGATTTTCTCCTGTGTCGTGGGTGCGTTTACAAACATACAATTTCTCATGCACATGACTGTGGATCACACAAAGAGTTGTTCCGTGCGGGAATCGAACCCGTGACACGTTGCACGGCAGCCAGTTGCCCAGCCACTGCGCCAACCGTGCAGTCAGTCGTTTAGCTTTACCTTCATGTGTTTACATAATGTATGTAATCGTTATACTCAATTTCATTTAGTAAGGCAAGCAGAACTGTAACTGCTCTATAACGGAACATTACATCTTATTAAGTGCAGCAATTTAAAAGAAATGTTACCGAATTACGTTTTATAGATATTATTGAATTAAATGTTATGCTGATTCTGGTTTTAACGGGCGCTGTTTTATTTCTTTATTGAATTGTCATTATCTTTATTTTACAGTAGTCTCTGCCTGCGGCTTCGCCCGCGTTTCTACGGGATAAAAAGTATTTTATCAGTTCATACCCTGTATATACCACATTTAATTCTGTTCATCAGTTTCAGTGTGATTGAAAGACAAACAATATTTAATTTTCGAGTGAAATTTTCAGGTGCAAACTGAATTATGCTTTGGTCGAACCCAAGATCTTTTATTTGTATTTTGTATTCTTTTAATGGCAACTTTGGCTACTTAAAGACCGGGTTGATTAATTTTTTAAGTGACACATCGGGTAGCAGCACTCTCTGATAAACTTGAGCGTTTTAAACTGCAATCTTAAACCCGTTTGGGAGATGTGGAGATTATGGTCTCTTACATGTCTAGAGAAATTCCATAGTCTGTCTGTTTATCTGAAGATGAGTCTTATAATTAACTTGTAGTTTCTCAACAACCTAAGTGTGACCAGAGTTATACATCGGCTTCACCGAAAACCGACGCGTAAATTCGCTTTGCGTTGCAGGTTTCGTTTGTGCGTGAGGTTACTGGAGGCCCAATTAGTCCCTTGTGCGATCTTTCAAATCCCCGATTGTTACCTGTAAATTCCTAACCCCCAAAAGGCCGGCAACGCATTTATAACGCCTCTGGTGTTTCAAGTGTCCATGGGCGACGGAGATTGCTTACCATCAGGTGATACAAAACCGCCAAAAATATACGGCAATAATAAAAACCCAATTGTATCAGGAATGCGATAACAATGCGGGGCGGACCTAGTATCTAATAAATAAAAATAAAACACCCACCGAGGAGGGTTAGCAAAAAAAAATACTTTATTAAACACAATCGCACTAAGGCAACGCAAAGGCCTTCTTTCTACGTTGAATAAAAACTCGGATCTTTTTCTACTAAGTGGTAGGGTAAGCAAAACAATCGCGGTTTTTTTTTCTTTTTTTTATCTTTTTTTTTCAGGGTTTTTCTTGCACTGAAATAACCGCTTGATCGGATAGTAGGTAAGCGGTTTCGTGGCTGTTATTTTTTATTTCTTTTTTGCTGTTGTAGAGCTAAAGGTTTGTTTTTAAAGTGATTAAATGGTTTCTCTGTCTATTTGTAGTTGCAGCCATTAATTAAATATGTAAGAGCTTGTGGTTTTCTCCTTTGCACAGCAAAATGTTTGCAACTTCATTACAAACGCATTGCTCTTAGAATTAAAATTCTTTGCACGTCTTTGTTGCAAGTTTAAGTGGATTAAAACTTTAAGTAGGTGGCGAAAGAGTTGGTTTTTGATGTTGTTTAAATAAGTGCATACGTATGTACTATGTAGGTCTCTTGGTGCCGTCTGCCTCGTTGGTTTCGGGTTCGATACCCGCCTTTTTTCGGTATTTCAAAATTTCTCAGTAATAGCACGGAGTCTGGAATTGTGCACAGTATATGCTAATAGGCTCACCTCACCATCTATTACATGTACTTATAACACGAATCAGTGAAAAGTGGGTGTACATTGTATTGCGGCTTTACGTGCCGTAATGTGCACCTCTGCTTACACCTTCGGGGATAAAAGGCGTGACGTATCTAGGTTTACATCTTGGTTATAAGATGTTAACCCGAAGAGGTAGGTATATGTATAGGTATAACGTAACACCAGTTATGTTATGAGCCCCATGTAATAGCTAACAGTTAGTATATAACTTTTCAATTTTATACCCAAATAATAAGTACTGTATATTCCACGCATTGCGTGAATTCGTAGTAACAAAAATGAAACTTCGTACGTAACTAATGGAGTATATTCTAATATAACACCGATGTGTGTAGTTCACGCAACTTTGACCATTATTGCCACTGTCCAAACTATTAGTACTAGGTACAGTTTTCAGTTTAAGTAGTTATATCAGTATATATGTATAAGCCTCTTATTGTGTGAAGAAAAGTTTTCGCATAAACGAAAATTAAGTCTGACTTACAGCTCATTTGAGCAAGTAAATATCGTTACTTTTTCGTCTGCGTTAAGGTTTCTTTTTCAATACAGAGTTTTCTTTGTAGTTTAGGTTGTTAAGTAGTGAATTGTGAGATGGTTAATGAATATTATGAGTACTATGTATGTGTGCTGTGGGAGTAAATTGAGATCATGTGAATCTTATATTTATTATGCAATCATTAGAGTGTTTTTCAACCAAATATGGCTATGTAGCTAATAGATAAGCTGTGATATTATGTGACCGTTTCCACTGATACTAAGCTATGTAATTGCGCGAGGCAGATTCGAGATCTATCGATAGTAGGAAAGCCATCCATAGCGCACATTCATAGCATGCATCTTTCCAAATAAAAAAATCTTAGTTTAACTCGTTTACACCAGTGCTAAGCTATGTGTATCAATGAATTTGGTCGGCGATTCTGGTGAAAACAGGACACGAAAAGGATATGGCACACAGTGAATATGGCACAACTCTGTATGATGTAGGATATATTTGCTTATATATTTTACACAATTTGCCAATCGAACCTGTGAATTTCTTCACAAATTTGACCCACGTTATTCAAAAAATATTTATCAACCGTAAAAAAACAACTTAAAAACAAACAAACTAACTTCGGTGTCAACTAATAACGTGTATATCGCACACGTGTCGATAGTTGCCGATAATTATCGGAGTTTTATTGGAGGGAAGAGGGATAATTCCTCTGAGGGTTCCGGGAGGGCCTTCGGGGAACTGTAATTGATAAACAGTAAAAACGGATGACTTTTAATTAAGCGTTATTTGCACAAATAAGGTAGCTTCAATATTTTTTTTATTTAAGAAAACAAAAACAATATATGTATATGGTATTGTAACTAAACACGGTGCAACATAACTGCACGGTTGGCGCGGTGGCTGGGCTAATGTGTAGCGGGTGTGATCCACAAATTGTTGTTTCGGGTCTGAATGTCATATTTATGTTAAATTGTACGTCTGTAATTGCACCCACGACACAGGAAAATCTCGTAGCGTCCCCAAGGGCTTAAAATAATAAAAGACATTGGCAAAAATTTCAGCCTCTGAAATATTATTAAGAATAAAAAAAAAAATACTAACTGATACTTTACCTGGCACCAGAATCAAACCCAAAAACCTCTCAATCCAACATTTCTCCTGCAATCATGCGACCATCATGGCAATCGACAGACAGAAAACATTCATATTTCTTTTAATATTTTTTTTTGTTTTATTTGTTCGACTTTTTTTCTATTTTTTTGCGCACCCTACTCAATGTAGGAAGGGACATAATTCGTGGAATCAATGAGGTGATCGACACTCGAGTAATGCAGTTATCTTGTAGCTCAGCCCCGAGCTTGATTAACTGGTCTGCTTACCTCCTTTTAGTGCTACCGTATTTAATTTTAACTAGGAATGATGTTGGGTTCAAAGTAGAAGACTTTATACCGTATAAAAGTGTTTTTTTTATATTTTTATTTTAGACGTTGATCTATACAAGGGGTTTGTCACGTGTTGCAGTTGCGTTTACCAATATATTATTTCAAATATACATTAGAATTAGACAAGGTATTACTGTTTATTAATTTTACAAGGTTTTTAGCAGAAATCGAAAATTCAATTGCCAATCATGGGGAATTTTACTTTTATCTTTACTATTGGCCTATTCAATTTATTAGTAAAAACCTAAAGTTTAGCTTAGCGTAGCTTGTAGCATTTGCTACGAAATCGTAGCAGGCGTAGAGCCTGTTGCTACGACGTAGCAACAGTACTACGATGAGGTGATCTTTGCTATTTTATATGCCATATAATTCGCAACTGTTCCAAATTTCATTTCAATCCTTTTAGCCATTTTGACATGATTTAGTAACGGAGTAACAAACATATACAAACTCTTATAATATTAGTAAGATTACAAACAAAATATTTCAGAAAATCACAGCAAAAGTTTCGCTCGGTTAATCTGAATGGCTCCTGAACAAAATATCACTGTAATCAGCTTTCAGAATGTAAACGAAGATATTATTAAATGAAAACATTGTTTCACTCGTGCGAGGTTCGGTTCTCGGATGGAGGAGTAAAAATAATAAAAGTTATTTTCCTTTTGTCTTTTCCAAAAAATTACCATGTGCTGTGTTTTCTGTGTAAGTTATTAATTCGTTAAGTCTTAATAGGGTTTGATGGGATTAAAGAATTTGGTGTTCTGTGTTGTATGAATATTCAAATGTCCATAATGTGGGACGTAGAGATTACACCCACTTTTCTACACTAATATTACAAAGGAGAATGCTTCGTTGGTCGAGTGCTCGCAAGTGCGACTGCCGGAAAAGGGGCCTCGGGTTCGATTCCCGGGTCGGGCAAAGTATTACCGGGCTTTTTTTCGCTTTTTCGAAAATTTCTCAGTGGTAGTCGGAGGAGTAACGAAGATATCTGCGTACCCCTTCAGGGGTAAAAGGTGGCACGTTGTTGTTATACTATTATAAGGAGAAAATATACTAACAATGTAAAGAGATGTTTTTGTGTCTATGTACTCGTATTACTTATGTTTTTAACACAAAGACTTCTTTCTTTATATTTTATCCTTTTACTATTTTAATGTTTAATGATTCTAATATTGTGTTGCTTAGACAACATAGACTATATTTTACATAAAAATCTATTCAAGTCACTATTTGTATTTATGTTTGGAATATGTACTTTCGTATTTATATAATTTTTGTCCCACTGCTCGGCTCCTATCCGATTTAAATTATTCTTTTACTATTATAATGTTTAATGTTTCTAATATTGTGTTGCTTAGTTAACATAGGCTATATTTTACATTAAATACATTATATAATCATCAACCAATCTCCGTCCACTTCTGGTAATTTTCTACTTCTAATTCTTTACTAACTGAGCTCAATCACGAAAATCTTCGAGAAAGACGTGATTCCATACTATTTGTCCTTCTTCCCAATTTAAACAAAACAAAATAAAAACAAAAGCCCGTCAAAGCGACAACAGCAAACAAAATTAATTAACAAAAAATGTGTCCCTCAAAAATGATTAAGTTGTTCGAGTAATTTGCTTTCGTAATTGAAAATTGATTGGTTATTAAATATTTAATAATAATTGGAGGGACTGTCTGTCCCTACGTGTCGTGGGCAAAGCCATCTGTTAATTGATTCCCTGTCTTTGTTTTAAAAGGGATTGTAATCGCTTTTTGATGGTGTGCGTGATTATTTTTTTGTTTTGGTTATATTTGTGAGAATGTGTATAGTGGTATATGTAATGTAATTCAATCTGGTACTGATTGCTTGCAATTTGAAAGTTAGGATTAATCCGTTATGTTATAATCTGCAGTAGTATTAGGAACTTAATGGCAGCACAGATTAAGAAAAATGTGTATGTTCAAATTTATCTAACTGCCGCACTCAAAAATATTTAATAATTACTTAAACTATTCCTTAGTAACGATTTTGTATCAAAAACAATTGCTAAGGACTGGGTTAAGTAACTATTAAATAAGATTGAGTATAGCAGTAAGCCCATTAACAATATTTGCTGACAAAATCTAATTTTAAAATATGTCTCCCTGCACACTAAACCAGATTAAAATAAGATAAATAAACATTCTTTAGACTAAACTAAACAAAGATAAAATCTAACTAAAACATTCATAACAAAATTTACAACCAATAATACTGAATATTGAAAACGAGTCTCTGAAACACAGCAAACAATTGACGGATCCATCAGAAAACCAATAACCATAACAAGAAACGCTTAGAAAATAATCAAAATTTGTAAGCTTGAAATCAGTAAAGTGACTATAAGAGAATTAAATTAGTTGAAGTTTTCGCTCCAGTGACCTTGAACCGTCCTCTCAACCAATTCTGCCCAATAACCCAAGTTATAGAAAATAATAAATTTAGTAAATTTAAGAGCAGCTCAAGGCTCCATTGCTTTGAGAATGGGCTTTGCAAATTCTAATGTCACACCAATTAATTTCCTAACCGACTTATAAGAGGGAAGTTTTGAAGTCAGCCATCTTTAAAATGTTGTGAATGTCGTTTCCTGTTTGGTTGTAAATAGCGAAGTTACTGCTAAGGGTTAGAACTATGTAAAGTTGATTAATATTTAATGTTTTATGACTGCCTTCTGCCAGCGGCTTCATCCTGCGTTCCCGTGAAATAAAAGTATCCTATCACCAAAGTTCTGCTCGACTGCATAGTCAGTGCCCTGCTTGTATCCCAAATTTCATAAAAATTCTGTGAGTATCATCTAAACAAACAAAATTTCACATTTATTTTTAGTAAGGATAAGGTTTGTAAGTTACAGCCAACTTTCACAGAGTTTATGGGGATACTAATATTGGTAGCAACAATTATCATACGCCTTACTCACGTTACTATTACACCAGGAACTAGACTAGTTTCAAGCCATGCTTGAAGCTCATATTCATGAACAGCATTTCGCGACACTAATCATTATTTTTTTAGAATGTCTCACGAAAGTTATTTTATAAACCTAATTCTATTTTGGTCTCCATATGGTGGACGATTACGTAACCTAAGAACCATGCCATGCCTGTTTCATTGTGTCATGCGTTCCTTTAACGAAGGCACCAAGCACTCATGGCTCCATGCCCGAATGCTGGCGTAATTTTTTTTCCTATGGGTAAAAACAAAAGACAGGACAACATAGAGGCTACTCTCTCCTTTGACCGACTTGAGTAAAGCCAAGGAAAAAAAGCTAGTAAATAATAAATACCATCTTTCTATCCTCCACATTGAAGAACACTCCCAACTCCCAAATACTTACGCATCGAGATATATTATGTAGGTACTCGTAGTATTGATATATGCGTTTCGTAAAAATAAATGCGCATAATACAGCAGGCGTAAAGCATAAACAGCTGATTTCGGATTCCGTTTTCCGTATACGGTACGTTTCAAGGAAAATCTCAAGAATTTTCCGTTTCCAGTCTAGTACATGTATGTACGTACACTTATCATGAAAATTCGGTGCCTTGCAGAGTTATTTGTAATACAACTACTAGTTTTATTATTGTTGGTGTAACTGAGTCTGTTTATTGAAGTCTACTAGCTTCTGCCAATGACTTTGACGGCGTTCTTGTGGGGTGAAAAGTATTCAAGTGCTCATTCCCTGTCTGTATAGGAAAATTTCTTAGTAGTTCACAGTACGTGTATATGACAATAATACCATTTTATCGCACACCTAGTAATATATTGGCGCATTTATGATTTTCATAGTTAACTAGTTAAACTAAAAACTAAACCAGTCATGTATTGTTTAGTTTTTAGTTTACTGACCAATGAACCGCTGTTTTACGTGCGTGAGGGGAGAAACTACAATAATGGTATAATGAAACTTACGACCTCTCTCGATGAATATAGAAATAAATAGATTAATATCCACTTTTAAACACGTAAGCCATATAAAGTCAATTTCTATTTTTTTGCAGATGTGCCAATATATTACTAGGTGAGCGATATGACAAATTAAAAAAAATACGCGTCATATATTTTTTAATTATCAACTACCCTATTCAGTATAATATTAGATAAGTACTTGTAAATACAATATCAATACAAATTTATATTAAATCTACTATTAAATTAACATAAATAATAAACTATTCGGTTAAATTAACACTAAAAATGAGGGCTCTTATGCATTTGAAATGCAAAAATAATAATTTATGGTACACCCATAATTTATTTATTAACTGCCAACGATAATTATTATGCGGTAGTTTCAATAAGCCACGTTAAACACCGGCACGGGAAATTAAACTCACATTAAGTGAGGCATTATTAATTAAAATTTTATAAAATTAATCGTTACGGTTTTATAATTATTGTAATTGAATATCGGTTGCAATAAATAGACTGTATCATATTTGCTATTTTACTGTTGTAGATAGGCAAACAAAAAAATAAATAGTTTTTAGGTTTTTAATTTGATTTTTAACTTTATGAACTACACTTTGGAACGAGCATAAAGCGAGCTTCACTGACAGACTGACGGACAATTCAATTTGACGTTTAAAAAATGCCTGCTGAAGGATTAATTGAAATAAATGCAGCAGTTCGACATTTATTTATTTTTCAAAGTTGATTATTAATAAAATAGTTTTATTTTGGGGGTACAATTGTTCATAATCCTTTCTTAGCGGATACTTACTTCATAACATTGTACCTGCATGTCAAATTTCAGCCCGATCCATCTAGCGAAAAAAGCTCAGCAATACTTTGCCCGACCCGGAAATCGAACCCGAGACCCCTTGTCCGGCAGTCGCATTTGCGACCACTCGACTAACGAGGCAGTCCAGATCAGCAGGCAGACATTTAAAGTTTAGGTCATAAATAAATTCTAGATATTTTATTGTTACTTTGTTGGGTTAGTCATAAATAATACGATAAGCATTCTACGACAATACGTGCTGGGAAACTGGGCATCGATTAAATATAATTTATGGACAATGGACAATATTGGCCGAAGTTATTTAGCTATTGACTTTTAACTGGACGAAATTAATGGGATTTTAATGGTTACAAAATATATTCAGAATGATTTCATGATTACTTAATCTTAGCAATTGTTTTCGGAACAAAATTGTTGCTAAATAATAGTTTAAGTTATCATTAAATGTATCTGAGTGCGGTAGGTATAACAGGGAGCCTATTGCTGTATTTCATATTCGAACTTACTGTTTGAAAAACTGTTAAAATCTCAATAAGTTGTCTGACAAAAGGATCAAACCTGAAACCTTACGCATTCGCATTTACGACTAGTCAATTAAATAAGACACGGAACATTTTTTTTGCGAACCACAAGTTGTTACTCCGGGTCTGAGTGTCATGTGTATGTGAAATTATATGTTTGTAAACGCTCCCACAACACAGGAAAAAAATCCAGTGTGTGGCTACGTTTTCTTAAAAAGAATTAAATTAAAAATTTAAATAATAACAAAATCCCATCACACAACACCGTAGCACAGCACATCGAGTAACAATTTGAAAATAAGGGGTTTTCCAAAAGCCAATTTTCTGTATAAACACCGGGCGCCTTGATCCGGCACGCTGTTATTTATTATTTAAATATTACCCCTTTTCCTACCATTTTGGGGTCCTAATTGAAAAGCTGTTTTGAGGCAGCTTTGGTGACGGTACCTTGGGGGTCTTATGGATTAGGGATCCAGATTATAAGGGACATTTTGAAATGCTTGGACAAAATTTCTGTGTGTAATTGTGAATGTTAATGTTTCGTTGCGTTCTGTAATTAGTTATGTAAAACTCGTGTTGTTTGGGGGATAAGTAGATATGTAGGTTCTAGGTGTGTGTTGTTAATTGTGTTGTAAGTGCTGTTGTAATAGAGTTGAGTTTATTGGCATACGTTTTAGGTGTAGGAGAGCCATGCTTCGGCACGATTGGGCCGGCTCGACCGGAGTGATACCACGGCCTCACAGAAAACCGACGTGAAACAACGCTTACGTTGTGTTTTGTTGTGTGAGTGAGGTTACCGGAGGCCCAATTAACCCCCCAATCTTCTCAATCCCTGATTCCGAAATAACCTCTAAAATCCTAACTTCCAAAACGCCAGCAATGCACTTGTATTCCCTCTGGTGTTTCGGGTGTCCATGGGCGGCGGCGATTGCTTACCATCAAGTGATCCGTTGGCACATTTACCAGCTTATACCATAAAAAACACACACACACGAAAACAAACAATCCAAACAACATTCCCATATCTTCATATTAACCCAAAACCAAATTATTCCTCAAACATTTTGTTTAAACGGAAAATATAGACATTTTTATATCCATTATAGCACATTTCACCCCAGTTACCTATTACTTGGGTAACTTGGTAACTTTAACTGGGTAGTTCACATCACTGTTGCGCAACTTCGGCCAAAATAAAAAGTTATTCGGGTGTATCGTAACGTAACGTCGGTATGCCTGTCCACAACTTTGCAAGACTATGTCAATTTTATATCAGTTTGTAGGTTATGGTTTATAGATTTGATATGTTTTTTTTATAATATGATTTTTTTGTTTTTTTTTTAATGGTGCAAATTAACTGTTTTTCTTTCTTTCTTCCTCTTCTATATGTGAGGTAATTTTTCGTATTTCTAAATATTTTCCCGGCTGCCATGTTGGTTGAGAGGTCGCTAGTGCGACTGCTGGATAAGGGGTGTCGGGTTCGATTCTCGGGTCGGGAAAAGTACTTTTGGGCGTTTTTCGATTTATCCAGTAGTAGGACGGAGTCTGGAATTGTGCCAGTGGAAGAAGAGGGTTGATGATAAATGTTAAACGAAAAAGACAATTCTGAGTTGATGTTTTTTTTTTTTTATTTTACAATACAATACAATATTGTATTGTATTGTATTTTACAATACAATACAATACAATATCAACCACCATTTCTCATTTGTTGTTAGACAGCAATTTCTATTCTTCGGTTGTCCCATAAAATGAAAGATATGACGCCAATAATAATATGATATATATTTTTTATAACAGCAATACTTTTATTTTTATGAGTGTGGCAACATTAGCGGGATAGGCTTCTGCATTAATTATTTACTTGCTTATTACATATACATAGATATATTTGACTATCTTGCTGAGGAATTAGTCAGAATTAGGACGGGCAAGTAAAAAGTACTTGGGTTCAATTCCCGTGTTGGGCAGAGTATTATCAGACATTTTCCAGTGATAGCACATAGTTTGACGTTGTACCTGGTGTATGTTAATAGACTCATCTATTACATGGTACTCATTAGATAACCAATGAAAAGTGTGTATTATGGAATGATGCGTGCTATGCATGTGTGCTATGGAAGACCGCGGTTCCCTACTATCGATACATCACACACTCAAGCTGCACATCTTTCTCGCACATCTACTTTGTGGCAGCGCATCTTCATAGCCCATCTTACTCGCACAGCTACATAGCTTAATATCAGTAGAAACGTTCAAACAATTTCACAGCTTAGCTATACTATCTTCGTAGCATAACTAAATAACACATCTCCGATGCAAAAGCACCCTAACAGTGCGAATTTTACAAATAAAACCACAAAACAGCGACATACTAATCCAGGACTAAGAAGATATAAAACATACATATGTACGTACACATAATACATTATTTCTATCCTCTATATAGGTCTCGCTTTTAGTATAAAAGCTCTGAACAGTCCTTATGTACAATATGGAGCAGAAGTATCACTGTTTCGCCTCAGGTTCAACCCAGCTCAGTATTTTATTATGACATTGAATAATAAACCATATTATGAGGACATTAAAGTGCAAACGAGCTCCCGACCTCTAGACCTGAGGAATCGTTTGTCGTCTGCGTTAGCGTTTGTTTTATTTTGGACTTTATTTTGTAGGGGTTAAAGTGTGTTTTTCAATAGTGGTCGTGTTGTAGTAGGTTTTGAACTAGGTTAAGTTGAGGATGGCCTAAAATATATAACATCACGACTGTTGTTTTTATAAGTGTCAGCAGTTCTCTTATACGATAAAAATGATTTTAAAAACATACTCCATGCTTCTTAGACCATAAATTATCCTATAATATTTTACCCAACTCGGGAATCAATCATGACCGAGTTCCCAAAACCAAAGTAACCTATTTGTCTACTCTTTCAGCTGGTATCAATAAAAATTACGCTCATATGTCTCCATGCCAAACTGTAATATTTTTACTACGCTGTACTTACAATAGGTGTGGGCGACGTATCGATAAAAGTTATCGATAAATATAATAAACATCGAAGAACATATTTTTATCGTGATATCTTCATAAAATATTTAAGTTAGTGTTTTGTGCTTGAATATGCTCCCAGTATCTCGCCTTGATAGTAAGTCGTAGCCCACCATGACTAGTTTTAAGCGACCTATTCACAAAAATTTGAAATAAGCAAGCATTACTTCTCGGGATCTGTGGAGTAGCTAGCAGGTTTACCGGGGCTCCAGCTTGAAAAACAGGAATACGAACAGTGCGGTTTTCAGTTAGTAAGAGTCTGACACTCCCTCTCGCCTCACTCAAGGCAGGAGAAGTCATTGGATGATTTTCTCTCTTAAAAACTGGCATTACTTCCAAATTAAGTCAACACAAAGTTTTATTTAACTTCAATAATCTGTATGAGACAGACTCTCTAATATTTCGCAACAAAATGAGTTGTTTTGTCGAATTTACGTACCTTAACATACGATAGCGCGAACTTTAAGACCTAAAGTACTATAAACCGGAGTGTTACGATCAGTGGGGAGACAGAAATATAGAATTCTGTATATTTACCTATAATATGTTATCGGTATTGCGAAACTTTATAGCGGAATGGTCGTAAACTGAAATAATATTGTGGATTGATCGATTCATGGCTAGTATGTAGTATTGAAGTGCGATTTTTTTTTAATATAAAAGTATTTTATAGACGTTTCTGTGTTATAATATTGAACGCAAGTTCTCGTAAATATAAAACCAACATCATTATTAACACATTGAACGCCGTGGTGGTCACCGGTGACCAACGTTAGCGGAGGATTTGCCTTCAACAGTTTGCTGTTGGCAGTCAAACACTTAACGAAACAATAAAGGACCTCAGGCTTAGTGACTGATAGACAACGCGTAGATGAAGCTGCTGGCATATACCTATGTCTATGTTTATATGAATGCAGATTTTGACGAGAAATGAAGATAACTCGGAGAAGATTACCTAAAATCTGAACAGTATTTTCATGTACGTATTTTATTACTATCAAAATCTAATTTTATCGATATAACGTTATTGCAATCTTCCAAAAAAGTAGCCAAAAGGCCATAAATCCAATACAACATCCATTTTTTACATGTTATGCTAGTGTCAGTAGTTGTACCTATATTTCATCGTGAACTATCGATATCTCTTCCCACCAACTATTCCCATCACTAGAGCAATTTATTACACAAATGTGTATATATTATTTGTACACATTCTACTAGGGAATCCTTTTTTACTAATACGCTGGAGATAAGAGTAAGGGTGTATATATGTGTGTGGTATTAATATAAGGCTGAGGCTACACTGCCGGGAAACTATCGTGGCTTTTGACCGCATGACTTTGTGAAAAGAGAAAATTAATATATGCAACCACTTTTTCGGGTATTCTCCATCGACTGATTTTATACACCACAGTTATTTTTTCGGTTTTTCGAAAATTTCTCAGTGGTAGTACGGAGTCTGGAACTGTGTCCGGTATTTAGCATTAACGTAAGTAAAGGCTCACCCCTTATTACATGAATTATAATATAAACGATGAAAAGTGGGTGTACATTGTGCAGTGGCATTATGTGCCGTACTGTGCATTCTAGGATAAAAAATAGGTTGCATATTTTTTGGTTTTATACTTGAGTCAGAAAAAATCGCTTCAGAAATTAAAAATTGTATTATATCGTAGAGAATTAATTAGTAGTTCTTGATGTTGAAAATGTGTACCTTACAATAAGGAATTATCTATCTATCCATCTATCTATAACGCGGTTTATAACCACACTACGTTCTCGGACAGTGCGCGGTTAGGGCGGTTAACCGCATGAAAAATCCAACAGTGTGGTCTCAGCCTAATATTGCTATGTACACACATACATACAAACTCATGTACTTAGTTGTCTTGACAACTGTATGTAGGTTAATGGTGGAAACATTCCGTCATAGAGCGGATGATGGTAATACTCCGTAAAAGGTTTGAGAGAACCACTATTTTGTTTCATTTTGTTTTATCATCGTTTATGTCAATTTCGAAGTGCTATACATATTTTTGTTTAGTTGTATTCATGTAATATGCGGTGCTATAAACTTACCTACTTTAGTTTTATTGTAACTTTCGTGAGACATACTAAATAAATTATTATGTTATCGGTCTACTCACGTAATTGTTTGAACGACGCGGCGCGACAATCACCGCGTCGTGTATCGCAGAATGCTGCTCATGAACATGAGCCTCTAGCATGGCTTGAAACTAGTCGAGTTCCTCGTCAAACTGTGACGTCACCTTTCGTGATTAAACCGATAACATAATATTATTTAATTTATATACTATACATATGTATATATCTCACATATATTATGTACAATTATTGACTGGAAAAATGCATCAGAGAAATTGTAAACATATATTTTTTAAAAATGGAGTTTCTTTCTCGTTCTTCTCCATTCGAAGCTACACTTTGTAACGAGCACCTAGCTTCACTGACGGACAGAGTGACAGAATATTATTTATTTCTTACTTAATGATTAGTGAGAGCCAGACAACATGAAATACTAAGAAAATGTATTGATAGTAAGTAAATATAAGTAAATCATCCAATGACTTCTCCCGCTACTACTAAGAAAATCCTACAAACACAATTAAAATTCCTTTCAAACTAACGACTATTAAAAACTATACTAAAGTACACAGTATTAACTTTAACACATAATATACTATGTGTACGTGTGTTTATTCGTATCCCAAGCCCAACCCTTATAATATGATTCTAATAATTTATTCCAGCCTTCAAAAACAGTCTAGGCATTTTCGCAAAAGTAGGTCTCGATGCCCATCGGGTACATACGCGAAGGGAATTGGGACGGGTACGCTTGTTTATGTATGTGAAAGACTGGATATAGTATGTTACAAAATGTCTGTCCCTTTGGGGAATAAAAATATATGTTGTATATGTAAGACTATAGTGATGGTGGATATATGATTGTTGTGACAGCATGGAAACAGGGCTGGGCGACTGCTGTGTAACATGTTGTAGGTTCGAATCTGATTCGGAGTAGTTATTTTTGTGATCCAATATTTTTTTCGGCAAACGAGTACACGGCTCATCTGGAAAGCAATGGACACCGCCCATAGACATCCGAGACTCCAGAGGAGTTATTAGTGCGTTGCCTATCTTTTGGTGGTAAAGGATTTAAGGACTTTGAGGTTAGTGAAAACTGAAGGGGAGGCATTGGGCCTCTAGTAACTTCACTAACATGGCGAAATATAACGCAAGCGTTGTTTCACGTCAGTCTGCTGAGAGGCCATAGTAATACTCCGGTCGAGTTAGCCTCATTTATGCTTGCTAATTTTTATATGAAATAGGCGGCAAACGAGCAGTCGAGTCGCCTGATGGTAAGCGCTCAGCGCGCCCATGGACACCTGCAACACCAGAGGTGTCACAGGTGCGCTTGCCGAACTTTTAAAAACGAGTACGCTCTTTTCTAGATGTGGGTAAACAATCGCCGTCCCCTATATTTCCACATAATAGGGTTACCCACTGGCGACACTGGCGACTACAGACTACAGACAGTCAACTTCAGCGAACGGTCCTATATTTTCTATTCAAGCCCAAGTTTCCACAACAACTCTGACATGAGAACTAAAAAAGTAAAGGTTTATACACCAGGGTAGTTATTATACGAGTAGATAATATATTTACATTCATATGTAATGATTTACTGGGGTGGTGGACTAAAGGGTGATTGTTTAGCATGTCTTTTTATTTTATTTTTTTAAAAAACCTTGCCCCACTTTAGGATTTTCTCCTGTGTCGTGGGTACGTTTACAAACATACAAGTTCACATGCACATGACACCCAGACCCGAAACAACAATGTGTGGATCACACAAAGAGTACTTGCTCCGTGCGGGAATCGAACTCGCTACACGTTGCGCGGTAGCCAGTTGCCCAGCCACCGCACCAACCGTGCAGCCTTTTGTAATATCCAATCGCCGTACTCAAAGTCATTTAATGGTTACTTAGCTCAGTCCTTAACAATTGTGTTCGATACAAAATTGTTACTAAGGAATAGTTTAAGTGAACATTAATTGTGTCTGAGTGCAGAAGTAAGACTTGTATTAACTAAGAGACTACACATTTGTGAGACATGAGGCAGCTGTGCTATCTAATAAATCTTTTTTTTAAGGGGGCAAAATCATCAGGGAGTGTCAGACTCTTACTGACTCAAAACCACCCCGTTCCTACTCCTGCTTTTCGAGCCGGAGCCCCGGTAACCCGTTAGGTAGTCCGCCGTTCCAGAGGTCTACAGAAAAGTGTCGCAGGAAAAAAACATTTCTTTCTGAAATTTCGATAGGTAAATGAGCATACTGACATGCTCATTTAATATTACAGAACAAATTGAAATGTGGGTGAAATTTTTGAATAAATAACAGTCAATTTTCACTGATTGGTATTTTACGATATTCAATTGTGTTTACTTGATTGGATTCCTATCTTATTGGCAATATTCCCTATTTCAATACTTACATAACTGAACTATGTATATTACAAATATTATAATACATACAATATCATATAACATAGACATATACAGTTTGGTGAAGGACAGACAGAAATATATATTCATCGAATGTGCTTTTATTTATATTTTTGGCTGGTTAATACAAATACGAATAAATCTAATAAGTACAGTGAATAATGTAAAAAATATGTTTTACCTAAGAATTTTAGTGATCAAGTTGTACGTTATTTTAGCTATATTAAAAAGTAGCGTGTGCCAGTGGCTTTGACCGCATTCCTGTAGGATAAAAATCCTATCACCCCTATCACCTGTCTGTATACCAAATTTTATCAAAATCCGTTCAGTAGTTTCAGCAAGATTGAGTGATAATATTAGTGTGATACATTAAAAATATGGTTGTTATAAATCCCAAACATCTAGTACAATTCTAAATTAATGAGAATTTAGTATTAAAACAATAAATAATACTACACACGTTAGTCACTACTTTTGCCATTCCCAAATTGTCATTCGATTACGCAGAGCCAGTTTTATTAAAAGAGAAAATACGTAACAAAAATAACAGTACCTACCATAAATCAAATCCACCACATAACCCTAAAACGCCACATCCAACACCTAAACATGCAACACTAACTAACCTAACCCTTACATTTCACGAAAAAAAATCAGTATAAGACACATTACGAGAAAATTTCCATACCATTTTGGTTAAGTAAAGCTTTTTTCACGTACCCTTTTAGACTCCCAAGTGGCATTCATTGTGACAGATTCTAGGGTCGAACAGACCCTTATTATATGCCTTATAGGGTTAGGTTAGTGCGAATGACTTTTGTAAAGTGATACAAGGTTGGGTCTTAGTGACCAGTAGGCTAGGAGATGTAAGTGCTTTCAATTTGACACGTTTTATTTGGACCAGAGGGTTATGAATTGGACGGAGTAGTGCTATATTTTTTTTCTTGTTTCTTTTATTTATTTATTTATTTATTTATTTATTATCATAAGGCACGTCAACAGAATAAACACCAACATTAAAGAAAGACAAGATGAAGACACAAGATCATGTGCTTATGCCAATTATAGACATGCACGACATTTACATTATTAACACAGTTAGATGACATAAATATTAATATAAAATTAAATACAATGCAATTAACAATATTTTGTACTTAAGTCTAATAGGAACTATAAAATTAAAAAATACTTTAAAATAACACAAAAACAGAACAGGAAAATTGAAATAAATATAACATTATAAAATTAAAGACAAGTAACATAACATAATTAATAAATTAATAGTTAAATTGGAACATTATTCATATTCATATTCTTTTTAATTATTTTGGATCGGAAAAGAGTGGGTCGGTCGTGATAAATGTCCAGATCGTATAATCGCCAAAACTGGTTGTATGTGGATGTTAATCTAACCACAGGGGCACGCGATCCCAAGTTTGTTCTAGATCTGGGGACACTAAAGAAGGACTGAGATATTCTCCTGGCATTCGGTCTTGGAACAGATATCCCCGTGTAAAAGAGTTACATTGTAACCTATTTGCAAAATAAATATCATTTAGCACGCATATTTCCATCCTGAAGTGTGAAAAACATCATTGTAGGGCATCTGGCACTGATTCCAAGCTATATGTACGCTAATGGATCGGGTGATAACTTATAGTAACAAATCTGTTGTAAAACAATTCTTATGGTACAATTGATAGTATAAGTTAAGCAAAATCCCTCAATACTTGTATTTAAGAATTATTCAATTTAGGACTTTTAAACATGAATAATAAAATACAATTTACAAACATCTTATACTACAAATACCTATACCATTTTAACATAATAATATTCAACAATGATTACATAATAAAATGTAGAATAATAAAATACAATTTACAATCACCTTATACTACAAATACCTATACCATTTAACATAATAATATTCAACAATGATTACATAACAAAAACAGATACATAATGTAACATAATCAAAAGACATTATAAAGTTAAGAGAGTGGAAGAATATAATGGGGTTGTAATGATCACGGCAGAGGGTAGTCAGTATTTGGGGGTAAATGGGTTGAAATATTGGAACATATTGTCAAGGGGTGAGTTTTTAATGTTTTGGAACGTAATATATCGAAATGAATAGAAATTATTTTGTAAATATAATTTTATTAAGCATAATAATTTTGAATTTATTCTTAAACCAACGACGCATTTATCCTATAAAACTAACAGCCTAAAACAACCAGTTGCCAAGTAACGTGTAGCAGGTTTGATTTCCGCACGAAGCTGCTCTTTGTATGATCCACAAATTGTTGTTTCGGGTCTGAGTGTAATGTGTATAATGCACCTACGACATAGGAGAGAATCCTAGTGTAGGGCAAAGTTAAAAAAAAATCGATAGAATAAAATAGGATATTACTAAATTCTTTAAACCTGTATGCGGAATAGCTTTATCTAAACAAAATGATAAGCATTTTGTCTACCACGATGTAACGTTATCTGTCACTTAATTTGAAACATAAATGAAAACATTAAATATGAATTCTGTTAAAAACAAAAAACAACACAAGAATCGAACTCAACACCACATACTCCAAACTTTATAACCACAAAACCGACAAGCCATCCCATTGTATTACGTCCCCACAAATCGTCTATTACAACTTTTAATAACTTCAAAAGTTACAAGAGACGTGCAGTTGACATGTAATTTTCGTGTTTAACAAAAAATGCGACGATATAATTGGCCCGTTAAAAGTTTCCTATGTCAGTACCCGCGCTACTTGAACAACGGAACAATGGGTATACATGACTTCTGTGTTGCTAACTCGCAAATGTTTGGAACTGTTGTGTTGTCACTCCCTATTACATGGGACTTATAACACAAATGGTGAAAAGGGGGTGTACATTGTATGAACATCTCTGCTTACCCCTTCGGGGATAAAAGACATGACGTTGCTTTTTTTGTTGCGTTGTCGAACCGTGTAGCAAAGACAGAGTGGTTTCTTTTTATTACTTAAGTCTGTATGTAGCATAATCCTTACTCTTCTCCTGGGTATCGCAAAGGGGTAGCAGTCCGTCTATTGCAACTATTTTAACTAAGGGACTACACATTTGACAGACATGAGGCAGCTGTGCTATCTGATAAACCTTTTGTTTTGAGACGGGAAAAATCATCCAATGACTTGCCAACGTTAGGTGAAGCGAGATTGAGTGTCAGACTCTTACTGACTAAAAACCACTTCGTTCTTACTCTTGCTCTTCGAGCCGGAGCTCCAGTAACCCGTTAGGTCGTCTGCAGCACCAAAACTGTGATCTTCAACAGTGGTAATTATGTTCAACTCTTATGTAGAGAATGGAGAAGTCTATGTAAGTGTTAAGTAGTGGATTGTCAGGGGCTATTGATGATTAGCAAAACCATGTTATTACACGCTCTTGTACGTATAATAGTAGCAACTACTGTAGCAGCGCGACCTCTCGCCGCCGTCATATGTCATAGAATGCTGCTCATACGTATGAGCCTCTAGCATGGCTTGCAACTAGTCGAGTTTTTCCTCAAATAATTACGTAAGTAAGTCGAAAAACATAATAATTAAAAACAGACTTTGCCAAGCGTCGAACTAATTTTAGTTAGAAAACAAAACGAAATACTATAAATTATCTCCCTAATAATAAAAGACGTGTGATGATATAATTGGCCCCTTAAAACTTTCCTCGCAACTTGACAAACAATAGATATATACACAATAATATGTACGTTTGTCTGTATGTTCGTAACTCGCAAACATTGTGGAGTTTAAAACGAGCGTCGCATTGTTCTAAGTTCAAATGGTTTGAACATTTTCATTATGCATAAAGAAATGTTGGTTGATGTCTGTTGAATAAAGTTTTTCTGTTTGAGGGCCGCTTCATACAAATTCTATATAAATAAGAATTGTCAAAATACGCGCTAATCTTCGGAATTACTGATTCAAATTAAATAATTATTTTTGTGTTGGATAGCTTTTTTATTGGGGAAGGTTTTTGGCGATAAAATATTGCGATACGAACAATAGGAGCGGGTGAAATCGCGCGGAAATAGCTAGTTTAAAATATAAAGTATATTGACTTGACTCACGAGGTTGTCGAAATGTGGAATGTGGATACGGCTATCATTGTGTCGTGTCGGTCAATGGGTTAAGACCTCCATAGCCTCAACAACCACCTTAAGAGGCTGGCGTTGAGCGGATGGGCCGAGGACCTGATGCAAAAGGCAGTACTCCTCGAAACGGCACATCTCGGCACGGCTCGACACTCCCTCGCAATGAGGGAGTTTCTGTCTCTAGACAGAAAGTAATAGTAGAAAAGTAGTTTAGTAATTGCCAATCCTTTAAAATAATTAGTTTATAGTAGTATTCTAGTTTTTACGGATTCGCCTACATAATCACAGGAGAAGTTTCCTAATATACATATTCTACAGTCTTCAAACCATTTCCAGATACAAATATAACATCACTAAAACGTTTCTTTGTGACGTGATGTTGAATAATTTTTGTATGAAATCGCAACGCGAATTTTTCTGAAGAAGAATGAAGTTACTTCTTTTTTCCGAAATTGTTCGAATTTGGGAAAAACTTTGTTCTGAGAACAAATGATAAGCAATGACTGGTGTCAGAGGATGATGATGGACGTTCAAAAATACGTATAATTTATACTTTATATATCTATATGTAGAATTCTTACATTTTGTATTGTTTAATATTTAAAAATGTGTTTTGTTCGACTGAATTAAGTCATTGAATCAAACGTCAGGGTGCTTTTCTACCAAAAATCTGCTACGTAACTATGCTACGAAGATGTAATAGCTAAACTATGTGACCGTATCCACTGATACTAAGCTATGCTCTTCTGCGAGTAAGATGTGCTATGAAGATGCGCTGCCGCAAAGGAACTGCTATAGGTACTCTACTCTGCAAATAGCTACACCACTCGCGACCATCTATAACGCACATCCGTAGCACGCATCAATAGCACGCATATTTCCATATAAAAAACATATCTTAGTTGAACCCATCAGTGCTAAGCTACGTGTACCAATAAATATGATTGGTGGAAGCCAAACGCAACAGCAACGTAGCATAGAACATCTCTGGTGAAAAAGCACCCTTTAGTGTCAATTCAATACATTTCTTTTTGTATTCTTTGTATTTTGGGACTATTCCGGTAATGTGGAAGAAAATTCAATTGTGGGAGAGCCATGCTTCGGCACGAATGGGCCGGCTCGACCAGAGTGATACCACGGCCTCACAGAAAACCGACGTGAAACAACGCTTGCGTTGTGTTTCGTTGTGTGAGTGAGGTTACCGGAGGCCCAATTCCCCCTTCCCAATCTTCCCCATCCCCGATTCCCGAACAACAACCCTTAAATTCCTAACTCCCAAAAAGCCGGCAACGCACTTGTAACGCCTCAGGTGTTTCAAGTGTCCATGGGCGGCGGCGATTGCTTACCATCAAGTAATACGTCTGCTCGATTGCCGGCTTGTTCCATAAAAAAAAAAAAAAATAATAATTGAGACCCGGAATCGCTATTTTATCGTTAAGATCTATCACTAAGAGAAATTTTCCCAATAGTCCCACGGAAAGGGCTAAAAATTTAGCTTATGTGCGTATTATATAAAGTTACAGGCTAAATCTAGTATGCAAATAAAATGATAAGAAACTACGCATAACATTAAACTCAAAGGGTCACATGAAGATCATTCTATTGTACTATCTTCTGTTCATCAAGTTATTTATATATCGTAACTTTATCTTTCAGTCGCAAAAAGTCCAAAGAAAATGGTCTAGGCTATAGCGTGCATTCTGAACAGAGATCCATGGGGGCGCCCCTACCGGATGGTGCGTGATAAGCTCCGCACCTGGGCTCCCCCGCTCACTCAGAGTCTCCGGCCAGAAGTTGTGGAGGAGGTAATTGGCGCCTTGTTCCCCCAACTTCGGAGGGGTTTCACCCCTCCATCCATGACTCCGCCCCCTGCGGTGCCCAATGCGGGCCACAGCGACGACGACGACGACATCGTTCCGGAGGTGACCGAGGCAGAACTGAGAGCGGCGGTGCGCCGGATGGGCGCCAAGAACACCGCCCCAGGACCCGATGGCCTACATGGCAAGGCGTGGGTCCTGGCCTCGGAGGCTCTCGGGCCTCGATTAATAGGTCTCTACAGCGCATGCTTGGAGAGGGGCCAGTTCCCGCTTCAGTGGAAGACGGGAAAACTGGTCCTCGTGAAGAAGCCGGGGCGCCCTGCGGACTCTCCGTCCGCGTACCGGCCCATTGTGCTGCTCGACGAGGTGGGAAAAGTCTTCGAAAGGATAATTTCGAACCGCCTCGTCGCGCACCTGTCTGGACTTGGGCCGGACCTCGCGGATGGCCAGTTCGGCTTCCGTAGAGGGCGCTCCACGGTGGACGCCATCATGCGCGTAAGAGACCTCACGACGGGGAATGCAGTGTCCAGGGGTAAGGTCGTCGTGGCGGTGTCTCTGGACATCGCCAACGCTTTCAACTCACTACCCTGGAGCTGCATACTGGAGGCACTCCGGTACCACCGGGTGCCTACCTATCTCCGTCGTGTTATCGAGGCCTACCTGATGGATAGGTTTGTCACCTACCCCGGTCACCAAGGTGAGTGGAACCGGCGAGAGATGTCGCGCGGTGTTCCACAGGGTTCGGTTTTGGGGCCGCTCCTGTGGAACATTGGTTACGACTGGGTGCTGCGCACCGACCTCCCGAACGGCGTCAGCGTAGTCTGTTACGCCGACGACACGCTGGTGCTAGCGCACGGGAGGTCGCACCAGGCGGCGGCCAACTTAATGGCGAGAGCGGTTGCGACAGTTGTTGATAGGATCCGGCAATTGGGACTCGAGGTGGCGCTCCACAAGTCCGAGGCCATGTGTTTTCATGGCCGCGGGAACGCGCCACCTCCGGATGGGTCCCGAATAACGGCAGGAGGGGTTACCATCGGCGTCGAGACGACGATGAAGTACCTAGGACTCGTCCTCGACAGTCGATGGAACTTCGTGGAGCATTTCCGACGTTTGGCTCCTAAGTTGGAACGGACGGGGGCTGCTCTTAAGCGGCTCCTGCCCAACCTCGGGGGCCAAATGCCTCCTGCCGGAGGTTGTACGCGGGGATCGTGCGGTCCATGGCCCTCTACGGAGCCCCTGTGTGGGCGCCGACCCTGATGCGGCGACCAGCTCGGGCGCTGCTCACGTCGCAGAGGGTCATGGCCATCCGGGTGATCCGCGGATATCGCACGATCTCCGGAGAGGCGGCTAACCTCCTTGCCGGACTCCCGCCGTGGGATTTGGAGGCGAAGGTGCTCGCGCGCGTCTTTAGTTTGCGCGCCGACGCGCGTCGCCGGGGCGAAACTCCACTGCCGCGCCAGATTAGTGCGTGGCGGGATGAGCTCCGGCGCGATCTCATGGCGGAATGGCAACAGCGACTGTCGCAACCGAGGGCTGGGCTCGCTGTCATTGCAGCGGTAAGTCCCCTCTTTGAGGAGTGGCTAGAGAGGCGCCACGGCGTCCTCACCTACCGCCTGACGCAGGTGCTTACCGGACATGGAAGCTTCGGTAGGTTCCTGTTTCTGATTGGGCGGGAGGAAACGCCCGGGTGTCATCACTGCGAAGACCGCCCGGAGGACACGGTGGAACATACGCTTGCGGTCTGCCCTGCGTGGGCTGAGCACCGCCGTGTCCTCAGGGATGTGGTCGGCGACGGCGCCCTCTCGCGTCCGGCACTGATACAAGCCATGGTGCGGAGCGAGGGGGACTGGGATGCCGTCTCCTCCTTCTGCGAAGCAGTCATGCTAGCTAAGGAGGAGGCGGGGCGCGTGAGAGAACGAACCTCTTCACGCCCCAGCCGTCGCGAGAGACACTCCGGGCGTCGGGGATCGCGCGACGATCTCCGGCCACCGTAAGTGCGGGTCTGCGGACGGCGAGCAAGGGTAGCTCGCCGCCCGACCAGAACCAGACCCGTGCGTGCGGCGCGTCGCGTTCTGCGCGCGCCTCAAAGAGCCATCAGACCACCACAGATGGGGCCCAGTAGGGCTGATGCCTAATCCGGAGCTGCGGACTACCTAGCGGGTTTACCGGGGCTCCGGCTCGACGGGCAGGAGTAGGAACGGGGTGGTTTTTAGTCAGTAAGAGTCTGACACTCTCTCTCGCCTCGCCCAAGGCGGGAGAAGTCATTGGATGATTTTCCACCCTAAAAAAAAAAAAAAAAAAAAAAAAAAAAAAAAGGCTATAGCGTGCATGACTTCAGTTAAACTTGGAACTAGCATTTTTGATGCCATACGAAGATATAGTCAGGTATTTATACTTATATATGTAGAAGTAAGCATAGTAGATTACATATTTGTTATACATATATATTGGTTGACAATGTACCAAAAATGAGCGATACAGGCCCAGTAGTTTAGCCAAAAAGTGCAGTTTTAACTTTGAGCTAATTTTATCATTCTTTACATATACAGCAATGCAACAGCTGCGGCTATTGAACATTCCTAGAAACAAAACATCTAAATATCCATAGAAACAAACTTTCACATTATAATTGTGAAAGTTTTAAGAATAAAGTTACTTGTATTAGATAATTAATCATTCGCCAAAATTACATAACAAAACATCAAGCTTTTACTTTCTAAAGGTTTGGTAGAGATACACAAAAAATGTAGGTACCAAAATAACAACACAATTAATTCCTGTTCATCCATATTCACTCGTCTGCATTCACATCCATTCTCTTCACAACCATGTGATCATATTCCGAACCACTAAGATATTTATTTCAATCTTTAAATCAAAGGGGTTTTTACACATCGCTAATTGAACCAGACACTTTAGAAACAAATTTGTATTTTCCAAAATTAGACGGTCACTGAAGCAAATACATTAATATAAGCAAATTCACCTGTGTGTGAACACTGGGCGGTTTTTCGGGCGGTGAATTTTCATTCCGTGTGGCTAAACAGCAGTGATTCGTTTTAGTGAATGTTTAATATAAGAGGTATTTGGTGGTAGTGTTGAACGCCGCCGCTGTGTCGTTTTGTATGTAGGAAATGAATGCTTCAGCGCTGGATTATGGCCTTGAATTTTAGATGAAGTTTTTTTATTATATTTTTCACAAGTATAACAATTAGATGGTGGGAAATGTTATGAGAATAACTAGAGGCAGGCTAGACAAAACGATGCTTGCGTTCCGTGAGTGTGTGAATGGAGAGAAAATAGTGAGATTTCCGTATAGACAAACCATTGTATTATGACTCCATCATTTTCTAGGAGCCCTTTTCTCGAGGAATAATAATATATTTAAATAGTTTCTGTGATCCACAATGCCTTTATGATAACTCAGTGTACTTTAGCTACGGTGGCTGTTTATCATGGGTCTGAAAGTTGCTACCAATATAGTGGTATAAAAAAACAAATGATCCAATTCTCATCCATCCGCCTCAGTGTTCCCAATCCCCGATCCGCCAACAACCCTTAAATTGCTAACCCCCCAAAGGTCGGTAACGCACTTGTAACTCTGGTGTTTCTGGTGGTGTACGATTGCTTACTATCAGGTGATAGCTGCTCATTTACCCGCTTATATCATAAAAATAATACCCGAAACTCTATTTCTTACATTTACTCAAGGACAATAATAAAACGCATTTGGCCTATCACAAAATGGGACACAAACCATTTGAAGTAACGGTCTCAGATACTATCTATTCGTTCTATTTGTCATGCTAGGAGTGTAGTTGGTAACTTGTCTGTCTAAGTACATAATAAAAATATATTACACACGTATCTAAAGATTCCGATCACCGTCGTGTTGGCCCGGAGGTATAAGATGCCCGCTTCTCATGCTTGAGAATGCAGGTTTGAAACCTACCAATGGCAAATACCAATGTGACTTTTTCTAAGTTCTATGTACTTTCTAAGATTATTTAGACACCACTGACAAGCGGTGAAGGAAAATATAATGAGGAAACCTAGACTTTTAATTTCTAATTATAAGTTTGAAATCGTCAACCCACAAGCAGCAAGCGTGGTGATTACCGCTCAAACCTTCTTCGCGTGAGATCTTTAGTCCGCAGTGCCCAGTACAGATATCAGAAAACAGAAAAATATGTTTACTTGATATCGATTAAAACCTACATATATTTGCCTGCACCCCGGAATCTATTCCGAGGTTGTGTAATATAGGATCGGTAGATGGAAAATAGCGCTCTCCGTAAACTGTCACGAATTAAGTTAAATAGAAATCCAGATATGACATCTCCTCTTAGTATTTGCTTCATGGTCATACCTCACACAGAGCGGTAGGAGTCATTTGATGACTGTCCGTTCTCCGGTAAATTCCTAGATTCACACATTCGAACAACTAAGTAATCATAGACAAAGACATGTGTTATTCTTTTCATTCACAGTTCATCTATCATACGTGTGACTTCACATGTAAAACTAATGTTAAAGGACCCATTAATCACCACAGAAGTATGTCAATATCTTTTAAACAATAATAATTTGTTTACAAAACAATTTGTGACTCGTAGTTTTTGTTTAATTATTTACTTTCTTGCTTACACTCGTGGGCTTTGCAGGTTTACAGACGTGCAGTTTTATTTTTTTATATATTATAGAAGCGATGTTTTAAATAGTTTTTGTGTGGGTCCTGTGTTACAGTGTGTTTTATTTGGTAGGTAATAAATTATTGATGGTTTTGTGTTTGTGTAATATGTGTTTCTGTTGTCGCTGTGAGAGTTTGTGATTTTTAGTTCAGATTGGTTTGGTCTGTGTGTATTTTTGTGGTACTGAGTGATATTGTTGGTATAATCTTGTAAGTAGTTTGTGGATTATTTACATATTTGTTGTCTGGTAACTGTGTTGTTTGAAATTCGAAAATTGTGTCATTTTTTAACAAACTTCTCTTCAACTCTGTTTGATTTGTATATGGATGTATGTTTGTGCGCGATTATCTCGCGTTTGACTGAACTGATTTTGATGCGTTTTTCAGTATAATATTTTTTTGTGAAAGTTCTATATATTTCTCGACTTAAAAAAAATGTGATGCGCACTTCAACTTTTGGAGGCGGTTCCCTTTTTTATTCTACTATCAGTATTGTGCTAGTTAAAGTAAAAATCATTACTGTTACTAGCCTTAAAAAAATTATGTATCGTGGGTAACAAAGACAGACTAACGCATACACATCACACCTAAACCCGGAACTATATCATGTGAATCATAACAAAATTATTTCATTTAAAATGTGTAAATACATTTATTCTATAAAAAACAAAAAAAAAAAACAGATTGCAATTTTACATTAAATCACAATGACATATTTTAAGTATTCCTATTCCTACCTATTCCCCAGGGGGATAACCCTTTGGGGGTAGAACTGGTCTATGGCATAACGTCTACCTGTATGTCAAATTTCAGCCTGATCCGTCCAGTGGTTTAGGCTGTGTGTTGATCAATATTTCCTGTGGTTGTATGTGTTTTAAACCTACGAACGGCAAGTATAAATGTGACTTTCCCCGATATAACAAGGCCTTTGTCTAGCTAGACTACTTATAGGCTGATGATATGTAGTGATGTCTATTGAAATATTAAAAGATCATGTAAAATGGTAAAATACACATAATCTATACTAATATTATAAAGCTGAAGAGTTTGTTTGTTTGTTTGTTTGAACGCGCTAATCTCCAGAACTACTTGACCGAATTGAATAATTCTTTTTATGTTGGATAATGCATTTATCGAGGAAGGCTATAGGCTATAAAACATCACGCTATGACCAAAAGGAGCCGAGCAGAGCGGGTGAAACCGCGCGGAAGTAGCTAGTTAAAAATAAAATTCTTTATTCCAGTCAGTAACCATGGGATTTCTGAAGCTGTTGGTCTTACTAGCCGGTGCTCCATTCTTGGCTGCGGCCCCGGTAGAGAACCAAACCGACCAGGTGGTGATGTGTGATGGAGTCATCTTCCACGACGTGTACTATGACAAGGAACTCCTGTTCACCGAGCTCGGGAGACCATACAACTTGGTGATGCACAAGTAAGTGGTCCTTGTGGGGTTTGATAGTGGTCCTTTGGGTGATTAAAGGTCCTTTTGGTTCTTGTTGATAAAATGTAAGTGTATTTATTTTGTGAGGCTCTTATAACATAATTTGTGAAAAGTGGGTGTACATTATTCAGTGACATTACGTGCCATAATGTGCACTTCTGCTTATTCCTTCAGAGATAGGGGTTCTTTTTTAACCTACACCAGGAAATTTCTATTGTATCATTAAATATACAAATTCATATAACTTATTACATTCAAATCCGAATCAAAAATTTGTGGATCATAAAGAGTTGTACTGGGAACGGAATTTATGACACTGTACAGTATCCAGTAGACCAGATAAGCTGCGGACTACCTAGCGGGTTTACTAGAGATTCGGCTTGAAGGGCAGAAGTAGGAATAGGGTGGTTTTTAGTCAGTAAGAGTCTGACACTCCCTCTCGCCTCGCACAAGGCGGGAGAATCCATTGGAGGATTTTCTCCCCTTAAAAAAAGTCTGCACTAACCGTTCAGTCCGTAGTATATTTTTAAAAATTCCCTTTTTATGAGCTTTCAATATAACAGGAAACCATAGCAATTTATTACCGAAGCTTTATACAGTACATTTAATAAGTATATGTATATCATAATTCCATCATTCATTAACAGGCCGTCAATCTGACGTCACCAAATTAAAAACTTACAACAACGCTGTCGTGAATTTTATGTGACAGATTTAAATTGCAATTTTAAGCGATATCATTGGGTGGATTATTATCTTTTTGATTTGACTGCATTGTTGGTACAGTGACTGAGTTTTTAGCTGTTGAGTAACGTATTGCAGGATTTAAGTTCGACACCCTCGTAATATAAAATATGTGTCGGATCTTGCCATAGTTTTTTTTTGGGTTATATATTTTTTTAATGGAATAGGGGCTAACTGGCATACGGGCCACCTGATAGTAAGCGATTAGCGTATCCATAGACACTCATAAGATATTATGTACATTATATTTTTTTTCACCGAATTTTTGATATTATTTACCAAGCCAAAATTATTAGGACTTTGCTACAAAAAGGTACACTTTAGATGTAAATCTAAACATGTATACCCATTACAGGCATAACGTTGCGCAATAGTAATTAGAGAGAATTGAACAGAAGCAAAAGTTGACAGTCATTAGGCTGTTTGTTAATCTATTAAGGTCAGATGCCTACTTGGATACAGTTCAAGGTCACCGAAGCGATTTTGGTTTATTTGACTTTCCCAACGTATGGATTTAATATAGAATCAACCAATAAATGCTTTCATTTCAGGTTTTCAGGCATGCTCTTCTTCAGCCACACCATCCAAAATGGTACTCAAGTAGACTTCGGCATCAGGTCCTGCCATCTTGAGAAGAAAACTTGCAGAGAAATACAAGGCGTTCCCGGGGGATACGCAGTGGCTTACGACGGCGGCAACGACGATATCTACTTCGGCGGCCATGACGGCATATACAAATACAACTTCCTCACAAAAGCAGCGGAATTTTTCGCCGAAGAGGGAAAGTCTATCTGGGGATTGTTTGTCCGACGAAACTTTTACTATATCGAGTATCCCACGCAAAAACTTTTCGTGTACCAGGACGACAGTTTCGTTCAAGTAGCCGAAGCTATTAATATAGAGGTGGACCATTTCTTCGTGTCCAAGCACATCGATGTTTACTTCGCAAACAAAACAGCGTTGTACAAAGTCGATAGGCCGAACAACGAAGCCGTAGTTTTAAACGACGAGATAGTTATACGTCAGATAGTAGAGGACAGTTATGGTGACGTATATTTCTGTGCAGGTGACGGAATATATCTTGAAGATAAACCGTACCATAAACTTAAGAAGATCGCTGAGATCGATCAGGCTTTCGGCATGAGTTTCGATGATAAGGACCGTCTAATATATTCTGATAAGGATACAATATACAGACTTAATCCCAGTAAATACAGTGGACTCTGTTTGAATGCTATAATTAATCCTGAAGACAGAAACGATGAATCGTTAAGGAAGACTTTGACAAGATAATTAATTTGTTTAATGATTTAGGCTATGCAACAAAGAATGGAATGAGAATTTGTTGATCAAACGAAGGTATTGTTACTTACTATGATGCAATTATGTGTAGTGGTATGTATTGTTGTTTGGGTATGGTTAAAAGGCAAACAACTTACGGACGGACATTTTCAAATGTAGATATATGTAAATAATCCTGTTATGACTCTTTCACACTTAATACTGTTAATACACGATGTGAATGTTATTGTAAAGTATCTTTACTGTTGAATAAAAATAAGATTAGATGTTATTCTATTTGATTTCCATGAAAGTGTTAAGTGAGATATATAATGTTATTACTAGGAAAGAATCGATTAGGAAAATTGTATTTATAAACATGAGTTAGTATCCTGTAATAATTGTAGATGAATATAATGTCAACAATAAAGGCCAGATCACTCTAGACGGTGAAAGTTTTCAAACAACTATAAGACAAAATAAAGATTTTCATTCACACGGGGATGTATTTGTAATCATATTCATTGATTGTTTAGTATTGATGCAAACAATGGTTGTAGATACAAAACAAGCGATGTTTCGTAACAATTAATTAATAACACTGAGATCCTCATTGTTCGAATGTATCCGACAAAGAAACATGTGGTTGATTAGTATTAGTTCTACAATTAAATTCATTTGCAATCGTTATGGATAGAACAGTTTCTAAGATCGTGTGAGTTGCATTTCTTTTCTATGAATCTAGTGTTTTTTGTACGTTGGATATATTATTGATTTTGTCCATTTGTGATTTTAGTGTTAGTTTAATTTTATTATTTAAAATTGTGTTGTGTGCCTCTTTCATGGAAGTTTTCGTTTCTGATTTTGTGTTGTATGTTTTAAATATAGTAATTGTAACAGTATTTTAAATTTTATTTAGATTTACATTTACTTTTTGGGATTATACAAATATTACTTCATTATTTTTTTTAACTTCTATTTTTTTATTTCATTTTAGATTTCACTTTCATTTATCTTTAATTCTTAGTTTGTGCTGTGTTTTATAATAATCTTGTTCTGGAATACTAGTGCTCCCTTCAGGGTCTCTTTTATAATTTAGACTCTCTCTACTTTTAAATATGGTGCATTATTAAACGCAATCTCTTAATGTGATTGTTTAACTCCGAGGGTCTAAGCAAGCTGGTGTTTCCGTGATATTTGATAATCTACTTAATAATTCACTCCTGTGTGAGCTAGTTGACAGACTTGCTACTGAAATGTTATATAATCTTATTTTGTCTTTGAACGAAGATTAGATGCAGTGTAGTATAAGAGTGGTGATTTGGGTATCGGCCAATTTTAGGATTTACATGTTTATTTATTTTTATGGGTACTTGAAGGGATCCAGGCTCTTTTCTTCTTATTGTTTCTATTATTATTTTAAAGGGAATCGTGGTAATCGTACAAAAATTTCAAAATTTTAATACTTCTTTATAATCTGCTTTACTGCCGCTTTTATCGAGTGGTTATAAGTGCGACTGCTAGGCAAGGGGTCCCGGGTTCGATAATTTCCGGGTTGAGCAAAGAATTGCTGGGCTATTTTCGACATTTCGAAAATTTCGACGTGCCGTAATGTGCTCTTCTGCCTACTATTTCGGGAATAATTAATAATTCGGCTTTACATAATAATTAACCAGGATACCAGAAAACCAGATACTGAATTTTATTAATCTATAAATCATATAAATTCTTTTTATATCAATTAATCTGTATCCAAATTTCCAAAATTACAGGTACACCTCCGTGTTCTTCAGCATATACTTATTAATGACAGCAACAGCTCGGACAAGATCGCTACCAGAGATCGCATGCAACCGACTCAAAATAGGAGACAACTGGTATGACAGGGACACTCTCTGGGCCAACATCGGAAGACCATACAACCTGAACGTCCACAGAGGCTCCAACTCCTTATTCTTCAGCTACTCTCTACCAGAAACCTATGCTGATGTCGACTTCCAACTCGCGTACTTTAATATTGACACAAGAGAGTACCAGACCATCGCAGGCATCAGAGGCGGCTGCTCCGTCGCCATAGATCAAATGAACGACGAAGTATACCTCGGGGGAAGCGATGGCATCTACAAATACAACATGCTCACCAAACTAGCAGATTTCTACAAAGAAAAAGGCAAAAACATATGGTCTTTGTTCTATAAAAAGAATCTATTCTACATCAGCTATCCAGACCAGAAACTCCACATAGAATACGATGGAAAATTTGCAACAGTAAAAGAGTTTGAGAATTTCGAAATTGATTATTTCCACGTAAGCAGTCTTAACGTAATATATTTTGCTAACAAAACTGGTTTATATAAGTATGATAATGAGAAAATGGAGGCTCAAGTTGTAAATGAATTAATAACTGTTCGACAAATAGTTGAGGACAATGAAGGAGATACGTATATCGTGAGTAACTTTGGTATATTTGCTGATGGTAAATATGATGGGCTCAAAAAGATTTTGGACATGAAGAATATATACGGTCTAGCATTCGATAAAGATAATAATTTCATTTACTCAGATGAAAAGAATATTATTAAGCTTGTATATAGTTTAGTTGGTTGTGATAAGAAACCTGTACATTGGTAATAAACTTATGATTAGGTTCGTTATAAATGATGTTTCATTTCTTTAAATTAGGATGGAAATACATTTTATTATTGGTCTTCAAGTGTACCAATGAAGTATGGTAATGAAAATAGATAAGGAGTGTGGGAGCACCATGCTTCGACTGATACCACGGTCACAGAAAACTAACGAAACAACACTTGTGTTGGGAGAATTACCCTTTTTAATCTTTACAATCTTCGATTTTTCAACCATCCTTAAATTTCTTAATTCCTAAATTTCATCAAAATCCATTCAGTACTTTTAACGTGATTGGCGGACAAACATCCAAACAAACTTTCACATATGTACATATATACTAGTAGTATTATAAGTGTGTTGTTCAGCTTGAAATTCCTTTTACAATGGCGGTTTACTTTTATTTAATGTCAGAAATCCGTTCATATTTTATTCACTGCAATGAGAGACTTAATTAGTTTATCATAATTAAACATGCTTATGGCTGCCTTCAACTTTATATACATAAAAGGATTAAATGAGATTTACTATATTTAATGCTGACTTTTAAAACTTGAAACTGCTTATTGGTGGAGTGGACGTGGAAAAGAAGTTGTAGTATCTATTTTAAAGTCAAGCAAAGCAGTAGTAAGATATTAGTAGAATCATTTGTGATAAGGTAGAAATGTCTGATAAATCCGAATATTTTAAGCTGTGATTTTCAACTTACTTGATAATCATGGAGATTACAACAAGCCATCTCCAGGCAGAACCACTCTTTGATAAACTGAGATTTTTAACCAATTTACTAAGGAGATTATGGCAAACCCTCTTAAGTAAAGGAAACTCATACTCCAGAGGCACATAGTGGTGCATTATAACACGTTCCTAGACAAAAATAAAACAACAAAAAAACAACATCATACCAATTTCCGTAATTAATCAAATAACAGTATAAATAAATACGTAATAAATACTATGCATAACGAAACTTAATCATCAACATGATTTTAATCCGACCCGGACAGTTTCGGGTCGCTACCGAAAACAGGCGATATTTTAAAATTTAAATCCGATACGACATGGCCCAAATAATTGAAAGTATTGATACATGTATAACGTTTATATTTTTCATCATTTTGTACATGTCTTGTGTCATGTTTGGCGATTAATTTAACAATTTATTGTATTTAATTTTATTTTATTGAAATTAAATGCGATTGGATGTTGAAACACATACAACAGACGGGCCTGTAGGATTATTTAAGAAAGAATTACTAAAAATCCGGATCGGTTAAAGTATTATCAGGGATTTCGTTGTTTCAAAAATTTCAAAATATTTCGTAACTGCCAATCCTGACTAATTATAAAAGGATTTAAACATAAATAGCTAAATTATAGGCATGACTTTTTAAATAGTCAAGTTACATGGATAAACAGATTATCTCTTTAGGTAGTAAAATACGTCTCGTGGTGTGATATGTTTATTTTATCACCTGAAGTATAATATTGTATTAGCATAATATTACTTTATTTAATTCTTTTTCTTTCATATTATTATATATTATACAGATAGGATTAGATGACATACACACGGTAAAAATAAAATAAAACAATTTCAATGAGGAACGGATAAAAGGATTTAGTGAAAGGTTTAAAATAATATTTACATTATATAAATTTTCTCAGAAAAAGAAAACAATATGCATTCACACAAACCATTGACAGTAAACCGAGCGTCGAACAGCGTCGGCAAGTGTCAAGAAAAATCCTTACGAAACTTGAAAGCAAATAAACATGGCCGTCATTGTCACTTTTCTAATGATCAAATTTTAAAAAGGTAAAAAAAATATTTGTTTTTTGACACCAAGGAGGATTCTAAAGAGGGAGATTCTTATATATCAATTTACCAAAAATTTAATCTTTCTACCCCTTTATAACCACATTTTTAGTATTCCTTCACTCATTTGTTATTTAAGTCCTAAATGTTGTTAGTATACCTCCTATAATACTTATTTCAAAACGAAAGGAAATTCAGTTAAAAACGGGTATGCTACATGTGACACCTCCCTTGATTATTTTTTTATACGTTGGTATTAACAATTTACTTGAACGTAAAATTCTTTGCAATAGGTATTTAAAAAAAATGCAGAATGTCCGAAAGATTGGTTTAAAAATGGATTCACTGTGGGCGAAAATATTGGACAAAAAAAGGCCACACTCGCGGCTATTGCTAGGCTATGAATATCATACAGATTGATACCGTTTTTTTGCAAGTCACCGAATACATTCGTGAATTCAAAAGAGATTTTTTTCCGAAAAATTCGGAAGATTTTTCCACTATGCATACAGGAAACTTTGTATTGGTTCCCCGAAATAGTGTTACTGGACACATTTAGGATTCTTTTTTTGACGTAGAGAAAACTGGAATATGAATAAATCTACTATCGATGTATCACTGGTTTTTCAGAGGGAAGAATTCTTTATGTGGTCCACGAGATATTATTCCGAGTCTGGAGTGGGTTAGGTAAGACATTATTTTTTGTAGACTTATATTAAAAAAAATATTTAAGAAAAATGTTATTAATAAATCGATTTAAAAACTTATTAATCTCAAGATTATCTTATACTCTTATATATTTACTATATATTTTTATATTTAATATATAAAGCTGATGAGTTTGTTTGTTTGAACGCGCTTATCTCCAGAACTACTGGACCGATTAGAAAAAAGATTGTTGTGTTGGATAGTCCATTTAACGAAGAAGGTTATAGGCTATAAAACATCACGGTGAAACCGCGTGGAAGTACATAGTTACAAATATATACGTAGTTGACAATGAATTCAGCCACTAATAAAAATTTTATAAAAATCAGCAGTTTGTTAAAAAAATATATTCATTTCTCTGAGAATTAACAAGCAGTATGTCATGTCATGCAAATTGAATAAAATAATGAACGAATGTACAATAGCATGTATCGAATGTATTTACAGAAAGAACCAATTAGTGTACGGGATGTTACAATCAATGTAATTCTTCATTTTAATGGACAATACGGACAATTATGGACATATTGTTACAAAATAAATGCTCATTGATAACTCTTTTATTATTTATTTAACAGTTTGCAATTAGTGAAATTAATAACTTTATAACTTTTATGGGTTTAATACCTAGTTGTTATTGGTTGTTTCAGTGGATTAAAAATTTGTTGGCAACTTTTGGTCTAGGTTTTTCGTTTTGAAGTTCTTAGTTCTAGCAATATTGAATCATTTGGAGTCAGCCATAGGAGTCATAGAAAAATAGAAATAAGTACAATTGTTTGATTGATAAAGACTAGTTCTATAGAAATTTGATAAAGACTGCTTCCATAGTAATATATAAACATGAAATATTCTTGTACAAATCTGTCGATCGTACCGATATTATTAGAGGTTATTATAGAGATATTATTCAATTCCGCCAAGAGTTAATATGAGCCTTTCTTTCAGTCATTACTGCACCTGTACTTTAAAAGAGAAGTATGTATAATAAAATTAATTTACAACAAGTAAATTAATACAATGACATATTAATGAGATTTAACGTATGAAAGGACTGCAATCATGCAGAGAACTATACTCCATTATGATTATATATACAGATATGTGGACAGACATACATACATACATATATATATGTCAGACTGACGCAGTAGGCACTGCGTACTGGACAAATTAAATTAAACAATTGGGCGCTTTGCATAGTTGTACAGGCGGTCACAAAATTCAGATTAGGTGGTTTAAAATAGGAAACCTATTTTTTTAAAAACTACATGATACATATACCTATGTATTATTAAATTTGATAAACGATACTGCGATTTCACTGCTCAAGATTACATGCTGGCTTCTGGCGTAATTTGACATTAATCGATTTTTTTGTTAAACGTGGGGCAACGTTTTAAATATTTTTTCCTGTATCCTGGGTGCGTTCACACACATACAATTTCACATACACATGCCACATAGATCCGAAACAACAATTTGGGTATCACACAAAGAGTTACTCCGTGCGCGAATAAAACCCGCTACACTTTACGCGGCAGTTAGTTTCCCAACAGGCCAACCGTGTAGTCAAGTAAGTTTTCTCAAGATTTAGTTTGTAGTTACAGCGTTATTAATAATGAAATTCATAAATCTTCTTCATCATCACTAAGAATCAATTCACAGCTGAACAATGGTTCAAAAAAGTAATATTTTACTCAAAAACCCACGTTACACACTTTTGTCGACCACTGTATAGTGTTACGAACATTTTGTCCTCGTTTTTTTCATTTTAGTACCACTGTGTGGGCTTTTTCGCGTCAAAGCATGAAGTGTATTTTGGGGCTTACAGAATAGAGTTTGCCATGTAGTGCTAACTGAATGCAAATCCAAATTTTATGTAAAAAAAGAAGAAATTTTCTGTGTGTAAAAATGTGGAGGAGGAGTTTTTTGTTTGAAATTAGGTATGTAACATGATATTTACTGAAAATTACTTTAGGGATTATGTTTATTTGTTTCTTTTCAAATTGTTGCTTCTCTCTAGGATATTTTTTTGTGTCGTGTGTGGGTTAACAAACAGAATTTCTACATATTTTTTATAGTATAAGCCGGTAAACGAGCAAACAGATCACCTAATGGTTAGCAATCGTCGCCGCCCAAGGACACCCGAAACACCAGAGGCGTTACAAGTGCGTAGCTGGCCTATTAGGGGTTAGGAATGCCGAATGTGCGTTGCCGGCGTTTTGGGGGTTAGAAATTTAAGGGTTGTTGGGGAATCAGGGATTGGGAAGATTGGGAAGCGGGGTAATTGGACCTCCGATAACCTCACTCACACAACGCAAGCGTTATTTTACTTTAGTTTTTTTGTAAGGCCGTAGTGGTACCGACCGAGGCCCATTCGGGTCGATGCATGGCTATCCTGCATTAATATTATATTTGAATCCGTATAATATCTTCAAACGACGTCTTTTCCTCCAAAATCTAAGTACAGATGTTCAACCAATAAGTCCAGCAAAAAGGTATCAATTTCTTATAACGAAATAACAAAAAAGAAACATTAAGAGATTCAATTCCAAAGATAAACACACAAGAACCTAATAAAAGCGTGTTCAAAAAAAAAACTAATTTCAAAAAACAATCTGCTATTAACAAAAAGAAACACCCTCTAATTTCCTTTAGCAGAAATCACGGTCGCCATCTTGTTCAACCATTTTGTTCTGGAACGTTCGCTAAATGCCGCACTGGTATTAACTGGATGGAACTGGTTTGCTACGGTTTTTAGTTCCACCTTCCTACTTAGGTACCAGCTGGTTGAGCTCATTTTCTTTTATGAAGTTCAAGTTAGCTATAAAGTTTATGTTACTGATATAATTTTGGCTAGTATACTGTTTGTGGGGGGCAGATTTATTAGGGGGATTTTGGGTAATTGAATCTTGTATGTGTGGTTGCAGTAACTTCTTGGTTAATAAGGGTGAGATTAACCTTTACTTTATGATGTCGTGTCAAACTAGTAAAAGTGCAGTTTGACATAAAAAGATGCTTTAGTGTCCACAAAGATACTCTAGTATCTTTTTACTTAGAAACTATTCAGAGTTTAGTAGTGACGGGTGTTTTCATGGTTGTATCTACTGTAGATCCTGGCTTACAGGGGTTGCGGCGGTATGGGAAGTTGTGGCGAGCTTGTCCCATAAAAAAATAGTGATACCACAACATGATATGGATGTAAAAAAAACTAGTTTTCTCCTCTATCAGGCAAACGTAAATGATATTTATTTTGCAAATAGGTTACAATGTAACTCTTTTACACGTCAATCTTTCAAATAACTAGATGAGGCCGGCATTTCCTATCGAACTACTCAGAGAAGAAATGCCGAAACAAACTCAGAGGGAACACACAAAACGACGATTTTAGGTTTAAAAGGTATTTTTTTTAAACACAATATCTATTATAAAATTATTTTCACAGACGCCTGTACCGCAAATACTTTAGGAAAAGTAACTTATCGTGCATTTTACAGCAAATGATGTAACGCTACGTCGCCCGTACCTGAAACAATAAAATAAATATTATGAATCACTCGTGATAACGGAATGGGGGCCATTTTATGTGTCTAGCCGTAAAACTTTGGCAGAATACCACGCTTTTGATTTATATAGAGATGGATGGAAATCTTTATGGAAACTAGAGTTGTTACATGGAGTTGTTTTTAGAGGAAATATACAAATACAATAATAGAATTTGAGCAGAAATATTGTGTAGTGTAGGGTGTGAAAACTGTGCGGGTCTGTGGAGCTAGGGTAGCTCGCCGTCCGATCAGAACCAGACTCGTGTGTACGACGCGTCGCGTTCCGCGCGTGCCTCTAAGAACCATCAGACTACCATAGATTGGGCCCAGTAGGGCTGATGCTTGATCCGCAGCTGCGGACTACCTGGTTTATCGGAGCTCCGGCTCGAAAAGCAGGAATAGGAATGGGGTGATATTTAAAATCGATATTTCTTCGAAAGTATTTGTTTCAGTAAGAAAATTAAAAATACGTGTTTAATGTTTTAAATTAATCTACAAGACGCGCGGATGTTAAACGAATAAAAATTAGTCTAGTCATCTGCCCTATTATTGCACATGCATTAAACATGCATTAAAATAAAAATACCAGTAGATTAATAAAAACTTAACACTATTAGGTACTGCACGGTTGGCGCGGTGGCTGGGCAACCGGCTGCTGCGTAACGTGTAGCGGGTTCGATTCCCGCACGGAGCAACTCTTTGTGTGATCCACAAATTGTTGTTTCAGGTCTGGGTGTCATGTGTATGAGAACTTGTATGTTTGTAAACGTACACACGACGCAGGAGAAAATCCTAATGTGGGACATGGTTATTTTTTTAATCTATTAACAAAACTGACTCAATCACAAACACTGAACACCACTTTACTCAACATAGAAAAGCGAAAAGCAATTCAATTCCTCTACAAACGGGATCGATTACAAATATGCCTGTGTTTAAGCGAAAACTGCCTAAACATTGAGCAATATTGTGTAACTTTCAGTAGATTTATGAGTTTAGTTGTTCCCTACAATGTAACTAGGGTTCCGTTACAAAATAAAGTAGTACATTGTTTTAGTTTCAGCTGTACATTGTACAATCATATTGTTATTACGAGTAGTTATTAGTGTTGGTGAGTGTCGTGTGTATGTGTGTGTGTGTGTGAGCGTTTAAATGTATTTAGTTTTTGGTTTTAGTGATTATTTGTTAGTCAAAGTACATTGATTACCATTGTGATATTATTAAGTTGTTGACTGACAAGCAATAGGTGCTGGGTTCGATTCCAGTTGGTTTAGTGGACAAGAAGAAAGGCATGATGTAACTTATTCATGATAATGTGTAGTGTAAAATAATTCTAGATTTAATCCTGAAACATTTTTAGCGAATTTTTGAATTCCGATGTCATTACGTTGTTTGGCAATGACTTTTCACGTGAAATTTCTCATCACTAGTAAATTCTCTACTGTGCATATTACCATATTCAGATCCGAAAACAACAATGAATAGAAAAATAATATTGTTCTACGCGAATCAGATAATTTTGTAGCACCCATTTTCTAATGAGGTACACAATTTCCTTAAACCCTGTAAAACAACATTTGCAACAACAACAACAAGCATTCAAATACCTTTTTTTAACAAAACCTTCATGGTTCATTCAAGAAATAATTACTCGACTTATATAATTAAAGCCGTTACAAAACCAAGTGCTAATGTCTAATTAAAATAATAATTATTAAGATTATGCTAATACCAACTCTCTGTAGCTTTCATTAAGTTTCAAAATAGGTAATTCTTGTCCTGGCCTTGAGAGCTTGGGCAGCTTGCCTTGCCTTAGTGTAATGGTGCTATAACAAGTAAATAGCAAGGAATAATAGGCTTTGTTTCAAGGGTACTAGGTCGTTTTTCATTTTATTAAAATATTTTGTTAAGAAATTCTACAGTTTTTTTAGAATTTTCGAAAAATGTTTTTTTTTTTTGCTAAAAACTTGACGCTTGACAACCTGGGGGTTTACTCTAGAATCCAATTCCGATTGATCGACATTGATATTGGAACATTTCTTACTCTTGAGTGACAACACTAGCGCCTATTGCATCCGTATTGCGTGGATATATCAACGAAATCGTATTAAGTTTGGCTTTATAATCCGTACTCTGAATGCTATTTTAACAGCTACGATTGAGGTTGTATTGAATAATTATTGAAATTATATTAAATTGAAAAGCAATGTTGCAATGGTTTGGACATGTATTGTAGAAAGGATGCATGAAAGTAGATTTACGAAGGAAATATACGTCGGTAGAGGGCGCCCTAGACGGACATAAAGCGACTAGATTGGAGATATATTGAAGAAGGGCTAAATAAAACGCTTAACCGACGAGCATGCTTGAAAAGACTGATGATTGTTGATGAATCGAAAGAGGTATGTAAGAATGTAACAATGGGCGTACCATAATCTATGCCTACTCCTATGGGAGACAGGCGTAAGGTTATGTATGTAGGAGGTTCGTTCCCTCACGCGCCCCGCTTCCTCCTTAGCTAGTATGACTGCTTCGAAGAAGGAGGAGACGATTCCAGTTCTCCTCGCTCCGCACCAGGGCTTGTACCAACGAGAGGTCGCCGTCGCCGACCACATCCCTGAGGACAAGGCGGTGCTCAGCTCATGCAGGACACAGCGCTACCGTATGCTCCACCGTGTCTTCCGTTCGGTCTTCGCAGTGAAGGTTGTGTATGTATGTGTGTAAATATAGGTACATATACTCTACTTACGAAATAATATAAAAACCACACCATTGGCGTCCCACAATTAAAAGAAGAAAAAAAATACCAAATTTTTTTTTTTACCAAAAACACTTTCAGCGTGCCCCGCTTTCCTTGAAAATGATTTAATTACAATTACACTGAAAAATTATTGTTACCTTTCATTATAATGAATGTTTTTAATGTGATTTTTGTAATTATCCCGACAACAGTGTAATTAGCTGCCTAGTGAAACCGTATTTTGTTTTTCACTCATTTCTGTGTTAATTCGATTTTTTTGTTGTGTTTTTTCTAAAAGGGAACGTAATGTTTTGTATTTTTTGAGGTGTGAAACCCTAATTATATAGTGAAATAGCATTATTCAGTGGTTTAATTAGATTATTTCTCTTTTTAAATAATTCTCAGTCATTTTTATTTCGTGATAGGGGTAAACGAGAAGATGGGACGGCGCCCATGTATATTTTTTATGAAACTTGTAAATATCTGGTAGTTTTTTTTATGGATACTTAAAAGCCGGGAAACGAGCAGACGGATCACCTGATGGTAAGCAATCATAGACACCCGTAATACCAGATACACCCGCCCCGCCCATAGACCCCGTAATACCAGAGGCGGTATAAATGCGTTCCCGGCCTTCTGGGGGCTAGGAATTCGAGGATTTTTGGAGATTTGGGCATTGGGAAGATACCCCTATCTATCTTCTTAAAAAAAGACCTAAATCATGTATAAAATAAGTATACTCTAAAAAACTATACATAACCTCTCAAAGCATCCTAAAAATAAGTACTCAATCCTGCGCTACCTACACCGTTAAAGCAACGCCTGAAACTTTAGCTATACTAAATTCACGTTATGTTAATTCATTGCTATTAAATTTCAAGCAGGCGGTGAGTCGACTACCGCCATTACCATCGCTACTAAAAGCAATCTTAATGGGAATTCATATTTTGCAAACAGCATTTTTGCATCGTCTCTTAAGGGTTTGTTGAGAGATGGGCGGCGCGGTGAGCGAGGAAAGGTGTATTGAATTGATTTTTGGTGCTATACATCATCAGTACTTATCTTTTATTATAAAAGTGAATATGTGTTTGTTTGTCTATCTTTCGCTTTGTGATGGCACATTTTTATGGTACGATTTTTGTGTCTGAAGAAAGTCAGGAAGCTACAGAGACATTTTTCATTAGCTGACGTAGTGGTCATAGTTTCTGGTACCTATCATCCTTTCATCTATACATATTATTATCCTTTTTTATGGAACAAAAGACAAACAAACAGATGGATCACCTGATAGCAAGCAATCAACGCTGGAAATGTACGTGCCTTGCCTTGATGTAAAAGAAATATTTTATTTCTTAAAAACAATATAAAAAAGATGTAATAAAACCTTTATGCTTCAATTTTAAGCAACTTTACCAAAGATCTATAGTTTCTACAAAGACAATGTAGTATCCCGCTCCCGCTCCGCTTATCACAGCTCACACCCGATCACTCCAGCGTTTGTTTAAACGCTCCGTTCAAAGCGTCCATTCTCAATTGGTTTAGAACGTATCTCGACGATGCAGCCTCTTTTATTATGATGGACTTTTTACTGGTTTACAGCACAAACGTGTACCGACAGTTTTTTGTTTTAAACAAAAGTGCTTTTTCATGTTTTCTTCTTGTTAAGTTTTTGTTAAGTGTGTTCATACTCGTAGTAAGTTTTCTCTTTACTACTACTTGCTTGTCGCAGTTATTCGTGTGATTGTTAAACCTGTAATGTATGCTCTTAGGGTTTTTTTAAGGGGGAATCATCCAATGACCTCTCCCGCCTTGACAGAGAGGGAGTGTCAGGCTTTTACTGACTGAAAACCATCCCATTCTTACTCCTGCTCTTAGAGCCCCTAGGTAGTCTGCAGGTCCGGGTCAGGTATCATCCGTACTGGGCCGCATCAGTGGTTGTCTGATGTCTCGTTGAGGCGTGCCGTACATGTTCTCAGGCTGGAGTACTTATAATGATTTACTTAAGTCGTTTTCGTATTCGTATCATCGCTAACTACTTACTAGCCAAGATAGTGACTAAAAAATAAAGTACGTAGGTTATCAAACGGTCTATTCTTACCTGACTTCCCAAAGAGAATAAAGTGCTAAATTCGGCCAGCATGTTTTTTTAATAACCCCTCAGATACGTTGATCGACTTATCACAAGAGTGGGTACGTTTGTTCAATTCCCGGGCCGAACCACAAAACAAAAAATCCAAATCTAAACATTTTTTTATGAAACAACAGACAAATTCTTGTTACAAGTAACAAAGGTATAGTTAGAGCTACACTACATCCTGCTAAGCTTCATAATATCAACACAAATACTTGTTTGCATATACTTTGCTAAGCAAAGCACTAGGATTCATAATATAAAAGAGGTTCACTAGTATTTTGTATGCAAATATAGTTGCTAGCTCAGATAGATATAAGGTGGAAATTAGTGTGTAATTATTGCATGTAACGTCCGCTTGTTTGTATGATACATTTGTGTATGTTTTTGTTCTTGGTGTTGCATTTAGTATTGTTGAAATATCTCTTGATATTTTAATAATTAATAGTAAATACATAATTCGTTACGCCTTTTATTCCCGAAGGCAAAGGTGCACATTACGGTAAGTAATGCCGCTGTATAATATAAGCTCACTTTTCACCATTTGTGTTATAAGTCCCATGTAATAGGGGGTGAGCCTATTCCTATTTATTTATTGTCATAATTTTATTATGTAACTTGCCCCTTACGTCGGTTGAGGATACTTTTAATTTGGTCCTTTTCTAATATATCGCCAATCGGTCGCTATATGTCCGTCTAGGGCGCCCTCTACCGACGGCCCCATTTATATTCGCCTCGTATAATTCTAAAATTACGTTTATATATATTTCGCAACTTATTTTTTTGCACGAAGAAACTAAAACAAAAGTATGATTCTAGCCCGATGTAAGACAATAGGCTCATTTCTAAACACATGGGACCTAATATCATAAATAATGGTTGACGACCACTCCCAAAACTCTCAAGACCTAAAATTATACTAAATAACAACTCCTAACAGCCCCATAATGTGCCTTGACACACATCGTAACCCCAAAAAGCCAAGTAAACAGTTAATTTCCATCTTTAAATACGAAAATACTTACTTATGAGTGTAATAGAATGGGAACGCACATCGTCTGACCCCACACAAGGCACGTTTGCCCCAAAAAAGTACTTATATAAAGTAACAACCCCCTAGGGGTCCACAATATTATGGACCGTTAACGCATTTTTCCATACGACCCCCAATTTTTCAAGTCATAGATATATCCCCTTCAAAGTGAGCTTAGGGTGCCGTTAAAATATATTATTATGTATAAATGTATGTTAAATGTTAATGTGTTTACCTTTTTTCTTTTGTGTGTGTCATAATTTTTGGTGTGTGTCTGTGTGTGGGTGTGTGTGGGCTTGTGTTTATTTTTGTTTCGTTATTTTTAGCTGTTTTGTGGGTGTAAGTATGTTTATATGTGTAGTTATGGTTAGTTACATCGTTAGGACCTATTTTTTGGTAATGGAACAGTCTGGAATTATAACCCTTATTGTAAATTACTCGTAACTTCGATTGCACGATTGGTGCGGTGGCTGAGCAACTAGCTAGCTGCCACACAGCGTGTAGTGGTTTTGATTCCCGCTCGGAGCAACTCTTTGTGTCACAAATTGTTGTTTCGGGTCTGGCTGTCATGTGCATGTGAACGCACGTGTGTGTTTGCATACGCACCCAAGATACAGAAGAAAATCCTAGTATGTAATCAAGCACACGGATCACCTGATGTAAGCAATCGCCGCCCATGGACACCCGAAACATCAGAGGCGTTACAAGCGAATTGCTGGCCTTTTGGAGGTTAGGAATTTAATGCTTGTTCGAGTATTAGAGATCAAAAAGGGGGGTAATTGAGCCTACGGTAACCTCACTCACACGCGAAACCCAACGTAAGCGTTGTTTCACGTCAGTTTTCTGTGAGGCCGTGGTATCAGTCGAGTCGAGCCGGCCCCTTCTTGCCGAAGTATGGCTCTCCCACATCTTCAAAAATAATCCTTTGCCAACAAACAACGCTGCAAAATCAACATCACAAACATAAACAAACAAAGTCTCCGGACTTATCTCCCACAATTATATTCTCCCTATAAAACGAAATTGGTACCTACGTAGAAATTCTTCATTTCAACAATCCCAAGTATTAATGGAGAAACGCGTTTGTTTTGTAATTGTTACAGACAGACAGACTGCAAGAATGTTGATTACAATCCTAATACTATAATTTATTTCTTGGAAAAATTATGTGGTATCTTGAAGACAGTGTTTACTGTTTAGATGTGTGTGGTAATGTGTGCTTTAATTTAAGATTGGTACGGTTGAATTTTGAGTAGAAGTGGTTTTGTTTAGATTTTATAGAATTTTATGTTAATCATTATGAGTTTTTAACATAATAATGTCAAGTTTTTATTGCGTGAAGAGTACATACTAAACAAAGACTACATAATAAATCAACGCTTTGATATTGACTTTTGAACATTGTAATATTGTATCTTAAAGATACAATATTGTATCTTAAAGATACAATATTATGACTAACTCGGTAATCAATATCGAACTAACTTACAGGAAACCGACGTGATACCACGCTTGCGTTGTGTTTCGTTGTATGAGTGAAGTTACCGGAGACCCAATTAGCCCTCTTTCCAATCTTCCCAATCCCTGTTCCCCAATAACCCTTAAATTCCTAACCCCCAAAAGGCTGGCAACGCACGCGTAACACTTGGTATTTTGGGTGTCCATGGGCGGCGGCGATTGCTTACCATAAGGTGATACGTCTGTTTGTTTACCGGCTTATACTTTACTAAAAAACTCGTACCAAAGCCACAAACTATCAGTTTTTCACCATCAAAAACTCATTAACACTTAACCCACGACACTAACATTCTCAACAAAACTAACAATTAAATAAAGAAGAACTTGTCCCAATAAAATATGTCTATCTAGACAATAGTTGGAGGGCAATGTCGACCCAACTTGTTCCAACTCGTCTTATATAAAAGATATTGCAACTTTCTTTGTAATCACTTGATAATTGCTTCTAGATCTAATAAATTATCAGGAACGGACTTAGGCAGTTGCTGTTACTGAAAATACTTTAGTAAATAAATTGTTGATTAATTATAAGTATAGAAAAGTTTTTGGTTGGAGACAAATTAAGGGAAATATATATAAGTGACTATTCTAACTGTTCTTACAGATTCTATTTTTATTCGATGGGGGCGAACGAGTAGACAGATCACCTGCTGATTGATACACAACGTATGTATCTTTCTATAGATACCCATAACATTTTTTTTTAAGGTGGGAAAATCATCCAATGACCTCTCTCGCCTTGAACGAGGCGAGAAGAAGTGTCAGACTCTTACTGACTAAAAACCACACCGTTCCTACTCCTGCTTTTCGAGCCGGAGCCCCGGTAACCCGCTAGGCAGTCCGCAGCTCCGTACACCCATAACACCAGAGGTACGGGTGCGTTACTAGCCTTTTTGGGGTTCAAGGCTCTGGTGGGGTAATCACAACGCAAACGTTGTTTCATGCCGGTATTCTGTAAGGCCGTGGCAACTCCTGACACTCCCACGTGTCAAATAAAATTGAATAATAACACACTTGACTTTCACACGTCAAACACGTCGCTTACCGTGGGTGTTAAAGACATATATCTCCACAAAAATAATTGTAAGGCTCCTACAAAAACATAGGTACAAGAACTAGCCTATTTTTAGTCTCACCTAGACTAAAGCAACACGCAGGCACTAGAAATAATCTTTTTGACCTTTTCATCTAGAATTTATTCGTAGAAAATTTGAGCCACTATTTCATCGGTACTAATCCTAAAGACTTGACATTAATAATGGGATAAGTCGAGTGAGGGACCGCTTCGGTTCAGTGATTGGGAGTTTAACTGCTGAGCTTGAGGTACTACGTTAATACGTACAAGGTTTAGTATTTTTGGTGTTGATGTATTGGTTTTTACCGTCGTAAGAACTGACTCAAAAGACTAAACATTTAGGACCGTCGTAGAACGATAATTAACAGTATGTCAGACAGTACTGCTAAACAACCAGAGTCCTATTTAAAAGAGTTTGCCATAATCTCTATATTAATAAAAACCTTTGCACAACACAAGGATTTTCTCCTGTATCGTGACAAACGTAAAAATTCACACACTTCCGAAAAAAATTGTGGATCACACAAAGAGTTGCTGCGCGACTATCGAACCCGCTACACGTTGAGCGGCAGCCGGTTGCCCTGCCAATACGCCACTCTTGCAGTCAAAGCATTTTCCAGGTAACTTGCAGATCGCAGTTTAAAAGGTTCAGGTTTATCTGAAAACGCTGTTGTCTAGTCATTCTAAACTCTGCTCTATTTTATCACTATAAGATACGTAATTGGTGAATAATATCTGTAAGTCTTCTTACATATAAGTAAATCTACATTTATTACGTTTGGGGGTAACACGAGTGATACCATGCTCTCTAATCCTAAAGACCTGAAATAAATAAAAGGGCTTATGCGACTGGAAGGACCACATAATTTTGAAGCTAGTTTCATTAGACTGACTTTATTTTGGTCCTTTGGAGCTCAGAAGGTCTTAAGCTGTCTAGAATTTAGACTCTAAGTGTCTTTGTGATCTAAGATTTGTTATTCAGTGAAAGAATGGAGGTGATTCATTAAATATTCTGTTTTGTTTCTTCTAGTTTTATAGTAATTAATAATGGAATAAAGAATTGGATTGTGACGTAATTGTAAAAAGAGTGATCATGGTGGTTCTTGCTCGTTTTTCTTCATAGGAATGCAATTATATCTTAATAATATAATATATAATATTTGTTTGACGTTTAACCCATCGTGTGCCTAAAACGTGGATCCACGCGAGACGCAATGTATTTTCTCTTGTGTATACAAGAGGTTAAAGGTACCTTGAGTAATAATCAATAATGTCTAATTGAAATAAATAATCTTAACATGACTGAAGATTTTGTGAAACTAAAATATATGGTTCGTGAGGGTGACACTAAGATTAAATCAAATAATTTTAATGCACCTATAGTGTGCAGGGTAGTATACAATTTTGTGTGTACAATCAAATCATGTGTAGGGTCAATTGATAAACCTAAAAACCCATGGAGTCACACTTAATACTATAAATTGAAATTCACGAAGTGCTTCGCTTCAAGCTTCCTTGTGCGGACTGCTAGGGAGTGGAATTCTTTGCCGGAGCGTGTGTTCCATGATGTGTATAACCTGGGTGTCTTCAAAGCCCGAGTGAATAGGTCACTTATGGGCAGACGTGCTCCACCGTAGGCCGCATCATCACTTACCATCAGGCGAGACAGCGGCCATACGTCGACCCATGAAATGTAAAAAAAGGAAAGGCCCCTTGAAAAGGTTTTACTGATTTTTTTCATTTTGTCTTTCCTGTCGAAATTCATGGAAATCCACTGAAAAATTTATATGAAACAAGTTTTTCGGTATTTTTTTCATTCTGTGATCCCATAGCCTTGTTTACTTTAAGCCAAGATAAGAGACGCTTGATTAGGGTGCTAAAAAGTTTACACCTTTTTTTACAAGTCTTTTTTACGATGAAAAATATTTTTCAGTCACAATTTTTATGTTAATGATTGCCAAAGAATGACGCTGATAACGGCTGCATTGGAAGTTTCTGATGTTTGGAGTAAACAGAAAGTAAAGTAAAGTAAACAAAAATATGGTCCTTTTATCTCTCTTTTTAGAAGTTGTGTGTTTGTGTTAATAAGTAAGATAGATTGTTCATACTTAATTTTTTACCACCATCAAAAATATGGATATTTCTTGATGAAGTTTATGGTGCACTCTTTCAGCAAAATTACGTAAAATAATTACAAGCAAAGTAAAAATTCAAAGGAACGTGGGCAAGTATTTAGGTAATGCTATAATAGTTCATGAATCATGAATGTTAAAATAATATAAATAATGATTATACTTTAAACTAAAAAAATTACATTACGGTACCCATATACATTTTTATTACAAGGTGTATTGCAAAATTCCAACAAGATTTAATTTAATTAGCCCTACATTTCTGTCGCTCCATAAATACATTTTCTGAAAAACTGCGAGATTTTCCTTCTACAGAAATAAAAATAAGGCGATAATTATAATATATAAGTTTATATATAAACCGTCGCCCATTAACGGTGTTTTCCTTATACGTTCCTAATTACCGTGCACTTTCTTAATTCCAACCACCTTTTTGGGGCAGAAACGAAACGAAAAAAAAAGAAAAAAATACCTGAAAAAAAAAACATAACTCATTCAGGTAACCTGAAAAATTTTTCAGCGAAAATGTACGAGCGCATTACTGAGGCATTTTTGTTTTTCTATTTTATTTTGTTCATTAATGGAGCATGGTGTTTTAAAAGCAAACACTCGTTAAAGGCGTTCTTAACGATCTTTTCGGTGACAAATAGGGGGAAGGTACTGCCTAAGCTTGTAGGAATCCAGTATTTTGTAATCAACATTTTTTTATTGCATTTTTGTATCGGACTAATGGACTACAATAGTAAGTGTGCGAGAGCCAAGCTTCGGCAGGAATGGGCCAACTCGACTGGAGTGATACTACGGCCTCACAGAAAACCGACGTGAGACAACGCTTACGTTATGTTTTGTTGTGTGAGTGAGGTTACCGAAGGCCCAATTACCGCCTTCCCAATCCAACAAACCTTAAATTCCTAAGTTCCAAAAAGCCGGCAATGTACTTGTAACGCCTTTGGTGTTTTAGTTGGTTCATCTGCTCGTCTACCTGCTCAAATCATAAAAATTAAATAGATGTAAAAGGTTGCAGGTTTAAAACATCTACAATTTCTCTGATACATTTTTCCAATCAATAATTGTACATATATGCGAGAACAATGCAGACACATTGCATCGCGCAACAAAAATAGTAGAACTTACTAAGTTAATAAACCTATAAGATACCTTAACCCCAAGATACAGTACAGCACAATATCTTGGCTGCAAGCTCTAACAAGTTAGGTAATATTATAATGAAGCCATCCCCCCACTACAAGGTTATTCCTCCCAGTTCTAATATTTTTCCAAGGCACGGCTTTAGTTGCTTGTTATCTGTGCAACTGTCAATTAAAGAGAGTAATGTCCGCCTGCACTAACTTTGACGCTGCGTCGCCATTTTTTACTTTTGCACTTCTATTTTTAAATGTAACCGTTTTTTTTTATTTATTTTGTGCTTGTTTAAGAGTTAGTGATTGCGGTATTCGGATTTCTTAGTATAGAATTTTTGTTTCATTTTTTATAATATTTGATTGGAGTAAGTGTCATGTTTTTTGGTGCATCAATAATATACTACTTTAGGCAACAGAGAGTAAAGTTTCCTAAGAAAATGTGGATCGTCCGACCAGGCGAGGTGATCATGCCTGGCGGGCTTTCTATCCAACTGTTGTTTATTGGGATTTTCTATCAATGTTTATTCGCATGTAAACTTCACATGTGCGATGTAGGATATTTATGACGTCATCTGTGTCGTCCATAGTCTATGTGCAACTTCTGTCATCTGTCACTTAGTGTGTCACTTAAAGTGTCGCTACATTACGTTATAAAAATATTAGTAGAAAATCGAGCTCAGTGGCGTTATATTGGACTATTATAACGGAAACAAGCCGATGCTGATGATCAATGTCAATACTAACAAAAACCTTTCAACTCCATATAAAATAATCCCAAAACTCCGAAACCCCACTGCAAAAGCAGCACTATATCTTTCAACACTAAGTTGAATTCAGAAAAATACACCACAAACATGTGGAAATAACACTGAAAATCCACACATTTTAAACCCAAGGTCCTTGTGGTGATATTTTATAATAGCTTCACTTAGTTTGAGCTCGCTTAATGACGTCATCGTTCGCTTAACGCTCGAGTGCGCTCGCTTGGTGTTCGTAAGCGTAGATGGCGCTAGTGAGCCGTTGAGGCGGGTGAACGTTGATGTTTATTTGTTATCTGTGGCACATATATGTGTGTCTGTGTGTGTTTTAATGTCAATATTCGTTTAGTAATTATTGTTGCGTAAAGAGGGGGGAGGGGGGGGGGTTGTAAATTGTTGTCGCTAGTGAGTTTAGATTGGTAGATGAGAATCATTGTGTTGAGAAAATTAATGGTGTTGATTGTTAGGCGGTGTAGTTATGGGAGGTAGTTGAAATACTTGTTTTAGATTTAATAGACAGACTTGAGTAAATGAAGCTTTAGTACTCTTAGTACGAGTTTGCTTTACGTTCAAAGTAATCAAAACGACAGCCATCTGTTACGGTTTCCAAAATATACTTCTATAATACCATTTTAAAAATTAAAACCCACTACTTTTTATATACTACTAGTGGTATGGTACCACTATGGTCTGTCTCGTTGGCCGAGTGGCCGCAAGTGCGACTGTCGGGCAAAGTATAGCTGTTTTTCTGTTTTTCGAAAATATATCAGTCACATGGAGTCTAGAATTGTGCCAAGTAAATAGCAATAGGCTCATCCCCGATTACTTGGAACTTATAACACAAATACACCTCTGTCTACCCCTTCGCAGATAAAAGGCTGCACCTCTACCTACCCCTTTGTGGATAAAAAGGCGTGAAGACATACCATAGCACGCCACTACAAAAACCTTCACCGTATCCATCCATTGTCTACAGCAATCGCCGAGAAAATGATGATTATTATTTATTTTTCTATTTACTTACTTAAGACGGAGAGAAAGAAAAATATGTACAATGCGACCCTTTGAGAATGTATGTGGACGGAAAGTTAATCCAGGGAATGACACAAAAGTCTCCTCTCATAACTTGTCCGGGCACACGGCTACGAGACAATACGGGCGCGGACAGGCCGTGGTACAAGTGGAGAGAGATAGCGGGTTGAGTTTTGTTTTGGTGGTCATTTATTACGAGATTTTTGAAAGTGTGATAGCGTTAGATCTGTTGAAAAATATCCTGTAAAATGCGTCTTTTAAAAAGACGTTGCCTCATACTAGCATTTATTGCTCTTTGAGGCCCCATCTGTGGTGGTCTGCCACAGAAAGGGGCAGTAGATCTGATGCCTAATCCGGGGCTCCAGATCGACCAGCAGGAGTAGGAACGGGGTGGTTTTTAGTCAGTAAGAGTCTGACTCACTCACTCTTTCTCGCCTTGCCCTGGCGAGAAAAATCATTGGATGATTTTCCCCCCTTAAAAAAAAGTTCCACAGAAAAAGATATGAAAATGAAAGTGTTATAAATAAGCAGAAAAACATCGGTCCTTTGTCAAAATAAATATTATTACCTATAGCTACTTCAAGGGATTGAATATAAATCCAAACTGTAGGTTATCAATCCTCTTTAAAAACATATTCCATCTATTCTTATACAAACCCACGGACAACTAACACAATCACCCTCATTCCCGCTCCGCTCCAACTCCCATCTTAGACCACAAAGTGTACGCCAGCGGAAGAAACTAATTCCTTAACATGACCGGAACTTTATTCGTTAAAGTTTCGCGGAGCCGTCACTACCAGCTATGTCATCGGATCTCAGCTTTTCTGATATCATGCGCAGCTGGACTGTGGAGACGATGGATCAACTGTACCCCTCTATATTGTACAGATCTACGTTGAAAAGTAATCTTTAAAGGTTTTATGGTAAGGTTTATTTTACGGGACACTTGATAGTAAGCGATCAGCGTCGCTCACGGACACCAGAGGAGGCACAGGTGAGTTGCCGGTCTTTTAAAAAGGAATACGCTCTTTTCTTGAAGGTGGTATTTGAATATTGGGCAGATGGTCAGAAGCTGCGTTGGTTTGTTATGTTGATTGGATAAAATTATGTTAAGTTTTTTGAAAGCCATCTGTATTCTACATAAGGTGATCTTAATAGTTAAAACCTGTCATTTTCTATTCTGATTTTTGTTGATTTCTTTTTGTCATTTTCATGTCATAAAGTCAATGTCAACGTATTTATTTCAATTAATCCTTAATTAAGTAACTTTCGAGTTGTCCTTCAGTCTGTCTGTCAGTGAAGCTAGGTGTTAGTACCAAAATGTAGCTTCGAATGGAGACGAACGAGGAAGAAACTCTATAAAAGCGTACTCCATACCTAAAGATAAAATTTACGTATTACTCTTTTGCGTTAAATGTATTAACCCAATTAAGATGAAGGCAAAATGATATTATTATACTGTTACCTTACAAAAAGGGATGCTTAAAGCAGACAAAAATTGTAGCAGCAACAAAAAAATAGTGCAAAACTAATCACCATAACATCACTACAGATAAAGGTACAAAGATATCGGTGGAATAAATCAATTCCCCAAGACCCGCGATCAATTGTCCACATTTACCCCTTTATACCGGGAATTTGGGGGAAAAATCGTACATTTTTCCCGAATGTTCCACGAAAATAGAGCATTACTATTAAAATATTCACTTATTCGAGCTTGTAGTGCTTAGGCTTGCGTAGTTATATCACCCTTGGGTGTCGTGTTATCTACAGCCCAACTGCCATGATCAATGGCTTCCCACACAATTTTATATTTCTCTGAGTTATTTTATAACTGATATTTATTTTGGTGTTTGTACGAAATTGGGTAAATGGGTGCTACTTTATTCTTGTAGTAGTTTATAAGGTGGTTTGGAATGGTTTGTGTTTCATTTTGTTTGATGAGAAATATGTGATGAAGTGATTGAAAGGAAGAAAGAAATATTTATTCCACACGCTAAGTGTCACCTACTTATGGGTGCATGTTCATGTCCTAAGTTTGCGGTAAAATGGGATCAGTTCAGCATGTGCAAGACTGAGAATTGCGTTTGCAGATTGGACATATACACAAAAATATATATTTCTCTATTTACATAACACTATTAAATAAGCCTGACATTAGTCATCAAAGACCAATGACGTCTAGATCCAATTATTAGAACATACACTCTAAACTTCTTTAAATAAACATCATTCATACACATACGTTCTAACGAACAATTATGGCCACAGCAAAAAAAAATACTCCAAAAATAAAGAACGGTAGAGGTAAACATTCCTATCGATACCAATACCACGTAATAAAGTATCTATTGTGTGGCGAAACTCGATAAAGTCCACAATACAGACGATGAAGGCTACAGGAAACGTATCTAAAGTGACAGTATATTGCCATTTCTAAAACTCCAACCAAGGGCAATAAGTTAATTTTCCCAACTCGCCCTCTATTCACGATTTGTGCTCAACGACCGTTTAATATTATTATATTTTATTTACTCCTCTTTTCTACGTCAACGAGTATTGTTATCGTAGCTAAAGTATTATTTTATGGGATGGGATGTAAAGGAGAACGGTGGTAAGTGATCAGCTTTATCCATGGATTTTTTTATGGTATAAGCCAGTACATGTGCAAAGGAATCACCTGATGGTAAGCAATTGCCGCCGCCCATGGACACCCGAAACACCACAGGCGTTACAAGTGCGTTGCAGCCATTTTGAGGGTTAGGAATTTAAGGGTTATTGGGGAATCGGGGATTGGGATCCAGAAACAAAACAACAATTTGTGGATGTTATAACCTAGCGTGCGGGAACCGAACCCACTACACGTTGCGTGGCAGCCAGTTGTCTACCCAATGCGCCAATTGTGCTATCTTACAGCTAAGCTAAGCCTCTAACCTCAACAATAGTGTTTATCAAAATTCAACCTTAACTCGTAAAACGTAAAGTTTATTTTAGGCTACAGAAAACGATGCAGGTTTACATCGAAATTCCCGGATTTCATGCATTTTTCATTGTTTATTGTTATCTATGAATTTTGTATTTGATACGAATTAAGTTGACGATTCTAAGCTACTGTTATTTTAGCAGTTTATTTTCAAAGGCTTTTATTTCGAAAAGAATTTAACAAAATAACAACAATAGCATTGGAAATATTATTCGAATATCTCAAAGATTCTTCTAGTTCGGAATTTCTCGAAATATCCACCAATTTTGCTTATAAACCTTTGGGTGATTTTCTACCTGAGATGCCCATCTCTGGTCCATCGTCCATAAGGGTGCTTTTCCTAGAGAGATGTGTTACGTTGCTGTGGATGCGTTTGGCTTCCGCCAATCATATTCTATAGATGGAAATGAAACATGCGTTCTATGGATGACTTCCCTACTATTGATACATCACATACTCGAGCTGCGCATCTTCCTTGCAAAGCTACATAGTTTAGTATCAGTGCAAACAGTAATCTTCGTAGTATAGTTATATAGCACATTTCTGGTGGAAAAACAGCGTCAATCAAAATATTTGCAACAATAATACGTATAGTAAGCGATTGTATGATATCAATCAAAATTATATTTATGATGTTTATTTCGAATTCTGTTTGAATTTTACAACGGGTATGAAAATTAAATTAGTCCCAATCACATTTCTATCAAACCTTCAAACAATAGATGTACTATTTATATTTCAAAATCCAATTCTCTCTTCAAAACCTAATTTTAAAAACGAGACAAAATAATCACTTCAAATCAAAAGACCGAATCAAACCATCGGACTTTGCCAATAAGATACATATACCTGAACCCAAAATAAGAATTTTAAATAAGTATACAGGTTCGATTCTGGCTGATAGCCAACTACACATGTAGACCATCTGCCCTATTAGAAATGGATCAGGATTTTATTTTTCCATTTTTTTTTCAGGTGAGGTTTAGACCTAAAAAATGGGCACAAAATAGGTTTCTAATATGTTTGGGTTTGCTGAGGTCAGAATGAAACTGTATTGATGTAAGACACTGATATATTGAGGTCCTAAAAGTGCCAGGTGGCTTTCGTAAAGGTCTTCTAATAGTGAGATTTTCTTTTTGAAAATATGTTTACTTTTTTTTTTTGTTTTTGGTTGATGAATATGATTGCAGAACGATAGAAAGTCAGAGCTATATAGTTTAATAGATGTAATTGCTAAACTGTGAAACTATCTGAACGTTTCCACTGATACTAAGCTATGCAGATGTGCGAGGAAGATGTGCGGCTAGAGTATGCGATGTATCGATAGTAGATAAGCTATTCATAGCACATATCTATAGCACACATCCATAGCACGCAGTCATAGCACGCAGTCATAGCAAGCATATTTCCATATAAAAAACATAGGTTAGCTGTGTCCGTTTCCACCAGTGCTAAGTTATGTGTACCAATAAATACGATAGGTGGAAGCCAATCGCAGTCTAGTCTAAAAGCAACCTAAACCTATCCCGGTACTGATAAAACAAAGAGTAGTTCTTAGAGTAAAAAGCTCCTTTTTATAGCAAAAATAGGTAGACATCACGCCACTAACTCAAAATAAGGACAGAAAAATAAGGGTATCTAAAAACGATTCCAATCAAAAAGCAACCTTATCGACCGATAGCAAACAAAGTAGATCAGCGTCATCTTTTCACACAATTTGCTCAAGTCACTGGTGTCAAGTAAACGTATGGCAAGGTTTAGTTTAGCATGCATCCGTCGATGTGAACTCGAGTTTCCACTTCATTACATTTTCAGGGTGCAATTTTTACGCTTATTCTGTTATAGATGAACGAATTTTGTTTACTCTCTCTTTTTTTTCTTGTTGTTGTTAAAGACGTTATTTTTTTGGTTTTTTGTTCGGAAGTGGAAGTTTTTGGTTGTTATAAGGTAATATAAGACTTCTGTCTTATAGATTATTTTATGGTTAGAAAATGTTTCATAGACTGCCTCGTTGGTCGAGTGGTGCGGTGGCTGGTCAACTGGCTGCCGCGCAACGTGTTATGGGTTCGATTCTGCGGAGCAATTCTTTGTGTGATTCACAAATTGTTGTCGGTCTGAGTGTAATGTGTATGTGAACTTGTATGTTTGTAAACGCACCAGCGACACAGGAAAAAGTCCTAATGTGTGGCAACATTTATTTTTAATGAATGGCGAAAAAGTTTTATAGATTTTTTAATTAATCTTTATCAGTAGCAAATAATAACTACTAACTATTATATAACACGAAAAATAAGACTCATCTTAACTCAATTGAGATATCTACGAACCACAAAAAGCAACATTTCGTTATTAAATAAAGAAATGACGAATCAAGTAATAAGTTGTTTCGCAATGTAATTATATTGGCATCTCCGTCATCAATCATTTCTCGCCTTCCTTATTACCAATTACTTGTGGTTCTCTTAATTTCGTTAGACCCGTATTTTCTGCTAACATCCACCCGTTTCGTGGAAAGAATAGGTTGTTTTTACCCGACTGCGCCAGAAGGAGGGTTATTATACTATGGAATTGTGGTCGCGATTAAACTCCTAAATGCCTCTTTTATGTTTTGAATTGGTCAACGAGCAGACGGATCGCCTGATGGTAAGCAATCACCGCCGCCAATGGACACCCAAAACACCAGAGACGTTAGAAGTGCGTTGCCGGCCTTTTGGAGGTTGTTAGGGAATCGGGGATTGGGAACTTTGGGAAGGGGGTATAATTGGGCATTCGGTAGCCTCACTCACACAACGAATCACAACGCAAGCGTTGTTTTACGTTGGTTTCTCTGAAGCCGTGTCATCACTCTGGTCGAGCGGGCCCATTCGTCCCAAAGCATGGCTCTTCCACACTTAGAACAAAACAATATACCGTTACAAAGAATTCCTAAAAAAAGCACTTGGTCCACCGAATAACTCAAAATATCCCCTCAAAACAACAACAAACTTGTCTCTAAAACAAAAAATATATACTCAAACAGAAGAAAAAAAATCTATTAAAATCTCCCCAGTTCCCGAGATAAACATGCATAAACATACATAGAGTGGATGTACGGTATCTCTGAATTAGCATAAACATTCACTGCTTCCATAAAGCGAGCAAATTTTCCCCAAAAACTTCGCCATACGACAAATTATATTGCGGATGGGGACGACCGTAATTTGATTGAGATAAGGTACAGTTTTGCTTATCTGAGCGTTTGCATTAAGACTGTAGTTCGTTTAGTGGTAGATTTTGAATTTTTTTTCGTAACAAGTTGACTTGGTTTCTGCTGTTATTTATTTAAGTTGAGTTTTATAGCGTCTGTTCATGGTTTATGGTTTATGAGCGTGGAATATGTTGGTTAGTTTACCGTTTATCTTTTACTTAGTGGAAATTAATTAGTGGCTAGGTTTTTAATTTTGGAAGGGTAAATAATATTTTCATTTATGGTATATTAAACGACCAGACGGATCACCTGATAGTAAGCAATCGCTGCTGCTTATGGACACTCGAAACACAAGTGCGTTGCCGGTTTTTTTGGAGGTTATGAATTTAAGGGTTGTTGGGGAATCGGGGATAAGGAAAATTGGGAAGGAGGGTAATTAGGCATTCGTTAACCTCGACTTACACAACGCAAGCGTTGTTTCACGTCGGTTATTTGTGAGGCCGTGGTAATACTCCGGTCGAGCCGACCCGTTCAGAAGCATGGCTCTCCCACACTTAAAATAAAAATCATAGCTGAACTATGCCCTTCTCTTCCCCAGAAAGTAGGCTGTAATAACCACGATAAGTGTATGTTGGAGATTACAATTTAAAAGGCAACTAACTTATACATAATAGTCATTACATCAAAATCAAGTAACAAAATAACGTTAACAATCAAATATATTTAAATACTACACAAATTGAACTGAAATATTCTCTCAACACAGAATTGGACGAAATAACTTTTGATCTGAAGTAAATACAACAATTAATATAACGATTTGTGAACAATCGAGTTCGATTCGAATCGAGTTAGCGAAGTTGATAATCGTGCTTATATTGTGCTGTAATTATATTTTCACTAGGTTCTGTCTGTGACTTTGGTTGTGAAATTGTTTATTTAGGGAAGAAGTTTAAGTATGGAGCACTTAGGTTATGACTGTCTATTTTTTCTCATTATTCTTTTCTTTCTTGTTCAAATCAAACAGTCAAAATGATTTATTTTAAAACAGACCAGGTAGCCACGTTTGCACATCAAAGCGTCAGTCAGTCCTCTAGTGAAGCTATTTGCTCGTTCCAAATTGTAGATTCCTATGGAGAAGAACTTCATAGGTTACTCTTCTAAATTAGATTCACAATATATTTTTTGGTTATAATTATATAGGTTCGTATTATTATTGAAGCTTCCTGTAGGGTATAACTTGGGTTTCTTCAAGGCTCAAGTGAATAGATTGCTTATGGGCAGACGTGCTTAATCGTAGGCCACATTATTGCTTACCACCAGGTGAGATTCTGATGAAACGTCGACCGATCAATCATAAAAAGCTTGTTTATTTACTTACTTGGTTGGCTATCATCTTATAAAAAAAACTATAATTTTCAGTCTTTTTTAATTTGAAATGAATCACTAGATTCGAAGTCATGGTTAAAACTATTTGAAAGTCGGTCAAACAAACAGACATACAATTATTTTACAATTTTAGTATAGTTATTAAGTTTTGGACAAAGTAATGAGAATGAGAGTAGAGATCCTGATGATTCATAATTATATTAATAAAGATAGAACTGGATTGTCTTAAATTCTTTATTTTTTATTTAATGTTTTCTTTTGTATTTTAATGATCCTTTGTTAGAAGTTCTATTGTCTATATATCAAATTGAATTTCATAATACTACTGTAAAAGCCCTCTTTTAAATTTCAATCAATTTTAACTCAAACACCAATAGATAGATTAATCTTTATTATACACCATTAATTGAAAAGTACTAATAATTAAAATAATGGGCACAAAGGTCTTATCACTGATAGTGATTTCTAATAGACAAGCTTTAGGTGGATATAATGCAAAAGAAATATGTATTTATATGGAATATAATATTATATATTCTGAACAATTTTATAAAGGTAAAAAGATCCCAACAAAAAATATCGCGGCGTTTCCCATCACTAAGACCAACGTCCTCGCAGGTAAGGACACAGGTGTCGCGAAACTTTATTAAATGAACGTTTTGTACTTACACAATTATGTATTCTGTTAACTTTGTTGAAAAATGCGTTGCACAAGGGACGTGAAATACACGGGATTTAAGTTAAGCAGAAAAGGGGACGTCAAGTTTATTTTGTGGGTCGAGTAAAGTGTGTGTTATTGTTTTTAGTACTTAATAGCATTGAGTCTGAATTTGTGCTTCATTGTCACGACTTATGATATGCTTGGATAATTATGTATATCTAAAAATTGCAATGGCATTTTTAACACTTTCAGTAATCCAAATAATCAAATACGATCACCACGCCATCTATTGGATGGAGAGAGTTATGACATATTCTATGTTCAGCAGTGGACATATTACGGATGTTGATGTTGATAATGACAGCAATAAACTGCCCCGTGCTGAAAAAAACTCAACAGTTCTTTGCCCAACCCGGGAATCGAACCCGAGACCCCTTGTCCGGCAGTCGCACTTGCGACCACTTCACTAACAAGTCAGTCTAAACTGTTTACTTCTCAGCAAAAATTTCAGAAAACTATTCATCAGTACTAAAATACTCAACACTAATCTCCATCAATCAGTATTCAAGTCAAACTCAAACGAAAAATACAAAATGGTTGGACGTAACAAAAATCGACAAACGATTCACAGGACTGGTCCATTTCCCCATCTATTTTCCGTTTTCTCAAGTATTTTTAACAAGTAGTCATTCAATTAGTCCAAGTCACGTCTATTGAATATTTAATAAGAAGAATCGATAATGGCGCCGAGAAAAAAACAATCAAATTTAGTTGTAACGAATTGAAATCAGTGATATTATTGTTCATGAATTATTCAGGCGGGCAATAATCCAGGTTTTTTCCCGAAAATTTCTTTTACAACACGTCTTTTTTCCTTAATTTGAATTTTTCGAGATGCTGTGGTGTTCCTCTCGAGTTCTATTTAGATGGGAATCCGTGTGATCTTGATGAGATGCTGCGAGTATCACGTACACACGTCAGGGAGTAATTTAAAGGCGGTGTTACAATGTCAGATCACGAAGTACGTGAACATATGAAAAAATGACTGTTTTTTTTATTGAAATTCAAGTATATATGATTATGTATAATATGATATTGTTGACTTGACCGAAGTGGTAGGCAGAGATACACATTATGGCAGTGTACAATTTTATACGCACTTTTCACAATTTATGCTGTAAGCCTCATGTGATAGGGGGTGAGACCATTACTATATTATACTGGGCACATTTTCAGATTCCGTGCTACTATTGAGAAATTTTCGAGACAGGTGACTTGGATAATTTAATTAAGAACAAATAGAATTACTTATAAACCTAGCCTAACCTTTATTCGCGGACTATTACGCAGTAAAAAGTTTCGAATCGTACATTTCAATATTCACTACACCAAACATTAACTAGAGATATCAGGCTTTGGCTTAGACTTCCACAAATAAATCAAGACAAAAATCTGCCAAATCATTCTAGCCGTTCTCGAGTTTTAGCGAGACTAACGAACAACAATTGATTTTTATGTGTTTAGATTTCGCATACAGAAAATCTCAATAACACTTTGCCCTGCCCGAACATTTTAAGGTATTTTAATAATAAAACCAGCGAGAGCTGGTTATTCAAAATTTACAGCAACAGCAAAACAAGCGTCGACTCGCAGAATATTCGCACTGGAACCTGGATCTTCGGCGATCTTCGTAGAACTAATGTTCACATCTCACCTAGTCAAGCCTCGGTAACGAAACCATAGCGCGATTCAGCTTTTACTCGTTCCTGTTCAACGCCATCTATCGAGCTTCAGAGAACTAAAATTCACGAGCGCAGCGCCCTCTACTCAGCACTTAAAGTGGAAGAACCACGTGTGTAGTATTTATGTTAGTGTGTTAAGTAATAAATTTTAAGTTAATTTTGTTGATTTAAAACAATATAAAAAAATATATTTATGCACGCATGAGTTTCAGGTTCTAAATCGCTTGCCAATTATAATAGTTTGGAAATACATATTATAATCTTGTTTAAGTCCAAAATCTAACAGAAGACTGACAACAGCTGTTAGTTTTGGTTCCTATACTAATAGAGTAAGATCCCGGGGCCCCCAGACGTTACTTATTTTTGAAGTAACGAATTTAACGGTATAGACACTCTTCTATGTGTTTAAGAGTGTGTGTGTAGTAACTAGTTTGACTAGGCGGCCCGTTCACAGGTAGCAGGTAGAAAAGGTAGACAAAAACATAACTTACTTTTGTTGAATTTGAAGTGCTGATTTTTATATATGTCACAGAGAATATTATTAAAAATAAATATTTCATATTGACAGACCGTTTCTGTGAGCGGTAATTCCTCCCAGACGCTTCAAACCTCATAAAAAAATTACCGAACTTTTGTTATATTCGAAGTCTTCCAATTTATATATGATATTTGGGGGACTATTTTAATACCTTTTGTCTACAGCTAGACCAATCCGAAGGGCCAAACATTCTCCCAGACACAATGAAAGTTCCGCTGTAAGTGCGAGCGTAGGGGCATTATGCAAGCGCTTGAGCATAAGCGAGAGCAATATATTGTTTTCAGAACTACTCTATACCCTTTGCGCCGTAACAAGGTGCGGCTGACAGATTCAGCAACGTTTCGTATCACTCTTGAAAGTTGCTGCAATTTAAAAATTATGCCTTAGTATTTTAACTGTATCACATTCGTACTATGTTAAATCATTCGAAAGTGTAGTTAATTAAATTAAAACCAACCGGAATGTTCTAGTCTTTAAATAAAATCTAATGAAATGAAAAATAAAGTAAAGTGTTATGCGTATAACGTAAAGCCATAGTCGTGTTTAGTGATGGGATGTACTGCTACGATGGATGGGTAGTCGATGTTTTTTAGAATAAAAAACGTCGTTCAATTATCACTCTTAAAAAACCTTTAATTATGTGGGTAAATCTACTGTAGACGCGGCTCTCTCTGCCCGAACCACAGTGACTTTATCAGAGCACAAATATATAGTAGACAGTTCCGGCGCCTCTGATAATGCGTGGTGGTACTTAATCTGAAAGATCGTGGTTGCTTTAGTAACATATACAAACTAATATATACTTATATTCTTCACGGTTCTGTAAAACTATGCCCGACATATGTCAACGGTCCCATCCTTAATAATATATTTCCGGTAGTTATTCGTAAGGATAACTTCGTCCATAATTGCACAGACAAATCCTTCAGTTTCTCCAAAGAGATTACTGAATCGTAGCCAAGATACGGACGCCAGAAAATCTACACTGGGTCCATGAAGGGCCCGGAAGAAGCGTCCGTGGAGCTCCTTGCTATGCCATACCTCCTTGCGGTCATTGACGCTTAATACCACAGGTTTGCGCCAGTTCTCTTTTGCTAAAGATAGTGGAGTGAATCCATTGTCCACTGCTGCTACTTCTCGATGCATTCCCGTTTACTTTCAGGAAATATTCCCTGAGGTTGCACACCTCACGGTTATGAAGGGTCTTAGCATTTAATAAGCCTCGACCCCCACACTTCCGCGGGATGTACAACCTCATTATTATTATATTATTATTATATGTATATATATTTCTACTGCATTTCTATATTTTTGTATAAATATAAAAATAATAAATTGTTATTTAACTCAATAATTTGTTGTTGAAAACAAACCCTTTGTAGGCAAAAAAAAATGCCATTCAGCCTCACCCGAAATGGAAGGTAGATTTAATGTTATATGAAATTTTCTCCATTTCTGTTATTTAATTTGTTGAATAACAAATATTTATGTGAAGAATTATTCTTTTTAAAAAATTTAAAAGTTTTCATTATTTTTAAATTTTTGGATGAACTATAAAACTAATAAAAATCATTATAAAGTATCAGTGTTAGAGGTCAAATTAAAGGTAATTTACGGCGCGTTCCAATAAACTACGGATCGTTAAATTTGCTTACGAGCCGTAGAATTTTGGCATAAGCTCCATACAAAATATGTCAAAATTCTACGACTCGTAAGCAAATTTAACGATCCGTAGTTTATTGGAATGCGCCGTTAATCAGCTTCAACATGAAGTTTTCATAAATGAGCTTTTTTTTGTCAATCAAAAGTTATTTACGGTTAAAGTTACAAAACTTGCAATTTTTAAAATTTTGAAAATTTTAAATGGCCGCCCTTTCTAAACTAATTGACCGATTTTGCTCATCTTCGAACTCGACCTAGGTAATTACCCAAAAAATAGGTGTACCAAGTTTCATCAAGATCGGTTGAAAACATTCAAGATATCCTGATGACAAGGCTGGGTTATATTACATACATATATAAATTTTTTAACCAATGGTATTTTTGGAACTTACTTGACTAATTATAACATATGATAGCAAAATCAGGTGAAAATTCCACCATGAGGACTAATGCAATAGTTAGATTTCTAAAAATCTACCTAAAAATTAATTGTTTCGGGGAGCTTAATAAAAATTTGAATTGTGTCTGGGAGAATGTTTGGCCCTTCGGATTGGTCTAGCTGTAGACAAAAGGTATTAAAATAGTCCCCCAAATATCATATATAAATTGGAAGACTTCGAATATAACAAAAGTTCGGTAATTTTTTTATGAGGTTTGAAGCGTCTGGGAGGAATTACCGCCCACAGAAACGGTCTGTCAATATGAAATATTTATTTTTAATAATATTCTCTGTGACATATATAAAAATCAGCACTTCAAATTCAACAAAAGTAAGTTATGTTTTTGTCTACCTTTTCTACCTGCTACCTGTGAACGGGCCGCCTAGTCAAACTAGTTACTACACACACACTCTTAAACACATGGAAGAGTGTCTATACCGTAAAATTCGTTACTTCAAAAATAAGTAACGTCTGGGGGCCCTGGGATCTTGGTCCATAAAACAAAATACAGTTTGACATATAGCTACATACATCAAAACCCCACAAAACACGGATCTCTTATCAAAATTTCAGAAGACTATGAATCATTCCAAACTTGTTATAAATACGCTTTTTATTTTTTATTCACGACCGTGTTCTTAACAATATTAATGGCAGCTATCGTTCACTCGAAGTTAGAACGCAGTTTGTCACATATAACGTATATATGTAATGTAACTTATATATCGACGGTTAAAAGGAAATAGGGTATAAGCGACATTTTGGTCAAAAATGAGTTTATTATCCTATGTAAAATTTTCCAACTTTTCGAATGCGCTTACTCTCATGGCTCTACGATGACATTTTTAGTGTTTATACGCTAGCAAAAAAAAAATCCTAGTATTCTTTCAACGACCGACGAGTTTAAACGGCTCTCCTGAACATTTCATTTTTTGTCGCTTATACCCTATTTCCTTTTAACCGTCGATATGTAATGTAACTTATATATGTAACGTAACGTGTATACGTAATGTAACGTAACGTGTATGTAATGTAACGTTACGTATGTACGTGTAATATAAATTGCTATAACCGCGGCTCGAGCCGTGTTTTAGCGTTAAAAATTGGTTTGTAATGTGTTGGATGGGTTTTTGTGACGGATTAGGTGTTAGACGTAAGATCTGGGTTTCGTAGAAGGAAAGATATTTCCTTCTAGTGCTGTTTTTTTATGGTATTTTTTTTTTTGAAGGGGGAAAATCATCCAATGACTTCTCTCGCCTTGGGCGAGGCGAGACGGAGTGTCAGACTCTTACTGACTAAAAACCACCCCGTTCCTTCTCCTGCTTTTCGAACCGGAGCCCCGGTAAACCCGCTAGGTAGTCCGCAGCTCCGTATAAGACGGTAATCGAGCAGACGGATTACCTGATGATGAAGCAGTCGCCGCCGCCCATGGATATTCGAAACACCAGAAGCGTTATAAGTGCGTTGCCTACCTTTTGGGGGTTAGGAATTTAAGGGTTTTGTGGAATCAGGGTTGGGAAGAACAATAATATCACTGATTTCAACGCATTTGTAACGCCTCTGGTGTTTTGGGTGTCTATGGGCGGCCACGGCCGAAAAAGGAAAATGTGGTTTCTAGTCAGTAAGAGTCTGACATTCCCTCTTGCGTCGCCCAAAGAGGGAGAAGTCATTGAACGACTTACCCCTTATGTAAAAAAGGTTCATTTATATCATAGATTACCAATAGACTAAGAATACTTTCTAAAAAACTAATAATTAAAACAATCCCACCTATTCAAACCACATCTAACCTACATACGTACTCTCCAATGACAAACCGTTCGAAACTGCGATCATTTCCAGCCAGGTTCCCGAGCTATGCGACACACAAAGCTAGGAGAGCGTGCAACTCACTGATGCGGTGCATTTAGAGTAGGAATAAAGTGTTTAGTGGGGTAAGCAGAGGGCCAGCTATTTGTGGTACGTTTTAAATAGTTGATGAGTTGGAATAATAATGCGTGATGTCAAGGGTGTTTGTGTTTTATGAGAAAGATTGTAGGTAAATACTGGATGAGTAGGAAACATGTTTTATCTTGGCTTTTTATTCTCTCAAGGGAGTAGTTTGAAAATTCGTAACATTAAGTCTTCACTCACGACAAAACTAATCTGTAAAAATGTTATGTTTCATGCTACGTTGTTACTGTGGATGCGTTTGGCTTCCACCAATCATATTCATTGGTACACATAGCTTACCGCTAGTGGGAATGGACTCAACTAAGCTCTGTTTTTTACGTGGAAAGATTTTTTTGAAAGATGCGTGCTAGGAATGGCTTTCCTATTATTGATACATTTCATACTCAAGCTGCGCATCTTCCTTACCTTAGTATCGGTGGAAACGGTCACATAGTTTTACAACTTAGTTATTACATCTTCATAGTATAGCTGCATCCGGAGCTGCGAATCACCTAACCGGCTTACCGGGGCTCCAGCTAAACCGAAAAGCAGGAGTCGAAACGGGGTGGTTTTTAGTCAGTAAGAGTCTGATATTCCCTTGCCCAAGGCGAAAGAAGTCATTGGATGATTTTCCCACCTTAAAAAAAAGTATAGCTGCAAAGCACATCTCTGGTTTTTCTACAAACTCAAGTGAAAAAAATGTTCTGCTAGCACGTGTGAGCTAAAGCAACGAACTAAAGCCCAATGTTTCAATATTAATATAACAAAGACATATATGAACAATGGTTATAATTAACTCCTAAATTAATTAAGCTCAATAATTCTATTATTTGCTTGAAAACCACACTGTAATTACACGTACCATATGGCTGGGTAATCGAATTCTGACGGTATTGTGTTGCTTATTTACTCGACTGCGACGAAAGAGAGGTATGTGTTTTGATGGATCATTATGTTGTTTGATCGGTTATGAATGGAAAATGGATGGAGGTAATAAAAAGTATTATCATAACTGGATTTTTTTTTGCGTTGCCCCACATTAGGATTTTCTCCTGTATCGTGGGTGCGTTTACAAACATACAATTTCACATACACATGACACCCAGATCCGGAACAACAATCTGTGGATCACACAAAGAGTTGCTTCGTGCGGGAACCGAACCCGCTACACGTTGCACAGCAGCCAGTTGCCCAGCCATCGCGCTAACTGTGCAGTCAAAAGGATCATGATGATATTTGATGGGTTATGAATGGAAAATGGATGGGTGTATTAAGAAGTTTTATCATAATTGGAAGATCGATACGTATGTTTAAAAAAAAAAATATAAACCATTTTTCAGTAGTCTCATGAATTTGGCTTTGATCTCTTCCTACAAAGCAGCCTTATATCCTTACAACCCAAACTGTCGGTAAGCCTCATATAACCTTGATCAATGCTCCACCTAAAATTTAAACACCCAATAATACTTTATTAATCCCAGCAATAAAGCCTATAAAGAGATACAATAAACCAAAACATCGACAACTCAGTTAAAAGCCCCCTCGAACCAAAACTCGAATATTTAATTAAAATCCTAAACTTTATTGGACTACAACAATATTTATTTGTTTCAAACTTTGTCGCCAATTAAACTTGGATGAAACTTGGCTAAGGGTCGCGGAGAAAACATAGCCAACAAATCCAACAATATGTTGGCCCACTAAGTTGGCGGTCGATCGCTCGCCAACATTGATACGCCCGAGTTTGATTGATCCAACTTTTATAGGTTGTTTTATTAAAAGAGGGCGTTTATATGTTGTGTGTATGTGTGTGTGATGTATCGGTTACAAAGTTTTTCTTTTATTATATTTTTAGGGCTTTACTTAAATGTTACTTTGGCGTTGCTTACATAACTTTGTTTTACTTAGTTGAAAAGGGTTAGCTTGCAGGGAACTAAGGAATGAAAGTGTATTTATTGACGTGGGAGTGTTTGACATAGGTTAACGCGCTCGATACATGCTTTTATATTTTTAACAGCAGTTTTTGAAGTAGTTTGTAAATCTATAATGTGTGGGAGAGCTATGCTTCGACATGAATAGGCCGACTCAACCGGAGTAATACCATGGCCTCACAGAAAACCGACGTGTAACAACGTTTGCGTTGTGTTTCGTTGTGTGAGTGAGGTTACAGGAGGCCCAATTACCTAGATTACCTAAAAAGGATGATGGGTAGATATTTTTGTCTATACATGATATTAATTGACCACTTACGATGGAGTAGGTATTGGCTGGTACACGTTTCTGACTATTACCTGAAACAAAAAAAAAAAAAAATTCATTAATTTTAAAATGGCGTACATAAAGATCACGTTTTGTCGGCATTTCTCTGTCTTGTCGTTAAATACTGAATTGCTCATACTTATTAAAAACCGAATATAATTGATTGCTTGGTCGGGCAACTCAAGAAATATCGAGGAGAGATCAAACTCAAAACGTCACGCTTCGTAGTAAAGTCAAAGTCAAATCATTTATTGCATTTAAACCATAAATAGGTACTTTTGAAATGACAACAAATAAAGAAAATGAAACAAATAAGTCCGTCTGTCTGTCAGTGAAGGTGCTCGTTCTAAAGTGTAGCTTCGAATGGAGAAGAACGAGCAAGAAATTCCATTCGTTACTCTTTTAACACATACCACTACAAAACTTACGTACCCCATGAATCAATCAAGTTACCATAGCACCCCATATATGTAACCATAATACTCTTCAAGCTGCACAAACCGTAACAGACTTAGCAGAGATCCATTTAAACATGAATTATTAATCGATACATCTACGGCGCTGCCTCGCCCCTAACACCAAAGGCTTGATGAATATTTTAAATTGTCTAATTGTACTTGTTTCACATGTAATGAGATTTGGTGACTGTTTTGTTTAGATGGGGTGAGCAGAAGTATTACTTAGTAAGACGAAGTAGGTTATTAGAAAAAAAAAAATGAAAATATTGACTGCCATGTTGGTCAAGTGGTCGCAAGTGCGACTGCTGAAAAAGGGGTCTCGGGTTCGATTCCCAGGTCGGGCAAAGTATTACTGGACTTTTTTCGGTTTTTCGAAAATTTCTCAATAGTAGCACGGAGGGGCCCAGTATATGGCAATAAGCTCACCGCCTATTACATGGGACTTCAAACATAAATGCTGAAAAATGGGTGTGCATTGTACAGCGGCATTACGAGCCATATTGTGCACCTCTACCTACCCCTTCGGGGACGTGACGTTGACGTTGTAAATATTTATGTAACGACCACGTTTCACCACCAAATAAATTATCTTCAGTTTTATTTCAAGGTAGACAAAGTAGATATAACAAAGCTTATTGGGATTTTTTTAGTTTGGTTTGTGGGAATTAATTTAACGAAGGTTCAGAACTATGTTATTTACTACCTACCTCCTCAAGAAATGAAAGCCGTAACTATATTTATGTTTAAACAACTAAACAAACACTATATACCTACTACAATTATTCAGCAACACTTCAGAATTTAGTGAACACGGAACTGAGTGTCAGTCAACACTCAAACACTGAACACCGAACACTGAACACTTACATTAAACTAATATTTGATTATTCTAATATAAATACATGACTAGCTATTACTGAAGATGCGTAGCTCGAGTATGCGATGTATCGATAGTAGGAAAGCCATCTATAGCACACATCTTTAAATATAAAAAACATAGACTAGCTGAGTCAATTCCCATCAGTGCTAAGCGATGTGTGCCAATGAATATTATTGGTAGCCAAACACAGCAACTTAGCTGAGTCCAATTCCATCAGTGCTAAGCCATGTGTACCAACGAATATGATTGGTGGAAGCCAAACACATCCACAGCAACGTAGCATAGCACATATCTGGTGGAAAGCACACTAAGAACCCACACAATAAACATTTGACAGGCGATTGCATAGTTTACACTGATCTCTCCAGAACCAAAAAAGGTATTAAAAAAAAGTTTGTGTTCTAAAATCTAAATAATCGATAAAAATATCGTATTTTAATTGGTCGTGTTATCGTAGGCCTTGTTGCACAAGATGTTCACTCATACTTTAGGTTATTCAGTAACCTACAATTTGCATATACCTACTTACTTGTAGTAGGTACACCTTTTACACATTTATCAATCGATACATATCAAACGCTACCTTCTATACACCTTACCTTCGACTAGTGGCTCATAAACTATAAAAATTATGCGTCCTCCATATTCCGACCTGCGGGTGTCAGAGACCGACCGGGCGATTTATGGTGTTTATTCTCGTATAGAAAGGATAGGTGTGTGGATTTAGAGACCGTCTCAACATAATGTCGATAATACCGGCTTTTGTTTTATGGGGCAAATATTTGTTGAATGATTTATTTTCTATTGATGTTTTTCGAAAGGGTTTTGTAATAGTTTTTTTGATGTTATTGTTTTTTAATGTTATTGGTTTTCGAGGATATATTCTGTTTGTTTTATTTATAAGCATCATCATAGATGAAAGTCTATCATACATCATCAACAGCCTATTAAGTGGCCACTGCTGAATAGAGGCCTCATCTCGCACAGAGAAGGTTTGAACATTAATGACCACGCTTGCTCAATGCGGGTTGGCGATTTCAAACTTATAATTAGAAATTATAAACCCAGGTTTCCTCGTGATGTTTTCCTTCACCGTTTGTCAGTGGTAAGAAAGTACCTAGAACTCGGAATTTGTTACATTGGTACTTGATACTAGGTGTCGAACCCACACTCTGATGCATGAAGCTGGCGTCTTAAACTGGTGGAACAGCCACCACGATTATCGTATGATAGTCCATTACAGGACTTTATAAACAGGTTTTCAGTAATCCAAAAGGCAGTTCAGCAAAGCAATTATATGACGACACGATTTAAAAAAGATAAAGATCATTTATATTCACAGTCTACACCCAAATTAATTACAAAAAAAACCTTTGCAATAAGAAAACCCCGAAACCTGAACGTTTATTACAGTAATAGAAAACGAGAACCCATTGGTCCGAGTTTGATCACAATAAGTACATACCTACCATTGTTCAAGGCTTCGTAAAGGTTGGGACACGGAAAAGTAATCAATGGAATGTTTAAAATACTGAAGCGATATTTCAAAAGGAATCTCCCAAAGAATGATACAATAGGTGTCGATATGATAGTGGTTTGTTCTTTGTTGAAAGAGAGTAATTTATTACAATATTTTTTGTGAGAAAAGTTTAAGTTTGGTATTGTATGGCGGTCATGTGGGGATTGTTCTACTTGTACGAGTAGACTAGTCACCTAGTGGTATGCGATCAGTGTCAAATATTGGTACGTGCAATACTAGAAGAGCTACAAGTCTTTTATTACCGACTTCAAAAAAAGGAGGTAATATGTTCGGATGTTAGTTTTTTTTATTTGTTTATCGATTACTTCGCTATTTGTGAAACGATTTTGTGAACAAATTCTTCATTCATGTTTTACGTAATTAAATAAAGCTCACTTACTCCTTTTTGAAATACGAATAATTACATAAAAACCTAAATGAGTAATAACTCCGTAAAAATCTTTCTTCACACTAAACATTCAACTTCATAACCTATAAGCAATAATAAAAAACCGATTTAGATATTCCTTATTCTCAAGAAACAAAATGCTTTCCACAGCACTAACACGTCACTAAGTAAATTAAAAAACGCTAGTGAACACTCCATTATCACTTTACTCCGGGGGTCGGAAGGACCAAGCACCTACAAAAGCGTTTTACATTCGAGAGAGGGTTAATGAAAATGCTAATCTTCATAATAGGAATCGTGACCTATCGGGGTGTGTGGGAAAAAATTGCACGAATATCTATTCTGGCGGTAAATGGTTAAATTGTATGCTGCGTGTTTGTATGTATGTTTGTCTGATTTGTTTGTTTGTTCTGTGATTCTGATTACGAATATGATAGCTAAGGAATTAGGTGATGGGTTAGGTTTTCGGGTCAGAACATAATCGAAGCTCGTATAAGTTGTTAATGAAAGATAGTAGGGCCTGAGTCGGAGCTGCTGACTATTTAGCGGGTTACCAGGGTACCGGCTCAAAGAGCAGGAATAGGAACGGGGTGGTTTTTAGTCAGTAAGAGTCTAATACTCCCTCTTGCCTCGCCCAAGGCAGGATATATCATTGGATGATTTTCCCTCCTCAAAAAAGGGTATATCCCCAAAAAGACCGACAACGCTTTGTATCTCCTCTGGTGTTGTGGATCTGATTGATAACCATCAGATGACCAGACTGCTCGGTGGTTGCCTTATACCATAAAAATATATGTATATAATAAGCGAGAAGTTTCAGTACACCACTGCCTTCTTCTATATATAATATAATTAAACTGTAGAAGTGTGTATTCAGTACGTTGAAAATATAAAAAAATAAGCAGTAAGATAAGAATGACACTAAAGCCAAAAGTGTGATTAGTATTTTTCCCAATTTTCAATTTTTCATCATGGGTGTCGTTTTTTTGGTTTTCGATGGTGCTAAAGCAATAAAATTATAATAATTTATAGTAAGAGCAGTTATGGAACAAAAATAGGTTTTCAGTCTTAAAATTCCCGCAAGATCCTGATTTACGCAGGAAAACGTTACTACGCATACGAAGTCGCGGGCACAGCTATCTTTAATAAAGATTGATATTATGTAAAATATATGTACGTTGTTTCGCTTATCAGAAATAGCGATGAGCTTCCTCTCATATTATCTGATATGAGGATAGGAAAAAGATGGGTAAGGTTTTATGTAAAATATATACCGTAGTAACATATACTTTATATTATGTAGACAGATAGATATACTACTTTATATAATCTATACTCATACTCATCATCTTTTGTACCATAACTTGTTCCGTCAATATCAAAATATCTAATAGGTTTAGTACAAAGGGCTTGTAGCAGAGATGTGCTATGCTATGTTGCTGTGGATGATACACATAGTTTAGAATTGGTGGAAGCTATGTTTTTTATATGGAAAGATGCGTGCTATGGATGGTTTCCTTACTATCGATATATAGCATTCTCGAGCTGTGCATCTTCCTCGTACAGCTACATAGCTCAGTATCACTGGAAACGGTCATATTATAGTTTCACAGTTTAGCTATTACATCTTCGTAGAGATCTGCTATGTAGCAGCTATTGCTACATAGCAGATCTCTGGTAAATAAGCTTCCTAATTTTTATGAGAAGTTTTTATTTGGATTTTTAATGATCACTTTGATTTTTTTATTATATTCCGTTGTTTTTTGCAGTCCAATGATTATTTCCACTAACAACTGTGCTACCGCGAGGGGAAAGATATTCTAAAATTGTGTCATTCTGGGGAGGGGTCCCTTCATTCATTTCGAAATTAATTTCTTTCTTTTTCATTTTGTAAATAGCTCGTCAAAATTAAATAAGCCAGTTAATGGAATATTTCAAATTCACAGTGTACAAGAATGGGCAATTATACACTTTTGTTATTTTTCTCTTTGTTTAGGAGCTTTTTCACTAAAGACTTAAGATTGGCCTGGTCTGTTAGCTAACTGAGACTGTCGAGCACCAAGTTTTGAATTTGATTCTTGGTTGTGAAAAAGTGTGAGGTTAAAACATACTGAAAATGTTTAGCTATGGCTACTGAGATAGAGATTGTTGTTAAGGTGTAACGTTGCACGTTATTTTGAACAATTTTCTGAACAAAGAAATAATAAATTTCACACCTACCCTACCTAAACAGAGAGAAAAAAAATCATTACAAAAAAATATCTAAATACCCGCGCGCCGCGCGCTGCGATAGCTACCTGCCGCGGCACGGTAACCGGTTCGGCACGATCCCCTCCACCTAGACTGCGACTCGCCGCGCTAGTACTTAGTATTCCCTGGCGCCGGCGGGAAGCTATATTAGGCAACCGACTAGAATCAGCCCGAAACTACCACGCAACCGCGAACTGAAGAAAGTCACCTACCGTAACAGTGTCACGAATTACGATTATTTTAATTAATTTAAATTATAAAATCAAACAAGTATCCGTACCTTAAATTCTACTAAGTGCTTATTACTATTAAATTCAGTGTTAACCCCAGATCGGGTGAGTGTTGCAAAACAAATCCTTACTGCTTATTAGCTACCTAATCGCTGCATGATATGCTATTTTCCATTGTTCTTTGTTCATAGATATGTCTAATAATGTTTTATACCAGTAGTTTATGTTTAAAAGTAATTTAGTAATGTTTTGTGTTGTTATGTGTTTAAAGGGCTAATATAGTACCTAATTGCTATATTGTCATCTAAATATCTAAATGCCCCGTTAATCTAAATTGACGGTTGACTTAGGTCATACATTTTCTTTGTTATAATATTTTTAATTCTACCCGTAGTATAATATGTATCTACCTACATGTTTTAATTATTTTAATACTTTTAATTTTCGTTAACTCAGTTTAATTAATGCTGCAAATCATCAAAGTAACTTCTTTTGCTATTGTACCACGCTGCCTGGACTGCCTCATCTCGATAGCTGCTTAATGCTAGAACGCTGCTTCCCTTTGGTAGACCGTGTTAGTGGGATCGGGATGTTGCAGTCAAGGCAAGGATTCGGACATCTTCTAAGACGGACAATTACCGAATTCCAGGGTTCCATCAGCTACCTTCCATCAGCTACCTTCCATCAGCTACCTTCCAGCAGCTACCTTCCATCACCTACCTACAATCTCCGGTTCCAGCAGCTACCTTTCAGCACCTACCTACAATCTACGGTTCAGCATCTACCTACATCTACCCTCCAACCGACTACCCTCCATCTTCCACTTCTACTTCGCTACTATCCGAGTCTGCTGGACCTCGTGACCTCCGTGACCTTCACGCCAACGTCAGCGGGCCTACCCTGCATCACCGACGGCTGGACTACTGCGGAGCTGCGAGCGACCTACCCTCTCTACCGGCTACTGACAGGATAGTGGTGTTTCTACCGGCGAACTAGAATTCGTTACGCTCGATATTCGGACTCACTCCCGGCTCAACCGACATCTACCTACCTACCTACCCTGAATATAAAAATCTATAACTAAAATATTTTTTCATTTAATTTGCTTCTACCCACTGTAACCACTAACGTTACAGTGGCGTATAAGTTAATTTTCTACTACCTACAAAACGTTAAGCGTTACAATGGCGCCCAAATAGGTAGAATATCGAGCCGTATAGAGTTTTGGTAAGCTAATCATTTTGTGGTTTTTGTGGTGTTGGCTTTCTAACAGTAGTGTTAAGATTATTTCAATCACAGGATACCAATTGTGAATTTTTCTACATCTACCTTCAAATTTTTATTGTAATAATTTTTTATTTCAGACATTGGTAGACTGATATTCTGTTGATTTTGCATAATTTTTTTGTTTTAAATTGTGTACCTATTTGTATTGTGCCTTTTAGATTTTTGTTTTGCAACACACATTTCGCTGCGGTTTTTAACCAAAATTTTATCATGACTTACCCTACTGAATTTATATCGCTACAAAAATCTGAGCACGACTATGAAGTCACTGTTCGTGGCGGTGCTGGTGCTAATTCGGTTAGCGAACTTCGAAAAAGATAGCTAAATTATCTTCTACTTTAAATTAAATTATCTTCTACTTAAACAAACAATTTTTATCATAATTTTATTAGAAGTAACTACAGCTATGTAAATAAAAAACAGACTAAATATTTTAAACTATTGACTAAAGTAAACTAAATATTTTAAACTATCAACTAAATATTTGTAAACTACCGAAATCTTTCTAAACTACCAAACTAGCTACTAAATACTAAACTTTTTATAACTAAAACTACGTGGATATAGCTAAATATACACATTTTTAAATTAAATTTTAAAGTTAACTGAAACAACCTACATATACACTAAATTTTATACCTACTTACTACTACCACACATGACTATTCCTTTTCTATTCTACATCTATTGGTCTACCCCAATAGATTATATGATGATGGCCTACCCCATTCATTGTATTACTATCATATTAAATATATTATGACTATCGGCCCTACACCGATGGTTATAAATAAAACTTGATCATGGTTCTACCCCATAGATCCCTACGGTTATGTATGCTAAAGGCCCTACACCTTTGGTATTCTACGGAGCGGTGCAACTCCTTAAATAAGCCTTTGCAAGAGCGGTTGATTACTCTATAAATAAGCCTTAATCACAAACATAACTTATTTATTTATCTTTTCTAATCTATAATCTATCAATTAGTAGTCATGTGTAGCTAGTAATCGCTCTAATTCAGCTTAATCTTCTTCTTCTATCAGCCATAACTGAACTGAGTGAGTGTTCTGTGCACTACAAGCAGAATACTCAGGTCGAAAGGACGCTGACGCACAGATGTCAAATGTGATGTCGGCTAGTTAATGTTAGGAATAATGAAAAGTGAGGGATGATTGGATTATGAATGAAGATGAATGAAAGAGTAACTCAGATCAGTTGTTAGCAAGAGCGAAGGCAGCGGATTTTCCCTAGGGAAAATCCTACGCTAAAAAGGGGGGTACTGTAACGTTGCACGTTATTTTGAACAATTTTCTGAACAAAGAAATAATAAATTTCACACCTACCCTACCTAAACAGAGAGAAAAAAAATCATTACAAAAAAATATCTAAATACCCGCGCGCCGCGCGCTGCGATAGCTACCTGCCGCGGCACGGTAACCGGTTCGGCACGATCCCCTCCACCTAGACTGCGACTCGCCGCGCTAGTACTTAGTATTCCCTGGCGCCGGCGAGAAGCTATATTAGGCAACCGACTAGAATCATCCCGAAACTACCACGCAACCGCGAACAGAAGAAAGTCACCTACCGTAACAGTGTCTCGAATTACGATTATTTTAATTAATTTAATTTATAAATTCAAACAAGTATCCGTACCTTAAATTCTACTAAGTGCTTATTATTCTATTAAATTCAGTGTTAACCCCAGATCGGGTGAGTGTTGCAAAACAAATCCTTACTGCTTATTAGCTAGCTAATCGTTGCATGATTTGCTATTTTCCATTGTTCTTTGTTCATAGATGTGTCTAATAATGTTTTATACCAGTAGTTTATGTTTAAAAGTAATTTAGTAATGTTTTGTGTTGTTATGTGTTTAAAGGGCTAATATAGTACCTAATTGCTATATTGTCATCTAAATATCTAAATGCCCCGTTAATCTAAATTGACGGTTGACTTAGGTCATACATTTTCTTTGTTATAATATTTTTAATTCTACCCGTAGTATAATATGTATCTACCTACATGTTTTAATTATTTTAATACTTTTAATTTTTGTTAACTTTTAATTAATTCTGCAAATCATCAAAGTAACTTCTTTTGCTATTGTACCACGCTGCCTGGACTGCCTCATCTCGATAGCTGCTTAATGCTAGAACGCTGCTTCCCTTTGGTAGACCGTGTTAGTGGGATCGGGATGTTGCAGTCAAGGCAAGGATTCGGACATCTTCTAAGACGGACAATTACCGAATTCCAGGGTTCCATCAGCTACCTTCCATCAGCTACCTTCCATCAGCTACCTTCCAGCAGCTACCTTCCATCACCTACCTACAATCTCCGGTTCCAGCAGCTACCTTTCAGCACCTACCTACAATCTACGGTTCAGCATCTACCTACATCTACCCTCCAACCGACTACCCTCCATCTTCCACTTCTACTTCGCTACTATCCGAGTCTGCTGGACCTCGTGACCTCCGTGACCTTCACGCCAACGTCAGCGGGCCTACCCTGCATCACCGACGGCTGGACTACTGCGGAGCTGCGAGCGACCTACCCTCTCTACCGGCTACTGACAGGATAGTGGTGTTTCTACCGGCGAACTAGAATTCGTTACGCTCGATATTCGGACTCACTCCCGGCTCAACCGACAACTACCTACCTACCTACCCGAATATAAAAATTCCTAACTAAAAATAATTTTTTCATTTTATTTACTACTACCTACAAAACCTAAGTGGCTTAGTTTTAAGCGTTACAAAGGCAACCAATACGATTACTATTATTTAATAATATGAAGCGAATTGTTTACCTCTGCTTACACCTCCAGAAAACAAGATACATATACCGCATAATTATAGCAGTAATTCAGCTAAAACGTAAGTATACTGAGAAGAGCTCTACTAATGTAGTAGACTGCCTCGTTGGTCGAGTGGTCGCAAGTGCGACTGCCGGGCAAGGGGTCTCAGGTTCGATTCCCGGGTCGGGCAAAGCACGGAGTCTGGAACTATGCCTAGTATAATGCCATAATGTGCACCTCTGCCTATCCCTTCGGGGATTAAAAGCGTGACGATAAGTAGGCATGTATGTATGTAGCTCTACTAGTTTCTAATCACACAGGAAATTCTTTCTACTATAATTTACGTAGGTAAACTGTTATTTATAGTTAAATACTATTAAGTAAGGTTATTATAAAATACAGCAGTAATATATAAAACACTCACAAACTTTAAGTTAATAAATGTTCAGTAAGTAAATAAACTTACTTTAAAGGTATATTTGATTTCCAAAAATACACGGGCAGCTTGAGAAATGTTCCTGAATGGAAACTTTTTAATGACACTTTGTGGTGCGAAGTGATTACTCATAGTGGAAGGCAGTGATTTGTTCTGCGAGGTTAACGCCAAACTTGGTCTATGCTCGTTTATTTTTACCTTACAATATAGGCTAAAGTTTTCTCTACATTGTATAAAGAAAATCCTAACTGTTAATATGTTTATATAATTAATTATTATATTTTACGGATTACTCATATCATTATTTCAAGAGGAACTCGAGTAGTTTCAAGCCGTGTTCAAAGCTCATGTTCATGAGCAGCATTTCGCGACACAATGCGATGACTGTCCAGCTGCTTCATTAGTCTCAACTTAATTTACATCTTTTTTAGGAATTTTTCTCTTAAGGTACTTAATTTTGTATACTTTTTAAGAAGACCAAGTCTCAGTGTTGGGCCCCTGCCCCATATGTCGGTTGCGCTGAGTTTAGTCGTCACAGCGTCATTTTCCATATATTTTTTGTAACATGCCCAATTTGTCGTAGTTGTGCGTAGTCTATCACTTACTTGGTAACTTCGAAAGGAAGATTCTAATATCAGAAACTATTTATTATCCAGTTATAAACTAAAAAAACCTTAATATACAACCCAATTAAAAACCACCTTTCCCAAATTAGTATATAAAATAAATCAAAACCATGTACTAACAGGTCTACATGGAAGAGCAACGGACACAAAACACCATTTGTTCCATCTCGAATCACCAGTACCAACCCAGATTCTTTTCGCTCCATAAAAAGTAAGTAGAAAAAGTATTTATGAAAAATTCCTAGCTAACTTTTTGCATTGACACCGAAGGGTAGACGGGACCCCTGACTTAATTTCATCAAGAAAGGGTTAATGAAATGTCTTTCACTGATTTTCGACGTGACAATGGAGCTGCGTTATTTTAGGGTTACGTATATACGTATATAGGGTAGCTGGGCTTTAAAGTGCGTTGTACTTTTTTCATTTTGTGCTTTGTGTGTGAAAATTGTTAATTATTTTCAAGGATTATTAAAAAACCTTAAATAAAAAAGAATGTATCAACAATGTTTTCATCTTGTTTCCAAATCTCTCTAAGCGACTTAAGTTAACTAATAAATGGGTACATTGCTTGATTTGACGCTAGTCAATTAGAAATAAAGAAATAACATTTGCAAGTATTTCACACACTAAAAACAAAGCTATGTATACCAATGAATCTAATTGGTGGAAGTCAAACGCATAGCACATCTCTGTTAGAAAAGCAACTTTCTACTACTGTCAATTGAATCAAATATTCTGTAAGTGAATCGCGATGATTTCCTCGTTTCTTATTATATTATTAGGTGACAAATAAGGTTATTTATTGATCTCTTTTAATGGTGATTTATGTGCGAATGTAGGTACGTTTGTATTTATAATATACTCAACACGTTTGTTATCTATAAGGCGTAAGTAGAGTACATAATAATATAGTACATTCTAAGTACATCATTAGGTTGGTATAGTTATTCGGATTAAAAAGAGATTGGTAACCACTACCTACCTCCTTTTATTTCAATTCAAACCCCAGCTTAAGGTGGAGGTGCTGTTGTATTTTTTTATACGTTGCCCCTCTATACGATTGGACATTGAATGAATTGAAGACATTGGATGTTCCCACCCCCCATTAAAAACAGTATTAGGGGTCTTTCCAAACCACAACTTTCAACTCCGTACTGTTACAAGAAAATAACCAAAAATCTTTCAATAATGTTTTTGAACGTTAAAGCAAATATTAAAGTAGAAAACATGTCTGTCTGTCGGTCAATCTCCTCTAGTGAATCCAACCCTACTTGCTCGGGAATTACACTTCATTATTAGTTATACAAGCAAAGAAGCATAACATATATACTTCTGACCTCTACCTACCCCATCTAAAGCCAGCGACCGTAATATTATTACACAACTCCGATAATCACGTGTTTCCTATACATTAACAGGGATATATAAAAAGGTTTTCCCAAATACTTACGAACCTTCAGGGACCGGTAATATTAACGCTGAACACATACTAAGGTTCTAGGCCTAAGCAGAACTTTATTAAATTCTTCACCGACATTTCCACTGAAACTGAAAACATGCTGAAAAAGTATTTTTGGTACTTGGTAGTGCTTTTGTGAATATTTTCAGTGCTTGTCTTGTGTGTGTATGGTTGTTAGTGATACTGATTACATCAAATTAGGCATTTTTTGAGGGGGAAAAATTAAACATTGACTTCGCCTTGAGCGAGGTGATACCTCTCATCTCGTCCAAGACGTGTAGTGTCAGACTCTTACTGGCCAAAAACTACACTGTTCCTACTCCTGCTCTTACAGAACCGGACCCTCAGTAAACCCGCTAGGTAGTCCGCAGCTCCGGATCAGGCATCAGCCCTACTAGGCCCCATCTGTGGTGGCCTAAATGGCCTAAAAGCAAACTCGTACTGTACCGTACTAAGAAAGGTACTTTTGAACGTCAAAGTAAATATTAAAGTATTAAAAATGTCTGTCGGTCAGTCCTCTGGTGAAGCTATTTGCTCGTTCCAAAGTGTAAATTCTATAGAGCAAGAATTCTTTTTAATTCGCGGAAAAGATGGAATCCAGATAATTGAAACGTTTTACTTAAAATAAATACCAAAAATTAAGAAGTATAATTATAATATTAAATTATTGACTAATTAAATAAATGTAGGCTTTGTTTAATAGAGAAGTCAAAGGGAATGATTAAATTAACTGCCGAAATATTTGTTTAATAACAATTTATGAGTTTCTAGTTTTGTACCAAAGGGTTTTATATTTGAAGTATGGGAGTAATGACCTTTTTGAACAATTTTCTTTATAATTATTTATTCTAGTACCTAAATCTATACACTTAGGTTTATTTGGAGACAAAAATGAGAAGAACGTGAGTTAAAACTAAAAATAGGCAAAAATATACAATCTTACTGATTTATTTAGTTATCTATGTCTACCTTTCTCACAAAAAATATAAAGTCACCTAAAACAAAACCTTTACACTGCATCCCTACTACACAACGCATTTCTAAAATCCCCTAGAGCAGGCGACATTAAAATTACTAAAATAGCCCATAAACTAAACATGGCTGAATTTCAGCAACAATATTGCTAACAATCACAGGGAAGTCACGTTAATTATTTAGACGTCATTACTTATTATTGCCAAAGGATTATTAAGTTATAAATACACCTGGCATTTTGCATGCTATATTTTGGTTCTATTAGATTTGTTATAATAGGTTTTGTGTTTTTGTGAAGACTTAGGGGGTCAATAAGCAGCGGGCTACTTAGTTGGTTACCGGGGCTTCGGCTTGAAGAGCAGGAGTAGGAACGGGGTGGTTTGGAGTCAGTAAGAGTCCTAGTAGTCAGTGGTAGTCTACTGTTGAACTGTTCCCTCTACATAAATTGCCATGGTTTGCCATTATCTCCCCGCTTGACAAATGGGTTGGAGATTACACTTTAATAGATTCAGGATTATAAAAACGTACAGCTGTTGTAATCTATTGGCGTTCTATAGTCTGTGTTTACCCTCATGGGAGACAGGCGTGAGGTTATGTATATACAGCTGTTATCTGATCTCAGTCAAATGTCTAGTCTCTTACCTACTTCTTCTATGTTAAGTTATATTTTGCGTTGTAGGTTTTTTTTCCCAAAATTCATCAATGGCATCATTACTCGGCATAGTAAAATCTTAAATCTTCCATCTTTACTTCACGTTTACGTTTCACAGTGAACTTTATTAATTTTATAATTTACGATTTACCTTGTACATTTTATCGTTCTTTTTAAAATTATTTGGAGTACCATTTTTCTTGTTATAAGATTTAAGATTAGCATAAATTTAGGTTTGTATAATCTCCTAGACTTTGGATTCTAAAAAGGATAGAACAACTAAGGTTTAGTATTAGGCACATAAAGACAGTTTTTTTTTTTATAAATCTCAATAGTTTAAGATGTCAGCCTAATTCCTATTTAATTCAAACTTGATTGATTGAATGCAGAATTCTTTACCTTGAAGTAAGTTCAAAATAATTTCTAGCAATTAATTTTGACATGCTGCATATGAATATGAGCCTCTAGTGTTTTGAAATAAGTTGAGTTACTGAGCCGAAAAACATAATAATTAATAATAAAGATTGTCGGAAAAGAAAAACGATTTCAGTGTTTCATGATAAAATTACAAAATATGTATGAAAGTATATAAAAACAAATTTTCAGTACGATTTTCAGTTGCTTCCTGAATGTAATTTATTATTTTTACTATACAATATACATCTATAGGTGACTGCACGGTTGGTGCGGTGGCTGGGCAACTGGCTGCCGCGCAACGGGTAGCGGGTTCGATTCCCGCACGGAGCAACTCTTTGTGTGATCCACAAATTGTTGTTTCGGGTCTGGGTGTCATGTGTATGTGAACTTGTATGTTTGTAAACGCACCCACGACACAGGAGAAAATCCTAGTGTGGGGCAACGTTTAAAAAAAAAACTTCTTTATTCCTTTGACAAATACCAGTATTTTGACACACGACCTTGAACTGAAACTTAGCATCGAATATCAAAAGGCTTATCCTGAAAATCGCGGAAACCTCCTGAAATATTACATTTGACATGAAGACCTTACATATTTCTGTAAGATTGGTATCTAACACGCAATATGAACGACTAGTCGTAGCACAGTTTATGTGACAGATAGTGTTTTATTTATGAGTTAGTACTTTATATGATATAAGTTGTAGTTGATTGTTCGGTTGGGTATCTAATCTAGTGTAGATTAAGGTAGAAAGTTCTGGTTTCGATTTCAAGGTCAAGCAAAGTGTGTTTCGGTATTTTCCGAATTGTAATCGGTCGAGTGATAGTGTTAAGGATATTTAGGAAATTGTAGATAGTTGAGATATTGTAATTATAAATAAATCATATTTGGCTTTTTCGTTTATCGGGGAAGTATTTAACTACAGTACTGTATAGTGACATAGGTAATACAAACATATTTTAACGTCAAAGTCAAATTTATTTATTTTAAATAGACCAGAAAAGTCAAAATTGAACGTCGAAGCTAACATAATAATAATTACAACGTCTGTCTGACGGTCAGTCTTCTAGTGAAGCAATTTGCTCGTTCCAGTTTAGATTCCTATGGAGAAGGTTACGAGCAAGAAACACCATAGGTTAGTACTCATTTCAATCAGATTTACAATACAATTCTTGGTACGTCTACTTTATATGTTATTTTTACATACATACATAACTCCACGCCTGTATCCCCTAGGGATAGGCAGATATAATGGAACGCCAATTGCAACGAATATTACATACCTCTTTCTTCATCAACAGTCATCAGTCTTTCTATGCATACTCGTCGTTTAAGAGTACTTTAAACTTATAAACCTTATCATGATAAATTTCATCGACCTAAAAATTGAACCTTACACAATATCCAAGTTAAAAGAAAATTTTCAACAACACAGAAAACTAGAAAACAATTATGATTTAACATTTAGACACAAAATCAAATTAAAACAAAATTTTCAACAACACAGAAGACACGTATGAAGAATACACACAAAGACAGGACTTTAAGAAAATTACATATACAGGGTGCTTGTAATGTGAAGTCGTGATAATTCAGAGCTACAGGCATGCCTTGTTTAATTGCTAGAACGTGACTCACGCGGAATTAAAGCCTTCCCTTAATCTCACCTTAGATTGATGTCACACCGTACAAGGAAATTTGGTTGAAAATTTTAAGAAATTTTCCAACTTTAAGGGTCATTTTTGAATGGTTGAAACTAGGTAATTTGTTATTTTTTGTTAATGTGTGTTGAAAGTATTTTAATGTTTTGTAGATGTGGTAGAAATTGTTGTTTCTATTATGTTAAAATGTGTCGCACTGTGATTATTTTCTAATGATCTATTTTTTATGGTATAAGCCGCTAAACGATCAGACGGGTCATCTGATGGTAAGCAATCGCCGTCACCTATATGCCTCGGCACACCAGCGGTGTTACAAGTGCGTTGCCAACCTCTTGCGGGTTAGGAATTTAAGGGTTGTTGGTAAAATATATCTCTTATGTTAGTACTACTCTAACTTAACTATCACTTAACTTCCTGATCCGGAGCTGCGGACTGCCTAGCGGGTTTACCGGGGCTCCGGTTCGAAAAGCAGGAGAAGGAACGGGGTGCTTTTTAGTCAGTAAGAGTCTGACACTCCCTCTCGCCTCGGCCAAGGCGGGAGAAGTAATTGGATCATTTTCATCTCTTAAAAAAAAAAACTATCACTTGATTCAGTATTTCTTTCGTGATATCTCTCAGTATCTCTCTCTCTCTATTGTAAATATATATTGCAAATATTAATTTATAGATGGCACAAAGAATCGTCCTGTACAAAATTAGACCCAACGTATACTGCACAACAACCACTCACCCAGCCACATCCCAAACCACATCAAAACCAAAATACGTGACTCCAAACAGAAACACCAACAATTTTTATCCAAAATCCAGAATTAAGACCAGCATTTGGTTGTTAGATGAACAGATACGTTGAAGATAAGTCGGATGAGAAGCGAGCGTTGTTTAATTGCCGAAACGTGACTGGCACGGAACTAAGGGCGGTTGTAATCGCACCCTGGAATGTTGTCACACCAACCAGTTTTATGGTAACTGGAAAATATCATCGTAAGTTTAAATTTTCTATTCTGTTGCTGAAAATTGTTGTGTTTTGATGGTAGAGGAGGTAAAAAGAAATCATTCCTACTCTTTGCGCGGGTGTCGATGTAACCAATAAATGAGGAATAGTGTTCTCTGAAATATTTTTTTTTATAATAGGTTTGATGACTGGGTATGAAAATTAAAAATCTATTTAGTCCGTCATCTATGTAATGAAATAATATTGGACACGTATTTTTTTATTATGTCGTATAAGGTAAAAATAGTTAGATAAAGTAAAAATACGAGTCAAACTTTAGGTGTGGGAGCAAATACGTAATTTCTACGTATAAAACGTAACGTCACGCAATATTTCAAATCAATATATCATGGAAAATATAAAATACTTTAAAATAACCTACACGACGGACATTAAAATAAAATTTAGTCATCTACCTAATTGTTACCCGCTTGTCAAATCTAAAGTTTACAAGAACCATATAAGTGAGAAATCATATCAATGATGCATTTTATATACCATGCAGAAAGTCCCTACATCTGTATTTAAAAATTATGATAGACTTGAGAGTACAACAAAAAGAAAACAACAAATAGTAAATCAACTTTAGCAATAAAAAAATAGCTTCCCAGCCTACCTCTCGAGGTAAATTGAAATACAAGGAAAACTATTTTTATAAGGAAAACGCGCGAGAACTTGCATGCAACTTGATTCGACCGTCTTGGCGTCAGCGTTCTTAAGGACGGGTATACGGCGCGGCTTTTCATACAACTTTTCAAGTCCAAGTTCATGGATAGTGAGCTGATTTATTATATGAAATGTTGTTTGTGTGTGTGTCATTGTACTCATAATATCACTACGTAATTTTTCAAGGATCTAAAAAATATTTAGAAACATTTCCGGAATATCATTTTAGCTATTTCAGTGATAGAGTTTGTTTCAATGTTTTGATATGCCAACCCCATCTGGTTTAATTTAAATATTGATATGTTAGAGTGCTACTTTGTAACCTTATAATATGCTTAAGTTTGTAAGAAAACTTAAAATTGTTTCTTACCATGTATAATGTATGTGTGGAAAATTTTAATTTTTTTTTTCTTTAAATAATTTAACTTATACCTTGACAGAACCAAGTTTCATTCAAATTGATTCATCACTTTTCATGGACGTAGACTTGAAACTTTGTACGAAAACCCGCATCACGCAAACGTTCTTAATAAATACATTTATTTCATTCACTTAGCTTAGCCAGCATTAAAGGAACGATGACGTCACTATTTAGTTCATTCATTCATTCTCGTTCATTCTTCTCTTGTTATTTATTGCCCAATATGTTTATCGTTTCTTTGTTTGGTCGTATGAGGGTTTTTTAATGGAAATAATAGGGTTTGCCGTAATAACGATGTGAGGTTTGGAAATAAAAGGTATTTGAAAGTATTTGTTAAGTAATTGATCGTGAATTTTGGTTAGTTGTTCGTTTAGATATGTATATTATGTACTATGTAGTCGTTACTTTTTATGTAATTTGTTATTTATTTCTTTATGGGATTGTTGTCAGTTGAGTTAATGATGTTATTATGTAACCAAAGTCAAAGTCAAAGCATTTATTTTAATGAAACCTTTATCAGGTACTTTTGAAACGTCATCAAATAAAATTGTCTGTCAGTCTCTCGTAAGTGAGTAAATTAATGTTGGATAAAATTATGAATACTGCTTCGTTGGTCAAGTGGTTGCAAGTATGACTCCGCCGGACCTCGGTATTCGGGTTCAATTCCCGGGTCAGGCAAAGTATTATTGGCCTATTTTTCACGGAGTCTGGAACTATGTCTGTATATGGCAATAGGCTCACCCCCTATTACATGGGACTGATAACAAATGGTAAAAAGTGGGTTTACATTGTATAGCGGCATTATGTGCCGTTCTGTGCACTTCTGCCTATTTCTTCGGGGATAAAAGGTTCTGACGTTGCATTTAATTGTGAATACTTTTATGTTATTGAAACATCATTAAATGGACAATAACATTCGTCAGTTATCTAGAAATACAATGTAAAATTACATTAAAAAGAGAAAATACTATTTTCTTTGTGTTGTTTTCTGCAGTTTTTCTCGTACAAAATTTTATATTTTATAATTGGAGACTTACATGTCTTGTCATTCCATTGTTCTACAAGAGTGACATTGCAACTCAGTCATCATATCATATATATAAAATTACTGAAAAATAATAACTTCTGAAAACATGTTACTTACGGTCTGTTTCACTATATCCAATTATAAAACGTAGAAATATGAAATCTTATATAGTTTATTTTATTTTTTATTATATACGAGTTGGTTTATTTGTTTGAATGGGATAATCTCTGGGTCTACTTAAATAATTATTTTTGTGTTGGATAGTCCGTTTATCGAGGAAAGGTTTAGGTTATAAAACATTACACTACGATTAATAGGATCCAATCAATTTGACATATTTTAAATTATGTGTAAGATAATAATTAAACAGGCACTTCCTAATCGTCAAGTGTGAATCATCGATGATTATTGGCTACATAAATTAATAAAAAACATTTATTTAAAAAAGGAATGTAACGTATCATGCTTTAAACACACAACAGCCTTCTTTAACAAAGTCGGTCAATAAAACCAGTACCTACCTAAATAAAAAGAAAAATAAATAAACAAAAAAAAAAATACAAAAAGAGTGCGCATTTGAGTGACAGGGCGGCCATTTTGACACGACGCTATGACAGCCAGGGACCCCATCAACTAGATATATCCCTTATAGATACGTATAAATAAAAATATTATGAATAAATATTAAAGACGGATCGTCTCTTTGTTATTTTTGTGTATAAATTACTTTTTTGTATGAGTTTGTTTATTGGGGTATTTTTATTGAATTGAATATTGTTAGAATAAGAAAATAGAGCATTGTTTTTATTTTCAGCCATGATCGTCCCATTGCAGGGCAAAGGCCCCCCTACCCTCCTTCCACTCTTCTCTATGCAGAGCTTTCTGCGACCAATCCTTATCGTAGTGCCAAGTTCGTACCGTCTACGTTTTCTTCCGTGTCGTGGGTGCGTTTACAAACATGCAATTTCACATGCACGTGACACTCAAACCGAAACAATAATTTGTGGATCACGCAAAGAGTTGCTTCTTTCAGAGTGCGGGAATTGGACCCGCTGTACGTTGCACGGCAGTCGGTTTTCCAGCCATCGCACCAACTGGACAATCTATGTGTATGAGTGTCCTCTACATACGAGGACTGGTCATCATTTCCATGTTTCACAGAAAGAAAGGATAGGACATTTTTAAGATTTAGTTTACCACAGAGCGTTGCTACCCGATCTAAGAAATATGAACTTCCATATTCGGCTCTAACAACACCCACGAGAAGAATAGAGTCATAACAAATGTATTCTACGCTGCCATCTACCATTCTGCACTAGAAACTAATACCAAGAACATCAACATTACACCGAAGACAACGTAAAATCATCTCTATCCAAACCTACATAAGGTAGCAAATCGCGTAAAAGAACTGATTCTCTCACTGAATTTCGCGACCAATGCATAATAAGCTCACGTACTGATATTAAATTATTTGGTGTCGAACAAAAAAACATATTACAAATCAATTTATATGTATTTAAAATTCTGAACACGAATGTCCCAGTTATATGTATAAGTATATGTATGTATGTTAGTATGTTAAGACTTAAGAGGTATTTCGACTGCCTCCTTGGTTGCGTGGCTGAAAATGTGTCTACTGAGTAATGGGTATCGAATTTCTAGGTCGAATAAAGTACTGTTAGATATTATATACTTACTGCACGGTTGGCGCGGTAGCTGGGTAACTGGTTGCCGTGCAAGGTGTAGCAGTTTCGATTTTCGTACGGAACAACTCTTAAATTGTCCGCTTGTTTGGACTTTTGTTCGATGGTTTGAAAGTCAAAGTCAAAATCATTTATTTCAATTAGACCAGGAAGGCACTTTTTAACGTCAAACCAAATATTTAAATTTATCAGTCTGTCAGTCACAGTCCTCTATTTTCTTGTTCCAAAGAGTAGATTCCTAGGCTCATAGAACTCCCTAATATAACATAGCATATAATATATAACATAGGATTTATGTGCATCGTACTCATTCAAAACATTAAGTTACTCGTATTTTAGAGGGATATATATCGAGATCATTGCTTCAGATTTATCGAGAAGATTAACTAAATAAGAGATACTTCAACAACCAGAATAACCGTCAAATCCCATCTTAACAGTCAGACATCGAACCCACACACCGTTATAAAAGTGTTATTACATAATAATAATATTCTCACGTGCCCTTTACAGCCCTAATGGAAGCAATCCATTTACGTCGGCCCACCAATCAAACTAAAAATCACATTTTCCTTCCAAAATCTGTACGATATGTGTTGGAGTTTGGTGTAAATTTTTATTTGTTGATACATTCACTCTTATATGCTAAAGGGTGAGAGAAGTCTGTGTTTAATATTACATTGCTTTAGTGTCATTTAACCCATTAAAAAAACAGGTTAAGCATGATTTCCCAAGATATGTAGGTATGTTACGAAGATGTAATAGCTAAGCTGTGAAACTATGTGACCGTTTGCATTGATACTGAGCTATGTAGCGGTGGGAGGAAAATGCGTAACGATAGTAGGGAAGCCATCCATAGCACACAACCATAGCACGCATCTATAGCACGCATCTATAGCACGCATCTTTCAATTTTTCAATTAAATTATAGTTTTATTACCCAATGACTAACCCGTTTATCGACACTAAAACCTTGCCCAGCAGTCGCACTCATAGCTGCTTAACAATCAAGGCATTCTCCTAAAATTGTCATTATTCCCCTTCGTCTTCATCCATATATCATACTATTTAAATATACAATTTATTAAAAAAAAAATACTCCATATTACGTGTTTTTCTTCATAACAATATATTTTTTATAACAGTAACCGAAATGTAACGTAACAATTAGCGAGCGTGGCACAATGGTACGACACACGCGTAAATTAAAACAGTCAGTCTCGTACAGCACGCTCCGAGGATATGTATGTATGTGTAGCTTGGGAAGGATGGTGGGGCTATGAGAGTAGCGATATTGTATTTTGAAAACGTTGTATTTATGAGATTATACAGTATTAACTTATAGGACGAAAGCGGTAATAATGATGACGTTATATTTAAAGTGCCATGATTTATGATTTAATTCATATCTTTTTAATTCATTTTATTGGTTTACTAATAATGAAGAAAAGCTGTAGACTACCTAGCGGATTTACCGGGACTCCAGCTTAAAAAGCAGGAGTAGAAATGGGGTGGTTTTTAGTCAGTAAGAGTCTGATACTCCCTATTGCCTTCCCTAAGGCGTGAGAAGTCATTGGATAATTTCCTCCCTCAAAAATAATCTAATGATTAAAATCAGTTAATTACGCTAGACCTGCCGCGTCTCTTGCAACAAAAATACAAATACAAAAATAAATATTATGATAATTAAAATTCTATCTATAAAAGATTACATAAAATACTATAGTGAAATTTGATGCACAATATAAATTTATTAATCTTTACTTCTCAACTGCAATAAAAAAAGGAGATAATTAAAACTCGCCAATCCCGTGGCCCCACGTACGCAAGTGGGTCGGCGTTCGTGGAATGCAATAAGACCGCTGGGTTACGTCGTCGACGCCTGAAAAACTCAAGTGTCTTCTATAGTATTGTAATGTCGTTTATATAACCCCCGTTTTCAGTTATACTAAATTTACGGCCAAGTTTCAGTTGTAAACGTTGTGTATTGTAATTTAGGGTATATTCGAATTTGTATTCTGTTTTTCAACACTTTAAGTCTTTGACTGCTAATAGAAAACTATTGAAGGCAAATCCTCTGCTAACGTCGGTCACCGGTGATAATGATAAATGATATTTATTTTGCAAATAGGTTATAAAATAACACTTTTACACGTCAATCTCTTAAATAACTAGATGTCGGCATTTCCTATCCGACTACTCTGAGAAGAAATGCCGATAAAAAATGGTCAGAAGTGCTGTGATTGTCAATTAACACATAACTAGCCTTCAACGTTCTGCGCACTGCCTATCTGGTTACCGGGGCTCCGGCTCGAAAAGCAGGAGTAGGAACGTGGCGGTTTTTTGTCAGTAAGAGTCTGACACTCCCTCTCGCCTTGCTCAAGACGGGAAAAGTTACTGGATGATTTTTCATCCTGGAAAAATAGCCTTGAACATTTACTTACTTAATAATTTAATAACTTCTCGATCTTAGGAAATTGCTACAAATTTAGTTTGTAAACGCACTCTGGATACGAGAATAAAATCCTAGTGTAGAGCAACGATTTCTAAAAAAAGAAAAACATATATTATTAAATTGAAATTGCTCACTGAAAACCATTAAATTAATACCCCAAAAACAAGTTTGCAAGCCTTAACGCAGCACACAATATATTATTCACAAAGCAAGCACAAAATATTAAACAACAATAAATTTTGCTAATGTGCTATGTAAAACAAGACCCTTCATATAAATTACTTCATAAAGTTAAATCCATCGCTGCACCTGTTAAATGACTCGTTAAGTTCCACCATTGTAAAACAGCAATGGATAATTGGCTGTGGAAATGTGTAATATGTTAAACATTTTCTGTTATAAATTCAGGTTGCAACGCTGTTCGCTGTTGGTGTGTGATGTATTTTGGTAATTTATTTGTTAAGTTAATTTGGTCGAATAGGGTCTATTGCTGGATGATTAACGCATCGAATTAGTACATTGTATTAATGGCATATACATCAAATTAGTGTATTATAATTTAGTTATCTTACTTTAAATAGACTTTAAGTATAAATATTGCCATCACATTGTCAGTCTGTAATTTTTTCCACTGTTGAGAAGCCATCTTTTCTGCCACGGAGATTTTCTAGGTAGAGAGAAAACTCATCCAATACATCGTAGACGGATAACAATTTAAATCAATAAAATCTAAAACTTTAAATTAATGTTTAAACTAGGCCATTTAAATAAACTAATATAAAATCCTAATACTTCGATTACAATATTTAAATTTTCAAACAAATCTTTGCAAAGACTGTTATTTTTAAATAATTTAAAAAGAAACAGATTTCAGGGGTGGTTGTAAAGCTAAGGGTTGTTTTCATCCCCTTTTCAGCCCTGAAACGGGTTGATATTTATGTTTTTTAAATCGGTCGGTAATCGTTTTCTTGGGTAGTTAAAAACCGTTTAGTTTTGTGAAGACGATTTCCAAAAGTATTTTTTAAAACTAAAGCGTCTGAAATTTCAGTTAACTTGGTGAATATTTACATATTTTATTTTGATCGTAATGATGATTAAATTGGAAAGTTTTAGGGTCCATAATTATCTTTGGTATCTATTCTTATCATGAAAAAATAAGTAATAAGTAATAATTATGAGACAGCCAGGCTTCTGCACGAATGGGTCGGCTCAACCGGTGTGATACCACGGCCACGCAGAAAGCCGACGTGAAACAACTTGCTTGCGTTGTTTTTCGTTGTTTGAGTAATGTTACCGGAGACCCAATTACCTCCCTTCCCAATTCCTGATTCCTCAACAACCCTTAAATTCCTAACCCCCAAAAGGTAGGCAACGCACTTGTAACGCCTCTGGTGTTTTGGGTGTCCATGGGCGGCAACGATTGCTTACCATCAGGTGATTCGTCTGCTCGTTTACCGGCTTATACCATAAATAATGATTAAATGAATACATTTAAGTCTGAGTAGTTAAATCTGCAAACACTCATTATTATTATCAGATTGTAAACGTTTTACATTTGAGAAAAGGCTTCTTCTCACACGGAGAAAGAATGATTAATTACCACACGCTACCGTGATGTACAATTACTGGTACAGGCTTCTTCATGAAGGTAAACCTTCATCTTATCTCAGTAAACAAACTTAGAATGTACATATAATTTAGAATAAAGTCACATTGCCACTTGCTAGATTTCCATCCAGCATCCTTATGCTAGAGAACCGTGACCTCTTACATGCCGGCTATTTTTGATTATTATTATGGGGTGAAAACCATCCAATGAGTCTCTGAGAGGGAGCGTCAGACTCTTACTGACTGAAAACCACCCCGTTCCTATTCCTGCTTTTTGAGCCGGCAAATCCTCTATGTAATCCGCAGCACCGGGTCAGGCATCAGCCCTACTGGGCCCCACTTATGGTCGGGCTACTATGATACCTAATGAAACGGAGACCGCATTCAAAATAAATTCCAATCAAAAGAATCGTAAAAAGAAAAAAAAATACTGCAACATTTTACATAAATAAAACCTTCAAACGAAACCACTACAACCTGCACAGTATTAATTAATTTCTTTTCAATCCAACATCGTTCTAAGCGCAAATTCTCCAAGCTTTAGCAAAATAAGGATTAAAAAATTCTTTCTCGTTTCCTCTTAGTGAAATAGAGAGGGATAGGGAATACTTGATTCGCCCGCCCGTGACATACCACAAACCAGGTGTATGGGTCGATTTGACCGCAAACTAGGTACTTAGTGCATGCTTGGGTAAAGGTATATTATGTAATTGTGGTACGACATGAGTAGTTTACTGAATGCTAATTAAATGAATCGCTGAAGCCGTTATTAATCGGTGATTTTGCAACGTTTTACTCGTAGTAGTAAATGCTACGAATTCGTAGTCATTTTGCTACGGCGTAGCGAATTCGTAACCGATGCTATGTTTGATTTGCATGTTTAATTTTTTACCTGCATATGTTTTATATTGGTTGCCTAGGATAGATAACACAGACTACTACTGCATATAAAAATATAACAAACTGTCTATGCAATGCAATATTACGCGTACATTTCCCAAATTTCAACCAATTCCTTGACAACACAAACGCAACTTAAGATGCGGTTAAACTCTAAAGTTACCAATTACCATTGATATCTCACCTCCAAGCAATAATTGTCGATCAATGTACAGAACCAAACACAAGGTGTTTCAAGTAGTTTCTATTCCAATCTCAATCCGATGCAGGCGGAACCCTAAACGTCTCAATACCTCTGAATTCTAAGCCTTGTTAGCACTTACGACCACAATGGAACTATGCAAATATCGACCTTAAGTTGACTAGTTAGAGGTGTTTGTCGATTGTGGCTGGCGGTGTGCGAACTGATTGAGTATTTGGAGATGACTTACAGACAAACAGTTTGATTGTATCCACGAACATGCCTACATTACCTCGGTCGGAGTGGTTTGTGTTTGGATTGAAGTAAATGTTCCGGTTTCGGGGTAAACAGTGATATTATTGTTATTGGATGATGTGTTGAAATGGTGTCAGTAGGGAATGCTGTGTACTTATTAAGTAGGTAAGTGGTTTTTGTTTTATTTTATATTTATTTCTATTAAGTTGTGAGTAAATATCTTAGCGATCACATCCTAAATGAGGGTCAAACAAAATTTATTTATCAAAATCGTAGATTTCAAGAAAAAAAAAAAATTAAGATAATGAAAGAAAATCTTCAAAAAAGAAGTTTATTTTCCAAACGATATGGTTTTGACTGTACAATAGGTGCAGTGGCTGGGCAACCGGCTACCGTGTAACGTGTAACGAGTTTGATTCCCGCACGGAGCAACTCTTTGTGTGATCCATAGAACATTGTTTCGAGTCTGCTTGTGACGTGTATGTGAACTTGTATGTTCGTAAATGCACCCACGATACAGGAGAAAATCCTAGCAGTTATTTTGAAAAAGAAATCTCTATGCATATAAAGTTAGATAAAAATTAAACCTACAGAAAGTTAACAAAAATGCTAATACAAAATATCCGCATGCATACCCTTTACTGCGACTCGAGCTTACATAGTAAAATTCCTGAAACCGATCTTCAAGTTATTTCTAGATTGCATGAAGAAATTCCTCCAGCATATATCGGATATCGATAAACATGAAAATAGTTAAGTTTAAGCTCGACAAGAAGCCTTATAATGTTCTTAAGCTAAAGTTCATAATGTTGGCATACAGGCATTTTCTATAATATGCGGGCTATTTCAATTTCTAAAGTATCTAAGTAGGTATGTGCCGCATAACGTTGAGTGCAGTCTTAGAGTGGGGGGAGTTATAAGCTGAGGCGAGTAGTGATTAGGACTTAGTGGGGATTATGAAATACAGGGTAAGTGGGGGGAGGAGGTGAGTATAGTAGAGTATGGAGCGATTTGTTCACTACTAAATAATCAAACCAATTATAGAAGCTTCGCTTCTTTTTTTATACGGCGACGGTGGCAAAAATGCAGACGTTTCACCTGATGGTAAGTGGTTACCGTGCTTTTATGCACGCTTACGACACTTGGGTTGCTGTTTTACTGTTAACTTTGTCAATTTAAAACCAAACTTGAAAATGAATGGCGTTTTTTCTTTCGATTTAAACTAAAACATTACATTTAACTAATAATTGTATGAAATATTATAAAAGTATAAAGTAATATGACAATATAATATGATATAAACATTTTAGGTTGCTTTTTCAGATCATGTAATGCAAATGGCGCACTACCTATATAATATAAAATTGGACTTATAACTAGCGAAATTGGGTTTTAGTACCTGTAAAGTGCACTTTTACCTGTGTAGAGGTGCTTTTGAAGACAACTTCAAGTTATAAAAGGTGCGAACTTATATTCTGTTATATAAACCCGCCTCACACTTCAAACTTAATCCGCCTCCCAAGCTACACATATCTGGAATTTAAGCCGTCACACTCAAGTATTTGTGTTCAGCTTAACTAGAGGACTGAACACTGAACACTGAATACTGCAGTCGACTCTCAAAGGCTGGTTCATTTAGTCAAAGAAACCATCTTATTGTGGAACTGGGAATTTATTTGTGTATATGTATGTATATGTGTATGTATGTATGGCTTGTTAGATGAGAATTTGTGTTACTGAATATCATTTTCATAGTAATTGTCTTTGTAAGAAAATGGGGTTTGAGTTATTCTTTTTTTGGAATGTTTTTATAATATATTTTTAGGGTTATGATTGCTGCGGACTATTTAATGGGTTACCGGGGCTCCGTGTCAAAGAGAAGGAGTAGGAACGGGGTGGTTTTTAGTCGGTAAGAGTTTGACACTCCATGTCACCTTATCATTGCCGAGAGAAGTCATTGAATGATTTTCCCCGCTCAAAAAGATTATGAGAAACTCTATTTTACTGAGAACGTCCATAATTTACTACTGGCACATGACGACATGGGCTCTTAATAACGTAAAATCAAGAAAAAAAAACAATAAACACAGATCTGTTTACTCCCTAGAGAAAAACACTCTTAAAGTAATACACATTAGAATTAAAACCAAACCCATTATGATTAAGTAATATGGATTTTATTACAGGTAACTAAGGTATTATTTTACTAGATGAGTACCCGAAATTCATTTGTAAAGATGCCTTTGTAGTCCTTTGGGAAATCAAGTCTGAGCAAGGATTTGGACAAGGCATTTAATCTAAATACGATTTAGGTACGATACTGAAGCTGAATCAAGCCCTTTTTTCAGTATTATTTTGTAGAAAGAAACTTGATTTGCTTAGTCTTTTCGCTATATTTTATTATCTTTATTGTTTTCGAGTTACGAGTTAAGTGGCTCGATGATTTATGTATTTGTATTCTTTTGTTATTTTAGAAGAACAGGTTCATTATAGAAAATTAAAGGGATGATTTTTTGTCTATCTCAGGTTGATAATTATTTTTTTATGAAGAAAAGATTTGTTTATTTCTTAAGGTTATTAATTAATTCAATTCAAATATTCACCTTACCAACGGCAAGTACCAATGTGACCTTTTTAAAGTTATATGTATTTTCTAAGATTATTTAGACACCCCTGACAAACCACTGGAAACCTGGACTTATAATTTCTGATTATATGTTTGAAATCACCAATCCATATTGAGCAAGCGTGGTAATTAGTGGCTTTGGTCAGCAGTGGCCATTAATAGGCTGTTGTTGATATTAATACTCTCAGTTTGAACAAAGTCAGGATTTAGTTATTGGTCAACTAGTCGTTTTATTTTTTCATTTATTAGAAGAATTACACTAGTTTCCACGAACTATTTACTCTATTATTAGAACTTGAGACGGGATATTTACCATGTTTATTTATGTCGATGAGTTTCCGATATTTCGGCACTGTTGCAAGCGCCATGATCTCGGATGAACTGGAGTCTGCTCTTAAACATCCACCCGCATTTACTCCAGTTCTCTCACTCATCGACATAAATAAACATGGTAAATATCCCATCTCAAGTTCTAATAATAGTGTTAGTGACCATGTCAGTTTAAAAACTTATAACTATTTACTCATCCAGTAAAATTATCCGAATATGTAGCTTAACTAGAATATACATACTACTACAAACTCATTAAATTCTCTAACACAGAACAAAAGGAAATAGAAATGTCTGAAAACTGAAAATTGTAACAGTGACTTAATGTTATTTGCGTGCCAAGTTTACAGGAGATTTTCATGAAAATTCAGTAAAGTTTCTTTCCGAAGGTCATTTAAGTAATGAAAGCAAACTTCATGAGAACACATTAAAGAGATCGAAATAACTGAAAGATTAATAGAGGACCTCGTTTTTGATCAATGCTTTTGAACTGGGATTTGATTAGATTAGATTTCAGGGAAGGCTAGTTGAAGTTGTAGTTTCAGTGTTTGTAAAAGTTTGTACACAATTACTATAGTTGTAGATTCCTATGTAATAGGGGGTGAGCCTATTCCAGACTCCGTGCTACTACTGATACATTTTCGAAAAGTCGAAAAAAAACCCACAAAATTTTGTCTGACCCGGGAATCGAATTCGAGATCCCTTGTCCGGCAGTCGCACTTCAGCCAGTCCAGTATTGCAGTCGAAGAACAGCAAGTATAAAATAATTGTAGGAAATGGTATGTAATGACGTATGGTTTACATATTATTACCGTATGTATAATTCTAATTCTATTATATAATATAAAACATGATGTCATATAATATTAAAGTACGCATGGCGCTTGCAACAGTGCCGAAATATCGGAAACTCATAGACATAAATAAACATGGTAAATATCCCGTCTTAAGTTCTAATATTAGTGTTAGTGACCATGTCAGTTTAAAAACTTATAATATTAAACTGTTAAAAAAGCTTCTAACTGAACACATTACTCAAACCATGCCACCATGAATCACCTAAATCAGAACAGCCCGACATCTAGATAAAGGGTTGCAGACTATTATTTTCCAGGAAATTAAATAAAAAAACAAAACAACAATAATCCCGGGGAAACCATCTGGCTACTATGTGACATGTAGGTACATAAATTTCAGCAAAAAGGTTCAATGTCAGAGTTCCTGAGTTATGACACCAGAGGTCGCTGGCGGTTGCGCCCGTTATTTATGATAGGTACATTATATTAGTACCTAGGTTTGCGAGGGTAGGCGAGAAATGTGTTAGGTTTTTACTTATTATATTTATTTTTATTATTTTCCTTGAAAATGTGAAATGTGTTCGGATTTCTTTGCCCTCTTTTAAGTATTCTAATAGCTTAGTAATATATATGATATTGAATATATCTATCTCTTTATATAAAAATCAATTGCTGTTCGTTAGTCTCGCCAAAACTCGAGAACGGCTGGACTGATTTGACAAATTTTTATGGCATTTTCGAAGTAAAATGACCATTATTAGCCCAGAGTCAGTAAGTTCGGGGGCGTCTAGTTCCTATGCCTCTGAAAGCACGTAAGGTCTTCTCTCTGATCGTGTCGGTCTGTTGTCCACCATCCATCGACTTCAGAGAGTGAGGGAACAGAGAGTGCATCTGTGGTTGAATACACACTTGTGCACTATAATACCTTCTGCGTAGTGGGCTAGTAAGACTGATAAGCTACCGAGATTGAAATCGATCAGAGAGACTTTATAAAACTTAGCTTTAATATAGTTTTACAACCAATCTTACTACAAAAACTCGATAAACATTTGTCATTGCAAAAACGTTTTACAACCAAAACAAACAGTTTTACAGTCAAAACTTTGACTCGCTAGAGAAAAATAATAAAAAGTTATTTCGAAACTAAAAATCTAGATCTCGAAAGTATTGTTTGGGGAATGTGAGCTATGCAAGCGAACCGACGCAAGCGGTGCAAGCGATGCGAGCGAAAGAAGCGAAGCTAGCGAACTGACTTTGTCCTCGAAGTAAATCGAGTTAGGGGAAAAGTTTGATTTCTCGCGTTTCTGGTTCGATTCATTTGGGAATTAGGGAGGATCCTAATAAATAGTTTATTGGCTTATAGATCTGTGATGAAACTGTGGTGGAACAATTTAAAAGTTATTTACTTGGTCGATGTTGTAGTGAATATAACTTCATCTATCTATAGTAGTTAATGCAACTGATTAGAATTCAATTTTGTGTTTGATCTACGAGAGGACTGAATGTAATTTTATATTAAACTCTTTATATAACTTTTTGTTTATATCGTGGTTCTTGGTAAATTTGTATTAGTCCTTATTTCACATAAGATAGCATTTTTTTGAGATGTGAAAATCATTCAATGTCTTCTCCCGCTTTGGGCGAGGCGAGAGGGAGTGTCAGACTCTTACTTACTAAAAAACCATTCCGTTCCTACTCCTACTTTATGAGCTAGAGCCCCGGTAAACCCGTTATGTAGTCTGAACGAAAGATAGCATAGGTTATAATTACCTCCAGTAAATAACATAAAACATATCTAGTACACACAAAAAAAGTTAAATATTTCACGTAGGAAAAAATCTTAATTAAAAAATACATATATAAAAATATAGAAATACCAAACAAACTCTTAATATCCTAAAATAGTTGGCAACATTATTACTCTAAATGGTAGAAACACAGGGTGTTGGAAACTGTGCGATCATTTCCTGCCTCCCCCGGTCGGATTTAGCGGTATTTCTAAATGTTTAATATAAAAGTTTTGTGTTTATTCTAGTTTTAGTGTCAGGCGCCATTTTGGAAAATTTAAAATAAACGTGTTTCCTTAACGGAGTGAAAACTTGGTGTTATGTTGTTGTTGCTGTTCTTGTTAGAACTGATTTAAAGTTTATATGGAAGAAGCTTTTTGTTTTACTTTTGTAAATGAAAAATGACGCAATATTGTTTATGTCGTTTCACTAAGAGATACGTGGTTATAAAAATTATATTATAATTTGCTCCTACTGCTTATGAATAAGATAATTTAAAAAATCCATCAAAACCTAAGAAAAATAAAAATACTTTTGGGTAAAATGTAGTGCCCGGTATAAATGTGGGAGAGCCAAGTTTCAGCACGAATGGGCTGGTTCGTCGGAGTGATACCACGGCTTCACAGAAAATCGACGTGAAACAACGCACTTGTAACGCCTCTGGTGTTTCGGATATCCATAGGCGGCCGCGATAGCTTGCCATCAAGCGATCTGTCTGCACGTTTACCGGCTTATAACATAAAAAAACCTTCGGAAATTGTCACTTTTCACACATTCCATAAAAAAGATGTTTTTGATTGGCTTATTCTTCAAAAAAATCTTCGGAAATCGTCACTTTCCATAAAAAGTCTAGATTTTTTTCTCACCAACTTCCTTATTGTTCCTTTTATGTACAATATCACTTGCTTCAGTACATTCTGATGTGACATTATTCTGATTTGTGTTCGTTAATATTGTGCTAAATGTGTTTCGGTATGATATGAGTGACAGTTACTTTTTATCATGGCCTTACAAGCTTATTGTTATTTTAGGATACAGAGAAATGAAATCCAATTTCAGCCAATATTGTCACCTTTTTTTGGGTCTTAAACTTCTTTTATGGGGAATGGATACAACATACACACTTAAATAAGTCATTTAAGTGTGTTTATTGTGTGGTTATGAGATTGGGTTTAGGTTTTAGTATATTGTTTTACATTTAGTATAGTTTCTACATAATTGATCATTATTATGTCAGATTAAAAGAGCGTATAGCTTTTTAAAAGGGTTGCAATGTACCTGTGTTTTTTTGACGGAGGGAAACCTTCATAAGGCGCTTAGCTTTCTGAAGACAAAAGACTAGGGAGTGTGGGATTTTTGCTACACTAAAAACACCCCGGTGGCCACCCTCAGCACATGTAAGAGGCATCGGAACCTCGTGAGTTCTCTGGTATTGCAGATTTCCTTGGGCGGTGTTGATCACTTAGCATCAGGTGATTTGTCTACTCGTTTGCCTCCTATTCCATAAAAATATTTTTTACAAAATCCTAGTGAGTTAATTCACGAAAAATTTAGAGACATTCAAGAAAGAAATGCAATATGATGATATAATATCGTGCGCACTTACCTTAATTTTCACTACCTCACACCAAAATACAAAACACGCACACACACACAAACATAAAACTTTACAATCACTTTCCTTCTAACCCTAAAACGCCACCTATACGGAGCAAAGTGTACATAGACAAATTACCCGCGTACCATGCTCGCGATTAGAGCGCGAAGAGGCAACTCCTATTAACCCTCACACGAAGTTTGAGCGTAACGTTTGCTAAAAACTTCACTCATTAACAACCGTCGCCGAGTATTTCTAACGTTTGGTTGATGCGCGATTTGTGGAGCGGTTGCAGTGATGAGCGGTAGCGATTTTTTGGACTGTCAGTGGTTAATGTAAAATTTTATCGTTTGGATCTAGGAAAGATTTTGAGTTTCGTTATTTAAAAATTCTTACAAAGTCATTTAACATGATGTACGCCTTAATCATAACCTAATTTATAAATTACGTAATATAATACACACTTTTAAGATTTTCTTAAGATAGCTGGTTTCGCATAAGCATACGGGACTCAAAAACGAGGGGTAGGAACGGGGTGGTCTTTAGTCAAGAGTCTGACACTCCCTCTCGCCTCGCCCAAAGCAGGAGAAGTCATTGGATGATTTTCGCCAATAAAAAAGAAAAGAAAAGGGGATATGATTGCGTAGATAATATGTGGGTTTCTCAATAATAAAAGCTTCTAGTAGGTGTTGTCTGTTATAAATACTTCTTTCCGCTACCTCCCTCAATTTAACCCAGAAGAAAATTCAAAGCTTATTGAAATAAACTGGAAAATAAACATGGAGAATTACGAGAACGCTAATTGCATTCTAAGAGTATTTTATTTAATATTAACTTTGTACCAACGGAGCCGGCATTAAATGAACCTCTCATTCGATTATTTGAGACCACTTCAAAATTTAAATGAAAACATTTTCATTTAATTTATTTCATTTCAATATTGTTAGAAGTTTGTGTTTCCAGTTGTTGCATTCGGGAACAGTTTGTAACAAGATTTGATTGTAACAATTGTGATTTGTTATAAGGGCAGGTGTGTGCATAATGCATGCATGGGTAATCATGTTGATCATACTAATATTTCAAATACGAAAGTTTGTGTGTATGAGCTAGTAGGCTTATAGCATTTATAGCTGTGGTGAGCTTGTCTCATTAAAAAAAGTCAATAGGGATGATAATGCGGTATGAAAATTAAAAATCTATTTAGTTCGTCAGTTCGGTAATGAAAAAATGGACACGTATTTTTATATTTTGCCATATATGATAACGATATTTAGATTAAACGAATAAAAGTTTAGGAGTGGAAGCAAATTTGTCATGTCTACGTATAAAGCGTACCTTCAAATCAGTATAATATATCTTCGAAAGTATTCGTTTCCGTAGGAAAATATACGTGTCTAATGTTTTAAATAAATCTACAAGACGGACATTAAAATAAAAATTGGTGATCTACCCTATTCTTTCGAGTAAGATTGTACCATAACTAACTAAGTAATAAGTATAAATATTTATGCTAGTAGAGAATCAACATGTTATCTTTTGAATAAGTTATGCTGTTATATATTGTAATAATTTTTGGTTAGAGCATATTTGAATTTATTATGAAACCTAGTATCCTACCGGAGCTAACGTTCGCTTTTCATATTTCACAAGGAACTTGTAGCTATTTGTTATAATTTTGTGTAAGCTTATTTTAACATTTAGTTTACCATACATAATAATTAGGTATGTTTTTGTAAATATAATATCTTTATCGTACCGTTGCAGTTGAATTGGAGTAGATAGAGCTCTTTACTATATTTTCACATTAAAAACATAGCGTATTTTCAATTCAGTTTTATTTAGCTTGACCTGTATGTATATTTGGGACAAATTTAGTAATTGTCATTTAATCCCCTTCCTGATGGTTATTTGTCCATCAATCACGCTGAAACTACTGGACGGATTTTGATGAAATCATGTTTATTAGGTGATACTTTTTATCCCACAGGAACGTGGGTGAAACTGCTATCAGAAGCTAGTAGAAATAAAAAACCGAAAACTTTTCTAACATGCCAATTAAAACCTTATTCTTCTGGGGTAAGTTTCACGTTCCTTTGAGATAAAAAGTATCCAATCACGCAAGTCAGCTCATACGCGCTCTATATCATTCAACCAATCACCAGCGTGAACACACACAACTAACTATCTTCCATCCTAAATCTTTTAATTACCAAAAGAACAAACAAGAGCCACGTTCGTCACGCCATTAAAATCCAGGAGCGTCATTTGAAAACATAATTCTAACTACCGTCGCATCTTTGGTGTAATTTGTCACCAAGTTTTGCAACACCTGTCATGTTATCAGACTCAAGTCAACTCCCCCTCCCCCTCATAGGGGGAAGGGGGAAGGGGTATGGGGGATGGGGTAAGGGGGCTCTAACGACGCATTCTCGAGATATCCTTTTGTTATAATATGATTTATAATCTGTATTCCAGGTACAATTGTTTAAGGTGTACAGTTTTGTGTGATGTTTTCACCGCTGTGAGGTAGCTGTGGTGTGGCGTATAGGAATTTTATTGTGTGATGTTGATTAATTATTGTTCAAGTTGTGTGTTGATGTCTTTATTTTGGTGGGGAGGGATTTTGTTTGAGATGTGTTCCTGGTTTTCATGATTTATCGGTGATCTTCTTTTGGAAATAAAATTTTTGGATGGGTAATAATAACTCTCTGGTTGTTATCTCATTGCATATTTGATTATAAAACACTAGGTACTTGATATTAGGTGCTAGCATTGTGTGGGGCATTTGGTTATAAATGGTATGCGTTTTTTCTTTCTTATAATAGGATTTTTATAGTCGGTAAACCAGCAGATGGATCATCTGATCCGCCCATGAACACCCAAAACACCAGAGGCGTTACAAGTCCGTTGGTGGTCTTTTGGTAGTCAGGAATTTGAGGATACTTGGGGATTCGGGGATTGGGATGATAAGGAAAGGGGGGTAATTGGGCCTCCGGTAACCTCACTCACACAACGCAACACAATATATGCGTTGTTTCATGTCAATTTTCTGTTTTCATTGAGCCGGCCCATTAGTGCCGAAGCATAGCTCTCACACACTTAAATTAGTAACATTATTAACATTAAATTAGTACTATTTACGTACAAAAATATATTTCCACACATTACACATCCACCATCTATTTTTATACAAAACAAACGTAACGCGAATCCATCTTTAATGCTAAACCTCTTACAAACAAAGGCAGATTTAGTGAAACATGCTCAGTATATCCCATCCCTATTGTTCGTCGTTTAATCCAGGTACTAGTGATGTGCTCCCTTGGGCTGAGAGACAACAAACACTGAAGTAGCACTGACACAGTTGACACCAGCCTTCTAATGAGCCGGCCACTTACAACTGCAGTATATGTTGTATGTAAACGATATTAAACTCTGTTGCTTTGCTATTTGAGTTTATTTTTAAATGGTGTGGTATGCACTATGTTAAGTTCATATTTATATGGTGAAGGATATTAAGCTTTATTGTCTGGGAATTAGAGTTTGTTTTTAAATGGTGTGGAATGCACTGTATGTAAACTTCTTGTTTTATATGTAAAAGCTACTAAACGTTAAGCAACAAGGCGACTATTGACTTAATCAAAGAAAACTTGTTTAAACATTAATACATAAAATATAATCGCCAGTTTGCCTTATTGGACGAGAGGTTCCATGTCCGACTGCCTGGCAAGGGGTCTCGGGTTCGATTCTTGTCGGGCGAAGTACTGCTGGGCTTTTTATGGTTTTTAGAAAAATTCTCAGTAGTAGCACGGAGATTGAATATATGCCCGGTATATGGCAATAGGCTCACCTCATGGAACTTACTACATAAATTGTGAAAAGTGGTTGTACATTGTACAGTGGCATTACGTACCATAATGTGCACATCTGCCTACCCTTTCGGGAATAAAAGGCGTAACGATATACATTGAACCCTCAAAATCAAAATTAAACACTCAAATCAAGTTAAAACAGAACTTTTAGGAGCAAAATTAGTTAAAGTTGTAACTAATTTTCCTTCCAAATGCATGCAAGCAACGCCGGGCAGCTAACTAGCTGACACAATTATGCATGTAGCTAGTAGGGCGAGTACACACGGGAGGCAAACTTGTGCTGTAGTCACAATGATTTAATAAGGAAAGAGGTAAACAGACCGGGGCAGTTTGGCTAATATAAGGGTAGTTTGTAAATGTGTATTAATTCACCTAGTGTGTTCACGCCTAAGAATAACTTAATAAATACATAAAAGGTATTTTTAAATTGTTCGTAACTGTTGGTAAAATATGCCTGGCAAGTAAGAGGTTGGAAGTTACTGGTGCAAAGTCGATATTTAAATTGTGCACCAGATAGGTGCCCTTATATATTGCTATGATAGATGCCTTATGGTTTAAACCCGTAAACAGGCAGACGGATTACCTGATGGTAAGCAATTGCCGCCGCTATGGACACCCGTAACACCATAAGTGCGTTGCCGGCCTTTTGAGGTTTAGCAATATTTGGAGAGTATTTGGAGTAGTAATTGGGCTAACCACACAACGGAAGAGTGATATCACTCTGGTCGAGCCGGCCTATTCGTGCCGATGCATGGCTCGCCCAAACTTAAACGTACGGACTGTAATCGTACTATAAGCTACGTTAATGTAATGAAAACTATTAAAAAATAGGAAGTAGTTGTAAAACAAACCCATTCCTGTACTCCCCATGGGAAATAAAAGGCGTAACATTCCATTAATAAAATTATAACATGACTCATTAATCATGACACTGTAATTAGCAATTGAATTCTCTAGTCAGCAATAAGTATTTATGAATGACACACGACACGAAACGCTTCGCTTCAAGCTTCCTTGTGCGAAATGATTTTTTTATTTTATTTTTTGAGGGGGGAAAATCATTCAATGCCTTCTCCCGCTTTGGGCGAGGCGAGAGGGAGTGTCAGACTCTTACTGACTAAAAACCACCCCGTTCCTTCTCCCGCATTTCGAGCCGGGGCCCCGGTAAACCCGCTAGGTAGTCCACAGCTCCGGTGTGCGAACTGCTAGGGAGTGGAATTCTTCGTCAGAGTCTGTGTTTCCCGATGGGTATAACCTAAGTCTTCAAAGCCTGAGTGAATAGGTTGCTCGTGCTTATCCGCAAGCCGCCTCATCACTTACCATCAGGTGAGATAGTGGCCAAACGTCGACCCGTCAAATGTAAAAAAAATAAAATAATGATTGTACGTTTTAGTTCTGTCGTGCTACAGTTGAACCCCTCGTGGTTAGTTTTAAGTTCATGGTTAAGCGAGGCGAGGTTAACAGGTGGTTATGTTATTTATAGGTCAGGTCATGGCTGAATATTTCAGTGTTTTACAATTTTCAACACTGGTAACTTTTGTTATTAAGTTTTTAATATATTCAAAATGACATTAGGGTATACATATTTTGTACAGTTCGCATAATTTCACTCACTGTGCTCGGTTTCTAGTAGTCGTAGTATGATGTTTAACAGCCTATAACCTACCTCAATAAATGCACTATCCAAGACAAATAGAATTATTCAAATCGGACCAGTAGTTCCCGAGATTAACGCGTTCAAACAAACTCTTCAGTTTTATAAGTATAGATGTACACATAAGGTTTATGTAGCTTTAGGTTTATATAAATAATAACTACGATTATAAAGAAAAAGAGAAGGATGGTAACCAAAAAAGCTGTAGTAAAATAAATACTGAACTTTAACAAATTATGTTTACTTCATTTATCAAAAGATATTAAATAAAGAGTATTAAAAATGTACACCGCCAAGAACACAAGCATACTTTGAAAAAAAAAATGTCTAACAAAAAAAAATTATTAAAATCTCCCAAAAGCTAATTCCGAATTATTGACCTAAAATAAAATAGAGGTCTGTGCAAAGAGCCCGTGTAATTTAACCCGGAGACACAGCTAACAAAGAAAATCGATCCCTCAAAAAATAAAGCCCCAAAAATTAACGGGGAAAATTGTCCACCGCCCTCTCACCTGCCAATATTGTCCCTTAAAAAGTACAAATCAAAATCTATTCCGAGGTGCGTCTACAAAAGGTTTCTTTGCCTAGAATATTCGAAGATTAAAAAAAAACTTTTACCATTCCATTGAAATTTGAAATTTACACTTTTTTTTTTGAATAAAGAATTGATAATTTTCGATTGGTAACATTGGAATCAAGATGGCCGCTTCTCGGGTTCGGATTTTAAATATTGAACGTTATTCTGAATGTTTTGTTTACTCACTTTATTATTTTTTTGTTGCGGTTGTTTTTTAATCTTATGGCATCAATGGATTCTTACAAAGGGGACGGTTTTGGTACCGTATTCAATTTGTGAGGCCGGTGATAGAATATTTTTCTGGGAAGTATTCTTTAACAATGTTGCTCTTTTATACTTGTCCTAAAGAAATACAGAGAAATACATATTTTCAGAAAATAAGTCGACCTTTGGTGGGGACAGATATTAATTCTTAATAGGTAGGTGCATGATGTAAAATTTTCGACAAAAAATTAAGTGGGCATATCGTTTGTGAAAATAGTTCATACCTAAGCCAGTACTTTACAGTATAAAGAACTAATTGCTATAAATGATTTTACTGTGGAAAATTACTGTAGTTAGTCACGACGACTTCCACCTCAAAAGGGGTAGGCAGAGATGCACATTACGGCATGTAATGCCACTGTACGATATACACTTTTCACAATTCGTCTTATAAATCCCATGTAATAGGGAAAACCGAAAAATGCTTTACAATACTTTGCCCGATTTGGGAATCGAACCCGAGACCCCTAGCCCCATTCGACCAAAGACGCAGCTTGTCTTATGTAGCTTGTAAAGAAATAAATTCCATAAATCTATTTCACTTATAAATCATCTGAAACCACCACATCGTCTTCATAAAAGTCTTGAAAACCTTAAATTATGGCCACCGGAACCGCTTACGATTCAGGCGTTGAACACCGGAAGTGGCGTCAAAGGCTGCGCGCGATAATGGCGGCCGGTGGTTTCTGTCACCAGCCGCATTTCCGGTTATGGCGCAACCGACACTTGTAGCTTAGATTGGTACTTTAAATGCCATTTGTATCATCCATATTACCAAAAATGTTTATTAGTTACAGATAAAGTAATATTTTCCTAGTTCAGTAATTTAAATCGTCATGCCTTTTATTCCCGAATGTACACCCACTTTTCACAATTTATTTTGTAAGTCCCATGTGATGGTGGTGAGCATGTTATAGGTAGTTTTCCGTAATTTAAAATTCTTTAAAATTTGTCGACAATATATAAAAGTTTTCAAAATAATGTTGCCATAAACAATACCTAAAACTCCCACCAAATTCCTTTAGAAACACAATAAATAAACGATTAAAATAATAATTGTCGAAAGCGACTGTAAAGTTGGGCAATGGAAAATTTAATTTAAAATAATGTCGCCTCTTAAATTCTTAATTAAATTATATATTAAATGCATTTTATGAACGAAGATCGGGAACCGAATTAAAATCGGTTATTTGAATCGAGTGCCGTTAAAACGATTTTAAAATCGAATAATAGGGATGGGGAATGTTTCTTGAAATTTTTATCGATATTTTAGAATCTTACTGAGTTTTAATAGAGTGTTTAATTACGTAGTATAATAATTATAGTTTTCCAATTATTGGTATGCGAATAATATGATATTAAAGTGAGCCTGTTTTTTTGAGGTGCAAAATCATCCAACATTTTCATCCGCCTTGAATAAGGCGAGGGATTGTCAGACTCTTATTGACTAAAGACCATTCTTACTCTTGCTTTGAGCCGCTGCCCCGGTAATGTCGTCCGCAGCTCTTTAAAGTTAGCCCAGGGCTCACTTACTGCGTTTAAAAATAAATTTGCCATTGAGAACTATATTGTTATGTGGGCTACTCTTACGGGGAATCAAACAGTGTTTTATCTATTTTTAGTCATCCACCCACGTCTGAACTATGGGTCTTTTTCTACGCATGTAAATAGAGGTAGAGTAGGCGCTGCTGCCCAGTCTCCTCTCTATAACACTCCCGGATTCTCTAGGAAATTAGAGTCTGTTACAACCATTTTCTCTTAAATTTTAAGGAACACCCATATATAATATAAATGACACTTAATGAAATTGTGGTTGTCATCTATTTTTAAGTGACATCTAACGATATAGGGGTCAGTTTATGTAGTCACTTACGCTAAGTAATTCTTCGTTAAGTTATAGTTAACAGGTAGCTGAAGACGACTCAAGGATACTACTACTAAAGTGTTCTATTTTTCTATCACCACACAGCTTAAGTATACACGACACATAAAATAAAACCTAGATAAACAATTTATCGATAGTCGATAAAGTGTAATCGCAACACTGACATTACTGCACTATGAACATTTTACGGCAATAGTAACCATTATGTCGGAAATAGGCTTCGTTTTACGGGCATTTTAAATAAAAACTAACTTTATAAACATTTTAATTGAATATGTTTGGACATAGTTTTTGGTCCACCACGTGTGATGAATACTTAATTTGTTAGTTAAAGTCAAAGCGTTTATTTCATTTAATCCTAAATTAGGCAATTTTGAAAATTCAAATTGAATTTTTAGTCAGTTTATCTGTAAGTGAAGCTGGGTGCTTATAAATTATAATAACTTAGTTAACATTAAAAATGTAGTTAAATCCTTTTAATGTGTAGGCATTCTTGCTCCTTTACAATTAAGCCAGTTAATTGTGTTATTTTATTATTTTTATCATATGAAGTACAAAGTGTAAGTCATATTGTCATACTAGACATACTCATTCTGGCCTCCAAGCTACATTTTCAAAAAATCTAAATTGTTATTGTAATGCTCAGTTCTTTTTTAATAATTAGTATATATTACAGCTTATTTTCTATTACTATACTTCTTTGATTATGCAACCGGCTGCCACATAACGTGTAGCGGGTTCGATACTAGCATGGAGCAACTCTTCGTGTGATCCACAATTTGTTGCTTCGGGTCTGGGTGTCGTGATGTGTATTTGAACTTGTATGTTTGTAAACGCACACACGACACAGGATAAAATAGTGTGGAAAACGATATTTTAGAAAAAAAATCTAACCTAACGAAAAGTGAACTACCTACATATATATCTTAATAAATATTCGTCAAACTCGATACAAATTTATCGATCGATAACACAAAAACAATAGAAATCAATTAGTCAAAACAGAATCGTAACTCTTACAAAGCACAAAGGCTTCATAATCGTTTCACTTCAAATCGATAATCGTAAGACAGGATTTAATCGATTGTTCCCCAGGGCAGTTAATTTTGCAGGCTATCTATTTCGTTCCTCTGTTGACTGACACAAGGAAATGAGCTGATCCGAGAAACCCCATCGCTGGGGGCTCGGTCATTAATCAGAAAATGCCACTTGTAATATTGATTCCATTATTTTAAGTATTGATTTTGTTATATTTTATAAAGCCTTTGTTGAGTCGGTGTGTTTTGGTGTACTGAGAATATTTTGGGCTTTTTAACGTTGCCTCAAATTTTTTTTGAGGGGTAAAAATCATCCAATTACTTTTTTCGCCTTGGGTGACAAAAGAGGAGCTTTTTTATTTTTCCATATACATATGTACACAACAATACTTAAACAAACCGAACCAAAGTTTAGGAGTGGGTGCAAAAACGTTATTTCTATGTATAAAACGTACCTAGAAATGACGTTGATTTGAAATACCGCGTACAATATACAACACAGACATTAAAATAAAAAATAATCATTTACCATACTGTTTAACTATTTTAACCAATTCCAACATCTAACATTAAAATCCCAAGTTTGCCTCTCGACCATCAAGCCAGTTGAATACAACCAAGCATATTTCTCACACACACATGTAACAACCCACTTACTATAATGACGAACTTAGCATCACAATACAGCGCTAACTAGCCCACAGTCCTCGGTTAAATATGGCATTAAACTAGACTGAACTGTTTGACATAATCTTTGTGCAGTTAACTGAAAACTTTAGTTGTTTGAAAATAGGCTCGTTGCATTTTTACAGTGGGTTTAAAATATATATTCTACTAAAGTTGCAGGTGCCCATGGGCTTCGCTGATCGCTTACCATCAGGTGACTCGTCTGCTCGTTGCCACAAATTCCATAAAAAAAACATCTTCAAATATTTTTTTGTCACATTCCAAACTTTCCGTGGATTTCGACAAATAATTCATGACCAGCCGATTTCGAGTTTTAGCGAGACTAACGAACAGTAATTCATTTTTATTTATAATAAGATTAGTCTAATAATCGCATGAACAACTGCCAAGCAAAAGGTTTTGGGATCGATCAAGAATATTATTGAAATGTTTTTTCGTAAGCTCGTGGAGTTTCGAAATAAATCAATTGGTTTACTTACCATCAATTATATGGAACTCAAAACATAATAATAATATCTGGTCAGGTAGCTTGGACCATGTTTCCGCTACTGGTCGGCTCCTATTTTTATATTTTAAATATTATTTTATTTTGTATTTTGTAGTATTTAAAAATGTAATTTTATAGGATTTTAACTAAATACAGCTGATCAAAAATGGGTGTTATTTAGTGATGTACTTATCTGTATTTATTACTTTTCAATAACAAAATAAACTTAGTTCATGCAAAAGTAGTCTCTAACCATCGAAAATAAGGTCTAACTGTAAGGATTGTGAGGTTAAAATTAGTAATTAATTATGAGAAGTTATCCCTCTTTACTTACTCTTTAATAGAAGTAGGTATATTCCTTTTCCTCCTCTAGACGAAAATATATTTTTTGTTTTATTTTTGGCTTGCATGCAATCAACATAGTAATAAAAATATTGTTCCTATAAATAAAAACAGGAGCAATGAATATTAAGCAAACAATAATGTGAGTCATCGAATATAATATAAATGTAATACATTTTGATCCAGTGTCCTGGTGGTAGAAATAACACTAGGGATGGGACGTCGATGTGTCGATATTCAAAGATATAAACAAAAAAAAAAGTGTTTTAATTTCTAAAAATATATAAATAGAAAATGCACCGTTTACCAAAAGATTACAAGTCAAAATTATGAACGGTGAGTTAAAACTACTTTTAAAAGTATTTAATTCTTATTACCAGTTTTTATAAAGATAAGAACTACTATGTTAAAAATAATAATAAATAAACATTGACTTTCTTCATTAAAATTTAAATAACAATAAATGAGCAATAAATTGATTATATTATATGTCTGTTTGTTTGTCTGTCCGTCAATTACGCTGAAACTACTGAAGAAAATTGGTATACAGATATGTTATAAGCTGACTAGAGTGCTGAAACACTTTTTATTCGCTATATATATAAAGCCGCTGGCAGAAGTCAGTCTATCATATTTGTAGTCTATTGAAATGAAATGAAGAAAACGATCCCTCATTGATCTCTTTAAAAGATAAATAAACTTGAACTTACGTGAAGAACTTATAATATCTTCAAAACAAATTCCATCTATAGCATTCAAAGTAACTCGATACATAGAACAAGTTCAAAAATAAATCAGTAAGCGGCTTTACCAAATGATTTTCTTATTTTCTTAAGCATACTTTGCCTTTTGAATACCGAAAATAACGGCTATTCATTACAGTCATTGACCTCTTAGCAAATCAAACAAAATCAAAGATTTCGCGAAAGTTATGTAACCCAGAAATCGACGAGGCACCATTGAAATTTTTGCCAAAGCCATTTCTCTGACTCCCAACCGCTCGACTCGAAAGTACCGAAGTAACTTTCGAGTACTTTTGCAATTGTCATTTGCCATACAAAAGTACTTTTGAGTATTCGTGACGTCATTCGAACTTGGCAATTTGATTTGTTATATGAATTGAGAATATAAATTTTCGTATGATAGCGTTTTGGAAATTCGACTGGAAGGATTGGTAGATTATATCTGATAGTAATAATTTATTCCATTTGGTATAATTGAACTAAGAAAGTAGTTAATAAATGTCGAAAGTATTTAGAAAGATTTATGAATGATGAATTTATTGAATAAATAATACAATGGAGATTGTAAATGATATACAATTTATTTAGGAGATTGGGATACTAGATTGTTTTATTAGTAGATAGCTTAAAGTACAATAATTACACTTTTGGGTCTCAGATTCGATTTCTGGTAGAGTAAACGTATTATTTAACCTGGGCATAATACGCTAAAACTGGTCAATGACCAAGGGTGGGGATAATAGCAAAATTTAATTATTTAAAACGTCGTATTTTAGTGATCTTATCTTAACTCTAAAAGTAAGTTAATATTTATATATTGACAGCAAAAACTTAAATGCACAGTTGGTACGGAACCGGTTGTCGTGCACAACGTGGGGGTAGATTCCCGTGGAGCAACACTTTGGATGATCCACACATTGTTGTTTCGTATCTGGGTCTCGTGTGTATGTGAAATTGTAAGTATGACCACAACACCAGATAAAATCCTAGTGTGGAGCAACGTAAAAAAAGAAATTCTTTAGAAAAATATCGACATCGATAAACAAACTTCCCCATCACTATTTAATAGAAAACCCAGTATCGTCACTAAGTCACCCCATGAATACAGAGTGACATGAATGCATTTAAATCTCAAAGCTTGCCAACATCATATTGTTCAACATAATTCTTTTATATATTATATGTACGGTACATAGAGTCTCTTATAATATACAAGAGAAATGATATTTATATGCAGATTTCAAGGATGCTGGCGGTTGTATTGGGTGGCGGATATTTTTTTTAAATTGTGAACGGTTTTGTTTTGAAATTGGAAAAGTGAAAGTGTGTTTGTTTTAGTTGGGTCGGAACTACTTTTGAAGAGATTATGACGTCATTTTTTCTTTTTAGTGTGTAATTAGCTTCTGCCCGCTGCTCTGCTCGGCGCATTCGATCGCTCGATATGTGTTATTCCAGACTACAATCTATTACTTATTCAATTTTTTTCATCTTGATCGTTTCAGCTGTTTTGACGCAATTAAGTAACACATACACACACAATCTCACAAACTTTCGCAAATATAATATAAGTAAGACTCTGAGTCTAAGGGAGAATGGGAGTAGCAGGTGTATACTAATTTTATGACTCGTGACTGATTGAAGAAAATATGATTTAAAACTTATCAAGTACTGACGATTTTTGACTGCTGCTGATGCTGCGGTGCTGGTTGGTGCGGTGGATGGGCAACCGGCTTTCACGCAATGTCTAGCGGGTTCAATTCCCCCAGAAAAAGTCGGGTTGTCATGTGTATGTCTGTAAACGCACCCAAAAATTTTCTAAAATATTTTTTAGACACTGTCTTATAAATTGTAAAGAACATCAATAGATTATTAATTTTTACCTAGGAAATTGTACTTGGGAAACCTTATCCTCTACTCGAGCATATGATAACTCACCCGCATTTAATTTTAGCTTTCCAAATAAGGATTTTCTCCTCAAAATAGATCACTATTCGTAGAGAATCAATGAATCTTACGGTAACCACAAATCGCTTAAATAACATCAATCCGCTTAAAGTTTTAGGGTGACAGAACTAATAAACGAGCCGTCTGTTTGTTTGTGCAGGGCTAATCTCCGAACCCTGATTGATTTTCCAAAATTGAATAACAATTGGAAAAGGGTTGAAGGGAAACAAAGGGGTTTTAGTTTACATTCTTACCGGCTTTAGTGGGTTTCGTTTTATTACTTTCTAAATACCTATTTGAGAGCAAAATTGCAAAAATCCATTAAACTTCTAAGCATTTGTATTAACAAGTTTACATCAAGAAAGGAAAATTACGTAACTATAAAGTTGCCTAAAAATAGAAAATTGATACTTTATTTTATACTATGCAGTGATACTGTTCTATGGTGTATACTTATATTATTAAGATTTTCACTGTTGGAAAAACCAAAAACACATAAGGCCCAGATCTCCTCAATCTCAATCCCCAATTCTCTATCAACCCTTAAATTCCTTACCCCCAAAACGCCAGCAACATACTTGAAACGCCTCTGGTGGCACGGTTGACGGTTGTCCATGGGCGGTGGCGATTGCTTACCGTCAGGTGATCCGTCTACTCGTTAACCACTTGTTCTATGGTGTTTATTAGTAAGATTTTCACCATTGAAAAACTCAAACCAAGGACTCATAGCTACATACTAAACCGTAAATCCATATTAAAGATCTTTTTAATTATCTTGTATCTACTACTACTATGAGTAATAATGGAAAAGTCTACTGAAAATACTGAAAATTTCATTATTATCATCAAAATACATTCATTGTTCCTCATTTTCAATTTTGAACAAAATGTTCATGAATTTCTCGTCCATTCACAGTGTTAGTTTATTTCGAAACTGTCACTTTATTATGTACTCTATGCTATATATATTTAGATGTTGTATTCGGCTGCAGTGTCATTCATTGGCCACTTCATTAATCTTGGCCGGGCTAGAGAGGACGTTTCATGCGAAATGCAGCCAAGAAATTTATTAATTCATTTTATTTTAATTAAAATTTTGGACTGAAGCTTTTAGAATTTAATTAAAATATACTGGTTTGTGTGTCTTTTTGTATAGAGCTATATTAATCTTAATTAAAAATTTAGATATCTTTTTATTATTTATTATGTCTTATACCGTATGTCGACTGAATGCGATTTTGACTGAGCATTAAATTTCAATTACTGTAGTTATCAGACAATGTATAAAAAGTTTATTACTAAAAAAAATAAGAGTTCTGGCGCGCTCAAATTATAATTCTAAATTCTATAATGCTAACGACGCCAAATTAAATACATACTTTCAATTTCTAAACCAAACACTATTGACAATTAAAAATATTTTCGCTTCTGACATTATTCTTCTGCATCACACACAGAAATACTCACTTGCATAAAGAGTATCTAACAATATTGCAAAAAACACGCTATATTGAGATTAACTAAAGTATAAAATGAACAACCTGTATAGTTTCACACACCAACACAAGTAAAAACTAAACACACTGTATAATTTCACATTAACAAAAGTATAAAATATAAACATCCTGTACAGTTTCACACTAACACAAATTAATACAAAACGAACAGCCTGTATAGTTTCACACAAACATAAGTATAAAAATGAACACCATTTACAATATCTTACCTTAATAATACAATTATACAGTTGGAATAGAGAAAATAATTTTAAGGTTTATACCCACTGATATGATAAATGGGGACGGTGTATAAATTAGAAGGTGGGACTTTGAGTATTCATTTAGACAAGGTATAGGATATTTCTTTAGTGAAATGTTTTTTTGTAGTGTTGTTGCATTTGTTGTTGATTTTATTGATTTTAATACTGTATTGATTAAAGATAACGACGAAATCCTACGATAGTAAATTTGTATTAAGTACGATTTTTGTTGTACAGTCATTATGAATTAAAAATATAAGCCTTTCGTTGGTTTTTACGACACCCATGGAAAGAGTTCGAATGATTTTTTTATGGTATAAGTCGGTAAACGATCCGACGTATCGCTTGCTGGTAAACGATCAGCGCCACACATGAACACCCGCAGCACCAGAGGAGTCAGTTGGTAGTAAGTGATCAACGCCGCCCATGGGGACCAGAGGAGTTACAGGTACGTTGCCGGCATTTTTATTTGTATAGCAAGTATTCCATAAAACTTTTTTACAAGGTACACACATTTAAACTGAACAATAATATAGATTTTAAGCCAAATCTTAAGCAAAACTCAAAATATTAAAATCTCTGCATATAAAATGAGAAATGCTTACGTAACATTATACAATAGTACTTTAAATAGTACACCCCAGCCGAATTAACAGTTGTCACTAAATTGCCGAAATATTATTTTTTATATATTTATCTGCCTTTTATCCCTGAATGGGTAGGCAGATATGCACATTATATATCACTAAATTAATAAAAATAACTTAACATTAAAATAAACAAAACATTCCTACAACATTTTTACACTACACTTCACTCACACAGCTGCGCTACACAGCTAAATAAATACGCTCACCTCTAGACATTGTATATTTATTTGCAGGCTGCCTCCCTCCCGTGTACTGCCATCCTTCATGTGCCAACCTTAATATCAGGGATGAGCGGGGCTCCGTTTTTGCGTAGAGCCTCTGCCTGCCATACTGTGGTGTAGGCGTTAAGATTATAGCGGTTTCCACTTCATTAGGAAGGATAGTTTATTAGCTTGGGTAGGGAACGTGTGTATTATAGCTGTTTAAGGGTAAATAAGGTCTATGATTATAAAATCTGTGATGTACTGAGCTAGTTTTCAGTGTTCTTTATATAATAATATCGGTGGTATAGATTCTAAAACAGATTTGTTCTTTTCTATGCAACGTCACGCCTTTTATCCTCGAAGGGGTAGGCAGAGATGCACATGCAATAGTTTCTTTATGGTATACGCCGGTAAACGAGCAGACGGATCACGTCACATCGGACAGATGGTAAGGACTCGCCGCCGCCTATGGACACCCAGAATACCAGAGGCGTTAGAAATGCGTAGCCGGCCTTTTGGGGGTTAGGTATTTAAGGGTTGTTGGGGAATCGGGGATTGGAAAAATTATGATACTCACAAAACGAAACACAATGCATGGCTCTCTCTTACTTTATCTTAACTTTTTTAGTCCATGTGGCACACAATATACACAAACCTCAGTATTTCTAAATATTGAAGCAGCTTCTAAATCGCTCATCGTTAAAACTTGCACCACGCCAAGAGATACCGCTAAAATTAATTACATTTATGACGGCTTGGTAATTAGTGATTAAGTATTTGCGCTCAGACCTTTAGACTAGATTGGTACGCTCCTGCTCATCTGGCCGACTTTAGGCTTGCATATAAATGATCAGCCTCAGGATTGAGACGTTCTGGGGTAAGCAGAAGTGTACGATCATTTCTCTTGTGTGATTAAGGACCTGTTGCGATTTTAATGTGTTAATTATGTTGGGAGTGGATTATTTTGGGGTTGTTGGGCTGTTATGTGGAGGTGTGTTATTATGTTCACTTTTTGGTTTGGTATAGGTTAGAAAGGAACATATTTCGTTTCGTATTTTGTGATTTTTATGGTATAAGTCGGTAAATGAGCCGACGTATTACCTGATGGTCGCCAATCCCTATGGACACCCAAAACACCAGAGGCGTTACAAGTGCGTTGGCGTTTTGGAGGTTAAAAATTTAAGGGTTGTTGAGGAATCCGAGAGTAGGATGATTGGAAGGAAGGCCCAATGTCTTCGATAATTTCACTCACACAACGCAAGCGTTGTTTCACGTCTGTTTTCTGTGAGGCCGTGGTATCACTCCGATCTAGTCAGCTCATTCGTGCCGAAGCATGGGGCTCGCACACTTAATCTTTACAAATATTTTTTCCGAAATAAAAGCATTTATACTACTAGCAATACTTTTGAAGCATTTCTCTGTTTTATAAAACGCTTGACAACACTTTTACACTGTCAATTATAACAAAATAGCAGCAGTGTGAATTTTTCACTAGTTCAAATGTTGAATCCCTGTAAATCCGTCGTCGGTATTCCATGGAAAGCGAAAACACAAAAGGACCATGTCACCCATCACTCAAAAAATAAAAATAGACTCATTCATTTGTTTTCCGACGCAGAAAAAAAAGGAAAATGGCTTCGAAACGCAGCCCAATGGTTATCCATCACACAAAGTCCCAAAGGCTTTCAGAAAACTAATTTACGGGAACAACATTATTGTGCGACTGAAAAAAATTACTTGCACCCTGAAAAAGCGTAGGCTTCCTAATATACAGAACAGAAGCGAGTTTCCCCATTTTACCCTTTCAGTTAATTCGCTTGTTATATTTTTTTCAGGCTGCCAGTGATGGTTAGTTTCGTTGTACATATCTTTTGTATATAATCCAGAAGTGCTCCAATTACAGAAAGAAGAAATAAGTGTATAACTATACTTTTTTCTCATTAAAGAAGCAGTTGTTTGGCGCTGTTGCTCAAACTCAAAAAAGTCATCAACCATTAACCACGTGTTTATTTTTGTGGTGCAATAATAGTGATATATTTTTGTACCTTTAAACAGGCTCCTAATACACCAAAAACCTTACTCAAATTCATAAATACTTATCCCAAATGAATTCCTAGGAGCCTCAAAGAGTCATTAAACTACCATAACTGGGGTTCAGTATGGTTGATGCCCAAACCGGACCTGCGGACTACCTAGCAGGTTTACGGCTCCGGCTCAAAAAGCGGGAGTAGGAACAGGGTGGTTTTTAGTCAGTAAGAGCAGTCTTATACTCGATAGTCTAGTCTAGACCAGACTGATAGTCGCCTTACCCAATGCAGGAAAAATCACTGGACGATTTCCCTCCCTTAAATAAAAGTAATAGTTACGGTTAAGTAACTGGCAATGAAACTGACAGTACCAGTAAATATTGCACTGCAACCATTTTCGAGAACCTAAGTGACATCAGCTAAACCTATTTTCGCAATACTTAGAACATTATTAAATAACAACTACAAATGGCTTCAAGAGGTCCCCTGCTGTGCAGGCTATTTAAGTCGATTAAGAAAAATGTAGTTTATGCAATTGTGAGCTGAGAAACTAAACTGATGTATTTTTTTGTTGTAAAGTATTTACTTGTTTAGTCTGTTGATAGTATAGTTACACACTATTACGTAGATGATAACTACAGCCTAGCAGAAGACAGTCATGACGTATGTTTTTTTATGGATCACGCCGGTAAACGAGCCACCACCACCTGATGGTAAGCAATCACCGCCGCTCATGGACACTTGAAACACCAGAGGCGTTACAAGTGCGTTACTTTATTCACAGATTTCATTAAAATTAACAATTTATGTTGCTTATTTACCGCCGTACTCAGAGATTGTTTTCAGAACAAAATCGTTACTAAGGAATAGTTTAAGTGATCATTAAATGTATCTGAGTGCGGCAGATAATCATTTAAAAGCAGGACATGTTGTTAGCGACCTCAATTATTCCATACTCTTTTTTGCCAAGCTGTATACATATACATATATACACTCGTTCTAAGAACCAATAAATCATATAAATTGGAATGTCCTGTAGATATTTCTTTCATAAATCAACTGATGATTTGTGGTAAGAACATAAATATTGTATCTGTTTGTGTATTTATTAAGGGTCTGGATATTCGGGGTTTTGGGGCTCAGTACTAAACCGAATGTATGTACGAACTTACTCAGTATTACACCTATTTATTCTGTGAAAGTAGCTAGAATGTACTAGTTAATATCAATTACTCATGGTATTGTTTTCCTTACCTGCCTCGTTGGTCGAGTCGTCGCAATTGCCGGCAGTCGCAATTTCTGGGCATTGATAGCACGGAGTCTGGAATTGGGTCCGGTATATGGCAATAGGCTTACCCACTATTACAAGAGACTTATAAAACAATTGGTGAAAAGTGGGTGTACATTGTACAGTGGCATTACGTGCTGTAATATGCACCTCTGCCTTGTAATTTAGAACAATTCAAAAGTGTTGTAATAAAAACCATTCTTAGGACAGTTGCTGTCTTGACAGACATTTGACCACTAACGATAATACATATTATGGTGTTCAGTGTCAAGGAGTAAAAACTGGTCTTATTATAAATTCTATACAACATGTTACCAAATTAATTCTCCCCTAAATTTCTCGAAAGAAAACATCTTCTAAAACCAAAACTTCAGCCCAAACCAAAAGTTAAACAACTTCACGGTCATAAATAACCGGAATTCTATCTGCATCCGGGCGGTTATAACCGGTTATAACCGGTTCAGTCATAACTCAAGGGTTAACAGTGTTGCATCGTGGACAAAAGATATTAAATATTTTACGAGCTTTTTACAATGGCTGCCGTGAATTCATGGCGGTTGTTTCCATGGTCTGAATATTGGAACCTCTATGTGAATGCTCGAGCAAAGGTTTCATGACATACGTGGTTCGGAAACGTCTATCGAGTTTCATGAAAGATTCTTATGGGAATTCAAATGTGTGTTATACTTGTGTAAATTGTATCTTAATCTACTGAAGATAGAGAATATCTATGGAATGCGGCTGATGTGCAAGTAAATAGTATCAAGTTGAATTTCTTGGTCAAAGTCAAAGCATATATTTTAATTAATCCTAAACTAGGCACTTTTCAAACGTCTTTAATTGCTGTAGTTCCAGAATGAGAAGAACGAGCAGAACGACGATCGATTATTATTCAGTTTTTTCAACAGTTAAAATTGTAAATAATACGGAACCTAGCTTTTCTAACTACGCATTTCGAGGATTAAAATTAACTTCCATGCTATTTACATTTTTAAAACCAAAAATTAAAGATAAATGAAGTTCAAAATACCGACTATCCTCAAAAACACCAAAAAGATCTTCAAGAAACAAGCAAGCTACCATACTTAAACTAACGTATGTCACAACCTAACAAAATGTAGAAGATAAACAGAAGCGAGACAGACATATCTACCCGTCTCCTTCTAGTAATAAAAAGGTTATATAATGTTCGCATTTTTATGAGGGTACGGTGTGATTTCAATGGTGCCAATATGGAGTTGGTTCACACTGTATAATCCACAGGGTGTTGATAAAGGTCGAGTTATGGGACTGTTATGTACTTGGCCTTATGTTCGAAAGGAGGTCAGCAGAGGTGTGTGTTTCGATTTGATTGCAAATTTTTAATATGGGTCATCCGATTAACGGTATGGGTATCATAAGTATGGTGATTCGTTTGATGTGTTGTAAATGGTGGTTAACAGTGAACGTCTTCCGTTTACAACAGTTTAAACAAAACAACAGTTTAAACAAATGTGTTATAACGGGTGGCGGGTTATAACTATTATTTATGTATATACATGAAAAGTTACAATAAAAAATATGTAAGTGAATACCTACTTTAAATGTATTTTCATTCTATTCACTATATTTGTAGATACTTACTGGGAGTAAAAAGTTTAAAAAAGATCGTCTTTATATATTTATATACATAGTAGAGTATTTTCGAACTGATAAGACCTTCAAAGTTTCAAGAAAAGTTCGTATTCCTTTTTAAAAGGCCGGCAATGTAGTGATGATGACAAGGCCGGCAATTCACGTGTGACTCCTCTGGTGTTGTGGGTGTTCATGGGGGGTGCTGATCGCTTACCATCAGGTAACACGTATGCTCGTTTACTCTCTATTCCATAGTAAGTAAATAACCACGTTGACAAAAAGTGAGCATAGGTCATTAACCCTTCCCTGTGTGATATTACATTAATCAACAAAACCTTTAGAAGTTCAATATTTAGATTAATGGATATCAATTAAAAAAGTTGTTTCATTAACCTAACATTGCGACCAAGTGGTGGTAGTGGGGAGGCTTTGATCAAATTATCCTTTGTTTTTATTGACCTCTTATGTCCAGCTAATGATCAAAGGGTTAATAAATTATGTTTTTTTGTTCAGCTTTTATAAAAACTTTTCTCAAAATTAATTTATGTTTCTGATGAAATCATGAATTTTTCAGCTTCGATGCATTGCGGGTTGTGGACCTTGGTTTTATACATATTTGCTGAATAGAAGTTGAATAGATAGTTAATATATTTATTCAATACATAAATGTAACCAGTAACTACATAGACAAGAAGTTATTGAGTCAAAAGAAAGAAGATATCAATTTGCTACGAAATTGTAGCACACGTAGCAGCTGCTACGAAATTTGCTACGGCGTAGCATTTCTTATATTAACTCCCTTATCAAACACTATCGAATAAAAACAATAACTGGTATCGTAATATCTGAGAAATCAAGAAAGAAAAAGATATAAGAGCTTTATTGTAATGAAAGGCATATCCGATTAAAACGATGCTCGGTCTAATACTATAGGGCTAAGAAGGCGTGTTAGGCTAACTATCGAGAATAATCGAGATACAAAGAGCAATCGGATCAAATCGATATCTCGATTCCCAAGTTACGTACCGATAAATTCCCAGGTGTGATTATTGTTTTTTATGATGTATTGAAATGCTGTTTTAATGTTCTCGGGAGAATTTCTATTTTTGTTGCGGAGTGAAAATCATCCGATGCCTTCTCCCGCCTTGGGTGAGGCGAGAGGGAGTATTACTCTTACTGACTAAAAACCACCCCGTACCTACTCCTACTTTTCGAGCCGAAGCCCCGTCTAGGGAGATTTAAGTTAGATGTTTCGATCTTATATGTTGGAATTATCGTTTTTTCTCTGTGAAGCAATAATCTCCTGAAGTTATCATTCATATTAACTGGAATAATATTACTGAATTTGATGTTATAATATAATTGAGTATAGTATAAAAGCTTTAAACAGAAAACTTAAACTTTGCCCTAGCATAGGAAGGCCATGGCTGAAATCTAAATCTAAATGTAATAGTCATACAATAACGAAAAACAATAAACTATAGAAACCATTAAAATTTAGCTGTGGACTGCAAACATTTTTTGTTAATGCTTTAAAGTAAATGGACTGTAGTTATTATACATTTTTAAACATCAATATAATATCTACTCCATAATTTTAACATAAACATCAATTACAACAAAATGCAATGTCATCCTGTAAAAAAATGCCAAAAAATAATATTACGATGGGATTTTTTGAGCCAAAATATTTACGTCAAATCAATCACTGTGGGGCTTAAAACAAATGGTTTCGTAAACGTTTGAGATGCGAACCGATTCAGATAATCATAAACAAATCACATCCAACCTGCCTCCTCACTAATCCTTTGCTACTTAGGGCTGCCACGCCGCGGATATCGCGCGGATTTTATACGAAATTAATTTTTTATACGTCCCGCGGTTGTGAGTGAATAAAAGGGGCTGAGAGGCGTTCGTGATGCGGTATTGAGGGTTGCTGTGTGTCGATGGGGAAAGTGGTGATTATTTATTTGAGTGTTTTGTTAGATTGAGTGTTGACGGACTATTGATGGTGATTATGATTGTCATACTCTATAAATATTAAATATTTAGTGGTGCTCGTTAATTAGCAAGTCTGATTATCGAGAAGAACAATTTTCCATATCATTTCTATCGACACAGTAAATATTTATGATACAGATTTTCTTAATAAATGGTTTGAATTCTGATTAACAGATTTAATCAAAGCAGATCTCTGGTTTATACATATTTTAGCAAATATTCATCACTGTACATTTTTGATACGCTTTAATTTATTTTTTCAGAAAATTCTTAATTTTACACACACAAACCTCAAAACTTTCATATTTCACGCCAAAAATCCCAAGAGCAACCAACAAGTCTCAAGATTTTATAGCCTATTCTGCGCGAACGTGTAAAAATCTACATCTTATTATACACACAAAGATTTCGTTAAAAAACAAGCAAAGAAAATGCTGCTTTGAATTTGTTACACGCAACCCGTGTCCCATGAACATCACATCTAATATTCTTAACTTATCCGCTCATCCCGTCGGATAAATCCTTGCGAGGCAGCCCTACGCAACATGTTTACATTCTACGATCGTGATGGATCGCTAGCCCGGCACCCCTCGGCCTACCAAACTGAAAGGATCTAGAGCGAATGGATGGAATGAGCGCGGTAATGAAGGGGTGAACGCGGTTTAAATGGGACCGAGGTAAATACAAGCATTTTCTAGTAATGTTCTATGTCTTTTTCATGGATTTTTCTAAAGTCTATTTCGAGTTGCGTCTTTTCAGTTTATAGTAGACTGTCATTTGCAGGTTAGGATTATCTTAGAGTGGTCTATAGGATTCATCTTGAATCAAAATTAGGTAACTATTCGTAACTGAATAATGGAGAAAAGCTCTACTAGTTACGAGTCACATGTCTGCGTACGCATCACGATGAAAAGTCCCTCTGTGACTCGAAACTAGTAGGCCTTTTCTCAATTAATTTACGTGAGTGAACCGTGATTTTTAATTAATTTTGTATGACTCACGATATTTAATAGAAAAACATATATGAATATGCATTCGTGTATATTTTCCTTACTATACTTTCCTTTAACGTGTTATACCTTTTTAAATGAATGTCTAAAAATATACCTCTAACTGGATGATTACTGATCTTATGTATTATTTATCCAAAGTAAATATCAAAGCATTTATTTCCAACGATGCTAAATTAGGCACTTTTGAAACGTCGAATTGTCCGTCAGTCTGCCTGTCAGTGAAGGTGCTCGTTCTATACTGTTTAAGTTAAACAATAATCTTACCTGAGTACTAGCCTTATGCGCCGTGTATACTCTTATTTTTTGGTCAATTATTTATGTTTAATTATTTTTGTAATTGATGCAAATAAACAATTCTTCTTTCTTTCTAGGATACAAACAATGTAAATAGAGAAAAATAAATACAAGCTATATGCAGCCACATCCAGTAACAATTAAGTTACATCAACGTCACACAAACCGTCAGTGTTCGCGCGAGCATTTGATAAATGCGAACGTCATTTTTTGTTAACCTCTATTTTTATCAAATTGGATTTTTATTCGGTTTCAATCTTATGGGGCAGAGTGGTTGGTTGGGCGATCTGTAATGGATCCCATGGTGTTTTGTGGTGTTTCGTAAGTGGAATGTAATTTGTAGTGTGATAAATGATGGTGGGGATTGAAGGAACTGTGTGTGAATGTGAAGGTTACGAATATTAATTGATGGATGTGAAAGAAAAGACAGAAAAAAAAGAAAGATTAGCTAGGTGATAAGTTTTTTTTTTCATGGGATAATCATCCAATTAGATCTCTAGGCTTGCACGAGTCGAGAGAGACTGTCAGACTCTTATTGACTGAAAAAATCTGCTTTTTCCGGAGCCCCGGTAACACGCTAAGTAGTCCGCAGCATATAAAAGTACAAAATTCACTATACAGTTTAATGCATTATAACAAGTGTTAACATAAATACAGTACATGCATTCAACCCATGGTTTTTGATTCTATGGTACTGGTAGTAAAATAATATACGTATATTACCCAAGGAGATAACAAAGGCTCAGAAGTAACATTTCAACTAATATCTCGACCTTAATTCTATTTCGAAATAAACTTAAACACACGCAAATAAAGTACCAGACATTAATTTACAAAAACAGACGCATTCTATTACAAAACTTTATCTTAGAATGGAGTTGTCTGGTCAAATAGAATGCCTGTCGTTACAGATGTCTGGCTAAAAAGGAATTATTGCACGAATCAACTGCAAATAAGGAAAAAGTAAGTGTGGAATTGTTGGCTCTCTAAGAGCTAAAGTTGGATAAAAATGGGTGAGGCTATAGCTTAGAATGGGTAGAATGGGTGACCCATTCTGAGACATAGCCTCTGTTTGTAAGTGTAGAAGTTTGTGATGATGAATGCTGGTAAAAAAGTTTAAGTTGGTTTTATGCTTTTTAAAAGTGACATTCATTTTTTTTTTGTAAAGTTTTTTTTTATTTAAGTACTCTGTGACACTTTTGGTGTTATAAGATACTTTGTGTTATGATTGATAAAATTTTATGTTTTTTCTTCAAGAGGGATTGCTTTGGTGTTTTTGGAAATAATGTTGAATATGTAGTAAATAGTCTTTATAATTCACACCTGGTTATTTACATAAAGTTTATATAGGTATATTGTTTAATTAAATAACATACATAATTGAAAATGGTTGAGAACAATTGCGATGACAATTGATTTATTGATTTCATATTGTCTTGGTATATCCTCACTTTTGTCAGTTTTAAAACATAAAGAGCTAGAATATAGTCCTATTTTGCATTTACTAAAAACGTCTGAAAACGCATACAAAGTCACTAGTAAATACTAGTCGTTTAAAGTCCGCGTTACCTCACAACATGTCACTAATGTGCAAGACAAACATACAACGTAAACCCAACTTTAATTCACTTGTCCGCTTCTGTAGTTTCATGAAAACTTCCCCCGTCAGCTTGCGAACAGTAAAAGAACGTGTAATTTTTTAAACCGTCCGCTGGGAAACAAATAAATCTAGTTAAACAACAAATTACTACGACTTTTCTCCACAAAGTTAACTTAAACTTAATATATTTAACTGTATCAGATAAACGGTTCAGCTCTTAGAATAATTAAGTTAAGATCAGCGCCATCTATGAGACGATTCGTTAAACTATTGTTTGTTGGGCTTGCAGTGTCTTGTGAGAAAGTGGTTGCTTGTTTAGTGACGAGTGATTGAATGAATTAGTTTTAATGTTTTATCTTTTATCGTTGAATGAAATAGATATATTGAAGTTCTTAAAATTATAGTATAAATACCAATGTATAGCAAGTTATTTGATTTGTCAAAATGTTTGAATTGATTTTCATCTATTGTGACAAAAAAATAAGATTAAAAATTGTTTAAAATTTACCAAAACCTGGTAGCTATGTAAAATCTGTACTTTCTATTATTTATTGTAAATACGACTGTATGACAGATGCATTGCATTGTATAGAAAAATTATTTATCATAATAGCTCTATTGTAAAGTTCTTTACAGTAAACAATGTTTTTGATACTTCGATATTTCAATGACAACTTACCAGAGTCTATCAATAAGAGTCTTTTGTTAAGTGTTTGAAGTAAAAGTTTGACCTTGAACAAGCGCTTCAGCTGCGGTGTCATTTAAACCGTCAGACGTTCTTACCTGTAACAAAATATACAATGGCATTAACAATTTGGATATTTGCAAAAGATATTGAAGTAATTGATACTTTCTGTGAAAAGGTTTCGATGTAGTATGTTTTTACTGACCATGTCATAAAAAAATATAATAAAATTATTATGTATTTTAGCTCTACCAACTTCAAGTCACAGATGGACATCATGAGCAGCGTGTTTATTTACATGAGTAATTTTTAGTTAATTTAGTATGTCTCACGACGACGAAATAAATAACTTAAACAATATCGATTTTCTGTGCTGGTCACTTTTGCAACAACCTTACTATTAAAACAGAAAAAAATATAAGTTTTTGAACTGACAAGGTCACTAACACTAGAATTGGAACTTGAAACGGGATATTGATTGTTTATGGCGCTTGCAATAGTGCCGAAATATCGGAAACTCATTAAAATGGAAAAACATGGTAAATATCCCGTTTTAAGTTCCAATTCTAGAAAAAATATATCGGAAAATATACCAAATATTTTCTCCTCAAAAAAAAAACTACAAAAAATAGTGTAGCGACACGTCATCAAAAACACGTCATAGTACATAGTATATCGATGTTATAAATCATTCGTATTCTCGTAGCGATTGTTTCGTATCGTTGCAAATCGATTGGGATGCGAGCACGTCCCGTCTCTGAATTATTCCGACATGCTATTACATAGGGAATATTTTGCGGCAACTCGAACGTACCGCTGACTTTCAATTTTTTTTGACGTGTTTGTGATACGGGGTGTCTTAGTTTTAGAAATTGTTTTTTTTTTCGTGTACTTCTTAAGGTGTTCTTTAGCATGGTGCTTGGTAAACAATAAATTAACGCATTGAACGCCGTGGTGGTCACCGGTGACCGACGTTAGCCAAGGATTTGCCTTCAACAGTTTTCTATTGACAGTCAAAGACTTAAAGTTTTTTTAGCTGTTTGGGTTTTATATTACAGGTATTTTGGAAAGGACAGATATAAAATACTGATGATTGTAATAATCATAAGTTAATCTAAGTTTTTATATGAAAAGTTGCGTGCTATGGATGCGTGCTATAAATGGCTTGTATACCATCGCCTACTCGAGCTGCGTATCTTTCTCGCACAGCTAGATAACTTAGCATCAGTAGAAACGGCCACATAGTTTCACAACTCACCTATTATATCTTCGTATAATATATATCGTATCGTCACATTGCACATCTTTTGTGGAAAAGTACCCAAACACCTTTATTTAGAGTCAAAATTAAAAGTAGTTTTCAAATAATCTGCAACTGTAAAGTTTCTATTTTTAAATAACGATTTAAATCAGAACAAACCATAGCTTAACTAAACAAAAAATGAACTCATTAAAAATTAAACTCAATCTTCTTTCCAATTAGGTAGAATATTACAAATAATTAAATATGTACACACAATATTCTTTTATTTACAATACAGCAATTATATTGGCCTTTGGCCTTATTATGTAAATAGCCTGAATAAGCCTTTTCATGTCAATAACCAAGCCCACTTCATTACGACACGTTAAGCCTGATTTTAAGCCTGGTTTCGCTGGCAATTGCGAAAAAATAAATTATGTTAGCATTTTAAGAATATATATTTTCGATGATCAGTTCGAAAATTGGTGTTTAAATATAGATATTTATTTGAAGAGTTATATAATGTTATGTTTTGTGAAATGTATTATTTTATTAATGCTGAATTGAGGTTTGAAAATTCTTTTTATATCTTGTAAATAATAATCTATTTTGTTGGCTATGGGGTAACGGTAGCTGTGGCGTAAATGTGCAGGTTCGATTCCCATACGAAGCAACGTCTAGTGTGATCCAAAAATTATTGTTTCAGTTCTAAGTGTCATATGTATGTGAAATCGTATGTTTATAAACGCACCTATGACAGAGGTGAAACTTCTAGTGTGGGGCAACATTTAAAAAAAGAAGTACAGTTGAAGTTGGAGGTAGAAACTAGTTTTCTATAAATTAATTATGTACACATACAAAGAGCATACATTCTCTCAAACAATATAACACATAACTAAACCATATATTAAAAAAAAACAATCAACTCTATGAAGTCTCTAGGGCTCTATAATCGTGTAAGCGAGTGTATTAGAACTCTACATTGGTGTTTCGTATTCTAGTAGCGTCGGTAGAGTCTAGTGCTGCCCCCTGGAGACTGGACTCTACAAATGTGATGCGTGCCGCGTTTAGATTGGCTTTTCGAGAATAAGTCTTGTGACAAAATATCGAAGTTTGGATGGGTTTTGTAGAGGTGGTCTGTGGTATTTTGGTAGAGATTGATTGGTCTGTTGGTTGAGTGATTGTAAGAGCAACTGTTTATATTATCCTCTTGATCTTGAATTTGATTCTCAGGTTGGGCACAGTCAATATGAATATAGCCCTCGGTAGAGGGCGGCCTAGACGGACATATACAATGATAGATTTTTTTTTATATAGAATGTGCTCATGATGAAAAATGTTTTCCTTCACCGTAAATATATGTTTTAGTGGCATCTTATTGTACAATTTATAAATGTAATCTTGATTAGTTCAAAAGTCCTTTTACAATATCCTTAACTCGTCAATCCATAAAATAGTCATTAAAAAATAAAACATCATAGTCAATTTATCTTCAGTGGTTTCTACATACTCTTAGAAAGTAAGCATATTTCGAAAATGTCACGAACTTCGAACCCTCGTGCATGATAAGAGAATGTCTTAAAGCTCCGGCTACCTATGACAACTACACGACACGGTTTATATTTAATATGTATTGTAAAAGCCATTTATTTTTCACGCCTCTGTAATCAAAATTATTATTTCATCCAACGCCTTAATTTTCAAATTTAAAATTTCAGGTGCCTTCATAATATTTTACTGTAATAAATCAACAAAATCTCTGTTAATGTAGAGCCAAAAAAAAATCTTAGCTCTACCTAGAGTTTCCACTTTATTAATCCTTCCTAATTTTTATTCAAGAAGCATTTTCCTAACGACTCTACCACTGCGTGGAATGATTTAGAACTCTATATAGAGCTGTAATCGGCTGTAATATTTTAACTGGCTCTTTGATCTTGGTCAGGAGTTGGATAGAGGTAGATGGTTTTTACGTGACAGGTTTGATTCTTGAGTAGAGTATTTGTAGAGAGTGTAAATTGTCTCTTGTAGAGTGGTGCATAACATTGTAATATGATAATATAATATCTACTTTATTACCGTCAATTTTAAACACAACATGTCTAACAACAGTTTTGTAAACTCTTCTCTCCTCAGAATCGTCATAAAAGATGAGATATGAACCTCATAGAACGCTTGACATTTTTTCGTCGTTCAGTGTCAATCTCATATAGACATTGATTCTTCTATTCACCAATTTATCATTCAAGTTCATTACATAATATATTTATGTTATAGGAGGCAAATGATCCAGCGAATCTCATAATATTAAATTATTGGCTGCTTACATGAACACCCGCAATACCAGAGGAGGTACAGACACGTTGCTATCTTTAAAAAAAATGTTCAGGTCTTCTATTCTATAATGAAATATACTGTACCCAAGTAGTAATTTAAATATATTTAGTTTTACATTACCATTATTAAATCCAAGAAAATAATAACATCTGCATTATTAAAACAGTATTCCACAGGTAATTACCTCTCCTTACCCCCTTGAGAGAAAAAGGCGTGACGTTAAAATATTTAAACTCATTTGTATTCTAAGAGCGAGGTAGAGTTTAGCCAAGTTTAACTCTACCGAGCTAATTTCAGCAATTAGTAGTGTAGAGTCAGCCTAGAACTAGTTTTCAGGTTTCAGTTTTACATTATTAAACCGTTTCAGTTCACTTATGTAATAATTTATTGCAGTTCCTTAGCAACGTCACGCCTTTTATCCCCGAAGGGGTAGGCAGAGGTGCATATTACGGCATGTAATACCGCTATACAATGTACACCCACTTTTCACCATTTTTATTGCAAGTCCCATGTAATAGGGGGTGCCTATTGCTATATACTGGGCACAATTTCAGACGCCGTGCTACTACTGAGAAATTTTCGAAAAACCGATAAAAGCCCTGTATTATTTTGCCTGACCCGGGAATCGAACCCGAGACCACTCGACCAACGAGGAAGTTATTACAGTTCCTATTCCGTTAATTGCTGAAAGTTTTTTTTTCAGTTGTTTGTGTTTTGTTTTTCAGGATATTTATGTGTTGTCTGCCTTATTGTGTTTCAAGGATTTGTTTTGTATGAAACTTTTTGCGCCATGAAAGTTGAAGAAACATAGTTTTATCCTTGTTATACTGAGCAGAAGGTCGGCAGATGTGTGATTAAATAGTAATGAGAAAAGAAAGATGCTTTATATTTAAGTGGATTAAATTAGTGAGTGAATGAGTGGTACTCTATTATTTTTTTTTAATTAAATGTCCCAATAACACTGTTCCTGACGAAACCTTAACTTAACGCTTGGTACGTTATCGTATCGTCACGCTTTTTATTCCAGAAAGGGGAACTCTTCTGACTAAGATTTCTTTTCGAAAAACCGAAAAAGTTCAGTAATGTTTTGCCTGACCTGAAAATCTAACCCGACACCCTTTGCCCACTCGACCAACGCGGCAGTTAATGAATCTGCACACATTATTTCAACTACATACCTGTATTTTCTGTATATTCTATACTGTAATATCACACTACAAAAATATCTTATTTACTCGTAGTTTACAGAAAAATCCTTTTGAAATATATACCTTAAACTTTAGTATGTATTTATTTCGACTTACTGCGGGTCGAAGTGTCGCATTCTTCAAATTGTACAATAATGACCGTATGTATTCCGGGGCGAGGCGAAATCGAGCTGGACTCGACTTTACTTGAATTGTAAGTGGTGCTGCGTTTGAACGTGCTAGTTGTATATTACTATACCTTATATTTATTTATTTATTTTATAGTTTAGTAGGATTTACGTTAAGTTGGAGTAGAATCTTTCTTGATGATAAAGTGCTATTGTAAGTAGTCCTGCGTTAGGACGTGCTAGTTGTAATACCATTTTTATAGTTTAGTAGGATTTATGTTAAGGTGAAGTAGAAATTCTTGATGATAAAGTACTGTTTTGTGGATCGAGTTCTAAACATAGTATTCTTGGTTATGTGTCTTTTAAAAGAAAATAACGAAACCATTTTCACTTATTCTGAGCTACATTTTTAATATGGTTAAAGAAACAGTTATATTCAGCTTTGTAACGATCAATAAGAACTAAGCAGAGCGAGTAAAACCGCGTAGAAGTAGCTAGTCATATAATAAACTTTAAAAATAAACCTAGCTCTTTACCAACACGGTTCATTTTTAATCAACGCGGTTAATTATAATGCACACTAAAAAAACAACAGCAAAAACCTCAATAAAAATGACAAAATCCGTGACTAATGACAATTACCCGTACTTGTTATTCTCAAACATTAATTTGCTAAGTAATCTTACATGGTATTAGTGTAACACTTGGGCAACGCTCGCCTAGTTGACTGGCTAACAAATAATTAAGACAAGTTGCCAGTGAACGTAATTAGGATAATTCTGCATCTTAGGGCTGTTCAAGACTGTGTTTTTGAATGTCAAAACAACATTCTTAGTGTTTTTTTTTTTTTGAGGGGGGAAAATTATCCAGTGACTTCTCCCGCCTTAGGCGAGGTGAGAGGGAGTGTCAGACACTTACTGACTAAAAACCACCCCGTTCCTACTCCTGCTTTTCGAGCCGGAGCCCCGGTAAACCCGCTAGGTAGTCCGCAGCTCCGGATCAGGCATCAGCCCTACTGGGCCCTATCTTTTTTTTGGGCCCCATCTGTGGTGGTCTGATGGCTCTTTGAGCCGCGCCCAGAACGCGACGCGCCGCACGCACGGGTCTGGTTCTGATCGGGCGCCGAGCTACCCTTGCTCGCCATCCGCAGGCCCGCAGTTACGATGGCTGGAGATCGTCGCGCGATCCCCGACGCTCGGTGTGTCGCGACCGACGGATGGGAACATTTTTAGTGGGATAAAACATTCAAGTAGAAATATCCTTGATCATTATAAGAAAGCTTCTGAGTACAATACTAGATACCAGAAACTATTCGATTCATGGTTATTCAAAATATGGTGGTGGTGTTTGTAATTGTATTATTATTATATTTGTATTTAGTGGTAGAAGCATTTTCGTTTAATTTATTAATGTGTAAGGCAATGTGATTGCACGGTTGGTGGTGTAGGTAAGCAATCAGCTGCTGAGCAATGTGTTTCGGTTTAGTTACCGCTCGGAATGTGAAATCGTATGCTTATAAAGACATCGGAGCTGTGAACTACCTAGCCGGAGTCCCGGTCAGTCTCCGGCTCGAAAAGCAGGAGTAAAAACAGGGTGATTTTAGTTAGTAAGAGTCTGATAGTATTTTTGGTCAGTGGGTGATTTTCCGCCCTTTAAAAGAAATCTTATAAATACGTCTATGATATGGGAGACCCCAGAGAAGAGCAAGGCTTAGATTGTTGTTAAAAAATATACAAACCAACTTATTTCAAAATTACACTTTGCAAATTCTAGCTCAAAAAAAAAAAATACATTTCTCTTAATGTTATTTTACAAAAATGACTTTAAACACGTTTGTTTTAATGTTGATTTTAGAATAAAAAACTGTAGCACTAATGTGGGAGTAATTAAATTAATGATACAATATGTTACTAGAATGGGTTTATCAGATTATTGCATTAACTGAAATACTTAGCTTTACTTAGTTGAGTGCCAAGTAAAGTTAGTTATTCATTTAATGCTAGCTCTATTGAACATAATATAGACTTATTAAGTTTATTACTTGAATATTTTATGTATATTGAAATAATTGTAGAAGTATATTTTGGAATTAGGACTAATGTATTTGTATTTCGTTGGTTTGGGTTATGAAATACTTTTTTATTCTACTTTACTATATAAATTATTTAAGAGGAGCTATGATAGAAGACGGTTATATCCAGCAGTGAACAGACATGAGACAATGGTGATGATCGTGGTTAGGTTAGTTAGTTTTAAGTACCTTCTGTTTTCTAAAGGAATGGATATATTACACATTTTTTTTTACCTGAGTTTAAATATAACCTGCGGAAAATAAATTGAGAGAGAACTGAGAAAATTCTTTTCTTTTTTTAAAAAGACGTTGCCCTTTTTTTTTGAGGGAGGAAAATCATCCAATGACTTCTCCCGCCTTGGGCCAGGCGAGAGGGAGTGTCAGACTCTTACTGACTAAAAACCACCCCGTTCCTACTTCTGCTTTTCGAGCCGGAGCCTTGGTAAACCCGCTGGGTAGTCCACAGCTCCGGATCAGTCATCAGCCCTACTGGGCCCCATCTGTGGTGGTCTGATGGCTCTTTGAGGCGCGCGCGGAACGCGACGCGCCGCACGCACGGGAAGACGTTGCCCTACACTGGCATTTTCTCTTGTGTCGTGGGTGCGTTTACAAACATACAAGATCACATATACTCGTATATCACACCGAGACAAGAAATAAAAAATTGGGGATCACAGAAAGAGTTGCTCCGTACGGGAATCCAACCTGCTACACGTTGCTCGGCTGTTCGCCCAGATTACGAAAAAACATTGAATAAATGGGAAGATAATTATAATTCTAGACTAAGATAGGACTTAATAATTAATTATCATTTTTCAAAACAAATTATAAAGCCTCTGAAAATTATATTAAACTTATTAGTGACAACTTGCCTTACCTTAAGCAGTCGAGCTACTATCTCCACTAAACTATCCAGTCTAAACACACCACCTAATCGTCAGGTACCCTTCGATTTGTAAAGAGTTCGTACGTGTCGTCCATTCACGGGCCTCGCCTTACGTGCTGTCCGATAATAGACTCTGTGTACTTCTGTACCTCGTTACGGCCCACGCCTCTATATAAAGAAAGACTCAGGTTTTTGTGAAGCTGAAAATCCACTTAGGTTCAAGATTTTACAGGAGCAATAAGGATGAGTTTTCCGTGTTAAGATCTTAGAAGTGTCTTGGGGTTTCGGTGTTGGTTATAAAATATAGTTTGGTTCGATAGCTGAGTGTCTACATTACGCCTGCTATGAATGAAGGGGTAGGCAGAGATTAGAAATTGGGAATGTTGATGATTAAAATTTACCGACCTAAAATGTGCTTTGTAGATGCAAATTGCTGTCGCAAAGTAGCTGTGCGAGGAAGATGCGTAGCTCGAGTATGCGATGTATCAATAGAAAAGCCATCCATAGTACACATCATCATTCCAAATAAAAAACATAGCTTAACTGAGTCCGTTTCCACCAGATAAGCTATGTGTACCAATGAATATGATTGATGGAAGCCAAACGCATGCACAGCAACGTAGCATAGCACATCTCTGGTGGAAAAGCACACCAAAACCACCACGATTTGAATACGCTGCTGAAAAAACGGTCTAAACATTAGAAAACCGTAATGCTACTTTTGTTCCAAAAACCATTCCTTTTCAGTAATACCGCCGTATTTCAGTGCATTCTAAGCCCTGGTTAAAACTGGAAACAGTCCAAATTTCTATTCCAAATGGAATAACCATTTTGGTTTTATTAAAAAACTTACTATGCCAACGGAAATGTTACTTCATTCAAGTTTATTTTATAATGTTCATAAAGTAACAAGTCATTAAGCTGGGTCACAGTAGACTCGAGTATGAATTAGTCGCCACTCTTAGTCTTGCTGTGGGTGTCGTGGGAGCCAACTAGGGGACTACATATATGATAGAGATCAGGCAGTAGTACTATCTGATAAACCTAAATAAGCCGGTAAACGAGCAGACAAATCACCTGATGGTAAGCAATCGCCGACGTTCATGTACACCCGAAACACTAGAGGCGTTACAAGTGCGTTGCCGGTCTTTTGGGGGTTGGAATTTGAGGGTTGTCGAGGAATTTGTGGATTGGAAAGATTGTAGAGAGGACAATTGAGCCTCCGGTAACCTCACTCACACAATGAAACACAACGCAAGCGTTGTTGTACGTCGGTTTTCTGTGAGGCCGTGGTATCACTCCGATCGAGCCGGTCCATTCGTGCTGAAGCATGGTTCTCTGCTATCTCCAACTTGCCAAGCAAGGGAGTTAAGGGTTAAGACAAAATTGTTATATAGGAGAAGTCTGTAGACTAGTAGTAGACTATCACGAGTTATTGATATTGGATAATAAAAGATGTCATCTTTCATACCAAAAACTACCTTAAAATAAAGAGCATAAACAGCAAATTCCCATCACACTACCTATAACTCACAACTATCACTCATTGGCTGTACCTATTAGCGAAAAAACACGCGAGCCTATAAACAAAACTCTTATTACTCTGCTCACACCATAAATCTTAGTGTCGTTATGATATAACGTTATTTACCAAACTTTTTTTTTGCTACCACTCGTCCCTTTCCCGTTAAGGTCGTTAAGCAATTATATGCCTTAAATTCTTAGTGTAATGGTATAAAATGGCTCAAGTAATGAAGATTTAGTGTTTGTTCGGCGAGTAAATGTGTATTTTTACGAAAATAGTCCACATATACTTGTGTGTGTGAGTGTGTGCGTGTGTGTGTGTTGGGAAATCTTTTGGGAGTTTTCTAAGATGTTATATAATGTATTAGGTAATATTATTTTTATGTTTGCGAAGCGAATTTTCTTAGCGTTTGACTTGTGTTGTAAATAATGTGTGTTTCAGTGTGAAAATTTACTTATTTCTGGCTCTGTGAATGCCTATTTGGTTGAGTGGTTGCAAGAGCGACTGCCGAGCTAGGGGTTGCAGGTTCGAATTAAAAAATCTGCAATATAACACACTCGCAGTCTGAAATTGTGCTTGATGCGATACGGGCTGATGCCTATGACTATTACATGGGACCCATAACGTTTGCCGATGTGAAAGGGTGTATAATATTGCAGTTCTGAATTTTTGCCTATTTATTTAAATTAAAAAACAGACCGCTTTTGATTTTTCGCAAAACATGCCTAATGAAATTAACCTTCTTTTCGTAAAAGGATTGTAGCCTACATCTAGTTGAAGCTAAAAATAATACAATAACCTAGCTCATCTCTACCCACCCCTTAGAAAAGTAACAGGCATAAAGTTAGGTTATAAACCGACAAATAAATCCTTATTTAGGTTTTTGGAAAATATTAACGTAAGAAAGGTTTACGATACAATCTAAATTTCGTAACCTATCGTAAAAGGGTAGTGGTCGACCTAAGTGAAATACTGAAATACTGAAATTCAGCAGGATTTATGTAGGCTCCGACCTAACGCTGACATTATTTCAGGCTTGCTTTTCTGTTATTCTGTAGGTAGAAGTAGGTATAGTGTGAGTATATAGATTGTTAAAATTGTAATTATATTTTGATTGTTAGATAAAATGTGTAATTAAAGCCTTTTTGTAACATGTTGTTTTTTATATAAAAATATGCCACAATTTTCTCCTGTGTCGTGGGTGCGTTTACAAATATACAATATCAGACCGAAACAACAATTTGTGAATCACACAGAGAGTTGATCCGTGCGGGTATCGAACCCGCTACATGTTGCACAGCAGCCAGTTGAGCAGCTACCGCGCCAACCGTGCAGTCCTTGTGTACCTAAGTGAAATATTTGACGCATAAAAAATAAATTGAAATAAAAACCTAAACACGAAATCATCAAAACCAAAACCCACACACAAAAATCGAACTAAAACACATTTAATTTAAAGTCTATAATCCGAAACTAGCACAAACCGACTCGATCAGCCCAAAAGCGGTTTAAACCGGTACGAAGCAGCGAGAACCAGTCAAATATTTTACTATAGAACCGAATGTTTGTAAAAACTCGAATAACTTCGAGAACAAACTTCGAAGGAAAAATATCGAATTGACTATTGTAGTAAATGTGATCTTTTTTATGGAATAAGCCGGTAAACGAGCAGACGGATCACCTGATGGTAAGCAATCACCGCCGCCCATGGACACTTGAAACACCAGAGGCGTTACAAGTGCGTTGCCGGTCTTTTAGGGGTTAGGAATTTAAGGGTTGTTGGGGAATCTGGGATTGGGAAAATTGGGAAAGGGGCAATTGGGCCTCCGGTAACCTCACTCACACAACGCAAACGTCGTTTCACGTCGGTTTTCTGTGAGGCCGTGGTATCACTTCAGTCGAGCCGGCCCATTCGTGCCGAAGCATGGCTCTCCCATACTTTTTCTCACTATTGAACGAAAGTAGGTAAAAAAACTATTAAAGTGAGGAAAAGTTGGCACCTAATGTTTTATTTTTTATTCGAATCTTTGCAAGTTTTGGGGAAGTGAACTCGTGAGTGATATCATAAGCTCGCGTACTTGGTTACTTTGTTTCTTTCCCAAGTTTTTTACGATTTATTTTATTCCGGCACTTAATCTCGAGTTTGTTTCGGAGTAGTCTTAAAAACCGTAATTTTTCCCCAGTTGTGTTTTAGTATAACATATAACATAGTAGGTACCTATATAACATCTTTCATTCTTTGAGTTCTGTTACTAAGTATCTGTCTATTATCAAGTGACTGAAATAAAAAAAGTCAAGAAATGAAAACCGCATCAAATTCGGTTCGGCGAACCATGAGATAATTGCGCATAAACATATTATGTACATACATACATGTACAGGTTAAAAACAGAACCTCCTTCTTTTTTTAAGTCGAGTACCTAAAAATGGAATAATCTTAAAGCAGAACTTGAAATCACAAATGATACATTTTTTTCATTAGTCATACTTACCAATTTATTGCCGAAAATCTATTTTCACAACATAAAAAAAATCACCAAAAATACCAAAAAAAACATACTCCAAAAAAATAAACTCCTCACGAACAACTTGAAACTTAACTTTGAACTCAATAACAACTATAGTACAGCGAACAGACGCTTAACTAGTTAGGGAAAACGATTTTAACTTAACAAACATTACCCATTCAATTCCAGAGATAAGACGGAGGATTGAACAAAAGCCTTTATATCGTAAAACAGGAATATAATTGTTAGATGAGTATCTTAACACGGACATTAATGATCGAATTGCTGCTCCCTGTCTTTAGGACAACGCCATCTATCGCTCGGGGCGCTGAACTAGTGTGGAATGTGTTGGAGATTTTGGTATTGTGCGGTAAAATGTTTTAACTATTTCGTTTTAACATGAAGCTAGTTATTTTATTTGTCTGAATTGTAAAAGATGTACAATAAAGTTTATATCTATCTATCTATCTAGTTGAAAGCGTTGCTTGGAATTTAGTAAATAGTAGGTAAAATATAATCTTAGCTTATTTCGGTTAACTCTTAGGGCAACATACATACAGACAAACCTATGTATTTTTGTATTCTTGTAAGTATACACTCCTACAGGCAAGTAACATACAGACAAATCTATTTGTGTTCATGTAATATGTTCATACAGATACTTGTATGTTCAAGCAGACCTGAATAATTTGGAAGCTAATAATTTCATAAAAAAAACATGTAATTGTGGTAGTAATTTTTAAAATGCTTTGCAATAGTTTCATCATCATATTATCATCATCAGCCGGTTATCGAGATATTTTTAAAATACTTTTATCTTGTTTCATCATCATCATCAGCATATATTCGTCCACTCCTGGACAGAGACCTCTCCAATAAGCACGCTACTGAGCTTGAGCAAAAATTTACTTACCTATTACAAAATCTACTTCAAAAAAAAGAAAGAAACAAATCCAACTTTGACATTGATCCGACCTACACCGAGATTAGCAGACATCCTTGAAAAAATACAAAAAAAAATTAGCAAAATAAGGCAAAATACATAATTCCAATTTATAATCCGTCCTTAAAACCTGGATATTATTATTCAATAATGAAAACGTAGCAGGTGCGCCAGCCCTGCCCTATTTTATTATGGCCAAGACCTTACTTTACCTATATTATTATTTTGATTCAGACTTCTTGTCACGTCAACACCCGACATACCTTTATAATATCGGGTGCTAGTGAATTTACAAAAATATTATAATCTTTCTGCTCATGTTCTTAAAGATCCTTTTTCTATTTACGTTTTGACCTTCACGGTTTAAAGGAATTAGGATTAGGTTTAAAAATTCTCATCTAGTTATTTAAGAGATTGTCGTGTTAAAGTGTTATATTGTACTTAGTGCTAAAATAAATATAATTTATCATTTAATTGGTTAAATAATTTTATTTTTTATAGAATGTCGATGGATATCGATTTAATCCTTATCAACGATGGGTTTGCTGTCGCTGAATTATATCTGTTTTTTTTTATTAAACGAGTACTGTGAACTGCCGATTGGACATTTATATACAACAGGTTAGATTTATAATTTCTAATTAAATTAACTAAGGTTTGAACATAATGCGATTTTCGTTAAACAAAACAATCTTACCTGAGTAAAAAGTACATTTATAAGTCATGCTTTAATGCATTTTCCTTTTTAGTATTGTATGTGTCCTTAATATAAGTTTGCTTTACGTTTAAAGTAATCGTAACGAGAACGCGTTCAGCGCACTTGGTGTTTCGGGTCTCCATGGGCAACAGACGGTTGTTTACCATCAGGTCATCGGTACGCTCGTATACTGGCTTATAACATGACAAAACAATGTGATGATCCGATCAGATAGAATCTATGAACAAGAAAACTACACTGACCACTAGACAGCACAAACATAACACAATCAAATTTACTTTAACACTAAAAAATATGTTCAGAATTAGTCAAAAAATTTACTCGCTCCGCGTACGAAAGCTTCAATTTCCTGCGAGCCCCGCTTAACGTTGATATTTGCATAACCAATATCCATGGGGTGGTTGCCACCCTATTTGAGAAGCCAGGAGTTGCCGGGAGTTGCCGGGAGCCTCCAGGAGTATGGCACTTATTACACCGTAATCCTAAGTGGGAAAGTATCATCACGACTCCTGGTTATAGTGTAATTGAGTTATTCGAGCTAGGATGCTCTTTTGTTTTTGGAAATAATTGTTTTTTTTTTCTAATGGCAGACATTGCAACGTTGTTTATCTACATCTATCATATTGTATCAGCGTAAATTTTATTTCTAGACTATTCAATTTTTTTGTAGTGTTAAATGACAGACTGAATCTGAACTATGCAACCATTTAGATATAAGGTGGAATCCAGACTCTATTTCCTATACTCTTTTTTTAAGAAGGGAAAATCATCCCGCCTTGAGTGAGGCGACAGAGAGTGTCAGACTCTTACTGACTAAAAACCACCCCATTCCTACTCCTGCTATTCGAGCCGGAGCCCCGGTAAGCCCGCTAGATGGTCCTTAGCTCCGGATCAGTTTCCTAGAGTCTAGATTTGTATTATAACTTTAGTGAGACATACTAAATTAATTATTATGTTATCGGTATCATATATATGTTATCAAATTGCTCACGTGAGTAATTTGATATATTAGTTTGAATTTATATATGTGGCATTTGACATAAGTAAGGCTCACAAGATTACCTAAAAGGGGTACCTTAACCAGTAAATTATGGACGCCACGAGCGACATACAAATCATATACCTTCTTATTACTCCACCGAATAAAATAAGTGCGATATCAGGTACCATTTTCAAAGAAAAAAAGTAAAACATTTATAACGGAAAATATCACGATTACATAAGCTACAATGCCATTCAAGAGTAAAGGGAACATTCTTTTACACTCAATCATTCCTAATCTATTTATGTATTTCAAATAATAATTGACGGATCGGTTTTACATACAAAGCTAAATGTAGGGAAAATATTTTATTTTGAACGAATTGAGACGAGGCGAGGTAAAGTGAGTGGAGACGAATCGAAGTGAGTCAGGACGATCAAATGCATTTCACTGCGCCACTCGGAGATATTCGAATGGATTGCATTCGTGGGAATGAAGGAATATAAAATAAGGTATTGACTGATAAAGTTTTAGTGGATGTAATTGAAGTTCGTTCTAAAATTTGATTGGAGAATTTAAGATTAGTTTTGTGGTTTGTGTAGTTTAGTACACGGATTTTAGATAGCGTAGTATAGTCTTATATTCCATCTACAATTATGTATATTTTTTTGTGGTATACGTCGCAAACGAGCCGACGGATCACCTGATGGTAAGTAATCGCCGTTACCCATGGATTCCCAAAACACCAAAGGCGTTACAAGAGCGTTGCCGGCCTTTTGGGGTTTAGGAATTTAAGGGTTGTTGGGGAATCAGGATTTTGGAAGGGGGGTAATTGGGCCTCCGCTAACTTCACTCACACAACGCAAGCGTTGCTTCACGTCGGTTTTCTGTGAGTTCGTGGTATCACTCCGGTCGAGCCGGCCCATTCATTCCAAAGCATGGTTCTCCCACACTTTTACTTAGATTTTTCAGTTATAAAGCTGTTATTTTAAAATTAACCAACTAACTTATATTTTTTGACAAATACCCTTCTACCGAATCCTTAATGGATTACATATTTCTCCCAGAAATTCCTATAAAAAATATTAGGCATTTGAAATCTGTACTAGATCTAGACATGCTCAAATTCAGTCTCAGTACCAATCATCACCATCTCACTAAAACATTAGCTTAATAAACTCATCTACCCACCAAAACCCAACCAATACCAAAATGATTATTAATGAACATTTTACGGAAACATTAAACACACATATAACAAAAGTCTATTACAGAAACCCATTAAGAATAGACATTACCCATTACACCTCCCCCCTCTACCCACTCTCCCCTTTTCCATATATAATACCACCTCAAACGTGTCTCTCTAATTTCAAGTGAGACAATGATCAATTGAGTTCCAATAGCAGCGAGTTAAAATGTTCTGGGGTACTTTGAAGGCGGTGGTACGATTGAATTTGTTTTTTAATTCATGGAAAATATATTATATCTATGTATGGTAAAAGAGCTGTGTAGTGACTTTGAAAGAATACTGGGCTGTACTGTTGCTGCGGTGGCTGGGCAACTGGCTGTCGCGCAACGTGTAGCTTGTTCGGTACCCGCAACAGAGCAACTCTTTGTGTGATCCACAAATTGTTGTTTTGGCTTTGTTAACACAGGAGAAAATCTTAGTGTTTTTACGTTTTTTTTAAGAAAAAAAAAAACAGTTTGTATAATACCAATAACTAAAAATCACGGTCTACTCACATACATTAATGGGGAAAAGCTCTACTAGTTCTGAGTCACTGAGGGGCTCTTCTTCATGAGAATGCTTCTCATCAAGAGTAGAGCTAACTTTCTCTCCTTTAATGTACGTGAGTAAACCGTGGGTCGTCATTGCGTTACAAAACATAAAATTTCATATACACATGCGAATCAGACCCGAAACAACATTTTGTGGATCACACCACTGTTACTCCGAGCAAGAATCGTATCCACTACACGTTGCACGACAGCCACTTGCCCAGCCATCGCGCCAACCGTGCAGTCAACAGTCAAAGTTTCAAGAAATATCGAATAAAATGCCCCAAACAATATTAAACGTTACTATGAATATATTTATGTGGAAGTTTGATATAGTTCGACAGTCGAATAACATGAATCACATATTGTAGCGTTGTGTTCAAATTCTCACCTACTCAATTGAAATCTGAGAAACTGTTATATTGAATTACATTTGGGGTTGCAAGTTGTGGGCGTAGTGTTAGCGAGTTTGTTTCTTTTAATATTTTTGTGAACTAAAACATTTACTTTTATTTCTCATAATAAGAAAGTCTGATCAAAGTCAAAATCAAAGTTTAAATTGTATATTTCAGATAGACCGGGAAGGCACTTTTGAACGTCAAGGCAAATATACAAAATGCAAAACAAAATATCTGTCTGTCGGTCAGTGCTCTAATGAAGCTATTTGCTCCTATGATTCCTATGGATAAGAACGAGCAAGAAACTCCATAGGTTACTCTTTTTCAATCAGGTTCAATCTTCTACCAATTTTGGTCGAATTCTTTTTTAAAATAATAACACGACATTACAAGACAAGCTTAAAATCAATGGAAAAATAATTAAATGCTTTCCCTTATTTTATTTTTTTTACTTCATGACCACACCAAAACGTCACACCAAAATAAGCAAATGTGCACGTTTAACAAATTCTAGATCAAAGCACATAGTTTTAAAAAAAATATCTAGATTTAAGAAAGCTACAAAATCTGATAACAATATACAACGTTTTTTCCGCTCCCGCTACCGCTTACAATCACAACCTACACCAATTTACGTGAGAACAAACATCTGGTTCTCTTATGTTTTTTGTCGCATTCAAATCTGATTACTTACATCACATTGTAGAGAATCAATTGTTATTCTGTGGTCCTTTTGCCTTGGTTTTTATCCGAAAACTCCGATTTAAGGTTTCATTTCTTGTTCGTGCATTTCTATTGATGTTTCGGTATTTTTTTTTTGTGTACGGACATTTTTGGCAAGAAACATTTCCACAATGTTAGTGTGAAAAATTCACGTGTTTAATCTAATGGATTTAAGAGTTTTACTCTTCTATGCATATTTAGCCTCATTATAAGTTTGTAACAGATGATACAATAAGACGTTTTCCAAAAATGTAACGGATAATTCGGTCAGTTCAGTGTAGTCGTTCTAAGATACGGTACAATAGATAACTTTTGCAAATTAAATGCTAATGACTACGTAAAACACTAACATTAATCTACATATTATCTTTAAACACCATAAACTACTATATAAAAAAACCATTAAAACTCATCTTCCAACAGCTCGCGACGATCCATTACTGAATTATAACCTACAAAACCGGGGCTTGCCAAAAATTACCAACGCCTCAATTAACATCCAAATTCAACCTTCAACCACCATACATCTCAAACTAACTAACTAACATCCCTACACCTTCCACATAACCCTACGACCGCCCAAGCACTATCAGTCGGTCTGTTTAACACCATTACCAGGCTGACACGTCGCAGGAAACGCTCCCACCTCGCAGGATGTACCCGACGGGGGACGTCTCTCAAATTGACACCAATAAGGATAATAATAACATTTTCCCTATTTAACACATCTATTTTCCTTGTGTTGGTGCTGAGAAATTAGAAATGCTAATATGATAATACGTTTTTATTATATAGAATCGTATGAGACTAATGTTGTTTTTAACTAGTAATATTAAGTGTTCAATGTGAAATCGACCTTCAAACGTTTAAGATAAGATCGTACTCTTTAATTTTAACTAGCTTCACTGATAGACAGACTGACAGACTATTGCTTATTTCTTTCTTTGTTAACGTCTCAAAAGTACTTAAGTATATGGTTTAATTGGAATAAATGATTTGACTTTACTTTTTGTCAGCCGGAAAGACTACTTACGTGGTGACTGAGAATTTTTGGCAATTTTAAGTTCTAATCATTATTTTGTCTGCCACACATGTACACTTGTACAGATATGTCGAAAATTTTACCTTATATCGCTTGGATCACACTAAATGGTTCCGTAATGTGAAATTTGATTCTTACCTGTAACAAAATAAAAAAAAAATATTAGTTGTCAGTTACTTACAATTTAGTATTTTACAGTCAAAAGCTACTCTTAACATGCACTAGTTCCATTATTAATGGAAAAAGTATAATCTGAAATTGATAAATAACACAATATAATCTTAAATCATATTTTCCTGAATTTTTTTTTATGGGGCGAGACGAGAGTGAGTGTCAAACTCTTATTGACTAAAAACCACTCCGTTCCTACTCCTACTTTTCGAGCCGGAGCTTCAATAAACCCGCTAATTAGCTTGCAGCTCCGGATCAGGCATTAGCCCTACTGGGCCCCATCTGTGGTGGTCTGATGGCCCTTTGAGGCGCCGGGTCATTTTCCTAAAGATAGAACACCGATTTATCAATCAGTATAACCGAATACTTGTTGACCTTTATACAAACCTCATGCAAAGTAATAGTACAGTATAAATGAGAAACACAAACGTTTCAACGACGTCCATTGAATTACGCGTAGAGTTTCTAACTCCGGGCTTCAAGTGATCGCACAAGTAATCTCCGAAAGTGTACAAAACAGTACAGTACCGTCCGAAATTGCGATAACATTAGCAATAATTAATTTTCAACGTGTTTACGAGTTGAACAGCAACCAGACAGACATAAGTTTGTTTGCGCGTAGCTCCGCGGGCGCCTCAAAGAGCCATCAGACCACCACAGATGGGGCCCAGTACTAACGTTATTTACCTGGTCCGGAGCTGCGGACTGCCTAGCGGGTTTACCGGGGCTCCGGCTCGAAAAGCAGGGGAAGGAACGGGTTGGTTTTTAGTCAGTAAGAGTCTGACACTCCCTCTGAACCTTGCCCAAGGTGAGAGAAGTCATTGGATGATTTTCCCCCCTCAAAAAAAAAAAGAAAAAAAAGTAGTCAGTTACTTTTTACTTAGTACTTTAAAGTCATAAAAGCTAATTAGCTCCATTATCAATCGGAAAACTCTAATCTGAAATTGATAAATACGACATAATCTTAAATCATATTCTCCTGAAGTATTTTTTGGGGTAAAGATGAAAAAAAGAATGCAATGCCTTCTCCCGCTTTGAGCCAGGCAAGAGGGAGTGTCAGACTCTTACTGACTAAACACCACTCCGCTTCTACCCTGCTTTTGTAGTTGCCTCAGTAAACCCGCTAGGTAGTCAACAGCTCCGGAAATGCATTAGATCTATTGGGATCTTTGGTAAATCTGATAACTTTGATGCACCTTACGCACAGGTTATGTTCCTAAAGATATAACACCGATTTACCAATCAGTATCACCGAATACTTGTTGACCTTTACGAACCTAATCAAAGTAATAGTACAGTATAAATAAAACACAAACGTTTCAAAGACGTAATTGAATTATAAAGTAAGTTTCTAACTCCATATTTCTTCTTCAAGTGTCCACAAGTAATTCCGAAAGTGTACAAAACAGTACAGTACCGTCCGAAATTGAGATAACATTAGATATAATTAATTTTCAACGTGTTTACGAGTTGAACGCAACAGACAGACATAAGTTTGTTTGTAAGTAGACTCGGAGACATCCGAAATGAAGACAATCACAAGTAATTGTAGTACCAAGTTTCACTAACGTTATTTTCGCTTTGTGGCTCAAGTTGGGAGCGGCAGCGAGTTTATATTAATATTTTTTTAAGGTATAAGCCGCTAAACAAGCCAGCCAGATCACTTGATGGTAGGCAATCGCCGTCGCCCATGGCCACCCGAAGCACCAGAGGCGATACAAGTGCGTTGCCTGCCTTGTGGGGTTAGAAATTTAAGGATTGTTGGGGAATTGGGGATTGGGAAGATTGATAAGGGGGGTAATTGGGCCTCCGGTCTTACAATTATATGGGGTTTGTGATGTATAGTATGTCAGGATACAGGAGACTTCAAAACATTCTAGGTAAGTTTGTAACGACAACAGTTTTAGATTAAAAACATGGCATTTGTGTCATATTATAGAAAAAATAATGACTGTAGAGAAGAAGGACTGCCAGATGCAATATACTCTATAGTCATAAAATAATCCACAAAAAATAACACAAATGCATTCCTAACCAGTCTACGGTCTGTAGACAAAGAAATAGCGCCGAGTGAAGCCGAGAGGGGTCATTTGTTTGCAATAATCCTGAGAAAACATCGTCATCAGTACTTTTATAACAGACCCACTTACGTATCTCGAAAATTATAACCCGCTATAATCTTATCACTTGCACCACGCAGCGGTCTCTGGGTGGCCTGAGGCGACATGCCGGTGTCCTAAACACTAAAATGCACTTAAACCGCTCCCAAGGTTTCCCTGTTTTGTAGTTGCAGTAATGAAGCAACGCTCAAATGTTTAGATCAAGGATTTTGGTAAATCTTAACTTTGAAATTAATGTTCAACGTATTTCGTTGAATTACGTTCTAGGAAATTGGCAAGGATTCGTGGAGACTGTTGTGTGTGACTTCTGAATAGGAACGACAGACTAGAATGTATTTTATCAGCACTCCTAGTCTTCCCGCGGGTGTGGTACAGTCGACTTATGGGATTAAATATAACACAGATCAAGTAGCAGTCTTCTTTGGTCATATGTACTTTCTAAGATTACTTAGACACCACTGACAAACGGTGAAGGAAAACATCGTGAGGAAACCTGGCTTTATAATTTCTAATTATAAGTTTGGAATCGCCAACCCGTATTGAGCAAGCGTGGTGGTTAATGCTCAAACCTTCTCCGTGTGAGAAGAGGCCTTTGATCGACAGTGGCCACTCATTGGCTGTTGATATATGTATATGAAAAACACTTGCATTTCGGACTACTACAATTAAACTATCAAAAAGTGGAAAATAAACATTCCACTCATCTCCCTATTTAACACCACATACATATTATAGTGACTTTGCAAAAATTAAACTCAACATAACCTCCTCTTGCAAGAGTCGGTCAAATAGGCCGAAAAGTGAAATAAACAAACTACTTAAGTTAAGGTGAAGTAAAAAGATTAACAGACATTAACCGAGCCAGCTAACTAGGTTACGAGTAATTACGTGAAATTAGCAAGGACCTTAATTTTTGTTTATTTATTTTTTTATCTAGTTACTTGGAGGTACCTAATGTTTGGCTGGTGAGGTGAAAGTAGAAAGGTGAAGTTGGTTACAGGGTTAATGGGAGATATTTGTCTTGTAAGATGTTTATTCATATGTTGTTGGGATTTTTGATTTGAAAAAATTGTTTTGTTACACTTTTTTCTTCAGGTGTCAAGTTCTTTAAGTGTGGGAGAGCCATGCTTCGACACGAATGAGCTGGCTCGACCAGAGTAGCCGCATAAATACTGTAGCCTCATAGAAAAGCGACGTGAAACAACGCTTGCGTTGTGTTTTGGTGTGTGGGTGAGGTGACCGGAGGCCTAATTTATTTTTTATTTATTTATTTATTTAAGTCTAATTATCTAATCTAATTATCCCTCTTCCCAATCTTCCCAGTCCCTAATTCCGCAATGACCCTAAAATCTTATCCCCAAAAGGCCGGCAACGCACTTGTAACGCCTCTGGTGTTTCGGGTGTCCATGGGCGGCGGCGATTGCCTACCATCAAATGATCCGTCTGCTCGTTTACCGGCTTATAACATTAAAAAGTTTACATTGTTAAGAGTCCATATTATATTATAAAAAAGTTCATAATATTAATAGAAGCCCAGATTATTATTAAAATATAGGAATATATAGTAATTATAAATATTTTGATTTACTTTTCACTGTTTGCTAAAACCAATACAAGTATTTCGCTAACCCAAAGCCAAAATAAATAAAAACAATTTTTAATACCGACCGCTCTTAAACTTGGGAGTTAACCGCCCCAGTTAGCGGTAACCGTGATTTTACGACGGTAAACGGTCAGTGGTACATTTTATTGCTAGTTCACTAACTGCAAGCTAAATTACTCTATGTACTTGTACCTTAAGAGCTAATTTCTGTAAGCAATTCATTCTCTTTCACGTTTTGGGCCAGATTTTCTAAGATTAGAATTTATTTTTAGATATTTTTCTGAATGTAAAGATATTTTTGACTGCCTCGTTGGTCGAATCGGTGCAAGTACGGTTGCCGGACATAGGGGTCTCGGGTTCGATTCTTGGGTCGAGCAAAATATTACTGGGCTTTTTATGGTTTTTCGAAAATGTCTCAGTAGTAGCACAGAGTCTAGAATTGTGCCCAGTATATGGCAATAGGGTCACCTCCAATTACATGGAGCCTTATAACACAAATGGTGAAAAGTGGATGTACATTATAATTATTATAGCGGCAATACGTGCCGTAATATACATACCCCTTCGGCGATAAAAAGCATGACGTTGCTTTTCTTTTATTTAAAATAAAAAAAACTTAATCAATTTAATATTTCTCACAATAGCTCTACTTAAAACCTAGAACTTTAACATGAACTAAGGTATTTCTCGACCAAAGTCTTAATACATATAAAAAACATCGTCCAAATTCGTTTGGCTTCGTAACTCCTGACGTGGAAAATAACACGAGAGCCTAATATAATGTTGACAACATTGTTTATTCATATAATCTAAAAAGTTTGTCTGTCTGTCTGTAGGTACGTGTGTGGTTTTCCAACAAAAAACTGCTACTTTGCACGTATGACTTTAATGAATTTAATCCAAGTTATTTCACGCTTACGGCTCTTATAAAGTGTGGGTAGACTTTTTGTCAGTTTGTCACAAAATGGGATTTTGTATAAAAGTTATATCATAAATCAACTCTCAGTTCATCCGTGATCATGACGCTTGCCTTGCTTAATAAAAATGGTCAATATCCCGTTTTAGGTTCCGATGATATTACTAGTGACCATATCTGTTTAAAATCTTATGTTTATTATAATTAATAATTATTATGTATTACTTTAATTAAGTGTTTTATACAACTAACTTACCGTACTTATAAGGGCGAGGTATCACACACACTACAACCTTACTCACACAGTAAAATACAACCTAATATCTATCTTTATAAAACCGAATTACACAGTAAAATACAACGCAATACCCATCTTCCCAAAAACCACAAGAAAAGATAATACATAAAATGTAGCATTCTATATACCTGGTTGTAACTTGAAGCCGGCAGTACTATAAAATACGATAAACGTCGGCTTGCATATGCAAGGGATAGTAATATTCGTTATTGTCTACTTGTTGCATTAGAAGATCAAATTCTAAAAATATTAGGCTGTACCAAGGTGGGCTAGGTAACTATACATTATAATAATATCTTAGTGGTTCCGTATTTATTATGTAACAAATGTAAGAAGATAGTGGCCTTTATTTTCTACCAGTCACATTTTTAATGTTTTGTAATTGATTTGAATGTCGTAAACCATGTTTGAAGTAAATATTTTGCCGAAGAGAGTGGTTTGCAGACAGTCACTGAATTATTTTCAATTATTCAATTTTGTCTACATTAAGCAGTCAACAGCATATGTCTGATTACAATGATGGGTTACAAAAATAAAGATGCCTAACGTTTCCACGCACATATTTGGTGTTACGTGTCATCTAGTTTTTCATGGGTTAGCAATCGACAATCACTTCATTTAAAACAAGACTCAATCAATGTTACAAAATCCTGCCCAAATAAATCTAGACAAAAGAAAAAACCGGCGACTTACCAAAAATATACCAAAAAGGCGAACCCGTAAACTATAAACTAGCAACAAAGAATCCGGTTGTCCGTCTGCATTTTGCGGATAAATCAACAAGCCCAATGATCCGGACCGGATTGTGCTCCAAATACCCACTTTCTAATACATTACCTCCTGCTATTTGGTATTTTGTGATACCAACCCTTCACTGGGAATGGAATATCAAATGTTTCATCAATTATTGGAGCTTACGTGGATTTCTTGTACAGTTTTGGGGTCAAAATGACCAGGTCTGGAGTAGAAGATATGAGTTTGAGAAATGTATTTATTTTTAACCGACTTCTAATGACGGACCTTCTCAGTTTGACCTGTACGTGTACGTATATGTTTTAAGTTACGTAATATATCAAAAACCTTATTTTAATTCTCAAAAAAACTATGCTGCAAACCGTATCGAAATAGGTTCTTCAACAACCCTTATATTCCTGAAGCCAAAAGGCCGGTAACGCACTTGTAATGTCTCTGGTGTTACGGGTGTCCATGGGCGGCGATGATTGCTTACCATCAGGTGATCCGTCTGTACGTTTACCGGCTTATACCATACAAAAAGACATTTTTTTTATAATAAGTCATTAATTTCACCAAACACCAGTTTTGACACAAAAAACAAAAACTAGACCGAAACATACAGATCTTGAACACCTAAAAATATATCGAAAATAGATACCTAAATATCCTAGGCTAATACCAACGCTTAAAAACAAATCAAATTCGGTCCGGTCACATCAGTCGAACGCACGAATAGACGCCGACATTAAAATACTAGGTCACAGCTCGACAACAAATACTAAATACTGAATTTGATGGTTACTAGTTAATTATATGAGGATTTATTGATGTGGATACACAATGTGCAGCCTGCACGTCAACCTAATCCAATTTGTACATTGAATTTTCGACTTTACACCAACATTATAAGGTTGTAAATGTAACAATGAAATTTGTCAGATAGGTGTAGGTTAGCCTGCAGCTAGCACATTGTGACTGCTACCTGATCCGGTGATGTGGACCCGTGAGGGCGTTCATGTTTAGTTCAACGGTTTTAGTAACTATGGTAAATTATAATTATCTATTAGAGAATTAAATCAGTGTTGATCACTAAATTACTGCGATATCCGTATGGTGACGGGAAATTATCACCATTTCTACTCATTATGTGGGTGTCGCAATAGGCAACTAAAGGATTACACGTATAATTAGGAATGACTGTACAACATCTCTGGTTAACCTGAACCTTCTAAACCGTGATTTTTAACCCCAGGTGGGTTAAAAATCAAACAAAACGTCACGACAATATGGTACTATAACTCCCTATTATGGGCACGAGGTTTATAATCAGCATTATAATCTTCGCGTGCGCCTCAAAGAGCTGATGCTGAGTAAGGCTGATGCCCGACCCGCAGAGCTGCAGACTGTCTATTGGCTCACCGGGGCTCCAGCTCGAAAAGCGAGAACGGGGTGGTTTTTAGTAAGTAAGAGTCTGACACTCTTTTTCGCCTCAACCTGGCGAGAGAAGTCATTGGATGACTTTCCCCTTTCATAAAAACGGACCCAGATATGGATGATGGTGATGAACTATTTTTACTGTTCAAAGGTAACCTCATCCAATCTAACACAAGAATTAAAATTCACCCACTTAACACAGCCAAGACATCACGACACATCGCCACAAACACAAATACAAGCGATACGCCTGTAGCGGCGTGTAATTGCGCGCATGACGTATTTCCATATCGCGTGTGAAACAAAAAAGACGAGCATTTTCCATATTGTATGTGTTTTAGATGAAGAAAAGGTTTACTAAATCGTGATATTTTTTCCTAAGAATACAGCGAAAATTATTTATTTATTTATTCTATTTTATTTATTTTTAGCCGTGATCGTCCCACTGCAGATTTAGGTTTGCTTACCCTCCATCCACTCCTCTCTATGTTGAGTTTTCTGCGGCTAATCCTAATCGTAGGTATCAAGTTCGTCTCGCCATCTCCTTCTGGGCCTACAGCGAATTCTGTTGACGTTGAATGGCCACCACTCAGTAGTGAGTTTTACCCACCGCTCATCCGACATGGGCGGACGTGAGCAGCCCAGTTCCATTTTAAACTTACGGCTTTCTGACCAACGTTAGCAATTAAACTTTTGGAGCGCAAAAAATATTTACTGGCTAATAATTCAGTTAATAGAAAAGTTTAAATGTAAACCTTGTGTATATAAGTTTTTAAACTGGTATGGTCACTAACACTAGAATTGGAACTTGAAACGGGATATTTACCATGTTTTTCTATTTCTATGAGTTTCCAATATTTCCGCACGGTTCATCCGTGATGCTTGTGGAGCTTGCAGAAGAAATAGAAAAACGTGGTAAATATCCCGTGTCAAGTTCCAAACCTTGTGTAGTTTTTATATATTACATCTATATCAACGAAAACTCCAATCAACCAGTACCAACAATTTCATCTACTCTACTTCCAATACATCACACAAACCATTCACAATCCTGCCAGTGTTGGCCACCAGCGTGACATAAAATACACAAAATGGCGGCTCTCGCGACCTCCGACACGGCGGCGAACTTCTTACGGAAAAGTGTCAAGACTGTTTCCTTCCTACATTGTGGCTGGACTCTGAATGGTACGCTTTAGTATTACGTTGTTGTAAAGGTACATTGGAATATTTGTTTTTGTTTCAAACCATTTCTAAAAAAGGATATGTAATTTCGTGAGACATACCAAATTAATTATTATATTATCGGTTTACTCACGTAACTGTTTGATAATACACAACGCGGCGATCATCCAGTAGCAGCGCAACAATCGCCGTATCTCGTGCAATGCTGCCCAAGAATATGGGCCTCTAGCACGGCTTGAAACTAGTCGAGTTCCTCGTCAAACAGTTACGTGAGTAAGCCAATAACATAATTAATTTGTTCTTGTACAGCCACTAGCTCTTAGAGTGTGGAAGAGAAAGCAGAGCAAAAATAAATATTATGACTTATGAAAACTGTTTTTTGTTAAAATTAAACCTTCTATTATTTATTTGGACATTGTCCAAAGCGATGAGTCCCAAATGAATTAGAAATGATGGATGCTTCCAGCCTTTAATGTATAAGAATATGTCTTTTGTCGTATTTACACACTTTCAAAGCAAATATTGTTTATAATGAGACCTTGAAAATAAAATAGGGAGTTATAAGGTATTTAGATGTAGATTTGAAGTTTGATAAGGATAAAATTTAAGTTCTAAAAGTTATACACCTATCGCATATCAACAGCCTGTAAATGGCCACTGCTGGTCGAAGGTCTCTTCTCACACGGAGAAGGGAATCGGGGATTGGGAAGATTGGAAAGAGGGTAATTGGGCGTTGTTACAAGTCGGTTTTACTGGTATCAACTTAGTATCACTCAGGTCGAACTGACCCATTCGTGTCGAAGCATGGCTCTTCCACACTTCCACATTTCCAAAATATTTTAAACACAATGCTCAACCTAGGATTCCAGTATTTCACCTAGAACACAGACATAAACACCAAAAAATCACAATAAAAAACCTTGAACGCTACTAAACACCCTATTTTTATTTCAAAACTATGTCACCGTACTAATAACTTTGAAGGCTAATACCTAATACCGGTAACATGAAGTTGTAAAGTCACATACGGCTAACTTTGGTTATAATTTAAGCCATTAGTAACTAATCGAGGAGCGATCTCTCAATAATCTGTTTCCAATAACGGTCGCATTAATTTGTAACACATCATACGTTAGTATGGCCATTTATATTTCATAGTTCATTTCGTATTTCGGTTACGTTTTTCGTAGTAAATATCTATTTCTATTTTTATTGTAATAGCGTTTACAAATACATAATTTGGATCAAGTAATGGATCGCGTAAATAGTTGTTTCGTGCGGAAATCAAACCCGACACGTTACGCAGCAGTCAGTCGTCCAATCACAAACTATTAGTCTTAAAAACAAAATCAAAAGCATTGAAAAATAATCTTGAGGTACCAATAACATCGTTCCGCGCGCGCCATCAGATCACCACAGATGGGGCCCAGTAGGGCTGATGCCTGATCTAGAGCTGCTGAATACCTAGCGGGTTTACCGGAGCTCCGATTCAAAGCTGGAGAAGGAACGGGGTAATTTTTAGTCAGTAAGAGTCTAACACTCCCTTTTGTCTCACCCAAGGCAAGAGAAGTCATTGGATGATTATCCCCAATCATAAAAATAGGTATCGTTAACATCTTTTTATATAATCCAAATCAAACAAAAAACCTTGGCACGACACAAAATGACAACCTCGACACACATTTACAAAGCAAGACACCATTTTTCTCATACAGGTACAAATTAATGAGCATATCTATTACCCACGGCTTGCTCCCTTGATATCGAAAAATTTGTATTCCAAACGAATTCAGGCCACACCTTTTTTCATAAGAACATGTCTGGGTAGACGAGAGACTTTTCTAGGTGATTGGATTAACCTCAGTAACACGACAAAACATAACGCAAGCGTTGTTTTACGTTGGTTTTTTGTGAGGCCGTGGTATCACTCCGGTCAAGCTCATTCGTGTCCGAAATATCGCTCTCTGTCTTAAATGATAAATTAAGGACTTAAATATGTCATAATGAAATAGGGCTATTAGTTATTTTTTTGAGTCAATCATATAAGAATTTATTAACTTCTGCCAGCGGCTTCGCCCGCATTTCCGTGGGTTTAAAAGTCACCTATCAACCAAGTCAGCTCATACCTTGTCTGTGTACCAAAATTCATCAAAATCTATTCAGTATTTTCAGCGTAATTAACGAATAAATATCCAAACGAACAAACTTCCACATTTATAATATTAGTGTGATAATATGATTGCTATATTAATATCTATTGTTAATATGGAATCCATGTACTATTTCACATTTATAATATTATTATCTATTGTTTATATAATATGGGACTTCATGTACTACATATTTGAGCCAAAAAACTTACTCAACATTTAGTCCCCCATCTAAACAAACTCTAAACAAGACTAAAATCTACATGGCCTCAGACATTTTTGGAGCGTAATTACCCACAAGCTACGTTAACTGAACCGACGTAGCGTTCCCTGGTGGGTTTTGTCCGTGGATCCTTCTACGGCCACTTTGAGACTCATAAATATAATTATTGCCGTGTTGTGGCAGGATTTTGTCTTTTGTTTTTCTTTATTTTTTTTCTTTTCTAAACTGCTAGGTAATGTTGTGTCGTGTGTGGTGTGTTTAAAGCGTTTGCCTGTAGCTGATGCTAAATTCGTTATATGAAAGATTATTAAGCCGACTAAGGGATTATTCAGCGCTCTTTGATAAACATGTTTAACCTTGTCAGCCTTGTCCCTTATAAAGAGTCACCAATACAGCTGGTCTTGACCGGAATACTGCTATCGGTCTCACCGATAATGACCGAAGATGAAACAACGCTTGTGTTATGTTTCGTTGTGTGAGTGAGGTTACCGGTGGGCCCTTACGAATCTTCCCAATCGCCGATTCCCCACCAACCATTAAATTTCTAACCTCCAAAAGGCCGGAAGCGCACTTGTAACACTTCTGTTGATTTGGGTGCCCATGGCCGGCGTGATTGCTTACCATCAGGTGTCACGTATACTCGTTTACCGGCTTATATTTACTATAAAAAAGAACCAGAATCTATTATTTGAAGTATTAACCACAACCTATAATAACCTTCTACGAAAAACCCTTCGACTATATCACAAACAAAATTAACTGACGCGACGTTACGTCACAAAACACAACTCTCCTCTCTTAAACACAACAAATGTTAGTATTTAAACAAAATAAAATGCTACAAAATATCGGCATCACGCTCGGGGTAACAGAAAATATGTTGGACCGCAGCCCCGGGACCCGATTGCTTGGTTTACCCCGGAATCCCGGATAACGGAGTCTCTTCATATTTTTGACCTAAAAATTATACGCGTAAAGACTTGTTTCAATTACTATTGTTCTAGTGTAGTGTATTGAACAATGTATGTGTTTGTAGAATAGTAGAAGTAACAACAATAAAAAAACGTTCTTACTTGATTTCGAGAAAAATGTACTGTAAGGTCTGACTCTTGTAAGAAAACATTTAAGGTGTAATGCTTTTTCGAAAAGCAGGAAATCATTTAAGAATTTCTCTAGCCTTGAGCGAGACGAAAGGGAGTGTCACACTCTTTTCAAGAACAGAAGGGCAACGTCTTTTATAGAAGAAAATATTGTCGCAAGGAGACTGCGACAATCTTTTGTCTATCAATGCTTTTAAATGCCTACCAAAGGAAGAAATTAGGGCAAACCCTTCTTAATAGTAAAACCTTGTAACCCATTAGACACTCCGCAGCTCTTTCAAACACAATAATCGCAAATAATACTAAGACTCAGGTTTACCAGTCAAGCGTACAACAAACCAACAAACCGACATACCAGTCACAAACAATATAACAGTTATTTACCAAAAACCGAAATAATTTTCAATCTGAGATAAGTTGGCAAGCCGTCAACAGATTGTACAATGAAAGTTAACATCGGAACGCGACATTTGGGAAATCGTGTAGCCACGGTATTTGCCAATAATTGTGCCGGCTCTTGGCAGCTGACTTGCCATAGTATACGTGTGTGTGCCACATAATATTACAAATTATATTTCATTGTTTAGATAAATAAAAGCTACATAATATGAGATCGTGCTCATTCTCTTGTAATTGCAAACTGGTTCGTCATCATCAACATCATAAACAAGTAGATGGATCACCTGATGGTAAGCACTCGCCGCCGCTCATGGACACCCGAAACGACAGAGGCGTTACAAGTGCGTTACCGGTCTTTTGGGGTTTAGGAATAAGAGGGTTATTGGGAAATCGGGTTTGAGCAGATCGGGAAGGGAGGTAATTGAGCCTCCGATAACCTCACTCACACAATGAAACACAAGGCAAGCATCATTTCACGTCGGCTTTCTGTGAAACCGTGGTATCACTCCGGTCGAGCCGGCCCATTTCTGTCGAAGCATGGCTCTCCCACACTTAAGTATGAAAATCATGGTATTAATTGAAATATGGCTTCTGTGTTTTAAACATGTGACTTTATATGTCTTCATCTTGATTTATTTATATTTATAAATAACCTTTTACACCCCATTCCATTAAAAACAATATTCTTATTTCCATCGCTTCTCCCAACAACTCCTTGGTTGTGGGAGCCTATGAAATTATTTTTAAATAAAGTCGTAATTAATTCCGTTGGATAATAAAACAGCCGAGTAATGACTCTGCTATAAAGATGGCCGCTTTAATTAAAACCCACGAAAGCTATGCATCATAATTTTTTGACCTCAACTTTGAAGTTTGGAGTATTCAGCTATTTGTTTGTGTGGTTCTTGAAGAAACTTTGGCTGTTTGTGGAACGTTTTAATGCTTAGAGTTATTGCGTTTTATTAATGGTATTGTGTGATAACTGCTAAGTTTAAGTAATTTAAAGTAGTAATCTTGTATAATAGTACATGTCTTTCGGCTTCCCCACGCAAGTGTAAGTAGTAAATGATTTATTTCAAGTAATGTACAGTAACTCTACCATGAGTTTGAAGCAATAGTATTTGACGTGAATTATTTTTTTTTATTTTTGTTGTATAACATTGACATACAAAAAAATTTACGTCGTCGTATTGCTTCAAACTCAAAAAACCAAATCTTCAAAATAAATAGACATAAATAATTAGACTTGCTTTTAGGGGGGGGGGGGAATAATCCAATTATTATCCCCCCTTAAAAAGTCAATTCACAACCACAATATTTTATATTAAAATTACAACAATATGTAAAATTGCACTATTCAGTTAACTTTCAGGATTTTATTTTAAAATTGCAACTGTATAGAATTCCACCTGCAGGTAAATATTGCAACGTATTATATGTCCCGTTAATATGTCCTGGTTTAATGACAATAAATCTCATAAATCCCATATAACACTCACACCTGACAAAACTCTCTACCGATTTATTATAGAAATAAATATAACGATATAAATACAAATTCACTAGTCCACTCTAAGAACACGTAGATATTGGTGTCATGCAAATATAGCTCGCACCGTACTCGAACCCATTAAACTCAGTGCACCATGAGATTGGTCATCTCTGTCACTGAGCCAAGCTAATCTTTAGCGTCGCGCAGTTTTGGCTCCAGGAACTAGATCATTTTAAATAATGTTCGATATTCTCAAGAAGAAGTTACAAGTTTTTTTTTATGGAATAAGCTGGTAAACGAGTATACGGATCATCTGATGGTAAGCAATCGCCATCGCCCATGGACACTTGAAACACCAGATGCGTTATAAGTGTGTTGTCTTTTGGGGGTTAGAAATTTAAGAGTTGTTGAAGAATCACGGATTGGAATTACAATTGCGATACTGGCCTTTTGAGGGTTAGGAATTTTAGGGTTGTTGGGAAATCGGGAATTGGGAAGGGGGGTAATGGGGCCTCCAGTAACCTCACTCACACAACGAAACAAAACGCAAGCGTTGTTTCACGTCGGTTTTCTGTGAGACCGTGGTATCACTCCGGTCGAGCTGGTCCATTCAAGCCGAAGCATGGCTCTCCCACATTTAAAATTAATAGTTTATGCAACGATATTGTAGAAGAAATAAGACCGTCGCTTATGTAATGATGATATCGAAAGTATAACTCAATAGGGTAGATGACCGATATATATTATGAGCAGACGGATTGCCTGATGGTAAGCAATCACCGTCGTCCATGGACACCTGAAACACTAGAGGCGTTACAAGTGTCTTCAATGGAAAATTTCTTCATAAATATCCCAATATACTTTCAACCCACAGTGTTGCTACACCGAATATAAACTTTTCAGGCTTGTACTGAAACAGTAAACCTGAAGCCTTTTCAAAGGTCCTTGAGTGGGCATTAGATTATTTAGGCGTACCCAGGTTCGACCCTCGTGTAAGAAACCTAATTAGTTATGTGTATAGGTAGTACTTGAGTCGCTGGAATGCTAAAATGGGACCTCTCTAGTCCTCTTATTTTGCGGAAAGACCTATTTTAAATATCTTATGTTCATTTAGGGAAGGAGAAACAAATTGTTTATTAAATATTTTAGCTTGTTTGTGGTGTGGTTCTAAGTAGGTTGGGTGCTTAGGTGATGAGTTTGATCGAGCAACGTATTTTTTATGTTATAAGCCGGTAAACGAGCATAGGTATTACTTGATGGTAAGCAATCGCCGCCACCCATGGACTCCTAAAACACCAAAGATGTAACAAGTGCGTTGTGAGCCTTTTGGGGATTAGGAATTTAAGGATTGTTGGGGAATCGGGGTTTGTGAAGATTAAGAAAGGTGGTAAATGGGCATCCAGTAACCTTACTCAAACAATCAGACACAACGCAAGCGTTGTTTCACGTCGGTTTTCTGTGAAGCCGTGGTATCACTGCGGTCGAGCCGGCCCATTCGTGCCGGCTCTCCCACAATTAATATACTATAGGATAACCTACATTTTTTTTAATTGTATTCGATTTAATGGTACACAAACCGCTTCTTCTTCTGTTTCTTACAAATTAAGCCTGATATTGAACCAGGTTATGCACTTACATAATCGTGAAGGTTCTAGAAATATTTCAGCCTGATTTTTATGGTGGAATATTCACGGCCTTCCAGAAATATTCCCCCTAACATTTCACACGTTTACCATTCAAATTTCAGTTTTATGTTAAACAGGGTAAGTGTGGAAATCGTCTGAATGGAATCAGGCACTATTCAAAAAAGACTGAAAGGTCGCTTTCAGCTGTCGACATATCCGTTCTTAGCGGAACTGCTCGTCTGAACGAAGCGAGTCTCAATATCACCCTCATTTCCTGTTTCAGACATTTTTCAGACGTATTTCTGTTATTTTCAGTCATTATATTATTTACACGATCCGTTTATTTTAATGTAAATAAATTATTTTTGTAAACAATAGACGTTTTTGGGCCAAAACGCTTTCGGGTGTGTAAACATGATAAAAATATTCAGGCTTTGACGGGGTTTCATTATGTTTCCTATTTCTTTTGTTTTGTTATTAGGTGCTGTCGTTTTGTTTAGATTTTTTCTTTTTTTTTATTCTTATAATAGTATAATGATATTATTGTCATAACAACATTTATCTATATTTTAATTTCAGCCAAGGCATTATTTTCTTAACCGATTTGAAAAATTTCATCCTTTTTCCAGTCTTATTATGACAATTATTTATTTCAAACAACCATTGCTTGCTAGTACATACAAAAATAAGTTGAGAAAAAGTAATGAGTATTTAGGTAATATTTTCCCTTTTTTTAATCCGACTTCAAAAGAAGAGTTTCACCTGTGTGTATGTATGTTTGTGCACGATTATCTCACGTTTAGCTGAACTGATATTGATGCGAATTTCAGCATAGTATTTATCAGACTTAGAAGAAGTTTTTAAGTATATTACATAACATAAAACCAATGGAGATGGTAATAAAAATAAAGGTGGAACCCGTTTTTTTTTTTTTAGTTGTCAACCTTAATATTAAAAATACTATTCTACACCATAGAAACAATAATTCATTCTTCAACTAATAACCAATTTTCATTGACACCTCACACACATTTACAAAAAAACACCCTTCCCGTTAAGTTACCCTGCTTACCCAAGACAGCTTCTATCGGGATCTTAATCCGAGGTTCTATTACCGTCTGTTACGACTGTCGGTGTAATCTCTTCCTAGTTCCACGTAATATCCGTGATAGTTAATCCCTAATCCGTCCCTGTGTTTGTTGGCTAGGTATTGTATTGGGTACAGATAGCAAATTAATTTGGTTGTCGGTGTGAAAATAACTGCAGTGAAATAATATTTTTAAAACGTTGCGTTTTTTAGTTTAGTCTCTGCTTAACTGCATGTTTGGTGCGACTGCGGGTTCGAATCCCACACAGAGCAACTCTTTATTTGATCCATAAACAGTTGATGGGGTTTGGGTGTGTATGGTGATTTTAAATAAAGAAGAAAATAAAAACTCTTCGAGGACTAGAAGGAGTAGTGTTATAACATAAAAAAAATAAGATTGATACAGTATATAAAATCGATAATTATTGTACTAGTTAGATGTATGTTTTTTCATCAAAGCGAATCTATAATGTTTCTATCTCTGTACAGAATATTTTTCATTTGTTACCTGTATACCAAATTATTTTGCTGTCTGTACATTTTAGAGTGATATTTGTTTAGTTAATGTATATTTAATTGATGAGCTTAATTGTATTGCCTATTGCTAATTCTATTTATTTAACTGACGACAAAATGAGAATTACAAATTTTGAATAAACGTAAAACATGATCATGATTACTTATACCTACATATGACTGCCTCGTTGGTCACGTGGTTGCAAGTGCGACTGCCGGACAAGGGGTCTCGGGTTCGATTCCCGGGTCAAGCAAAGTATTACTGGGAATTTTTCGGCTAGTCTGGATGTGTGCCCAGTACATGCCCAGGCAATAGGTCAGTCACCCTCTATTACGTCGGACTTATAACACAAGTGGTGAAAAGTGGTGTACGTTGTAATGTGCACCTCTGCCTACACCTTAAGTGATAAAAGGCGAGACGTTGCACTTACTAATACATATAGCTTAAATTCCTCTACTTTTAGTCACGACAGTCCTCAATTTTAAGCCAAAGAAATCTAAAACACATACACACCTACTTCCTAACATAATAAAATCAGCAACAGCATTATAATCTCGAATAAAATACAATACAATCGATTAACAATACATAACCGATAAATCATTATATTATTATAGGTATTATAAATGTTGAAAAATTTCCAAAGAATCACACCTCCCATTGTATGCAAAGAAGATTATAATTTAAGGCGTTACGATAATTTTTCATAATAGCCTAAAACTCCCGTTGTAAAGAACAGTATTGAATCAAAGTCAGCGTATTGAATTTGTATTGTATTTGGCTGTATTGTATTGTATTGTATTGTAACAGCGTGTTGTATTGTTCCCGGATAAATAGGTGTTGGAATATTTATAGCTTGTTAGATTTTTATTGTCTGATTTTCTATTAATATGCTAACAAACGTTTTATTGTTGGTGTTTGTTATTAATAGGATTTACCTGTTGCTTGGTGTTTTAATAGATTTAACAGTTTTAGTTCCCTAATATTTTTGAATGAGTTATTAGAGAAAATTAACACGTAATGAGAGACAAGTTAAATACTTCGTCTCTGTTCTTATACACGCTAAACACCTTACGATTTCACTGTACAGTCGGAATGTACAGAATTTCATAATGTAGCAGATCCAAGCTTTGGCACAAATGGACCGGCTTGACTAGAGCGATACCACGGCTTCACAGGAAACCGACGTGAAATGACGCTTGCGTTGTGTTTCGTCGTGTGAGTAAGGTTACCGGACACCCAATAACCGTTTTTCCCAATCGTCTCAATCTCCGATTCCCCAACGACTTTAAATTCCTAACCACCATCAGGCCGGCAACGCACTTGTAACGCCCCTGGTGTTTCAAGTATCCATGAGCGGCAGTGATTGCTTACCATCAGGTGATCCGTCTGCTCGTTTACCAGCTTATATGATAAAAAAGATACTTCACCTAAGCTGTCAGAATGAACCATATACATATGACATATTAGATACATGTTCTTACAAACACACGTCCACAGTCATCCACAGTCATCAAGAGCTGTCACACTCCCACACAACAAAACCAACTTTCCTCCTGAAATTTCTGAAAATACTTTAAATTCTCCGTAACATCCGCATAAATCAGAATACAGGCTTTTGATAAGATTAAATAATTACAATGTGGTATTACATGGGATTACAATGTAATTCTATTGTGTTTTGAAAACCGTTTTTCGGTCAACCTTTAGAGTCCTGAAATAATCCCTGCCTAAAAAACAAATGTGTTTTTCGTATTTCAGAATTTTCTAGAACTTAAGCCTCTGTGGCAGCCATTTTGATGTGGAGGTAGTTATAAATATATCAATGCTGGTTTATACGGCAAATGGTTTTAATACTGGTATAAATAATTGAAGTATTAATTGTGCTTATGTATTTAAGTACACACTTAATACCATGAATAAAGTATTGAATAAAATAAATTATGTTTAACCTTGGTCATTTTCTAGTCGCTATTTTTATTAAACATTTGTCTTTTAAAATATTGCCCCACACTAGGAATTTCTCCTGTGTTCACATACACATCACACTCAGACCCAAAACAACAATTTGTGGATCACATAAGAGTTGCTCCGTGTGGGATTCGAACCTGCCACACCTGGAGCGGCAGCCTATTGTCCAGGCACCGTGTCAACCGCACTCATTTTATGAACGTCAAAACAAGAAAATTAATTGAAGCTATTTGCTCGTTCCAAAATGTAGATTCCTATGGTGAAGCACGAGCAAGAAACTCCATAGTTACTCTTTTTCGATCACTTACCTCCCAATCCACTAGTCTAATCTAAACAAAAGAATTTTCAAAAATGAATCCCCCTCAAAATATGTTTTAAAAGAATGTACCCGAAACATTGTTGAAACATTTTATTTTATTAAACTCTTGAAGTAAGCCTTTGGTGTTCGAGAGTGCTTGAACGGGGCATTGATCCGGCTATTGTATGGAGAACAGCTTAAACCATTGTGAACGTTTGTCTTTTTAAACATCATGTATACTGTTTAACGTTTCAGTTGAATTTGAACTCTATTTTAAGTTGAATAGGGTATGATTTCGTTTGGTTTATTATAATGTGCATGGTGGATTTGATAATATACATAACGTCACGTTTTTATTCTTTGGAAAGCAAAGCAGAGTTCATTATGTTTTTTGGCTTATTCCCGTAATTATTTGACGAGGAACTCGACTAGTTTTAAGCCATGCTAGAGGTTCATATTCATGAGCAGCATTCCGCGATACGAGACAGAGTCGAGTTCTCCGTCAAACATTTGTACGTGAGCAAGCCGATAACATAATAATTATGTGTTTTCACATTCATTCGATTCATTTCAATTTCGAAAATGACCTTTTCACAATTTCAAACTTTTTTTAAGTTAGGAATATCATCCAATGCCTTTGGGCGAGGCGAAGTATCCGACTCTTACTGACTAAAAACCACCCCGTTCCTACTCCTGCTTTTCGAGCCGGAGCCCCGGTAAACCCGCTAGGTAGTCCGCAGCTCCGGATCAGTCAATTTTAAACTCACAAACATTTTGATGGTTTAGTAAGATTCCCATGGCATGATGGACATTTTTCCCATTGAATTAATTACCCCGTCAAACACAGCCGAAGTAAATGAGAAGAGTTTCCTGATCTATGAACTTAATGAAGTAAAAGCCTTTCAAGATTGCTTGTGAAGTGGAAGTACGAAGTCTCAAGTTCGATATCCGGTTTGGATGAAGTGTTTTTGAATTTTTGTTTGTTCGTGTTTTGGTACGGTTGAGTATTTGCATGGATTTTGTATACTGACTACATCGTTGGCCGAGTGGTTGCAAGTGCGACTGCCGGGCAAGGGGTCTCGGGTTGGATTCCCGAGTCGGGCGAAGAATTACTGGCAATTATTATGAAAATAGGCTCACCACCTGGGAGCCTTACATCATAACACAGTGTACATTGTACAGTGGCATATCCCGCATTGAGCAAGCGTGGTGATTAATGTTCAAATCTTCTCCGTGTGAGAAGAGGCATTTGATCAGCAGTGGCCACTTATAGGCTGATGATGAGTAATAAAACATAATAGGTAATATCTTACATTGTGATGAGCCTATCTACTGCTACAATTGGTACAATTCCTTCAAAAAACGTAATCAGGTATTGTACTAGTATCACAGCACTTATAGAAAATCCCAACAACACTATACTAGGCCTAGAATCCAATCATAGGCAACCAATCAGCAATAACGCCTACCAATACAGAAACATTTGCGACACTTCGATATAAAGGGCTACAATCATCATCCATCCCTTTCTTATCACAACAAAACGTAAAGGATAGCAATATGTTTTTGTCGATCTATCTAGAAAATTGTGTGAAATATTTTTCTTTGTGTTTTTTTTTTTGGTGAAGAGGTAGGTAAGGTATGAGTATGTTATATATCTTTGTAATAACCATCGTTAGACATACAAACTTAACTAAACAACGGTTTACTGAGGTAACATGTAATAATAATATTGAGAAAAACTCTACTAGTTTCGAGTCACAGAGGGACTCTTCATTATGAGCAGCGTGCGCAGAAGCGGCGACGTCGTATTCCGTTGTATTTAGTTAATGTTACAATTATATCATCCTTCCTCTCCTTTCACTCCTCTCTGTGCAGAGCTTCCTGTGGTAAAATTTACTTATAGGAGTTTTTACAATCCATACATAAACACTTTGTTTGTTTGTTTCATATTTTGCAATATGTGTATACTATTCGCCTAATTTTGGAAAATAACCGATTTTTTTATTGATTTATTTAAACGATAGAATCTTTAGAAGATAGAATCCATTGATGACAATCAGCTCGTCAGTTGTTACATGACGCTCCCACCACAATCGTCAAAAAATGAGAAAGCGTACTCTAAAATACTCTATATATGGGAGTACCATGGCTAAAATACGCCATGACGCAATGTTATGTTATGTTTTCGTCCCAAATTCCTGGTTACGCAATGGTGTCATAAATTTCCCGTCCAAGCCTGCCAAGTTCACGGTCTTCTGCTTGGCATATTGCCAGACGGTTGCCATTTAGGGGTCTGTTATTATGTAGTCTTGTGAGAAGTCTGATTGGGTTATTCGCGCCTGTTTACCGAACGGTTTTTCTTGCCAATTTTCAAGAGGTCTTCGTTTTTGTTAAGTGATTTTGTAGACTAGAGGTGTGGTCAAACGATGTTAAGGTTTTAAACAGACAGTTTTCAAAATTAAGTAACCAGTTAGTCACTCTCACGATACCGGTGGAAATAGTAGGACTGGTGACAAATTAATTCTATTCTACTCTGCAGTCCACATACACCGCCGCCAAAAGAAGGGTCTTTCTTCTCAGTAAGGAGGCTTTTCCACAAAGTCGATGTCCGATGTCAGAGAAAGATGTCCTATGTAGCTATGCTACGAAGATTTGTCACTGTTTCCACCGATACTAAGCTATGTAGCTGTGCGAGCAACATATTGTATCGCACGCATCTTTCCATATAAAAACATAGCTTAGTTGAGTCCGTTTCCACCAGTGCTAAGCTACATATGTGTACCAATGAGTATGATAGGTGAAAGCCTGACGCATCCACAGTAACGTAACATGGCACATCTCTAGCCAAAAAGGATCCTAATTCACAACAATGATTTCACCTTCTATTACAATCTTGAACCGCACTTAAGCCGCGACAAATTATTTAATAACCCTTATTTTAAACAATTATCTGCCTACCTATAGGCATAGTTATAATATTACGTATTCATTACTCCCAATTATAACAAAAACAAAACTCGTTACATGCATCTTCATCGACTAACTACCACATCAAACTACCCAAACCTTCAACATAAACAAAACAATATCAAACTCTAACCTCCTTTAACAAAGTCGAAAATCGAACGAATCAGATAGGTATACCTTTACATGCTGGTATAGACAAGCTAGCAACAATAGCTACAACTTTTATAATTACAATGGACGTTGGCTGTCTGCCAAGATGTGTCCAACATGAACTGACGCTGATTTTCCTCTTGAACTAAAGTAGTATTGTCGTTAATGTTAGTATATAAATAGTATATTAGTTCTGTCGGTACAAGGTCATTGGTTTTGTGTGTAGGTCAGAAAAATGTCTGGTGTTTTTATTATTACAAATTGTAGCTTGGTATCTTATCGTATGTTTCAATTAATATAATCCTTTGAGTTTGTTTCGGCATTACTTCATTTTTTAAGTGTGATACACGAAGTGATAGCACGGCCTCACAGAAAACCGATGTGAAACAACTTACGTTGTATTTCGTTGTCTGAGTGAGATTACCGGAGGCCCATTACCTCCTTTCCCAATCTTCCCAGTTCTCGATTCCCCAACAACCCTTGAATTCCTAACTCCAAAAGGCCGGCAACGCACTTGTAACACCTCCGGGGTTTCGGATATCCATGGGCGGTGGCGATTGCTTACCATCAGGTGATCCATGTGCTCGTTTACCGGCTTATATTAATAAAAAAAGTAAGCGTAGTTGCCGAGTAAGAGGCCTCGGGTTCCATTCTCAATTCAGGCAAACGGATATCGGATCGGAAACGGAATTATTTTATTATCAATGTACTTAGATTTTGATTGTAAGCTAATAGCCTGGCTCCTTGTTACATAGATTTCTTAACTACTAATATATGTACTTCTAACTATCCTTTAAAGGATTAAAAGTCGTAACATCACATATAAAACACTTATTTTCAAAAACTACCAACTCTCCAGCACACAAAACACACCTACAGGGCCCACGGAACCCAACCGACCATACCTATGTCACAAAGGGTTTTCCCACCGCCACACAGATCTCTAATAGACATCCATGCGCCAGACCGGTGAAGCATACGGTTTTCAATCAACGAAAAGTTTATTACCTCACAGGTCAATGACACTTGTGACCTCACAGGTCTCACCTCTGTTAATTTTTTACAGCGGTCCAGGTGAGGTTCAAAATTGTTTGTATCATTGAATTTTGATTGGGGTTTAATTAAGTTTAAAATAGGGGTTTGGTTCGTCACGGGTTTTTGTTGGTGGTAGTTGTATTGTGTAGTCGGTTTACGGTTGGAATTCATAGTCGATCTTTGACTGCCAATAGAAAACTGTTGAAGGCAAATCCTCCGCTAACGTCGGTCACCGGTGACCAACACGGCGTTCAATGTGTTAATTCGAAATCTTTTCGAAATCTTGGATCGATTTAGGTTTTGACAGGCAACCTATGCATCAATGATAAAAATCAATCTATGAGTATCCAATATAATTGTTTGGATTGAAATTAATAAACAGGTACTTACTAATAATATGTTTTGATGGTTAGGGAGCTTCAACTACCTAGCGGGTTTACCGGGGCTCTGGCTCCAAAAGCAGGAGTAGGAACGGGATGGTTTTTAGTCAGTAAGAGTCTGACACTCCCTCTCGCCTCGCCCAAGGCGAGAGAAGTCATTGGATGATTCTTCCCCCTTAAAAAAATGTTATTTGTGATATAGTAGGTTTATAATCATGTTAGATTTATTTAGATTTTATTGTGGTAATTCATGATTAACACAAAAAAAATAGTGCATCGTTAAGGCTAGTAAGTACATGTTTAGTTATGCAAGGATAACTTATTTTTATTATACTCTCCAAAGCTTTAATTCTAGCGTTTATTAGAAACGCTACTAAAAACTTTGTTTGTAACAGTGCTATATAAAAACCTCAATTAATTACAACTTTAAACCGTAGTAAGCAAATACTAAACATGCAAATTACACAGCACAACAAACTTTGCACACTGTGCACTCAAACTAAAGCATTTCATAATTGCACAGTGTTCAAAACTTACTAAATAATGTAATTGTGGGAACACAGTGTTCATTGCTCTTTAGTTTGTGGGTAAAATAAATAGGTTTTTTTTTTTTTTTTTTTTTTTTTTGAGGGGGGAAAATCATCCAATGACTTCTCCCGCCTTGGGTGAGGCGGGAGGGAGTGTCAGACTCTTACTGACTAAAAACCACCCCGTTCCTTCTCCTGCTTTGAGCCGGAGCCCCGGTAACCTTTTACGTTGTCCGCAGCTCCGGATCAGGCATCAGCCCTACTGGGCCCCATCTGTGGTGGTCTGGCTCTTTGAGGCGCGCGCGGAACGCGACGCGCCGTACGCACGGGTCTGGTTGTGGTCGGGCGGCGAGCTACCCTTACTCGCCGTCCGCAGACCCGCACTTACGGTGGCCGGAGATCGTCACGCGATCCCCGACGCCCGGAGTGTCTTCTGCGGCGGCTGGGGCGTGAGGAGGATCGTTCCCTCACGCGCTCCGCCTCCTCCTTAGCTAGCATGACTGCTTCGCAGAAGGAGGAGACGGCGTCCCATTCCCCCTCGCTCCGCACCATGGCCTGAACCAAAGCCGGACGCGAGAGGTCACCGTCGCTGATCACATCCCTGAGGACACGGCGGTGCTCAGCCCATGCAGGGCACACCGCTACTGTATGCTCCACCGTGTCCTCCGGGTGATCCACGCAATGCCGACACCCGGGCGTTTCCTCCCGCCGAATCCGAAACAGGTACCTACCGAAACTTCCGTGTCCGGTAAGCACCTGCGTCAGGCGGTAGGTGAGGACGCCGTGACGCCTCTCTAGCCACTCCTCAAAGAGGGGACTTACCGCTGCTATAACAGCGAGCCCAGCCCTCGGTTGCGACAGTCGTTGCTTCCATTCCGCCATGAGATCCCGCCGGAGCTCATCCCGCCACGCACTGATCTGACGCGGCAGCGGAGTTTCGCCCCGGCGATGCGCCTCCGCACGTAACCTATATACGTCCGCGAGAACTTTCGCCTCCAGATCCCACGGCGGTAATCCGGCAAGGAGGTTAGCCGCCTCCCCGGAGATCGTGCGGTACCCACGGATCATCCGAATGGCCATGACCCTCTGGGATGAAACCAGCGCGCGAGCTGGTCGTCGCCTTAAATTTGGTGCCCACACCGGGGCCCCATAGAGGGCCATGGACCGCACAATCCCCGCGTACAACCTCCGGCAGGAGGCGTTTGGTCCCCCGAGGTTGGGTAGGAGCCGCTTTAGAGCAGCCCCCGTTCGTTCCAACTTGGGAGCCAAACGTCGGAAATGTTCCTCGAATTTCCACCGACTGTCGAGGACGAGTCCCAGGTACTTCATCGTCACCTCGATGCCGATGGAAACCCTCCTGCCATGATCTGGAACCCACCCGGAGGTGGCGCATTCCCGCGGCCATAAAAACACATGGCCTCGGACTTATGAAGTGCCACCTCGAGTCCCAGCTGCCGGATCCTTGCAACGACTATCGCAACCGCTCTCGTCATCAAGTCGGCCGCCACCTGGTGCGACCTCCCGTGTGCTAGTACTAGCGTATCGTCAGCGTAGCAAACCACGCTGACGCCGCTCGGGAGGTCGGTGCGCAGCACCCAGTCGTAGCCTATGTTCCACAGGAGCGGTCCCAGGACCGATCCCTGTGGAACACCGCGCGACATCTCTCGCCGGTTCCACTCACCTCGGTGACCGGGGTAGATGACGGATCTGTCCGTCAGATAAGCCTCGACTATACGACGGAGATAGGTAGGCACCCGATGATACCGTAGTGCCTCCAAAATGCAGCTCCAGGGCAGAGAGTTGAAGGCGTTGGCGATGTCCAAAGACACCGCCACGACGACCTTACCCCTGGACACTGCAGACCCCGTCGTAAGGTCCCTCACGCGCATGATGGCGTCCACCGTGGAGCGCCCTCTGCGGAAGCCGAACTGGCCGTCCGCGAGGTCCGGCCCTGTTCCCGTCAGGTGCGCGACGAGGCGGTTTGAAATTATTCTTTCAAACAGTTTTCCCACCTCGTCGAGTAGCACGATGGGCCGGTACGCGGACGGAGAGTCCGCAGGGCGCCCCGGCTTCTTCACAAGGACCAGTTTACCCGCCTTCCATGATAGCGGGAATTGGCCTCTCTCCAAACATGCGCTGAAGAGACCAATTAGTCGAGGCCTGAGAGTCTCCGAAGCCAGGACCCACGCCTTGCCAGGCAATCCGTCGGGTCCCGGGGCGGTGTTCTTGGCGCCCATCCGGCGCACCGCCACTCTCAGCTCTGCCTCGGTCACTTCTGGTGCTGTGTCATCGTCGTCGTCGCTGTGGCCCGCATCGGGCACCGAAAATAAATAGGTTGGCGCAATCTTAACTGCGAAATAAATCTCGAATTTCGTATTTTTGAGTACCAAAATTGTTTATTTCAAATAGACCAGGAAGGCACTTTTGAAAGTCAAAGCAAATATTAAAATATAAAAAAAAAATGTTTCTCTGTCGGTCAGTCCTCCAGTGAAGCGGAGGACTGACCTAATATTTGCTCGTTCCAAAGTATAGATTCCTATGGAGGAGAACGAGCAAGAAATTCCATGGGTTACTCTTTTCCAATTAGGTTTACAATAAAATTCATGGTTACATGGTTTCGGTTGCTTCAACTATGTTTTTTGGTCAGATAAAGCATAGGGGCATCAGTTTTTACGGCCTTTAATTTAAAAAAAATCATCCCATTACTTTTCCCGTCTTGGATGAGGCAAGAGGGAGTGTCAGACTCTTACTGACTAAAAACCACCCCGTTCTTACTCCTGCTTTCCGACGCAAAGCCCCAGTAAACCCGCTAGGCACTCCGCAGCTCCAGATGCCCAAAATACGGTCTTTACTGACTTTTAACATTCTTAATGATTACTCAGAAGAGCATATCTAGTCCAAATTTTTCCTAATACAAAGTGACAGATTCACCCTCTAATCTATACATATAATAAAATCGTAGAAAAGTGCTGTCTGTACATTGAAAATAAAAATAAAAAAAATAGCAGGGGTTATTGTTATGTCGATGTCGAACCCAAAAATGTAATTAACTTTTTTTTTGTCTGTTTGTCTGTTTGTCTGTTTGTCTGTTTGTCTGTTCGTCTGTGCGCGCTAATCTCAGAAACGGCTGATCCGAGTTGGATGCGGTTTTCACGAATATATTGTGGGATGCTTAAATTTACATTTAGTGTTTGTTTCATGTCAATCGGTTCATAAATAAAAAAGTTATGTCAAATTAAAGAATCACGTCGAACATTCGGTTTAAAGAAATTTATTTCTTATAAAAACTGTACAGTTCATTTAAAATAAGATATGCATAACAAACTCAATTGGAATATAGTATAGTATCTCCAGCGCTTATTACTATTTATTATACATTCATTATATTAAGATTTTGTTTTTTTTCATGTTAAATTACAATTATATTATAATAATATTATATGTTATTACTTTTAATTATATATTTATATATTTTTGAATTAAAACTATTTGTCCATATCAAATTACAATTCTATTATAAGAATCATATTAGTTACATAGGTATATCATATTTAATGTAAGAAATGTCCATAACATATTATAAAAAACCAATAAGTAAACAGTTCCTAAATTATTAGCGTTCTCTCGAAGTGTAACGAGTTACAGTGTGCTGAGATATCTTTTTAGTTTATTTTTAAATATATTAATACTGCTACTTTCTTTTATTTCTTTTGGCAAGTTATTATACAGTTGTGCTCCCTCAAATAATATCGTTTTATGCCCGTAGTTAGTGCGTGGTTTCCTTAGTTGAATTTTGTTTGTATGTCTAAGATTATATGTAGTTTCTTTTTTGTGTAGTTTAATGTTTGTTTGTATTGTTTGGTTACTAATATTTCTGACTAGGATACAAGTACAGTATGTGTAAAGTTGCGTAAGATTTAGTAGTTTAGTCTTTTCGTATAGTGTTTTTGTTGGGGTCAGGTAGTTATAGTGGTGAAGTATCTTAATAATTTTATTTTGGGTGGTTTGCAATTGTTTCAAATGAGTGGCGGCGGCTGACCCCCATATTTCAATCATGTACTCAAGGTGTGATTTTACTAACGAGTTATAGATGACATTGCGCACTTGATATGGTATGCAATGTGCTATTTTGCGAAGGGCTCCTAATAGTGATGTTAACTTTGTGCGGATGTGATTGATGTGGAGGTTCCACGTTAGTTTGTCATCTATCCACAGGCCTAGATATTTTTCTGCACTTGAACGTTTTATTATTTCATTGTTAATAGTTAGCGGTGTGAATGTGGGTATCTGTTTATTTTTTGCAGCTAGTATCATATAAGATGTTTTGGAAGCGTTTACTGTTAACAAGTTAAATTTTAGCCACTCGGTAAGCAAATTCAGGTCTCTCTGTGCATCGGTCATGATGTCGTTAATTGACTTGTCAAAATAAAATAAACAAGTATCATCTGCGTAAAGTGTTAAATGGCCAGTGAGTCCTATTTTATTAATATTATTCACATAAATGAGAAAAAGTAATGGACTTATTATTGAGCCTTGAGGACAGCCGTAATCCAAGTTCTGAGGCGAACTAACAAATGCTATGCTTATACCATTAATCTCCGCAACTATTTGACGGATTTGGTTGAAATTTGGTACAGATATAGTTTAGAACCTTAGAAAGGACATAGATATATTTTTATTTCAAAAATCAAAAAATAAAAATAAGAATAAATTATTTATAATAAATTATTTATAAATAATTTATAAATAATTCTATGTCGATCGTTACACGACTTCGGTTCATGTTATTGTTTTAATTTATCGAAAAAAAGTAAATAAATAGTAAAAAGGTATGAAAAAAATAATATCAATATAATAAAACATTTAGTACAAAGAAAATGCTCTAACGGAGTATAGATAATTCTATGTCGATCGTTACACGACTTCGGTTCATGTTATTGTTTTAATTCATCGAAAAAAAGTAAATAAATAGTAAAAAGGTATGAAAAAAATAATATCAATATAATTAAACTTTTAGTACAAAGAAAATGCCCGAACGGAGTATAAATAAATAATCCAAGTTGTCTTTATCCTCGATAGATGGCGTTGGGATCGAAATAGATCGCGCTATGGTTTCGTTACATTCATTTGGTTGGGTATCGGCCGAGCGCTTCGGTACTATCGTAGAAAAAGTGTATTATCAGTCGTATGATTATTTGTCTGTAGTGGTCCTGCTGTTTCGTATATTCTAAATTGGTTTCGTTGTATTTGTCAATTAATAAGTTTATTTGTTGGGTTTTCCTGGTTTTTTGGTTAAACTATTTAACGTAGGTTTAGTTTGATATCGATTTATTAGTAGTTACTGTAGTTAGTTTTTTTAATAAAATTGTAAGTCTAATTTTTCTTTTAATTAGATTAGATTTAAGTCGTTTCTTTTAAATTATTTAGTTTAAGCTTGGTTATTATAGCATAGAGGATAGGTTGTAATATAGTTTCTTTTTTAATTGTTATAAATTCGTAATTCGTAGCTTTCTTTAGTTTTAAGTTAGTTTAAGTCCGTTTTTAAACTATTTTTTCAATGCCCTAAGTCAGTATACATCTATTAAATTCAAACGCAGAGCTCATTATGTTGATTTTTAAAGAGTTCCCTGGAATATCTTCCACATCTCATTTTTGAAGAGATCCCGCGAGATCGGGAACTATGTGGTTAAAACCAAAAATTTGCCGGAAGTCACTATTCCACGCGAACGAAGTCGCGGGCAAAAGCTAGTATTTAATAAAACTAAAGAAACCTGAGTATTATACCTATTATAATGTGTCTCTTCAGCTTTGTATCCCTATCTCTTTGAAACAAAAAAGGTTGTATAACAAAATAAATAATCAAAAAAGTTAATGTAATGTTGATTCCAAACCAATGAGCTCCGCACAGTGTTTAATTTGCCAAAAATATTAGACAAAAGAGAAAATTATTTGTGTTCTGATTAATGTTTTGAAATTTTGTCTACATGGTTGAAGGAATGTTAACACTGTGTAATTCTTTTGAACGGGAGCAATATATCCCTTTTATGTTAAATGGATGGGTTAAGGAACTCGTATGTAATGGGAATATGGTTCATTTTTGTGTGTAATCATTTTATGTGCTGTGTTATGTGAAAATGTATGATAATAATGTGAACAGATGGTTTAAGCATTGATTTTACTTTTATGTTAGTCTGTTGAATTAGTAAAGGAAGAACTCAAAACAGTACATAAGTTATTTTAATACTTTATCAAGTTTTCGTGCAATGAGGACATGTAAGAGTACATTAAGAAAATTTTATAATATTATATAGGCAAGAGGTTTCCTTTCTCGTTTTTCATCAAGTTCTAACATAAGCATAAACTTTAGTAATATCGCTTCACTTAGGTCGGTATTAATTTCCACGCTTAACAAGTGTGTTTGGAGGTTGCGTTTTAAAGGATTCTCAAATAGTAATATTTTTCTGAAATATATCATTTCTACCTTTATGCAATATTGTTCACTATTTCTCATTTAGTTCTTAGAGATATTTTCCAAAGATTAATACCCTTCCTGCTTAGTCCTTTTATACTCCTTCCACTACTAAGAAAAATATTGCAAAAATGTTATAAATTATAGAGCAAACGGTGCATACTGTCTGTTTTTCGTATTTTTCTTTGAACATAAATCGTTTGCAAGAAAATTTTACCCGACATGGAAAAAGATAAAATGAGGTATTATGGTTTTGACAGCTTATTTATGGTTTCCGGAGGTTCTACTTCCTTTTACCTGGATTTTATTTTAAAACTCATCTTTGTATAAAGGAGATATTAAGTTCTTAGAAGTCTTGTGGTTGTGTCGTTGGTTTAATGGGTCTTGGGTCAAGAGAGATTTTCAAATCATAAAATATATTTTTGTGGACGCACAGATCAGTGTGGGAGAGCCATGCTTTGTCACAAATGGGCTCAACTGGAGTGATACCAAAGCCTCATAGACAATCGACGTAAAACAACGCTTGCGTTGTGTTTCGTGGTGTGAGTGAGGTTGCTGGTGGCCCAATTACCCGCTTTTCCAATTTTCCTAATCTCCGATTTCCCAACAACCCTTAAATTCTTAACCCCCAAAAGGCTTACTATCAGGTGAGCCGTCTGTTTATTTACTGGTTTCTACCATAAACACGAATTAGTAAATTACAGTGTACGATTGAAAAAGAGAGATTTTTTTTATTGAATGTAATATTGGTGACTTTCAGAAAATGGGTGATGAATATTATACATCTGAGAATGTAATGGCAATACGTCTAACTGAAATATCGATTTTAATTTCAGTAGCATGGTACCACTGAGACAAATTCAGCCATAACCATCAAAGATTACTTAACACACGCCACCTGAAAAAGCAACCTAGTCACCTTAAAAATAGAACTTATTTCGCTAAAACAAACGCGAACGTCTTGAGAATTAATAAAAATCTCGGTATCATCAATATAAAATCGTAACGACCCATCCCAAAAGCAATCAGTTTTAGTGCACCTTACACCCCCAATTTACACCGACAATACATCTTTACGCCGACTTTTGCCGACACTTCGCCGACACTTTCGCCGACACTTTCGCCGACATCTCATCACTCTTTATCACTACATTCATTTTTGTCGCAATAAAACGGAAAAACAAACGGCAGCGTGTCCAATCTCTGTTATCACTCATTAGATAAGACACTGGAAGTCCAAAGGCAAAAATCACAATCTCCCAGCACCAAAAAAAGGCACTTTTTCACAAACCCGACAACTTTTCATCTCGCTATGTGTTGTAAAAACGTAATTTGTTTCAGAAAGACCCTTCTATTTTTTTCCAACAGCTAATTTCGGGTCTTAAGTTAAGGGTATAAAGTACACTCTTGTTTGGAGAATGGATTGTTTGAAACCTTTTGGAAATTGGAGGTGGAAAGTTAGTGAAACTATGTCGCTGACGCTGGGAAAACTATGGTAAATGGGAAAAGTTAGGGACGGTACATAATAATGTATGTGCCGCTACTAATTCACGGTTAACGTGGATACTGACATTAAAAAACTGTTTTCGACTCTATTTCTTGGTACTTTTTTGGCACAATATAAAAAATCAGATTTATTTTCTGTACCAATAGTTATGAAGCCTGCCTTGCTTTAAGAATTTTTTAGACCGCAGTACAACAGAACATAATAATATGTAAACTGATTTTGTTCGTTATTCTCACTAAAACTCGAGAACGGCTGGACCAATTTGGCTAAAATTGGTCTTGAATTATTTGTGGAAGTCCAGGAAACAAAATATTTGAAGCAGTACGAAGTCTTACAGGGCAGCTAGTCTTAAGATATTTTCTTTTTATAACCGTTTCTGGGTTTTAACAATAATTTAATTTGCATTAGCAACTAACCTGAAGATCAGTCCTAGTATTAAAACATACAGAACTAGATTATCACACCAAAAAACAGTCTTGTACAAGACTATGTACATTAAGTAGGACAAAAACGGTTTGCCAGAATATCTGGAAATGGGACTTAGCCACGTTTTTGTAGCACTAAGTAATGTCCTAAGAGCTCAGACACTTTATATAACTTTTTTCTTCGCGTTTTTAGCAAGAAATTTCACAAGGATTCAGGCATGCCGTGTATATTTTATGAAGTCTAAACTTCTAGTAACATCACACTTGTATTTTTAAAGAGGTAGACTTACGTGTTTTTACACTGCTAAGAAGTGGTATAACTATAACTATAAGTGTCCCCCATATATAGGGTTTTTTTGAGGAGGGTAAATCATTCAATGACTTCTCCCGAGTCCGAGCATGAGGCGAGAGGGAGTGTCAGACTATTACTGACTAAAAACCACCCCGTTCCTACTTCTCCTCTTCTTTAGTCCGTAGCTCCGGATCAGACATAACCACACCACTATAAGCCTCCACCACGTAAGAGAGTTTGCCACCATAATCTCTGAAATGAACAGGCAGATTAGAGCCTGCAGTTTCAAATGTCATTCAATCAAATCAAAAAAGTGTTCACATAATGGCACTTTGGCTTGTTCATCCAATAAGATCAATAACTTCAACTTTAGGGTCATTACTAAAAGACGATTAAAAACTAAAAATGTCACCCGAAGAAATAAATATTTATTTACATAAGCAATTCATCAAATGGATACATCAACCGCTTGTGGCTAAATAAATGACGTTACCAATTAAATAGATGTACAGTCATTTATTTTAAACCTTTTAAGCTGGTAATAAGGTTTCGGATTTTTGGGATACGTGTGAATAAAGTTTCACCTAAGCAATAAATATCTTCAAGCCTTCTAGAAAAGATCGTACTAATTTTTTAAAAGGCCGATTTTCTTATACCTTTTTTATGGTGTAAGCCGGAAAACCAACGGATGGATCACCTGATGGTAAGCAAATAAGCGATTGCATAGACGTTACTGGCCTTTTAAAAAGGAGTACACTCTTATCTTGAAGGTTTGAATATCGTATCGGTTCGGAAATACGGCTGACGACAGCTTAATTTTATAACTTATCATCTTCTAAACAAAGATCTATGAAAACCCCTTAATACACCTTTCTTACATCCCCCTTTCTAATAAAGTATACAGAACCGTTAACGGCATTGTGTACCTCCAGCTCATCACCACGGCCGGGTCAAAACGTTACGTTTTTGCAAATTCATTATGTTAATATAATGAACTTCTTGATGGATGCGCCTAAAACCATCTAAAGAGGTATGCGAACTATTCTTTATACAAAGTAATGTTAGTAATTTATTTTCTTCAGTATTTTGTTTTTAAAACGACAGCGATTACGGTACAGGTGAGGTTATTTTAAAACTAAGATGGTTGGGGTTGTGGAGAGTAAGTTGGTCTGGGATGCTCAAAGTAGGTTGATTGTGAAATAATGAGTCGTAGTGTATCTGTTTTTCAACTCCAGATGCATTCTGAATTTGATTGAGAATTTTCGAAAAACTAAAAAAGTAATTTTGACTGTATGGTTGGAGCGTTGGCTGGGCAACGGGCTGCCGTGCAACGTGCAGCGGGTTCGATTTCAGCTCGAAGGAACTCTTTGTATGTTCTTCAAATTGTTGTTCCGCATCTGTCACGTGCATGTGAATTTGTATATTTGTAAATGCAACCACAATACAGGAGAAAATTCAAATGTGGGGCTTTTATTTAAAAGCTAAATTGTTAGATTCAAGAATCAAACTCTACTACTCAGAATCTACAGGTGGGAGAAATTTTGGATGATTTTCCTCTTTCAAAAACAAAACCAATGACCTCTTGGTAGTAACACTTTTGCTGAATCTACCAACAAGGTTATATTTTGGTGGTAAGTTATTTATAATGTTATTTTTTCCACATTCTACACGAAGAGGTCCAATAACATTCAGAAATGATAACATACATACATAAACAAACATCAACTATTGGATAAAGTTTGAGAATCACAGAACTATACCTTAGATAAGGGTATTCTCTCTATTTTATTAATCTTCGTTCATTTTCTTATCTAGTAGTTATGGCCACGTTTATACTGCATCTAAGTTAGTCTTTGTTAGATTATAACAAAAACATTGTTTTAAAAAAAGGGAAATGTTTGCCTTAAATTTTCTATACTATCTCTTTTTTTTTTAAGTGAGGATCCCTTATACCTTCTCTTAAGTTTTAAAAATACTATGGTGAAACCCGCATCAAATTTTTCTTACTGCTTCCATTTTTAAACTGAGGTAATATCCCTAAAACGATCCCCTAAGTCCGAAAAATACTGTACTGAAACGACCAAACGCAAGATAATCGCATAAGAGGACCACTGAATCAACTGGCAATTCTTATTTAAAAGTAAAAAAAAAACTAAACAATATAAATAAGCAACCACAAAACTACAAATTTGATTTTCAATCCCACAAAAAGCTGTACGATATTCAAATGTAATATAAAGGTAATAAGGTAGCTTTTTACTTTAATCTATCATGTGGAGATTTTCAATTTTATCCGTTTCTTCCTCTGATCGGAAATCTTTCTCACATTAGTGTCGCATATGTGATCAATGTCAACGTTTTTCTATACCACTGTCGGATAAACTTGCATTTGATGTATTTGGTATGAATTTTTGACAAATAAAACTTTATTAGTGTATTAGTAACTTAGTTTCTGCTTAGCTAATGTGATGATGGCGTGAACCGACGTTTTTTTTTGTGGGAGTAATATCATCCAAATTAAGTCTGTATTTCTGTTTGTTTTGGATAATTTCTGAAATAGCTGGACTTTTTTCATATTCATATTCATTTATAACAATGTATGTACATAGATGTTCTTACAGGTAAAAGTAACAACTATGGACCCAGTTTGGGCACTGCAATTTTAGTATATTTATAGAAACTCAGGTTTAAGATATTTTCGGTTGGTAGCTGACATACTAAAGAGTAACTAAGGCTACTTTTATTAGACACAAATATCTTATTCACACGAGCAAAGCCGTAGGCACCAGCTAGTATTTAATAAATCCAAACATTTAATCATACATTTCTCATCGTCGTACTTGGAATAATAACTCAATTTATTATTTACTTGACTTGCAATACTCACATAATATGTTATATGCATTTACCTATTAATTGTACCACTCGTACTAAATATACAGTTAAAAGAAATAAGCCGTTCTTTTCAGCTGAAATTAGAGTTTCCCTAACTGAAGGCTGCGTGAGGAGTAACAGGTAGGTAATCAATTGGTTAAGGGCCTCACTGAAACCCATTTCCTTCGATTTACAGCTCATGTGTGATAACAATCGGCTGAGATTTTATATTACATTGCTACAATACATGCGAAAGAAAATTAAACTGTAACGCCTAGGTGTAGAGTTTAGTTTTCTGTGCAATTTGAGAAGTACTTATGACATTTTTTGAGAGGGAAAATTTTTGTATGTTTTTGAAATTGTAGTGGTGTTGTAATTTTTTATATTGGTATAAACGTACATGAAAGCCATCGGAGAAGATTATAACTAATGAAAATATAATATTTTAAACGTAATTGGCGTCGAAGAATAGAAATGACTATGGAAAAGAAGAAAATCCTCACAAAAATTCCCCACCAACAAATAATTCGTAAAATAAAACTAAGAAAATAATTCATTATTAATACAAGTTAATTAAAAACTCCCAAAAATTAAAACCACTCTTACAGAAATCGTAACCATTTCTCCTGACACAAAGTAAAACCCAAAAATTCACGTACCATTGAAATATCAATTCTTTGAAACAATATCCTGCTCTTAATGGAAACAGCAATGGATATTATTTTACTGCAGCAACTACCTTTACATAAGAATAAAATTTTATGGACCAAAACGCATCGAGTTTTAAAGACCGAATTTTTAAACAAATTGGACATGAAACCGTTTTTATACTAGTTTATTGTGAAAACTTGGTTTTTGTGGCTTAATTGGTCAGGCGGCTTATTTATATGCTCTTTGTCATGTGATTTTTATAACGTATCTGTTGTCTGGTACTGTTTTTTTGGTAATGGTCGTAAACCTACTACGCCTTGCTACGAGATAGCTACGAGCTTGCTACGAGTTGACTTGGAATCGGCTACGAATCTCGTAGTCTCGTAACCTCATGGATATTGATGATGATGTTCTTAGTAAAAACGTGTTTATCAAAGTACAATTAATAGGAAATAATACATAGCTCATCTCTGGTGGAAAAGCAACCTAAAACTTTAAATATGCACTTTGAAATAGGACCTCTTATCTAATTATTGTAATTAATTTTATTCCTAAAACTATAATAGATATTTGAACCAATAACTCTAACATCGTAACGTTACGATAACATCATCGATAGACAAAACGCCCAACAACTAAACAATAACAAATCCAATCACAACTATTACATACGACATTTATTTTATCTCCAAAATCAGATATCTAATACCGAACCGAGAATTCAATACACTTGTAAACAGTTCAGTAGATTACAAGTAATATTACATTCAAGTACATATAATACAGTATTTAAGGGCCATTACAGGTACTGTCAAAAGCATATCAACGTACCCCAACCTGAAAAAAATCTCATACAATTTTCGACTGTATATCAAAACTGATAAAGTTGAAAATAGAAATGTGATACAAGAGGCAGCTTGATCTGCAGCCTGACATGATTATAGAAAAACCGTTTCATAACATTTATCTAATATCATTTTGTGATGAAAAAAAAAATGTATTCTCTGAACATATTGAGAGCTACGATTGAAATTGAAATACGTAAGGTTATTGTAACTCGAAGCGACAATTTTCGAAGCGAACAGGTCACAGATGTTAGCAATATATAATAATACAATACTGTAGGGTGGAATAATAGACAGGAATCATTTTGTGGTGCAAATGTTAAGTGAAACCGGGAGATGATTTAGTATTATTACTAAGAGAGAAAGAAGTGTCTACAGTTTTTTTTTATGGTGAGATATGATTTAATAAGTCGGTAAATGAGCAGATGGATCACCTGATGGTAAGCAATTGCCGCTGCATATGTCCATATGCCGACACACAAGAGGCGTTACAAGTATGTTGCCTTTTGGTGGTTAGGAATTTAAAGGTTCTTGGGGAATCGGTCACTTTGGAATGATATTTTCAATCACCACTCTACATTTACCATCAGGTGACTTCGTCTGCTCATTTGGCACCTATCTCATAAAGAAATATCTCCAATTTATAAGGTCAATCAACGAATTGCCGGCATTAAAAAATCTACGCTACTTACAACTAGAACTCATACATATCTACTGCATCAATTACCTGAAACAAATACGAAAACGAAAATTAATAAAAAAGTTTACATACAACTTAAAATCCAAATATCCTTGAACATAATCAAGGTCTTATTTTAGGCAAAAATCGATGACCAAATATTGGTTCCGCTCATGCCTTACACCAGCTTCTCAATGAAACCTTTTGAGGCGAAAGAGGTTGAAAACATTCGGAGGGACAAGCGAGATCGATTGTGCTGTTCTACATAGCCTGCTGTTACGGTTTTGTTAAAAGGGGATGATGAAACCCATTTCCAAATATACATTTTCAGGTTGATTCTGTTATGTAACTTTTGTAAAATATTAAATAAAGTGGGATATATATGGTATAGAAGTAGATGTGTTTATAAAATTATTTAACTTCTGAATACTACTAATATTTTAAATGCGAAAGTTTGTATGTTTGTTTGTTTGCACCTAGCTTCACTGACAGAAAGACTGACCGACAATTCAATTTCACGTTTCAAAAGTGCCTAATCAAGAATTAATTGAAATAAATGCTTTGACTTTGTTTTTTTTTGTTACTTCTACATGACAAAATGGCTAAAGAGATTGAGATTAAATTTGAAATAGAGGTAGAGTTTAGTGTGGAATAACACAGGCCACTCTTTATGCCACGGAAATGCGGACGAAACCGCTGGCAGAAGCTAGTTTCGAATAAAGATGATATTATAAATTTTATCGACTATTACATGTAATTTATAACATTATTATATGCCTGAAAAAGTAGGTGTTACATTGTATTAGATGTACCTCTGCCTACGCCTTCAAATATATGAATATTTTACCACGATTTATACATCCAATGACACATAGCCAGAACATGTCATTTTAGCCTAAATTCAAAATTTATAGTCCTTTTATACAAGACCGCCAGACAGGCCATTTATCGACGTCAATCCATCGATATGACACAACACGGATATTTTACTAGATCAAAGTAAAAATACGAAAGGTTTCAAAGTAAACTGACAACGTAGAACGTAGAAATTTCCAAAAAAACGTTTTGAAAAAAGTCTAAAGATTTGAGTTAAACCCTTTGATATTGGTACAATTCAAGGAACTTCTATTTTACTGACATGTTCTCATGTAACAGACAAAAACGACTAGGCAATGTCTGATAGAGTAAAAATATCTGGTTTCTATTTTTATCTCTAAAAATAGCAAAGATAAACGATTTCTTTTTAGTATCAATGTCTTTTTTTGGGGGGAAATCTGCATAACTTCTCCCGCTTAGGACGAGGCGAGAGGGACTATCAGACTCCTACCACCCCGTTCCTACTCCTGCTTTTCCAGCCGTGGTTCGCAATTCCAGATCAGGCATCAGCACTACAAGGACCCATCTGTGGTGGTCTGGTGGCTTATTAAGCCGCGGGCGGAAAGCGACGTGCCGTACGCACGGGTCTAGTTCTGGTTGGTCGGCGATCTTGGCTTATAAGCCCTATCTTTGATTTAAACATCCTAACAAACAATCACATTTGTAACATTATTAAGTATGATATTATGATTTAATAGTAGATAAACAATAATAATTTAAAATAAACCGATAAATATGAAGACATAAAACCAAGTAATTGGAAATATATATGTTTGTAACAAAAACAACTTTATTATCAAAGAGCATTCAAACATATTATTATGATGAATAACATCATATTCGAAGCACAATATTTTTATGCAGAAGAAGACATATTGAATAATTTGTTTTGAAAAACAAAATAGTTTAGTCAGTAAGACTTATGACTTTCAGTTTTATTCGCATTGATATAAGATACATTTTTAACTAAACGATGTCAGATAAAGGGTTGCTTTTTATGTTAGTATTTATATTATGTTATGAACTATATTTTATTATTGACAATACATTAAATAATGGTTTAAATGTGGTGTAAATATATGATGAATTGGTATGCAAAATATTCTTTGTATAATATATTCTTTACAATAAGAAGCCCTAAAAATATATGATTGAATGATTTTGTCATTAATTTTGATTATAAACACATTCTTTGCGCGATACTTTTTTTAGGTCTTACTTAAAAGAAAAATTGTTTAGTATTAGTATTTTTGTGAGCAAAAAACTTAAATCGTTCGGGTAAAATAGGTAACTATTTGGCTCCAATTTCAAATATATTTTTGTAATTAATCTATATCTGTACCTATAATAAAACTGTAGAAGTGTTAAAAAATATTACATAGCTAAACAAAATTTTTTTTTTTTATATATATCTGGCCGTATGTTCCAGCATCATAATGGCTCAAGGGATTGGAATGAAAATATCAAAATAATATATATATATAAATATATAAAATATATTTGAAATTTAAAATAGAGGTAGACTATGGGCTAGAACGATACATAGGATACTTGTTATCCCCAGTAACGCAGGCGAAGCCACGGGCAGAAGCTAGTTCTTTAATAAAAATAGCTACATTATTGTAAATTTTAATTAAATTAATATTAGATATTAATTGATTGCACCAACCCCAACATCATCACACTTCCACAATATTCACCATTCAGAAAGCATTCCCACTCCAAACTTGCACCCTTACTTCAAAACTTCATCGTCAGTACGGAAATACAAGGTGTTCGGTTATTAAAAGCGGGGCACCCTGTATTTATTACATTAATTATTGAATCTGCTTTACTCTGCCTGAACCCTTTTGTTTCATCTTTCGACATTTTTGCTGAGGAATTTCTTGAGTACAGAGAAAGTGTGGGTGGTATTTACATTTGTATTAATGTTCTGGTTAATGAATTAGTCTAATTTTTCTTTGGATTATAATATAGATTTTGGAAAAGTATAAATATGTACAACTTAGTTGGATGTCCCCCCTCCTTAAGAAAAGGTTTGATAGATGAAGAAAATATAAATGAAATATCGAATCGACTCACTCATATATGTTAGACCAATTAACTAAATCGCGATATTTTATGTTGTCATTGCGCTAACATTCGTTACAATCTAACTAGTATCAGAATAAAAAATAAACATAATATGTGCTCCAGTTCTAATACCAATTCAATATTTTTTTTAACCCAATATCAACATACAAAAACCACCCCTCATATAAGCAAACACAGCAAAAAGTAGAAACAAAAGACATCCATTATCCCGAATCCTTAATCCATGCATTATTAATAGTCTGAAAGTTGTGAAACTATTGAAAAAAACTCGCTGAACAATCTGTCCATTAATGATTTGCGGTGGGAACCGGAAACCGCTATTATCGCGGACACGCTAGCTTCCCGTCGCCGGCGGAAACGGCCGCGGTAACAGTTTCCGTTTGCGTTTTTCACAGGAAATGACGTAAATAGTTCCGCATGTTATAAGTGTTTCAGTCTTTGTTTAAGTTTGTTTAAATGGACTTGTGTACTTATCTTAATTATATTGACTTGGATTTTTTTTTTTTGGTAAGTAAACAATAGTGTTGCTTGTCATTAATATTGATGACGATAGAACTGCCGTAGTAAAAGTGTTACAGTCGACTCTTATTAATTCAAAAGTAGAGGAAATTCTGAAAGTATTTCGAATTACCGAATGTTCCAAAATATCAAATGGTACAAAATTTGAATTTGCCTCAATATGTCGGTACTGATCTTTGCAAGTATTGAGATTTTTCTGCAACTTCTTGAAAGCTAGTGTGTCACTACACAATTACTTCAAGTTCAATATGTGCCTTGTAAGGATAGTTAAGTTTTAAAATAAAAAATCTCATATTTAATATCGTAAAAAATCCACCCACACTCATTGTAAACTGTAGAAACCGAAATAACCTTTTCTATCTTGCTGCATTCCCGATAATAATAATAGACAACCAGACTGCCAGAAATATCTCATTAACACCCTAAAAATAAAAACTATAAAACTAAAACTAAAAAAAATGTCATACCACCATCTTACTATTACAATAGATGTCTTTTATATATATAATTCTTCTGTGCGTGTGTATGTCACTGAACTTCTCTTAAACGACTGGACCGATTTTCATGAAATTTTTTGTGTGTGTTCAAGGGGATCTGAGAATGGTTTAGATTCACAATTTTGTCCGCTGGACAATGTTTTTTTTAATTATTTTTTAGTTTATTAGTAGTTGTTGATTTTGGCAGCGCTAACTGTCGGGACAGACTAAAAATATTTGACACTGTGATGGTAGCGCCGTCTGTCGGATCCAATGTAAAATTTTCAAATTAAAGACGTGTAGACAGGACAACGTCTGTTGGGTCCGCTAGTATAAGTATATATTGCAAACATTTCATATTATTTCCCCAACATGTTACAACTTGTTCAGTCGACGTCTGTCCGTGCATTTGTCGTTCGAACTTCAAACAAGTTTAAAAACAAAATAAATAAAAACTTATTGTTTACGTTTTTCATGTTTTGTGGTTGTGTAAAAGGACAATGAACTCCTGAAAGTCAGTGTTTGATTGTAGATTTTATGTCAATGGTTAGGTTTGGCTTCCAATAAGATGTAGATGTTCAGAGACTAACGGTGCTTTCCACCAAAGATGTTCTATGCTACGTTGCGGTGGATGCGTTTCGCTTTCTCCGATCATATTCATTAGTATACATAGCTTAGCATTTTTGGAAATGGACTCAGCTAAGCTAATGTTTTTATATAAATAAAAAGATGCGTGCAATGGATGTGTGCAAAACTAAACAATATTTTTTTTAAAAAAAAGGTTCGTCTTCTATTTTCTTTATTGCCTCTATTTTTTTAAGGCAGGTAATATCCCTAAAACCTTCTACTAAGTCTGAAAAATACTATGCTGAACTTATAAATACTACCTTACAAAAACCTTCTGTTTTCTAAAGTCTGTTAAAAATACGTTTAATATTTTCTTACAATTTACTAATTAATTATGAGTTTCATCCTTTTCCATATTAACCTAAAGTACTTCATACATAAACTTTTAAATCATTTCTAAATAACTATCAAAACCCTTAACATTGTCAATTACAAGCAAGGTTCATATTTAACAAAATTAAGACGATCCAATCAATTCGGATTTCTGCGGAAATTAGGACCAGAAATCTTACGAGTTTACGGATCAAAGGACCAATACTTTGTAAGCTGAGTGAGACAGTGATTCCTATTGTTTCGGTTAAAAACGTCAGTGGCCTGCCACTGGGGGTTAAACCATTGTTTCCAAGTACAGTCGACTCTCGTCAATTCAAACCTATGTACAATTCAATGTTATCACAAGCTTCCTAGATCTCGTTTACCTAATTCGATAATTTATAAAAAAAAAAATAATTAACGTACTTGGTAATTTCGACGAAAAAGTCATTTAAGTAAGCAACTGTGTAACATAACTACTTGTTGATTTGAACTTATCGGTGGTAAACTCTCGCCAATTTCAGTTTCAGCAAGAAAAAAACAGAAAAGCCGCAGAACTTACAAACAGATACATTTTGGGGCTAGTTCAAATTACCATTTGATATTTCAAGCGTAGCGTAGAACGTCCACTTACAAGGTGGACAGACGACCTGATTAGGGTCGCAGGTAGCTGCTGGATGCAGGTCGCTTCCAAGCGGCCTATCTGGAAGTCATTGGGGAGGTCTATATTTAACAGTAGACATCTTGTGGATGATATGATGATGTAACGGTAACTCATAATATTTTAAAAACTATCTCCAGTTCTGCATTAGCCAAAGTCGACATCGACTGTACTCAGTTACTCGGTACTCTGGTTGTAAAGATTAACTCGACTATTGTTGGTGGCTAGATATAAGACTACGGGGAGATAGTTGTTGTATAGTGTAGTAGAAGCAAATGGTTTTAGAGAGTATGTTACGTAACTGGACGTTAGGTTTGATGTTCCCGGAAGGAGTCAGTGGTACACTTCTAAGTAAGTGTACGTACGTATAAATAAAATAAATATGTATCTATTTTTTGTAAATTAAAAACACGCTCAATGTAAGTGCAACAGGGTATCGTGTTAAATTTTCGGGTCTGGCATAACATTATTGGATATTTTTCGAAATTGAGTAGCCAGTTGCTAACTGTGCAGTCTAAGTCTAAAATTTAACTAATAGTAATGTGTCAAGAATTCTGGTTATTGTATGAAAATGGGACCATCCTCTATTACATATTATAACATAAAGACCAGGTAAAAATTAGGTACTACATTGCTGCCAACCACATCGGAGACACAAATGCATGACGTTATTATGTATGTATAGTTAAACACTAGCCAATAGCATAACAAGCTACATTCAATCTCCAAGCATAGTTCACAGTCACAGCGAAACTTTCCGAAGTCATCCCTTCAGAACGTGCAGTCACCAGCACATCGAGCTACTCCATTCTATTCAATTTCTTCATTAGATTTTGAACTTTATACCAAAATAGTAAAGTTGAAAATCGACAAGCTGGTATACGTAGTACATAACAAAACTGACTGTTATGCAATCTTGTCCGATAGATTGTAGAATGCCGTGTACTCCTATCGTCAAATAGGTCAGTACTTCCTCCAGCGAAATTTTCTATATTGACGGGGTCGACCGAAGTTAGGAGGAGGGCTAAAAATATCTCTATTTTTCTTGTATTGCGAATAGGTATGTGGGTGAATGTAGGTTTAGAGAATTTCTAGGAAATATATTTATATATAAGTTGTAGTAAAAATAAAGTCTGGAAGGTTGGTTTGAGGCAATTCTAGAAACTATAAGACAAAAATAAAATGTTGTTGGATTCTTAAAATAGAGGTTTTTACAGACATTTTTTTTTTTCGTGGTGTGGATTTACTTCTAAGTAACGCTCAATTCTCCCCCTTTCTAATGCACCATTCCCCAACAACCCTTAAATTCCTAACCCCCAAAAGGCTGGTAACGCACTTGTAACACCTCTGTTGTTTCAGGTGTCGATGTGCAGGGGCGATTACTTACCATCAAGTGATTCATCTGCTCGTTTACTGGGTTATACTATAAAATGTAGTAGAATTATTTTTTTTAATAATTATGTATCTTGAAATTATGTTTATTAAATAACATAATTACAATCAAAAACAAACTGAAAATATCCCCAGCATGTTTCCACCATCTTTACAAACCACCAACATAAAGAATCTAATCTATCACCAACCTTTTTAAAATTACCGCATTTCAAAGTCTCATAAACGCTAATGAAAGATCTGAATTGCATGCATAATTGAGAAACATTACTCCCGGGACTCGAACTAACGACCCTTCGGAGCTGTGACCGTTAGTAATAAAATGAAAGTAGGTAAGGTCCACGATTGGACTCCAATAATCTGCATTTTAGGAACTAAGAGGTCCTTTGATATTATAGTTTGGAGTCGTAAAAATAATATTACAACATAGTATAGGTATATTATCTTTTTGGTCCTTCTATCCAAAAAAAGGAAGCAGAGGTGAATCCTAAAAAAATTCAGTTTTCTCCAGTTATAATAATTGCGTATTTTTGCGATAGATGTAATAGACTAATTTAAAAAAGTATACTATTTAGTGTACTTTTAGCCAAGTACGTTATAACACTCAATGTGGTAGCCGAATGAGCATATTTTCAAATGGTTATCTGAAGATCGATCGTTTTCTTTTAAGTAAATTACAAAGTTATGTTTAGCTAAATCCTAATTAAATTAAATTCCATTATATATAGTTTAAAGTAATCTTATACCCCGCCCAAATCCAAACTCTACACAATCATAATCGAAATCTAAAACACAACAAAATATTTAATTTAAACCACCCAAAATGCGGCTCCCATCACCGAACGTTCCCGTCTACGGCGCCCAATACTTAATCTATGTCCGCTGGAACCATTTTGGGGTAAATATTGCAAATCGATACCCCTTATCAGCGGCACGGAACGTTATTAAATTACTCGACCTGCCCAAATAGGGGTAACGGGTTTCTCTACTCTTTTCACCATATCCTTCGACGGTAATGTTTACTTTTTTATTACAAAAACCTTGGTGCTACGAAATGGGTTTTTTGTCGGGCTATTTAATTTGTGGTCATATGTGGAAACGTTTAAATAAAAAGGGGTTAAATTGTCGGGAATTTTATTGTAGTTAAATCTGGTTGGAGGTAAACTGGTTGGAAGTGATTTGCGTTTTGTTGTTCATGTGGTTTGGATAGGCTTGTTGGTAAGATATTGAGACATAGTTTATGTTACTGTATGGCTTAAAGATGTAAAGTATCGTTACCTATACAAGATCAGAATACGCTAACTAATTAAAGTTTTAACATTATCACTCTCATTTGTTTATTAGAACGGAATAGAATCGATTTTCGATTTATTTCATATATTTTTATCAATATAATTTTCTTTTTTCTACGTCATTTTACTCTCTTGGTATAAATGATAAATAATATAGTTTATTTTTGCAAATAGGTTACAAGATAACACTTTCACACGTCATTCTCTAAAACAACTAGATGAGGCCTGCTTTCCTATCTGGCTACTCTCAGAAGAAATTCCTTATAAAGCCAGGCAATCAAATAAAGAATATTAATATAAATGATTAGACTACTAAATACTTTAATAACTGCACAAAATACAACAACCATCATTAACATACATCCTAAATTACTTCGCCAATGAATCACTTAAATTCTCATCGTTCCTGCATTAGCTGTTACTATACACAAACTGTCGAATTGTGATTAAACTGAAATTCAATCTTTTGATTACTCTGTCACGAATGGAGAATCGATATAATCGAGACCATCGACATTATATTGTAAATCGAGGCTAAATATCTCGTTAAAATATCGATATAAATCGTTGTTGTATTCATAATTGTAGTGCCCATTTCTATTAGAGTAAAATGAATTGGGTTTTGGATCGAAATTAATGTTTTTAATGTCGAAGGTTAACGTTCGTTTTAATGATGAAAGAAAACTTGATGATGATGCAAACATAGAGCAATATGTTTAACTAATACGAGGTAGAAATTAAAAGAGAAATTGTCATCATTTTTCTAATATTATAAATGCTTTTTGTTTGGGTTTGTGTGTATATTTGTTAATCAATCAGGTCTAAACGGCTGAAGGGACCAGGATGAAAATTGGAACAATTGTACATTATTGTCTAGAATACCACATAGGATACTTTTAATCCCACGAGCATGCGGGCAAAGCCACTGGAAGAAGCTAGTCCCTAATAAAAATACTTAAACATAAAATAAAATCAGCACGATCAAAAAAGCAATATCACAAATTCACACATTTCAAATAGAAATTAATATTACAGAAACGATATGCTTATCGCACATTTTCTTAAGGCACGTATTAAAATCAACCTGTTGAATATAAGAAAGACATTTATACGGCTTTCAAGACTACATACATAGGTACATACTACACACTTTCCTTTGCTAAAATTTTCAATCTATAAAAGGCCCATAGGACCAAAAATCGATCAGAAAATCACCCTTTCACTTTCACGAGAACAATTTGAAACTCAACATGAGCAACTCACGTAAGTATAAGCAGAGGGAGAGAGCAACAGGATAGAGTGAGACACCGATAATTTTTCTCACATCATTTAATACCGACCGTTTTGTGCGAGCTTTCACGAAAATACATTAAATTAAGGCGTGTTTTACACCGTAGTGTGTTTAAAGGTAACATCACACATTTATTTTAATTTTATCGTTTAAAAAATTAGGTTTAGGTTCTGTTAAAAGAAGCAGAAGAAGTAGGTAGGTAAAAGAAATAAGGAAAAAAAGAAAAGTTAGAAAGCGCTTTGTAGTTAAACTAAGTGATTTTTTTTAAAATAGGTATGAATTTTGAAGCTAAGGCATTTTACTCAGCACTTTTGCTGGTCATAGAATAACAATTAATAACTGATAAAAATATGACTTAAGTATTGTAAAGTAAAAGGTCTACATTTTGAAATGAACTGTTTGTTATTTGAAAAAGAAATGCTTTTCTCTTTAATAAAAATTGAGAGAGATGAAAAGAATTCAGTTTTCTTTTTTATTGTTGACTTTAAAATTTAAAAACATATTTTTATCAGTTTTCAATATTGAGTGTACTTTAAACAATATTCACGCTGTCTTAGCATTTAGATTGTAACTTTTTAGCTAAATTATTTTTCTACGATTTTTAGCAACTCACCTATAAAATTTAAAATGATTTATCAAATTCTCGTTATCTTGATGAAAAATATTTATTTTAATTTCAAAATTTAGGACAAACACAAAATAAAAATTAGTGTTCAGTGTCTGTGTTTTCCATTATACCTACTTCATAGTAGGTAATCTTCATTTTTATGACAGACAAACTGACGAGTGTGTTTAATATAATTATGTTTTGAAAGTGTACCGGCTTAATCCCAGTTTTTGTCGTATTTTAAAATAAGTTACTTACTATTTATTTTAAACTACGTATTTAAAACTTGTCACATAATTATTGAACTAAATAATGTAACCAAGTATTGTATTGTGAACCTGATTGAGAAAGAGTAACGTAGTTTCTACGACTATGGAGTTTCTTGGTCGTTCTTCTCCATAGGAATCTACACTTTGGAACGAGAGACTTTTTTTTCTTTATATTGCAATTTTTGCTTCGACGTTCAAAAGTGCCTATAGACCGGGACTATTTGAAATAAATAATGTTGTCTTTGACTTTTTGACTTTGACATTATAAATTTAAAACAATGTTTTACCCGACCTAATAATATAAATTAACAAGCATTACTCAAAAATCGTCCTTGCTGCCACTAGAAATAAACCAACAAAGCTTATCAAGTTCTAATCATAATTCTAAATTAAATTGGAATTCGCTACACGCCGGTGTAACAACAGCCCACATTAAAATGTAAAGTCTCGAGGAAGCGCCGAAGAGATTTAATTTCCTAAAGAAAGATTCTATCAGTACACATCGAGAAACGGTGACATTGTTCGATTAGTACGAGTACCGAGGAATTTATACTAAGTTCGTATTTATATAGATTAAGACGATTTGAAGGGTTACTCTGGAGAATTAGGAACTCATTTTACTTTAGGTATAGACCCAGAGGTTTAAGACACCCGCTTCTCATGCAAGAGAGTGCGGATTTGAGACCTACCAATGCACCAATGTAACTTTTTTGAGTTACATGTACTTGCTAAGATTATTTAGACTGAAAAAAGAGTAAAGGAAAACTTCGTGAGGAAACCTGGGCGTATAATTTCTAATTATAAATTTGAAATCGCCAACCCGCATTAAGCAAGTATGTGCTTAAACCTAGTCCTCGTGAAAAGGTTTGAGCCAGTTTACTCTTTTAACCAGCAGTAGCCTCTTATAGCCTGATAATGAAGGAAAGAGTAGAAGTGTTAACATAATTACATTCGGTTATTATAATCCACTTTATCATCTGTCTAGGTAAATAATAAGAGAAATAATAATATAATTTAAACAACAGCCCCTTAAAGTAATTACAGACCCTGTCTCATTATTCATACGTCTTCATTAGGACCAGACTCAAAGGACCAAAATTTGGTCTTTCGGTCCTAAGGAACGTTGTGTGATAACACGTCTGTTGTACAATGATCAAAAGCATATCGGCACAAATATTGTTCTTGTGATATTCAATACGTTAAGGGTATCGAGGTTTCACTTCAATTTATTGTATAGAGAGGGTTTTATGCTGCGTAGGTGAGTTACAGAAGTCTGAGTGGGTTAAGTTTGTAGGTATGAATGCTTGAAGGGTTTTGTTTGTCTCTGAAGACATCAAAACACTACTAGTTTTGTTATGAGTTTAAGTCTCATATGTGTAGACTATTTTCCTACATCAGGCACCGTGCTGTCACTAAGAATTCCGAAAATGGAGGCATTCACGGAGTAAACCAATTTTTGTCGTCTTTTGCAACTTAAAATTGTAAAATGGCAAAACAAAATAGCACGGTTGGCTGGGCCATCGGCTGCCGTGAGACATGTAGCGGGTTCGATTCTCGCACGGAGCTACTTTTTGTGTGATCCAAAAATTGTTCCTTCGAGTCTGTTACAAACGCACCCACGATACGGGATACCTAATGTGAGTGCAAGGTTTTTTTTTAAAGTAAACTACAATAATAAATTCCTTATACCTTAACGTACGCGCTAATGATTTATCGTGACATTTCTTAAGAAACAAAAACCTTGACATTACGTAGCACTTAAACCTATTACAAAGAATTCATACATTTTAGGAACCAAATGAAACTTAGGTAATATACTTAAAACCCTCTTAAAATAAACAGAAGGCGTCTATGTAAAGTATATGCGGCCTTTAGTCACGGCTGCTTGCGTATGAGCTTAAACGAGCTCCGTACAATGTAAGCACTTAGCACACATACGTTGTTGAGCGAAACTGTTTAGGCTTTTCCTTTTCTTCATAATTAATATAAATAGAGAGAGTATCGCTTTAGTTTATATGTGGGTAAATAGATCTATACATTAACATTAGTTTTATTAAAGAAGGGCCAAATTAAAAGTACCATTGACCGAAAAACATGTTTTTTTTTATGGAACCTGCCGGTAATCGAGCACACGTATCACCTGATGGTAAGTAATCGCCGCCGCCCATGGATGGACACTTGAAATACCAGAGGCGTTACAAGTGCGTTGCCGGCCTTTTAGGAATTTAAGGGTTGTTGGGGAATCGGGGATTGACACGTATGAAAAGACTGATGACTGTTGATGAAGCGAAAGAGGTATGTAAGATTCGTAGCATTATTGGCATTCCATTGTCTCTGTCTACCCCCATAGGAGATAGGCGTGTTATGTATGTATGTATGCTGTTTTTACCCTTATGGTTGGTCTCCGTCACCGCCAGACTTTAGATCTCCTAGACATAACAAGGTTTACAATAATCCCTATAAAAAGCGTTGCATTAACGATTTGCGAGACTGCTCTGTTTGACACCCATGGAAAGAATAGGAATGGTGAATAATCAACTTCATTTCGATGGCACTTCACAGCCAACATAAAAATAAAGACTGCGCGCCTGGCGCGGTGGCTGACCAATCGGGTACCGTACAACATGTAGCGAGTCCGATGCCCGCTCGGAGCAATACTTTGTCTGATCCACAAATTATTGTTTCAGGTGGCATGTGCATGTGAATTGTATGTATGTAAACGCACCTACGACACAGGAGAAAATCCTAGTGTGAAGCATTAAAAAAGAATTAATTTAAGTTTTTTGAAGTGATACTTCTGCAAACAAGCAATAGTGATACGCGCTAGATTTCTAATACGTCACCAATAAGGCGTGTCCTAATTATAGTTCTAGCTTTGTGCGTACGAGTATGACTCTTCTGTAATTAATTGGGAACAAAAGATAATACACAAAGATATCGAGTGTATACTGATCATTATTTCGAATATTGTTGCTACTAATAAATTGTTGTCTTGAAACTTGCAGACGCATCTTTATTTCTGTCTCTCTCGCTCTATCTCTCTATCTCTGGTCTCTCGCTTATGTCTGAGGATCGTAATCAATATCACAATTGCATCAGTACCGGATGATGTGCTTGCAGTGGTTTCTATCCAGCAAGTCTATTACAACCGTGTAAAATTTTGAGGACAAGTCTTTCACCTTTCAGCTGTTGGGGATCTCAACTCGTTGGGGAACGTCCGCACGATATCTTGCTTTCGGAGTTTCCAACTACGACCAGTTTTTACAGGCCGGTTAGGCCGGCCACGCTTGTAACGCCTTTGGTGTTTCAAGTGTCCATGGGCGTCGGCGAACGCTTTCCATTAGGTTGCTGGCTTATAATATCACTACATAGTATAAAACAAAGTAACTTTCTCTGTCACTAAATCCCTTCGTATGCTTAAATTTTTAAAACTACGCAACGGATTTTGATGCGGTTTTTTTAATAGATAGAGAGACTTCATATGAAGCTGGGGCGGGACGCTTGTAAAAAATAAACTAGACGTGACGTCATATATGATCGTCATGTATTATGTATTCCATTGACCTCCATAATAATATCAACAATCAAACGCAACAACAAAACAATTACACTGATACTAAGTACAAACAACAAAAGAAATTCATCTCCAATACAAGACTAAACCAATCGAATAAGATAAACATAATAGCTACTTATTTAATAAATTGCCTTCAACTTAATCAGGGCACATTTATTTCAGGTAACATTTTGTTCCCGGCCGAATATTGGGGCCTCCTGCCCTTTATACTTGGGATACCGACCTCCAATTTTGGGGCCCCGGGCCAAATTGATCGCGAGAGGGTACTGCTAATACATGCCATCAGTTACTCTTACTCGGATATTAAGTAAATGTAGTTGGATGCTGAAAAATGTTGGTCTTATTGTTTCTGTGATGGTGGTGTTTGTAATTTTATTCGGTGGGACGTAAAGTGGTTTAATTTGTATTGTCTAGAGAGGGTATGAAGTTTAGTGAGTGAAAGAAATAATAAAATAATGTTGTAGTAGAAAAGTAAACTGCATCGTTGATCGCGACTGCCAAGAAGTCAGTAAACTAGAAGTTTTGTAGAGGGTAAAGTTATACCTGGAATATTGCAGATAAAATATAATCAATCCGAACACTCAGTTTCTGTGATGAACAGACCAATCGAGTATTCAATTTTTAACGGTTTAAAAATCCTTTAGAACACGTTTTCTACACGACCCTCAAATTCAAGACACACTCAACAACCAAACTTATAACATTAAAACTAAGATAGGGTATTTTTCCACCAGAGATGTTCTATGCTACGTTGCGTTGTTTTGGCTTCCACCAATCATATGCATTAGTACACATAGCTTAGCACTGGTGAAAACAGACTCAGCTAAACTATGTTTTTTATATGGAAAGATGCGTGCTATAGATGGCTTCCTTACTATCGATACATCGCATACTCGAGCTGCGCATCTTTCTCACACATAGCTTAGTATCAGTGGAAACGTACATAATTTCACAGCTTACCTATTACATCTTCATAGCATAGCTACATAGCACATCTCTATTGAAAAAGCAACCTTAAACTAAGACAGTTAAACTTTACATTACAAAAAAAAAAGTAACCAAAACTAAGGTGATTACAGTGACGCAAGCTAATTGCGTTACTGACACATTGAGATAGGGTTTTAATCAGTTTGCGTTTGCCCCTCCTAATTTGTAACAAATGGTTCCGTAGGTGATAAGGGGTGGGCAGAGAGCGAGGTCTCGTGAAGGTTCTATTGATTTACTGGCAGTGTCTGTCGTGAGTTTGTGTGTGTGTGAGTTTCTGAGGGTGTGTGTGAGGAATTAAGTTTTGGATTTTGGTTGGTAATATTGTAGTTTTTACTAGTAAAACTGTTGTTTTTTTAAATGTACTTCAAAATCAGAAATCACTGGTTCGTTGTTCGAAGTTAATATTTTCTGGAAAGCAAAATGTTGGTACATTAATTTGAAAAATATTTTTTTAACATTAGAGAAAAGCACTACCAGTTTCAAGTCATACCGGGACTCTTATTTATGAGTAGCAGCGTGTTTACACAGGAAAACATAGTTATTAAAAAAATTGCTGAGCTATATTATACCTTACGTACAATATCATATTTTATTTTATTGCCTCTCTAATGAACAAAATATCATGATGTAATGTGCCCACCATCTTAATTTACTCACATATTCAGAATAAACAAACGATTCCCTCTCAAAGCACTCCCTACAAAATCCCATATTAAATATGAGAAATAAATTCCAAAGTGCGTCACTCGGGCACTGAACCAGTTAACGGGTGCAACAACCCATTTCACGTCGTCAGTAGAATTAGAGGTCGATGCCGGCTACGTGAGGAACGCGGCGCCTCTTTTATTTAAGAGGAGGGAGTTTTAAGTTATAGGTTGTAAGCGGGGTGAAATAATTAAGAAAAAAAATAATTGTTTTTCGAAAATGTATTCGACTAAGGATTTCGTCACACAATCTGTTTGTGCTACGAGATACAGTATTAAGATAATTTTACATGCAGAGTGCGACACATTTTATTCCCGGTGCACAAAGAAAAATACCTACAAATAAAATGCAAAACCAGTTACGTTTATGAGTCCCGTGTTTATTCAATTCATTTCTATCGTTTCGTTCCTGAATGGAACAATTTCATATTACATACTATCTACAAAATATCTCCAATAACAACTACCCAATCCGAGAATCGAACCCGAGACCTGCTGTTCGCCTCGGTCAAGGCCAGAGAAGTCAATAGATGATTTTCCTCCTTTAAAAAAAGCATATTTCTATGTTTCACAATCCGCTACATCTCCCAACTCGAACAGATGTGTAATAAAATAAGGCATGCATACTATGTGGGCCATAGTGCGGACTCCCGACTCCTCTCGCCAAAGAAATTAATCCTCATTCCTAATCTAAGTTAACGGCTAGAAAGTTTTAGCTCCTTAACTTTATAGACGTTTCTAGTGGTCGTCAGTAATTCTCCCCCTTTTTTTGGAAAAACTTTTTGCGAGTGGAACGGCGTAATTTATTCTTTTAGGGCTCTTTTTAGGTGTGTGAGAAAGGCTGTGCCTAAAAGTTTTTTTTTTTACATTTATTTTGGACTAGCACCTGCTAGTGGCTTCGCCTGTGTTCCCGTGGGATGTTGTATCACCCAAGTTAACTCATACTCTGTCTGTATACCAAATTTCATCAATTTGTTTAGTAGTATAGAACTTGACTAGTTTCGATAGTAGCAGCGCGACTGTCACCGTGTCGTGGCGTTGTGTGTTGTGGAATGCTGCTCAAAAATATGAGCCTCTACCACGGCTTGAAACCACTCAAGTTACCCGTCAAATGTAAAGTAAGCCGAAAAACATAATAATTCATTTTTTCTTATTTTTACAATTCTGAAAAGCACTGTAACTATCTGACGTAAGGCTATATCACACGTACCAGACCTTAGTGCTTGATATACTCAAATAGCGCTTAAGTACTACAAACAAAACGAATATATAATAATACCGAAATCTACCTCATTTCAGGTATCCTGAAAGTATCAACAAACTGTAAACAGACCAGAAAAAAGTCAATACTAATGACATAACAAAATGTCCACAGAAAAAAGTAATTTAAAATTCATTAGAAAAGTTAATAATTGATGTTTAATACTCCACTAAACGGGGCCTTTATAAACTTTAATCAATGTTTCTATTTTCCATAAAAAAGTGGATCCTCCAAGTGGTTTTTAATTATGGGGTAGGCTGAACTTAGTGTCGTTGATTTTTGTTGTATATAGAAGTGTAGATCATAAAGTGTTCGGTATGACTGATATTGCCAAGGATAGTGACAGAGGTGAATTAATACAGTATGATATTGTTTTTACAAAACCAGAAAAACAACCAAAAATTTCCAATAACTTGTAAAGAACCAATTCGACGTTTCAAATATGAAATTTGACAAAATGCAGAAAACCTGCACTGTATTAATTTGCTCTTAATTGCCTAAGAACTCAGAAATTCCTTCCTCAATAGGGCAAAACTAATAATACATTTTTTCGATGTATATAATATTTATACTAAGCTTCTGCCAGCGGCTTCGCGCATCGTCCTATCCTGAAGCAGCAGCGTCACAGTTGCAGCGTCATATATCGTGGCATACTGCTCATGAATATGAGCCTCTAGCATCACTTGAAACTAGTCGATTTCCCCGACAAACAGTTACGTAAATGAGCCAAAATATAAAATAATCAGTTTATTCCTTAACACTACCAAAGTTAACTTGTTCAGTTAAAGTTAAACACAAATTTAACCGCTACGTCTTAAAGACACGAAGACGGCGCGAAGAATATTCGAAGCATATTTTAATAAGTACTTTCGGCTCTCAGCTGCCTGAAACTCTGAAGATTTCAGTCCCAGGTAGCGAAGGTGTTTTTCTTTCATTAAACGGAATCTATGAAAGTTTTCAGCCGCTGAATTTCATAAATCGTAACACTAGTGTGCCTGTATTAAGTTTCAAGTCGCAAAAGGCTTTGGAAGACTGAAAGTTTCAGTCATTCTGGCGCAGGTGTTGAAGATAAGTAAACTTTGAATGGTTGTACTGTTTTTCAGTTTTGAAATCTGCTGCTAAGAAAATGTTTTAGTTTTCAGTTTTTTTTTTCTTTTTGCTGATGTTTCCTTTAAATAAGTTCGATATCTTGGATACAATGTTAGGTTGCAGAAAAGAGTGATGAAAGGTTATTTTTTGGAGATTATGAGTATAATAATGTAATTATTATCTAATACATATAAACAGCCTAAAGGTGGAGCTGCTAACCAAAGGCCTCTTCTCACATGGAGAAGGTTTGAAGCATGAATCACAACGCTTGCTCAATGCGGGTTGGTAACGTCAAACTTATAATTCGAAATTATAATTATAGGTTTCCTCACGAAGTCTCCTTTCACCATTTGTCAGTGGTACCTAAATAATCTTAGAAAGTACTTTAATCTCGGAAAATGTCACATTGGTGCTTGCCGTTGGTAGATTTCGAATCAGCACTCTCAAGCATGAGAAGCGGGCGTCTAAAACCTCCAAGACCTCTAGTCTCTAATAAAATAAGACAATTTATCATGGTATGTTGACCTGTCTCAATACTTTATTTTAGGGCGATAATTTAGTCACATTTAAAAAAAGTCATCTCATTCCACATTCGTAGGAACCCAACAAAAACAAAATACAACTTTAAAATATACTCAAAACGTTACAAGCGACTTCCACCCTTATGACCAGTGGACCAAGTTAATATTAAACTAAATAATAAAGCTAAATAAATTGGATTATTGCTAAAAGGGTCAGAGGTTTGTATCGCTTACAATAGCGGGTTTATGAGGCAATAAATAGTTTTAGCAAAACGTTTTAAAGTAATTGTAGAAATATTTTAGTTCTTGATTTTGGTTTTATATTTCATTTGATTCTTAGTTTTGTATTATTGTAAGATACTACACACACACATATATATATAGCCTCACGCCTGTCTCCTTTGGGGGTAGGTAGAGACAATGGATCACCAATTGCTACGAATCTTACACCTCCTCTCTTCATCAATAGTCATGAGTCTTTCAATGCAAGGTCGTCGCTTAAGGGTACTTTTAATTTGGTTTTAAGAGAGTAAGACGTAAGAAACGAAGGAACTACATATTGGTCGAAACCAGGCAGAAACTCTCTCTGATAAATCTGAACGCACAACTGTAAATTACGATCTCCAATCCGACTACCAAGAATTGAGATTATGGCAATCCCTCATATGATGTAAATTCAATTAACCTATTAAATTCCAATAAGTTTGCAACATTCTTCATTAATAACCTTACCAAAACAATAAATAATCTCAAAGGAACCCTTTTTATTAACAAAATATCCCCCACTAATGAAGGACCACATATAATAACAATAACACCGAGATAATAATAAAACTTCAGCTATTTCGACCCACTCATTTCTCTAGGGCACCATAAAATTATTTGGACGAACACAATGCCGGTCTAATCCACAAACGTAACGTTAGCACTAACGTATTATTGCAGGAGTAACCCAAAACAACAGTAAACGGATATATAATTCACATTTAACCAAGTAAAGTTAAGGATTAACTGGAACTTTGGTAAGATGTTATATGGGCCGAGTAACCAATCCGTGATAGTGCTCTTGTATTCCCTAAAGGATTGATCTTGCTCTATATTAAATGTTACACCAATTTTCTACCTACCAGTTTTGTTATAAGTCCCATATGTAAATGGGTGAGTCTAAGCTCTTTTTTTATGTAACACGTCGCTGTAAACGACGCAGACGTATCACCTGATAGTAAGTAATCGCCGCCGCCCATGGACACTTGAAACACCAGAGGCTTTACAAGTGCGTTGCCGGCCTTTTGGGGTTTAGGAATTTAAGGGTTGTTGAGGAATCGGGGATCGGGAAGATTGGGAAGGGGGGAATTGGGCCTCCGATAAACTCACTCACACAATGCAAGCGTTGTTTCACGTCTGTTTTCGATGAGGCCGTGGTATCACTCCGGTCGAGCCGGCCCATTCATGCCGAAGCATGACTCTCCCACATTTCCCACACGTTTTATTCTATTGTGGGAAAACCGACTACATAAATATACAAGGCAGATCTGAATGGGGCCGTCGGTAGAGGGCGCCCTAGACGGACATATAGCAACCAGATAGGCGATATATTAAAGAAGGGCCGAATCAAAAGTACCCTTAACCATCGAGCATGCATGAAAAGACTGATGATTGTTGATGAAGCGAAAGAGGTATGTAAGATTCGTAGTAATCGGCGTATCATTGTTTCTGTCTACCCCCATGGGAGACAGCCGTGAGGTTATGTATGTATGTAATTCAACATATACTTCTTTTTTCTATTCGAGAATTAGCAATTCCACTCATGACCTAAGGACCTGATAAGTTCTTCTCTTTTATTTTAAAACTTTAAACAATAATTTAATGTTTATTAATACCAGGTTCTACATCTTCTATCTATACTTATAATAAATCTGTAGAGAGGTCAATTCTGTACATGAAATATATTTCCAAAATAACTATCAGCGGGTGATTAGTGATCGATACTGACGCCAAAAATGCAATCAGAAAATTTTTTGTCTGTCTGTCTGTCTGTCTGTCTGTCTGTCTGTCTGTCTGTATGTTCTTTATAGAAATAAAAACCACTTGACAGATTTCAACGAAACTTGGTACAATTGTTCTTCATACTCCTGGGCAGGTTATAGTATACTTTTCATCACGCTAAGATCAATAGGAGCAGAGCAGTGAAGGGAAATGTTGGGAAAACAGGAGAACTTACTCCATTTTTTAAGCTTCCGTCACGTGTGCAGCCTTAATGGTTAAAGCTACACAGAAATCATGTATGACGGAAATGTTCTCCTTAAAATTGTTTAAAAAATGTTCCATGACAGCAAATGTCTATCTTTTATGGTTGACTTACAATAACACGTATAATTCCCGATAGCTTAGCAGTTGGGAGCTTTCTGATTATATTTGTCTATATTTGTCTGATTATGTTTATAACACTCTCATTCATTCTTTAATTCATTCATATTAGGTATAATAAATCTGTAGAAGGGTCAATTCTGTACATTGAAAATATTGAAAGAATAAATAGCAGGGGCTGTTACTGGATCGATACCAAACCCAAATATGTGATAAAAAAAAAATTGTCTGTCTGTATGTTCAGGCATCACGTGAAAACTAACGGTTCGATTTCGATGAAACTTGGTATAATTATACCTTATTTTCCTGGACATAAAATAAGATACTTTTTATCCTGGAAAAATACGTAGAAAAGTAAAAAAAATATTTTTCTGTGTTATTCTACAGAACGCGAGCTCAACAGCAGTAGCTCAATAGAGGGATCTTCTTAATTATTATGGGCCTTGCCGTATTTGGGTCCAATGGATATTTATAAGATGTCATTGTCAGAGTAACTCAAAATGGAGAAATAAAACTTCCACGTGAGACCGACATCCGCGCGGACGGAGTCGCGGGCGGAAGCTAGTATCTATATAAAGTCAAAGTCAAGATTATTTATTTCAAATAGACCGGGAATTCACTTTTGATCGACAAAGCAAACATTATAATTATTAAAAAAAATCGGTCTGTCGGTAAGTCCTTTAGGTCCTCATAGGCTTCACTACTTTCATATATACAAAAGAAGAAACAATGTAGCAAAAATATTTAGTGTTATCCCTTAAAAAAAAATCTTTATTTTTCTTTACCCTAAAGGTCCTTCTCCCTATAAATTGTCCAGACTTTTAAAGCTTTGACAAAATAATTAGATTGTTATTGTTTTAATTGTCAATTATTTGTTACTAAACATTATTACTAACTGTTGTGGTTAACATCAAAGTTAAGAAATTTATTAAAATAACTGAAGTTTTGTGCTTAGATTTATGATCAATTATATATTGTTAATTGACTAGCCCTTTTTGGTTTTGGCGGGCGTCTGCTAAATAATGGGTTTTGGTTAAAAACAGACGCTGGACCAAGTTCAAGGTGAGCGTTATAAATTTATTGTGTTTGAAATGTTTAAGAAAAGTAGTTAAGTAAGAAATTATAACTTTTTATTGTTATTTAACACTTTAAACGCCACGGGGGTCACCGGTGACCGACGTTAGCGGAGGATTTGCCTTCAACAGTTTTCAATTGGCAGTCAAATACTTAATATGATTCAATAAAATAAATGTAGCCTAAGTAGGAAAAAACAAATAGATTTATTTAGGTCAGTGGTTCCTACACATCTAAAAAAAACTTTGAACACTTTGACTACCCTACTCTAAGACATTTACCTAATGATTACTTACACTATTCCTTAGTAACGATTTTGTATCGAAAAGGATTGCTAAGGACTAGGTTAAGTAATCATTAAGTGACTCTGCGTAAATAATAATTTTCAAAGATACTTTGATAAATCTTTATTCTATCTATCTTGAGGGTCCATTTCTAACCACAACATAACCCAACCAAATGATTTACTAAGAAGAAAACAAAATTGCGTAAAGAAAATGATGATATAAGTGATTTATTATAATTTGTATGAGGTAGATAGTGCAGTCGTGGGTCAAAACTAGTGGGTACATAAATTAGCTGTGGCAGAACCCCAAATGATCCATTGCCCGTCCCTCTGTGATGTATTGCTACAGTGTATTGTTGCTAATGTTACCGTAAGGGTATGAACACACGAACAGCTTGAGTCTTGAGTGTTTGTTCGTCCGTCTGTTTGGTGAGCGTGATTGATTGTTTCATTGGTTGGTTTATATTTGGCAAGGTAGTGAAGTGATAGTGTTTTAACAGACGTCTTCGTTAATCGTGCAGTTTTTAGATTATCTACATTTTATTTTATTACTTGACAATAGAAATTTAATGTTGAATACATTCATCATAAGACAATTACTTGAGTGTCAATATTTTACAGGTAAGCACAGCATGCGTTATACAACTTAGTTAAAGTTAACGTTTTTCCAACATAGTGAGATATGTGTCAGTTACTCATAATATAAACCATATCTCAAGTTATTTAAAATTGAAATCGAAAGAAAAATAAAAAAGCCTCCACTACAAACTTGAACCTAACTAAACTTATCACAAAGCACATTTTGCCTCACTTCTAAAACACATTATCCAATTAAACCACACGAAACATCAGTCAATACAAAAAACCGCACACACCCAAAAAGTACCACAGAAAACCCCAACAACTCTTTTCTGTGGACCAAACACCCAGGTGAGAGTTCAAGGTCAAACCTTTCAATGTAAGAATTAGATTTTATTTCCTACAATAGCCATCCATCAAATTGACTCGGGCACTAAAATACATTCGATTTAATTAAGAAAATGTGTTTTCTACAATAGTAGGGAAGGAGTGTAGACAAATGGTGTAGACGTGAGCTCGCGGTTTTTCCAATCCTGTGGACCATTTAGTATGTGAGCTTTTCACAGTAGTTTCTTAGTGAAAGTCACTGGTTTAACTGTTTGTTGTTGTTTGGTTTTAGTGTAAGTGTTCTGTGGTCTATGTGTTATGTATAACGTGTTTTTGTTTAATATAATAATCCCGTAAATGAGCTGACGTATAACCTGATGGTAAGCAGTTGCCGCCGCCCATGGACACTTGAAACACCAGAAGCGTTACAAGTGCGTTGTCGGCTTTTAGGGGTTAGAAATTTCAGGTAACGCCTGCAAGATATTCCTTTTAATTTTGAGTACTGTCAAATAATTACTGTAGTCTTACTAAATTTCAAGTGTGGACGAGCCATGCTTCGGCACGAATGGGCCGGCTCGACCGGGGTGATACCACGGCTTCACAAAAAACTGACGTGAAACAACGCTTGCGTTGTGTTTCGTTGTGTGAGTGAGGTTACCGGAGGCCCAATTACCCCTTTCTCAATCTTCCCAATCCCCGATTCCCTAACAACAACCCTTAAATTCCTAACCCCCAAAAAGCCGGCAACGCACTTGTAACGCCTCTGGTGCTTCAAGTGTCCGTGGGCGTTGGCGATTGCTTACCATCAGATGATACGTCTGCTCATTTACCGGCGTGTCTCATAAAAAAAAAACTAAGTATTACAAAGATAATGGTTATTGTCATTGATAATTAAAATCAGTTAAACATTTATTGATCACTTTTTTGGGTGGATTGATTACTTTTTAATGGGAGTATTAATTAAAGTCGGTAAAAATAATTATCATGACATATAAGAATCATGGCAGTATGTTTGTGCTTTCTCCATACCTCTACAAGACATCAAACTCCCTATTCAGTACAAACCAACTTAAAAACATAAGAAAAGTAGGTTAAAAAACATTATCAAGATCTGTCCTCCAAATTTGTCATCCTGCCAGTCTGTGCTCGCCTTTACAGATACTAATGTGTATAAAAATGTGCGCAACGACCAAACGCGGCCATCGCTGATATAGATATACTAAATACGGTAATTTGATTCTTCTGGAGCATATTTCTGGAGTTAAAAGACAGAACGTAGTATGAGTCACTCTTTTTAATCTCTGCAGGGGTGAAAATTAACAATATAATGCTAATCACATGTAAATGCGGTGAGTTTATTGCTATACACTGAGAAAGAATGAAAATGTTTCAATAATACTTTCATCATCATCATCATCAGCCTGTTCTCGTCCACTGCTGGACATAGGCCTCTCCAATGGCACGCCACTGAGCTCGATCTTTAGTGCTCCGTATCCAACCACTACCAGCCACCTTGCGGATATCGTCACTCCGTCCAACTGGAGGGCGCTCTGCCCTACGCTTGCCTAGACGCGGTCTTCACTCTACAATACGTTTAATACGTTTACCCCAACGGTCGTCGGTTCTTCTTCGATAATATTTTGCTCGACATAAAAAAAAGAAAGACCTAAAAGTCCTTGGTCTGCTGTTGTACTTACAATCACTTTACTAACGAGGTTTTGAGTAAAATAGCAACGCTCATATTTCTTGGTGCATGGAAATAAATCATCATGCGATATCCAGTATATCACAGATCTATGGAAACCACTTTAATGTGCCCGGTTAGTGAGTACGAGTAGCTGTCGGCTTGAAAAATAACCGGTTACGACTAGTTTTTTGATATATGTGTACTTATATTATATGTACGTAGGTGTATAATTTGTACAGTGACAGTATATGAGAGGTATACGTCTAAGCTATATGAGAGGTATACGGCTAAGGGAGGCTGTTGACCTCTTTGGGAGGATCATGAAAAAGGTGATGTTACTCATAAAATAATCACTGTTCATGGAGATTTACTTCATAAGAGAATAGTAATAGTTTTAATGAGGTATTAGAATCCTAGTTAAAATCTTAACTGAAAACAAATCGTAACTGTAATTTTATTAATAACTTTCATGAGACATACTAAATTAATTATTATGTTATCGACTTATTATTATGTACCAGCGTGACAATCGCCACGACGAGTGTGGCGGAATGCTGCTCATTGATATTATTATAAGCCTCTAAAATAGCTTGAAACTAGTCGAGTTTCTCGTCAAACAGTTACGTGAGTAAGCCGATAACATAATAATTGAAACGTAACGAGTAAAATGTAAGCATTACATTTATATCTCTAGTACAGACTACATAACAGAAACGTAGATATCTCGAAACTTTAATACACAATAGCCATTTGTCCTTCCAGTAGAATGTCCTTCACCGTGTCACAACTCGGCGTAAGGGTCCACAGAAAAGACAAAACTATTTTAATTATACAAAATTTTCAATTTAACACTACTCTAACTAGGATGTGACCACAAAAGTTTTGGGTCCCCAAAAATCTGTGGACTGTTGCGGTGGAGACCTGATAGCTGACGGTTTTGGTTGAAATGGTGAGTACGTTTTTTTTCGTTTAGAGTTTTTTTTGTTTTTAATTTTTTGTTGGGATCTTGTAAGGTTGCTGTTTGGTTTTTAGGAGATCTGAAATAATTTGTAGGTATGTAAATAAAAAAATTAGTACTTAATATTAAAAAAGTCTGTCTTTCGTTCAGTCTTCTAGTGAAGCTATTTGCTCGTTCCAAAGTGTAAACTCCTATGGAGAAGAACGAGCAAGAAACTCCATAGATTACGCTTTTTCTTCATTCTTGGTTGGATTTTTTCGATTACCATTATAGTATAAGTCTATAATTCATGATATTATTACTTAGGTAGTCCATAAGACGGTAAACAAAATAACAATTTCCAGCCAATCACTCATTACATAAATCACAAAGCATAGCTTTATAACACACCCTTTATCCGTCCATTACTATCAAAATGTAAAACAGTACCCTGAAAAAAAACACCGAAAAATTCTTTGAAGAAAGTTAAACAACAAAGAAACGTTACTAAGAAATTCGCACATAAATGGATAAATAATGCTTTCAGACAGGTCTCGCCTTGAAATATTTAATTCAAAGCCTGCGAAAGGATATTATCAGCATATCGAGCGAGAAATTCGTGTACAGACATACTAAATTGCTTATTAATAGTAATAGTAGAATTTGTGTCGATGTTCGAAGCTCAATTTTAAGGTTGGATAAAATGTTATTGGGATTTTGAACGTTTTGTGCTAGGTAACTTCATCATACATCAACAGCCTGTACGTGGCCACTGCTGACCAAATTCCTCTTCTCACAAGGAGGGTTTGAGCATTAATCGCCACACTTGCTCAATGCGGGTTGGCGATATTAAACTTATAATTAGAAATTATACGCCCAGGTTTCCTCACGATGTTTTCCGTCACCTTTTGTCAGTGATATCTAAACTTAGAAAGTATATATAACTTTGAAAAAGTCACATTGGTACTTGCCGTTGGTAGGTTTCGAACCCGCATTCTCGTGCATGAGAAGGGGATATCTTAAACCTCCGGGCTACCATGACATTTATGGTACAAGTATAATATACCACTTTTCTAGTAAATAAAATTGATTTAATTTGATTTGACGTAAGCATCTGTTACTGTAATAAAAAAAAACCAATAGCTCTTATTCACATCAAATAAAGTAGCAATTTCAAATAAATTCTCACAACCCCTTTTCCTTATTTACACACTTAAAATAAATACATAAACAGTCTCAAGCGCCGAGCCCCTCATTCTTCCAATCGTGGCCTTATCAATCCCTTTTATGGCCTTAACGATCCACAGAAGGAGATTAGTATTCTCTGTGGACCCTTCATAGATTCAATTAGGCCTGATAACTACCTTGTTGCGTAAACTGAGACAAATATTTTGAAATGCTGCTGAAATTCAGTATTTACACTTTTGATCTTTATTTAATTAATTGAATGTAAACTGTCTCGTTTAATAATTTTATTGTTTATAAAATTGGGGTGGGGATTAATTTCGAGGAGTTGGATGTGATTTTTAAGTGTGGTAAAGCCATGCTTCGTTACAAATGGGTCGGCTGGACTGGAGTGATACCACGGCCTCGCAGAAAACTGATATGACGTGACGTGTTTCGTTGTGTGAGTGAGATACCCCCTTTTCAATCTTCCCAATTCCCGATTTCCCAACACTAACCCCCAAAAGACCGGCAACGCACTCGTAACGCCTCTGGTGTTTCGGGTGGCTATAGGCGGCGGCGATTGCATACCATAAGGTGTTCCTTATACGATAAAAATAAAAGATGTTGTAGGGATTATGGTTATAATTATTTCGTTTGATTCGGAAGTTGAAATGCTAATTAGAATGTTTGTTTGGTTACTAAAGAGAATATTGCTTAGGTAAAGATTTTTAGTAAAATTCTTGATTTTAACATTTTTTGTTTTAAATTTTCAACATTGTTACTCGGGTGTGCGCAAATGCGACTACCAAGCAAAGGGTCTCGGGCCAATTTTCCCATGTTTGGAAAATATTGTCGGGTATTTTGAAACTAGGGTATAGCTGGCATTTGTGTGACGGATGTCTATGGGATTTGAGGATTCAGTCGATTTCTAATTCGATTTTTATTAATTATCGTACATACATTAATTGTTCAGAAAATTTGATAAGGTATTTAGTTTTAGTAAACATCTTATTTCAAATACCATAAGAAAAATTGTGAATCTAGTTCTTAACATCCAGCTATCTATCTTTTTAATTACCAAACCAACGGAAACATTAAGGGGCTATTCACATTTGTAAACATTTTCATTTCTGGTTAATTGGAAAAAAGAAAATGTATTTAATGCCGAGTCACGTCGCGACGGTATATTCTTAAAAGGTGTAATTAAAAGTGTTCCGTTAAAGGAGATTTCTATGCCTGCTAAGATGAGGCCATGAAGATCGCGAGTTCAGAAGCTGAGCGGTTTTATATTGTTAATGTTTATCAGTGAGATTTTTTTGGAAGGAGTAACGAATGGAGTTTCTTGCTCGTTCTTTTCGAAGTTACACTTTGGAACAAGCACCTAGCTTTATTGACATACAGACTGACGGACAATTCGATTCGATGTTTCAAAAGTGCCTAATTAATATAAACTTATCTAAATCATATCTTTTTTCTAGCACAATCCCATATTTGCATATATATAATTATTTTTTAAATGGACAAGCCAACCACAACCTTCCAAATCCGCTGCAACTCCTGTAAGCCACTAACACTGAAGTCCAGCGCGTCCCACGTACATGAATGATATCTTAGATTCCGCAACGAAATAAATCAGAAGATATTATTAGAGGAGAAGAAGAAGAAAAGTATAGTAAAATACATCTAAGTACACTAAGCTATACGAAAAAAAACTTAAGCTACATTTTATTATGCAACGTCACGCCTTTTATCCCCGAAGGGGTAGGCAGAGGTGCACATTACGGCACGCAATGCCGCTATACAATGTACACCCCACTTTTTACCATTTGTGTTATAAGTCCCATGTAATAGGAGGTGAGCCAATTGCCATATACTAGGTACAACTCCGAGCTACTACTGAGAAATTTTCGAATAACAAAAAAAGCTTAGATAAACTAAGCTTAAGTTACATTTTACTAGCCATTTCCTCAGAAAAAACATAAGGTTAAAGATACGCACAATCAATTAACCCATTTCTCCCAACTTTGTCCCAATTTCGTCCCTCTTGCGAGCACTTCGGGGCCCTACAATAAGAGGCCACCTTGCCAAGTGCTATAACAGTCGCTTACACCCACCCGAAGGATGATTTTACTATAAAAAAAGGTAAAACTGCCCTCATAAAGAAGTTCTAGTTAAATCTAAGATTACGTGAGCGAATATCGAAATCGTATTATAGTGGATAATGGCATATTAGTAGGGTTCGAGTTTGGTGAAAACAGATTGTCAGATAATGCCTTTCGTGTGCCAAGTTTGTAAATTAAAATTTTGGTGTTTTATTTTATTTTTTAAAGTGGTTTTTGGAATGCAATCGAATTTGGAAACGAATTCAAAAGTTTTTGTTTGTATTTTCTGTTTTGTTAAATGTTTATGTATGTGTTAAGGAATTGGTGTTATATAGTACCTTAATACAATATATCGATTCAGTGTGGTGTCATCCGGAGCTGCGGAATGTCTATCTGGTTACCAGGGCTCCGGCTTGAAAAACAGGAATGGGGTGTTTTTTAATCAATAAGACTCTGACACTGCCTCTCGCCTTGCCCAAAACGGAAAAAGCCTTTGAATGAATTTCCCCCTCAAAAAAAGAGCGATGTCATTCATCATGATGTGATGAAGTCATATCACTCGTTTATTAAAGTTATTCAGTTGTCTTACAATATGTAGCGTCGACATGTCGATATTAGGCTACATCTTATAAGTTCACAATTACTTTTTTGTTTAATAATCACATTAACAGTAACAATGTCTCACTTAGGAGCTTTGAGCTGATAATAGGCAAGAAACTGCCAAAAATACCAAAAAAATGGCGAAATCTCATCCAAGATCTACATTGAGTTTCAAGACCTAAGGAAATAAGAGTATCTTCCTTACCAGGCGATAAACTGCCAAGAACACCAAAAAACGGCGAAATCTCGACCAAGATCTACATTGCGTTACAGGACCTAAGGCCAGCTATACATGGACTGCTTTAAGCTATAACCGACTGCTTGAAGCCGCGACTGCGCGATGAACTATAACCATTCATTCGACTGCTCGAGCAGTCGCGACCGCTTCAAGCAGTCGACGCCGACCGCTCGAGCGGTCCGTGTATTTCGCTCAGCCGCTAACTGCTCGAGCAGTCCGTGTACGGTTGCCCTAAGGAAGTAAGAGTATCCTCTTACCTTGCACTGCGGGAACTGCTCCGGCGGCCTGCTGACCCGCCACCCCAGTAGGGGGGGTATACACACCAGCGCCGACATCAGCCACACCGCCGCTATCATCAGCGCGGCGCGAGCTGGCGTCCGTTTCTTCAAATAGTCTACAGCCTGGAACAATGGATAACGTTATCATTAAAATAATATATTTACTTCATCATTTAACAGTGGCAGACATTGCTATTAAACGAGCGCCACCTAACTATTATTTTAAACACCACCATACACGAGACTTTTACATGGTTGCAAAATTTGTGCAGGCGTTTTAAACTTCAAGAACTATAATGCACGGTACAAAGTTACACACCTTACGATTTAACTGTGCAGTTAGAATGTAGCTTTATACAGCCTACACTACACACACATCATCATCAGCATATAAGTGGCCACTGCTGATCAAAGGCTTCTTCTCACACGGAGAAGGTTTGTGCATTAATCACCACGTTTGCTCAATCTGAGTGAGCGATTCCAAACTTATAATTAGAAATTATAAGCCCAGATTTCCTTACAATATTTTCCTTCACCGTTTGTCAGTGGTGTCTAAATAATCTTAGAAACTACAATTGACTCGGAAAAAGTTACATTGGTTCAGCCTACGCGTCTTACGATAAAACTGTATAGAAACTGTAAAAAAAAACACCAGTAAAAAAATATAATCTCCATCAATTTACTATTAAAAACAAAAACATCAACAATAGCAACAGCCATCTTTTCCAAAACTGCTAATAGAAAGACCATTTCATTTCCTAATCCTCGGAAGAAACTCAGTTTAAAAGAAACAAAGGTACCAAAAAAATCATAGGTCTATTAATAATAAGCAAGAGAAACAGAAACCTGGCCATCCGTACAATTAACAATATTTTTGTAATATTTACAAATCGCCAAAAGAACACTTTCTCATTTCGCTCTCTAAATATTTGATGTAAAGAACACGCCATTTTGAATTCCTTTACAAGAAAACTCCTTTGCAAAATGTTTTGGGTCATTCTTAGATTGTTTTGTATTTGGTTTTAACCTAGAAATATTAGAATACGTATCGTCATGCCTTTTATCCCTGAAAGGGTAGGCAGAAGTGCGCATTACAGCATGTAAGTCCGCGTTATGGTCTGAACTAGAGCTGCAGGCTACCTAGTCAGGCTACCTCGTGGGTTACTGGAGCTCCGTCTCGAAAAGCAGAAGTAGGAACGGGGTGGTTTTTAGTTAGTAAGAGTCTAACACTTGCCTCGCTCAAGGTGGGAGAAGTCATTGGAGGATTTTCCCCCCTCAAAAAAGGTATGGCTTGAAACTAGTCAAGTTCCTCATCATATAGTTACGTGAGTAAGCCAAAAACTATATAAAATTAATTTAGTATGTCTCACAAAAAATAACACAAATATAGAAAGATACCACATCCAATGTAAGTATATAAAATAATATACTCCCCATATCTAAATTTAAACAAGAAAATGCATTTTATGCAATCTGCACTTATGACTCAATGCATACTAAAACTCCTCACATTGCTTGCACTAAATATTTACGACGCAGCTAAATTTGGACCGATCTCAAGCCAAGATATTTGATTATCAGCGAAATCTTTGAATTCAAACGATATCTTATAATAATATTGTATCAGCATTCTCCTTTTGGCATGGATAAGCAGAATTGTAAGTGGTAAGCGGAAGATTTTATTGGGATTTGGTTTAATGAATGAATTTTATAGCAAATTGGGATTTCTTCTTTTTTATCTTAAGACTGGCTGTTCCCCGCAAATTCGTCCGCGTAGAATACTGATTTCTGAAAGAATTTGGGGTTTTGATTTTTCTAAAATAGGATAAATTTGCTAGAATAAAAGTACTCCTCAGTATATCAACTCCTTGCCAATAAAGTTCTCATCAAAATCAATGCAGCCGTTTCAGTGATAAGTCAACAGAACAAACAAACAGACAGACGGACAAAAAATGCTCATCTTCTTCGTGCAGCTACTTTGCGGTGGCGCATCTTCATAACAAACCTTACTCGCACAGCTACATAGTTTAGTATCGATGGGAACGGTCACATAGTTTCACAGCTTAGCTATTACATCCTCGCATCATAGGTATATAGCACATTTCTGGTTGAAAACCTTAGTCGACATAAATGACTAAAACTAGACCCAAAATTTCAACCTAAAACTAGCTCAAACCGCTTCAGTGGTCATATTATAAGAGGGTAAAAAGCGACCTCTCTTCTAGAGTGTACTCAAATCTCTACCCGACTTCGCAAGTCGGGGGTGTAATGTGTTTGGCCGTACAACGAGAATAACTCAAGCGATGTTATGTTAAAATAGAAAATAATATCGGTACCGCAGATGTTTGTGCGGAGTCTGTGTTGCTGGAAGTGGTTTGTGATTTCTTTCAAAGGATTATTTTGTGGTTTTTGCAATGTTTTCTTAGGTTTTCTTTGAAAGTGTTTAATATTTACGGTTAGGAGTTTCTATATTAAGATATATCGGACGTATAACCAAATCTATAGCTTCTAGTTAGAATTTTAATGTTGAAAACTTCACTTATATACTCATTAAATACTGATGACTGGTAACATCAAACTTGGCACGATCAGTCTTTGCAAACATATATGAAATGAATGAACAAAATTACTTCATTTTCATCATAATATGAGCTAATGTACCAACACCCAATCAATACTCACACGCAAAAGACACTCTATCATCATAAACAACAACAATAAACCGAATACAGCCACTCTGAACTGCTTCTAACCACTTCTATCCAGTTCAAACCACTTCTAACCGCTGCGAACCGGTTCTAGTTGCTCCTAACTCCATCTGCCGCGTGTGTATGACAGCACGCAGCTTGGTGCGGCGCAACCACAATAAATCATATGAAACAATTCGACATTCCGCAAAATGGGGTCGGAGTGAACATATCGTGATATTAATAATATTACCTACATACAGCTAAAGGGGTAGGCAGACTTCATTGTTTGAGTAAAAATGGTAGGAAGGCAATTTTGCTTCGAGATTGAGTTATGTTTTGTTTAGATGTTGGAATGTAATTTGAGGAGGTCTTGTGTTTTGAATGTATTCCTGAGTCTTTGCTTATTTTCGGTATGTCACTGTATCTGTTCCTAGTAAATACCTACTTCAACGTTGTTCCTGGAAAACTAATTTTAATGGCAAAAAGAAAAAGACGTAGGAATTTTTTTGCACCGAAACATATGAGTTTTGTATCTGAATATAGTAGATAAGCGTAGAGTGTGATTAAGGCTACTTTTTCCATAAACCATATGAGTTTAGCATACACGAATATTTTTTAGTACAATTATAATGTCCTTTAAAATATTTTTAAATGACACATGTTTGAGAAAGGTCCGTGCCTCTAATCCAAAGGTAAACTCTTCTAAAGTTAATATGAGTTGACAAGCTCACATTCTGTGTTGGAACAAAACTCTAAAATGTTTAACTTTCGGTAAAAAAAAGGTTTGTGTAAACTCCCTGGCAGTGGCTTGGCTTCCAAAGTCTAATGACCTTGAGGTTTTTTTGTCATTTGGTGTTTACATGACGGTTTTCTCTGAGTATAATATGGTGTAAAGAACTTACTTCTGAAGCAGTAATTTTTGAGTTTATTTGTAATCTTTTGTAAAGAAGTGCGTTATTGCCAACCATTAGATATAAGACACATTGCTATTACTGCTTTCGAAGTTGAAAATCAAATAATATCTTTGGTGAAACTGGACTTAAAGTACTTTTTTGTGGGGCGAAAATCATCCAATGGCTTTTCCTGCCTTGGGTGAGGCGAGAAGGAGTGTTAAGCTCTTAATGACTAAAAACCACCCTGTTCCTACAACTGCTCTTCGAGCCGGAGGCCTATCGGGCCTCCGGCTCATCGGTCATCGGTCATCCGCAGCACCGGGTCGAGGCTTAAAACACTTGATTTTACATAACTCTAAGCCCCCTGCACTAGCGGCTGACTGCACTGACGGACACTGCCTTGGCGTATCGCCTGACGCGGTTGCCATAGCGGTTGCATGATTATTAAATTTAAAAAAGCAATCCCACACTAGCTTGATACAAAAACGTTGTTTTATAATAACTTTATTCAAACTTTAATCACACAAAATTCCAGAAACGTACGCCCTAAAATGTAACATTAAATCAAGCGATTGATGGAAGTGTAGAGTAAACAATTATTCTCACATTAATTGTGTATGAAATTCAATGGTTTGTTAGGCTCGTACTAACTATAAACCACACGCTTGTTCCTTCAATTCATCATCATCATCATCATCATCAGCCGAGAGACGTCCACTGCTGAACAAAGGCCTCCCCTTGGTCCTCCACGTAGAACGACAAGCCGCCACCTGCATCCACTGGCAACTTCAATTACCTGGTTCCTTCAATTACCTTTCGGTAATCGGGTTCAATACAGATTAAAGCGATCTCGAATAGTTTATTGATTTATTTCCATCTTTGTAAATATATTATACATACTTGTAGGTATGTCATTAATAAAAATGAGCTAAAACAATTTAGTTGTTCTTAGATTTATTCAATTAACGTCATCCAAACATAAAATAAAGAAATAAAATTCCATGTAGGTACATGCAATATAACCTCTAATATTCACCAGTTATGTTAAAAGATCTATGCCCCCATAAAGGACCATTTTATTGCCATAGAACGGATATTTTATTCCATTTTTACACAGCTTTGTAAAAACTGTGTAAAAATGTTCAAAGTCAAAAAGCTACTACGAACCAGAGAAAGAAACTAATTCCGAAAACAAGGGAAAAATACTACCCAATAGAATTTGGTCCTTCGATCCAATTTGGTCTTTTGAGTAAAAAGTAGCGCTGAGCAAAGTTGCAACAGACGGGGGTTAGATAAATTGTATAAAAATTGCAGTCCCAAAGCTTTTTGTGAATTAAAGCAAATGATATTGGATTCTCTGGTAGCTAAGTCAGCCAGTAGTAAAATTTATATTATCTTTTTAAACTTTTAGGTACTTTGTTGATTGACTTAGCTGGTTTAGTTATATTCTGTTACGTATGATGTATATAATCAATACTTTTACTAAGCAGAGTAAAAGTCTGTATCAAAAACCACATAATATAATCACGATTTTCATTCCTTCAATAATGTTCACTTATAGGCTTAAAGATGATGATGGTTGCACTGCATACTAATTTCACGTATTTATTTGTAATTTACAAATCCTATTACAAGAGTGAACCTATTGTCATACACCGATACATTGCAAATGCACCAAATATTATAAAAGTGAAAGTTCAGTTGTTTGTCCATCAACCACATTGAAACTACTGAACAGATTTGATGAAATTTGGTATACAGACAGGGTATGAGTTGACTAAAGTGATAGGATATATTTTATCCCACGGGAATGCGTACGATAGCTGCAGCCCCCTGACAGAAGCAAATCAGCCGGAGCTGCGGACTACTTAACAGGTTACCGTGGTTTCGGTTCAAAGCAGGAGTAGGAACAGTGTGGTTTTTAGTCATTAAGAGTCTGACACTCCCTCTCGCCTCGCCCAAGGCGGGAGAAGACATAAATGTAACATAATCATTACAATGCAATTTTCATTGCCCACATTTATGTATGTAGTTGAAAAAATACTCTTATCCCCTTTTAGGGAAGATAAATTCGACATTCAACACACAACAATGTATGTTTTATTTTATTATCCTCATATTAGACAATGTAACTCGTATTATTGATGGAACGATGTTCTACATAGTAGATAGTAGTTGTATGTTGTTTAAAGTAGTTGCAGTACTTCCAGACTTTATGTTCCGGATAAATGTTGCGTTGAATTGGTTTAGTGAGTTTTGATGAAGAGTTCTGTTACGGGTTTGGAGATTGTATGTAGTGGTATTAGTTTTCTATGTAGCTATTAGGGTATTGTTGGATAGTATAGGGAATGATTATGTACGCAATATCTTTTTTTAATATATTTTTTGTATTATTGTTTTAATAGCATTTTAGCATATTTATAGCATTATAGCAGTAAGCTGTGCGATGTCACGCGTCTGCGCACGCTGCTCGTGATAAAGAGCCCCTCTTTGACTCGGAACAAGTTAACCTTTTCTCCATTAATGTACGTGTGTAAATCACGATTTTTATGCCACATATTATTTAATTAAATTGAATTTAACATTTAGAAGACATTTAGATACAATGTTAAATTTATGTAACAAATAATATACATGCAACCTGAAATTTCGACTTGATATTTCGATTTTGACTTTAGAACATGTTAAATCCTTAAAGACCTAATTTTATTATAACTTTCGTGAGACATACTAAATTATTTAATATGTTATCGGCTTACTCACACCTACACTCATACTCAAACAGTTACGTGAGTAAGCCGATAACATAATAATTTCTTAAAGACTTATTCATAATTTAATTATAACTAAACTTCGAGGCTTATTATACTATGTGTATATTCATCATATTAACTACTATATAAAACCTAACAAGATAATTCTTTATTTTACAGGAGTAGAGCAAAGAAGTCCCTTGGCAACATCACTCATAAAAACGTACCCAAAGACCAAACTAGTTAATGTTTATTTAAACAAACGTACATCATTAAATTTAACACGACAACACATCAAGCTGCACAAGACCAATATAAACTGACCTTTGAATGTGAGGAAAGATGATACAAAGCGAGACCATGATAAACTGGTTATGTATAGTTTGGTGTGTACAAAAAGGGCCATGTAATGAGAGGTCAAGATCCATTGGGAAATTATCACATACATTAAGTACGTGGCCAATATAATTTGGTCCTTCGATTCCACTGGGATCTACTCAAACAAAACTTAATCTGCTACTAAGTCGTAAATGTTTCTTACGACAAAAACAACTAAAGGATCTCAATCCAAAATCTATTGATTGAGCAGGATTTTCGAACAGAAACTCCATGCAAAAATTCCTTTCTTAGTCCAATGATTTTAGATTGAGATCGTCAACATTGAAGATAAATCATCTAAGTGTTGACATAGCTCATAAGATTGTCGACATGTGGGGTATAGATTCAGCAATCATTGTACAGATAGTCGTATCTGCTTATGGCCTCATAGCCGAAAGCCTCGACCAACATCTGAGTAGGCTAACGTTAGATAGTTAGGTGAAGGGCCTGATGCAGAATGCAGTCCTTCTGGACACGACGTGTATTGTTCGAATATGCCTCTCTCTTGAACCCTGACTGCCTGCTACGGGCTACTGCTTTTTATATTTTTAATATTTTTTTTTCATTATTATAATATGTATGTTTAAATTATTAGATTATAAGTCGGCTCCCAATAATACCCACGAAAAGAATAGAAGTATTCAATAATTCTACTCTCCCATCACATGGCTTACAAGACTTAATCTACTTCTAAGTCGTAAATGTTTACGATTCGCGAATTCACAGCGATTCGTCACGGACTATCAAAGTTTTACTGTCGGTATGTCTGTGTTAAGCTGTAAACTCAGAAACGTTTGCATGGTAATGCGGATGATTGTGGTCAGTTACTTTGTAGCGTTTTATATACCATCTGATGTTTAATTTGTCGGAAATGTTTAAGTAGTTTTTGATGGACCAGTCTGTAGTTTGGTAGAGATTAAACGATGTAACTATGTGATAGATTGCTGAGATGAAGTTGAGTAACCTCTCGTATGTCGTATATAAGACAACATTAGAAAACACATTGTGTATCCCATGGATCCGTGCTTCGGCACACGACGACGGGTTAAAAAAGTGTTTACCTAGTTTCACTGACAGACAGACTGACGGACAATTCAATTTGACATTTCAAAACTGCCTAATTTTGGATTAATTGAAAAATAAATGCTTTGACTTTGACTTTTGTTGTTTTGGCAGTAGTCATTCACTGTTTGTGTGTATGTTTGTTTCTGAATCAGAGGGGAAAGGGAATCGAACTGTAATTTGGAACAGGAGTAGATTATGGGTTTGGAATAACGCATATGCCTATTTATTCCAACAGTTATTAGTTTCTTACTTACTAACTATTTTAGCTTGTGTTATTAAAATACTATAAAAGGTTTCTCGTATTCAAGCCGTTTTGATTATTCTCGTTCAATTAAATTGAAATACCAACATTTTCTTTCCTTTAACATTCTCTTACATTCACCATAAAATCTATTAACTATAACACCGAACTAATAAATTTAAATGCACAATTAACACAAATAACAATAGTTTTAACTGAAAAGGCAATAAATATAACATTACAACAAAATTAAACAAGACAAAAACAATATTTGCCATACATTGTGGTCCAAATAGAACCGGTTTCAACTGGTTTTATCTAAATTAATTCGGTTTAAACTGGTATTATGCGGTTTTCAATACGTGTTGTAATTTTGTAATCAATTCAGTTGGTTGTGTGTAATTGATTTGGTAAAGTTACGTCTGATGAGATGGCGGGCGTTCAACGATGTATTTTGGATTCTGGTTTTAGATAGCTTTGATGTGGAATCAAGTTCACTGGAGCACAAATACTAATAAAGTTAGTAAAACAACAATTTACTAACTTTTTTGCTGTTTATCTTTAGAACTTGAGACGGGATATTTACTATGCCATATCGTCCGTGAGCATGACGCTTGCAATAGTGCCGAAATATCGAAAACTCCTAGACATGATAAGTGTGGGAGAGCCATGCTTCGGACGAATGAGCCGGCTTGACCGGAGTGATACCACGGCCTCACAGAAAATCGACGTGAAATAACGCTTGCGTTGTGTTTCGTTGTGTGAGTGAGGTTACCGGAGGCCTAATTCCCTTCCCAATCTTCCCAATCCCCGATTCTCGATAACCTAACCCCTAAAAAGCCGGTAACGCACTTATAACGCTTCTGGTGTTTCAAGTGTCCATGGGCGGCGGCGATTGCTTACCATCGTGTTTCATAAAAAAAGTCTTTAGTAACATTATACTTAAAACTATCAGGCTCTTATACAGACGATGGCCGTAGTCTAGAAGCGAACTGTCGGCGATTACTGATGATGATTTGATTTTGGCTTTGACTACACACAATTTGCTGTTTCAGTTTTTGTATCGGAGGCCAGGGGACAATGTATGAGGGTCGTGGCTGAAAGTATTTTTTTTTTGAGGGTGGAAAATCATCCATTGACTTCTCTCGCCTTGGGCGAGGCGAGAGGAGACGAGAAAAGAGAAAGAGAAAGAGAAAGAGAAAGAGAAAGAGAAAGAGAAAGAGAAAGAGAAAGAAAAAGAGCAAGAGAAAGAGAAAGAGAAAGAGAAAGAGAAAGAGAAAGAGAAAGAGAAAGAGAAAGAGAAAGAGAAAGAGAAAGAGAAAAAGAAAGAGAAAGATAATGTATAATCCTATAGTTTTTGCTGTTTATCATTAGAACTTGAAACGGGATATTTACCATGCCATACCATCCGTGATCATGGCGCTTGCAACAGTGCCGAAATATCGGAAACTCATAGACATAAATAAACGCGGTATAATATCCCGTCTCTCTAATGATAGTGTTAGTGACCATGTCAATTTAAAAATTTTTGCTGTTTAATCAAGTTAGTGACTGGTGCAGTGGCTTGGCGACCGGCTTCTGTGTAATGGGTTGCGGGTTCGATACCCATAAAGATCAATTTATTTTTTGTGTTGCAGGTCTGAGTGTGATCTGCTTTAGAAATTACGTGACAAATGAATTTGAATAATTCGCTCGTAAAATTGTAATCAAATTTGTAATTTATGCATCCATATCATCTGTAACAAGCAGCTGTCGCCATAATTTCAAAGCGCATAAGTGTCATTTTAGCACATCAAAACACAAAGCTAATAAACCACTAATATTATTACCATCAATAAATAAAATAAATACACTCTATTTTGAATCATAACACCATTACATTACAACACATATTTAGAAATACCAACGACCTACTCTTATTTAGTAAATTCCAAATAGTTCTCACGATCCCACATAATATAAAATCAACATGTCCGAATTTACACCGTCATATATTTTACAATATCGCTCGGGTGTTATCGAAATTACATTGCGTTAGCATTATGATGATCCCTGGATCGATGAGTTGCTTGATATTGCGGAGTATGCGTCGAATTTAGAATAGCTGTTACGGTGCGGTGTGATTGAGGAAAGGTAGCGAGTTGATTTTAATTTAGTTTTCGTGTTTTGATAAATTAATAAATTGTTTTAAATGTGTTTTATTGGGATTAAGTAGGGGAATGTGTTCCGTGTTGTTATTACTACACACGACTACATTGAAAATAGAAGCAGTATTTATTACTTTAATCAATATTTCTAATTATGGTTTTGATCAATATCAGATTTATTCAATACAAAGTTGTATCCAAGAGATGGTTTTATTTGTAATTAGATTGTAATGAACCCATTATATTCTATTGTCAACTACCCAAATACTGAACTAAGTTGACAAGTTCTGTAGAAATATTAAAGAACCATCAGACCACCATTGACGGTCCCCGTAAGTCTAATAGCCGACGCGGAGCTACAGACTACCTAACGGGGTACCGAGGTTCCGGCTCGAAGAGCAGGAGTAGGAACGGGATGGTTTTTAGTCAGTACGTCATGTCAGTCATGTTTTCAGTCTGTCACTCTCTCTGACGTAACCCCCATATCTAGTAATTATTTTCCTTCCTCAATAAAAAAATATCTATAGTTGATATCGTTTATACCTTTTAAGAACCTTACATGGCTTGTATCTTGAAAATCTTAAAACCAATACTTACCTAAGAAACTCTAAAATCTTCTCCCTTGTACCACACGCTATACTAATAGTTTTGATCTGTTGATGCCCAGTGCGTTACGAGCTCACATCGCAGCCAGTTTAAGGGTCGATTTGGGGATTCTCAGTATCATGACGACCAGACAAGTATATTATTGGACCTACCATTTACCTAAGTATATTATACAGCACTTGTACTGACTTTTGTATACAATGTACACCCACTTTTCACCATTTGTGTTATAAGTCTCATGTAATAGGAGCTCATTGCCATACACTGGGCACAATTCCAGATTACGTACTACTACTGAGAAATATTCGGAAAACCGAAAAAAGCCCAGCAATACTTTGCCCGACCCGGGAATCAAACCCGACACCCCTTGTCCGGCAGTTGCAGTTGCGACCTCTCGACCAACGAGGCAGTCTCATCGGTATATAAAAAAAGAAAAACAAAAAAGCTATTATGACGGAAGTATCCCCTAAGAAAGGATTTTGATAAATTCCATTATTAATACAACTTCTTAACGCAAAAGAAGCCGCGAGCAAAAGCTACTTAATAACAAAACTAACCAAAAATATTGTACTTCAAAGAAAAAAAGGCGTGAGTCTATGAAACACCCACTTTACACTTTACAACATTATTTAAACGTACCCGAAACTAAAGCTATCCTGAATAAAAGGTGCCAAAATGGTACTAACCCCTTTTATTACTGGTAGTGTCCGGAATAAATAGTAATGTGCCACTTAAACCTTAGGGGATACTTAATATTTTGTGTGGTATGCTCATTAAAGTTTACATTAAAACGCAGTGCGGTAGGTTACCTGCTCCGACTGAGTATAAAGATGTGCTTACCTATTTTGTACAATAATGTTATGTACATAGAATAGAGAATGCTGTGTAGGCATTTGCGTGTACTGTTTAATATCAATTGAGCGTATTTCTTTACCTTTACGAAGGCGTATGTTGAGTTGAATACATTTGGTTACTAACGGTAGTCTTGCCACGGGTTTTATAAGAGCTGAGGTAGATGTGGACTCTGATCCACTCAAATCTTTAACAGAAATAAAATTTAACAAAAGCGTTCAGATATTTGAGATCGCAACTACTTTCTCTCTATGAAATAAAAACTTAAATAAGTATTTTTTTTTTATTTATTCATAGGATGTATGTACAATAATAAGTGGCGCCACTGCCGGACAAGGAGTCGTGGGTGCGAACCCCGGGTCAGGCAGAGTGTTACTGGGCTTCTTTCCGCGTTTTCGAAAATTTTCTTAGTATTAACACTGAGCCTGAAATTGCGCCCAATATACGGCGATAGTCTCACCACCTATTATATGGGACTAAAACGCAAATGGTGAAAAGTGAGTATAAATTATTGTAAAGCGGCATTACGTGTCGTAATGTACACCTTTGCCTACTCCTTCGGAGATAAAAGGCGTGATGTTGCATGTTGCATAAAATATAATATCAATCTTTCTCTCTAAAAAAAAAAACAAACAACACTCTTAAAAACTAAACAAAGCCAAACACAAAAAAGTAAAAAAGACAGAAGTAAATCATTTATTAATAATAATAATAAACTCATTTCCTAAAACCAGCCGAGCTTGTTGGAACCATTTTCCATTATGTTAATCTTGAGCGAAGGAGCGACGTGTTCCTCAGAAAGGAAATATTGGGCAGAAGCAAACACAAGTCCAGTGGAGTATCGTTGGGGGTTACCTACGTTAGGGATTGTATTTATTTGGGCGAATCCTTTATTTGACTCGTAAGGTTAGTTGATTTACAAGTAGGGTTGGATTTTAGACATACGGGCTTGTGTTGCGTGTAAGTCAACGTCTTGATGTTGTTCTGTTTTCTTGGCCTATTACTGTGGATGTTGATGTTGCTAATAGTGGGGTTTTTGTTGTAGTTTTTGTTATTGTTATGTTTATGTAATGTAATTATTGTTATGTATTTAGTTTTACTTTAATTTAATTAATCTATGTATAATAATTAAAATGAATCGTAGAATGTGGTGCTGAGCACAAATCTCGAGAACAGCTTTACCGATTTCGCTTCTTTTTCTATTTTTCTAAAGTCAAAATCATGAGCACTGTGTGCAGATGTGGCTACGTCGCGTAGCCTACTGCTTAGACCGTTCGTTAGCGCTGCTCATGATGAAGAGTCCCTTTATGACTCGAAACTAGTAGAGCTTTTCTCCATTAATTTACACGAGTAAACCGTGATTATATTAATTTAGTGACTCATGATAGTCACTTAAAAATCCACAGCTAAACTGTAGACCATCTCTTGAAACGAATTAAAATCACATTTGAAAAGGTTCATGTTCGTTCTACTTTGGCAATTATTACCCGCTTAACATCTTTACTTAATACACCTAAACTATTACATACATCATTAATTCAGTTACGTGTTCATAGTAGAGTATCATACTGACCGTAATCTTTTCGGTTATTCATTTATACTTCATCTAAGCAATGATCAATTCGAAACTAAATGAGCAATTCCTAATCCGAAGATTATGTCCGCCTCAAGGGTTTCCATCTAAGGTTTATTTTATGAAAGGCCTCTCAGAAAACTGGATAAACTGTTTTTGTATTGGCTTATCATTATAGTTATATCTGAGGGCCATTTTGAATAAATTACGTGAATTATTTTTATATTTTATAAAGGCCAAAATGAAGCTTAAGGAAAAATCGCTTTTTTCTTTAGATTTTTTTGCGGAACTCGGTCTTGGTTAGGCATTTATTTTCGAATGAATAAATTATATTTAAATGTGTTTCTTTAAGGAAAATATTGAATTAAGTAGTATCGAGAAAATAAGCTTAAATATAATGTTTATTTGGTTTATTTTCGTCTCGGCAGTCGAGTTAGTTTAGTAAATTTCCGTAAGGTTTTATAACACCTACTAAGCACCAGTTATGTTTAAGTATAACATACACATGAAACCCAGACTCGAAACAACAATTTGTGGATTACACAAAGAGTTTCTTCGTGCCGGAATCGAACCTGCTATACGTTAAATGGCAGCTGATTGTCCAGCCACCGAAGCAACTGCGCAGTCATTTATCTTTTTAACTTATAGCCATACACGAGGGTCAATTGCAGTCTTCATACTATCACAGAGAAATTAAAAAAAAAATGCAATATTTGGTTCTACAAAATACTATTGATTATAGTTTACATACTTAAAGCACCACGCCTTTAGCGTCATACACACATAAACATACAAAACATATATTCACACTACTCTCGACACAACCCTCAAATGTTTCCCTCGACGCCATTGAACATTGAACAAAAATAGCAGTCATCTCTTATAATAACTAATAATTCAATTGTCACTCAAACTTCAGGGGTGAAAGCCTGAAAGTTATTCAGTGGGAGCCCCTGGAAGTCGCGACATCCATTTGAAGTAATACGTCGCAAGGTGATTGATATAAGTATATTATAGTATAAAAGCTTTTAGATTTTTCATGACGTTTTTTGTCTTCGTTTTCAGGTTTCCTGGTTTGATTGGCTGGGTTAGACGAGTGATTGTGGTGATAAGTGTGACAGACTTGCAAGAGGTGGTAAGTTTGATGCTTATGTTGAGCAAAATATATATGCTTAAGTAAGAGAATTGGCGACGGAAACTTTGTTTATTAATCCGGTGACATGTTTATTTATTTATTTTTAGCCGTGGTCATCCTATTGCAGGGCAAAGGCACCTCTTTTCAATCCTCTTTATGCAGAGCTTTCTGCTTTTCTGCGGCCAATACTTATCGTATGTGTCAAGTTTATCCCGACATCGCCATTAAAAATATTTCTGTTTATTCTTTCGTGGATTATAAGGTGTGACCTTATATTACTTGTGTTAAATTCAATGGTAAGTAATATTCTCATTAATTATTACATACGCTACATGAGTAGTAGGAAATATTACGAAGAAAATAACCCTTCAAAATTCTGTAAGCTGAAAGTAAACAAAACTAATAAATCTTCAACGTTAAATAAAATAAACAAGGATTTTGAACTCAAAACATTTTCATAATACGAACATTTTGTACTGCAACTAGAAATAATTCCGAATGGTTGTATGTTCATGTGAAATATATTTTCAGTGTGAGTGATGCTGAAAATAGTTTCAGACGAAACTGTACAGTATTTTCAATGAATTTTCCGACTGTAAACAAATACTGGCAACAAATAAATACTATATGAGTTGTAAAAGTATTACGTTTACACACGTTTGTTTTCAGTAATTAAACCTCTTTCGTTTAGCTTATAATCGTGAACATTTTAGTTTTCATAACTTTTATGTAGTCAAAAATAATATTACAAAATTCGTCTATTTGTTTGTTTGTTTCTCTTTTTAGGATTGTTTAAGGAGTTATTGCCTTTAAGGTGTGATTATTTGATATAGTTTTTGTTTAACATCCTTGGTCATGCGAAAAAATACAAGACAGCCTATTAGGGAAAGTTCACCTGTTCCCATACACCCACAAGTTCGAGTCAATGTCACCTTACGTCCTTTAAAAATTACCGAAAATAAAAAACTGCCATCATATAAGTAGTTTTTGGTATAGTGTTTGGGTTTTGGGGGCAAAAGAGTGATTATACACTTTATTCTTTTGACTATACGAGTGAAGCAGTGGATAGCAGTTAATACACATCTGTTTAATCTTACGCGTTTTCAGTTCCTTACATTTTATACGCTTTCCAAAGTAAAACATAGCAGGATCTCTTCATATATAGCAGTATACTCTACAACCTCTAATGTACCCTATGTTTCTCAAATAAATACTTTTCTTTGAGTTTACATTTACGGTGATCCGTGAAATGGACCACCATTGCAGTGCGACAACTGCCACCTCGTGTGTCGCGGAATGCTGCTCAAGAATATGAGCCTCTAACATGGCTTGAAACTAGTTGAGTTCCTCGTTAAAAGTTACGCGAGTAAACCGATAACATAATAATTAATTTAGTATGTCTCACGAAAGTTATATATTTTTTTTTAATTTTTAAGCTTCTTTGTAATAATGATTCTTTTAAAAACACTGTTCAATACTTGTGCGGTGACAAAACCCCTCAAGACCTCGTGACGGCGGTTCCTTTGGTTCGCGCCTGAGACCCGTCACTTTCAACTTTATAATAAGGGTAGGTACATGTCTACAGATATTCTGAAATAAAGGTTTCGTTAATTTTATATATTGTTGGCTGTTTTTTTGGGATGATATTAGCAGTTATTGTATTATGTTAAGTCTTGTTCAATTATAATTCTATGTAATATGGTGCGTTTTGAATCTCTATGCAGAAGAGACTCAGAAAAAAAAAACTTTGTTCGATCCATGAATTCAACCTGGAATCATTTGCTCTCCAGGCATACTTACTTAATACTTTTCAAAAACCGAGACAGTCTGGAGAAATATATTTATGTTAGAGTTTTTATTAGACAACTTATTTATGACCATTCGAAATTCGAATAAAACAAAAAACATCTAATTCCAAATACAAAAGCCGTTAACTGCCATAATTACGTCAGCACTAGAGAGGAGCGCGTCGATAAGACGTTGTCGATAAAACTTGGCGTTAATGTCGACTGTCGAGATAGAGATGCGTCAAATAAATTTCAATCGACAGAAATAAAAAGCAGTGGATCGTGGCTTCGATGGAACACAATGGGAGGGTTTTTATATTAGTTTGTGGGTATTTTCTTGCTGTAATTAAATGTTAGAGGGAAATGGGAAGTAGGGGAATAAAGGAATATTTCTTTCTTTCTTTCTTTCTTTCTTTTCTTTCAACTTGACCTTTTCGCGAGTCGAAGAAAAGTTGTGGGTTGTAAGTGGAGTTGACTGCTTTTTTGTTCACAACTGTAACGGCGAAAGGAGTTTTGGGTTTGACTCTCTGGTCTGGCAATAACTGCAGGATTTTCTGAATTTTTGACAATAGGTCAAATTGTCGTTTTATTGACTACCTAAGATACTAAAGTTTTTATAGGTTGGATCACCTGTACCCATCGTACGAGTTTGTTTTACGTTGAACGCAATCTAAACGAAATTCAGCGCTCTGATTGGCCTGCTCAATAAAACCAACCAATCACAGCGCCAAACGCGCTCTCATTTCAATCTCGTTAAACCAAAAGCCTAAGGCCCCTGATGGTAAAAAAATTGGCTGACACCTCAAGCACTAGAGAAGTTAAAATTTGGTGACAGTTTAAAAATATAAACAAAGCAAAACTTTACTCTATTTAGATGTTGAACTTCACACACAAAATAAACATTTATCATTTTGATTTTTCAAGTTACACAAGTAGGTGCCTTACTGAAAACACCCTCTTGGTTAACTACAGTACATTTCAGCTGAAAAGACGGTGAAAGCGTCGCGTTTCAGACTCTAGTATTTCAGGACCTCACTCAGCTGAAGTATATCTTGAAACTAGTTTTCAGACAATGAAACAGCTTCAGATTAGTTTTAAGCATTGCTTCAGACTCTGGTTTAGTAGTGAAATGAATGGTTTGATGGATTTTGATTTTGATTCCGGATTTGAGTAAGTTATTGTGAATTTTTTGCTAAATAAATCATACTAAATAATAAAAATAACTATAACTAAAATATTTACAGATTAAATTAATATACCTTAAAAAAATATAAAATAAATTAAAACTAACTTAAAGCGTCGAAAAAATAATCCTCATTAGAGTCGTGAGGTAGGGTGCGCAAAAGATTCTAGCTTATACTTAAATAGTAAGTTGAACAATTTGAAAAATAAAATAATATTAAACCAAGATTTCTTTGTTGCAATGATGCTTGGAATTGCTACTGAACTAATACAAACAAATATAATGTACTTCACCTCTTTTACCTTGGGCGATGTGGTTACTAAGAGACAAAAAAACTCTTTTACTTCAAAACTCCACATTAAAAAGCCAAGAAACTCAAAAACAACAATACATTTTACACAACACAGTAATTGTGAAGAAAACAAAAACAAAAAATTAAAAAAAGTAGTTCCTCACTCGCTCTCTCTGTGTACAATTCGTTAGTTCCCCCTTAAACTATCAATAAAATAAAAAGGACAAAGGATTTGGTCTATGCTCTAGAGGTAAAAAAGAAAAAGAAGTTGTCTTTGTTCTGGCTGGACGTGCATTGGTCTTTCGTATTGTAGTCCCGGACTTTATGAGCGGTTTAGTAAATCAAATATTTATCTTTATTTGGCATTCATTTAAAGAGGAAAGTTTCAATTGAAGGTAACGATTTTCAATCGACTTTATAGGTATTGGTAGAGTATCAAGTTATTCCAAACTAACTTAAAATCACGGTTTACTCTCGTACCTTAATGGAGAAAAGCTTTGGTAGTTTCGAATCACAGAGGGACTCTTCATCATGAGCAGCGTGCATTGTACGTGATTAAACCGTGATTTTTAGTTAATTAGGTATGGTCTCACGATAGTTATTTTAAAAAAATATTCCAAATTGTTGAATTGATTTTTGACATATATTAGACAAATTACTCGGGCGACCTCTCGTTTTTAATTAAATATTTCTAATGTAGTATGTAAAAGATATTGCGTAACGGCATAATATGAAATCTTTGTTTTTTTCTTCGACGAGCATGCATGAAAAGACTGGAAGAAGCGAAAGAGATGTGTAAGATTCGTAGCAATTGGCGTTCCATTGTCTCTGACTGCCTCCATGTGAGACAGGCTTGAGGTTATGTATGTACGTTCTTTGTCAACTTCTCCAAATTACGAGTATATTGTATGAAACCAAGAACGGATTTTCGTGGTATAAGTATGTACAGTACTCGTACAAGCTTTTACTCATTAAAATTTTACATTTTTTTATTAATCCCAGTTGATCGCGGTCCCAGATTAATTGCAGCATCGCAGTGAGTATGAAATTACCTTTTTTAAGTACCCCCGATCACAATACATGGTTGAGTGACGTCCAATGAAAAAAGCCATTACAACGATTGTCAATATTCATCGCATCATGATTGGATAATTTATATTCATGCTTTTTTCTTATTGGTTCTCAAAAATTTATGTTCGATTTTTTAAAGATTTTTGTTTTTCTATTGTTCTTTTTGAAGGGATTGTGTTAATTAATGGTTACTTTGTTAAAATATAGTATGATATGTGTTGTTCCCCAAAGAGTTTGGTTAAGCACACACTATATTTTAATTAAAATTAGACTTAATATTAGTCACTTAGTATTAGGCGTGGGGCCGTTTTTGCAATTCATGGGTTAAAAATCCATTTTCCTGATCATATATTGAACCAGAAAATATCTTTAAAAACCCTATTTTCTAAACTTCATTTCTTAACAAATAATATAATTGTGTGAAAATATGTATTCTTTTAACTTAAAACAAATGTTATACACTTTAAAATATATAATTAAACTTTGACTCATCAAAATATCTAAGTACTTCAAACATTTTTCTCACATACATGAAATTTTAATGAAATTCCCATACACAGTTCTAACGTAATAAAACCATTTAAAAATACCAAATATACGTATAGTTCTAACTCAAACAAAGAGATCGAGTTTTCTCATTTCACTAAGGACCACTAAAAACTCCTAAGTGATATATTATGTATGCGCTACGGCGTAGCTGCTACGGTGCTACGCGGCTACGGTGCTACGAGAAGGGCTCTATCGTAGATGAGAGGCCACTAGGTAAGTTATTTGCAGAAGCTTAATTACTAAGTAAGAGTATTTGTTTAAGTTAAGTAAATGTTGTTCTAAGTTATTGCTAAGCTAGAAAAACTTAGATAAATGAAGTCTCGTGTTTGTTCGGTTGTAATGTATGGGTACGGAACGTTTTTAAATTATTTCTGTTAGTTTAAAACTTTGGAGAACCAAACTTGTTATAAGTACTGGATTTAAAATACTTTAAAATTTTCTTTAGTGTGCTTTAGTAATATTTCCAGAAACTTAATTATTGTTTTTATAGCATAAGCTTCAGTAGACCGATCATCTAATGGTAAGCAAGCTTCGCGGATGGACACCTGCAACACCAGAAGATCTATAAGTGATTTACCTGCCTGTTGGAAATTGGAGATTTGAGCACTGGGGATTTGGGGAGATTAGGGAGGCAAAAACTAGACCATATTTTAGTTTTGATTTCCTTTAACTTTCTTTTTTAATTGGTGGTTCCCTTTACTGGGATTTTTCCTGTATCGTGGATGCGTTTACAGACGGAACATACAAGTTCACATACAGTTGACACCCAAATTACCTTCATTTACACTTTTAGTTTACTTCAATAACAGTCACCTTCAAAGTGATCCTACTGACACAACTACGCAACTCAAATAGGTTTGCGTCGCACTTTCTATTCTATTTACATAATGGACCCTTTATAGCTAAATATACTGTCCGACACCGCTCCAATTGACGGTTCCAAGTTAGCGGAATATTGCAAGCTCGCCAATATCTATCGTGACCGCATTTCAGGCAAGTTTCAGCGTATTATACTGTGTGTAAATTAAATTATGCGCATACAGTTTATGGCTATTGTTTAGATGTTAAGCGCTGCCAATATTAAGGATCGGTTTGATTTTGTGTGCGATATTTTATGTAAGATTTTGGTAATTGGCTTGTTGGACATGTACATTATAACAGTCATGAACGTTTAGTCTGTGAGGAACACTTAGCATTTTAGGTGAATTATTATTTTATGGTATAAACCGGTAAACGAGCAGACGGATCAACTAATAGTAAGCAATTGCAGCTGCCCGTGGGACACCCGGAACACCAAAGGTATTACAACGACGTAGCAACATAAAAGTTCAAATAGATATGACTGTATATGTGAACTTGTTTGTTTGTAGACGCACCCACGACATAGAGGAAAATGCTAGTGTGGGGTAACGTTTAAAAAAATCACACTTACGCATATTAGTATCAACGCAGTTTTTTCTTACCCTATTATTAAAGATCCTTTATTTTTCTCTAGACATTCCGAATTTGACTTCTGTAGCCATTATTTTGATACATCATTATCATCATTTAGTGGAACATAGACCCAAGAATATGTCAGTAAGCAAGATCGTCCGCTAGTAATTTCCGACCGCTAGCTGTCACCTATTTTGCATACTATTCCGTCACTACACTTTAGGGGACCGTCCTATCATTAGCACGCGGTCTCGTCCACCTGGAATTTCGACTGACATACAAATTATATAATATATAGTATGTATGTTTCTCTGTGTTACCGCAGAATATGTAATTCTAGACCATAAGTTGAATTTGGCTCGAGAATTACGTGCCATATAACTAAAACTTCATAAGTCTGAAAAATACTTTGCTGAAAACTGCATAGAGAGATAAGCGCACACAAACATACATACAGGTCCAACTGAGAACCTCCTTTTTCTGAAGTCGGTTAAAAAGTAGCCCATATTTTACAGCTTGAAAATGAATTGAAAATGCGATGTGAAGAAAGACATCTACCTTAACTATCCGTAGCCGGGACTCCGGCTCGAAGAGCAGGAGTAGGAACGGGGTTGTTTTTAGTCAGTAAGAGAAGTCATTCCTCCATGACCCCAAACCTTGAAAATCATCAAACCCGGTCTATGCGACATGACAAAAAGAGAAACCAACACACTTTCCTAACTATAACAATAATAATTCTATTAAAAAAGTAGAGATATCTGTAGTTACACGAGCACATTGCTTAACGAAGCATACATAGCTGTAAAGTATGGATGTCATGAATGAATAAAATCCATTGAAATTATTATTTTATTGGTGACTCGGTTTAATGAAACCTCTCAATGCACCGATGCTACGCTGAATGGTAATCCAAGAGGGAATAAATGAATGCAATCATTAATGCTATTAATTTTACGCCGTTATTTAAAAGTAAACTCTTTTTGTTCGCTCGTAGGATTCGTTTTCCCTTGTTTCATTATTGAAAAGGTTTTTATAAAAATTGTATTTACATTTATAAATACTATTTTTAGATCTGAAAAATGCAGTAAAAGAAATGTAACAATTAGTGTGATGATGATGCTTTTATATAAAAAATGCATTAATTTATAATGGAAGCTAGCCTTCAGTCAAGTGTGGAAGTCATTGGTGAAGGTCAATGTTCAGCAGTGGATATCTTGTGACGATGATCACAAAACTTGCCAGTCGGCCTTACATTAAACCTAAATCAAAGTCAAAATTATTTCTTTCAAATAGACCTGGAAGGCATTTTTGAAGCTATTTGCTCGTTCCAAAGTGTAGATTCCTATGAAGAAGAAACGAACCTATTACTCGTTTTAAAATTAAAGATTCTCCAAACAAACAAACTAGACACATCCACACAGTATTATTTTTACCAAATGACCTTTCCAAGGCCAGTGTCCCAAGGCCAAAGTCGGGATGTTCACACTTCCATTTATCTTGTAAATTTCTTTTGTAAATCGCCTTTCATTCGCCCTTTAAACATGACCAAAACATCTATGTTTAATGTAGTGAAAATTTAAAAGATTCTGCTTGACGTAGCAAGGTATATTTATTTATACTTTCAAGGCTTAAAGGCAGTGTACGGATTTAATTTACTATATAAATGATAATTGATCGTCTTTGGAAATTTTCTTGGCTGTTATTTTTCAAATGGAATGATTCTAGAAATAAATACAAACATATTTACGACTGTTATAGTGCGCATTTGTTATTTTTCGGTTACATTGTTATACATCATATATCAACATTCCATTAATGGCCACTACTGACTAAAGCCTTTACTCACATCATCACATCATCATTAATCACCACGCTTGCTCAATGCGGGTTGGGGATTTCAAACTTAATTTAGACTAGCTTCTGCTAACGGCTTTGCCCGCGTCCCGTGAGATTAAAAGTGTATGTGTTATCCTACAGAAATATCTAAATAAGTATCTTATATGTTATCTCCAGACCATAAATACTCCTGTTCCAAATTAAATTGCAATCCCTTCAGCCGTTTTGACATGATTTAGTAACAAACACTCAAACTCACAAACATTTGCATTTATAAATTAGTATGAAATTATAAGCCCAGATTTTCTCACTATGTTTTCCTTTACGATGATTACTAGATTATTTTAGACAGTACATACAACTCAGAAAATGTCACATTGGTACTTGTCGTTTGTAGGTTTCAAACCTGCACCCTCGTACATGAAAAGCGAACTTTTTAACCAAATTAAATACAACACAATTTAACACCAATAAATTGGGTTTCACCGTCACTCTCTTAAATAAAAAACATATTCCAACGTCATGTTTCCAAACACAACACAACAGAACACCATACATCTTTCTTTTGTCCAAACTTTTTCAAAATTACATAATAAACAGAAAATTTTACTTCTTTTAACTCAAAAACTTGGGTGATATTGTCAAAAGTTACCGTTGTTAAGGAAAATTGATACAAAGCGGTTATTTTCGCGTCCATTTTGTGGTGAATGTGATTACCTTATGTTTTTTTTTTTTTCAGGGGAAAACATTCAATGTCTTCTCCGCCTTGGGCGAGACGAGAGGGAGTGTCAGACTCTTACTGACTAAAAGCCACCCCGTTCCTACTCCTGCTTGTCGAGCCGGAGCTCCGGTAAACCCGCTTTATATTTTTGGTCAACTTAAAACTTAGCAAAGTAAATTTTATTAGAATTTTATTTAGTGTGAAAATAAATTGAAACCTTAATCCGACTACACCATTCATAGAATTTTCAAAATTGTTAACACATTTTTTTTTTTTTTTTTTTCAGGGGGGAAAATCATCCAATGACTTCTCTCGCCAGGGCAAAGCGAGAGGGAGTGTCAGACTCTTACTGACTAAAAACCACCCCGTTCCTACTCCTGCTTGTCGAGCCGGAGCCCCGGTAAACCCGCTAGGTAGTCCGCAGCTCCGGATTAAGCATCAGCCCTACTGGGCCCCATCTGTGGTGGTCTGATGGCTCTTTGAGGCGCGCGCGGAACGCAACGCGCGGCACGCACGGGTCTGGTTCTGGTCGGGCGGCGAGCTACCCTTGCTCGCCGTCCGCAGACCCGCACTTACGGTGGCCGGAGATCGTCACGCGATCCCCGACGCCCGGAGTGTCTTTCGCGTCGGCTGGGGCGTGAGGAAGTTCGTTCCCTCACGCGTCCCGCCTCCTCCTTAGCTAGCATAACTGCTTCGCAGAAGGAGGAGACGGCATCCCAGTCCCCCTCGCTCCGCACCATGGCCTGTACCAAAGCCGGACGCGAGAGGTCGCCGTCGCCGATCACTTCCCTGAGGGCACGGCGGTGTTCAGCCCACGCAGGGCAGACCGCAACCGTGTGTTCCACCGTGTCCTCCGGACGGTCTTCGCAGTGATGACACCCGGGCGTTTCCTCCCGCCCAATCAAAAACAGGAACCTACCGAAACTCCCATGTCCGGTAAGCACCTGCGTCAGGCGGTAGGTGAGGACGCCATGGCGCCTCTCTAGCCACTCCTCAAAGAGGGGACTTACGGCTGTAATGACAGCGAGCCCAGCCCTCGGTTGCGACAGTCGTTGCTGCCATTCCGCCATGAGATCGCGCCGGAGCTCGTCCCGCCACGCACTAATCTGGCGCGGCAGCGGAGTTTCGCCCCGGCGACGCGCAAATTGTTAACACATATCCCTTAACCACTCTAACGTCCGGCCCGCGCGACCGTTTATCTCTCTAACGTCCAGCCGCGCACGGCATCCGAACCGCGCGCGACTCGCAAGTTCGTCGTAACAAAAAACCTATATAGCTACTGAACCGTAATGCCTAGAATAAAGAAAAGAATACCAAAAAAAAGATAGAAGAATACTGATCAATCTTAACGATTTTTTTAAATCTTTAGTTAATCTTTAAAATACAATAAAACGGGTTAAACATGAAACACAGAAAAAAAAACAGAATTATTTTTACCTTTTTAGAATATACGGCACAACTATTGCATATTTTATCAATAAAATATATTTACAACAAACTAGACTTATTACCCTTTCTTTTGATGTATATATGATTATATTCGGTTAACTCTAAGTATTGTAATTAAATCGAAAGAAAACACTACTCGTAATTTTACACATCAAAAAACCTGAGGAACACATTGACATTATTATGGAATCTTCAATGAATTTAGTATATTTCTCTTTGAAAAATGTATTATTTTGCTTATTACGAAATGTATTTCGATATTTTATATACTATTGTAATGCAAAGTAAATAAAATATGTATAAACAAAACTAAAAGTGGCCAACACCATACGACCGGCCATTTTTTTCGAAACAATCGTTTGAAGTTAAAATTAGACTAGATTTATCAGCTAAAACTGTGATATTTATACATCATCGTAAAGCACAAATCTTCTAGTTTATTTTGATGTATAACTCTTGCAAGATAAATTAAACAAAACTGTAGTATTTACGACATAATTGTTGGAACTCACAAAAACACTTCACAAGTCAAGTCAACTAACTTTAAAAATTTATATTTTGTTTGTCAAAGCATATTACAACGCCATGTCTTATTTTTTCGTCGAACAATTTATTTAGCTGTATAGATAATCAGTTAAAACCCACCAAACAAGACCGTATTTTAAACTAGAGGGAGTTAAACAGAACTCGTCGCTTTGGATACTATAGTATCCATGGACGTATGACGCTCCTTTTTTTTTGGATACCGTGCTATCCATGGACGTTAGAGTGGTCAAAACACAAAACCGTTCATATAACCTCACCTACTACCTCTGCCTATCCCCTTTACAACAATAAAGGCATGATCTAATATTAAATGTAAGAATTTGAAACAAAAGCGATAAATCTCATCCACTTACGAAACCAGTGTCAATTGTAAGGATTTATTTGAAAACTCCGCTATCTTGCAGCCATTTTAATTTAGTGGGTCGGCAGTATTGATTTTGAATTTACGATGTATTATTGCTTTATTTTTTGTATTGGTTGGTTGGGTTTTATTCTGACTGCACAGATGGCTAGCCCGTTGGCTAGGGTAGGTGTAGGTGTAGTGGGTTCAATTCCCGCATGGAGCAACTCTTTGTGTGATCCACAAATTGTTGTTTTCAGTCTGAGTGGCACGTGTATGTGGACTTTTGTAAATGCACGAAAATTTTATTTCTAATTCAAACAAAATACTGAACGTGTCAGTCTGTTAGTCAATCCCCTAGAGAAGCTCGCCCCAAAGGATAAATTCCAGATAAAAACATATATTACACAGTTAAAAGTGTGGGGAAGCTATGCTTCAGTACGAATGGCTCGACCGACCGTAGCGATACCACGGCCTCACAGAAAACTAACGTGAAACAACGCTTGCGTTATGTTTCGTTGCATAAGTGAGGACACCGAAGGTCCAATTACCCTTCCCAATCCCCGATACTTCAATAACCCTCAAAATTCATAATTCTCAAAAGGCCGGCAACGCCTCTGGTGTTTCGAGTGTCCATGGGCGGCGTCGATTGCTTACCATCAGGTTATCCGTCTGATCGTTAACCGGCTTATACCGAAAACACAAAAACCAATAAGAAAACATAAAAAGGTCTATCTACAAAATGAAATACCCAAGTAACCAATAGCCAGTTTCCTAAGTAAAGTTGTGTGACACACATCTAATTATTAGTGCTCCTAACTAACAGTTAGTTTAACTTGATACCTACACTTGTAGTCGTGTTGACAGTTAGTTCCAAGTTTGCTGTAGTGAGCGACGAGAGCGCTCAATGTGATGTAAGTTTTGTACCGTCGGTGTGCAAGTTCTGTGGTCAATATTTGAGTATCTATTTAGTAATAAGTAATATTGTAAATGGGAATGTTTGTGAGTTTGTGTGTTTGTGTGTGTGTTTGTTACTCAATCACGTCAAAATGGTTGGAGGGGTCGGGATGTAATTTAAAACAGGGGTAGATTATAGTCTGGAATATATAATATGAATATATATAGGACACTTTTTATCCCGCGAGACCTCAAGCGAAGCTGCTGATAGAAGCTAGTTTAGTAATAAAATTGATCTTAGTTAGCTTCTGCCGGCGGTTTTGTTCGTATTTCCAGGGAATAGATAATAATATCACACTACTATTATAAATGTGAAAGTTTATTTGTTTTGATATTTAGATGTTTCCCCGTCAATCACGCTACAACTACTGAACTGATTTTGACAAAATTTGGTATACACATAACGTATTAGTTGACTTAAGTGACACGATACTTTAATCCCACATTCAAATTAAATAAACATGAACAAAATTATATAGAGTCGTAAATATCCCACAAAAAGTAGAGCATGAAATAACAAGGGAAGTTATCCAATATCCAATCCGTTCTGCTGACGCTACCACAAGATCGAACGTGTTACAATGGTCTCTATCTAGAGCGAACAATTCAGCTCTACTCTACATCCTAAACTCTACCGACTAGTTCTCATAGTTAGTCTTTATATTTCACTGTTGTGCTCATAAATGATAACTGTCTTAAGTGTGGGAGAGCCATGCTTCAACACGAATGGACAGGCGCAACCAGAGTGATTTTTCGGCCTCACAGAAAACCGATGTGAAACAACGATTGCGTTGTGTCTTGTTGTGTGAGTGAAGTTACCGGAGGCCCACTCACCCCTTCCAATCTTCGGTTTATACCATAAAATATTGAATCGAACTTAAGATCTTTTGCTCACAAATCACATTTGTGACTGCTATACCGACAAGACAGTACAAACGAAAAAGAAAATTAAAAGGATACAAAATGAAAAATCACGCCTTGTATCATCGATAGGATAAGCAGAAATACACCCACTTTCCACCATTTGTATAATAGGTCCAATTATCATGTACCGGGCACAATATTAGACTCCGTGCTACTATTGAAAATTTTATACCGAAAAAAACCTTGTATTACTGCGCCCAAGGGAATCGAATCCAAGACCCCTTACCCGGCACTCGATCAACGAGGTAGATAGGCAGGCAACAAAAAAAAATAGCGATATCAATTATATTATTACACCTCTGTCTACCCGCTCAGGAAACTACAAGCCTAATACTGCCAAAATCTCAATACCACTAATTCTATAAAACCATTATCAACTCAATTTCAGCTACAGTTACAGTTTCAGTCATTTATTATGAAAGTCCATTACTACCCATGTCCTGCATTCGACAACTTCCGGTAGAAATGATGACGTATGTACGAATTCGTTTACACTACTTCCGGTAGGAATGGATTGGATCTAGATGCTAGGGGATGAATCCTGGATTAATTTGAAATTGTTTATGGATTTATTTTAGGTTGGGGCTTTTTGTAGGTTTTTTTTATGCGGATGTTATATTCTATGTTTGTTATAGTATAGCATAGTAAATATATACGGAATAAATCAAAGTTAACTTTTTAGATAATTATGATTATCTGAAAATGTATTTGCACTAGACAAATTACAGACTTAATTGAAAATTTCAGAAATAAGGAAGTGCTTTATGGTTCTGCCTGACACATCGAAACTAAACTCGAAGTTTTAAAGCTTAAAACCACACCTTTGAAACTAATCTAGTTCGTCGTCAAATAATCACGTGTAGACACACAATAGTTCCACCACCTTTCACTTATTCGTTTATTTATTTAACAACTTGTATTGAATAAAGAAATAAATGAACATAAGCATAACATAATCACACAAACATACCTCCCATAACATAATTATTATTACAACACACAACTACACGATATAATTTCACTAAACCTCAAAAAAAAACAAAGAAACGAAAGAGTTTTCTTAAAATAAAATTCTTAAACTCCCCTGTGGGGGTTGCAATGGTTCTTCTAATGAGCTAGCCTTCAAAGTGAATTATATAAATTATATAAAGTGAGGACAACAAAGGAACTGTTATATAAAACTTGCACATTTTCACTTCATGACAAACTTACATTCAGGGTTAAATATAAATGTAAGTGTGAGTATATATGTGTATATAAATACTTTGGGTTCTGCAGGTCTTTTAGAAAATCAATTTCAGTTTGTATTAAAAGTGTGTTGACAAATTTTTATTTTAATATCCGTATGTTTTAAAATAATAGACAAGTATTTTTTTATTTTCATATAAAAACAAATACTGTCGAAGATATATCGATTTGAAATATCGCGTGACGTATTTTATACATAGAAATTACTTCTTTTTTTTTAAATCTTATGAATTTTAGGGACTTTTATAACGCACAGCGTATGTCAGTCCCATCGTACCCTAATAAAGTGTATTTACCTTTAATATTATTTATACATCAAACAGAAATTACTTATTTGCTCCCACTCTTAAAGTTTGATTCATTTCATCTTAGAATTATTTTGAACCAGATACTCATATGCTTAACAAAGGACCAAATTATTTGTCCACTTCATATATAAAAAAAATACAATCTATTACTATCGAAACTATACAGAAATACACAAACGAAACAGTCAAAGCAATGTTACAAAAACTCCCTAATTTTAGTTACGACAAACAGAACACTAAAACAAGTAAAAAAAACACCAATTTCCTATCTTCCAGTCACTACGTACATAACTAAGGTTACTACGTGAAAAGATTGTACAAAGCATTTTAACTTAAAAGCACTATAGTATTCTTTGTACACTGACTTCGTCTTTTTTGAAACTAACTATAGCGTCTCAAAAGAATTCAGTAGATAGCAAAAACTTTTCAACAATTTCCGAGTTTTTTTTCCGAGTTCCGAGTTCCGAGTTTCAGGATCGTTGAAAAAGTTGTTTGCAATATAATTATGGTTATTTTCCTTCATGCAATTAGTGTAGGGTTTAAGAAAAACAAAGAAGTTAGGTGTTAACTTGCTCAGTTCCTAACAGTTTGCGCAAGGCATGTAAGGTAGCGGACTTTGTGAAATAATTATGCGAGTATTTCTTTATTGGTTTAAGTTTTTATATTTTTGCAATTAATCTGACAATTTCATTACACAAAAAAATATTCGTAATCATTTAATTAACCTTACTCTAATTAAGAAACTATTTGACATATTATTTAATTTGATTGAAAAATGCCTTAATATATCCGTCAGTTAGACTAACATAAGCTTAATCAGGCTCAGAATCTGATTTGTAGTTTAGGGAACAGAGAGTAAAGTTCCCTAAGAAAAGGAGGATTCTCCGACCAGGCGAGGTGTTCAGCCTGGCGGGCTTTCTGCCCAACTGTTGTTCGTTGGGTTTTTCGATCCGTGTTAATTCGCATGTAAACTTCATATGTGCGATGTAAGATATTGTGACGTCATCCGTTGATTTGCTCGTCGACTTCTGTCATCTGTCATGTGTCAGGTGTCGCCACAGTAGCATTATTCGACACCTATTGCGTGAAAAATCGCTCTTCTCCTATAAGTAAGCATTGCATCTCGCTACCTTCTATTACTAAGACCGCACCCTTATCGGGTGCTATTATAATACTGCACTTAGCGGCGACAGGATGTTTGCTATCAGATTACACGCCCTCGAGGAGACAGCCCAATTTCTTTACAACCACATAAAATAAAGCGAGATAAAAAATACTGCAATAGACAGGTAGACAAGGATAGAGATATATATTTATTTAAATAAAACTATCATACTTCTATGCTGTTTATTTTTGATAGTATGTTCTGGGATTATTTTCAATTAATTCTTTTCTGAAAACCGCATGATAATCGATTCAAACTCGTTCAATATGGCGACCATAAAGATAGGTAAAACAGAGAATTTCTTCTTCCTTTTTTGAAGTCAGTTAAAAGGGGTTGAATCTATATAAAGCACTATTTAAAAGAAAACTGTGTTTAATAAACCGATTTAAATACACCCAAAAACTAAAACAAACGAAAACTAAAACTTAAAAAAATGACCACTATAAGTACGTACCCGCTGATAGGTTAGAATTTGGTCGTTAGAAAAATCAAAAACATTCTACGCAAAATAATAATAGTATGTACATGCAAAAATATACCACGACTGAAGGATCTAAGAAGTTTAAATAAGATAAATCCAACAAAATCATAATCAAAAACCTCTCCTCACTGAGATCTGATAGGAGTTCAAAAAGAAATGCCCAAACAAATTGTTTCCCGTCATTTCATCCACAAATTGCATTTATTAAATTTTTCAAAGTAAACTTTGTGGCGAACACTTTTTCCAGTTAAATTCCGAAACAAATTCAGAATGATGAAATTAAGCTGTAAACTTTTTGTTTTGGAAGTCGACAAACATTGAAAGTTACATCTCTTTAGGGGTTAGTAATAAATTAATCGTTATAAACTTTTAATTATTCCTTTTCACTGAAATTATGAATTCGTTACGAAATTTTCGTTTTTGGAGGAACAGATTAGATGGTGCATTTAAATAACCATTTTTTTTAAAGGGAACCGAATTCAGTAGTTAATGTGTAATCCTCATTTTTTTAGTAGGGTAATATATCTCAAACCTTCTCCTAAGTCTGAAAGATACTATGCTGAAAATCGCATCAAAATCTGTTCAGAAAAATGCGCGACAATAGCGCACAAACATATAAACACACATATTGGTCAAACTCAGAACCTCCTTTTATTTGAATTTAGTTAAAATTATGCTTATATTGGGGGACTTTTGAGATAAACGTCTGTAGCGGGATCATTTCCTTAGTTGAAAAAATTGTAATGGAATTTCATGTCTAAAATTCGAATCTATGTATGGTATTGCAGTTAAAGTTTCCTAGTCCGCGAAACTCATAGTAATAGGCCACGAAGTAGTGTGATATCTGTAAACAATAAAAAAAAATACATAACCGCCATCCTTATTTGGAAATCAGCTAAAAATACAATTTATCTTTTCAATGTCACCTTTTACTTATCTTTTGTTCAAAGGAACCTTTTGTTTCATAACTTCTGAGTTTGGTTCCCGATCCCAGAATAATTTAATTTTAATTCACAATCCGTCCCTCCAAACTAATTCTGTCAGTTTTTCCAAAGTTAATTTTAATTATTGCAAAAGAAAAAATTACCGAGTTTTCAACTGAAAAATTATATCAAAATTAATCATCGCTGAAAAGTAATTAGCAAGAACCTCTTTAACGTAAACTTTAATAGATTCTGAAGAATATCTTTGGAAGTTTAAACAATATTTTTGGGTTTAATTATGTGAACACCAAAGCCGATGCTAAGTGGAAGAAGCCTTGGAGAGATAACAGAATAGAACACATCTGAGACCTACCCTGCCCTATTTAATATATGATTACTCTAAGGCAAAACAAATTCATAGGATTCCTTTTGAAATCGAAATAATTTATATATTTCCTTTAAGGCAGGACACACCCAGCTGTAATACATATTAATACCAGCTTCTGCCAGTGACTTGGTACATAAATAGGTGATTCCTTTTTCTTGGGAATTTAGGGATACTTCTCTCTCTGTATTCCCCTACATTCCTTAAGGAACATACATGCTAAGTTTCAACTAGGAAACCACTAGACATCGACAACCCGTATCAGTATATTACTGACTATTGATATCCAAACTCTTCATAAAAGAGTTTGTCATTATCTCTCTACTTGGCAGGTGGGTTGGAGATCGCAATTTAAAAGTTACATGTGTATAAGAACCTCTGCCAAATGAGTGATCCCTTGGTTAGTTTGACCACACCCGTGGGAAGAATAGGGATGCACATTCGACATTTCTGGATGTAATATGAGGTTGTTAAACCAATGTGCTAGTTAATTCTTTAACTACATAACGTAAATAGTTGTTACAAAACACTGCTTCGCCAACATTCTAACTTTGCCAACAATCTCAACTTTATAATTTAAGGTTAAGCATTTTGTTGGCAGCAGTTTGGAGGGTACGCGTTCGAGTCCCGGTGGGGGCATTAAATTTGTTTAGCGCCGAAGCTCGGCAATTTGCGGCGACCTGATCTGTGAGCCTCTATTGTGTTGTTACAATGTTGTTTTTTTGGGGCAATTACAGAGATTTTTGAGATAATATTTTTTCAAATACTTTTTTAGTAATACTTTTCGTTGGTCGTGTCGCAAGTGCGACTGCCGACCAAGACTTCTAGGATTCATTTCAAGGTGGAAAAGTATTATAAACTAAAAATCGGTATGTTTATTAAACTAACTAACTAACTTCTTTTGATTACACATTATTTACAACTTAAAAATACCTAAAAAAGAATAAAAATAACTTTAAACAAAAATAAAGAAAAGAAAATCGTTTTTTTTATTTTTTATAATTCGTTTACATAAATAATTATAATTCGTTCATATAGGTTTTCTTTATTTAAAAAAATAATAAAAAAATAGTTTTATAAATATTTTATTTCGTTTCCGTATTTATATCCATAATATGCTCGCAATAGGCTCACCTCGTGTAACACGAGATACATAACAAAACTTTTGAAAAGTAGATGGTGTTACAATGAAAATGCCTACTATTTCTGCGCCTAAAGACTTGACTGTAGTTCCTACAAAAACATCTACTAAGTTAGAAAACACACAAAACGTCGCATATTACTTAATATAACGCACACAATATAATTACCTAAATGAAGAAGATCAGTTAGTTTTGTGTACACACCAGATGGCCCGTACATAATGCTGATATAATAATATGATAATATAATAATTTGATTATACAACTATCTTGCAGGCTGCTGGTAGCTGTGTAGGAATAATAATTTTGTCGTAGTTGTATAAGTACTCGTTTTTTATTTAGGATTTTTTGCTGTGGTGCCAAAAATATGAGCTACATAACATTACGTGCTCCACGGTTGGTTTTGTGGCTGGGCAACTGGCTGCCGTGCAACGTGTAGCGGGCTCGATTCCCGCACGGAGCAACTTCTTGTGTGATTCACAAATTGTTGTGTCAGGTCTGGGTATCGTGTACATATGAATTTGTATTTTTAAACACACTTCAAAAGAAACCTTTATGTCTTTTAATTCTCATTTTCTCAAATAAGGAGAAAAAGTATACAAGAATACCAGGTAACAGCCACTTTCATTAGTTATGTTATAAAAACCTCGTGTGAACCTATTGCTATATACCAGACCTCATGCTATCACTAAGAAATTTTTAAAAACCTAAAACACCTATCCTATTTGTCTGATCCGTCATAATTAATGTTGTATTAGAAACAAAATTCTCGATTATGACTAATTCACATAATAATATTTTTTGGTATACCAAAAATAATATCGGCAAAATTCCCCCAAGTCACACTGACATTCATCATTCCTTTCTGATTTAGTGAACTATGAATATTAACTGACGATACGGCGCATTTGTAACAGACATGGCACTTTTTCACTGTCATCAAAACATCATTACTATACTTTATTTATTACTGTCTGTATCGATTTTGTGTTTGTTCTGATCTATTGTTTGTTATAGGTTCAAGGTTAACACATTGCAATGTTTGTTAATTAAAATTTTGGTGTACACAAAGAAGTGAAATAATTGAACATAATATTTAAGGCGTATATTTTAGGATGTACTGCCATAATAAGGTAGATGACATTTTTTTTTTTATTATTTTAATGTCCGTCTTGTAAATTATTTTAAAACATTAGACACGTATTTTTTATTGTCTTACGGAATCAAATACTTACGACGACATATTGATTTGAAATATCACGTAACGTCACTTTTAGGTACGTTTATACGTAGAAACAACGTATTTGTTCACAATTCTAAACTTTGACTCATTTTATCTAATTATCTTATAATATAACAAAATTTAAAAAAGTACGTGTTGCACGGTATACGTGTTTTTATTTACCTAAATCACAGACTAAATAGATTTTTAATTGTCATAATCCCTTCATCATTCCTATTACGGTATTTACCAGAGGATTTAATTGGAAAATTGGCTCATAACTTTGGAAATATGATGTATTATAACAAGAATCGAACTCCAAACTTCACACAAACACACCCAACTATGTGTACTAGTTAAATATAAACCGAATATCCCGCTATGATTACCATAGCAAAGCGTATGATTACCCCAATAAAGCTCGGTGCACACTCAACCCCGCAATATAAAGCTAGCGACACACCAGTCACCCGCCGCCGTCGCCCCCAAGTCGCCTAGACCAACTTTGGCTGAAATATATGCAGTGAAAACGCTCTAGTTAATATATGTAGGTAACAGCTGAATTTCAAATAGTTGACTGATTTTCCGAGTTCTGATTGGTAGGGAATTGATATGTATAATTTCTTCTTCTTCTACTTCAAAAAAGGAGGTTCTCAGTTACACCGCGATTATCAGTTAGTGTTTTTCAGACTTAGGAGAAGGTTTTAGGGATATTACCTGACTTAAAAAAATGGAGGTGGTGTAGAAAAATTAAGGCAGATCTTTTTTTTGAAACAAAATCTTTTTTCATATTTTTTCCGTTTTCCACATGAAAATAATTTAAATTCTAGTCAGCTCGAATGTCATCACACGAAAAGAAGTGAGAAGTAGTGAACAACATACCGGCTGAATTGAGAATTCACCTCCTCCTCCTTGTTTTTGGGAAGTCGGTTAAAAATAAATTCTGACAACATCAAAGTCGGTTCAACCTAACGCGAGATACAAGCCAAACTGAAAATCGCCTTTTTTAAGTCAGTTAACAAAAAAGCAAAAAGGATATAACGTATACCTACATATCATACTCACCTATTCTATCCTCTACATACATAACAACCTACTCCTTCAGCTACAACGCACCGCTATGATATAACATAATGAAAATTTATTTCGAGCCCATCCAAAGCTTACATCTTTGCCTGTCACACATCTTGGATTGAAATTGACATCTGAACCTGTTACGTAAAATGATATCTACATCATTCGCTGTCATATAATGTTATATATATGACACGTTTATGTTATATATATCATATATTTATATATATATGACACGTTTTATGACAATGTCATAGACATAAAGACTTGAATAAGGAAAGTTGTCAAGTTGTTCATTTTTTGTGCCCGTTTGATGTTTGTTGGAATTTTTTGCAAAAGGGTGTATGGGAGTTTGTTAGTAGGTATGGTATGAAGCCTGTCATCTGTTATTAGTGAAGGAAGTAATATAATTGTAATAATGTGATGTGTTAGAACTTTTGATCGAGTGGTTTCAAGCGCGACTCGGGGTCGCGACAAGGGGTCTCGGGTTCGATTCCTGGGTCGCTTTTTTCGGTTGGAAAATTTCCCAGTAGTAGCACAAAAATGGTAAAAAGTGGGTGTACATTATTGTACAGCGGCTATACATGCCGTAATGTGCACCTCTGCCTACCACTTCAGGGATAAAAAGGCGTGACATTGTATGTTGTGTTATTCACCAAAAAGGCAGGTACCGTACCAAATTTATATTATAATTTATTTATTTATTATACACTTTACTAAACAAAAAATATATATATAAAAATCAATATGTGTACAATGTGCGGTCTTATCGCAACACACAACACCCTTTACAAGTTCATTGACCTGTGCCGAACTATGCATCTGACTAACTATTATAACTAACTAACCCACTTACCTTGTAGTAGTGACTGCGATGTCTTTAGTTAAACACTAAGTTTAGCTTAAACTCATTAGCATTCGAGAGAAACGTAATCTCTTATTAGTGTTGTACTAGTTTTAGGATCGTCATGCCTTTTATCCCTAAAGGGGTAGGCAGAGGTACACATTTCGGTACGTATGAATATTTTCATAATTATAAGTTTATTATTGTTTTCATACCTGTTTTCGTGTATACAAATATAGACTTTTTTTACATAGTCGTGGACTGCCTAGGGGTTACCGGGACTCCGGCTCGAAAAGCAGGAGAAGCCACAGGATGATTTTAGTCAGTAAAAGTCTGACAATCTCCCTCGCCTAAGACGGGAGAATACTTGCTCTTAGCTCATCCAAGGCGCGAGAAGTCATTGGATCAATTTCCCCCCTCAAAAAAAGGCTCTTTTTACATACAATGGGTTTGCTATAATCGCCATGCTTTGCAAGCACGTTGGAGACCTATGTTAGAATATTTCAGGTTTGTCAATACCTTAGTCTGCTCCTAAATCACTATGTAGAATCGGACCCTCCCTGAGCTACTCAACATAGCACCCACATAAACCAACAACAACAAAAATAAAACTAAACAACACATAGATACAAAATCCCTAGAACCGTCAGTTTCCATACAATTGAATTGCGACTAAATTCAGATATAAAGCAGTTTCTCTCACATCACAACGGCAGTCAGTTCAGCTCACATTATAACGGCACCGTCAGTTCGAGCCACATTTGCACGGAAAATGTCACAGCTGCCGTTTCAAGAGATGTCGAAACGGCAAAATTTCATATTTCAATGTGAAGACGTGGACTTTCTTTATATTTAGTTGTAATGTTTCACTGGATGTGGTATTGAGCGTAGTTTGCTGTTGTTGTATTGACGGCGAGTTTCAATGTGGTTTGATGTTTTCTGGATTAGTTTTGGTGGTTTGTGAAGTATTTTCAGTGTTTATAGTTATTTTTATTAACTGTCTGTTTAAATGTGTGACAGCACGAGTGTGGGAAAGCCATGCGTAGTCATGATTGGGCTGGTTTGACCGGAGTGATACCATGGCCTCACAGAAGACTGACATGAAACTACGCTTGCTTGACCTTACGTTGTTGCCCTTCCCAATCTTCCAATCCCCGATTCGCCATTAATTCCTAACCCCTTAAAGGCCGACAACGCTCTAGTAACACCTCTAGTGTTTGAGATATCTATGGGCAGCGACAATTGCTTACTATCAAGTGATACATCAGCTCGTTTACCGACGTATACCATAAAAAAATCCCTACCACAATCTTAACCCGTCATGTTCCGGAACGCAGATCTATGCGAGACACAATTTATTTTCTATTGTTGTCTTATATACGCTGGTATAAAATAACAAAAGCCACATCTAGCACACCCTAAACCCATGTAGTTGCACCGCTGACGTCAGAGGTCACGATTCCACATAGAACGCCAGTGTGGTGAACAAAACGAGACATATTTTGTTCTAAACTTTGTGCCTTTATTTCGTCAACTTCTACACACGAGCTATACAAAACCAGTTTATCTTGGTCTCGCTTTCTATTACCTTTCTGCGCATTCAAAGGCCAGCTTATACTGGATATGTGTAGCTTCATGTGTTCTACATAGCACAGACAACCTGCATGTCTCTTGGTAGAAAGGAATGCAGGATTCATATGAGGGTTATAAGATGGTTGTTAAATATTTGGTGTCTTTTTCTTTTTAGTGTTATAAAGTGAGATGGCAATATTACTGAGACTTTGTTTTATGATACTTACCTACCTGAATATTAGATAAAAATAACTAAATATATAAATATCTACACATTAATTTCTTGCTCGTTTGGGGTCGTAGGACTTCTGCTTATCCTCGCATGAGGTCACACACCTATACAACATGTACAAAAAGGGGGTATACATACAATGCACGGTTTCTAGATAACATAACAAACGATACGGGAAGGGTTTTTAAACTCATGTTTTCATGGTAGGTACCATGTTATGAATTTTTAATCGCGCCGACGCGCGAACAAAATTAGGTAGACAGGTACTAGGTGATCAGATTGACAGAAAAAATGTTTCGTAACATTAGCCCCTGCAGGGTTGTGACACGTTTGTATGATTTGAAATCAAGAACTATGCGATACCAAGTATTTGGTACTAATTTTTTTTAAACATATTTTTGGCTGAAACTTTGTCTAGAGATTCTATTCAACCTGTATTCATCAGGGCTTCTTGATGTATATGGGTATTTTGTTACACCTTGTATACATGGCATGACAATGACTTTAAACAAAACATTATTTTATAAAAAAAAAAACTTAATTAAAACCAAATTAAAAAATAGCGTGACATTAAACGATAAAGTTAGACTAAATTACCCCTGAAAAGCATATCAATGCAAATTTAAATAGTTTTGGTACAATTAATTGTATTGTTCGTATAATTGTTTAATTAAATTAAATTGAAACGGGACGCACCCGCGGCTGGGGAGTTGTGTTGAGGCTGATGTACATGGGTAGGTGCAATAGAATATACTGCTTAGATAATAGTATATGGCTTGGGAATTTGAACTGAAATACGTTGAACTTGAACTTACATAAAAGTCACTGGTGGCACATTGTTATCTGGTAAACACATAATAAATGCAATAGCTAAGAAATTTAAGATTGATTCAGAATGGAAGACCGTAGTTTTTTTTTCTTTTTATAATAAACGTTGCCCCACACTAGGATTTTGTCCTGTGTCGTGGGTGCGTTCACAAACATAGACATCACACCCAGACTCGGAACAACAATTTGTGGATTACACAAAGAGTTGCTCCGTGCGGGAATTGAACCCGCAACACAATGCGCGGCACCCAGTTCCATAGCCACCGCGCCAACCGTGCAGTCAATTTACTAAGGCACGCAAGAAAATAAGAAAGAAAAACTGATTTATCTAGCATTAAACACCCTGTAGCAGAAGCGTGCACTAACATAATTAGCAATAAGAAAGTTTAGTTAGTGTTAGGCAACATTAAAGTAAAACTTAAGCGCTGTGCGACATTACAATACAGCACTTAGGTAGCTAATTTAATAAAAAACCAAATTTCCAATACAAAATACTGACGAAATATGCAACAACAACAATCTCCACTCAACTATAAGCCACACAGATATTTGCTGGAACATCAAAACTACTATCCGGGCACTTGTTGTAGCTCAACCCGGATAATCCGTGCTTTTTGCCCTATCCCGGAGATCAGACGTGTGTCACACGGGTGTCAAACAGACTCTTTATATTTTTATTTTTATTTTCATTCGTCCATGTTCGGTAGAGGTGGTTGTGAATGATGGGATGAATTAAAAGGCTTATTAAGAGGTGGCATATTTAATGTTGGTATGTGGTTTTGAAATCTTCTTTAAGGTGTGGATCGTACTTTTTTGACTATCATGCAATGTCACGGCTTTTAGTCTTTGAAGGGGTAGGTAGAGGTTCACATCACGGTACGTAAGTAATGCTACTGTACAATGTACACACACTTTTCACCATTTGTGTTACAAATCCCATGTAGATGAGCCTATTGGAAGATACTGGGCACAATCCCAGATTCCGTGCTACCACTGACAAATTTTCAAAAAAACTGAATAATTCCCAGTTATAGTTTGTCCGACCCGGGAATCGTGAAACCCGAAACTAAAAAGCACCTTTTACCTAGAAACTAGCAAGTCAATTTGATTTAAACCTAAATAAAAGCAAACAGAACTATACTAAAAGGCCATAAAATGAAAAATAAAATAAGGTTGAATATTGAAAAGCAACGAATAGGGCAACTAAAATGGTAGAGTCCATAGAGTCAAACAATAAAAGCTTGTAAATAAAAAGAATTACATAGAACCGAGTGCGTTATGAAGTTAGCAACGAGTCACTATTGCAGTCGACAATGAAGTTAGCTGCATATTGCTTGATTGCGATGTAGAGCGCTGACCTACGTCAATATTATTCAAAAAAATATTCTGTTAGAAATATTATTGAATTTCTGAATATTCCTATCATTTTATTCTACTTACTCAGAGTCATTTAATGGCTACTTGGTCTAGCCTTCAGTCATTGTTTTCAATACGAAATCGTTACTAAGAAGGATAGTTTAAGTAATCATTAAATATTTCTGAGTGCGGCAGTTAGAAAATGCATGTTAATTAAGAAAATAGCTTATTTTTTCCCAACTATCGATTCCCCAACAACCCTTAAATTCTTTACCCCCAAAAGGCCGGCAACGCACTTGCCACGCCTCTGGTGTTTCGAGTGACCATGAGAGGCGGCAATTGCTTACCATCAGGAGATCCGTCTTCTCGTTTACCAGCTTATACCAAATTCCTATTCACATAAATCTTGTCAAAATCCACAAATTACTACCACTATAATAAATAACATGAGCTTAGAATAAAAGCCTACATATTACAGACTACATAAGGTAAAATAATTTCTACATAACGGAATATTTAATGCGAACATCGAAACTTTTGTTGAGGGGTGTACACACAAAGTTCTAAGTGGTAAGTACAGTGTGTACAGTCTACATAATAAGTTGGGGCTTAACTCATCCATTCGTATCGTTTTTGTTTAATGGTATATTCGGTAGTGAACGCTAAAATGTTTTACAGTGCTTCTGTGTACGGAAATGTGTTTTGGTTGGTCATTAATTTTTTAATAGTTTTTTTTTTTAGTTAGTTTTTAATTATTTTTTTGGGTTTGTTCTGGTGTGTTATACAGATTTGAATAATAATATGCTAATTGTTGTTTTTGTATTAATTAATGTATAAACAGTTATTCGCAATTAGTTCACAACCAATTTCTTTTTGTCTTAGTTTGTTTTGTCAGTTAATTTAGAGGTCTAGTTTTTTTTTTGGAAGGAGAAAATCATCCAACGTCTTCTCCCGCCTTCAGTGAGGCGAGAGAGTGTCTTAACTCTTACTGACTAAAAACCAACCAGTTCTTACTTCTATTTTTCGAGCCGGAGCCCCGGTAACCCACTAGGCCGTCCACAGAAGTGGTTGAATATTTAAGTTCAAGGCCAATATGTTTTTTATTATTATTTTTATAATTGGCATTCCATAGTCGCTACTTACCTCCAGGGGAACCAGGCGTGAGGTTATGTATGTATGTATGTATGTATTTTATTACTAAAAAACGACAATGAAATACAATTAACCCATTTTTTTCACTTCTTTGTAAGCAAAACTTTTTAAGAAATAACTGTTCGAAAGTTGTAACTTGTCTGTTCATCCCCAAAGTACCGAGGGATAATTATTTAAAAAAATACGTCTTGGCTACTGTTCTAGAAACTTGGAATGCAAAATAGTGTTACATAGTTCTTGGGAACTTAAAAATGTTAAACTCAAAATATGGGTTGTTCGTAGCGGGGCGTAGTTCAAACTAGCCAGCAAGTTTTAGTTTTTAATTAACGTTCAAAAGAAGGTTCTCTTTTTCTTTTTTGTGTATAAAAGTGGTGTTTATGTGTATATTGTTATATAAAATGTTGGAAAATGTAATTGTTATATAATATTTCTTTTTTTAAGCCAGTAAACGAGCAGACGGAGCACAAACGTACATACGTGCGTTTGTGCTCAACGTTGTGGCTCAACCGATTTTGATGCGGTTTTTAGCAAAATATTTTTGTGACTTAGTAGAAGGTTTCAGAGATATTACCTGACTTGGCCTAATAAAAATCAAACTTAGTACCTAATTTTTTAAGTCGGTTAAAAAGTAAAAAATAATGTAAATTTTAATTTATTTACAAACAATTTCTTTTCGTTAAGCAATATTTTCTTAAGTGTACTCTTTAAATTTTCTTAGAAAATTATCTGTAAGATATTTTCAAATGAGAAGCAAACTGAAGGCAGGACTCTAGGGAACCTTATCTCCTGAAAATGTTACAGCATTGTGTAAACGAGTATTTTAAATTAAAATAGTCTTTGCTTACTAATAAGTTTGGTGTTTTAAGAAAATTCTATTATCTAGAAAATGAAATTAACTGGTAGGAAAATAGAGTAAGTATTGAAAATGTCTCGATTTTTATTTATGAGGTATATTTTTTAATGGGTTTTAGTTGTTTATATTGTATACTTTGGAAAAAAAATCAGTAAATTATGGTTAAAAATAAAACAGTCTTCGACCTCCTATTATTATTCGACTTTAGGAAGAGTATAGTTGATGTAGGTTAATATTATATTAAAACCTGATCCTAAATGTAACAAACACTTTTCTGCAAAACACATCAAATTCGGTTCAGTCAATCGAGAGGTAATCACGCACAAACATACATACATACTGATCACACAGAGAACCTTCTTTTTTTAGTCGGTTAATAATAAATATAGAAATTAACATAATTAGAAAAAATCAAAAGTATGTACTATTCATTTATATATAAGCAATATATCTCTCTCTTTAACTCTATAAGCAAAAAATGGCCTAATTTTATATCACACACAAATTACACACCCTAACATAGACAATATCATTCTAAAAGCAACCCTATTATAAAGGTAATAGGTCTAAATTCAAAAAAATCAATGAAGTCACGTACAGGGTGTGCCACATTTTGTACACGAAATAAATCAAAATAATGAGCCAGTACTCGATGATACAGTGTAATGGAGCGACGTAATGTTACGAACAACAATATAAGAAACATATATAAGCGAAAGCACATCAACCTACACCCATTTGTCAAAAATCTGTACACAATTTTCGACCTTACACAAGTGTAAATAAAGTTTAAAATTGCCTAAAGTTATTTGATAACTGAGAGTAGCTTTATCTGCGCTTGTGTGCGCCTTTAGCTCAAAATATTTTCAATTTTGTATAATAATGGCCGTCTTGGGAATGAAGAAGATTGTATGTGTGTATGTGTGTGTTGTATCGACCTAAAATATCTTAGGCACGAGCTGCAATATGTAGAACGTGTAAAAATATAGCATTTATTGGTTAGTATAGTGCATTACATAGCATTACGTGCCGTAATGTGCATCTCTGCCTACGCCTTCGGGCATAAAAGTCGTGACGTTGCGTTGGTTGGTATAGTGGCTGGATGACTGACTGCTGCTCACCATGTCATGGTGTCGATTTCCATAAGAATATTATTATGACAGTTTTATATAATCCACACTTGTAAATTTATAAAACTGCATTTACATCTGTTAAAAACACCCATAACTGAACTATATTTTAAAAATTATATAGACAAAAAATATACCACACCATTAAAATAAAAACTAGCATAATCCTCATCCTGTACCCAATTCCATCAAAATCACTTCAGCAGTTTAGACACCGAAATGTAAAATCACACCAAACCGACTTTCGTATTAATAGCTAAAAAACATATAAAACTATTTTCCCTATAAACGCGATCGAATGGAACCAGACTGGCAACAGTAATAGTTTCCCAACAAACTGTTTGCTATCTCTAAACTCGGTTTAACATACATTACTCACAATTTAATTCCAACGTTCAATCATTTGTGTCTATGTCCAGTTGGGCGTGTGTCACACTGTAGTGTAATGTGAATTTTATTGCTGTATGGTTATCATAGAGTAATTTGTCGTAACACGTCTGCCCATTAGCAAGCTATTCAGTTGGGCTTTGAAGATACTCAGGTTATACCCATTAAGAAACATAACTAATCAGATAAGCAACTATGATTTTTTCATAGGTTTTTTAAGAACCGAGTGTGGAACTATACATTTGAGTCTTGGTTTTACCGAGATTGGGCAGCAATTTCTAATAGAGTGGACGTTTTAAATAGCGATCTCCGATCCGTCTGCCAAGAATGAAAAAAACATCTTAATATTATGAGTAATTTAAATGTCTCGAAAACAATTACTTAGAACAAATTGCACAGATAAAAAATTAACATTGGTAAATTAAAGTACCACCAAATACATTTTATTTTTTACATGTATTTGTACATGTTTATTTTTAAATCAATTCCTCCAAAACATTTTCCAATCCTTTCATTCACCATTCCAAAATAGCAACACAAGTACCTATATTGCGCCAACTATTTATATTGCAAACCATACTTTATCAACACTCTGAGCTTCCTTTCGACCCAGTATCCCAAACCAGGAGGAGGAAAGATTTGGTTTGCTTTGAACCACAGACAAGACATGCATTTGCACATAGATTTTACGTATTTTTAGGACCATTTTTGTACAACAAGGTCAACAAGATACTAAATATATATAGTGTGAATTATTATAAATGTAGTACATTGTTATCAGAGTATCTACTAAATCTTGATTACGCAGACACAGAAAAACTATTGGAAGTTTTAGTATGAATGTAAGATTAGTTTGTAAGTTGTTATTCTATTTCTGTACACATGCACCTAAATTGATAGTCTTGAAGTGATGACCCGAAACACAGGTTTTTATAAACCTAGCTCGGGCAAGTCGCTAATTATACATAAGTCTAGGTTAAAAAGTAAATTTTCCTATAGTTCCTAAATATTGGTAAGTTACTTATTAAGTTATTCCTAGTGCACTAGCATAATTATTGATTAATACTTATTTGTGGCTGTTTCATGTACATTATTTTGTGAAATAATGAAATAAAGGATTATTTATATTTATATTATATCTATATTTGTGCAATAAAAAGTAGCCTATGTCCTTTCTCAAGTTCCAAACTATGTCTGTACCAAATTTCACACAAATCGGTTCAGTAGTTTAGGCGTGAAGAAAAGACAGACAGACAGACAGAGTTACTTTCGCATTTATAATATTAGTTTGGATTAATTAATCTCGCTTAGAACAATAAAAAAATAAATCCTATATTGCAGTTATTGCAATAAACAAGAGCAGCGCAACAAGAGCTTGAGTAGGTGCTCGGACTCAGAAGTGCAATAAATCGTGCAATTCGATTTGGTAATTCAATCATTTCGTGTGTCTACACATCGCTGGGATGGCCGTCACACCGAAGTGTAACAGCTTGCAATGCACCACTGCCAAGGGGTCTAAATAAGGGACATAAAATAATTAAACATGTGTTACTACCACACTTGTTTTTATTAAAAAAAAAAACTCTGCCCCACACTAGGATTTTCTCCTGTGTCGTGGGTGCGTTTACAAACATATAAGTTCACTTACACATGGCATCCAGACCCGAAACAACAATATATGGATCACACAAAGAGTTGATCCGTATGGGAAGCGAACCCGCTACACGTTGCGCGGTAGCCAGTTGCCTAGCCACACTCAGAGACATTTAATAATTACTTAAACTATTCCTTAGTAATGATTTTGTATCGAAAACAATTGCTAAGGACTGCGTTAAGTAACCATTAAATGACTCTGAGTATGGCAGTTAGAGTTTTAAAACGTTAATTCGAAGACGATTAGTAGATATATTGAACAATATGGCAAATGACATAAGCATCAATTTTTACCTTTTTGTAAACAAAATAGTGCACTGGGGACTTGAAGACATCCAAGTTGTAAATGTGGCCGACGATGAAGCACGTCTACTTATGAGCAACCCGTTCACTCGGCACTTGAAGACACCTTAATTGTATTTTGTAGGAAACACCGACAGACCAATGAATTGATATTCATTGGTCTGTCGGTGTCTATCTTGGCGGTTCGCACAAGGAAACTCGAGGTAAAAAGGTTCTTGCGATTTGGTGGAATATCAACCATATACAAGTGGCGCCGTGCCTCTAAAGCATAATATATAAGTTACCAAATTCAGAATGGAAATCGATAATACAACAATTCAATCTTTCTTCTACAAAAGCATTAAAAGCATTTCATCAGCAATAACGATTATTCTATATATTTTAGCTGATGTGACTCTTAACCTGCAAAAAATAGAGCTACATAAAAATAATATATTAAACCTGTAATCTCAGCGAAATCCGAACGAACGGTGTAATAGCCACCCTAATCCATACACAGGACCAGATTCTGCCATTCGAATTAACGCTTTACTGCACACTATATAAGGTTTATTTTTCTACAAAATCTGTGATCCTCAATTTACTGGATATCGTAGATTAGAAATGTCATTCAAGCTGCGATATTGATGCTTTAGAAGACTTGACACATATCGCCGTCTCGCTCACTCGTATTAACATTACATTAGATTTGGACGTGGAAATTGAGATAGAAACTGTTTACGGAAAGTAAGATACAAAGAGTTGTAATTAGAGATTTCGTGGTTGGTCTTTTAGAACTGGAGGTACATGTATTTATTGTGATTCTATCATGTACTACACGTAACCTTTTTTTAACTACTATCTGATGAAAATAAAAATTGTCGTATCTACATTAAAAAAAATCCAAAAATATGTGCTTTTCTACACCGGAATTGTTTTTCTAATTCTATTGCTCTTCCCCGTGTTCACAAAGATAAATTGTCGAAACAACTTATAGAACTTCAAAAATTATTAATGTACCTTACCAAGAAATGCATATTTTTATGGTTCCCCAATTGGTGATTCCCATAGTTGGGACATATTACTGAATTAAAATTTTAGACCTCACTGTACATTATGAATGCATTAAAGTGATTTGATTTGATTTAAATATCTAATATTAGTGGTCGTTCTTTAAAAAAACATCAAAGGGACGATATTTACAAATAACCCGTTATAAACCAAAAAATATCACATACACAAACAAAATCCATATAAAAATATCATTAATAATCCCACACGTTTGACAAGGGAAAATATCCTATGGGCAATATACTGTGATTCAAAATGAGATAGCAGATCTCAAACATATGTATGCCGCGATGATTGATCGTGACCAAATGTAGCCCATATATTATGCCTATGATAATGTGTCGAGTCTGCACTCTGTTCTTTGGCAATTTTTGTGTATACGGGGTGTATTTTTGATGTTGTGTTCTATATTTATATGTATATAGGGGATGTGTGATAATGGAGTGTGTTGTTTAGATCTTGTTTTTAATTTTGTCTTGTTACCGTAATTAAATGGTCATACAGACGATTCCTGGGTTGCACTACTATTTTAAATAACAATAGCATCTAGGATTTTATCCAGGGTGTGGCCATAGACTCAATTCCATAGTTTTTTTTTTATGAAATAAGATGGTAAACGAGCATACAGCCTTAGGTGATCCGCAACTGAGGGTAAGCAATCGCTGCCGCTCATGGAATCACTAAAAGTTACAGGTGCGTTGCCAGCTTTTGGGGGTTAGGAATTTAAAGATTGTTGGGTAATCGGGGATTAGGTAGGGTGGTAATTGGGCCTCTAGTAACCACACTCACACAACGAAACATAGCACAAGCGTTGTTTCACGTCGGTTTTCTGTGAGGCCGTGGTATCACTCAGGTCGTGGCTAAGCATGACTCTACCACATTTCAATTTTCAAATTAAAATCTCATTAATTTTCGACACGGAAACCGAACCTTTAACATCATTTTATTAAATACACACTGTAGCTAAACAGTAATACCTAGTTATAAATTTTAATAAAACTTAAACAAAGACTAGAAATTAGTTTATTAATATACAGTTATGACATTCCTTTTGAGCCCTTTATTTATTTAGACAAGATATTTCGGGGGCTAAATGTCAAGCCGAGGTAAGTGTCTCAATTTAGTAAGATATATTTAATTTTGATATAATTAGAATTCTGCTATATTATTCCGTGAAAGGGTAAGTGAAGATATTTCTCAATTAGTTGCTATGTCATTTCAATTTATTAAACAAAAATATGCCTATACACCGTGAAAATGTCATTTTCGTCGGCAAAACAACATGAAGATTACTTTCGATATTATAAAGTAAAAACAAAAAATATAAAGATGTTTTTTTTTGTCAAAAAAAAATATATATTTATTCTTCGATCAACAATACCAACTATTTATTCATAACTCAACAACAATATAGACTTACAGTAGTAGTACCAAATCGTTTACATGTCTTTAAAATTTCATTAAATTAAAATTAATTCTTATACAATAAATCAAATTGAAATCTTAAAATATTCAGTACTTACGCATATGACTTAGTAATGTAACATGTAAGTGCATGAAACATAAATTATAAATCATATTTATGTTTACAAATTGGTTACACTTTTACACGTCAATCTCTAATCATAGTATCTCATACTAAAATAACCTCTATACATAGGAAACAAGATCTATATTGCAAAGCACAAACAAATAAATTAGCATAATAATATGATATCTATGCAAGTCTGACTGGATCCTACTTTTAGAAATAGAATCCACCCTGTATCTCAAGGTTGCTGTATAAAGTTGCCCTGTGCAATACTTATGTAAATTACTATCTAGAAATATAGTGTTGTAGCATTCTATTCCCGAATGGGTAAAGAGAAATGCAGGTATCATGAGTAATAGGAGTTGTATAAACTTTTTAAAGAATACTTTGCCCCTGTATCGTGCTCTCGTTAAGTAACAAACAAATTCACATACACATCACAGCTTACGGCGATCTTCAGTCACCGTAAGTGGGTCTGCAGACGGCGAGCAAGGGTAGCTCACCGTCTAACCAGATCCAGACCCACGGTGCGTTGTGTTTCGCGCTTCAAAGAGTCAGACCACCACAGGTAGGACCCGGGAGGACTGATACCCGATCCAGAGCTGCGGACAACATAACAGATTACCCAGGTTCCGCCTCAAAGCAGGAGAAGGAACGGGATGGTTTTTAGTCAGTAAGAGACTCCTCACTTCACCCAAGGCGGAAAAATCATTGCATGATTTCCCCCAAAAAAAGGGAGCCTAATCCGGATCATCAATTTGTTGATCATACAAAAAGTTGTTGCGTGCAGGAATTGAAATTGCTACATGGTATGTAGCACCTAGTTATCCAGCCACCGCACCAAACATCCAATCTTTACACAAAACCTCTTTGCAATCTCTCTCTCTCTCTCTTTTTCTCTCCTCTTTTTACATAAACATTCCAATTTTAGTTCCAGAGTCCAGTTCAAAAATTACCTCTGTAAATTATTCAAGGTCGCTCGCTGAAACTATGAACTTGATAGTTTTCAGATTTATTTAGACGCGATATTTACAGCCAGACAACCTTGGAGGGGTCGGCAGATGTCTAAAATAGTGGACAATTGTCCGTGAATCTGTATTGTTATGATTTTGTTACAGTATTTGGCATTGGGTTCATAATATTATTTTGATTTTGTAAACAGATAATATAGGATTTCTTTGATCTAATGAGAGGGCTGGAGGAAATTGTTGTATATGTGGTTTTGAATTAAATTTTCAGATAGGACAATTCGTGTTTGTTTAATGTTTTTCCGACTACTCAGAGATAGTCAAGGTGGCGATCTTCAGTGACGGACAGACTGACAGACGGTCATTTTTTTATGCATCTCCAACTCAATAAGTATTTCAGAAAATAAACATACATATTATGTTGACTGGCTCATTGGTCAACTACGACGACAACTGCCGGACAAGGGATCTCGGGTCGAGCAAAGTATTGCTTGGCTTTTCGAAAATTTCTCAGCAGTAGTACAGAGTATGGAAATGAGCCCAGTATATGGCAATAAGCATACCCCTATTACACGGGATTTACAGCACAAATTGTGAAAAATGGGTGTACATTGTACGGCATTACATACCGTAATGTGCACGTATTCGAGAAATAAAAAGGCGTGAAGTTGCATGGTTGCAAAACATATATTATTGTATGTTGGTATCAGCAGTTTTAAATAACATCATAAACAAACCACGCTATCTCCTCTTTCATGTAATAAAACATACACATATGACATTAAAATATAGAACCATAAATACACATAAACATTTCAACTAACAATCACAGATTGATTTGTTTCGCTTCCATTGATTAATGTGTGATAGACTGCTGTTTATTTTTCTAACAAAACAAGCAATGTAACTGACACAAAACGATGTTCACGTTAATAATATACTAGCAACATTGTTGTATCTGTTATTTTGAATAGTTTTACTGAATAACTGAATTAGTTTCAGTACACAAGAAGGGAGACAGGAAATAACATGTTTATATGTCATAAGCCGTTAAACAACCAGACGGATCACCAATGACTTCTCCCGCGTTGAGCGAGGCAAGTGTCAGACTCTTACTGACTAAAAACCACCCCCTTCCTACTCCTGCCTGTCGACACCTGAAACACCAGAGGTAAGTGGCTGGCCGGCCATCTGGGGGTTAAAAATTTGAGGATTGTTGGGGACTCACAGGTTTTTGTAATATTATATGAAATTTTTAGAATGCATATAAATGACACACATGTCACCCATCCCCGTATCTAAATCGATTTATTAACATACTATGCGCATTGAAACGATACAAACAGAAAAAAAATATTCAGACCATTTAAAAATTTAGTCACGCAATTTTGAACCCTATTTCATGTAGTATGCAGTCGTTAACTATTGCGAACATGATACGTTTAATTTAACTACAAACGCGTTAATATTTATGTGTTCCAATGAACATGGACGAAACTATGTACCTATTGATTTTTATTCGTTCAGCCATTTTTATTAAAGTTGATAGTGAAATAAACACAATATAGGCATAATATAAGTTAGTAGTGAGAGGCTAAGCAGAGATGTCAGTTACCGAAAAACGTCCATTATACGTATCAGACGGCTTCTCTTGCTTTTCGAGCCAGAACCATGGTAAATCCGCTAAGTAGTCCGTAGCTCTGGATAGTACATCAGTCCTACCGGGCCCTATCTGTGGTGGTCTGATGGCACTTTAAGGAGAAGGAAGAGGTAAGCCAGAATCTAAACTTTTGGCGTTTCATTATTTTTGCTTATCCCTATGGAAAATAGACGTCACGACATTTATATACCATTGAAAATAAACAATACAATTTTTAAAACTGACACCATTTTAAAAAAATCTAAAAAACGCAGGATAATCCGAACATAACAGAGATTTTAAAAGCGGGGCTGCAACAAAGCGAGGTATAATAAGTTGACACGAACGAGGTCAGGTGGAGCGTTGGCTCACATAATGTGCCGGACAATAAGTCCGAGAACTGTCGACGCGTCATACATACGGGGCAGACGGATGGACAAACTGGGGGGTTTTGTGTAAAGACTAAGAGATATGTGTTTTATGCTTGAAGGTAAGAAGATTGAAATCATGACTAAGGGTTATCATCATCATCAACTCATATACGCACATTGCTGAACAAAAGCTTTCCTCTGTCAAAGGACCCTGTTTAACTGCCAAGTTCAATACAAAATTTTTACAATTAGATACATTTTTGAACTTAATTCTATAGAGTTTCTGTCAAAAATTAAGATTGATCCAAAAATTTTGGATTATTTGGATCGGTTATTGAATTTGAAAATAAGTAATTAACCCAAACATACACTATCCTGGTTAATGAAAAAAAGGTAATAGGATACTGTGTTGATTTCTTATCAACGCTTGGTTTTCTCATCAACCAACTATTAGTCGTTTTTCGTAGAAAATTGTGTAAAATTATGCTCACTAGATCCTACTTAAGACGTCTGCTTATCTATAGCTAAAAACTAATTTATTTCTTTCACAAATTATGTATTTAGACCATCAAAATCTTTCATCACAAAACAGACAATACAGCCCCCATTTCATCTAACCATTACAAAATCCCAACATAAACCATTCCAAGACAAGACGGGGTAAGGTAACACAAATACTCCAGCCTTCAATCCTCCACAGCCGTGTGTCCGTAGAACAATACATAATACATGGGAAGTTAATCTTCTCAGATGTATGGATCAAACCTGTGGAGCGGGTTTAGATGCAATCCCGGTTTGTACAACTTGAATCTCTGCATTTGGCATTCGTAATGCGAGGTGATTGAAACTTACGGGGGAATTGGGGCTGTGAGATTGATAGCTAGTTTCATGGAACGGTTATGGAAATTTTGGATACTTTTGAGGTGCATGGTTTGTGTTATAGTATGTTTCACCATTTTTTGCTCAAATTTTATACTTTTTTGGCTGTCAAAAGAGAAAGTTAAGGGACCAAGTACACAACGACAGCAACTTTAGCATCTAAGTTATGTTTTAACATTTTAATGTAATGCTGTCTCCATTCTTGCTTGCCAGGCGTTGAAATTAGTGATCAGCTAGACAGATGGGGCCCAGTAAGGCTGATGCCTGATCCGGAGTTGCGGACTACCTAGCTTTAGCGGGTTTACCGGTGCTCCGGCTCGAAATGTAGGAGTAAAAACGGTGTGGTTTTTAGGCAATAAGAGTCTGACACTCCCTTTCGCCTCGCTCAAGGCGAGAGAACATATCAGACGAATTTTTCTCCTTGAAAAAAATTGAAATTGACGGTCATGAGCTATTAAATAATTGCTGATATAGTGTTCTCCAAATAAATAATGCTTTTTTCTTTCTTGTAAATAATATGTTTGATTCGATTTCAAGTTAAACTTAGTTAGTCTTTATGCAATAACGGTTACGCCTTAACTTAAAATCCTTGATAAGAATAGTAATCATACCTGAGTTTAGATGTAGCACTATGGTCTGAAGATGTTAAGTCTAGATGCTATTGTTAGCACAAAAAGGTTCTAAGCTTAGATAGAGAGTCTACACAAAACACTATCTTTCCCACCTCTATAGTCTATAATCTAGCTTTTATCGCTGAAGTGTTTTTGCATAACAAAAATATCAAAAAAATAAAGACACTAAGATCACGAATTTATCAGCAGATTTTAAATACAAAAGTTAAATTTTCTACTCGAAATAAAATAAACACACATAACGTCACGCCTTTTATCCCTGAAGGGGTAGGCAGAGATACACATTTCAGCACGTAATGCACATAAGTCCCATGTAATAGGGGGTGAGCCTATTGCCATATACTGGACACAATTTCAGACTGCTGCTACTACCGAGAAATTTTCGAAAATCCGAAAAAAACCCAGTTATACTTTGCTCAACCCGGGAATCGAATCCGAGACCCCTTGTTCTGCAGACGCACTTGCAACGAGGCAGTCGAAATAAAATAAATAAAGGTACAAAAATACAAACAAGAATTCAAGGAGACAATAAAATTGATCAGTGTTGCCAACTTTACGAAATAAAGCCTTTGCATTTTATATATGCATTGTGGCAACACCTCCTGACACTGCGTCCCAGAAACGGGGCTGCCAACCTTTTAACGTTTGCATAAAAATTACGGTCGGGGGACATTGAACCAGATATGGTGAACTAAAGATATTATAGTATAGTTTACTATCGAATATGAAAGAATGGAACTGTGCACATCACCATAAAATGCTGATCTTAGGAACTATTCCTTGGGTAAATAGATAATTAGGTACGTTAAAGTTTTTGAGCAAGATGTGCTATTTTTTCCATATGAAGAATTCTGAAAATCCTTCGAAATACTTCATATATATGTATAATACTAAACCAGTACAATATCTGCCTCGTTGGTCGAGTGGTGGTACCGTACAAGGAGTCTCGGGATCGATTCCCGGGTCGGACAAAGTACTTTTTTCGGCTTTTCGAAAATTTGTCAGTAGTAGCTCGGAGTCTGGAATTGTGCCCAACATATAGCAATAGGCTCACCTCCTATTACATGGGACTTATAACACAAATGGTAAAAAGTGGCTATATGCAATGTGCACCTCTGCTTTCCCCTTCGGGGATAAAATGCGTGACGTTCGACTTGGACCAGTAGAATACCTTAACAACCGACGAACATACATGAAAAGACTGATGACTGCTGATGAAGCGACAGGCATGAGGTTATGTATGTATCATTCAGACATTTTAATATTGTTGATTAAAATTACTTTACTAAATATCCTAATACACATTAGAAATACACTAAAAACACCAATTTCTTTGCTTTTCATTACTTTAAAACGTTTACCGAACCTGCTGTATGCGGCCTTCAATATTCACAAATACGTACGTAAGTCAAACTACAATATTTCAATGTGTGTATGTGTGTGTGAGGGTGTGTCAAAAACAAGCAATTTTCTCATTTCCGTTACTCGACTGTTACAAATGTATTTGAAAATGGACCGAATAATATTCTAACTAGATTTTTGTAACGTAGGATTCATTACTACTACATAAATAGGTAGTTACCGCTATTTATATGCTTTTAGGGTATACAATTGTAGTAAAAATAATTGTTATTTCTACATGGTTGAAAAATGTATTTTCTTGGCAGAATATTTTACTGTATAAAACGTATTAGTCTGGTAGGTGTGTGCTATGTAGTATGTATGCTACGAAGATGTAATAGCTAAGCTGTGAAATTATGGGACTGTTTCCCCCGATACTAAGCTATGTAGCTGTGCGAGCAAGTTGCGCAGCTCGAGTATGCGGTGTATCCATATTAGGGAAGCCATTCATAGCACGCGTCCATATTTTTTCACATAAAGAACAGGTTAGCTGAATCCGTTAACACCAATACTAAGCTATATGTAATAATGAATATATTCATATTCATATATTTATTTGCATATGATTGGTGATTGGTGGATTAAGTGTGGGAGAGCCATGCTTCGGCACGAATGGGCCGGCTCGACCGGAGTAATACCACGGCCTCACAGAAAACCGACGTGAAACAACGCTTGCGTTGTGTTTCGTTGTATGAGTGAGGTTACCGGAGGCCCAATACCCCCCTTCCCAATCTTCCCCATCCCCATTCCCGAACAACAACCCTTAAATTCCTAACTCCCAAAAAGCCGGTAACGCACTTGTAAAGCCTCTGGTGTTTCAAGTGTCCATGGGCGGCGGCGATTGCTTACCATCAGGTAATACGTCTGCACGATTACCGGCAAGGCCCATAAAAAAAAAAAGCCAAACGCATCCACAGCAACGTAGCACAGCACATCTCTGGTGGAAAAGCAATCTTGTTCTATTGCATAAAGATATGGTTACCTAAGGAGAAAGACAGAGCGAATTCAAGCTCAAAGAATAACCTGGTTTTAATAGTTCCTTAAAAAGAAATTCATAATCAAATCCACTATTTAACAATAACTCCATACTTAAACATCCTACCAATAACTTTAGACCAAACCAGCTACATTAATACCAACCCTATCTAAGATTTTCCACCCAAGATATGCAACTGACCTCACATATCATACACTAGAGACCACCACCCAGTAACTCATGGCAACAAGACTTATTAGCAGCTACAGCGAGAATGGAAAGCGATGCAGCGCTTGATAAATCCCCTTACATCTGATTGCCGCTGATTTAAAGCGATTTAAGCTGTAATGGTATAGCAAATTGGTTTTGTATTATGATTTATTAACGTTGGTTTGTTAGGGAGATGTACTAAATTATTACAGTATTCGGTTTACTCACGTAACTGTTTGACGATGAACTCGACTAGTTTCAAGTCATGTTAGATAGCTCAGAAGTAGCAGCGCGACAGTCGCCGCGTCGTGTGTCGCGGAATGCTGCTCATGAATATAAGCTTCTAGTGTGGCTTGGCCTCACATAAAAATCGACATAAAACAACGCTTGATTTGTGTGAGTGAGGTTACCGGAGAACTATTCCCCCCTTCCCAATCTTTCTAATTACCGATTCCCCAACAACTCTTACTAAATTCTAATTCCTAACCGCCAAAAGGCCGGCAACGCACTTGTAAGAACTCTGGTGTTTCGGGTGTCCATGGGCGGCGGCGATTGCTTACTATCAGGTGATTCGTCTGCTTGTTTAACGGCTTATATAAAAAACATCCCTGTCATACTTATTGACATACATTATAGGTATCTCCTGTCTCTGCTTGCCTCTTCAGAAACCACGTGATATTATTAACTCAATACTGAACAGATAAACAACAAATAAATTCCAATTTCTGTATAAATCTCAGTACAAAAAGTGGCACGACGTATTGTCAGCAAAGCAGCGCTTTCAATAAATCGTCTCTTACCTGATTAGACTTTGATTTAAAGCGATTCAGCGCTGCGATGCACGAATGGAATTACTGAAGTAGCTATTTGCTGGGTAGTTGAGAAACTCCTTTGTAGGTTTCTAAGAGAAAAATTACTAGTTCAACTGGTTATCATTTAGTTTTTATGCTAACGTTTTTTGTAGATAAATTGTGCTATTTTTTGCTTTTACTATGAGATTTTGATATGATATTACTTGATGAATGTATGCGTTTTTCTTTTCTTGCTACAGTAAATAATTTATTATTGGTAAAAGCAGTATATAAGATTGTTTTGACTGGTCGAGTGCTCGCAAGTACGAGTACCGGACAAGGGATCTCGGGTTCGATTTCTGGGTCGGGCAAAGCATTACCGGGCTTTTTTCGGTTTTCCGAAAATTTCTCAGCACGGTGTCTGGAATTGTGCCATATGAATGTCAATAGGCTCACCCCCTATTGCATGGGACTTATCCCATTGCTATTGCCATAACACAAATGGTGAAAAGTGGATGTACAATGTATAGCGGCATTACGCGCCGTAAGGTGCACCTCTGCCTATCCCTTTGGGGATAAAAGGCGTAACGTTACACACACTCATTAAATACAAGTACCATGCTGATCACCGTTCAGATGGTGCAATTGCTATAAAGCTCTGCACTGCTCCATGCCTAAAAGCCAAAGGTTAAACTGCCTTGTACAAGTGATCGATCTTCCTCCATTGCATCGCCGACTTGGCTGCACGACACTCTCAGTTCCCTTTGACCAATTTTCGACCTTTTGATCACTCATAGTGTCTCACACAGATACATATCGACCAGAATCAGTGGTTCAACTTGCCATGTAACAATCTCGAGGTATTAAGATTCCTGTTAACTGTCTTGTAAGATGGTTTTACGAATTAAATTTAGTTTATGTAATTTTCTGGAGTTTTTACTATATGTACCTATGCAAAATTTCAAAAAGATTAATTGACTGGATAAAGGATGGACTGGTAAAGAATAACAAAGAAGTAAAAACAAATTACTTCACCATTGAGCTCTACTATTACTATAGAAAAAAAATATGTTATAAACCGGTAAAAAAGCAGATCACCTGATGATAAGCAATCACCGCCGCCAATGGTCACCCTAAATACCAGAGGCATTAGGAGTGCGTCGCCAGCCTTCTGCCTTCTGTCTTCGGCTTTCGAATCGGGGATTGAGAAGATAGGGAAGGGAATAAAGGAAGGGGGGTAATTGGGCCTATGTATACGTTTAAATCTTTAAAACTACGCAACAGAAATTTTGGCAGTTTTTTAACTAGATAAAGTAATTCAAGAGGAAGGTTTAGGCAGAATATGAATAATTAACAAGCAAAGCTTTTATAATATTAGTAAGATGTTGCCAGTACAGGCAGATACCACAACCTCATTACTTATTAACCGGTCCATCCAAATAATTATCTACCAGCAATTAGATCAAATGTATTATTTCCAAACATTAATTATTCAAATATTTAGCTAATTTGAATTTGTGGTGCAATGCGGTATTGCACCGTAATGACTTTCAATGTATCTGTGCGTAATGGCACTAATTTTATCTAGAGGCTTATTATTGTGGTCCTGTGGTGAAGCGGTAATGGAGCTATCTTTTTTGTTTATTTTTTCCAGAATATCGTGTTTTATAAGGACAATTATTTAATTCGTCAGTTAGGTAATGAAAAAATATTTGACCGAAGTGATACCACGGCCTCACAGAAATCTGACGTGAAACAACGCTTGTGTTGTGTGTCGATGGATGAGGTTACTGGAGGCCCAATTACCCCCTTTCCCAATCTTCCCAATTCCATTACCCAACAACCCTTCAATTCCTAACCCCCAAAAGACCGGCAACACACTGGTAACACTTCTGGTGTTTCGGGTTTCCAGAGACAGCAGCGATAGCTTACCATAAGGTGATCAGTAAGTACGTTTACAGGCTTATACAATAAAAAAAGTAACGACGACGGTCCCATTGTGTACAGAGTATAAAAAATCTAACAATGTTTTAATCGATCCAAAAACACTTCACACGTACACATACGACTGATTTGACTGCACGGTTGGTGCGGTGGCTGGGCAACTGGCTGCCGCGCAACGGGTAGCGGGTTCGATTCCCGCACGGAGCAACTCTTTGTGTGATCCACAAATCGTTGTTTCGGGTCTGGGTGTCATGTGTATGTGAACTTTTATGTTTGTAAACTCACCCACGACACAGGAGAAAATCCTAGTGAGGGGCAACATTTTTTAAAAATAAACACAAAACAAAAAAAAAACGTACACACATAATTATCTTCAATCAGACTATAAAAATATAATATGTACAACCAATTTTCTCCCTTACCTACCATCCAATACGTAGAATTTAATCATCTGTACCTAACCGCTTCCAATTGGGACTGGAGTATTCATTATACAGTGACTGCTAGTAAGCCGCCGTGTTTAGTCTAGCCTAGCCTAATAATAGACTAAGATGCTACTGTATAATGTAGCGAGTTATATTTGAATGAACAATGTGTAATAATTATGTCCTTGACCTGGTTTTAAAGGAGTAGTGAGGATGAGATTCTGTGTTTTAGGGCCAGGTGAAATTTTTGTGTATAGAAGAGTCGTGTGTTGGTAGAGAAGAAAAAGGAAGGTTCTCAATTTGTCCTGTATGTTGTATGTTATACACAATATGCGCAATGATCTCGCTTTTGATTGAATCGATTTTGATGCGGTTTTCAGCATAGTATTTTTCAGACTTAGAAAAAGGATTTAAGGCTACTTTAAAAAAAGGAGGCAGTTAAAAAAATAACGGACAACCGAGCGCAAGTAGCTGTGTTCTCTGACAATCTTAAAGCCAAAGAAAAATCATTTATTTAGCACTATCATTGATATTGACATGCAATCAATTATTGAATTATTGTCACACTTATTTACCTCATTAAACTCATAGCAAACTGTAGGTACTATAATCATAAAACGACCTAACCATGTAACTCAGTAAACACAACTAGACCAAAGATACAACTTGGAACATGCACTACGATGGGATAATCTCCCTGTCCCATCAGCTCCTGGAGTATACACCAGTATAACCTGACCGTCGAACTCACGGACAGACCATATAAAGCGAGACCATTTTAAACCAGTTATATAGCTCGATATGAAGCCGTCTGCACAGCTTAATTGGCCTGCATCAGCATCTATTTACACCTGCAAATGTATGAACCATTTTGTCGGGAGCCTTCGTCTATTGAGAACGTGTGATCTGGGGTGTGGTGTAAGGTGTAGGCTTATGGCGAGTTTTTTAATGGTTGTTGTTAGTTGAGATCAGTTTTGTATTTAATAAATTAGTAGCCGTTCTATGATAGATTAGAAAGAAATGTAGTCTTTAAATTATGTTGATAAAGTCTAACCTAACAAGAGATATTTATCATTTAGTCTTTGACTGCCAATAGAAAACTGTTGAAGACAAATCCTCCGCTAACGTCGGTCACCGGTGACCACCACGGCGTGCAATGTGTTAATAATATGATCAAGTATTTCGAAAAAAAGCCATTTTGTTAATTTCTCAACCGACGAAACTAACCCTTTTTTTAAGGAGGGAAATCATCTAATGAATTCTCCCGCTATGGGCGAGGCGAACGGTAGTGTCAGACTCGTACTGAGTAAAAATTATCCCGTTCCTACTCCTGTCCTTCGAGCTGAAGCTCCGGTAAATCTGCTAGATAGTCCGCAGCTCCGAAACGAAACTAACCCTGGAGGTAATGGTAGAAAAAAAAATTGCTAACTTCACTCACTCTAAAGAGAAATCCACACAATGGACAATCCAAACAAATCAATTTAAAAGTGAAAAATCGTCGAGAAAGTTCCTTTATTATCCGCTACATCTTACTCCAATACCAAGGCCTAAAGCTAGCTCCTCAGTAAGACGGCTCCATGCAAAGGGAATGTTGTATCAACTGGCTGAGTACGTCTTATTGAGACCCTCTTATCGGGCTGGCATTAGCAAGCCGGAGCAAATCGTTTCCAGCTTGTGATCGGACGAGATATCGATAGTACCTGGCACCGAGCAACTTTGCTGATAGTACTTTTATGATTTGTGGGCTGAAGTTTATGAAATATAGACTAGTTTCGTGTGATGTTCAGTTATTTATAAGATTTTTAAAGGGTTATTTTTTCCTGATTTTCATGTTATTGCTGCTTGCCGCATCAAGGGGTCTTGGGTTATCGAACTAAAGTATCGGGCAAAGCACAACTGGGCTTTTTTCGGTTTTTCGAAAATTTTCAGTGGTAGCAGTAGCATGGAGTCTGGAATTGTGCCCAATATATGGCAATAGGTTCACCCCTATTACATGGAACTTATAACACAAATGGTGAAAAGTGGGTGTACATTGTACAGTGGCATTATTTGGTGCAATGTGCACTTATGTCCATCACTTCGGAGATAAAAGGCGGAATCCTAATAAGTGCATTTTCAATTCGATTCAATAATATTTCTCTATTATGATTTCGAACTCAGTAGTACTTTGATTCGTTTTAATGACCTTGGAATCAAAATGAACCACTTTCTAACACACTACCTCTGTACAGTCAAAAGGCAAAACGTAATGTCATACAAAGAGTTCAAGTTCAAGGTTAAAAAGGATAAATCACGTGTAACCATGGACACCCAACAAAACAGATTCCATTTTACATATTATTGGGTGCGTCCTACCCACTAAAAATATCCACATTCGACCAAAATGGACGATCGGACAGGAGTGCCCAATAAGAGGCGATAAGGACCTTTGGTAGAAAAAGGTAAAAAGGGCTGAAATAAAATATCTTTATTTCTATGGTACTTAATCGTACTTGGACGCGATGGGGCGAGCTATCAGTTATAGGATGCTAAGGTCTTTGACCTTTAAGAGCCGTGTGAGCTGAGGACTTGAGAAGGTGGGTTAGGTAACGCTGTGTAATATTTGAGGAATTCGTAGAAATGTATAATAATGTTTTTGGGTTAGGATATGCTGATTATGCAACTTGCTAGGTGTACATAAACTACTACGAAGATAAAACAAAAAATGGACCTTTAAATCATTGAAATCTAATCTAAACTTTCAAACTATCTAAGTATAAACAACTATATAAGTAATAAATAAAATCGGAACCAAAATAATATGTTTTACCATTTTGTCTGTCTGTCTATCTGTTTGTTCTAGCTTATCTTTGAAACGGCTGGATCGATTTTGACGGACCTTCATTGTCGGGTAGCTGATGTGCTAAAAAGTAACTTAGAATACTTTTATTTTACACAAAATATTTAATTTTAGTTGATGTTTGTAATTTTCTTCAAATCCTTGAATACCAACCAATCATATGATTTATTACACATCAGCCATAAATAAAACCAAAATCAAAACAAGAAAATATGAAAAAGAGCCAAACAAAAAATAACCTAAACACAAACCACTAACAAAAAAAAATCCCAGGAATGAGCATTAGTCGTAATACAAAGTGATCGAACAATTTAATAGAGTTAACTATAGTTAACTATATATATCAATAAATTGTTCTATTCGTCTGTACGTTTCCGTCCCAATAACTCCTTTCAAACTAAGCTTGGGCTATCGCGTGGTGCAAGCTACAAGAGATGGGTGGTTTGCAATTAATTTAGTAGATTAACAGAGAAAAGTTAAGGGATATTCTTCATTTATAACTGTGAAGACATCCATTAATCGCGTGAGGATTTTTATTTATTTGTTTTTTTAACCTTGATCTCCTTGGTGATGTGTGGTAAGTTTTAGATTACTTAATAGGATAGCGTTTGGCCACCATCTCGCCTGGTGGTATACGATGATGTAGTCGACGATGGAGCACGCCTAACTATGAGAAACCTGGTATCAAATTACGCTTGTGTTATATTTCGCTGTATGTGTGAAGTTATCGGAGGAACAATCTACCCTCCGATGATTTCTCCGGTGGTCGATGGTCGAGTGACGATAACTCCTCTGGATTTTTTTTTTTTTGGGTAATTTATCCAACGACTTCTCCTGCCGTTTCGAAGCGAGATTGAGTGTCAGACTCTTACTGACTAAAAACCACGTATTGTTGCAAGTGTCAGTGGTTATCTTAGAAAACTATCATATTACATTATTTACATCAAAAAAATTTTTTGTTCTTCATCAACTCGCTACCGCTCATCACTCGAACCCCAACCTTAATCCAGGTTGAACAAGTTCTGATATAGAGAAACGTTCGGGCGTCGGTACCCGCCATTTGTCTCACGTTATTATTTTCATTATTACGGCCTGACAGACGAGAGTACACCCGACGAGATTACGATAAAACTTCCAAGTATAAGTAAGAAAAACATTACATTAAATGTTATTCGGCTGAGTATTGGGGCTTTGGATTTGTTTGGGGTGATTTTGATTTAGGAATTAGGTATGAGGGATTTGAGTGTAGTGTTGACTCGTTGATTGGACTGTTGGTAAAAGTTTAGTTTTAATTTTAAATTGATGCTGATAGCTGATGTAGCTATATATTTATGGTATATAGAAAACGATCAGACGGTTAACTTGATGGGAAGCAATGGCCCATGGACACCCGAAACACCAAACAGTGCATTGCCGATCTTCTGGGGGTCAGGTATTTAAGGGTTGTTGGGGAAACGGGGATTGCGCCAACGGTAACCTCACTCACACAACGCAAGCGTTGTTTCACGGCGGTTTTCTGTGAGGCCGTGGTATAGTGTCACTCCGGTTGAGCCGGCCCATTTGTGCCGAAGCATAACACTCCCGCACTGGTTTGTTAAATTTGGTTAACATATCATAATTGTTGAGATACTATTGATCTAAACACAAAACTTATGAAGATTTAAATCTACTTTATTTTTTTTAACTGTTCGGCATTTCATATGTTAAGTAACTACACGACAAAATATCCCCACATCGTTTAATTTAGACGAGTGATATAATTTCACAGTATTAAAATAAAATCTTCGTTGAAACGGCACCGACATTACACTCCTTCAACAATAAAAATCTAAATCCAAGAACCAACTCCAACACACGACAACACAAAACTACACATTCCAAAATAACACAACAAACATAACAAACACAGAGTACACAACATAGTTCCAAAGATATTTCAGTTTGTTCTTTCAATAGCTATGTTTGTACATAGATGCAAGGACGGAGAACCAACAAAACTTCCACAGGCATTCGGAGCAAGTTTCTTGAGTATTATGCATACCAAAACACGGAACGTCTCATGTATCCCAAGTTTTGAGGTCAGAAACCACAGAATAACGGTCAAGTATAAACCCTGGATTCCGTAATAAGTTCTCAACTTTAGCTCGAAGTTATAATGTGTAGTTAGTCGGTTAGGGGAAGGGAAATGGGTTTTTAAGGTGCGTTCTGTGGTGGGGGATGCGCCATTCGCGAACGTGTGGTGAACTGCGCGATAGCTGCGTGGGAGTTAGTCGTCTTGTTTTTTTTAATCTGTTAAACTTAGACTTAATTTTAAAAGACTTAATTTTTTTATGGAATAGGAGGCAAACGAACAGATCACCTGATGGTAAGCAATCGCCGCCGCCCATGGACACCCGAAATACAAGAGGCGTTATAAATGCGTTGCCGGCCTTTCGAGGATTAGTAATTGTAGGGGAACTTGGAGAAGATTGGAGAGGGGTCTCCAATCTTCTCAATCCCCGAATCCCCAACAACTCTTAAATTCCTAACCCTCAAAAGGTTGGCAATACACTTTTAACGCCTTTAGTGTTTCGGGTGTAGACGTGCAGACGGGCAGCGTCTAATGCTTACTATCAAGTAATCCGACTACTCGTTCTCCGGCTTCTACCATAAAAAATATACAAATCCCAATAAAAATTAAAACACAACTTATAATTTTCTACAAACACAGCCTCGGTATAAAGTTAGTATCAAATAATTACGTATTCAGATCGTTTGTTTGTCATAACTTGGGCTAAAACAAGACAAAACAAAATCTCGTCAAGTTTGAGGTGTACAGGACATTAATTAAATTATAATGCTTCCTTATTCGCATAAGTAATTAGGCGAGGTTGTGTCAAGAATTTTAATTTTTTCTCTTGGCCTATTGGTCAAATTTTTATGAGCTCTACTGCTAAAGAAAAATAGAGAATATACCGACAAAGATTTCTTTTTTTAATTAAAAGATTGGTTTGGTTCTTAAAAGTCGATCTTAGGACTATTTGATTTGTCATTGTGTTTGTTACTACTCAATTAATGTGGATGTTTACTATGTCAAAATGTTTGTTATAAATGATATAGCTTATTAAAACTTACGTTTATAGCACTGTACCTAATGTTGAAATTACGCCAAACAATTTAAATACCTGTAACAAAAAGAAAATACAAGATTAGTTATATAAAGTTATCAATTATAAGACTAACATCAGAACTATAAGTAAAATCAAAGTATGAATTTTCAATTAGACCAAAAAAGCAAAAAGCTAAAACTAGCGAAAATGTTGCTGCAAGATATAGGTTATATTATATATCATCACGCCTTCTACCTACGAAGGGATAGGCGGATGTGCACATTATGGCACTGTACAAAACCTCATTTCTACGTATAAAATATACCTAGAAGTAATATGTCACGCGATATTTCAAATTGATATATCTCCGAAATTATTTGTTTCCGTAAGAAAATAAAAAATACGTGTCAAATTTTTTAAAATAATGTACAATACGGACATTAAAATAAAAATTAGTCATCTACTCTATTGGACAAAAAAGCACTAAAAACTAGCAAAAATGTAACGTCAAGGTATATGTAAAATCCGGAACTGCAGACAACGTAACAGGTTACCGGGGCTCCGGCTCAAAGCAGGTGGAGGAACAGAGTGGTTTTTAGTCAGTAAGAGTCTAACACTCCCTCTCGCCTCACCCAAGGTGGGAGAAGTCATTGGATGATTTTCCCCCTCAAAAAAAGGTATATGTATAATTTATAAAACAGCTGTTTATCAGTAAAACAAAGACGATATTTTATATAATTAAAATAATTTAATATAAAAACATTTTAGGGCAATTTAATAAACCTGCGACTTTATGACATACAAAATATACATCAAGATTACGTTGGCTCAAAATTCTAGAATTTAATAACTCAGACCTAAAGTGGGAAGATCCAGATAGATAGATCTAGGTACCTATATTAAAAATCCGTGACAAATCGCCTCTGTCATCTTTTATGTTTAATCTTATTTTAAAGCAAAGTTCTTTTAGGATTAATGATACGAGCCTTACATTTTTAATATAATATCATAATAAGTTGAAAAGGGAATGCTGCGATATTTTTCGGGAAAAATCATTTAATATCTTCTGCCTTTTCGCCTTGGGCGAGGCGAGAGGGAGCGTCAGACTCTTACTGAGTATGGTTTTTACTATTCCTGAGAGGCTCCTACATAAGCTCCCCCAATGACTTCTAGATCGGTCATCAGTAAGGGCACCCTAAAACCAGTGCCTAAAGTAAATAATGAATCGTACCTAAAACAATTACACTAATATAATAAATGTGAAAGTTTGTTTGTTTGGATGTTTGTCCGTCAACCACGCTGAAACTACTGAACGGATTTTGATGAAACTTGGTATACAGACAGAGTATGAGCTAACTTAGGTAATAGGATTATTTATTCTACTTTTTATTCTACAAGAACAGAGGCAACGCCACTCGTAGAAGCTAGTTTAAAAATAAAACCCAATTTTGTCATTTTTAATACTATTGTGACAAAACAGTGAAGTGACTGCCCAATAAAATGCGAATAAAAACATCCCCACATTGAGGTGCAATGTTTTCAGAGTTTCAGTTTGTAACGTAAACCGGAAAACTGATAAAGCATATTTTCATACATTTTTGGAACAACAATGCGGCTTGTGTTTCACTCTGTGTTAAATATTTCGCCATGAAAAATTGCATTTTTACGGTCAACCTGAAATTTCAGGTAATATCTTGTTTTTCAATGGTTTTAGCCACTTTAGTTGTGTGTCTAGTCAGTAATGGGTTTCAATTAAACGTAGTGAAAGTTTTAAGTTTAATTTAGGTTAGATTTTTTGAAAAGTTTTCGTTTGCACGATGAAGAGATTTGCTAAAAGTCCCATTGTTTGGGAATACGCTGCGAAATAACACTTAAGATCACCATATTTACTATATACCTATATATAAATAAAATAATTTGATTTGATATATTATTAAAAAAGGGTCAAATTAAAAGTGCGAAAGTTAAGTATGACTCTTGATTAAGCGAAAGAGGTACGTAAGATTCGTAGCAATTGGCATTACGTAGTCCCTGCCTACCCCGATGGGAATTACGCGTCAAGTTATATATGTAGTTTTAATAAACAATAAAATTATGCAACTGAATTTTTGGCTTAAACTCATTATATTTAATTAAGAACATCACTACTAATCTCGCAAAAACATCAACACGATATTACAAAATATTAAAAAAGTCCCCTAAAATACGACCAAAAATAAAATTCTCCCACACGTTATTTTAATTTTTGATCCTGGCAACGTCTCTGAGTGGAAACAAAACTTTGTTAGACGTCGGCGGCTGCGGTGTGAATATTAAATAGCACATTGTATCTTACATTGGGTGGAAACTCTCTGATTGCTGAGCAAATATACATGTATAATGTATATACATATAGTGTATAAGTATTTCATGTTACTTTGGTAAGATCCAAAGGTGTATAAGTGATTCAATTACTACTACAAGAGCAGTTTTAAAAGTTATAACATACATACATAGCGTCATGCAAGCTGCTTATGATGATGAGTCCCGCTGTAACTCGAAAATAGAAGAGCTTCTCCATTAATGTATGAGTAAACCGTGATTTTTAGTTAACATCATGTAAGCATAGATATGAAACGAGCATTGACACGTATCTTACACACCTCTTTCGCTTCTTTTGAAAGTCAAGGACATTTAAAGTAAAAAGATGTTGAATTCTTAATAGTTTACTACATCTAGTCGTTTGAGAAAATGGTCTCATGAAGAAGTTGTCATTAACATCTACCTGCAGCCTGTGATAATCTTCTAGTGAACTGAGATCCTCCTTCATCAAAGAGTTATAACTTAACTCTGAAGCTGAATAAATGGCCGTCAAAAGTGGACGTTACATATAATACGAACACAGTATTAATTTGCTGTCGGGAAAATGCAAAATATAATATCATATTAGTATCCTAATAACACCCCAAAAATTTGCAACCATAACACCCATTAAAAGCCTTACATGATCTCCTAAACCCCATTAGGCAAAAATAAGTTAATTATACGTACAAATTCCTTATGTTTCTAAATACCAAGGGTAAATACGGCGGTCCCATGGGCGTAGTAAGCTGACGGATTATTCCAAGTCTGTGGCCATCCCTTGCATGCCAAGTGATGTGATTATGGCAATTTTACCCCATAGACAGTTGATTGTGGCTATGGGGAAAAAGTTTCTCCACTTGATGGATGGAGCAATTAATACGGCCGGTAATGGGCCTCGATTAAATTAATGAGTTTTAGGTTATTTAGCTTTGTTATAGAGTAGAGGTAAGTCTATTGTTTGGGTGTTCTTGGACGACGATATGTTATTCATGCTAGTGGTAAGATCCAAGAAATGAAATTTCATTTACGCAGTACACATCAACAGCCTATAAGTGGCCACTGCTGACCAAACGCCTCTACTCACACGGAGAAGGTTGGATTATTAATCACCATGCTTACTCAATGCGGGTTGGCGAATTCAAACTTATACTTAGAAATTATAAGTCCAGGTTTCCTCTCGATTTTATCTTTCACCGTTTGTCAGTGGTGTCTTAATAATCTTAGAAAGTACATGTAACTTGAAAATAGTCACATTGGTACATGCCGTTGGTAGGTTTTGAAACCGCACCCTCATGCATGAGAAACGGGCGTCTTAATCCTCCGATATTTTTTCAGTTTTTAAAGTCCAGCCTTATCTCTAACACTGAAAAACTACCCAAAACCTTGGGACCTAAAAACCAAATCGCATCGCGATGTCAGTAACACCATAAACTAGCATTAATAAGAGGCTGACATGTGTCCCGGAAAGTCGTTAGGCCGGACAAAGGGCCCCAGACGGCCGGTGATAAGGGCACGCCTTGCTCCGGCCAAAGCAATGTTTTGATTGTTGAATTTATTTTACGGTTTTTTGTGGTGTGATAGAATTTTGATAAGTGGTGGGTTTTGGAAATGTTTATCCTTAAAGTGTGTTATGTTATTGGGGAGTTGACAATATGTGTATATGAAACTCTTCCATTACTGAGTGACTGACTAACAAACTGACTAACAGACAATACACAGCCAAAAACTAGTGGACGTAGGAAACTGAAACTTGGCATGTATGTTCTAAGGTGTTTCCCTAGATTTTCCCTAAATTTCCAAAGGAACGAGATTCACCTATTTATGCGTATGAACTCCAGGGCAAAAGCTAGTAGTAACATATATAAAAAAAACATATAATCACTATATAAGTTTTTAAACTGACATGGTCACTACTAATATCATTAGAACTTAATACTTTTGTACTTACTTCACTTTAAACACAGGAATTAATCTTATACAGAACCTTTACCATACTTTTAAAAGATGACAATTAATATACTTCCAAAGTGCTCAATCCGGAAACCGAACTAAGAGCAACGAGCACTTACAACCAGACTAATGACATCTCGACTTAATGACTTAACCTCTCACGAAAAAAAACTTTCAAGTAATTGACGATGAAAAATGAATTCTCCTTTGAAATAAACTTTTTTGAGTTCCCCCTTAGAATTAAAAAACTTTGCCATATAATCCTGTGCGCACATAGGAATGAGAATGCAAAAAAAAAGTTAGAAAAAAAAGGAATAAATTAATTGATTGAACGAACGAATGATTGATCGTTCAGTGAGAGTGAATGTCGTGCGGCTGACAGAGTGAATGAACGATTGAATGGAAATAGAAGAATGGTTACTTGTTGATCGCGAATGGGAAAAATTGAGGGTACTTGTATTTTTTGCTATTTGTTTTTAGAACGTATTGTTTGATGTGGAATGTGGATCTATTCTATGGCATGAATGGCTTGTTAGTTAGATCTAACTAGGTTAGATTGATTCGTGGAATTGGCCACTTAAAACGTTGAGTGATTGCAGATACGAAATACGAATTAGAGATGAAATGTACCTAATTGTAAATCAGAAAACATTATGTTACTGTGTTCGACCTAAAGCCGAGAAAAATTACTGACCTGAGAATCGATACCGAGATTTTTTTGGCAACCCTGTTCTCTTTAGTTTTATTAGAAATATCCAATACTTGGTTTCTACATTTTTAATTATTAAAAAGAACATTTAAAAATATAAAAAACAGTAGCCTGAAACCAGCAACAGGAGAAATTCAGGCTACCGGTAGAGAGGAATTTCCGGACAATACGCGCCGTGTCCAGCAGTACTGCTTTCTACATCAGGCTCTTGATAATATAGTTACCGATAACGTTAGATGGTTGGGCCATCTAACGTTATCGGTAACTATATTATTATTATATGTCTTGCCATAGGTCCACCCTAATGATAAACACAGGTCTTCGAGAGTACACACAAAATTTCACTTAATTAATTATTATGATCGGCTTACAGCAGTAGCAGCGTGAAAATAGCCGCGTCGTGTGTCGCGAAATGCTGCGCATAAACATGAGCCTCTTACATGGCTTGAAACTAGTCGAGTTCCTCATCAAACATTTACGTGATAGTCTCACGAAAGTTACAATAAAATCAAAATTTCACTGCACCAAATAACAGTGTATTTAGATTTTGTAAGCATTAGCATACTTAAATATCTCTAGATCACAAATCACACACATCATCACACTCCAACAATACATTCCACCAGAAAAACCGTTTGCACTTCTTTTTGTACGTCTTTTTGCGCAGCACACAACTGTCACCGCCACACGAGTCCCTATCAAAAACACTTTGTTTATACACTGAATGGCGATGGAGTCAAAAAGTTGTATTCCTAAACTCAGTGTGATCAGAATACAAAATGAGTTGAAACTCACAAAAAAATTGTACCTAATTTGTTTATATAGGTACATACTTTATACAAGAAACGTTTTTGTTAAATCGTATTTTGTAGTGCCTCGTTGGTTGTGTGGCCGCAAGTGTGACTGCCAGACAAGGGGTCTCAGGTTAGATTCCCGGGTCGGGCAAAAGTATTACTGGGTTTTTTATGGCATTTTCGAAAATTTCTCAGTGGTAGCACGGCGGCTGGATATTTTGCCCAGTATATGGCATAAGCTCACCCCCTATTACATGGGACTTATAACACAAAATGGTGAAAATTTTGTGTATATTGTATAGCGGCATTACGTGTCGTAATGTGCACCTCTGCCTACCCGTCCGGGGATAAAAGGCGTGACGATGCGTTATACAAAACACGTGTTCGTTTTGGTGAAATCCTTTTTCGTAATTGACAACTTATTTCATTTATTTTCCGACTGTTCAGTCTAGATCCAGTTATTGGGCTTTAGTTTTTGAATAAACACATTTTGTTTTTGTTTTTTATTGTTTAGTTGTTTGTAAATTGTAAGCTTCTGGAATGTTTGTGCGATTTAGGATTTTTTGTCGGCTCTGCTCTGATTTTGTTATTGAAATACTTTTGTAATTTGATTTGATTTAAAGCAAACGCTTTAAATCATTGATAGTTGATCATTGATTTTATTTATTCGATTTTTTTTTATTCGATGTAAACTAATGCTAATATTGTGGTACTACTAGTTGTTCTCCGCTGCTTTGCTCCCGTCAACTGACTAAACTATTATAGATACTCTACCATACCTAAAAATATTAATTAGATTCACTTTTATAAAATAAGAACGAAAAAAAACAAGCTTAATTTAACAAAATTAACTTTGGTAGTGTACTATAAAAATGCATGTCAACGGATTAATTCGTTTTCAAAGCCCCAAAACTACGTTTTAATTGGCCAACAGAAAGGCGTCGCGAACGTTTAAATAATATTTTGAAATTTCGTTCTTTATTCAAAATGTTATTCTTTGTTCGAAATTAAAAACCGTTTTGTTATTTATGAATTAATCTGGCTTCGTGGCTTTTTGTTTAATTTTAATAAAAATTGAATTATGAATATACATTTTTTCTGATAATAAGTTTTTGTAGTTTTTTTTTTTTGTAGTTTGATACGATAATAAACTTGTTATGATAAATTAGTGAAAGATAACATGCACTGATGCACATAATTGCACGGTTGCTGCGGTTGCTGGGCAACCGGCTGACGTAAAAAGTATAGCGGGTTCGATTACCGCACGGAGCAACTTTCGGTGTGATCTACAAATTGTTGTTTCGGGTCTGGATGTCACCCACGACACAGGAGAAAATCCTAGTTCGGGTAACGTTTTTTTAAACAAAAAAAAAAAAACAAAAAATTTCTGTGGACATATTTCTTTTGTTTTTTTTTTTTCTTAACGAGTCACCTAAAGTAAACATTCCATCAAGTTTAAATCGATTTTATTCCTAGGTATTGACATAAATATTATAAATTCAGGTAGTAACTTACGACCAAAAATACACTTAATAAAGTGAAATCTGAAAAAACATAAAACTTCCAAAAATTATCATTAAAAAATTTCACGAGAAAGAGAAAGAATAAAAATGTTATTTTTTCTACAAAACTGTGGATAGAGCTTGACTTTTTCTGAATAAAAAAAAAAAAACACTGACAAAAGACTGGTGAAATAGTTAAAACGGTTTAAAGCAGTTTTAAAGTTTTTGCAGAGTGCAGTAAATGCAAGTTGCGTTTACTGGATCGTTCGAAATGTTGGCTAATGGTGTATGGACTGCATTAATCGTTTTTATAGGTACGCTAATGTTGGTGCATGTTTGCTATTCGGAGATAGACTAACTTGATCTTTTTACTATAGCATTTTTGTCCCATATTTCGATTGCATACTCGTACATAACCTCACGTCCAACGCCAATTGCTGTGATTCTTAAACACCTCTTTTACTAAATAAAACTACTAAAAACCACTCTGTTCCTACTTCTGCTTTTCGAGCCGCAGCCCTGGTAACCCGCTAGGCGTTCCGTAAATCCGGGTCAGCATCAGCCCTACTGGACCCCATCTGTGGTGGTCTGATGGCTCTTTGAAGCGCGCGTGCGGAACGCAATATGTACGGGTCTATAGTAGTAGAGTTAGGATCTAAATTTCAAAGATTGAGAGTTATTATAATAACTATCGTGAGTCATACCTACTAAATGAACTAAAAATCACGGTTTACACACATAAATATATTGAATAAAGGTCTACTATATTAGAGTCACGGAGTTCTTTATCATGAGTTCCTTTCCTGAGAGCTTTTCTCAGTATACTTATGTCTTACGTGGATAAATATATTTGTTTTAGTAATTCAAAAGTTTAGGTTTATAAAAAATGTAGTGCCTGGCCTCTGTCCCTAAGTCATGTCTTAAGACACTCCCAAAAACAGTTGAGGAACTGATAAATGTATCTAATCTAATCTACTTTACTATCTCCACACAACTTATAAAAGAACACACAAACAAACTTACCAACTAACTTCCTCCAATCAGATCACACTTGCCAAGTGTTGCCAGTCTTACCTTCACAAACGAACACAGAAACAATGCTTAGTCGACACCAGTGTTGCCAACTCAGCGAGTGTTTCGAAATTTGGCCCACAGCGCTGTAACTGGCGAGGCGACGGCACAAATTTTGAATTTACAACGCTAAAACTACCCCTACTATTGGGATTATTTTGTGTCGAGTTACAATTGAAATTTATGACTGAAAGTTCCTTGAAAAGTAGAAGTGTACCTATCTATTTTTAAGGAGTTATTCATGACCAATGACTGAAAGTTCCTTGAAAAGTAGAAGTGTACCTATCTATTTTTGGGGAACAGTGAGTAAAATTCCCTAAGAAAATTAGGATCCTCCGACCAGGTTAGGTCATCGTAGAACTGGTATTCGTTGAGATTTTATCCATGTTTATTCGCATGTAAACTTCAAATGTAGAGTTTATGACGTCATCTGTAAAACGTCAAATTAAATTGTCCGTCAGTGAAGCTAGGTGCTCATTCTAAAGTGTAACTTTGAATGGAGAAGAACGATAAAGAAACTCGTCCTTACTCTTTTATTAATTTTACATTCATGTGTCATTAATATACTAACTTCAAATGTGTCTATAATAGCAAACCAAATAACAGTAAAGAATTAACTTTTCTCATTAAAAAATCTGATTATTAAACTACTTCTACATAATAACATAGATACATACTCCTACTTCTACTCACAACTTAGCCATACGAATTCAAACCCTGTATTAAATCATATAAAATTTAACTTTAATTTATATCCATGCCTGCCAAGTTCCGTACTATACATGAAAAACGTCAAAATTGATTTACAATTTCTGGTTTACTTCAAAAGTTATGAAATTATTGTTTTTGGCTCAACTTGCTCAGTTAGCCATTATTTCGGTGCTAAAATATAGCTGGTGTATGACAATAGGCCTCTATTATATAGAAGTCATAACATAACTGGTGGAAAGTGATCGTATGGTCACGCCTTTTATCCCCGAAGGGGAAGGTAGAGGTACACATAAAAGCACGTAATGCCACTGCTGTAGAATGTACGTCCACTTTTCACCATTTATGTTATAAGTTACATGTAATAGGGGATGAGCTTATTATTATATACTGGACACAATACCAGACTCCGTGCTATTACTGAGAAATTTTCGATAAACCGAAAAAAGCCCAGTCTTTGCTTGACCCGGAAATCGAATAAGGAAAAATATGGTGAAAAGTGAGTGAAAAATTTATTTGACTCTATGCACCCTATTGGACAAATACGAAACGTAGTTTTATTCAAGACTAGCTTCTGCCAGCGTTTAAGAAACAAACCACATACATAATCAATTTTCACCACCTTTATGTAATTGCATCCTAAACTAATACAAGAAAACCTAATGTAAACACTAAGCTTACACCCCGATAGTACTTTCCCAAGGTCACCCATTTATCACGTCATGGAAACAGCATAAAACAATAAATTACACGAAAAGCGTACCACTATAAGAGTCGACCACAAATCAAACTAGAAATGAGCACAATTTTCGAGAACAAATAGTAAAGTCTCTGCTCGTGACACTAGCCGCCATGTCACATTGATTCCTCGGTACAACATACACATCCGGCCGAATTAACATTATTAATTGTACATGCAAATTTGACACTTATAAACGTAGTATAAAGTGCTATATTCGCATGGATGTAAATAATACTTAGGTGCGGTGTACTTGTTTTATTATTTGTATGTACTGTGTAAGAAGATTTACATGAAAATGTCGTGGTTTGTTGAAATTACAGTGAGCATCGTCATGTGAAATACAAGGTGCTGTGTTTGGTAGAGTGAATTGATATTATGTTTGTATTTCAGGTTTCTATTTATTTATATGTGTTATAATGTGCTAGAAGTGTTGACTTCGTTTCAGCTTATTACCTTTCTTTGTCTGTACCCATTCCTGAAAGTTCTGACGTTAGAAAAAGCAAATGACTCCTCTTAGAATTGACAAACATAGATTTTTATGTTGTGTTTCGGGCAATATTTCATAGGAACACCAGTGGTCGCCGCGCTACCAACAAGCATATAGCTTTATAGAGAGTTACTCACTTGGTGTCCCCTTGATTACGCAACCAATCTGGTGGCGCAACCAGCACGGACGCCAGTAATTAGAGGTTCATCGTGATCCTGTCACCCGGAGCTGCGGACTACCTAGCGGGTTTACCGGGGCTCCGGCTCAACAGGCACGGGGTGGTTTTTAGTCAGTAAGAGTCTGACACTCCCTCTCGCCTCGCCCAAGGCGAGAGAAGTCATAGGATGATATTCCCCCTCAAAAAAAAAAAACTATTGTGGAGACTTTAATGGTGTCTAGTTTGGTTGCTTACGGACACAACAATGGTGTGACTAGTAGCACATCCATGGTGTCACGGTGAAATTAAGGCCATACTGTATTCTACAATGCGTTTGTAAACGAAAAACAATAATTCACTTATTATTATAAGGCACGTCAACAGAATAAACACCAACATTAATGAAAGACAAGATGAAGACACAAGATCATGTGCTTATGTCAATTATAGACATAATAATTAAATCATTCCAAGACATTTTCTCAAATCATAAATTATCTTGTGTCTGCTATTCAACAAGTACACCTAATTAAGCGTAGGCACTTTAACACCGTAGGATACTGCTCAGATCGGTGGAGTGACTATAAAAATTGTAATACACACACACCCACACAACGTCACGCCTTTTACCCTCGAAGGGGTAGGCAGAGGTGCACATTTTGGCACATAATGCCAATGTACACCCACATTTCACAATTTTATAAGTCCCATGTAATAGGTGGTGAGCCTATTGCCATATACCGGGTACATTTCCAGACTCCGTGTTAGCACTGAGAAATTTTCTAAAAACCGAAAAAAGCCCAGTAATACTACGCCCGACCCGGGAATCGAACCCGAGACCCCTTGCCCGGCAGTCGCACTTGCAACCATTCGGCCAACGAGGCAGTGACGATAAATATTGTAATATGCCGTAAAATATTTGAGGCCTAGCTATGTCCAATAAATGGACAGTGTTAAACATGATGAAAGTCAAACAAACAGACAAAGGTAAATCAACCAATGATTTTATGAGCACAACAGTTATTCCAACACTTGTCCACGCCCGTAACAACCGTCCGACTTGATGTTACGTTTTGATGTCACTTGGCAATCTGCCATGCTCCCTGGAGACGGCAATATGGTTCAACGTTGGGAGTAAAGCGTTCACTTTGTTTAGAAAGTCGTTTTGTAAAGATTTGAGAGATCAATGTTGCAATTATTGACAATAAATGACATAAAATAATGACTTTCAATCCCACAAGGGGTTGACAAGATCGCACAGTGCTTAATTGCCAAAACATGTGTGTTCACAGGTACCAGTTTAAGTGTACAAAATATTAGTAGCGAGACCGTCCTTAACATTATTTATCAATTTTCACCAGTGTAATTATTAGTTCTATGTTACAGAGTACTCTCTGAGATTGTTGAAATAGGATAGGGTCATCTCCAAATTCTGTATCATTACAACGAAATTTTCGAAAAAAACATCAACAATTGCCCGACTCAGGTATATAACCCGAAACCGCTTGCTTGGCAGATGCACTTGTGACCACACGAGCAGTTCACCAATGAGACAGTATCATACATAAATTATGATTTTAAATCAACCATTACATCATTCCAGACGGACCTACAAAAAAAAACACAAAAGAACCAACAATATGAACAGACTCGAACCAATATATTTCGTTTGACAAGCAGTCCATTGCACTACCATTGCGAAACAAATCACACCGTTTAATTTCCACACTTTACGATATATTTCGTGCTGATTGGAGCACTGTGCAGCACAGTGTGTGGCTTAATACACGGCGGGACAGAATTATTGATGCAACTGCATTTCTTGTTTAATTGGCCTTAAATCCTTGGTTATACAGTGAAAAGTAAATGTATCTATGTAGTTGTTTTAAGCAACTTTCTGTGTATGATTGTGTATATGTGTTGTAACATTTTAATGTATGCAATTTTTGTTTGAAGCTTTTCAATAAGAGGTGTTGAAATAGCACTTTCAGTAAGTAGACAAAACTGTTTTAAAAGGTCACGGTTTATTCATGTAAATATCTGGAGGTAGACTGCGCACGCTACTCATGATGAAGAATCCCTCTATAATTGAAAACTAGTAGAGCCTTTTCTTCAAATATTTAAGTGAGTAAACCGTGATTTTTAGTTTATTTACTATGTCTTACGATAGTTTGTTAATAAACCATATGTGGAACTAGAACTATTGAATGATTCGTTATATACCTATTAGACCATAAAATCACTAGAAAAATTATCAAAAACAAATCTTTTGATACATATCTATATGTATACCAGTCACAATACTTTACACGACCTAGAAATTGAGCTTAAGACTCGACAAACACTAAAATAGAATAATAGTCCTAGTAATAGAAAGGAACAGATTGAAACCTAATTAAAAACTTATAGCACTAAAACTTCATTAAGTAATAATTTTAATTTCACACTTTAAGACAGGGGCTCCAAACCTTTTATTGAGCAAGGACCATTTTGTTACATTTTTGTTAGACCAGGGGACCATAATTTTCCTCATTTTGTCGTCAGAAGTCATTGGCTGATTTTCCACCTCTAAAAAGGGACCTTTATTACTGTTTTTCTTGTGAACCAACATAAGATTTTCTCCAGAGTTGAGAATTTCGTTCTCATAAAAATAGTGACTTTTTGATTATTGAGCCCGGTTGATCCTGTCAATTGTGAGAAAGTTTATTTGAGCTTATATAATAACTAATTACAATCACATAGCCAACACTTAATCCAAAACAGTTTTCATTAGATGTTTTGTATTTTTTTCTTATTTCGCGGACCATATTTTACCTTCTGCGAACCATGGGTTGGGAACCCCTGTTTTAAGAGGCAATTAAGAACAATTGGTTTTTGGTATAAAAAACTTTGAACAATCGAAGTTATTATCTAACATTTAATATTATTACCGTAATTATAGTATTATAATAAAACTCTATCTTTACAATTTTAACTTTGATAATTATTTTCTAAAGTGAAGTAATTTCAAATTGAAATTAATTGTTTCTTTTGTGGTATTATCTAGTCTGAAAACGGTTTTAGATCATTTTAATTTTCATATTTTTGCTTTATGAAGTACGGGGTGTTGTAAAAGACTTGGTGTTCTAATGGAGAAGGTAATTGTACCCAGTCAATGAAAATAGTCTTCAAAGTCAAAATCTTAGTATTAATTTCAATTAATCCAAAGACTTTGAAACGTTTAAATAAATAATAATCATCGATAGTAATATACAAAATTGAACTAAGACTGAGATTCTTTGTTTGGACGTCTGTTCGTTAATCACGCTGAAACTATTGAACGGATTTTGATGAAATTTGGTAGGTATACAGATAGGCTATGAGTTGATTTGATTTTATTTTATTTTTCATACACACTGTAGTCGCCGTATATTGTGTCGCTGAACGCTGCTAATGGATATGAGCCTCTAGCATGGCTTAAAACTAGTCGAGTTCTTCGTCAAACAGTTAGATAAGTAAGCCGAAAAACATGATAATGAATACAGTGATATTGACGAAATTAAATTATTTGTGTACGGTTGCCATCTTCGCCCAATTTCAATTATAATTTCCCATTCAGCAGAAATAAATCCTGATATTTTTAGAACGACAACAGAATTGTTTATTTACATTTTTCTATCTCTATGCTAATCTGTGAATGAAAAAAGATATATCTGGTTTCAGGTATACGGTTTTTCTGATTAAAAATATGAAAATAAAGGCTTCCTTGAAACGGCTAATTTCGAGAACAAATTTTGTAGACGACTGACATATGTATGTGCCAAAGTAATCACATATTATGCCAATATCTTTGTTATACCTTCATTACATATGTATATCCAATTTCGTAAGCTTTGTGGATAATCACATAATGCAGATGTTTTATCTAATCACTCTAATATTCTAAATATGAAAGTTTGTTTGTTTGGATGTTAATTCGTCAATCACGCTGAAACTACTGAACGGGTTTTGATAAAAATTGGTATATAGAGAGGTTTTTTTTTTTCGAGCAGGGAAAATCATTGTATATCATAATTTTTTTTAATAACTCGTTAAATTGCGCAACCTATAATTGAAAATGCACTATGTTAAATATTTAATGTAAAAATGTTTAGCTTAGTATACAAATGCGTAAGTTTATACTAGAATAATATATTATAACCCCAAGCAATCCCTCTAAAAAAGTATATTTATAATTTATACCACAAACTTTAAAACCTAATCTATCTAAAATTTTAATTATGAAAAAGAATTCACTCCACAATAGTTAGGAATAAAATTAGTTTTAAAATTTCAAACCAATTTTTAAGTTTAATTTAAAAGAACTGGCCAAATATTTGTGCCCGCGATTGTACATCAGTTGTGACGTCAATAAATAAGTGAGTGAGTGAGTGCGGCCGCCAGTGTACTGTTAGTGAATTCTTTATTATACGCCTCTCGACAACAATAGGTAACTGCACTACCTGCTCCTAGGGAACCTAATTTTTCATAGTGTGCTTTTTTGAACACTAAACTTTGAAGAGTTATTTCATCAGGTTTTTATGAAATATGTAGGTATATAACTAAAGGTTAATAAAGGTAGGGAATAGATCATTCATTTATTTCTTTTACTTGTTTGTTACATTTTTAAATATTAAATTAAAAAGAAAAAAAATAAAACATTTAAAAATATAAAAAGCAGTAGCCCACCAGTAACGGGATAAATCCAAGCTACCGGTGGTCAGGGCTCAAGAGAGTGAATTTCCGGACAATACGCGCCGTGTCCAGAAGTACTGCCTTCTGCATTAGGCTCTTGATCCAACCATCTAACGTTAGCCTACTCAGGTGTTGGTCGAGGCTTTTGGCTATAAGGCCATTGGCAGATACGACTATCGGCACAATGATTGCTGAATCTACATCCCACATGTCGACAACCTCATGAGCTAAATCAAGATATTTACTGGCTTTATCTTTTTCAGCTTTCACAAGATTCTCGTTATGTGGGATTGTTATATCAATTATCATTGTGCGACGGCTTGGTCGATCTATCACCACAATGTCAGGTTTGTTAGCAACAATTGTCCTGTCTGTGATGATAGTTCGATCCCAATACAGTGTGACATCTCCATTTTCAATAACTGAGTCAGGCAGATACTTATAATACGGCACTTCAGATTCAACAAGTTTGTATTTTAAAGCAAGTTGTTGATGAATAATCCTGGCTACAAGATTGTGTCTGTGCAAGTACTCTCCGTTAGCTAAATGAAAACAACCCGAAATTATATGTCGAATGGATTCGTAGGGAATTATTATTATGTTCTATAATGGATTGGATATATGTGTAAATAAACTGTATTTAAACGACCATGTGAAATCTCGCTATCGAACAGCCCTTAAATTCCTGATCTCCAAAAGTCCTTAGATACCAACAGACACCTTTTGCCAGGCAGTCGCACATGTGACCACTCGACCAACGAGGCAGTCTTAGCAATTCACATTACTTAATACTAAAAAGACTTCGCATGAAACTACCTATCTAATGAAACAGATACAAACAGACAAACCTATAGATGAGACGAAAAATCCACTAACACAGAACAAACGTCCTCTCACCTCCCCCAGATTTGCATTTATTCCCCCCTCTGTCCTTTGACCTTGTAAAGCAATAACACTCAAGGTCAAAACATAGATAATAGGTATCAGTTAGTCCCAAGACATTGCACTTAAATTGAGATAACAATAATATTGAGATGAATGTCTCCTTTGTCCAACAGTTCGGTAAAACAGAATTAATTTTATATTATTCTTTTGGACGATATTGCTTTATTTATTAGTTTACAACTGTTTTTTTTTATCTTTTTTGTTAAAATATCTTCAAAGTTTTTTAAACAGTGATGGTAGTAGTGTATCGTCACGCCTTTTATCTTCAAAGGGGTAGGCAGTGGTACACTGGGCTCGCTGTCATTGCAGCGGTAAGTCCCCTCTTTGAGGAGTGGCTAGAGAGGCGCCACGGCGTCCTCACCTACCGCCTGACGCAGGTGCTTACCGGACATGGGAGTTTCGGTAGGTTCCTGTTTCTGATTGGGCGGGAGGAAACGCCCGGGTGTCATCACTGCGAGGACCGCCCGGAGGATACGGTGGAGCATACGGTCGCGGTGTGCCCTGCATGGGCTGAGCACCGCCGTGTCCTCAGGGATGTGGTCGGCGACAGCGACCTCTCGCGTCCGGCATTGGTACAAGCCATGGTGCGGAGCGAGGGGGACTGGGATGCCGTCTCCTCCTTCTGCGAAGCAGTCATGCTAGCTAAGGAGGAGGCGGGGCGCGTGAGAGAACAAACCTCCTCACGCCCCAGCCGTCGCGAGAGACACTCCGAGCGTCGGGGATCGCGTGACGATCTCCGGCCACCGTAAGTGCGGGCCTGCGGACGGCGAGTAAGGGTAGCTCACCGCCCGACCAGAACCAGACCCGTGCGAGCGGCGCGTCGCGTTCCGCGCGCGCCTCAAACAGCCATCAGACCACCACAGATGGGGCCCAGTAGGGCTGATGCCTGATCCGGAGCTGCGGACTACCTAGCGGGTTCACCGGGGCTCCGGTTCGAAAAGCAGGAGTAAGAACGGGGTGGTTTTTAGTCAGTAAGAGTCTGACACTCCCTCTCGCCTCGCCCAGGGCGAGAAAAGTCATTGGATGATTTTCCACCTCAAAAAAAAGGCAGAGGTGCACATTACGGCGTGTAATGCCACTTTACAATGCATTCCTACTTTTCACAATTTTTATGTAATAAGTCCCATGTAATAGGGGGTAAGGCTATTGCCATATACTGGGCACAATTCTAGACTGACAAAGCAAATTGAGCAAGCGTGGTGATTAATGCTCAAGTCTTCTCCGTGCGAGAAGAGGCTTTTGATCAGCAGTTGCCATTTATAGGCTGTTAATGACGATGATACACACAAACATACAAAGGTACTTATTATTGTATAAAGTATATTTATTCAATTGACTTGGTGCTTTTCCTTAATACCTCTTGTAACTAAGTTACCTTTCCAAGTTTTCCTTATCAACCGCATACACACATACAGAAACATATAAATAATCCAAATATAATTATGTAAGGCTCCATTTGTTATGCTGATAATGTCTTATATAGAGAAATAAGAAAATGAAATGAAATCATAGGTATGAGATTAAAAAAAGAATGTGATATAAGATTTTTGAAGAATTTTTGCTGTGAAACAATTTAGTTTCCGGCACCCTCGTGCCTAAGTGTGAGACGGGACACATTCTGGTCAGTAAGATTCTGACAGTCCGTTTCGTCCTCCCCAGGCGAGTAGGTTTCATGAGGATATCCCACCTTGGAGTCAAAAAGGTGGTGATTTTTGTATACTGTTTAAGAATTGATAATTTTAAAACATTACTTTCTCCCATTCTGATCTTTCTGATTTGTATTCTGATCTTTATTCTTCTATGAAAAAAATTGTAATTACTTTACTTACTTACACTTAACTGCTGAAAATGAATACTCCTTGATCTTTACCTTCAAGAACTAAACTAGAAAATAGTCTCAAAACCCACAAGTCATAGTTCCAACAACAATAATGAACCTACCGACATAGCTGCACAGTGTACAAACTCGCACAAAATGGTAGACAAAGAAATACCGCAATGTGCCAAGCAGACAAGGGTATTTGTTCCCAAGTTTAGGAATTACAATTATGTTAAGTGAATTAATTGAGGAGCAAAATGGAGGACAGGAACGTTGCTATTTGTCATAATATAGTGTAAAAGACAGGAATAGCCATAGTTTCTGAAGAGTTTCGTTGAGTGAATAGCTTTGGAAGTTCGTGGGGTAATTGTAAACAATGTTGTAACATAAATAGGCGTTGTGCTGTTGTTTGATGGAATACTTGATTTTTTCTTTGTGTCGGCATTTCGGGAAGTTATTTTTCTTGTAAAGGTTTTTAAGTCTTTGTCAATTAATAATGTGTTTAAAGTGAAACAAATGTTTGACTGTATCTTTAATGTACTGTATTTGAGTATTTTTGGGCATTAGTAATGTTAATTTTAACTTTGACTTTCAATCTCAAAATAAAACAAAAAAAGTCACATTGATATTTGGCGTTGGTAGGTTTCGGACACGCACTCTCATGCATAAGAAAAGCCACCGGGTCGTGACGACATATCGACATGTCACATCAAAACTTCAAACACAAATACGTAAACCATAATTCTTACAAAACTACATTAAGACTTTGAGACACTAAAATCAAATGAACTGCACTATAAAAATCGACAAATGACCGCAATAAATTGTAGTGACATCTTCCAACATTTATTGCCAACTTTGTACCTTAAATCGTCCACAGTGCGCTCAATAAATGAACTGCAGCCACCGTCTATCTCATAATCTGTCTTAATGTTCAAAAATTCCATTGAAATGTTATTTCAATTCGACGAGAAACGAGTAGGTACTTATTAAGAATTTTGGCTACAATTCAGAAAATCCACCCTCTGTGCGATTTCTATTAATGTTTCATGAGATTGAGATATTATTTGCTGATTTATATTTCTTTGGGTGTACGCTGTAGCTGCACAGTGTTGTGTTTGTGTGTAGATTATTCTCAGGAAAATGGTACAAATACTTTTATTTTTAACTGACTTCAAAAAAAGGAAGGTTCTCAGTTTGACCTGTATGTATGTATGTTTGTATGTTAGTGCGCGATTATTTCCCATTTGGGTGATTCTATTTTGATGTGTTTTTTTTTTATTATTAGGTTTAAGTTTTTATTATCAATGCCTAGAAAAGAAATAACAAACATGCTGTAATAGATATTTGAGAATATTCTACAGATATTTGAAAAAAAAAATACACCGTTTCTTACTAATAGTCATCAAGGATCGAATTGAAGGGTATGGTAAAACCCTCGTATGTACAGAGGTGGCTCATAGTCCAGGAGTAGACTGCCACGACTAACGGTCCAAAAAAACCTCATATTCTATGTATAGTCCAACTTTGCAATTCACTTAACCAACACTACGACAACCTATAATAAAAAAAAAATAGGTATATATCTAGCAAAAATGGCCGCCCTGACTTCAAGTAGCGGTTACAGCACGTACACTGAATGCCCGCGTTATCAGTCGCACCCTTCCGAACTAACCTTTGTTAGGCTCTCCAGTGTAATTTATCGGGACCCACCGACCGACCATTGTCAACTAAAAATAATGATTTATCGCCAATAAAATAAAATACGTTTAGGTACCAGTGCCGTGTGATAGGTCTCACAATAGATTTAGGGAAAAAATAAAGTGATTTTTCTCAGTAATGGCATGGAGTTTGAAATTGGACTCATGACGTGGTTTTTGCTCAGGGTTTTGCTTAGCTCGTAACATGAGTAATTTAGTACTTTCTTAAGACATAGGCCGATAATCGAGCTGATGGTTCACCTGATGGTAAGCAACCGCCGCCGCCCATGAACACTCGAAACATCAGAAGCGTTACAAGTACTTTGCTGGCCTTTTGGGGGTTGGGAATTTAAGGGATGTTGGGGAATCGGGGATTGGGAAGATTGGGAAGGGGTAAAATTGGGCTTCTGATAACCGCACTCACACAGCGAATTACATCGCAAGCGTTGTTTCTCACAACTGACAAAAAGTCTAATTTTTGTTTTGTTTCATTTAAGTATATTTTATTCGTGATAAATTACTTTAATAACACGTCTGAGCAATACGGTTTGGTAGACTTTTTCAATTTGGAAACTTTCATGAACAATATAACATACAAAATAAATTAACTATAGACTCATACTAATGCCTTTGGGAAATAAAACTGTGATGTTTTCGTGATACGAAAAGTTCGCTAGACAAAAAAAAATGATCCTGAAAACTGAAAACTGTTTTATATGCATAAAGTGTTAAAAATAAATATTAAATAAAGTTTAAACTATTATAGAAGCGACTCACGTAGAGTGATGAGTGAAAAAGTTATGGAACCTGGTCAGGTGGACAGTGGGCGCGTGCTCGGGTTCCGTGGACAAAATAAAACTGGTTTAACGTGGTCACGTGACGTTTTTGGCGTGAAACTCCAATGATGTTAGCGCACATTTTCTATTTTATTTCGTGGAGTAACATTTTAAAGGTAATATTTTTGATCGAATTACTACTGTGTGGAAAGGTGAAATTTTCTGATTTTAGGTTTTAGATTTAAATGGAAATTATTTTCTGGTAAATGAAACATTATTGTAACTATAAAGTCTGGAGTGTAACTTAAATATTTGCTAAGTATACTATCATTCTAATATTATAAATGTGAAGGTTTGTTAGTTTGGATGTTTCTCTGTAAATCACACTGAAGTTACTGAACGGATTTTGATGAAATTTGGCATGATAGCATTTTTATGCACGCTAAGATAAAACTACGCCTTTTAACACTCGAAGGGCTAGGCAGAGAACACATGTACCCTAATATTTTCCTGGAGGTACCAGGAAAGCGGGCGAAGCCACTGACAGAAGCTTGTGCTTAGTCATACTAACAAAGCAATATAATTTTTATTTATAAATACAGAACTCAACCGCATAAAAAAATAACCACAAAATGCACAATGAACCCAAATTTTGAATGGCGCAAAGTTTATAACTATATTTTAAAATATTTCAGCTGCATCCTCAGAGAGTAGCGGTAGCTGAAATGAACTGAATGAATACTTCAAAGCAAAGAAATATAGTGGTAGTGGTATAGTAGAATACTGTATCGTCACGCCTTTTATCTCCAAAGGGGATAGGCAGAGGCGCATTACTTTTTACCATTTTTGTTATAAGTCCCATGTAATAGGAGTTGAGTCTATTATCATATACCGATAGAAAGTTTGTTAGTTTGGATGTTTGTCCGCCAATCACGCTGAAACTACTGAACGGATTTTGATGAAATTTAGTATACAGACAGGGTATGATGATATGAGCGAAACTCGAGCAGCGTGACAACCGCCGCGTCGTGTGTCGCGGAATGCTGCTCATGAATATGAGCCTCGAGCGTGGCTTGAAACTAGTCGAGTTCTTCGTCAAACAGTTACGTGAGTAAACCGATAACATAATAATTAATTTCGTAGGAGCTGACTTGGGTGATAGGGTTTTTATAAAACCTAGTTTAAACTACCCACAAACGGTTTAAAACATTCACAAACCGCAAAGTTAATCTAAACATCATTGATTGATGACACAAGCCTTGAACTGAACAAACCAGTTAAATATTACTTCAATTACTTCAATACTACTGTGTACATTAACTTAATGTATTATTACTAATCATTATCTGGTTAGTATACTAACTGCGGTTTAGTTGATTGTGGTTTTTAATGTGATTAGTTTAGTGGTACCTGTTGAAGTGTGGGTATAATTATAAACTATAGCTTTTGCCCGCGACTTCGACGCGAGTAGATATTTAAGTTTTCTATATAAGTATAGTGAGATCAAACAAGACATAGCTATTGTCACATTCGTCCACACCCGCACACACACCCACACCCACACCCGCACCCGCACCCGCACCTGCACCCGCACCCGCACTCGCACCCACATTCGCACCCGCACTACTGATAAATTTAGACATCGAAAAAGCCCGTATATACCTTTAAATCATTCGATAAAAAGTGAATATCATATATAGGCTTTTTACAGAGACCCTATGGAATTATACAAAATAATAATAATAATAGCTAAACAGTTGATAAATTATTGAATCCAATTATTTACAAATAAACAAAGAAACTATTGCTGTATATATTAATCAAATAACAACATTGATTATGAAAACATCATACTTATTAGATACATTTCACATCATATTTCAAGAACTGAAATGAAATGAATGTACCAAAAGATTTATTAACAGACTAAAATATCAAATAAAATAATTTAACACTGCGAAGGTGCGTAACTGACCGCGTTAAGCCACATAACTGTGTTTCATACGTTTATAACCGGACAGTTAAAATGAACGTAAACCGCCGTTTAATTATGATGTAAACGTAAAGTTTATGGGTCACATCGGTCATGTTATAAGTTTAACTAGATGTTCTTATGTGTAGTTTATTAGGCTGGGATTGTGACTGTGTGTGGGAATAGGCTCATCAACTATGATATTTGATGAAATGAGGTGATAATATTGTGTACAAACTGCAACGCTGTCTAGTATACACCAACACGGGTCGACAGCAGTAGGAACTGGGTGGTTTTTTGTCAGTAAGAGTCTGACACTGTCTCGTCTTGCCTAAGGCGGGAGAAGTCCCTAAAAAAAGCGTGATGTTTTACAGCCTATAGCCAAATTCCTCCAATATCCATGATAATTAATTAATATGTTTTTCGGCTTGCTCACGTAACTATTTCATACGTCGCCGCATTGTGGAATGCTGTTCATGAATATGAACCTCTACCATGGCCTGAAACTAGTTCCTCTTCAAACAGTTACGTGAGGAAGTCGATAGCATAATAATTAATAAAGAACGTATTTGGATAATTCTTAAAGGAATTTTCTCCAATATCCAAATACAATGTCAAGGCCATACCTTACCTATAGGTACCTATAGTAATGTATAAAGTGGCACGTGTACAATAATATCTATATCACACGACGTGATACAATATTTTCGACTCAACAAATACAAGTCAACAACCTCGACCAATTCTTCTGCTTAAAGAAACGCCGTCAAGAGGTAAACTCGGCAAAAAGTGGTCGGGATTTCTTTTCAGGAAAATCTCCTTTTTACGAAAAATCACAGATTAATTTCAGATAAGGTTGTAGGCATAATAAATCTCAATATGGTACCCCCCTTAAGGTAGGTGTATTAATAAATTGTCTTACGAACGAATTTGGAATTTTAATTTTACTTTTTATTCAAGTGAGATAACTTAGCTCGCATATTCATAATGGTTATATTTTCCCGACTTCGTGAAAGGTTGGTAATGTGTTTTGTCACGCTATGATGACTAATGATAGATGTAGCCTCGTTACGAATTAGGTTAGTTTGCGTTTGATAAAAAAGAAATAATATATGAATGAGTTCCGGTGAGTTTTGACAGTGTAATTAAAATGCTTATTGCATGCTAGGGTAGCCTATTTTAACATCCTTTTCCGTTTTAAGAAAAACAAAAATTCATTCAATTTTTTTTTCTAAAATTTAATTATGTTACATTTTTATAATAATTTTCGTAGGGCAAACTTAATCAACTAAAAATACGGTTTATTCATGTCAATTAATAAAGAAAAGCTCTACTAGTTTCGAGTCACAGAGGGACTCTCCATCATAAACAGTGTGCAAACGCGGTGATGTTGCGCTGCCTACCTTAATTACAGTCCATTAATATATGTGCGTAAACTGTGATTTTTAGTTTATTTAATTATGTTATACGTCATCATATAATTTATCATTGTATATGGTGTGATTAAATTAGTAAAAGATAGCTAAGCTCAGTGGTAGCACGGAGTCTGGAATTGTGTCCAGGATATGGCAATAGGCTCACCCCCTATTACATGGGACTTTAACACCAAATGGTGAAACGTGGGTGTACATTGTATAGCGGCATTACGTGCCGTAATGTGCACCTCTGCCTACCCCTTCGGGGATAAAAGGCGTGACGTTGTGTGTGTGTGATAGCTAAGCAAAGCACGATGTGGTACTAATGATAACAAATAACTTTCCCGAAGAATGTTCTGCTCTCATTCATTTAACTTTTATCAGAAACATCATAATTATCAACAACCTATAGGTGGCCACTGCTGACCAAAGGCCTCTTCTCACACGGACAACTTTCTAACATTAATCGCCACGCTTGCCTAATGTGGCTTGGCAAAATATCAGAGATAATAACATATTTATTACCTCTGTTTTTGTTATTCAATAGCAGCGCGACAATCGTGGCATCATGTATTGCGGAATGCTGCTCATGAATATGAGCCTCTAACTTGGCTTGAAACTAGTCGAGTTCCTCGTCAAACAGTTACGTGAGTAAGCCAAAAAACATAATAATTAATTTAGTATGTCTCACGAAAGTTATAATAAAATTTATAACTTACTTATTTAATACAAACGCTGCTGTGATTATTTCTAAAACTCTCGATCCAGAATCCCGATCTCTAATACAATACAATATAATAACTCAACAGCCATCCTTGTAACCATTTAAGACACAAATCAGTCACAAAAATACATTGAAAATGATACCTCAAGATAAGGCATTCGATTACGGAGACAAATTCGGTTCGGAATCGATTGATACACTTATTACGATAATAACTCCTCCCAGACAGAGAGAGAGAGATTATGTCGCGAAAGATGGAGGGCTTATTCCCAATCTATATTATAAGGGCTTCTTATTTTAGTTTGGTTGTTTAAAGATTGCCTCGTTGATCGCAAATGCGACTGCTGGACAAGGGGTCTCGGGTTCCATTCACTGGTCGGGCAAAGTATTACTGGACTTTTTTCGGTTTTTCGAAAATTCTCAGTAGTAGCATGGAGTCTGGAATATGGTAAAAGGCTCCCTGTTCATTTCACCACAAATGGTGAAAAGTGGATGTACATTGTATAGCTGCATTACGTCCCGTAATGTGCACCTCTGCCTACTTCTTCGGGGATAAAAGGCGTAATGTTGTGTGTTTAAAGATTGGTTAAATTGTGAGTCGAGTGGCAAGGCTCTATAAATGGTATCAGATTCGATGCTCGAGTTGGACATTGTCGGATTTTTTCGAATCTTCGTAAATTTTCAATAGTAATGCTATATTGACACTCTCGAGACGAGGCCGAGATACATTGTCGTTTTTCTAAAAGAGTTGTAGCCCTTCTCGTATTATAAGACAGCAATGTATATCAACCTCGTGTCCGCTCGCGCTAGAGTGTAAATACGGTATCAAAATTCTGTCTGTCTATTGCCATATACCGGGCACAATTCCAGACTTCGTGTTACTACTGAGAAAATTTCGAAGCTCAGCGGTATTTTGCCGACCCAGGAATCAAACCCGAGACCCATTGTCACACTTGCGACCACTCGATCAACGAGGCAGTAAACAGCAATATAAATCAACAATAACACATTAATTTTTCGATACGCCCAACCTACTTCTAGTATATATCTCTTTACCTCCAAAATATCAACACAACAAATCCAGTACAGAACCTAAAAAAATCCAAACATCTTCAACTCAAGACGTCGCAACAAAAAATATCGGCGGAACCCAACGTGACAAAATACCGTGCTACCCTCTAGGAGTCACAAAGGCGTCCATTTTCTGTATTTTCACATTTTTTGGGCCCCCCAAGGGACATTCATGACTTCTCCCCCTACAATGACATAGTACACTGTTGAATTAAACATCGAGTTTACACTATGCCACTAGTGGGATACATTCGCGCTGTTGAATATTTTTAAGGATTATCCGGTTTTTTACTTAGCGTGAGACGGTTTTTCGTGGTTTTTATCCGGGTAAGATAAACAGTTTCTTGGTTGGAGTGTTGAGGTTAGATGTGTGATGTTTGGTGATAGGTTTACTCTTGTTTTTTGGGGAAGTCTCTAGTGGAAAATAGGTATTCTATGTAAGGACAGATATGTATGCCTAACTGATTTGTTTATGATTTTTTTTTACTTTAATACAAAACAATTAAGTTTAAGTCATAATAATATATTTTTTTTATAAATAAATGTTGTCATTAGGATTTCCTCCTGTGTTGTGACTGCGTTTACAAACATATAAGTTCATATACACATGAGACCCAAACCCGCAACAACAATTTGTGGATCACCCAAAAGCGATGCTCCGAGCGGGAATCGAACCCGCTACACGTTACAAGGGTACTGATACTATCTTTTCCTAGGCTAGAGTTGTCTTCAGATTTTCGTGCTTTTGACTATTCATGATGTCTGTTTACTTACAGAATATTATTTATTTCTTTATTTGTTGACATTTCAAAAGTACCTATTTAAGTTTAATAAAATTGGATGAATGGTTTGACTTTGATTTTGACTTTACGTAACAGAAGCTGCCCCTAAGCAGAGACAACGAGCCACGACATGACTAAGACGCGTACAGCAACAGTAGTAATATTTGATTGCTTCAAACCACAATTACTGAATAATTCATCAACAAAATTAATAATTAATAAAATAGGTACGTTCCTACATTAATTATTTACGGCCGGTTGAAACCGTATTCACGTTAATCCCGGTTAAGACCCGGGTATGTAATATTTTACCCGGTTTTCTACCGCAACAATGGGGATTGATAATGCTATTTTAAATTAAAAATAATTAGCGAGAAAGACCGGCCGGCTTATACACAATCTGGTTATATTTTCGTAATAATCTGTTTAATTTTGTTTGGTTTTGCGAAAATCGACCTTGTCACTATGGTTTAAAGTTTCTTATTGATTGTGTCATAGTAGGGTTGTTTGTTTACTTATTTTATCGTTCGTAAATTGCATTCTATATTCGTTTTTATTTTGTAAGTAGTACGAGTAGTTTTTGTATGCTTATATTTATGCACAGGGGTCGTTAAGAAATAATGAATATTTATATGGCAGTTTTATCCTAGTATTTGTCTGATTTAACACATTACGGCACTTAATGTCACTAGACTGTAATAATAAAAATAGTTGCTATTTGCGTTATAAGTCCCATGTGATAGGGGTGAGCCTATTGCCATATACTGGGCACAATTCCAAACTCCGTGCTACTACTGAGAAATTTTTCGAAAAACCGAAAAAAGCCCAGCAATACTTTGCCTGACCCGAGAATCGAACCCGACCCCTCATCCGACAATCGCACTTGCGGCCACTCGACAAACCAGGCAGTAAAAACTAACTATCCCAAAATAATTACTGAAAGCCACAACACTCTATTCATTCAACAAGAATCGACCAAACGACAAAACAAAAAAACGTAACAAACCATTTTTTGAACAAACACCTAAATAGCCCAGTTTTGCTATTTGAAATAAAACACTTTATGAACGGAATAAATAGAGAAACAAAATGGTATACTTTTTAAATTCATTCAGATCAAATATGGATGTGCGATGTTTTTTTTTTTATTTTGCTTTTTATTCACTCACCATCCGAAAGGGAAAAGTGTTTGTATCGATAAAATGAATTTCATTTGCAGATTGAAATATTTTTATGTATCTACGTTTATTTTTTTTAGGTCTAAAGTAGATAGTACCTAAGTATAGTTTTGCTTATGTCTGTTTTTTTATAAGTACTTTGTGACAGCCAATGTGATTCATTGTAAATTTTATACTCAAATCGGGTGTTGAGAGGTTTATAAAATTATCTGAGGGAGAGCCATGATTCGGCACGAATGTGTTGGCTCGACCGGAGTGATACCACTGCCTCACAGAAAACCGACGTAAAACAACGCTTGCATTGTGTTTCGTTGTGTGAGTGAGGTGATCCTAATTACCCCCCTTCCCAATCGCCGATTCCCCGACAACCTTTAAATTCCTAAGCCCGAAAAGGCCCGTAACGCACTCGTAACGCCTCTGGTGTTTCGGGTGTACATGGGCGGCGTGGATTGGGTACCATCAGTTGACCTGTCTGCTCGTTTACCGGATTATAGGTAACGTATCATAAAATCAGCTCTATTCAGCCGCAACATCAAGCTTTCTGTATCGTGAAGGTTCAATTCCAGAAACCATTTTTTTTGTCAAACCTTAAATCATTCTTTATTCGACCCAGGAGTCAAATGAGACATCCCCTACCAAGCAGCTTTATTCCTTTATTCACATCTTACAACATACATAATCAATTCGAAAACTATAACTATTATAAACATACATAATCCTGCTAACTAGTGCACATAGATGCATGTTCATTGACCATTGCCTCATTCACTCGAGAGGGGTACGGCATACCATTGTAATACCATCAATGGACTTCGATTTATTTTGTTTTACACCGCCTTTGTGATGTACGACTGTACGACCTTTTGTTTTGTTTGAAAATATATTTTTATGAATGATATTGTTTGTCGGAGTCTGATTGGTACGAGTAAGGTCAATGTATTGTTTTTGTTTGGAGTTCATTTTTGACTGTAAAAAAAAAAAGTTATGAAAAGGTCATGGGCCTTGTAGGTTGCATGGTTGTAGGTAAGTGTAAATGCTGAGTAAGAGGTTTCGGGTTAGATTCCCAGGTCGGAATCATCCAATGACTGCTCCCGCCTTGGGCGAAGCGAAAGGGAGTGTCAGACTCTTACTGACTAAAAACCGTAACCGTTAACCGTTCCTACTTCTGATTTTCGAGCCGAAGCCCTGGTCAGGATACAATAATATGATAAACTAAAGATAAAGTTAAAAGATCAACGTTGTCATATTTTTATGCAATAGGGCTGGCTAGTGATGAAAATCAGCGCTGTGACTTGAGTCATCGTGTCCAGGCCACTGTATTTTAGCTGAGCACTGGCCTTTTTGCTCCACAATAATGACAATTTGCTCCATAAAAATGACTGCACGGTTGGCGCAGTGGCTGGGCAACTGGCTGCTGCGCAACGGGTTGCGGGGTCGATTCCCGCACGGAGCAACTCTTTGTGTGATCCACAAATTGTTGTTTCGGGTCTGGGTGTCATGTGTATGTGAACTTGTATGTTTGTAAACGCACCCACGACACAGGAGAAAATCCTAATGTGGGGCAACGTTTTTTAAAAAAAAAAAAAAAAATATTTATTGTTTATTTGTTACCTACTTACCTATTTATTTGTGATTTGCTTATGTTACGGTGCAAATAAACTGTTTTTCTTTCTTTCTCTCTAATACCTAACTACTGTGAGACTGAGTGAAACACTCAATTAATCTGATCGAAAACAAACACCCACTAAAACTAAAAGCCGACACCAAATCACACAATTTCACTTAACCAAGTCCCACTAACTTTATCACTTGACAAACCATTGTTACATTAACAAAGCTAAACGACAAATCTTAACTAAGAACAGAATTCACGCACAAATGAGCACTAACCATCGCCTTTGGAATATAATCCAATGTTCTCCCCACTGTGAGTTAGTTTAAGCCGGCTAGAACCGGTGCGAACCACTGGTAACCAGTACAAACCGGTACGAACCAGTACAAACCTGTTAGTCGGTCTGTCACTATTGAAATTCGCCTATGGGCAAGCAGTTTGAAATATTCATTGTTAAACAAGATGCAAACTGCAAGCAACGCCATGTTGGTTTGCAAATGGACTCTGAATTTACGATTTTGGTAACAGATTTTCGTGTGTATGGAAATTTGATGGTTTGACCTATGTAGGGGGAAATATAGAGGGGTTAAGAGTTAAGTTTGACATGTTTAGTTATGGGAATTGTTGGTATCCTGTTATTCATACATGTATATTTGACTGTGTCGTAGGAATACAAATGTTTAGTATTAGACAATTACTATTTGTGGGCTTGGCCTATGTAACCGTTTACTCTATTTATTCCTATTTATTTAACAAACATCAACTTCACATACACAATGACACTCACTACAAATTGCAATTTGTGGATTACACAAAACCTCTGTTACATGCAGGAACTCCCGATACGTTACGCGGTTATGTAATACTAGTGTGGTCTAACATTTAAAAATAAAGAATTTTCGAATTTGATTACCCAAAAACCAATCTCTAAAATGTAACTTGTAAATGCAGGTCCCACTCACCATGCAACCTTTAACAATGTTTGGCTCAGCTCGAAATAATTCAGCAGAGGTCGTCGATACCGTTTCGATATAGCCAGTCTTGCTTTTGCTTCAGCGAGATGTAGGGTTGACATCTGTTCCGAAATTTACCGATATTTTTTTTTTGGCTTTAACAGAAAAAATAGAAAAATTTTAAGCGAATAAAATTCCGTGAGTGAGCGCATGTGATAGGAATACGTTTTAATCTTCTTAACACTTTTCCATGTGTGCGTGAAAACTTCGAACAATTTATTATTTTTTAGGAAAATTTACAAAAAATGATGCAATTTTTGTTGAATGCACAATTGACACGACTGCCACGCAATGTGTCACGCGTTTGATTCCCACACAACAACTCTTTGTGTAATCTACAAATTAGCGCTTTCCTCTTCCCATCGCTTTTCCGCCTGTGCATCAAAATTTCGAAAAAAATTTTTTTAACTTTCATGGATAATTGTCTAAACAGGGTGCATTTTTTATTGACTACACACCCACGTCATAGTAGGATATCCTAAACTAAGGCTAGGTTTTGTCACATTTTGTTCTAGGAACCCTAGCTACAGGTCACCGGAGGTCAGTGCTGGTTGGAAGTCAAAAACATTGCCGCGGAAAATTGCCACTGCCGGTTGCGGCACTAAATATTCCCAGCACTTTTCGACTCGACTGTTTTTGTAAACAATCTGTGTAAAAGATTTTTGATTTGAGAGACTTTTCCGTGGGATTGGATTTTGGTTTGTGAAAAATTTGGAGGAAAATATTCTAGACTGATTTCTGAGATAAGTAATGTAGAGATATAAATTATGTTTTCTGTGGATAGATATTTCGTTATGAACTGTTATGAAATATGCAGCCAAACTGTTATAAATCTGCAGTATAATAAGTTAAGAGAAATAAGGAAAGGTGTATTAATATTTTTGCGTTTAATTAGTTCAAGTTTTTCAGGTTATTCAGACTTAACTTTGAACCTCATTTTAGTTCTGTCATTTGTCTCATAATATTTGTTTTTGCACCTTGAAATCAATCTACGACAAGTATTTGAATATGCTTTTGTTAATCCAATTGCAATAAAATATTTATTTTAACTAATTAATCTACAGTAATATAAAAATACATGTAAAACTCACCTGAGTTATACTCCAGTACCGGTCGAGTGAGATCAGGCACAGGTTCATGATGGACGCCGTACACAGCAGCACATCCATCGCCGAGTGTATCTCACACCACCAGAACCCAAAAATCCAGTAGCCCATCAGCTCGTTCGCTAATGAAAACGGCATTATCACCAGCCCGAGGAAGAAGTCCGACACGGCCAATGAGGCTATGAACCAGTTCTGAATGTTCTTCAACGCCTTCTCCGTCACTATCGCGATAATCACCAGCATATTGCCCACCACCACCATTATCATTAACACCGTCACAACCACTGAAGCTATTATTATATGCGCCGGCGAATACCCGCTCGGGTACCACGTCTTTAGAACTAAGTTTACCGTAGTGTCATTCGACAACGTCGTGTTCGCGTCTGACCCATTGGTCATTTGCAACGCGAAGAACTCCTCCTGGCTCATATACGTCGGAACCAAGAACGTAGAATTCGGACCGAATGTCCCATTGTAACCACTAGACATTGTAGTCCTCGCCAGCAGCGTCGTATTCGGCACCATCGTGGCTCGCGACTCCGGATTTGTAAAATTCATCTAACTAATATTATTGTAAGACAGATTGAAAGTTTGGCCCCGTTGAAATAACTGTATAATTGATTTACTTTTAAAAAAACGTATTGCCTATAGGAACGGAAGTGTTTGACTATTATTTTCTCTTTATACAATTACTAAATACCCGTTTTACCCGAACGTTGAGTAGAAGCGATCACGAACACAATATTTACACTAACTCGAAGGCCTTACCTAGTATTGCTTGAAACTATTGAGAGAACACTGATCGAGAAACGAAACGAACTAGCAAATGAAGATTACGGTAAGTCGCGTACACACAAAAAAGCGATTTTACACTAAAAGCTTGTTATCAACGAAAAATGTTGTTTTCTTTTATTGTTGTGGCCGGCGGTGTCATCGTCCGACTTTGTGCCTCCTCCTGTCCCATAGCCGATGTGTTTTCGTAAACATTTTCTTGGTGTTCTGGTCCATGGCGCAATGATTACATGGTGTTCATGGCTGGAGATGTCGCGTGACTGTGTAATGGTCAGTCATTAGCGCCGGTGCATTGTAATCTAATGTCGCCTGATGATTATCTTGATTACGAGTGACGCCGTCTCCTGCCTGCAACAATGATAATATTATTGATGACTTGTGCGAAACGGCCTTGTGTGTGACGTCAGCATTACATGATACTAATCATATAATATTCAGGGCGTAGGCAGAATTGTCTATTATACACATTATACACCCACTGGCTAACCCTACATAATGAGATTGGAATTCATTCCTTTAGTAAGAATGCTCAAATTGAAATACCCGATAAACCTAAATAGGCTTTACTTTGCTTGTCCCTAAAATTGACCTCCAATCTGAAACATTCATGTTAATATTACGAAAAGACCCGACCGTTTTTATTTATAACGCGAACAAAAAAATATGAATGAGTGAATCTAGAATAAACATCAAGAGATTATCTAATACTAGCTTCTGCCAGCGGCTTCCCCGCATTTCCATGGAATAAAAAGTAACCTAAGTCTTATTCCAGACTATTATCTAACGCTATTCCAAATTTCATCCCAATCCCTTAAACCGTTTTGAAGTGATTGAGTAAACAGCATACACACAAATTTTCCCATTTATAATATTAGCAAGATTATATTTTATTTCAAAATAAAGTGTTGAGTAACACAACAGGAAAACAATAAAAAGTAACAATTGTATAAATAAAATATGTTTCCTTGATAATTTTAGCTAAACAACGTAATGTTAATTTCTATTAGACTGTTTCTTTGTGTTGTGACAACACAATTAGCTTGAGGCAAGGCATTAAACAACCTAAATAAAGTACAATAAAACATATTTTCGTGTGGCAAGTCTTTGATCTGTAAAAATAGTATCACACCTATTATTCTCCAAATAATGAGTTATATAAATAATAATTTTATTTATAATTATAAAATACGTTGAACGAGTTGTAGGTTTCAAACTTTGTCCTTGTTTTCGAAACTCGTAACAAACAAACCTTATTTTGCATAGTATTGTTCGTTGAGATTTCTAATTTAAATCACCAAATCTACGGAATTAGGGATTGAGTATCTTATCATCAGTCCGTTTCCTTCCACAACTGGCCAAAGGCCACTGCTTATACTCTAGAGGAGAGCCTTTAAAGTAAATACTGTAATTAAAAATACAAATAATTTGATTTTCAAATTCTCTACCTAACCTTTAGATCGCACTTACTGTGAAAGTCTTAGTGTAGAAGGATGTTGGGATGTTGGGATGTTGTCCGTCAATCACGTTGAAACTACTGAACGGATTTTCATGAAATTTTGTATACAGACAGGGTATGAGCTGACTTGGTTGATCAGTTCCCTAATGCACATTGTGTAAATAAAATTAAGAAAACTTTATAAATATTAATACTAATTACTCATACTAATATCAGTTTCACTTTTATTTCTTTTAATTGATGGATGGACTAACTCTATCCACGCGAGGAACCTATAAACAAAGTATTTTAATTTGTTTTTGTTTGTTGAAACATGTTTTTATTCCAATATTGTTTGTTTATGTTGAGTTTGTTTGAGAGATTGATGTTAGTTTGCAGTTGTAGTGTTTGAGATACGATTAGGGTGATGCTATTTAATTTTTATTTTAATAATAATAAAAATTGTCCTTTAGATTTTAAAATAGTTTTATAGTAAGCGTAATCAATTTAAACATGCAGAAATCGTTTTCAATGTACAATCTGATGATTGAAACATGTTGTTGGCAATGTTTTACCTAACTGAAAAGTATTAGCAATTACAGATCATATTTCCAGACTCGTGTTGAACATTGTGAGATGTTTATAACCTATAGCCTTCCTCGCTAAATGCACTATCCACAATAATATTTTTTTCAAATCGGACTAGTAATTTCGGAGATTAGCTCATTTGAATGCAAAGAAACAATAAAACTCCTCAGCTTTATGGCTACGATAGAGCATAATTACACATTATAATATATTTTTTAAATGCGGTCTAGACGATTAATCACATAATTATATCATCACTTTACTTTATTTAAAGAATATTAAGTGTATCTAAAAAAATCAAACTTATTAAGTATCCAGAAGAAATACAAAACAAAAATAACAAACAGGTACAAACAGGTCAAGTCCATACTTGGACCTGAAACCTGTTTTAAAAAAATACGTCACAGAATAAATATCCCAAAGAACAGTACTACTGTAAGTATTATTTTTTTTTTACAAACAAAGGAAGTTTGTTCCTCATTAGAGAGACTTACGGGATGTCTACTCCGATGTTTAATTACTCAAGTTTTTTTTTGTTTTTTTTTCTTTCGTTTTTTTTTTGTTTTGTTACATTTGCGTCGCGTTTCGATTCTTTCATTCGTGATCGAAATCTTTGTAGGGAATTAACGCGGTTGTTTTTTTCTTTTCTTTTGGGCGAAAATTTTACAAGTAATTGTTTAAGATTTACGTGTTAGATACGTGTTTTGAATTTATTAAAGCTTTAGAAATAGGGCAGAGTTAGTTAGTGTATATTTTGTCTGTACATGCACGTAGTATGTCATATAGACATAGATTAAACAAAGATCAACTAACACTTTTCACTCGAGTAGCCTATAATCGCCCAAACTGCTGACTCAGAGATACATATTATCTCTCTCAAGTAATCATTAAATGACTCTGAGATTTATTTTATTTTGCGGCGGCAAATCATCCAATTATTTACCCCGCCTTGGACGAGGCAACAGGGAGCGTCAGATTCTTACTGACAACAACCACCTCGTTTCTACTGCTGCTCATCGAGCCAGAGCTCCGGCAACCTGTTAAGTTTTCCGCGGCTCTGAATCAAGCATCAGTACTACTACCCTACTGGGCCCCCATCTGTGGTGGTCTGATGGCTCTTTGAGGTACACACGGAACGCGACGCGCCATACCCTCAGGTTTGGTTCTGTTCAGGCGGCAAACTACTCGTGCAGGCTGACCGCAAGCTTATACAAAGTTATAATGATACAGTTTCATTAGCTCTTAATCATTAGTTTGTAATAAAATCTATTTTCATTGCAAGAACCATTAATCAGATGAAACTTCATACTTATATCTATTAAAAACTTTTAAAACTTATCTCGACTCGGCTAAACGTAAAATATCGTCCCACGACCTCTAATCAAAAAAGCAAGTCATTTCAGAATAACAGAAAAAAAATTAACACCTATTTTCAAAGACCCTAATTAATAAAGAAAAACCAGGTGTAATTTTTCACAATTCAACACTAGTTTATAAATTAAATGAAATGAAATGAAAGCAGTTGATTATTTTGAAAAAAAATCCTAATTACTCTTTGTCCGATAGGGGTGAGACTAGAAAAAAAATTAAAGACAATTAGTTCTAACAAAAGAAAAAAGGTAAAGATAGTCTTTTTTTGTTCGTTAAAAGTCGCACCACACAAAATTGAATATAAAAATTAAAAATCTGGATTGAACTGGAATCAAGCGGCTCGTCGCCATGAATTATTTATCTATAGCTGTCCTTCTGTTGGTTTTCGTTAAATTATTTATTAAATGCATCGGTTTATCAATAGCCGGGTCCACACCAAACGATCCATCGATCCCGCGATCCGCGATCCAGGATCGCGGAGCGTGGATCGTGGATCGTGTTAGGCCGATCCACTTTTGGAAACTTGCGATCCCAAATATGCGCTCCAAGCGATCCTAAGGCGATCCGTGATTCAGCCAGTCTAACTCTTGTACGATATGGAGTCACACATACAACGGCGGCGTCTTGCCGTTGCAGCAGTAACTTTTATTTTGCTTAAATGCTTGCGCAAAAAATCACAAAAAAGAAAACGACGGTTTTGGGTGAAACAAATTTACAAAAATCGCTTGGAATCTGGGACTCAGCTGTACGCAGAGTTAGTGTCAGATAAAGTTGAACACAATTTTGCAAGAATGAATGCTAATCAATTTGAGATATTGTGTTCATTATTGAATAACAAGCTAAGAAAGAATGATACAAATTATAGAGATATATTACTGTGAAGGAAAGATTATTACTAACATTGAGATTTTTAGCAACTGGAGATTCGTATGTCAGTTTGCAGGTTTGCTTCTCTCTGTATTTCTCCCTTCTGTAGCCTCCCGCCAGAGATCGCATTTTTTTCTTTAGGTTCTCGATCGACTTATTCCCCATTTCACGAGAAATCTGACGCCAAGCATCATCTCTAACACCTCTATTGGTGTAATTAGAATCTTTGGGATCCCATAAACATTTAAATTCTTTATAAAGCGATATCAAACGGCGACTTTCTGAGATGTCCATGGCGAGGTGGATCGCGCGAACCAACACAACCGTCCACACCGCGCGCATCACGCAACTGAGGCACCTTTGATGCTGGCACAAAAACCGACCGCACACGGATCGCGCGAGGTAGGGAGCGCGCGCTCCAATACGTGCGCATGGATCGCGCGCGGCACGTCTACACCGCCTGCATCTTTGGATCGCGCTGCTGCCGCGCGCGATCGGAGCGCGATGGATCGTCCGGTGTGGACCCGGCTAATATGTTTCATCGTTTCATCATGATCGTTATTTATTCCAATTGCAACTTTAAGTGTGTGGACGTAAGTCTTATTTCATTAATTTATGATTTACGGCTTACTCATTATGTAACCTAAGTAAAATAGTTTTCGTAGTTACCACTAACAGTTAAGCGTGACACGCTGGAGTTCATAGTAACTCATTATTATGGGTAGCTTTAGAAGAAATTTATACTATCTGTTGCATCTGTATTTATTTGCACAGACAATTTACTATAAGAGTAACAATCCAGACGGACCGATAACATTTATTACCCAGACTAATATTCACAGATAGCAATATTAATAAAAACTAATTTGAATGAATAGTTTTTATCGATTCTAAGTATCTAGACTTAATTTTATTATAACTTTTGTGAGTTAGTTCATCTAGTTTAAAGCCATGCTAGAGGCTCATATTCATGAACAACATTCCACGACACACGATGTTACCTTAAATTCCCCGAAATCTTCATAATTATACCATATTCTACGCAAACTATTATTTTAGACTCCAAGATCCAACTGATTTTTTTTTTTAATGAAACTTTATTTTCCTTGGGAATCAAACTCACAACAACCCACTCGCCAGTCCTCTTGTGACTCGAGCAACAATGTAATTCATCAACTGTAATTTTATCGACCCTTAACCCAAGTTTATCGATAAATAACGTGACCGTATCCCATCACTATTCAACCCGCCGCCCGCTGCAGGTGCAAGCTAGTCAGTCGACTCAATTAATTAGTCAACAGACCACTGAACACTTTACAAGTTTTACTTGTTCATTTGAAGCTGATTTTTTTCACAGTGACTTTTTTACCCACCATCGCCGTTTGCAGGTTAATAGGCTCGATATTTTTCTTCCATTTTTACGGTTGTGTAGTGTTGTGAATCAACGTTTTCAATTGGTTGGAAATATTTTTATTCGTTTGAATATTTACGATGACAAATTGGTTCGTGGAAATATTGTGTGAAATGAAAGAGAAACGAGAAAAATTTTAGTAATAAGAGTTCTTAAAAAAAAACCAATAAATACTCTGAGACATTTAATGATTACTTAAACTATACCTTAGTAACGATTTTGTATCAAAAACAATTGCTAAGGACTGGGTTAAGTAACTATTAAATGACTCTGAGTACTGCGGATATTCTTCAAGTGAACAAACGTATTATTAACCAATATAACTTCTTACATCTACACAACCGAGTCAACCAACATTCCACAATTTCACACAAGAATAATACCTACACATTACTCAAAACATACACGAGAGACCTTCCATCCCAAAACAGACATCAGCGCCCTCTACAAAAGGAAAAAGAACTAAAAAGACCCAGTTATCTTACAAACGACGCGAAAGTTTCCGAACGACTGCCAACACAAATAACTTTGTCAACCTCATTTAATATTTAGAACCATAAGGCGCAGGACACACTGTTGCAAAACCGCGGCGGTTTTTAACCGCGTTATTTTGTGAAACAATAAACTAAATATAAACAGCCGCATTTAGACGACTGACCGACAGACAGACATTTTGCTTTCTTTATTTATCTACATAAAAATCTATTGGTGTTCGTTAGTATCGCCATAACTCGAGAACGGCTGAATTATTAGTGAAAGTCCAGGGAAGATTTAAAAGATGAGAAATACGAGTATGAGGTACGAGTTTGCCGGGTCAGCCAGTGTTGTAATATTTGTTTTGACATTCAAAAGACCCTTCCAGGTCTATTTGAAATAAATTTAATAATTTTGACTTTGACTTTGCATTGGCGTTTTATTCCTGCAACTAATTTTACAACCATGAAACACACAATTCTTCACATTCTTCGTCCAACTATCATCGATCACCCCCTTCAGATCACTAATACATCGGTTACAGCCAAAATTAAACCAACAGAAATCTTAGTACTAGGATATAAGGTCGAATATCATTTAATAGTTCACAGTAAACTTAGTAGTAGGTGATAAGGTTGAAAATCATTTAAATTTCACAGTTTAAAAACATAGTGCGCGCAACGGTTTCATACTTCGAGCGGTTAACCGCACAATGCAAAAACGTAACATAGCCTAAGCATAATAAAAGATATATGGGCTACAACAGCCGGTCTCCAGTTAATGCATGTGTGACACGCACTTGTTTACGTTTCCACCACAGTTGCTTGGGTTAATCCTTTAGAATGAAACGTTAACGTTTGCGTTTGGGTCCGGGAAAATATTGGGGTTTCGGCTTAATGATTTGTTATTGGAACTGCTGTCAAAGAACGTCTGGGGGGAAGGTTTTAATGACTGATTTCTTGTTTGTTGTTTTAAACTACGCGTTGGAGTATATTGACATTAATAACAAAACTATATTTAAAAAACTGACTTTGACACACGTGTTTGAACAGCAGTAGCAAAACCTTAATTTTTTTAAGTCGGGTCCCTAAAACCTTCTCCTAAGTCTGAAAAATACTTTGCTGAAAACCGCATCAAAATCGGTTCAGTCAAACGCGAGATAATTGCACACAAACATACATAGAATTGTCGGGTGCACTATTTATAGCCTTAGGTATTTTACTATATTATACAGTCCACTAAACATACCATCTTTTATTTGTATGGCCTCAACACAATGCTTTTTTACACGTATTATTTATAACTTAACAGCACCAATTAATACTTTGACTGCCTACAAAAATCTGTTTGAAAGCAAGCGCCGTTCATTTTTGCCCCCCATGACGGTTAATGTATGTATTAATATCACTTTCAATTAAAAACCAGTATTACACTAACCCACAATACCAATCTACCACCCCACTTTAATCAACCACAACTGGTTAAATTAAAAAGCCTTTAAAAAAATACAGGCAGCCATTTTACTTAGCATTTAATCCTAATGATACAACAAATACGGTAGCTAACTAAATTAGCCACCAGTTTGTTGGTTCGTTAATTAATGAGTTGACTGACTAGTGTTGCAGTTAGCTGATTGAATAGTGATGTGACTGTGTTCGTTATCGATATCGATTGTTATACTGTGTGGGTGAGAATGAGTTTAGATTTCCTAGGTAATGAAATTTGTTGATAAATCGTTGTCGTCGACTGCCTCGGTGGCCGAGTGGTCGCTAGTGCGACTGACAGGCAAGAGGTCCCTGGTTCGAATCCCGGATCGAGCAAAGCACTATTGGGCTTTTTTCGGTTTGTCGTCTATGGTAAAAGGTTGACCTCCTATTACATGGGACTAATACAAATGGTGCAAAGTGGGTGTACATTGTACAGTGTTACTTCGTGTCATAATGAGTATTGTGCCCCGCTAGGCAATCCTTCCTTTGTTTAATTTGCATAATATTTCTTTGCACTATATAATATTACAAAACCTATAAACTCAATTCTTCAAAACAAGCTATTTACTTATAAAATGTAATAGAAAACAATATTCTATTTTTACCACGAAATCTTAACGAAAGTAACTTAACAAAGTTCATAAACAAGATATTTATTGATCATCTAAGCTGGCACTTGACATCTAAGTTACTAAGTTAACGGAAACTTCAATCCGTTCAATATCTACGTTAATAACTTAATTTTCCAATATATTGTTACTATGAGGAGGTAGGTAGAGGTGCACACAATGCCACATATACAAATACAACCAACGTTTTACAACATTTACCCTGCATTAGGATTTTCTCCTGTGTTTCTATTTATTTATAAACATACAATTTGACATACGCTGACCTGCAATCATAATTTGTAGATCACATCTCTATGTGATCAACAACTCTCACAGCAACTCCTTGCGTCGTGCTTAAATCGAACCTGCATCAAGTTACACAGCAGTTGGTTGCCCAGGCTCTGCGCCAACCGTGTAGTCAAAAACTTTTACAGTATGTTTATGATAAATATCGTGAAACTTACTAAATTAACTAAAAACCTCGGTTTACACGTTTTATTAATGGACTACTACTAGAAACTACTAGAGCTTTTCTCCACCCTGGGTGAGGATGATCCTATTCCCATATACTTTATACCAGAAACAATATAGACCTCGTGCAATTTCTAAAAATAAAGTACCGATAATACTTTGCTCAACCTGACCCTTTACTAACGTACGGAATTAACGTAAACTTTAAACCCGTTTAACATATCTTAATAACTTATTAATAAGTAAATTTTTCAATACATTACTGTACATAACTGGATAATATAGTTAATATGCTTAGCGTGGAACTCTGATATGTCGCTAAGTGAATATTAATTCGATTGCTATGCCAATTACTATGTTTAGGGCGTGCGTGTAACTTACATACACAATTTGTTACTGCAAATTGAGTAGAACAATATGTGTAATGTATTATTAAATGTGTTTATTAACCTCTCCGGACTACCTAGCAGGTTTACCGAGACTCCGGCTTGAAAAGCAGGAGTAGGAACGGGGTGGTTTTTAGTCAGTAAGAGTCTGACACTCCCTTTCGCGTCGCCCAGGTAGGTAGAAGTCATTGGAAGATTTACCCTCTAAAAAACCTCTTGTATGCGAGTAAGAGACACAATAGCAAAAACTCATTGTGTCTCGCGTAGATCTGAGATTCTCCCGGCATACTATAAGTTCAAATAAACATTAGATGACTAACTTTAATATTAATGTCTGTCTTGTAGATTATTTTAAAACATTAGACGCTATTTTTCGTTTCTTACGGAAACAAATACTTTCGAGGATATTATAAGAAGATATATTCAGTCCGCAGCTTCGGATGAGTAGAACGAATCACTCATTTTTTTTATGGCAAACGAGCAGACGTATTAACTTATGGTAAGCAATCGGTGCCGCCCATGGACACTTGAAACACCAGTAGCGTTACAAGTGCGTTGCCGGCCGTTTGGGGGTTAGAAATTTAAGGGTTGTTGGGGAATCGGGGATTGGGAAGGGAATTGGGCCTTCGGTATCCTCACTCACACAACGAAACACAACGCAAGCGTTGTTTCACGTCGGTTTTCTGTGAGGCCGTGGTATCACTGGTGCCGAAGCATGGCTACTTAAAACCATCATACATCTGTTTGTCTTTCCAATAAAACTAACGAATTCCAATAGATGACAAGTTGAGCGTAGTTTTGTTTCAAATTCTACCACAGACCCCTAACTTGATCTGGTTATCTAAAATCTTAATTGGTTTATTTAAGACCTAGGCTTACTGAGCTAGGTATAAAGATTAACTAATTATTTATTCTATCGGTATAAACGGTATAAATAAATCGGTAAATGGTTATTGGGATTACTATAACTTAAAATGTAGTATCTATTGAAACTGGTCTTTTAGGCTTATTTCGTTTTTAATTAAATACTTTATAGTTTTTAGAAATGCCAGTAGAAGTTGCGTACAAGCCTCTTATAAAATGGCAGAGGGAGTAAAGTAGTATTCATGTTTCAGATTTTAAAATCCTCTTTCATAATGCAAAGTTATTTTTACATTAACCATCATGATGCATAGTAAATTAACTAAAAAGGTTTCGGCTTCCAGTAAACTGCAAGACGTCGCTGCGTCCGTGCACGCTGATGCTCATGATGAAGAGTCCCTCTGTGACTCATAACTACTAGAGCTTTTCTCCATTAATTTACGTGAGTATACCATGATTTTTAGTTACGGTAAAACGATCATTCAATCGAAATTAAAAATTAACTTGAGCTCAAAATTTTAATGTTTAATAATCAAAAACCTTAACAGCACTTTGGAATCGAAGCTGAATAAGAACCCAGCTATTACATTTACAGCCACTGAGATCTCAAGTTCCGATACTGAAAATAACATGATAACAAAAAGTGCTCTCAAAAACGACAAAACTAAAACAGTCGCTCGCTTCCACGCCGACGTAGTCAAATACGAATTCCATTTAAATAATACACTCGACTAAAAAATTCATAGCACTTAGTTGAGCAAACCTGTTACAAACAGATAGACAAAAATATTTCAACTCCATCCTACTATCTATTACATTGGAAAAGGTATCAAATTCCGTAGAATATCTATGTATACATATAGGGTGACTAATAATTAGTGAACGATATTTAAACACGTGATTATACTCATGATTACAAACAACTTTCCCAAAGAAACTTTTTTGTATACTCATTAGTTTTATTTTTATCACAATAACATAACTACAAAATTTCTCGCGCGTGCGTGCTTTCGCATGATCAACTGTTGTCAGCGAGGCGCCCGCGCCTGGGTTATCTAAGTCAAAGTCAAAGCATTTGTGTCAATAAATATTTAATAAGGCACTTTTGAAACTTCAAATTGAATTTTCCGTCAGTCTTCCTCTCAGTGAAGCTAGGTGCTTGTTCCGAAGTGAGGCTTCGAATGGAAAAGATCGAGCAAGAAACTCCATCGTATCGGAAGACTAGTAGGTATTTTACCTTTATAATATAAGTGACCTACGGGCTTAAATGTCAACATGTGTTTGTAAATCAATAAAATGAATACCAATTTTAATTAAAAATTAATTCTATATACAATACCTTTATTGAAGTATAAAATTTTATAATTTTCAATACCTATCTCATTTTACTCCAAGTATCAATACCTTTTGTTTGTTATATTGAATTTTAATCCATCGTTTTATGTTTTATAGTGATACTTACTTTTGATTTTGTATTTAGAAAATTCAATTAAAATTTTACTACATTTTCTGTAGATAAAACCTACGCAGATTTTTTTAAAACTGAATAAGTTTTCAATACGTACATTAAAAAATTGTGATCGAATTGGTTAAATATTATTAGAATAAAAAAATCTATATTATACAATACAAAAACACAGAATATAGGTAATATTCTTTTTTCAAGTCAAGTAAACATAGTTACTGATATTTATAGAAAACGGTATTGTAATATTCCTGATCTATGAATTGCCTAATAAAACTAATTATGTCACACTAATTAGATAGTGAATCATTAATTATATTGATACAAACAATACTTGTTGGACAAAAACATTATATTATAGGAAAAATAAGCAAACATAAGCACATGATACATAATACTAGCTTCTCCCAGCGGCTTCGCCCGCCTTTTCGTGGGATAAAAAGTATCATAAGTGTTATTCCAAACCATAATCTACCCCTGTTCCAAATTTCATCCCGATACCTTCAGCCATTTTGAAGTGATTGAGTAACAAATATACACAACAAATGCGAATGTTTGTGTGTTTGTACACAAACATAGCTTAACTGAGTCCGTTTCCACCAGTACTAAGCTATGTATACCAATGAATATGATTGATAGAAGCCAAACGCATCCACAGCAATGTAGCATAGCACATCTCTGGTAGAAAAGCACCCTTTTTTTGAGGGGGAAAATCATCCTATGACTTCTATCGCCTTAGGTGAGGCGAGATGGGAGTGTCAGACTCTTACTGACTAAAAACCACCCCGTTCCTACTCCTGCTTTTCGAACCGGAGCGCCGGTAAACCCGCTAGGTAGTCCGCAGCTCCGGATCAGGCATCACCCCTACTGGGCCCCATCTGTGGTGGTCTGATGGCTCTTTGAATCTCTTGATAAACTGGACAACTATTTAGACTTAAATAAAAATCAAACATCCATTTGACAATTAGTTTATATGGTCGTCAAATGACTCTCGACTCTCATAAACTGATAATATTCTCTGGTCGCCTATTCCCGACTGAATAATATGTCATTTGTATGGAGATCCGATACACACTCACACAGCGCGGCCACTAGCCATAACTGTGTATGAGGTAATTAGCGTGCAGATTGCTAATTATACACTATTGGTGTTTCTATGGTAAATAAGAGAGAGGAATAATGATTACTCTGATTTTTTTTTTTAACCTTAGAATCGATGGGAAGTATTTTGTAGTTCAGGTTGAGTACCTAAAATGTTATTGGATTTTACAGTAGTGACAGAAGATGGGTGATTTAATGTAACACAAGGTGTCACGGATTCGATTCATTTTTGAAAGAAATGAAGGAGCGAAAGTATAAACGATGACGTGCTACAGTCAACTTTGCAAGTGACTTTCCAAAAAGGAGGAGGTTTTCAATTCGGCCGGTATGTTTTTTTCTATGCATGTACACCAATTACGCCGAGGTTTATGGACCGATTTGCGTGATTCTTTTTTTTCTTAAACAAATTGGCTATACGAAAAAAAATTCTTCAGTCATTTTGATGTGATTGAGTAACAAACATATGCATACACAACATAACCATTGGCATTTAAAATGTTAATAAGATACAAGATATTACTTTTTGATACGGTAAAAAAGAGGACATACGAAACACTCCATACTCTCTCCTCTCTTTAAAACAACATCGCACTTCTTAACAATTTTCCTACTAAATCATATTTCAATTGTTTCACCAACAACGCTCGCGTGAGTCGACACTGCTGATTCAGAAAACAACATGATTAAATACTGCATTTAGCATCGGTAATAATATGATTAAAGGTAATTATGTCGCGGCCCGATGATGGGATATAATCTGTTTTGACGTAGCTGCAATAATAACGTCGTAAAACTGTCTATACAGTAATACGATAGCGTTATAAAATGGCTGATTTATACATTTGTTGAAGTAGCTAAGTTTTATTTTTTGCGGGGAAATTATCCAATGTTTTTTTTTGCCTCGGGTGAGGTGAGAGAGTGAATGTCAGACTCTTATTAACTTAAATGAACTTCTGCTTTTTCGAGCCGAGTAACGCGCTTTTGGATGTCTTTTCCAATAAAGAAAAAAACTGCAATCTTCACTTACAAATGACATAATCTATCAACGAGTTTAAAAAAAGGAGGCGGCTATTCTAAAAAGGAGAGTTGCCGATATAATCCAGAAGACTATAAGATTAGGATTAAGGTTCATAATAATCTAATCAATTTTCTATGGTATAAGCCGGTAAACGAGCCGACGAATCACTTGATGGTAAACAATCGCCGCCACCCATGGACACTCGAAACACCAGATGAACATACATGTATTATGTAATTAGAATTAGCTACACAAACTAAAAGCGATTGTAAAACAATCCAAATTATTTAGACATTTGTTGTTTATACAAATTAGACGTAATTCGAGTTTTCAATTTAAATTTTTGAACCTAGCAACATTTGAATTGGAATAAATTTAATTTTAGAACGTGTGAAGCTATGTCCATCTAATATTTATTTCATTTGATATGTTTGTTTTATTTTTTTACTGTTGTCATACTTTTTTGAATAAAGAATAATGGTAAACTGGTGATTGAATAACTTTATAGTATAGTGGTCCGAATTTATGAGTTCTACTAATTCACGTTTTGACGCCCGATATTATTTTTCATTGCCCCACATTAGGATTTTCTCCTGTATCGTGGATGCATTTACGAACATACAATTTCACATGAACATGACACCACCCAGACCCGAAACAATAATTTGTGGATCACACAAAACTGCGTGCGGGAATCGAACCCGCTACACGTTGCACGGCAGCCAGTTGCCCAGCCACCGCGCCATCCATGCAGTCTATATGCAGAGTCCGTGTACACTGGAAGTATAGATACATTATTTTTTTTAACACACGTTACTTTTTTCTTTCAAATTAGGCCAGTTTGTATAAAAATCCACAAAAAAATATGCTAGCACAATACAAGGCAAAGTAAAAACACAACAAAATACATAAACCTGAAACAATAAAAAATAAACCATTTTCCCATCACTAGATCGATAACAACTAATCAACAAACCGAAAAACCCCACACCTAACACCGGACGTAACCCTAACACGAACTTCAAAAAAGGCAAACAAAATCCATAAAACTAATTAGTCTACAACGGCTATCGATAAAAAAGTATCGATAAAAATTTCTCCGTGTCCCACCACTAATCGGTCGTCCATTTTAATTGATACTGTGGCTCTTTTTGTTCGTATAGTGATGTCACGGTAGTAAGGAAGTTGTCAATTATCGATACTGCCTGTTACCGAGTTTTGTAGGTAGATTTTTTTCCGGAGTTATAAACGGTGCTTCTATTAGCTAGCTGTCGCGTGATGGGAATGGTCTGTTTTGGGAAAATGGAAATGGATATTGTGTCGATGTTCATCTTTTTTCGGGTTAGTCCGTGTGTACATTTTTAGTGTTGGAAAAATGTATTTTTAAAGAGATGTACAATGGTGGTCACATACGCCTGACCATTACTAAGTTAATGTTTGATTGCACCTGATGAGATCCGCTTTTTAGTCCCGCCCCATGACCTTGAATTCACGAATGAAGCTGGATGGTGGGCAATGCTGCCACCGGTGCAGGACCACTGACTAAGATATTATACGTGTTGTGTCACTAAGCTGCGACGTTATCGCTTTTCTTATTGATGAGACATTTATAGGCTATGGCTTAATGATTTTGCCGGGTTCAAGTAATAAAAATTTAAAATGATCAGGCAGATCTGTCCTCCACTGTTCTTATGGTTATCTATGGTTGCGAGATATCAACATCGATTCATTTCTAATTAATATTTTATGATTGAATATGAACAAATATGTTTTTATTCACGATTTTTCCCCATAATCTCAAAGCGTATTTCATTTAACGGATTTTAAAACCCCAGAGACTATTGTAAAGGATCAATTACAGACTTCTGAATAAATAATAAGATACTAGGTTCAACTATCAATTAACAAAATGTGTAACAACACAAACCCAGACAAAACCTAGACCTAAATACCTAGACTCCACCACAGATGGGGCTCAGTAGGGCTGATGCCTGATCCGGAGCTACGGACTACCTAGCGGGTTTACCGGGGCTCCAGCTTGAAAAGCAGGAGTAGGATCGGGGTGGTTTTTAGTCAGTAAGAGTCTGACACTCCCTCTCACCTCACCCAAGGCGGGAGAAGTCATTGGATGATTTTTCCCAATAAAACAAAAGTATATATCTAGATTACATATTATTTCAAAAAGAACAAAAGCTGAATTCAAGTGTAGTCATTAATAAAACAGTAGATAAGTAATGTATCATACGATCTTTTTAAGTTAGTGTTAAGTGCAAAAGTTTTAAGTGGCGAGCTACTAAGTTATGGGCAAGTAGCCAGACATTATGTCTTCTTACTTAATCGCTTTACTTAAACTTAATATGGTGGCAAACATACGCGATTTTTCGTAGATAGTTAGTTAAAAGTATGGCATTGATGTATTGCCAACAATTCTTTGGGTTTTATCGTCTATTGTCTGGTTTGATGTTTTATCTAGGTTTTGTTTGTAAAAACTGTCTAATGTTTCGACGAATCGTGTTTAACTGTGAATTAACAATGATATAAAGAAAGACTAAACGAAGGTTACCTATAGAAAGGCCAATATCACCTAGACAAATCATTATTTACAATAAGAAAAGAGGTTTTACGCCATTTAATTAGTATTTTAATGCCATTTACCTAGTACTAGTGGTCGCCTAGTGGCCGAAATTCGACCAGATATGATTTAATTTACAATACCACTTAACGTACGTTGAAGGATGATTTTTATTTAACTCAAACTCTTTTATAAAACTCTTTTCATATGAGACGTGAGAATATCATCGCAATTGTAAGTCTAATTCGATTAATTAATTAGATTTAAGTCGTTTCAAATTATTTAGTTTAATCTTGATTACTATAGCATAGAGGATAGGTTGTAATATAATTTCTTATTTAATTGTTATAAATTAATTCGTAGCTTTCTTTAGTTTTAAGTTAGTTTTCATCTTAAGTTCGGAAAGATTATAATATTTCTTTAGTTTAAGTCCGTTTCTAAACCATTTTTTTCAATGCCCTAAGTGAGTATACATCTATTAAATTCAAACGCAGAGCTCATTAAGTTGATTTTTGAAGAGTTCCCTGGAATATCTTTACATGCTCATTTTTGAAGAGATTCCGCGAGATCGGGAACTATATCGTTAAAACCAAAAAGGTGCCGGAAGTCACTATTTACGCGAACGAAGTCGCGGGCAAAAGCTAGTTTACAATAAGAAAAGAGGTTTTACGTAAATGCCATTTACCTAGTATTACTAAGAATGAAAAAAATAAAGAACATTTTAACAAATGTGCAAATATAGCGAAATCTAATTTACTTTTTGTATTGACAACATGGTGTGATGGTACCAATGCTATATGGTAAAAATAACTTACTTTTTCTTTTGATAACTAAATGTATTGTTAGTGTTAATTTCAAAGCCATTCTGTCCAATCCCACCACATATTGTAACCGTATTAAGTTAAATCTTAATAAGAACCGTAAACATTTAAATTAATGAATGTGCCTGTATTTAACGAATGTGCTTGTATTAACAAATGTGCTTGTACCTGTATTTTGCCTTTAATTTCAAACATTAGTTACTAAACGATATCAATTCAACCCACATTGCAATTTGGGTTTAGAGTTAAACGGAAATAATTTTGTTAATATCTATAGTCCAAGAGCTTGGTGATGATAGTCAATTGTAATCTGTATTAATACCTATTTCATTTGATGAAATTTTTCTTTGGACTAGTAATAAAGATTAGATATTTTTTGCATTTTTTTTTGTATTTTAGAAATTTACGAAAGTCTTTATTTGCAATATTGGCATTTCTAGCAATATCTACCAGGCCATGGATCAGAAGCGTGCTATTGAAGAGACCTTGTCCAGTTGGAAACGAGCTGAAAGTTACATCAAAGTCAAAGTTATATCATTTATTAACCTTATTGGCCTCAAACAATCACACGGGCCTCATGATAAAAACTCAATTCGGTATACGTTCAAACGTAAATTTTTGAAACTGTTTCCACTTTATTCAATAAAATAGCACTTCTCTCACTTGAGATAATATACGCAGTAGTTATATGAGATACATATAGAGGGCGCCACGTGTGTTTGACTAGATGTATGAACAGAGGAAGCCGCAGAAATATGTAAGCCCCAACACGCGCTGTTGTTGGCTCCCTCGGGATGGGGGTTTGTATGTTTTGTATAGTAATATATTGTATAAATAATATTAAGTGGCGCATAGTTGAAGATGGAAATTATTATAAAGGATGTTGTGTTAAAGAAACTAAATGATTTTATTTTTTAACAAAGATTAAATGAAGGCTGATTACAAGATTTCATTTATTCATATCGATAGTTTTCAATATATGTAGATAGGTGAGTATTAGCAATACTGTACTTATTAAAATAGGGGAAAAATAAAGTAATAAAAAGAGAAACAATAAAAAAAATACTTAAGAACCAGAGGGGGTTGATGATAGGTAGTAAACCTTCAATAGGCGCCTAGCTTTCTGGGGATAAAAGACTAGGTAGTGCGGGGTGGTTTTTACCTTACTAAAACCACCCCGGTAGCCGAAAATGCATTTTTTTTATTTTTTTAACACGCCGGTTTTTTATTATGGCAAACGCTGCCGCCCATGGACGCTTGAAACACCAGAGGCGTTGCCGGCCTTTTGGGGGTTAGGAATTTAAGGGTTATTGGGGAATCGGGGTTTAGAAAGATTGGGAAGTGGGGTAATTGGGCCTCCGATAATCTCAATCACACAACGCAAGCGTTGTTTCACGTTGGTTTTCGGTGAGGCCGTGATATCACTCCGGTCGAGCCGGCTCATTCGTGCCGAAGCATGGCTCTCCCACACTTTATTACACATCACCCCCCTTAACCTCGTCACACTAGTTTAACATACACGCAATTATGTCCAGATATTAATATATTTATATTCAATATTAATATTATAGATAACGTTAAATTTCTATTAACCAGCTCTTTGACTATTAGCAATGCAAAGGGAGATTTGCGTCGATAATTTCTATCACATTTGGCCGCATTTGTGATTAAGTGATTAATTCTAATGATTAATGTGTGAACAGGAATAATCTTGTATGATTGATTTCGATAAATTTGTATTTAATTTATTACTAATCTAAAAATGTTTTTAGTCCCAGTTTTTTTTTATGGTGCTTTTTCCACCAGAAATGTGCTATGCTACGTTGCTGTGGATGCGTTTGGCTTCCACCAATCATATTCATTGGTACACATATAGACTGGTGAAAACAGACTCAACTTTTTTTTGGAGTGGGGAAAGTCATCCAATGACTTCTCTCGCCTTGGGCGAGGCGAGAAGGAGTATCAGACTCTTACTGACTAAAAACCACCCCGTTCCTACTCCTGCTTTTCGAACCGGAGCCCCGGTAAAAAAATGGACTCAGCTAAGCTGTGTTTTTTTTTTTTGGAAACATGGGTGCTATGGATACGTGCTAGGGATTGCTTCTCTACACAGAGAGTTGCTCCGTGCGAGAATCGAATCCGCTACTAATTGCGCAGCAGCCACCAGCCAGCGGTTGCCCAGCCACTGCGTTACAAGTACAGTTAGTAATTCTTAAATCAATATGCAAAACAAAGAACTATTTCAAAATATTTGAATTACAAGTACACTACAATATATTACCCTTTTCCTAAAGTCAGTGTGCTGTGTAGAGATCGTTAATTCCACTTTTAATTCCGCCATTTCCTAGTGGCACCCGATAGATATTAATTATTGGGGGACTCCGCACTGCATTTTAACTCCGCTTTTACCAGTGTTGCTACACGAGAAAAAAGTGCACCTTTTTATGTTCAGTGCTGTGGCAACCCTTACTATTTGTTTATGAGTGTCGACTTTTTTATGTTTACTACAATCAGTAATTCAGAATATATAAACTTAGATAAAGACCGCCATAGCATCAATAAAAAAAATAAAACGTAGATAAAATAACTTTTATTGGACCACGGTTTAGACAGTCGAAAGATTTCATACAGGGTGTAAACGGAACGCTCCCAAACGCTGCAAACAGGTCTTGGTAAAATATGAGTTAGTTGTATTTTCATAAAATTAAGGAATTCAATGTTAATTTTATGTAATAATATTTACCATCAACTTAAGCTTAAGACCGATATTACATGAATAAAAAGAGAACTAAAACGATTAAAATAAAAAAATATGTGTGGGATTTTTCAGGGCCTTTCTGTTTACACGCTGCATATTAGAACATTTTATTTAACAAAATCACCAATCGACTTGCAATCGAGAACCGGACCGATAGTAGTGACATCTCGTGGCATACGGGCGTTTTTCAGGTCGATTTCAATTAGTACATGTGGAATGTCCTCGATGCACTTGTTACCACTAACGAAGATAGTAGTCGTAAACTATGGAGGGTTTACCTGTATGGGGGTAGGCAGGAAGCTTGCATTTTTTATTATTATGTGCTATTTTTGTCCAAGTGTTGGATTGAAGGAGGATTTTTGAGATTGGTATTGTAGCAGTTTATTTTTTAAGCGTTGCCCCATACGAGGTATTTCTCCTGTGTTGTGGGTGCTTGAAACGTTGTCGCGTTCTAGGTTTTTCTCCTGTATCGTGGGTGCGTTTACAAACATACAAGTTCACATACACATGATACACAGACCTAAAACAACATTTTGTGGTTTACACTAAAAGTTGCTCTGTGGGGAAATCGAACCTACTACACGTTACCGTGGCAGCCGATTGCGTAGCTACCACGCCAACTATATTATTTCTAATTTATATAATTCAAAGTTGACTGACTGACATAGAGATCTAACAATACACAGCCCAAACTACTGGATGGATCGGGCTGGCAATAGGCTCACCCTCTATTACATAGGACTTATAACACAAATGGTGAAAAGCGGCAATACATGCCATAACGTGCACCTCTGCCTCCCCCTTCGTGGATAAAAGGCGTGACATTGTGTTCACAAACAAAGTAGTTATACCCACAACAATAACATTCCCCCAAAATCACACCCAAATAAAACAACAATTACAAAATAAATTCACCCACTAATTTCAGTAGCCAATGACCTTTCAGGAATCAGGAACAATTTGTCCGAGCTGGGCTTGGACTGGCCGAGTGGGCACATTGGGCCAGGCCAAATAACGGGCCCGATTAAGAAGGCACTTAATTACGGCCGGCCGGTCATAAATCCTGCTTATCCACAGCGGGAGTGTGGTGTGAATACAACCACAAATGGATGAAGTAAAGATTTATTCATTGTCATTTGTATCTTCTTATGTTTGTGGAGGTCGTTGACCTGGGGGAAGATGGAGGTACATGACGTTGATTTCATAACATGACATGTCATGTCTGTTCATCATTGAAAGGGTCGGCAGAGGTGCCCATACTTTTGCAAAAGTAACATCTTCATGCAGTTGTTACGTTATGAGTTTCATATAATAGAGAGTTACCAACAGAGACAGTTCTTGATCCAGAACTGCGGACTACCTAACGGGTTACTGGGGCTTCGGCTCGGAAAGCAGAAATTGGCACGGGGTGGTTTTTAGTCAGTTCTGACACTCCCTCTCGCATCGCGCAAAGCGGGAGAAGTCGATGTATGTCCGTCCTCAAAAAAAGTGGTGGTCATAATTTTGATATAGTAGTATCTTCTTTTATTCAGTTATGTTATGCTTTCCATGTCATAAACGGACTCCATATTATAAAGAGATTCCAACAAGCACAATTCTACAGTTTCAATTCGAAGCAGGAGTAAGAAGGCTCTAATGGTGATTCTCCAGCAGAGATGGGCTACGTTGTTGTAAATGCGTTTGGTATCCACCAATCATATTCATTAGTACACATAGCATATCATAAAAAAGAATATGACAACAGAAGTAATAATAAACGGACCTACTTGCTCTTTAGGGCATTGAAAAGTACGATACCTACCATATTATATTCACTCAAAAATACTTCACAACATATCATCCACACAACACTACATCTATCTCTCTCACACACATAACAAAATACGTTTCTCTCTTTCACACCATAAGGGTGGAAATACACAGAGCAAAACTATGGCAGCTATAATAAAGTTGATGGTAGAGCCATTATCCCGTGGGATCTAAGAATGCGATAATTTGTCAAAGTGACCCACGTATCGCGGACAATACCCGGCGGATAGATTGATATTGTGTATTGGACTTGTGTATTATATCTCAAGTTTCTTGTTTTATTTTTTTGAAGCGGGTGAAATAAGTTGATAGAAGGAAAATGACGAATTTTCGCCTACACAACATTTTTTCATGTGAATGTATAACACTAAAAATTTTTTATAATAACTATAGTGAGACATACTAAATTAACTAAAAATCACGGTTTACTCACGTAAATTAATGGAGAAAAACTCTCACGCTGAAGAGTCCCTCTGTGACTCGAAATTAGTAGAGGGTTTTCGCCAAAAAATTATACATAACACACATTAACAAGGTGTTATACACAAATTAACAATGCAGACTGCACAAAGATGTTCGAAATTGAACCTAGGAATTCAATCACTGCAATGTCCTTTAACAACATTGGACGTATTGACAAACTTGAAAAAAAAATCGTTATTAAAAAAAATAACTGAATGTAATAATTACATACCTAAATTAAAATGGACGTAACATCAAAATAAACATAAATGCTAAAAGCAACCTTAATTATAATAATATTAGAACATCAAATGCCATATCCACGTAAACGGTCGTCCGTGTCCGATATTTCATTTAAGTACTCGATGAGAACTACGCCTCATATCCGGCTGTTTAATGACCAGAGCTGGATATAACCAGTTTACGCCAGTTTTAGCCGGATCGAACTGGATTTGATAGGTTTGAAGTGCTGCTTTTGGGGATATTTTGGTTTGAAAGATTAGCAGTTATTTTTTTGAATTAAGCATAAAAATATTCCTTTTGTCCCCGAAGGGGTAAGCAGAGATGCACATTACGAAACGTAATGCTTGTTTTGCAAGTGCCATGTAATAGGGGTGAGCCTATTGCTAGCATTTACTAAAGGTACGCGTCCACAGGCCCGCATCGTACGCATCGCACGCAACGGATTTTAATTTGTCTTGTATAGAAACTCATACAACTGCGTCCACTGATCCGAATCATCAGCAATGCCTACATGCGACGCGCACTGATGACGTCATACGGAATACGCACGATGCGTACGATGCGGGCCTGTGGACGCTTACCTTAATACAACATAATATAAAACTTCAATGAATGCAATCGTGATTTACATATACATACATACATTATATTATACACTATTATATCGACGGTTAAAAGGAAATAGGGTATAAGCGACATTTTGGTCAAAAATGAGTTTATTATGCTAACCTACGTAAAATTTTCCGCTCTTTCGAATGCGCTTACTCTCATGGCTCTACGATGACATTTTTGGCGTTTATACCCTAGCAAAAAAAACATTTTCCTAGTATTCTTTCGACGACCGACGAGTTTAAACGGCTCTCCTGAACATTTAATTTTTTGTCGCTTATACCCTATTTCCTTTTAACCGTCGATATACATTGTATTATGTACTCGATTGTGTACTAAGTACGATCCACAAATAGCCCGGTCCATTGATATAGCAAGGTCAGCTGTGTGATCAATAAAAGGATTGACTCCATGAAGCATATCATTATTAGATGCACAACAGATGCATTCAATGGCACGTATATGCAATTATTTATAAAAGGAGCATCAACATCACACACATACAAGATATAGTCCACTGATGGACTATGCGCCCTATTCAGGTAAAAAGGTTTGAAATTATCTCCACGCCTGGCAATTGGGTTGGAGATCGCAAGTAAATAGTTTCGGGATTGTTAGCACTACATCACGCCATTTATTCCCGAAAGAGTAGGTAGAACTGCACATTACGGCACCTAATGCCACTGTACAATTTACTTCCACTTTTCACCATTTGTGTTAAACGTTCCATGTAATAGGGGGTAGGTCTTTTGCTGAGAAATGATCGAAAATCCAAAATAAGACTAATCATTCCTTGACCGACCCGGGAATCGAACCCAAGACCCTTAGCCCGACAGTCGCAATTACAACCACTCGACCAACGAGGCAGCTCTAAAAACTAGTCTAACAAAAAAACAATAACCCAAACCCCCTATTACCTGTTACATAACAAAAAAGGCAACAGACATAACATTCCCACACTTAACCTCAAAATAATACTTCTCATATCTATAATTATAAGCACACCCACTCGGAAAGTTTGCGCCGAAATTAAATACGAACTAAGTTTACAACAAACAAACAAACAGACAGACACTACCTACTATCCGTAAGTTTCGTAACCGGTTATTACTGGAATCGATTTATTTATAACCTGTTGCAATTATTGTAAGCTAGTTTTTAGTCTACGGTTTTGTTTGCGTAGAAATTGTATTTAGAAGAAACTTGAATAATTTTTTATTTTCTTTCTCAAGTTTTTCTCCAAACTATCCCTCCATTAACTCGCTATCCAAACTGGTAAACCCCCTTTTTTGAGGGGGGGGGAATCATTTTATGACTTCTCTCGCCTTGGACGAGGTGAGAGAGAGTGTCAGACTCTTACTGACTAAAATCCACAACATTTCTACTCTTGCTTTTCAAGCCGGAGCCCCGGTAACCCGCTAGGCAGTCCACTGCTCGGGGTATCTGCCCTACTAGGTCCCATCTGTAGTGGTCTAACAACCTTAAGGAACGATTTCCAGGATAAAAAGTATTGTCATACTTAACTTTGAGTATGGAGTTATTTTCAGTATATGTAGCTTTAAGATGTAACAGACAGACAGACAGACGTACTTTTGTAAAAAATATTGCTATAGACGTAGAGGTGTAAGTACGAGTAACAGGTATATATTATCTTATTGACAAGTACTAGTAAAGATCTTCCTTTAATTTCCTTTGACTTGTGATGATACTAGTATGCAAACAATAAAATAATGACTTTATGAGGAAAACTGAAGGAAATCCACACCATTATTATGTATTGTAATGATGTTTATTAGCTTGTGACTTGTAACTTCAAGTGACTCAGTGGGGATTTTACATACAGTTTTGTAATGGGCTCAAGATGAGTTCTCTTTTGTCACTTCTGTACATATAAGATATTTATTCTCAAACTCAAACTCAAATTCTTTATTTGCGTGTTAATACAGGTCTTAATTTAAATATTATTAAAATCTGATATGCGTCCTTATTTTGTTGCGGAGTCCAAGACAATTAGTCATGTTCTTGGTAAGCGCCGGACTTCAGTGTTTCGGTGTTTTCACGGTTGTATCTACTGTAGATCCTGGCTCCTGTAGAGTTAATTTAATATTTTATGTATTTCGAAACTTCTATAATCCATTCTTATTTGCATCTTTACACTCCTTCAATGTAAAATGCTCTGACTTAGCTACTACTATTGCTTTCTTATATACTCCTTATAGCTTCCAAATATTGCTTAATGTAGCATTACTGACCGGATTACCGGGTTTGACCACAATTTGGTAACTTTAATTGTCCGTGGATAATCTTCGTCAGACAATCCGACGGTAGATTAAATTAATCTAGGATTAGTAATTGGTGTTTGCTTTTTGAAGTGTCCGTAATGGTCAATGTTCATTGCACTAAGATTAATTTAATGTGAATATTATTACGTGGTATATATTGCTGTTCATTCATGAGAGTTTCAAACCTACCAACGGCCAAACCTAGAGTTGCCCAAAGTTTAAAAAAGAAAGTCAGATCACCGAATATTACCAACTCATCTTAAACATTGCGGAGATGATCACTATTGTGGCAAAACCTGAACAGCTATTCAGTACGATCTCTACTAACACTACAAGAAGCTACTCTTCCCATCACCCTCTAACCCAAACGCCACACAAACCCAGCTTAGCCCCGGTCAAAAGCATCCCTAATAAGATCCTACATACGAAGATTTGTGAAAAAAAGAACAAAAGGATTTACCCAAGCGATCGAAAGGGTCTTCTTAATAACTCCTACTTAATGAGCGTCCAAGCTAGAAAATCAGCTAAAATGTCCACATAAAAGATGACATTTTGTAAAAAAAAAGGGAGAAATTTAACAAATCCTGGCCCAATCTGAGGGAATAAGGCTATATTAAGGGCACGCTGAATACTTATCATTTTTAATATCGTCCGTCGTATAAGATCTTTGGAATACCATCGTGTGGGGCAAGTTGGAGGGTCGAGAGACTTGTTAAACTGTATTTCTCCTTTATAAACGCGGAAGTATGTGATTTTGTTATTTAAATGCAGAAATATGTTTTTTTAGAATATGTATTTATACCCATTGCCTTATTGACGGTTGCATTAGTAGGGCTAAAATGAGATCACTTTTAGGAAATTCAAGGTAGCTTTCGATATCAAAACCTTTTACATCGCGAAAAGAGGACTTATGTGAGAGAGATTGCTGAAGTGATAGATAAATATATTGATTTAATTTAATATTTTGGTTTGTTTTTTATGTAGTAGACAAGTTTGCTAATTTAATATACGTTGTAATCGTGACGTATGTTAATTCGTGACTTGTAACAACGAATTGGGTCATTCTGTAAAGGTGTTACAATTGGTGATAGATAAATATAAAACTTACATATCTAAGGATTCAAAGATATTGAAGAAAAGTACATTCATTACTTAATACGACTAATATCTAAACCTCCAAAAAGGAACTAACCACAGCACAATAATAATAAAGATGACGATAAACTAACTACTACAAACAAAAACCAAAGAATAAGACGAAAACTTTACAACAGATTCTTAATCGCTGTATCTAATCAATTGTGGCAAGATGGCGGCCGAGAGAGGGCGCGGCCACCACGCACTTTATCAGAACCTTTTGTCGGTTCAGTAAAAGTTGGGCGATCAAAGGGCGGTTTTCAATGTTGACATTGAATTCCTACAGGAAAGATATTTGTTCAGTTAATATTAATTTGTTTAATTTACGGCTTTTCGTAGTACGTTGTGGATGGATGAGGTTGGGTTTTTGTCTTTTAGGATTTGGTTTTGTTTTTTGTATGGTGTCTATCGTGTAAAGTAGCGGGTCTCGTGTGTGCTTCTATTAAGTGTGGGAGAGCCATGCTTCGGCACGAATGGGCCGGCTCGACCAGAGTGATACCACGGGTTCATAGAAAACCGACGTGAAACAACGCTTGCGTTGTGTTTCGTTGTGTGAGTGAGGTTACCGGATTCCCCAACCCAGGACCGGCTTATACCATAAAAAGCTTGTATACCTATAACATAAGAACCCAGAGAAAAAATCAAAAGCGAAATGAAAAAGACAACAATATCTATCCTATTCACTCCAAACTCATACACATTCTTAACCACTATAGTTAAGGCCTGAAAAGCCTGAAAACGAGCATAGAATTTATAGGAGCATGCTATGATCCCCATAAATTTCAGGAACCGATACAATGATATACAGATGCAAACCTCTGAAAGGGATTAGCAGCCTCCATTTTAGACGATAAACAAGACGAATGGAACCACTGGAAGCCTACGGCTGATTTGTTCGCTGAAGATTTCTGGTTAGGTTCGTGATTGTATTTTGTAGTGTAACTTTGGTTTTCAGTATGGGATTTTTTCAGGAACATGTATGATCTTGCTAGATCTAATTATAGCTCTTTCTCTAAAAGAAAAACATAAATATTGCTTTTATTAAATTTTCTTTATCTTATGCAAACTTAAATTTTTCACCAGTTTTCTTGACCAACATAATAGCATGATTCCCTGATGGTGGTCTCGCCTATTAATTTGTGAGCTACACTTTGGAATGAGCCCCTGATGCAATGACTGACAGGCTATTATTTATTAACATTTCAGAATTAACTAGTTAAGGTTCCAATTAATGGAATAAATGATTTGACTTTGACTTTAGACCCGATCAAAGTGGTAGGCAAAGATGCACTTAAACTATGAAACACCAACTTTAGTCAATTATGATTCTGATGCATTGCAGACTAGTATAAAAAACAGTAATCTGTAGTAAGGATTTCCGAACATTTTCTTAAGGGTTTTGATACCTGGAATGGAAACCCAGGCCAGAGGAAATTTTGCTTAACAGCCACAGAAATAGTCTAAAATCCCTTTTGTTTAGGAAGCATACATCCACACAATCTGTACATATGTCACCGCTAGTCTAACCAATGAGAACAATAGAATATCACGCGCCGGGAGCAATTGTCCAATGACAGACGTACTCTCCGGTGGGCACGCGACAAATTGAATGTTGCAGTTGCAATGTTCGGTTTAGTACAGAATAGAAAATAGTTGAATGCAGTTATTTACGTGGTATTGGTAAACTACATAGAATTTTTTGTCCTTTATATATAAAAGAAAGACAACAGACTCGCTCTTTATTACATTGTACCTACTCTATCTAGCAGAAGAAATCAAATCTAGGCAAACCAAAAATTAAACCGATAGTGCCTAAGTTGGCTCTGTGGCTTTTTTCAGGGTGGAAAATCATCCAATGACTTCTCCCGCCTTTCCAATGACTTCTCCCGCCTTCTGTGGCTTGGCAACCGGCTGCCGTGCAACGTGTCGCAGATTCGATTCTACACGGAACAACTCTTTGTGTGATCCACAGATTGTTGTTCCTGATCTGGCTGTCATTTGTACGTGACCTTGTATGTTTGTAAACGCACTCACGACACAGGAGAAAACCCTAATGAAGGGTAACGCATTTATCTCTAAAAATTTTTTCAATATATCACGAATCAAAACCAATAATTAAATCACTATTACCAACTTCACTATCAATCAAAGTAACCTCGTCTACACCGAACCTTACTCCCATACTCCCATACTCCCAGTAAGAACAAGCCACCTGTTTACAGGATTACCCACGGTCGACTGGACAGGGAATTAGACAAGTGTGATGTTACCGATGTAAGCGTAATCTTCTTACAGTTCAGATTAAGATTATGCTCCAGTAAACATGTATTGTTGTAGTAAAGGGATCATTATATGTAATTGGTTGTTGTAGGAAGCTTTGGGAAGCGGTATGGATGTGTAATTGGAAGGGACTGGAAGGGTGGTGAAGTGAGATTTGAATTTTAATACGTATGTAATATGAAAGATGACCGGAGAATATGTATGGAAGATTCGTAGTAATTGGTGTTCCATTGTCTCTGCCTACCTCCCTGAGAGAATGGCATGAGGTTATGTATGAATGTATGTATACCTGAAGATTTAAGCCTTAAGTGTGCCGAGGTGCACATTTCAGCACATAATGCCACTGTATAATGTATAACAACTTTTCACAGTTTGTGTTATAATTCCCATGTTATAGATGGTGAGCCTATTACCATGTACGGGGCAAAATTCCGAACTCTATGCTACTACTGAGAAATCTTTCGAAAGTCCGAAAAAAGCCTAGTAATACTTTACTCGATTCAAAAATAGAACCTGAATTAATATCAAACTTTTAAGTTAATTTAAGTGTTACGTTATTACAATGGTTAAAATATGTAATATAGGTAGGCTACTGAGATGCAAGTCTTGGAATAATAAATCAAGAAAAATAAAAGCAAGAAATATATTCGAAACGATTTAAAAAAATATGTTGAACACGCGCTTCGCATATAAGAATAACATTTCCAAAAATATCGTCCGAAAAACTAAACACAACAATTAGTCCAGTCATTTGGTAGTTTTACCTGGAAAGTTTTCCGGGAGTTTTGAAAATTGGTGAATTTATAGATTTGGGTATGCTCTTTTCGAATTTTAACTTTGCCACCTCGTACAACCGCCGCTCGCGCCGCCATATTGAAAAAATGGCGCCTAAAAACGGTTTTTTATTAATATCTCCGTTCCGACGCATTTTACGAAAAAATATTTATCTACAAAATTAAACTAGAAAAATTTTCCTACAATTTATGTATTGATAACTTTTTCATAAAATCAATAGTTTTTGGCGTACGAGCGCCGCAAAGTATTATTTATCTGCACCACCACGTGTACAAAAAATGTGTGTTGTGTAGCAACGACTGTCGTAACCGAGGGCTGGGCTCGCTGTCATTGCAGAGGTAAGTTCCCTGTTTGAGGAGTGGCTAGAGAGGCGCCATGGCGTCCTCACCTACCGCCTGACGCAGGTGCTTACCGGACACAGGAATTTCGGTAGGATCCTGTTTTTGATTGGGCGGGAGGAAACGCCCGGGTGTCATCACTGCGAAGACCGCCCGGAGGACACGGTGGAACATATAACATAACACATATAACATCAGAAACAGGAACCTACCGAAACTAACCTGTTTGTACAACACACATTGTTTGTAAACGGTTTTTTATTAATATCTCTGTTCCGACGCATTTTACCGCGTGACCGCGCGCTCTCCTCCCTCTATCTCGTAAACGGTTCACTGTATAATAAAAAAGTTTAGACAAAAGTTGTAGAGAATTTTGTATTCTACAATATTGGTATTAAATGCAAATACCAAAAACCCATAGGAAATGAGATATTTCCAAAAAACCGATTTTTGGGACCTTTGAACCTTAAAATGTAATAGTTGCTTACACCCTACCATATGTAGGTTTTGAGACAAGTTTCAGGCAGTCAATATACAAGTATATACAAAATTACAACTGGGTATCTCAAATTCCGAGGTGAAATCCTAATTTGACTGGACTAATAATACTTTGCGGCGCTCGTATGCCAAAAACTATTGATTTTATGAAAAAGTTATCAATACATAAATTGTAGCAAATTTTTTCTAGTTTAATTTTGTAAATAAATATTTTTTCGTAAAATGCGTCGGAACGGAGATATTAATAAAAAAAAACCGTTTTTAGGCGCCATTTTTTCAATATGGCGGCGCGAGCGGCGGGTGTACGAGGTGGCAAAGTTGAAATTCGAAAAGAGCATACCCAAATCTATAAATTCACCAATTTTCAAAACTCCCGGAAAACATTCCAGGTAACCCCCTTTTTATCTACCAAATGACTGGACTAAATATAACACACACAAAAATAAAAATAAACAAACAAACTACTGCCATATATCAAAAGTTGTCTAACCTTACTCAAGTACTACTTAAATAACCCAACATATACATATATACAGCACATTATAATTTAATAATAACTATCCTTTTGAAGCTAGAACCGATATTAAAACGGTAAACCCCTAAACCGGTCATATTCCCAGGACTGTCCCGGGTAATATGACAACCGTAAAATATCAGTTACATTACGACCGAACTTAGGTAAGGCAAACACCCATGGGTTCGATTTCTTTGTGGTAACAATTTTACGTTTAATAATATCAAGATGTGTGTTAAGACCTTTTTGTGGAAGACGTAGGTAGAGATGGACTTTGTCGTTATTTTTAGGTATTTTTCAGGCGTTTTGTGATTATATTCTTCGTGTTAACATCATCAACAGCCAATAGGTACGAGGCCACTGCTGACCAAAGGCCTCTTCTCGCATAGAGAAGGTTTGAACATTAATCACCACGCTTGTTTAATGCGGGTTAGCGATTTCAAACTTATAATTAGGAATTATAAGCCCAGATTTCCTCACGATTTTTTCTTTACCGTTGTGTCTAAATAATCTTAGAAAGTGCTTATAACTCGGAAAAAGTCACATCGGTACTTGCCGTTGGTAGGTTTCGAACCCGCTCTCATGCAAGAGAAGCCACTACGACATCATTTAAGTAATAGTAATAGTAGTAATATTATATGCGCAACTTTTATTCGCTAAGAGGATAGGCATAATACACATGTTAAAATGTAATAAATTACACAACCGGTCGAGCCGGTCCAATCGTGACGAAGCATGACTCTTCGACACTTAAAAACCAATGAAACCTTACATTATCGGAGAATCGGTCTAAGTGTGGGAGAGCCATGCTTCAGCACGAATGGGCCGGCTCGACCGGAGTGATACCACGGCCTCACAGAAAACCAACGTGAAACAACGCTTGCGTTGTGTTTCGTTGTGTGAGTGAGGTTACTGGAGACCCAATTCCCCCTTTCTAATCTTCCCAATCCCCGATTCCCGCACAACAACCCTTAAATTCCTAACCCCCCAAAAAGCCGGCAACGCACTTGTAACGCCTTTGTTTCAAGTGTCCATGGGCGGCGGCGATTGCTTACCATCAGGTCGGGTAAAAAAAATCGAGTTCAAAACCTCAAAAAGATAAAATTATGAAACATTTTGTATCAAATATCTATTATCTCTACAGTAATGAAACATATCGACACACAGGTGATTGAAAAATGTCCATATTCATCGAAGCAGTCAACTTGCAAACTTTCATCCTTGGAAAGGTCAAGCCTTAAAAAAATAGCAATCCGTTTCCATACCTATACATACACACATACCTTTATACATATATACATATATAGGTACAGGTTACATACAGTCTTTGATTCCCTCTCGAACGACCGATCAAAGTATCACATTGTATGCCAACCACAAAAACATAACCTCTATTTCTTTCGACATAAAGTTGAATTTGCCAATCGATAGCTTTAGTGGACCGGTCACAGGTACTAGGCTAACAGAAATACGTTAGAGGTATAAAACTTCTTGAAAATAATGCTCAATGAACTGTGAGTAAAGATTTGTATATTTTTGTTGACCGATACACGCGAGTACTTTGCTGTTCCTTTTGCGTTATATGTTGTATACACGGTGTAACAAAAAGGGGGTATACATATCAAGTGCACGGTTTCAAACGATACGGGAAGGGTTTTTTTTTAAACTCATGTTTTCATGGAACGAAGTTATAAATTAGGTAGATACAGTTACTAGGCGATCAGATTTACAGAAGAAATGTTTTGTAATTAGCGAGTGACCCCTGTAGTGTTGTGATAGGTTTGTATGATGATTTTTTAATCAAGAACCATGCGACACCAAGTATTTGGTACCAATTTTTTTAAACGTATTTTAAGCTGAAACTTTGTGTAGAGATTCTATTCAACCTGTATTCTTCAGTACTTCTTGATGTATATGGGTATTTTGTTACACGCTGTATTTAACAAAAAGGATACTGAACCGTATCGTACGTACAATAACTTGTCACCAGTTACATAATTTAGTAGTACTGTATGATAAATTGGATACAAATCTATTGATGTTATGCTAAATGCGATATCAGAGACACTGAGAATTTTTGACACAGAAAAATCGAATAGGGTAGTATCCTATGTTTTTGAATGTCCGTCTGGTAGATTATTTTATAACATTAGACACGTATTTTTTTCTATTCTGACAAAATTAAATACTTTTGACGATACATTGATTTAAAATATCGTGTGACGTGTGAATTTACTACATTTTATAGCGTGACGTAAAAACCTCCCACTCCTAAACTCAACCCCATTTTCTTCGTGACTATGTCCCCTAGATGGAGCAGAGAGCGTCCACAGAGGTCTTCCATCTTGTTCGGTCTGAGCTTCATACCCTGTCTACTACCCCATTGAATACAGGAGACAAGGACTTTCCAGTGTAGTATGTCACCATACAGCGATTGGTATAACAAATGAGTAATTAATAATTATACAATTTTGATTCCCACGCAAAAAGCCCATAAATATAATTCACTAATACTTCTCTCGAGTCTGTAAGATATGATATAATATACAATGAAAATTCTAGTATAAGACAGCGATTAAAAAAAACACCACAAATACTCGTACAAATCTATTTAAAGAAAAAACCGCTAAAACAAAACAAAAAGCATGTAGAATAGCAGATACAAAATCGGCAAGCGATGTTCGTACTAATGTTTTCAAGTCTCGCCCGAGGCGTACACGATGAGACCGGGTCACGCTCGCAAACAGCCGCGGGCTAAACTACCCGCTTAGTTTTGTCACAGTGTTGTTTCATCGAGTTTCGAAGTGTGAATTGATCGAGATACGTGTCAGTGGTTGGGGTTGGGTATCTCAAATGGTAGGGTTAGAGGTGAAGCTTAATCACATCATCACATCACACATCATCAGTCTATAAGTGGCCACTGCTGGCCAAAGGTCGGAGAAGGTTTAAGTATTAATCACCACGCTTGCTCAATGCTGGTTGGCGATTTCAAACTTATAATTAGAAATTATAACCCCAGGTTTCCTCACGATGTTTTCCTTCGCCGTTTGTCAGTGGTGTCTAAATAATCTTAGAAAGTACATAATCGGAAAAGGTCACATAGGTACTTGCCATTGGTAAACCTCCGAGCCACCACGACATACGATACTTAATAGTTATTATAATGTTTTAAAATTTTAACCGACTTTAAAAAGAAGGAACGCTGTATTTGTATGTTTAGTTTTCATCATTGGGATATCTATGAAGCCAAAATAGTACTAGAGAAAATTTAAAAATCTAAAGGAATTTCACGCTCTATGCTGATTAAAAAGTATTTTTTTGTGTATGCTATAATTGTCTCTTACGGCTAAAAAGCAGTATTATAAATCTTGTCTCACTAGAAAAAGCAACTACACTTCAATAATAACATCACCACCAAAACTCAAAAACATTTTTAAACCACTCAAACAACTCAGTCGTAGCCAACAAACGCAATTAGCGCCCTCTATCCCGAAAGATAGACAATGGAATACTTTCCAAATGTCCTCGGGCGGAATCAAACATAGCACTTTGTAGAATTAAACCAATTGTGAGAGGAACAATAGGATTCTACATACTCATACATTGAGGCTGAGGCTTACAACCTATTTATTTAGGGGGAATGGAGGGTTTTGACGTATTTTAGTGTAAAATTTTTGGCTGACTGCACGGTTGGCGCGGTGGCTGGGCAACCGGCTGCCGCGTAACGTTTGGCGGGTTTGTTTCTCGCACGGAACAACTCTCTGTGTGATCAACAAATTGTTGTTTCGGGTCTGGATGTCATGTGCATGTGAACTTGTCTTTGTAAACGCATCCACGACAGAGGGAAAATCTTATGTAGTGTGGTTTTTTAACCGACTTCAAAAACAGGAGGTTCTCAGTTTGACCTATCTGTATGTTTGTGCGCGATTATCTCGCGTTCGGCTGAACCGCTTTTTATGCAGTTTGGAAAACGTTTTAGGCATATTACCTAACTAAAAAAAATGGAGACAAAAAAGAAAATTGAAAACAGTTCCTTTTTTAACAAACAAGAACAATTTAAAAACCTAAGAACAAGTAGCGTTACATAAAATTACAAAACATTAAAAGAATTGTTATTCAAACACATAAATTAGACAACGCATACTAAATACACTGATCCAATACAAAACTAAAACTAAAAACAAAAACGAACTCTTATAAACAGCCAAAGCTAAATAAATCCCACGAGATTTATTTAACCCCCACTGATCTTTTAGTTTACATACACAAATCTTTTGCACCCATAACTTAACCAACTAATGCTAAACACTCCCTTAAGATACACTATAATTTAAGGGTTTATATAAACCCAAGTTTCTCTAACTTAGCCGTAATTAGATTAAGTACAAGATTGTCCTCATAGTTGAACAATTATAATTGCTAATTCCCTAGAATTGAGTTAGGAGTTCGAGTCAATTTGATTCAATTTGATTGTAACTGTAAAATAGGTCAACATATGTTGCTACTTCATAAATTAGATGTAGCAATAAGTGCTTTCTGTTTTGGAAGGGTGGAGGTATTTCAAAACTTAGGTTTGGTTCTTGATTTTAAATATTATAATACATATGTGTATGTATTATGCCCTTTAATCCCTGAAGTGAGTGGGCAGAGGTGCACATTACCGCACGTAATGCCACTGTGCACCGTTTTTACCGTTTGTGTTAAAAGTCCCATGTAATAGAGGATGGGCCTATTGCCATATACTGGGCATACTTCCAGACTCCGTGCTATGTACTAAAAAAATTTAAGTCCCTGTAATAAAGCCGAGATATACTTTACCCACCCCAGGAATCGAACACTAAATACGCACGAGCATACAACACTAAACTTTGTCAATCCTTACCATTACATACACAGTAACAATCCACAAAATTATTATATGTATTGATGAAATTTTAGGGAACAGAGAATAAAGTTCCCTAAAGATACAGAGGATTCTCCAATCAGACGAGGTGATTATGTTTTCTGCCCAACTATTGTTCATTGGGATTTTCTATCCATGTTTATTTCACATGTGCGATGCAGAATTTATGACGTCTTCGTTGATTTGCTTGACATCTGTCACTTGTCATGTGTAGTGTCACCACAAAATCATGAGAAACCACAATTTATTAATTTTCATAACTATAAATCGAACACACAACACTAAACTTTGTCAATCCTTACCATTACATACACAGTAACAATCCACAAAATTTTTGGAAGCGCGCCCTCAAAAAACTTCGCTCAACAGATCTCAAGCCGAAAGCTCTACAAAATAATAGAGTGACAAAAATAGAGTCCGGTCCAGTCTCTACATTAAACTGAAGTTTTCAAGCATGGTTTCACATTAAAAACGGACACCACTCTACTGTAGAGACGGGGAAGTTTAATTTCGTCGCTCTACGGGAAGTTTGCTTAATTTCGCGAATGGACTCCGTTGCCGAATAAAAAAAAAGTGCTTTATTTTTTTTTCAATTAGGTTTCTCTTTTTTTTGTCTGTATTCTGTTCTGTGTCAGTGTGCTGTGTGTGTTTGCTAATGTGTGTGTAGTGTACACGAAAGTGTGTTTAGACATTTATTCGGTAATAATTGATTTGTGATTTTTGTAAATACCGCTTTTCTACCAGCTCTACCATCAGCTCTAGCTCCAATTAATAAATCCAACTCCAACTAATACACACTATCCTATTACATTCGTCCACCTGAGCAACACACATCCAATGATTATTTATTGAGTCATAAAGAGCATGGTTCACTTACAACGAGCTTAAGTTACAATTTTTTTTATGGAAATCGAGCAGATATATCACCTGATGGTAAGCAATCGCCGCCGCCCATGGACACTTGAAACACCAGAGGCGTTACAAGTGCGTTTTAGTTGCATACTTGCCTTTAAGGGTTGTTGGGGAATCGGGGATTGGGAAAGGGGAAATTAGGCCTCCGGTAACCTCACCAACACAACGAAACACAACGCAAGCGTTGTTTCACGTCGGTTTTCGGTGAGGCCGTCGTATAACTACGGTCGAGCCGGCCCATTGGTGCCGAAGCATAGCTCTCCCACACTTATAAAATATAACTGGCTATACAAAGCTATGACAATGATCATTTAAATACAACACTTGAACGAATCCATGGGCGAAAGCAAGTTCAATAATAATGGGGTAATTACATAATATACTTATATACCCGGGTGGGGTACTCGGCAGACTGAAGGGAACCGGGTAGGCAGGATAATCATGATTGATCGGCTCTTATGCCAAGATGGATAGATAGGTAGATGGATGTTTTATGGGAAATGATGCTGTAAGATCATTACGAAGTCAGTTTTAGAAGGATTAGATGTTTTTTCTTTAGTAGGGGTAGGAGAGTGTTGTGTTGGAATATGTGTTGTGTTTGTTTGTCATTTAAAAATGAAATGAGGAAGATGGTCAAGATACGTAAATATTTATTTTCGAAGTGTGTAAAAAATCTGTATCTTACGTAGATTTCTCATTAACTTAATTTAATATTTTCTGTATGTATTTATCTATAATAAATCTTTTTCTGGAAGAAGCCCGCGACATCCTCCTAAAACCGCCGCAACTCCTGTAAGCCAGGATCTACAGTAGATACAACCATGAAAACACCGGAACACTGAAGTCCGACGCGTCCCAGGGACATGAATAACTGTCTTGGATCCCGCAACGAAATAAATCAGAAGACATTATTAGAGGAGAAGAAAAAGAAACCTATTTTTAACAATAGCATCTGAACCCAATCCACATCAGGCACTTCACTAAACAAAGAATGCGCCATTTGAAAATTTACCTCAAGAAATAATTCCCTCTACCCCTAAAACTGTAAACTTGGTAGATTCCACTGTCAATCACGCGACAACCCATCTGTCTCAAAGTCACCCCATGGCTTTACTTAAAATACTTCCTTATTGTTAAGGAACTTAAAGTTTTTTTTCATTTGTAATTAAATTCCTACCGTTCTCCCATGGGGGGTTTAAAATTAAGGGGGGTTGGATTGTGGGGAATGCAACGTCAATTTATTTTCGCTGCTGTTTTTGTTACGAAGTCTCGATTTATACTTTTAAAAGAAACGACTTTGATTGAAGGTATGTCTTTGGAGTTCTTGTGATTTTTTTTTATTTTATGTTTTTTTGATGAGCTCCGCGGATTTGCATTGTGACATTTTTGGTTGACTTTTGTAATGAAATATGAGTTTTAACTTGTATGGACATTATTATTTTTTAAACCTTGCTAGAATTTACTCCTCAGGGGAAACCTAGAGTAGGCTAGGGAGTTAAAGACAAATCCACTCTTGAGAATTTCCACTCAAACCAGTCGATTAAGACAAGAATGAGGCAGGAGCCTCTCCGGCTAGTCACAGATACTAACCAGAGTTGAAGAATAGGACCTCTCCCGGGAGTCAGGTCATTATTATTATTTAAAAACAAACAAAAACTACTTTACTATTATAATCACACTAATAACATCAACAGAACTCCACTCAAACAGTATCTAGATGAGAATAAAATATTTAGTGAGCTCTGTAATCGTTGGCCCGGCGCTGATATAATTAAACCTGTAATATTTAGAGCACTAGTTTTCACTGAGAACGAATTACGGAGCTGATGAATTAAGAGTTGATAAATTATGGAGCTGATAAATTATGTCGAGCGTTCATTTATGTTTGTTTAGAGTTGTCGTTTAGTTTAAGAATCATTTGCACTCTATTTTAATTGCTCAGCCGCTTTCAAAGAGGTAGAACATTTTATTTTTTATTGGATTTTGTTCTTTACGAGTGCTCTTTGGCAAATAGAATATTGAAAGAGGTAAAATACTTAAAATTGTCTTCAATGTATTAATTTAGTTTTTGAAAATTATGCTTTAAGGTTATTCATAACCTTTTATCCCGAGACCTAATTTTCGGCAGTCATCGTCATCATCAGCCCCTGTTCGTCCACTACTGGACATAGGTCCTTCTTTAATATTCTAATAGTAATGAAATTCTTTATTTTCTAAATTTTTTTAGTGCTATAGTTAAGAACCTGGTGTCTGTTAGAGGTTGAACCTGTGACATGGCCCGAGTGACCCTCGGAGACGTTGAAATGTATATATTATTATATCTTTCAGTATTAAATATTAAATTACGAAACACAATATTGTGAAAAGTTATGAAAAATTAAGCTTCATTTAAACCTAGAATTAGCATATAAAGTAAAGTGAACTAAGAATAAATTATAAAAGAGAGATGATACAATGGACAAAAATTGTAAATGAATGAGTGGTATATCTTTTTTAAGGGGGGGGAATCTCTCTATTACTCTTTCTCTCTATTTCTCGCCTTGACTAAGACGAGAGGGACAGACTCTTAAGTACTGACTAAGAACCACCCCATTTCTACTCCTGCTTTTCGAGCCGGAGCCCCGGTAAACCCGCTAGGCAGTCCGCAAAATATATCACTATTAAACAAGTAATGAAAAAATACTAACTTGACAATTCCAAAGATCACTCCGATTTTCTACTCCAGTTCCTAGATAGAAGATCAAAAAAAGAACTGGTAATAAAACTTTTATTACTAAGATAGATATAAAATGGTTCTGTTCTATAATAAATTCGCGTACGTCAATAGTTTTCGAATTTTCTATAAGTCCTGGCTTATAGTCCATAATGAATTATGTATGGTGGCCCATCCGAGGCTATAAAATTTAGGCCACTATCTATAAAATCTTTGCGATCGTAACTGTATTGGTGTGGAAGTGTGGTGTTGACATTTTTATTTTTTTGTTTTATACGAATCCAATTTTTGTGTTTGATTGGTTTGTAGAATTGATGACACTATGCTGGTTATCTTTTTATTTATACAAAAGTTGTTCAACAATCGAATTTTATCAGTTGTTAGAAACAGCAATAATTAACATGTTTTCCAATTCATATGTTTTTGAAATGTAAAACTGGCATTTATTTTGCTTTCGGAAATCGGAAATCAAAATAGCAATCAGAATGATAGTTTATACCTAAAGAAACGATTCGGAATTTATTTTGGTATTAGCCCGGTAACAAACAAACGAATCTGATGGTAAGCAGTCGCCGCCGCCCATGGACTTTTTTAAATTGAAAAAATACATTATATTTTTTCTTTTTAAAGGAATAAAACCAATAAGAAGGTATAGACACGTCAAAAAGATTTATTATAAATGATCATATTGCTGTTTCTCACTCACGAAATGATCCATCATTGTACCAAGCCCCCAGGTGAAAAAAGTCCGTCCAATGAAAAATTAAAATATATTATACGAAAAAATATCTTAATTCTTCTGACGTAAAGTCGTAAATCTAACTTTATTCTTTTTGATATTAATGTTATTTGACCTTTTTGTAAAGGGATCTAATCATTTTGCTGTGTTTTGTGAGGTCAATCGTATTCTGGGAATTATTGTATAGGTAAGGTATGAAACGATTCGCAAGAATTTTCTTGTATGTTTGAAAATAGGCTTTAAATATCTCCAGAGTCCTTTCCATTGTTGTAAATAACTAGAATGTTGTTTTCGTTATTGTATACCTATTCGAAATTATTTTGTTATATTTATTATTTTCTTGGAAGAGACGAACTTAACACACATGCACCGTTATCTAGTATTACTAAACTGATTATAATATGAAAGCCTACAACATCATCATCAGCCTATATGCAGGTTGGCGATTTCAAACTTATAATATAAAATTATAAGCTCAAGTTTCCTCACGATGTGATTCTTCACCATTTGTCCGAAAGTATATGTAACTTGGAAAAAGTCACATTGGTACTAACCGTTAATAGATTCCGAACCCGTATACTCTTGCATGAGAAGCGCGCTTAGTTGTTTTTATGGAAAAGGGAGCAAACGATCAAACGGGTCACCTGATAGTAAGCGTTTAGTGCCGCCCATGGCCACCCAGGCAACACCAGAGGAGTCACAAGTGCTTTACCAGCATTTTAAAACGGCCTTTTTAAAAATTTCTTAAAGGTTTGAAGGTTGTATCGGTTCGGAAATACCGCCAACGACAGCTCATTCCACAGTTTTGCTGTGCGAGGCAGAAAGTTTCGTGAGAAGTCTATTAATTCATCATCATCATCAGCCGAGAGACGTCCACTGCTGAACAAAGGCCTCCCCCTTAGTCCTCCACGTAGAACGACACTTAATTAAAATTAATTACTTTAAACAAAAATATTATACACTAGCTTTCCCCGCGGTTAAATCACCTGCTCTGCTATCGATGCTCCTACTATTCATAGCGTGATGTTTTATGCACTGTTAGCAAGTTCCTCGATAAATGCACTATTCAACGAAAAGTAGTAATCATATTGTTCAAATCGGACCAGTAGTTCAGGTAGATTAGCGCGTTTAAACAAACAACACAGTACAAACAAACTCTTAAGCTTTATAATAATTATAATATATATAGTATAGATTGAATAAATCTTATTTACTTCCTTAAAGACCTTACTTACTGACTTAAACGTCTCTAAAAATCAATTTTCCAAAACATTCATAATGAATAAAGCTTCATAATCCTACAAAATTATTTCAGTTTCAGTAGCAATTACATTTGGTAGTAGAAACGGGAAGTATATTGCATATATAGCTATATATTATGTATTATATGCGCTTTTGACTTGGAAAGTAATCAACCAATGTAGCTAACGGGTTAATAATGAAAGCGACTAACGTTGTGTTGAAGTGACGCACTCGGCGTTTTAAACGCGGCGTTTTTCTTAAATTTCTCAAAAAAGTTCTTCTAAATGCATAGTAATTTAAGACTTGCATGAAGAGAGACAGAATAAGTTTTGTTTCAATTAATGAAACACAGCTTAGGATTTAACTAAATTAATTAAAAATCACGGCTATACACACAGCTTTCCTCCATAATTTACGTGAGTAAACCGTGATTTTTGTCTGTAGAATACATTTTAGCTTTTATAGTTTAGAAGTAATGGTGTGTGTAATAAGTGTAGTCTCCTCTCCACATAATCAAAGTATTTGGCTGGCATTACATTTACTAACCTGTCAACATTTAGGAATGGTCTTTAAATATTTTTATAATAACTGTCGTGAGGCATACTAAATTAACTAAAAATCACAGTTTACACGTACATTAATGGAGAAAATTGAGTAGACTGCGTGACGTCGCCGAGTCTTCGCACGCTGCTCATGATGAAGAGTTCCTCTGTGACTCGAAAGTATTAGAGCTTTTCTCCATTAATATACGTAGGTAAACCGTGATTTTTAGATAATTTGGCTTTTAAATAAATAATAACGTTCGTAGCATAACAAGCACAGCTTTTCTTACATAACTTAAAAAACCTGTTATGAAAAACCTGCTACGAAAAACCAGCTACGAAAAACCCGCTACAAAAAAACCCGCTACAAAAAAACCCGCTACGCAAAACCAACCCAGTGCGTACCACCACCGACGCAGTGATTTGCTAAACTCACTAATTTCACCCAGCGCTTTGTTTCACAATAATAATTGTAAACAAAGGACTATCCATTAGAAAGATGATAATGTTACATCACAATTTATGCTTTTAGCTAAGCAGCTACGTTAATCTTGTTAGTCAGTGTTCGTGCAGTTTCGGAAACGCTCGGGTTGTTTCGGAAAAATGCGAAATGTCTTATGTTAAGGTTGTTTAGCTGTGGATTAATTAATGAGGCTTGAATGTATGGAGATGCTGTGTTTTTGTCTTTTTATTTATTCAATGCTTAATGTTATGAACCCTTCATTCTGTTACCGTATATTTGTGGTTTTTTTTTTAACGTTGCCCCACACTTGGATTTTCTCCTGTGTCGTGGGTGCGTTTATAAACATACAAGTTCACATACACATGACACCCAGACCCGAAACAACAATTTGTGGATCACACAAAGAGTTGCTCCGCGCGGGAATCGAACCCGCTACCCGTTGCGCGGCAGCCAGTTGCCCAGCCACCGCACCAACCGTGCAGTCGAACTATCTGTGTACATTGCATAGCGACATAACGTACCGTGATGTCCACCTCTGCTTTACCGGCCTACGGGGATAAAAGGTAAGGCATTGCATAGAACTATCTGATTGTTTTGTTCGCTTACTTTTTCCGCCTATCGCCTATTCGATTTTAGCTTTTTTTGTAATAGTTGTGTCAGCCTAGGATTTTCTTCCAGAACTGCGGACTACCTAGCGGGTTTACCGGGGCTCTGGCTCGAAAAGCAGGAGTAGAAACGGGATGGTTTTTAGTCAGTAAGAGTTATAGTAATAGTCTCTTTTTTATCGATATTGTATTTTTTATCTACCGTGGTGTGGTGTAATAAATCTTGCTGCATAATTTCTGTACAGCCTCAACCATAAAACCAAAAAAACGACTCCGAAATTGCAACAAACCGACCATTATTAATTTCCTCTCGTTTTATCTTTACTTGCGCAATAAAACACATGGGAAGCCCTTAATAAGCAACAATCCGCATTGCTATTCATAGAAAGCAATAAAAACTAAGTGTTCGCCAATATATGAATAACGTAAACCAAGTATTTGTGATTCCTTTAACAATCGGGCAACTTGCCAAACAAAACCTACTAAGAAAGGTACACAATGCAAAATGTAACTTAAACTTGTTAACTTATAGTTGAAATTACAATGTGCGATTTTTTGTTGTAGTAGTATGGTCAAATAAAATGTCATAAGGATACTAGTCATTGCAAAATTTAACTCAAACTTGTTAACTTATAGTTGAAATTGCAATGTGCGATTTTTTGTCACAAAAACGACTTCTAATTTTTTTATGGAAATAAGCCAACGAATCACCTGATGGTAAGCAATCGCCGCCACCCATGGACACCCGAAACACCAGAGGCGTGACAAGTGCGTTGCCGGCTTCACTCACGCAACGAAACACAACGCAAGCGTTGTTTCACGTCAGTTTTCTGTGAGACCGTGGTATCACTCCGATCGAGCCGGCCCATTCGTGCCAAAACACACTTAAAAAGTTAAAGATTAACTTAAAACCAAACATTTACAATTAAAAATTTCTCGAAAAAAATTAAGAAAATACTTCCCCACTACTAGATGTTGCAGTTTAAAGTTGAAAGTTTCCAATAACTACAATTGTTACGCCTTGTAACAACTTCGGCGATACAATGGAATATTTCAGCGTTCGATTCCTTCGCGAAGTCTTTGAAAGTTTCAGCGAACAGATGTAAGTATTGAAATTATTTATATGTATAGATATTGGAAAAGTTGATGGGAAGTGAAGATATTTCTGTTTCAGGTTTTACTGATGGTTGGTGTGTGACTGGCCATCGGGTTGTCGCGCAACGTGTAGCGGGTTCGATTCTCGCACGAAACTACTCTTTGTGTAATCCATATAGTGTTGTTCCGGGTCTGTGTGTCATTTGTGTATGTGAACTTGTATGTTTGTTAGGAAAAGGACGACACAGGAAAAAATACTACTTATACATGTATAAAATATGATTTTGGTGTATATGTAGTAAAAAGCGGTTATTTCAATATTACAAACAGATACTCAAATTTTATTTATTAGTCTAGAATACACCTCTCTCTACCACTTTGGTGATTAAAAAACGCAGCATTTATTTGTGTTCAGCAAATAGCGACAACGAATCAACATTTATATCAAATTATATTTTTTTTAGGCTTTGTAATCTATACTAGACATCTATTTAAATAAAAAAAAATATAACACTATACAAAGTACTTGTCACATTTTTGATAGACATTATCAAATAACTATATCAGACATAAATATTTTATCTGTCCGTCTGTCCCATTTCGTAATGTATTAAAAACTTCATGACTAAATGCATTTTCATAATTTATGACATACCATTTAGTATATTAAAAAACTACTGAAACGATTACATAAAAACGTATTAGTTTGATAACGAAAAATATAAGTTTTTAAACTGACATGGTCACTAACACTATTATTAGAACTTATGACGGGATATTTACCATGTGTATGCAACAGTGCCGAAATATCGGAAACTCATCAAAGTGAATAAACATGGTAAATATCCCGTCATAAGTTCTAATAATAACGAGAAATGGTCAACATTTTAATATAAATTTGTCTCATAGACTAACTCCTATGTACTTGGTCGTAAAAGTCAAAGTCAAAGTCAAAGTCAAAGGCATTTATTTCAATTAATCCTAAATAAGGCACTTTTGAAACGTCAAATTGAATTGTCCGTCAGTCTGTCTGTCAGTGAAGCTAGGCGCTCGTTCCAAAGTGTAGCTTCGAATGGAGAAGAACGAGCAAGAAACTCCATCGTTACTCTTTTAAAAATAAGTTTTTTACAATTTCTCTGATACACTATTTATCTATTGTATATATATGTAGGAACAATGTAACTACAATACGTCAAAACTAACGGGACAATAAAACCAATTTGTAAAGAAAATAAAATAGCGGGTTATTTCAAACATAGTGCCCACATATGTACACTTACAATTTTGGAATAATGCTTCTATACAAATAATAATAATATATAATTTAATCTTTCAAATAAAAAATAAAATATCTGCTTGATGCCACAGGATCCCTAGACTACATTGGAATAAATTAATACTTTAAGTTAACGTGTAACTAGTGATCGTATTTGAGCATTGTCTAGTGTGAGCGAGTGTCCAGTGGAGCCGGACCAACATGCTGCCAGGCATTTTTATCCTCAATATAATCTGACAGTTTATAATATGCCTGTTTACACAGTTCACGCTTTATACAAGATTTAAATTTTTTCTCGTTCAGATTCAGTATGGTAGTTGGTAGTTTATTATAACATTTAACACAAAAACCCATGAAGGATTTTTGCACTTTGGACAACCGGAATTGCGGTATAGCCAACTTATTTTTACCTCTCGTATTAAAATTGTGTCTGTCGCTTCTTTTTTCAAACAATTGTTGATTTTTTCTTACGTACATAATATTTTCGTAAATGAATTGAGAAGGCACTGTAAGAATATTTATAGTTTTAAAAAGTTCTCTCAAAGATTCACGACGGGGCAAGTTATATATTGCTCGAATAGCTCGCTTTTGCAAAATAAAAATTGATTCTACATCCGCGGCTCGACCCCACAGCAAAATGCCGTAAGACATTATGCTGTGAAAATAGCTAAAATAAACAAGCCTTGCTGTATTTACATCCGTTAGCTGCCTAATTTGTCTGACTGCATAAGCAGCGGAACTTAGTCTCCCCGAAAGTGCTTTTATGTGGGGCCCCCATTGTAATCTGTCATCTAGTGTGATACCCAAAAATATAGTCTCCTTAATAAATTCCAGCTTTTGTCCGTTCAAAGCAACATAACATTCGTTAATTTGTACGTTTGGCAAGCAAAATTTAATACATTTGGTTTTTTTCTCATTAAGCGCCAAGTTATTAATAGTAAACCAATTATAGACTTGAAGAATGGAGCTGATTACATCGTCAAAATTATTCATACGTCGACCTATCTTAAAAATCAATGATGTATCATCTGCAAACAGCACCATTTTTGGTTCATTTTCGAATATGAGTGGCAAATCGTTAATGTAGACTAAAAAAAGAAAAGGACCCAATATTGAACCCTGAGGAACGCCCATTTTTATCTCAGACCCTTGTGAATTAACCCCGTTTATATGAACTTTCAGCTGCCTATCCTCTAAATATGATTTCAATAGACGGAGCGCAGTGTTTCTAATCCCGTAATGATTTAATTTCAGCAAAAGTGTCTCATGATCAACGCAATCAAATGCTTTTGAGAGGTCGCAAAAAACACCTATGGCATCCTGTGCTTCCTCCCAGGCACCAAATATTTCTTTCATTAAAGTAACACCGGCGTCAGTTGTACAACGACCTTTAGTGAAACCATATTGCTGATGGTGGAAGATAGAGTTTTTATTAAAATGATGAAGCATCTGAGACAGTATCAACTTTTCAAACACCTTGCTGAGGACTGGCAGAATAGATACAGGCCTATAATTATTAGGTTCTGTGGTTTCACCGCTTTTAAATAGTGGGATAACTTTGCTATATTTCATAAGGTCAGGGAAAACCCCGTCATCTATACTTTTATTAAAAATCATAGCCAGATAGGGCGCTATAGTATGAATAATTGTTTTACAAACTTTCACCGATAGTCCCCAAAGATCCTCAGTTGATTTTATCTTAATTTCTTTAAAAACTTTAACGATCTCTAGAGGATTCGTATATTGAAAACTGAAATCATCTTGACATGTTTTTACATTTTTTTTAAGCAAACTAGTTGAGAGTGTGGCTGAAGAATTTAAATCTCTAGTTATTTTAATAGGAATATTAGTAAAAAACTTTTCAAATTCCTGCGCTACATCATAATTTGAGGAAATTTGTCCATTTTCAGACATTAACTTAATTTCCGAATTATGTATTTTTTTCCTACCAGTTTCATTTTGTATTATTTTCCAAGTTGTCTTTATTTTGTCATCAGCTGATTTTATTTTATTGCTGATATAAAGACGTTTTGCGGCTTTGCACACTAATCTAAAAGTCTTTGAGTACGATGTTACATATTGTTGAAAAAGGGGGTCGTTATTATATGGTTTCATGCCATAAAGGTCAAAAAGTTTATCTCTACTCTTCCTAATACCTACAGTAGCCCAATCGCTAAATACAAATTTGGTATGAATATCTTTATTTTTGACTGGCAAAATATTGTTAAATTCCTTGTTTAATAATTCAAAGAAATCATTGTACAACTTATTCACATTACTAATATCAAATGTTTTTATACTTAATTTAGTAGCTAAAGAATTATTTAATTTCTCCAAATTTTTAAATGTAGTTTGTCTAAATCTTATTTGAGTTTTTAGCAAAGGTAAATAAGAGCTATACGCAACCATTAGTCCACAGTGGTCAGATGGCAAGCTATTTATAATATGTTTTTCTTTGTAATCACAATTACAGAAAACATTATCAATGCAGGTGGCGGTAGTGGATGTTATTCTAGTTGGTTCTAAAAAAAATATTTTAAATCAAATGATTCAAATAAATTTAACAATTCCATACTGTTTGTACTATTTTCTAATAAATTAATATTGAAATCTCCACATACAATTACTGATTTGTGACTAATAGAAACCTTTCTTAAAACATCCTCCATGACAGAATCAAATAAAGCAAGATTCTGATAATTAGGTGGTCTATATACACAAACTACAACATGTCTATCCAGCTCAACACAGGACAACTCAATGGTGTGTTCAACTGAAAGTGCTACAATATCTTTCCTTTCTTTAGATTTAATACTATTTTTAACTAATATTAGGGACCCACCATGTAATATTTGCTTTCTACTGAAGTTACTAATTACCTTGTAATTTTCTAAATTTAAAGATGTTAGTTGGTCCTCCTTTAACCAATGTACGGTGTATGTATGGATAGGATCATCCATAGACTTCGCTCTCCTTGGACGAGGCGATAGGGAGTGTCAGACTCTTACTGATTAATAACCAGTCTATTAATAACTGAGTCCCGGCAACCCGTCAGGTCTTTCATCAGCCCTGCTGGGCCCCATCTGTGGTGGTCTAATGGCTTTTTGAGGGGCACGCAAAACGCGACACGCTAAACGCTCGGATCTGGTTCTGGTCGGGCGGTGAGCTACCCTTGCTCGCCGTTTATAGACCCGTGGCTGTTCGGAAGCCCGTGGAACAAAAGGCCTGAGGTCTTAATTCCCCGTTTGCATAAAAGTATTATTAAGATTTTCTTTTGTGGAAGTCAGTAGAAGAACAGTGTGTAAAATGGCACATGGTATATGCCAATAGATTTGCTCTCTATTACATAAAATTACATAACAATGATTGACTGTGAAAATTCAATATGTCCATTACTTCCAACCACTTCAACGAATATAACTAAAAGACATGACTCCATGTTTGTCCTATACACTCTGACTCAAGTGCCACATAATACATAAGTCAAGAAATGATAAAATAAACAAAACACTGCATGAACGGTAACACTCTTTATGAAGGCGCATTTACACTGATAGAGTTACTCTCCTACACAATTATATTTTTTGATATTCTTATGGAAATAGCATACCAGTATCACGGTACAGTTGTTTTACACTATCTCATTGTATCAAGCTTAATTCAGTGAAGAATTCCATGACCAACAATTTGACGATAATATTGATATGTTAATATGACCGCAAATCATAATTCCAATCACCCAAAGGAAAATGCCAGAGTTTCTATGAAATCTGGTCCCACTTCCAATAGCTATGTGTATTACACCCTTGAATATGTAGGTACTGATAAAATTACCATGTTTAATAAAGATTAACTCAGAACGGACTAAGATTTGGAACTTGGCGCCATAGTAACTTTTATTCAGCTCAAAATTACCTATTCAATGATGTAACACACATAACTATTAGAAGGTGGAACCAGGATTTGGATCCTCATTTACTTGATCAACTAAATTAAGTAACTATGTGGTTCTAGACTTTTACATCTAGAAATAATAGAACTATCTACTATCAATTCAATTTCCACTCGATCAGACATCTGTCTGTCTGTAATGTTGTGCACTATGCAAGCGATAGCAAATCGAAGCAAAACAGAACATTCTCCGGCCAGTAGTTAATGAATTTCGACGGAATTTCGACCGTTTGATAGATTGTCTGCTACGCTACGTATGGCAGTGGTAACTGGATGATCTATTATATATCGAATTCAATTTTTATGTAGAATCATGTTATCTTTGCATTTACAATTTGTGAAGAGCCATGTTTCGGCAGGAATGGGCCAGCTCGATCGGAGTGATACCACGGCCTCATAGAAAACCGACGTGAAACAACGCTTGCGTTGTGTTTCGTTGTGTGAGTAAGTCTACCGGACGCCCAATACCCCTCTTCCCAATCTTCCCAATCCCCGATTCCCCAACAACCCTTAAATTCCTAACCCCCAAAAGGCCAGCAACGCACTTGTAACGCCTCTGGTGTTTCAAGTGTCCATGGGCGACGGCGATTGTTTACCACCAGGTGATCCGTCTGCTCGTTTACCGGCTTGTTCCATAAAAAAGACCGACACAAAAAGAAATGTGACTAGAACTAACTAAAGTAAATATTGAATTTAACAACAAGAAAAAGCCAAATAAACAACTTGAAATAAACAAACATTAGACAGACTTCATTAAAACAACATCTATCAACTACATTTATATTCAAAACCGAATCAAGCTAAAAATAACACACGTACGAGTAAACGAGCCCTAAAACTGACCAGCGTTCCAATTTGCTTAAGTCAACACATCAACGCGTTCGATTTTATTTTCCGAGCATCAAATATTAAGGTGACAACGCGAGCGAGTGTTGACACAAGTTTTCAAGCAGCGAAGCCCTGTGTAAACAAGGCACGGTAGTTCTTCGCCCGTTATGTTGTGTTTGGAATCGCTATACTACACTTGCCAATCGTCAAGTGCTTGTGCTAGTATAGTGGGATAGGCGACTGAAGGGAGCATAATATTTTTATTCTTATTGATACTGCCACTATGAGAGGTTTTATGTTTTATCTCTGCATGTTATTTAAGTGATGATCTCTGACGACAATCAAACATATAAGTACACTGCATGTGTGTCTGGAGCTCTGAACTACCTAGTGGGTTTACCGACGATCCGGCTTGAAAGGCAGGAACATGATGGTTTTTAGTCTGCAAGAGTCTGACACTCCCTATCACCTCGCCCAAGGTGGGAAAAATCATTGGATGATTTTCCGCCTTAAAAAAAAAAATGGGATTTCGCGTTCGATCCTCGGACTAAAGAAACTAATAGCCTAATATGAATAAACAATAATCGTAAACAAAAATCCCTCAATCGATCTAGTCTTTTTTTTTAAAGAACGAATCATAATTTCAACCTTTAATCAATAATTACACAAAATTGAATCCCAGACAAGCCAAAAAACTACACAAAAATAAATGCTAAACGCCCAATCCCTGAAAACCTTACACTACAACCGAAGAAGCCAAGAAACCAACAAATAGTTTGACATAATTCCAGTTTCACATAACGTATCATGTTATACGAATGTAATTTATGGCAGCCATATGTTATCTATGGGCAACGTGTTATCAATGCGCTTTAAATTCAGAATATCAACTATCAACCCCTTGGGGGTTGGCTCGAATGATTTGGTATCAAGTTGTCAAGACACATGACGTCATATTATTATGATTTGATTGTTGTTTAGTTACTATGGTGTATATTTTAGTTTTAGTTTCGTTGTGGTAGTTTAAAGGTTTCTTTGTTTTTTTTTAAAGTAATAAGCGCAATATGAAATTTTCTCTATTTATGGTTTTAAAGTAGATTCTTACAGCGGCTTTGCCGGCGTTCCCGTAGGATAGAAATCACCCAAAATCCGATCACCCAAGTTAGCTCAACACCAGAGGTGTTACAAGCGCGTTGCAGAAATTTTGGGGGTTAAGAATATAAATGTTGTTGGGCAATCAGGGATTTAAAAGATTTCTTCTAGTTATACATCGAAATAAAAAATATTTTTATACCAAACAGGTTTAATGTAATACAATACATGGGACTTCACAACGGTAAAAAGTGGGTGTACATTTTATAGCGACCTTAAGTAAGTCATAATGTGCACCTCTGCCTACCCCTTTGGGGGTAAAAAAGGCGTGACGTTACAGCAGTAATAAAACAAAACTTTCTTACCAGTCTGCTCCAAAACAATTCATACTTTAAATAAATACATAGACTAGACTAGTACAGTATTACAGCGATCTTCATATATTCTATAAAATATCGATATAAAGTTGTTCACATCTCAAGTTGTAAGAGCAAGTTGTAAGCTGCCGATAACTTAGACTCATGTGACATGTCACTATTTTAAAACGGAGATAAGTTCATGTTTCAACTTTAGACTTCAAGTTATGAGTATTCATATAGAGCTGATATTAAGTTGGTTTAAGTATGAATTTTGTTATAGAAAATGTAATGTAATAGATTTTAAGAGATTGCGTGATCACAGTGTTTGTTTGTTAATTGTCATAAGTGTGACTGCCAAGTTAGAGGTATCAAGTAAAATTCCAGATTTGGACAATTGATCCAGAGCTCCGGAATCCGGCTCGAAAAGCATGAGGTAGGAACGGGGTTGTTTTTAGTCAGTAAGAGTCTGACACTCCCTTTCGCCTCGCTCAAGACTAGAGCAGTCATTGGATAATTTACCCCTCCAAAAAAAAAAAATAAGATTTGGAGAATTTATCGTTAGGGCTTTTTAGTTTTTCTGAAGTATAGAATCTAAAAAAGGTGTAGAACAATGTTATTTTATTTATTTTATCAAAAACGAACTGATCCTGATAATCATTATTAAATCGACAACAATAGCAAATCTATACCTAGGTACTTAAAAAAACATCTATAAACAATCCAGATATCAAACCCATCACACATCAACATCTACCAAACTTAGAGTCCTTACAACCACAAGATTACATAATCCAGTCATCTAGACACCATACATAGGATCTAGGTAACAAGTTAGGTATCCTAACACAGTTCTAGTACTCAAGTAATTACTGGCCTTCAAAGGTTGAAGTGACAAGGGAGCTGAGCAGTTTAATTGACTATTCAAAATACAGGCTCGTGTCAGATTGGGTAGGTCTGGCCTTCAGGGAGACAGGGTAAAAAAGTAATTAACTTTATAGCTTTACATACATGTGTTTTGTAAAAGAAATATACTTGAAAATGTGTATTTGAAATAATTATTATGTACTTTGGTTATTGTTAAAAAAAAACGGAATTTGTAGACCATATAAAATAGGTACAGTTGTCTCTCTGCATCACCCTAAAGTTAACTGTTTGAGAATGCCAAATTGGCATTAAGTTCACCTTTGTATATTTGTATATAAAGTGTAAAATAAATAAAAAGTTTAGTCAAATTAAATCTTTGATACGTTTTGGGTCAATGTCCAAAACTGACGTATTCTTGTGATTACTCTGGCGCTTTTCAGATATAGATATGTAGTGGTTATGTATCTCATTGAAAATAATGATATTCAAATAGTATTAAATATCAATATCTGAAAAGCACCAGAGCCTTCACACAAATACGCCTGTTTTGCAGATTGACCCTTGTACAGTAGCTAACGGTTTAGCCACGGCACCAACCGTGCAATCAATTTATATTTAAACTCACATTTTAAAGAACTAACAATACAAATACGACTCTCCGTACAAATCAACCAAAACCATCCCTATACACATAACCTCAAAAATGGAAACGTCAAACCGAATTATCCGAAACAAAAATAAATTACCGAAATAAGTAATTTCGGCAATAGGTACGTCCGAATAAAATTATCAGCGAACAATACTAAAAATAAACATATAATGCAAACATAAATCATTACTCTGGGTGTAATTAAATTTATGTATTTTGTAGGCCCCTAACGCGTCAGACCGCTGTCACTCTTGGCTCGGGGGGCCCATAATTAGCTCTGTGGGCCCCACGTAGGGGCCCGTGATATATGGGCAGAGTCACTTCAAGATGCTACCCGACTGTCTCGCGGTTGCGAAGCTCATTTTTCTGATTGTTAATGTTGCTTTATCTCATTTGTCTTTTTGGGTAAAGGATTTTATACTCTACTAGCGACCCGACCCAGCTTCGCATGGGTGCAATGGTGATATATTATGCAGGTATTAAACATATAAACATTTATTTTGAATCACTCTAATATATTTATTAAAAAACCATATCAAAATCCGTTGCGTAGTTTTAAAGATTTAAGATTTATTTAAAAATCAAGGAACGTTACGCCTTTTATACCCGAAGGTGTAAGCAGTGGTGCACATTACGGCACATAATACAATTTTTACCAACTTTTCACCATTTGTGTTATAAGTCCAATGTAATAGGGGGTGAGCTTATTGCCATATACTGGGAACAATTCCAGACTCCGTGCTGCTACTGAGAAATTTTCGAAAAAACCAAAGAAAGGCCTAGTAATACTTTGCCCAACCCGGGCATCGAAACCGAGACCTCTTATCCGGCAGTCACACCTGCGATCACTCGACCAACGAGGCAGTCGAGGCACATCAAAAAATAATAGCCATAATATTAAACGCACAGGAGCTATACTTTTAACGCTTTTAAAAAATTAATTAAAACGCATGATTGGACTGTTGGCAGATACGATAGGACTGTGCTATATGTACTGCCAGTCAGCCATGCGATATCATGTGGCCTATTTCAACATGTTCACACTTGACAGGTACCCGACCAACAAACATTTTTTTTTGATCGGTCAACATGATTTTTTTGCATATATTTCGTGGTGTTTTGGTTGCGTTGTGATGTTGTGTTAGTTGGGTGAAATTGAAACCTGTTTTTTGAAAACTTTATACATTACTAGAGCTAATATTTCAGTCTTCAAATTAGACAAGTGTATATGCGATTACATTAACACATACATCAACAGCCTATATATAAGTGGCCACTGCTGACCAAAGGCCTCTTCTCGCACGGAGAAGGTTTGAGCAATAATCACCACGCTTGCTCAATGCGGGATGGCGATTTCAAACTTATAATTAAAAATTATAAGTCCAGGCTTCCTCATGGTGTTTTTCTTCAACATTTGTAATCATAATCAGTAAATAAATAAAAAAATGCGTTCTACGTGGAGGACTAAGGCAGAGGCTTTTGTACAGCAGTGGACGTCTCTAGGCTGATGATGAAGATGAATATTGCTTACTGTTACTTTTTCCAATATACATACATGAAGTACAATTTTCCAACCAAAATAATATGACAAGCTTCAAGGCCATATTGAGAAAGATATACAACATATATACATATATATATCACCATAGTAACCATATCAGTTATCTATAGCTTCTCAAATATTGCAGAGCATCCCTTTATGCTAATTTTGGGGGTCGATCTTTAGGTAGAGACCTTTCTTACTCGATGACAAAATTTGACGTCAACCTCTATATATAAATAAATAATAATATACATACATACATACATATATAATATTATGTTGTATAACACCTTTTATTAGAGTAGGTAGGTAGGGCAACTTTAGTGAAATTTTGCTCACAGTTTTAACCAAATACGTTCGTAATCCTATACCCATATAGCTGCCGACTACGGCCTTTTCCCCCCTTAAAAAACCTGTATATAAAAAGGACCACAATAATATCTACTGTACTACAACTCTAGACAAAACAAACCAAACATTTCGCAAAAGAAAACCTGATATTTCTGATCTAGGAATGGCACACGAGACTAAATATTTGCACTCATACTTTTGGCGCCTAAAAGCAGACATAGATTTTTTCACTCCATTTTCCAAATAATCCACCTTTTTTCAGCCAAACATTACAAACACGGGATCTCATGTCCACATTTTTTATGGTATAATCCGGTAAACAGAGCGTATCACCTGATGGTAAGCAATCCGTACCGTCCAAGGTGATCCGAGGCACCAGAGGCGTTATAAGTGCGTTGCTGGCCTTTTGGTGGTTAGAAGTTTGAAGATGGTTGGGGATTCGGGAATTGGCGAGATTTGGAAGCGGTAATTGGTCCTCTGGTAACCTCACATACACGACAAAGCACAACGCAAGCTTTGTTTCACGCCAGTCTTCTGTGAAGCCGTGGTATCACACCAGTCAAATCGGCCCATTCGTTGCAAAGCATGGCTCTTCCACATTTTTTTTACAACCCCTAAGCCACCATTCCCACAGTAACATAAAACAAATTCCTTCACACCTTTTAGTGACCCTTTGGGCTATAACCCAGGATATTTGACCACATAAATCTACCTTTAGTAATTCATTTGGTACCAACACTCTCTCTATACGTAAATAACCTGAATAAATATAAAAACGTGGTAAGATACTGGTGCTTTGCAGTATAGTGACTTTTAACCTTAAAGCTAAAGAAAAGATTGCCTCGTTAGTCGAGTGGTTGTGAGTGCGACTGCCAGGCAACGGGTCTCAGGTTCCTAGGTTAGACAAAGTATTGCTGGGCTTTTCGAAAATTTCTCAGTAGTAGCATGGAGTTTGGAATTGTGCCCAGTATATGGCAATAGACTCATCCTCTGTTACTGGGGATTTATAACACAAAATGGTGAAACATTAGTGTACATTGCGGTATGAGAGGTTGTGGCGGACTTGTCCCATTAAAAAATAATAATTTACACTTACTCTGCAAGTAGCCATCAAGCACACACACACACAAACTCAACATAACTCATCAACAATAACACTATATTATACACATACACACACACACACACACAACCTCTACAACACACAATCAACACAAAAACACTCCCAGGGGTGTTGAAAGTTAGCTCGCTAAACTTATGAATCAAAGTAACATGGCGAAGATATCTAAATTCCCTCTGCAGCCTTAACCGGCCATTTTGATAGTCAGAAAACGCAATTGTATAATCCATACGGACCCGACCGTATGGGATTAGACCTTATAAGACCTTATTTAGGACACAAGGCCATGTAGACCTCAATTTCGGAAGGTTGTTCCAAGTTATGTTTGTTGATTTAATTTTCTGCTTAAGTCATTGTATTTGAATGGGTGGGTTTGACGGGTGTGACGTGAATTTAATTTATAATTTTTAATTCTGTTAGTTTAAGAGGACATGTAGTGGTTCGGAGTTTTAAGATGCCTGTTTCTCTTGCATGAGTTTGCGGGTTCCAAAGCTACCAATGACAAGTACTAATGTGACTAGAGTATGGTTCGAAACCTACCAAAGGCTATTGTGACTACTTCCGAGTTACATGTACTTTCTAAGATTATTTAGACTCCACTGACAATTCTAAGGAATCTTGGGCTTATAATTCTATTTACAAATTTGAAATTGCTAACCCGCACTTTATCAAAAAATATGACAAACTAACTTCAGACGGCGGCTTCATCTTTATCCGTTCAGTAGTTTCAGCGTGATTGACGCACAAACATTCAAACAAATAAACTTTCACATTTATAATATAATATTAGTGTGAAGTATAACTTAATACGCGACTTTGGAAGAATACAAGTAGGTATTAAATAATACTTTTATATTTGGCAACCAATAATACACAAATCCTCTCAATCCATTCACTGATTCTCAGCAGTGGGAATATAAATAGCCCACTTATGTAGCGAGCTCTCAACATAACTACCCTTTTTTCAAACAAGGTCAATTTAATAAAGTTAATGCATAAGAATCCGTCAGATTTCTTTCCTTTTGTAGATCAAAAATAAATCCATTAGATAGAGGTACAGTGCGGTACAGAAGTTTTGTTCGCAGATCATTTAAAAAATATATTTTTGGTAGTAATTACAGCACCTGAATATGATTACTGTTTACAGTTTTATATTTCTTTATTTATTTGATTACTTTTAAATGATCATAAGTATGATAAGATGACATATTTTAAGTTACTTGGTACAATAAAGGCAAAAAAATAAGAACCACAATTATAGCTATTTAGCCAAATAATCGACTTGAAATTATTGGAAAATAAATTTTAAATGCACCATTTTTTTTTTTTTAAGGAGGGAAATTCATGCAACTTTTCTCACCTTGGGCGAGAGGGAGTGTCAGACTATTACTGACTAAAAACCACCCCGTTCCTACTTCTGCTTTTCGAGCCGAAGCCCCGGTAATCCGCTAGGCAGTCCGCAGCTCAACATCAAAGACTGCGTGTGCTTTTAAAAAATAACACCTTAACTTTATCCTCTCAGCAAACGACTTCTTGTAATAAAACATGCAAACAAAACCACTCTCCCAGCGACTGTACTCCCCACCCTTCCTTTTACCTTATGATATTCAATAACTTGTACCAAATAAAAAATCCATATACACACCGTTGCGGTTATAAAACACATTACTGTGGAGCAGGCACTCGCGAACAATTCAATATATTACGATATATCCGCACTCAGCTTAATGCCTCCTCCAAAATAACGCGTCTTACACACTCGATGTGAATTTCTTAAGGAATTGAGATGAGCGAGAAATGAGTTGGCGAGGTTGTTTTAAATTGTTACTCTGTTTTTTGAAGGTTAAAGTCGGTTTTGGATTGTTTAAGTTGTTGGTACGTATTTGTAATAAAAATTGACTCATAAATATATTGTGTTTTTATTATTGATTTTACAAGTACCTAATTGTTGCTACTGGGAAGCGCTGGACTTCAGTGTTCCAGTGTTTTCATGGTTATATCTCGTGTAGATCCTGGCTTACAGGAATTGCAGTGGTATAGGAGATTGTGGCAGGCTTGTCACATTATAAAAAAAATACCTTGTCGTTGTTTGTTATTTTTGTAGTTATAAACATGCAATGGACATGATAGTGCTATACATAAAAAAACGGTTCACCACTCTCCCCAAGGATACATGCTCAAACCATTACCAAGACTACAAAAATACGACCTACAAATAAAACATACGCTAAGCTAAGCTAAGCTAAGCTAGAAATGAGTCCACATAAGCGATCTCACGTTAGATACAGGTGGCTGGTTCGCGACGCGACGTCAGGGAGTGATTGAGTATAAACGCAAATTTTTAATGGCAACGCTTTATATTTAGAGGCAAACTGCTTTGATGCAGGGCTGTCGAAAATATGGTGGTAATATTCACCATACAAGACACATGTTTAAAAAGTATTTAAGTGGATTCCCGGGTCTGACAAAATATTACTGGCCTTTTTTTGGTTTTTGGAAAATTTCTCAAGGGTAGCACGTAGTCTAGAATTGTGCCCAGTATAAGGCAATAGACTCACCCCCTATTACATTGGGTCTCATAACACATATGGAGAAAAGCGGGTGTACATTGTATAGCGTGGTGTAATGTGCATCTCTACCTACCTCTTCGGGGATAAAAGGCGTGACGTTAATAATAAAAAAAAACAAATATATTCATTTAAGTGAAAGTAAATTGGTAGTTCAATGACACAAGTCCGAGGAGAATTAACAATATTTACCTAATACTTTTTATTACTATTTGATTATAGTCCAGCAGTGTACTATCACAAGCCCTGTCCAGCCAGCATTATCTGCTACTCAAGTTAGAAGACCATAAGTGGCATCAAGCAAGCATTTACGTCCTCTTAAATGGCCACTTATGGAAAGCCATTCTTAAGTAATAGTTTATGAGTACTAGACCAACGGAACGGGTCATTAAAGATCTAATGTGTAATTAATGTTAAGTGTCTAGTAGCAGGAGTAGAAGACAGTCGAATGCAGGTCGTTTCCAACCGGCTGGTCTGGAAGCCATTGGGGGATGTTAAGTAGTGGACGTTTTTTTTTTAGGAACAAGCCCGCCCCAACCTCCCATACCGCTGCAACTCCTGTAAGCCAGGATCTACAATAGATACAACCATGAAAACACCGGAACACTGAAGTCCGGCGCGTCCCAGGGAAATGAATGACTGTCTTGGATCCCGCAACGAAACAAATCAGAAGATGTTATTAGAGTAGAAGAAAAAGAAAACGATAGTTTCCACTTCCCTCGGTGAATTTAATGTAGGTAATGGACGTATACGATATTAAAGAGCCATATAAGATTTCATTTACTTGGTATTAGATATTTGGGTCAGCAAAATTTCATATCAATACTAGCTGACTCGGCAAACTTCGTACATTTTGTTGTCACCATTGAAACTTTCCCTGGACTTCCACAAATAATTGAAGACTCGAGTTTTAGCAGGACTAACGAACAGAAATTGTTTTTATATCCATACTAGCTTACCCGGCCAACTCCGTAGCCCCTAAAACATTATGTTCTCACCGTTTTAACCTTTTCCAGGACTTCCTCAAATAATTCAAGACCAAAATTTTGCCAAATCGGTCCAGCCGTTATAAGTTTTAGCGAGACTAATAAACAAAAATAGTTTTAACATATAGAGATTGTAATAGCACAAAATCTATACCTATGGAAATAAAAAGCGTTTATTCACAAGAATCAATTTCCATACAAACTTTTTTACTTCTACCAAACTGCATAACAGTTTAACGGCAGACGTAGCTCCCATAATATAATAATTCTTAATATGGTATGACGGAATGCTGCTCATGAATATGAGCCCCGAGCATGGTTTGAAACTAGTCGAGTTCCTAGTCTAACAATTACATGAGAAGGCCGATAACGTAATAATTAATTTAGTATGTCTCACGAAATAAAGTAGATACACAAGTTTATAGGCAACCCTATAAACAACACCAATAAATAAACTAACCTTAAAGAATGACAATCGTTACTTTCTAACGCGCCTTTTTATCAATAAACCTACCCCCCTACCCCCTTCTTACCATACATATACGTAATTTGACATCAGGAGAGCAAGGTGGTGAACTAATTACGTGAATTGTGGGGGAAAGAAAGCAAATTGTGTCGTGTGTTGTCGTGAGATGTTATTTCTGTCCCAGGAAGGTAATGTTTGGTAAATAAATGTTAGAGGGTAATTTTTGAGTGTACAATGTGAGTGTTTAGTGACTTTTTGAAGTCGAAAATTTGTTAAAATTGGAGTCATCATGTGTGGAATGTGTTGTAAATTGTTCCTTGTTTAAGAAAGAAGAAAGTAAGAAGTATTTGCTTATTACTGGTATATATGGCTAATGGTTTATATAGGTGTCAATATAAACAATTTCATAGTCACGCTTTTTGCCTACGTGTTTGATAACACGAAGTGCTTTCTTGATCTTACATCTTTATATCGTATGAAGTCATTTTAAACCTTTTTTCATATTTATATACATATTTATGAACATGGAGAAAGAACCAAATGACATTGTAATACTTTCTTATAAATAATGAATACGAGTACATTCTTCCATTGTTCAACACGTTTTACTAATCCTAAAACAATCCAACGATCCAACTCGCGACCTAGCAACAACACAGCTCTTAAAAACCAAAACCAAACAAATTCACAATTAAACAAAATCCTCAAGCACCCTCAAGCCGTATAATTCGGACACGACCAGTTAGAAATGTCGCGAGAATTAGGGGCAGGCAGCAATTATCACATAATTTTAAACACAAACAAAATCATGTAAGCCTCTTATAACTTTGTGAACAGTTGAAGAATTTAAGCCGTTGGAGTAGCGGGGAAGATGCCCTCATCAAATTCTGTAGAACTTTTCGACCGAGCTACGTTTTATTGTTGAACGCTTCACGTGAGATGGGTAAGCAGAAAGGGATTGTTCAAGTACAATCATCGTGATTGGCAGGAGATCTTAAGGTTGTGGTGTGGGGGGATATGGGGAATGGGGATAAACTGTGAGTTATTTCTTCAAGGGTAGATACTAGATGTGTGGTTGTATCGTGGCTACTTTTTGGCTGTTATTTATTTTATTAGGCTTATTGTGATATGAATTAGTTCATTAATAAACATTGAGTATATTAAAGACTCTGCATTCATGCTTACAATTTCAAAATTGAAAACCTTTTTTTATAGGTATAACGTCATGCAATTTATCCTCGACGGCGTAGGCAGAGGTGCACATTATGACAGGTAATTTTGACAATTTATATCGTAAGTCCCATGTAAAAGGTGGTGAGCCTATTACCATACCATAACCATGTTTTTAAATAGTTATAAAGAATTTAGAAATTATCTATATAAATTGTAATAACATATTACTTCACTTTCGCTGTTACTAATGAAGCATGTTAAACATTAAATGCCGTGTACAGTTATAATTGGACTTCAGATTAATGTACTATATGTTGTATTTACTGTGCGGAATGTCTTAGTCTGTAGTCTGTCACTGTACCTATGAAAATAAATAAATAAACCGGGCACATTTCCAGACTCCATGCTACTATTGAGTTTTTTACAAAAACCGAAAAATGCCTAGCTGTACTTCGCCCGACCCAAGAATCAAACCCGAGACCCCTTGTCCGGCTTTCACATTTGCAACCACTCGGCCGCGGCAGTCAATTGTAAATAAAACCTATGTCCTAAAACATGGTACTCTGTCTATCTATCCATTGTTTCTTGATTTCTCTCAAAGTACTAAAGAAAGATAGCCCCTAACTTTACAATAGATGCAAAGTAAATGCAGCAGAGACAAACGAAAGTTCACAAACTTACAAACTCAATTCAGTTGCAGGAGACATTACAAAACAAATTCAACAATGACGCGCCCCTCGACGTAAATTAGTCAAGTTACTTTTACGACCCCTCTTCATTAAGTAATGGCCACTTTTTCTTGATATTTACATACAAATGGGTGACCCCGTAAACGCCGTCGCGTCCGTGGGGTCCAAAGCCCCCGATAGTTTCCAGAACATATTCAAATTAATGACCCCTTAAAAGGAAGTAGTTGGGGACATAACAATTTTCTTTTGCAAATTTTTGCTTGAGAAAAGTGGCGCTAGTGTGCTTTTAGAGGGTGCTTGCGCTGATGTGACTGTGAATCAGTATTCATAGTGGACTTGTAATTAGAATCTCTAACGAGATGGAATGTAATGAAGGCTGCTCTTAAAAGACATTTTTATTAACTATTTTTTTTAATAGTGTTCATAAAATGTAAATGTGGAGTGGTCAGGAACACTCGATGACGTAATAAGAGCTTAGTTTGTGTAGTGATGTATTAAAAAAATGGTTTAAAAACTAATATAAAAATATTGTCAGCTTATCTGACGTTGACCTTTGACGTTCAAAACTGCCTTCATATAAACCGACTATTTGAAATAAATAATTTTGACTTTGAAAAAGTTATCGAAATAAATAGCATTTGGCTGATGGACGATGATCACGCACGTATTGTCTCGTAATTTTACTATATCACTGTAGAATTTACAGTTACAAATACAGGACATTTACAGCTATAACTCACTACAATGAACGACAAAATGTACACAAAATTCAAAAAAGTTTTAAGTTTTAAGAACAGGATACATAGAAAGTAAATACATAATATCTAGTGCGTTAGTGAAGTACACACAATTAAATGTTACGTTGTTGTTGCTAACATTCTTGTTATTAATGCCTATCAATACCTACATATCTAAATTTTTTATGTCAAAGTCAAAAGTCAAAGCATTTATTTCAATTAATACTAAATTAGGCACTTTTGAAACGCCAAATTGAATTGTCCGTCAGTCTGTCTGTCAGTGAAGCTAGGCGCTCTATGTTTCCATTTAAATGTGTTTATACTATTACAATATTTTACGTCGTCAGCTAAAACCCATATACAAATCAAAATCACACTACAACGCCTACCCTCATCGGAATACGTTAAGAAATTTCAAGCAAGTACACCGAAAAGTAATTTCTGTTCAATACAACTGTCGGGCACAGTCCCTTCAAATGTACAACTTGAAGGACTTAGGGTCGAGTCGTTAGGAATTTGGTTTAGTTCAAACAATCAACTGCACGCCATCATTTGGTAGGAGATCAGTCAAACGGTGAGGTGAAGTAAACTTTAGTTGTTCTAACTGACAGGAATTGGCAACTGTCTAACTGTGTAGCGGTAACTACAAGGATAACTGTCATTACCTCAAATTACAGCGTTGCCTGTACATGACTTGCTGGTTTTCTGTCGTCGGTTTAGTTTTAGCTTAGAATTTTGCAGGTGAGTTGAACTGAAGTCCTTGGTTGGAAGTCATGATGCAATTTAGACCAATGATTTTGTGTGTTTTTTTATGGAATAAGCTGGTAAACGACATTGTGACGCGCGATTGAAGGTTAATATCCATCAGTGGACTGCAAACCATCTGATGGTAGGCAATCGCTGCCACCCATGGACACCCGAAACACAAAATGCGTTACAAGTGCGTTGCCGGCCTTTTGAGAGTTAGGAATTTTAGATTTTCTGTGAGGTCGTGGTATCACTCCGGTCGAGCCGGCCCATTCGTGCTAAAGTATGGCTCTCCCACACTTAAGTGGGTGAAGTCATAATAATTATTTTTACCAATGATTTTGTGTTCACTGATATCGCGACGACATTGTGTTTGTATGGTCAGTGGCCCTGTATACGAACTAAACGACAATCCGATTGTTGTACCAGTAACTCAAAAACTGCTGCACAACATTCCGTGCATTCAATTTGCAACTTAAAACCAAAACACACAAGTTATACTTTACCTCTCCAAAAAATAACATTTACCCTTTGCATATTTACAACGATTATATATTGTATATGTTTTTTAAACAAATACGTATGGGATAGTATAAATCGCTGGGCATTTCCGAGCCTCTCATAATCCGCATGCAAGTAAACACAAACACAGGGTAGGTGGCATTGTTCCCGACCACTGCTCGGTAGTCATGCCACCCAAGTATGAACACACCAACACATAAACCCTCACAAACCAGTATAAGTTGACCCTTGAATGTGAGGAAAGATCATACAAAGCGAGGCCATGATAATCTGGTTTTGTATAGGTTGATGTGTACCGGTGTGTGCTAACAGCATCACATGCTACGTTTAACACCCGGCCCTATACAAGATGATGGTGAATCTAACCGCTAGATCTAATACTGGGTTTGTTAAAATTTTACTTTAGTTGTGGATGATGATGTGATGGCTTTGTTTTAAAAGCAAGCATGTTAAGTTAGGGAGTAACCTTCTTTCTATCGTAAGTATCACTAGGATCTGCCAGCGGCTTCTTCCGAATTCCCGTGGGATAAAAATTAGGCTACATATTATTATTCCAGACCATAATTTACCCCTGTTCCAAATTTCATTCCGATCACTTCAACTGTTTTGAGGTGATTGAGTAATACACACAAACACACAAACTTTTTGCATAAACTTTGAATTAATTTTATCTAAGTATTGTTATCTAAAATGGCAATATAAAAAAATTCGTCTCTAATATATTTTCATTACCTAACTGACGACTTAAATTTTAATTTTCATACCCCGTCATCATCCCTATTGATTCTAATACAGAACAACGTTCACTCACACATATATAGCTGTAAAAAGAAAAATCTAGAACGTCCAATCATACAACAAAAACGAGTTCATTTTGATTTCGATGCCATGTGTCTCCATGTCACCGGGGCCGGCGAAGCGCGAAGCAAACGGGAAAAATATACCGAACTGTGGGTAGATGTGTAGCACGGGATTAAGCTTAGCTTACACTGTTAGGGAGCGAGCGAGCGAGCGATTCAGATAAGCGGACAAGCGAGCGAGTTGTTTTAAATAAAAGAAAGCAGACGAACTTTTTTTAAGGAGTGGTAAATCATCCATTGGCTTCTCCCGCCTAGCCTCGGTAAACCCGCTAGGTATTCCGTAGCTCCGGATCAGGCATCAGCCCTACTGGGCCCCATCTATAGTGATCTTTTTTTTTATTCGGTATAAACTAATGCTTGACTACAATCCCACCTGATGGTAAGTAGGGATGTAATCGTTGATGGTGAGGCGCACTAGTTTATCTGATGATACTTTGAGGCGCGCGCGGAACGGGACACGTCATACGCATGGATGGTGCTGGTCGGGCGGCGAGCTACCCTTGCTCGCTGTCCAAAAACCCGCGCTTACGGTGACCGGAGATAGGACAAAAAAATTTTGAGCCACAATTTTTACACCGCCAAATTCACTCGCTGATTCTTTACCAATGTAACCAGCACCTTAAAATGTGGTCGCGATGGATATAAATGGTTCCAGTCCGTCTCCACGACCGCAGATACGAAACAAGTGGTTGTAATTAATATAATATCGACCGGGGAATAAATTGTGGGCGCCGCCTGTCAGCCTCGCGACTCGCAATCTGATTAAATATAAACTTGCTTCAGATCGCTCCTTCGAACTTTGATTATTTTATTGCGGATTGTGTTTTGTTTCTTTTTGGAGTTCTCGTAATATTGATCTATTAGCGACCCACCCCTGTGCAATGATGATATAATTATGTATGTACATATAAACCTTCCTCTTGAATGACTCTATCTTCTAAGAAATAAACCGCATCGAAATCCGTTGTATAGTTTTAAAGATTTAAGCTTACAAAGGGGCATAGGGACAGAGAAAGTGACTTTGTTTTATACTATGTAGTGATGTAATCTTACACTTGTTCAGTATCTTGTATACATGACGATCCGCAAAGTGGTCGCAAACTGGTGGATGGTCGCAAACAGGTGGACTATAATGGGTGGACGTGTACAGGTGCACTTACCCTACTTAGTATTAGGATTTTAATTTCTGAAGTTAAAATCAGAGATTTGTTTATAGCGAAGCCATTTTTCTTTCAATTCACTAGTCATAAATATGTTATTACAACGCTCTGGGAATTTCAGATATTATCCATACTGTTGCTTAAAAAAGTCTCTTGACTAATCTGGATATCGAACCCAAATGTGTTGTACACAAAACACATTATAAGCATTTACTCGACAGAGTAAATAGAAACAGTTACAAAAACTGTCAAAATGTAATTTGTTTCATTCAAACTCAGTGTAGTAACAAAAAATAGTCCAAAAATCAGATCTAAACAAACAAACAGGGCTAACTGTTAAAACAATAGACAATATATTACACACTTCCCACTTGAGAGAAAAAATTACTCGCCCATTGAACAGACAAAGCAAAACGGACCGTATCTCCTTTACCATAAAACACATTTTCCCTTATCAACAGCATATGGAGGGTAATTTTTTTCAGGGAGTAAAAAAAAATATTTCATAAATTAACTCTCTATATATGTATATGTTTGTAGGTATGTGTTTATATGTAATGTGTGTATGTTTGTCGGTTTGTGCGGCGTTTAGTTGGATAGTGGCCAAAGTTTGGACATCCACAATAATGTTTGTGAATATCTTGGTCAGTGGTTGTTTTGTTAGTGTATTTAATGATATATACTGCTCATAAAGGACTTAGACTAATATTAGTTAGTTAAAGAAATAAACATAGCCTGATTTGTGTATTGGACGTTGAACAAAAATATGACTGAAAATCTATGAGTTTTGATCCGATAGTCAGTGGTGACTATCAAATGCAGATTTTATTTTGTTCTCTTGTCCTTCGCTAGGCTATACATACATAACGTTGATGTTTTTCTTATATTTTCCTCTTTCAGAAGTCATGCCATCATACTTTACGTCATTCATAGTACCATTGGAATCATTTCACTGGACTGGATTGTAGTATTGTAGTTCAGTTTTCATATACTTTTTTCTAATTTTTCTTACTTTGCATTAGGAATAGGAATTTTATTAAAATTGTACTACTAATACGACAATTGGCTTATTTTATCACCGAAAGTTTCTTCCTTGTATACAATGTAACACCTACTTTTTTTGGTATATCATGAGGAGAGTGGAAATTGAGCCTCTGTGGCGTCACTCAAACGAAGCGACGGCGAGTAAGGGTGGCTTGCCGCCCGAACAGAACCAGACGATGAGGCCCAGTAAGGCTAATGCCCGACCTGGAGCTGCGGACTACCTAATGGCTCGAAGAGCAGGAGTAGGAACGGAGTGGATTTTAGTCGGTAAGAGTCTGAATCTCCCTCTCGCCTCATCCTAGTCGAGAAATGCCATTGGATGAATTTATCCCTCAACAATAAAAAAGGCGACGGTTTCCTATAAAGCAGTGTAGGGGGTTGAGCCCGCCCACTCTAAAACAACAAACACAACACACCTTTTTCTTACGATCTTAAGAAGGTAATGCTCAATCTTCCACCTTGATACACATGAGCAGAAGTGCGTACAGGATGATATGATCACGCATGTTCATAGGATCACGCGTCAGATCATTGAAAACTGTAAACGTGAACCTTGTGACGTCATCTGGAAGAACACTTGAAGATCAGGGTATAGGAGTAAGATGATGTGATCATCAGATCATTGGTTTGGTTATTGTTCGGTGATTTGGTTGTGTGGTTAATCAATTATTGTTAATTCAGTATCGTTAAGTCTTTTATCCCCGACGGGGTTGGCAGAGGTGCACATTATACGGCATGTAAGGCTGCTGTACAATGTACATCTAGTTTTCACCATTTGTGCCTATTGCCATATACTGGGAACAATTCCAGATTCCGCGCTACTGCGAAGTTTTTGAAAAACCGAAAAAAATATTGTTAATCGAGATTATCATATGTAGTGTAATGAGGATATGTCTCTTTGAGTATTTTTATTGATTTCATATCATAAGAAAAAATAAGGTAATTGCTAAAAAACTTCAGCAAAGGTGTAGATAGATATGCAATTGTAGCATCCACTTTTCACCAGTTACCTATGCGCTTAGAGAGTAAGTCTTAAGCTATATACCAGCATAATAGCTCGAAACTCCATGCTACTAGGATAATTTATAGAAAAAGCATAAAAATAGTAGCTAGTAATTTTGTCGACCCGGAATCAATGATCGATTACTCGATGATCACCACTTATTACCAATCCCATATTGATTTTTACAACCAAAAATAAAATACCATAATAAAAACCAGAGATGCGAAATCATACGCAAAGCCAGCTCAATACATTTTATTGTATTTACTTCCATAGTAACTCTGCAGACTCCAGCACGTCAACCTACCCAATCTAACAATATTTCACAAAGGATTTTCGACTTTGTACCTAAACAAGTATAGTTGAAAATCGAATAAAAGAATTTGACAGAAAAGAGGTAGGTTGACATGCCGTTTGTGCCATAGCTGGCGTATGGCCAAAGTTGAAGGATGCCTTGAATAACATCATGAAAACATTGCCTATTCTATACATGTACTTCTTACAAATATATTTGACGCAAGACTTTTGTAAGAATGCCACCATATTTGCAGGTTTTTTTGTGAAATATGCAATACTAGCGACCCGCCTCAGCTTCGCATGGGTGCAATGGTGATATATTATGCATGTATTATACATATAAACCTTCCACTTGAATCACTCTATCTATTAAAAAAAACTGCATCAAAATCCGTTACGCATTTTTTAATATTGAAACATACAAAGGGAAATAGGGACAGAAAAAACGACTTTATTTTATACTAACTGTGTAGTGATGACAATGACATATATAAAACATCAGTCTGATTCCCCATGGAGGAAAAAGAGGAGGATCATGTCATGAGCCTTGTGTAATAGGGGCGAGAGAATAAATTAGGTATAATACAAAATTGTATACTACATGACATATAGAATAGTCACCCACAAAAGTATACGGAACACTATACTTAGTCCAAAATTTTGTCTGGCAATCGGAATACTTTTTATGGAATAGTGAGCAAACGAGCAGTCGCCTAGGACACCCGCTACACCATAGGAGTCAATGCATCTAGCATTGCCGGCCTTGTAAAAAGGAATACCATCTTTTCTTGAAGGTTTGAAGGTCCTATCGGTTCGGAAATACCGCCGACGACAGCTCATTCCACAGTTTTGTTGTGCAAGGTACAAAGTTTCGTGATAAGCGCCCTATGAGGCAGTCAATTTCATATATAAACTTGCAACTCTGCCCTGCTGCCTGCTCAAACAAAACGATCTCATTATATACCCTCTAAACCTTACCCATTTAGGTAAATTAAGGCTTAAGGTAAAATATATACGTACATTTTAAGTAAATGGAAGAAAACCAAACAATTGCACTGCAAACATAAACACAGCACTATTTTTAACCCAACAATCAATCACCCCAACTAGTTTCAATCATACTAACAAAATAAAATCACCTACTATATACTAAGACGAAATCAAGTCAATGCATTATCGACCTTTCTAACTTAAACATAGAATTGCAATTCGTTTAGCAAACCCAAGCGATGAAGGGTTTGTATACAGGGTGTAGTAAACCAGCTGATCTTCAAGCTCTTTCACTTATTAGTTCAAATAAAAGCTCTTTAGTTAATAAGATGTTTTTTTTCCTTCAATTCCACTAAAAGGTTAATTGTTAACTCTATGCAATTGTAATAGTGTTCATTTTCCTTAATCAATAAAATCTTTCTACTTTTATTTTCTTGTTTTTTTATTGTAGAAAAATAATACGGAGTACGGAAAAAATGCATTTGTTTTATTTTTGTTTGGTTTTAGGTAAACCTATTTAATTACTTTTATTAAGCAAAAGTTAACTAATCATTTGCATTAAATAGAAAAAGAAATTAACATTATTGTCTTTTAATTCATAGGTGCTCTTTAATAGCACTCATGCTATGAATTTTTGCCTGTCAAATTATTACTCAAATTTTCAGAAATCTTAGTACCTACTTAACTACGTAAAAACTGATAATGGTGGTTGAATAGAATAAGAAAACATAACAAATTCATTATTTAAATATATCTACTCTTACTCGTAGAATACCACCAGTAATATAAGTCCGAGTTGGCTTTACCTTTAAAGTAATCGAAACGAGAACGCAATCGATGCTCTGATTGGCCGGTTTGAATAAATCAACCATTATTTACGATTACTTTAAACGTAAAGCAAACTCGTTCTTACGGTACTGGTATTATATGCCTATAATAAAATATCTAAAATTGCATCTTCAAAAAGACAACCATTTTTCCTTTTTGTTATCCCATTTTGGCATACATTATTTTTAGTTTTAAGCTTTTAAAATGTCATGTGTTATTTATATGCCTATTCTTCCTTGTGACACCCACACGGCAGTAGGCGGGATGTGTATTAGGATAGTAAGATGCGGGTATGTATGTATGTATAGTGAAAAGATATTAATTATGCTTAGATAGGGTATAGTTTATAGTTTAAGATTAAGCATTAATAAATTTAGGATTTTAAAGGTTATTGGGAAATCCAGGATAAGGAAGATTAGGACTCACCCACACAACGAAAGACAACGCAAGCGTAGTCGGGTTTTCTGTGAGGCCGTGGTATCCGATCAAGCTGGCCCATTCATGCCGAAGTATGGCTCTCCCACACTTAAATTCGTCCTGAGACCTGCTGAGCAGCCACTATTGTGTTTTAAATTCTGATTTGTATTTTATTATTGTATGCCTCAACTGCGGGACATAGCTGAACTTATTTTAATTATTTAAGACCTGTATTTATAATGCATACCTATAGTCTAAAATCAAGATGATTTAATTTGATTTGATATTGTGACCATAAAATCAACGATAATATAATCAATCAGTCTCAAATTGTTTACTTATCTGACTACTCTTTAACCAACATAAGACCATGCTCCTAAAACATATACAACATTAAACACGACAAATAAAAAACGTGATGCGAAGTCGTATGTATGTACTTCATTTTATGGGGATATTTAATGGGAAGGAAAGAAATGGTAGGATCAAGAAAGAAGGAAATGTCTGGGTGTCTTGATGCTATGATAAAGATCATAATTTAAAACAATGATGACACAACACATCTGTTGTTTACACTTGAGTTACGTGTAAAATGGTATGAGCTTATTGCTAAATGGCTGATATAACTCTTCACTCCATTTGATAATTTTTTCAAAATATATAAAGTAATAATAATTCTGTTTAAAATTAACGGGTTTCTCACGGAAATAAATATATTGAGAAAACCTCTAGTAATTTCGAGTCACTAAAGAACTCTTCACCGTTAGCCACGACGTCTGAAAGCCGCGACGATCCTTATTTTAAGGTAATTTAGTATGTCTCACGTAACTATTATAAAAATAATACTTTACCTAGCCAGGGCATTGGGTATAAAACCTACTGCGTTTACTCAATGAGAGTTAGTACCTACTTATTAGTCATTCAATTACACTTACAATGCCAGCGGCAGATTATAAACGAAAACACCCCAAAAAAGGTAAGCGTCCACAGGCGTCATCAGCACGTATCGCATGTAGGCATTACTGATGATGCGGTCCGTACGATGCGGATCAGTGGACGCAGTTGTATGAGTTTCTATACAAGACTAACTAAAATCCGTTGCGTGCGATACGGGCCTGTGGATGCTTAACTTAAAAATCCTCAATCGAGCGATCGTCGATCGATGGTAGAATGGATTAGTCGACGTCGATCGATAGTTTCTACTACACCAATCGATCGATAGCCGATAGATACTATCTGTCGATGGTGGAATGGATTGGTCGATGTCGATTGATAGTTTCCGACCGAGACCGCCATCGACCGGCAATAGATCGATTGGTTAGTCGACCGGTATCCGTCGATTAATTAAAGCTATCACACCAATCGATTAATGTCGACCGATGTCGATCGATGCCATCAATGGACTATCGATCGATAGGTGTAGTAACACCCTTAAATAAGAAACATTTATAAATCAAAATACAATAACATAATCTGTAATGTAATTAAACGATCTAAACACGAAACTAGTAAAACAATGCTATAATAATTCACTGGATACGCCACGTATTCACACTCCATTTTGCTGCGATAACCTATATCACATAAAGCTATCTGATTATGCTAACAATAGGATATCCTGAGCTCGGGTCACTTCTAGTAAATTGTATATCTATGTATTGTGTAGACTTGCAATAGTAACTATGTACTTGAGTGGTCATATGTGTGAGTTGTCTCAAGTTTGATTCCTGGGTCGGGTAAGGTGTTATACACGTTCGGTTGAATAGACTCGTTTTGTTTACATAGGTATATTATGTTTTTTTTTATTTATATACGTTGCCGCACACTAGTTTTTTATCCTATGTCGTGAGTGCGTTTACAAACATACAAGTTCACATACACCCACTAAGAGTTGTTCCATACGGGAATCGAACCGGTTACCTAGCCACCGCGCCATATGTAATATTATCACATTAAATTACCACAATAGATATAATACCTATTATGTACAAAAGGACATAAACATATATTACTATAGAAATTGAAAGACTCCGAAAAAAAAACTACCTAACCCCAGCATCAAACTCCAACCTCCCCAACCCCTCTTACAACCACTTCACCATAGACACTGAAAACTGAAAGAAAGCCAAAGCTAAATAAGTTACATCGCACTGAAACGGCAGCTGATTGCGTGCGCCACTGAAACAATCGGAGTTTGATTTCCCATTGAAAACTTCCACCGGTGCAAAGTTGATTAGCAACGCGATTGAACTGTCGGTTTCGGGTTCAAATCCACTCGTAAGATAATAAGTAGTGAAATGCTTGGAGATCTTAAATTTTATGATAAATGTGCAAATGTTATAATAAATCAAAGTTCCAGTGTTTCCACTTCCCTCGGTTTTTTATATTATAAGCCGGTAAACAAGCAGATGTAAGACCTGATGGTAAGTAATCCCGAACCCCATGAACACCCGAAACACCAGAGGCGTTACAAGTGCGTTGCCGGCCTTTTGGGGGTTAAGAATTTAAGGCTTGTTAGGTATATCTGTCTATTTGTCTATTCACAATCAAGTCATAAAATAATGCACAAATATGATTGTAATTTTTTCCAAAAGAATCTAAGGAAATATTTTAAAACTACAATATTTAATTCTGTTGCGTCTAAAAAATATGTCATTCAACCCTTATTTTAATCTTAAAACACACAACTAACAATAAATTCAATTCTTAAAACTCCAAAAAAAAACACAAATAGTACCTCCGCCTCCAGTGTGCACACAGCCTAAAAGAGGGCAGGTGTCGGTTCTAATTGCCCTCCTGATTAAATGGATGCAAATATTTACCCAGCCTAATAATTTATAACACCCTGTATTGATGTTGGTAATTGAACACCCTCTATTCCAATGGATTATCGACTACGCTCGAAATATCGTAGAGAGGTGCCGATGAAAAAATAACATTTGGAAAATGGTTACTCTTATATTTTTCCCTTATTTTCTCTCCTCATTTCGGGATCATCTCTAGTAATGTAATATTGTTAATCTTGAAGATGGTATAAAATGAATTTGGTGTTGTTGTTTCGTTGGTACTTGTGTACTGGTGATGGATCGGGATGTGGTGCCTAAATTGGTTATCTGTTAGGCTCGGTTAGGTTTCTTTTTAGGTTATAAATAGTAGTTGTAGTTGTATGAAAAAGTATCGTTATTTGATCTTTGGAGAGGGATTTACAGAAGTACTACACTATTTTTGCTAGTTATAATTATGTAAACATTATACCATCTTTAGAATCACATCCTGAGGCCCAATTACCCACCTCCCCAATCTTCCAAATCCTCGATTCCCCAACAACACTTAAATTCCTAACCCCCAAAAGGCAAAAGGTGTCCATGGGCGGCGGCGAATGCTTACCTTCAGGTGATCCCTATGCTAATTTACCGGCGTATACAATAAAAATAAATCTTACGTTTACTGTACCAGCAACCCGACTACTTTCAAGTTACATCAGGGACTCATAGTCATGAGAAGCATTTTACGACAAAAGCCTCAACAACTTTTGTTATAAATAAGACTTACTTGAAATAGCATAAACTTCAATTCCATGTCCTATATCTACAAACGTAAAAGTCTGAAATAGTCTATGCATACCATGGTATTTACCATAAAAACACAGCGGTTGCCGACACGGATGTCGGATGTTTAACGAGATAACACAATCTGTGGCACTTTCAGATTCCCTTCCGATACTAGTGACGGACAAAGAATACAAGCCTTCTAATCTGCTTCTAAAGATAGTCTTTGAATCAAGTATTTATTAATTTGTTTTTGAGAATTTTATTATTAATAATTTAATGTTTTTGGGTAGCTAATAAACCAAGGAAGTTTTCCTAATAGTTTGTACGCTTAGTGTAATTTTTTTAATAAATTTAGTTTTCTATTGACAATTTGTGACTCACAAATTTTTTAATTAGAATTTACTTGTTATTTTAAAACGAAAGATATTTCTGACATTATTAGTATTAATAAATGTTTATTGTTATATTGGCAACTGGTGAAAACGAAATCAAACTGCAATTTTTTTAATAGCTCAGAATCTAGCCTCTTTGGAACCAGGGACCTCAGGGCTAATTTTGAAGGAATACATCGAATTACAAGTCACCATGTATAAATGTGTCATAGAAAAAAAACAATACATTGAAAGTCAAAAACAAATCCTAAATCCTTTAGCACCATATAAAACAAAAAGAAGTTCAACAAAGTATTTCAATTACACACACACACACACACACCAAAGATGCACTGCACAGTCAACCCTAAAAGTTTCGCTACTTAAAATGCACGGTGCAGTGCATAACCTCGCACTCGCACGCTTTCTCCGCGAATATGCAAATGCGTGTCAAAGATCCGAGGATTATGTTATTATGCAGTATTAACAGAATAGCTGCAGATCTCATGTACTTACACGTAAACTGCAGATATTGTAATACATTATGCACGATACCGATTTGATTACCTGCATGTAAGATTATTACAACAACAACGTCACGCCTTTTACCCCCAAAGTGGTAAGCAAGAGGTGCACATTACGGCATGTAATTCCGCTATACAATGTACACACTTTTCATCATTTGTGTTGTAAGTCCCATGCAGCATAGAGGTTGAGCTTATTGGACACAATTCGACGGCAGAGTGGTCGCAATTGCGACTGCCGGGAAAGGATTCCCGGGTCGAACAAAGCATTACTGGGCATTTTTCGGCTTTTCGAATATTTCTTAGTAGTAGTACGGAGTCTGGAACTGAAAGCTCAGTATAAGGCAATAGGCTCACCCCCTATAACGTGGGACTTAAAACACAAACGGTGAAAACTGAATGTACATTGTACAGTGGCATTATTTGCCCCTCTGCCTACCGCTTCGAGGATAAAATGCATGACGACTATTAGCACAAACTATTTCAAAATAAAAATAATAATCTTCAATACTCGTTACAATTGACAGCCGCTGCATAATGGCGGCCGTGCAAAAGCGCGGCAACTCGTCCAACTGTCATTGTCATCTGTCATCTGTCATGAGTGACGTATGCTGCTGGCTGCTCTATGATCTCTCTATGCAATTGTCAGGGTAACTGGTGAACAATAGACGTGTACCTATTGATTACAAATGTGATGGCGTTTCAAAAGTACCTGGTTTATTTGGAGTAAATGATTTGACTTTGACTTTCATGTGTTTGTTTTTTACTATGTCGTGTAAATTGTGTAGTTTTAATTTCTTTCGATTCTAGTATGTGACAATTATTGTTGCTACGTTTTTTTTTTAATTCCAAGAAATATTGTATATAAGAGTCTTATGGACTCAATAACTAAGATCTAAAAAATACAATTGAGTAAAAAAAACATTAAAATTGTCACCGAAATCTAAGAATTTCAAAAAGTTATTAAATAATGGAATACAGTGATAATGAAATTATATTTATAAATGGCCTACAAAAGAGCACTTCTATACTACAAAACTATAAAAAAATTAACACTAACTGCCGCACTCAGAGTCATTTATTTAATGATTATTTAAACTATTCCATTTAAAAACTACGGTACTAAACTATTTTATCCCAAAAACAATTACTAAGGACTCCGTTACCAAGTAACCATTAAATGACTCTGAATATGTCAGCAAGCCCATAACCGAATTCATCCAAAACCGAACCCGAAAAAGTCTACCAAAAAGAATAGACAACCGTACACACCCATTAGGGGGCATTACCCACCTAACACTAAATTACAGTCCGTCCGTTAACCCTAACATAAACCGAAAATCATTGTTGGACCCTAAAGAGCGTTTTCTTGTTCACATTTTTGTCGACAATAGGCAGCACAACAAACATTACTTAATATAGTCTATTGTGTCCAAATCTAATTCAGGCCAGCCCTTTCCGTTGTGAAAAATCACCCTGTATTTTTAAGGGTGAAATTAAGACGGATCTCTGCTTACCCTAAGCGAGTAAAGGGGAAATGATGCGGGTAAGTCGAGATTTCTTTATTGTTTTATGTGTTTATGGTTGGGTAATGCGGTAAGTAGATAGCTAATTGGTTTATGTCTTAAAAAATTAAATTACAAAATTTTATATACGACTTATTTCCCAAAGACTTATTAAATGTGCACATTTTAAAGTTTCATTTAAATGGTATTTTAATGATATAAAGTTACAAATTCTTTATTTGACGTAAGAAAGAATTAATCGATTTTCATATTTATTACTCATTCAGTAAAATCTATTTTAAACAAGTATGTACAGACTAAAGCAGTGTATTTAACAGTAGGTACATGTATTAAACGAATCTAAACCCCCAAATCCTCTTTACTTAGCAGTGTACCTGCTCATCAAAACGTTGTTCATTTTGTCAGATTTTAACAGCTTTTCCGGGTTGAATTAATTTATTTTTCCGTGTACCAATATTGATGTATCGGCGGCGAACGGGTTAACGGCACCGCGAGGATTTTGTTAGAGGATTAAAACGAAATATTGTACGTACATTTATAATATTGACCCTCATCTTTTTTATATATACCGAGCTGAAGAGTGGAAATAGAATTTGGAAGAATTTAGCAATTCTTAAATGCATGACATTGAACGGTATCGAATACAAAATAAGAGCGCGATCGGCGCTCTAAATGGCTGGCGCATTTTTGTGGTACAAGCCGGTCAACGAGCACACGCATCACCTGATGGTAAGCAATCGCCGCCGCCTATGGACACCCATAACACGAGAGGCGTTACAAGTGCGTAGCCGGTTAAGAATTTATGATGATTGGGAAGATTGGAAGGAGGGTAATTGGCCCTTAACCTTACTCACACAAGACAAGCGTTGTTTCACGTCGGTTTTCTGTGAGGCCGTGGTATCACTACATTAAAAAACGACTCAGAAACAACCAAACAATTTACTGTATCAAAGACAACTAAGTTTTCCGATTTTCAACAGCCAGTAAAGGGCTATAAAAAGAGACATTTTTTAAGTCCCATTACTGTGCCACAAAGCTCTTTAGACGTAGATAAATGAGGCCCAAAGAATAATGAGGTGACGTTTATTTTGGACCCAAATTGATGGACCTACAAGCCGGCCGAACTCTTATCGACGGCTTTAATTAACTACTTCTTTAATTAAACACTTTTTAACATGATTTTTTGTTGTATTCAATTTGTGGAAGTGATGTGAAGTGTGTGGCGTTTTTGATTTGTCAACGATAAGACGAATTTTGTCGTGATGTTTTGAAATGTCGTGGTGGCCCGTAGGTTGGTTACGTCCGCTTTTCTTGCATGGGAGTGCGGGTTCAAATCCTGCCAATGTGACTTTTTTCGAGTTATGTGTAGTTTCTTAGACTATTTAAATTGCGACCAATGTACATCAGCAGCCTATTATTAGCCACAGCTGAACAAAGGCATCTTTTCACGTGGAGAAAGTTTGAGAATTAATCACCACGCTTGCTTACTGCGAGTTGGCGATTTCAAACTTCTAATTAGAAATTAAAATACCAGGTTTCCTCACGATGTTATCCTTCGCCGTTTTATCACTGCTATCTAAAAAAGAAAATACATATAACTCGCAGGCGTCTTAAACCTCTGGGCCAACACCACGATCAAAGTAGGTACACTGTATAATAACTATTCAAAATTTCCCTTCATATCCTTACTGCCTCTGCCGTCCCCATACACCAGTAATGGACATGACACTAAATAACACACAACACATCTACACAAGTACACACCTCCCAAAATACAAGACATGTCGAAAATATCCCCTAAACCTATCTATACGGATCCGATGGAAACATACCTCAATCATATTTCAATTTATCAACTGACAGATACAATATACGAGGAGAAAGAACTCTTTATATTTATAGCTATGTGTGTGGATTTTATTTTACATATATGTATGTATATGTTATGTAATATGTTTTGTATAACGCCTGTTGTGCCTCTTTGGATAGTAACTACTATTTGTTTTGGTTGAAAGCAGTGGTTCACAACAGGTCAAAGTCAAAGTGATTTATTTCAATTAGATCGAGAAGGCACTTTTGATCGTTAAAAAAGTAAATATTATAATGTTAAAAAAAATGTCTGTCTGTCGGTCGAACCTCTAGTTGCTCTATTTGCTCGTTCCAAAGTGTAGATTCCTATGGAGAAGAACGTGCACGAAACTCCATAGGTTACTTCTTTTTCAATCAGGTTCACAATACAATTATTGGTTACATTATGGTCCGTGGACCAACAAAAAAAGATACACAAGACTACACTTCTATCCAATAAATACCACAGTACATAATGTGCAGATGCACCTCTGCCTACCCCTTCGGGGATAAAAGGCGTGACGTTGTTGTTTTTTATTCTATCAAACATCATATTATCACATTACAATATTTTGGTATATTTGACATTTAAAAAAAATATATTTACTAATTTGACTAAGGATATTTTTCACGACATTCAGTTTGTTTATGGAATAGGAGGCAAATCACCTGATGGTAAGCGATCAGCACCACCCATGGACACCCACAACACCAGAGGAGTCACAGGTGTATTGTCAGCCTTTTAAAAAGGAGTACGCTCTTTTCTTTTCTTCAATATACCTCTACCCACATCCCTTGAGGAAAACACACACCAACACTAACACACATTTAAGAATAGGATAGCCAAAAAAACCTACCTGACCGTTTCCTAACTATTTCGATCACGTAACTAATTCGAGGATAGTGTCCAATTTAGCTCCATAATGAGACCCTAGCCGGACCTCTGGATTACTGCTGATTACCACCTTCATTAGATAATCTATTAATTAATACTGATATCGCTCCGTAAGCAGAAACTATAATAGATGGTACAATGATCCAGTGAGTTCGAGGGATATTTTTCTAATTATTTTTGTCTTGGACTGCCTTGTTAGTCGAGTCGGTCGGTCTCGGGTTCGATTCCCGAGTCGGGCAAAGTATTATTTGGCGTTTTACGGGTTTTTCGAAAAGTTTTCAGTAATAATAATCTTCGCAGATAAAAAGGTGTGACGTTGACGTTACTGGGAAATTTTAGAAAAACCGACATAAGCCCAGTAATACTTTGCCCGACCTGGAAATCGAACGCGAAACCCCTTGTTCCGCAGTAGCACTTACAACCGCTCACGTCAGAAAAAGCTTTAATAATGTTCTACCTGACATCTAAATAGAGACCCCTTGCCTCCTCGACCGACGTAAACGGATGACTCATCAAATGCAATTCCCTTACAATAATGAGTAAAACTATTACCACAAAACTCTACAAGTTTTCAAACGCACAAAATCAACATCAAAATAGTCCTGAAACCAACGCCAAGCCTAACCAACAATCATCATATCAGACTAAACCTAGAATATAATTAATTCAATTTAAATCAAAACTAACTATGGCTCCTTACATAGAACTATTGTTGAAGGAACCCTAATAATGGGCGGGTATCTCGATCAAGACTACAATACAAGCCATTATGATATCAGTGTACATCTTAATTGGTTGTGGTGTGTTTGGGAGTAAGCAGAGATACAGGTTATATGTTAAATTGTTTGTATAATCATGTGAATTGGTTATAATGTGTTGTCGTTTAGATTGTGTTTGTGTTGGACATGTAACATGTGTATGTGTTTTTGTTGATGTACATTGTAATGTTGTGTATATAAGGTCACGTATTTTACCTTATATACGATGATACGACGATATTATATATACGATAAAATAAAAAAAAAATACGTGTCTAATTTTTTTTCATTATCTAATTGACTAAACACATTTTTAATTTGCATACCCTATCATCATCCCTATTATATTTTAGCAATGCACACCAAAACCATACCATTTACTAACCCAACACCAAAAAAATTACAAAACGTTCACACACACATATTGCTAAAAAAATAAAAATAAATAAAAAGCCAACTCTCCTACTTTTATATACTAAATTCAATAGGGATACAATTTTCTTTTTTCTCACAACCGCTCAGTGTTGCCATTGCATAATATTATGTAAGTGTAGTGTTGCCAGGAGGAAATTCTTTTACGACGCCATTTTACATTAGGTTATGTTTGGCAGAATATTCTTGTGCAATATTTTTGAATTGTTATTCTTTAAAGTTTAAAATAAGTTTTTTACATGAATGTAGATAATATTACTTATTCTGTACACTTTTTACCGTTGGAACAATGTAATACTTTTGTATGGAATAAGCCGGTAAACAAGTAGACCGTATCACCTGATGGTAAGCAATCGCTGCCGCCCATGGACTCTTGAAACACCAGAGGTTACAAGTCCGTTGCCGGCCTTTCAGGGGTTAGGAATTTAAGTGTTGTTGGTGAATTAGGAAGGAGGGTTGATGGGCGTCCGATAACCTCACTCACACAATGAAACACAACGCAAGCGTTGTTTCACGTCGGTTTTCTATGAGGCCGTGGTACCACTCCGGTCGAGTCGGCCCATTCTTGCCAAAGCACTTTAAAATTACTTATTTCTTTTTCTCCATATCTTGTAACAAATAAATTCAAACTCTCAAATATGTAACTTAGTTTTATTCTAACCACATAAGACACTACAAATATCTCACACTGCCAAGCGATTTACCACCTTATTACACTCAGACTGAAGCCACAAGTAGCAACTGAATATGTATAAAATTTAACTGAATCTGAACCTACATGAGCGAAGCAACTAGGACCACATTCCTTTAACACTTACTATTTTTTTTTAAGATTTATTACTCATTTAATCAATGTCTAAGTTAAAATAGTATTCATTCATTTTATTCAACAACCTGTGAATATTCCACTGGACTATGGACCTTATCGAAAAAAGAGCAGTTTTCTTTAATCTCCATGCTTGGCAACTAGATTGGGGATTATAGTTTTAAAAGGTTCTGCTGTGAGTCTCTTATCATATCATCACATCAACAGCCTATAAGTAGCTAGGAGAAGGTTTGAGCATTAATCACCACGCTTGCTTAAATGGATTTGTCATAATCTCCAGGCTTGTTGAAGATGGCAGTTCAAAAGGATCTGATTTATCAAAAAACGCTGCTGCCCAGTCTCTATTGTAGTGCCTTAGTCGGGTGTACTGCACCCACGGCAAGAGTAGGGGTGGTGACAAAATATTATGTCTGCCTTGACGTGTGTAGCGTTAAATAGTGCAGACTTAATTAATAACTTACAGGTTAAGTATTGGAATACTCAGCTTGGCACTACTTGGCACAACTTGGCTCAAGTTGACGCAACTTGGCTCGACTTGGCGGGTTGAATTGGCGCGCAATTGAAGTTGGAATAGGCCAAGTAGAAAATGTGAAATGAATTAATGGAAGGGAAAAGTTGTTTGTTATTTCTTCAAGTGTTTGTGGGGTAAGCATAGTTGTCTTTATTTAGGTGATATTTAATGATGTTGAAGTTTTTACTGCCTCTTTGGTCGAGTGGTCGCAAGTGCAACTGCCGGGCAAAAGGTCTTGGGTTCGAGCAAAAGTATTACTGTGTTTTTTTCGGTTTTTCGAAAATACATATGTCTGTAGTAGCACGGAGTCTGAAATTGGCATTTCATGCCGAAATATGCACTTCTTCCTAACATCATCAGCCTATAAGTGACTACTGCTGACCAAAGGTAACGAAAAAATCACATTGGTCATTCGTAGGCTTCAATTGGTAGGCCCGCAACCTCCACGACAATAATTATTATTTTATTCGAAAAACCGACAATACTATTCGTTTAGAAATATGTATATAGATAGACAAAACCATATACTAAATAAACATAGCAATAGCATACACATAACAAATACTAACATAAACCATATATTTATTGCAGTGTCAACGAAAAATCTGCCAGCCAAGTAGTACCTTGGAATATGAAATAAAATATAGGAGATATCATCTAACGCTATATATTTGCCCCCCGGCGGCGTTTCCCCGCCTTTTGGGCGAACGTTTGTAAATACAAATATAAACCTTTATCTGTCTGTCTATACACGGGTAACATATCAAGTTATACGAAACCAGTATAAACTGACCGTCGAATGTACCTCTCATTGTATGAACAATGAGAGGTCAGGATACAATGGTATTATTAGCTTCATCTATGTACACACGGTTTCATATGAAGCTAAGCAATGCCAGTATAAACTTACCTTCGAATGTGAGGAAAGATTATATGAAGCGAAGTCATGATAAACTGGATTTATCTAGCTTTCTTTATGTACACAGGGTTTCACATGAAGCTATGCAGAACTAGTATAAACTGACCGTCGAATCTACGGAGAGATCATACAAAGCGAGGTCATCATAAACTGGTTACGTATAGCCTTGTGTATGTGAATAAAAATTATGCTGACTGACTTGTAGTAGTGATATTTTATTTATTTTTCTGTGTTGTAGTATATATAATTTAAGATGTTTTGATGATTGTAGGTTAGTGATTCTTTCTTGTCGTGGTGATCCGAAGGTTAAAGAGGTCTGCTTCTCATGCATGAGGGTGCGGAATTGAAGCCTACCAATGATCAATGTGATTTTTTCGAGTTAAACTAACTAAAACGAGAAACTCACTAAAACTAAAATGTGCGAGAAACTAAATAAAACGCCGTGACGTTGCATATATGTATATATTCTTTGTTTACAGATATTGTTTACCTATAACATAAATAAGTCAATAAATAATTAATATACCTCTCCCTGTCTCCCATGGGGGTAGGTAGAGACAATGAAATGCCAATTGCTACGAATCCTACATACCTACCTCTTTCGTTTCATCAACAGTCATCAGTCTTTTCATGCATGCTTGTCGGATAAAGGTTTTTTTGAAATTTTCAATAATTAACATAAAGAAGTACCTAATGTATTCATTCCAGATTGCCTTTAAAGTCCCGGGTCGGTCGGAAAGTATTTTTAATTGCTCAGGAAAGCATAGAATCTTGAACTGTATATTTCATAACGGATCACACAAAAACGTATAAATCAAAAAAAGAAATATTTAAAAACTTTAAATCCCCCAGTGGCGCTAACAAAGCAGCAACTATAACTAACTGAGCAAGCAGAGCATCTTTCCGATCGTACCAAGTTCTAAAGTCGAGCATCTTTCGTATCGTACCGGGCATTTTTTTTTTATTTTAATTTGAAAGTTGGTGTAGAAAGTTTTAACAATGAACAACCGCGGGGTAGGCAGAGAACTCGTACAATTACTACTAATAACGCCGGCTTCACCCCTGACCTGGGTTGGCCCAGTTAACTTAATATTATTTTATCCGATCTACGTGATTATTTTTGAAGTTATTGCTTGGAAAAGTTAAATTATTACATTTTTGACTGTCATGGAGGTCCAGAGGTTTTAGACGCTCACTTCTCATGCCTCATGCATGCTCTGCGTGCGTTTGAAACCTGCCAACGGCAAGTACCAATGTGACTTTTTCCCAGTTATATGTACTTTCTACAATTTGACTGCACGGTTAGTACGGTGGCTGGGCAACCAACTGCTGTATATTATGTAGCGGGTTCACTTCCTGCACGAAACATCTCCTGCGTGTGTGTGTTCTTGTGTGATCCACAAATTGTTGTTTGTATGTAAACGCATCCACAACGGAGAAAATCCTAATGTGGGGCAAAGTTAATTTATTTAAAAAAAAACTTTTGGCCTACATCCTAAATCTTCTCGTGAAACCTAGGACCAACTTCATTGCATTTAGAGTTACAAAACACTAGGCCAAAGAGTTTATTTTACTAGTTTTTACTATAAAAAAAATGCATTTAAATACTACGTTAACATACCGTAGTTACTCGTGAAAGTGGCTCCATTACCCGATTATTGATACTTTGACTTCGCAAATTGAGTTACTTTCAGTATTAAAAATGTTGATAATTGTATTAAACTCTGCCAGGAAAGTTATATTCGTTATTCATATTAAAAAATGAAGAGGTAAAGGAGAAAATATGAGAGGAGAAAAAAAATAAGTACTGGCTATTACATAACGGTTGTTATTGTGAGAAATAAAGAAAGAGAAAAAGAGAAACATTTATTTTACACACAAATCCATGTAGATATAACACTTTTTTTTTAAATGGGAACTGCCTTTAATTTTCTTTACCGCCTCCATATGTATTTTTAAGTCAGTTAATACCCCTAAAACCTTTTCATAAGTCTGAAAAATACTATGCTGAAAACCGCATCAAAATCGGTTCTGCAAATCGCGAGATAATCGGGCACAAACATACATAAAATATAGAGGTCAAACTGATAACCTCCTTTTTTTGAAGTTGGTTAAAAATCATGATCACAATCAATTAGTACCTACTGTTTCACTAATCAGTTTATGTGTTAATTAAAAATCTATTTATCCTGTATTCTGTAACTAATTAGTACATATGATGATAACATAATTATTTATTTTATTTATACGTATATGTGTATTTTTAGCCGTGATAACTTAATATGATTAAATAATAGTTTATTATGTAAAAAATATAGAACCGCACAGTTTGTTTAGTTCGTATACGTTGCTCATTAATAAGAGTCCCGTGGTGACTTGAAACTAGTAGTTTTATTCACGTGTGGACGTATTTATTTCAGTTAAAGTTAAATTCTAATGGCTTCACAATTAGTGCGGTAACTGGGCAACTGGCTGCCGTGCAACGTGTAACGGGTTCGATTCCCGCACGGAGCAACTCTTTGTGTGATCCACAAATTGTTGTTTCGGGTCTGGGTGTCATGTGTATGTGAACTTGTATGTTGGTAAATGCATCCACGACACAGGAGAAAATCCTAGCGTGGGACAAGGTTTAAAAAAAAAAGAAAAAATATGACAGAAAGTTTACACAAAAATATCAATTAAAACCAACACAAAAACTCAGAGACAGGAAAACTTCCACATTTATAAGACAAGTGGGCTAGAATAAAGCAATGGAAGGTTCCTAAGAGTTTCTTCTGGACCCTCGAAACTTTGCGCCCCTCTCAACCACACTTCAGCGCAGGATTCATCCCATATTCATGGCAAAAGTTTTATTTTAAAAGCACAGATGGGCCTTACGTAAGAATGCCGAAACCGATCCTACTTTATTACAATTTCCCTCCTCAATATATCATTGGGATACCTTATAAAAATAATTTACTGAACTACCGAGGAAAGCAATCAAAAATATTCGCGAAAAATCCGCAAACTTCGGTGAGGTGTAGACCAGGGATGGTGAACCATTGGCGGGCTTGCCATTGATGACACGCAACACAAAATTTTGGGCACGTCATTGATTACAAAATTTGTGATATGCCAGTCGTTATTCTCAGATATGAATAACATTAAATATTCAGGTACACAAATGACTCCAGTTCAGCATGAATTTTGATTAACGAACTAACATTTTTTTTATGCATTGCCCCACACTAGGATTTTCTCCTGTGTCGTGGATGCGTTTACAAACATATAAGTTCACATGCAAATGACACCCAGACCCGAAACAACAATTTGTGGATTACACAAAGAGTTGCTCCGTGCGGGAATCGAACCCGCTACACGTTGCACGGCAGCCAGTTGCCCAGCCACCGCGCCAACTGTGCAATCTATTTTAAAGGCACATATTATCTTTTAAAGGCACACGTAGCACCGTAAAAAACATTTCCTTAAAAAAATTGCACGATGTTTCTTAAAGGTTCACTATCTCTGGTGTAGACAGTCATTGGGCATTTCGACTGACACTCCTGAGGTGGCCGATCTTACACGAAGTCCCCCGAACTTTGCCGAAGTAACGACGAACTTTGATCGTTTTATTCCGTTGTCTAAGTTTTGAGTGTGTGTGTAAAGTTTTTTCATTAGAATACAATATTTCGTTCGCTATTTTTTTACTTTTTTTGTTCCCCAACTGTTGGTTGTAAAAAGAGATTTGTGAATTTGAGTGTTGAAAATTGGTTTAAGCCGCGGTTTGTGGCAGTTAGTTCAAGTTTTATGCGTGGGGATGATTGATTTACATTCGCACTCTCGTTTCATAGAAGTTTCATCCTTATAGACACGTAATAAATATATTGTTGGAAGAAAATTTGAGTGTTTTAAGAACTAAAACGCTACACAGACTTGACAGAGACAAGGCAGCAGCGCTCTCTGATAAACCTGAACTTTTTGATTAGCAATCTCAAACCTACATGCAAAGCGAAGATTTTTTTTAATGATTTATATCGGTAAACGATTTGACGGATAACCTGATGGTAAGCAATCGCCGCCGCCCATAAACACCCGAAAGACGGTACAAGTGTGTTGCCGGCCTTTTGGCGGTTAGGAATTTAAGGGTTGTTGAGAAATCGGGCATTGGGAAGATTCGGAGGTACTACCCTTCCGTAATCTTTCCAATCTCGGGTAACCTTACTCACACAACGAAACACAACGCAAGCGTTGTTTCACGTCAGTTTTCCATGAAGCCGTAGTATCAAGTCGGCCCATTCGAAGGATGACTCTCGCATACTTAACGATGGCTAAGCAGACCCATAATCCAGCTGTGTGCTTATCCCTTTTTTAAACAACATAAAAAATAGTACGATCGTAAATATAACAATAAAAAATTGTCAAATAATTCCCAGAAGCCACAGCACACAACAATACAGTGAAGCAATGCCGGCAGATATCCTTATTACGTACTCTTTGTGATATGTCGATGACCCACTTCGAAACGCCCGTCGCCGCTCAATACAAAATGGATAATTGCACGGAATTGTTGATCTACTGGTATTTCTTTACTAGATACTCGTAGCTATAGTCGGCTTTGCCTGTGTAAAAGGGATTAAAATGTGTTGGAATTGATATTATGTAATTATAATGTATTTTTATGTAATATGAACGTACCTATGCCATGTCAATTTGTTAAGTAGAAACACAAATGGTAAATTAACTAAAAATCACGGTTTATTCACCTAAATTAATGGCTCTAATAGTTTCGAGTCACAGAGGGACTTAATTTACGTAAGCAAACCGTGATTTTTAGTAAATTTAGTATGTCTCACGATAGTTATTTCCTTTAATAACTCCTTATATAACTCGGGCAAGGAGTCTCGGGTTGGATTACTGAGTCGGGCGTTTCGGTTTTTCGAAAATTTCTTGGTAATAGCACGGAGTCTGGAATTGTGCCCAGTATGTGGACACAAACCCGAGACCCCTTGCCCATATATAAGGAGTTATTGAAGAAAAATTAAGAAGTTGTATCACCAGATATTTTTATAATACCTATTATGAGACTATACAAGTATACATACTAAATTACCTAAAAAAATACGGTTTTTTCACGTAAATTAATGGAGAAAACCTCTACTAGTTTCGAGTCACAGAGGAACTCTACATTATGAGTAGCGTCCCGCATCCTAGTTTTAGTTAACCTGGTATTTTGTTCTTATTTGCAGATATGTAATGTCTATATTTACGAGTATGTCAGGGTGATGAAATTATATTGAAATTATTTCTGTTTGGCACCTGGCAGCGTTCGTCTCTGTTACATCTAAATGTTTTGATTGCCAGAATATGTCTGAAGATGAATGATACGCATTCCGATACAAGACACTCTATTTGTCTACTGTGTATTACGTATATGTTGTGATATTTATTGTATGTTTTTGTGTTAAGTTCGGATATAATAATTATCGGACGTATTTGGTTCCACTCCTAAACTTTGATTCGTTGTCTAAGTATTTCTTGCATAACAAAATAAAAAATACGTGTCTAATATTTTTGTATTACCTAACTGACGGACTGAATAGATTTTTAATTTTCATACCCCGTCATCATTCCTATTTTAATTTCCCATATAAGGCCAATTCTTTTACCAACATAAAACTAGTTATTATAAAAAAATCTACGAAAAAAAAAACAATAATTCAACAAATTAATCACCAAATTCCCACCTCACATCTCATAATCGACATCCATAGCTCATCAAAAACAAACCTTAACACTTTTAAAATAAGGTTAGTGTCACATTGACAAGTGAAATGAAGGCAAAATGTTCCTGGGGGACTACTCGCGATCCCCGGAAATTCAGACGATACCTTATATGTATAATACCCGAGGGATGTAACGCTATTTTATTAATAAAATCGAGATCGAAGTTTTCAAGGTAGCGAAGGGAAAGAGCTCTTACTTAGGAATGCTCACAAATGTACGAGTCGTATGATATGATAACTACCTGGCTTTTGGTTTTATGTTTTTTTGTGTTTAAATCTAGGTATAAGGCCGCTAAGCTAAGTTAATTTGTGTTTTCATCAATCTATGAGTGATACATAACAGTAGAAGTAAGGGGATAGTTTAGGTGTTATGTTAAGGGCTAAGTAATTTTTAGTCCAAGTGACTGGTTTCGCGGGTGGTTGGTGGAAACACTCTTACTGTCTAAAAACCACCCCGTTCCTACTCAGAGACATTTAATCGAATACTTATACTGTTCCTTCCGTAAAACAATTACGAAGTCCGCAGCTGGGCTAAGGGTATACCATTAAATGACTCTGAGTACGGCGGTTAAGTAACTAATTGTAAGAATGATGGTTGCAAGAGCTGATTTTATGGAACATAGCACTAACTAATCCCTGATATTGATTATAAAAATCGAACTGGATTTCAAACCTAAATTTTATTCTTGGGTTTAATATCGTATTCGAAAGAATGTTACTGCGGTTGTTGCAATGGCTGGGCAACTGCCTGCCGCGCAACGACTAGCAGTTTCGATTTCCACACGGAGCAACTCTTTGTATGATCCACAAACTGTTGCTTCGGGTCTGGATGTCATATCAGAAATTGTATGTTTGTAAACGCACCTACGACATAAGAGAAAATCTTAGTGTGGGGTAACGTTAAAAAAATATGTATAATACTACTATTATATACTAGTTTATAAGACTATCACCACAATAACTCAAGAGTTCACATTAAAAGGGAATTACAGACCAACAGAAATAAGCAACAACTCCGAAACCTAAATGACTCGTAATATTCCATAATAAAGTTGACTTCGAGTTGTTTCTCAAGATAATAGCAATTATAGTTATAATGCGAACGACGCCGGTATTGTAAGTAGTTCATTAATACCACGTAATCCGGGCAGTAGCGAAGTTAAATTAATGTTGTTAATCTTCGGGTAGGAATGACCTGCTTACTGTCTACATAGCCATTTTGTTGGTACGATAGTATCTTATTTTTATTTCAATTTTATATTATTTTTATGGTATAAGCCAAGTAATTCAAATCGGCAGTTATACAAAATGAGTTTAAAGTTATTAGTTACTAGCTACTCCCGCGAGATTTTCGATGTTTTATAGCCTATCAGTCAGCCTTTTAGTCTTTCTTGATAAATGCACTATCCATCACAAAAAGTATTATTAAAATCGGACCCTTACTTTCGAAGATAAACGCGTGAAACATACTAACTCCTCAACTTTAAGATTTAAAGTAAAGGGTTCGCAAACTATGATTGTGTGAAATGGTCTCGGGATCGATAATCGAAAAATGAGATGAGTATTATTGAGTAGTTTCCTATTTTAAGAAATAATAGTACATAGACTGGAATTATGCTCGGTCTAATGGCGAAAACCTATCCTTTATTTAAAGCTAATGGTTATCCTATGAACGCACTAATCTCTGTGAAAATATCTGTATATTTCCCTAGAAAAATACTAGTATAGAGGTAAGACCTTTAGTTTAAATTTCGTACTGCACTTATATTTAATAATGTATACTTGTGACCTTTTTTATTATTTTATCATTCATAACCACCAACAACCACAAGCGATTATTTATCTACCAAACAAAGTATACCGATCTACATAACCCATATGGGGTTTAAAAAACTTGGCTAAACAGCCCCTAAAGTGCGATTAACGCGGATGACCTATTTAGGGGCTGGGCTCAACCCTGTAACAAATCGCAGGGTCACTACCAAGCTTAGGGAATTACTCGGGATCAATGGACGTCGTGTATCAATCGCTTAATTTCTATGGTTTCGCTTACACAGCTTGATTTTTTTTTTGGCGATCTCATTGGTTGGTTTTTGTGGTAGTTAGATGTGGTGACTGTTCTTTTCATCTTAATGTTTTTAATGGCGAATTAATGTTTTTTTTTTTATCAAACACCTAAACGATCAGACGTATCACCTGATGGCAAGCAATGGACACTTGAAACACCAGAGGCGTTACAAGTGCGTTGCCGGCCTTTTGGGGTTAAGAATTTAAGGGTTATTGGGGAATCGGAGATTGTGAAGATTGGAAAGGGGAGTAATTGAGACTCCTACCTATGGCTGAAAATGTCAAAATCGAATAGAAATAGCTTCAATACATACAGTATAAAACAAAGTCGCTTTGACGGTCCCTTTGTATGCCAAAACTACGCAACGGATTTTGATGCGGTTTTTTTTATAGATAAAGTGATTCAAGAGGAAAGTTTATATGTATAATACTTTAAAATATATCACCATTGCACCAGTGTGAAGCTGGAGCGAGTCGCTAATTTTTTAATAATTTCAAAATATACATATATTTCTAAACAGCATATTGAGTACTTCATTATAAAAACTCTTTCTATCACAACACAGATATAACTTACACATCATTATCGTATTTCAACATACTTTTTTTAAAAACCCAATAAATAACAAATACTCTAAAACACAACAATAGACATCTGCTTAGCCCTATTTTAGCTTCCATATGCAACATTTACCAGTCACAAACCGTCACAAATAGTCGTAAAATGTCAAAACAAACTAGGTCGATGTATACTGAACCCTTAGTATGAGTTTCAACATTTTCGTTAAAACCAATAACATAACATGAGTACTCTAAAACACAACGATCGACACTCTGCTTAGTCCTATTTTAGCTTCCATATGCAACATTTAGCAGTCACAAACCGTCCGAAGGGATAGGCAGTAAAATGTCACAAATAGGTCGACGTAATGCCACTGTGTACACCCACTTTGGTGGTGAGCCTATTGCCATATACCGGGCACATTTCCAGACTCCGTGCTATCACTCTCAAAGTCAAAACCAAAGTAAAGCCCAGTATTTACTTCGCCCGACCCGGGAATCGAACCAGAAAGACACCCTTGAACGTCAATGCAAAAATAATATTTTTTTTTTTTGAGATATTGATTGAGATAGGCGATTGACCGACAGACAGACGTTATTTATTAATAAATAACGTTTGTCTGTCAGTCCTCTAGTTGCTCTATTTGCTCGTTCCAAAGTGTAAATTCCTATGGAGAAGAACGAGCAAGAAACTCCATAGGTTACTCTTTTCCAATCAGATTCACAATACAATTCTTGGTTACATTGTTTCGATTGCTTCAACTATGTGAGAACAATGTAACACTAATATTCAGTCAAAGTGATAGAAAAAGAAAATAACCTTGAGGACAACAAAATTCTGATTCTTTCTGCGCTGAACGCGTTTCGATTTCGTTAATCGTAAAATAAACTCGAACTAAGCCCTCTGAATGGTTGTAAAAAACGTAAATATCCATTATCATACGTAAACGCTCTATTTCATTCACATAAAACGTATAGTTGATGTGTTGTATCGTGGTTCGATTCCCTTAAGTGAAACACACCTGTTATTAGAGTAAAAAATAGATAGATCTGTACTACTTTTAAAGTAGATATACACTGTAATCTTTGCTCAACTCGGGCGTCGACCCCAGGATGTTTGCAAATCTTGAAATCATACCACAGTAATGCAGATTGTTTTGTTGAGATGAAAACTATAGCTTATTTTTTTAATATAAAATGACTGGTGAGGCGGGAGAGTGTCAGACTCTTACTGACTAAAAACTACCCCGTTCTTAATCCTGCTTTGAGTCGGAGTATTTTCAATATATTTGAAAATATATCTTGATGCTTAAAACGTTAGTTTGAAGGGTGGATAACACTACATAATAATAAAAAAACCTAAAAACTATTACATTATGACAAAACTGCATCAAATTTTTTTATCGCCTCCATTTTTAAGTACGGTAATATGTTTAAAACCATTTTTAAAGTCTGAAAAATACTATGCTGAAAACCGCATTAAAATCAGTCCAGCTATACGCGGGATATTCGCGCACATACATACAAGTCAAACCTGACAACCAAATTTTTTTTTTAAATCTGTTAAAACAATCTAAAAACGTAACCAACAACATTCTTAGCATAAAGAAAAACTATATATAACTTTAAACATACAAAAGTAATGTTCTTAAATAGAAAGAAATATAAAGACTTCAGAGCAGATTTAGAAAAACACACTATGTTTTCATTCTTAATTACAGAACTGTTGTCTTTGACTCAGATTAAAAAAAAGAAATGCAGCTTACACTATCTCCATTTAAAAACCGACTTTACGCTTTACAGTTTACGTTTTAATATTGTTTAATGTTTATCTTGTGTTTAAGAAATCTTCTTGTGTTAAAATTATTTTTTGCTTTCGCTAAGTAGCGTTTAGGGCAAGTTAAATGTCTGTCAATTTTATTATATTCAACTAATTATTGCCTATGACTTTGTCCGCGTAGAATAATGACTTCTGACAGAATTTGGGATTCTGATTTTTCTTTATAAAAGTCCCGTCAAAATCGGTCTAGCCATTTCAGACATAAGCCAGAACACACAGTAAAAAATTGTAAATAATATTATTTTGGTGTATGATTCGTACACATAATTATTCATAATTTTGCATATAGTAAAAAGCAGTTTTTTACCTACAAACAGACACTCCAATTTTATTTATTAGGGTAAGCAGATGTTCTGAAATTCAATAAAACTGTAACCTGACAATATAATTAGGTACTCAAAAGACTCTAGGTTTAGAAACTAGCGCCCTCTAACCACAAACACAAGAACTAATACAGTTCTTATGGTCAACATTAAAAAATATATTTTCTAAATACAGCTGATCAGTTTCATTTGTACTGGAATTTAAATCTAAACACACCTCAATAAAGTTCATTATCCTATTCACTATTTTCATGAATGGAATTTAAATAACAAACGTAGAACGTGAAGCACCGTGTTCTATTCCTGAGTCGGGTAAAAATAGAATGAAGGATAATTATTGATATGGTACGCAGTATATATGTATTACGTGATGTAACCAATTGAAATACATATAGTTCTTCGTTTCTCAATTTTTTCAGTGAAATAGCAACGTTACGCCTTTTATCCCCGAAGGGGTAGGCAGAGGTGCACATTACGACACGTAATGTATTGTGGTTCAATGTACACCCACTTTACACCATTTGTTTTATGAGTCCCATGCAATAGGAGGTGAGCCTATTGCCATATACTAGGCACAATTCCAGACTCCGTGCTACTACTGAAAAAAAAATCCGAGAAAATCCCTGTATTTGCCCAACTAGGAAATCGAACCCGTGTCCTCTTGTCCGGTAGTCAACAAACGAGGCAGTCTTTACAATGACTTTTTTTTAATTAATATAAATTCAGTACAAAGGCGATATCTACCGATTGGCTACTGATCCACATATACGACTCAAAAGCATACAATTCAGTATAACAATAGCTGCTGTCTCTGTTTTAAATCAATCTTTATTTTTATACCAGAATACTAAATTATTATAGTGTGGGAGAGCCATGCTTCGGCACCAATCTGCCGGATACCACGGCCTCATAGAAAACCGACGTGAAATAACGCTTGCGTTGTGTGAGTGAGGTTACCGGAGGCCCAATTACCCTTCAGCCCAATCTTCCTAATCCCCGATTCCCCAACAACCCTTAAATTCCTAACCCCAAAAGACCGGCAACGCACTTGTAACGCCTCTGGTGTTTCAAGTGTCCATGGGCGGCGGCGATTGCTTACCATCAGGTGATCCGTCTACCCGTTTACCGGATTATACTACAAAAAATAAAATAATAACTTGGTAAACTGTTCTTTATATTTATATCGAACCAATAGTTGGTGTGGCAAAATCTACGTTGCTGTATTTTCGGAATTTCCAATTCGAACCACATCGTACTGATTGCCAAAGCACGCTTTATTTATTAAATGTAAATCTTAAATGTAAACATGTGTTAATGATGTAAATAAAGAAACAATAACGTTACATTTACGCAATCAATAATGTGAAAGTTTGTTTGTTTGCATGTTTGGAGGTTTGTCCGTCAATCACGGTGAAACTACTGAACGGATTTTGATGAAATTTGGTATACAGACAGGGTATGAGCTGACTTGGGTGATAAGATACTTTTTATCCCACGGGAACGCGGGTGAAGCCGCTGACAGAAGCTGGTAAATATTATTTGTTTTAAGATTGGTTTGTACATACATACATACATATCGTCACGCCTTTAATCCCCGAAGGGGTAGGCAGAGGTGCACATTATGGCACGTAATGCCACTGTTTACACCCACTTTTCACAATTTATGTTGTAAGTCCCATGTGGTGAGCCTATTGCCATATACCGGGCACATTTCCAGACTCCGTGCTACTACTGAGAAATTTTCGAAAAACCGAAAAAAGCCCAGTAATACTTTAGCCCGGCCCGGGAATCGAACCCGAGACCCCTTGCCCGGCAGTCGCACTTGCAACCACTCGGCCAACGAGGCAGTCTTTTTGGTTTGTACATTAGAAAAATACGAGACGAATGCCGTTTACATAGTATCGGCTAAGTATACATCTACGACCACCCTTACTCTTACCGCGGGTATCGTAAGAGCTAATTAAGAGACTACACATTTAAGGTAAGCGTCCACAGGCCCGCATCGTACGCATCGTACGCATTCCGTATGACGTCATCGGTACGCATCGCATGTAGGCATTGTCGATGATACGGTCCGTACGATGCGGATCAGTCCACGCAGTTGTATGAGCTAACAAAGAGACTATACATTTAAAAGGAATTGAGCAACAGCGCTACCTGATAGACAGAACTCTTTAAACTGTTAACTCCAAGGGCCTATCAAGCGTTATTATGGAAAATTCTCTTATGTAGAAGAACTTCAAAGCCCAATAGTAGTCAAGAACCGCTGATGGATGAGAAGCATGACAAGATACTTCATGCTATAATCAACCTCATTCATTAAATTATAGAGTTCAAAGCTCTTTGAAAGCACTTACTAATTACTAGACAATGAATTGACACATCAAATAAATTACATATCATTTAACAGTACCCTACCAATCAAATTCCTAGAAGTATAACTTAGTCTTTAATTTAAAGCAATTTCTACTTTACTCACTTCTCAGTAAGGCTTATTTTCTATATGTCAATGACGTGCTTTCACCGGAATTGAACCCGGGAAATGAACTTATATCGATACGTGTTTTTTCCATGAAATGTGGAAATGTGATTTATTGGAATCGTGTGGCTGTCTGTCTGTCGTCTGGCATGGGGTTTCCCAGATTAACTTGTATAAAAATAACACCTTTAAAGCATACATAATATATGCCATAGTATAAGTCACTATACTGTATTGAAAATGGTAACATTAAAAAACGCAATATTTATTTTACTCGACCTAATATCGGTCTTCTTAGTTAAATTCATTTAAATTATATTATTCAATTAACGTAATTTGTGTTATAAGTCCCATGTAACAGGAGGTGCGCCTATTACTATATACTGGGCACAATTCTAAACTCCGTGCTACTACTGAAAAATTTTCGAATAACCCAAAAAAGCCCAGCAGCACTTTGCCCGACCCGGGAATCGAACCTTAGACCCCATGTCCGGCAGTAGCACTTGCGACCACGAAACCAATGAGGCAGTCAGTTTTTAAACTAAAACTACATAAAATTCTTAGAAAACTTAGCTTTACTAGAAATACCTGTATTACGTTTCTGCTGTCTATCATTAGACTTCTTTTTTATCTAGGCTACTAATTTTATACTACAATACAAAAACGCTTTATGCAGACCATAACAAAAGACGTAATATAAACTAAAAGTGTGATAAAGAGTTTTATTACTACTTTAATAGTAAAAATTTTGTTATTTGAAAACTTAAAAACACAACTCTATCACTTAACCCAGGGATAGACTCAGATCAAACAACATAAAGAGATCTCAAAAACACCAAAAAGAGATCCAAAAAATTAACAAAGATCCCCACCAACTACAAAGAATATAACATAAGTGGGAACATTCATTTTAATTGTCCCTAATTTATGCGTTAGCACGCACTTTTCTGAAAACCACGGCTCGGGCTAATATATGCACTTTAGACAGGACTTGGAATTATCACGCCATGCATAAAGACCGCAAAATTTAAGGAATTACGCCGCAAATAGTGAACGCAAACAGCTTTTAATGGTTTAACAAAGCGTTCGTGGGATAAAGTAAAATTATTCTCGCCATACTCTCGTCGCTATCATTTTTTCTTTGAGTAAACGTTCTTTTTTTGATCTAATGGTTTGATGTTTAAATAGTTGAATTGTTATTTTTTTTCTATTTAAAACTTTGTGTTAGTAGCACTCATACCTACTTACAAGACATTGTATTAGTTTTAACGGGTTAGCGATATATTAAAGAAGGACCAAATTAAAAGTACTTTTAACCGACGAGCATGCATAATGAAAATACTGATGACTGTTCTTCAACAGTTGTTGACATCTGTTCATGAATTGCTACGATTCTTCACACCCCTTTCGCTTGATGAAGCGAGCAAGCAATTGGCGTTCCATTGTCTCTGTCTACCCCCAAAGGAGACAGGTGTGAGGTTACGTATGTACGTATGAATTAGCAACTAGTAAGAAAGACCTACGGAGTTGCAGAAGACTAAACACTATGAAGGTTACTTTCTATCAAGTGACAATTTAACAAAAAAAATATATTTTCATTTTTCGTTGGTCGAGTGGTCGCAATTACGATTGCTGGTCAAAGGGTCTAGGGTTCGATTCCCGTATCGAGCAAAGTATTAATGGGTTTTTTTCGAAAATTTATCGAATTGTGTCCGACGTCTGAAGTTGGTGAGTAAGTATTACTTGCGACTTACAACGTATTGTGAAAAGTGGGTATACATTGTACAGTGGCATTACGTACCATAACGTGTACCTCTGCCTACCACTTCGAGGATAAAAGGCATGACGACGAAATAATTTCTACACAAATAATCTTAAAACTATTACCAATAACAAGGTTCTTACGTATAAAACAAAAGGAATGTGTTTCAAAGCTAATAGAGGGCGCTGTCCAACAGGCTACCAAGGGACCATGGAGCTCAAGCTGATTTAAACCCCGACTGCTTAATCTCCCTCCTTCCCTCTCCGGAGGACCATACCTCAGAGAGTAGCACGTGCTTACTGATTTAAAGGATTTATTCCTAGATTTAAGAAGGTGTAGTAGGTAAGTAATATTGTATTGTTTTTGTGTTGTGGGAGTAATTTGTTTGTTTTTTTTTTATTGGTTGTGCACAAAATTATCAACACGCTATTTATGCTTTGGCTACTTTAGAGGGCCTTGGAAGTCAGATTAATGTAAAAAATGTAATATACAAGATATTTTTACAGTATTGTTAAAGTATATTTAAAAAACACTTGACATATAACGGATGACAGAAGTCGCACGTAGACATTCTTCAAGTAAATCAACGTAAAACGTCATAAATCCTACATCGCACATGTGACCTTTACTATCTGTTCCCTAAAGTTCTTCTAATTTTAATAAAAGTTATAATAGACAAAGGTGAGATAAACATTTGGTAAATAATAATAAAAACTAGTCTCCTTTATTTATAGTTAAGTATTCTAAAAATTTATTGTCATGCGGGGGCGGCAATAAATTTTTGGCCCGCATACTTGTCTTTTACAAAACGATTGACGAATGAAAACTCATTAGTAAAGAACACTATCACTATTTTAATTGCTATTTTAAAACAAACCGCTGCACGGTTGGCGCAAGGCTTGGACTACCGGCTGCTGTACTACGTATCGCAAATTCTGAATGCAGTTCCAGGCTCCGTGCTACTACTGAGAAAATTTCGAAAAACCGAAAAAAACCCAGCAACAATTTGCCCGACACGGGAATCGAACCCGAGACCCCTTGCCTGACAGTCGCAATTACGACCACTCGACCAACGAGGCACTCATGATGATCAACTTGAATTAATATCCAATCCAACATCATAATTGATGATGACATAATAACACTTTAACCGACTAGGCATAAAACAGTCAAACTCACATCCACAGTCTATATAAGTTTAATAAAAACATACACGTTCCGTTCACAACTCCACATTTCGTGTTGTCCTACCGTTTCGCAATTACACTGTGGTCCGCGTTGCATCGCCTGTTGCTTCTGCTAAAGAGAAGTCGTTGTGTTAACGTTACCGTGAATTACCCAGGTATTATATTGTTGCTGTTAGTCCGGAAATTTAACGTAATGTTCACTTTTTTAAGCTTTACCTACAAGAAATGTTATATTATGTTTTGTCTACCATTCATTAAGTTTGTGTTCATGGAACAAGATTTTCTCTGAAATTAATGAAATACGTAGAAATTATGTATGTTTCGCTTTTTAATCCTTCAATGCCTATACATAAGTAAAGCAGAGGTACAAATGTTCACGATATTTGTTATGAGACTTATGTACGAGAAGGTGAGTCCATTGCCATATCATTGCCACAAACCCAATAGTCTCTAAATAAATACATTTTCGAAAAATAATCAGTCGTTGGTACTTTCATCGACATTTTTTTAAGGCGAGAAAATCATCGAATGTTTTCTGCCGCCTTGGGCGAGGCGAGAGGGAGTGTCAGACTCTTACTGACTAAAAACCACCCGTTCCCACTCCTGCTTTTCGAGCCGGAGCCCCAGTAACCCGCTAGGCAGTCCGCAGATCACTTTATACCACTACTGCCACTTGCAACCACTATCCCAAAGAGGTAGAATAAGGCAAATGAAATGGAATCTTATTCAGCATAGTCTTAAAGACCACAATTTAGTTAATGGTACAATTGGCCCAATCTCTCCTAGTCTCGATCCGGAATTACTGCACGCTAATATGTTCCGTTTTAGTTCCAACCAGGGCTCACGTAACTGACTCGAGTGTTTCGGTTAAATTAACTATTTTGTAGCTACTGACTTGTTCGGTCTTGGGGAGGTATTGTTTATAGATGTTCAATTCTTGGTTCAGATAATATTCAAAATTTTCTGACCCAATTAAATATTATGTTTTATGGAGGCTCATATTCATGAGCAGCATTCGCGACACATGACACCTTTTTTATGGAATAAGCCGGTAAACGAGCAGACGGGTCACCTAATGGTAAGCAATCGCCGCCGCCCATGGACACTTGAAACACCAAAAGCGTAACAAGAGCGTTATTGGCCTTTTGGTGGTTAGGAATTTAAGGATTGTTGGAGAATCAGGGATTGGGAAGATTGTAAAATTGTGCTTACATTAGTCAAACATTAAACGAAAATACAGAATTACTTACGAAGTAAAACATATAAATGAGCGACGAGCTCAGCTTAATAACAAATAAAAAATCAAGACATTTTTTCATTGAGCAAGCGCTATGATTAATGCTCACACGCACACCTTCTCCATGTTAGAAGAAGCCTTTGTTCAGCGGTGGTCACTCATAGGCTGATGATGTGAATAGATGATGTGATGTATTTCTTTGTTTAAAAGTTATTTTCACAAGTAGCTGACCCGGCAAACTTCGTTCCACCTCAAACATTATTTTGCCACCTTTTAAAATTTCCCTGGACTTCTAAAAATAATGTAAGACCAAAGTTAGCCAAATCGGTCCAGCGGTTCTCGAGTTTTAGCGAATTAACGAACAGCAATTGATTTATATATATATAGATAACATTAGTATAGCACTTTCTACCAATCAATCATTGACATATTATACTACACTCCGACAGCTTAAAACAGACTATTCCCACATACCTGACCATTTCGTTTAAATTAACTACAAAGGTAACCGGTCACCGCTCACTGGTCACACTCCCTGTATGATGGAGTCCCTGATGGAGCTACCGACTGCCGACGCAAGATGGCTTCCTTGAAATCCGATCAGGCAAGCAATTGGAACTTTGATTGAGTATGTGAAATGGTATATATTATTGAGGGTGTTGTACTAGGAAAAGGTAAAGGTATATAAAGCTATATGGAATGTATAGAAGTAATCTTGACTGCCTCGTTGGTCGAGTGGTCGCAAGTGCGACTGCCTAACAAGAGGGTTCAATTCCCGGGTCGGGCAAAGTATTATTGGGTTTTTTTCGGATTTTCGAAAATTTCTCGGTAGTAGCACGGAGTCTGGAATTGTGTCCAGGATATGGCAATAGGCTCACCCCCTATTACATTGGACTTATAACACAAAATGGTGAAAAGTGGGTGTACAATATATTGCGACATTATGTGTCGTAATGTGCATCAGCACCTCTGCCTACCCCTTCGGGGATAAAAGGCGTGACGTTGTAAGTATTCTTGAGTCTTTGACTGCCAATACAAAACTATTGAAGGCAATTCCTTCGCTAACGTCGGACACCGATGACCACCACGGCGTTCAATGTGTTAATACGATAGTTTTAAGAGTCCCGATGTAACTTGAAACTGGTAGAGATTTGCTCTATTCGTTCACATAAGCATTAAATTAATATAATTATCTCATTATTGTTATTACACAACTCGTTAGTCGAGTCGCAAGTGCGACTGCCGGGTTCGATTCCCGGGTTGGGCATAGTACTGCTGGGCTTTTTCCGGTTTTTCACAAAGTGTGGGATTATCCAGTATATGGCAGGCTCACCCCCTATTACATAGGATCTTAACATACATAGTGAAAAGTTGATATCCATTGTACAGTGCCTACCCTTTCAGAGACATAAAGCGTGACAACACAAAAAAGAACTAAACTTGTTATTGGCAACATATTGGAATATGAAACTTAAACAAATCGATACAAAACTATTGGCACACATCCTATATGTTTATAGGCTATCATATTATTTGATTGACCTGGAAATTGAACCTACAAACTCGCAATTGCACGCCCAAACACTACAAAACACAGCACTTTAAAATGCGAGTAATAATTCACATACCATCCCATTCATTCCAGTTACTGAAATCCATTGTACTATTTACCTCTATAAGCTTTAAAAATATATTTTTACAACACAATAAATTGTACAGCGACAAAAAATAACTATCTGTCACAGAGACTCACAAACAAACACACAGACAGACAAACAGACGGACAAATGTTTCATCAAATTAATTCAGTATAAATGCATATTTTAATAATTTTTCACACCGTTCCCCCTAACCGGTGTTATGTTCGTGGAAAAAACTGTAAATATTCATGAAAAACCGTTTTAAAATGTCCGGGTTTTCGTCGAAATAGAATCTACATTTGGAGATTTTATAAAAAAAGGAAGAATGCTATAAAAAATGTATTTCACGCCCGTTTTACCTGAAGGGAAAATAGATTTGTTTTGCCTGCATATAATGAGAGCTCGCTTCGTCTTATTGTACCTGCCATCTTGTATTCCCATTTAAATGTAATATGCATTCATTTTCATAACTTAACACTCACTTATTGTTCTTATATTCTGTATAACATGCATGTTATTGTTGGGTCAGGCAAAGTATTATTGTGTCTTTCGTATTCAAAATTCTCACTAACTACCGCACTCAAAGTAATTTAATGATTACTTAAACTATTCCTAAACTGTCTTAAGTAGTGACTGGGTTAAGTAACCAGTAAATGACTCTGATTACGGCAGTAAGAAAATGAACTCTGCAATTGAATTTATGACAATTTTATCTTTTATCATGGGTATATGTATAGTTTATTAGTGGCCGGTCCCAGCTTCGCACGGGTGGTCATTTATTTTTTAGGCTTTACTTATAAATATACTATATAATAGTCTCTATCAATCAGTGAAAATGTAGCATTTAAATGGGGAATTATTTTTCAAAATAGGTCACGTCATTTTTGAGACAATTATTGACAAACTTACATACAAATCTTTCCTTTTACGAGTATGTGTGAAAGTTCCTAATCAGGTTGTTGGGGGTTAGGAACATTGAGAAGTGGGTATTTGAGCTTCTGGTAACCTCTCTCACACCACGAAACACAATGCAAGCGTTGTTTCACGTCGGTTTTCTATAAAGCCGTGGTATCACTCCGGTCGAGCCGACCCATTCGTGTCGAAGCATGGCTCTCACACTCCCACACACTCTAAAGTACCCTAGGTAACCAAATATGTCCTAGGACATCTAAATGAACATATAGAGGACCACTCTACAAGTGTTATGAACTGTACCGACGACGTATAATAAAAAAAGATTTCCCTAAGGAAATCAGAATATTGGGAGGTATACTGAAACGCTGAAAGCTCGTAAAATGCTACCTTAGATACTACTGAGGATCTAAGTTTGCTCTATTTCAGGCTGAAATTTTGTCTCTTTGAAGGCTCAGGTAGGACCAACAGTTATTCTATTTGTTGATGGTTTTGATGGGTAAAGTAAAATTAGTTATTTTAAAGAAGAAAATCCTCTTTTTACATAAAAAGTAACCTATATACAAAAGTTATATTAGTCCTTTATGTGCAGACAGATATTAGAAAATAAAACATCATCAGCCGATAAATGGCCACTGCTGACCAAAGACCTCTTCTCACACGAAGAAGGTTTGAGCATTAATCACCACACTTGCTCAATGCGGGTTGGCGATTTCAAACTTATAATCAGAAATTATAACCGAGGCTGCGGATAACGTAACAGGTTACCGGGGCTCCGGCTCAAAGCAGGAGAAGGAACGGAGTTGTTTTTAGTCAGTAAGAGTCTGACACTCCCTCCCGTCTCACCCAAGGCGGGAGAAGTCATTGGATGATTTTCCCCTCTCAAAAAAAAAAGGTTTCCTCACGATGTTTTCCTTCACTGTATGTCAGTGGTATCTAAACAATCTTAGAAACTACATAGAACCACGACCTATACACACACATACACAACTAAAATATTTATGTAAATAAATAAATATATATATATATAAACAGATATTATAGTAAAGTATCCATATAACGTGGGTCATGTAAACAAGTTACAGCATGTTACACATTATGTAACCACTCTCGCTACATCGTACATAGTATGTATTATACTACATATGTACTTAAATTACTCACATACAAATAATATTTTCACGTTACAAGCAAAGAATGTATTGTTATGGGCGTGTTATTAATTTGGTCGCTGCTTTTACAGGGCCGGATTTGTGGGTTACTGGTACGGTTGGAGCTTCGTGAATATTTTTTATAGTATAATCCTATAAACAGTAAGCAATCGTCGTCTATAGTCTGTTGTCTATGGACACCCGAAACACCAGAGGCGTTACAAGTACGTTTGGGGCTTTGGGATTAGGAATTTAAGGGTGGTTGGGCAATCGGCGATTTGGAAGATTGGGCAAATAAATAACTACAGTAACGTTTCAAACTAACAGAACTATGTGACATTAACTCCTAAAGAGATATAAAATAAATATTTAAGAAATAGGTTACAAAATAACACGTTTACACGTCGACGTCTAAAAACTAGATAAGGCCGGAATATTATGTTACCATTGAATTTACCACTCTTTCCCTTCCATCATTTTCAAAAATATTATTATAGGTAAAATAGCATTCCATTAATAAAGCCGAAATCCAAATACTTTTAAATTCTCAGTCCGTCTCTGTTCATGGGACATATTTGTGAGTATAAATTACGTTTCTAATTTCCCCATAACGTTAGTATTCAAGTGTGAATGTGACTTTTAGAACAAATAGCTTCTATTATTAATAGTACTAGTCTCTATGCTAATAGTATTAATAATAAGAACGACATCAGAGGATTATCAGTTGAATTAATTTTATTACTTAGGCGTTAATAAATATAGCTTATAGCTACATATTATTTTCTTTAAGTAAACGTAATAGGAGTTGAGGAAAATTGATATTATGTAGTCAAGGAATACTAGAATAAGTCTAGACTAAGAATGCTATACCAGGGGATTCGGGTTCGATTCTCGGATCGAGCAAAAGTATTACTGGGCATTTTTCGAAAATATTCAGTAGTAGCGCGGTGTTTAGAATTGTGTCCAGTATATGGCAATAGATTCACCCCCTACTACATGAGACTTACAACGCTAATGGTGAAAACTGAGTGAACATTGTACAGTAGCATTACGTGCCGTAAATGTGCACTTCTGTCTACCGCTTCGGGGATAAAAGGCGTGGCGATACAGTAAGAAATATTAATTTGTCTAACTAATTACCTATGGGAAAATGGTATACGATTTCATCTAAACCTACATACATACTCATTGCAAAATAAACCTTGCAACTAATATGTATTAAGCACATATCCCTTAAAATATGTTTTCTTCCACTCCTTAACACATACATATTAAAACTTAAGCCAGCCAATCCTTTAAACTTAAAACCATAACTAAAGATAAGTGGCTCCTTGCCAGTGTCCCAGAAAGATTTCAAATGAGATAAAGTAAGTGGTGCTCAAATATTAAGCGCTCAATGGACAGACGGACGGAGAGACTCAGTATTTTATATTTGATTAGAATAAATGGTTGGACTAAGGACTTGCTTATATTTAATGCAACTAGCGATGTCCTGTGGCTTCTGTCGTCTGTTTTATTCAATGTAGTAGTGATATTATTGTCTAATGTATTTTGCAGTAGGTGAAGTTTTGGAAATAAAGTCGGAAATGTGACTAGTAGGAAGTATTTTTGTAACCTTTCTGTAAGCCTAACCTTTATTTTGAAATAAATCAACAATAACAAATTATTTATTCATAGTTATAATTATAATGTTACTTGTTATTATATGATTTTTATGGAATAAGTAGCAAACGAGACAGGACACCTGATAGTATGTGATCAGCGCCGCCCATGGACACCCGCAACACCAAAGGAGTTACATGTGCGTTGCCACATTTTAAAAAGGAATACACTCCTTTCTGTTGGTTTGAAGGTCGTATCGTTTTTAATCAGAGAACTGAATTGTATTATAATTTAGTGTTGCGCTAGAATTTTCTTTACAATTTTTACACTTTCCAGCATTAGCAAGAAAGTGACTCTACATTTCGAAAAAAAACTAATACTATTTATAAATCATTTTTAAAACTATAGTAATTACTAATAACTCTTTTTATCAATAAAATCATCAACTCAATCACAGTTTTTAATAGAAATTAACAAATATCGATGACCAGTAACAAATTATTCCATAATTTACTTTTACCATTAACGCATACACGGGGTGGTTTAAAAATATGTGACCTATATTTGAATCACAGGCATGCATCAAAGAGCCTTGAAACCATTGGCTTTTCTGTCTGGCTGTCTACCCATAAAGTGATCCTAAAGTGCTCAGGGACTCTAGTAGCTGAGAAATGACCCAGTTTTCATGTAAAGTCAATTTTGCCATACCCCTTTTATTTTTTAACTGGAGTAATTGTTTAATTATGAAGTAGGAATTAAGTCATGTGTTTTATATTATTTTACCTAAAATAAAATATGAAAGATTAATTTGTACATCCACAAAAAACTTATTCTGTATTAGTTTTATTCTTATTTTTCGTAATTTTACGCAAATTATTATTCATGTCACGATAAAAATAATTAATTATATGTGTATGAGTTTTCCGCAAAGTATGAAAAACGAAAAACAAATGCCATCAAACTCTCTCTAATGAAACTTTCTAAAATAATTTCTCCCCCAGAAAAGTAAAATGACCATAATAATTTTAATATCAACGAGTCACTTATTACAAAATAAAGGACTTCGTATTTAACGTAGTATCTACAATATTTTACCCTACACATAACAACTTAAACCTTTTAACCCACTGCTCTCAAAACGACAAAAATATGTGTCAAATGACAAACTAAGAAATTAAACTCTACCCATCCATCATAAAGCAATCGTGAAGATATATTTTAAAAACCGTAATAAAGAGAATAACACATCAAATTACAGACTTAAATTCTTAAGAATAGAGATCATTTTTCTTTTTCAAAATACGCAATTTCATTACGCTTTGTACGGAGATAAAATAAAAATTCCTTGCGAAAAAAGTACAATAAGGCATGTCTTGCCACAACTGCTATAATTATTTATTTTTATAATCTTATTTATATTTATTATTATTTTCTTATTTATATTTATAAATTAAGGTCATGTTCATTTCAAATGAATAGAATAAAAAACAAATAAACCTATTTTTGTTTTATCACAGAATAATTATATTTTATCGTTTTTATTTTATAACATCGTAATATTTTTTTATTGTCATCATAAATAACGTTAATTGCAAAGTAATAAAATTTGCACACAATAAACCTATTGCGATTTTTTATCAAAACCATTTTTTTTATAAAAACCTAAGTGTAAGAAGACTGTTTTAATTTAAAAAATATATGTCACTAAAAACAATGTTCTATATATCTAAAACATAGCCCAATAACTCGAATTTCGAAGGTAAATCGCGAAGAGAAATACACCTCAACTCTGCAAATAACAAAAGGTCTATTTTATAAAAACGTAACAGCCTTTCTGAGTCCTATCCAGAATTATTTACGATAGTAGTACAAGGGACCCTTGTGCCAGAATATTGCGAAGGTCGCGCGATCCTGTGTAATCCACGAAATTGTTATCTTACGAACAAATTTTCTAATACTCACTCGTTGTACTGAGGAAATAATGCAACACTGTATCACTTTCACTCAACACTTCACACAGAACTTTGCACTATATTTTTTATTTATTTTCTATGAGACACGATGCACGCGAGGCGGCGCTGCGACCGACGACCGCATCTAACGACGGCGCCAAAACGACTGACCATTCGGGATGCATGGGTTGCTAGTGTGCGTAAAGAAAACTGCCGGGGAAAATCGGGGTGAACGGGAAAATGTCGGGGAGATGAAATCACTATAATCGTCACGCCTTTAATCCCCGAAGGTGTAGGCAGAGGTGCACATTATGGCACGTAAATAAATAACAATTTGAAAGCACTACATTATATTGTTAAAAGTCTAATACTTTTGTCATGATAACTCTTTGCCGTGAGTGTCATAACAGACTACATATTCAGTAGAGACCTGGCAACAGTGCTCTTTAATAAACCTTGATATTTTCAATTTTTATCTCCAACTAGTTAGCCAAACGTGGAGATTAAAAAAAACTCCTTTTTTGTAAAGAAGACCCATAGTCTAGCAGTGGACTGATTTTTAATGACTATTTTATAAGTGCTCTATCGCCAACACATTGAGCAAGCGTGGTGATTAATGCTCAAACCTTCTCTGTGGGAGAAGAGGCTTTTGGTCAGCAGTGGCTACTTTATAGGCTGTTGATGATTGTGATGATGAAGATGAAGAAGTGCTGTATTGGAAATTAAATTGTTTACGTGATTTTAAAATGCAGTGTTGAGTGGCATTGCGTGACTATAATTATGTGAATCGATGACGTGTTGCAACTTCTAATTATCGTCTAAAGTCAATGAGAATCGGACAATTATACTTAAATAACAACATTGTTATATTCTATAGAGGAAAACACTAAGAAATCTAATCACTAAAAGTAGTATACTTATGATTGAGATAGTGAAAGATGTCTTATTAATGTTTGTATAAGGTTCTTTTTTATATAATTCTGTTTTATCATATTTTGATCCTTGAATAAATAATAGAATTAAGAACTGCTACCTGTTTATTATATGACATATCTTTTATAAATACTATCTGTTCTACGGATTTGGAAACTATTGTAAATCATTTTAATTACATCAAATGTTACCTTGAAATATTCATGAACGTCATCAAAATATTAATGATAACAATAGGAACGAATTAATTAGTTATGTGTAGAATAAATTAATTAGTTATGATCACAGAAGATTACGCTTTTTTTATTCTATTCAGAGGTAAACAGAGTTGTGGGACATAGATATTAAATAAGCACTCATCTCTTTTATGAGTTTAAACTTGGATACAGTTCCTAACTCCAGAACTATTTGAAAATTAACACCCAATAATACTTAACGCAACTCGAAGAACAACCCTTAACTCATTATTAACCACTCACACTTACAATTAAACCCACAAACCAAAAACAAAACACAACTCGACACAAAAAGACAAAAAAAATACGACCAACAAAATCAAGGTCACGGGAAAATCAATACGAAACACAATCTCCCTTGTTTGGGGGTAATTTGTGTGCGCTGGTATCCCCACGCTGAGAAAATGGCGGGAAGTGGCGCCTGCGTGGACCCCGCCCCCCCCCCTCCCCTACGGCCGCCGCTCGCGAAAACTTAGCGCCAATCGAAGAGGGGAATTAGCCATGCATTTAGACTAGTTAAAGATAAATATTATTAGTTTTATTAATTTATTTTTAAGGGACCAAAGGGTTTTTTAAATGCAGTAATGTTATCCTATCTGTTATTAGTTGAACTAAGATAACTAACTTACTATATTAATACTGCAACTTCAGCGTCGTTTTTATGATATAGAGAGTGTTTAATTAATGTATGTGAACGTTAAGCTTTTCAAAATTGTATTTATTTTATGATATTATATCTAACTGTTTGGTAGGTGTAGAGGCTCGGCAATTTACTACTACCACAAAATATTGCAGATTTTTTTTTTTTTGTGGAATAGGAGGCAACAAGCAGACCCATCACCTGATGATAAGCGGTTAGCGCCGCACATGTACACCCGCAACACCTGAGGTGTCAAGTGCATTGCCGGCTTTTAAAAGGAATACGTGCGTTTCTTGAAGGTATTTTTTTCACGTTTCTTTTAGGCAAGGCGTGAGGGAGTGTCAGACTCTTACTGACTAAAAATTACCCTTACGCACAGAAAAAATCTTTGAGTGATCCACAAATTGTTGTTCTGGGTCTGAGTGTTTTATGTGTGTTCAAGTATGAAGGAGTCATGCTTCAGCACAAATGGGCCGACACGACCGGTGTGATACCACGGCCTTACCGAAAACTGACGTGAACCACCGCTTGCGTTGTATTTCGTTGTATAAGTGAGGCTATCGGTAGCCAAATTACCCCAATCTACCCAATCCCCAATTCCCCAACAACCCTTAAATTCCTAACCTCCAAAAGGCCGGCAACGCACTTGCAACGCCTCTGGTGTTTAATGGGTGGCGGTGATTGCTTACCATCAGGTGATACGTTTGCTCGTTTACCGGCTTACACCATAAAAGAAAAGTTAAATCGTATGTTAAAAAAGACTATGTTGCAGTAAAATAACTCGAAGGGCGTCCCCGGATGTACATATATCATATTATGTACGTATTTAAAAAAGGCGAATAATAAACTCGAGTTATAATTTCTATTAAGTTGTCTTTTTTACACATTTCTAAATTGTTACATTGTCTTCATATACACATACATTTCACCAATAAATAAAACTTACTCAAAATCCATTTTTTACACGAGTTAGTTCTTTTGTTATTTTTTATATGTAGTTTGCACACTTTGTTGCTCAGTACCTCTACCATGAGTTTGAAGCAATTGAGTACCTAGTTTAATAGGTCAAAAACAAATTATTTTGACATTTCATTATAATAAAAGATCCCAAAATAATCGTACTTTCATTCATTATTTTGACATTAGAGAAGTAAGTATGCTTTTTGACGCAAAAAATTTAAAGATCGCAATTATGACGTCATAAGTTGCGATCTACAAAATTCATAGAAAAGTAACTTGTTTGATATTTCGATAAAAGTATTTAATTTGACTAGAAGGAAACTACCGTATTGTAGATAGTGGCTAGCGACGACTCAAATTTTTTGTATGGTAAATTTTAGTTCCACAGTTTACCGGTAGAGGCGTTGTAAAATTTGATATGTATACAAAAAATCTTACGTCTTTGCTAGCGACTATCGACAAATATCATTCCTTCAAACTCATGGTAGAGGTAGTGTAAGTTAGTTTGTTGGTTTTATTAGAAACTGTAATGACTCGTGTGGACTGCACACTGCACACTGAATGTGTTGGGTCATTTGCAGCGAGGTTTTTAGTGCAGTGTGTTTTACTGTGTTCGTGAATGTATTGCTTTCAATGTTGATTGTGTATAAAGGTAGTTTTGTAGCTGTTTGTCTAATTATTCATTAGTAAATAAAACATTGATGGAATCTGGGATTGTTCGCGGTACAAAGCATATGGAGGACTAAGGGGGAGGACTTCTCGGCTGATGATGATGATAAAGCATAAGATTCACCCCCTATTATATAGGACTGATAACAACTAGTGAAAAGTGGAAATCTTATCGTATTATTTATTAAACAGTTTTAGTTAGCTTACCCTGTTTGTTTGTGACGTGTTAGTACTTGAAATTTCTCCCCTTTCCTGACGGCAGATCAATAAGATTTTTGGTAGGTACACTCTTATTTTTGATGACATTAAAACTGTTTAACATAAAAGTATATTTTTTGCCATAATAATGCCACACTTTGCACGATTGTATGTTATTTAGCCCCATGTAACAGGAGGTGAAACTATTGCCATATACTGGACACAATTCCAGACTCCGTGCTACTACTGAGAAATTTTCGAAAAAAGTAATAAAGTAGGCATGGGTATTATGCTACCTTGTGCTTAAAAAACTATTTTCATTATAGACCCTTTATTTGTCAAAAATCCCCGAAAATCATGAAAAGCCGAGCTAATTACACAGAGCCATTGCACACAGCATTTAAAAAACCAATAGCTGAAAAAGAAAATCACAGTTGCATAGAGTTGCATAGAGCGCTGAATTCAAAGGCGGCGGCAACATTAAAGAGAGGATTTTACAAAGAGCCGGCTACTGGCCGCCTCTTACACCGAACTGATTGTCAAGTCTTTGACTGCCAATAGAAAACTGTTGAAGGCATATCCTCCGCTAACGTCGGTCACTGGTGACTACCACGGCGTTCAATGTGTTAAATGTATTAATTTCCACTTGCATGTTGTTATAGTAGTAATTCTTGTTCTAAGTTAGGAAATGAATTCGATTGTGGAAAAGCTATGCTTCGACACGAATGGGCAAGCTCGACTGGAGTAATACCACAGCTTCACAGAAAACCAACGTAAAACAACGCCTGCGTTGGGTGAGTGAGGTAACCGTAGGTCCACAAAAGTGGTCATTCCACTAAAGTTAAGCCATAAGTGACCAATAAATAAAGGCATCTTCTCGCACGGAGAAGATTTGAGCATTAATCACTACGCTACCTCAACGCGTGTTGGCGATTTCCATTAGAAATTATAAGCCTAGGTTTCCTCGATGTTTTCCTTCACCGTTATTCATTGGTATTTAAATATACTTAAAAAATACATCTAACTCAGAAATAGCGAAATTTGTACTTGCCGTTATTAGGTTTTAATAGATTAACAAAAAAAACATAATTATTATAACAATATTATGTTTGACTGGTATAAATGAATTGTATTACCCGTTACAGTTCGGTGTGAGTGCGCTCGCATTGTGAATGAAAACGGTCGGCGTGTGAATGAATACAGGATCTGTCATCTTAGTGTCTGCTGCTGTGCAGATACGGAATATTTTGTATTTAGGTTCGATTCCCGATGCTTCCAAACCTTTTTTATTGATTATGAGTTTTTGAGCACGTTATTTGGTAAATGATGGGGCAGAAACTATGTATACAGCTTAAGTTATAAAATTTATTTTATTTATTTATTTATTTATTTATTTATTTTAGGCTTTTCAACAATAAGTACGCTATTACATTATAATTTGTACATTAATAACTTACGTCTAAGCGCCTCATCACTTAAAGAAAAGCACAGCATGCACTATCTTATGCGCAAATAATAACCTAACCAAATTAAATGATTAATTAAAATTATTAAATTAAATTTGATTACAATACGATGCATTAATATAATTAATAAAAAATAATATAAAAACTATTGCAATAAATTATATAAAAAATACATTTATAATTACTCAAATTTGATTGTGATATGTTATAATAAAATTAAAATAATAAAATTCAAAAATATAATGATGTAAATTAAACTTAAATTAAAATTACAATTAAAATTATAATTTGTTATTTATGTTACAACTAGCTTTTACTAGCGGCTTCCCGCGTTCCCGTGTCATAAAATACGCTATCACCCAAATCAGCTCATACCCTGTCTGTATACCAAATTTAATCAAAATCCGTTCAGTAGTTTCATCGTGATTGACGGATAAACATCCAAACAAAAAAACTTTCACAATTATAATATTAGTGTGACAAACTATTGGTCTTGGATAACGAAACTATAAATTACGTACGGTACGTGGTGTCGAGAAGGTTTTAATGTCTACCGAACAATTATTTGGCCATTACGATAATAGAACTTAATATTTTATGGCTTGACGCTCAGCATGCCAAAAATAATACTCATATCTAACTAGTCGAGTTGGAAGTCAATATTATGTTCAGCAGTGGACGTGTTGTAACTGATATTTAATGAGGATGATTATACATTGATTATACATTATGTATAATGTAACTAAGTAAATTTAAAAAATAAAATTAAAATTAGTATTATATTTTTCGGCTTACTGACGTAACTATTTGACGAGGACCTCGACGAGTTTCAAGACATGCAAAAGACAAGAGACATGCAGACGACGCGGTTACTGTCGCGCTGCTACTACAGTCGCCGCGTCGTGTGTCGCGGAATGATCCTCATGGATATGAGTCTCTAGCATCGCTTAAAACTAGTCGAGTTCCTCGTCAAATAGTTACGTGAGTGAGCCGATAACATAATAATTAATTTAGTATGTCTTACGAGAGGAAATGTTGAAAAGTGGGTGTAAATTGTACAGTAGCATTATGTGCCGTAATGTGCAACTCTGCCTATCCCTTCGGGGACAAAAGGTGTCGCGTCTTAAGAAAGTCATAATATAAAAATAAAATTACCTACATTTTTAACCAATTTAAAAACACAATACAAAATTTTAAACCTTTTCTATTATTCCTTACATCACCGTTTAAATCCAAGAAACTTTAAAACAGGAATTGTTAACAATACATTTTATTGTCGTGCAATACAAACGTTTATTTCAGTCTGGCAACAATACAACTTGTTGGCGAGTGTTGGCAACACAGCTTAACTTTAGGAGCTAAGTGTTGCCAGTGATATTTAGTAAAGAGCTTTTATGTAGGGATAAGAGCTTTATGGGAAGCTTATAGTATTGAAACTGTGAGAATAGATGTCACCTTTCCACCATAGAAGTGATAAATAATAGTATTACTGTTGAACTATAATAGTAGCAATTGTATGGTGCAACAATAGTTGTGAGAAACGCACCTGCAAATCATAAAGACTTCAGTTAAGCTCACGACTTATATGGTTTTCAACTTTGCACTGTGATGTCCATTTAATATTTTTGTATAATACATGTATTTCTTCCTTTCTTTAGGAAGGACTTTAATCTTTAACAGTTTTCTGTCAATAGAAAACTAAACTAAATCCCCCGCTAACGTCGGTCACCGATGTCTTTCATGGCATGTAATGTGTCATCATTAAAATAATTGTATTATATCTAACTTTCAAACTTAAAAATATGTACTTCTTACTCACTTAACTGGCTCGAGGCTCATATGAGCTGAAACTAGTCGAGTTCCTCACCAAATAGTTACGTATGTAAGTATAATAATTATTATACATTCCTGTAATTGCAATTTCTCCAAGAACTAAAATTAATTAAGATGTTGAATAAACTCTAACTTGTTTTAAGAAAATAAGCCTTAATACAATGGCATATGAGTAAAATAGGCTCCTTTGTTTACACCTAATAAGCTAAACTTTTTCAGAGTTATTTCACGGAGTCGTAAAGCAAACAATTTTGTATGACATATTCTGTTGGTAGTAAAACACGTAATGTCTGAAGGTGAAGGAAACCAAGGTTAAATGGAGGTGAACACGGGCTCGTGATGACAACCAAAGTTTTAATAGGGTACCCTTGAATATTTTTGAAAAAACGTCATATTTCTAGACTGCTTCTCCCTTCAAATACTTAGATTGGAAAGTCAATTTTATATAATTATTTTTTGGACACACTTTACTACTTTTCTACAGTTATATTTTTATTATATATTTTTTAATAATTTTACACAATGTCCTCGAGAAAATCATCAGCTGTTACACACAATGAAATGGTGAGTTTCGTTGAAATTTAAAATGGTTACCGATGAACACAAGTGACATTAAGGTGGTATTGTCATGAAAATTCCAAACACATCTAGTTGGTTACAAAGTCACTCATAATTTATACATAGTTTACGAATTTTTAAGTTGTATTATATAATTATAGTTTTAATAATGGACGTGGTACCACAGTATGAAGTTCAGAGCATCGATTACGATATGTCTAAAAAAATGGAAGACGAACACTTAAGGCTTCAGAGACAGGTAAAAGGTTCATCAAGTGTTTCCTGAAAAATACAACTCGAGTGTCTTCAAGCCACTAGTGAACAGGTTGAAAACAGCAGCAAACAGCAACCCTTTGTGGATCACACAAAGAGAGACAGTCGCACGAAGCGCTTCGCTTCAAGCTTCCTTGTGCGAACTGCTAGGGAGTGGAATTCTTTGCCGGAGTCTGTGTTTCCTGATGGGTATAACCTGGGTATCTTCAAAGCACGAGTGAATAGGTTGCTTATGGGCAGACATGCTCCATCGTAGACTGCATCAGGCTAGACAGCGGCCAAACAAAAGTTGCTTCGTGCGGAAATCCAGTGCAGCCATTTGTCCAGACACCGCGGCGATCAAGCAGCCAGATTAGCAGCAGATTCATGTGGCCAGTCCGAAAGTGCATAACCCGTCATCAACAATACGGTGCTAAAATGGAATAAAAGACTACAACTCCTATAGACAGCAGATAATATCCCCGGTTAACAAACTGTAAATTTCAATCGCTAGCATCTAATAAATCCTATTCGTCCACTAGGTCCGACTGATCCAGGTGGATCGTCAGCACCGCACCATGGGGGTGCACCCGCAGTTCCGAAGACAGGACATGCTCATGCAGACCTTGAAGAAGGAATACCGGAACCTTTGCAAAGACCTTAAGGTGATAAAAGAGAAGTATTAAATAGCTATTACACTCACTTTTTACCAGTTCAGTTCCATATTGTAAGGAGAAGTTTTTTAACTCATTTAACATATTACAATGCTTTTCCGCTGCGGACTGCCTAGCGGGTTACCGGGGCTCCAGTTCGAAAAGCAGGAGTAGGAACGGGGTGGTTTTTAGTCAGTAAGAGTCTGACACTCCCTCTCGCCTCGGCCAAGGCGAGAGAAGTAATTGGATGAATTTCCCCCTCAAAAAAAAAGGGTGCTTTTCCACCAGAGACTTGCTATGCCACAATGCATTTGACTTCCACCAATCATATTTATTGGTACATATAGTTTAGCTAAGTCCGTTTCCACCAGCTTTTTTATATGGAAAGATGCGTGCAATGGATACGTGCTACATTTCTTGTGGAAAAGCACCGTAATAAATATATCAGCGTGCATCTTCATGTTAATATACTTAAACATAAACTTGCCTTCTCAGATAGCCAGATCTGGTGCTCACAAGAAGAAAGATAAGAAGATGAAAATAGAACTACGGAAGTCTTTGCTGCTCCGAATAGAAACGCAGCAGGAGTGTGATGGTAAGCACAAACATGACAAATGCTTTAAATGTTTCCTAAAGCAGATTAGTTTATACTAAAAATAACATTGCCAATCGTTCTTCGTCTAATTTTCTTATTGAAAAAAGTTATAATGGCAAAGAAAGCAATATTTTTTTGAGAAACAATGAAACTATTAAATTAATTTTATAATGATAAATTTCAAAATACACATTGCTTATTTATCGTTTAATCCTAATAAAAATCAAATCATGCATATTTTAATAATAAAAATCTTTACTGCTACGAGCTACGCAGTGCTACGAACACTAGCTACGAGCTACGTCGTAGCTGACGTCATTGCTACGCGGTCGTAGTACATTGATCGGCTACACACCCCCAAAGTGATAAGTGGGGAAAAATGGTGCAACAGCAATTGTTTTTCATTAGCACTTTAAATTGTGAAACTTATCGTTAACTGAAGAAGAGTACACAAGAATTTATGTTTGTCATAACAGTAAAACACTTTAAATTAGGTGTGTGAAAGTATCATCTACAAAAAAGAATTTTAGAATTCTAAAAACTCAATAATATTTTGATCCATATATTAAATCGTAATCCACTAACTCAGTAGTCGTATTTGTGATCACACCATCTCAGAAACAAACTCTTAAGTCCTCTTTTAAGTTTTTAAATAGCGGTCAAGATACACAAAAATATTTAATTTCAGCCCACGTATCCATGACGCAGCAATACAAGGGTTTGATACAGAAAAACTACAAGGAGACTATGAATCTTAGAAAACTGGCGAGCGCTACACAGGGAAAGGTAAATATAGAGTAAAACAAGATAATAATAATAAGAAGCATTAATGTAGAGACTGATTAAGGTCGCACGGTAGTTGTGGATGCAGGTCGCTTCCAACCGGGCTATCTAAGAGCTTTACCCAGTTCAGCAGTGACGTCATATGGATGATATGATGATGATGATGTGGCGACTCTTTCTTTTAGGCACACCCACCAGTCTATTTGATTGTCAAAATAGCATCATAACTTTTAATCTGTTAAAGGACATAACTTACTTAACCAATACTAATACTAATACTAATTACTTACCACTCCAATCCAGCAATTAACTTATCATACAATTTGTTTATCAGTGCCATTGCCATTATTTATCAGTGGCGTTATAGGTCCCATGTATTAAATAGGAGGAGAGCCACTAGGTACATTTCCAAACTTCACTGGTATTTCGAAAAAACAAAAAGAAAGTAACTAAAAATCACGGTTTACACACGCTAATTTATGGAGAAAAGCTCTACTAATTTCGAGTTAGAGAGGGACTCTTCATCATGAGCAGCGTTCGCATTTAAACCGTGAGTTTTAGTTAATTTAGTATGTCTCACGGTAGTTATAATGCTAAACTAAAGAAATTGCCCCAACGTAAGAGTTTTACCCACTCAGTGCATGATCCTGAATTAATATTTTTTTCTTTTTTTTATTTGAGACAATTTATTTATTATTGGAAACTCAACAGCTTGATAGCAGCATAATGACATTAATAATGGAAAACAAGATTATTCTCATTATCTCCAGATAGAAGAACGCCGCTGGCAGAGCGAGTACCGGCTGATGGCTGCGGAGAACAAGCTGGAGGCTGCCAAGATGCGGTTCAACGCCGTGCAGTACGAGAACAAGAAGATCCGAGAGGAGATCGAGCATATGTTGCGAGACCGGTACTGCTTTACTTGAGATCGTATCGTATCATTACGTCTTTTATCACCGAAGTGATAGGCAGAGATGACCATAATGCCACTGTACAATGTATAACCACTTTTCACCATTTGTCTTATAAGTCCCATGTAATAAGGGGTGAACCTATTGTCATATACTAGACAGACTCCGTGCTACTTCTGAGAAATTTTCGAAAAATGCCCAACTATACTTTGCCTGACCCGTGCGTCTCTCTGTGTCTCCTCGAAAGCCTCTATTCGACCAAAGATACAATTTTTACTTGAGTATGCGCCAAAAACCAGTTCTTCTTGTAATGGAAATAGACAGATGTGTATTTATAACACAGTCCACTTTAACTCATGATTCACACACTTGATTTACTGCTGCGGCTATTTTGACTTTATTATAATCAATATCCCATCAAAAACATCCTGTAAAAAACCCAAGTCTCGCAGCTCAGTCTTTCTACCGTCAAAAGTTGTGAGATCCATGTAATACCAAGTCGGTTAATCTATTTAGTGTCTACTTGAAGGACCTTCTGTCTTAAGTTATTACATAAGTTATTATCATGCCAATATTAAAAATATTTAACGTTTTAAACAAATAGATCGACTTGGACATCGCTTGATTTGATTATTAGTATGTATCACACTACACAGCACGACGGGCCAGCGACCAACAGGAACGAGAGTTTCAATCGCGTGAGGCGCGAGAGACTAAAGAATCTAATATAATATTGTAATATTCATTTTGTTTTCATGCGATGTCCAAGTCGATCTATTTGTTTAAAACGTTAAATATTTTTAATATTGGCATGATAATAACTTATGTAATAACTTAAGACAGAAGGTCCTTCTAGTAGACACTAAATAGATTAACCGACTTGGTATTACATGGATCTCACAACTTTTGACGGTAGAAAGACTGAGCTGCGAGACTTGGGTTTTTTACAGGATGTTTTTGATGGGATCTCACTTCTTTTTGTAGAGCCTTTCTTTTTGATACCATTAAATTTATAACCACCACCAACCACCAACTGCATAAATAACTTTGTAATCCCATATATTTATATGGGATTACAAAGTTATTGATGCAGTTGGTGTATTTGGAAAACTGGACCGAAATTACAAAATATTTAAGTTTTCCCATGATTAAGACACTAAACTCTATATGTATTCCAAATATGAAGCTTCTAAGTCTGCTAGAAGTGCCTTGGACTTTTGATGATCGGTGAGTCAGTGAGTGACAAAATTTAGAAACTTTAACAAGTTGTCATTCTTAAACTACTGGTTCAAATTGACTGAAATTTTAAATATTCCGTGTTTATACAATGCCGGATTAGTTACTGAAGATTCAGGTTTCTTGCTTTATCCACAACCGAATTATATGGAGTCGAAAAAGGCCCGAATTGCTTCGAGAAAAGGATGGTACGGCCGTGCCGCTTTTTTTTTGCTCGACTTGGCGGGCACTGCCGTGCCCCCAGATAAGTCGGTACCACAAAAATCTAAAATCTACTGTATTGATTTGCTCAGTCTTACTTACGACCTTATGCGTTGATAATTTACAAAACTCTTACTACTGAAAGAAAAGTGAGTTTGAACAGTGAGTGGCTGCTCAACAACCTGTTGTGTAGACAATGTAACAAACTCACTGTTTATCAAAAGAAACACATGATATTCATGAAAATCACACTTAACTAACATCATCTCCACAGCGCCCTCTTCAACCAATCGTGGGACAAGATGCTGGCAGCGCTGAGCAAGGGCAAGAAGTTCCTGTACGACCTGTTCGAGTCCTCGACGCTGGCGTACGACCAGCGGGACGAGTGGTGCACCAAGCTCCGGACCATGCAGGAGAAGGGCAAGATTGATCAGATGTTGCAAGTTCAGGTATCATATGGCGTCATATATGCTTTGGTTACTTGTTGTGGTTTGCAGAAGTGCACGTTTTACTATTAATGTTACGAACTTACAATGTAATAGAAGCTTTCGTAAGCGATGGTATATTTTCGAACTCTACAGTGCAGTGTTATGTTCTAAGTTCTTAATAACAATATTTTATAGTTTTTTTATCATAAATACCTGTCATGAAACATACTAAATTAATTTGGAATTACGGTAACTCACGTACATTAATGGAGAAAAGCTCTACTAGTTTCGAGTCACAGAAGGACTCTTCATCATGAGCAAGGTAAGCTGCGCGACGTCGACTCGAAACTAGTAGAGCTTTTCTCCATTAATGTACGTGAGTAAACCGTTATTTCTAATTAATTGAATAATGTTTAGTAAATTCAATTATCCATAAAACGAAATAGTCAGTATTTAGTAATAGGTTCATCGTTATTACAATACTCAAATATGAGTAATAGTTGAAAAAAAAGAATTATTTACAGTTAAAATATGCATTACACCTACCCATCAGGGACCAATGCACTGACATTTTGTCGCAACAACAACTTGATAAATGAACTGAAGTATACTTGATATACTTTTTATACATATATGTTTTATTTTGACTTCCACACTGAATTGTTTTTGGTAAAAACAAACAATGCAAACAAAAAGGGGTTTCGGGTCTCTTTGGGGGACAAAAAAGATGGATAGCAACGGTAGGGTTCACGCTATTATATAGAGGGATGGTTAGGGTCGTTAAATCTAGCTGATATATGATTTTTGGTATTTAATGAAGAAGATAATTAATATTATAGAAAAATAGTCTATAACTATTGCGATACGACACCACTCTTAAGTTGCTTTTCGACCAGAGATGTGCTATGTAGATGTAATAGCTAAGCTATGAGGCTATGTAACCGTTTTCACTGATACTAAGCTATATAGCTATGCGAGTAAGATGCGCAGCTCGAGTATGCAATGTGTCGATAGTAACGAAGCCATCCATAGAAAACAGTTTGGATGTTTGGATGTTTGTCTGTCAATCACGCTGAAACTACTGAACAGATTTTGATGAAATTTGGTATACAGACAGGGTATGAATTATTGTTAGAACTTATGACGGGATATTTACCATGTTTATTCACTTTAGTGAGTTTCCGATATTTAGGCACTGTAGCAAGCGCCAAAAAAAAAAGGATATGAGTTGACTTAGGTGATAGGACTTTTTAACCCACTTGAACGCGTGTGAAGAAGCTGGCAGAAGCTAGTTATACATATTTTAAAGTCTAACAAACCTCGACTCAGGAATTGATCTTAACACCTCATGATCGACGTAAGTGCTAGCGTGACTAAAACCAATGAAGCAGTCATAAGTTTAACACTTAACGCTCCCCATGAGATAACTGAAGTTGAACCGTTGTTAAAGACGGTTGCATCATTTAAACTTACAACTTCATGTCACTTGTGGTTACCTAAGTGGCGACCGAAACTTGATCGTCTATTTAGTATTACATTTCATTTTCTTTCAATTATTGACTCACTTTTATTATGTACTGGATACACATACTTTAGTTGGAATGAATGGAATTCCTTGCCCGGAGTCTGTGTTTCCTATAAAATATAACTTGGGTGTCTTCAAGTCCCGAGTGAACAGGTTGCTCTTAGGTAGGCGTGCTCCATCGTCGGCCACATCATCGCTTACCACCAGGTGAGATGTGGCCAAGTGCTAGCTAATGCTCACGACTTCTCTTGTATGGACTACGGAATCGCTTTTTGACTAACAAGAGTAGCCTAAGTTACTCCTTAGTGCATCAGCTACTTGCCAATAAAGGCCCATCAAAATCGGTACAGTAATTTTTCAGAGATTAGCCAGAACCAACAGATAGACAAAGATGCAGACAAGTATTATAAAAAAATATTTTGGTATGCACGTATGTTCATATTCATGTACGGTAGTAAAAAGCGGTTATTTCAATATTTCAAACAAACACTCCAGTTACATTTATTACTCTAACTCGGTAATATTATTTGTACCTATTATAATAAATATTTTCAGTTTAAAAAATACTCTCAGAACTATTCTTTAAACAAACAAATACAAAAAAGAAGAAAAAAAGAAAAAATATCTCACCAACAATTCACTGATGTACTAACTAAAATGTAATTTTGTAGGAAATGCGAGACCTAATAAAAGCCTACGACCATGAGATGAAAATATACCAGTTTCTGGCCACGAAAGGTATGACAAGAATCAACAAGAAACAGGAGATGAGAGAAGAACAACAGAGAAGATTAGCGGAAGAGGAACACAAGAGACAGTACCAGTACCACATCCAACTTCTGGATGATATTTCTGTGAGTTGTATTCTGTTACTAAAGTAAATGCTAGTTTTGATGAACTTTAGTCTTTGAATGAAGAATAATGAGTAAAGTTTTATGTATTGGAGAGCCATGCTTCGGCGCGAATGGGCCGGCTCGACTGGAGTGATACAACGGCCTCACAGAAAACCGACGTGAAACAATGCTTGCGTTGTGATTTGTTGTGTGAGTGAGGTTATCGAAGGTCCAATTACCCCCTTTCCCAATCCCCGATTCCCCAACAACCGTTAAATTCTTAACCCCCAAAAGGCCGGCAACGCACTTGTAACGCTACTGGTATTTCGGGTGTCCATGGGCGGCGGCGATTACTTACCATCAGGTGATGAACCGTTTACCGGCTTATACTATAAAAAATATACTACAATTCTGTATTCTTCCAAGGACTACACTGGAGAGAACAGCACTCGCAAGATACTGGACTTATTCCGTAAGAAGGAGCAGGAGAACTTCTCCGTATACGTGATGCTGACAGAGTATTGCGCTGAGAACGAGGTGCTGCGCCGCGACTTAAAGGCTATCAGGCAAGAAGTCAGTGAGTATCTTTACTCTGAAGTTCTGTAGTGCAACTGCTGCACTCTTCTTTAATGATTACTTAAAGCAGGTGCGAATGAACTAACCAATCAAAGCGCCGAACGCGCTCTCGTTTCGTTTTCATTCAACGTAAACCAAACTCGTACTAAGGGTATAGATTTCTTCTCTCTCTCTCACACTCTCTCTCTCTCTCTCTCTCTCTCTCTCTTGTAGTCTCTTGTAATAAGTCCTTTTTGATAATAAAGTAGAATCATTCTTCAATAGTAAGCATTTTGGGGATTCAAACTTGAGATCCTTTGCTCGACAACACTACAGCTGTTTAATCAGACACTTATAATAAAAGTAAAAATACATTCTTCTTAACCTCCAGATGACCGTCGAGAGTGGATTGAACAGAAAGAGAACAGACAGGACAGTAAATTAGAAAATCTGCGCATTCTTCTAGCAGAACAGCAGACAAGGATAGAAACTTTGAGAAAGAAGAATGAGGAAAAGAGCCAACTGATACATGACGTCATGGTTAAAATCAATGACATGTTCACGTGAGTAGGAGATTGTTTTTGTGAGTATGAGATATGAATGGTGAAAAGTGCAACTTGAGTTCTTCATTCTAAGCCAAGATGATTGACCGAACCCAACACCTTTCCTTAAAAGGCCGGCAACGCACTTATAACTGCGCCGGTGTTGCGGGTTGTCCATATGCGATTATTATTTACCTTCTATTCGTTTGCCTCCTTATCACATAAAAATCTATATAATTAATGGAGAAAAGGTCTACCAGTTTTCCTCTCTAAAGCTCTACTAGTGTTCAGTAGGCTGCGCGACGTCGACGATGAAAGTCCCTCTGTGACTCGAAACTGGTAGAGTTTTTCTCTATTACACGGTATTAAAAATCACGGTTTACGTAAACGTGAGTAAACCGTGTTTTTTAGTTAATTTAGTATGTCTCACGATATTTGTTATAGACATACAAAAAATTAAGCACATGGCCAAATCAATCAAATGAAAACAAAATACTTTTTATTGCATTGCATTGAAAACTCAAACCAATTACTTTTACCAACAAAACTACCCAATTACACTAAATAAAATTCACACAAGCGCCAATACCTATACAATACACACGACTAGTACATACACACATACAATTAGACCTGGCATAGCTGTATAATTAATCGCTCAGTAATGATAGTTTGGGAATGGCGGGCTTAACGCCAGTTTGATGGTAATGACACACACGTCACGGCACGACACGACACGTCACTGTTGACGTGACGTCAGCCTGCTATTAACATATAGATTTGTACAGGAGTTTGTGTGTGTGTGTGTGTGTTATGTTGTATGTTAAATAAAAGTTGAGAAAGAAGGACTATGTTATATTCCTTATAATATTGTAGTCTGGGAAATATTCTGAACCGATTATTTAGTCAATTTAAGGTTGGGAGGAGTGTCTCCCAAGGAGTTTCTCTGAAGGATCAAATCCGTAACGAGGTGATCGGACAGAGAACTAAAGTTACCGACATAGGTCAATGGATTAGCAAGCTGAAATGGCAGTAGGCCGGTCACATTAGTCGAAGAACCGATGACTGTTGGGGTAAACGTGTTCTAGAGTGGAGATCGCTTGTAGGGCGTCTTCCAGGCGCCTTCTAGTTGGAGTGACGATATCCACTAGCCACCTTAATGGCTGGTAGTGGTTGGATGCTTAGAGCTGAAGATCGAGCTCAGTGGCGTGCCGTTGGAGAGGCCTAAATCCAGGAATGGACGAGAACAGGCTGATGATGATTATTTAGCTCCTGTCCCAATTCATCATCATCATCGACAGCCCGTGATAGACTAGCTGCCACTACTGGACAGTTATTCTACTTAAGAGGGTTCACCATAATTTCTTTACTTTGCACAGTTGGTGTAGTGGCTGCCGTGCACTGACACTCCCTCTCGCCTCGCCCAAGGCGGAAGAAGCCATTGGATGATCTTCCCCCTTAAAAAAAAGGACTTCTGACCTAAAATCCTTGCTGACAGTTACGTTTTAGTCCACCTATCAACTGCATCTAATCAGATTAGGAACCTAGATTATAGTGCTTAACACTAACCTCGTGAAGATGTTTAGGATATAGAGACATAATACTATATATACATACATACACATATATACGTATATAGAGCTATAACAATTTGAACTGAGTTTATAGGTAGCGCATTAACTGATAAACGGTTTGAGTGGAAACATACGAGGAAGCATTTTGGACTGGCATGTTAAAGTAATGTTTAAATGTTCCTAATATTTAAATCTATTGAGGGGCCAATTTCAATCGACAAATTATTTTTACTAGTGGTCGCCTAGTGGTTGAAATTCAACCATATACGATTTAATTTACAATACCACTTAACATACGTTCAAGGATAATTTTTATTTAACTCAAACTCAAACAAACTCTTTTATAAAACTCTATTCATATGAGACGTCAATATCATCGCAATGTCTATCGATTTTGACGTTTTTTCAAATACGATCAGAAACTATGCATGTGTGTGTAATGTTTTATTTATTGATTTAATGTACTTTATAAGCATTATTTTTGAAAAATATTAGCGTTCCGCACTTCTCCTACACATAAACTATAAGTGTACCAAATTTTATGCTCCTACGTCCGCGCAATTTTCGTAAAAAGCGGTCCAAAGTTTTTGCATCACGTATTAATATATAGTTTACCGGGTTTCTGGCTCGAAAAGCAGGAGTAGGAACGGGGTAGCTTTTAGCCAGTAAGAGACTGATACTCTCTCTCGCCTCACCTAAGGCCAGAGAAGACATTGGTTGATTTTACCCCCTCAAAACAAAATTTTTACTGCGATAACCATTTTAAATGCGCATACTTTATGAATATAAATTAGGTATACAAAGAGGATTTGATCCATTTGCCTTTTTTGTGCGTAGGCGACTAAAGTTTACAACAACCTTACTGAAGCTGACCGTGCAAACTTTTAACGGAGAAACTGTTATTTATTTATGTTTTAATTGAACTGAATGGTTTGACTTTGATTTTATACGATATCCTTAATAGTAATTTAATATGATATAGAAACATAATATATTTTACATATCTTCTCAAAAAAAATACCATTTGACTTAAACTTAGAATATCCATAATTTAACATCCAACCTAGATACTAAACCCAAAACGTTTCACCAGTCGTCCCATCTCAAAATATACCTCCATATATCTCCAAACTATAAATCAAACAGTTAACGGTACCAGTAGTAGCAGAGAGTGTATTTCTCTATTATAAAGTAGTCGCGATCAATTTTATAAACGGCACTACTCCAATCGATTGCTCCGATACTTAGAAACGTTTAGAGATGAATAAAATCGTATTTTGTCACGAATATTTTGAGAGTAATGTCGGTAGTAAGATTTATATTGAAATGGATTGTGGAATTGGTTTAGGATTCCTGTATATTATAGTGCATAGTTACTACTGCAAGTAGACTGTATAAATAAATGTTTAGAAATATATAATTATGTGAATCAAGCACACAACTCTGAAATAGTTAGACAAGTTTCGATAGTTCTCATTTTATTGTTAAATAAGTAAAACTATCGGGAACCTTAGGAGAATTAGTTATACGATACAATTATCTTGTCGGTAGAGGGCGCCTAGACGGACATATAGCGACTAGATTGCCGATATATTAAAAAAGGGCCAAACTAAAAGTAGGTACTTTTAACGAGCATGCTTGAAAAGACTGATGACTGTTGTTGAAGCGAAAGAGGTATGTCAGATTTGTAGCAATTGGCGATCCATTCCCTACCCCCATGGGAGACAGGTGTGCAATTATGTATGTATAACAAGATAATTGGCTACCCTGATGGTCAAACAAATAAAAAAATAAATAGTTTTTCGTTAATCTTTAGTTAATCGTAACACTTTAGTTAATCGTAAATATTATATATCTGTGGAGGCTTGTCATTAGCAACTTAATTATATATTTTTGTTACCTATTCTGTTATTAGTCTGTAAGCCTTCTTAAAATGAATAAAATAAAATAAATAACTAGCTTCTACCTATGTGTTATTCCAGACCTTAACCAATCTCTGTCCTAAATTTCATCCAGATCCCTTCAGCTGCTTTGTCGACGTCAAATACTTTCGCTTTTATAATATTAGTAAGATAAAAGACGTATTTTAAGTAAGGTTTGCTAACAGATCTGTCTTAAACACATAAATATCTTGAACATATTTAAGGCCTCTTACCATCCCACTACATTACACAAACTCAAATAGACTGTCCAAAATATGGCTTGATGGAGTCTACGATCCAAACACAGGTTCATTAGAGGAGGCCAGTTATACTGCGTGTAGCGGCGGACGATGCAATTTCAAATTAATTGGATTAGCCGACATTGTCGCTAGTAATGGATATGAAGCCAAATACATATACATGTGGGTAATGGATTTATTGATGGACGCTTTAAGTGATATCTGTGTGGTGCAATGGTTTAAGATGATTGTTGTTAAGATTTTTTGTTAATTCTATTTGTGCTATATATTAGTTGACCGCCTCATTTGGTCGAGTGGTCGCAAGCGCGACTGCCGGATAAGAGGTCTCGGGATTGATTCCCGGGACGGGCAAAATATTACTGGGCGAAGCTACGGACTACCGTCCAGAGCTGCAGGTTACCTAGCAGGATTACCGGGGCTCCAGTTCAAAAAGCAAGAGAAGGTGATTTTTAGTCATTAAGTCTGACACTCCCTCTCGCCTCGTCCAAGGCGGAAGAAGTCATTGGATGATTTTACATCCTCAAATAAAAACTGGTTTTAATTATTATGTTATCGGCTTATTATATTGACAAGGAACTCGACTAGTTTCAAGCCATGCTAGAGGCTCATATTCATGAGCAGCATTCCGCGACATACGACGCGGCGATTGTCACGCTGCTACTCTGATTTAATATAGTATGTCTCACGAAAGTTACAATAAAATTAAAGCTGGTTTTGTTTCCAGGATGTTAGACTGCAGCTTGGAGCCGTTCCAGAACCTGCTGGGAGACAAGCATCCCTCCGTCCACCAGTTCCAGCTGACGCTGCAGCTCATCACAGAGAAGATTAAGACCTACAAGGAATATATCTATTATTATGTAAGATTCAGTTTATTTGCAAAAGATGTGCATTGCCACTACATAGTACAAAACAAAGTCGCTTTCTCTATCCCTAAGCGCCTTTGTACGCTTAAATCTTTAAAACTACGCAACGGATTTTAATGCGTTTTTTTAAATGTATAGAGTAATTCCAAAGGAAAGTTTATATGTATTAACACATGCATAACATATCACCATTTCACCCATGCAAATCTGGGGCGGGTCGCTTGTTAAATGTCAAGTTAATACATAAAATATTATCATTATTTAAAATATACTACTGCTGTACAGAAGATTCACCCAAAACTGCTTAAAATATTGGTTTTTCCAGGAGCACTGCTTAAAGAAGAGTGAGAAGTCCGGCACCTCCCGCCTGAGGAAGTATACATTGAGGGAGGAACCTCCCGTCATATTCAAAGCGATACCCATCAGTACACTGGTGCCGGGTGATCCGTGCCCATCGTGAGTAAAACTACACATATCATAGCACGATAAACGGTTTTTCTTCGTTTGTTTATCTTCTTTACATAACACTATTATAGAAAAACGCCTTTAATTCCTCCTCAATGCGGGGTGGCGATATATAACTTATAATTAGTCATTTTAAACCCAAGGTTTCCTCACGATGCTGTCCTTCACAGTTTATCAGTGGTGTCTACATAATCTTAGAAATTACATATGACTAGGAAAAAGTCACATTGGTACTTGCCGTTAGTAGGTTTTGAACCTGCACTATCATGCATGAGAAACTAGAGAACGATTCCCGTGCTAAGAGAGAATTTACGAAAACCGAAAGTAATTTAATAATACTTTGCTCGATCCAAAACTCCAATCCTTGACTGTCCTTTACATCTAATTTAATTTTCTTTTCCCCAGTTGTGTAGAAGCTCGCTGGCTTTCCCGCATATTTGACGGCACAGAACTCCCCTTCGACATGAGCATGGCCCTCCAGGCCCTCAAGGAACTATCCTCCGACCCCGCCTACGTGAGGAGTGACAGAGTCCACACTATAACGGAGTGCATAGTCCCCCGCAGTAGAGCGTTGCTCGCTAGACGATACGTTAACCACTGAAAATTGAACTCTCGCACATTGCAATACAATTTATTTACGTTTGGTGTTGTATTTTGTACTATATATTTTGTGTTAAGAATTGTGTATATTGATTAATCATATGGTTGGTGTTTTATTTTATTTAACTAAGTAGAATCTAGAATATATTCAGATAGTACATTGCATAGCGTCATTACGTGCAGTAAGGTGCACCTCTGCCTACCCCTTTGGGGATAAAAGGCGTGACGTTGTGTGTATGTGTATTCAGATAAGTTGAGTGTCGGGATGTTTCAAACCGACTTGACACTTGAGAGATGTAGCTTCGTTGTGCATTTTCTATCGCCTATCGCCTCCTATCTCCCACGGGGAGTGTTCTGAGGAATGGTTTGGTCTGATACCTACCACGTATTCGCCATCAACCTACAGGACAGCACTTCCATCCCCATATATGGTTGAAAGGCCACAACTGTGCGTTTCTCTAGAAACTTTCTGCCTCGCACAGCAAAACTGTGGAATGAGCTGTCGTCGGCGGTATTTTCGCACCGATACGACCTTCAAACCTTCAAGAAAAAAGTATATTATTTTATAAGAACCCTGAAGAAGGCCTGCAACGCACCTGTGGCTCCTCTGGTGTTGCGGGTGTCCATGGGCGGCGCTGATCGCTTACCATCAGGTGATCCGTCTGCTCGTTTGCCCCCGCCCTATTGCATAAACAAAACCTTCGGGGATAAAAGACGTGATGATACTTTTGCTCATTCAGGATGGTAATCTAAGTATTTCTTTACTCATCTAATAACTTTAGAATACAAAATTATACTCTTTCAGACGGTCCACACTCTCTTATATCCTACTACATTAACAAAACCGCACTTGAAAGCTAGCATCTACACATGAAATTGTTTAATAATTAATTCGCATATGGCTCAGTGGTTAAAAGTTCAGTAAAAAACGCATTAGCTGGCTGCACTTTGCAAATATCCTGAAGCTTGTTCCCACAGATAAAAAAAATATGCTCACACCGGAAGTGAAGCCGGTTCTTCCTGTTCCCGGATGTGACGCAGCACTGCGGCTTCTGCCAAGTTTTTGTGTTTCAAAAAATAGTTTTCTTTATCCTCGTTCTAAGTTCTCTAGGGTAAAGATAGATCGATGATTTATTAAGTAGAGATGTTGATATTTTATTTAGAACTTGATGTGATTTCCACAAAGATTTGGTTATAAAAAATATATCGTATGTTTATTCCAGAAAATTGACTTACCAATGATAAATTGTGATTAAAATGTTTTCATGGAGTAAAAGGCAAACGAACAGAGGTATCACCTGATCATCAAACATTCTAAATTAGATGAATATGAGTCTCGGTCCTCCCGTTTTGATTTGAGAAAATAGTAGAGCTTTTATAGTTTACGAAGGTTAGTCGTAGGCAGTTATGTTTTAATTAATTTGTATCTTTTTTTTTAATAAACATTGCCCCACACTAGAATTTTCTCCTGTATCGTGGGTGCTTTTACAAACATACAATTTCACATACACATGACAACCAGACCCGATACAACAATTTGTTGATCAAATAAAGAGTTGCTCCGTGCGGGAATCGAACCGTTAACTAATCCAAATATTAATTGTATTGTAACTTTAGCAGCGCGACAATTGTCGCGTCGTGTGTCGCGGAATGCTGCTCATGAATATGAGCCTCTAGCATGGCTTGAAACTAGTCGAGTATCTCGTCAAACAGTTACGTAAGACGATAACATAATAATTAATTCACGAAACTAAGCTGTAGGTAGTTATTTTTTTATTAATTTGTATCTTATGTTATGAGAAGTAACTAATCCAGATATTCCTACAAAATCGCTATCAGAACCTACTAGAATTAAACCAGCGGACATCTACTGCCTAATAAAGTATCAGGAACCAATAAGTCGCGGCCACAGACCACATACATCACAGAGGCGACCTTCACCTTGCCGGCACTAAATTACCTACATGCGCAATATCCTGCACTTTATATACTAACCGAGTGTTTGAAGGACGGCTCCTGACATTGACTTGTCTAAGGTTTCCTTAAGGAGATTTAATTGAGCTGTAGATATATCTAATCTTGTTGACTTCTCATGTCCTGGGTGAAACGAGAGAGAGTGCGATTACTTATTGCTATAGCAGCCTTGATACCAAACTTTTATTATCAGAAACTATTTTCAATTTATTCCATAATATTTTGAGTGACCCAGGAATCCAACAATTTATAATTTTTTTGAGGGGGATAATTCATCCAATGACTTCTCCCACCTTGAGTGAGGCAAGAGGGAGTGTCAAACTCTTACTGATTATAAACCACCCCGTTCCTACTCCAGCTTTGAGCTGGAGCCCCAATAACCCGTAGTCAGCAGCTCCAGATGGACATGATGGACCGCGCGGAACGCAACTCGCCATAAGCACAAGTCTAATTCTGGCCAGGCGGCGAGCTACTCTTGCTCGCCGTCCGCAGACCCGCACCAGCGGTGGCATCTTTCTGGACTTCAGAATTAAATTAGAATACTATAAGTCAGATGAGCTTCTGATCAGTACACTAATAAGATCTATGAGCACGGTATTAAAGGTTTATGAAACCTCAATAATAAATTAGTAGTAAGTATAACATAAAAGTCAGTCGTCGTGGAAGGCCCAGAAGGAGATGGTGCGACGAACTTAACACCTACGATAAGGATTGGAAGGAGGGAAGATAAGTCTTTGCAATGGGACGATAATGGCTAAAAATAAAATAGATTTTAAATAAAATAATTTTACAAAATACCACAGCGTTAATTTTATTTCAGACTCTTACTGACTGAATACCACTTAATTCCTACTCCTGCTCTTCGAGCCGGAGCCCCATTGAACCTCTGGGTAACAGTCTGCAGTAGAAAGCGTCTGCAGGAACCCAACCGTAACACCCCTTTCTTTAGCAATGGCGTTGACTAGATCCACTGCATACTACTGCTTCAAGCAATAATGTCCAGATACAAATGAGATATAAAACAGTGTTCCCTGAAAACTGTGAACATAATTACAATACTTCATAACTTTGACTTTCAGAATTAAAACCCGCTGTATAACTTTACCCGGAGTGAGCAAGGACAAACACCCTGTGTAAATAATGTTATTTACCATCAACATTTCCCTGCTCGGCTCTTAATGGGTTTAACGCTTTATTTTTAATTGTTTTACGAATATAATAATAGATATGGTAGAATATTTTTATTTAAGCGTAACTCCATACTTTTGTTTTTCTTCTGTGTTGTGGTTGCGTTTACAAACATACAATTTCATATGCACATTGCACCCAGACTCAAGAACTACGACGAATGAAATCTAGTGCAAAAATTGAATCGGCCACTACGCCTATCGTGCAATCAATTAGTAACAGCTTTTTAATGGGATCGATGGAAATACGGGCTCACAGATCACCTAATAGTAAGTAATCGGTGCCGCTATTGACACCCGCAACAACAGAGGAGTTAGTTTAAGTTTGCTTTACGTTTAATGAAATCGAAACGAGAGTGCGTTCGGCGCTCTGATTGACCGGCTCTAATGAACTAACCAATGAAAGAAACGCGCTCTCGTTTCGGTTTCGTTGGATGTAAAGCAAACTCGTACTAAGGTTACAGTTTGCAATTTGAAAGTAAATGTGAAAATGTGATGTCAAATTTTTATTCCAAACAGTAATTCTTTGCCGCCATTTTCGTCACTTTAAAAATAGAACATCTGTCTGTTATTTTTACCCGACTGCGCCAGAAGGAGGGTTATGTTTTTCGAGAGTATGTATGTTTTTCTATTTATAGCCAGTTATTAAGTGTTATTAGCATCTATTTGATCATTTCGTTTTCGTTCGACGTAAAGCAAACTCATACTGTGCTATAGTCTGCAACAAGACTGCAGTATCTCAACGACTTTACTATAAAAGTTTCATACATTCTAATTACAAAATTGTATAAAACTTAAGATGGCGGCGTTCCGGTCAACGGTTAACTATTTTAAAATTAGTTCTTTGATAGCGAAGCTGAAGGCGTTAAATTATTTAATAGCTATAAAAAATCTATTCCAATTTCTTTTTTAAGTTTTGTTTATGTTACGAGGAAGAGTTTTAAGAGACAAAACTATGCGCTAATGCTAAAGTAATTGTCATAACATTTTAACTGTGGGCTCGCCGTGCTTCGGCACGAATGGGCCGGCTCGACCGGAGTGGTACCACGGCCTGACAGGAAACCGACGTGAAAATGCTTGCGTTGTGTTTCGTTATATGAATGAGGTTACCGGCCGGCAACGCACTTGTAGCTCCTGGAGTTTCAAGTGTCCATGGGCTACGGCGATTGCTTACCATCAGGTGATCCGTCTGCATGTTTACCAGTTTATACCATGATAAAAACTTTACCTGATCAAATCAAAATCAAACCCTAACTTTATTACATTAAAGTCTAACTTCCCCCAAAAATGGCTGCCAAATATAAGTAAAACTGTATATTTAAGTAATTAATATCTGCAAAGTTTCAACTCCAGTGTTAATGTAACAAGTATTTCAGGAACGGAATCGTTTTGAACAAATTGAATATAGCAATGTACTCCGTAATTACTTGGCTCAACTTTTCTATACAAATCCTTATTATTTGAACTGCTAATGTCTCGTTCATTGCGTTGTGGATTCAATTTCCATGATAAGAAATAATCGTCACATTAGGATAGTTCTTCAGTTAACTTGAATTAAAAGCTAGCACAATAACTAGTAATAATACGACATCTGAATGTGATATTTTGTTCGTTATTAACTTTTATTAGCTTCTGTCAACGCCTTCACCGGCTTTATCATGATATTCAAATCCCTTCAGTAGTTTTTGAATTCTTTGCCGGAGTCTGTGTTTCCTGATTGGTATAACCTGGGTGTATTCAAAGCCCGAGAGAATAGGTTGCTCATGTGCAGACACGCTCCATCGTAGGCCGCATCATCACTTAGCACCAGGCGAGATAGCGGCCAAAGATCGATCCACCAAATATATCTGTGGTGTCAAGGTAAAAGGGGATAAGTCATAAATTTTGAAAAATGAGTTAATGACACAGTTGGATAAAAAAAATGAATTAGTTTTACGGTAAAGAGGAGATAAGTCAATTTAAATTACGGTAAAAAGGAGATAAGTCAATTTAAATTGACTTATCTCCTTTTTACCTAAAACTAATTCATTTTTTTTATCCAACTGTGTCATTAACTCATTTTTCAAAATTTATGACTTATCCCCTTTTACCTTGACACCACAGATATAAAAAACAATTGTTTTAGCGATTTACTCATATTCAAATTCATTTATTTACTTCAGAACATATTGATCCATATTGTGTTAGTAAAATCTTAACCTAATGTTAGTACATACAAAACAATATATTTTTAAATTTGAGTACTTTGGATGACATTCACACATCCATACATCCTTTATAACGTTCGTATTTACTCGTATAAGATTGGGACATCATACTTATAATATGCTCTAAAAATCGGTATCCAAAATGATGACCAATTATATGACAATAAACTCGTCCCCATTACAAATGGAACTATAAAAACAACTGTCGACGAAAACTGGATTTTACTATAAGTATTAAAATGTGAATATAAAAAGAACGTTAACAATGATTTTACTGTGGAAGTGTCAGTCTTTGGAACAATTAAACTGGGGGGGAGAATACTTTATTGATTTTTACCTCGAACTTTAAAGGAAGAAGTTTTTAAGCTTTAAACACAGATATACTAAAGGGTATGTATTATAGTTTTGGTTTATTGTTATAGATGTGTTAAAAACGTAGAAGGATGCTCTCCTAGAAGGAACTCCATAATAGTAGTGAATTTAAATACATGAATCGGTAGGTGAAATTTTATTGATTGTTCCTAGGTGCATTTCGCCAGATTAGATACCGCCATGAATACCCTAACTGCACGGTTATAAACTCTGTGCCAATAATAAGAAAAGGTTGGCACGATGGCTGGCTAGCTGGGTGCCGTGCAACGTGTAACGGGTTCGATTCCCGCACGAACCAACTCTTTGTTCACAAATTGTTATTTTAGATCTGGGTGTGATGTGTATGTGAACTTTATATCACGGGCGGGCACGCAGGCGAAACCGCTTGCAGAAGCTAGTATCCTATACTTTTTCACAAGAACGTGCAAGTTTGTCACATTCTACAATAACCTAATACCTTATCCAGTTTCCCTAGCTCCTCGCTTCAAAGCATGATTACGATTTAGCCTTTGAGGGGCGCCTTAATTGAATGTTAGACATTATTGCGAATTGATGATGATTGAAAATGTATTCTATCTTCCTCATCTTACCTTTTGAAAGGCCTAAGAATCTTTGCTTAAAGGATCCATGGCGATATTAGGCGGCGAATAGATTAATTTATTCGTTTTCCACGAAAGATTTTGCGGGTAAAGTCGGGGTGCGTTGGTACGTAATCGTTTGGTTTTATCTATATTTTCTATCTTTGTTTGATGGAGTAGAGTAACAGTTGAGAAGCTTCTGGCTAAGTTACATACTGCTTTTAATTTGATTACGGTTAATCAGTGGAGAAATAGCGAGTCAACACACATACAGTCAGAGCGTAGTTTCCATTTATAAAAAATCAATCCTAGTAGTACCGCGACAGTCGCCGCATCGTGCGTCACGAAATGCTGCTCTGGTGTTTCGGGTGTCTATGGGCAGTACTGATCGCTTACCATCAGGTAACCACCACCGAGTATACGTATATTCCAAACTGTCTTTGTTTTGAGAATTATGTGGAGGACTAGCTGTTAATGTTGTTTCGCTTGCGTGCAGAAAAAGAACAAGTGATATCTACATAAAAAATGTTTTTGTTAAACGGTTTTAATGAGCTCTATCTTTCCAATCACGCCCGATATCGTCTGATATTTATAATGGAGATAGCTATGGAAAAAAGTAGATCACATTGTATTGTGTTTGCACTATCCAACGGATGACTATTGGGGAATGCTGTCAGCATTAAGTCCTCCATATGCAATTGTATAAAAGTCATTGATCAGTTAATCATCAGGAAAAGGAGTAAAATTCAAATTACTAAAGACCCAAACAAACGGGGCAAGCTGTTTGTAAAAAGTATCCTATACCTGTTCACAATTTTCATATCACAACGCAAGCGTTGTTTCACGTGTTTTTCGTGAAACGATTCCTCTCTGGTCGAATATGGTTATATCCAGTCGTTTGCCTCCTATACTATACCTCCAGTGTGGCTTGAAACTAGTCGAGTTCCTCGTCAAACAGTTACATGAATAAACAGCAAAAGTTTTTACACTTATAAGCATAATTTGGAGTGCTTAGACAAGAATAATCTTAGAAAATACATAAATTATTTGCGTGATTCATATACAAACAATGCTGTAATAGTCGTTAGATGCCAATCAACGTACAAGAAAACCTTAGAAGATTTAGTCCGTGACCTAAAACTAACACGTTAGACCAATGAGCTACATAATTTACTCACTCAAACAATCATTTATTGTCTCCTAAAAGTGCCCCAGATAATAGACTCGCTAAGAAAGAATATCATCGGGATAACTTTGGAACGCTGTGTTAAAGTGTCAGAGTAGAAAACTGGTAGAAATGAGGACTTAAAAAGTAATTTTTCAGTAACATCACACGCCTTTGTGTTATTATATCTATAAGGATAATAATCTGACTTTTCATCTAATGGTCTTTACTAAGACTTGTTGAAAAATAGGACAATATTGCCGCGTGAGTAAGCCATACTTCGACACGAATGGGCTGATTCGACCAGAGAGGAATCGTGGTCTCACGAAAAACGAACGTAAAACAACGCTTGCGTTGTGTTAGATATGGCTGAAATTATGAACAAGTATTGGATACTTTTCACTAAACAGTTTTATTTAGCTTGCCCCTTTTATTCGTTTAGGTCTTTAGTAATTTGAATTTCACCCCTTTCTTAACGACAGATTGACTCTTGCTTTTCCTGACGACAGATTTACTGATCGTGATGACTTTTATACAATTGCATAAGGAGGACTTAATGCTGACAGCATTCCCCAATAGTCATCCGTTGGATAGTGCAAACACAATACAATGTGATCTACTTTTTTCCATAGCTATCTCCATTATAAATATCAGACGATATCGGGCGTGATTGGAAAGATAGAGCTCATTAAAACCGTTTAACAAAAACATTTTTTATGTAGATATCACTTGTTCTTTTTCTGCACGCAAGCGAAACAACGGTAACAGCTAGTCCTCCACATAATTCTCAAAACAAAGACAGTTAGTAAAATATCAAATCGAAACATCTACATCGGAGCTCGTTTCGGCACAAATAGGACATTTAATATTTTTTAATGACACTTTTATGAAACAAACTTCGTTACTTGGAGACTTCAAACCTACGGAGGAAGAAAGTTCAGTGATTTTAACTTGAAGTTTTTGACTTCAAGTATTTTGAGTATCGCTTTAATTGCCTTTGTCGTTCAATGTTTACGATTAAAAAACTTTCGCCTCTTAAGGTCTAATGAGATTCCCTTTGTTTCTGCAATTGTTTGTATGGGTACCTTCGGATTGAAACACTTAAGAAATGGACTGTAATTCCGAGACAAAGAATGTGTTGTCTTTGTTGGTTTTTTTTTGTTTTGTATCTAGCTTATGTGTGTGTGTGTGTTTTTGTAACGTTCATTAGATTATAGTTTTTTTTGTTCAGTATTTTGTCTGAGTAAAACATATCATAGTGGTAATTAAATAGTAGGCAGATATTGATTCTATGGGTACTATCATTTTTCACCGGGCACAAATCCTATTGACTGCACGGTTGGTGTGGTGGCTGGGCTAGCTGCAACGTGGCAAGACTTCGATTCCCGCACGGAACGAATCTTGTTTTTTTTTTATGGAACACCGCCGGCAAACGAGCAGACATAATATCGCAATCGGTGGTTGGTAAGCAATCGCCGCCGTCTATGGACACCTGAAACACCAGTGGGGTTACAGGTGCGTTGCTATACTTTTTGAGGTTAGGAATTTAAAGGCTGTTGGGGAATCGAGGATTAGGAAGGGGTATAACTGGGCCTCCGGTAATCTCACTCACACAACGAAACACAACGTAAGCATCGTCACGTCGGTTTTCTGTGATGCCGTGGTATCACTCCGGTCGAGCCGGCCCATTCGTGCCGAAGCATGGCTCTCCCATACTTAAAATGGCACATAGGAACACACGTTTCAAATTATACTGGTTTATATAAAACTACTTTGAAGGAAAACCCATAGCTTTAGAGTCGAGCCGACCACTGAATCATGGCACATAGAATTCTATTGGTTCCCGCCCATTACCCATGTTAATTTGCTCCTCGCTGAGAAAAGTTAGTCGAGACGAGTTTTAAGTCAATTACGCAACACTTCTGTTTCGGTAGAACGTAACTTGTTGATGTTTACTGGTTTTTAAGAGATTTAGAACCCTTTTGAGGGTGATTAAGGTTGGAATTAGATTAGAGGGCAGAGCTATGACTCAAAGCATTCTGAAATATTTAACCATGAGCATAAGGGCGATATAAAGATAGTTAGCGATCCAACAACAAACATCACCATCATATGTGAACTACAAGACGTTCAATCCTAAAGTGAACAGCTTCCAGATCGACAGATCAGCACCCTTAATACGAGTTTGATTTACGTTGAACGAAAATAAAACGACAGCGCGATCAGCGTTCTGATTGGTTGGTTTATTTGTGGGGGCCATCATCATCATCAGAGCGCCGAACGCGCTCTCGTTTCGATTACACAATACGACTAGTCAGAAAAGTGCTTGTGAGCATTCGCAAACAAAAGAACAACCTCCTTTTTCCGAAGTCGGTTAAAAACGTTTGGAGTTTTCGTCCCAAGTTACATCCGAACTGGAGTGACGTTAATAAAGTGTAACGGATCACCGAAGAACTGGATTATTCAAATGAGCGTCTCCCCACGTACCTAGTTAAAAAGTTCCTACTAACAACACCATTGTGCGGACATTGTCTACTGATTACTTCTATAGACATTCAAATCACTGAGTTTCTTGCTTATATTGTTTCTGTTCCTTACTTTGTGTAGCTATAAATTGGTTTAGTGTTTGTTTTGCCAAGTATTTTTTGTCAATAGATTGTTTGTTATAAACGAGAAAATATAATCAGGTATCTATAAATATAAGGTGTTCTAAAATTATCTGTCACGGCTTTAATGAGAGGTAGTGTTGTGTTTGAAGATTACAATAGTGAAGAAATTTCGTACCCCGGACTAGTTAGTTTTATTTGAGAATATAAAGAAGTTAAATAAACATTGACTACTCTCCATAAAGTGGTTCAATACGCACGGCCCATGGTTCCGATAGAGACATTGAAAGAGATAGCTCTTTCATACCATACTCATATGAAGATATTTTTATATGAAAAAATAATAAAACTCATAATCAATAATTAATCTTCAAACACAACACTACTTCCCATTAACGCCATGGCAGATACTTTTAAAGTTCTTTATGCATATATCAGCCACAAGACCTCTACTTTTAAATATAGCTAGTGATCTGCATCCTACAACTCTATACGACTTATGAATAAATAATTTATTAGACAATACGTTTTATCATATTTCAGTCATTTAGATAACTCGGCTAGATCTAAGCAGTTCCTAATTACAATAATAATTCAGGTAGCTACCTAAGTCCCTACATGAACCTAATTTCCACGCTTTTCCATTTAAAACTCATTCTAAAACTCCACCATTTCAGGACGAAGACTGTTCACGAGGATTTGTACGTAATAAAAAGTAAATCCAGTAACAGTACTAAAACTCGCGTCATACGAAACTTCAGAGTTCCAGACTTCATGAATATTTTAAACTTTTTAATGTGTTCTCCAATATGTTGATAACTAGATACATACTTCATTATAAACCAGAAAATATAAGTTAAGCGTTCATAATTTGTAATCTAGAGTCTATTTGGGTCCCAAAGCTGTTTTACTGAGATATAAAACTGTTGTAAACTCTGGTCTATCAGTGCTTCGGCCGCCATTTTGTGTTACTGTAACGACAAGATGGCTGCCCATGATAGTGACCGCCATGACAGTTTGCAATGAACTTTGTGGAAAATATGTCACAAAAAAGGCTTTACTAACTTTGTTTTAAATAAAATTAAGATATAGTTTAGTGGGTTGGTTTTGTTGGCATCCCGCCAAGGTTTTGGCTTTGTATAAATTTTCTGGTCTTCTGCGTTAAGTGAGAGCAAGACATATTTCTTGTGCATGCAGTTTAAGATGCAACTTTTCATAGTTAATCTCTAGAAAATTGGTGATTTTCTTGTCAAGTTGTGTTATACAGTTTGCATTAAGTATTTACTTTGGTCTTTCTTGTTATTAATGCAAAGTTTTCCGAATTAAAATATTTACTATGCAACTACAACTTTAGGATTGAAGAAACAGGACGATATTCCCAATGATTTAACTTGGTTAAATTGTGATTTTTGTCATGATTTATATTTCTACCGTCGTATTTGTTTTTTGTATGTTTTCTTTGTATTGTATGACATAATTGTGATTTTATTTAATTGCTTAAGATTTAATTCGCAGGATATGATTCCCTTTAATTAAAGGATCACAAAACCATGTAAATTATAGTAAATTGTATTTTAGCATGTAAGTGTATCCCTTGTTGGGGTCTGTGGCGACACCTGACAAGTGACAGATGACAGAAGTCGCACATAGACTATCGACGAGCAAATCAACGGATGACGTCATAAATATCCTGTATCGCACATGTGAAGTTTACATGCGAATAAACATGGATAGAAAATCCCAACGAACAACTGTTTGACAGAAAGCTTGCCAGGCATGATCACCTCGCCATTTCAAAGGATCCTCCTTTTTCGATCTTAGGGAACTTTACCCTATGTTCTCTATAGATCCCATATACATATAAATAAAATATGGGATTAACCCAGCTTATTACGCAAATGTTTATGAAAGATATTGAACAGTTTAGCAAATAAGTTAGCTAATTAGCCACACCTAACTGTAATCTGCTCTAAACAAACCGATCATAAATGTGCACATAATTGCCAAAATGCACAAAATAGCTTGCGTTTCGTGTATTGTTCCAGTACTAAATGCTCCCAAAGGTACACACGGTGTAGCTGGATGCTGTAAAATGGCTTCTATTCACAGGAGAACCTTTGTTATTTTAGATGTAGGTGTAAATAGGAGCATAATTATTATGCACTTAATGTAATTTGGTTTTAAACAACGTTATGGTACTTAATTTAGGTTTGCAAGCACAAAATAAATTTTAAATTATCATTAACAATAAATAATATTACTAAAATAAGTTACCAGTAGGATAACTACATGTCATGTAGGTATCACTACTAAAGTGTGTTTATTAGTATTGGAACCTGCCTTAACTGTCTCGTTGGTCGGGTGGTCTCGGGTTCGATTCCCGGGTCGGGCAAACCTTTTTTCGGATTTTCGGAAATTTCTTAGTAGTAGCAGTGACTCTGGAATCGTGTCCAGTATAAGGCAATAGGCGCCCCTCTATTACATGGGACTTATAAAACAAATAGTGAAATGTGGATGTACATTGTATAGCGGCATTACGTGCCGTAATGTGCACCTCTGTCTACCCCTTCGGAGATAAAAAGGACATTGTGTAAACACGTGTTAAATCTTCCTGCCAAATAGCTACATAAACGGGTATCATCTTAAGCTTGAGAAGTATGTGATGTGCTCTAAGCGATGTGAACACTCTGGAGCCAATCGAAGCTCGCATGTTGACGCTGCATGCCAAAACATACGACAGTCAAATAACTTGATTGATTAAGGCTTTTGTACACACAAAGATAGAGAGAGATCATTTGCTAGCTTCGTCTCTCTGGTGCCCTTTTTAGTACCTAACTTAGTCGAATACGTTATAATCACGAGTCCAGATTAATAATTTAACAGTAGAAATGATCTCCGAAGAAAAAAGCGGCCAAGCAAGAGGAATTTTCACTAGTTTGGAATGTAAGGAGTGCCATGTTCCATGTCATATGATTCAAAACTAAAGACATTTTTACACCGAGTACCAGTCATATTCTTTAACTGTAGCCACTAAGGATTATTCCGAACTCTCGTACCTCAGTATCTAATGGGGGTGACAACGTATGGAGATTTTTTTATGGTATAAGCCAGTAAACGAACAAACGGATCAACTGATGTTTACAATCGCCACTGCTCATGGACACCTGAAACACTAGACGGCGTTACCAGTGCGTTGCTGGACTTTTGAGGGTTGGGAATTTAAGGATTGTTGGGGTATCAGGGATTAGGAAGATCGGGAAGGGGAGTAATTGGGCCTCCGGTAACCTCGCTTACACAACGAAACAACACAAGCGTTGTTTCACGTCGGCTTTCTGTAAAGCCGTGGTATCACTCCGGTCGAGCCGGCCCATTCGTGCCAAAGCATGGCTCTCCCACACTTAGCATGTAGAACAAGACTGAAAACCTCATAACCTGATATCTTTCATCTCTCCAACCAGTCAAAACTGCCTCTGTGTCATCATCATCATCAGCCGAGAGGCGTCCACTGCTGAACAAAGGCCTCCCCCTTCCTCCGTCTAAAATAATTATATTATTCGCACATCTCACAGTGTAGAGCGGGCGTGTACCAAACTATGTGCAGTACGTAGGCCCAACTATGCACTGCTCCTATCCTAGTTACACCTTACATTGTCGACATGTCTTCTTGTCTTCAGAACTATGAAATATGCTTGCAGAAGGTGGGCAAAGTACTATTAGGTATTTCGGAGTCTTTTTTATGGAATAAGCCGGTAAACGAGCAGACGGATCACCAGGTGGTAAGCAATCGCCGTCGCCCATGGACACTTGAAACACCAGAGGCGTTAAAAGTGCGTTGCCGGCCTTTTGTGGGTTAGGAATTGAAGGGTTGTTGGGGAATCGGGGGTTGGGAAGGGGGGAATTGGGCCTCCGGTAACCACATTTGCACACGTCGGTTTTCTGTGAGGCCGTGGTAGACTCGAAACAAGTAGAGCTTTTCTCCATTAATTTACGTGAGTGAACCGTGATTTTTAGTTCATCTGGGTGTTTAAAAATTGGCATACATAATACGGCTAATGTCAAAAGTGTAGGTAATTGGTGTCACAAATGTCATAAGTGATGTCACAAGTGTCAAGGCCGATTATGTAAATGTCCAGATTAGGGCGACAAAGTGTCGAGGCCGGTGTCATGAGAGACAAAGATGAATGCGCCATTTTTATGCCCCTATTACAGTAGTCACGATTGTGAAACTTTAGTGTCACTAAGATCAAGACTAGTGTCACAAATGTCAAGACTGTGCCACAAGGGTAAACCATCGTCGTATCGTCACGCCTTTTATCCCTTAAGGGGTAGGCAGAGGTGCATATTACGTAATGCTACTGTACAATGTACACCTACTTATTACCATTTGTGTTATAAGTCCCATGTAATAGGGGGTGAGCCTATTGCCATTATACTGGACACAATTCCAGACTCCGTGCTACTACTGAGAAATTTTCGAAATACCGAAAAAAGCTTAGTAATACTTTGCCCGACCCGGGAATCGAACCCGTGACCTCTTGCCCGGCAGTCGCACTTGTGACCACTCGGCCAACGAAGCAATCACAAGTGTCAAGAACGTTTGAAGCTACTTGAGGTAAGTGTCAAAACTGTTGAAACAGAATAAAAAATCCAAAAAAACCTTTGAATTATTTACAAAATTTTATTCGATATATCCCACCTTTGCTCTTTATCTAAAACATGATATCTAAAGCTAAGTAAAGTCTGAATACTAATGGCGACAGAGGGCGCTAAAAACGCGCCCCCTGTCACTTGGAGTAATGGCTGTAATCCTGCCCTCAACAGATCATTCCTCTTGGCCACAACTATTGAAGGTCGGTGACACTATCGACGACGGAAATCTCAAGACGCCTTTTTCATACTAACCTTTCTCACAAACATAACGTTATTTTGATCTCTAGAACGTAGACAGAGGCACCGCATTGTCTAAAGATAGTAAAATGTCAGACTAATAAAATATAAGGTGAAAGTTACTAGATATTATTTTTATTGAACAAAGTCATCAAATTACTTCTCCCACCTTGAAAGAGGCGAGAGAGTGTGTGTGTGTGTAAAAACCACCCCATTCCGACTCCTGCTTTTCGAGCAGGAGCTGCGGTAAACCAATAAGATTTCCACAGTACAGGAGAAATTTTATTAATGAATTCGTAGAGCAAAAATCTAAGTTAGTGGGTGCTGTTCATGACATGATTTTTTTTATTCGATCTTTCGAATGAAAACTGATCTTGTAATACCTAAAATTATTTCGACTTTCCTACAAATCACTTAATTCTGGTACTTATCTAAGTAGGGAAGTCAGCTCAAAGCGGCCATAGGAGGCAAAGCGGCCACTCTTAATTTTTCAGTTATTTGAAATGATAGCGCAACGTTTCCTTTCTGTACGTATAACCAAACCTCCCGCCCCGCGCCAGTCACTCATTTTCAAGCGGTGAGAATGAACCCGTGGTACTAGTAACGATAAATATTTTTTTGTGCGTTTTGTTAAAATAATACGAGGTAAGTTCAACCTGTTTTGGTCAAAACTATTTATATTAAAATGCTTTTATTGCACGTTTAACGTTACTTATCTATTTTGCCTTTTTTGTGTGGTATTTGCTTCGAAATATAGTAAATAATGTGAGTGAAAATATTTTTTTAAATAAAATGGTTGAAAAAGGCAAAGCGGCTCGGGCAAAGCGGCCAACTGACCGCTTTGCCCTTACTTTCATATTATCGCTGCATAGATATAATTCTTATTTATTTTGTTTAGATGGTCAATAACTACAAGAGAAAAACAACGCAGGCTTCTTGGGACGGAGGAAACGCCCGGGTGTCATCACTGTGAGGACCGCCCGGAGGACACGGTAGAACATACGGTGGCGGTGTGCCCTGGGTGGGCTGAGCACCGCCAAGTCCTCAGGGACCTCTCGCGCCCAGCACTGGTTCAGGCCATGGTGCGGAGCGAGAGGGACTGGGATGCCGTCTCCTCCTTCTGCGAAGCAGTCATGCTAGCTAAGGAGGAGGCGGGCGCGTGAGAGAACAAACCTCCTCACGCCCCAGCCGTCGCGAGAGACACTCCGGGCGTCGGGGATCGCGAGACGAATATATTACTATAAAACTGTCGACCAAATTGTACACTATGGATGCATTAAAGTGATTTGATTTGATTTGATTTGACGATCAAAGAGCCATCAGACCACCACAGATGGGGCCCAGCAGGGCTGATGTCTGATCCGGAGCTGCGGACTACCTAGCGGGTTTACCGGGGCTCCGGCTCGAAAAGCAGGAGAAGGAACGGGGTGGTTTTTAGTCAGTAAGAGTCTGACACTCCCTCTCGCCTCGCGCAAGGCGGGAAAAGTCATTGGATGATTTTTCCCCCTCAAAAAAAAAGGCTTCTTGGGACGAAGCTAGGTATAGGTAAAAACTCGTAGATTATGCATAGAAGATATTAAGACTTAAAATAATAGAAGTAAGTAGAACTTACATTATTATTGATTGAGATTGATAAATAAAATTATGACTGACTGTGATTAAAATAGGTAAAATGTTGTTGATTTTTTTTTATGTGAATTATATGTGTTGATTTTTGATTTTGCATTTTTATTTTGTCAATCACGGTATTTTCCAACAAAAAACAATTCATTGCTTGAAAACTTTTGGGGTGGCCATGTTGCCCTTACCCCCGTGGCCGCTTTGGGCGACCACTCGGGCAAAGCGGTTTTTTGACAAGTTTTCGTAATCTGCAAATCATATGATTATTATTCAACTTACGCAAATTTCAATTGGCCATTCCAAAAATTCGATAAATTCTCGACTAGCTAGTATAAAATTCTCTTTAAAAATCTTTCGTTCAATGGCTTTTTTTTAGCTCAAAGTTAAGGTGGCCGCTTTGAGCTGACTTCCCCTATATTTCATCAATCACTTGATCACATTTCGTCCATACTCATCACATGACCAAACAAACCAACATTTTCATTTACGATTAAACTGCCAATAGTAAGGCAGCACAGATAAATCAAAGTTCCGAATCTACCGTCCTCCGGCATCAGATCTAACCAGCTAATCCTTCGTGAGAGGATCCGAGCAAAAACCGGCTCTATCTCAAAGCCACTGAGTTACAAATCGCGTAGATAACGTCGTATTTATAGTGCCATTAGTTTAACTGTCCGATAATAGTTTCAAGGGCTTTAAAGGATATGTTTTTGCATGAAAAACGAACGGTAAAAAGGATAAGGCGATAATGCGTGCCTTCTTAAAACTGTCGTAAGGCGATAAATGCGGATTACCTATGTGAAGTGTGATTGGTTCGGAGAATCTGATTTTCTATTAGGTAGGTATTGGTAGACCTACCTACCTACCTACCTGTACGCACTATTTTTAATAGAACCTTCTTTGCTTTTTTTATGGGACACGCCGGTAATCGAGCAGACGTATTAACTGATGGTAAGCAATCGCCGCTGCCCATGGACACTTGAAACACCAGTGGATGAAATGTACTTGTAACCAAGTACGTTGCCGGCGTTTTGTGGGTTAGGAATTTAAGGGTTGTTGGGGAATGGGGCTGGGAAAGATTGGGAAGGGGGCAATTGGGCCTCCGGTAACCTCACTCACACAACGAAACACAACAAAAGCGTTGTTTCACGTCTGTTTTCTGTGAGGCCGTGGTATCACTCCGGTCGAGCCGGCCCATTCGTGCCGAAGCATGGCTCTCCCACACGGTTAGGCCGTTTGTTTTCAAAAATCTAAATGCTTGTGCGAAAACCTTTTTTAAGTCGTCAGTTACTTACTGTTAAAATACGGTAGGTCGTATAACTATGTAGTTTCAATTGCCCACTTTATAATTACAGATTACAAAATTAGGTAGATACCTACTTCGACAAGATTAGGTTACCTGGTAGTAAGTACTGAAAAATAAATCCTACAAATCTAAATCTACATTTAAAAAAATACACTAGGAACCATAGAAATTGTTGAAAATGTGTACCTCGCACTCGCACCGTACCACACCGTACCTCACGTTCACGCATACGTTTTTACACGACAGCAGTCTCTCACTCTACATACCCACAATGTCCTTCACGACTAGCGTGAACTTTGTAACAGGTAACTAGGTACCTACACTAGATCTTTTTTTTTTATTGGGGTTGGAAAATCATCCAATGACTTCTCCCGCCTTGGGCGAGGCGAGAGTGAGTGTCAGACTCTTACTGACTAAAAACTATATTCTTTAGTTAGCCGGAGCCCCGGTAAACCCGCTAGGTAGTCCGCAGCTCCGACCTACATTAAATCTGGAGTGCGATTTTCTAAGGCTAAACAGCTTTACAACGAAGAAATCATCGTTGGAACATGCGATATAAAACTACCCGATTACAGCGGTTTACAGATATTGACGGCGCGACTAGAACTAAAATATGGTCCCACATGTATGAAAAACTGTATTCAGCAATTCAAAACATCCTCGCCTTCGATTTTAATAGTAAATGACTCGATAAAAAAAAATACAGCAAGTAAATATTTTTAATTGTTTTTATTTATTTATAATGTTTTACTTAAAATTAATATAAGTAGCCTAATAAAATAGGAATATGAAGGTAAGGTAACTTTATTACAATTAATTAATTAATAAAACAATCTTAATATAGACTAACAACATAGTAATATGTACGAAACAAAATGTATGTTATAACTTTTTAAAAAAATAATCTTAATATAGTGTAACTAATTTTATCATAACTACCTAATTAATTAACAAATCAGTCTTTTAACACACATTTTTCTTTATATATTTATTTATTTATTAGCTAAATCTCTAATAGAACTACTCATCCTATCTAGAGCCTGAGCCATAGCTTGACCAGCTTGTACCATAGCTTGGGCAGTAGCTTGGCCGTTCAGCATTTGTTGATTAATTGCCTGAGCAATAGCTTGACCGATTTGACCAATAGCTTGAGCAGTAGCTTGGCTGCTTTGTGCTTGCTGTCTTATTGCTTGAGCAATCAGGAGTTCAGCGTCTACTCTTCGTTCTTCTATTGCAATGAACCGCTCTGTGATGCTGGCCATTTCAGAGCGGCGTTGCACTGGAGGTGATCTTCTCAATAGGCGCCGGCGCGTACCAGATAGACGCGGAGGCAGTTGGATCGTCCGTCTGCGATCACGTAATGTCTCTCTAGACACACGAGGAGTGGGAGCTGCAATTTAAATATTGTACTTATTATAGTCATCTTATTAACCTATATTATCTCTATTCTATATTATAAAAACAAGTTAATATTAATTAATATGAGTGGGACCGTCGGTAGAGAGCGCCCCAGACGGACTTAAAGCGATCAGATGGCGATATATTAAAGAAGGGCCAAATTAAAAGTACATACCTTTAACCGACGAGCATGCACGAAAAGACTGATGACTGTTGATGAAGCGAAAGAAGTGTGTAAGAACCGTGGCAATTGGCGTTCCATTGTCTCTGCCTACCCCCATGGGAGACAGGCGTGAGGTTATGTATGTAGTTAATATTATATACCATATGGAGAGACCTCTTATGAGTTAATTAAAACCATATATTTGTTATCATCTTGGCTGAAGATATACGAAAAATGATCATAATAAGCACAGTAGGTAAGCCAAAAAGGCAGCCACGCCACATGTCCGTAACATTCCTAGACAACCTACAACATTACAGCTCTACTGTGGTCAAAAAACATGAAGATGAACATACAGAATTTAATACTTGATTAAATTTCATTATTTATTTTGTTTTTGTAGAAATATTTAGCATAATACATATGCTTTTGTAGACGAGTAATACTTGTAGTTACATTTAAAACATATGATCTCCATACTGTATGCTTTATAATAATGTTTGGTTAGAGAATGCAACTTACTTTGACTGCCCCTTTCCGAAACATCATCCTGCTGTACCACAGGTTTTGTTGGCTCAGGTAGCCGATCCTGAAAATATAATATGAAAGTTATTGATTTGTTTCTATGTAAAACAGTTCAAATCATAATTTTCCAAAACTATACCCTGTTTGCTTCAGCTTCTAGTCTATGTAGTACCGTAAAACGGGGTGAATAGGAACAACATTCTGTTGTCTTTTCACGTAATTTAGAACTGATTACACCATTTAAATATTTTTTATTAATTCATTATTAAAACCAAAAATGCTCTAATAAAACCAAAAATATGAAAACAAACTAATAATCCTAATAAAAAAATTGTTTCTATTCTCCCCCTGAGTTTCTTTTCACCCCATTTTACCATATGTAAAAGAAAAAAAAGCCTATTATTTCTTGTTTAAAATTTACAATTAAAAAAGAGAAAAATAAACAGTATAAATGCATTAATTACACAGGCACTTTTTCTCTTTCGGTGTTTTAATGAGTATGGGTGCGAGAACCCCTCTCAATGGAAGGTAAAGGCCTCCTCCAGAGATGATTTGTATGATGATGATGATGATATTATGTATCTACCTATAATTTCAATGAAATCAATAAATATATAGCCTTGAAAATTACCAACCGGAAAGGGATCTATTGCTAAACTTCTATCTCCCATGAAAGTTTCTGTAGTCTCTCTTTGACTATCGGTAGTCTCTCTTTGACTATCGGTAGTCTCTCTTTGACCATTGGTAGTCTTTCTCTGACGACCAACACTACCTTCTCCCATAATTGTTTGGATTTTTAACTCAACTTCACTGAGTTCTGGCAAATCCTCTATACTACTACCAGGACGCTGTGTCCCTGCTGCAATTAAGCTGGCCTTCCTCTTCACAGCACCTTTTTTGTCCTTCCAGTACTGCAACACAAGTAAGATTATTAACATTAGAACAGATGAACTGTGATCCGAGATCATGGCGCTTGCAACAGTGCCGAAATATCGGAAACTCATAGACATGAATAAACATGGTGAATATCCCGTCTCAAGTTCTAATGATGTTAGTGACCATGTCAGTTTTAAGAATATTGATATCTTTTAAATAGAACAATTTGTTTTCTCAGTTTGGTTTAACTTTCAATTGCAATTTTAAATGCCATAATACAGAATTTCCCAACCTGTGGTCTGCGGACCTGAGTATATACATCAGGGTCTGCTGTGTCACCTCTGGATCATACATTAATCAATCATTAAATCCGTCCGTGAACCTGTGATTGCTTGATTTCCTAAGGGTCCGTAGATTGAAAAAGGCTGGGAAACGCTGCCATAATATTTGCCAATTTCGAACCTAACACAAAGTTACAGTACATGTCTGTAATTATTACTAATTTAGGAATAAAATACGTGCAGGGGTTTTTCAATACAAAAGGATACTTTAACGTAGTATAGTCTTCTACAGAACTAACTTATTGCAATAATATACATACACAATACATAATAATATTACTATAATTGGGTACCAACCTTACACCACTGTTGCCATGTTTTCGTACACCCATCACCTTCACTATTTAAAACTGTTGTTATTTTAGTCCATGCCTGACGACTGCGATTTCTCGCGTTCGAAGTACGAGCATGACCCATTGCCAACCATGGATTGCATTCCATATAGTATACTAGTTTTTCTACCTGATTTAAGGAAGGCGCTGCGTTGCGAGACACTAGAAGATAAATATTTTTGTTACATAGATAGTAGTTTAAACTAAAAACTTGTATTTTTATAAATATAAAGGTTAATGTTTACTTACTCTTAAAAGGTTTTGAACCAAACTAAAACAGAGAACGCGAAACGAAGAGTAGAACGCTCTTGGTAAGGGTGTAGAATGTTAAAGTCCACCCACTTAGCCACACTTAAAACCACTTGAAACATAGAAATTTCGAATTTTGACCAAAAAAAACTCATGTCAACCAAGTTTGTTTTGAAATTTGAAATGCTCATAACCCAGGATGTTGCCGTTAAAAAAAAGGCAAACATTTGAATATTTAATCATAAATGATACAAAGAACTGAATTTCTGTTACATAATGAATTAAATGTGTTTTATACATACGCATTCGACATTTGTATCAACTTAAAGCGATGGAATGACGTAAATATAAGTTAGTCGAGATGTTCTAGATTTATACTGTAGATAAATCATAGCTCCGGAGCTGCGGACTACCTAGCGGGTTTACCGGGGCTCCGGCTCGAAAAGCAGGAGAAGGAACGGGGTGGTTTTTAGTCGTAAGAGTCTGACACTCCCTCTCGCCTCGCCCAAGGCGAGAAAAGTCATTGGATGATTTTCCCCCATCAAAAAAAAAAAAAAAAAAAGATAAATCATAGCAACACTGTTAACATCGTACGCATCGTCGCCTTTCGTTCGGCAGATCGTCGACGAACATAAATATATTATGTACCTACCTAGCTTAGCGAATACCGTTTTTTGCAACGTTTTTTTTATGAAACATCATCGTTGTTAACATCTGTGATGCATTTGTTAGAGAATAGCATGGCCAACATAGCTGGAGACTCACCCTACTGATACAAAGAAAGCAATTAAGCGGAGTATTTTTTTTTAAGTTAGAGTAAGGCCTGATGACGAGATGAGGCCATAATGCATTAGCCATCCGCGATCTATCGGATCCATCTAGCTGCATGGAGGGTTACATTACAGACATTACTCGACATGTTCACCACTGCATTCAAAATATTTGTCGGTGTGTAGTCTAAAGGTATACTGTTTAGTCTATCCACCTAATGGTCCACAGAATCAAGTGGATTAAGTGGTCTTAATAAATCAAAACGTCACTATTTTTATGAGAACTAACCTCATGACTCTGTGGAAAATCTTGATGAAAGACCAATTACTATATAGTGGTAGAGGTGGTATAAAAATTGGACAAGGTCTTTGGAAAAGGTTGGGCACCCGCTTCTGCAAGAAGCCTAAATTTACTTTACTTTTGTTTTGAGGGCAGAAAATCATCCAATGACTTTTACCACAGCTTCTACCGCCTTAAGTGAGGCGAGAGGGAGTGGCAGACTCTTACTAACCACCCTGTTCCTACTCCTGCTTTGAGCCGGAGCTTCGGAAATCTGTTCTCCGGATAAGGCTAACTTTACCCAATAATACATATCTACGTATTTACCAATTGGGAAATGTCTCTTGACAATAAAGTGGTTATGGCCATAACTTCACGCACCCTATGATCAGCACGGGCCATAACCAAATGCTCTTCGTTGGTACCTATATCGAAACATTTTTAGACATACATGAAATAATTAACTCTTACGCACACATTGGCAGGCGGGCGATGTCTCGCAAAGGGATGAGCTTGTAGGGTGGTGCGCATGCGCTCGACATAGACTTTTTAGAAGTACCCACTCTTTGTTCATTTTCGGTGGAATCGAGGATCTTTTCTTTACGTATAGATAACTTCCTGCACAAATACCCACTCTTATTAAACTTTATTTTAGGATATATAGGAAAAGTCATCGGAGTCGCGGGGAGCCAGTGGATGCAGGTGGCGGCTTGTCGTTCTATGTGGAGGACTAAGGGGGAGTCCTTTGTTCAACAGTGGACGTCTCTCGGCTGATGATGATGATGATGAATAAAACAATGAAGACATTTAAGTGATTTATTGATAGACAACAATTTTTCAAACAATAAATATTCGAATAATCTACATAGAGTTACATTTTACACAAAAAAGTGCACTTCTCAAATGATACACTAGACACTTTCGTTTTGGTTTCAATATTCAAAATATAGTAAATGCCATCGAGGAATGCGTATAATAAATATATAAAATAAGTAATATATATTTGTGCTCTCAAGGTCACTTTCCACTTATATCTAAAATACAAATAAATAAAAACAACTTTGTTCCTGCAAAATTATGGAGGGTAGACGTCAAATATGTAATTTTGTGGGTATTTTTACATGTCAATGGTATTTATTGACGTAATTTAAATTTTATTGAGAAATTCTATTTCTTAATACCTAGATTTGAGTACTAAGCACCTTGTAGAATAATAAAATACTTACACGTTTTTCGTTTAACAAAAACACCCACAAAATTATAAATTTCGTAGTAAAAATTACACAAATATGATTTTTTACGGTTAAATGTTATCGGCTTACTCACCTCGAGTTCCTCGTCAAACCGTTACGTGAGTAAGCCGATAACATATAATAATTACACAAATATGTTAGTAAAACTGTACTTTAATTAACATTACATACAACAATGTTTATTAATGTATTACATACCCACAATACCTAAGAAGTTTAATAATAAATGCGAGAATAAATACTGTTACGAAGACAAAAGTTATTTATTATTATCAAAGTTGTATTATTTATTGTTTTTACAACAGCTCAGTACATTATTTTGAGACAATAAACTAGTATGGACAACGTTGACAGACAGTTTAATACTTTGGAACACAAATAAATACTTTTCAAGCTTTATTTTCTTTTGTGCGAACTTGCTTGACTAAAGTCATGTAGATGTTTTGGGCTCTTGCAGTATTGGGCCGTAATAAGCAGTAGTGGGCCGCATTAGGCCCTATCAAACTGTATTATGTACTGTCAAGTAGTTTCACTACTGGTGTCCTATACCATTGTGATAATGATGACTATCAAGCCGTTACAAGCTTAGTGAGGCCGTTCTAGACTCTGTTAAGTAGTATTAGGCCCTGTGTTGTACTCTCAGGCCCTATTACGCACCAGGCCGTATGTTATGCAATTTCAGGCCGTATTCCATGCACTGTCAGGCCGCTTTTCACATTTGTGCTATTAATGTTGGTCTAATTCACTGTCTCAACTTACCCTTTACCTTACCAATAGCGTGAAGCTATCACCCTAAATATTACTTAGAAAATAATGAAATTGCACTTATAGCGTGTAATATGCATCTAAAACTAAGAACACATATTTGTTCGTAGACTTAAGGAAATATTAATTAAGTTATTAAGCGTTTTCTCTTGATGATTTATGTTCTGGAAAAGAAAAAAGATAGGGATTAATGTTTTGTTATACAAATAACTGAATCTGCCACGACATTCTAACCCGATGTCATCAAATACATAATGGTCGTAAGCTCTACTACTAGAGAAAGATATTCAAAGTTTTTAAAAATTTTACAGTAATAGCATAAAGTCTGAAATTGTACCCGATACAAGGCAAAACTCATCCCCTAATACATGGGACTCATAACATAACTCTTTGACTACCGCTTGAGCTCCTGTACTCTGTAGACTGTCTCGTTGGTCCTGTGGTCGCAAGTGCGACTGCTGGACAAGGAGTCTCAGGTTCGATTCCCGGGTCGGGCTAAGTACTACTGAGCTTTTTTTGGCTTTTCGATAATTTCTCAGTAGTAGCACGGAGTTTAGAATTGTGCCCAGTATATGGCAATAGGCTCACCCCCTATTACATGGGACTTATAACACAAATGGTGAAAAGTGGGTGTACAAGTACATTGTACAGCATCATTGTGTGCCGTAATGTGCGCCTCTGCCTACCCCTTCGGAAATAAAAGGCGTGACGTTGTTGTTATTTACTTTCCTGTATAACGTGAGCAAAGCAAACAAGACGCTATTAAAATAAAAATATGAATATAGTACAAACCTTCATATACCATTTCCTGTACAAAGCAAACAAAACGCTATTAAAATAAAATAATGAATATTGTACAAACCTTCACTGCGCCTTCTCATCCTTGATCTCGCGGACATCGACCTTGGGGTTGTTCTTCCAGATGTAGTAGGAGAGCGAGCTGGCGTAGCCCAGCCACGCCAGGTAGGGCAGCATCAGGTAGCCGGCCTTGTGGCTGATGGGGAAGAAGGAGAGCGTCGTCGCCAGGGCAGCGCCCGACAGGACTGAGATCTCGATGAAGGCCTGTGGATAAGTAAAAATTTCTTTGTATTAACCCTTCGTATGTTTGGAACGTGGATCCACGCGAGACACAATGTATTTTCTATTGTTGTCTTATATACGGCATACAAGAGGTTAAGACTTTTGTTGAGACATAGTAAATTTAATTATTATTTTAGTAATTCGAGTCGAGTTCCACGTTAAACAGTTACGTGAGTCAGCCGATAGGATAATAAATTATTTCGAGTTGATTGAAAAATTGTGTATTTCATAGTAAAAAATATGTCTGTCCGTCTGTCTGTCTGTCACAAAGCCTGTTTAATTAATTATCATTCTTAGCTAATCGAAGTAGCGTTGGCAAGTTCCATTGTCCCTTTTTGCTTTATAGCCAAACGTGCTCAAATATTGTTCGAGAATTATCATACCCTATTTCAGCAGCTTTCTCGAGTTAAGCGAAATTAAATCGAAAATGTTTTGATAAGATCACAATTATATAACACTCTCATTCTCTTATTTAGCATATTCACAGCTTATATCACCAAACAACTGTTTTAATAGAAAAAACCCAACAATGGGTCGACCCGGAAATCGAGCCCATCAGTCTTTCTTCAACATAACATCTTCCGACCCAAAAATACACACAGTCTGGACTAATAATAACATAATCGTCATCATAATCTTCATCATCAAATGCTACACACCAGTTTGAAGTCCTTCATGCCGAAGAAGATGGGAGTCCACGCCCAGTTGAGGAGCAACTGGCCTCCGTACAGAGTAAGGGGGAGTACTGCCTCATCTGGAAATAATTTCATAGTGTATTAGTATCATATTAATTACTCACTAACTCTTTTGAAAGGAGAATTGTGTGAGTGACTATTATAAGTAGTATATGTTTATAATACCTATCGTGAGACATACGTGGGTTAACTAAAAATAATTGTTTATTCACGTAAATGTACAGAGAAAGCTGTAGAGCTTTACTAGTTTCGAGTCACAGAGATACTCATTATCATGAGCAGCCTGCGCAGACGCGCTACGTCGCGCACCCTACCTAGTAAAACTTTTCTTAATATATGTACGTGAGTAAACCGTTATTTTTAGGTTTAACCGTGAGTTAACCGTTGTTACAAGTACTGTTTGACTACAGTGTGCTAAGCACGAAAACTATCGAGAAAGTGTTCGTATCGCAATCGACAGAATTTTCTATGACATTTGAACAGCGCCCCTACCGTGCGTAAAAGGAACTAAATATCGCAAGCACGTATGTTTTTGATAACTATCGTATAGTAATCGTATCGTATTGGTATCGAAACCTAGAACATTTTGACACAAATTGGAAGCACGAACGAGCTTTTGACGTACGGTAACGTAAATTTCGAAAGCTGGCTATCGAAACGAGTCGAAACATTTGTCACTGAGAATTTGTCGGTGAGAATGGTATCGAAATTTGTAATAATACAAAATATATTATATTGTGAAGTCAGTGAGTGCTTGCAGTGATTTTTATAAAATGCCAAGACCGTCTTTGTACCAACAAAGTATAATAAGTACTTACGATCGTTAACAACGATTGTACCAACAACAACGAATACGTTTAAGGGTTGTTGGGGAATCGGGGATTGGGAATATTAGGAAGGGGGAAATTGGGCCTCCGATACCTCACTCACACAACAAAACAACGCAAGCGCTGTTTCACGTCGGTTATCTGTGAGGCCGTGGTATCACTCCGGTCGAGCCAGCCCATTTGTGCCGAAGGATGTAATCCACAATAATAGGAAATAAGTAAAGAAAACTACTACTAAAAACATTTTGGTGGACAGAATAAATAGACTCCATAGTTATTTCAAGTGTTTTATTACTTTTTTCTACAAAATCCTCTTTTTATAGTTAATAAAATGTATATATATATATATAAATAACTTAAAAACTATTTTATTCTAATCTTAATCCCAATAATATATAATTTATTTATTTATTATTATAAGACATTATTGAAAAACAAGATGAAGACACAAGATCATGTGGTTATGCCAATTATAGACATGCACCACATTCACAGTATTGACACAGTTAGAATAATTATTATAAATACAATATTTTGATAATATTTTAAAATAACATAAAAACAGAAAAATTGAAATAAATATAAAATTAACAGTAAGTAACAAAAAATAATCAACTAATAAAAAATTATAACTTTTCTCACGCTCCCTAGCATAGTATTCTTGTCATTCTCTATACACATTTTAATCAAACTCGCTTTAGGTTTTTTCACTGGTGGAGGATTCCAGCTATCTTCCTCGGATGGAGGATCGGTGGTGTTGGTGGAGGCGCTGGCGAAGGGTAGGCTTCGTGAGGAACAGTGAGTGGTGTGGTAGGAATACAGTAGGCCCACTGCTCCCAGTAATATTGGACTGGTCCCACAAATATTCCAATCTGTAAAAAGATAATACATCAAATATTACATTACAAACATTGTTTAAGTATCCGCTGCTGCCTGAATGGCTCTTTCTAGGGGTTTGCACCGGAGCAGTCAGTACCGGAGAATAACCGGTAATATACCGGTAAAAGTACTTGATTGAAATCAATCGGTTGTTAACCGATTAAACTCCGGTGATCATATTATATCTAAATGGAATATTTTTATGTCAATACTATATTGATACTACTAAAATAATAGAAATATTTATTAACCATCAGTTTTTAATTTAATACATAATTAAGATAATTTATTTACTGATTTGCTTCTTTCGAATGATATTAATTATTTTGGTCATCAACTCAAAACGCTCTTGGCCGTTTATGTGGTTCAATTCACTTGCTACTAGCTTTCCAAAGAGTTCAGCGTTCGTTGAAGTCCAATTTTATTATCTATTCTGTTTTGTTTTTCAATTAATAAGAACTTGATTTGAAATTAATGGTTTTCATCACCGGTTATCACCGGTGAATCTCCGGAGATCGGCAAATCACCGGTGAATTTCACCGGTACGCCAGATTTTGCTCCGGTGCAAACCACTAGCTCCTTCCATTTGGCCTGAATGTAACTGCCACCCCGGAGAGGGTTTAGACAAATCTCCGTTAAATTATTGTCCATCACATAAAAAAAGGGCTAATCAAAGAAACATTTAGAAATCTTTACTTACTTTTGCATAAATTCCACCATTAGCTCATATTGGAGTTGAATCGTCCTCATTTTAAATGTAACATGTTAAAATTGTTATTTATTTACATAAGATAAAATAATAAACAACCGGCAAATGACAAATGTCAAATACGACGTTCGGAAATCATAAAAAAAATTATAAATTTATGAAACTAAGTACTTATTTTTTTTTCATAGATAATGTCACGTTATATTTCTCTTAACTCGCTTTAAGAACTTTTTGCACATAATTAATATTTATTTAATAAATATTATTTCATAAAACGTGTAGACAAAGGTTGAAATATATATATAAATTTAATTTAGTTTTCAGACGAAATCTTTATGCTCAATAAGTCATTCAAATCGTTCACTTGGCCGCTTCTCTAGTTTACATTAGCATGACGTCACTATCGAATTTGATGCGAGCTCTCGATAGTTGAAAGAATAGGCTTCGTGCTGCCACACTCCGTTAACGTCTCATGACGTATCGTCATCTCGATACGTTTACATTACGAATGCGATAGTTATTCGTGCTTGGCGCTCAGTTTGCTTTGCGCTTAATGGTCACCACGCATCATCGACCACTTATTGCATCGTTCATCAACCATATTATATTAAAGCCTTCAATACATAAACTCTCACTTTAAATAATTCTCTTCTGAATCCAGATTTGAGATAGGAAAAAATCCACCTAAAACCTTAGTAAGTCTTATTTCATATACATCTAACTATATAAACACGCTACACCTAGTAAAACTGAACATACATGTACCTATTACCTATTTACTCACAAAACCAAGGTGTGAATGTTTTACAAGAATACCATAAAATGTATTTTTATTGCCTGACGTCATAAGTAGTATGTACATACGTAAGTATTTATGACTGGTTTCAACACATAGGTACTTATGTAGGTATGATATCATGATTTGTCAGATTTATCTTATGCTGAGGTAATATTGCCAATTAGCATACATGCATTAGGTACAGAACCTACTTCTTAGTTTTCTTGATGTTGTGATGTTTCTATTATTTCCTTGATATTGACTTAATGAGGCTTCTTGTTTAGATATGTATATGATTATTTTTATGTTACTATGCTCATTTATCTTTGTATGACTAATTTCAGCAATTTAGAGCAACTTGATCAGTTCATGTCTGCATGAGTAAAAAAAATGCCTATACCTAACCCTTTAGAGTTGGTACAATGTAGAGGGTAGATCTCTTTAATCTATCTATCTATACTTCTGTACACTTGCCTTTTTTTAAGAGGGAAAAATCATCCAATAACTTCTCCCGCCTTGGGCGATGCAAGAGGGCATGTCAGACTTTTACTAACTAAAAACGACCTCGTTCCTACTCATTCTCTTTGAGCAAGAGCCCCGGTAAACCCGCTAGGTAGACCGCAACTCTGTACACTTGGCTATATTGGCATTTTATACAGAACATACATTCCTAGTAACCAAATCTACCTCTACCTATAGATGATAAAAACTAGCCATTAGTAAACACCAGTCATACATACTCATGTGTCACGAAATACCAAATTCAAATAACTGTACTTACTATGGCTATCTACGATCGATGTATCTTACTTACAAAGATAAGGTTATCGTTTCCGAAACGTTATCCCTAAGCCGGTGGGTTTACATAATAATAACAATATTCTTCTATTTATTCTAGACGTTGCTTGCTTGTTTCTTCAAGTATTTTATTAAGATAACATTGAATATTCTCTTTAGTCATTTTAACAGTCAAGGTTAATTTTGTGTACCGGTATTTGAAAGGACATATCACAGAGAAGGAATCCTGAATTTATAGGTATTAGACTTAGTCTAGAATACCTATATACAAGACTCATTATGGTATATAGGTAGTTCTAACTAATTCCAACCAAATTAGATATACTATTATTAGAACTTGAAATTTACAAACCATGTTTATTTATGTCGACGAGTTTCCGATTTTATTAAGTTGGATATAACTCTCTCTAAATTAAAATTCATTAAAATTCCTTATATTTTTGAAAATTAATCTCGTTTTCATCACCCGTTTGCAGCGTTTGGGAGCGTACCGTTTACATCCTGTATACTAGACCTAGTTTAATTATGGTAGAGGTCTAACTAATTCCTAAATTAAAATGCGGTTAATATTATCTCTAGGTTCGTTACTTCAAGTGAGTAAAAAAGGATTGGCATACTGTTGTCGACTGACATCCATATCTTCATATCATATTCGAATCGTTGCATCAAGCCTTTATCAGACTTGCAACAACTGTCTTATTTATGACAAGTGACAATGCCATATTTTAGATAATGAAATAATGGTAAATTGTACACTTTGCTCAAACTGAACTGGTACAAATCATCATCAAGAATGATGCCCACTGTTTCACAAACGGCTCCCCTCGCAAGGGAAGGTTTGTTTAAATCCCGAAGATTGGTGGTTCGGGGATCCAACTTTAGATGTACCTAACTAGGGGTTTAGAGTTTCATCACCACGCTTGCTCAATGAGGATTGGCTATTTAAAACATAAAATATGTTTTATTTGAAATTATAAGCCCAGGTTTCCTCACGATGTTTTCCTTCACCTTTTGTCAGTGGTGTCTAAATAAACTCAGAAGGTTTTGGGAAATTCCCAAGGCTAAAGAGACTATTGCTCTTCCAAAAATTATCGACATATTTTCTAGTTGCTAGGCACTCAAACAGTTTACACTACTATGTGAATGCACCTGTGTACACAAGATAAAATTACAAGATTTAAACATAAGTAAACATATGTATGTAGGTGCTATGTATGAATATGTCAGACACATAAATTTTAAATATACTATAGTCTTTCTTCAGTGAAGTTGGATATTGTTCTTTTATTTTATTTTTTTAATTTAAAAATGTAATATTTGAATGATACCTAGCTCTCAGAAAAAAATTTACTGGTGTTTAAAAATCAGGCAGTATTTGTAAAATTACGTACATTCCTAGTGCATTGTTGTTCAAGAGATAATTATTCGGCAATTCCCATCGCAACTAATTTATAGTCACGGAACTCAGTTAAGTTAACTAAATGTTTAGCAAATGGTCAAAGATTAGTTCACTGACCTTTGCAATGGTAATTAGAATCATCAACACTGCTAAACAAATAGACAGATCATTCCGTAAGGTAATATCTGATGAATCAGTAAGTATAAATAGTAGTAGCAATAATTATAGTTATAAATTGGTTGGTGGCCAAACACAGACTTATCAAAAAAAAAATCATACCTTGGAATCCTCCGCACTCTTCATAGATGATATATGAAGCGTAACCCATGCTGCTGTACAGAACAGTCCAGGCTGGTCCGAAGACCCACTTGGGTGGGTTCCAGCTTGGTTTCTTCAGGCCATCGTACCATGCCTTCTGACCATCATCCTTCCGGATCTGGCCAGCGAAGTACAGGCCGTTGACCCATCCACCCACGTTGGGTAACACCATGGAACCAAGAGCGGGCCAGTTTGCCATTACGAAGTCGTTTATGCTGGAAAAAGAAAATATTTGATTGTTAGAAATTATGTTTTTTTAAATAATTGCTTGTTGATGTTCCTTCAAAGAGCAAGGACAAATTAAGTATCTACCTAATTTAAAAAACAGCTTTGTTACATACAATATTGGAACTTTTACATTGTATAGCGCGGCATTACGTGCCTTAATGTGCACCTCTGCCTGCCCTTCGGGGATATAAAGTGGCATTGAAAAAGAAAAACATTTACTTATTGAACAACCACTGAATTACAATAATTGTTTTACTTTTTAACTAAACTTATTAAATAATAAAGATATAATAAATTAAAAACCAAGAAGAACAATATTCAATAACTATTTTGTTTTTTTTTTTTATATACATATTTAATTACTCTCACCCTTTGACTGCCATAGTAGACAATGTCCAAAACAAGACTGTCAAAGACTGACTATTTTATTATAGGCTGACTATTTATTAAAAATAATAATTTAATTTTGTCAAGTCATACTGTCAATGCAGTGTTGTTAATTTGCTATTAAACCATGAGTAAGCTACTAAAAATGAACATTAAACTAATAAACTAAATGTCAAGTCATATCTTCCTGGAATGACAGAAATATGACTGTGTATGTTAGTTGTTTTCCTATGAATAAAGTATTACAATTTTAGAATCAAAATCTGGATAATTAAATCATTAAAGGTCAACCCGTGATCAGTAACAAATATTTAATTTTGTATGAGATTATTATATCGAAAAGGGGGTAAACAAGCTGACAGATTATGTGATGATAAACAATTAATTTGATCAGTCAAGCAGATGTCATGAGGACATGCTACTACTGCATACTGGTAGCAAAAATATTAATATTGCAATTGTTTGTTACTAAAAGGTCTATGAGTGTAGGGTAATTTTAACTGGGTCTGGGAGTTTATCAATATGACATTAAATTAAACTCCCTATTACAATCCAACCTCTATGTAAATGTAAACAATATTGAAACTTCCCTGCTCCACCCAAAACAATAACAAGTACAATTATACAATAGTATCATGACCTAGCTAATTTTGGCTACTGATAAAATGGCTTAGCAACACATTAAGCCGACCTCCAATATTTATATGAAGCTTGTATGGAATTATCAATCAAAAGATAAAAAACATTATTAACATTACATAATACATGGGATGTTTTTATTATCTAACTTTTTTATTTTTATCTTCAGAACTTTCTGGCAATATTTTGAAACAATTTTGTTACAAGTAAACATTCACAGACACAGTGTAGTCTGGAATTTAAACATGTGTGTGGCATCTTATAGGCAGGCTATTAATAGAACCAACTGCCTATTACTGTTCACCATATATTTAACATGAATCCGTAACATTGGAATATCCAATGATTGAATGTATTAATAACAGAATTACGTTTGGAATTTTATGTGTAGTAACATAGAAATAGGTTGGATCACTATTTTTTGGAAAACATGATGTACCTCAAAAACTGTTGACTTTACTACATAGAGCTAAAGAGTTTGTTTGTTTGAATGTGCTGATCTCCAGAACTACTGGTTTGAATTAAATAATTATTTTTGTCCTGGATACTTCATTTATCAAGGAAGGTTATAGGCTATAAAACATGACGTTATGATCAATAGAAATAGAAATCATAGCAAAGTGGGTGAAACAACACTGGAGTAACAAGTTATACTATATTTTTTAATGTAATTATTTTTTGTGCTACTCTGTGTAACACTTGGGTAATAAAAAGGCATAAGTACATACATATGATTGTGACAAAGTCCAAGTGAACAAACTGTCAAACACACTTTCTTAGATTAGCATACAATTCTAATTAGAGACTGTGTGAACAAAAGAACTTTCCATTGAAACAAAATGCTGCTCTATAATACAATAGAATTGAACTCTATTTTGGACTAAATAAAGACTAATTTATGTTGTAAATATAAACCTAATTAAGTAGAAGATGAGGTGTGGATGAGGCCAATATTAATTACAAAACTAATCAGATTCGGTAAATTATGCACTTTTTGTTACATAGTAATAAAGTATAGGTATTTTTCAATGGTTTTTTAAACACTAGTTAATTTTTTTCATTGTACCTACCTAATAAGAATGATTTTTGTAACTACATCTACTAGGTAAACAGTTTTATTAAAGCAATACAAGTACTTTTCATTGTAAAATTCTAGATTATTCTGTTTGAATAAACATTAAAAGTTAGCACACACTTGATCAAAAGAAATAAAAACTTTTATAGTCTGGATACTACCTTGAACTTTGCAAGAGTGCTATTACTTATTTCTTACACTTGATGCAGACAATTTAGTTTCAAAACCTTACCTAGAATCTGCCATAGTTATTTTATTTTATTAGAATTCACTTATTACTGTAACCAACCACTTCACTACTATAAATATGTGAAAAAATATTGAATTTATCATACCTTTCCAACTCCATTCTTACTAATTCTTTTCGACAGACACTTGAGATAGCAAAACAGTACTTAAACCGTGTACGCCGCTATACACAATTTAAATTAATGATAATAAACTGAAATCGCTCCCAAAATATCGATTAAAGTCCGTGTGTCGCCAGTTTGATTAGATAATATTCAATAAAACTTACCAGCAATAGTAATTGGACACCTAATTTCGAGTAAGTGACGTAATTTTCGTTATTATCTACGATGATTGAGCCAAATTCTAATGTAGTTAAGTTATTCGTGTGTGAGCGAGTGTCCCGTATCCATTACGCAATTTATTTACATTTTAACCGGTAAACTTCTAGAAAGGTAAGATACAATTCATGTAAAAAGTATTGTTACTTACTCGTTTATGTTATTTAATCCAAAATCTGCTGGTAAACGCAGAAAACGTCTCGTAAATGTGAAAATAAAAATGTAAAAGCGAAATCAGCTTCCTCGAACAAATATTATGATACAAAATTTAAAATTTACGGAAATACTGGAAACGCTTTGGAAATTGTGGGCTTTTCAAATTTATAGCATTATACCTAAGTGACGTAGTGTCAATTTTGTCAGATGACTGCATCGTTCCGTTTTGTGTAAGATGAATCTTGCCATTTTGTCAATATAACAACAATTCAATATTTTTTCTCTTTTAACTTGTGACTTTCATTACTAATATATCTGATTACTTTACTTATAATTTTTCCGAGTTTATTTTGTACCGAATTTTCCCATAGCAACATAGTTATTCACCACAAAATAATCAATCGATATCTAGTAGTAAAAAACGGAACGCAGATAACAGTGTTTACCAAGTACCGGCAAGTATCGATAGGGTAATAAATTCAAGGCTCCTATTTATAACTCCTTTGAACTTTGATCTTAGCGGGGGTGACCCAACAGGGAATATTTTTAATGAAAACCCATCTTCAATTCAACCTGTTAGTCTTTACTCTTTAGTGGATTAGGAGCGCCACTGGGCAACTAAACCGTTCTAGCCTAGGGCCAAAAAATATCACTATAAACTTACTTAAGTATGAAATTTATTTTTGACGATATATTACCTCTATACCTACAAAATAAAGATGAACTCACTGATAATTTTATATCAAACTTAAGTAGGACACTTTATAATAAGTAGTATCTAGCCAACTGCTTGTCTGTCCAATTAATATTCATGTAACGTTAAACCATTCTAGGCACAATGGTCAACTGGGGAATGATTGGGGCCATTATAACGCCCAATGTTGGCGGTTGGGTTGGCGCTCTGACAATGAGTGGGAAGGTCAAGCAGCCTGATGGTAAGGCCTGGTACCAGACCCTGAACAAACCTTCTTGGACCCCGCCTTCCTGGCTGTTTGGACCCGCTTGGACGACACTATACTGCGGCATGGGTTATGCTTCGTACCTCGTTTATACAGAGTGTGGTGGTTTTACAGGTAAAGTTGGTCTTTTTTGTCTATTATGAAGATTAGTCCAGGATGTCCCACAAATGTTTGACCTCATATTTGATGTTTGTTAATTCCAGATGACGCTGTTCTTCCACTGTCGTTGTACGCTGGCCAGCTGTTGCTCAACTGGGCCTGGACCCCTATTTTCTTTGGAAAACAAAAAATGGGATTGGTAAGACCTATTTCTTATAAGAAAAAACATGTGAATGGAAGTCCAGGCATACCCGGATTTCAGCGGATAAAAAAACTAATTTTGATGTTGTCCTTGTGACACCACTGACCATCTTGTGACATGTGTACTATATAAACCAAGGTAAACCCCCTCCCCCCTTTATTTTTATCACTGACAATTCAGCGTTTGGCCACCAACTCGCTTACTGCCAGGACGGCGAAGCGAAGATGTGGCCGAAGATGAAGCACACAGACTTAGAAAGTACTTATTCACTCCGACCTATAAATAATTATATTCTATGTAATGTATGTTCCAGGGTTTCGCCGACATGCTAGCCCTGGACGCGACAGCAGTGGCCTGCACCTACAGCTTCTACAACATCGAGCCGACCACCGCCTACTTCATGGTGCCCTACCTCGGCTGGCTGTCCTTCGCGACCTGCCTCAACTACTCCATTTGGCAGCGCAACAAGCCTGGCAGAGGAAGCAAGAAAATAAGCAGCGATGATGAGAATTAAAGGCAAAGGGAATATTTTTACCACCATGTTTACCTACTTCAACGAAAAGTTCAGTGAATATTACAAAACGCATATTTTAATAAACCACAAAATGTTTTACTTGTTATGCCTTATAAAAGGTTAAGAAAAAAATAACTCGAAATTGAAACCAAAACTGAGATTTTTCACATTCACAATTTACTTTTTATATGTAGTGTAAGTTTAAGTAATGTTAAAGCACTTTATTTCAAACATAGAATGGTAGAAGTCACTGTTGTTGGTAATTGGAGCTCGTCAAATGCACTTTCAGGTACAAAAAAATGCACTGGATTAATTCAATTGTTTTTGTTACGAAGTAGCACTAGATTAAATCAATTAATTGTTTTTGTTACCACATAATGAGGGCTTGTAAAGTAGGTGTCGCTAGCGGCGTTATTGGGTATTTGCACCATTGAAAGACGTTTCAATGAAATGATGGTTCTCTATTTTGCATTTACTAGATGACGCTAGTGTAGTTTAAAGTCGTGCCTCTCTAACTGACTAAAAGTCATAGTCCAAGTTTACAGTTTTCAATAGTTTGTTGTAAAAGAGACCTTAGTATTAAAGTAATAAAGATTAAACAGCGACGTTAGTACTGACTAGCGTCATTGGAGTCAAAGGTGCAATAAATGACGTCATAATCAGTTTTACTGCCGTACTCAGAGTCATTTAATGGTTACTTAACCCAATCCTTACCAATTGTTTTCGGAACAAAATCGTTACTAAGGAATAGTTTAAGTAATCATTAAATCAGTCTTTGAGTGCGGCAGTTAATCATCACATTATTAATATGTCTTAATTATTATACTGCCAAATATACCTACCTCAAATATTGTAATAAAATAAAATGACAATGTTTATTTTTAGTATTGTACATTTATATTTCACTTAATCAATAAATATACACTATACACGAAAGTATTATTTTATGCGTTTTAATTTATTTAGCTCGCCCTGCTGTATTGATGCATCCTTGTAGATTTGTTTCACCTTCTCTTTTCTTATGTTGTCGCTAGAAAGAGATAAAAGATTTGTTAGCATGGAAGTGTATTAAAGTTTAATGTTATACGATTTTAAACTCTATTACAATAAATTTTAAAATGGATAAAAAAGTAAGTATTGTGCTACTAAACAGTCTTGCAGTCTTCTTTAGAAATTAATGTTGAGCAGTGCCTACAGTTTTTTCAACAGTTCTAATTTCATGCATAACGCGTTTTTTGTGGTGATAGAAAATCAACAAATGACTCATCCCCCTAGGGTAAGAAATCATGGAGTGTTAAACTCTCACTGACTAAAAACCAGTTTCTACTCTTGCCCTATGCCGGGATCTTGGTATATGGTCCCATCTAACATAACCCCTTTTTTTGAGGGGGCAAAATCATGCAATGACTTCTCCCACCATAGGTGAGACGAAAGGGAGTGTCAGACTCTTGCTGACTAAAAACCACCAAGTTCTCCTGCTTTTAGCCGGAGCCCCGGTAACCTGTTACGTTGTCTGCAGCTCTCTTTATCCTACAACAATCAACCTATCTTCATCCTACAGTGTTCATAAAACCATCTTACCTATGTATCTTCTGCCGTATCTTGACGGAGCCGATGTAAGACTTGTCTCGCCTGATCTCTCGCAGCGCTCCCTTCATCTCCTTCTTGTACTTGGTCTTCAGACGCTGGGACTCTGCTTGTTCCCGAGATAGTTTAGCACTCTTGCTACCCGTGAACCTGGAGGAAAGAGGAGGGATGTTCAGTTTAGTTTAGGAGTATTTCATAACTTAAAAACTACCTTTTTTAACGCGTAGTATGTCAGGAACGCAGATCTACGCGAGATATAATGTGTTTTTTAATGTGTCTTTTATACTGGCATACAAGAGGTAAAGACGGTTAAAAAAATATTTTAGATAGCGTGTATAACTAGTAGAGTTTTGCAACTTATGGAGTTTCTTGCTCGTTCTTCTCTATTCGAATCTACATTTTGGAACGAGCACCTAGCTTCACTGACAGACAGACCGATGGAGAATTCAATTTAACGTTTCAAAAGTGCCTAATTTAGGATTAATTGAAATAAATACTTTGACTTTTGATTTTTTATAAATAAGTAACATAATTACAAATTCAATCTAGTCAACAAGACTAATTCCAGCGAACAACTTGCTATAAAACTGCATCAAAAGCAGTTCAGACATTTAGGAGTTTAAAGACCAACAAATATAATGTATCAATGTATCAATACTCACACTTCCTGGATGTCCGGTTCGTACAACCTCAAAGCTTTCGGCCTCTTCTTCTCCCTGGTAAGAGGAGTGAAGGTCTTCACCTCCAACCCAGCCCTCATGTACTTAATAATTTGATTCGCCCTATTAGCTACCTTCGCAGGATACAAATCCAAGTCTATCCTACCTACCAACTTCAAATGAGGCTCAAACAAATAAACCTGTGCCTCAATATCATTAAAATAATCAAAGAATTCCTTCAAAATCCCCATACTTGTCGACAAACAACGTATTTTAAAATCATTGTTGATTTCTGTTAGAGTAAAATCTCGCGCCGCCATCTTGCCTTCAACGTCCATTTTCGAACAGTCTTCTTCTAAATTCAAAATCTTAGAATCTTTATGTAACCTAAAAGGCGGTACAACTTGTATGGGATTTAGAACTGTAACATTAGCGCTTAAATATAAAATGCCTCTTAAAAAGTTGATGGCAGATGGTACTAATCTTTTAGATAAAATTGTGTATTCTAAAAGGAGAGTAGTTACGAATAAACCTCTGGATATTGAGTAAGCGTCGTTAAATCTACATGTAGTTAGGATTTCTGTCATAAATATCATAGATGGCGTCGTGATCGGATGTCGGAAATCCGATGTGGGATATAATAAAGATATTAATTTGAAAAATATTAACGTATCCATGTCAGGAACACGCTTTTGCCGCTTTTTGTACTGTCCATATTTTTCTTTTAGTAACTCTGCTATGTACTTTTTAGATGACACTTTATTTGTTTGCGACAGATCATAGAAGTATGGGGCGAGTCTGTCGAAGATGAGAAACGCTTTGATGACGTCACTCTCTTCCTTTAAATCGCTAAACAAGTCATTAATATACTGTAACATGTACGCAAATAGTTTTGTAAGTTTGTCCTTATTTTTCTCTGATAGACTTGGGTCGTAGCTTTTTATTAGGTTTTGTAAGGCACTGGCTTGTTGGGCTGGGGTCTTTCCAGTTAATAATTCCTGTAAGAAATTATAAATTATAGTCATGATAACAAAAACAGTACTTATGATCCCATTATAAACGTGATAAAAGTAGGATAGATGTAGTTAAAGTACAAAAACTATCGTAGGTATCGTGAGAGATACTAAAATTAACTAAAAATCACGGTTTACTCACACACGCGCGCTGCTCGTGATATTGAATCCCTCAGTGACTCGAAATTAGTAGAGCTTTTCTCCATTAATGTACGTGAGTAAACCGTGATTTTTAGTTAAAAGTTGACTGTTGTCTATTGAAGATATTTGATGCTTCACTAAAATATTCTCGTTATTACGCATTTAATTCAAACAATTTGTCATACGCCCGAATATTGAAACGCTATTCAATTTTAAGTTGTACTTAAATGACAGAACTATTCATGAGACCGTCTTAAAATTGAGTGAGGTTTGAGTATTTGACCATTAATTGATTAATATAGAATAAATATATCCACCTACCTTCAATTTATCTCCCTCCCCATCATCAACATCAAAGAAGGAACCAATCTTCTCAACATCCTCCGGTTCCTGTTCTACATCACTTTCACCATCAGATTCCTTCAAATCATTCAGGTTATTCAAGTCTACTTCATTTCCTTCACCATCCTCATCCTCATCTTCTTCACTCTCTTCCTCACTCCCATCATCATCATCATCACTAGAATCATCATCTTTAGAATTCTGGAATAGTATTGTGTCTTCTTCAGTCTTCTTTGTTTTCTTCTCTTCTGGTTTATGTCCATTTTCTTTTGGTTTCTCTTTAGCTTTACTTTTGACTTCTGGCTTCTGGTTTTTGGCTTCTGGTTTTATATCTTCGCTGTCGTCATCACTTGATTCATCATCATTAGATGAGTCATCGTTTTTATTTGAAACTAATTTGACTTTGTTTTTATCTTTTGATTTAGTTTTCTTATTGCTGTCTTCGCTTTTGTCGCTGGCGTCATCAGATTCATCGTCATTTTGACTTTGACTTTGATCTTGATTCTCTTCATCATCACTGTCATCGTCTCCTTCATCTTCTTCATCAGACGTATCTGATATTCCATCATCGAATTTCGGTTTGGCATTTGGTACTAAAATTATAAACATTATTGGTTAAACATTTGTTTTTTTACAAGTGGAACACAAAATCTGATGTATTTAGCTAACATAAGAATAAAAATTCTTCTTTTAGCAAGAAGTAAAAAATCTTACCTGAAAAATCTTTCAACACTTTCTCAGGCACCAATGGTTTTCCATCCTTATCGTAAGCGAGCATGAAATCATGTTCATCATCCAACTCAAAATTATCATCCAAATCCTCGGCCGATCTGAAAAAAATAATTTAATGAGCATGTCATCCCAAACCACTACAAATTCCAGTAGTTCTGTTCTCTTGTAATAATTTAACATTATTTAAGTAGAGATACCTGTGTTTCACTTTTGTTTGTTTGCTTTTAACCGCAATCTGCTCTTCTTCTCCCATCATCCTCAGTTCTCTTTCTTTCTCCAACTGCTCTAACCTCGCCCTCTCTTCCTTTGCTTGCTTTTCGTCACTTTTTAGACCATCTGAGGGCTGAAAATTTAAAGTAATAAAAGTAAATACTAAATAATCATTATCTTTTTAGAAAAGACAACATAACATCATGTCGTTACATTCTATTTCTCATAACGTTAAGTTCTAAAATACCTATTAGCATTACCATAAGGCTGCCAACAGCTGATCATGCAAAAGCACGCGCGCGCGAAATTTAGTTTTGTTATTGCGATAAAAATAAAACTAATGAGTATACAAAAAAGTTTCTTTGAGAAAGTTGTTTCTAATCATGAGAATAATCACGTGTTTACCTATCATTCACTAATTACCAGTCACCCTATATACGGAAAGTACAAAAGCCCCATAATAGTTATTTTGCAATATCATATCAATTATTTCTACTTACAGTGCCTCTCTTCTCAAACTTAAGTTCTCTCATCATCTTATCATAGTCCATATTCTTCTTTTCCGCTTGACTTAAAAGCTTTTCAATAGCAGACTCTTCTGTCTTCATCTTCTTAAACACAACAGGTTGGAGATCTTTCCACTCCGAGTCCAACTTCTCTGTCAGATCTAGAGTTTGTTCTTTTTCTTTCTGTTTCTCTGCTTTTCTCTTCTTAGATTCCGCTATCAATTGCTCTATGAGGTCCTTGTGAGATTTCGCACCATCTTTGGCATCTGTTTTGGATAGCATTCCTCCACCGAAATGACCATCTGCTACGAATTCATCTGTAGAATTGAAGATCATATTTATGAAATACAGTTTCATTAATAATTTTGTCAAAAAATATGTATACAATGAGCTGTCGTAACACAACAAAACTGAATTACACATGAGGCAGCATTGCCAATTCAAATGCAATAGCGTTTTTATACTGTACCGAAACAATGGTGCATTTGATGCTCTGATTGGTTAGTATATTTGTGCCATCCAATCAGAGTGCAGAACATGCTGTCATTCAAATTATTTTAAACTTAAAGCAAACTCGTACTAAGGTTATTGTTCAGTTCAACAGTGTACAGTTTTATTTCTATGTGATTAAGATACAAGAATCAAGAGTGTTTCCTTACCACCCAGACCACCAAACTTCCTGCCATCTTCATCCTCCTCATCATCAGATCTTGGATCATCAAACTTTTCTATTTGCTCTAGTGTTTGTCCTCTGAAATAATTAATTGATCACTTTTAACAATTCTATTTCTGACTGAAAACTGTTTAATAATTGATGAAAATATAAAAATCGTAGTTAAGACAGAAAAAAGTTTCTCTGAAACTCTTGAAAAGATACTTAAACTATTCAAATATTTAAAATACAAACCTATGAGTTAAAACCTCATCATCGGCGAGATTGTAAATATTCTTCTTATTATGCTGCTTTACCCGTTCTGCTGCAAATCGAGCCACCATACGCTCTTCAGCAGACAGCTGGGCGCTCTTCTCACCAATACGACGGTCTATGAACGCATTGGTCTTATGCATCAGCTTCATTTCTGTACCTAACGTCTCTTTTCTCTGTGTGAAATTAAAGTTTTAAAAAGATGATTAATAAAGACACTTCAAATTATATAGAGGGACAGGCGCGAAGTTATTGTCACTGGCATTATTTTGGTATAGTCTGTTTAAGTGATAATAATCATATAAATTCTGGTTTAAATACCATGAACATATTGACGTGACTTTCTACGATTTTAAACAAACAATGGTTAATTAAATACGTGGAATATAAAAGCAATTACCTTCTGTATAGCTTTAGCTCTCGACACACCAGGCAAACCTCTGTCATGCTTCGATTTTTTACCCAAAACTTTAAGTTTCTCCCTGTTAATGTGGACTTCGAAAGGATTCAGCTTTTTCTTGTTTATTTCAGATTTCTTCTTGTTGTGGACTTTGTCCGCAAGGCCCGAGTTTCTCTTATTTTTCACTTTAGCCATTATGTGTAATTAACTGCTGAAACTAGGTAACAAAATAATTAAATCACTGTCGATAATGCGACGTGAATCGTGAACCGATGATACAAATTAGGTTAGGATTTTGACATTGACACAAAAACAACACATGCGTGGTTTTGACATTTGAAAGGATGCGTTCAGTCGAACTGAATAAAATGAAATGAATACTCTTGACGTTGGTTTTATTGAGTATTTGATTGATGTGGTGTAAAAAAATAAAAAATATTCTCATGAATAATAGGTACTGATTATGTTTTGTGAATAATTACTAAAAATAGATAAATACTGAGTATGAGTATTATCTGTTTTTTTACTCGAATATTTATTCAAAAAAGTAGATAAATGCCCATTATTTGTTTTATATTTATTCTTCTTTAATAAAATTTCATTATCTCGCTTTAAAACACGATAGTTCCTAAATCCTTCCCTTCGTTAATTAAAAAGGAACGTAGCTTTTATTAACTTAACATCTTTTGCAAGTTGCAAGCAGATCGATGCTGCAACCTGCAACTAGCGCCGCAGCTGCCGAAATCATAATTTTGCAAATGTCATCTTGTAGCACATGACTTTAGAGTGCATTTTTGATAAATGTACGATTGAAACTTGAAACGTGATTGATTTTAGTTCTGTAAATTGTGGTTGTGTGCGCTAGTGTTTACAAAAAGCTTGAATTTTATTGGGTAATCTCAGCGGAACGAATAGCTCCGAAGTTGTTTTCGGCTAATTTCGCATTGACGCCGTGTTGCACATAGCGCGTAGGTATATTATTGTGTGGCTAGCAGGCTTGCCTTTTCTGATTCTCAAGAAAGAAACTACTCGTTCAAGTAGAAAAAATGTCAGATTCCGAGACAGAAATTAGCGAAGAAGTACTTCACAAGGAAATTACAGGTTAGCGTCTTATTTTATTCGTATTATTTCTCTTATAAATGTCCTTTGTGCTATTTAATTCAGTCTGCCCGGCTATGTAAAATGGCTTCCTATATTGAAATAATTGTGAACTTGGTTTCAGCTTGTGTTTTGATCAAAATATCTCTGATAATACAATATGTATGTAATATTATTTTATGCGAATGTAATAAACTATAAAAAATGACGATCGTTTCGTGTTAACTTTAAAATAAGTGTTATTTTTCTGAATTTGTCGTGGGATTATTTTACAAAGGCGGTTCAGGCAGTCTGTATGCATAATATAATTGTATTTGTTCAAAATTTTTATGTTTAGTTACATTATTGCTTTTGTATATTTCTCTCTTATCCAATGATACATTGTATTCAATTTACATAAAATACTACCATTGTATACAAGACAAACACTAGATTAGCATAAATTCACCATCAAACTTACCACAGAAACTAAATTCTCCAAATAAATACTCCTTTGTCTTAATAAAAGATGTCCAGACTCATTCTATTATCTATTACCTATCCACAGAAATTTTAAAACATGCAAGCCTTGAGAATACCTCCACCAAGAAGGTTATACAGAAACTGGAGAAAAAGTTGGGAGCGGACCTCTCAAGCAAGAAGAAAATGATTGACCAGATCGTAATGGATATTGTGAACAACATGGAATCGGAAGACGAGGAAATGGATGAGTCCAGTGATGAAGAACCAAAGAAGAAACCTCCTCCGAAGAAGGTGAAGAAAGAAGAAGAAGATGATGATGACGAGGAACGGGATGACAGCAATGACAGTGATTGGGGGGTGAGTAGAGTTCATTTAAGAGTATGAAGTTGTATGACATATTAACTTAATTACGGTTTACTCATGTAATGTCTTGTTAAGTTGTTACTTTGGTAAATAGGCATTTAAGTAAACTGTAATTAGGTTAGTATGAGTATGATTTATGATTGTCTATAGATAAATTGTCTTGTAGCTGAGCGAAAGCCTTTTCTCATATTATAGTTTAAGAATGAGAATTGATCTCTTGTTCAAAATGATTTATAACTGAAAAATATGATGACATATAGCTACTTGCAAGGTTTCAGCTCTTTGGGCCACCACAACCAGTATTCCCTCAGGTACCTGTTTTATGCCTGAAATTGAAACGAAATTATGAGATCTTAAGTTTATTTTTGTGTTCTTAGAATACCTAGCTAGGAATAGCGGTATACATTTTTTATTCGATGCAAACAAACAAATAGTAAAATAATCATTGCTCTTTATAATATTAGTTGGTATCTATTACCTGTAGCTATTTCATTGAAAATCTCGGAGCTAGGCATTAGCCATAGGTTTAAAGCTATTATTATTAATAGCTTTAGGTAAAATTTTAAATATTTGTAGACTATATTTGCAGAATATTTATTAAAGATTCTGTAATTAGCTTATCAAACCTAATTATCAATTTTACTTTACTTGGAAGTATGCAAATACAATTACTTATTTATTGATTAAAGGGTACTTCAAAATATATTTATAGGTAGGTAAGTAGGAAGTACTAAATATTTGATTATTATTTTATCTACAAACAACTTAATGGTAACTGATAATATAATTTATTCCTATTACAAATTATCTACAAAAAAAATATGTTAAAAGTATTCCAAATTAATAAATATTTCGGATTTGAAAAGGCATAATTTGTTTCCCTGATAAGTGATGAATTTCAGCTGAAAATATATGCGGAAAAAACGGAATTAAAATATTTTAATTTCCTATATTGAGGTATGTAGCTTTATTCAAAATAATTAAAAAAGTAAGAAGTCAGTATACCATAGACTTCTTATGATTTTACATAATCCATTAAACATTCCATGCATTTTTTATAATCTATGCTACATACATAACCAATAAGCTTTATTAACCATTGACATTAACTAAAAATCACGGTTTACTCACGTATTATTAATAAAGAAAAGCTCTACTAGTTTCGAGTCACAGAGGGACTATTGAGCAGCGTTCGCAGACGCGGCGTCTTCGCGCCGCCTGAACCGTGATTTTTAGTTAATTTAGTATGTCTCACGATAGTTGTTATAAAAAACATTGACATTTGTTTTTATGTCGCCTGATCTAATCACTAGCACTCACCATTTTATTTTGCGATCATGCACTGTTTTACTTAAATTGTAATATCAAATTGTATTAACCTTGCATTGAAGATTAAGCTCTTCATGATTTAATCATGCTTTTACACAATTAACCCAGTAATTTAAATATGTTGCTATTTTATTTGCTCTTGACAGTTTTTTTTTTTTATAATCTCACTTACATTTCTCTTTATATGAGAGAGATATTTTAGAGAAGCCTTGTTATTGACACAGAGAGCACTTAACTCTGCATTCGTCTGCATAACTTACCCAAAATAGTTGCACTTTTCATCAAGTATTCATCGCACCTCTACCAATAAGTAGCAAATTGATAGGCCAAGCTACTAAAATCGGTTTATTTTATTTACAGAGTCAAGTCAGGCAGTTATTTATGAATAGCGAGTGTTCAGACGAGTGTTCTTGCACGCCAGAAGAGGAACAACTCCCTACTAATATCAAAAGACGTATTATAAGGAAGCACTTCGCTGACCAGCCGAGAAAGGCTTTGATACTCAAAAGAGTTGCTCCAGACTATTCCAATGATGAATCGGAACTCTTTGGGAAACTCACTGCTAAGAAGCTTCGCAGGGTGTCGCAACGTGACCGTGATTTATTGATGATGCAGATAAACCAAATGCTCCTTGTCAGACTGTATTCTATAAAAACACATCAGGATAAAGCTACGCAAACTGCTCCGGTACCACCGCCTCAGATTCAAGCTAAGAAGTTATACCGTGTTAATGCTGTTCCGAATATCAATATGCCTCCAAATACAACACCTGCCAGTGCTCCGATACCACCAGCTAATGACCCAGAACCTGAAGTATCTACGAGTAAAGCAACTCCAGAAAATAAGTCAAGGGATGGTTATTTTTGCTCCATTATGTAAAAACTGCCTTGTGGCAACTTACATACACAATTCCAATTTTTAACAAGTGTTTTCCCATTACAAAATGATCTGTTCACAAAAGCTTTATAAAAATTCTAATTGTTATTTCAAAAAGGCTTTTAAGCTCTGAAAAGAAATATAGGTTTAATTGAATGATCTCCTAAAAAAAGGTGACTATATCCAAATACTCAACTTCTATGTATTCCAAAACTAATAAGTCAGACTTAGAAAGTTTAAAATTCCTTGTGATAATTAAATAGGTATATACTTCAGATAAATTGTACAAGTAATCCAAAGTAGTGATTCTTGTTGGCTGTGCAGAAAAAGTATTTATGAAGAAGCTATAAGCGAAATTATTTATAGGTTGGTATTTAAAATTAACTCAATATATTTTTATATACTGTTACATTTCTTGAAACACTATTTTGAGATATACCAAAAAAATATTATTATTTATAGTAAGTTTCACCGCCTACTTATCTCATAATTATGATTCCCTAGAAACTCGAAACTAGTTGAGCATCCTGAAAAAGTTTACTTGAGGAAACCATACATCATTCAAATCAATGCCTTTGATTACATATTATGGAATCTCTTAATATATTTAGTAAACTCAATGGAGGAATAAAAAATGATGTATTTAGTTTATAAGTTAGTATTTAAGTTAAATTAGAGCATAAACTTTTGTTTCAGCTCTAAAAGATTGATCATATGTGTGGGTGTATGTGTGGTATTGTTAGTTTTTAAGTTAATCAACTATGCTATGCATTGTCAAAACTATTTCGAAAATAACCTTTATTATGATCTTACTTTGATCAATTCAAATGTACAAGTGTTTCTACCTTCAATAAGGTTTGATATTTTTACAAATTTTATTGTTTTTGACAAAACAATAGGGTTTGATTTTTATTAAAATCAGTAGGTATTTGGGGAAGCTTCATGTCCTGGAGTTTAGGTACTATAGTTTATAATATTCAATGAAATTGAATTAAAAAGCCAATGTAAGGTTTAACCATTTATCTACAAGTGCATAGTATATTTTCTGGTGTGTGGAAAAGTAGAAAATAAGGTGTTTTTAGTTATAAGTATTTATTGTCTGTGTGTGAGCCCCCTGATTGACATTATCAGTTGGTGCCAAGCACTTTTTGGGTCTAGTCTCGGTCAAAGGCACTATCTCCGCAAACTAAGGAGCGGATATACCGCTAGCGTGTGACTCGTGGCGTAATCCCGGTATCTTTAACTGACAACTTATCGAAATGATCCGGTATGATGTCCGTTTATGTTACTCGTAGTACCTTTCGAAATAGTAATTCGAAATTCGGCTTGGTATCGTTTAAAACAATTTCAAATGTACACAAGTACCTATATCAAATATAATTGATGGTTGTGCTAAGTGAATGTGTATGTTTATGGCGTCAAAAACCTATCTGTCAGATAAATTTGGCTATTAGAAAAATAATTTTCTTATACTTATTTCTTAGGCCCGTTGCACATGTCACAGTCTCACTCGTTTACGACACTGCGCCATATCGCTTTGACATTGGTCGCGTCGACACGTGTGAGCAAATATGAAGCTTAAATGTTATTTGTTCTAAGTTTCCTGGATCAAACTCCTGTTTCCCCTCGAATTGCACCGAACATTTTCCAAATGTGTTACTTTGAACAAAACGTCGTATTTGGCCAAATACGTCTCACAAAGTAGAGGTGTGAATGCCTATAAAAAAAAAAAAAATGAAGCTTGGTAGTGCGCCATAGGTTTTAAATACTGCCACTCGCACGCCACTCATGACGACCAATGCGAGTGTGAGCATATGTGACGGGCTTTACTCCATACATTATGTGTCAAAAAGTCTGTCTCTAATAAAGTCTACCAAAAGACATAGTTCTAAAACTTGTAGGTAGGAGTCCCACCGTAATTGTACTACAAAAAAGTAATTTAAGTGTGTTTTTGTATTTCTTTTGTGTTTCTTTACTAATAAAGATATTTTTCTTAAACTTAACTGGTTTTAATAAGTTTGTTTGATCCTCGGATATATAACAAGACTTTATTTTAATTAATCATAACCAAAAAGCTTTGGTTTCTTAAAGTACTGATATTCAAATATTCTTGCATTGCTATAAGACTGGTTGTGTGTGGTATATTGAACAAACAGACTAATTCCCCTATTAGTTATCTATCCTTATAAGATTATTACAGAAAAAAGTCGTACGAATCTAATAAAACATTCAATTATCTTCTAGTCTGGCGGCAAAAAGAAGAAGGCAGAAGAAAAGAAAAAGAAGGCTGCTCCCAAATCTAAGAAGGATAAGACAAAGAAGGTGAGTTGATAAACTTATAACTTTACATAATACTAACTGGTCGTTCCTGTTGAATTTGCTAAATATTTCTTCCATATAATTCTAAGATTTTATTTATTAAGATATAGAGATAGTATAATAATTATTTTTTAAGATATAAAATAAGATAGAAGAATTAAGTAACAACATCACTTAGGCAGTTGTCCCACCAACGGCGAGTGAACGACTAACTATCGGCTATTTTCTCGCTCAAGAAACGTACAATAGATATACTTTCCGTGTAAACAAAAAAGATGCATATACAAATAGTTGATCGCTGACTGTTCACACTGCCGGCAAGTGCTCGCTTCACTAGTTTGTTTTGTTTTGTTTCGTTTCACTAGTTCTAGCTCTACTCGTTAGAATAGAATAGAATAGAATATCATTTATTTGCATTGAATGTAGGTACAAATATAAGGTCTTACAAAGATAAATCGTTCCTGGTACATTCTACCATCTGGCATGCAAACATTTTGAAAAATCTTAAAGCTAAAAACATTATTTAGGTACTATAATAATAACTTATTAAAATAAAGAAAACAAATCTACTATAACATTAAAGGATAATATAAATCTAATAAAATTTAAAAATTTAAAAATTGAGATCACAAAAGTAAAAATTAAAAATAACAATAAACTTGCAGAAATAAGTCTACAAATCATCTAATAAAAAATCAGACACAGAATAATAACATTTTTGTATTAACAAAGATGCAAGTTGTTTTTTAAAAATTCTTAAAGGTTGCTCCTTAATACTACTTGGAATCTTATTATAAATAACAGGTGCCATACCGAAGACACTTTTTTTTAATAAGGCTGTTTTGTAAGCACCGGTACATAGCTTATCTTTGTATTGAGATCTGATAGTTGTAATTCGGTTAGTGGTGTCCTTTAAAGTAGGGTATAATTTGATGTTACTTTTGACAAAAATAGAAAGCTCTAATATGTAAATACAAGGAAAAGTTAATAGTTTATTATTTAGAAAGTAAGTTTTGCAGCTGTCTGTAACCTTTAACTTAAACATTGCTCTGATACAATGTTTTTGGGCTTTAAAAATGTTTTCCCGCTCACAACAATTGCCCCAGAATATAACACCAAATCTCAGATTTGACACTACCAAGCCATGATATGCTACTAGTATTGCATTAATATTTACTTTTTTTGAAAGATTATGCAGTACATATGCTGATGAACCTAGTTTTTTGCAAATAGCTTCTGCTTGAGGTTTCCATGTAAGATGGTTGTCAATTAGGATGCCTAGAAATTTAGCCGTATTTGCTTCGTCGACTATTTGACCATTATAATTTATATTTAGGTTTTCAGATTTTACCCGTTGGTAAAAATGCATAGCTTTAGTTTTATCTATATTGATTAATAGGTTGTTATTATTGAGCCAGTCGATTATTGTTTTTAACGCACTATTAACATCTGTTTCGTATTTCTGTTTGTTAATACAATTAATTATAGCTGTACTGTCGTCGGCAAACAATACCATAGGACTAGAGACTTGACGAGGCAGATCGTTTATGTAGAGTAAGAAGAGTAACGGTCCGAGAACGCTTCCTTGGGGTACACCAAATTTGATGTATCTATAGGAAGATAAATATTTTATTTCTTGCTTAGATCTCATACAGACTCTGGAAACTTCTGTCACTTGCTTACGATTGCTTAAATAAGATTCTATTAGATCAAGAGCATTCCCGCGTATGCCATAAGCGTTTAGTTTTGACAAAAGCTTTTTATGATTAACATAATCAAAGGCTTTTGACATGTCTGTATAAATTGCACATACAGGTGTTTTAGTATCAACGTTTTTCATAACATTGTTTAACAAGTCATACACAGCCATATTTATGTTTTTATTCTTTCTAAACCCTTTTTGTTCGTCGCAAAGAATGTTGAATTTAGTTAGAAATTTATACAGGGATTCGTAAATAACTTTTTCGAATATTTTTGAAATTATAGGTATTAAGGCAATTGGCCTGTAGTTTGCCATATTCTCTTTATCGTTCTTTTTGAAAAGTGGTATAACTACGACGCTTTTTAAACTGTCAGGAAATATTCCAGTACTGATACTGTTATTTATGATGTGACATAGTGGGGCCGCTATGCTACTGGATACAAATTTTATTACGGTTGTTGAGATGCCATCATAGCCGAAACTCTTTTTGTTCTTTAAATGTCGAATTATCCTCATTATATCTTGTGGTACAACTGGAGCCATAAATATGGAGTGATCATTATATTCTATCGGTACACTATTATCTGTTGTGACTTTAGGTATTTCTGAGATTTGATCGATAAAGAAATTATTAAAGGACTCCGCAATTTCCTTAGGGTCGTATATTAATTTACCATTTTTTAATATTTTAGAGATAGGTTCATTTTGAGATTTTTTATTGTTGATTATTTGCCACGACGTCTTTGACTTATTTTTTGAATTTTTAATCATGTAGTTATTTTGTGCTTTCTGGGTTAATTTAATGATATTTTTAAATCTGCGCGCGTATGTTTCAAATTTTATTTTATTTTCATCTGTTGGCTTAAGACGCTTTTGCCAAAGGAGTTGTCGCTGCCTTTTGCTACAGATACGAATACCTCGTGATATCCATTTTATTTGTTTATGCGGTTTTACTAAAATTGATTTATAAGGGAAACACGAGTTGTACAGAACTTGAAATATATTTAAAAAGTTATTATAAGCTAGGTTGGGGTCATCTGTATCGTATACATCAGAGAAAGATAGTGACTGAAGATAATTATTGAATTTTTTGATTCTCCTCGCACATGTCACGCCTCTTAATCCGCCAAGATTTTAGCTGACAGGTTTTATTTACCGTTATCTTTATTAACTGAGCTGTATGGTCTGATAAAGCGAAGTCAAATACTTCGTGATCACATTTTTGATTTGTATTGTGGGCAAAGTTATCCAGACAAGTAGCACTACTAAGCCTGGTCGGTAGAGTGATAACTAATTTAAGATTAAAACTCAACAAGCAACATTCAAAGTCCAATGATATGTTATTCTTTTTTAATGTATCTATGTTAAAATCTCCGCAAACAATAATTTTTTTATCCTTTCTTGAACATAGCGTTTTTAAAATAGATTCAAATTTTTCATAAAATGTATTTAAGTTTGATAGTTTTGGTGGCCTATAGACACATAAAATAATTACTTTTAATTTTATTAATTCTATAGCACAGCATTCTATAATACCAGATATTGAGTATTTATTTACATCTGGAAGTTCCCGATATTCATGACCCTTTTTAACCAGAATACAAGCACCTCCGCGTTTTTTTTTATGTCTTGAATAACACGCAGCAAGTTCGTAATTCGTTATGTTCAACAATTTTTCATGGCCAGACATTATAAAGTGTTCTGTTATACAAATAATATCTAAGACTATTTGTTTGCTTACTAATTCCTCAATGTGCACAGTTAAGATATCTGATTTATTAAGTAGGCCTGCAATATTTTGATGCAAAATATAGATATGGTCAAAAAAGAAAAAACTTAGAATTTTCGTTACAAGTGTTGTGCTCTACATTATTATTATTATTATTTAATCCTAAGTCTGAAATAACATTACTTTGTGGTTTATCTAATAGCAAATGTTGAAGGTTATAGAAAACATTTTTAATCCCACCGCTATTTATTTTTCCCGTATATTTCGAAAACATAGTATAATCACAAACTAGATTTAAATTTGAATCCAATACAGTAGCATATTTATTTGTATGTACATCTAGACATAAAGCATTATTAAACGTTTCTACACGTATGTTGAATAAAGTAGAATAGACACTACATCTGTAAGTTGGTAAACACAATATTATATTAGTATGCTGTATTTTTAGTAAACAATTCCTTATGTCTGTGATTAACTTATCATAGTTCTTAGTCACTAGGAAGTCTTCTTCACCGATTAAAATTACACAATGATCATTCGCCGTATAGGTAGCTAGCTTCTTATGCAGGTTGTTTAACAGATGTTGAATGCCACAATGTGGAGATAAAAAGTGACAAATTTGGTAATTTGGTAACATTTCTTCAGCAATATTCAGTATCTTATTCGTTTTATTAGCGCTAATAATACATACTTTCCTCTTTTGTTTCGCACCCCCCTCGTTTCGTATGTTGCGTTGATCTGTATCAACGTTACTCGTTCATCGTTGCCGGTGGGACAACTGCCTTATGAACAGAAATTTTAATCTATCCATTCTCCAAGTCTCCAACACCAAAATTTCCTAAAATCTTCTTAAATACTTTACAGGGTGGTGGTGTGAAGAAAGCTCGCAAGGGTAGCGGATACACGAGGGCTTGCAAGCTGTCTCCTGCGTTAGCAGAACTCATGGGAGAGAGCGAGCTCCCGCGCCACGAGGTTGTCAAGCGGGTGTGGGCCATTATCAAAGAAAAACAGCTCTTCGACCCCAATAACAGACAATACGCCATCTGCGACAAGGCCCTATTCAAAGTCATTGGAGAAGAAACGTTCCACACGTTCAGCATGATGAAATATTTGAAGAACCATTTCCTGGACTAATTATTATTATTATGTAAGTATAACTTTATTTCGTAAGTTGGTCATGTTTTCGTATTGTTTGGACGCTGTTTTGTTTGTGTTAGGGTCAGTTTATACTAGAGCAGAGTCGAAGCGCATCAAAGCGTATTTCCAAAACTGAAAGTAACAAATTCAACCTTAACTCCACAGCGTAACGCACACGTTACTTCTGAGAATTTAGAAAGGCGCGCGCTTTCTTCGCAATTCGCGGGTCTGCGCGTGAACAACGCCAATTGGTGTGCACGTCATGTGTGCATTCTCGCGCCCACTAGCGAACCTACGCGTCATCAGAGGGACGGAGCATCGCGCAAGACGGACGGAGCTATACAACCTACGTAGCTCCGTCCCTCTTGCACTGATCAGTGATCGACCATTCTGACACAATTGTAATAGCAGACTAAGGCCCCTGTTGGAAATTGGTCTGCATCGGTGTTGATCACAATGGACTATCGCGCGTATTCGAGCGAATGCGCGCGTATTTGCTGGAATTCGCTTTGGTTGTAAAGAATTTGACGCTTCGATGCGCTTCGACTTTGGGCTAGTATAAATTGACCCTTACGGTTAGTTTCAATAACCAGTCCGTTGGTGGATGATTAGTAAGTAACTTATGTCGAAAAATCCACCTTTAGCTGGATTATTGAGACTGGTCTTTAGTGACACTCGCGTCATGTTTTAGGGCATGTCTTCCGATGAGCTGAGCTTTATAACTATTTAAGATGAGAAGGAATCGTATTTTCAGTCAATTTTCAAAGAGATGTAGGTTTACAAACAACCAGAGGCCTTAGTCTGCTATTACAATTGTCAGAATGGTCGATCATTGAGCAATGCGAGAGGGACGGAGCTATACAACCTACATAGCTTCGTCCCTCTTGCACTGGTCACCATTCTGACACAATTATAATAGCAGACTAGGGCCCCAGTATTGCAGTGTAAAGCTCATCAAGACATCTTGTTTTTTTTTTTACTGATAGTCGCAATTTTGTTTCCTAGAATCGTGATCATGTTATTAGCCATAGATTCCATTTTGCTATTCATATATTCTGGATACATTCAGTGTTGTACTCAATAATCAATTTAGTCGCATCCACTCGGATGAATCAACTTCATAATAATTAAAAGTATTCACTTTCGTATCTCGTGTCTGAAATATCAGTACCCTTAGTACGAGTTTACGTGTTCGGCGCTCTGATTGGTCGGCTAGAATAAACCAACCAATCAAAGCGCCGAACGCGCTTTCTTTTCGATTACTTTGAACGTAAAGTAAACTTGTAGTAAGGATACAGTATGTTCCATGTTTCTGTTTTTTCGAGCATAATAAACTATATTTTAATTAAGAATGCTCAAAATTAATTAGATTTGATCTAATTTTGATTGCATTGTAAAATGCATTTATTGTTTTTTTATATTATGTACCTTTAACTATGTATCGAATCATGTCTAAGTCTAAAAAAATCGATTTTTTATAATATTTTTCGCTCATACAGTTTTTTAAATCAATCGAAATATTATTTTCGTATATATTTGGTAAATCATTTTATAACTTAAGGTACATTGTGATGACTATTATAATTATTATTAATTAATATCGAAGTATTTTACATGATTACGTCTAAAATAATCGACTAGGTGATAATTATGTAACTCTATTCCGCATGTAATAAGATCCATTTTTCATTGTAGTCCAGTCAATAATTTTATTGCATTTCAGATTAATCACTTACAATAATGATCCTTGTTCTATGTATTTAAGTATTATAATCGTTTAAACGTGTTTGGCTCGCGAATTTTCATATAATAATGAACCTAAGTTGTATTCGAATAAGTTTCACAATTGTAAGTGAATAATAAAACTGGAAATATCTTGCCAGTCAGATATTTTTAAAGTAGTTCAATTTTGTCAACATTACACTTTATACATATCGGTAGTAGATTTTACCTTTTAAATACAATACCAATGCATTTTGTCCTGATAGTAATACTAGTATTTAATAGATTGAAGTTTTTACTATTGTTCTACTGGATGGCACTAGTGTGCTCAGAGACACCTCTATCATTTAAAATACAAACGTATTCATCAAAGACTTTTCGATGGAGTCCTAGTCAAAGTATTATTACAATGTTCAATTGTATTCTCTGAAAGTAAAAAATCTCTTCAGAATTTCTTAAACAACTAGTGCCATCCTTTAAAGCATATACGAACTAGCCAGTCACAATAACTCATCAAGTAATTACTGGATTTTGGTCTTTATATCATAGCAGCTTTGTGTCTTGGCAGCCATCAATCTTAGCATAAGTATACACTTTGTAAATATGTCAGTCAAGTAAGAAATAACTGTCTTATCGGTAAATTGCTCAATGTAAGATGCCTACGGTGACCAGCAAGTCAACTTACTCCTTTCTTTCAAAGTTTATTGTATTTTAAACTTATTTGTAATGTTTTAAAGTTGAAATTTCATTGAAAAACTTTGACGGACTGAAGTTATCTATACTGGTCACAATATAAAAAAGCTGAATAAAAAAGAAAAAGACAATTTATTTTCCTGTACTATTACCATCTCTGAGGTATTGCTATCCTTTTCAAACCTTTGTAGTAAGACAGAGATAGCAGTTGAGCAATTTATCACTAAGTTTTTTCTATAATTGTAAGATAAGCCTCTAGGCTTTTGAGGCTCTGATAAATGTGCAATGTCTCGGGCCGTTGTAAGTCGAATTATGACTAGACTGAGGTTGTATCTCTGCGAGAGGATGAATACAATAAAGATTAAACTAAAAATATCGAATGTGTATTATTTTTTTTATTAATGTCTTACCTTTTGGAGAGTTAGACGGTCGAGTCATGTCGTTTATTTGGCTGCTCTGTAAGCAATTCTCACTCTTATAATAACGGTGGATCCTGCTAGATCCAAAGATCTGCTTTAGTAATGACATATCAATGGAATATAAGTGCACTATAAAACGTTTGTGTCTGTATTTAGAGAAAATCTTTGGCCCTGAAATTATAATTTTAATCTAACTCATCTTCTATAATCTTCTGTGGATCTTCAGCACCTGGCAGGAAGTCAACTTAACTGGTAAAAATTATTTATTACTATTGAATTTTTAGCTGCATACTAGATAGGTACTTTGTCATATAAATCAGTACGTTAGAAAAACGTTGACTGTGTTTTTATATAGGAAACAACCCATGAGGCTCACCACCATCTGCCAAAGAAGATTTTTTGACTTCTTTGGCCACATTGTCAGGAAGAGAGGTGATAACCTGGAAAAGTTGCTGATCACAGGAAAGGTAGATGGAAAAAGACCAAGGGGCAGGAGTCCGATACGTTGGTCGGACCAAATCCGTGCCACACTGGAGACCACAGTCAAAGTCAAAGTCAAAATCATTTTTTTCAAATAGACCAGGAAGGCACTTTTGAACGTCAAGGCAAATATAATAATATTAATAACGTCTGTCTGTCGGTCAGTCCTCTAGTGAAGCTATTTGCTCGTTCCAAAGTGTAGATTCCTATGGAGAAGAACGAGCAAGAAACTCCATAGGTTACTCTTTTTCAATCAGATTTACAATACAATTCTTGGTTACATTGTTTCGATTACTTCAGCTATGTGAGAACAATGTAAAACTAATATACAGTCAAAGTGACAGAAAAAGAAAATAACCTAGAGGACAATAAAAATTAATGCAGCCCGGAGCTGACCAGTCCCAGTTGACAGCGCCCGTTCACGAACATGACACGTACACCAGCACCGCCCAACTCAACCATGTTGCAGGGAATCGAGCGGTCCAATGCCCGTGCCACCGCCAATGAGACCTTTGAGTGAGCATGACAACTCCAAGCTGACATAAATGCATTCTACTAGTCTAATTTGATTTCAGTTAATTACAGGGCTCTCACATTTACAATAATTGTGTAAAGTACAGAATACATCGAAATAACATGGTTATATTACTACGTTTTATTAGTTATCCTGTGGAGCCGGACCAGCTTGCCTCCAAGCATTTTTATCTTCTATATAATCATTTACTTTGTAGTATGCTTGTCTACATAACGTTTTTTTAATACATAGTTTAAATTTTGATTCATTCAGATTCTGTATTTCCATTGGAACTCTATTATAACATTTAACACAGAATCCCATAAATGACTTACTTATTTTTGACAATCTAAAAAATGGTTGACTTAATCTATCCTTATGTCTAGTTTGATAGTTGTGTCTGTCAGATACTTTCGCAAACAAATGTAGGTTTTTTCTAACATACATAATATTTTCATAAATAAATTGACATGGAACGGTCATAATATTGATCTCCTTAAACACAGTCAACACAGTCTGCGACGCCATCCACATCGCCAAAGATAGAACAGCATGGCGAAATATAGTTAACCAGAGAGTTATTCGTCGGGGTCACGACCCTCAGCATTGAGGATAAACGACGCAAGGAGGGAGGAGGAGGATGTAATAACAAATGATGAACAAGAGTTTTAATTAGTTTTATCTGTGTCCTGTAAAGAGGTTAGCAAACAAACAATATTTTTATTTCATTATTCATTTCAAAAACCATGGAAACGTTTACCATTGATTTAATGTCAAAATCACCAACGCAACGAAACACTGCCAAGCAACAATAACTCGAGTACAATAATAACTTAGATATTTTTGGGAGAGGGTTCTGAAAAAACATTAAAATGGCGTGCAACGAAAACGTTATAAAGAACATGGCCAATGAAATAACTAGGGACTGTCAGGCCAATAATGTGTCGGTTGACCCCGAGTTTGTGATCTACTTGATAGACTTGTTCCTACTAAACCCCAAGTATGGGAAGCTATTCGCGAAGACTATCAACAGGAACAATTTGGCGTATTTTGTTGATGAGTGCGTCGGTATGCTGACGAGTGAGTATAGATTTTAAATGGATATCTTTAAATTTACATAGGCAGGATTCAATCCAATCAATCCTATTTCATCTCCCTCAAAAACAGAAGTTAATGACTTATCTTTTGTTCCTCTTTAGTTAGATTCACTAAAATCAGTTCAGCTATTTAAATGCTTGAGCTGCGGACTACCTAGCGGGTTTACCGGGGCTTCGGTTCGAAAAGCAGGGGTAGGAACGGGGTAGTTTTTAGTCAGTAAGGGTCTAACATTCCCTCTCGTCTTGCCCAAAGCAAGAGTAGTGACTGGATGATTTTCCCCCTTTAAAAAAAGACATTTAAATGGACAAAGATGAAGCAGTAAATAGTATTTACAAACAGACTTTGTAAGCTGGAACCTCCTTCAAAATTTTTATTATCATACGAAAGCCACTGTAAATTCTTTTCAGGTGATGGGACTGCATTAAATACTTTAAAAATGCAGTTCATTTTACAAACAAACTACGATAAACTGGAAATATTGATTGAGAAGCATTTAGACCACATCAACAAGTGCTTGGCTCCCCTAGTCGACGAGATTTTGGACATGGACCCTGACCCTAATAATGAGGCTGAGTACCACAAGCTGTTTCGAAAGATGTCTATATATTTCGTCCTGGCGAGTGGATTGGGAAATCCTAGCTATATTGTTGTAAGTAGATTATATGCCAACCTTAATATAGAGTTTATTATCTTTAGTAGTCCTTACCTTACTTGATACCTTGAGTTTCGGGACTGCCAATATGAAGTGCATTGCGAATCGGTATCAAAGGCAAAGAAAAATAAAAATTTCTTATTACAACACACCAGAATAACGATTCCCTTTCCATTGTCTTTGGGACTAATACAATATTATTTTCGTTGTTAAAAATATCGTAGACGTTGAAAGAAGGTATGGCGGCTTTAGAGAGTGTCTTCGGTATGGAAGACCTGAAGGCATTTGTGGCATTGCCTCGTAGTGACAAGAGTGTCCAGCTGGAAGTACTCTTGGGCTACACGTCTGGAGTTAGACTCTTCAACAGGGACTGCGGTAAGGGAGGTGAAGGAATACCAGATTGTGAGTATCTCTTCTCAGATACCTTTTTACGTTCTTGAATATAATAACTTCGAAACAACTCTAGTTGCACCGAAATCTTGAAAAGTGCATATTACATACCATTTACTTCGACTGCACAGTTGGCGCGGTGGCTGGAGAACCGGCTGCTGTGTAACGTATAGCGGGTTCAATTCCCGCACGGAGCAACTCTTTGCGTGATCTACAAATAGTTGTTTCGTGTCTGGGTGTCATGTGTATGTGAACTTGTATGTTTGTAAACGCACCCACACAGGAGAAAATTCTAATGTGTTTAAAAAAATACATCAGATTTCGCTAGCTAACTTACAGGGGTTTTGATGTTAAAAGCACTATTAATTGCTGTTATAAGATCTTTCTCTGCCTCCTAACTTGCAGTGCCTCTAAACTTGGTCGACGCGGGTAAGGCTTGCATGTCGCTGCTATCAAATTCCCTAATAACAGTGATGCAGAGAGTGAACAAACTCACGACCGCCATAGAAGACGCCATCGCGATACAGGAGGAAACTGGCAATATTATAGTAGACCTAACTATGGACGATCACAGTGAACTAACTAAGTAAGTCTGTTTATTATTCGGATACTTTTAGGCCTTTTAGCGAAATTATTAATTCATTGTGAGTTGAGTTGAACGAGCAGACGGGTTACTTGATGGTAAGCAATTGACCCCGCCAATGGACATTCTAACTGCCTTTTTGGAGGACGGGAGGGGATGATCAGGTTTTTACGGCATACGGCAGATCGCCTGATGGTAATCGATTAACGCTGCCTAGTTTAGACTGACTTCTATAAGCATTTCTACTAAGATTCTTAACTTTTGAAGTTTTAATTTATTTGCTGATATTTTCAAATGAATAGAGAGGATTACAAAGAAGTGTTTGAATTGCTTGCATTCAACCGTCAGTACGAAGTATTTATTCGCAAGTTATTGGCTGATGTGGAGTATATGACGCACAAGGGGTCTACATATGTGGAAAGGACGAAGGCAGTGCTCCAAGAGTTGCATGCTGCGGTCAAATATAAAGCGGCTGTGCCAGTGCAGAATGTGTTTGTGAGTATATTGCTGATATCTGGCACGTCCCTGGTTAATTTGAAGAAGCACGAGCTTCTATGGACGCCTTGATTTTCATTGTATATTTGCAAAATGGTGACTAATCTGCGATGCTCCTAACCTATGAATGATTGACATTTTTCAATGGTTCGATTCCCGCACGGAGCAACTCTGTGTGATCCACAAATTGTTGGTCTGAATGTCATGTGTACATATATGAACTTGTATGTTTGTAAACTCACTAGTTCAAAGTTTAAAAAGGACAGTTTATAGTTACGTGGCGTCTAAGAAAAACCAGATCTGCTTTTATACAGGCTTCTTCTGATTTTCAAAGTCATGTCAAACATTTTTTATTGTCACCTCTTTTACAGCCACTGTTCACAAAGTTGTGGGAGGTTTGGCGAGCAATGCAGAACGTGATGTACCTAGTATCGACCGTGAACCGACTGATGGGGATCATGGGAGACATCCAAGATAAGATCAAGATGCCCGTCAAAGTTGTCAGCAAAATGCTCCAAGGGAAGACCGTTAATACTGACCACGTGAGTGGATAGTTTTTTTTTCTTGGATAAGGTTCCATTTTATATCAAGTATATTGTTTTTTTTATAAAACACGCCGATAAACTAGCAGACGTATCACCTGGTGGTAAGCAATCGCCGCCGCCCATGGACACTTGAAACACCAAAGGCGTTACAAGTGCGTTGCCGGCTTTTTGGGGGCTAGGAATTTAAGGGTTGTTGTTCGGGAATCGGGGATTGGGAAGATTGGAAAGGGGGAGTTGGTAAAAGTCACATTGCGCTTACTAGTGCATCTGCAAGTGTGGGGCCAACGCGCTAAACTTTTTATAACCTTTTTACGAAGCCCTATGAACTACTAGGTAGACAGCAGACATTCTGTGTATTCAACTTAGGTATAGTTTTTGACGTTCTTTGTTTGGTTAAATAAATGGTCTTCTTAACGTTCAGTGTAGACTCAACAACCCGCCGAGCACAGGAGACAGGTTATCACTGGCCTCGTTACACAACTACGTCAGCTACTCAAGCAGCTCAGAGCTCTCCGGGACCAAGCAAGCAGAGGTATGCATTACGATTGGGGGCAAACGAGCGAACGTACCACCAGGGGCTTTAGTCTGCTATTACAATTGGACGGAGCTATACAACCTTCATAGCTCCGTCCCTCTCGCACTGCTCAGTGATCGACCATTCTGACACAATTGTAATAGCAGACTAAGGCCCCTGATTGTTAAGGGCACACGGCCACGGGCCACGGGCCACAACCATAAAACATCACCACTGGCATATTTCCTCTAATTTTCATACATTTTTATATGGACTCGCCTCACACTTGCTTCGCAGCTTGCTTCTTGTGGCCCGCACCGGCGACTAAACGTCCGAGTCCATTATGATACTGCATGCCTGGGTTAAAAAAGTAGCAATCACCGACCGCAAGTGTCGACCATCGGCCAAAAGTGGCTATCGCACGCTTTAGCTACTTTTGTGGCCGATTCTTGCCTCTTGGGGCCGATTCTTGCCTCTTGTGGCCGATTCTTGCCTCTTGTGGCCGATTCTTGCCTCTTGTGGCCGATTCTTGCCTCTTGTGGCGGCGTTTGTGGATGTCGCGTGTAGCCTGTGTACGGCGACACTAACAACTCGCATCACCCATGGCCATAGTATAAATTTCTACCGTTATTTGTGTTTCAGTTCTTAGGATTTTGCGCGCTATGTCTGGTTGTCGGTGCTCTGGTGCCAAGCAACGTAAAAATAGGTCTCATCAAGTCCAAGGGCGGCTACTACGGTTTCTGCAGTGTTAAAATGGCTTCCCGGTTTAGTAAGGATCCTGAGAGGTAATTTTCTATTAAGAAGTCAAGAAACTTATTGGTTTAAAGCTTATAATTTGAAGAATATTCTGAATTTATGATCTTGGTGGTCTTTCAAAAAAATATAACAACACTATGGCTTGTTTTTCTATGATATGGTATTGTTAGAAATCATCGTCGCCCATGGACACTCGCAACACCACAGAAGTTGCAAGAATTGGATCTTTAGTAATCTCATTCCCACGGCGAGTTTTATCAGGAAGTCAAGAAACTTGTAGGTTGTAGTTGTAACTGTATTATAATCTTTGTGTACACTACATCACTTATTACTGCTATAAATTAAGTTCAGGGTCAATGATTTCGGATTAAGTAAATAAGATACCCGAAACACAGTATCTAGATATATTTCCTACGGTCCGGCAAGCGATTGACTGACTGGCTCTCTAACTAGCATACTCATCGCAATTAGTAAAGTCAGCATTTGTGTCTCTACAAACTTATCTGTTATACTTTGAAGCAGAGTGAGCCTCCTATACCCCTAAGCCTCTTCAATCTTTCCCTCAGGTACATAAACGAAGTCCTGCACTACGCCCGCAACAACCCGCACCTCATTAACTTGCTGAACATTGTAGAGAACGTGTTCAACGTGAAGGACATCGTTGATCTTGTTGTGCTTCGAGTACCGAAGAGTAAGTACAATACTAACTACAGATATTTACGTAGATACAGCTCATGGACGCTTCTAGAAATTTCTGTCATCGTAGTTTCTGTGATTAATTACGACTTACTCATATATCTATTTGAGGATGTAACTCGACTAGTTTCAAGCTACGCTCGGGGCCCTTTTTTTTTTATGAAACACGCCCGTAAGGAATTGGCGGCTTTTTGGGGGTAAAGAATTTAAGGGTTGTTGTTCGGCAATCGGGGATTGGGAAGATTGGAAAGGGGGAAATTGGGCCTTCAGTAATCTCACTCACACAACGCAAGCGTTGTTTCACGTCGGTTTTCTGTCATGACATGCTGTCAAATAATTATATTTGTGTTTATTCTATAAATCTGTGTATCATGTTTCAGTAAAAGTATTCGAGAAGGATATCCAGACGGAACTACATCCAGTACCGACGTACAAAGACAAGCACTACAGTTGGGACCTTTGGGAGTGGAAGAGGAGAGCTTGCCAATGGGTGCGTTGTCTCTTTCCCCTAGTTGACACTTTAATCTGAGAGACCAGGGGCCTTAGTCTGCTATTACAATTGTGTCAGAATGGTCGATCACTGAACAGTGCAAGAGGGACGGAGCTATACAACCTACATAGCTCCGTCCCTCTTGCACTAGCCCTACTGGGGCCTTAGTCTTCTACAATTGTAATAGAAGACTAAGGCCCTAGTAGGGCTACTCCGGTTCTCCAATGCGAAGTTTCGTTTAATCTTCGGCCGTAGGTTTTATTGGTTTATTAATAGAATTACTTGAAATAACGTTTTATTTTTAGTTTCATATCAAAACCTATTTATTTATCTTCATTTCATTCGTTCATTTTTATTCACGAAAGTTCGCAATAAATAGAATTTTTAGTATGCAATCTGCGAAGCTTTTGCGTTCGTTCGTTGAATTAGAGTAGGCCCCCAGATTTTGTTTATATCAACTGCGATCAGCATCCTACAAGCCTCTGAGAGTGGTACTTATTATATTCTTGGTAAGATCTTGGCTTTCAGGGGTCCAACTGACGTCGACGTTAACTAAAGTTATTAAATCAGATCATAATAATCGCAAATACGTAGAATAAAACAAGCCGGTTAACGGAGAATTTGCATTCTTACTTCCTTAGGTACTTTTGAGTAGGTAATGTGAAGACCACTTAAACACAAGGGGGGAGGGGGAAAGCAGTCTTCTCCCATCTTGGGCAAGGCAAGAGGGAGTGTAGGTAACTCTTACTGACTAAAAATCACCCCGTTCCTTCTTCTGCTTTTCGAGCCGGAGCCCCGGTAACCCGTTAGGCAGATCGCAGTTCACTTCAAAGTAAACCATCAAATTATTATTACCATCCAAAAAAACATTTAACCCTTTTCCACATCCTCAGGCCACGATAGTAAACTGTAAGACGCATTCAACGCAAACGAAATACAGCCACCTTCGTTCAGACATACAATGTCAGACGGTGGAGCCGAGAGACAAGAGTTTGCAGACCCACAAGGACACTGGGATGAACACCGTCAACAGCCAGTACTTCATATGGGGTCTTAGGGGGCAGCGGGGCTATGGGCAACATGTCATGGAATTGAAGGTTCAACACTCTATGGAGGCTCTTAAACGTGAGTTTTGTTTCTGTAAGATCAATATCTTGCTGTTGAATAAAAAGAGCAAAGAGTGTTGTTGTCCGGTGACAGCAGTGTTTTTTGATAAACCTGAACTTTTTTAAAAGCGATCCGCTTTTCATTATTAAGAGTTCTGCAAATTATAAACTAAGTACGAGTTTGTTTTACGTTTACCCCTTGCGTGTTTCATTGTGTTGGTTGATTCGCACCGACCAATAAGAATGTCGGGCCCAAACTCGTACTAAGGGTACTGTACGTAACACGACACCGTCTTGTCACCAGTTCGACATGTTTAAACATGTCGCGGATTCTATACAAGATCTAGACACGTCACAAAAATAAATTGTACAAATTTTAGCGGAAAGAAGAGTTTTTTTTTACATTTAATGGGTCGACGTTTGGCCGCTATCTCACCTGATGGTAAGTGATGATGCGGCCTACGATGGAGCACATCTGCCCATAATTACATTTGTCAATCCTTTTTAAATGGCATTTGAAACCGTTCTAAAGACATTATCTTTACAGCTAAAACAGTAACGACGTGCACTTGGCCGTGCCTAAATCCGGCAGAGGACAGTGTGGTTGAGTCCGTAAGCGAGGAGAAAACTTTTTACTTCCCGGACGAGTACGAGGAATCGGACTAATTTATTTATTCATAATTATACATATTTTTATCTTTTTATAATGGCGATTGGTTACATTCGTTCACCTTTCATAAGATTTTTTTTATCTAAATATAATTAGAATAGCTAGTTGGTCGTTGCGCAGGTTGCTCATGATTATGAGCTCCAGTCGTAGCTTGAAACTAGTCGAGAACTCTCAAGTAAACTATACGAAATTTTGTTTGTTGGAGTTTTATCAAAAGTTGCATCGAGATTAGCTCATCAGTTTAAGAGCTACAATACCAAACCAGAGACAAAAATTGGGGTCAAACTTTTTCTTCATCAAGTAGTTAACTATTTAATGAGATAAATGTGATTTTTAATTTTGTTAATTGTATTTAACTTGAATTTTATATTGGTTGTTGTAAATCTATCACGAAAGTGTTTTCGATGCCTGGTGTTATGATTATGAATAATCGTTATTAGATTATGAGACCTTGTTGTAGTGTTGCCTTAATAAATAATTATCTATTTGGAACATGAGTATTTCTTTACCACGTATAAATTACGCCAAAAATTTGCAGAGTACTTCAAAATAACCTTAATGGCGCATTTACATTAGTCGGTTAGACCGTATTCGGCTGCAGGCCGTATTCGGTCACCAACTAATATAAACAGGTATTCGTTTGGCCGTATTCGGTTTGGCCTTTAGGTAAGCGTTTCAGTTAAACCGAATGCGGCCGCCGCCTTCGGTGACCGACCTAATGTAAATGCGCCATTATGTAGGTATGCAGTTATAAATTTTTATGAATCTCCGAAGATATAAGCGGAGAAAGGAATCGTACCTATTGCAACCCTACTTTTCACTGCTAGTAGTGAAAAGAGAGGTTAAGAGAAAGACCAATGTCTTAGAAAATTATTTTTATAGTTTAAGCTGGTAAACTATCGTATCGCTCTTCTGATGGTAAGCAATCGCCGCCGCCCATAGACGTGCCGTTATACGACATTCTTTACCAATTAATAAAATACTTGTATCAGAAATTATTAATCAAGAAAGGGTAAAACACTAGTGAATATGAGCCTCTAGCATGGCTGGAAACTAGTCGAGTTCCTCGTCAAACAGTTACGTGAGTTAGTTAAAAAAATAATAATTTATTTAGTATGTCTCACTAAAGTTACAATAAAAAACACTAGTGGTTCCGTTTCTTTGCTCTCAAGTGTATATTCTTGCCATAGTTATCAAAATAAAACCAAAACTATGTGTACATAATATTATATTGTAGATACTTACAGTAACATTACAGCTATATCTTAACAATTATCTTCGTAACCTAATGAACGTGTCTCTGGCTTCCCTGGCCAACGCTACATCATCAGCTCTTAGCTTCAAGGAGGCAGCCTCTTCTCGTAACGACACTAGTGACGTCACTAGTGCTGTGAGTGACGTCGGCAATATGGCGTCTGGTACTGACAGCTTCGCGAACTTTGACTGGAAATTGAGAAAAATAAAATGTTTTAGGGGATCTGATTTAAACTAAAGAGCATTTGGATCACATTTAAATCTAACAATAGTCACAGTCTAGCCAGCTAGGCACTTGTTAGTTCTCTAGTGTTGCCTCGGTGGCTATGAGCGACCATTAGGTGATCTGTCGGCTTGTTTAACACCAATGGCATAGGTAATAAACAAAACAAAATGAAGCTATGAAGACTTCTCACCTTAGCTTTCTCACAGCTCTCCTCATAAGAAGCCACCTTCTGTTTCAGCTGTCTGATTTGATCCTGAATATTTTCCGGGTTCGGATTCTGGCTTGCCAAAGAATTTCTAGAATCCTCCAATTCTTTCCTCAAACCCTCCAAAAACTTGTTATTACGGTCTATTTTCGCTTGGAGTTCATTATTCTTTTGTTTTAGTTTTAATATTTCATATTCGTCTTCTAGTTTCTCCGATATTTCTTTAGTTTGGTGTAGGGAGATGGCGATGGGATCGAGTTGGTTGATGTCCATTGCTTGTTGTGCCTCTGCTGCCTGTTTAAGCAGTTGTTGACATTTTTGAGGTAAGCCATCGATGGATATGTTGAGTTTCGATAGGATCTCTGATGTGAGGGCCGCTGGAAATAAAATATGTAGATTGGAATTAAATACACAAAGACTAGCAAGAACTACCAATTCAGTATTTCGAAACTCTTCTGGGGTCATAATTCAGCACTTATCAGCCGGCTCGACCAGATTAAAATCACAACCTCACAGAAAGCCATAATGAGAGGCTTGTTGTGTTTAGCCTAATGAGTGAAGTCGGTGAAGTCACAAGAACCAAGGTCTTTTCGCCATTCGAAAGATTTGCAGATTTATTTAAACTAAATTTTCAGCTTTATCAAACTCTACAGATAGATATTGTGCAGGCAAACACTCACCAATTAAACTCTGTTTAGTAGTAATAATTATATTAGTCAAAGAAAAAAATAAAAAGACAAAAATATCAACTAAACTATTTAATTTACTAATAGATTTTTTAAAACTATTTATTTTAGGATAGGAAAGTCGACAAGACTTTCGATCTTCTTTGCTACATTGAGCATTAATTCTTCTGACAGTGGTGGGCCCATTAGTTGCAGAGACAAAGGCAGATTGTCTCTTGAGAGTGTGATTGGTATAGAAATGGCAGGTATGCCAGCCATGTTAGCTGGCTGTGTGCAATAGTCTTGGAATGCACACTGATCCCTATTGTGTTTGGCAGCAAATTCATCATATAACGGGGCATCAGACAAAGTAGTAGGCGTCAGCAGCAAATCCACCCCACCATCTGGACTAAAAACCTTTTTAAAGTCATCCATTATCAACCTTCTTAGTTTGAGAGTCTTTATAAAATATTTCACATAGTTCCTTGTCAGCAAGAAGTAGTTGCCAGCCAGGATTCTTGATCGGACAACTTTGTTGAAGCCTTGATGCCTGGTTAACGCATAGAGTTCCTCTGTAGAACTGTTCACATTAGCTCTGAGGCCATATTCTATCCCATCATACCTAGACATGTTACTGGCAACTTCACACTGGTTCAAGATAGAGTAAACTGCTATTGAGGCTGAAGTGTATGGCAATGAAACTACTTCCAATTGTGCTTTTTCACGTTCCAGTAAATCTGCCACAAGACCCCATATATCTATTACCTCTCTGCTCATACCTTCACAGTGATATTCTTTAGGTATCCCTATCCTTACTTGTGATAAGTCAATATCTTTCAATGTTATAGGCTCAAATGGTTTTTTAATAGTTGTGGAATCATTTACGTCAGGTCCTGCGACTACATTCAATACTGTGGTAACATCTTCAACAGTCCGAGCCAATATTCCAGGCACATCCATTGAGTTTACTAACGGTATTAAACCATGTCTGGATACAAGTCCATAGGTAGGTTTTAATCCCACAACACCACACAATGCTGCTGGATTTCTTGTGGATCCGCCGGTATCTGAGCCAATTGCAGCTAAACAAGACCCTGATGCAACCGCAACTGCGCTGCCCCCAGAACTGCCACCTGAGATCCTCCACTTCTTCTTGTCATATTGCCAAGGGTTACGGGTTGGTCCAAATATAGAGTCTACTGTTCCTGAGCCCATCGCGAACTCGTCGAGATTACATTTGCCGATCAAACAAGCGCCCGCACGTCTGAGTCTGGAGTACACTGTCGCATCATAGCTCGGCACGAAGTTCTTCAGCATCTCCGAGGCACAAGTTGTAGGTATGTTGCTGGTACAGAAGTTATCCTTCATAGCGATAGGAATGCCGTCCAATACCTTCGGCTGTTTCGAGATGTAAAACCTCTTTTCACTCTCGATACTATGAGTTTCAGCAGCATCTTCAGTTACACACACGAATGCATTCAAATCTCTGTTCTGTTTGGTTCGCTGCAAACTTAAATCGATGAAACTGGTAGGAGTCAACATTTTCTCAGAAAAGGCTTGGTGGACCATTTTTATTGTGTAACCCGTTAATTTATTCATGTTTTTTGGTTTTCTTTCGTTCCTTTTACATAAAATGCATTTATTGAAGTGGCATAGGTTATTAACAGAAATTTTAACAGCTGATGGCACGGGACAAATACAAAAATACGCAAAGATAGTGAGAAATGTCAATCTGAAATGCTCAGTGTTCACATAATTTGGGCGGGATGTGCTAACGTATTATTAAAAAACTGTGACTTACCACTTGCGACACTTTCTTGTTTCTCTTGCTGAATTAAACCCGAATATAGTTTATCGTGATCTTCATAATTTACCGATATCGTCTTCATTTTGAACGTATTTGTTTTGAAATAATTGGAAATATCCACAACAACGAAATTCAAAAGTAAAATGTTTACTGATTTGTGATTGGTTGATTCCGCTTGTCAGTTGTCAACTTGTCATAACATAAAACTGCGTTCTATTTTATCGTTCAGCATTTTTATACAAAAACTTAAATGTACCAAGTTTCAAACAAAAGTGATCAATATTCCCTTGATATTACTACAATACAATTTTATAAAGACCTGAAATATACATAATATAAACATATTACATTAATTGTAACATAGACTTAGAATTCTACGTTTTAATTTGATGTTTTGACATATCCAGCATATTTTTAACAAAATACTGACTGTGTAAATCTGAATATTAATGGATATTGTTATGTTATTTCATAATTTTTATAAAATCAATTCAACACTGATTATTACAGCTGACTTCAGCATTACATTTACTACTGATTTTATATTATCGATTGAAGTCAATAATCATCGATACCATCAACAAGAGTCATGCGAATCATGTTGTGTTTTGATGACAGTTCGGTCGGCATCGGGCATCCCTAAAATATTGAGTGCTTAGATCGCTGTGCTTGTCGTATTTCTTTTTTCGTAGATGGTTTAAATAGTTAATTTTCCACAAATAAATATTAGTACAGCAATAATTTATTAGCTTAAACTTAAATATTAATTATAATTTAGTGTCGTAGTTATTAAATGCCATAAATATGGCGCATTTGCAATACATGCCCGGGGATCCGCGTCTTGTCGATCAACTCGTATATGAATTAAAATCGAAGGGTATATTTGATCAGGTAAGTTAACTATCTAATTAATATTATCAAATTGTGCTCCTGGTGATGTATGTAGGGCTGAAGTCGCCATTTTTCTCTGACCTTGTGTGTCCCTTATCCCTTTCTTCTAACATGGTAGAACTATCAATAATTCAATATTAATTCTTGTAGATAGCTTATTGATAAAAAATTACACCCTAAAAGCTATCTTTCTACAAGTTATTGTCTAGTTTAAGTCATGAAAACTTACAAAAGATTCAATTATTGTAATAGATATGTATCATTTTATTACCATTTAATTGAAAATGAAAATGGTTGATTTTGATTGTGTTCAAGAGCTGACAAGATTCAATATTTTATTATGATTATGTTTGGTAAATACTAAAATTAAATAATGATAAAATATAAGCACTACTTTAGTTAGATTGTAGAAATGCAATTTGACCATCAAAATAACCAAAATGTTCTTAAATTTTGTATTTTGTTTAATAATGTAAATTATTAAAAGAATTATAGATGAGTTGTTAAACAAACTAAATCTAAAACCTTACTTAATATATGATATAAGTTATTTTAGTATACACTTTGACTTTTACATTAAATTAAAGTAATATTAACATGACACTAGAAATGGTATTTTATTTGAATGGTACAGATATTCAATAACTGCTTAGTTTGCATGTTAAAGTCAAAATTATTTATTTCAAATAGACCAGGAAGGCACTTCTGAATGTCAAAGCAAATATTACAATATTAAAAAAAATATATCTGTCAGTCAGTCCTCTGAAGCTATTTGCATGTTGTAGATTCTTATGGAGAAGAATGAGCAAGAAGCTCAATAGGTTTAAAAATATCTTTCCATTAAAAATATAATAATTGACTTATTCAATGTTTGTGTAAGTAACTAATCAAATAAATAAAAGCTCATAATCAGTACATTCCAATAGTCTGAAGGCCAGCATTATTTATTCATATTATTATACACAAATGCTATGCTAATATAGGTAGTATTAATTAGATTTAACTAGTAGCAACTTAAAATATAAATAAAATGCCGGTTTTGTGTATCTATGTAAATAACCTTACTTTTTTAATAGTGTTGAGAGTGTTTCAAACACATTAGATAATAATGTATCTGCTTAAGCAACCATGGTTAAACCTTTTCTATGTGAGAAGAGGCCTTTGGTCAGCAGTGGCCACTAATAGGCTGTTGATGTGATAATTGTGTATAAGTAACAAATTACGATGACTACCTTGTAGTAGTGTAAAATTGCCCATATGTTTGAATTTAATTATTCAATTATGAACATTGTTCTAGTATAAAAACATGATTAATTGATTAGTTACACTGATTTTTAACGTCTGAAGTGCATTTTTTTAATTATGACATTGATTTTATAATAAATAATTACACATTTATAATTTTACATACAAGGATAGTCACTACATAGTATAAAACCAAGTCGCTTTCTCTGTACCTATGTCCCTTTGTATGCTTAAATGTATAAAACTACGCAACAGATTTTTTAATACATAAAGTGATCCAAGAGAGGAGGTTTATATGTATAATATCACCATTGCACCCATGCTAAGCTGGAATGGGTCGCTTGTATACTATAAATAAACCTTTTTTTAACATTTGTAGTATTCTGATAGTTACTTCTTTTATCAATTCACAACAATGTTGTATGCAATGCAGAACATTGTGCACAATTATATGCAAAAAATGCAATTTTGTGATTGGCCAAAATACTTTTACATATTTATATTTAAACTAGAGATAAAATTATCTATATAGTATTGAATTATCACTGAAACCTGCCAGTGTGTAACAAACTATGTACATACCTTAATAATATAAAACATTTTTGATGGTCCAACCACCATACTCAAAGTCATTTAATGGTTACCTAGTCCTTAGAAATTGTTTTCAGATTAAAATTTGTTACTAAGGAATCATTTAAGTAATCATGAAATGTCTCTTAAGTATGACAGTAAATTTAAATAAAGTCAAAGATTGGACTTTGCAGATTCAAATCTAATAATACATAAAGAATGACCGTATTAATTCGAAATATCAATTGATTCCAGTTCCGTAAGGACTGCATAGCGGATGTGGACACTCGTCCAGCGTACCAGAACTTAAGGCAGCGTGTTGAGAACTCCGTATCCTCATTCCTGTCCCGCCAGTGCTGGAAACCAGACCTCAACAAGAACCAGCTTCGCGAGAAGCTTAGAAAACATATCTTGGAGTAAGTCACTGTTTTATTGCAACCATCTGTCATAGACAAACTGATGTGTTATAGTTGATTTGCTTTGCTGTATTCAAAATATTTAGAATGATCTAAGTTAATATAAATGACTTGTACAGATTTTGTTTTATTACCACACAATAATTGGACTTACATAAAAAAATAATATTATACATTTTTAATTATAATTTGGCACTAATAGTGATTTTGTTATATTTTATTATCACTGTGTATAATGGGTATAATTTTGTTAATATACTTGCTAATAGTATCCCTTTTTCATTACAGTGGTAACTACCTAGAACAGGGAGTAGAAAGAATTGTCGATCAGGTGGTAAATCCAAAAGTCGCGTCAGTATTTATTCCACAAGTAGAAGACCTAGTATACAACTACTTAGGCGTGCCTAGAAAGAAATCAACTGCAGAGACATCTAACGGAAAAGTAGGCGCAGATGATCTCCTACCGACAGATTTGGAGGCAGTTAGCCCTGGCTCCGTCAAAAGCAACGATGACAAGTTTGAAGAGATGGACGGAGATCTTGAAGAGCATAAGATGGAAGTAGACAATGTAAAGGATGAAGAGAAACCTTCCGTTTCAGATATAGAGAAACCCAAAGTTGAAAGCGAAACTCAAAACAATGTCATTGAACTCACAAACGATTCTGATATGGACCTTGATAAGTCTCATGACGATATAAAACTAGAAAATATTCCGCCTCCTGATAACAGTCCGCCGAAGGTAGAAAATGAAAATATACAACTTGAGAAAATTGAACTTCCGAAAGAACCGAACACAGTTTTGGAAGCACCCCATCCTGATGAAATACCGCTTCCAAAAGATGATAAGGATCATTTCTTCAAACCTGTAGGTGTTAATAGTGATGATGATTCAAGCAGCGATTCGTCCTTGCGAAGGAACATGTCTCCATTAACTCCAATTAGAAATTACAATAATGAAAATTCTTGCGATGCCCAACAGGCTTTCGAGAATGATTCGGACAGCAAAAGTAACGATGTTAAAAAGGAACCAAGTTCGTTTAGGTTCGCTATTGAAGCTAAATCCCCAGAACAGAATAGCTTGGAAGCAAAACCAGAGAAGAAGGATAGTGAGCAAGCAAACTTGGCGTATCAGTTCAACAATCAAGTGAATATTAACACGACACACACCTTCAATACGCCGATGTATGACGACAGTTCAAACAGCAACAATTTACAAATAGATTATGAAAGTGATGTTAACAGCAAAATTAACGCAGAGAAAGTACCTGAAGCTAACCAGAACTCAGAGGACAAAAGAGATAAGAAGAGTGACGATCGGAAAAGTAGTCACAAGAGCTCCCACAGGTCCAGGGATTCACACAGACATTCAAGTAGCAAAGACAAAAGTAGGTCAGAATCTAAACAATCTTCGTCTAGAGACAGTAGCAGGCATGACAAGAAACCAAAAGATGATCACAGCAAATCTAAATCCAGTCACAAGGAGAGGGAGAAGTCGAGAGACAGATCTGACAAGAAGGATAGTAGGGACTCTTCTAAACACAGGAGCTCTACACACAAAAGCAGCTCTAGCCACAGAGACTCGAAATCTCATCGCAGCTCAAGCTCAAGCCAGAAACACTCGAGCGACAAAAAATCGAGCGATGACAAAAAATCTTCGGATGATAAAAAATCTGATGAAAAGAAATCTTCGTCTTCCTCGACTCATAAATCCGAAAGGAGTTCCGAGAAAAGTTCTGACAGGAGTTCTAGGGATAAAAGAGATTCGAAATCCAGCTCCCATCGTTCAGACAAAGATAAGAAGAGTAGCAGCAAGAGCAAACATGATGAGAAAGATAAGAAAAAGGAAAAGAAAGATATTGACGACCATTACAGTGTCTCAGGTAGAGGCAACCACTCGAGGCGCTCAACGGACAGAGATTCTAATGACGGCAGCTCATCCTCCAAGGGATCTCAGAATCAATCTGGTTCAAAAACAGCAGAAAATAAGAAAGAAACAAAGAGCTCTAGCTCCAAATCAGATAATACTTCAACTAGCGGAGAATCTAACAGCCCCAGTGACAAGGAACATGTAATAACTACGGCCAGTGATGTAAAAAATAACCAAAAGCCCATCAGAGTTGAAAATCATTTAGAGAACCCTATCACAAGTCCCCCAAGATTACCTTTTGTACCAGATGTGACGTTAAAAAAGCCAAAATTCGCAGCCAACCTGGAAGAAGCTAAACGGATGATGAAAATGAGGAAGTTTTTAGATGAAGAACAGAAGAGAATGAACCAAGAAGCTGCATTACTGCTTGAATTTCAGGCTAACGTAAGGCCTAGTTTGAGTCAAGTGTATTCAAGTATTCCTGGACCTGAACTAGAATTCGCTTGCGTGGGCAATGAAGTTAACAGTATTGTGCAAACTGAAATAAGCAAAACTGAATCTGTTGTGGAAGAACCTGTAGAGTCTGAAGAGTTAGTAGAGACTATGGAAACTGTAGAGATGGTTACTGAACATGAGACCGAAGTCGAAGAAATAAATACAGAAGATAAAAGCAAAGTTTCCAGTGAAATCATGGACCTTGAAAACACACAGACAAATGACACGGAAATGTTTGATGAAGCCGAAGCAAAGGCAGCTGCAGACAAAAATGAGACTTACAACGAAAACAAACCATTTTCTCAGCTCATGGAAGAAATATCAGAATACAGTAAAGCTTCAGAGAAAAGTAAGAAAGACGCGTTAGGTAATTTAGTTGAAGATGAAAATAAGAAGAGGACAGAATTCTTCGAAGTCACTATTATAACGGAAGAACTATCGGAAACTGATGAACCAGAAAATACGTTCACAGCAGATTCAGAGCCAGAAACAGTAATTAAAGAAGAACCAACAATATCAGAGGAAATATCGAAGGAGGCTCAATCTCCCGAGTCTCCTAAACCTGATATAGTTCGCACAGTTACACCAGACGAAGAAAACTTACAATACTTCGCTGAACATGAAAAATTCGAGGCAGAATTAAAGAGACACCAATACAGCGACTTCCTAAAAGCATACATGGAAAGAAACATAGTTTCCGACAAAATCCACATCATAAACTGCGATTCATATGAAGAGAATATAATAAAAGAAGTATGCGCGAACTTTGGAAACTTTGAAGTGATAAATTATTACAAGAACGGCCATTTCAAATTACAGAATACAGCTAAAAATGTCATTAAAAACGTGAACTTGGCTTCAGAGATATCGTTACCTATAGACAACACATATGAATCTAAGTCTCCTACCCCTGTATTTAGTCCTTCAAAATCGGAGTGCTCCTTCGAATTATCCAGTGATTATGATGCTAAATTAGAAGAGATGGTGAACAAGACATCTCGGCAAGAAGTCATGGAGATTATACTTGGTAGCGTTATAAGTCAGGATGAGAACCCTTCGATAGATTATTGTACGGAATCTAACATTGATAATGAGTTGCACTTGAAGAGGAAATTGGAGACAGAACCTGCTGAGAACAACAACAGGCATGTTTTGAAGAAGATGAGAAAAATGAGCGACTCCGATCAGATCTCATCGACAACGGAAGGTAAGAATAATATTAGTACAATAATTATCATGCATTTGCAAATGTATTCCTTCATTTTTTTATTATGTTTTCCTTTCTTATTTCTTTCTCTTTTGACTAAGGTGTTATTGGGTTTTTCAGTTTAACAATTCTCATTGCACAGAACCTCATTTCGTTTCGGATTATGGCTGGCGAAATATACTTAGTTTATAACAAAATAGTGTATCTGCCTCTGCCTACTATTCGATATTTTAGGCTATATTTAGGTTCGATATTACAACAAAACACATGAGTAATATTCTAGTTGAATTATTATTCATTATAGAAAGAAATCTCTAGCATACCAAACGCAAAGCATTATTTATTTATTCATAATAAAATCCAGACCACATAAGATCGTAAAATACAAATAAAATGATTTTACGATTAACACTAATCTGGAAACATACCTCCGCTTGCGATTATAAGCATAAAGTTTAGAGTGAAAAGAGGTTTTAAATGTAATTTTCAGAAAGCGAAGAGGTTTCGAACAACAATAGGGTCCCCCCGACGAGGTCTAAATACTTGGGTAGGGCGAGACGGGTTGGCTTGCCCAGACCCAGGAGAAATACTAATAGTGAGTACATGTTTCTATTAAAGCTACAAACGTAGGACTTATTGTTAGGTTGTTAGAAACTATATTTGAAGAAAAGGTAGTTTTTTAGTAAGAAACTCTCATAAGAACTAAATAAAAAAAGTTCCTTTTAGTATATTTGAAGTTTTTCATTGATACTATATTATAATACCTTTATTTTCTTTTATAACGACATTTCATTATTATCTAACACACATCAATTGCACACCATCTTTATCCTTACATCTTTTTTTCTAATTTGTATTTTTTGATAGTTTTTCTTAAATTACAAACTAGTACAGAACACCAGTAGCCTTGGTTTAAGCGGAAGATTAAATGACCGTAATAAATGCATGATAAATTACCTGGAAAAGAACTTATAATTGATATCCTTAAATCGATAGTTTACTGTCCACTCTCGCGCATCCCTATGTAAGAGCTCATAGACAGTTACCTGTACGCCACAGACGGGAATGGACGTCAAGCGGTGACGTCATTAGCGCTACGGGAGTCTGCTAGTGCTTTACTACATTTATTATTATGGGGTCTACCTTTATTAGTAGAATTTTTTTGGTCATAATTTTATTTTGCATAACAACGCATGGCAGAATCTTCATTTCGCAGAAAATCATTTGGTATACCATCATTTGTAATACATTAAAACCGCATAATTTTGTAAGTCAGAATCATCTTTAGGCATAAATTGATACGCATAATAATTGAAAGGTAGAACCATCATATTGCAGAATGTTCACTGTCAGAATCGTCTTTTGGTATAAATTTCATAACCATAATAATTAAAAAGTAGAACCATCATATCTCAGAATGTTCACAGTTAGAATCGTCTTTTGGCATACTTTTCATATCCATAATAATTGAAAGACTCATCTATCACGCAAGCATGCAAGCAAGCATGCAGCATGCAAGCAAGCATGCAGCATGCAAGCAAGCATGCAGCATGCAAGCAAACATGCAGCATGCAAGCAAACAAGCATGCAGCGTGCAAGCAAGCATGCAACATGCAAGCAAGCATGCAGCATGCAAGCAAGCAAACAGCATGCAAGCAAGCATGGTTTCTGTCACGGCTCCGGCGCTGCGGGGCTTCGGCGGCCCCACGCGCGCTAATCGTCGCAGACGGCTTTCGCTCACCACCGCAGCTTCGGCTTGTTGGCCGGCTTCGCCGGCCAGCCTCAGCTGCGGCGGCTCGCTCATAGCCGCCTGCTCCTCAGCCCGCGGGCCGCCTCGCCCCTCCGCGCCTACGCGATTTTAAATTGCACTCTAGGGGTAGGGCAAACAAGACTGCGTGCAGTCGGTTTTGCAGCGATTCGGTTCTGTCACTTCACTAACTTTTATTCTACCATCTTCTTAATATGCCAAGTGAAATTATGCCAAACAATCGTCGCTTTAAATAAACGTTATGTGAAACGAAATTATGCAAAATTAAGCTTTGCCAAACATAATTATGCCAAATAAAATTCCACCATCTTAAAAGTGTGCCTTTGTACATTCGGACATATAAACATTCGGCAAAACAAAAATTATATTAAATGATTTTTATGCCATATGTATATTCGTTTAAAGAAGATGCTGCCAAGTGTGTTATGCCAAACAAATTTCGGAGCATTAAAATTCTGCCAGATAGAGGGAACCCATTATTATGATCGGTGGTAATATTAAAATTTGAACAGCAAAAGGACTTGCATGACATAAGTTTGCCAAGTTTCGAAGAATCCGACTAATAATTATATGTAAAATGATTAAATTGTTTTAAATAATAAAATATTATTATTTTTTATGTACCACAATATCACATGATCACATCCCTACTGGCATGCGAGAAAGTTGTCAAAAGTCGTGCCAGCCACGCCAGAGACGTGTCTTCACGTCGGCGGATGACGTCACGAACCAGATTAGTGATGTACCTTATTATATTATTGATTTATTCGTTTGTAGTTCTAATGTTTGCTTTTAGGTTGCTTAGAACTTAGTAACTGCTGTTTAATGATAGTATGATACCAAATAGGGTCAAGTTAAATAAAAGACCAATGCAACGAATAATATTTATTAAAAAAATATAGAACGAAAAGCACGGATTCATTGGTTATCGATAACTTTTCGTTAAGATGTTGGAATCACTATTTTTTTTGTAGGTTTTTGTACTGAATTTGTGGCTTGGCGTAGAAGGGGCGCCGATGTGTTTACGCTCTGGCGTTCAAAAGGTTGAACAAAGTAGTACGCAAGCACATCAAGGTACTCCGAATTGATAAAATTCTTAAATACATTTTGGTCTTTTGTTACAAAACATTAAAGTTGAAAATCATATTTTAATCTGTCACGGAGCAAACAAGTATTAATTACGGAGCAGCTCATCTGCAATACCAAGGGAGTTACAAGAGGCCATTGCCGGCCTTTTATTAGGGATGGGTTTGGGCCTCCGGTGAAGATCATACATAATAATGTCCATTCATTGTCCCACAGGAATTGGCAGTCAGTAACCTTAAAGCGCTTCCTACTGCATACCTCTTTAGCTTCCATCGCTTTAACTTAAAACTAATTCAAGTTTAAAAAAACTTGTGTCAACGAGCATCTTCTTTTAATAAAAAAATAATCTACAAGCAACTACTGCCATCTGCCACCTGCCTCGAGTTCATCGGCTTTGATTCTCAGGTCGGGCAGTGTTATTGAGATTTCGATTTATCGAAAATTTCTCAGTAATAGTACAGAGAATTGTTCTTCACCCCCTATTATTTGGGGCTTATGACATGACCAATGAAAAGTGAGTGTTATATTGTGTATCTGCTCTTCTACCCTTCAGGGAGACCTAACTTTATACTCGTTCAAACCACAATATTAACAAAATATATATATTTTTACAGATTTGCCAAACAGTCCGTCAAGCGATAAATCAGTGGAAAACTACGAACAGAATACTCAAGCAACTCCACAAACTCCAAATGGCAAGCTCAAGTCCGTCACGCGAACGAAAGTACAAAGGTACGATACATCTGACCTGTACAAGCCTAAACTTCATTATTTGTCCAGAAGGAATAACATCACTTAAGTAAAGAAATATTTGTTTTACTGTCTATCCGAAGCTGAAATGTGACCACTTGCTTACCGCTAAAATAACTGATATCAATCCAAAATTAAGAATAGAAGTTATGTTAAAAATCCAAATCAATCCAATGATTTTGGATTGAATACTGTGCCCTTAGTATTCGCTCTGCGGGCTCTGATTGGCTGGTTCATTTGCACCGGCCAATCAGAACGCCGAAAGCGCTTTCGTTTTCGTTCAACGTAAAGCAAACTCGTACTAAGGGCACTGTTATAATTTTAGCACTGATTCTTAACTAAATTCGGTTGAGTGAAATTGTACATGAGGCAATTGACATCTCTCCAAAACCTGCTAAGTGTACTATAGAATATAAATTCGGTCTATATTCTTGAATTGATTCATTTTTATCAGAAGTTACAAGCTTAACTTATTGATTGATATTTATGTTATTATTTATTACTTGTTTAACTACTATAAAACTATTTTTAAATGTCTCATTTTTTACCCAATACACATCTTGAGTATTCAACCATCTTCACATTTTAATTTCCAATGTTCTCAATAAGCCAAGTCGGTCTATTTTCAGCCAAGGTAAATGACATGTGATGATGATAAGGTTGGTATAATTTTAAAGCCATAATCTTTCCAAGGCAATGAAATACCCGATTCTTGTAAATTTTATAATATTTTTGTATAAAAACTATATTTTTATTTAATTTTATAAGGTTCACGCATAATCTTTTAAACTGATTTAGTATTTGTTAATTGAGAAAGTATCTTTTTAAACGTGTGAAAAGCTCCCAAAACTAATCTTTTGGATTTTGGGGGACAAAATCAAACGTATTTGCAATTGTGTGTACTGATGATATCCTGTATTTTATACATTTATGGTCTGTCTTTGCGGAAATAAGTAAATTGTTAATATTTACAAAACATCATGCTTATATTTACTAAGAAAGTATTACTAAATTGTGTACTGCATACAATTTTAAATTACTGAACCTATCATACTTCTGTAAATGAAAGGGTGATGTAATTTATTATTGTATTTTTACAAAAGTGGAACCTTAAAAGTAATAGGAATTGGTTATAAGCAATAAACAGAAGATTATATTTCCTAATTATGTCCATGATTTCTAAAGCGATAATGCATCAAATTATCTCAATAATCCTTGTGTCATCAACAATCATTGTTTGGTATGTTTATTTAAAAAAAATATTTATGGCAATTGATTGCATTATCAATTCAATCAGTAAGGCAGAAATCTTTGACGGATTTAGGAATATACCGGTTGAGAACTTTGATAACATGATAATAGTATCTTATCTGTTTTAAGAATGTTTTGATGGATAAAGAATACTTAAATATAGATTTAAATTGAGGTCTTTTGAACCTACCGGGTCAATATCTCGTTCAGTATTTACCAGTAACCTTAGTTTGAGTTTAAAGCTTCACGTTTAAAGTAATCTACGAGTATCAGAGCGCCGTACGCGCTCTCTTTTCGATCGTTTTAAACGTGAAGCAAACTCGTACTAAGGGTACAGATCGTCTGTAAACATTTGTTAATACATTTTCAACCTTATTACAAAATGACTAAGTTGACATGAAATAATCTTGACACATCGAAAAAAGTACGTAACAATATTGTTGGTCGTCATCACGATGAAGTGAAACAGAGAATGATGACTATCACGTCATTCAGACAAACTAATGCGCAAAAATTTAAAAATAGCGCAACCAAAGCCACACACATAACGTTGGTGTATTTATTGGCCCAAACATTTGTACTATTGCTGCGCAAACAAATTAGATCCTAATCATATCAATGTAGAGATCAATTTGTATTGGCATTTAACACCAATGTTGGACAAGTGTGGGTGTATTGATCTAAGGCTGGGTACACACTTACTGGCGTGGTTAGACACTTGCTCAGCCTAAAGTAGTAGGGCACAATTCCATCATAGAGTACGAGTTATTTTCGTACGGTTGCTTATAAGCACATCTAGTATGGGATTCCGCCCAGTAGGCAGTCGGATTCCGACCGAACAGTAAGTGTAACACAAGCCTTATAAAATTAAATGTAGTTTTAAAAAGAAATATTTTATGAAAGATTTAATTATTGTGATTGATTCGTTATTTTATGACTTAGAATTTTTCTTGGCTATTGCATTGTATTGTATGGAGATGCTTAGATGTTGTGTCTTTGAAATCTTTCGTCTCAGGGCTGGCTCTCTTTTGATTGTGATCTTATTTTCCGTAGTAAAATGTTAGTATGTCAATCATTTCTTCTGTACTTTCATCATTTCGTAGTTTAAGCAGATTTACATAAGTTAACTTTAAAAAGTCGAGCCTTTCTCTATACTTTATCATCCTTTCTATTTCCTAATTATGTTGATTCCGCCAGAAAAAAAATATTTACTTGTAATAATAAAAATTGTAATTTGTAAAATAATGTATAGTTTACAAAATTAATTTATAATGCACTAGAGCATTCTCAAATTGTGGCACATTTTGAACTTGTTGACAAATTACTAACTGTTGTCTAATGTGTCAGATAGTTGAAACTTGTTGTATTAAGCTGTACATGGAGTAATGGACGAATGGAGTACTCAAACCTATAAAATATTACTCATCCCCGTGATAATTTATCGTTGTGACAATAGTGGTAAGGAATATAAGTTGTATGAGTACTTCATTTGTTTCACTTTTCAGTGGTTCTTTGTTATATTTTTCTGTTGATTTGTGAAAGGATGGGAGGAACGCCGTAACTAAACAAAACCAACTTAGAATTGATAGATTTTCAGAAGTTTAGAAGAATAATAGTAATTAGTGATTACTGTAGTTAAACATACCTGCCATGAAAACCTAATATTCATAATGTGATGAAACCTCAAACAAATACGATTTAAGGTTAAGTTGGTTCCTAGAAGGCTTAGGCTATCCTTCCGATCCTTAAAGCATGTTTTCTTTATAAATGAATTGTTGATACTTATGTGTGATAAAATCTAGAATGTTTGAAGATTTTTTATTAATATTTATTTAAATAGTAAAGTATATAGTATATTTAATATATATCCTATTGTATTATTATAAAGTTTTAATAGAGAAATGATTACGAAATGTGCAATTTACTGCAGAAGTAAGGAAACTAAATGACTGATGTTGCAAAGAAAATGGGGATTTAGAATAATTATTTTAATATGTTATAAGAATTAATAATTTCATTAATACTTTATATTATTGCTAGCTTAGTAGAAGTATTGTAAAATACGAAACTGGCTATAATATAAATTACGATAATGATGCAATAAAAACAATATAGAGGAAAATATATAGAGTAATGTAGAATTTTAAATCCTTCTTTTGTAGTATCGTGTACATGACGTTTTAAAGAAAAAAAGCTTTGTAAATACATCAGTACAAACATATATCACTTGTTGAAATAGTTTATACAGTACAGAGTAGATAATAGTCAGCATACATTCCTAGAAACAATGATAAAACAAAATATATTTGATAAGATAAAAAATGAAAACTTTTCACTTACTTGAGCCTCTGGTTATTCTCTACTCTGTGGCGCAGTTCAGCTACTTACATAGTTATTCACAATTTTTGCATATATTTTAAACGCATACTCATGTAATACAGTAACCCAATCTATCTAGACAAATATATTTCACAGTTAAAGTTATTTATTCATATTCTTCCGTCTTTTCCCATTTTAATTATACAGAAAATGGCGGACACTCATTTCCCGCCCATTTGTTTGCATAGATAATAAATGTTATGTAAATATTATGAGTTCGAATTTTTGTTATTAGAACCTTCTTTGTGTAAATTTAATTTAAGTTTTGAAGTGAAATAAGTTCGATGCTCTGTGTGGTAAGATATTTGCGGCGATTGTTTGTCGCAACTTTATGATTTGTTGTTATAATTATAATAAAATATAATTTATTCCCAGTCTAAAACTTTAATGTTTCATTTTTCCTTCCATACAATTTATAAGTACTGGCATTAGTTATACATGTAATAAACTTTAAGATAGGTGCCAAAAATAAAAATCAGTAACATAATATGACACTCAAAATTAATTCTGATTGCGCAATCTTTAGTAATATTCCCTGTAGACATTTTATGATCTCTTATCGTTGAATGTCATAACCTTAGGTCATTATTACCAGCTAGTGATAAGCTTAAGCTGGTCTATATTTTTCAAGGTAATTAATTAACGTGACTGTGACCCGGAAATACATAGGACTTGCATAGTCATGCCATGCATTCGCATGCATGTGCATCTAAACATCTATGCTAACGTTTTAGGATAAAGGAATCACAATTACCTACCTATTGTTTATAAACTTTGTGAATAGGTATCTTTCAAGCGAATGAATATGTATACATTTTACACTTATACATATTTGAATGCCAATCATAATACAATGACTTCATTCATTCATAAGTCGGTTCCGTCTGGGACCACGTGACGTAAAGGGACTCGATTCAATTGGGTACGCGTTCCTATGTAGCGCAGGTCATGGAAGGTTACCTAATGTAAACTGATGTCTCGGTCATTGCCTCGCAGTGTATTGACATCGAGTTTTATTACCTTACGGGAGTAACTTTTTCGCGGGTTTTTTTGCGAACTGTCATGACGCCATTTTTGAAAATGGCTTTCAAAAGTTGCAGTTTTTGTTATGTAAGATGTATTTAATTTTGTGTATTGTGTAATTTACATATTAAAGAATCTTGATAATCTTAATGATTAATAACGCAGGTGGTGTATTTTTACTTTCGATTTGGAACGTTACCAAAAGTAGCCTCGTGCTAGTCAGTTGGATTTATGCATATTATTACGTAGAGTGACATAGACGTCAGTTACTTAGATAGACCAATTCTATAGGTACCTATCAAATATATGAACATAATAATTTTAATGTAAGTATAGGTAACTATCTAACTAGGCAGGTAGATCTCTATTAGATTATTACAAAATACAATGGTAAAAAAAGAAATAAACAATAGGTTTCATGCACTGTTGACCACACGTGGCACAGTTAGCACTGCACACATAATTAAGAAGCTCAACATTCGTTTATTTTCTACACAAATTGCATTGAAAAAAGAAATTCTCACGCCACCATAAAACTATTATTTCATCAGCTCGTAAACAATATCCGATGAAAAGAGAATAATTAATTAGCTGCCTAGTAAACTAATGGTTCCATTTTTATTTTCTTATCTTACTATTACCTACATAGATTTAAGATAGCTACAAACGGGCACGAAGCGTGGAAAATTGCTATTTACCAACACAATGGCTGGTTAGCATATTCCACGGGCGATTATTTATTTCTTGCAGTAGTAATGCAACGTAATATTTTGCATTTTACTTTGTCGTGTAAATGACTGAGCACATTTTACTTGATGAGTCTTGGTTGCAACTGTTGCAAACATGGACTAGGTACTTATAATAAAGTTGAAAGTTCAGTAGGAAGAATCGTTTATAAAACGGTTAAATTAGGATAAATAATTATTTACTTACGATTACGTCTTAAGTTAAAAACAGTGGTTAGGTAATAAGGCTTTTAAAATTTGCCTAAAACTTGTCTTCTGAGCTAAAGCTGTGTTCTACGTGAGAACAAACAAAGTTATGACTTACAAAAGGACCTGAGAATAATCTTTGTATTAAAATGTTTTGATTTTGACATTGGCAATCTTGATATTTTGATAATACATATCGAGTAGGTACCGAGCCTCCCTTATCTGAATTAGTTCAATGCACTGCAATGGAACATAACCCACAATTTTATCTTATGACGAAAATTGCCACTTTGCTGAAGATCCATACCTACATCACAACACCTCTAATCTTATTTGCTATCAAAACAAAGGACAGATTCTTTATAATTGTCTAGAATTTTCTGTTACCACATTACTATGCTTGCCCAGTGCCCACCCTATTTTTAATTTAAGAAAGGAGGAAGGTAAGAAGATGTTATTTCCGTTTCCGCACTCTTTCCATTTTTTGTAAAATGATACCACTGCATCCTACCTACAACTCTTACTGCTTACCATCTGAACATCATCGTCAACAGCCGCCTTTAGTCCTCCACGTCGAACGATAATTCACCACCTGCATTCATCGGACTCCAGCGTTTCGTCACTTGTCCGTTCACTTAGCCTAGTGGGAGGCCTTCCCACGCTTTGTCTTCAGGTCCGTGGACTCCACTCAAGCACTTTCCTGGCCTATTCTGAACACCTGGCCCAAATTCTGGGTACATTTCTACATGACCTACCTTACTCTAAATATACTACCGGCCAAGACACGCTACACTACCGCCCTCTATATATCTGTGTCATTTACATTGTCATTAGGTTATTGCCATCACGCATTTGAATTAAATTATGCAATCGGACATTGTTAATAGTTACAGATAATTGTATACTTTATTACCAAGTGCTATGGTTGTTAATAAAGTGCACTGATGAGGCAACCTGATATTGTAGTTGGAATAATGTAACATAGTAACATGGTTCTATTATTAAACGACTGCGTGGAGATTTGATTAAAACTTGATTGAGACACCTACGTAATACTTTTTATCGTTAACTTTTTTGTCAATTTGAGGGTCTCGAATAATCTATTTTTTATGGTGTAAGCCATAATGTAAACGAGTAGACGGATCACTTGATGGTAAGCAATCGCCACCGCCCATGGATACCCGAAACACCAGAGGCGTTACAAGTGCGTTGCCGGCCTTTTGGGGGTTAAGAATGTAAGGGTTGTTGGGGAATCGGGGATTGGGAAGGGGGCTAATTGGGCCTCTGGTAACCTCACACACTCACACAACGCAAGCGTAGTTTCACGTCGGTATTCTGTGAGGCCGTGGTATGATTGCCGAGTCGGCCTAGCAGTGTAGAACGCAATGGCTCTCCCATACTTCGTCCTTGTCATACCTAAGTCTCAAAAGTGTCTAGCAATTGTGTAACTACACCTACCTATGTAGTACGATTCTCCTAGGTTCATTGCACGGCTAGACACTTAGATAGACAAACAGGATTACACAACGGGCCACAACTGCTACAAGTGGGTAATGATCCTCGGGCTTTCCAGTAACGGTATTGATGCATCATGCATGTGTAGTTACTAGGTAAGGTACCTAAGTGTAAGTACTAAGAAGATTCTAATAAGGTAAGGCGAGACCTGCAAATTTCAAGCTTGTGCCTAGCATTTAAGTCTTGATACCTAGGTAATTAGGTTCGAACTTGTTATGTGGTATGGGGCTTCAGTAACTTAGGTAGGTATCTAGTTGTATAGGTTAAGATGGATACCTCACATACGTAATAATATGTGCTTGCATTATCTTGGAGTTTTAAAATGTAAAACAAATGACATGCAATAATTAGCACGCACTGATAAAGATACAACGCTGTTGCCATAGCAATGCAAGTTGAAACTGAAGTTTTTAAATTAATTTCAATGTAGGTACATAATATTATGTATGTAGGTATCAAGTTTGAGAACCAGTCATAAGTTCAGAACCAGACTGTTTGATAAACATATAAAATATAGGTACCTACTTAGGTGTGATTCTATGAATATATACCTAAACACATTATCCATTTTTCTATTGACACAACTGGTATAATACTTGTGTAATCCACCAGCTCTTTTACTCAAACTACCTACGTATTTTACCTATGGGAGGTAGGAGGGCATCCTGTTTATCAACAAAGCACTTGAAGAATTGAACGACACGAATGGCCCATTGTTTCTTCATGTTTTTATTATAGCACTACCTATCTCTACACTGGCTGTGTTATTGCTTATTGTACCAGCGCGACAGTCGCCGCGTCGTGTGTCGCGGAATGTTGCTTATGAATCTGCCTTTAGCATGGCTTGAAACTAGTCGAGTTCCTCGTCAAATATAATTAAACTTGCTGTATTGCCACGATAGGTACCTGCATTATGTAAATGTGTATCAGTAGGGAGATAGCTATAGGTAATATAAAGTCGCTACCTAGACTAGAACACGATGCTATAATCGCCGACCTTGTAAAACAGACTCGGATGATAGCGAATCACCTTGCTTCATTAAAGATGAACGCTTTGCCTTTGTCGACAATTTTCCGGTAATCCGGTTTAAAATAGTCTAAACGCTAGTCTAGACTAGACTACAATTTGTCTCATGCGGTTAATCCAAATGCGTTCCGTGGTTTGAGCATAAAAGAAGGACACTCCCATGAGTGTCCCTCTCCCTCTCATTATGTCATTTTCAGGGAATAAATATAGGTGATGACTACATATATTTGATATATTGGCCACGGAACAAAAGCTTTTTCTATTCCGTGATAATAGCCATTTTTGTGGAGAAGGTAGGTATCTATTCTAGTATGGCATCATCACGATAGGTGTCAGGCTAAATGTCAAGCAATTTAGTAACGTACTCAGCCAATTAGTTTTTGCACGACATCACGACACTTGATGAGGATGATGTAATGGTCCCTCTCTTCCTCGTACAGGACAAAACTGGCTATTTTTACCCCTACAGGATATTTTAATGTCTTTTTAACTCGCGACATTTTCATTGTCATCGTTTCCTGGTTCTGTCTGAAGTCCTGAGTACGAGATTAGCCTGAACAGTTAGATTTAGAAATATAGTTTTAAGAACAGGCATTGTATGCATTGTATCCATGGCATAAATTGAAAAGGCTTCGCTTACTTGATAACAATGAATTAAGTACCTATGTACAGGTATTAAGGTGGTTGACCCATTTGAAAACTTGGTAGCTTTCCAAGTTTTGCTTGCTTTACAACGAAATCTTAAGAGGTCAGGGCTGGCCTGCCTGGTCAACAATTTAACTTAACGTGCAACATTTTTAAGTAGATAGGTAGTCGTATTAGTAACCCACTTACGACCTCATACAATTTAGTCTGTATCCAGTAAAATTATAGTGTTCCCAAATAGGAATGATGCAATGAAAAATAAATGCAGAGCTGTTTACTTTCATCCATGAACACGCAATGTTATCAGACTCGGCATCGATCGCCGTATTACTATGTATTATTTATAATGCACAATGATGTATAGCAGGGCTATTATCTGCTGTGATAGATAATATAAATAATTATTTGTCTCTTTTTAGATGCCATGATGTTCCAGGTAACATGTATTTGGATTATTATAAAGATGACTCGTGATTTGTAGTCTATTAGCGCGTTTTTTATTGAAATATATACGTTATGTATTACAAGATATGGTCACAAAACACCTGTGTCACAATTTCTATTCAGATTAGTTACTCATTACGAGTATGAAACAATGTTTATAGTCCATTAGTAACTGCATTGTAAGTGGGCAATTTATCTAGACACACGGCAGTGTGTCCGCCAAGTTCGAGCAAAAAAACCGACACACCGGCCGTGGGTTATATTACACGAACCATTTCGGGCCAAGTTCGACCCACCTATAACTCAAAATCTATTTTATCTACGCATATGAAATTTCTAGTATCTGTCGAGATCTATTTACTTATCTAAAATACAAAATTTCATTAATGTACCTATTGTAGATCTTGAGATATTGACGTCAGAAAATCGCTATTTTTACTATACACTCACTGACTGACTCACTCACTCATCAAAAACCTAGACCACTTCCAATAGTCGTATTGACTTGAAATTTGGCATGGAGGTAGGTCTTTAGGTCAAGGTAAAGGAAAAAATCTGAAAATGGCCAAGTGTGAGTCGGTTTTAAAAATAATGAAGGTGTAAATTCATACCCCTAAGGAACTAAAACAAAAAAAATATCTATATCTTCCAATGGTCGTACCGACCTAAAATTCGTTACGAAGGTTTGTATTTAGTCAAAGTAAAGTAAAATAAGAAAAAAAGAAAATAAACCTTACAAAAATAAATGAAATCCCACCCAAAACATAAATGTGAAAGGATGCCAAGTTCGATAATATTGAAATGCTTCGCCTATAAAAGAAGTGAGATCTAAATAAGTACCAAGTTCCATACACAGACCTCAGTTAAAAATGATATAACTTGGCAAGTTTTAATAGAAAATTATATACTTGACTCATTGCGTTTAGTAGGTTTATAACAAAGTGTGTGAAAACTTGCCAACTTGTTATATCATTTTTAATGAGGTCTGTGTATGGAACTTGGTACTTATTTAGATCTCACTTCTTTTATAGGCGAAGCATTTCAATATTATCGAACTTGGCATCCTTTCACATTTATGTTTTGGGTGGGATTTCCAAATGAACAAAACATTATATTGCATTCATAACAGTAATAACTGCATTTTCCAGCTAACTACTAAGAAAATGTCTATTGTATTGTCCGTCATTCACCATCAATTTAAATAAAAATACAATAGCTTACTTACATGATTATTTATTAACAACTTTAATACAGTTCAATGCGTCCACAACACATGAAATGAATAATAAATACAACATGCGATGCTCAATAATTTAATAAAATGAAGTTGCATCCGTTCTATAAAATACTTTCTACTATAATACTTTGAATAATTTCACAATTTTAATATCAATAAAATAATTATCAGATTTATTGCAAATGTCCATTTTGTACTAGAGTTTATAAGTCAAACACGTTGACCTTTTGACCACTAAGATTGCAAAATGAAGAAGTTTAAGTAGTTATTTGAAAAAGATAAAAAAATGGAAATAAGTTTTTAATGGAAGTTGCAAATAATTTTAAATCCTTTTAGCTTGCCATTTTATTCAATAAAAATGGCAGTCAAAGCAATAAGGTAAAACACTACTCAAATAATATAAATGATAGTAGTTTTTGTGCATATTACACAGTTTGCAAAAAACATTTGAGGTGAGACAAAAACATGCTAATGTTTTCGTCATTAACCTTGAATAATAGTTATCTTCTAAAAAGAATTCAAAACATTTATAGATTTCATAAGTTTAGAGCCAGTTTTTAACAATTTTGAGTGTTGGCAAGTTTTAGTATTTTTATTTATCTGATTTTAGGACCTGCCTTACTTAATCTCAATAAGAGCTATTTGAAAGAAAAACACTCGAAAAATGCTATAAGGTTTTATCAAACAATTACACTACTCAGCTGATCAACAATAAACATCAAAAATATTTTTTGTAATATGTTTAGGAAGTTTGACAGCAGTTCCCGCTGCTTAAAATATAAAAAACAAATTGGCATTACATTATGGCTGCTCGTTTAAGTGATTGCAACTACTTTATATTATTGTTCTACAGATACAATATACTCTCGTATTATTTACAGATTCTTGCAGATTATGGATACAAAAAATCAATCTTATCCCTACTTACTGCTTTAGATGTGTGGTAACATTTCTAAGGTAGCTTAACTGAGGTTGTCATTGATTGAACCTATTAAGTACATCTACTGTCTGACTATGCAGTCTCCAGCCTTTTATCAGTTAGTGTGTGATGTCTAGTTGTGTGCAACCTGCTTCTCAAGCCCTGAGGGGTCCATGATTGGAGGCTGCTTCTTGACCATACCTGACAGCATGGTTTTAATCTGGGCAATAGCACGGCCAGGGTTCAAGCCCTTGGGGCATGTTCGTGTGCAGTTCATGATAGTGTGACAGCGATAGACAGAGTATGTGTCTTTCAGCTTGGACAGACGCTTCTGAGTGGCGTCGTCGCGGGAGTCGATGATCCACCTGTAAGCCTGCATGAGCACGGCGGGCCCGAGGTACTTGTCGCCGTTCCACCAGTAAGACGGACAACTGGTCGAGCAACACGCGCACAGCACGCACTCGTAGAGACCGTCGAGTTTCTCGCGGTCCTTCACATCCTGCAGCAGCTGTGTCTCCTTACCTTTCACAGCCTCCTTGTCGCGCTGCAGCCACGGCTCGATGGACTGGTACTGGCGGTAGAAATTAGTCAGATCTGGGACGAGATCCTTAACAACGTACATGTGAGGTAATGGGTAGATTTTAGTCGGCTTGCTCAGGTTTGTGTCGATGTGGCTGATGCACGCCAATGTGTTGATGCCATCGATGTTCATGGCACAGGAGCCGCATACACCCTCGCGACATGAACGCCTGAATGTCAGCGTTGGGTCCATTTCATTTTTGATTTTCAGCAGAGCGTCCAGCACCATGGGTGCGCAGTCATCCAGATCCACCTCATAATTTTGGGTGTACGGCTTCTTGTCGGGCTCGTCTGGGTTCCAGCGGTACACAGCGAAGGTCTTCACTCTCTTCCCAAGGGCTGGTGACGTCGCGAAAGTGCGTAGCTGGCCGAAAGTTCCCGTTGTCAATCGCAGCAGCGGCATTATGTAATGTGTTTATTCACAAGAACCGCAAAAATTATACGCTATATTAATGAAGAGCACTTTACCTAGAACTTTAATAGAGGTCGTTAAATTATCGTTTTCGAGTCGGGGATTTTAATTAAAATAACAATCGTATCGCTATCACCACGGCACGAAATATTTTTGAAAGATGGTGAGCGAACGAATGGATTTTAGTCATGAATGAATGAATGAAATGAAAGTGGCTGTCCATGAACTCCATGAAAAACTTTTAAATTGAATAGAAAGATTAGAATTAAAATGGTACGCTATTTTATCAGTCATTTATTTCTTATTTCAATTATAATAAATAAAACTAACGAAGAAATAAATGTATTACAATAATTCGGAAACATTTTAATTTACTTAAATCTTTTAAATTGCCAACGTGTTGCCATCAACTTTTATTCTATTCTTCTAAAATAAATGTAAATCTGACCACATTTTTTTATTTTTTACAAAAATGATATTCTCAATTTCATACTATTATTATTATTTATACTCAACTTTTCTTCATAATTTAATTTGTACTTTTAATTTTATACATTAGTAATCTGTTTCTCTTGTCTCTTAACTGTGCCTTTAAGTCTTCATGCTTTGTTTTTGTACTGAATAAAAAGCCAGAAATATAAATAGGAATTTCTCAATGTAGGATTCACATTCCTAAGGTAGAATAACTGAGGTTGGTATAATAATAGGTAAACAAAAAGTATTAAATGGCAACACATCAATTGAACGAGTGAAAACGTGACGAATGAATGAACTCAGTTCAGTGGCGGGAATCGGGAACAGTTTGACAGATTGACAAAATATTTTCACAACAAACAAAATAGTGGTTGAAGTTGATGGAAATCACATAAATTGATCAATCAAATAAAGAAAATGAAGAATGTGTCGTCTATTAAATCCGATTCCGCTAACTCTCCGAAAACTCCTGGCGGGATCAGTAAATCTCTTTTAACTCCATGTCGAAGAGTTGGTCTTTCACGGAATTGGAGAAACAAGGGACCTTCGCCGTTTATATCGCCTCTATCTGGAAGCACTCCGACTTTAAGAGAAGTAAATAATGATACGAGGAAGCGAAAATCTCTAGTTTTAGACGATAATGTTGAAAAAACTCCCGAAGTATCTGACGTTGACAACACAAGTGAATCTCTAATGGAGCAAACTAGCGAAATTGATAAAACCCCGTCTAGAAATGTTCAATTGCCTCGTAAAAAGAAATCCAAGACATTATTATCAGCTATAAACCGTTCTCAAGAGGATGTAAGTGCTAATTTAGAAGAAACTAATGAAACCAGTGCAATAGTCGTAAAGGAAGATACTTCTAAGGACATAAATGTTCAAAATATCGAGAATATTGAAGAAGTTTCCACTCCAGTACGAACTAAGTCGAAAAAATCGAAAAAGCAGTCTCCAAGATTAAAAGCTCTTTCTAAAAACAATAAAAATTTAGATTCAGCATCAGGAGAGTGTGGCAATGAAACAGATCAGACAAATGATATTAAAATTCCTGTTGAAACTGAAAAATGTGATGATTCTAAAGATACAGAATACAAGATCAAAGAAAGAAGTCCGAATGACTTAAGAAAAGAGTGTATAGTTGTCATACAAAGAAAGATATTTAAGAAAACCGAAGATAGTCATAAGGATACAAAGAAAATTGAAGAAAAGCAAGATACCTCTACCTCCCAAGCATTATTTGATTCTGATTCAGATGAAATACCTCTAAATGAATTAAATTCATCAAAAACCAAGCCAGAGAAAGCTAATAAAGAACAAAAGAAACCTATAAAAGAGAATGTTGTTGATATTACAGAAGATGATGATTTTGTAGACAAATCAACCAAAGTTAATGTTAGCAAAGTAAAAGAGAAAGAAACCAAATCTCCTAAACATAAATTAAAAACGAATAAACCCTTAAAACTTAAACCAGAAAAGGTTAAGCCACAACCTAAACCTTCTTCACAAAGCTCCTACGATGATGATGATGACGACTTTGATACCAACAAAAAAACTATTATAATCAGAAAAACGTATGAAAAAGTTGGCAAACCTTTAAAAGCTAAATCTACCGGCTCCATAACTCAACAAGACATTGATGAATTAAAAGCTAGAATAGAGACAAAGAAAAAGCTCCTTTTAGCCCAATCTATAAACCCAGAAACAGCAGAATTAAGAAATTTAATAAAGAAATGGCAAAAAGGATGTCAAAATGCTTTGATGGAACTTTTAGAGCTAATGAAAACTAAGTTTCATGATAAACAGGACATGGACTATGCGGAAATGTTAAGGACTTTGAAAATACCACCGTCTTTAGTCGGTTACGATGCTGAAAATGATTGTTTTAATGAACCGAGTGATGCTAGCATTATCTTAGGTAAATTTCAGGATTTATAGTTATTAGTTATGTTATTTTAAGAGTTATTTAATTTAATATTAAAGTTGTTATTGTAAAATTTAAAACTGTATTTTTCTTATATGTACACAGTTTTTGGAATAAGTTTAAGTGTCTGTAATGACCTTATGCAATAAGTTATGTTCTAATGGTTGTTACAACCATTATTAAGTCAAAGGCTTATTTGAAAGAATGCTGATTTTTTTATTGTACAATTTAGTGTTTATGTTGAATACATATTCACTTTGACTTATTAATAATATTAGTTAGGTTTTTACTTATGAAATCTCTATTTTTATTTTATAAATGAATAATTTTGTAAAATAAAACTTAATGTGTAGTTAGTACTTGATACTATTTACAAAAAAGGTTACATAAAAATTATTTACTGAAGTACTAACAAAAGTTATTCAATCTTTACCATGTACATACTTAAAATGAATGCAATAAAACAAATTTTCTTTACACAATAAAATTTATTTCAATAACTTTACAACATAACTACACACACTACAACTACAAATTAAAATCTATGGGATCTAATGGGGTTCTCAGGGTCAAAGAGCTTAGGGTCCTTTAGGAAGGTCTTGTCCTTATAATAGTAAGGCATATAGGCGCAGTTTTGGGCCTTTTTGATCTCACTTTCGACCTGTTCTTGTTTAGTTTTGCATAAGCCAGTTATATGCCTTCCGTAGATGCGACCAGTGTATGGACTCTGGAATTGGGACAATAGTCTATAGTTCTTGTAGTCTGGTTTGATATTCAGCTTGCAAAGAATACATTGACGACGTTCCTTCTTGTAAGGGTTTGGCATTGCTACTGGTTCGTCATCATTTGAAGATAGTTTTGTATCCGTGGATGAGAACCTTGCTGTCGTTCGGTATGTGTTCGGTACTGAAAGTAGAAAATACGATAAATTATAGCCTATTTATTGAGTATTTTTAGGTTGTTACATATCACGTAAAAAAATGTTCTCATGTTTCTCGTATGTTTTGAATTAAAACCTGAATAAACTTACAAACGTATCGCGATACAAATGTTCTTAACAACGACATGTTAATATTTTCTGTTATTTAGGAGGAAATAAAACGAAATTATGTTTTATATCAACATAACCTCTTAAATGTGACGTTTGACATTAATTTGACGTTTTGTTTCGTGATTCGTGAACGTTTTGTTTTTTCTCTTCCTAGTTACGTCTTGTTCCACGATAATGTATTAAAGTCGTCAAAAATATTATTTTATTTAAATAACTATCAGAATAGATTTTAAATAATTTCATTATGCCAAGTTACTTTAAGAATTATTTTAAGTATTAAATATACCTTCCGCCATGTGGCATTAAACGCAAAATTACCGCTAAGATGTAAGTTAAAGGTAATTCCACAAACTCGGATGTTGATAAATACATTAATATTGTAATAAATGTAAAATATATTAGATTAAAAGTTAGTAACATGCACTTCTCATAGCAAACATATATTAGGAATGCTAATTACTACGCCTGAACAAATATTAAAGCAAGTTTATCTTAAAGCGAAATGCTATGAGTTTTGTGGAAATAGTTTGCCATTAACTATGGCCACAGGCAACAGACAATGTGATATTAAGGGGATTTGGGTTTTATTTAGCTATAAATGGTTAAAATGTTCTAATATAAGTGAGGTCAACAAAGTTAAACGATATAAAGTAAGCGAGTAAAAGAGAGAAGTAAGTAATTCTAGTTCGATTAATCATATTCATAGTATGATAATCTAATAATATTCCGCATTGCATTGTGAGCCGAACGGAAGCTCTGTGGACGATGCAGTGGACCTGTTACTAATTCTTGATTCTTGGGGTATTCAATTTACCGCTACTTTGACTTGTAGGTCATGTTTTAATTGCGAAAGTTTAATTTGACGTCATTGTTTCTACGGCTACTTGATCTAGCATCTTTTAAAAATTTTCTCATAGTTTTGTATCACAAGTTGATTCTTGATCCTTATGAATAGTATAGGACCGTTATTTATGTAACATATTTATCCACAAAAGGAGTAAGCAGTAGGTAGTATGGTTGTGCATAAATTGAATTTGATTTCTAAAGTAACTTTTACTACTAGTAAATAATCGATGTAGGTTGGTATGTAACTATTATTACAGTTAGGTATATTTTTAATAGTAAAATGCCTATTTAGGAAATGGCTAAGTATGTGAGTAGGCATTTAATTTACATAAATGAATGAACAACGTATAATGTCGGGCTTGTATTGTAGGTACTTATTATTTTTTCTTTGTGTTTATGCTACATTACCTACATATCTACCTACCCACTTCTTTATTAGATAGTAGGTAATAAATAATTATGTAGGTCAATTATTTATATTATACATCGCTATGTAATGATGACTATGATTTAGTATTTGAGAAATTATTTCTCTCAGGATTACTTATAGCCAGACAGCCAGTAAATGTTTGCATACCCGCACGGTATAATTGCGAAAACGGACAAGACAACTATTGCGACACAGCACTGCGCTAATATGGTTTGTTAACGTTATTACGCAGCCATATTGAAACGACACCGTCAAAATGCGGAAACACATTTCCATCAATAACTTTTCCCTACGATCGGTTAGTTCGAGTTTCTCGGTTTGATGTGTAAACAAGAAATCGTCTTACCACAACCGGCGACGCCACAGTCCGTAACGTACGTGGCGACCGTAGTACCAACGCGTGTAGAAATTGTTATTGTGTTCCGTTTTATTTTTTCAAAATTACATTCGTATTGGAAAAGAAAGTGCTTGTGTGTACGCGCGGTTTCGCGCCAAAATTTTGTGACAGTGACTTTTGTGATTATCTGTGACACTTTATTTTCTTATTTTTACTTCCCTTCGGATTGTTTGGTAAGTAAACTTTTGGACAAAAATCTAAGTTAAGATTACAAACGAATATTGTAATATTTAAGTTTGACTTGAAAGACATGATTTTGGGCTAATTAATGCTGGTGCAAGTTTCCGCAAGCAATAAATCATTATTTATATAATCGGTAATGTGTTACGTTATGAAATACGAAGGAAAATCTCTGCACTTGCATACTTGTGTTTAGCACTTTCTTTTAAATCAGGAAAAAGTAAAAGTTTAACAGTATATTGTTAAATTTGTCATCATTTTACGTAGCTAGTGTTAACGTACTCGGAGTAAGGAATCAAGGTTGCGAGAGAAAGTGACCCAGCTGTGGACGGCGTGCCTGTCTGTGTGTATAAACTCAATAAGTTGTTTATGGTGTGCATGTTGTTCCGGATCTAGGCATTCAAATGTTCATTGAGTAATTGAATCTTTGGCAGTTAATATTACTTTTAATTTCTACGTAGGCACAGGTGCTACGTGCTCGGAAATCCGCAGCAATTTTGAACTGCGGTTACTGTAGGTCGCTATTAGTATTCTAAATGGTAAATGCAAAGAGAAATTTGGAAAGAGCCGTAGTTGGATGGAGCAGAGTTATCGTTAACCCATTGTCGAAGTTTAAAAATTAACCGCCGTACTCAGAGTCATTTAATCGACGCTGGAAAGGCAAAATGTATTAACCGCCATTATATGAATTGTTCAGTAGAGCGATTTGAAGTTTCAAATTTTGCAAAAAAATTCATAACTAATTAATTACTGGAGCTTTTTCATTGAAAATCAAAATAGTTATTACGAATAACGTTTACTATGAAATGTAATAATAGAAAATAATCTAGGTGCCTTCGTGTCCAAGATTTTGGAGTTAATACAACGCAGGCCCATAATCTTGGTTAGGTAAAATTGACTTAAGTCAGTTAACCATACTCACCGTGTCCAGGTAAAACATGTTTTAACGAACAAAAAGCTGCATAAAATGAGCTAGAAAAATGTGTTATATTCTATAGGAAATTGACTTATGTGTAGATTTTATAATAATTGCCAATCTGTAAAATGTTTTATTGCGTTATTTTTTAGAAAAATGGAAAGGTAAAGAGATTTAAAACCAATCTAGTTGTAAACTAAGCAGATATAAATGACTTATCAATAGTTTGTTACTATCATGTACGCTTTATGAGCCAAAGTAAAAAAATGAATGGATTTAAAACAAAAAAATATACGAAAGAGTCTAAAATCACCGGTGTATTAACCGCCATCAAAATGCTCAAATTAAGGCGTGACATAGACCATTCGAAAGAGAAAAATCAGGCGATTCCAACGGTATATATAACTCATTTTCGACCAAAGTGGCGCTTAATACATTTTGCCTTTCCAGCGTCGTAATGGTTACTTAACCCAGACCTTAGTGATTGTTTTCGGAACAAAATCGTTACTAAGGAATAGTTTAATCATTAAATGTCTCTGAGTACGGCAGTTAAACTAAATAAGTACCTACTGCAAATTGTAGGTAAATGAATATCTTGTAAGAGTTAAGCATGCACCATGTCGTGGTAAACAAGTTGTCTAAAAATATTCCGTGAGAAAATGTTAAATATTGCATTGTTTGAGGAAATAAACGAAGAATGCTTTACACGCCTGCACAATGCACTTCAAGTTACACCAGCGGTCTGTCATTAGATTTTCAACCTCATTAATTTGCACTAAAGTTGAAATTCTGATAAACATTTTTAAAGTTTAGAGGAGGTTGATTTGCTGGTGTCTGTTAAAATACGTCAATTAATTTTTTTTTTATATGTAATGAGTCAATGTTTTACTACTATCTTGCTTGGTGGTAAGCGATGATGCGGCCTACGATGGAGTACGTCTGCTCATAAGGAACCTATTTACTCGAGCCTTGAAGGCATAGGTAGGTACACATACACACACTTTTCGGTAAAAAGAGAATTTATAATTTTATTATAACAAATAATTAAAGAGAATCTGGCAAAGAATTTCACTTATACACAATACTAATTTTTAATCTACTGTAAACAATTTGAATACGAATGCACATTCCAGTGCCTACTGAATCCATGTTTCTTAAAATAAAAATAACCATAGCTTTAGACGTCATTAATACACAGGAAAAAAAATAAACAAAGAAAATAATAATAATAGGTAGGTAACTCAAGTCAAACAACGTAATTTGACGTTTCGCTGTGAAAAAAAAACATAGTATTAGGTAGGTAAACGTGTTCAAACGACGATTATAATTTTTATTTAATATTTGTAAGTATAAAAATACATTGAAAAGTGACAATTAACAACTATTCTCAATGTTAACAAAATATACAGAAATCACGTTTAGTTTTTTCATGTTATTGTTAAAACTTAGTATTAATAATTAGCAATGCGTCTTTGGTGTGACTTTGAATCGTTGTGTTTGCTTAGGTACTTAGATATTACGTTACTATCTGTTTAGCGGTTTCACTTGCATTTTTAAGGTACTTAGTTTTTATCTAACTTTATATTTTTTTGAGGGGTGAAAATCATCCAATGTCTTCTCCCGCCGAGAGGCGAGAGGATGTGTCAGACTTTGTGGCCTGATGTTAAGAACCTGTCAAATGCTGAAACTAAAAGAAATAACCAAATTGCTCAATTTAATAACAGCTTCGCTTTATTAATTAAAAATAATTTAATTTCTAACCCCTTTGTAATAAATCAAAGTAAACTTGTGCAACCTGCAGCCAATTTACTGCACAGTGCAGTGGTTGTAACACTTGACTGTGAGTCAGCAATCAACGTCGGCGCCTGCGCAGGTTGCCAACACTTTGCCAACCACTTACAAATTGTAGGTACTTGAACAGGTTATGTGGCTTGCGGTAACTTGTACATATTTTATGGACTCTCCCGGCTGTTGCTAAACTGCGTTTTATCAGAAAAACAACAGAATAGGTTCGGCCACGGAATACAGAAACTTTATTCCATGGTGTTACCCGTTTTATGAAACACGGAACTGACCAAAATAAACAATGGAGAAGAACCCTTTAAATAATAATTAATGAGGCAGTTAAAATAAAGGATTTTTAATTGGCATAATGTGGAATTGTCGACTATTGTTGGATGTCCATGGGCGGTGCTAATCACGCACCATCAGTTGATTCGTCTGCGCGTCTGCCTCCTATTCCATAAAAAAGCATTTTCGTCCATATTCGAAAGCGACAGAATATACTCGTAGACAGTGCAAGTGTGCCTAAATTGTAGCGAAAATAATTTCGATCTATTGCGTGTTTTCATATTGTTGAATAGGTGAACACCGATTATATTTCTCTGTACCTAGAACGATTTCGTTAATCGTTCGTTTCACAACACAGTAAGTATTGCATTTCTCAATAGAAGAAAGTTCTAAAAACTATGTGAAACTTTAAGCATACCTAGGTAATGGAAACACATTAAAACTATTTTAAAAAATCCATTATTTTAGTCTGTTCTATTGGTTTCGTGTTAAATTTTTCTTGATGATCACGGAACAAGCTGATATGAAATATCGTTAGGTTACCCCATATAATAATTAGGGACTATGGAACAAGTATAAAGAGGAGATGCCATAATGTGATTGTGCACTGTGACACAATAAAAAGGCCTGGCAATAATATTATAAGTAAAAAGGTTAATCTTCTCCTCTAATAATATCTTCTGATTTATTTCGTTGCGGGGTCCAAGACAGTCATTCATGTCCCTGAGACTTCAGTGTTCCGGTGTTTTCATGGATGTGGGGAGTTGTTATCACAAAAAAAGTAAAAAAGTGTAGATAGGTTATAAGCGTCCAGAAAGTGGCACATTAAAATGTGAACAATTGGCAATTGGAAAATAGAGAAGGGCATTCAGTTATGACATCTCTATGTATTTCCTTCACGTTACACTCTAATCCAATTCAAATTAATACAAGCTAAAATTGATACACCACATTGACATATCCTGCCACTAATGACCAACAAAACCCAATAACACTTTGCTCAACTGGGACCTCGAATTCACTCATGATTATGTCGAGTAGGCCAACGATTAGCATTATTGCTTGTAAAAAAACTAACATTGGTTCATTGTTATTGTCAATGGTTGCAATCGTCCGCCATTTTGTTTCGTAATCTGTATAATCTGTGATCTGACATTGTTAGGTATGGTTGGGAAGGCCCATGACAATGCAAGTCGGTAATGTGGACTAATACTTGATAATGACAATAATATTGCTATTTATGAGCAGATTAGTTGTAAATCCTTCGTTTTATGGCCAACTTGTGGCTAGGAAGGAACTTAGCTTCTAGAAATTTAACGGCGCATTCCAATAAACTACCGATCGGTAAATTTGCTTACGAGCCGTAGAATGTTGACACATTTTGTATGGAGCTTATGTCAAAATTCTACGGCTCGTAAGCAAATTTACCCATCTGTAGTTTATTGGAACGCGCCGTAAATGATTTCATGATTCATGTTTATTTATCTAGGTACTTGTTGAATTAAGATGTTCAGTATCTATTTTTGCATTAATGTTGGTAGACCTAATGACTATCATGACACGTAGGTGCCTATGTCTACGAAATTGATTAAAATATAGGCGTATTCACGTGAAGTGTTCCAAAACTTACCTCGACTACTTTCAAGTTACACCGGGTCCCAACTTGGCTCGAAGTCAATTGAACTTTGTTTTAAAATAAAATACTGGGTTCTTTCAGTTTTTCTGTCAAGCTGAAATCTGCCTATGGCATATGGGAATAGGTCTACATCCAACCATAATAAAAGTTTATATTACCTACCGTCCTATGGTCTTAGACTTAAATTATTTAGCATGACAATATGACAAACGTACTAATAATGTATTCTTAGCATTAAGTAGATGTAGTCAACAAATGACCAAACTAAAGATGAGTCTGCCTTTCGCTTCAAACTATAATTTTAAAGACATAATGCAAGTTATTGGACAGTATTACACAGTTTCTTGCTCTAGGCATCTTATTAGTTCGCTTATACCTAGTATGTCATATAAATACCTATTTATTTATAGATTTTCATGATAATATCTAACGGAAAAGTCCACTGCAATTTCCTGTGGAGACTTGATTCATAAACAATACGTTACTTTTGTATGAAAGAAGTTTTTAGTGAATCAAGTGTATAATGAATGCTTGAACGTTTTGCACAGTTTTTTCTTACGAATGGTAATAAGTATCATATAAATGCACACTGACAATCATACTCACATTGTTTGTAATGATTTCGAGGCAGGAAATACTCTGAATCAAAGTCCATCTCTAATGCCATTACGCGACAAAAAATTAAAAATGTTTTACTGCAGTCATGCAGTCTGTGGTCGACGCCATGTTTGTTATTTTGCCGCGCATTTTATTGAGACGTCTTTAGGGTCCGTTCACAAAGAACGGATCGAATACGCTTGGAGTCGGTCGCAGCGAAGTCGCCAACTATTTCACATAGACTTGCTGGAAGCCTCTCGGCACTCGGAGCAAAAGCACTCGGAGCCCATCAGCAGTTTGAGCAAGAAAGAACAGACAATCGGAGTTCCTTCTTTTGCACACCAAGCATTTTAAATGACAAAGTCAGTAGATATTAAAAAATAAACCTTTACTCAAATACTTAAAACTCTGTTCCCAACGTGTGCACGGACCCTTAGACTTGTAGTATTATAGTAGACTTATAACAGTACTTAGGTATTAATAAAACTGAAATTACGTACACAACGAGGATGCAATTATTATATGGACAGTAACCGATAATTACGATCATTAGTGCAGCCCAGGCCAGGTGGAAATTAGCACGATTTGCAATCGCCATTCAAGTGAGCATCATTCACGTGTTAGTGTTACAGTAACTCGTGTAATTCATTGTAGTTGCTCCATAATCCTACATTGGAATAAGTAGGTATCTACGTACTATATTAATGGCTTTTTTTTGGTGGAATATTTGATACCCTATATTTATTTGTAAATATACAGCTTACAGTAGACTTGAGAGTAATAAAACGGGGTAACGTGAAAGTTAAGTAAAGTGGAAAAGAATCTAAAGACTGATTTTTTTATGGTATGAGCCGGTAAACGAGCAGACGGATCACCTGATGGTAAGCAATCGCTGCCGCCCACGGAAACCCAAAACACCAGAAGCTCTAAAATTGAAGGAAACCTTTTGGGGGTTAAGAATTTAAGGGTTCTCGAGGAATCGGGCATCGGTAAGATTGGGAAGTGATCTTTTTTAAACCGATAATCAAGAAATATGCGCAGCAGAAAATTCAAAATGGTAGGACAATGTTAACAAAATTACAATGTAGGAACATAAACAAAGGTTTACGATGTCCGATGATGAAACATACATAGGTACCTACATAGCTAGTAGCTACATAGATAGGTACTTACTACAACACTGCAAGATGACCAAGATTTGTCCACTTAATATTTCTAAACACGCCTAAATGGTCCACTCGTGTTTGCCTACCGCACGTGTCTACTATGAGGTAATCCTAACCTCGGAAGATGTAGACTTCTTCAACACATTCTCAACCTTATTGTTTTAGGACAAAGTCAAAAGTCTATTGCAGTTATTGGCCATTTTAGTGTAGCTTGATGTGCGTCTGTGCAGTCGGCAGGAGGTTTACTAGTGCCTAATAAACAATGTCCTTATATTTCTATTTGTGTCATACTTCCTTATTGTGACACGAGGTGATCAAATTGTTACATAAGGACTTAGGTATAAATTGTTTAAAATTTTATTAAAATACAGCCTATAGATCTTTTACGCAAGATGAAAGTATAAAGAACTATATTAATAAAACAGCAGAATTGTCAATAACACTGAAATCCCTTAAGAAAACTACATTAAAATCTGTTTAGTAATTTTTGAGTTTGTTGCGATTAGACAGACCTGACGGGTTAATTATGTCAGAATTTAGAAATCATTAATGGAAGCCTAAATAATATTATTCAGCCTATGGTCGTCTAGTGGCCGACATAAGAATGGCGATCATAATATCCTCACGTCTTTCTATACCTTTTCAATCAGATATCGGTTCCATAAATGACCTTTTTCTAGTCATTTTATTTTCTTAAGCTTTTTAACCAGATGTTCGGTTCCGTAAATGACCTTTGGCTGTATGTAACATTGCCAATATTTAACTTAAGAACTTAAGTATTTACACGTGATGATTTCATGCACGTTTCTACATCATGTGAACTAAGACTGTATATTTGCTTTCTGAGTTGTATCCATCCCAACTATTTCTATTAAGGTGGGTGCTTCTTTCTCCCAGTCTTTGTCTATTTTATTAAGCTCTGCATTAGCCTTATCTCATCTTAAAGATCATAATATGTTAGAATCTCAATTGATAGAATATTAAAGAAGAAGATATTTTATAAAACTAATACAAACATTTATTATTTGACTTCTCCCGCCCGGGTGAAGGGAGGATATTAGAGGTGTCAGACTCTTAATGACTAAAAACCACCCCGTTCATAGTTCTGGGTTGTCCGTAGTTCTGGACTTAGAATTGGCTTGTAATAATTTTACTAACAGCGAGATTCTTGTGGAAGTTGTAATAATGGTCTTAATCCTTGAGCTACCAGGGTTAACCATAGTTTAATATCCACTCTGACACGTATGGTAACTTTGACCACTGCTAAAAATGAATCAAGTATTACCTGCCTATCTACTTACTGATTATTTAAATGGTCTACCTTCAAAAAACTGTATTTTTTCCGGTAACTGTCGTCTAGGTCATGTTATTTTTTTAAATAGTAGGTGTTCTTTATGTTCCTTGTTTGCATGCACTTGTCGCTTCTGTCGTATGTGTACCAACGGTAGCCATTATTACATCGCATCCACCGTAGCTCTGCACTGAATGCAAAATACACGTTTTATTATTTTTATGTCAATATTTATTCATTTGTACACTTCACTCTATTGGTCCTGCCTTTATGATGAATAAGCAATTATGGGCCATAAAACCATTGACTTATGACGTATTTCACTGCGTATAATTTGTATTTTAATGTGTATGTCTGTTAATATTCGTTTATTCACCATGTTTTCATAAGCTTATTTTCGTAATTTACATGTCAGGAGATGTTACAATCGGATATGCATCTTTTATACATTTAGATAAGTTTCTATTTATATTTTTAAACGACACTAAATACAACTAAACAAGGTTTTTGTTTTATTAAAATTGAGGTGGACCAAAAATGCGCCCTAGCGGCATTCCTTAAGCTTAAAGTAGATAATAAAGTTGTAACAGTTATTCAATCTATACGCAATGCTGTTCTGTTTATTACTATTACTGGGTTACATTCAATTGAATAACAAAATGTACTTGTGGATAGTGGTAATTCCACCTTCAGAGTTACAGGGGAAGACAAAAAGCATAAGAAGCAAGTCTACAAACAGATCAGTCTACTTGCGGCCAGTACCAAACAACTATGGGTAGAATAGCCTGGATCAAAAACTTCAATATGTATATCATGTCCACGGCTAGATTTAGGTCTTTTCAATAACACGCCATAAAACTCAATCTTCAGCTCTCTTTGCGAATAAAGACGTGTTCTCTACCAATTCGTTTGTAACTAAGTCGAAAGCCTTTGAAAAGTCGATATAATATAAAATTGTCTCCTCAATACTACTCAAGCTTTCTCGTTCCGACCGTTACGATCTCGGCTAAGCTACAGTTACACAACCAACATATTCCTATGCATTAAAATCAATTTATGAATTTAGTTAACAACTTTTTTATATCGTCACGAGTTTTTGTCACCGAAGGGGTAGGCCGAGGTGCACATAATGGCACGTAATCCCCTTTTGCAACGTACACCCGCTTTTCACAATTTATGTTGTAAGTCCCATGTAATAGGTGGTGAGCTTATTGCCATATACCGGGCACATTTCCAGATTCCGTGCTACTACTGAGAAATTTTCGAAAAACCGAAAATAGCCCAGCATTACTTCGCCCGACCCGGGAATCGAACCCAATACCCCTTGCCCGGCAGTCGCAACTTGCAACCATTCGGCCAATGACGCAGTTTTTAACAGGCAACAAACTTTTTTAATTTTTTATTGTATCTTTAAATGTTTTACCTTCCTCCAAAGTGTAAGTGGATTAAAAAATATGTAATTATTTTCCTTATTTTTTCCTTTAAAATGGACTATTTCCACGCGTCCCAGATACAAACAGGTTTTGATACCGGCATCTCTTATGTAATCACATAATAACTAGCAGTACGCAAGCATACGGACTCCTTTCACTTGCCGGGACCTTTTTCATCTGTGGCACGTGTGTTATCTGTGGTCAAAATATTACGTCATCATTTTCCAACGTTCGAATTTCAATTTGTAAATTCCGTTGAAGGTTCCTGCCATGAAGCATTCATTTACACCTTGTAAGATAGCAATTTTATTGGGATCTGATCTTTATCTTTGTGGAATTAAGATTGCTTTTCCCATATAAAGCTTGTTTGCTCTGATCATGGGTTCATGGTTAGTTAAGGTATCATTTCATAATTGTTTCTATCACCATTGCTCTGGTGGGGCGTGGACCTCTTATAGCGTTGCGCCATGCGTCTATATTTGGCCCTTCGCTTTCCACATCAGTCAGGCCTTCTATTTCGGTTAAAATTTTCCTTATGAACGAGTTTTCTTAAGGTTAAGTATAGTTGAATCTCTGCGTTACAGTTGCATCACTAGCTATGGGCAGATAATTTATCGAGGTAACGTTTGCTTAGACAAGACACAGAGGAGAGAAATCGAAAGAGAGTTGCAGTGGATACGTTTGGTGGAAACGGACTCAGTTAAGCTATATTTTTTATATGGAAAGATGCGTGCTATGGATGGCTTCTCTACTAATATATCACATATTCGAGCTGCGCATCTTTCCCGCACAGCTACAAAGATTAGTATTGGTGGAAACGGTCACAAAGTTTCAGAGCTTAGCTATTGCTTAAGCCTATTTCTGTCACAGCTAAAACACATAAAATAAGATAATATCTATTATGTCTAAACTAAGAATAGATACTTAAAAAAGGGAGGGAATAGATACTATGAAGAATTTCCCTGTACCTATTCACCTCTCTTCTGTCCCTATTCACCTCTCGATCCCTATTCACCGTTTTACCGTAGTTTTCTAAATAGAAAAAAGGCTAAAGTATACAGACCTACTTAAGCTAACTAGGTACGTTACTAAGTGCTTCCTACATACAAAGTTACGTGAAACGATGGTAGGTAAGCAGAGAATCAACCTGTCGTTTACAATACATGGGAAACTCTGTGATTGGTGCAAAAACTTCACATCTTTCTCACAATGGAACAGCACCATAAAACGTAAGTACGTTACATGCAGTGACTGTACAAGATATCATTGTAGATGACTATTTATTTACCAAAGACGAAAGAACAACCAAACATTTGTAGACTTTTTTTTTAGAAAAACCTCCTTTAATTTTATTTAAATCAGGTAATATCCTTAAAAACTTCTCCTAAGTCTGAAAATTAATATGCTGAAAACTGCATGAAAGTCGGAATCGACTTTTCACGCTATTCAGCCAAGCGTGAAAAGTCGATTCCGACGAAATTACACACAATTATACCTACATACGTACAGGTCAAACTGAGAACATTGTATTTTTGAAGTCAAGTAAGTACTTAAGACCTGTAGGGCTCATAATACACCTTAAAATGGCGGACTCGGTGACTTGAAAGAAATTCGCTGAACAAATTATAAGCCCTTTTATGAAATTACATGTTTTAAAAATACTACGGATTCGAAATAAACTTTAGGAAAATCCACATCATCCTTATAAATTAAACATTACGTAAAGAATTTTTCAATAAAATCAACATTTTGACATCTGTCAAACTCGTCAACCAACCAAAAATTAATGAGTATAAAATGCAAGATTATATTGCGGCAATTTAAGGTAAGCGTGATGGCGCCCTGGGCCATCACCGCAATTCTGGGGGGCGCCAAGGTCTGAAGTTGGAGTCTCTTGTCTCTCCTGGTGCAAACCCTCAGAACTGTGCTTTACGCTCTGTGCATGGGATCAGCAAAAAATTAACACTTGATATTGCTTCCCTCAAGTGGGCGCCACAATATTTTCGCCCGGGGTATCAGTGGCCCTTACGCCGGCACTGTGTGGACGCTTACCTTTACCCGCCATTACGTGTAAGGAACGAAATTATCGTCAATAAACCATCTTTCACTCGTTCACCTCCACTCTCCATAGTAACAGGTTCTTAAAGTTCATATGAACAAGGAATTTAAGTCTTCAGCCTTGATATTACGTTTCGAGAGGCTAAAAGGGATATTAACTTTAAACTTTGTTTTTAAAACAACAAAGAATGACCATACTGCTATATTACCCTACGTAATATGTCCTATTAAATTAAAAAGTCATGATAACGATACCTTAATTGGCAAACTAGCTAACTCCTTATGAGCAAATTTTTCAGGAGACACTTAAGACTCTATAGGTCATATTTTTTTGTTCCATACGATGTGAACAAAAAGAAAATTGTGACAAAATGCGGAGTTAGCTTTTTTTTGAGGGGGGAAAATCATCCAATGTCTTCTCCCGCCTTGGGCGAGGCGGGAGGAAGTGTCAGACTCTTACTGACTAAAAACCACCCCGTTCCTACTTCTGCCTTTCGAGCCGGATCCCCGGTAAACCCGCTAGGTAGTCCGCAGCTCCGGATCAGGCATCAGTCCTACTGGGCTTCATCTGTGGTGGTCTGATGGCTCTTTGAGGGGCTGGTTTGCCAATTAAGGTATCGATATAAATGTTCGAAAAACGTTAAGAGAAGGGTCAAATTTCTCCGACTAAGAAGTCACTACTAGGTACACTTGTCGAGATTGTTATTTCATCCTTTGTCCCAACAGGTTTGGGACAACTTTCTAGTCGGGATTCCATACAGCTATTAGGTTACTATCGCTAAGTAACATTATCCATTATTTGTACAGAGCTAAGGGAAAAATAAATGTCGTGGTGGCCCGGAGTTTTAAACCTATTAACGGCAAGTACTAATGTGACTTTTTTCCGAGTTATATGTACTTTGTAAGATTGTTTGAACACTATCGACAAATTGTGAAGGAAAACATTAATGACCAAATTATCACGGGTTTGCGGATGGTAAGCAAAGGTAGCTCGTCGCCTGACAAGGAACCAAACCAGAGCTTACGGAGTATGGCGTTTCGCGCGCTACTCAAAGTGCCATCAGACCACCACAGATGAGGTCCAGTAGAGCTGATGACCTATACGGAGCCGCCGAAGACGAGTTGCCGGGGCTCCGGCACGAAGAGCAGGAGTAAACAGGAGGAACAGGGTGGTTTTTAGTCAGTAAGATTCTGATAACACTCCCTCTCGCCTCACCCTAGGCTGGAGAAGTCATTGGATGATTGTTTAAAATTTGGATAGTAGAGTTAATTAGTAGAAAGCAAACTGTTTATAAAACAACAGAACAAGGATATACGAAATGTTAACTGTGACGTCATCGTACTTAAAACCTACGCCTTAAATGTCACTTTGTGCGAGAAACATGACAAGTTCATATAAATTAATTACTGCCGCCATTTACTGCAAAATGTTGGACTTTCAAATTGTAAATATTAAATTGAGTCAACATTAACCGTTGTCTTTATCTTTGTGAAGTGTAATTCCCCATTGTAAGGAATGAACAGGATGATATCATGCTTTTTAATGGACGTTTACCAGAAAATTATGCTTCAGATGTTAACAGAAGAAACCACTTTGATAATTAGAAAATTGTCTCAGCTAGCTTGACTGCTGCACAGAAAAAGGCTAATCTTGAAAGGAACAAAGACCTTGAACAGAATTTCCAAAACGACGATCTTTTAGGCTTTTTCAGTACCTTTTACATGTAACTTCCAAGACTATAGATTTATCTTTGACGTTTGTTTACCGTCTAAAAAAATCTACACCCACTTATGGTCAAAACAACTAGCCTGATCTTACCGGTTGATAACTTAGCCCCGGTCACGAAGGCTAAGTATCGTTTCTGCTTGTTTCCTCATATTGACAAATATTTGTATGGCCAAGCAATGTTTGTTCATTGTCAAGATTGACACGTGTATAGTGTATAAATGTGAGTGACGAAGGATCTTTATGGGAGGCACTGAGAGTACGATGTCACTCTTGAATAATAAACTTATTTAATTATCTAGTCACCTATTCGTAATAATTGGCAAATGGATGGGTGTCACCTGATGGCATGTGAATGAGAAATTCTTTGTAGTAGATGGCAGATTTATAATGGATTTAAATGCGGTGTCATCAATAGGGCTTATCGACAGTTATTATGTGAAATGGCATAGTCATTTTCAGGTATTTAAATGAAAGATACACAAAAACAAACAGACATGAAAGAAGTAGTAGAAACTACAGAAAAGAAAACGAAAACATGTGATAACCTTAATATCCTAGATAACGAAGATGATGAAGATGTTGATAGCAAGATGAATGATGGGCATGGAATCCATGAGAGGTGAAAAAGGAGCGATCCTATGGGTTTGAAGTCCGAAAGAGCTAATCAATTGGGTATAAGGAATCACGTTTAGACCAGACCAATCATAGTGCTGAACGCGTTTCGTTTCGATTAATTTAAATTGTAATGCACACTCGTACTAAGGGTACCAACTGATCATAATCTAGAGTCTACTAATAAAATAGGTATAGGCTAACTGTGTGCCTGCCCAGTGTCGGTTGGGCAATACATAAATGATTGGGGATGTGTTGTGTGTAATTCCATCAAATTACTCGAACACTAAAGGATGCCCACCAAATTACTGTTTCGCAATCGCATGGAAACTGTAACTATTTTATTACGTACGTAGTCGTAATTTGTGATGTTAACCGGATTTCAATTTGCTGTTTAGGTATCGAGTTGTGTTGTAGGTTTTATTTATTGAATAGTAACCTACACAAAACTACTTCACGCCTTTTATATCCGAAGTCGGTAGGCAGAGGTGCACATTACGGCACGTAATGCCGCTATACAATGTGTACCCACTTTTCACCATTTGTGTTATAAGTCACATGTGATACCCCTATCATGAGCCTATTGACATATTATACTGGCACAATTGCTTGCTACTACTGAAATAAGCCCAGTAATACTTTGATACAAAACTAATTTAGCTTTAGCTACTTTTAGTTTTTCTGTGTTTGTTGGCTTTATGCAACTACCACTGGTTTGTCTCTACATCATCCAATGGTTTGGCTGGCTTCTTATGTACACATTTATGTGAATGAAGAACTAAATAAATAAATAAAACAGAAACACAGCATAATACACGACAAATGAACACAGAACAGTACACGGCAGACATGCTTCCACAAGTTGGTATTATGTATGTTTAGTAAAATATTGTCATAATTAGGCAGTGTAGATTAATGACCCAAGCGACACTAATGTTATGTCAATGCACCAATGTCCTATGAGGCTAGATGACAATAAATAATGACGTTAAGTTTATTTAAACATGTTTTGTATAAGAATTTAGTTGTAAGATGACAATTAATGCTTCTACGTAGGTATAACTTTATTCAATGAAGCGGGGAAATATTTATTGTTTGTATATATTGTCTTCGCTTTAATAATAGATATGTTTTGTTTTGTTCCTTTGAATTGTGTTCCGTTTAATCCAAGGGTCCATAGCTGAACCTGTTTTAATCTTTCTACTGAGGTCGTTAAAAAGTGTGTAATCGGGATCTGTATCAGATCCCTTTTTTATTACGGCGTCTATGAATAAATTAAAAGAGAGCATTAAAAAACGGTGTCTCGTGTTTTGAACACTTATTTACGCGTCTAGCTTTTACAAGCACATTCGCCCGTATTCTTGTGGGATAAAAAGTATCCCATCACCCAAGTCAGTTCATACCCTGTCTGTATACGAAATTTCATCAAAATCCGTTCAGTAGTTTCAACGTGATTGACGGACAAACATCCAAATAAACAAACTTTCATATTTATGATATACATAAGTTTGATGTTAAGTTGCATACGTCCAAGAATTCGCCAAATGTGGAATTGTGGACGCACCAAAGCAGCATGTGGACAGCTGCTTTGAGTCTGATAAGTTCACTCCTTTTAAAATGGGACTAAAAGTTAAAGAAGAAAATATTTTACCAGCTTGTATTTAAATGTAACGGCCAAATGCTGGCAACTCCTCTAGTGTTGCAAGCGTCAATGCTGCCCTAGAGTCCATAGAAATTAAATCCTCTTTCTTACCATTTATGTTCTAAGTCCCATGTAATAGGGTCCTCTACCTTATAAGTAAGAGAGATTCCCATCCATAGATATGATAAAAAAGTGTAATATTCCTATGTTCCCTTCCCATCATTTATTTTTATAAATTATAACCCTCTGCCCATCAAATGATGTCCCTTATTGACGTCACGAGTGAAAGAGACAGCAACACAGATTATTAGATACCTGGCATTCCATGTTACAACCGGTCCCAGTCATTGACCGGAGTATCCCTGATTGGATCCTTATTTATTTTTGATGTAGAGGGTCTTCCTACATCGAGTGATAGTAAACGAGTAAACGCTACTGTCAAGAATGTGGTCTTGGGTTTTTTTTTATGAAACGATCAGACGTATCACCTGATGGTAAGCAATCGCCGCGGCCCATGGACACTTGAAACACCAGAGACGTTACAAGTGCGTTGCCGGTTTTTTGGGAGTTAGGAATTTAAGGGTTATTGTTCGAGAATCGGGGATTGGTACTATGGAGGGCTTCCCTACTATCAATATATCGCATACTCGAGCTGCGCATCGTTCTCGCACAGCTACATAGCTTAGTATCAGTGGAAACGGTTACATAGTTTCACAGCTTAGTTATTACATCTTCGTAGCATACCTACATTCGTAGTATTCTCGGATTTTTTTTTGCACCGGCATGTAGAAGTGCCCAGAATATGGCAATAAACCGACTCCGAAATGGTGAAAAGTGGGTTCTATAATATTGTAATGTAAGTACTATCTCGGCCAATCGCTTCACCCTTCAAAAATTATTTGCAATGAAAGGGTTTACCAACTACGATGTTACCATATAAATACAGCTTAGTATTCTTTACAGGTACAGTTATAAATCTAGTAACCAGTGTTGCCAGTTACATAATGATCGAACAGGTTCTCGAGTTATGTAAGATATCATAAAAACGTGGGTATCATCGATTATTGTCTGATTCTACCTCATAAACTCCGTCCGTGTAATCCGCGATACGGTACTTGACTTGAGCTAATATTACCTAAATTACATTTTTGTAGCTAAGTGCCAGTAAAAGTTACATTTCTTGATTTTGATTGCTCGTTGCGGCGGCCCCGGAGCTGCGGACTACCTAACGGGTTTACCGGGGCTCTGGCTCAAAGAGCAGGAGTAGGAACGGGGTGGTTTTTAGTCATATTCTGACACCTTTTCTCGCCTCACCTATGGCGGGAGAAGTCAGAATTTATTGGATGATTCCCAACTTTAAAATAGGTTGGTGCAATGGCTGGCCAGCTGCCGCGCAACGTGTAGCGGGTATGAATCCCACAAAAAATAACTCTTTGTGTGATCCACACATTTTGGTTTCGTGAATTGTCGAATAAAATTTTAATGTGTGTATAAGAAACGCCCTATAAATGCAAGCCATTTAGATTTTATAACAATACGTCCCTATCTTCACCATGTCTCAAGTCTCATCCACCTTGGTTACAATAACGCAGATGCTACCGTGCAATTACTGTAATTTTCCTACAATTACCATTGTATGTAGTCCTACGGTAGAGCAAAGTCATGTGCTGTCGTTACTGCCATTATTTTACAGTGTACAGTGCTGCCCTCTAGGTGTAAGGGGAAAGGTTAATTATTGTCTTATTATAGTTGTTGATATTGTTCTTGGTTTAATAAAATTAAATGTAGGTGAGTTGAGGAGAGACGATAAAGTAATATAAATTAATATTATAAATGAGGACAAGGGGTCTCGAGTCCGATTACCGAGTCGGACAAATAATTACTGGGCCTTTTTCGGTTTTTCGAAAATTTCTCAGTGGTAGCACGGAGTCTAGAATTGTGCCCAGTAGGTATAAGGCAATAAGCTGACCCTTTATTACATGGGACTTATAACACAAATTGTGACAACTGGGTATACATTGTATAGCGGCATTACGCGCCGTAATGTGCACCTCTGTCTACCCCTTCGGGGATATAAATGTGCGGGTTTGAGAGGATGTATGGAAATATTTATGCATGTTTATTGGTAGGTACTATTTTAGGAACTTCTCTAGTAGGATATAGGTATAGGTAATTTGTTTTATGAATTGAAACCAAAAAAAACTACTGTCTAAAGTCACTTCAGCGCGGAATATTCGTTACGGGCAGAAACTATAAAGATTTAAGAGCTCATTTGTTTATTTGAACGCCCTAATCTCCGGATCTACTGGCGAATTGAATAATTATTTTTGTATTTGATAGTCCATTTATTGAAAAATGTTATAAGACTATAAAACATCACGCTACGACCATAAGGAGCTGAACAGAGCGGGTGAAACCGCGCCTGAGTCGCTAGTTATAAATAACATTTAGTTTTAAGAGTCAATAAAGTCAGTGTTTAAAGCACTGACTATTCAAAAATTGCAATAATCTTATTATAATGCTATGTACATGAGTAACAAGTAGTCGTGTGGAACTAGAAGCTACTAAACCCTGTTGCAACCCTGTCCTAGTTTAATACCCTGTTGCCAATAATTTGTTCCCGACCGCTATATATACGGCAGTGTGAACGAAACCATAGCGCGATTCAGAAGGGAGGCACAACGCCATCTATCGAGCTTGGTGACAACTATTTGGCGTATTTTAACATTTTTATTTTCATGATTATTGTCATGTTTTAGTAACTTTACGCGTTGAAGAGGTTTGTAGATCAAATAAAAAAATATTGAACGTGTGAATAGGATTTTATTATGTGTATTCTAGGGTAGATAGAGACATGTAATATTCTTATTGCATAGCTTAATATTAAGCTTAGTTTCACCGACTACAAGTCGTTGTTAAAAACAGAGCATAATCTTAAATAAAACAATGTTATTTTATATAGGTAATTAGGTACCAATATTACTTAAATTAGGTATTGTTTATTTTGTATTAATTTTAGTTCCTATTGTTACAGAGAGATGGCGCATCCTACAGAGTTGCGCTCCGAGAGAGTGAAACAAATGTTTAGTTGGACTACGGGGTGAGTTTGTGTTTGAGAACATAATATAAACCTAAATAAGTAGATAATAAGTTTCATTATTGAAAAGCAAATTAGTTTTAGCATTAATTTTTAAAGGTCTGTTGTCATTTGTCGACACTAATGTCCGAATACTCAAATGTTAATCAATTTTAAGACTCTCTCAAGACTAGTTCTGTCTCTATCAATTCTTTATAAAATAACAGAGATAGTACGATATTAAGTACAATTTAAAATTCAGTAGCATTTCAGTATACGGGCATAAGTTACCTACTTGTGGTGGAATCACGTTGTTTCTTTGCTAGCGTTGTACGACAAACGTGTAATGTCTAAACAGGTTTATAAAGAGACAAAATAAACACGTACAGCCTCAGCCTCACATAACTTCCTCTCAATGATGCAAGCGTTATGAGATTCTGACCTGTCCAATGATGCAAGAGCCACTTTCCCGCGCACCAGAGAGGTCGATGAGCGAGCCCAATAACCCAGATGTTTGCAATACCTCACACAATAAACGGCTTAACATTATCACTTTTATAAAATACACCTTTCTCCTATTTTTGTTGATAAAGAGTCCATTCATAATGAGAACACTGACATCTATATTTTAAAACTTGTTACACAAAGTTACACAGTGCCATCTGGTGTCTTTATTACGAACTAGTTGCGTGCGGTTATGTTGACTGTAGTCGCTAGATGGCGCGACCAGTCTGTGTAAGTGTGTTGTTTTTTTTATGAACTTAATGACGTCTTGTAGACTGGAATTTTGTAAGAGTTACCAAATAAAACAGGTGTTCGTGTTCTTTAGGTCAAGATGCACATTACTTTGACTTTCTATAAACGGTAACAAGACAATAAACTACTTTTCATTTACGTTTACAAAACAATTACTTCGTTCGTTACAATTACTAGAGTAATTATAGTGTTTTTTTCAATGATTTCTTAGTAAATGAATATAAATTCATTAAGGTCCTTTGAGGTATAACAGACTAAAGCGTCTGGCCTGAATGACGAAGGATTTCTCGGAGATTTAAATCATTAATTAGTTTCATCATTGTCGACTATTATTTGCATCGAGTCGTGCGACAATGACTTAGAACAATGAACCTTTGTACCTTTATAATCTAGAATATAGAATTTAATAACAGCAATGCAATACGGACTTTAACTTTACTATTTCTTTGCCTGTTTGTAAGCTAGTATTATACAGACATTTCATTTAAATATATTTTCAACTAGTTAACTGAATTTAATCTATAATTTTAAAAAATAAGTTGGGTTTTCCTTCCTGACGCCATCACTCCAGAACTCACGAACCGATTTCCACGGTTTTGGATTTGTTGGAAAGGTCTCAGGCTCCGTCAGGTTTAAAGGTTTAAATTCAGGAAAATTTTCAAGAGAAAAGCAGGAAAACAGGGAAAATTCTCGGGGCGAAACGGAGTTTGCGCGGGTTTGTTAGTAAATTACAGATATTAAGATCAAACAAATACTACATAGGGGCGTAAAAGTCATATCATGTGATGTTATGATAATTAATACATAATAATTGGACTTCCCTTAAAATCTCAAGATCACTCGAAGACATTTTATGTAAATTGAATTTTTTTTTTTACCAAAACGAGATTGTCGCCGGCCTTACCCAAAGGTCGTTTGGTTGAAAATATTTCGGTCTCATTCATTATATAGTTCACTAGCTTATTTCATGTGGCTTCGCTCGTATTGAATTTAGAAGAATTTCCTTCGAATAAGCCCTGATTTCTTAAAAATGTTGGGATATAAAGTAAGTAAACTATACTACTCTTTGAAAACATAAACTTTACATTAATTAAAGAATTTTCGACATAAAGTAAAGTAGTCTTGGAACCAAATCAGTGTAAACGGACATAATTAATCACATCTTTTCTTTGTATAAGGTTAATATATAGAGCTATGTATTAAGCAGTTCTTACATGGTTATGTGAAGATTTATTACAGCTTGCAAATTGGTGGGAGGCTGACTAATTACTGCCTCGGACATCAGTGGCCATTTTTTAGCATAAACTAATTAAAACGTATGTTATTTTTTTATTAAATAGATACCAGTTTGCTTATTAAATGTGCGATTTTTTAGCCGAGCAAGGAATCTTTAGTTACTTTTTTATTGTCGAGTAAAGTATAATTAGAATTTTGTTTGTTTTTTTTTTAATTTACTCAGTATATAATGACTGGATGAGTCTGATGACATGAGATGACTGTCTGATGGAGTCTGGACTGTCCAGTATATGGCAATACGACCTCTTTTATGTTATAAATACCAAGATAATAAGTTGTCAATTAGCTTTTATAAATTGAAGCTAGACTGAGAGTAGGTAGACTATTTAAATATTTATTTCGTCTAAAATAAGAATAACCGACCAATATAACTAGTTGGATAAAAAACAAGGTTAATTGCAGTATGTTTATTATAAAGGTTAAAATTAAAAACAAAGGATATATGTTTTTGTCATAAAGCTATTTACGTTTTTATTACCCGCTCTAAAAATAACAAGTTTTTAAGATAATAGATGCAGAAATACTTAACAAAGATATATTTTAAAATACATACCTATATTTTCCAAGTTACATATTTAATAATCACCGACAAAATTAGCGCAGTAATAATTCTAACTTAGTAATAATATACGAACATAGAATTATTACTAACAGAAAAATAAGGAAAATACAAAATATCTCGTCAAGCACGATATTTAGTTGTCCCCCCGTTCGATAGATGGCGTTGAATCTTGCCACCAAATCGCGCTATGGTTTCGTTCACTCCGTAGTATAAGAGGCGGATGGTAACGCGATAACTTCAAACGGTTTGTAGATATATTACGTGCACCGTATAAATAAACTTCCCTGTTTTTTCTGCGGAAATTTTTGGAAAGTTAGTGTTATAGACACACTAACTATATTATTACACTAACTCTTGGCCGCGACTTCGTTCGCTTAGAATAATGATTGCTGAGAAAGTTTGGAAATTTTTTTTCTAGAAGAAAATATTTACATGTACTAAAATTAAATTGCTCCTTACATCTGATAGTGATGTAACGAATGAAATATTTTAGACATTTGTGAACTCGAATGCGAATATCTGAAAACGATATTCGCAAATGCGAATTGTAATTGTTTGCCTCAACTTCTAGTTAGGGTAAGGTAAATATCAACATAGTAGAAAAATTAAAAATAACCAAATAAGGGAAAAGCGACATTTCTTAAATCAGAGTTCACCATTAGCGATATATCTAGTGCCAAAAGTCCCTAAAGATCCCACTAGCCATTAAAAGTAATTTAATTGGATCAAATCACATTTCATATATATTTTTTTTTTGATTTTCTTAAAGACTTTAAATTTTTGAAAAAAACCCAAAACCTTCAAGCAACCCAAGTCGATTGTTTCAAACGTTATTCTTTGTTTTATGTTCTCCAGTATTTTTTATGTTTTCATGATTGCATTTGTATTTAAACTGATACTACCTATTTTCTAGCTACTTTACTTTTATTTAAATTGTATTGTAATATACATACGCTAACTTACAAATCGTTTTGTAATTCTTTGTGTATATTATAATTAGTGGTCGAGGGCTAGAATACAAATTATTAACTAAAAAAAATATTTTACTATACACATAATACCATACATTTTGATATAATAAAAGCAAATATTAATTTGAATTCCTATTACGTATTTACTTGTACGACATTAAACTACCAGCGTGCTCGATAGATGGCGTTGACCCGTTCCATACTTCCTGCTGAATCGCGCTATGGTTTCGTTCCTCGCGGGGTATAAAGGGCGAGTGGAAAGCGCCCGACTTCACTCGCTATCCTTTTGTTACTTTTGTAATTCATCACGTAACTTAAATTTTTGAATAGTTAGTGCCCTGCACTGACTTTATTAAAGCTAAAAATATTGTAATAAATAGCAAATAGTGCTAATTTGTTACAAATTTGGTTATTTTATGTGTGTTTTGTAATGATAAAGCATATACTTGTTATCAAGAAAACATCCCCTTTTCTTCAGTTTAAAGTACATAGTTGCAAGATTGAGTTGCATCACCCTTTATTTCCTTTCAATTTTGATTTTCTCGTGGTGTAAATGCGTTTTCAAATATTGCTATACTTAGTAGGAACTTAGATCAATTTATTAATGCAATTAGTTGATACCTATTCCAAAATACTTACTTGTGTTTTGGGTAGAAAAGTCTCCCAGCTTTAATTGCAAATAAAATGGTGGAAATGGTTGCAAATATAGAACTCAAGAAAATATTATTATTTAAAAAGCATGTACCTATTAAATATATCTTAATAACAATAGCAAATATCATTTTAAAATATTATTATTTACATGTACGGCATTTAATTGTCATAGAGCTCGATAGATGGCGTTGTACCGTCATGCTGAATCGCGCTATGGTTTCGTTCACATTGTTCTATAAAGGGCAGTCAGGAAGAAGCAAACGATATGGTTTGGGTAAAGGATTTGGCAATTTTTGCATAGTCAGTGCTTAAAAACCACTGACTTTATAAACACAGAGCGCTTGAAGCTTGTTAGTTCTTATTTTATGACTTAGAACGAAGACGATAAGTTTCATTATTATTTGTGCTGGTTGCATTATGTTCTTGTAAAAAAATACATTACTTACATATTATTTGGTTGAGACGAATGACTGAAGCGGGACTGTAGAGCGTAGAAGTCTCAGTTTAGATTTTTCATGTTGTGCAAAGTATTATTTGCGTAATTTCAATTCAGCACAGAAATTAATATAGCACCCGGTATATAACGGTAAAACAGGTGAATAATTGTCGGGAAAATGTTCTAATTAAATTTATTTACCCCATTCTTTACCAATTCACAAATGTCATTAGAAAAGTGTCAGATATCTAAGCTTAAGGGTTCCTGAAAATTTAAGAGGTTGGTGATAAAAGTTGTATTACGTATTATGTTATATTATATAATATTATTGAATAAATAGGGACCTTGTTTATATGGAAGTAAAATGGCTGCCACCTTGACAGTCTGTAGAGGGTCACAGGTCTCGTCTGAAGGCTGTATGTTCGTCACGTGTTTATATACACGTTGCTACGTGACACGTTGTATATAATGGCTTTATATAGTTATATATATATTGGTGGTTTATACTGGTGTATATATGTTATGTAAGCAAGGAAAGGTTGTGTGTTAATAAGGTGTAAGGATAGTATTTATATATGCAAGATTATTTATTTAATTTTATTTCTTTACTAGATATCTGCCCGCGGTTGCGTACGCGTTTATTTAAAAGACTGGGGGTACAATTCCAAAAAATATATGATGCACGTTTTTTTTGTTAGCCTCAAATAGTCAATATAGGTACCATTTTTAGCTTTCTATCTTGTAAATTGCGGAATGTTCCATACAAACTTCCATTCCTATTTTAGGAAAGTGAGTTAGAAAGAGACAATATGTCATGTTATATTATACTCGCCCGGTTGTGACGTGAAGAAAGGACGAATAAACAAACATACTTTCTAATTTTAAATATTATATAAGTGTAGTGTCGAGTATGGATTTGATAATACCAACATGGCTTTAATAGATCTTTCTACACCCAATGCAATGCCATTTAATATACTTGTTATATTGTTTATAACTAATTAATTAATCATCATCATCATCAGCCGAGAAACGTCCACTGCTGAACAAAGGCCTCCCCCTTAGTCCTCCACGTAGAACGACAAGCCGCCACCTGCATCCATCGTCTTTGCTCGGATACTATACTTCGACTGTACCAAATAAATTAGTTTTAGTATATTAATCTCTTTTTAAATTAAGGGCTTTCCGAACAAGAACATGTATGTGTTAGAATTTCAGAATAAAAAACTTGGGAAATTGATTGCTTGAATTCGGAAGATTAGGAAGGGGGAAAATGGGCCTTCGGTAACCTCACTTACACAACGAAACACAACGCAAGCGTTGTTTCACGTCGGTTTTCGGTGAGGGCGTGGTATCACTCCGGTCGAGCCGGCCCATTCGTGCCGAAGCATGGCTCTCACACACTTATTACTTTATTTTTATTTTACACACATATTATCTTGTAGGAACTTGTCCCGATTATAAGGAACAGAGCATCAATTTGATCCGCCATTTTGACGTCACCAAATTGATTACAGAGTTGCAGACGTCAGTCGTAAAACAACGTTATGTTATTAAATTGTAATAACATAGTTTTTGTTACGGAAATATTGTTAAACTGTGATTAACTTATAGTAAAACTAGTAAATTGAATTGGCTGTTTTTTCGACTGTGTGTAGTTTATATGCCGCGAGTTATTAATTAATCGTATTTATCTATATTTATAGTTATAGTCAAAGTCAAATCATTTATTCCAATTAAACCATAAATAGGTACTTTTGAAACGTCAACAAATATAGAAATAAATAGTCTGTCCGTCAGTGAAGCTAGGTGCTCGTTCCAAAGTGTAGCTTCGAATGGATATACTTACTTCAATAATATACAGCTGAAGATATTTTTGCATGTTTGTTTGTTTGAACGCGCTAATCTCGGGAACTACTGGAAACTGAAAAAATATGTTTATGTTACAAATACATTTGTGTTACATAGTCAATTTATCAAAGAAGGTTGTTAAACATCAGCTTTAATTAATAGGAGCCGCACAGAGCGGACAAAATTGCACCGGAGTCGCTAGTATATTATGTATTAACCTTTTATAGTGTTTTGAAAATTACAAAGAGAATTACATAATAACAATGAATCATTAATTAACTAAAATATATTTAAAATAGAGTATAGTTACAGTTCTATATAAACATTATATAATGACCAGCTTAATAAGAAGTGAGAGCGAATAATAGAAAGTGGAAAATAATGACGTTTACGGCATTTAAATCTCAGTAGAAATTACAGCAACTGGGATAGAACCGAACTTATGCAAATATTGCACTCATACATACATACATAATCATTATTGTTAGATATAATTAAAATATTTTCGTGCTAAGAATATAAGGTAATAAGTATATAAGGTGTTATAAAAGTTGCCGACTGCCTTGTTGATCGAGTGGTCGCTAATGTAACTGCCGAGTAAGAGGTCTTGGGTTCGATTCCTGGGTCGAGAAAAGTATTATTAGGCATGTTTCGGCTTTTCGAAAATTCCTCAGTAGTAGCACGGTTTCTGAAATTGTGCCCGATGTATGGATTGCCATATAAAGGACTTATAACACAAATGGCATTACGTGCCGCAAACCCTATTTCATAAACAAATCTAGTGTAGGGCAAAGTGGGTACTTTCTATTGCACAGAAATGGCATTCATCCGTGCCGCAATGGCCCCTATTTCATAAAAAATCTAGTGAGTCATCCAATAAACTCGATACACTTCCCTTTTACGCTTCGATTCCAATTCTCACAACTTCTATTGAAGAGATCTTCATCCTGTATCCAGCAATGGGCGGAAATAAACGGATGATTACAATGAATATCTTTTCCCTTAGATACTATAAACACGTCTCATACACTTCCCTTTTTCCTTCCAATTCTCACAATTCTTTAGTATATATTATACTATTTATCTTTCACAAGATTTTCATTTGCTTTCATTATAGCCCCGGTAAACCTGTTAGGTAGTCCGCAGCTCCGGATCAGGCATCAGCCCTACTGGGTGGACTGGGGACTCTGGAATCTGTGGTGGACTGGGGAGGTCTAGGTTCAGTAGTGGATGTCTAATGGCTGACATGATCGTGATGATAGTGATATGTTCACCAAATGTCTTGATTTAGTTATCTTCCTTATTGAATTCCATTACATCACATTGATTTCTAAAAATCATGGTAAATTATATCATCATCATCATCAGCCGAGAGATGTCCACTGTCACTGAACTGGGCCCTTAAATGTCAGTAAATTATACGCAGACTGGGAATCCTACAATCAAAACACTAAACTTCTTCTAACAGTCAGTATCCTTAGTACGAGTTTGCTTTACGTTGAACTAAAACGAAATGAGCGCGTTCGACGGTTTGATTGGCCGGCGCGAATGGACCAACCAATCAGAGCACCGAACGCGCTTTCGTAAAACAAATTCGTACTAAACCCTCAGTATTTGGACCAAATGACAAAGCAACATTACAAGTATTACAAGCCATTACAAAAATTAAAGCAATCTGTTACATAACAACTTTGTAACAACATCATGTTATAATAACAATGTTATTTAACGTTATCGTAATATCATCATTACGCTTTCGAGTCCGTTTGTTTGGGCGCATCTCCGAAACTGCTACACTCATTTTGATAGAATTAGTTCATTACTTTCACTAAGCGTTCTCGGCCCTTCTTTCAATGGAGGTTATTTCTGTTTAAGAATAAGGAAAATAGTACTTTTTTGTCTTTTGTTGGGTAAATTAATTGTAAAAGAAACGTTATTGATTACTTTAGAAACATTCCTTACCTTGTCAGTTGAAATTAAAATCTTACTGAATGGAAGAAACAAAAAATCATATATATTTTTTAAAATATAAGTATTACTAAATTAAGTTTTAGTTTATCTTAGTAGGTCAAAAAAATAAATAATTTAATATTGTGTATAAATACCTCACGGTCGAAATCGCATGCGGAAGCTAGCTAGTATATTTTTTTTATATAACGCGTGTAAATCACTGGCTAGCCTTTATTTTTACATAATTATGTAAATGATGACAAGACATATAACTTCCAATTTTTCGCAATAAACCAAAAACAATGTGGTTTGTACATTAAAATGTTTTTTTTTCTAAGTCCACTAATGACATTGGACATCAACAATTTTTGTATTTTAAATCCGTACTTATAGACATTAGTTAGCAAAGTCAAAGTCAAAATCATTAATTTTATTCGGAGAGAAAAGTAATATCTTCGACATATTGTCACTGAATAGTTTGTTTATTATCTTTTCCTAATTTTTTATTTGGCTTGGTTCTGAGTTTAAATCTTTGTGTGAATGCTACTTAAGTAATGTGAAATCTTACATTTTGTTACATTTTTTTACTGGATTCAGCATTCGACCAGTCAAATAATGAACCAGGATAGTTGCTGAACCTAGATAGTTCAGTTGAATTATCACATTTATGATTTTGTATGAGGGGGAAAATCATCTAATGTCTTCTCCCGCATTGGGTGAAACGAGTGGGAGTGTCAGACTCTTACTGACTAAAAACCATCCCGTTCCTACTCCTGCTTTTCGAGCTGTAGCCAGTGCCGGCGTAAGGGCCGCTGACACCCCGGGCGAAAATATTGTGGCGCCCACTTGAGGGAAGCAATATCAAGTGTTAGTAGTAGTTTTTAATTTTTTTGGCGCCCCCAGAATTTGTCACCCTGGGCCATCGGCCCCACTAACGCCGGCACTGGCTGTAGCCCCGGTAACTAGACTAGACTAGACCGCCCGCAGCAGGTTTGAACCCAACTCATTATCATACGTCATAGGCTTTGCAAAAACCTGTCTTCATATAATTTCTGCTTAAATTTGAAATAAACGAGGTTTATATGTTAATTTAACCTTGTCGAGTTCAAGTATAGAGTTAAATATTATGTTCAGTTAGAAAAAATACCAATAAATGAAGGTTATGTCTATATATCAATAGATATATGTTCATATATATATGTTTGTCAATTTGACGTATGTATTAATGATGACTATTAGTTTTTGGACTTGTAACGTTTGGCGGAGAGTTACTTAGTGATGGTGAAGGTTTTTGGTGCGATTTCGAAGGAAGGTATGATTGATGTTTTGATTTGTAACTAAAATACCATTAACGTCGGGCCAGTGTTCAAAACGCGACTCTAGCTATCACGCTCGGGTCACGAAATTTTAGCTGAGTACTGGCTTTTTTGCGCCGTGTATACTTTTTTTTTATCAATTATTTATGTTTATTGTTTCTGTAATCGGTGCAATAAACTGTTTTTCTTTCTTTCTTTGTAGATACTATAGGATGATTTTAGCAATTATGTATCAAAAAAAGTACGCAAACTATAATTATGTGGCTTTAAGTTAAGTGTGCTTGACAACTGACCTAATTATAAAAGTGAGTCAGTTTTGGTATGACGATCTTATATTCATTTCATTTCAACACTGAACAAAATAAAAACAATTTCATTCTATGTAAACTCCATACCGTACACATTTTCAAAGACACTCACACATACACATTATAGATAAAGACACACATTATCCCGAAAACACGACCCAGCTACGCTTCGTAGCCGCTACGCCCGTAGCCGCGTAGCAAGTTCGTAGCAAACGAAAAAAATGAGACAAATAATTTGGAGCAGTATGTATGGAATAGTTTAAAGTTTAATATAATCTGTTTGATTGACCGCCAAATGTGACCGTGTACGATGACCGGTATATTGGTAATTACGGGTATAAGGCTAACTTGTTAGTAAACTGTTAAAGGACGCAGAGGATGTTTGGCAGTTCAGGTGACCGAAATGTGGACTGGTATTGACTGGACCTTGGGTAAAAGATAAGTGTGGTAGTACTGTCAGTATTTTAAAAACCCTATGTCTTGTTTACGTGGAGGACTAAGGGGGAGGCCTTTATTCAACAGTGGTCGTCTCTCGGCTGATGATGATGTTTTGACTAAGTGGAGGAAATTTTGGATGCTTTGTTATTTTTTTTTAATCGAGTTTTGGTTGGAATGTGGAGTTAAAAATATATTAACGAATATATTAACTGATTATATCTGAAAATAAAGATCATCCTCTTTAGATAGTTTTCAAGAGACTACGCAATTTTAATTTTGATAATATTCTTGCCATATTTGCCTTTTTTGATTGTATAATGTAATAACTACTATTGCTTAACTTTAAAAATAAAATTCACCTACCAACTACAAAGTCACGTCAAACATTACACGTTTTTATTTCAAAAGTGCTAAGGTCGAATTTGCTGTGACGTCTTTATAGTCTCCACCTTGGTTTTTGCGACCAACCCGAGTGTCACAGTGTCGCTCCTCGTCTGCTCTCGTGTAAATAAAACCTGTATGTCAACGTTTTTACCGAATCACGTTTGACGTCACGTGCTCACATATATATGTATGTATATATGTATGTATATACATGTATATATGTGCCTACATTCTAAAACAAGTTTTCTCTTTATTTTTTTAAGCAATGATTTATTGCCGTCCATTTCTGGGTACTTATACAATATTATATTGTATAAAAAATGTTATGAAGATATAATCTTTATAGCCTTAAAAAATATTTTGTACAAATATCAGTCTGACGGACAAAGGTTCCTTCTTACATAGAGAAGGAACGAGAGATCGAGAGATCTTCAAAGTCAAAGTCAAAGCATTTATTTCAATTAATCCTAAAAATAAGGCACTTTTAAAACGTCATATTGAATTGTCCGTCAGTCTGTCTGTCAGTGAAGCTAGGCGCTCGTTCCAAAGTGTAGCTTCGAATGGAGAAGAACGAGCAAGAAACTTCATCTTCTTACATAAAGAACGAGACGATTGATCGTCACTATTTATAACTCTTGACGGGTAGACATGAAATGTCAAATATTACATCAACGACCCGATGAAAGTATTATACCATCTGACATCTGAGGGCTTAATACGAGATCGAAACGAGAGCGCGTTCGGCGCTCGCACCGACCAATCAGAGCGCCCAATGCGGTCTGGTTTCGTTTAGCAAACTTGTATTGAGGTACTACAGTTACAACTGTTATTGAAAACACTAGAATATTCGTGTAGGAATTCGAAAAATTGTCGTTCTTTTGCGAGGGAAGCTATAGTTTGGGTCAAGTAAACACCTTTACGAAAGGATCAACAGTCAGATTTTAATGTTATTGTCTACTTTAATGTGTAATATTTAAATCTCTTCATAACAGGGTATAGATGACTAATCTTTATTTTTAATGCCCATCTTGAGATAATTTTAAAACATCAGACACATATTTTTTATTTTCTTACGGAAACAAATACTTTCAAAGATTTATCGATTTGAAATATCGCGTGATGTCACTTTTAGGCTACGTTGTATCCGTAGAAATGACGCCTTTGCTCCCATTCCTAAACTTTGATTCGTTTTATCCAAATATTGTTATCTTATATGACAAATATTTTTTCATTACCTAACTGACGGAATAAATAGATTTTTATATTGTCGTACCCTGTCATCATCCCTACTAAAATATGACGCATTTCATGGGTACACCATAATACAGCCATATTGAGAAATTCCCAGCCACAAATCTATTCTACAAATTAGTCATTCAACTATTACAAATTTCTGCCACACCATAAGTTTCCTACATCGACATATACTATGCAAACAGAATGTATATGTTTGAGTAAACTGTTGAATGTATATGTTGGGAGTAAAGTCCGAGGAAACTGGTTGTCGCAAGGACAGCCGCCGGAACTCTTGAGAATTGAGCCATTTTTGTTATAAAATACATCGTTTGAGTGTAATAGCCTTTGTCTTATTGGCTATCCTTATGAAGAGGGCCTTTTTAATGGATTATTACAAACCCCAAGCTTGGTAGAGGCATGTTTGAGAAGCCGTCATCGAAAATTGAACCAACATCAACAGCTTATAAGTGTCCACTGCTGACCAAAGCCCTCTTCTCGCACGGACAAGGTTTGAGCATTAATCACCACGCTTGCTCAATGTGGGTTGGCGATTTCAAACTTATAATTATGAAGGGTAAGGCTTATAAGGGTTTTCTCACGATGTTTTCCTTCACTGTTTGTCAATGGTGTCTAAATAATCTTAGAAGGTACATAATATAATTCGCAAAAAGTCACATTGGTACTTGCTGTTGGCAGGTTTCAAACCCGCACGCACTCTCACGCATGAGATGTCTTGAACGTCCGAACCAACACGACATCTGAAAATTGAATGCTGCAGTTTTATTTTTGGGTATACACAATGTAACAAATACAAATATGTAGCTATAGTGATTAAGTGATTGTATTCTTATTTACATAATCTATACAGAATTACATTATAATATTACAATACGAGCTAATAACGTGTTTTATAATAAAAAAGAAATAATCAGGATTCATAAAAAAATATTAATCTTCACTAAATTTTATAACAGAATATTTTTTTATCCGCCGCTCATAATTTTAGGTTCGCGTTTATCGACCGGTTGCTCAACGTGATGTCGAATTCCTGAGATTTATAAATAAATACTTATGTATGGCAGGTCAACCTCCTCTTTGGCAAAATACTGTATTATATATTCAACTTTACCATTTACCATATAAAGTCGAGAATCCAATGAAAGGAATTGACAGTTTGGTATAGGTTGACTTGCGATATATCAAGTTATACAAGCACTAAGCTTTCGAAGGTTATATACATGTTTATACATATATATATTGTTGATCCTGTTTTTTAGGGTTCTTAATTACTATGTAGATGAACTTCAGTCGTTAATATTAAGTTTTTTTAGTTCTTTGTCGAAGATAAACTGGCTTGGTGAGGTTTGGAGTTTCTGCTAGATTATGTTAAAATTAAATAATATGGTAGTATTTGTATAAGTAATTATACATCATTTTTATTATTTTCAGTACGTCGAGCACTATTTTAATTTAATTTCAAGACATTGCTTCATAGGACAAAGTCTATTAATGAATCATGGGGTCGGGTAAATTAGTATTACATTTGTTTATTTTAAAATTCGAAATATTTGTTTGTGTGTTTGACTGTTTGTCCGTCAATCATAAACTAGTGAACGGATATTGATGAAATTTGGTATACAGACAGAGTTTTTTTTTTAAAGTGGGAAAATCATTCAATGTCTTTAAATAATCCGTGAACATGGCGCTTGCAACAGTGCCGAAATATCGGAAACTCGATAAAATGAATAAATATGGTAAATATCCCGTTATAAGTTCTAATAATCATTCAATGTCTTTTCCCACCTTGGGCGAGGTGAGAGAGAGGGTCAGACTCTTACTGACTAAAAACCACCCTGTCTCTACTTCTGCCCTTCGCGCTGGAACCCCGGTAAAGCCGCTAAGTAGATCACAGCTCCGGAATACAGACAGAGTAGGAGCTCATTTGGGTGATAGGATACTTTTTATCCCACAGAAATGCGGACGAAGCCGCTGGCAGAAGCTAGTACATTGTATTTGTAAGAATTTAAATTATTGTGTCATACAGCTCATCCAATGCTGTGGTTTCTGTGTCACAGGATACGACTGTAATTAAGTCATTAAAGCTCCCTCTTATAGCATTATATGACACTTTTATGTGCGTAGTAAGGTTAGAAAAATGAGGCTACAGTTGTTCTTTAAAATTAATTGTTTTTATCTAAGTTTCTTGCCAGTAAAGCTAAGTCTCCCATTATGTTTGCTTGTATATCTTTTTTTGGGACAAGCCCGCCCCAAACCTCCCGAAACCGCTGCAACTCCTGTAAGCCAGTATCTACAGTAGATACAACTATGAAAACACCGGAACACTGAAGTCCGGGATTGGGACTGATTTGGGCATTCCAGGGACATAAATGACTGTTTTGGATCCCGCAACTATATAAATCAGAAAATATAATTAGATTAGAAAAAATAAACGATAGTTTCAAAATGAAATCTATCACTTCTTGGATTCAAATAGGTGATATCGACACCAGCAATTTATACTACGCTAACTCGAAATTTGGAAAAAACGTTTTTTTATGCCAAGTTGCTTAAAATGTGTGTTTACATACGTCATAAAAAAATTGAGAAGAAATATGCAAAAATAAGAAAGTTACAAATCTTATAAAACGCTAAGTAAAGGTACTTTTTTAAATCACTCGATTTATATTACGCCAACTATTATTAGCGGAGTGTGCGCGGCGATCAATTTGGTCTAAGGCCGTGCAACACTGCACTAACTCATAGTTAGCGTAGTTTAGTGCGTTCGTGTGTATACTTGTTCGTTTGTAAAATGAACGACTTAGCGACTTTTACATAGTAAATACTTATGTGTTAACGTATTAATTAGTTTATTAATCGTATGTTGACTATTCTTTTTGTAAGTAAGTACATGTTCTTTATAAAAATATTGAAATATGCATCAGATGATTGATCATGCACTACGACCTCCCGTACTACACTACGCTAACATAAGTTAGACGAGTATAAGATGTAACATTTTTTTGATGAATTACGTTTATATACGGCTAACTTGCGCTAAATCAAAAAATAGAAATAATTAAGGAAATATAAATATGAGATATTATAATGAATAAATTAAATATTAAGCATACCAAATTCCAAAAAAGTATCTTAATTAATGTAAAAGTTATCATATTTTTCCCTTTAAACGCCTCTACTGTAAAGTACGCTTTTTGGACTTAGCGTAGTATAAATTGCTGGTGTCGAATTATGATGTTTTTAACGTTTATTTTCTACCTTACTTTTCCGAGAACTGAGGGCTGATTGGTTGACTCATTCGCGCCGGCAAATAAGAGCGACGAACGCGGTCTCGTTTAATTTTCATTTAACGTAAAACAAACTCATACTAAGGGTACAAAAGGCATGACGAAGTAATATTTACAAAGAAATATACATTATTATGTTTATATCTATTTAGCACATAACTAACAATTCTGCTTACCTCCATAGGAAAATAAAAGGTATATATAAATGAGGTGGCATGTTTAGTTGGAAGTGAATCACGCGGTTAAGCAATCCGTGTCGCGGTCAGTAGTTAGATGGGGCGGCGTTTAGTTTTATGTATTGCGTTACAGTTTAGAATGTGTTTAGTTCATTTTGTTGAAGGATTGTGGTTAAGTGGATAATATTACGTTAAGAGTAATATATGATAGTTGTTATATACATATATATACCTATATATACTGGTACTTGTTGGCGAATGAGGAAGTTGTGGTGTTTATGTTTTATGGGTCAGAACTGTGTCTCTCAGTACAAAGATAAAATACAATATTAGAGAATCATTCAATATTGTTCTTATATGTATGCCGTTTTGAGGGGAAAAATCGTCCAATTACTTCTCCGAAGCGAAAGGGAGTATCAGACTCTTACTGATTAAAACCACCCCGTTCCCACTCCTGCTTTTTGAGTCGGAGCCCCGGTAACCCGCTAGGTAGTCCGTAGCTCTGGGTTCTTAAGTGTCTAAGTAGATAATGTTAAATATCACATCTTTGTAGAACAAGGAAAATAAAATAAGGGATTTAATAAGAATACTTTTAATTTAATAATAAAAGTAGAATATGTACGTATGTGTGTTTTGTTTCACAAAAAGGAATTATATCATATATGTATATTGTGTTAATTTAATGCATTTTGCGACCAAATAATCGGGTAAAAACTGATTCTATTCGGTCTTCTATTTTAAAAGGTTTTATATTATTTTACTTTTAGTCTGAGTTAGTTGCTTCAAATGTAACTTTTATGACTTGACTTTATGTATAACATATTGGTTTGTGCAGACTCAAGCAATATTCAAACAGATTAAGATCATCAATTCAACACGTACTTGTTTAATGCGTTTTGATTAGTTCATTAAAAGGTCGAATGGTATTGAAAAATAAACCTTATCTTAATGTAGTTATATCGATTGCATGCTGTATGAAATAGGTAGGTAAATGTTTACATTAAAATTAAGAATGGCTAAAAATAGGTGGGTAGATAGTGTTTTGTTTAGAAAAATAATGTTTGTCATATTTTTATTTTATTTATTTAGCTCATCAACAATTGTTTACACGCTTTGACCCTTATGTATTACTAGATAAGGCTTAATCTTGTCTATCAGTCTTTTGAAATATGTTTAGCTAGATATTTTTGCCCATTAATCAGATTCATTGTACCTGTATTTTGGCAAGAACAAGTACTCTTAGTTGAACTAGATAATAATGGCAATTGGCAGTATATATCTACGTAAGACTTTCACTAAAACTTGTCTCATAATAGCAGTGCAACTAACACGCGTTACATTCAATGTTACGATGGAGTGTAGAGCATAGGATCACATCACCAGATCTAATCGATTCGATTCGCGATACCCATCTCACATGGAGAGAGGAAATGTCTCAAGTATCACGCAAAACATCGCGCGACCAAATGTATTCACAACACGCTAGCTGAAGGCTTTCAATCTAATTAATATACGAAATTAGCGCTGAGACCGAATAAAGTTAGGCATTATAAATGTGTGTGTGCCGATTGGGGCAACTAAAAAACCCAGTGTTGCCGAAACTACTTGCGTCATACCTTCTTGCTTGACACGCCGCCGCACTGGCCAGTAAGACAGTGTTATAGTCTGTAGGAGCCGGTTTAAAAAAAAAGAACGCGCTGCGGCTTGTGAGCGAAAACGGAACGCAGCAGTCAGCGATTGAGCGCGCCGCACATCACACGTCTTTGGTCACTCGCGCCACAAAATTCGCGCCACGAATTAGAAAGTTTCGTAAACCTTTACGCAAATTCCACGTTACGTGTGTGTGTGAGTGTTTTTACATTTAATTATAATAATTTTTGTTAATTTTGGTGTTTGTTTCTGTGTACTGTGCTGTGAATTGAGTACATGATACAAGGAAGCTGACCAAAGGCCACCGAGATGCTTATAACGTAAGTTTTTAAATATTAAGTTAAGTGATTAGCATAATAATCACGGCTGTGATTGAATTTGTATTTAATTAATCATTTATCGAAGCCACTGGTGCAGGCGACCTCAATTTTTATGACATTTACAAATTGGCCAGAATTTGAGCAAACAAATATTTCGCATTGCGAAAACTTCGGCTAACTCGGATGCCGTTCGGTCACTTTCGACTTGACCCAGAAATTAATTTTCATAGCGATTCGCCATTAGATAATGAAATGTTATATTATGTAGAAATAGTTGAGTTTATGTATAAAACAAATAGAAACAGACATTACATTTCTTATTTAATTTACTATCGGAGCGGATGTAGTAACATCGATTAATTTCTCAATCGATTACACTCGAGCACTAATCGTGCGACGTAGAGTAATAACTTTATTATCTCGCGAAAAATATTGGCCGGCTACACTCTACGAGCTATCAAACGCACATTTTGTAATTAGCACGTGTTCTTGGGATTTTCCATGGTAACATATATCGCAAACACATTACTTATAGCTATAGATAACATATTGACCCAAATTGCCCTTAATTGTGGCCTCAAAATAAACAATAAAAAACTAAATTCAATTGCACAACACGCAAGTGTACTCCATGCCTATATTGAGCAACATCACCTTGACGATATCCTTAATGTCCAAAAAAAAATTGCTTAATTACTTTAAAAAAAATTACGCAATGAACGTAAAACATCTAGCACATAGGCTCTGTACTAATATCTAGTACAAACACATTATATATTTCAACATGTGTGTAATTATATAATTTTATACATAGTCAAATTTCTTACCTATGTATACCTATTATACAGGCTTTAAGATGGTAGAGTAAAATATATTAATTTGTTCAGCCTCAATTTTGTTATGTAAAACACTAGTTTTTGCCCGTAGTTTTCGAATTCATACGCATAAATAGGTGATTCCTGTTTTTCCTGTTCTCGTGGGAATTTAGTGGAAATCCTCTCTTACTACTCCCCTATACTCCTTGAGGAATATGCATGCAAAGTTTCAGCTTCCCAGATATAGTAAATTTCGCTGTGCGTTGTCTATCCGTCAGACAGTAACGGTAGAGTTTTATATATTGTATATGGCAAAGGGTTATTCTTTTGACCTAAAATTATTTCCCGAAAAATACGTGAAGCCCACTGAACAAGTTTTTCAGCGATTTCTTTAAAAACACTTCAGTAGCATTTTGAGTAAAATCATCCTAAAGACTCGAACCTTCGAAACACAAAAAGAATTATCCAAATCACTCCATCACTTCCATAGTTAAGCGCTCTCAAACAAATAAACTGTTGAACTTAATACATATTATCACTGGCTTTATCTGTAAGGTTTAAATGTTTAATAAGGACTACATAAATATTTAATGAATCGACCATTTGTGTATAGAAGACATTAGTTTTTGAAATATCCCAGTGAATACACGTGACTAGTATGGAAACAAGAATTTATTCAAACACAACGCAGATTGAATAACATCACACACGTGAGACGATTACTTTTGAAACGTTTTTTTTAATATATAGAGCCGACACTACCTAATTAACATATTTTGATTAATAACTTATAAACTATTATTTATGAATTTGCTTTAAGAAAAACTTCCAATGACTTCTCCGGTGAGGAGGGAGTGTCAGAACCAGAACCATCCCATTCCTACTCCTGCTTTTCTAGCCGGAGCCCCGGTAAACCCGATAGGTAGTCCGCCGCTTGGAATCGATAAGATTATTCCCTGATCATCACGTGACGTTTAGATAGGTATTGAATAAAATTATGAAATAACAACAGCATATCAAGATAATCCATAATACACTTAGTTCATATCAGCTTGAAGTTCTAGTGTTTGTAAAAATAAGTAACTATTACATATGGCTACGTATGACACATCGAAAAAGATCTTACGTTAGCGGTAACACGTGTATCGGATCCACACATGTAGTGGCCAGTGGCCGGTTTGCAAAATAGCTCAAATCATGTAAAGAAGAACCCACTTTTCATCATTTGTGTTATAAGTCCCTTTCTATTACCCGAGTCAGCTCATACTCCGTCTGTATACCAATTTTCGTCACAATCCCTTAAGAAGTTTTAGTGTGATTGATGAACAAAAATCCAAACATCCAAACTAATCAATTTTCACATTTATACATTTAGGTATATAATTTAAGTGTGGGAGAGCCATGCTTCGGCACGAATGGGCTGGCTCGACCGGAGTGATACCACGGCCTCACAGAAAAGCAGAGTGGAACAAAAACAGTGTTGTGTTTCGCTGTATAAGTTAGGTAACCTAACTCAACCCCCAATCCGAAAATTACCCAATCCTTAGGGGTTAGCTCCTAGATGGCCGAAAGAGCACTTGTAACTATTGTCATATTGCGGGTTTTTTTTACCGGTGATCCGTCTGTCCTATTGCCAACTTATCCCATATAAAATAAACATACAAGTATGTATACAATGATTTACTAAGAATCTTTCAATTCCTAACATTCCACCATTTGTTAATTACACATTCAAGTACTTGGATGGAATTTAATAATTTAATTGTTTTTTTAATCATCAACAATAAATATTTCATAGAATTTATTTCCCTGCTTGTAACAATTTTTATCTATAAGTATGTAATTGTCTGGTATATGCGATGTAATTATGCGACACGAGTATCTTTATAGTTTTTGCTATAAAGGAAAAATACACAATATTATTATTTAATATCCCCCAGTTATAACCGCCATAGATCCATGAAATAAAATCCTGAAAACAAACCAATGCCGTATAAGCAGATCTTCTTACTCCTGCTTTTCGAGCTGGATCCCCTTTTGGCTGATTTCATGAAAATGACTACAGCCGTTTAGCAGCTTAGTCTCATAAACATGTCAGATTGATGTAGTATAGCAAATTATATTAACGTCACAGTCACTTAATACTGAAGAAAACGTTATTGTTTGAGAATCTAAAAGTTACATTACCAAAATAGAGTTGCAGGTTTGATTTAATTGGTAAACAGCTAGTGCACACAGCACAGAATCTAAAAGAAAAGAAACAATATTGGCTTTCAATACTTTTAAAAATATTCCCTCGAACACCGAGGTCATTGACTTATACGAAAAAAATTGGGTTGAAACGATCGCATCCTTGTTGCAATGACGTCAGAGTTGTTGCTTTAATAACGAGTCATTTGTGAGTAACTGTACTTGTAACCGCAAGCTATTGTAAGTAGACGAGTCTGCATTGCAAGGGAACATAAATATACCTATGTATAATACAGTCGTGGAAAAAACACGATTACTACCCTTAGTACGAGTTAGCTTTACGTATCAAATAAGTGCGTTCGGCGCTCTGATTGGCTGGGTCGAATAAACTAATCAATCACAGAGCCGAACGCGCTCTCGTTTCCATTACTTTAAACGTAAAGTAAACTCATACTAAGGTTTTGCAATTTGAACGTAAATGTGAAAATGTGAAGTATAATTTTTATTCTAAACAAAAAATTATTCTTAACGCCATTTTAGTCATTTCAAAAATAGAACGTCTGTCTGACGATTGTAGATATGTACATATTTTTTTTCTATTTATGGCCAGTGTCATTAACATATTTGATACATCTTCAAATAGATTTTAGACCAGAACTAAATATTTTCCCTTAATAACACATTTTGCAAAATCTAGAACGATTTTCTTAAAGAGGGGATCATCATCTAATTACTTCTCCCTCCTTGTGCGAAGCGAAAGGGAGTGTCAGACTCTTACTGACTAAAAACCACCCCGTTCTTACTCCTGCTTTTCGAGCCGGAGCCCTGGTAAACCCGATTGGTAGTCCGCAGCTCCGGATCAGAAATCTAGAACGATAGAATACATAGAAATAGTGCTACTGGGTATTTCCAACCACACAAATTATACTAATGACCAAAAAATGTAGATGCAACTGTTGTCTTCAATTGGATGCTAGACGGACAGAAAACGGTGAACCCATGAAGCAAATCTGTGAAGCAAATACTAAGAAAAGATGTCATAACTGGCTTCCCTTTAACATAATGCGTGACACTTTACGGGGAGCGCGGGACGTTACAAACCACGCTATTCTCTATGTTCTTGTTCTATCTAGCGGTCCCATATTAAAAAAAGTTGATTGTTTACATTTTAATTTGCCACTTTCTGAGCGCTTATAACCTGTCTACACCTTTTTACTTATAATATAGGACAGGGCTGTTGTTTGTGTCACAGTGCACAATCACATTATAGCATCTCCTCTTTGTATTTGCTTCATGCGAAAACCTTTTAAGATGCTTGAACGCTGACATTTTTGGTTGTTTGTTTCTAGAGATAAAATAAGGTTCTTTTTCTGTAGTTTTTTATCAAATGACTGTTTCATATCTTGGATAAAAATCTTCCATCAAATGATTCAAACACAAAAACTAACTAAAATTCAAAACCGATACTGTTAATTCATTTACAATCTATCCTTACCCGAATATTGATCGTGATGAATCGATTTATCGATTACAATGATTTATGCAACTGTCAGTTTCGACAGAGGCGACCTCTCGCGTCATTCTGTCGACTCACTGTTGTTTGCTGCGAAATTATTGTAGAAATCTAGCGCGAACTTTGGCGGTTCAAAAATTGTATGAACAAAAAAATTTGGTTATTATATTGTTGATTTTTTGTTTTTCCATTATTGGATACAAAATTTAGTTTGTAATTGCATTTGTTTTTGTTGTTATGAGGATTGAGAGTATTTTTTTGTAGTTAAGACATATTTTTTCGTAGTATTTCTTTGTTACTAGGTAATTTATGTTTTTTTTTTATGATATCATTATTATTATGAAGGTTCAATTGTGATTTGAGAAACCTTTTTCAAGTGTCAAAGCATTTATTAATTTTATTAATTAACTAGCGACCCGCTCCAGCTTCGCATAGGTGCAATGGTGATATACCTTCCTCTTAAATCATTATATTTATTAAAAAAAGACGCAAGATCAAAATCCGTTGCGTTGTTCGAAGACTTAAGCATACAAATGTAGTGATTAATTTAATCATTTATTCCACAATGCACATATATAGAGGCAATACATACTACTAGTACAGTAGATGATCTGTTGGGGCGTAGTAATTTACCTAGTAACTTATAATTTAGTCTTCTAATTTTCATTATGACGTGGTATTACACCTATATGGCCTATAGGGTCATTTCCGCGTTGCATCTAAGGCCAAACCTACACCTTTAACCGCTCATTACGCAAAGCAAAAACACAACAATTAAACTTTGAATAAGATTTTATTTACCATGCAATATAATAACAATATAATGTCACGGCTTTTTAATCAATAGAGGCAAAGATGGAGGTGTATATTTAGACTTATAAATAAAATGGTAGTGTCTGTTTGTAATATTGATTATCTGACTGCTTGTTTGTTCTGGCCAATCTCTAAAATAGCTACACCGAGTTTGACGGATCATTTATTGGCAGGTAGCTGATGTACTCAAAAAGACATAACGTCTGTAATCCATGCGAGCGAAGCTGCGGGTATTAGCTAGTACACAATATAACCTCTTTTCACCAGTTATATGTATAAGTCCTTTGTAATTTCACTCACCCCGAGTCTATTGCCATATACCAGTCTCATAATAAATTTCAGATTAAAAGATTTGATACTGTAGACCAGTCAAATAAAGTTCATAATCAAATAACAACATCTATAGAACATTTGGATATTAAACTACGAAATGTTTTCATAATTTATAAGTGAACTGTACTACATGGGACCGTAACACGCGAAGTGGTTATTGACCACAAAAAGCTACCTATTTATGGAATACTTATAGCTGTATATTATGTACTAGGTTAGTACTTATTATATGAAGTGTGTATAATAGCGGTATATGCCTACTGAGTGTACAGTAGTGTAATAGTATAAGAGTATGTATGTTTGAAGGTGCTTATCTTTGGAACTAGCAGTGCATAATCAATGTCAAGCTTGTCATGACAAGTTTGTCTTAAATTATAGGAAACACATGTTGTTTCGCGTGGATCTGCGTATTAATATACTAGTTTGGAGAAATGAAACGTTTTTTAAATAATATAATTGCCAAGTGTCCAGTGAATTATTTTATGAAACACTGGTGTGTTCTTGGTACATTTGTCTTTCCGTATAAATTCTATATAATTACTCTATGAATTAGATATGAAGCCGTGAAACGAGGCTATTGAACAGCTATCAGCACACGTATATTTACAATTTATGACTCAGTATTGAGGGAAATGACCTTAGAGGTAATTTTCTAGGACAAACCACTGTTAGGTCAATAGTCTTAAAGGTGACCTATGTCGTGAGTTCACTTACACCCTTACTTGATGAGGTTCAAATAAAAATAAACCTTATGGTTAAATACTTTTGAAATTAATTTAGGTTGCCCGCTGTGTTGGTCTGTTTGTCCAAAAATTATAAAAACAAAAAGTACTTGAGTACAATCGATAAAAATATTAAATTGATTGCACGGTTGGTACAGTGGTGCAACGTGTAGCGGGTTCAATTACCGCTCGGAGCAACTCTTTGTGTGATCCACAAATTGTTGTTTCGGGTCTGCAAATATTCATAAGTGCATCTGATGATATATTTAACATCAACAATTCGTCACAGTCCAGTATTACATTGTGAGCCTCCTCTACATATTATGAGTAAAAAAGAGTTTGCCAACTTCACATTTGGCACTTGGCAGGCAAGTTGGAGGTCGGTGTTTGGGGTTTGTGTTAGAGGTTTTAAAGGTTCAGGTCAATCACCTGACCGATATCTGCCAAATGTGTAGTGCATTAGTCGGATCTTAAAGATACCCATGGCATAAGAACGGGTGGCAGGGTAAAAAACACCATGATGTAATTTATTCCTCGAAGGTAGAGATGATAAACCGAGTTAAAATCTTGAAACTTACTGGAAATTAAACTTTAGACCGATTACTAATACGTCAATTTATGAAATCATTCCACTGTTTTATGCAAAGTCATCGGATGACTTCCAATATCTAATGACTCAGTAGAAAGGATTCTCTCTGCTTTATGTTTCTTGTACGACATTTCACAAACCGTAATATTCAAAAACATTAACTAATAATACATTACCCAACTAATTATGCATTTAGAAGGATATGATTTCTCTCTATTACGAAAAACACATTGAAAAATATATTCTAACCACTACAAAATAAAGTCGTTATTACAATGTTATCGAGTAATATTGTTGAGCGGCCTTGCATGTACACTGTAAGCCACAGTAATTTGCACAGTTTCGTTTGAGATTTTGGCGCATGCGCAAAGGTAGTTTGGTAGCGTACAGCTGGCATATTATAGTGTCTTCGGTGCCAGATGGACGTGCCTTTGGGTACTAATGTCTTTATGATTTCTATCAGATGGTGGGTTAAAGTGGACAGTTTGGTAATGTCAGCAGTGCACTTAAAATAATTTGATAGTTGTATGAATGTTTGTAATAATTTACTTGACTTAAGGTCCTATGTCCCCTAGATGGGGCAGAGGGCGTGCAAAGAGGTCCTTAATCTCGATCGGTCTTGAGCTTCCCGCTTCGCCTCACTCCATGTCATGCCAATGCCCGCCGCTTCTGCTATCACTGTTAATTTCATTGATGTCGAAGAGCCTGTTTTACCATGTGTTAGTACCAGCTTAGCTTAGTATAATTGGACCATTTTATATGGAAAATATGTCAGTATAACTAGTATAAGAAAATTTTTACGTAATGCTACAATTTTCATGTAATAGACGGCGAAACTATTACTCCGTACCGAATACAATAAAATTATATTTATCGTATATTTTATGTTGCATTTGTTCCAATACTATGTATTATACATGTGGACAAGTGAATAACACGCGTTTTATATAATTTTGCTTGACCATTTTTTTTGAGGGCGAAAATCATCTGATCATATCTCCTGTCTTGAGGCGAGAGAGTCAGACTCTTACTGATTAAAAACTACCCCGTTCCTACTTCTGCTTAGAACTTAAAATCCAGTAAAAGTAGGAATATAAAAGTAATAATTACGAAGATGTAACAACATTTAAATGAAGGTTAACAAAATGGTTAACAACTTTTTTGTCGTTACTTTATTACGATGACGCCAATGTTTATTCTATTTTACACTTAAGGAAAGATTAAAAAATCACAAATGAACCAGTTTATATGATATTAAGTTACTTCATAAATATAATTAAGTTGCTTTTAAAAACCCGATAAACTGATTGCAAATTTGCATGTAGTTAAATTATTAGAACTTGTTTAAATTGTTAAATGTTAATATGTTATAAACTTATGTAACAATATCATATCTCGTCTTGTGGATTAAATAACAAAAAAAATGATAAGAATAGGCTACTGACATTTAGTCAAAAGTCAAAAGTCAAAATTATTTATTTCAAATAGATCAGGAAGGCACTTTTGAACGTCAAAGCAAATATATTAATAACGTCTGTCTGTCGGTCAGTCCTCTAGTGAAACTAATTAATCGTTCCAAAGTGTAGATTCCTATGGAGAAGAACGAGCAAGAAACTCCACAGGTTACTCTTTTTCAATCAGATTCACAATACAATTCTTGGTTACATTGTTTCGATTGCTTCAATTATGTGAGAACAATGTAAAACTAATACTCAGTCAAAGTGAATGAAAAAGAAAATAAACTTGAGGACAACAAAATCAATGCAGTCTGGAGCTGACCAGTCCCAGTTGACAACGCTCGTTCACGAACATGACACGTACACCAACACCGCCCAACTCAACCATAATGCAGGGAATCGAGCGATCCACTGCCCGTGCCACCAAATTATACTAATATTAATCAATAAAGTAAACGAACTATTCACGCTAGGTTATCGCTATGAGCTATCGCTATCGCTTTATTACACTTTCAATTACAAAAACACAATATTTATTATAAACCTTGAACAATAACAATTAAAATCTAAAATTCATCAAACAAAACATAACAGGTAGTTTCAAATCTTGTTTATTTATACACCAAAACAATTTTTTGTCCAAACTACGTCAGTGGCATTTTTCATTTAATAACAGCAAATTATATTTGCGTCATCGCTGTCGAAAAAACAAAAATCGATCGGGCGGCCATGTTTTTTTGTCCCGCAGTGTATTGATAGCAGTTGGATACATTCCATCTCTGTTTTTGTTATGTAATTAGTAATTGAGTGCGTTATGTAACCGGCGATGTAAGAAGAATGAAGTGTTGAGACGTTCTTGCTCTGATTAGGGTGGTATTGTAAAGGCGGATTGTAGATAAGGTTTGTAACACGGTAGAATGTACAGGGCGTGGCTAAAGTATGCGAAATTCATGTAATAGACATTTTTATTGGTTAAAATAGTGATGTAAGATTTGCGAAATATTTTTTGTGGTAGTTTTCTTGCTATGCAATGTAAGGTATTGTGAATAATAATAAAGAATGGAAAGTTTTGTGAAATAAGTTGTTGGAATTACGCTTCCTAATTTAAATATTTTTCAAAAATGTGCTTAAGTTTTTTGAATATATTAAAATACAGTTTTTCCAGTATTTATAAATGTCTGTCTAAAGTGTAGACCATACATACAAAACCTAAAAATACCGTTAATAATATTAAAATGTTTTGCATAACTCAAAATAGGTATTCGACAGTCATAAATTCCGAGCACTACCTAACTAAACAAATTCAGTGCAAATGGTTTACGTAACACTCGATGCAGACAAGCAACTTTCAACATCAGCAACTTGCATTCAATCACACATAACTTATTTATATACGGCTATTTATAGCAACCACATTTATCTAAAGCATTTTTAAATTAAGAGCTATTTAACATGTAGAAGCACCAAAACTAAGCTCTTGCCTGTACCTTTAGCTGTCACATATACGTTGGTAAAAACCAAAATATGGTTAAGTGTCACCTATCGTAGCTAAGGGTTTCCTTATTTATATTAAGAGAGGCTGGTAAACTGCTTGGTTGGTCCGATGATAGTAGAGCAACTGGCTTCACAACGTGTAGCGGGTTCAATTCCCGCTCGGAGCAACTCTTTGTGTGATCCACAAATTATTGTTTCGGGTCTGGGTGATATGTGCATCTGAACTTGTATGTTTGTTAACGCCCCTACGACACAGGAGACACGTCATAGTGCATTTAAAAAAAAAAAACGCGGCCGTATGTTGCTTGTATCAGCAACTATAAAGTGGTTCGTCTACAAAAGACCTAAAAGGTAAACAACTTAGTAATTCAGAATCTAGGTCAAATTGGTTCCGTAGGCGGTTTGTATAAGATACTAAATACTATTTATAGTATATTTCGACACTTTATAAAGTCCTTATAAGTGTCGTTCGGAAGTTTTTAACAAAAATGCCAATTTGAAGGTAAACTTCGTCTAAAATGGATTGAATGACTTTGCCTGGTGTTATGGGGAAATCGAAAATTGTTTCCTTCTACCAAGGATTATGATCAAGATCATTCAAATGTTTTGCAAAAGGTAATTAAAATGATGTCACTTTTAATTAAGTAACTTCTGACAAGTTGAGGAATGTTGTTGATTGTGACTTTCACTATATTTACCCCGCGGCTTTGCACGTGCAAAAATGATTTTTTTAACACTGTCTTTAAAGTCTCATGTGTCAACATTTATTATTATTTTTTTTCGTGATTTTTAATCAATAAGAGTCTGACTCTCCTCGCTCTGTCCAATGCGGGAGAAGTCATTCGATATTTTTCCCCCTTTAACCTACCGTTTTGGAGAATAACTTTACTAAAAAATAAAAATAAAAAATAGTATAAACTGTAACAGGAACAATGAATCCGTGATACATACAATTATAATTCGATCGAGCACTCAGTTACCTAATGTAATGCGTATGCATCGAGTCGGTCGGAAGGGCAGCTGTCGAAACCGAGCCTGTTCCAATTCGGTTCAGTAGTTTAGGAGATTAGCGCAAACATGCAGACTTGTGGGTTGTTTAGTATGCGATATATATACTTACTGATTGATTTTCAGTATTAGTGTTGTAGGTGTGTCTATTTGTGGAGTGTAGAGTCAAAGGTTTGATATCATGATTGGTGCATTAGGTTAGATTCCGGCACTGAATAATTCTTTGTGATATTCATAGATTATTATTTTGGTAGTTTGTGATATGGCCGTATATAATTTAAATTTTAAGGGGGTGGGGGGGAATCCTCCATTGACTTCTCCCAACTTAGGCGAGGTAAGAGGGAATTTTAGACTCATACTGACTAAAAATAACTCCGTTCCTACTACTGTTTTTTGAGCCGGAGCTTCGGTAAACCCGCTAGTCAGTCCGCTGTTTTAGTTTGGTTGATATATTATGTTGGTATTTCCGATCAAGTATTATTATGAATGTAAAACAAAATCCAGTATCTTCTCTATAATGGATTTTTCCATTCCATAGTATATGTAATAAAGGGTATGGGAATACCCGTAGTGGAAATATTGTACCATAGTACATTAGTATTAATATATTTTATTTCGAAATTCCCCAGCCCGATCAATTCATGCAAAAATATAAATAAGATTTTCCACATTGTACAGTTTCTCTTTATTTATTCAAAAGAACCTGAGATGTTATTTTTCAAAATAAATTATACTGACGCAATAAACTTGAATAATTTATTCGTATTTGTCATTGAGTACCTGAAAACAAACTTTTTAAAATTATACCTAATATTTTAAAGTTAACGTCGAGTCATTCTGACGGTGGTACAGCAAGTCATTACAATATTCATGATGTTCTTTTACTATATACTAAAAAAAAGTATAAACCTTGATTTTGATTGCGTGATTTACAGTACAAAAAGGAAAACTTTGCCCAAAACAGTTTTACTAACAAAAGACATCAACGCGTTTTTGGAGTACACTTTTATAAAAAAATTTCGCTTATATATTGTAATTACGAAGGTTTAAGTTAGGTATTAAGAGAACACTGTTAATGCGGTCAATGACCTCTATGACGTCATCGTTGAGTAAACTCTACTTGTGCAATAATCGACCATTATATTTGAGTAAGTCTATTGACAGATACTAAAGGAGTATTTGTTTAAGGATTTTAAACACTATTCTAAAATTTACAAGTAGATTTAATAGTCATACATATGGACATTGACTCCACTAATAAAAATGACTTAACACTTGAAGACAGCGCCACCTACCTACGGCAAATTTGAGCTTACAAACTCCGAAACTACAAAAAGCTATTTTTGAGGTTAAAATCGCTTCTACCATTTAGTCTAGATTTTATTGTACCTGACATATGTATTTTCAATATACTCTAACATAACCCTTTATAACGATAAAACAAATTACATAACTGACAAAAAAATTAAACTAATTAAAAGTACCTCCTCTACTAATCTCTTACAAAATGAACAACCATAATACTATGTTGTATTGTATCATATACAATTACTATGTTATTATGTACCATATACCAACTAACGAAGATATTCGCAACACCTTATATAATACTTATCTAAAAGCAATTTTTTCTCACACCTATTGTCTTAAAACCAATGACGAAAATCAATTCTTGAAGGTTTAAAAACATCTATGCAAAAATGAACCTTATACCATGTACATAAAGATGTGTACATGTGTAAAGATGTTATAAAAATTCGATGCGAAAATGAACTTTATATCATAGACATAAGAATGTATGTGTGTATAAAGGGTTTTATAAAAAAGTTGCAGCTAAAATGAACCTTAGGGCATGGACTTAAGGATGTGTGTATGTGTATAAGGTATAATAAAAAGTCGGTGCTAAAATGAACTTTATATCATGATAATAAGAAGGTATAAAATAAGTGAGTTTGGTGTCAAAAGTCGAATGAATAAGTTAGGTATAATAGCTTCTTTGTTTTGAAAAAAACTTATTGTGGAGATTTTCTGAAAATGTAATTTGTTTTCAGTTGTTTTGAAAATATCAGTAATAATATCGCTGAGCGTTTAACTGTATTTTTATAAGTATTTCTTTTCTTAGTTTCTCAATTTTTTTTAAAGTACTACTTCTGAGACTGTTTCCTTGGTTTTTCAAAATGTATAAGATTTCCTCCATTTTTATGAAAAAACACTTCTATTTGGTCTATTCTATTATCTTCTTGATTGTGACTTCTTCTATACTATAATGTTATTATTGCTCCTTAAATCTTCTCCCACTATGTCCCACCACGAGACACAAATGAAGCAATACTTATGTTCACACATATACATACATGGAACTATACAAAACCAGTCTATCATGGTCTCTCTTTGTTCCATATTTCCGCACATTCAAAGATCAGTTTATACTGGTTTTCGTAGTTTTATGTGACGTCATATATATGTACGTGCAATTCTGCGTAAACAACCAAATTCCTATAAAATGATGGCAAGCTTGGCCTCAAATTTGAGGTCACAGCAAGGTCCGTAGTAAACACAAGTTGTTGCATACTTTAACTTAAACTTGTTCAGTCGTGGTCGAGTACCGCCTTAATTTCAAGAGTAATTTTCCTTTATATTGGAACTTTCTACTTCATAAGGATTGGTGAAGCTGGTTGATGTATATTTCAGTGTATCGTGGAAAGTTATGGTAATGATTTTTTTTTAATGGTGTAAGCCGGTAAACGAACAGACGGATCACATGATGAGTGAGTGCGTTGCCGGCCTTTTGGGGGATAGGAATTTATAGGTTGTTGGGGAATTGGGGATTGAGAAGATTGGGAAGTCATAATTGGGCCTCCGGTAACCTCACACAAACAACGAAACACAACGCAAGAGATTTTTTACGTCGGTTTTCTGTGAGGCCGTGGTATCACTTCAGTAGAGCCGGCCCATTCGTACCGAAGCATGGCTCTCTCACACTTTATCATATTGATGCTGATTTTGCTAAACTTCAGATGGTATTCCCATGCCTTTCATATTATGTCATAGAATGCCTAGGCAATTCAAACCTCTTTTAGCACTCTCTCCTATCTTCCCTCTAAGTCCTCCTGCCGGAACCTATCACACCCTGAACAACCTTGTCCTGGTGTCATCACTATTGCGCTGTTGCCAGATCGTAATAAGTGTTGCAACGCTGCAAACCTTCGTAGCATGCGTCCGCGCATATAAACATGTATCGCAACGTCGACGTCGCTCCAAGGTTAGTGAAAACAATCCGGTCAGTTTTTGGGCCGACGTCGGTACAAGCGTGACCTTACAGGCTTTGTGAGAACTGCAGTTTAAAGAACCTAGGTTGTGGTTAGAGTTACTGGGGCCTTAAAGGACATTTGGATTCGTTTTCAAAACAGCTAATGTGTCTATAATCTTTTTTTTAAGAAGGGAAATCATTTAGCTACTTCTCTTGCCTTGGGCGTGGCGAGAGGGAGTGTCAGACTCTTACTGAATAAAAACCACCCTGTTCCTACTCCTGCTTTTCTAGCCGGAGTCCCGGTAAACCCGCTAGGCAGTCCGCAGCTCTGGATAGTAATTAATGACCCATGATCATTGAAACTGAAGAAACTCTCTTCTAGGCAATCTCATTTATTTAGTTATTGAAGCTTTATACACAATTGTATTTTAACACAATCTATCTTCATAACGGGTAAACTAGTTTTAATATGATAAAATATCTGTTATACTGTTTTCAATAAAAAACGTTAATTCAGTCTCCAAAAATAAGACATTAATCTCACTTCGCCTAGTATCTATTTTATATACCTTCAAAATAATATATACATCTCATTTTCTCCGTATTTGTTACATAGATTTTTGGGGAAGAGCATGATGTCATATTATATGCAATACATCTAGTTTCTAAAACAGTAATCCTACAAATACTAATACGGCGGTTCAGTATCCGTTCTACTTGCATCCCTGGCGCCCTTCGAGACCAACTGCTTACTAATAACTGGCATCCTGTCAGAAACCAATGACTAGTCGATATTCTAACGGTTTATTCATAATCGGATGGTTGGTAGATTTTGTTGCTAAGACATATTATTCAATTAATTAATTATATTGTATAGTTTTTTTATTATAACTGAGACGGGATATTTACCATGTTTATTTATGTCGATGAGTTTCCGATATTTCGGCACTGTTGCAAGCTCCATGATCACGGATGCAGTTCATCCGTTCATCTAGTAATAGTTTTTGTAAATAGGCTACAAAAGAACACTTTTACACGTCAAAATTATTATAAAAATAATCTAGATGAGGTCGGCATTTACTAACGGACAATTCTGAGAAGAAATACCGAAACAAATTCAGAGGTCATCGTCTCTCAATCATTGCTAAGATATATTATTACTGTATAGCTTATACGTAACTGTTCGACAGGGTAACTCGACTAGTTTCAAGTCATGTATGGGGTTCATAGTCGTGAGCATTACACGATAACTTTTAAGGTGAGGGTGAAACAACTGATATCACTGGATATATTTAGTTTCAGATATAATAAATTTTGTATAGTGTAAAATTTTATTTAGTGTTTGGTTTATTGCTAGCCATATTTCCTGACAGGTAGGTTATTGAGGCTGGCCATTAGATGACTAAGTCCTACCTTTTGAAGTCTGTATAATAAATAATTAAGTACTAATATATTGTCGTATTGTTGTGTATGATTTATGAAGCGATGCAGTTATTGTGAATAATGTGCCTCCCGCATTTCGAATACGAATAATGTATTTATTCTCATTACTCATTAGTAACTACCCTTTGTTTATATGTTTTCTTTGTTTTGTTTTTGAATTTTTGGTACAGACAGACAAGTATTATTTTTTATTTGAATTTGCTGATAATATAGCAGTTAATTTGCACATTAGGATTTTCTCCTGTGTCGTGGGTGCGTTTACAAACATACAAGTTCACATGCACATGACACCCAGACCCGAAACAACAATTTGTGGAATACACAAAGAGTTGCTCCGTGCGGGAATCGAACCCGCTACCCGTTGCGCGGCAGCCAGTTGCCCAGCCACCGCACCAACCGTGCAGTCAATCTACTATGATATGACAATATGACTGCACTGTTGATGTGGTAGCGACGATACAGGAGAAAATCCTTGTTAAATTGGTTTAAAATGTTCAACTTAAATAAGTTAAACAATGGATAAAGGCCCATAAAAGTTAGCTAACTAATAATAATTTATTACTGTGCAAACTTTAAACCAGCCTTGTTAAAGATTATCGTAAAATAAATTGTACTTAGCTGAGCAAACGTAGTAAACTGGTGTAGCCAGGCTTGTGTTTAGAGAATTGTATTTACTTTGTATTTACATAGCTATAGTACCAGGTAATGCTGTGAACGTTGTACTAAGTTAGAATAAATTATAGTTTTATCTCCATCATTCATCAGTTCGTTTCCGTCCACTGCTGGACAAAGACCTTTCTTATCAACATGGCGCTACACTTGATCTTCAATTCTTCACATTAAGCTATTGACAATTTGTTTTCTTAAATGGTATTTTTTTTTAGGTAGGTACAGGGTAGATTTTAGTCAGTAAGAGTCTGACACTCCTTCTGGCCTCACTCAGGGAGAAGTCATTGGATGATTTTCCACCCTTAAAAAAGGGGGGGGGGATTTCATAGATTGGCGTTCCATTGTCTCTGCCTTAATGAGGTGACAAAATTGAAGTTATGTATGTATGTGGGGTATTTAACCCATGGTAGCCGGTATGTAGATGTAGATCTACGCAAGACATAATATATTTTATTGTGCCTCATATTATCAATGTCAAAAGTTTAATCTGTTTTCTGATCAAACACGATTCCAAAGTCAATATCATGAAAATTAATCCAGCCGTTTTCAAGATATAAAATATACAATTATACATACAATGTATAAATACTACTACAATTTTATACATACATATAAACTTATATACATATATACAAGTCACTATGCACACTTATAGTGCAGTTTCTAGAGGTGGAGTCTAAAATTGAAAGGCTTGAACTTTGAACGGTAATGGAGTGCGCAAGCGCAACTCATGGATTTTACTCGCTCATTCGATGAGCTATATTATATTAGTTATGCTTCGAGTAAATGGTAATACGGGGTAGAGCTTTAGGAATAAATTATAGTAACATTTTGTAGACAGTATTTGAATAGAAAATATAATGATTTTTGTCTGACTTATAGTTTGTAGTTTCACTTTAATGGATCAAAATAATGTATCAGTGACAGATTTTTTAAAGGAATAACTGTGGAGTTTCTTTCTCTTTCTTCTCCATTCTGAATTAGACTTTGGAACGAGCTAACGAGCACCTAGCTTCACTGATAGACAGACTGGCGGACAATTCAATTGTAACATTTCTAAAGTGCCTATTATGAATCAATTGTAATAATATGTACGTAAATGTTTTGACTTTCACAATAAAAACATAGGTCCACAAGAAGAAATCCCAATAAGAATATGTGGTAACTATGTACCTCAATTTTATATATGTGTTGCAAATAAACAAAATAATTATAAGATGTGAATAATCATAAACGGACCAGCCGTTTCAGAGATAAGAGCGAGTCAATGAAACAAACTCTAGTTTTTATTGTATTGCTATAGATAAGTACACAACACAGTAATTAATTTATTATTCCTTATAATAAATAGACTAAATAAATGATAATTGGCAATTATCTGCACTTATTGTTATTGAACTTCCTAATAAACTACTCTAGGTATATCTCAATAACATTGTTAGCACAACGACTCTATATTATTATCATTCCATTATCATTTTAATTTAATTCATTTAATCTATTTGTCTAGACTAAACATTACCAATTTGAAAAGATTTTCGCCACCAGACTTCGAACCGGAACTTTAGTCACTAAAGTTAAAGTTTAGTGTCGTCAAACCAGACACTAGTTTACCGCACCTATGTCTGGTATTCAAAATATGTAGGCAAATGGAACTTTAAATATGTTGACTTGTTACTTATCTAGATATTTTCATAATTATGTTGTTGTATCATATGATTGTTGTACGATATATCAATGTATCAACGTCACGCCTTTTATCTAATGTCGTTATACAATGTACATTCAGTATCATCTATGTATCATTATGTGTATTGTAAAAACATAACAAAAGGTTTAGAATTCTTTTTCTAGGTTAGGAAAATGTCATTATCAAGATTGTTTGTTTGTCAAATTCACATGTCTGAAAATGTGTCCGATGTGCCACAAAATGATCGATTTTCTATTTTAAAGGCAAGATACTTTGATAACATCAATCTGTGACCTAAATCCAGCATCTCAATCCGTAGAAGAGAGCGGAAGAGAGTCAGCGGTCGGTTGCACAACCCGCAGTTAAATGATCGAACAGTTGACGTGACATAATCGTGATGAAACCGGCGCCTGCGTCAGCGACTGACCAATCAGATTCTACAGATCCGTCTTACGGGCATTAATTATTATTTTAAGAATGTTAAAGAGTTATTTATTTAGCCTCATTCTTGTAGAAAAATACGTAAATATGTATCTTTGTTTCAAACTAAGATATTAATGTGCTAAAAGGAGAAAGATGGACGGTGTTACCTGATGACGAGTCATTGGAGAAATTCGAAAAGAATCCAGTAATGAATTATACAATTAGGTAATATATCTTATCTCTTCTCTCTCTTTGCTGTTTATTTTATTCTCCGTACTTTATTTTCGCAGACTTTCTCTTTAAACCCTAAGGTTGGCTGGTACAGAATGCCATACGGCAGTAAGTTCGCCTTATGTACCACTATTTTATCGTATTATGTACGTTAAAGATTAAATAAATAAATAAAATAATGTTCACGTGCACGTGCTTCTAGAAATACATACAGTTCTACAAAACAAAAATCACACGATTATTGAGTAACACATTGCCAATATATTACGGAATCGCGATACCATTGGCCAAACTATGCATATTAAATACGCACTTGACATAAATAAGTTTATAGTTATAAGAATTACGGTCAACAAACCATAGTCGGAAAACTCGGTAAGTATGCCGGCGGCGGTCACATCCGAAATTATGTAATGCGACCTTTACAAGCGATGTTTGGCAAGCTGTTGGCTGTGTGGACCAATGTTGGGATTGGCGACAAATATTGGCGATGTGTTGAATGAGTTGAGGACAGGTGTACTTAGGATTGTGGTTGCTACGCTGTTATATGAGATGGTTATACAAAGAGGTTTGATGTATACAGATGTGTGAAGTTAAACGAATAGTAGATTAACATATGATTGTATGAAGAGTGACATAGGTAGGCAATATAATGATGTTTGATTAAAGAGAATTTAAGGGAATGACAAAGTAATTAGAGTTAAGACCAAGTAAGTTTCTCCCATCACTGCCTGTCTTAAATATCTCCCTTAGTAAAAAAATAATCACATTAACACATCACCAGCCTATAAGTGGCCACTGCTAACCAAAGGCCTCTTCTCACACAGAGAAGGTTTGCTCAATGTGGGTCGGCGATTTCAAACTTATAATTAGAAATTATTATAAGCCCAGGTTTCCTCACGATGTTTTCCTTCACCGTTTATCAGTGGTGTCTAAATAATCTTAGAAAGATCACGACCTATAAAAATATCATACTCTTATAATATTATCATCTCATATGAATACGTCATCATCAAACGTCACTCCAACCCGTTACCTCAAAACCTTTCTAAACTTTCAATTTCAACGTTTCATTTCATTAAAAATGTGTACAATATTGAATTGAATATATTTTCCCTGTCCACTTTCATTCTTTGTTGAACATTTTTGCGTCATGACGAAGCATTGTTGATTGCCAAGTTGTAAGTGTGTATGGCAACCGTATTGGATACTAGTCTGGCATTGTAATCAGGTGTCTGGCATTTGTTACAAACCCCTATAGTTTTTTTTTAAAAAGGAATGTTTATTAGGTCAAATTGTTGATGGGTAACAGTGCATTGTTGTCCTTTTGGGGATACTTTTGTCAATACTCTAAGTCAAAGTTAATGTCAAAACTATTTATTTCAAATAGACCCCGAAGGCACTTTTGAATGTCAAAGCAAATAATATTAAAATATAAAGAAAACAAAATGTCTGTCTGTCGGCCAGTCGTCTAGTGAAGCTATTTGCTTATTACAAAGTGTAGATTCCTATGGAGAAGAACGAGCAAGAAACTCCATAGGTTACTCTTTTGCAATCAGGTTCACAATAAAATACTTGTTTACATTGTTTAATTAAAATAAGTCATCACTTAAAACTTCAATAAGTAAGCAGATGCTTACATATCGATAAAAGAAAATACGTGTGACATTTACAAACCCAACTTTCTAGCCAATGATCCTCCTAATCACAAACCATAGATGATCAATAGGCAGTATACGATAATTCTTGGTATTACATAGCAATTGATGGATTACATAAATAGTGCCAACTAATGAACTCTCTCTTGTAAGTAGGTGCAAGGCGAGATACACTTTCTTCTTTTTGTTAAATACACGTGCCTACATGACAATTGGAATTTTGTACCTTTTTGTAAAGACATTACAAGTGAGATTGGATTGATTGTGGTTATGACACGCAGTTATTTGAAGAATGTCTAAGAAAAATCACAATTTTTGAAGTGTCGTCACAACTAACGGTAAAATGGGGTGAATTCAAAGAGTGAATAGACACAAGAATGAGGTGAATAGATGTTAGAAGATTTTCCCAACACTTATTCTCCCTTCTTCTGTATCTATTCATACCTCGAATTCTATTCACCCCGTTTACGGTAACTGCCGTACTCAGAGTCATTTAATGATTACTTAACCCAGTCCTTAGCAATTGTTTTCGGAACAAAATCGTTACTAGGGAATAGTTTAAGTAATCATTAAATGTCTCTGAGTGCAGTAGTAAATCAATAATCTTTAAAAACCTTTACCTACACTATACATAAACATGTTAGTTACATAAGCACTAACTAAGGAGGTAGGCAGACTTGGAGCTAAGGAATAATGTCATGTGAACATCGCAGCATCGATTGTAGCTAGGAAGGTACAGTCTATTGAAATGGTGTGGCCATTAAAACCGCGGTGGAGCAATAATTATCAATTTGCAATGAAAAATGCAGAGTTTGACTATCAAAAGCGACTTAGTCTTTTTTATGTTACAAGCCGGTAAACTAACATACGGGTCACCTGATGGTAAGCTATCACCGCCGCCCATGGACACCTGAAACACCAGATATGTGTTACAAGCGCGTTGCCAGCTTTTAGGGGTTAGGAATTTAAGGGTTGTTGGAGAATTGGGGATTGAAAAGATTGGGAAGGGGAATAATTGGGCCTCCGGTAATCTCACTCACACAACGAAACATAACGAAAGAGTTGTTTCACATCAGTTTTCTGTCTTATTGCATTCTGATTCTTCTTAGTAAGAGTACAGAGTCTAAATTTAAATGTGAGCCGTCCTTGTCTACAGCTTCATTTGTTTCAGAAAAACCTTCACAGTTATATTAAACCAGATTCTCAGTGTAATAGTAGTTTGTAAACCTCCCAGCCTCTCGCTTTCTGATCACCTTTGCCTTGACAATTAAGAGCTGAGTCATTTGACTCGTAATGTTGTAACTTTCTAGGGTGCCAAAATAGAGAAGTAACGGAGTATCAAGTACTTTCTAATTTCAAGGTCAGAATTGTAAAATGGCTTGTCTTACGATTTGAAGGTCTATGGTAATATATTTTTACAATAACTATCGTGAAACATACTAAATTAGGCTTAAATTAGGCTGTGCTACGTCGCTTGTTCATGATGAAGAGTTCCTCTGTGACTCGAAACTGGTAGAGCTTTTCTCGATAAATGTACGTAGGTAGGTAAACCCTGACTTTAGTTAGTCTATTTTAGTCGTAAAATAACCTGTCTTGCAACATATAGTATAGTAATTGTAAAATTGCCTGTCTTGCAATATATTGTGATAGTCGCACAGGGAAGGTGATTTTATTTAATTGGTTTGGTTATAGGTAATTTCCCAGAAAACTGGTTTAATGATATCGCTGATCAATAAACTGATTGTATTGTCGTTAGTCTCAATGTGATCGAGGACGAGCCTATATTTAAATAAATAAATACCGGGTGTTGGACGTTTTGTTCCGTACTTACTATGAGTGAAAATTATTGTTACTAACGAAACACATAAGCGGCCTTGCCTACGTTTATTAAATGACTATAACTCGCTTTTTTAATAACCACACATGTAATATGAGCACACAATGAAACATCACTTCTTACCAAACACACCAAACATTAAAGAACATCAGTGGGTTTAGTATGAGTTTATTTTACGTTTAATGAGAATCGAAACGAGAACGCGTTCGGCGCTCTGATTGGTTGCTTAATTGGAGCTGGCCAATTAGAGCGTTCTCGTTTCAATCTTGTTAAACGTAAAGTGAACTCATACTAAGGCCCCTAAGCATATCGTTAAGAATGTCTCAACAATACCTCTTAATAGTAATTAAAACATTGATAACATCAAGCGCGTATTTCCCAAGAGACTCGGTAGAACTATTAAGATTCAGGTAAACCCATTCGTCACTAATAAATTCATAATGACGTCACACTTGTTATTGTTACAAATATTTTGTTTTTGCGTCAAATTCTTCAGTTTGACTGTTAAAAAGATATTAAATGTTTAAATAGGACCTTATTATGATAGTAATAAAAGGAGTTTTTGGTTTACCTAATGGGTTGAATAACCCCTAACGTCAATGAATAGATCCTCTGAAATAAACAAGATATTTTTCTTCATGTTGCCATTTATTTTTAACAAGATCTAAACTATAAAACTTAAAATGTAACAAATAAAAAACTAAAACTTAAACTAAATTCGTTCGCATCGATGTCAATGTACAAGAAGTTAAGTTTAATTTTATTTTTGTTGATTGGCTTTTGTTTCTCTCTACGATATATAAAACAACATAATATACCACATCTATCAAAAAATATACTTTTAAAATAAAAGGAGGTATCATTCACCTTATATAATCCTGTTTTCTTTTTGTGTGTTTGGTATTGACTGCCTCGTTGGTCGATAGTCGCAAGTGCGACTGCCGAACAAGAGGTCTCGGGTTCGATTCCCGAGTCGGGCAAAGTATTACTGGGCTTTTTTCGGTTTTTCGAAAATTTCTCAGTAGTAGCACGAAATCTGGAATTGTGTCCAGTATATGGCAATAGGCTCACCCTCTATTACATGGGACTTATAACACAAAAGGTGAAAAGTGGGTGTACATTGTATAGCGGCATTACGTGCCGTAATGTGCACCTCTGCCTACCCCTAGAGGAATAAAAGACGTGACGTTGTGTGTGTGTGTGTGTGTTTAGTATTGTATTTATTTTCTGTGCAAAATAAATGCCTCTTTCATTCAAAAACACTATATGAAAGTAAAAGTGAATACCCATAATAATTCGCAATGCATCGCGTGTGATAGTATCACTACATATACATATATACATACATATATATATATATATAATATAAATCAAGGTTGAGGCTATTTGCTTGGCCTCGATAGTGAGGACAGGGAAAGCGATGACATAGCTCTATCCTTAAACATATACTATCAGATATATTGCGTAACTTTATATGTATATTATATTATATGTTATGTTATGTATGTTATGTAATATCGTCCTATGATTATGAGACCAATTATATCATTAGCAAAACATTATGTATTTGTATTGAGATCGGCAGTTAGTGAATAACTGCCGCACTCAATTTAATGATTAGTTAAACTATTCCTCAGTTAAGATTTTGTATCGAAAACGATTGCTAAGGACTGGGTTAAGTAACCATTAAATTACTCTGAGTGCGGCGGTAAGAGGTGTTATGTTATGATTAAGTGAAAATAACTAACTATTTCTTGGTCTTGTAATTAGTAGTCACGTTTCGACGTTTGGCCGCGTTGTCGCCTGGTAGTAAGCGGTGATTGGGCCTACGGAGCACATCTAACCATGAGCAACATATTCACTCGGCTCTTGAAGACACCCAAGTTATACCCATCAGAAAACACGGAGCAAAGAATTCTATGACTTAGCAGTTCGCACAAAGACGCTTGAAGCGAAGTATCTACTATAGCAAAACTAACCAAGACTTATTCAATAAACACACAATTTATTACTCACAACTCAACACTATACTACCTAAACATATAAAATCTAAAAAAAAAACAATACTTTATATAAAACAATAAAAATACTAAGAATTTACCACACACGAGTCAGAAGTCTGCTATATCGTACGTGTCGATTATAAGCTGGAATTTTGCATACAATGCTACTTATGATTCAGTGCGCTATCAAAACGCACGTTCGAACGCGTACTTAGTCAGCAATATATACAATACATAGCGATAAGTACGCGAACAATGATTTATTGTTTATTTATCGGAACATATAGTTATGTAGTTATTGTAAATCTGAAAGTGATGCGGACGTTGTATTTTGATACTTGTGTCGGTGAAAATATGTCTGTTATTTGGTTGTTGGTAAACAGTTTTGTTTTTATGTTTGTAATGTTACTTATGTAATTCATAACAAAATAGTAATTGTGGTCTATACACGATATACATGTAAAATATCTGAACATTGCTTACCTCAGTATAAACCGAATAAAAAATTCAAAGTACATGTTTTCAGCATTTAGAATGATTCACATGAAAATTGCGTCAAACTCAGTCTAGGAGTTTAGTAACACAAACACAAGGAATCATATTCGTTATACTAAAAATGTGGCTTATTTTTACACAAAGTCTCTTAAATAAACGTCATACATAACTAGATATACATAGATATATTAAAACTGTCTCCCATGGAGATAGGCAGAGTCAATGGAACGCTAATTACTACGAATCTTACATTCGCTTCTTCTCCAGTCAAATAGATACATAGCTATATGTAAACAAAATCCGTTCATTTGAAAAGGTGTATGATTTTAATCTCTTTATCTCATTGATAATTGTCCTAATATATACCTACTAGTATAGCTGTATGTCATTCACATGTTTAACTGATAATAAATGAAAATGTCAAAAAGAGAGTAATTAAAGTAGATAGGCCAATATTAATTGGTATAATCCAATATCAATACGATATCTAAATTCGTCCTATGGACGAGTAAATTAATTGGTCTGTCTTATTGTTACTAAGGTAATTACAATTTTTATTTATATTAAGTTTTACATAATATACTAATACGGTACCTTATATATTTCGAAAAGCATGTAGCCTTTTGATTGCTTACGATTAGGTAATCCATCTGCTCGTTTACCATAAAATTACACGGTTTTTGTATAATTATATTATTCAATACATATAATAATATTTGTATAATTTGGCGTTATTTGCGTTGTATTATACACGGTGTAACAAAAAGGTGGTATAGATATCAATTGCACGGTTTCTAAATAACATAACAAACTATACGGGAAGGGATTTTTAAACTCATGTTGCCATACACCAAATACAATTCCCGACTTCCTTTAAGAATTTCGGAAAAAATTACAAGCGAAGATTTTAAGTAGAAGATTACAGTAGTATGTATTTTGGTACCGTACTACAATCTGTTATCAGTATATCAGTGTCGATTCGCAGTGCAAAGTAGTCGGTAGTAGTTACTAGTGCTTGTAGTATGTCGCAGAATGGATCGTGTAGAAACAGCATGCAGAGATCTGAATCTATGGAGGCTCTCACGTAAGATTTGATAATTTAGTTACATTTTAGTATCCATTATTCGTGCCTATGTCTAAGCTAGATTTTACTTTCAAAAACACTCTTGGTTCTATAAGTGTATGTGAAAGTAAATCGCGCAAAGAGTAATGGCAGGAAAGATCAGATTGTTTTTAGCCGACTTCAAAAAAAGGAGGTTCTTAGTTTGATCTGTATCCCGTGTTTGATGAAACGACTTTGATGCAGTTTTTAGCATAATATTTTTAAGGCTTAGGTTAAAAGATTTTAGGTAAATTACCCGACTTAAAAGAAATTGAGGTTCGCACTGCACTGCAATTAATTTAGTACGTCTCACTAAAGTTATATTACAATAATAATTACATAATTTTGTGTTTATTACACAATATTAAGTAATAGTGCATTATTACCATTAAGCTAGACTTTACACCAAATTTTAACTGAATCCCAACACCATTTCAATAGAGAGAAAACTTAAAATCTTAAACAAAATCTATCTCATCAATATATAACGTTGTATATTATACCAATAAATATATGGAGCGTTTGATAACAACATCATTGATAACTTAATAGTGGCCATTAAAAGACAATTTAATAAGTTATAACATTTCCTAGTGAATCAATCGCGAGGTATTTGGTAAATAAAGTTAGTCGGCCGTTCGTCACTTCATGGGCGTATAGTGTTTTATGTAGTGGAATTAGTTATTTAGTTGACTATTTATGGTGTTTAGTTTTTGTGTGTTCATTGTTTAGTGAGATTGTGAAGTAGTGTTTTGTGTGGTTTGATACCTAAGTTGGATAAAGTGTTATAAAGAATATTGGTCTAAAAAATTCCAGTAATTATTGAGTTTGGAAGTAGATCAGTGTTTCAGTGTTTGAATGATGGAAATGATGATGTAATTAAAACTGTTGTGAGTTCCCCATTTTTACTGAACACAGGGATTTTTTATTTTGGAAGATTTTGGGAATGAATATACAATGAAGAAAGTAGTCAGATTCAGGTAACAAAATTGATATCTTTTGTTTTAAAATTGTAATAAAAGTACATATTACTAATTTTACTTAATATAATATAGTGCTGAAGAGATTGTGTGTTTGAACGCGCTAATCTTCGGAATACTAGTTCGATTTAAATAATTATTTTTGTGTTGGATAACCGTGCATTTATCGAGAAAGACTATAAGCTATAAAACATTACGCTACGATCAATAGGAGCTGAGCAGAGTGGGTGAAACCGCGCGGAAGTAGCTAGGTTTTATTTATAAGATAACAAAATGTCGGATCTGTTTCGTGTCTCAGTGTGTCTTTTACGCTTTAAAGAATATGAGTGTCGGTGAAATTGTATATTTATTTAACTCTTCATTCTTACTAACACTTGTTCTAGTTGCAAGTTTTCTTTAGTTAGTCTTTTAGGTATTATTTCTGTCGTATCAAAAACTAAGGTGATTCAAATAACATTAAATTCTTATCAGAGGTCTATTAATAGCTTAATTAGGTGGAAATAAAACCTGTTTCATTGTTAAAAAAGAAAGAAATTCTTCATCTTATCTGGAAACTAAAATTAGGACAACAGTGTTTCAATAAGTCAAAATCAAAATAATTAATTTGTCTTTGACGTAAGGCATGGCATGTCTGCTGACGTATTGTCTGCCGTCGACTACCTAACCGGTTTTCCGGCTCGAAAAGCAGGAGTAGGAACGGGGTGGTTTTTAGTCAGTAAGAGTCTAACACTCCCTCTCGCCTCGGCGGGAAAAGTAACAGGATGATTTGTCCCTTTTTAAAAAATAAATATATTTCTTTAAATTATCTCTCTATGTTGTGTCTACTAATTATATTATCTTTCTAATCACGAAACTTCAGAGTTACTGTTAGCCAAAATACAAAGAATTTTAATAAGTACTTTGGTAAATAAAATTCAAAGCATTTTCTAAAGTTAATTGTACGTTTTCACGTAAATATATAACTTAGTAGTGAAAGTAGAAACGAGATAAAGCGAAAGGGCATGCTTCGGTAGCTCTCAATTATAATAGGAAGGTATGCACACTAAAATAATTCAAAAATATATACGAAAATTGTGAAATAAAGGTCATTTTCCTGTAAAGATATGTAGATAGAATTTTCTTTAATTAAAAACAATGAAAGTTTTATGATTTAGATATTACTAATTACACGCGGCTTCACCCGCGTGGTCAAAGAAAAAAATAAAAATTATCAGTAATAGTTCGTAACTCGACTAGTTTCAAGCCACTCTTGGAGCTCATATTAATCGCTTGCGTGGCTTGAAACTAGTCGAGTCGTGCGGGATGTTATGTTATGATGTGTCTTATATGCTATTAAATAATAGCTCAATGAGTTATGTGACTGTTGTATTATTCTATATAATATGTTGTTATTACTTATATTTCCTTTTATTTATGATTCAATGTCCGGTGAAAACGATCCCGTGTGGAAATTTTTACTGAGTTGCTACACACACTGATTTAAATGCGTAATAACACTAATATTATATGTAAATGTGACAGTATGTTTGTATGGATGTTTGTCCGTCAATCACGCTGAAACTACTGCACGGATTTTGATGTTTGGTATAAAAACAGCGTTCTGCGCTCTGACTGGATGGTTTATTTGAGCCGGCCAATCAGACCGCCGAACGCGCTTTCGTTTGGTTTTCGTTCCACGAAAAGCAAATTCATACTAAGGGTACTGATATATAGTTTAGAATATAGTATTCTTAATTTTGATAAATACTTCTTTTAGGTATTTCGTATTTTTGTGAGTCATACCTTATTTATTAAAGCTAAAATATCTAAGATTTTTACTTAGCGTTAGGTAATTATTATAACTATGAAAACAACAGAGTAATTATTTTGGTGGTATTCTTTCAACATAAAGTTAATTAAAAAAGTATTTTTGATAGTTAATTGACATGTTTTTCTTTATTTGTTTGTGGGGTTTTTCAAAAGTATGTTTTTAAAGGTTCGTTTGCCTTGAAAACCTTCGTTGTGAAGTATTTTTGGATCAGATTACTGGTTTTCGGTGACTGGACGAGACTGGTACTGGCAGGTTTATCATAAAAAAATCATGATGAATATTTTTAAAAGACGTTCTGTTCTTTTCAATAACTCAAGTTTAAGAATAAAACCCACTTAAATAAAAGATAAAAAAGAAAAACTTAAGTTCCTTACCGCCGTAATCAGAGTCATTTAATGGTTACTTAACCCAGTCCTTAACAATGGTTTTCGGTACAAAATCGATACTGAGGAACAGTTTAAGTAATCTTTGAGTGCGGCAGTTTCTCTTTAAACAGTTACGTGTGTTAGCCGATAACAATTCCTAACCCCCAAAAAGCCGGCAACGCACTTGTAACGTCTCTGGTGTTTCATGTGTCCATGGGCGGCGGCGATTGCTTACCATCAGGTGATACGAAAAAAATGTATTAAATATTTTAGTATCTGACGAAAGTTATAATGAAATTATTAGAATATACCAGGTTAACATAAAACTATAATTTTGTTTCACCACATTATTAACTAATACGACCTTTAAACAAACCAGTATTATTAAAAACAACAAAAATAATAAGACACCGGTTTAAATTAACACTCAATTTAAGTGTTATTTTCTAAGAATTCATTATAAAAACTAGACTGCTAGTTATGTGTTTATATACCTAGGTTTATACATAGGTATATAGCATGGCGCTGTACATAGGTCAGTAGAGTTCAAAGCCATACTGAGATACTAATAATTAATAATAATTAATGGTTAGAATGAGGAAAAAATGTGGAAAATACACATTATAATGTGTTATTTGTTAAGTAGAAGTAATTTGTAGGTTAATTGTGGAAGATTAGTGTATAGGAAATTGATGGTTGGAATAACTGGGCCATCATAGGCGGTAACTGTCAGGTGACCCGTCTGCTCGTTTGCTACGGTACCTGTTTCATAAAAAAAAACGTACCCGGTTGGCGCGGTGGCTGGGCAACTGGCTGTCGAGCAACGAGTGGTTTCGTCTCTCGCACGCAACAACTCTTGTGTGATCAACTAATTGTGGTTTCGGGTCTAAGTTATTGGATAGAAAATGCTATTGTGGGGCTACGTTTTATAAAAAACAAATAATAAACTTTGGTTATGACTTCGCTTAGTTAAATATCACAAGTTTTCTTGCTTATTTTTTCAAGACGAATAGATAGAATAGATGACACTTTAAACAGTTATCAGTTACTTAGATTTCAACATGGTTCCATGGTGATGCATTTCCAAAAACTTACTAGAAAAAGTTAATTAAAAATTGATTTTAACGAATAACTTCACCTTTTTTTAATCGACTTTAAAAAAATAGAGCCGTTTCTCAATTCAACCATATTATTCTTTGGCTTTTGATTTAAAGACGTCAAAATTAAAAACTGAAATCTATTTAGTAAAAGATTTTCTAGAAAACTCCTTACCAGGTACCAGGATCACATAAGACACGAAGAGTGATACACGCATCGAAGCGTGTTAGTGTAATGTTTCACGTGCGACCTCCACTAGTTTCCTCAAGCCATTCCTTCTCAGAACCTCAGTACTAAACACTATATTTATAGTATTAATTGCTAAATAATTACTGGGCAATGTAGAACATTTTATAATGGCCAGTGGAAAAATATAATAGTTTAATCTTTTGTTTATTTTACACGCGGATTCGACGTCTTGTTTAGATTTACTATTTGTATCACAAAAAATCAAATAGGGCCTAAACGAATTCAGCTTGAGTTTCAGATTTACTGACTAAATCCGACCCGTGGAACAACACTTGCTTTTCTAGCTGGAGCTCCGGTAAACCCGCGAGGTAGTCTGCAGCCCCGGATCCCGAGAGACTTAGAACTCAAGTTCAGTAGTCACAATGCAGTCTGCTTTTGTAGCGTTCCCCAACTATCCTCAAATTTCTAACAACCAAAAGACCGGCAACGCAATTGTAACGCCTCTGGTGTTTCAAGTGTCCATGGGCGGTAGTGATTGCTTACCATCAGGTGATCCGTCTGCTCGTTTACCGGCTTATACCATAAAAAAACAAATTTACAAAATGTATACTGAATTATTAATTCAAATGAAGTTGTCTTTCGTTTTAATTACTCGTTCAGCGTCATAGATAAGATAGTGATGTTCAAAAAACCTGATTTGTCAAAGATTTCTAGAGGTCAAATGGCAAAAACTGATTTAGATTACGGAATTATATTTAACACAAAGATTGTAATAATCCAAGATTATAGAGTATCAGCAGAGATATAACGTCTAGGTATTAATTGAACATTATTCATAGTCTTTGTTCTAAATTAATTATATTCTAGTCACATCCTCCATTTTCATTCAATCCGCATCTTGGTTTTGACATGCCCTCACGGTCGGATGGCGAAATTGCGATTACGATACGAAACTGATTAGTATGTCGTTGTCTCTTTCTTTCGTACTGCCCTTGACGTTGTGCGTGAGAGACAAGACGATTGGAATTTGCACTTTGTGCGGCTTTGTTACTGCTTTTCTTTTATGGTCTCCTTGTAATACTAAGTCGTTTCTTTGTTTTAGTGTTTATTAGCTGTTTGATCTATGTTGTTATGTTAATAGATACTTATGATGGTAAATACTAGAGTCATCACTGCCTAGGAAAACATAATATATGTCATTTATAAAGAAACAAGAAGGAGAATCGGAGCCGCGGACTACCTAACGGTTTACTGAGGCTCCGGCTCAAAGCAGGGGTAGGAACAGGGCGGGTTTTAGTCAGCAAGAGTTCAATATTGAGTATATGCGGTAAACGGTACCGTTTGCTTCTCAAATAGGAGATAATGGTAGGATGCTATCAGAATATCACAGTCATAAGACACTTTTCATTCACACTAAAGGTTCTAACGATAATTGCTTAGACAGCAGACGTGACGATATGCGTGTATTTTGATGTATCATTAAGTTATCATTAAAATCATCATTAATACTCATTATGTTCATTCCAATGCTATTGGTCTCTCTGTCTTTTCTTTTCTTTGTCAATCGCTAGGAACAAACCTTACAAGGCTTATGATGTTAAGCGGTTACCGCAGCCCGTATAAGTTTTTAGTCAGTAAGGAATCTGACACTCTCATCTCACCCAAGGCGGGAGAAGTCAGAAGTTAGAGAAGAAAAAAGTGACCAAAATATACCAGAAACAATGATTTAGTTGACTTTGCTGGAAATTGTTTGTTTGCTTCATCTTCTCAAAGAAGACGCTCCAAATGATGCCATTTTTTTAGAGGGGAAAATCATCCCATGCATTCTCTCGCTTTGGACGAGGCGAGAAGGAGTGTCAAAGTCTTACTGACTTTAAACCACCCCATTCCTAGTCCTGCTTTCAAACCGGAGTACCGGTAACCCTAGCGGGTTACCGGTACTGTTAGCAGTCCGTAGCTCCTGATCGGCCTCAGAAACTCACTTACGAGCTTAAAAAGAGCAGTTACTACGTCAGAATTTCACAATATTATTCTGCAAATGTACTTCACCGGCCAGGCCCATTCACATTGCGTATGCTTTAACCACAAATAAAACAATACATTACAGAATAAATAATACAGTTACAAGCAAAATGTTTACAATTTCAACCGCATTTCTCATTACTACGTGATTTGTGCAGACTTGCACTCCTGACTCACGAGTGACCTTGATATGTCATCACGTCTCGTGTCGTCAGACACGAGTAGTTCGATGTGACGTCGTAATCGAGTACTCGCGTTATATCGATACTGGAATCATCGAGTTAGATCGAGATGCGATTGAGAATCGATTTTCCGTGTTGTTTCTGTTGAGGGTGATTATTTAGTTTTGTGAAATTAGTTTTTTTTTTATGGATAAGTGGTTGCTGTTCTTTGAGTTTCTAATTGCATTTATGAAATCATTGTGTGCTTTGTTTCTTGTTCTTCTGTGAAGTGCAACATTAAGGATCTGGACTAATGGAGTAGGTGCAATCTGGCTTTGGTTTATTTTCATTTTCTTTTTCTTCTCCATGTTACGACCACTTAATTTATGAGAGCAAGAGTAGGGTTTATTCGGCTTGTTTATTGTATTTTTTTTTTGTTTACCGTTGCCCCACATTACGATTTTCTCCTGTGTCGTGTATATGTGGCTAGTCTACACTATGTCATTATAGTGTTTCATGCCTATGTAGCCTTAGTGTGTCATGTTAATCACTTTGTAATCAACTATCAACCCATTACCACCACCCAATTTGGCAAATTTGCAAAACATTACGAATTTGAATCGACCAATCATTGGTAAATCTAAAATAATAGTTTTTCTTAACACCTTAAGCAACATGTTTTATGCCCGAATACTCAAACGCTACTCTATTTTAAGACGCCCTCAAAATAAATGTAGTTCTGTCACTACCAATTTATTATAAAACGATAGAGATAGCACGATATTTAAGTACAACTTAAAATCGAGTAGCGTTTGAGTATTCGGGCGTTAATCTCCCACAGCTTGACAACAGCGTACATCTAGTGACAATCTGACAATAGCAGGTGATGCTGTAACACTATGACGGGTACCAGGAAGGCATATCACGGAAGGAGTTAGCATAGTACAACCAGTTAGCTTGTATCTCAGTTTTATAGCGCGGCTGTGGCTGTGAACCGATTTAGATTACCCTACTTGATTGTCATTTGTTATAGTCTTTGTTTTATGTGAGCCTGGTAGTTGAGTGTTGGGATTTCAGTCGAAATTTGATGCTTTTTTTTTTGTTTTTAGTATAGGTAAAGGATGGTTTAGTATGATTTAGAGCTAGTAAATTTCTATAAAACATTTCTTCACTTTAAAAAATATTATTGTATACTTAATATATATGAAATATAAAAAATCCTAACCTTTATTTGTAATTTTTCTTCAATGTAGTGTAAGTTCTGAAATAATACATATATTGGGTAACAATTAAGGACCCTGTCACGCAACTTAAGGTCTAAAATCTTATATCTTCTATTTCATCTTATAGATCGAGTATAGAAATCTCAAACAAATGAATTAGAACTGTAATTAAAATCTCATAAAAAAATGTAAATTAGACAAAATTGCATTACCAAATTCGACAGCTTTCTCGAAAACCGCTGTAGCAATTTCGATTCGATTTGCAAATCAAATTTATCTCAATATTTCCGTTATTACTGTCATGTAATTACCTCGTTATTAAGGTACATTTACCAGTTCTCAGGTGGTTTATATTCAGTCGATTTTGGGTCCTATAGGCTTCGGTTCTTGACCTCACGATTTGGGTTTTTTCCACAATGTATCTTATGCTTGTATCACTGGGTACTTGATATGAATTTATTCTACATGCATAGTATATCTGAATAATAAGATTTTTTATAATTTTAATTATATAGTGTGTATTTTTAAACTAACGTTATTTGGTAACAATGACTAAGGAGCTTGTTCTTTTAGTTAATATTAGAACGGGCCAATAATGCAGTTTCTATTTAAATCCTACTTCTCTTGTTTATTGCTTAACCACTATAAGTACCTTTTTACATATTCTTACAACTGTCCTTTTCGTGCTATAAATGTATGCATTTAATCGGGTAATTATGTTACATTTAGTTGATTTAATGCAATTTTACCCATAAACCTCAGATAATACCTAAACAATAGTATCCTAATCCTTCTTTAAATATATAAATTTACCTTGTCTGTAACTGTAACGCAAAATAACTAGCCAAACTGATTCATGCTACCTTGAATAAAAAAATGCCAATTAGCTAAAACTCCACAAAGTAAACAAAGAAACTAACGAAACAAGATAATGATATTATTATATCCTCGAATTTTCTTGTAGAGTAATTAAAAACAATAAAATTTGCTGTCTAAACATACCAACATCCGCGTTTAGAGCCAAATCTACACATATCTATGTTCTATGTATGTATGTGTGTGTGTATATGTTCTTATGTACTCATAATTATGTAAATGTGTATGTAATCAACACATATTTACGTCACACCGACGTTACGTTGGTATTCTGAGACAGTTTTTATTTCCTTTTTTTATGATTGTGTAAAGCAATAGATTCGTGTTTTACAACGGGAGATTAAAACATAATATTACTTTATCTACGTTTGTTTTAAATATACTTGAGTGTTAAAATATGGCACACACTTTAAAATCATTATATACCTATAAAGATTTCCATTTAAATTTCCTTAGAGGGCTTAGTATGAGTTTGTTTCATATTTAACAAAAAATCGTAACGAGATTGCGTTCGGCGCTGTAATTGGACAGCTCAAATATACCAACCTATCAGAGCGCCGAACGAGCTTTCGTCTCAATTACTTTAAACGTATAGCAAATTTATACTAAGGATACAGAGCACCGAATGCGCTCGTTTCGATTTTGTTAAACGTAAAGCAAATTCATACTAGATACTGGTCCGGTGTAGCGAGTTACCATGAGTGATGCTGTGCTGATCGCCTGATATCTATCCGATGATCTGTCTGCACGTTGAACTATTGCATAAGAATATAATGAAACGAAATATATAAATTATGCAGTTTTAAATTCAAAACACGCTGTTTTTAACATTTTACCGGGAAGTTGAACGCCTTGAATATTAGCCAGTTACTCTTGATATATTAATAATAGAGACAGACTTACAAAAACTAATACTTTTATTCTATTTGGAACCGGTAACTAGATACTGCAAAATGTCATCTTGTTTATTAAAATGCTTATTTTTAAACACTTCTTTAACCTCTATCACATTCATTCTTTTGTTTATTACGTTTAAATTAAAATTATTTCGTATATATTCAGTTAGTATATTGTATTCACTCATTAAGACTGGTATCTTCTTCATATTTATTCCTTTAAGGCCATCTACCAAATTATAAAACACATCTGCAGTTGAATTCCATTAAAGTAAAAACATTTGCTTATTAAAGTAATCATAAAAGATAATTGTCAGCTTGCACCGCGGTTGAAATTGCTGTGTCGGTTAAAAAAGTGATGTTATGACGCATATCAGGTCAAGGTGTACCGTCTGATGCCTTGGCAGTCATTTTCGGTAATGTCCTAGGTACAAAAAGTGTCTATTTTCGGCTTGCAATTTGTGGATCATTAAGACCAAGTTTTCATGGTTTTTCCGTCTCTAAAACTGGTAATGTGATGTCTAATCAACCAATAGAATTATGTTGCTTACAAGCTATTGGTCAGTTTATATATTGACAGCTACGCTAATTGGTCTAATAGGACTTTACGTCTCACTAGCGCCAATTAACGAGTAGCTAAACCGAAAACTCCCGTTGAATATTGGTCGTTATCAAGTCTGGTATTTAAATGTAAACTTTATCACAATGGTGCTAATGTTGTATTTTCCTTGTTTACAGAGAGACCTCGCCTCCGTCGCCAATGGGCGACGCGAAGGAGTCTAAGATGAGCCAGATACAGTTCTCACCTCCTTTCGAAAAACAGGAGAGCTCGGTAAGTTGCGAAAAAATTTAAATATTATCCTTAAATACAGAATCCTTGAATCTGGCAACGCACCCTGTAACTCTACTGGTGTTGCCGGCATCAGTAGTCCATGGGTGGCGCTAATTGCTTACCATCAGGTGATGTGTCTGATTGCTTGCCGCCCTACGCCATAAAAACTATTTAGTGGATATTTTGGTTTTTGGTTTACTTTAACTACACAGAAAATCTTTCCATACATTACTTTACTCTATGAAATAGTTGTTACAGACTCCAAACCATATTCTAAACACTTATTCCAAAAACAGAAATACATTGCCAATCCGAGAATCGAACCGGAGACTATATTTATGTCGTCGTATTTCGACAAACAAATTGACACAATGTATCAGGTATTTCTGGTGCATCCTGATTGGCAAATAAGAAATCCAATTAGTGGATAACGGTACAAATCTCACAACAAATTAATGATACAAATTATGAGGAAACATGTATCTCAGAGTGAATGACTCAAGCTTTTTCTAGATAATTCGGGTTTTACTAGGAATTTAATCGATTAGTTTTTTATAAAGAATATTACCGATTCAGAACGATAGTTTACCGATTATGTTTATCGATTTATAAATGTTCTTGCTCTATAGTAGCTTATAATACTTTATAGCTTAGTTTTTACGTAGCTAAGTAAGTAAGTAAGTTTTAGTTTACCTTTCTCCTTCATGCATAATACTATAAACAAAGTCTTCAACCGCGTCTATCTGTCTGTCTGTTCATGATCAACTCAAAACGTACTCAGTTACATACAGTTTTCACTGGTGGACAGAATTATTGTATGATGCTAAATCTTTAAGGTGCATTTTAGTGTAACAACTAAAACTGTATTTGAAGTAGTATTTTAAGTGTGGGAGAGCCATGCTTCGGCACGAATGGGCCGGCTCGACCGGAGTGATACCACGGCCTCACAGAAAACCGACGTGAAACAACGCTTGCGTTGTGTTTCGTTGTGTGAGTGAGGTTACCGGAGGCCCAATTCCCCCTTCCCAATCTTCCCCATCCCCGATTCCCGAACATAAATTCCTAACTCCCAAAAAGCCGGCAACGCACTTGTAACGCCTTTGGTGTTTCAAGTGTCCATGGGCGGCGGCGATTGCTTACCATCAGGTAATACGTCTGCTCGATTGCCGGCTTGTTCCATAAAAAAAAAAAAAAAAAAAAGTAGTGCAGCAGCCTCTGCATCAATCGTGCTGTCACGGTCACGGGTGTGCCTTCAAAATATGCATTCAAAGTAATTATAAGAGCATATAGTTATCACTAGCATTTGAACAGGCTGGCCTATCACATGGGTCGTCGTTTACCCATCCATATTAGACCTCCGGGTTTCTGTATACCCGGAGCTGCGGACTACCTAGCGGGTTTACCGGGGCTCCGACTCGAAAAGCAGGATTAGGAACGGAGTAGCTTTTAAGTCAGTAACAGTCTGACTTACCCTCTCGCCTCACCCAAGGCGGGAGAAGACACAGGATGATTTACCGCCCTCAAAAAAGAAAAAGACCTACAAATAACCCACAAATGCCAAAATGACTTACAGACATCCCAAATAGATCTACTACAGCCATAAGCAGACAACCTCATCTCCCACAGGTGTAGATTTCTCAAAGAATACAAAATAAACTGTGTCAATTGCTATAGATTGTAGTTTCAACATGCATTGCATAATTGCCATTGTCCAAACGTAGTCTCGCATAAACCGGTGTTAAAGTTATAGGTTTATTTAGAAACTCCATTACGTTTCTTATGGTCTTATATCATAATTATGTTTTCATGTCAATGAGCTGAAAGTTTGTGTATTTGTGATCTAGTTTTCGTTTGACTCTCTTTAGATTTCAGATTTTCGCTCATGGAATTAAAGGGTTGTTGTGGAATCGGGGATTGGGACGATTGAGAAGGGGGAATTAGGTCTCCGGTAAGCTCACTCACACAACCCAAACATTGTTTCGTCGGTTTTCTGTGAGGCCGTGGTATCACTTTGGTCGAGCCGGCCCATTCTGACCGATGCATGGCTCTCCCACACTCAATCTACTACTATCCACTATCTTACTTACTTCATCGTTGTTGTCTTTCTTCTTGACAGAACCCTTTCTCATCAAGTCCTAGTAATTTTATCGTACACCTATATAGAATTAAATACCTATTCGTTAAATTTAATAGTTTTCCTCCTACACAAGACCATCGCTTGACATTGTCCTATTACAAAGACACATTTAAATAATGATGCCACCTTTGAGCCAGTTAAATTCTGATTTCCTTTAAATTTTCCTGGTACACCAATAACAGTTAGTTCTAACTATACATATAGGTGATATGAAGGCCTAATAAAAAGTTATATAAGGAGGTTTCAATAGAAGGAGGTTGGCTAATTTTCTGCACGACTTTATTGCTTTCCTCATAGACCTGTTCCTGGTAAAAATATTACTTTTTTCCAGTGGTCACATGACCATAGAAAGAGCCTTTGTAATATGTTATATGATTATTATAATGGAGTGATTTATATTAGCCATTAGCGGGAAGATTTATTTCTTTATTGTGTCACCTAAATGTATTTATTATATGTAAATAGAATTTTGAAAATATATTTATTTGCATATGCCAAGGTTTGTAATTTGAGATTTTGTTTATAAATTTTATGTTACTTTTTCCTGTTTGTAATAATAAAAAGTCGGTTAACAAGGATACTGTGCAGTGAATTGTATTTTCTGAGAAATCTTAGCTTAGGTGATAGACTCGAATACTCGAAAAGTGCATTATATATCCGCTACTTACCTCTTTAATAAAAAATAACGAATAAAGATTATGTAGCTTATATAAAACTTCTGCCAGTGACTTCGCCCGCGGTACTAGGGGATAAAAAGTAGAGCTGCACATCTTTCTCGCACAGCTACTTTGCCGCTTCAAATCTTCATTTCACTCACACAGCTACATAGCTTAGTATCAGCGGAAAATGGTCACACAGTTTCACAGCTTAGCTATTATATCTTCACATCTCTGGCGGAAAAGCACCCTAAAACCATTAAGAATTCCAAAATTCCAAAGCAACCATTATCCTTCCTCCTAAACACTTAAGTACACCTGCACTAATACTTAAAGGTCAACAGCGCATATACATGTACCAAACATGAATCTTAACTACAAACATATACACAGCAAATCATACTACACCTCCACTATAAGCTGATCTCCCATTGTCCACAGACTATGTACTACTTAAGGTCAGGTTAGACTGGTTAATTACAATGAGAGAAAAACCTACTACAAATATACTGACAGCAAATCAGACTACACCACCACTATTAATTGATCTCCCATTGTCTATAGACTCTAGACAACTTAAGGTCAGGTTATACTGGTTATGTACCTACTACAAATATACATGTAGCAAATCATACTATACATCCAATATAAATTGATCTCCCATTATACATATATTCTATACAACTTAAGGTCAGGTTATACTGGTTATAGACTAACTGAAAAACAATGGCTACTTAAGTTACCATAAAGGTTTTGTATAGGGAAGATAATAAATATCTTATTGTTCATCGTCTGATGATGGCCAGGGCGCCTTTGGTAGGTGCAAGTCGAGTAAATACGTATTAGGTTAAAGTTAAAGTTAAGGTTCTTCAAATTGGTAGGTTGGTAGGATTGAGGAAGGAGAAAAGATTGTTTTATTTTAGGTTAAGGAAAAGTGGTGTTTACATCTTTTTGAATTACATTATGTACACAAAAAAGCAATCGTGTACCTATTTGATTCGATACTCCCAAAGCCAGGCTATGTTTACTTACTAAACAAACGATTGAAACTGCGGATTATAGTAAATCTCGTCTAAAGAAGCTCCCACCTCTTTGTTCAGCAAAAGACGTATTCCGGCTGATAAGAATAGCGATTACTCATTAGGCTTCTTTAAAAAAAATCCTCTTTACAACAAAATTAGTTCGTAATACAATATTAATTTTATGCTTTTTGAATTGAATTCTAAGCCAACCCTTAGTCTTTACCCTTACTTACCTGCACTCATTCAAAACTCTCCATTACATTTAAAATACCATTATACCAATATTAAGTACACTGTATAACTTGCAGGTGTGGCAGAAACGCCAACAAGCGGTGTGTGTGCGGCACGCGTTCAAGCACTATGGCTCCAAGAAGCGACCCAACCACGTGCTCAGCAACCTCAACATGACTGTCGCTAAGGGTACCATGTAAGTACACCATCAGCCATCAAGCATTGTAACAGGATTAGTTCAAAGTCAAAGCATTTATTTACATATACTGCCTCGTTGGTCGAGTGGTCGCAAGTGCGACTGCCAGACAAGAGGTCTCGGGTTCGATTCCCGGGTCGGGCAAAGTATTACTGGGCTTTTTACGGCTTTTCGAAAAATCTCAGTAGTAGCACGGAGTCTGGAAATGTGTCCAGTATAATTATGGTATCCTAAATTAGGCACTTTTGAAAAGTCAAATTGAATTGTCCGTCTGTCAGTGAAGCTAGGTGTTCGTTCTAAAGTGTACCTTCGAAGCTAGTTGAATTAGTTCCTTGATATAGGACCACTTCGATGAATCAAATGACTGGTTTAAAAATAGACAGATTTTAAACTTCCAATGTTCCAAATTCTCGTTGTAAATGGTTATCTAAATAGGAATCGTTATTGGAAAGTTAGGGGCACTATCAATTCTTTGATATAAAGGTAATTAGAATAGTTGTAGCTGAAATATTATTAAATTAAATAATCTAATAGAGACGATGACGGGGTATGAAAATTAAAATTCTATTTAGTCCATCAGTTAGTAATGAAAAAATATTAAACACTTTTTTTTATTTTGTTTTATCATATAAGGTAACAATACTTAGATAAAACGAATCAAAGTTTAGGAGTAGGAAAATACGTAAAAGTGACGTCATGCGACATTTTATTTTGCGATATTTTTTTCTGTATAGTATTTGTTTTTGTTGATTGATATGATAGTATTTGTTTCCATAAGAAAATAAAAGATACGTGGTGTCTAATATTTTAAAATAATCTACGAGACAGACATTAAAATTAGTCATCTACCTTATTATTAACTTAACATAACAAACAATAGTTTGAAAAAACAGATACCTAACTGTTCGTATTTACAATCCTATATTATTCTATATTTACAAGTATTGGCAGAAAATCTAACATTTCCCGTTAGAAGATGTAAACAGGATGCGAATCTTGGACCAAAGCCACATCAGATAACAATATGCAATCTAAGATGTCGTGTAGATCTATCAAGGAACCTATTGACTAACGGCGTGTTGACTTGATCTATCGTGAGAATTCAAAATGGAATGTTTAGGTACTACTATGTTGCTTGGATGAGCTTCCAATATTTTCGGCTTTGTTGAATGATGGATTGAAGATATTCCGAGTTGATAATAATGAGTAGACGAAAATGTTTGTTCTCTTTTTTTTGTAAATACGTGGCCCCACACTAGGATTTTCTCCCTGTGTCGTGGGCGCGTTTACAAACATACAAGTTCACTTACCCATGACACCTAGACCCGAAACAACATTTTGTGAATTGCACAAAGAGTTGCACCGTGCGGGAATCGAACCTATCCGTTACATGGCAGCCAGTTGCCCAGCCTCTGCAGCAATCGTGCAGTTAATATTCAGTTTTTAATCGACATCACTACCGTGGTCTCTAGGATCCAAGATTTTTTTGCTAGACAGATACCAAATTATGGTGCATATATTTCCACCAATTTGCGCGAAGTTTTTACGTCGAATTTTATCTTACAAAGAGATAAGGATTCGCTTACTTAAATAGGCTGCTTATAGGTGTACCAATTCATCAGCATCAGGCGAGATAGTGACAAAAATTCGAAACAAATACACACGACAAATATCTCATTTCTTGTTTCTTCTAACAGTAGGTAGTCTGAGGAGGAAGTCTGGCTCAGTGCCAAAGTACAGAGGGCGAGGAACAAAAGATTATTAACCTCTGACAAATGGTATTATAATGATTATAACAATTGATGCTCAACAATTATGAGTAAGCGGAAGTTTAAGCGATTGTTGGACAAATACGTGGCTCTTGAAGGATTCAATCGCTATTAGGAATTTTTATTGTCATTATTTTGCTTAGTGTTGTCAATAATAATTATCATTCTTTCTCTCACTGTTGTGTGTCCGCAAAAATGTTTGAAATCTTTTCTAGGGTTGTCAAAAGTTCTTTAGTTGTGGATGTTAGATAAACTGGCTTTCATTATAATGTTAGGTTTAGTTTACGGACAAAATTCTTCGCCTTTTTCTTTCCTAATAAAAGTTTTCCAACGGTCCAACTCTCTGTTCCTAATCTGTTTCTTTTAGCTGTAAGTCCTCCATGTAACTTAAATGAAAAAAAGAGGCGTTTTGTCAGCATTTGCCATTTGTAATTTCGTTCAAAATACCTTGTTTTTAGTCTTCTCTAGTCTCAGATACTTTTAACAAAGTATGAAAGTAGATAGATTTAACATATTATATTCCCACATCGACAAATGTCAATCATTCAAAATGTCCCATCTTGTCCATTTTACTGTATCTATCTATCTATCTACCACGAAAATCCCTCAAAAGTTTCTGATTTTACCCACTACACTCTAAACCCAACACATTCTTCTAGAAAGGTCTCCGCCTATGAACTTACGGTCACCCTTACCATAGTCAAACGACTATAACAATAAAAAATAACAATTACAATAAATAGTATTGTGCTCGATTGTGTCCCATGTTATAATAGTCGTACGTCAAACCGTCCTTTGGCGACGTACGTACGTCAAACGACGTCAGTTTAAACTGACCAGTTAATGACTGACGCAACAAATTAAGTTTTATTGGACGACTTGACTTGATCTGCGTCTAATCAATTCTAATAGCTGTGCTATTGACCTTTGAATTGTTTGTCTAGGTAATTATGGTTTACGCAAAATTATGTTTTATATGGTTGGCTTGATAAAACCATGGTTGGTATAAATAGAAAATTAGATGAATTATTTTGTTATCGGCTTGTTCACGTAACTGTTTGACGAGGAACTCAATTGAGAATAGTATCAGTGCGACAATCACCGCGTCGTGTGTTGCGGAATGCTGTTCATGAATATGAACCCCTAGTATAGCTTGAAACTAGTCGAGTTCCTCGTCAAACAGTTACATAACAGTAAGCACGTAGTATGTAGACGTAAGCATGTCTTACTACTCATAATGCCATCTTATATGAGCCTAAAATCGAAATCCCTTATTGTGATTGTAGTTCAGCCAGAAGTTTACAAGCGCACTTCTTAGAGATGTTTTTAAACATCTTTTAAGGAGGTCATAAAGTATTTAATTTTATCACATAGTAAAGGCAAGTCATTGGTATTCCCCAAAGGGCTTATGTACTTACCTTGTACCTTGTACTTACAATACCGGTACTAGTACTAGAAAAATCAAGACAAATAGTTACGCATCTGCAATTATTTACGCCACAATCCATATCCTTCGAAACGGAAGTCAATGTTGCCTGACGGAAAAAATACTCAGTTGTCATTACACGGAAGAGGATCTACTTATACACATTACGTAGATACTTGTCTACCATTTGCGTACTACTACGGTACTAGCCCATACATAAACAAAGTGGTGAGAGCAGAGTATATACCACATTTGTCACAAACTTAAACCTTTAACTGCCGGGCAAGGTATCTCGGGTTCGAATTCCAGGTCAGACCAATTATTGCAGGGATTATTTCGGTTTTTCGAAGATTTCTCATTAGAAGCACTGAGTCTGGAACTGTGCCCAATATATTGCAATAGGCTCACCCCCTATTACATGGGACTTATAACACAAATGGATTTTTTTTTTTTGAGGGGGGAAAATCATCCAATGACTTCTCCCGCCTTGGGCAAGGCGAAAGGGAGTGTCAGACTCTTACTGACTAAAAACCACCCCGTTCCTTCTCCTGCTTTTCGACCCGAAGCCCCGGTAAACCCGCTAGGTAGTCCGCAGCTCCGGATCAGAACACAAATGGATAGAATGATAAGTGGTGCCTGATATAGTGACCTCACCTGACACAAAGTCTTTAGCAGTGGCTTATTGTAGGCTTTGATGGTGACTATTACTTCAGCATTTTGTGACAGGTTCAACGGAGAAGCCAGGATGATATGATAACTATAATCTCAGCTGAATATGCTATTAAGCTGGTATTACAACCAGCAATCGACGCCTGCGCAACAATAGTACATCGTAGTCAGGAAGTACTGACTGACTGACTGACGTCAAGCCATACTGACAATTATGTCTCCATATACGAACACTGACTATTACATACATACCAACAGACAATACATAACAAATACCTGTTCACAAGATAGTCGCCCTAATATAGTATGGGACGTGATCAGCACGCAAATTGAGGCCTAATTACTGACGGAGGACGGACTATATTTGAATGTAGGTTGTGGTTGTGCACTCGGTATATATTTTCGTAAGAAGTTCTCTCTTATATTTTGATGGGTACCATGTAAACTGTCAAATGATTCAATATTTTACAGAAAAATTAAGATTTAAAGGTATTCTTTTATTTAGAGAGCCATATGTCTTAGATATAATGACTGTTTACATAAAAACCAACACATTACATTGACTGCATGGTAGGTACGGTGGCTGAGCAACTGGCTGCCGTACAACGTGTAGCGGGCTCGATTCCCGCATGGAGCAACTCTTTATGTGGTCTACAAATTGTTGTTCTAGATGTCAATGTGTTCTGTGTGAACTTGTATGTTTCTTAACCCATACACGACACAGGAGAAAATCATATCCTATGAATCCTAGTGTGGGGCACAAAACACTAATTACTCATGTTATGTCGAGAATGAGGTGTCGGGTTCAATACTTATATCAGGTTAAACTAGACGAACATTACTAAAGTCAGACTACCCAGTAAACACTGGCATTAAGATAGTTTTAAAACTCGTGTAACACGTTGTTATAATAATATCATTATTTTTTATATATTTACGTAGATAAATATTCTAGATGCACATTCTACAAAACTCGGCGGTAGGATTATAGTAATAATACGATGACTAGGAAAAAACAGCAAAATACAGGTTTCCTAGTTAATTAAAATAGGTGCATAGTTGTTATTTTATCGTACATGTTTATTTATAGACAATTGACGTTGTTAAATAATTTAATAACGCGTTGAACTTAAGCACAAAATCTAGAACTTATTATAATATATACTGAGTGTAAACAAGTCGCTCTCAAACGCCGCAAATAGATGTTGGCAAAAAAATGAGATTTATTTTCAAAAACTTAAGATTTTTTTATGTAACATTAGCTGTAATCAACTGCTTAAGCCTGATGTTGCATGAATAACATGAAAACTAAAACGATGAATGTAATAAAAACAAAATTAAAAATATAGCTTATTTCGGCATGTTTTTTTAAATGCGTTTTTATTTCATGGTTATAAGTTTGCGTACATTTCTCTGTAATATATCCATGCTGTAAGAATATCAACATAAAAAAAATTACTCGCTGAAAAGTAGTATATGCAATGATGAAAGAATTTTCCAAATCGGTCCAGTAGTTTCGGAGCCTAGTCCATACAGACAAACAAAACAAACAAATAACCAATTTTTCCGTATATTTAGTATAGATATATGTATATAAGTATGTAATGTATACGTAGGTATGTACTTCGCAAAAACCTTTACTAAGAATTATTCAATATTATTTTTTATACCATTCTTGTTAGACTTTATACTACCGTGTTAAGGTCGGTTTTTGCATATAAGTTTGTTTTTTTTTGACGTAAGGTTGGTATTCCATTAATAAATGCGTATTGATGGGATCCATTAGCACTGAGATGTCAAACACCATGACCTTATGAGTAGTATTGATGGTTTTGTGAACGATGTAATATTTTCTTTGGTTTTTTTGCGCAAACATTGACATTGATAATAATATGGTGTGATTATACAAGGGATTTTTTCTTTTTTATTTCAATGTCCGTCTTGTAGATTATTTTGAAATATTTGGTATGTATTTTTTATTTTCTTACGGAAACAAATACTTTCGAAGATATATAGATTTGAAATATCGCGTGATATCATTTCTAGGTACGTTTTATACGTAAAAGTATTTGACGTATTGTTATCTTATATGAGAAAATAAAAAATACGTGTCTAATATTTTTTCATTATCTAACTGGCGGACTAATTAGATTTTTAATTTTAATATCCCGTCATCATCCCTATTGCAAAATTATCCATAATAACAATTTTACTTAAAAAAAAATCGTTTCCCCGCAGTAGGATTTTCCTGTATCGTGTGTGCGTTTACAAACATACAATTTCACATGCACATGATACCTAGACCCGGAACAACAATTTGTGGATCACACAAAGAGTTGCTCCTTGCGATCCAACCCACTACATGTTGTATGGCAGCCAGTCAATAACATAACATAAATAACATAACTGTCGAAAATGTTAATACTCTTTGATCCTTCCAGAAACAATAAGATACGCAAAAAATGTCTGAACACATAGCAATACGCATAAATATATATAGTTGTAGACAAAATAGACGATTATAACCGCCGCCATTTTTTGTCCAATTCTATTATTATATCGAGACGATACAGGAATAAACATCAATGGAATATTTTTAACTAATACGAGGCTTGTATGGAAAATACCAACGTCTATTAATGGAAATAACTGAACTAGACTTATGTATGTTTTTACTATATGTTTTTTTACTATGTATTGGTGTTTGTGTGGGGTAATCTCAGAAACTGCTGGAATTATTTTGATACATTTTCACTTGGGGATAGGGTGTCTAATGCGAAAGTTTGAGTGTAAATTTTCTGCCAAAAAGTGGTACTAATTGAATAATTGAATTATTGAATTTGTAGGTTCGTGTAAATTACTAAATGTGAAGTCGCTTATATATAAAGTCGTATATATTATGTAAAGTAGTTTTTTTACTTATATTAAAGTAAAAAAAAAATGTAATTTGCGCCTTTGTTTTAATGATTCGAGGTGACAACTCAGCAATTTACTAAAACATACCATTTACAGTTGCCATAAACCCATCTTACCTCTACGTATGGGTTTTATAACGACATTGGCAAAAGAGACCATATTACTTAGTTCTAAGGTTGTTGTTATATTATGTTTGTAACCAAAGCAAGCATTGCACAACACTCGACATCTCGACCTAAGTCTCCATCCTCTATTTTACAAAGGTTACTTAATTTATCCTTCCGTCACCCTTGGCTATGCGCATACGCACGAAGCATGACGCCTGCGCATACGCAGCCATTGGGCAAGAAGTCACAACCAAACAATTGTCGCCATCCTCTACATACCGTAATATATGTAGTCTTTTCCTTAAACATATATGATGAAAATCCACTGACCATCCTCCAAAAAAACACAAGCAAAAATCAACCTTAAAACTATGAGCATAAAGACTCACTCAACATTTTTTTTTACAAATAAACAAATGCGTAAAAATTAAACGAAATTCGACTTTATTGCTGTAAAAATAAGAGTGTAATAAAGTGTTTGTGTAAGTTTGTAGTGTGGAATAGAATGTAAATTGGTGTTTCGCAAGTGCTTCGTCCTCGTGTGTTGCGCATGCGCGGGCGTCCGACCGTTGCGATCTCGGACGGCTTTAGGAAATGCATGTGATGCCTCAGATTAAGCGGCGGCGTGGTGAAATGGAATGGGTAGTGACCTAGAGTGGAGTTACTCAGTACACACTGAGTAGACTGTGGATGTTTTAAGCCAAGAGAAGAAATAGTTACACAGTAGGTACACACTAAGTAGAGTGTGGGTCTTTTAAGCTAAGAGGAGAAATAATAAGACTAATAATGACAGGTGTATGAAACTATTCATATTTTAAAGAAGGGAATGTAATGTCTTGCTCGTTCTTTTTCATTCGAAGCTACACTTTGGAACGAGCACCTACCTTCACTGATGGACAGACTATTATTATTTCTTTATTTGTTGAAATTTCAAAAGTGATTTTGACTTTGACTTTGAACATGATTGTAATAATCGTCACACCCAAAAATTTATTTGCGCTAACCTAAGTTAAATGTGTACAGAAATCAACTAATCTTTTTAAACCTTAGAAACCATTAAATGCTATAGACAAAAATAGGAGACAGATACAGTCAAAATGAATTATTATTAGTTCGTTTGACGCTAATAAAGGGTTTTGTCAACAGATACGGTCTTCTGGGAGCCTCAGGATGTGGTAAGACGACCCTGCTGTCCTGCATCGTCGGCAGACGGAAACTGAACAGCGGCGAGATATGGGTGCTCGGGGGCAAGCCTGGCACCAAAGGTAAGCAGGATCGTCAACATCATCATCATCAAAATTAGGACTAAGCGTAGTAGGAGGATATTTTTGGAAGATATAGTCACACACGTTCATTTGTATCTTTAATATTTAAATCTTTAATTTAGTCATCAAAACTGCTTAATAAACCCCGACTTTTATCCTAAAATAGGTAAATATTCTTCTATTCCCGATAACGGTTTACTTGATTTTATCCTTAAAACGTAAAAATAAACTAAAGATTTGAGGATATTTTTTTAGAAAAGAACATCTTTTTATCGTTATGGAATAAAAACTTCTATGCTTTTCCTTTCAACCGAAATTAATAACCAATAAATCCAAAATTTCTGAGTCAATCTCAATTTTTTAAACTAATGCAATTTATACCAAAATACAGATTTTAGATTAAGATTGGTTATTAGTATTGGTCGTTCGTGATCCTCCTATTTCTGAACCATTCTTCTAACATCTCCAATAACCTCAGGTTCTGGAGTACCCGGCAAGCGGGTAGGCTACATGCCCCAGGAGATCGCTCTGTATGGAGAGTTCACGATCAAAGAGACCATGATGTACTTCGGCTGGATCTTCGGCATGGAGACCAAGGAGATTGTGGACCGGCTGCGGTTCCTCCTCGACTTCCTCGACCTACCCAGCGAGAACAGAATGGTTAAGAACCTTAGGTACGTGGAGATTTTGGTATTTTTTGCAGTGGTTTGGAAGACTGTTGGTGATGAGGGTCTATGGCGAAATGTATGTTTTGGAAATGGTTAAATTTAATTTCAACTGCACGATTGGCACGGTGGCTGGGCAACTGGCTGTCGTACAACATCTAGCAGGTTCGATTCCCGCACGAAGCAACACTTTTTGTGATCCACAAATGGTTGTTTTGGGCTGGGTGTCATGTGTATGTAAAGTTGTTCGGTGATAAACGCACACACGACACAGGAGAAAATCTTAGTGTGGGGCAAAGTTTTATAAAAAAAAGTTGATAGGATTAAACAAACGTGAAAGAAAGACAAACACACTGTCGAGTTTAATATTGGAAAGGATTATTAAATAACATTGTAGTATTATGATAGGTAGAAATGAAACGTGTAAAATAAATTGACAAAATCAACATTGACAAATGCTTAATCGGAAGTCGATAAAAAAACACACATGTAAAGTAATGGATGAATTGAAAATTAATGATCAATTTTTCTACAAGTCACTACTCTTCTACCTACTTTTTAAATGTTAGCCAACAAAGTAGTCCAGTAGGTAGCCTAACAATGTGTTGTCCATTAAAAATGTAAATGTCTTCAGGTCATTTAGGCCAAGCCTTCGTTGTTGTTTACAAAACCCCTATTGAGGCGTACCTAGGTGACCTTACTTTAATTTCAAATAGGTGGCTAGGAATCAATCCATCAACTTCGTTTACACTAGATACCTATATCTTTTTCTAATAGAATTTTCATTGCGACAATTTTTCCTAGATTTTTTAAAGACATTATTCTGTTTTTTCGTTTAATTTCCTCGTTCAAAATCAAAGCCTCGTTCAAAGTCAAATCCTAAATAAGGCACTTTTGAAACTTCAAATTGAATTGCCCATCAGTCTGTCTGTCAGTGAAGCTAGGTGCTCGTTCCAAAATGTAGCTTGGAATGGAGAAGAGAACGAGCAAACTCAATAGTTACTTTTTTTTAATGTTACATTATTTGTTCTTCAAGCACGGTACCTAATTGATGTTGGACATTAATTTCTCAGCGGAAAATGCAGGATCTTTAAACTGGAAAAGATTATAGCTTTTCTAAGAGTTACCACAGAAACTATCCAAATTATGTATCTACCAAAAATATTTTTGCGAACCGGAATGTGAAATCCGGTATTCGACATATTATTATTTTTAATGTTTCTTTAAAAATCACGAGGATTTCCTCTCGAAACAGATATCGATAATTGGTTAGAATAATAAAAAGGCGCGAGTACCTACACTCGGCAACACATGGAACTATACAGGACCATATCATGGTCTCGCTTTGTATGACCTTTCCTTATATTCGACGGTTCAGTTTATACTGGTTTGTATAGCTTGATGTGTACACTAGGTATAGATAAACTCTTTGTGGCAGGAAACTTAAACGTGTGAATTTTATTATGTAAATATTGTATTGACTTTTACGGAACGTGGTGTGTGACGTCATCGTTTGGTTTGCGAAGTTTATTAGCAATGTGAAACATTGTTTAAAGCTATGGCTGTTTGTCTCAGTTCTCTTTGAATTTAGGCATTTTTTATAATAGGTAGTGAACACTATTTTTCCGCAAGTCTAAGGGTGATTTCAGATATGCTATGTAGCTATGATGCGAAGATGTAGTAATAGCTACAAGGTGTATACCAAACACTCAGAGCCGTATCATATCGTCGTCGGCGGTATTTCCGAACCGATACGACCTCCAAAACTTTAAGTAAAGAGCGTATTTCTTTTTAAAAGGCCGGCAACGCAACTGTTACTCCTCTGGTGTTTTGGGTGTCCATGGGCGGCGCTGATCACTTACGCGTCTGCTCGTTTGCCCCCTATTCCATAAAAAGGTCCAAATTGATCCAGAAACAGATTATTGAGTAAAAAATAATCTACAGTTCTTTATCAATCATTTACTTTGAATATTTAAATTAGTTATACAATACTTCTCGTAGAGTATCTTTTTTTAATTATTTTTTAAAATGACATTGGAGTTGTAGCCAGTTTATATAAAGCCCAAACTTTTTTTATTAAAAATAGATGTACACACGGAAACGTTAATTATTCTGCCACACACAATCTTCGTATTTTTCTTAATAATTATTATAATTGGCAATAAAGGCTTTATAACTAAGAAAAAAAATATTTTTCCAACATAATTACATCTTGCTTGATATTCTAATTAGTCATAGTTTTTTATAATTAAGATTTGCATTGTTTTAGGTCGTAAGTTTTATTCTCGTGTTAGTTAATTGTGCTGATTACCTCATGGAACTGACTGCCTCGTTGACCGAATGGTTGCAAGTGTGACTGCCGGACAAGAGGACATGGGTTCGATTCTCGGGTTGGGCAAAGTACTAGGTTTTGTTCGTTAAACTCAGTAGTTGCACGAAGTCTGGAATTGTGCCCGGAACTTCTGTAACCTTAGTATGAGTTGGCTTTATGTTTAAAGTAATAGAAATGAGAGCGTGTTCGGCGCTCTGATTGGCCGGCTCGGATAATCTAACCAATAACTCGTTCTCGCGCGCAAACACACAAACGCGATCTCGTTTCGATTACTTTAAACATAAAGCCAACTCATACTAAGGTTACAGAAGTTCCGGGCACAATTCCAGACTTCGTGCAACTACTGAGTTTAACGAACAAAACCTAGTACTTTGCCCGTTCGTTCTATTATTCTTGTCTTTTGTTCGTGATCAGCACGATCACGAACGAAAGACTATAGAATATCTACTGGTTACTACGAACAGATGATGATGATGATGATGATTTCTTCACATCATAAATTAGCACATTTGTGAATCTCCTTTCCATGACTCAGCCTGACATTACAACATGTATCACTTTATGCTAATATTGTCATAAACCGTAAATATTAATTCTGACGTGTTACAATTTTCCCATCACCTCGCTAGGCTTGTTATATTCTTAGAAAATAGATGATGACTCAGATTTTTTTCCACTTTATAAAATGTATTACAATATCTAAAAATAACGATAAAGTCAAAAATTAATTATGTCTCACTAGCTTCTACCAGTGACTTCACCCGTGTTCCTGTGAGATAATAAGTATCCCATATTTCAAGTCAGCTCGTACCCTGTCTGTATTCCAAATTTCATCAAAATAAAATTATGACAACTCACAATCTCATACAAAATTAACAAAAACGGTACGGTACTGAAATTGACTAATTGGAAAATTGGAAAGTATAATTGCTCAAATAATGACAAAGATTAGACAATGAACTGCAAACACGAGTATCTACTTAATTTTAATTGTGTTAATGCACTCAATTACAATATATCTTGAACCTTGATGAACTACATTTTATAATTTCTAATTAGTTCACTATAAAACAGTTTAGTCTACATATATACATACTTTGTAGCAACACGGATATATAATTACTACACATTGTTGCAATTGTACGATAACTAATTAATAAATAACTATTGTGAGGATGTACATTAGTAAAGTAATTGGATTATACGGATTAATCATTTAACCTTTGTATATATGCGTAATATTTCAATAAATAAGTATATAAGCGCTTTTTACTACATGCATATGAATATACGTACGATACAATACATAATTCGTACACATTTTTTTCTGTCCGTCTGTTCATTTGTTCTGGCTAATCTAATGAAACGGCAGGGCCGACTTTGAAGGGACTTTTATTGGAAAGTAGCTGAGTAACATAGCCCACTTGTATAAAAAAAAGAAGTCATTCTTCTACGCGGATGAAGTCGCGAGTAACAGCTAATACTAATATAAATGGTATGTTATTATAATTAGTTATTAGATAATATCTGTTTGTTTCCCAAATAAAATATATTAAGATGAATCATATAACCCAAACACGGATAGAAAATGTTAGAAGTTCTCAAATTGGTTAAGTAATAATTAATATTGGAGAATTTCACGATATTTTAACGACACGTTTACAATATTTCAGTGTGTAACTGGTCGTTAAATTTCAGAATATCACATGTTATGTACGAATATGGATTTAATTACGTTTTGTTTATAGGTTTAACGTTTTTAGTATTCTTGCGTCATGATTTACCTGAAAAATTGTTATATAGGTATTTTGTTTGATACATTAATTATTTAGAAGTAAAATAGAAACCAGATTGGCAGATATTAAAGAAGGGCCAAATGAAAAGTATACTTAACCAATGAGCTTGCATGAAAAGACTGACGACTGTTGATGAAGCGAAAGAGTTCTGTAAGATTCGTAGCAATTGGCGTTCCGGAGTATCTGCCTACCTCGATGGGAGATAGGCGTGAAGTTATGTATGTATGTAGTTCGTGACATAATATAAGTATTATAAAATATAAAAAATAAAAGATTCTTAAATCAACAGAAGCCATATTCACCTCTTTCACAAGTCACTAAACAATTTTCCCACAGTAATTAGTTAAAGTTCAAACGCTAACCAAACAATAACGCATTGTAAACGTAAACAAACACGTTAACTTACCGACTAGCGTGACGGATGTGTTTTGTCACGCCAATTATGTTTGAACGCGTGACAATTTGGTAACAATGGAGCCTTTAGTTTTAGTAAAACTGAATTATTTGTGTGAACTACTGTTACTGTTGTATAATTTGTGTGTAGTTTTTTAATAGTACGTGTCATTAGTACATATTGTGTTAGGTATAATGGATTAAACATTAGCGCTTTGTAATAAAAGTTTTGGTCATTAGTGTATGTCGAATTAGATGCTGTTTCTTTATAATGCAATTAAAAAATAAAGAATAATTAAAGTAGTTCGCTTTTTACCAGTTTCGGTGTAACCGTGGGTATCGTAAAATCTAATTCAGGACCTTCATATTACACAACTTATTTAATTTGAAGAGTAGCATTCCGCGACACACGACGGATCGGCGATTATCGCGCTGCTTGACGATTGTCATGAATATGAGCCTCTAGCATGGCTTGAAACTAGTCGAGTTCCTCGTCAAACAGTTACGTGAGTAAGCCGATATTAGAGTTAATTTGAACATAATATCAACAGTGCAATATTACTTCTTGGCTTTAAGGAACTCAGTACTTATATACCTATTTACTAATTTTGTAGTGCTTAACGGGAATTAGAAGTTTTTTCTACCAAACCGTTGCTTGACCTCCCGTCGTTTGTATAAAGCAGTTTACAGTTCTAAATCCATTGGTACCTATCTATCAATGGTCTGGGAAATACCTATTGTGGAGGCAAAAAATACTTGCAAAGTTCAAGTCGTACTTGATCGGTCAATGTTTTAGATTAGTGCTATTATTCAATTTACGAGTGGCGGCGATTGCTTACCATCAGGTGATCCGTCTGCTCGTTTACCGGTTTTTTTTTTTTTTGAGGGGGGCAAATCATCCAATGATTTCTGCCGCCTTAGGCGAGGTGAGAGGGAGTGTCACTCTGACTGACTAAAAACCACCCCGTTCCTTCTCCTGCTTTTTGAGCCGGAGCCCCGGTAAGCCCGCTAGGTAGTCCGCAGCTTCTAATACCATAATAATAAAATATCGCAATTTAGAAAGACCACTGCAAATAAAATATTCTGTACATACTATACACGTATGAATTTGCCTAGCCGAATGCTGAAATCAAATTCAAAATCTAGAACAATTTACAAATTAAAATTCATATTGAAATATTCATTGCGTAAACTGGAAATCGAACCTTGAACCCCTTTCCTTTCTACGATTGTAGAAGTCGTATTGGTACACAACTCAACTATAGAATACAACCTACATTTTATTTAGGTTATATAATGTACATAGACTGCATCGTTGGCCGAGTGGTCGCAAGTGCAATTGCCGGACAAGGGGGTCTGGAGTTCGATTCCAGGGTCGGGCAAAGTATTACTGGGCCTTTTTCGGTTTTTTGAAAATTTCTCAGTCTGTAATTGTGCCCAGTATATGGCAATAGGTTCACCCCCTATTACATGGGACTTATAACACTAGTGAAAAGTGGGTGCACATTATATAGCGGCATTACGTGCCGCAATGTGCACCTCTGCCTTCCTCTTCGGGGATAAACACAACAGTGAAACAGTATGAAACCACATGAAATTTCACCTTCCAAAAGTATTGTCTGCAAACCAAGCGTTCGAGAGAAAGTTATCTTATTGCTATTATGTAACATGTACGTATATAATACAATACATACATCTATAGTACGTTTGTTACAAGTGAAATGATTCATAAAGGTTTTGGCTATACGTACCTATGTAGTAATTATTCGCTCGTTAATTTAATTTCTATGTAGCTATGTAGTTATCATTTTGTTATTAAAAGTATCTTAGAGAGAAAGTTTTAAGTAATTCCTGCCCGTAGTTTAGGCTATTTGTTGTTGGTCATTCATTCGATCAAATAGTCACCATTATGCATTCTGAATGCTTGCATAAACAAGACGTTATATTATATCCGGGTCAAGCTAAATGTTTTTTAGATATATCGTCAAAATATTATCAGTAACCGCATATAGTCTGATATTTATGTTTAGTGTACCTATGTATGTCTATATGTATACACGCAAGCAATTACATTACCCATAACATTACTGGTAAAAATGGCGCTTACATTTTTACGTACATCCTACCATTCAAATAAAGTAACTTTGTAGCGATTCTAAAATTTAAAAAATAGTAGGGTTTTCCTTACTGACGCTATGCCTCCAGAACGCACGAACCCATTTCTACGTTTTTGCATTTGTTGGAAAAGTCTCGGGCTCCGTGAGGCGTTTATAGCAAAGAAAATTCAGGAAAAAAAATTAAAGGAACAACAGGAAAACAGGGCAAATCATTGGTAGCGAAACGGAGTTCGCCGGGTTTGCTAGTTTTCTATAATAAAAATCACTTAGAATATAATTTCCCCAATCTATGTCAGCAGTGCGTGACAGAATGCGTTGTGCATAACACACTAGGTACCACGGCCCCGCGGCGGCGTTGAGATGAATGAAATCGATTACATCGATTATTTCCAGAGATAACAGTGAAATGAATCGATTGAGTAAGATGTTACGATCGACTCGACGATTGTGTAATATCGATGGTGTATTGTTGTCTGGAATAATCCAAGGTGATTTGTAATAAACTAAATACTTTTAGTTAATATCTTGTGACAAGACCATTAATCACTTAAAAAACAAAAGAACGCTATGTTTGGTAGTTTTCTCAAGGAAATTGAGGAAAATATGCTCACACCTTTCACCCCGAAGGGGTAGGCAGAGGTGCACATTACAGCACGTAATTCCGCTATACAATGTACACTTTTCAGCATTTGTGTTATAAGACCCATGTAAAAGGGGAGCATATTGTCACTATGTTATAATTATACTAAAGAGTGTTTGTTAATGTCTTTCTTTCACACCATGATTTAGTATCTGGAGATAGTTAGGAGGGTATGTGACAATATGAACTACAATTATGCCTTTCATCACCAGCAGCTGGAAGACGCCTTCCCTTTAGTCCTCCACGTAGAACGACAAGCCGCCACCTGCATCCACTGGCTCCCCACGACTCTCTCTGACGTCGGTCCACCTCGTTACGTCTTTCGCCTTTACCTAGGAAGAATTAGTGTACTGAAAACCACTACATCAACAAAAATATACCAATACGTATGTATATGTATTAATTTGCTCCATCTTTCCCCAGTGGTGGTCAACAGCGTCGTGTTTCCTTCGCTGTGGCGCTGATGCACGACCCTGAGCTGCTGATCCTGGACGAGCCGACCGTAGGAGTGGACCCACTGCTGCGTCAGTCCATCTGGACGCATCTCGTGCGCATCACCAGCTCCGGAGACAAGACCGTCATCATCACCACACATTATATTGAAGAAGCAAGGCAGGCGCATTGTGTGAGTATCGTTTTGTTTTTAATTTTGTAACACTTCCTACCTTTTATAAGCTATATAGGGGAAACAAATGAAAGGAGAAACAACAATTTTCTATGCGCTCCTTTTTTATTGTATAAGCCGGTAAATGAGCCGAAGGATCACCTGATGGTAAGCAGAGGCGTTAAAGTGCGTTGCCGGCCTTTTGGGGGCTTGGAATTTAAGGGTTGTTGGGGAATCAGGGATTGGGAAGATTGGGAATTGGGTAACCTCACTTACATAACGAAATACAACACAAGCATTGTTTCACGTCAGTTTTCTGTGAAGCCAGGACATAACTCCGATCGGGCTGGCCCATACGTGCCGAAGCATGGCTCTCCCACACTTTCTTCATGTTCTCGCATATTTTGGACATGAATTTATTTCAAGAACTCATACATATAAAATATCATGAGTTCAGGAGCTAAAAATTCTGAAACCAAAAACGATAATATTTTTTGCAAGACCTGAAGATTGAACTCGTGCCCATTAGCAACCAGCAGTCACGTGTACAATCAGCCTATCAATTTTGTTTATCATATATTATGTACAGGTACTTTGTACATACAATATTCATAAAAGCGAATAACAATAAATGGCTGTAGATATTTATTTACTACAGCGACAACTTTGTTCCTTGTCAATTGATGGCAATAATAGCAAAAACTTGCAAATTTTGTATAAAATTGTTAATCTTCCTCGAAGGTCCTCTTGCAATGACACGTGTTTTGTCTGACGTTAAACACATTATGATGATAAATATCTAGAGGTAGAGAGTATTTTAGTGTTGCCATGTATGACGTCATGGCTTCTTTTCTCCGAATAAGTACTTAAATAAACATATACTACACGTTTCACGTTTTTTACACGTGGTACAGTCATGTTTTGGCAACTCGAACTAAGGGCTTAGTGCGAGTTTCTTTTTTAAGTTAAAACTTGATCGAAATGTTACCGCGTTTAGCCATTTTGGTTAGTCAACTGGAGCTGGCCAATCAGAGCTCCGAAAGTCATAAAATATTCTCACACTAGGCCCTCTCATTGATACTACCGCCTCACGGAAAACCAGCGTGACGTAGACATGATGCAAGCAATGTTTTTCACCTTATAAACTCACATGGAAACCAAAATCCCAACAGGACCGCAACAGTATCTAACTCTATTGTGAGTGTTCATCATAGGTGGCGCTGATCTTCTGCCCTATGAAGATAAAGAAAGGGATATGAAAAATTCAAAGATACTTTTTGACCATATTTCATAAAATGCCAGAAAAATCACATAACAAGGAGTTTACGTTTACACACAACATATAGAAATATACACATACAGTCTTAACACCTGGTTTTAAAGAATATAATTCTACAATATTCAGATAATACCAAAGTCCCTTTCTAGAAAAACATGCCAAACGATGTAATACCAGTTAAAATATAATTTGAGCAACCTCTTAATGTTTCCGGAATGTAGTTTCCTTGAACAATCTTGTTTTCTTATAAAAACTGACGAATCAAGGCTCACTGGTTTCCACGACTATATGTCATTAGCATACTATGTTTATACATAATATCGGATAAACAGAACTATTAGAAGCCACAGAAGAATAAAAAAGTTTCGGGAAATACACTTGAATATAATATATATTTTAACAATATGTCTTACAGCTTCCCCCATGAGGGCTTTTCTCTACAAACCTTTTCAAACGGAAAAATTGTAACAAAAAAAACCGGAGACCCGAGACCTCCCTCCCCAATCCCCGATTTACCAACAACCCTTAAATTCCTAGCCCCCAAAAGGTTGGCAATGCACTTGTAACGCCTCTGGTGTTTCGGGCGTCCATGGGCGGCGGCGATTGCTTACCATCAGGTGATCCGTCTGATCGTTCACCAGCTTATACCATAAGAAAATATAATTTACTTTTATACAGAGTATTGTCGCATGTCCAAGCATTCTTCTTCACTCTGACTAACAATTTGTAACTCTTTCCAGATCGGTCTGATGAGAAGCGGTCGCCTCCTGGCTGAGGAGTCGCCACAGGCGCTACTGCAGATGTACAGCTGCATCTCTCTCGAAGATGTCTTCCTCAAGCTGTCTAGGAAACAAGGTAGGTCTTCAACTGCCTTCCTATTAAATAAGAGGAATTTTAGGTCTATTGTATTTTTGCTTAGAGGAGTTTTTAGGTCTATTTAATTGTATTTTTGCTTAGAGGAGTAATTTTTAGGTCTATGAAATACGATTTAGCGTGAAGGGTTTTATAGTCCGGTCAAAAGTAGGGTGTTAGTGTTTATTATTAGTGGCCTAGAAAATCGTGGTACGTCCCTAAAGTCTTATAAATCTCTTGTCTTGATTTCTGTTGAGCCAAAGGTGTTTTAGATATGTTTTGAGATAATATGTTTGCGACAAACAATGTATTTAAATTATTCTTAGAGCCTAATGGCTCTTTTAACCACATTTTTTACAAAGAACGATTCTCCCATCCTCGATAAATCGGACACGTGACTTGTAACAACATGAGACAGTTCACTGCACTCGAATTTACACTCTAATCCTATAAACAGTAAGAGTTAATTTAGAAATTTAACTAATAACGTTGAAACATTCCGATTCTCACCTGGAGAACACAGAATGAATGGAACAGAGGAAACAATAGAGCTGTGTTCACACGATATCCTTGTTAATGTTTACATGAGCCGGTGAGAACTCGGCCTTACTTAGACATTGTTTAGTTATAACTTTATAACAATTCATTGACCAGGCCGTTGATCTTTGTAATTATAATTATAATATAATCAATGACTTTCCGACATTTTTTTTTTTAGTAGGTAGTATTTATTAAACATTTTTATTCGCTGAATCATTTTGAAAGTCAAAACTCCGGTGATTGACTCGATAATGTAAGGATTAAATAAAAACATTATTTATAAAATTAAATTAGGTATATCTTATACGAAAATCTTAATTTTGTCATTGTTCTTGGTATAGCAAATTAAACATTTTTGTCCTCTATATGGAACTCAAAAAAAAAGGGTGGGCCTCGCATATAAGTCTTAAATCATTTGTTCCAAATTTTTTTATAATTTTGGGGGTCAAAAATGCACACAAAATGTCTCCCCTACTTCTTCCAACGGCTGTGGAAATCTTATGTGTTATTTCAGACAATAATCTAACCCTGATTCAAGTTTCATCTCGATCCCTTCAGCCGTTTTGACGTAAAGGAGTAACAAACTGTCGCATTTATAATATTAGTAGGATATGTCCTACTTTATAAAACTGAACTTTATCAACAGTTATTCTGTCTGCCTGAAACTAGTCACGATCCGACTGAAACTGCAACATTTCAGCTGCACGTTTTCACGAGCGCTAACTATCGGAGCCTTACGCTGTACAATGTACATGCGCATGATCATAAACGGTATTGCGTAGTAAAACATTATCGTATTTTGTTATGTACACTATTCTAACATGTGTTTATTGTTCACTTTACTTTCATAATCTTTGTCGTCATGTTGTAAATTGTTTTTTCTTAGTATTCAAATTAATTGTAATCTCCGGAACTAGGGGTCTGATTTTGAAAATATTTTTTGGGTTGGATAGTCCACTTATCGAGGAAGGATATAGGTTATAAAACATTACGTTACGTTCAATAGGTGGCGAGCAGAGCGGGTGAAACCGCTCGGAAGTAGCTAGTGTTTTTTAATACCATAGGATAGGTTTATGGGACAGGTAGTTCATAATGAATGTAGCACTAATTACTCAAAAGGAAAGTACAGGGGCATACCCTATTGCAAGGGAATTTTAACATAACTGACGAAAATAATGTAGAAAAAAGAAGGAAAGACTTGATCATACAATTATAATGATAAAATATCTATGGCTGAAATCGACCTGTCCACTTGTTCATTGCAAAATTATATACAATAGTCCAGCTGTTGCCTAATTTAAATATAAGCTGTTTATTAGTACGCAACGTATTATGAGGAGATCGTAAAACGTTAATGACTATTTGAATCACCTGTTTGAGGTATAAACATAATTATAAGTACAATACATGAGTTGTATAACTTACCTAATATTCCATATTGTTACTTGGTACATAATACATTTAATTCTTAGAAACGATAGACAGGGGGTAACGCCTCCGGACCTGCGGACTACCTAGCGGGTTACCGGGGCTCCGGCTCCAAAAGCAGGAGTAGGAACGGGGTGGTTTTTAGTCAATAAGAGTCTGATACTCCTTCTCGCCTCGCCCAAGGCGGGAGAAATATTGCGAAGGTCATGTAATATATGAACTTGTATATAAGTCAGGTCACGACGTAACGTTATTTCTTGAACACCATTTTTATATAATAATCATAAATCAAAAATTCAAGAAACTTGCAAAACAATACGCATTTCTATCGCAATCTAGATATTTTACGTTATGTAAATTGTAGGGATATTGCAAAATTATTTATTTGCTAGACTAGAAAATAGTACGTAGGACTAGAGATGGGGTGACTTCTTTGTATGATGAATACTCGTAAAGAACCCACCTACCTCATCTCACATTAACCAAATTTTAGCCGAATATTTTTACTTCCAAAATTCGTGCGATATTATTAAATATCCACTCAAATACTACGATTAATTTAAAGATTTTTTATATGACTCTCAACCTGAATACAGATATATATGACTCTCAACACAAATACAGATACCCACAGAATAGAAGTCTGTTATATTTCCTTATTATCTACTTGAAGTAAAACTATCCATTTTTATCTTCTTGCAAAGGTATCTTATTACTAACTGTACCTGTTACTATCCCGATCCTGAATACCCATATACTGTTTATACATGTAAAGGTATGGATACCTAGTGAAATTTTGCTCACAACTTCTGGGTTCCGCAATCTGCCGAATACTCGGCCTTAGCACGCACATCCCTAGCCGCCGGCCGAGGAATGGCAATACATTGCGTGTCGGCGCGGCCTTACGAAACCGATACACAATGCAAGGTCCGACGCAACTGGCACAAACTATTGTTCGACCAATTATTTTCGACATAAACTGTTTTATTTACTTACTCATCTCGAGACAGTGGGTCAAAGGTGCGCTGTCAAGGTTCCACGAATTATTCATAAGAATTACACAATTTATACGTATTTATTGAGTAGTTTTTACCTAGTAATTGATGCGTCTAATGAATACAAATGTAGGAAGACATCTTCGATCTTTACGGCAGTTTATCGCTTTTTGCCTTATGTTTTTATTCCTGCCTCGTCTATTTATATTTAACTTCACATTAAAGCCTTTTTATATTCTAAATTCCCCTCATTTCTCAGTATCAATAAATAAAAACATACTTCACAATAATAAAATTCTAAAACCTCGTGTACAGACACGTGGTACCTACATAATGCATATCTCTTATACCTGTCCTTTCTACCACTTTAATAGTGAATAATATATTTAACAACAAAGTTGACAAATGAATTACTTCAACGGATAGTATTCGGTATTCAGTTGTCGCCGAGTATGCGGCAATGAATAGAGATGTCATCGGCTAATAGTGCGGGGCCATTAGTCTTGCCATAATAAGCAAATAAGCAGGTTATTGATGGTAGTACTCATTTGAATACAAAAAACCTACCATTCACTAAGTATTCAAGAAGTTAGTCATCATCTTACTAGGTATTTGTATTAGGTCTATAAACAACATCGATTTGCCTAAGTACTTAGGTACCTAAGTAGTTAATGTGCTCCTAGGCAAATCAACTGAAAAGAGGTACATGATATAAAATTATAAAGAGACAAGATCATAAGAAAGAAAAGTCTCTTACCGCTGTACTCAGTCATTTAATGGTAACTTAACCCCGTCCTTAGTAGTTGTTTTCGGAACAAATTTTACTATGGAATAGTTTAAGTAATCATTGAGTCTTTGACTGCCAATAGAAAACTGTTGAAGGCAAATCCTCCGCTAACGTCGGTCACCGGTGACCACCACGGCGTTCAATGTGTTAAATGTCTCTGACTACAGCAGTTAATTCAATACTGAACGAGTCCCTTCGTGAGTAGGTATTGATTCTTAAGAAAAGTCAACGTGTAGTATAAATCATGAAGAGTTGAGTACCACAACCGCTATAGGCAGAAAGTGAATAAGAATTAATTTCGTTTACACAAGGCAGTATTACACAACGTCCCTAAGTGGACCAAGCAGTTGTTTACTTGACCAAATGGCCAAGAAAAAATGGCGTGACTCTCATTACACTGAGAGGGATTAGCTCACATCTCGAAGGCAATAATTAAGTCGTAACGATCAGTTGCGTAGTGCATGTACTGGGTAGATAGCTACGTGTCAGTGGAAAATTGTTGAGCCAAGGCCATTGAACCATTGTTTGGACCTGTTCATTGCAGAATTGTCTAATGATGTTTATTAATTTAGATAATAGGTAAATTGTAAAGACGGTGGCGTATGGCAGTGTTGTTGGGACCTGTATATGGGTAATTTTGCAGTCGTTTAAGGATAAAGAGGATCTCAGCGCTAGCTGACATCAAGCAAGAAAGCAAGAGCTATCTTGCTTTAGAAAATTGATGTTTAATAAAATTATTTGTGATAGTAGCGCCTAGCTTCACTGACAGACAGACTGATGAACTATTTAATTTGAAGTTTTAAAAGAGCCTAATTAAGGATTTATTGAAATAAGTGCTTTGACTTTGAGCGATTTGTGTCTTATACTTTATGTTTTTAAGTAGTAACCATAACCAAACATATTCTACATAATATTTTAGTTTAAAAACCCTAATACTTACCAAAAAATATCTAACCACATAAATATGGCATGGGTAAATAAAACAAATACAATTATATAAAGCAAACTATACTTTACCTCTGAGTTTGTTTCGGAATTTCTTCTCAGAGTAGTCCGATAGGAAATGCCGGCCTCATCTAGTTATTTAAGAGATTAACGTGTAAAAGAGCTACTTTGTAACCTATTTACAAAAATAAATATCATTTATAAGAGCTGGTTCCACTATAAACCAATTCGGTAACATTTCATGAACTTTATCAACTTAATCGGTTAGACACGAGCAGTTTGCATCGAGTAACCTACTAAACGCAGCAGGAATCACATTATTTACTTAATTGCACGTGTCCGAGCGTCGCGTCATCACGTGTAGCACTCTCTCCGTCGAAGTCACAAAGAAATGTTTATTTTCTACCTGAATGCTCGTGGTAAACAATTTCTTCCTATAAAAACAGCATGATAGCTTGTGTTCATGGAGCATTTTGCATACCACAACGGTTTTACGGTCATTTGAGCATAGTTTTTAGTTGTTCTTGTGTAGATTCATTTCTCTTTCTTCTGGTTTCACTGGGTATCAGGTAGAATCATCAGATTAGATTAGATTTCAGTTATGATCCTCCCACTGCCGGGCAAAGGCAATAGAAATAGAATGAAAGGCAATAAAAAGATTCAAAATTATTGCATTTTACATGCAAGCGAAGAGACATATGAAGTCCTCTTTATTGTATCAACCGCTTAGCGTCATACCACGCATTGTTATATAGACCCGATGTTATTTTAAATGTTGTTACACTGCACAAAACTCTTTACAGTTATGTTATTTATTTATCACTATTCTTCTTCTCTTATCTGCTCTTAAATTTACTTCTTTTATTCTAGAACCTCGTACAACACCACCGCCATTTTCTTCATCCCACTATCCTATCTATCACACACTAAACAAGAACCTTCTTCCTTTCAGTGGACCAACATACCCAACAAACCGTTTCTCTTCCAGGCCAGGCCAACCAAGTGGTTGAGCTGAATGTGACCGGAGGAGCCCTGGGACTGAACAAAATGTCCAAGAGAGAGGAAGCTCCCTACGCGGCTGAGGATGCTCAAGTCGTGGGTCTGGTGTTCCATCAGAGCAAGGAAGTGCTCATCGTAGACCATGGTGCAGGGTCGAATGGAGATGTGAGTTGGTCTTGATTTTTGGTAGAAGAGTCAGAAGTTATTGGATTTAAATGTGTGTGCACGGTAACTTGTATGTTTGTAAACGCACCCACGACACAGGAGAAAATCATAATGTGGGGCAACGTTTTAAAAAAAAAAAGTTCTTGGAAAGTGAGATCTAAAAGAGAGTTTTAAAAACATATATTGTAAAGAATTATTCGTTTCTTCTTACTTCTTCATCATCTTAAACTTGAAGATCTTAAACAGAACTAATCAAACTCCTTTTTCTATTCCAGATTCCTGGCAAGGTAACGGACGTGACACCCGACTGTGATGACTGCGGAGACTGTCTAAACGTAAGTATACTGCTAATTAATAACAAGAGACTCAAGTAATTTTAGTGTCGCTGTTCTCATTTATAAAGAATCACCAAATATTGGCATCTCAAGAACCATATTTTCTGGTGAAAGAGATTGATTTTTGTCGAAACAAGACCCATTTGTAGAACTTCATCTGACGACCTAACAACCTCAATTCTTCTTAAAAAATCTACATCACATAATTCTTCTGTTCCAGTTTACATCTCGCGGGAAGATAAAGGCGTTGATCCAGAAGAACTTCCTCAGGATGTGGCGAAACATTGGTGTGATGCTGTTCATCTTCGTGTTACCTGTCATGCAAGTCATTCTGTTCTGTCTGGCCATTGGAAGGGATCCTAGTGGACTGAAACTGGTGAGTCTACTGACAGCTTCATATTTTACTCTTCAATTTCCATTGTGGCAAGATCGTGATTCCATGATAATAGGTCAATTCAAGAAGCTTAATAGATTACTAACTAATAATGGGCTGATGGATGCGGCGCTGATCGCTTACCATCAGGTGACTCGTTTGCTCGTTTGCCACCTATTCCATAAAAAAAAAAACGGATGAGGCTTAAATGAGAACCTTCTTCATACTTAGAAAAGAAGAATCACACATGAGATCGCAAAGGTTTTAATGACTGAAAAGAATTATTAGGCCACTACAAAGTGGTCTGCACCCTTTAAAGAAGAGTCATTTCGGAAAAAAAACATGTAAATACAAACACAACTTTTGCTTACTGACTGACTTAACAAAATCTTCATTTTCTTCTTCCAGGCTATTGTAAACGACGACGTCCGCATTATCGATGGCTACTGTCCGTATAACTCGTCCTGCTCAATGAAGAACCTATCGTGTCGATACCTGGATAATCTGAACAATCATACGATAAAGGAGTACTATGCGAACCTTACGGACGCCCTGAAAGCGGTCGAGGACGGGGAGGCCTGGGGAGCGCTCTACTTCAACGAGAATTATACTGACTCTCTTGTAGCGAGACTGGCTTTGGGTGAGTGATTTCCAACTATTGACCAAGAAAAATATCCGCAATATTTGTGAGAAGTTGAAGATCTAGCTCAGTAACTTAGGCTTATATTTTTGTAATAACTATCGTGAGACATATTAAATTAACAAACAAATGCAGAAAAGCTCTAATAGTTTCGAGTCACAGACTCTTCATCATGAGCAGCATGCGCAGATGCGTCGCGTAGGCTACTCAAGTAGACTTTTCCGATAAAGAAGAATTTTCAGTAAATCCTTCATGTCCTTGTCAATACAGTCCATTATTGCACCCGCCTATAATAATATAAGTTAAGATAGTTTCATAATTTTCTTAACAGCTCCTTAATGAGTTTGTTCTACCAACAGCTGACACTGCTGACAACGAAACCATCACGTCTTCGGAAGTACAAGTGTGGCTCGACATGTCCAACCAGCAGATCGGACTCATGCTCAACAGGGACATACAGTTCTCATACAGGGACTTCGCTAAGGTACAAACTATTCTTACATGTTCTTGGGATCATTAAGAAAGGGATATCGAGAAATGTTCGAGTTTCTCAGTTTGACGGCTTACAATCCTCTATTTAGGTCTACTAGGGGATTCCTTCACTGCTATATTTCAGCCTTAACGTCATAAAACTATATCAGCATTTTTTCTAAAAAGATATAGGTACACAAGGCAGTGGAAAGCTGTATTTTTCATATTTAATTCTAAAACATCAACTAAATAGAATAACCTTCTAGATAATTCTTCTGCATGATCTAATTCTCTGTGTTCTTCATTCCAGGACTTGCTGCAAACATGTGAATACAATCCAAAGCTAGGTGACATCCCTATCGACTTCATGGATCCTATCTACGGCAACAAGAACCCATCCTTCACCGACTTCGTAGCTCCGGGAGTTATTCTGACGTAAGTTAAAACTTCTGTGATTAAAACTGAATTTTAGAATGATAAAAAGATAATTTTAAAATTTATATTGACTTAAGGAATGATCATAGAGAAAATTGGAATAGAAAGTCAAAAGAGATATTGGACGGCTAGGCTTAGTACTGAATCTTATCTAAGACTTTTCTTTGCGTAATGGGCACCCAAAAATTCTGCAAAAAATACATACCTAGACTTAAAGTCATGATTTGTGGTTTCCATAATTAGGTAATTCCTAACGTTTCCTTCTTTCTTTCCAGAATCGTATTCTTCTTAGCCGTCGCCCTAACATCATCAGCGCTGATCGTGGAACGTATGGAAGGTTTGCTGGACAGGTCCTGGGTGGCTGGAGTGTCTCCCGGCGAGATCCTGTTCTCCCACGTGGTGACACAGTTCGTGGTGATGTGTGGACAGACTGCCTTGGTGCTCATCTTTATGATATCCGTGTTCGGAGTCAAGAATAACGGAAACATCGTGTTTGTCATCATGTTGACTTTGCTGCAAGGTGAGTGTACTTGATATTTTATTTTAAGTGTGGGAGAGCCGGAGAATGGGCCGGCTCGACCGGAGTGATACCACGGTCTCACCGAAAACCGACGTGAAATAATTCTTGCGTTGTGTGAGTAAGGTTACCGGAGGCCGAATTAACCCCCTTCGTAATCTTCCCAATCCCCTATTCCCCAATAACCCTTAAATTCCTAACCCCAAAAGGCCAGCAACGCACTTGTAACGCTTCTGGTGTTTCAAGTGTCCATGGGCAGCGGCGATTGCTTACCATCAGGTGATACGTCTGCTTGCTTGCTGCGGTGTGTGCTTTTGATCAGTAATGGATGGTGATTATCAAAGCTGGATAAATTCTTGATAAATTGCGTCACTCGTGGTCCTTGTGTCCTCAAAACATACATACCTACATATTTACCTTCTTGTAGAAACCACTGTCTGTATTATTTTAATGGCCTAATGCACATAATGACCAGTTAATGTTAGAACAAAACTTTTTGCAGTCATTAAATATTAGATTATTACATGTAATTGTAATATTTATAATTGTTATGTTATATGACGAATAATTCTTTTTACAATGGCGGTAATGCCATCAGCCGTGTTGTAGTTTTTGCCATCATTATAGTTAGTCACAGATTATAAACAATATTATATTTTTTTATTGTTTTTAATGATGCGTATTTACATTTACGGCGTGGATCTTGGATTTTTATGTTTTATTGTTAACAACTAAGGACATTAACATATTTTATGATTGATTATGATTATGATAAAGTTTTTAAAACGTAAAATCTTATTTACAGGTCTCTGCGGCATGTGCTTCGGGTTCGTGATATCAGCGGCTTGCGAGCTGGAGCGAAACGCGATCCAGCTGGCGCTCGGCTCCTTCTACCCGACGCTACTGCTCAGTGGCGTCATCTGGCCCATCGAGGGTATGCCGTGGGTGCTCCGATACGTGTCCCTCTGCCTACCACTGACCCTCGCGACCAACTCGCTGCGGTCCATCCTCACCAGGGGCTGGCCCATCACTGACCCCGAGGTCTACATGGGCTTCGTCTCAACACTAGCCTGGATCGCCCTCTTCCTAATCGTCACATTAACCATTTTGAAGTTCAAAAGAAATTAAGATGCCATCCCTCTCGCTCAAGGCATTAGTCCGCTGTTTGCAAGTCGTGTCGACTTCGAAAGTCCGTCCTTTAGATTTTTCTAAATGTATCTGTTATGTAAGAATAGCATTTAAATGGGGTTGCCCGACTATCGTGAGTTAGCCGTTAATTTAAAAATATATAATTTTTATACTTTATTTTGACAATTGTTTTGTATTATTTGATGCGTAATCTGAACAAAAACATAGTGGATTACATTTGTAAATGTTTTGGTACGATTGTAAGCTCACGGTAGGAAGGAATTAGACGTTCAGGACCACGCCTTATAGTCAGTAAATATTTCTTCATTTAAACGGTGAAGGTAGACGAGTCAGTTTGTTGTACACTCTCGAAACTATTATAAGAACATAGAAAAACAAATAAAAATACAAAAAATATTAGCTCGGAAAAACAATCTACATAGGTGTTTCATCGAAATACCTAAACCGCACTTATGTCTGTTACCACCAAATACCGAAAGTGTACGACTTACTTTTTAATGTACTGGAAAAAGTATTCTATGTCGTGTTATTCGAGTCTTATTTAGAATGGCAGGCGTAGTCCACTTTTTCTAAAGTACTAGAGGGTGTTCGCTAAAGTGGTGTATGCAACATTTTTCAAATTACAAATTGGTATCACGAAGAAATAATAATTTAGTACAATTTTTCAATTGTATGACATGGCGTTCGTTGAAGAAAAATGTGCTACACGATTTTCGCCCTAATATCCTCTGTTTTCTATTATATTTTGCTCAAAAATCGAACAAAACTGATTTTTTATGACCTAGTTCTTATAGCTAATTGACTGTTAGTCGGAATGTAAATAGTAGCCTATATTTATGCATTAGTGTCAAGATATAATGTGTAGGGTTAGCGGGAATGTTAGCAATAATGATTGGTCCAACGCTTTTTAGAATTAACAAGTTATTCTTGTGTTTAATTCGAGAATATTCCAATTATTTGTCAAACACATTTCAAATAAAACGGTAGAATATTTCAAACATGTGTTGCCTACATAAAAATATTATCCGGTGTTGCCATTAACTTGATAAATTTTTATTACCATTTCAAAAAATACATTTTCTCGAAATAAACACAGGAATCTCGCTATCATCGGTAGGGGACATTATAATGTAAGATTTTGACATTCAATGTTGAAAATACCTGATAAATGAGTTACCATAGAATAAGATGGTGCCATAAACAATAATGGTGTATAAGAAACTACTTTCAAAAAAACCTTTTTGGATTAAAAAATACTGGTTCAATCTTTGAATACTGAATCATTATTATTTTTATTTACTCTCTGTTATATACCTGTGTGAATATTATATTTTAACAGAGATAAATAATAATAATAATGGCTGAGTAAACGGCAGCGCCATCTTGTTTTTTTAAAGGGCAACACACAAACTTTATGGTATTCAAAATGATAACTAATGGTCACATCATTTTATAGATATTAGTGATGTACAGTTAAGTTAGGTTTTTACGGAGTCTAGAAATGGTAAATAGTCTAGATTTTAAATATTTTAAGTTATATGTGGCGTTTTGTATAAAATATTCTTTTTTTTAGAACTTTGTCTATAATAGATGTCGCTTAGCAAATGGAACATCGAATAGTTGTGTAAATCGGTCGCTAGGTGTCGCTACGAATGCATCGATTGTGTGTATAATTAATTATTGTATCTTAGAAGTGTCAGACTGTGATTATTTTTGCTAACATTGACATTTTTGTAATGACAACTATACAATAAATACTGTACCAAATAATGCGTGTATTTTTATTTACATTTACGAGTTTTTATAATAACTATCGTGAGAAATAATAAATTAATTAAAAATCACGGATTCCTCACGTAAATTAATTGAGAAAAGCTCAACTAGTTTCGAGTCCCAGAGAGACTCTTCAGTGCGCAGACGTGGCGACGTCACGCAGCCTACTGTCTGTCTAGAAGAGTCCCTCTGTGACTCGGACCTAGTATAGATTTTCTCCATTAATTTACGTGAGTAAACCAGAAGAGGCATTTTTATAGTTAAGTATGTACCGATGGCAAACCTATTAATACCTTGCCAGACCCACAGCTTAAAACTGAGACCTTAGCAATCACATAAGTAACGTCACACCTTTTATCCCCGAAGGGGTAGGCAGAGGTGCACATTACGGCACATAATGCCTCTTTACACTTTACACTGACTTTTCACCACTCGTGTTATAAGTCTCATGTAATAAGTAGGCCTATTGCCATATACTGGGCACTATACCAGCTTTCGTGCTACTACTCAGAAATTTTTCGAAAACCCAAAAAAATGACTAGTAGTATTTTACTTATCAATCACACTTACTAAAATCAAGCAACTATCTTACATTTACCTGATATGGAAAAGAAAAAATAATTGAAAAGAAAAACGTATGTTAAAAGTAAAATGTCCATTACTTTAATGCACATAATGATAACACAATAAGTTACATACGTCACGGTCACAGTAGTCGGAAGCGCATCACATAATTATTACTATCACACTATTTCGTTAATATCTCGCTCAACGCCTTCTTTTTCTTCTGCCCTTTGTCGAACTTGCGTTTCTGAAATACAAGTTGTGTCATTAGAATTAGTTATAACTAAGAAAAATATATATGAGTAACAAAGTACTCGAATTGAGGATCAAACTAGGAATCTTGTAGTTAAAAATATTGTAGATCCACTGTTGAACATAGGTTTTATGCAATTACTCTTGCGATGGATAAAATAGAAGTCTATAAACAGTAAAAAATACCTTTCTTAAGTATTAAATTATAATACAATCAAATATATGCCACGTTACGCCTTTTATCCCCGAAGGGGTATGCAGATGTGCACATTACGGCATGTAATGCCGTTATATAATGTACACGCACTTTTCACAATGTGAGTTAAAAGTCCCATGTAATAGGGGGTGACCCTGTTGCCATATACTGAGCACAATTCCAGACTCCGTTTTACTTTGCCCGACCCGGGTATCGAACCCGAGACCCCTTGTCCGGCGCAGTCGCATTTGCGACCACTTGACCAATGAGACAGAAAATAACAGTCGAGTATAGGAAATTCCAGGTTCGATACCCAAATCGGTATTCGAAACAAAATCATGTCTCGTTCAATACCTAAAATTATTTACAAAAAATTAAGTAACTAACCTTTTTCTTTTCAGCCGTCATACCGACGAATTCCTTTCTGGGTTTCTTTTCTTTGTTAGGCTGACTCTGGTCCCTCGGCCTCTTGTTGGGAGGCCCTTCACCACCTCCCGCTCCCTCCTGAAAACATACAATGTAATAAATTAGCAAAACTCCATACATACATACATACATACATATCGTCACGCCTTTAATTCCCGAAGGGGTAGGCAGAGGTGCACATTATGGCACGTAATTAATGCCAGTGTGTACACCCACTTTTCACAATTTATGTTATAAGTCCCATGTAATAGGTGGTGAGCCTATTGCCATATACCGGGCACATTTCCAGACTCCGTGCTACTACTGAGAAATTTTCGAAAAACCGAAAACACCACAGTAATACTTTGCCCGACCCGGGAATCGAACCCGAGACCCCTTGTTCGGCAGTCGCACTTGCGACCACTCGACCAACGAGGCAGTCAGAGGAACATCTCTTTCTGTGATTCACAGATTGTTGGGAAAAGTTTAAAAAAAGGTGTCGAAACCACAGTAAATTTTATCGTAAATCAACAAAACAATATTTTAAATAACATCATTTTACCTGACTCTTCCTCTTATTCATGATCCTCCTGTGTGCTCCATCATGTCCCTCCTCACTCTGCGCCTGATTCCTCTGCCCGCCAAACTTGTTGAACCCTCCCTGTTGATTATTATTCCCTCTAGCATTCCTCTGTCTATTACCCTGATTATTACGACTCGGAGGTCCATTCTGTCTATCGCCCTGATTATTACGACTGGGAGGTCCATTTTGTCTATTACCCTGGTTAAAGCGAGCTGGAGGGCCATTTCTCTGGTTATCAGGTCTAAAATTCCCTCTTTGCTGTCCCTGGTTACCTCTGAACCCTCTCTGTGGTTGGTTACTCTGGTTGTTACCGGTTTGAGCCGGTTTCTTCTTGTGAGTGACCTGTGTGCACCGTTTGACGCGTAGTATTCTGTTCTTTACCGTTAGATCTTCTTCTGTTAATGCTAGAGCCAGTTCTACGCCATCTTTTGATTCGAAGTTCACGTAGCCGAAACCTGGAGACATTTAATCAATTTATTAAACATCAATAATCGTTTTGAGTGAAAAATATTTAAGACGGAAGAAACTTTATGTCATAAATATCAACATCAACAATTAATCTTGTTAGTCAATGGAGTGCAAGTAACTTTAAACCTGCACTCGTAACTATAGCGATCGTTTCAAAAGACAGGCAGTCTTTGTGATTCCTAAGCCCAATCCTTTGTTGTGGATTTTGTTTGGTATTCAGCTTTTACAGAAATAAACTGGCTTCAATTCGCACTAGCTTGGAAAATACTGGAAAAAATTCCGAGTGGATTTACTTGGATCATTTTGTGGTATGTATAGTATGACTGAAAAATCATTTTTTAATAACCGCAAGTAATGGTAGTCTACAAAACGGTTCAAGTACAATTTTATCACTATCACTGTCTCGCCGAAAAATCATAGGTATTCTACAAACTGTCAATGAAACCATTTACCAATAAATAAAAAACTCACCTTTCCCCGCATTAGTCTTCTTATCCCTGACAATCCTGACTGAGTGAATCTCTCCGCACTTCTCAAACTTGGCCCTCAAAGCTTCGTCTTCCATAGCAAACGGCAGGTTCCCGATGAAGATGGAGCACTTGGGGTCGTGCTCAGCTCCCGTGCTGCTGCTCCGGGAGACTCGCAGGTGGTGGTCGTTTAGTACCGTGTTGTTCTCTACTAATGCCTGGAGAATTAGAGAAATGTGGTTAAGTTTAAGATTGTTTTTTTAATCTTTCTTTTATAATCACTAGGATTTTCTCCTGTTTCGTGGATCCGTTTGAAATGGAAATGACTTCCAGACCCGAAAGAACACAACCAACCCGCTACATGTTGCACCGCAGCTAGAGAATACAATCCCGAGCATGTTTTTCAATCCCGGGATTACGGGATTTTAAATGTGTAATCCCGGGATCCCGGGGCTATCCCGGGATTAGACTTTGTGGTTTCTAATTGGGCTCAAATGAAAACAGAACTTGAGTTATCTCAAAAAAATGATTTTAATATCGTTGCACAATATAAATCACATCACAACACAATACAGTACGAAACGAAAATTGACAAAACAATCAAAATACTTTTGCAAGAAATTTAAAAGACAACACAACAAAACTAATTAGAATTTCGAAAATACAATCGCAGGAATATCAAAGCATCCAACGTTTCACTTCCAAGCCTGCTTCGTAGTTTATTGCCAATATAAGCAGCAGCTGAAAACGCTCGCTCAGGTTCTACGCTGGTTGGAGGAATAGACATTAGATATTTATTTGCTATTTCTAAGTGATATCCACGAGTTCCTCCATTTTCGAACAGGCTCATTTCACGTCTAATCCTATTTGCCAACCCTGATTTATTTTGTATTTGTACTTTAGGATCTGGGGAATTCATACTCTTATCAATTTCCAGCTGTAACTTTTCCTTTAATGTATTAGGGCTGTACCTTTGAAGTATGAATGTATTGTATGTATGTATTGTATAGTATATCCTACCTATCACAAATGCTTTGAATATAATCTAGGCAAGATGGCGCAATGGACTACGGAATGCAAACTGTTTCAAACCTGTTTATGGAAATCCTAAAAATCCCGAGATTAGCCAAGTACAGTCCCGGGATTTTCGGGACAAGAAAACGGCCGGGATCCCGGGATCCCGAGATTCGGGATCCCGGGATTGTATTCTCTAACCGCAGCCTGTTGCCCAGCCACCACACCAACCGTGTAGACGCACGGTCACAGTAGCTGTGTGGTGCAGTTGTGCAAAAATAATGTCATAATGAAACAGAAAAACACAAACTTTTGGTAGTATTTAGGATTTTTGGTGAGTTAAGGCCGCTGCCTTCCTAAATACTACCAAACATTTGATTATAGTCTACTAGACTGATTGCAAATTATAATAATAGGAAAAAATTGCATATTATGGACCTACGGCCTATAGATGCGGCAAACTCAAATGTGGAAATCTTGCAAAGACTCTAATCTAAAACATGATAGTTACATATTCAATGTCTAGAACATGTGAATATAAAATTAATTCTAGTTTCAAATAAAATACAACGGACCTTCTCAACAGACTCCTCACTGGCGTACTTGATATAGACATTGACGGTAGTCCTCTCGGGATGCAGCTCGTGTTTGATCAATGCCAGCTTGGGGGTGTAGCGGCCATCCTTTATGGGGACTGTGCGGATCCTGGAACACAAAGGTACATTTATAATTATAGTTCAGCACTATACTTTGATATTAAATCAAAATAATGTAATTATTGCAATGTCTTTTGACGCATTTTCGGTTAAAACTAGATTAATCTACAGTAGATAGGTACTCTTCATGTTTTAAGAAACAATGAAACCTTTCAGATGAAAATGACAAGCAAATGTGAAACAGCGTTCAGCTCCAATTCAACACTGGAAGGATGAATCACTGTGCGACGTCGCGCTGCCTACCTTTTCTTGAGTTAATGAAAAATTTCATTTAGTTAAGTAATTAAATATTTTTTTAGTCAACATTAAAATATTTTTATATTCACACTACTGAAGAGCTTGTTACTTTTATTTATGAAAGAACTAGCTTCAGCCCGCGACTTCGTCCGTGGAAAAAAAGTGGGGATGAAAAATAGATGTTGGCCGATTCTCATAGATACCGGATAAGCACAAAAAATTTCATTAAAATCGGTCAAGCCGTTTCGGAGGAGTATGGCAACGAAAACTGTGACACGAGAATTTTATATATTAGATACATCCTTACCTAATAGTTTCTATCTGTCCATGTTTACTAAATATCTTCTTCACTTCCTTCTTAACTTTGGCACTGAATGGTACATTGCCTACAAACAGAGTCCTCTTAATCTCATCCTCTGTATTCCTCTCAACTCCACTCTCTTCTGCATTCACTTTCTCCACTTTCTTCTTTTCTCCTTTCTGAGGTTTTTCTTCTTCTTCCTCCTCATCAGAACTATCTTGTTTCTCTGCTTCAAGAACCTTTTTGTTAATTTCCTCATTCTCCGAGTCTATGTCGTCATCGGAATCATGTTCAGAGTCTGAATCTTTGTCAGTTATAGCATTTGGGTTGACTGTTGTACTTGATTCTTCTTCATTGTCACTCTCCTCTGGTTTCTCTTCATCTACTTCCATTTTTTCTTCTACTGTCTTCTGTGCTTTGGATTTCTTTTTCTTATTCTTCTTTTTTGATTTTTTAGGTTCATTCTCACTTGTTTCCTTGACTTTTTCTTCTGTAGCTGCTTCAGAAGTATCTGTTTTCTCTACTTCTTTGTTCTCACTACTGTCTGCTGCAGTTTGTGCTTTTGATTTCTTCTTGCGTTTCCTATTTTTCTTTTTAGGTGTGTTTGTATTTGATTCTGTTGTTTCTGGAGTTTTTTCTGCTGTTTCTGGTTTAACTTCTTTATTATTTTGTTTTTTTGGGCTGTTTGTGGTTTGTGGTTCGATTACTTGTTCAGTGTTATCATTTTCTTTATTACTGTCAGGTTCTGCGACTGATTTACGTCTTTGTTTATTCTTTTTAGGGCTTTTGGCTACAGGGGCTGTGACCTCATTGGTTACATTCTCTGTAGGTTGTGTTGCTGCCTCTGCCTGATCTGATTCAGAGGCCTGTTTCTTTTTCTTCTTCTTAGGTGTATTTTGATTACTAACTTGATCAATTACATTTTCATTATTTTCCTCTTGTGCTGTTGATTCTCTTTTCTTACCTTTACTTTTAGGTGACTTCGGAACAGTAGCAGCGCCACTACCTTCTAAATCCTCCTTCAAATGTTTCTTCACCTTGTCAGCCTTAGGACTAGAAAGACTCGGATTTCCTTCACCATTCTCAGTTACATCTAAATCTGGATTCTCGAATATCCTCTTCGGCGACTTCTTGACTATAGCCTTCTTTTTCTGCATACTTGGTGAAAGAAATATGGATCTATCGTCGACAAACTCACTCTTTGGAGTAACGTTCGGTGAAGGTTGGTGTTTTGTTGGCGTTAATGCTATCTTGTTGAGTCGTGTGGGACGATGTGGTGTCACGTTACCGGTAATTAAGGCTGCCACGCTTCCTACTACGTAATCCATCGCACTATAATCACTTACAGCAACTATTTTCAGATCAAACACCGTGTGTCGTTTCAACGCACATGGTGTTTTTGGTTATTTTGAATTTTGACAGCTCAACACATGACATTTGGGAATGTGACATTATTTTGGGGTGGTCGCGTAAAAATTAATAAGTTCCCCGTTATTTATTCGTATTTCTTCATTGGAAGACTACTTCGATTTGACAAAAGTAGTGAGAATAAAATTTATATTCGTAGTAACCATATAGTTTTAATTGTTATTGATTTATATGACATAAACTTGTGATATCATTCAGTTGCGTCAAATAGTCGTATAGGTATTATTTATTCCTTGAAAATTAAGCAGAAAAAAATTAAATTAAGTAAATATATCGTCAAAGCAATATGTAATATGATTTTATTATTGAATTTTAAATATTTCGATTTCGATTCGATTCGGAAATTCGAAATAATTTAACTGAATAAAACTTTCAACTATGATATAAAACTCACTAACTGCATTTTTTTATTATTTTAATAATAATTATGTTATTACCTCCATCCACAAAGGATAAGCAAAATTTTATGAAATAAATAACGTTAACAAAATTCCATTAATTTGGGTAAAATTCATTTCCTTGAAACCCTAAAATGTTGCCCTATACGAAAAACGTCTTTCGCAAATTTTACACAATAATTTTTATTTTTATGCAATATTCAATCCAATGCCTATTAAATTATATCAAAATTATAAATATGCAGAGTTTTATATAAAGCTTTGCACAAAAGTAACATTTAACAAAAAAAAACACTTCTAGAAAAATACATAAGGTAATAAATAAGACAGTTGTAAATGGCAACACACATATTCGGTGTTCCGGAAAAACGATGCGTTTCAACGACGCTTTCATGATAATTATTCGTTTTGTTTGATCACTGCACGCGAAATTCGGTGATATTTACGGTTTTCAGTGTTATTTTCTGTGAGTGTGGATTATTGCTATTAAACGTGAGTATTTCCTTTGTTTGTTTCAGTGTTTTCGTATCAAATAGCGAGCGCGCCATTGTGCCGCCCGCCATCATTTCAATTATTGTTTTTTTTATTTGTTCAATTTGATTTAAACTCTTGTGAATGTTATCGAAACTTGCCGGAAAGTAGTTCAAAAACTTGTGTATTGTGTGTTTTTGTTTATTGATGTTATTGTGGTTAAATAGGTTATGGATTGAGCACGCCCAAAGGAACTTCGCGTCGGTGTTTCGTCTCGTAATTACGTTCACAAGTCGTGTGTAGTATTTCGTTACAACACGCTGTTGTAGCTATAGTTCGCTTCATATTTCAGCTACATATTTCCTATAGAATACACAAGAATTAAATGAAACCTGACCTCTTTGATTCTTATTAGGTAGTGCAATAGTTTACTTTGTTTTTCTACATTGTATTTTCTCAGATATCTGGCTATGAACACGAGTATGTGTATACTAATTTATGTATCTACATTCGAGAACTAGTTTCGAAGTTTTGCCATTGTTCACCTGTACTCTAAATAATATTTTTATTTTTTATTTGGACATCATTTCCTAGTGTTTCAATGTGTAGGTAACTATTTTTATTACCTTGACATTCAAACTAGATAAACTCTCATAAAACATAAGTATTTATTTTATCTTTATGTCCAAATCTTTTTAGTATCAGATCTGAAGATAAGTCCATATATCAGTGCCATAATTAAGTTATGTCCGTGCCCCAATCAATGCTAAGTTTTCCTTTAAAATAAATACCTAAGTAACTATTGTTATGTTTTGATTAGTTTAACTAATGTTTATTATAACTTCCTCCAGTCATAAAATCAGAGAAATAAAATTGCAATGAGCTACATATTTATAAATATTTATGAAACGGGTATTGTAATAATTTAAGATATGTTTTTCTGCATATTTATATTCATCTTCTTAGCAAGTAAACCAAACCGATGCTCACTATATTTAATAATTGTTTATTCCTTAACTTGAATCAAATACGAAGCATACATACAAAAAATTCTTCAAGAAAATAATTTCATTCATGCTGTAAAGATTTAAATAGTAAGCGATGTGACCGTAGCAATCAGATAATTCAAGTTATCTGCACCGCACCTGTCCGTAACCTCTTTATCTAGCAAGTACTATGTTTATACTCCGTTACTCTTGTTGATAATATCACTATGAATAGGTACTCGTAAGATTTGTACAACAGATTAACATTTTAAAACTTTTAATGAATTTATTACAGAGATTTTTTTATCTACTACGGTTCTTGGTCTTACGATTCATTCCGTCTTAACTATAATTATGATTGTATATGGTTTTGAGAATGTTGTAGTTAAATGTTTGAGAAGTGATGAATTTTGTTGACCGAAGTGAATGAACCTGCTTATCAGTGTAGATAAGCAATATACCTAATCTGTAGATTGTAATTTTTGTGTCAAGTGGCACATACTACATCAGAAATGGTGTGGTTGGTATTTTATTTTGACAGAAATTGACATGCAGGTTAAGTTATTTATCTGATTTTTACACTATTTACATGAGGAGAAATGGAACTGTATGTTGTCTTGAACACACACTACAAAATACACTATCATGCTCAATTTCAGCCCTTTGTATCTTACCACATAACCTAGGTTGGTACACCACTAACACAACAGAACAATATAGAACTAAAATATTAACTAGGTAAATGGTTATTAACCAACCTATGGTTTGTATGACCATAGCAACACAGTTTGGCACCTACAAATAAATTTAAATAAATTATAAAGTCAAGGTTAATATAAAAACACTTCCTATGGCGGCTCTGTTACTCGTACTTTAATAAGTTTTGCAAAAAAATATAATGGCAATATTAAAAGTTACGAAAATTTTACAAAAAACTCTAATAGGTTTACCTATACAAAGTGTATTTGTATGATATTAATCATACGATTTAAAGCTCAAGAAATCTGCCTAAGTTCCTAATCGTACTGGAAACTGGGACTGACAATGTTCCAAAATAAAAAAAAGTGTGAAATATACCTGGTGGCTCTATGAAGTCTACCGGGACCAGCTAATTTGCTACTTATGTCTAAGTTCAACATCTGAAAGTAGTACGTACATTACACGTAATCAACCGAAAAGGTTAATTGCCTATCATGTGCAAACGCATCTCGCCGAGACGTCTTGACCGACAAATAAATAAATAAACTCCGACAAGTGCAAAAAAACTGCACTCAGTCCCCTTCCCCTAACCACAGGATAAAGTGAAGATACCGCGCAATGTCTGTCGACGACTTTCCTTTTTTTTTTTTCATGTGTTTTGGGTATTTGTTTTGTAAACAGATGATGCGAAAGCCATGTGTTGGTTTAAGTACGTGTTTAAGAGAAAAAAATCTTGTCCTTTTACAAACTTGCGATAAAAGATGTAAAATTTTGTGTTACACCTAATAAAAACCCCGGCCTCGACAATATGTAAACACGGCATCGTATTTCATTCTCGAAATATCATACTTTTCAAAGAAACAGAGAAAACAATAGCTTTTTTTTGCTTTGAAATTAAAATAATACGGTGCACAATGATATTTTTACGTTTTCAAAGATTTTGTTACAAAAATTGTTTGGAATACGTTATTATTTTACTGAAACCTCAGTTTTCTATATTATTTTTTATGATAACTAACTCGGTATTTTCAAGAACTCTTCGCTATTAATTTAGTACAATTAAAAGTACATTACATAACAAAAGTACATTTAGTATAATTAAAACATTACTGATTGCTAAATAGCTCATAAAACTGGTTAAATAATAAAAAAGTTACATTTAATTCACTCAAATTAAGTTTATATTGTAGAAAAAAAAAATCTTATAGGTATAATTGCTACAAGCGAGTTATTTACTACGATTATCCTTAAACAAAGCGTGGCTCCTACTATTAATTTGTAGGTATGTAGCCTTACTATCTCGTATGACTAAAATGGAACAATATAGCGAGCTACTAAACCCACGTGGTTAACAGGCAGCTTGTAGTGTAATGAAATTAATACTCTTTAACTATCCTCCTTGCGTCCAAAGCAATATGGACGGTTTACTTTTAGGACAGTCCCTAAAATAACTCGCACTTCGACACTTCCTAGTTTGAGAAAATAACATCACATGGAACTAGAATTCATCTATTTCTGTGATATGTGATGTGCTGTTTCTGTAAAACAAATGTTATGATTGAACATTAACTTTCATTGAAGACGATTACAAAACGCTAGTAGTCGCATGAATTAGATACGGCGGCAGTTGCCTGGACTCAATTCTTGAAAGAACTGAAGCTAATGTTTTACAAAATCTTCGTATCTCGTTGGCAAATCAGCGAATGCCAACAAAAAATCTCTCGGGCCTCTATTTGCCAATACATAAACCATATCAACATCCCAGACGTTACACGACCTTGAGTGTGGCACAAGAAATGCCAAGCAAATTATTTGACGAGTCACATTCATTCATCATATCTTTGGCGTGGTATTACGGAAGCAATCACCCGTAGTTGCTAAGTGGGCGACCCATGGCTTAATCTGAGCTTAGAAGCCTGGGTAGTGACAGGAAGTAACTATAACTACAAACACTATTTCTTTCACTTCAACTAAACGCAAAACACAATCCAGAATGGTTTAGAGACAAACTAGCTTGAAGAACGGTTCTAGTCATAAGAAATGATATTGCTTTTGTCATTTTAAAATGATTCATCGAATCGTTAGTGATATGAATACTAATTGCTATCATTGGGATTGTGGTTACGATTCAATTAGTACGACAATTGGTGGAAACCAAGCATAATGTCCTTGTATAACTTTAAAATTTATCTGTGAACTAGGACTAAGCAAATCGTGCAGGGCCCGTCCACTAACGTAGGTCTTGTATCCATAAATAGACTTTAATGTAGGAGGCCTAATGATTCACAATTGAGTCCAGAGAGTGGACCTGATTGAATTTAGCTCGCTTACTTTACAAGGCCTACGTTTGTTGTCGATATCTGAGAGTATCTCATTGTCTGTCGCTGACATGTTTATCAAAAGATAGAACAAAGGATTTCTATGATATTCATGTACCTACCTAACCTACCTTCCAAAGGTACCTACGGCACTATAATAGCTCAATTAGGTAATACAGGGCACAGTGACGGCCCGTCCCTTCGTATAAAAACTAATGGACCATGACTAAGTAGAACACCGAACGAGTCTTGGTTTTGTTTGATAGTTTTATCAATATTCGTGTTTATTGTGAACAAGTCTAGGTATAATTTTGGTTGGAATAATGATTATTTGAGGCTAAATATTTTACATAGGGTTGTTACTTTTGTTAGCTATTTCGTGCTAATCATATGTTACTTGCACATCAGAACATTGCTCGCTATAAATGGTCCTTAACTTACCCAACAATCTTCATTAATTAACTAATAGAAATAATATCAGTAATTACCTTTTGAAGCCTTAATTCTACTTACGTACTTCATTGCCCCGGCTCATTTGTCATATTCCTGAAGGAAGACACTATTTATGTTGTTTTTAATTGGTTACAGTATGGTTCGTCTCTTTTATCGGGCAATTAGTTCAAGCAGGGGAATATTAATGGTAGCGCCCGTCCCTTCGGTATCGAAACAAGTGAAGTGAGACGGTACAATGCTCAACAAGTGAACTACCGCGTGTGGTGGTTTTTGTAACTTTATACACACGGTGCCTTTTTTGCTCAAAGTCTCGGATAAAAAGGATTTCTGGTTCAGTGATTTTGATTGGAGAATATTGGAACAATGTACCCGTTCCTTTATCAAGTGGTTGAAATACGAAATCCTGGGTTGCCAAAGCACTTAAATCAGTCAAAAAATTGATCAATTTATGAAGCAATCAATTAACTAATGTTCAAAACTTTACAGTGCCTTCTACATGTTATACATCTATCAATATTCTTACGATCTTCGTTTACTATTTCGGTATCTAATTCGCTACATTTGATAAGATATCGAATCACAATCATTGTGTAAACATCGCCAATTTGTCCACCGTTCCGATGCCCCAATTATTCAATGGGATTAAATCTATGGTGTGTAACTACAGTCGAATGAGATAATCGAAAACCGCTCTTAATGCTATTGAAATAAAAGCGTTTCCAATACCTAAATTGTCACTTAGTTCTGGTTGTAAGCGTGCTAAAGTGAGTTAGATTCGAGTACACGCATGAAAACCATTAATACGGTAGCTAGGAAGCTTTGGATGAATAAATCTTTTGACTGTATTTTTTTTACTCACGGTCACTTGTTCATTCACCTGAACAAGAGCAACAGTTGGAGCAAAATCAATTAACTATTTCTTTGTGTCACGTAAACATAAAGTCATTGGACCTTATTTTCCTCATAAGAGTTAAAACTGTTCTAAATATTCTAATTTGTACATTCCTAAAGGTTTTGATGTAAGATGAAGAATGTCTCAACAAAATTAACTTACTATCTACCTACCTTACTTCATTCCATAAAGGTATACTATATGTAGCTACTGCTTTACAAACTCACGTTTCTTCAAAAGGTCACCTTAGGTCGTGGAACTTTGGTACTATTTGTTCAGTTGCATTAACTTGCAAATCTTTTGAGAGCAAGACGCGCTAGGCTGGCCTTTGTCAATATGTCAAGTACTTGCAGAGTGCAATTGTGGGCCGTACATAGCGCATAATGACATAAGTGGTGTTAGATGTGCGAAGATGAAGAGATGTGATTGTAAGAAGCTGGACACAAGTGCTGTTTTTGAAGAGAAAACCATTAAGGATTAATTATTATGTTACCGGTTTACTCACGTAATATTTTGACGAGGTAACATAATAATTAATTTAGTATGTCTCACGAAAGTTACAATAAAACCTTTAAGGATGACGAAAAGCAGCTCTTATTTTACTTACAGCTCATGATTCCGGTTATATCAGTAACTCAAAAACCTTACATTGATTTGAAAAACACAAAGACTCTGATCCTTTTTGGCAGTCTCCGAAGTAACCAAATCTGAAGTAAAACCGAAAGGAACAAAATATTTGACCATTGAAAAGTACTTTCTAATAATATGCTAACGCGTTATTGACAGATAATTTAGTAAAATACGTATTTATGCAATTGTATGCGCATGAGTCTACGTTTGTATGGAGTTATGTACTTTCACAATCTAACGTGTGGCTTTGTATGTGAGACTAGGTAGGTAGAGGTAGGTATAGGGAAAACTTGATATTTCCTGTAAATAAATATAGTGTATATCAGTCAGATGTGTACTTAATAGTAGAATATAATACAACTGCTGTTTTTCAGCACACAATTCATTATTTTCTGTTATTACTGAACCGCACCGGGTCCTCTTAGTTAACCAACCCCGGAGAGACAAGCTATGCCCTAGAAACTCCAATAAATGTATGGTGTCAGACAACGAAAAAGGAATCAAGAATAATCATCACGTCATTTGAAGCGAAAATCAATAGTAGCTATAATATTTTTAAACCAAACTATTAATTTGTCCCATAAACGTCAATCCCAACTCATAACACATGGATACTTAACCATATAAGTAAGTACTAACGAACGAACAGTCGAACACACTCCCTTAGCGTTCACGTAGCGCATTGTGATGCATGTCATGCGCGCATCGATGCGCACACGCATGCCATGGTTGTACTCCATCCTGTCTGTACACAGCTTTATGTTAGCTTTACACACTACCGAATACGGTGATATTTAGTTGAACTTTATGGTCTATGAGCTCGTAACTTTTTTAGCATTATTTTAATTGATTTTTTAAACAGTTCTCAACTTTTTTTGCTCTTATCCCTTTTTTGTTAGCTGAGTGAACGTTTGCTGAATAAATAGGTCTAAGACTGTTTCGATTCCAACCTAATTAGAACAAAGCAAAAAAAAAACATTATTGGCTAAGTTAATAGATCACCACCAAAAATAGATGACGGTGATCTCTCAAATTACAGTAACAATACTCTATTAGTAGTTCTCAATCACACATAAATTTTTCTCCACGTCTTTTGTTTATGTAAAACAGAAATCATTGCGTATTTTCGACAGGTTATTGAACTTCCTCATTTTAGTGATAACTGTACAATAAAATTATAGATGGAAACCACCTGCAATCAAGTTTGTAGACTACGCTGTTGTAACCTGTCTTTAATGAAATGGGAAAGGAAATGAACACAAATAGGTACACGTGTATGTTACCTTAGTATGCACCTACTTCTTAGTGCTAACTGCTGAATAAGCATACAAAAGGTGTTAACCGTTCCATTCACTGCAGGCTTCAAGTAGAACCCTTTAGTTTATAATGATCCTTAACCACTAAATTTTAAAGTGCGTCTGATGCACATAACTGAGAAATCCCACGCTTCGCAGATGATTCTTATTAACCGACTTATTTTTTTAATATAAATTTAATGAACATCAAACTACTCGTATCGTGTACAATTTTGAACAATGAAATGTAATAAATCTTCTATCCGTTAGTCGGTCGTCATTAGAAATCCATTACATTACATCTGCCAATCTCACAAGCACGCCAAACATGTGGCCATGTTTGATCCAATGTTGGAATACCTCCCCGAAGAATTAATGTAACTGATGCATTGTACCTGAAAAGAATATTGCGCAAAAATCAGCACAACTTTATCCAAATAATGTTTATTATGTGTTTTGTATTCCGTATTTCATGGTGATATAACTATTATAAAAACCCCACTGTCTAAACCAGCATTGGTCTCAAGTTGGTTCTAAAACTGCGCCATGTTGGATCATTACCTAGTGCGTTGACCCTTATGGCAGCTGCCCAAAAACACTTCTACAATCGCATATTGTTACTGGCTGTTAATTGAGTGGTATTATGATGGACTGGAGTTTTGTGTGATGTTCTTGGCGTGTATTATATTGCCTAACGTGTTTCCTGCTGACTCATAGTTCAATGGTTTGAAAACTTTGAAAATTAGACGTTATTTTGTTGTGTTTTTGGTGTACCTATGATTGGTTCGTGTCTGGTGAACTCTTTAAAACCGAAGTTGCATGATTAACTGTCTTTTATAAAAAGAAATGAGATTTGACAATGGAGAGCGCACTAAAATGTCTAGATTCTTTTCTTATTTTTATCAATTCGTAAATAGATTGTATGAGCCATTTTCATTCGGATTACTCGATGAAAGTGGAAACAAAAACTTAAACCTCTATCCTACATATCAGCATCGTGGCTAGTTGGCAAGGCTCTAGCTTTCATTCCAGTTGTGCTACAACAAGCCCGCATCCGGTTTTCCGCATCCAATCATTCTAAACACACTGCCTCGCTTTCTTCAAGACATCGGGAAGCTAAAAAGCTCATTTTGCAATATTCCGATGCAGTTTGAGAGCAAAGATCAATGCACCAGACAAAAATTCAAGCACAAAATGAAAAACGTGCAAATTCGCGACGTACAAAAAATGGGACACACTTTTAAGTGATTTCCTTTTTTTCCTATAGTTAGATGCTGTTCAATTTCATGTAACTGTCAATTTGTTCGTCTCGCCCGACTGTCTGTCTGGTCTAGTGGTTAGGTCTCAAAATTGTGAAAGTTAGTCATTTAGCAGTTTTTGAAATGATTATTTCCACTCCAGTTGTCCATTGAACGGCTCAAACTATTAGTTAGGCATTATCCTGGGCCATGAGGCTTGTTTTGTAGGTTATTTTAGAATAAACTAACGCGGTTTGTTTTAAGACATGTCTGTGCTCATTAGCGGTGACATTTTTGATAGCAACCCGATGACCTAACCACATTATTCAGCTGTGCAAACTGCACGAACTAGTAGCTCTAAATATGCGGAAGTCTGCAGTTATTCGGGGAAATAGGTAAAATAAATAATGCAGTAAAACTAGATTCTTCTTGTATTGTGTCCAATTTTCTCGTGAAAACTGGGTCATTAACAAAGATAAATGAAAGAGCAAGGCTAATTGTCTCGTTTGTACAGATTCGGGAGTGTACAATATGAATGAAAATCAAGATTTCTTTGCATACCACCAGATGGTATTTAAAAAAAGGTTAGGTAGAGATTGTATTTTTAGCGATGACTCAGTGTTTAGGATATACATAATATTAAAAAGCGAGTTCTTGAACTATTGCTAAATATGCATATTTGCGGTACAATGACTATGTGTGTTTTACAAATTAGTATTATGTCTACGGCCTAGACTTTCTAGTTTTGTATTTATTTAGTGTTTATTGCCATTGATGCAACCTACCTGCCACCTGCAACAGATTCCGATAGATTTATTTTGGTGCGAGATTGTTGCGGATACTCCAAACTGGTTTTTTATTCGTCTAGTCGAGATATTTGTCTTAAGTAACATATAGATATTATCTAGACTGGTTCCCATGTTATTCTTCTTTCTGCAGTTTCGTATGTTTTGAAAAAAAAAATAGAAAGGCACAATACCTTCCCATGGAATACTTTATTAGCGTTCTTTTCAGTAACTAATTATTATTTTAAATCGAGCCTAGTTGTCTAGGTTCGATTCGATCGAACTGATCAGCCTAACAACACAATAGTTACGAACGTACCAAAAAAATGTTACCCACGACTTCGATTCAGTTTACTCTACAAAGAAATCATTAACGTAGTTTTTTTTGTCAAGTCCTTGTTGCGTAACCGCGTAATCCAAGGTTATTCAGCGTGAGTTGTCGAACTTGTTCACTATATCACTATTACTATAGTATATTGGTATAGTTAGTTCTATCTTTCATGCATTGTATATTATTGATTATTGAAAACTTAAGTTGCACGTTTAGAAAGAAATATTGCATAATGGTATTTATTTTACCTCTATTTATGTACACAGAATGACAAATTCATATTGAAAAATAACCCACACTGTGTGGGAATTATTAATCTTTGTGCGATGGATACGTTTAACTAAATTGGCAGCATAAAAATGAGTGCACTTCTACGACATTACCGATTACTGATTTATTTTAATAAGCCCAATTCGTTAATCGATAACATAATGACGATGGAATGTAAAACATAGGTTGGAGTTTATTAAGTAGTGGACCCAAAACAGTTAAGGCCGGTGTACCTTTTGTTGCGAAACAGTAGATAATTTGTACCTTTAACTTTACTTAGTAGTTCCCATGTTTGTACATGCTTGCGTTTGCGTGCTAACACCACCTTGTCAGCATTCGTTTACTAATTGATCGTGACATCGGCAACACGCTCTTGATCTCTCTTGACCTTTCCCTTCTTCATTTGTAATTTCGCGATTACCTACTTACGGAGACCTTAAGGTACTTTTTGTACTCAAAAATCTTCGATTCTGTTTGTTTTGAAGAACCGTTATTTATATATTATCTTTCTCATGTTAGCACTTGATACGTGTTTTGCAAGTGTGAGTATTTTCTTTCGTTTATCAAACACTCCATTTCGAGCGGTTCTCGTTTTTACTTTCCTTAATTACAATAATGAATTAATTTATACTGGCACCGTTTAGTTTGACACACATTCTTGTGTGAACAATGGGTTTACATGCATTCATTTGTTTTTTCTTTATGCAACATCAATGTGTGACCTTGAGTTTTGTTAGTTAAAGATGCAAAACTCCGAAGTAGGTAATTTGTAATTGTCGTTTTGGGCAGTTATTTTAAGTATGTATTTCTACTTGGGAGAGTCGTCTTACCGTTAGGATTATCCACGTGTGTCACCACTATCATCGTATTAGTCACAAGATGTCTGTTGCTGTATATGGGTCTCCCTCAATGACCTCCAGATCTAATGTAAGCGACCTGCATCCAGCGGCTTCAGCTATCTTTATCCGGTCATCTGTTTAGTAATTTTTAAGTACTATACGCGTCTTTGCACTCAGCCAAAAACTACCATCTCCTATTCCATCCTTTTCATATTCCCTAGTCAACATGGCCACTGTACGCAGTTTCAAGTCGTAAGTTGAAGGTAACGTCGTACGTCATACTCCAGCTAGGAAGATATCAGCAATATTATTGGATTGTTATCAGTTGTTCAATATTTACACTTTGTAGGTGAGTACCTTCAGCGTTCACGTAAATGTCAAGTGAACTATTGCCCGATATCACGCACTGGACTGGGAAGCTAAAGATAAGAAAATGCATAGGAAGTAATGTGTTGCTATAGGTGGAGTCTAGAATCTAGTTAGTTGATATACTTACTTTTTAACTAAGAATCACGGTTTATTTACGTAAATTAATGGAGAAAAGCTCTATTAGTTTCGAGTCACAGAGGGACTCTCCACCATGCTCCATCTTCATATGCTTCATCTGCTTAGTATGTCGCGCTAATTTAGTATGTCACACAATAGTTATTATAAACATATAATATATTTTTTTATGTAATAGAGGCCAAACAAGCAGACGATTCACGTGATGGTAAGTTATCACACCAAAAATCAATTATGCATAGAATTTCACCGTGAACATATTTTCTGGATGATGGATGGACACAGGGATAGCCCTGTCTCCTTTCTTCCTTACGGAATACGGATCAAAAATTATGATTCATTTGCCTGTATACTGTCTAAAGAAACGTGAAAAATTATTTAACAATAAGGCTACAAAGCAATTCGCCTTATCACAGTTCATTGTCTCAAACCTCTGCTGTGCCCTTTGTAAATTGTTATCAGATGATTCATTATTCATTACCTTTACAAATGCCTATAGCAAAATTCAATAACTCGTTTTCAAACAGGTTCGGTACCCGATTAGGTGAATTTTGAGTAATGAGCTTTCACATTGACTGCTCACTTATTTGGGAGTGCATTGCGATGCATTTAGTCCATCGCGTAGGTAGCAAGGTGCAGTGTTGCCTAACTCTTGTACAGTCTGGTCTAGATTCGATTCCGTGGGTGTAGTTTCAGTGTTTAATTTTGAAAGAGTTCTTTAAAAGGAGCCTAGGTGTTGATCTGTGAGTACCTACTGCTATTGTGTTTTTAATTTTAATTTATTTTACAAATAGAAAAACATGGTAAATATCCCGTTTCAAGTTCCATTTCTAGTGTTAGTGACCATGTCAATTTAAAAACTTTTTTAAACGTCTTATGTGTTCTAAAATAGTAATGTTATTTTTGGGCATCCGTGTGAACAAAATTATTTTCTAAACTACATTTCATTTTAAACCAATCCTTATTTAACCTGCTTAGCAATGACTTGCAGTTTTATTTAAACCAAAGTTAATGGTACAAAAGAATTTTTATCGATATTAAATCTTTGCTAGTGGTTATAATTAAACCACTTAAGGCGGTATTTTACCAAGAATGTGGCGTGTATTAATATTTATGTATTCTAGTTTAAGTTTAACTTAAATATAGCTACTACTTAGACGAGACTTTTAAAATTCCATCATGATTTCAATAATATATTTAACTTAACTAATAAACAGTCTAAAAATAATCAGCTCTAAATCCATTAATCATTCACATAGAAATGTGTTTTCACTCTCATCAAAAGCTATTAACTGTATAAAAATAGAAAATGATTAAAGTTTTTTATAGGTATCTTTTAGTTGATCCCTTAGTTATTAATTTTTTAAACCATCTCGAATATCGATGCGATAAAAATGGGTTTAGTAGAAATAGGTACAATGTAAAAAGTTTATCCCATCCGTGTTTGATTACTCAGCTAAGCACATAATCAACCCTTTTAAGCATTTTTTAGGTAGCTAAAGTATATATGGAAACGTGATACCATAATATTGATTGAACATGAGAACCTTTATTTTGATCCGACAAGGGTACCAAAATTCTCATTTTCATTATCGTTTGGTGATTAAAAACAAAAAATGTCGATGCACTTGCACAAATATTGATATATTTAATTCAAAATGTTTTTGATTTATTAAAAATCACTCATACACTACAGTATTTCAACGTAATATTAAAATGCACAACACAATTTCATATTTAAAAACCGCTTTTACTTCCTTACCTATGAATAATGGCGGTATACTGTCACTCAACACTGAAAACAATAAAATCCACGTGCTATGCAATCCTCTCCACATAACGTAACAGTCAACAGGTGGCTCATCGGAACAGCTTTTAAAAATAAATCCATCCTCGCCTCCATTTGAAAATAAACTCCTACAAATATAGAAAAAAAGCATTCGTTTAGAAGGGTTGATTTATCATGGCCGGTTGCGGCTGAGCTATGGAATCACCATCCGTGAACTTGACCATTATCTCTAGGTTATGCAGGGTTTATCGTGTCTTGGTAACAGACAGTGCATACAATAAGGTCGCTGTTACAAGTTTTATTAGCGTTTTTAACTATATTGTGTAGTTGCTCGTTAAATGCAACTTACTTTAAGGAACAGAGAGTAAAGTTCCTTAAGAAAAGAAGGATCCTCCGACCAGGTCGTACCTATCTCGTAGTCTGCTTAGTGCTTAGATGATTTCTAAATTCTCTCCTTCTAGCACAACAAACACTATTAATAATTGTATTCTAGAAACATGACTAGAAACATAACCGTGCGTTGGCACGGTGGCATGGTAACCGGCTGCCGCGTAACATGTAGCGTATTCGATTCCCGCACGGGGCAACTCTTTGTGTTCCGCAAAACGCACCCACAACACAGGAGAAAATCCTAGAGTGCGGAAACTTTAAAAAAACTTCTTGAACGGCAAGACCAAAGCGATTGAACTGGAATTGCAGTAAGAGAGAACTTATTAAAGTTGAGTGGCGTAGAGTATTTGGGCATCACTATACCGAGTGGTAATCACACTCATCACGATTTGATTATAGTGTGTTGGTATGTGTGTATAGCTGTACATAACATCTGTTAACGCGAGTGGTAAATGAACGGCCCTTGCGCTGATGGCCTTTATAAGCGCCTTGCTTGGGTTGTGGTACAAGGGACAAGGATAAGCGGGTTCACAATATTAAATTAAGTGTGGTTTTAACAATTTATGTTTACTTACCTCAAATTATGACTGTGTCCAGAAAAACCCAAATATGAAAGAGCCGGAGTGATACCACGGCCTCTCAGAAAACGTGAAACAACGCTGCGTTGTGTTTCGTTGTGTAAGTGAAGTTACTGGAGGCCAGTGGAGGCCCTACTACCTCAAAACCGCAACAATCCCAAAATTCCTTAAACCCCCTTTTAACGACTCTGGTGATTCGGGTGTCCATGGCGCCGATTGCTTACCATCAGGTAATCCGGCTGCTCGTATACCGGCTATTCTCGAAAAAAGCCCAAATTTAAAGAAAAAGAAACGATGTAAACTGCAGTAGCAGTTTACATCGTTTCTTTCAAACGGATGATTCAGTCCTGTAGTATTAGTAAATATCAGTCCTGTAGTTTCTTTAAAGAAGATGGTAAAAACTATTGTTTATATAGGCGTCCATTGTTCTGAACGCGTGTCAGAACTTCATAAACGATGTAAAAATAACAAGTTTTACTTAATTACTCAGCGTTTAATTGTTTATATCCATAGCTAATCTGTAACTGGAACAAACAACGTTTTTATCAAAAAAAAGTCGTTAGTCGAGTGACTAGCAAGCATGCAGTATCACGTTTGGTGTCAGTGCAGAGCATGGTTGTTGGATTTTTCAGTTTTTATAATTCTAAGTAACTATTGAGTTTAAAATTATTCTGTCTATCCCTATTGCTCCTTTTTATGAGTGGGACTCAATAATATAACTGAAAAAACAGTAATGTTGCCTATAATAGACCTCTGCCTACCCCTTTAAGAAAGGAAAGGCGTAATAATATTCTCCATAATTAACATCTTTGAACATTTAATTAACGTAATAACACAATCTTATACCACACTCCATGACCCAGCCGTTGAGTCTGTGTGCGTAGAGTGCATTGACCCTTCGCCTCTATTTATGTTAGAAGGGAAATATCCAATACTTGGAGAAAGCTCCATAGCTCCATACACGACCTTGTCTGCCCAGTACCATAAGTGCATGGTCATTACATGGCGTGCAAAAAAACTACGATTCGTGAGGTTATTGTTTGGTCGAAAATAGATTCTGTTGGTGAGATAAAGTTGGTTTGTGCTCTGGCATTTGTATTTGTTGTATTTGGTGTTGTTGTAGTTACAGAAATAATAAAATTATGAGCTATCAACATACATACATAACCTTCCGCCTATCTCCCACGGGGGTAGGTAGACAATGGAACGCCAATTGTTACGAATCTCACAAATCTCTTTCGCTTCATCAACAGTCATCAGTCTTTTCATGCATACTTGTCAGTTAAATACTTTTAATTTACTTTACCAGCTATCAACACACATGGGCTACTTTTTATATTGCCGATATTTTTACAAGATTGGGAGTTAAAAGTTGACAAAACGCAGGCGGAAAGCTAGTTTCGTTATAAGTTGATTAATTAATTTGTAACTTCCTAGCCATACTTACTTAATTTTATTAGTATTTTAATATTTTATGTTTCCTAATTTGTTTTTATCATCTACTTCTACACGCCTGTTTTGGATCAGATGGGCTTTTTATAACACTACTTCCATCGAAGCGATGGTTCTAAAAGTATTAACACACATTTTTTTTTTGTTAAGATATGTCTGTAATTTTCGAGTTACTTGAGTTTTTTGTCATGTAATAAAACCAATTTTAGAATTTGTATAATTTGATTCGGCTCCGGGTACTAATGGAATCCTGATTTCTTATGTAATTTCTGTAGCTTAATAGAGAGTGAACACGCGATACTGCATTGTTAAATTACCCCATATACAAATTCAGGTCATGCTATCATACAATAAGTTACAATAAAATCTATATCCTACTAAGTAAGTCTTTAAAAGTATTGCTGGGTTTTTTCGGCTTTTCGAAAATTTCTCAGTAGTAGCACGGAGTCTGGAATTGTATCCAGTATATGGCAATAGGCTCACCCCCTGTTACATGGGACTTATAACACAAATGGTGAAAAAGTGGGTGTACATTGTATAGCGGCATTACGTGTCGTAATGTGCACTTCTGCCTACCCCTTATGGGATAAAAGGCGTGACATTGCTTTTCTTTAAAAGTTAAGCCACACCTTAATCAATAAGTATGGCGAAAATTAGGCATTCGGCCTTACAAAACTGTCAATTTAAAATTTTCCTTTAGAGAAGCGCGTCTTACAGCAAATATTAATATATTTCAGTTTCTCTAACCTCGATGTGGGTAGCGCAATCCGTGAAAGTGTGTTAAATATTACGCAAGTTGTCTCAAACACTAAAAGGATATTCAAATGTCTGTGTACACAATAGTCTAGAAGCTAGGACATGTCGCCGGTAGCGGCACTAGGCAGACCTATACATACGTACATCGTGAGTGAATGTCCATGAGCTTGTTACGGGTTTTTCTTAATGAATGAATTTCTTTTTGGTGTGTGACTTGTTGAGTTTTCTCCTGAAGGCATAGTAAAGTATAGAAAGGGTTGTGTCTGCTGTGATTTTTATAGGGGTATCGTGATTGGTTTATTTTTGTACCATCCTTAAATTGTTGCTCCTGAACTGTGTGTGATGTCTATGTGCAAGTTGCGTTTGTAAAGTGAAAGAAATAGTGTAATCTTGGTCTTAGAAAAGTATGTAAGAGTGATGTCACAATATTTCAACTGGATGTGATTACAAGACAAAATTATAAAAGTCCTTGTGTTTTGTTCCAGGTAAACCATGAGTCAGAAGGTGTCCCGTAAGACGGCGGTCAGTGAAGAAGTAGAAAAGGTATTTATTATAAGTACTAGGTACTAACACATTATTATTATATTTTACACATTACATGTGTGAATAAAGTGAATAAACCGTTTAAAAACAGAAATTATTTCTCTAGCAATATCATCTCTTAACTGCTCTCTGCTAAAGTTCTACACTGGTCAGTCTGGTGCAGTGAGTCTTATCTTCAATAATTAATTTAAAACTAATAACATAAACTCTTATTTACAGAGAAACAGTCCAGTAAAAGAGATGAAAAAGAAAATGGCGGCGAACGCAGAGAAAGAGAAGCAAGCAGCAGAGAAGGCGACAGAAAAACAAACAGAGAAACCGGTAGAGAAACAAGCAGAGAAGGAGAAGTCTACTGACAGTAAATCAGACAAACATGAGAAGAATGATAAGCCAGAGAAGAGTGCTGACAAACAGACTAAAGAAGAACAGAAGAAACCTGAACCTCAGCCAGAGAAGACCAAGGAAGCTAGCAAAGATGATAAGGATAAGAATGGAAAGGTTAGTTCTATACTGGTGGGGTTACTGTAATATAGGATGTTTTGAGTTACATTTGTATATAAATTCATGACTTCGCCCATATGTGTAGTTGGACAGTTTAGTTTAAGTTTCATGCTCATTTATTCTTCTATCAAAATTATGTCGGTGATGAGTATTTCCGTACTTCGTATCTCTTCATCTTATCTGGATACACATTTCTTCTGCTGCTTCCAAATCTTGTAGCATTAGTGCAAATGTATAATATACCAAGCTTTAAATAAACAATTTCAGCCAGAGAAATCGGATGCGAAAAAGCCAGAGACGTCAAAACAGAACGGCAAACAGAACGGGCGCGATCGCGTGCACAACGGAGTGTCTGACGTCACGCTCGGTACCAACGGCACTGATGACGTATTAAACGGAACGGTGAGTGCGGACTCTGAAGACGATGACGTCATGCTCGTCATCGATGACAACGACCAGGACGACTTGTTCCCGGAGCTGACGTATGAGGAGACGTCTGACGGAGACTGTTTCGAACTGCCCACGCCCGAGAGCGGGCCCAGCAGGAGCCTGACGCGCCGATCACAGGTACCTCCGTGTACCTGTTGTGCTTTCTTCCCCATTTTGTTCCGATTCTGTTGTTGTAACTTTATTTTTTTCGTTGGTGCAGGTTCCTTAATTTACTAAACATTGTTTCTGGCGGTTTCTATGACAGTTCCGTCAGAATTTTTAGTGTTTTTTTTTTTATTTTGCAGTTTTATTTTTTTCGGTGTTGTGGTGATCATTTTAAGTTCAATGTCTCACTGCAAGCTAGACTCGATTCATTGAATCGTTTTCATTCATGATTATACTTCAATCAACATTAATTTACACCGTCATTTGCATGAATTACACGTACATTTCGCAATGGAATGCATGAATTAATTACTCAAAGTAAACTACACTTACAAGTGTAAACAATAAGATACAGTTTTGCCTACCTACATGAAGTAGTATACAATTAAAATTAGACGTAAAAGTCTACATGCTAAGATACATTATTGCATGCAAGTATTGCAGTGAGACAATGGTTTCATTTTGTGTGTCCATCCTAACGAACTAATAGCGTTGTTATGGTAAAGGTGAAATCGACGCGGACGCCCGAGACGCCGCGCCCGGCGTCAGACAAACAAACAGACAAGGATGCCGACGATGTAAGTCGCGGTATTATCATATACACGGATTATTGTATACATGGAGTACCGAAATAAGTCAAAAAATCTATGTAATATAGTTTTAAAAGTTCTTATGTAGGCTACAAGGTTTTATTTCGTGTTTACTTTGAAACTGCGTTGGTTTGGAATTTAGAAATGTTCGTTTCAATGGCATTGTCACTCCATTTATAAACTAATCCGTGTTGTCTTATCTTGTAAGGTCGTTTTGTGAATGTGGAAAATGATGATGATTTAATTGGTTTTTAATGTTTTAGAACATTGTGGCCCTTACCTAACATAATGTTATTTCCTCTTTTTATTTTGTTTTAAAACCTTGTCCCACACTACGATTTTCTCCTGTGTTGTGGGTGCGTTTACAAACATTCAAGTACACATACCCATAACACCCAGAATAGAAATAACAATTTGTGGATCACACAAAGAGTTGTTCCGTGCGGGAATTAAACCCCCTATATGATGCACGGTAGCCAGTAGCCCGCACCAATCGTGCATTCACTTTCGCTAATTACATTGTAGTGACATCTATCTCATATACTGAAAGTATTTCTAGCTATTACCCCAATTATAATAGGAGCAAGTATATTTACAAACATTATAGGGGCATGCCTATAATTGTACATAGTCTATAGGTGTGAATACAAGATTTTTTTTTTACAAATGCAGTGCAAAATGTAGCACCTAAGTCCTAATTCCAAATATTATCAATTTCCACATTGACAAAGCAGTGCTATGCACATATTTGCGTAGATAACTTGCACGGCACATGTATTAACAGTTCGCACATATTTGTATTACTAACACTACTGACCCAATTACACCGTATTGTGTATTATGATAATTTTATGTATTGTATTGGTAATTGTATGTTTAGCTAGAGACATAGTTAATATTCTTATGTAAAATCCTCCTTTGTAATTATTTAAAAGAATATGTTTTTATTTCTAAATTAATTCATTAGTAATATTATGTATTTTATAATTACGAGTATGTAAAAGTCTTCTCTCTATAAAATATGCATGATTTATCACTATCTTACTTTAAGATCTTATCTCATCATATTCTGTACAGTCGTTCTAAACATTGACACAATACAACAGACTGACAACACTTTAAAAACAAATACAATATCTATCCGTATAGTAAAATTAATAAACTCAATAATCAAGAAGTTACATAAACATACTAAAATAATTTTACTTAATAAAATTTCAGCCAAAAGATAAAGTATTGAAGCTCAAAGAAGACGCGACGGTGCCCACAGATAGGAAGCTACGGTCCTCAAACTCCCCCAAGCCTCAGGAAGGGAAGAAAGACTCCAAGAAGGATAAACTCGAGTCCCCCACTAAGGGGGAAGGGCTACAGAAGGTGGATGAGAAAGAGGAAGATGCTGCGAAGGAGAAGGGGAAAGACGGTGACGTTGAGGTAGAAGTTACGCTCGAAGTGCCCGGCAATGAGGGTGAGTTGGTCTTTTAGAAGTAGAGATTTGGGGTGATTTTATTATGGGGGAAAACAGGTGTGGTAATACAATCATATGTGTATTTCTTTTTCTTGTTTGTTTTTGATACCGAAATCCTGAGTTATAATTTTATACCGCTGATTATCGCCCCTGTAGGGGTGGGTACATCTGACTGGGCACCAACTTAGATCAGCTTCGTGAGACTGACGAATGACCCCCATAATCATAATTATAATATGTAGTTATGCTACGTACTCCATGTAATAGGCGATGAACCGTGAGCCTTTTGTTACCTATTAAGTATTGAATTTTCGGAACATCAAAATACGTGGTATGGTGGTTTCTCTTTTTGCAGTTGTTATTCGAGTTTTATAGCAATCCCAAAGGCAAATAAACTTTGATTATCACTGAGTTTGGGGTTCTTTCCTTAGGGGTGTGCCGTAACAGGCGTTACACCATCTCCGGAGCAGGTTTAGTTAGAGGTCTCGGTGCGCCTTATCAGTGCTGAAGGTGGCCACCGGGGTGGTTTTAGTGAGGTTAAAAATCCCACACTCCCTAGTTTTTCTCCCCAAAAAGCAAGGCCTTTTGAAGGTTTCCCCCGACATCAAAAATAAAAGAGTCTGGGGATCTAGGGTTCTATTTGCTTGACTTACTTGTCTCCAGTAGTAGAACCAGTCTGTTGCATATAGTAGGTATATGTGAGATGGACGCGGTAACGTTATGTGTAGTGTGACGTGTACTTGCAGAGGAGGAGCCTCGCAAGACGGACACCAACTTCTCCAAGTCGCGCGTCAAGGTGTCCCCCTACCGACGCAGCATGCGCATCGCGGACCAGACCAACACTTCGCTGCAGGCTAATTATACAGGTGACTTACCATTGTAATAATATTAAATGACTTTAAAAACTTAATAAAACTATAATGCAATTAAATCAGTCAATAAAGTAAAAGATTTAAATACAATATGATATTGGGTACTCACTAGATAACGGTTAATAATCTCATTCTTTATTACCGCTAAGTAACAAATAAAATCATAATCTGACTTTTAAAGTTGTCAAAATCTCCACGCTTGATAGACAAGTTGGAGATTTTAGGCACATTTCAGATTAATTTGAGAGTACTACCTGGTCTCTAGCAAGCATTCAGTCAAATATATATGTATTTTGCCTGATGATGATAATTGGTTTTATACCAACAATTACAGGAAACAACACAACAATGGAGATGGACATATCAGAGTCCTCGGTCCTGGAGGAACCTACACTGGACGACAGTTCGTACCTGCGTGGACTGCGCAGCATCCGCGGCCGGTCCTCGTACAAGCCCCTCAAGGAGATCACGCTCAGACATCTCACTACCAAGCGTACCACTACCACTACTACTACACCTGGTATGTATTGTATTTAGAAGAAAGAAAAACAGTTTATTTGCTCCGATTAAAAAATAATAAACATAAATTAGAAATAATTATTTTGTAGACCATCACATTAAAAATATGTATAAATCTACTACTAGTATGAACCAGTTGTAATCTTAGTTTATCAAAACTTATGCTATTCTTTAAACTAAAAAGCAATCAATTAATAGTAACCAGCAACGATACCAAGATCTTCACGCATGCTAGTATGTTGAATAGTTGGATATACCCAAACCTTCCCATGCAAAAATAATGGTATCAATACCCTGTGGCAATTTTTATTACGCGAAAGCGATTATTTCTGTTCCTTATTATAAAAATAGTTTTTACGTTTTATATTATGGTAACAAAATAATATTCAAACATTCTTTAATTCCCCCAGTAACGTCCCCAGCCCCGTCGACAGAGTCCCACAGCCGGCCCACGGGTACGGTGGTGGGCCGCAAGCGCAAGCCCGACGTGGAGTCCTTGGAGCTGGGCGTGGAGGCCACGGAGACGGCGGAGCCCGCGCCCACCAAGCGCATGCGCGTGCTGGACCGCCTCGCCGAGCCCTTCCGACGGGTCGCCGCCGCCGCCGCGCTGCCCGCCGTCGCCAGGAGGAACGCTGAGGTAATGCAATTTCAATACTACATTATACCGCAAATTTCGGTGAATAAACTAGGATAATTTTTCAATTTCTATTTACTTCTGTAATTATATCTGTCCCATTTTACTTTAGTTACAAATGTCTAGGTTCTTAGGTACTCAAACAGTAAGAGATCAAAAGATATCTCACTTTATTCTCAAAAATCTGCGTTAAAGGATCAAGAATCTCCTCTTTTGTTAATTATCTGTAGAAAAAAATGATTAATATTATAGCTATTTATTGTATAACACACTATTTGACTTAAATCTATAGGAATTATGCATATGCACGACAATTTACTAGAATCTGAATCTTTTCTAATTTCCAACAGATTGTGGGCATCAACACAGACCTACCACTGACGGCCCCCGTGGCATCGACAGAGACGTTTGACCCGGAGTCACTGAAGCCCGCACCCACCGGTCCGCCTCCGCTCGTCCCATCCACTGAACCAGTCGCCGTCCCACTCGTACACGACGAGAAGGACAACAAGAGGTGTGTCATCATGTAGAGGACAGACGTTGGGAAGTATCGCGCAAATATCTTCGTCACTAAACGAGCCGAAAAGAGCTCTGCCCAACTAAACAAATGAAATAAACGTCAAAAGTCAATGACGTTGACATGTGTCAAATTTGACAGCTGTCAAATACATTGAACGGTTTATTAATCTGCCGTCACCACTCGACATTGGCAGTATAGTCGACAACATTGTATTGGAGACTTAGTTGCTGATGTTTAGCGTGTCTAGCGGGACTGAAGATATTTGCACCTGTCCCGCGGTTAGCGTAGTAAAGACTGGAAGAACTAGCTCTGTCTAGACGGTCTGGTTATCAGATATTAGGTAAATGATATTCTCCTGGCGGACGCAATTTTTATAGATACGTTTTTGATGTAAGAGTTGAAGACATTGTGTGAGGTTATGGAGTGATGGAGACCGTAAATATATAAAGGAAGCTCTGACTCTGGCAGTATAGTCAACAACTAAATAGTAGAGAGACGTCCTTAGGCTACGGAAACTGTTCAATCAGATAGATAAGCTGTTTCTATTGACTTAAAATTAATATACTAAATGATAATTCAAATAAACTCAGTGGCATATCAAAATAAACTAAACATGTTGCATAAATAATTATTCAGAAAATGACATCAGACTATCACCTATCACTTAACCCTAGAAAGATAATCTTATTTTGACCTACGGTAAAGATAATCATACGTCTATGAGACGTATTCGCATTTATAAGTGCCTATGGGACAAGTTTCCATAAATAACCTTTTAAAAGTTATTGAGTTCGTGTGTAACGGGCCTTACGTCCTCGTCCGAATGTAAGTATTGTGCGTGAAGTGTGTTTTGTACTAAATGTTATTACAATTCAAATATATGTTGTTGAAAATGTCAAATTAAAAAAATATATTACCGTTTCACTGCTACGGTCATCTGTGGATGTCAACTTAAAATGTAATATCGTATACTATATCTTAAAATGTACTCGACATTACGGGTTTATGGTAAGGGAAAACATCGTGAGGAAACCTAGCCTTATAAATTTCAAATTGTAAGTTTGAACCCGTCTTCAGCAAGCATTGTGATTAATGCTCATTCCTTCTCTGTGTGAGAAGAGGCCTTTAAAAATAAATATGTCTAATGGTGATTAATTTAACATCTGTAAAAGACTGTAGCAGCCATTAGATTGACTTAAAAATAATATTTTCAAGTCCAAAACACACTTGACAATGAAAACAAATAAAAAATACATAAAATGTAATATAGATAGTAAATAGATATATTTGATTAGTTGTAAAAGACAAGTGAAGGCAATGTTTGTACATAATATTATTATGTATCGCGGTTTTACTTGCGAAATTATATTTTATCTTTTTATCTATTGACTTTAAAATATTGGATATGTTACGGACTGCTTAGGAAGAAATTAAGTGCCAGATTTTTGTTTCTTTTGTATTCATTTCGAAATAAGATCAATTTTGTGGATTTATTTCTGTTTGGTTGTGAATAAATCTGCAAGATTCGTTTTATTTTTTATGTAATAATAAATTGTGTGTCGTATAACGTGTGCAAGGCATCAGAATAATGTTATATTGTAGTGTTATGTTATATCTCAGTCCGTGACATGTCCGAACATGTTAGCTTAGTACTTAGGTAACGAAACTCGGTTAGTACACGGTTTCACGGATTTTATCATTTAACATTGATCATTTACTATAAGTCTACCCAAAGAATGAACAATTATTATGTTCCCCACGGCATATTTGTGCATTTTCTAATAAATTCAATCTACAATACACAGGATTTTTATTTTAAAATTGTTATTCAGTCACTAACATTAACACATTGAACGCCGTGGTGGTCACCGGTGACCGACGTTAGCGGAGGATTTGCCTTCAACAGTTTTCTATTGGCAGTCAAAGACTTAATCGTCCTTTTTTGTTTAGTCTAAAAGGCAAATAATTCGATAAAAATGTACAAATGTTTACAGAAAACATACATACACATTTTGTTACATAATATCACAATATCATTTCAATACATCGCTCTCATGACAATAGAAATTAGACCACCGAATGATTGCCATACATTCATTAAAATCAATTTTGTGTTCATTGCTGTAATTTTAAACTCCAATCATTATAGTGTACGGTTTACTCACGTAATGCAACGGTGTACAGGACTATGAGCCCCTAGCGTGGGTCGAAACTAGTCGAGGTACCTTATCAGAGAGTTACGTGAGTAAACTTTAAACTATAATTAACAAACCATAATTTTGTGTAATATGAAATTAAATTCTTTACGTATTGCGTTCCGATAGAGTTAATTTAAATTTAAATATCAATTGAAAGAAGTATTTTGGTATTTTAAAACTGCACAATACTTTTTTCTATACGCCGTGTTTTTATTTCGTCTTTTTGTTAAGAAACGTTAAAATCGTTGTGTCAAAACAATTATGTTTTGCAATATGCTCTTCAGATTATAATATCAAAGCAATATTTGAAAATGATGTTAAATGCGGCATAGGCCCAATAGGCAGCAATAATATGCAATTGCATCGTTATATAAGATGGTTTTAATTCAGAATAAATAATATATTTTTATATAAAATCCAATGAGTGATTTTTATGCAACTGAATTTACTGAAGTGATGTTTCGTCTATTATTTGCTACTGTCTAGTTTAAACCAAGGCGTCTAAAAACGACACTAGCGCCAATTAACAAAACCCCTTAGATTTCTTGTTGAAAAATAGTTCTTATTTAAAGGAAATAGTGTTTAAATTGAAATGTGTTTCATCATGTTTATTGTTTACATACAACTTAGTTAAGTTTTAGTTTAGTTGAATTATATGAAATACGATAAATAAATACACTATAGAAGTGGAGAATTTTTGTTAAATAAATCATTGCAATCGATTTTGTGTTTTATTTTTATTACTTGTAAGTTTAAATTTACGTGTATCAATTCATCATCATCTTACTTATACGAGTATAACGAAATATAATAATATTAACCTGACCAAGAAAAATGCAATGAGATGATAAGAATGTTCTTATCGGGATATTTCGAACTTATCTACTGAAGTTTAGAAAACAGCGTATTCCTATTTTAAAAGGCTGGCAACACACCTAACGATTCTCTAGTGTTGCGGGTGTCCATGGCTGCGCGATCGCTTACATCAAGTGATCCACCCGCTCATTTACCTTATCCAACATAAAATCTTATGATCTAAAAATACACAGATAACATTCGACAAAAACCCCAGCTTCAATTGGGACAGTTTTTAATCACATTTCAATGAAAAAAGTGAACTAGTTAACTACTTATGTATTTTCTGTCGGACTTTATTTGCAAAACAACAACAGGCAGATGTTGAAAACTCATTACACAACCGCTGCACCGCCACCGCCTGCAGTCGCTTGCACAACTATACTACAGACTACTCAATAGTTTTCCTCTTCACCTATAAATGGTGCATTTTGTTGTCTATTGGCTAAATTATCATAAATAGATGCAAAAACTACATGTAACCATTTTTACGAAAATTGCGCGGACGTAGGAGCATGGAATTTGGTACACTTATACTTTATGTGTAGGATGAGTGCAAAACGCTAATATTTTTCAAAAATAATGCTTATAAAGTACATTAAATTAATAAATAAAACATTACACACACATGCATAGTATCTGATCGTATTTGACAAAACGTCAAAATCGATAGACATTGCGATGATATTGACGTCTCATATGAATAGATTAAAAGAGTTTGTTTGAGTTTGAGTTAAATAAAAATTATCCTTGAAGTATGTTAAGTGGTATTGTAAATTAAATCGTATATGGTTGAATTTCAACCACTAGGCGACCACTAGTAGTTATAAATACCTGAAATCATTTGTGTTATAACCTATGTAATAGGGGGTGAGCCTATTGCTATATTATACTGGGAACAATTCCAGATTATGTGTTACTACTGAGAAATTTTTCGAAAACCCGAAAAAAAACCAGTAATACTTTGCCCGGCCTGGGAATCGAGCCCGAGACCTCGGCAGTCGCACTTGCGATCACTCGATCAACGAGGCAAATCAAAAGGACTTACAGCCGCCCTCAGAGACATTTAATGTGAAAAATTCCTTAGTAACGATTTTGTAATGCTAAGGACTGAAAAGTAACCATTAAATTTCTGATATGTGTAAAGCTAAATTGTAAAGTGGGTGTAATTGTAATGTGCACCCTGCTTACCTCTTCGGAGATAAAACCGTTGCATTGTTGCGGTTATAAAAACATTAAACCAGGTATTGGTATGCTGACTTTTGATGTGTATTCTAATGGCGAAGGTGAAATTCAGTATTATAGATAAGCAACAAATGTTGCCGGTACTCTATAATTACGATACTTTGTATCGCAACTATGTTGAGGCCTAAATAATTACAACTGAAGCGGGTTCGATTCCCGCATCGCGATAAAATATTCGTGTCATTAATGTTTTGTATTTTTTTTTCAAATATCCATGGTATTTTAATCATAATCTCATTTGCATGTATGTTGGTACGTAAGCATCAAGATACTGTATCGATAGTCGATGGCCGAGGCGCAATTACCCCCCTTTCCAATCTCCCCAATCCCCGATTCTCCAACAACCTTTAAATTCCTAACCCCCAAAAGGCCGGCAACGCACTTGTAACGCCTTTAGTATTTCGGGTGTCCATGGGCGGCGGCGATTGCTTACCATCAGGATTGATACGTCTGCTTGTTTACCGGCTTATACCATAAAAAAGTCGACTGGTAAGAAGTGCAACTATTAAGCACAAGAGCCCTGTAACCGATAAGCGAGACAAAAAATGTGAGTACTTTTAACTATTAACAATATTTATTAATTTCATAGATCACAGTAAGTAATGATAGTACCTACCTAACTAAAACTGTTCTTCACTGTCGAACCCACGTAACACTACTTAGCAGCCGCACCTTTAGCTACTACCCTACCCATACCATCATCAGACTACAACATCATCTTCAAAACCAATAACAGTTTCACAATCCCCAACGATAAGAATGCCCACCCATCCATAAAGCGACCTCGGCAACCGCAACTTGACATTAAGCCGCTGCTTGTCAGCAGTAGCTTGCCTACGAGCTAATTCTTATTATATAAAGATGATTGTAACGTGACATCATTTCACAGAGCAATGATGACTCAAAAACAACGAACAAAAACTTTTTTTAACTTCAGATTATCGAATACAAATGAAATCCGGATTAAAATAACCTGTTTATGGTGAGGTAAGAGGTTTAACCGTTAGTGTTCGGTTACAAAATATGTCAGTAAGAATAGATTAAAGCGTGTCTAATAGGGAACTGGATAGATGGGATACAGGGGATTGGAATGTATAAGGCAAACATTTTTATTAGGTACGTATCGTCACGCCTTTTATCACCGAAGGGGTAGGCAGAGGTGCACATTTATATGGCATGTAATTACAGAGTGGTATCGCCGTAATGCTGTACAGTACCATACAATGTACACCCACTATTTATCATTTATGTTATAAGTTCCATGTAATAGGCGGTGAGCCTATTGCCATATACTGGGCAAACATACTCCGTGATACCAAACAATTCTCAGTATAAATAATGTTTAGAAAATTAATAACAATTATTTATAAAAACCGTTGGTTAGTTTCTAACCCGTATCTTCGTGCATGAGAAGTGGGCGACTTATCCGGGCCACCACGACATAATATTTCGAATACACACAATACTTAGGTAAGTACTTATTAAATGTCCAATTTGGGAATCGAACCTGAAAACAAAACCTTGCACTCATCAGTCGTTACAAATAATACCTGCGTAATTAATTTAACCAAAAGTGAAGTTTGTTTTTATCTGTTATGTATAGTAACCTAACCAAATAAGGCCTATGCCCCAATAAAGCCTATTTTGAAAATTTCCCTCTTCCCGATTTCAAATGGTCGCCAAAGTTTGTAGAAGTGTGCATGCACATTACTTAACTAATTTGAGCACAGCAAGCAACCCGTGCCGCGATTATTTTGGAACCTGCAGTCGAAAACAATCACGACGTGGAGCGCACTTTAGTTTTTATAAAATTCGAGTAGCGTAAACTGTTAGTATTTTTATATTTATCAGTATACGACGTGCCGTGTTTTGTCTGTATGACAATTATACATTTAGCCATCTCCTCACATAAGTGAAATAGCTATAATATCGGTGTATTTCATATAATCGTTGTTTTGTTTACCTATGTGCCATGCCCTAATAAAGCCTACAAAAAAAACGTGTAGGCCTTATTACGGCATAGTCGTTTTTCAGTAATTTCATAGAAAACGGATTACCAGCTTATGTTAAAAGGAAAGCCAATGGATTTTGCAAAAGATGGAAATCGCTGTTAAAATGGTAGAAAGGGGTAAACGGGGTGAATAGATACAGAAAAGGGGTGAATGGATATCGGGAAATTCTTCATAGTATCTATTTAAACCTTGAAATCTGTTCATCCTGTTTTACCCGGTAGGCTGCTGCAGCCAGATATAACTTCCCAAGAAGTACGCACCATCTCAAGAGTGGTTCGACTACTCAAAAGCTAGGTCGGTGGCTAAATTGGCTACAGAACAAGAAGTTGTTCTCATTCGTTTGACTGATGCTGGGGTACCGATGAGTTCAAAGATGTTACATGGGTATTACATGATGAGAAACTCATAAAGTCTGATCTCTAATAACCAAAAGTCATTAATAAGATCTCATTAGATTTAATAAAAGAAGTGACAAAGTTTTGTATTAATTAATAGGTTGAATATTTACTTGTTTTTATTTAGGCCTTATTGAGACATAGGGTTCCCAATAAGGCCAAAGTGACCTTTTAGCTATTTGTGTTAATAAAAGTGTATTTCTTGTTTTTAAAGCCATTTTGTTTTGAATATTACAAAGTTTATTAAATAAATATAAGATTTTGAAATTATCAGCGCATTTTCATTTTAAACCTACGAGCTAGGCGGTAATAAAAATAAGGTAGGCCTTATTTGGTTAGGTTACCTTATTTGTTATTGTTAAAGTTTCAGATGTTCGTTGGAGCCTAGCTACAGTGACGTCACACGGTTAAAGTCACTCATGCTCAAATAATGACGCTAAAAATAGCCAGAGGTTACTATAGTAAACCATGTTTTTACTATGGGGTTCTATACAAGGCACAGGGGTCTAATTCGATGCCGGAGTCGGCCAAGGTGTTAGATATTTTTATAAAGGGATATTAATTCTCAATTCCAATATTAACCCGACCACCGAAGCAGGTGGAATGCATGGTGAAACCCATGAGTCTTAACTGATGAAATAATATGTTTAATTATCTGTAATTAATTGTTTATCTGTAATTAGTATCCTACCTGTTTTATTTTATTTCATTTACTAGAATAATTACTTCCGATGATTTTGTATTTAAATGAAAGTATCCAAGTTACTCCTTAGTACATTAACTACCTAGTTGCCGTCCAGCCGTTTCAGAGATATCTAAGCCAATACAAAAAAAAAAACAAAAATTTTAAAAAAAAATTTTTTAGTGAATGTTTCGTATGTATATTCGTATGCATGTAGTGAAAAGCGGTTATTTCAATATTTCCGATTTTATGTACTAGTCTACATTTGAAAGTTAATATATTTATATTTTTGCTTTGATTTGTTAAAAGAGGAAATTAAACAATTTGTTTGGTTCAAGGTAAAAGTAGTTGTAGCTAATAGCTAGCTAGGAAATCAATTTTGATTAAGTAGTGAAGCAACTGTTAGGTTTGTGTAACACCTGCAAGGCATGTTACTTTGATTAGAGTACCTATTGTGCCTAAATAAAATGAAATGTAGAAATAATTCAAACAAAACTATGTAAAAGGTTCCAAAATGAAACGGGAATCGAACCCGCTACTGGAGATAATCTGCAATATTATTATGCCCGTGGAAATTTAGGCTTCGTCATGATTGCCTTGGTGATCAATCTAGTGCCTAAGGGGCTTAGGTCTGCGGAGGGCGAGCAAGGGTAGCTCATCGCTCGACCAGAACCAAATCCGTGCATATTTGTACGGCGCGTCGCGCGCCTCATGGAGCCATCCGACCACCACAGATGAGGCCCAGTAAAGCTGATGCTGAGCCGGAGCTGCGAACCACCTAGCAGGTTACTGGGTCTCCTGCTCGAAAAGCAGGAGTAGGTACTGGCTTTTAGTCAAAAAGAGACTGACACTCCCTCTCGCCTCACTCACGGCGACAGAAGTACATATGTAATTGAATGATTTTTCCTCTCAAAAAAGGGGAGCTAAGGAATTTTATTTTTGTTCAGTAACATAGCATTGAAAATAAAAGGAAGACCATGAATTTTAATATTTTATTATGTACAACATACGTGAGTATGGGCAGTTGGATACTTAATAGGTTTTAAGTTCAAATTAATCTTATTTAATTTAGCTCTAATAAAATTATTATATTCTAAAAAGGAAATGATCCTGTACTTGACAAAAAAGTTTTTCATCTTCCTGAACAAATGTTTTTTTTTTGATATATCAAATGTTAAACATTAATGATCTTCCTTTAAGTAACGATTAACTGTCTTTGAGTACGATAGTTCATCTGATGGTAAGCAATCGGTACCGCCCATGGACACTTGAAACACCAAAGGCTAACCTTAGCCTGTGGTGTTTCTTATATTCCGATATTATATCTATGTATATATATATGTTACGGTAAATCTGATTAATTGAAAATTATTAATAATTTTACAAAATTATTAATAATAACCACATGTTTTGGTAAATGTGAATAATCGATCGAAATTTATTACTTTTAGTAGTAATTATTAATAATTCACGACACATATTGGTGAAAGTAATAAAATAAATATAAACCCAATGTTTTTGACCAGCAGGTATTTATATTAAACACAGTCTTACGATTATTGCCTGCCTCGTTGGCCGAGTGGTCGCAAGTGCGACTGCCGGACAAGGGGTCTCGGGTTCGATTCCCGGGTCGGGCAAAGTATTACTGGGCTTTTTTCGGATTTTCGAAAATTTCTCAGTGGTAGCACGGAGTCTGGAAATGTGCCCGGTATATGGCAATAGGCTCACCACCTATTACATGGGACTTACAACATAAATTGTGAAAAGTGGGTGCACATTAGAGTTGCCACGAATAGTGAATTGGCCGAATACCGAATACCGAATATTCGGCAATGCGGTCGGCCGAAGCGCCGAATATTCGGCCGACGAATATTCGGCACGAAATTCATGCTTGTCGGAGGCGCGTTAGCTGGATTAAGACAAGTCGCAACCTGCTTTCCTCGTTGCGTAGGCGCGGCAGGCGACGGCGACGAGGGGTGGAGCGGGGTGCAAATAAACACAACACATCGAAAAACAATACCCAAACCTTTCGAAATTTGCTAAAGTGTATCTTTCTTCTCCTGGAAGTAGCGTGTATAGTGAAAGGTTATTTTCTGAGGCTGGTATCATTTACGATGAAAAGCGTAATCGTTTGCTACCAAGAAATGCTGAAAAGCTTGTTTTTATTCATCATAACTTACCATTGGTTAATTTTAATTACTAAAGTGTTGTAATTTTGGAAATAAATACATAATTTTGAGTAATATGCTTATCTTTTTTACATGGTTTGGTATTCGGTATTCGGCCGAATAGTACCTATTATTCGGCCGAATACCGAATAGCAAAAAAAGTGGCCGAATAGGCCGAATAACGAATAGTTGCCGAATATTCGTGACATCTCTAGTGCACATTGTACAGTGGCAGTACGTCTCGTAATATGCATCTCTGCCTACCCCTTCAGGGATTAAAGGCGTGACGATATGTATGTATGTATGTCTTACGATTATATTCATTAGAAATCACACAAACAACGTTACTATTGTACTTGCTTTAAAACGAAAGGACAACAAATTCACACATTCTGATCTAGAATATTAGGTAGTGCCCTTCTAGTGCACATTTATCTGGGCTCGCTGTCATTGCAACGGTAAGTCCCCTGTTTGAGGAGTGACTAGAGAGGCACCACGGCGTCCTCACCTACCGCCTGACGCAGGTGCGACACTCCCTCTGGCCTCGCCAAAACGGGCACATTTATCACAAAATTAACGATAAAATTCTTTTAAAAATCAAATTTACCGTCAAACGTAATGTAACAAAAATAAAACAATTATTGTTTCATTAACAAAATCAACACGAATCCTAAAAGCAATCATCAACAATCATATTTGGTTTGCCTGTAAATCTTCTGTAGCACCTATAAATGCAACTTTTTTTAATATTATCATAGAATTCAACATACATTTGTTAAATAAAACTAACATCTTGGCCACTTATTACATTTATCACTACTAGGGTAAAATTATTAATAATAACCGACAAATGTGATTAATTTATCACTTTTACCTCGAGTTTCGGTAATTATTAATAAACATACATAATTATTAATAATTTTCAATTATTCACTCTTACCGTAACATATATATAAATCAATTGCTGTTTGTTAGTCTCGCTAAAACTCGAGAACGGCTGGACCGATTTGGCAAATTTTGCTCTTGAATTATTTGTAGAAGTCCAGGGAAAGTTTTAAAGGTGAGCAAAAAAGTTTGAGGCGATACGAAGTTTACCGGGCCAGCTAGTTTATAATATTCCAATATACTCCAATATTCCAATATACTCCAATATTATAAACGTTTGGTGGTTCAAGTGTTTTGGCGGTCTTTTGGGGATTAGGAATTTAAAGGTTGTTGGGGAATCAGGGATTGGGAAGACTGGGAAGTAATTGGGCCTCCGGTAACCTCACTCACACAACGAAACATAACGCAAGCATTGTTTCACGTCTGTTTTTTGTGAGGCCGTGGTATCACTCCGGTGGAGCCAGCCCATTCGTGCCGAAGCATGGCTCTCCCACACTTAGATTAGGTAGTAAACTAGTGAGGCTAGAGGCTAGTGTTTCAGCTGACACGTTCAATTCAATTGTCGTGATAGTGTCGGTCCAGTTATTTACCTTCGGCTCTATTTGACTTGCACGTCATTTAGTGAAACTTCGCTGGCTTTTATACCACACGATTGTAGTTAGTTTTATTTATTTATTTAGTCTGGTATGGGAAATAATTTAGATTTATAGCGGTCGATCTGGAAGTCATTGGAGGAGTTTCTTGTTCGTTCTTCTCCATTCGAAGACACACTTTGGAACGAGCACCTAGCTTCACTGACGGACAAACTGATAGACTATTATTTATTTCTGTATTGGTTGACGTTTCAAAAGTACCTACCTAAGTATAAATGGTTTAATTGGAATAAATGATTTGACTTTGACTTTGAGGCCTACGTCTAGTATTGGATGTTTTATGACTCTGTATGATGATGATTGACTTTTATGGAGATTTTTCCTACATCTTTAACCTCGAAGAGTGAAGTTAGAGGTCGGTTAATGGATTGGAGTCAGTAACATACAAGCTGATGCTGATGACGCTAAATTTAATGTTCCTATTAACATTCTAAGAAGCAGCATACTAAGCATACTTGAATATGTGCTTAGAGCATTCGGAAAAATATTATTTGATGTCAATTAGGTAACTAAAACATAAAATTGCAATGTTCCAAAGATTCTTAGTAAGATAATAATAATAGTCAAAGTAAAAAATATTTATTTCAAATAGACCGGGAAGGCACATTTGAACGTCAAAGGTTACAATATTAAAAAAAAAAGGTTTGTCTGTCGGTATATTTATAATTATAAATAGCTACTCAACCCAATAAGCAGGGGATGATGTTATGTAAAATTCGCAACGTAAAAAATCTAAAATAAAAACTGATTCCTTCTGACTAATACTGACCGATCGAACGGTCGTGTCGTATGGTATAAACGGGCAGAGATAGTGCCCCTCTGTACAGTCGAGGCCGGTCAGTCAGTCGCAGGCAGACTGCGGAACACAACACTATATTGTGAGTACACTCCCGCACACATTGTATTTATTATCGATATATTACGATACATCTTGTAAAGTGTTTAATTGTTGATAGGTAGAAATATATATTTGTAAAATTAGTTCTGTATTTTTGGCTATTGAATTTGTCTATTAATTTTAACTATTTATGTGTTTTTTTTTTCTATTGTAATTTAATTTTCGTGTTTACGCACAAATTGCACTTGTCATTATTATAATGTAGATTACTTGTGTCAACTTTGATTTATTATTGAACGAAAAACGTATAAATAACTAATGTTTATAAACCAATTGTTTGTGAAAGTTATCTTTTTAATTAAAGCTAAAACTTTTATCATATTTAACTGAAACAGATAAGTAGATAATTAAGTTTAGTTTTCCGTATCTATTGACTACCGACTGTAGATATTATTTTATTGAATTACTCTAACTCTGACCACGGAAAACCATTCTTATATACAAAAAAATAAAGTCAACAATTGAACATACTTATGTAGAATGTAATAGGTACCTAACTTGTATTTGTGATTTCAATTTCATCCGTGAAAACAGTGACTATATATCGGAAATTCAATACGAATAACAAACACAGTAGGTACATAGGTAACTGTTATCATCATGTAATTTCTAACAACAGCGTAATGTGCATGCCCATTTAAAGAATTACAGCTATTTATTTATTTATTTAACAGTATTATTACATTTCATAATTACGTATATTATGTAGGAATAGGATACTAAGTTGAATGCGATGCTATGAAGAGTAACGTCTTTAATACGGTGGAGTTTTTAAAATGAGTTCAGTCGTTCACAAGGCTATTTCGACTTCATCTAGATTTTTTTAATAATAATATTGACTTAAAAATGTGCTATTTGGTAGCCTATTGGCATCCTATTTTCTTTTCGTTTCATTAATCAGTACAAATAAACTAGCAAAAAATGTTTTGTTCAAACCTCTTTTATCGGGAGTAACAATGTAGTTTCACTGACGCACAGACAGACTGTCAATTAAAAATTGGCGTTTCAAAAACGTCTGTTAAGGATTTCTTATAGGTAATTGTAATAACTAAATGTTTTATTATTATGTTATCGGCTTACTCACGTAAATGTTTGACAAGGAATTCGACTAGCCTATAACATAATAATTAATGTAGGGTATTCTTAAAACTAAAAGTAGGTTCGTTTAACTAAGAAGTTCACGGCTGTCATCTTGTCATTCTGTTATCAGTTAATCAGCTAGGTTATAATTAAGTGTCGAAGCAGGCGGGTAGATTGAATCGATTGGGAGTCAAGTGAAACAAAATCAATGGTTAATTTATGATAAATTAATTTGACGTTTATGTAGTTATGTTAATAGGTAACTTAACGGTCTTATATGGATATTATTTACGGTACTTAATGAATGATTAAGTGCATCGATACAGATTTGAAGGAATTAATTGTTTGTTTAGTGTTTAGTAATGAATTGAAAGTAGTTTCGTTTGTGGAGTCCAAGTGTTAGGTCTTGTTTTAAGTTGTTGAAAATTTTTGGATTTTAATATCGTCGGTAAGTAACGGTACGGTACTTGCATACCTAAGTATATTTTTAAACAAATCGCTTTAAGCTTTTTAATTATTTTTATTGACCTATACCTATATATCTATCACACTTACATCCAATCCGACAGCGTCCAGACACTAATACATTATAGTATTTAGGTATTACATTTGGGAATCGATTGTCATTATGGATATCACCCAGCTACAATACATAATTTTTTAACAAACTAATTTATCGCTATGTGTAGTAGACAAGTCCAATTAAATTAAGAGGACGTATACAAATGTGTAATTTAATATAGTTTTATATGGGATCCAAAATGTAAATACCTAGTTCATACGATAAACCCGTCTCTGCAAGCCATAATGCTAATTTGTAACTGACAGAGTATGTTATATTAGCTACAATTATTATGTTAGCCTCAATTCACGATACAACTGAGCAGTGCAGCTAATTTATATCTAGCCTAAAGCTAAGCCCGATGACTTAATACTAGAAATGTATCCGGTACGTACCTACCTACTTATGTTAGGAGTTGAGGAGTAACAACCTCTCTTATGCAACAGTTACCTCACAGCACAGCTGATCTAACAGTTTAACTGCATATTATACTATAAATACTTAGTTTATATTTTTACTTGATGATGCCCGCGACTTTACTCGCGTGGAAGACGTGACTTTGTGATTAAAAAGTAACTCCAAAATAATATAATGTATTTTTCTTGGAAACTTCGTCAGCATAAAATTTGAAATTTATGACATACCTAAGTAGTTATTTAGGTATGCCAAAAAATAGTTATTTTTTGGTCCAATTTTCTAAAATAAAAGTCCTTATTACTCCTATTAGTACTAGTAACTTATTACTCCTTGGTATATCAGCTACCTGCCAATACAAATCCCATCAAAATCGGTCCATCCATTTCAGATATTAGCCAAACCAAACAGACAGACAGATAAAAATTGTAAAAAAATATTTTGGTGTATGTATCATATATTATGTTATGTAAATATATATTCATATTCATGTAGTAAAAAACGGTTATATCAATATATTACAAACACTCGACGCCTAACCACACCTAACCACGCCTATTGCCTTTATTTTAGTTTTAAGTTAGTTTTTATTCCTTATTTTTTTTTTTTTTGTTATTTTTAAGTTGTAAATAATGTGTTAGTTTAGATTAATAGTTATATGAAAACTAAACTTTAAATAAAACTTTGTCCCCCTCTATTACAAACAGACATTCTAATTTTATTTATTAGTCTAGATTACGAACACGCGTTAATTAGTACTACACTTGTGAGTTGTGATTGTAACCCGGAGATAATATATAATGAGTACATAACTATTTATAGATATCAGCTTTGAAATTTCTCTCAATGAAGATTCTATAATACTAGTCATGAGTCTGGAATCCTATAGGAATCTTACTAATATTATTTATACTTCAATGCGGAATTTTGTAAATAGTAAGTTTGTTAGTTAAAAAGTAGTCAGTAAGTTTATAAGGCCCGATGGGACTGGCATATACCTTGTATAAAAGTCCCTAATTAAAATAAAGAGAAAAGAAAAATGCGGAATTTTGTGAATTTATATGTATTTTTCTTACTTAATCGCGTCAAAACCGCTGATGGAATCGGGATGAAAATAAACACGGGAACACAGTTAAAGCCGTTGGCAGAAGTTAGTATTTGAATAAAAAATAACTCCTGTTACTCCAGGAAAAGTTTAGTAACTAAATGTCCATGAAGAATATTTCAAATTGGAAATACCACATTGTACCTATAACTTTGCACACCGATCCATGTACATACCTACATGGATCGGTGTGCAAAGTGACTGACTCTTGACCCTATTCATGAATGAATTTCGTAGATAATTATTATATTGATCCAACCTTGACTTTTGGGGGTCTGGGATACTACAGTCAAATGATAAATGATATTTATTTTTGCAAATAGGTTACAATGTAACTCTTTTACACGTCAATCTCTCAAATAACTAGATGAGGCCGAAAGTCTAAACACAAAATCAAATCTAAAACTAAATAGATAAAGATGTTATTATGTCACTGATTACTATGTAACCAACAAGAGGTATCCATTACAACATTGGCAAAAACACTATTAGTAAATTCGCTTGTAGAAAAAAACCCATTAAGTTATCTAAGAAGATAGATACAACAAAAACAGATACAGTACAGTTTAATGTCAGTTTAATACATAGTTGATCAATTTATGTTTAACTTAAATAGGTCAGACTTGATATGCTTGTTGGTTTAGTATTTATAAGCGAGTACCTGACCCGGCAAACTTTGTACCGCCTCAAACATTTCTTTTTCTCATCTTTTAAACCTTCCCTGGACTTCCAGAAATAGTGCAAACCAAAATTAGCTAAATCGGTTTCGGCGTCCTCGAGTTTTAGCGAGACCAACGAACATTTTTATATTTAGAGATATTACTGGGATTAATGTCTTACATTCAGAACTCCTCTGGTGTTGCGGTGATCAGGGACTTCGTGCGACTAGTGCGGCGCTGATCACTCAGTGATCCGTTTCCTCGGCTTTTGATAAAAACTATTTCTTTAAAATTTCAATTACTTAATATGAAGGAGTTAATAATGTAGGTCTCTCAGTTTAGAGATTCAGTTAAAAACTGTTTGATAGTAAATTTTTCGAGTTTTCTTGTACGAACCGCTAAGGAATGGAACTCCTTTGCCGGAGTCTGTGTTTCTTGCAAAATACAACTTGGGTGTCTTCAAGTCCTGAGTGAACAGGTTGCTCATAGGTAGGCGTGCTCCATCATCGCTTACCACCAGGCGGGATGGTGGGCAAACACCATCTTATTAAGAATAAAAAATATATATGCCGACTTAATATGTTCTATATGCTGTAGGTAATAGTAAAACTCCTCGTATACCAGTAGTCTAGTAACACTCCGTACATTATTGGTCGGAAGAGATCATCCGGTGTCCAATGTGTGCGATGATCAAATTGTTTGGCCCATGATTGGGAGTGGGGGGGAAAGGTGCGCCTGCGTCGGTAATGTGGGGCACTAATAGTGTGTTGCTACTGTTGCTAGTTTTGGTAGTAGTGGGATATTGTTATGGTGGTAGGAAGTTGAGAGAGATTTTTAAAACGGTCAACAAAACTATCCGCTGGAATAATCAGTACTTTAAAAGAATTGAATAAAGCATAGAATGGGTTCCTTATTTGTGCTGTATGGATGAATGCAGTAACTGTAGATGTTACGTATAGTTTTTTTTTTTTTTTGAGGTGGGAAAATCATCCAATGACTTCTCCCGCCTTGAGTGAGGCGAGAGGTAGTGTCAGACTCTTACTGACTAAAGACCATCCCGTTCCTACTCCTGCTTTTCGAACCGGAGCCCCGGCTAGGTAATCCGCAGCTCCGTGTAAGCAAACGTACCCTTTTATAAAAATCAAGCAATCCCTTTTCTTCAGACGGGAGGGATTGTCAGACTCTTACTGACTAAAATGGCATATTTGGATTGCCTCCCTAATGTCATAAGTGTAGGTACCTATATTTACAAGAACATATTTAATGTCCCAAATAGTTCTGTCCGAAAATCAAAACCTGGACACTTTGACCTGCAGCCAGATAGGTTTAAATACAGCAATAACCGTATTTTTACTTTACATAATTCACCGTTTTTCATTCTGTATCAATTGTAGAGTATTTATTACCCCTACCATTATAATCTGTATCGATCGCATCGCAGGATAGTTGTCAAACCGCTGTCATTTCCGATGACAAGCCGGTCTCACGTTCGACACTCGGTGGGTACCAGTGTCGGTCGGATGTAATCGATAAACTTTCTCAGCGATTATTTCATCGAGATACCTAATCTTAATACGAACGTACTAAGATTAGGTCTCTCGATACGTAGTTAATAATAATGTTGATGAATGACTAATCATAATCTAAGGCTTGAGATCTTTGTTAAGACATTTTCGGTGGGTCGCAGTTTCAAAACATAGTGATTCAATTTGATTTTTTAGGGTGTAAGCCGGTAAACGAGCATACGGATCACTTGATGGTAAGAAGCTATCGCCGTCGCCCATTGACACTGGAAACACCAGACGCGTTACGGGTGCATTGCGGGCCTTTTGGGAGTTAGGGTTGTTCGGGAATTGGGGATTGGGAAGATTGGAGAGGGGGCATTTAGCAGTTGTTACACGTCAGTTTTCTGTGAGGCCGTGATATCAATCCGGTCGAGCTGGCCGTTTTTGCCAAAGCATGGCCCTCTCATAATTTTAGTTGTGAAACATTAGGTAAAATATCTACTTTACGATGATTTTGTCAAGCAGAACTCCTCTGATTTACTTAGTCGAAATGAGATATTCTGGCAAATCGTCAAAAGTATGCTAATTTATATGTTTCACAAAGCGTTCAGAGAGGACTTGAATTATTCGTATCAACAAGAAAATCGCATTATCATAATGTTTATAATGTATGCAAACATATTCTTGTGTCGCCATTCACTGCCCATTTTGGAAGTTCAATGGCTGGTGAATCAATAAAGCGATCTTTATCTTATTTCTAGTAGTCAAATATTGGTACCTATTTGTATTTCGTTTTGTATAATAGGTGTAGTGAATTAATTTGTTTTATAACGGGAAATATAGAGGAGACCACTTATATCTAACTAAAGATTAAGTTTAGTTAATTTTTAACTTTACAACACGACAAATAAAGTAGAAAATACATACATACATAACTTCACGCCCACGGGGGTAGGCAAAGACAATAGATCGTCAATTGCTACGAATCTTACACACCTCTTTCGCTTCATCAACAGTCATCAGTCTTTCCATGCATGCTCGTCGGTTAAGGGTACTTTTAACTAAAAAATCTCTTAAAGAAATTCTAGATAAGTTTACTTAAAAAACATAGTAGATTCATGTGACATTTTCGTCAATTTACGTGTCTGCCCCACCTCGACCTGGCCGCAACCTTCGCAGCACTGGCCTTAGCACAGTATACACTTATACAGCACAAACAAACACATAAACACTCACGCATTATGTCATACCACTTACACTTGACCTACGTATTGTGATTAAGGTAAAACAACAGGTGCGTGTGTCCAAGACAAGTTATTTTAAAACTGTCTTTCTGCAACAGGTTTTGACCCTTTATCACAATTGTCTGTTAAATAAATGATGTCCACGTGTAAATATAAGACTCTTCTTTACGGAATAAGCCGGTAAACGAGCAGACGGAACACCTGATGGTAAGCTATCGCCGCCGCCCACTTGTAACACCAGAGGCCGTACCGGTCTTTAGGGGTTAGGAATTTAAGGGTTGTCGGGGAATCGGGGATTGGGAAGGGAGGTAATTGGGTCACCGGTAACCTCACTCACACAACGCAAGCGTTGTTTCACGTCGGTTTTCTGTGAGGCCGTGGTATCACTCAAGTCGAGCCGGCCCATTCGTGCCGAAGAATGGCTCACCCCACACTCTACTCTCTCTCTCTCATAAAAGGGGGCTTGCCATCGTCGTATGTCGTTGGATCATCGATTTTTATAGTATTCCATGCAAACATCACAGAAAAGATTTAAGATTCCCTCAAAATTATAAACCAATGCTGAAAACCTTTTTAAGCAATCATAACGAAACAGGATTTATTCAACACTACTTCATTAACGGACATTAAAAAACGAAACTGTCAAACAATAACTGTCTATGGTCATTAAAAGAAGTTTATAGTTGTCTATGGTATTTGACAGATGTCACCGTTACGTTTGAACTTTGGAGAGTGCATGTAATATTTATATTTTAAATATTTATTTGTTTTGTGAATAATTTATTGAGAACTGTTGTTTATTTTAATATATGTGTGGTCCAATCGGTGCTATGGAATCCAGATTAGCTGTAATTCTGGACATTTGATATGGTTTTGTTTATTTTGAGGATATTTAACGTGTTTTAGGTATGTATGTTTATGTTTTTGATTTTGAATCGTTTTCGAAAAACTGATTGCGATTTGTGAGAAGACATACCTATGTTTTGTATTAAGTACAAAAACATATAGATTTTAATAAATGAATTATTACTATAGTGACTAGGTACGTACCTACCTTATAGTTAATTTGAATTTTACTGGTATTCAGGTAGGTTTAAGACTGGGGGGCTAGCAACCAAAATATTTACATACTACCTTATTGTGTTTATTCAGAAACTAGGTGTTGTGGCTGAAAACATTGACAAATAATAAGAAGGATTCTATGGATATCTAAACCAGTAAACGGTTTAACTGCTTCATTGTTGTGTGTATATAATTTTGTATCCGATAATAGAACTTATAATAGAAGTTTTTATATTAAGAAAATGTTCTACGTAAAAAAATAATTAAAGAAGAAAAATATTTGGGACATTACTATAATAGTTTATTACACAAGTACCTATAGGTAAGCTCTTCTCTCCTATGGCGTTAAAAAGAGACAATAGAATACAAGATACGTAATTACTACTACTAGTGGTCGCCTAGTGGTCGAAATTCAACCATATACGATTTAATTTACAATACCACTTAACATACGAGCAAGGATAATTTTTATTTAACTCAAACTCAAACAAAACTCTTTTCATATAAGACGTGAGAATATCATCGCAATGTCTATCGATTTTGACGTTTTGTCAAATACGATCAGATACTATGCATGTGTGTGTAATGTTTTATTTATTGATTTAATGTACTTTATAAGCATTATTTTTGAAAAATATTAGCGTCCTGCACTTCTCCTACACATAAACTATAAGTGTACCAAATTTTATGCTCCTACGTCCGCGCAATTTTCGTAAAAAGAGGTCCAAAGTTTTTGCATCACGTATTAATATATAGATATACAGATACATTGTCTCCCTACTCGTAATAGGCAATAGGCATAATGATGACGAGGTATAAAAATTAAAAAATATATAATCTGTCATACAAAATAAAAAAAACTTAGATAACATGAATCAAAGTTTAGGAGTGGGAGCAAATACGTAATTTCTACATATAAAATGTATGTAGAAGTGACGACACGCGAAAGTATTCTACACAAAAAAAGCGTGTAATTCAAAGTGTCAAACAAGACGGGCTTTAAAATAAAAATGAGTCATCTACCCTATTATCTAAGTTCATCGGGTTAATTGCTACTTCTTACACGACTTGACCGTACGTGTGAAGATTACTACTTATCGTTATTACACAATTAACTATACTATTACTATGAATGCGTAAAGTTTTAGTATCACACTCGTGTCTCTCAGTCGCCGCGTCGTGTGTTGATGAATATGATGATGATAATATCATTAGATGATGCTGCTCATGAATCTAGCATGGCTTGAAACTAGTCGAGTTCCTCGTCAAACAGTTATGTGTGTAGGCTTTGTGTTTGATTCCCGGGTCCATCATATTATTATTTTTTGATATTTAATCAATTGCTGTTCGTTAGTCTCACTAAAACTCGAGAACCGCTGGACCGATTTGGAAAGTTTTGGTCTTGAATTAATTGTGGAAGTCCAGAGAAGGTTTAAATCAAAATTTAACAAAGATGTTGAAACTATGTTCGGTGTATGGCACAGTCTATTTTACATGGAATTGGCACTCATACATAAGATAACATTGTAAAAGTTCTTGTTACATTTAATTATTATTAAATTGTCTTCAGTAATTTGGTAACAGCGCTTTCATTTTGTTTGTTCTTAGCCAAAATAATAATATGTCTTTAATAATTTGGTAACCACGCTTTCATTTTGTTTGTTCTTAGCCAAAATAATAATAATAATATGAATGCACCTTTCTACACCTTCCAATACGGCCGCATGCGCACCGATCGTGCACATGCGACAGTTGCAGCACATTTAAACTTTCACCAATGAACTTAAGTTCAAATGTCTGCCATTACTCGTTTAATGTATCCTGTAATTAATATTTAACAGTCTGTATAATAAACTAACATATGTTTTTATTAATTCTGTAGTTAAAATAATGTTGCTAATAATGCCAGTTCACGCGTTACTTTTTGCAAACTTTGATAGAACTCAAATCATTGTACCTTAATATCGCACCCTTAGAATAACACCCTTAGAAAAAGTAATTTAATTCATTTCCGTAACATTCGATTTTATCATAAACTGGTGTTATAAAATATACTTTACAACCAAAGAACTAATCTATAAGAACTTGCAGTTTTTGTATTCGGTCACTTTCATTCTAAGGGTGCGATATATTGTCTTAGTAGCGACCACGGGGCAAACGATAAAAGTAAAAAGCTTCAGCTATCCTTCCAACTTCAATTGCTGATCCGTAAGGACCCTGCAGCATAGAATACTCCTGTAGTGTCTGAACTGTCTAGGTACTGTTTTATTTTCGACCACCGGGCTCAGCCGTGGGTAACAGCAAATACTTAATTATATCATGAGACATGATTGTAACATGTTGGTATGATGTTAAAAAGTGGACTTTTTAAACAAATTGACTGACAAATCACTATTCTACACGCAAACGAAATGCATTCAGTTTGCATTCGGTCTAAAATAAATGAAATTCAACCTACTTTACTGAAACGTTGTGTGCATTTAATGACGCCTACTTATTTATTAACAGGCAACAATTACGTTGGCTAGTCGACTAGACAAGTCGATGTTTTTCTTAGATAATTACGCAATTTTTCTTTGCATAAAAACCGACCGTGCCGTGATTTTGCTAGATATTTATTTGACCAAAAACATAATGTTAGGTTCACGTTACTTAATATAAATGGCGCACTCATTCCTCTAATTCGCCAACACCCGCTGCTAGCAATCTAATTCTATTATTGTGTTCAAGTGTAGAATACATTTTACTACGACAACAACCCCCTGGCGACGTCCTTGGCCCCTTTACGGCGGCGACACCATAGCCAATGGGGTAATGTCCTCACGTAGATCAATAAATAAATATTAGCTACAATGTATGTAGGTAAAATGTACCTTATGCATTCGACACAAGGACGGTTGTCAACAAATTGTAGTTTGATGGTGTTATAGTAGTTGCAAATGTATTTATTTGTGCATTAAAAATATGTAAGAAGGAATGCATCTACGTTAGTATGTGTCATATACTTCCAACAATACCAACTCGATTTCGCGGATAATATAATATGAAATAGAATATCACAATATAAGTTTATACCACCCTATAGGTACGTAACAACGATGAAAGTATGTGTTGCAATACAAATATATCAGCAGTACTGTCTAGGTACCTCTTCTTGATACAAATAAATGACATACAGACAGACAGACATACATTTTGTAACAGTTTGACGAGTTTCGGTTGTCCAAACCGTTTTCAGGAAAGACGACTCATGAACAATTAAGGCGCAATCAATAAGATTCCTACATGGTCGGCAACGTAGTTGTGATGCCCCTCGTGCGTGTTGCAGCCGCGATTAGGTACTATCTAAGTCAAAGTTAAAGTCAAATCATTTATTCCAATTAAACTATATACTTAGGTACTTTTGAAACGTCAACAATGAAATAAATAATCAATAGTTTGTTAGTCTGTTCGTCAGTGAAGCTAGGTGCTCGTTCCAAAGCGTAGCTCATCAGGCCAACCTCAAGTATTCTTGCGACGGTGCTACCGATAGTAACTAATCATATAATAACAAACAAACACGTTATACATACATAATCTTGACAAATGTCTGTAGGTAATCACCATAACAGAATAAATTCACATCCACAGGTTATTTACCATAAAAACTAAAGCACATGGCGTACTAATGTATTGCTACATAAATAACTCGTTATGTACCGCAATAAAGTTTATTTATGTACCCGTGTATAGTAGTGTAGTAGCTATCTACATACACATAATACATAGGTATGTATAGTATGTCTACAATGTGTACTACCTAAGTAATTGCCATGTGAACTTAAAGTTATTACTTTATTAATATTGTCATTAAACTTAAAGATGGATTGACGTTCATTTTCATAAGCATAGAATTCAAACATACCTACAAATAAATAATGAAATTATATAAGGAGCTTGATTTTTCCTCTGGAAAATAGATGTCACCCTCCAATCTTCTGAATCACAAAAATAAAATGTACTAGCTGTTGCGCGCGACTACCTATTGGGATTTTTATTGTTTTAAATTTAAATTAAATAAGTTTTTTATAAAATTGAAGTAGCCTAAGTTACTCAGTACTTAGAACATCAGGTACCTGTCAAAAAAATTCCGTCGAAATCGGTCCAATCATTTCAGATTCACAGGCATACAAAAATTTTAAAGAATGTGATTTGGCTATATTTGTCATATGTATATTATGAAGTAAGCATATACATGAAGTAAGAAGCGGTCATTTTCAATACAAAGAGACACTCCAATTTTAAGTCTAGATGTACCAAAACTATGATACCTACATGACAAATAATGATAGTTTCCTCTCCCGCAGGCACAATGCGTTGGCTGCACACAGTAGCGGTGGCGTGCTTGCTGCACGCGGCGGTGCCGGCAGAGTACCTGCTGCCGGGCGACGTGGTGCCCTCCCACTACCACCTCAAGTACGCCTTCGACATCGACCCCGCCACCAACTTCAGCTACTTCGGCGTCGTTGATATATCCGTAAGTTATTCTTTGGTTTTTTTATGGTATAAGCCGGTAAACGAGCAGACGGATCACCTGATGGTAAGCAATCATCGCCGCCCATTTACACTTGAAACACCATTAGTCCAGTCAAATAAGGCAAAATTAGGTAAGAATCTCGGAATGCGAGATACCCAGCTGTAATTTTGTATATACTTGTATATTGACCCCCTAAAACTTGTCTCAAAACTTACATATGGTAGGGTGTAAGCAACCCTTAAAATTCAGGGTCAAAGGGCCCAAAAATCGTTTTTTTGCGGTTTTTTCGAAATATCTCATTTCCTATGGGTTTTTGGTAGTTGTATTCAATAGCAATATTGTGAAATATAAAATTCTCTACAACTTTTGTGTAAACTTTTTTTTATACGGTGAACCGTTTCCGAGATAGAGGGCGAAGAGCGCGCAGTCACTGCATCTCTTCAAAAAATTTTTTTTCGTCTAACCTATCCGTGATGGTTGTCTATGGATAGGACATTAAAAAATACGTCATGGTTCCTAAAACCATTTTTCGTCAAAATCAATCGTTTGAAAGATAGACGCTTCCAAAGTGGAAAAATGAGGTCTACAGAATGTGTCCTGCCCTCTAACTTTTAAAATAAGTGAGTAAGAAAACTAAAAAAAATATATGCTGTAGATTTTAATGGAAACTTTCAACGAAAATTGGTTTGAATGAGATATCATAATTAGTTTTTAAGAATTGATACATTTAAAAAAAAACACACTTAATTTTCCACTTTCTCAATTCTTTTAATCAATTTTTAGTTTTCTTACTCACTTATTTTAAAAGTTAGAGGGCAGGACACATTCTATAGACCTCATTTTTCCACTTTGGAAGCGTCTATCTTTCAAACGATTGATTTTGACGAAAAATGGTTTTAGGAACCATGACGTATTTTTTAATGTCCTATCCATAGACAACCATCACGGATAGGTTAGAAGAAAAAATTTTTTTTTGAAGAGATGCAGTGACCGCGCGCTCTCCGCCCTCTATCTCGAAAACGGTTCACCGTATAAAAAAAAAGTTTACACAAAAGTTGTAGAGAATTTTGTATTCTACAATATTGGTATTAAATGCAAATACCAAAAACCCATAGGAAATGAGATATTTCGAAAAAACCGCAAAAAAACGATTTTTGGGCCCTTTGACCCTGAATTTTAAGGGTTGCTTACACCCTACCATATGTAGGTTTTGAGACAAGTTTTAGGGAGTCAATATACAAGTATATACAAAATTACAGCTGGGTATCTCGAATTCCGAGGTGAATTCCTAAATTGACTGGACTACATAGGCGTTATAAGTTGAGTCTGCCGGCCTTTAGGAGGTTAGGAATTTAAGGATTGTTGGGGAATCGGGCATTGGAATGATTTGGAAGGGGGGTAATTGGGCCTCCAGTAAAGACACAACGAAACACAACTCAAATATCAATAGTTGTTATTAGTGGTCAATTTCGATTCAGTTTTCCACCTTAGTGTGTTTTATATCAACATATTAGGTACATTAGATGTGTTATCTAATGTCTCCTATGTTACGGACGGTTATTTTATTGTTTTCAGACATCAATATTCCAAATACCGACTGACCCACTGAAACCTTATTTAGTTTCAAAAATCGTTCTTTCGTGTATTTATTTCAATTGCTATTTATTCATTGACGCGTTGTTGTTGCCGTATAGTTTATTAAAATCAATGCAGACATGTGACTAATTTAACTAAACATACAAATGAATTATAATATGAATGTACATGTAGCTTGTGAATTTCAACTTTATACTGTTGTAATAAAATCTAAATAAGATTGCAGAAATTTGACAGTTCAGGGTAACTTTATTAATGTCTCCAATAGCTTTTACGCGCGGTTTCGTTCACGTCAAATTGCGCCATAACAGCTGCTGTCTGTTGAGAGCTGTCTTTCGATACAATTTCTTCGAAATCAGTATAGTAGTTTAGTCACACAGGTATAACAAACAAACAAACCGTCGGTTAAATTCTTTCCTGTTAGGCTTAAAAATGATTCATATAGGTGAAGGTCGCTTGGCAGACGTCAGCGCATGCAAATTATTTGCCAAGTAAATATGTATTAGTGTATTAATGCATTTAACAGCAGGGCCTCCGGTAAACTCACTCACACAACAAATACAACGCAAGCGTTGTTTCACGTTGGTTTTCTGTGAAGCCGCGGTATCACTCCGATCGAGCCGGTCGAGTTAATCTATAGATTTTGCGAAATTATTGATTTTTGTCAGTCCTGGTTTTAATGAGATTTTCCTACAATCTCCTGGTTGTTTGCTCCTATTCCATAAAAATACTGTCTTGAATAATTTAATCAGAAATCGCCAATAGGTAAATAAACCATTAGTTATTTTTAAAATATTTAAATCTTCATCGTGTTAAAAATAAAATCAACTCTAAAATATTTTATGATAATGACCTACATTTTATTAGCATTTCTTTTCGATACAGTTTACTGTTATAATTTATTTAAAAATATATAGCATCAATAAATTAAATTAAATATCTAAATAAACCGAATTAAACCAGTTTTATAGCTATAAAAATTAAAAATATCACCTCCTCGATATCAGAGACAATATTTCCAATATAGAGTTATTCATAGACAATAGAGAGGTACCGTTAGATACGGTGTGGCGGGAATTAGCATAAAAATAGTTTAGTGTCTATTGCCTCCTCGGTCGATAACCTACCTATTAGGTACCTATTAGAATTTTAAAAAGCTATTCGATATTTTTTCTCGTCCATGTTTTGATTTTGCATATCGCATATTGTTATGTTTTTACTTGGGTTCCTCATGTTAGATCTTCCATTCGGGCAAAGTAGGTATTTGGTAGGTCTAAGTACCTACCTACCTACTTACCTAATCATAATAGGTGTCATAATGCAACGTCAAGCCTTTTATTTCCCAAGGGGTAGGCAGAGGTGCACATTACGGCACGTAATGCCGCTGTATAATGTATACCCACTTTTCACCATTTGTGTTATAATTCCCGTATAATAAGGGGTGGCACAATTCTAGACTCCGTGCTACTACCGAGAAATTTTGGAAAACCGAAAAAAAGCCTTTAAATATTTTGCCCGACCCGGGAATCTAAACCGATTCCCCTTGCCCGGCAGTCGCACTTACTACTCCTTGGCCAACGAAGCTTCTTAATCTTCAAATTAAATAAAATTAGAATCATTGATATCTTATTGATATCAATGATTCTAATTTAGGCATAAACTAGACAAACTCAAGACTTACTGGTGCAACATTGTAGCAAGATACTCAGTAGAACATACTACACCTAGTGTAGAACATACCGTATACATAGGAACCTTTACTCAACCTGGAGATCGAACCTGACACGATCCGGCTGATATTCATTTAACCATTAAATGAACAAGGCAGTAGGTAATATCTAATATCTATTCTTAAACAAGTTCTTACTAACCAAAGAATTTTCAATTGACATTTCGAATGTAAATATTGTATGTGGGCGTTAAGATAATCTACTCGTGAGTACCTCTTTAATCTCTGCCCAAAGGTCATTGACATCAAACCAATGTTCCTATGTAAGCATATGTAATTGTCTATTTTGTTGGGAGACTATTATTTTTTTACTTATATTTATTTATGTATACCTATGTAAATTAACTGGATAGGATGGACATACCAAGGGAATGGATAAATTGCGTGTGGAATTTTCTTTATCTTGACTTTTCCTAAAGTGTTTGGATTGGGCTCTAAATTAACATTTACCTGTACCGTGTTGAGGTATTAACTATTTTAATTTAACTATTAAGTTAAAAAGAATCGGTATGTTCCTTTAAGCATTATGGTAGTTACCAGTTGATAGCTTTCTGCGCAAAATATTCTTTAATCCAAGAAGAATAAGAGACAGATTTCGTTAATTAATCCAAACAATTTGTATTATTCACAAATGGTTAAGCACATTATCAATTATCTCCATTATTAAGTAGATAATAGGCGTACCTACCAATTAATTAATTACCTCTAAGTCATTACCGATTGTCTCGGCCAATTATAAAGACTGCCATAGAACTGACGAAAAACGACAAACCGTTGTAAACAAGCCGCTGCGCCATGTTTTACAAACACAATGTAGTAATTGTAGCAGTTGTAATAATCAGTCAATAATAACTGACCGGCGACAAAGGGAAATGAATAGTAATACACAAACAGAATTACGATTTAATGGTTCCTTAGTACGATAGTCTTCTTATTGAAATGATAAGTAGGTAATAGACGATGGACATAGCTCAATAGTTCAATATTTTATATTAGTTACACACCACCGGATTAGCCATATAGCAGGAGGCATCAAATGCTATGTGCCCCGCGCATTGGGGAGACCCGCGCTTTGGTATATTTCATCTATACATACTTTGAACCAGTCATGTTAATAAATCCCATAAGGGGATAAGCCTTGCCATACCACCAGATAATTATTATACAGATAGGTATACCAATACGGTAATAGCACAAGAGTGCTAGCTTGAATTTGAATCATTAAAAATGTTATGGCAGTTTTGGGCTATGGAAATATGTTTATCATTGTAGTAATGGACCAATAAACAAATTGATTTGGGACCCGCAAACATCACAGGAGCCCCGATCATGAGCGCAAATAGGAAACCTCCCGTCCACTCATTTAGACACTAAATCTGTTAATCACAAAATAACCTGCTTCAAGGATTACATTAACATGTTACGCAATTGTATATGTAAACGGAATGCAATTAAATAAACAAAATAACTGATTTTAAGGTATTTCTGTACGGTAGCTACGGTGGATCAATTAATTTCACGTTACACAAGACTACCCGTCAAAACAACTCTAACCCTGACCGAATTTATAGCGTTTGCAACATGTTCCAAAGATTTAATAAAAAAACAAAATTGATTGTTCATTTACATATTCATATTATGTCACATTCACGAGAGGATTGGCAGACGGGCAGTTAATCGTAACTTAATAGCTTGTCGTCTATTTTATTCAGTCCCACAGTCGCCTAACAACATTGTACACTACTTATTACATGGAACTTAGTGAAAACTGGGTGTACATTGTTCAGTCGCATTACGTGTCGTAATGTGTATCTTTCTCTGCCCCTTTGAGGATAAAAGGCTTGATGATACATTACATATAGTATTATGAGGACATAACAAGTCAAGTACAGGAGTCCTTAACTAGGTCTATAACATGGTACTTACATAATGTTAGGAAGTGTTTGACAAAGATGTGGGAAGCGAAAAATGACATTCCTATTGTCCCAACCCAAAAAATCTAATCTAAATCAAGGATGGAATTTAAGATAATACTCCCATCATTGTATCTTGTTTCAAGTCTATTCAAAGGCAATAGGTACTTACGTATAGATAAGTATGTACACGTGAAAAAACACTGACTATGTCATTCAACTCACATGCGAATATGTTTCCAAATAGCAAATGCTTGCCATTACCACCTGGTCACAAGTCACAGCAAGTCTACCGACACCCATCTTTCAATTACACTTTCAACTTTATTGTCCTGTAATAAATTCGAAAATCTATTGAATCTACACCATGTAGCTATGTAATTGTAATGCACACTACGATCTGCCACTTACATAGACGCGGCAGGAATAACAAACTCCTTTGAAGGTTTTCCTCTATTTCTACTGTCTTGTATAATATCCTTATGTACCTGTATATAGAAGGTATGGTTGTTTACTTCGAAATACCAGGTATATGAGGTACACCTCCCTTTGTATCCTAGCGGGTTTACCGGGGCTACCGGGTTGTTTTTTTAGTCAGAGAGAGTCTGACATTCCCGCCTCGTCTAAGGCGGGGGATAATTTTCCGGATGATAATTTAAGGGGGTGAAGTCATTGGATAATTTTCCCCCTTAATAAAACCCCACTTGTGTGTATTTTAAAGCTCTTTGTGATTATAATCGAAAGAGGTTGACAGTGTCCTGGAATTGCTACTACCCATTAAACAACACCGTCGAGTCGAATGCTCCCATTTTACCTTCGTTATAGGGAGACTTTTATACAGCAGTGGACATCTTCTGACTGATGATAACCATGCACAAAAGCACGTACTCACTAAAAAGGCCACTCCTTATCCTCAATTAGCCTCAACCTCCCAAATTCGTAATTACACTAATTAGGTACATATCTCGAGCAAAACTGCATTTCACACGATGATGCAACAACTGCATGAAGTTACAGTAATAAGGTAATAATAAGTAATTGTGTTATGAACAAGTCGAGCAGTGAGTAGCACACTGAGCGAGATTACCTAACCGAATTAACGAACGAACTGACTACGATCTCATAACTAAATTACTTTTTGATTAATTACCCACCTCAGGTAGACTAGTTATTCTACACGTTTGTTTAGACGTCATTCTTTGAGAGTACACTACTTGTTTATGGGTATATTACTTATTGTTGACTTTGCTTTGTTCTCTAATAGATAGTTGTGATGATACAGGAGATATTATGTTATCGGCTAATAGTAACTGTTTGACGAGGAACCCGACTAGTTTCAAGCGATGCTACAGGTTCATATTCAGCGCGACAATCGTGTCGTGCGTCGCGGAATGCTGCTCATAAAAATGGGCTTCTAGCATCTTGAAACTAGTCGAGTAACATAATAATTAATTTGTCTCACGGAAGTTATAATCAAAATAGGAGATGTGTAAAGTATGGCTTATATTTTCCAACTCCTATCATAGTTGTTTGAGTTCAACTCAATCCCATGTTTCCTCTTCCAGCGTCCTCTATCAGACGAATTCAGTCTCTCTCTGGTGTTTTCTTCCAATCATATTGAAATAAATTAATATGTCATTTTCTATATATACAATGTGATAGGGGCGAGACTTCTAACCCGTTAAGGCTGAGTTCTACATCTAATTTTATCGACAAAAGTCGGGGGTCGAAGGGGTCGAATCCCCTCCCCCTAAAAATTATGGCTATTTTAATATTTTTTTTACTTTTTTTGATATCAAAGGTGGTATGCGTCGTAGAAACAAAAAAAAACGACAAACGGTAGCTAATAACCTTGGCTTACTAATTCATTACTTTTTTCATATGTTTGATAATGTTTTGGTGAGAAAAAAATCATTTGTGAATTGTTTTTACCGAAAAAATCACTATTTTTCAACATTTTCAATTAGGGGTTCAACCCCCATATTATTATTTTTGGCGATAAAATTTGATGTAGTACTGAGCCTTAACGGGTTAGAAGTCTCACCCCTATCACATTGTATACATCTCCATGACGATACACAAACGAACTACGATAAAATAGTTTGACATTTATTCCGGAAAAAACAGCGCTCCCAAACTAGTTTCCAACATTTCAGAAACGCTGTCAATATCAAAATATTCCCATTAATATACCGCCCCTAACATCCCCTCATCCAATCAACTGGATGACACAGTGATGACGTCATCAGCGAGTAAACAACAGCCACTTGTGTCGGGAAACTACTTCCATAGACAATCACTCTGTATTAATGTTCTTTTTATCGGTTATGAATTTGTGATAACTGTGTGATGTGTATTGTCAGTGGCAGGTCAAGGTTCGATTTGATAAAGGAAATTAATTGGAATCGCTTCGGGAGGGGGGATTTTTGCGTGTATTGTTTGGATAGGAATTAAACTGAGAAGATTGAGTATTTATAATTGAGTAAAGGGATTAATAATATACATTTTAGTTACTGGTTAGGTACTTGTATGATTTCAAATATGTCTAAAGTCAATAGAATCGAGTAGCCGTACATAGAAGTAGCTTTTTGCAACTCTATAGACAATTGGTATAATGCGTGTATTTTCTCTCTCCTCAGACATTAAACGTTAGTATCATAGTGTCAGACCCTTACCGACTAAAAACCACCCCGTTCCTACTCCTACTTTTCGAACCGGAGCCCCGGTAGACCCTAGCTAGGTGGTCCGCTGCTCCGGATCAGGCATCAGCCCTACTGCACCCCATATGTGCCACCACATATCCTGATGGCTCTTTAAGATGCGAAACACGAAGCGCCGTACGCGTACTAAAAAGTAATGAAATTACCAAAGATGATAGAAGACCAAGACTTCGCCTGGCACAGGGATCACAATCAAAACCAAGCCTTGCTAAAGTTTCACAGATTAAAGAAACATACAGAACGTTAAAATACTTAATATAGGTATCTATATCGACAATTTATTATCCTATAATGTGTGTCCTATAAGGCACAGTCATAAAAACCTTCATAAGTTTATATTTAGGCATGTCAGGCCAGCCTTGACAAGTTCGGTCTAAGTACTGACGCAACACACTTTCAAAACATAACAATAGATTACGATAACGTTATTTATAATAAATAAACGAAATAACCGTTATTTGTATAGTTGGCGACAGGTTGTAAAAAGTAGTTATTTTTGTTATTCAGTTTTTTTAATTTGCCATAGAGAAATCTGTTGGTCAAGGCTTGTCTATGTTTGGAAGGCTGTTTCGCAGTGACCCGTGCCTTGCCTGGCCGTTCTAAACGATTATTTTAACATCAGCAAAGTATCTTGTACAAGTTACATCAAGTTACATTGATTATATTCAATTATTTGACAATTTTAAGTCATGCTATATGGATTTAAGCAGTCAAATTACGAAATTAAGCAGGTTATGTAATCTCAGAAGCACTTGACCGCCGTTATTTTGGAATGATATACAGAAAAAGTCGGGAATTGAACTCAAGACTAAAAACTCAAACATCCTATCCTATAGGGGAATATTTTTTTATTTGCTGACTTGCAATTTCGTTCAAATTTATTCCTAGAAACAATAAATAAATAACCTAAATGTCCTTCCTTATCATAGATCGGTTTCAAGACCACCTCTAAAGAACTGTAACTATCTATGTACGAAATAAGACGTGATTTCATGCATCATGTAACTGCAACTTACCTACTTATTTCGACATGTCACCGCAGTCGTGATTATAGCTACACTTACTAGTCTAGTACTTAAGGAGGTAAACACACAAATTAACTAAATGAACTTTTTTGTGAGATGGCTAAACAAGTTGGATCATCTGATGGTAAGCAATGAGCGTCACACACATATCCGCAACACAACACAGAGAAATTGGAGGTATGTTGCTAGCCTTTGGAGAGAGCTGCGGACTACCTAATGGGTTTACTGGGGATCCGGGTCGAAAAGCAGGAGTAGAAACAGGGTGGTTTTTAATCAGTAAGAGTCTGACACTCCCTATTACCTCGCTCAAAGCGAAAGAAGTCATTGGACGATTTTCTCCCTGAAAAAAAAAGTACTTAAGGACACAAATAAACTAAATGAACTTTATAATGAGATGGGTAAACAAGCTGGATCACCTGATGGTAAGCAATTTTAGCGTCGCACATAGTTATTTGCGACCAGAGAAGTTGGAGGTGCGTTGCTAGCCTTTGAAGAGAGATGGAAACGCGTTGCTAGCCTTTGGAGAGAGCTACAAACTACCTAGCGGGTATACCGGGTATCCGGGTTGAAAAGATGGAATAAGAACGGTTTTAATCAGTAAGAGTCTGACACTCCCTATTACCTCGCTCAAAGCGAAAGAAGTCATTGGACGATTTTCTCCCCGTTAAAAAAAGCCATTGGAGATAGGATTGGACCTCAATTAGGTTTGACACGGGTTTTCTATAAGGCCCTGGTATCTATTAACCATTATTCTTTTATCCACAGCTAAACGTGAAAAAGGCGACGTCGAAAATAGTCCTTCACGCAAATGACATTTTGATCGCGGACCCTATCATCCGCTCGGGTGATACACCATCCCACAAGGTGACGGGGTACAAGGTCAATGACACCTACAGCCTGATGACCATCACCCTGGACCAGGAGCTGCAGCAGGATGAGAACTACACCCTCACCATACCGTTCTACGGCAACATCAAGCATGGACTCGATGGGGCCTACATCAGTACCTATGTCGATCAGATGACCAAGAAGAAAGAGTGAGTGTACTTTCAAGAATATTTTAAATTAACTAATGTCATTAATTATTATGTTATCGGCTTACTCATATAACAGTTTGACGAGGAACTCGACTCGTTTCAAGCCATGCTAGAGGCTCGTATTCATAAGCATCAACTAACGTCTTTCAATTTTCGAAAGGATAGGCAGATATGCACCTACTACCCACACTTTTCACCAGGGTATATCATTTTCTTTCGCTCTCTGGTCTCTGGTCGTTCCTCTATGACTGAAGATCGTGATCATCCTGGTATTACTCTGGATCGGGTTCAGTTTGGGTGAATTGTCTCCAACAGCTCTAGTCTGCGGCTATTTGCATTGGTGGTGTTATAACTACAAATAACTCAGGCTTTATGTCAATAAATCCATGTTGCAATATATTTTGTGAGTGTAGAGGCCAAGGTGTTGCCTTGGCATTAAGCCAATATACACTGTACCTACAAGGATAAAGGATACCTTAGTTACTGGTGTTATGTTTACTAATGAATCTGTTTCCTTCCTGTGGTTTACATTGGTACACACCAATGTCTTGTGGTTCAAGATCCTTTGTATTTTGTTTCTCGAAAAAAACCCGAGTATTTTCCTGGAGAAACCAAAAATAATTATGTATTATCTACCAACAAAAAACCTTTATTATCTTTGCCACTTTATCATATTTACTTCGTACCGCCTCAACCATTCTCACCTCTTAAAGATTTTCTAGACATCCACAAATAATTCAAGACCAAAAATAGCCAAATCGGTGCAGCCGATTTCGACTTTTAGCGAAACTAATGAACTGCAATTTATTTTTATTATATAGATATTTAAGCGAAAGGACTTATCAAAACCCAGGTTTTAGAACTAACTAAGGATCCCATCTTCGAGTTACACGACGCAACAACTAAGAGCTTATCCTATCCAGTTATATACAATGTATTTTACGACCCTACAAAATTACCGTTTTACTCAATTAATGTACGTTTCTCCCACAGATACCTGATTACAACGCAGTTCGAGGCGATCTCCGCTCGCAAGGCGTTCCCTTGCTTCGACGAGCCGATGTACAAAGCAACCTACTCCATCGTCATTGGCCATCACAAGGACTACACTGCCATTTCCAACATGCCTCTCGAGAACTCTGTTTCAGAAAAGTAAGTTTCAATTTATACAGGATTAACTCATAAACTTTTCGGATCGGATTTTTTAAAAGAGGAACGAATGGAGTTTCTTACTCGTTCTTCTCCATTCGAAGCTTCACTTTGGAACGAGCACCTAGCTTCACTGACGGACAGACTGACAGACTATTGTTTATTTCTTTCTTTGTTGACGTTTCAAAAGTACCTAAGTAGATGGTTTATTTGGAATAAAAAAAGGATCTTTCGAGAAGGAAGAAGTCACAGTCGCAAATGGTATATTTTAAATAATGTATTTTCTTCCAGTGCCCTCGAGGACCACTGGCCATGGAGTCAAATTGAAAAGAAATTCAAGTAAGTAGTCAAACTATCATTTTCTTTTCTTCTCCTCTAACAATATCTTCTGATTTATTTCGTTGCGGGATCCAAGACAGTCATTCATGTCCCTGGGACACGCCGGACTTCAGTGTTCCGGTGTTTTCATGGTTGTATCTACTGTAGATCCTGGCTCACAGGAGTTGCAGTGGTATGGGAGGTAGTGGCGGGCTAGTCTAAAAAAAGAGACAATCGATATTCATAGTAAAAAAAATCTATCTAGTAGCGAGTAATTTACTAATAGATATATGTATACATAGAGACTTAAGAATTCTATTAACAGGTAGGGTCTAGGCAGGTTATTAAAATACATTTTATCTTCCAGGAAACCCAAGTCTGATTTCGTATGGGACTCGTATGAGAAGTCGGTGGCTATGTCCACCTACCTGCTGGCCTTCGTGGTCTCCAAATTCTCCTTCGTCCAGAGCCCCTCGGATCTCTCGAATACTAAGTTCAGGATATGGGCACGACCTGATGCATTGGACCAGGTCAGTTGATTCACAGATTTTTTAAAAGTATATTTTGGGTTGTTATAAAACAAGACTGTTATATTTTTTTGATGAGATGGAATGTACCTATATGACGAAGGAGAAATCTACGTGGTGTTTTGAAAAAGTGTGACGTCATCATTGCTGACGTCACAGTTGTTGTTCTCACGATGGTCACCCATTTTGGGGCTTAGAAAAACTTCACGAGTACTGTAAACTTAGTTTATTCAACTCCCAGAGAGGTCCGTACTGTACGGCGATCGGAGTGCAACTGCCCCGATTGCCTACAGTGCGGGCGTATTTATAGGACTCGGCGCACGAGCACGTGCTTACAAGTTTTAGGTTAAGTATTGAAATTACAATGATAACGTTAATTTTACATCGTATTAAACTTAAAATAATCAACTGATGATTAATAAACTGATTTTTAGGACAATCAAGTGAATTAACCAAGCTTATTCTACTTTCTCTGAATAGTTGATGTGGTTGCGCCGACATATATATTCGTATAACTTCTTAGTATAATGTTTCATGTGTATTAGATTTCGTGCTATTGAGAATTTCGTAAAAACAAGTCTTGCTTGCTCCATGCGAGGACCAAGCTAGGACCTTCGAAAACAACTTCCTCGTGAAGTGTCTTTGACATCGTTTTTTAGTTTTTTTTTAAATCATCTAACTCTTAATCTTTCGTCATGTAATCTTATTCTTCTTTCACCCACAGACTGCATACGCCTCGACAACTGGTCCCAAAGCCCTGACGTACTTCGAGCAATGGTTCAACCTGAGCTACCCGCTGCCCAAGCAAGACATGATCGCCATTCCAGACTTCGCGTCAGGCGCCATGGAGAACTGGGGCCTCATCACTTACAGGGAGAAGGACCTGCTGTATGATGAGAAGCAATCTTCCTTCTTGAACAAGGAGAGAGTTGCTACTGTAAGTGTGTTTGTTTTAGTTAGAATTTGTTTACAATGTCTGTCTGTTACGTTTCTATTAGCTGGTGGACAATATTACGTGTTTTTGGAAATGTATCAATTCATAAATAGCAGATAAGTTAATAGGGAATGAAATTATTACCTACCAAAAAATGGAAACAGTCCCGATTTTCCCAATAAATGACTTTATCAAAACTACCATAGGCCATTTTGGAATTCGACTCAGATTTGTAGACATCAATAATAAGACTTTAAAAGCTGTGAAAATTAAATAAACAACTTCCTATCCTCAGGTAATAGCCCACGAGCTGGCCCACCAGTGGTTCGGAAACCTGGTCACCATGAAGTGGTGGTCAGACCTCTGGCTGAACGAGGGTTTCGCGACCTTCGCAGCCACTGTCGCGGTGAACCACGTGGAACCGACGTGGAACGCAGACAAGAGCTCCGCTGTCAATGATATGCTGCTCATCCTGAACTTGGATTCTCTTGAGTCTTCACATCCCGTAAGTGTATAATATATTCCGTGTTAAAATAATATTTCAGCATTGTCACGGGCTTTTGACTATTTTTTAAGCGATAGGGTAAACGAGTAGACTCCAGAGCCGTAGAGGACTTGCTGGCCTTTTGGGGATTTGGATTTTGGCGGATTTTAGGTTTGGAATCATACTCATAAAAAGTGACCTCATGTTTATATTTTCAGGTGTCAGTCCCTATCGATGACCCCAAGCGTATCTCAGAGATCTTCGATGACATCTCCTACCAAAAGGGATCCACCCTCATCAGGATGATGACCATGTTCTTAGGAGATGAAGTCTTCAGGAAGGCCATTAACAAGTGAGGGTTTTGAAGATACTTATTTATTATCAAAGATGTGAAAATGTCACGTAATTCACTTTGGTGCCATAACCCGAAAAAATGTATTCTATTGCTGTTATTGAGAATGTCCAAGGCTATAAACGCAAATAGATTAAAAATACTTACTTACTTACAAACAAGCTAAAAAATTACTTGTTGAATATGGCTTGAATATAACGAACTTAAGAAATATAAATCTAAAATTACTTCTTGTCTGACAGTAACGTATGCGATCACTAAACTGCGTACAGGCGTACGTATTACTGTCGAAAATCTAGAGCCTCGATGCTTAAAAAGAGAACACTTATATCGCCAGTTCCAAATAGCCACAAAACTATAAAATTCACCAACCAACCTATCTTCCTCCACCAGCTACCTTCGCAAGTATTCCTACGACAACGCGGAACAGGACGACCTCTGGCGCGAACTGACGGCGGTCAGCAAGAAGTACGGAGTGCTGCCGGGCAACGTGACCGTCAAGGATATCATGGACACCTGGACCACGCAGACTGGGTACCCCATCCTCACTGTCACCAGGGATTACGAGGACAAGTCCCTCACTGTGTCGCAGGTGGGGAGTGTCATCTATGATACTTAACTAATTACTAGTGTGTATAAACTTGAGTATTCAGTGTAATAACGAGAATCCTTTCAATCTAAATCATCTTATCTTATATTTAAATCAGAATAGCTTTTTGTAAATAGACTAATAAAATTATAATTTTGTTTCGTTCAATTCCTGTTATTTTGTCAAAGTCAACAACTAAACGCACTGGGATAACCCTGGTTTCGTTTTTCTACTGTCTTCTTTAACACTTTGTATTGGTACCCAAAGATTTAAGAAAGTTGTTTGGTTATGGAAGGTAAGCCCTCCGATAACGTCAGGCACCGGTGACCCCCATGGCCTAAAACGTGTTTAAGAATTTTGTGTAATGCCACAGCGTCGCTACCTATCCCTGGCGGCGCGCTCGACCTCATTGACCTCATGGTGGGTGCCCCTGAGCGTGGTGTGCGAGCCGGAGACCCGGGGCGCGCCGCCCGCGCTGCGGTGGCTGGCCGCCAACCAGGGCCTCACCTCGCTGCACCGGTTCGAACATGGAGCCGAGCGGGACCAGTGGCTGCTGTTCAACCATGATATGATCGGTAAGCATCTACAAAAAAGTCAGCCGCGTTTTCACAAAGGCCTATATTCTCCTTCCACTACTCTCTGCGCAAAAGTCTTCTGCGGCCAATCCTTAGAAGGTGTCAAATTTCAGTATTCATTTATTCATGACATATCAGCCGCACAAAAGCCTATCTACTCTCCTTCCACTACTTTCTGCGCAAAGTTTTCTGCAGCCAATCCTTATAGGAGGTGTCAAGAATGTTCAAGGGATGTTGAGTGGACTCCATTCAGTAGTGAATTGCGCCAACCGTTTATCTGATATCCAGCTAACTTTACCAGCCCAGTTCCACTTCAAACTTGCTGTTGAAGCGCCTAGCCCTTGCTTCATAGCAACCTTTCCAACGGCCTATTTAGGCTCGTAATTTTAAGGAAGCATATTAATGCACGTTATGTCGTCACTTGCTTTTCATCATTTGCACTGTTAACACCAAAATTATATCTCTCCGTTGTTTGAGTACTTCTACAGTTCTTTTATTCCTGCAAGACCTCATATTCCTCTACATGGTCCATTCGAACCGGATATATGAAGATCAGCGGTTAAAATTGAAGAAAGGAATAATTAAGGATCGTCAATTAGCCGGCGTGACTTGCAGGTTTTTTGCAGGACAATTAGTTGGACTGAAATCAAGCAATTTAATTGCGGTGTATTGCATTTATTCTATTAATATCATCACCCAACACTCAGGTAATATAAATAAAACTAAATCGTTAAGAAATATCACAGGTTAGTGTATTTATTAGTATTATATTACATTAGTGCATTGTGTTAGATTGAAAATCATTTGGTACTTTGTTACATTGTGATTAGTATTTATGTAACAGTAAAAGTTTAAATTTATATTTATTATAATATAGTTAGCTTATTTGCTACATCATTTAAACTTTATTTATACAAAACTGTAACTAATTCACATAGTTATTTTTAATGTTAGCAGGTACCTAGACATAATTATTCGTATTGTTTTTGAGTGTTAGATATGCAAGTCATTGTTTTGTTCAATTAACTTAATGTTATATCGAGTTAGTTTCAATAGTGTTTATTAATTTATTTGCTTCGTTAATTGGTTTGTAGAAAAGGTTTATAACATAACATTGTAGGTAACTGAACATATTGCATCATTAACTATAACTTAAAGTTATCGAACGTTAAATCATAGTTAGTTTAATTGATGTTACATTGTGTTTGTTGTTGGCTTAGTATTGTTAACTGTACAAATTATAAAGCCTTTAGACGCGTCTTAGGTACATATTGTTCATATTTAAATAGTATTCCTGTATCAATTCCAGGTTGAATACACTTGTCTCCCAGTATGTCCGAGGAAAGGGAATTAGTTAAGAAGCGAGGAAGCTTTAAAGGTCGATTGACTGCTTTCGTTACCTTTCTGGATTCACTCAAGGACAGAACCCTAACCAATTGTGACATGGCTGAGCTGCAGTTGCGCATAGGCAAGATGGAGTCGTTGTATGAGCAGTATGATGAGGTACAGTTACGTCTGGAATGCCTTGTCGAGGACATTAAATTACAATTTTCCGAACGTTCTGATTTTGAGTCTCTTTATTATAAATCCTTGTCCAGGGCACAGAATATTATAAGCGACTATAATAAAGATAATGAGTCGATGGAAAGTTGTAAGGGTAGTCACACTAATGTGCATAAGCCAGTTAAGTTGCCAACAATCCAGTTACCTAAGTTCAGCGGTTTATATACGAATTGGCTAGAATTCCGTGACACCTTTAGTAGTCTCGTTCATTGCAATGATAGCATTGACGAAATTAATAAATTTCACTACTTGAGAGCATCTCTTGAAGGGTCAGCAGCGGTAGTTATTAATTCTATTGAGTTTTCTTCGAGTAATTATTCTGTGGCATGGCAGTTGTTATGTGATCGATTTGATAACAAAAGATTACTCATACAAAATCATGTGTCTGCTTTATTTAATATTGAAAGCATCATAAAGGAGTCTTCTGTTGCATTAAAATCTCTAATTGATTTGATAAATAAAGACTTACGAGCATTAGAGTCGTTAGGTGAGCCTGTTAAGCAGTGGGACACGTTATTGATTTATATTATGACTCGCAAGCTTGATCAAAAGACCTATCGCGAGTGGGAAGAGTACAAAGGTAGGATAGATAAGGACAGCCCTATAACGTTTGAAGATTTCATAAAATTCCTGCGTGATCGAGCTGACCTTATTGAGACCTTAGAATTATCACGCAATAATTGTTCCCAAACATCTAATAAATCATGTCCTAAGATAAAATCTATGGTAGCTACACAGTCTCTTAATTACAGTGTCAATAACGACGAAATGTCTCGCAAAGTGTGTCCTAATTGTAACAGAGATCATTCGCTAAATAATTGTCCACAGTTTCTCGCACTCAGCAATGACGCTCGATTCAAACTACTGCCCACCTTTAAGATTTGTTTTAACTGCTTTCGGTCCGGTCATTATGCCAATAAATGTAAAAAACCAGGTTGTAAACTATGCAAGCGCAGGCATAATACACTAGTTCACACCGATAATAAATGCACTGAAGTCAATACAGTTAACGGTAATTCAAATAACTCGTCACCATCTTCATCTGTACCGTCTGCTTCCACGGACACGAGTAACGTAGCATTGTCAGCAAACATTGCATCATCCCGTGATCATAAGCAGCGTGATGTGTTGTTGTCCACCGCACAGGTCAAACTGCGGGACAACAATGGTGTAGTGCACGTCGCTCGCGCGGTTCTCGATAGCGGCAGCACATCGTCATTCATCACAGACCGGTTATGCAGACAATTGAAGTTAGCAACAACGCAAGTAAACAAATGTATACTTGGTATAAATAATGTTACGTCGCACGCAGGTAAATTGAGTCGTGTAAGGATAACATCGATGGACGATAGTATTACTTTCGACCTTAATTGTTTTGTTTTGCCATACATTACAAGTAATGTTCCGTGCCGCGAAGTTAATTACTCGACATTAAATATTCCGCTAAATATAACTTTAGCAGATCCTACGTTTTGCAAGCCCGCTGAGGTAGATATTCTCATCGGTGCTGATCTCTTTTGGGATTTGTTAGGATCACACAAAATAAAGTTAGGTACCGGAAAACCAGTTTTGTATGAAACCAGTTTAGGGTGGATAGTTTCCGGTCCAATTAGTCAGAATTCTATTTCATTGTTATGTAGTGATTTAAAATGCAATTTTTCTAAAACTGTTTCTGACAATAATACTGACTTGGAAAACATTAGACCAGATTTACGACTGGATCGATCGGTCTGAGTGGTGGACTCAAGTCAAATGTTCAGAGACGTTACCGGAGACTCGACCTAATATATCGTTAAATGCAGTTTTATTAGAATCTAAAGGTGAGGCATTAATTGAATTTAACCGGTTTTCCAATTATTCACGGCTTATACGCTCTGTAGCTTACGTGTTAAGATTTATTAAGTCATGTCAGAAGCAGTATCCTAAAACTAATTATTTGACACAGGATGAGTTAGAAGATGCACTCACTGTTGTCATTCGTAGGTGTCAGTACGAATCATTTCCCGAGTATGAACTACTTTTAAATAAAAAGAGCTTACCTCAGAAGAGCGTCCTTTTAAAATTTAATGTTTATTTAGATGACAAAAATATAATGCGAGTAGGAGGACGTCTCGATAATTCTGAATTTTTATATAATAAAAAACATCCTTGTTTATTACAGTCCACTCATCAATTTACCAAATTATTATTTTGTTTTGAGCATAAAAGGCTTATGCACGCTGGCCCACAATTATTATTAGCATCGATAAGGGAATCTTATTGGCCGATAGGGGGCCGCAACTTGGCGAAGGCTTGTTATCATAAGTGCGTTCTGTGTCGGCGCATGAAGGGTAAGGTGGTCGCACCTATTATGGGTAACTTACCGCAAGAACGGCTTCGTCCAGGTTATCCCTTCGAGAGTACGGGCGTTGATTACGCCGGCCCTATCTTGTGTGCCAGTCGTCAAGGCCGTGGATGCAGGCTGGTAAAGGTGTACATTGCCATTTTTATATGTTTCACTACTAAAGCCATTCATTTGGAACTTGTTGGCGACTTAACTAGTAAAAGTTACTTACTGGCTTTGCATCGATTTATTGCTCGTAGAGGAAAACCCGTTGATATCTTTTCTGACAACGGTACCTCATTTGTCGGTGCATACAACGAACTATCCAAGTTTTTAAAATCGACTAGTTCGTCATTAAGTGAGGATGCAGCGAAAGATGGAATCAGATTTCATTTTATACCCGCGTATACCCCACATTTCGGAGGACTCTGGGAGGCAGGTGTAAAGTCAACAAAGTACCACCTTAATCGAGTGTTGGGAAATTGTAATTTGACATTTGAAGAGCTTTACACCGCATTAACTAAAATTGAAGCCGTCCTGAATTCTCGTCCACTGACGCCATTATCTTCCGATCCTGCCGATTACAGTCCGCTCACGCCAGGACATTTTCTTGTTGGGCGACCTCTCACTTCCTTAAAGCAACCTGACTTCAGCGATTACTCTGCCAACCGCCTATCTCGCTTTCAACGCATTGAGCAGCTGCGTCAGCATTTCTGGCATAGATGGAGTAAAGAGTACGTTGCAGAATTACAGCTGCGGACCAAGTGGCGTTCCTCGAAGGATGCATTACGAGTGAACACATTGGTCGTGATAAAGGAAGATAACCTTCCTCCTTTGAAGTGGAGCTTGGGACGGATTGTGGCTGTCTACCCAGGGAAGGATGGCATCTCTCGAGTAGCTGATATAAAGACATCCACCGGAGTTGTTCGACGCGCATTTAACAGGATCTGCCCGCTGCCGGTGTCTTCGGATTAATTTGGTTGAAACCGTTGCTTTCAACGCCCGGGGGCATGTTGAAGCGCCTAGCCGTTGCTTCATAGCAACCTTTCCAACGGCCTATTTAGGCTCGTAATTTTAAGGAAGCATATTAATGCACGTTATGTCGTCACTTGCTTTTCATCATTTGCACTGTTAACACCAAAATTATATCTCTCCGTTGTTTGAGTACTTCTACAGTTCTTTTATTCCTGCAAGACCTCATATTCCTCTACACTTGCGTCAGTTTGACCAATAATTCAATGAGAATTTGAACAACTGGGTATTTAAACAGAAACCTTTTGACTTAAACAATGAAGTGATCAAAGATAGTGAATAATTGAATTAAAACTTTAACTTTATTGTAATTAAGTCTAATCTTCCTTCCCCAGCTCCATACCGCGTGAACTATGACCCTCGCAACTGGCAGCTGTTGTCCAACGCGCTGAAGTCCAACGACTACACGCGCGTGCCGCTGCTGGGCAGGGTTCAACTCCTGTCTGATGCCTTCGCACTCGCCTGGACCAACCACCTCGATTACTCCACCGCACTCAAGTAAGTATCTTAACTGCACTACTTCAAGGAACTTGGTGGAATTTTTTCTTCTTACACCATCTTCTTACGGCCGAAAGTTATTCAGTTTATTGGATCGCACATGTCTTAAAAACCCAATGCAAAATCTTTCGATTCAGGTCGGTTATTAATATCATCCGTTGGGTCTACCGCACACGCCCACACTCGCACTCGCACTCGTTCACGACACTGCGCCAATGTCGCTCTGACATTGGTTGACACGTTCGCGGTGGGCGGGCATTACACATTACCACAACGTAAACTCCCTTTTCTTTCCTTTTCCTAAAAGCATTATATTAAACGTGTGTTTATATTGTACGTCTACAGCTTAGCCTCCTACCTCCAACATGAGACGGAGTACCTCCCTCTGTACACCGGCCTCCGAGGGTTGATGCAGATCGAGAACGTGCTGAAACGGTCTCCGGACTACGGCGCCTTCCAGAAGTTTGTGAGGAAGCTCATCGGCGAGATCTACGAGAGGTCGGGAGGACTCGCCACCAAGAAGATCATCAACGGACACGACCTGAACAGCGTCAAGATGCAGGTCAGTAGAAATATAGGCTCATCATTATTATTTACTAGCTACTTCCGCGCGGTTTCACCCGCTCTGCTCGGCTCCTATTGCTCATAGCGTGATGAACACAAAAATAATTATTCAAATCAAACCAGTAGTTCTGGAGATTACCGCGTTCAAACAAACAAACAAACAAACAAACTCTTCAGCTTTATAATATTAGTATAGATTTTCGTGGCTTTTCATGGCTACCTTTGTCGAGTCGTAATTTTGGTGATGACGAATTATTAAGTCAGTATCAGTTTCGATATTTTTTCGATTGGTGGCTACTGTATGCTGTACTGTACTGATCCTGGTTTATATTACAAGAGTCGCAGTAGCAGAAAATGTGTAGTAATTTTTCTATAAAGAACTTCCTCACGTTTCTGTTTGCGTCCAAATCAATCAAAATTATTATTATTAGTACTTATTACGGGATATTTACCATGTTTATTAATTTTGATGAGTTTCCGATATTTCGGCACTGTTGCAAGCGAATCCATGCAAGCGAAGCCATGACCACGGATTAACTGAATGAGTTAATCCGTGATCATGGCGCCGAAAACATTCGCGCCATCCGAAAATTAATAAACATGGTAAATATCCCGTAATAAGTTCTAATAATAGTGTTAGTGACCATGTCAGTTTAAAAACTTATATGGTTATTATTACCAGGCGACAATAAGCTCGTGGGCGTGCCGTATGAAGGTCCCTGGCTGCGAGGAGAACGCCATCCAGCTCTACAAGCAGTGGATGGACACTGAGAAGCCGGACGAGAACAACCCGTGAGTAAACTGCAGTGATAAATGATAATAAATGATAAATGATATTTATTTCTGTAAATAGATTATAAAATAACACTTTTACACGTCAATATTTTAAGTAGCTAGATGAGGCCGGCATTTCCTATCCGACTACTCTGAGAAGAAATGCCGAAACAAACTCAGAGGTCATAGTCTGACCAACTAAACTAGGTATACCTAGCCTCAGCTCAGCAGTGGTGCTGTTTGACGAAGTAACTTGACTAGTTTCAAGCTAGGGTCTCATAGTTATGAGCAGTATTGCGCGATCATTACGCGGTTAACGCCGCTGAGCCAATTTCGCGATCCCCATCGCTCAGAATGTCTCTCATAACTGTCTGGGGCGTGAGGAGATTCGTTTCCCCTCGCTGTTTTTTGAGGCTGTGTTCATATGAAAATGTAATCATATTTGTGTATCATAGGCGTAGCCAGGGGGTTCAAACCCCTCCCGAAAAATGCGTGCCTAGACATTACAGAGCGTTATTTTTCTAGTTAGCTTAGTACATCCCCTGTTTGGCAAAGGTCTCTATGACTACCTATGAATCTGTTTATGACATATTATTACATAAATTGTTCGTTTTTTTTTGGTCGACTTTCTTGTACCCCTCCCGATACTAAAACCTGGCTACGCCTATGTCGTGTATAATATGTGGTGTTATAATATTGTGCTTTGGTTGCAGCATCCCGCTGGACCTGCGTCGCACGGTGTACTGCGTGGGCGTGTCGCGCGGCGCGGTGGCGGAGTGGCGCTGGGCGCTGGCGCGGGAGCAGCGCGCCAACGTGGCGGCCGCGCGCTCCGCGCTGCTCGCCGCGCTCACCTGCTCCAAGGACGTCTGGATCCTCGCGCAGTCAGTACCATACACCATCTATTATATAAAAACTAGCTACTTCCGCGCGGTTTCACCCGCTCTACTCGGTTCCTATTAATCGTAGCGTGATGTTTTATATATGCCTATAACCTTCCTCGATAAATGCGCTATCCAATATAAAAAGAATTATTCAAATCGGACCAGTAGTTCCGGAGATTAGCGCGTTCAAACAGACAAACTCTTCAGCTTTATAATATTAGTATAGATAAGTCGGATTTTCCTTCCTGACGTTATAACTCCAGAATGCACCAACCGATTTCCACGGTTTGCATTCGTTGGAAAGGTCTCGGGCTCCGTTAGGTTTATAGCAAGGAAAATTCAGGAAAAATTCAAGAGAAACGCAGAAAAACAGGTTTGCTAGTTACCTATATGAATCTTAAATCTATCTTGATTTTTGACAGAAACTCCATACAACTTATGTCAAAAAACGTCTTGTATTCTAATAATACATGATCTACGCTTCTTCACCCATAAAGTAGATCGTGCGTAAGATCAAAGCAACACAAAGCATACATCCATTACCGTAGGAGATATCTACTAACAACATTTGACTATCATCATGAAGAGCAAACTTTGAGCAATGTAATCCAAGCTCTGATTATACACAGGTACCTGGAATGGACAGTCACAGAAGGGTCTGGCGTGCGCAAGCAGGATGTACTGCCCGTGATCGTGAACATCATCAGGTCGCCCGTCGGATACTACGTCGCCAAGGACTTCATCTACACGAGGGTCGACGAGATTTACAATACGTGAGTGTTAAATAAAAGATTTCTTTTTTATGAGACATGCCGGTAATCGAGCAGACGTATTACCTGATGGTAAGCAATCGCCGCCGCCCATGGACACTTGAAACACCAGAGGCTTTACAAGTGCGTTACCGGCTTTTTGGGAGTTTGGAATTTAAGGGTTGTTGTTCGGGTATGGGGATGGGGAAGATTGGAAAGGTGGGAATTGGGCCTCCGGTAACCTCACTCACACAACGAAACACAACGCAAGCGTTGTTTCACGTCGGTTTTCTGTGAGGCCGTGGTATTACTCCGGTCGAGCCGGCCCATTCGTTGGATTATCTCCCAAACTTGAAGTTAAGCATCTTTTGGTTGGTGGTGAATAATATTATTTGTTCTGCAGGTTCAAGGGCCAGTACAGGCGTATGGGTGAAATGATCAAGACACTGCTGCAGCAGTTCACCACCCAGAGAGAGCTGGACGAGGTGAGTAAACTGATACTTGGCTATTTTTGTAATAGTTTCTATTCAATCTACACCCAAAGAAGGTCTAAAAGACCATGATGCTACGTCAATTTGAACTCGATATTAACCCGTTGTATGACGGAACGTAGATCTACGCGAGAAACAATATGTTTTCTATTGTATCTCATATACCGACAGACTAGAGGTTAAAACTGCTAACGCCCAAATACTGAAACACTAAACATTTTTAAGTTGTACTTAAATATCGTTCTATTTCTGTCTTTTATAAAGAATTTGTAGAGACAGAACTATCTTTGAGAGTGTCTTAAAATTGAGTGACGTTTGAGTATTTGTCCATAAGTCTTATAAATAAATTGTGTATTACTTCTCCACAGTTCCTGGAGTGGCGTGAAAAGAACGCCCAGTACCTGGTAGACTCTAAGCTGGCTGTGAACCAAGCCATTGAGAACGCTCAAGTCAACATCAACTGGATCACAAAGAATAGGAAGAATGTCGTCGATAAACTCAGGGAGTTTTCCACGTAAGGAGCTTATACGTCACCGTTTGTCAGGGGAATAACGAGCGAGAGGTTTGCGGGCATTAAACCTTCGCATCTACAATATTATCCTGGAGTCACAGCAACTGAAATTGGAATAAAATCTCCCCATTTTTCCCTAAATCGTGTTTTGTGATTGTCAAATTGTAAATTTTCTGTCCAAATTTCCCCTTGTCGGTTTCAAAAATCGTGTTTCTATGTAGGTAGCTATTCTCCTGACAAAACTCGTGAAATTAGCAACAAATGAGGCCAGTTGGTCCGTAGGAGTCCTAGTGCTTGTAAGTAGTGACTAGTAGCTAGATAAGTAGGCATTGTAGTAATTTGTATGTACTTAATGTGGCTGACATTTTAATAAATCAAAGCTTCGCAAGTAGCGTGTCGCTTTATTAGTAATTCTCACAAATAGCTGACCGACAATCGACATACCTTAATGAATTAATTTTGTATGAAATAAAAAACGGCCTTTTCCTAATCCGGCTTGCCCATGAAACTGTATGTAAAAATGATTTTAGAAATTGAATATTTCAATTTATCAACAGTATTTTGAATCAGTATAATTTGACTTGAAATGTTTAATTTCTATGATCTGTCGAGTAGGTACTTAACTACACGTAGAACAAAACAGCCAATCACTAGCATTGTAGAACAAACGGTAGTTAGAAGCAAGTTTTATAACATTTAGTTTATTTTTAGTCCGCGCCGACAGCCTGGGACGCCATGGAAGGGACAGCCTAGCTTCATGAGTTCTATATTTGCGATACACAACATTTCTAGAGCTCGGCTGAGGCCGTTTGAGTATTACGTCGGAAAATAGACTTTATTGTGATAGGAATAAAGACTGTGACAATGTTTCAGACAGTAAGAGTATAAATATCCAAATGAGGGGAAGCCCTTTCAACATGTCTGAATTTTTTATTGTAGTAATCAAATGCTGACAGATTTTTTACTTTTTCTATGACTTGGCGATGCTCTGCCGTGCACACATTTTGTTTTTTTAAATTAACTTCTGGCTTTATGTGTTTGTGTTGCCAATTAATAATTTTAATGGCTTTAATCGTTAGTTACCAGTGGACAAAACTAAAATTTCTTCCATCAGCCTCGTATGTTTTTATTTGTTATTATTTATGCATTTAATTTTAAGTTTTAGATGAATCTTGATAGAAAAAATCTAAAGAATTATGTATTTGTTCAATTTTTTATTTAATTGTGGCAATGATAATGGTGGTTTTAATTCTAATTTAAATAATTTGTAGATATTGGATACCGTTGGCATAATGTGTAGTTATGTATTGTTAATGGTATAATAACTCCGTCCAGTACAAGTTTATGAATCGTTACTTATTTCATAAAAATACAATTAAAAATAAATGTCTTTATTATATTTATTTGTTTTGTTTTATTTTCATTTATTTTTGTTACGTTTTCGACAGTCCACTCTTTTGTTTTTGTTGACTGACAAGCGATGGTGAGTTTTGTTTTTTGTTTTATTTTTGAAATATTATTTTGACACAACTTTTTTAATAATAATTACTCAAGTAGATATGTAGGTGCTTTATCTGAATCACTCGAAAAAAAAATGAAAAGGTTTCATATGCCAAAAATCTTATCACCAGAGGATTTGGCTGCACGGTTAGCGCGGCGGCTGGGCAACTGGCTGCCGTGCAACGGGTCGCGGGTTCGATTCCCGCACGGAACAACTCTTTGTGTACCACAGATTGTCCGGGTCTGGGCGTGATGTGTATGTGAACTTGTATGTTTGTAAACGCACCCACGACACAGAAGAAAATCCTAATGTGGGGCAAAGTTTTAATAAGAAAAAAAAAGAGGGGTCTTAAAAGTACAATCACTGTAGTTATGACTGCACATTAATAATTTATGGAGACCCAACGCTCACTAGCGATCCTGGCAATATAGACCTCTTTATAAACATAAGTAATTTAGCTTTTTTGGAGGGGGGAAAATCATCCAATGACTTATCCCGCCTTGGACGAGGGAGTGTCAGACTCTTAATAACTAAAAACCACCTTGTTCCTACTCCTGCTTTGAGCCGGAGTCCCGGTAACCTGTTACGTTGTCCGCAGCTCCGGATTAACGAATTTAGCTACTTATTTTATTATAATTTTTATGAGAGATCATCTAGTTACTTTTTATTAAAGAAGTAATTTACTTAGTGTAACATATTTCAGGGCCCTCAAGCGCAACAGAACACACACCAACCTGAACATGCCCAGTGCTGCCATCTCGTGCAATGTACAAATTTCCACCGCGCTCATATCGCTTTACCTGCATTTTATGAGAAACTAGCAATTTTTTATTACAGAAACTGTTGTTTCATTCCTTACTAGTAATATCCCTCAGGACAAGTCTTATTATCATAATACAAATTAGAAGTAAAGTAAGAAAATTAAGATAAAAACTGTATGGTTCATAACTTCTTACAAGAAAAACAATAAAAATCCTTATGCCAACGCGCCTGGTGGTAAGCGATGATACGGCTGACGATGGAACATGGCCTGCTCAGCAAGATATATGAATGTGTATATATTTTCAAGCTATAAATACTTAGATTAAAAATTGTTAAAATATTGATAAAGAAATAACACATTTTAGTGTAAAAATCTTAAAACACAAAACATTAATCGATTGATTTTCTGAAATTGTATACTGTGTTAATTTGGTCAGATATTTTATTCAATTTTATCAACTACTTTTAGCACTTACTACCTCTTAGGAATAGGAAAATGCTAAGGAGATACGAATACAAAATAAAAAATCCAGTTATATTTGTATAAATCTATATTGTATAATAAAAACGTTGAGTGTATACTTAGGCTAGAGTAAATAATACTTTACAAAATGCTTCAATTTCGACATATCCACGACGGACGATGGCACCGCAGGTAACTTCAGTATACGAACCATGCCGTACTTGTACACGCTTAAATACATTCTATTTATACCGACACGCCTTTTATCCCTGATAGGGTAGGTAGAGGTGTAAATTACGACTGTACAATGTACACCCACTTGATTTCAGTTATGTTATTAGTCCACATATAATAGAGGTCAAATAACTTATAAAATACAAACTTCGTACCGCCTCAAACATATTTTTTATCATCTTTTAAACCATCCCTAGACTTCCACAAACAATTCAGGAACAAAATTAATCAAATAGGTCCAACCGTTTTCAAGTTTTAGCGAGACTAACAAACAGCAATTGATTTTTATAATAGAAAGATGATTTTATGGCATTATTAAAAAGGCGTAAAGTTTTTACGTATTAATATTATTATTTAAACGTGCACAAGACGCAAGCAGTATCCACAACTCAGTAAACTTTACAATAGGTATAAAAAGTTACAATAAACTATACAATACTATAAACATTACCTTAGAGTATTTCAGATCATTACACTTATATTGTAACTAAACTAACTAATATAACCAAATAGTTATAACAATATATTTTAATAGGTATTTGTCATAATATCTTTCATAAGTTGTAACGGCATATAAACTGTTTCTGTCTCTTTCTAACAGGTAGTATTGAAAAGAGATAGCAGACAATAAGAAATGGTACATTTTACTAAAATGTTTCAATTCGTATACAAAAATAAAATAAGGTATTGTCCATTCTCAAGGTTAAATAAAATATAAATAAATCTTACAAAATTCAATTTTGAAAATAAATGCTTTTCAATCACAATCCAATTAAAGAAAAAATAAATAAAAACAATTTCGATACACAACCAAACATTTGAAATAATTTACAAATATATTTTTTTTAGTAGTCAACATTAAATATTTATTCTAATGGCAACTCTGGACAAAATGGCAGAAATACACGAATTATAAAATTGGCACAAATACACTTATAAGGCACTCTTCATGTACTATACATTAAACATATTCACGTTTTACTAAATATTTACCTATAATGGAAGTAGATATAATAATATCGACTTGTCATAGTGATCCTTACTAAATATGTAAATCAATTCCTTTAGATATGTCTGTTTTATACATCAATTTTATGTCTAGTTAGAGTATCAACACCACAGAAGCTTAGAAAATAAACAATTTATAGTAGATATGTTTCACCATTTGTGTTATAAGTCCCTTGTAATAGGTGGTGAGCCTATTTCCATACACCGGGCACTATTCCAGACTCCGTGCTACTACTGAGAACTTTTCGAAAAACTGAAAAAAAAAACCCAGTAATACTTGGCCCGTTTGCCGAGTGGCAAGTGCGATTGCCGGGCTAGGTATCTCGGGTTCGATTCCCGACTCAATAATATCGACTTATTATTATTATCTTGTAATCGGTAAATATTTACTACTCCCTATTTTAATGGCAGTATTTTGTCAACTGGTAATACTACTGACACACATCAATCAAACATAACCCTTAGATAGTAGTCATAAGAATCACCTTACTTTACTAAACTGACACTCGATCTAGACATAAAATTGATGAAATATAATCCTTATTACATTAACTATAGCTTCTCAATTCGTATAACACGTGTCTCTTAAACTATTACAAATAATAATAGATTTGTACCTATGAAACCTGGCAACTTCATAGGTGACATATAAAAAGTAATAGTCGCACAATGTATGTCTATCTTATTGTAAATATATATAACAAATATTTATGAGAACATTAGTGTAAAAATGCTATCTGTCTTGGAACAAAATATAGTCTAAAATAAGATTTCTTTTGTTCAAATTGAACAAGTTATCAATTCATGGCCGTCATACAACATAACACTTATTTTAAAGAGACTGTCATCTAATATTGTACAGCAGTAATTCAAGTATCATAATATGTCATATCATAGTTAAATAATGTCATTGAAGTTTAATATTGACATCTCTGAATTAATATATCTGTACCCTTAGTACGAGTTTGCTTTACGTTTCAAATAATCGAATGCGTGCGATCGGTGCTCTGATTGGTTGGTTTATTCGAGCCAGCCAATGAAAACACCGAAAGCGCTCTCGTTTCGATTACTTTAAATGCAAACTCATACTAAGGGTACTGTTCTAAATGCATAAGTACATTGCTTGTGTCAAAAGGTGCATAAACAATAGTTTTGTCTTTAAAAGGAAAATAAACAACATACAATTAGTCATAGTCAGATACGATTGACCTAATTACTCAACAATAATGAGGGCTACCGTTTTATACTCACCAGATGGCACCAATATAGCTAATAAGTTTGTTCAATACAATTTTAAGTGTGGGAGAGCCATGTTTCGGCACTGCTGGGCCGGCTCGACCGGAGTGATACCACGGCCGACCAGAAAACTGATGTGGAACAACGCTTGCGTTGTGTGAGTGAGGTTACCAGAGGCCCTTCCCAATCCCCGATTTCCCAACTACCCATAAATTCGTAACCCCCAAAAGGCAAGACACTTGCCACGTGCCATTGGCACCTGTAACACCTCTGGTGTTTCAAGTGTCTATGGGCGACGATGATTGCTTGTCAATCAGTTGATATACTTGATATACTATGTATAGCATATGCTCGTTTACCGGCTTATACCATAAAAAAAAATACAAAATTAGCTAGTGTCATTGGACATTAAATTTTTGCATGAACATGAGCATAAATCAGCACCATCTGATGAGCAAAAAACAGTAGTCTTCATGAAATCGAATGGTACCTCTAGTTCCCCCCGTCCCTCAGACGTCGGGTTCCACAAACCCAGGTCGGGCAGTGGTCCTCCTCTTGCGCAGAGTGCCGAGGATGGCGAGCATCTCCTTCACAGCCTCCGGTTGTTCCTCCTTGGCCTTCTTCTCCGTGAACTTCTGGTCGGTGGACTTGAGGTGGAACTTGCCCCCCTTGATCTGGTCTACTATTGCGTCTATTGCCCCACCTAGAAATTGAAGATTTTGGCGTTATTAAAGAGCTTTTGTAGTATGTTGTTAGTTATGATAGTTGTGTCTAAAAATTATTCAAGAGATTATACAAAAAAAGAACATATTGGTTGTTCCAATGCTGAACTAGAAAAGTAGGCATAATATGTAAGAGAGCTCCTTTGTACTTAAGGGCAGATTATTATATGTACTTAAGACGATTCATAAATCGAAAACACCCAATCAGATTGTAGTCTAGATAGGTATAAAAAATTCCAAAACATTTTCCCATACAAGAGCAATACCCAGTTTTTTGGTGACAGTGGGACAGCTAGTAAGATATCTGTATAATAAACTAGCTACTTCCGCGCGGTTTCAACCGCTCTGCTCGGCTCCTATTGGTCATAGCGTGATGTTTTATAGCCTAAAGCCTTCCTCGATAAATGCATTATCCAACACAAAAAGAATTATTCAATTCGGACCAGTAGTTCCGGAGATTAGCGCGTTCAAACAAACAAACAATCAAACAAACAAACTCTTCAGCTTTGTAATATTAGTATAGATATACGAACCACAATCAGCGCCATTCTGCTTACTCTTCCTGAGCGTGCCGCTTTTGTTGGCCAACATCTGCGCCATGTCGTCCGCGCCCGATGGCTCGAATGCTACGGGGGCCGGAGGGGGTGGCGGCGGCGGGGGTGGAGGGGGAGCCACCATTGGCGGGGGAGGGGGTGGCGCTACTGGCGGGGGAGGGGGAGCGGGGACTGAAGGAGCCGGTGGGGGAACTGGCGCTGGGGTTGGCTCCGGAGGTTGTGGAGGTAACGTGCTTGTTGTTGGAGCTGGGGATTAAGAGAATAGTTTTCTATTATCTATACTTGTTTATTGAAAGTTGCGACTGAAAGATATGACAATGCCACGATATTACATTTGACACATTTGTATTCTATCTCATCTTACAAGTGAAAGTAAATTCTCCATTAACATGTCAGTCGTCATGGGGGACACTATATGGTCGACAAGCTACAGTTTTCTGATAGTAGGCTTTAAAAATAATTAAATACCACATACGAAGTACTACAAACCAGTTTTTAAAAAAGAGACACTTTATTGCCAATAAACCCAACTACTTTCATAAAACTCACCAGTAACTGCGGCAACTTCCTCTTTAACTTCCTCGATCTTCTTCTGCCCCCCTTGCTCGAAGTAAGATATCCTGGCCATCAGGTTATCCCTGGGCTGTGGTCTGGTGTTCCTCTGCTGAAGTTCCCTCAGTTTCCTCTCAGCCACCTCGGCCCTCTCTAGAGCTTTCTGCGCGTCCTCCTCAGCTAGACGGATCTTTTCCTCCCATAGTAAGATGTCTGTGTCCTCGTGTTTTTCTGCTAGTTTTAGCTGTAAGATAGAATGGATTATTTATTAAATACAGACATTCGTTAGACTGGCTTGAAGATTTTGTATTCTGCTAAAACGAATAATAAAAATGTTAATCAAATCGAATACACAATAAAAGTTGGGCCCAGACTTGTGCCTTGAAGGACACCTACCACATTACATTAATAAAATAATATTGTTTTGCAATTTGTATTCGGTTTCGATTATTAAAATTAATTTTAAGGTCCAATATTATAGATATATTTTGTTTTATTTCCAAATGAAGAAATAAACATATATTTCTTCTTCAAATGCCATTAATAAAGCTATCAAACGCCTTGAATAGGCCGTAGGAAAATTCAAAACATTGTTTAAGTCGTTCCCGCGTATTTCATAGCAAATATTGTAGTATCAATATACTAATGTTATGTGTAGTGTATTGGTGTGCGCGCGCAAGCATGTGTATGTAAACGCGAGCGCGTGCGCCGGCTGCTTCAGTCCACAATAAACGTTGAACCGACTGCACGTCTTATTATTTGCATACACCTCATTATGTTATGTTAAGGATTACTTGAATTCCCTTGAAGCACTGAATTGTGTACCATAACTGATATAATTATCTACATAGATTGAACTGCACAAAATGCCCATAATTTTATTAAAGGTGAATAGCATAATTCCGGTGGGTACCTGTAGTTCATCGAGTTGGTCCCTGTGCCGGAGTGCCTGGTCCTCGAGCGCGTCCTTGAGGCAGTCGACCTCGTGCAGCAACCTCTGCAGCCTCTCGTCAGGCGGCAGGTCGCCGCCCAGCAGGGACCCCAGCAGCAGGCTGCTCTGGTGGGTCAGTAACTTCACGCGCTTCTTCGCTGCGCGGGCTTCCGTTCTGTATCTGTAATCGATAGTGAAATGGTGAGTAAGAAATAAAAATGAGTTTAAGAAGGCTTTTTAGTTTTAATATTTTTAAAACTTAAAAACTTCATTGAGCTGTCTGAAACCTTTACTTAGATCAGTTAAAGTTACCTATATAGCAATATTTCAATCATTTTCTTTTTTGGTGCTTTTGAATGAAGATAGCACCAATATTTTTTGTGCTTTTGAATAAGTATATTAACCTCTTTTTATGACATTATGCCACACAGACCATCTGACGGTAAGCCATTGCCGCCACCCATATAGCCACCCACAATACCAGAATTTCGGGTTAGAATTTCCCCAAGCCATTAGAAGCAAGGAGCCATTAGAAGAGTACACCTACCAGCTAATCAATCTAATGCAATTACTATCAGTAAAGTGACTCACGTTTCAGCCATCTCCCGATCCTTGTCGGCATTGTTCTTCAGGCCGGTGACTTCCTCCATGAGCAGCTTGGACACCCGGTTGTGTCTCTCCAGCTGGATGCGCAGCTCCTGCAACTCCTTCTCCTGCGCCGCTGACTTCTCTTTCTCTGCTTCTAACTCCTGGAATGTCATTTTGTCAAGTTAGAGATGATATATCTATATAATAAGGGTTAAAAGTTTCTCCTTTATTTATAACTAAAATATTCGATTGTTATTCTCGTTGCAGTTAATGTGATAGATATATTAAACAGTTTGGCTTAAATTTTATCAATATAGAGCTCTTTATAGAGGACATTTTGTGATAATTTCTCTTCTTAATCTTGGTGAATAGAGATTTTGAAATCGTCTGTAGTTATAAGACACATAATTATGTTTACCAATACAAATAACTGATGTGCAAAGTATAGACAGAGAAGCTGATTAGGCTTTTTTATGTTATAAGTTCTGTAAAAGGCGGCCAACGAGCTGATGGATCACCTTGTTAAGCCGGCCCAGCAGTGCCGAAACATAGCTCTCCAACACTTAAAAGGTTGGTATAGCTTCACGTTTTCTTGTCACATAGAGAGTTCAAAATCTATAGAACTTGAAATACTACATACTAAGGGCGACCTCTTTATTGCACTAACAATAAGGTAGAAGGCATACCTGTCCAATAGCGACATTGGCCTCGTGCGCCTCGAACTCGTGCAGCCTGGCAGCCTGCAGGTCGGTCTGCAGCGCCGCCACCTGCGCCGACAGCTCCGCCACCGTACTCTTCAGGAACTCCACCTCCTCATTGCTGCTGCTGTCTGAAGCTGCAGTGGAAATGTATGGTTTAGTAAGTATGAGAATGGAGAGGACTACTTAAAAGTCTGACAGTTAAAATAATTAAAATTTAATTTATAATTTGATTTGTAACTTGGAAATTTGCATGCCATGAGGAGTGGCCTTATTTTGTTCACCTATACACCACCACCTATGCACCTATGTGTGTGTGTATGAAAACACATGTTTTGGTACACATATACATAAGTAAACATAAACAAATAAATGATCTGAGGGCCTACTTCGGTTCTCGAATCCGAAGTTTCGTGATTTACTAATGAAATTACTTAAAATAACGTTGTATTTATAATTTCAAATCAAAAGCTATTTATTTATCTTCATTTCATTCGTTCATTTTTGTTCACAAAGGTTCGCAATAAATGGAATTGTAGTACGAAATTTGCGAAGTTTCGGACGAAACTTCGTTTTTCGTTGAATTAGAGTAGGTCCCCTGATTTGATCACATTTGATTTGATTTGACCATGTCCAGCAATGGACGAGAACAGGCTGATGATGATAATGAAGAAGAAGTATGAGAATACAAATAAATAAACATTTAAATAAATAACGCAACATATACTACATACCATCAACTTGGCTTTCCATTGCACTACAAACAATCTCTAATACAATCAAGACAGATAACGCTATTAAATGATGAGTGGCTGATGCACTTTGCATGCAAAATACATAACAAATACATTGATAACAAAATATTCATTTCTATTACACCTTATGATAAAATTACTAATAGTAAGTTAGTAGAAACTATCGTGCAGCGGTGCCATAATGGCTATCGGCATCGACGTTTATAAATGCTTGTACTAAAACACTAGGCGCTAGAAAGACGATTTTTCTTCTCCTCTAATAATATCTTCTGATTTATTACGTTGCGGGATCAAAGACAATTATTCATGTATCATTAGAACTTGAGACGGGATATTCACTATGTTTATTAATGTGTCTATGAGTTTCCGATATTTCGGCACTGTTGCAAGAGCCATGATCACGGATGAACTGATGATTATATTATTCATGTCTCGAGACATACCGGACTGTTGTGTATTTTCATGGTGGTATCTATATCTGACCAGACCTTTGGGAGGTTGTGGCGGGTTTATCCTATGAGGCAAATAAAAAGAGATGTAATAACTGGAATTCCCTTTAACATAATGCGTAACACTTTACGAGGAGTGCGGGACGTTACAAACCACGATGTTCCATCTAACAGTCCCTTACTATAAACACGTTGCTAATTGTCCACTTTCTGAGCGCTTATAACTTATCTACACCTTTTAGGCATATCATTGGGCAGGACTGATTTTTGTGTCATATTGTACAATCACATTACGGGATCTACTTTTTCTACTAATCATGAAGCTAGTACTCTTTGTACTTGCTTCAAGGTTTGTCCCAAGTAATGAAAAGCAACAAACCTGCATCGATAGCGTCGGTGTAGTCGAAGTCTATGGCCCGCGGCGGCAGCGCCTGTATGAGCGCCGTGCTGCGCCGCTTCAGCTGCTTGTTCTCCTTGTACCACTCGCCCGCCTGCTGCATCACCCTGCAACAGGGAAACATACATACATTAGTAGAGGGACGGCAGAAATCTATAGTATTTATTAAAGGAAACAGTATTTTCATTAGTTACCATTAAGATGTACCATATTATTAATTATTATCATCCAATGACTTCTCCCGCCTTGGGCGAGGCGGTAGGGAGTGTCAGACTCTTACTGACTAAAAGCAACCCCGTTATATCTTGTTTTGAGCCGGAGCCCTATTAGGGCTTTTGTGAAGAATTTCGAAATTGATCAAGTTAGGAAATCAGCCTAAGACCTTAATATTCATTAGAATCACTCGTATCAAATCAGCAGAACAATTCTAAATACCTTAATAATATGTTATGTACATAAAACTGTCGTTTGACACTACATAATTGGTAAGTCATTAGAACAAGCAAGCAAGTCCACCTCCGTATGGAATGTACATAAAGTGTAAAAAAACAAGCCTTTGTTAACCAGTAGACATCTTGTTTTATATAAACTTAACTTTTATATCATTTCGCACAAAAATTTTAACATGGAAGGACCCATATACATATTATACCTACTTCCTTTTTTCAAGTAGTAAACATTTCCACAACCTTGGTTGGATATAATGTGTGTCAATAACCAATACTCGATTGGATTTACCCAATACCTTCCTTGCGATAAGCTAATGGAGCCTCGTTTCGGTAATTAAGTAATGTACTACCAACAGTACCAACCTTTGCCAAGGTATTTGTGAAGATAAGACATCAGTCTGTTTACATGCAGTGCGTTCTTTGAATTCTGGGTTAAAATATTTGAGTTATTGACGTCATCGAAAGGTTATATTTAATTTTGTTGAGTTAAATATTTACTGTCTTGGCGTTCGAGTTGGGTAGGTAGTTATAAAATCAAATTTAATTTCTCTATCGACAGCTGAACAAGGAATTTTAGGTTCGTTTCCTAAAGAGCAGGCAATTTTTTAGAGTTTTATGGCTTTTCTCTATCTATAACATACAACACTATACTATATCTGGTGTTGTCCTTCCTCTCTCCTACTTATTTTCAAATCTAGCTGTGGCCGACAGATTGATTTTCACTAAGATTTTTTTGTCGTGGGTGCGTTTACAAACATACAAGTTCACATACACATGACACCCAAACCCGAAACAACAATTTCTGGATCACACAAAGAGTTGCACCGTGCGGGAATAGAACCCGCTGCACGCTGCGCCGCAGCCACCACGCCAACCGTGCAGTCAGATTATTGTGATTTAACATAAATACCAACTTAAATTCCTTAAACAAAAGTTTCCATATCAAAATCTCCACTTACTTGTGCATAACTCCAGCGTCCACATCCCTCTGGTTCTTGATCTGCTGGTACTCATTGAACAGCTTCTCCGACACATTCTTGAGCTTGCCGAGCTCCCTGGACCTCTCCCTGAGCTCCGACTCCAGATGCTGTCGCTCCTCAAACAGGATGTTGTATCTCCTTTGTAAGTCATCGTACTCTCGCTTAGCTGTGGATAGAAGAGAGAGATAGTGTTAAAAAAAGACAAGATATTGCAAGAAATGGGAATATAATATAGCGTGGTTGTTATTACAGAAAGTGTTATAACACAAGTAAGTATTTGTGGAGTTAAGTACAATTAGTACTGAGTTGGATAACTAGGTGATAATTTCTGTTTTTGATAAAATGTCTCGACGAAAAATAACTTTTCATTTAACATAACGGTAAAACAGCGTCAAAATAAATCAAGGGTTGAATAGAGACAGAAGAGGGGTGAATAAGTGTTGTGAAAATGTTCTAATTATATTTATTCACCCCCATTCCCTGTTTCTATTCACACTTTGATATCTATTCACCCCATTTTACGGTAAGTGCAAGAACAGTTAAATGTTAAATTACTTATTAACTAGGTATTAATGAACGCTACATAAGATAACATTACAGTTAAAGCAACTTACCGTCCTTACACATTGCATTCATATTTTATTATCATACAGTATTGGATCAACTTCATACAGCTCATTCATACACACACACACACATGTCTACTTTCACAATATACACACAATGATAAGTTTATAACACCATTCATTGTAAGGCATCGGATTCTTTCTTCAATGTGTGTGTTGTAAAAGTCAATAGGTACCTAAGTATGAGTCAAGTCATGAAACAGTCACTGTTTCACTGTTTGTTATACATTCTACGGCAATTTCATTCATTTTTATTAAAAGACTAAAATATACATAACTTACATTGTGATTGTAAATTAAACACCTAAGTTCAAATATGAACTCTAGAGGTTTCTACTACAAGTATTATAAAAACTGTAATACAGTACCATTAGATAATAAGGTTTTATTAAAAATGTTGTCCTGCATGTCAGTCAGGTATGATCTCTAAAAAAATTAAAGCATTTTTAATAAGATTTTCAGAAGACAAAGTCAAATCATTTATTCCAATTAAACCATTATTAAATACTTAGGTACTTTTGAACCATCAACAAAGAATGAAATAAATAATAGTCTGTCAGTCTGTCTGTCAGTGAAGCAGAATAGGCTAACAGGTGACCCTATGAAGTATTCTAGCTAGAACGCTGCCGAAGTATAGATGGAGTCCAGGATGGGCCACAAGTTTTACAGTATGGTAAAGAAGTAGAGTAGCCATAATACTACAAGCTTTTATCAATCACATATTTACTACAAACAGTTTATCTAATCAATGTGTAATGTTTTCAGTTAGGTAAACGCTTATCAAGCCAAGCCCATGTTACGTGAAGACTATCAGTAAATAGTAATCGTGAATCAAATCAAATATTGCTAGAAACTTTTATTGTACTTGGTATATTCCAAGATATGGAATATGATTGTCATAATTTAAAGAAGCGGATTTAATTCTTATTTATAATTATACTTTAAAACCTAGGATTTGCTGGAATGCTTAACTAAGCAAGATATATTGTACTTGTAATTGTGAATCACTGTATCATACAAGGGAACATTAAAGAAAAAGTTTGGTATTTGAAAGGAATATTGATGCCTTCCCACCAAGCATCTTTTTTGTGATATTGAGTTATACACATCATAAGATGGAGAAAAATTTGCTGATTCCAAACTCAATATTGCAAAAAAATTAAACTTACCCCATTTTGGCCAGAAAGCATAGATATGTTTATCTTGTATTTTTGTAATTTGTAAAACCAAAAAGGAAAATTATGTCAAAAAAACTACATTACAAAGTAATACTATGAAACGATAACAAATACCCAAAAATTATCCTTATGGAATTCCAATCTATTTATACCACAAACACATACAAATATTAATTGTATACAACAATAGGGTAAAGTACCATAATCAGTATGTTTGTAGCGAGTCATTCAATTTGTTATTTTGCTGTTCAAAATTACTGATGACCTAATCTATCTATATTACACATATTCTGTACCTAAAGGTATAAAATTGCCCTAGTTTTATTTTATTTCTTAGAATCAACTGCAGACACTTTTTCTAAGTATTCCATAAATACATTTTACTATGAATAATTTATTAAGAGCAATGCATAATAAAGTTATTAAGATTTCTTAGAAATTGTGTATAAATCAATTCTTGTTAGTATTGTCAATTTAAAACTGTAATATCTACGGATAGTGATTTTTTCTCAAAACTTTATTTTGTTACTCATAACTTTGAGTGCCAAGTAATCTTATTTATTACGAACATTGACGGTAGATTAAGTTCTCAATCAATTTATAATAATACTAAAGAGAACATGAACTTAATTTAAAACCAAAATACCTACTGATATTAAATGCACTGCAGACATTCCTAATAATCTTCAGACAGGAAAATCCATTGAAATTAAAATAATCATAACATTGGACGTCAAACAACGGTCAACTAATATCAACTTTGAATTTATTATAACAACACAAATTCAAAAAAGAAAAGTAACTAATAAATTAACAAAACAAAAGATCGAAATGAAAATCGGACGGATTGTCAATTTTGACATTTCAAAATGAAAACAAAAATGAAAATAGTGTTGCGCAAAAGTCGATACCAATACATTTCTTCTATGATAACAGTTAAATTCACCGTTATTCATATTAGGTATTCTTTTATTCTTTGTATTCAATTACTCACTATCCCATACGTGTAATGCGTAATAAACAGTTAAGCCTTTGTTAATGTTAACCTATACCTAACAAAACCAATGTTTTGCATTACTTGACACACGATACTTGCTTTTACAAGTTTAGGTATTTCATGTGAGCAAGGATTGGGGAAGATTACGATTTAATGTCCAAGCAACAGGTTATCGTCTGTCATAATCCGACAAATACGCGAATAGGATTTTGTACTTGGTTTTCGTTTGCATACGACCCGGGAGATATTGTGACATGCGCAGTAGAAACCGCAAAAAAATCACAAAACTAACTAAAGATTTTATTTAAAAAATATGGAAGAGACTTACCTTTTTCGGTTTTAAGTAAATACGCTTTGTGTTTGCGCTCGGCCTCTTCGTATCTGTTTTTCCACTTTTCGACGTATGTGGAGATCGCGATGTTAGCCTCCTTGGTGTGTTGTTGCGCGTCGGGCGGCGTCATCCTGGCGGCAGTGGCGCGCGGGATCCTCGTGGCCGCGCCGCCGCCGCCGCTGCCGGGACAGAGCGAGACGGCGCTCCGACCGCCTTGACACTGATTGTTACTCGACGCGATCGCAAATACATTATCACCGTTCCTTTTAATCATTTTTGCATTCGATTTTTATTGCACGCGCGCGTCGAACGCTCGCATCCTCTCGTTTTCACGTATGCACGGACGCGACACGTGTTAGATCAACAGGCTGGTGCGTCGCTAGTTGGAAAGTGATGAAATTAAATTCGCGAAAGGACTTCTTTGTTCTCGCCGTTGAGGAAAATACGTGTGATATTATACACAGCACATCGGAGTATGTCACGCGCGTTCACTTGTAAAACAGCCTTGATCGTATAGAAGCTGGAACAAATAATTCAATATTTTATATAAAATGCGCGTTTAAAACACAAGAATGGTATCCGAGTGTCAGATTTCAACTAAGGTTACTAACGTAAGCGTGTGGCTGATATGATAATGAGGACTTCGTCATTGTGAGTCATACGGCTTGGTGTTTACGCTTTTTGTTTACGTTGTTAGAGACGTTGCCTCATAGTTAGCAGTGCAGTGTTATCATTCGATACTTCTTAGAATCTCGTTAGAATTTAGTCAGAAACAACTTTGCATGGATCGCTTATTAGTAAATCAAAAAAACCGCATCATTATCATTATCGTCAAACAAGTCCTAATATCTATTAATTGTAATGGTGCCCACTTTGTAGCTCAGTTACTCATTTTGAAAATTTTCTCAATCATGATTAGATTTTAATGACATTGGTCTCTACATTTCTTCGTGTGCAAGACGTTCATGTCATACAACAGCTTACGCTTATAGAAATCATCGTATTCGTTATTGATGTTGTTTATGTATTTCAATTAATTATTTTGATCATCGTTTAATAATTTACTATCCATTTATAATTAGGTACTGTTAGATATCTGTTGTGTAATTAAAAACGTTGAATAATTTTATAAATATACATATTCTGAAATACTTACTAAACTCACACGAAAATATTTTTTTAGTTCGGATTTTGGTCGTTTTTAATTTAATTCGGAAGCAGTGAACTATGACCCGCTTCCTACTAATCATATTATAAATACATCACATAATTATCGCTCTTAGCCTCACGTCATAAATATAGATATGCGGAGAGTGAAATAAAAACAATAAATTGATTTTAACGAAGCACATAATATGAGAAACTTACCAGTATAACACAAACACACAAAAGGCCACTATCGGCACTATCTCACATTAGTCACTGACAATAAAATACCACTGACACTGAATAGAAAAATAAAACAAATTAGCGACACGCTAGCACATGTCAAAATCCACAACTAAACGCAGTGCACGCATTATGTCCAAGTAGGGCTGAACGGAAATTCTAAAATTAAACCATTTCCAGTGAAACGGAGAGCCGAACCGTCTTGTCTATGTAAGAGACATGCAACGTGTGGCTTGTGTGGGCCGCTTGAATTGTTAGACATCTCAAGTGATTTAATTGTCACGAACGAGATGCGAGGCATTAATCTCCTCTTCTTGCTAATGTCCTCTTGTTTATCTAAGTTTTATTGAACTCCTAATGGCCTGTTGACTTTTGGATTGTCACATTAATTTCGAGTGACAAATTATGTTTCCAAAATTTGTTAAATGTGAATATTTATATTAATCCGCAGTAGAGTAGAGAGTAAATCATTTTGGTTTACTAGTAATGGGATATTACTATTTTTACGATGTGCATTTTATTGGTACCAAAACCAGAACTTTTATTATTTCGTGCGTGAGTACGTTTAGGTAAACGAGGCGATTGATCGCCTGAAATGTACCTTAAAAAACTGAACATCAACTTCACCACTTTGGTTTGTCTCACACACTTACTTACAATGGACTCGGTGTATTCCATGTATGCAGAACACCTGCAGCATTGAGTCATTCCTCAAGTGACAATTAAACACAATAGGACTGTTTATTAAATCTGCAGCTTTAATACAGAGACATCGTCCAATTATTTACAACCTAGTAGACATGGTACAGTCACCAGCTTTGTTCGAGGAATGAAATCCAAAAGCTCGTAAAGACAAAGAACTAGAATCGCGATAGCATGTGTCGTGACAGTAAAACATTATAGCGTCCCATTTATATCAATTGATTTTAACAACCTAGCTCGTTCTCTTTCCTCACTTATCCCCATGGGCAAAATTCGTACCTACGTATAAACACTACGTTCAAAGTAATTACTTCCTCATTTTGAAGCACAACGTCCCAGTGGGTTTACCTACTTAACTATGACAGCGTTGCTTTCTACGAAGTGTTCATCATTTTCACGGGTAGGGACTTTTATGCAACTCGCACAAAACTCAAGAATACCGTTCTAAAAATGAGATCATGAAATTGAAATGAGGGTTCGACTCATGAATAATTTTAAGCATCGAAGGCACCGCTGCTACATTTAAAGCTTAAGAAACCAATCGGAACATAAAAAGACGTGGAAAAAACCAACTTGGTAACTGAAACCAGACAGACCTTTAAGATCCATACTTAGGTAACGAGGTCGAAGTGAGGTTCACCTTTTGTAAAGATCTTCGCCAACATTGCTATCGGCAAGGCAATCCGATTACATTGATACCCAATTTTGTCGTATTATAATGTAGCCATTCATTAAATTCGACTTTCAATACACTTAAAATTTATTTGGTAATGATAAAGAGATAGTTATCGATAATAAGCACGTCACTATTATTAAGCACTTTTTATCGACAAAGTGCTTTTAAAAAGTTTAATTTTTTTATGATAATTGAAAACATTCAATGTTTATGTCGTAAAATTGCGTGAATACAAGAATATGCATGACAATCATGACATAAGGAACTGAACATTTCCGCTGTATCGTTAAGGGCATTCACATGTTCCATTTCGAAAATAAAATTTTAAAATTTCGCAAAATTAATTCGAAAAGCTGAAGTGTGTGCCGGCGCCGCCCACGAGCCACTCATTATTCTTTCAACTTGAGACGCAAACTTTGATTTACTGTGAAATTGAATTTATACGTGTGCCTGTTCTCTTTGAAACTGTGGAAGGGAAACTTTAACTTTATCGAAGTACAGATTTAGATTTTACGTTTAGAGTATTTTTAGCCATTGTTCTAGTGGCAGTGGTAGGTATGATCTATTGGAAAATGGACATGTGTATTGTGTTACTTTGATCCTTTTAGTAATTCAACAATAAGTTTATTTATTTAAAAGTATATACGAAACATCAAATGGAAGCCAGCATTAATCAATCACAGCACTTAGATCGCTATCCAGCGCACAATCACAAAAAGTGTGAACATAACCCACATTTCGAGGAAACACTCACATCACTTCCTGCAGCGAGTAAATTCGGCAGATATTATTTTTATGAGCGAATAATAAACGGTTGTGCGACCATTCACCTCGGTCCTATTTCTGAGCTCTTGTTAACCTCTGCTCGTAAAATCTCGCTACTGGCTGTAAGGAGGACGTAAAAATGTTGCTTATACTGTACTCGCGCCATGTCATTGATGAGCAGTCGTGTACTCGTGTCGACTTTATGACTGAACGCATATTTAACTAAATAAAAAACGAACTTAAGCTTTTTGGGTGGTAATGGGCAGTGACCGGTTTTATTTATATAACCCCATTTGTTTGTGAGCTGAATTGGCGGGCTTTTTAACTTAGGCCTTGTTTGAACTTTCTAAAAAATAATGAGTATGTCTGCTGATCATTTTAACGATAGTCATCAATATCACTCACGCTCTTCATTATTGTAATTGGTAATCTAACATTCATAAGTCTATACCTACTTTTTAAAATAAATGAATATTTTTCACACGAATTTAAGGACACTGGCTAAATCCTCAGGAAATAATTTTTCCTACTCGACAGTACGAAGATAAGCAGCCGAATAATGGTTTTTGTAGCAAAGTTTTCAATAAAACCACATTACCACCAAACTAGACCCACCCAAATCCTCATGACAACAGCCAAAAAACAGGGAAAACAACACAATTTTGAGTCAACTGGTGTCAACTGGCAGCAATTATTTGATTCGATTAGCGCAGTTTTTGCGATGGCGAGTAATTAGCCGTTATAGTGGCAATCTATCCCGACTCCGAGCGACATTCCTCTCTCCCACATAAAATGTGTCACTCTACGAACTGAGTCCTTGTTTGCGGTGACTACACGTAACGTGGCAGAATGGATTAGTACTCATACTAGCAATGTAGCTTTGTTAAACACTACTGTTCTAATTGTAAACAGACAAACGGTCTTTCATTGTACTTTTCTAAAATAGGTCAAGTTAATTAAAACCAACTTTAAAACGAATTGCAGTAGGAATACTCTCTAAACAATTTATTCTAGGCACCTATAACAATTCCACTTCAACATTGTCAGATTCAGTGACATTCAAAGTTTAAACTGTTTCTAGAACTCGGTACGTTTAGCAGAATGTCCTGTTAGCACTACAACGCATGTCCCCCGCGCTGTGTGGGCGGCGACAGGATTGTGCTCATGTTTATTGCAAAACTTTTTGCTGCAGTCGTGGGCTGTGGTCTAGTTTCTAACAAATATCAACATAAATAAATTATAATTTGGAAATTTAATACATTATGATTTTTTATTTATAATTAAGTACGATAGTGAAGTACTCACGACAATTAATTATTTTTAATTGTGTCACTTAAATTGCAAAGGTCTATAATTACAATGTTCCTAGAAATTCAAATGCATAGTAAAATAGGCAAGCACGTTAAAAAAAATATCATTAAACATTATGAAACTATTTCCTATAGAGGACTAATATGATTTTACTAAATAGCGTGGTAAGAATTTTTACATGTTATAACTAATTGCGTCCATAGTGGCAACGGTAAACGTTTATTTATCGATAACTTTAAACGCGAACCACTCTACGCGATCGATAACAGGTAGTCAATAACAGTTATTTGAATAACCTTTCGTTATTTTTCACGGAGATAGAGATGTGTCATTTTTATTCAATTAGATAATGGATTGAACATAATATTTAGCACACATCAAGTTTAGTAATGCGTTATCCTGTTTTGTTATCGGTCAGTCACGAAAATTAACGGCTATATTTTATAAATTACTGTTTTAATGTATTATAAAGATTTATCTTTGCATTCAATAAACGATCGTTGATCAATGATAGATAGATTTGTTTGTAGAAACTGTGGTAAGCCGAGAATCCGAGAAAAAAAGCAAACTGCAAATCAATTTGCGTCTTCTTACACTAAAATTAAGATGCAGTTTTCTTGTACGTCTCCAGTAATTTATGACATCTGTCGGCTTTGGTCGGCAGAGAGTAATTTGTTTTATTTTTTATAGATTTGTCCGCCAACGGCCAGGGATCATGGCCAACTAGTTTTGCTCTACATTTGCTGATTCACAATAATAATTTCAGCCTTGACAGTGAGTCAATGAGATACAGCACCGAGCTACTGTATTGCAAATAATAAAATGTTAGTTGTTAGTACTTACGGAGGAAAAATCAACCATCTGTTTACGATCATATCAATATTATTTATTTTATTGCGCACTATTTTTCCTTTGTTTTTTTTTAAACATTACCCCACTCCACACTAATGTTTTCTCCTGGGCCATGGGGGAGTTTACAAACAGATAATTTCACATGCACATGACACCCAGACCCGGAACAACAAGTTGTAGATTACCCAAAGAAGACGCCTCCGCTAAACGTTGCTGGGCAAAAATTTGAAGTTCTTATTGAACAGCAGTAGGCACATAAGGAGCAGATGAAAGAAAACAATATTGTCTCTACAGTATTTTGTAAAACTACTGAGGTAGGTACATAACTCGCTTTATGTATGTGTGATTATGTATGTCACGCAAATGTGTACCTACCTCAGCGTGTATTTATCTATCGGTTCTAGGAAGCAATCTGCGGATAGTCAGACTCAAAGCAGATTTCACTATGAAGTAACTAGTACGCGCTAATTACATGATAGCTCGATTGTCTTCCACGAAATGAGTTTAGATAACACAATTATTATGACAAAAGGTCCATATCCTGCCTTATCTGTGATGGCATACTAGTTTAAAATGAATTTGTAACAATCATTGCAACACTGTGTTACATCAGACTGGGTGACTGTTTTTTTTTTTTTTGTTAATAAAAGTTTATTTTATTTTTGTTTTATTTTTTATTACAAAGTTACCTCTACCTACTATTGCTGTACCAAATGAGATATGAAAATATAAAAAAAATGTTTGAATTTATTAAAAAAAAAGGTATCGTTTCGTTCTAATTTGGAGATTTAATAAGTGTAAATAAAAAATCACGGTTTACTCACGAACATTTATGGAGAAAAGCTCTACTAGTTTCGTGTCACAGGGGAACTCTTCATCTTGAGCAGTGTGCGCAGACGCGGCGACGTCGCTGTATGTTTTTAGTTAATTTAGTATGTCTCACAATACTTATTATAAAAATTTAATAAAGTAGGTACAGTGCATCAGATGACTATTATTGTTTATGGAATGTTTACATGTATTCATACCTTACCAACTTATTCGGGAAATACGTGCCTACTTATTGCCACATTGTTCACTAAAATGTCAATGGCATAATAAACTTTTATGAATAAGCAAGTCCTGTTATGGCAAACACCATGACGACATACTTACGGCCTCTCCAAAATATTTACCGCATTTGGTTTAAAATTAAAGTTTTCAACAAAGAATTCCCAAGTACAACGAACGAGGGCTATTAATGAATCATTTTCTGAAACATTACAGAATTAGCTTCATTCACAATTTCTTGGAAATTGTGATTTATTTATTGTTTCAACAACAAACAATCCTTTGGACGAGCCTTTTCTGGTTATTGTCCATTGTGCAAGTTAACTGGTCGATGTTTACAGCGTTGTAATTAGGAGAAGATACATTGTTTTAGGTACAAAACGAAAAATGTAGGTACCTACCTATCTAGCTCATTTTCATGAGGACGACTTCCCATAATTAGTTATCTCATTAAAAAGATACCCTACGTGCTTAACAGCGCACTGGCGATGTCTCTAGTGTTGCTGATGTACAAGTTAGAATATGGTAACCGTGTGCAGAAGTGTGGGAGAACCATGCTTCGGCCAGAATAGGTCGGCTCGACCGGAGTAATACCACGGCCTTACAGAACACCGACGTGAAAAAACGCTTGCGTTGTGTTTAGTTATGTAAGTGAGATTTCCGGAGCCCCTTTTCCCCCTTCACAATCTTCCCTATCCCCGATTCTCAAACAACCTTAAAATTCCTAACCTCCAAAAGGCCGACAACGCAATTGTAACGCCTCTGGTGTTTCAAATGTCCATGGGCGACGGCGATTGCTTACCATCAGGTGATCCGTACGCTCGTTTACCGGCTTGTACCATAAAAAGGTCTCACAATTTTTCCGACAAAAACATTCTCAACTCCATATTTCCCGACCTAAGTACCGTGCCCAGCATCACGTACTGATACTCTCACGCTTGTTACGTAGACGGTATAGGTACAGTACATAGTACATAGGAATGCTGTTGACAGATTCCTCAAATGACGTGTCTAATGCATAACATCATGTCGAGGGTGACACCGTGTCCCGAGCACAAACAGCCACTGTCCTGCTATAAATAAACTATGAACTAACATATTTGCAACGAGAACAGACGTTTTGACCACATGTGTGTTCTGTGACTGCACTCCACTCTCCACTATATGGTATTTCGTCTGGATTTGTTTGTTTATATTAAAGGCCCAAGTCCCAACATCTGCCTGTGTTCCTTAGCTAAGCTGAACAGACCTATCGTTAAAATGACCTAGATTAAAAAAAAAACATAGGTTTTGATGTTACATGTTAGTTAGCTACTAAAAAGTATGGAGCTACGGTTAGAAAAATAATTAGGTACTTAGACCTCAAATATTTCCGGAGCTGCGGACTACCTAGCGAATTTACCGGGGCTCCGACTCAGAAAGTAGTAGTAGGACCAGGGTGGTTTTTAATCAGTAAGAGTCTGAGACTCTCTCTAGCCTTGCCCAAGGCCACAGTAGAAATTGGATGATTTTCGCCCCTTAAAAAAACCTCAAATATTGAGGATTTAATACTTCAATTTCAATTACCAAGAGGTATGATTTTAATGAACTTCAAGATTAAAGGTTAGGTATTATTTCAGTCCTTACAAAATAAGTTAAAGAGCAAAGTCCTTATTTTTAATAACCGGCATGGTGTAAACTTGCAACTTGCAATGTAATCCGATTACAACTTGAATGGAAACAATCGATTGTTATGTTAGCAAGTCGAGAAGGTACAAAGCGTACAACTGTTTAAAAATCACCCAGTTTCCATGTCCTCATTGTCACAATGATAAGTTATTGAATCGGTTCAGCAGTTTTCAAGATGGCAGAACACAAAGAGACAATCTTTATTGAACTTCGGATTGGTTGCAAGGCCTCCTTTGTTTGTAAATTTTTATTATCTGTCGTACTTAAGTACAAGGTAAGAACCGTATGTAAGTAGGTATGCAAATCGAAAATGCATTTGTTTGACCTAAATATTGACTTTTAGATCATATCTGCGGTCTTTTCGGTTACTATGAATATAGAGTCATTCAGAAACTCTTCATTAGAGTCTTAAGAGTCATTCAAAAACAGAGAAGAGTTTGTTTGTTTGAAACGTAACGGAACTACTGCTCCGATTTGAATAATTATTGTTGTGTTGAATAGTGAATTTATCGAGAATGGCTATAGGCTATATCTAGATCAAAAGGAGCCGAGCAGACCGGGTGAAACCGCGGAAGTAACTAGTTTAAAATAATTAAAAATCTATTTAGGTACCTATGCAAAATACAAACTCAATTATTTTATGATTGGATTTCAATTTATTGTTTGCGTTAGTTATTTATTTACTACCTACGTATACTTCCTGGGAATAGGTTTTTATTTATGACAACTAAAAGGTCACCTTGTGCACTTATACCACAGGATACTACCTACACCTAAAGTATGCAACAAAAAAATTTAAAAAACCCCCGACAAAAAACTTAATTTCCCTTTAAAAAGTAAAAAATAATAAAAGAAACTTAATCTTAAAGTACCTAAGAATGTACTAATAATTCTAAAAAAAAATACGTCTCGTTGGGGGACCGCTCCTAATTATTTCTTACTTATCTACGATTTGTTCATAAGTATCACATGCTTGGTGTTAACATTAAAGTAAATTGATGTTTAAGTACTTAACTATAACGCAGAAAATAGAAATATAGCGGCGCGGGCGGCGGTGTGCAGTCCGTATTCATGCGGTCCCCCAACGAGACGTATTTTTTTTAGAATTATTAGTACATTCTTAGGTACTTTAAGATTAAGTTTCTTTTATTATTTTTTACTTTTTAAAGGGAAATTAAGTTTTTTGTCGGGGGTTTTTTAAATTTTTAATTTAATTTTTTATTTTATACTTTTTATAGGTAAGTTAGGTTAAGTTAGGCTTAGTATATTACATATACTTACTATAATTTCGATTTTTGTTAAGGTAAAGATTACATCTAAGGTCAAGCTTGTTCGCTTTAATTTTTTTTTACTTATTAATTACTAGTTTTTGTTTCTATAAGTAGGCTAAAGATTACATTGGTGCCAGATTTTTTGTTTATAATAAAACGTTAAATTAAAAATTTTATATTTTTGTTATTAAATTTTTAATTTATTTTTTTTATTTTTTATTTAATTTTTTAGTTTTGTTAATACGAAAAAAAATATATCTTTCAATATATTCTTTCAGTGCGGTTTAATTTGAGACCCCATCCCAGTATATTTGCAGACCTTCGGCTAATCTCCCCACTTTCACCGCCCATAACTTTAAAATGGCTCAACCGATTTTCATCAAACATGTCTAAGAACACTCGCACATAAGTCCCCTTTCATACAAAAAAAACTAAATTGAAATCACTGCATCCGTTCGGGAGTTATGATGCCACAGACAGACAGACAGACAGACAGACAGACAGACAGACAGACAGACAGACAGACAGACAGACAGACAGACAGACACGTCAAACTTATAACACCCCTCTTTTTGCGTCGGGGGTTAAAAACAATGCAAGCCACACAAACTGCAATTAACTGCCGTGACTCGCAAAGTTATATTTAAAATTGCAACTGTTGTAAATATTATAACAAAACCTAATTAATATTCCGAAGTTGCGGACAACGTAAAAGGTTACCGGGGCTCCGGCTCAAAGCAGGAGAAGGAAGGTGGTTTTTAGTCAGTAAGAGTCTGACACTCCCTCCCGCCTCACCTAAGGCGGGAAAAGTCATTGGATGATTTTCCCCCCTCAAAAAAAACCTAATTAATACGACCGCCGTGAGGCGCTGTTATTTTTGAAAAACAGCAAAGAATACTGCATTTACTTAAGTACATTATTTTGTAATTAGTTCCTTATTTTATTGTCGTTCAAGATTATAATATTATGATGATCTTGCTTGCAACTATAAGATGACGCATCACGCATGCGCTCGCTGACTCAATGGGAGACGGCGCGGTCAGCATTTTGTAAACCACAGATAACATCGTCTGTTCCCTAATTTATGCTTCGACACACTAATAAATAACTGTTATAACGTTATAACGTTATTTCAGTTAACAACCGGTTTTCGAAACTAGTTTTTTTTTTTATATAACGCTTTGTTTAACAATTGTTAATTAAGCGAACAATGTTTTTTTATGTGTTGATGTGGGTATGGCTTCAGGCATTGTGCGAAAAAAAAGTGGTCATTGTCTTTTTATATGTGTGTTCAATCACAGTTATTGATATTACTATACCGTAAATGGATATACCCTTTAAGTGTTTGACTGCCAATAGAAAACTGTTGAAGGCAAATCCTCCGCTAACGTCGGTCACCGGTGACCACCACGGCGTTCAATGTGTTAACTTTGTGGTTCGATGTATCACATTCGTTTGAGTAAAATAAAACTTGAGAGGAGGTTCTTTGGGTCAGTAAATCTGATAGAGAACCAATCAGAAGAAGGCAATCAGAGACGGTAGTTTGCGTAGGTACCACTGCCACTATCAGCCTACTTTGTCGATCGAGGGATTGCAGTTTGAATGCTGACTGAGCTGTGTGCTGAGTGAAGAGTTGGGAAAAGTATTTGATACAGTTAAAGTCCTAACTTAGAATATTTTTTATTTTATAATATCACATCTCCATCATAGTCTAAGTACACACGAACGAGCGAAATATCACAAGCGCGTTGCGGACCATGAAGAAACTATTGTTTCTGTGCTCCCCGATTTTTATCATGCAAGTACATAGATTATAAATTTTTACAAAGTATTTTTCATCAAAAATACTACCTACATGTTATTCAGTGCAAGCAGTCTAGTTACCTACCAAAGCCTGTAGGTAGCCTAGGTAGTCTACCATTTATGTCTTCGATCATTATTAGTTCCTAATTCTTTTTAGTTAAGCTGCTGTTTAGTATTAAGTATATGTAATTTGATAGAATCTTGTACGTATTTAAATTAGACAATAATTATTAAATGTTCTATACTGCATGCAACTACCCGGGTAAGTAGATAGAGATTTAGTGTTTTTTTTTGTAGGTAGTGTCTAGTTGTCCACTAAATTAGTGGGAAATCTTATCCTGTTCATATTATAGGTACACTTATATTAAATATTACTTAATACAGAATTCTCCGATCTTTAATTTCTATGAAAATTAATCATGATTAATGTTTTTATTTTTTTCTGTGTAAATAGGTAATCGATTTAGGTAGAAAAAAAAAATTGTTCCAATTCTTTCGATACAATCAGCTGATTAGTACTGGCTGTACTATGAAACAACATGACTCAACTGTGCTACATGAAAATTAAATTAAAGTAATCGGTAAACGATTAAAATTTTATTACATCTGATAATAAAACGATAATCAAGACTAAAATTCGTGATCCATTGCCTCTCTTCTTTGTTAAAATAATCTAACTTTCGTTTGAAACACAGCAATGGATATGACAATCATTTGTATCGACGCGACGCGAGACCCGCCCTGCGACAAAGTGCTTTTCATTTTCTTGCGCCATTAGTTCGCCAGCGACATCTATCGGAAATAAAGCGAATAAATTGCTAACTCATTCAGGTGAACGCGGAATGCTCCGTCGCTACTTGATTAGCTGTTCACTTACATAGTTGTCGCTAGATGGCATTACCGGTAGCGTTCTAAAAGAAACGAGTTAAAATATAAAGAGAGGGTGCTATCATTTTGGACTTGCGTCTTTTGTTACGATAGTTTATTTAATATTTCTATGACATTTCCTTTGAAAACAGGGTTTCCTATATGTTTGGTGTTAAAGTGATTTGATCTCATGCTCATTGTAAGCTTATACGTACTTAGAAGTCCGATGCGGGACATAATATATGATTTATACCATTTTTATGGCGGGCGGGCTACAAGCCCAGAGCCGAGTTTTTCCCGCCCCGCCTTCCATATTTAAATATTCTTTATATGCTAATATTTTAAATTACCTATGCAATGTTATTCTGTTTGACATCGGAATTAGCTACCGTTCGTTTTGTTAAATCCTCAAAAGCATCAAAGATTCATAACAAGGGGTTGTCTAGTTGTACAATACTTGGATACCATTCATTAAACCCCCTTCGCTTTCCCATTCCCTCCATATTTGCCTTCGGGAAGCGTAATGAAGTCCGTCATGCGTGCGTCCGTGTCTATTCGATCAATTTTAAAAGTAGGGTTGATGGTTGTCGACATTTTTATTATAGCTTTGTATTCGATGTTGGGAGTACATTATTGGCAAGCGTTCATTCTAAAGATTAATGAAGGCGCAACATAGCCTAGCACATCTCTGTTGGAAGACCAAAGATGTGCTTAGTATCAGCACAGAATAATATACTATGTGGAAACGGTCACATAGGTAGTTTCACAGCTTAGTTATTACATCTTCGTAGCATGCTAAGCATTACATAGCACATGTCATATCTGGTAGAAAAGCCCTAAAAGATACTTAAAACAATAAAAAATTAAATTGAGAACCTCCTTTTTTGAAATCTATTAGACAGGATCAGACAATTCACCTAGGAAACCTGTGTTACCTTCTAAACCATATGACGTGAATCAAGGCAAGCCTCGGTCCAGTCCGTCCGGAGATCCGTGGACCAATACACTTCCGTGATTAGCTATCATAATAATATATTATTTAATTGTTTTAATAATCAATTGTATGACACACATTTAGAAAATGATATAATCAGAAATTATAAGCCTAGGTTTCCTCATGATGTTTTCCTTCACTGATAGTCAGTGATGTCTAATCTTACAAAATAGGTCGGAAAAAGTCACACTGAAAGTAGCCGTTGGTAGGTTTTGAACCAGCACCCTCAATCATGAAAACCGGGAGTCTAAATCCTCATTGAATCGTGCAATACTTAATGCATTTCTAAAACTATAACTACCAGCTATTAAGTCATACATTACAACTATTATAAGTATTACGTACTTACACCACCCTCTAGTATTCAGTAACGCGATGCCTTCAAGCCCTCCTAAGTGAATCGGCCCTCAGCATTCGTCACGGCAAATCAAATGAATTTCCCTCACGCTGTGAGCCGGGGTTTAGTTTTCGCCACTTAAGAGTGACGTTCGGAGGGTCCGTAACACCATTTTAGAGTAAAACCCCTCTTGTATTTTATCGTAACAGTGTAGCGAGGGAATTGTCGGATTTTGTTAAAATACTCCGTTTATATCGATCATCGAGTTATCAAGTGTTTTTCGTTTTGCCCCGCTCTAGAATTTCGCGCCAGTTTTAAATGTTTTGTATCTATGGAATGTGTCAAATGTCAATGGCGCTTTAGAAAAATAGAAAATTCTACTTTTAAAATTATATTTTTCATTTGTTACTTTTTTAATGTCGCAGTGATTTCATTTGACACATAAACAAAAACATACACATTTCTGAATACCTATAATTTACCAAAAATGTTCAATATTTCAAGCTAATATATGTTTATAACCGTCAATCGTAAACAGTAAGCTAATAATCTATAACTGTAATAACTTACAAATACGAAATACCCTAATCTACCTCACATTCCATCGACGAATCAACATCAAAACATTAAATTATGATATCGAATAATTTGTCTAAACAAATTAATCTACGCTTTGCACTATGGCGCGTAACTCCCATCTCGGCAGAATACAATAACGCCACGATTTCCCCTCGAGCTATGGGGCTTGGGGGCTTAGGGGTGCTCCCCCAGAGGATAATATTTACGTCTCCCCCGAACGGCGGGGATGGCCGACGATTACCTTAATGCATGTTAAATTGAGACGGCGATCAGTTCGCACTATACTTTCTGTTGTAACTACCTAATGTGATTGACTTTTGGGATATTGATGAAAAGTTGGGAGCCATTCTTGTATGGTGGTGCGTAGGTAATCTGTACCCTTAGTATGAGTTTGCTTTACGTTTACAGTAATCGAAACGAGAGCGCGTTCGGAGCTCTGATTGGCCGGCTCGAATAAACCAACCTAACAGAGCACCGAATGCGCTTGGTCAGTGATTAGGTTTGTTTGGTCTTTTAGAAAGAAACTGAAAATCCAACATTAGAATCGGTAAGTGTTTCATAGTTCTGAAACATAGCTATGCGAATAAAAAATTCACTGAACTAAAAGGTGTCTACCTATGACCAAAGACGCATTAAATGAACAAATACACTAAACTAAAAGAGAAAATGTAACTTACATTTTGTATAACAGTTGATCTTTCAACTCAAATAGAAAAATCGAAGTAGGTAGAAGTTCTACGTTTCATGCAAAAATTAAATATAAAATATACTATGTATACATTTCCACTGAAAAAAAAGACTGACGGTATTTTGAGAACTTACTACATGGTTTTGAGAAGTTTTACCTTAACCTTAAACCGATACCAATCTCGACTCCGCAATCAGCACTCTACGACCAAAAACATCGAAAAATCTTTATAACTCTTTGACTAATCCGCAAAACAAATCTTATAGCTACTTATCATAAGACAAAAAGCCCAGCTATATTCATCCGTCATCCGTGATGTAACCCCATTTAGAGCCGGTTGGTAGAACAATGCGGGCTGCACCTCGTGTCGGTCGTGTCAGTAATCTGTCTTGTTGGTTGTCGCCTGTCCAGTCCACAATACCTTCGTACCTTGGAACTTAATTCTAATAGTGATTGAGATTGAGCAAGGGTTCCGTTATAATAAGATCGTTTGCGTATTATTAATCTGGTAACGTCATATCGAATTACTTTTGTGTGCGAACTATGTAAGATTAAATTAAAGCTACAAACTCAAAATGTTGTTGTGTTAGTAATCTGTAAACCATAGTTTAACAGTTTTTCTTTTTGATTTACGATTTTTTATATTGTATAATATGTGTAGACATTCAAAGCCAGATTGTCCGATTTTCCGAAATGCGTGCAAAAATTGACTTCTTGAAATCTCAGAATACCCTTTCTTTTATAAAAGAGCAAGCTTTAATTAGTATTTGTTTGTCTGTAAATCACTTCGTATCTTGTAATGGAAGATTAAAAGAAAAGTCTATAGAATATACCGCCTGTTTTTTTATATCCTACCAGTAATTTCTATGAGTAAGGTAACATTTAAACATTCCATTTAGAATGAACAATAACTTTTGATATAAAAAAGTATTAAAAAAACAGGCGGTATTAAAATACCACCTGTTTTTTCTTTTATCTTTCTAATAAAGCATAGCCAATGATACTGTTAAATTTACATATCTTTATGACAAAAATAATGTGTGAATTACTGCTCTTTAGCAATCACTCGAAAACAAAATATTTTATCAAGTCCTTCATTGTTTAGATGAGTACTCAAAAGTACTTGTACACAAATCTTAAATAATTCTTTTAATACATTTCCCTCATTTTTCTCTCAGGAATCACGATAAATAACGCTAATCCTGTATTTCTGAGAAACCGTGGGCCGTGGGCAGGTGTAGATTTTATTTAACTTGTTAATATGCCATAGTACACCCACTCTGTTTCGGTATATTTACAGTTGTATCTAATCCCACGTTTATATTGTTGTGTGGTTAAAAATATCTTTAAGTCAATATTTCTATTCTCTGATTTCTTTTTCTACAAAATTAGAATGGTATATTTAGTTAAAACGGGTTTTTACTTATTTTATTTTATAACCGCAATAGGGTGATAACAGGGTATGAAAATTAAAAATCTATTTAGTCCGTCAGTTAGGTTACGAAAAATTTGACTCGTATATCTTTTTTTTTGTCGTTAAAGATAACAATACTTAGATAAAACGAATCAAAGTTTAGGAGTGGGAGAAAATACGTATAAAAAGTATTTAGAAGTAAAGTCACATGATATTTCAAATCGATATATCTTCATGAGTATTTGTTTTCGTTAGAAAATAAATATACGTGTCTAATGTTTTAAAATAATCTACAAGACGGACATTAAAATAAAAATTAGTCATCTAATCAAATCAACATTACCGAATTGGGTAATTCGGTAATGTTGATTTTAAATACAGTTGCGAGAAAAATGGCAAGGGATGCTGTCAAGTATTAGATATTTTTCCACAATCTCAGACGGTTAGAAATCGCCACAGTTTACATAGTGCGACTGGAGTTTATGTCGTTTTATAAATGTTCAGAGATTCCTGGTTTATTTTATTTTCTAAGAATTTCCTCATTCCTGTGACTCCAAGGAATATTAGATTTTGTAATCTGTGAGTAAAATAAGTCTATTTTTACATATTAGTAATTTTGTGTATTAGCTATAATTAGGTACCTTTTACAAAACGTAAATTTTATACGAAAACTTAATTTATATTCATCAAAAACGACATTAATTGACTCACCTTATCAGTACATTACACAGGAACATTTATAATGAAATCGCCGTTACAAACCCCGTACGCGCGCTACCTGAGATATCACAAACGATCACGGAAACATTTCATTGTACTACAGTTAATTGATAAAGACAGCGAGGTCTCTGCCCACCCCTTCCCGCCAAGCGCGATTATTATTACAAAAACCGTATAATACGCTACGTGTATAATAATACGTATGGCGTAGACGCGTAGCGCGGTAGCGTCGTAGCGACGTAGCGGGCGGGGTCTACGGCTACGCAGGGCGGCGTAGTAGGGTGGGTTGCCAGAACATAAGTGGGAGTTGGAAATATTAAGTTTTTTGTTAATTTATTTTTTGCTAAATTGTTTTTATTATAGTTTTGTTTTAGTTTATTACACTATCCAGTGTAAGATTATTATTTTTATAATTTATATTTTATCCCATATCCTTCTTATGTTACATAATATGTGTTGAAAAATGGGGTCAGTGATTGCTTAATATGTAACTAGGAATAATTAGCTTATTTTTACCTAGCCTAAATTAATATGAAAATAATAATACATACTTTTATAATCAGACTTCTAGACGTCCTCACTTGTAAAATACATTGTCCAAGAATTGTTATAAATAACTAGCTCTATACTGAAATGAAGAAGTGCATCAAAAAACTTTTAATCTCCCAAAAAAGCTGGTAAATCTCCCTCAAAGCGCTTCCACCGCCAAAAGTGCTTAGTACGAACCCGGCCGCGCCGCGGCAAGCGCGTATTGCGCTCCACACGACAACCACCAACACAAAGTAACCATACAACCACTAATACACACTAAAACCGCTTAAAATTAACAAAAAACCGTTACAAGTAAACTGGTGTTCACGTTCTAAATTTAATTTTCAAATAAATTCTTCCTTAAATACTCGTACATTCTACAAAATTGCCAGTAAAAGAATTGATTTTTTCGTGCGGTGGCATGTTCGATTTTTGAATTTGGATTTTATGGATTACAAGTTTATTTCGTGCCAGTGTTGTGACATAAACAAGTTTCATAAATGTGATTTTATTGGGAACTTCACTCGGTCTTGAGTACAGGCAATTATGTAGCTTTTTGTTAATTCAGTCCATTTTTTATTCTTTAAATTATATAAATAATTAATATTTATGACTTGAAACATTATATTACTTTGTAAGTTTATAATATTGCATTACAAATAAAACGTTTAAAGTAAAATAATTGTAATCACACAAAATAAAAAATAATACTTAACGATTTTTACTTTAAAATGAATGAAAATAATATTTGCAAATATTGACAGTAATTTGTAATTTGAAAATAATAATAAAAACGTTTAAAAATAAATTATAAAGATACATTTAAAAAAAATTAAATACACATACTAACAATTTCTTTAATAAATACAAAAGTAATAATTACATGTATTTTCTTTGAAATAAAAATACTTTAGTTACTCACTTCTGATAGTAGCATTTGTAGCCAATATGGCGGTTTGCAGTAAGAATTTGGACGCAAACCTTTTACAAGCGCTGTTCCTTTTTTGACACATTTAGGAACAAATATGTCTAGCATTTTTTTTATTCATATTAATGTACTTTCTTTTTTATTTGTTTATCTATACGGAGTGGAATTAGGTGAATAAAAAAGAGGAAATTAATATAAGTATGTATAAGTAGGTTATAAAAAATATACAATTACATTAGTAAGATTAAAAGTTTGCACATTTATTTTAAAATGAATAAAACACGATTGAACTCCGAACACGGCGCCGCTATGTAAAAAAATCTATTATTTTTGTATTTAGAATACGTCAATGAATTCTTGTTTAGAAAATGTTGTTTTTGATTTTTATTTAAATAGATAACGTTTTTCCATTGACTATATTGTCGAACCATCATCGAATGTCTTGTATATTTTATTATATTAAAACTAGTGGACTCCGTAATCTTAGTCTAGTCTCAGAATTTCTTCTACCCGTCTTTGTTGATATTTTCTTACATAAGAACCTTCTAACTACATAATATAACAAAACTAACAAAAAACAATTAGCGAAATCGGTTCAGTTGTTCTCGAGATTTACGCTTGGCAACATATTTGAGTTTTCAGTTTTCATCATTGAGTTACCTACTCAATATGTTTCTAAGCGTATATCTTTACACGAATATAATGACTAGAGAGTCATTCTATTCGTGTATATTATTCTTTCATAATAACATAACATCTCGCCTTTAAATAACCGAAGGGATAAGCATATTTACAATGTTACATTAGGTATAGTGAATCGAACCACTAAGTCCTTGCTCAGTAGGTAGTCGCACTTAGATAAGTCACGCGAGTAAACCCGTGGGTAGAAACTGAGTTTTCATAAAAATTTAGTTTTAAAATTATAGAACTTGTTTTAATTTTAGAATTTTTTTTACTTTTTTTTTTTATTTTAGAATTATAATTAAAGTTATTAAAAATACAATAATTTTCTCTGGTAAGAAGAATTTGGCTTGCTTGATAAATGGTAAATTATTTTTTACAAAATAACATCTTTACACGTCAATCTCTAAAATAACTAGATGAGGTCGTTTCTTCAGATCTATTTCGTTGTTGAATTCAAAACAGTCATTAATGTCCGGTGTTTTCATAGTTGTATCTACTGTAGAGGCTGGCTCACAGCAGTTTTGGGAGGATGTGCGGATTTGTCCCACTCGAAAAAAAAGCCAATTGTATGCCCATCATTACAATTAACCTCATTAAGTACCTTACTAACGCGTAGTTTGTTTAACCAATTCAATTGTTTAGCCAATATTACCTGGCAGTTTATTTGCTAATTACTCACGGTATGGTCGACTGTGCACACTCATTACTCATTGTCCTTGAAGATGGTCATCAAAAAGTGAGCGGTGCCTGTAGAGTTCGCAGCATCATTCACTCGTTTGTGTTTGTATCGTTTTTATTTAGGTAGCAGTGAGTGTTCTCTTATTCAAGTACTAAAATATAAGGCAGATAATAGTTTTGAAAATGGTGTAGGTAATTTAATACCAAAATTTTTTTAGCGTTGATAAGTCTGCATTTGGCCACGAACCCGCTTACTGCCAGAACGGCGAAGCGAAGATGTGGCCGAAGATGGAGCACACAGACTTAGAAAGTACCTATTCACTCTGACCTTGAAAATACCCGGGTTGTATTTCTAAGGAAAAATAGAAGCTGGCAAGAAACGAAATATTAACATATTTCGTTTACGTGACTTACACGTCAAGATATTTTTAATTAATTAGGGGAAAGTGGGGTAAACGCGAACGCGGGGTAAACCCGAACCCAATAGTTTTAATATGTTAGAAAGATATAGCCGTATATCACTCGCCGGTAACTCAAAGATCACGCCACCACCAGTACCAGTCAACGACATGGGAGACGCGGACGCACGTACTTTTCAAGGTATGTCAATTTTAATATTTTCAATGTTTTCGATGTAAGTTTTTGATAAATTGAACTTGGTGTAGCTTTATTTCTATTGAGAATAGTTATTTAACCTTTACGTAGAGGGAAACTTACATACTAAACCATTCAAATGACAGTGACGCATTTGGTAAAAGTTTTACAACTTAAAATATTTTTTCCATTTTATTTTTTTCGACCTGGTGGGGTAAAGGCGAACGCTGCATGTCGGGTAATCTCGAACGTTCGGCATTACTCCTCTCTCCTTTTTTTGTTAGTTCCCTGTTCATATTTTTTTTCCAACTAGCCACTGGCAAATAGGGTATAGTGTTTTCCAGTCTATGTTGATTTCTTTGTGGCACTAAATTATGTTGTCGGGTGATTTTGATAATGGTAAACATCAAATAAATTGTTTCAGTTGCCCCGTAATTATAAAAGAAAAACTGAAACTAAATACAGTTTAGATGATCTTAAAAGGGCTATAGTCGATGTTCAAACCAAGAAACTCAGCATTGGCAGAGCAGCAAATACTTGTGTTCCAAAAAGTACAATTTACCTTAGTAATGTTAGTACGTGATTACCCCACTTGGTGTTCGGCTTTACCCGACATCAGTTGGGTAAAACCGAACACTAAGGGTTTTGTTTTTCGGTCATTTTGTTATATTTTATTAAAAAAATAATGATGTTGATTAGTAATACGTTAGCTAGATAAGTAAAGTTTATAATTTAATAATTAAAAACATTCTGTGATTTGATTCCACTGTTTTATTTATATTTTCCCTTAGGTGTTCGTGTTTCCCCCACTTTCCCCTACACTTACATCTAAATTCGTTTTGTGACACCGTGACACACATACGTATAACTTATTTTTCTAGTACCTCAGTGAGAAATAGCGATAGTTGTGCTAATAGATTTATGAAAGTGGAATCTCGCACAAGAATGATAAATTGAAATTTTCACCTATCAAAGTCAAGCCTCAAATTAAGTTACAATAAGTATACCTACACCCAAGAACTACAGGTTTCAGAAAAAATATTAAATTTTGATCCTTCTACAAGCATCCCTATGATAATTAAATAAATACCTACAAGTACATACAATTCGGTAGTTTATGTACTCGGTACATAAGTAAGTAAGTACCGCTCAAGGCTGCAACTGTTTCCTTTGAAACATCTTTGTTAACGAGAGAATGCTGCACAGGACAATGTACTCTCGACTAGTTGTTGTGTAAGCTCACTTTTGGTTAAACAAAGAAATTAATTGTCATAGGTATCCAGTTTTCTACCATTTATGAGCTTAAGGATGCTTTTCCCAGTAGTTAGAAGTTTGTAGCAGTATGGAAAATCCATATACTGGACAAACTGCTGCTACATGTAGGTGTAAGTTGTATAGCGACCCTACATGCCGTAATGTACACCTCTGCCTAACCCTTTGGGGTTAAAAGGCGTGACTATGGTCAAGGGTATTTTTCCATTTTTTTTTTTTTTTTTTTTTAAACGTTGCCCCACATTAGGATTTTCTCCTGTGTCGTGGGTGCGTTTACAAACATACAAGTTCACATACACATGACACCCAGACCCGAAACAACAATTTGTGGATCACACAAAGAGTTGCTCCGTGCGGGAATCGAACCCGCTACCCGTTGCGCGGCAGCCAGTTGCCCAGCCACCGCACCAACCGTGCAGTCATATATTTTTGGTACGCACTCTTAATCTTGATGACCATACAATATCTATTTCTTTCCACAACTACCTCCATTATCGATATCAAACGAAAAGGCTTGATTGGTAGAATAGAATTCATTAAAACCGTTTAACATAAAACATATTTTTTGTGGAATACTTTGGCAAGCCAGAAAATGAATCCAAAACCTCTTGGTCGATAGTCAAACCTACGACCCGTGCTTAATCAACGAGAGTGTCATTAACTGTTTGATAAAGTACTCGATTAATTTCAAGCCATGCTTTTTATTAAGGGGGGAAAATCATCCAATGACTTCTCTTGCCTTGGGCGAGGCGAGGGAGTGTCAGACTCTTACTGACTAAAAACCACCCCGTTCCTTCTCCTGCTTTTCACCCTGGAGCCCCGGTAAACCCGCTAGGTACTCCGCAGCTCCGCTTCAAGCCAAGCTAACAGCTAATTTTGACGTAATGTCTATAATTTAAATTTTAATTTGAAAATTACTTTATTAAATATCAAATATAGTAACGTTTGAATATTATTTTATTATAACGCCCTATTATTCCCCAAAGGCGTAGGCAGCGATTATATAAGTATTTACAGTTACATTACACCCACACAACGACATTTGAGTTATTAGTTTTAATTTTAACTAGTGAGCACGTACCAAATTGTCAAAGGTCAGGCATTATTTTATTTATTTGAAGAGAGTGTTTATAAAAAATAATCAGCTGGTCCAGTTGAGTCTAGTTCAAAGCTGAAACGAAGTATTTAGGGATTAAAAATGAATAAAATATTTAAATTTAAATTCGTGTTAAACTACATTTTTATTGCATCTATTTGTTACCGCACCCATGACAGGAGAAAACGCTTACCTTTTTTAAGGAGGGAAAATCGTCCATTGACTTTTCCCGGCTTGGGCGAGGCGAGAGGGAGCGTCAGACTCTTACTGACTAAAAACCACCCCGTTCCTACTCCTGCTTTACGAGCCGGAGCCCCGGTAAATCGTCCGTAGGAGAAAACACAGGCGTGGAGAAATATTAAGTAGATTATTATATTTAAAGTCAGTTAGTAAGTACCTACTTAAAATAATAACTGCCATACTCAGAGTCATTTAAAGGTAACCCAGTCCTTAGCAATTGTTTTCGGAACAAAATCGTTACTAAGGAACAGTTTAAGTAATCATTAAATGTCTCTAAATGCGGCAGTAAGTGTATCTCTGTTTATGCCTCTAGGCTATAATAGTCGTGATGTTATCTGTAACATGTTATGTTATGTATAACATGTAACGGTAGGAGAGTCGTCATGCGGGGTTTGTAACATTTATCAGTAGTTTAGTAAAAGTTGTTTGTGTTTAATCGAGACAATTAATTTTGTGTAGAGGTGCGGGTGACCGGTTGTATTTTGATTTAGCTGTTATGTAGTTTATATCTATATTATTTACTAGCTTCTGCCAGCGGCTTTGTTCGCATTCCCGTGGGATAAAAATCCTATCATCTAAGTTAACTCATATTCTGTATACTAAATTTCACCAAAATCCGTTCAGTAGTTTCAGTGTGATTGACGGATAAACATCCAAACAAACAAACATTTACATTAATTTTAGCTTGATTAAATTTTTGAATGCTAGCAGATGTTTGTAGAAGGCAAATCTTCCGCTAACGATGCAAATTATGCAGTGCATTTGAAAGGTTAAGTATGACAATTTTAAATTGTTTACTTAATAATTGTTATTTGGCAGTATAGTCGACATCATTGAATTGGAGTTTCGATTGCCATTTCTTAAAGATGAAAACTAAATGTTATTCAAACGTGTGTCATCCAAGTGGTCAAAAACACTAAAATATTCACTCTTCTTCCCATTAAGACTTTGACTGCCATCAAAAATCTGTTGAAGGCAAATTCTTCACTAGCGCCGGTCACTTTTGCCCCCCATAGCGTTTAATGTGTTAACTGTCCCCGGGAAAATATTAATGGCAATAACCGTAGCACGAAGTTAAAAATTAAATTAAATTGTTTTTGCTGTGGGATCCATATCAAGCGGGGTTATTTTGGGCAATTCAGATCAATTTAGTAAATATTTATTTAAGCATTTAAACTGAATTTCTTTGTCGACAAAGGGCAAAGTTAAATCATTTTCACACTCCAAACTGTCAGTACGTAGGAAGTAATGTCACAGGTCGTTCTAGCAACAGATAATATACTCCCACGCGAAATACTACGATTTAATCATAAATGTAACATTGTATAGATGTATAGTTGTGGTAGATGTTCGAATAATTACGTCACTCGTGACGTCATACGCGGGAAACTTTCATTCGAATTTGAATTTGAATTCGGAATGAATTTGACATTATGCTTATTTATTCTTTTTTTTCGTTGTTGTTGAGTAACTTTTGTTTTTTATTTTGGCAAGATTGTTTATAGGTTGTGAAATAAGTACATTATAATAATTATGTAGGTAATATGGGCCTTCAATGTCCTTGTACTACTTTACCTGATTTAAAATTCTATATTTCTGCCTTTTTTGAGGGGGGAAAATCATGCAATGTTTTCTACCGCCTTGGGTGAGACGAGAAAGAGTGTCAGACTCTTACCGAATGCTGACGTTTATTTTACTGATTGTTTGTGCAATGCTAAGTTCTAACGCATGAATTAAAGTGTCTTTATGATATTTAAATTAAATTATTTATGAATTAATTCAGGACTATAATTGATTTAGGTACATATGTAAAATATCATTATTCAAATTAATGTACAACGTTTTTCTATAAATAAATCAATTTTAGTATGTCTAGACGATAAAACGAATTTAATGAATAATTTAATTACAGCAATAAATTAAATAAATTATCGACCAAGCAAAATCAAATACCTATATTAAGTTACCTTCTTTTTGAGGGGGTAAAATTATCCAATGACTTTTCCCGCCTTGGGTGAGGCGGGAGGGAGTGTCAGACTCTTACTGACTAAAACCACCCCGTTCCTTCTCCTGCTTTGAGCCGGAGCCCCGGTAACCTTTTACGTTGTCCGCAGCTCCGGATCGGATTTTAAGTTACCTATCACCGGAAATAACATAACAAAAATAACTACTTACATCAAAAATCAGTTATTAAAAACGGTTATCAAACAAAAACTAGTTATACAACGTTATTACGAATTTCTTACAATAGATCTGCAATTATTACATGGTTGGTGTCTTGTGTAAGTTGCAACTGTTGGAAGCAGCAACTTATGAAACAGACAGACACACAGACATAGTTGAATTACATTAATTTCCTCGCAGTGTGCGCTAGTGCATCGCTTGCTCGGTTTTCATTAACAACTCTCTACAATCGAGTAGGTATTAGCTTTTGTTCATGTTAAATTGTATAAGGATTTATTGTCAATCGATTCTATATTTTATTTGTGCTTTCCCTGTCCAAGTTTTGTTAGAATTTTGTTAGGTCAATAAAATGTTTGTGGAGTCGTTTGTATTAGGAAAAATCATCATAATCGGTTTAGTCCATGGGCGGCGCTGATCGCTTACCATCAGGTGACTCGTTTGCTCGTTTGTCTCCTATACCATAATAAAAGTATTTTATGCGTTGCCGAAAGCAATACAATCGTTTAATCTTATTTATTAAAATTACAGTTTTAATGTCATATCACTTATAGGTAGATACCCTTTTAATCGTTCTTGTCATAAATATTAAAAAACTGTCTGCTTGTTTGTTTCTCTTCCATGTCTCTAGAGTGATTGGTATAAATTACTTGTGTCCCTTATCCCACGCGGATGAAACTACGGGTACGTACATCTAGTATAATTATTATAGGCAATTCATGTGTATGGCTATACCATCATTTACCCGCGCATATACTAACCTTTACCCGCGGTTTTACCACAATGAGAAGGAGATAGGATGTTAATATTAATAAAGAGGTAACAGACAGATTTACATTCACATTTATGATATTAGTAGGGATTATAAATAAAAAGGAATTCATATTATCATATTATTTCTGTATTAATTGTGCCTTTATATTGTGTCTAAGAACAATGCTTGTTTGTAATGCATGGCCTCGCTAGTGCAACGATTGTGAGCAAAGCTTTACTTTACGGATGAGTTTATTGTTAAATCAGATTACTTTAGCAATCACTCTGTACATTACACATCTAAGTTCCCATAAAATATTCATAGTCAATTAACTTCCAGTAATTATTCTGCTATAAAAGATAAATTACGTGATTGTGTTCGTTTTTTCTACGGATAAAAAAATAAAAAATGGCTCCAGATCAATGTTGCAGTAATAGCAGGCAGACTCAAATAGTTTTAGCGTTAATTGTAATCGTGGTTATATTAATAAACTTGTTGACCTTTTGGATAATGAGTCAAACTGTTTGAACATGTTCCCGCCAGGTGAGTCCATTACGGTTATAGCATTTTAACGGCTCAACAGTCACGATTCACGAATGTTTGTGGTACACAGGACTTGCTAAATTAAGGTTTAGGATAATAATAATCTGTAGCCTAGTTTTGCATGTACTGCTCCGCTTATGCAACGTTTCCAAGCCAACAATCGTCCTTCACAGTTACCTAAGAAGAGCTCTCGCGAATAAAAACTTGTGTTTTCGAGAAAAAATCAGAATAAACGACGCACCAGTTTGTTGTAAACGGTTTTTTAGTTTCAATCATTGAGCTAGCTTTTGGATATTTTTGTTAAAAATACTTAAAAGCTAGATTTTTAATTTTAAAGCTGAAGAGTTCATTGACCTCTCTAACCCTTCTCTTACTATCAGTTCCCAACAGAATTCAGTTCCCATGTCGACCCAGCACTCTGCCAATTCTGAACCAAGACTGTATCCCGACAATAAATAGTTCGTAAGTTTAATGAAAAACGTAAACAATATCTCGAATGTGACTGATTATAGTGAAAGTAAACAAATGACGCAATCAGCGTTTAGAGCGCGAGTGAAAGTGTAGTCTGTGGCGCGCCGCGGCTGAGCGCGAACGTATCATCGCATTTAAAAAATCAAAACGTCAAAGTCAAGAGTACGCGCCAAAATAATTGTCAAGATTTAGTTTTTTTTGTGAGTGGAGTGAGTTGTGTAGTAAGAAGGTTTCGGCGGTGAAGGCTGTGTTGTTGTAGCTAAACCGCCCCTATCGCTCGGCCAATGGCGGGGAGGGTGCCGCCCCCGCGCGGCTCCATGCCGCATGTCTGCTTCGCGGTTACGCTCCTGATACTCGTCGCCGGTAAGTCGATTTTCTTGTTGTTGTGTTTGAGTTTCTTTTTTTTTCAGTAAGTGAAGACGAACCGCTTTTGAGAAAAGTTTAGGTAGTGTTAAAATTAAACGAGGGTAACGATCCTGAAGGCAGTATCGCGTTACTTTAAATTTAATCTTAACGTTTTTTGCGAGTGCCCTTTTATTTAAAGTTTGAAATTTTCCTTAAGTTTTTTATCGCTAAAGTTCAGAGGGAGGAAAGGTCTGGATAATTTTGGATCGGGTGGACACCCTGCCAGAAATGTCAATAAATCATGGCGAAATATCAAAGATTTGTTACATAATAAGTAGTATTTTAGCGTGGACTAGCCGAAGGTGGGTAATGTATGCAGCCTAGTGTTCTAGTTCGGACCAGTTCGAGATTTCCATTGAGACGTTACACAATGATCATTCAATATTCTCGATTCATTGACATCAGATATTCATATTTGTATGCTTCTATTCTTACATCATATCAATTCTTATAGGAATATGGTTCTAGCTGTCCATTTAAGGTGATGTTGAGCAGTCATCTCATTTTGTGACATAAAGTTGCAATTACTGGATTCGAGGATAATGTCTGTATGAGACATTTGCTGGGAATTATTATTTCGAAATGGATCAACCGTAATTATTTTTGCAACGTCACGCCTTTTTTCACCGAAGGGGTAGGCAGAGGTGTACATTACGGCACGTAATGCCGCTATACAATGTACACCCACTTTTCACCGTTTGTGTTATAAGTCCCATGTAATAGGGGGTGAGTCTATTGCCATATACTGGGCACAATTTCAGACTCCGTGCAACTACTGAGAAATTTTTAAAAAGCCGAAAAAAGGCCAGTCTTATTTTGCCCGACCCGGGAATCGAACCCGAGACATCTTGTCCGGCCACACTTATGATCACCGTAATTAGTAGTAGTAATTATCGAAAAATAAGGGTATAATTAAGTACCAGTTGACTTACTACAATGTAATCATTTCAACGTAGAAATGCTTTCAAAATTCCGTATGAAATCACCCACCTTTATTTTTATATTTTTCGTAGAACCAGACACATTCGTAAAATGTATATTTTAAGTGTTACAGCTAGAGAATTTAATTATTAAATTCGCCGTATATGAATATGAATATTATTGTAAGTACTTCATATTCTTATATTTTTCCTAGCAGATTAATTGGCTGCATACATTTTTTATAGGTGTTAAGAAAATTGTTGATTGTATGACGATTAGTTTTCGTCAAATATCGTGGGAAGCGGGTTTATATTCTGGTCAAATTATAAGAATAAGAATTAAACAAAATAAGGACTGCCTCGTTGGTCATGTAGTAGCAAATGCGACTGCCAGGCAATAGGTCTCGTGTTCGATTCCCGGTTCGGGCAAAGTATTATGGGGCTTTTTTTTTTCGAAAATTACGTTGTAGTAGTAAAAGTAATAGTAGTAGCACGTAAGCTGGAATTGTGTCCAGTATCGGTACTTATATGGCAATAGGCTAACCCTCTGTCACCTCTGTGACTAATAAGTCAAATTATGAAAAGTGTCATTACGTGCCGTAACATGCACCTCTGCCTACCTCTTCGGGGATAAAAGACGACGATACAACAAAACAAATCTCATTCGACTGCACCAACAACCACTAAGCTGTCTTAATCTTTAAAAGCTTGTGACGTAATCCAGGATATCTATAAAAAGCATTTAATAAGGAAAACAATTAAATTTAATTAAAGCTAGATGAAAGACGGATCACGTAGACTCGATATTATTAGACACGGGGACACGTGTGACACTTGTATTATTAGTGAACACATTAATTAGCTCGCAGGTGTTAGCTGACAGCCTGGGCTATGTACAGAGACGGACTTAGGTTGGTTTTGTGGGCCCCCAAAGACGTAATGGGTCGCTGATCTTATTAAGTGCAAATAATCATATTGGTGTGACTGAAAAAAAAAACGTAGTTAATATAGACATTTGTTTAAAGGCTGTATAAATATTAACTGAGGTGTTGATTCTATATAAATTTACATGTTTAAATTTATATGTTTCGTTTTAATTTAGCATTTAAGTTCAACAACAAGGTTACGTAACTGTTTGGTTACATAATGAATTTAATGAAGGTAGGGCAACACAATAGTATAAAACATAGCTCATATTAGGATATTTTAATGTTATGTAGGTGCATTTACAAACAAATTTTCAATGTCAAACAGGTTGAAGTGAATTTTCTTTAGTTAGGTATGTCCAAATCTCAAGTTACTTACTTGAGGTTGGCACAATGTGTTTTCTTCTATAATTTCTTCTTCGTCTATCTTACTCGTGTAGCAAATGTTTCTTTCAAAATAAAAACAAGAATCAGACCAAAGTTGTACCTACATAATATTTGCGCCCCTCTGTAAAGCGCTGGGTCGCACATTCGCGGTCCGGCCCTGGCGACGTTAGCAATAATTTTATTGATCCAGATTGTGAACCGGTAATCCTTGCCCGCACGGACTTGACTTACATAACGTGCACGGTCACATCGTTTATAAATACCTAGATCAGTAGGACATGATTAATAAATGATATTTTATGTGTACAAAATATTTCAGTCGTGTCTTTGATCTGGTCGCTCTGTGTCTCTCACTGATTCGGGGAAAGACGTAGATATCTTAAGCAATTACCTACTCAAATTCTTGCTGTAGTTAATTTATGGAGTCTTGGCTTGGTTGCTTACCTATCCTAAGCGAGTTGAGGAAGGCAGAAGGTAGTCGCTTCATGTAAAATTCTGATATTCAACAAGATGTCAGACTCAATAAACATAGTTAGAAATAAGCCAAGAGAATAAAACAAGAGATATGACAGATAATTATGACCATACGAGTAGATTTGATTTTCTATCTTCATTACAAACGAAAAAAAAACCAATTCTCTTTAGATTTAGTTTTCGTCATTTTAGATGACTTTTCATCTTTAGTAACCCTTTCAGAGCCTAACAAGCGCCACGTTACTCCAGTAAGTATAAAGACAGGAGAGAATCGGTCCCTTATTCATAAAAACCTTAGTATTTAAACTTTTTAGATCGCTTTCACATGGACCTTTGAGGGAAAAGGTTACTCTTTGGGGTTTCGACTTCGGGACCTCTGAAATACAACTTTTTTTGTGGGATTGTTGTCCGTTTGAGTTTAGTAGAAAGGGAGGGTTTGCAAACATTGGGTATGGGATGTGAGGGAATACTAGAGCTGTAAGGGACCTGCTATTGTGACATACTGACTGTAGCTTCACTAGAGGACTGACCGACAGACAGACATTTTGTTTTTTTTTTAATATTGTAATGTTTGGTTTGACATTTAAAAGTGCCTTTCTGGTCTATTTGAAATAAGTATTTTTTTGAGTTTGACTTTGACTTGTGACGGGCATCCAAAGTATGGTGACTTTGAAACTATGAATGGAACGGTGATGTCACGTAGTTGTGGGAATTTATATGATAGGTATCTAGGTCATTTTTTTGGTTGTTTAGATTTGTGATAAATATATTAGTGTTGGGAAAAACATGTTTTTAGCGTTAGTGTTGAGGTGGTTATGTATTTTTATGTTTTTAGGACAATTCAGTATTTTTTTAGTCACTGATCCAGTATTGTATAACAAACAGGAGAACATCCTCAAAAGTAATATCATTAGAACTTAAAACGGGATATTTACCATATGAATAGTGTTTGTGAGTTTTCGATATTTTGCTACTGTTGCAAGCGCCCTGATCACGGATGACTGTGGAATTGATGATCAGCTCATTCGTGATCATGTCAGTTTAAAAACTAACACCCTCAAAAGCATAAAAAAAAACAAACGAACACAGTCTATTGACTAATTAACAAAAAAGTGATTAACATGGCGATCTGTGCAGCCTCTGTGCTTGTGTTGACATGGCGATGATGATCCACAGAATCACAGATCCGGTACACAATCGTGACATAATTTGCAGTGAAGGTCACTCCGTCATCACGTACTGATGATTTACGATAAAAAACTTGATTTAACCCAACGATTAGCTCAGGTATAAAAGCTCATGTGGTCATCAGAGGTATAACATAATATTTACAACTAAACTATAAAGATCAAAAACTAACAAAATGATATAAAACAAATACAATTATCTTCATTTAATATTAAATGAATATTACTATGTAACAAGTTTAGTTTTTAGTGGTATTATCGTTTTTCGTATAACTACGACTGTAGATAGCAAATAAATGCTCTTGAGTGCGATACCCGGATTGGGCCAAAGTGGTGTTGTAATGTGTTCTTTATAAGAGCAAGGAATCTGGAAACCCCCGTGTATAGATTCATTACAAAATTCCCATATACAAATGAAAAAATTAGACGTAGCTGTGCAAACAGTGGCCTAGTCTAAACACTACTATTAAGTTTGTATTAAGTCCTTGGTTAAGTAAAAATTTGCAACGCCTGAAAAAGGCCGTTAAGATGTACATGACATTTAAATTGAGATCTGTAATACCTACTTTAACATGCAAATAAATATTTTGAGTTTGAGTTTAGTATATCATAATTATATATGGGTATCCAAATAAAATTAAACAAGTATGTTTGTTTGTTTATCAAAACAGTTAACAAGCAAAACGCATTACAAACCTCAGGTTTCTTTCGTAAACGTTTGATTTCTCGCAACGAGACGGTTTCTACTGTCTGTGCATTGTGCATTGTTGTGCTTGTTGTGTTCATGAGAACAGCAGAGAGGTTATAGCCTCATTGTTACAAGGATGGGCTGGGAACCATCAGCTATCAGGTATCAGGGACATGATTATATCGCCAACAGCTAAGCCCGCCATTGTTTTCAACTCATTTGGCGGCCATCTTGCTGGGCTAGTCGGCATTTGATTGGCTTGATGAACTGTTGCTAAGTAAGGAGACAGATTAACTGGTAGAATGTATGGGTTGGGTTTTATTTTTATATTCTTGGATCCGACATTAAGGATAAGGTGGAAAAGCGAGTGTTCTATAATGAATGTAGCTGAATATCTAACCTATACGAATTTTCAAAATCAACGGAGTTTTTCAGCTTCAAAAATTAATAAAACGTTGCCCCATCCTAGAATTAATCTCCTGTGTCGTGGATGCATTTACTCGTACACCCAGAGCCGAAACAAAAAAAAATATTATTTCATCATCAGCTACAAAAACAATAAAAAACCATATGGCATTTAGTTCGCCTTATATACCATTATTTAATTGTATTGTGTACATTCAAGATTAAATAAATACCTATCTGTGTAATTGCAAACAATCACCTAACCTAACCTAGCTTACTAATAAAGTCAAAACACCTTTTTAAGCAACAACCAGCAAGTAAGACCAGAGACAGACCGTTCGAATATAAACTAGAATAAATCTAAAAGCTCCGTGTCCATAGTACCGCTCGCCTGCGCCATATCCCCACGTATGCAATATGCAGTAAATCACGAACTACTTAGATTTGCTCCCACGTGTCAACAGTTATTCATTTTCTTCGTACAATCCGTTCTGTAGTTGTAACTTAAGTTATAGTCTATTGGAGCTCGGTAATATTGTAACGTTTCGATTTAAAACGAAAATTGTGGACAGATTTTTCTAATATGAGTATGAAGAGGTTATTTTGATAGTAGAAATTAGTTTGGATTTAATATTGTTTACACTACTTCATAAGATAAGGTTTAATTGTTCATTTAACATAATATGATTTTTTTTAACCGATTTTTTTTGTTGTATGATTCTTTTTTCTAACTTTCGTGAGACATACCTAAGAAACTATTATGTTTTCCGACTTACTCACGTAACTATTTGACGAGGAGCTCGATTACTGTCAAGCCAGTTGAGAGCTCATATTTATGAACAGCTTTACGTGAGTGAGGTAAGCCGGAAAAAAATAAGTTAGTTGTTTTGTATCCTATCATTAGATTAAATTAGGCACCGACAGATAGACTAACGGACAATTCAATTCGAAGTTTCAAAAATACCTAATTTAGGATTACCTAATTAAAATAAGTGATTTGACTTTGACTTTCAAAAAATATCTTTAGAAACTATGTTGTCTATGTAGTACAAGAACAATTAAAAAAAAAAAATGCATCAACAGTATCTATCAGAACAGATTAGTTGAAAGCGTACAATGTACCACGTGCCACGTGCCAGCTAAACCAAACCGCAGTGGTAACTATACATAATATAAACTACAAACCAGGAAACAAATAATCTCTTAAGCTTTATAATCTGAAGTTTCTATCCTAGCTAGCGTACCTATAATTTTATTAGACGACCGCGTAACTTCCTGTGTTGATAATAAATGAATACTTACTGAATTTTTAGATTTTAAAAGTTCACAGTCATAAGTTTGACTGCACGGTTGGCGCGGTGGCTGGGTAACTGGCTGCCGTGTAACGTGTAGCGGGTTCGATTCCCGCACGGAACAACTATTTGTGTGATCCACAAATTGTTGTTTCGGGTCTGGGTGTCATGTGCATGTGAAATTGTATGTTTGTAAACGCACCTCCGACACAGGAGAAAATTCTAATGTGGGACAATGTTTCTTAAAAAATAAAATAATAAAAAAAACTATGTAGGTAATAATATGAAGGAAAGAAATATAATATGGTAAGGCCATTTTTTATGGAATGCGAGCATACGACAGATGGTAAGCGATCAGCACTGCCCATGAACACCCGAAACATCAGAAGAGCAGCAAATGCGTTGCCGGCCTTTTAGAAAGGAATACGCTCTTTTCTTGAAGGTTTGAAGGTCGTATCGGTTCGGAAATACCGCCGACGACAACTCATTCCACAGTGTTGCTGTGCGAATTAAGTTTGCTTTTTTTAAACATTAAATGTATTGACAGGCTTCTTATGATGAGAGTATAATTAAAAGATAGGTAGGAGGTAGAGGTAGCTTTTAGTAGCTCTTTACCTGTACCATGCATGTTGGGTTACTATTACTTAACCATGAAACTATTCATCTTTCCAAGCTATATTATGGTTGTAAAAAACTGCCTCTTTCTTTGGTAGAATCTGGGACTATACTCTCTAAATGGGCAAAGTACCTGAGAACTGAGTATTTTCGGTTTTCAGAGCACGAAGATATATGACCTAATAATGTGAATATTTTTTCATAAATGCCTCAACACTTTACAATAAGAGTGTCACAATTTTTAAATAAAGCACACTCCTTGTTTTATTTATATCAAACTTATCACACCGCCCTCGTACATACACATACTTAATATATGTTATAATATAATATGTTACATACATATTCATGCATGTAAGTGATGTAAGGAATAATTGGATGCGGCATTTTTGTAGTTGATACCTCTATCGCTATTAATACACAAATCGCGTGATGTCTAATTGATCGGCATTGGATGCGGCATTCAGGTGATTTTAAATTAGAATTCATTTTTATTAATAAAAGTTATTTATAAAGGTGTTGTAGAGGTCACGGTGTAATGATATTTTAATTTGTAGAACATTTTATTTTATATTGAACAGTCCTTCTATTTCTGTTGTTAAAAAGTTGTTGTTTGTTTATTTAGTGATGGAATTTGTTAATTGATTGTTAAATTATAGGTAAAAGGTCATTGAACAAAGGCTAACCCCCGTATTCACTCATTTAATGGTTACTTAAATCTGTCCTTCGCAATTGTTTTCTGAACAAAATCATTACTAAGGAATAGTTTTAGTAATCATCATCATAAATGTCTTTGAGTACGGCAATAAATGTAAATTGCAAGACAGTTCTGATTTTTGTTTGGAAATATCATAATATGTTTGTGCTTCGACTTCTTAAAGATGTCCAAAGAGGACTTGGATTTTTGTACGTATCAAATATTATTCAAGGTCTTAGCAATACTTAAGATATTTAGAAATAGACCACAGAAACTTGCATATAAAAGAATCAAATAATAATCGTTACAAACATAAAATAAAGCGAAATCCCTTCAATCATTATGCGACTAAAAATCATCGCCGCCGGCTTATTACGGGCTCATATCATACCGCATCTTTGAGGGGGTGTAAAGTGCAGTACAAACACAATACTGTCTAAACTGGAGGGGGTGGGCTCCCCCCCACACCCCCCGGCACCCCCTGGACAAACATGCGCACTGCTTATATCCCAAACTAGGATATTGAGGAGGTTTACTTGTACAAGTCACGGCTTTGACTTCACTTGTAGAGTTCATTTAGATGTGTAATATTTGTGTTTAGATATAAAGTAAGGTTAATCTTACATTTTGGTTAGAATTAATAGTTTTACGAATACTATACATTAGGTACGATAAAATTACTAAGTAAATAGTTAATGTCTTTCTAATATTATAAATGCCAAAAAGGTATTATGGCTAATGACATGGCGATAAATGTAACAGAGGCATAGTCTAGAATAACAAATAGGTATTAAATAAAAGCATTATTTAAATGGTTGAGATGTATCGTAAAAAATAACAATTTCCTCCTAACTTGTAATATACAAAAAATCGGGTTCATTTCTACCATAGGAATGAGAAATCACTATGAAAAAGAGAAAAAGAATTCGTTCAGACTCCTGATAGTTCAGCAGAAAACACTTCAGATCGTAGACCACCATCATTTTAATTCAATCCAACTTTCTACTCCTAGAGACCTATGCCAAAAAAGCAAAACGAAACCCTAGTAATCCACAAATAGCCTGGCAACTACTAACACTAAGTATCGAGCAAGCCTTAAACAACCGCAGAGGATGCCCGAACCATTACGTAGGAAGCACATTTCTATTCCGGCCAACACACGCGCAATAAAAAAAGAAACTGCCAATTCACATGAAAATAACGGTTACACACACTCACACACACACAAATGTAACATCTTATGTGCCACTAGCTTTTGCCCGCGACTTCGTTCGTAGAAAGATGATTCTCGTTTTACCGTCCCCGTGGATATTTAGAGAAATGCTTCGATAGTGCTACTCAAGGATCTGGTGCTGCTGACTACCCAGCGGGTTCACCAGGGTTCCGGTTTGAAAATCTAGCTTCACTGACAGATAGACTGACGGACAATTCAATTTGACGTTTCAAAAGTGCCTAATTTAGGTTTAATTGAAATAAATGCTTTGACTTTGACTTTAAAAACAGAAGTAGGAACGGGTTGGTTAGTTCTAGTCAGAAAACCTTAAAAAAGTGCTATCCAAGGAATATAGACGCTAAGTTTCAGCTTCCTAGGTCCAAGAGTATCGGTTGTGCGTTTTCTATTAGTCAGTCACTCAATTAAGAGACAGTTTTATTCATGGTATCCAGAAGCAGGGTGCCCATATCTTCTTCACCGTCTTCAGACAAATGACAAGGGTGCATACAATTTACGGCTTCCGAGAATTTCGTTAGGAAACTCTGATTTGATTGATACAACGAGCTCATGGGATAAATGGGGTCGCTTATAGATTGTGCACGGTGCCTGTTGGGGGAGCCCCCTCTTCCCTGACGCAGCAACTTGCCGAGGGTACAATATCCGTGTTTATTAAAAACGTATTTAGGGATATTTGCGGCTTTATACGACGTTTTCTTTGGATCAGAAACTACATTATGTATTTTTCTTTTAAAGAAAATTCTATGGGGATTGTTTTAATTTTTAAGAATCGTGCCATTATACTTAAGATCCCTTTAATATATACAATTAATTGTAAAGCATTGATTTTTGAAAGGCCACTATTGATGGTGTCATCTGGTTAGACAATGAATAACCAACAAAATTAACGCTCCCTTTTTTACGTTTGTTTGGTCGACGTTTGGCCGCTATCACACCTGATGGTAAGTTATGTTCTCTGGATACAAAATTCATAAACCAAAACTATTGATGCAATTAATTGCTCACTGCAATTTTATTTATATTAATGGACGTCTAAATATAATACCAGATATGACAGACGGTAGCGATCACTTTCAATGCTAAGTGCAAGGCGAGTGAGATGCAGCAAAGTTCAAGATCGACTGGCTGCAGTACTGTATCACGTTCACTTTTGTGCTTTACTTGACACCTTGGTAACATTCATGTGGATTATAAGGGAGTACCTTGGTCTATTTAGAGCTGTAATGTTTGAAGTAATAGTGTAAGAAAAATTGATAGACTTTAGAAGTGGTTCCTTGAGGTAAACTTGACATGTGTATGTGTAACATATATGAATACGTATTCAACGCAAACACTTTGTACTTCATCTTCAACAAAATTTTTGATTGAATGATAATTTTGAATCACAAATCTGTATAAAACTCTGCCGTTACTGACTGACTGTGTGCTATGATTGGCTTCCGTACTATCGATACATCGCATACTCGATCTGCGTATCTTCCTCGCACAGCTACAATAGTTTAGTATTAGTGGAAACGGTCACATAGTTTCATAACTAAGCTATTACATTTTCGTAGCAACTACATAAGCACATCTCTGGTCGAAAAGCACCCTTAATCTTTGACTAACTACATAAGAAACAATTTGCAGTTTAAAAAACCAAAACACAACACAACCATTTGAAAAGGCACCACTCTCGCTTGGAACCCTTAAAATTTAACGCGAAGAGAACAGTAAACCGGGAGCCTTAGGTTTTATTGGCTATTGGATTTTATTTGAATAGAAAAGGGTTGGATTCTTATTGTTAATGCTCCACCTTCGGCCCTGGCCCCGGAGTAAGTGTTTCTTGAGTATTTAAATGAGTTTTCTGAGTTTCAAGGTGGTATCGATCCGAGTTGAGGTCGGAGTCTGATTATGTGGAACTTTGAGGAGATAAAAGTCTCTGAAATAGGTATAGATGCAATAGTAATTGACCAAATTAATTATTATGTTATGGTTAACTCGACTAGTTTTAAGCCATCCTAGAGGCTCATATTCATGAGCAGCATTCCGCGACACACGACGTGACGATTTTCACGCTGCTACTCTACAATAGTAAGCCGCTAACATAATAATTAATTTAGTATTCACGAAAGTTATACTAAAACAATTGACCACTGCTATGAGAGAAACTGAATTTTCAAATAATTTCCAAATTCACATAGGAAATCCACCAAATCCGTACAATATACCGATTTTACCACCATGCCTGGGTAACTGAGCACCTCTGTAGTTTCCCATGATGGAGGATGCTTCTATAATAACCTCCATCCTTCCCCATAAAACCAGTAAAGCATGCAGCACGAGAAGTAAGGATTCTGCAACGTCCGCATATTCTGTGTACTAATCACGGGCACGCTTCGCTGGCGGGGTCACTCGGCCGAGAGGGCGCCACTGGGCAACGTTATCTACTTACCTACCTACTATAGGTACTACTATTACAACATCTTCCATAATTATGTGGAAGGTATGATTATGATGAGGTGAATAGACAATGATCTGGGTCTTATAGGATTGTCAGAATTAAGCGATCAGTTGGAGAAAGGTTTGTCTGCATTTTTGTATTTAGATTTTTTTGTCTTATTTTTAACACGTTAACCGCCACGTCAAAAATTGGTGACTGACGCTTATCGGAGGCCTGACTGACGATTTGCCTTCTTTCGGCAGTTAATGCTTTAGATTCGTATGTTTCATTTTAAATTGAGATTCGTATGTTTCATTGTTATTTTTAAAATGAGTACCTACTTATTCTTAAATTCGTAAAAAACTATGGACGCAGTATGACTTCACTGCACTTATTAGTCACACCACTGCTTACCCTCTCTAGAAATAACAAGCACAATATTACAATAATTATCATTCAAAAAAAGGACTTTTTCCACAAGAATATGTATAATAATGGTAACATGTTAAAGAAAAGTGTTGTCGGAGACGCAAACGAGTATCGAAATGGCGAGACAAAACTGTATTAAGTGTGCGTGTTGGGGGCGCGTTCGGCCCCTCGGCGGCTGGAGGGGGTTGTGTCGGGGTTTATGTGCTTGTCCACGCTAACTCGCGGGCGCGAGCGCGGAATTTGGTCAGTACCCTTAGTACAAGTTTGCTTTACGTTGAACAAAAACGAAACGAGAGCGCGTTCGGCACTCTGATTGGTTGGTTCATTCGCACCGGCCAATTAGCTGAACGCGCACTCGTTACGATTACTTTAAACGTAAAGCAAACTCGTACTAAGGGTACTGGTGCGGTGAATGGACAACCCGCTGTCACGCAATGTGTAGCGGATTCGATCTCCGCACAGAGCAACTCTTTGTATGATCCACAAATTGTTTTTGTGGTATAAGCCGAAAAACGAGCAGACGGATCACCTGATGGTAAGCAATCGCCGCCGCCCATGGACACCCGAAACACCAAAAGCATTACAAGTGCGTTGCCGGCCTTTTGGTGGTTAGGAATTTAAGGGTTATTGGGGAATCGAGGATTGGGAAGATTGGGGTTTGGGTAACCTCACTCATGCAACGCAAGTTGTTTCACGTCGGTTTTCTGTGAGGCCTTGTTGTCACTCCGGTCGAACACTCTCCCACACTTGGATTTCTTTTTTATCTTTACAAATGTCAAGTAGTCTTTCCTCTCCCACAGTTAAACAATCCCATTTCGGAGTGATATGTGATAGGTATCCTCAAAAAAAAAGAGTTTTCCACAACACAACCTTCGCATCACAACAGAACCAATATCCGAAAATCCTCACAAAGGCACAAAACTACAAGCCCTACAAAAACCGCCCCCGATTCAACCCTCTCCGTGCAAATCTCGGGGGTAGAGAATGTCAATCAAAATATTCGTTAATGGGGTGCGAGATACCGCTTAGGATATTAGATAAATACGGCCGAGGCAGCCGGTGATAACGATAATGTGCCTTAGGGACCCCGGGGGAACTCCAAGCGATGAGTTTATCTCCAAAACTGAGTTATGACGTAGCGTTTTAGGGTTATTAGAAAGAGACACTGCATTTTCTATTTTGTTTTTTGTTTTATTTAAGTGTTTCGGACTTGAAATGACAAAGGTAGGTAATGTTTTGGAATTAAAAAGTTATTGGCTTTCATGTATTGAATTATTCGCAGCATGGAACGCACCTGTGACTCTTCTGGTGTTGCGGGTGTCCATGGGCGGCGCTGATCATACCATCTGGTGACTCGTTTGAAGTCGTTTGCTTGTTTGCCTCCTATTCCATAAAAAAAATGGATGTCGTGAATGATTCAGATTTTGTAAGAAGAATTCATCGTCCATCCAGGATGATGAATTCGTTTTAAGTATTTAAAATTATTGTATTTTTTTTTGTCAAATACGTAAATTATACATAATGTGAATTATTTTATATCACAGCTGTAAAATTTTGCATTTTTCTCTACTAATAAATAAATAAATAAATCTAAGCTTATATTGTCTGACTCTGGTATTTGGTGTCGTGGGTTCATGATCGAGTCGCTCAAACCGATAATTTGCCAAATACTACTACTGAACACTTTACAAAAACTTGTGACTACGAGTATGATCATTCTACCCACAACGAAACTTGTAACGATTTACAAAACACATACAGATACCCACAAGCATGTAGGTAAATAAATATAATCCGCGGGTACATTTGTCACCGTATTTAATCTGCTTCATCCACGGGATTAAGTCCGTCATGCGAACAGAAATTACTTCGGAGCTCATATTTTGAATATTTTTCACGTACACAACGAGTGTACCTCGGTACCTCCCCCTATTCCTCGAAATGAGTTTAGGCACGTCTGCTATCAATTTATGTATTTATTTTAAACCTGAAAGAAGTTACAGAGCTAAAAGACTAAGGATTTTAAATATCTACACTTTGGAACGAGTAAATAGCGTCACTAGAGGACTGACCGACAGATAGACATTTTGTTTTTTTTTTTTTAATATTGTAATACATATTTGCTTTGACGTTCAAAAGTCACTTCTCCGTCTATTTGAAATAAATAATAATTGTGACTTTGATTATGTTGCATCATGTTTTCTTTCAAACGGTTTTATTCAGCTTGACTTGTTTGTTTGTTTGTTTGTTTGTTTGTTTACGTCATATATTTTAACAATTGGAATTTAACTCCCTTCCTGGCGTCCGATAGATCTGATATTTGGTACATAATTAAACATACATACATACATATCGTCACGCCTTTAATCCCCGAAGGGGTAGGCAGAGGTGCACATTATGGCACGTAATGCCATTGTGTACACCCACTTTTCACAATTTATGTAGTAGGGTGGTTTTCCGAAAAAAATTAACTTTTATTTAACAAATCATTATTCTCCCGCGTTATTGTGGTAGCTTATTATCATCCTTATTTTGATTGGATTATTGGATTGGTCACAGCTTAATTTATTAAAAGTTTATTCAAATGTTGTGTTTCAATCGGCAGAATTGTTAACTTTTGGTTGAGGATAATGACGCCGTTAACATTTTGTGATTTTTTTCGGAAAACCACCCTGTAAGTCCCATGTAATAGGTGGTGAGCCTATTGCCATATACCGGGCACATTTCCAGACTCCGTGCTACCACTGAGAAATTTTCGAAAAACCGAAAAAAGCCCAGTAATACTTCGCCCGACCCGGGAATCGAACCCGAGACCCCTTGCCCGGCAGTCGCACTTGCAACCACTCCGCCAACGAGGCAGTCATCATAATTAAACATAATATAACATATTTTTATTCAGTGTTACATGTAATGTACCTACATTGTTTTACAATGATGTCAATTGGTAGTAAGGTATAATAATTAGATAATAGATTATATTTACGTACCTACTGGCAAGCATATCACAGGATCTTCGGCAAGGCCCTACGACAGATGAAATAATAAGTCGCAGAAACTGCTAGATGAACTAGCCTATTTGAAAGTGATTTTTTTATGAAATAGGTGGCAAACGAGCAGACGGGTCACCTGATGGTAAGCGATCAGTTGGACATCTTGTAGTTGCTGTTATGGCAACGAAAGGCAATAAAATTAATAATTTATCTCACATCCCAAACCAAAGCGCTTTCTGTCGATGTTATGTTTATCTTAGATTTATCTTTGAACCTTAAGATATAAATGGTTGGAGGTGAAAATTCCTACAAACAGTTAGTCACTGAATGTCTCATTAATTCCTTTAGTAATATTGTATTTTATGTAGAAACGCCCACTTTATTCTATTAGTAGTCTATGTTATTATATTCTATGGCAATAGAAAGTTCATTGCCCTGGGAAATACCTTACTTATAAATTTAATTTTATCGCATGCCGATTTATGGTGAAATTACATTTGAATATCTCATGATGGCTTTGCGATTTTTAAGTGACTGCCCAAAAAAGGAGAGTTGGTATATGTTTTTCATAGCTAAGCAGCTACACAAGTCAATTAATATTGAAACAATGTGGCATAGAAACTGCTCAATCAGCCGTTACCCTAATTTACGAATTTCACCCTGAAACATTACCCACGGCCGCGACGGTTACTTATCAAATCGTACATCCGTCTGCTAATGGAATCGACAATCGACTGACTTACCCCCCCCCCCCAACGCTGATCGATCGCAGCTTTTAAGAATATTACTTTGTGAAAAAAACTTCATTTGTATTCATTGCTCATTCTAATCTGCGCCTTATTCTTTGTGAGATTAGGTCTTAAATTCGTGGGTGGTGGTGGGGAGTTGGGACGTTTTGTTGGGGGTGGCTGGTCCCTAAATTGGGGGCTGATTGTCAGTGCACATTATACACGGTGTATTGTCAGTGTGTCGACTGATCAAGTTGAGGGAAATCGTTAACGTGTATTGATGATGCTGAGCAGCCCTCCTCCCTCCTCAGAGGGATTTACTTTTTACAACTGTCGCGTTGGTAGCTGATAAGCATTATCATTAGTCATTCAAGTACTGCTTTGAGTCTCATTTAAATGTTCAACCTTCAAAGGCTGTGCTTAGCTCACAAATATTTGTATTTCTTTCGTTTCTTTCGAAACTCCTCTAAAGTAAAAATTATACATATATGTAGATATCCCACCCACTTCTTTGGCGAAGTCTGTATTTCCTGATGGGTTTAACCTGGGTGTCTTCAAAGCCTTAGTGACTAGGTTGCTTATGGGCAGACGTGCATCATCGTAGGCCGCATTATCGCTTACCAGGTTTTTTTACCATCAGGCGAGATTGCGGCCAAACGTCGACCCATCAAATGTAAAAACAATATATTTGATTCTAGTAGCAATTTGGTATTCTTTTCCTATTCTGAAATGATGACTAGCAAAAAGTTGATCTTTCAAAACTATTTCTACAGTCTTAAACTAACGCAGTATTTCGCCAAGAATCGCTCAAACAATACGATCCCAGTGTACTCGGACCCTCACGTTGTCTCACCCGACTGTTGACACGACAACCAGTCCCGAACATATTGAGCCAAGTGTTTGGAACTCCATTCTTATGTGATCTCGCCAAGAGTTGTTTCATTCAGATGCTCGTATGGCTGCCCTGTCTTTAGTTGTGTGATAGTGTGATAGGTTTCGCTTCCTACGCGCGTAGTAGTCACCACTTCGTCCACGTGTTGACCTTGATCGGTTACGTGTTAATTCATGGTGTATTATAGTGCGTGGGTATGTAAAACCCTGGTTCCAGTATTATACTGTGTGGATATGTAACACTCTCGTCTTAAACAGTTAGTTGTTAGATAAGTTTATTACCCTGTTGTACTAGATTCAGATTTCTTACTAATAAGTACGAATGAAATTGTGTGATATTGTGTGTATGCTTGTAACGCAATGACGTCAAAATGGCTGAAGGGATCGGGATAACATTTGGAACAGATTATGGTCTGGAATAACACAGGACACTTTATCACTACGAGAACCACAAGCAAATTTGCTGCAGCCGCTTGCAGAAGCTAGTGGATTGATAAAGATGAAAGATTTCGACTGATGGACTTTAAGAAGACAAAATATTTATAGTGACTGTAGGGTGTCCACCGTCTAACCTAAATTAAAAAATAAGTAGATGTGTTGTCAAATTGAAACCTACAATATCAGATTTCCTTAGACACTCGATATCTTCTTTAAAAATTCCCGTGAAATGAATCTTACATCCATTTACTTTTGCCCACAGACACTGTAACATCTCGTCGTCCCGAGCCCTACTTCGGCCGCCTGATCGGCCGGCTCACACAGTATGCCCACGGTATCAGAGGCACCGTGTACGCCGTGGACGAGAGCACAGTCTTTGTACGCGGGTTCGCGTACGACGGGACAGGTCCTGATGCCTACTTCTGGGTGGGGGACACTCCTCAACCAAGCCCTGAGGGTATACTCGTCCCCTACCCTGAGGATTATACCACAAGGTCAGTATCAGATGGTTATATTTTTCCTTTTGATATTTCTGTATCTAAAGACTTATCCACATTATATGTATGCTTTTCGACACTGAATCAATCCAGGAGTGGATGGAATCAGAGTGACCCGAACGAAACGGTTAGGCAAACATCCTTATAAATATATATTTATAACGACCAGATGGCGTAAGCTGTAATGTTGTATATGTGAATTTGTAGACGGACACGACAGACGAAACAGTTAAAAGACTAGAGATATCATTGCCCAAAAAACTCTGATGTCTCCGCTTTAACAGTTCAAAGAAAGACGTTATATTATACAAGATTTGTAACTTTTGTAGACTAATAGTATCATTGGCAGCAATTTTAAGCTTTCTACTTTAATTTTTCCACCAGATATGTGCTATGCTACGTTGCTGTGGATGTGTTTGGTTTCCACCAATCATTCATAAGTACATATAGCTTAGCACTGGTGGAAACGGACTCAGCTAAGCTTGTTTGCTATGGATACTATCGATATATTGCATACTCGAGCTGCGCATCTTCCTCGCACAACTACATAACTTACGTATATGTAATTTCACAGCTTAGCTATTACATTTTCGTAGCATAACTACACAGTACTCTGCACATCTGGTGGAAAAGCAGCCTAAAGCTGAAGCTTTGTTCATTATGTAGTATCAAAATTATTACATTTTTGCATCAGTGCAATAAAATGTGTTGGACATCCGGAACATTCACTTACCAGATAAAACATTACGTCATTACTGTAAGCTAATATTCTATGTGAGTGAGGTACTTCCCCAGCTCATTCAAGTTGCGTATTATCACTATTAACTAGGCTGTACCCCCAATATTATTTAAACTGACAACGTGTTCAAATATAATCGATTTTCCCGATTCTAATTCGAGAATCGGTTACACAAGAGATTGTAGTTCGGTTGGGAACTAACACTTGTATTGTTGCTGGCAAAGTTAAAGTTTCATTGATGAAGTTTCTGCGTCTACTTGTAAAGGTCGAGCGTTCGATCCGCTAATGAAGTTGTGTTCAGTTGCCACCTTGTCAAACTACGAGTACCTATACCTGTCTGTGAAACTGTGATTGAGTTTCTATCTGATTCTTTCTGCTTTCTATAAGACATTTATAATTTTATGGCGTAATTTTCATGTCCTTCTAGTTAGAGTACTGGAGTAATAAGGGTTCCTTTTCATCTTAGTACATGCTTTTTTTAAAAGGGGAAAAAGCGCGGAGGGAGGGGTAGTGTCAGACTCTTACTTACTTGACTAAAAACCACCCTGTTCCTACTTCTGCCCTTTGAGCCGGAGCCTCGGTAAACCCGTTAGATAGTCCGCAGCTCCGGTACATCTACTTACTATTTAATACATGAACCTCTATTAGTTTCGAGATATAATAATCATTTATGTATAATGAATTCGATTCGCAGCCAATTTTTTTTACTATATTTTTGAGTAGTTTTTACTGTTATTTTTTCAATTTTCTAGAATTTAATATCGATTTATTCATGATTGTTTACTACGCACGATGAGTAAACACTACAAACAATACAAGTGTACCTCTTGGAACAACAACAAGCTGCTCGTTATAATATTTTGACAAATTGGCGTGGAGTGGAGCTCTCTGCTCTGCCTCTTCAAATAATTGCTTAGCTCTTGTTCCTACGAAATTATTTATCTATGAAATATACTAACAGAAATTTTGTATCTTTTGGAAAAAGACGATGATGACCTGGTTAAAAAATAGTAACCTATGGAGTTTCTTGCTCATTCTTCTGCATAACAATCTACACTTTGGAACGAGCATATAGCTTCTCTAGAGGACAGAGGACAGACAGACATTTTGTTTTCTTTATATTGTAATATTTGTTTTGACGTATAAAAGTGCCTTTCCGGTCTATTTGAAATAAATAATTTTGACTTTGATTTTAAAACGTAATGTTAGCACCACTAAATATCATGAGTCCCAAGTTCCATATTAATGGCAGGAATTTAGTAAGCTCAAGCTCAATAACCTCGGGCCTCCGTTATCCTCACCTACACAACGAAACATAACGCAAGCGTTGTTTCACGTTAGTTTCCTAAAAGGCCGTGGTACTCCGATCCAGCTATCTCCGATTCGGTCCATTCGTGCCGAAATATGGCTCTCCCACACTTAAGTTGATAGCTTACTCAACAACTGACAACATTACTTATGAAAATACAAAACCTATTACCATTTATTGCCATTATATTTTGAATAACATCCGCGTAATGCCCATCCTCCCCCATCCTGAAATATTCCCTCGCAGACGCCACATTCGTCAAAATGCCACCAACTTAGTATTCACGAAGCGAAACGAAAACGAAATAAATTCATCGTCGCACGATCTATGAGCGGCCCCCTAGTTCATTCTGAGCGGGCCCCTAGTCCATTCTGAGCGGGCCCCTAGTCCATTCTGAGCGGGCCCCTAGTTCATTCTGAGCGGGCCCCTGGCCCCTGTCTCTGAGTAATTCAAGTACAACGTTTATTTAAATAAGTTCAAATTAATTTAGATAAGTGCGCGTCTTGTTGGGGAAGTTGTGTAAACTGAGGTGTTGAGTTTGATTCTCAGGTACTTCTCTTATAGTATCAGTCACACCAGATGCAGATCAGTATCCGATTTGGTGTTCTGGCATCGATGTTAGACGCGTCTCCTGTCTTCTCCATTTTAAAAGTTCACTTGTTTAAATAAAAAAATGACTTTGACTGGAGGCTGGTAATTAACTATCTATTGTTTGATAGTCTGTAAACCTTCTGTAAAGTGAAATAAATAAATAATAGGCATCTTTTGATCAGACTGTCGGTTAGGTACTCGTTCTAAAATAGGTTCTTATATGGAGAAATGCGTAGGTAACAAAACCCTTTCATAATGGAAATAGGGCACGAAAATATTATGATACATACATAACTTGTCCTAACGACCATAGTGAACATAGAAATATTATTGTGTGCCTAGTCACCAAGACTTTAGAACTAGCTGTAATAACTACGACATTCAAATCAATAATATCGTGTCATAGCGTTGTGACCTGCCTGTAACCAATATCACCTCTATTTCCTCAGCTATAAGGTCTGTTTTTGTAACACATCAGCTTGGAGCTTCCGTATAATTGACTGGACAACTTAAAATCCTTTTAGCAATGACAAATGTTTGACATTGATGAGGTTTTCAAAGAAATCGGTTTTGTTCGCGTTTGTCATACGTCAGTCAGGTCATAACCTCTACCAATTAACACGGATTATTACGTTTTATGGAAATTTTATTGCATACACGAACTGTTTGTAAAAGATATAACAAAAATATAGGTTTTTCTACGAAACCTAGGTACCTAGAACTAATTTTATATTCAGGACTAAGCCACAAAACTGTGACCTAATCCGCGATTATAGCAAAGCTGAACGTATCACCTCTAATTACGACAAAAAAAAGAAAAAGAATACGCTCGAAATTCCAAAATAAATTCACGTTTGTCTGAGAAAAATTTCGAATAAAAAAATGTCTCAACAAAAAGTTAACATGAAAGGCGCGCGACAGGAAAAAGCTTTGCAAATACAGGATAATACTTGAGACACCCCGTCCCTACATCCCCCATAATTATAATATCTTCGGGGATGGGCAGAGCGCTCGTTATTTGGGGGGATGTAAAAAATATGAATAACACAGTAGTAAAATTGTTTGATAATTAAATAATGATAATTATAGGGGATGTTAATGGTAATGGGAGCTTAGAGGAGGGGAGAATTGTATGTCGTTAGCAAAATAAAGGACATCGTTACTTCCCTTTTGCTCAAGTTGTTAAAAATGCGTAAATTTTATTTAAACGTTTGGCGTTTTAAAGGTCGTGCTTAGCTTTTGTTTTCCTTCTTCGTTTGTTTGTTTAAGTAAAAATGTGATGAGGATCAGGATGCGTTTGGCTTAAATCAATCACATTCATTGGTAATTTGGTACACATAGCTTTGCACTGATAGAAACGGACTTAGCTAAGCTATATTTTTTATATGGAAAGATGCGTGCTATGGAGGTGTCGTATGGATGGCTTCCCTACTATACATAAATTGCATACTCGAGCTGCATATCTTACTCGCATAGCTACATAGCTTAGTATCAGTGACCGTTTCACATAGTTTAACAACTTAACCCTTTTAGCACATTTGTGGTAGAAAAGCTCCCTAATGATATTCTCTTATTTGATTGATAGATCTGAATCTTAGTTTTAGGTACCTACTCAATAATTTGAAACAGAAAAATGTTATCGAAAACATAAAAGTAGTGGTTTGATAATTCCAGATTTTTATGATAAAATCTTAACCTTGTAATGAATATGTATAGTGAAAAGAAAAGAAAAATATACTCTTACAGATTATGTTATCGAGTTTCCCGCATAGCAACAAATAATACTCTGAATATATTATTTTGACTTAGGTGTATATATCCTTGAGACAAGCTTATTCCTAGAAGAACCAACCAGTAGGCTTCATGGCTGACTTACTACCTACTTGGTAACTATTGATCAAATACAACTGACTTTTACTCTTGAGGTTAGCATATACCTTCTTCGCATGAGAAGAGGCCTTTGCTCATTAGTGAGGCAGTTCCCTGGCTGATGATGATGACGATGTAAGATTTTGGCTGAACTTAAACTTCAGTCCAATGGCTTTTTTTTATAAAAACAACTTTGCTCCACACTAGGATTTTCTACTGTATCGTGGGTGCGTTTACAAACATACAAGTTCACATACACATGACACCCAGACACAAAATAACAATTTGTGGATCACACAAAGAGTTGCTCTGTGCGAGATTCGAACCCGCTACACGTTGCACGGCAACCGGTTGCCCAGTCACCGTGCCGTACAATCTTGAATCGACTGACAGTGACAATAAATATTATATTCTGTACTTTCTGATATAAAGATCATTATTATGAAATATGGAAAAAGGAAAGGAAAGAAAGTTACAATAAAATTACGGAAAAGGGGTTTAGAAGTAAATAAAATACGGCTAACCATCCAAAAGCGTTGACTTTAAAACCTACATAGAATATAGTCATAGTGTAAATTCTACTTCATATTATTATATACCTATATAATATAATACAAGAAACTGAAATCCCTCCTCGAAGAAAATTGCACTGAAATAAAGTCGTTCTTGCTCTTGTTAGGACATTGTCGACTGTGTACCGCGCTGTGTAGCTACTTACTTAGCACATACATATATGTATAAAGTATATAGACGTATATATGTATTCTGTGGAGTATATGAGCGAACCTTTGTTACGTTTTATGATCCTACGTTCAGTTGCAATGTGTTTCTTTGACTTCTATTATTGGTGCGAGTGGAGAAGGAAATCTATTTCAAATACTAGAACGGGAGTATTTTTCTAATGTGGGCCGGATTGTAAGTCCTAGTTGTAGAATTCCACCTACTCTTCGTCTGTTTATAAAGTTATCTGACTGTCTACGTTTTTATAGATTTGTAAATATTTAAGGGCTACTCCCAGTAAGTGATAACTCAACCATTAACTTTGGATAGAGCAAGACGGTTTTCTTTAGAGGGTGATAATCTTCTTTAGATACTTATAAGTATTACGGAAAATGTACACGTAGGGACAAGAAATAGCCTGATACGGAGCTACGGTGTGCCTAGTGAGTTTACCGGGACTCCGGCTTCGAAAAGCAGGAGTAGGGACGGGGTGGTTTTTAGTCATTAAGAGTCTGACACTCCTCTCTCCTCGCAAGGTGGGAGAAGTCATTGGATGATTTATCCCCCTTCAAAAAGGAAAGGCACAAGAAGTAAAACTTTGAATTTGATCAATGTAAAGTTTTATTATCTTTTAACTATTATTTCACTGACTTCTTCATCCTCACGTACGACAATGTGTTAAACCACCTTGGTGTTTGGATTCCAGGGACCCCCCGATTCTGTCGGCGCACAGTAACACAGACATCCTGCTGAAGCTGCCCGGAGGCAAGCGCCTGAGGGACATCAAGTGGATCAGCGTCTGGTGCCGGAGATTCACTGTAAGTTCATTTTTTATGGGATACAGAGGCGATCAGATGAGTTGGTAATCCACGCCATCAGCCTATGTGCTACGGTCTATAGACACCTGCAACTCTAGAAGAATTATACGTGCATTTTGTGGCCTTTTGGAGATTTCGGGAAATAGTGGGGAAGATTAGATTTCTGGTACGGCCTCACTGATACTGTGTTGTGTTGATGCAATGTCTTTATTTGTATCAATTATTGTAAATAGCTATTTAGTGGCTCATTATAATCTATACAATTTAAATGAGATTTTTAAGTGAATAATATAATTTAGAAAAATCTCATAATTTTGTTTCGTACCTAAGTAGGTGCCTATGTACGTACATGGGTAAGTAAATAAAGTATGTCTCAAAGCCTAATATACGCAAAAAGCTGCTTCGCCCGCAAGTAACAACCGAAACAAAATATCGATTGGTGTCGCGCGCATGCTTACAACTTTCGCGCCAAAATGTGACATTTAGCCGCCATTGCTCAAGTACAGAATGAGATTCATTTGAAATGCTGCCATTGGTCGCGTTCGCCGTGAATGGATGCGTTCACTTGATGTTAATTTGACACGAAAGAGATTTTATATTTGAAATGTCGTAGCTGCTTTGCGATTCATAAGATGTTTGTAATATTGACATTAAGTTTACAATTACTATGAGATTGTAGTTATTTATTACAAGCTACTCAAACTTATGACACAATTAGTGTGTAAAGAGGCATTGCATTTTGCGAAACATTTACAAAACCACAATGACTCCAATACTTTTACTGATGGAATCGTATCAGTTACACAGAAATGTCAAGACACAGAAGTAGTACGATCCTTCAAGAACCTACTGAGTAGCCTTATACCTTAAGCAATCATTTGAATATCTACTTTTTCCATAACGAGATAAGGTACCATTTTCAACATTATACAATTCAATTCAATTTCTTTATCTCCTCCAGGTGAACTTCGGCGACGTGTTCATCCCTCCGGGTCTGGACCCTCCCCGGCCTCGAGTGCTGCCAGAGTTCAAGCGCCTGGCCCACGGCCTGAGGTCCGGCAACATTAGTGTGCTGGACGCCAAGACGTTCTACATACCCAACCTGCACTACGATGGAGCAGGACCCGACGCCTACTTCTGGGTCGGCAATGGATCCGAACCAAATCCTTTTGGAACTAAGGTAGGATCTTATTTAAGAACTAGTTTTTAATCACGGCTTAGTCTCTATGAATTGTGCGGGCCTGCGGACGGCGAGCAAGGGTCAGACCCGTGCATGCGGTGCGTCGCGTTCTGCGTGCACCTCAAAGTGTCATCAGACCACCACAGTAGTTCCCAATAGGGCCGATGCCTAATCCGGAGCTGCGGACTACCTAGCGGGTTTACCGGGGCTCCGCCTCGAAAAGCAGGAATAGGAACGGGGTGGTTTTTCGTCAGTAAGAGTCTGACACTCCCTCTCGCCTCGCCCTGGCGAGAGAAGCCATTGAATGATTATCCCTCCTTAAAAAAAGGCTCTATGAATGGAATACAAGTGTTGTTCTGCGTCGATTAATGATCATTCCGGTTAAGCTTAAAATGGGTGTAAAGTATAAGTTATGGCGAAATGTCAATAAATACAAATTTAACAACCTGTGATGTAGGTAATCGTTGAGCGGTGCGAGTAAATACTGATGTAATTAACTAGCTGTAATTACACGTGATGTGTAGGCGTTAGCGGAGATACATAATAGTAGTTTGGATCAAGTTTATTATTTGTGTAAACGAATTGAATTCAGATCCTCGTTGGAGTTTATTTAAATACGGTATTCACTATATAGATAACATTTCCTGGATGTAAACTAATGCCAAAGCTGGTACCACAAGATCTCATGTTTAGAAGAACGCTAGTCATAACAACAACGACAAGCATACCACATATCGAACTGACCTTCACTAAATTACCGACAGACAGACATAATAATTATGTTGTATGGTATAATACCAAAATAGCTGTTTGGAAAGGTAACTCAATTAGTTCCAAGTTCCATTTAAATGTTTATTTTATGGAACAAGCCAGTAAACGAGCGGTCGGATCCGGATCCCCTGATGGTAAGCAATCGCCGCCGTCCATGGACACTTGAAACACCAGAAGCGTTGCAAGTGCGTTGCTGGCCTTATGGGGATTAGGAATTTAAGGTTGGTTTGTTAATCGGCGATTGGGAAGATTCATCATCATCATCATCATCAGCCGAGAGACGTCCACTGCTGAACAAAGGCCTCCCCCTTGGTCCTCCACGTAGAACGACAAGTTGGGAAGATTGGGAAGGGGAATTCGACCTCCAGTAACATCAATCACACAACGCTAGCGTTGTTTCACGTCGATTTTCTGTGAGCCCGTGGTATCACTCCGGTCGAGTCAGATATTATACTAGCTACTTTTGCGCAGTTTCACCCGCTCTGCTCGGCTCGTATTGGTCATAGCGTGATGTTTTATAGCCTATAGCCTTAGTCGATAAACTATCCAACACAAAAATAATTATTAAATTCGGACCAGTAGTTCTGGAGATTAGCGCGGTCAATCAAACAAACAAACAAACAAACTCTTCAACTTTATAATATTAAGTATAGATAATCTTAGCATCAATCCGCTTCGTTTCCTGCACTACCCTATGGTTGACTGTTAGAGAATGCCTTAAGGCATTAAGTCTGCCATTCACTGTTTTGTGATGAAGTTTTAAATAAATAAATAAATAAATAATAATTATTAATTTCAGGTCCCCAACGAGATGGGATCCCTGAACCCCCTACGCGGTTACCAGGGCGAAGACATAGAGATCCAGTTGCCAGGCAAACTGACAGCCTACGACATCGACTGGCTCGCGGTGTGGTGCGTGGAGTACCGCCACAACTTCGGACACGTCTACATTCCGAAGGACCTGGACGTGCCGCCCGCTTTAGGACAGACTAAGATCACTGTGAGTTGGAGATTGGAAGAATGATGAGTTGTGATACCAGTTATAGGTTGTTTGATTGTGTAGCTGGATGATTGACGAATGATTGCCACGTATTGAGTAAATAATTTCAAGTGTTACTAAAGAGCAAGGGGTTTTGAATTGGATTTCTGGGTAAAGAAAAGTGTTATTGGGTTTTTTGATATTTAAAAATTCATTTTACTCTGTGTATGGCAATGGGTACCGCTCTTTTGATTGGACTTAATATAATTAGCGAAAGATGAGTGTTCCCCTTTGGAAAATGTACCAATGATATAATTCGACTGCTCGGTTGGTGCGGAGGCTGCCGTGCAACGTGTAGCGGGTTTCGATTCTCGCATGAAGCAATTCTATGTGTAATCCACAAATTGTTACTTCGAATCTGAGTGTGACATGTATGTGAAATTGTATGTTTGTAAACGCACGCACGACACTGGAGAAAATCCTAACGTGGCTAAATGGCAACGTGTTTTAAAAAAATTATGTTACACGAAAATAACAGTGTGAAGAAGCATGGCTGAAAAGGAGAAATTACAACTTTATTACCTACTAACTGTATAACATAATCAAACATTAATCAATTTAATATAACTATCTTCCCATCCCACTAACAGCTTGCCAGGATATTTAACAAACATGTATCACATTCACGGCTAACCATAATCTTGATTCCATTCCTAATCTTTACAGGGTAAAAGGAAGCCTGCCAAAGGACCTACACCTACTAAGTTTCAAAGACTAACTAATGGTCCACCTAGGACTACTAGGGCACCTAGTGTTAAACCTAACTGGTTCTCATTTGACTGGTTCTAAGCCAGGTTTTACGAAACTGGATCGAAGAGATACTCCTTATTTCTTCTTAGTAAACTTCTTAGTGAGTCAAAGTCAATGCTTAATTAGGCACTTTTGAAACGTAAAATTGAATTGTCCGTCAGTCTGTCTATCAGTTAAGCTAGGTGTTCGTTCCAAAATATAGCTTCGACTGGAGAAGAACGAAAATTAAGAAATAAAGGGAACCGCCTTAAATTTTCTTTACCACGTCAATTTTTCTGCCAGTCAGGTAATCTATAAAAATGTTTCCTAAGTCTGAAAAATACCATGCTGAAAACCACATCAAAATCGGTCTAGCCAAACGCGAGATAATCACTCACAAACATACATATGTATGGTCAAACTGAGAACCTTCTTTTTGAAGTTGGTTCAAAAGAGTCCAAAAGAGACATTTTGGGACGAACACCTAACTTCACTGACAGACAGACAGACTATTATTTATTTCTTTAATTGTTGACGTTTCAAAACTACCATTTATGGTTTAAAATTGAAATAAATGCTTTTGACTTTGACTCTGAATTTAAGACTTATTCACGTATTGAATTAACACATGTGTAACATAATAACATTAGGTACAAGAGAGTCTCATGATCCCGTTTCGTAAAAAAAGACTGAATATTAAATAATATTATAATATAACTCTGTTATATACTTCGTTATAATATCACCTAACAAGTGTTATGTACTTAATAAATGTTTGTTACTAAACCGTTATGTTATGTTTGTACCTCTCTGCCTACCCTGGAATTGTTATCGTCGGGATATTGTTATTTACAGCCCGCTTGGTGGTATAACCCTGTGAGTATTGTATTCATTATTTATTTATTTATTTTTATGTGTGTGCAATTATGTGAAGCTATAATATTATTATGTTTGTTTTATTAGTACATTACTGGCTTTAATGGAATTAAATCTTCTTGCCTATCATATGATGATAATAATAGTGAATGATATTGAAACAATGATTGTACTCATGATTAAAACAATCCCAAAGAAACTCTTTTTGTATCACAATAACAAAGTAAAGTAAGTAAAGTTCCTAAAACCTACCTAGTCAGTAGTAGATCACAGGGACGGTTGTTTTGTTAATGTGATAAAAATAAAACTAATGATAATATAAAAAATATTTCTTTGGTAAAGTTGTTTATAACCATGAGTACAATCACGTGTTTAAATATCCTTAATTAATTATCGGTCACCCTATGTGTATGCTAAATTAAAATAAAAGATGATAGACTTTGATGTTATATTACATATATCTGCTTTTATATTGCGTTAAACGTTTGATTAACACGCTTAAATGAATCTTTTAAATTATAATTATTTTATTATTTTATAACCTATTGGTGTGGAACTTACCTGAAAGTGTTTTTATGGTGTTCGGTTGAATTCATTCGAATGTTTCGAATTGACAACTACAAAATAGCTTAGCCGCTTCTAAATTAGTATTAAACGAAAACAAGAACGTCTATCAGTATCGTCTGGTGTCTCTACTCTAACTAACTTACTAACCTAAGTCTAACCTAACAACCTTTTGAACAGCAACAACAGGTAAAGTATCAATGTAACCCTTGACTGATCAGCAACTAACACCAGCCACTGTTACAGACGAGTTCCACGACCTCTCAGTCGCCATTCAGTGCCACGAACAACTGCAAGGAGATCCTCGACAAGAGATTACAAGTGCGCTGGGAGATACAGGTGAATATTTAATACATTTACTTTTATGTTTGTCTAAAGATACCTATAGGATTTTTGGGTTCAATTCCCAGATACGAAGATCGAAGTTGGGTTGCGAAACGCTTCCGTGTTTTCTAAGTTAAATTATACTTCAACCAACTTTTTTGTCATTTGCATTAGAATAAGACCAACTCATTTTAATTTTATACAGATTTAATCAATCTAATTTCTAAAGGGCTCATCAATGGTAAATGATCATACTAGCCGTATTATAAACTAGCTTCTGCCAGCGGCTTCGCCCACGTTCCCATGGGATAAAAAGTATCCTATGTGTTATTTCAGATTATAATCTACCCCTGTTCCAAATTTCATCCCGATCCCTTCAGCCGTTTTAACGTGATTGAGTAACAAACATACCTACACACAAACACACAAACTTTCGCATTTATAATAGGGGCAACTACCCAATTGCTAGCACTGCACCAAATTATCAGCACTCTGAATAAATCGACCAATTCTAAGGTTTTCACTAACTAATTTGGGTTTCCACACTAATAAATAAATAAATACATGTTTTTGGAATCCTGCTATTGGGAAAATTATACTTTGAGACCTCAAATTAGTGGAAATTATGTAAACAAACATTTGTGTCCTGCAGTTTGTTTCGTTTTTGGCTGTTTCTTGTGATCGCGCGTAAGTTCACGTGTTTACATTTTATGATATATCGTATATTTTACAAATTTAATATTGAAACTACTGATTTCTCTGATATTTGAGATAATTTTTGATGATAATCTGAAGAGTAGAATTTGAGGTTTTGGTGATTAATTGGTAAAATACGTAGTGCTGATAAATGGATCGAATATTTTGTAAATTCTAAATTATCAGCACTGGTGATGATAAATGGAAAAAAGTACATAAATACTAATTTCAATTTTTTTAATGTAAATTATGTTTATTTTATGCAAAGAATTAATTTTGTTTTGTAAAAGTAGTTTATACCATCAAAATCCAAATGTTAGCATGGTGCTGATAATTGGATCAGAAGCATGCTGATAAATTGGTTTCCCTAGAATTTCATCATCTCTTCTTATTTCTTTATATTTATTTTTTCTCTTATTTTTCGTTTTAGTACCAGTAATATTAGCAAAAGGTTTTGTAGATGGTATGCCAGCTACGACAACTTCTATAACAAATAAACAATGTTATAATAATACTGGAGATTGTCTTAGTAGTGCGCAATTGGTATATGTCTTGATAGTCAACAATATTTACTAACACCAGTCAAATTACAGGACATTTTTATTACTGAAAAACATCTGAACGAAAAGGTGTTAAAAAAAGAGATTGACTTGGCCATCGTACGTTATCGTGCAATAGACCATCGTAATTCATAATCATGAAATAGACTAAACAATATAATACGAGAAATGTCAACAAAAGTAGGTATACTTGTGTTTTCATGCGATGGCCAAGTCAATCTATTTTATTTAAAACGTAAAATAAATGTAATATTGATAACAATTTACATAATAACTTAAGACAGAAGGTCCCTTAAGTAGGGACTAAATAAAATAACCGACTTGGTATTACATGGATCTCACAACTTTTTACGGTAGGAAAACTGTTGAGGTGCGAGACTTGAGGTTTTTTTACAGAATGTTTTTGATGGTATCTTACTTCTTTTTGTAGATTCATTTATTCAATTAAACAATAAAATGTAACTGCATCAATAACTTTGTAATCTCATACATTTATATGGGTTTACAAAGTTATTGGTGTGATGAAATTGTAACTGCATCAATAACTTTGTAACCCCATACATTTAGGATTACAAAGTTATTGATGCAGTTGATGTATCTAAAAAACTGGACTGAATTTACAAAATATTTGATTTTTCCCTTGATGTAGGTACTAAATACTAATTTTATGCAAAAATTTTAAGCTTCTATGTCTGTTAAAAGTGCCTTATACTTTTGATGATCTGTCAGTCAGTGACAAAATTTCGAAACTTTAACGTGTTATAATTCTTAAAGTAATGGTTAAAATTTAATGAAAATTCAAATATACCATTTTTGTATAATGCCTGCTTAGTATTTGAAAATTCAGGCTTCTTGTTGTATCCACAATGAAGTTATTGGCCTAAATGGTTTCGAGAAAAGGATGGTACGGCCATGCCGCTTTTTTGCTCGACTTATACAGATAAAAGTATTATTAGATGATAAGTAATTGTCTTGTTATCTACTTACTAACTATATAAAAAATAAATAAAAACAGATTTTAATAATGTAACTAATTTTTTGATGTAATTCCTAACAGTGATAGTTAGGTGCTGATAATTGGGTTGCTCTATGCTAGTAATTGGTGGCGATGGTGCCAGTAAATGGTGACAGACCCATTTTTTATTATTACTTGTCTAAATAATCTTGGATAGAGGTCAATCGTTTTTTTCTTTTATTATCGTCTTCCTTATTAAATATTATAACTATAAAATTTACCTTAACGGGTAAAAGCCTTTTTTCACAATAATAAATTAGCTTAAATTAGGACTAACTCTTAAAGTGCTGATAATTGGGTACTTTACCCTATTAGTAAGAAGTAAAATTCTTTCAGCCTACCTTGGCTGTCAATTGTGTTCACACAAAACCTAATTGATCAGCCCTTTAGAATGCGTATAAAGAAAACTCCAGTAACCTTCTATCAAAATGTTGCTCCCGTATTCCTTTTATTTCTCGTACGATATGTAATTGTTTATTTCAGTAAAGGTAAGTTACTTATTATCATAAGGTCCTTGTCATGCAGCCGGATGATACAAATGCCCTAACTTAAACTTTGTCTAAAGTCGTAGCCTTAATAATTAGTTCCTTAATGTTTCCAATCAAGCGGGTATCCTGAGATCGTTGAAGGTAAAGCATCATTGTTATACATACGTATTTACCAGCTAGTTATACTACCTAGACTGATTTTGTATGATACTGAATGATATCTCTTTCAAAACAATTTGGAAAGTGATAAAAAATCTGATCGGTTTAAAATGTGATGGTTAGGAGAATATCTCCCTAATAAACGAGCAGAAAGAGTCTTTTTAGCTGCTTAGATCTGTTATTTAGCAGAAAACAATTTAGATTTTTATTATGCCTTCCATTTTGTACTGGTAGCGCTAGTGTCGCTTAAAGTCCGAGCCAAAAATGAATTAAGAACCCCGGAGCCACGGTAGCACTTCTAACTACGTGAAACTCTTCCATGTATAACCCAAATCAAATACTGATCGAAAATAGTCAAACGACAAAAATTACTACTATCAAGTTCCGAAGCTCCAAATCTCCTCCAAATGACTAAATCATAAAGTTGTTCCTCCTCTAATCTCTGTTTCCACTTGCAGGGTGACCAAGTCCAGATAACCCTCTCTGCTCGGCTCCGCAAGGAACAGTACATGGCGTTCGGTATCTCCGGAGCTGAAGGTAGACCGGCCATGCTGGGAGCCGACGTCGTCGTCGCTTATTGGGACACCAGGTATGTACACGACTGATTCGTTATATATCCATTATAGTATTCTGAGATAAAATGATTTCCGGAGCTGCGAACTACCTAGCGGGTCTACCGGGGCTCCGGTTCGAAGGGCAGAAGTAGGAATGGAGTGGTTTTTAGTCAGTAAGAGTCTGACACTCCCTCTCAACAGAAGACATTGGATGATTATCCCCCATTAAAAAAAGATAAAATATTGTATATGAATCAATTATCAGATCATTGAGTTTTATATGGAACACATAAATCTCCTGACTCTTCGTAGTGAGCCTTATCCAGGCATTGATAGAAATTGCGATTCGGATAGATAGACAGTCCAAACCAAAAAGCAGTCGTGAAATTTTAAAATTAGAAAAAAAGACCAAAATAATACCCGCCTATCCCCTTTCAGATAAAGAAATTTGATCTTTAAAGTCATAAGAGATACAATTCAGTTTACTTTAGTTCTAAAACCATTTCCTTCTCCTATCTTCAGGGTGAATCAGCCTCGCGTGGCAGACTATTCAATCAGCCACCTGGCGCAGTGTGACGGAGAGCGCGGAGTCTGTCCCGACCAGAGGATCGGAGGGACCAACGATGTGCAACTTGGTAAGAAATGTTTTTTATTTAAAGCTGGAGTAGGAGAAGCGTGCAGATTGTGCAAAAACAGTTAGCAAAAAGTCGACTCATTTATTTCAATCGGGCCAAAAAGTCTAAGTTCAGTAATGAAAGTTGGCCATTCAAATTAAAAATAAACAGCAACAAGGCAGTAAAGAAATTTATGTAATAAGCTTGGGTAAGTTCAGTATAACTAATGGGTAAGTATTAATTACTCTGCGTTTGCTTCTAAAATATCATATCATCACGTTCAGCATCTCAAGCTCAACTGAATGTATCAAAATAAATTGTATGACTAAAAACCTAAAATCGACCCTAATTAACCTTTCCTTCCTCCACAGTATCAGGCAACCAGAAGAACGGTATAACCACAATCACGTACCGCCGCCCCCTCGCCGCCAAGGAGTCAGTGAGGGACAAGGAGATCCTCACGTCCAGGTCGCAGTCAGTCATCGCGGCCTTCGGACCTCTCAACTCCAGATACGAAGCCAATGCCCACTCCTTCATGGACACCACCAGGAACGATGTGCAACTGGACTTTGGAGCTCAGGTTGGTTTTGGAGACGTTTGGAGAACGCCTTTCAAAGGAATAATGTTGTCTATCATTAGCCAAAGTCAATTCAACTGTATTGTTGTATAAGGGTGTCCGTAATACCCTATTTAGATTGTGACCGATAAAACCTGCTGGTGTAGTTTACAACAACTTTCTTCCCACTTCGAAGACGTCTATAGCATTAAACTGTCTATCCGGAGCTGCGGACTACCTAGCGGGTTTACCGGGGCTCCGGCTCGAAAAGCAGGAGTAGGAACGGGGTGGTTTTTAGTCAGTAAGAGTCTGACACTCCCTCTCGCCTCGCCCAAGGTGGGAGAAGTCATTGGATGATTTTCCACCTCAAAAAAAAGCATTAAACTGTCTATCAGCTTCTCCAAAAAACTACGATTATTCAGTTTAGTTAATATGGTTTAATGTTCCCCAGAACGAGAACACATGCATCGGTCTAGCAGAGACGGACTCGTCGGGCCCGGCGCCCTGGCCGGCGCGCGTCATATCGGGCGTCTCCAACTTCACCGCGCGCATCGGACCCGCCGCCGGCGCACGCGGGTACTCCGCCCTCACTGGTACGTACCGTGCCTGGTACATTAGTACATACTATGGTATTACACCAAGAAAATGTTGCTTCAAATAGGAATACTCCACTCATACCCTTTCCATTGTGGTATAAACTTGAGGTGTTGAGGGAGTGACGACACTTAGTCACAATGACCATTCCGTATTTAACTACATATTCTACAAAGCTGTATGTATGCTGGGTACCTTCTTCAATCTGGATACAGTTTACAAGTCTTTTTACAGACTTTTCTGTAAAAAATGGGTCTATTCGTAAATCTGAATCTTTGTAAGCGAGCACATATTGACTGTTACACCTTATTATGTTTCATGCAGACAATGACATTAGTAACGGATTCCTTCCATATGGTAAGTTACGATAACTTAACTGCGATCTTTAGCCATAGTTAATTATAGGTACTCATTGTAAACTATTTTTTTTTGTGGTATTAGCCGGTAAATGAGCAGACGGATCACCTGATGGTAAGTAATCATGGACACCCGTAACACCAAAGGCGTTAGAAGTGCATTACCGGTCTTTTGGGTGTTAGGGATTTAAGGGTTGTTGGGGAATCGGAGATCGGATAGGGGGTAATTGGGGCTCCGGTTATCTGACTTATACAACGTAAGCGTTGTTTTACGTTGGTTTCCTGTGAGGCCGTGGTATCACTCCGGTCGAGCCGGCCCATTCGTGCCGAAGCATGGCTCTCCCACACTTAAATTAACAAAATGTCCTCCAATGTTTCTATTATTCTTAATCGTCCCACTATTGCTCAGGTCACCCATCATGGGGCATTGCCTGGTACATCAACGACCAGCTGATCCCCGAGCTGTACGTGGAGCGAGGCAAGACTTACACCTTCTTCGTCGAGGGTGGAGACGACCGCACCAACCCTGCCAAGTGAGTTACTGCTACCTGTCTACCTCATCAACTTGATAAGCATCATACGAGTATTAGCAATAAAGTCGAAAATCGATTAAAGTTTATCAGATAGATAAGGTTGATGTGCTGGTACACAAGAAGATACAAAATGAAGAAGACACAAAACTCTTAACATAATCTAGCTCAAGTAAAATGACGTAAAACGGGGTGAACAGTATTCAAAGGGTAAATAGATACAGAAGAAGGGTCAATAAATGTTGTGAAAATGTTCAAACATCACCCCATTCCTGTAGCTATTCACCCTTTGAATTCTATTCACCCCGTTTTACGGTACTGATACAAAAACAAAACTGCAAATCAGTTAACCTACTCCCTAAAAACTTTTTTTATCTTCATTCTCTCTAGTCAAGTGGACCCTCGTAGTACCTAAGTTTTTGGGAACAGACAACTCATTAACAAGAGGTTAATCTATTCCATTTCCTCCATCCCCAGGTTCCACCCATTCTACATCAGTGACTCGTCGGAAGGAGGCTTCGGCCAGAAGAAAGAGGAAGACCAGAGGAAGCAGCGCGTGTTTGCTGGAGTCGCGTACGATAACGAGGGATACCCGTATCCTACTGCTGGTGAGTGAGAAAGAGAGGCGAAAATGTTAATGTTTGCGTAGATTTGTGTACTTTAACTGAAAACCTTGGATCTTGAGCTCTTCATAACCTAGAAAGCTTTAGAGATCTTATTTTATTCAACAGAAATGTTGATCAAGCCTGTTCAAAGATGGTATACGTAGCTGAATTCATTATTTCTGACCAATCCAAAGTAGAAATCTAACAGTGTCTATTTAACGCTCAAAATCTTCCACCATTTAAAAAATGGTCTTTATTTTCCAGTGGGTCGTTACTGCGAGTGGACTCACAAGACTATCGACCAGTCGGCCGCGTCCGAGACCTTCGAGGATTACATGAAGACAGTCCAGCTCGAGTGCAATGATGGAGAGCCCGCCGTGCTCAACTGGACAGTGGCGCACGAGACTCCTGACCTCGTCTACTATCAGGTAACTGCTACATTTAAACTATTTTTGTAAAACCTGATGTCAAAGAGTTTTAATAAAGTACGTAGCCGCCATAGTCAGCCTTTTATCCATAGGGATCTGAGACAGGGAAGACAGGGGAGGCTGGCTGAGGAGGAGAAGTTGAGGGGGTTCGTTTTACGTCAGTTTTATGCGAGGTTGTGGTATCCAGAGACTACATTTGTATAGAGGAGATAGAGAAGGCACTTGAACATTTCAGGGCGCCTTCTGGTAACAAGTAAGAACAATAATCCGTGAAACGGGGTAGTGGGTTCTACTGGTAGTAAGCGTATGTGGACCTATCTGGTTGTGGTGATATCACTCCGGATGAGCCAGCCGATTCGTGTCAAAGTAGCATTATGTTGTTGGATTAGTTGGATGTTAACACTGTTGGAACATTGGTTCCAGTGCTACACCCACAACAACCTGGGCTGGAAGATCCACGTGGTGGACCCTGGGACGCCAGTCCCGGTGGCCGGGGAGAAGCACGCGCGCATCAACGGCGGCAGTCTGTCGGCGACGGCCGCCGCGCTCGCACCGCTCGCCGTCGCCGCCGCCAGCCATCTCGCCAACAGGCTCAGGTAATGGGAGAACACGCCGACGGGGATAATCGACGCGAGAATAACATTTACAACATTTTTTATCTTTTTACTACCATTTTTTTATACCAAACATCAATATAAACACTGTTGTGAATATTGTAGAGTAGGACAATGATCTTCAATTTGAAACGAAGACAATAATTTTGAATCTGTATTCTGTAACGTAAGATGGCGTAGACAATAATATGTCGAGTCTGTGCACTCGACTGTCAAATGTGACAATAATGTAGAGTAAGCAAAAAAATATTAATACATATTTATAATTATAATATTGAAATAATTTTTACAATATTTGAATTACTATTATTGTTCAACAATTTATAGACAACATATTGTATTTATTAGAATGATGATTATGCAACTTATTATATTGTTGGTTATTTTTACTTAGAATATTAAAATGATATTTATATAAAATTGTCTAGAAACATTTTAGATTGGCCTAAAATATTTAGGTATTTATATCTATCTATACAATATTGTTAATACACATTCAAAAATGTAGTATTCGTCGTTCAACTTTATCTGTTATTTTGTGACTCAAGGAATGGAGAAGACAATAAGAGTATCAGATTATATTCGCGTCGATATATCCAAGTGAAGATTGTGATATTGTTGGACGAATTTAGAATGTAAAGAGTATGGAATTCGCCAGTTTGTACAGGTATTTATAAAGAAATGGGTAAATAATGTCAATCTACGTACATAATATCAATTTCATATCAGATGTGGAGCGCGAAAGTGCATTTTTACAATTTAGGATTTTGACGATTATCTATTAGCCCTCTTGTATTTAAGAACCCCTTTAACTTTGAACTCTTTAAGTCCGACCTAAGTATCCGCTCTGCATTTAAAATACCCACCCTACGTATGTGAAAACCCACTCAAGTAATGCATCTATTTGCAAAAATACTCCAAGAAAACTTAAACGTATGATGAAACTATAAAATATATGGCAAAACGTAATGGAATTTTTAATAAATGTAAACTAATATCTATTACAGCAGAGCACAAAAAGTAAATAAGTACCTAATGATCATAATCATTATGACAATAATGTCAAAATATCGGAAAAGATATCATTGTGAGGTATTTTCTAGAACAATTACCATATCTCAGAATATCATTATGTGAAAATAAAACGATTCTCATTCTCAGGAAAGAATCAATACACTACTATGTACTTTGATTTTAAATAACGAGATCCTTGTCTCCTGTAATATTTAAAATAAGTACTATTATGTATATTCTGAAAGATAGAAGAACCACTGATTTAAGAAATTAGAAATTACTGTTTTATCTTATTATAAATGTTAAAAAAATGTATTCACGGAATTTTACTCCGGCGTAATGAGACAATTTTGAAATACTATCTTAATGAAGGTAAATCTTTAAGAGCTACAAATGCAAATTGCAATGGAAATATTGACAATAAAACGTAACAATTATTCGTTTATTTTGTAAGTATTCGTCGTGTGCTTGACAATAACAAATATTATAGTAAGCCATTTTATATAAAATAAAAGTTATTTAGAGTAATCTTTTTCCTAGAGACTAAAGAATAATGAAATGTCGGACAATAAATTTCTTCGAAGGTAACTCTAGTATGTATGTACGTACAATAAAATTATCACATTCACTTGCTTCCTGAATGGACTTTGTTAATTGACAATAAATAGTTATTAAACTTTTTGGGCTGTTTACATAATGTAAAGTGTAAGTAGAGTAATGTTTCTCAATGAATAACGAAAGACAATAATTATTTCGTCTTATTAAAATAAGTTCACAACCAGATACGATTTACAATACGTGGTTACTGGTTAATATTGATTTTAATGGATTTTAATGATTGAATAGTATATCTTGCCTTAAAATAACTCAGCAAATAGATAAAAGCAATACAGGGTTCGATCCTTGCAGTGTCGTGAATAATATTTTTAATTGTTATGATCAATTAATTTTCTAAAATCGTTTGTTGTAGATTATATCTGACTGTGAAGAAATATGTATGTAAACTAAAACAATTAGATTGTATTTTACACGTACTTATATTATAATTTAAACGGCAGGATAAAAGGCTTTTGCCTTGTCATTAACAATCATATTTTATACTGGTAGAACAGTATTACGTTAACGTATTTACATTCCATTCATTTCAACTTTATTTCTTTATAGAGCGCATGGTACCTATTAGATTTCGAGTAAATATGTACCTACATTATAATATTTTAAACTAACGTGTACCCACTGCCTTCATCTTGGCAGTATCATCAAGTAGAAACAACGTTTTAAATTTAAATTTCGTGAAACAACTACTCACGTAGCCATTGTGAAGTACCTACTTACTCAGCTAAGATAACTATGTATCTACTTATCACCTTCAGGGTTGTTTTTTATAATTGAATCAATGTAATAATTCCTAATTCATGCCCTTAGATATTACATTATAGATAGTTGAAATAAATACTATTATATTAAACAGTTTTCTGCAGACTGTATTTTTCATAGATTGTGAAAGAAAAACTACTAATTAATGTTGCTACAGTGAAAATTATTACACTATTGGTAGGTTACACTGCAAATTTTATTTGTTGAAATACTTAATTTATACAGCTTTTAGTATTTAATAGTGTTGAGCCTAAAAGGCATTTTGTTATATTTAATGTTTTATATAAACCCATTTTTTGCTCGTGTAATTATACATTATTATTTGAAAAGTATGTACCAACTACCAACTTGTATTATGTTAGGAAAACATAGTAAGTAATTAAAAATCATTTTACACTTTGTAGTTGTAGATGTTGATGCACAAATTTTTGTTAAACATAAGAATTTTATTGATAGTTAATTAATGTAATAATATTATAGATAATCTTATACAAATTTATACAGTGCAATTAATGATAAAGCCTGCTACATTGTGTGTATATTATTAATATTAATCTTTTGATGATAGACATAGAGTTTTTAATTTACACATTTACAAATCGTAATTATTAAACAAAAAGGTTTATTATTTTTTAAGGGTTAAAATACTGTATTCGTGAAATAAACGAGCATATCTAAACACGTTATCAACTTTTGAAATATCATAGATATAAAGTTTGACTTGACTTAAAATAAAAACGCCTGCTGGCTGCTATTTTGTAATTAATGCATCCAAATCATTTGAAGTTCTTTTTGAATAATAAATAGTTTTGGGACCTTTTTATTTTATACATTCCAACTACCTTTAATGAAAATTTAACAGACCGGTTTCCCAAGAAAATAGTATCTTTTACTGTTTTAAAAATATTATAATAAATTACCAGAGCAGTCTTGTAATAGACTAAATATTATGTATTATCAATTTATACTTACGACTGCGAGAACATGGTACAAATTTGATTTTTTAAAGCCCTAATCGACAGTAATGGCACATTGATGTACCTACATGACATAAACTCTCAATGTTTTGACAGGTTGCGTTCATTTTTCCCTTTATTTTTTGTGTATCCCAAAACTGACGCATCTTTAACAATGGACAAGAAAAATATGATTTTGATCAAATGAATCAGTGAATTGTATATTTGTTACAAATATTGCACATTTTTAAACTGAAATGTAACATAGAGTTTTAAAGCTTTTTAAAAACGCTATCGCTATGTGTACATACTTAACATTTCATGAGTCAACATTGCCGTTAATATTGTGTAATTTATAATAAACTTTGACAATAAAGACCTTTTCCTAAAGTAAATTGTGTTTTGTCTTTTTTGAGCTTTATTTCCCTTTCCCAACACTTTCCTTATACGAATAAAGGTAATACATTTTTTTTTGTAATATTCACCAACAAATGTCTTATCTCAACAAACAAAAAATTACATTTAAGTTGCGTCTCGTAATTATTCAACATGGTATGTAACGCGGTGACCATCAACGCCCGAAGTATCGCCGGCGCTATTCGAAATCATAGAAGTGGCGTAGCGTACCTTGGCGCGACTCAAAAATCTGTTGGGAGGGCCTTTTTTGTTTTTTATTTTAATAGGTGAACATCATTCAATGACTTCTCCTGACCCTTGGGTGTGGCGAGAGAGAAAGTCAGACTCTTACTGACTAAAAACAACCCCTAATTCTGCTTTGAGTTAGAGCCCCAGTAACTCGTTAGGTAAGCCAGATTCGGATCGGGCATCAGCCCTGCTGGGCCCCATCTGTGGTGGTCTGACTCATGGAGACGCGCCCGGAATGCGATGCGTCGTACGCACGAGTCTGGTTCTGGTCGGGCGGCGAGCTACCCTTGCTCGCCGATCACAGACTCGCATTTACTCCCAGAGTGTCTTCTGCGGCCTACGGTATAGAACTACTTAAGCAAATAATAAATACAGAATCAAGAAGAACATAGAATAAAAATATTAAAAGAAAACTTAGAAGAAAACATTGGTAGATTATTTTTTGCTCGTATGGTAGAAAATTGAATTTTGATGTAGTCGCAACTAATGCGGTCAGTGACTCACGCTTCTTTGACGTATATTTTTATTTTATTTTCAAATAATTCAGTATTATTCATGTAATATAATAATTAAGTTTAAAGTAATAGAGTTGTGTTTATATTATTATGTTTGTTTTATAAGATAAGAAGGTTACAAGCTTGAAGAAAAAGTGATTGTTGTGCGTGTTTATTTTACGTAAGGAACAAAACAAAAGGTTACGATGGCCGAAAAGGTAATTCGTCTGCATTTTATTCTCATTGCTATAGTTTCAGCTTCACACAAAGACTTAACATTGGTTTTAAATATCATAATTACTATCAACAATAGCTTCACAAGTTGTTACCTCAGAAGTTTAGCATTTGCACGACGACACCTGAGGTTTTTTCAGTATGACATGAAACCTCCTTGCAGCTGTTTGTATTAGTCAGACTAAAAAAAATACACCTGTCTTGTCTGTGAATGGGTCTTCAGTTTGGCATGTAACGCGAAATTTCAAGTTCATTTTAATTAAAGTAATTAATAAAAAAACATCTAATGCGATAAATTGCACGTGTATTATAAAATTTTTCGAAATTATGGTGAAATTTTGCATACTTAGACAGAGAAAGTTACAGTGGTTGCTTCAGGTAACAATAAATAATTATACCATAACACCAGTAGACAGCAAACCATCACCAAGAACTTTTGAAGTCACATATAGTATTTATTGACAACAAAACACAAAATAAAGTTTCCAATCTCAACAAAAGCTACTTATTTTGTAGAAAATTCAAGAAAATCCACTCCCAGAGGACCAACCAGCAGAGACAGTGGACAAACCTAAAGACATGGTACCAAAACCCGTCCCAGACAAGCCTGCCACCAGTGTACCAGTGCCAGTGGCCACAGCTCCGGAGGTGACACCTCGGCTGACCACTCCAGTGTTCTCAAAGACTTCTCCCAATGACCTGTACAGGAGACTGCTGCCCGCTATGCTGTTTGTCCTGACTTTTGTTACTGTTATGACTATGCTACTCATCTATATGGATACAGTTGGTATGTTTCTTTTCATTTGTTGTATAATCTACTTTAATTCTCATGCTGAGTGTGTTTTATGGGATGGGAATGTTTAGACATGATTGTTTTAATTTGAAAGGAGTTTTTATCATGAGAACTGGGTTGTGTAAAAAGTTTCTAAGCAGATTACTGTAAGCAATGATTAATATAACTGAAATTATTAAAAGTTAAAGCATTTTACCTATCATTGTAGTTGTATTTTTCCTTGTGGTATTCCTTAATAAGTTAGAAGTATATATGTGATAGTTAAGACATATCACGTTAACTCAAAATACGAGAGGGAGTTTCAGACCCTTTCTCGACTAAAAATTACCCTATCCTTATATCCAGCTTTTAAAACCAGAGCCCCAGTAACCTGCTAGGCAGTCCACAGCTCCGGGTCGTAAAAGTCGACCTAGGGACTACATGTTTCACAAAAACATTCTCTTAAACTCCTTCTAACTTTTTAATGTGCAATGAAAATCCAATTACCAAGCATGGAGATTATTCACATATCTGCCGCCGTGACTCAGCAGTATACGCTCATAAGGACTTCCCCGGTAAAGGGAAATGTCATAGTTCAGAAGTGGACAGTCACAGTCTTGATGATTATGATGATGAAACCTTATCTATCTCAAATGTCGTATAGCGCTGGGTGCCCAGAAGTTCCGCGCGAACATGTCGCGAGACTACGAGCTGGCGAACATAGCGCAGGGCTCCGCGGCGCTCGTGGCCTTCGTGCAGCAGCTGCACCTGGCGCCGCGCCACGCCACGCCGCCCTCGCACCCGCCGCCCGAACCCACGCCGCAGATCGAGGTCATGGACAGACTCTTTGGTGAAATTGTGAGTATCTTATATTTATTTCTATTGATAAGCTTTACACAAAATTCACACAAATCATAAGTAGATAAATGTAATACTGTAGCCATCCTCTGCCAATTGCATCTCTTTTGAGAGGATGGCAAATGTGCGACTGCCATGCAAAGTGTCTGGGATTCATATTTTATGTATATCATTTGTGGTCATAGTAACATCGCATTTAGAGGTCGATCAAAAGTATAATGTTACCGATTATTATAAATTCAAGAGAACATGATGAGACTGCACCTACTGGTTGGCGTATGACAATAGGAACGCGTCACATTCTACTTTGGAAACGGGAGTAACATTTTTTTTTTTCAAATAAGAGTGTTATATTTCAATATGTAACTAAATATATTAAGCTGTTTCATTTTAGAGTTCATGATGATATAAAACATTTCTATGAACTATACAAGTCAAGGAGTTATTTATGTATGACAGATTCAGCTTAGTCAATCCCATTGTAATAGGTTTGTAACTAACACTAAACGGACCAACTGAATGGATGTGTGTCATACAGTCATGCCTATTTCGATACATGTGTCATCTAAACGTGTTGGGATGGTGATACAGATGTTATATTTTGGGCATCCATTGTTTTATCCATATAGATAACATAACACTCATTTTACCATAAGTGGGTGCCAAGATGCACAGTTTAACACCCACTGATCTCCGGTTATTAACTCCATGCCTTTTATAATAAGGATTAGCTTTTTCGGCGCCATTCTAGATAGACTGGTGTAAAAATCGAACTAAACACTGAATTAAAAATAATCTCCAAAACATTTGAAAAACCCAGTTTAAAAAGTAGAAAGAGAGCCAGAGTCCAAGCAGAAATCTCTTGCTTAATTTCCAAAATCATTTTAAAATTTCAAAGACTTTATTGTACCTTGAGTAGTAGTTGCCTAATTATTGTGTAGGTATATAGTCAAATGTATGTGCTACTTGCTAGGCATGTAAATGTTTTAGTGTTTTATCGATTCGCTATTCTCACGCCATCGCGGCATCGCTACAGCTCCTTGACCTTTTAATTTGAGCGTGGCAACAGCTAAATAAAGTATTGTACTGATTTAGCATTTAGATAATAATTAATGTTTCGTAGCTGCTCAAATGTTGGTAATGTTTCTGTAAATGAGTTGTATGTATGTATGCTTATATGTATATTGGAGTGAGCCTTTGGATCCGTACGATAATGTTTGTTTATTCTTGTATGGGTTTCCAAAGTTTCACTCATTAGTACAAGAAGGAATAAGATAATGCTCGGTGGAAACTGATGAGGATAGAGTAGAATACATTTAATTTTGAGGCCACCCTTACTCTTGTATTCTCCTAATCGGACAGCAACGCTTTCTGATAAATCTGAATATTTTAACCAGCGATCTCCAATCTACCAGCTAAACATGAAGATTATGGTAAATATTGATCGACGATCACCTCGACGATTATGTAGCGGGACCATACTAAACCATGGATCTGAACTGTTATAGGCTGTGAACATGTCACACATGTTCGCGCTACACAGCTTACTGGCTTTTTTTGAGGGGGAAATCTATGACTTCTCCCGCCTTGGGTGAGGCGGGAGGGAGTGTCAAACTTTTACTGACTAAAAACCAACTGTTTCTTCTCCTGCTTTGATCCGTAGCCCCGGTAACCTGTTACGTTGTCCGCAACTCCGGACACAACTTACTGGCCAGTAAGTTAATTCAAGTGATAGCATTCAGTTGTTGTAATAAATAGTATGTATGTATGATTGCAGTACAACGGCACGTTCGTGGAGTTCCTGCCCCGCGGGCCGCGGTCGCAGACGTCGGAGTACCTGGAGCGCGCGCGCGGCTGGGACGGGCTGCTGGTGCGGGCGGCGGCGCGCGACTACCTCGCGCTGCGCGGCGCCGCCCGGGCGCTGCACGCCTGTCTCAGCCCCACTGCACATCCTAGGGAGGTGCGTTATTATACCACTACCGTTTTGTTATACTAGTGCTTGCTTTTAGCCTTTTCCCATTGAAGTTGGAGTCGGTAATCAGGCTTGGTTCAGCTAAATATCAATGTTAGGTAAGTTAGACCTACACGAAACGATTGCCCTCCGAATTCGGCTTTGGATACTATTTACCCGACTGCGCCAGAAGGAGAGTTATTAATTATTTATACAGTTATGTCTAGTGTTACGGGTTTCCAGGCTGGCATTAATCGCATACCATCAGGTGCTTCGTCTTCATCTACTTTAACCGGTATTACATAAATAATTGCCTGCTGAAAACGTATTTGGTTCTGAAGTAATATACGAACACAATTCATCAGCTTTTATAACATCAACAATGTGACTCTTATTGGAATTTACATTTATGAAAACGACTATTATGAAACGTTTTCCTTTTGAAATACGATTTGCAAAAAAGAACATTCCTACTCGTGTATCCATGAGTGGTCTATTATTCAGAAGCATTTATCTAATGTAATGCAGCGACGTTGTGTGACTCGTATGTCGCTACACAATGATATAACGACTTCCAACAAATTACACTTGTAGACTCCAGCTGTGTGTCATTCGTAATGAACTCTTATTAGGATATGTGTCACTCGTCAAAAGGTGTAAATTTGACACTTACTGTTTACAAAGAATAACTTGGGTAAGCATCAGCATCGCCCATACACATCTGCAACACTAGAGGAGTTACAAATACGTTGCGGATATGTTGCTGGAGTGGATTGGACCTCCAGTGACTTAATTCACTCTGGTTTTGTTGGAAGACCACATTAGATATCATTTTAGTCGAGCTCTCCCATTCGTGTCGAAGTATGACTGGCTTCCTATGTGCAGTTGAGGAGTTCAGATGGTAGTTATTTCAAGAAAAAAACTGACATGATGCTGAATGTTGGAAAATGCCTTCAGCAAAGCAATAGGTTGGGCTCGCTGTCATTGCAGCGGTAAGTCCCCTCTTTGAGGAGTGGCTAGAGAGGCGCTACGGTGTCCTCACCTACCGCCTGACGCAGGTGCTTACCAGACATGGGAGTTAAAGCAAAAAAACCAAAGCAATAGGTTAAAGATTGTTGTGAACATTGCAGGTGACGTACCAGGAGACGGAGCGGTCGGAGGCGGTGTTCCGTTCGCGCGTGCTGTGCCTGCCGCTGTACACGGTACTGCTGGCGGGCGACGCGGCCGCCGCGCAGCTGCTGCAGCTGGCCGGGGACAACGCGCTGCCCGCGCTCACGCATCTGCCCTTCCACGACCCGCGTCTGCATCTGCAGGTACACTGTCTTATTAAGTACTTGGCTGTGTTGCGGTCCGAAATTCCTCACTGATAGGAAAGATATCATTTATTTATAATTATACAATTGGGTAGTATCCTCGGTCAAAAATAAATTAATACAACTTTTCAATACAATAAAATATTCAAAAATAATCACAGTTTCATTTATAAATTAGATGAACTAATTTTAGCTAAATTTCTAGAAATAAGTCTGCTATTTAATGTCAAAAACTTATCACATCATAACGGAGTATTTCATACAAAGTTCATAGAAAATATCGTTTTTAACGTTTCGAAAAAAGTATTGAATTTGACTAGTAGGAAACTAGCCCTTTGAAATACTAATAATAACCTCACGTCTTTTATCCCCGAAGAACTAGGCAGAGGTGCACATTATGGCACTTAATGCCATTATACAATGTACACCCACTTTTCACCATTTGTGTTATAAGTCCCTTATAATAGGGGGTGAGCTTATTGCCATATACTGGGCACAGTTTCAGACTCCGTGCTACTACTGAGAAATTTTCGAAAACCGAAAACGGCCAGTAATACTTTGCCCAATCCGAGAATCGAACCCGAGACCTCTTGTGAAATTCTCTATAACATATAAATTTATTTGTTATTAATGGCTTTTAAGAAACTATTTAGTTTGGTATTATTGTATTTTAAAAACTTTTACCTGCTATAGTAGAATTTATAAAATAAACTTTGTTTTGAACATTCTTCCTCCATTCATACTCAATTTTCATAGCATATTTCAACTTCCGCAGATGATAGAAGTGGAATTCACAGACAATGCGATCCGTAACAAGACGACCCAGTTCCTGCTGTCCAAGAACTACACGGTGGCCGCCTCCTTCGACTCCAGCGTCATGTACGCACTCAACAACGCCACCATACACTGAGCGACGCTAGACGGCGCCGCTGACACTTCATACACCCCCCTTCTTTATTTCGTAAGTATTATTAGAAAGTGTTTGAGTTTTGTATTATATTACATCAGTTTAGAAACAAATTTATTGATGTTTTGTCATAAATGTATTATTTTTACAATCGATTCTGTTAGTGACTCAATCAAATGTTCAATTAATTTATCGTTATTGTTAATCGAATGTGTGGAATATTGTTCTCTCAATCAGATTTTAGTTTTCGTCGCGTTTAAGTGAAATTCGTGAATGTTGTATCAATTAAAAATTTGATGTTGATTGTTCCAAGTGTCAGTGGTGCCATCTATCGAGCGTCTCGTAATATGAGCACAAAATAACACAAAAAGAGATCTTAACTGTAATAATAATTTAATATTAATTTCGGTAACAGTGAAGGCGGAACGTTTTATTTTAAATATGTGATTTAATTTAGTATTAATTTTAAGTGATTTTAATTCAGTTCCGTGATTTCATGTTCAAGTTTATGTGGTTTTGATGTAGAAAACCATGTTACGTGGTCGAAATATTCAATAATTTTGGAAAAATAAGTTAAATTGTTAAACATTGGTATCTAGGGGTCTCGTTGTACATCGATTTTGGTTATTGTTTTAAGCAAAATCTTACATTTTTGAACCACATGATATTAATTGATTAAAGTTGTAAAACTTTTAGTTAAAGAGACTCCTGGTCAAAATGGATGATAGTTATATTACCAGTGAAAGTGCCTTAACACTTGGTTTACAATGCTGTTTACTCAATTTCGAACCTGCACTGTTTTACCTACACTCGTAGATTATGCTAGATACTAATTTGGCTATGGAGGAATGTGAATGTTGTGATTTATTGATACAAGTTGAAATGTTTCAGTAACTTGCGTTTTGTGGAATATTTACTGATCTCGTTAATTTTTTCATTGTCAGTATTAAGTGGTGATAACTGTTGTCTAGAATTCTTATTCAATGCATGTTGCTAAAAATAACACTAAATACAAGAATGTATAGTGTGTCTATTTATTTATTATGAATATTCTTTTAATGAGTATTATTTTTTCAATGTTTTGTCGTAATAAACATTTCAACTTGTGTCAACCATGCGAGCCAGAGGAAGTGTGTCGCACTGACAATAATAAAGACTAATAGAGCTAAAATTATTGATTCCCAGCTACTACATAGTGTATACTAATAATCGTTAATTTTACAATTATTGTATCAAACCCCATGGCGCGGGATATAAGGCAATGTCTACAGAATTTTAACACGTTTGCAAGCGAAATCATAGTATAAAATTAATTGTATTTTGTATACAATGTAATAAATCAATAAATTATATAAAATCAAGTATTATAATGTATAATGGTTGTTGAGATTGTGTAGACAATTGCTAGAAATAAATGTTTGCGTAAGATACTGAAAGGTTTGTGCTGTAAGGTTGTAATGAAGGTAGCTTGGTACGCAGCGTTACGCTCTCCACACCGCGAAGTAGATAGAATATACAATTTAAATGTCATTTGACTTATTTACTTACGTATGTATTACTACTAACAGTAGCAAAAAAGCTAATGGTCTGCCTGATGATAAGCAGTCCGGAGCCTAAGTACACTTGCAATACAAAAAGTAACACGTAAAAAGTAACTTGACTAGTCTCAAGACATTCTAGGGGCTCATATTCATGAATAACATTGCGCGACACACAAGCGAACGAGCTTCATAAGCTAGTATGTTTATACAAATATTCTTCAAGGTTTGACAACAAAACATACATAAGTACACTACAGTAAGTAAATAAGTCAACGTGACAATTTTTTACTCACAAATACTGAGCGCTTAGATAATGTTCTCAAATGATTTCACTGCCATTCGATATTCGTGTTTGTGCGTATTTTACTGCGTCCTACAATTCCATCCAGCGTAGTTTTATTTTATCTATTATTGTATTCTTAGCTATAATTTATATACAAGTAATTATTATGATTGCCTCAATTTTGATCTGATTTTTATTAAGCTGCACCATGCCTAATGTCGTAATAATTTCTCAATGTTTGTATTGTACCTGTGTTATGTCTCAAACGGTAATGTTGTAAATTATAATGGAAATAAATAATTCAATGTTTGTATTGCATGTTAGTCGCGAAGTGGTGCAGTACTACACTATAATATTTATTTATAATTGCAATGTATGTATGTTCGTAATTTTATAATGATTGTAATTCGGCAATGATTTATAAGTCATTCCATGTTTCTATTTAAATTCCATTTTTTAATTTTAATTATTAATAAGACTGAATAATATCGAATATTTTTTTAAATCTCAATGATCGTAAAGTATTTATTTTCCGAGTGATTCACAAGTATCACTTCAATGAAATGAAGTAATGATTCATTAATTGTATTAATTTTAGCGATATAATTATAATTATGTTAATTTTAAGTATATTTTTGTTTAGGCTTAGTTTAAATGCGCTCAATTTTCCACGAATAAATTTTAATGGCTTTAATTATTATGTTGTTTTTCTTTTTTCCAATATCCCATCGTTACAAGATTCCATAATGGATATCACAAACGTCGTCAAAGTTGTAATTATAATAAAATAGAGGGCATCATTCTTAACAGGGAAAAAATTAAGGTAATGTTATTGTTTTTTGTAGGAAACTAAACGTTGCCCCACACTAGGATTTTCTCCTGTGTCTTGGGTGTGTTTACAAACATACAAGTTCACTTACGTAATATGACACCCAGACCCGAAGAACAACGAACCCGCTACACGCCGTTACTTTTATATTTGTTAATATGATTAGTTTTTGTTTTACTTGTTTACCTTTTCATAGCATCTCTTTTGTCATTCAATAATGTTGTTTTGTTTACCCATTTCCTACTCGCTTTTTATACGTCTCTATGTTATGAACTGCTGCCTCAAATACTTTCATAACTTTTTTCTGGAATAGGAGGCAAGCAAGCAGTCGGTTCACCTGATGGTAAGCGATCAGCGCGACCCATAGACACTCGCAACACCAGAGGAGTCAAAGGTGCGTTGCCGGCCTTTTAAAAAGGAATACGTTTTTTTCTTGAAGGTTAGAAGGTCGTATCGGTTCAGAAATACCGCCGACGACAGCTCATTCCACAGTTTTGCTGTGCGAGGCAGAAAGTTTCGTGAGAAACATACAGTTGTGGCTTGCCAACCATCTATATGATGGGGATAGAAGTGCTATCAATGGCAAAAAAGACAAACAATTCCTAAGAGCACTCCCCGTGGTATAGGCGATAGAAAATTCACAACGAAGCTACATCTCTACGCATTGCCAAAGTATCAAGTCGGTTTGAAATTTTCTGACACTCAATAATCCGAACCGCACGCCGCTTAACGCGGTCCAGAGGATGAAGCCTGCGCCTTATATAGAAGCAGGCGATGGGCTGGAGTGAAATACTGCCTCGATCTGTTGAGCACACCAAGCTTTAGCTCGAAATGTTGATACCAAGTACTCCAATACCGGTTGAGGCAGTCAAAGGGTACATAAACTTCTCAGCTAAAATACGTTCTGTTTACCAAAATTAATAACGAACAGAAAGTCGACCCATGATTTGCAGCTATTCCACTAACGTTGGGTTTTTATGTTTTTGGTAGCAAATTGATATAGGTATAGTAGATATATTTTTGAATGTTATTTTTCGGTTGCTATAATGGGACGCCTGGTAGACCTGTTAGCTACAAATAAAACAATCCGATTAATAATTAAGTTTTATTCAATACATTTCATCAACATAGACAATCCTTCCGTGATCCTACCATGTCGCAACATCCGCCGCCGGCCGCAACAGCCGTTACATAAACTAGAACATAACTTGTTATAGTGCGGGCTGGTCTCTTACACTCGGTGACACTCCCAGGTGGGGTTACTATTAAATAAAATCAATTTCTCAATAATAAACGTACTATTACACAAAATAAAATATTTAATTAACCATAATAATTGTGCGAATAATCGTAATAATGACACTCAACACATAATTATACATTTTAAAATAAACATTCTAAATTAATATATTTTTTTAAACTAATAAAATTCGTTTTTATCGATTAACTACGAACAAATGATTTAAACAATAATTATTGCTTCATAAATCTCCACAAGTATGATGTAACCAATGGAAGAACTACGAAATTAGGGAATATTTACATACATCGCGCGCGACATATTGACAACATCACAAATTACTAGCTCATCAAGATCTTAAAAGTAGCATTAGTACATTATTGAAAAATCACATACGTTTTCCCTTAATTTATGACGAGCCAAACAGTCGCAGCGATATAACTATAATACAATGCTCGATAGAAACACCAAACAACATAATTTTATACTGAAACTTCGCACCAAAATTACTGCAGCACTCGTTTGTAAACAAATCTTTTTGATATCTATCTCATGTTCTTAAAGTTCAACTTAATACATTTTATAATTCTCGTTTATTTTGAATAATCACAATAACTGTTTACTTTTGATAGATCTTTTTACTAATTAAATTAAAACATACTCCTAAAACATGAGACAATCAAATAGTGATATAAGTCTGATATAATGCGTCCCGCTCTACGATCCGGTGAACATAAATTTAGTTGTTTTGGTCCCAAACATGATTTATATCTGCTGACGCATTTGTGATCATTAAAATATAAACTATAATAAATTATAATTAAATACGTTTCGTTTGAAACACTCGCCTGCTAATAACTTGTGATGTACCTCACATGACAGTTTGCAGAGTGCTAGTATATTTACATTATATTACTGCGCGAGTGTTACAAACATATTATAACATTTAGCTGCCCCAACACAACGTTTTTATAAAACGGAATGAATTAAATGCATAGATACAAAGTCAGTGCTGTGAAATAAAGTTTTTTAAAATGATATTACATACCAATAATAATAGAATTTAAGTACAAACGACAATGAAGGATATAATTATATAATTAGACTTGTAAACTCCTACCAGTATACAAATTCATTCCACATTTCAACCTCTTCCGTTTACGTACCGTTTTACTGTTGCTCGCAATGCGGGTGTCACAGTATCTGGTCTTACAAGGGAACTACTATTGAAGGTCTAATTTTGTGTCTTACGAATAACCTCACGAGTCAATACTCTACAAGAGTTAAAAATATAAATGTGTAGTAATGTCATTCAGTAACTGTTGTGATTAAAATCTTGAGCACGATTTACACCTAAGGTTCTTTCAAGTAATGTACACTCTGTAAAGTTTGTATTCTTTCCCATTACCTATCAGATACCTTCGCCCACACTCCGAGCACTCGCAACGATACATAGTACGTACATAATGACTATAATACAATATATAATTAATTATTGTAACACTTACATCGAAACACTGTAACACTAAGGTTTGACACTACACATTGCTACTCCAAGCGGGTATAAAAAATATTCTATCGTCGGGTGTCTGGTACCCAGGTACACTACAACCCGCTCTCGTGTTCACTGCGGCGATAACTTTACTCGATATTGTTCAGAACATGTTGCACTAATGTTGATCTTTCAGTGGTAAAGATAACTCCTCACAATGCCTTATATATTGGTGTACATAACTATTGCTTGATACAAGGCAATTCCTTAATAAATTCAGAGGGAATAGTAACATTTGTTTTAGATAACCCGTAAACTAGTTTCATATTGTATGTTAACTGTATTTTGCAGTAAATAAGAAGTTGCCTCGCCTCAAGCGATAGTTCCCCAAATAACTATGTAATAAGTTCGTCTATCTACTTGTAATCAGTGAGCGGAATACTTAGCTAATATAAAACTGAGCCTTCGTACAGATAATTCCTTAGAACGCGGCAGTTACTGCAAATATCATACGACAAGCAAATAATAGGGATCTCCAACATAAATAAATAGAATATTTAAAAGAATTTTCTAATTTTATTAACTTAAATAGAAATAAAATGGAAGGAATGTAGAGTGAGCATTTAGATTACAACGGCCCATGATAGCTTAATGAATATAACAACTATAAACAATATAATTTCAAATAAACATAATACTTTAATAGCAAAAGTTCGAATTAATATTTTTCGGAAAGACAATTCCGGTCAAATAGTATTAATGGCATCACGTTTCATGCTTGCAAACTGAATATTGTATGAAACAAATATTGAACGTAGACAGTAGGAAAGCAAAAGATTAGACAGAACAGTGGCACTGTCGGGCTCGTGGTGTCGCGGTACTAGCAGTACCAGTAGTACCGGTACTTGATATGCCACGGTACTTGTCACACGCACACCGCTACAGACGAGTACACACAAGGATCTACTCACATTTATGTCGCAGCGACGCGAACATTAGTAGGGAGCCCTAAGTACCGTACTCTCTAAGCAAACATTATAACATCAAGAAGTCAGCAAATCCTCAAGTAACGCGTGTCTACCGACACAGATAATATCAGGCGATATACATTGATATGTACTCATGTACATGCGTGGGCCTCGCCAAATCCTTTATAATATCAAATTCGTATAAAAATTGTTTTTATTTCACTTTTGCTTTTAATTTCCGAAACCCACTTCGATAGGTACTTCCTAGTTTTGGAGCAATGGTATGCTAAGTTTTCATTTTCGCGAATCGCAAATATAATTTGATATATTTGTACCGCTGCCTGGTGGCACTAACAAGGTAATTAGGTACTTTATTGTCAGATTAGATATTTGTTATTAATCTACTAATAAATTAGAGGAACTTTAGGGTACCTAGGCGTTGAACGAAGCTTATACACATGCAAAATGAACAGGACATTAAATTATACCTTTCAATGAGTATTTCGTAAGTAACTCGTAGAAATGTCGACAATGTTCACAGAAGATATGTTAGTCAAAGTAAAGGGAGTGGGTGAAACAGGGTCTACAGTGGTGTACCATTGCTCCAGTAGATAGGTCGAGTAAGTCAACCGTGCTGGCATGCCCCTGCCAGTGCCGAATATCATTGGAGGAAGGAGTTCTGGTTGGCGAAGGGAGGTCGCATCATGTTGTTCTGGCCGAGGGGGGCGAAGTTGTTGTTGAGGAGGTTGGTCTGCATCATGAAGCCCCCCATGGGGGGCATGCTGGGTTGCTGCTGGGGGGCGTGCGCCGGGGAGTTGGGGCTCGACTTGAGCTGGTTGATGGAGGGCGCCGGGCCCGCCTTGGGCGAGCGGGGCGCCAGCAGGTTGTCCACGTCGATGTTGATGGCGCCCGTAGTGTCGGCCCACGTGGCGCCCAGCTTGCTGGCGCCCTTGCTGGCGGGGGCAGGGCCGGCCGCAGGCTGCGGGGCGCCAGACATCGGCTGCAGGAGGCCGACTGGTGTCGGTTGTAGGCCTGTGATTGGTATACATATTATGTTTCATGTTCTATAAAGTAAATGGCTAGTGTGCGAGAAATGATGTCAGTGTAGTTTTGGTTCGTATGTATGTATGTATGTAGTAAGTTTTGCGTTGAGAAGCCAATTCGTCATTTGCAATAGTTTTATTTTTTTCATGTTCTTACTAAAGTGCAGTGTACAATCTCGTCACTGGATGTTGGTGTACATCAGTATAGAATGAAACAACAACGCTCAATAATAATAGTTTTATTGACGGTGGGTATATACAGACACATAGTTCAGGATCGCTACAATACATCGCAATAACATCAAAAAGTAACACAGAGTAACATTGGAATCAGACCGTGGCCAGGCCACCTACCATGTACATTCAGCACGACGCGTACACTTACACCTACTATACACTAACATATCACTCGGCGCTGTCTCCCAGCGTCTTCTCCATGAGCCCCAGCACCTGTCCCGCGAAGACGGCGGCCTCGGACTGCGGCCCGCCCAGCCGCATGGTGAGGTCCACGTTCCGCAGGCAGTCCACCAGCCAGGACCGCAGCTCCATCATGACGTCGAAGAACTCCGCCTTCAGTATACTGGGCGGCACGGCGATGACCACGGCGGCCAGCAGCGACATGACGCCGGTCTGTACCTTGGGCTCCGGGCTGTACCGCATGTACAGCACCACCTTCACCACCTCCCAGCTGTACACCGACACCCGCGGACAGTTCTTCGACGCCAGCACCACGTTCCCCACCACCGACAGGAACTTCAACAGCAAGATGTTGTCCACGTCGTGCTTCAGCGTGTGGTGGCTCAGGGTGAGCTGGTGGTGGCCGAACCCGCCCAGTAGGGGGAAGAAAAAGTAATCCGACACTGCCGCGAAACGATTTTTCTTAGCTTTAGCGAAGGGGTGCGGCCGTATCGTGTGGAAGTACCGCGTCTTGTTGATCAGTCTCCGCCGGATGATCTCCTCGGGCGGTAAGTCTTCCTGCGGCTCGCATATGACTTCCGCCGCGGGCTCGGGTTTGTCTTTCTGCGAGTAGACATCAGCTATCCTATTGACGGCCTCGGCCAGCACGTCCAGCATGAACAGCTTGGTGGCGACGGAGTACCGGCCGATGTCGGTGTGGATGTCCCTGCAGAGGTGCTCGGCCGCCACCTCGGGCCGCTCGCAGACGATGGCCACGCACGTCCGGAACTTTATATTGTCGAAGTCGTCTATCTGGTACTTGGGCTCGAGGTGCACGAACAAGTCTAACAGTTCGATCACTACTTTAACGTCTTCGTCCCGGAGCTGCTTGTTGACGAGTTGCTCGGCGACCTGCAAGCTCCCCTCGAACAGTTCCACGTCGAGCGCGTCCACGATGAGCTCGATGAGGTCCCGCAGGTACTTGGGGTGCTTCCTGGCGGCGGCGGGCGCGTCGTTGGCCATGTCGTACGGCACGAGGTCGTCGTCCGAGTCCAGGTCCTCCTGCTTCCCGTCGAGCGCGTCCAGCTTCACAGATATGATGGTTTTGACGATCTCCTTGGTCTGCTCGGGCCCCTTGACGGCGCAGCTGACCAGCGTGTTGTGCTCCCGGCAGTTCTCGTTGTCGGAGAACTTGCGCGCGATGAAGTCGAGGTTCCGCTTGAGCTGCAGCGGGCGCGGCACGTGGTGGTGGGGCCCGCGGCGGCGGTGCTCGATGAGGCAGCGGTGCGCCAGCTCCGACAGGTTGCGCTGGAGGTCCCTGCACGCGTCGCTCATCTCCTCGTACTCGAACTTCAGCTCGGCCTTCTTGTCGGTGTCCAGCTCGGCCATGATCCGCAGCAGGGTCTCGACGGTGGCCATGCCGACGCAGCGGTACTCGGGCGACAGCACGTCGAGGTGCTTGCCCATGCCGCGCAGCAATATGTTCTTGAGGTCGCTGGTCTTCCAGACGGACTTGGTCCACAGCGACATGGTGACCCGGTAGCGCACGGCCAGGATGAGCAGCTGCGAGATGTACACGTGCTCGGCCAGGCTGCAGGTATTGGCCGGCCGCACGTCGGCCCACACGGTACTGAGGCGCAGGACCAGGTCGCTCACGTTGCTCTCCGAGTGCTTGGTGTACGACAGGTAGTACAGCAGGTTCTCCTGTATCGTCGTGTCCTTGTAGTCTTTGGGTTTCACATAGAAAGGGATCTTGTAACTGAGGATTTCCCTCCAGTCGTTGTTGGTATCGAAGTTGTCCCCGATGACGTTGTATATGATCTGCTGGTCCGCCTTGTAGTCGATGGGGCACCGCCGGAGGAGCACGACACACAGGTACTCGATGGCCTGCCGCGACAGATGGCGCAGCAGCGTCTGTATGAGCTTGCGCTTGACGTACCGGTCGGGGCCCTGCGTCTCGGTCCAGCCCGCCAGGATGTCCACGAAGGTGGCGATGACGGGCGAGTCCCCGCTCATGTAGTAGTTGGTGATGATCTTGGACAGTAGGTGCGCGAGGCACTTGACGTTGTACTGCGCGCCCTGGTGGAAGCTGCTGTCGGACATGAAGTCCATCACTCGGATGACGTGGAACATCAGGTAGTACGAGTAGTTCTCGTGGGAGAAGCCCTTCGGCGTGTGGATCTCGAGTCTGTTGGCGACCCGCTGCGGCAGCGTGGCCAGGAGCTGGACGTAGTTCTCCCAGGCGTGCTGCAGCGCGTAGTAGTCGGCCTCCTCGCAGGGCCGGCTGCAGTCCACTATGGCCGTGAGTATGGCGTCACTCTTGACGTACGCGACCAGCAGGTCGGAGAGAGCCTTCAACGTGACGCTATTGTTCTCAGTCTTGAGCAACCCACAGAGCACGGAGAGTATCTCGTGGCTGAGCTGGAAGCTGTCCTCGACGAGGAAGAGTCCCCGCAGCGGCTGTTCCAGCGCGGGCCAGTGCGGCAGCAGCCCCCGGCCGGCGGCGGCCAGCAGGCGGGAGTACCCGGGGATGTCGGGGCCCTGTAGTGCAGGCGGCTCCGTGGCGCACAGCTTGTGCAGCGTGAGCGGCCCGGGCAGGGCGCACAGTACGGCGCCCAGCGCGGCCTGCAGGCGGGCCAGCTGGGCCTGGCTGGTAATGCGGGGGGTGGCCAGAATGGCCTGCATGGCGAGCTCCACGGCTCGTTGGAGCGGGCTCGGGCTTGTTTCGCCTGCAAATAAAAAATTCCTGAAAGTGTCCAAAACTGTTGGGTACATCTTTATTGGCGCGCATGCACTCGATACGACTCCAAACACGGAGACACCGACACGTAACGGTAGCCGGACGGAATAGGCCGCGCGGGACGAACGACTTGTACGTACGACGTACGGACGATACCACGCGAATTATTGTTCCCGGAAAATAAAATAAAACCAACATTTGAACGCGAGATACGAAAACAACACAAACACAAACCGTAAAAACATCCAAAATATTTCAAACTGAAAACAAAAACACGTAAAAAATACACAAAATTTTAATGTTTTTATAAAATAACGGAAAATAAATATAAAACCGCAAAAACGTGTCAAATGAAATAAATACTTAGGCACTACATACATACATCAGTAAAGTTACTTTATGTGAGCACACACAAAATCAGTATTGTATCTTAACACACGAATAACAATAAAACATACGGATTGCTCAACAAAAATAACCTTAATAAAAATTAATGATATAAATTTAGATATTTTTTTTATTATACTAAACGCTAAATGCCTATAAGTATGTAAATCCTTATTTAATTTTATTTCTTATTTACTTTTACCAGTCCTTTGCGCAAAATTAAAGCAATTTTGAGCAACACTAGCGCAAACAAATGTCATTGAGAAAAAGAAAGATAGCTATGTACACTTCGCTATTGCTTTGTTCACTTTTTATGGCATATACAGAACTGATACAAATATGTACTAGCTTTTGATAACCTCTTGCAAAATGTTGTATACCAATTTAATTTGTACATGTAGTACTAGAGGATAGGACTCGAATGGAATAACTCCAGTTAGAGATCGCAAGTCCCACTATGTCTTGTTTTTTTTCTAAACTGTCCTTTTCGAAAATATTGCAATTAAAGTGAGACATGTGTAGTGTATGTGTAACAGTAGGTGAGTGAGTACGGACCTGGAGTGAGCGTGGGTTGCAGCGTGGTGGCGGCGAGCTGCGAGCTGAGCGCGTCCACGGCACCGAACCCGGGACTCGGGGACAGCTCGCTCAGCAGGTCCACGTTGGACGCAGCAGCTGTGGACATTAACAGTGCATTAGTCATTTGGTTCTAATACTAAGTTTGTAGAATTTAAGTCTTTTTTCACAATGTCTGGATAGCTGATATGTATCAGATAACTTTCAATTAAGAATATAATTTGTATGCACTATCTGTCACATAAGTTTATTGTTTACTTATAAGAAGGTGGTGAAACAGGCGCTTAATTTATTTCGTTTATTGGGTATGATATAACGTGGGTGCAATATATTTGTACCTCATTGAAGTGTATTCGACTTTATTACAAGAACAAAATTAAAAACTTAAATGGATTAATGAGCTTATGAACTGACGCATCATAGCTTAACACTTACAATATAGAAATTAGGATTGGTTTGCGCTAACGACATGAAAAAATCCAACAAATCTCATTAATCTATTGCGGCTACTAGGTAATGCCCGCAGCTTCGCACGCGTGAATTACCGAATTTGTGACTCCATTTTCTAAAATAAATGTAGCCTAATTTACTCCTTAGTACATCAGCTACCTGCCAATTAAAGTCCCGTCAAAATCGGTCCAGCCATTTCAGACATTAGCCGGAAAAACACAGACAGACAAAAACTGTAAAAAATGTTATTTTGGTATATCTTAACTTTGGTATATGTATATGTATCTTTTGGTATATGTAACAAACTGATTATATCAATATTACAACTGATTCTTATGGCATTATAGTACTCGAAGATCCATGATACTACACACATATTATGTGGTGTTCACAATATCTCTTACATTAACCTGAAAAATTGTTATAAAGCGCCATTTTCTATTTCTAAATCAATATATTGCTAGACAACTTACCTGAAGCAGCCGCACTATTGTTACTTGAGCTGAGCAGATTATTGGCCGGCGTCATCAAGTTGCTGCCGATGCCCATTAGGTTATTACTGGGCGCCATGAGGTTATTGGAGGGCGCCATGAGGTTATTGGAGGGCGCCATGAGGTTATTTGAGGGCGCCATTAGGTTATTTGAGGGCGCTATGAGGTTATTTGAGGGCGCCATAAGGTTAGGAGTGGGCGCCAGGTTGGTTCCGGCGCTGAGCAAGTTGTTGGAGTTGTTGTTGTCAGTGAAGGCGCTCGAGAAGTCTGCGAATCCTTCGTTGTTATTCGCGGGAGGACCGAACGCGTTCGTAAAGTCGCCGAATTCATTCGATACTTTGCGAGGAAGGGGCTCTTCCGCTCTGAAATTAACAAATGTTTTTGTAATGTTTCTGTAAAATTTCAGAGATATGAAAATTTTAAACTGTTTACGGTTTATTTAATGTAATACATAGTAAACAACGTCGTGTTACTCTTGATCCTCTTGTCTCCTCTTGAGCTCCGGTTGTCGAAACAAATTGAGTATCCCAGAATGGTTTACATTATTCGATTAAAATGTTGTATGTTTAGGACTGTAGGGCAATATGTATGCAGTAACTGAGTTACCTGGGGTCGAAGTCGTCGAGTACGTCGTTGTGCGGGGCGTGGGTGGCGGGGGCGCAGGTCTTGAACAGGTCGTCCAGCAGCTCCTGCGACTGCGCGGGGGGCGCAGCCTCCGCCGGGCCCGACACACCCGCGCCGCTAGCCGATTGGCCGTATGTCGCTGCCGCGCCTACGGGGGAAATATGGTCAATATTATAGCACTCAATAAAACAAATATGCCTAGTTATCACCTAACTAAGTATAATTTTCACAATAATTATTATTGGCAATAATGAGACAGATGAAATCAAATAAATGTTCAGAAAAAGAAATCGTTCACAATGTCATGAATTTATTTTCCAATTACATATCTAATACAGCATTATAACTGTTTTAAAAAGGCCAATAAGATACCCGTATGTGCCGATACATCCAGCTAATTACAAACAACTTTTCAAATCGAACTCCTTTAACACATTGAACGCCGTGGTGGTCACTGGTGACCGACGTTAGCGGAGGATTTGCCTTCAACAGTTTTCTATTGGCAGTCAAAGACTTAAAGACGATATTTGCATTGTAACACAAATACTGACCGAGGTCAATCTTCTTGACCGGCGTGCTGGGTTTCTGTTTGGCGGGGCTCTTGAGGTTGATGCTGAACGGTTTGTGTGTCCCCCTGTCTCCCCGCTCGGGCCGCTCCCCTCGATCCCCCCGCTCCCCGGGCTCCAGGGACCGAGCTCGAGGTGGACTCGAACTCACTACGTCCGAGTCGCGGTATACGTTCTCTCTGTAGAAAAGAATTTTTGGTTTTAGTTAGTACTATAGCTCAAAATCATTATTAAATAGTTTTATTATATGTACGAGTAGTTGATGAGGGCAGGCTTGATGATCACGTACTATTTACTCTTAAAATAAACCCATTTTTTTCTCGAAAGTATGTATAAGAAGAGGTAAGTACCTGTTAAATATTACATTCAATTTCGGTAGCTTTAGTATGAAATACTTTTGACAAAGGGTGAGCCTATAGCGTCAAAATCAGTATACATTAGTATCTGATTGCTCAGATATCGAACTGTTTGACACCCTTTATAAGGGTAATTATTGGAAACTAGAGAAAATAAAGTATACTAACTTGTGTGGCCTCCTCTCACGATGGTGTCCGTAGTCTCCGTCAGAGTCCTCTCTCTCATACTCATCCTCATCGTTCCTCTCTTTTGGCTCCTCTGTAAAATGGAAAATAATAACTATTAAAACAGCCTAACTTGTATTGAATAGATTAATTTTGATCACTATTTTGGAATATAAGGAGTAACGCCAGTATTATTACACGTAATAAGGGGCGAGACTGTTGCCGCAATCCCAGACTTTATTCCGTTGCAAATTTATTTTAACCTGAAAGGAACAACCGCTGGATGCAACCAAGTCAATGATCAGTAGTGGGCGTCTTATTGCTGATATGATGAAAAGAATAATACTACGATAGTTGCCCATCGTGCTTGCGATGACTTAACATAGTCAGAAGAATATGTGTCGTGTAGTATCAGGTTAAAGCGGCGTGTTATACAGTAGTAGAACATCAGTAGTATACGGACCCCAGTTCCCGCTGCGGTCGCTGTACTCGCCCCAGGCGCCGGAGCCGCCGCGCATGCCCATCACCACCGCGTCCGAGGACATGCCTGCAACAACCATTCAGTTATTCATTTTATTTAACACTTTCTTGATTTTTTTATGGAATAAGCCAGTAAACGAGCAGACGGATTACCCGGATTACATTAATGGTAAGCAATTGCCACCGCCCATGGACACTTGAAACATCAAAGGTGACAACAAGTGCGTTGTCGGCCTTTAGGGGGTTAGGAATTTAAGGGTTGTTGGGGAATCAGGGATTGGGAAGATTGAGAAGGGGGTAATTGGGCCTCCAGTAACCTCACTCACACAACGCAAGCGTTGTTTCACGTCGGTTTTCTGCTCGGCCGTGGCAACAGTCCGGTCGAGCCGGCTAAGCAGTGCCGAAGCATGGCTCTCCCAAACTTAAACTTGTTTGTATTAGCTTTGAATGAATGACGTACCTATATACTTGTCCTTGTTTTTCTTCGCCTTCTTTCTCTCCTCGCGCAGTTTCTCATCGTCCTGTATGAAGTCTATCAGTTCTCGCACTTTGTGCCTTATGTTTATACCCTGAAAGTTTATTGGCAATAATCAGTATACATATTGATATTATGTTTGTGCTTTTTAATGAATAATGAATTGTAAATATTCATGTTTTGGCTTTTATTATTTAAGATAGCCATATCCGGCTTTTGTGCAAAGAAGGTACTTTAGAATACAATATATTTATTCTGTAACTCTCAATAACAGTGTCCTACCTGGGAAACAATCTCTTTGAATGGTAGTATCAGGTCCAATGGTGGTATCTCACCTGATCTTTCCCAACATCGTCGACGTATGTGTAGTTCTCGAGCGAGCGCAGATCGTAGATGTGTTCCCGCGCCGACGTCACGACGCGCTCCGACCCGTTGCGCACCAGGTAGCTCAGCAGTAGCAAGCACTGCAACGCGACAACACGGGTGTTTACATACATACATACATGCTTACAGGCGTTGTTGCCTGGATGTTGACACGTTAACAACACACATACCTATCTTCTGATTCACTCTTCTAGCGGATATTGTAAAAGTCGATCAAAACATTACATATTTGACGTAGACCAGGCAGCAGCACTCTCTGTCAAGCCTGAACCTTTTTAATAACGATCTGCAACCATGCTGGCTTACTAATGAACAGCATGCACCTATTAATGTGAGATTTAGAAATAGTTTAACTACATTTTCCTAGGGACATGAACTATAAACTGACTTTGGATGCACTGATGGTGCGGTGGCTGCCGCACAACGTGTAGCGGGTTCCATTCCCGCACGGAGCAACTCTTTGTGTGATCCAAAATTCTTAATTCGGGCCTGGGTGTCATGTACCCATGAATTTGTATGTTTGTAAACGCACCCACGACACATGAGAAAATCCTAGTGTGGAGCAACGTTTATTAAAAAAATATAAGTTCAGAATTTCTCATTTTCTCAATGTGAACAGCAAACGCCACATAACATAACAAGTGATGAGTGAGTGCGGAAGTCCTTACATGTACCAAAAATAACAACAAACAATTTCCATCATATAGAAAACAAAGAGAAGGGCTACACGAGCTACATCGTTAGGGTCGCGATGACAAATACATTCCACGAGCATCAAGTGTTCAGTGTACCTAGTACACACGACTAGAGAACACATCAAGCTATACAGAACCAGTATAAACTGACCGTCCAATGTTAGGAAGGCTCATATACAGTGAGGAAATGATAAACTGGTTTGTATAGGTCGAAGTGTAGTCGTGTATACATTGGACGATCTCCAACAACTTACTAATGAGTTTTACAATCAATTGCAATGACTGCGCTTAGTCTGCGAGCCTTCGATAATGTGTTTTATCATTTATATCTTATGTTTAAACAGTTTTTGGGTTTTTTAATGAGGTAATTCATTATCAGTAGTAGCTACTTGGCCCCCAACATAGATTGTTTTATCATAGAATTACAATTGTAATTAAATCAACAGTCTTCCATTTTTTATGCAATAGGGGTCACCTGATGCTAAACGATCAGTGCCGCCCATGGACACCCGCAAAACCAGAGGAGTCACAGGTGCGTTGCCGGCCTTTTAAAAAGGAATACGCTATTTTCTTGAAGGTTTGAGCTTTTGTCTTAACGACAAGACAATAATATGTCTTCTATCATTCATCATAAACTGCGATATAGTACAGTAATTTATTTAACTGAATTCATTTGTTACATTCTACCTATGCACCAAGCTTTATCAAAATTAATCCAGTACATTACGTGTAGAAGTTTAACAGATAGACAAACAGTTACTTTTTACAATAACAACATTAAGGTAGATTCAGTGCCGATAGTCGTATCTGCTAATGGCCTCATAGCCAAAAGCTTCGACCAGCACCTGAGTAGGCTAACGTTAGACGGTTGGATCAAGAGCCTGATGCAGAAGGCAATACTTCTGGACACCGGGAGCTTGGATTTATCCCATTACTGATGGGTTACTGCTTTTATTTTTAAATGTTTTATTTTTAAATTAAATATTTAAAAATCTATTCAAGAAGTAAGCTAAATAAATATATGAAAATAATAACATTAAGGAAGAGATTTCACTTTCATTCACATCAGCTTGCTCCAATAGGTGACACCGTTCATTTTACTCATACTTTGAATGAAGCGTGTGTTGTGTCGCCATTGGTCACACAACACCGTGCATAATTGCCTGGTTGGTGGCATTGAATGTACGAGTAATGAGTTAGCGTATCGCGGATACCGGTACACGGGCTGTTATCTACGCAACCATAAGGTGTCTGTGGAACGTATTGTAATTAGGTACTTTTTTTTTTGAGGCGGGAAAGTCATTCAGTGACTCCTTTACCACTAGTCTTAAGATAGAAAAGCTCAAACCTTCAAGAAATTGGCGTAGTTATTCCTCTTTAAAAGGCCGGCAACGCACCTGTGACAATTTTTTTTTTTTTTGAGGGGGAATATCATCCAATGACTTTTCCCGCCTTGGGCGAGGCGAGTGGGAGTGTCAGACTCTTACTGACTAAAAACCACCCCGTTCCTTCTCCTAATTTTCGAGCCGGAGCCCCGGTAAACCCGCTAGGTAGTCCGCAGCTCCGGATCAGGCATCAGCCCTACTGGGCCCCATCTGGTAATTAGGTTTTTGGATGTGGGTGTTTCCTCAAAAAACTTTAACTTTTATTTAACAAATCGTTATTAAGCACTAGCAAACCCGGCGAACTCCGTTTCGCCACCAGGCTTCACTTATTTTTGTATCAGAGATGGGATATAAACCTCACAGGGCCCGAGACCTTCCCAACGAATGCAAAACCGTGGAAATCGGTTCGTGTCTTCTGGAGTTATAGCGACAGGAAGGAAAACCCGACTTATTTTAATATAATAGATTTTGGTTGCTTATCCTTATTTTTATTGGATTGGTTGAGAGCAGTGTCACAGCTTAATTTATTGAAACCAAATTTTGTATTTCAATCGTTAGAATTGTTCAGTTTTGGTTGAGGATAATGACGCCATAAACTTTTTGCGATTTTTTTTTTTTGAAGAATTGCCCATTGTTATATTTTTACGTAGTGTTCTTACAGTATTAGGGATATTACATAATTTGTACAATTTATCCACTATGTAATTAGTCTAATGTAATTAGGGAGTGAGCTCTTGCCAAACTTTGCGAGTTACTCCCGAAACAACCCAATAAAAAACAGAGTATCTGCTCGCTTTGGATACTGAAGCTAAACTAATAACAAGCTTAAAGCATTTGATCAATGAGACTGTCAAGAGCCACGAAAGGGGTTTACACCCTCTTACGGTACTACATTTTATACTAGTAGGGATAGGAAATATACTGTTATCTAAGCAGTACACAGTTGCTCTCCTATTTTCATAATAGATGTGGCTATTACCTTGTATGTGCGTCGCCAATGCGAGCGGTTGTCGTGCAGCATGCGGCGCCACAGCATGGACATGACCTCGGGGAAGTGCTCGTACGTGAAGGTGGCCAGCGCCAGCTCCTGCATCTGCTGGCCCGTGGGGCCCCACGCCTCGTCCGACGTCGCCTCGCGCACCTTGCCCTCCACCTCCGTGTAGTTCATCACTACATTTGTGCTGTAACAAATGTTCGTATGTTAGCTAAAGTGAGTTTTTAAAGTTTAAATGGTGACTAACTACCTGACTTAAAACTGTGTAATTATATCTTAGAAGAATTACAGTAAACACATTTCTACAGCTAATTGACGTGATGAATAGCTTCATCATCATAATCGACTTGGATAATATTAACAACACGGCTGTATAGCTCTATTTTAAGGGAGGAAATCATCCTATGACTTCTCTAGTCTTGGGTGAGGCGAGTGTCAGACTCTTACTGACTAAAAACCACCCTGTTCCTAATCCTGCTTTTCGAACCAGACTCCGGTAAGCCCGCTAGGTAGTTTGCAGCACCGGAACTGTATAGTCCCTCCATAAATGCCTACTAACCCTAGCATTTGTACTTGTATTGTATCAACCAGTTATATGACGAGCTATCAGCTAGTTATCTTCTAGAAGAATTCTATATTGCATCATCTCAAGAAGAAAGTGCAGAAGCACTATTTTCAAAACAACATCGCCTGACTTTCGCATATTGTGCAGTTATTAATGTGCAATAGGGATCTAAATGAAGCGATCAAACGAACGACCCACTTGCATCGTAACCTACCACAATTGTCAATCAGGGACAAATAAATAAAACTTGTTACGATAACAAATTAGGTGCAAGTGCTATCTGTGGAAGCAATCATGTTACGGCCGCGCGAAGACAAACGCGATTTTTGATAAAAACATAGTCACTCTCTGATAACATTGTATCTGCATTATAAATAACAAAATAACATTGCGTGTGATTCTTAGATTTGGGATAAAGATCAGGTATTTATCGATAAATACTTTTTGTATCATATTTCGTCTTGTTAATTCTGGTCTGGTATCAGATAGCTTATCATTGCAAAATCCTATGGGGCGGGATTTCATCTTGATACGGATACATATTGGAGATAAGCTACGTCACTTGTACCGGAATACATGACGTGTTTCACCTAGACTAGACAATGGTCAGTTCGCGCAGCCGCATTGAGGTCTAGACTAATCTATTAGTAGCATGTGTCATAAAGTCTTATACTTTTGGAAATATCAAGCACAAGAGCACGTTGGAAGTTAAAGGCTTCAAGATGGACAACTTACAATAATTAAAATAACGCTAAAATTAACCATCACACATCTTTAACTCAAAACAAAGATATACATAGAAAAACATTTTTAAACTCTTATTAACAATAAAAACTAACTATACTTATAATAGAGAAACTTTATAGAGATCACTAATCAACTTAGCTAGTATCATTTTAATTGGAACCTGATTCTCGCCGCCCACAGACACGACAACCACGTGGGCACAACTTCATTCACAACGAGAACTTAGAAGAAAGTAGTCTAACCTTATTGCACCTCCTCAGTGTCACCAGCTGCCACACTGCACAGATTCCTACCTCGAACGTTGCGGACGTTGCCATCATTGATGCGAATACCTCCTAACCCGGTCGCATCTAGAGGCATTTTACTATAAAAACCGATATTTTAACCGCACTAATATTAATGAAAATAGAATCAAAGGTATCTGGGGTCACAAATCACGCAAGACCTGATTAACCGTATCCATTAAACTGCACGAATATGGGAGTTATTGATTCAGATGAGACCTAAGTACTTACGTATGTATGTACTATGTATGGATGCGTAGATATTACAAGTGCACCAGTACGCTACACCTGCGCTATCCGAAATTGATTTATGCGCGGGACGTCACGATTGCGAAACGATTCCCTTTTTTATTTATTGCAGCGGCCATATTGGATGGAACTGTCGGTGCATCATTGTTTGAGGGATGCTGTAAGATTTGTATTTGAAGCTTTCGCTTGATGATGTATTGATATTGGTCCAATTAGAAACAATTATGGAATCCAGAATCTTGTCACAGGTTGGAGTAACAACAATCGTATCTTTGAGTAATCAAGGATAAAGATTTCTTATTCAATTTTGGGAGGCTGTTAATAATTACCAGTATATAGAAAAAAGAGAACACAAAACAGATGAGCTACTTAATTTGTACGTAGGTATAGATAGGAACAGCTTGAGAATTTAATAATCCCAAGTCTTTTCCGAATCAAGGGCTGAACTCACTATCTCGTAATCAGCAATTACAGTAGCCTTATTTAACATCATAAATGAACACCGATTTACTCATTACACAGTGTATTCACATTTATTTAGTGATGTCATTTGTAAATAAAACAGAATGAGAGTAAAAAATATAAGTGCCTAATAAAACGTAATTTACCGAGTGTAATAAAATGACTTTTCCTTTAACATTTCAATGATTTTATCACACAATGCGGGATTGAGTTTCATTTCGAGTATTTTTCTTAATTACTCTTCAACTTAGTTCTCGTTTCTAAATGAACAATCGATTAGAATCGATTTTTCGACTCGTTAGCTGTCGTAATTACACATTTTCCTTCCTTGTTTGCAGACAGGCAAAATTAAAAGTTTTCAATAGTTGTAGACTTTAATTATAATCATCGCAATTAATTTAATGATTTGATCGAAATTCATTTACATACTTGGGTAACTTCAATCTCCGTATTGAGAATAGATAAGCAGTAAGGTATACCCCAAGGGAGCCTGTCGTAATGCAACTTTCCACTGCACTATGCGTCATACTTTCTTAATGAGTAATCAGGGCTTATTTGGAAGTAAAAAGTAATTGAACCAAACATACAGTAGGCAGCTCTATAGGTGAAGGGGAAATTGACAGTTTAATATGAACAGCTGAGCCTATAGCCATATATTATCCTGGTCATCATAGTCAGTTTCCATCCACTCTTGGACATAGGCTTCTTAAAGGCTATTCCAGCCTCCGTACTATATCCGGAGCTGCGGACTACCTAGCGGGTTTACCGGGGCTCCGGCTCGAAAAGCAGGAGTAGGAACGGGGTGGTTTTAAGTCAGTAAGAGTCTGACACTCCCTCTCGCCTCGCCTAAGGCGAGAGAAGTTATTGGATGATTTTCCCCCCTCAAAAAAAAGCCTCCGTACTATTACGGAGAAACCCAAAAATATTTGCCCTGACCAGGGATTTGAGTGAGAGACCCTTTGCTAGGCCACTCGGCCCAGTAACTTCTTGGTCTAGAATAGTTTAGTAACGCATTATTAGTAGTATAGCATAGGCTAAACCGTATTGGTAGATGATACTAGTGAAGGGGCTCTCACTCACATGGTCAGCATGTGGTTTAGTGATGGAGGGGAAAGAGAGAGGTATTTCGTAACTATGAAGAAGATTATTTACAAGGTCACATAGGTAAACTATAGTTCAGATCTTTCAACATATAGGTGGTCTTTTAGCATTCCAAATTGCTGTGATGTAGGTAAATCTAGCATATGGGTAAAGTTGTTTTCCTTATAGGATAGTTAGATACTCCAAAAATGTGGGGAATCCTTTAAGTTTCTGTTTTGAGGGAGGAAAATCATCCAATGACTTTTCCTGCCTTGGGTGAGGCATGTTACAGAAGTATTAAGGATTGTATCAGAAGACTCTGCAAAGCTATTCTGTAACTGTGATATCAAACCTTTCGAAGTAAGTTCTCACAACCAATGACATGGCGGCTTGCGATCGAGTTCACAGCGATCTTTCGAATTGAAAGTTACAGAATAGCCTAGCTGTAGTCACTACTGACCACTATGGGACAAATGTATCTGTTTGTTTTTTGTGTAAGTATGTAGTGTATTGTTCAGTTTGTGTATAGTAAATCGACCTGCATCGTCCGCACGCAACACCGAGATCAACAAGTGACTCGCACACGAGTGGTTATGCAACACACGCCAGTGAAAGGTTACACCAAGGTGAACGCTGCAATCCTGCGAAGTTTTTGGTCAATTGTGACCAGTACAACTATCTATATACACAGATATAAAATACGGGTATAATAAGTACATATTTAATTTATGTAGCGACTCCGACACCCACTATTTTTCGATTAAAAATACGGGTATAATAAGTACATATTTAATTTATGTAGCGACTCCGACACCCACTATTTTTCGATTAAAACGACTATTTATATGGTTGCATGGCTAGCGCAGTGGTTTGGCGAACGTCTGCAACGCAGCGTGTTGCGGGTTACATTATTTCTACACGTGATTCTCAAGTTGTTGTTCCTGGTCTGGGTGTAATGTGAATGTACCTATTTGTATTTGTAAACATACATTAGAAGTCATGACACAGGCGATAAATTGTCTATGAGGAAATGTAAGTTTACTTAGGGAAAAGCCGCCAAGCAAAACATTAGCGCAGGAAATTACAAGGTATTAGGTAACTAGATGCCAATGAGCCATATTTATTCAGTGAACAGAATACAAATTACCGCCTACATGTGAATATTCAAAACTAATAGAATGCACGAATTGATCACATTCATTTTGTTTATAAATCTATCTATCTGACTTGAATACTTAATATTAAAAATTCAAGAAGATTTATTATAACTTTACAACATTAAACATTCCGTATGACTAGTACCTACATTAAATTACCCATTAAATCTATTTACCTGCCTCATTTAAACACTGGATTATGTTTACTACTTATAGGGAAAAAATTATGTATTAAGTACCTAGTTAGAATTGATGATTGCTGAAAATAAATATTGTATAGTCTATGTACATGTAATTAGGTAGATACTACTTATATGGTGCCTGTCATATTTATTTTCCCCCTATGGTGTATTTAATAGATATTGCTTTGAGGCATTAAGTGAACCAAATCTCTTTTACTGTAATGAGGATTCAAATAATAACATTCAAGGGAACAGAGAGTGAGTACCTAGAAAAGAAGGATCTTTCAACCAGACGAGGTGATTGTGGCTTTCTGCCCAACTGTTGTTTGTTGGGATTTTCTATCCATGTTTATTCACTTGTAAATTTAACATGTGTGATGTAAAATTTTATAACATCCTTAGTTGATTTCTTCGTCGACCGCCTATATGTTGAGACCATAACATCAAAAATGCACAATTACTAACACATTTGTAAAGAAATTAGTAAGGCAAGTTTACCTCAACTCAATTCAGTATAACTGAACAGTCATATTATAATTCACACAATTCATTATGTATTTCCAATAAAACATTAATTAAACAATTCACTGATTTTCCTGAAGCTGTTTTACAAACAATACATTAAAATTAAAACTTAACTAAGTACAGCGATAAAAGTTTCCTCAAATAGATAAAATCTTATTGGTTTAATTGCAGTATTAATTTTATATTACAACACAGCTACCTATTTCCCAAAATGTAGAAGGTAGTATTATTGTTTACTTATGATAATGTGTGACATTGCATTCTGATTGGTGATGGTTCAATGACCTTGTAGATATTAATAAAACTTTTAGCTAATAGAGAGTGGGCAACAACTGACTGAGCTGTCATTTGTTAAGGCATTGCTTGCCGACAGGAAACTGTTGTTATTTTTATGAAATAGGGAGCAAGCTTCACCAACATCAGCAACACCAGACGAGTCACAGGTTCGTTGCCGGCCTTTTAAGAAGGAATACGTTTTTTTATTTACTGTTGAGGCCAAGTCCTCCACTATTGTGGCAAAACTAACACAGTTGAATACAGTTTATTAAGAATCTTGTTAGTGTTTAAGTTATGCTTAAGAGAAGTGGTGTTGCTGTTGAAGTGTGGCCAACACTGGATGTTCTCCAAAACAAGATTAGTAAAACAAAGACCATTCCAGATTCCAGATCCACTCATCTATTGTTGGATGTATGCCAGTAACTTGGAACAATAAGATACTGTGCCCAGCAGATCAACCTACACCTTTCTGTGAAATATATTTATTTGATTTTCAACTTTAATACTTTGATATAGAGTCAAAATTCCAATGAAAAAAGTTTACCATAGGTTGACTTGCTGAGTAAGTCAAGCTACCTCATTACCTTCCACAGATGTCCAGATTGGCAACTCATAATACAACTGTACAAATAAATAAATATGGCAACTGTACAAATAATTTATTTAGTTTTTTAAGTACTTTAATTATTCAATTCATTGCCTCCATAGTAGTTATAATTATCATTTCCCTGCATACCAGTGGTCACCAGTTGATTGTATCAATGGTGAAACTCTCATTTCAAGGTTGAACTATTTAGTTGAATTGCTCATGTGTTGCCATGTGGCACTGTTGTCGTAATTTGTATTTTTTTAACCATAGTAGTAAATGTAACTGATTAAATTATGTAATACTAGCTTCTGCTAGCGGGTTCATCAGCATTCCAGTGGGATAAAAAGAATCCTTGTGTTATTCCAGACCATAATCTACCCTTGTTTTAAATTTCATCCCGATCCCTTTAGCCGTTTTGATGTGATTGAGTTACAAACATACACATAAACTTTCACATTTATAATATTAATAAGATGAAATTTAATTGAATTGTGCACTTTAACTTGAAATATAGTTAAATCTGTTTTATTTGGTAATTGATCAGGACAGAATTATTGTTACAAGTTTGGATTTAAAAGTAACATTCCAGTAATTTTGAAAGTACCCTCAATGCACACCCACATGCAAGAAATTTGTCACTGTCTCCTAAAATAGCATGGATAATGACAATATTATGTATATGTACTATACTATACACTTACAAAGTAAATATTTCAGTGTAACATGCATTTAAAATGTATGGGTTTTTACACAGATTGTAAACATCTTGTTATCTCATTCAGGAATCTGTATGCAATGTTTACAATGTCATGCGGGTAGTTATATTATTTTCCAATTGGTTGACTATAATGTTGCTGTGAATGTGAGACATTATAAATCAATTGTTTCTTCAGTACACAATGTTTAGCTATTTTTATAGGTTTTATCCAATCATAAATATCATAATAATACTAGCTTTCCGCCCGCGGCTTCGCCCACGTGTAATTCGGTTATATATAGCGTTTTTTTTTCTTCCACAGGCTGAAATCTTGTTACAACTGAGTTACAAAGTATACCTAGTCAGGATCTGATGATGGTATTCCAGGGAAATCAAGGGCAAACCTCAAATTTACAGGCAATTACGTTTTTGACAATTTCATAGATCTGTTTAAGTATTTGCGTCTGATAGTCATCATCCCATGTGAATGAGCTGATGATGGAAGGTACAACTCCTCAACGGTTAGGAGTTGAAAGAAAATTCTTACGAAGTTATACGTACATGTGAGGTTGACCTGATAATAAGAAGTAAATCTCATTAACGTTAAGAATTTAGGTGAAAATGGATGCGGACAAATTTCGTCTCTTCACTTGTTTCCTTTTAGCTGTTTGTATGGGTAGTGTTAACACAAAATAGGGATTTAAAGGCGTGATGTTATTAATGTTATGCATGTATGTACATAATTATGTATGTTAAAGAGACGACTGAAAGTTGTCATACAAAGTCTTTTTTTTTTAAGGATGGGAAATCATCAAATGACCTCTCCCGCTCTGGGTGGAACGGAAGGGAGTGTCAGACTTTTACTGACTAAAACCCACCTCGTTCCTTCAGTTGCCCTTTGCGTTCCGGGGCCACGGTATCTCGTTAGAACTTTCCCGCAGCCCCGGCTCAGTTTATCCCGTTTCCCCCCTTGGGGGTTGACATTTCAAAAATCCCTTCTTAGTGCTCACTTATGTTACTAAAGGAACCTCTGTTCAAAATCTCAGACTCCTATACCGAGCGGTTTCGGCTGTGCGTTAATAAATCAGTCACCCAATCGCACCCCTAAATCACGATTGGAGGGTAGTTTGAAAAAACTTATAATGTCAAACATATTTACTTGCCTATGTACGTGTTCATGCCAAGTTTCAAGTTTATAAACCCAAGGAATAAGATTTTTCATAGAAACGTTTTTACCCCATTTCCCCCCTTGTGGGTTGAATTTCCAAAAATCCTTTCTTAGTGCTCCCTTACATATCCCAAGGAACCTACATTCCAAATTTCAGCTGTCTACGACCAGTAGTTTCGACTGTGCGTTGTCTGTCAGTCAGTCACTCAGTAACGGAAGAGTTTTATATATATAGATGATTGAGGGAATGTGGCTTGTTTTATGATGCATGCATGTAAAGATTGATGATTGTCGGTACAGCCACAAGTTAGAAATAGTAACTCGAATCATGCTCGTTCACATTTCACTGCGTCAGTCTATTTTAATAAGAGAAAAGGTGATGTAAACACAATCTTATAAGACTATTTAGTATGAAATTAGATTTTAATTTTTAACCCTGTCTTCTAACAGTTGCCGAAGTACTTTTTTTTTAAAGTGGTGACAAATATTAATATTTAACCTAACTCGTACACAACAAATATATCAATCGGATCTGATATTCTAATAAGAAGTAAATTGGTTTACTAATCGCAGCCCTAGTATGAAGCTAGACATTAACTAATTACTTGTTTTATCAGTTTGTACCTGGATTTTGCCGCCCAAATACAAATAAATCGAGAAACCGGTCGCTAATCTACCACATTCATTAGGCAAACCGCTGATAACGTTTATTTTCAGTGCATTTCGTCCATACACTCCCAGCTTCATTCATTATTCCAATAAGAATATTTAGCACTAAAAACATCTTGATTTATTCATGTCAAATATTAAATACCACAAGATCTACGTCAATCTGCTATCAAGGTTCGCAAAAACTCCAATAAATAACCATATTAGTGAAACAGATTGCTGTAATTTACATAAAAATTAACAAAAACGTTGGTAAGACTTACACTTTATCCGCCAACTCCCGAACTTTCCACATGCTTATAAAACGGTCCATTTTGCTGTTTATCAATAAAAACGATATTCAAAACACAAAATCACTATAATTTAATATGCGATAACATAAAAATTAACTAAAAACTCGCTCTGATGATTTGGCTGACATTCTTGCAAAATGGCGAGTGGTGAAATGTTGCCAGAGCAAGAAATAAATAAGTAACTAAAACTTGTGAAACGGAACGTTTTAAAAGGAACAAATTATTTTTTCACCGTTTTCCATTATACATACTTTTTGACCGATTAGTCTCAAAATTCATTAAAAATCCACCTTCGGACGGTCTTTAAATATTCTAAATAAAGACTATACAAATGCTTTTTATCATATTATCTAATGCCGTCCAGCCAAAAGAGGGTATCTAAAAGAAATATTTTACGTTATTGAGTTATATATACGCTGGAAAAATTAGCTGATTCCGATTGGGAGCGATAGATATACACAACTCTAATACATATACACACTATACATATATACACTTCAAATACTAAGTCACTTCCTCAACTAAAATCGAATAGGTGTAACACAGAATTTTTTCATAGTTAGGGACTTATAAAAAAAAAACAAAACTTCAATCCTTACTATAACATTTTATGTACATTCTTTACATAACTATTATTTAAATATAATAGTTGCATAGCTTCGCATTTCACAAACCCCGTATGAAAAGGCCTTGATTGAGACTGTAGCTTTATATGTACACACTTATATACAAGTCTAAAATAGAAGTGCAATTAATTTCTTACCCTAAAATAACTACACTAGAATACAATTTCGTCATTAAAGTTTTGTTACATGTGATAATTTTATTTGTGCAATAGGAAAGTGTTGCCATCATACAACTTCAACAACGGCCTTTGCATACAGGTAACATTACTCAAGCTAAGCTGCCGTAAACTTATTCCTCTGGTAGAATATTCCGTTTTCCTTCTAATGAGGTCCCCCCATTAGAAGGTCATACATCATTTCTTGGCCAGGGTGTCGTTCTGTGGCTGTGCGCCGTAGTACTGCCACAGCTCAATGGCCTTGTTGGCCACCACTTCCTCACATTGTTCTGGGATCTGTAACAAATAAATATACAAATGAATCATAATAAAAGTGTAATGAATTTCTCATGGGACTAATGAAAGTATGGCATGAGGGCCCTTAAGCTTGATTAAATAGAGTAAAAAGATGATAAGAGCATTTCAGTTTTAGAAAAGTGTTTGAGATTTTAATAAAAATAAGCAAAGTTGAAGTAATTTTACCTGTGAGACACATTTCAGCACCTCATCAGAATGTTTGGACCGAAGTATGTTTCTGCGTAACGTAATAACTAGCATAACAGCAACAAACGAGAGGATCTTTGGAGCACCACTGCATACCTTGTCCCAAATTCTGAAGAAGAACATTTTATGTATTAATATTTATTTAACATTTTTTAACAAAAAATGTCACATTTATTAATATTGTTCCTTACTTTGTAAGGGATGTGTCGTCTAAAATACCAGCGTAGCAACAATTGAACCATTTTGTAAGTGGCAACACTTCCATAGCATTGATGTCCACCAGGTGACTGAAAAAGAAAAATATTGAATTGAATATGAGTTCAAGAAAACATTCTTGATAATATTTTAAACATACAAAATCCTACCCTATTGCAATGCAAAACTTATTATTTAAATAAATCTTACTTAAATACATCTCCGTCTTCCTTCTCAAGCATTGTGATGAATGCCTCTTTGAGTTTCGGTAGCTCCCTCTGCATGTTGCGTACTACATCGGTGAGGCTTTTGGCCAGCCAGTACACATCCACTTCATCATCGTACAGTTCCAGTAATGTGTTGACTATGGGTATAAATGTGTCAGCTGACTGTGAAAAACCAATTGGAAACATTATAATTAATTTTCTCATTAGAATCTTATGAGTCAACTATCGAAGCCTATAGGACTACTAGTGGTAGGGATTTATTTATTTTACACTTTATGTACAATGATACAATGGTGTTCTTAATGCCAATTTAGGTATCACCTTAGCCTAAGTATGCCTGCATCACAAAAGGCTATGAACAGATGTATTGTTGACCATTTAGAAAGGAGGATGCCAGACTTTCTATGAAATCTGGTCCCACTCCTAATAGCTATGTAAGTTACATCATTAGATGGGTAATTTTGAGCTGAATAAAAGTTTCTATGGCGCCAAGTTCCAAATCTTAGTCTGTTCAGAGTTATCCTTTATTAAACATGGTAATTTTCGATTTGCATCCTCCTTTATTATTAACATCTATCATAATCTCTTTTTCTCCTACTTACTGAGAAATTAGTTTCTGGGAACAGTGGTGGTTTCCTCTCCTCATTGTCTAGTAACCACATTTCCAACAACACTTGGGTCCTCGGAGCGTCCATAGACACAAAATCAAACTTTTCTACTGCATACAATAGGTCCTGGTACTGTTCCGTGCGCTGTTCCATTACAAACTGGTGGGAGTCTGGGTACACTGGCAGTATGTCTGGAACATTACAGGAGATGATGTCTAGTAAATATATCCTATGTTACAGAGGCATAATATTATATGCATATAAGTTCCATATTGAGTCTACAGTTTTGTTTATAATTTGTTAAACTTAAATAAACAATGTTAAAAAAATGATGTTAAAAACATCCGTATGTTTATAAAATTGCACTATTTATAGAATAATATGGTAGAAATAATTAATGGAACGTGTTTATAATAAACATTGTTTCGTATTTCAGACAGAATGTTCGTTTGATCGATGGCGTATTTTTAAAAGCCGACACTCACCCAATAACACTTTCCACACTAAGTTCCTGTACGCTGCGGGCACTGTGAACCTTAAGCAGAACTGTTTTAACTTCACTTTGTCCCAAGGCTTCTCTTTCATTAGAATTTCCAACGATTTCTTTTCTTCCACCCCCCGGCATCCAACTTTTTCATAATAGGACGATCGAAAATTCCGTTCGTCAGTCATTTTGTAATGGTATAAAAGATTCTTATAAGACTTTACACTTATATAGTTTAAATTCATGCGTTTTACACGCACTATTTAATAGAAATCGTGTGTAATAACTCCATTATTTATTTATTTGGGAAAAAATTTATTATAAAGACTTTGACAAAATTGACATTGACAGATCATATCAGATTCACAATAAAACGCAATGACAGTTTACGTTCCATTTCATTTGGTGGAAAAGCGGATAGTTAGCGGTCTCTGTGTCATTACTCATTACGCTTTTCTTGGAATTTTTCGATAAATAATTACTAACACACTTCAATTGTATTTGTTAAATATGATTTCAATGTAGTTTTTTGTTACTACAGTACCTATAAACACAAACTATTACCCAGTCTTACCTACACTCCTGAAATTCGATATTTAAAATTGATCAAACAAAATACCCTGGTTACCATGGCTAGTGGAAACTAAGCCAGTTTTGTTTGAGTTGTGTCAAAAGCGGATAAATATTATTTCAATAATTTTGCTGGCAAATACAATAACGCAGAATATAATTACGAAGTCGATCAACATTATTTTAACCACAGCATGGAGGTGCCTGATGCTATGAAGGATCCTAAGTATATAGAAAAAAAACGAGAGGAATTGCGAATATTTTTCCAGGATGTCAAACTTCCAAAAGAAGTGATTGAAAGGGCTATTGAAAATGAGCTAAAACCTTTAAAAACTGATTTAAATAGACCCTACATAGCTGCGGCTGACCAAAGCAACGTTAGGACTGAACAAGAAGTAATGTCTGGGCAACCCTTTACTACAATTGATGACCACGGTAAACCATACACTTTTGAAGAAATTAAGGAAATGCTAAAAGACAATCCGATAATAGCGGAGAAAGCGCGCCAAATTCAGATTATGGCAGACAATGAAACTTTCAACAAGCAAGTAGCTGTACCGTTTGAAGAAATAAATATACCAGACTACAGTGATATGAGGAAGGAATTGGATGACGCTAAAGGTGACAAAGACAAGATTAAACATTTAAATTACAAGAATATGCTGTCCTTAATGACATCGGTCTCTAACTATAAGGCAAAATGTGCGAAAAAACTCGATGAAACAACCTCAGAGCAAAGCGAGTGCGCCGATTCGGATAATGAGGACAAGGAATACGAAGCAATAGAAAAAGTTGTCAGTCAGTACACAACAAAGTCTTATGAAACACGATTCCAAGAAACCAAGGATATGTTAGGGAAGCTGGCCGACAGCTATGATGAAGGTGGATCATCTCAAAACTCTAACGGAAAACCAACAGCAGCAATTGTCAGTAATCAGGTACTGAAAGATTCATCTGTGCACATCGTCAAAGGTCAAAAAAGTAATTCAGTAATTAAAGAAGTACAAGAGTCGTTTGCTATAAACGAAGCTATGAATATACCATTAACTAGTAATCCTGCTGCTCTAAATTGTAATCTAAAAAGCAATACGAAAGTCGAAGCGGTAAAACAAGAAGAAGAAGAAAATTTGGACGTACAAGAAGTATTTCCCAAAACTTTTGCAGCAAAACTTAAAGATACAGAAAAAGTATTGCGTGGAATAAACTCCGTTCTTAACAACGCATCATCACCAGCAATTGTATCGAATGAGACATCCAACAACATTGATAGTAATTTGAATTCACCGGAAGTGGAAAACCAAAATGAGCCTCAAAAATTTGACCAGGACATGGAACAGACAATGCAGAATACTTTAGAAGGTATATTTGAGTCAAGTAAGGAAGAAAACTCAGAAAATAACGAAATGGAATACAAAGAGATGAAAAACCTAGCTCGTAACATTGTCGAGGGAGCTGAAAACTTAAGTACTCTAATACGCGAAGATATAACAAATAAACTCAACAGCATGAATGAATTACTGAATGATGTCAACGAAGCCCTAGAAAATTCACGAAAATCTAACATTGCTTATGAGAAATTGAGAGAAGAGGGAGTAATTCTCCGAGGTGAAATAAAACCTGCTGAAAAAGTAAACGAAATTCAGGAAGGCGAAGAACATAATAGTATGTCTGATCCACAAATGGACAGTATACATGACGCTATAAGTAAATTGAATTGTGAACTTAAACATCACGAAGAAAGAATTAACCAAAGCAAGGCTAGGTATGAACAGAGGAATGATGAATGCAAGACGTTCATTCAAGAAGTTGATCAATTGTTATCGAAATCGCATGATATTTTACGTCCAATGAGGAAAAAAATGGAAGAAGAAAGGAAGAAGGAAATAGCTGAAGAAATGAGGCTGGCAGCTGAAGCACAAGTTTCTAATGAAGACAAGCCTACGACTGACACTAATGAAGAAGTTGATGTTAATGTAAAGAAGCCACGCAAAGAGTTGTGGGATATTGATTTCTCTCAACCAAATGAGAAACATAAAAAAATTGCAGAGGCCCAAAAAGAAGATCTTGAGCGAAGCAAAAAAATTAACAATCTCCTTTATGACATTAAAGATAACATGAAAGATAATAAGGAGGTGATCAGATTAGCTAACAATATGTTGAGAAGAGAAGAGAATAGACGGAAAGGTTTTCTGGATAACTCTGGTAAGATTCGAGAACTGCCATCAGAAGAGATCGACACAAAAGCTCAAGGAGATCACATTGAACCGGCAGAGGTGGAGTCATCTGGCGGGAAGGACGTTCCACCGCTCACCGACGAGATACATCAAGGTTAGAAAATGAATTAAATTAATACAAGTTTTGGTACAATTTAATTTATCTGTTTATTTAGTTTATATAGTTTCTGGAAGAAGTAACAAAATTAACTAAAACAATTTTCTATTAACCCTTTTATTTCAGAAGTAAAAATGGATTTAGCGAAGAAGAAACAGTCTGAAGAAATGAAGAAGCAAGATGAGGCAGCAAAAGAGAGAATAAAGCAGAGAGAGTTTCAAAGAAAGGTGGAGAAGGAATTAGAGGATATGAACAAAACCCCGAGAATGACGAAGGAATTCATAAAGAATCACTGCAGGCAACATAAACTGTATTGCACGCCGTACTTGAACGATATTTTGTATTTGCATTTCAAGGTAAGTAGATAAATATTTTCTTGTCACGCTGGTCTAGCTAAGATATTATTTTTTCCAATATTGTATTTAATTCTGATTTTAACTTGTATTCATTTAGGGGTTTTCTAAAATTGAAAACCTAGAAGAATACACTGGCCTCAAATGTATATTTCTGGAAAATAATGGCATTCAAAGGATTGAAGGACTAGACACACTGTCGGAGCTCAAATGTCTGTACTTGCATTACAACGTGCTGCGGAAGATAGAGAATTTGGACGGATGTCCCAAGTTGGACACTTTGAACATCGACCACAATTTTGTTACAAAGATTGAGAATCTGGATGTAGTGCCCGACTTACACACGCTCAGTATTGCTCACAATATGCTGAGCGCCGTAGGTGAGTTTGTTAATATTCATTTATAATTATTTTTTTACAAATTAAAATACATTTCGATACCTTAATTGGCAAACCAGCCAATCCCACTTTTCGTCAAAAATATTTTTTTGTTAACGTCGCGTCGTATGGAACAAGAAGTATGATAGAGTTTTAAGTGTCTCCAAAAATTTGGTCATACGGAATTAGCTGGTTTGCCAATTAAGGTATCGATTTACATAATATAACTTTTTGAACACTGAAAATGGCTGCATTATGTTCAAACAATATTTTTCAGACGATCTCGTTCATTTACGACTTTGTAGAAACCTGTCCGTTTTGGACCTTTCTTACAACCGCTTAGAAGATCCTCTGGTGGTGGATGTGCTCGCTGACATGGTGATATTGAAAGGTTTGTCAATGGATATTTATTTTTGCAAATAGGTTACAATGTAACTCTTTTACACGTCAATCTCGTAAATAACTAGATGAGGCCGACATTTCCTATCGGACTGTTCTGAGAAGAAATGCCGAAACAAACTTAAGGGTCTCTTAAAGTCCAGACAAATCAAATAAAAATGTGAGAGATCCGTACGTAGAAAACAATTACCAATTTTATTAATTCCTTTCTAATTTCCAGTACTGGTTCTGACCGGTAACCCTGTGGTACGCAACATCCCGGCGTACCGCAAGACTTTGACGCTTCGGTTAAAGGAACTGCTCAACTTGGACAACCGGCCGGTGTTCCCTAGGGACCGAGCTTGTGCCGAGGCTTGGCAACGAGGTGGCGTGCAAGAAGAAATCGCTGAAAGGCGACGGTACTTACATTTAAAGCAGTTTTTAACTATTGCTAATTTTCTCTTTGAAACAAACATCGATTATATTAATATTATTTAAAATTGATTTTAGCTGGATAGCTAGAGACCAAGAGAAAGTGATGGAGAGTGTCAGATATTTGATTCGAATGCGTGACGAAAAGAAAGCTATAAGAGAAGCGAAGGAGAAGGAAGAGCGGGAGAAAGCAGGTGTACCATCGCAGGTGACTTCCTTTAATATACTATTTATTAAGTCCCATAATGTAATGGTATGATGATTATGGGTTTTCATTATTACACAGGAAGAAGAAAAGCCTGATAATAAAATTGAAGAAAGTAATAAAGATCTTCTGGAAATCGAAGCCCCTTCAGTGAAAGAGGATCCTACTGAAGTGAAGGTCAAGGAAGGAGTAGCAGTTGACATGCTCTCAGGTTCTGAAGAAGATGATTCTACAAGTGAAGAGAGTAGTGACGAAAGTGATGAAAAGGAAGACGGTAACAAGATTATTATATTACTTATTTTAATAGACTTTTTATGCTGAAGGACTTGTTATCCAATTAATTTGAATTTGATAAGTAACAGAAACAGGAAATATCGAGTGGTCTCAAGGGGATAAAAATAAGCGTCTGGTGCAAGAAATCACGAGCGAGCCCCCGCCGCCCCAGCCGGATGACTACTGGTATGGCTATGGGAATATTAAGCCAAAGAACGAAAGGCCGTAAGTTTTATTGTATACTTTACATCAGACGTCGTCTTGGGTGCCGACTGATGATGACTACTGGTGCTGTTGTGACGTTTTCCGATTTAGCCCTGCACTTTAACTTTACGTTTGCGGTACAAGGTAATTGTTTGTATCTTACAAAAATATCTTTTTATACTTTCAGTGAGTATACATCAGATTGCCAAGCAATCAACAACTTACTTTTTAACCAAGGCTCGCAAGTAGGAAGAAAAGGAGTGACGAAGATTTTAGAAGGTAATTTATCTAATACTTATCAAGTTTTACTAACCTTATTTTATATTTTACTAAACAAAAATTTAATATATATTTAAGATTCAAAGTCACGTGACGCTAAAACACGCATAACGGACATAACTCCTGAAGAAGAAAAAGCTTCAGTATCAGCAGAGAAGAAACCACTGATTGAAATTATAGATGTTGCGGACAGCAAAGACACGGATGAAAATAAGACCAATGTGAAAGACGATAGCATTATTGAAGATGTGACTCAAACTAATTTGCAAATAATAGAGAAAGACCAAACTAAGTTGGATGAGAAATCGGAAAAAGTAAGAGACAAAATGAATGTAGAAGAAACTAAAGTTACCAGTAATTTGATAACTGTAGAAGACAAAAATACTTCAGTTCAGGATAATAAACCTGCCACGAAGAAATCTAAAGCTACTAAGAAGATTCCAATTAGGGAGATACCCATAGAAACGAAAGATAATACAAAAGAAACTCCTGAGAAAGACGGAGACAACAATGTGAATGCAAAACAAGAAGTTCAAAATCAAGGCAATGGGGATAATGCAGCTTCAACTAGTGAGGGAGCTGTAGAGAGTAATGTTAAAGGTAATTCACAAAAAAATACAAATAAAAAGATTAGAACTACTTTTTATTAAAGTCTCATAATATGGTTTAATTTTAGCACAAACAGATGGTGACGGTGTAGCTCTTATAAACTACATGCGTCGTTTGAATACTGAAGAAATTGATGAAGATAATTTAGATTTGGAGCCGAGTGCTGAAGACTTGGAGATCTTCGCGGAATTGGATCGAGAGGAAGTGGAACGACAGGCAAGGATCGACAGAGGGGAGCCTCCATTTGATCCGATGGTGAGATATAATATTTTGGATAATTATATTGAAAAAGATGAGACGTTTCGAAACTAAATGTTTTAATTTCTTTAGAAACTGTACGATAAAGAAAAGATGGACGCTTTCTACAAGGAGAAGGATAGCTTGCCGGCGCATTTGGTGCAGGACAAGGCAAAGTTTACCACTTATAGAAATGACAATGCTTTTGATCGCATCGCCTTGAGCCAACTCACTGCTGGAGAGAAACCTGGTAAGATTCGATCGATATGAAAATGGCACATGTAGGAAAATCCTTTTTTTCGATAGTTTTTTAGCTCTTGCGGATAATAATATTAATGCGTATTAACAACCTAATGTAGGTACCTAATAGGAATAAAGCTTCGCTAAGACAAAGCTTATGAAAATAAGGAAGGGATTGTAACAATAGTTTGACTTTCAGATGAATCTAGAGTGAAGTTAACGCATGTGCCGGGCGCGGTGCTGTTCCAATATGTGGACAATCAGGCACCTGTTACAGATGTACAATATGAGATCGGAGAGGAGGACGTCGAGTCCGCCCGTAATTTATACCTTTCCTATCTGTTTTTTTTTTAATCAGAAAAACTTAAATAAATCTGACGCTAATTTTATTGTAACTTTCGTGAGACATACTAAATTAATTATTATGTTATCGGCTTACTCACGTAGTGTTTTGACGAAGCAGTGCGACAATCGCCGCGTCGTGTGTCGCGTAATGCTGCTCATGAATATGAGCCTCTAGCATGGCTTGAAACTAGTCGAGTTCCTCGTCAAAACACTACGTGAGTAAGCCGATAACATAATAATTAAATCTGACGCTATAAATTTTCGCAAACATCCAATAGGGTAATTGTGACTTCTAACTCTTCATTTAAAGTTTTAATAGATAAACTGTGCACATTTCAGCGTCATCTGGTGATACAGATTCAATCAACGTAATATCTGACACGAACACAAGTGATGAGGAAGTGAAAGAAAAAGAAGAAGAAGCAAAAGTAACAAAGAAACCGGTAAACAGACCAGCCACTGCGGCCAGTGGGAAATCAAATCAAAAATCTCCTGTCCAAGGAAGTACTGCTTCTAAAGATAAGAGTAAACCCAGTGAGAAGAATAGTGGTAGTAGCGTGGAAAAAAAGGTTGTTGGAAAGAAATATGATGGTAATAGTAGAGGACAGAAAGCTGATAGGAAATCGTTTGGCAGTCGTCGTACTGGCCATGATAACGATGATTCAGCTGCTCCTGGAGTTGCCAGTGAACGTGAACCAGTTGCGGGTGCTGCTGGGGATACAAGTAAGGTTTTACAGTTATGATTTTATAATAAATTTCAAACATATGTTTATGTTGACAATAATCTTTTTGTAGATGTTGCCATGGAGTATCCCAGTACAAGCAATATTCTACCCTCCTCGTACGATACCATGCTGAATTTGGACCGCACGGAAGCAAAGAGATCCATTATTAAGCAGATCAATTCTTATGAAGATCAGCGATTCCCGTCCCAAGGTAACGTTAGAAGCGATATATTTCATCATTGTAGGGATATGCTCCTTCACTATTTGGCATTATTTACGTTTTTCCAGGAGTTAATCGATCGGACATGGAAGAGAACGCTCGCATAGATCAGAACGTAGCGTCAGAGATACTGGATCGCACGCTGCAGTACGAGGAGCGCGAGATATACCGCCAGTATGACGTGTTGACCAGCCACGCGGGGAACATCGACAACAAGACCAACGCCATCATTGAACGCATGTCCGGAGAGCTCGAGAACGAATACACGGTGAGTTTCTTTAACAATGATACTGCAAGAGGTAGATAAGTTTCTTACCTGTGCCTGTTTCTAGTTGCCAGAAGTATCCCACATTCTGGAAGTGCACATGGATGCAGCCGCACAGCGGTGGAGAGCAGGCGACTTCGTGCAGTTCATACCAGGCAGCCCTTCTGGCTCTCACCACGACGTCAATGACGACCACGACGCGACTCTTATTGCAAGTAATAACGATTCCTTGTGTTTGGAAGACACACTGACGGACGAGAATGTTAGTAGGATGTCAGCTATTGTCGGAGATGATTCAGGAATCGGCAATGATATTACTATGAGTGATACTACGGAAGGTCACGATAAGAGTGTTGATGGAAATGATAAAACTCAGAATGATAATGTTGGGGACGACTCGGTTAGTATTGAAGAAAAGGTTCGTCAAATGGGAGAAGGAAAAGAGAATTTGGAATGTGAAAATCGAGCTATAGCTTCAGGCTCTGGAGATGCTGGTTACTCTGGCTATGAAGCTATTGACGCTGATGAAAAAGATCCCGTAGAAGATTTGAACGATTCGAAAGTATTTGAGTCAATTCTTGGTGACGAAAACTTTATGAATGATGTATCTACTGATGATATATTTGAAGATTGTGTGGATGATATAGAGGCTGGCACGGACAAGGAAGATGGCGGACAATTTGATAGAGTGGAACAGAACTACTCTTTAGAAATGAAGTTAGCTTTAGGCATTGAGGATGGGAAGTCGTAGAGATGTCTTGACTAAAGTGTTTTACTTGTTTGATTCGTGTGTAGTTAGGTGGGCACTTAGCACTAGGGTAGTTTGTGCATGGTTTACAAATTGTAATTGTTGTTGAATTATTTTATTTATAGCTTCTTTGAGCAGTGTTACAAGAATGTGGTTTAAGATCACGATATTTGAACCTCTACAGACTGTAAGGTGGTTTTATTTTTTTGTGTCAATGATTATGTTTTGTTTTTGTTGTATTTATTTAGTTATGTAGTTTCTTGGCGTTGTGGTTGAAGATACAATCAATGGGGGCTACCGTATTTTGGTCACTAGGTGGTGCTAATCTAGCAAGAAATCGTTTTGTCCAATGAGAGCAGTTGTCAATTATTAAACGTCCAATGGATGAGGAACTACAGGTCTACACTGGTGCCATCTGGTGAGTAAAAATACCGTAGCTCCGATTGGCAAGTATGAGGGCACAGTAGTGTATAAATACATGTTTGTGTTTCCTTTGTGGATCTTTTGTATGCAACTATGATGATTGTCTCTTGTATGATTTTTTATTAAATAAATAATTAAATCTTGTCTTTCGTGTATTTTCTTTATAATATTCTTGTGTACTTCAGGACTCATTAAGTATGAATTGTGTAGAACTGTAATAGGGTAATTTTTATTTTAATGTCCGTCTTGTAGATTATTTTAAAGTATTAGACATGTATTTTTTATTTTCTTACGAAAGCAATATCTACGGAGATATATCGATTTGAAATATCGCAAAAAGAAAGGTGACGTCCCTTCTAGGTACATTTTTTACGTAGAAATGACGTATTGGCTGTCACTACTAAACTTTGGTTCATTTTATCTGAGTATTGTTTTCTTATTACGACAAAACAAAAAATACGTGTCTAATATTTTTCAATATTTAACTGACGGACTAAATAGATTTTAAATTTTCATACCCCGTCATCATCCCTGTTATTATATATTATGATGGAATAAATAAAACAAGTACATAAACAAACTATAATATATTTCTTTCTTAAAATACATTATTGCACTTACAATATCGAGTTCTACCTACGTGTTAATATAAAAATAAAGTTCTCTTAATTAACAATATAAACGTAGTTTTACATTTAAACTATTTACACGTAAAACGAAATAAATATAACATTTGATAGAAATTTAACAAATTTTGCTTTGCATGTTAGTATTGTGTTAGTACGATATATCATTATTTTATTAATTCTTGTTAGTTTAAAATTGTTTGCCAAACGTAAAAAGAAGTAAATGGGTGATTTTTCAAAAATTTACTTTTATTTCAACAAATCATTATTCTCCCGCGTTATTAAGCATCGTGGTAGCTTATTTATCATTCTTATTTTTATTGGATTGGTTGAGAGCAGTGTCACAGCTTAATTTTTTAAACCAAATTTTGTGTTGCAATCGGCAGAATTGTTAACTTTTGGTTGAGGATAATGACGCCGTTAACTTTTGTGTTTTTTTTTTGGAAAATCACCCAAACACAAGGTTTAAAACAATATAATGAATTAATAACTTGGACTATAGACGAGAATAAGTATGGCAACTGTGATATACTACACTTGGGAGCATAGGAACGGAGCTAATGGCATTTCTTTTTTTCATTTTAAAGAACCCTCTATAACTTAAGTTAATAAAAATAGTTTTACAACAAAATGCTTTTGTTTTAAAGATAATTAAATTGCCTTTCGTACGACATACGTTAAATATTTATCAAGGAATGATTAAGTAAAAATCGCTAGTGGCTCCGTTTGTTTGCTCCCAAGTGTAGTTAAAGAGATCGTGGGTATTAGAACAGAACAGAATATTATAATTTATTGAAATGTCTCTCACACACTAAAAAGACGTTGAATATAATGATTTTCTTTTTAATTTGTCGTGAAAATTTATAAAAATATCGATATTACTTAAAAATAAGTAATTATTATTGCAATGCAATATTAAAATATTTGTAACATACACAAACTGTACGTTCATTATAAAAGTGTCTTGCACAACGTCTCTATGTCGTAGCAATACGGTTGATTTTGCAACGACACGAAAAATAATTTATTGTATAACATTAATTGTATGAAAAGTAAATATTTAGCGACGTTCATGAGGTATGTATTGCAGACTATCAGTCGATATCGATCCTAAGTTACGTTAAACACGAATAAATTGCTTCTTACATTAATGAGCTCGACTTCACAACAGTAATTCATAATTATGTTCAGCTAAACAATTTCTTAGTTTCCTTTATAAACGTAACAAAACTTTTCTGTATAAAACTGTTCCTCGGGAACTTGCCTAAAAATGTATTCCCCTTAAGCCTATCATCAGTAACCTTAGTACGAATTTGCTTTACGTCGAACGAAACGAGAGCGTGTTCGGCGCTCTGATTGGTTGGTCATTCGCGTCGGCCAATCAGAGCGCCGAACGCGCTCTCGTTACGTTGCACACTCGTACTAAGGGTACATATACTTCTCTCTATAGCTGTATTCTCATTTACAAAGACCAATAGGTAAAAAAAAAATATAATATTTTGTGACTACTGAAAATTTCTAGATTTTCCAATCTGTACCTTATCATACCCGACGTACAAATCATTTTACAAAAGCAATTTTATCCCCAAGTCACATACAATCTTTATCTAGGTAAAACTAAACATACGACCGTAAACATTCAGAATGACTCCCTCTAGGCAAATGGCAGAAACACCAGTCGAATTTAATTATACCATACATTGATTTTTTTTATTTTATTTTTTTCTAAGCAACTAGTGTTTATGCTATTTATGTAGAGGAAGTATCAAAGATTTTCCGTCTAAAAATATTACACTGTCCCTTTCCCTCGTTCTCAATTAGAAAAAGATAACAACATTCCGAGAATATGCAAGTATTGTTAATAACCTGCGTTTTGTTAGTAAATAATGTTCCCAAAGCGTTCTAACGATACCTAGGTCACGACTAAACATACACTTATATTGTACTTAGTGTAAAACTACGCAGACTACATACATGTACATATGTATTGTATATACTACTTATATACAGCTGTCCGAGACACCAACCTCAAGAGAAAATGTAGCAAATATTATAACTATCGTGAGACATACTAAATTAACTAAAAATTACGGTTTACTTACGTATTATTAATGGAGAAAAGCTCTACTAGTTTCGAGTCACAGAGGGACTCTTAATTATGAGCAGCGTGCGCAGACGCGGCGACGTCACGCAGCATACTTGCATAGGCGTCAGTAGGCTGGCGTCCATTAATAAATACGTGAGTAAACCGTGATTTTTAGTTAATATTGTAACTGCCTTTAAATAGTTGGCATTAAAGCAGAAAAAGTTGGATAATCTTTGTTTTTCTACTAATTTCATTATTACCAGCTCGACATTGACGTCTCGGACACACTGCATGTATTCGTAAGAGTAGACGTGAGAGATCGGACCTGCAGCCTAACATTACTTCTGCCTCCATCGTGAATTTAAAGCAATAGTATCTGTCGATACTCGATAGGGGGCGCTTATGAGGTGCTTACATAGGACGTTTTCTAGGTTCTGTCCATACGGCAAATTCTTCAGCGCCCCTAGCGGGCACTAACGGAACTAAAATTTAACGTACAAAAATTTACGTCACCGCTATCGAGTATCGACAAATACTCGTTTAAAAATCACGGCAGAGGGCGCTGTTAGTACTTATATATCACACATAATTACTAATTTGGCATTTGATATGTTCATATAAGTTTACTGTACAAGAATAACAATTTAATTTAATATATACTTATCAAACGGAATCTCGACTTATGTGTGTAGATGTAGATATTCCATAGTTATCCAGCTATTTAGGCCAACGCGACAGACGGACAAACAAGTGTGGCGCGGATTCGTAAACAATCCAGTTATAATATGTAGATGAGCAGTGATATTTGGCATTTTAAGAATGATTTATTTAAAAGGGATGCTTTAACGTAGCTTAATTTAAATTATCTTAGGCTTTCTACATTGATGAAATTATGATGATTCTACGTTTTTGCAATATGCAGTTTTATTATGTTAAAACCTCTGTCACTTTTTTTGGTCTTATTTGTTTTTTTATTAACGTTGTTCCACATATAAATGCTGTCCGGTGTAGCCTGGTTTGAACCAATAACTTGATGTAAAACACGTTAATAAAAAACAAATAAGAAAAAAGTGACAGAGGTTTTAACATAATAAAACTGTACATTGCAAAAACCGAAAAACGTAAGAAAAATTTAAATATCTACCATTAAAAATTTAAATAATAACAATGACATAAAAATAAATGACATGAAAACTGAATTATTTACGAGCCCGCGTCCAGTGAGTTGAATAAATACTTACGCTACGTCACCCCTTGCCTCATGCGGCGTGGTGCTTCAAGTCGAAGATCTCCATCAACAAGGGTTCGATAGGGTTCACGTCCAGGTACACCCCGGTCACCTCCTCGGCCAACTTGCGCAGCTCCAGGATCTTCTGGATCAGTTTCAAGAAGGTCGATTTCGCTTCACATCCCGGGTAGACGCTTTCTAAGTAACGACGGAGGAGGTAGTAGTATGAATTCTGCAAAAAGAGAAAAATATTTTAAATACGTAAGTAGCAAAATATAGAAAATATTTTGACGTCCAGCATAAACGTCTCGAGATAATGGCGCATTTACATTAAGTCGGTTAGACCGTATTCGGCTGCAGGCCGTATTCGGTCACCAACTAATATAAACAATTAAACAGGTATTCGTTTGGCCGTATTAATTCGGTTTCGGTTAAACTGAATGCGGCCGGCCTTCGGTGACCGACCTACGACCGATCTAATGTAAACACGCCATAATAATGACCAGTTTAACCAATCACCCCTAAACTGACAATGAAATAAAAATCTGTAATAGTAGTGAAGATGTAATAGCTAAGCTTTGAATCTATGTGACCGTTTGCACTGATACTAAGCTATGCAGCTGTGCAAAGCAGCGCAGGTCGGGTATGTATCGATAGTAGGGAAGCCATCCATAGCACGCATCTTTCCATATAAAAAGCATAGCTTAGCTAAATCCGTTTCCACCAGTGCTATGTGTACCAATTAATATGATTGGTGGAAGCATCCACAGCAACGTAGCATAGCACATCTATTGTGGAAAATACACTAAATGTGTGTTTTCAAGAGACCGCCTTAATTACTCTGTTTCTCTACAATATTAACCAATTTCTATGTCTATACAAATAATGTCATTTTTCCTGTAACTATTAATATTTTTAGTCAGCCATAGATATATGTTATCGAATGTTATATGAAAGCGTTTCATTAAGTAGATAAGCAATTATTATTTACTTGTAATCGGGGAACATATCCGTCTCGATAACAATGGGTTTCCACTAGGATATATCAATTGTAATATGTCATATGACTGTGCATTTATTTACTTTTTGAGGTAAATAAAGTATTGTATAATTATGCCAGCGCCAATTGGCTTAGCCAGCCGATTATTTATTTATTGATTTGTTTTGAAAAAACGTTGCCCCACATTAGGATTTTCTCCTGTGTTGTGGGTGCGTTTACAAACATACAAGTTCACATACACATGACACCCAGACCCGAAACAACAATTTGTGGATCACACAAAAGAGTTGCTCCGTGCGGAATATTTTATAGGCCAGAAAAATAAGGGTTTCACCTCGGAATATGCGATCGGATATTCTATAGATGTGGTTTTAAAACTGATTGACTACCTCATTCGCCAAGTGGTTGCAAGTGCGAATGCCGGGCAAGGGGTTTCGGGTTCGATTCCCGGGTCGGGCGAAGTATACTGGGCATTTTTCGGTAAATTTTCGAAAATTTCTCAGAGGTAGCATGGTGTCTGGAAATGTGCCCGGTATATGGCAATAGGCTCACCACCTATTACGTGGGACTTACAACTTAAATAGTGAAAAGTGGGTGATATGTATGTATGTATGTATAGTTTTAAAACTAGTTCTAACTTGTCAAAATATATATTTTTTAGAAGTTATCAGATGAGCATCTCACATTCCGAGATCCGTGCCTTAACTACCCTTATTATCCCTGGCTATTAATGACCATAGTGCACAAGTTACCTGTTCCAGCTTGATGACGTCGGGATGCACGACCTTGGGCCGGTCGGGCGTGAACAGCAGGATGGCGGACATGATGAGGATGACGTGCTCGTCGGTGCGCCAGCGCGCCTCGAACGAGCGGATGAAGGAGTCGTGCGAGCGGTAGATGTTGCCCTTCGCCAGCTTCAGCACGTCCGTGCGGATGCTGCCGAACTGCTCCTGGCAGTGGGGGATCTGGGGACGAACGTTTATATGTTTATTATACACAAGTTAAAGTATGTTAATCAAATACGAGAGTAGACATTATTTTGTATCTTGTCTCATACTCATCATCATCAGCTAAGAGAAGTCCACTGCTGCACAAAGATCTCCCCTTGTACAAACCCCCTCCCATTGTCATCTATCTCCCCTTAGTAAATAATTATAACGGTTCACATGAACTAACGAGACCCCTATTCATGAGCAGTGAGTGACGCTTTACCTAAGTATGTCGTTATTTTTAATTAATTTAGTATGTCTAACATTGGACGTAATTTTTAGTTTTTTCTGGTATTTAAAATGTATGATAACAGGTACATTGATTTCAAATATCGCATGATTATCACTGTGGGTGCAAATAGTACGCGTAGTGTTTGTACACGAATACTTAAGACTCAATCAATTATTGATAAAATACATTTAGGATTTCCCAATATTATGAAATTCTCAGTACATTGTACTAATCGTCTTTGACAACAGTATCAATATTTATATCGGTAAGCATGTGATTAACGTTATATAATATTGAATTGAATGGGCCAGCTCGAACGGAGTGACACCACGGTTACAATGGAAACTGACGTGAAACAACGCTTGCGATGTGTTTCGCCGTGTGAGTGAGGTTATTTGAGACCCAATATTCTCCCTCCATTCCTAATCCCCAAAATCTTCAAATTTCCAATCCCTTAAAAGGTTAGCACAACGCACTTGTATCGCCTCTAGTGTTGATCCGTCCATGAGCATGGCTAATCCATGGATAGCGTCGATTGCTTACCATCAGGTGATCCGGGTACTTGTCATAATAATGTTATTTTATCATTACCTTCCACTGCTTCCTCTGTCCGTCGTACGTCATCGTACTCCTGAGCACCATCATCTCTATACAGCCGCCTTTCAGCAGCGCCACCTGGTGGGTAACAACAGAATATAATTATATATAACATATTGCTCAAAATAGTCTTAAATGGAAAAAAACTCATTAACGTTATTCCTAACTTCGGAATCTAACCCGAGACCTCTTACTCGACACTTGACCAAGGGTGCTTTTCCGCCAGAGATGTTTTATGCTACGTTGCTGTGGATGCGTTTGGCTTCCACCAATTATATTTATTGGTACACATAGCTTAGCACTGGTGGAAACGGACTTATGTCCGAATACTCAAACGCTAGTTAATTTTAAGACACTCTTAAAACTAGGTCTGTATTTATCAATTGATTATAAAATGACAGAGATAGCACGATATTTAAATACAACTTAAAATTGAGTAGCTTTTCAATATTCGGGCGTTAGCTAAGCTATGTTTTTTATGTAGAAAGATATGCGTGCTATGTATTGGATAGCTTTACTACTATCGATACATCGCATACTCGACCTGCGCAACTTCCTTGCACAGCTATATATATAGCTTAGCTAGCTAGCTTAGTTATCACAGCTTCGTAGCATAGCTACATAGCACATCTCTGGTGTAAAAGCATTTCAGAAATGTTTTGAAAAAACTAAGTCCACGTGAAAGACAACCGTGCGTGTGTGCGGTCTCAAGCTCTTCAATAATAAATAATCATAATTTTATAACATACCTGATCTTCCTCACACATATTCTTGAAGGCGTTGATTTTCTTCGCCATTTTAATAAACCGCCGTATTGCCACAGCGGTAAGGTTCACTATCGTGATCAGGCGCGGGTCGTGTTTGCCGTCTCCTCCCTGTTGACAAAATATATTTAAATTATATACTGGCTTATACATATGTAGTTAATTATTATTTGTTTCAATGTATAAATAATTAATAGCGACGAGTTTCGTGGTAGGTATTTGCCTATGTGTGGACATAAATTGATTTAATTGGTGACTGAATTGTATACAGTGATTTAAATACTTAAAAAAATTAAGACTTTTGTAAGAAGGTTCGTGTAGTATAAGACATTGAACCAAAGTTACTATATTTCAAGGTCTACGCATAGGGCCAACGTGGAGACGGTACCCTTAGTACGAGTTTCTTTTACGTTTAAAGTAATCGAAACGAGAGCGCCGGTTCGAATAAACCAATCAATCAGAGCGCCGGCTAGAATAAAGCAACCAATCAGAGCGCCGAACGCGTTCTCGTTTCGATCACTTTAAACGTAAAGCTAGTACTAAGGATACTGATCGCTTGATGGTAAGCCCCAGTACTGCATTCTGTCAGAGAAGTTACAATTAAATACGTTGCTGGCCTTTAAAAAAAGAGTAGTTACAAACGTTTCTTAAAGGTCGCATTAAAGAAAAGCCAAGCCCAACATTAGAAGTATTACAACTTAAGACGGGATATTTATCATGTTTATTAATGTCTATTTGTTTTCGATATGTTATTCGATAGTAATTAATTACATTGATAAACATGGTAAATATCCCGTCTTAAGTTCTAATGTTAAAAACTTATAAATATTGTTACATTTGTCGAATGTCGGACGTCACGTTACACGTTATACGTTACAGATCCTTTTATAAATATTGTTATCTTATCCGCGAGCCTTGTGTGCTGACGCCGTCTGCCACACAATGTCAGCCGATAGATTACACGATTTCGCACATTTTTAGCAAAGTAGTAATATTACACTTACAAAAACTATTAGCTAAAGTAGTAATATTACAACTAGATTATCTATGTATGGAAAAGGAAACAAAATTTCAGGTCTATTTTTCTAAGCATTCCTTGTTGGGCAGTTGAGTAGCTAGTTCCACTGATATAGCAAATATAAAGAGATGTCATATATACTGGATTTCCCTTTAACATAATACATGACATTTTACGGGAAGCGCGGGATGTTACAAACTACGCCCCTCAGTATTTTCCAACATGCAGGACAATTGGCAACGTGTTTGTAGTATACATTGCTAATTGTCCATATTTTAATGAGCCATTTTTTGAGTGCTTACAACCTATCTATACCTTTTTACAAAACGGGCGAAACTGACACAAGCAATGTCCATACGATTCACTACCTTGCGTTGTAAACAACAGGGTCGATATTACCTTGAACCCAGCCGAGCTGGCGGTCTCCCCCACGAGCTGTGTGACGTCATCGTCGATGGGGGCGTGCAGTGCTTTATTGGCTACTATCAGTTCGTTCAGCTTCGCACGTTCCACCTGGAATGGAGCAAATATGTTAATTATAGTGAGTTATATTCTCTGATACCTTTTTTTATTGATGGGGGGAAACTTTCAAAAGGCGCCTAGCTTTTTGGGGAAAAAACTAGGGAGTGTGGTATTTTTACCTCACTAAAACCTCCCCGGTGGCCACTTTCCGTACTTAAAGGAGACACCGGGTCCTCTTAGTAGACTCTCAAGGGTCCATATTTATTAAGACGCTGTCTGAACGTAGTTTCTTTAGATATGGTTAATCCTATGTCTCACATAGGTTGTGGATGATACTTTACGAGGGCTCTTGCTCAGGGTGATGTCATACATTTGAATAACATTATTATACATGTTCCCAAATATTCCAAATACCAATTAGCATGAATTAGTACCTACTGTATGATTTGATGCAAGCATACAACCATATAAGGTATTAAAATTAAATGTTTCATACACAATTCACGGGCACGTCATTTAAAAGTTATTTACCAACGTCATATAACCGGAAAATTTGACTCAGAAATGATACCTAGGAAATGACCATTCAGAACATGTACCTAGGTAATACTATAAGCGAATATTTAAGTCTAATTATAATAGTTATTATACGTGTACTAGCTACTTCCGCGCGGTTTCACCCGCTCTGGTCGGCTCCTATTGATCATAGCGCGATGTTTTATAGCCTATATACTTCCTCGATAAATGCACTATGCAACACAAAAAGAATTATTCAAATCGGACCACTAGTGAGATTAGCGCGTTCAAACAAACAAACAAACAATCAAACAAACTCTCCAGCTTTATAATATTAGTATATTAGTATTTCTGGGGAACTATACCATATATTGCTTTGGCCAAAAGCCCGCAATTTGGGGATGAAATAATATGTGGTGAGTTAATCAATAGATAAAAACTTCCTGACTATTCTGCATGTGTTAAGTATGACTGCTCTCTGCAGGAGTGTGAATGTGAGGGGATGTAGAACAAGAGTATTTAGACTTGTGTGTAATGTTTTAGGAATGACGCCTGTGCTACATATAATGATGAAATAATTATCATTACTATTAACAGCCCACAGCTGGACTAACTGGACTTTGAGCCTTCTCCAGATAATATAATACATAAGATAATATATCACATACATCATAAAATAAGTATATATCAATATAATATTTTCCCCATAGTGCCTCTGCAAATAGGTCAACTTGCCAAATATAGGCACATGTCTGATATATTTAGGTTCCGCGAAAGTGTTTCAAGTGTCTGCAGTTATCTAATCACACGCTAATCAATACCATCGAGTCACGTGACGAGTACATTTCTAAAATATCGTTTAGCTAAATAATACACCGTGCCGTTTTTTTTGCTCAACTTGGTAGGGGCACTGCCTTGCCTCCATATAATTTATGATATTTATACTATTTATGGGAAGGCCTTGACTGCACGGTTGGCGCATTGGTTAGGTGACCGGCTGCTGTGCAATGTGACGCAGAGTCGATTCTCGCACCGGCCAATAAGTGATAATGGCATTTTCTGAGTAAAATTACCATTATTAACCCGGAGTCAGGAAGTTCAGCGGTGCTCGTGGCTCGGAAAGCACGTAAAGCCGTTGGTTCTGCGCCTGACTGACCTTTGGTGATAGATCACCTTAGTTAGAACTCAGGTTCCTGAGCTGCTTGCCAAGCATGGGGGTTATGGTGAACCTATTCACACAAGAGATCTTTATTCAGCAATGGATGCTCTCTACTCAGTTTGACGATGATGTTGAAAGAAAGATACGTCTTAATACAAGGACCAGAAAGTGTCATTGAGTGCTACTCATTTCTCCCCTTTTATATGGGGTTGACGCTATAACTGGTGAACATTCATACCTCAGCCTACGCCTTCCAGTGTAAACATGTGTATTGCTTAGTTAAAGAGAGTGGAGACGTCAGTTACCTCGTTCAGTTCCCGGGAGGAGCCGCTGCACGGACTGACGGACGTGTATGCCTCGAACTCCAGCTTGATCGCCTCACACAATATCGACTCCATCGAATTTGGCTCTATTCTGAAAACGATAAAACGTAGGATTTTATATAAACAGACATTTTGTTTGGGTAATGATACGGATAACAGATTGGACAAGGAAAATTATTGTTATTTTCTCTGCTTTAAAATTTTCAGTAGGTGTAGTATGGGGACTGGATACTTAGAAACGTTTACGATGTATGATAATTATCTTGCTTTCTATTACATGGGATTTATAGTATCACTTCTGGGAATAAAAAGAGATATTTTGTTATGTTTAACAAATATATGAACGTTATAAATTTAGTACGTGTAGCTAGCTATTGCGAAACTAATGATTGTAATAAGTACCTAATGAGAAAGTAAATAAATTAAATCACACATTCAATAAGTACTTCATTTATTATCTCCGCAACATAGTAGCGTGATTAAAACATAATTAATTTATAAATATCATTTATCAAATAAATCAGGATTATCTGCAAAGCCAACGTCACGCCATCTGTGAAGCAAGTTGTGTAACGTTGGACCGCACGCCAATATTTTTGTATTCTCTTTGTACTTGAACACTTTTTAAGAGAAAATCATTCAATGACTTCTCCCGCCTTGGGCGAGAGGGAGCGTCAGACTCTTACTGACTAAAAACCACCCCGTTCCTACTCCTGCTTTTCGAGCCGGAGCCGTGGTAAACCCGCTAGGTAGTCCGCAGCTCCGGAGTACTTGAACACAGTGACTAGCAGAAATAAAAAGTACACAATCTTTATCGACAGTGGCTGTTGCCACGCAGATGTGTGTGTACAAGACACCGTCATAAGCCGATAATTAACTCGCGAATATCTATATCTTATCGCTTTGCACCGACCAGAAAGATTTAAGATTGTTGAATCATCGACAATACGTCGCCGCGTGTTTTGTTAGGGATATACTTATATTGTCAAATATCTGATTATATTATACCTATCGTGCACTGCTTTATTTTCCTTATACAAGGACAATAAGTACTTTAAGTTGTACTTGTACCTTATTTGCGCAACGAATAGGTAGTAATGCGCAAATGTTTTAGCGCAAAGCTCCTTCTTTGCGCAACTTGCGCTAATAATGCATTTGAGTGTAAAATATGGTTGTGCCTAAAGTTATTAATCAAGATATCTTTTGTTACAATGTAGTAGGTTTAGATAGTACCTACCTTTTTATTTTGATATTGAAATAGGTACCATATACGTATGTAGCCGTAAGATTACATTACATTGTACCTGTATCATAAAGCATAACCTATCTCTTGAGATGTCTCATTGCTTACCTATTATCATAAACTTTTCGAGTACCTATTACTTACCTACTGTAAAGGCATATTGCGTTTTATATACAATGAGGTTACTATATATAATATCTGCGTAAATCACTACGTACTAACATGCAGTCGGAAGTAAAAATCGGTGCAGTGATAGAATGAACCAAAGCCTTGTATTATTTATATAATACTTTATCACGCAAATAAATGAGTTAAAAAATATTGATAATCCCCACTGATATACTTGTCTACCTACCTATTTTTAGTGTATTTTTGTATGTAAAATATAAATTTTATATCCATAGATATATATGGATATAAATCTAGATATTTAGATATCTTTGTAAATTCAAATATACCTATATAGTATTTTATTTTATATTTAGTTACTGTTTTGTCTGTTTGCTATGATATTAAGCTATCACTTATTTTGTATGATGATTAATAATTAATATATCAAGAGCAAATAAACATTATGTAACTAATTAATAGGTATTTTACAACGATTATGAAAGTTCGAACAATAGATATGTAATTGTATTGTAATTGTAGCTTTAAAATATTAATATCTAAGTCTGGATGTAAGTAATAATGTGATAACCATTAGTGGGTAAGCTAAATTAACTAGAAAAATGCTAGGAGAAAATAAATTGGAGTCTTTTCTTCATAAGCTAGTTGTCCCCTTTTTATCACTAAGTATGTTATTAGTTCCAAGTAAAGGAATTAAATTACTGTTAAGAAATAAAAGATTTTCCTGGTAGGTACAATTAAGATTATTATGAAATCTTCTAAGCAATACAATGCTGACCCCAAGGACAGTGCGATTAAAAGTGGCGGTGACTACTAGACCATATGGCAAAGATATCTAGGTAGGTATTTGGCTCCTAGGGATGTGCCATAACAGGCGTTGCACCATGGGGGTACCGGAACAGGTCTAAATAGAGGACTCGGTGCCCCTTATCGGTGCTGAAGGTGGCCACCAAGTTAGTTTTAGTGAGGTAAAAATCCCACACTCCCTATAGTCTTTCTCCCCCAAAAGCTAGGTACCTTTTGATGGCTTCCCACCGTCATTAAAAATGGCATGTATTTGGCTATATGCACTTCAAGATAATCACAAACCGACCAAAGTACCTTCTAGTATTCACAATCAAGAGGTAAACAGTAAGTGTTATCCCTAACAAGTTTTGTTTGTTATCTAAACAAAGATAGAGTTTGGGCCACTCGATGGCGCACAGCGGCTGAGTCACCAGTATTGTTGTATTGCTTTGAATCATCAGCAGGTGCACTATCTCAGCGAGGTCGACTGATAACGCGCGTTTATACTCTACTACTAAACTTACGTTTACTATACTTAGGTATTTTATCAAACATAATACATATAATAACCATTTCTTCAGTCAGGCAGAGCGGTATATTTTTGAAATGGGACACGCCCGCCACAATCTCCCTAAACCGCTGCAACTCCTGTAAGCCAGGCTCTACAGTAGATACAACCGTGAAAACACCGGAACACTGAAGTCCGGCGCTTCGCAGGGACATGAATGACCGTCTTGGATCCCGCAACAAATAAAAACGAGGGCGGTACTTGTTAATTGTAACATCTATTCTTCGCTAGTTATGTTATGTACACATAAACACAAACATGTATATTACAAAATACTGAGAATTTTTGGAAAACAGCAAATCTAAATCATATTTTGCTTGGACCGAAAACAATACTTCTTGTTCAGTAGTTGCACTACACACTTGATATAAGTAAGTAGGTACTTAAGTGAGTCAGTATATAATTGGACGTTTTAAGCTGCTTACTTCATTTATTGGATCGATGACAATTCGTGTAGTGCGTGTTTGCGTTTGGGAGCCATTTATGTTAGTTATCACGCACAGCCAATGCCTGCAAACCATCGACCTAGCCGACATATAAGGAAATATTTATGATTTCCGCCTTGCTGCATAATTTATTTTATCAAATAGTCAAATCTACACAGGCGTAGGCGGAAAAATAGAGGTCCTGTGGAGGTACATAGAATATAGAAAGAACAGAGTGCCACCTGCTATTTATGATCCGAATGCCGGTGCCAGACACTTGCGCACTTGCTTGTTTACATTGTGGCATGGATATAATGGCATCAAATCTACGTACGTACAATTATACCGTATGGATAAGACTCTTATACAATTTTTTTTTCTACCATATTTATTATCGTCTATACTGACAATGTGCAAAAAAATGAGCCAAAATGGCCCAGTAGTTAAGCCAAAAATTGCATTTTTCTTTTTGAGCAAATGTAACCACTCTTTGTAAACACGACACGGGTCAATGACTGCACTACGACGCGACGTTGCCGCTCTTCTGTTTTGGTTCGCAAAATGGGAAAAGAATTGGTAGCTATTATACCAATTCTTATAACCTAACTAGACCCAAAATAAGATTATACGTGCATCATCGTCCACCAATCCGTATTTTATACGAAATAATCGCAATAAATCTTTAATTAACATTGTAGGTACCAAATTAAGTTCTTTACTCCATTTAATTTGAAAATAAGAAAACGCATTTCATAACCTGTGTGCACACAACCTGCAACTACAACTAGTTACAATACTTTTATTATGACAAGAACGAATAAAATTACCTTTTTGGGTTACGCCTAATCCGGGCAAACACACACACACACACATCCGTCTTTAAAATGTTTTCTTTAAACGACAACGTGGATTTCTCACGTATTTAATTCATTAAATACCACAAGCACAGAGTTTACTGCCACAAATTTTCATAATAATAATTAATTTACAGTTACAATCACAATTTAAGTATTTACTTGCACTCAGAAAACAAATCATAACAAAATTCCGCGTAAAGCTCAAGTTTAAACTGTTTTGTTTTCAAACAAACTACGAAGTAGTTCCTACACCAACCACACGGCAGCACACGAATATCGATGATGTACTTACTAGTTCGGCATTTTTCCATAGATGGCACTTTTACCAATTCTCCAAATTATTAATCAAAATTAACTAAATTATGAATTTCTGTATGTTTGACATTCGTAACGAATTAATGAGTCAAAGTACGTATTTATTTACGTTTCTAACTAAGCTTTTATAGTATAAACTGTTTTGTTTTCAAACAAACTACGAAGTAGTTCCTACACCAACCTCACGGCAGCCCACGAATATCGATGATGTACTTACTAGTTTGGCATTTTTTCCATAGATGGCACTTTTATCAATTCTCCAAATTATTAATCAAAATTAACTAAATTATGAATTTCTGTATGATGTTTGACATTCGTATCGAATTAATGAGTCAAAGTACGTATTTATTTACGTTTCTAACTAAGCTTTTATAGTATAAACTGTTTTGTTTTCAAACAAACTACGAAGTAGTTCTTACACCAACCTCACGGCAGCACACGAATATCGATGATGTACTTACTAGTTTGGCATTTTTTCCATAGATGGCACTTTTATCAATTCTCCAAATTATTAATCAAAATTAACTAAATTATGAATTTCTGTATGATGTTTGACATTCGTATCGAATTAATGAGTCAAAGTACGTATTTATTTACGTTTCTAACTAAGCTGAATATGACACATGTAAGAAAGAGAAGATAGCGATAGTGCGAATATCGTCTAGTTGACTCGCACTCGTTGTCAGTAAATAATGAAGCGAAGTAGTCAGTTTTAATACCCTTATTCATCATCGGTAATTCAAAATATTATTGCAACCAAATATCGGGTAGATAATAGTTATCAAGAGTAGCCACAACGGCAAATAACACCCATGTCTACCTACTTGTAACTCATTCGGCGTTGAGGCTAGGGTTGCCAACTTCTTAACTTAGGAAAAAAATGTATGAGAAAAAAAGGGATTTTTCAAATTTGATGTTTTTAGTGCTTAAAAACTTTTTTGTGTGTTAACAATTTTTTGTTATCTTTATCACAGTAAATGAATTGTGATAGGTTTACGTTTTTTTTTTTTGTATCCTAGAATGTAAGTGTTTTGGCTCCCGCTGTAAACTTTCATTTTGATGTTAATAAATAAATAAAACTTGTTTGATAATCAACATTTAAATTGAAAAAAATAAACAAATCGTTTTTAATTAAACTTTTGTCTACCTGCTGCCTACTTTAGAATTATGTCTGCACAACTTTTTTAGTGAAAGCTGACTATTCACTCGCTATCGACAAAATTGTACAGAAATGAAATGACGTGGGTTTTGTTTTATTTCATTATAGCAAGTGAATTGAGTGATATTTGTATAAATGTCACAGTCTAATATCATTCTCAGTCATTCTAATATTTCGTTTAATGATTATAAACTATTAATGCTAAAGAAGAAAAAAAACTTTAAGTAAACATAATGTGTATTTTGTTTATGCATCACAGTAAAGGTTGAAAATAAAGTATTTTTGCAAACTTTATTTAAATGTAAACGCATAAAGTATAATTACCAAAAACAAAGTAAGATAAGTTACGTTATTAGAAAGTATGGTAGGCAACCCTAGTTGCGGCGGTTGTTCCTTGGCGACGCCGCCGCGCCGGCGCCAATTGATGAAACGAACGTTCGTTTTCCGACCTATCCCATAAAAAATTGCGAATATTTATTTTTCAAAGATCTTTAATAAATTAGTAATAATTTTACGTAAATAAATAGAAGTATTAACATCAGAGAAACAAAACTGATAGGTAGTAGATACATTGGCCAGCAGATCAACCTACTCCAATATGTCAAATGGATTTTCGACTTTATGTCAATACAATAAAGTTGAAGATGTAACAGAAAAGGATAGGTAGCAGCGCTGTGCGGTCGGTTTCTTTTGACGGCTTTTCGCGGAAGACAAGTGGCGCGCGCGGCGGCATCGTGAAAGGGGTATGTACCCTTTCGTTTGTTTTGAGTAAAGCCGCCGCGCCGGCGCCGTGCGCTTTTGGCACGCGCCGATTCATCAGTTCACTGCTAGCCTTCCGGGATAGTGTGTGTGCTTTTCGCAACCTTCGGTGGATTACGCGCGCGTTGTGTTCAACTGTTGTTATTAGTTTTTCGTTTAGTTCTTAGTTTTATTATTATTTAGTTTTTTACTGTGAAATAGACACTGACATTAGTATTTTAGTTAATTGTGTAATTTAGGTAATTTTCGTTTATTTTACTTTTTAGTGTGTGTGTGTGTGTGTGTGTTGTGCCGAAATGCCGCGACATTATTACAGTGCTGCAGAGTACACGGACATGATTTTGATGTACGGTGAATGTCATCAGAATGCAGCGTTGACTCTGCGGACTTATCGAGAGAGATACGGAGCGTCTCGTCACTGCCCGACTGATGTTCGTACAATTATTAGTGCTGTACAAAGACTCAGAGACAATCAGCCGCTGATGCCTAATACCCATGATGGAGTTGCTGGACAGCAAACTTCATCGAACTTGGAACAAAGGGTTTTAACCCATTTTCGTAATAATCCAACCTGCAGTCTTAGGCAAGCAGGGCGTACGTTTCACGTGCACCATCGGACGATACACCGAATCCTCAAAAAGGACAAAGTACGTCCGTACAAGTACTGTAAGGTGCAGGCGCTGCTGCCACGTGACAAGCCCGTGAGAGAAATGTATTGTCGCTGGGTGTTAGACCGGATTGCTCAAGACCAACATTTCGTGAGAAATGTATTTTGGACAGACGAAAGCACATTCACTCGAAACGGCATGTGGAACCGACAGACCATGCGACACTGGAGCCATACCAATCCCCACTTAGTAAGGGAATCAGCGCATCAGTACCGGTTTTCCGTAAATGTTTGGGCCGGCATTCACGGAGAAAACATAGTGGGTCCGTTTTTCATTGACGGAAATCTGAATGCTCAGAAGTTCTTAGAACTCTGTGACGGTCCAATTTCTGAGTATTTAGATGGATTGTCTGTGGCAGCAAACTCAAGGGTATGGTTTCAGTTGGACGGAGCTCCTGTAGTGTGTGTGACACCTCGCGCCTATAAGTAGTGTAAGTTAGTCGTTTAAGATAGTCAATTAAAGTTATTCGTAAGACAAACACGTCTCCTTATTACGCTCCCTAACCACACAACATTGCATGGCGACCCTGCCAGTGCTGCCACGCGGGCAGCGCTGAGCACGAGTACAGAGTAGAAATATGGATTTTATAAAATAAAAAGACCCTAAAATGTGTGGGCTAAAAGTGCATAATAGTGAAAAAGTGGAGATGATTGCTGGCTGCCGGGTGTTGTCGATGCAGCCAGATGAGGACCTGCAGGGAGCAGTAAGTGTCCGAGAGGATGGAGCCGGGAGATGTTGGCCACCAGGGAGCGTCCGAGATTATCTCCGCTACCCTAGCCACGCAGAATGGAATAACCGGACTTCAATAGTGTTGTGTGTGTTTTTTTTTTTATAATAATGTGATAAGTAAGTGGATATGGACACTAATTAGTAAATAAATATAAAATTAAAATATTATTAGGGGCCCAATATTATATTAATGTAAGGAATATTATAATTAGATAATTTTAGCGCTATGTTTTTTTAGAATGGTACTTAAGTTTTTAGAATAGTGTTTACGCCTGTTGACAATCAGTTTTTTTTTCTTTGGTAAATTCTGTAAGTATTTTTTGTTTTCCGAAATAATGTAAAATTTTGTAATTATATAGTATGCATAGCATGAGTAATGGGGATTGAAGGAATGTTCCCATGCCCATATAGGTAGATGATGTCATACGGAGTGTCAGATTGTATTGGAAGAATCGTGTTACTTGACACCGAGTAACAATAACAACTGCACTTTGGTTTTGTCTTATGAAATTAATAATTAGATGAATGAAATTTGATATCAGCAAAGCTTTGGAATGTGTTCATTGTTTGTAAAAGTTTGTAAGTTTGGTTTTTAGATAATTTGGAATGACTTGGTACACAAGTTTTGGCGTGTGACTGAAGGCTGATCACCTAAGGACAACGTATAATTTTGTCAACCAAGCAATTCAATTAGATTGTGTTATGTTGGTTTGTGATAGTTAAATGATAAGTAATTAATAAATATAATAGGTACACATGGTAAGGTACAGTTTAGTGGTCATGTCCTTAGTTCGATCATGGTGTAGACGAGCTCTCTCTGTGAGAATCTATTGGAGGTCAATAGAAACCTTAAAATAATATTGACACTAAATGTAGAATGAATAAAGTGAGCACAAATATAATGAAATGAAGAATGGTGAATAATATAATGAAATAAATAAAATGAAAAGCAGGTACCGGAGAGTCCTGTATAAATGTAATGTGCTCACATGTGTATAATATAATGTATGTACCTTACGACAATGGTAGTGGAATAAGTTAAATAAAATAAAATGTTTTAATGTGTACCTAGTTATAAAGGTAATGATGGTTTATGGAGAATGATTTTATTATTATGAAAATAAAATATGTAATAGAGATAAATAGAATCAACATTTTGTAACAATTGTCAACAGTGCGGTTAATATATTTAGATTTTTTTTTCCGTTAGGTTTAAATTTCCAAAAAAAAAAAAAAAATTATTAAAATAATCTTTTTTTTTCCAAAAAACGGGGGAGGTGTAGTGTGTGTGACACCTCGCGCCTATAAGTAGAGTAAGTTAGTCGTATAAGATAGAGTCAATAAAAGTTATTCATAAGACAAAGACGTCTCCTTAATTGCTCCCTAACTCACGTCATTGCACTCCTCCACACTCCGTACTCCTTGCAAGAGAGCGGCTGAACATAATGTTTGGTGACCAATGGATTGGGCGCTTTGGTCCCCAAAGGTGGCCGGCACGATCGCCCGACCTAACACCCCTGGACTTTTTTTTATGGGGATTCATTAAAAATGAAGTATACGCGAGGTTATCAGAAAGCGAAGCTGAGCTCCGAACACGGATTGTCGACGCTTTCGATAAATTAAAAACAATGGCCTTGGATCCTGACCGAAATTTATTGCGCAGGGTTCGACACAATATCGTACGGCGATATGTGTCCAAAACCGTGGTGGACACATTGAACATTTAAAAATTTAACTGGGCCATTACTTAATTGTGGTGTGTGCAAAGAAAGTGGCGAGAAATCGCATTCGCAAGGGTAGCCTCCAAAGATAATCCATGATCATTCATCACAACAACTCAATAAGCAGAGTGAATGAGCCGGCATGTCATCGTGTGTGTGTGTGTGTCGCCCGAACGCAGACGCCACGTTGCCGCTCTTCTGGGGTCAAGGTACGTTGATACACGGAGTGTATCTTCTTTGAATTTATTTTATTATTTGTTTTGTTTGAAAATTTCACTTTTTTAATTTAAGGTTTTTGTTTACATTTTTGTTGGATTGTACTTCTATGTAATAGTTTTACTTTATAGTATAAATTATTGTATAAGAGCGATACACATACTGTATGAGTACTTCATTAGCTTCTACCACATTTAGTCATTTGGGTGCTTTTGCATATAAGTGGGCCAGTTAAGAGTAGGGACTAATTGGGGTATTTGTATTTTTTTTGAGAATATATTTAGTGACCTTTATCGTCGCTACCAATAGACAACCGGAACACCAGAGAAGACATAACTGCGTTGTTTGTCGGACTTTGTATTTGGGTAACTATTTTGAAGATGGGCGTTATTTTTTTATTAGTTATCTTTCTAAAGGACGAAAAACTAAAGAGAATATAAAAACAAATGGAAATAGAAAAATGAAAACGACTGCACGATTGTTGCAGCAGGGCAATCGATTGCTGTAGGGCCGAGTACAATGTCGCGGGTTCGATTCCCGCGCGCAATATTTTTTTTAGTAACCCTCATTTTGTTTGTTCCTGGTCTGGGTGTGATGTGTACCTATGTGAATTAACATCACAGGAGAAAATTGGAACTTAAAACGGGATATTTACCATGTTTTTCTATTTCTATGAGTTTCCGATATTTCGGCACTGTTGCAAGCGCCATGATCACGGATAAACTGGAGTAAATGCGGGTGGATGTTTACGAGTAGACAAATCGGTCTACCCTCTTTCTAGTTAGTTTTTTGCTTTGACATTACTTATTAATATCGGAAACACATAAAAATTGAAAAACATGGTAAATATCCCGTTTTAATTTCCAATTCTAGTGTTAGAGTGACCATGTCAGTTTAAAAACTTATAACAGGAGAAAATATTATTGTGTGGCAACTTATGCTTACCTCTCCACATCCTGCAGTATATCCCTGGCCTTGTTGACGTCGGGGTTGGTGCTGGTGGACGGGATCTCCTCGCAGACGTGCTGCGGCCGAGCCTCCCTCGCCGCGGGTTTGTCACTATTTGTCAATATTGATCTGTCAATTACAATCACTACATTGTGGCGTCTACATGTGTGACCAATGGGTGATTGATGTATGAATGCAACAGCTTATCGTGATGAGTGGGTGTTTCTTTAAAAAAGTAAATATGCAACATGATAATTATTCAAAGAAGCAAAACTCTTATTTAATTAAGTATGAACTATTAAACATATAACGGCATTATATGTTGATCCGGTCTCAATTCAAAATGTTTAAATTAAGATCGATTGTTGATATTTGTTATAACTAGTTATGGATTGTATAAAAATCTTGAATTGATCTAGATTTTGGATTGATTATTGATTTCAGCTGTTATATTAATGCTGATTAAATTTTAAACATCAGTATTCCTGATACAGTAAAACAGTTTAAGTTTTCAAAATCATTACTTTACTTCAACGGTCATAATTCTGAACTTTGCATTGAGGATAATTTAGGACTTTAGGTTTACATCAAAGTTATTCAAAGAAATATTCAGAAGCATGAAAAACAAAAACAAGCATTTGTGGTTTATACCACAGTAAATAGAATTTAGTTTGAAGTTTATTTACTGAGCAAGCTATAAATTCTAGACCATAAGTAACTAGCATCATTTTACAAAAACTAGTTGTAAGCAGATTTTTCTAGTTATCTACATAATTAATTTATCTTTGATATTACTTATTAGTACTGTCTTTTAACACAATTCTGAATTAGATTTGAAACATAATAGTTAGGTACATAAGAGAGTGAGTATTTCTGTGACATATAACTAGATGATTACCACCTTGACATTATGTATGTATATGTTTAAAATGCCAAAGGTCAAGTAGATATAGTAGATTATTTATATTTGTATATATTTAAACGACAATGTAAGTAAGCTTTTCTACAATTTGACGTCAACATCCACTTACTCATATCTACTAGGTACAATGATCAATTTGGTTTTCCAAGTAATTCATTCATATTTTCTAGAGAAGTACGTCAAAATTACTGCAGTCATAAGGAAAAATATAACTTGAAATTACTTAAATTTTCCTTGAAAACAGACTGACTAATTACTGAAATATTATAAAGGTGTCCAAATATTTTCTTTATAAGTACCTTGTTATATGTGAATGTTACACATTAAAGTATTGATCGCTAATAAATATGGAAAATAGTAATTAATGTATGTAGGTTCATTGACAAAAGTTGCTTAGTAACAACTGCAGTAAATGTCGACTTCAGCTATTTTTAAAAACTATCTGGGGCAACTGTTTGTAGAGTACAGCATTAGGCAGTTTTGTGTTATAATTAAAATTATTATTAATCAAGAAGATTTCTAATTAGAATAATATATCTAAAAAGTAAATAAGATAACATTCACACACACACACACACACACACACACACACACACTCACACACATCTATTAGAAGTCAGTTATGTTAAAATTTTAATGTATAAAAAGAATACAACTATGAAAAAGTTACCTCTAAAGGCCTTGATCCTCTATAAATTATTCTATGCTCTATGATACATGGCCAAATAGGTTGTTATGTTAAATATAGATTTTTATAAGGTTAGTTTGCAATATCCGGCCTTGGTTGACAAAGTATGTTCACAAATTGATACCAAGGTCATTCACTGTGCTCCCAAGACTCTCAAACTAGGATATTAGGCTACATAGGTACTGTGTTCACAGAGTATTAATGTTTACTTAATATTTCACAAGGCCATTATCATACAGATGCTAGCGTTAATTAAATGATCATTGAAAATCTTCAACAACATCTGCCAATAAGTAATATTATTAATAATATTGTAATTTGTTTACTTAAAATTTCATTTCATAAAATACTTTTTGGTCCATAATTTTACCTTTAAATATTTTTAGGTACTTGATATTTTTCTTAATTGATATGACCTACTTTAGTGAGTAAAATAAGTATTTAAATCTTTTTAAATATGAATTTGAATACAAACCTTATACTATTCTGCTTTGGTGGCTCTACTGGGTACATGTTGTTACTGTCAACATTTTCATACATATTGTATGAGTCCATCATCCTCTGGTCATATATCTGTCTGTTGATGATAGACTTCTCGTCTATTGGGTACACCTTCATAGGGTACGGCTGCTCGTTGGTGGGTACAGGTGGGGCTGGAGTGTAGTTGTACAGCGGGGAGTGTAAGGAGGCTTCCAGGTCACTGGCCAGTGGGGACTGCACTGTGCTACTAGGGCTACATGTCGTACTGAGAGTGTCATACTGTATTACAGTGTCCTGCAGCGGGATGAGCCCAGTATCCCCCTCATCATCCCTCTTCAAATTCTTCGAGCTAGTGACCGCGTCGTCAGGATCGCGCTGCCGTTTCCTAGCTCTGTTTTCTTCTATTTTCCGTCTCTTTTCCGCCTTGTCCTCTTCCGACATGATGAATTCCTTCACCATGCCTATTGACAAACACTTTTCTAACCGACATTTTTGACAAAACCTCCTCGTCACCACTGTGATTACGCAGTTGTTCGTGAACGGACATTTGAACTCTTTACTAGCCAAGGCGTTTCGTCTAAAGAACGCCTTGCAACTCTCGCACGAGATCGCGTTAAAGTTGTAACCTAGGGCCTTATCACCACACACTAAACATATTTTCTGTAAACTTGAGAGCACTTCTTTCTTCTGAGCACTGGCATCGTCCTTCTTATCACTGTTATTATCCATTTTAGCTAATATAAACACTCACTCACTTCCAGTTACTTGACAAAATATGGAATTCAATTTCATAGTAAACTTTTCCACTTGTTCCCATCGCGTGCGTCCGACATACGCTATCACACGTTACGTGAAAGTGATTATCAGTAATATTTGCTGTTTGCAACGATAACTTTGTATTTCGCTAAAATATTTCGAGATAAATACATAGCAGAAACATATCGGGTGACTAATGACATAAGTCATTGTGTGTGCGTTTGACAGTTGTGGTTAGTGACGTCGGAAACGTCAAACGTAGTAAACATTTATTATCTGTTACAGCTTTTTATTGCGTTCTAAATTCTAAAAATAAAGATTTTTAGTTTAATGTTTTATTCATAGAACGAAAGATCTACGTTTTGTAAAGAAAAATCTTAAAATATATAGAAAAATAATTTGAAATCTTCAAATGGGTACTTTATAATTGAATCACAGTACTAAACTTTCAGCTGTGTATCGTGTATTTTTCACAATCTATCTTTGAGATAGACCTACAATATTATATGCTATAATTTTAAGGCGATATTTACATATTTATAATCATAGCAGGGACAAATGCCTTAACTTTTAAAAAATTTTAAGCATTATAACTTGGCGAAAATTCCTAAGCATTTGTGTAATTTTATTGATCTGTGATCGATGATCATTTGATCATACAACTTCATCCTATGGAAAGTTACATATACGAAGTAGGTACATAATTATTTCTCAATTTATGTGCTTAATGTATGTTACCTCATACCCAACATTAGTAGTAAAAGTGTAATTTAACATGTAATGTAAAAACACCACCTTTTTTACTTGGCCGTTGACTTTGTACTCATTGACGTATAAATAATGTTCAATGGCCAGACATATCACTTTAACTATAGGTAATAATAAAGAAATCACAGTAAGGACCCATAGACTTACCACGAATATGTCTATATTTTCATTACTCTTTAGAGATAAACAAGCAGCTCCGTCGAAGCTTGGTTAGCTTTTTACAGAATGGCTTTTGGTGCGATAGGTACACACACACAACATCACGTTTTTTATCCCCGAAGGAGTAGGCAGAGGTGCACATTATAATGTACACCCACTTTTCATCATTTGTGTTGTAAGTCCCATGTAATAGGGAGTGAGCCTATTGCCATATACCGGGCACAATTGACAGACTCCGTGCTGAAATGTTGCTGAGAAACTTGACCTGACCCGGGAATCGAACCCGAGACCCCTTCCCGACAGTCGCACTTGCGATCACTCGACCAACGAGGCAGTTTTTGGTAGGATAATATTTAACTATTAACATTTCACATTGAATAAATGCTATTTGACTTTTACAGCTCACGTAGGCTCACGCTTTTGTCTTGGGCTATTGACCACCCACAAGGTGGACCTAATTAGGGTCTCAAGTAGCCAAGTCCCTTGGAACCGGTCTATCTTAAAATCGGCCTACCGGGACATCTATGTTCAGCAGTGTATCGTCTATCGCTTATACCACGGGAAGTGCTCTGAGGAATTGTTTGGTCTAATATCTGCCGCGTCTTTTCGCCATCGACCTACACGACAGCACTTCCATCCTCATCATATGGTTGGCAGGCCACAATGTGCGCTTCTCTAGAAACTTTCTGCCTCGCACAGCAAAACTGTATAGTATATAACTGTATAGTAGAATGAGCAGTATTTCCGAACCGATACAACCTTCAAACCTTCAAGAAAAGAGCGTATTCCTTTTTAAAATGCCACCTGTGACTCCTCTGGTGTTGTACCTGACTCGGTGGCTGATAGTCTAATGATGATAAATAATGGTACGTCATTAAGGATTTTTATTATTACAACAAATACATACATAATAAGAAGATCTTCGGTCAGAAGATAAGCATTGTCATTCAACGTAGTAATGCTGACAGTCATCTAGGAACGTTCCCCAGTGACAGTGATGGGAACGAGTACCTCGACGCCTAACGCCTTTATTTTAGTTTTAAGTTAGTTTTTATTCCTTTTTTTATATTTTTAAGTTGTAGATACATAATTATTTATGCACCTCTGTCTACCCTTTTGAAGAATGGTAGACGAGACGAGGTACATTTTAAGAGACGAACGTGAATACATGATCAATGACGTTTTGCAAAAACGTATTCAATAGAAATGTATGCAGGCGAACGTGCCATTACGTAGAAATAACGAAGTAAACAAACGATTGTGTAATATCAGCTAAAGTTATGTGTATGATGCGAAATGTGCGAGGTCCACAGTTTCGCGGGTACGTCGAGTCAGCAGTTTTGTGTCGCAGGCTATAACTGAGATTCGTAGTTATAATAAACGTTTTATATTCTTCAAATCTTTAATAGAATATTATACAAGTGAGTATTATTTATACTAAAGTGATTATTACATATTTTGTCTGTTAGTACATAATATAATACCTAATATTAACAGCTATCAGTCACTCAGTCACTAAGTATTACCAAGAATCTAGGTGAGAACCCTGGCCCAATTATTATACTATGATGCAATCACTCAACTCTCATAACAGTAAAACTGTCTAATGCAATAGGAGGGTGTCAATTTCTTCAGAGAAAATTTTAAAACAAACAATTCTCACTTTGACTGCAACACAAAGCTTCCTGTTTCGCCGTTAATATAAACTGCACGCGTCACAGACAACATTTTATTTGACGAAGTCAATGAAATGGCAGCGACAATACATTTGTTCTTGTTCCTCCTGCTCCGGTACCTGAGTCCGTGTAGTTCTGATACTTACAGCGTGAAGATAACCACAGAGGAGCATGTCAATGTGGTGGACACGAGGTTCCTCAGCTTCACTGTAGACCCCAAGTATTTGTTTTCAAGCAGTGACAAGTATAGCAGGTATGTGCAATTTTTTTTAAACATAATTACGAATTAGATGTTGGACGAGTATTTTATAAATTGATGCATTCTATCTGTGAGTTCCAACGCAAATATCATTTAGTTTCACATTCGTGAAAGTTTCAGACAATATTGATGATTTTGAGCTCCTCTGCACTAACAAGTGGACACTTCACTTCCCAAACTTTCTCCGGCCTGTAGTTGCGACGGCATTTTTATTAATGGAAGTTGTATGAAATTTCTTACAGAATGAAAGTGTATAAAACCAAAGCGAAGTTTCCATAATATAATTTATACTTTAAATTCAGCACTCCTTGAACATCAAACTCATTTTATAACACCTATTACTTAACCTTTTTATTTCTTCTCCCACAGCAAAGAATGCATCTGCATGGCGGCATCACTAACACCATCCTACCTCCGCATAGCTGGCCCGTCCACCGCGCACATGACCTTCCACAACACCACCATCTCCATCAACGACGTGAACGTCCCTGACAAGGATCTCCTCAGGTCCACCTTCGATATCCTGGCCTTTGATACTGACGTCCCTCAAAAACAAGATGACCACCAAATCAGGAACTTGGCAGTGTCTCATAGGCAGTGGAGGAAGTTTGTCCAGTGGGCCAAGTCCACTGGCTTCGACCTGGTCTTCGCTCTGAACAATGAGGAGAGAACTGCCGCTGGCATGTGGGACCCTAACACGGCACTGAATATCCTGACCGTGGCTGAGAAGGTCAAGGTTGGGGATATCTTTTGGGAGCTGGGTTATGGTGAGTGTTTACTCGTATTTGAATTAAAACTATAGTGAGATCGTTTTAAGTACTTAGTCAGGCATTAGAATCAATTTCGGTTCATGAAGTAAATGTAATTCTTAAATACCTTTTGGGAGATCAGAAGACGCTCCATTCGCCGCTCTGATCTATTTTAATTATCGTTCCAAGAATCTCCATGATATAAAGTAGATGCTAGTCTTAGTGACTTTCCACTTTACCAGTTTACTAAACATATTTCTCACACCTTTCAGAATGTAGGAACCAGTCGATAGATGAATACCTGAACGACCTTGAGACCCTCCGTGCCATCACGGAGACCTTCCCTCCCGGTCGCACGGAACAGTGGAAGGTAGTGGGCGGTGACGTCACCAAGTGTCTGCAGGCAGAGTCCAAGAGTGACTTCAAGGATTACCTGACGCTGTCCAACGATATGATGGATGCTTTGCTGCTGAATGGGTATGTAGCTTAATTATATTTATTTTATCGAAGCAAATATTTCATCATCAGGCTCACTTGGATGACATCACGCCTTTTTATCTCCAAAGGGGTAGGCAGAGGTGCACATTACGACACGTAATGCCATTGTACAATGTACACCCACTTTTTACCATTTGTCTTATAAGTCCCATGTAATAGGGGTGTGCCTATTGCCATATACTGGGCACAATTCCAGACTACGTGCTACCACTGAGACATTTTCGAAAAACCGAAAACACCCAACCTTTGTCCGACCCGGGAATCGAACCCGAGACCCCTTGTCCGGCAGCCGCACTTGCGACCACACGATCGAGGCACTCGACCAACGAGGCAAGCATTTGCATGAATTAGGAATCAAACCCGTTGCCTCTTATTCAGCGTTACATGACCAAAGCTGGAAGTCTAGTATATTTTATCATAATATTTTGTGCTTTTTAGCAACTCTTCATCGCATGAACTGGAGCGAATGACAGAGCGTGATCGTCTGAAGCTACTGCGGTTCCTCTCTCGGAGCCAGACTCCACTCTGGTTGACGGAGACCAATCAGAAGCAGCACAGCGACTTGGAGCGAGCTGCTGATTGGTTGGCCAGTCTTGGATATTCAGCTAAAAATGGATTTTCTGTACATTTTCGGGAGTTAGAGGAGGAGGAGATGTATGAGCCTACTCTGGTGAGTTTAAATGAGTATCTAAGAATCTTCATACATAAAAAATGGTATGATCTGGTTCAATGATGGATTATGTGCGTAATAGACAGACGTTTTCGTCATTCATGTTATGAGTCGGTGTCTATGGGGTGAGCCGGTTGCTTTATATCGTGCTGGCATCGGCATTATTACCTACAATTTTTTTTTAATCGTAAATATTTACACCGAGACTGGTAATCTTTCTCGAGTCTGATGATACTGAGATTTATTAGTAATTTAGGAATTATTGAATTGCAGAGTTTCTACATGGCACTATTATTCAAGAACCTGGTTGGTGAACGAGTACTGAACATCCAGATGGACCCAGAACCAGCAGTTCTCTTTGCACACTGTACATCGCTGCGCCACAAGCCGGTGCCTGGCGCTGTCACTCTATTTGGAGCGAACATGGACAATGAACCCGCGAGGTTCTCGCTCAAACTCTCCAAGAGGGAGGAGGGGGGTGATATTATGCAGTTTATTCTGGGAAATGATCATAATGGGTAAGATTATTTGTGAAAACATGTTATTTGTACATTTGAATTTGATTAGAGTTTTATTTTAATTTATTTATTTGGTTTTCTATTACAGAAACATAGTAGTAAACGGTAGACCCATGTACTACGAAGGCAACATAAAACCCATAGTGAAAAGGGTCCATCCATACAAAACCCTTCTCATCAACCTGCCAGCAAGATCCTTTGGTTTCTGGGTACTCGCCAACACGAAGATCGAAGCCTGCCACAATGTGATTGAGAATAAAACATTAGTTGAAGCAGAAACAGTTGAACATGAGACGCAGAGAGTCAAACGTTCAGTTAACGATGACTTCGATGACTACGCACATATCGCCGACCTGTCATATGACTTTGAAGATATCGATACTCATTTACCAGGTAACAATGCTCTTAGAAGCAGAATCAGTGACATGAATAGAGACTTAGATAAAATTCAAGATGTATTCAAAAGAAATTTGGGTCAAACAAGATTTAAAAGGGATATCAGTGACTCGAGATTTGGAAGTAGACTTCGGAAATATGGTTTCAGACACAGGACTAGTAAGAGATATGACCGTGATATGAATCCGAGAACGTTTATTGATGATTTCTTGGAAAGAGCGAGGCAGAGGTTAAATGATTTGAAGGAACTTCGGTCTAATGTACCAAGACTAGATATATACAGAAAAAGTAACAAATATCCGAAATATTCCAAGGTGAGGTCATTTAAGTCACTGAAAGAGGACAGTCCAATATTTGGAGCAAAGAATAGAAAACCAAAAACCACTAAAACATTTACAGAAGAGAGTGATGAATTTCTAAAGAAGATTAACAAGAAAAGTAAAAGTGATGTGAGCAAGAGAACTCCTGAAACTCTGGACAGAACTACTAACAAGAAGGAAGATAAGAAAATAAAGTCGGACGAAGAAACAAACATTTTGGAGTCTCTAGTGAGAAAGAGAAGGAGTGTTGACAACGCCATCGAAGAAACATCAGCTGACAATGAAATAGACCTCACTGGTAAAAACAAAGCGAAATTATTGAAACTACTGAAGAAATTAGACAAAGAATTTGGCGAAAATTCAGAAGAACAGATGGAAAGTGATACTGTTTCCACTGAAGGGATTATTTTGAAAACTGAAGTATCTGATGATAGTGCCACTATAAGGGTGACAGACTCCAACCATGGAATCATCAAGACTACCATGAGAAGTATGCTACACATGTTAGAAGATTTCAATAAGAATCTGAACAAAGTATGGAATGCTGTTAATTTGTTAGATGATGATATACAGTGAATAGGTTAAGTTAGCTTTAATATAGGTGATTAAAATAATAATTATATGTACATTTTTAATGACGAAATGTTTTCTTTACCCTCCTTTGATCGTTGAGTGTGAAACATGACGTTCACCCTTCATGGAAATATTTTTGGCTTTTCTATATTAAAATTCTCAATGGTAGCATGAACTAAAATTATGTCTAATGCAACATACTTGTTCTTTAGTTTAAGGAATTCATCTACACTGCAGCTATACCACTGCTTACCATTTAAAGATAAAGATAAAGATATTTTTATTTGCACAAATTTTTAGCTGCATTATAATAGATGACGATTTTAGCCTCTCACTGTTTCTAAATCTTCTTCAATACAATTTTCATCAAATAATTACATATCAGTAGGTAGTTCTGGTGTCATATTACCATTTTTAAGTGTTGCTACGTGCGCCGTAGCCAGTGCTACGCCGTAGCAAGCGCTGTAGCGACAGCCATGGAAAACCATTTCGATTTGGCTGCTATTATACAGTTACAGTTTAGTGTGTTAGTGTGAAATAAAACAAACAAATAGTGGTACAATGTAGTTTATTTATTATTTAACAACATGTTAGGTAAACCATTTTCACATTTAACTCAACGTACATATATGAAAATGGCTACCTCTAAACTTTTATACAATAACTAATAGGGACCTTGTAAATAAATATTAACAATGCTCCGCAACAGTAATGGCGAACGAAGTGTAGCGAACAAGCGTCTATGTCCTACAGTGATACAGTCGTGAAAGGAAAACTAACCTTATTTATATAAGAATAGAGTTTATTACGGCAGTTTGTATACAGCCAGAAGATAGCCACACCCTGCGCGGCCGATTGTACATTTGGCCAAGTAGTTACAGAGGTCGATGGCCGACATTATGGCCGATATATGGTGGCCGACACTATGGCCGCGGCGGGCGGCCACTGCAACCAAACCTAACTTATTGTTAACAACAAGGTGTCACAGAAGCTCAATCCGTTTATTTAATTATCTAAAAACATTTTTCAACAATAACCTTTTTCGTTATTCATCCATAATCCCTAAGTTTAAATTTAATTGTGGATAAACTACTAACCTTTTCTTCTTTAATATAACAAGACAACATACATATGAACCCCGTTCATATATGAGTACTTAATGGTTTCATTGGAATTTTATACATTCTGTAAACTTGCAATTTTAACACTATAATGTCACTAATATTAAAAGCTAACGAACTAGTGTGTTGGCCAATAACTATAATATACAAACAAGAACCGAGCCGCGGACAGTGCCATACTGGCCGCGCTCCACAACAACGGAATATATTTGTAAACTATTCAGAATCACATCGAACCGTTCCACCGACAGCGCAGAGTCTGTGGAACCATGTCAGCGCAGTTACTGTATGTGTGTGGCACTTTATAATCAGTTCTTTGCAACTCCTGCGCCGAGGCTTGAAACGATAACAACAAACAAATATTGGCATTCAGTGTAAAAGCTCTTGAGTGTGTGGTACAGTGTCGTTGTCTCTAATTGTCTATACGTTGTCGCAATCACCGACCGGCTGGTTTGTCTCTGCCAGCGACGAACAGTATGTATGTGTGAGTATCGGTAGGGTTATCATTTGAGTGTACGACAGTATTGCACAGTGTAGCCTCGCTCACTAACTCTCTCGTTCAAAGTGTCTGCTCTCTCTGGTCAGATGATAGCACTACCGGCGCTCGCGCAGTCTCTTTGTAACTCCGCAGATAATGATGCATTTGCCCCGCCTTAGTATTATCACGTGTCCCTGCGAGCGGCCGTGCCAACAAATGCACCATCACGTACCACCCCTTACATTATACCTAGTGCAACTATCAATAGGCTAGTTTATTTAATAAGTTTAACAAGTTATGTCATAAAATGTTATTTAGTCTACCATTTCATAACTCCTCTAAGGATTTAAGAACAACAGTGAAATATCAAGACGTTCTACCGATTGGGTCAGGGTCACACATAGAGGAAGAGGTTAGAAGAAAGGTAAGTAAAGCCTTCGTAGGCCAAAAAGTCATACATTTCATAGCTAAACGATCTAAATCATACTATGAACAGATAACTATAAGTATATTACCCTGAGTATGAGAGTCATAAGATTTGAAAATATCCAACTGTTACATCAATTACTTCCTCGTGGCAAAACATATAAAAATTGGTCGCGACATCTTGGATTCCTTAAAATTAACACTACGGGATCAATATACGGAAATCATTTACTTATATTCTTTTCAAAAATTTTGATTTTACAATTATTTTCTTTATGTCTAAACTACACGTCTACCTTGTATAAACCTCTTTATAAATTCACTATAATATTATAAAAAAGAAATACAATAATATACTGTTGTGTGAAGAGTTAGAGTACAGGTGACAGGGCGAAGATCGATGTGTTCACAGCTACATCACCACGGTCGTTAACGCAAACATTGACGGCAGAAACACGGCCGTAGTACGTACGTAAAATAATTCAACAACCATTTGATATCACCCAAATTCCTGAAGAAGTGGCGCAGTGAAGCAACGTTATCACTATCAACTATTACACTGAACATCGAAAGCTTAAATACACGAGAATAGAAGCGACTTACGTTACGTTACACACAGCTCGACTCGCGCACGCGACTAATTAGTAGAGAACGACACCAACACGCCAAGAGCTGAGCACACTGCGCACACGGCATGCAGCAACCTACCGCGGGCCGCGCGTGCGCCGCGCCGCGCCACGCCGCCGGCCCGGCGCCCGCGCAGCCACCGCGAGTTCCGTTAATTTTAAATTAGTGACAGTAAGTCCACACTCCTCTATACCAAAATAACATTTTATCTAAACTATCAGCTACTGGAGAGTCAACAACGTAGAACGCAGACTACACTACGATAGATCGAAGATATAGACAAAGGTTATAGATTAGTATTAGCTAACACACGAGAGGATGAAGAAAGATAGATTCTGTCGAAACTTGGTCATCAGACAGGTCCAATAGACTTAACGACTATTATTGTATTGAATGTCTACATACAACCATTTAGCTAGATTTGCCATGCACATACGGTACGACTATGTTATATATTAATACCTAGGCTAACCACACATACATCGTGAAACGTTAAGTATATATTACGCCTTACTCTAGTGACGTGGCCGGACGGGGCCGTAGGAGTGATGCCCACCTTACGTTAGCGATGCGTAATGCGTGCTCCAAACAAGGGACTATGAGACAAGCTATGATAATATATCGAGTGCAGTACAGTGCGAAAAATAGTCGATTCTTATACTTCAGAAAAATAGTAGCATTCTCAATAAACAATCTGAAATTATTGCTTTTTTTATTTACATGTTTGTATATTGAATAGTATATGTGTGAAGAGAAGGTAGGTGTAATTGACAGGACGTCATATAACGTAAGAAAATAAGCAAGCATCAAGTGTGTAAGTGAAGTATCTAAAATAATCTTAGTATTTAACACGCGATGCGACTGGTTGCGAATCGATGTATCGACTAACTGTCGACAACTCGACTAGTCAGTGATGTGCCATCGATATAAACTAAACTATGTAGTTTGGTGTCAGTGTCCTTATTGTTGTACTTAATGAACAAATTAACCTATGGATACAGCTACGTTTGTGTGAGTCGTAACTATCGTAAACGGACACAGTGCACGGGTGAACATCGACGTCAGTAACTTGCAACATGTATAATATGTACCACTTCAGCTATCACATGAGATCTATAAGACAAGTCTACTGAGAACTTCCTAAGCTACGGTCGCCAGAGAGCATCGCGTGTGAACATATAACAGAGATATATAAAATACATGATGTGCTGATTGAAGAGATTGTAATCCGAAGAGGTCCGATCTACAAGAAGGTACAATGATAGTTTCGTGTCGAACATTGAAGATTGAAAGATTGAAGAAGCTAAGAGCGCGAGCGTCGTCGCATTGCGCGCTTTAGTTTATTATATTCATATATCACAGCTTTTGACGATAACAAATCTTTTGCATTTGCAGCTTTATAACTATGTGGACAACATTGTTCGAACAATTAGCACGATCTGCCTTCTCTACGCGCTTCCCTCGAGTCTGCCCCATCGACCCGCTGTGTGCGTGCGCCGCTCGATCTTGTTTAAGACTTTCACTGGTAATACTAGATATTCAACAACAACTCTGTCGATAACAAACTCTGCATCCCTAACCGCTCCGATTGGTGCAATCGCTCGAATAATTTGCTCACACCACAATGTGTTATTTAACTTTAATACCTAAGCGTAAAACATCGATAAAACATTAGATTAGAACAACGCTCGTCGGCGCGACGGTAACACAACGCGAGACTTGTTTATCTACAACATTTTACACATTAAACACTAAATGAACATTGAGTCTTATATTAAACATGCAAGAAAGTATTGGACAACAGCGGGCGCGCGCGCCTCCATAACAATTACCTATTATATTCGATGTGGATATTAAGGCTAGGTCGATTACAGGTATGTACACCTAACAGAAATTACATTGACACATAGATTAACACTGCATAAGCACGCATGCAAAAGATTTAGAGGCAAAAGTGGAAGAGCTCAAGCGAGTCGTAGTAAACCACGGGAAACAGACAGACCGTCAGACAAGCGTGGAATTTGGATGAAACAAATACACCGACAGACCGAATACATTGTTATTTCAATGTAAGTGCGAAATAGAGAAGAGGAGGCGATGGATAGTCGAGTAATCGATTGTCTACACGCGTGCTAGAGTTTCTTATAATAACTTGTCTTCCATTTTAAATAGATTACATCGTTCGTTCTAGTTGTATTTATATTATTTCAACTTTACACTTAAATAACAATATATCACAAGCTTCAACATATAAACTGTTTGACGAGTGCACGACTGCGTTCCTCTGACGCTCGGTAGTTAATGACTTTTTGACCATACGTTCAGAAACGCGCTTCACAGTTGTATCGAGGGCTGCCTTCCAAAAATTTTTTATGAATGTATAAAAATATTATTGCTTATTATCAAGCACCAACGCGCCACTAGCCAACTACGTTCCGAAAAAATTTAGAATTCGAATCTCTCCTACAAAAATGTTGAGCGCGAATGATTGATACGTCCGAACGAAATGTTAGTTTTGTTGTTCGCTATCCGGGGCTCGTGTGGGTGGTGGGGTGTATACAGGGTGTGAAACATCGTCGTAACAATGACCTTAGCTCAGCTACATCATGTATTCAGATAGTTGTACAATGGTCGGGAGCCGCTCACTGCATCACGCACTTGCTCTCGATCTGCGACTTCAGTTCGTTCACTTGCGTTTCGATGGTGTTTTTGAGTTCTGGAAAATTCGAAACACACATTTTAATAAAGTGCAACAATAGCCCATACTCTAAGATTGTTGTTCAAGTTACATCGACTTACTGGTGAACTCATCCTGGTCTTCAAGCTCCGCTTCAGCCGCGAGTTCCTCAGGAGTCTTCTTCTTCCTCATGAGGGGGTTGTCAGGCTCGGCCTGCTGCTGTTCCACCACCTCCTCCTTCTTCGGGATTTTGTACTGGAACGTAGAAAATAACAAGTTTACAATATGTTGGAATTAATTTTCTAATTTGATCAATTAAGTGAATTTATAAACTCGATCAGGAAAATATCATTTGTTTTCAAATAAAGTTATTTGTAAAGAAGTAATATTTCTTCAAATATTGCTAAGTATAACTACAAATTTATTTTAATTGTGAAGTGTCTGCTAACTACCATTAAGTTTGTATTAAGTAATATAAGTAGTTCTCAATAATTTAGTTGCAATTTATGTCCAGATAATCATGTACGTAACTACATTGAAGTTATCTAACAACTAGCCACAACTTTATTTGGTTTAAGTTACTCTTATTGGATTGCGATAGTGTCTGCGAGCAATCCTTTGACTGTTACAAAGCCGCATGATTTCGTTTACTCCACGGACGGAGGGCAGCTCAAAGGAGTATTGCATCCCATCAAACCAGTAGTTAATATATTATTCCGCCGTAACCAGCTATGACGGGAGCTCAGCGGAACAAGCTTCAAGCTGGCAACCCTAATTTCCCAAAGGGAATGCGCGTTCGATTTCTGAACGCTCTGTGTTGCCACACTCAAATAGATTGGCTCCTTTTCTGTAAACTCTCGATTTATTCCCGCAGCTGGGACTAATGCTGGCTTTATTTTATTGTGATGTACTGGAACCGTGCCTTCGCTATTTTTTACTGTTTGTCGTCAAAGTGTTTTTGTTTAGTGTTGCTTTATTGATGTTTTCTTTGCACAGCGATATTGAATGACAAAGTCTTTGAAAGTAATAGCGCAGTCTGTTTCAATGATTGTAATCTTTGCTTTGTATTGTAGTAGACATTGTAGTGTCACGAGTAATGAGGGATAAAACGAAATGTCGAAATTTAAAAGTACTTAAATTTTAAGGAACCCCTAAGCTAAGATAGGTGACACTTAACGAAGATTTTGGTTTTCATCAACTTAAGAATTCAGATAAGTAGTATTGTTACTTCTTACGTTGAGTAACTCTTAACTAAGATATAGCTTAGATGAGGTTAGCGAAAGCGTCCTTATGTCTCATAATGAAGTATATTTATATACGTACATATGTAAGTAATTAGTCATATGAATGTCGTGAAGATATTGTTCAAGTAAGTACCGATTGTACTAACAGGCTTCACACACACACATGTACATTGTACAAGTACCTATTGCTACACAAGTACATCCAGTTAATTGTAATCCAGTCCGCTAAACCGCTCGGAGTGGCTTCGCCTCAAATCGATGACACAAAGAGGCTTAATTATAAAATAGAAAATTACATCGCGAAGGCTCAGAGCAATCCTCTTGCCTTTAATCTCCAATTGATTACATGCAGCCGACTGTCTTGGGAAGAATTTATTTTAATTTTAAAAGCATTTTTTCCACTGGCAACCCTCTGGAGATCTCATTAGGGTTGTCTCTGGTTGCTGGAGATTGAGCGAGGCTTTGCGGGTATCGGTATTAAATTAGATTCTTATTGTGGTTTTTAAAAGCTTCTTTATGTCTAGTATTTTACTTGAGGAAATATTTAATTATGTTCCGTGTCCTCTTCTTAACCGTGGATAGCATGTCGTCGTGTCAGCTGGATGGGTAGTATTGTTAATGGATATAATTTGCGGTTGACAACCCTCGCGGGATCTAATAAGGGTTGTCTCAGATATTGCACGAAGGCTGCCGTATTGATTTTAAATTGGATTTTATTGTAGTTTTAAAAGGATTCTTATTTTAACAAGCGCATTGTTCGTGACTTTCCTTTCTTAGTACCTATTTATACAGCTACGGACTTTACTTCAAATTATATTTCACGTATCTATCTAAACGGCGTACAGTTTTTAGTATTGGCTCGGTTATCACAAGAAATGGATTCAGTAACATATAAAAGAAAGTTTTTAGCCTCCACAACATGACATGTAACATATTGAAAAAATATAGCAACAATAGGTATTTAGAAAAAAGGTCCATATACAACCATGAAGCCTACAATGACGTAATACTCGTATTTACTAATTGAAACATAGCACGACACAATGATATAACACATAACATATTTTCACATACACATATTTTACGTACATTCTGAAAACATACCTACTACTATAGACATGGTGTAACAAAACGGGGGTATACATACCAAGTGCACTGTTTCTAGATAACATGACAAACGATACGGAAAGGGTTTTTTAAACTCCTGTTTTCATGGAACGAAGTTATGAAGTGACCCCTGTAGTGTTGTGACACGTTTGTATGATTTAAAATCGTATTTTAAGCTGAAACTTTGTGTAGAGATTCTATTCAACCTGTATTCTTCAGTGCTTCTTGATGTATATGGGTATTTTGTTACACGCTGTATATATAACAAACATCATACATTTATACGTAAGTAACAGTAGTGTCCCAAAATACACATTACGCCATCTCTTGTACAAAATACGAGATTATATTTTTAACTGAACCACGTGGAGGACAAGATTTAAATGATCGTCGGCTTACCCACGCCGGGTACTCCGGGGATGTTATTAATTAAAATGAGGTTGGTTTGAAATATAGCCGGATTTGCCCCGTGTTACTTTTGCAAAGAGATCCTCTTCTTTTTTTGTTAAAACTTAAATTTTATTCTATAATTCGTTCATTGGAAATTTTAACTTAGAAAAACAGATTTTTAACCCTTTAACCGCCTGTGAGCGACATATATTTTATGTCTGTGAGATTAACAAAAATTAAGGCAAGGCAATATGAAGCACAGTTTGTTATTTAAGACAATTATTTCGAATGAGAATCGAATCTGCAACACGCTGTACTGTAGCAAACTTAGTCACTACGCCAAGTATAATTATAAAAGAATATACAAACACACGTGGAGGACCAAGGGGGAGGCCTTTGTTCAGCAGTGGACGTCTCTCGGCTGATGATGATGATGATACAAACACAATTAAAATGTATATAACCTAGGCTATTTAAATGTGTACAATAAAGCATATATAAATAAATAAGTAAAATAAATAAACACTAAGTTAACAAACAAATCTATTTCTTCTTTCTTCTCTATTCTACTGCTTCTCTTCTCTTCTGTCGTTGTGTTAGCCTCAAAGAAGTCAACCTGACTCGATTAGGGAGTCGCGCGTACATACGGACTCCCTACTAGAGTCAATTTAACATCCATGAGCTGGGTCTTCTCTCTTCTGTCTGTTCTTCTTCTTCTTCTTGATAAGAGATACATTATTATAGATCTTAGCGTTACATTCATTTAATAGTTACTTAAATCGGCCTTTGTTGATAAGTTTTTGAAATAAACAAAATAAACATTGGTTTGAGTAATTATTAAATGTTTTTGAGTACATCGTAATATCATAGTACCATGGAAGTCCAGTTATGTATTACTTATTTAATTAGGTAAATATTTCTTTATCTTTTCTTTAGTTTTTAAACGTTCAATCTCATTAAACTAAATGTATTTTTTTTTATTTATTTATATTAGTAATATGTTATGAGTACCTAATTGAACTCTCGTTACACATTATTAGTTTGTATGGCTACACGTCATGCCTTCACTTCAACATTAATTGCTAATATAAAAATTAGAACCATTCGAGTTAACATTAAAGAGCCGGCTGATGCCGATCCGGAGCTGCGGACTACCTAGCGGGTTACCGAAGCTCCGGCTCGAAAAGCAGGAGTAGGAACGGGATGGTTTTTTAGTCAGTAAGAGTCTGACGTTCCCTCTTGCCTCACCTAAGTCAAGGGAAGTGAGAAGTCATTGGATGATTTCCCCTTTTAAAAATAAAAACTAAAATTAACTACACGACTAAAACAGCCTCCGTTCACCAACAGCAGTATCAATAAATAGCAATAAACATCTACAACGAGGTTTAGGATAGTGATAAAAGTTTCGAATATCAAAGTCGTGACTATCATTAACCGTTCTGATGCCTTCCAATTTGGCCAAGATTGCCGCGTGGGGCGCACTAAACGTGTTATGAAACTCATCTGGACACAAATTGAGCGGCCACTGGGATGTACTCGTATTTAGATGTATAGATAGATAGATAGCTTCTACGGTTTTTATTCAATAGTTATCCGGCTGAGGGCTAAGTTTGGGAAGATACGGCACGGCTTGATGGTAACTTGTAACTAAGAATTGATTGAAAAACTGACGTAACTAAAGAATATAAGCGGGTGGCCAAACGCAAACTTATCAACGTTAAATATATATCTTACGCGCTCTTTTTCACAGGATTACATTTACAATACACTACAAAGCACATACACTTCGCTAAACTTTTCAACGCCTGCTCGAAATTGGATGTTTTTATTTTGTATTCCTTATTGTTAGGAGAAGGTTTGTATAAAAAAAATATAGAAAAGACTTGCTGTTCGTTAGTCTCGCTAAAACTCGAGAACTGCTGGACCGATTTGGCAGATTTTGGTCTTGAACTATTTGTGGTACAGGGAAGGTTTAAATGTGAGAAAAAAATGTTGGAGGCGTTAAGAACATAACGAAAATTTTGACTATGAATTCTGCCCTTTTTGTATAATACATAATATAATTTGCATGTATCTATTTATTTAGAATATGTCCATTTATGAAAGACAGCAAGCTCTGACTAAAACATTTCACTTCTAGCGACAAGTAAAATTATACAACAAAAAACACCCTTTACAGCCCGTTTATTCTCCATTATTGTCTCCGAGCTGTTCATGTGTACAACATAAACACACGCTGTATAATATACCATGTGTGTGTGTGTGTGTATGTGTGTGTGTGTGTCATGCGGAAAATTGCTGTAAAGACTTTTACAGTTCGTCGCCCATATTATAATGTAATGGTTTCGCGTTTCTTGTGTGTAAGCGAATATTTACTTTATTTTCTGTCGTATCGAGGTTAAAAGGAGTTGATTGTACTTACTCGTAGATACTTACGCTTATGGAAATAAAAGTCGTAGGTACTGAGTTGTTGTGTTTATGGCCCCGTATATGGGTATAAGGGCGACATTATTGGTTGGATTTTTGGTAAGGTTTACAAAGTAATCTTGAGATATCAAGAATAACATAGAATTCATGAAATCAATATCTGCAAAGGAATATCAATCTAGTGACGAATGAGTACGATTCAATTTCTATTGAACTTCCTTAACAGCACAATAATGTAATGCGTAGAAGTAGACATATAAATGCATCATAGCACACAAGTAGGTGCCTTCACCCCTTCACCCCTCACCCCTCACCCCTCGCATACAATGACGTTATAATTGGACAAGACCTTTCTACACACAAACACAAATTACGTCATCATTGTTTGTATAACGCACGCACACATATGCAAATATAGTTGCGTGTGTAAACATATACAGTACAAGGCGATAAATATTGCATATCTACCTTTGATGAGAGACAATCGATTAAGTGACCATGATAGGTACTACTCATGATTATACATCATCAGCCTATAAGTGGCCACTGCTGACCAAAGCCTCTTCACACACGGAGAAGGTTTGAGCATTAATCATCACGCTTGCTCAATACGGGTTGGCGATTTCAAACTTATAATTAGAAATTTATAAGCCCAGGTTACACCGTTTGTCAGTTGTGTCTAAATAATCTTAGAAAGTACATATAACTCAGAAAAAGTCACATTGGTACTTGCTGTTTTCAGGTTTCGAACCCGCACTCTTATGAATGAGTCTTAAGCCTCTGGGCCACCATGACGTTACTCATGATTATGAAGTATAGTCCTCGAATCAGAAAAAAAAAGCAACAACGTTTTCTATAAACAAATGATAGCAATATCAGACAAAATTGTCCTTTCCTAAAAGTCGTGCAATATTTATCGCCGGGTACTGTAACACTGTATAATATGTGTATGTGTGTGAAATTGCCATAAGATCATTTATCCTCACATCGACACATCGTTACAGTGACGCGTGTGTATGTGTGTGTTATGGTGGAAAATTGCTATGTGCAAGTTTATGGGGCGCATGGCTTTGGAAAATGACGTGTAAAACGTTCGCGACGTACAGTTTGCATAAACAGGGATTTCTGCGACTTTTTATGGGGAACACAGACGTTGACATACCCTGTACTTACTTTAGTATTTATTAAAGTTTGCATGTACTTTGTGTCGTGTATATTGGGCTGTTCCGTTAGGCATAGTTTGTAGTAAATTGTTGTTTTAGTTTACTTTTAAACATATTCACAAGGTCGCTAGTGTGACTGCTGGACAAGGGGTCTCGGGTTTGATTCCCGGGTCGGACAAAGTATTACTAGGCTTTTTTCAGTTTTTAGAAAAGTTAGTAGTAGCACGGAGTCTGGAATTATGCCCAGTATATGGCAATAGGTTCACCGCCTATTACATAGGACTTATAACACAAATGGTGAAAAGTGTGTGTACATTATATAGCGGCATTACGTGCCGTAATGTGCACCTCTGCCTACCTCTTCGGGGATAAAAGGCGTGATGTTGCTTTAAACATATTGTATTGCGTAGTAGTTAACTATGTTCTTATCACCATCGCTCGATACATAGATCGTGTTGTTTTATCGTTTCATTTCGAAGTGTTGGCTCGAGGCGGCTTATCTGCGATAATGACTACATTATTGCAATAATGAACTATACTTGGTTTGTGTTGCAACAGCTTTTTGTTTCAGGATCATTTTAGAATTGTAACTAGAAAATACTGTATTGATAGTTGATAGTAACGCCTGATTCTATTCTATATCAGGTAATTATTTTCTTCAATAGATAATGTTTTAATGGTTGATTAATTCATACTTTTTTTCTATGTATTTATATAATTAATAAACATCAACGTAATTGGTGTACATATATAGAAAAAAAACATACTGGCCGAATTGAGAACCTCCTACTATTTGGGAAGTCGGTTAATTAGTCTTATTTCCTCTGGATCGGTAACCAAATCATTTCTCTACGGTACGTATGCAAAAACTTTTACTCCTATTTTATAAGACTTGTGTTATAAAGACTCTTTAACTTTCGAAAAACTGAAAATTTCGAATACCATAAATAGTATATAGGTATTAGGTATACCCAACCAATTCCAAAGAAATTGCGCTTAAGATTGATCTTCACTACACTATTCAATTCCCAGTAACTAGCATCCAGGCGACGCTACACGTAACAAGCCTCGTAACTCGATCTAACAATATTAAAGCGCTCATGTAATCATATTTGTTGTCGCTACTGACAGCGTGCGGCGAGCCTAATGGATCGGAAGTGTCGCCAACGAGTCCACCGCTGCCCTCGCCGATACTTTGTTTTGATACCTCCTCACGGCTCATGGGCGCCTGGTACATCAACTGGGAAAGAGGTTTTATGTTCTATCGTGATATTGGGAAATATTGTTGAATTATTTTTTATGTACACAAGGTTACTGATATGATGAAGCTCAGTATATCAAGTTACTATAAATTGATGAATTATTTCATCTTTTGATTTAAGTGAAACGTTTAAACTAGTCTAGTGTTTCTTTCTATAATACGTTGCTTTTTGTTTAATTTTAAAATCAATTTAGGTCTGTTTTCATAAATACAAAACAGACAGCTTTGTTTATACAGAAACTACGAGTCATGCAACATTGTTTTAGTCTCTATAAAATTTAAGTATCTGATCACACAAACAGACTTCGATAGTAGATCGTTTTAAGTTCTACCAAAACTCTTGTTTTCGAGTTAAACTCGTATCAATGTCCTTAGTTCCCCAAATATCTTACTAATTCGAAATCAAAGGGTTTCCGCAGAGGGAGTGTATTTCCAGAGCTTTAGCGAATAAAATTCAAATCAAACAGCTGCTTGTTAATAGGCAATTTAAAGCTAATTGATTGGAAAGCGGATAATCACCAGCTGGGACAGACGGTCTATAATCGCTCGCCCGGAGAATTACAAATAAAGGCCAGGCGTTTGGCACGATTGACAGTCTTTGGCATAGCATTTTGACCCTTATGGCTAGGTGATGTTGAGGAAATATTGTCATTTTAAAACTATGTCAAAAAGTAAGTATTCTCGTCTAAGTACGATTTAACGACGAAAGTATTTATTCAATAATTCCGAATACTGAATAATGTACAACGTCTATCATAATGAAAATGATTAGGCTGTCCGTTGCCAATAACCGTTTAATAAATAATTTACGTAAAGGCTGGCAACACTCACGCACTGTGTTGCCAGTCACGCGACAACAATTAATGTTTTACGTCGATTTGTTAGTAACTGGCGCACTTATAGTTCATTCGGGTTAATGAACTTAATAACTAGTCGTTGTACAACTGTGAACTACCCTTTTATGTCTCGCTCACTACAATAAAACTTGTTTCCTATTTGGAATTAAAACAAAACGTCGTTTTATTATCTTTACTCATTATTTTGTGTGCTATTCTTAGCCCCATTTTTGTTCGTGTGTAGTAATTATAGTAGCTTACAGCAATTTCCACGAAACAACTGATACTGAAACAATTGGTGTGCTTCTCACGAACTAAATACAAAGATAATTTGTGTGTTTTACAAGTAAAGTACCAGGGCACCATAACGTAAAGATAGCTAAACTATACTTAAACAAACGAAACACGATAATAAAGAAGTAGGAAGTACAACTTCATTCGACAGCAATTAAATAGAAGAAAAGTTTTATTGCGATAACATGGGATTTATTAATGAGATCAAGTCAAGGTACCAGGCGTTCATAATCTGCGCGGAGTTTAGCTTCACTTAATTAAGGGCTCGTCATCAAAGTCCGGCGGCGCTCCGTCACGTTCACGCGAACATTCGCTACAAGTTGCCATAACTCGCGTAAAAGTTTCCCAACTGCAAGTTTTAATTGTAGGGTCAGGCAGGGCAGGGCGGCAGGGAGGGCCTCACTCCGAGAGGGAATGTAATGTTAATAGTACGGCCACTGGAATAAGTGCTTTTATTAAAAGCCGATGGGGGAATACGATTCCAAGGTTTTTATTGTCCTTTTAAGAATGTTCCGTTTAATTAGAAGGGTGAGTTCCTTCGCACATTATTATATCGCTGTTACGACGAATGATGCCTCCCATTGTGTTGCACGGTTATTGGAAGCGTTACTCGATTTCAAATCGATGTTTCATTTGCAAATTTTATGATTATCGACTCGATTTCCGCGTATACTTTAACAAACATTAACTTTTGAATTGCAATTTTGAAATGGGAAAGAGAATCGACATTTAAAATGATACGCTGTTTACTCGCGACGTCAATTTTGTCAATGGATGGACAAACGTCTTGTTCGTACATACTAATATTTTGAGTCGTATACCGTAGTTATTTGATGTCACTACAGAGATATATGGCAGTTGTATAGAAAAAACAAAGCCACATCAGATTTTCCTCAACGCTCCGGTATTCAAACAGCATCAACATGATTTGTGTGGACGCAGCCAAGGTCCCGGTGTCGCGAGGGAAACGTATCGCGTTACAACTCTTTGTCTCAACCTACAACGCTTTCTAAACATTCATTTCCCTCAATTCGGTTTCATATTCAACCATAACTGTAATAAGAACCCTGTTTCTTTATGAATATTTTCAAAATTATAAATTATAATTATAGTTGAAACAATAGGAAAAGATGAAGGTAGCATATTTGGTCTGTCTCAATAAGGACACTCGAAAAAAACTTAGCGTAGCTTAAGTCTTTGACTGCCAATAGAAAACTGTTGAAGGCAAATCCTCCGCTAACGTCGGTCACCGGTGACCCCCGTGGCGTTTGTGTTAAAAGTATAAATGATTGGACTACCATTTATACATGACTATTGTAATTATAACAAAAGAAAGTTCTAAGTACTTACGTCTACTAATACTAAAGGTGAGGGAACGTGAGATCACATCATAAGAGCAAGCGATTCATTTTGAACCAAGAAATCGCTACCGCTCATGCCTCCGACTCCTCGACACCCAACTTGAAATTACGGAGGGTCCTTTGACGGAGCCATTTAGGGTACAAATTTTATTAGCGATGGAAAGCGTTGGAACACTTCGGTGGAGCGGGCGGTGCCGTAATGGCGAACCTAATAGTCCAACCCGGCGAGTAATGTAAGTGTTACAGTTTTAAAGTGTCGCCAATTATTATAGCCTGTGTAGATATTTGCAGAGATACCGGCTTGTTGTGGTACCAGGAGTGGATGCTTCGGTAACTGGAGACTAATGTCCTGGTTGATGAGGTTTCTTCAGTAGTATGATTTTATGGTTTGAAGGCAGAAGTACAAATGATCGGACCTGATGGTCAGTTATTATGAGAAAATTATTGGGTGCCTTTATATCGTCAGTTGAATTTAACTGAAATCAATTAAGAAACGATATCGTGCAGTCCATAGGAAGATATATCAAATTAGAGTCATTTCTAACCTATCGAATAGGTTCTAAGTGTCACAAAACATATCCTTCATCACTAACAGTTTGAAATCTCCAAGTCAGGGGTTACAGAGGACGCAGCGCTTCGAAGACACCGGAGCCAATGATTCGCCAACCAATCTCCAATCTCCAATCTAGTTCTTTCTAATTTAAGTCACTTTCCTTGCGGTGGTTTCTGGGCTTTTTGCGCGCGTAAATTGCCCATAATTTGACGCGAGAGCTGCACAATGGCTGGCGCGGCAAATTACGCGGAAAGTGCCACTCCGTCTTTATACCGGTTACAGGCAAGTTAGGGGGGAGGGGGAGTTAGTGGTACTTATTTTTATGGAAAAATGTAGTAGAGTAGTGCATGTATGGAGGTTAAGTGGAGTTAGTTAGGTGGAAGCTGGACTACTTTATGGTGCATTTGGAATATGAAATGCTTTGGAGGTTTCGTGGGGTGGAACAAACCCGAGTGATCCAGAGGCGGCTTTTAAATTAATAATTATTTTCTAGGTATTGCAACTTAATTATTTACATTCTCGAATTGGCAAAGCCTTTGAAAATGCCTATTCAATGACAGAATTCTGACGATACGAATATTTGACGATAGGAGAATTCTAAATATTAGCATATCCACACGCCACTATATACTCATGTATATATGTATGTATGTATGTACGTCTAGTATTTGCGTGAGCCTAGCTGCCTAGCAAGGTGCAGTAATTATGCAAATGGACGGCAGGTGGCGCCACCGGCACAGTTTGCCATTCCATTTGCAAAATTCAATCTATGTTTCTGTGCAATTGTAATTTCTCATGTCTGTGTGTTCCTCGGAGCGTCTGTGTGCATACTTCACTATATTGAATATGAAGCAAATATTAAATATACTCTCATTACTTTGAAATATTGCTGGTATATTCAAGTTTAACTCATATTCACATATGGAGCGTAGATATATTATAATAGTCTTTTGATAAAGTTCTAGTGGGTTGAGCATAGTAGGCTTTAACATTTTTAATTATCCATTCATATTATTACTAGTGTAATTTCATTACATTATTTTTCAATTGAATTAATTCTAAACAAAATATATTTTATTCAACCTATAACAAAGTTAGTTTGTAACATAAATAAATACTAAACTGGCAGTTTCATAAATGCTCTTCCGCAAGAAGCTCGAATTCAGTTTCATCACATTTCATAGCAGCACATCATGAAATATTTCAGCCGCTAACTTTAAACACAAAGTAGCTAAAGCTAAGGATTTATTCAAAAGCTTTGAAACGCTAAAAGCTCCTGAAAATAGTTTTCAGTAAGCACTCCACGTGTTTGTGGTTATTTATTTATTTTGGCATAAAACGTGTGAAATTATTAATGGGAAAGTTTGAGGAAGTGGAAATATTTTATCATCATAATACCAGTAATGGAGCTATTTAGACCTGAACCACTAAGTAAGGAAGTATGTTCTCTGAAAATATTGAACCTAAATAAATTGTATGTCGAGAATATTTACTCATACGTAAGCGTGGAACATTTTTTGTCGCGTGTACCTCGGCAACCCTCTCGTGTGAGCTCGATACCAGATGAATTTTAAGCGTTTCTTTCTACCGCGGAAATTGAATTTCCTTCAAAAAGGAACATAGCGGAACCTTCTCAACTTAATCCCGTTACATACACGATGTTGTTTGTAAATCGTCGCCGGCTATACAAGGTGTTTGCGTAGCGCCACGCGACGACCAATCGCTCCCCTTTAATCTCGTGCGCAAACATTGTGCGCCTAGATTATATTGTTTCGTATTAATAATGCTCTCCATACACCCTCTATATTCTCATACTCTGTTCAGATGTGTACAGTTTTCAGTACATTTGCAGCAAAACACCAGGATTAACGAATGTAATGGGAGTTTTTGGATAATTAATTAAACTTAATTGTTATAATCCTCGTTACTACCAGTACTAAGTACCGAAATGTTTATTTTTTTGAACGCTAACCGCGAGGCGTTAAATTAATGGATATAATTAGTTTAATGTCCATGGCACATTTTCATTTTTCACATTTTTATCTCTCTCCTTCCGGCCGGATGGAAAGTAATACGGTCCAAATAAAAAACGGTCAAGTACGACGTCATTAAATTACGAGTTCCGTATAAAAATATATATCTGCATAATTTTAATGGGTTTTAATTTGAACTTAGGTACCGACATAAAGATCCCTTATCTCAATAATATTTTACGTTTACTGCAATGACTATAAAATTGTTATTGTCATAAAATATCAAACGTAAATATATTTTACGTTATCCTAAATATTATGCAAAAGCCATCTCTCTCATTGGTTGTTTCTCAGCAGAATTTGTTTTATTACTCCGCAGTGGAATATCTGAGACATAACTAGCGCGGGCCGATCAAGTGCGCAGCGCCACGTATTTCACACCAACAGCCGAAGGAATGCGAACGATTCATAATATTCTATATTAAATTCCGTCCGATATCACCCCTATTATTTACCCCAATGCCTTAATAAAGCGGCGAACGGAATCTTCAATTACAGCCTCACACTGAGCACCACGGAACCCCGTAAAAATGTCGTGGTCCGCATGCCGCGGCCCGTGGGGATTATTAGGATTTTTTAATTAAAAATAAGTGAAACCGGCCGCGCATCTTTTGTTTTGTAAATGAAGACGCGATTATATCCCGGCCGCGATTTATGTCAGTTTTTACGTGGTTTTAGCTCAATTTAAATGTTATAAAGGCGGTCTTAAAGAGATTTTTTAATTAGCCCGGACAACTTGCCGGCTTTTTACGTTTCTGAGAGTTTCACAGACGATATTTTCATTGCAAAATTATCCTTGACACACTTCGAGGTGGTTCAGCGTTACTCTGGAGCTCACAGAATTAAGTGGAGCTTCTTGATAACTTTGTTTTACAAGCGATCTGTCTCAGTTACGTAGCTTAGATATTTAAACTTGACGCACTTTTATAAATGAATACAAAGCCTCGTTGCGTTGATTTATCATCTTAATAAAACACGGGCGAGTTATATAAATATTGAAAGCAATTACCATAAATAAAGCACTCAATTTTGCCAGTCAATTACCGAAACACAGAAATATAAAGGTGATCCCACACTAGAGCCGGCGGAGCGCTCTCGACGCGTCGAACAAATTATCTGACATGTGTGGAAGGGCCGTGGAGGGCGCTTGACATACTTCCGCGGATCTGAATTAATTGTCGAGTCGTTTGTGCGACGCCGCACTGACGTGTTGTGCGGGAGATGGACAGCCGGCTGTCATGGCAGACACTAGACACCTGACCTCCTAGTTGGAACGAGTAGTTTTTCCGTGGCAGGATTTTCGATCATTTTATTTGTCATTCCAATTATATCTGAACTGCTTCAATGCTTGACGTAAATACCCTTTTAGCCCAGTCTTTTTTTTTTAAGTCCAGTGTCCAATTACTTATCCTTTTGCGAGGCGAGAAGTGTGCTTACTCAAACGCTACTCAATAAGACGCTCTCAAATGTAGTTCTGTCACTATCAATTCTTTATAAAATGACAGAGATAGCAAGATATTTAAGTACAACTTAAAATTGAATACCGTTTGAGTATTCGGGCATTATTGACTAAAAACTACCCCGTTCCTACTCCTGCTTTTCGAACCGGGGCTCCGGTAAACCCGCTAGGTAGTCCGCAGATTTGTATAGCCAAGTCTTGGTACCTGTCTCCTGCCTATTGACTCACCTTATCCCTGATCTCCTGGCGCATCTTCTCGCGCTCCTCCTCCATCTTGCGGTGCTTCTCCTTGCGCCTCTCCTCGGCCTCGCGGATGGCCTCTTGCCGTTCGCGTTCTGCTTCCTCCTCCTTTTCCTTATCGTCGCTGTCATCACCGTCACCACCCACTGCCCCTGTAACAAACAGAAGATTTGTATGAAATACTTGTTCAATGAAGAAGGAAGGACAGGGAATGCTTGTACCTACATATTATTAGCACGTACTTTATTGGTTAGTTTCATAAAGAAGAGCGATTCGTGTTCACAATTGTAAAGTATGGAAATAAAATTGTCACCAAAATTACTACACTATTACCAGTAGATTAAGGGCTAGTTTCCCAATGTCTGGATAGTCGCTATGTATTAGATTACTTTGACATAAGAACGTAATTTGTATGCCCTATCTGTCATATAAGTTTATCGCGCACTTAATGCAAAACAGGCGCTTATGACATATTTACATTTGGTAATCTGTCTTTTCTATGAAGGACAAATAATTTTCTTTCAGTCCTGACAATATTTCAAGCCAAACAGTTTAATTTGACTCCATCACGTAACTCCACAGAGTAGTTGAATAAGACAGAGAGCACGTGTAGGCAGGTACATACATACATACATAGGTAAGTATATAGGTAGTAGGTAAGTACGGTTTATGTTTAAATTAGTGAAGCCTTTGTTACTACACCCCTGATTAAGTGCTCCAGTTCACTTTCAGATCTTTTGTTCATCTCACAGAACCTTGTTAAGTAATCCTCAAGTGATATTGTTGAAACAACGAAATGTTTTACGAAGGAAGTCAAATAATAAAAAAGAAAGTTCTGACAATCCACTAGGTACATATAGAAGACAAAGAAATAACTAGAAAAGATATTTCTCGTAATAATATAGTGGAGGAAATAACGAGAGAACTTAATGACATGTATTACGTCGAAGTAAAATAAATGTTGAACATATTGAGCGAAGCACGAGGCTACACGGCATCATTAAGTTTAAGAACTCGGTAAATTTCTAGTTTCATGCTATATTAATTTTAAATAATAAAATGAAAGCTCTGTGACAAACGAGTTTTATATAAAAAAAATAAGAAAGAAGAACTATTTTCTTCATCAATTTAAAATTAGAAAACACATTTGCACTATCCCGAACAGCTTACGGTCGGTCTGAACCGCCTCAAACCGGTTTCATCCGGTCGAGTGGTCGATCTAACATGGCTGCTATTCAAAAATCCATTTCACGTCAATCTGAACAATTCTCACGTCGAACGCACGCGTTGGCGCGAGGAGCGCTTCGCATACAATTTTCTATTCTGTTAAAAAAAATGGCGGCAGAATTTTTTGTATTGTCTGTTCCCGTGTTTAGAATATAGTGACAGGAACGTGCTGAGTGTTTATTGGCTTGTACGATTTGCATGTTCCGAGTTTAAATTTAAAGTCAAATATTCCAATTAAACCATAGATAGGTACTTTTGAAATGCCAACAAATAAAGAAATGATAGTCTGTCAGTCTGTCCGTCAGTGAAGCTTGCTCGTTCCAAAATGTAGCTTCGAGTTTAATAGATTTTCTATTCAGCCAACTGTCCACAAAAATAAATATAAACTTGAAATACTCTTCACGAGCCATAAAAAGTTTGGCTATATCTTTGAATATAAAAAGTAACATGAAATGGGTTTTTCATAAGCTCCTTACAAGATATTCTTGAAAGCTTAGAACTGTCTGCCATTTTCAAGATAAATGTAAAAGAGTGTTTTGGAGTGGAGACATTTCTATTTAAATGTCTACGCGATGCACGGACACTGGAGGATACAATGTGTACATGACAACAAATCACAAAAAAGTACTTTCTTATTTTAAACAAACTGTAAATGGTTTTTGAGAGAGTTTTGAAATCTAGCCAATGATGCGAGAGGATGGTTGCAGCGAAATTCTAAGATCCTATGAACCCCTAGTCTCACTTCACACACAGGAGCTCATCTTACAAACCACACACGCACACTAAGCATTCCGACCGCCAAAAGAGTTCCACTCATTTCCATATCGGGCCGCAGCGAACAATGTCGGCCGCATTCAATATCGAACATAAACGAATTCCGATGGCGAGGCGTCTCAACAATTCAATTTGCTCTCGCCTCCCCAATAAATGATTCCCATTAAGAAAAAGGCGGTCGTACATGGTGCTATAGAACCTTTAATTGATCGCTTCGTGTCTCTGACAGAATAATGAGTTCGATTCAACAATTCAAATTCAATAATTTTCGAGTGGGACGCGTCGCCCGGCGCCCGGCGCTGGCTCGGGGCGCGCGGCACTCGGCGACGCCGGCGGTGGCGTCTTGCGCGCGGTTTTTCTTCAGCGTTTTTTTAATTAAATATCCGTTGAACTTTAACGTTTTGTGAATATTAATAGGTTATTCTAAGATTTAAATAATAATGAATTTGTTGTTTGTGTTGCGTTTGTTAACGTTATGAATAATTTCGATGTCATTCGCTTTCTGTCAATAGGGATCGATCTTATGATTTTTCATTATTTGTTTTAAAAAATGCAGTAAGGTATATTTTTCTATATTCGCCTTACAAAAAAAAAAAAACACTCTTGATCCACGGCAAGAAAAAGACCAGTTTCCTTACATAATTCGGTGACTGTACAAAAGACAAGAAACTAAGCCCTGTATATAGACTGTAGAACACACATACTACATCAATACACACATATAGATGAAAATTTACAGTATATAATTATATAACGCGGTCGCGATTCAAACTGTACGGCTTCCACTTATAATTGAATTGGTGTTCTAGCCTCAGCCGAGTCTAGACCTAGGCAGCCTGAGTGAGTCTCGCGTGACGTCACCGTCGGCCGGACAACTTGCTTCATTTACATTCCATGTTCACAGACAGTGTCGATAGGGATTTAGAGATGAACCGAGTTTGTTTGATGTAGTCATTCTATTTGTTGTTTTGGTTATGTTTGAATAGTTTTAAATGTTGTGTTATTGAAAACTATAACATTATTTGAGAAAATTTTAGCTATTTTATTTGGTTAGCATCTTTATCATGTTAATTATCACATCGTGTAGCGAATGAATTCTTTGGCGACTGGGTGTTTTAGTTTTTTTGATAAATACTTAAATTTTAGGGCATACATCTTTTACTGTTTATTGAAAGAATATTGCTATGTCAGGTCTTTTATATACGATGTGCACCAATTTTTCACTCTATTTGTACTAGAAATCCCATGTAATAAGGAGTAAGCCTATTACCATATATTGGACACAATTCTATGCTCCGTGCCTGAGCCCAGAAATATTTTGCCCGACCCAGGGATCGAACCCGAGACCCCTTTTCGGCAATCGCACTTGCGTCCACTCGACCAACGTTTTTTTTTTAGTTTATTATCTAGCCATACAAATGGGATTATCGATTGTGTTTTATAAAATACATTCATCTAAAGCTAGCTCCATGAATCCAAGCAGACTCCGAGACATACATCCGTGGTCACTTAGCTAAGCAAATACAGTCGTTAACGGAGTATCGACGACATTACAGTAATGGCGTCCAGTAAACAAACTCATAAAGTTAATTGGGACGGAACGGCTCGTGTTGTTGCTATTATCGCCATATTTATGATAAAGGGGGGGCATTGGAGGGGTCACTGCGAGGGAGGGAACCAGTATAAACTGATATTTAAATATACAGACAGATTATACAAAGCGAGTCCATGATACACTGGTTTTGTATACCTTGATTTGCGTGTGTACATGCTGTTTTATGTAAACCAGTATAAGTTGACCGGTACTTGTGCAAAAAGATTATACAAAGCGAGACCATGATACACTGGTTTATTATAGCTAGATATGCAGCTGTGTGGACATGCTGTTTAAGTACACCTTCAAGTATGATTTAGTTGTAAACTGTGCAAGGGGTTGTATAGTACATATACATTATATGTGAAGGGATATTGATGTTGATGGTTGATGATGGAGGAAGTCGTAAAATCAAGTTGATGGTTTCGGGATGTTAATGTGTGTTTGTTAATGCAGTGGTATTTATTAGATGTTAAATAATATTTATATTAGACAAATAATAGTTATCACACTGTTAGTGGCTACTGCTGACCAAAGCCTCGTTCTGCATGAAGAAGGTTTGAGTATTAATCATCACGTTTGCTCAATACATATTGGCCAAGTCATAAATACTTGAATTTTTAGTGAAATGAACCATACACTAAACAACAATGAACGAGGTCTTATCAGTAAAATGCCCATTATCACCAATGTCTCCTAAATTGAAAGAAACTTAGGAGTTCCTTTAAATTTAAAAAACTGAACATCAATTTAGTTTTCGCCAAACTATAAGTGACACCTTTTTTTGAGCATCGCATTGCGTGAGACAAGAGGAAGTATCAGACTCTTACTAACTAAAAATCACCCCGTTCCTACTCCTACTTTTCGACCCGGAGCTCCGGTAACCACAGCTCCGGGTCATAAGTCACACCTAACAGAACAAGTAAGAGGTTAGTTTAGGTGCTTCCTCATGTTAAATAACTTTTAGTTGAATGATAGTTTGGGGGTGATTGGCGAAAACAGCCATTATTCTCATTAATATTGTAATCACTCACTCAACAAGACAGTCCTAGAGACCTATAAAAACTATCTAATATAGAAGCAAAAGTTTCTACAAACAAATTGAAGACGAGTTATAACAGAAACGAAGTGGAAACTCATTGGACGTGTGTAACGAGTTGCGAAGGGACCCAAAGGTCCCGAGGTACCCTACAGAGGCTTCAACTCATATTTTCATGAATAAAAGGGTCCAGACAACTGGGTCTAGATCAAACACGGATTAGATAAAGGTTTACTAGGCAATTCAAAAACGTTTGGCCAATTTCTTTTTGAACTAAAGAGGACTATGTAAACGTAGTATCTATAAAGCATTCTTGTCAGTTAATGGTGTGTAAAAATACCTTTACAAATGTTTATTTTATTCCTATTTTACTTTTGCTCTATTATAATTTGGTACACGTTTTTGTATTGAGATAATAATTATTTATAGCCACTTGGGATACCGAATGAAATGTTATTTTGTTTTAGTAGACAACTGTGAAACACGAATTTAAGTTGGAGAAACAAGATATTTTAATTTCTTAAATCGACATTGGAAACCTTATAGTATCAAAGTCGATCCTCTGGAAAGGTTTAACCAAGAAAAACAAAACATTACTTTACTTAACCATGACGCAATTCCGTCTAGCACCGTGCAATATTTAGCATCACTAGCGACAACTACCAACAGGTCAATGAACTCTTAAAACATCCCACAGTCTAATAAAGTAACAAATGACAATCTGCCGTACAAAGGATTACAAGTCATTAACTTTTGTATCCCGGCTCCCATTCGTTCATCTCTATTACATATGACGGACATTATACAGCCTGTGTATGTATGTGTGTGTGTCTGTGTGTGTACCTCGTTACAAAGATACAAGACTCATTAAAATTACCCAAAGATAACCCTCATTAATTCTATCTCTTTCAAATGTGCGCGAAATGATAGGGACAAAACATGGACCTTACACCTTTGTTCATAAACATGTTGTGTGTTATATCATTATATGTAGATAATGCGTGATGGAGGCCTAATGTAATACCTTTCCTTCGCCTGTGGGACGACCCAACACTGATATGTACAGGGTACAGTGACGAGCGGAGCGGGCAGCGATTTCATAAAACCGTAAAATGTTTTTTATTACTTTTGCTAATTTTTATATCTACTCCAGTCTCGTAGACCAAATATATTGAGATTGAAATCATATTTCTAATGTTTTTTTGTATACAAATCTCTTCCTTATTCTATGAGGAAAAAGGTATAAAATACCAAAACATCTCCTGCTCAGTCAAACCATAAATAAACGACTTAAATCATATCACATGACACCAATAATTTCCAAAAAATGTGACCCAACTTATCAGTTCCCATCAAATAAAATGTGTTGGCAATTTTCCGCTTATGCTACTCAGTTTCCCCCCTAACTTGGAAGGGGCTGAAAGTAATCACGGGCCGAGTTTTTCAGGAATCCTTATCGGCCACCTAAGCTTTCAGGGAAGGTTTTATTTTATTATGATAACGTGTATTACGTGTTCCTCGTCCGACTTTTTAGAAGGCTGGCTCTTAATATTGTTTTTTTTTTATTTGTTCGTGTTTTTTTGGAGATAATTATGTTATCTGCTGTCTATTTTGTGAAGTTGAACATTGAGAGCGTATTTTTTTAATATTTTTTTCGACAAGTCTAACAAAAATGCCGATACTTATATATTCAGCTATTTTATTACTAGATTATAGTCGTATTGTACTTTTCTTAATCCATTTATTGTTTTGTTTACGTTCCAAGTCATGATGATACAACAAGAACATACATACATACAAGTAGAGTAGTGGCGACAGGCGGCGCCGGGCGGCTATTATTAGCTTCGATCGATAGCCGCCGGCTTCGTTCCAGTTTGTTGAACTAAATCTACTACAACTGTGGCTAAGTGAACAAACTACTGCCTGCCTACCGTTTCACTAACTCAAGTTGAGATTTTATATTAATGTTTGTCTTATTTTATTTTTTAAATACTATCGTATTTTTATTCAAGTATTGCGTTACTACTGATGCTGTTTATGTAGTATATAAGTTAGCATTTAACGGACTATTGCATTTATCCAATCACAAATTACCTTTATGCAAATGCCTCTTCCGTTATCCTCTATCAAGCATCATATTACCAAAACTAACCATATTTTCATATCAATTCTTAAACAAAAAGAAAAATGCACAACACATACACAAGTTTATTTACAACTTCTTACTCTGAACATTATTACCTCATCCCTCATTCCCACGAAACATTTCATCGCATTTGATAATAATGGTTCACCACTCAATAGACGCCTTCGAAACAACAATACACAAAGAACACAAGAAAGTCACAATTTCAAAAGCTAAAAGTCGCAGTTAAGTAGTACAAAGAGCGCTCGTTATGATAATTGTGGCCAACTTAACTCTCCAAGTTACTCTTAAGTTTAACGTTTAATAAGTTCAAGTTACGTCACTCCGCCAACTTGATGAATTTACTTTGATTCGAGGGTTTCAAGTTCGGAGCCTTTATTTTGCACATAGAAATTGTTCGCGTAGTAACTTCGTAGCGGGATACTACGATGTAGACTACGGCGTAGCAGTATCGTAGCCTTGACATGTACAGGTAAGATTTATATTGGCTACCTGCTTCGTAAATGGACTACGTTATATGAAGATAAGAAAAAAAATAATTACTTTTGTACGTAACATCAATAGTAGTTATAGTAAAATGAGTTTAAGGTTCGAAAAGTCTTTATTGATTTTGATTTTTCAAAACTTAAAGTCTGTTATTCGTATGTTTCATTTCTTATTTGCATAGTTTACATCGTGAATCGGAAAGTAAGTATGTGGTCAATGAACTCTGCAATAACTTAGTCTGCGGCGTGTACTTAGTACTTACTGGTTCTTTTTTCTTATTGTTCGTGCTTATGGCAAACGTCACGACATTCGCAGTACTAGGGACTATTTAAATGAGGTTTTATTTGTTAATGTTGCTGAAGACGTTAGTATTTCTAGGCATGTACCGTATTCAAATAGTTGTACTGTAAAACTAAATAAAGTGTTTAACTACATGATCATATTATAGAAGGAATAGTTTCTCCAGATTATAAAAAAAGTTTGCCGTTAAAAAAACATTCTCTGCAATGTTTTTGTGTAAAAACATTTTATTTTCTCTTTCTCCAGACGTCACAGGGGAGAGTACAGGCACCGGACGTATCTCACAGATAACTCGCCAATTAAACGCAAAAGGAATTCTGAACTTTCAGACTTTTCAGAACGTTTTCACGAGGAGTCAGAAGTTTGTGCGGTTAATTAAAAAAAGCCGTCAGAAAAGTTTCTCGAGAACAATGCCAAGTATGGAATCGTCTTCAAATTGCTTTTTTGAGGAAATTAATCTTATTTTTGAGGGAAAGTTCCTTTTATTTTGTGTTTTTACAAGTTTTATTGTTTTGTTAACGCTTTATGCGGAAATGTGGTTTTAAGTTGAAGTATTCGTTTAATAGTAGAAACTGAATACCGATCCAATACCGGCTAAGCTGTTTAAATAAATAAGGGGAATTTAATACCTTTGCAAAGCTAAACTGTCTAAGATAAAAATGGTTTCGAAGTAAAGAATACTAAAAAGAATTGGACAACATATGTGTTAACATTATTATTGATAGTTACTAGTGTAATAAATCTCATATTTACTTCAATCAATCTGGTAATAGAGAAGATAATTATTACTTTAAAACTACTACAATGGTCTCTGTTACCAACTGCCTGGTACCTACTCGTACTACACATAGACATACATCTCCTAGCCGGCGCTAGATAGCAATATTAATACCCCGGCCGCGATACAATCGGGGTTGCCAACATAAATAATGCGCGCTCGTTCAAACAACCTATTATTTTCAGCATGTAACCCACATAGCTCTCGAGGTAGATAACAACATCGATTGCTGTTTAAAATAGAAAGATTTTATTTATTCAACAATACTTATTTGTTAGAATATTTTTTATGGGATAGAGTAACAAACGAGGAGAAGGGTCACCTGATGGTGTGCACCTACAGCACTAGAGAAGTTATAGGTCCGTTGCCAGCATTAATTAAGGGGAGTTGGGGAATGGGGATGGAGGATTAGGTCTCCAATAACCTCACTTAAAGGGCGAAAGACATCACAAACGTTTTATAAATTGCATATAATGCAAAGATATGCAATAACTTAAACAAAATACCACTACATAAAACTAGTTTTTACCGCAGAAAAATGTCCAATTCCACGTGTTGTTCGTAGTCGAGATAATGCACGATGCAATAAATTATCGTCAGACGCGACGCTCAACTATTTTTGTATGTGAATAATAGTTCTGCGTGGTACTTGGGACTATATAAAAATAAGCTCATTTTTCGCTTTCGGAAGATAAATGTTACAGTACACAACCGAATATTAAGCATACAACCTTTATGTGTACCTCAGTTTACAGTTTTTAGTCAATATCGTTAAAACGACAGCATATACTGATGTTTTATGTTTGAAATGAATGGCATTGTGTACAAATCCATACAAAATCAATAAACAACTCCATAATACAAGTTTCCTAATAGCTCTGATTAACTTGATTGCGTCTGACTGTCGTAGCAGCGTAGCGGTGTCGTAGCAGTTTCGTAGCATTGTCGTAGCCAGGCAAGTTTCGTAGACATCTGCCGTAGACATCAATATTGAGTTACGTTTGTTATTGTCGAATGCAGTTTGGATTACATTTTAGTTATATAACATTTGCGCAAGTATAGTAGATTTACATAGTTTACTGAATTAGGGATCTGTATACTTAATTATATAAAGCTGAAGAGTTTCTTTATTTGAATGCGTTGATTTCTAGAACTACCTACTGGTCTAAATTCAATAAATCTTTTTGTGTTGAATAGTCCATTTATCAAGGACGGTTAAAGACTATTATAAAACATCACACTATGACCAATAAGAGACTAGCAGAGCGGGTCAACGGAGTCGCTAGTATCACTAAAAATAGAACTCCAATCAAATATTTAAAACAAATAGCTGACTACAGTTAACCTCTTACTAAGAATCGTAATTACTAGGCAGTCATATGAAACGATTTACAGCGGAATTAATGGAATAGATAGCAAGTCAGTGGAAATCGCGTGTTTCGTGTAATGAGACAGTTTAGCTCACGATATTGTAAGCCTACCAGCGGTACGGAGTAATGTCGGCGACAATCTATTTCCCATGTTTTGTAGCTGATTTATTTATTAGTTTTAGTATGCATAGATTGATTTGATAGGTTTCATTTTTATTCTGTGAAAATATCAAGTTAAGCGGCTGGGAACGTGTAGCGGATTCGATTCTCGCACTGAGCAACTCTTTGTGTGATCTACAAATTGTATATCTCTAGTCTGGTCTGGGTGTCATGTGTGAAATTGTATATTTGTAAATGCAACCTGTGTTCTAACGTTAAAAAAAACATCAATATTAATGTCTATTTTTAGACAGCATCATTTATCTAGCGTAGCAATGTTGTCGGCGTTCTAAGTACATTCTCAATTGAAATTGGAGTTGAGGAATTTTACAAATAAACAATAGCTTAAAACCCTGAAATAAGATTTTAAAGTTTCGCTACAAACCTGAAAAATCTGTAAAACATTAATAAAACCAACATGGCCAACAGTATAAAACCTCGCAATAGTTTCCCCCACCCCCCTCGACCCCACAAGACAGAACATTGTTCATTAATCTAAGGACGAGTGCTAGAGGGCGCTGCTGTGCTCGTTTTTTAATTTACACACACACACACACAATGATATAGTACTCACATCACGTGGTCGTCGCATTTTTATGTGTTTTGAGCACATGTGGAGCGCAGTGAGGTTATTACATAGTTTATAGAAGTTGGAAGGTTTTATAAGAGCTATACTGAAGTTTTATTGAATTAAAAGTCAGAAAATGTTCATCTATTTTGTACTTGAGAGTATGTGTAGTTCAATGTTAATTTTACCGACCCTGTTGTTTTATATAACAAGCAACATATTAAGACATGTGGTGTTTCTTTAATCCAATTAGGTAGCGTACTTCAGAATTTCCCATTTGACGTTGAACTTTCATTTCTACTTAAAGACATACATTTAATAAAAACTGCATTTGTAATCAATATCACTATTAAATATTCAATTCACATTTCCTTCAACATGTTTTCTCAGTAAACGAGTTCGTTTAAAATTCCTCTCTGTATCCCATCCAATCTCCCGTCTCTGTCACACACGGCTTTTTACTTAATTAAAACTTTCCGCGAGAGGCAAGTCTTTTTATTATATACTTATACTACTGCACCTCCCTCTATCTTCTACACGAGGAACACATTGTACATACATATGATATATATGGTATCTCCATTCATTTTGCGAGTATAACAAGGAATGTTTAGTTTAGTTTAAAGTTTGTTTTTTAATATAAGAGAATTGTAATTATCTTTTTTGTGGTTGCTTAATTTTGTATTTAGTTACACAATTTTATGTGGAAAAATAAAAACTTTAATTCAGGTGTTTTTATATGTTTAAGTTTGTGTCCTAAACTTAATTTGATGTTTCTCCTTTTCTTTACATACATACATATCGTCACGCCTTTAATCCCCGAGGGGGTAGGCAGAGGTGTACATTATGGCACGTAATGTCTGCACTCTATATGCACCTATGCAAATTAATTAAATGAAATAAAATAGCATAATTTTAAGCAAATTGAGTAGTAGTAATGATCGTTACTACTCAATAGCATTATGTATATTTCATATTATGTACTATGTATAAGACAATTACAATACCTACTACTAACTACTACTGGGTATTGAACAGTCGATTCAACAAGATATATTAATAGTGCGCACCTACAGCCTACACGTACACTTTGACATTATATTCGCTTATTAAGATATTAATTAAGATAACGACATCCCATTCACTGTACTCTGATTATTATCACACATTGAAATTAATATATTAGTAGTATATAGTTCATGGAACGGATCATCGAATTATTTATCCTAGTTACTATGCGATTTACGAGTAAAAGGTGAAAATGGACAATGGTGACGCCCAATTTTCAAAAGTCAGGAGTATATTTTTTTTTTCTATATACATAACATAGCCTTGTATCGCTTGGTAAGTAGAGACACACATTTATGTAACCTTTACTTAATTATCGTCGAGATATATTATGAGTTTAATGTATTTTTAACCGACTTTCCAAAAAAGAGGAGGTTCTCAATTCGGCCGGTATGCTTTTTTTCTATAATCGAAAACCGCCATCCTCTATTGAAAGCAGTTGTTAATGGCCACCAAACTGTAACTGTAATAATGTCGTATGAGTACTTGCTACACATTTAACAAGCATTACAGTAATGCGACGTATTATTTATTTACCGTCCCATTTCCCGGTACTAATGTTCCGCGTCGGCATGTAAAGCGAAGTAGCCTGAAACAGCCGTACAGCCTAGTTTCCTTCGCCTGAACTCTCGCTAACTATGGGAGCACGCGATACCTAACAAACATGTAAATTGTTGCGGAAGCCGGGCCGCGGAGCAAGTTGTGTACTCAGTACCATTAATAATTTTAAACTGATTTTTTATATTTCGAGATTTTTTCTTAAATGTATGTACGACACAATCAAGTGTGTATAAAGAGATTGTGAATTTAGAAGGAGTGAAAGAGGTATACCTACAAGAATGGTGGTATGTGGTGTGTTATCTATGTCTACTCCAACGGCAGGCGAGTATGATGATATGTATGTATGTACCTATGCTTTATGTTGGGCTTACATGTTTTAAGTTACAATTTACAATCGGTACATTTTCATATTTTGACTTCATAGTGAATCTACTATCGCTATATGAACAAGCTGGAAAACTATACCGGAACATATTTTTAACTACGTATACACATACATACATATATCCGGATTGTAAAGGAAGGAAATAGACAGAAAAGTGAAATGTATTTTGTAGATTTGTTTTATATAACATAACGTTTTGGATTTCCCTGAGGAGTCGACCCTTTTCGCATTAAATGGGCACATATGCAAACTCCGGCCTGTCGAGATATGTCTAAAGGGGAACCTTAGGACGCTACGCATTGAAGCCTTTCATACACTATTGTGACTTCAAACTAGCTACTATTGAGTTGGGCTTTAAGTGATTGTCGTTAATACTACTGTTATTGATCGATGTTAAAATTTAATAAACTATTGTATGTGTGAAGTTGTTATAGTATTGTTATTAATCTTTAGGACTGTTTCAGATTGCGAGAAAAAATGGTTGTACGTATAAAGTTAAACGTTTCGAAATTTGTTAAACGTGGGTCGTGCGTATAATCCTGGCACTTAATTTGACGTGGAAACAAGTTACGAACAATAAAGCAACAGCCCAGCAATAAATATGGCCGCCCTCAGCTGACGGTCAGTTGCTGTCGTACATGGTTCAGTATTCGCTCGCGGCCGCCTGTAAATCAAGCCTCAATGATTTAAAACGATTTCGCGGCCGATTCGTGACCCAAATATTGATTTTTGGCGTACAACGAACACTTATAAAAAAGAACGGCCGACGTTCATTTCACATAGCCAGCAAGCTACAATAAAATACTATTTTATTTCGTATATTTTTTATTATACGATCGTTAATTGAATTTGGACTCTATTGTGTGGGGCCTGAGTTTGTTTTCAGTTTGTCGGGGCCGTAGATTTTATTTAAAGGTTTTATGTTTAGCAAACACGCGAAGATGGAAGGTAAATTGGAGGATGTCAATATTTTTTGGAATCGAAAGATGTTTCATTTGACGTCAGGCTCCGAATTTATGCGAAGACGACAGGGGACTGACTTTATCGCGAACAAGCCATTCTGGGGTTTAATATAAAAATGAGCAACAAAATTGTGCTGAACTTTATTTCATTACTGCTTATATAAATTTTAGGAAAAGAGGACAGTTACTTGAGGTCGCGCTAAAGTAACGTTTTCTTATTTTATACTTTCTTGCTTGCTTACTTATTTACTTAGGTAAATATTCAAGAGTCAAAACCGCTAACACACTCGTGCATTATTTAAACTGCACTTAAACTCACATCCAGCTCTACTATAATATGCAATAACTATAAATCTAGAGATTCATCTCGGACGGTAGAGCGCTTACCGCTGTAATTATAACTAGAACAACATTTACATTTTGTAGAGCTATTGTAGAGATGTAGAGACAGGCAATGTTCTACATTACACCTCTGAGAATAGAGCAATTAGGATAACGGGAGTTTATGTTTAGACTGGACCCGCAGTAAGTATTCATTACAAGTTGTTTTAAACGAATATATCTTGCTCAGTGGGGTACGAATGGATATAATATACGGACATATAGTCAATTGATGTGTTATCTTAATATTACAAGTTGTTGGATAATGGTCGACTGTAAGTAAGATGAATGATCCTATAACTATTGTACTGTTCATCTTGAAATACGATTATGATTATAAATGTGTAGTAACTGTATCATTTTAAATATATTGATGCATCTTAAGAGTAAAGAAACAAGGTCTATTTTTAGGTATCTTGTCACATTCATTAAACCAGACTAAAACCTTTATGTTAAGTTTAATTTATTTGAATAAATAAGTTTTAGAAAGATTTTACTGTACAGTTAAATACTAGATTTCATCCTACTTCCTATAATTATAATAAATTACCAGTTTATAGTTTTAACGAGTACTTTTATTTTGCAGAATTCCAATTAATGGCATAGAAGCAATCACAATGGCACTAAAGCTTCACTCGGATGCCATCAAACTGGCATTACTGGCAACTGAACCTCATTTAACGAAGATTGCCAGACGCTGGCATAATGTCTATAATTGGCAAACCATTTTATATTTTTTATTGCCAAAGAATAATGGAATTTATTTGTGAGCAGTGACGTAATATTCTAGGTTTATCAGATTGATTATTTTAACCATATCTACGTAATGATAGTAGTTATCATTTACATTTAACTTTTTTTAGAACAATGTTTAACGTTTGAGTAAAGTTACGTTTAAAGTTAAAGTTTTTGAAGCAACTGTAAGTATTACTTTTTTACCAAAATAATATATCAGCGTTAATCCACAAAACTGAAAAAAGCAAGCTTTTAATAGAAGAAAATAATCCGACATTATTATGGAGTACATTACCCACCGAGACATAATCCCACTGCGATCCTAAAAGCATAACGATGTATGTTTGGTCAGCACACCATTCGCCGGAGTGTATCTCTGTCCTTTTCATCCGTATTACAGATGAAAGAGAGGGTAGGTTGGCCGGTAATGGCCTGTAGTTGCAAGTGGTTTTTTTACGCTGTCGTTAAAAAGTTTGCCCTCGAAGATTTGTGGAAGAATGTGTGCCTTCGGAGGGACTTAGAGGCTGTATACATATACATACGTACATACAGCTATATGTGCCTACTTTGGAAAAAGTTAAGAGCCAGACTGAGAGAGTTTAACTCCGAAATAAATGAAACTTTTTCAGAAAGATTTTAGTCTTTTAGCTTTTGTAGCCTTTATGAAAAAGTTATCAAGTTCCTATTTGGCGTTTTCCCAATTAGGTTGATGTGAGACATGGAAAGAAATATGATAAAAAACTTGCCAAGAGTGTTGTATTTCAACATGATTTATAAAGCCCATAAATTTTGGAAATTCTCTAAAGTAATGTAGAATTTCAGCTCATACTGTACAATAATAACTGCTCGTCTGAAAAAACCTCATTTAAAATACAGGGCACGCTGAATTTGTACAAAATATTAAGTAGCCTGAAGCTCCAGCGCTGGCAGCTCGCCAGCCTCCGCGGCCTGGATGCTCATTAGATTAGCCTGTGTAGGGTCCCTCAACTTGCCAAGCCAATGTCGACTTTATGTCACTCGTCAAAAGGCTTGCATATACCTCGAGTTCGATTGGGTATAGGGAACTCATTTAATATTGAACAATGTCTGCTCAGAACTGTTTCATTGTTTTTGACGTAGTAAGATATCGATTTAAGATATTTTAGGAAAAATGTATGTAAACGTTATTTTAGTTTATTTTCTAGTTAGCTAAACTTGCTAGCTAGATATTTTGTATAACAAAATATATTGTATGTATGTGACCTCATTTTTGAAACGTTTTTACATTTGAATATAAAACACCCAGACCCAAACCCTGTGTAATACTAAAAATTCGTGTAAAAATGGATGTCGTAAAATGAGCATATAATTTATAACCGTCCGAATGTAAAATGTGTTCAATATTCCTTTAACGATTGCGTATTATTGAATATTGTATTATGTAATCCATTAGTTTGCAGAATTTTACACAAGAATTAACACAAGCCTAGGATGTGATATTTTTATTCAAAATGTTAAAATTGTCTGCTACAAGACTCGGCTACGTGTTCGTAGACCCGTAGCTGCTACGGACGCTACAAGCGTAGCGCTCGTAGCAATTGCTACGTGCCGCAAAAGTTTCTCAGTGAACTGGCGTAATCGTTTTTATACGGAAGTATTTCATGATGGTTAACTTAACTTTTTATATTTAAGTTAAAAGTTCTTTTCCTGTTTTAAAATCTCAGCAATGAAAGTGTGTATTAATAAATATTCAAGTTCTCAATATTTTAGAAAAGAGATTGTTTCAGACTAAAATCTGAAACAAAGGAAAATACCATTTTACAGCCGTGTTCCCATTTTCTAAAACGAGAACGATTTTACTCAACAATTTGTTTTCTAAACTAGCGTGTAAATGCACGTTGAAGTTTATGTTCGTATAAATTTCAATGAAAGCCTCGTGAACACTAGAACCGGCGCTAGTGCTCGCTCGTCTGTGCTAACTCGGTAATTATTAGAGCCGGGCTGATTGAGACCCGAACGATTTACTTTATACAGCTAGTTAACTGTTTCTGGATAAGTGGATGTGATCAAGGGTGGTTTAGATAGAAACGAATTTCTAAATTATATAGTAGATTTTAGTTATTCATATCAATTATTCTATAGCCGCTTGAGGTAATATTTCTGAAACTTATTCCCTGGCAACAACAACGACTCCTCGCCTAAAATACTTGACATCATTCCACTAAAGTATTCAACCACCGACATTCCCTAACTCAGTTAAATTATGTATAGAGTCGGGCTATTCAGGGGCTGCATCCACTGTCAACCTATTTCGGGGCCCGGCGCTAGGCCAACCCAGTTGGCACGTTGCCAGTGGCCTTGAAAGAACTCGGTCAACGCGTGTGGCTGCGCTTTAAGCCCCAGGACTGTGCTGTGTCGGCAGTTACAAGACCATAGTTATAGCTGGGACTCAAGGTCGGGACCCGTTCAGGATAATTGTGTAGATGGTATAAAATTTTACTATCAAAGGGTTAAATAAATTGCAGATGTGTCGTTTAAAGTTTCTGCCAACGTGTGGAAAAATCCATTGATTGTTAAGGAAACCTAATCGATTACTGGGTACTGCAGTAAAATTTAAGGATTTCATTTTCCGTATCTAGACTAATGTTTCACAAAAATTATCGCGATAGATGATTAATCCTGTAAAGTGCTGTTTTAAAAAGTTAGAGAAAATAAAATTATGAGGCAAGGAAATAATCTGCATTGGGTTTATAATCTGGAATAGAAGGGTTAAAAATAAAAAGATCTATTGCGGAAGTAAAAAAATATATAATGTGGAAACAAAAAGTAAAGACGTTATTGTACTAACTGGAAACTCAAATAAAACAAGCATTAAAGTATCGGGATAAAATAATATGGAAAGAACTGAAACTGGAAAAAGCCAAAAGTGTATAAAACTTACCGATGAAGTTCATCTTGCTGCTCGAATCACACTTTCCGTACCAAAAATATAATAAATATATATATCTACTACAATCTAATAACAAGTCGCCATAAAGTCCGTATATAAAAAATACTTTTACTTTGTAATATTGAGCACCAAATTTTGCCTACATTAGAAAATACATGATACGTATTGTTATAAGAAGAAGAAGGAGAAGTACGTAAGAAGCTATGACATGTTTGAACGGAGAGACACGTCTTGTCGACGCGAGCGGCGGCAAGCCAATGCTGCTGAGCGAGCGCCGCGCGCCTATTTAAGCCCTGTGCGCCAGTGTCGGGCTCACGCACACGCGCGCACACTAACAGGTTCCGCACCCACACTGCTGCACTAGTTAAGAGGGCGCACAAGGGAAATCGTTCCGCCATTGTCGTCGTAATGGAAATGGTAAAATTGATTCCCGTCAAATTGTACTTTTAATAATGATCGTAATTATCTTTATTGAGGTTTTTTTTTCTATATTTTGAGCGAAAGCCTCATCCCTCAGGGGATAGATAGTACCAATTTAAGAAATCAAAGCTTATCTCTAGTGAAAAGAATAAAATGTTACGTATTTTTTAACATGAAATAATCGTTAAAATCTAAAATTCAATCGCCAATACGGTGGAATGACGATAAATAAAAATGTAAGTAAGAAAAATTGGATGCGTATTTCATCCCCCCCTTAACGCACACACGGGTGGAGGGTGCGAGGCGCGCATGTGTGCGGGTGTCAGAACAAAGAGACGCGGCGGTGGGCGGGGCTAGTGGTGTGTGTGCGTGTGGTAAATCTTTTATAGGTCGATGCATTAAGTAATTTAGTATTATACCTTGCATTTGACAGAGGCCGACTGAAATACGCGTCCTGCGGCCGGGCACGGCTCGCTTCCGTATTTTTAACCGTTTCCGTATCGGGAACGTTTACTTAGGACTTTGTTCTTTTGTCGGGTTTCTTTTGTCAAGATATGTGCCATGGGCCAGGCCATGATATCATCGACGATGAACTCGAATATTTTAAGAAATACACGTTACTGAAATTGTGAAGCAGAATCCTTAATATGTTGAATTAATTAAAAAATTTAAACTTCTTTTAGATAATTTTTAATTAATGCAGTATTTTAAAGCGAGTACAAGACTGTACTTCAGTACAGTCAAGAAAGTAAAAATATTTGGTTTACGAGAATGTACTTATTTTTAGAACATTTACTTATTTTTATTAAACTTTTAATAAGTTTTTATAATAACTATCGTGAGGCATACTAAATTAACAAAAAAATTACTAATAGAGCCTTTTTTTCATTTACGTACATGAGTAAACCGGTTTTTACTTAGTTTTAATGAGTGTTTTAATACATAAATATTTGAGAAGTTTAGAAACTTCATTTATGTTAGAGTCTATTATTGAAAAGTACAACACCTACAGTACAACATTGACGTTCATATGAATTTAAACGTAACATTAAACTTTTATTCCAGAAAGAGTAGGCAGAGGTGCACATTACGGCACGTTATGTCACTGTACAAAGTTCACCCACTTTTCACCAATGTGGTGAGTAAATTTAAAATATGCATAAACTTATTTCATTAATATTACTTAATACATAAAAACAAGTTTACTCAACAATAAATTAATTTGAAATTTTATAATCCCATTAAACTACTTCCTTCCATGGAAACTCTTATATTTATCATAAGTAGGAACTGAAAACATGCACAATATTGACATTCCGACATTCCTCCCGACTCCCGAAGTCTAGGAGCGACTTCATAATCCGTGATTAGGATTCAGCACCGACTTCAAACTATTCCGTATTTATGCACTTCATTTGAATATTATATTAAACGGTGACATAAAGACGGATATTATAAATAGTTCATTCATTATTGTCTCGAGCTATGTGGGAGAATGGATCAAGGGGGCGCATGTTGATAAGTTAGTCGAGTTTATTGGTGCACTCTTATAGTTGTAAAGTTCATCTTGCGGAGAGGTTGACTTGTAACGAGCTATCGTGCATTTTATATTACTGAAACAATATTGTATTATACGTTTTGTAACTTTCTATATTAGTAGAGTTTGTAAATATAGAGTTAAAAAGTTATTACGAGTAAGTGCATACTTAACAAGGTGTTAAAAAGGTGACAATTTAAGTACTGCTTTATAAAGTAACTTTACACCAAGCAACAGCTACAAGCGATTGTTCGTAAAGGAAACAGATTTCGCGGGTAACTGCCCTTTTGTAACCAGCAATTGTACGTCACCCGAACAAAAGGGCCACTTTAAAAAAAATCAAAAAACGATCATAAAAAAGTCATATAAACTTTTTTAATCCGCACCTCGAGTCGTTCGCGGGTAAAAGCCTGAAAGGGGGCAATATTCAAGAATTATGCTTTTCATAAAATGAAGCAGTCCACTTCACTCAAGCCCACCCAATAAGTCCCGCCAAAGAAAGTATGCATTACCGTAAAAATAAAAGTCGGAACCTCTTACCGCGACTGTACGCGCAAATTGTCCTTTCCGCGGTGCTGACGGAAGTATGTCTGTCTCTTTCTCACTTATGGAAACGCCTATAGGCTGCGGTGTATGAGTAATTTTTGACAAAGGAAAAGATTCCGAGCGCGTGATTGTAATACTGAATATGACTAGTTTTAAGAGAAATCGTAGCTTTTGATAGTGATTTATATAATGCTTTAAGATTGCGGTGGAAGGGTGGAGATGATTCCGTAGGGAAGTTGATTTTAATTTGGAATGGAGGGGTTGGTCTTGATACCACACCATGTTGAACTCCAAAGTGTCCTGCAGTATTATGTTTACCTGTAAAGAAGAAAAAAAGTTGTTAGAAAACATACCAAATGTTTAAACTACAAGTTTCTTAAAAGTATTTTAAGTAGTTTTTTTTTATCAGTTAATACTAGGTTCAGTAAAACTGTATTATTTTGCTTCTGCAGTATTTTATCCAATTACTGAATACGTCTTAATTCTATAAACCAATCTGGAACAAGCAGCGGAGTAAACTTATTCATTAAAAACAAAAGGAGATTCAACAATCCGTGCTACGTATCCCAGTTACTGCTACGGTGCTACGCCGTAGCAGACGCTACGAAAGCGTAGAGCTTTAACAAAAGAATAATGCAATGCACTTCGTTGCCTTTACATTGAAGAATTCAGTTTTTTCTATTCAATTCCGCACTTTTTGAAGTTTCGTAAGATGCGGGGAGTTTTTTAGCAGCGGTATGGATGATTTTTTTTTGCGGACTTTCAGGTAAAGTTATGTTAAAGTTTAAATGTTTTATTTAAAATTCATTCATAATTTCTAACAGGAAAATAATTTCTAGATTACAGTAATGGTTTCCAATATTAATAATACAATTAATTTACATCCCTTCCTTTTTATCGCGAACATATTACTCTAAATACACCACACAAGTATTCCTAAACCATATAACCGGAAAGCATTGAGCCTCCATCTAGCAATGAGCATTATCATTACTTGTATAGGTAACGCGTAACATTATGTAGAACGCGCTCCGTCCGGCGGGACGGGACGCGCCGCGCCCGACGCGCCCGACGCGGCGATAAACCGGTGCCCACTCGCGTCTGATTTCATTTACAATTCATTTGATATACTTAACGCCGCGCTTTGATGGACGCGCCAGGGCTGTGCCGGCCGAGTTTTCAAGTGATTTACTACACCTTTTATATGGATGAGGTGATTTTGCATTTGTTTTTTTGATTTAGGGTCTGTAGTATTATACACTATGCCTGTGTTAAAAGGGAAAGTTTTTATTGTATTGAATGGTTAAAAAAGTAGATTATAATGAAGTCAATTAAAGAAATGCATGAAAGCTGGAGTTGCGAGGAATGCTGAAAGAATTTAGTTGAAGCAAGATGCTTCAAAAGATTTATAGCGATGCATTTGCATGTCTTACATTTAGCTATAATATCATATCATATAACAATTAACTATTATTTAATTTAATGCATTTCTTTTCTTTAAAGAACGAAAGTTTGAGTTCATTTTATAAGTTTAGTTTAACCCCATAAAAGCAAAATAAAATTCCACAGTTCAGACAGCCCTACCGCCGTTTAGGTATAAAGTTACGTCGGAACGCAAGTGGTCCGGGGGTAAATACGTTTTCTTATTCTCTTCTACCCTTCGTGTCGCCCCCCCCCCCGCGCCCCCGCCGCCCCGCTCGCCTGCCTTCCCCTCACTGACCCTCGAGGACGTGTACACACTGGAAACGGTTTTCCAGTAAGTGTTAATGGTTTGTTTGGCTTTGTAATTAGGAGCTTTCCTATGTATCGGCAGGGGAATGTGGAGGACATGATAGCGCCGCCACGGGAGGGAACGTTGGCTTTATTAATTAGGTAGTACTGATTAGTGGTGATTGTTATTGATTGATAGGTGGGTTCAATGGCTTTCGATTGTTTTTTTTTTCTATTGGTCGTATTGGAAACGTATTGGTGTATTTTGTATTTAAGTTGTGGAGAAGTGACTTAAATGATTCGAGAAGTTGTTTTACAATATAGGAAATTGAATAATATTTTACAATTTGGACATCTGAATAAGACGTGAATTTGTTTTTAGATGACTCAAACCCATATTATGATATAAGATAAAGACACAGTTTTGTTCTAATACAGTATAAAATAATTGTGATATACATAGAAGTACATCAAATGTGTTATCAAAAATACGAACTTCATAGAAGAGCTCTGTGGATTTAAATCCTAGTTAATATACAACATAAACAATAATGTATAACTGATATATTAAGTAAAAAGTTGTCTAGCTCTATAAATATATTGTATAAGTACAAACAAATTGAAGCAATATCATTAGAACAGAAAAAAGAAATTGAAACAAATTATTGGAAAACTCCTTCCTCTCTCTCTCTCTCTCTCTCTAATCCTCGCCACAAGAAGGCAAGCGAAGTGATTTTATTCAAACAGAATGAAGCTAATTGTGTGTGGCAGTGTAACTACTGAGTGAGTAATAGTGAGTGTTTGTGTAACTGGCAGCTAAGTGAGTTCAATCCGAGTGTCAATCGAGGCTGTCTGGACGAGGTGCGTGAGAGTCTGCTTAAGTGACGGGAGGGGATTACTTTGTTAAGACGATTATGGGGGAAAATAAAAATATATTGAAGTCAATATCAAATCGTTTGTTTCAATTAATTCTTTTGTGGATGCTTTTGATTCGTCAAAATTATTTAGGTAATGGTAATCAAGAATGGATTATAATTGTGGGAACGACTACATGTTTAATTGGAATGGGGCGCTGATAGTGGTGCCACAGTTTTTAAGTTATACCATTGCATCGTGTCAATCATTACTGTCCATAGTATTTAACATAATTAACATTATTTTTTAAATTTTCAATTTCAAATAGAGAATAAGAATAGGTCGTGCAGTGGTCAAGTTATTATCCTCCTCCTACTACTTTTTGGTTTACGAGTATATATTACATTATATCATATCGTGTTATCATCGTGTTCATAAATAAAAATTGAACGGATCATGTTGTATTTTCAGCTGGAGAAATAAATAAAAATCACAATTGTTAATTATTTAACGTGTACAACATAACTTCACAACAACTTCCACATAATGTAAAACAACTAACGAATTAATTATGAAATTACAGTTTTCAGTGAGAACACAGTGAGCTGGGTGATGTAAGTGGAAAGTTGTAGAAACAGTAACGTCGGCCACATCCTCGGAGACAAAGCTTTGAGGCTGCTCTGCGGGTGACACGAGATACCGGGAACGCGCTCAACTTGTACACTTTCGGCACATTTATATAATATTATGTATTTAACTTTATACTGTAAAGGATTAAGGTTATTTCTGTTCGAGATGGTCTTACAATCTAAGTACAAGTTAAGTAGCCGATAAGTTATGCAGGTAATCAATATTATGTCCTACAGTAGTTAAAAGTATACAATTTATAACTAAGGCTGCTAAAACCTTTGACAAATTTATCATTGATTTAATGAATCAATTAATATAATGATTGACTGCACGGTTCGTATGGAATGTGTATCGGGGTTGATTCCCGCACGTAGCAAATGTGAATGTAAATTTGTTTGCTTGTAAACGCATTCACGATACATGAGAAAATTATAAGCAGAAATGAAAAAAAATAATTATCAATTGTTTCCGAGCGATATATGGAGAATAGTCAATACCAGTGAGAATGTTCATGTCAGTGACCAGCATCTACCTGATTGTGGTTTCAAAGGAAATATTTTCATTATTTAATAAATGTATGATTTATTAATACCGAACTGCTTTTGTGAGAAAACCTTTTAATTTCATAAAATATTAAAAGCGCTTTTCATACTTTCTTTGATATGTCACAATTATTATTGACCGATTATTTGTGAAAATGAAAATCAGCTTAAAATAATTATTAATCAATTTTGTCTATCTGCCTTATATCTGACTACACAATTGGTGCGGTGGCTGGGTAATTGGTTGTCGCGCAACGTGTAGCGGGTTCGATTCCCGCACGGAGCCACTTTTGTGTCATCCACAAAATGTAGTTTCGTCTGGGTGTCATGTGTATAATATGAATTTGTATGTTTGCAAACGCACCCACAATACAAGAAAAAAATTATACATGGGGTAACGCTTTATAAAAAAAAATGTACTTAAAATAATTCAGAAAATTATATCATTCGCCTATAGTACCTACCTAATAAAAAGTCTCAAACTCTAAACCCAAGTAACACGATAATTCCGAGGTTCCATCTCAGTACTATACAATAAGGCTTTAGTTGGTTGCACAATATAATACCGAGTCGATCTCGATCTGCCTGGCACCAGCAGGAAATAGGCTAAAACAGCGGACGATTCGATAATCGAGTATTATTATTTATTGAGGAGCGGATATTGGTGGGATATCGGCGGATAGCAGCGAGGCTCCATTGATGTAGTTACGAGTTCACAGCGTCTTGGATGAAATTCTAGAAACTAGGTTGTATGAGTATTGAAGCTGGGTTTTTGTTCCAATACCTATCTCAGTTGGTATAAGGATTATTATTTGAGATTACATGAGTTATAAAAATATATACGATTGTACATTGTAGCAATTGGCGGTCTATTGTCTCTGCCTACCTCCATGGGAGATAGGCGTGAAGTTATGTTTTTGTATAGTAACCTCAAACGTCTGATGAAAGCAGGTAGCTTTCAACCGGCCTATCTGAGAGTCATTATCTGCTCCGTGAAGGGAGGCCTATGTTCAGAAGAGATGTTCTAACGTCAGTTACTCAATCAATAACTATGATAAGACATACTTAGCATTAAGTTTATAACAAGTTTTTATTAGTCAGTTAGTATATTATCCTAAGTAAATATCCTATAAATCAAGCTCCCTGTATACAATAAATCTACATATTTTCACCACTACTGTTTTCCTATCAGAATCATTGAATTTCTTATTCCCTCGGTTTGAACCGGAACGGGAGGTGTCGGGATGATTAGCATACATCGATGGAGTGACGGATGCCGTGTCCGAGCCGGACCGTGACGGACCGGCCGGCGCGCCTGATGTACAACCTGAATATTTTACCAACACGTTTTTTGTGTTAAATTCCTTTCTTTCGGATGTAATTTTTTAACATGAACATCTATTGCTGTGTTTATGCTGTTAGGGTACTGGTTATTTATTTTAATAACGTTTTAGTTGATTTTCTTTTGAAATTTTCAGGGAACCTTTGAAGGGGATTCCTGAAAATTTTCCTTTGTTTCATTACCTACTAAAAATGAGTCTCGAAGGGAATCTCATGAATAATTAACTCTAGCACTGAAACTAGTGAACAATCAATTACCCCCCCCCCTATACCCCTCTCCCCCCACTAGGCAACGAGCCTGCAAACGATGGCACAGTGACTTGCACCCGCGTCCAGTGCTGGCGCGATGACGATCACTTCGCACCGGGTAATTACTTGCCCAGTCTTTGATTACTGGGGGCGCCACGTGTGAGGGGTAACTAAGTTGAATGAATATTACACTGAAGTACGTGTGTTTTGGGTTGTTTCCGGATGGAAATAAAGGTTTTAAGTTGTGATATGGTACACTGAGATAGTCAATATATTAAAAGCAATTTATGATTTGTCTAAATTGGTTGGCAAGTAATTTATTTCAGTTTAAATTAAATAACCAATGGAAAATATTTTCTAAAGCCTTTAAGACTAGTCTGCTGTTGCAAGTGTCTAAAGGTAGCGTTGTTCGCTTACTAAGGTGATCGATTTTTTCCTTTTCTACAAAAAGCATATTTTTTAATCAGATATACAATTTTTTTAGTTCACAAATTGTCAGTATATATATATCTTTAATAATTATACTGACAATTGACTAGCGAATAGTAAGTCATTCCTAATATTCACAAGTCAAAACAACAAAACTACATTACCTCTGCCAAAATTTGAATAATACACAAAATAATGCAATCGACAATCGAGTTCGGCAATCAGGTCCGATTGTCCGGCCCACAATAGGCTCTCACGATCCCATTGATCATCCGACGATGGGGTCGGGCTGCCCCATCGTCGTGCTTCGATTAATAAAGGGTTGCCCTTAAGAAAATGCCGCTCATTCACAAGATTGATCAGCACATACGTCTTAATGACTTGACCTTAATTATTATTACTTGTGTTGTGTTGGAACAGCGCCCCTAATAAATATGTTGTTGTTTTTATTGAACGATATAGTTTTCTTGCTAGGATCACGTAAGGGGTTAGTTTAGGTGCTCCCTCACGTTAAGTAACTCTTACCGCCATACTAAGAGTCATTTAATGGTTACTTAACCCGGTCCTTAGCTATTTGTTTTCGATACAACTTACTAAGGTATAGTTTAAGTAACCATTAAACGTCTCTGAGTGTGCCAGTTAAAGGCAGTTGTTGAAAACAGCCAACAATATAATAGACTATGTCAGTACAATCTCTTGCCAAACTACAAATTAATATTGCATCGAATTAGAATTCAGTTCACGTAATAAAACACGGTCTGCATACAAAACTATAAGTTAATTGGATGAATCACTCCACCGAGTGGTGTGAACCAATCAATTATTACAATGTCCTGCGGGGTACACGGTGGACAAATATGTTTTAATTATACATCATGCAATGTGAGTTATTAGACTGAATCCTATTGTATTTGTTTTCACAAATGATGATTTCAACTTTTTCTAAATAGTGTATAGAAAACTGTCATACAAAATAATAGTATAAGTTTAACTTATTGGAAACGTGTAATTATTAATTTTAAAGGCGGATTAGTAAATTTATTCCAATAAGACATTTTTATTTTATTCTAAGTTTATTATGTTCCACTGTTGATGACATCGTCGCTGTAACCAGGCGAGCTGATGGCCAAACATCATTTTAAAACATCATTTTAAAAAAGTGTGACGTTTTCTCATTCAGCTCATACAACAACTTCAAGTTCTTATATATCCCGTAACAACAATTTGTGGATCACACAAAGAGTTGAGAGAACCCACTGCACGTTGCGTGGTAGCCGGTTACCTAACCACAGCACCAACCGTGCAGTCAATCTGTGTTTGAGTATCTCATACTCAATAAGGAAACCAACAAAATACCTAATGCAAAAATCAACTCTTATACCAGTTAGTAAAGGAAGCACAATCAGATCAAGTAAATCAATGAAATACAACCCACAGCCGCAGTAACGTCACAGTAACACAATTACGAAGAGTACACCCAGCAATAAGATCCTCCTCACAGTACGATATCAGTCGGGAGTACCGACCACCGAACACCAAGGGTTAAGTCCATACATATTAATTGCGCGGACAATCGGCCGAGTGTCTCATACATATGTAGCAAGCACCATGTAGAAATGAGGGAACGCCTTCTGAAATTATTCTATAGCCGGTGTTAGGGGGCCACATTAATTCGGGTTACACTGCCTTTGTTTGTCCGCCTGAGATAAGCTCCGGTTTGAAGTTAGGAATAAGTAATCGGGTGTTACGTCTTACATCGGCGGTTGCAATTTAATTAGTCGGTGTTGGGTGATGGAAATTTGATCAAATATTGACAAAAACGAGCCTAACAAACAAACAAATGCGATGGATGTACAGAACAAATTTTTACTAATATACTCAAGAAAAGAACTTGTGCTGTTGATTTCAGAAAAATCAATCATTGTTGCTTAGGTACTATAATACTTTCGACTGCACGGTTGATGCGGTGGTTGGGCAACCGGCTGCCACGCAACGTGTAGCGGTTCGATTCGCTCACGGAGTAACTCTTTGTGTGATCCACAAATTGTTGTTCGGGTTTGGGTGTTATGTGAATGTGAACCTGCATTGTCTTATCTCATAGTGTGGGACAATGTTTTACTAAAAAAAGAAAAGTAGTCATATTCAACTGGTATAAAACTGCTTTATATAAATATTTACAAAGAACTGGTAATAAGAAAGTGTACCATGTAAATGTTATCTAATATTACATCCACTGTAAGTGTATAAGACTGCAAGTTCCTTCCGTTACACAGGGATACTCCAGCTGTGGCGCGGAGCACACTCAACAGGTTGCCTTTCGATCGCTTGCACTCTCAATTTTATTTCTTCATATTTTAGCTACTTAGTCACCTCTTATGTGGTATGAACTGATAAGGCACCTACTTTATATTGTGATAAAGATGGAAATTGTGTTGCAAATGCATTGTATTTTCAAATGCGTTTAATTCGTAGCAATGGAAATCATGGTGAAAAGATGTGTATTACTATGTTTTTTATAGTCTCATATAGACTATATTATAATGGGACTCAAGCGTGACGAAATAGTTTACCGGGGCTCCGGCTCGACGGGCAGGAGTAGGAACGGGGTGGTTTTTAGTCAGTAAGAGTCTGACACTTCCTCTCGCCTCGCCCAAGGCGGGAAAAGTCATTGGATGATTTTCCACCCTCAAAAAAAAGCGTGACGAAATATTTCTATAGTTTTAAAACAATCGAGGATGAATTAACCACGTGTATGTATAACACATGCTAATGCCACGATTGTATTTATGATTCCTACATTTCTTGAACACCGCTAAAGCCAGAAACTTTTCTCCTAAGTTTCGAAATAGAGAGAGAAGTAAAAAATCTCGGCAGCAGAGACAAGGCGGCCATATTTCTTGCGCCATTATCCCCTCCCCGCTCATTCTACTCGCACCTACACTCCGCTGTTATTAGGAAAATTCTAACTTATTGCTGTACTAGCCGTGCTCTCAAGATGTTGAGGGTTGTGGTGCAAGTTATAAGCGAGTGTGGCTGTGTACGTAATGTTGGTCCACGGCAACGGAATTACTCCGACGTGAAGGAAGAATTGAAAGATATTTCTTAGAGATTATAAATAGTTAAACTTTTTGCGTATTCTAATTTATCTTTTCATTTTAATTTAAATCAATTGATAATTTTTAATAGAGAGCATGAAATATAGTTCATATGTAAAATGAGACTAACTAAATTTTAAATAATTTGAAGGAAAATCAAAAGGCAATAACTAATACGCTTAGGACACAGAGTTATTTAAAAATATCCTTCTTACCAAGATGATTTTAGACATCTACTAAAATAATCTATTTATCAAAAACATTTTAAAACTTATTCCCAGCCCGCTATGTTCTGTAACTTGGGCCACACACCGGTAGTGCTAAGCGTAATGCATCGTGAAAGGAGCGCGCGTGACTGTCGCCGCTGATCTAAAGTGAAGCGGATCCGCGGGACATCGCTTGTAAAATCATCTCTATGCTATATGCATTATGTATTATTATTGAGTGTGTTACATCGCTCCGCTTTTATACAGTCTGCGTTTATTTTAATGAAGTCTTTTAGTTTGAGGTTCTAGTAAAAGATGGAACTTAATATTAACTTAGCAACTCTTTCAACATCTTTGTATTATAACTTTCGTGAGATATATAATTAAGTTCAGTAAGTTGTTACTTATAATTAATTCTTCAGCATTTTTGTACTATTTGGGGTGACCAAAATGCATATTGCTTGATGGAAAGCGTATTACTATAGTTTATTGACAAACTTCAATACTAACTCGATTTTCAAAACCACATATTTTTTTTTGGAATATATTAAATCTGACTTATCAAATTGGAATAACAATATATTCTAATAGCAAATCAAATAGGCAGTAAGATTACTGTTTATTGCTATTAGAATTCTTTAGGGTTATATACTTATTAGAATTAGGGTTCTTGAACCCTCTGTAATTAACTTCCAATACACAACATTCTCATTATTCCCTCCAAGTTCCCTCTAAAAGTCATGTTAGTCTTAGTGACATGTTCATAAAAGTAGGTCCATATGACCCGGCTAACCCTCGTCGCGTCTTGATTAATTACTGGACGATTAATCAGCGCTCATGACTGATAGATGACATCACGCGGCGGCGAGAGGGTTGACGATAAGATTTGCTTTGAAGCCTACTTTGCCCCAGCCTCGTGTGTGTGTGTATCCGTGATTATTTTGATTTATGAGCACTAGTGTGTAGTACTCGGTGTAGACTAAATGCTTGGTTCGGGTTGAGACCTTATTTGAAAGATATTTTGATTTAGATAACTTTGAACTTGTTTTTATACTTTTCATTTTGGGACAGTCAAGATAGAAGATTATGTAGATTTTTGAATTTTTTTTTCTTAGAATCACTTTGTCATCATCACAGCCTATACCCGCAACGCGATGTTAGTTACAATTGCATTGACGACATTTCAAAAGGGCTAAGCTCTTGTCATTAATATAAAATACTGAATACTAGTTTTCCCAAACTATGTAGTAAAAAAAGACCAGGAAAAGGAATAATGACGACGAAGTGGACAAACAGTAAAGTATATTATTATATCACTCGTATATATTTCCCATCAATTATGAACAAAGTCTTTCTTTCAATTTAAACTTAATATTCAAGTTAAACTCGCTTCTCAGTTTCCGTTGAAAATGTTTTATTATAACTAAATCAAATAGGAGCCGAGCAGCGACGCTTTGGTTCGTTTTGATTAACCCTAATAATTTCGCAGGCAGTATTGTGCTGCGTTCAATTGGGTTAGTGCGGAGGCAAGTAGCGAGTCGAGTGAATGGGGACTTGCTTAAGAGATTTAGCTTAAGCCTTCCTTGGCTTGATTTAAGATTGAAGTGGTTCATTTTGTGAGGAAAGTTTGTTTGCACCGAGTGCTTTGTTTACGTTATTTACTTATCTCAAGGATTCTCAATTTTCTATTCAATATATGTGTTGAAGGAAATTGATGTCTGTTCCAATGCAATAACGTTGCAGTGGGAGATATTTTATTTGAATTCCAGTGGACGGTAGCGTGCGTGTGTTCCCAATATTTCATTGTTCAACCTGGAACAATATCATTTCACCGCCGAACAATAAATGTGGACGTACATTATTATAATGACATTGTCTTGTGTAATAGTTTCAACACAAACAAATAATAATAATTGCTCGGTAATGGATAAATAATGGGGGAATTACTGGCCATTACACTATTGTAATATTTTATATGGGACACAAACTGTGGTTAAGTTGAACACAAACGTATATTTTATTGACTGTCAATAATTGAGAGGCAGTGTTGTCTGCTGTTTTAAGCAAATAATCATTATTTAATTCTTGATGAATGAAACTCATATAATGTTGATGATTGAATTAAAATCGGGAATTATATTTACCGATATTTTGTCAGAACCAATACATATTTAACCTGTAAGACCCACTTTTACAGGTTAAACTAACAGTAACATTTACATTAAATATAAGTAAGTAAAGGGTGCGACATTTCAAAATAATAAATTGATATAAATTGTATCTTTTGTAAAATATAGTTCATAATCTAAGACTTAGAAAGAAAACACAAAAGAAAGAGGGCAGATAATGCGTTTTAAGTTACAGTTACATTATGTGACATACACATTATGGTTCACAACAACGGTGGCGCCATCTCTGACCGCATCACTTATTGACAGCTTTTAGTGTTCGAGGTTGCCTGTAGGTGTCGCTACAATAGCATCGACTGCTACACAATACCGGGGATGTGAATAGAGATTTCTATTATCACTGCATTGTGCAGTGGTTTAATATGACCTCATGTAACAAAATAAGATATGTTGTAATATCTAAGACCTTTTTAAGATGGGGCCTTGTATAGAATTGTCATGCTTTTTCCTATATCTTGTGTTTAAAATATACAATATCATACACTCAAACACGGAACAACAATTTGTGAATCACATACAAATTTGTTATGTGCAGTAATCAAACAGGCGACATGTCGACTGCGCCAACTGTGCAATTATTGCAATAAGGAAATACAACCACTTGAAATACATTTTAATGATAGATATTAAAGGTAGAATACAATACAAGACTTGAAGTGAAGCACCACTCGCCAGTGTAAACGCAGCACAATACAGAAGGCAGCGAAATAATGAAATTAGCGGAACAGTACTCGCCTTAAGAACAGTGATTTACGTAATCAAAGAGCGTCTAACAGGATTACCGACGAGAACGCTCCTTTTATTTATTAACTAAACTTTACAACGAACAGACGAACACTCCGCCTTTTGATTCCACCATTGTGCGTCCCACAATTGGTGTATTGTGGACCACTCGGCGCTCGCTCCTGATATATTTGACTTTTATTTCCTCATTATAAATGTTCGGGAAAGTTATATTTTTGACGTTTTCCTTGTTAACTGAACTGAAGTTTGAGTAATTTGTTACTGTACTGGATTAGATGAATTGTGAAAGTTATTAAAATGGCCATTTGTTTCTATTTACGGAGTGCTTAAAACTTATTTTAACATTAAATATTTATTTTTTCTGAAATCTATTTCTGAAGTATTTGTATCTAAAATTAATGACAATACATGTTCTGTTACATAGCCTACGTGTCATGTATAAGTTAAATCAAATGGATTCAGATTTTTATATTGAACGATACCAACTCCAGCTGCCTGTATTTAACATTAACTACTATAGTGTAGCATAACTAAATAATCACGCACTATGCCAACCCCATCATTATACAAATTCCCAGCAATAAATAAATCGCACGTTAATTAAGGAACAATGCATGACCCCATCTCTGGCACTCCCACAAAAATGGAATATGCCAAGTGAAGTCAGAAAGGTCCAATTATCTGAGCAAAGGCGCTCGAGTGCGCGTCAAACGCACTGGCATGTCTGGCGGCTCAAAGTGCGCCAAACGGAAATTGCCCGCGCCATCTTGTCCGCCAACCGGAAACCCACCAAATTATCGGCTATGTACTCTCGGACCCTTCACTTATGGATATTACGAGACTTTTTTATATTTCAAGCAATATTATTGTTCTTTATGGAAATTGTTTTCAAGTTCTCAAGTGTGTAAGCGGTGAGCTTTGGGGCCAGAACTTAAGCATATACCTTATGTATCAATTAACTAGTGGTAGTACATTGTAGGCTACATCAGCGACAAGACAACGCTTTTCTTTGATCAGCAATATTATTGGAAGAAACAGAAAAAAATCTCGGTATCATTTATTTATTTATCTTATTATCATTCGTTGTAATTACAACTCTAACCGAGTATAAGCTAAAATATTGAACTAATTGCAATAGTGACACATTTTGTTAAATTTTTAAGAATATTTATAATACTGAATAATACAATGATTTAGAAAAATCAACGTTTATATGAAAATTCTCACAAACCTAAGTTTGAAAGTTTAATCTTAAGATAAATAATATTGCAGGCAAGCATTAAAGTTTTGAACAAATACCCACAACAGGGCCCGCGTTATTAGAAGCACATAAATAGTGGCAGGGGTGTCACGACACATTGGTGCGCGGCGGGGCGCGGCGGGCCGGCGCTATCACACGCGACAGCCCTGCGCGCTTCACTGCTGGACGTAATTGTTTTAGGGTACCGACACTGCTTTTAATATTACCGACATGGGGCACCATTGATTCTTTTCTTAAGAAAATAATTTTGTTTAGCCCTGTTCTTAAAATAAGAGTAGTAAGTCTCAATTTCAATTAGGATTGTTCTAAGCTCAAGTAACAGCAAATATTTGGTTTTAAATATCTTTCTCTTATTTATTATCTTCCTCAGAGATATGTAGTATCGGAGCAACATCAAAAAACAGTTTCCCATATAATTTTGATAATTTAAACACCAATATACATTTCTAAAATTTGTTATATATTATAACATTGTGAAACAACTACTTTTTACTACAAAATTGTTTAGTTGACAAGTAACTAGTAAATTAAACCGAGTTTGTTTATTAACTCCTTCAATATACAAGTCACAAGAGTCAGTCGACTCAAGATTTATTTAACGGCGGTCAGACCATTAAGTTTAACTTTTAGCCACAAGTACTTGTATTTAACGACTTGTAAAAGATATATAGCTCTTCATTACATACATATATATTTACTTGCTTAACCTAAATGACGTTTAAACTCATCACTTAGATGGTAGATAAAGAATACTGTATATAAAGAATACTGGTAGATGCTACGCTGTAGCTGATACTACGCCGTAGTAAGTGCTACGCCGTAGCAAATCACATGCCCATGTATGATTAATCTTTTGTTTTACTTTTTTGTGTGTTGTATATTTCTTGGTATTGGATCTTTTTGTATATTCTTATTAGATCATTTTATGTTGTTTACATTTTTGTCACAGCCTGTGAGGTGTAGGCATTGGTGCACATTTTAGAATGCATAAATCCTATTTAAGTTATGTCTCCTTGTCATGTTTGGAGGTAATATTATTAATCTTATAAACCTAAATTAGATTAATTAGTGTTTTATTTAATTGATTTCATAACTCTAGGTTGAATAATATTGATATTTTACCATCGTTATATAATAATAAACCAATGAGTATACTTCCTTCCTCATTCCTTTCCTTTTTTCTTCGCAAAAAGTACAAAAAACTATTTGAGCGTGAAACAATCGCTTTACAAATCTCATTGGACTATTCAGAGTCGCGATATCCGCGTATCCGTCCGTATCCGCTTAGTATCCGACCTTATATCGCGCAAACCGTGAGTTATATCCGCGGGTATCCGAAATGATCCCTGTTTATGACCTAAGGATCGGCCACGTATAAATGTTTATATCGGCGCGGATCACAAACGAATATATCTTTGTAATACATTGACATGTTTTTATACATTAAATTTCAATTCCAGTGTATTTTCTTTTTCTTGTGTTTGGTGCTGAGAAATTGTTGTTTTTTTTTGTTATTTCGCTGTTTTGAAAAGAAGTTGCTTGACTTTGTGATGTTGTGTATGTCATGATGGTCATATCGTGACAAGTCCATTATATTTCACTGTGATTATGGGCTTCTTACTTAGAATTCTATTGAAAAAAACCTTTTGGTTTGATCGATATTAATAGATATTTGGATATAAAAAGCTAAACTGGTGAATTTGACAAAGTACCGTATAACATTAGAACTTAAGACGGGACATTTACCATATTTATTTCTGTCCATGAGTTTCCGTGAGTTTATCCGTGATCATGGCGCTTGCAACAGTGTCGAAATATCTTATAATAAATAAAAGCATAATCTTGAGAAGCTTACAATTATTTAGTATTTGAGGTTCACTTTTAATATACGCTTGGTGAATTTGCCTAGAATCAGCCTAGAAATAATCTGGAGCTGCAGACTACCTAGCGAATTTACCGGGGCTCCGGCTGGAAAATCAAGAGTAGGAACGGGGTGGTTTATAGTCAGTAAGAGTCTGACACTCCCTCTCGCCTCGTCCAAGGCGGAGAAGTCATTGGATGATTTTCCCCCCTTAAAAAAAGCCTTAAGCTAATGCATAACCATCAATAAAGTACCAAACTCCATACTTGTATTTCCTTCCTACACCTTCATATTTTCAAAAGAAAATTGTATGATAAGAAAAAGTAAAATAATAGGATAGTATATTGAAGCTCCTCGATAGCGATGCGTTAAGGAAATAAAATAAGTGTGTGCCGCGCCGCCGCCGCCGTGTGGGTTTCAAATGTATGCGATTGTATGGCAGTGGTGCTTAGATAGAAATATACAGGGGAACGGTTTGAACTAAGACGTTGCGTGTGAAGGAAACTTATTTGTAGTTACTTTCTTCTTTAATGTGAGAAAAATCTTTAAAACTTTACTTTCAGACGGCCTTATAGACTTGCATATGCCAATTTCTTATTGTCTTACTTATTGATAACGTCACGCCTTTTATCCCCGAAGGGGTACGCAGAGGCACTATACAATGTACACCCACTTTTCCCATTTGTGTTATACGTGCCAAGTAATAGGGGTGAGTCTATAGCCATATACTGGCGATGAAAAACTGAAAAATAACCAGTAATACTTTCGCCGGAATCGAACCCTAGACCCCTTGTCAGTCAGACCAATGAGACCGTCAGTGTCTTACTTATTATACGGAAAATCGAACTTAATCTTAAACCAACTTTATAAGATTATCAACTTGATCGATGATATTCAAAATATTTGTACATCGTTCTTGGAGGCTGTTCTGAATACCGCCTCACGACAAGAATGCCTTCCCCTGAAAAACCGCTCGCACCCGCCTGAAATTCTTTCTCCTGTATGTTTCAGGAACGCGGGCGAGTCACATCGGTTGCCATGGCAACGACACGTCTAGTCACGCCCCTCGTTACGCGATAGTGATGGGCTGACGTCGATCTTTGATATATCGATATCGCAATGCAGCACTATTGAGAGTATCGGTAATTGCTCAGTGTGAGATAACATTATGTTGTAAATGTATGTATTATAAGTATTATTTAGTTTCCTATTTTATATTTCACATAGTTACAGCCCCTTTGTGTTCTATTGTGTGATTTGCTAATGTGAAATTAGGATTTAGTTCGTATATTACATCCCAGAATCAATGTTATTATTGAGATGTATGACTATCAATTTCCTCTAAAAATGTCAGCCACGATACACACGATGATTGATTTGATGACACATTACCGTTTGTCGATTATTTGGATTTATAGTTTCATAATTATAAAACATCGAATTAAAGTGTGAAGTATAGTGAACTTCTTATTGAAGTCTAACTACTCACCCAATAATCATACCGACAATAATTCATTCCCAACACTCGACGTATCATGTCAGTCATATCATCATTAATGAATAAATCCAAGTCACCCCCCCCTCGCACCCCGCCCTCACCTTCCTTCCTATCAAATATTATCGAGCAATCCATTACACGATTACATATAAAAAGGGGTTTATTACAAAGCACTTTATGGGCTATAACGTGCGAAGGAATGCGCCGTGTCGTGCCGGATCACGGCCGGACCGGCAGGAATGCCGGATGAGGATATCGTAAGAATATCAACCGGTGTGGGGTGAAGTCAAATGGTAAAACGTTTGATACGTACTTTTATACCTAGTCGTATTTGAAAACACAATTAAATTGTATCACGCTTTATATTATATTAATGTAGTATAATGTAATGTAGTATGATGTTTGAATGTTTGAATATTAATCACACTGAAACTAGAAAACAGATTTTGATTAACTTTTGTATACAGACAGGGTATGAACTGATTTGGGTGATAGTATACTTTTTATCTCACGGGTACGCGGGCGAAGCCGTTGGCAAAATTTAGTAATGTTATATGTTTTTTTCAGAAAGTTTTGCTGTTTAAATGGTGACATTAAAGTAACTTATATAAACTTTTATAATGAATAATTGTAATATTACAAGTGACAACTTATCCTATGTAAAATGTAATACAAAGCCGCGCAAGCATAAAATTATATTTATGTTCTTCGAAGGCGGTAAGTCAAGTAAGTCAAGGAGGTTCAAATAATTGTGATATGCAGAAAAAAGTCTTCATGTACGTACTTTTTTAAATGATTAATTATTAATAAAAACAAACACAAGATTCATGATTCAATCATATGCGTACAGTTTCTAGCTACCCCCATAAGATATTAGCGTGAATATATGTCCTTGGTATCGTGGCACATACAAGTACTATCACATCACTACGTAGTGACGTAGCTTCACTAAAATGTCATTTGCAGCTAACGAGGGGTTCACGTTAAACCCATGAATATCTATGAGCTCAAATTGAATGCGGTATTAACGCACTTCCTGATATGTAAATAATGTAATAATTTAATTGTAATAACCGTTTCATTGACTTCTGTATGAATGAATATTTTGTAACAAATAAAGGAGCTGTAAATTATGTCATTGTATTTACTCAATATTATAAAATCCTCGATATTTTCCTTTTTTTTAATAGAGCGAATCGAGCAGGCGGTACCTGATGGTAGGCAATCTACTACACCCGTGGGCACCCTCAAGAGAAGTCACATTAGTGTGCATTAGATTGTAGAAGTACATTGCCGGCCTTTTACATGATGTCTATTCTTTATAATCTTTCATTTTTCAGTAAACAATACTAATTAAGATACGTCGAAAGTCAAACTAAACCAGAAACCAATATATAACCCCACGACCCACTCCCCAAACAGCGAACATCGCATAAAACGAAGCTCGTAACGTCTCCATTAACACGAACCACTTATAGAACCAACAGACACCTCGAATTTTTCTCCAATTTATAAAATATTCCATCCAATATCGGTATCGATAATCCGGTCACGTCCCTACGGCGTCACTCGCATTCCTCGCATAGTGAAGTGGCGGCGCCCGATATTTGCCCCTCGCATATTAAGATAGCATTCTTCGCAGTGCCGGGAGACAATGCTGGCTATATGAGATATCGATCCTTGATGTGCTTTTCAGTTAAATGGCAGGTTAATGGGTTTGCTTTCAGTACGGACTTTGTACCTACTGACTTGGTCATGGATTTTAATACTTGATTTTATCAACCTCTTTAAATTATAAGGAAGGTATAATAGGTTAAAATAAGACACTTAACTTCAGTTTAGTTTTCACCAGCCTATAATTGACACCTAACAGTCCACGTAAGAGATTAGTGTTAGTGCTACAACATACTAATTAATTTTAGTTAAGGTAAGGTTTAGGGGTGATTGGTGAAAGCGACCATAATTGTGTTTAAATGATGAGGATTTGATCTTTTAGAAGTTATAAAAACTTTAAAGCCATAAAACAGTTGAAATGGAAAGTCAAGGTCCATATTAGTAAATGCTTGAAGAAGATAGTTTAATCAGCATTTCATATCTTTCTGTGATTTTTATGGTCTGTCTCTGAAAACACTTTTTGTATTTTTTAATAACTTGTACTACGTAGTACCTAGTAGTACTAGGTTTTCAGTATAATTTGATTGCTGTCGATTCCTAGAACGTGATTTGTACGGAGTACATAGGGCTTATATACTTAGTAAATTACATAATTTGAATAGAATATATTATGTACTTATCACTTAGCTGATACTCGTGGTTGACTCCCTCAATCATGACTTACCTGGAAGCAAAGAAAATAATATTATTAGAGAGAAATATTCACAAATGTATAATGATTAACAAAATGGCGTTATACATATACAATGTGATGTATACAGCAGTATACACATGTACAGGTATAACTATGATTAAGAAGTTAGTTGAATATCCTAATTATTATTGAAATACATGAATTTTATATGGAGATTACCCGAAATTATTGAGTAAGATATTAAGTTCATTAAAATTAATCGTTCTACTATAGAACAGTTGAAAATAACGATATATTCTGAAACCAAATGTATCTTAAATGGTTTAGGCATAGGTATTCATACTCTTGAAATATCGACATGATTATTACAGTGGGTTTTTTTAATGGGACAAGCCCGCCACAACCTCCCGTACTGCTGCAACTCCTGTAAGCCAGGATCTACAGTTACAGTGGGTTACTGCATCGATAGTGGATTCAACTATCGACATAACAGTGAGGCCGTAATGTAACAACACTATAATCTAGATTGAGACAAACGACGCCCGCACTACGACGGACACAAGCAGCTGGCGAGCGGGTATAATTGCAGCACTCACTCATCCTGTGTATCAGAGGGCAGTATTTATTGTATACAGCCTTATAGCATACACAATGTGTGGTGTGGTGTATCGATTGTGGACTACCTATTGAGTTTAACGGAGCTTCGGCTCAAATAGCAGGAGTAGAAATGGGATTGATTTTAGTCAGTAAGAGTCTGACACTCCTTCTCGTCTAGCCCAGGGCGGGAGAAACCATTGGATGATTTCCCCCCTTTAAAAAAAATGTTTCGATTATATTATATACTCTACTAGCTTTCGTCCGCGGCCTTGCCCGAATTCCTGTTGGATAAGAGTAGTCTTTGTATTATTCCAGACCATAATCTACCCTTGTTTAAAAATTTGTCTCGATCACGATCTCTTCAGTCGTTTTGATGTGATTGAGTAACAAATATACACACAAATTCATTTCGCATTTATAATATTAGAAAGATAATAAAATATTTCATTTGTATTAGGGTTCAATAATACTCTAGTATTAACAGCGGTATTACGTATACCCAAGGAAACTTCCCTCGCACATCTATGTATATTAGGCTAACCGAAATTATGATAGTCTACTAATGGTTTCTAAGATTTTGTAATTAATAAGCAACCAAAAATCATTATACAAATTACATCGAAATCTATAACCAAAATTTATAAATTACTGAAAGAATTGTCTAGTGCAGGATTCGACCCGACAACTCAATTTTCAAAAACTAGTTACCCAGCCACTGCACCAACCATGCAGTGTATGGATCACCCAATATGGGGATCTATTGTCTCTGTGATGTGAATTTGCCCCACGACATGGGAGAAAATCTTAAATATTATGTATAATTTTGGAAATTATTGCGAAATGCGAGTGTTACATTTCATATTTGCACGTTTGTGTGAGTACTACATATTTCAGAGAATTTTGAAGAGAAGTTTGGGTGATAATGATCATAAATTATTCTTAAAATAACCCGAAGTAAACAGTTTCATAGAAGAGAAACGGCCCATATTTTATTACTTAGTGAAAAAAAAAATATTTTAGCTAAGTCATCCAAGTGCAATATAGATTATGGTCATAAACTGAAGTAAAATTCCGAAGGCTTGCAAATATACCTGCGTAGAAACAATGCGTTGAATAGTTGTCTAATCCCCACAGAGCGGGGTTACAGCAATACGCGCCATTGTGGCGGTGAATGGGGCAGTAAACGCAGGGCCAGGGCGCGGGGTATCGCCCGCTGAAACAAAAGCCTGCAGCACTGCCCGCCGCCCGGACCCACGCTTTGTTTTTATTATCTACTTCTCCGAGGGTCACTAATACTTAGTTTAAACAACGTGATTTTTTTCCACTATATTGCTTAACTGCTAATTTTTGAATGCAATCGGGATAATGTTTTCTACCTGGGTGGCGTTACTAATCTCTGCATCATCCAAAGGCTGACTCAAAATTTCTATACAATTTTATTGCATTAAGTCTAAGTAAACAAAATGTGTCATCAAATCTAACAGATCTATCTATCTATCTATCTAAAGAGATCTAACAAAATATGTACACATTTTGACTCTTAATACCACTTTACAATGTACACCCACTTTTCACAATTTATGTTGTAAGTACCATGTAATAGATGGTGAGCCTATTGCCATATACCGAGCAATTTCCAGACTCTGTGCTCTACTAAGAAATTTTCGAAAAACCGAATAAAGCCCAGCAATACTGTGCCAGACCCGGGATTCGAACCACTCGGTCAACGAAGCTTTATTTGAAGTCTAAATAAAAAACAAAATGAATATGTCATCTAATAATAATTTACTGTGGTTAGCTATATCTACTCAACAGATGGTGTATTTTACAATAAAGGCATATTTAACAGCGTTATTATCTTACACGTAATGTAACAACTACTTATAACATTATTTCTATTGCAAAAGGGATCTCGGGTTCGATTCTCAGATCCACAAAATGTCTGTGCTATTATGTATTACATGAGAGGATCAATCATTACCTTTTTTAATATATGTACGACTCTTTCTGTATATGTATATATTTTTATGAAAGTGATCGGATCGGCGATAATATTCAGAAATAGAAAAAGGCGCGATAACCCCTTACACGAGGCTGGGTGTAGGAAGGAGTGAACATTGGACAGTCGGCGCCAATATTAATATCGGAGCTCTTCAATATCGCGGGATCACGGGAAATAATCGCTTATTCATGGCTTCGTAACTTGCAATCGTTCGTATTCTGTTACTGTACAGAAAAAGGTTCAAAAAAGTATTTTATGAGTGAGGACAACAACATATACACGATTATAGGGCTAACTGACCCTCATAGTTAATTTTGTTAAGTTGCACAAAATAATAAATTGAAGGAATAGACATACTGTTACAGTTGGCCCTTGTAGTAACCAACAAGCGAAGAAAGAAATAAATAAAATCAGTTTATTTGCATTATGTTGTAACATTAAACATGAGAAAAGATATGTAACAAACACACAAACAAAAATAAATTTAATTCAAATTGATCAATTGATGAGAGTAAGTGTAGCAACGCACAGAGTAATGTGAAACAGCCTGTGCTCAGTAAAATGCCGCGGCCCGGACACTAATTCTTTGGGCTAAGGTTTGATTTTCAGCGCCAGTTCGCAAGACAATACATGTTTTTGATTTAAATCAAAGTCAAAGCATTTTATTCATATTTAATTAGTCACATTTGTAACATCAACATTTTATGTCTTAAATTGTCCACTTTGTCTTAAAGTGTGTAAAAAGATTCACTGACCAAGTCTGTAGGTCAGTGAATCTGATTGGAGAAGAACCAGCAAGACTGTATTCAATCGTTTCATTGATCTCCCAATAGATGGCGTTACGAGTCCTACATCGCGCAAGTGAAGTTTGCGCGTGACTTAACACAAATACAAGTTCAGTTGGCCAGCAGTCAGTCATATATGCTCAGGCATGCTCACCTAGTTTGATTTCGGAGGATCCCCCCCTTTTCCTAAGTTAGGGAGTATTACACAGGGTTCCTTAACTTTTGGCCAACAAGGAGTAACACGAGGAAGAGCCATACTTCGGCTCGACAGTGATATTACGGCCTCACAGATGGCTGAAGTAACGTTTGCGTTGTGTTTTGTCGTATGATTAATATCGGAGTAACCGGAGTCCCAATCTTCTTCTTTCCAATCTGCTAATCCTTGCTCTAATTAATATTTAACTCCATGCTCGACTGGGAATGGAATCAAAGATCCCGAGATCCTTCGCTCGGTACTTGTGATTGCAACCAACGAATTAATTTGTATTTATTAACTCTCTAATATTTATTGGCAAATAACTGTCGACACATTGCCCGACAGTCGCCGTGTGTCGCGGAATAATGCTCATTAACTTGAGCCCCAGGAGGGGCCTAAAACTAGGCATTTCCACGTCAAGCAGTAATGAGAGTAAACAGAAAACTATAATAATTTATTTAGAATGTCTCATGAGAGTTGTAATACAAATCATAATTTGATTAAACACTTCTCATGAGGCGACCAGAGCGCACTTATAAGATGCTGGCAACGCATATGTAACTCGTCTAGTGTTGCATCCATGGGCGGCGCTGATTGCTTACCACCTACCATTTGACAATTGACAGCTATTCATCAAAAATCCTCATAATGTCTCGAGAGATAGATAAGTATGGTCATGTGCGTGAACACGCGTACTATCGCTGCTTGCTTATCAGTTCGAATCCGGTATAATTACCAAACGAGGTGGAAGTGTCTACATGTAACCAGTAACGAGTTTGCGATCGGTTCGTCCATTTAAAATTAAACAGTGGTTGCAAATAATCAATTATTTAATCACTGGGGCGGACTTTGATTGCTGTCATTAATTATTATAATAGTTAGTGACACTCGTCTGTCACATGATCAGTACATGTCATTGTGCAGTATAATATAATGTTAGGAAATTCTTTCGCTGGTATTTCCGTGTTTAAGTGTGATTGGTTACTTTGCGGTTGAAATTCTCAGTAAATGATTTCCTTGGCTTGACTGCCTCGTTGGTCGAGTGGTTGCAAGTGCGACTGCCGTACAAGGGGTCTCGGTTTCGATTCCCAGGTCGGGCAAAGTATTGCTGGGCATTTTTCGGGTTTTCGAAAATTTCTCAGTAGTAGCACGGAGTCTGGAAATGTACCCGGTATATGGCAATAGGCTCACCACCTATTACATGGGACTTACAACATAAATTGTGAAAAGTGGGTGTACACAGTGGCATTACGTGCCATAATGTGCTGTGCACCTCTGCCTACCCCTTCGGGGATTAAAGGCGTGACGATATGTATGTATGTATGATTTCCTTGGGTAGAGGCGGGACAGAGTGTTAGACTCTTCCTGAATAAAAAAACACTCCATCCGTACCCCTGCTTCGAGCCAGAGCCCCCTGTAACCCACTAGGTCGTTCGCAGCTTCGCGAAATGAATACAACCTGGAGTTCAGAATTGTACCTATTATATTGCCTTTAAAGGGTTTCTCTTCATGAGATCCGTACATACATTTCACACCCAGAACAACAATTTGTCGATCTAATTGCAGGAATCGAACCGGTAACACATTACCTGCAAGCAGGCAACCCAGCCATTGTTTCAACCGAGCATTCAGTTTAAGATAAAACATGGCCACACAAGTTGAAATTATTCTTAAAACATCTGCAGTCAGGGATTAGCAATAAAATAAAAAAATCACCAAGTATTAGGGTCTAAGACAGATAATACACTATTCTTAGTGACCCTCGGAGAAGTAGATAATAAAAACAAAGCGTGGGTCCGGGCGGGCGGCAGGGCTGCAGGCTTTTGTTTCAGCGGGCGATACCCCGCGCCCTGGCCCTGCGTTTACTGCCCCATTCACCGCCACAATGGTTGTATTGCTGTAACCCCGCTCTGTAGGGATTAGACAACTATTCAACGCATTGTTTCTACGCAGGTATATTTGCAAGCCTTAGGAATTTTACTTCAGTTTATGACCATAAGCTGATGGCGCCGACATGACTCTGTTACTATGTTGAAATATTTTTAAAATGTCTCATTCTTCACTGCGTGGTATTTATTTGCATTTGTCAATGTTTAATGTATAAGGAGTTGTTTTAGCGAAATGTAACCCATACATTGATTACTCCCCAACTATCATCACATGTTATGTCTAATTTCAGGTTTCCACGACCGATAATTTCAGCTATGCAGTACTCTGCCTACCCCTCATCGAACGTATAGCGTAAGAAAGTATAACATGAATGTAACACTCGCTTGCTCCGGCGCCGGCCGGCGTTGCTTATCAATAACATTATTTATTGATTTATTTTATTCAAACAACAATATTAGTAACGAGTAAAAACGACACTCATTTAGCCACCGAGTCAACAAATTATAATGTAATTAACAATGTTTAATGATAACCACATTTTATAACATTACGACATAATGACAATTACTATCTGAAGGTATTCTACGTGTTAAATGTAATACTATATGTTCACCAGTTATATTATGATTCATTGTAATAGAAACTAAGAATATTGCTACACTTCACATACAACCCCAGACTCTGTAATTGTGTGGAATTTTCAAAGGACAGACGTCTTGGCGCCGGCGCCTGCGTCTCACATCATACCACTCAATATGTCATATTTTTTCAGACAATATTGAACTTTATTGCTATGTAGACATAAGGTCGAAAATCGATAACAGGAATATGGCAGTTTCAATTATGTAGCTCAGTTTGTAAGCCTCTGTATATGTATTGATGAATGTATGTATGTATGTAGTGTTAGTCAATTATGTACTTAGGTACATTATGATTTACGTTTAGTTTGTACCTGTGAGTATTGAACGAACTGTTTATGCTTTAATTACTTATGTAAATTAAAATTATTATTTCTTTGAATACAATATATTGTATCAATTTACTAAAACGTACAAACACATAATACAAAAAGAAATGGATCTCAAATAAATCATTCACAATATCCATCTGAATGAACTAAACCCGGCGCTTGCGCACCTCACCTCCTCACATATGATTATAATTTTCACGTTACCCACATATTATACACCCAGGTTTTACTTCCCCACGGACCCACCGCCAGACCGAATAGACCCGCCGTCTATGTGACACAAGTGGACCATGAAATTAATTTAAATCGTTTCTAGAAGTGTATAGACAAACCTATTTACCTAGGGAATCTAGTATTTCGTAACCAAACACTGTGACATTAGATAATCCTGCTCATAAACCATAAAAACCCAGATTTGAAGAAACGTATCCAAGTTACTAAGACAGTGATAGCCGCCATTATCCCGCCTAAACCCTTCCATTGTCTCACTGTTTACCTGCAAGTGGGCGGAGTTTGCACCCTAATTACACCGCTGCGCCTACGCATAAAAAGGTCGAAAATTTGAAATTTCGTCGCAGTTCCACAGTGAGCTTCTTTGCAATCTGTGGACCTCCAGTGCTTCTCTGACCGCGTCGTCCCTCCGGACATCCGGCCCTCCTCGTCGCCCTCCCATTGTATCCCTCATCAAATTTAAAAATTCAAACGTGTTTTGATTGAACAATTTGGATATCCTAGTGTGACGCAGTGTTCTATAGCTAATATTTAGCGAAACATTGCGGCGTGCAGTAATAGTATGTTCGCATTTCTTGTGAACTACCATTTAGCAGCTACTTTGGAATTGGTAAGTTCATTTTTATTCATTTTTACTAACGACCGAACAGATCACCTGATGGTAAGCAATCGCCGCCAAACATGGACGTCCGCAACACTAGAGGTAGTGCGAGTAGAGGATTCGATCCCTTTGATATTTCTAATCCCGGGATTTCAAGGTTATCTACAGTTAATCTCGGGATGCTGAGATAGTCCCTAGTTTGTATTGGTGGATTGTACTTTCTAGAAAGTGGTAAGAAAAAGTTAAAAATATCAAAATCTACTTTTATTATTTTAAACCTACAGTTAAATCTTTAAAAAAGAAAACTAAATTATACTTCTTCTGATAAAAATTCTGGGATCGAATCCTCATCCTCCTAACTACGAGTTGTGCCACCGGCCTTTAGGATGATCCTCGATCTTGCATGATCTTCCACCAGACCCGTATAGAATAAACTTTACCCGTTCTCCCATTTTGAACTTATTAATTTATTAAATAAATAAAAATCTTTATTCGCCGAAATATGGTAGAAAAAGGTGGTAACAGTAATTATGTAGCTAAACACATGTACATTACATATTGAATATTGACACGTATTATTCTCATTGTAGGTATTGTCTTAAATCATTCATCTAAATATATAGATATCTGTCCAATTTCTATGTCGATTGTGCTACCTAGTCTATCGACTGACGAATGAGATTGTGGAACGAAGTGTCTCGAGTTCGATTCCTGGGTTTATTTCAAGCATTATTATAACACCATTCTCGATTTGTAATATTAGTCATTTGTTTGCTTCATTATTGGGACTTATGTTAATTCTCTTGTTTTTATTTATTTTAATATTGACTGTTTTGAACTAGTTTCGGCCCGTAGCTTTGTCCGCGTAGAATATTTAATAGACTTTAGAAAGAGCATTTTACCTTATTTAATTAGGGTTTTTTTAACTTGATTGTGTTTTCTATAATCCTGTTTTTTTTCTTTAATTTCTTCTTTAAAATTCAATTTTAACTTTGAGTGTCATGTTTGTTTCGATATTTTAACATGGTTTAATTAAATTAAACGATGCGCATTGTTTGTTTGTTTGTTGATAAGTTAATCGCACTTTATGTTATATAAATATAAATACATCGGTACTCTGTGATTCCTTGGGACCGGAGAAACACAAGGCTATCTGATTTTGTGTAATAATTGAATATGAGCAATGCGTGTAAGAATTACTCAAATAATTAGGGAATCCTAAATAATATAATTAGTAGGGTGTATTGACATATATCGCATTTGATTTTGATTGACAGGTAAATTAAATAAAAACCCTAATTAGTTTTACTGACTAGGGAATCGAATTCGAGACGTTTCTCCTTAAATTTGGCCTTTCTGTACTTTCTTTCTAATTAGTATATATTTTGTTTACAGTGTTATAATCTGGACAAGAAGGAAAAAGAGCTTATCCAGATGATTGACAATGAGGAACAGGGGGAGGATTGCTGGGAGGACTCGTGGGAACCGAGTGACTATGGTACGCGGCAAAACAAATTAGATTGCAGCACGCCCTCCTTTGAGAGACACGCTACTAACTACGCATACTTTGGCAGTGATTTGAGTGAAATTGATCCAAATGAAGAATCATATTACGATATCAGAGACTTTGTGTCCATATCCAGCCTGCACACGACCGCAACTGAGGACTTCATACCTAACGACCTATCTTTATTAGCTAGAAACCAGTGCATGGACGCAGCTGGTTACTACACATCTTATGGCGTACCATCCATAGACGAAATGGACGCGCCAGATTACATACTAGTTGCTGATGAGGTCGCAAATGATGGCGACCCTCGTGATGAAGTTCCAGCTGAAGGCATCGCTCGTGATGAAGTTCCAGCTGAAGACGTCTCTTGTGATGAAGTTCCAGCTGAAGGCATCGGTCGTGATGAGGTTGCAACTGAGAGCGTCGCATCTGTCTCCGACAGAATGAGATCCGGAGATTCCATTCTGTCGGAGACAAATGACACAGATTTCGAACTTGTTGATAATGAGGTCGCAGCTGATGGCGGCCCTTGTGATGATGTCGTCGCATCGCATAGAGCATCGGAATCGGACAGAATGGAATCTCCAGATTTCATTATACTAAGTACTGAGGTTGTAGCTGATGACGTCCCTCGCGATGAGGCCGCAGGTGAGGACATCGCTCCCGTTGGCGCATCGGAGGCTGACAGAATTGAATCTCCAGATTTCATTATAGTAAGTAGTGAGGTGGCACCCGATGGCGTCACTCAGGATGAGGTTGCAACCGTTAGCGTCGCCCCTGCTGACGTGTCGGTCTCGAAGAGATTGGAAACTGAAAAAGTTAAAGTGGTGTCCAACGAAGACGAAGTATCGTCATTTGAAGAAGATAGTGAATCTTCAGATGAAACTTTATTAGAAGCTGGCGACTCTTCACTTGAAGATGATGAATCTTCATTTGAAGACGATAATGAAGAAGACTCTTCCTTTGAAGAAGAAGAAGAATATTCTTCGTATGAAGATTCGTCATTTGAAGACTCGGGATGGTCTTTCCCCCCGCGGGCACCACCAGCCTACACCTTGCCTATACCGAAGTGGGTGATAAAAAAACCGGCGGAACATCCACAGTCGGTGGAAGATATTTACAAAAACCCTCGGCCAGGGCCCAGTCACGCCCCAGATTATTTTGTTCCGGCACCAAACAGATCGGATTCATCAGGATCATCTCAATCTTACAACTTTCCCTCCGAGGAGGAGAACCAACGACCAGTACCTGTCGTGTCCAACGAACCATTAAGAAATTGGATTCGTGCGTCGATACCAGATATATCAATGCCAGCAGATAGTATTTGGTTCCCGATGCCGGGACATCTGTCGAATCCAGCCAATTTTAACTTACCATCCTACAGAAAAGAATCCGTGTGGTCCCGAGACCGTTTAACCGAGACCCTGGCCCGAGAAGAACTCCTAAATCATGACCCCAAACCTGGAGAAGATAGAGTTGCCCTCTTCTTCAAACATTTCGAACTAGGCACTATACCGCCCCCCTCAAAGTGGTAAATCCACCGAGTAGTGTACAACTACTGACTTATATACATTTGTGATCATGCGATTTTAGTTAAAGACTATTTTAGGTAAGTTAGTTTACGCTACGTATGTGGAGGTAGTCTGTTCTCTTAAACACATTTTTTCATCTCAGTTTCGGTTTTAACTACAGTCTTTTAGCTTTAATATTTATTTATACACATTTTATAATTCTTTTCATTCTTATTTCAATGATTATTGACAGTGCAGACAATTGCCTGTAATTTTTTTTAAAGTATTGTTGAATACAGTTTTATTTTTTTATTTATTTGACGAAACTATCACGACAGTCAATAATTCGATAGTGGACCATTTTATTATTGCAATAGTTTTCTATGCATGTTATAGAATATGACAATATTTCAATTCATGACCAAGAGAATAGTGTTAAGTTAGTATTCGTAGGATTTAGATTACAATTATTGTAATCTTAAAAAATATTGCAATAAAAACACAAAAAAATAATAAAAATGTTAAATGTGATATACTTTTTTGGGTATCACAATAAAAAAATATTAAAACAATAAAAACGAAAAAAAAATATTAGTTTTAAATTGAATGTCATTTTTGACATTTGTTTTTAAATGATAATGACAGGATTCACAGTTGTAGGCGACGCATTGTTCCATTGACAAACAGATGTACTGATCGAATCTGCCAACCCTTAGTTTTTTACAGTATTTTATCATTTTTAACCTCTTGACTCCATTTTAATCATAATTTAATAATTTCAATTTGATTTTTTATTATACATACACAATAATTTGATAAAAAATGTAAAATTGTTTTAAAAACGTTTAATCTATCTGAAAATGTATTGATTATTACAATATCAAGTGCCTGTCAACTTAGTAATAAGAAAATCTCTTAGTTTATAATATCGTTACTCAATTACTATTATAAATAATTGAATTCGTATTTTTGTTAGCATGATCCATGTACAGGGTTATTGGTAAAATTTAATTTAACCTGATTTCCATTGTTATTATGATTCATAGCTTGCTCACGTAACTCGACGAGGGGACTCGATTAGTTTCAAGCCACGCTTGGGGCTCATAGTCATCAGTAGAAAATGACGAGAACGATCGATATACTAGTTATGTTACCTCGATCACCGTTACGTGAGTTAGCCGTCAGTTATAATGAAAACTTTTCTAAGTCTTTATATAAAAATCTATTTTTATTGTAATTTATAATTAATTTATTCAATTTTTGTTAATTATTATATCTATTGATGTCAATTTTAATTGTTGCTTATGTCAATTTTAATAGAAATTGTTGCTAATGTCAATTATAATTTAATTTACATGAAAATTGATATTATGCTTTTCGAAACGAAAAGTAAAATCTGAGAATGTGATAATTTGAGAGTGTGTGATGTATTTGTATGGTGATGCAATTTGTTTGTTTGACAAAATGTTATTCTGTGTATTGAGATTTGGAAGTATTTGTGTTTGTAGATTAGTACTACAAGACGACGGCAGACGTATATCGAAGTATCGATATTATTGTAACAACATAACACCTCTACAGACATATATTACTTCTATTTTTTCAACTGTTGTAAACTTTATGAATAACCGTGTATATTTGTTTTAAATTAATAATAATTGAGTAACCACCCCAACCTTTTGTTTTGTTTATTTCACCCTACATTAAATTGCTGAAAGTATTGTATTGCCTCGGGTTTGATTCTCGAGTTGAGCAAATTAGATTTTTTGTGTTTCTCTTTCTGGTGCACAGAATTAAATTAATAGATACAACTCATACCGTGACTGGTAACATAATAATAGGAGTCACATAACGTGCAGCTCTGCCTACCCTCTCGGGAAGTAAATGAAGCAAAGTTATGTTACTATTACCCATTACAAATAACTATGAATCCTGTAACACAAGATGTACACCAGATGTGGTTATTAGAATTCAATCTGTTAAGAAGTAAAATGCTCATAGACTTAAAATAATGAGAAAAATGGAAACTATAATATAACTTATACACAAACAACACGCGTTTTATTCCCGATGGAGTAGGCAGAGATTTACATTACACAGTACGTAAAACCGCTATACAATGTACCGACTTTTCACATTTGTGTTATAAGTCCCATGTAATAGGGAGTGAGCCTATTGACATATTATTGCCTATTGCCAAAAACAATGTAATTCAAAGATTAATGCAATCTTTCTTTTGTGCTATTTTTGCCTACAGAAGAATAGCACTTAATTTATCAAAATTGCAGCCATTTTAATAAATATTAGAATGACTACACACCATTGAATCCGTTTCAAGTCAGTCAATAAAAAGTAGGTGTCATCACACTTATATTACAAAATAATGTTTAAGCTTGTTTGTCCGTCAATTAAGAAATAACTGAATGGGTTTTGATGAAATTTGGTATACAGACAGAGTATGAGCTGATTTTGGGGATAGGATACTTTTTATCCCATGGAAATTCAGGCAAAGCTGCTGGTAGAAGTTAGTTTAATAAGCGCATCTCTTATAAACTCTGAGAATAAAAGGAGTGATGTAGATATCAAAATCATAGCTTATAACTTTTCAATAAGTCGGTACACGTAACAAATTAAAAACTGCCCGTACCGTATCCTACCATTTCTCAAAAACATATTCTAATTTGAAGGTAATAAGTAATAAATTTAAATGCGTTGTCAAATGTGTAGATAGTGTCTCTTCAGACAGAGCTCGCGTTCCGAGCTGCCGCATACCTCCATCGATAAATTAATGTTCTGATTGGTTTATTCATTACGTGTTTATATTCTATCACTGACTACTAATTACTAATTACATTTTGATTATTACAACATTTGACCATTTGACGCAACTATAAGTGCAGTGAGGCGACTGTGTGTATAGTTTTTAAGACATTGGTGAGTAATTTTACAATATTTTCTTACTTACTAGCGACCCGCCCCAGCTTCGCATGGGTGCAATGGTGATATATTATGCATGTATTATACATATAAACCTTCCTTTTGAATCACTCTATCTATTAAAAAAATCGCATCAAAATCCGTTGCGTAGTTTTAAAGATTTAAGCATACAAAGGGACATAGGGACAGAGAAAGCTACTTTGTTTTATACTATGTAGTGATATATATAGCCTTGTTATAGTTTAGGTTTAATATTCTTATAATCTACTTTTTCTTCTTTTACCTTCATGATGTGATGGTATCACAATCTCAAACTCCATTTTTTTCAATATCAGTTCTCACACAATCTATTTATTTATATTTCTGAATACATAGTAATCCAGATTAAAAATGGATCCTTGTTCATGATCCCAGCTAGTAAACAACTATCTGAAGTTTATTCTAAGCTGAATATATTATGGAAAGTGAAAACAAGGAGATTTTTCTTATTTTCAGTGTAATTGTATGTTAGATTGGCTTCTGTCAATAATTTCACCTGCGGTATTGAATAAAATAGCCTTAAGTATGTACAATTACAGACCATAGTTACCTACCTAATCTCGATGATACATTTTATACAGAACTCTTAATCGGTTTTGGTTTGATGAAGGTACAATCTATTGAAGTACTTTTGTATTTTTATTATTAAGATTTCTTTTTATTTTCTTTTAAAGTATAAATTTATATTTATATTTTATTATTTAAATCGGATCACATTATTTTATTGAATAAATTAGAACAGGATTTCATATTTATAATGATGTATTCCTCTATTAAGAAATACATTGAATAGTTCATTCTAATTTTCATTACATATTAATTGTTTTCACAATGGATTACGAATTAGATTCAAATCTAGTTGATATGTTTATAAAAAATTAACACCTGTTTGGTCTACTTTAATTATTTACTCCGGTGGGTATAACAAAATAATGATTTCATAGTTTTATGAATTTTAACGTATAATGTAATTAATTCTGTTAAGTGAATGTAAACACACATAAATGAAATCACACCTTTTTTTTGAGAAAAATATAGTATCAAGCTTTATTTTAAATGAATAAAATGTTTGAAATTTTTAATACAGGGGGTATTGGGTTTCGATTACGGCCACAGTGGAGGAACACCGGGGTGGTTTTAGCCGGTAAGAGTCCGACACACCCCCCGTTATCCCCACGGCGTGGGAAGACCGTGAGGATTTCCATCGCGTTACAAAAAAAAAACTATGATTTCTGGTTGACAGCTAAAATTAGTTCATGCCGACAATTATGTACTATACAATCCCTTCAATTGTTCTTCCGGGGTATTTTCTAAAGAGGTCACAATTTTGCGAACAAACATTTTATGGCCCACTATGAAATTCGCATTCATATTTCCAACACGACTTTCAACTTTACCACCTACACAATAAGAGCGAACTTTAGTTATTTTTATTGCGTTACCTGAAATATTTTGAGAAAAGTAACAATAGATGATGGCGATAGTATAATGCTTAGTATTTCACTTTTGTTTTATTTGCTTACAAATTGTAGTGTTTTGTACTGAAACAAATCATTTTTATTGGGGGCAGTTTGCTTTTATTTACTTTTTTTGGTGGGGTCTAGACGGAGATGAAGATTTTATTTTAAATTTACTTTTTTACGTTAGAAGTAGTGTAGTAGTAGATTAATAATTATTATTAGTTATTTAGGATTAATTATCTTATATAGACATAATCCCTTCAATAATGTTTTCAAATTTTAAAGTAATGTCATTACATTACTTTAAAATAATTTCATTAGATTATAAATATCTATGTTCATTCATTTAATGTTAAGCACATTCGAAATTGGATTCAGTGTGTACTACAACATGTTCCATATTGTTTTTCATAGCAATATGTTAGTGGAGCTAAATTGAAACTAACAACGGGATATTTACCATGTTTTTCTAGTGTTAGTTAGTGTCATTCTAGTGTTCGTGACCATGTTAGTTTAAAAACTTATATGTTAGTGGAGCATTTCCAGGAATCATAGTTATGATATAGGTACATATATTACAAGATTTTATTTAACGTGTGTGTGTGTGTGTGTGTGTGTAAAGTGGAATATTACAACTGAATTTTGAAGCAGATACATTCAAGTACAAAACACGTTTAGTATGCACGACTGAAAATGCGTAGCTTGTATTTCACATTACATAAAAGCTTGTCATAAGCTACACAAGTATATCAAAATGTTCCAGTATCACCATGAGTATATACGGAGGCAGCCCCGGCTTCCTGAGCGCGCTCGGCTGCGGGCACGCGCTGCTGGAGCCGGCGTGCCCGGGCTACTCCGCGCGCACCATGCGCCGCGCGTTCATCGTGTGGCTGCACACCGGCCAGCAGAACGACTTCCAGCAAGTCTGCAACTACTACCACCGGCTCGAACTTCTCGTGAGTTCATACATATGTGTTTCTTTTAGCGTTGCCTTGCGTTATATTTATACTTATTAAGTATATAAACGGTTCTTCGATTACTACTTTGTATGGTCAACAAACGTGTAAACTCGCCTGTTATTCTGAATCAGGGCTAAGAGGAAATAGTATATATCTTTCGTCGTTTTTTACAGAAACTTTTTTATTGGATTCACACCTATATGCTTATAACATTGACATAATGATAGTTTAATGTTATTATTTAGTATTGACATACATACATACATACATATCGTCACGCCTTTAATCCCCGAAGGGGTAGGCAGAGGTGCACATTATGGCACGTAATGCCACTGTGTACACCCACTTTTCACAATTTATTTTGTAAGTCCCATGTAATAGGTGGTGAGCCTATTGCCATATACCGGGCACATTTCCAGACTCCGTGCTATCACTGAGAAATATTCGAAAAACCGAAAAAAGCCCAGTAATACTTCGCCCGACCCGGGAATCGAACCCGAGACCCCTTACCCGGCAGTCGCACTTGCAACCACTCGGCCAACGAGGCAGTCATATTTAGTAGTGATTACTTGTTATAATATGTAGTTTATCGTATAAGTGCGTATTGAGTAATTCTCATAAGATTCTTTCTTTAACATTTCCAGGAGAACAAGATGCCAGAGGAGCAGCGTGCGGTGAGCAGGCTGCACGAGTACACCCTGGTGGTGGACACCCCGCCGTCCACCATGTTCGTGAACAGGACCTTCCCGCGGCTGTACGCGCCCGGCACCGACGCCGAGCCAGACAACCTGAAGCGGCTGCTGCAGATGCGGGCAGACGACTGCGTCTTCAACTACGACGGCTTCAACGCCATGCAGATCGACAGCACCACCACCAGGCACGACATCATCAAAGCCAGCCTCCTCATCAGAAAGTACTGCAAAGATTACTCCAAATTCCTTACAGCATTTTATCCAGAATTCCAAGACTTCATCAGAATAACTGGAATGGTAAATTCTGTCTCCAACCTGGTGATGTACATCAGGCAGAGATATCTTAAAGATGAACTGGTTCTTGCGCTGTCGATGCCGAAGGACCATGCCTACTTGAACATTAAGGCTGGTCCGAGGGCAGTCGAGAAGATGAACTTCAGACGGCTGATCAGGGAGTGCAGGAAAGACGAGGCTTTCCTCTTCAGCGCGGAGTTCAATAATCCGAGGAAGTCTCCCGTCAAATTGGAGGACCTCCCCACGAGCGTGCGCTCCTTCATTTACGGTATTTAACATGGCATTTGATAATCTCATTAATCATGTAATACTTTAGTTATAAGTTTGTAAAGTCCTACTTCGTTAGGCGAGGGTAATGGGATATTTTTATTTTGTAGCAAAATTTACTGCCACTACAGTACCTGGTTGTATACTACTACCTACTGATTATAATTATTAAAGCTAATTATGATATATTTAGACTTAACTACTGACTTACATATTTGACTTTTTACTTTTCTGATCAGGCACTAAAGTGGAATTGAATTGTTAAGTCATGTTCTTTGGGAAAGGCATTAGTTGTAAGAAAAGCATTCACATTTTGGTGGCCTCTATCATCCAAGTAGAACTTGTATACTATAATATAGTTCCTCTGATATATCTGAATAATCTTATTGTTACCTTTCTAGTAAAGAATAATGTCTATTATATATTTTACAAGTTCACTATGTATGTATTGATGTGCCGTTACTTAGCACTTCCAATAATAAATCACAGATGGCGCTGTTCAGTAGTTTATACTGAGTACAATTTTGATTATAATATTTTTATACCAAGTTTCTTTCTTTTTATAATTATTTTGACATGTGAACATACTGTACTTATGTGTATTTTGATAATTTTAAGAAACATGTTTTTGTGTAAAATACGGACATTAAAATTGAATGTGACCAGAACTGACGAGTCTTTTTTTATCTAACTTACTAATTTAGCTACTACAACAAAAACTAATCTATACATAATATATCAAAATTTTTAGACATAGTTAATATAGTAACAATATTAATTAAAATTACCTACATTTATATTAGTAGGAACCTAACAATTACTAAAAATATATTTAAGCTAGCAACACTAAACTTGAACTTAAATATTTTATCTCTGGCAACAAAGCAGCTGTCACACGGAGGGGTGAACGTACGGCCAAGTGACATTTGTCATAATCGTGATTATCACAGTCAAGTCGACATTCTTCGCACACACGACAGCGTGGAACTTGTTTCAAAATGGAGGACCCGATGTCAACGCCAATAAATACAGTATCGAGGGAAAACCTCACAGTTTTAATAGCTAATAACATGTTGAATAATTCATTGGAGTTCAACTCCGATTGTGATTCGGTAAGTTGTGTCATATTTATTTTGTTTTCTGTTCCATGCTCCTGTCATTTGTTTTTTTAAAGTGTAACGAACTTTGTTTGTCTGTCTTCTGTTGTTTTGATATAAATACTCGTATGTTTTGAATATTCAAGGTCGTAGTGATAGCAGTTGTTCTATTTATAAAGTTAGTTGTGTTTAGAATAATGTTATGGTATTAATTTTAAATGTTAAGGAAGAATAGTCGTGTTATTTTTTTTTCTATCCATGTCCAAATTGTGTGGTGTTTATTATTAACTAGTTTTTGTTCGCGACTTCCTCGATAAATAGTGATTTCTGTATTAATTTTTATAATCTTGTCTATTTAATATTTATATGTGTATTTTGTCTTAATAATTAATACTATTTATCTTCAAATATAGTTCACAATTTAATGCCAGAATATTTTAGTAATATTTAATAGTGTAGGTACTTTTAAATCTTTATAAGTCCATAATACTCTTTATCTCCAAATATAGTTCACAATTAAATGCCACAAAATTTAGTAGTCATACAGTTAAAAAAATGGCTCTATTAGTTCCCGTGTTAGATTACCTGTCCGTTAACAGTTATTAGTCAGTCAGGTAGTTCTGACTGAATGGTCGGCGGTCACTTTGTTCTGGGTCTTGAATGGTATTTGTGGGATCACCACTGCTTTCAGAATGAATGGTACCTTTATTTACCCTAGGTCATTGGGCTTTTGTATGGTTTACTAAGATGTTTACTAAGGAGAAAGGTTTTATGCCAGGAAATTTATATTAAGGATAGTTCGATTTAATACAATTTGTAGGACATAAAGTACAATACGTTATTCCTATTATTTTTTTACGATAACTTAAAGCCCTCATACAATGTACCTGATAACGCAATATGATCCTTATCACAATACAAATAGAATTCCAAATCGATATCCCAGTCGTAGATGAATCGCAAATTCCACACTCGTGTTACGTATTTCCTGTTCATATTGTTACCATGTATTGAAATAGTGGACGAATATTAAACTCGCCACACACCGCAACACTCGTGGTGCTAATACTAAATACTAGTGAATGCTGTTATTACTTTATAATTGTGGTCTATCGATATTCCTGTTATTGAAATTGTACCACCGTATTAATCAGTAGCCGCAGACCAAATCTGTGGTGTCCATGTATGTATGTATGTGTGTGTGTGTGCACTGTATTAGTTAGCAATATATCGTTGCCGAGGTAGAAGACAAAGCGAGTACATAAACTAGCGGCAGCGTATAAACTCGCAATGGACACAATCTCCCAACATCTATCACGATCTAAAAAACTACTAACAACATAAATTGTGACCGAAAAACTATCCTTTCCCAGATGGAGACAGATTCACCAATAAGAAAACCGAGCGGGCAACCAATCAGCAAAAAGCTATTCCATTCACCGATGGCTGAGAGCCCTAACGAACCCACATTCACTTGGAACGCGGACCGGAGCAGAAAGGCGAAAAAGCGAAAACAAACACTCATACCCGATAACACGGAGAGGATCAAAAGAGCGTATGTGAAGGAGTGCGACAAGGACGGCTACAGCCCCGACGCACGGGGGGGAATGAGAAAGAAAGTTTTAATCAGCCTCTTCCACAACAAGGAGTATTCTATGGATTTAAACAGTTGAATTTAAAATTAGAAGCTTTTGTTTAACGTATATTGGCAATCTAGCGTATTGTTAGTGGGCGGGCATGTTAAATATTTGCGCGGTTTATTGGTAAACCGATATTTTGATAAGGGTCACAGTAATTAATGAAATACCCTGAAGCCGGTGTGGGCCGGCCACTGTTCATATTACGGGACATAGTTTAAGCTAGTGCGGCTTTATGGTGCCTCGTGTGTCGAGACCTTACGTCTCATGGGCTTTAAGTAATACGAGACTGAATTAATATTAATTGCTCGATTAGATTTAGTCAATCATTGTTCTTCCAGTAATTTAAGGACACACATATCGTAGGTAATAAGTAATTGGTAACATTATGTTTCATTATTAAAATTAAATATTGAATAAGGTTTTTTTGTAAGTAGATTTAAGTAGCATAATGCATGTGGAAATATTATTATTTTGATAAGAATTTAATGAAATGTGCCATCATATCAATTTACTGAATGTAATAACGAATTTATTAGTTCAATATAATATTATTAAGTGAAATACACATTGTTTTATTTATTATTGGATTGGATAGGTATAAGCTATCCTTTTGAAAGACATAAGTTGACGTCATGATATTAATACCTATGTCATACCCACAACAAATTACAAAGTCTATCGTTAGACTTCTAAGAATGTCCTTATAAAACATTCCATAAGTACTGCATTGTCCAGCAAGACACAGCAGTAAGATCCTGAATTATACTATAATATATTAATTATTATAATTAATAAGTATAAGGATATCGATATGGTGCCTTATTACTCTACGACATACAGCTTGCCTAGTCGGTCTTTACGACATTCAAATCTAAATAAGAATGTACATTTTACGACGTGGTAATGGACTAAACAAACTTTCACATTTATAATACTAGTGTGATATAGTATTATAAATGTGAAAGTTTGTTTGGATATATGTCCATCAATCACGCTGAAACTATTGAACATACTTTCATGAAATTTGATATCAAATCGGGGTATGAGCTGACTTGGGTGATAGGATACTTTTTATCCCACTGGAATGCGGGCAAAGTATTTTCAATTTCAGATTCTAATTTTAAATTGAAGACACCATTCCGATGAAAGAACTACTAGCATTTGCTCTCAAATCAAACAACTGATGCAACCAGTATCAACACCATCGTTCCACAAAGCCATACAGATCACTATCTACCTCCACAGCCAGTATCGAGGCCTGTCAGCATCCCTCCATACACAGTCTGTGAGTGTCTGTCACTCCCGGAGTATCGCTTCATTTCCCTCGGGACCTCCTTTATAAGCACTCCTCTTTCACGGCAGCTTGTTATACTAATGTATAGGCGTTCAATGGATCCGTTGTTACATCACCACTGTGTTTGATCCTCACTAGGGCAGATGGCTGATTTCAATAAACGATCTTACTTCAAAAGTCTTAGCATCGGTCTTGATATTTGACTATAAAACAAATATCAATCTTAATCAGCGCGACTGAATATGAGCCTCTAGTATTGAGGCTTGAGACTAGACGAGTTTCTCGTGAAATAATTACGTGAGTAAGCCGAAAAGTATAATAAATAATTAACTTAAACAAGTAATTTTGATTGATCTATATTGGTTATTAAAACTGGTCGAAGACAAAAGTAAGAGAGAATACGATGCATGACAATTGATTAGCTTTCCTTTTACTTACTTAGGTCTGAATAACTAGTAAATAGTGGCTGTTTCATTTACCCATTTGTAGACCTCCGCCTACTCTTTCGTAAAAGAGTATGGTGTTATGTCCGAATGTAAGATGCTAGTTCCAAGTAAACCTAATAATATTTTTGCTTGATAAGAAGATCAGACCGAGGATTTCCAGCTCGGACGAAGCATTATTGAGTTTCAAGATCCCGAGACTCTCGATAGTGCAATGTGGCACAAGTCCGTTTCGGAGCACTATCAGAAATAGACTTCGCCACATGGAATACCTAGCGCCTTATATAACTAAATGTTACTCTAGCCTTAAGTCTAGTTGATATACGTAAGAATCTTATTAGCGAATACTAAACACAATTGTAATATCTATGCTATTACTGAAATAATAAATTGTTTGTAAGGAAATACTTAAAATTATAATTAGCACAATCTGAAAATCGATGACACCAATTTGTGTTTACGGTTAACCACCTAAATTACTAGCTACTTTTGGCGTAAAGAAGAGACAGGGATGCAAGTTACTTTAGTACTTATTTATATAATTTTGCTACCCACTGCTCGGTATTAGTCATAGCGTGAAGTTTTATAGCCTTTCTCGATAAATGTACTATCTAACACAAAAAGAATGATTCAAATCAGACGAGTAGTTCCGGAGATAATGATACCTATATATTTACATAGACATACTCCGTCCCATAATAATCTCCCATTATGTATAATAGCAACGTTATACCATTCCCAAATCCCGCGCCGCATTACACAAGCAAATACAGAAACCGCGACATCATCGCAAACGAATACAAACGCATCAGTTTCCTATCTATATCCTTAGCGTGAGTTTAGTGAGATCAGCAGTATTGCAGTAGGAGCGCGGATCTTGGATCATAACACGGCACCTCTCGTATTGGCCAAATAATGTGACAGGCACGTTCGCCGACTTGTTACAACTTGTCCCGCCGAGACAATACTTCCAGTTTTTACTTTAAGCTTTTTAATGGTGGTTGGAGGTTTTAAAATTGAGTTTGTATAGGTGCAGGGGGTCGATGAGAAAGTGTACCTATCTAATACTATTTACTTAGATTATTAAAAAGATTTAATTTTTGAAAATGTTGCAACTGAAAATCAGCAAGGTAAAAATGTCTTCTTAAATTGCTTGTTTGTTTTAAAATACAGATATTTATTCATTAGTTTAGGTAACAATTACGGGTGGTAGAGAAAGTGTAACTAAAACTCTTTACGCAAATTTTTCAAAAGATTTAATTTTGGTAAATGTTGCAACGGAAAACCAGCAGGTATTCTTAAATTCCTATATTTTGTTTTAAAATACAGATATTTATTCATTAGTTTAGGTAACAATTATGTAGGTTTTGAGATAATATTCCAATACTTAAAGGCAAAGTTTAATTTCAAAATTATACAGATACGGCATTGCCGCGTTACGGTGAGTCGTAGGCTCGTAGGTCTCGCTTGTAGTAACTTTAGTCTTTATTTCATAAATTTATTAGTACTACTAATAATGGCATTGGTGTAAGACTTACCTTTAACAGCACTGAGTTTGTTGCCAACCATCTGCTTCGCCACGAACGCCGCCATCTTGCCGGTTACTGCTTTACGCCTTCAACTGTAACAACACAAACATGTTAATTAGATACCGGGGCTCTAGATCGAAAAGCACGGGGTCATTTAGTCAGTATGAGTGTGACACTTTCTCTCGCCTCGCCCAATGCGGGAGAAATCATTCGATGATTTTCCCCTCTCAAAAAGTACTTGGTACACAATAATTATCATTGAAGAAATTTGGCCAAGGTTTTTATTAACAATGTGAATATGAGGTGTATTGTGTTTGTACACGTTTTTACAGTAATCATTAGTTATTAAATTGGATACCTTAGAGTTTATTGTTTGTTCTTCTATAATATATAATGATATAAATAAATTATACTAATGTACTAAATTTAGAAGACTGTTGATGATGTGAAAGAGTTGTGTAAGATTCGTAGCAATAGGCATTCTATTGTCTCTGCCTATTGCACCATGGGAGACAGGCGTGAGGTTATCATACACGTAAGTACTTTGGTAAGAGCAAATACTAGAGGCATGACCACTGACACTTTATATTCTGGTTGACGTGCAAAAAGTGCGGTCTTAATATAATTGAAATAAATTAGTTTCATTTTGACTACAACAAAATAAAAGAGACTGGTAATAAAACCTTCTTCCTGTAGCTTAGTAGCAAGTACGAAATAATCCACTATGATTTAAAGAGATTGTAAAGAAATGAATTAAAAATGTTAATTAACGTGCCGAAGCTCATAATACTTCATTATCGCGTAAAAAGAAGCGGTTTATCGGATATTGGTTTGATTAAACAGCAATCAATCGAGCGCTGGATTACGCTGTAAGCGCTGAAAGCGATTTATTGTTGGGTCACAATTAAAGATATCTAGGTCCCAATGTACTTTTTGTTTTATTTAAATTCCAGCGGCTGAGGGATTGGGGACAGATGCTCATTCATTCATCGGGAATTTTAAGCTGGTGCTTTACCTACAGGCTAGGTATATTTGAACTGAAAATGTAGACAAATTAATACCTACGTTGAGTGAAACAAATTCTGGATTGGTTTATTTTTAATTTTGACCTTTGGATTTTTTTTAAAGTTTTTTTTATATTACGTTATGTGCAAACCTCATCTTTTTAAGTCGGTTTAAAATACCGTAAACCTCCTAAAAATACTAAGCACCAAGCTGAAAACCACATCAAGGTCAGTTCCGCCATAAGCGATATAACCGTCTATTAACCGATAGAAGTACCATAAATTGCTATGAAACATTGACTACTTAGGAACTATACCTTCTATAGTTTAAGACTATCTATACAAACTAGTTTTTCTTCACAATCACATCAGTATCTAAAGACTCCCAGCTGGTGGAATATCACTGAATTCCCATCTTGTTCTTTATCCTCCAACTACATATATACCGGCAGGTCATAAGGTTCAGATCTAGATTTCGTGGAGTAGAACGATTCAGTAGTAAATCACTTTTATAGCGGAACTTTATGATCTAACATCGCCGCGGCATCGCAACCACTGGCCAGCAGATCAACCTACACCTTCTTGTTCAATTTCTTTATACGATTTCCAACTTTAAGCTCAAGTTATAAAGTTGAAAATGTAATGTAAAGAAATGGGGTAACTTGACCTACTGTCCACCAGAGGGCAGGCTCATTACGGACGGAGAGTTTTCTCTAATTGCTACAAACTAATAAATGGTAGGATTTTTACTTTTATCCAAGAATTTGTTTGAGAACTCATTAATTAAGCACTTGATAAGATCTTTTAAAACTTTTTTTTTATAAAAATATGCCTCGGTGGTTGAACGGTGGTAGTTTGTGTCTAAGTGAGATTGTTAAAAAAGGAGTAACCAGGTAGGCAGTACCTATAGGTACAGAATTATTCAGTAAAATCTATACTATATACTATATAATATAATATACTATAATATTATAAAGCTGAAGAGTTTGTTTGTATGTTTGTTTGTTTGTTTGAACGCGCTAATCTCCACAACTACTGGTCCGATTTGAATAATTATTTTTGTGTTGAATAGTGCATTTATCGAGGAAGGCTATATAGGCCATAAAACATCACTGACCAATAGGAGCCAAGCAGAGCGGGTGAAACCGCGCGGAAGTAGCTAGTATACTATAAGGCCGGCAACGCACTTGTAACGCCTCTGGTGTTTCGGGTCCACGGGCGGCGGCGATTGCTTACCATCAGGTGAATCTTCAGGGACTATCAATTAAGTAGTACATTACACACGTACGTAATTTGTATTATAAGAATTATAATTATAAAAGGCGTGATATTGCGATAAAAGTATTGAATTTGACTAGTAGGAAACTAGCCTATTGTAGACGTAATCCCAAAGTCCTAAGTAAATGTTCATAATTCCCAAATTGGAAGTGAAGTAAGTTCGCTCGAGTTGGGACCCAGTACCCCCCAGTACCCCACGTTCGACCTCATTAGTGTTTTAGGCCGCGCAGTCGAGTGCCTATCGCCGTTACACTTTGGAAAAGGTTTCCCGAAACGTAATCCGGAATTAACACAGATTTATTTTTAGTTCTTAAAAATGGTATTTTTTTCAGGAGTCTGTAATTAGATATTTTCGTTAGACTGACTCGATGTCATCATAATTATTTTAAAGCAATCAATGTTAGTTGATGACGGCTATCTGTTGAATAATTGACGGATTATATAAATAATGTTCTATATTCTACAGTAAACTGAGAGTAAGATTCTGAAAAATATTGTTATTTTATAATAATATGTTTGTTTCTGTTTTGTTTGTTTCGTATTTAACTATTCTCTTGTAAAAAGTTGTCTTAATTTACATATTTAGATTAGTTACTATGAAAGTTTAGAGCTACAATTTTTCTTTAAAAAACTTACTTAAAGTAAAAACAAAATTAAATAAAAAGCAACAAAGCAAACAGAATCAAGAATAACGTTTTTATAAAAACTAAAGAAGTTGTGTTTCAGTGGAGGAAACAAAAGTTCAAGTCATTAGTGTGGTTGTCAAGTGCAGTGCGACTTGTCGCTGCGACTTGCGACCGATTTAATTAAACCTGCGATTTAATTGGAGATGTCCCCGCCTCTGGGGCCTGGACCGGCTTCATTATGAAATACTAAGTCGGTACTGTGAGGTAACTGCAGTTCTCTGTTAAGTCGAGTTATTCAATTATTCTTGAGTTCTAGAAATTGTGTCATGATTTTTATCGTCCTTATAATTATTCGTGTATCTATTATCCGCTGCCTCGTTGATCCAGTGACTGCTAGCACGACTGCTGAGTAAGAGGTTTGCGTTTGACTTCCGAGTCATCCGAAAATATAATAATAGCTCACGTTTACTTAATTTTTGTAAGTGTGAATTGGTCAATTCATTTCATTAGTCAGTTATGTTAATATCTTAAAATTTAATATTGTATAACAAACATCTCTTATTTAAACACAAGGTCTTGTAAGTTAGTTAAGCACATTTACAGTAACTTGAGCCACTCTAAAAGCACCTACTTGTCTACCTTAATAAGTAGGTACCTGCCTCCGTGCGCCACTGTACCTTGATTAATATTATTTCCGAAGGTAACCCCGTCGCAAGGGACGCTTACTTAACCTACCCGTTATTTCACTAATCCGGATTTACCCGGCAAACCCAGCTATTCTTTTAAATTAATTACTCCTTTAAGAAGATTAAAAATTAATCCTCGACTTTTTCAAAAATAAAAAATGGATATATCTTTCTTTTATTTAAAATAATACAATGAACTAATCTTTAAATGATCGCCCATAAAATACCAGGACAGGTAACATTAAGAAAGTTTATGACACCGCCATCTGGTGTAGACAATATAAACTAAGACGCAAGACAGGGGTGTACGTAGTTGTTCCTGATTTCCGCATTGGCGCTGTCGTCGACTTAAGACGCTACACTTGTCGCTATGGCAACCGACGTTTATGTACGAAATATGGAGGATCTTTGATATTCTGACATTGTAGGATTTTTGGGTTGGTTTGTTCTGTATGGTGGGTGCGTTTACAAACACATACGAATTCTAAGCACAATAAATTGGTGACCTGACAACAACGTAATTAGAAAAAGGTCTGTTGTATGTCGTCGTACCTAAATACTAATTCAATTACCTATTTATGTTTTCAGCACATGACGGCGGAACACGCACGCTGCATACATAACACGACGACGACACACAGAGAAAATCCTATATAAATATGTGAAAGTAGTCATATAAATAGGCTGAAAGACATTTCCTGTGACTTGTGATATAAAGTATGAATGAAGTTTTTGTGCGAGTCGAGTGTACGGGCAGAGGAAAGTCCTTTCTGCTATTCTTCAGTTCTTGGAAGCAACATTAATATCATATGTTCCGTTTTGTTTTATTTGTTGCTAGATTAACACAAAGACTAGGGATTCATATTGTTTGAGCTATTTTTAGTGCCTGTCTTGTTTGGCAAGATCTTTGGAATCTTACTTAATCAAAGTTAGGCCATACTGGCTCTATTTGGATAAAACTTACAAAAAGATACCCAGTGTCATAGTTCTTGTGCGTTTATTAACACAATAATAACTGCCAAAAAAGAAAAAAAAATGTTGTGCAGCCTGTGCGGACATTTAATACTACCTAGGTAATTACTTCAGGAGTGGAATAAACGAACAAGTCAAAGAGGAAAGATTCTATAAAGATCTAGTAGAAAAAGAAGTCTTGTAGAAAAAGTGGCACAAACTCATTTCTTTTTAGACTTTTAGCGTCAAAAGTAGTGGATTTGCTGGCACAGTGACGTCACGGCTGCGAGCCCTAAGGAATCACTTAAAACGTACCATCCGGGTCGTTAAAATGTCGTTAAGAGACATTCGACACTTTTTGCTCTCTGCCGCATGCCGATCCGATTCGGATGCGGTTCACGTTCCGGTTTTATGTTGACCTACATACTTTATGTGAACATTATTTTACACTGACGTTTTTAAGTGGGAGAATGCATTGGTTCCATTCATTACATTTGCACTAATATATTTCCTGGTTAGGTTGAACGTGCTAAGCATAACTTGTGACTGTTCCTAGGATCGACGATAATTCTTCTTTATATATTCCTCTATCTGAGTGTCTAGTGCGAGTTTGATTAATGTTATCGACGTTTTGATTGGCCAGCTCAAATTAACCAACCAATCAAAAGGCTAATAAGGGCAACGTTTTAATCGCGTCAGCGTAAAAAAACTCGCACTACGATGTCATTACATTCCATAAGCATAGAACATGTTCAATCACAAGTTGACCATTAAAATAATGATGTACATGTACAGTAATATTCAAGTAGTTTCGAGTTAAATATCCAAGTTGTACCGGAGTTACGTACTACGCTGCTGAGACTGTCACCAGTGGCCGGAGATTGGAACCGTGCCATCAAACTTATCACTTCGTTTATGAACTTCAAGTTTAGCGCTGAACTCGTCCATAACAAGTATATAGGTTACTCGATTACTATGCTTGTCGATGCAAATAACGTGATAAAATATTGGTTTATGGTAAAATTTCTCATTACTTGGGGTTTATAAAAGTGTGAAGTATAATATCAAGAATGGTAATATCAGGAAGGGTTGCCCATTAATAGTCAAACACGAAGGTACTGAACTTCCTTAAGATAAAAATGCAGTTATCAAACTCAGTTTATGTGCATTATGGAGTAACTTAAAAGAGTGCAGGAGACTCGGAAAAGGAGACATTTTATGCATCCTACTTACCATTTAAACCTATTACTAAGTTTATATTACAACTTTTTGTGGCTTACTCACGTAACTAAATGACGAAGAACGCGACTATTTTCAGAACATGCTAGAGGCTCATATTCATGAGCGGCATTTGGCAACACACGACGCGGCGTCACGTTGCTAGTATTACTAGGTAGGTATATAAATTAATTGATCAGCAATATGATATTCTGCACCTAAATCACTATTTTCTTCCAATTACTATCAGTTGTCTGTTTAGTAATGGTCGTAAAGCAGAGCATTGGTTTCATCAATTACGCCCATCCATTATCCATTGGAACCATCGTTAACTAAAGAATTTAATACCGCGCTCACTACTGATGTTTCATTAGGATTTTATCGTACCTACCTACTCAACGTAGCTATTTGTTTTATACGTTTATTTGGTGCAGTTGTAATGAAAAACTCGTTGTTTAATAGATTCGTATGACTTGTGCAATGCTTTTTTTTATTACTCCTCTACTCTTATTAGTTTCTGTTTATGTAGGTCTATTTATTTGACGTATTTTTATTCTGAACAAGTATACAGTTAAAAATTGTGTTACAAAAAACAAACCAAAAATACAACAAAACACTTTCCATATTCGGTACAGAAACATCGAAAATAAAAACCAACAATCGTGCCGCCTTCCATTTTCTGGATTGTTCAACATGTCCAACTAAAGGCAATGAGGCGGACGTCATACAGATGGCGTGACCTACGTGACGAGCGTGACGAGCGTGACCACCGTGTCCGGGCGGCCGTGAAGCCGGCACGGCTCGGCACACATCGGCGATGTGCTGCAGGTCCGGCGCCGGAACGTCCCGGAACGCCGGAACGCGGTCACCGCAGGCCCTTGGACACAACAATTTACTGCAGAATTTATGAGCATTTCATTCTCGAAATGTCGGACTTGAAGCTGGCATTCCTTTGTAGACATTTCGGAAAAGTCCGTTTGTGATATCGTTAAGGGATATTGATGACGATCTAGTTTTGAAACATGAATAAATATTTCCAAATAACGTGAATTCCCAGTACATACTACTGCATCAAACACCTACCATGCAAGGTGCGAGTTACAACCCTTTGTCGCCTAGCACTGCAGTGACATGTATTACAACACACAAAGCAGAGATTTGTGTGTGCAGCATCTATACTGTGTCAGAGTACTCTGTGTACCCCAAACCAATAACGTCCAACCACAGACACAGCACATAAAACACAAACGTATCTAAAATACCATCAGTATGCGGGAGATCGAAATTTTTATCATCCGACAGCTGGCGCTACTAGCGCCCTCTGTATATGTGTTCTGTTATTTTGTCACAGTTTAAACCGAGTGATATTTGTGCAGCCCCGACTGTACGCTTTTAGTCCTTGACTGAAATTGATAAAACCTGTTATGAAAATACTGCAGATTTATTTCGCTGTCCATTTATCATGTGCAGCTAAATGAGATTCGTTTGGACTGACAGTGATAGGTTTGTGTTTGTTCCCGCTTTTAGATAAACATTTTTGGAACTTTATGAAATATTTTATGCTACCTTCTCATATTTACATTTTGATCAAATCCTTGCTGTCGTAAAAATGCCGATTTAACAATCATAAACTGTACAAAAGCTGTGGCCCCAAAAATCGGGCTCAACAAAAAAGTGAATTAATGTAACATTACGGGCGTGTTGTCCCGCTGTATGGCGGCAGTTGTTCGCGACGCGGGCGCGGGCGCGCCTTGTTTCACAGCTCCCATATATTTTCATACATTTCTGAACATTCCGGTAAACTGGGTCGACGCCAGCCGAGTTTTTTGGGCGGCTGTACATTTTTTCTCTTCTCTTATTAATTTTGTTTGAATTGGGATTTACACAAACGATTTTAACATGACATTTTTTCGCACAAAAGTTATGTTTTCATTGACATACCGTAAAATGATACAGCGTTTTATGTTTAACAAGTATGAAAGACAATATTTTATGTAAAAAATCTTGCTTTATTTTCAAATAAATTACAATTCTAAAAGCAATTCAGCTCTAAACGGGTCAAAATAAAATCAGAAATATTCAAAATTTCTCGAACGGTGCCAATAAAAGTAAGGTTCCATCAAATTTACTTTGTAAGGTCTCGGTAACAAAGGGTCACCACATTTGCATTTATATAGGGACCCAGTGACATCGGGACCTACGTAAAAATGTTGATACCTTACTGGGGTAGGCAGAGAGTACAATAAACGTATGTAAACGGCTCCCCCTGAACAATGTCTTTGGCAAATTGTATGGGCTTGTGGTGTCGACCACTCGCCGCCTCGTCTCCACAGAATCACTGAATGTTGATTTTATATTGTTGTTGAATTTTCTTTGGGTAAATGATGACTTGAGGAGCTGTGCTATAGGTATTTATGTAGTATTGTTAAAGAAGAAAAATATGTGAGAGAGCCATATTTTGCGGCACGAATGGGCCGGTTCCGGCCTCTCAGAAAACCGATGTGAAACAACCAGAGGCCCAATTATCCTAATCTCCGATTCCCCAACAACCCTTAAATTCCTAACCCCGCAAAAGGCCGGCAATGCACCTCTAACGCCTCTGGTGTTTCGGGCGGTGGCGATTGCTTACCATCTAGTTATACCGTGTGCTTGTTTACCGGGTTATACGACAGCAAAAACGTTTGCACATATGAGGGTAAGAAACGGTTTTCGTTTTATGGCAGTCCGGCAACGTAGCTGTAATAAAATTGATCTACTGAGCTCGAAAATCCCGAAGGTTTATACTGTAGAAATTCTTTTGTAAATGTTTGACTATATTGAAAAATGTTGGAGGAAACTTGATATACATTGTGATATCAGAACTGCAAGATGGCTGATAACAGATTAGTTTCCACTAATCAAGAAAAGACATTATGTATCTTATTTAAAATGCACGCATTACTCTAATCGCTTGTTTAACACTGATACTTTGTACTCAAACTCTAACGATGCAGCCGAATACTAGAACAATAAATGACGCATTGACATTCACAAAATGAAACAGAAAATATTATTTAGATTCTATATTTGATATTCAATTGAAAAACTCGAAATAATTTCGAAATTCAATTTTCGTAAAGTGATCACGTTTCAATGTGATATTGTATTAAATTCACTTCAATTTTATTTCGTGAAATAGACGTACTCGTAAAAAACTAAACTAAATTGTGTCCCTAGGATTGAGTGTAATCCGTTTTTCAATTAAGTTTGAAACCCCTAAAAATAATTAGATTTTTCCTGTACTTCAGTACAAACTGCGCGTTTTCCGAATCTGGTAAAATAGATTACCGGGAAATGAAATAAAATATGGAGTGTGCATTAAATTTGCAGAGATTACGTAATAACATAGTATTATATGTGTTTAATATATAGTAGATCATATAAATGTAATGAGTTTCCTAAAATGGGTGGTAAGTTTATGGCTCACACCTGGCACTATTTTACATCCCATGCTCCTTTTAATAAAGTTGTCCCATGCCCGGATTCTTTCATGTATTTTAGGTGCGTTTACAAACATACAATTTCACATACATAATTATGAAACGCAAATCCGGAACAAGCATTTGTGGATCACACAAAGAGTTGCTCTGTGCGGGAATCAAACCCGCTACACGTTGCGCGGCAGCCGGTTGCCCAGCCAGCGCATTAATGCGTTATTTTTCGTTTATTTACAGTTAAATTAACAAAGAAAAGTAATTTCTAGTAAATTACTTCCAATACAAATATGGGACATAATCAATACTGGTCGTTAAAGTTCCATCTCGAACTTTTCTATTAGCTGTATTCGTAATTATCTATTTAGCATAAAGTTAACTCTAATTAATAAATGAATCAGCATCCAACCTCGCGGTAATTTGTGCTTCGCCAAGTACTCGCTAATTTCTTTGGCTTCCAAACCCAAATGTCAATTACATTGAAGTATCTACTTGTTTAAATTCGTTATTAACTTTCAAAATTTTTCATATCATTATTTCTTACTGAAATATTACTTTCTTTACCTTCTTGTATTATGTTGTAGTATACATATATGAAGTTTTTGTGAGTAAACAAAAAATACCAATTACGGAGTTTTCCCTGCGACTGTGTGTGTTTACCTGAAAACAAAAGAAAACGTAACATTAGAACCTTGTCGCATTAAACATGTTGTGTTTTATTACAAAAATGTTTGTGTCCTAGACAAAGGATCCTAATATGAACTCTAACTACTTGAATGTTAAGTTAATTTTAAAATAACATGCTCGAAATTTTTCTTTAAGTATTTTCTTTTAACGAAAAGAGAAAGCTAACTCAAAGGGTCAAAGTTTTAAATTCTTTAGCACATTTTATTCCATGAAATGAAGACAGAGTCTCCTTAATCTTAAAATTGAAGAGAAAATTTGAAGGAACGTTGCAAAGTATGTAGAGTATGTAGAGTGGAGCTCTCCTTACATTACGTGACTCTATCAGCGTGTGACGTGATCTCTACTAACAAATTGTTTGCACGTAGTGAAACACTTTGAATTTGAATACGTATTATCACGGCTTCATCCCGAGAGGGTCGGCTGTCATCTCCCTTTCAGCCAATATAAGTATACGAGCTCCTGAAATTACGCTGAAAATGTTTGTTTGTGGCTGAAAATGTGAATTATTTCATCTCCCAAGGTTTACGTCGTCTTATATGGAAATTCTAGAGACTTGAGTTTACAAATTGTTACTTATGAACGTTAGACACACTCCGACGTTACTTTCTACATGTTTGTATGTAAATGTGTCGCAATCTACAGCGGATTATATTCCTCCATATATTATAGAAAGGGTACTAGATGTAACACATAGTTGGTATATGTTGGGCATCTATTTGTCCATTCATAGTATTCAAAGACGAGTTGACAAGTTACAATCTTGACTGGGTGTGAAGTTGTCAAATCGTAGATTGTTTAATCATCATAAAATGAAGTCAAAGTTATATGATATAAAAACTTCATATAAATAAGTTGAGTCGCGGATACGCAGGACCACGAAGTATATCGCAGCCTGCGTACAACTGCCATTAAACTCGTAATTACCTCACAAAACAAAATACTCTCAACTTTGCACAGTAAAGTGAACAAAATGTATAGAAAACTTCGCGTGTTTAACTTGCTCCGATTATTTCTACATCACCTCCTACCTCCTGCTCACTCTCATCAATTTACTATAGGAAAGAGAGAGACAGGCAGATTTCGTCACGGAAAATCAGAGATTGATTGTTCCTTCCCACCTGGCATGTGGATTGATGTCTTTTGAATATTTACGCTGTTGGTGTAAGCGTTTTTCTTATTGCTTTCCGAAGTGATTTCTGTCTTATTCGGTACGTTGTAAGGTAGGTTTCAGGTTGTTTTTTCAGAGATCATTTTTCATTGTTTATCGCGCCCGCTGATACGGTTTGCTGATGCTGAATAAATTCGGTAAACGATTTAGCTCGCTCTCATTGTCGGGATGTTTCTCGGAATGTTGGCGCTGCGGCCGGAGTTAAGTAACGCACGTAAATGTTACATGAATTTATGTTAACTGCTCGCGCGGATATACAGCCGCCTGAAAAATACTGAAATGGAAATGAAATCATGTTGACACTTTCATTATTGTTTCCATTATCTCTGCTGTTGTTCCGACAACTCGAATGTGTTCCTGTTTCGTGTCTTGTCATATAATGCGTGATATAAAATACGTGTCTTTTCAATTTAAAACAAGTATTCTATACATTATGTTACTATTAACACCCACATTATACCCTATATTATAAAGTTACTTATCCCCCATAGGTACACTTACCTTCGTATAGGTAGTTATTTTAGACTTGTTGTAATTTCTTAGCTACTTGTCAAAAGTAATCATTTATTCTCAATAACTCATAACATGCCTTTCAATGTATGAAACTTTTGAATAAATACAAGGAATTGGCATGAATTACCGACATATCAATCTTTGATGTCAGAAACTTTACATTTCAAACGAAATCTACATAAAATAAGTAAATATGTGTATATAGCTAAAGTTAATTCTACATAATCATTATATACGTGCTCTAGAAACAGATACATAAGCTAAAAGTAATGTTGCCAAGTAATTTTACGATCGGTACTTACAAACTTATTTATGCTGGCAATATTTGTAAATTCACGTCTCCGCGAGTGACGTCATAAACGAATAAAGTCATAAAGCTGTTTATGGCAACACTGACCATTGAGTGTTGCCGTGAGACCTGTAAACTCATTTACGTGTCACGAGATATTTTCACTATTTTGTGTTTTGTAAGCTTTACAAAAATAAAGAATTCGAAGCTACACTTTGGCACGAGCACCTAGCTTTACTGACGGACAGACTGACAGACTATTATTTCTATCTTTCTTTGGTGACGTTTTAAAAGTACCTAAGTCGTTATGGTTTAATTGGAATAAATGATTTAACTTTGACTTTGAAGGAATTTTATTTGACATACGTTGCAGCCCCATAGTTATTTTATGCTTACTACAAATCAGTTAAAAAACTTAACTTTAGAATGAATTATATCCATAGTCCACTCAAGTATATTTGTATCTATAGTCTAAAATTAAAATAAATATCCTATTCTAATTATTATAACAAAACGTCAAAGTGTTAACATTCAATAATACAAAAGTTAAAGACAACCGAACATAAAGGATTGGCAACGCCATCTTAAAGAAAGAATCGGAACTAAAAGTCTAAGCAATACGCGACATCTAACGGTACATCAAGCAACAGTAATTTGCTTTTATCGGCAATAGATGTCACTACTTTGTCGTATTTTAAAACCGAGACGGGTAAGATTTGTTTCTCAAAGAAATCGGTAAAAGTTGTCACGTGCGATATTAAGTAGGAAAAAAGTGTAATCTTGAATAAAATGTTTTATTTTAGTTGTTTTTATTAAACTTGATATTAATAAAAAAGATGTTCTTTACTTTTTATCTACTACGTCAAGTTGTTAGCACACTTTGTTAAGCAGGCGACAAACTGTCAAGAGTTAAATAAGGTAACAAAAAGCGGTTTTTATAGCAAAATGTGAAGTGAAATGAGGCGGAAAGTGAGGCCGGCGGTGTTACATCGCTAGTTGTCGCCGGCGCTTGTTCTAACTTTGTTAGTTTTATTTTATTCGCGAGATCTGTTTGTTTGCTTTTTATTTATATCACAATAGATTCTTAGAATAGAAAGTTATTGCAGGTGGTTTATTTATGCGAATTAGCTTTAGATTACGTAAGTTATCTACCTACAGCTAGTTTTTAAAGCTCTACTCGTTAACACTAATCATTTGTTTTTAAAACCACAAAATTGTGATGAAATATCGTCTTTGTACCCTCCCATAACACGGAAGAAACAATGTAGGATTTTTTTTAAAGTAGGTATTTATGCTCAAAATGCTTTCATAATCTTGAATTTACTATCTAATCCTACGGGAAATGTTTAAAACTTGTATAATGTTAGCGATATATGTCATCAATGAGCGCGCCCGCCTGCGTGTGGCTGGTTCTAACAAATGTTGTTTGCAGTGTTGTTGCAGTACTGTAAGTTGTTGCTGCATTAGCATACATACGTTATTACCGCCGCAGCGTCATAACTACTGCGTGCTGCGTTTATTGCTAATGTTATATTATGCACTTACATGCATTTCAATGTGAAATGGTCCTTACAATAATTATTGTTAATGTTCAAAATAACTTTGGTTTGATGACGCTTTCAATATTAATATTACAATTGAATCGGACCGTTTTAGTTCTGTATAAATATATTCCATTAATCTCCATAGCATTTGCCCGAAATATCCACTACTTGATCAACGAGCCAGTCAGCTATTAATATTGATAATTTTCTATAACGAGACTCGAACCTTTGAAATCACAAAATGATCTTTCATGTGGAAATCAGAAAGTCCTAAGTCGTTTGAAGCAATAAGTCCTTACTCCGCCGTTACGGTCCATCGAGCTAGTGGCGCGGTTCAACTGGAATATAACAACGTTTCCAGTAATCGCTCTGTATATTATATTATTACTTTGTACTTCCTCCCCCCTCTCCCCTCCCACCCGAGACTTCCTTCCGCCGTACTCAGGTAGCGTGCGTTTTTTCCGGCTTATTATTAAAATGTTCCTTTATTCAAGAATGTTGTTTGAAGCTCGCTTTGTCATTCGTCTCTCATCGAATGCCAGTACCGGTGAGATATAACTTGTAAAATTACGGCACAGATTAAATTCCACAGCTTTTTAATCCAAGAAACACCGGTTCATACCGTTTATAGCCCGGAGCACATTTATTATTATCATAAAACATTTTAAATTACACCTGTTCTAGGAACAAGGAAAATATAGGTGTTGGAAGAAAAATATATTTTCGTGTTCGAAATAATTCTTTATTTTTCTTCAATTCTTATTTTTCCGTTTTCAATGTTATGAAGAGATTAATTTCATCTGAAACGTGAGCTTCGAGCCACGGCCGGCGTCAGTGGGCGCGGAGTGCGACCTCTACAATTGTGTGTCGACATGTTTTTTGTGAATGTCGTTGATGTGACAAATTAGACGGAAGATAATTATTTATCAATTTTATGGTCCATTGCGGCGCCAAGTAATCACATCGATACATAATATTGGTGCTGATTTAATGAAGTTAATTAAAATGCTGAACATATTTCCCAATGTTTCACACTCAACACAAACGTTGGAAATGGTAAAAGTTTCGCGTAAAATATTTTACATCGCGAATTAAAGTTATAAATTCAGTTTTCAAATTAACTTCACACATTTCATAATTATATTTCATTTTGTGAATCGTACGATTTTATATTTATTATGATTGGATTGATTGCCAGAATCCCGCAAACCTAAAATGACTTTCAATTATTGATAAATCATTAAACATCTTTGACAGTCTGTTATCATTATAGAACCACAACAAGCCATTACCGCGGCTTGCAGTCGATAATGTAACGTAATATAATTTGCGTCGACACTGCGGCGATAAATTGCACGTAAACATAATTATGGAACACTTTCTTGTACATTTTTAATGTTGTTTTTATTGTTCGCCGGCAAGATGGCGGTGTTTCGGGAACGGCCCGACAATCTGTCACCGCGTAATTGTCTTTTAAAGTAATAGTATTGTGTACTTAATGCTGCGCCTAATTATTATAAGGCCGCTGTAAAGGCTACGCTCTGTTTGTGACACTTTTTTCGTCATAAATATGAAATATTTGGTTAATTGGTCGGTGGTTGGCCCAGCTGGGTAACTGGCGTTAGCAAATTCTTTCTGTATTATTAATTTGAAATTGAAAATCGTAGTGTGGAAAGCGATATGTTTTTAAAAAGAGAAAAGATATAAACAGTGTACAATAAAAACGTTCCAAAGGGCTTCGTAACAAGACGAAACATTACAATTATTTGCTTAACCCTTCACTGTAACTAGCATCATACACACATACACAAACTCAAAACATTAAATACTAATAAAGCAATTAGAACAAAATCAAACAGCACTAATTCAGTTCTGGTAACAGCTACAACTACATACGCAGTAGAGTCGCGCGGGACCGCAACGAACATTTAATTCGATCTCTGTTTCAAATTAAATTATTTCTCCATACATGTAGTGGGGGTGGGGGGCAGTGGCTGCGGTCTGCACGATATAGTTGTGCACTGCAACACACAATGCATGCGAGATAGTTGCCCGTTGCTTGTTGCCCGTTGCTCGGCATTTCGTGTGTAATTCCAGCCGTGTATTGGTTGGCGGGGAATTTCGGTAATTTAGTTTATTGCTGCTTAGTTCTGTGAAGTTTGCTTTGGACGTGAATGCGAGTTATTGGTTATGGATTGCGTGCGATTAGTTCTAAAATTGAATATTAATTTTGGAGTTAGACATAGGCAGGTATATTAATGCTTTTGAAGTCTCATTAAACTCAGTCTATAACAGTTTTCTACAATCATTATCAGTTTTAATACCCCATTAAAAAATCTTTTTTAGACTAGGATTGTCTTGTCTCCAGTTTCGTGGTTGCGTTTACAAAGATACAATGTCACATACATATGACATTGTTGAATATGACATCCTCGTATGAGATACTTTTGCCATAATCTTCATACTTGGTAGTCGGCTTGGGGTTCATGGTAAGCTCACCGAAATAGAGAAAGCTGTTGTTCTCCCTCGGTAGATGTCGGTTTAACATTTTACATATGTATGTCTTTTATAAAATCAACGATATAAAAATAATTGCACATTTAACAAGGGTTATTATAAATGTGTTGCGAATTAATATTTCCTTTATGTTCCACCAAAATTAATTCCCTCAAATCAATACTCAGAACTACTGACAAATCCACGTACCCTGTGTGCATAGTAAATGACTTGCAGTAGTTGCAGCTCGAATTATTCCGAGTAATGTCTCTCCGATCCGATCCATTTGTAATGCTTTCAGATTTGAGCGCCATTCATTGATCTTACTTCTACGTAGATTCAGTTCTGTCAGTACTGTGTACTCGGAAACTAATCCGGTTTGAGCCGGTTCTAACGTATTTGCCGACTATGGATCGAAATTCAAATATAAAGTTTTTTTTTTAAAGTTTGTAGAATATAATATTTGTACAGTCGGTTTTTATTTATTTTGGAATAAATTGAATGAATTCGAACTCTTTTATGACACAGTTTTTTTTTTTATTTCAATGGAAGTGTGTGCGTGTGTTGCATTTTTAAAATTAAATAAAAATGGCCACTCGAACAAGCCTTTTGTTCCGGTGTAGTCGTATACAGTTTCCGTTTTTAATAAAATACAAACAAAACTAACAAATAAAATATTATTTTCTATGATTTTTGTTTTAAAAAAATATCAACATTTTTCCAGTGGAACTCGTACATTTTTGCTTTGTGAGGGATTTTGAGTACTTTTCCCTCCGACATTCTTTGTTACGGCACGCGGCGCTTTGATGTTAAAAAAATACTTTGTTTTTGTTTACAGGTTTAGTTTCCAACATTCAAAAGGTGGATCCTAGGCAGTACTAGGCAGGCACTAACAGTAGTAGGCAGGTACAATATAAACTTTATATTTACAGTTGCAAGCTACAGGACAATTCTACTGGATGTGCCATAGAATCGTAGTTTAAATTAAGGAAGGATTTTTGTAGTATTTTTATGTCAGCTACATTTTTGCTTTTAGTATGCTATAATTATTGCAAACTACACTGTCAGTCAAACTAAAGGACTTTATACAAATATTTTAAGTTCGACATTGTACTACATGTGTATTAAAATGTTTAATGTTACGGCTCGTATCATCATCTAAATCATAATTATAATTCGGAACATCAAGTTTCACATAACTCCCACACACACACACATGCTCAGTAGCAGTGATGCAAGTTTACCAAGTGACAAGTGACGTCATTACGCCGCGTCAATTTGTCACCTCGCCGGCGTCGCGTCGCCACGTCGCGCGGCGTATTGTCCCGCGCGACAACGTCAACTCGGTCACGTATTGTTAGCGGCGCCATCTGTCGCTGGCCGCGGCATGCTAATATGTTAGCCTGAATAATTGTCGTGTGTTCTAGTGTTATACTCGTACTGATGTACCTCTACCATGAGTTTCAAGCAATGGTATTTAAGTGTAGGAGAGCCATCGGAGTGATACCACGGCCTCCCAGGTGTGAACCAATGCTTGCGCTGTGTTTCGCCGTGTAAATGATGATATCGGCCAAAGGTATACCATTAGATGATTTTGTATGCCAAATTTTAGTTTTGTAAGTGACCGCCAGAGAAACTGCATTTTTACCATAATAAAAATTTACTATAACAACAACGTCACGCCTTTTGTCCCCGAAGGGGTAGGCAGAGGTGCAACCATGGTGCAACTGCACATTTCACCATTTCCCATGTAATAGGAGGTGAGCCTATTGCCATAATTATATTGAGCACAATTCCAGAATGAGAAATTTTTCGAAAATCCGAAAAAACCCCAGGAATACTTTGCCCAACTCGGGAATCGAACCCGAGATTCTTTGCCCGACCGTCGCATTTGCGACCACTCGACCAACGAGGCAGTCAGTAAAAATTTACGCCATCGCTATCCAGTATCAAAAAATACTATTATACATATACATTCAGGCCCATGGTAGAGGTGCTGTAGTGTGGTAGTCCTCACCTATTGTACGCGTGGAGTTATGACAGGAATTCCGAACATTGCCATATTACATTCTAGGAGCCGGATCAATTAGGAATGGCCGTCAGTTCGCGTCTAGTTATGTGTGAAATGATCGATGGTATTTATGACTTGAGTTGTCATGTACGGTGTATTAATGAATTAGAAATATCTATAACTAGCGACCCGTCCCAGCTTCGCATGGGTGCAATTGTGATATATGATGCATGTATTATACATATACACCTTCCTCTTGTATTCTATCTGTTAAAAAAAACCAGATCAGAACCCGTTGCGTAGTTTTAAAGATTTAAGCGTATAAAGGGACATAGGGACAGAGAAAGCGACTTTGTTTTATAATATGTAGTGAAGAGACTAAATATAATGAAATTAACTTAAAACACATTTTCGTAAAACAGTTTACTCAACATAATTAATCGAAGTTTAACAATCAATTTCAATGAGCTATCTACTAGTTATTACAAAGTGATTACACAAAGCCCTCGCCACTGGTCCTAAGATTATGCTAATACGGGACGTGATTGGTCGCAGCTGAGGTCGGCCGGTCAGCTGACCGCTGCAACCAATCGCCGCGTCCCTCCGCCAACTCATTAACATACTACTACCATTCGATTTTCAAACGGAATAGTAATGTGCCAGTTTGCATGGAAAAACGAACTTAGTTGTATGCAGCCAGTACACCGAAATAGAATTTTGTAAACTGTTCTTTATTTCTTTGTATTTAGAATTCAATTTGCTTAGTTAAATGGTTAAACTAATGAGTTCTCTTGGTAATTAAAAAACTGAGTAATTTAAGACTAAAATGGAGTGGAATTGACTGAAGTTGACAGGGTTTTTGGAACGCGCGGTGGCCACCCTTGGCCGTCGGCTCTTTTGTATTGACATTGTAAAATATATCATACGACATAAAATTTAAAGTTCAAATTTAAATGTCAAGTTAATTGCTGGTTTGGAGCGGTGCTCGTTAAGTGTGTCATGTCGTTTAGAATCCCGTCACTTGTTCAGTACACGTCACGTGTCACGTCGCTAGCCGAGCGCACATTAGCGCTAAACTACAACTACACGTGAAATTGTAACGCATGCAAGTTGCAGCGTATTGCAATCTGCAACGCGATGCATTGCTTATGTAATGCATTGTATAGTACGGCTCGGAAGATTCACTTTTTGATGTAAGTACGCGAGAGTAGATTTCGCAAGAAATGAAATATTAAAAATGTGTATGATATCGTTTTGGTACAAATTAGGTTTTTTAAGGGAAAATTTCCAATGACTTCTCCCGCCTTGGGTGAGGCGAGAACTTGGGGAGTCTCCATCTGTCTAAAAACCACCCTGTTTGTACTACTGCTCTTCAAACTGGAGCCCCGGCAAACCGCTAACTTCCCCACAACTCCGACAAGCAACTAGCTTTACAATTGCAATTCTATCTTGAAAATTAAAAGCGCATTTTAGTAATTGTAAGCATTAATTAAAATTAATTACCTTCATATTTACATAAATAATTCTTTGATTCAGATACATATATTAGTAACTTTAATAGTGTATAGTTCTGTTGTCTTGTTTTAATATTTTCTACTACTATTCGTGAAAACCTATAAATAATTGGCTTGTTGTCACACTATACCATATTCTTTAATCAAATTGTACAGCAATTGATTTAAATAAATAAATAAATAAAAGAACTTTTGACGTGTAGAATGCCAGGATATAATACATAGATGTAAGAATATATTAAGCTCGTGTAACCAACATACAAGTAATATAACAAATATGTATTTACATACCATCGCATTGTATCAATTAATTAGTGTTCTGATTAAACTAAATCATAACAGTCGACATATCGTGTGTACATACATCGCTTCATCACAGCTATGTACAATTATTTCAACTACATTCCACCGAGTAGCGGGAACCAATATATGTATACACAACTACTACTAGTACAACATTAATTAAGATATTTATTAAAACGTGTATGTGTGTGTGTGTGTGTTGCATAATTTGATATTGATGGTATTGTCGATAATTTTGTAGTTACAATAACTCACTGAAGTTAGGCAGTTGTCCCACCAACGGCGAGTGAACGACTAACTATCGGCTATTTTCTCGCTCAAGAAAAGTACAATAGATATACTTTCCGTGTAAACAAAAGAGATGCATATACAAATAGTTGATCGCTGACTGTTCACACTGCCGGCGAGTGCTCGCTTCACTTGTTTGTTTTTGTTTTCACTCGTTTTCACTCGTTTCTAGTTCTAGCTCTACTCGTTACTCGTTCATCGTTGCCGGTGGGACAACTGCCTTAGTTCGGAAATCGAAATAGTAACTAGTCATGTTTACAGTACCTTTAGTATGAGTTTGCTTAACGTTTTAAGTTATCGAAATGAGAGCGCATTTGGCGTTCTGATTGGCTGTCTCGAATAACCCAACCAATTAGAGTGCCGAACGGACTCTCATTTCGATAACTTAAAACGAAAAGCAAACTCACAATACTAAGGGTACAGGATAGTGTACGAACGAGCAGACAGATCACCTGATGGGACACAATTACCAAATGCCAATAGACAACAACAACACTAGAGAAATTACAAGTGCGGTACCGTACCTTTTTAACCGACTTCAAACAATGGAGGTTCTCAGTTTGACCTGTATGTATGTATACTTTTGATGCGGTTTTCAGTATACTATTTTTTAGACTTAGGAGAAGGAAAACTGAAGGCGGTTCTAAGGCGGTTTTTTTTTTTACGTTTTATTGGAACCTCTAGTGACGTTATTATACTGATTTAATCAAGATTAGTTTTTATAAAATCCACCCCCAATGCAAGATACAAGCTATCTTAAAAGGCCGATCTTATCAACATACAACCATACATTGTGTACATATGCAAAAGTCGACACACTCGTACATACATACGTAGTTACGATTCCTCGGATGTGCACGAAAAAACGTTTCGTTTCGTTTTGCCAAATCCCCGACGTCGTTACATGTACGCGGGTGCACATCAAGCTATACAATCCAGTATAAACTGAACCTTGAATGTGAGAAAAGATCATACAAAGCGAGACCAGGATAAACTGGTTCTGTACAGCCGTGTGTACGCTTTGTGTTGCTCTTCCGATGTTTCGCGTACATTTGCATGCCTCGGGGGCCGTGGAGCTAACTACGCACACAACTTATGTGATATTGTTTTATTATAGCAAATGTAGGGCGAAATCTTCCTGCTATCATACTATAGTAATATAAATGTATCAAAAAAAATATTACGAGAATAATACTCTTTTTATTTATTCCTTTTCTATTTATATTTGTTTACTATTCTTCATAAGTTGTGTATGTCTACAATAACCTATACCTCTATGTGTCGAAAGCAATTTGCAAACAAAACAATCTGTTGTAAAGTTCTGTTGTGAAAATATTTATAATTTAAATGTCAGTACTATCTGAATTTCCAATGGAAGAGATAAAAGTGACAATATCTTAATACTTTAATCAACTGGTTCGTTAGGCGCGGTGCACACGCGCCGGCGGCCACGCGATACATTCACCACCCGCCAGTGAGCACCGTCATCGACAAACTTTAAAACGATATCGCACTTCGATTAAAGATAACATTTACACTTCCCACAATGACCATCAGCACTTATCCCTCTACAAATAAAGTCCAACTTTGCATATCTTTTGTTTGTTTAACCGCAAAATATTAATTGGGGTTTGTAAAATGGAATTTCAGAGGCAAATTCGTCGGATCGGAGCGCATATACCAGTTTTGGTCGGTTAAATCCGGTTCGATGTGTCGGATAAGCTTTATACAGGGAGGCTATAAATTCGGGGATATACATATAGCTGCGAATGTGTTGTTTACATGGGATGCTAGCAATCCTAATGTGGATGGAAATATAGATGCTCTATACACAGATTATATTGAAGCTTACTGTACACTAGGAATTAAGCCTGAATTTCAATTCAAAATACAATTTTTATTTAATACTAGCATCGAGAAGTTCTAGAGTTATATTAGTTAAGACGATAACACATATAAAATCCACATTCCAGCTCAATATTATTTGTGGCAAGCAGTATAAATATGTATAAAAATATCAGCTGAACACTAAACCGCGCACTACTCCCGCCACAAAATGAATCTGACGTATAAAACAATACACTATGTGATATACCGCGCAATAAATACAAGCGCACGGCTACACAGCTAAGTTTACGGGTTTTACGAAATTTTACGCGATTTACGGCGTATCGGAGTTTTACGCGAACGTTTTAGTGCGCGCGTAAAGTGTGCAGATGTGTCGTGCGGAACGTATGTTATGATCGCAGCATCACTATGCCATACGCAGTTTACTACAAGAATTTATTATCATTTGATGTAGTTTGGTGAGGCGGAAATATTTCGATGTTTTCTCAGATTATTTAGGGTTAGTGTATCTGTTATATATTTTAAATATATACTGTTGCAATAATTTAACATGTTAATTAAACAAATAGTGAGAAACACATTGAATATATTTCATAAAACAAAAGAAGATTATAAAATAGTTTCCCCTACTATAAGGAGAGGAGATTCCATGCTTATTGCTTAATATCGTATTCATTAGAGGCAGCATTACTACTGAAAAGTTCGTGATCATGAAGCTCTCTATAACGCCCTGTTATACTCTTGGACTAAGTCGAATTACCTTCGTAATTGTTTTTATACATAGAAAATGACCAAAATAGAGAGCTATCATCAGAAAATATGTGCCTAATGTTACTCTACCGACAAAGATAAACGTATTTTATTCTCTAAGATAGGAGTAGAATGGTTCCCAAGCAGCTGTCATTTACGTAACTGCGATAATGACGAGCTCGTAAAGTCCGCGACATGTCGCGCTGCAGCTCGCCGCGTTGCCCCAGTTCCGCCGGTATCTTGCAGCGACAACACATCTCTCTCCACCGATCCGACTTTAAAACCGCCGAACAAAGGACGCTTACGTAGGCGCTTACAAATTGCCAGCAATGAATCTTGGGACGACTCGCAGCAGAATTGCTTCCCAGAACATTTTAGCTGGCCGGATGAATTGAATGGTTTTAACAGAAACGCTTTCAGTTCGCTTTAGCTGGCCAGATATTGAACTGTTTGCGTCTCAATTGGGATTTTGACGTTTTCGACGATTTATCGGTTATTCGATAGTGTGGAAATGAGCTAGATTGATAGTGTGAAAGTTGAATCTATTCGAGTTTCCTGAACGCGGATCGCTTTGTGGGGAAAGGAAATCGCGTTCCGAGGAAATCTCGTGTAATTTATTCTGCTCCGTATGTCGCGGGTGTTATTTTTCATACTTTGTTCTAACATCTGAAATATTGTTTTGATAATTTCGTTTTGTTTTGCGTTTAGAAGCGAGGTTGCTACGAACTTCTACGAAATTGCTACGGTTTGCTACGAAGTGCTACGATACTTATTTTATAAGATTAAGTTCTATTAGATTACTGCTGTTTACACAAATAAGTGTATTATTTATTTCAACGAAAACTATAATTCTCAAAGTGATCTGTAGAATATTTGCTATATTGTGAACGAAGACACTACATACAAATGTATATACACGATCAAAACACGAAAGCTTTAAATTTAAGATAAAAAGTATAAAAAAGAAAACAAAAAGACAATCGGGTTGTGTCCTCGCAACCCTAATTCTATTGTAGTCGGTCTGAGTTTCAATCAGCAGCGATTGGAGATTGGAGTGACGCGATTGGTTACAATTGAACTCGATTCAATCGCGCCACGATTCGATTGGCGGAGCTCAACTCGAGCGTTAACTTCGTCATGTCTTGACAATGAGAATTTGAGACCATCTACTAACTTGGATATTGTTCTTTTTATAGAAGATACTATTTTATTATATCTGCAATATGTATTATGTGACGTAAGAAAATGTATAAAAATATAATAGCACTTGTATAATATATTATCGTTGCTGATCTCAAGAGAACCAAGTATTACTTTTTTTATGGTAAAAATATACTTTTGTTTTTACAAGCAACTGTTTAGTTACTAGACAGTTCTTTTTTGTATGTTGTTAGTACTAGGTACTGCGCGAATGTCTACGTTGTTAGACATTGAAGCAATAAGTAACATTGACAAAAAACAGATGATTCAAGTAAAAACAACTGATGAAAAATGGCGAGCGAATATCACACTGCCGTATATGAAACGATTAAGTTTTTACCAGAACTGCGTCACACGTGACCTCGTTTCCTAAAGCACTTAAATCGCTTTAATCGGATTAAAACTAAAATCCTCATTCATATATCAAGCGCTGCATGTGCTGACTTTCATAATTACGATTGGCTGTAAAAGCCATGTTTTATTAGAGAGTGCTGCGCTGGATGTGAAGCACATATTTTTTAAATTTATTTTAGTAGAGTTATGAATTATCACTGTCATGCTTTTATACATTTATGGACATATTAAACAAAACAAACAACACAACAGCAGTTAAAGATTACAAAAATATATACATTATACATGTATGTATATACAATACAATAATAGTAGGTAATCACAATTGATTTTTGCCTTCGAATTAAGGCTAATAGTGCAATTTCGTTTTAATACCAATTACACGAAATTCTCTTTAACATTAAGCACAACTGCATTGCGACCAAATGGTCGTAACAAAGGCTCGCTTCGGTAAAACGTGAAAACACTTTAAAATCCCTTGTAGCGAACATTGTTTTAAAAGTAGTGCGAGCATCCACCGCACCGCGGCGCCACTGTGCAGATACCGGGGACTTCGGGGCTAAACAAATCGCGTGAGCCGCAAAACTTGGGCAACAAAAAGTTCCGATTCGCCTCGCCCGCGTTCTATCGCCGGGACCGCAAAGTTTCGCGAGGAATTTTTAAGGTTTCCTGTTAAAAGGTTCGAAGGTAGTCGGCGAAGGTGATGCTGGTATTTGTAAGTACTTCGATTGTTTCAAGTGTTTCACCCGCCGCCGGTCGCGGGCGTTGTAATCCGGAGCTTGTTCTAAGATAATGGATGATTGTTTCGTGTTCACAGCGGACCGAACAATCTCACCGTTATATTTTGTTTGGGTTTTTCTTCTTGTTAATATTTGATAGGATTCATTTTGTTTAAAGCTTTTAAAATTTTGTGTTTAGAATTGTTCGCGAGTTTTCTGTTAGAATTTAATACTTTTTGTTGAGATTGGGGTTCAAAACTTTTTATGTTTTAAAAATAAATTATCAATCTCGTGATTACAACACAAATTATTATGAAAAGTCACACAATGCGGACCGAACAATCTCACCGTTATATTTTGTTTGGGTTTTTCTTCTTGTTAATATTTGATAGGATTCATTTTGTTTAAAGCTTTTAAAATTTTGTGTTTAGAATTGTTCGCGAGTTTTCTGTTAGAATTTAATACTTTTTGTTGAGATTGGGGTTCAAAACTACAAACGCAAACGTTTTATGTTTTAAAAATAAATTATCAATCTCGTGATTACAACACGAATTACTAAGAAAAGTAAAAAAAAAACGACCGCATTTGACCAAGAAGAAAGTTCTTTTTCACAGGACAATGCAAGGGTGCACACTTGTGCAGTTTCCATGTCGAAAATTCAAGAATTGGGCTACGAATTGCTACCTCATCCACCCTATTCTCCGGATTTAATCCCAAATGACTATTTCCTGTTCCCAAACTTAAAGAAGTGGCTTGGTGGAAAGAAATTTGAGTCCAAATATGAAATCATTTCACAAACTAATGCTCATTTTGATGACTTCGAGAAATCATATTTTTGGAAGGGATAAAAAAATAGGAGAATCTTTGGACAGAGTGTGTGGATCTCCAAGGAGAGTAGGTTGAAAAATAAAATTAAAAAATATCCGAAATCCTGTATTTTATTCAAAAAGTCACGGACTTATTGACCCGCCCTCGTATAACTTGAGTATTTCTAGAGCACACTGGGGCTATTTATTTGAGTAGAGAGCAGATAATATTGGGCACAGAGCGTGGCTCGTGCGGGCGACAATTCATGTGGAGGCTATAACCGTACGACGCTAAAACACAATGGTGTGTTAAACCGGCTATAAATTAGTTGAGATGACACCGCAACACACGACCACGACAACAAAAGCCTTTTAGCGGACATCGAAGTGTGTCCCAACAATATACAAACTCGTATGAATATATTATTGTGTGAGCAAATATATTGCGGAGCGGGCCGATACGTTATCATTGTGCCCCTATATTTTACTGCTCGTCAATGCTTCAATGGCCACGCTCTGGGAGATCGCTCAGTTAATTGCTGAATAAAACACAAACATGTTTCCATCCGTATTGTTCGTCACCTATTCAGAAACTGTAGTAAAGCCACAATCTCATGTAAGTTGTATAGTAGAGCTGAGCGTTCGTGATCGCATTCAATAACAGGTGCGCTGTAATAACACAGCATTAGTCTCCATTAGTCTCGGTGCAACGTCTTACATAATGGAACTATTCCGCTGCACAAACTGTTTCAGCCATATTTCAATCGGAACTGTAAAACTGAAATCCTTCTGGACGTAGCACATGTGGGCTTTGCTCGGCTCAGCCGCGGCTCACTACGGCCACGCGTGGGAAGGCTCAGCCGGATTGTCGCTATCGCCGCGCGCCACACCACGCGATGAATTACCAAGAATTTAGTGCTTAAAGAATCTTCCACTACCAGTATATTTTACTAGGAATTTACACTGAGAACGTTAATAGAAAGAAATGTGTAAATCGTAAAATATATTTACTTGAAATGAGATCGTTATTAAAAGTAATTCTGAACATTTCAAGAGAGCGTGTCGTTACTTAATCCCCGGAGCGGCGAGGGGGAGCTCTCGGGAACTATTGACAGGGTCAAGCGCTCAAATTGCAGGTACACTCCGGCACTCCGGCACTCCGGTACTCCGGCACTCCGGGTAAAACTCTGGAGGGCGCTGTAAATAGAGGTCAACCGCTAATTAGCATGCCTCATAAACAATCGGGAACTCTTGGACCCGACAACTTTAGGGTTCATCTGAACCCTTCGCCGAGGGCTGAACCGAACCCAAAGTTCCAAAGAATTTTTATTGCTTTTTAGGGGTCAATGTCGGTTTTAATTAGAGGTTGATTTTGGTTTCAGTTTTAACGTGTTCGGGAATAGCTGCGCTATGTTTGGTACGACCTTCGTGCTCTTAGAATAACTTGACTAGTAACTTACATTTTCTTTATTACATTAACAAAATGATGTGAAACGTAGCAGATTTCCCATTAATTAATTATTCCGCCTCGCCACAAGCAAACCATAACAACATAGTGTACATCCCTCTTCACTCACGTTCGGTATAACATAATCAGAGCGAGGCGCCATCCCAAACAGCCCCGCACTAGTCCCGGGACAGATTTGCAAGTACTTAATACACCGGCGACAGTTTATAAACATAAAATAATAATTGCTTCGCGTACCGGGATTAGACGCCGGGATTCTGTTATATAATCCCGGACTCGGAGATATAGTGATGTTGTTGTTGTGTGGCAACTAATTAATTTTCAATCTACATGCTAATTTATAAAGTTTCATTATTTTACGGAAGAGGGAGCCAGGTGCTCGCGGACTTTTTGGAAAGTACGATATAATCATACATACTACTACATATACATTATACATATAGAGGGATTATGTAGAGAAGTTTTGTTTTGTAGTACTTTCCTAAAGCAATTCCCAATACTAACAGAACAGTATTAAAACCCCTCGCGTATGATTCTGATGCTTTTAACAAACATTCGAATACAATCTTTGTCATCGTTCCGTGCACTGCATACTCTATATAGTCTACTTTGTTCGATTCAATCTTGATTGAAGCCGGGAACACGTCCCGGCTCGCCCCGCGCCGGAGCGGATCAAGTAAAACGGTCGAATAAAGTAGGCGCGGACGAACATCAATGTGTTCCGATTTTATGAGCGGTTTTATAGCAGCATTTTATGTGCCTTGTTACAAACTTGTAAGGAATAGTTCGCCGGATCAACGCTAACCTCTCGCTGGCAGGAACAGGTCAAATTTTATTACTTATATTGTTAAAAACTTGGCCGTAACCAGAATGGATGGGAGCTGCTAAATAACGAACTTTATAGGGGTTCCCTTAGTTAAGCCGAGTATTAAGTGAAAATTGTCTTCAGCCACGCGAATACATTTCCATGGAAATGTTTTATGGCGGTCAAGAACTATTCGTAGTCATAAACAAACAGGGAATAGTTCTTCGAATTTTCGTTGTGATGGTTTCAAACATGTACATACTAGGTGTGTATCTACAGTATAGGCAGAACACAGATTGCTATGTGATTACAAAATCAATTTAATATTTGAAGAAAACTAACAAAATCTTCAATCTAATCTCAATCACACAAAGATGGCGACGCCTTGGAGCAGTAAATAAAAAAAATATCCGAGTGAAGTACAAAAAATCCAAAAAAAATCTCTCTTCTAACCGACGAGCAATTTCTTACAGTAACAATAGGAGGGTTATTGTGATGACGTCACTCTAATGAAGTGGCGACGGTTCGTCTCGGTGCCGAGTGAGTCCGTGACGATTGTGACGAAACTGACAATTGTGACGAATGTGACAAATGTGACGATTGTGGTGAATGTGTCGGTCAAATATCTTTGTAGTGATAATGAAGGGCTGGTTTATCGGAACGCGTTTGTTCTGCCGCTAATCAATGCTTTGTTTCACATTTTTTGAGTTAATTAGTTTGTGGTTGTGGTAATGTTATTTTTTATTTAGATTTTTTGTTACAAATGTTCATTACGATAGTTTTTATTATATGCATAAGTAGGTATAGACGTAGCTAGGAGTACATATCCATATTAATTTTTATGATATTACAGTAAGATATTTAAGTTTAGATGAAAATACATATCACATTGCTTGGAATACGTACTAAACTCTTTAGAACAAGAACATAAAGTGGGTGAACACTGCAGCTGTAATATAAATCGAGAACTATCTTCAGCTCATTACTTTTTTCATTCCGTTTGAAAACGCTCGTTTAGAGAGAAGGAGAATCTAACGAGAACTTGTTCTAAAGCTTCTTACTGCAGCGCTCGGTGCAGTCATTGTATATTGCTTGGCGTGAATAGTAGTAGTAGAGGTCTGAACTGTTCAAATGGGAAGGTTGTAGCTAAACCTTAATATCAGAGTAAAGTTTTTCTAAATCTATCAGTACAGAGACGTCTTGAAACGCACATTTCGACACCAGCAATTTATACTACGCTAACTTGAAATTTGGAAAAAACGTTTTTTTATGCCAAGTTGCTTAAAATGTGTGTTTACATACGTCATAAAAAAATTGAAAGGAAATATGCAAAAATAAGAAAGTTACAAATCTTATAAAACGCTAAGTAAAGGTACTTTTTGAAATCACTCGATTTATATTACGCCAACTATTATTAGCGGAGTGTGCGCGGGGATCACTTTGGTCAAAATTCGTGCAACACTGCACTAACTCATAGTTAGCGTAGTTTAGTGCGTTCGTGTGTATACTTGTTTGTTTGTAAAATGAACGACTTAGCGACTTTTACATAGTAAATACTTATGTGTTAACGTATTAATTAGTTTATTAATGGTACGTTGACTATGTTTTTGTAAGTAAGTACATGTTCTTTATAAAAATATTGAAATATGCATCAGATGATTGATCATGCACTACGACCTCCCGTACTACACTACGCTAACATAAGTTAGACGTGTATAAGATGTAACATTTTTTTGATGAATTACGTTTATATACGGCTAACTTGCGCTAAATCAAAAAATATAAATAATTAAGGAAATATAAATATGAGATATTACAATGAATAAATTAAATATTAAGCATACCAAATTTCAAAAAAGTATCTTAATTCATGTAAAAGTTATTACGTTTTTCCCTTTAAACGCCTCTACTGTAAAGTACGCTTTTTGGACTTAGCGTAGTATAAATTGCTGGTGTCGATTTATTACATTCCGGTTAACAAACTTATATACATAGCTTCAACGAAACAGATATCATAGATGATATCTGTTTCGTTTAAGTCTGTCTTGTCTGATGATAAAACGACTAGTTCACAGAAGTACGTGGAATTTACCTTTACTTTTTTAGTCATAAAGGGTTGTCAAATGACAATCGTTCTACGTAAGATACTCGCGTCTAAAGTCCTTGTCGGACAAGGTTGATGTTTGACAACTTGTACATGTGTGTGTAGAAAATGATATGCTGCCCAGCCAGTCAAAGGTATAAAGCAAAAGCTAGTCTAGTACTGAGTATGACATTTCGATTTTCAGCTGCCTGAATAACAGCCTGTATCAGCCTATAGACTTGTAGTTAGGAGGTAAAGCCAAAGGTCAGACTTTGACAATGAACACCAAAGTTATCTGAGTATTGAAGCCGGGAATATTTTATGACCTCAAGTGGCAGACGAGACTTTTTATAGATTCATTATAATCGAACTAAAAACTTGGGATTACTCCAAACTTTCAAAGGTCAAAGATTTTATATAGTTTACCATTTTTAGGTAATAAATGAAACTGTATACTAAACTAGGCTCTTTTAAGGTTATTTTCAATGCAGTGACACGCAAAAATCAGGAATATTAAGCGTAATGAAGGCAAGTGAAGTGAAATAAGTACGTGTCGTGCGTCATAGACGGCTCCACAAGGAAGGTATTTCGATTGCTCGGTAATGTAATAAGTAGGAGCACAGATGTTGACATCTTCCTTTAATAATCCTTTCATCGAACCCCCGACACACGCCACGGGGAACGACATTGTATAAAAATACATACTTTACACTTTTTTCACAAAAATATTTTTATGATCCTCCGGAGAAACCTCCTGGAACCGTATCAATTCCCGGCACCCTCCTCATAAATACTCGATGATTCCGTATTATTTACTACATAACATTATGTACAATATTTAAGAGCCAGTGAGTCGTGAAAACCTACTCAACTGTAAACTGAAAAGATCTTTTTTACAGTAAAATATCTCGTTTTATTCGACCACTTATTACTTGACATTATTTATAGAGAAAAAGTATGAGAAACTTTAATGTTTTAGAATAATGTAGTGGATGATAGAGGGCCTGTCACGCCCAGACTGTAAGTGTCATACATTACATTTACTTTATGAAATAACACGAGCACGAACATACGTTCACTCATGATAGATAAGCTATCGGTCCGGTTTGGAATGTTCTACGAACTATTTCAAGTAAAAATATTATATTTTTAGAGAAAAATAAGTCTTTAATCCAGACCACGATATTTCTCGAGTCACAACATTTCAGGATCTCACTTTACAAACTCATTTCACGTTACAATTTAATTTGTCAGCAACCTGGCTCCGGCGCATTATTACACAATATTAATTTTAAAGCTCTCAGCGTAATGATGCAGCCTCCCAGCCGCACAGCATCCCAGTCCTTGCCTCGAGAGCATTCATGTTAATATTCAAAAAACTTCAAGCGTGACGCTGAAAGGAATTGAAAAGGCCACCGCAGCTGGATGGAGGATTGAATACAGAAGTATAGCACTGTGACTTGTGTCAAAAACATTACTTATGACTGACAAACATACAATAAAGCCATAGTATTTGAGCAATATCGGTCATATTCATGTAAAATAATACTAGATAGTATATAGTAAAGTAAATAAGATACATTACAGATTAACAGATTTAATCCCAAAGACGTCCGAGTTGATCTTCTGTGTGTCCTTTCACAGCAACCGATGACGTCACGAGCGACGCGCTATATAAAAACGAGTCGGCGGCGACGCAGAAAATTGGACGCCGTCTTAAATTATTACTTAAGCGATGGCAACAGGATTAAATATATCCGTTATAGGCACGTTACGGAGGACACCGTCGCAAGTACCTCGTTATTGTTATATGTGAGGGTTCGCGGGGTAAAGTGCATTCTTCGGGGAAATTGTTATTTTATCATGATATTAAGTTATTCACGGCTTTGAAGGGATAAACATATCCATTTTTAGCCATCTTTTCATACTTGATCCGGTCTCCATAGACTACAATGTCTCATTAAATCGAGTTGTTTAACCTGCACGTGTTCAACGAATGTTCTAAAATTATCCAACTTTGATATATTCGGGATTGTGAGACTCGCGGTACACAAAGTTCATTACGACTAAAGAACCATAAAAGCTAGTACGTTCCATACAGAAACAAGCTCCGAACAGTTTCCTACAACTGTCATAAAAAAGTTTTACCGCTCGTAGCACTGATTTAGCGTTATGTGCTACGCGGCTACGCCACATACGTTCACTTAGCGCTACGAATGCTACGATATTACCGTAGCACTTGCTACGGTTGGCGTAGCATCGTGACTACGAGTGTTTAGAAGTAATGTAGGTACTTTATTAGCTGAACGATAATGTAATGGCTGATTCTGTAGATTGAAGATAATGTATTGTGTATTTACTTAATTTGTGTATGAAGAGTATTGATGTGAATAGTGGCTGGTATATTATAGGAACACTACTTTCACATTACTTCTGATAGTAGCGCTGTTCTAGTGTCTAGTAATTCTAAAAGAGCTTTTTATAGTAGTCGTTAGATTCTATCACCAATTTTAGTACAAAAATATCTAAACTGTTACTGTTAAGAGCCATATTATAGGGCCACATAAAAAGTCTGATAAAAAATTCACGTGACAATTATGATTATGATTTTCTTTTTAATTCAATAATATAATTTTAAAACACACTGAAACATCTTTGCAAAATAACTACAATGCTACGGAAACACTAAGAAATTTCAACAAGATCTTACGTTTTAATTAAAATTGTATAAAATCGTCAGATTGTGGACTTATTTCCAAAACGCAGTACAGCACTATGTGGCCGTAATATCGTAAGGTTTGAATTTTAATTAAACGTTAACGAGCTGCCTCGGTCCCTACACCGTGATTATCATTTTGCATAGTAATTAAAAATAGACGCACTTCGGGCCAACACTTCCCAATAACTACAGTCATTAAAATAAATTGCTCTAAACTGGCTCCGCAACAACTAACTACAATATATAGTATAATTATATGTACAGTATAGTGTTTGTAGAATAACATACAATTGCTACCACTTTTACTCTTCCCGTGGGTATCATAGGACTCGGGATCAAAATACTATTAACTAAGAACAGGCAGCAGTACTATTTAATGAACCTGATCCTTTGAATTGCGATCTGCGCCTGCCAGGAGTGGAGATTATCTTCTGTTGTAGATAAGGTCATAAAACAGCAGGAGACTGTTTATATGTATATATATGTGTGTAACTATAGGGCCAGCAACAGTTTCTGATCAATACGTACCTTTGATATTGACAACCGGTCTTTTGTTAAGAAGATTGAAACATGTATGTTATGTAACTATGTATGTATGTAAGAAGACGAGTAGTAAGGCTACAGTAATTAGTCGGGATTGTTACCTAATTAAAGAGCGCCGCAGTAAATCCCCTCGTACGTGAACTACTTACTATTTGAACCTTTCCTCTTCCTCTGTTTCAGTGAGGTTTTGGAGCAACTCTCTGTGTGATCCACAAATTGTTGTTCCAGGTCTGGGTGTCATGTGTATGTGAACTTGTATGTTTGTAAACGCACCCACGACACAGGAGACAATCCTAGTGTAGGGCAACGTTTTACGTGAGGCACTTTATAAAAGATCTGATTAATCATTTAATAACACTAAATCATAAAAATGTATAAATCATAGAAACATAACACTCCCTATAATCAAGTCGTGATTACTAATGTAACGATGCAACAAATTACTCGCACCCACATCGGAGCCCAATTAAAATTAATGGCGATTGCCTTCGGACCTCAAAAAAAAGACTTTTTCCCCCAAATTTTTCATGTCAAACAAAATTACAGAAATTTTTATTAATGATATTTTTCATCAGGTACTTCTTTTGGCTTGTTAATTAAGATTTCTGTTGAATTTTCACGGAGTTGAAAGTTTAAAGCGGTCTCCATATATTTTTTAATTAGGTTATATTTTTCTTCCTTGAAATTAAAATGCTTTCTATAGCTAAAGTCTTTATAAGATTTTCCTTAGTATTTCGTTACAAAACCAAAAAAATATTAAATAAAAATGTATATAATAACACAGAAAGCAGTGTCCTGTTTGTACATAAACTGCACTATATTCCTATATTCTATCGTACGGAGACCGTGCACACCGGGAGTGTGCATCATAAATATCCTTGCACTCAATATGAGCTTCCTGTATGAGGTCAAAATATTAAGTTTCCTGAAAAATCCCGTTAAGCTGTCCTCTCGACGGCGCTATCATCAAGCTGTTTACTCTACAAAGTGCTGCATCACTGTGCCAGCTTAGCTGCTAAAAATATAGCTGACGTAGAGAGCAAACTTTAAATCGGTTTTGTTTGTGCCAGTATCCTTATATATAGTGCAGTTGAAAATAAACTTTATTTTAATTGGCTTTAAGTTTAAATTAACTTGGTAGTTGTCTTATCATTTGCTTTTTAGGTAAAATAATGTCACATAGTGTCTTAGTATTTATTTAGTTATACTAAATATGTTCTTCCTTGTAAGCTGTTACCTGACCTTTCCCAGCAGATAAACCAAGGCTCATCCTCACGTGTAATAGGAGACGAAGGCACTGCCATAAATCCGGCACAAATCCAAAGTCCGAGTTATTATTGGGGATTTCCATCCAAAGACATAATAATACTTTGACTGACCTTGGAATGAGTACTATACAAATAGTATGTAGCTACTAGTACATGTATAGAGCGAGTAATGCAATATATTACTTTATATTAAAACCCTATGACTGTTAGATAAGTCTCCTCGCCACGGAACCATGTCGGCGTGAAGTTGACAACTTGTATAAATAAAAGAGCAAGAAACAGAACAAACTCGCGACATGGGATTATCTAAATGGCAGTTGGTGAAGTTGCCATGGTGTGGATACCACGGGTTTGGGGAAACTTTCTACACATATATACATACATACATACATAGATACGTGTACTATGAGTAGAGTGTTAATTATAAGATCACAACACATAGTGTTTCTATGGTGTATCTGTTTGTATGTTCTGTATTTGTTTGTTACTCTATCACTTCTAAATGGCTGCAGGGTTCGGGATGAAATTTGTAACAAAGGTAGATTATGGCCTGAAATAATACATAGGCTACTTTTTATCCCACGAGAACGCGGGTGAAGCCGCAGGCAGAAGCTAATGTCTCATAAATGATAAACCACTACTGTTAAGCGGTATGTATTTCGCAGAATAAAAACAATTTCAACATGTCCATCAGACAAAATTACAATTCAGCAGAATAATGTTTTATCGTTTTTATTTGTTCAATATCTATACAACTAGGGAGTTCCAAGAAACTGTCAGCCAATTCTACGTATATGTACATATCTCTAATATTCGGTATTTCCATGTATTACTACAGATAGTAGATATAAAACAATATCGTGAACTACTACAACTCGTACATAAACATAATATACGAGACGACATTCAGCCGGCGATAGAAAAAAGAATACTAAACCGTGAAGAAAGAAATAAACATTTGGCTGGAGCGGAATAAATGGCGGCGTCGTTCAAGCAAATTATCAAAATACATTACGCGGCTAATAATACCTATTTTATTGTTAAAATGCCTGGCGAAATGATGTAGTGTCCCATTTACTGGGAGCCCGAGTAAATGGGGCTTACGTGTGTAAACTGGGATTATTTTTAATGTATTCACGTTCGAGTTTGACGGTTCATTATGTTCACTAAAACCTCTTTGTGGGGAACGTTTTCATTTACCAATGTTTACTTGAAGGAATTTACACTTAATGGTTCTCGATAACGCGCTCGTTGTGCGTTTGATCGGAATATTATGTTTGATAGATGATGACAGATATATTATGTTCCCCACATTCTGCTACACATTTCAATAAAACGTGTAAATATATCAAAGTCGAAGTCAAATCATTTATTGTAATCTTTTGAACGTCAAACAAAATAAATAGAATTACATTCTTTTCAATCGTTATGCAATAGATACAGGTACCTACTGCATTCAGGATGGCATGTTCTATAAATTCACAAAGCTCAGTAGAATTTTAAACATTTAAGCTGCCATTTGTCGGCCGAGCAGCCATTAATGCTCCAGATAAACAACCACATTCCCTAGCGTGGGGAACGCGATACTTTTTTAACTCAAAAAGTAGGTAACAGTGTTTTTGACTGCCAGGTTCAGAGTAAAACAAAATATTTTTATATAGAGATAATTTTGGAGTCGAGCACTGCTGTCATAAGTTTTTTATTTGGTTGGCTGGACATGGTGGATCAGTAAAATAGGAACTGTTTTTAACTAAAATAAAGTGACATGATTAAGTTCACATTACCTCTCTCGCAGTTGTACAACCGCGCTTTGTACTAAGGTGACGAAGCGCACTGTTAGATCTTTAAGATATGATTTCCAAAATCCACCACGGCTCACTAACCAACCTCCTTGTTCTAAGTATACATTGAACCTTCAGATCTCCCGCCGCTCTACAAATCTCTTCCACTCGGCAAGCTATGAACGCTCGATTAAATTTAAATCACAAAGTAATGCAGTGCCAAAGTAGCGTATTGATCGCGTTAATATTTGGCAGGCTGCCAGAGCAAGGGTCGCCGGTTCGATTCTAACCTATTTACAAATTATAGGTGACCTCTAGTGATATGAATCAAGTTTAGTGGGTCATAAGTATTTATGGTCGCAGGTGGCGGCACTTACTCGTGGAGTGTTCCGAGATATATTACAAGAAACCAGGTATGTTTTTTGGCTGAGCTAAGCCAAGTAGAAACCTTTTTCGTCCCGAAACATAACAGACAAAGAATATAAAGGTCCTGAGTAAAGTATACATTAGTATTACATGTTACTTAACCAAGCGCGAATGAATTACAACGCCGCATAATTAAATACATAATATGTGCAGTTCACAATAATGTTAATATGATAATAATGCGTACACAATAGATGATAATTTTTCACGATCAGTTTCACTAAAACAAAATTATGAAATCGCATCAAATATTCCGCTACATTTCCATATTATCTCTGATAGACAAATCAGCGGCGCATGATTATTATTCGAAATATTACAATCGATTGTGAATTAATTGAATCGAGATAAAATACAAATTAGTCGAGTCGTATATTTGAATAACAAATTATATAATGTTCGCGTTATCTGGTGAACTGCTGAGTAAGTCGGGTCGCTATCTAATGAGCCGACTCAGTAATTTATACTGAGCTAGTGTATCAGTAGATAGGAGGTCGGCTTCAGTCAGCGAGGTACTGCTGAGCATGCGAGGTGGGGCGCGGGGTAATTACCTTCATTACAGGCTGTACGACTGATCCCATACATCGAGCCGAGGTAATGTCTCTTGTACAAATTGATCTGTTTTAATTTACGTTATACAATTACTTACGGTTAATACGGTAAAATAATTAAATAATAGATTTCGATAATAAGTATAATGTAAAGTCATTGCTACTTGCCAGATTTCGAACTATAATAGCTATAAATGACTGCAAGGTTGGCGCAGGCTGGGCAACTGGCTGCCGCGAAACGTGTAGTGGGTTTGATTCCCGCAAGGAGCAACTCTTTGTGTGATTCACAAATTATTGTTTCGGGTCTAGGTGTGATGTGTATATGCACCCACGCCACAGGAAAATATTCTAGTATGAGGCGACGTTAAAAAACTATTTATAAGAGAACCAATTGTAATTCTAACTGAGACGTAGAGCCGTGTTTATTTATATCACTGAATCGTGAAGTGACTATAAAAGATGCAGTAAGAGGCTCTAAGAATATCATTAGCGGCCGCAGTCCGCGCCCACGCCTTGTTAGTCGGGGGCTCACGTAGGATGTACCAACGGCTGTACTTACTATACGTACAAGTGTCTTACGACTTCAAACATATCTGTGTATTTCTTTTTTACCAGTGAGCATATTGAATCATTAGCCATTATTAAATACATCACAACAAACTCGCTTTCCGCCGTCTATGTGTCTGTCATGCTTCAATTTTGAAAAGTAGGCGACTGATTTTGATACGGATTTCTTTAATAGTGATTCGAGAGGAATATGTTCATAAATAACAATAAACGCATGCGGAGCGAAAGTTAGTTGCAAATAATTATTACGAAATGTTTCTTAAGAATAGGTTTGTTTCTTTGAATAAATGTACTATTTTTATAAGCTTAGTTAATATGTTTGAATCCTTAGTTATTATCTTTGAATCCTTTTTGACTCTATTGACCATGAACGTATCATTATTATTTTTTTCAGAATAATGACTAAAAACGTGCTGAGAATATACTCTCATATTAATACAAAAGCTATGTTATTTCATTATTTTGCATAGTAATACAATACACGACACACCTTCCCCGTATATACGCAGAAACCTCATCTAAGTTGAGAGCTGCACGTACAAAATATCTGACGAACAAACTTACTAATAGTATTTTGATAGCTAATCACACGGACGGCTTTGTTGGGACACACACACACACACACAACTTCGTAGTATGTACACGTGTTACACACACAGAGACGATACGTTCGAGTATATGATTGGAGGTGTCTCTATGTTATATTCGTGATGAATATGATGAGTGTGGGATAATGTTTCCTAATAGATACTGTGTTAGTGATCGCTGTGATCATGGACTCTAGGTTTGGTTCCCGAGTTTGATTTTTAGTTACGGTATGGATATGCAATACGTAACACTTACTAAAACAATACTTTTTTAAAAAGAAAATGTTTTTAAAAAGAGTGCAAATATCAGCACCCTGAATTGTATTGTTTTAACAAAACTATACAATATCTAACACGACAGTAACAGATGTCACAACACGGACACACGGGCTCGCGTGTCACCGGGGAGCTTTACCTGACCACCGGCTGAAAAACAGCTGACAGCCGAACGAATCGAACAATCGTGTAACTCCAATATATGACACGTAAATAGCAGACCGCAAACTGACGTCCCCCCCCCTCGCGTACCTTACATCCTAGCTGATCGGGTAGGCGTGCTGCCGACATCCCCCCCACCTTCCGGCGAAGATTAATTGCCTCCCCCCCTGAACCGGTCAGCGGCTAATAGCCGTCGGATATCACTGATTGTTTTGCCGATTGCCGATTTCGTTTGTAGCCTAATGCCGAAGTTTAAAGCGTTTTTGTTGAATTTTATCGTTCCACGTAAAGTTGCGCTGGATATACAGGGTGTAGTTTTTCTGTGTTGTGGTGGTGAACTTTTTTAAAGCTAATTGGTTGGGTTGAAATAGTGCATGTGTGTATTGTGTGGTGATGTTACGTCTTTCGAAACCAAACAAAATAGTGATTGTACTTCCCGATCACGTAGCTACAAGTCTATCAATAACTGGTCTCCAGCGAAGGCTGGGCAGCAATAAAACAGAGCCAGCAGAGACAGCTGTCGCCTGGCAGGAATTGAATCACTCGCCTCATTAATCACGCGGCTGAGGTGCGACGCCCTGCTCACAGCGGCTACTGTCTCCGACTCTAACTGTGGCTCACTCATCTCTGTGTACGAATGAAACCTTAATTTAAACTGATTTAAATTACAAACAATTACTTATTGCATAATTATTCAAATGCTTAACTGTCGAGTACATTGCCGTTAAATAGTAAATAGTAACACTACCTCATCAAGCCCACAGTCAAATACTAGCTTTACTATAAAGCGCTCTCTATCTTATAATATTTTTAATACGTTTTCTATCAATATGGAGGATAACCAATAGCAATAAAAAAAGCAGATATTTAGATCGCGGGCTATTATTCTGTTCAGCCACAAATACGGTGAAAGAGAAAAATAAAAAAATAAAAGGATCCCGACCCTCGCGGAGGTCGCTCCATGTTGCCGTAGTGTGGCGCAGGAAGACACGTGTAACATGTTCCGGCACATGTTTGTGTAACATTACGCCACATGTCAGCGGAGCCCGGCGTGAGAGCGAGTTCAGCCGACTGTTACAACACAAAAATGTTGTATCGTATGTACCTGTGGTTTTCTAAAATTGTATTTGTATTGTATATTTAATGTATTCATTCTCTAGCAAAAATAAAAAATATCAAGTTTCTTAATTGCCTTTTAAAAATTGTGTGCATTCTGATATAAGCATGTAATTCCAATCAATAAAAGTTTTGTTTACATTTTCAGTGTTAAATATTCTTTGAACAGCAGATTCTACCAAAACATTTTCAGTCCCGACTTCTTTTTTAATTTCTTAACGTCTGAAGTCCATTAACGTGGCTGTCAGCTCCCAAAAGGCTACATTTTTAAGAACCTGTCGATTGTTGGAAAAAGTAAAATGCAGTACCTTCCACGTACTGTCATTTTACTTGAAAACTGGAAAGCTTTTAACTGAGAGGAGCACATTAAGTAAGTATACTTGTATATATATATATGTAGGTATACATAGACATGCCTGTTCTCGTAGCTTTGTACTTGCGGGAGAAACTTTAAGTGACCGAACTTTAAGTGGCGCCTTAAACGTTACACTTACCAAGTTGTATTTTATGTGATGAGCATTTACTATTCTAAAGGAGTGTTGCGGTTACAACTACATAAATGGGGTAGTTTAACTTGTTCGCACAGTGTATCTATGTGCTTCAAAAATGGGATATTGTGCTACAACTGGAAACCAAACCATGAACTTTGTGACCAGTATAAGAGTAGCTAATAAACAGGTTTTCAATACTAATACAACAATGATTTTTCTAATTCTATTTGTACCTATGTAACACTTTTATGTAAACACAAAAACATTCAGTTACCTACGGAAATTATACCCTTCTCGAGTTCACACCGCCGCCGCCGCCGCCAGTGTCGAAATAAAACCTACGCGTTCTGAAGCAGGAAAACAGCGTAAATGCGAACTTTTTAAAACAACCGAATGTTATTTTACAAAACTCGCTTTTTTTCCTCTAAAAGCAATATTTTACGGCAAGACATAAACACATTTCACCGTCGGCGCCCCCTCCCCCGCCGCACCGCCCCGCTCCCCGCCCGCGCCCGCCTCGTGTTAGTGCGAGACAACAAATTACTTCGGCGGCGAGATTTACGCTTAACCGCTGATAGTTCGTATTTATTGCAGGGTGAGCAGAGCTGCAGGTGCATTGTAATTATACTTAACGAGGGAACAAATCTTACTGTCAGCTCTTACAGTTATACGCACACAGGTATCATTTCTCTCTAGACACACTCCTTAAACAGCTTCATTAAATTAAATTAAACAGAAATATTGTAACAAAGTAATTATAAATATTAACACAGTGTAATATTCTACGGACAAAGGCTCAAACATTTGCCGACAGCTTTTAAAAACTACATCAAAGAGTTTTGTTTCTTTGGGAAAAATTACTGTTTCAGTGTAAAGGGATTGTTCATTAAATAACTTGCTAATTACTTGTTCCGCTCGAGTACCCGCGAGTGTTACACAACTACAGTGATAACGTCCGACGTAATTGTTTCATCTTGGTTCCGATCGCGGACTTTCTTTGGCCGCTCTCCAAATAGGTTAAGCTCTCTGTTTTTATTGTACACTTCTCTTTTTGTCCCATATTCAAGCATTGTAGGTCAAATATTTATGTTAATCTATCTCTTGCAGCCGTTTTCACTAATAACCCTTAAACTGTCCCTGTCATTTAAAATGCCTATCTTAACTTAGAAGTTCCTTTACATTTATTAGAGATTGGGTGAAACTGGGCATTACTTTCTTGCAAATAAGGAAAAAGTTACAATTACGACAAAGACAGGATGACTTGTATAGTCAACAACATTACGTCCCCATTATCTGATTGCACGGTTAGCACCGCCATTCTTCACCCGACCACTTATTACCCACTAACGATCCCATGCTCCCCCCCCCCATGGGTGTCGTCACATACAAATAGCATCGTACATCACGAGAGCAAGTGGTCTTATCTATCGTGATTTGTATGATGACTTTGTGTTGAATGTACAATGTACACTGTATTACCATAAAATGTCCACAATATAATGCATGAATGCAACTTGCTTTACACAGATAGACATTTTGGTTACACTCAAGTTGTTGTTTATCTTTCATTACTTATTTGTTTATATTTTATTCACTTTCCATTGTTCATAAAAACTTTTTAACGACTTTTAACTCGTTAAAACATCTTCGTAATCCAAAAGGAACTGTCGCCGCGCAGTTGGCTAGTTGTTCCATTCACTATTAATATTTGAATCCAAAGTTAAACTCAACGTTACACAGTGCTCGAGAAACCTTCGGGGAACTTTTAGTATATTTATTGACGCTAAACCTTGGTTAATGTATTTCTTAAAATTGTACGACCTGTATTAAACTTTCATTTTAATGTACGGTAGCACGAAATTACAAGATAAATATATTACGGTATACAAGGAAACATTTTGTTCAACATTATTATCTTTTCTTAGAATTGTGTTTGTACTTACAGTAATATTTTAAGGTTGAAGTGTTAGAGCCAGCACATACCTGGAAGAAAAAATATTTGTTAGTAAAATAAACTTAATATTAAGTCCCAAGGATGTTTTAGATGGGTAAAACATTATCGTGATTTATTTCTTAACGGGAATAGGTGTGACATGACTATTCCACAACCTGCACAACATGCGACACAAGAACACATTAATGGCTATAGGTCATGGTTCCTCATAAACACAGACATACAATAAAAAGCCATTACACTACACGCTAGCTGCCAACCCTAACTACAGGTCAAGCTCAATACCACGCACACAGCCACAGCTCCGTGTGTGGACACAGTGGAGCGTGTGTGTGTGCGTGTAATAAATCCACGGAGCTCATTAGGGCTGCCTCCATTGTGCGAGACTTATTGCCGGACACTTTGTATCCTGTGGCGAGTAACTCGAGTCTTTCTTCTGTTCTGCCGACGTATGGGTTTTGTTTAAAAGACTCGCTCACGTTATTAAGTGACTAGTTTTTGTTCGACTAAATACAAAGGAATTTATTTTAGGTTTTTACGTAGAATCCTGAGATCTTTTTAGTTTAGTACAGATCTTGAATGAATAAATGTTCTAATGTGTTCCATTCAGAGCTACAATCTGGAACGAGCACCTAGCTTCACTGACAGACGGACTGACGGTCAATTCAATTTGACGTTTCAAAAATGTCTAATTAAGGATTCATTGAAATAAATGCTTTAACTTTGAAACAAATTAACTAAATGAGTTAAATAAAATATTTTCGCTCCAGCTTTCTAAATTTACTTTGTGAACACATTCTTTGTAACTGCTTTTGCTGTGAAATAGCAAAACCGTTTACACTCGCATTAAGGTAACGAATAACAGTGCAACGAAATAACATTAAAATAACTATCATTTTCAGCAAGTAAGTGGAATTTAGCAAACGCTTTAATTCCAATAACAAAGCATTTGAACTCTTACATACAACCTCCACGAACGACTGCACCTCACACACACTCACACACACACACACGTACATACATACAATTTTAATTACAGCGCTGAAGCAAAGGCTTGGAACATAATCCTGAAACTGAAACATTTGAAATATTCTTTTGTACTCGTTCAAAGTTCGTTACATTGTGTCCTCGAGTACAAAGAGCCAAAGCCTGCAGTTTGAGTACGAGACACGTTTGACATGTATTGAAAGCTTCTTGACGGGGTTGACATAAAACCCATTCCGTACTCAAAGGTATTTCGATACAACAATCGTACGGATTCTACAGACGATATCCGCTTTACTCAGTAATTGTGTTGTGACTTTTTGTAAAATGATAAACGTACGATACATAATTATGTAAGTTGTATGTAAAGTATAATTATCATATATAGGTCAGAATAAATCATTAGATGGTCCATACGTAACCTACTTTAATAGAATTGTAACTGGTAGGTATTGTTCTATATTTAGAAACTACCATTCAAACATAAAGCAAAGTTTCGTAGCATTCGCTACGAAGTTCGTAGCCAGTGCTACGTCGACCACTACAGATTGAATATTCCATCCGGTGTAGTCTATCTATAGTATTGGATATGTATGTAAAATAATATATTACAGAAGCACCAGTACCAGGGCTTAGAGAACGTCTAGATAGTTCAAAGCGTTTCAAAACCACTTCAGATTGCTATTCAAACCAAACTGTTTCCTTTGAGCACTAACTGTGAAATTCAATGCACACAAAAACGTATATATTGTTAAGATGCAAGTATTACAACGCAAGCTCCGCTTAACTGGGAAATTTAGAATAATATCCCGAGATTTGTTGTCACAATGTGGTAGTTAACGCCACGTAGCAGTACTGCTACGAAGCGTAGCATTTTGCTACGTCTGGCGTAGCATATTTACTACGACGTAAACGTTAGAGTTTGTGTGTTAAAACTTTGAATTTTTATTCTTATACATTTAATTTTAGATGTAGTTTTATTACTTCATTGCCGTGGCTGTAAAATGCAGACAATACGTTTGTTCATCACGGCGCTGTGTGCAGATGTTTGTAATCCCTTCCAGTGGCTCCCCGCATTGTGTTCATTTCCCGGAACATTATGAACATATATTTAATTTACTGACAATGCGTGTTTGAATAGGTTTTTCCTTAATTATGTTTGTTGGAGCCCCGAGCTATGCTGGTTTACTTTTTAAAAAAGGCGTATACACAAATATAATTCAAAGCGTTGATTTATTAGATTACCCTTTACAGCAAAAATAACTTTATTGTCTCTGCTACTGAACCAATTAGGTATTTCATTTGATCGAAACATCCAAAATTAGAAACTTTATTAAATAACTTATACACTAATTTAATTACGCATATAAATTTAAAATCCCGTACGACGCGATAAACCGAAGAATTCGTAATGAATAAAATTTCAAGAGAAGAGATTACACGCGCGGGCGGCGGCGGCGGGCTTCGCGGCGCTGGGAGCAAGGAACAATGGCAGTTAATTACCGCGAGGTGTTACACAACATACTGTCGGCGGGACAATCCCCACATCTGGCTAATTACTCGGATTGTTAAAAAAACTCACAAAGAAACCTCCTCTCCTCCCGTTTTGCCCTTTTTAATTTCACCCATTTGTAAGGGTTGGATCTTGCCGGTTTGAAGGCACCGCAATTACGTGTGGCCTCAAGGTAATTAAAAAATGTCGGCTTCGTTTTCAAGTAATAATGTGTGGAAAATTTAGTTTTCCAGGAACTTACTTTAGTAAGCGTTTGATGTGGTTATCTTTGAAGTTAACTAATATACTCATAGGTAAATAACGTGTGATCATTTTTAGTAAGATATAAAATACTCTTAAAAAGAGTTAAGAATATGAGGCCCACATTATTATTACCAAGGCGACATTGTTCCGCGCCCCGCGCACAATGAACACTCGCTTTAATAACGAACTTCCCAAATTGTCTTCTCCGATATTAATTTCATATGAAAGTACCGCGTTATTAATTTAATATTGTACTAAATATATTACAAGTTGTGTGCTCAGGGATCCGAGCCGTGTTATTACCAATACCACACACCATTCGAACGTGTATCGCTGCAGACCTCCAATACTCAATTCAGAACCCATTATTTTCGAATTAAATTCCCCACCCCGCACCACGAAACCATACAACATCGACACAATATTTCTGTGTTATATAGATTGCGGGTTCACAATACTACATCACGCGACTGAGACGAGCAAACAACGCGATGTAACGCGAAACGATCGGAACAAACGCTGCGAGCCTGTAATGAGATCGGAAGGGATTTATTGTGAGGCCCGGCCCTACTGAGGTAATGTATGACTTTGATAACGTTAAATGTCTATTAAATAAAGGTCGGCCTATATTTTTGTTTGCGCTCAAATTGTGGATCGTTTTAAAGGGAATATGTTTATGTTGTCGGCTGAAGTGAGCAATGGTTATGTTTGTTATGATGGAAGTTTATTGTTGACAACTTCATGTTATATTTCTAAAAATGATGGCAATCAAAACGAGAAATGTATTCTCTGATTGCTTTATGAATGGTCCAACAAAAGAACATCGGGCATTTTTGTATGGGACACTTACCTACGGCGAACAAAAATAAAATTAGGTACGGTGGATAGGCAATTAAATCTAGTTCACAATGGTATAGTTCCCATATCTGTGGGTCGTGGCAATAAGGAGAAATTGGACATTTAAAAAATATTTATAAATGTTTTTGGGCAATAATTGAAGAGGAAAAAGGGAATCAAAAATAATTAAAACAACATATTTTTCTCTTAACTTTTGGCGAAGGACTGCGATGATGATGACGAAGGACTGCGATGTAGTAAGATAAGCTAGCTACCTGCGCGAGCGCAACATAATACCAGTTTTAAGACTATGGGCGAGAGTGAGAACGAAACATGCACATCAACTTGACGGATTTATTCTGATTGGGTTTACAAAAATACCACGGAGTGATATTTTAACTTACTGAGCGGTCGTTTAGTAATTAGGAAAAATAGTCAACTTAAAATATCATTTTCATTTTACTAATTATTTCCATTTTCCCATTATTGTGAATCAAAATAACTACACAATATTAAATATGATTGCAAACACTATCATTTAAAAATATTTTGGTTTATGTTCGCGACTTTTAAAAATCGGGTAAAAAACGCCCGATGTCCTTTGTTTTGGTTGTTTAATGTGAGACACAAGATCTTAATTTTCTTTAGTAAAAAGCTCACTGAATTGACTATACAAATAATCTCTTAATTATTTTTAATGACACCGCACAGAACCCGAGCTATTATATATTGAATGGAAGTTTGGACAAACGCTGAATAAACACAAACGAGCGCCGCTATCGTCGACTGAATTTTAATGGCTGAAGCGATGTCAAAGAAATAAAAAGCAATGTTCATAAGACCGCCGCTCAAAGCGTATACATTAGAATTAGTCCCGGGACACTTGTAAAAAGGCAAGATGTCAGGCTTTGCACAGCAAATATCCTCATTTCTGTACGGAATGTTAAAAGCGGAGGCGAGCCGCGGAGAGCCGCACGACACACAATTCTATCCGTCTGTGTCTGACCTTACCTCTCAACCTTATTGAATCACGAATGCCAACCGCACTCCAATCTACGCCCAAACACTGTTACAATAAGATCTGATTTCCTTCGACGTTCTTCCGATATGATACTTTATGCAATTTTGAATCGTAATACCCCTTCATAAGATTTCCTATCGTATTTCCGCCTTGAGCGGTATTTCTGCCATTTTTTTCGCTGTATGCTTATTTGATCTTTTACTGATATTGAGTATTGGGAGCACTTTGCAATTTCGCATGTTTTCGATTTTAAGAGAAAACAATTTCAGTTGTGTATCTGTTCAATGTTGATTGAAAATTGTTGCAAGCGAGAGTGCCAAGTGTTGCTGCTGTTTTAAATATTTTTGTTTAATACGTGTTCGAGTAGCGTTCAATAATGGTATTACATTATTTCGCTAGGGTTTATTTACAATACATACTTACGCAATGTATACTTCAAGTTATTTTTTGTATTCCATTCGATACCAACTGTTACAGCATCAATTAAACATCTTCCGAGCAGCCGGAGATATAAAGTAAAAACAATTCGGAGAAACCGTTTAAAGTAATCAAATCGAAGGCAAACTTTAATTGAACTACATTTGATTTGATAAAGTTGTACTTGTTCTTACTTGGCGGCGGTAATCAAAGTGCGATCAATCAATACTCGGCTTCTATTGACACGCCACAACTTGTGTCTGAGATAACCGAAGTGTCCAAGTCTATCTCCAATTACACACGAGGAACATTCCGAGCCATTGTCATACGTCGTTAGGCCCCGAGAAGTAATTAATCCTCGAACCGACTTCAAATCCCACCTTTAAGTTCAACTAATTTGTGACCCGGCCATTTCAGGAGGTCCTCGGGAGCTTTACACTTGTTTGGGTATATGAGATTCGCAATTTGATAGGGTTATTTCATCTGCCTATTTGGTGAATGTGAGGAATAATTTTCCTGGTAATTTTGGTAAAGTTTTTAGTACTGTTTGTATTCTGCTTTACTGCAATTATATTGCCGTGTTTATTATATAACTAATTGTATCAAAAACAACAACTTTCATAGATGACGCTCTATTGTCTCTCTCTCTCCCTCAGTTGTCTCTCGTCCTGACTATACGAGTACCTGACACAATATATGTGTACCCGCACAATAAACATACATTTGCATATGTATCAAAATGATAAATGACTGCCATAAACATGTTGTGTGCGATCGTAAATTCCGCCATATTTGAACTGTTACTAACTCAGTAGCAATGTTTCAAGCGCCGCCCGATGGATTCCGATAACTGGAGGCTTAGCACGAGTTTGCTTTACGTTCGGCGCTCTGATTGGTTGATTTATTGGTACTGGCCAATCAGAGCGCCGAATGCGGTCTCGTTTCGATCTCGTTAAACGTAAAGCAAACTCGTCCTAAGCCCCCAGTTATCGGAATCCACATTGTTGGTTACTTGAACAACTGCGAAGTAATTGAAAGACAAAGTTGTTCTTGTCCCAACTTGTTCCACACAAGTATTGTGCTCCAACTCCGAAACTTGCCGCAGTAAGTGTTGCCTTTACTTATTTTACATTTTTTATTGCTTTATATTTAAGTTTGTTTCGGCCATTCGAGGATATTATATAATATACTGTACAAGTTTTAACAACTGCTATTGTAAGTTCAGCTGAAATGGAAATGTGTTTTCTTATTGTTTCAGATTATTTCAAGTTGTTTCACTGACACTACAGGGTGGATGCAGTACGTGTTTATTATTGCAATTCAGTTTAAACTGTAACCTGGGATCCTTTGAAACTGTTTGTATAAGCTGCAATGGTGTAAAGTATAATCCTTTATTTTATTTTTACTTATCTTTCAACTAAATTTCTTTCAACCTGGTTTACCTCATGATTTTATTTCTCAAGCAGCGCAATATTAAAAACTGTTTCTCGGTGAATTTGAAAGCGAGTCCAAAATAATTTCCTCCAAGCTTCGTCGTGGTCCAAATAAAGGAAAAAAGAAAGTCTGAAGTAAGGCTCGATGTTAAAATCTAGACGAGGACAGTGTCCGCGGTCTTCATCCCGGCTGTCCCCGGGGGGCCGGCAGTAATTGGTCGGGTAATAACCGCACTCCAACTAGGTCAGCTCTTTCGGGACATTTCATAACCGCCGCAAAATTCCTGCCCATACTACTCTTTTTTTCCTACCGAAATCTCCTTTAATTTTGCATTTGTACATTTTTTAATTAAAACTCTACGAAGCGATTCGGTTCAGAAACAGTAATCATAAAGGACAAAAGGAGCACAAAGCAATGCTATTTAGATTTGTCTGTGAGAGATAGCTCTAAACATGAGCGCTGTGACTGTAACAGTGATGTAAACTATCGCTGACACCATCGGAATAACAGTGCGAGCGGGCACAAGCCACGACACGCGACACTCGCTAAAGGAAACGTTTAAAATGCAAACCTCATGTTTAGAATAAAACCCCGCGCGCGTCCGCAAACAATGTTAACACACGAACAACATGCACCATTCTATTTGCGACCGACTCCAGGCATCCAATAACAACACTCGTCTCACCGCTAAACCAACCTTATCACTTCTACTTAAAGCTCAAACTTCACCGGCAACAAATCTCATCCCCACACTTAGACATGTATTCTAAACTGAGAACACGCGTCTTTAACTGAAACTTGGATCCTAAGTTTAACAGTTTTCAACTGTATCTCGTATTTTTAAAGTCTATTTTTCTGTGTAGATATTAGCTCGTGAATCAATATAGCGAGACAGTTTGCAAACTTGGCACCATTCAAACTGGAAAATATTTCATAAGGCCGTAAAGTTGGCACATGGTTTATGGATACACCAGTGTATTTATGTGTTGGCAGCGCCGTAAAGTTCCCGCGCAGTGTCATAGTGTTGTGAGTGTCGTGAGTAGTGTCGTCAGTGGTTGCGGGCGTCACTTTATGTCCCGCACGGCTTGTTAAGTGGATTGCCAACAGCGGAAACGTGGCAAAACACGAAAATTATAAAATACAAATGTCGGAACATTATTCTCGCTGATAAAACATTAATAAAAATGGAACAAAGTTTAGTTCACAAGTACGCAACTTTAGATTGTTCGCCGTTGCTTAATTACAATATAATGTAAGTTTTGAATTTTTCTTTTGTACACGACTAACTTTTTAAACATTGTTTACTGTGTAAACTTCGAGATAATTTAAACGCAAAATGTTTTCATATTTTCTGTGAAACGTTTTTTCTACAAGTTTATTGAACATAAATATTAACGTTTACATACAAATAGAAGATGGCGAACGTTTTAATTATCCGAATGAAATAACACAGCGCTCGGTCCAATCTACAAAAAGCATCGGCAGTAAGCAGCGGACGATCAATTTAAAGTAAGTAATGTCTTGGGACGGGCCGCAGCTGGAGCAAGACATCCTTCAGTGGAACTCTCATTATCCATTATATCGCGGACGCATAAACTCCAGGATTACGAGTAAGCCCACACTTTTAATACTGATACAAATGTACATTCAGTTTATTTTGCAGTGGAGACGAATTTTAGTTTTTAGTACAGGGTTACTGCTTGGGCGTGTCTGGGGTGTTTTTGTTAATTTGTAGAAAGAATGGTGATAGAAACTCATAAGATGGCTATAATATTAATAACATAAACTGTTGATGAAGCGAAAGAGATTTGTAAGATTCGTCGCAATTGGCGTTCCATAGTCTCTGCCTGCCCCATAGGAAGACAGGCATGAAGCCTATCACACAGCGCTAACGGTGTAGTAATTTTTATATAATCGAAACAATGAAAATCGAGCATCTATATGTGGTTGATCTATTCTAAATGTAATCCATTGGATAAACAGAAAATATTTTTTTTATTTCATGAATATACTCCTGTAATACAAGTAAAGAAGATAAATCTAGACATTGTACCCAGCGTGTGAGTGTAACAATGTGAGTACAAGGAGATTGTCCTCGGATTGTTGTCAGGAACTGCCGACAAGTGCGACACGTCGGCAATCTCTCACAAACTTCCACGGCGACACAAAAAACGTATACTTTGTGAGTAAAGATTTATGATCACAAACTTATAACCGTCGGCGGCACTAGTTACCATATTTATAGCAGTTTACAACAGTTCCCACTATAATAGTATTCAGGTTCTACGTCTTTTGAATAATGTCTAACACTAAAATATTGTCTTCTAAAAACAAGGCCCTAAAAAGTTTCAATGTATTACTATTCTTAGTAAGGCTATAGTGGCATAGTTTATCTCCAACATTAAATATTTATACTTTAGTTCTTGGTACAATAGTATCTGAAGGCACTCGCAGGCAATATCCGCAACTCTGTCAACACCGCGGCCCGAGTGCAGCGCAACGCTACAAATATTGACCAATCGCAATAAAGCACTAATAAGCAATGAACTTCAACAGCAGAACGCTGCTGCGACCTAAAATGCACTTAAATACGAGTGAATAGACTTTGGTTTCGCACAATACCTGGCTATTGTGTGCCGGTATAATTAAACAGAGAATTATAGGGAATAACAAGAAATAGAGAACAAAGTGCATTCGAACGAAGCTCCGACACGATCCCAACGGAACAACACGGGGATATAATTAGCTGCGCTGCTGCTGTGAATATTATTTCATTACGCTAATGAGTGTTTTATTGCAACACGTTTTATATAAACAAATAAGATTTAATTTATAGAAAGAGTAGCTTTATCATTTTCTTTTTTAATTGTAAAAAGAACTACAGTACGATTTTCTCCTATGTTGTGAGTGCGTTTACAAACATATAATTTCACATGACACCCAGACCCTTTACAATTTGTGGATAACACAAAGAGTTTGTGCACGGGCACAAATCTGCTACAATTTCGCGGCAGCCGGTTGTCCAGCCACTGCGCCATCCGTGCAGTCAGAGATAGATAAATGCTATAAACAACACAAAACACTTAAAAAGAACACAAAAAGGAAGCATTAAGTGTTCGGTAGTAGCGCCGGGCGGCGGGGCTGAGGCGGGTTCATATCTAACCCGGTCGGGGGTGGAACATCCCCGGGGATGAACGGATAAAGGGGGATGACAAAATTCATGATTTACGCAGATATCGTAATCTGGGGTGCCGCCGGAAGGCATTGGAAGCTGCGAATTATGTTCAGGTTCCGGAACTGAGCGATTACGATGTATGTTTGTCGAGAAACGATATCTGATATGAGTGTAAAGGTACGTTCAGACTGTGTCAGCAATCTTACTAACGTTATAAATGTCGAAAGTCTGTGGATTTGTTTGTATGTTCGATACTAAATTGCGTCACAACGGCTGAAGGGATCGGAATTAAGTTTAAAACCGGGGAAGATGAGGTCTGGAATAGCACTTAAGCCACTTTTTATCTCAGAACACGGATGAAACCGCTGGAGAAAACTAGTTCTGACATAAATGACAGACATAATTCTATACTGTTTGTATACTGATGATAAGGCGGCGGATAATGCGACACATTATCATTATCGTGATACAATAAATCTTCCAATTAAATACACTCCTATTCATACAGAGATATTCGATGTATGCACTAAGCGTACGGTGTGTAGTGCACCTTAAGGTAACTCAGTACCAAGTTACTGAGTTACTGAGTACTGAGTGGCTGAGTATCGCCTTCCGCGCGCCTATTGTTGGAGTGAGCGGATTATCCGCCGCTGAGTTATGGCTGCCGATGACTTACGGCAGCTTTGTGGGATCATATTTTGTTTTGATGCTTTTTTCTCTTAAAAAAAGTGTTGTTTTATAACTGCAGATTGTTTAGAAGCAACGATGGATTGCAGAAGTTAAAAAAAAGCAAAATTTTGGTTACTTTTATCATGATAACAATTGAAAATTATTTTCTAGGTTCACAATTAACCACCATATTCTATTTTTAGAGAAAAAATATAAATGTTACACCTTTTCTAAAAATACAAACGATACTTTTACATAATATATACATGTTCTTTACCCATCAAATTGAAATAAGTAGTGTACATAGCAGTGTGTGAGTAAATAAGGCCGGTCCAGCGCCAACTACACTGGAGTGCCAACTCGTTGGGAACAACTCCTCAATCGTAAAGGTCGGAGGGCCCTCCAACAATCACTGCCATTACGGGACGCTAGGGGGCGCCACTTGACGACCCGACTCTACTCACTTGTATGTCACAATTATGCTACATTGTAAATTGTAATCTATTGCTGTAAGTATAAAGTGCTATTTGCATTAACACGTGTTTAGATATAGGGAAAATGTGTAGAGTAAAATGTTTATCCTTCTTCGATCTATAAATGAACGCTTGGACAACGACATCAAATATCAAGTCAAATGTCACGGGTTTTATATCTATCTATCTATATGGAGTAAAGAACAATAAAAAACAAATAACTAATTCTAAGGTACTACAAACTATGTAGTAAATAACGTATGTATTTAAGTGATTAAAATATTACATAATATGCATTATGCTATTGCTATTGATGCCATTGTCATATACCTAACACCTGTATATATATTATTAACAAAAGGAAAACTAGATTGTGGTTTCGACCGCAGACCACAATAAATACTCGTAAACTGAATCATCTGCACAAACGCAATAAAATAATAAGTATTAGAATGAGTAATCAATTAAATATGTTTCATTACAAATAAAAGAAATAACATGAGATAACAAAGTAGGTTACCGTTATAATTCCTATAATTTTATTATAACTTTCGTGAGACATACTAAATCTTTCTACAACAACAGATGTATATTTTTTATATGTATTTGATGGGTCGACGTTTGGCCACTATCTCGCCTGCTTGTAAGCGATGATATAAGCCGTAAAAACTGGACATGTTACTCCAGCAGTATGCTACTGCGTCCAATATGTAGTTCGTCATATCTTATATACTATTCCTAACTACTTTCACTCGCTCCTATTGGTCGTGATGTTGTATATAAACAAATAGACTATCCAACACAAAAATAATTATTCGAACAAACTCTTCAGCTTTATATGTACCGTATATTAAAACAAATAAGTATAGATATAAACCGGGAGAGTTTGTTTGTTTGTTTGAACGTGATAATCGAAGCCGAGCAGAGTGCATGAAAGTAGCTAGTCTGTTATAATTTTCCTCACACGATGTAACAATGAATGCTTCCTAGTTAGAAGTCGGGAGTAATGTTTCGTCCAGTCATTGATTGTATCCACACAAACATTTATCAATTCCAAGTTAAATGGCGTCTCGCCCGAGGTTCCGCACAGCCGCCTTCAGGGGCCCGCACAATGGAACCTCTCACGTGAAACTTTCTCCGGCCCATTGGGAAAGCAAACCCTTTTATTTGGACGCGGAATAAAATAAATTGTTTGAATTGTATCACACACGCCGCGCGCCCCGCCCCGCCCCGCCGCGCCCCGCCGTCGCCCGCCGGCACGACACGGACACGTAATTGAAAAATAAGAGGCTTTGTCGGGAAACTATTGTTGATTGTCTGGCTTCGATTCAAAGCAGGTCACGACACAATCAAGTAAACATGTCGCGCCGAGATTACACTTGATTACATCTATATCATGTACTGCTCTGGAGGGTATGAATATATTGGCAAAGTTTTCTGCTAAGCTATCATAAATAGTGGTGGCAAGGTGCCGCTGCCACCGCCAGCGACCGGCGATAACTCCAAGTAATGAAGTTCTAAGTATCACGAGTTCAGTTGTCTCGGAGCCCGCAACGAATATAATCAGCAGGAATAATGGGGGGCGGGGACTTACAGAGCTGCCTTTGAATTTATTGGAACAATTACACGCAAGTGGCCGAACCAGTAGTCTTAGCAACCACCCGCTGACGCAGTACTTACTGAGACCTGAACTACCTGAACAGCTCACCATCTGGAAAGCTATTATGTTCTGTAAATGATAAGCAATTTTTATTGTACCTGGAGGCACGTCGGCCGCCGGCCCTCGGGCGAGAATTCCTTATTACAGATATTGTAATTTGATGGTATCGAGATACGTATTCAATTTAGAGTTTGATCAACAGAATTTAATATATTAACATTTTTGTTCAGGTTCAGCGACTCTGACCCAGTTGTGATATCGGGTGGTATCTTGATTTAATCATTCCCCGCCGAGATGGCAGCACCGCAGACATTTTCATAAAATTTCAACCCGCGTTAACGTAATCAGTTTAAGGATCCTAAAATGTAAATGAATTTCGTATTAACGCGCCCTCGAGTTATTCCAACACAAACTCTTACAACACAAGAGTATCCTCCGCGCGACTTCCATTAAACTAAAATGTCAGTTCGCACAAATATTGCGCCGCGTCGATACACTACAATCACTTCTCTCCGCAACTACTATAGCCCCGATGTAGTCTCGATCAGACAAAAGTTAGACGTGTTCAACAAACAAAGTGGGGCGCAGCTCCGATACGTCCCACATTCAATACCGCGCCGACACGGCCGGGGTACACGGCACCCGCCCACTCTACCAGATCATATCGCCTCTACACAACCTGACACTAGCGCCGCCAAATGAATAGCGAACACTTATCTCAGGACTCATCGCGATGGATACTGGAGACCGACGACTCTTTGGAGAAGCAACACGAAGTAGTTTAAACGAAGTAATATTTCAGTAATGAACAATGTTCCACTTGACTGTAATGTACATAATTTGTGTATTCATGGCGCAAACAAATGGAACCGCCATTAGAATAATGCCGGGCTCAGAAACAAATATATTTAAATGCTTAATTACGGCAGGAACAAGAGCACTCGAAAGTTTCGCTTCCAGCGTCTAGTGCTTACAATGTTGAAGACTTTATCAATTTCATACTAACTCCATCTGATTCGAGAACAAAGGTTTCTTTGTGGAGCAACACTCGAGCCGCCAGACAAACCAACTTCGCTTACAGTGAGCACAAACAAAGTGGAGTGCGCGCCAATTGGCGGCACGTCGCGCCACCTCGCGGCCGATACACAGGCTGCCGGTATTGTTATGGAGATCCAGCAATTATCAAGGACTCAATTATTGCCTGCTCCTGCCTACCCCCCACCCAGCACTACCAGTAGGTAGCGCCAGATAATGGAGGAAATTAATGTAGAACGTTATTTATACAATTCAAACATTGTTAGTAGTTAAGAGCTTAATGTAATCCTACTCACGTTCTGAATACGTTATGCGAATGTATTTCGGACCGACCGACTCAAAAATTCACGAGCTTCTGTAAATATTTAAAGTGGCCGTAATTCTGTAGAAATTGTTTTGTAAACATCTAAAATGGTTCCGAAGGTCGCTGTTGTTTTTAGATTGGCTAGACAATGTGATGTTAGTAAATGAGGGGTCGTGGTGCGGCTGTAATGGCGGCCGTTCCTTCTGGCTCCATAGAAGCGGTTAAACACAACTTGCGTGGGTGGCTGTGGAGAACAATACGTTTTATTTGTTCTGCTGGCTCGGGGCGGAGGCTGCATTATGAGCATAATGTATGTACATTCGTTATAGATTAGCTGTCCCGGCCGGCTTAGCGCGCCAAGCGAATTGAAATATGCCACTGTAATTTTCTCGTGGAGTTGAAATGAAAACGCGGCCATTGTTTGTATAATATTTATATAATACACCGTAATACTGATCATTTGTCTGTCGGGCACAAGTGCTGCGCTCTACCAGGCGGTGGCTGAATTAACATAATCCTACATAATATTGTAGATGTGAAAATAATTCCGTTAGTTTGTTACGCTGTCAAGAGAAATAAAATTTAGAAGGTACTTTTGTTTGCAAAGCCGCGGACAAAAAGTTTGGGACTTTAATACATAAATGATTTCTTGCCTTTAGAATTTACTTTTTTTTACATTTAATGGGTCGACGTTTGGCCGCTATTCACCTGACTTACTTACATTTGACTTGCATTATTATTACATACCTTTGACATTTGATAAAAAAATAAGTATTCCATGTAAGTTCCTCAGTAAATGTGATGCAAATCCGAGATCAGTGTAAGACTACACGAGAGATATACAACCTACTTGATTTACAGGACATATTATATATGTATAGTACGCATACATTACCAAGACGGAGCCTGAATGTGAAAGTCAAAATATGCCTTTCGTAAAATCGTTTTACGAGTGATCGCATTAAATACTTAGACGTTTTAGGTTCGATTCTTAAGCCAGGCAGATATTTATTAAGGTCACCGGATTTTTAGAAAATGTTGTATTAGCACGGAGTTCAGAATTTTCTCCCGTGTATAACTATAGGCTCACCCTTATTATTCATTAGTTATTATGAGTCCTATATAAGGACTCATAATAACTAATGAAAAGTGAGTGCTACACGGTTGTTGGGTTAGCTAGGTAACCGGCTGCCGCGCAACATATAGCGACTTCGATTCCCGCACGTAACAACTCTTTATGTGATCCACAGATTGTTGTTTCGGGTCTGGGTGTGATGTGTCCGTGAACTTGTATGTTTGTAAATACACCCACGACACAGGAGATAATCCTAATGTGGGACAACGTTAAAAAAAACACTGTAATGTATGAGGACCTCTGCCTACACCTTCAGGGTTGGTACAGAAGTGTATGTTTACAATAAAGGTTAACAATTACTACGCTATGAGTGTCACCTCAGCAGTTTAAACTGTTTGAGCTACAACCCGATAGTGTCGCGTTACCCACCTCTTTAGGGACGCGGTAATGAGCCCGCGGTACTCTCTACTTAATGTTCCTATATACATATGTCACATATACATACATATAATGCTACTGTTTGTTACTAAAGAGGTAAAAGATATCACACTAATTTGTCACCAATTTGATAGTTTCGTCTCGATCTAGAATAAGTTACTTCGACTTTTCAATACAATATTATATTAAAAAAGAAACACAATTTCATCAATTGGTTTGACGAAGTGTTTTATAGCTGATTTTCAAGAAATCAGTTCGAGTTATCACTTCAAAAATATTTTGACGTAATTCGTAGAAAATATAGTTTTTCACATTTCGATAAAGATTTTGAATTTGACTAGTTGGAAACTAGCGTTGTAATATAATAAAGCCTCGATTAAAGATTAAAGAACTCAAGTCGTCTCACTGAACGTTCACACTTACAAACACTACAGTCAACGCAACCATCAAGTTTTCACAACAAAATATAATATTCTGCCAAACACACTTTATATTTTGACACCAAATAAAGGTTTCATACTCGTGCGAAGTCAATAACATTAAGAATAAAAGAGAAAAGAACAATGAAACATTAATAAATGTCAAGTGAATTGACTTATCGCCTCCAATAGCAAGCAAGTAGGTTCTCAAGTCATCTATTATTAAGTGGCCGAGACATTTAAAGCCTCTGCAAGACTCGCCCAGAATAATAAATAAGATATTGATTGACTTATAAATTGGTGAAACACTTCATAAACTATCGGTTCATAACAAATTCAACTTTATTATAACGGACCAGAGTTGTATTTGGCAAACCTATTGCTGTTAGGTACTAAAAATGTCCTTTAAGTATGCTTTAGGTACTGTGATTAGAAGTTTCAAACTGTATTTGGGTAGCTATCATTCTCATTGGGAAGGAAGACATGGAGGCAAGAAAATTTAGGTCTGTAAAACAAATTACGTAAAACAACGCTTGCGTTGTGTGAGTGAGGTTACCGGAGGCCCAATTTCACCCTTCCCAATCTTTCCAATCCCCGATTCCCCAACAACCCTTAAATTCCTAACCCCCAAAAGACCGACAACGCACTTGTAAAGCCTCTGGTGTTTCACGTGTCCATGGGCGGCGGCGATTGCTCACCATCAGGTGATACGTCTGCTCGTTTACATTAATTTCATAAAAAAAATTACTTAACATACGTGCTTGTTACAAAGTAAAGGACAGTTTCAGTCGCGTATAAGTACATACACATATATGTATATATATGCAGGTATGTAAACAACATTATTAGCACAGCGAGCCGCGAGCCGCGAGCAGTGGTGGACTATTTAAGTTATTCAAGATGGGGCGGAGTGACTAACATTATCCTAAGTGAGCAGCAGTTGAAGGATTCCCAGGGACAAATACCGCGAGCACATTGTTCACGGAATTATGCAAATATCTGAGATGTTGTGTGTGTGTGTGTGTGTGTTGTTGTGGCTTACAAGTACTGCTTAGTGTCCGCCAACACTTCGCAAGTACAGAGAATGTTTCGGAGAGTTTGTGGCGACAATAACACACAGAGTGTACTGTGTAGGGATAATGGTAGGTGTCGGGTTGTTGTAGGATTTGGAAAACTATTCCGAAGTTCATTGGGAAATAATGTTGGTTCAAAGTTATTGGTTTTGTACTAAAGTTAAGCAAAGAGGTTGTTTTATATTGACATAAAAAATAAAATAGTAGAAGTAAAATACTACCAAATATCCTTACGACAAATCAAATCAAATTACAGGAAATTGCAACACTACCGTTATTTTATCTGTGTCGGATTTCTAAGAAACAGATTTCTTTATTTACATTTTTTGTATTTATGTCAGAAGCAACAAGAAATAAAGTGATATATGACAAGATATATAAACATACAACCTTCACATAAAACGTAGCTTTCAGGTAAACATCCTTTTTCAGATAGATAAAGCCAGCCGTTGGAACTGCTGAAAGGGAAATTGATTCACTGAAAGTTTCCTGATTATCGCAGAATATGAAAGTTATATAGTAACTACGAACAAACTGAATTCAATCTCTGAAAATCTGACGTGAAATTTCCACTGAAATATTGGAATCGAATTAACGGAAGTAAAGTTTTCAGAAGCAACGCTCTGAAGTCTGAATGCTGGATACTAGATTATTCTTTATATATTTTTTGTAATATTTATTGAAAATATTCGTGTGCCACTGAAAGATACGATTTCATAAAAATCGTATTTTGTAGCATCAATTAATTCAAGTATGAAATATTATTTTGTGATGAAATTAAATTCGGAGAAGCACTTGTGATAAGGAGTGTAGCAGTAATTGAAATTTTGCAAAAAATGAGAAATATGATATTGTACCGATTGAACAAGTTATTTATTTATATTATTACTTCAACATGACTGGTTCTTGGACATTGTTCTTGGACATTGACTGCACGGTTGGTGCGGAGGCTGGGCAACTGGCTGCCGCACAACGTGTAGCGGGTTCGATTCCCGCACGTAGCAACTCTTTGTGTGATCCACAAATTGTTGTTTCGGGTCTGGGTGTCATGTGTATGTGAACTTGTATGTTTGTAAACGCACCCACGACACAGGAGAAAATCCTAATGTAGGGCAACGTTTTTTTTTTTTTTTTTAAATTGTATTTCTGTATAACAATAAGTAAATCAATATTTTTACAAAAATAACCTTTCACGACAAGTAATAACTAACACAAGTAACTTGCTTGTCTTCTTTATCACAAATAATAACTTTACGCTATGTGTTTAAGAGTTAACAGGGGTGCGACGTTACAAGCGTCGGTTTTAATAGGAAGAATAACATTTTAATATGAGGTAATGTCCTCTAGCAATAATAAAAATAAACGAACTCTAGCATTAAAAGACAATAACTAGTTTACACCACTTTCCAGGACATATAAGTAGAACATATATATGTAAATAACAAAATGTCCCTGTATATAAATATACAGTATACACAATACAGTGTACCTACATACATGACATGCGACCTCCAGCTGCACGAGTGGCCGCGGCGGCGGGACAATCATATCGGAATTGATTTCGCGCGTCACCGCCTCCCGGATCACTCCGCTTGACACCTCGACACTTTGACAGGTGACAGGTGACGTCAGTGTGCGTGTGTCGCGCCATCTAGCGATGGAACGTGTCATGTGATCTTATTGTCTGAATGTTTAGCCCTCTGTTGGATAGGTATTTGGTTTTGTGATCTGGTGGTGTCTGGTTATGATTTTTTTAAAAGGGGAAAATCATCCAATGTCTTCTCCCGCCCCGGCCGAGCCGAATGGGAGTGTCAGACTCTTACTGAACCTCCCATAAGCTCCCATGTCCTTTAAGCATCTGCGTCAGGCGGTAGGTGAGGACGGTGTGATTTACTTAGTAAATTGATGTCATTATTCATATGTTAACCGTTGTCATTTGCGGTAAGTTAAGTTATTTATAATTATTTGAGTCTATCTAGAACAATGGGGTCTAAAAGTCTTTTTTTAGCAAAGAAAAATCAAGGAACTTCTAATACAAATATTATTATTAAATATATAAAGAACTAGAAATCATTATAACAATTACGTAACTACAAGAGCTTTCCTCGAAGTGAAATAATTACATAGTTTTCCTCATTCACCTCATTACACACATCCAACACAATAGTGTTGCTTTATCCCCAATTTGGGAGAATATTGTTAAGATGGCTGCGGCCACTGTCTGAGTATACAGTGACGTATATAGTGTATCGTGTATCGTGACGTCACATATGTATGCGGGACTGTCTGTAGAGTGACATGATGATGTTGTGAAATGATGCGAGATATGTCATACATATTGTGTTAATCACGCTAATATTATAAACGTTAATGTTTCTTTGTTTGGATGTTTGGGGGTGTATTGGTCAATCGCTGAAACTACTGAACGGATTTTGATTAAATTTGGTATGAGACACGGTATGACCTAATTTCATCCCATAGAAATGTGAGCGAACCGCTGGCAAAAGCTAGTTTTATAGTGTATGAACTCTACTTCATATTGTTGAGCCGTCAATTTTTCTACGTAAACTTTTTATAAGTATTATAGAAGTCTTTTTATGGAACATTTTGGTAAAGAAGAGGAGATGGATCTGACAATGTTAGTAAGTAACACTGATAATGGATACCCCCACCAGAGGAGTTACAGGAGTACTGTCGTACCAAACAGTTTTTAATCCAAAGCCTCAAAAATGTTTATCACATTTACTACTTATGGTGTTACCATGAAACAAACAATAACTGGGGTAATAAAATATCACTACATCCACATTAGCATTCAGTTATCACAAGTTATTCACATTAACGAGGCTCGCAACCCATTCACAGGTTTTATCTCAATTCGACGGTTCGAGGAAATCTAGACGATAAACAAACAAACTGATTTAAATTAAACTCAATTATAAATGCAATTTAGATAGTTATAATTATTGTGCATTTCCAATTTAATTACTGAATGAAAATTAATTACATTATCTGTTGGTTCCTGTTTGGAAATTATTGAATGTATGCTGTATTAAATTATCTAATATTGATTTAGTGGAAACTATGAATTATAATAGTAAATGGAATAACCAATATGAGTGAGTGTGAGTCAGTTTTTGCATCAATAACCATACTATACAAAATAATATTCCACCGCCTCAAAGACTACCAAAATCTCATTGACATTTTCTTACATCCATGACAACGTATCGTACGTCTCTATCTTTGTCATACTAGATGCTCACACTCTGAAAAACTAATACAAGAAAAACTCACAACGATTTCTGGCAGTACTATGATTACAAAAAAAAATATTGCCCCACACTTGGCTTTTCTCCACTCGTGGCAATGCGTTTACAAACATACAAGTTTACATACACATGTCACCCAAATCCAGAACAACAATTTATGGATCACACAAAGAGTTGTTCCGTGCGTATTTCGAACCCGCTACACATTGCACGGCAGCCAGTTGCCCAGCCACCGCGCCAACCGTGCAGTCATCAAAATGTATCAGTAATTAGTAAATATTACCCGCGAGGTAATGGAACGCGGGATATGTGCAGCACGGCCGGTTAATCACGTTGTGTGCCCTGATGGCAGCATTAGCGGCCGATGGATTCAATACAAAGTAATTACTGCCGCGACTGCTGTGAATGTTCCCGGCGAGTGCGGGATTATTGTGTATTATTGTGTGTATACTACATTTGATTCCGGTTATTAATTCCTAGAATTATAAACGCATATTCATTGTGTTTGTGGCTGAATTCGTGAGTTTAGTATTCATTTGTGAAGTTTGGAGTTATTTGTAGTTCTCTGTCTAATCTATATTGTAGTTTTATTTCAATTTGGACTACTTTTGTCTTATGCAAGGCACGTGTGCATAGTTAGCGTTGAAGGCTTCAACGCTTATCTACCGACAGTCCAAGAGTTGAGGATAGGAGGAGGTCTTTTTCAACTTTAACGAGATGTAAACTAATCGGAGATTTCATTTATTCTCGTTAACCTTCCACAGAGATAATATAATCTATTCATCACCATCAACCTGTTTCGTAAGAATAAGAGCCATAATTCCATATACCTGGCACTACTTGATATTCTTTCAAATCTCAGGTCACAGTTGCACCAAGATAATTCGATTCCCGAGCAATGTATTGAAATAAGATAATAAAATATACATTAACGGCTCCCCCGTCCGGCGTCTGCGCAATATTTCATATTTATCACTACTTCTGTCGCCGCCGCGGCTTGTACTCGCGATATCTGGGAGATATCTGGCTGTTAATTTTTGGTAGGTCACGTCTGTCCTCCCCCCCCCTCTGTCGTCCGATATATAGCCGGGACGTGACACCCCCCTCCCCCCCCCGCCATGTTTAATGGACTGAACAGTTTGAAAACAAACCGTCCGAATGTCTTCGAGTTAATCCGAGCAATCCTCTGGCATTGTTTGTTGATTACACTTTTGTTTCTGCCGCCATTACTCAGTATAACTCAGTGTAACTCAGTATTACGACGGAATCATAAGTATTTTAATGCAGATCCGTTAATGGAGGGAGATGGAACTCCGACAACTCCGCGAGCAACTTGTTAATGGAATTAAAAACACGCGGATCATTATTGCGCAGCTTCATTACAAGGCGATTGTTGCGGACGCGATGTCTTCCTGAACAATCGAGCTTTAATTTGGAATAAATATTACCCGATACAAGTATCCATAACAATGAAACATACAATTGACAAATAACAATTAATACGATCCGACATAAAGGAATATAAAAACATTCGTTTGTACTGTTATCGCATAATGTCAGCCGTTATCTCCGCTTCCACCTGAAAGCAACTGAAACATTCCGTAATTGAATTTATTGATGAATTGTCATGTTCACAAACGCGAGATAATAAGCGGCGCTTAGCGGTACTCAGCTAACTTTGTAGAAGTTAATCAATGTTCACAGCTGAGCGTTATATTGTGCCGGGGGTTGGGGCGAGACAGGGCTTTTAAATTATTATTCGATTATGTTTTATTTAAACACAGTAGCAAAACATTTCAACTGACAGCACATATAGAGGGATTACATATACGTAGATAGAATAATGGTTCTGATATATGTCACTACACTTTTATTTCGACTACATATTTTGTACTCTGCTGTAGTGCCGAAAGCTTTTTCCAAACTACAAACTATACGAAATGCATTACTCTCTATGTTCAATACAAAAATAGATTAGAATCTCTATCATGTCGATGTAGAGTGGAAAGCAACTTAAATATAAACACACAGTCCACCATGGGACTCCCACTGAACGCGGAAGGATATACGAAAATAGAAGGAGAAAAATAAGAACATTACATTGTAAACCAAAGCACGTAGTGACGTAGCTCTGTTTGTGAGTTGTTCCCATTCTGCGCAGGAATAAATATAACAGATTATAATAATTTGTGTTAAAATGCGGCCGGACGATGTGCCCAGTATGTCTGTATAATTTGTTGGGGAGCAGTCCACCAGGCGGGACGTGGTGCGCCTCGCAATACTCTCACTGTACGAACCGAACTGAATGTTAGACTGTTTCTGTTTCCGCGACAAACTGATTGCGGACTTATTTTATGTGCCTCATGTTGTGAAAGAGTGTGGTGCTTGTTACTATTTGGTACATTTTATTTATTGTACCTACAGTTCATTGCTTGTTATAATCAACTAAATCAAAGCGTCTCCGTTACTGGTAAACAAATTACTTGGCCTGAAAGTGTAGCCATTAATTAAATAAAATAAACGCGATAACCACAGAGAATGATAATAAAATTGTTTCGGATAAATCAGCAGACGGCGGGCGGCGGGCGGGCGGCGGGCGGTGGGCGATATTTTGTTGTGTTAATTAAGTGCTGTTAATTTCCTACCAACAAACGAAACTACGCTCCCAATTAAAACAAAGTATCTGCCGACTCGGATTGATCAAACAGCCGCCTCAATAATTACCAGTTTAAAAATCAACGTCCGCCTCAGTGAAATCACAGAGCTAAGTTAAAATAACAAAGTTACCGCTATTAATGGGACGTCGCGTCTTCTATGGGGGGCTGTTTCCTGTCGCGGCCAGAATTACAACCGGCCGGGGCCCGGGGCGCACGGCGGGCCCCTCCCGGGCCCCTGCAGACGAGCTAATTATCATTCTTTGTGCGAGTGACAGTCGGCGAAACGCCTTGTGTTCGGAACTCGGTGACAGCGAGCGACAGTCGCCGACCAGCGACAGCAGGAAATATTGTTTAGAGGGTTATAATTAAATTGTGTACCATCTCAGACTTACTGTACAAGTGTATCTACATGTTACAGGAATACTAATTAAGTGGTGCCACTCCCGGCTACTTCATCAAATCTAAATAAAACTTTGGTGGTTACTTGACTATTCCATTTAAGTTACTTGAATATCTATCGGTAAATCTATCACATAAGCAGCACGAACAGACTTCAGCAAACATTGTAAAGTCCCGGTAAATCAATGGCCTCGTTACTAACAACCTGAAATAACTTCACGAAATTAATGTTCGCGACCAAATTCCCCGGCACCAGGAATTCCCAGCAGTTTCCATTGAGACGACAACAATGTCCGCAGCAGGTTCACATGGAAGTTCCAACTAGTTCCCACTGCTGGGCGTGGACCAAGTTTGTGCTGCAGATGACATTCCGGGGACTAATTCAATAGTAGGTGTCTCTGGAAGTGATTTAAGTGGCTCCTTGTGGCGCCGCTGCACAATGCTCTAGAGGTGTGGTTGCTAGCTGCGGAGCGAGGATCTTTTGAGGATGAACTTCTTAACAGTAATTAATTTGTAGTGGGTTCCGATCGTAGAGTTTTACTTTAAACAATACGTTGTATATCTTCGTTTTAAAATAAAACCGCGATGTCTTGCCTTGTTTATCTTCTTTTAGACTAGTCTTCTACTCTACTAGAGCCCATCAGTAACTGATAATTAGCGAAAACAAAAAAAAAACCTCTTTAATAGAAAAATACCCGAAACCTACTGCTCAACAGTACCAACACAGCTCCTACAATCATTGAGGCGAATCAAGTGCCATTAGATGTTTGTTTACAAAAGCGATGGTAATATTATAACCTCCTTGTATACATAAACTCACCATTATTCACGGAGATGCAAGACCCAGTCAGTGTGAGGTGCACAGTCTCGTGCTCAGCACAAACACTGGCAGTCTCGTGCTCAGCACAAACAGTGGCTGTCTAGACTTTTAAATTACTTTCTAACGTGTATTCCTCGAGAGACGTGAACGTTGTACCAAGTATAGTAAACTCGCCCGGCGCTGCGCATTACCTGCGGACGATCTGGTCCATACACCAACTTACTCGGTCGGCTACAATTACTTTTGTTTACCTTTTTAGAATATACGGCACAACTATTGCATATTTTATCAATAAAATATTTTTACAACAAACTATACTTTACTTGTATTAAAGTATATGCATTTTGATTTAATAACTCCATAATTATATAACAATTCAACAACTGGTAGGTAGTATAGCTTCCATTTTTAAACTCAGTTAAAAGTTAAATGTAAAATACTGGTACATTTTACGATACTGTAATGTGAACTGTTGTCGCCACTCCGAGTCCCATTTTTCGCGAGCACTTAAATAATTATGAATAATTAGAGAATTAATAAAACGACCCAAACAGACAATTAATTCAACAACGCCGTATCTTTGCACATAAACTTTTATGTAAGAATACGCTTTAAGCAACAAAACAACCCAAGTCAACATTTCCACGATTTACAAGTTGTTTGAAAATGAATTCAAATACCATTTGTTTACAGTCGTGTTTCGTTATTAATGTTGTTTGGACTTGTGACATTATGTTATCGATGTCAACATCCATGAATATGGATCACTCCGCGAGGTAATTTAACTAATGGACAGTAAAGTGTTTATGAGTTATTTCTTTTATTTGTATTGTTTATACATAAACATCATTCCTTCGGCCGATGTTTACAAGTTGTATTCATGTGACGTCACTATTGGAAATAAGTTATAAGCTATTATACGAGGGCGGCCGTATAAAGAGCAGGTAATAATGTGAAGTCATTCATAAAGGCTATGGTTGTCATGGCGGCCCGTGGCCCGTGGCCGTCCACTCAGTATGATTAATATGTTTACAAAAATGTGGTACGTGGTGAAAGATCGTAAGTAATTTACTTGTTAATGGTAAACTTTAATAATAATTAGGGACTGGAATGAACTGGAGCACATTGAAAGTATTCAATTATAAAACTTTGGATCCGCCGTCGTCGCACGCAGCAGTAAGCAAATTAAAAAAGGCCAGCGAATAAATACGGAGCTCGTTTATTTTATTTTTGCAAGAGAACGCAAAAATCGTATCAGCTGGGTGAGTGGGTGAGTGGGTGAATGGGTGTCATCCCTTGGTAATGTGGGTCAAGCGACGGGTAGCGGGGTCAGTGGGGCCCGGCCACGTAAGGCCAAGTCTGACCTCTCATTTGACAGTACTGGATGTGAGAGAGACAGATATACACACACTACATATGTGCATAATATATAAATGGTGACAAATTGTATGCAAATCGAAACCACGAAACCACATCACTCATGATTGTATACGACGTGGCTCTACTCGTGTATCGCAATACGTTTAATATTAAACGCAGGAGTAAACACTAGTTGAGCAATATATCTTAGAGAACGCTCTAAACAGAAACTATCAAATTCTGTTAAAATGAAAAAGAATAAAAAGAAGTAATTTAGAATGTAAGATAGATAAGGAGCTAACACAAAATATTTTCCTCTAAACCTAAACAAAAGTTATCCTCGTAAAATAATGTAATCCAACGTTCCTCACAATGCCATGTTATCCACGGAGTGAGTGAAAGTTCACATCACACAAGTACAACAATATAGCGCGGCGCCGCCCGCAACTTTCATATGAAACGTGTGCAAATTACAACAAGTGGAAAATTGCAGTTGTCCAACTGCCAACAGCGGCAACAGCCACCAACTCAAATAAAAAGTGCATCAGACGCGAGCGTGTGACGGCGTGACCTCTGTGTGCCGCCGCCATCTTGTTTCGAATGAAAAAACTTTGTCGGCTCTAACTCACTGTAAATATGATTTTATGGGAAATCTTTTCATGAGGTTTCATTTACGGGTTTTGTTTTGGGTTTACTGTTTTGTTTTGTTTCAAATAAGCAAATGTGAACCTTATGACTTCTTCTCTGGGTATAATTGAAATCAGTTGCCTGACCTTTATCAGCTATTCTGTGTTAATGTTTGACTTCAGATGAGTTGTAGACTGATGCGTTGCTCTGGTGATAATGTTGGTCGATACATTTCTAGTAAATTTATGGCCATAAGGACAGTTATTATTACCTAACTATCAGTGTCACTGATAATGACGTGTCAATGTCGTTCACAGTTTCCGATAGATCCACCGAGTATATGTGTGTTTGTTTGTTGGACGTTAACGTTAAAATATTGTCGTTTATTATCTTTATGACGGAGTCTCAAACACATTGTTTTACGGCGCCGTAAACATGAGCCCCGAGCCTGCACGTGAGCGTTCAGATATTTATTCTGTAAATATAAGTCGCTGAGTATCGTCTAGACATTGTTTTATAGCTTTATTGAGATGAAAGCCTTCCTACAAAGAGTAGGTAATGGACTTAACTAAAATAACATTACAAATATCTTTTAAAATGATTCAATGAACCCGTTAGCTTCGTCGGGACGTCGTTAGGGAAGACATAAGACAGGGAGAATGGCTCCGTAACGAGACATGAAATACGGTAACTCAAAACTGAATAGTCTATCTGAATATTTAATCTGCCGACCTCACAACCTAGTTGGGAGACTGCCAAGGGACACGATTTTATGAAAAAAGCAATTCAAAATAAATGTTAAATCTCATAAAACAATCGTCAATTTTAAATATGAAAAATAAAGTCATACTCTTATTCCCAATTATCCTTCTTTCGATCATAAAAGGCCATCGACGTAACTGTTCGCTCAAATTTTGTACAAAACTTCCTGCATCTGAAAAAGCTCGCATCCGAATCTGAAAATGAGTTTCGGATCGACCGGACCGGCCGGGGCCGGAATCCGGCACGATCTGGCGAACTATGTTCATTAAACACGAGGAATGTATCGAGCGACGCTTTTTATCGGACCTCCAAGAATGTGAGAATTAAATGGCTAAAGAACTTTGAATATTCATCGAGCGAGCCGTGGGTGGCACCCGCCACGGTTTTATTAAACGGTTTTTGGAAAATTCTACCTAATGATATAGGTACTAGAGTACATAATGAAGTGTTGACGACGATGTTCTTTAATAACTCTTTCAATATCAAACTTGTAATATGGTTACATTATACTCGTACCTGCGAAGTTGTGACATTACTGTGACATTCCTTTGTCTAATTTACAAGTGAAATTAATTTAATTATTTGCTCACAATGTTCATCTACGTGGTGTCTGACGTAATTACTTCGAGTTTTGAACTCAGATTAGATTTTGTTGAAAAGAAAAAATACTAAAGTTTGTGAACTGAAGCCGATTTTAATGAAATTTGAGTCTAGTTGTCGTTCGACTTTTGCTCCGTCAGACCGATCATCGGGGAATTTACAAAAATATTTTCTAAAGTTACATTATATAGAGTTCTGGTTCATTGATTTCGTTGGCACATTCCCTTCTAGTAACTGTAGAACTAGGAAATGGAATACTTCACGCTTTTCTGAGCAAAGTTGTAGTCAAAGTGAGACACTTTGGACTCATACGAGAATACCGGCGGACTACTACATCAAGTTACTGGAAGTTGTGCACGTAGTTGTGACGTCACAGCTCTGCATACTTGTCTGCTGTAACTTTCAGCAGACATGCCAACTATTGAACACAGATCAACTTGTGAACAGTACAGTACTCTAAAATAAGAGAATATATTTCACGTTCAAAAATATTTCATTGTTAAAGTTGTCACAAAAAGAACTTGTTATTTAAAGTTACTTATATGTGTGTCTCATTATAAGTTAGTTTTCTTACTAAAGAATGTTGTATACGTGCTTCTTTGATCTCAAATTATGCAGCGAAAATGTGAAAAACGGAGACATAATGAAGTTAAAGTTAACAGAGTGAGCAACATTATACGAAATATACATAAATAATTTACGTTATGAAGCTATTAACTTAAATAACGAGAACGTACTCACAAACTGTCTTTGAGTTTAATAACGTTGTATAAATTATAATAAAATTATTTTACATCACACGACTACAGCGTACCTAAGTACTTGAAACTTTCCTTGCTCACCTCGGAATTAGTTGAATATTGTTTTAGTAACTGTTCGGCGGCTAGTTTACCTGGAACAAACAATAACGGTACATTATTACACGTTACATGAAATTGTATTACATTTAAAATCAATAAAGTGTGACTCACGACAATAAAACAAAATTAAATTAAATTCTCGTAGTACTTCGTAGCCGTAGCGTGCTACGGCGTAGCAATGTAGCTACGCGTTAAAAATGATGTCCAACCTATAGTAATTAACTGTAACTATAGTGTGCGTTACATTCAAATTATTTCTTCCACCAATTCATCATGACGTAATTAATATTAATTAAAAAGCCTTTAGACGTAAAACTTTCAATTATGCCAGTTGCTGACGTCACAAAATTAATGTCTAAGGGTTTTGAAATAGCTGCTTTAAGTGACCTTACATGTTGAGCTCCATACTAATTAGAAAGTAATTAACCATTTCCACAGAAACTAGTTTGCAATGAACTGGGTCAAGCAGCTCTCGCGGCAACTGTTGACGGGTGACAAACATCAAAGCCTGCATTACCGACCACCGAGCTACGTGAGCTACTTCAAGTACTTTAAGTTAGGCCTCCTACACTGCACCTCACTGTACTGTAAATGCTCTTATGTAACTTATGTGCATTAAGATCAAAATTAGACCCAAGTTACAGTCTCGACCTGCCCTAGAAACATAATTAGGCTCAATGAAAAGAACTTTTATTTAACTATACAATGTGGTGTTATCGACAATATGAAAGTGAACGTTAAAACCAACCCTAGCTGAAATAACTAGAATGCTTTGAAAGTGTTAATTAGGGTTTTAGTACAGCCGTCATGAAACGACATTATAATGAAGTAGGGTAAACGTAACATTTGTATTAAACGCGATTACTTTCCATATTTTTACATAGCTCGATTACGATGTAGCACAAAAAGGGTTTGTGAGGAACTTTATCGGCGATCGTTCCCTCCGATCCTCTCAATACATTTGTGAAGTTAGTGCCCTCGGCTGATAGCGCGCGATCTGTATTCTGGCCGACGGCGAACAATAAAGAGAGGTAACAAACGCTCATACACAATAACTAGACAGGAACCCTTTAACTCGCACGAAATATTGTTGGGAATCACACTAAACTGTGAGGGAGCCCCCCCCCCCCGGGGCGGGCGCTGCATGACCTCGCGGTACATATCTTATTGTTTTACTGTTACACTCTTTTGTATCGGACTGTCTGTGTTTACCTGTATGCTAGCTGTCTTACATGCGCTTTTACGCTCATCCATTTTTTTATCTATTATATAAAAATAAGTTGGGTTTTCCTTCCTGTCGCTATAACTCCAGAACACACGAACCGATTTCCACGGTTTTGCATTCGTTGAAAAGGTTTCGGGTTCCGTGAGGTTTACAGCAGAAAAAAAAAACATGGTGGCGAAACGGAATTCGCCGGGTTTGCTAGTTAATTATATTTACTTATTAAATGTTTATATACCTACAGCTTTTGTATACCATTGCAGAGTATTACAAAATATTAATAAACAATCAGTTTTGTGTGCTATACACTCGCCAATTACAGGTTAACCAACATTCTATATAATAAAATGAAACAGGACTAAAGTAAACATGCAAAATTGTATTGATTTATATTTTTTATAAACAAGTCAACCACAATATCAATGTCCAGTTATTACAATATTAAAGGCTACTACACCACCAAAAACCAATTTCCTTTGAAGAATCGACAAATATAATGAAGTAACCGGTCGGCGATCGTTAACTTAATTGCAAATAATTACAGCCGCCATATTCCATGTAAATAATTCACGAGCGCCCTCTATATACTGCGTGTGCCCGACATACAATGTATACATGTAGGTATGTGTATGTTAGTTTGTATGTACACATAGTTTCTTATTCTAGCATTATTCTGGTTACCTAAAGTTTGGCTAAAAAAGGTTTCGTGCTGAGTCTGGGATGCTGGGTTTCATTACCTCGGCGACGCAAGATGTTTGTTTTTCTGGAACTAAGCGAGGCGTGGTCTGAATGTTAGTGGAATAGAGGCGACACATTGCTTGGCTCGTAATAATATCAGCACCTACCTATTGTTGTTTAACTTAGTTGTGTTGATATTTTATATCTTCAACAGCTACGTACCTGTATCATCTTTGGTGTTATAAGTCATCCGTGGGCGACCGACTGCTTACCAAAAGATGATATACCGCCCTATTTTATTAAAAATGTTGAGTAACAAAGGCCAAGTAGGAAGTAAGAACGGTCGACAGTGTCCATTGAATGTATGTAAAGTTTCAGTAAATATCCCCTTGAACAGCGCAGTAGTTACAGCATGTGTAGTTGTGTACACAGGAGCACAGAGGCGGAGGGTCGGTAATTAGAGTCCGAGTCGGAATAACTCGATGAACGCCGACAGGCCGCACCAAATAAATTGCCCTCCAGAGCCGATAGCGACGACGAAAACCCACCTCGACACTGCTGTGCCACAAGTTACGTGGGGAGGCGATCATTGCAACAGTGAGCACTGCACAGAGACGAATGAGTCAAATGAGCAACATATGTAATGATAAACGAAATACAAACAGTTTACTTCAATTAAAAGTAAAGAAATATATTTTGTGGATCACACAAAAACTTGCACTAAGTGCAAGGATCAAGCCCGCATGAGCCGTTGCGCTGACCACTCACCTGGTTACGCTAACCGTGTAGGTCTATTAAATTGATTTAAATTCGTTTCATTGTATGCCATCCTTCATACTATGTATGTTGCTATATTCCAACACGCCAAGTGTTCACAACCTGACCATGTGCAGTGTCCACTACCGCCTCGGTCGTTCTCTTGTGGCACACAAACCGCATCACACGGGAGTGGCACTCAGACAAGCAATTATTGGATAATCGAATGCCGCCCATCGACTCTGTCCCAGCGTCCCATCCAAATGGCGACAGGGACAAGCCGGCGCACGATGAGCCTCCACTACACTACACTACACTACACCACACTCACTACACTACCCTACAAATACAGGGGCTGACGACAGACGACAAAATGTTGTTTGATCCCAGCTCATGTCATTATTAGACTACAAGCTTGCAGCTGATTGGGTGATTTCATTTTGCAGCAGTAACAGTCGCTGCTGACGTTTGTATAAAACCTTGTAAATAACAACAAAGACCATTGCTGACTGTCACACTCGGAGTCACTCAACGGTTACTTAACCCAGTCGCAGTTTTTTTTTCAGAACAAAATCGTTACTAAATAACAGTTTCAGTAATCATGAAATGTATTTGAGTGCGGCAGTAAGCCATGTTATGTACGTATACATACACATGCTATTTATGTGTAACGTCAAATGTAATCCACGTGTATACGCACGAGTATAAATGTTATTTTTACGGCCGCTTATTACGTTAAGAAACCCTTTTCAATATTCCGCTCTGGGCACCATAAAGCGAAACAGGGAGATTTTATATCAAAAGATGTCATGTACATGCAAACATTATACAGGGTGACAAATCGAAAAGGTTGTGAGGTAAAAATAAATGGGCCTCGTTAGCCATGGGTTCGCAATTTGTCTTTTATACGCTTTGCAAACTTCCCCGAAGTAATATCCCCTAAATGATGGGAGGGGACAGGCGGGAGCATATGTTGACACGTATATATTATACTTAGCAGCGTATTTATAAGGGAACACCTTTTGTAGCGACTAAACGTGTAATGTAGTGCAAGGAATTGGGCGCGACGTAGAAAATGTCGTAGTTGGGGGCGAGTCTATTTATTAATAACCCTACAATTTGTTGTAACGAGGTGGGTATAATGCTAGACACAATGCCTGTCATACATTCTGCCTCAGACACAATTCAATATGTGAAATGACAGCCAATCTGATTCTGATATGCCCTGAGGTCAGAATAGTGATTTGCCTTGTAGTTCGACATACAGTGACGTCATCACTCACGCTGGAACCAAGGCTTCCACGATGGTTGTAAATCATAGCAACGATGGAGCCACCAATTTGCCGACGAGGCGTGATAGCCGCACATAAATACAGACTGTAACTTGATTTATTATAAAAACTACCAGACATTTAGGACGGAGCTATTTTAATAATTTGGTATTCTATCTAATATCTTAATTAAAGTATTTTGTGAAAATATATATTTAGGAAAACATGAACAACAATAAAAACGTTGTATTTAAGTGTATGATTGTCGTAAAACTCAATAAAACGTTGCCTCACCCAGTATATTCATCAACTAACCAGTTCAACTAACATGCAGCACATTTGCGTCACAACACAGACGTTTATAAGACAGAACCAACCGTGTACCGTCCTCAAGTAGGCAACAGTTTCGAGTCCCGACGTCGACAAGTTTTATTTATCGCGACATTCGCCCAGCAGACAGACTGCCGGCGCGACGCTGGATATTTCCTCGGGAGACCACACTTTGTCTCGGTTTACAAATACACTCGATTTATCGGCAGCTATTTGTTGAAGCTCGCGGTGTAAACTCTTTCAGAGGTAAGTTTACTCACTAATACAGACAAGCGCGTATCATCGATAACCACAAGATACACGTGTTTCATTATATTCATTATATAATTTCATTATATTCCAAACATTCTCTACATAATCAGAATCCAATGTAATAACGTAGCAGATTAACTAAACCATAATTTACACGTAAGATTAGAAAACACAAAATTCCTGAGACAATCTTGAGTAATAAATCAATGGAGTACACAGACGCCGGGCGACGGGCGACGTATCACACGAGCCTGCCACAGGGGAACTAATTACTGAACAAAGACGGCCAGATTGCCAGTTAATCAAATGAGTGCGCACTCCGTGCCGCTCTCCGCCACGGTACGTAGGTATTTAGCGCGTGCCATTGAAATGGAAAGTGTGGTGATTTGTGCGTCTGATTCCATTAGCTCGCACTCGACTGCTTCATTGATCTGTCTCTGGTTGGGGAGTGACAGTACACGTGCTTTGTTCAAACCAGGATTCCGAGTGGTGACGGATTTTGGCTAAGATTCTATGATGAATAGTCAAAATTATTTAACAATGCGTTATCATTAATATTTTGCATAGAATTGAAAGCAAATACTTAATTTCCTACTCTGGTTCTATAAGACACCAACTGGTTGTCAAAGTATTAATTTATTGACAAAGGAATCTAGTCTATGTGTCGCATGTAATATGTTCTGTTTCACAGTAATGTTCCGTCTTTGTCAAAAGTACGGTAACTAATTCACATACAGGAGTAGCTCTGAAGTCAGGTAATGAAATAGTTCGTACTCAGCCTACTGCCGCATTGTAGTAAAGTATATTAAATAAACGATATTTAATGGGTTTATTAATTACAATTCTATAACTTAAAGTATTTTACCTTATTGACCAATATTTTTCCAAGTCTCAGCTTTACCACCTAAATGTCTCTTTATATATTTTTTCTTAAATCCCTCATCTACTGAATAACTTTGATAAAAATATACTTAACGACAGAGATAAACATTGTAACATTTACATAACAATGTATTTAATCTATACTTGGTTAGCGTCCCTCGCAAATCTAGACAAATGTGACTAGAAAGGGTCGGCAGCACTCGTCCCGCTACTGGCGACACTTCCAGTATTTGCATATCAATGTATTGTGTACAGACACGACGAGTACACTGTGGAGAGGGCTTCTCTTTATGTTGGGCCTTGGACGCGCCTAGACAAGTGCCATACTATTAGCATTGGCAACAGAAAAGTCGACAATGTACGAGATACATTTTCATATTTTCCATGACATTTTTTTCAGTTTGACTTTTAAGTATGTATGTAAGTTTGTCCAGAAATATCTCGCGATTGACTGGATTGATTTTAATGTAGCTTTCAGAAAAATATGTTTTCTACTCTCCTGAGTGTCTATCTGAAAAGCTCCTGCTTTTTTAGCCTTTCAGGAAAAAAATATCGAAAAAATAAAAATAACAGCGTTTGTACAGCATTAATTGGTCGGATGATTATCGAGAAACGAGAAAAAATAAACAAGTAGCCGTAACACTCGACTGTACAATCTGAAATATTGGTCGCAGCTGAAGTTTCAGTATTTTATTGTGCAGGCCTCGGCGGCCGTGCACGAGCCAATCACGACTTAAGACTAGGTCATGTGGAATCTGTGCCGCGGATGTTGTTCACACGCCGGGGAGGCACAGGCCGGCGCTACTTGTGACGTCACTACTACGGGGGCCTGCAACTCATTCTGAGTGTCAACAATTTTTATGGTATTAGTGGTACTGTGATGCCTATTAGTTGCATAGGTTTATGTGATTTGGTAGCTGTACAATAGCGTCGTCAGTACCATCAATGATTTTAGTGGTTGGTTTTTTTAAAACAACGTTGCCCCACATTAGGATTTTCTCCTGTGTCGTGGGTACGGTTACAAACATACAAGTTCACATGCACATGACACCCAGACCCGTTAGTTGCAGCCCCTGTGTAATTTGCTACATTTCCAACTTGATGCTTTGCACATAATAAAATAATACGATATGAAATCGTTTAAAGTCCCTACTTAGTGTTATAACTATAGAATGCACATTATGAAGTAATTTAGTGTCTCCATTATTTATCACGTTGTCCCATCGCTGGAGTGACAGTGATTGGCCGGCGGCTGATGAGCCAAGTTGGAGCGTGTGTATCGGCGCGTGGTGGCAGCCGCGCGAGATAACGCACATCATATAAGTTTAATGCATGGAAACTTTACCTATGGGAACAGATTGTTAATTTACTCTTGGTTCAATAGATTAAATTAATACTGCCTCGTTGGTCGAGTGGTCGTAAGTGCGACTGCCGGGCAAGGGGTCTCTGATTCGATAAGTAATTATTACAGGAATTAGTAGACCGGAGTCTAGCATTGTGCCCATTAAGTATATGACAATAGGCTCACCCCCTATTACATGGGACTTATAACATAAATGGTGAAAAGTTGGTGTATATTGTACAGTGGTATTACGTGCCGTAATGTGCACCTTCGGGGATGTTTTTAAATCTTATTTAACATTAATTCTTCTGATCCAAAAAACTAAAAACATTTCTTTCGCTCAGAAGCTAAACATGAATTTAACAGAAGTTTTTTTCCACAGGCCTTAATCGTCCGCCATCAAACGACGCGCCTGTTTATTTAGATCCCATACCACAAAAACGACTTGACGAGAAAAAATCACGACGTTTTGTAAAATCACCCGAGTCATCAACCGCGCAATATTTACGAAGAAATTGTCCGCAGGAAGCAAACACCACTTGACCTTCAGCTAAAACTGTTTGCCCAGCGTCGGGCCCGAAATAAAAACAAACACATTACCCGACATCTTCCTTGTAAAGTCGGCTAATATTTATAGCACGCACTTGTTCTGAGGGCTGATTATGTTTTTATACGTGAGTTATAGAGGTGTGCTCCTTGTTTATGGCTCCACAAAGAAATTGTTAGGAAAATGTTCGCGTTTATGACGTCACTGAGTGATTGGCTCGCAGTATCGCCGTGTGATGGCATCCGCCGTGTAATGAGGGCGCCGTATAACGTGAGCCCGGTGTGGATCGGTTGTGTCATCTTTATAATATCTTAAAGGCTTTTTCACGTTCTCTTTTGTTAACAACGTAGATTTTATGCTTGTATAGTATTTTGAATATTGGTAATTCAGTTTACAAAAGTTAGACTTTATAGTTCCTGTTTTAAACCACTATTTCTATGCTCTGCAGTGGAAAGTCCCGTTAGTAATAAACTTTAAAATCACAAAAGCGCAGAGATGATATTTTCGTTCACTTCTTCATAAATTCGCCGAAGTAGACGGAAGTACTCAAGTTTGATTTCTGTGCGAGTAGCTCGCTAGCAATAACTCGGCGCGGTGAAATGTTACAGCTCCGGCATTATTGTAAAGAAATCATAGAATTGCTCCGTCCCAGCGTTCCAGTTACTCGACTGTAAACTTGCCCGCAGTCACTGCACCGACAACCAAAAGGGAGAAAGCAAAGGCACGAGCGGAGCGATTTTAACAAACTATTTTTGTGAGCTTCTATAATAAAAGTATATCACATCAGTATAGAGTACTACAAGGCCACTGACAAGCCAGTGATCTCGAATTTGAATATTTATTAATTCAGTCAATAGTATATATCATAAAACATAGCATTACAGTAACAGTACAATAGTACCAAATCAAACTACTCGAGTCGAGTGTCAGCAGTACGAGTAGTCCTCGCGTAAACACGACGCAACTGTTTGGTTTGTATCTCAACCGTTCGGTCTGAGAACTGATTCACTCAGAGTGTGACAATGTTCTGTCCTGTAGAATTATTACTTCATCACGTTAGAGAAGCGATCACTAAATCACAACGAAATGGAATGTCAACAAAGCTTACCTTTTGTAATGTTGATTAATGGATTAATTTCCTTCAAACCGTCCTAGTCATGGATCGTTTTATACAATCATTTATCGTAATTCATCAATATTTATAGTCTAGAATGTCTACAATCCTTGGTTTGCATTAAAATTACTACGACTTGATACTACTAAAGGTTCCGATACTTTAAATGATGCTACAAAACATAGTGTTACCCGCTGCTCGCACTATGTCCGCTACCCGCGCGCGACTTATCGCTGCAGCGGTCGGGTCGCACTCGTTTGTACGGGAAGCTCGTTCGCTAACTATTTCACTTCCACCGCCCATATCTATGTGTAGTGTGTACTATTGGATTTACAACTGTACACAAGTATTATATGTATGTACACAGCATTAGTGAAGCACTGAAACTTTTTGAAGCTGTATACTGACATGAAGCTGCAGCAAGTTTAGTTATAGAAGACAAGCTAATTCAGGATTTCTCCCTACACAATATATTCTCCTGATTCATGAATAGATAGCGCATCCTATTACACATGTTATCTCCAAACATTGTCTCCGTGTAATCTCAGTAGATATCGCTCACCTAATTACTACAATCATCTTAATTACAGATAATGATGCCAATAACAATATCCATGAATCAGTGACTCGCTGTAGTGAGATACTCGTGTGCCATCCATTATGCTGGACGGGCCAACCCGGCCGCTAATGAAGTAATTAATCAAAGTGATTACTCCACAACTCCGACTATTTATCAATTAATTTACAAACATTAGCCACCGACTGATCGGATTCATTGATAAATACACTCCGAGCCATTCTTAATAGATTTCAATCAAATCTTCAGTTAATCCTAATTCGAATTAAGTTGAGTTTGTTTTCCATTTGTTTGTGTTACTTGTGTATTTAATCGCAATGTAGAATTAGATTCGATACATTCCGCCATATTAATTCCATGAATAAGAAGATATAGATGAAATAGTGGAAGTTACAATTGTAGAATTCACTTCATTAGTTAGTAACGAAGTACGAGCCTTACTATACGTCGGTTCAGACATTAATATGGTGACCCTACGACATTGTACAAATTGTTTAAAAGCTTGACTAAAAGAATTAGTAATATTTGATGTCCACCAGCAGAAACAAGGTGTAGTACACGGTAAGATAGCAAAGTGTTCAGCAGTCGGTGGCCAGGTAGGCAGCCGGCAGCGGGCGCCGGGCGACGCGACGCCGCGGCGCCGGCTGGTTACCGGATTATTGAACCGAGACATCATAATCACACGCTGCAGAAGTCTCACCTCACTCACCGCACACATACATGCGGCCGCAGATGTAAATACAAATATTATATTGTGTAACATATGAGATAAAACTGAGCAATCGAGCTGACAGGTTGTCTGATAAGTAAACAGCGCTACCCACAGCAACAGTAGCAATACCAAACGAGTTACTAATGCGTTGTCACTTTCAAAGTAAAGGGTATTGAGGGCAGGGACTAGTACACTGACCACTTAGCAGTTTTCTTTAATTGGTATCCGATCAAATAATTAGAGCTTTCGATTTATGATGTACGAAGAAAGAGGAGTTTCTTTAGTCAAGATTTTGAATTTACTAACCATGATATTGGTAGAAACCTAATTTAATATCAATAAGAGATTTGAACTAAAATATACATATTTAGTGAATCCAACAAGTAATTATTAAAACGCGATTCATACAGAACGGTTCTTCGGCAAGTAATCTCTACATCCGCGACATTAGCCGAGAGTCGATGGAAAACAACAACAGCTGTAACAATGGCGTCGTGTCATCCTTCAGCGCGGTGACGGTTCCTTCAACTACATCGTATCAGGTTACGAAATCTTACGCCGAGATATTTTCATATAACGCTGTTTTAAGCTAGCCAACGTTTTATAATTAGACTCCTATTGTAAGGCTTTGGAGGCTGAAATGATGGTGATGTAAAGAAATAGTTTGAAGTAAGTAGATGAATACAACGTAATGCTACAAACCGCAGCCAACCTGCTAACAGCAATAACAATACCATTGACAAATCCCGTCCCCCCATAACTCGCCATAAGCCCCCGACATGAGCCCCCTATAACCCGCGCAGCATCCACCCCGCGATGTAACGAGCCCGCACACGACGCGCGAGTACGTGAGCAATTAAAACGCACGAGAATATCCACCATTTGGAGACTAGTTACAGAGATGGAGAGAAGGTTCACAAGTTTTATGATGCAGAGTAACGGATACTTGTTATAGAGACGGTAGCAATTGTAGAGCTTGCCAAAAATAATCCATTTCATTTTAACGTTTTAGTATTGAGACGATTTCTAAACGAGCAATTTTTCTGCGACATGTAGTTATAGAATATTTGCAATGTCGTCGATCACTGTGTCTCAGTCACATATTTCAGAAAAAAATTGTAGCTTTAGATGAACCACTGTGAATACAATTTATACAATAAAGTAAAATGATATACAAAAATATGCAGCCACAATGCCACATGTGAACATATTTCAAAAGTTATAAGAAAAATAGTGTGGTACACAAAGAAAGAAACCTACCAATGTTTGTGAGACATGCAGCCGAGATAAATAGTAGCTAGAGAACTCTTACAGCAAGTCGCGTATTGTATGCAACAATAGTTACTACTCTATTACAGTTGCAGTAATCGTATTCACATTATTTCTGTTTCCACTCGCGACACAAGTTGGCCTGCTGCTGTATCCCAAATATGTGTCTCCGAGGCCAGTATTAACATAAAACACTCGCCACATTTGCATAAAGTTTGCTCCGAAGTGACGCGACGTACACACACACATACAAATATAGCCTCGTTCCAAACTTTAGCTACAATTGCCGCGATTTTCCTACACAATGCGTTGTGTATGTGTGTGTGTTGTTTGTGAGTTATGTCAAATGTGTTTGTGAAACCAATTCACTTCTAACATGCTTACGTAGTTGTGAAATGTCAAGTAATTCATTGCTGAAACTACAATAGTTGACCGAATAATTATGAAAAATGTAACATAATAAACATGGTCGTAACCATAGCGTAGCACATTTGCTACGGCGTAGTAAACGTCTACGGCGTCGTAGCGGTAGAGATTTGTTTGATCTTAAAATCACGCATCGTTGCCGCGGTAGTACGGAGGGTGTAATGTTCAGTGAGCAACTTCATCGTGTGAAATGTTTATGTTCGTAATGTACGGGATTAAAACTCTTTTGATGGCATATTTCCATCCAGTAGAGATATGTTAATAAAATATTATTATACGTATTCAGAAAACAAAAATGACAAACGATATTACATGAGGTACCGTACGTAGCTACTGTTATTGAACACTTTAAAAATATTATAGATTTTACCCAAATATTAACCAAAATACGTTTTGTTCTTCTCAACATTAACAACAGCGAACACTAATCGAACGCAATCTCGATTTGACACACTTTAGTACTTACTAAGTAGATACAGTACTTATAGAAGAACATATATGTATATACGAGTATAATCACATGGTGGTGGTATGTAGCGTAATGTACAGCGTGTCACGGATCACAGTCGAGTGCACCCGATGAGGGCGCCATCTTATGTCATATCATTGTACACATTACAAATGTAGCCCGTATACTACACGTATGTGTTGTGTATATTATGTATTAGTATCAATGTGTTTGAGAGTCATTTGCTGACGTTTTAGGAAACAGTGACATTATAGCGGATTTTATTTCATATGATAAATGGACAAAATATTTAAGATAATTTCAAGAAAGTGTGAATGAATAAAATATATCGGTCGAGTTCCACGCCTTCTGTAAGTAATTATTGTTATTTATCTAAGCATGTATACATTGTACAACTCTCTTTAATATGCGCGCCCCTAACTCGCCATTAAACCTACAACTGAGTACCAGCTTAACTTGTACTTACAGCGGGAGGAGGTAAGAGTCTGAATTAATCGCACACAAACTGAACGCTTCACGATAAAAGTTTCAGAAATAACAATTTCGTTTTACTGCTCAGCCGTTCGTCCGCCTACTTCCTGCAGTTATGAATAAATATACAGAATTATCTCCGCAGACGTTAATGACGAGATCCTTCACGGAGATATCTAATTGTTCGTAATTAGGAATCGAATAAGTCGAGTCTTATTGAATAATCTTTTCACGGAAGATATCGCGTTCGCTCGCAAATTCACGAACAATTTACAGAGGTCGTTACGTTCCCAAGTCGCAAGTCGTAACAATACCCAATCTCCTTACGTTTGATCTTTTAATATGACGAGGAAAAGAAAGATCAGCTCTTTTCTTAATTTTATCAATGTTCAAAAGATTTGTGGGAACGCCGCGAGGCGGGGCCGTGACGTGACCACGAGACGTGTCACTCGCGCAGTATTGTGTGCCGCCCTTTACAAATAAGTGTCCGAAATGTGGACGCGACCCGCGTTACGTTGTCAACTTACGTCCCACTTACAAAGGGCAAACTTTTGTTTGATTCATGAGAAACGTTCATCATTTGATGGCTCGTCATCCATTGTGTGCCAACGGCGCGCGATCGAGCCTGTGTCGGGACTTACGACTGCCGGGACCGAGGACAATAACTCAGCTGTTCACGAGGTTTATTGGTAAGCTCCAGGCTTAACTGCGGCTATTGACAAACATACGATTGTAAATCTTCTTGAAGAGGTCAATTACTGTGAGAACTAAATATTTTGCCTCACACAGCGTAATCATATAACTGAGGATAGCGCACACATTGTATAATTTTGCATACTCCGTGGCAAGTAAGCGAGGCTATGCTAATGGGCCATAAAATCCAGCCACGAAATTCATAGTTCTTTACACAATTTGGCTTTATAGTATAACTTGCAGTTATTTTATAATTCTAGTTTCGTTAAAATTACAATGTTAATGGCATTTTTATTGAATTAGTTTATAAAAATGTTGCCAGTGATTCCAGAAAAGTTTTAAATTTATTTCGGTAAAGCTTCCAAACAAGTTTAATTGCGAAACTTGTTGCAATTACCAAATAATAGTTTTCCTGTTCCTGCCCGGATATCGAGCGCGAAATGTTTTCAAGTCAATTCTAACTTCGCGGAATAAGTAAAAACTTGTAGCTTTAACTTGCTTTACTGAATATGCATTACTTGGTTTAAACAAACTTCGAGAGCACCTCGTCCTTGTGTGTGAGGAGCAATTGTGTTACTTGCTAAAGGTAGGAACTGTAAGGACGTGAAATTGTAGTTTGAGTTGCAGATAATTCCGAAATATTACGTCACCGGTTGTATTGTACTCTAAACAAGATAGAGACCAAATAATTAGGAGTAGTTGTGAGCAGAGAATAAGACAGACCCACGGTCACACAAGACGGGCTCACAGACAGACAGGACGGCGCTGGCTCACGGCTCACCCGCTGGCTGCTGGCTCACAGCTCACACATTGTCTCCAACTTAGATTAGATAAGTTCACAAGTGATTACGTAACTACGCGACACTTTCTTTTGTCTTGTTGTTCGTCTACTTTACTAATATCGAGACTTTGTCGGGAACAACCAAAACTTCATTCAATTATTCCGTTTCGGAAATCTAATTATGTTATTGGCGCGTGTGATCATTATTATATATGTATACAAAATAATGTACTGATTACTTTATCTCTAGTTTGGGATATAATAATATTTATTGGTTTTTATTCACCAAAATCAATAGAGCTAAACTAAAAAGGTAAATAGAGAAAATCTAAGACGAATACTTAAGTATCAGTAGACTAATAGGTTATTTATATAAATTACTCGTATAATTGGTGTATTGACAACCCTACTGACTGTCTGATTACGGACTAAAGGTGCTCAAGGTCAAACTGTTGCCAATGAGCTGCGGCCGACAGCACAAGGTCAGTACTCTCACTGTAGAGGAGTATTGTACAATACCCACGTCAAGAGATGTCACAGTGTAGTCCTTCGTATCGATTCACGATATTATTGTTACACAGTTATGTTCATATTTATCAAAACACTACCCCTCGTCACTCGGGGTGTCACCCTTTCGCAAAGTTCCGCACACACACACAAACACCGGGATGTGTGTTTGTTACGTACATATTCATGCGACACAGCCGGCACATCACTTCTCAATCGATCGCTACTATAAATAGGGGCAGCCCTGACGTCGCCTCGTTAATATTTTAACACAGGGTTGACACTACAGCTGGTGCTCTTTCCTAAACAAGAAAATATAGCAGTCGAGAGACAACTCCGAGTGCGCCTCTTGATTCGGCCATCAATATTTATACGTTCATGTAAGGGACGTAAGAAAAAAGATTTCCACAAATAAAGTGTATGTTATCCAACAAAGACTTAGCTCGGAGATACCTAAAATAACTCGGCTGACCTTTTGCATCACAGCATCTTTTCTCGGAGGCTATCAAAATATCCGACCCAGTTGGCTCGAACAATCGATCGACACTATTTTTAAAGCGCCAGCCCTGATACCGCCCCGTTAATATTTTAGCACAGGGTTGACACACGACCGCAATAGACAGGCGAAAAATTTCAAATCTATTTACTTGCCGTAAATACTCGCGCAACTGTATGTGTATGTTTTATTGGAGTTTTCGTTTTAAAGTGGTTTAGCTGGCGGGGACTGTGTCTACGTAGACTAGAGGTATGTATGTACAGGTGATTTATTCTAAAGGCTTTTGAATTTAGTCGTTTATTTCATTAGTTTAAAAGTGGTGAGACGTATATATTGACATAGTAATGGAACTGAAACACGTCGGTACTTGTGTCTGGAAACTGATTGACATTGATTGCGGCTTTATTAAGCTGATGTGAAAACACGATGTCAAACTAAAATAACTCGAGCAGAATGTTCAACAATCTGGGAATAATTTAATTACTATTTGAATGACTCGACGTAAGCAATGTTACTCAGTATAAGTACTAAGTTGCTGTTCCCGTTTATGTAATTAAAAAGTACGCACCTTCAATTAAAATAAATTGAACCCGCGTCACTCGGAGTGAAACTAAAAGAGTCCATTACTCGAGTGATTCAATTGAAGTACTTCAGCAGCCTGTACCGGTACATTGTACAGGTAGAGGTTTCAGTAATAAAACCTTTCACTTAATATTAACATGGCACTAGGAGCTACACTGAATCGGTTTCCTTTATTACTGTTCCGTGATGGTCTTCCTTTTGACGTACTATTACTATTGCCATAATTAATTGATACTCAATCGGCGCAGTGATTCGCCGATCAATAAACCATTCTGGTATAGATTCCGGGGTCAATACAGTTTTTTTTGTGTGGTCTTCAAATTATTGTTCCGGGAATGGATATCAAATGTGTGTGTTTTGTAGAGAAAATCCTAATATTAGAGCAAAATAAGCTACAGCCTGAGAGGCCTCACACTTTACTGCATGTGTGTATAATATTACAGGGACAATGTAAGCTAATATTATGCACCCAGTAACCTGTCTTTATATAATATATTGAGGTCAGTTGATCCTGTTCAATGAGTTTTGTAAAATGTGTCCATGACATGAAACTAAAAATAAACTCGCTACGAAGAAAATACAAGAACTTTTGCGACACGTTACAAACTAAAATTATATTATAATCCTTGAAACAATACATAGTTGCAAAGAAATTCTAAAAACGATTCACACAAACATTAAATACTACGTTATACAAAGCTACCAAAACATTACGTAACTAGTAAATAAATAAATCATTAACAATAAATTGAACAAGATTTGCTGCAGTAACAGCCGTGGGTAATAACACGGAGCCCGTTTATAATGGCGGCTATCTTAAATAACAATCAGTGACTGGCGGCGGGAACTTGCTCTCGATCCCAATATAATAATGTTGGAGTTAAAATAACACTAAATCAATTAGCTTTCACCGGCGACCGGCAAGTTTTGATTAAATTACTCCAGATAGTATCAGAGGGCCAATTGGAGCCACCACTGGACCATCAGCAGCAGCCGAGGAACTCGCCTCATACATTATCGAATGTAATATTTCAGTGTTCTGAAACTTCATATTTTACACTGAGAATATTCAACTGTATTTTCCAGATAAAACTAGCGAAACAGACACGCAAAATCTTCTTTAAATAATATTTTATATTTTTCGCTATGCCGACTATACTCTGTATCTGTTGTAATAGATGTCTTGCAAATGTAGCAAATGCTACGCCGTAGTAGCCGCGTAGCACTACTATATTCAAATTGTTAATTATGTTTCCAAACGCATCATTTTAAGTGAAGTTAATCTGTCATGATATGTGATATATGCAAATATAAGCAACATCTTCGTACACGTAGTATTAAATCAAGCTCACGTGGATTATAAAGCATTTCTCTCAAGCTGCAGTAATACTACCGGTGACGCTAAGCAGCTTGCCGCGGAGTCTTGCAATATATGTGTTGATCCCGACACTCTTGCGCTGACTTAACCTACACTGAAGGCAAACGTTGAGATTATCTCGCTCACATGCTTTATGCCATGTGAGACTAGTGTCGTGTGATATTGCGACATTCAAATTATTATTAAGAGTTTTGGGAAAACGCTCTGCGAAGGTTTGTGAGATGATATTTGATCAAAATTAATTTCATTTTATTATTCATGTTGTTAACCCAATGACGTCCATAATAAAGCTTTTTGCGAACGTATTCAAAATTCATGACAAACAATCAATAATGTTTCGACCCGTTCGACCACATCACTCTGGACACTCTCTCGCCGCCATGTTGGTTGCACTCGTTCCGTTTTCCATTAAACGCTGACTAGCCAGCAAACAATTAATATAGATAAAATATTAATTGGATTCTGTGAGTGAATTGATTGGGCAGTCGGGTTTAGCTGTCCATCGACGGCTATGTACGAGGTTATTGATGACTTTCATTAACGAAAACAGTGATGCATTACTAAATTCGTTTAGTATATTCGTTTCCACTAGCGTTTTGTTTTTATGAAAGTCGAATTCATGTCACTTTATATTTAGTTGTTGTTTCGTAATTAATTTGATTGGGAAGTGATAAGTAGCTGGTACATTATGACGCCATCCGGCCGTAGGTACGACAGAAGTAGTCGTGTAAATGACTCGCGCCTGTTATGTGCCGAGTGTCATCAAAATGTCATTAGAGTCGGGCGACGCAGGAGTTGTTTACCTTTTCAGTTCTCTTCCTGATGTCACAACTGATCAGTTTCAGTGTGGACATTACATTGTCGTTGTTTTTCTAAATTCGTTTCAAAATTACTAGAAAATGCTACAAAAGCTGCTGTTTTCACGATAACATACGATTTTTTATAAACTACTTTTTTGAGGTAAAAAACAATTATAGCGGGTTGTTCGTCGGCAATATATCAATTTAACGTAACGCAAAAATTGACTTGAACGCGTCAGATTTTTCATTTTTCATAATAATAATGTAACACACGAGAGCTTGATATTTGATATTTTCTGTTAATAACTAGTAATAAATTGCATTTCACGGTAATTTCCCAAAGGCTCCCACTCGATAGACGATCGCCCGACACTCCCCCGGCTCGGCGCTACTTGTAGCTAGGGTTGTCACACGCAGCTGAAATATTACGCCATTCATTTACATGAATTTGACATTTCTCGAGGCTAGACCAGCCCTGACCGTGGAATATTCGTTTACAAAAACTGTAGGATATCTACGAACACAATTCTTTGTGATGCCAACATCGTACACAAAGGAGTAGTGAAACTGATGGTTAGCATATCGAAAATGTTCTCTCATCTCCAAACAACAATTTGTAGGATAAACTAAATAGAAATTGCGAATCTATCTTTCGAAAGCAATCTTGTATTATCTATTTGTTCGTACCGTGAAGTTGGATGAACTCTCGTATAATAAGATATTCCTATACGTTCGTGGCTGCCCTGTCTATGTGAACTAGGAGTAGGTGTACCTACTCCTGGTACAGGAGGGGTGTAGAGGGGAGGGGGGGTACGTCACTTGTATTACTCGTATATAATAGTGTCCGCGACTGTCACGCGGTGTGATTCTTGTGTTGTGCCTAAAATGATGACGCCTTGGTATTGTCCTGTGGTACAATGTTATGTGAATATGTGTTAATGTTAGCTATGTATATTCAGATAAAGATATATTATTACATTAATGTATGAACATACTAGTGTTGGTTACTGCGGTTGGAAATAAATCTCACAATAAGTAAATATCAGACAGCTTTAGCTGTTCGTGGTTTGAGTACATACGTTACTGAAGTTTTTTTTGTGTTTACGAATATTAGTAAGAAATCTGCAACTAGATATGCTACGTACATGCAGATATATTGATCACTCCTCTCAGATCCCATCGCCGGCTACAAGCCCCGTCTCAGGCCGAGCAGTTCAAACAATCATTATTTATTAACGTCTGCGCACCGATTGTACCTCGCTAATTAATTTCACTATTCCAATTAGACGGCATTAATAAATCACTCATTTGTATTCATTAATATAGATCATGGCTAATATACCGCTCGGTACTCACTGTAGTGTCGATATTGAAACTCTTAGATGGCAACTGGCTTACCTGGAACAAGAAAATACAATTTTATTATACATCACATACAAACACGCACAGGACGACATCTCCTGAAGGATTAGTGCTCGTGTATCATTCAATGTATGAACAGTTTTGAATCCCATGCAATAGGAGGTAATACCACAACACGATGCACCACGGCTCTTTGTATACCGAAAACTTAATAGTACTTTGTTCAATTAGAGAATGAAACTTTTCCAGTCCAAGCAATGAGAATTTTCTACTAGCGAGGTATAAACTTATAAAAAGTCAAACTCCCAAGTAATCCAGTTTGGCACGTCTTTACTTAGTTCGCAGTAATCGGCAATATTGCTGGAGATAGAATAAAGCTTGTTTATAAAGTAGAAAGAATCCGATCGATACATCCATCAATCAGATCTCTGGAGCTCCGAGCTACAGACTGGAGACTGGAGGTTGGAGGCTAGAGAGATTGTACATACTCGAGGAAAGTTTTACTTGAGAACATTTTGTTCAAGAAAATAGTAATCCTAACTTAATATTGCTAAACAAAAACAAGAAGGGAGCTTGTTCTCTAGTGTTCGATACATTTTGTTAAGACAGATCGAGGCCGTAGTAGAGACGATTATTGAAGAGGTATCTTTATGCCTCTTGACTCGACTGAAAAAATCTATAAGAACCGCGGATTAAAGTCAGTCCCGGTGTGGTGTCACAAGAAAGGGATGTTGTGAAGTAGAAATCTCAATAATTCGTGAAGTATGTCACCTGCTCCCTAAGTGTAAACAAAAATGTGTAAGAAACAATATTAGCCACCCATCACAAACAGTACACAACAAAATTTCCAATCAGCACAAAGTATATTTTTATATTCAAAGAAATCAAAGGCGCTCGTACAAATGAATCTTTAGCATTCCAATCTGGTCGTGAAGCACAGTTATAAATAAAGCAACTACCCCTCACTTGACCTTTGCGGCTGAATGTAAAAGCAACAAAACAAAAGAGCCTCTTCTAATTACTCTTGACATTTGAACACAATACACGCTGCGACTGCTACGCTGCGGTATATACTTAGGTATAGAAGAAGCAGGCTCGGTACCACCACAAAGAGCACTCACTTTAATAAATATATGTTGTTTCAATGCAACACATTGTATAGTTTCCTAACTGACGGTAACCAGCGCGGCACCACCCATGGACAGTTGGACACAGAGCCCACAACATACGAGGCGGATTGTCACCTGACGAAACACTACACGAGCGCTATTTCACGCCGAATTTTCGGGGAGCCGTGATATTACATGCAGTTTGTTTTTTGTTTAATTAATCATGATTTATTTCTAGAGCTCAAGCAATGTTTTTAGTTGGTTTCTCCTTAAGTTATGTGACACAAAAGTACATACACAAGAGTCACATAACTGTATCATAGGAATCTTTGAACAACCACTGAACGTCATCTGCTATGATGTGTACATACTTCAGTTACGTGCACCATATAAAACATTAATCTGGTCTCAGCATCTCGTCACACAAGTACACCTGTACACAGTACCCAATCAGCCCTTGTTATATAAACAATATTTAAAACATTCTTCGTCATTATTTCACGCTGAACAAAGAATTCGTTACTAAATTGAATTTACAAAATATTTGAGACATTTCAAGAATAACATGGATGATATCTACCCTTTATAAATTCCATCACGAACGAGCTAATGTTTTGGTCAAAATTGATATTTTTCTTTAGCCGTACATATTTAATCTTCTTTTATTTACAATGTATTTAACAAATCCTGGACTCATACATTAATGTCACACAGACATAGTTTACTTAAACATCTCAGACACACACTGACAAGACTCCAGTAAAAAGAAATAAAGTTCCCCTCGTCTAGTAAATGATAGGTACTCATGTTATTATTCCGTGAACAATAAACAATTCAGTAGATTGTGTGTTGGTACAGTAAAGCGGTACACGCGACACCCGCCGACTGCAAACACATTACCGTAATATTATAATACACGGCGCGCTTCCTTGTATCGAAACAAAACGATTTTATCGCTCGAGTCCCTTTCCATTGCTTTGTCAGTCTTCCTAGTCTGATATTTCTGATTGATAGACTCTTCAATGAATATTCATGATTCACTTTAATCTCAGTACGAAGTCAATTTAAAAGTTTGATTGATTTTGTGCCTTAACTTTATTTCAGTATCGAGCAACTGTTCTTAGTGTAAGTCTCCAGCAGTTCGCGAAATCTAAATTTACTTTTATAGACTTAAGTTAAATCCCTCGTTCAGACAGTTTAAGTACGCGTTATAAGATTTAAAGCCTACTTCACTTCAACCTTTGGATAGACGCAGGTATTATATAATATTATCTAGACTATCGAGTGTTTAAACATAATAAATCACTATTGATCACTTTATTCGTTGGCAACAATGTTACAGTGAGCATAATCCTGCAAATAACAATAGTAACGGTAATTGTATCGAGCCGTGGTCTCTAATGACTGCGCTATAAATTGTTGGAATGAAGACGTCCCGCGCTCGTCCCTAGGGTTTACTTCCAAGGGCTCTCTCCAAAGAAGGCCTACTTAATTATCGATGTAAAAATGGCGCCTGTAATTGGACTCTCTTGTATTAGCTCCTATTTTAAGAAACTTTAGCGAAAGTACGAGAGTGGGTGGAATAAGGAGTATCGCGGACATTAGTCCCATTGTAATTACTAATGAGAATGATGAGATGGTCGTGATGAATGGACCCGTAGAAAATGTCATGCAGTGGACATTTTTAAATAATAAAAATGTAATAAAATTCTCCTATAAAACAAAGTTCCCCAACTGTAAAGGTAAACTAATCGTATTTGACATTTCATGGATATGAAAAGTCGGTGCTGCACAGTTTTTGTCAGAAACGAAAAGTTGAGCGTAGTGCAGAGTACAGTTATAGTGAGGCTGACGTCATACGAGTATATCGCTTGTTTCTAGTGATTGTTTTTAGTTCTGAACCCTTTTGTCGAAATTTAGTTTTTTTACATAAAACGAAAGATCAATCCTTTTCGTTTATAATTTAATGAAAAATATAAAGCAAAAGATGATTAAATATCTATAAACACGATGTTCAGTGCTAAATAAAGAAACTCGAGCAAGAAACAGGAACGATGATATCCCTTAGGAACCAACCTTTTTATTTTGCTTTTGAGCTCATAACTCCGCTGAATATTAGAACTAATGGAAGGCTCGAGGAAAAATACCATCTCCGATAAATGTAAAACAGAAAGTACGTACTAACAGCATCTGACAAGCTGAGAGCAAATCTACCGAGACAAAACAATCTAATCTGTCAACGTTGTCTTAAATCCACAGCAACACAGCTCCTTAATAACTGGAGCAGGCGCGGTGTCACCGCGAGCGGGGCGGGCGCGGCGAGCGGGCGGCGCGGGGCGGGGGCGGGCGATAAATCGCGCGTAACGACGTCTCACCGGCCCCGCGGGACAGCGGCTACATTTCAATATCCAGCGCGACATAATTCGCTGCGTAATACTATAATTCTCGACAATCCACAGATAACATTCGACAGTTATAAGTGAGGATAAACCAAAGAGTATTTACTGCGATTTGTAGTTGGAAGCTCTCCCTCGTTGTGTCGACCTATATCGTACTGTACGCTGTTACTTGTCGCTGTCGCTACTTTACTACCTATAGAGTATTATAATCTATTTCAAATATATTCATTTATATTAATTTGAATCTTCAGCCTTAATACAAATAGTACCTCGTCTTCACAATTTAGTCAAACGAAAAACTTTATCCCAAACACAAACTTGGATCGGAAAGCTCCGAATTGAATATCAGTGTGCAATAAAACGCGGCGACAGCGCGCTTGTTGGAACGATTTAATAAAAGGCAAAAAATGATAAGAGGGAATAATGTAGTAAAAAGTGGTGCGGAGTGTGACGGCGACGACTCGATCGAGTGAATCACTTCCAGCGGAACACTGCGCGGTGTTCGATACTCGCGCGGCTCATTAGCCACGTGTGTGTGTGTGTGAGACTCCGACGTTGATATTATAATTCACACAATTATGGGAAGCGTTCTGTCGATGATTAATTGTTGCGCCCAAATAATGAATTTATTTGGGCGTGATGTTACAATTATTGTTATGTACATTACCCATTGAATTATTACATTAAATAGTATTGTATACATTATTATACGGTACTTGTAGTATAGCACGATGCTATTGACGGAGTACAATGTTGTGTAGCGTTGTACCCGACCATGTTTTATATGAATTTGTTTTAAAATATTAAACCAATCTCCACCAAAAGTCGTTTCTAGAACATTTTCTTAATTTTATCCTTAACATTTTACCTCAAGGAGCAGGTAATAAAACGGAAAATTTTGGGAAAAAATCTCAAAAAATCGCGTCATGTCGTTAAATAAACATATTATTATCACAGCTCGAAGGCGGAGGCGAATAAAATTTTATATTCTCCAGATATAAGCCTCAAATATTCAACGAGCGCTCTAAATTAGGCTCTATGAAGCCGAGCTTTATTCATGCACTCGTTTCAGCGAGCATTTTCTTTTCAGGGCTTCGTCAGCCAATCGTAGGAACGAGACTTTTACGGCACTGTTTTACATTTGTTTATGTGGCACGCTTCGATACATGACCCACTCATTATTTAAGAGAATTGAATAATACTAGCTACGGCGAAACCAGCATAACTTAATACAAATGCTACGTGAACTGCTAAATTAGACGCAGCTACGATCCGCGTAGCATGTGCTACGCCGTAGCACGTCGACAAACACCATCTACATACTAGTTACCGAGTTTGTCTAACAAACAAACAAACTTAGTTATCGAGGTTAGAATAGTTACGCAAATCGTATAAAGCTGAAGTAGTCAAAGTGACTAAAATATAAAAGTTAGTGAACGATATTTTCATTGGAATGTATGAGACTCGATATCAGATCATTATAAGTTTCTGCTCATGAATGGACTCTTGGCCAAACGAGAAAACTTGTTCTCCTCGCCGCCCCTTTAGATAAAATGTTCGTAGTTATGCAGATTTGCCTTCACTTATAACAAGGAGTAACCAAATGTTTTCAAACTACGTTTACATTTTATCCACTATATTCGTTTGGTCCTTTTATTTAACAACTACAAAAAAGTTTGTGTAATACTTAGAAAATTAACCATAATTAAAAAACACAAGTTTTCTAGAAAGCAGCCTCACCATCTTCAAAGAAATATGACGTTAATATTGTTTTAGTATTCGTCACACAGCGTAGCGGAGTAACTGCCAACAATATGGTGGAGTAAATGTCAGCGAGTTTACAAAAATAGAATTGTAAAACAAACAGAAACAGTCCTTCAGTCGGGACTCTCGTTAGGCACAAAGTATTTGACCTTTGAAAGTTAATTGTGTAGTGGTCCTCTTGTTGGCGCTGTGCAGCGGAGCGGCGGGTTGTGTGCCAACCCACAGTTGTAGCCACACGGTGCAAGAACATTGTGTTGCTGTTTGTTTGCGGCCTCTGTCTTACTTCCACCGAGCATATCCTGACGTTCTTCAAGCAACTCATTATCATCAGCATTATATTCCAAAAATAGACCTCTGTCAGTACTTCAGGTGACTACGAAGACGGACAGATGCATTGTGCAGGCCTCAGCAGTGACCGCTTATAGGCTGTGGATGTGTGATGTGGTAGTGCACATTACTTAAAAGTAAGTTATAATCTTAATATTTTTTTTTATTTAAACTAAAATACTATGTTTTTAATTTTGTGATACGTCACATTGTAGAATTTTCAATGACAATAAGGAGCATCATATCCTCAAATACAATACTATTATTTATGTTTTGTTCATCCTTTAAATCTCATCCTACTGACTGATCAGATCTGATGTCACCAGCTCCAGTTCCATTAAACGCCTTCAACGTCTGGCTGAGGGCCAAGAACTGTAAGAAAATTATTTAATGAAATGCTCAAACGACTTGAGTATTCGCTACTGGAAGCTCTCCGTGGAAGGAAGTTGGCAATCCCTGGAGGACATGGATTTATGGAGGACGGCCACCGTCGCGGGGCGCAGGGAATGCGTTTTTAAATTAGGGACTTTAAATCGAGGTCGCGAGCTCCGGGACTACATTGAAATATGTAGCTATGTATGTGTGTGTATGTGTGTGTTTGTGTGTGTGTGTGTGTGAAGCTCATCTCCTTTAAGTGGTACATTAGGAATGTTTCATAAATTTTTGTGAGTTTCAGCTATAATTTACGAAACATTTAACATAAATTGTTTCACAGAAATCGTAAACTTTTGTCACATTACAATGTTCCAGTACATGAGTAAAGAAAAATAAGTTAAACTTAACTATACCTAATGCGCTCTAACAAGGTGCGGCTGACAGATGCCAGTATGACGTTGACGTCTCTCTTTAGGGATGGACATTAGAAAAATCTTTTTTTATCGCTATCGATACTCGCAGCATACATTTAATTCTCTTGAATTTTTTTATTAAATGTGTGTGTTATTTAGTTGTGCAGTCTAACTACGTGTATATACTTGTCAAAATAAATATTTTATGACCGAGCCCTGAGGTGTTTCAGAGTTACAGTTTTACAGAACCGTGAAGAAAACAAGGATATATTAGTTTGTACATGTTAGATTAAGTACCACCACGCATTATCAATGGCGCCGGAAATGTCTAGAAAAATGCCTACTACATATTTCTGCTCAGATAATGTCACTGTGGTTTGGGCAGAGAGAGCCACGTCTACAGTGGATTTACCCACATAATTAAAGGTTTTTTAAGAATGATAATTGAACGACGCACGATTATCGTTTTTTATTCTAAAAAAACATCGACTACCTATCCATCGTAGCCGTACATCCCATCACTAAACACGACTATGGCTTTACGTTATACGCATAACACTTTACTTTATTTTTCATTTCATTAGATTTTAATTGAATACTAGAACATTCCGGTTGGTTTTAATTTAATTAACTACGCATCCGAATGATTTAACATAATACGAATGTGATACAGCTAAAATATTAAGGCATAATTTTTAAATCGCAGCAACTTTCAAGAGTGATACGAAACGTTACTGAATCTGTCAGCCGCACCTTGTTAGAGCGCATTAGGTATAATAATGTTAACTATGTCAATACAGCATGCAACAAACAGACATTGAGCCTCATCATTCAGAAAACGGTTAAAAAGTTGAAAATAAATTAACATCTCGAGTCTCTCGACGCAGCATTGTCTCAACATTCATTCTTAACTTTTCCAATTACCCGACTGTGCCCGTAAAAAGTATAGTTTGATTGTTTGCAAGCACTTCTTTAAGCTCAATAGGACGGCAATAAATTAAAATTCTCTCGCCCGGTGAGCCGACCCGGGAAACTTGGTCAAAGTCATCACGGAACTGACGACTATAAAACAAAAATTTCGTCGGCACTCTTTTGTGCCATATTTTTTGCACAATACACGTCTGTGTGAGTGGACGCGATGCATGTTTTATAAACAAACGATGCCTGGAAAAGTAAGACCTTTCCGTCCTTAAAATTCCATAAAGTAATATTTTTCCTGTGAGAATTGGAAATGACTTTTAACACGAATTAAGAAGAAAATCTGGAAAGATGGAATAATTAGAGGCGTCCCGAGGGGCTCGTACACTGGAGGGCCTCGGAGGCGCGGATTGATCACTTTGCGTTAATTATCTGAAGGTAAGCAAACTGTCGGCTGTGGAGTATTATAGCGTTACATTCGAGAGCGACGTGTTCTCATTGTATGGATTTAAATTTGGGAACCTTTCAATATAATAATGTTATTGTAGACTTGCTTCTAGTTACAACGATTTATAGCTTCCAAAACTTGTTTTTTTATTTGTAGTCTTTTTACAAAAACCTTCACTCTTTCATGTTCAGTGTGTATAGAGTCCCTGTAAGGTGCGTGCCATCCTCTGTCTACGTATAACAACAGCGCCGCACTTTATTTTAAGTCGCAGCCCTCCCCCGACGAGGGATAAGGGCACACTTCCTGCCCTGTGGTCTTATTTAAAAGTCAAATTCTTCGATAAAATTCTAAGATAATGAGAATTTATGTTCAAACAGAATAGGGATCAAAGTTGCATGGCAGCGGGAATTAATTGCTTATTCAAGATTTGGATAAGGAGGCTCTCGGTGTTTACGTATCGGAGAACAAACGCCGCGTGCTTAACTTTATAGTCGCGTGGAGTGTAATTGAGAGCAAGCCTTTGTTATATGGCCGTAGACTCGAAGTGCGCGCCGCGACACGTGTACGGCGACACACGCGACATTATCTATTGTCACGGCGAGAGTAAAATGAAATGAGTAATAAAGAGAAGAAAATATTTTCGTTCATTTTGATTAAATTCGTCGCGACTCCGATCTTAGATTTCCCAAGACGACGGCTTCGGGAACACTTCGTGTGGCGCCGACTTTTGGCACAATTTTGTGGACGAAATAGAATTCTAACGTACTTAACGTAATTATTTTACAAAAATTAAATTACTTTTAGTATAAAAATCCGTACGTTGTGTATTCCTATTTAAATTCATTTATTTCGGTATGCAAAACTTTATTATACAAATAAAAATAAACTTATTTGATGTCAGCTTTTATACAATCAAAAAACAAAAAATATTATGCAAACAAACATTGTTCAAAATGAATTCGTTCCCAAAATTTGCATACAGCAAGTGAACACCGCATAACGATGTTGGCGCGCGAGAATACCACATTCCATTTATAAAATTAAATATTAAATCAGCTGCAGATTGTTTGAAAGCACCAACTAGTTTGAAAAGTTTCCATAAAAAACAGGATATGAAAAATATTCATAAAACATTCAACGAAATGACTTCCGTGGTGTGGCAGCGGTGGCCGCTCTACTAACTACTGAACAAAGCGTACGCTGAGTTGTCGCGCGGTGGCGGCGGACGCACAGTGGGCACACACTGGGCGCACACTGGGCGCGCCGGCCGACACAACTCGCTGTAACAATACCACGCAGCAAGAACATAGAAAAAATGTTTCACGGAACACCTCACTAAAGTACAACGTAGAGAGACGTAAACAAAACAGAAACATCCTCCCAGGAGCATGTCAACAGATTGTTAGACACGCCGCGACATCGTCAAACAAATAATGAAATACAACCGTATTTGAAGAGAAAATCACTTAAAAAGAAACAAGTTACATTTTGCAAATGACTCGAGAAAAATATTCATGAAAAATTTAATTTCGCCAAATTTTCAGCGAGGAAGTATGGTGGGCGGCGGAGCGCCATCAGATGCCTATTAACATACAAATCGACGCGAAACACCGACATCTTGTGATTAACTCGAGTTATTCAACAGGCGCTGCCCGTGCGCTGTGTACCTACACTGCGCACTCCGCTAAACAGAATAAGTGTTGATGGAGATAGGACCTTGTAATATTAACTAATAGCAGAAAATTCTAAAATTGCTCGCAGGATCCCAACTCAACAATTTTTTTATTGAAATCCTTTTTTTTCTATAATTGCCGCGATTACCCGGCCCATTGAACATCCGCAGAATCAATGGGTACCTCAAACACTAGCCGAGTGGTTCGACAACGTAATTTTAAGCCTCTCCGCTCATAACGGGCCGCTGCCTGTTTAAGCATAAAATCTGGTCGGCACACAGAGGGCGCTGTGCACACACTTCAAAGATTCCACGTTTTGTCCAGACAATGAGGCCGCCGGCCCACTGTGCAGGGCAACGGAATTATTAGCTACTACTCAGTTATGCTGGATATTATTTTTAACGACAATTTTGTTTTGGTGGTACTGAATATTTGTTGTATTCGTGTTTATCTAGCTCAGACCTGACTCATTAAACAACACACAGCAACAACCGCTACAAGACGAGAAGTTTACAGTGGAGTAAGTAGATGTCAAATAATTCACTTATTGGGAAATTCTAAATGAGAGTAGTGTGTAGCTACGTGGATCGTAGACGGGAGTGCAAGGCTAGTGATTGCAAATGAAGTGGTGGTCGAGTGCACTGTGCCGAGTGCATGTGTGGGTAATTATCAATTAGCCACTCGCTTTAATTACTGGCGCGAGTCAAGTGGAGCGCGGACTCGTTGATGACATGACCTGCGGCTACGGCTACTATACTGACACCAGAGACGACTGTGCAGTCTATAATGATACTTATACTCCTATTAATAAAGTCATTTATTCCAATGTCAATAATATAAAGTGTATCTTCGGGAAGCTAATTCAAGTTGTTGGTTCAGAGAGTTGGAAACAAACAATTTGTGTAAAGTGATTATGGTGTTCACGGGAATGAGGCGCTCGTAGATTAGCTATATATAGTAATCACATCATTTGTCTTTATATTAAACTTGATTTATTACGTCGTACACCGACTTTGTATAATGTAACGCCCAGTATCGCGCGTTTATTTATATTGACGGCATGTTTTGAACACAACTTGCAACAACTGCCATTAAAGTTGATGCTTTTTAAAAATCACATAAACTTTAAAGCCAGTCCATAAATGAAACAAGCGATGTACGTCCACCGTACAATGTTACTCGCAGACAAACGACCAATTCGCCGGCACTAACATACATTGCTGCATTTCTTCCACAGTTTTACAGTTTCTGCTTTACAGCGAGACGTGTATCTTGTACGCTCTGTCCGAACAATATTTATATGAGTTTAAGGAAACTATTTTTCGAAATTGAAAGTAATGGCCGCGCATTACAGTTTTACTATTATTGCACCGTCCGCCGTCGCAGGACGAATGTAACGGAATAAAATGGAAGCGATAAAATACGACTCAAATACAAATGGCAATCTCTTGTAGAAAAGTTTAAATTGTCGTCACTGGGAGGTTTAACGATTATTGCGCTGCCAGTGTCGGCCGGCGGCAGAGTGCTGCCACTTTCATTACGGGAGATCTATTGCTTGAATAAACTGCTCAAGACGGACGAATCACCACGAGCGCGTGGACCTCGCACTCTCAGCGCAGTTATTGTACAAAGTAAGCATCTCATCAAGTACTGGAACGAACTTGGCACAACATTTGATGCGCTCTTTTTACATATTTTTCACATTAAACATAAACAGTTTTCATTTGAAGTGATGTTCCACCGCCATCTTTATATGCCACCGTCAGCCGTCACTCGGTCGTGTCGTACGTCGCTCGGTCTCATTACCACACGTCGTCGTATTAACGCCAGGAATAACATTTCATATGTTTAATGACGTTGTAAATATTTTAATACACTTTTTTATTAAATACAGTTTTACGTTAGAAGTAAACAGAAACGTAAAGTGGTGGTACCTTCAGGCTATAATTTTTGTCAAGGATTATTTGATATATCCGTGACATAACAAAACTTAAAGCAAGTGGTCTCAAGAGTCTTCGCGGCATCTTATTGTATTTTCATATAATGTTAGTGTTTTAGACTGAATAACTACTGGTCCTATATTACAACTACTTGCGAATTACTAATAGTAAGTAACCTTGAGCAGCAAGCAGTGAGCAGCGTCGGCGCGACATCAGCAGATTGTTCACTTAATGGGTTGTATATTCTGGCTCGATTGCCGCGAGACGCTAAATTGCCTTATTTTTTGCCATCGTATCGATGGCGGTAAGCCAAATTGGCTTAGTTTAAGCACGTCTGGACTAGAGACCGCTCAAATTGAAAATAAGTCTGTGAGAGACATTTTCTAGATCGAGTTTCTGGTTGTTTAACGTTAATCTATCGGCGGGGTTTACCTATACGATCACTAAATATCTAGACTTTACAAACGTATCATCTGAATACTAGTATTTTTGTAATATGACTAGTGTCGTCCATACTGATATTAAAGTCATATTTTAAACTCCTGGTCAGTTGGCCTACAAGTTGGTTAGACATACATACATCTATGTAAAGCTGCCAAGCTGTTATAGTCACGGCAGTTGACTAAGATCGAGTTAAAATGTAATTAGGTGAGCTTGCAGCCAGGCTGCAGGGACTCAGCCCCCGAGGCCCCGAGCCCCGCACTAAACACCGCGCGGCTGTCTATTATCGTGTGCAACATGCAGCGCGCGTGCCACAGAGTAAATAATAATGTTACGTTCAGCCGCTGGGCGCAGTCTGTTTGTGACATCCCTACACTAGTCTCCGCGAAACCGAATTACGGAATCGTGAGCGTTACGTGACTGCACTGCTATTGGAGCCACTCACTACACTCACTACAATACACTACTCTCACTACACTACACTCACAATAACATGCAAGCCCACTTGATCGTGTGACTGCATACACTTGCTCTCCTCACATTATGCGCTGGACTTTTATGGACTTTCAATCGACGTTTAAGTATCATACTTTCCTACAATGTGCGACAAAGTATTTTTATGTTAGTTCTTGATGTTATACCCAGCGACTGTGGGGTTTATTCGTTTGAAATATGTAAGATATAATGTGTTCAATGTTTCAGCAATCTATTTCTGTAGAACACAATTGTTTAGTATAACATTACTACGCGCAGTACTCAGTAGTCGTTCTCGCGTACATTTCTATTAAAAGTATTTCCTTTCCTGTTTCCGCGTACTAAGCCTGCGTATACAAGAATCCGGCTTATCTCGTAGTTTATTAGTTTACTCTGCTCGAAATATGTTGAAGATAATTCAGGCCGTACTCGTAAACTTCATTAGCGCGATGCAAACGTCATTAGTTCGTCGTCCGCCCGCTAGATGGCAGCAGTTACAGCGTCTTTGTTTTATTTTACGAGGGACCTTCAAGCGTTTTTATTGTTGCTTACGTTTTAGGCCCCGGGACGTGAGACGTGAGACACGGGGCCCATACGGAGCGTAACGAGGGTCGCTAGAGTGGGCCCCGGCCATCAGCCAGGATTAACTCGACGGACGATAATGTTACTGCTGCCTTTCCTTGTAGTGGGCGAGCGCACGACTGCTTAACATGAAACGAGGTCGAACCCAAGGTCGCTCCATATATTCGAGTTATTTCGTTTCTCTATTGTTGTATTCTTAGTGCGGAGTCTGGAAGTTTGCCCAATACTTGTCACTTCAATATAGTAAATGTTACCAAACATCACGTAGACTATATTCTAGGCACTATTCAAACTGGTGAGAAACGAACAAATAGAGTAACAGCGAGTAGTTGAGTAGTGCATCAATCTCGGAGCCTCCACCTGCTCGGCACATATCTCGGGAATGTTTACACAGTTGGCTCACAGTTTTCAATCAGGCGCCTGGAGCGAGCCTGTCGGTAATCCTGAGATTGACTACAACCCGCCCCGCTTGAAATTTATACCATATTATTAACTACTCAATTTCACGTAACAACATATGAGATTTATATTCAGTTCTCAATCCAATCTTTTCTACAACTTGCTATTAAATCCGTAGACTTGTAATTGCTACGCCGTAGCGGCTGCCTACGGCGTAGCAATTAGCTACGCGTTCCAAGTACCTGCACCATATGAACAGGAATTACGTGCATAATATCACGTTTACGAGCCTCAGCCGGTTAGGCAAAGTGCATCGAAATGTTACAGCTTGATGGCAAACTGCCAAAGTACAACGTTTAGCATAAATATTGGAGATAGGAGTTGCTGAAACTGTTCTGTAGTCGCAGGTAACTTTAACCTAATATCGGATATTTTTAAAAGTACTACGTAGTACTACAGGGAGCTTGAGATTACAAAATATAGTATGGATAAACTCAGAACGCCTTTATTGTATGTGGAACAGAAGTTATGTAATATTTTTGTTAAAATCACAATGAGCGTATTTAATCATATGAAACCCTCTCGGTGCGTGTACAGACAGACGGTCGATGCGAGATTAATGTGATTACTACAATTTATGAGGACCGCACTCACGTCACGTAATGAACGTGAAATCAATGTGTTGCCGGCCTGCGTCGTAAATTAAACCGAAATACAAAATATCACGATTCATATTTCAATGGAGGCTTGATGACAACATTATTTGCAGAGATATTATCAATCGCACAATGAATTTGTTCTCGTGCGTACGTGAGAGTGCAATATTGAAATATTGAAATATTCGAGTTAATAAACTCCGCCGGGTGATATACAGACGTACATACAGTGCCGGTAGATATCATCGCTGTGTAATAATAGACATGTTATTGACGTTTACAATCATTGAGCTTGCGAATATCAAACTTATGTGATAGTACAGGATTACTCTTTGTCATATCATATACATACTGTGTAATGTATTGACTTAAGCTGTAAAATTATTCATATTTTTTGTACTAAATAAATAAACAAATAAATATCTACACTTTTTTGTTGAGAGTGGAAAATCATCTAATGACTTTTCCCGCAGAGGGCGAAACTGACTAGGGTGAGAGAGACTGTCAGATTCTTATTGACTAAAAACCACCCCGGTCCTCTTCGTGCTCCGGTGACCCGGTAGGTAGTCCGCAACTCCGGGACATATCTAGCGTTGGATTACATTTTATAATTGAATATCAATATGTGAACACAGTAACGAATAGTGACTGCAGCTCGTGAGGATTATCTGCACACATATATGCGCGTATATACACGTAGCACTATCACGTCTAATTTTTATTTTACCGTACCTTTATAGTTGAACTAGTCAGTAGTTTCACTAGTCAACTTTTATATTTTTATACGCAAATTCTTGAACATCGTATTTGAGGTACAATTACTAGATGAGATGAAGTATTATAGGCTTTAATTTCAAGAAGCAACAAGAACCTCTTTGTAAAGAATGCGAAGCAATCAATGAGTGGTTTTAACAATTAAATTAAAAAAATCTAAAAGTGTATATATTTCGAAATTTTCCGTTGAATTGCAACCTAACGCGTATTATCGTGTTCTAGTCTCGAGCTGAACTCGAGACCTGTACCTCAGTCTCAATACACTATGCACATTTACATACATATAGCGTGCCGCAGCGTTGTTCACAATACACGGCACATATTGCACTGTTATACTTCATGTAATAAGAAATGCTGAGAGGCAGATATTTCCAGTCAGCTGCAATTGTCGCATATTGTGAGTTGGTAACGGAAGGCACCACATTAACACGAGTGTTTATAAGAATATGTAAATGCTAATATAAATGGTTTTTTATGTAATTCCCAGCGACTGCCACAGCAGCCGCCATCTTAACACTTCAATCAGTACATGACGTGATCTAATCTCCGCGCCGAGCCACAGCCGCTACAGACAATATTGTCTAGAGAAAATCTCGCTCATTTTTTAGGTATTTTTTCTACAATAAGAACAATTTTTAGCATTCACAATATTGTCATATTTTTTGCTTACAAAAAACAAAATAAGCCCTCACCCCGATATTACGGAACAACAAAAACGTTCGCGGAAAAAATAGCAAGTTACGGAGAAACTGTCGGGGCGGCTTATCGTAAAAAGGTACAGTAATTGTAGAGAGCACGCAGCGCCGGGGCACGAGTTATGTGCGCGCGTTACTACAGGGGGGAGGGGGGGGGGCACTAATCTGTGAGATTACTCCGCACATTTAAACGGAACTCACAAATTGTGAATTACTTTGTTTAATCTCAGCTAAGTCAAACGTATGTCCCTCCAAGAAAGTGCTTGAATGGTGACCACAATATGGAAGGTGTAACGTTGCCCTCCTACTGGGACCTACGACAGCGTCAAAGACGCGGAGAGCCAATGCAATGCAAGTGGCGAGTTATCCGGCATGGCGGACTTTTCTTTAGTAGAAGACATATTCCGGTTACGAAGATAAACAACAGCAATAATATCAGTAAACTAGACTAAAAATTCGGCATCACCGCCTCTCTCCCCATCGCACGATATCGTGGTGCCTGGCAGAGCGGCGCGCCGTCAAATAGTGCATAAGCAGAGGTTCATGCATTATTAACAATGCGCTGCGATGGCGGCCAATGTCGGCGCCGCGCGCACTAACTACGTCCTTCCTTTGAGCCACCGTGAGCCGATAGTGATACCCTGTGACGTGCTGCATATTGTACGCTGTATACATGATGAACATTCTCAGATAAATGGAGAACATCACTAAACCTCGGGTAAATGTTCGAGAGGAAAGCAATCGTAAAAGTAATCATTATAAACGTTATGCAAATAAATTTACTTTTGTGTTGATTCTCACAAGTTCCACAATTTTCGAAAGAAATGTTCAAGTACGCAGCTATTCATATATTTTGAAAAGAAAATCCCACAATATCCCTTACAAACTGATTTCCATAACAAAAACAAGTCGAGCAAAGCCGCGGGTTTCACTGATGTCACATAAAAACTTTGTCATTATACAGGGTGTAGCCGAGGTCGAGTGGCGCGCAATTTCCATTCAGGGCTGTCCCTCGTTACATTTGCATGCAAAGAAAGCGGCGCGAGTAGCAGCGCGTGTGGAGTGCTGTAATTACGTAGCGTGTTGCTGCGCGCGCTCGCCGCACTGTTGCTGTATCTTTGTACGGCGCAACAACTACTCGTATCAGCGCCGAGTGCCGTTACACTAATAGTTCGCCGTCTTGGGAGGAACTGTGAGCGCCGCACAGAATGTATTCAAGTGGGATATTTTTGTCTTCTCTTTGTGCGTCCCAAAGCTCAAACCGAGGAGCTTTACAGGCGCTTGTCTTGTAAATGAGACCAACAATACAATGTTATCATTTCAATTGTTTCCAACAACTTAAATAAACCTCAACAATAACAAAACAAAGTGGGCCGCCTTCCAAAAATAACTATTTCCCTTTATCAGTACGCAGTGGGTACCGAGACGTACAATTATCTCCGTCTGAGGATTCACAATGAAACAGACTTGTTGTCGGTAATTACTTACAAACGAAACAAATGCCTGCACAAATATACGGAGCAAAGTCCGAAACTGGAACAAATTCTCTAAACAAAGAAAAAACATGAACAATATCGTCGCAGGAACAATTCGCTAATTAATCAACTTTATAAAAAATGTCGTCCCGGCTAGGGAAGGAAGAAAACATAATTCTTTTCCAAATTTCCTCCGCAGGGATCGGCGAACTTCCGGACAGCCCTAGGCCGCGGCGAGACAAAGGCGGGTGGCAGCCCTACTCGAGCCGACCGCGGATAAGGATTGGCGCGCACTTATCGCCGCACTCGCCGGGACATTGGTACAAAGCGATCAGCTGACTCGATACTTCCGTGTCAAAATTAGAACACCACCGCCCTCTACCTACTATACATATAGCGTGAATGGTGCCCTCTCGAGGACTGAGGTAAAGCAGCCTCTGATGTCATAATACCATTGGAAGTAGTATATTTTATTGGCGCCGATATTATCATGTTGTGCTATTCATGACTGCTCAGTCAATCTACAGTTCATTATAACTTGAATCGCACGTTACTGTTGAATTATAAAGGTTCCAGTTTCTCTGTCACTACATTATTTGTGCTCGGACTATCCTCTTCACATGAAACATTTTTCCCGCGCTACCCTCCCGCTCCCAGGCGAGTGCTCTCGAGGGACCTCACGCAGTATCCACGTCATCATTATTTCGTGTCGGCTGCAAGCCTCGGCCGGAATCAGTTAAGGAGCAGATATCGCGGGAAATATTTATAATACTTCAGCACATTCATTGTGTTTCCTTGAGCCGTTACCCTTCAAGGCCGGCGGTACATCCTCTCCGACCGCTTTATAATTGATGCGTTTTTTATGTATGTCTGCCCATCCCCTGGGGCGCGACACTTAAAGATGATCATTTTGAGACTTTCCCAAGTTGTGTAGAATGTTGTGATGAAACAAGTTTCAATGTTGATTGTTTACTGATATTATAGTTTTGTTCTAGAATGTTTAATACTTATAGATCACAAGTTAACTTGATATTTTAACAAGTTGATTTTATTTTTCTGTACGAATTTCTGATTGCCTTCTAGTACATTAAACAAGTGAGGTTATTTCTACGTTCGCTTGTTCTATTATAAAATACAATCGTAAATTTTCAAATCCAAGAATTCACTTTAAACTTTAGTTATAAAACTTAACAAGAAAAATACATAAAACTATTTTATGTTCAAAAAGTGCACACATATGCGCTCTACATCCCGCGAGACCTGGCCGCCATATTGTTGTCTCTACCAAGCACTTCCATATCTCGCTACTCACAGACTCTATCAATCAAGATAGAGTCACCCGCTACATATCGTATGCCGAGCAAACGCGAACTATTTGCTGCTCTACCACAGTACGCGAGCGACTCTATGCACTCGCTGCGCTAGAGTAATTCAATTGAACGACTCTATTCTATTCATGTTTGGTTAAGCAAATGTTCAAAGTTTAGTTTTATATTCATGTAGTGTCGGTGACACGCCGCCGAGTGCTGTGCTACGAGCTTGAGATAACACTTGAGATTGGACTTGCTTTTCTAAAAGTAAATGAAATGCACTTGTATGGAGTTAATATGCTATATATAGTAGGGGACTGGCAATGACTTACCGAGTCGTGCCTCGAGTGTATGTGAGTGTGGGTACTGACCTGTAACAATAAACATTGTGTTACACACCAATAAAACAATTCAAATTTAAAAAAACACGAGGTCTGAAAGTCACCATCATCATATATTAGCAGCTGAACATTGACTTTTGAAGCTATTATGATGATAATTACTCTTCATTCGATACTGTGCCGCACTACAATGCCACAGTGCAGACACATTGGCAGTAGGATCACGTATCACCCCCCCCCCCCCAGCACTGTAGCTAATTGAAGAACGAAGTCGAAACATGTGCCGCCCTCACTGATTGTACACACAAACACACGCCGACTTGTTACTAGTTACTAGTTTACTGATCACAGTTCACAGTTACTTCACTTCATTGATCTCTGAATCAATTCATTAATTAATTTGAAACTTGCTTCAACTGTGACGTGAATGCTTTCGAATCTAATCAGAGAGATACGTACTGAAGTAATCATGTTAGAACTACTCACTAGTGGGCGGTACTTGATGTGAGATCAGATCATGTGCCTCGCTGAGATTATATCTTCCTTATTGATAATACGGTCCTGTAATACTAGTAGAACACTTTCGCCAAACAGTTACGTGAGTAATATAAAAAATTATTAAATCAATCCCTCACGAAAAAGAAAATGTTTTGTACCTATAAATTATTAATATCAAATATAAGTCAATATGTATCGCCAGTTTATACTACTATACATGTATAAAGTAGCACGCTGTATATAATATAACATGGTTTAACAATGCCATCAAGACGTCTCGTGTATTGAAACACAAGCTATATCCATTCGAGAACACACATATACCTATATATTGTGCAGCCGAGTGACTGACTCAATACAAACACACTACCGTACAGCACTCGCAACTACAAACTTGTCACAAGCGACACGGTCGGAACCTGCGCCCACTGATTAAATGTCGATATTCTGACAACCGACAGATTCAGTCATCGGGAGCTGATGATAACATACAAACTGTTACCCACTCGCACATACAAATACAGAGAACATTTCCATCTGACTTACACTGACGTCACTCTTGTGTGTTTGTAACTACATAGTGACTTCATGTAAATGGTAAAGGCGAAAAGAATATTTCTTTGGAAAGCAACAAGACAACAAGAAAGAATATGATGAAAGTATCCGTTTTATGCGGCAGTTTGGAAAGTTGTATAATTAATGGCAGGCGACGACAAAGACTCGCTACCAATCAAACTTGGAGCGAGAGTCTTGCGGCGTCACTTTGGAGGAAGCGTCACTCCCGCGTGTCACTCGCTCACTCGCTCGTGTGTCACTCGTTCAGTCGGCCGCTCATCAATCATCGTTCAAGGCACTCGCGAGTAAATTGAATTGCGTGCTGATTTCCTTTTTATTATATTATTAATAAATAACTGAGTAAGTACATACTTATGGAAAACATGAATCTTTTGCGTGAACAATGTCACGGAGAAAATAGTTTGTTTCATTTACTAAGAAGTCTGTATTGTCGTTAGATGTGCTGTTCAATTACTTGAATTTATTCTTACTTACAATAATATACGAATTACTATTTATAAACAGACAACAAATCACACAATGGTATTAGAACGGTAGTGTAGAACAAGCGAACGCGTCGAGGTGTCATAAATATTTATCCGAAGTTGTTCGTATTTCCCGGCAATTCATTCACAGTCCCGAAAATGTTATTACAAATTGCTTTCAAAGAAAACTTTAATACATTTCCCTAAAGTGAAGTAAAAGATTTAATCCGGTGCCATTTCACTCGTAATTTATTTTAAACAAAGGGTTTAACACAATAAACAACTATCCTGTGTTATCGCACAAACGGCTCACGGCGCGCGGGAACTTGTTCAAATTAAACAAAAACTTTATTTACTCGAGCCGAACAACAACTTCATTCAGGGCTTAGTTGGCCAATTTACAACTTAATTTTGATAGCATTAAGGTACACAATTACTTCGAGCAACCGGAATTATTTACAAAGATGATTCGAATTTAGCTTTAACTGTTCCACGAACTGGCGTTTATTTATTTATTTATTGGCTTGATTTGAAACACAATCAGCTTCACAAACCTAACTGACACAATACCGTTACTGATGGAGTTAATCTGTCGCTGTATTATACTAAAGCAACATCATTATGCCACGCGTCGCCACACAACGCCGGCCGCTGCTAACTACTTCACATAAACCCGCGCCCTCAGCACTATAACACCTTTGCCTACATAACAAGACCTATTCCATTAGCCTAAAGGTTATCACCTGCCACTGTAAATCCTGCCCTATTTTATAGGCGTAAAAGATTACCTTCAGGCGTATAAAAGCCCATAATTCAGAGCTATAGACTCGCCCTCGCTGACCGAGAAGGTCGCTGGTCGATAAGGAACTACTTCTACAGACACAAGACACTGCAGACTGGTTAACGAATACTTTGTATTGTAACACCAGTACCAGGAGTATGTACTTCATTTATTCCAGCGGGAGGATGTTCGTACAACTTCGCGGTATTTTTAGCTCCTTTAAAACGCGAACACGGTTATACGTCATTCTTCTTAGCTTTAGCAGCCTAAATAATACTCGAGAGTATGAGAATTTAATTCTTGTTACATTAAACACACGTGTCAATTTCGTTTGGTGAGCTCATGGAATCTGTCAAGATGTATTACATGTCCCTAATGCCGAGTAGAAATTGTGTTAACAACACATGCGAGCGAGTTACAACGAATCGAGTTATTTCAGAGTACAATTACCGGTAATACAATCAGGAAGTACCGAACATGCGCTGACTTACTTTGCTTCTGAATACTCTCGTCTGACCTCCCCTCTCCCTCCCTGATTACGTCACACAAAGCAGAAAACAGCAGAACTATTCTGACCACTGTCACCTATAACGTGAGGCATCACATTAATATATAGTATTTCTATCTTAGCAATCGTTAGCCAAAGATATGTTAATTATTTAATTTAAGATAGATATAGTGTAGATAGACGTTAGAAAGATAGATTGATTGATTAGTGAAATTATATACTTTCACATCACACGACGCTCCCTGCACAGACTGCACAGCCGCGAGCACTAGTAGGACTTCGCGACCCACTTGTATCTACTACTAGACACTCGGAGACATGCATCGACACATGGTTAGACAAGCATGGTACCCACACCAGGTGGATTGATAACGAAACAGAAGTAACTACAATCCGAATTAAACCTCAGTTTAGTGTATACTCTAAATAAGACACGATGGTTCAAGGAGCACTGTTTGAATAGAATAGAGTAACCCTCCGAATACAGTCAGCAACTTGAAACTTTACTATTTACTTCAGTAAACGGAAGAAATGGCGTTTGCTGGAGTTTGCATTCATTGAAATCATCTTGCCATTCTTTCTTCGTCTCTTATAATATTGTAATTACTAGGTGATACTAAAGTCTACTTCCACACAATTCCAGTAACAGTGCAATGTTCATCATACATCGGTCGCGGTGTAGTGAGGAACATGCGAACATTCGTGAGCTGGCGGAGGTATCGTGATACCGACACCACGATGTGGATAATTATTATAATTGTTTAGGTATTACCTATGTTTGTATGTATGTCAAATGAAATAATTGCGTCTCAAGGTTGTACTAATTACAAAATTATTATGAAATTACATTATACATTATGGTAACAAACCATATACATACACACACACACACGTACATCATACTTTACCTTAACGTGCTTTGAAAACAATAAGTATTGATAGTTTTAATAGTTCAGTTCCAATGAGTTCCCGGCGTGTGTATGTATTGTATTGAACCAATCACGAGAGACAACAGTCAACACAAACGCTCCACAACTGCTAACTAAATAACTTGATCAATAATTACGAAGAAGTCAACGACAAGTAGATTTGTTAAGAGACTTAGTTATACTTGTATTGCACGTGTTATATTCTGGTAAACAAATAATTATGTTCGTGATGCCCTTGCCTTGCAAGTCGTCTGCTTTCAAATTAATTCAGCGATGAAATACATTAATTGTGTAATACATCACTAAAAGTACACAGAATATAATAAAAGAGTTAATATTGTGTTACTTACATAATCGTTGGAATAAAACCGTTTTCACTTTCACAGGGGACACCGAGCGATGTTTCATTGATAAAAAATAATTTATTAAAATTAAATTCGGTGACTTAATTCACAAAGTGTTTCATTAAACTCACTCATACATCAACGTCGGCTTTGTGTGACTCTTTCTAAATCCCCGCGTAGGTTGGTTAGTTTGAAATATTTACATAAAAAATAATGAACTGATAAATAATCTGCCCTCGTAACTACTTGTATGTAAATAAGTCTGTGGACGCGATTGTTTGTCATTTACATAATGCCACGCCCACACCGATCACATTGAGCCCTCACTTAACGTGTAATGACTATAAACTCACAAACAATGTAATCGTGTATGTAGATATCGAATTTCTTATTATCTTCCATCACTTAGACTGTAGCGTGCTACGGTACTACGCCGCTACGGTGCTACGGTCACGCTACGCCGTAGCTGTGTAATGGAATAATTGAAGGGATGAGTTTTTTAAAACGAAAACAGGTAGAATGTTGTGCAGTCTACATGTATATTTATTGAAAATTAAGAAAGTAATTAAATGAGTTGCATATGTGTAGTAATGTTTCGTTAATATTTTGAATCAAGTAATTGACAAAATAATTGCAATTTCGTGACCAATAAAATGCTACATTTTTCACCTATTTCGTAGAGAGTAATATAGTACGCAAATACAGTATACACACATATAAATAGCTACACACATCTCTACTAAAAACAGTTTCAGCCCCGCGGTAAAAGGTCACGACCTCGCGGCGCACGAAAAATTCAATTCCGTACAATGCAAATGAGAGCAGCGACGCGACGCCGAGCGCCGCGGCGAGTGATGCACCGCGCGAGTGGACCAGTTGTTCAGGAGTTGTGGCAATTTATAGACCAGTTGTGGAGCCGTCGCGGTGCATTTGTGGACTAGGAGTCTACTACATTTTGGAACGACCTACAGATTGAAAACGTTATATCTTTAAGTATTTTGTTAATGCTCAAAAATATTTAAATAAATTATTTGTCTTTGAGTAGTTCTGTGGCCCGTGACCTGCACTCTGACCATCAGTACTACTCAACAACAACAATATGACATTTGACAATACTCCCGCGTCGTACGGACTTGAAGTTATTCGCTCGAGTTTTTCCGAATTAAGAGCGAGTGGCTTTTGTTGTATTCGTATTATTTAAATATAGCTCTCGGTTGCTATTGTTTACAAATGAATGAATTCTGAGAGAAACATAAGCTCCAGCATTTTACCTAATGTTTATTTTTAAACTATTGTTACTAAATATTTATCTTTTATCAAAGAAATTTGAAGTAATCAGTAGTCCCCGACCCCTACACACGTAGTACTGGGTGTTCCAACTGGAGCACGATAGCTCGAGCAGCTACAAATATAGTTAACGGCCAGTCAGAGATCGCTGCGCTCGATATTGAATGAACTTCGGCTATAAGTAATACTTTACAACAGATTTACGAGCAATTTCATTATATCTTCAACTTGCTACGGATTTAGTTCTCACTTAGTTTTACATTTTATGATTTGTTGATCTGAATAAGAGTTGTTTTTTTGACGGGGGGAAAATCATGACTTCTCATGCCCTGGTGAGGTGAGAAGGAGTGTCAGACTATTACTGACTAAAAACCACCCCGTTCCTACTCCTGCTTTAAACCGGAGCCCCGGTAAACCCCGTAAGTAGTCTGCAGCTCTAGGCAGACAAGTTATAAGGTTGTAAGTATATTTTCATCAGCTTCCTTATGTAACACATTATATCCCCAACAATGGTCATGTAGTTACACTTGTACACTAATGTCCGCCACCGGCACCGTTTGACGGTACACACTCGTGTACCGAGTACAACACTCGCGGGACACATACAATTAACTGACAACGACGCCGTTTGAATTAAAACTTCAGAAGACGTCGCACATCGACACATATATCTACAAACTCACAAATACTACAATGTTCCATTGTGACGTCACATTTATGGACACAGGGTCACGAGCGCCAGCAATGGCCGCCTTATGAAGTTACATTGTGTAATCGGTTCGTTTATCTCGCGGTCGCGTGAACACTTGTAAAGCCACAAATGTGAGTGCGAGTGAATTAGCAGGTAGTGAGCGCGGCCGGTGACTCGGTGAGGTTCCACTAAAAGAACAATGGTGGTGTGGCGTGGCGCACAATCCTCGCGCTGTATGAAGGAGGTCACAATAGCTAATGTCGTGTCGCCGACACTCCTCCTTTGTGTGGCGCGATAACGTACAATGTGTGCCCGCTCGCCCGCATCGCTCCAACGACTCTGATTTTTGAACGTCCACCGTAATATAAAGTAATGGATAACTTTCGTGTTATTGTGCCCAGCGCCGCGAGGGAAGTATATCGAGTCTTTGTTGGAACCATTTTCTGATGTAAACCAAGAAACTGAACCAAAGGCGAAAATATTTTACGTGATGTACTGACTGACGACTTGACAATTTTATTACTTCATTTGATCACAACTTCAATAAGCAACTATAAAGTTAAATCTACGGCCAGTGCTGGAGCAGTGAGTGCAAATATTAAATAGTAAAACATTGAGTAAACACGACTGGTATCTACAGTATTGTTTTAGATATAAATGGAAAAAGAGCATTCAATTTCAAATAAAAATATTTTCTATTGCGAAATGAAAAACCCGTCGGTCGGTATCTATGAGCGGCGTGTACCTGTGTAGTTGTGTACCTACCAGCTGCCGGCGATATATCGAATTATTGGATCGCTACAGTAAAAACAAAATATACTGAAAGGAATTTGCGTATTGGATATTGGCACACACACACATGCATACAATGAAAGTTTATAATAAAAATGGTTGCAATGTTTGTCCGTACTATTTGCTGACGTCCCCCCCCCCTCCCTCTGTCGCTCCAATACTTCGTACCTGTTATGGCGGAATGTCGGCTGCGAATATTTAGCCCCGATATTATCTGTGCACACTGGTGATGCTCCAGCTCCGGAGCAAACAATACGTTTCTTATTCCCACAGGATTGGCTCGTGAGTGTGAGCTGATCTCGTATTGAAAATGGAATGGTTAGTGTAACTGCGTGGAACGGAGCGGTGCTGTAGATACAGACGCGTAGTATCACGGTCCCGAAGGGATACAGTGATGTAACACTTACAATGCTCGCCAGTTATGATTATGTTACGAGGCCCTTACAATAGGACGCGAGCCAATTACTGGCTCTGTAGTTGCCCTGATAATTTCGGAAATTGGAAATCTAAATTATATTTTACCTTATCGTGTGATGATGGAAACTTTTTGTCACCACCGCTACTCTACCCGCGGGTTTCGTAGAAGCCCTAGTCTAAGTTTTGCACATTTGGAAGAGAACAGACAACAACTCTCGAATATGAAACTTTAGCTACTATTTCAACTTCCCAAGCAAGAAGATGCCCATAGGAGTGGAAGATCCAGCAACAGACAAATACATTGTGAATTCTAACTCCCAACAAAACTAGTGTTTCTATAATCCACATTGACATTGGTCCGGAGTTAGACATTGTAGTGTTATTCCGTGTCCCTGTCAGCCGCCATTACTGGCGCCGCGTCGGGTGCAGCAAACGTAATACTGTCACTATTTATTTGTACCGGGCTGCTGACGGCTGCTGCACCTCACTGTGTTACTGTGTGACATGTGTGTGTGTGTGTCACTGTACCTGTTTGATTTGTTGTGGTATTTCAGGAGTATTGGGCGTTGGAAAACTTATAATGTGTATATTTACATATGTATGTAGAGTTAACCACATATATGTTCTCTTTGAATCAGCTTCACGTTGTGGGATATCTACAATACAGGGATAGATAACTATAAAATGTGTATAAATTACTAAATTACGCAAAGTTTTATGTGACTCCTAGTAAAAGAATACACATTTCAAGATTCAATATCTTGAGAAATAACAAGAACAAAGTACAAACACAATTGTTTTCTTTTTACTACTCCTTAAACAGTTCCATGAATTTAAAGTAAAACACCCCATTTCTAGCCGGCGCTCGTTCACAACGTTAAATAAAAATTAACTCCGAGCCACCCCGCACTAAAGTCAAGTAAATCACAATAAACAGCGACGAAGACGAAAGAACTACTAGAGAATGCCTTTTAATAAGAGCGGCGACGGAATGGGATCCATTCAGACGCCGCAATGTACAGCGCGCAGCACATTGGCAACGTTTCCAGTTCAACAACATTATTTATTTAGATGGCAGTCGCGGAATGTACTCCAGCAGTAGCGCGCGGCCTCATCGCGCCACCACCGGCGGCGGGACAAGCAGACTGCTCTCAATTTAAGTAACCGCAGCCACATCACGCCACATACTCATTTACTCACATGGTTCTACTTATAAGAGACTAAAACTTATAGAGCAGATAATAATGGGCACAAAGATACGTGCTCACCAAACTTTTGTTTTATATGAGACATGTATATGTCGATGTAAACTGAATAAATCACAAACAAATATGAAATTCATCGATGCATGAAATCTTACAAGAAATATTTTTATGTGAGGAATGGCTGGCGCGGGACACTGGCTCGCGTGAATAAAGTAACAACACGTGTGTGTGTGTGTGTGTGTGTGTGTGTGCTAGCAGGCTCGGCAGCTCGTACATAGTGTATGTGAGGCAGGGGAACTATTACATGAGGCTAGATACTGCCGCGCGGGTGACGGACGACGATTTGTTTAGAAACATTTTACAAACAATATTACAAGTGATATTATTTCTGTTCTGAATAAAGATAAGATAAGGCATTGCTTTGAATCATATTCAATCGATTCTGTTGGAGAATAAATTAAATCGACTGTCAAGACACACTACAAAATGCATAACCTCATAACTAAGAGATGTGTCTCACTGAATATACGAACTCTCTTTATGTATACTCAGCTGCATATCTACTGAGGGAGAGTAAGTGCATCGCAATAATAGTGAAAACTACTCAGGAGATTCGTAAAAATCATAGCTTTATTACGTTCCAGACGCAGCCATACTCGCTGCGACTACTCAACTCTACAATCACTCATTAAAAATTTTGAAATAAAACGTCGCACACAAATGCAGCTCTTCACAACTCAGCGACAGACAGCACTTGCAGCCGCTGAGTGCAGCGCTGCAGCGCTACATTGTACGCTCGCGGCTGTCACAATGAGAACTCTTCTTAATTAAAATAACAGCGCTTTAAACCCGTTAAATTCACAGCGAACATTGCACGTAAAATCAACATTCTTAGCAACGTTTTCATGTAATTATATTTCAAGAATGAGAAAGGAATTTTTAAATTCTGAAATTTCAGTAACAGTACATCAAGTCTACAGTGCATCTTCAAATTATTTTCTGAAGAAAATTGAAAATTAATTTTCCTTTTGTGCTCTTAGAATGTGATCAGCGGACGAGTAACGAACGAGTAGGTACTTCATTTGATATTTTCCAATTTTGTACTTTATTTACTTTGTACGATGTACTTACAGTAGGTACTTGATATTTTGTGGTAATGTACACTATAATTTAGCTACTACAATGGAGTTCGAAGATGCTCGGTGTTTTAAACAACGTCAGTACATAGAATATACTTGTACTTGTATTGCAAACTACGTCCTGCAGGCTGCAGCTGAACATATCACGTATTATTATTAATTGAAGTAATTGTCGCGACGTGTCCCTGTCGCCACCCACAGATGGCGCGGCGGTCGCGAGTTGCAGCCCACTCTAATGAAGATTGACAACGTCTAAAAGCTTTGACTCTCTAGTCCCCGGCGCGCGGCGCGAGCTCTGACGCCGGAGTACGTATTATATTCAACGAATAGAAAATCATTTTCTACTTGGAACTTTAACTCAATACACACATTGTATAAAATAGGTTTTCAAGAGGTTTTTAGAGCATTTTGATATTGTTTTATATGACGTCTAGAATTAGTTTACCACGGAAACCTACAATGTTATATTTTAAAATACAATTGATCCTAATACACAGTGCCAGTATATGCTACTCCGGGCTAGATTCACTCGCCGTATATTTGCTGTGCAAGCAGAGAGCACGTGCCGACATAAACTATTTGATAGTCCGCGCATCCGCCGGCAGAGGGCGCTTCATCACAACATGTGCCAAACACGTGCCAGCCTTAATATGCGGACACGTAAAGCAAGACTATTTCCCTTTCGCCCGGTAGACAAAGCCTGCCATACCCTGCTGTAGTCTACCGCAGTCTGCGTCATTCTTAAGAGGGAAATATTGGATCAGACGAAACTAGCCCCTGGCCGAAGATACCGGGACCTTAGCGGAAGACTAAGTACTGTACAGATCCATTGAATACAACTAATATCAAAAGTTGGTTTCAATCAATTTATCTAACACGCAGATACATACAAGTGTATACACAATACAACATGTATGTATGTAGTAATGATGGACAAGCTACAACTGATGAGGGGCGCGACTAGAATGGTCGTCGTCAATGTATTATCTTTCAAACACCATGCACCAGTAGTGCCCTGATATCTATATAATGTCAGTGCATTTCATACTACCAACGCAAAGTTTACAAAAATATGATTTAGCATCATCATCCAAGGCTAGCTCACCCCTTCACTACCCCTGTCCCGTACCCCGCACAGCCCCCTCTGCCCTCAGGCGGTAGGATTGATGACGTCACTGGAGCGTGGCTCGCGTGAGGGTGGCCGCTGGTAAATCATGAAGGATTAGTGCGCGACACTGACGTGCTATCTGCGGCCGGGTATCGACCAGCCACACCAGACCCGTGGTGATATCAGACGAGACAAGGAACGAAGGCCTTTAGGCTCCGTGTTAGAGATCTAATCAGCTGGACACTAACTACCTACATTGCGGAATCCAAGCAATAGTAACTATTAAAATAAACAATAACAAAATAATGCTTCGTCTATCAAACGTTGCTCCTGACTAAGGTACGAGTAAACACGCCCACGAAAATGTTGACGTTCCCACGTATTATTTAAAAATAAAAGACAGAGTAAGTCAGACAAACAACTGGCTGATGACTGGCTCCAGTCCTTACACATTGACATTACGGAGAGTATCATCGCTCCCATTGTGCTCCACCCGTGGAAGTATGTCCCGCCTGGTAACCGGTCCGCGGATAAATGAGCCGATATCTATCGGCGACGGAGCGACACGAAAAATGTTTCCCCAATAACTTAGCCATTGTCAGCCGACGATGGGAAATTGAGGCTTATCTGTCGCCGCACTATCGGAGGGAAGCTGAGGGAAATGTGCCGCCGAGCCTCCGGGACATCACACTCATACATTCTGGAGAATGCCGCCAAAGCCGCGAGTTATTTACCTCATATTAGTTACATCACGAGGTGAGCGGTACACACCGCGTCGTATTTACGTAATGTAATAATCTCCATTATACCATCGAATGGTACACAGATAGAGGGGGCGCCACTGTGTGCACTAGCGAAGCCTCCACAAACACGCGTCTCACCACCGCTCAAACAAATCACAATGTATTAAATTGAATAATTCCACGTAACGACCTAATGCGAACGATAAACACACAGAATATTCCATTACCTGCCAAACACACGATTGAATTAAATTCATTTCATACACAGCCGGCAATGTATACGTAATGATCACGTGCTGCGGTCGACCGCGCGCCTGGTGTACTTGCTGCGCTCTGTCCGTCTGTGTGTGGCTATTATAATGTATTACAACTATTAGTTGACGAATATTGTTCTAGTTGTAACTTTGGTCGACTGTAGCAACAATAAACACATGCACCACTCATGGTACCCCGTGTCATGAAGGACAGTATGTATACTAGAGACCATTTGTACGTACTATAAGATTACTGCAGACGCCGATTATTTATAACTACTTGAGTGAACCTCGCACAATGAGTTATTGTTCAGCTGTCGGGTTCCATGATTAGTCTGAACCAGAGTCTGCGAACATTCCTGCGAGTGTACAACAAAGGGCCGCGGATTGGCCGCTGTGTGAGCCAATCAATCGCCGATGTTCGCCAACTATTGTTGCCGCGGCGAGCTCTAGCCTCCTCCAACAAATTAATGGAATTATTGTACACAAATATGTATATACCTACATAGTTAGATAGATGTAGATAGTTATATAGACTCGACTATTTCATTAACATACTCCACTGTTACTGCTTTCTTCGAGTAGTCTGCTGGTGACAGTCCACTTGTTCTACTTTATGGGTGGAATTACTATTCGTTGTATAATGCCTACGACGGTATACATATTATACTAAGTATGTACATGTACATAACGCAAAAACCTGTTTGGTATTATTACGTATCATATCGCGGAGAACTGAATAAAGTCTGTATGATTTTCCCTTTTGTAAAAAAATAATATATTCACATATCGAACCTGGCAACCGCCGTGTTTGTATAAGACGCGAGTAATGGCTTGAAACAACAACGAGACATCAAGAACAATATTCAGAATCGTTCGCAAGTGAAATAAAAGTACAAAGCAACCAATAAAGACATGTCGCGAACATCAATACGACACACAGACGCCACGACGCCACGACGCGAGCGACACAGCGACACGACGCTACTCGTAAACACAGGGCAATGTCAGAAACCAATTTACACTACTAGCACCTCTAAAGTTAAAGCATAAACTTTACATGTTTCTAAAACGCAGGAGTTGGTGTCAGCAGCGGGCTCCGTGTACCATGATCATGACAGACTGCTTTTTATTAATTATTGTCATTATCATTCGTACACAACACATAATCGTTATGGAATAAACTGAGACCACACACAAACTGGCTCAACACTATGTTTGTATGTGTGAGTGTCGGCGCATACACACGACATAAGATTTCAAAAAAAAGAAAATTCAGAATTTCATAAAAGCTTTGAGGATTTATTTGTTTGTGTTCCTAGTAACGAGATGAAAGCAGACATGAAACATGAGATTATAATTAATGTGATGAGGAAAATGTCGATGAAATGTACCGCACTGTGCCTCGCATGGGAATCGTATTAATATTGAGTTCAATAAGACACGCGTAGCTTTTATTGTGATGTGTAATGTCGGTACCCGTTACTTTATAACTGCGTAATGCGCTCGTATCGCTCAAACGAGAGCTGAAGCGAGATGTAAAACACACGGAACAGTAAAACGAAGGTACAAATACTATAAAGCGACATGTTGCTGCTCGCGCCGGGAGCTGGCAGATATAAAAACAGGAACATCAGCCGTGGCAACACCGTAGCAGCGCAGGAGTGATGCAACTACTGCCGCACCACCTACACATACTACTGCCGCGGTACACTAACATTCAATAAATTAGCGAATTAAAGAATTCTCTGACTGATGCGTGACTTAAATTAGGCTTGGGAAATCCGTTTAATGTTTTAGTTTGCTCAGTTACTTTTAACTTCGGGAATGTAATTCGTTAGTAAATAAATAATTTTCCTTTCGGCAAATGTCGCGGTTATCTTTGTGAATTTCAAGTAGGTAATAAAACTAATCGCCAACACTTAAACTTGTCCCGAGCGATCCATCGCGATCGTATCAAGGCCGCGCTTAGAAAAACATCTCTTCATAGCGTCCGTCTAGACTTCTGGAGCCTAAATTAAGAGATACAGTGAGTAAGCGATGTTTCCATCGCTGGCTGCTCGTGAAGGGCGAACGTTGACCTGCTCAATAAGCGATCGATGTAGTTGGCGACGTGCCAGGGAGTCGAAGGCTCGTGTTGGCTCCGCGCCACGTCTGCGGTCCTGGTACTTCTTGGATGTCGCGCCCGCTTTCTTAAGAATACCAAACGATGATCTTTCTTCAAGAATTCTCCAAAATTTTCATCCATAAATATTCATTGTCCTGATCCCAAAACCGATTTAGATCCCAGACTAATATACGGGTAATTACGTACATCAGTGATTGAAGACATCACCCATCGCCCTAATAATCCCCTCGTAATATAATTCCTTAGTCGGCCAGTTAAAAAAGAGCCGCTGTAAACCCATTAGGGTCATGTAATCCTAAATTATGAGGAAGGTACGCACGCTCGGGTCAGCGCGGATTGGTCGCCACATCCCTCGAAGGAAATTTTTGATAAGATCAGGGATTTCGGAAATTTATCGTTGCCGTAATTTACGGGGAAAGTTTTAATCTTAAGTGTGGAGTCCGCAGTGATGGCGGCGGAATGTTCCAACACCAGGAGCTGCTAGACAAAGATAATGTTTACAAATTATTGAGGCTTTAGTACAATAACTTGATCTTCAGTTATAACCTAAACAGCGATTACACAGGAATTTAGGAAAATAAACGTTATTTATACGAGTACTAGAGCTGTAATGCTTCCCAGTAGAAAGTATTTGTTGTGAGATAGCACAAATGATTTATATAAGCGATGTCTCCCGCGCTGTGTCGCGGCCCGACTAAATGATACATAAGTAAATGACGAGCACTCCTTGCAAGGCTGGTCGCAGAAACATTCGAATCATTTATTTCTACATCAAATAAACTAGAAAAATGTTAAGATACAAGACTACGGTAGATCAATCATAAGTTCAGCGCGATATCTATTCCCACATGTGATATTTGGAAAACCAAAGTGTGAAACACTTCACTGTGGTGCCGGCGTAACCAGGTACTACTCCCGATCAGTGCACGCAATGAGTGTTCAGTAATTACACTGGTATTTGCCTAAAAATGCGTCGACTCATCCTATCACAATGAACACTTTTTGCTGTAGTGACAAACATCCAGCGCTTGCAAAAACGGTCCGCATTCGTACCAGCGCCGTGTTTGTTCACTCGCTGCTGTGCCAAGGTGTCGGCTCTATGTCTGGTTGTATTCTTTATATTGAAGTGTAATTAATATGAAATGAAGTGAAGCTGCCTCGTCCAGTGAGCTTTATGAAGTCGTTATCTCGTGTTTAAGAGATTATTTTACGGTGTTAAGTAGATTAATTACGTGGTCGCAGATAATTAGATTTGTTTCGACTTAAGTAGATCAACAGATTAGGTTCCATGTCAGTAGAGTAACCTTATACTAAGGTAGTAGGGACGGAGCGATCGCGTTCCGTTCCAGTAACCACCGCCCTGTGATATTGTCGGTACAGCAAAACGTGAGTTACCCACCTTAGTAAATGTACAGTGATGGCCGCCGCCTGCCGGGTCAACTGTAACAAACAAACACATACATTAGGGCAACCTGCGTCTCTTGACTAAATGCACAGACGAAACGTGTGTACCATCACAGTATCACACGTAAGTGCAAGGGAACACAATATGAACATATCGTGGGCCATACACTACGCATTTCATAAACAAACACTAACCAAACATGATTGAGAGCCAGAACTCACACACACTGGGCCAAGTCTCCTCTTATATCATACAGCCGTGATAGTCAGCTATTACGTGTGACACGGACGTCGCGACCAGTGTACAGAGTGGCATGGAGTACCAGGCGCGCATGAAGTGCGAGGAGTGTGGAACAGATGAGGTTCATCACAAAACTCATTATGACGTCGCTCGGCGGAATGGTATTACATTAATATAAGCGCAGACAGGTGCGGCCGCGCGCTCGCTGAGACGCTAATTAATTTCATTTGTTGTTTGTTTCGTGTTGCCTCGCCACACCACTGTCTGAACATGTCATCCGACGACTGACAACTGGCACTCGAGGCATACTAATTAAACACAAGCTATGTATAAGTACTGCTTCAGTAGTCCCCCATGCATTAAACTTGCAGCACACGTAATTCCGTAAATCATTCAAGTATATAATGTAGGTACGTTCACATACGAATAATTACAATTTACTCAGAACCGGTTATTAAATCGTTGCCACAGAGAAATGATGTTGAAACAATAAACATCATATGAAAATCAGTTAAAAGAATTCATATGAAAAATGTAATCCAATGCACCAAATGGAATGAATGAACATTTCCCGCGAAACATTTGCAATGTAACTGAAAACAACGAGGCAAACATATCCAAGCTGCGCTTCGGTTACTGTTACACAATAAATCACTGTTCTCGCGTCCACTGTACATACATACTACATAGTTATGTATATTATTATGTACAATGTATGTACACATACACTTAGTGTATGATGCGGGCCACTACATCCTCGCTACCACTGCCACTCGATATCCCCATAAAAAGTCTAGACCTACACTAACTCCCTACATACATGACGTGTTTCAGTAACTCCTCATAAGATCCCCCTAAAGCTGGCTGTCTGCTGTTCCCCCGTCCGAGGAATGGAAACGTTTCTTATTTGTTCAGTGCTTAGTCGGCAACTTGCTGTCTAACTCCACGCAAACTTCCAACTTGCGTAACTTTCAAGTTTTTGCTGACTTTAATGAATACTCGAGGCTTATTTAACTTTACAATAAGCTAATTACTAACTGAGTCGTAATGTCAAAAGTATCAACTCGACGTTCCGACGTCAAAGTCAGACAACTTGTGTGCAAGAGGGGGGAGGGAGGGGGTGACAGTGATCAGTGCCTGTTCCACTCAGTCAGTCAGTCAGAGGATGGTCGAACAGATCGTGTTGCGAACGTGTGAGATATGTAATTCCGAACAAAGTAATAAACCATTGTGTAACACAACAAACAAGTCGAGTTATAAGTACCCGCACTCCACTCACGCAGCAAATAATCGCTCGCAACCCGCCGCGGGATTACCAGACCCAAAAACGCGTACATTATTAAATTGGCAACATCGCCGCGATAATTTTAAAACAACCCTTCCCGCTCGATAACTACCCTTCCGTCAAGTTGACGGGGGTAGCGGTGTGGGGGGTGTGCGGTGCCCGGGGGCGGGGGGGGGGACGCTGTCAATACACATCAACCCCTAACGAAGGGCTGCTATTAATTAAAATTTAATCACGGATGTATACACAGGACGTCTGTCGCGGCTAGAAGTATGGCGGGTACCAAGACTCGCTGGCCAGGTAGCAAGGAACACCAGACTCAGTGGAAACAAGCACAGTGTGACTGGAGACAGTGCGACCCGTAAGCCTTCAGTTTTGGCTCTCAAAAGTAACGATGCAGTGAGAACGAGCGTGCGGTTACTACTCCAACACTAGCAGTCAGTGTGTGTTGAGTCCTCGTGGACATTGAAGACTTACAACACAAAACTATTGTCAATGGTTGTACATATGGGTCCTGCACGAGTCAGTGTACTCGTCGCATCAAACTGTTTAACAATACATACAAACATTCCGAGCTGCAGTTTCTTACGAATGTACAAACTACGCAGTATTGGCGTCCGCATGTCTGGCAGGGCGCGCACTGCAGGCGGAGTGCTGCGTCCCCTACAGTCGGAGGGCCGGTACCTACGAGAGGGGTCACAGTGACTCTATATATGTATACCTTTCTATATCTGTATATGGAATAACCAAATAAAAACACTATATGAGATCTATGAATGTACGGTGGAAGTATGTATCGGGGCTAAATGACACAAAGCACTCTATGATATACTTATTTCGATGCCGCGACGAAGGTTTCACAATAGCACGTGGCGTGGACAAACAATAATATATAGCGCGCATGTATAGGAACTGGCATTCGTCTCGCGCGCTGTTGACATCCAGCGCCGATTAATTGTCGGGCCACTCGGACACCAATCGTACGACAATCGTCCGGCACTCGTCCGGCACTCGTCCGGCTCTCGTCCGGCTCTCGTCCGGCTCGCCGGCACTCGTGTGCTAATTACCCGGGCGCAGTGAATGATCCGCGCGGCCGTGCGCGACCCGGACAACAACCGGTGACAACTTTACGACGCAATATTTTGTCGATTGTTTTACTGCACGAGCGAAATGATTTTAACGAGAACACAATCATGACATGTCCGCGCTGACTGCGTGGAGGACTCGACACCCGCCGAGTGGATGGCAACCAATAATGATGCTGACCGTCCGTATGTCAGTATATCATATTAAACAAAAATGGATGTTTGTCCCGAACTAGCAAGAGATGACAACGATATACTTCACATTCAATTTATCCGCTCCAATAACGTAATGATTAATTGGATAATTCAAACTCTCCCGTGATATTTACTGGCAAATGAATATGAATTTAATTTAATAATCATATGTATGTATTACGGCGTGTATTCATCTGACAATAATTAGTGTGTATAGGTAAAGCTGCATTCATATTGATGGGAGGAGCGGGAATATGGCATAGAAGGAGGCGGAGGCGACAGTAGCGGACGAGGTAATCGGAACAAGTAACATGACTTTAGTCAGGAGGTCGAAATGAAACATGTTATGTGCCCACTTAAACACACTTGGCGATGAGTTGTTTAGTCGACAACACTACTGACACCAGTGTAAAAACAAGCAGCTTGTGGATGGGCACTGTGGATGTAGCCTCTGTGTCTAGAGAGGGTAGCTGCCGACCTACATTTGACAAGCCCGTGTACTGGCCAATATACTTCACACGTTGAATGCCGCGCAAGGTTCGATACACGGCCGCTACACAATTGTTACAAGCGAACAAGATGTCGCGGAGATATTGTAACAGCATCGTTATTGTGTTCTATATGACTCACTCGACAACAAAGCCGCGACTAGCCGCGTAAGAAACAACGTAAAAATCATATTTTCCACACAAAAGCAGAAAATTTGCCAAAAACGTGTGAACACGTTGTCAAAGAAGCAATTTATATTAACTCGATGTACATCCCCCCCCCCTCCCTCGCCTATATGTTACCGACATTCTACAAGATATTGTCGTTTACGGATTTCTATGTAAACACACGAATATTTTCAAATTGTGTTGTTTTCTTATAAAACCTTATCAAAACTCAACCTTTCACAAGCGACTTACCAATACAACTGTATACAATGAAACACCGCTGGTGTTGTGGCTAATATTATATGATGCACATTTGTGTCACAACACTGCACTATGCACAGAGAAATGTCACTTGTTATAACTTTTGTAAATGTAAACACTACTCGGCGGCTCTACCGACGTATGCGCTGCGGCCAACACAAGAGTGTCCAATTATATCTATGCACAGATTGTCGGGGCTCGGTATTTTGAAGTCGCAGATATATCAGCGATAACATCACAGCACTCCAATTAACATAATTAATACGACAATAATACAAGAGATCAATACGCACACACATGCACACACACACACAGTACGCTATCACTCGACACCAGATTACCTGCAGTTTATCTAGAGATAGCCTCTGATAACACGACACAGTGACACATACTTGTGTAGTGTGTACATACAAACTGCGACATATTTATATTGTTGGTGTTACAATGACCGCGGTAATCTCTGCCATCATCCACTTTATTGCAATGTACGGAAATAGAATAAATAAACAATCAAGGAATGCTCAGGTAAGTACCGATGTTATGTGATTGTTTTAAGATAGAGCAGTGTGACATTTTAGCGGCTATATATATGGATACCATCACTTCATGGGTTTCTTCATTAAAATTTTAAGGAAGGCTTAGGGGAAGCCTAACTCTTAGTGAAAACATGATTTGATGATGTTAAAAGATCGTGGTTGGTGTATATGTATACTATAAGTATAGTACGTAGTAATGTCTCAGCCCCATTACTGGCACTGGGAACACATCGCCACACGCCACACGCCACACCGTACGGTTGCGATTACGATGAGTAAGCGGGTGTCGGCGGCTGTCCCGGGGGCGGCGGGCGCTGGTAGCTTCACTCAGTAGCTGCACGGCAGTGGCCAGCTGCACGGACACATGCGGAGACTCATTGGCCTCCCGAGCTACTCGGTGAACATCCACACACGGGGGCCACGGCTACTGGTCGCACATTGTACACCGAGGACGCACGGGACTGTTTAAGAGTAAACTATACTTCATGCCTTCTTACAAACAGGGTGCACAATGTTACTCCCCCCTGCCAGAAAATCACAAGCTTGTGTTTTCTGTCATATCATTCCTCTCATATATCAAGGTGTAGATCAGACAAGAAATCAATAACTAATTACTCTGCTACCACCGTCCCGGGATAACGTGGACGAGTTATACTTATGTTACACGTAACGCGAGGAGATTACTGCGGAGATCTGATTAGCACATCCCGCGCTACCAGCCACCAGGTACTGCCTGTACCCTCACATTGCACGTAGAATACATTGTATGAACCTTTCTGAACCTTTCCGTATTATGTTTACCGACTCGAGATATTAATGCCAATACAATAGAACAAATATATCCTCCACTGTTAGCTGGTAATGCGGGCACGTAGCTAAGTTCCGCGCACACGAGCCTCCAATACTAATTGATAGGAAACGATGTTGTGTATTAATCATAAGATCAGTGTGCGCTGGACGTTGTGTGGGGACGAGTACCTTCGGGTGGGCAGTCATTGTTTATGTTCAGGTACTATCAAGCGTGCTACTATTGATGTTCTTCGGTGGAAGAAAGGTGATGATGTATTCTTACATGTAACTTGATGCCAAGCGATCTTGGTATCACATTTGATATTACACAATAATAAAGTAATTAAGTACGTTTCTATACACAATTGATTGATACAATGCAGCGTGTGTCGGTCGAGTCCGCTCAGTGAACGAGCACCTCGTACGGCTTCCCACGAAACCTTGCCCCGCGCCTACTGAGCCAGCAGACATACCGCCGCGTCAGCATAGCTACCGTCACATATACAGCATATACACCCAACTACAGTCCTTTACTTTGTTACTTATTTAATGGGAGTTGCAGGAGGACTACATTCCACTACATGTGTGTTTGACTCGTGTAGGTACAGGACTTACACCAATCTATGGCTAGCTTCTAAACTTGTACTATTAGTGTATGGGTGTGTGGTTACATGCTGAATAACGGCAAGTTCTTTCACTTTATTCCACAGTATGGAACATTGGACATGCGCCAACTGGGCAACAATTACAACTAGACGGTGCGTCTTGATGTCTGGCGCCTCGGATGCTGGTCTGTACGGTAGTGTTGCTAATCGTCACTAAATGTTGTATCATCACATTCATACGACGCGAGGCAACAGAACCCCGGCCGAGTGCTGAGTGTCTACTCTCTGTACAACGACATGGAGCCGCCACCAGTTACCACGCATCATGAAGTTCTAGTGTTAGTGATACTACCTTCACACCCCGGCGCCGCCCGCTGTTCTTGTTGTAGCATTGACCCAAACCTTTTATATTAACAGATTTATTAAAGTCTAACAGCTATAACTTGTTTGAAAATTATTGGGACGTAAACGCGAGTAAAGTACAACAATAGGCTGCAGTGCGACTGTGCGACGGGTAGCGGGTTCAATCTGGAGTTTATCCGAGATCATCTGGACTTGCTCCAGTTTCCGTGCTGCGAGCCGAATTAATGTTCACAATATTTGCAGCGAGTCGGATCGAACACAATGGCGGCGCCAATAACAACTAAACTCATCTCCTTTGGCAACCAACCTCATTACTCTCCTTGCTGCCAGCGTGGGTTGCGGTGAAAATTGTGAACATTTTTGTAGATTCATGAAAGTGTACAGCGATACCTAGCAGCTGTTCTATGCAACTTGGGTGGACGTCGACCGGAGACGGACCAGAACTAACCAGGCTATGGCCTCCGTCACGCGCGAAGTGGGCCGTACTACTACCGCAGTAGGTTTGGTCTATCTACCTTCAATACTTCCTTATAGTAGCCCGTGGACATCTCTAACGTCTGCCCGCTCCGCAGTAATCTCACCGGCCTCACAAAAACTTGCACACAGCCGCCACAATGGCGGGTGTCGCGGCGGTGGCTGGCGGTGGCACGTCACGTCACGTCATGTGCCCGCTCTCATAACTCACCTACTTAGCTCGCGACCATTTTTCATCGCGTTTTTCAGCTAATGCCATACTGTCCCCCGCCAGTCAGATTGAAACGTACGCAGTGGTAAATAAATGAAATTAATTTTAATTTCTAGGAGTCTTTTTTTCTTTTTTGAGGAAAAAAAAAAGTTGCCCCACTAGAGGATTTTCTCCTGTGTCGTGGGTGCGTTTACAAACATACAAGTTCACATACACATGACACCCAGACCCGAAACAACAATTTGTGGATCACACAAAGAGTTGCTCCGTGCGGGAATCGAACCCGCTACATGTTGCGCGGCAACCGGTTGCCCGGCCACCGCACCAACCGTGCAGTCATCTCAGGAGTCGTCGATGTGGATGACATTAAAATTGTATTCGTCCTCTGAGGAAAGCTTTAATCACAAAATGTATCCGCGTGCCGCGTGCCCCGCGCCGGCCCGCAGTGTAACACTAACGAGCCTCGGTATTGTCAGCGGCACACAATTTACACAATTACGTATTCAACATATCGGGAGCTCAACCTGAGACGCTGGGAACTGCTTCGTCAATGTAATGTACTTTTAACTTCAACACAATACATACGCACATGTAAATGTGTTGTCAATAAGTTTCGATGTTTGTTTAGAAAGATGTAGGCTTTGGAAATGGCGTAGCGTGTGGCTTGATTAATGACGTAATAAATACATTTGGTTGGACACAACTAGGTGTTGGCTGTGTAATCGGCGACCACTCAGCCATCGACACATGGAGAGCGACCGCTGCAACTACAATGGTACAACAAGTACAGTAGCTCTGTCCCGCACCGCGGCTCGACAAATGTATAATTGTTCCTTAAACTACTGAGCGATGTTTTTCAACATTAAGTTTGATGAACTAGAATATCGTATTTTTTTTCTAAAACTCATTTTAACCGACTTCTTTGATATTGAAATAAATGCGTTGACTTTCTAATCTATTCCCTTTTAGTAAGAAGTCACGTATTTTGTATGTGATGTAAATATATTCCGTGTATAAGGTAACAGGCTAACAGGGTGTTTTCAGATTTGGTCGATTTCGTTAGATCCGGGCAGCGAATTAGGAGGTCGCTGCTGATGTGACCCGGAGCAATCTGCACGCGAGCAGGACGTGCGCCGCATACTGCCGCGCGACTTATGTGTCCCTGGTACTTTGTGCGCGCCACGCGAATGGAAATACCAACATATAGGACATTCGAAAACGTTTGCTTCTTATTGATTCAGTTATTTGTTAGCGAATTCAAATCTGAGGAATCCGGCGACTGCGACCGTTCCTTCAATTCTATTGAAAATCGTTCAAAGCAACTTTAAAGAAATATACTCGGATTCAAAAATATGATTTACGCGTGATTTATACATTGACAACGTTTTGGTATCTTCAATAGAATTAAAGGAACGGTCCGGCAACTCGCCCCGCCGTCCCAGTTACTTGCGGGCCCAGTCGCCCTCTAAAATCTATTCGCAAGAATAATATTATTATACCAAGAATAGGACTCCCCGTAGCGTACGCGTGTATTGTTCCTATATATCCGTTGCACTAGATTACAGTTTATAGTGAGAAAGTAGTTATCAGATAGTGCGAGTACACTCGCCTTTATCTGTCCAGATAGCGCCTGCCAGTACTGCAGGTCAAGGTCACGGGCGGCGGTAGTAGGACTGTTGTATAAACACAGTGACTGCGACTGTACAAATATAGTTCGGGCCATTAGAGGTAATCCTCTTCCTACTTGTGTATGCATTAAAGCAATAAAACTCATAGATTTATTTGGTACAGTCGGAGCGAGGGAAGCCTCTAATAATGTGCCTCCACTATAAATAATCGAGGCTCGAGCAATAAGGTCGCTTGACAAACTCAATCGAGCCCGGCACACCGGCCAGCCTAACGTGACCCCCGGCCGTGTGTGCCCACACCGGCCCGGCAGCTCTAGCTAGCTGGACATTTTTTGTCAAGGAAGTAGGAGAAATGTATTGGCTTTATTTTTCCTGGTCATAAACGATTTCTTCGATTAATAGCAGAATTTGGTCGTTATGTTCATTCAGGAATAAAAATGTTCAAAGTTCGGGCGCAGAACTGAACGAACTCCCGGACCGACCAACACCAACGTTGATTTAATTCAAATTGTTACTTGAAAGCCTCACATTGCTGTACCTACAACTAGAAGGTGTACATAGAATAGATATTACTCACATTTAATACGAGACATCGGTTTGATGGTTTCTATATAAATAATCATTTTCTTCAGAGTACAATAACCAGCTACCATATAGCTACAACAACCACCGCTCGCATCATTACAGTAACTGTTTACTACGGACATGAAGTACCGCTGCTACAGACTGCAGACATTCTGTCTTTGAAATGAAATAGAAATCAAGTCAGACACTAATATGAAATGTGAAATAGTCCGCGATACATTGCGCGCCGAGTACTACGTCTTTGTCAAACTTATTGAATTGATTCAGTTCCAAGCCGCAATGGAACAGACAGGCCGACAGGCAGAAACTGGATCAAAATATGCGGTAGAAGATACCCCGCGAACTAAGTTGCGGTATTGCAACATAAAACTTGGAAACCTATGTAACACATGATAGAGTCAGATTATATAGGTTTAGGTGTATCAGCTGCGCACGGGCACAGCCAGACCGTGGTAGGTACGGAATTACCAATTTCAATGGTGATCAAATACAGAGAGGCTGTGAACACACGTAGCCTGGCAGTGCCTCCTCTGGAATATTTGTTTAGCTTAGTAGTTTCAAGTACCGAGCCGCCTCCTCGATGCCGACCACTAGGATCTCAGTAGAAACTAAAGTATAAGGTCTAACAGTGAGCCATTAGCTCAGTACATCTAGATGTATGTGCGTGATTGGCACATTGTGTCCGACCCTAATTCCGCCACATTACCGTCCCGCACAAAGAGCTCGACTCTCCCATGGCGCGTGGAGTAATTCAGCTCCACAAGATGGACGCCGCCAGGATCCGCCATCAAAAACAATCGCAACTTTATTCGCGTGGACCGACAGCTCGCGCGCAAAAACCTGCCGAGCCAATGTACTTTAACGCAGACTTGGGTGTGCTTATGTATCAGCTAAAAGGTTTTTTGTGTTGGCCGCGGCAGCGCGGCTCAGTTCGCTCCCCGCACACACTCTTTATAGGTTTCATGGCGCTCACATAAATAAACTTTTGTGACGTACCTATCGCGGGCCGTGCCATGTCTTGTTACTTCACTCGTTTCTGGAAACGTAACTCCCCGCCACGCTAGCTGAGTACCTATTTAGTTGTGCATGATACAATCTATTTACTCGTTACATTTGTTGAAACCCTAATTAGCTTACGATGGATGAAAGAAGTCTAAACCTAAATCTGGTGAGTTATATGCAAATAATGTTTCAAATATCCATCTGAAAAACTGAAACAAAATAAACGATCCCCTAATCTTAGAGATTAAACTAATAGTAGTACGTATGCAAGTGCACACATCAAGTCATAAATTGATGGCACAGCATTATACTGAGTACCCGCCGGAGATGGGGAGCTCATACTGACTTCCCCGCATCATGATAAGATGCGACTTCCGAAATCGATCGGCTAACACCCGCCGTGTCTCTGTGCGGGCTGGCTTTATGGAAACATTAGTGACGCGGAGAAATCCCGCACCTTATTGGGGAGATTGTTGGCCGGAGATATATTATACAGCACGCCCACTCTCGCAGGAGTTGTGAGCGGCGACTACGTGACTGTGTACCTAGGTATGTAGGTATCTGACAGAGACCTGACCCTAACTAATAAACCTGATGCTTTTAACCCACTTGCCAAACGCGGAGATTATGGCAAACACCTCTTTGGTAGAGGAGGCCGCATTATGGCCAGCAGTTGATAATGATGATGAAGGAAATTGCAGCATGTATAGACCGGTTGGCACTATAGTTGCACTTTCTCTGATGGGAATACAACCGTGAAGACAATATTATGGACTGTACGAGTATGTAACTAGGAATGCGACTAAACTCTGTATCGACAGTAGCTAGCTGATACTTGTAGGTACAACTTACAACCAATGAGGGCTCTGTTTTGTAGGATTTGCTCACCAGCTGTAAAACATTCAAGTTCCACCCTCGCAAACTGTATATTGGGCAAGACCTACTGCTACTGCCCACGAGCAGAGCTCTAGTGATACACAGCATACACAACCGACGGAAATTCTGCACGAAGTAGATATGTATATGTGACGTACATACATTTTGCAAAAACAACAGAATATGTCTCTCGTGTGTATCTATGTGTGCATGTGTGTGTGTGTGTGTGTGAGCGCAATGACTGCGGGCCATGAGCTCTGCGGGCGCAGGAAAACCTTTGCAGAGCGAGTCGTGGCGTGTGTTGTAATATATTATTGTATTAATGAGAGTTACAGGACCCGCGGCCTCTCCCTGCAATTTACGTGGAAACTCGAGATTTTACGAAAATAATTACATTTGTTACAATGTTTCAAAGACTTCACTATGTCGTCCGGCGAGCAGCCGCCACTGCGACTTCTGGGGAGTCCTGGGTACGATTTATGTATTGGGTAAAGTACGTATTATTGTCATTGTAAGGATTTTCAGTACTTCAAAGAAATACTAAATGCGGATATTTGTAAATGTAGACTTGGCAAATTATCAAATATTTAGATTATTTATCATCAAATTGCAGTTTTTCTGTGCAGACGTCACTGTAATAGTTCTAGCATTGGCATCGTACTGCGAAACCATGAAACAGCAACATATAAAAATATTGAGTTATATAATGCGACAGAACTAACCATTGAACTACACTAACTAGAGGAGCTGCCAGTAGCGCGCTGCCGGGGCCTGTCTGCTGTCTGCTGCAGCAGGCAGGGATAGAGAACTAATAATTACCTTCCGCGACTGAGTTAGCTCAATGTATCCAATTACCAACTGTTCGTCAACTGAACAAAGCTCACCCCCCCCCCCTACTCCGCTACCCCACCCCGCGCATTCACCGCGCTCCCCCTCGCGAGTCGCGACACAAAGGGGTTCCGCCGCGAAGACTAACTGCATTGACGAGTTAATTCTTTAATCCTTTAATTCTTAACAACAGATCCGTCAATGGACACCGAACACTTGCCAGTGCCCGCAGACGAGCTGCAGCCGAGTCGGTAGCGATACAACATATAATATATGTATAGAGTATTTGGCAGAATGCGCCAATCCTTCCAAGTAGCTACTGATGGGACCGGTATATTTGATTTTAGTATTGTTTTTGAATGTGACTAGGAAAATCTCGGCAAAATTCGTATAACATGAGGAGAAATTATGAACTGATAATAAATTTTCTCTGAATAGCTGGTGACTATCCGACGATGGCTGCTGTTAGTGATATCATTGCAGGCGTGAGAGCAGTGTTGCTGTGATGGAGTGCGGAGTGAGTCAGTCGACCTCGTTACCAGAACTATTGCGTAAAGTGAAACCTTTGCCAGGTCGGCCATTTTTCTTAGTCATTTCAACATTTCGGTAAAACTAAAGTAGAGCAATAATATATTGTTGTCAGTCACGGTCCGACCCCAGCCGTCACTGAATGATGCATCGGAATATTAACGAGGTGTGACTGCACGGCGGTGAGGATTCGATTCCCCGTGGAACAAGAGACGTAATACCTACTTATATTCACATTTGAAATAAGGTGATTTATCTCATGCGACGCGATATTACAGCAGGCCCTATGTGTGGACCTACTACCCTAACCTATGTGACAGCTCTTGTCATTACGCAGAAGGCAGAATTCAATCGATGCAATTTAGGGATCGACCCAGGCGGAGCCGCGCGCTGAGCGCAGTCTGCAACAATACTACGGCAGACTGTGAACTGTACGCCGTTCCCCTTCATTCGATTGTTTTCCCAAACGTCTGGTGCTGGGGTCAGCCTCGCAGCCCTCCCGAACTAGCGGCTCTAATTAACATGCACGTCACATGCGAAAATGTATCTCAGGACTCGGTCATAAGGCACATTTTAGGTAGACAGTTGGCGGTTTAATTATTATAATTCATATCGCCTAGTAATTGCAGAGTTTGAAGAGCCTTTCATTTGAGCGGCTGAGTGAGTAATGGCGTGTAATCCTAGACGCGCGCGGAGCGGAGCGGTGCGGAGCGGAGCGGTGCGGTGTGGCCGGCGACCGCCACACTTGTACTGCTCGATCTATAACTGCACATCGAGGTGTTACGTATTACCGAATACCTAGATATTTATTTGTTGGATTTAATTCATAGTCTAAAGTAAAGCAATCAAATTTTTGTCAATACGTAAGGTACCTATAGTAAATTAGGTAACTACCAACCACCCGATGTGGAAGTCCTCGGGAGCCCTTTGTTCGGTAATGGACGTTTTGTGGCCGATAGCATGATAATGATAATGACGACAGTGAGTCAGTCAGCTCGGCGCCTTCAACCTTAAGTGCTAGTCCTCGGGACTGGCGACAGTAACTCGCGGCAGTGTCTCTGTGCGTGCGGGACTAGTGCGTGCTGGCTGTGCTCACCAGCTGACTCCGGCACATCATTGCATCACAACTTGCAGTTGTACTCCTGGCCTAACTGTTTGCTCTGTAACTGCCCGCGCAGCAGTGGGGAGGGCCCGCGGCACCCTCGGGCAGGCAGGGACTCGGTCGCCGATCAAAATATGTTATGGCCACCGATTAGGACGATTGCTTTGCGCCCAAATGAACGTAAAACCGCCGTAATGGCGCTCCAGCTACTTGTTTATGTTAATAGTTCCTGCCCACCGCCAGCTTACCGTGGAGCTGACCATTGCAGCTCGATGGAGGAATATACGATTACACATATTATGTCAGTATACTGACGAGACGTATATGTACGTAACGTTGCTCAGAGTAGTTCAGCAGGAGCTACGGATGATGGTTGATAAATAATTTCCGTTTATAACATGATTAAATAAGTAAACTGTAGTACTTCAGTGAAACAGTAAAATATATAATGATTTATAGAACACAATACCCACAGTTTTATAATAACTTGCGTAAATAGGTGCCGAGGTAAATAGTAAACACACAACTACAATAAAAGTTATTACTTATACATGTGTGGTGTGTGTGTGTGACGAAGTACACACGAGTGTAGCCCACACGACCACAGCACGCAGTAGTCAGTCAGTGCCACTAGTCATCAGCTGCTAAACATGAAAACGCGCGCGAACCGTCGGCCGCGCGCGACCTCCAGCACCTACTGTTGGACAACAGAGCGTCAGCGCCAGCGTGACTCACCACACACAGTACACACGCTACACACTGGTCACGTGCAGCGCCTGCAGCCTGCAGCCGCGCCAGTGGCTGCCGCTGGTAGCTGCCGCTGCAGGACGCGGCAATTCGACACAGACGAGCGTTTGTTTGTATATTTATACATTACGTGCACTCGCTGTACAGATAATATTTTGTTTTGAACTCACGCTCGAGGTCCGGCGGCTCGCGTCTGCTGCAGGTACAGTGGAGGAGAGTCTGGTACTTACCGAGAGCTGTCGGTGTGTGTGCCGCCGCGCGGTCGGAGCGAGTGAGCACAGTCAGAGGTTATTCGTGTGTGGTGGCGGCCGCGATACGTGCGTCCCGCGCGAAGGCCCGGCGCCGACTGGCCGCGTCGATCGATAGCCCCGCCACCGCCGCGTTACGTTTCCTTTACACCAATCATTTCGAACCAATGTTACTTTTTATGACGTATTTTTCGTGGCACCGAAATTATTGCGAAGTGCCAACGATACACATCGCCTGGACTCTGATGCTGCAAGGAAATGTTGTCATTAACTTTGTGCGGAGTATTGTAGAGACGCAGGCTGCATGTACTCGTCCGATGTCGCAGGTCCCGCACCTATCACTCGGCCACTTCGGAAGTGCGATAACACGAGCACGGGCCGCGGGCCGCGCGCTCACTCGATTGTTTACTTGCGTTCTCAAGGACACGCTCGGTTAGGAAAATGCTCTAATAGAACAGCTGATGCAGCGCAGCGCGTCACCGCTCGCACCTAACGTACTGTGCACACTGTGCTGTACTGTAATGATGTAATGCTATGTGTTGCACGGCGAGAGTACGCGGGCCTCTGTCCCTAGTTGTAACTGTGAAGGTCACAGATTTTAGGTCAACTTTAATTAGCTGAAGCGGAAGAGAATAATGTTTAGCGGCATTCTTACCATGAGACGCACTGTAGATTACAGAATAGTGCACACAGAGGGGCACCAAGTGAGAGTAGCGCATTATTATAATAATCAAATCATTGAGCCGACTCATTCAAGCTGCGTAGTTATAGCAGGCAGACTTAGTTGACTCTACCATCAACATACCGACTAAAAGGTCATTAATATATAGTTAGAGGAGGGATCATCTTTTTACACCGTTCAATTGTGTCGGTTAATATCCCCCCCCCTCCAGGGTGCACATTTATCTTCGTCGCCAACATTTCTCGCGTGGCAGTGACGCGCGGGCCGCGATGCTGCAACACAACACATCACAAAATGAATGGCTTGATATCCGCCGCCATGACGCCACTGCAGCACCACCACTCCCGTACACTCTGTTCCAGGGCTCCACAGTACAACTAGTTACTGACGACTGTATAAGGACACAATGGTTTCATTCTAAATCCAGGTTTAGGTGAAGTATCTCTTTATCGTTACCATGATATTTCTAGACTCTTTCTAAGCTTAAAAGACCCTTGAAGTGTGCTTGACCATCCGTCTTAGTAAAAAAAATATTTAGGTACTTGTTACCTACTCATAAACAGACATGTTATTTAATACAGGTTTTACAGTAATTCACAACCTGCCGCCAAACAACTAATTACTTTAACGGTTTTCCAACCATTTAATTGAAGGTAGAACATTTACAGAATAGACATTGGATTCCTTCATCAGTCAACTTTAGTTTATACTCAAGTGACTACTTCATACAATATTAAATTCTTACTCCAAATCATAATTGTCTACAGTGTACTGCATATATTGAGTATATAGATGTATATGTGTATATCGAGTAGTATGAGATTACAGTAATGATTTTATTATGTTCTGGATGTTGGGAACATCTTTAATCGTCCAATAAAACCACTGCAGGAAAGTGCCACTCATCTAAATGAGAACAGTTATATTTATTGTTCTTCTGTTATGTCCTCGGCAAGGCCCACCTGGAGCAGCGGCCGCCGCCATCGACCCAACGAGCAGGCGCCGCGATGGCAACCCGCGCCCGCCACACGAGGCACTCGCGCCGCAGCGCCCCGTGTGTAGCGCTGTACTTTATGCTATCGCACGTCTTTAGGTTTGTGCTTATAATTTATAATTAGACCTTTAAAAATATTATTATAAATTGTGTGTTCTCACTGTCCCGTTGATAATTTCATTGATCCTTCGCGATAGTTCCCTAGCAACTACAATGGATCTCCAAACGTTCCTAGAGGACAAGTTCACGCAGTGGTCGCCGCCGGAGCCCAGGGTGCTGAAGAGAACGAAATGTTCCATCACCCTGGACTGGCGCAACGTGGAGCCGTTCCACTTCATCAGCGACGAGCTGCTGTACAGGCTGGAGAAGAATGAGAAGATGCCTCCGTGGGTAGTTGTGTACAGGTGACAGACATGACTTGCAACTTATTATTTAGGGCAAATAATATAAATAGAAGGAACAGAAACATTTGCTTTGTAGAGGAGGTAAAACGTCGAAGGAGATAGACAACCTGGCGCCGAGGCACTGCCACAAGTTCAGGCTGAGAGTGATCGTGAAGGCGTCGGCAGTGCCGAGCCTCGCGGCGCGGGCGCTGCAGCACTACGGGGACGAGGCCGCCGTGTACGAGCGCATGGAGGCAGTCGGCGGCAGCGGGGACGGCTGCGGCACTGCTGCTGGTGCACCTGCTGCAGGGGACGGTGCAGTCTCGGCAGCTCCATCTGGTGACGGCGTTGGAGGACATGCAGACGAACTGGAGGACACTAAGTACGTGAGTACCCGCGCCCAGTCAGTAGCAAGCAGTCACATCGACAACTCTGGCACATTTCTGTACTTACTTATAGAACGTGTAATCTACAAACAAAACATAAAAAAGTTAAATAAACTACCTCCCGTTAAAGCCGGAGCAGATACTTTAAAATCTCCTTTTATATAGAAAGAGTGTGCAATAAGATCCTTCACTCAGATTACTGCTCGACTAGGAAAGTTCATGAAGATACGTACACTATATAATAATGTCTGTGCGTCAGTTATATCATCTGTGTGTTGGCGAGTGAGTACAGACTGTCCGAGGTCTAGCGACTGTTTGTTTATAACAAAAGTATCTAAGTAATATTAAATAACCTGAATTAATAATAAGATGATAATATAACCTGCCAGCTCGGTCGGAGGGACCGCCAGACACAAGTGGCTGGAGTCGCGGTGGTCGGGGCTGACGTGGAGCAGCACGGACACGGACGGCACCTCCGCCGTCTGCTTCTGCATGGCCGTGCGCTGCGGCTACCTCAAGCAGGTGCGGCCTAGTTTACTTACTTATTTGTTAAAGGTACAGCCACAGCTGCATTATACAGATCTAACAGAGAAGATAATCGGGCCACTTACAGATTCACACTAATGGCGCGTAACATCGAGATACCAAAACTACTCATTCAAAAAGTATTTACTTAGCATCGATTAGCCTTCTCTAGGCTTGTACAAAAGATATCGATACCATGCTTGCTACTGATGCCGACGTGATCATGGACGCTTTGTACCTATCTACGGCATAATTTCAACAACTACATCACATGTGTGTTGTTTCTGTCTACTCAAAGTTGTATAACCGTTGGCTTTTTATTGGTAAAACAAATAAAATACCTCCCCTTTACTGGTGGATGTAAAGTGTCGCAGCATGACAACTGTCCGTGCTGCAGTCGTTGTGTGGTGCAGGTGCAGGGCATGCTGGACGAGCGGCCGGCGCTGATCGGCATCACCAACTCCACCAACGGGTTCACGCCGCTCGCCACCGCCGTCAGGAAAGGTACACACATACTGCTGCGGGGTGCCACTGGCTGCACTGGCTGCAGTGGCTGCTCCACTGTCCTCATTGAGGGAGTGAGTGCGCAGGCTACTAGCCTTGCACGTACATTCTACATACATTTGGTCCTATTTTGGAATACTTCTTAATTTTATGTATAGACTAGCTGTGCCCGCGACTTCGTACGCGTAGTAACGTTTTCCCGCGTAAATGTCTATCCTGTGTGAATTCTGGGATAAAAACCATATATTCTGTGATTCACAACCTCCTCTTTTACGAAAGTTGCATTAATACGTATGTTACCTATGCCAAATTTAAATGAAAAAAAAACAATAAAAGAGAAGTAAAAATACCTACCTAGATAAAACTATTGAAGTCGAAAACTAATCATAACTACTTTAATTTAATTCGTGCAGCACCATCTTGGATTTACATTTTGTCAGTACTATCGGATGTGGGGGGTGGTACCCTTGAAGACGACACCCATGGCGAAAAGTTGATAATTTCGAGCGATTTTACAATCCTCCCGCGGCGTACTAGTGGGAGCACCGCCACGCGTGTACCGCGAGCGGTGCAAGCTAATTCCGACCATTAGTCGTAGAGTTACAGCGTAAAGTCCACTGCGGGTAATCTAACATTCGACAAACTTATATTTGCGTTTAGTACAGTAGTCTTGTCTAGGGATCGAGCTGGGAGATTAAGTTTGTTTTTAGTGAATATACTTTTTAAAAAGTGCCCAGTGTTGTGTTGTGTCCAGTATACTGAAGTATAATTAAACCAAGTTTCATCGAGACCAATATTTTTCGCGAGATGCGTGTACATACAGACAAACATTTTTTAATCACATTTTTGTTTTTAATGCCATTATAGTAACACGTGCTAATGTTAATTTTTTTAATATTGTCAATGTACAGTTTTATTATACATATGTACAGATTGAGTGTAGAAACGCTGCAACAGTTATTGGTAGGCCAATATAAATAAAATGTCCTATTTGTCCATCGAGAGAAGTAGTCTCCGTCAAATGAGCGCGAGTGTGAGCCGATCCGTTGTATAGTTTCGTAGATTGAGTCAGTTGACCCGTGATCCGAACTCATTATTGACTCGGTATTACAAAATTCGAGGACACCAGCTCTTTTATAAAAAGGTAATACAATAATGTTAAATTATACTACTTACTATAATTTTATTGTAACTTTCGTAAGACATACTAGATTACGCGACACACGACGCGGCGATTGTCGCGAAATGCTGCTCATGAATATGAGCCTCTAGCATGGCTTGAAACTAGTCGAGTTCCTCGTCAAACAGTTACATGAGTAAGCCGACAACATAATAATTAATATACCATATTAATGTACCTACTTACAAATTAAAATTCTACCAAGAAAATACGTAACATTTTTTACCTCTAGCTAAAAACTATACTTTCTTATAAATAGAGAAACAGTAGCCAATTGTTTTCACACAAGTAATTGTAATTTGTCAGGCGACATAAACACAGTGCGGTTCCTGCTGGGCGCGGGCGCGGAGGTCGAGCAGCGCTCCACCTCGGGGCAGGCGGCGCTGCACCTCGCCGTGCTCTCCGCCAACATCCCCATCGTGCAGCTGCTGCTGGAGCAGGGCGCGGACTTCGAGGTGACACCGCCTGCCACCTGCTGCACCACACGACGTGGTGCAGTGCAGGGTGTTCCTCAACACTGACGCGTTGGTTGCAGGCGCGCGACCTGAACGGTCTCCGCGTGGAGCACTACGCGGTGGACTCGTGCAGCCTGGACATGCTGCGCTGCGTGCTGGACAGGGGCGGCGACGTGCACGCCGAGGACAACAACGGCTGGACGCCGCTCTTCAGGGCACGTGAGTGCAGCCTGAGTCTTGTAGACACTTTGTTAATGACGGGTTACTCGACAGCTACGGCTACCAGCATGACACAAGTGTCGTGAAGATAAAGAAACACAATATCCTAAACACATCCTCAGTTCTCTATCGCCAGATATTTTTTCTTCCCGTGAGGACCTATACTGTATAACTAATTACATTGGATTGCTGTTGTTATTATTCTCCTTATTTTAAAAGTCAATAATATGTTATCTGGCAGTGTAACCATTCGCGTAACTTGAATCTGCTAGCGTGATACTGTCGGCAGTGTGCCAGAACGCGGCCACGGCTGTGATCGAGGAGCTGGTGGTCCGCGGCAGCTCGCTGGAGCAGGCGGACCGCGCCGGCCTGCCGCTCACCTCCGCCGCGCGCCTGCTGCGCGACCGACAGTAATACCAAGCTATACACTTGTTCCTTAATTACGCTAGCTACACACGATCCTAATCCTAACCACTTGTGGTTGGCTCCACTGCAGCGGACGCGGCCGCGACTCTGTGCTGCGGCTGGTGGACTCCAGCTACCCGCACGAGAAGGCGCTGGCCAACTTCACGCGCCTCACCAAGAAGATCTACAACGTGCAGTCGCTGCTCAAGCTGCCCAGCCCGCGGAACAACAACTAATGCGACTTGTCGAGCGCCGACTAATAACGTATTCTAAAAATGGAAGTAAGATAAGCTGGGAAAGTTTGATTACATTACTAATGGTCTGTTGAAATAAAACTAGCTCGAAATATAAAACTAATTTTATTAGAAAATAAAAATATTTACAAAATCCTTAAAAACTACGGGAGTATTGAATTGCATTATGCGTGTAACAAAGTGGTAACAAAGTGTAACAGGTGTATCATTAAACACAAGAGGCCGAGCGCCAAGAGCGAAGACAGCACGAGATTCCCACAGCCGAGCCCGATCCTATACATACGTTATTCCGAACACGAAATGCATTTCATGGCAAGCCCTAAACATTATCCAATAAATAATTAAATAATAAGCTACGCGCACTACACGCGCCGCAGAGCCAGCGCCAGCCACAGTACGTGCGTCATCCAGTAGAGCCGCAGTGTGGGCGCGGCGGCGGCCGCGTGCTTCTCGTTCTCGAAGTCCACCTGGTTCTTGGGCATGCTGTGCCCGTTGGTCTGGACCTCCTCTATGTGTCCCATCTCGAACTGAGTGGCCTTAGTGTCTCGTCGCTCCCTCAGTTTGCGATCTTCGTCTGCTTCACCGTCGTCTTCTTCATATTCCTGATCAAAAACTTCTTCAAACTGCGGTAATTTCTCAGTCACTCCCACTTTCTGACTGCCTTGGGCATGTAAGTCGTCGTGTTTGTCTTTGTTGACAAGTTTCAGATGTGTCGTCTTCGCGTTGGCCGTGTTGACTGTCGTTGACTCCTGAGCTTCTTTGTTTATATGAGCAGCTACTGGAGGTGGAATTTCCCCTTTGAAGGGACCAAATTGTGGCGTTTTTAAAAGTTGTTCATAATTAGCAGGTAATTTAGCAGAAAATAATTTAGGTGGGGCTTTGGGACCTTCGGAGACACTCGTCAATGTCGTCAGAGTAGCGGCTGACACTGTTTTACCATCGTAAGTGGTGAACGTTTGATCGCTCGATGAAGAAAGCTTCTGCGAATGCTCTTTGGGAAGTTTTGGGTCGGGAGGTAGATAGTGCGGGCTTATTCTGTCCGAGTCCATCATTAGATCGGTAGAAACCTCCCTCTCTACGTTCTTCTTGCTAAATAAATCTTCCAACTGAGTTATATTTTTTAAATATACTGGATGTGGTCTATCTTCTTTGGCATGATTAGCAGGAAATACTTCTTTAGTTCTGTCGCTAGTGGGCAGCAAATGGTCGGGCGGGGATGGGATAAACATGGGCTCGAAAGTTTCAGTCACCTTATCACTCGGAGGGTACTGGTGATTACTCGATTGTATTGACTGCGGTGCGTCTCCATAGTCTTCGTCGACGTCAGTGTCCTCACGTCTGTTTACGCTTTCTTCAAAATCAGTTATTCTGTCCTCACCGGCCATGAGTGGCTCTCTAATGATAGGTTTAAATCCGCTCTCAACTACGATAGAGTCCGGTCTGAAGCCCGTGTTTACTGCAGGCGGAATAGTCGACCTGTCGGGAGACTCGCCCATAAAATCGGATGACTGGATTTCATTATGTGACTGCTGTGGTTTTTCTTGCCTTTTCGAAGGAATACTTGCTGTGGACTGATAAAGCACTGGGGCGGGGGTGGGTGGCGACCTCATACCCTGCTGTTTGGTTGGAATCATTTGCTGGTCTAGAGGCATCGGATTATCCATGGGTTTCCCGAGTATTATCTGCCCCGGTTTGTTTAAATACGGCTGCACGTTGCTGTGTTGAGCTATGGCATCGTTACTGCCCGGTGGTAGCATTATTTGACTTTTGACCACCTGGTTAGCGATTATGTCAGTTTGGCCTAAATTCAACGTCTGACTGGGCATCGGCGGCGGCAGCTGAATATTATTAGGGCTAGGTTTACCCATCACTATAGCCTGCACTGGACCATTCGGCATTTTTGAAAACAATGGAGGTCCGGGATTTTGTTTGGGCCCTAGTACATTGTGGTTAGGTTTATTTTGATGTTGTGGAGGCATTGTTTTCATTTGAGTCACTCCAGGCATGGGAGGAGGTCGGTTCATGTTTGTCTGTAAGCGGTTCTGATTAAACTTAGCAGGCAGCTTTTTAAGTGGTCCAAATGAACCATGGTGATTAGGCAAAGATAGTGGATAGCCTACATTATTGTTACCCTTCTGATAGGGAGGACGGCGGAGTTTGATCTCGGGGGGCACCGGTCGACGGAAAGGAGGTCGGTTCGGCTTTTGCGGCGTCGGCCTCAGTACTGTCTGCAGTGTCAGGGGCTTTTGATTGTTGACCGGTAGGAAGTAATTCTCGGGCATTTTGCCGGCCTCGAAGAAGTACTCGTCGTCCTCCCTGTAGGGCTGCTCCGCCACGAAGGGGTGTTCCTGCGCGTCCTCGTGCACCTGGTACTGCGGCCGCGTCGCGTTGGCCTTCAGGTCGTCCTTCATCTTGCTCTCCAGATTCTCCACGGTTTGTATCACTTCCTTTATTTGTACTTTGGATATCGGCAATTCAGAATACTCCTGTCTTTTTTTGAACGGCGTTTTATCTGTCTCCGGGTACACTTCTCCTGTCAGTCCACCGTCGCTCTTATATCTACTGAAATCGTCATAATTCGGTTTCGTATTGATAATTTTCTGAAGTTTTCTGCGATCATCTAAAAAGTTACGTTCGGGAGTGAGTCGGAAGGGTACCTGCACGGACTCCTCCCCGCGGAGGTCGGAGTGGGGGGGCCCGGGGGGGGGCACGGCGTGCTCCACCACGCGGCTCTCGTCGGCGTCGCGCGCGTCGCACTCGTCCAGCACGTTGATCTTCCAGCCGAGGTGCCGGTGCGTGAAACACTGCAACAGACAAGCCAGTCAGCGCGCGCGCGGGGGACGAACGTTGCGAGTAAGGAAACGTTCACCCTCCGCTAATACACATTCGGAAGTAATCGAGCTATCTCATGCACAGAGAAGACTTGGAAGGCTGAAACAGAAAACAGAGAGTAAAGATTATGTACATACAGAGATCGGCCCCTGCTACAGGGCCGGACGAGTACTACACGCTACAAGGTACATAGCACACATTGCACATGGTACACGGTACATGGTACACGGTACTAAGCAGGACACTCCAGGCGCAGTTGTATGTTGCGTTTACTGGGACACGTCCAGTTCGCATGCGTCATGTGTAAGAGTAAAGTGAAGAGTCATGTAGGATGAGGTAGAATGAAGAGTATAGTCAATGTAGTCGATAGTAGTTGTGTGTCACGTTCTACTGTCCATGCAACGCGGGGCGCGGGGTGGGGGGGGCTGACCTGGTAGTAGACAGTGTTGGGGGTGTCCTTGTCGGGGATCCAGGTGACGACACCAGGGTTGCCCTCCTCGCAGACCAGCGTGAGGGAGCGCTGGTAGGCCCCAAAGCTAGGGAACTCGTCGGCCTCGGGCCCCGAGCTGTCCGGGGTCCAGTTGCACAGCCGGCCCACGCCCGTCGGGGTCAGCTCCCCAGTGCGCGTGCGCCGCACTCCCGCGTATATCTCGATGCCCTGAAATTACATTTACATCTGTCAGAGACAAATTATATTTCATCTTCTTGTAAATTTCAACGTTAACCCGCAGTAAAATTTAGTTGACCGGGGATTGAACCCGGCATTTCAGCCATTAATGTTCGAGGAACGCATTTGTATGCACTCTATAATTGGATGTTTGAAGGAAACCACACGAGTCACTGTTGTAGTGTGTGTGGCGTAAGTTAGTTGTATAAGACACTAAAGTGAGCTTACCTCCTTCTCTTTGTCTGTCTTGTGGAAGTACCCGCCGACGGGGTCGTTGGTGATGTAGAAGGGGTGGTAGCGGGCAGGCACGTCGGGGTTGGAGCCCCCCTCCACCACGAACGTGTACTTGCGGCCGCGGATCACGTTGATCTCGGGGATCAACAAGCCATTGATGTACCACGAGATGCCCCAGCCCACGTGCCCTGGACGCCCGACATTGTATATTAAGACCATACATTAACATTTCCATTTTATTCTATTCAACTATGGTTCAGGAGTGTAATGTTACCGGTGATGGCGGAGTATCCCTGCTTGCCGCCGGTGGGCCCCATCTGTGCGTAGAACACGCCGTCCGGAGGCTCGTAGCACTGGATGGCGGGGATCTCCCACGGCACGGCCTTGGGCACCGGCTTGGGGGGCGGGATGGGGTTCGCCTTGATCACCTGCGCCTACACCATACACAAACATGCGATATTAGCCCTTAACTACTCTCAGAAGAAAACAAATGACGTGATTGCTGGGAAGGCCACACGTACAGGTTGCTGCGCGGGCAGCGTGGGCTGCGGCGCCGGCGCCTCGTCCTCCTCCGGCATCGGGCAGTTCCACACCGGCGGCCGCCCGAACTCTATCAGCTTGTCGCCCTGCGAACCGACCGCAACAACATTCACATACTTCTTCATTGTTTTGATAAATATAATAATTATCGTCGTGAGATTTTAATGCGGTAACACCCAGTCGTGGCCGGCTGTCACGCCGAGCACTGTACACGTCGTGTACCGACCTTGGTGAAGTGCGGGTGGTAGGAGACCTCGTTCCTGGAGTTGAGCGGCCCGATGGCCCAGATGATGGCCTGGCTGCCGTTGGTGAGCACGGGCCGGTCCAGCTCGTCCGCCGCCTTCAGCGAGCGCTGGTACGTCACGATGGAGTACCCGTTCACCAGCGCCGCGTTCAGCAGCCGGATGGAGTTGGTGTTGTCCTGCGGCAGAGCGGGGCGTGTGTTGTAATACATAGCGAGCGGTTACTGCAGGCTGTATATATGTACACTGCGGCCGCCCGCGGATACGTACGACCAGCCGCTCGTCGGGGCAGGAGCCGCGCACGCCGGCGCACTGGCTCTTGGCGTCCAGGTAGTAGTCCTCGGCGTAGCCCTTCAGCGTGCGCTTGTCCACCCAGGCCACGGCCGGGTCGCCGCCCACCATCTGCGTCTTCTGGTTGTCGCCCGACACTCCGAACGCCATGTACTCGCCGTCCTCTGCGAAGCACCGAACATGTACAAGTGATACCTTACACTGGCTAGACTAGCGAGGCCGTGTCAGTGTATAAGTAAAGTGTTACACCGCTGTGTATGTGTCACTGACCAAGTTTGGCGACCAGCTGCAGCACGATGCTGTCGCCGGCGACCGCCCAGCGCACCTCGAACGCGAGCTCGTCGTACAGCACCTCGCAGTTTAGCTTCGACTGCAACAAACAACATATTCTGCTACAATATGTGTATAAATATACATGACCCGCGAGTCTGTACACCTATACAGTGATACTTAGCAAACGGCGGACATCGGGAACTATCGCTCACATACAAACATAGTAACGTCACGTCGGTGGTACTTGCACGGTTATACATGTAGCGTCGAGCTGTCAACTTGTGTACAATATACTGACCAGGCTCTACCACTAACATATTCTTCTTATAATGTTGTACGTAAAATATGGATATTTATTGTTTTTCTAGGACAGGAAATGAAGCATGACATTTTCTAATACGCGCCCTTGGTACCGGAGTACCAGACCACAGAGGGAAGCCACTGACTGCGCTATGTGTTGGAGGTCTACACTACATATATGTACACTACTATATATATAGTGTCGAGTATATATATGTAACTACAAAAAGCATTAGTGTCGAGTGAGATGAGTAAAGCGCTGGCGTTGTATAACGTGTCGCTGTGGCAGCCTGCCCGGCGCGGGTTGTGCAACGCAGACTGCTTAATGGCGGCCTCTCACGGCTATTAAGGAATTTGCCAGTTGGACGCAACCCAGTGGCTGGCTTAATGGCTTTGGTTCAGCGAATCGGTCGGTGAATTAAATATTTCCTTACGCAATAGTTTTGGATCCACGAGCGACTCGTGTTGTGTACATCATATACATATTTGTTCCTACAAAACTCCGTCATTTCCCGAAATAACCAGCCGCTTCATTTGTACCATTACCTAAAACCTAGCACTACACATGTTTCACATGAATATAGAGGCAGGCAGTGACAGTGAGCCCAGTACCGGCCGTGTATCGACGCTGTGTGTCTACATACAATGTGCGCGCGACACTAACATCGCCTTCCCGATGACTACTTGTAGGAAACAGAGTGTGATACAAATATATGTGCAATAATATATATATACAGTGCACAGGTACTAGTGTGGGTGTGGTACATAACAGTTATGTGCAAACAGTGTCTCGTTAGTAAAGGCACGAAATAAAACAACACAATACTAGCAAACGTTTATTACATGTTTGATTTGCATAAAATATAAAACTAAGTTAATAATGTACAATAAGGACGACGTATGGCGTCTCGTCTGTTTCACAATAATATCACAGCTAGGAGTGTACGGGCACTCACTACACTCCACGCCGCGCGGGCCGCCCCGGGACTCGGGACTTGCATTACTCAGTTACATTCATTACCCCACACTATATACACACTACATACACTACATACAGACTACAAGGCGCGAGTGTACAGCGGGTCACACGCAGCGACCTCGCAGCAATGTGCGGCGCAGGCGCAGGTACATAGCATTCCTCTATTTCAATTTAATGCGTGTACACAAAACAGAACCAACTTAATACTAATGATTCGCAAATGGGAATGTTATATGTGTGTGTGTGTGTGCCTGTATTTGTGCCAACTTGAAGTACGAGGTGTGTGTGTGTGTGTGTGTCGTGGGAGTATTGGGCAAGGCGCCGCGACCGGCCACTAGTGAGGGAATCAATTGTACGCGAGAACAACTGAACAATACCTCATTGTAACATGTTTCTGCTGCATGCTATGTAATTATAACTTCCGAAAATTCTTTCCTACGACAATGACACTATGTATGGCGGCAAATTCTTTACTGTTACACGCTTTATGCAAGGACTATTCCGAACAGTAGGTGTGAGGAGCAGTGCGCAGGCGCACACTGCGTCAAGGCTGCTGCGGCCGAACGCAGAGGTGGAGAATGGCACGAGTTAATTGTCAAATCGTGGTCGTAATCATTATGAGGAGTGGTCACGTGACGACACCTTGTACTCTACTGAAGACGAGCTGCCGATCCGAGCCCACTTGTAGGCACAAACGTGCGCATCGATGCATCCAAAATGCATAATTGACAACAGTAAACATTATGTCAGTGTGTGAGTATTGAGTAATAGATTCCGAGTGCGAGATGAGAGCGCGGAGACCTCGACCACTCCGAGCGAGGGAGCGGCCGGCCGAGGTCGGGCGAAAGGTGATGCGCGGCGTGGGGAGATAGTGGCGAGAGTGTGGCGCAATGTTGCGCAACTGTGGCGCGATGTAGGTCAAGGTCACTGGGAGCGCGTCGGCAGCCGGTACTGCAGCGGCTCCTGCTGGCTGTAGTAGATCTGCTCGCTCAGCAGGCGCTGCTGGCGCTCGATCTGCTGCTGGCGCTGCTGCAGCGCGGCCTGCTCCCGCAGCAGGCGCTGGTACTCCGCCTGCTGCTGCTGCAGCTGCTGCTGGTGCTGCAGCGCCGCGGGCTGCAGCGCGGGCTGCTGGCCGGCCGGCGGCTCGTGTTGTTGCGGCTGGGCGTCCACCGGCTCCAGGGAGCCGTCCTCTTTGTACGCGAGTTCCTTGGAGCTCTGTATGGAGACGAGTTGTTCCGAGGGAGGGGTGTAGGAGTCGGCGCGGCGGTGCAACGGCAGCCGGCCGGCCGGGGACTCGAAGGCGGAGATGACGGGGGCCCCGGGCCGCAGGCGCGCCGCGGGCCGGTAGGTGGTGGCGTCGACTCGCGCGATGGGCCGGCGCGGCCGCGGCCGCCCAGTCGTGGAGCTGCCCGAGCTGCCCGAGCTGCCAGCCAGCGCACTGTTGCGGCTCTGCAACAGGAAAGCTGCGCTCAGCAACTGCGGGAGCGGGACTAGGGAGGGAGGCGGACTGTGCGGATGGGATCACACTCGCGGCATACTGCGGCTGGTTCCGTACAACTCGACGCGGAGTAGAACTGTGCGCACGAGGACTATCACACATCTAGCCATAGCGAATAGACACGAGGAAGTATTGCAATAGCATTCAATGAATATGGCGCATAGTTCGCAATGTTGAAAGACTGTCCTCGAGATTGATGGCCGTATACACTGACAGCTGGAAGTGAAAGTAACGACGATGGCAAAATGTGTAGTAAGTATTGTGTACAGACAGACAGACAGACAGTAGCGCCGGCTGCAGCACGTCACGTGCACATAATGTGCCGAGTGTACATCTCCCGGTGTTTACATAACGCGCGGTACACGAGCGGTCAGAGGTAGCGCGGCCGGGGTCAACGACCGCTTCACTTTCCAAAGCTGCGCGGGCGCAGTGTCCTCGTGCATGCCCACGACGTGCCGAACTCATCGCGCGCTACTATTATATCACAAAATGTGGCCATTCACTGACACATGTCCATTGCTCTGCAGATACAGTCGAATTTGTTATGTTCATTATTGGGTTCTCGCTTCGATGCGCTTCCACTCCGCGCGCGTATAATGCACCGTTACAGCAAATGAAATAAAGCTGCCTGCTGAGTAGCTCTCTATAACTCGGCAGGGGACATTTGTGTTTACTCGACCGAAAAATAAACACACAGCGTAGCACCGTAGCAGCTACGTTGTCCTAATTCCGTTGTTCTCGCGGGAACCGCGTGCTACGCTGCTACGCCGTAGCAACTGCGCGTCACTTTGCTTTGCTTCGTTACATCCTTTATTGTTCAGTTTCTAAACGTTTCTATTTCACATTGACTTGATGTTTGAAGGCACGGCAGTAGGTACCCAACGACACAGGTGGTGGTGGTACGGCGTGGCCATGCAGTGGAGTCCGCGCCGATGTTATGTCTCCGCACGTAACTGGCCGGGCGGCGGTTACAAGCCGCCACCCATTACACAACATCCACTACTCACTTTTTGCAAGCCATCTGCTCGCTGACGAAACATTCGGATTCCGAGTAAATGCCAACTTTATGGCTATCTAAACAAAGTTTCAATTGATTTGTGTCGAGATGTTCAGTCTCACTTATAAAGCCACTTTCGTAATCGCATTGAATTAGATCTTTCATAAGTTTGGCAAACACTCATCAGCTGTGTGCCGGTGTCGCAAACTGCGCAGGCGCGGCCGCTTCTACCGACACCTTGTTTACCGACAGTTCCTGACCGAGGATGTCTGCGGCGACAACTTACTGACGCAACTCTCTCTCGTTTGTACACAAACACACAACGAGCGAACTACTCTATCTACTATCTACAATACATGATACTAGGTGCTGCCTATACAATACTGTGGGTGCGGGTATATACAACATGTGCTCCAGAAGCGCTGTCACAGTTACACAAAAGATAAAATTATGATGTATGCGCAGGGGCAGAGGGACGAACGATCAGTACACACCGAGGTAGTGTCCCCTGCATCATGCTTCCACGACAGTGTCAGCGCAGCATCCGTGCGGCGGCAGTGTGCAGGCACAGATGTAATCACCGATGTGTATCGTCATCGTCTGTCACTCGACTTTCTTCCAGTGAAACCGACCGTTCCGAGAAACGCGAGCTCCGCGCGAGCCGTGCGCCTACCTAGCTCAATGTCTCATGTCATACAATACAACTGTAGCGTGAGGCAGTAAGTGCGGCCACGTACCTGCGGCGAGACGCCGAGCATCTTGAGGCTGGGCGGCACGTTGGCCAGCGCGGCGCGCGGCAGCGTCACGTGCCCGAAGTTCACCGTGAACGCCTCGCACCACACCGCGAAGTGCCCGATGTCGAACACCGTCAGCTCCTGCACGTCATCACCATATTATACTTTCTCTTGCACGGAACTACTCACACCGAGTGTACATTGATCCTGGTTGATGCTACTTGCTACAACTTGAATAATGACAAATGACAGTGTCGTACCCCGGGCAGTGTGAGCACGATGGTCTTCTTGTCGTACTTGCGCAGCGGCACCTCCTTGCCGTTCTCGTCGGGGATGCGGATGCCCTGCGGGGACGGCTTGTCGCCGCGCCCACCCAGAACTTGGCGTCTGCAACAACACACGACTCGTACACACACGGCGCATGCGCACACGACCACGGCATTTGGTATCGAAGTGTATGTCACGAGCTTGTCTAGTAAACACACAAGTCCCAGACTACGTACCTGGCGCCTCGCCGTCGTACGAGAAGTTGGGCACGAGCAGCGTCTGCGCGTCCACCACCACGACGGGGTCGGACGACACGCCGTGCACGCCCCGCAGCGGCGCCACCTTGGCGGGCCGCGGGTACTCCATGTCCGCCGGGATCCTCACGTCGCCGAAGTTCACCTGCACGCCACCACGCATCAGTCAGACTAGTTCACACTCGATGCATTCTGCGGCCAGCAGTGCAGCGGAAGACATACTGACCGCATACTCGTCGCAGTAGACGGCGAACCAGCGGTAGTCGCGCAGCGTCTTGCCGTCGGGCAGCGAGAGCGTGATGCTGTCGCCGGAGTAGCGGCGCAGCGGGCCGGCGCCGCCGCGCTCGTCGCGCAGCCGCACCGCGCCCGCCACGCCCGCGCTCGGCGCCCCGCTCGCGCCCACGTAGAAGTACGCCGCTGCACACACGCACACGTCTCACCACTCGGAATGTGCTTCCATTCCAGTCACAATTACATCTGTTTACACCACTCTAGCCACTCTAGGTACGGAGAAATTATCGAAAACGCGACTCGTGGGTAACTGCTGATACATGTTATATGTCGGCTGTTTTTCTTTATTTTCTTGAACTAATTCATTCTTCTACTTAATCATTTGTAACAATAAGAAAATGAAGTAGTAATTTGATTTGTTAAGTATTTGAGATGTCCTTGCCTTAGCAACAGGACTTCGAAAAATAATGTTATCTAAGAAAAAGGAAAAACCAAGAAGACAGCTTCCGGTCATTGGGGAACTACTCACTAAACGGAATAGAAATGGAAACAAAACGATTGACATAAGTTTTGAATGGTGTTTGCGCTGAAGGTGCGGAGTCAACAAGTGACGTCACACGTAAACTAAGGAAGGAAGCGGTCATACGTTACCGGCGGAAGCCCATTCTTTCGTGGGTTCATGAAAATATTATTCCAATAAAACACCGCGTTCCCAATATAAAAAGAAAAAATAAATAACAACCAGCAATCAGGAATATCAATAGAGCGTTGTGTATTTAGTTTCTTTATTTTTTATTTTCACTCATATAAAAATATTTATCATTTTGTGGTAACCCGAGTGAAAACAATTCGATGTACTTATTTATTTATTTACTAGAAGCGTGCACAACATTATGTACATCGGTGGCCTTACTGCCAGGCAGTGCAGAGCATTCACTGGCAGTTATTTATTGATTGGTTATGACCTACCGAAGCTCGGTACGTCATCAAAACTAGGAATTACGGTCGGATTATTAGACATCCTGAATAACATAGTCGTTCAATTATATCGAAACATACAGATTTCTACTTGGAAACAGTGCAATGTACAAAGTACATAGCAACAACTAGAACATCCGGCAGTCTGGATAACCAGGAAACAAACGAACTAATGGCGCAGAGGGCGACAACTCTGAGAACGCTCAGTAAGGGAAGCTATCGTGGTGTTATGTAAATATAATATGGCCCTGCGTCGACGACAGCTGCACTGTCCACTAGGTCATGGAGTGCGGTACATTGTCGTCCATTATACTACATATCATGTAACCTGGGCGCGGTGGATACTAACCGGGGCCCTCGCCGTCGTAGTGGAAGTCCTTGAGGTAGAGCGTGCGCGCGTCCACCGCGAACACGCGGCCGCGCACGCCGTGCTGCAGCTGCGACAGCGCGCCCATCTCCTTGCCGAAGTACTGCACCTGCGCGCATGCGCCGCCTGCAACAACATCGCCACTACTCAGCTGTCGTCGGCGTGGAAAGTCAACATCACAAAAACGTCATTGTGCGAATAAGTGAACTGTGGAATAATAGATTAGCAGCACTTTCTAATTGCGATCATCTCTGCACGACAGCGACCAGCGCGTCACACAGACCACGCGAGACATGTCGCAGCCTCCGCGTGGGCAGCTGCCTGCAGCCAGTGTCCGTGAGTGCTACACTGCCGCGAGTGTGAGGGCCGGCGTGCCCTCGGCCGCGAGGAGCGCCGCGCGGCCAAATGTTCACAGCTCGCCTTGTGCCAGTTGCACGGCCGGCAGTCGTGACTCTACACTCTACTAGGCTTCATTATATCTATGTCGTCCAATGTACATATTGCACCGCATGGGTACTTGTGCGCAGAAACTAGCACCACTCGCTACGATCCGTACATACATGCATACATACTTAATAAATAACAATGCATCAAATTCATGCGTCTCATCATACAAGCACTATATCAAAGGCACTCCGCATCTAAATGTCTCCTCAGGCTTCAGCAGCAGCCGCGGCGCTACCACCAGCATTCTATCCATCATAGTGTTGGTACTTCTTCGAGTGGTATTTACTGTTGCTTGCAGAACTACGAAAGCAGAATTTTGATCAATTACTCGCAATGCCTGAATCACCTCTCTAGGCACAGATCTTTGCTACGTTTTCTTGTCAAGACACAGCACACATTTCTCGAACAACGAATTAGTTTTTTATTGAATTTATTCTACTTTCATACTTTTCTTACCAAACCATTATGGCTATGTTCACTACCACGAGTGAATACACGTAGAACACCGTCACGAGCAGTAATTTTGGAACTCGAATGATTAGTCTCAATCACGTGAATGTGGCTACAACCAGCAACAGCTGCGTCTATCTTGGGGAACCATTCCATTTGAAGCCCCTCAGCAACAGTCTAACACCTCGCAGGGAGATGCCCCCAGTGGGGGACGAGGAGTGCCCGCGACGGGAGGAGGAAAGTGACGAGTTCACTGACCTCTCCAGTTCTGCAGCTCAGTCCACGTATTGTTGACATGACGACGTGACATTACACTGACACGACCGTGTCTCGCTCTCCACACTACTGCAGCAGATGGAAGAACCAACATCTCTGCTGTGCTCCCATCGACACGTCGTGAATATCTTACATGCCACCGTAAGCAATCTGGAAGACTTGTCAGCGACGCGCGCTCTGCGCTGTCGATAGTGAAAGTGTTGTCTGCCAGTGGATCAGCGGATGAGGCGCACTCGGGCCTCCCAGCTGTGTGCTGTACTGTCTGCTTGTGTGTGTGTGTACATTGTTTGTGTGTGTGTGTGTGGCCTCTCGAGTGTGCTCGCTCGGGTTATTGTGTATCATTACGTCGGTTTCCTTCAAATGATGTAGTTTAACTAAACTGCACGTTTACGAGAAATTGTAATGACTGCAGTGCGAGCACCGACCACACGTGCGCCTTACATTAGCTCTGTAGAAAGCGCCGTCGTCATTACGCTGAGCGCATATATCGTATATTATATAATACATATATATACATATATACATATACATATATATACATAAGTACATGTACATATATGTTAGACACACACCAGCCGACAGACATGTTATGGGCAATATAAAGTGTGGTTCTAGCCGCAGCTACCAGGGACCAGTCAGCGCCAGCGCACACCATGTCCCCGTGTGTCGCGCCAGCCAGGAGCAGTGCCTGGCGCGGTTTGCATCCCTCGACTGCGAACGTGTGGCTGTAACATGTTACCGAATGTTGTTTGCAACATGTTGCGCGCTACATGTTCGATAGAATCGCTCGGTTACTGCAGCTGTCACCGCGCTCATATCACTTTCGCTACCGGGGAGGAGCGGGAGGAGTGCGGGGCGCGGCCCGAGGGAGGGAGGGACTCCTCTCACTTTCCACGCATTTTTGCGCGGAGTATGTTGAACTGAAGAGATTTACGAGTGAAGCTCGCGGTCTCTTATATATACATTTCTAAAACAAATAATCCAGCATCATTATTTTACTAACTTATTATATTTCGGCGTAACGATAGTTAAGTAAAACAATAATAATTTTATTCGATTAAATCATTATCGATCCGAACAATTCATCCAGAGCTCTTTAATCAGAGTTCTTTAAAACATTAGCACAACAAATGAAACTGGTATCAGAATGAAATCAAAGTGGCAAAAACATACAGGTAACAGCGTCTGCTCATACAAAAGACATCAACGCGCGGGCTGATTGCAGTGTAAGAATTCCTAACTTGCGTAAGAGTTTTTGTGTGAATACTGCACCGTACGTTAAGTTTACGACCCGCAACACAGTTGTAAATTGTCTTTGATTTTGATTGAAATTGATTTTGCTGCTTATTCGTCGAATACATAACGTGGTATGGGTATTCAAACATAATTTTCCGGAAGCTGGAAACGGAGACATTATTAGACTGTTACCTACACAATCTGCAAGGCACGTGTGACCTCTCACCAGGAGTCGGGTCGCACGCTTTGTGTCAATAGTAGTATAGCAAAATGAAGTGAATGTAAGCAGCATCACGACAGTGCGCAGCTGGTGTAAGCAGTATCACAAGAGACGTGGTTGGGAGTGTGCGGGCTCGAGTTCTTGTTGTACTTGCAGTGCTGACAGTGTGGCAGTGTGCGGTGTACCCGCTACACGCGCCACGTCATCGAGTCACTGCGCTGAGGCTGCGACGCATTCAGTCGCGCGATACTTTCACTTCCTCCGACATCAATCATCGACAGCCTCATCCGCGAGCAGGCGACAGAATCACTCCAACACATTCATGCATTACATGGCCACATTACTACAAGCACACAGCGCGGCCCGGCCCTGGCGGCCCGCTGATGTATGTAACTCCAGGAATGTAGTGTTTGGTGAGTGCTACATATTCCGCGTTGTTTCATAACAATAACAATAACTAACACAATTGGCACGCGATTGTCCCTACAGCCAAATGTAAACGCGGCACAATAGACAATGTGGCGACAATAATGACGTAAGAGCATCATGTGTGGCGCCCCCTGGAGGGCAAGGGGCACACACGCCGCGTGACGTCACGCCGCTCAACTGCGCCCTTACACCTTATCTCCAGCGCACGCACCGGTACCCCGCGGTGTCCTCCACGCAGCGAGCAACAATGACAAGTGTGAATTACTAGACTAATGAACCGATTTACAACGAAATTGATAAGAAAAGTTCGCTGTGATGTCTGCGTGGATAACTGTCGGTTCAGTAATAGAACATAATACATGGAGCATGTAATGGTGCGTGGAAACTGGTCCGTGGGAGCCGCGCGTTATGTCACACACTGCAGTAACACACACATGCTACAGAAGTGACGCGAGACGACGAGGTTCCCGCGACATCTACTGCGCCGACTCCTCGTACCCTCAATACTTGCCTACCAGCGAGGGGCCGTCCCTCGCCTCCTTCCTCGCATGCGACTATATGCCGGCCGACAGAACAAGCTCAAGCTCTATGCCTCGTGTTCTACTCGGGACCAACAATACCCAGTATAAGGAAGTACATTAGAGATTAGGTCGGCCCGTTCATACTGTGTTCGTTCCGAGCAGCGAGGAGTCGCGCGGCGCCACGAGTGTGCTCATCTAGAGCAAGCCCCTGCGAGGCTGGGCCACTTGTGTAGCGTAGCGTGCTCGCAGGAGAAGGGGTGCGAGGGGGCGCGGGCGGGCGGAGGGAGGGGCGGCGACCGGTGCGGGTACCGTTGGCACCTGACCCACTGACTGCGAGGAATGCGCTCCGACTACACGGCACGCGTGCTCGCACGGTAACGGTGCGCCGCCGCCGCCGAGCACAAGTCTCACTCGCCGAGAGCCACGACACGCGGGCTGCTCGGCTCCGAGCCACCAACTCGCTGCAGCCGGGGAACATTCCCTAAACATCCGACAATGGTGTAGTACCACGCTCCCCCGGGCACACACAGCGCGCACTGTCCGGTCGGTGCGCCTGCTGGTCGGCGCTGTG